>NC_069365.1:68460000-73460000 GCF_021730395.1 Mercenaria mercenaria | reverse complement strand
AAATGAAATATCCGTGGCCAACCCGCGTGACGTTTTGGTACTATACATGCGGGAAATTCGATCTCAGGGTTCAAATAACGTACACATTCAGTCCGCGGCAGAGTATTCTTTAAATACTGAGGCTGTTTAGCAGAGAATATGTCGTGTAACTCACTTAGACGCAGTGTATTTTATAGAATTCCGTCAAAGAATGAGGAAACATCACAAAGTATCTGCCGTGTATACGGTATCGAAGTCACATGCGTTGGCTTTTAGACTAGTTACGCACACGGTGTCAATGCCTCGTATTATCTCGGAAAAACATCGAAATTTAAACAAAGTAACGATCACACATAACACTGAATAACTGTCTTCATTGTATGGTAACGCGCGGTGACTGGTAACTCAGTTTTAATGCATAATGCTTATTTCTTTACCCTATCACGTTTTACAAAATATGTAATATTGGGAATGCGGTGGGTGGGGTAGCGCCGATGTCAGGATTTTCGTTTCGGACCGATTGAGTTATCAAAATTTCCGGAGCCCTGATTGTAATGAAAGCTTTAACTCTTTGCATACCAGCAGCAGTTTTATCTGCCTTTGCGACCAGGGCAGATCAAGATCTGCATGCACAACCGTGCAGTCTGATCATGTTCTTGAATGCCGGACTGGATTTTCCCCTGCTTCTCCGGTGCTAGAAAAACTCATCTTACACCCAGGGGTGTAAGATGACCCACGTGCTGTAATTTATGAATGAATGCGTAAATTGACATATGCTACTATAACAAAATAGCACCTAAAAGAAAACCCTTTGTTTTTCTTTATATCTTCTACAAATTGAAGAATACGGCATGCAAGAAAAAGAATCTATCACTAGTTGAAGGTACAGATGGAAATATCTGGCTCTTGGGTAACTGTTATGCGGTAACTCGGCTCAGCCTAACTGCCTAAACAGTTACCCTCGAGCCAGATATTCCCATCCGCACCTTCAACCAGTGAAAGATTCTTATAATCTGCACTGTTCGCTGTTCAATCAGTAAATCTTCATTGAATACCTCTATGAACTATAAATGGTAATGTCCAAATTGAAAGATAGAGTAGACCATTTTAGAAACTTTGCAGGGTAAGAGTTAACTATCAAGACTGTTCTCCAGTAAAGTTTTGTACTGGTGTCATATAAGCCATGGTCATGAACCCAGTGGGGATGAACCAGAAATCTCCAGGTTGACCAACACACCTTATCCACAAGACCACCACTCCTCTTAAAACTAATAATTCTAATTTAACAATCACTTCTTATAAAAGTTCTTTCGGATGCATCGGATCTCTTCATGCTATATGCCAAATTCATTACTACATTGACATTGACAAATTCATGTGTACATTGACATTGACAAATTTATGAATACATTGACACTGACAAATTCATGAGTACACTGACATTGACAAATTCATGAGTACATGGATATTGACAAATTCATGAGTACACTGACATTGACAAATTCATGAGTACATTGACATTGACAAATTCATGAGTACATTGACATTGACAAATTCATGAGTATACTGACATGGACAAATTCATGAATACATTAACATTGACAAATTCATGAGTACATTGACATTGACAAATTCATGAGTAAACTGACATTGACAAATTCATGAGTATATTGACATGGACAAATTCATGAGTACACTCAGACATTGACAAACTCATGAGTACATTGAAATTGACAAATTCCTGAGTACACTGACATTGACAAAATCCTGAGTACATTGACATTGACAAATTCATGAGTACATTGACATGGACAAATTCATGAGTACATTGACATTGACAAATTCATGAGCACATTGACATATTCATAATTCAGTAATGGAAGCAAACCCCGAGATAAATTACAGACATGATTTTTGTCTGACTCAGCAGTTTCAATGCATTAAATCAACTCTTCAACAAGAGTGTTAGCCAATTTTATTCTCTTATTTGAGCAATTTGATCTCATAATGGACATACGCAAAACATGTGACGGAAAAGCAACACTTTATTCTGTTCAGTGATACTTGTAAAACCAATAGAATGTATAATTAAGGATGATGTTGTCTCATTACGCACTTTGAAAAGTAAGTCTGATTTTGTAACATGACTTATGGCCTTAAAATATTCATTGTTTTTTATTACAGATGTCACTACTATTAGGCTTGAGTACCCCAGCCTGTGGCTTTGAACTTTGGCCTTGCCTACAACCATGGAAGTACAGACCTGACTATCTCATCATGTTTAACATTTATGTAAAGTTCTATCTGAAACACTTGTATTAATTAAGTTTTTTAAGTTATAACTGAGAAACAATATATTTTGTAGGTACTAACTTTAACTTAGAGACAGTGTGACTACATGGGTGTTAAGTGCTGTGTGGCAGCCGTAAAATTTTAGTCGCCCCAACTTCATCTCAGTGTGGTTATATTTTCTGGTCCTTCAGGATCATTGATTTCAACTCATTTAGATTTGAAGATTGAATACTGCTTAACCAGTGGAGCTAGGAGGCGTGGGCAGTATTGCATTTTCCATTACTGTTCATGAACAGACTCAATCAAATTGAGTCTGCAATTTTCACTGTTTGCTTTGTTCTTGGTGCTTCCAAGGGATTTATTTTTCAGATTTTATTCACTATATGCCTCCCCCTTGGGGACATAAAAAACTTAAGGGTAGTATCTAAGTGGGCAAGTCACATTTTTAATAAAGAAGTTTTAAGCCGGGCAACAATTCAGTGTATTATATGGTACAATATGACTTTTCATTCATGGAACTGGGAGATATCTTTTTAGCATATGCTTTAAATATTTTATGTGTTTAAATACATCAGCTTACAACTGAGTAACAAGCTTCTGATGTCTCAGGTAAAAGTTTAATTTGCAGAAAGAAATGGGGGTAATCGGAATCATTATAACAATATCTTAAGATATGTCAGTGGCAGATTCAAAGTTCCAGTCTAAGCATACTTGCTCGTTTTTACTGAGTCTGCAAAAAAAGACAGTGAGTCAGTAAACCAATTATCAACCAATTCTGCATTAGTTTTTTTTTAAATTAAATAGTAACTGAAAGTTTTAGTAATTACTAAGTAATGGTTTCTCAAAGAAATTCTGAAAATGACATAAAACCAAAACATCTCAGTACACTAAGTTCTCGCCAGTCTTGACCCACTGCTCCCCACTAGCACACTACTCTCACACACACTTAATGAATATGCAAAACACTTCTTAATTCTGCTATAGTTACACCATTCCGAAATATACTGCAGATGGTGAATGGCCACTGTTCTTAGAGATAATGCTGTGACATCTCTTAAAGCCTCCATATGAAATGGGCAAGATCAATTATATTTCTATCGCCCTGACAACTGCCTCATTCCTGTCACTGACAAAGGACCTGTTTCTATATAAATGTAAATGACAGGCTTAGTATTTCCTTGTAACCATAGAATGGAATATATACGAGAATGAATATATTTCTGCACAGTCTGCATTTGTAAAATGGAACTGGTTCCACATAATGAATATGTCAACTAGTCTGCACTTTCACACGTGTCAGACATAAGTGCAGTGGAGCATTTAGGTGAGGCGGAATGTTTAGTACATACCATGTTATAATCCCATCAAAACCGCTGAATACATTTTTACTGGTGCCTTCTTTTGAATTATAGGTACCAGTAACAATAGCTTGTCAGACTGTGTGGTTTGTACTAAGTCTTGTGCACATTAACAACTTTAGCTACCAAAGAATGTACTATTGTCACAAGTGGAAGTGGCTTGTGACAGATTCTGTCAAATAAAAATGATTTCAATATACACAGGCAATTTTATCCGAATATAACAAGTACCCCCGTCCCCACGCGCCCCCCTCCCCCCACACCACCCACACCTGGTAATATTTTCCAGAAACTAAAAGATAATCAAACTTCTTCTGTTCACTGAAACCATAAATTCTTCAACATTATATTTATTAATGATGTGCTAATTAATCATGGCCATGATGATTCAGGTATCACAGGCCATGCTGTGATCGTCAATGAAATTTTTCGTCGTTGATGAATTTTAACATCCTAATAACGCCCCCCAAAGTAAGCTAAATCTAGTAAAACTACCACTCTCAACTATTTATGTGCATAAAAAGAATACTGTTTAGATAGAAGAGGTAAAAATTACCAAAATTACTGGAATTATGTTATTGATATATTAGTTTAGACAGCATTAATGCATCTGATTTTCATAATGAATAGTCAACGATCAAGCATCTATTATGCTCATCAAAGCATAATGTTTTTCAGTCATTCATAGCACTGATTTTCATGTAAGTACAAGAACACTTGTCTTCAGCAAGCAAAATAAGAGCTATTTGCCAAAAAATTCTCAGTTTACTTCAACAATTTCCCATTCTACGGCATATCTGAGAAGTGAGGGAGTCACTGTACTATTTGTTTATGCAAGCAATTTCTGCCCTCATGAATACAGAATATGTGTCCTAGCCAATCTTGATAGCAAATATTTACATATTATACAGTTCAATATAAAAACAAGGCTTCAATTTATATTTCTCGAAATACTGAATGAAACTCCTCAAAACTTCGCAAAACGATACCTTTGGGACACAAAACTGAATGAGAAAATCTGATAAAGTGACCGACATTGTCTTGGTATATCTATGTTGAGTAAAAAGACACTTAAAGAAACAGACATGTCTGTGACAAAATCAAATTAAAATATCTTGGAACAAAATTGCTTGCAATGTAAATATAAAATTTTCATCACTAACTTCCAAAACCATTTATGAAAAATGTAAATTTAAATGAATGGAATCTGGGTTTTGGAATTCCACCAAAGTACCACGGAAGTTGACACATCTGCCAACTTTGACAGAAGACCGACAGTACTTGTCCATTACTTGATCAAAATCTAATTAACCACCTTTAAGGCATAAACTATAAAATATACAGGTTTATATATATAGAAGCAAACAATATAAATATAACTAAAATATTTCTTTGATCAAATATCAAATTAATCCTTCACACATATAAATTTACAACTTACGATTGTACTTCCCATTATAAATATAAAATCCTTGAGTTCCCGAGTTTACCAGTCTACAATGAGCCATTGTCATTCGACCTTGCATATAAAACTATGGTAACATCATGTGTCTCCCTCCAACAACAACAACAACAATGCCAAATAAAGATTTAACAGTTCTAAAGAAAACTTTTCAGTAACAAATTATTTATTCCTTAAAATGTTACTTTATAATTCACTAGGTGCATTACATATAATACTTGACAATGTAAGTTTTTCCATCCCTTGAGTAAGTTTAATGTGTAATATGAGTAAAGTCTGAGAAGAGAATGAAATGTAAAATGTAGGTAATTTGATCACTATACAACATGTATACTTAATTTACAATTAAAATCATATATCATGTAGTACAACTTGCAATATGACACCAAATAACCATAAATTTTACTACTAAATTTGAATGATATTCAGATTGCATCTTTATTACAATGGAGATTTCAGATATCCCAAGTTACAGCTATAAAAATCTAAAATATCTTGTTTTCTAGATTTTCTACAATGTACACAAAAGTGGCACTAATATTTATAATAAGTTTTCAAAGACTCATATTTAAAACAAAATGTAACAGCAAAGACTTTTATTCAATTGAAAAATGTTTCAGACATTAAAGTGCAAAAAAGCAAGTGAAAATTCCAATTGTGGACAAATGAATATTTGCATGTCCTTCTTTCTTAGATATTCAAGCATGAAACACCATAATGTCAGCCAAGAGTTTCTTTTAGATCCGAACTTCATTAATTATTTTAGGTTTTTTATAAATTTTCTGCTGCTTTAGGACCAGAGAGTCCTGCGAATGCATCTGTAGTACACAGTTCTGTTCAAGTCCATGCCAGAGGATGCAAAGTTCACATCTTATGAACAGACTTGATCAAAATGAGTGTTATTACTTTGCTTGTTCAAGTTCTCTTTCCATATAGGTCTTACTACATCTTTCTGCATAGAAATGAGCCGTGCCATGAGAAAACCAACATAGTGGGTGTGCGACCAGCATGGATCCAGACCAGCCTGCGCATCCGCGCAGTCTGGTCAGGCTCCATGCTATTCGCTTTTAAAGCCTATTGGAATTGGAGAAACTGTTAGCGAACAGCATTGAACCTGACCAGACTGCGCGGATGCGCAGGCTGGTCTGGATCCATGCTGGTCGCAAACCCACTATGTTGGTTTTCTCATGGCGCGGCTCAAATGTACTTACCATGCAATCTAGGGTCTAATTCTTTGTTCGCAAAACCTGTCGACCTCTCCAAATTTCCTCCAACAATCATAGTATCAAGTAACTCCTCGTCACTGCTAACACGGCGATTACTTGATGCTCTCCCATTTGCTCCGCCTCGACTGTTGTATGATGTTGATGCAGGACTCTCCATCTGTCCGTAGTTTAACAGGAGAGCCTCACTTTCAGATGGAGTGTAGTCGAAATCTGACATGAGAGAAGATTAAAATCTTTTTCCAAAACCTTCAAAAAGACTATAGTCTGGCTGACATTGTCCAATTCTCTGTCCAAAATATATCTGAAAATTGAAAAAAGAAAAGAAATAAACACTTCATTTTAAAGGTGAAGAAAAAAAACTACAGAGAAACTTTCGCTATATTTGATTTGATTCATTTCATAATGTTTTTTGATAACTCTTTGCCGAGAAGGAAATTAATTTCAATGAAATTTCCTCACAAATTTTTTATGAAAATTTATCCTCAGGTTTCACGTTTCAGATGCAGTTATTTGTACCAAAGTAGGCAGTAAAACAAGGCTACAGTCCCTGTGATTTAACTATCATCACAAACCGGTAGAAGTAGGGCATTCGGTTTTGATTTTAACTTGTCTACATTCAATGAAGAATAGATGAATATGTGCTAAAGCCTGGTACATGCACTTTAGCCCCATTTGGACATAAAGTGGGGGAAATCACATCATAATGACTAAAATAGGGGGGAAATCATGTCTTAAATACTATAGATAAAACAGATCATAGTTGCGCTCACCCTCGATCAGAAATGGCCCCGCCATGAGAAAACCAACATAGTGGCTTTGCGGCCAGCATGGATCCAGACCAGCCTGCGCATCCGCGCAGTCTGGTCAGGATCCATGCTGTTCACTTTCAAAGCCTATTGCAATTAGAGAAACTGTTAGCGAACAGCATGGATCCTGACCAGACTGCGCGGATGTGCAGGCTGGTCTGGATCCATGCTGGTCGCGAAGCCACTATGTTGGTTTTCATGGCACTGCTCATATATATATTTCAAAAATATGTTACAGTTCAGATAATAATGACTTAAAAACACATTGTCTTGTGACTTAACTGACTGGAATATGTAAAAAAATATGGTAAATTATTTTGGAGGGAAATTTTTGTTTACAAAAAATGGGGACAAAACATACTTTTTGGAGAGGGGAATGGGTATGAACTTTGACCCCTAAGAGAGTCCAAAATACACTAAAGAACCAACGACGTTCTAGAAGTCAGCTGCCTCACACAAATGTTACAGCAACATTAACCATTCGGCCATAGAGCCCCACAATGTATCACATACAGGGAGATAACCTCAAATCCCAAGAAATACAATGACTGTAAGAGTTAACTCTTCACTATATAATTTCTTCTGTTAAAGGCATCCTGAAGTATGAGACCGGGATGCATTTTCACCATTTTAACCCTCAAGCTTTAATTAGTCATGAATATTACTGAGAGTTTTGGAAACTACTATAAAATCATTCAGCTGTGTTAAAATAAAATTTCATGGTTTCAGCAAAAATGGCTATTTTGTTATGACATAAATTTGCACATTAAATTTTGACGATAAATATACTGTTTTTATTTCAAATAATTGTGTTCGTTTAGATTTAATTCTATGAATGATAAACATGGTATACAGCACTGATCTGTTTTCATTAGATGTAATTAACTGTTATCCCATTTAACATTCTTACAAATGAGAACATTGCATGTCAATAAATAACAACATGCAAAAAATCAAATTCATAAACGAGAAAGAACATTAAAATAAATACAGAAGCCAAAATGTAAGGATTTTGAGCTGCATTTTGCTGATGTTAATTCCAATATTATCTAAATTTTTAAACAACATATTGTAATGGGCTGATGGTTTCTGTTACACAGCCTTCATCTTGATCAGAATACGTATTTCATTTTGTCTCTCTTGGCACATTTGTCCTTTTTTACATATTCTCTCCAAGTGTCATTCAAATTGCACAAGTAATCTAGAGGTATAAGGGGAGGGAACCAATGTATGTTCACTAGCAAAACTGTTGGAAGGGAGATTATCCATATACATATCTGCAGAAGCATGCAGGATATATGACAATTCATAAAACAGTTATTTCTTTTTTAAAAATGACCAGTAGGAAATCAAATCTGACAAGTTGTTTTTTTCTCATTTGAAAAACTTTTTCAATACATGTTGTATTGCAGACAAACTCAGTAATTTTAGAAAGAGTTGACTAGACTGGGTCTAGGGTTATAAAGCCGAGTTTGGCAACCAGTCTCAAATCTCCAGCAGCTGATTGGATATTTTTTGCACAAGCTGTAAACTGACCAATCGCAAGGCTGTATTCTCAGACTGGTCTTCAAAATCAAGTTTGTAAACTTTGAACCTGAAAATGCAAATATCCCAACAAGTACAGTCATGTATGTTATAATGTATACTATATACCAGTAGGGACATTAAATCTATCATGAAAAAAATTAATTTAATGGAAAAACCGTCACTTCATGCAAATTTACTTAACTAATTAGCTGCACTAAAAGCAATTCAACATAACATGCTAAATATAAACATCTGTAAATACACGGTAAATGCAAATAAATGAAAATATTGAAATATATGGGGCATTTCTGCTGTTTCTCGATACTATGATATCATTCTGGCTATAAAAGGTTGGCACTATCAGTCAGTCAAACATAATTTATGTGCTGGCTAAGCATCAATAAACAAAATGAAGTTGATTTTAAATCGTATGAAAATGTCTGCAATAATCCTATGAAAATGTCTGCAACTTTCGTGTCAGTTTGTCAAAGTATATGTGGATGTACACCAATGCAGACATTCTGCTTTTAATGACTTTTAAGACATCAGTGCAGTTGCATTGTATATTGTATAGGTCTACATCTAAAGTTGTTGCATTTTCTGTTTGATGACTGTTTTAGTATTACTGTAAAACAGCTATTTATTTGCAAGATGTTTATGTTTACTTACAGTCGCAAACCCCATTTTCTGTGAATGCCAACTTTTTGCAAAAAATTTGACAAGTTTTTATCAGTAAAAACATAGCATAATGAAAATTATTATATGACTCCTAATATAAACTGCCAATCCATAGTTTGTGCTAAATGACAGTCTACATTTATACTGAGCTAATAAAACAAAAGTCTGAAAATAAAACTGAAAATTAATTTCTGATGTCATGTAAAAAAGCACTAACAGAATGGCTTGCCAAACAGATACTATTGATTTTCAGTCCTTCGGACCTCAGGCAACAGATTTGACTACTGACTGGTAAGTCATTTAGTAAGTGTATTTTAATGCATTTTAGATTTCACTGTTCACAAATTTGTGAATTCAAGATTTCGCAAATATACAAGATACGACAAATCAAAGCAAATCTGAAAAAAAAAATTAACAAAAACACTGAATGCTTTACAGTATGTATCTCATGATGTAACAAAAAGTCTCTGTCAAACTGATTGTAGTACGTTAAAAATACATATAAAAGGGGTTTTCAGTAAGTACCTGGAAAAAAGCTCTCATTTCTGTCATACCGTCAAAAATCAGTGAAACTGTTGTATAATGAAGATAAGAAAATGGTAAAAGGTGATATGTGAAAACAACTTTTTCTTCAATAAGTAAATGCTATTTTCCATAGTAACATCATGTGACATCATCCAGCCAAATTTGTCACTTTTGCTGAAACAGTTGTTCCTGGCATGCACATACTCATTTCCTAGCAATATTCTCCTAAGGAAGGTAAATATTTACATGATATGTAAGCCTTAAGCTGGTATCATTTTCTTAAACATAACATCATTAAAATGTTTGGCTGACATAATATTGTGTTGGACATCACCTGACAATCTGTGTTGACTGAAGATCAGCGATAGCATTTTGTGTTCTGAATCGAAACTCACAGAAAGAGGCATTTGATATCTGCATAAGACTAAACAGACAATGCCAGGGATCACTCTGTCGATGGCCACTGGAGCTATTTGCTACAATTTTGTAAAAGCAGCTCAAACTATATTTTCATTTGCGTCCAAAAATGCGGCTATTTTCTTGAGCAAACTTCTAATTATGTAACTTTTGCACATAAAGTGTCTTAAAATGGTTTTATATTTACAGGCACTGAGATCCCCCCAAATGCCTGGAAGAAAACATATTTATATCATTGGTATGGAATGTTTAGAAGCTCCAGCAAGAGAATCACTGATGATTAACAGAGGAAACATCAGAAGATAACATTCCGTTATATACTGAAAAAAAAGTCAGAACTCCCTGATACCATCGTTGCATCACAGTTCAGTGTCACATTTCATTCATACAACAGGAATATTACATGAAACTTAAACTTATTTGAACAAGAGCTCGTCAAACATAAAATGCCTCCCTTGATGCATTCAGTAATTGCACAAGGAACAGAAATTATAAACTCACTGTAAACAAAAGTTCTACTGTTCTGGTCCAATCTGACCTTGTCCTTTAACATATCAACTTAACAAGAGATCACAGAGTGATCTTGGTTTCTGACCACTGAGCCATTTTTTAATGTTCCAAATTTTAAGACTAGCTCAAGATCAAAATCAAGGTTAAATTTCATTTCAGTGCTAAACACTGTGCATGTGGTTTAAATTTGAAAACTGTGGCTTGAGAAATGTGAAAGTAGGTCACTAGATCATTTTCAAGGTCAAAGTTCATTTCGGTAGACAGAACTATGAATGTGCTTCAAATCTGGAGGCTGTAGCTTGAGAAATGTAAAAGTAGATACTAGGTAAAAATCAATGTCAAATTTCAGTTCAGAACACAAAAATATGCATGCAGTCCAAATTTGAAGCCAGTACCTTCAAAAATGTGAAAGTAGGTCACAAGGTCAATAACAAGGTCAAAGTTCGTTTGGGTACACAAAGCTATGCATGTGGTCCAAATTTGAAGGCTGTAGCTACAGAAATGTGAAAGTAGGTCACTATATCAAGATCAAGGTCAACTCAAGTCAAGGTTCATCTTGCCACTTAAAACAATACATGTGATCCAAATTTGAATGATGTAGGTTGTAGACATGAAGATTCTAAGTTTTTTCCTATATAAGTCTATATGAACCATGTGACCCCGAGGTGGGGCCATATTTGACCCTAGAGGGATAATTTGAACAAACTTGGTAGAGAACCACTAGATGATGCTACATTACAAATATCAAAGCCCTAGTCTTGTGGTTTGGACAAGAAGATTTTCAAAGTTTTTCCCTACATAAGTCTATGTAAACCATGTGACCCCCAGGGCATGGCCATATTTAACCCTAGGGGAATAATTTGGATAAACTTAGAAGAGGACCACTAGATGATGTCATATACAAAATATCAAAGCCCTATCCCTGTGGTTTTGGACAAGAGGTTTTTTTTAAAGTTTTTTCCTATATAAGTCTATATACACAATGTGACTCCTGGGGTGGGGCCATATTTGACCCCGGGGAAATAATCTGAACAATCTTGGTAGAGGACCACTAGATTTTGCTACATAACAAATATCATAGCCCTGGGCCCTATTGTTTTGGACAAGAAGATCAGAAACCTTTTAACTGTTCCTGGCAAATGTGACCTTGACCTTTGACCTAATGATCTCAAAATCAATAGGGGTCATCTACTGGTCATGACCAACCTCACTATCAATTTTCTTGACAATAGGCCTAAGCGTTCTTGAGTTATTGCCTGGAAACCATTTTATTGTTCCTGGTCACTGTGACCTTGACCTTTGATACACTGACCTCAAAATCAATAGGGGTCATCTGCTGGTCATGATCAACCTCCCTATCAATATTCATGATCCTAGGCCCAAGCGTTCTTGAGTTATCATCCGGAAACAGTTTTACTGTTCAGGGTCACTGTGACCTTGACCTTTGACATACTGACCTCAAAATCAATAGGGGTCATCTGCTGGTGATGACCAACCTCCCTATCCACTTTCATGATCCTAGGCCCAAGCATTCTTGTGTTATCATCCGGAAACGGATTGGTCTACATACAGACCGACTGAACGACATACAGACCGACAGACACCTGCAAAACAATATACCCCTCCTTCTTCGAAGGGGGGCATAAAAATTACTAGAAAGGTGCTGAAAATACGTTAACTGAACTATTAGCAATCAAATAGAACAATGACGTTATGAATAACAAATGTTTTAGTGGGAGTGATGCTGCCATAGAAATGATAATAAATAATGTTCATGTTCCGAAATTTATGATTTAAGAGTTCACATTAAATTTTGCTATGTTCTAATTTATCAAATTTTCGATTTTTCAACAGAATAGGTCCACCCAATAAAGATTTTTTCCAGGTTTATTTTTGAACACCCCTCTTATGTACTCTATATCCTTAAACAAATTTGTTGTATTTGTCAGCCAGCAACATATTGATTTTCAATATTGGTATTTAAAATACAGACATCTGACTAACGTACAGTATGATCAACAACATGTTTTCTCGAGTGCACAACAAGCTGGGATAAAAGGAAAATTTCTAAAACATATGACAACATATCCATATAACACCTTACCTTAATTAATTGGTCATATTGCTCCATGTTGTGTAATGAAAAACAAGACAAATAAAATCAGTATATGTTTTAGATTTAAGCCAACAAAACTTTCAATATCTTGAGAATATAATAATAAATTATCAGTTGCTTCTGTTTTTATTCTATGGCTACAGTACATGTCTGAATCTAGGACAAAATTATGGGGCCCAAATAAAATGTCCCTACACCCATCTAGCCCAAATAAGCCGAGACAGACAAAAACTCCACTCTTTAAAAAAATTAATTTCTTAGTAAATCATACATGTTATAACTTATTGTTTGAAGATAACAACAGCTAAAAATTGTAACCTTTTTATTTTAGCTTGAACACTTCTATTCAAATATTGTAAGTAGCCAATTATCCTTTCTGTAAATTAATTGAACGACCTTAAAACTTTGAAACTATTCCAAAAAATCAAATGTAGGGATTCTGTCTGCACTGGCTAAATCGTCAGGAGTGGATTTGCCTGCATTTACAATTTTCTTCCCTCATAATTTTCTATCAGGTTTTGCAATGGAATGAAGCGCAAATGCTTAAACAAGAGGGCCATGAAGGCCCTGTATTGCTCACCTGACCCACTGACCTAAAGATCATCAAGATTTACATTCTGACCAAGTTTCAGTAAGATATGGTCATAAATGTGGTCTCTAAAGTGTTAACTAGCTTTTCCTTTGATTTGACCCAGTGACATGACCCAGATTCGAACTTGACCTAAAGATCATCAAGATTAACATTCTGATTAAGTTTCATGAAGATACAGTCATAAATTGTGGCCTCTAGAGTGTTAACAAGCTTTTCCTTTGATTTGACCTGGTGACCTAGTTTTTGACCCCACCTGACCCAGATTTGAACTTGACCTGTAGATCATCAAGATTAATATTCTGACCAAGTTTCATTAAGATACGGTCATAAATGTGGCCTCTACATTGTTAACTACATTTGTAGCTTTTCCTTTGATTTGACCTGGTGACCTAGTTTTTGATCCTACATGACCTAGATTCAAACTGGACCTTGAGACCATCAACATTAACATTCTATCATAGATTCATAATGATACAGTCATAAATGTGGCCTCTACAGTGTTAACAAGCTTTTCCTTTGATTTGACCTGGTGACCTAGTTTTTGACCCCAGATGACCCAATATTGAACTAGACCAAGATTTTATTGAGGGTAACATTCTGACCAAGTTTCATTAAGATTGGGCCAAAATTGTGACCTCTAGAGTGTAAACAAGCTTTTCCTTTGATTTGACCTGGTGACTTAGTTTTTGACCCTAGATGACCCAATATAGAACTTGTCCAAGATTTTATCGAGGGTAATATTCTGACCAAATTTCAATAAGATTGGGCAAAAATTGTGACCTCTAGAGTGTTAACAAGCTTTTCTTTTGATTTGGCCTGGTGACCTAGTTTTTTACCCCAGAACTCGTCCAAGATTTTATTGAGAGTAACATTCTGACCAAGTTTCATTAAGATTGGGCCAAAATTGTTACCTCTAGTGTGTTAACAAGCTTTTCCTTTGATTTGACCTGGTGACCTAGTTTTTGACCCCAGATGACTTAATATTGAACTCGTCCAAGATATTATCGAGGGTAACATTCTGACCAAGTTTCATTAAGATTAGGCCAAAATTGTGACCTCTAGTGTGTTAACAGTCAAATTGATGACGACGGACGGACGACGGACACAGGGCGATCACAAAAGCTAAAAAAAAGCGAAAACCTGACAGCAAAGAAAGATTAAACAATATTTCCATTAATTCAAAACTGTTTCTGTTATTTAATTTAAACTTTTCAAAATCAGCCAGATTTTTACACTTTAAAATTTGATTCAATCATTATTAATAATCAGTTTACAAAATGGACAAAGAATATGATCAAAATTTGATACAAGAGGCCCATATGATGTCAGCTGCCCATCTGAAGTGGACCTTGACCTTTTGGTCTAGTTTCTATCCAAGTTTAGTTAAAATTCATCAAGTCTTTAAAGGGAATTATTCTATCTCTAGCTCTCTAATGGCCACTAAGAGCAATCAAACAGAACCCTTGAACAAATTTGAAAAAAGGTCATCCATGGATGCTACAATCTAAGCTTGGTGAAGATCCACAAAACAGTTAACATGAAGACGCTGTTTCAATTTTTTTATCTTTGGAAGCCCCTGAATAAAGTGTAACCGTAAGAAAAACCTTGAGAAAGGTCCAGGTAAAGCAGATTTGACCAAGTTTGGTGAAGATTCATCAACTGATAAAGTTCTTAATACAGCTATCAAAGGAAGACAAACACAGCACAATAGTTTTCACCTTCAGCCTACTGCTCAGGTGAACTTAAAAAATGAGGTACTATATTGTTACTGTATACAGAGTTAATAAGAGGAATAAACTTTTCTCTTATTTATTAAATCAACAATCCTGGAATTTGGAGTCACTTTACTTTTAGGCTTCATCTGCACACTTCTGGGTTTAATTTTGTGATGATACTAAGTATCTCAGATGATAGGGCAGTCAATGGATTTGTTTCCATTTCACCTGCCGAGACAAACGTTGAGCACGGTAAGCAACAGTGGGTGGAGAAAGGTAAACAACATTGGGGTTTCTGTGGTCTATGGAGCTGTTTATGAAGCAGCATAAAGTAATTGGCCTTAATTGTCTCTTTGCTGGCAAGTCAAAGTGACATTTTTGCAGGAAACTCTGCAACTGGGATGCAGAAGAAATGTGAACGATTCGTTCTGAGTTCTGGTCGTCCACACGCACATTCATCCCCAAAATTTTTGTAATGCGACAACTGGCGCTTCTAGACCAATTATAGCACGACAATCGTAATTTTTACGCAACATTCTTGCGTTATCGCAGACTCGGCAGATAACTGAGGGACACCTATACAATATTAACAAGATGAACATTCAGACCAACTTTCATAAAGATCCCATGAAAAATATGGCTTTTAGAGAGGTCACAAGGTTTTTCTATTATTTGACTTACTGACCTAGTTTTTGATGGCACGTGATCAAGTTTCGAACTTGACCTAGATATCATCAAGATGAACGTTCTGACCAATTTTCATCATGATCTTGTGAAATATATGGCCTCTAGAGAGGTCACAAGGTTTTCCTAGATATCATCAAGGTGAACATTCTGACCAATTTTCATTAAGATCTCATGAAATATATGGCCTCTAGAGAGGTCACAAGGTTTTTCTATTTTTAGACCTACTGACCTAGTTTTTGACTGCACGTGACCCAGTTTCGAACTTGACCTAGATATCATCAAGATGAACATTCAGACCAAATTTCATACATATCCCATGAAAAATATGGCCTTTAGAGAGGTCACAAGGTTTTTTTTATTATTTGACCTACTGACCTAGTTTTTGAAGGCACGTGACCAAGTTTCGAACTTGACCTAGATATCATCAAGATGAACGTTCTGACCAATTTTCATCATGATCTTGTGAAATATATGGCCTCTAGAGAGGTCACAAGGTTTTCCTATTTTTAGACCTACTGACCTAGTTTTTGAAGGCACGTGACCCAGTTTCGAACTTGACCTAGATATCATCAAGGTGAACATTCTGACCAATTTTCATGAAGATCTAGTGAAATATATGGCCTCTAGAGAGGTCACAAGGTTTTTCTATTTTTAGACCTACTGACCTAGTTTTTATAGGCACGTGACCCAGTTTTGAACTTGACCTAGATATCATCAAGGTGAACATTCTGACCAACTTTCATAAAGATCCCTTGAAAAATGTGACCCCTAGAGTGGTCACAAGCGAAAGTTTACGGACTGACGCACGCACGCACGCATGGACGACGGACACCGCGCGATCACAAAAGCTCACCTTGTCACTTTGTGACAGGTGAGCTAAAAAAAATAAACAAAACAACAGATGCCATCCCTATTCTCTAGTGCTAAAAGATTAACCATAAACAAGAGGGCCAAGATGGCCCTAGGTCGCTCACCTAAGAAACACTCCATAACAGTGTAAAACATGTTGACCTAGTGATTTCATGGAAACAAATATTCTGACCAATTTTCATTAAGATTGGACCAAAAAATTGGTCTCTTGCGATAAAACAACATTTCTAGATATGACCTAGTTTTTTTACCCTACCCGACCCATGTTTTAAACTCCACCTAGATTTATCAAGGCATTATACAAAATCGTCACACGAAATATTCTAAGTTCCTGCAATCGGTGGTCAGTGTTTAAAGGGACTTGCCTCCATGTCAGCAAGAAAATTTCAGAACTGCTGAAACAGGTAGCAAGATATTGAAAACGACGATAAACAGTTATTTTAATGTGTATGATACAGAGCACAGCTAAATTCTATAACAATTAACGTCTTTGAAAGTGTTATATCTTACCGCTGTCATGCCACCAGTGGTCCTGCTGACCAAAGTCGCCTCCATCCCCAACTTCCTCACATTTTTACATCGTTCCGAGCCACGAAGCGAAACTTCATCATTTTATAAAGAAATCCCTGCCTATATATATTTACTAGGTGTTATATCTATCGGAAAGGGTCGTTTATTAACGTTGCAAGTCCATTTGCTTATTGTTTTGTGCATACATGTACAATTACTGTTATAAAATATTATGAATATGAATAGTAAGCCTTGAAATATGATTAAACTAAATTATGCAAAGCTTGATGACAATGCTGTACATGATTTACAACTACTAACAAATGAAAGCATTCTTAAATCTCGAAAAAATGACGTTAATCTAATGTCATGCACTCAACGGAAAAATAAGAGAGAAAATTGGCGCAATCAGACGCTGGCATTAATTCAGGCGCGCCAAGAACGATTTGTGTCGCGCCTGTATCAATGCTTTAGAGATTATAAGGTTCTATTGTCCGCATTTTAAATAATCCTAAATCTAACTGTTGATGTGCGCTATATTGTAAATATTTTCATTCCCGCTGCGCGGAACTGACTTTGAAATTGGTAAATAATGCAGATTAACATTTAAGTACATGCAGTTGTTGCTCTATAAGATTACCGTGTGACCATACTGAAATTTCCGGTATTTTTCTCTCCTGTTTCATGGTACTCAAATCACAAAAAAAAAAAATGTGAAAATAAAGAACAGACATCAAAAGTTTCCCCTAGTAGCTTTTGACAAATTCAAGGTTAAGTTGCCTTTTTCTCTCTTATATTTAGAGAAGTCATTATCGCACAAAATTTCGTTTTAAATTATCGTCTTAATGAACGATGTATATAACATGTAACTTGATATGCCTTTGCGAAGACAACGGGACACGCCTCGAGATGATCGTAATATCACGTGTACACTGCAAAGTTAATGTTTGTTTATTTATCTATTATTATTATTATTATTGTTTCGCACGTCATATAGTAGTCGCAACTTGACCGCGTTGGTTGACTTTAGGCTGATTATTCATATCGATTATTTCATTGTAGAAATAAGGGGGTGCTTAGGGTAGCCGTATATATTTATATGGAATTAGTTTGTATACAGTGCAATATCAAAGTATGTATACTTACATTTGGTCAGTTAAAACTTTCCAATACACTAATTCTTATTTACACAAATTTATATTTCTATTTTGTCGTGCAGCTCGTGTTTTTTAATGCAAAGAGATGAAGCGTTTTACGTACACTCCTTTTTACTAATACGTTGTGCCTCATTATGTATCATAATACAAAGGTCAACCATCGGGGTCAAGTTGCGTCTACTATACCATTGACCAGAAAAGTCTCATATCGTCGTTTCAGCATCGACCCACGGGGCGATGGTAGGATGTTATGGTTATGGATGTCACCTGAAACTAATTATTGCTCGAGCGTAGATTAATATCAACAATTAACAATAATATAATAACAATTAATCATCCGCGGAATTCAGTCAAGGTGATCATAAATATCATTTCTATAACTTTTACCTATTCTCTTGTACAAGTATGATAATTTAATCTGGATCTTAACCATTAATTTTATTTATTAAATCCAGTTTAAAGGTGTAACATATCTTTTTTTTTCTTTTAATGTTTTAATGCGTTTTTTTTTTCTCAATAAACAAAAATAAAACATATCATTACACTTTATCACCATTCTTTAACTAGCACTCTTGTTTACTTTGAATAAGTACACTTAATAGACACCTTGATTGTTTTCACGTAGCAACTACGCCGAGTAAAGATTATTCAATTTGCCAAACACCTACTCGCGCTAATTGACTTCCGGTTCCTGTCAAACGGAATATTACGGAAATGTCCGAATGACGTCTTTATGCTGAATGGCTTGTTTTATGCCATGTGACCCACAAAACAAGTTTTCATTGGATCATTTGAGGCTAGCGGGGAATTCAACGATTGTCAAAAGAAATACATTGCCATTCAAAATTTTCTTTTCAAGAAGGCAACTCCAAGGATTTGAATGAAAAGAAAGACTTTGAATTTTTGTTGAAAGTGCAGTTATAAACAAAGTTTCATACTTAGAAAATTAAAGATTGCTTTTGCAATCTTATTTATTCGTTTGAATTTGAAGGTCGTGGTCGTGTGAAAAACTAAAAATGTCACAAGCTTTTGCACTTCATCAGGATGAAAATCAGGTGCCACGCCGAGGAAAAGCAAGCACGAGAAATGCTGGTTTGGGTGGACAGAAACGGGCAGCTCTTGGTGTGATTACGAACCAAGTAAATCAGCAAATCCGTGTCCAGCCAGCAAGGGCGGCAAAACCAAAGGTAACCTTTGTTTATCTTGTTTGAAATTGTTTATCTATATTTTTTAAATGAAATTTGAATTTTGCAAACTGCTACATTATAATTTACTTAACTGGGAGTCTCATTTGCCCTCCAAATGGACATGTTGCAAAAGGCAAGGATGAATAATTTGCTTTCATGTGCCCATCAAAATTCTGAGTGGTGTTACTGAAAATCAAATTTTCCTTTTGAACCAAGGTTGAACAAATTTATCATTGTGGTTAACTTTCCAAACTGCTTTTCCTAGTTTGTTTTACACAAGCCTTGATCATTCAGCTTATCCATATCACTGGCTTTTTTATAGTTACAGACTAACTAAAATCATTACACTCCCTATCACTTGGACTGTTTTTGCATCACATGCACATTTATTATGCAATTTTATCTATTGCAGGCTTCTGATTTCGCCATTCAAGATGAGAATGCTTTCTCGAAGAAATCTGCCAAGCCATTTGGCCAGCAACCAAGCCAGTTCTCGGTGTTTGTTGATGAGCCAGCAAAGAAAACGAAGGCTGTCGCAAAAGCTCCAGCAGTCTTGAACAGTAGTACCGAGCTTTCTGCAGCTGTAACAGCAGTTCCACAACCAAGAGTCCCACTGGCACAAGTACCAGGATCTCCAGACATAATATGTTTAGAGGACTCTATGGGTAAATTTTGTGTCTTTTGGAAATATTGCTATTTGTTCATTAAAATGTATGGCAACTGTATTTTATTTCTTACCATGAAGTTTAAACACTTGGGCTTTTAAAAATGCTATATTTTCATTTAAATGTAGCATTGTCAAATATGCATAGACTAGAAACCTTCATTCTGCAGCTGTAAGTGCCGTGTCAAAATTTCTGTAGTTTAAGGTAACTTGACAGGGAAAACCAAGATGGCGTCACGAAATTGAGGTTGGTCACATTATTTACTCTTATAGACGATATGCTGCTACAGGGGTCTAAAAATGCATTTTAATCATTTAACACACACATAAACACTTGTGAAAATGCATTTAACTTATAAAAATATACAATCAAATGTTCTGAAACTCACCATGAAATCTAGTCAATTTTTGTGGGCATTTTGCAGAAAAGTTACGTATCCAAACTGAAAAAAATTTATATCCTCATATCTTAGAATGTGTCCTTCAGGTGCTCCACCTATGAACAAAAGAACTTATCCACTGAGTTTTATGCTATTTGCTCTGGAATTTCATCAGTAAAATATAAGTTTCTATATTTTACACCCTAAAAAGTTTTAACCTGCTTGCAGTATGAGGGTCGTTAAAAAAATTCAAAGTACATGTAAGTTTACTTTGTCTTTATTTCTGAGACTTTACATCCTCACATATTAAGAGTTTTAAGTGATGTGTTCATTTCTTAGTAATTCTACATTGTTTGTATTTAAATTTTATAAAACGTTTACAATTTTTTCAACCCGTGTCCTTGTTAAAATGTGTTTGCTACTGTTTGAATAACCCTCAATGTCAAAACTTTACTGACTTGCATGGAAATCTCATGGAAAGTGTGGATCTTAGGCCATACTAAATTAATGTATGTTTAATGTAATAGATAAACAGGCTGGTAACATTGCCCGATCGGGCTTATGACACAAAGAATAATATTTCTTGAAAAATAATGAAGATATTTCTTTCAAACTTGGTCCATTTGTTAAGCATAGCAAATGATACAAATTAGAATAAAAATAACTTATTTGCCTTCAGCTTTGGTAGAATTATTTCCCCTTTTCAGATTTTTATGACACATAATCTTTTAAGTCCAAAAAAACAATGTTCTAATGCTAAGTTTAAAACAAAAAAGGGTTAATTGGCTTTCTAATGCTCTAAATTATTGCGCTAGTACATGAATGTATTCATTTTACTCTGCTTTCACTTACAACATTATAGAGAAATGTTAGTCCTAAAAAAATTGCTCATACATCTGCAGTAGAAACAAAGTATTTACCCTAAATATATAGAATAAAGGTATTGGCGCACAAGTTTGGAGCACTAGAAAGCCATTGAACCCTTTTCTGTTTTAAACATTGCATTAAAACATAATATTTTTGGCCTTCAAAAAATATGCATCATAAAAATCTGAAAGAGGGAAGTAATTCTTACTAAACTAAAGGCAACAAAGTTATTTCTATCTTGATAAGCATTATATGTAATGCTTAATAAATGGACCAAGTTTGAAAAAAAATATCTTCATTATTTGTCAAGAAATATTACTTTTTGTGTCATAAGCCCGATCGGGCAATGTTACCAGCCTGATAAAGTACATTTTCTTGATTTTCTGTTGCCTCCAAAAAATACAGAGACAGCTTAGATAAGGGTTTTTTTCATTTGAACATGAAAGGGTAATAAAATATAATGTAATATACCCAAAATCAGCTATGTTTAGGTTCATTTTCCATTCATAGGACTGGGTGAGTTTTACAATAAACATATTTTTGGAACTGCATAGCCCCTTGTTACTGAATTTATTTGCAACAAAATATTGAAATTTATAATTTACTGATGAAATTCCAGAGCAAATAGCATAAAACTCAGTGGATAAGTTCTTTTGTTCATAGGTGGAGCACCTGAAGGACACATTCAAATATATGAGGATATAAATTATTTTCAGTTTGGATACCTAACTTTTCTGCAAAATGCGCACAAAAATTGACTAGTTTTCATGGTGAGTTTCAGAACATTTGATTTTATAATTTTATAAATTAATTGCATTTTTACAATTGTTTATGTGTGTGTTAAATGATTAAAATGCATTTTTAGACCTATATAGCAGCATATTGTCTATAGGGATAAATAATGTGACCAACCCTAATTTCATGACGCCATCTTGGTTGTTCCTGTCAAGTTACCTTAAAGCAATTGAGAATTTGCTGTTATATACAAAGTTTAAGTTTCAGTCATTAAAGCTGTGGCCAGTATTAGTCCTTGATCACTGTTTTCATTATGGGTAATTCTCTGGATTTACAATTCAGTCTGTCTATATTTAAAGTATTCTATTGACCGTATGCTTTTTAAGGAATTTTATGTATTGTAACATATATATCTATTTCAGAATCTCCTATGGTACTGGATATATCAGATGATGAAAAGAAACCTATTGATAGAGAAGCTGTGATATTGACCGTCCCAGAATATGAAGAGGACATCTACAACTACCTCAGACAAGCAGAGGTATACAAAATCCCTTTATACCATATTTTTTCGGTGTCTTGATATCTAGTATTGTTGGCAATCTGAAGATTCTTTTAGAAATGCCTTTTCAGCTAAGATGCTACTACATTGCCATTTCCAAAGGTTAAAGTGAGCTTCTGGTAAATTGCAAGATTGCTGAGCACTGTTTTTAACCCAAGTCAACATTTCATTCAGGGTAATTTACATAACTTGACACCCTTAGATATTAAGTACATTTGTATGTATTTATTGAATTGATCTGTGTTTTAGATGAGGAACAGAGCAAAGCCAGGATATATGAAAAGACAGCAGGATATCACTTCATCAATGAGATCCATTTTGGTTGATTGGTTGGTAGAAGTATCAGAAGAATACAAGCTTCACAGAGAAACACTGTTCCTTGCGGTCAACTATATTGACAGATTTTTGTCCAAAATCTCAGTATTGCGAGGAAAGCTACAGTTGGTCGGTGCTGCTAGCATGTTCTTAGCTGCGTAAGTATGACACACTTAAGTTTATAAATCAGTTACCTGAATCACTGTACACTTCTGTGCTTTGACAGAATAAATTACATTCACTTCTCTTAGCCACGATGAGTTTGTTCTGTGAAAGGAACTGCTGAGCAAATTTTAACTTGTTTTCTTGGCAGGATAAACTGCCCATATTGTATAGTTGCTCTCAGTATGAAATTATCGGAAAAGGATCTTGGACATATGGCTCTATTCCAGATCTTTTTCTTGCTTACTGCAAGACAAGGCTGTTTAGAACATTTTATATAAAAAAATTAAGTAAGGTTTGTTTTTATGTGTTGAATAACATTGACATTTCAGCAAATACGAGGAAATTTACCCTCCAGATGTGAAGGAATTTGCATACATCACTGATGACACATACAGTGCTCAGCAAGTTCTAAGAATGGAACATCTTATCCTCAAGGTGCTGACTTTCGATGTTGCTGTGCCAACCACAAACTGGTTTTGTGAGGACTTTGCCAAATCTTGTGATGCAGATGATAAACTGAAGGCTTTGACCATGGTAGGCAACTATTTTTGTTCTTTTGAATATTAATCAAGGCACTGTACTTAACATAATGTCAATCACATCTTGTGTACTGGGCTTACAGTTTCAATTCAGTTTTAAAAATAAAACTTGTGTTTTTCATCACCATTAAGTTGAGATGCACATATTATCGAGGCTAAAAATCTCATGTTAAGTAACATTAAACCTGACCTAAAGGACTGCATAAATGTTTAGCAAAACTAGTTTCGAGCAGCATGGTCTAAAATCATTGGGTAGCTAATTTTTAGCTCTACTTTAAAGAATAGGTTTAGCTTTTACACTCGGTCATTGGTCTGCATCCCAATTGGAGTGATTTTGTATATAAGCTGTTTAAGCAGTAATGGTACAGCTCTTAGCGCACTGCCAACATATCCTTGCTGTAGATGAATTGTCTCCAAAAATAAAGTTTGATTGAGCCAGTAATACACATACAGTTTCTCTAATATCCATACAATGAAAAATTTGTATTTGTTGCATTTCAGTTCTTGGCAGAGTTGACATTGATAGAAATGGATACCTACCTTAAGTATGTACCTAGCATTACAGCTGCAGCAGCATTGTGTCTAGCCAGATATTCACTTGGACTTGAACCATGGGTAAGTATTTCAACTTTTTGGAAGCCATCCCGTTGGTTTTAATAAAGTTGGAGCCAATGTTGGCAAAAAGCCGGTCAATATGAGTATTGACCGGGCCGGCGGTCAATACTGGTCGATTCAATACTATGGTCACTCTTGAGAGGTCAATACTGGTTTATTCAACACTTTTACATAATGTACATTCCCAGATTAGCACAGGCTGTAATAGTAATATAAATATGATAAAGTAATTTGAATAATATAAAATTTTGTTCATTAAAATGTAGAGTGGTCAATACTGGTCGATTCAATTTTGGTCATTGGCAATGTGTCCTGGTCAGGCTCCACTTTGGACAATATACTTAAGACTAATAATACTAGTTTATTCTATGCTTTTATCTTCTTACAGTACTTAGCCTTTATTTTAAATTAATTAAAGATTTTATTACTATAAATTACACTTATGGACAGTAACGGTCAATTCAAATTTTGGTTCTACACAATATTCCTGATCAGTACATGTAGTGGTCAATACTGGTCAATTGAATACTTTGATTGCATTACTTATTTTTAAAATAAAGTTACCATGCAAGTATTGAGAATATGGGGTTATTGATCATGACAGCTAATAAGTGCCAGAAACATATATATTGTATATTGTAAGACATGGTGTCAATTAGGCAATGTGACAATTGCTATCAAAATACAAACCACTTCAAGGAAGGGTCCAGGTGTTCACAGCAATTTTTCATTAAATTATTTATACCTGTAAAAATAATTAGATTTATCACTTGTGAATCAAACACTTACTGCTACAGTTTATAAAATACTTTCTACAAATTAAGCTCAGTTAAATTAGCAGTTTTTAGCTCATCTGATTTTTTGAAAAAAAATGATGAGTTATTGTCATCACTTGAGCGGTTGTCGGCGTCGGCGTTGCCTGGTTAAGTTTTATGTTTAGGTCAGCTTTTCTCCTAAACTATCAAAGCTATTGCTTTGAAACTTGGAATACTTGTTCACCATCATAAGCTGACCCTGTATAGCAAGAAACATAACTCCATCTTGATTTTTGCAAGATTTATGGCCCCTTTTGTACTTAGAAAATATCAGATTTCTTGGTTAAGTTTTATGTTTAGGTCAGCTTTTCTCCTAAACTATCAAAGCTATTGATTTGAAACTTGGAATACTTGTTCACCATCATAAGCAGACCCTGTACATTAAGAAACATAACTCCATCTTGCTTTTTGCAAGAATTATTGCCCCTTTTGGACTTAGAAAATCAGTTTTCTTGGTTAAGTTTTATGTTTAGGTCAGCTTTTCTCCTAAACTGTCAAAGCTATTGCTTTAAAACTTGCAACACTTGTTCACCATCATAAGTTGACCCTGTACAGCAAGAGACATAACTCCATCCTGCTTTTTGCAAGATTTATGGCCCTTTTTGGACTTAGAAAATGTCAGATTTCTTGGTTAAGTTTTATGTTTATGTCAACTTTTTCTCTTAAACTATCAAAGCTATTGCTTTGAAACTTTCAACACTTGTTCACCATCATAAGCTGACCCTGTACAGCAAGCAACATAACTCCATCCTGCTTTTTGCAATAATTATTGCCCCTTTTGGACTTAGAAAATCATTTTCTTGGTTGAGTATTATGTTTAAGTCAACTTTTCTCATAAACTATCAAAGCTATTGCTTTAAAACTTGCAACAGTTTTTCACCATCATAAGTAGACACTGAACATCAAGAAACATAACTCTATCCTGCTTTTTGCAAGAATGATGGCCCTTTTTAGACTTAGAAAATCATGGGTAGGACAATATTTCTATTACACAAAAAAAAATCAGATGAGCGTCAGCACCCGCAAGGCGGTGCTCTTGTTTCACTTATTGTCACATTTTTTGTAGAAAAATAATATATTTTTGTAATCTAATCTAATCTAACAGAAAATGTTCAATGACCAGTATCAACCGGTATTAACCAATCGACCACTTCTGACCAATTTGGGAGTACTGATTAGGTTGCTTTAACTAAATGATAATGCATGCATTCATCTTCATCAAGCCTCAGATGCTCTTAAACAGTCATTATTTAATTGTTCATAAAATTTGCAAAATATCTTAACAGTCTGTATTGACTAATTGACCAATCGACCAGTATTGACCACTTCAGGGAGTATTGACCGGGGTGGTTTTAACCGCCCAACATTGGTTGGAGTTCCAAAAACTAATGGCTAGTCTGTGGACACTATATTGCACAGAATAGCAACAGGGATATTTCACCGCTATTATTTTTAAACTTTTTACACATTTAGTTGCTGACACCTCCCTATGCAACTGCAAGCCCAGAAGTGCACCTAAAGAACATAGAATGCATTTATGTATGTTGAGATTCTTAATTTAGAAAGAAATGATGAAATTGAAGACCTGCAATAGAATAACAGTTTAACTGTAATGAAAAATGACTACATTTTATACATTAAAAAATCAAGAATCTATTGTTTGACCAGCAAAACCTTTATTCCAAAGAATGGACCTCCATTGAGACTGTGCTGACAAAGTATAATCAAATCAATGTGATGGAATATTTTGAAATGTTTATTTGCACCATGGTTTAACTGATGGAAAATGCATATTTCCTACTTGAATTCATGGTAATATTGATGGTACCACCAATTTGTAAGATGTACATTAACTTTTCAGACGGAGGCATTGGTGAAGAAGACAGGGTATGAAATTGGGCATTTTGTCGACTGTTTGAAGGACCTGCACAAAACCTACCTTGGTGCCGAGTCACATCAGCAACAAGCGGTGCAGGAGAAATACAAGCAAGACAAGTAAATACTTTACTGAATTTATATACTCAGCGTGACTGAAAAGTTACCACCTAATATATATCTCTTTACTATTTTTTACAATATCGACGTCACTTTTTCATGGCCTGTGCGGTTTCTATTACTCATAGACCCTGTCTGATCATGTCTCCTAACCCATTTCATGACTGTCTGGTGAGAAGAGCACATACGACATGCAATTTCATGACATGAAAGTTCGGCGTCAACCATGCCAATGGCCTCATGGCGTTGATCGTGCCTTAAACGTGGCATTCTTAGCAAGAATATTCTAGGTTTTTTAATGTATAACTTTTAGTCTGACGACTAACTTCCAAGTGTGATGAATGATTTGCAATAGAAAATTTGTGCATGTCGACATTGCTGGAAAAAAGTCATTTTGCACGTGCCTCAAATGGAGTTAATCGAATTTGACAAATCTTTACACCAGTGATGTCTCAGCTGCGTCAAAAATGTAGTCGCGTTATGCATTTAATACAGTCCAATTAGGGTGCTAACTTTCAGTGACGCCGAGTATATATCAACATGCCTTGATTGTTAGCTCAACTTTCGAAGAAAAAGTACAGCTATTGCACTTGCCCCAGCATCGCCGTTGGTTAAAAGTTTTTGATAAGTCAAATATCTCTGCTACTATCAAAGCTATTAATTTGAAACTTAGTCGTTATTTACTATTAAGGTCTAAACCAGGAGAAACGATCTGCATAACCCAGATTCGAATTTTGACAGAGTTATGCCTCTTTTTAACTTAGAATTTTTAGCTCACCTGTGTCCGTCATCAGTCGTCGTCAACAATTTGACTGTTAACACTCTAGAGGTCACAAATTTGAGCCAATCTTAATGAAACTTGGTCAGAATGTTACCCTCAGTAAAATCTTGGATGAGTTTGATATTGGGTCATCTAGGTTCAAAAACTAGGTCACCAGGTCAAATCAAAGGAAAAGCTTGTTAACACTCTAGAGGTCACAATTTTGGCCCAGTCTTAATGAAACTTGGTCAGAATGTTACCGTCAGTAAAATCTTGGGACGAGTTCGATATTGGATCATCTGGGGTTAACACTCTAGAGGATACATTTTTGACCCAATCTTAATGAAACTTAGTCAGAATGTAACCCTCAGAAAAATCTTGGAGAGTTTGATATTGGGTCATCTGGGATCAAGAACTAGGTCATCAGGTCAAATCAAAGGAAAAGCTTGTAAACACTGTAGAAGCCACATTCATGACTGTATCTTCATGAAACTTGGTCAGAATGTTAACCTTGATGATCTCAAGGTCCAGTTTGAATCTGGGTCATGTAGGATCAAAAACTAGGTCACCAGGTCAAATCAAAGGAAAAGCTAGTTTACACTGTAGAGGGTCGGGGGGGGGGGGGGGGGGTCAAAAACTAGGTCAGATCAAAGGAAAAGCTTGTTAACACTGTAGAGGCCACATTTATGACTGTATCTTCATGAAACTTAGTGAAAATGTTAATCTTGGTAATCTTTAGGTCAAGTTCGAACCTGGGTCATGAAGAATCAAAAACTAGGTCACCAGGTTAAATCAAAGGAAAAGCTAGTCTACACTGTAGAGGCTACATTTATGACAATATCTTCATGAAACTAGGTCAGAATGTTAATCTTGATCTATTGGTCAAATTCAAATCTGGGTCAGGTGGGTTCAAAAACCAGATCACTAGGGCAAATCTAAGGGAAAGCTTGTTAACACTGTAGAGGCCACATTTATGACTGTATCTTCATGAAACTTGGTCAGAAGGGTAATCTTGATGATTTCAAGGTCCAGTTTGAATCTGGATCATGTCGGATCAAAAAATAGGCCACTAGGTCAAAAAGAAAAGCTAGTTTAAACTTTAGAGGCCACATTTATACAATATCTTAATGAAACTTGGTCAGAATGTTAATCTTGATGGTCTTTAGGTCAATAGGTCAGGTGAGCGATACAGGGCCTTCTTGGCCCTCTTGTTTGGTATAAGTTTTTGATAGTCAAATATCTGTTACTGTCAAAGCTTTTGACTTGAAACTAAAAATAGTTATTTACTGTTAAAGTCTACACCAGGAAAAACAATCCCAATAACTGATTTGAATTTTGACAGAGTTATCCCCCTTTTTAACTTAGAATTTTTTGGGTTAAAGTTTTTACTGACAGTCAACAGACTAAATATCATCAGCTTTTCAGTAAAAAAATTGAAATTAATACATAAATAAAAAGAACACCGGCAAATCTGTATCACTTGCAGCAAGTAATTTCAGTGAGTAGGAAAATAGATTTTCAGGCTACTGAGTTTACTTTAATCATATAATGTATATTATAGCATAAACTTTCGATTATCATGGGCATTTTACAATGAAAACAAACTTTGTTCTTAACAGCTTCTGGCTAAGCTGACTGGACAATTTAGTTTGTACTGCTTTTCTCCGCACAATACTGTTGATAATCTTTCATGCAAAACTTATCATGAATTCTTCTAAAAAGATTGCATGTAGTTGCATACAATATCGAATTTTCAGTCATACGAGTTATGGCTGAACTTAATAAAGTTTCAGCAGTTCATATCAATTTGATTAAAGTAAAGATTTAAGCAGAAAATAAATGAATGCTTTCTTTTACAGGTACCACCAAGTGTCAGACTTTACTAAGAATCCGGTGCCACACAATTTGGCCTTGCTTGCTGTCTAGGTGTTAGGATAATGTAGTGTTGTGTTCTCTACCAAAGTTCTTTCATGGACTGAACAGTGTTGAATAGAGGTCCGCCTGCAGATAGCCACATACAGTTCACAGTGCTACAGCGCCATGCAACTCGAATCTAGCACCGTCAAAGGGTTTCCTCACATGCTTGTTGGAATTCCAGCAACTTAAAAAAATCGAGAGTATCGGCTTTACATCTATCTACAGTTTTTATCATTAAATCTTTTTAGAAGTAGCGAAAAATTGATTGTATTCTGCTTGTTTTAAATTCTTCAAAAAGATGTGTAACAAATTTTGAAGTGATTTTCTTTTATGGTCATACAACAAGAATGTCATGAAACCCTTTTACAGAGATGCACAGTGCGAGTTAAGATGATAAAAGGGAGAGATGTCCTGTGAATTGTAGATGGTTATGTGTAGGCAGAGCCTATTTATTACAAGTAATTCAGGTGCCAACGTGATTTCCTGCAGCTGTGAAATAGCTGCGAGAGAAAAGGTACCACCATAATGTGTTCAAGATGTTTTACTGCCAATCAGGATTCTAATTAGTTGCTTTTACCAATTTGCTGTACTGAGACAGTTTTATAGATATTTTTAGTGCAATAGAAAGGCAGCATACATTTTCATCATGGATGGAATGAAATTTTATTTTGTTTGCAACAAAGTGACTCAGAAGTTGCGCTTCTTGTGTGATTGAAGTATGTGTGAAAAATTGAAAGATTGACTCCTTAGAGATCGATGAAGTGTGTAAATAGAAAGGACTGTTGCAAGTTCCTGTTCAGATGATTTATGAATGTCTATTGCATTTTAAAGTGTTGTGAAATTCCTCAAGGAGTATGATGTACGAAAGCTTTGATTTTAAAAATGGCAAACCAAATAGACAATTTTATGAAATCAGTGCATGTAGATTCTTTACGTCTATATATTTGTTTTGTACAGTGTATATAATGTTTTTATGTCCGTCTTGAAACTATTCTTCATCTTTTACTCTCTATAAATCTTTCATCATTCTCATATTTGCAAAATGATATCCATGTTCAAAAAGATTCATCCATTCATTACTCCTTCCCAAAACTTACATTCCAAAATTCATTTTAACATCCACACAAATTTTGAATGAAAAGTAGTAAACAGAAAGCAAATTGTATATTTTTTTACACTTTATTTTAATCCTTTTTAACTAACGTTGCAGTATTTTTATTTAAGTCTTTTTGTACATGGATCACTTATTTTATGGCATTAAAAAAGATTTAAGAGATAGCTCTTTTATGTTTTTAACTTATTTATAATTAAAGTTATTCGAAATATGCTTATTTCTGTTTTTAACTTCAAACTAAAGTATGTCACTATGTATTTTCATAGGAAAAATGAATGAGTCACTGAGCTCTCTAAGTTAGGTTGTGTACCAGATACAGTGGTTTTATCAATACAAATCTGTCCATTAAAAAGGACTGCACTATGTTTGACATTGCAATTGAATGAATATGCCAGAATTAAGGTCACAGGATTTTACTACCATTCTCAGTAAATTAATTAGCTCATCTAATCAAAGAATAAATAGAGCTATCCTACTCACGTCTGCGTCACTCCTTTAATAAGTTTTTCATACCAGTCCATGTTTTGACAAATCCTTTTGAGATAAAGCTTTGAAACTTTCGTTTTTGTACCTTGTTCAGTTGTAGGCAAGAGAACAGAAATCCCAAGGACTTTTGTCTGAATTATGGACACTTTCAACTTGCCCTCATAGTCTTCATAATATGAATTATGTAGACAAGACTAGGTAACAAGGACTTAAGCCCGGTAATAGCCATTTTTATGCTTCCTGAAGAGCGAGCATATAGTTGCGGCATTGTCCAGAGTAAAACTTGAAAAGTATGAATTGCATTTGATTGAAGGTTCACATAATCATAGAGGCAATTGAGACAAAAGTACAGTGTCAAAGAATCATAACTACCATACCTAGTTTTTGAATTATCTCCCTGTTTTTAACAAAATTTCATTGAAACTTCACAATGAAAGACAAAAATTCAACATTCTGCCCATGGGCATACTTGTTTTAGGATTTTTCGATATTGCTATTTTTTATGCCCCCCCTCCCTCGGAGGCAAATATAGATTGTCTTGTCTGTCAGTCCATATTAGGTTAACCAAATGGGACAGTTTTGTCTAGCATCAATACCCCTTACCAGAATGACTTGATTCTAATGGAGATGTAACCTGTGACCATTCCTCTCTTCACACATCACCTGACCTCAGTTTGACCTTGACCTCATTTTGGACTTCGGTTGCTTTATATGGGCCATCTCTTGGTTTAACCACATGGGACTGTTTCGTCTATCATCAATACCCCTTACTAGAATGACTTGATACTAATGCAGATGTAACCTGTGACCATTCCTCATCTTCACACATCACCTGACCTCAGTTTGGCTTCAGTTGCTTTATATGGGCCATCTCTTGGTTTAACCACATGGACCGTTTCACCTTGCATCAATACCTCTTACTAGAATGACTGGATACTAATGCAGATGTAACATGTGACCATTCCTCATCTTCACACATCACCTGACCTCAGTTTGACCTTGTTCTTGACTTGGGTTGCTTTGTATCAACAAGGATGCCACCTGGGGCATCGAGCATTTATTGAACGCAGCTTCTTGTATTTGAACCAGTCAGACAACTCCTTTCATCAGGCATTTGGTTGAACCATCCAAAAAGCAAAATGTCAAAGGGTGAGAAAAATGTGCAGTCAGTCCGGGACCCCTCGCTTACAGGGAGAGTGCTCTACCAGCTGTCCGACACCTTTGTGAACAAGTCTGTACTGTGACATATGATTCCTCTCGAATTGCAAGTGCGCAGATATGATGTGATCGTCATAAGAATTATGTCTCCCACCACACAGTGGTGTGGGAGATATATTGATTTACTCCAGTCTGTGTGTCTGTCTGTCACAAAGCTTGTCCGCACTCTAAGTTGAACATTTCTCATCAAATCTGCACCAAACTTGAACAAAATGTGTTTGACCATAAAACCTCGGCCAAGTTAAATAACTAGCCAAATCCGCCCAGGCACTTTTGAATTATGGCCCTTGAATTACTGATTGAGTCCACTCATCCAAGCCATCTAACTGCGTCCATTCATCTAAGCCATCTAGAGAAACTAGACATTTTTTATAGGGGCAGTTGTGGGAGACATGCGCTTTTCTCAAAAGCATCTCTAGTTTTTAACATGAAAAGCCCAGGCTAGGTTGAGGTATTGGATTCACCCGTGCATCGGCATCCACGTCCTGATTTATCTCTGTTCTACTCGCCCTGCCATCCATGTCACTACCTGGTTAAACTTTTGCATGCAAGTACATACAGCTATCATTTAAAGGCATATAGATTTGAAACAAAATTTACTGCAGATATTGAACTTAAACTTTACATGTGACTTTGGGGTTATAAAACTATTTGATAGCATCAAGTCCCATAACTTTGACGTTACAATCTCCAAAACAAATGCAGATACTAGATTGAAACCATAGATATTTTAACATTTAGGGTAATATTTTCCTGCTCCTGGGACAATTCATGTTTTTAACACGTCTAAAACATTACGGAATAATACTAACTTCACTTGGGTATTGATTACATTTTACTCGGACTTTATCATAGACTCCCTGTGTAAAATCTCAAACTTTAAACTAAAATAAATGTATTAAAGCAATATAACATTTCAATGAAACTTTAAAGTTTTGTTGTTTGTAGCATCATCTGGGGCATGTTCAGTGAAAAATCTTAGATTTCTAAAATAGTGTAGTATTTACTTCTAAAGTCACTATATGTTCATAGTAAATATACTTCGGTATACCAAAGTGGAAACTGGCAGGTACTCAAAAAATGCAGCTTTCCGATTGGTCAGTTAGAAATCCTAATGTATGGTGATGTCATGATAAAGTTATGAATATTTCGAATAGTCAAGCATTGGCTGTCTTACGGACAGTTTTTGTTGTATGTAAGCTGGTAACTCATTAACCACTTGTGGGAATAGATTACACACATATTTTCTGTGATAAACTAACATTGCACAGGTTCCAGAACTCTTATTTTGCTTTTTTACAAAATTATGCCCCTTTTTTGACTTAGAAATTTTTGGTTAAGGTTTTGTATGTTAACTGGTATCAAGGTATCCACTGATGGGAATGGACTGAAACTTCACACACTTGTTCAGTGTCATAGCATTGTGCAGGATCCATGCTAGTATTGCATTTTCACAAACTGATGCACCTTTTTCGACTTTTGTATTCTTTCAAATGACATGGCAGTTGAATAGTCGAGCGTTGCTGTCTGACAACTCTTGTTTAAACTTCTACTTTAACTTTCAAAATATAGAAAGCAAGGCTCTGATTGCCTAGTGGAAGGGTAGTCAGAACGAGGCTATCAATAGCACGTCTTCAGATCCAAAGCGTAGCGTTAACTGGAGATGAACTTCAGTTAGACTGATGCATAGCGGAGCATCATTCGGTTTTGCCAATTCTTTGTTAGACATAGAAATTAAGTTTAGCATACCATTCCATATTTTTTCTTACATAACAGACGGGGATTTCCGGTATTTTTACCAGTGCTTGAAAAATCCATTTTACACCCTGGGGTGTAAGGTGACTCGTGCATTAAATGACGTATTACGAACTACATATATGTAGAAGATTTATGAGTAATATTTAAAAAACCGGAATAAAATTCAAGGCAGGGAGCCTCGTTACCGCCTAAACAGTTACCCTCGATGCCTTCCCATCTGCACCTACAACCAGTGAAAGAATCTTATAGTCTAATCTGTTTGATATATGGCTTTGAAACTTTAAACACTTGCTTACCAGCATGGTCACACATTGCCATATAGTACTTATCCAAATACAGGTACATTCATTGATTTCTTAAATAGTTTTCTTCTTTTGTCTCGACATTGTGTCTGAAATCATTAGTCCTCGACCTCTGATTCATGTGGGGAAGTTGGCAGTTACTTGCGGAGAACAGGTTTGTACTGGTACAGAATCCAGGAACACTGGTTAGGTTAACTGGCCGCTGTTACATGACTGAAATACTGTTGAAAAACAGCGTTAAACCCAAAACTAACAAATCTTTTGTCTGAAAATCTCTGGTAATATTTTGACCCTATACTTCCGTAACTTCCTTGAATAGTCCAGCCAGCTAATAATATGCATCAAATAAGTGTCTGATTTGTTGACTTCTTTGCCAGCATGCTGCTATGACGTAATAATTGTGATGTTAGAAAAATGAATTGCTCAATAATAACAGTTTCAGCCTTCTTTGTTTAATAACAAAAAAATCTTGCATAAAACATGACAAGATCATGTTTCCATAGAAGCTACAATAATGATACAATTAAGAAAAGAAATAAACATTTTTCATAGTTAATGTGAAATGAACAACAGAATATGAAAAGCACTAGCAATTCATACTTAGTTTGCCAATCCTATTCCATTTGTTTCTTTCACAAAAAATTTTACCTAGAAAAGTTGTTGCTGAATGAAAAATAATTAACATATTATTATAAAACCTATTTTTTCTAGCCTTTTGCATGTTTATAAACCACATAAAAATTTTATATTAATAGGTTATAGTATTTTGTATAGACTAATATGTACAAGTTCTGCAGTGGAGATACGGAGCGCAATGCTCCACAAAATAAGTACATATTTCTCGAAGCTGATCTAGTAATCTATTACAAATACATATTACACTGTATAGTTATAAATGCATCTGCACCATGTATTGTCCTGTCCACACATTTATTATTAAGACAGTCATATTGAGTTTGTATTACTATTTAACCTTGATTCTGCACAGCTCAGCATTCAGTTTTGGAAATATAAACCGGAGTAAGCTTTTTGTATAATTCCTACCTGAACCCAAAACGTAAAAAGAGGACCAAGATGGCCCTAGGTCGCTCACCTGAGAAACACACCATAACAGTGTAAACATGTCTGACCTCGTGATTTCATACAAAAAAATATTTTGACCAATTTTCATTAAGATTGAACCAAAAAGGTGGTTTCTTAAGTGTAAACAAGGCTTGTTTTTTCTTCCATTTGACCTAGTGACCTAGTTTTTGAGCATAGATGACCTAGATTTGATCATGGCAATCATTCTGACCAAATTTCATGAACCTCAATTGAAAAATACAGCCTCTATCACATACAAAACATTTTTCTTTGATTTTTCCTAGCGACCTAGTTTCTGACCCAAGATGACCAATATTCGAACTTTACCTTAATTTCATCAAGGCTATCATTCTGACCAAATTTTATGAACCTCAACTGAAAAATACAGTCTCTATTGCATACACGAAGTTTTTTCTTTGATTTGACCTAGTGACCTAATTTTTGACCCCAGGTGACCCATTTTCAAACTTATCCTAGATTTCATCAATGTTATCATTCTGACAAAATTTCATGAAGATCAGTTGAAAAATACAGCCTCTATCGCATACACAAGGTCTTTCTTTCATTTGACACAGTGACCTAGTTTTTGACCCTTGATGACCCATATTCGAACTTGGCCTAGATTTCATCAAGGTAATCATTCTGACAAAATTTCATTAAGATCAGTTGAAAAATACAGCCTCTATTGCATACACAAGGGTTTTCTTTGATTTGACCTAGTTTTTGAAACCAGATGACCCATTTTGGAACTTGGCTAAGATTTCATCAAGGCAATCATTCAGACAAAATTTCATGAAGATCAGTTGAAAAATACAGCCTCTATCCCATACACAAGGTATTTCTTTGATTTGACCTAGTAACCTAGTTTTTGACCCCAGATGACCTATTTTCAACTTGGCCTATATTTCATCAAGGTAACCATTCTGACAAAAAATTTCATGAAGATTAGTTGAAAAATACAGCCGCTATCGCATACACAAGGTTTTTCTTTGATTTGACCTAGCTTTTGACCACAGATAAACCATTTTCGAACATGGCCTAGATTTCATCAAGGCAATCATTTTGACAAACTTTCATGAAGATCAGTCGAAAAATACAGCCTCTATCGCATACACAAGGTTTTTTCTTTGATTTGACCAAGTGACCTAGGTTTTGACCCCAGATGAGCTATTTTTGAATTTGGCCTAGATTTCATCAAGGCTATCATTCTGACAAAATTTCATGAAGATCAGTTGAAAAATACAGCCTCTATCGCATACACAAGGTTTTTCTTTGATTTCACCTAGTGACCTAGTTTTTGACCCCAGATGACCGCTTTTTTAATTCGGCCTAGATTTCCTCAAGGTTATCATTCTGACCAAATTTCATGAAGATCAGCTGAAAAATAGAGCCTTTATTGCATACACAAGGTTTTTCTTTGATTTGACCTAGTGACCTAGTTTTTGACCCAGATGAACCATTTTCAAACTTGGCCTAGATTTCATCAAGGTCATCATTCTGACAAAATTTCATGAAGATCAGTTGAAAAATACAGCCTCTATCGCAAACACGTTTTTCTTTGATTTGACCTAGTTTTTGACCCAAGATGACCTATTTTCAAACTTGCCTAGATTTGATCAAGGTTATCATTCTGACAAAATTTCATGAAGATCAGTTGAAAAGTACAGCCTCTATCGCATACACAAGCTAAATGTTGACAGACGACAGACAGATGCCGGACATCAAGCGATCACAAAAACTCACCTGAGCATTGCTCAGGTGAGCTAATGATGGTGAATAAGGTCTTGATTCCGCTTTCCCTTTTTCAATGCTTACTATTGAATTTTTCTGTGCATCATATCAAAATTTTGGTTCAACATCCAGCAATTTTAAACTTTCATTGTCACAAATATTTTGACGTTTTTAAGTAACATAAAAATATAAATTTTTTCAAAAATGAATTACAAGTACTTTGGTATGACCTCAGACCCTTAAATGTGACCTTGACCTTGAAGCGAGCCATCCAGAACATGCACTCTGCACATCGTTTTGATGTGGTGAACATTCATGTCAATTTTCTTCAAAATCCTTCAAGGGGTTCAAGAGTTACAGAGTGAACAGGAAATTGTTAACATAATACATCCCTTCAGGCGTGAAATAAAGCAGTAAGAAAACTGGTGTGCATTTATTTATTTTTTTTTTTTCAAATTACAAAACAAGTCAGGATTTTCCCTTCTTCGTTTTATGTGCTCCTGTCATCTGTTTCCTGCAATATATAAAGAAGCTTTTTCTTAATTAGTAGCTACCCCAATGTCTACAACAAGCAGTATGGTAAGTGATAACTAGATGTGTGTCCATAGGACACAGGTGCCCCCACTCCTGCCACTGTAACATGGTTTAATGACTCAGGTTAAACAATTTTTAAGATGTTTGCAACACAAACTTTTAAGAACCTTATGTGTATTTCTCACTTAGTTGGCCATAACTTTGGCCTAGCTGAGTAAAATCCTAAAGAGAACACTTCATAGGCTATAAAACAATCCTCTAATGTTTTATGATTCTAGGTCAAGTACATTTTAACATACATGTTGCACAAACTTTTTTTTTTGAGTAAGTCTGGACAAGAGGTCTGGTCTTGTGTAGTGAAATAATGACTAAGTAAAATATTTTTGGAGCTACGTGCGACAAAACATTAAAATGACAATTTTTTCCTAGGTCAGGGGCCATAACTCCTATAATACTGAATGAATCCGGACGTGAAACCCCAGGTGCACAACTGCACATGCTGACCAACATTCCTGTAAACTCTGGTGACTCTAGGTCAAATACTTTTGGAGCTACGCGCGACACAACATTAAAATGACCAATTTTTAACTAAGTCAGGGGCCATAACTCCTACACAACTGAATGAATCCAGATGCGAAACCACGGGTGCAAAACTGCACCTACTGACCAACATTCCTGTAAACTTTGGTGACTCTAGGTCAAATACTTTTGGAGCTACGCGCGACACAACATTAAAATGACCAATTTTTAACTAAGTCAGGGGTCATAACACCTACAATACTGAATGAATACGGACGCAAAACCCCAGGTGCACAACTGCACATGCTGACCAACATTCTTGTAAACTTTGGTAACTCTAGGTCAAAAACTTTTGGAGCTACGTGCGACACAATATCAAAATGACCAAGTTTTTACTAAGTCAGGGGCCATAACTCCTACACGGCTGAATTAATCCGGACACGAAACCCCAGGTGCACAACTACACATGCTGACCAACATTCCCGTAAAGTTTTGTGACTCTACGTCAAATACTTTTGGAGCTAAGCACGACACAACACTAAAACAACCCATTTTTATAAAGTCAGAGGTCATAACTCCTAGACGACTGAATGAATCCAGAAGCGAAACCCCAGGTGCACAACTACACATGCTGACCAACATTCCTGTAAAACTTTGTGACTCTACGTCTAATACTTTTGGAGCTAGGCGCAACACAACATTCTCGGATGGATGGACAGACAAGAGCAAATCTATATGCCCCCACCACTCATGGGGGGGGGGGGGGGGGGGGGGGGGGATGGGGGTGGCGGCACAAAAAGGGAAAAACTACCACATTTAAAAGAGTACAAAATGGACTTTCTCCAGAATCCAAACTAGAAATTGCTTTTGTAAAAAACCACATGTCTCCCCCAATGCAAAGTCCTAAGGCAAGAAGTCAATAGGGGTCAGGAGCGAAAGTCAAAGAGACACTGATGGTTGGTTGCAATAGGGATCATCTACTTGGCATGTCCAGTCATCCCCCTAAGTTTCAACACTCTTAGCCTAGTGGTTCTCAAGTCACTGTTCAGGCTCCTGTGACCTTGACCTTTGATCAAGTGGCCTCAAAATAAATAGTGGTCATCTACTCTGCATGTTCAATCATCCTACGAAGTTTCAACATTCTGGGTCAAGTGGTTCTGAAGTTATTGATCGGAAATTGTTTTCCATGTTCAGGCTCCTGTGACCTTGACCTTTAACAGAGTGACCCCAAAATCGATAGGGGTCATCTACTCTGCATGTTCAATCATCCTATGAAGTTTCAACATTCTGGATAAAGAGGTTCTCAAGTTATTGACTGGAAATGGATATCAATGTTCAGGCCCCTGTGACCTTGACCTTTAACAGAGTGTCCCCAAAAACAATAGGGGTCATCTACTCTGCATGAACAATGATCCTATGAAGTTTCAACATTCTGGGTCGAGAAGTTCTCAAGTTATTGATCGAAAACGGTTTTCCATGTTCAGGCCCCTGTGACCTTGACCTTTAACAGAGTGACCCCAAAATCAATAGGGGTCATTTACTCTACATGTACAATCATCCTATGAAGTTTCAACATTCTGGGTCAAGTGGTTCTCTAGTTATTGATCGGAAATGGTTTTCAATGTTCAGGCCCCTGTGACCTTGACCTTTGACGGAGTGACCCCAAAACCAATAGGGGTCATCTACTCTACATGACCAATCATCCTATGAAGTTCCAACATTCTGGGTCAAGTGGTTCTCTAGTTATTGATCGGAAATGGTTTTCAATGTTCAGGCCCCTGTGACCTTGACCTTTGACGGAGTGATCCCAAAAACAATAGGGGTCGTCTAATCCAGCAGCCCTACAACCCTATGAAATTTGAAGGTTCTAGATCAAATGGTTCTCCAGTTATTGATCGGAAATGAAGTGTGACGTACGTACGTACGGACGGACAGAGGGATGGACAGGGCAAAAACAATATGTCTGGGGGGGGGGGAGACATAATTACAGTGAAATCATTTAATTTTGTGGTTTTTGCCAAAAACAGCGACTTCCGTGGGACGTGAATTTGTGGATATCCTCTTATCAAGATAAAATTAAGAGTGAGAACTTTGTAAACAGATAAAAGAGAAAGTGTGTCCTTACTGTGCTGTTTGTCCAAGAACCTCTGTAGTCTCCTCCTCGCTGGAATCTCCAAGGTCACCACCTGTAATAGGAAAATGATATAGTTCAACAGTTTTTATAGCAACATCAATACCTATCTTGTTAGTAAACTCAAATATGTTTCCTGAATCTATCTCTTCTAAGCACATGACTGAAAATAATTTCATTTGAAGTCAGTATACTACCAGTATTTTTGCACAACCTAGAGATTGAACTCGTCACTGCTATATATGCAGTCAATAAGTCTCCTTATTTAGCGCTAACTTGGCTAGACTGAAACAATCATATAAAATCATGTAATTTTGTGGGGACAAAATTTGGTTGTTTTAGTCCAAACAGCTATTTTGTGGGGATATGAATTTGTGAATTTTAAACTTTGAATATAAAATGAATGGGAATTTTGCTTTTTTGTCAGGATTTTTTTCACAGATTGACTCAACCATGAAATCAGTTCTAATTAGTCCCCCACTAATATCAATCATTTCACAGTACACCATTTCCTTATTTTATAAAATGTACATTAAGATCATGCCGCATATTGTCTTAAATATAAAATAGGTACAAGGCCAAATAACATCATCAACTTTACCTTGGACTTCAATCAACTAAATCAAAAAGCTATAAACATATACATATTATCAGATATGAGCAGGGTTCAAAAAGTTTTGATAAGCAGGTCATTTTTTTTTAATCTTTTAATCTAAAGGCAAACATTGAAAATATAAATTTGTAACATAAAAATAAAGCAAAAACTTAATAAAAATTCCACATATGATTTTTGACTAATGCTGTTTTGACAAAAGCCTTTGAATATGACTACTTTAGTATTTCACCCACAAATGACATTAAATGAGCCGCGCCATGAGAAAATCAACATAGTGGGTTTGCGACCAGCATGGATCCAGACCAGCCTGCGCATCCGCGCAGTCTGGTCAGGCTCCATGCTGTTCGCTTTTAAAGCCTATTGGAATTGGAGAATCTGTTAGCGAACAGCATGGATCCTGACCAGACTGCGCGGATGCGCAGGCTGGTCTGGATCCATGCTGGTCGCAAACCCACTATGTTGATTTTCTCATGGCACGGCTCATTTCATTATTAATGATTATACCATTATAAATTAGAACATACATGCATTGTATACATGCACACATGTTTTATTAACTTATCCCACCAAGTTAGTGATCATTCACCAATTTTTTGGCATAAAAAGTAAATTTCCACTGCTGTAGGTGTAAATACGAAGTTTGGGATAGGGGCAAGTTGGGTCCAACCTACTGTTTGTAAATAGGTATTCAATTTCAGGTTATGTGTATAATGCTAACAATGACATTCTTAAAGCAACAATAACTGACATACAATTTACCAAATGTACTGCACCTACATTTAATTAGCTTATTCATCAGTTCTAAATTTTGAAATTTGTACCCATCCACATTTCAGATAACTAAGTACACGTTACACACATTTTATCTAATCTTTACCTCTCAAAATTTGACATAACAGTCCAACCTGTTTATAGGTGTCACCTACGGGACTATTAAACTGAAAGTATAAGTAACTACCATATCAAGATTTTATATGTGACTGAGGCAGCAGCATCGATTTATATTTCATTATGTATGTACATAAGACTTTTTTTCTAGTACATGTTTCTTTTATCATATTTCCACTAAAATCTAAAACAAGAGGGCCATAATGGCCCTATATCGCTCACCTGAGTTAAGTTGCTTGCTTGAACAAATTTCTTTGCTAAAGCTTCAAAAACAAGAAAGTAGGTCAGTAGGTCATATTCATGGTCACTGAAAGTCAGTTCTAAGATTAGTGTGCAAAACTGTACATGTCATCCAAATTTCAAGGCTGTATCTTAAAAACAAGAAAGTAGGTCAGTGGGTCAAGGTCACAGATGGGTGACCCTTATTACTTTGGGTCATCAGGTAATTATAATAAAACAGTCTAGGAAATATGATCTGATAATTTTTGAAGTATTTTTTCCTATATAAATAATGTATCAAGTGACCCCTGGGGCGGGGCCTCTTTTCACCCCAGGGGCATAATTCGAACAAACTTGTTAGAGATCAACAAGGCAATGATACATACAAACTTTCAAAGGCATAAGCCTTGAACTTTCAGATAAGAAGATTTTTAAAGTTTTTTCCTATATAAGTCTATGTAAAACGGCAGGGCCTCTTTCACCCCAAGGGCATAATTTGAACAATTTTGGTAGTAGTCCACTAGGCAATGCAACATACCAAATATCAAAAGCATAGGCCTTGCAGTTTCAGGCAAGAAAATTTTGAAAGTTTTTTCCTATATATGTCTATGTAAAACTAGGGAACCCCGCGGCAGGGCCTCCTTTCACCCCAAGGGAATAATATAAACAATCTTGGTAGAGTACCACAAGACAATGCTACATACCAAACATCAAACGCCTAGGTCTTGTGGTTTCAGACAAGAAGGTTTCTAAAGTTTTTTTCCTATACAAGTCTATATGAACCATGTGAACCCCCTGGGGGCCATATTTCATCCTAGGGGGGTCATGTGAAGAATCTTGGTAGAGGCCCGCTATATGATGCTACATAAAAAGTATCAAAGCCCTAAGACTTATGGTTTTGTACAAGAAGATTTTCAAATTTTTTCCCTATATATGTCTATATAAGCCATGTGACCCCCGGGGCGGGGCCATATTTGACCCTAGGGGCATAATTTGAATAATCTTTGTAGAGGCCCACTAGATGATGCTACATACTGAATATCAAAGCCCTAGGCGCTATGGTTTTGGACAAGAAGATTTTCAAAGTTTTTCCCTATATAAGTCTATATAAACCATGTGAGCCCTGGGGCAGGGCCAAATTTGACCCGAGGGGGATAATTTGAATATTCTTGGTAGAGACCCAATAGATGGTGCTACATACCAAATATCAAAGCCCTAGGCCTTGTGGTTTTGGACAAGAAGATTTTTAAAGTTTTTCCTTTCGGTTGCCATGGCAACCAGAGTTCTGCATGGAATTAAATTCGTTGAACAATTTTGAAAGAGGACCACCCAAGGATCATTCCTGTGAAGTTTGGTGTAATTCTGCCCAGTGGTTTTCAAGAAGATTTTTTTAGAAAATGTTGATGGACGGACGACGGACGACTGACAACGGACATTGAGTGGTCACAAAAGCTCACCATGAGCCTTTGGCTCAGGTGAGCTAAAAAGCTACTGAAAACTTTAAGCATGCACAAACTTCTATAGAAACACGAAGGCCATACAGGCACTAACTTGCTCACCTGAGTACCATTGCTCTCAATGACAAGGTGAAGGCCACCAGGAGCAAACTCAAATACACAAGTCTAAATAAAGTTCAAGGTGATGTCAATTAAGTCATCTACTGTAACTTGTTTTAACCTGTTTTAGTTTTGATCTGAAAATGAAGAATTCTATAATTCTTGACCTTTAAGGTAGTAGTGTGAGTACTGCACACGACTATTGTCTTATCATGGTGACTGTTTGTGTCAAGATATCAAAACTACAGTTTGTCTTAACTTCTGACCAAGATAACTCAGTTTCAGACTTGACCTGTACCAGTATAAATCAATAAACATTCTGACCATGTTTGCTTGTTTTGCTTGGTTGCGTTCTATGATCCCAAAGGGAATTCCAATGCTCAGACTGTTCTAAGCAGAGTTACATTTTATGCAAGTTAGACTGTACTTTAAAATCAGTAACTTTATCAACATCTTCCCTCCTATCACTGTCCTGAAAAGTGTAAACTTTTATCTGAAGACAATCTGTGTCAAAACTGATAAATTTTTGAACGTTTGTGTGATATATGAAGAGAACATTATCATCTGTACAACAGTGAATAAATGTAATAAACTTTTTGTTTTGAGAAAATGGCTTCTCTTAATCCACAGGATTTCAGTGTTTCAATCACAGACACTTCAGATGAAGTTACTGATATGTTTTGTGAACAATGTAAATTACATGACAACAAAGAAGTTTCTGCAAGTGGATTTTGTGTAGACTGCACTGAATATCTTTGCTCTATCTGTGTTGTGTATGATAAAAGGACTTACTTTAAACACACTCATCTTGACAAAGAAAGCATGCCGCAAGACTTTTGTTTTGATAAATGTTCTATACATAAAGATACACTCATAAAATTTTACTGTTCAGACTGTGGTGAACTGGCTTGTAAAATTTGCAAGATAAATAAACATAAAAGTTGTGTGGAAATCGAACACCTTCCAAAACTTGTGGAAAATATTGAAAAAGGTCCAGAGCTGGAACGACTTAACAAAGACATTGATAAAGTGTCTGAGGAACTGAACGAGGCAATGCAGAAGTTGGATAAAAACATGAATGACGTCAGTCTGCTGGAAGAAGCAGCAACCTCTTCCATAAACAAATACAAGGAAGACATGAAAAAAACCTTCAAAGAACGCGAGCATGCAATAATTAAACATTTTCAAGAGAAAAAGGAGAAAATTCTACACGACCTGATGAAACAGAGAGCATATGACATCAGAAAGCTCCACGAACAGAAACGAAAGGTAGAACAGAATCTAGAAAATTTAACCATTGAAACTTTAATGAAAGTGACAGATACTAAAAATCGTGATGCAGAAAGACTACAAAAATGTTTACAGAAGCAAAAAAAGTTGTCAACAGACGTGGAAATATTAAGAACTGATATAGAACAGAAAAGGGTGGTTTTCAAAATAATGAAGCAAAAGTGTGACATAGGGGTTGAAAATTCAAACTTATTTCTTATGGTGGTCACCTATTTTTTATTATAGCAAATACTTCATATTTGAAGGAAATAACTTTGGGGAAGTGTTGAGAAATGCCAATCAGAAAATATTTCAGCCTTTAATTCAAAAGTTCAGTGAATTTCCAGTAAGGTGGGTGATAAATGTTGCATGGTTTTATGACAAGGAAATATGTATAACAGTAATTTTTTCAACATAAATGATAAGTAATGGGTGTATGTGTATGGTTTGAAACTTATTTAATCATATGTTTGTGGACATTGGTTTTTAAAATCACCCTTTCTGCACAAATTTGACATGAAAATAAAACTTTACCTAGAAAAGTTGTTGCTGAATGCAAAATAACTATCATATAATTATAAAACCAACTTTTTTCTGACATGTTGCATGTTTATAAACCACATGCCAAATTTCAAGAATGTCCAATAATTCTAATTTCTAGAATTGTCTACTCAAAATTGAGTTATTTTAAAGATGCACATGGGACACATACTGAAGATCAGTGTAATATTCATCCATTATTAGTTTTCTATTCATAAAAAGACTACTGGTAATAAACTTTAGACAAATACTATCAAAAAATAGTTTATTCCACAAAATAACTACAAAATTGAAAATTTTCACTACAAAAACATGAAAATTCAACAAAATGTAATGCTTTTAAATGAAAAATAAGTGACTTTATACATAACTAACACACTGAAATCATTTAATTTACATGAACTGCTTATTCATATTAGAAAAATGACAAAATACCATGCATGATAAAAAGGAATAGTAAAATTCATACATACTTTATAATGTTACTAAAAAGGGTGCACAGGGGACAAATTGTATCAAAATATTTATTCATAGAATATGTTCATGGTAAGTAAAATTCTTTTAACTACATAATATTTACTAGTGAACAATTACATATTTAGGTAAACTTAAGAGCTTAAGAAGCAATAAAATTGATGTTTCCACTTTTAAACTTGAAAATTGGCAACTTCGGAAAAAAATGCAAACAATGAATTTTTAATTGTCCAGGGTTTCTTATATAATGCTAAATTATCAAGTAATGCCTAAATTTTGCATACACACTGCTAAGAATATAGAAATGCCACCACAAATTACAGTAATGCTATGATAATTGATATATGTCAAAACAAGAGCACCGCCTTGCGGGTGCTGACGCTCATCTGATTTTTTTTGTATAATAGAAATATTGTCCTACCCATGATTTTCTAAGTCTAAAAAGGGCCATCATTCTTGCAAAAACAGGATAGAGTTATGTTTCTTGATGTACAGTGTCCACTTATGATTGTGAAAAACTGTTGCAAGTTTTAAAGCAATAGCTTTGATAGTTTATGAGAAAAGTTGCCTTAAACATAATACTCAAGCAAGAAAATGATTTTCTAAGTCCAAAAGGGGCAATAATTATTGCAAAAAGCAGGATGGAGTTATGTTGCTTGCTGTACAGGGTCAGCTTATGATGGTGAACAAGTGTTGCAAGTTTCAAAGCAATAGCTTTGATAGTTTAAGAGAAAAAGTTGACCTAAACATAAAACTTAACCAAGAAATCTGATATTTTCTAAGTCCAAAAGGGGCCATAAATCTTGCAAAAAGCAGGATGGAGTTATGTTTCTTGATGTACAGGGTCTGCTTATGATGGTGAACAAGTATTCCAAGTTTCAAAGCAATAGCTTTGATAGTTTATGAGAAAAGTTGACCTAAACATAAAACTTAACCAAGAAATCAACCAAGAAGTCTGATATTTTCTAAGTACAAAAGGGGCCATAAATCTTGCAAAAAGCAAGATGGAGTTATGTTTCCTGCTATACAGGGTCAGCTTATGATGGTGAACAAGTCTTCCAAGTTTCAAAGCAATAGCTTTGATAGTTTAGGAGAAAAGCTGACCTAAACATAAAACTTAACCAGGCAACGCCGACGCAGACGCCGACGCCGACGCCGACGCCGACAACCGCTCAAGTGATGACAATAACTCATCATTTTTTTTCAAAAAATCAGATGAGCTAAAAAGGGTGCACAGGGGACATCACTTTTGGCTTTGTGAATGTTTAACAGTCAGTAATATGTGAAGTTGAAGGCTGCTTTTGTATCTGTTGTAACTCCCTTTCAAGGAAAATAAAGTAAAATCCCATTTTATTTAAAGAATAAAAGAAATCTGACACTTAACAACTGAAAAGGTGCACAGGGGACATTTTTAGGTGTATAGACATTCATCAAGTTTCTGAGAAAGTCGTTTTATTAAAGAAAAAAATCATACTGTGTCTTCACAGCTGAAAGGATAAAGATCTTAGAAAAACATTAAGACTTTTGAAAAGTAATAGGGTTATGAAATTGTAGTGTTCAACATTTAAATTTAGTATTTTTTTCACTATTTTTCGTGAAAAGGGTTCCATCACAAGATGTGAAATATTAGTAACAATAAGATGTAGGTAATGAAAAGAAGTATTTTATTTAAATGTGCAGAGTTTAAGTTACATTAAAAAGCCAAAGCTGTAACAATAAATCATGGTTTTAAAAAGTAAACCTCAGTTGAAAACTATACTTCATGTAAAATGTCACACTTTTTTGGGTGCACAGGGGACACAATTAGCTATATAATTTAATATAACTTTAAAACTGCTTGAGCCATCAAGATAAAATTGCACACATTTATTGAGTACATTGATTTGGATATATTTTGCTCCAAAACACATTCTAAAACTGAACTGAATTGAAGTAAGGTGAGAGAGAAGAAAAAGCTTCATTATTTTGAAAACCACCCAAAACAGAAATTGGTCAAAGACCTAAACTGTTTATTGCCATGAAGAAAAGTGAGAAAATTCTATGTCAGATCAAAGAAGACCTTAAAGAAATAAATAAAGACAGTGAAATTAATAGATACTCTATTCAGACGAAAAAAGCAGTTCTTAAAGATGGAAGTTCTGAATCAGAGAATGAATACTTCTGCTGCATTGAAATTCTAAAATCTGGAGACGCAAAATCTGGCCAGAAAAAAAATGCAACTTTTGAATATGAGATAACACCAACTAGGAAGGACAATAAGACAATTTCCTGTACAAGTTTATGCATACCATCAGAAAATCAGCTAGTGGTTGGTGATTATGACAACAATGCAATTTTACATTTTCGGAATCTTCACGACAAAATGAATTCTTTTACTCTGCATAAGATGTCATCTGGGCCCTGGGATATGACATCAACAGATGAAAACAAAGTAGCCATAACATTTCCAGACCAAGGGCAGGTCAAAATTATAAACATTTCCAAACTAAAACATAGGCGTCTCAGTTCCCTAAACCCTTTATCAAAGTCAGAAGAAATCACTGAAGAAATCAAAGTTGGGAAAAGTTGTTGTGGAATAGCAATCAGTGAAGGAAATTTTATAGTTTCTTATATAAACCCAGCTAAAATCAAGATAATGGACATGCGTGGATATGTTCTGACAACTTTTGACAAAGATTACACAAACAAACCACTGTTCACTTCTCCCATACATATTGTTCTTGATGCTGAAAACACAATCTTATATGTGTCTGATAGTGAAGAAAACACCATTACGTGTATGACCATTGATGGCAAGGTCAAATCTATCTACAAACCTATAAGCTTGCTTCAGCCAACTCAAATGGCTGTGGATGGATCTGGAACACCCTATGTCTGCGGACACAAGTCTGACAATATCCAAGTGTTATCTACCGAAAAACAAGAAATGGACATACTACTGCAAATCGGTCATGGCATCTTGCATCCAGCAAGTCTCGCATACTGTAAGACAAGCAACAAACTCTTTGTTGGCATGACAAAAAGCCAGGCCATCAAGGTGTTCAAAATATCAACTGAAGAATAAATGCTCATTTCAACTGTCACATCAACTGACTTTAGCAAATTTTTCAAGTCAATCTTAAACCTTTTTATTCCAAGATGCTTTAGACGTTAAGGTGAAATATACTAGTAAATGATAAGTTCAAAATGTGCATAATGAAAATTAAAATGCAGAACATTCTGTTTTTTGTGTCTTATTGCGTTATCTGATATTTTAACCTTTTATCCAGCTGGCAGCATGTGATTCTGCCTTTGTGACCAGTGCAGACCCAATCTTTGTGGTACCTAGGTCTAGACTGAATGTTGTCTGCCCCTTACTGAGATCAATGCTCATGCGAGGTATGATAGTTACCGTACTTTGGGATATTTTTGTCATGGTTAATTTTTCGTCTATTTCGCCATCCATATGAAGTGGCAAAAATACAACGCTCGAAAATATACCTATGTCCAAAATTTGAAACCATATAAATGTTAAGGTATAGGTCCATGTTTCGGAGAAAAAAGTTCGAACGTCCTCAAATCATAGAAAGAAAGCATTGTTTTACATGAAAATTTAACAGCATATAAAACATTTATATTATCCTATAAAACCATTGTCAATTTATTCATATATGTATTGAATTCCAGAAAGGGACTGCATGAAGTGGCCACACTTCTGGACAGTCCAGCGCCTTTAAAACCACACCATTTTTAAAAAGCTGTTACATGTCTTCGTTTTGATGCATTTTCAACATCGTACTAGTGTATAAACTTTACATAACTAGGTAAAACATTGTTTTTGACAATTGTTTACATTTATTTCTTTACAAATGGCATTCTTATTTAAAGGGGGACAACTCATTTAGAATATTTTAAGTATCCAACTCTGTGGGACAGAACAGTAAAACATGTATTGGACAGATAAGTTGTGTGTCAAAATGCTGTTCATTCACTAAAAAATCTGTTGTTTTGTGATATACTGCTAAACCTTAACACTAGAATACCTAACATCAGGTATGAAATGACAATTGCTTTTGTATTACCTGTATTGTTACAAAAACATGAAACCCGAGATTTTCTCACCTTGACCAATTTTTATTGAATCTACTGAATATGTGTAGTTGATAATCACCAGTTAAAATTTTGATACACTTACTGTACATGGTTGTCACAGTGTGAAAACAAACATGTCTATTCTTAAATATTTTCAACCGAAAGAAAAAGAAGTTCTTCTACCAGTAGAAAAAAGCAGTGAGGACTGTAATTTACACGAGTTGTGTAATGTGGAATTACGAGAAATATACAGTGAAACACCCGGCCGCAAACGTTGGAAGTACAACATTTTATCCCCAGATATTCATGAACATTTTAACGAATTTTAGTGTTTTTATATTTTAATACAATTTGCAATAAATTTCAGTATGTATATACCAGATATAATAAAGTCACATGTATGCAGTTTGTGTTGTTGGATAATCGCAGAAAAGTAACCTCCCTTGGATACTCTTCAAAAATGCTGGTAATGTGGTTGGATTTTGATGAAATTTTTGGGCAAATTTTTGCCACCTATGTAAGATGGCGAAAAATACACACGTCAAAATAAAACCACTACATTTTGGGTTAAAAGGGCGAACATTTGCCAACAAGAAAATATCCCAAAGTCTGGTAATCATTAAAGGGGCAGAGGTTAAGAAGATATGGTGAAATTGGGCACCTTGTCATAAATCTTTAACCAACACTATTACAATATCTTGTTGTTTGGGATACCTGACCTTTACCAGAAAATGTCTGCCTCTTATCAGGAACAACCCTTATGTGAGGTCTGATGATTGTTGGGGCAGTAGCTAAGAAGATATGGTGAATTTGCAAAGCTTGTCATGAAACTTTTACAAATACTATTACTGTATTTGACTACAAATACCTTGACCTTTGGGACACCTGTCCTTTAACCAAAGGTGTCTGCCGCTACCAAGACCAATACTTATATACAAGATTTGACGGTTATAGAGGTAATAATTAAAAAGATAAAGTGAAATTGAGAAGGTTTTCATAAAATTTTATCCAACTTTATTACAATATCTGACCCCTGTGACCTTGCCGTTCGAGGTATATGAACTTTAACCACTTACTGAGATTAAACCTTATCAGTGTGGGATTTGATGTTAATAGGGGCAGTAGTTAAGAAGACTGAAATTGAGAAATCTATCATAAAACATTAACCTTAAGGCAATGGTGACCAGTGGCAACAGAGACAAATGGACAAGTACAATAGCCTTCCATTTTCTTCAAAACATTAAAACCTCTGTGTCTAAACTTTTTAAAACCCCAATAATAAGTTATTCTATAAATTTCAAAATAAATACCATCTACATGTTTGGTAGTATGACTCTTCTGTAATTTCTGTGTAGATTGTTTGGTTTCTTCATCTTTCAATTCCTTCATTTCATCATCCACATCCCAGGTGCTTTTAGCACCCATCCCAATGCTTTTACCGGCCATCCCTATACCTCCTACACCACTCTCCTGTTACAGAAAAATGCCTTAATTGAAACAAAACAAAATGGAGCATCAACTTTTTAATGCAGTGCAACAATCTTCTATATTGTGTTCAACTTAGACCAAAACATGTTGAAATGATTGTTGATTTAGAAAAGCTGATTTACAAAGTAAATGGTAGGTGGCAAAAATAATTCCTGCCTAAATTACGGTATTAATTCTGCTCTCCTGAGATATCAAAAATCAAGGTTTCACTTTGCATTTTGACACTTAAAGCACACAAAACATTAGCAAATGAGAACTTACAAAGTGACCTTGAAGGGACACACCCAACTCTTGCACTTGGCATATTTCATAATTTATAAATATGCCCAATACATGTATTCCTTAAAATTCACTGCCAGTTGAGACAGACAGACAGACAGTGTAATTGCTATAAGCATTGCTACTGCAAAAAAATACTATATTTGCAGCGTTCTGCAGGCTTTAAAATTCAGAAAAACCTACTAGTATCTGATTTTCTTCAGTTTACATAAAACAGGCTAAATGCAACAAATTTACTGTTAAACTTTAAGGGAAATCCCTCTCTGCAAGATTTTCATGAAGTTTATAACAACAAGGCTGCTCTCAATAAACAAGAGCTGTCACTAATGGTGACAAATGCCCCCGCAGCACCTTGACCTTTGACCTGGTGACCTCAAAGTCAGTAGGGGTGGTGTACTCAATAAGTACTATCAGCAAGTGAAGTTTGAAGGACCTGGGTGAAGTGGTTCGCATGTAAAGTGCCTTCATGCAAAAAGATAACGTTGGCCCCTGTGACCTTGACCTTTGACCTGGTGACCCCAAAGTCAGTAGGGTTGGTGTACTCAATAAGTACTATCAGCAGGTAAAGTTTGAAGGTCCTTGGTGAAGTGGTTCGCGAGTAAAGTGCCTTCATGCAAAAAGTTAATGTTGGCCCCTGTGACCTTGACCTTTGACCTGGTGACCCCAAAGTCAGTAGGAGTGGTGTACTCAATAAGTACTATCAGCATGTGAAGTTTGAAGGTCCTGGGTGCAGTGGTTCGCGAGTAAAGTGCCTTCATGCAAAAAGTTAACGTTGGCCCCTGTGACCTTGACCTTTGACCTGGTGACCCCAAGGTCATAAGGTGTGGTGTACTCAATAAGTACTATCACCACGTGAAGTTTGAAGGTCCTGGGTGCAGTGGCTCGGGAGTAAAGTGCCTTCATGCAAAAAGTTAACGTTGGCCCCTGTGACCTTGACCTTTGACCTGGTGACCCCAAAGTCAGTAGGAGAGGTGTACTCAACAAGTACTATCAGCAAGTGAAGTTTGAAGGTCCTGGGTGCAGTGGTTCGCGAGTAAAGTGCCTTCATGCAAAAAGTTAACGTTGGCCCCTGTGACCTTGACCTTTGACCTGGTGACCCCAAAATCAGTAGGGGTGGTGTACTCAATAAGTACTATCAGCAAGTGAAGTTTGAAGGTCCTGGGTGCAGTGGTTCGCGAGTAAAGTGCCTTCATGCAAAAAGTTAATGTTGGCCCCTGTGACCTTGACCTTTGACCTGGTGACCCCAAAGTCAGTAGGAGTGGTGTACTCAATAAGTACTATCAGCATGTGAAGTTTGAAGGTCCTGGGTGCAATGGTTCGCGAGTAAAGTGCCTTCATGCAAAAAGTTAACGTTGGCCCCTGTGACCTTGACCTTTGACCTGGTGACCCCAAAGTCAGTAGGGGTGGTATACTCAATAAGTACTATCAGCATGTGAAGTTTGAAGGTCCTTGGTGCAGTGGTTCGCAAGTAAAGTGCCTTCATGCAAAAAGTTAACGTTGTGACTAACGAACGAACGAACTAACGAACGAACGAACGGACGGACAGTTGAAAACTAATATGCCTCCCTTTGGGGGCATAAAAATAATTTACTCACCATTATTATAACAGAATCGCCATCTCTGTTTATTGTTAAGGAAAGGAAATGAACTTTTATCATTAGATAAATTTTCCTAGCTATATTGTATTACTGTGAAATTATTTAATTCTGTGGGCATGAAATTTCATGGTTTAAGCAGAAATGGATATTTTGCGGGGATATAAATTTTGAATATGAAATAATATGAATATTACCCATTTGTTTAGGTTAAATTTCATGGATTTACTCAAACCTGAAATCCACAAAAAATATTCCCCTATAAATATTAATGATTTCACAGAACCTAAAAGAGCCTGTTGTTTCCAGTAGACTAGGAAAACAGTCAGTAATTTTCATGTAATGGTGAAAGCTTACTAAGAGTGTGTTTGTTGTTGTTGTTGTTTTTTTGTAGGATGCCCAACTAACTGTAAAGCTTGTGAAATCATTGAGTATGTGAAAATGGAACTATTAAATTTTTTATCAAGACATAAATGAACCATGCAATGAAAAACAGCTTGTTCCAGTGACCATGGATTGAGTACTTGGGTCCCAACCAATTTATCCATGTAGTCCCTGAAGTTCTCCTTATTTTTCCCAAAAACCCCTGGATTACTCAAGCATCTTGCTAATCTCATGTGGACCTTTTTGCTCTCAGTGTGTTACTGTACTGTTAAAACATTCTTAGAAACAAGAGCACCGCCTTGCGGGTGCTGACGCTCATCTGATATTTTTGTATAATAGAAATATTGGCCTACCCTTGATTTTCTAAGTCTAAAAGGGGCCATCATTCTTGCAAAAAGCAGGACAGAGTTATGTTTCTTGATTACAGCATCCGCTTATGATGGTGAAAAACTGTTGCAAGTTTTAAAGCAATAGCTTTGATAGTTTATGAGAAAAGCTGACTTAAACATAATACTCAACCAAGAAAACTGATTTTCTAAGTCCAAAAGGGGCAATAATTATTGCAAAAAGCTGGATGGAGTTATGTTTCTTGCTGTACAGGGTCAGCTTATGATGGTGAACAAGTGTTGCAAGTTTCAAAGCAAAAGCTTTGATAGTTTAAGAGAAAAAAGTGACCTAAACAGAAAACTTAACCAAGAAATCTGATATTTTCTATGTCCAGAAGGGGCCATAAATCTTGCAAAAAGCAGGATGGAGTTATGTTTCTAGCTGTACAGGGTCAGCTTATGATGGTGAACAAAATTAGTGTTGCAAGTTTTAAAGCAATAGCTTTGATAGTTTAGGAGAAAAGCTTACCTAAACATAACAAGAGGACCATGATGGTCCTGAATCGCTCACCTCTTCCCACATGACCCAGTTTTGAGTATGACGTCGTTTTTTCTATTATTTGACATAGTGACCTAGTTTTGAACTTGACCTAGGTATTATCAAGATAAAAATTCTGACCAATTTTCATGAAGATCCATTGAAAAATATGGTCTCTAGAGAGGAAACAAGGTTTTTCTATTATTTGACCTATTGACCTAGTTTTCAAAGGTACGTGACCCTGTTTTGAAAATTTACCTAGATATCATCAAGGTGAACATTCTCACTAATTTTCATGAAGATCTCATGAAAAATATGGCCTCTAGAGAGGTCACAAGGTTTTTCTATTTTTATACCTACTGGCCTAGTTTTTGACCGCACGTGACCCGGTTTCGAAACTGATCTAGATATCATCAAGGTGAACATTCAGATCAATTTTCATGAAGATCCATTGAAAAATATGGCCTCTAGAGAGGTCGAAAGATTTTAATAATTTTAGACCTACTGACCTAGTTTTTTACCGCACGTGACCCAGTTTCAAACTTGACCTAGATATCATCAAGATAACATTCAGACCAACTTTCATACAGATCCCATGAAAAGTATGGTCTCTAGAGAGGTCACAAGGTTTTTTTTATTATTTGACCTACTGACCTAGTTTTTTTAAGGCACGTGACCCAGTTTCAAACTTAACCTAGATATCATCAAGGTGAACATTCTGACCAATTTTCATGAAGATCCATTCACAAGTATGGCCTCTAGAGAGGTCACAAGGTTTTTCTATTTTTAGACCTACTGACCTAGTTTTTGACCGCAGTTGACCCAGTTTCGAACTTGACCTAGATATCATCAAGATGAACATTCAGACTAATTTTCATACAGATCACATGAAAAATATGGCCTTTAGAGAGGTCACAAGGTTTTTCTATTATTTGACCTACTGACCTAGTTTTTGAAGGCACGTGACCCACTTTCGAACTTGACCTAGATATCATCAAGATGAACATTCAGACCAACTTTCATACAGATCCCATGAAAAATATGGCCTCTAGAGAGGTCACAAGGTTTTTCTATTATTTGACTTACTGACCTAGTTTTTGAAGGCACGTGACCCACTTTCGAACTTGACCTAGATATCATCAAGCTGAACATTCTGACCAATTTTCATGAAGATCTCATGAAATATATGGCCTCTAGAGAGGTCACAAGGTTTTTCTATTTTTTGACCTATTGACCAAGTTTTTGACCGCACGTGACCCAGTTTCAAACTTGACCTAGATATCATCAAGATTAACATTCTGACCAACTTTCATACAGATCCCATGAAAAATATGGCCTCTAGAGAGGTCACAAGGTTTTTCTATTATTTGACTTACTGACCTAGTTTTTGAAGGCACGTGACCCAGTTTCGAAACTGACCTAGATATCATCAAGGTGAACGTTCTGACCAATTTTCATGAAGATCTTGTGAAATATATGGCCTCTAGAGAGGTCACAAGGTTTTTCTATTTTTAGACCTACTGACCTAGTTTTTGATGGCACGTGACCCAGTTTCGAACTTGACCTAGATATCATCAAGGTGAACATTCTGACCAATTTTCATGAAGATCTTGTGAAATATATGGCCTCTAGAGAGGTCACAAGGTTTTTCTATTATTTGACCCTCTGACCTAGTTTTCGAAGGTACGTGACCCAGTTTCGAACTTGACCTAGATATCATCAAGATAAACATTCTGACCAACTTTCATAAAGATCCCATGAAAAATGTGACCTCTAGAGTGGTCACAAGCAAAAGTTTACGGACGCACGCACGCACGGACGGACGGACGGACGACGGACGACGGACACCGCGCGATCACAAAAGCTCACCTTGTCACTTTGTGACAGGTGAGCTTAAAATTAACCAAGAAAACTGATTTTCTAAGTCCTAAAGGGGCAATAATTCTTGCAAAAAGCAGGATGGAGTTATGTTTCTTGATGTACAGGGTCAGCTTATGATGGTGAACAAGTGTTGCAAGTTTCAAAGCAATAGCTTTCATAGTTTAGGAGAAAAGTTGACCTAAACATAAAACTTAACCAAGAAATCTGATATTTTCTAAGTACAAAAGGGGCCATAAATCTTGCAAAAAGCAGGATGGAGTTATGTTTCTTGCTGTACAGGGTCAGCCTATAATGGTGAACAAGTGTTCCAAGTTTCAAAGCAATAGCTTTGATAGTTTAGGAGAAAAGCTGACCTAAATATAAAACTAATCAGGCAACGCCGACGCCGATCAAGTGATGACAATAACTCATTTATTTTTTATTTCAAAAAATCAGATGAGCTAAAAATCATGGAAAAAAAAGAGAATATGCAATCAATTCAATATATAGGATACTCTGATGAGGTAATATCACTGCTTGTATCACTATCATCTGATCCCTGTAGGTATGCTGAAGCCATTTGACCTTCTACAGTATCCATGTCAACTGGCTCTGTTGTTTTCTGATTGGTCGTCAGTTTGTTCTTGCATACTGATTCGGCAAACCCAAATTTACCTCCCTTGGACCTGAAAAAAGTTAACTATATGTTCAGGACTTTCAGGAAATAACACAAAAATATGCAAATAAGAGATGTTATTATTAATAAATGACTAACATCCCTGAAGTGGAGTGCCCTAGCCTGTAAGTGCTGGTTTGAAGTCAGCAAACTTAACCACATTGCCACAGAGGCACCCTTTTACTGAAGAAGAGGTGTGGGGTAAGCAGTTATGGGTTAATAAGGGAGGAGGTAGAAATTTGGGGTAGGGGTGTGGGGCAGGATGAAGTAGCATGCAAGTTGGTGAATGAAATGTAAAACTGACATTTTCTAAGGGTGTGTGTATGGGGGAAGGGGTGTGAGTGCGGACATTGCAGAGTGTGTATAAAAGATTACACAAAACAGACAGAGAAATTCAGAATCTTGCAAAAAACGTTCAACAATACTACTCCAGAATCTGACCCCAGTGACCTTGACCTTTGAGGCAAAAGACACTTAATCAAACAATATCTGCCCCTTACTAAGATCAATCCTTATATGATGTTAAATAGTATAGAGGCATTATTTAGGAAGAAATAAGAGAAAATAAGACATTTGCCATAAAACTTAAGCCACTGACACTATACATGTACATTTAACCTTGAACCTTTTGGTATCTGACCCTTAACTACAAGATGTCTGCCATGTACAAAGTTCAAACTTTATGCAAGGTTTGAAAGTACTAGGGGCAGTAGTTGAGGGGATACAGTGAAACCTAAAATCTTGCCACAAAATTTAACCTGCTACAATGGTGATAGCTATGTCACAGCAAGTAAAACAGCCCTTCTTTTTCCTTGATAAGTCAAGCTTAAAGATCATACTTAGTTGTGCACCATTCATACTGATTTAGTTGCAGTTCCTGATAAAAATTATCAAAACTTTATATTTAAATAATGCATTTAAGTTTTAACTGGTTCAAGGAACTTGGTTTCATAAATCCAGTGAGCTGTCAACTATAACAAGGTGGCCATGATGCACCTACACTGCTAACTTGAATTCCAAAATTCAAACAGGTGACAAATTACTTTGAAAGCAGGCTTGCAGATGAAGAGCATATTAAATTTAATGTTTCCTATATAGCAATTTATAAGAAACATTCCTCTGACATTTGGATGGAGCAGGCCTGGTGGCCTGGTGGCTTAGGGGAAAATTTAATTTAAAATTAAAGGTATTTTTGACTGACAACATAGCTTTGAGCATTGAGACAAACTTGTTGTGATGACTAAGCTCAATTAATTAAAGTACTGTATGTATATTTTCTACCTACCTTTCTTGTCTGTCATTTTCAAGTGCTTTATGTATCAGCTCTGTAATTTCTGTCACTTTAACAACTGCTATATTGGAACACCTTAAAACCTGAGAAAGCAAAAAATTTGGAATAAATACGATACTAGAAACACAATGACAAAATTACGACCATATGCTATATTTCACAGTCTGTTATATCATATTTGTATAGGTACATATATGTGAGAGATTTAATTCCCCATTTCAGTACACATTAGAGATGTCAAAATTCACATTATGTTATAAAAGCAAAATATTTAACTCCATATTTAATTATTATTATATAAGGTTCACTTAAATACCTGCTATATTACATCAATATTTTTTTTCCTTTTTAGCATTTCTTCTATTTCATTTTCAAACTACACATTATGTTTTATGGTTAACTAGATGGCCATGGGCAACATGTCGAGCCCGCAAGCTGTCAAAATCTAACATGACCTTTGACCTCCAACTGTGACATTGACCTTTGAGATAGGAAATTGGGTCTGTGCATGACACTCTGTCTCACTGAGGTTAAGATTCACACCAAATATAAACAAGATTGCTCCATGCATGTCAAAGTTATGGTTTGGACAAGCTGTCAAGATCTGACATGACCTTTGACCTCCAACTGTGACCTTGACCTTTGAGATAGGAACCTGAGGTCTGTGCATGACACTCCGTCTCACTGAGGTTAACATTGACAGATTGCTCCATTAATGTCAAAGTTATGGTCCAGACACTTAAATCCAGCGGACACACGCAAGCACATACACCAAACAGCCATTTGGACGACTATGTCTTCACTTCCGCCGGGCTCAACAAAAAGAGGGACTGTAATGAATACCTGATCAACCGCCTCAATAGCCTAGTGGCGAGCGTCCACTTCAAGTGCGGGAGGTCATGGTTTCGAACCCCCAGCCGTGTCATACCAGACAAGAAATTTTTTTACCAGTTTCCTTGCTTGGCTCTCAGCATTAAAAGGGGTGAAACTGGATTCTCTTCTCTCATACCCTCATGGCGAAAGATTCCATCAGAAATGAGGTATTGAGAGTGAATAATATCAGCTGTAGAACTTGCTTAACAATCAACCTTAAAAAATTAGTATAAACTAAATCACCTGATCTTTTAAAAGCAACATCTGTCCAGTAATCTGTAATGTACATATTTCTCTATGTTTATTCATCCCTATCACCATACGTCCATCCATCACTTTCTCTTCTTTGTCTGTCGGGTCAACAAGCAGAAATTTTCTGAAAAACAGTTAATATATCGAGGGGTTAAAGCCAGAACGGTATAAGTCCATTTTTCAAATAGTGGAGAAAAACGCAAAAGAAGGTTTTAGACACATAAAACTTTTTACTGAATCAGAATATTTAGATAAGATTTCGTTATATTATAGACAATAATGTTGTTACAATGTATGAAGAATATAAAAGGACTACTCATAAATTAAATTGGTTTTATAGTTAAAATTGTACTTAACTCAATCTGGCATACAACAAAATGGAAAATAATTCGAGGGTTCAAATGTGTTAAGTGCACTTAGTTCTCTAAAATATTGCAATAATGTTGGTTTTATTCGATGCCATACTGTCACAAGTGCACTTATAACAAAACTGTTAAATCTTATGACATGATTTACAAAGACTAAGGAAATATGTGCACTTAGTACAAATAGAAATGTTGAGTAAAATGTTATAAAATTACAAAATATGTTTAAAATTGTATAACAATTACACTACACAAAATTTCAACAATCCATTCTAGATATTATTAAAAGAACGTTTTCCCATCTTTTTCTATATAGTACCTCTTAAATCAAAACAACTATTGTACTTATAATAACTATTCAATATCAGACTCATCACTTACTTTTCAACATGTCTGGTTCTGATAGGCAGTCTTTTTTGTATAATGGAAGATTTTATAGAAGCTTCTTTTCTTGATTTCTGTTTTATACATTGGAAATGTAGGTCATCGAAACTGTATTAAACATATTCATTTGCAGGTTTACCGTCTTTAAATTTTAACCTTTTAGTTTTTTTTCCCACTTTTCTGTCCCTTTTTATCCAAGCTTTTTTTTTGAACTTCATACTTTGTAATGCTCTTTATGGAAAGAAATTCTCACTGGTAAATGTGCTACAACACAAGGATTTTTTGTTTTTGCCATTCTCACAATTCTATCCGACTGACAGGGTATGAATACAGTAACACTTACTGGAGTTGCTTTCCTTGCTCTTTTATTGCCTTGTTTATACTACTACTCCATTTACAGTCATTATCCATTTGCATAAGTTCGCTTACTTAAAACTTGCTCAATGGTTTCTATGTTATTGTATTTTTCTTTTGCATGCCTTTTGCATGCCAAGTGTTTATAAAAATCTCCGTGATCAAAATTCCCTTCTCTGGAAAAAGACAGTATGTTACAAAATCCCATTCATACTTTTGCAGGGGTATCATATTCCCCTCTTTAAAAATAGCAGGGGTATCATAATCCCCTTCTTGAAAATGTCGGGGCTATCAAAATCCCCTTGATTAGAATACCCTCTACTGAAGAAAATATCAACAAGGGTAACTTTTAAGTTAATATTTGAAGAAATTGTGTGGTTCCTATTTTGATAAAGTGAAAATAATCAATGAACTAACTTTAAGTACTATATTAAACTATTTTATATCCAAAATTCAACAAAATAGAACTTCGAGTTTTAACAACTGATAAACTGAAACGGTGGAAGTGAAATTTAAAATTAAACAAACTGAATAATATTTCTCTTATTGTTTTCATTAAAATTATTATCAGTGTTATTAAATAAACAACAGTATTTTCTGACAAACAAATATAGATCAACATTATGCATTGAAGTGTGTCTGAACTTTTAGCTCATAACAATACTGGGGTAAAGGCGGAGGATAGCGGATAAGTCATGCCTCACTAATTGACGTTGAATTATACCAACTAAACACTATTGTCACTAAATGGAAATTCTGTAAAAATAATTATCAATTTTTATTGTCTCCTACTTTAATGTTATAGCAACAATTCTCACCTTCACAACAATCACAATGAAAAAACATATGCATTACTGTCCAAGTAAATTATTTTATGTACATGTATGCCAACTTCAAAGTTCACAAGAGCTTCTTTATTCTTTATTCTTCAGATATTTTCCACAAATTTCATGTTGAACTTAAATTAGGCAAAGAGAAGAAAAACAAATTGTATCAACCTAATTCTCTCTTTATACATGTAATAAACTTGGTTGACAATGGAACATGGAATCAGTAAAACTACTTTGACTGCAGATGGTTGGTTTTGTTTTGTGCTCAATTTGTTTGATTTTTTTTCTCTATCTCTGGTTTTCATTTTACTATGTTCCTGATTAAACAGTCTCAACAGTTTTGTCATCTGTTCTGTCTTTTTTTTTTTTGTTCACAGCACAAGCTTGACAAAAAACTGATTGTTTACCTCCTTTTATAATTCCCTCTCATAGTTTTAATACTTTTCTTTGCCATTACTATTTAATATATACGAATATGGCAGAATACTGTTAAATCTGGAGTTTTCACCATTTTAGCAAGGAACAATATAAGTTTTCACATGAATATAACATAAAACCTTAATAAAAATATTACTTTCCATTTACAATTAACATTTATATACCTTGTGGATACAAGTTCTGAAAGTATTTTCTTTCCTAATTAACCAAAGGTGTTAATTCCAGAATGTATTAAGTGATCATATTTCATTTGTGCCTTGAATTATTAACATAATGTGTTACTTCTAGAATGGTTTACGTGCACTTGTATCGTTTTGGCACATTATTTACCTTACATAATATATCAAAATGTATACCGCCAGAAGGAACTAAGTGCACTTAAATCCTTCTGGTTTTCAAGTTAATGCACTTATAACGTTCTGGCATACAATAATACTGATGATAAGCACTTATTGCGATATGGTTCCCTTTAATATCTTAGGTTTTATACCTTATATGGTGCCAGAGATAAGGGCAAAAGAAGGAGCTTTAAAAATGGTATTAAAAAGTCTAAAAAAGTGATTTTCAGTAAAACGTGGACTTATACCGTTCTGGCTTTAAACCCTCGATATACAGTAACAGCAGTGCATCATTTCTGCATTAATTTGGGTTCTTTCCTTTTTAACTTACAACAATTGTAGATCATATGGGACTTTCCAGCTTATCATAGCTGAGAAAGACTGCAGTTACCCCACGTAACAGTTTTTTCAGGTACAAACGGGCATATGCCCAGAACCATTGACCTTCTGCAAGCTAGCTAGAAGACTTCTTCACAAAATACAAAGAATTCTACACACCAAGAGAGATTCTGAACCTGCAGCAGTGAGGAGCAAGTGATTTAAAGTCGGCAAACTTATTCATTCAGCCACAAAAGCCCCAATTTTTAACATTTTAATTTAAATACTGACTTATTTTAGCACGATTGCAAAGAAAGTTTGATGCTTATATAAATCACATGAATCAGTTTTCTGGAAAAATTAGTACAACATGGTCATGAATCATATCACAAGGACCATAAGGACCTAGAATACTGTGAAATCATTAATATTCGTGGGGGACTAATTTTCGTGGATTTCGTGGTTGAGTTAATCCACAAAATTTAATCCCAACTAACAAGTAAAATTCCCATTCATTTTATGTTCAAATGTTGATATCCGCGAATTCATATCCCCACGAAATTGCCGTTTTGATCAAAACCACGAAATTTCATGCCCACAAAATTTAATGATTTTACAGTATGCTGGTTTGGACCTAATTAGGATTGTTAATTGTTTCTCAGCATAGTTTTGAAATTCTGACCAGTGGAAAGATAGCGTTTTCAAATTGTTCTGAAGCTGGTCTGCAAAATTTGTAAATCAATAGGTATAATTAAAAATCCTAATTAGTATAATCCAGTCCTTGTGGTATGATTCATGACCATGGATAGGAAAATTATGCATCCCATGCCAGGTAACTTACCCTTGTTCAAAGAAGGCAAAAGAAACACAGATAGGCATGTGATGAACACTGAGTGGAACAGGATCTTTCTCGGAGGCAGGATGCTGTAAATGAAAGAAGACATAAAGACCTACAATAACTTTATATTGGAAAACTTCTGTTAAATCTCAAAAATCAAACACCTCCAAAAAAGGCCAATACTTTTATTTCTATTTGCAAGAAGTCAATTTATCTACAACTAAATGTTAATCCTCCTGAAAGTGTTTTACAAGACAGGTAACACCATATTCCTTGTGTGATTCATACATTTACAACAAACGTGACTGTTGAAACTTGTACCCTGGAAGAAGTGAGATGTGTGTTCTTTATGACACAAATGAGGCTTATAGATATCAAGTCATAAAATAAAAGGCAATTAAATATCTACAGCAATATCTACCAGTGCAATGACAATGCCAATTTCTTCATGTATCTCAGTTGCAAGGTACACTCTATATAGTGTGTTTCTATATTTTCAGATCCTTTGGGATTCATTTTTACTATAATAGAGTTCCACAAACGCTAGAGCTAATGGGCATGATGGCTGATACATATTTCATTACCTCTCAGGAACAGACTCATTCAAACGGAGTTTCTTGTTTGTGTTCTATGCTTCCAAAGAATCTTTTCACAGATCTGAGCCGTGCCATGAGAAAACCAACAAATTGGCTTTGCGACCAGAATGGATCCAGACCAGCCTGCGCATCCGCACAGTCTGGTCAGGATCCATGCTGTTCGCTTTCAAACCCTATTGCAAGTAGAGAACCCGTTAGCGAACAGCATGGATCCTGACCAGACTGCGCTGATGCGCATGCTGGTTGCAAAGCCACTATGTTGGTTTTCTCATGGCGCGGCTCATTTTACTATTTATTTATTTATAGGATAAAATCATATTGACTTAGGATAGACAATGGTAATATCATAAATATGGCAACTTTCCAGCTTCAAATGGTAAAAGAAGGCTTATTTTAAGATACAAGTATGTACCTTGGTACCTGGTAGAATCATTATCTTCCATAAGCCAACCGGGTGACTTCCTCACATGAAAATGTTTTACACCCTTTGGGGTGAGGTGCAAGTGAATGTAAGTCAGCAGCCTTAATTGCCTAGCCGTGTATGACTTACTGGATTCTTGCTAACCAAACATATCGTCATACATTCTTTTCCCTATACATGTAAAAATACCCCCAATGATCATTTATAGTACACCCGAGTTTGGACATACATATGCTTTGAATTTCATTGGGAATAACTTCAAAGTGAATATAAATTCAATCACTGCTACATTAGAAACATATTTTTGCAGAAACAAATTTACATACAGCAGCCACAGTCTCTGTCTTTACACTGTAAATATTTAAACTACGTTTTTTTAACATTTTCTCTTCAGATTCATGGTACAAATTAGATAAGATGTTTCAGTAGTACTTTTGGAAAGTAATATGAAAAATTTCATTTCTAAACAAGAAGTATACTCACAATAGTAATTTCATCTCCAGACACTGTTATATCAGGCCTCCTGTAACAACAAATTATTATTAAATCTCAAATTATATATATATAGTCCTTTCCATTGGTCTAAACAGGGTCATATGATTAATGATAAAACGTTAACTGTTGGACAAAGTCAAAAGCACCACCAATGACATGGTATACTGATGTCATAAGAATGTGATGTCAAGCACAATTAAAGACCTAAACACTGGAAAAAAAATGACCTACAACTGTAAATATTTGGATGAGAATAACAGCTTCAAATTGTAGAATTTAAAAAGGAAATAACTGTTGCCCTTCGGGTTCGATCAATACAAGACTTTAGACTTGAAAAAAGGGTATCAGCCATGGGTTATGTTCTCAGACAACATCACAAAAACTCACTTAAAGGTTAGGTGTATAATAAAATAGGGTTATTGTAACAGTAGCTCTGTCCGGTATGTTGTATTTGACTCGTGGACTTTGCCAGGCCTGGATTATACAAGGTGAGCAAGTGGGCCTAGAAACATCTACAATAATAGGGTTTGTAAAAGATTTGCTTATACAATGTCACTTTTAAAAATGCTTATTTTAACGGCTGTGGGTATTCTGGGTGCTGCCTACTTTTCACCAAATGAATTCAAAAAGATTCTATTTTACTCTTTGAGCTAGTTTTAGAAAATAATGTTGACAGTTAATACAGGAAAATGTTGATTGCAGATTAATGATAGAGAATGCTGTACATACAATGAACCTTTTATTGTCTTCTGCATATAAGGTAAATGAGCCACGCCATGAGAAAACGAACATAGTGCATTTTCGACCAGCATGGATCCAGACCAGCCTGCGCATCCGCACAGTCTGGTCAGGATCCATGCTGTTCGCTAATTTCTCTAATTGCAATAGGCTTTGAAAGCGAACAGCATGGATCCTGACCAGATTGCGCAGATGCACAGGCTGGTCTGGATCAATGCTGGTTGCAAATGCACTATGATGGTTTTCTCTTGGTGCGGCTCTAATATACTTAAAAGAATATTTGACAAACCTGAAGTGAGCAAGCGATGCTATAGCTGCTATACTGCAAGCATCTATCAAATTTCCATCATGGTTTAAAGCATGCACATCTACCCTTACTTCCCATACCTGTAACACAATTCAATACTTTTTTATTCTATAACAAAATCAATATGAAATGCTTTATATCAATTTAAATGTACATATGTAGCACAACAGAATTATAAGTTTGTAACTGGTTGTTTTCCATGAAATCATACATTGGCACATATTTAGTAAATTACAAAAAAAATCTTCATTGATAGGTAAGATTTCTTTGGTATTCATGAGATTTAGGGAGATTCCACTTATGTTCTTAAGAGAGTTTCAGATTTGTTTAATATAATATAATTTGGTGTAACATTATTCAAGAAAACCAGAAATGTGTCCATGGGACACAGATGCCCCCACTACATGACAAAGGACACAGATCAACTTTGGGAAAACAATATGTTGCTATTTTAAACAAGAGGGCCATGATGGTCCTATATTGCTCACCTGTTATCATTGCACTTGAGGACAAGAAGGTCCTCAGAAAAAATATCTAAATCCAAAGGACAGGAACAACAAACGGAAGAAATTTAACCAAAAAGAAGAAAAACAAGAGCACCGCCTTTCGGGTGCTGACGCTCATCTGATATTTTTGTATAATAGAAATATTGTCCTACCCATGATTTTCTAAGTCTAAAAAGGGCCATCATTCTTGCAAAAAGCAGGATAGAGTTATGTTTCTTGATGTACATTGTCCACTTATGATGGTGAAAAACTGTTGCAAGTTTTAAAGCAATAGCTTTGATAGTTTATGAGAAAAGTTGACTTAAACATAATACTCAACCAAGAAAATGATTTTCTAAGTCCAAAAGGGGCAATAATTATTGCAAAAAGCAGGATGGAGTTATGTTGCTTGCTGTACAGGGTCAGCTTATGATGGTGAACAAGTGTTGCAAGTTTCAAAGCAATAGCTTTGATAGTTTAGGAGAAAAGTTGACCTAAACATAAAACTTAACCAAGAAATCTGATATTTTCTAAGTACAAAAGGGGCCATAAATCTTGCAAAACGCAAGATGGAGTTATGTTTCTTGCTATACAGGGTCAGCTTATGATGGTGAACAAGAATTCCAAGTTTCAAAGCAATAGCTTTGATAGTTTAGGAGAAAAGCTGACCTAAACATAAAACATAACCAGGCAACGCCGATGCAGACGCCGACAACCGCTCAAGTGATGACAATAACTCATCTTTTTTTTTTCAAAAAATCAGATGAGCTAAAAATTCTTACAAGGTATAGATATGTCAAAAAACACCTAAAAATTGGAGGTACCATCCATGTTGTACCACAGAAAAGTGGTCTCGCTTTTTCCCAATGGCCAATAATAACAAGAGGACCATGATGGTCCTGAATCGCTCACCTCTTCCCACATGACCCAGTTTTGAGTATGACGTCGTTTTTTCTATTATTTGACACAGTGACCTAGTTTTTGAGCTCATGTGACCCAGTTTTGAACTTGACCTAGATATTATCAAGATAAAAATTCTGACCAATTTTCATGAAGATCCATTGAAAAATATGGTCTTTAGAGAGGTCACAAGGTTTTTCTATTATTTGACCTATTGACCTAGTTTTCAAAGGTACGTGACCCTGTTTTGAACTTTATCTAGATATCATCAAGGTGAACATTCTCACTAATTTTCATGAAGATCTCATGAAAAATATGGCCTCTAGAGAGGTTACAAGGTTTTTCTATTTTTATACCTACTGGCCTAGTTTTTGACCGCACGTGACCCAGTTTCGAAACTGACCTAGATATCATCAAGGTGAACATTCAGATCAATTTTCATGAAGATCTATTGAAAAATATGGCCTCTAGAGAGGTCAAAATATTTTAATAATTTTAGATCTACTGACCTAGTTTTTGACCGCAGTTGACCCAGTTTCAAACTTGATCTAGATATAATCAAGATGAATATTCAGACCAACTTTCATACAGATCCCATGAAAAGTATGGCCTCTAGAGAGGTCGCAAGGTTTTTTTATTATTTGACCTACTGACCTAGTTTTTTATGGCACGTGACCCAGTTTCAAACTTGATCTAGATATCATCAAGCTGAACATTCTGACCAATTTTCATGAAGATCCATTCAAGGGTATGGCCTCTAACGAGGTCACAACGTTTTTTCATTATTTGACCTACTGACCTACTTTTTGAAGGCATGTGACCCACTTTCGAACTTGACCTAGATATCATCAAGATGAACATTCCGACCAATTTTTATGGAGATCCATTCACAAGTATGGCCTCTAGTAAGTCACAAGGTTTTTCTATTTTAAGACCTACTGACCTAGTTTTTGACTGCACATGACCCTGTTTCAAACCTGACCTAGATATCATCAAGATGAACATTCAGACCAATTTTCATACAGATCCCATGAAAGATATGGCCTTTAGAGAGGTCACAAGGTTTTTCTATTATTTGACCAACTGACCTAGTTTTTGACGGCACGTGACCCATTTTCGAACTTGACCTAGATATCATCAAGATGAACATTCAGACCAACTTTCATACAGATCCCATGAAAAATATGGCCTCTAGAGAGGTCACAAGGTTTTTCTATTATCTGACCTACTGACCTAGTTTTTGATGGCACGTGACCCACTTTCGAACTTGACCTAGATATCATCAAGGCCAACATTCTGACAAATTTTCATGAAGATCTCATGAAATATATGGCCTCTAGAGAGGTCACAAGGTTTTTCTATTTTTAGACCTACTGACCTAGTTTTGGAACGCACGTGACCCAGTTTCGAACTTGACCTAGATATCATCAAGATGAACATTCAGACCAACTTTCATACAGATTCCATGAAAAATATAGCCTTTAGCGAGGTCGAAAGGTTTTTCTATTATTTGACCTACTGACCTAGTTTTTGAAGGCACGTAACCCAGTTTTGAACTTGATCTAGATACCATCAAGGTGAACGTTCTGACCAATTTTCATAAAGATCTTATGAAATATTTGGCCTCTAGAGAGGTCACAAGGTTTTTCTATTTTTAGACCTACTGACCTAATTTTTGACCGCACGTGACCCAGTTTCGAACTTGATCTAGATATCATCAAGGTGAACATTCTGACTAATTTTCATTAAGATCTTGTGAAATATATGGCCTCTAGAGAGGTCACAAGGTTTTTCTATTTTTAGACCTACTGACCTAGTTTTTGAAGGCACGTGGCCCAGTTTCGAACTTGACCTAGATATCATCAAGATGAACATTGTGACCAATTTTCATAAAGATCCCACAAAAAATGTGACCTCTAGTGGTCACAAGCAAAAGTTTACGGATGGACGGACGCACGGCGGACGCTGCGTGATCACAAAAGCTCACCTTGTCACTTTGTGACAGGTGAGCTAAAAAAATGCAAAAAATAACCATATATAATGTACATATAAACATATATGCTTTCTTGAGATTTTTAGATACCTGTCCATCACCGCATTTTAATGTTGCTTGAACTCAACGATGACTATGCTGTGGTCTGAGAAGTATGTTGACAGGCATGAAGTTCTTGGCTGCTGTTCCTGTAAACTTTGGTGACTCTAGGTCAAATACTTTCGGAGCTATGCGCGAAACAACATTAAAATGACCAATTTTTAACTAAGTCAGGGGCCATAACTCCTACAAGACTGAATGAATCCGGAGGCGAAACCCCAGGTGCACAACTGCACAAGCTGACCAACATTCTTGTAAACTTTGGTGACTCTAGGTCAAATACTTTTGGAGCTACGCGCGGCACAACATTAAAATGACCAATTTTTACAAAGTCAGGGGCCATAACTCCTACACGACTGAATGAATCTGGACGCGAAACCCCAGGTGCACAACTACACATGCTGACCAACATTCCTGTAGAGTTTTGTGACTCTACGTAAAATACTTTTGGAGCTAGGCGCGACACATTCTCGGAAGGAAGGACGGACAGACGGACAAGGGCAAATCTATATGCGCCCCCCAAAGTGGGGGCATAAAAATGTTTTTGTACTGAATACTAACCTTCTATTTTGTATCAAATACTAAGATAAAAGATCATTATTTTTTTTATGAAGATATATAGTCAACCTGCACTAAAGATCACCTGTCAACAGAGAACATGTGAATTTAAAGACCACTACTCTTTTTTCCTATTTTATAAACTTTTTTGTTTTTGATGGGTTTAAAATCACACAGACCCAATCATAAGTCATATGATGACTTTTCAGTTCTTCATGGAGAAGGAAGACCCCAGATGCCCGTCTGGGCATTATTTCCGGCATGCACAGGCACCTGGTTACATTTAGTGACCTTCCACACAAAAGAATTCTACACTCGAAGCAAAGTTTGAACCTGCTTGGCCACAGGGGCTCCATTTAAACACTTGATAACAATATTAACCGATCATCAATAAAGTTAAGACCTCCCTGACAGGGTCTTATAATATATACATTTTTCCACACTGAAACGTAGTGACTAGAATGTAGGGTGGAACTGAACATTACGGTGAATAAACAAAAATATACCAGGAATGGAAAAATTAAAGGAATACCTTTTCACCAGCCACAATACACAGAGATTCAGTATCTATACATCTTGATTCCTTCAGACATCTTTCCAGTAATCTGTTAATCTCTACACCAAAATCAGACAATCTGTGAAGTGGAAGAACAAAAGCTGATTTAAATAATAGTTTGATCTACCACTGAGAATCAGAGATGTTCATGAATAAAATTCCAAAGTTGCTAAAATAAACACTACATATCAGCAAAACTAACCTCCCTGGTTCAAAACTTGGACATGCCATTGGAGACAGTTCTACATTGATATACAGGATGCCGTCAGCAGGTCGAGCTTGCTTTGGTTCAACAACTTGACATGACACTTGTGACATCACCCTATAAGAAAGATGAAAACTTGAAATGATCATACTGTAATGAAGAATCAAACAATTGCATGACTACAATTTGCCAAACAAAGTAACAAAGACCTATTGTGCAAGTCAAGAAAATTGAAGTTGCCTCCCATATATGCAAGCCTATCTAAGATATGAGAAAATGGATGCCCATAGATGAAATTGAAAAGACAAGCATGATTTATGTAAAATTACCTTGTTTCTCCAACTTCCACTTGACAACATCCTCTTTCTACACCAAAGCTAACTTTTAAATGTCTGTAATCATATGCTTGTCGCCCATCTATTCTCTGAAGAGTAAACACAAAATGAAAAGCGGAAGTGTTTGGGTGATAGAAAAGAAGACTAGAAAAAGCAGAAAACAAAGCAAATGATATGGTATTAAAAGTTACATCTTCCATACTTAGTCAAGCTTTCTTGAGCCACCATTTCTGTACAGAGTCTGACCATTTGCAACAAAATACCATACAGTACCCGTTGGCAAAGCGGAATGGCAAACTGAGTGCTAGCAAGATGTTTTATTCATGATGTCCCGAAGGTTTGGAAAACACCTGCCTTACTCAGGCAGGCATGTTTGATGATTTTTCTTGCCTACTGTTAATATTATTGCACCATTTTCAAAGATATTATAAATAAAAAATTGCTTATACTTATTCACTATGACGTCAAGTTATGATGTCAATATGTGATATTTAGGTGATCTCCTACTTGGATAACCTTGTCTTTCCCAACATGGTAGGCAAGAAAATTTGCATTAAAATTAAAAAATAAAAACAGTTTTATGTTTGATTTATAGAAGCACAAACAGGTGAAGGTAAACTGGCATTAACTGGTAAATTTGCATCTGGTCCCCTCTACAGTATGAAGTGTGTTAAATCCACCTATATCGCACCCCCGCCCCCCATTCCTAAGAGAGTCTTAAACTTACGGATAATTATAACATTCAGAAGGGCTATTAAATTAACATATTTTTAACTCCCTTTATTATTTTTGTTCATTCCATATATAGAGGGGACTATTACTAGTAAATTCTTATTTATCTTGGCTTTGTAAAACAAAAACTTGTATTGGAACTGGTATCATATATGGTCCAAAAACAACCTATTTTCCATGGGTTGGTTTATTTGTTACCTGGTTACATAGGTTACAGCAATATAGATCATAATCAAACTTCATGTTTAATCCTATTTTCAATGAGCCCAGGTTACAAACACATATGCTTGGGAATTTAGGTTGTTTTTTAGGACATACCTACATATATGCTTGGTAATAGCACATTTTCAGATTACAGGTATCACTACGTCACACTCAATGCGGTCATCCCTATTATTAGTAACAAACACTCATGGCTCAGAGATTTTCTGACAGTAGAATTCTATAGCACATAGAGTTAATTACTGTATGGATTGCATTTGCACATTCTTATCTCACAGTAAATGATGTACCTGGCCAGTGTTTCAAAATTTGTTTATTTTTAAGGCACTAAAATGCATATTAACTGAGATGGTTGAATATTTGGTGCATTTTGTTCATATCTTTTGAATATAATCATGAATGGAATATACATGTAATAACTGATTATGTATACATATTTATGAGACTTTAGTAAAAAAATGCTTATAAAATGTCTTAACAATTGGCAAAAAGGGCAGATAAAATAAGAAAATCTGCATGATTTAGTATAACTTAAAAAAATAATGGGTTATAATTTTATAGCCCATTTTAAGCTACCGTACTTCATTAATGTACCTAGTGAAAATGCTGGACAAACTTTTAAACTATCATTTTCCACGATGTTGTTAGATGATATTTGTTAATGATAATAAATAGATTATATTTTGTAACAATCACTGCTTTTGTTTAAGACGGAAAATTAAATATGAATTTAGTAACTTTTACACATAATAAATATTTACATAATCTTGAATGATAGTAAAATAAATGCAGAAAAATATATTGTTTTTAATTTTTGTTACATATATAAATTTGTAACATTTGTTTCTGACAGATTCTACTTGTTTTTTTTCTTCTTTATTGTTTGTTGCGGCATTATTATCATTTTAGTCCTATTCAGGCTATGCATCATGAGTCTCTGAAGTAATGTAAACTGTCATTAGAACAAGAGGACCATGATGGTGCTGAATCGCTCACCTCTTCCCACATGATCCAGTTTTGAGTATGACGTCGTTTTTTCTATTATTTGACATAGTGACCTAGTTTTTGAGCTCATGTGACCCAGTTTTGAACTTGACCTAGATATTATCAATATAAAAATTCTGACCAATTTTCATGAAGATCCATCGAAAATTATGGTCTCTAAAGAGGTCACTAGGTTTTTCTATCATTTGACCTATTGACCTAGTTTTTAAAGGCACGTGACCCAGTTTCAAACTTGACCTAGATATCATCAAGGTGAACATTCTGACCAATTTTCATGAAGATCCGTTCAAGGGTATGGCCTCTAGAGAGGTCACAAGGTTCTTCTATTTCAAGACCTACTGACCTAGTTTTTGATCACAGTTGACCCAGTTTCAAACTTGACCTAGATATCATCAAGATAAACATTCAGACCAACTTTCATACAGATCCCATGAAAAATATGGCCTCTAGAGAGGTCACAACGTTTTTTCATTATTTGACCTACTGACCTACTTTTTGATGGCACGTGACCCACTTTCGAACTTGACCTAGATATCATCAAGATGAACATTCTGACCAATTTTTATGGAGATCCATTCACAAGTATGGCCTCTAGAGAGGTCACAAGGTTTTTCTATTTTTAGACCTACTGACCTAGTTTTTGACCACAAATGACCCTGTTTCGAACTTGACCTTAATATCATCAAGATGAACATTCTGACCAATTTTCATGAAGATCCATTGAAAAATATGGCCTTTAGAGAGGTCACAAGGTTTTTCTATTATTTGACCTACTGACCTAGTTTTTGATGGCACGTGACCCACTTTCGAACTTGACCTAGATATCATCAAGGTGAACATTCTGATCAATTTTCATGAAGATTTCATGAAATATATGGCCTCTAGAGAGGTCACAAGGTTTTTCTATTTTTAAACCTACTGACCTAGTTTTTGACCGCACGTGACCCAGTTTCGAACTTGACCTAGATATCATCAAGATAAACATTCAGACCAACTTCCATACAGATCCCATGAAAAATATGGCCTTTAGAGAGGTCACAAGGTTTTTCTATTATTTGACCTACTGACCTAGTTTTTGATGGCACGTGACCCAGTTTCGAACTTGACCTAGATATCATCAAGGTGAACGTTCTGACCAATTTTCATGAAGATCTTTGAAATATATGGCCTCTAGAGAGGTCACAAAGTTTTTCTATTTTTAGAGGTCCTGACCTAGTTTTTGACGGCACATGACCCAGTTTCGAACTTGACCTAGATATCATCAAGGTGAACATTCTGACCAATTTTCATGAAGATCTCATGAAAAATATGGCCTCTAGAGAGGTCACAAGGTTTTTCTATTTTTAGACCTACTGACCTAGTTTTTGACCGCACCTGACCCAGTTTCGAACTTGACCTAGATATCATCAAGGTGAACATTCCGACCAATTTTCATGAAGATCCATTGAAAATTATGGCCTCTAGAGAGGTCACAAGGTTTTTCTATTTTTAGAACTACTGACCTAGTTTTTGAAGGAACGTGACCCAGTTTCGAACCTGACCTAGAATTTACCAAGATGAACATTCTGACTCATTTTCATAAAGATCCCATGAAAAATGTGACCTCTAGAGATGTCACAAGGAAAAGTTTACGCACGCACGGACGGACGCACGGACGCACAGACGACGGACACCGCACGATCACAAAAGCTCACCTTGTCACTTTGTGACAGGTGAGCTAAAAATTTAGATGAGAACAAATTATTTCTGATTTTATCTCTCTAGTCTAATTGTCACTGAGATCTGGATTGGTCACACTGAGTTGGCTAAAATACTGATCATGTTTTAGTTTAAACAAAAAATAAATAAATTTTCTTACAAAGTAAGACAGTTGTTCATGATCTCCCCACTCTGGTTCTCAAAAAAGGGAAAATTGTTTTATACTGACAGATCACATTATGTAACTTTCATATTAATATGTTTTGTTTTTTTGTATTTTTTGATTGATATAGATTTCAATCTAACCTGGCTTCAATAACAGATGTTTTATTTTCTATCGGTGTCGTCTTTTGTTTACATTCACCAATGATAATACATACATGCCATATTTTCAGATGGTCAATAAGGGAGTTTTGCCTCATCAGGGCTTTTTTTAAGGGAGATTTGGGTAAAAATAAGGGAGACTTTTAATTGTTCACTTTTTACGCGCTAAATAGCCGTTTTCATGAAAAAATCATCAAGTTTTTTTACATTGAATTGATGAGGGGAGCCAACAGTTGTGTACAGAATGCATGATTATTACCTATTGCACTTAACTTAATCCAAGGAAATTCAGAATTCCATGAAAGATTGAACCAGGATCTTTGTTTTTGCTTTATGTGTTGATGCTTCTGCATCTGGGGAGAGTGATCTTTTTGACATGTTTGACAGTCATTTCTTTACATGTATTTAACCTGGGAATTCTTCCTCTGTTAATTATTGCAACATGACAATATCACAAAGGAATGGCAGTCAATTATTCGGGCAATATGAATTGCAATTTATTTCATAAAATTCACTTATCCGAATTCATGTTTGTCCAAAATTCTATGTCGTGTGACGTTAACTCGCCAATTTTGTTAAGTTGTTGTCGATTTTTTGCATGTTGTGCAAGTATTTAAATTGAGAAACATAAACTCGGTGTTAGCACTAACCTGTCTCATCCTCTGATGGCTCGATAAATACGGGAAAAGAGTGTTTCCCGATAAATATTAAGGTCAGCGAAAACGAAAGTACACTTTGGCAGGTGGCGGTAAAATGACGTAATTTTAAGACTGGTTTACATATTGTTTTGAAAAATTATGGATCAGTGGCTTTGATGTTATTGAATCAGTCTAAAATCTCGCGTGCACATGTTTACAATTGCCTACGGGTAAGATTAAATGGTTAATTGTTTGCAGATCGTGACAGTAGGTGGTAAGATAATTAATGCCTCTGGCGTGTATTTCTCGATAAACAAGCTAGGGATTATAGACAACTATGAAAATTATGTTTGAAGTGTATTTCCGGGCTACTCGATATTGAATTTCAAGTATTTTCTAAAGGTCTACATTGGGTCCGAGATACGATTTTTCGACAGAGGACTTTTTTCTGAATTTATTTTTTTACGGGAGGTTTTCATGTCCCGGCGGGAGACCGGGAGATATACTGAAAATACGGGAGAAAAAGCCTCCCGGCGGGAGATATGGCATGTATGATTATACAGAACAATATGTGATTTTATTTTATGATAATCTTAGTTAAAACCAATTTTTAATGTTAATTTTTATTCATCAAGTTTTCCTGAATTATTATTTCTTATAACTAATGTAAAGCTCTCAGTATAGTCAATCTCAACACGAATAAGATATAATCTAATCTGGTGTGAAAACAGTTTACTGCATGTTATAATAACAACATGTAAAAGTAAATGTTTCTGTAATTCAGTCAACAGAGTTCTAGGACATATCTGAATCCATTTACAGTTCTTAAACAGAAAAAATAATGTGTATAACAATATTCAACCGTCACATAACATTCATTGAGTCTATAAAAATAACACCATCTCTCTCAATGTTTGTCCGAATCCTAAAACCATAAACCTGGGTTTTATCAGGTCATTCTAAAAATAGACACAGGGGCTGATTAGAGAATGTGCTATTTAGGTTATTTTTAGGACATATCTAACTGGTATTGGTCGTGTAGAATCTACTCGGGTTCTGGTACTAGTATAACCAAGATATTATTTTATGTGGTTAAAATAGCATTAACACAGTTAAAATTCAGATTATTGAATACCGAAACATTTAAATTGAAATACAATTTTATGAAACAAATTTTAAATATTTCAACTTTCGTGTTACAGGAATAAGTTTGGCATATTTGTTTACTTTGTCCTAAAATCAAACCTATCCGAAATACATTAACTAACGTAAATAATTTGAATTCCAATACCAGTACTTACCCTTTTATCAGCTACCGCTTTCTTTATAAATTCTCTTTCACAGTTTGACAAAGGAGTCTCCCTCATTTCTGCTGTCACAAAATCAAATCTATTTAAAAGGAAAACAAACAAAACATGCACGAGTTTTTGGACAAAATCAGAACACTTCCGAATGTCTTAAAACCGTACCATACCGTACTCGGATTTTTCGCAGCAAAAGGGCTCCTTCAGTGGTAAAAATGTTACCTTAGACAAAGAATTTGTTTAAATTGGAAGAAAAACGATTAAAGATGATTCAAATATTAGAAACTTAAAAGAAAATAAACTGTTTGGTCCAACTTAGCCTATTCTTACACATCCCTGTAACTTTGGAACTTGGAGACAAACATATTTTTAAGTTGCAAAAGTACACTGTTATCACTGGTTATTTACCACTGACTGTTCGAAGGCAAAGGTGCGGTGTGTTCTAGTCAATAGATGCATTACCAAGGTGTGTTTCTTTATCTTTCCTTTTGTCTTTGTTGTCTATATGTTTTATTTTGTCTATATATACATTTATGTACATTGTATATTGACAATTTAAACATATATACATCCGCTGCTATATGGTCACAGTTTTAGTTGGACTGCCTTCTTAGAAGATGACTTTTACTGTTGGTTCTTAGAACAATTATAGCTTTTATTGTTTGTTCTTAGAATATGGCGTTTACTGTTGGTTCTTAGAACATGGCTTTTGGATGTCTATTATTTAAAAAAAAAAAAAAAAGAGTACATAATGTAAATAGAAGACATAGAACTCCTTTGTGACAAATTCAGTAAAACACTGTTCGCTTTAGTATTAGTGCCTCGAGCAGTTTAGTGCTGATTCTAGCAATCCAGACAGCCCGTGTTCGTTCCTTACATTTTTATGTGTGTATCTCCCCAAAACCCTGGATAATTTGAGCATTTTACTCCCCCATTTGCGAGTTCGAGGATCATTGTTTCACAGTATTGAAAAAAAAAAAGATGTGAACCAACACGACTGAATCGTCATTTCCGCCACTATTGAAGCTATATAATACCAACAAATATACATCAACAGGGGCATACGTAATTGTTTTAATTTTCAAATTTCCGAAAAATATATACCTATTAAGATGATCATAGCAACATTACAACAAAAGAGTCAAAGTAAGGTGTTCACGATTTCACAGACTTAAGACGAATACTGGAGATGAAAGTTTTGTTAACACTTAATAAATAAATAAGATAAGTATACATTATGTATTAGAATTTTTCATTATTTCACTTTTTGTTGTCTTTAAAAGGAGCACGCTGTCAGAAATGTAAAAAAATAGCCAAAATTTGCATTTTTCACAGTAAGGAACACGCACAAATTCATATTATTTTGAAACAACATCAGAAATTGTCACAAAATTTGATTTAATACTTACTGCAGAACAGCTTGCACCTTGTACCCAGGGGTGATATTAGCCATATAAAGATGTAATCGGGAATGTAGAAACTCCATAAGTCGATCAACATGACAAAAAACGGAACTGTTCCAGGTTCGTTTTCATTTCCAGGTTCGTTTTCATTGAGTCTGTTCATAGACAGTAGTGGAAATATCTGCTATGGTCTATGCTTCTAGCCCCAGGTTGAGCGGAACTCAACATTTGCACATGTTTCAAATACCAAAAAAAAAAAAAAAAAAAAAAAATACAATTAATGAGATGTGATCCTACGATACACTAGATTACAAATCCACAAAAAGAGGTGTATAGTCTCTAGTTAACAGAACGACCCTTTTAGCAGAAGAGAAAATATGCATATTTTGAGTTGTTTCTCAATATTTTGTTTGTCTTATAAAGCTACTGTGTCAAATAATTTTGATAACTTCAGTAGAGTGAAAACTTTTTAATAAAAGTGACCACTTTTGGAATTAGACCTGTCAATAATGCTATTGTCAATATAAATCTGCAAGCAGTAAGAATTATTGTTAAACTAAACAAAGATGGGTATTTGTCAATTATGAGATAATGTTTTTTTTATTGTAGTTAAAAGATATACCATTCAAGTTGGTCAAGATGTGCTCTGATTTTTTTATAACCATAATATTGACCGAGGCATCACTATTCTGCAAACAATCAATTTGGAAGGGACAGAACAACCATGTTCACATAAATCAATAGGGGAAACTTCCCGTTCGGGAAATCATTTATGGGTTTTTCCCTACTTCCTGAACGGGAAACTTGTTACTTTTTATAGTAACATGCTTCCCGTTCGGGAAGCAATATCGCAAGTTTTAGACCCATTTCATTTAAAATTGCCGGTGCACGAGAATATACACAAGATCTGCAAATTAAATATGCCACATTAAACTTGAATGATATATCTAAATTCCTACCGTTCACAATTTTTTTAAATGTCTTATTGAATTTTTTATTTGACAGTGAAATTGACCATTTTCTTCAGAAATTGCTTAAAATCAGAGTTTCCCGAATTGGAAACCTAACTTCCTGATCGGGAAACCTAGCCTTTAAGTTACTTCACAATCAGGAAACTGAAAGCAGACATTCAGAAAATGTATTCTTTTATTTTGTTATAAAAAGCAATTATTTCAAATTTCAAGTTTTCAGGGAGTTGTGATCCTGTAATTTGATGTGTCTGGTGCCCCAGGATTTTAACAGACTCATATGAGTTTGGGTTCAAAGGCAGTGGATCAATTATTTGAATATTTACTTTAGATACATTCCAAGATCTTGTGTTGTGTGACTCCAGCATATTTTCTGACGTAAATGTATTTCTTTCTCCTTTTAGTTTGTCTGTTTTTGTTTTTTTTAAAAACTCTATGAGGTATTGTCGTCACTTAATGGTTGGCGTTGGTGTCTGCGTTTGTTAAAAATTTTGCTTAGGTCCACTTTTTCTCAAACATTGTAAGGGTTACAGCTTTAAAACTTTGCACATTAGGGGACTATGTATGCCTAGAACCACAACTCTGATATGCATTTTGATAAAATAATTGCCCTTTATTGTACTTGGAAAATTTTAGTTTCTTGGTTAAATTTTTTGTTTAGGTCAAAAACTATAAGAGCTACAGTTTTGAAACTTTGCACACTTGTTTATCATTGATCATTAGGGACTGTATAGTCCAAGACCATAACTCTAATCTGCATTTTGTCAGAATTACGGCCATTTTTGTAGTTTTAGAATATCCCAACTATATCTTTTTAAGATCTCTTGTATGTGTTACTACATAATACACATGTTATTTTTTTACTTTTCTGTTGTTCAGTTTTTATCATTTTCAATACTATCAGAGAAATTGAATTCAACAAAATGCGGATCTCTGCTCTTCAAAAATAATCTTCTTTGCTGAAAACAATGTACAAATATTCATAATGTGGGTCATAAATTGAATCATAATACTGGCCTGTTTTGTTCTTTACACCTTCTTGTTTTTATAAGTTTTCACTACATACTGATGTTCTGAATTCAAATCTACTGCACAAAATGATGTTGCATTAACTTTGGTATCAGTTTTAATTAACAATGTTCTTCCAACTATTTGATCATTGTCAAAGGCTCCTATACAGTAAGACAGAAGAAATTTCAGTTGCTAAGTTCCCTGTGATGTCAGCCACTTCATTAACGTAAGATAGCAACCAGGGGTCGTATTCATAAAGCATATAAAGTATAAGTTTTGACTTAAGTTTAAGATTTTACTTAAGTTTGGGTGATTTCAGCTTAAGTCTAAGTAAAAACTTAAGTTCTAGTCATAAAACAGCTAAAACTTAAGATACGTAAGAAATAACCTAAGTCAGAAAATACAAAATCGTTGTGAGTACGATTAAAGTGTTGTTTTCAGATAAAAGCACTTTAAACATAATTGTGCATGTTGTATCTGTCTGAAATTAATGTTGTTGTTTTTTTAATGTTTTCGTTCACAATAAAAAAAAAACAAGAATTACTTATCAAGTTGTTTTATGAATAACAAATATACTTAAGTAAAATAAATTTCTAACCTAAGTAAACAATCAATTTCTTGTACTTATACTTATAAGATGCTTTATGAATACGGCCCCAGATGAATAACATGAGCTGTCCATAAGACAGCATGCTCAACTTTTGTCAGTGCTTGACTCTGAATAGAGTTTTGCAAGTACAAATTTTAACAGTCAAAATTCAAATCAGAGTTATGAGGATTGTTTCTCTTAGTGATGACTTTGATAGTAAAAAACTATTTTAATTTTCAAGTCAAAATCTTTGATAGTAACAGAGATATTTGACTTCATCAACAACTTTTACCAAAAAAAAAAATGTAAGTTAAAAAGGGGCATAACTCTATCAAAATTCAAATCAGTGTTATGGGGATTGTTTCTCCTGGTGTAGACTTTAATAGCAAAAAAACTATTTTAATCTTTGATAGTAACAGAGATATCTGACTTTATCAAAAACTTTTACACAACAAAATCAAAGTTAAAAAGATGCCTAACTCTGGCAAATTTCAAGTTATGAGGATTGTTTTCTGGTGTAGACTTTGACAGTAAATACCTATTGTAAGTTTCAAGTCAAAAACTTTGATAGTTACAGAGATATTTGACTTTATCAAAAACTTTAAAGTTAAAAAGGAGAATAACTATATCATAAGTCAAATCAGAGTTATGTGGATTGGTGTAGACTTTGATAGTAAATAACTTTTTGAAGACTGAAGTCATATTTTTTTTACTTCTCTTTTGTAGGTTTAAAACAATCTAAAAGAGCATTTGTCATCTTTGCATTTGGGTGTGCAGAAAAGGAAGACATATTAAGAGATTGTAATTCTGTATCAGCTATTAATAGAGACATAGAGTCCTTGATTAACTTGGATTTTGATAAATATAAAAGTGAAAGAAACAAAGTAGTTACATCTTTTCTTGATTGTATCACATATGACACAGTAAAAACACAAAATACTGTAAGAGCATGTGCTGCATTTGAACAGATTTACAGTTTCAGGTAGATGCATCTTATGGCCCCAGTTTTGTTACAATATCAAACAGCACAAGGTTAATTGTCTGTCAGTATTGGTTCTAATCTTTAGCTCGATTTTTAAAAGAAAAAAGTAGAGCTGGCGATGGCGTCACCCTTGATTAAAGTTTTTTAAAAGTCAAATATCTCTGTTCCTATCAAAACTAGTATTCCAAAACAATATAATACTCTGAAACCAAACCATGAGCTTATAGGGACTTGTCACTGCTATATTTCTATATCATTATAAGTAAACCCCTTTCATATTTTATTGTTATGTTTTGCAGTACAAGTATTGTTATATTATCATGTATAATAAGTAAGCTGAAGAACAGACTTTAATTTAATAATATTTTTGGTTCTAGCATATGACAGTATATGTCATACTGTTTCCATGTCAGTTGCCTTAAAGCTACTTTTTCAAATTTCTTAAGTTTGTTAAAAAAATTTCAATTTGAAAAATACATTTTGTATCACCTTGTTGTTGGATTTAACGTCGCACCGACACATGATAGGTCATATGGCGACTTTCCAGCTTTAATGGTGGAGGAAGACCCCAGGTGCCCCTTCGTGCATTATTTCATCACGAGCGGGCACCTGGGTAGAACCACCGACTTTCCGTAAGCCAGCTGGATGGCTTCCTCACATGAAGAATTCAACGCCCCGAGTGAGGCTCGAACCCACATCGATGAGGGGCAAGTGATTTGAAGTCAGCGACCTTAACCACTCGGCCACGGAGGCCCCTTGTATCACCTTGACAATTGATTTTTTTTTGTAAAATATTCATGTGAAGAATACAAACAATCTGGAAAAGCATTATGTATCCCTCGTGAACAAAATCAGAATATTACATTGAAAAACATCTAGCAATGAATATCGTCCTGCTTTTGGTATTTCTAAATATCACTTTGTATCAAACTAGATACTGTGAATTTATTACTGAAAGATGTGTTCAATAATATCGGTCTGTGTTGCTTGATCTATTTTCTTTGCATTCTGTATAATAGTTTTAAAGTTTTCAATGTAGGAGACACAGCCTTTGCAATATGACACTAGTTTTGTGATTTTCTATTTTATGTAGTTTATCAAAGAGCTATAAAGATATAAAGTATTTTATACTTCTTTGTGTTTATCAAGTTTTTTCAGATCTCCCTTTGAAATGTTTCTTCTGGTTCTTATGACTTCCTCTGTCTCGATATTTCATTTAGTATGATAAAAAGATGTACCACGAAAATAAGAAGAATTTCCTGATCGGGAAGTTTGGTTTCCAAATCGGGAAACTCGGCTTTTTTGCAGTTCATTCAGAAAAAGGGCAGATTCAATGTGAAATTAAAAAAATACTAAGGCATTTAAAAAAATTCTGAACGGTAGAAATCTAGATATTTCTTTTAAGTTCAATATGGCATATTCAATTTCGAGATCTCATGTATAGTCTTATGCACCGGGCATTTTTAATGAACCTACATAAAATATAGTGGTTTTACTTCCCGAACGGGAAGCATGTTACTATAATAAGTAACAAGTTTCCTGTTCGGGAAGTAGGGAAAAACCCATAAATAATTTCCCGATCGGGAAGTTTCCCCTACTGTAAATAGGAATTGTCTTAACATTCTTTACAAATAACAGCGACTGGGAAGAATATGCAGGATGAAATCTCAATACAGTATATCGACGTTCAAGAAAGAAAATGTTCTATATATGAACAGTACTTTTGGGAAAAATAAGATTTTTTTTTATTTTGTCCAAAGCTGTTCCTAATCATGTAGCAACATCGCAGCTAAAAATGCATATACTAGTAAACACTGACATTCCAATTTCATGTATTTACCGAGCTAAAGTTCTCGTAGTAGTTTTTCATATGCCCTTTGAAAATTTTCTGAAATGGAAACTCGTTCTTGTGACCTTTTCACTCAAAAAATTCCGAATCTATAACTTTACGTGCAGTTTATCTCTGCTTGACCAAAGCTTTTGCACCAATAGATAACCCAAGAAAGGCACATCTCATTACTCAGACTTTTATCCTGACATAAATATGTCTTTATTGCAGACTTGTGCGTACCAGTGATGACTGCTTTAACTCAAAACTGGTCTGACTCTAAGGATAAGGTAGATCAATGTTCTGAAATATTTGGACCGTGAACTTTAATGACACACTGTATTTCAAACCATAAAAAACGTACAACGTATTGAATGACAAATTGTGAAAGCTGCATCATCATACAAGAATACAGACCAAATGAAGACCATGACTGATGAATTTCATTCAGTAAATTTTGAACGGAAAAATGTTTCTAATGTCATTTCAACTTTTGTAATTCTAGCTTCAACAACAGGTAACACCCAAGATAATTTTATTATTGTTAAATAACAGAGGATAAGATCTCATTTTTTCACACTAGATAATGTTTCTCTTCAAGTTCAGTGCTATTCTTTTATAAAATTGCATGGCAGTTCTCTATTAAGCTTTCGCCACCTTTTTCACCTTTGATTTGTTTGTTTGTTTGATTTGGGTTTAATGCCGTTTTTCAACATTATTTCAGTCATGTAACGACGGGCAGTTAACCTAACCAGTGTTCCTGGATTATGTACCAGACCAAACCTGTTCTCCGCAAGTAACTGCCAACTTCCCCACATGAATCAGAGGTTGAGGACTAATGTTATCAGACACAATGTCGTTTATCAAATAGTCACGGAGAACATGCGCTCCGCCCGAGGATCGAACTCGCGACCCTGAGATCCGTAAACCAACGCTCTTACCTATTGAGCTAAGCGGGTGGGCTTTTTCACCTTTGAATAATTCCACACCCCAGATAGCAGATTCTACGTTGGCCAAACGAAGTTTTCCAACGTTGACCCAATGCCATTTTGCTAACTGGTGCAACGTTGGCCCAACGGTTGGTACACCATTGGCCCAATGACTGGTATCCTGCACTTATCGTTGGCCCTCTATTGGGCCAACAACTGGTATCCTACACTTATCGTTGGCCCTCCATTGGGCCAACAGCATTTTTTCGACTATCATGGTTGGTCCAACGTTGGGCCAGCTCTATTTCTTTGTTGGCCAAAGATGGATGCCAACGCTATCCCAACGATTACAAAACTAAAAAAAGACTAAAACTAGCATTATTTAGTACATATTTTATTTTCGAATAGTTGTGATTTTGTTAAAGTTTAACAAAAAGAAATCTTACATTTATTTAAAGTTTGTTTGCAATTTTCCTGAAGAAATATAACATAATATTTCATCACTACAACATGTCAAATATTGATTCCAGCCTTTTATAAATCTAAATATTTTTCTTTTTTCAGTCACTGATTAAATCCTACTAAAGTGAATTAACTCATTATATATCCAAGTTCGGTCTGAGTGTTTTCTTTTCTCACTGAAGTTGCAGCTTTCTGTTGTTTTCTTTTTTCTTGTGCACCACAGTGCTAGGCACTCCATTATTACTCTCTTGAACAGCGCCCTGTAAAAAAACAAAAATCATAATGTTGATTAAACCATCTACGTCAAATTGATAACAATAACTAATGAAATGTACAAAAACCTCTGGACATAAACTAGCGTAAAATGCATGAAATTTATTCTTGTCTGTATTTAACCGAGAAAAATATGTTAGAATTAATGAGAATATAAGTTATTTTATTTACAGAATTTAATACTCAACACAAGTGCCATCCGCCAGCTTTAGATAAAAGTATTTAACATATGTTCAAGTCACATGGATATTACATGCATACAGGATAAAAAAGAAATTCTCTATAAGATTCCCGTGACAACATTGTCAAAAAATATTCAAAAACTTCTACTTACAGTTTATAGCTGGTAGACCGGTTTTTTGTTAAATCTAGATCTATCACATGTATAATAGTTTCCTTTACTTCACATGTCTATGCAGCTAGAAATCTAGCCTAGAGAGTAAAATTAACTACATTTTCTGGGATTTCTTACATAACTTTGATCAATGAGAGTTCATGTTCTGGAATATTAAACAGATTTATTGTAAACATTTTATGATTGTCTAAAATTAGATATTTGTTATAGAGTTAGTAGTTTTTTTCCACAATTTTTTTTCTCAATGTAGTAGATTTGAAATAGTTCAAAATATCATTACAGCTGCAGATAAGTTTTAAGTTTAATTAGCCCAAATTTAACTGATTACGAATTGGTGCAGAAAAGTATTTAATTATTAATTAAATATCGCATGTTACAACTACAGAACGTGTATACCTGTAGGGGCTTGTGATAAAACAGTGACCTGTAAAATATATAATTATTATATTATTACTTCTAATGGGCCAACGTTGGGCCAACGATGTTTTCTCTGTATAAGTCTTTCTCTGAAAATCAATATTGGGCCAATGCAGAGACATCAGTGACTGAAACTTAAAGTTGGTTCAACGTTGGCCCAACAGCTGTATTTACAAAACTTATTAATCATTGTTGGGCCAACAACGATTATCCTTTGACGGTTTTCCGTCGTTGGCCCAATGACTTCATGTTTACAGGGACCAGGATAGTTGATATAATCTAAGGCCACAATACATCTACATGTTGTGGTCTTATCTTTGAGTTTTAAAATTTAGCAGTTCAAATGTGTATTTTCTTGTGCAAAACAATAATTTTCTTTTGAATTATTCCTCATGATGATGTCCATGTTAGATGGTCCATGTTGCTCGATTGAGGACTTTAATTTTGTATATGCAAAACAAGGATAAGTCCTAGTACATGTAGATATCAGACAAGTCCTAGTACATGTAGATATCATACACACTGATAACAGTACAAATATATATTTTTTTTTAAAAAAAAAAAAAAAATATTTTCGTGAACACCACTGTATCCTAGTTATAACTTTCGAGACAAAAAATTGTGGTCAACTGATTCGTTTGGTACGTATTGGCCTGGGTACGTATTGAACGCAATGCGTTCGGAAAACATTTGTTTTTATCGTAGAAATCGTCGTTATTTACCGAAAATGAACTTTGAAAGCGCTACAGAAATCGAAAGAAAAAGAGAAGAAATTAGGAAAGCCCGCCAAATATATCTGGAAAAGGTAGTTTATAAGACTGGTGGTAGTTTTTCTATCAAAACTATCTACACGTCTCGAAATGAGACGATTTTGTGTTGTGTCTGAAATCGGATATGTGCTATTTCGGATAAGACTTACTTATTCTATGACATATAAAAATATATTCAAATATTACTTTTTACTTTATGTTTGATATAATATATATTTAAATAAATTGTATTAGTTCAATTACTTGATTATAGCTTTAAATATTAGGCTGGATGTAACCTTGTAATAATTTGAAAGGCAGTGGCTAGAGAACCGGAATCGGTTCCCTAGACTGCGAACTTATTCGTCCGGAACCGGTTCTCTAAGCAAAATACCGTGCATAGGCTAGGGAACCGGAATTTTATTTCTATGCATAATATTGCCGAAATCCACTTTGTTTCTTGGTAAATGCCATGCATATTATTATCTTAATTAATTTTACCATGCCTTGCATTTATCTGCGCTTACTGTCTCCCAGAGTGTACTCGCCGCATATATACCATGTCTGCCGTATTCAAATGATATAAACTAGTACGAATGAATGCGTGAAAACTACTTTGCAGTTTTTAAATGTTATTTGCTTTAAACTTGTATTATGTTTAAATTATTTAAATATAAAATAATATTGGTTTGTATTTGCGTCATTACATGTTTATAGATGAATAAACTAATTTAATTGCCCTTAAAACTTCATACATATTCTTTGATCACTTTAAATACTGGTTTGTAACACCTTGGCATTTCACGTTCAAAGATATGTAATCAATACTGAAATTACTTATTTTGTTTTAATCGTTTCTTTTATTGTCTTATACCTTTTAAGTTTAAATTTCAAGTTTATTTCGGCTCCAGTGTCGACGATTTCGCATTCATTCGTACTAGTTTATTTTATCATTCCAATATGGCAGACAGTATGCGGCGAGTACAATTCTGGAGACACAGTAAACACAAATAAATAAAAGGGCATAGCTTGCTGAAATGGTAAAATTAATTAACTAATTAAGATAAGAACATGCACATGATACTTACCAAAAGAAACAAAGTGGATTTCGGCAGTATTATGCATAGAAATAAAATTCCGGTTCCCTAGCCTATGCACAGTATTTTGCTTAGAGAACCGGTTCCGGACGAATAAGTTCGCAGTCTAGGGAACCGATTCCGGTTCTCTAGCCACTGCCAATTTGAAAATGTAAATTATTATAAGAGGGGTACCAGACACTTTATGTACCACTTTGACACTTAGTGTACCACCTATATATTATATAGTAATTATATCTCATAGTGTAGCACTGCGAATATGTGATAATTACCTGTGAAAACAACTTTGATTTTATCAGCTCAAGTCCATAGAATGTTGTTAACTTTTACCTTATTAGTTATGAAAATTAACTTTAAATTTAGTAAAAACATTTCAAGTAACATAAAATGTACATAAAGTGACACATTCTAATGTAATGCTGCGCCCAGGTAATGCACTTTAATGTAATGTGTAAGTCAGGAAAAATATGTTGTTTTCAAGTAGTTGAAAATGATGTAAAATGCTAGAAAAATACATGACATGTTATTGTTTATTTCATTAAAATGCATTAATTATGCTTACTTTTTTCTGAAGTAAATTTATTGAAAGTAATTTGGAAATGGAAGTGGCTATTCTTACGGTCCCGTAGGAATAGCCTCGCATGCTATTCTTACGGCTCTCCCATAAGAATAGTGAAAAGCCTGCATGTGGTTATTCCTACAGCAGTTTTGTATTACAATACATTCAACTGATATTTTTTCAACCGATTTCGGAAATGACATGTAATCACGCTTGGTGACTTTTGGTCATTGTGTTACAAATAAAATGTCAAGTCTGAATTGATGCAAACATGTCAAGCTGATGTGTGACAAACGTCAAGTATAAAACTAAATTACAGGGCAATAAACATGTTTAGAGTGGTAAGAGATTTGTACTGTTGTGAAAAATGTACATGTATATATACGTTTTCCGATTTATTTAGAAGACAAATTTCTGTTAAATTAGTATTTTAGTTACGATAAATTTGTTGCATTAAAATTGTTTGATTATGTGACAAATGGAAGTAATAAAGTTGGGTTAAATTATATCAGTCCAATGAATTCAGTACGATGTGTAACACAAAACTGCCGTAGGAATAACCACCTGCGGGTTTTTATAATTTGTATGGGAGAGCCGTAGGAATAGCCACCGGTGGGCTTTTCACTATTCTTACGGGAGAGCCGTAAGAATAGCCTGCGAGGCTATTCCTACGAGACCGTAAGAATAGCCACTTCCTTTGGAAATTATGTAGGGAAAATACACTATTAAGAGGTTAATATATGCCTGTGGTATGCTTTCTGGCTGTAATGGCACATCTTGTGCAGTAATAGCCCAAGTGCAATTTGAGACTAAGGGTGTAAGTTGTTGCCAAAACCTTTTTTGTTATTCATACATTGCTCAATGGTCAATGTTGGAATGCTCTGACATTTCACTAGGGACTAGAAATGTTGCAATAACATTTTAACATTTAAATTATAATAAATGAAATTAATATTAATTTCATGCATTACATTTAAAGACCTGTGAACTGATTTTTGTCGAACCATCTTGCGGATGCAAAGACATAGTTGTCCAAATGACTGTTCAGTATATGTGTTTGCGTACATGCATCCGTCTGTGTGTTCGTGCGTGCGTCCATCTGGATTTGTTTGTTCAGACCATAACTTTGTCATGCATTGAGGAATCTTGTTTATATTTTGCATAAATGTTTAACTCAATGAGACGGAGTGCCATGTGCAGATTCCAGATTCCTATCTCAAAGGTCAAGGTCACAGTTGGGAGTCAAAGGTCATTTTAGAGCTTATTCAGGCCATAAAACAGCTAAGATTATAAAAAATGTATAATTATTACACATGTATGTCTTATATATATATATATATAAAATAGAAAATGTTAAAAGTTACTCCTGGACAAGTATATAATAAATAAAAAAGAAAAACATCCAATGGGTTTCCTCTATCTGTATTTCTGTCTACCTACCGGTTTCATATCATAATCATCAGGGCAGACATATAAAAAATTTTTTATATGTCTGCCCTGATGATTATGATATGAAACCGGTAGGTAGACAGAAATACAGATAGAGGAAACCCATTGGATGTTTTTCTTTTTTATTTATATATATATATGTATTTCTTTGTTTAACTAGCAGTTTTCTTTTGATTATTGTAACAGTTTTTATTTGCATTTACTCAGTGAAATGTATCAGTTAAAAACAGCCTTCAAACTGATCTAAAATGTACAGTCAGACATACAAATAAGAAATAAACATATCTTTTAAGTCTCCCATTTCTCACTAAAGTCTCCCCACTTTTCCTTAAATCAGCTGAAGAGGGAGGTGACTTCTACCCAAATCTGGACCAAGCTTGCACACTGAACCGGGATCTAAAAGTTTATGAATGAGTGAATATTTCACTATTATATGAATTTTAGGCTAAAGAGAAATATGAAAAAGAGGAGAGAAAGAAAGAGATTGCCAAGAAAAAAGGAGACGACAATTGGATGCTAGCATCTATAGACCAGAGGATTAAACATGAAGAACAGGTATACCTTTTGTGTTTGCAGGCATTAGGGTTGTCAGAAATGATAAATTCTGCATATTTTTGTGTGATTTTCTCAGATGTGTGATTAAAACTGAAGTGAGAGTGTCCTTTCAGAAGTCATTAGTTGTGGTTGAAGTGAAATAAACTGGAACTGAAAAGAAATACTGGAGGTTTTTATTGTGTTTTATTGTGTATTTCATAATCTCTTATTCAGTCATCAAATGTAATGTTTTTAGAAAAATAAAATATATTTTTCAACAATCTTTACATTCAGTACAAATGAATGAAGTATTTGCCAGGTTTCAACAACATAAGTTGGACTTTACTGTTAGTTTTATAAACATGCCATGGTTAAACGTATTATCCATTTCAAAAACAACAACAGTACATGAACTTGTTTCACAACATAACTTATTTTACAAAGAACCAAATATGTACATTGGTAGAGTTTGAAGAAATCAAAGAAAAAGAAAAAAGAGAAAAAGAAAAAGAAACAAAAGAAGAAGAAGAAAGACTCTAGCAGCTCATCAGATTCTGAGTCAGAAGATGAAAGAGATAAGAAAAAATCAAAAAAGAAAAAGAAGAGGAAGAAATCAAGCTGTAGTTCTGATTCAGTATGATTATAAATGTCTATTTTTACCGAAGCATTATTTATCTTGTTAATTGGGTAAACACTGGCCTTCCTTGCTGAGTGGTTAAGGTCACTGACCTCTCATATCTGTAGGTTATAAACCTTGCTTGGGGGTGGAATTCTTTTATGTGAGAAAGTAATTTAGCTGGCTTATGGAAGATCTGTGATTTCCTAGTTCTGGAATACTAGATGTTAATGATTCCAATAATAAGACTTGAAAGCACATTGGTTGTCCCAAAAAGTATTGTATTAAGATGATAATGCTAAAATTAATGTATGGTATTTTGCATTTAAATCTATCTATTCGTTATAATTAACTGCAAAAAAGTTGTATCAACCTAAAGTTTGAATGCACAAATAACATTCCAGTGCTCTGTTCCAGGCCTGATATAAACTCATTGGTCACTTAGACTCTTAGACTTTGACTGCATTACATCTTGTATCTATATGACTATTACACTGTGCAGGTAGAGGTTTTCCCAGTGGGAGTGGAATTTTATTTTAGGATGAAGAACCAGCTTGGATAGAAAAGTCACAACCAGCACAGACTGTTGACACAAGTACCACAGCTGTTAAAGGTCCTAAACTTGAGGTATGCATTATCATCAATCCATCTCAAATGCACAAAATTTGTTCTTCCAGGAAAACAGCCACTACAGCAAGACAAGTTAAAGTAGAAACATTTACCAGTAAAAGCCTTTAACACATATATAGCAATGCATTTTAAATGCACTATGGCTTTCTATGGTATTTGTGATGATTAAGCCAGCATTTATATAGCTTTTTGTCAAGAAACAGCTCTCACAGGCAATATATTCCTGCTTAATTTGCAATGTACATATAGTAGAGTTTTGCAGTGTAGCTTTTAGATTGGTAAATCTATAATAGATTGAGATGATTCAGATAAATCTTTATAGGTATTAAGTTTCGTAACAAGATATACACATGACTTCTATGGTGGAGATATTGCATGACTTCAGGAGCACAGTAATATTCTACAAAAGAATGAGTGCAAAGCTAATAGCCTTATAATTACATTTGTATCCATGTATATTAATACTATATATGGTAAATATTATAAACTTGTTATTTAGCTTGAGTAATATTGAAACCATTGTGGTAAATTAACATTTTAACATGACAACACATATTAAATGATATCTCAATTGTTGTCACACTTCCACTATGGAATTGAGACATCACTATAAAAACATATTAATGTTTCAGGTTCCATTGTATCTTAACAGAGAGTAAAAATGAGCCGCGCCATGATAAAACCAACATAGTGGCTTTGCGACCAGCATGGATCCAGACCAGCCTGCGCATCCGCACAGTCTGGTCAGGATCCATTCTGTTCACTAACAGTTTCTATAATTGCTATAGGCTTTGAAAGCGAACAGCATGGATCCTGACCAGACTGCGCGGATGCGCAGGCTGGTCTGGATCCATGCTGGTCGCAAACCCACTATATTGGTTTTCTCATGGCACAGCTCAGATGAGTATGTTACTATGTAATAAGAACAGTTACAGAAACAATATTTGTATATGATATAAATTTTTCATATTTAAAATAATGTTAGAAACTGTACTCTTAAATAGCATTTCTTTTTAGTTTGTAGCTAACGATAAGTAATAACGAAATAACTGGTAAGTTTTATGAAATGCAGCAATTTTATATTACCAGAGGGATAGCTGGATGCAAGCCCCAGTGGATCTGTTTCCTACAATAACCAGACAGGATCTTATAAACCGGAAAACGAAGGAGAAAGATGAACTAGACAAACAAAGGGAACTCATGAATAAGGTACAAGGGCATATAATACTCTGTGTGTTGAATGATTTGCTCTTTATTTCTTTGGTTTTGAAACTCTGTAAAGGATGTAGCATTTTTCATGTCAGGAAGTCACCTAGGTGGCTAACAGAAGGTCAGTTATTATACCCCCACAAAACGAAGTTTGGGGGGTATAATATTATAGGAGTGAGCTTGTCAGTCAGTGTGTTGTTCGGTCCGTTGGTTTTCATGGTTTCAGAAAATACAGGTCAAGTTCGACTTTGAGGTCAGTAGGTCAAAAGTCAAGGCCACAATGACCCTGAACAGTTAAACAGTTTCCGGATAATACTTTAGAACGCTTTGACCTAGGATCATAAATTTTAGTACACAGGTGTAACATCATAAAATACAGGCTAAGTTCGACTTTGAGGTCAGTAGGTCAAAGTTCAAGGTCACAATGACCCGGAACAGTTAAATGGTTTGGGCATAGGATCATGAAAATTGATAGGGGAAAATTTTAAGACATTTGAATCAAAATTTTCATTTTAATTTTTATATTTGGTCCATTGCAAGTGAAAATAAAGATTAATTAAACAATTTCACCTTCTATATTTAGAACAAATCAACCTCAAATACAGCAATGGGGGATTTATTTACAATAATCTTCAAATATATTGACCTCTTGGAAGCAAAAAGTTTCATCTTCACTACTTTAAAAACAATAAAAACTTCACCACTTTTGGTATCTGTGTATTCTATAGTCATACTAAAATGATAATAAAGCTTGAATAATGTCCTTTAAATGAAATAAAAATAAATCTAGGTCAATTATATTTAATTTAGTCAAAATAACAACAAAATTTTAAACAATTTGAATTGGAAAGTCATTTTCTATTTAAAATTCTAAATTGTAAGGAAAGTATAGGAACAATCATATTGCTTAAAACATTAAAAGGTAAGATTACTTAAACTCCAATGCAGCAGTCCCATGCAGCAACCCATAATTAACAAGACACAGTACTGTGAAGTTTGGAGAAAATCCGTCAATTCAGTGAATTGTCATTCGGGGTAATTATTAACTGTGGACAACAAATGTCAGACTATCACTAGTGCAGCATGACTGAATATACACAGCAGAGCAGAATGCTAAGAAAAATAGTAATTAACAATACTAATAACAATAAAAAGTGTTGGAAGAAGTAATTCCAGAACTTGTTACGTATTTTGTGAAAAGCCGATCAATGTCAAGTAATACTGTTACTTATTTTTAAAATACGCAACAACATATCTTTCTGAGGAAGGTTTATGAAGTTAATTAACTGAGCAAGTGCCACAACACCAGCTATTGCATTTGTGTGCCTCATAAGTACTTTCCAATACAGATAACACAAGATCAGGTTGCGAGTGAGATCCTTTTTGGATACAGTTTCCTGAACACATAGAATCTACAAACACAGACACTGGAAACCTACAAAAAGTCCAACATTTTTCAGTGTTGTCACTAGTATAGGGAAGTCAAAGTGACATCCATTATGCGCTACTAAGCATACATTCTGGAATTTTTCCAGCCAAGTGATCCATTGCTCAATAGCTGTTATCACAGGCACAGGATGAACAACCTCGCGTTTCATCTTCATGACACCATCTAACATCGAGATCCCTGTTACATCAGCGGCCCCTGAGTTTATTGGAATGGTCGGGATTACATATTTGTTTAATTTATCCCCAGTCTTCAGCTCTGTTGCTGCAATTTGTGATTTGCGGCGTAACTCTTCCTTCAACTGAAAAATAACATTAAGTCAGTAAAAGATATATCTTCATTTAAGATTACCAGGAAATGTCAACAGAGATTGATCTTCAACATAAATTGCAAGCAAGAGTATAGCAATATTGATTACACTGTTATTTATTTTTGGCAACTACACAGCTACATTGAAGGTCACCTGTGTACCAATAATCAACAATTAGAATGCCGTCTTATTGCAAATAAATGTAAACCATAATGATTTACAATGCAGTAAGTTTTATGCCTGTTTTCAACTATTTTTGTTATATCAGGCGGACAGTTTGCCTAACCATTGTTCCTGGGAAGTACCAGTACTAGACTCCCATCCTCCGTAAGAAACTGCCAACTTCCTCACACTGAGAGGCATAGGCCGTAGCAGGGCTCAAACCTATGACCCTCAAGCGGTGAGAGGCTATAGTGGTTAAAAGTCAGTGACCTTAACCACTCGACCACGGTCTCCAGTAGCAATATGCTTCAAACATTCAATTCCTTTATCTGATAAATTTTTCCTCTTTCAATCACTAAGACAGTATATAGCAAAGTTGAGAGTTTGAATCAGTGCTGAATCAAAACTCACTAGCATAACTTACTAAGGCCAGTAGATGTCACAATTGCTACTTCTTCAGGAACCTGAACAGGTTTAAAAGTGCCCTTAGCCACTGTGTTTGTAACTTGCTGTAGATCAGCTGTTTCCTGGTGACCAATAAGGAAAAAATAGCAATCTAATCAGACCAATTTTGATATCTCTATATAATATTCAATTTACAATCTGAAATTTATGCTAACAATGGCACTGTACATCTGATGTGTTTATATAAGTTATAATAACTTGATATGTGTAAAGTCATAATATAAAATTATACATAGACATAAATTAATGGTAACACTCAAATAAAGATATACATACAACATATAATTTGGTATCAATGATAGATCCAGATTATAATGCATGGTATAATGTTATATTTAGTCAAAAAAAAAAACCAATCCAAATAATGATCCAGGTGTACATGTTTCAATTTAATTCAGCATTTATATTGATGCGTTGTGCATTTGCGACATATTGGTCCAGGTATACACTTTGGGAAGTTACATATGCACACACAATACATAATGATACACCAATTGTTGACTATATGTTATATATCTACTTAGAAGTTGGAAAATACACACACACTCCCCACAGCTGAAGTTGAAGTTACAATTAAATAGAACATTCAAATGTCAATATGAGCATCACAGGAACAGATTTCAAGATCTAAGATTTAAAAAATGACAAATCTACAAGTTTACAAGAAGGAAATATCTAACTAGAAGGGGAGGAGTGTAGTAATACAGGTTTAAGACCACTGCCTGGTTACCTCGGTCAATAGAGCACCATACTAGTGTTGAGGGGTTGTGATTCGAGTCCCAAATCGGATAACCCTGACCAGAGGCGTAAGAATGGGAGGAGGGAGCCCTCAAACTTGCCTGTCAGGTGTATTAAATTATACAAAATTAAAAGAAAAACACACACACAAAAAAACGACACGGTAAAAGTTGTTTAAAAAATGCAACACACAGCGAAACAATGTTAGCCTCAAGACTGTATCAAGTTCATGCAATTATTAAACATTACCATTACGGGTCTTAATATAACCTGAAATACAGTTGAAAACGTGTGTTTAAACAAAAATCAATTACATCTAATGTCCCCCTTAAGCAAATTGGAGACAAAGCACATTATGTCACATTATTACTCTTAGCATTCGTCAAAATGTTTAGTATAAAAATTGCCTCCCAAAAAAACAACAACAGCAATCTAACTGCCATTAAATTAAATAATATTATAGTTTCTTTTGTAAATGTAAACATTATTTCTGTAGCAAATATAACATGTACGCTGTTTCGGTATACAAATCGTAGAATGAGGTCATTTGTTTCTTCTTGCATTACTGTGGCAATTCCACGCAGCGCTTACGTCCCCTAGAACCTATAGCAACTGATCTGGAAGAATTTATTTTTAAAACTTATGCTTCCTTTTTACATTATTCATATTTTGTGTCCATTATATTTTGTATTATATGTCAAATCATACCTAGTAATACTTTTACTAAACATATGATTAATAATACACAGTATAAGTCATATTGACATTTGTTATGAATGAAACTGCACTGAACCAGTGTTTGTTTGATGAACTATTTATAGACCGAGGTCATAAGCTATAACAAAGTGCTCGCTGGAATCCCGTTCCCATTTAAACAACATAAACATTATCTAAGTATTTTGATAAAATCTAATTCGATGTGTTGTATATTGTTGTTAGATACGTCTTACATTTCGCATGATTTATTAGCTTTATCTCTGCATATTGCACAGTGTGTGTATTATGCCATTGAGTTTTACCTTACCAAAGATGAAAAAGTTCCATTCATACGGATATTTCATTCATAGGGGGCGAATTAATTTACCTTCATTATGTAATATTTTCTAATGTTATCTGAAAGATAACAGAGAGCTGCATGACATAATCATTTACATAATCACGTAGAAATTATAGTTTTTTATGCATTTTGGACAGCTATAAAAACTTATATGCCAGATATGTTATTACTGTTCTGCGGAAATGTTAGGACTATTTCGGGGGGCGATTGTTTACTGTTGCTTGTAGGCATATGGTATTAAGAGAATCTGAACCGGGGCTAATCGCCCCCAAAATCACTGACCAGCGTTTAACACTAGGAAAAAAAATAGTGGCTATACAAAATTCTGATCATTAACTTTTAAAAATGGCTTGTCTTTTGAATTTAAAACAAGCTTTGTACAATCATGTAAATGATTGTTTGTCATTCTCCCAATTACCAGACGTCTATCATAGCAGTATTTTTGCCTGAAATTTTGACCCAGTCTTCCTTCTAAAAAGAACCGTAATTTGCCAATTATGACATTAAAAAGAATTACAATAGTCATTGTCTATGATCCCAGGATTATGTAAATTCTGGCCTCTAATAACTTTGGAATTGGAACATGAACTATTTACATTAAGTCCTCATTTCCAAACATTCACAGGAAAAGAGACACAATTTCTTAGGCTATAGGCCTATTGAGATTCTGTTGGGTTTAAAAATTTCACAGTCCAAGCTTTTCAATTTGAAGCAGTTGTTATTTGTGACTGGTTTCTATGACAATAATTTATGTAAATATGAATAACAGAAATTATTCAAATCTATACCGAACTTTATTTTGTTTAGAATATTTGTCCCATAGTTTTCACATGTCAAGATTTGATCTTAATGCAGTCTAAGACATAAGAAACTTATATTGCATTCAAAAATCATGAATTATCATTAATACAAATAATTGCAATAGATCTAATGGAACATAAACTTACTAAAATGGATCCGTAATTACAGATATTGGCAGCCACTGCAATAACACCACTCCTTTAATTTTTTATGGTGTAATTGAAATTTGGATGACATGTACAGTTTTGCACACTGATCTTAAAACTGACTTTAAGGGACCATGAATGTGACCTACTTTCTAATATTTTAGCATCAGTTTGGCATTTTAAACATGTGGCTCATATTACTCAGGTGAGCGATTCAGGGTCATCATGACCCTCTTGTTTTGCTGATTTTGCAGTTTGTGTGTTTGACAGAGAATATTTTTCTTGCATCACACATGACCCCCACTTTTCTTTTGATTTTTATTTAGCACTGACAATATTCTTCAAGAAAATGTAGGTCGCAGAATTTTAAAATGGGCCCAGATGTGTGCTGCGGCCATTGGAAATATGTCAGTTTTATATAGAATAAGGAAGAACAGCTATTTAGTGTGTTGTAACCTAAAGAAGAACAGCTATTTAGTGTTTTATAGCCTTGTTTACATGCTGGATGCTGATCACTACCAAATAGAATGTAAGCCTCCGCTGGTCTAGTCACAGGTAGTCCAAATATAAATAGTACTAATCTTTTTTCCTTTCCTAGTGCATTTTCTCGACAGCAACGTGCTTACTTTTACCCTACCGCGTTTCATTATGTATCACTTTGCATTCTATTGAAATCAGCATGTTCCTATCACATGCTAGGTAAAAATGGCGGCGTAAAAATTTAATGTCTCGAAAAGAGAAATTGAAAGAATCAAAAAGTAGTAAATTCAGCGGGTTGTATTTAATGAACTGTAGTTTTCTTATATAAAAGTTAACACCCCCTTTTCTTTTTGTTTTTGTTAAGTAGCGATCTAGTTCTTTATGGGAATATAAGTCTCTGAAAATCTGATATGCTAGAAAATGTCGAAAAACCATTATGAAGTAAGTGGATTTCATTTGAAATAAAGAACAGCTGGATTTAGTGGTGTTCAACCTATAAGAGACACTACATGGTATTTTGTCAAACTCCTCAAAAATCAATGAAAATGCCATTAATCTATTCTTTATGATGTAAAACGGTGACAAATGGCTGAAAACTTAAATTTCTTGTGATTTTGGGATTTAGATCGAATTTTCGACCAGGTGGCTCTATTTTGGTCTGTTTTAGGATTTAGTAAATGTCTTTTCTCGCATTTTAACACTACAATTGTCTAAATATTATTGAAATTAGAATGTTTCTGAATGAAAAGGACAAACATCGTAAAGATTAAATGGATCTTGAATGAAAATTCGACGAATACAGTAAAATAAAATGAAATATTGCTTGCACAGGGCTAAATTTTGCGTATTTTGGGGGATGGGGGTGACCTGTAATGAATTGTCATTTCTCTATACTTTCTCAATATTTTGCAACAAAACTAAGCAGAATCATTGTAAAACAGGTTTACATTGAGAATGAATGCAAATTCATGAAAAAATCAAACAAAAAATTTTTCTTATAGGCTGATCACTATCAAATAGAATGTAAGCCTCCGCTGGTCTATTTACAGGTAGTCCAAATATAAATAGTACTAATCTTTTTTCCTTTCCTAGTGCATTGTCTCGACAGCAACATGCTTACTTTTACCCTACCGCGTTTCAGTATGTATCACTTTGCATTCTATTGAAATCAGCATGTTCCTATCGCATGCTAGGTAAAAATGGCGGCGTAAGAATTTAATGTCTCGAAAAGAGAAATTGAAAGAAGCAAAAAGTAGTAAATTCAGCGGGTTGTATTTAATGAACTGTAGTTTTCTTATATAAAAATTAACACCCCCTTTTCTTTTTGTTTTTTGTAAAGTAGCGATCTAGTTCTTTATGGGAATATAAGTCTCTGAAAATCTGATATGCTAGAAAATGTCGAAAAACCGTTATGAAGTAAGTGGATTTCATATGAAATAAAGGCATACAGACACTAAATAGCCTGAGCACTACTGGCTTGTTTGGGCTGAAACTTGTTTTATAAGCTGAATATAGATGAAACTTCACATAGAGAGCAAAAAAGCTGAAAAAAAAAATTTCATATTTCCTTAATGGCATACAGACACTGCTGTATAAAGAAGGATTTTTCCTTGAAATCATTGCTATATATTGGTTGAAATCATATTGCATGCCTATACTTGACATACTGGTAGCATCTGCATGTTGAAAAAAGACTCCAAACTGATTTAACATGTGAAATTTATTCATACACCCCTACCCTAAATTGTGATTGTCATTTCAGTGTATAAATTACGGTGTGTCCGTTTGACCAGAAATATTTTTCTTGCATCAAACATGACTCCTACTTTTCTTTGGATATTTTTACAGTATAAATGTTGCTCTACAAGAAAATATAAGTTAAAGAAATTTAAAATGGGTCTAGGTGTGTATTGCAGCATTGTGAAAACTTGTCATTTTATATAGAATATATAGTGGTGGCTATTTAGTGTGTTATAAGGCTGATCACTACCAAATAGAATGTAAGCCTCCGCAGGTCTAGTCACAAGTAGTCCAAATATAAATAGTACTAATCTTTTTTCCTTTCCTAGTGCATTTTCTCGGCAGCAACGTGCTTACTTTTACCCTACTGCGTTTCAGTATGTATCACTTTGCATTCTATTGAAATCGGCATGTTCCTATCGCATGCTAGATAAAAATGGCGGCGTAAGAATTTAATGTCACGAAAAGAGAAATTGAAAGAAGCGAAAAGTAGTAAATTCAGCGGGTTGTATTTAACGAACTGTAGTTTACTTATATAAAAGTTAACACCCCATTTTCTTTTTGTTTTTCTAAAGTAGCGATCTAGTTCTTTAAGGGAATATAAGTCTCTGAAAATCTGATATGCTAGAAAATGTCGAAAAACCGTTATGAAGTGAGTGAATTTTATATGAAATAAAGAACAGCTGGATTTAGTGGTGTTCAGCCTATAAGGGGCAATACATGGTATTTTCTGAAACCCCTCGAAAATGAATGGAAATGCCATTAATCTATTCTTTATGATGTAAAACGGTAACGAATGGCTAAAAACGCTTAAATTCCTTGTGTTTTTGGAATTTAGATCAAATTTTTGACCAGGTGGCACTATTTTGGTTCGTTTTAAGACCTAGTAAATGTCTATTCTCGCATTTTAGCACTTCAGTTGCCTAAATAATATTGAAATTAGCATGTTTCTGAATGAAAATGACAAACATCGTAACGATTAAATGGATGTTAAATGTAAATTCCACGAATAAGGTAAAATAAATTGAAATATTGCCTGCACAGGGCTAAATTTTGCATATTTTTGGGGATGGTGGTGACCTGTAATGAATTGTCATTTCTCTACATTTTCTCAATATTTTGCACCAAAACTAATCAGAATCATTGTAAAATAGGTGTACCTTGAAAATGAATGCAAATTCATGGAAAAATCAAACAAAAATTTTCTCTTATAGGCTGATCACTACCAAATAGAATGTAAGCCTCCGCAGGTCTAGTCACAAGTAGTCCAAATATAAATAGTACTAATCTTTTTTCCTTTCCTAGTGCATTTTCTCGGCAGCAACGTGCTTACTTTTACCCAAACCGCGTTTCAGTATGTATCACTTTGCATTCTATTGAAATCGGCATGTTCCTTCGCATGCTAGATAAAAATGGCGGCGTAAGAATTTAATGTCACGAAAAGAGAAATTGAAAGAGAAAGGAAAAGGGTTGTAATTAAGCGGGTTGTATTTAACTGTAGTACTTTTAAAATAACACCCCATTTTCTTTTTTTTTTTCAGTAGCATCATTGCATTTATTGAAATGCAGTCTCAAGATCTAGATAAAAATGCGAAAAGAATTTAGTACGAATGAGAATTTTGAAAGAACAGCGATAAAGTGAGTTACATTCCAAAACGGTGTATTTATGTTAACGAACTGTAGTTTACTTAAATAAAAGATTAAGACCCATTCTTTAGTTTGAATAGTATCGACTTCATTGGAAATAATGCCTGAATCTGATATGTAAAAATGTCGAAAAACGTTATTAGTGAGTGAATTTTATATGAAATAAAGAACAGCTGGATTTAGTGTGTTCAGCCTTAACCAAAGAAACCAGCTGGATTTAGTGGTGTTCAACAAAACTGGTAGTTGAAGAGTACACAAATGGAAAGATTTTCGGATAGCCACTATTCGATACGTTAACTCAGACTTTCTGAAAACAATGTGATATCAGGTTCGCAACTGGATCTGGAAATTCTCTACACAACTGGTTTTAGGTGATCCATGAAAATCGTGCAAAATTTGGGGGAATTCGGTGTCCCGAACGCTGAACACCGCGCTACTTTCTTTTTTGTCAAAATTACGTGTTACGTGATAGTTAGATTCAAATGGTAATTTTACGTATCAATCATTAATGATCTTCAACTTTCGAAAAAAATTTGTATCGAAATTTCGATACGGATCTCCGAAATTCGCGAAATGTTAGGTGGGCTGCTTGATAGTTTTCAAGACTTGAAATCTTTCATTTCATAAAACAGCATTGTATCATACACATAGTGTTGTGATTTAAAGAACTTGGATACCATTAAAGACATAAATTAAATGTTTATAACTTTCGCAGATAACGTTTATATTAAATACAACAATTCGGACAATATATACATATATATATACATGTACGGATACACAAACATGAACAGACCAGGAGACAAACCGTTATCAGTGAGGGAAAAAGCATATAGTTATGCTCGGATAAGAGGAACAAATCGAATAATAATTACAGATGCACCATATTGTAGTTTGAAAAATGAAGAACAAAGAAAAGAGTTTAAAGCATATTTTCAATATTATCAAAATGAAATCTTTAAACAACAGATGAGAGAAGAAATGCAAAAAGATCAACTTAAAAATTGGCAAGAAGAAACATTAAAAATATTAAATGACCAAACAAATACACAGATAATGTGGATATGGGAAGAAAAAGGAAACATCGGGAAGACTTATTTAGCAAAATGGATACATGTATTCCATAATGGAATACACTTAAGAAATGAAGCAACACAAGATATATCATATATTTATGATAAACAGCCATACGTAGTAATGGACTATGCACGTTCAGTAGAAAGACAAAACATTAACTATGAAATACTTGAATTGTTCAAAGGAGGAATACTTTGTAGTACAAAGTATACACCATGTGTAAAGGTATTTACACCACCAAAGGTAGCAGTGTTTGCTACCTTTCCACCAAACAGAAAGAAACTGTCAACAGTTACATGTATTGAATACCAAATACAAGATGAACAATTGAAACTGATAGAGTAATACAATACAGTGTTTGCTACCTTTCCACCAAACAGAAAGAAACTGTCAACAGTTACATGACTGTATTGAATACCAAATACAAGCTGGACAATTGAAATTGACAGAGTAATACAAAACATTGAAATATGACAAACAATTTTGATTAAAATAAAATAGATAATTTATAAGTGTTGTTTAATGTCAGTTACGGTTAATGGCTTACGCCGACTGTTAACCTACATTCCTTTCGGGGGCCTGGCAGAGGCCTGATCTGATATTGGATAAGGCCAAGGCAGTTTGACTGTGTCCCCGCACTGCGGGGACTCCCAAGGTCGCCCCCTGCTCATTCATTTATTAGCTCACCTGTCACATAGTGACAGGGTGAGCTTTTGTGATTGCCTGTCGTCCGTTCACAATTCCTTGTGAACATGATAGAAACCACATTTTGCAATCAACTTTAATCAAACTTGCACACAACTTGTATTGGCATAATATTTTCATTGAGATTGGACCAAAAAGGTGGCCTCTTGAGTGTTAATAATCATTTACTTTGATTCGAACTTGTCCAGAATTTTATGAAAACAAACATTCTGACAAAGTTTCAGGAAGACTGGAGCAAAAAAGAGGCCTCTAAAGTGTATACAACTTTTCCTTTGATTTGACCTAGTTTTTGACCCCATGTGACCAAGATTTGAAATCTTCCAAGAATTCATGATAACAAACATTCTGATCAAGCTTTATGAAGATAGAATAAAAAAATCTGTCTCCTAGGCTGTAAACAAGCTTATACTTTGATTTGACCTGGTGACCTAGTTTTTGACCCCATATGACCCAGTTTAGATCTTGGCCTAGAAGTCATCAAGATATATATTCTGACCAAGTTTCATGAAGATAAGATCATAAATGTGGCCTCGAGAGAGTGTTAACATGCTTTTCCTTTGATTTGACTGGGTGACCTAGTTTTTGACCCCATATGACCCAGTTTCAAACTTGCCTAGAAATCATCAAGATAAACATTGTGACCAACTTTCATGGAGATAGGGTCTTAAATGTGGCCTCTAGGTTGTAAACAAGCTTTTCCTTTGATTTGGCCAGATCACCTAGTTTTTGACCCAACATGACCCAGTTTCGATCGGAACGATGAGGCCTAGAGATCATCAAGATAATCATTCTGTGCAAGTTTATATCAAATCAAAGCATAAATGAAACCTCTGTATGGCTTAAAGGGTCAAAATAGAAAATTTTGCCTCTTTCAGGGGCAGTAACTCTAGTGCATGTATCGCAGAAACTTCCGAGCAACGAGGGAGTGATAGAAATAGTGGCAGACGATCTAATCTAGTAAATTTTACAGCATGTACTTTTTACGTCGCATTCTACTTTCAGTTTCGCATGCCCAAAACACTAGCAAAATAAAACTTTCCATGTCGATTTGTTGTCTTAAATCTTACTGACAACGAAGAACAATGGGTTTGATCAGCGATATAGGTACAAAGTCATAGATTACATGTAGATTTTTATGAATTGCCATTGCTCTTAAAGGTTAAGCAATGGTGAAATGATGGATATGAGATGATTGAAAACTTAATTATAAGTTGCGCATTGATAGTTGTTATGCCCCTCTTCGAAGAAGGAGGGGTATATTGTTTTGCAGATGTCGGTCAGTATGTAGACCAAGCCGTTTCCAGATGATAACTCAAGAACGCTTGGGCCTAGGATCATGCAAATTGATAGGGAGGTTGGTCATTACCAGCAGATGACCCCTATTGATTTTGAGATCAGTATGTCAAAGGTCAAAGTTACAGTGACCCGGAACAGGTAAATGGTTTCCGGATGATAACTCAAGAAAGCTTGGGCCTAGGATCATGAAAGTTGATAAGGAGGTTGGTCATGACCAGCAGATGACCCCTATTGATTTTGAGGTCAGTAGGTCAAAGATCAAGGTCACAGTGACACGGAACAGTTAAACGGTTTCCAGATGATAAATTGAGAATGCTTGGGCCTAGGATTGTGAAAGTTGATAGGGAGGTTGGTAATCACAAGCAGATGACCCCTATTGATTTTGAGATCAGTAGGTCAAAGGTCAAGGTCACAGTGACTAGGAACAGTAAAACGGTTTCCAGACGATAACTCAAGAATGCTTGGGCCTAGGATCAAGAAAATTGATAGAGAGGTTGGTCTTGACCAGCAGATGACCTGTATTGATTTTAAGATCAGTAGGTCAAAGTTCAAGGTCACATTGGCCAGGAACAGTTAAACTGTTTCCGGATGATAACTCAAGAACGCTTGGGCCAAGGATCATGAAAGTTAATAGAGAGGTTAATCATGACGACCAGATGACCCTTATTGATTTTGAGGTCAAAGGTCAAGGTCACAGTGACCCAGAACAGTTAAACCGTTTCCACATGATTACTTGAGAAAGCTTTGGCCTAGGATCACGAAACTTAAAAGGGAGATTGGTCATGACCAGTAGATGACCCTGACCGATAGATTTTGAGATCAGTAGGCCATAGGTCAAGGTCACATTGACCCGGAACAGTTTCTGGACGATAACTTGAGAACGCTTGGGCCTAGGGTCACGAAACTTAATAGGGAAGTTGATCATATCCAGCAGATGATCCCTGTTGATTTTGAGGTCAGTGGGTCAAAGGTCAAGGTCACGGTCACATTGAACCAGAACAGTAGAACTTTTGCTTACAGTGAGCAAATAATTTCTGTTCCTTGTGCAATTAATGAATGCATCAAGGGGGACATTTTGTGTTCTATGAGCTTTTGTTCAATAAAACTTGTTGCTTATTAATTATCAGCTGATATTTGTCTCTGAAAATGCAAGCCAACACTTCGTGATGGTAACAGATTAAGAATGTTTGAAAGTATGAATCATCAGTGTCATCTTCGAACAAAAGAAAGGAAAGCTCTTTCACAACACGGTAGGCATTATCTAAAGAATAATACAAAATATCTACCATGAGATATGAAAGATTCTCAAATGCAGTGTGAAAATAGTATGTAAAATGACGCCGGCAAGCATACTTGGACAATTGCCCTTTCAACCGGGCATTAAAAGTGCCCTTTTCCAAGGGAAGCACCATGCCCCTTTTAGAGTCTGCAGGAAACACTATGTTCACAAGGTAAATATTAACAAATTTTGGCTCTTTCTGGGGTCAGTCCAGACCCTATGATTGGATCTGACAGATTCATCATGGAATCCAAGATTTAATGTTATGGTTAATCAAACCATAAATGAATTCTCTATATGGCTGCAGAAGCCAAAGTAGCAAATGTTGGCCCTTTAACTCCTTGGGGCCGAAATGCAACTAAAGTGAGCTTTTGTGATCGCCTGTAGTATGTCGTCCGTCTGTCGTCATCAACTGTTTGATTGTTAACACTCTAGAGGTTACAGTTTTGGCCCAATCCTAATGAAACTTGGTCAAAATGTTACTCTCAAAAAAATCGGATGAGTTCGATATTGGATCATCTGGAGTCAAAAACTAGGTCACAAGGTCAAGTCAAAGGAAAAGCTTGTTAACACTCTAGAGGCCACATTTATGATATCTCTATGAAACTTGGTCAGAATGTTAATCTTGATGATTTTTAGGTCAAGTTCAAATCTAGGTCAAGTGGAGTCAGAAACCAGGTCACCAGGTCAAATCAAAGGTAAGGCTTGTTAACACTAGAGGCCACATTTATGACTATATCTTTATAAAACTTTGTCAGAATGTTAACCTTGATGGTCTTTAGGTTAAGTTTGAATCTGGGTCAAGTGGGGCCATAAACAAGATCACCAGGTCAGATCAAAGGAAAAGCTTGTTAACATTGTAGAGGCCACATTTATGATAGTATCTCTATGAAACTTGGTCAGAATGTTAATCTTTATGATCTCTAGGTCTATTGGAGTCAGAAACTAGGTCACAAGGTCAAATCAAAGGTAAGGCTTGTTAACAGTCTAGAGGCCACATTTGTCACTATATCTTTATGAAACTTGGTCAGAATGTTAACCTTGATGATCTATAGGTCAAGCTTAGATCTGGATCAGGTGGGGTCAAAAACTAGGTCACCAGGTCAAATCAAATGAAAAGCTAGTTAACACTCTAGAGGCCACATTCATGACCATATCTTAATAAAACTTGGTCAGAATGTTAATCTTGATGATCTTGAGGTCAAGTTTAAATCTGGGTCAGGTTGGGTCAAAAACTAGGTCACCAGGTCAGATCAAATGTAAAGCTTGTTAACACTCTAGAGGCCACATTTATGATATTATCTCTATGAAACTTGGTCAGAATATTAATCTTGATGATCTTTAGGTCAAGTTCAAATCTAGGTCAAGTGGATTCAGAAACTAGGTCACCAGGTCAAATCAAAGTAAAGCTAGTTAACACTCTAGAGGTCAAATTTATGACTATATCTTAATGAAACTTGGTCAGAATGTTAATCTTGATGATCTTTAGGTCAAGTTTAAATCTGGGTCAGGGTGGGGGGGGGGTTAAAAACAAGATCACCAGGTCAAATCATAGGAAAAGCTAGTTAACACTCTAGAGGCCACATTTATGACTATATCTTCATGAAACTTGGTCAGAATGTTAATCTTGCTGATCTTTAGATAAAGTTCAAATCTGGGTCAGGTGGGTTCAAACACTAGGTCACCAGGTCAAATCAAAGAAAAAGCTAGTTAACACTAGAGGCCACATTCATGATCATATCTTAATGAAACTTGGTCAGAATGTTAATCTTGATGATCTTGAGGTCAAGTTTAAATCTGAGTCAGGTGGGGTCAAAAACTAGGTCACCAGGTCAGATCAAATGTAAAGCTTGTTAACACTCATTAAGAGGCCACATTTATGACTATTTTAATGAAACTTGGTCAGAAAGTAATTCTTGATGATCTTTGGGTCAAGTGGAGTCAGAAACTAGGTCACCAGGTCAGATCAAAGAAAAAGCTAGTTAACACTCTAGAAACTTGGTCAGAATGTTAATCTTGATGATCTTTAGGTCAGATTCAAATCTGGGTCAGGTGGGGTCAAAAACTAGGTCATTAGGTCAAATCAAAGGAAAGGCTTGTTAACACTCTAGAGGCCACATTTATGACTATCTTCATGAAACTTTGTCAGAATGTTGACTCTGATGATCTTTAGGTCAAGTTCGAATCTGGGTCATGTGGAATATGACCTACTGACCTACTTTTTTGTTTTTTAAGATACAGCCTTGAAAATTGGATTTGCACATCAATCTTAAAGCTGACTTCAATGATCATGAATGTGACCTACTGATCTACTTTCTTCAGGTGAACGATACAGGGCCTTCAGGGCCCTCTTGTTTTCAAAAAAAAATTAAATCGAACTACAAATAAAAAAGTTGCATAAATACTATACACTACACTCCTCTACAGTAGGTCACAGGTCAAAGTCAGACCTGGAACAGTTATCTTGATATCCTATACTAAAGGCTGATGGCCCATGGATCTGGTGTATGAGAAAGTAACACATGCCGCAGATAAAACAACCCATTTGTAAATTGATAAAACTAGCAAAGTTCTTTCTTTTAAACATGCAGAACTACCAGTAAATGTTTTACTTTAGAGAAAACTTTCATCTTAGAACATCAGTGGCTTTCAGATGAGGTTTTTGATTTTATTCTCAGTATCCTAAAAACAAAATTTATAACCCTTTCATTTGATGTGGATCAAGGCCCTTTAAGGAATGAAATGATTTTTTTTTTGGTGTTCATGCGAAATGAATGACAGAATAGGATCAGCAAATCCATGAATTGCATTCATGTTTAATTTGCCAATCCTATTCTGTTGTTCATTTCGCATGAACACCGAAAAAATTAGTTTCATTTCTTATATTTACATTATATTTCCTTTCCATCTGTAAACAAGATAATATTATAAATTGCATATATTTTATGGCATTTAACATTAAAATCAGTATTCCGGCCATTCTGTTCACCAGACGGAACAACTGCGACATCATTTAAGGAACGTTCTCCCTGACTATATGCGGATATTTTCAAAACAGCGGTCGGTTATCACTAAGCAGCAATGACGTAACTTTCGCACCTTTCCTTTGCTGTTCATACGAAATGAACATCATAATTTTCAATGGAAAAGAATAGGTGGAATGTAAATATATACCAGTTGATGGTAATGATTTAGAGTATGATGATTATTTTGGGTCATTTCTTTTTCAGCCAGGAACCCATGCGAAAGAATTAAATCCTTACTGGAAGGACGGAGGAACGGGTTTACCAGAGGATCAAAAGAAGTCTGAAAATAAAGACAAGCCTGTATCAACAGGTATTGGAGATGCTGGGTTGTCATGGTTACGTAAGTCTTACCAAAGATGTGTGGAGCAGGCTAAAGAAGAAGGAAGACCACTGGAAGAACTGGCAGCAGAAAGATGGGGTGTAGGTTGTCTTTCAATTCTTGATTTCTGTTTTAGTATAAACATACGTTTCAAATTCATGTTGTAAAATGACGGAATAGTCATTGGACCAGCCTTGCAGGTTGTCAAGGGGCTAGACGCATTTGAAATATTTTGATAGGTCATTTATAAAATCAGGGTTGCCACATACCTTGAAAAGTCGGGGGAAAATTGATTTTTTTTCAATGTCAGAGGATTGTCAGGGAAATCTTGATGATGGTCAGTGAATAATGAGATTTTAGAAAAGTTGGGGGGGTTGGGGGGGGGGGGGGAATGAAATTCTGGGTCGATGTTTATAATGTTCAGTGGCTATGGCAGTCTTCAAGGAGTATTTATAAGTATTTCCAAACACATTTTTATGTAATGGTGTATAAACGTAATTTAAATGTTTTTGAATCAATTTTGTTTTTGTGTTAACTTTGGAATTTCGAAGACTGAAACGCATTTTAATGAAAGTTTGTTATATCTGAAACAAAATAAATGTAAAATGGAGGATTGGATGGCTGTAGGGGAGGAAAAGGCCGAAAAAAATATAGTGGTATTGGTCAGTGAAAAGTATGGTTTAGTCGGGGAAAAGTCTGGAAAAATTTAAGTCAGAAAATTTCGTTTTCTCAACTAAGTGGCAACCCTGAAAATCATTTGTGGATTTCAAATTTTAAATGTATAATAATTGGAAAATCTATTAGTTCATTGAAATTTAAACTTTTCATGGATTTACACAACCACAAAATCTACAAAAAAGTTAGTCTCGTACAAATGTTAATGACTGTGTACTGCATGTACCTTCTTTTAAAGCATGCTCATTCTTAAGGCATCACAGACTTTTTGAAATTAATGTTTGTAATATAATTTTTTTTTGTACAAAGACTATGTAAACTGGTGAATGCAGATGTTGCTTTATGTTGTACATTTTTTACAGTCATTAGAGAAAATCCAGGAGATGATTAGAAATGCTGAAGCAACTGTTTACGGTGAACCAAAATCGCGTTCTCAGTCAGATAGACCAAGAAATAGGTTTATGAAACCAACTGAAAGTGATAATAGTGCTAGAAAATATGATAAACATAGACATGCAAGGTCACCATCAAGGTCACCTTCAAGACAGTCAAAAAATGAAAGGTCAAGGACACCAGATAGATATAAACATAGGTCGAGATCAAGAGACAGAGGTGATAGTTCAAGATCTAAATATAGTAACAAAAGCAGACGTTCAAAATCTAGGTCATTATCTAGAGACAGAAAAAGATCTCGTTCAAGAGACAGAAATAGGAGAAGGTCAAGATCAAATTCTATAGATAGATATAGAAGACGGTCAAGGGAGAGGTCAAGGTCACGTGACAGAAATAGGTCAAGTGGTTCATCGTCAATGAAAGGGAGATTTATGAAGCCTGGAGAAATACAGGAAAGTGGATACAAAGGTTCAAGGTCAGAGTCTTCAAGAAATAATGCCCCAGCATGGAAAAAGAAGGAATTTCAGAAGCCAGCTGATCCAGATGATGGCATTGATAAGTCTGCAGCTCAGAGAGATGGTAGAAGTTACAGGGAGGAGAAAAATGAAAGGAAAAAGAGAAGATCACCATCATCATCTTCATCATCATCAGGTATCAATATTTTACCATACTTTCTTGTAAGGATTTATTTTTCATATGGAGGTGTTCTCAGGGGCCACAAAATCAATTGTCCGACTTGCCAAGTTTGCCACAGAGCCCATATAGATAAGTAGAATTTCACCATATTTTAATATATAATCGTTATATGGACCAGTAGGAAAAAGCTTTTGGCAAAAATGGGCAAGTCAGAATGAGATTCCGCCACCCCTACTTGATTAAAAAGGTTTTTATGTAAGATTTGGCAGCTTTACTTTATAAAATGTTACTTGCTAAAAAACAACTGCTGTAATTGAAAAGATGTATGTATCTGAGATTGTTTTCATCTTTGCAACATGTTATAGCACAAATCATTTTAAAATGCTAAACAGATAAGAGTAGGCTTTTGTGGTATTAGCGCAATGAGCAAGCAGATTGGTACAAATTGTTGCTATTTGCTCTTGCCTTACATACACTACATTTTCACATTTCTTTGAATGATTTCATGAACTTTCCTTAAGCATCTCATGTGTAAGATACCATGTTTGAAAAACTCGGAAATGACGTAATCAAGATTCTTCGCTATTTTTGGCATTCTAAATATACCCGTTACCAAACAAAGATCTTTACGAAAATCGCCGACAAATGGTGTTTATCGTCGATGATTTCATTAGGGGCCTTATAGTTTAAGACATGGTTAACTAGGAAATGATACTCACTACAGATTCCAGCTCAAGTAGCAGTGATGAGGATTCTGATAGAGGTCAGAGGTCAAGGTCAAAACAGGATGAAAGACCAAAATCACCTGTGAGGATTCTGTCAGAAAAAGAGATGAATGACCTAGGTGCTAAGATTGTCAAGGCAGAAATTATGGGAAATGAGGTATGTTAGTCTCCTTTGTTTTATTATGTCTCCCACCACACAGTGGTGTGGGAGACATATTGATTTACTCCAGTCTGTGTGTGTGTCTGTCTGTTTGTCTGTCTGTCACAAAGCTTGTCTGCACTAAGTCGAACATTTCTCATCTGATCTTCACCAAACTTGAACAAAATGTGTTTGACCATGAGACCTCGGCCAAGTTCGATAACTAGCCAAATCCACCCAGGCACTTTTGAATTATGGCCCTTGAATTACTGATTGGATCCATTCATCACAGCCGTCGAGAGACACTAGACATTTTTCAATGGGGTCCATTCATCAAAGCCATCGAGAGAAACTAGACATTTTTCAATGTTGCAATTGTGGGAGACATGCGCTTTTCTCAAAAGCATCTGTAGTTGTTTATATTTGCTTCCACTGTTGGGTGAAAACCAATTTTGGAGGCTATAGGTTTGTGCTCCATCTGTTGTCTTGAAATTTTGGATGTGATATATTTTTATGATTGGATATTCATATACCTTGTACAGATATTCACAATAACAAGAAAATATGTTGCTTGCAAGATTCAGATCCATAGCTCAAAGGTCATGGCCATACTTACAGCTATTTTATGTAATTTCTTTTTGGCAGGTCTATAGCTTTTAACACAATGATTGATATTTAAATAACCTGGCATACTTGTTTACCTTTAGCATACTATGTGTTCCATGCAAGAATAGACCCCTATCTCAAAGATGAAATTAACACTTAGATTTAAAGGACTTTTTTATGCCCCTGAAATTTTTTTTAATCACTTAGATTTAACCTTGTCGTCCAGATGTATGCCTGTCCGAGTTTGTGTCGTGCATATCTCAAAAAGTGTTTGATTCATAGTCATCAGTCCTCGCAGGATTGTTAATCAGCATGTGAAGTTGTGCATCTGAGATTTTGTTTTGAATTTTACTCAGCCAGATTGGCGTTATGGCCCTTGACTTAGTAAAAATATACATAAAGGACTAAAAGTTTTGTTGAACATATCTCAAAAGGTATTTGACCAAGGGTTGTGAAATATTATAAGAATATTATTCAGCATGTGAAGTTGTGCACATGGGGTTTTGTTTAGGATTTCACTCAGCCAGACCAGTGTCATGGCCCTTGACAATCAAAAGCATGCATAAAGGACCTTCAAGTGTGTTGGTAGTTATCTAAAAAAATATTTAACCTAATGTCATGAAACCATAGGTTGTGCACCTTGGGGTTTGTTTAGGACTTATTTCAGCAAGGCCATGGTTACTAGTGTAGGCCTTTACTTGGTCAAGATGTGCATTAAGAGACTAAAAGTTTATCTTGCACATATCTAGAAAGTATTTGATCTTGAGACATTAAACTTAATTTAAATGTTTTTCAGTAGCAGAAGTGACTGTGTACATTAATATGAACTGCAAAATGTCTTACAAGGTCTAATGAGGAAACCATCAAGCTGGATTCCAGAAGATTGGTGCTTCTACCCAGGTGCCCACCCATACAGATAGTGTTAAATCATTTAATTTCGTGGGCACCAAATTTCATGGTATTAGGCTAGTGCACTTATTTCTGACATGGGAATGTAAATGTATGGGATTTTGTTCTTTGAATGTAAAATCAGTGGTAAGTTTACTTGCTCACTGGGATTTGATTTTGTGGGTTGTTCAGCTATGAAATGTGTGAAAATTTGTCCCTCAAGAATATTAATGATTTAACAGTAACCCCTCGAAGGTTCCTCCACCATTAAAAACTGAAAATTTGCCATGTGACCTGTATTGCTTTGGTGTTAGCATTAGTTGCATTTAAATGAGTCTATATCTGGATTTGATATACTTACTGTTTTACTTGAAAAATAGATAAAGTCACATGAAAGTTCTCTAGAATAATTAAACAGTTATTCATATTTCAGGAGCAGGCAGCAAAGTTAAAAGCCCAGCTTGAAGCAGCAAGAGAAGCTAAGAAGAATGCACCTGCTATACCTCAAGGTCAAAGTCAGAAGAGGGAAGATGATGATGACTTTGTGACCTTGACCCGTACTGATAGATCTGGGTTAGCTCGACCTGTACCAGATAGTCAGTATCCTGCAGAGTCAGGTGGAAAGAGGAGAAGGAAAAAGCAAAAGGTATATGAACCATTTCAAAGCATATTGGTGCACCACATGTTGGAATTGAAGAAAAAATAGACAAGTAGTTGTTTCATACTTGTACCTAATGGTGAGATTTAATGAAAACTTCGTAGAAAGGTTCACTGCCAAGATTGTTTGGGCATATCATTAGTATTTTCTGGTTGAGTGATGTTTTGTATGAGTAATTGCGCCATAAATTATTTTCTCTGCAGGTTTGAAACCACAACCCCTCACTGCTGAAATTATCCCATTTTTAGCTCGACTGTACGAAGTATGGAGAGCTATCTTACTCGACCTGGCTTCGGCGCTCTTCCGCGTCTGCTCTTTGGTTAAAGTTTTGATGCACTTTCTCTTTATCTTTGTTATTACTTGATGGAGTTACTTCAAACTTAAAATAGTTGTTCCTCATCATCACCTACATCATATGGCACAAGGGTCATATCTCTGGCACCAATATTTCATGAATTATCCCCCTTTTTACTTAGGATTCCAGGTTAAAGTTTTGGTGCACATTCACTTTATCTCAGTTATTACTAAATGGATTTGATTCAAACTTAAAATAGTTGTTCAACATCATCACCCAGGGGTCATAACTCTGGCGCCAATATTTCACGATTTATCCTCCTTTTTACTTATATTTTCAGGTTAAAGTTTTGGTGAACTTTCATTTTATCTCAATTATTACTAAGTGGATTTAATTCAAACTTAAAATAGTTATTCAACATCATCATTCACATCATATGACACAAGGGCCATAACTCTTGCACCATTATTTCATGAATTATCCTCTCTTTTTACTTAGAATTTCAAGTTTTGGTGCACTTTTACTCTATCTCAGTTATTACTAAATGGTTTTGATTCAAACTTGCCCCTCATATATGTGGGTTCGAGCCTCACTCGGGGCGTTGAGTTCTTTGTGTGAGGAAGCCATCCAGCTGGCTTACGAAGTTGGTGGTTCTACCAAGGTGCCCGCTTGTGATGAAATAATGCACGGAGGGGCACCTGGGGTCTTCCTCCACCATCAAAGCTGGAAAGTCGCCATATGACCTGTAATTTTGTTGGTGCAACGTTAAACCCAACTAACCAGAATAAAAATAGTTGTTCAACATCATCACTCACATCATATGACACAAGGGCCTTAACTCTTGCACCATTATTTCATGAATTATTCCCCTTTTTACTTGCAATTTCAGGTTAAAGTTTTAATGCACTTTCACTCTAACTCAGTTATTACTGAATGGATTTGATTCAAACTTAAAATAGTTGTTCCACATTATCACCCACATCATATGACACAAGGTCCATAACTCTGGCACCAATTTTGAATTATGCCCCTTTTACTTGAGTTAAAGGTTAATTTTGATGCAGTTTCACTATATCTCAAGTTATTATAAAATGGATTTGATTTAACATGACACAAGGTGCATCACTGTGGCACCAATATTTCATGAATTATGCCCCCTTTTTGCTAAGAATTATACTTATTATCCCCCGACGGAGGGATATAGTTTTGGTGTTAGTTTTGGTCTTTCCGTCCGTCCTTCCGGAGCCATATCTAGGAAATGGTTGGGAATATTTATTTAAAACTTCATATACATGTTCACCACTATGAGTTCTTGCGGCCCGTCAAGTTTCAGTCAGATTGTCCAAGTAACACTAGAGTTATGGCCCTTAGAAATTTCTAGTGTTAACTATATAGGGTACTATAAATATGGCAATTTCTGCATCATAATTTTTGATATATTTGACCTAGAACTATGAAACTTAAACAGAATTTAGATCACCATAATGTGGTTGTGTACACACAATTTTGTTCGGATTTATTTGTAAATTAAGAGTTATTGCCCTTTAATTGTATAAAAATCCACATATTTGTACATAACAAACTTACCATTTGGTAGAATTTCATTAAATTTCTTTCATTCTTTTCCATGAAAATTTATTGTAAACATGTGAAGTTGTGTACCCACACCTGGTCACCCCCTTACCTTGATCACACCCCTCCCGATCTCGACCCCCCCCCCCCCCCCCCAAAAAAAAAAAAAAAAATTCCTTATTTAAATTTTTTTAAACAAACTTCATATACATGTTCACCACTATGAGGTTATGGGGCCCATCAAGTTTCAGGCAGATTGCCCAAGTAACGCCAGAGTTATGGCCCTTAGAAGTTTCCAGTGTTAACTATATAGGGTGTTATAGATCTATAGATATGGTAATTTCTGCATCATAACTATTGATATATTTGACCTTGAACTATGAAACTTTAACAGAATTTAGAGCACTATAATGTGGTTGTGCACACACAATTTCGAACGGGTTTCTTTTGTTACTTCAGAGTTATTGCCCTTTAATTTTCTAAAAATCCACATATTTGTACATAACAAATTTACCATTTGGCAGAATTTCATTAAATTTCTTTCATTCTTTTCTGTGAACATTTATTATAAACATGTGAAGTTGCGCACCCACACCTGGTCACCCACTTGCCTTGGTCACACCCCCCCCCCCCCCCCCCCCCCCCCCCTCCAAAAAAAAAATTTTCTTTTTTTCATTTCTTATTTTAGATTTTTTTTCAAACCTTCCATGATTATTTATCAACATGCAAGTTGTACCATTCCCCCACCTCACTCCTCCACCCAGTCATGCCCACCACTGATCTCATCCTCTCGCCCTCCCCCCCCCCCCCCCACCCACCCACTCACCCTTTTACCTTTTTTTTTTCATTTTTAATTTTCCATCAGTATTTATAATCAACATGTGAAATTTTGTTTCCTCTCCCATTCCCCCGCACCCCCACCTCCTAAAAAAATAAATATATTCAGTTGTGACTGCACAAACCTTGTCCTCAGCCATGTTCAAGATATCTTACCTGTGTTCTCTTAAGAATATCTGTTCTTTTAAGTTCAAATGTACATGTTAAACAGCAACACCTGGTGCCAAACCACTCAAAGACAATATTTCGTTCCAGTTAAACTTCACTGCCATGTTCAAGATATCTTTTCTGTGTTCTCTTAAGAACATCTGTTCTTTTAAGTTAAAATGTACATGTTAAACAGCAACACCTGGTGCCAAACCACTCAAAGATAATATTTCATGCCAGTTAAACTTCAAGCTCACATTTCAATTAACTGCATTTAATTTTAAAAGCTAAGCTTATTACAGTAAGCATACCCTATTTAAAATAAATTCTTTAGTCAGGATCAAAGTATCACACATTTATTATGTATTCTTTTATTAAACATTTGTTTTCTGTTAAATTGATTTTGACTAATGAAATTATTTGCTTCTTATTAACATCCTTAACTTTTTGCCGGATATATTTTTATGCCCCCGGAGGGAGGCATATAGTTTTTGAACCGTCTGTCGGTCCGTCGGTCTGTCGGTCTGTCTGTCCGCAATTTTCGTGTCCGGTCCATATCTTTGTCATCGATGGATGGATTTTCAAATAACTTGGCATGAATGTGTACCACAGTAAGACGACGTGTCGCGCGCAAGACCCAGGTCCGTAGCTCAAAGGTCAAGGTCACACTTAGACGTTAAAGGATAGTGCATTGATGGGCGTGTCCGGTCCATATCTTTGTCATCGATGGATGGATTTTCAAATAACTCGGCATGAATGTGTACCACAGTAAGACGACATGTCGCGCGCAAGACCCAGGTCCGTAGCTCAAAGGTCAAGGTCACACTTAGACGTTAAAGGATAGTGCATTGATGGGCGTGTCCGGTCCATATCTTTGTCATCGATGGATGGATTTTCAAATAACTTGGCATGAATGTGTACCACAGTAAGACGACGTGTCGCGCGCAAGACCCAGGCCGTAGCTCAAAGGTCAAGGTCACACTTAGATGTTAAAGGTCATTTTTCATGATAGTGCATTGATAGGTGTGTCCGGTCCATATCTTTGTCATTCATGCATGGATTTTAAAATATCTACGCATGAATGTGTGACACAGTAAGACGACGTGTCACGCGCAAGACCCAGTTCCGTAGGTCAAAGGTCCTAAACTCTAACATCGGCCATAACTATATATTCATTCAAAGTGCCATCGGGGGCATGTGTCATCCTATGGAGACAGCTCTTGTTTTGCCATTCCTCACCACAAACCCTTTCGGCGGGGGATACCAATTCATCGAATTTGCTTGTTATTTAATGTTTTGATACACTTGATCCTTATCTCTCCTATTTCTTACTACTTTTGACACAGACTCCAGCTATTATCCAGTATCTCATCCATGTTGGAATCATTAAACACCCAAGTGACAGCTCCAGCTTCGTCAAATGTACCCAATTTCACTATCCAGCATTGAAATAGTCAAGCACGCTGTCTCCTGTGACAGCTCTTGTTATGAGAAACTAATATTATGAGTATCAAAATTAATACTGAAACTGGAAAAAAATCCACCAATTTGAACAGTTAAGTATAAGGAAAGTAATGTTATGAATTTGTGAAAAAAATCCCAATGATATAAACCTGAAATCTAAACATCTAGGGTTTATATGAATTCATTAGGTCATATTTGATATTTATAATTCGTAATTCCCAGCGTGACACATCAGCGTTGTTTTATGAGAATGACATGATATGATACTCTCAACATATAAGACATATTTTTATGATTATTTCTTCATCTCTATAGGTGAAACCTTTTTGTACTAATATTTCTTCTGGTATATTTCAGGTAGAGACCCACACAGGCAAAGAAGGGGAGAGAACTAGGTACTTTGATGATGATGACAAGTTTGACCTTAAAACTCTTGTAAGTATTGATTGAAGTCTTTATAAGATCACCTGAGCCAAAAGGCTTATGATGAGCTTTTTTATGACCGCTCAATGTCCGTCGTCTGTCATGGGTCATGCATCAGTCAACAATTTAAAAAAAAATCTTCTTCTTCAAAACCACTTGGCAGATTTACACCAGACTTCAAAGGTATTATCCTTAGGTGTCCCCCTTTCAAAATTATTCAAAGAATTGAATGCCACACAGAACTCTGGCAACCGAAAGGGAAAAATAAAAAAAATCTTCTTGTCCAAAACCGCAAGACATAGAACCTCGATATTTGGCGTGTGACATCATCTAATGGTCCTCTAGGATGATTGTTCAAATTATACCCCTTGGGTGAAAAGAGGCCCAGCACCGGGGTCCCAAGTTTTACTTGGACTTATATAGGAAAAAACTTTAAAAAATTTTCTTATCTGAAACAACAAGACCTAGGCCTTTGGTATTTGGTATGTAGCATTGTCTTGTGGTCCTCTACCAAGATTGTTCAAATTATGCCCCTGGGGTGAAAAGAGGCCCTGTCCTGGGAGTCCCAAGTTTTACATAGACTTATATAGGAAAGAACTTTAAAAAATTTTGTCTTAAAGTTCAAGACCTAGGCCTTTGATATTTGGTTTGTAGCATTGCCTAGTGGTCCTCTAACAAGATTATTCAAATTATGCCCCTGGGGTGAAAAGAGGCCCACACCCCAGGGGGTCACTTGTATATGAGTTATATAGGAAAAATTACTTCAAAAATTATCTGCTCATATTTCCTAGACTGTTAAATTATAATTACCTGATGACCCCAAGTAATTAGGGGTCACATGCCAGTTGATTGTGACCTTGACCTACTGACCTACTTTCTTGTTTTTAAGATACAGCCTTGAAATTTGGATGACATATACAGTTTTGCACACTGATCTTAACTGACTTTCAGTGACATGAATGTGACCTACAGACCTACTTTATATTTTAGCATCAGTTTGACATTTGAAACATGTAGCTCATATTATTTAGGTGAGCGATCCAGGGCCATCATGACCCTCTTGTTTTTAGCTCACCTGTCACATAGTGACAAGGTGAGCTTTTGTGATCACCCTTCGTCCGTCATCCGTCGTGTGTCCGTGCGTGCGTCCGTCAACAATTTCTTGTCTGCACGATAGTGGTTTCATTTATGATTTTATTTTAACCAAACTTGCACACAACTTGTATCACCATAAGATATCAGTTCCTTTCTTGAACTGGCCAGATCCCATTGTGGGTTCCAGAGTTATGGCCCCTGAAAGAGCCAAAATCCGCTATTTTGACCTTGTCTGCACAATAGCAGCTTTATTTATGATTTGATTTTTACCAAACTGGCACACAACTTGTATCACCATAAGATCTTGGTTTTTTTCTTGAACTGGCCAGATTCCATTATGGGTTCCAGAGTTATGGCCCCTGAAAGGACCAGAATTAGCTATTTTGCCTTTGTCTGCACAAAAGCAGCTTCATTTATGATTTGAATTTAATCAAACTTGCACAAAACTTGTGTTGCCATAAGATCTCAGTTCCTTTGTTGAACCGGCCAGATCCCCTAATGACTTCCAGAGTTATGGCCCCTGAAAGGGCCAAAATTAGCTATTTTGTCCTTGTCTGTGCAATAGCAACTTCATTTATGATTTGATTTTAACCAAACTTGCACACAACTTGTATCACCACAAGATCTTGGTTCCTTTCTTAAACTGGCCAGATTCCATCATGGGTTCCAGAGTTATGGCCCCTTAAATGTCCAAAATTGGCTATTTTGGCTTTTGCAGCCATAAAGAGACTTCATTTATGGTTTTATTTGACACAAACTTCCAAAATATCTTCAACAACAATAAATCTTGGATTCCATGACAAATCAGATCCAATTGTAGTTTCCAGAGTTATTTTATATCTGATTACCTCCCCAGATTGTAATCAAAATGGATTTATATCAGTAAGTACTTACAGGACTTATTTGAAATTTCATTATTGTCATTAGTTGGACTGAGCCAATCAGGGTATATAACTATGGACTGATTTTATGTCAAATTACCTCCCTTTATTTCAAATTAAAATGGGTATATCTCCGTAACTAATGAAGATACTGATCTGAAATTTCATTTACGTCAACAGATTTATTTGGCAGATCCTTCTTTTGTTAACTTACAATAATTTTCTTTTGAATTACTTCTCTTTTACGTTACTATAAATAGCCTATTTTTAGTAACTTTTTTATTATTGGCCGTAGGGAAAAACCGAGACCACTTTTCTGTGGTACAACATGGATGGTACCTCCAATTTTTAGGTGTATTTTGACATATCTGTACCTTGTAAGAATTTTGTTTTTCTTTTTGGTTAAATTTCTTTCCTTTGTTGTTCCTGTCCTTTGGACTTAGATATTTTTTCTGAGGACCTTCTTGTCCTCTAGTGCAATGATAACAGGTGAGCGATATAGGGCCATCATGGCCCTCTTGTTACTAAGTACTTGTCCCTTCACAGTTACCAATACAATTTTCATCTGTAAGATGCTGCTGAAGATAACTACATTAAAACCTCTGTTATCAACATCACTGACTCTACAGAGGCAAATACTGTTAAAAGTCGGTATCTTAAATTTGAAGGGACCTAATGTTTCCAATAATGAAAATTTGGCTTGAAAATGAACCCCTGTGCATTTGATTTGTAGGCTAGACTTAAAAATAGCATGGAGGTAGCTGAAAGTTTAAGATTCAACTGTATTTTCTTTCCCATTAGATGAATTTCTCAGAAAACAAATCTCTCCAGAGCACAGCAAACACTTTGTCTTCCCAGCAGTGTTTGTTTTAGAGAGGTTACACTGTATACAGATTGCTGTCTGCAAATTAATCTATTTGTTTCAACTAATAAAGTTGTGCTTACATGGCTAGAGATTAATAGATGATTGTTGGTATTATTCGGTAGGTTTATGTTACTTGTACTAAGCTTTAGTTAATTTTGCTACTAGAATAGCAGAGAGAACATATAGTGGACACTTAAACCCCCCCCCCCCCCCCCCCCCCCACCACCAAAAAAAAAAAACAAAAAAAAAAAATTCTGAATTGCTTGTCGACTGCCTTACTCCATTCTTGTAAATAAGTTATCATAACTCAGAGATTGAAGTGAAGGCATTTTAAATGTAGGAGAAACATGCTAGTCACACCATATAGATAAATTCTTATGGTGATAAAAGGTATAATGCAGGATTGTTTAGAGTGACAGTGTTTAAGGAGGTAGGTTACCTTGTTACAAGGGTAAATTCAAGTTAGTTTAACCGCAGCATTTGTTTGTATTTCGTGTAATATGAAGTTTTACCTGCTACAATCTCAATTTCGTTTGTCTCTGTCCCTTCAAGTTCAATTTTTATCTAGGTTTGAAGAACATGACCCTCTAAAGGTATTTGATATTGAAAGAAGAAGGAAAATACGGATATTTAACACTTTTCAGTGTATTTTAGTTTCATTGATATCCGTAGAAGTCTGCATAATTGATAATTTTACTAATATGCACGTTAGCTTTCTAATATAAGCTTTAAATGTATATGTCGCGGGGCTCGTGTTTCCATGGTAACGCATTTTCTCTCATTTTTAAACAACTATGTATAAAAATAGGGGTTTTCTACGGCTTAAGTGGCATTCTGTTAATGACCAACATGGAATATTTGGGAAATATTATAAGCAAAATACCAAGCACTTTACATGGTACCCTATTTTTCTTAAAGTTTACAGTAACCATGGCAACAGAGATGTTTAAAATAGCTTATATCTTGCTTTTTGTAGTAATTTCTTATAAAAAAATATTGAATAAGATTATCATTCTAGTTAATGTAGCTTTAAAACATATTATTTCTAACGTAAGTTATATTTTCTTGTTATTTGCATTGATTCAAACAAATTTCACAGCTTAGAATACATACGGCAGTACCCCTCGTCTGGCATTTTTCATGGAAAAATCGTTCAGCATGCTGCTATTATTCTCATGGATATTGTTGAAATGAAAATAAAAAGCCGAAGCTGTGTTTCTTAAATAGACCAGTGTCAACGCTTTTGAATTTTACATTTAGATACATAGGTCACGGGCTTCGTTTCCATGGTAACATCAATTAAATTCAAGGAACCACATTTTTCTACTGAAATTTGAACAATTTTAGATCTTAGTTTTAGTATATAAGTAACAAATTATCAACGGAACCTGAAAAATAGGTATTACAAATCAAACTGCTAGATTTTTTATTTGAAAATGGCCGTTACAAGTAACCTTTCATCCAACTATATTCCAAATAACATTGGTTACCATCATCCATTTTCTTACAATCCGCAAAACGTTTCAATATAACTACATAAAAGAAGCAAAATATTGATGATTATTCAGAGCAAAAGATTCATAACAAATATTTCAGCAAATATTTGTTATTTGAAGATAGTTAAAATAAAGAAAATGCACAGAATTACGTACTTTCAAGATAAAATCTATTAATTTTGCGCGGTAACTGACACGTAACGTCATGACGTCAATGACGTCATTTTAAGGCAACATTGTTTTGAAGCGTTTCTGCGGCAATTGATTCATTATTTCTGCATTATTAAACCATAAAGTATCAGATCGGAGGCAGGTTCATGATTTGTTTTCAGGAGAATGAATATACAAACACATTTAATTTGTCGTAAACATCGTCGTAAATTGTCACGTTAGCTTCCGGTTGGACATGCGCACATACAAATATGAAGGTAACCTACCTCCTTAAGTCCATTGAATCATTAGATACAACTCTATTTTTCAGGTTGAACGAGAGAAGCTTGGTACAGCAGAAGATCAAAATCAGATGTTTGCTCGGCTTGCAGGGAGGGTAAGTTATACATATAGATAGAGAATAACTCTTTGTTTGTAATTAAATTGTAGAAGTGTGATGATAGATTGAACTTTTGATGGCTTGCAGTTGTTTCTGTCTCAGTTGTATACACCATTGATGAAAGTTATTATCCAACTATTGCAAATTGTTCATACGTCTTGAAGTCGTCTTCCAGTGATTTTGATAGTCAACACAAAATCATTCTTTTGCCTAAACAGTGTTCCTGCTTTAAAGTTTGGAGTTCTTTTTCACCCACTTGGTTTGCAAATGGGGAGAAAGATTTATGCCCCTTTTAATGAATATAAAGTCAGTTTTGCTTTGCTTTTTTTGTCAAGTGAAATCAAAGTCAAGAAAATTTGTCAAGCCAACAAGTTATGCACTTTTTCGGCCTATTTTCTTTTGAAGTATTCTTACATCAGCATCACTTTTAGCTCTTTCTTGTTCATTTTGATTACACTATTCTGGAGTATCAATATCATGCTGCTAGAGTACGTCCCAGGTTTTGCCCACAAATCAGTTATATTTATTTGTGTCATTTTTCCTCACAAAATATGCACATGATGCACACCTGCACACATTTATGTATGACATTACCAGTGTGGTTGACATGGTCTTAAAAATTTCCAATGGTGAAACCAGTGGCTAAAACAAAAAACAAACCAGTCCAACGTGATATCTGAGGGGACATTAAATATCATCCAGGTATGAATAGTTGGTATCGACTATTTGATTTTCCAGTATTACTGAGACTCTTACAGGGAAAAAACTTATTGCTTGGATTTTTGTTACATACATAATATACGTTCTAGGATTAAATTCTTTATGGTTAAGCTCAATTTTGTGTGTGAGTTACAAATATACATAAATGGGAACACTGCTTAAGGTTGGTGGTTCTACCCAGGTGCCCGCTTGTGATGAAATAATGCATGGAGGGGCACCTGGGGTCTTCCTCCACCATCAAAGCTGGAAAGTTGCCATATGATCTATAATTCTGTCTGTGTGACGTTAAACCCAACAAAATAAATTATCTATTTCTGTAAATATGTAGAATTTAGAGATATCATAAACTTTTGCAATAGTATGTTGTAATATGGTATTGAAGTGATTCTTTCAGTAATACCAATAGTTTTAGTCAAAATGTGCCTTAAAAAGGACTGTGTTAAATACATTTTGTACTGTATACCAATTTGTCAGTTATCATATTTGTTTATTCATATTTTGCAATATTTTCTCTTCGGAAATGTAGGTCTCATACACATTTGTGATTTACTTGGAGTCTGATTGCTGGAATAAATTTCAAAATTTTGTCGGATTATTTCCAAGGTTTACAGACGGTTAACAGACAATCTTTCAAAAAAAAAAAACAAAAAAAAAACTCCTCCAGTCTTGAGTTGGAAGGTTACTTACTTTAAATAACTTTTCCTCACAGCTGGGAATTTTTATAACGATAGGGAAGATTTTTATTGAAATATTGAGGAAAATCATGTGGATTTCCTTATCAGTCAGAATGACAAGGAAACTGATAGCATGCACTGATAAATAGCTTGATGTGGGCTTTCTGTTGTTCTGTTGACCATGTCAGACAAAAGGAGCTGTCAACAGAGTACTGTTAAAAAAGAAATTTTTGCAATGGTTTGATTTTCGCTATATTCAAGAGTTCCCTCATCTCATATTTACCATTAGTTTAATGTAAATCCTTAAGGTTTTTTCATTACACAAACCTTCCTAAGTTGGATATGTGTTTCTGTAACAATTGTAGGATAATGTGATTTTAAGACAAACCACATAGATATTTGATTTAGAAACTGATTTAATAACTTCATGTTTGCACTGTGTTTCATTTAATGAGCCGCGCCATGAGAAAACCAACATAGTGGGTTTGCGACCAGTATGGATCCAGACCAGCCTGCGCATCCACGCAGTCTGGTCAGGATCCATGCTGCTCGCTTTTAAAGCCTACTGCAATTAGAGAAACCGTTACCCGGATGCGCAGGCTGGTCTGGATCCATGCTGGTTGCAAACCCACTATGTTGGTTTTCCCATGGCATGGCTCAAATAAACATTGACATCAATGCCCCTAGATACAGATTACATGTAGAAACCCTATTTGTTATAGTTATTGAGTTGTCAAGATAATCAAGAATAGTAATGACATCCATAAATTTAATAGCGATCGATCTTTATGGTAGACATTTAAATGTCTGTAAATAAGGCTTTACTATGTGTCCATTTTACGGGCACCCAGCTTTTCAAAAAGCTGAAACAAGCAGGATAACTTTTTACAATGTAGCAAATATTTGCTATATGTAAAGCGCCTTTGAATGTGTTTATCATGAAAAGGGTGCTATATAAATCTGGTATAATAATAATAATAAAAACATTGCGAACATATTCAATTTTTTTTTTTCAAATTTGCTAAATTTTGGCCCAGCAAAAATATGTGCTTTTACAATAGCTTCTAGACTGATTTAAGTTTTATTTCCATTCTCCATTTACTTCATTAGATTTAAAATGTTTCAAACCTAGTAAAAGCACCAGTCTTCTATATAAAATATGATAATTCATATAATTTGACTGATTTGCCTCTTCTCAGCAGAGTATAACTTCATCAGATATAAAATGTTTCAAACGTAGTAAAAGCACCAGTCTCCTATATAAAGGTAGCAGGGTACACTTCGAATTTTGGCCCCCGTCAATATTTGTGATTTTGGATGTCTGTAAATAATGATTGCTAATTCTTTAGAAAATTTAAACAGCCGATACATGTAAAATTCTGATGTAAGTTGTAAAACTTAACTGCTGCTAGCTTTGTATTAATCCGTGAGTCACCTTGGCGCGGGAAATTCTAATTATGGAAGGGTTCCGTTCTTGTTGATTGATACTCTGGAACATTTTCGCTATTTTGTGAAAAAACGAGCTGGATGGGCCCCCATTCCATTTATATACATTGTACTGTAGTTCAGTAAGGACTATTAAATTGAGAAATGCAATAAAATTGGGCATTGTTCCTGCAGCTGGATCATTGCAGGCTGTTCAAAAAGTGCAAAATTGATGATTTTGGCATGCTATTTTTAATGGAATATGTAAAACTTTCGTTTTGATAACTTTCTGTATTCTTGTACGAGAGTCCTGATCTTGCCATTAATTACAAGCACAAAACATGCATGCAATTTATAAAATGGCCACCCTGATTCTGCTAATTAGGGAAGTGCAATATTGCGACTCGCTATATGTAAGCCTGGTCGTGCCCAAAATTTTCGAATCAAAGTGTACTCTGCTACCTAAAATATGATAATTCATATTATTTGACTGATTTGCCTCTTCTCAGCAGAGTATAACTTCATCAGATATAAAAAAAATTCAAACGTAGTAAAAGCACCAGTCTTCTGTGTCATATAATTATGATAATCATATAGCTTGTCTCATTTGCCTCTTCTCAGCAGAGTATAAGTAAAACTGAAAGTTGTTAAAATCTGTTCTAAACCACACATCTCCTTCTCTTCTAGATGCTGATCCTGGCTAAATGAAACTTGTCATTGTCTGCAATTACTTTCCCTCCTCTGATTGTCCCATTCTTCTATTTTCTCTGATGAAGCAGAAGACCTTCCATGTACTGAAGACTATGAAATAGACTGATTAGAAGATGTCTTCTTTTAAAGCATTTTTTTCTGGATTGGCAAATAAAACAAACTAGTAGTGTCATTTCTCTCAATTTTGTCTTAAAAATTGACTAGATTTGGACATGTATAATATAACATTAACATACAGTTAATTAACCCTTACCCTGCTAAATTTCTATAATGAACTTGTCCATCTTTCAATTTGGAAAGTACCATTAACTGTCTAAAGGGGTGCTTACCAAAAAAGATACTGACTGAATGGCAAACAGTGCAGACCATGATCAGACTGCACGGATGTGCAGGCTGATCTTGGTCTGCACTGGTCGCAAAGGCAGAATCATTTGCCGCCAGCAGGGTAAGGGTTAAGTATTTCAGTTTCATTTTTTGTTATAAGTGACAGTGTGAGAATTATTTTTTGTAGCTTTGTCAAAACACCCTTGTAAATATATACCGTATAGTAACTTTAACAGCAACAGAGAAAAAAGGTAAATCATGTGTGCATATCAGTTATGTGCACTTGGTAAAACCTCACAGGTGAAATAAAGCTGCAGCAGAGTGTGGGAACTGGATCATAAAATTTAATTGAAAAGGCAGTTGTACATCATACAATTCAGTTATATTTGCAAGAGAGAAAGTTGCATTTTATATATGCTGGGAGTCAATTTGTGGCTCAATGATTGAAGTAAATATTTGTTTCGGGATACATTTGAGCATTTTGTTCAGGAAATTTTTTTTTTTTTTTTTTTTTTTTTTGGTTTTGCTATTCGCATTAGTGTGTTGATGTGTTCATTTGAAATTTTAGAGTTGTATAGATTTACATTATGCTGTTTGGTTGTTGTTTCAGATAGTGTAAAATCATTTAATTTTCGTGATTTTGACCAAAAACGGCTATTTCATGGGGGTATGAATTAGTAGATTTCATCTTTTGAAGATAAAATGAATGGGAATTTATTTGTTCATTGGGACTTAATTTCATGGATTGACACGACCAATAAATCCATGACAATGAGTCCCCCGTGAAAATTAATGATTTCACAGTATGTTATTTTGTTCTGAGATTTTGAGATTGATTGTTTGGTTTGGAAGAGTTCTTGGTTAAAGCTTGTGCTGGCTGAGCATAGGTATTGAAATACTGGTGGTATTTTGTTCATCGTATATACCTGCTTATATGTAATAAAATCTGTTTGACAAAGCAGTGCAAATTTAGATTTGATTTATGGCAAGAATGTGTGATGTGATTGTTTGATTTTGATGTAAAAAGTACTTAGCCATGTGTAAGTACTGTGAAATCATGAAATTCCATGGTTTTGGTCAAAACAGCAGTTTCGTTGGGATATGAATTCATGGATTTCAACTTTTGAACAGAAAATGAATGGGAATTTTACTTGTTCGTTGGGATTAAATTTCATGGATTAACTCACCCACGGAATCCACGAAAATTAGTCCCCACAAATATTAATGATTTCACAGTATATAATGTTTATATGGTGAAAAAATATACATAAAAACTACAAAAACATATTCAAACAAAAAAGAGAAAACAATAATTTTCAAAATGCTAGTTTCCAAGGTAAAAATTAGCTATAGTGAGACTACGTAAACTACATCAGCATCTGTTGGTTACACTCCACACTGACACAGACACCTCACAAAAGTTAGTGTGCGAGCAAAGAATTGTTGTTTTTTTTTTATGTTTTGTTTTGTTGGGTTTGATGTTGCACCAACACAATTACAATTCATATCCCTGGTAAAATAGCAATTCTGGTTGACATCATGAAAGTTTTTACCAGCTAAATCAAATTTTTGAATAGAGTATACTGTTGATCACAAACTGAACATTTTAAAACATTGACATTAAAGTACTTTCTAGGAAGTGTATACATTTATTCTTGTCTATTTCTGCCTTAGTTCAAACACCTGTATGTTGTTGCAGCTGAAGCTTCCAATATATAGTCTGTTTTCATCTTCACAACGGGCAACACTCACTGGCTTTACCAGTTCATGTTTGTCATTCAGCAAAATGTTAATCTTAGTTAAGTCGGATGACAACTGATGAACATTGTTGGAGCCCCTCCCACAAACGTACACTAATCCCTCCCTATCCACTGTTAGTTGGAATGGAGCTGTTAGCTGATTATCTTCATAGATGGCCTTGACCTTCCCATCAAAGGTCATACTGGTCACGGAATTGTTGTTGCTGTCAGATACATATATAAGTCGCTTATTGGGACTTAGTGCCAATTGTCTCGGCGAACTAAATGATGGGCTGTCCTCAGAATTTTTATCGAAGCATTTTAAAACGTTACCCGACATATCTAGAATCTTAACTCTTGCCGGATCGAGATAGGAGATGATTAATCGGTTACGTCCACATGCTATGCCATAGCATTCATACCCAACCTTTATGTCCTTGGTTTTCATCACTGTCATCATTTCAGAAAGTGTGAGAAAACGAACTATTCCAAGTTCAGGAAAAGTAACTGCAACTTCATTGTTGTTTACTTTCGTTATACCCCAAGGAGCCGATGGCATTTGAAGTGCAGACAGGAGTTTGTTTTCCAGTAAGTCTTCAAAAGCAGATATCATACTGTTCTTATAATCTGTAATCAGCAGCTTGCTTTCATTTAGTAGACACAAACTTGTGTAATGGACCGGCTTAATTTGTAGTTGTGAATGATGCACAGCACTACGTTGTTGCCTAGATTTCTCAGTTTTCTTGTAAGAGAAAAATTTCTTCGTAGAATCAACAGTTTCAAATGTAAAACTATTGGCTTCCGCTTCAACTTTAAAGTCACTCGTGTTACTGTTGTCTTTCAGTTCCTTCATATCGTCTTCAAAACTTTCAAGAACTTTTTGACTTGTCTTGACTGCTATAAATGTACTACATCTTTCACCTGATTTTTGTTTTTGTTCAAGATTGAGAATCATTTTTTCAAGGTCATTTGCTATTTCTGTATTTTTCTGTTCTATATTACTTAATTTAGTTAAATGAGCAACTTTAGTGTCTTCAATTTTCTGTTCCATATCCATTTCTGCCTCTTTCAGATTCTTTTCTAATATGTTTTCTTTTGCATTGAAGCATTCAATGGTTTCTTCTCTTTTCTGCCGTAACTCTCTTAGAATTTCTTCAGCATCATTTATCTCTGTGTCGTAAATGTCAACCATTTCTTGCTTCATATCTTGTAGATTTTTCTTCATTTTCTCCCTATGGACGTACATTGCCTTTTTAGCGTTGATTTCTTGTAAACTGATGTGCTCTGTATTCTGGCTTATCTTTTTCTGTATTTCCTCTAAATCTCCTTTTAAATAGTCAATGTATTCTTTTATGTCTTCAAGAGCTTCTTTATTTTCAACATGGCTTACAAATGTTGAAATGTGACCAACATGTTCACAGTTTTTGTGGTCATTTATTTTGCAGTCGGTGCAAGCAAATTTCTCGCAGGTCTGACAGTAAAATTTTAGTAAGAGCTTTGGGTGAATGGAGCATTTTTCCACACAGTAATCATGCGACATAGTACTGGTATCCTGTTGTGTATGTCCGGGCATATACCGCTTATGGTACACAAGGCACGTTTTACACATGTACTCTGAACAGTCTACACAGAATCCTTCAGCAGTGGCATATACACTGTGTTGTTCACATTGTTCACAGAACATTTCAGGCACTTCATCAGAAGCATGTGTTATATCACTCATGTAATTCTCCATTATGACAGGATTTGTTTTGTAATTTCCCTGTCAACAGTTAGTAGTAATTTCCCTGTTCATTGTTGTTCACAGTAATTATTGTCTTTAAACTTCCTGATATTAAAGTTTCCACTGTGAATTCACCAACTTTCCTTCTTTCTACATGTACTTCGGTGTTTAAATGCACTTGATGTATAGTACTACACAGTCAGCAAATAGCATGTTACGGTTCAAAAGTCAGATAACCTTTATGCTATTTTTAGCCTAACTAAAAGCAGATAACTGCTAAAGTTATGTAAAGTTTAATTTACATTTATTACTCCCCTTTATTCTAAATTTATGTAGAAGGTTGTTTTGTATAAAATGTACTATGTTTGCAGTGTTTTCACAAATAGCAAGTACAAACACCTACCTCATTTTAAAGAATTATCTTAAAACTGACATAAAATGAAGAGAAAAGAAGTGGTAATGTATTAGACTAGACAATGTTATAATTTATTGCTTGATATTGGCAGTGTGAAAATAAGCTTAATGGATTGAACACGTATTAAACAGTAAAATGTTTATGGTGAATAAATTTCTTTCATCCTTGCTAGTGATTTAAATGTAAAGTCATTGTTCTGAAAGAAAAATAAACAATATTCAGTTAGATAAATATGTTCAGTCTAACTGAAAAACAAGTCTGCCACAACACTTAGGCCTAAAAAAGAAAATTCTTTGTTTCTGGTATTAAGTGAGACTTTTTCGGAAATTATTTTTTGGTCAAAAAATGAATACAAATAAGGGGGTTATGCTTTAAGAGCATCAGTAAATTGACTTCTAATACCACTGACCATGTTTAAAGCATAGAAAACTTCTGGACAATACCTGATAATGATTAATGGACAAAACAAATACTGTTCCAGTCCCCCAGTAAACTAACCTGTACTTGGGCCCAGTGTTGTTTAAGTTCCATAATGTTAAAAACAGATAATGTTGCTGTCCAAACAGAGACTACACATAAGCGAATAATTAGAAAAACGCTACTATGAAGTAAAGGTCATAAAGGGAGATAATCAAAACAGTGCATTTTATAGTACTCTCTATAATTATGCTAATCATACAGTCAAAACTATGATAAATACATGAGAAAACAATTATCAAACATTAGATTTAACAAGAAAATAGTATATTTTATGTTCATAACATAACATAAAAAATGTGGCAGCCACAGTCAAAGGCATTATGGTCCTTTAAATTGGGATCATGAAGTTCATTCAGTATATTTGTATACAGATTTTATTCAAAACAAAAACTTTTACTCAAGATTTTATTATGCCATGCATAAATCATAGAGTACATTGTGTTACTCTTCAGATAAATTATGAAAGTTTATATAGTTGAAAGTCATGGCCACATATCATTTATCCTGATAACCTGGATAAATTGTAGATCCAGCATACATACCACCCTTTCTTTAATTGATAAAACTGGTGATGTTATCTTTCGAAAGATTAAATGACCTTTTTCACAGAGGTATAGATATACTTTGATCTTCAAAAATGACCTTTGGGCGAGTTTATTAACTAAGGTGGATCTGGTTTTCGGATAATGTCGGCTGATGATTTACGTAAGGAATAGGTATGTAATGTAAGAAATGAACCGGTTTGCGATCAAAGACTGCTCAGCGTATTGGTAAGTGCGATTGCCCCTGATACATGGCATGCACACAACCTGTGGGTTCGAACCCCAACAGAATTTCTTTTTATTGTATTATGAATCAGAATTCAAAAAGTACGTAACATATTTTATTGCCTGGACTTCAATATTTACTGTTTTGAATTATTTTTCTTCATTTTTCCCATTCGTGCCCACCCGCTTTGCGCAGTAGGGAGAGCGTTTGTCTACGGATCGCGGGGTCGGTGTATGTTCTCCGTGACGATTTGATGAAAGACATTTTGTCTGAAATCATTCGTCCTCCACCTCTGATAATTCATGTAGGGAAGTTGGTGGCAGTTACTTGCAAAGAACAGGTTTTTACTGATATAGAATCCTGGAATACTGGCTAGGTTAACTGCCCGCCGTTACATGACTAAAATACTGTTGAAAAACGGCATTAAATCCAAAACAAACAAATCAGTTTTCCCATTCGTTTTCTGTTACTTTTTCTCTCTAAAAATTCCTTTCATATTAGAAAAAAAGTATTATTTCAATTCACAAATAAACAAGGTTATTCCCTCAGATTCGCTGGCAGTGTCTGTTTTTGAATCGTTCACTGAATTATCAACGTTAAAAATGACTTTCGTGTAAAAAGTTGGACATAGTTATCAAAAAAAAAAAAAATAGTCTTACTTTTCCGGGATTCAAACCCACACCTACACCTAATACATTGTATGCGACGTTTTCTCTAACCTACTGCGCCAACGTGACAAGTTTAGTACATCTGATTGGTTGGTGCCTTTTATGTATAAAATAGGTATTCAGTAAACTATAGCACCCCTTTATTAACCAGGTTTTCAACGAAAACCTGAGTTATTAGATTGGGGTAGATGTCAGTCGGGCGGGCGGGCGGCGGCGGCGGCGGCGGTGGCGGCGTCAAACTGGTGTTTCCGGTCAATAACTTTTGTTTCGGTAAAGATATTTGAATAACACTTGGTATTTATGTAGCTTATATCAAGACAAAGGCTGGGATTGATTTTGGGGTTTCTGGGGTCAAGGTCAAGGTCACTGTTACTTAAAATAGAAAAAGGGTTTCCGGTCAATAACTTTTGTTTCGGTAAAGATATTTGAATAAAACTTGGTATGTGTATAGCTTATATCAAGACAAAGGCTGGGATTGATTTTGGGGTTTCTGGGGTCAAGGTCACTGTTACTTAAAATAGAAAAAGAGTTTCCGGTCAATAACTTAACTTAGGAATGAGCTATCATGATGAAACTTGGTGTATAGAAAACTTATATAAAGTTGTAGCTTGGGATTGATTTTGGGGTTTCTGGGATCAAGGTCAAGGTCATTGTTACTAAAAATAGGGTTAGGGTTAGGTTAGGGTTAGGGTTAGCATATCTTCTACATGCATGGAGGGATTTTGATGAAAGTTGGCACAATTGTTCACCATCATGAGACGGAGTGTCATGCACAAGAACCAGGTCCCTAGGTCTAAGGTCAAGGTCACACTTAGAGGTCAAAGGATACAAGAATGAAAACTTTGTCCGGAGCATATCTTCTTCATGCATAGAGGGATTTTGATGTAACTTGGCACAATTATACACCATCATGAGATGAAGTGTCTTGCGCAGTTCCCTTCTTTAGAATTACTTCCCTTTGTTGTTACTATAAATAGCTTGTATTGTAACTTTTTCATTACTAGACGTAGGGAAAAATCGAGACCACTTTTCTGTAGTACAACATGCATGTTACATCCAATTTTGAGGTGTATTTTGACCAATCTCTACCTGGTAAGGATTTCTGTGTGGACTTACAATTTTTTTTTTTTGTATTTTTTTTTTTTTTTTTTTTTTTTTTTAAGATTAACTTCCCTTAGTTGTTACTATAAATAACTTATATTGTAACTTTTTTATAACTGACCGTAGGGAAAAACCAAGACCACTTTTCTGTGGTACAACATAGTTGTTACTTTCTAATTTTAGGTGTATTTTAAGGTATCTCTACCTGGTAAGGAGTTTTTTTGTGGACTTAGAAAAACAAAAGAATTACAATGATTACTAAACAACCACAAAATTAAAATTACATCTGCAAATACAGGTGCTAGAGTAAAGAAATTTGCTGTGACGGGCGTATATTGTGACATTCTGGCACTCTTGTTTATTCTTATGAAAAGTGTTGAAAACCTGGTTTCGTGGCATTGCCGCGTTTCTTGTTTGGATTAGTTCAATATTAAAAGTACATTTACGCCCGAATGCACAACGTATATCTATAGTATGTGAACTAAGGAAAGGTTGTATGCAGACTCAGCAAATCTTGAATGCAAACTCACTGAAGGTTGTATGCATAGGGTGCCTCTATGGCCAAGTGGTTAATGTCACTGACTTCAAATCACTTGCCCCTCACTGCTTTTGGTTTGAAACTTTGCTTGGGGTGTAGAATTCTTTTATGTGAGATAGTCTTTCAGCTTGCTTAATGCTGGGAGGGGCACCTAGGGTCTTCTTCTACCATCAAAAGCTGGAAAGTCGCCATAATTATGACAGTATTAAACCGAACAAAAAGAAAAAGGCAAACTCATTGGAGATAACATTTTGTTTGTTTCTTTTGGGTTTAACGCCGTTTTTCAACAGTATTTCAGTCACGTAACGGCGGGCAGTTAACCTAACCAGTGTTCCTGGATTCTGTACCAGTACAAACCTGTTCTCCGCAAGTAACTGCCAACTTCCCTACATGAATCAGAGGTGGAGGACTAATGGTTTCAGACACAATGTCGTTTATCAAATAGTCACGGAGAACATACGCCTCGCTGGAGGATCGAACTCGTGACCCCGCATTCTGTAGACCGACGCTCTACCTACTGTGCTAAGCGGGTGGGCTTGGAGATAACATATATTTAAAATCATGTTGAATTTGCAGTGCAGACATTAGGTTTACTGAGCTATTGTTGGCTGGAAACCCTATAAAGTAGCCTTTTTATATGACCTTACCCTGTCTAACAATCAGCAGTCAGACAAAAACTCTAGAAAATGGTCCATAGGAGCTAAGCATATTACAAGCGCTAAAATACCACATTGTGGACTAGGGAAATTGGACAGATGTGGGGATGGGATGGGGATGCCAAAGTAACCACATTATGCGTTTTGACCAATATAGTATATTTTGCACGTGCAAGGCATGTGCACCAATATGCATGGAAAAATGAACACTTTTGTTATTATTGACGAAAGTCCTACTAGAAAGATACATATCGTCGGGAAATTGACACAAGAGCAACGTGCCCAGGCTATAGGAATTATACAACAGAATTCAAAATCGGTCACTTTAATGAATTGTACTTGGGTTAAATGTCACCAAAAGAGCGCGAATGGTAGATAACCTACTATTAAGGGTTCTTGTAAATGAAAATAAGGTTAAAATGGAATTAAAATTGAAATAAAAAAATAATTACACATGTGTTGTAAATGTGTCCCGGCTTGCAACATTCCGACAGCTCAATCGCGTTGCTCTTGTGTCAATTTCACGATGATATGTGTTTTTCTAGTAGGACTTTCATCAGTAACGCCTAAAGTGTAAACTAACAGGTGCATGTTGGTGCACATGCCCTACACATGCAAAATATCCAATATTAGTCAAAACGACTAATGCAGTTACTTTGGTCGTTAGTCGACAAAAATAAATTAATAGTTAGCTGCAGTACCTATTCAAATGTCGGCATGTGAAATTTCATGTAAATACATGCATTATTAACAAAATAGTAATACATTAATTATAAACTGACCGATTAGGAATTTTGTTTAGTGTAGTTTTGCCAGTGTACTTAAAAGTTGTTTATTGGTTTCTATTTTTTCATATAAGACTAGGTAAAAATTATAGTCACACTTTGTTCTTAGTATATTTCTCAATTCTTTGTAACAAAACAAGAAGTTTGAGATATGCTGTAAATAATAAAATGAAATGGAACTTTATGTGATGTACATGTTTATGATGTCACAAGATGTCTGTGTCATTCTTATTTACGCCCATCGTCTGTTTCCCATGCAATGATTGATATTTGTTGCAAATTGAATGTTTCAGGGTAACAAATATCCTAGTATGCAAGATTAACTTGGCAGCTGATTATTTGTCAGTTGATATTTTGTACACCCTGATTACCTGGCTTGTTGTCATGCCAACAAAGAGCTTGTTGTTTGTCTTACAATATGCGAGACTTGTTGGTTGCAAGATCCCTCGGCCTTGCACTAGTATATCCATGTGTAGTTTCTCAGAAGATAACACGTGGATATTGTTAGACTTGTGTCCACAAACAAACGGTGTTCCGGAACCATCCGTTGCTATTTGAGTTGGTCGAAACAATGTTTTAGGTTTGTAGATAGATTTGACCTTGCCATCAATGGTCATACCCGTAATGGTGTTTTTTTCACTATCAGACACATATAAGATTGTGTTTTCTGTATCAAGAGCAATATGCATTGGAGAGGAAAACAGTGGTTTGCTTGTGTAATCCTTGTCAAAAGTTTTCAGAATGTATCCATTCATGTCCATTATCTGGATTTTGGCAGGGTTTATGTACGAAACAATAAGATTTCCTTCACAGTTAGTAATTCCATGACAGCTTTTCCCAACTTTGATTTCTGCAAGGATTTCTTCTGATTTCAGTAATGGTTTGAGCGGACTGAGACGCCTGTGCTTTAGTTTAGAAATGTTTATAATTTTGACCTGCCCTTGATCTGGAAATGTTACGGCTACTTTGTTTTCATCTGTTGCAGTCATATCCCAGGGACCGGATGACATTTTGTGCAGAGTAAAAGAATCCTTGTTATCTTGCAGATTCTGAAAGTATAAAATTGCACTGTTGTTGTAATCAGCAACTAGGAGATGATTTTCTGATGGTATACATAAACTTGAACAAGATAATGTTTTATTTTCCTTTCTTTTTGGTGTAATTTCATATTCGAAAGTTGCAGTTTTCTTATTTTCAGATATCCCCAATCCAGATTCGGGAATTTCAATGCAAAAGAAGTACTGGTTCTCTAATCCGAGACTTTCATCCATAAGACCTGCCGTCTTTGTCTGAATAGAGTATCTACTTATTTTGCTGTCTTCTTTTAATTCTTTAAGATCTTCTTTGAGCTTGTGTAAACGTTTCTCATTCTTCTTTATAGCAATGAACAATGTAGGTCTTTGACCAATTTCTGTTTTCTGCTCTACAACAGTTCTTAGTATTTTCACATCTGTTGACAAGTTTTTTTGCTTCTGTACACATTTTTGTAGTCTTTCTGCATCACGATTTTTAGTGTCTGTGACTTTCATTATAGTTTCAATGGTTAAATTTTCTAGATTCTGTTCTACCTTTCGTTTCTGTTCGTGGAGCTTTCTAATATCATATGCTCTCTGTTTCATCAGGTCATGTATAATTTTCTCCTTTTTCTCTTCAAAATGTTTAATTATTGCATGCTCGCGTTCTTTGAAGTTTTTTTTCATGTCTTCCTTGTATTTGTTTATGGCAGCTGTTGCTGCTTCTTCTAGCTCCTGTATTTCTTTAATGTTGTTATCCAATTCCTCTGATGTATCTGCTAGTTCTTTGGATACTTCATCAATATCTTCATTAAGATGTTTCAGCTCTGGACCATTCTCAATATTTTCAACAACTTTCGGAAGGTGATGAATATCCACACAACTTTTGTGTTGATTTATTTTGCAGATTTTACATGCTGTTTCATCACAGTTTGAACAGTAAAATTTTATAAGTGTATCTGTATGTATAGAACATTTATCGAAACAAAAGTCTTGCGGCATACTGTCTTTGTCAAGATGAGCGTGTTTAAAGTAAGTCCTTTTGTCATACACAAGACATACAGAGCAAAGATATTCAGTGCAGTCCACACAAAATCCACTTGCAGAAACTTCCTTGTTGTCATGTAATTTACATTGTTCACAATACATATCAGTAACTTCATCTGAAGTGCCTGTGATTGAAACACTGAAATTCTGTGGATTAAGTGAAGCCATTTTCTCAAAATAAATGTTGATTTTATTTATGCTGTGTTTTGTAGATATGTTTTCTCTTCACTGTAACCAATCTAGTATATATATAGAGAAATGTTAGTTCATATTTTATCGGTTTTGACACTATTCGTCTTCAGATATAAATTTAAAGTAATCATAGGAGGTTGTGATAAAGGCACTTATTTTGAAGCATATCAGAATTTTGTTACATCGATATAAGATAAAATATTAAGTACACCTAACATGTATTCAGTTATAGTGAAACACAGCTCGCTTCAGCATCAACGACTCAAGCATATTGGCTTTCTTCAGCCATTTCTTTTATAGTTTCTGTGTTCAGATCACTCAAAACCATTGATACCTGGAGCATTTTGCACATCCCTGAGAGCGTGGCTACTGTATTAAAATAGCTATGCATTTAAATTTAGATCTTGTTAACTAAAATAAGTACATTTTGTAAATTTCAAAAGGGTCCTCATTGACTGAATGGTTAGTGTTGCAGGCTTAAAATCTCTTGTCCCCTCACTGATGTTGATTTGAAACCTTGCTTCTGGTGTAGAATTTGTCATGTGAGGAATCCCTCTACAGTAACATGCGATATATACCGAATGAGATACATCCATCAAATTTAAAAAAGTGGTCTTCTGGCATGTGCACAGAGCGTCTGACTTTGGAATTTTTGGAAGAATACGTCTTTTCCTTGTGTGTAATAAGTGTCCACATAATTGTCCGAACCACAACGTCTTGCACATCAGTACAAATATGGGCAGTATTGTTCTTTATTCCAAAATCTACCTTTAAGTTGATACAAACGCATATTTCTGGGCAAGCTGATAGACTATAATGATTCCCGATTGAGGCATTGCCTTATTTCATATATTCCCAGATACGAAGTATATGGTGTTTATATTGGAGTCACTCATGTTCATTGGTTGGTCCATATATCTCTCCATCCATTTTGTCCATTCCATAATTATATTCTTAACCACTAAGAAGATTTTCATAAAACTAGCAATAATTGTGAACCTTTTCAAGTGAGCTTGCAGTGTGCACAACCCTGATCACTGATCAGAATTACATTTGGAGGTCAAAGGTCTAATAGCTTATCTTTGTGTCCGCACGATCTTGTTTAAACTGCTTGGAAGATTTTCATGAATTTCAAAGTAATATCAGTTGTTAACCTTACCAAGACGATGTGCAGAGCACACAACTCAGGTCACTGGTTCCAAAGTCAAGGACACATTTGGAGATAAGAAGTCAAATAGCTGAAATGTGTGTCTGCTGAGTTATGGCCCCTGACTTTGTAAAAATTGGTCATTTTAGTGTTGTGTCGCGCATAGCTCCAAAAGTATTTGATGTAGACTCACAAAACTTTACAGGAATGTTGGTCAGCATGTGCAATTGTGCACCTGGGGTTTTGCGTCTGGATTAATTCAGTATTGTAGGAGTTATGGCCCCTGACCTAGGAAAAAATTTGTGTCCTTTGTTATGTAGTGGGGGTATCTGTGTCATATGGACACATTTCTAGTTAATCTTAACACTGTTGCCAACAGCCACAAAGGACGAACACTAACAAACTTTTATATTTGTAGGGGACTTTATTGTCACTGTAATACTCGGTCAAAGCCATCCAGCTGGCTTACGGAAGGTCGGTGGTTCTACCCAGGTGCCCGCTCGTGATGAAATAATGCACGAAGGGGCACCTGGGGTCTTCCTCCACCATTAAAGCTGGAAGGTCGCCATATGACCTATCATGTGTCGGTGCGACGTTAAATCCAACCCAAAAAAAAAAAAAAAAAAAAAAAAAAAAATACTCGGTCACTTGTTTCAACTTAACTGTCACTCTGATCAGTATAGACCCTCTTATCTGTGGAATTCACATTTCTAAGTATAGCTTCACAGTCATTGTTTTAAGTTTGGTATAATTTCAATAAAAGCAAAAGAAAATTGAAAGCTGGAAACAGTTCTGATATGATAAAGTGAAATAATCAGGGTTTCTATCAGCAAGACATTTTCTTCTTCAGGCTGCTCAGAAGACCAATGATGACTTTCAAGTTGACGATGTTTTCATTAGCAACGCAAACAGGAAACAGTCTGAGTCTATACAGGAACAGAGAGATAGAGCTGCTGCTATTCATGGTAAGTGTTGCACAGTACAGGCAACAGGAAACTACTGGTATGTCTATATAAGAACAAAGGACCATAGGTGTTCCTACAAGTGACAAGTGTTGTCCAGTACATGCAGTAGAAAACAGTTTCCATACAGGAAGAGAGACAGAGCTGTGGATAAATATGGTATGCATTGCCCAGTATAGGCAATAGGAATTTGTCGCGATACAGGAGCAGAGCTGCTGTTTCTAGTAGGCATTCCTCAGTACAGGCAACAAGAAACTGTGTCTATACAGGAACAGAGAGGTAAAACTGCCTCTGTACAGTGTAAGTGTTCCTCAGTGTAGGCAACAGGAAACTTTCTGTTCAAGAAGAGATGGATAGAGTTATTGTTATATATGATGAGTGTTGCACAGTACATGCAACAGGAAACTATATCTTTACAGAAACAGAGAGGTAGAAATGCTGCTATGTATGGTAAGCTTTGCCCACTTTAGGCAACAGGAAACTGCGTCTAGACAGCAAGAGAGAGATAGAACTTCCCCTGTATATGGTAAACCCACAAAAATTTAAGTCCAAGAAAGAGAGTTGTTTCAAAATATAAAAATGTATATGAAAATTATATGTGGTCACTTTTCTGTCAAAATTTCAAGTTGAAGAAAGGCACTTGTTTCAAAATATATAAAAATTATAATTATGTGTTCACTTTTCTGTCATGTTAATCTTTTTGTTCTGGTTTTTTCAGAGCATAAGAAAATGGCAGCCTCCTTGGAGAAGTGTCGGTTCTGCTTTGGAACTGTGCCAAAGCATCTTATTATTGCCATAGGTACAAAGGTAAGTATTATGTCCTACGTAAACTCACTTGGCTTGAAACTATGTACAGATATATAGCTCCAAAATAAAACTGTTATACATTCTGTATTGTTTTGATAGAAATTACATATACTATGAAATAATTTACTTTGACTGGCATAGAATTTCATGATTTCTTCCAAAATAACAGTTCTGTAGTGACATAAATTTGTGGACTTCACATATGAAATAAAGCTTAAATATATTTATTTGAAATTACTCGAAATGAAAATAAACACACATTGCCTCCTCTATATGTTTAATAATTACCTTGTAAACAATTCTATCATAACAACAAATGTAACAAAATAAAGTGATCATAAGTTAAATAATTAATAACTTTTTATGTCAAAAATAAGTAACCTCCACAACGGGACCGGGTACGCCTGAGGCGCCTGTCCAGCTGATGAAGGTTAATGAACTTAACTGCCTTGCCAACAATTCTGAACATACTCAACAATAAAAATTAAATATGACAAAAATAAAGTTATCCGTTAAGTAATTAAAACCTAATTCAATCTTAAATACGCAGTAACATTTTCAACGAGACAGGGTAGGCACAGAAGCTCCTGTCAAGTTGGTTTGAAGGTTCAATTCCATTTACATAATATTATAACAAGATGGGATAATATTATAATAAGATGGGTTGTAACGGCCGCTCTAATTAAACTTGATAGGGTAAGCGCGAGGGCTCCGACCAAGTTGATGAAAAATTCACTCGACGGGAAGGAGACCAAGCGTGACATGCCAGTCAGTCCGAATAATCAAAAATCATACCTTAATGGAAAATATGTAACTGCAACGCAATGCAACAACTTAAACAAACTAAGGTTAAATACCAATTGCGGTTCACGTTTGCGTCTATTATGACAACGCGTGAGCTAGATCAATCAGGCTTACAATAATGTTAAGTCAAAAAACGTTTAAACTGATACCGATTAACGAATCTTAACGCCTGGTCACCTTCCAGTCGATAGAATTTTCCCGCCACAATAAATTTTCAGAAATTTATCCCCCAAAATTCTTATCGATTGGAAGCCATGTTCTTAGAAATATAATCTTTTAAACACAGTTGCCAAATGCGATAGCCCAGCCCTGCAGCAAATATAAAAGATTGTATTTACCTTATGATATCTTTTAGCACGCAGAATCTTTCTTTCTTTTTTTTTTTTTAATTTTTATTCATTTATTTACTTATTAATTCATTTATTAATATATTTATTTTAATTATTTTTGTTTTGTTTTCTAATAATATAAGATGTTACTTTCTGTTCAAAGTTCCACCAGAATACTGTCTTCTAATGTTAAAGTTGTTTATTAGCAAAATTATCCACAAAGACCCACGGTTCTCTTCTTGACTTAAAAACATCTAAGAGGCAACTGTTGTGGCAATGAACTGTCAATACGCTACTTTTAGGATGATAACAGTAAATCTAATGTTTATTTTAAAACGACATATTTATTCTGTACGCCCTTACAGAAGAAAAAGGCCTGCTGCGTACTCTTGCTGTGTACATACAGCGTATATGATGCGTACATGATGTGTACTGAAATCAAGGGCTTTAAATAGTTCGCAGGATATACACCGCACATACACCAATAGTACGTTTGTAGTACACTTTTGACATGCAAATGAGCTCTGCCGCGTACTACTTGCTGCGTACATGCTGTGGACTACATAGTACACAGGATGTACGCTGAAGGAATTTAGTATGCGGGAAATAGTATGCAGCATGTACGCGGCACATACACTTTTCACGTGCAAATGAGCCTGCGGTGTACTACCCCTGCGGTGTACATGCTGTGTACTCCTGGCCTGAGTCCTGCGGCGTACATGCTGTGTACTCCTGCTGCATACATGCTGTGTACTCTTGTGGCGAAACTGCTGTGATAATGTAAATTCCTTACCCCACCAACTTTCGTATGCAAATGCTGGTCATTTTGGACAGAAAAAAAACAGAAAAAAGATAAGTGACATGCATCAATAAGTATTTACCCTTACCAAAATAATGTAGATTGATGTTATCAAATAAATTAGTATGCTTTTCTTCATCCACTTTTCAATGAAATAAATCAATTTTTGTAGCATGTAATTTGGTAAACATTTGAAGAAAATGGTGTAACTGCATCAAGGGGAAACAACTTTAATGCAACTAAATATAAGTGTTATGATTTATTATAGACGATGTGTGTGTAATTTGTATTTATTTTGATTAAAATCCATCTGAGAACAATCTAGGACTGGAATTATATAAGCATTTATACACTTTTATGTCCGTAAAAAGTAGCGCGCCAAAAAATTTTGGATTGATTTTTTCCAATGGGGTGAGCGCAATTAGCCAAAAACGTTCTGAAAATATATGAGCGACAAATCCGATGAACAACTTTTTAATTTGGTGAGGCCTTAATGAGTTAACATAATGAGCATTAAAGCCTTTATAAAACATGATAGAATGGTGTTTTGCTTAAGAGTATTCAAATAACAGTGAGAGCTATTAATTCTTCTCATTCGGGCACTGTTGAGGCATTATCTTGGTAATTATTTCATGTATTACAAAATGTAATGCAACGAAGTTCAAATAAGGCTTTTCAATTATCCAAGTTAGAAAGCTCCAGGATTAATTCAAAATGAAAAAGAATATATTTTTACACTGCATGCAAGGTGCAGCTCAGAAATCACTAAGATGTAAGCTTCACAAATGAACATTGCAAATAGTTTGGCAAATTTTCATTGTTCAGAATACCGGAAATCTGAACTATTCTATGCTATTAAGATAAAAGTTACTCGGAAATCAAGTTCTTGCTTCCAAAAAAAAAAAAAATGTACAAATCCTTCCTGCATAAAGTGTACTTCAGACTTTTACCTTAAAAAAATTCAAAGTATAAACACCAAAAGAAAATGAACAACTCCCTCCTGCGTATATGAAGTTTACTTCAGACTTTAACTTATAAAAAAAAAAAACTAAGTATAAATGCCAAAAGAAATTGCACAAGTCTTTCCCGCGTATTTGAAGTGTACTGCACAAATTTCAAAGTATCTGCGGTGTACATGCAGTGTACTGTTTTCTTGTACAAGTCCCTCCTGCGTACATGCAGTGTACTCCTTAAATTTTCAGAGTCTGTGCTGCGTACTTGAAGTGTACTAGTGACCTCCTGCGTACATGCTGTGTACTTGTCGAAATAGTACGCGGCATGTACGCGGCATGCGGTGTATGTAAAATGTACTCCTCTGGCGTACTACTGTGTTCGCGGCATATACACAGCAAATACGCAGCATGTACGCCACAGAGGCTTGCTTCTGTAAGGGCGTACACGACCGATATATAGGTCACGCACACACCTGTTTAATATAAACTACACGCCTCGTTGAATATTCCATGTCGATAAAGTAGAATGCTTGACATGTAACCGTTTACTCTATGTTTTTAAATTGCTGCCACTTATTCATCATTAAATATTTTTCTATACTGGTTTTTTGTGTTTTCCGGCCAAAAGTTTGAATTTTGTGCATAAAGAGTTTTACATGTATTTACGATAAAAACTAAGTAGTTATTTATGATCGCGCCATATAAAATTTCACATGTAATCCTGTATAAAATCAGCTGTTTTTATGTAATTTTGTTGAACTTTCTGTCAATAATTTATCAAAAATGCTATAGAATTCCAACTATATTTATTCTCTAGCGGTGCTGTAAGTTTGAGGCCATAATATTAGATAATGAACTTTACACGCATGTTTTTTATGTACCTGACGCCCAAATTTCGCGTGAGCCGTTTAAATAACTAATTACTAGTTTCTTTACTGTTTATTTACTTATACATCTTCACTACTACATTTTCCTAATATTCACTGCTAAATTTTCCTATGATGACTACCTCTTTCATACCCAGTTGTCCCGGACCGTGCACCAACCAGTATGTACTTTTTGCCGTCCGATAGTAAACCCGTTCATCCTAGATTTTGAACTAACCTTACCATAAAACTAGGTCAATGTAGTGATTCAGTTTCTATGGGACGATACTAATAGGCGATATAAATGGGCCCGCAACCCTTCATGCTTCATCTTCCTTATTTCTTTCTGTATTATACAAGAATTCAGTGCAACCGAGCAAAGATTTTTTTAATTCGAAGCAATCGAGAATAGGAAACTCTTGGTTAAAACCACCCATCTACTTTACCGTTATCACGTGCATATCGTTTCAAAGCGTTTATATTAGCTGGTGATTTGAGTTAATTATCCGAACTGAAAAACTCATCTTTGTGACCGCGATGTTTGAAGGAATTTACTTGCAAAAAAGAGGATTTTTATACCATTATGCCGCCACACCCACTTTGAGAATTATTATTAGCACATGGAATATTGCTACTTATACAGTTATTAGAAAGAACTACATCAGAAATTCAAAGAATTTGTTCAAAGTCAATAACAATTGACCCACCAGAATAATCCTGTAGTAGTCTGTTTCCTCTGTTGTCAATGTCACCAGTATTGACTGTTCGACCTTCAGGTGCCACAAGTTCGCCAGCAGGCCTGCTTTCAAGGTTACACTCGTCGGCTGTTCATTTACGACGGACCTCTCGTATTACGCCTGTTCTCTTCATTGTCGGCTGTTGTCAGACCAGCCCGCTTCTCTTATTACAACCTCTCAGCAAGCGTAGAGAATTAAATTCTTTATAAAATTGTCAACTCAAAATTGTCAGCTTTACATGTACTCGCTCAGCCAACGTACAAAAACAGACAGAGAGCTGCACGAGAATTCTCAGCTTTTTATGCAAGTTTGACAGACTGTTTACCGATATCAAATTTAACTAGCTACAGGCTTGTATAAACTCGGGTACCAATTTATAACGATAAGAGTGAGGGCGTATCGGTTCCATAGCAACGGACGTGACATTTGATTTCTCTAAAAATAAATCAAATTATTTTAAAAGAAAAATAATTTTTATTACGGAAAATTGGTTCTTTCAATTCAGTTTCACGGATTTTCACAGTATCACAAGTTTCAGTAAATATAACAATGCTTGACACAAAATCTGGTGTGGCATTTAACAAGTTTTACAACATTTTACAATGAAAATTATCTGATGTTGAAATGTGTGCTGTTTTAGATCAGTTACATTATCTTGTTTTAGAATGTGTTATGTTTTAGAAATTAGTTTACTTCATGTTTAAATGTGGATGGATTTTCTACCTCTCATTTCATTTTAAGCTTTCATTGTGTCCCCTTTCACCAAAGAGGGGTATATTGTTATACGCCCGATAGGACGTATTATGTTATGATGCTGGTGTCCGTCTGTCCGTCCGTTAGCAATTTCGTGTCCGCTCTATAACTCTTGAACCCCTTGAAGGATTTCAAAGACACTTGGATTAAATGTTCACCACATCGAGACGATGTGCAGAGCGATGTGTTTCGGATGGCTGGCTTCAAGGTCACAGGGGTCAAAGGTCATATGACTTTGTTTTGTGTCCGCTCTGTAACTCTTGAACCCCTTGAAGAATTTTAAAGAAACATGGCAGAAATGTTCACCACATTGAGACGACGTGCAGAGCACATGTTTCAGATGGCTCCCTTCAAGGTCAAGGTCAAACTTAGGGGTCAAAGGTCATGTGACTTTTTTTCATGTGTATATTGCACTGCATTTTGGTGCTCCTGTTTTTATTTGGCAGGTCCCTTTTTTGTTCACTTACAATAATTTTTTATTGAATTACTTCCCTTTTATGTTACCTAAAATAGCTTATTTTGTAACTTTTTTTATTATTGGTCATAGGGAAAAACCGAGACCACTTTTCTGTGGTACAACATGGATGGTACCTCCAATTTTTAGGTGTATTTTGACATATCTATACCTGGTAAGGATTTTTTTTGTGGACTTATAGTTTTTTCCGTTGACTTAGAATTTTTTTTTTTTAAATTTCTTCCCTTTGTTCTTCCTGTCCTTTGGGCTTCAACAGTTAAGTTCTTTAAATTTTGCTCCCATCCTCCGCTGATATAACCCTTTGGGCATATGTTGCCCCACTTGTTTCGCGCACTGTTGGTTTATACGTCAGTGTGTCTGTTGGTAGGCCATTTCATTTTGGATCAGTAACTAGAGAATTCTTGGTCTCACAAATGTCAAACTTCATAGGATGAGTGCCTTTACTCCTATTGCTTTTGGGGTCAGTAGGTCAAATGTCAAGGTCACAGTGACCAGGAAAATGAAAACAGTTTCTGTTCAATAACTAAAGAATGCTTCAGCATGCAGTCATCAAACAGGACCTTGAGACTAAATACTGTTTCCACTGAGTAACTAAAGAACACTTTGACCTACAGTCTTGAAACTTTATAAAAAGGATGATTGCCTGTGGTCAGTTGATGACCGTTATAGTTTTGGGGTCATTAGGTCAAAGTTCAAGGTCACAGACTGAAAAAATTTACCACTTGATAACAAAAGAACACTTGCGCATACAATCATCCAACTTCATAGGATCATTGCATGAGGTTAGTAGATGACTCCTGCACCTTTTGCCAAAAGGCCACTGTTTAGCAGTATCAGTGCAGCATGTAGTAGCCTCTTGTTTCAGGTAAACTTGCAATTTCTAAACAGCAAATCTCTGACAGAAGGTCATTGTTTGATAGTACCAATGTAGCATGTAGCCCCTTGTTTCAGGTATACTTGCAATTTCTAAACAACAGATCTCTGACAGAAGCTCATCATTTGATAGTACCAGTGCAGCATGTAGCCTCTTGTTTCAGGTATACTTCTGTTTACCAAACAGCAAATCTCTGACAGAAGCTCATTGTTTGATAGTACCAGTGCAGCATGTAGCCTCTTGTTTCAGGTATACTTCTGTTTACCAAACAGCAAATCTCTGACAGAAGCTCATTGTTTGATAGTACCAATGCAGCATGTAGCTTTTTGTTTCAGGTATACTTGTGTTTACCAAACAACAAATCTCTGACAGAGGGTCACTGTTTGATAGTACCAATGCAGCATGTAGCCTCAGGAACAACTGTTGATGAAGACGTCTGGAGTGAAATACAGGTACTTCATTTATAAGGCTAACTTGAGCCAGCTCTTATCAACACTATAAGGAAAAATTGTCTTAGACTCAAATGAGAAAAAAAAAGAAAAGATTTTTCATATTGGTAGATACTATTTCAACAAATTGTTATCACTAGGGGCCATTATGTAAATGATCTACATGCTACTGAATGAAACAAAGGTCAAGGTTAAAACCACTCATTTTTGATAAACAGCAAGGTTACTACTGTGTAAAATCATAGGAAATCCTTTTATTATAACTTAGTCATACAAAGTAGATTTGGCTGAAGGGGCCTCTGTGACCAGGTGGTTAATATTGCTGACCTTGAATCACATGCCCCTCAGTGCTGTGCGTCAAAACCTTACTCATGTGAGAAGGGGCCTTTGTAGTTAAGGTCGCTGACTTCAGATCACTTGCCCCTCACCGATGTGAGTTTGAGCCTCACTTGGGGCGTTGAATTCTTCATGTGAGGAAGCTATCCAACAGAAGGTTGGTGCTTTTACCCAGGTGCCCACTCATGATGAAATAATGCATGGAGGGGCACATTGGGTCTTCCTCAACCATCGAAGCTGGAAATATGACCTATTATTACTGCCATATGACCTATAATTATTGAATACTCATTTATAAAAACTGAATTACAGTGAAACCTGAAACATCAATAGTTTTCCATATTGACCTTCAAATTTCATTCATTCTGTTGGGTTTAAAAAATCTTTAACGACAATATTTTCAATTTTACTTGGGCTAAAAAACAAAATATATCATTTATAATGTAATAATTATAAGTGTAGTTTGTGTATGTAATAAAAAGATTATTCGATCTGCAATGAGAAATATGCACTCATTCTTTTGTTGAATGATATTGTGCTCCTAAAGTTGTGCAGTATTTCCGTTGCAGAACTTGTGCATATTTCTTGATACAAATCTAATAACCTATAATAATTGTGTCGGTGTGATGTTAAACCCCAACACAGAAAAATTTAGTGGTGTTGCCCATGCCTGAAATATTGCCCATAACAACACTTCAGGTATTTGCTTGAAAGTATCTATTTGACCTAAACTGTCAATGTAATGTGAAACCCAACAAATTGAAAAACAGATTTTGACTGAGGTAAATCCTGTGAGAGCTTAAACAATTGAAATAGTTTTGTTGTTTCTGTAAAATGCAAGTGATTTATATTTTTCTATAGAAATGTGAAATGTTGTTTGCAGGTATTTAGAAGAACATTAACGAAGATGTTTGCAGATCGAGATGAAGATGTGGTATTTATGGAAACGTGCATGAAGCTTAAACAGTTCCCACATATGTGTATAGAATGTGTACCTATGGACAAGGAAGTGGGAGATTTAGCTCCCATATATTTCAAGGTAACTGCATTTTTGTATTGGGACAAAGTGTTGTGTGAGGAAGCAATGCAGGTGGTTTAAGGAAGGCTGTTGGTTCTACCAAGTTGTCGTCTATGTCTAAAGTTTTGCAAAAAAGAGATTATTTAGATCCATTTATTCCACTCCTACTCCCACCATTTACCATTTTTAGCTTGACGATTTGAAGAATAGGGGAGCTATCCTACTCGCCCCGGCATTAGCGTGAGCGTCACACAAATGTTAAAGTTTGCGTACCACCCCAAATATTTTCAAAGTCCATTGAGATATTGCTTTCATATTTTGCCATCATGACCCCAGTTTGTAAACAGGAGCAGACAACTCTATCAGGCATTTTGACTGAATTATGGCCCCTTTTCGACTTAGAATATGCTTATTATATTGTTAAAGTTTTACTCATGGCTTATATTATACTATCAAGCACTGAGAATAGTCAAGTGCGCTGTCAACTGACAGCTCTTGTTTTGTGCCCACCCACCCTCAAAAAAATGGGGAGTTGCCCTTGTCCTTCCATCTGTCAGTCCAAATTTGTGTGGTGCATATCTCAAAAAGTATTTAACCCAGAGTCATCAAACCTCACAGGATTGCTATTGTGAATAAATTTTTATATGACAGCAGATATATATCCAGTTTTATAGATGGGGAGTCCTGAACACAATTTTCTTTAAAAAGAATAAGACTTTGTATATCAAAAGTCCTTCGTTTGCACAGCAAGTTATATGATTGGTGCACAGAATGCCCATAAAAACCTGAGTTTTACCATATTCATGCACATAATTATATAATTATTAGTCTGGAGATTGCAGGTAGGAACCTGGGATGAGGAATGTGCTCTTCCTCAAGATTGAAGACTATATATTTACATCTAAAATATTCACACTCCATCTTTGATTGATGTAGAGAAGTTGTTGGAACTAATTTCGTGTCCTTTACTTCCTTTTCAGAAAGCCATACAGGAAAGTGAGAGCGAATGGTCCCAGAACAAGAAAGTTGTTGATCTCAGTCAGAAAGATATCAGACACTCCGTATGTATCATTTACAGTGGTTAAGATTATATTTTAGACCAAGAAAATCTTCTGATAATTGCTTCATACTTATATGTAGTGAATTTGTATCATTCTGGTATGACAAAGTTTAATTGAATCATTCGTGGCAAGATTTGTAAAAAATCCATTCATGACTGTTACCTTAAATTTGCAAACTGGCAGTTTTCTCCAGGAATAGATTTACTTATACAAGAAAATCATTAAAAAAGCTGTAACTCATGAAGAATATGTACATTCCTTTATTGAAGTATGTATAAAACTTGAGACTGCAACTTATCTTGGAAAAATGATTAAGCAAAAGAATATTTTTATGCCCCCTGCATCTACTGATGCTAGAGGCATATAGTGATTGTCCTGTCCGTTCGTTTGTCCGTCTGTCCGTACGAGGTTGAAATGGGACCGTTTCGTCTAGCATCAATACCCCTTACTAGAATGACTTGATACTAATACAGATGTAACCTGTGACCATTCCCCATCTTCAGACATCACCTGACCTCAGTTTGACCATGACCTTGAACTGGACCTCGTTTTGGACTTAGGTATCGACAAGGATGCCACAGGGGGCATCAAGCGTTTATTGAACCCAGCTTCTTGTTTACTCTGTTCTTCATAGACTGGGCATTTTCTCAGATGTGAAGCCTTACTTGCAATCATTGGATTCAATAGAAATCAACATTATATTAGTTGAGGTTGTTTTTTATCTGCTCTTCATGCAGGTTCCAAAAGGATTTCCATATTTTGCGGTAGACTTCGGTAATCAGGGAGGATTTGCACATGTGATAGAAGATGAATTCAGGTTTCCATATTACTTTGGAAAGGTAAGTTTTTGTTATAGATAAAATACATTCGAAGTATGTCTCCTCAATGTTTCTTAAATTCTAGTAATAACAAATAGTTAGATAGCCGTTGTCATCTGTTTGTATTAATTTCATTTACCCGGTTTGAAAAAGGCTGTATTACGCCATTACCGTTCCTTACATAGATTGTTCCTTTGATAGACCACCTGTTGTGGTCGATCCTTGGTCGAGGGGTTTGTCTCCGAGGCGATTTGAAAAGATCATTATGTCTCTATCATACGTTCTCAATTTCTGGTTCATAATTAGAAGTTGGCAGTTACTTGTGGAGAACAGGTTATCCCATAATAACAGATGTTTTCTAGACGTGTACTTAAAAATGATATATAATTTTGCATAATGGCATTTCGTTGACATTGAAATTTAACATTTTCACGGACCCTAGGATTTTCAATAAAGATGCACCATAGTAGAGATATTGTAACGCCTCGAATAATGGGGACTTACCATTTTCTTGTTTTATGAGCTTAGTCATTGATCTTTGCTGTGATTTGAACTATTTTAGTGACATTTTCTTGCAAGCTGACACTTACGAAACATAGACTTGTACACATATGTGTTGATCTACATAATATGACAGACCAATCACATATCCTTTCGACTACCACTATCGTACACCGACGCACTACCTGAGACGCCAAATGCAGACTATATTTTTGGGGTTCTCCATTACCGCTATGTTTTGCAGGCGGGCTACCGCAGACGACTAATACGTACCAAAAATATGGGGGTGTCATTTCCATAGCGTAATGCAGTATTTGGGTGAATTGTATTTTTTCGCAATTGAAATAGAAGGAAATTTTAACAAAAATATATATCATTTTTATACTGGGGTATTTTTTATGTAAACGGTTGCTACACTATGGTTAGTTTGTACATTGTGTGGTTTGGTATATCTACACTGTGGCACAACTTATAGTTTCTTGATTCCTGCAGTTGTTTTACTATGGTATTTATATGCAGTTTAAAACAAACGTTAATGTTTTTATTAAAAGTCACTATTTAAACGGCCGTTGCATCACTGTGGCAGTACATGCTGTTTTGTGTGAATATGTATTAATACGCTGCGGCACTCTCTCTGGTTTCGCATGCCTGCATTAAACTACTGTGGTAATGGGGGAATAATTAATGTTACAGGATAAGTTTTGATTACTGTATAATCCTTTCGCAGGGTAACTTTCTCAGCACTGTGGAAGTGTACTTAATTTTCATTTTTATGTATAACTACACTATGGCACTGCCTTAAAATTCAAGTTTCTCACAAAATGTCTACTATAGTTCTTAGTAAGGACGAGTAAACTACACTGCGGTACTACATTAAAAATTCGTTCTTCCTGCAAACGTCTACTGTGGAAATTATTTGTGAGTGGTTTGGTTGCTGTACCACTTCCTCCCTAGTCAGCCCCCCCCCCTCCCCAATCCCGTCTACAAGACATTTGCATCCCACTCCTATACCTAGATCTCACTCCCTGTTTACTATAAGTACTCTTTTTTCCAGGCACCATAGTGCTTTGGAATTCCCTTCCAGTACAACTTGTGCAAGCCCCAAACCTGAACCAGTTTAGGCAGGGTGTAACCAAACTTGCACACAATGCTTAAGGGGACGCATATTGCTACATTCACAGTTCTTTACAGCAATGCGGAAGGGGTGCATATTAAAGAATTGATGGTGGGAAAATAAAATACATATTCCTAAACTGATTTAATTTACTGATGGACACCTGTAATTTTCAGTATTTTGTGGATAGGATGTGGTACTTGAATGTAATGGAAACAGAGGTGTTTGTGAAAGTACATTCAACACAAAATTTTTAAGCTTTTGTATAAGGAAAAAAAAGGTTTTTTACAATAACAGTGTTCCAAATAATGTTGAAGGGATGAGATTTTCTTTCTAACACACCAGGTTTGCTTTAAACATGTAAAAATTTAACGCCACGTCTTTCATCTCTGGATGGACCCCATTTTTCTCATTGATAAAAATGTAAACAAAAAATCAGAGGGGGATTAGCATTGCAAGGGCATAACATGACATTCTACACAATGAATACCTTAGAACAGTTATCTAAGTTGCTACACAGGTCAGGTGGGTTAAATGCATAATGCCGATCACTTGAAATTCATCTTGAAAAGGGGGTTTTAATTTTAGTTTGTTTACATGGTTTTTAATTTTCCCACGACTTCTCGGCGATTCACTGCAAATGTATTATTGCGCCGGACGAAAGGTAACTCTAATAAACAACGGGAGACAAACTTAGGTGTCGCACGTGTACGTTTTTTAAAAAAAACATGTCGATGATTATAATTTTTATAAATTATAATCCTATTCAGTTATTCGTCTTTAATATTAGAAAATTATTTAATTTCTGTGGACATTTGTCAAAAAATTCCCTACAGGGGATACTTTGGCATCAAACTGGTTTCCGCTTCAGTTGTGAGGCATTCCGTTATACTTTTGCAACAATAACAAAACAAAAATAAAATCGATAAAGTCACTTATAAACCGACTGACTTAAATTTAGTGTAAGAAAAGTTGTTGTTACAACATTATACATGTTCGTTACGTTATGAGATAAAGTTTATCTTGAACTGCATTAATCCATTAATTTCGTTTACTTGATATTGCATTTAAAACTTATTTGACCCCATTTTTTTACGTGAATGACAGCATTCTCGTGCAACTCGTGCAAACAGAGTTATAAAAAGTATGGTGGAGAAATTCAAGGACAAATTTAATGACATTAAATGAGGATAACTGTTTATTCGTCCATTTTTTGATCATTGACATTCCTGCTGTGTATTAGTAACTTTTGTGAACAAGATTAGAATGTTGCTTTTGCACATATACCATTGTCGGACCTCTCACAAAATTTCATACCTTATTTTAGGGTTTTTTAAGACAGTACTTTTAAAAAGTTTGTTGAATGGTTTTGTATTTAAGTGCTTGCATTCATGAATACCAAGTTAAAAATTAATAATGGCAACATTTCTAGGCCTTTTTGAAAGCCACTAGACTTCTGTAATGATAAATGTTAATGTATTAAGGGGAAATTCTCTTTTAGTTTTGTAATGTGGCATTCCTTGCCCACCGTATCTTTTCTTATGCACTACTTTGTAAACAAACTAAAAATGTGTTTTAGCTCACATAGCCAAATGAATAGCAAGACAGTAAACTTATTTCACATTCTTTCTTTAAATTAGAATCTTTTGGACATTGATTAAATGTTTGGAAAAAGTGAAGCACTATATTTTTGCACCAAAAAGTTTTAAATTGTTGACTTTAAATGTACAAAGAAGTTTATGTAATTCAACAATAACTTTCTTGTTTCAGTTTTTTCATTTTTATTTTAGTGAGCAATCCTTTGTTTTCTTATAACGGGTTAAAACTTTATTCATTTCATTTACCAAAACCTTGTACTTTTTTGCAGGTTTAAATTTTATAATACCCACCCACTTTTTTCAAATTTTTCAAAGTTGCGTCCCCTTAACATGATTGGACCTGTTTCTTTAAATTGCTTTTATCTGTAAATCCTTCTTGTTTTTAACACTATAAAACTGTATTCATTGCTTGCAATTACATCGGGTATTACTTATATTCTCGGGTCCATTCTACTTTTAAAATTCTTGAAACTGACGCGCAGCTGCACGTATTACTTGTAAAGAGGAGTGATGCAGTATAAAAAGATAAATAGATAAACATTTAGTTAATAGTATGTATTAAAGAGAGGCTTTAAAATATTCGTTTTAGCAGATGCGTTTCTGCATATCTTTGGAAGTTTAAAGTTTTTATTAGAGGGGAAAAAAGAAGTAGAAACTAACGGGGAAAGGTCGTTGAACTATCTGGTTGAACCGTTGTGCTTCTGGGACACTTTCCCTTTGGCACAGGCGTTCTTGCCAGTCAACTCTTTGTGGGTCTTTTAATAAGGGCGAAAATTCTTGCCATATGATTTGAAACACAGAATTTTAGTCGACAAAGGTGTTTCGGCAGGTTTAAATGAAATACATGTAATACTTTAAAATTTTCCTGGTTTCGGTTAGTAAAAATAAACAAAGGACAGCATATGACACGTCAATTCAAAGATGGAAACATGGTGTTTGAGTAGGGAAATGTTACCGTTCAGGAATTAGGAAATCCAAACAAACGTAGGTATTTGATACCATTGACCGAGGTTTGCGACTCAATGAAATTATCTCAATGTCAGGGCGAAAAAAATTTGCTTGTCGTTTTGCAGTATGAAGAAACTAAGACCGCCGGTGGTCTCCGAACACCAACGTCATCATTTGGTTGTAGCAGTGTAGAACAATTTACAAGGTATAACAATACTCTTCTTATAAAAAAGTTATATTGATCAAATGAGTGTTTTAAAGATTTCATGGTGTTATTGAGTCATTGCTTTGTTACGCAACGTACTGTTTTTACTCCATGTATTTAAATTGGGTCTGAGTCAACAAGTCGCTCAAATCCAAAAATGTACTCAAATTATCGCTCTGGGTAAAATTTCTCGAAAATATTTTAAGCATGTCAGAAGGGGAAAAAAGTCTGTGTTTGCATTATATATTCGATTGCTCTTAACGGGTTTTAATTTTCTTAGTACATTTATACAGGATAAATTTATTTCGAGAAACCAGCCCTTAAGTAAAAAAAGCCAGTTCCAGAAAAGTTGTGCAATAATTGTAGTTGAAATCAAAATGTCTTGCTTACATAAAATATTTGTCATCTATTTTCAGGGTTAATCCCCGTGTCTTTTAATTAATACTTTCAGGGAATGCTTCTTTCTTTATCATGCGTCCAGAACTGGGATTGGCAAACTAAAGGACAAGTCCATACAGCCTCCAATCCAAAAACGCCCGTAAAACTTAGGGCAACAAAAAGAAAAATTGGAACTCCAGAAAATCGATTTTTGTATATATAACCATTGCAAATCACTAAATGATTAATTTGATACGTTTTGTTTTAGTCTTTATTACTACATTTTAATAAGAAACCCCTTCCTTCAATTTAGCTACATAACCCGGGTTTCAAAAAATTACCCAGGAAGGTTTCATATTAAAATAGAAAACTCCCGTTAAAATGCTAACAAAAAATTTTCTTGGAAATCGACGGGAAAAAGAAATGACTGTCTGACTTGCGGAAATTAAGCACAAACTGGAGAAAGAAACAGACAGTGTCTAAGATTAGTGACAAATTACATGGTGTACACATTTTACTATGTGTATTTGTACGTTATGTTTTTAGTCGAATGAGAAGTTTGATTGATTCATCTTTTGATAATTAAATTTTTACATGCAATATACTTTTCTAATATGAGCTGTCTCAAGGGAAAGGTGTTTAGAGTTAAGTTTGAAATTCAATAAAAACATGTGTCATAAAGTTTGGCTTCTTGTGAATTTTGATACTTTTTTAATTTGGTATTAGAAAATTTAAAATTTATACAAACCGGGCATATTTTAAAATTGACACATAACTAACTTATTAAAACAGTTTCTACGTGCATGTTTTCACAGTGAATTTTGGACTTTTTATTTTTCCCATGCGTCCCTTACAATGTTAAATTCCCTACCCCTTCCGCCCTCCCCCCCCCCTTGCCTTTAGACGGCTATTCAAAAATACTTTTTATATAGATTAACGGTTTTGTCGTAAGTTTTTGACAAAAATTTGTTTCATTCTTATCAGTTTAAACGGATACAGTACAATTTAACAAAAACAGGAATTATTTCATGACTTTTAGTGAATTTTTGTGTAAAATTACATTGCTCTATGTTACCCTTTTTCGATGATTTTTAAGTAATGAATGATCCTCATCTGTTTTATCTTTTACAAAATTGCTTTCGTTTGAATATTTTTTTTTTGTCAAATGTTTCTGTTTGCCTTTTTACGTTTTACTTTTAGTTTCTACCCGTTTCTCCGTATCGGACTATAAGTGACTGTCTCTCATAAAATTTAGTCCAAATTACGTTGTTCAGGTTGTGTAGCATTTGATATATGATTCTTCTTACTCATACCGTTCATAGGAGATTGCCTGTACTGTTGTGTTTTCATTCAGTTGTTAATTTTATTTTTTTTATCTTATTATTTTCAGTTTAAAGATGTTTTTGTTGCATTTTTTCTTTTAGTCACCTACCAGTTATGTCGCGGATCGGACCATGTAAACGCGTCAACTATCGTTAATAAGGTTCATTTTAATTTATTCAAATTCATAATCTGTTTTTTTGGTGTATACGATGCAAGTGCCAAAACAAAATCAAAATGTCGAATGACACTTGTGGTAAAACTTATTATAGTAGCTAAAAATGTCTTTTTCTTAGTTTGTTATGCCTTACTGGGCTTTCAAACGATTTTTAAAATAATTGAATTTATTAATAGAAATTTTATTTTAAATTTGGCGTATCCCAGTTGGGGAGCTGTATTCCCTTGATTTTTTCTTTAAGTCACACTTAAAGGGATCAATTGTTTAATCATATAATGAAGAATTATAAGATCTCATTTCACCTAAAGCACATTCATGTACGGTTTTTGGGAAAAAGATCATTCTAGAGTCTGTTTTTGTTTGAATTTACGGCCATTTTCAACATTATTCCAGTTATATCAGGCAGCCAGTTCAATAACCATCGTTCCTGGGAAAGACCAGTACTAGACGCCAAAGTCCGTAAGCAACTGCCTACTTTCTCACATAAAAATCCTAGTCGGTAGACAGCTCGAACCTGCGACCCTCCGTCAGTGAGAGGATTCAGAGATTACAAGTGCACGAATGTATCTCCTACATTACGGACCGGACTTTAAATTAATAATTGAGTATACAAAGGCCATGTGTATACTGTATAATGTTCCTTTTATTAAAGCATTTCCCGGTATCCATGCTTTATAATGCATCATGCATGGAGCTCAAAGTCAAAATTACCATTGTGTTCTTTGGGATAATTTAAATAAAATTCTTACCTAAGTTCGAGTTTTAATTTGAAAAGTTCATTACTTCCATAGTGGATTAAATTTACCCCGTCTAGTATGCAAAAGGAAGAAGCGTTTTGTGCATATGTATTACCGTGCGGCGTTTTTAAAAACGTGAAGCGTTCTGTAGAGAATTCCACAGTGGTTATATGTATGTTCCCTTTTGCAAAACAATTTAAAATTATTACTGCCGTAGTGGGTTAAATGTACTATTTCTGATTACCCAGTGATATTTTGTATTTCATGGAAAAAATTCAGGAACCGTAGTGCAACAGTGAAAAGTAATGGTGAAAGTCTACAAAACGATCAGTGGCGCCCGTGGTTTTTCATACTTTAGAATGCCGGAGCCGCATAATGCAGACGTAGTAAAAATAGCTTAAATACGTTAGCGTAGAATTGGTTTAAATTAATTGTTTTAAAAACTGAGTTCGGTAATTTCCGCGACGAGCAACCATCAAAACTAATGGGGGATTTTTGGAGTGTAATGATCCCTTTAAATTTTTGAAAGGATTTTCTTATCAACAAATTGCGATAACAATGATTTTAACATTATTGCGCACGGGGAGTTTGGTTTTGTTTTTTTAATTTTATGGGACTGTAATTTGTTGCGTAATATTTTTTTGGTATATCACTGAATGATTTACTTATTAGTTTAACTGATTTTATACCGTTTTGTTAATAAGATAAATGAAAATTTACACTTCAGATCAAATTCTGCAATAAATAAAAAGCATTCAAATTCCCCCAGATACAAAGAAAAATTAAAAAAATCGGTAGTCCTACGCTGTACGTGTCGGTAATCTGGACCCTCGTTTGTTTGGTACGTTTTAGGCGTCTGCGGTAGTCAGTCGGTGTATGATAGCGGTAATAGCGACCCCCGTTTTTATAGTACGTATTAGTCTGCTATGGTAGCCGAAAGGATATTATACACCTCCATGTTCGTTACCTTATCCGAACTCTGTTTACTTTTACCGAGAGACAACCGTTTCGGCTGGTTCACATATAATCCTGATTTTGTAACATTTTCCAGAATGCGAATCACTATAGTCTTTGCAAAAATAATCTGAAGTATTTAGATGTTTGTTCAAGATTAGCGTCATCCTTTTGTTCAATCTGAGTTTTGTGTAATCATCTTATTTTTCCAGTTTTAAATCACCGAATCTGTCACAATTTCCTGATAGGATATGCATCTTTTGCATTGCATTGCTGGCTATTTACCTCTCTTACTAAGCAACTTTTATTATCGTTGTCATCTACAAAGTGTTTAAATCTCTGAAACATTAGAGTTAACCCAAAGGTGCATATTTAGATATTTTTTTCATTTTTACATTTCATAAAATCGCCCATTTTTATTTATATGGCAGTGTTCAGCTAGAGTTTAACGTTTTAGGTCACTGTGACCTTTTGGTCACTGTGACCCGTAGGTCGCTAACCATTTGGTCAATTTACCCAAAATAACCCTTTTTGATTATTTTGGTAACCTTTTTTGGTCATTTTCTCCAGAAAACTATAAAAAGGCCCGATTTTGGCCCTCATATTCACTTTAGCCAAGCTTTCAGATGGCTTGTTTTAATAAATTTCACTAAAATGAACACTATGCTGAACATAGATGTAAGAAAGTTACTCTGCAATCAGAATTAATAGTAATAAAAAGCTATAGGTCTATAAAAGCCCTTTTGATACAACATATAGTAACATTTTTACAAGCAATTTCTATCTACAGACAGTGTTTTATTTGCACAGATGTATTTACATATTCATTACTAATTAAAATTAAAGTAAATTAATGGATTTGTCTTAAGTATTGTCATACCTGATAGAGGGAATTTCTGTTGCTGAACATTTTTTATATCCGCGTCAATATGTACATGTTATGGAACGCCGGATCAGTCAGAAGTAGATTAATCTAAAGGCAGATGGATATTGAATCTTGCATTTTGTACTTGTGAGAGAACGCAGAATTGTTTTGTTTTTAAATTCATTGTAACTCGTTTTGCTGCCTGTAAACTATGGAAAGCCGGGACGGTCTTAATCTTATTTGAAAAGTAAGTTTGTACTTATACTGACAGATTTTAATCATCAAAAAATGAATACATTTATTATCAAGAAGAAAGAAGTTTGTGATTACATTTGATATCAGTGAGATGCATTTGTTTAATGTGTTGACTTCACCTGTATTTTCTGGAGAGTGATATATAAACATTAATAAACATCATTTACTGTTATCCGGAGTCTTATAGATTCTCTGGCTTAGTTAGTTTTACGGTACACTGAATCAAGGCTATACCCTATTTGCCTTATCGACTACTTGAGTAATGTTTACCCAGAGTTCTTCACTACGCCTAGCCTACCCTTCTCCACAACACCATTGAGTCGTAACAATATGTATTAAAAACTCCAAAATAGTTTTTTTCCGAATATTTACCAAATTTACGAAGTATTCCATACACAAAACAAAAAAATGCGATGTATTGTATTTTTCATTTTACATTTCTGGCATTTGTTTGCGTGCAACATGTACATGTATCCCAGAAATATCAATGGAAACAGACATGTTCCAATCAAACAGTTCAAATAACTCAGCTTAGTGCTAAAAGAGCAAATACTTAATTAAGATATTTTCAGACTACAAGTGTGCTTATGCATGAAACATACGATATAATTGTGCCAAATATATGAAAGAAACTTAAGAAATGTTATAATATGAAGCTACTACATACATAGTTTTATGGATTTATTAAGACATTTTCCACTCAAAAATTGTGAAAAGAAGTCGAATGAGTATTTCTTGTAGACAGAAGAAAAATATATAACTAGTCATAATAGACAAAGAAAAGCATTACCTACCATTGTACAAATGTACTTATCACAGATAAAATGCTTATGAAAATCATGGGCATGAGGGGTGTTGTACATTTCATTACCTCACATGAACAGATTCAATCAAACCGGATCTGCTATTATGTTGCTTGGTTGCATTCTATGCTTCCAAATGATCGTCTCACAGATTTTATTAATATCTGCATCAAACATAAAAGGAAAACAAATAGGTACATAAGTACAGAAGACATAATACTTACATCAACAATTATATACGACAATGAAATAAGATCAAATAAAAATGTTACTGCTTTACAATACATACATTTGTTAATTTGAACTATACATACCTTTGTTGATTTGAACTATTTTAGTGGCATTTTCTTGCAAGCTGACACTTACGAAACATAGAGTTGTACACATATGTGTTGATCTACATAATATGACAGACCAATCACATATTATACACCTCCATGTTCGTTACCTTATCCGAACTCTGTTTACTTTTACCGAGAGACAACCGTTTCGGCTGGTTCACATATAATCCTGATTTTGTAACATTTTCCAGAATGCGAATCACTATAGTCTTTGCAAAAATAATCTTAAGTATTTAAATGTTTGTTCAAGATTAGCGTCATCCTTTTGTACAATCTGAGTTTTGTGTAAATCATCATTATTTTCCAGATAACTCACCGAATCTGTCACATTTCCTGATAGGATATGCATCTTTTGCATTGCATTGCTGAACGTTTTACCTCTCTTACTAAGCAACATATATTATCGTTGTCATCTACAAAGATGTTTAAATCTCTTGAACACATTAGAGTTAACCCAATGGTGCATATTTAGATGTTCTTTTCATTTTTACATTTCATAAAATCGCCATTTTTTTATGATATGGCAGTGTTCAGCATAGAGTTTAACGTTTTAGGTCACTGTGACCCGTAGGTCACTAACCATTTGGTCAATTTACCCAAAATAACCCTTTTTGACTATTTTGGTAACCTTTTTTTGGTCATTTTCTCCAGAAAACTATAAAAGGGCCCGATTTTGGCCATCATCATTCACTTCAGCCCAAGCTTTCAGATGGCTTGTTTTAATAAATTTTCACTAAAATGAACACTATGCTGAACATAGATGTAAGAAAGTTACTCTACAATCAGAAGTTATAGTAATAAAAAGCAATAGGTCTATAAAAGCCCTTTTGATACAACATATAGTAACATTTGTACAGGCAATTTTTACCTACAGTCAGTGTTTTATTTGCACAGATGTATTTACATATTTATTACTAATTAAAATTAAAGTAAATTAATGGCTTTGTCCTGAGTATTGACATACCTTATAGAGGGAATTTCTGTTGCTGAACATTGTCTTTATATCCGCGTCAATATGTACATGTTATGGAACGCCGGATCAGTCAGAAGTAGATTAATCTAAAAGCAGATGGATATTGAATCTTGCATTTTGTACTTGTGAGAGAACGCAGTATTGTTTTGTTTTTAAATTCATTGTAACTCACTATGCTACCTGTAAACTATGGAAAGCCGGGACGGTCTTAATCTTATTTGAAATGTAAGTTTGTACTTATACTGACAAATTTTAATCATCAATAAACGAATACAACTATTATCAAGAAGAATGAAATTTGTGATTACATTTGATATCAGTGAGATGCATTTGTTTAATGTGTTGACTTCACCTGTATTTTCTGGAGAATAATATATAAACATTAATTAACATCATGAATTGTTATCCTAAGTCTTATAGTTTATCTGGTTTAGTTAGTTTTACGGTATACTGAATCAATGCTATACCTTATTTGCCTTATCGACTACTTGAGTAAAGTTTACCCAGAGTTCTTCAGTACGCCTAGCCTACCCTTCTCCACAACACCCCTGAGTCGTAACAATATGTATTAAAAACTCCGAATATTTACCAAATTTACGAAGTATTCCATACACAAAACGAAAAAAAAAATGCAATATATTGTATCTTTCATTTTACATTTCTGGCATTTGTTTGCGTGCAACATGTACATGTATCCCAGAAATATCAATGGAAACAGACTAGTCCCAATCAAACAGTTCAAATAACTCAGTTTAGTACTAAAAGGGCAAATACTTAATTAAGATATTTTCAGACTACAAATGTGCTTATGCATGAAACATACGATATAACTGTGTCAAATATTTGAACGAAACGTAAGAAAAGTAATAATATGAAGCTACTACATACATAGTTTTACGGATTTATTAAGACAGTTTCCACTCAAAAATTGTGAAAAGAAGTCGAATGACTATCTCTTGTAGACAGAAGAAAAATATATAACTAGTATTTATAAACAAAGAAAAGCATTACCTACCATTGTACAAATGTACTTATCACAGTTAAAGTGCTTATGAAAATCATGGGCATGAGTGGTGTTGTAAATTTCATTACCTCTCATGAACAGATTCAGTCAAACCGGATCTGCTATTATGTTGCTTGGTTGCATTCTATGCTTTCAAATGATCGTTTCACATGTTTTATTAATATCTGCAGCAAACATAAAAGAAAAACAAAACGGTACACAAGTACAGAAGACGTAATACTTACATCAACAATTATATACGACAATGAAATAAGATCAAATAAAACAGTTACTGCTTAACAATACATACCTTTGTTAATTATAGAGTCAATAACCTTTGTATGTGCTGTTTCTATCTCCTCTTCTGCGTCAATATACGTTAAATGTCGGATACATTCCGGAATTACACAAGGTTCAATCTTCACAGGGATAAGATTGTAATCTCCTTTGATTTTAAGATTCAGTGCTTCGTCTAATTCGTGTAAACAGTATACACTGTTTATAAACTCCTGAGATAGAACTACGAGCATATTCATGCTCTTCGTGATAGCTCTGTACATATTTTCCATTATAGAACATCCCGCTGTAAAATCTCGTTCATAATAACAACACTTTATCCCATTCTGTTCCAGATTGTCCACGAGCAAACGCACTTCATTTATTTTATTGCTTTCATAACACACGAATAAATGGGAATCCTTGTCGTGGGGTAAATCCACATTGCAACGCGCCATTTTCTTCTAACTTTTATACTTTTAATTATTTTCTGATATTATAATGAAATGAATTATCATTAAGTTTTTAAAAGGTCATGGCGTTAATCTTCAGAATGATTATTTTGACCGCGAGTGTAAATACAAAGTTTGACATATCAATAAAATGCATGTCGATGCAGCGCAAAACCTAATCAAATATTGAGTAATGAAATGAAGTGACAAGTCAATTTTAAACACCCCGAATGCATATTCAAATAAAAAGCGCGTTGTACATTTTGATATATATACGCAATTATTGTAAATTATACATTACATTCCTCACTGGTTAGTAATTTGCACAGAAGATGTAAGCTGATCAAAAGGTCAAGGTCACAATGACCCAGAACAGTTAAACCGTTTCCGGACGATAACTTGAAATAAAAAACAGATCCCAGATAATAACTCAAGAATGCTTTAGTCTAGGATATTCAAACTTGATATCAAGTTTGGGCATGACCAGTAGATGACCGCTATTGGTTTTGAGGTCAGTAGGTGAAAGGTCAAAGTCACACTGATCCCGAAAAGTAAAACATTTTTGCCAAATAATTAGAGAGTGCTTTGGTCTAAGATCACATTTGATACGGAGTTCACTTATAACTGGTAAATGACCCATAATAATTGATTTGAGGTCAGTACGTCAATCTTCCAGTGCCCAAATAATTTCTGTTCCTTGTGCATTTACTGAATACATCGGGGATGCAGTTCGTGTTCTACGAGCTCTTGTTATCTAGTAATGTGGTTTTTGCCCCTGAAAACGGTTAATGAGGGCCGAAATGTTAATGCCTGGAGACAATGACTTTATTAAACTTTAAGTATGAGCATTCCGATTCATCTGGGTGCTATCTAATATATATATATGACCTTTATATGCAAATTATAGAGGTCAAAACGTCCTGTGTTAAAACTAATATTTTCACAAAATTTTGCGGTACTGACGTAATGATTCAGGAATTATTTTACTTCATACTTAATTTGATTTACAATTATACGTTTAAATAGACCATACACTTGTATCCAATTAATAAATCATGGACTCGCACTTCAAAACTCATTTTATATTTATATATAAGGGTTAAAGTTCGCAGGATATATATATATCAACAGAGGACAACTTTATCAGCAGCCAAGTTAATATATCAGGATGTAGGTTAACGCTTGAATGTAGAAAGCCTCATTAAATTTTTCGTGTGTTTGTCGGAATCTGAGATAATGAACTCGGCTTCAAGACCGTCTACTTCTTTTACTATGTTTCTATTGTTTAGCATTTTAAGTATCTTGTAAGCCTTGGTAAATAGTGTCATAGTTTGTGTCAGTTTCACGTTATTTATAGCCTAATTAAATGCCATGTCCTTATAAACTGTTAAACAAAAAATAACGATTTACGAATGTTGAAAATCAATGGCTTTAACACTACTACTGTATTTATGACTTCGAAATGTTACAATTAACAATTAAAAAGCATTTTGTCGAGTAGGAATTTATGTTAGGAAATTTTGATGTTTGAAGCAGTGGGGATCAATGGGAGTACTATTATGATTGTTTGTTTTGGGTTTAACGACGTTTTTCAACAGTATTTCAGTAAAGTATAGTGCATATTTTCTGACCTGGCCGAAATATTTATAGAAAGGTCATCAATGGGTCATTCTATTATTTAATTTAGGGTAATCGGCTACATCATTAGTTTGGTTTCATTCTGTACGAATAAATACGATATGCACCAAGTTACCTATTGATTTTAATGGCACAGCCTGTACTAAAAATATCTCCGCCAGGTCAGAAAATATGCACTATAACCGCGGGCAGTTAACCAAACCAGTGTTCCTGGATTCTGTGCCAGTATAAACCTGTTCTTTGCAATTAACTGCCAGCTCCCCACATGAATTATCAGAGGTGCATGGAGATCGAATGATTTTAGAAGCAATGTCTTTTATCAAATCGTCACGAAAAACATGCGCCCCGCCCAGGGATCGAACTCGCGCCCCGCAATCCGTAGACCAACGCTCTCTCTACTGAGCTAAGCGGGTGTGCTACTATTGATTTGGTAATTAGTTATATCAAAATTGTATGAACCGTTTCCTAGAAGATACCATGATGTTTAATTGATCAAAAATAAATATTATTATATCCAAGGCCGATGACTTTATCAAAGTATCTATTAGTGAATGAAATAGGGTTTAGCTCGGCACCGACGATCACCCTTTACTATTAAGCTTGCGACTCGCCACGCGAACAGATTGTGTCAGTTTATAAAACTAACAAGCAAACAAACAAACAACTGACAAATATAAAAAACATTTCCATTGTTTTCAATGTTTCCTTTAGAATATTTCTTTTCGATAACTCGTCGTAATTCTTTGAAAACTGAAAAAACGTAATATTTATGATATTTATCAACGCTGTTAATTGTTTGTTCTTTTTACAAGAACTACTAGATCGGACTTAGTGATGTGAACGAAGAGGGGACCTGGGTATGGATGACAAGCATGGCAAAGCTAAGCGTTACCAGTTGGTCACCTGGGGAGCCAACGGCTACAAACGTCAATCATGAGATTGAGAACTGTGTGGTTATCTACAACAAAAACGGCATGTGGAATGATGCCGCATGTGCTCACATGAACTTTAATATTTGTGACAAATCAGATGAGTATGTAGGGTTCCATAAAATTTTACAATGGAAACACTTAAATGCATCAATAAAAGATTGCGAGAGCATAATTTACGCAGTGTTGTTAGACGTTCTAGTCCTTTGGAATCATGGCTCAAATCAATGTTTATGTATACAAAAGTCCGCGTAAGGTGATGCCAGAAGGCGTGAGGGTGTTTCAAATTTCTTCACCTCTCATTATCAGACTCATTTAAACCAAGTTACCGTATAGCGGGTTAATTCTGCGGGTATCAGTTTTAAGTTTGCGAGAACAGTATTAACTCGGTGTTGTTAAACGTTCTAGTCCTTTGGAATCATTGACTCAAGTCAATGTTTATGCATATAAATAGACCTTGAGCTGACAATAACCCCCATCCCGCCTCTAGGGATATTTCTACACTATGATTTTCTTAAACTATATAATATGAGCTATCATTCCAGAAATTCTGCCATCTGGCAGTTGGGTTCTTTTTACGTTACAGCCTACCTTATACGTTACCATTAATAATTTCTAGAAAGTACTGACTTGCACTGCAATTAGCCATAAATGGTTTACTAGCTACACAATATGTCATTATATAAAGACAGAATATACAGATTTGCATTTTGCAGGTAAAATTGACACTTATAGGCATGTGCTTTACGTTATCAAATGTACGTTACTAAAAATTGTAACGAAAATAGAAAATATAACTATATGGTTTTATATTCTATTTGAAGTGTCTATGTCAAAAGTGTTATGATAAGAGGTTGTGGTTATAACAGACGTGAGCTTGATATAATTATATCAATTGTCAGATATTTCTAATTATTACGAAAAATAGGCGATAATGTATAGTAAAGAAGATGAAATAATATAATGTTGACAATTTTTTTATAATAATTATTTTTTTCTAAAAAAAAGTCGAAAAATATTTGGGATATTGTAAAATATTTTGTTTAAACAGATATGTAACATGTACAAATTCCATAAATGTGTACTATATATTTTAAAACATATAAATATATTACAAAATATAGATCTATGTAACGAAAATTACTAATTACATAAATCATATATAGTTTTCTTCAAACTGAATTTACAATCAAAATTTACAAAAAATCATTTTTCATGTGAAATGAAACTGATTTATTTGAGGGGAAAATGAAATGAAATGAAATAAATAAATAGATAAATTAAATTACAAATGTGTGAAATGATTTGCAGAGAGTGAGTGCTCAGACTTGCTTCATATATATGGCACCTTCGAATTATTCAATCAATGATAATACTACAGTCCAGCATTTGATAAAAACGTCAGTAGATGCAAGTAATGAAGTTTGCCAGAAATATATTATAGTGACGTGTGGCTCGGCTGTTGCTAAGAAGACATATTCTTTGGTTCTGTAGATGGAGTTGATAACATAATTGTTAGAATGGGTGTGTTCCACACAATCTGCTCTATATTTGATATATATAAGAAAATAAATGAAGGAAAATGCTTACAGAACTTGTAATAGAATCAGGATTTTTTTCTAGTGGTTCACTCGATAAATTATCACCAGGTAAACGCTACAACTATACCCTAAATGTACACAGGACTGGAAGGAAGCTCTTGAGCGTTTGCTTCTATGCAAGTTTGAAGACAAAACCCCGCAATGAAAGCATTTCAGAAGAAACTAATATTACAGAAACGAACTGAAAGTCCATGCAAAGGTGTTTAAAATAATAACTCTCCTGACTTTGAAGAATATTTCAACAGACATGGGCAGTTCAAATCAGAAATCAGAAAAGGTGGAAGTGGCAACACTGCTTACTTTTGGTTAATGTATGTAGACATAATTCACTTGATGTTGTTGCTCATCAAAGCAACACAGATTTATGCTTTTGTTTTACATACAGCATCTCTGTAAAAACTGTGCTCTTTGTTCCTCGCATTTGATCTCAATATTGATGCCCGCTACCTCCTCGTTTACCTGTTGACATTGATGAATATTGATCCAGGTACAGAAAAGCTACTCCGAAGTAATGATTTCAGTGTATCTAGCACTTCTGTACTAGCATTGAGAAATGCTGTAGATATCATTACAGATCAGACAAGTAACAGACATGCAAAGTCTGATGTTGGCATACTTGGTTTCAGTAGAAACTATGCTGCATATGTCCACTGGTGCATGACACGTCATGACAGAGCCAGGTATGTTGAAGCAACACTTCAGAATGCAGAAATACACAGAGAAGATATGCCCCAACACAAATACGTATAACCTACTCAAATACGCAGGAGTGAAGAAGAAATTAATGGGGTTATGATGGCATAAAATCCTTCACGAACCCATTCCAGGCTGAATAATCAGCAAAGATGAGAATTACTAAGTGTCGTGAAAAGACAATGGACGGATTACCAAAAGAAGATTGACTGAAAAATCAGTTCCTTTTCAAGACCCCATTAAGAGCAGATTAAGGGAAGAAAACTCAAAACATTTGCCACAGCTGAAGTTAAAATACTCAAAACAAGATACTACAGATAAGAGCAGAACGTAACTGTATGAACAGTTGGTACTTTTGGCTGTTCATCCCAACATAAATCTAGAATCGACACTTTCTTTTCCTCTAGGACCTATCCCCTGGTCGTTATAGCCACTGCGACTGCAATTCCAATGAAAACAGACAAGTCAAAACTACTTCACTATGTAAAAGCTGAAGCCGTCCAAAAAAAGATGACATTGTTTTGTTGATTGACAGTAACACCCTGCTGCAAAGCTTAGTAAGTAACCATCCCTGCAACATTCCAAGACGTAGCCGAAGTCAACTACCTAAGACAGCTTGTGTTTTGTTTTCACTATTTGACATGAATGCTTTTCAATCACATGGTACTTTGATTTTCACTCCTGACAAGTAAGAATTTTGGAGAAGATCTACGTCTTCCACGCTGATATGATTTGATCGACTGAGGACTGTAAGTGTCAGTTACAAAACACAGTTGATCAATCTAATTTTTGAACAATGAAAAATTGATTCCTATGCATCAAAGATGAAGAAGAAAATAACTGCATTTTGTCAATGGTGAAAACTGTTATTTACTCACAAGTGAAGATGGGAACAAAGTTCAAGCTCAACTCTACCACTGTTTATATACAAAGGAAGAAGCAGACACAGGAATAATATTCATTGCATGCATATCAGTACTACTAGCACTATACGAAAGGCGAAAATCCAAGTTAGATCCCCAGATAAAGACGCGTTTGTGTTATTGGGGATATCTTCAAAAATACGAAATACTTTTTTTTAAACTGGAACAGGCAATAAGGGACACCATTTAAATGCTCACAGCATCTTTATAAGCAAAATAAAAAGAATTTGCTCAATTTTTCCTGCAATACACTGTCTGACTGGTTGACACAACCAGTGCTTTTGTTCGCCCAGGGATAGTAACACAGCTAAAGTCAGTAGAGAAAAACTAGGTGTATGTTGCAACATTAGCAGAAGAAGTTCACATCACTGATCTGATGACCTCTTAAAGGCCTCGAAAATATTGTCTGTGCAATCTATGGACTGAAGAATACAATAACACTTATCGACAAACTTATAATATAACAGGTTTCTTGCAAAGTATCATGGGTGCTGGCACTGTCCCGGGCAAATATAATGACATGGACATGAGTCTATTTCCACTGTGCCAATTTTCTCTCAAAATGCACATAACACGTGTGAAATATCAATTTATCCAATTATACCAAAAAGTAGAAGAAAGTGGATAGAAATTTGGATCAGAAAATCTGTTTGAATATGACTGGTGTTCTGATAATATAGTGCTTCAAGAACTAGCTGAATTTATTTGTGACGCATCAGTAACATGTGACTCCAATGACTGATGATGACTATGAAGAAGTAGAGATGACCAATATGATTGACACCAAATACGAAACAGACAGTGATTATGATGACTTAGGTGACTGAACCCCGCAACTTAATTGTTTCTCAGTTTAGATTTGTGTGAATTTATTTGGTTAAACAGATAAGCGGTTGTGTGCATGTATTTTTCAGTTACTAAATAAACATTCAGTAACGTATCGTAACGTAGGTTACAATGTCAGTGCTGTGCTATATGCATTTTTATACCAAACTAGTTCGAGCTTGATAAGATGCTCACATTATTTAAGTTTGAACATCATTATAAGGATTACATAAACAATCTATTGACTGAGAAATGAAAATATTATATCGTGAATTTTAGTAACGTATATAATTGTAACGTACTTGATCTTAAAACGGCTGAGCGATAAATACTAAAATACTAATGTAATGTGTATCTGAAAATTTTATAATTTAGACATATCTGATATTTTCTGACAATTGAATTTATTGAATTAACTGATATGAGAAGTTTTATAAAACATATGGTAACGTAAATTACAATATGAATTGATCGATTGAGAGAACAAAACTAAGCGGGAACATTGACAACAGCATATTCTGCATATTACTAAACACACTTGCTAATGATTGTGGTTGTTTCTACCATATAAATCACCACATTCCAGTTTTATCATTTATTAAATAATTGTTGAGGTAACGTAAATAACAGGCTGTAATTCATAGAGAACCCGCTTGCCAGATGGCAGAATTCAGAAATATGATCTACGTACAAGGGGCTTCAAAACTAATGGGGTCTACAAAAATCCCTAGAGGGGGGTGTGGGAAGGGTTTCACCTTCCAGCTCTAGGCCTAAAAAATCCGCTTAAGCTATTATCAGAAGGCGTGAGGGCGTTGCTAATTTCTGTACCTCTCATTATCAGATTCAATTAAACCAAGTTACTTAGCTATTGTTTTGTTTGGTAGCATTCTATGCTTCGAAAAGATCTTCTTAAAAATATGATTACATGAAAGTTATGTTATGTTTTGAAGCCATTTATAATCTTTACATTTTATTACAGGTCTTCAGAAATCATTGGATAGTACCGAACTGCATCACAACAATGACTATGCATGAAATAAAAATCTCTCTATAACTTTTATTAACATATAAACAAGCAAGAAAACTCTTTAGACTTTGATTTTCTTTCGGTAATATACATGACTTACATAGATATTTTTATAAAATCCTTACATAAATATCAAGGGTAAAATATTTTACAGTCACCTACATAGCGAAAAGTCTATCTTATAGTTTGTGGCAACAAAGCTGACTTCCTATATTCTAACTGGTAAAACAACACCAGCCAACAAGACAGACGTTTATGTTTTCTGTCCGTTTAGAAAATTTCAAGATCAGGTTTAAAATATGATTCAATAAAAACTGGGCATTTAATTATTTCTTTACAAGTTCTCTGTTTTACACATTCTGAAATGTAGCTGTAAAATATTTTGACCTTGAAAATTAACATGATAATAAAACATAAAATTTAGATGACAACATTTACGCTGGTTGGAAAGAACAAACCACGGCACCATTACTAATGCAAAGTTAAAGAATGCATTTCTCTTTATACAGAAACACGAAAATATCAATTGTAAGACAGAAAACTTAGTTTGAATTTAACGTATATGCCTCATTTCATTTGAGAATCTAGCCATTCTTCAACAAGTAGACATACACATTTAGCACCATTCGCCATTTTGTGACGCTGAGTTGAACTTGGTGTTTCCATGTATTCTGGATTAATCCTTACAAACTTGTCAAACAGTCTATTCGTACATTCCTAAAATTAAAAAAAAAGATATATATATTAAAGCGTAAAAACGTTTAGAAATAGTTAATCGGAGAAGAAAATACATTTCGCCTTTCAAAGCCAGAAAAATAAGTTTATTTAACGATAAATGTATTATTATGTTATTAGTTTTACCAATTAGCTGACGTAACAAGTTTTAAATCATTATTTATTGCTATTTTATATCTTTACAACAAATGAAATAATCTAGTAAATTTAAACTTCAATTTACATTCAAAGTATTTTTGAGAGGGTAAACGAGTTGATAGGTTTGCATCTACGCCAGAACTACGCCGTTTTAATTTATAGGGAAAAAATTTGTCAGATATATCAATTACTATTTCGAGACTTTCATTTAAATAATAGCAAGTTATTGTATCCCTTGAACAACGGAGTTGTAAGAGCGGGGATGGGGAGGATATCCTGGTTTCAGGTTGTCTGTCCGTAGACACAATCTTGTGCGCACCATCTCTCCTCATCTCATTGACACAATTTAATTAACCTTCAAACAAGTGATCAGTAATAACAGTTACGGGACTTTGTTTTTTGTGACTATACCATATACAAAGACACAATCCTGTGCGCATCAACTCTCATCATCCCCTTAACACGGTTTAATGAAACTTGATACAGGTATAAGTAACAACATTAGTTGCGAATAGTGCATGTTAGGTTGTGTTTTTTTTTTCAGAAAAAAATGCAGAGTTATTTGACTTCAATTTTTGTCACTATACTATACATTTTGTATATATATAGAGTCAGCATATGCAATCTTGTGCGCGCCTAATCTTCTGAACCCATGCACACAATTTAATGAAACATATGGGACGCCGAGAGTGCTATTATTGTTTTGAAGGTTGAATAGACCACACACCATCCTCGCTGGGTGATAGACTATTATAGAATAAAAGAGATAAGAATTTAAAAAAGTCCTACACAGTTCATAGAGAGGTTGAAGTTTTATACATGTACGGGTAAGATTTTATTATGTCGGAATATCATCTGCTTTAACAAAACTCAAAAGATCGCAAGTTAACGCCTGAGCGTTAACACATGTACCCGCAAGTCGCAAACTCTTTTATAAGCTTAGTACATGGGGACACCTGGCACATGTCTATACAATCTTGCAATACATACGTGTTTAGTGACGTCAAACGACCTACAGCTTTTCCCGGAAGTATAGAAATTGAAAATACACAGACTAAACCTGAAAATGTTGTATTATGTCACCCTGTCAAAAAGTATGCATATCATTGTTTTTCTTCTGCTAACTGGGAGAGCTTACGATCTGAAAAATATCTGGGCTTGAGCACGACGTTTCAGTTTTTGGTCTATGAAAAAATATTTGCACATAAGAAAACACAAATCCCACAGGGATTCGTAACGGAGCAAGGGTATATAAATATTATTAAAACTTCGTCAAATATTTCAAACAGCCCTGTCACATGTCTCTTGTTCACGTATTTTTGAGTTGCTGACCTAGACATTTCAGCAGTATTTTCAAAATTATTTTCATGTAATAAATGTTGATTTTTCAAAAGTGTTATTGGACCATCAGACGATAATACGTTTTATTATATTATAGGTGCGGGAAGGATTTGCGCTAACTTTACAACTGCTAATCAATAAAATTTGGAACTTTATTCTGATTTTAAATACTAAAAGCCAAGACAGAGGTGAAATGGAATCTGACACTGAAAACAAGATACATCATTAGGATAGAAACAAACATAAAGGTTCTGGTAATCGTTAACTGAAATCAATTATTTTTGTTCTTAGTTCCTGCGAAATTAATAAGAAAATTTGGTCAAGAAATCCACGAAATGTGTTTATTTCACGAAAACAAAATAAAAGAAATATCATTTCTTATACATGTATTTACATTATGTAACAACTTTCAGTTGTTATTTTTTTTTACTCTAAAAGCTAAAATTCGTTTAGCCTACTGTAAAATTATAATGCCTAAAGAAAGTTTGATTCACATGTTAGAAGTCGATAGAACCGACAGACATGACAGATTTGAGAGACTATGACAATTTTTCTTGAAATCAAGTTCCTTTGGAAAACTGTTTAGTCCAAACAGTCAAATTATCAGTAAATGACAATTTAATTACTTTTTACTTTGATATTTTGACTGGCATACACATGATTTCTTTAGATCTAGATGCCCTAAAAATATTTTGAAATTTAACAGAAAATCGTTCAGTTCCAGTTGTCTGTAATCTCGAGTTTTTCAGCAATTTTTACAGTACTTAACAGTAAATCTGAGTCATTATTTCAAGCTTTTTTATATTATTCTGTCAATACAACTTTTAATATAATGTATATTGTAAGCTGTTTTAGATAGATTCTGGTTGAGTGAGTGCCCTATTTTAAAATGTATTTCACTTACTTCAATCGTGAAAGACATAAGTCTTTCGCCTTCTATCTGATAAAATAAGCAGCTTTACTAACCTTAACCTGCATAGACAGATTCCATATAATCCATCTGTTTCATTATAGATAACTTTCAATTGTTTCTATATATATATATATATATATATATATATATATATATATATATATATATATATATATATATATATATATATATATATATATATATATATATATATATATGTATTTTGCCATGAAATATATCTTAACTGGGAAATGTCGTTCAAGATGGCGGAAATCTGATAGACTTGCCAGAGACTCTGCCTTAAAATGGGTCACTTCATTGGTTGACATTTTTAGATAACATTATTTCATTGGCTCATTGCCGTTAGACTTGTTTTCTATAAATATAGGTGAGCCATTTGAAAAACCTTAAAAGTAATAAAATTTGAACAACAGTTTGAAAACTACTACGCGATTAGTAAAGCTTAGTCGATCGATTTTGTATGCCTGATAATTTAACACTACGAAAAGAAAATGTACTAGTAATCATTACCGTTTCAAAAGGAATTAGAAGTTCTTTAAATAGTAACGAAAATCGAATTACTAAAGGCACTTGGACCTGTTTTACACCAGAAACATTAGATCTAATTCTGATGTATTGTTATTGACTACTGAAATAAATACATTGAATGGAAGTTTATTCGTATTCTCAAACACCCTATTGCTTATTACAGTCATGAAATTATAACTGCACTGACTTAAATTTCTCCTTATACATACGGGTGTTACTATCATCTTTCCATTCCATTTCCTATTTAATATAGATATAAAACAAACTTCTGGTGGGTTATCCATAAACCATCTATAGAATATGTAACACACGACTGAAATTTCAATGTATATTGATTCTGGCCAAGGACATAAATTCAGTTTTGGTATAAAAACACCATAAAGTAAACAAAACAGTGAACTTTTGGGTGCTTGCTATAAATTACCTCTGCTGTTTCCTGTTCCAAATAGAAACTCTTTAGCGCTTCTCTCGTCCCTAGCCGTCTAGCAAAGTATGCCTGAAAGTGAAAGAACGATATGGTTGTCAATGCAAGCCAAATTAATTGCTTCCTCGCATGAAAGAATTCTACACTTCAAGCAAACTTTCGAACCAACAACGGCAAATTGCTTTCTCGCATGAAAGAATTCTACACTTCAAGCAAACGTTCGAACCAACAACGGCAAATTGCTTTCTCGCATGAAAGAATTCTACACTTCAAGCGAACTTTCGAACCCACAATGATAAGGTTTACTCAGATGATCGAGAGAACAATATTATTTATGCAGCTTGTGTTACGCGATAGCTCAAGACAGCAATAATGATATTATATATGTTTAATGCATCTGGTGTTACGTGTTAGCTCAAGAGAACAGTAATAGTATGTTAACCGTTGTTAAGCGATGGCTCAAGAAAACAATAATAATATTCATTATGTTTATTTAATACAACTGCAATCCCATTCTGTTATAAGGACAAGACGAAGACGTTTGCCTACCTTGCAAGTTCTGAAGTTGTATCGCATGATATTAAGCGAAATGCGATCCTGAAAAATAGACGAGTTAAGTAAAAACATAATTTACTGATCTGATTTTCTTGGACACATTGTATAAATCTCTGTCGCTGGACATCCAAAATTACAGGCATTAACTAAACTTGAAGACAGGTGTTAAACTTCTCTGACACAATTCTTGAGAAGGAAATATATAAATGCAATTAATCCTTTAGCGAGGTGTCCCTACCTGTTTTTTAATAAGACTTGCTGTTGTATAACTGACAATGTGTAAGACATTTCATAACATTTAGTATTATATATTCTTTTTTGTAGTCATATTCCCAATGGGTTTTGTTTTTAATTGTTTACATACTTTCTGAAAATGACAAAACTTGTACAAACGTATGTGTATAGAATTTCATTAAGTATCAATAGCTATTATGCCCCTACGATAACCTGATATTTTCAAACAGGACTATAAATAAATAGATTAAAATAGAACATAGGGAATTCAACATTTTTCTAACATGCTTAAATCTAAACATTTCTAGTTTTATTACCAACTACAAATTAGCTTAGTGGTGAAACATACTTTCCATGTTAAACAAATCTTTTGCCTTGTGGATTCGAAACTCAGCATCGAGATTTAATACTTATTTCACATTTGCATAAAATATAGATCCCTTCATGTGCTCTGTGATAACATGACAGAGAAATATCTAAAGCCGATATGGCAGATGAGAAAGGTTTAGCATAATATCATAGATGACATTAATTAAATGCATGCACTTAAGCGAATAATGAACATAATATTATGTTATATAAAGACATATATTCAAATACAAACCATCACAGAAAGAAACGAAAATATGAGAACAAAAATGAAAACGAATAGGAAAAAAATCCTCATGAGGATTCGAACTCACAAAACGATGTGCTTATATCCAATTGTTACCTGTATTTAACCAGACTGAGCTATGTTTCAGTAAACTAACTGGATAGTTAAAATGATACAAAGCCTAATATTTACTTGTCAAAAATTGTGCAAACATAATATATTGTTATTTTATCAGTTATCATAAATTGGACTCTTCCTCGCGTTTCGGTGGGAACCACGTTATCGTTGGAGATTAGTACGTACTGCATGCAGAAGTGTGTTTCGCTAGAACATTTTAATTCAACCGTACAGTGAAAAGGATACAGGACTGTTGGCACTGTATGCTAACATGTAGAATATTGCTCCCGTCTGCTCTTGGTTTTCCACGCTTATTCTCCAGATGTCGTCATTCAAGATGCTGTACGTCTATTAAAAAGATAATGAGTTGATGCCATTTCAAGTTCAAAAATCAAAATGTAGTTCAGGGCTACAAACACGTTCAATTAACTTCATTGAAGCGGTTAACTAACATAATATGTTTACTATGAACTGCAAACTGACACCACTTTTACACCACCAGAAACTAATGGTGGCAGGAGCAAACTACTTGCATATTTAGAAATGTGATTTATTTCAACTGACTTTATGTCTAAATTCTTGACTGAGAAATCTGACTGAGTATAGACTGAGAATACAAGATAGAAATATAATCTAGTGCAGCTAGTGACCGCATACGAATAGAACACATAATGCGTTTATTCAAAGAAGAATGATACCAAAAAGATTAGAATGAAATAAATACCTTCAAATATATTTTGAAAATTCCTCTCCATTTGTTTTTGAATATACAGTTAAGAAAAAGACATATCATTCCCACAGAAAGGACAACTGGCATAACAATTATCAGCACATATCCAGCTGGTTGATAAATGTTTGTTCTCTCCTTTCCGCTTGTAGTCAGAAGCAGTAAAAGAAACAGCACCAGGAGGAACAATAGCACACACAGGGATAGGGCAGAAATGATTAAATGGGAGTGTTTCCAAATATGTTGCCATTGCATAAACAGCGACCCATTTATAGTTTCTTCTATTTCATCAAGCAGATTTGCTGAAATCTAAAAAACGGAAATGATAATACTTTATATACGTATATAAATGTGTTTTAAATGTGTTTAACTGTAAAGGAAAATAGCTCCACTATAGCATTTCATCTTCTTATCAACCATCCCTAAAGTAGGCAGATATATTCAATACAAAATGATTTAATACCATTTAATAACATATAAGATTCATATATACCTCAAAACCTGAATTCCAGATCTTGGCTTTGTCAGTGTCCGTCAGGTGAATCCTATACCTTGCTAAAGCCATGTTGCTTGTTTTATATCCTTCGGCAGTAAAACGCAGATGCTTTCCGTTTTTCGCTATGTGAAAGAATTTATAGATAGAATTTAAATTCATGACATTCGTTAGTAATTTGGTATAACTTTCCAAAATGTGCCTTACTTAAAATCAATGTTTATAATTCAAATAGGGTAGCTTTTTCAAAATATAACACCTGCAGCTTTTTTCTTGTGCCATATAGAGAAAATGAATCAATGAACATTAAGTGACCCAATTATTTTGCATTATGATTAGACAAGATTTAATTAGTTACAACTTCAGTTACATATATCTATATATATGAAATTGTCATAATTTAACATACTTTCTCTGTTATCAGACAGGATTTCTGAAATAAAAAGAACAAACAGGAAGATGTTTACTGCCTACAAGTTGTTGTCTATTTATAAAAAGACAGTAATTGAATAAGATATATTCGCAGGTTTGTAATTATTTTGTTATATTTTGAAGAACCTGCATAGTTTTGGAAAGATTTTTAAAATCTCTAAAAGAGGTTAAATAGAATTGACTGTGGAACCTCAAATGTATATTGGGTTACCTCTAAATTCAATAATATCTGTATGGACATCCTTTGGAAGCATAGAATGCAATCAAGCAAAATAACAGCAGACTCGGTTTGTTTGAGTCTGATCATAAAAAGGTAGTATAATTTTCTGTTCTCTTCACGCTCTTTAGCACCGGCGTCCAAGTATGAAGGTCATTTTACGGCCGCCGTGCACAGCACTAAGAGATTGCTGTTGTGATAGTTAATAATATTTGACTAAGAATAGAAAAATGTAAAACACCACAAGTCCCCCAACACAATATAAACGAAAATGTTGCAGGCTCGGTTTGATTGAGCCTGTTCATACGCAAGCTACCGTACACGCCCTCTAGCCCCGGGTTGAGCAGATCTCAACATTTACACATGTAATAAGTATCAGAATATAATTTAGAAGCATCCGTAGATGTCAATTGTCCCATCAGTAATACGACTTGGAAAGAGTTGCCTGGAAATACAAGAGAATCAGACTCAATGGCAATGTTTGAAACAACACTCTAGGATGTATACAAACCTCCTGTTCCATCATCTTTTTACAAGCGGCGAATGTTCATCATCAGAGCATCAAATATGAATAAGAAATATCTATAGCAACCTAAATGCTGATTTGTATAACTACCATATTTGTAACCAGTTTAGCGTTATAACAGAAGACACAAATTACTATCGAAGTAAGAAAAACACTCGATACTTACATCCTTGATATTCTTATGACTGTCAGACCTCTTATTTCATCATGTTCACCATTTTAGAAAGGGAACTAAGTGACTTTGATGCTTTATCCTGTTTGTGTGTTTAGTAATATATTCCAACATAATATGAACCACTAAAATATTTACAATCATTAACTACGTTAGACGGGGAAATTGGCGTTCTTAACAAATATTCAACGAATGTATCATTTTTTCTCTTTGTTTTCTCTGTAATTGCATTTTTAAAACCAAGAACCCTTCGTGGCCGAGTGGTTAAGGTTACTCTACAACTCTGTGTCTGTACTATTTGTGGAGTGTCCTTGAACGTGTTTATCATGAATATGGCTTATATAGTATATATATGTTGCTTGGTCGCCATTTGGTGGCTGTAAAAAGTCTCTCTGTAGTTTACCTTAGTTTTGTTATATTTTTGTCAGTTTGATTCATGCAAAACATTTAATTTTGCTATCATAGAATTCGCTTAAGCCGATGCTAGGGGGCGAGAGGGTTGTTGCACATTTCATTACTTCTAATAAACACAATTAGTCAAACAGAGTCTGTTGGTTGGTTGCGTTCTATGCTTCAAAATGATCTTTTCACATGTTTTATTAAAATCTGCATCAAACAAAAATGAAAACAAATAGGTACACAATTACAGTCAACAATTATATATGACAATAAAGTAAGAGCAAATAGAAAAAGTTACTGCTTTACAATACATACCTTTGTTAATTACAGCGTTAATTATCTTAAGATATGCTGTTTCTATCTCCCCTTCTGCGTCAATGTATGTTAGATGTCGGATATTTTCCGGAATTACACAAGGTTCAATCTTAATAGGGATAAGATTGTAATCTCCTTTTATTTTAAGGTTCAGTGCTTCGTCTAATTCGTGTAAACAGTATTTACTGTTTATAAACTCCTCAGATAGAACTACGAGCATATTCATGCTCTTCGTGATAGCTCTGTACATATTTTCCATTATAGAACATCCCGCTGTAAAATCTCGTTCATAATAACAACACTTTATCCCATTCTGTTCCAGATTGTCCACGAGCAAACGCACTTCATTTATTTTATTGCTTTCATAACACACGAATAAATGGGAATCCTTGTCGTGGGGTAAATCCACATTATAACACGCCATTTCTTTTCAACCTTATCTGTAATGTGAACACTACATAATTATTGATCCAGTGCAGGTAATCAATCAATAGCTTTACATGATTAAGTTTTAAGTAGTAATGTATACTGTTCTGTTTTGATTATTTTATGTGCAATTGATAAACTTGGATATGTATTTTATAATTACATGTATGGTGTTTAAACTGAGTTTAATTTTTCTTGCGGCGAAAGTAAGTATGGTATTAAATATACAGGTATAAATCTACTTAGTAATACTTTATAAATACCGCAATACTGATAAGAATTACAACTTAATAGTAATTATAAATCAAAGGACTGAAAGTACTGGAGGATCGATTGTCTTTGAACAACACAGATTGTACAAGATTTTGACGATTAGCATTTATTATTTATCAATTAACATTTAGCTATTTGACATCGACGGAACCGGCTACCTAGCCACTGCCTTCTCCGCATGTAAAAATATGACTGCTCGTCAATTGTTTCTCGAAACATATAATTTATTAGCCTCTGATCTGTTATCCGTAAGCTATACTCTGTGTACATATGAATTAAAATACTGCAAGTAAGTTAAGAAAGAGCCCTTTGCAATATTTTGCGTGACCGATAAAACCATAACCCGCCATCAGTATTAGCCCGTAATTGCATTATTGAATACTTTTGACCGTTTAACTGAATTTGACGCTTTTAAGCAATTAGAAACAAATTATTGTTTGATTTACTAGTACGTAATATATTTTTCAAAAAATAAAACAACATTTCTATATAAATTTCTAAAATGAAGGTCTGTAAAGCCAGCGGAAGATGTAGTCCCTGAAATAATTTCTGTTCCGTTTTGAAAACGTTTCAGCACTTTATAAAAGTGTTATCTAATCCAGTCCATATCTAACCATCCTTGGACCAATATATCTTTTATGTAGGATAAATATCGTAAAATGATATCAGACCATTATAGTTTTGCTCACTGGTTTTAAATCGGACCGATATCATGTCTAGGTCCGATATCGATCAGGTATTAAACCGTCTATCCGTCACTGGGGATACTCCGTCTTTTACGCAGTTCACTGTTAGTGACAAAAAAAAAAAACGCCAAACAGCTTACATTTATTACATTTAAGTTGCATTTCTTACGACATCTGGCCAATACTTGACCTTTGTTGTTTTTGATATGTTTAACATACATGAATGGTTAGGTATTGACTGAGGGGATTTTTAATCATATCTTACAAACATAACACTATGCCTAATCGAAAAATGGTGTGGGTCATATTTTTATATCGGGCAGATATAGCGCCTACCCGCCAATATTCCGACTGCTGTCAATCCGATAAAGGCATGCAAACTGAGTGACACATCTATAAATTAGGCGCGGAGAATAATCAATAGTAAAGTGTAACATGCTGTTCAAAGTGAACCTTCGATTTAAAATAACGTGTAATATTCCTAGTGCCGTCATTTCATTACTGTATCAACATTTTGATGGAATACATGTACATTTGTATTTAAACGCTACTGACGGAATGAATAATTAGGAAAAACCAATACAAAACATCTATAAAATCGAACAAATTGTTAACTTTCCCGTGTCTCGCTATGCTATGCTTCTATAATCGTAAATGTATTAGCCAGAATCAAAAACAGTCGTAAACATATTAGCCATAGTGAAAGGCAAATCGGCTAGATTTGCCAATCGATTGATCGCATAATCGGACAAGCCAACCGATTCGATTAATCGGATATAATCGGATAATCGGTTACACTAGTTGCATATCTATAAGTTCACCTCACAATGTATGTTTTATGCCATTACTTAAGAAAGGAACCTCACAGACATCAAATATCCTATTCCTATTGTATCCCATCATAAATACGAGTAAGTTAACAGCATAAAAGTAAAATATTTGTGAAGATAGTAAACTTCAAATCAGCTACTCGTCTTAATTTCACCAGGGACTTATCCAATGATATTGTGTTATTAAATTAAAATTTGGAGCAAAAAAGTACTAACGATCTATTAATTCTTATTGAACGACTGGAATGATTTCAATCCCACAAAATCAAAAATTGAAAATACTTTTGCTTATATGCTTGCGTAAGTCTTACGGCATGCTATGCATACTGCCATACTAATGTCAAGAATTTAGATTGATGGTTTTCCAGGCTTAAGTTTGTAAAAGCCATATATCTTCCAAAATCTGGGTGATCACAGATGACATCAATTCTTTCGACACTTTGGAGGCAGCCATTTTTACGTAGAGTAGTTTCCCTTGGCGCAATTGCCCCAAAGAACCGTAAGTACCAGAAAGAAAAATGTCAGAAACAACTAAATTATCCGTTAAGGGTGCCAAGTGATTTATCGGTCAGGGAAAAGTGAAGTCGGCGATCGCGATCATGACTGCAACGCCGACGATTATTCGATTGTCGCCGATTGTCGGCCCATCACTAAAATTTAGCCAGTCAATTTATTTATATCTTCGGCGTTTGTCCGGTGACCTAGTTTTCGCATATTAATATGTTACTGCAGTGAGAACAAAAAACCAATAGAAATGTATATTATACTGACTGAAAAATACATTAAATTGACGTTGAAAATACCGTCGTGGCAAAATAATTATATTTTGATGGTTAAATAAATGTATGGCACGGAACTAATTGTTTGTACCTATGGCACTACTTTTGTTCGGTCTGTAGTAAGAAAATTTCTACATTGTTAACTTTGGATCGATTCAACGTTAAGGTGTACGATGACAGTATATCAAAGTCAAGCTTTTATGACATTTTATACCAAAATTAACGAAACTTCTAACGCACACTTAATATTTATAGAAATAATAGTACGTTAAATTTTTTATGAAATTTCTTTAACTTTTACACAAATATCTTGTAAAGAATATATCAAAATTCAGCAAGATTGGATAGTGCAAAGATATCATTTTATTCACTAAACGACCTCAACCCATTTTTGAAAGTCGAATGTTTTATCTTTATTCAGCGAGCAAATGTCATTTGTAAGGATATGGAGGCTTTGGTAGTGAATTTCATTGATACGAGTCCAAACTTGAATTTGTTATATCTTATCATAAGGATAAGGAAGTTTATTTTTAATGTGTTTGTACGTATGAGCGCGTGCGCGCGTGCGCGCGTGCGTGCGTGCGTATGTGTGTGTGTGTGTGTGTGCGCGCGCGCGTGTGCGTGCGTGCGTGCGTGCGTGCGTGTGTGTGTGTTTAAATATAAAAACTTTGGTTGAGGTTGTAAAATAACTGAAATGATACCGGAGTATTATTAGATTTTGTTGAAACATTATTATAACGTAACACCAATTATGTCTGATGTGCGGTAAATTTCATAAATATGGTGTTTAGCAATATGGAAGATAGAGCAAAGATAACGAGTGTCTCGATGGGTCAGTGCAACATGGACGTATCTCGGTTTTTGAAAACTTTACACGAAAAGCAAAAGACTCCTTATGTTCAAATGAATTAAGGAGAAACAACATCATCTACTTAGTTTTTATCAAATAATAGTAACAACTACAATACTGTAGGGCGAAAAATTTAATCGGTAGTAAATTTTTTACAGAGTTATTTGAAGAACTGCCAGTTACGACCATGTTGCACTGAAATGTGTGGAAATTAGTCATTAACTCAATGCAACAAGGTTGTAACTAAAACATGACAAATGATTTATTGGAGATAATTCATCACAGAGCTGTTTATTTAAAAGACTTTTAATGGAATATTTTCAAGCACATCCAGTAACCTTTTTCTATATTTTCATTGACGTATTTTAGTGGCAAAAAATGTGATAAAAATCATTAACGTAGAAATCTGCATTACTACAGAACATATTTTAAACATTAAAATCATAGAATCTCTGCAGTTGTCACTTAACATAATTCCACAATTTTTTAGTTTATATCTGTCATTTTAGGGATTTGAAATTCTTTCCTAAGGCCTGTATATAGTCGTCAAGAACCTTTGAGGTTCAGGGTATTTAAATATTTTACAGTAAATATGCGTTGAGAACCTTTAAGATCCGATGTATTTGAATATTTTACTGTATTTATTCGTCAAGAAGCTTTAAGGTTCTATGTATTTGAATATTTTAAAGTACATTGGCGTCACGAACCTTTCAGGTTCAAGTTATTAGAATATTTTACTGTATATAGGCGTCCAGAACCTTCATGTTCTGGGTTTATTTTAATGTTTTAATGTATATAGGCACTAAAGGCCTTTAGTTCAAAGATATTTCAGTATTATACAGTAAATAGGCACTAGGGGCCTTTCTGGTCAAAGGTATTTGTTTAGTTTACACTATAAAGGCATTTGAAACCTTTAAGGTTCAAGGTATTGGAATATTTATAATCATATATTATTAATAATAAGATTTTCAGCGGGAAATATGGAGAAGTTCTGCATTGGAAATATTGCATGACTCAGTTAGGACCACAATACTACTCTAAGAAAGAACTAGTGTATACTTCTTACGGAAATGTCATATAAGACAAATGACTGTTCATTCTTACAATTTTGATGACATTTAACACATGTTTTCCGACAGTTATAATTATAATGATGTTAAAGAATCATATTTTGAATCTGCTACAGTACAAATAAAGACAAGCCCGGTGCCGATATCAATGATAATTGCGGCTTTACTTACGAACAAAGGATATTATTGTCAAAAGGATTATCTCTATTAGCGATAGAAACAATTTATCATTGTTCCCATATCGAAAAGAAAAAATGTATAATGCTGGAGAACATAATCTTTATTTTATCTAAACATTCTGTTTTAAATAAATATTTATTTATTCCTTCGTTTATTACATATCAGTTCTTCTATTTCTAAATTTTGAAGAGCATTTTTAAATAAAAGAATAAATATCTCGACTAGAAAATTAAACTGAAACACACCGGAAAAAGTGGACTTTTATTAAAGTTATAAAGCTCGTAACTGCTTTTTAACTTTGCCAGTTATTTGCTAAATCTATCAACGTAATTCGGGAAAATTTATTTTGAAAAATTAAAAGTAATCCAAAGACACTTATGCGTTAAAGTGTATTACATCGTGATATTTGTAGAGCTGATACTTACAAAGTTGTGCTGCGGCTGCAAAATTATTGAGTACATACGTATGTACAAAGACGTTAAAGGCTTATTGGGTGTTGATATATTTCTACATGTCATAATGTGTTGCTGGAGTTACCATTTTGTGTCAGTGATTCTCTCTTGACAGGGCGTAATTTCATTTACACTGCAATGTTGGGGGTTTAAGTTTGGCGCCATTAGACTAGTTTAACTTCTTTGCTACTGACCATTCCACGGCGGTGCTCTGCAGGGTTCTTTGTGTCTTATTATTACGTTCATTTGTATACACGTGTAAATACTTATGAATAGCAAATATGAAAACTATAAGAAGATCATTTGGTAGTAAAAAATGCACTTAAGAAAAATAATAGCAGACTCTGTTTGATCGAATCTTCATGAGAGGTAATGGAAATACTTTTAACACCAAACAATGGAAACGTTTCAGGTTCGGCGATACGGAACAACAGACAAGAGTCCATGCAGACTGTAAGAACTGCTTATTATGCTATCTTCTACCGTCCTATCACAAAAGCTAGCGTAGCACCAAGCTATAAAACTGAAATGTTTTGTGAAAACGTCTTACATTACCAAATTTAACTGGAAATTGACATGACCCTGAGCTTCACTAAGTGTGTAAACCATATCTCCATAAAAGTCAAGTTTTTGAGGTGAATAGTGTTGCATCTATCACAAATAGAATCTGCTATCTTTTCATTTTGCTTGGTTGCGTTTTTTGCTCGCAAATGATCTTCATAATAGATTTCTTTAACTTTAAATGCTTTTTGGCGGCAGTACTTGGACTAAGTGTAGTCATTTTTTCTAGTCTTACTTGATCATTGAGTCCATACCGCTTTATTAAAATAGAATTCCGCTTATGTGGACAGAGACGTAAGTGGTGTTTCCCATTTCATCACATTAAATGAAAAAAAAACTCAATAAAATCGAGTCTGCTACTTTTTCCATGATTGCATTCTGTGTATCCAAAGGATCTTCCTATAGATTTTATCAATATACCTTATTACACAAGTATTTTTAGATTTTCATTAAATTTCAAACCAAATCTGAATTACGACTGCTATATTCAGTAAAATATTTTCGCATTTTATGCTAAAGATAGTCGTGCTGTAGGTGTTCATTAGTAATGTATTGATTACATTTTAAAAAGACAATAAGCTGTAATAGAAAATCTGATAAACTAAGAAATACTTATCCATAAGATCTAACAAAGGGGTACATTCCCATCTAAATAAGGGAAGTTAATACAAGCGATCTGTTTCCCGTAATGACTTTAAACATAACAACTTTCTCCTTGGAAAACAATAGTTAGAATTTCAAATGATTTCACACAAATAATTATATTCAAAACCTAGCTATCAGGGGAAAATGCCATTTTTTCCCATTCGTGTATTTATATGAAACATATAAATATGAAGCACATAGATAGGAAACATATAAATACGAAACATATAAATACAGATAATGAAGGACAATACTTGATTAAAATACAAAATACTAAGGTAAGAGATAAATGGTTTTAATAAACTTAATAAAAATGTTTAAACAATATTAATGGAAGGCCAAGCTACTGTTATTTAAAAGACTAGTTATTGCTATTAATTTGTGAAAAGAAACCGTTTTTCAGTTTCGTTATCAAATTTCTAATATAAGAGGCATAAATCATAAACTTAATAAGAAAACCACGATTACTATATTTTATTTCCAGATAATATTTGCATGTGACGAGATCTGTCCACTTGACAAACCATATTGCAGCGATGCTGGTTGTATCTCAGATTGTCCTGAGCCATTCTATATCAACGGTAGCGACTGCGTGGGGGATTGCAGAAATATGTTTGTTACTGAGAACAGAACATGTGTAGACTCCTGTCCAAATAACACATATTCAAAGGAAACCCTGAAGCAAGTCTATGCAACGCAGTATTTGGAAAGAAAATGCATTACGTGCTCAAATGAAGATGAGTATATAATGAACAATACATGTGTTAATATGTGTCCGGAAAAGTGGAGAACTATTGATCAGAATCACTGTAAGTCAGACTGTCCAGGAGGTAAACCGTTCAAGCTTAAAAAAACAATATCAAATATCATTCATTTTGATTGTGTTAGCAAATGCCCACGCTTAGAGGATAATGGGATCTGTGTGGACACATGCTCAACAAATAAAGTTATGTTCGGTTCTTCGTGCTTAATTAACTGCCCATCTTCAGACCCGATTTTAAAATCTAATGAATGCATATCGGAATGCCCTTCGCCTGCAATGTCTCCTGAACGCTTAAACAGCACGTGCATATACCAATGCCCTGCAGACAAGCCATTTGTGTTAATTAATAGATGTGTTAGCCAATGTCCAGGTGAAGCGAAATTGAAAATGTACAAAGACGGAGCAACAATTTGCGTAGATAAATGTCAAGAAGTGGATTATAGGCACAACGACTTTTGCCTTAATACGTGTCCGGATTCGACAGTATCTGTGAATAACAGTTGCGTACACGCTTGTCCAAGAACACGATCTTTTTCATGCAAGGTGAAAAATGGTCACATCTGTGGTACGAACCAGAAGGAATTGGATCACACAGTCTGTGTTCATACTTGTTCTGAAAACATGTATATTCTGAATAGTTCATGTGTATATACATGCCCATACGGAATGCCAGTATTCAATAAGGAATGTTCAGACATTTGTCCAGTAGATAACCCGTATCTTTACAACAGGACCGTTATGGAAGGATGTTCAGAATATGATGGTTGTAAGAATGTCAGATACTTGCTTAAATGCATTGGAAAATGTCCAGATGATTCGTATGTTTACAACAATGTATGTATGAATGTTTGCCCAAATAATACTTTCTACAATGACTATACGTGCGTAGAACAGTGTCCTCATTTGAAGAATCTTACTCAAAGTTCAAGCCTTACTTTTCATCTTGGACGTTACAAGGACATAAATGGAATTCAATTCTAAATGTCTAAGTTCCTGTCCCGATCATTATCGTTTTGTCCGAAATATGACGTGTACGTGTGACAAGTGCGATACGCGATACAAATATAAGAACGTATCTGGAGTATTTTGCACTGAGAGTTGCCAAAACTTCGACTTTGAACTCAATGGTACTTGTGTGAAGAACTGTCCAGATTCTTATGTCGTTTTTAATAAAACTTGTTCGGAAAAATGCCTAGGAAGTCATCCATATTCTTTTAACTCAGTACTTGGAAAAGACTGTAACATCTACTCGGGAGAATGTTCAGCTGTAAAAGAATTCAGTACTTGTGTTTCAAAATGTCCAATCAATACCTACGTTAACAATAAGATATGCTCTAACTTTTGCCCCAAACCACTTTTCACATACAAAGAGGAATGCATCCAGTCATGTCCAGAGTCGTCAAAATTTATTGATGAATCCTTTCTTACGATTACAAACTGGATTAGAAATACTCGATCACAGCGTGTAGAGGGCCACGAAATAAATACATCCATTTCCCTGTGTGTATCTGCATGTCCAGATAATATGGCAGCTTTAGAATTAAATTGCAAAGCTACTTGTCCAGCGCATTCGAGGTTCATTTATAACGGGCACTGTCATAAGAGACCATGCAACACTACTTTTATGTTCCATTTATTCGCAGGCATTGTATGTATGAATATATGTCCCTCTGACAGGTTCGAATTGAATAATACATTTGTTTTACAGTGTCCAAATAATCATTTCTCTTTACAAAAGCGATGTGTTTCAGAATGTAATAAAGAAACAGAAATAGTTAACAATGCGACTATCGTGATTAATCCGCATGAATGCAAAGAAGATCGGACGTTTACATGTGCAACAGATTTTCTTTATGATATACAGTGCAGACACGATTGTCCACGAGATAGATTTCTGTGGAACAATACTTGCAGAGAAACTTGCCCCGATAGCACGAAACTTTTTAATAAAACTTGTCTTCTGAAATGTCCAGAAACACATATGTACATAACTCGTTATAATGTAAAAGTAATAATTTGGAAACACATTGGTGGTGATAGGTACGTAAAAAGTGAAAGCAATATTGACAATAAAGAATGTGTACAAAATTGCTCAAAGTTCAAGTCCGGGAATATCTGTGTTGACGAATGTCCTAGCTCTCACTCGTTTTTACTTGGTGACAGTTGTCTTAGTTCGTGTCCAAATGGCACTTTAATCGACCTTAGAGGAAAGAAATGTGTCGAAAATTGCCCAAGCGACCTGATAGAACAAGGTCATACATGCCGAATTATATGTGAACATAATCTTTTGTACAAAGATGGGCAATGTATAAAGAGTTACGAATGTAAAGATGCATTATTTGAGTTTGCTGGAGAATGCCTTCACATTTGTCCTAATGGATATGTTTGGTTCATCTCATGTGTTAATTTGTTAGCTGTCGGATTATCTATTCCAGTTCTGTTAATACCTACGCTAGGTTTGGTCGTATTTAGTCGAAAACCATTTAGAGACATTTTGACTATAATATGGCTTATTTTTATCAAAGAGGTAAGTACATGAACCCATGAGAACATCAGTTAATTAATCTTTGCAAAATACATTTTATGCAATTTATTAAAATTTGTCTTGGAATTGAGTACCCCTTTTTCGTATTTATTTTTGTTATTTGAAACTGTGTCGAATCTGCATTAAAATATTGTACACATTGTTTCTTTATGACAAGAATTACTTCATACAAAACAACAAGAATTGTTCACGTTGATCTAGGTACATTTAGTTAAACAACTTTTTGCAAAACATATCTAATAGTGTACTTTGTATAATAACTTCGCTCTTCTATACGTAATACACTAACGATCATGTTTTTATCGCATGTCTCGATTTTCTGTTTTTGATATATTTCTAGCTGACGTTTAAAAGCTTAACAATACAGACAGTGAACGTTTTTTTTACATAATGCAACACAAAATGTGAGTAATAGTAATAAGAAAGTGAAAACAGCTGTTTGTCCTGGACTTGCTTTCAGATGATTTTGATGATATAATAATCGTCAAAACAGATATATTTTCACTCTCAAAATTAAATTTACTTAAATTATCATTATCCATTTCATTTACTATTGTTTTCACATTGAAATTGATTAACTGTAATTAAATATGACTGCATAAACGTAATTATGACTCTTTGCAGGAAAATCAAACTAAATATTTGACGAAGAAACAAATTCATCAACCAGACAAAGGTATTAATAAAAGGGCAAGAATCGAAGAAGAAGAGTTACTTTTGGAGGACATGGACAGTAGTGATGACGATATGTCATTATTCGCCAGTACAACATATAGCTGTAGTGACATAGAAATAGAAACAGTTATGTGATTTAGAAAATGAATCAGCTTAATAAAGAATAGAACTGTTTAAAAGTGGTACTGGTTAAAGTGTGATTGTACGAGAGTGTTGAAATATCCTCCTTTTAACAAACATGTGATTGAATATATATATGTGCACATTCCTTATTGAATATAGACACTCCGTAAGGAGAAGAATATACACATGCCCGATCTAATATAAACATGTTCTCAGGACAGGAACATAGAATGTTCCTTCGAACAGATACCATAACTTTGTCCCATTTTTACCAAACACGTAAAAGATTCTTCTTCATGAAAACGTTTTATTTATGTGTTATTTACAGCTACTGTAGATGCTGGACACCAATTTACGCAGTAATCACTACGCCTATAGTCACCATTTTCGCATTTATTGATGCGTTGTTACACCTCAAAATGGTAGCAACGCGTTTTGGTAGTCGTGATCACTACCAAACTTCGGCCGAGTTTTGGTAGCGGCAAAATACGTTGTAATAGTACATATGATGTGTTAAGGATCATGGAATGGAACGTGTTTTGGTAGTTGTTTCTACACCGGGGGCTGAGCTCATTTTTGCAATACGCATAAAAGAGAGAGATAAAAGGAGTGAATGCATCCTATGAAAATGGTCGTGTGGGGGTTCGGCTTCCCCCCCCCCCCCCCCCGATATATAGTTTTCATATAAAAACAACCAAAACGTAGATTCCCGAGAGTGTGAAAGGGGCTTCAAACGCCGCTTCCTATGCAATAACATTTTATTGTTCTATTTTTTGTTTTATTTACTTCCGAGGAATAATATGATGTTCGAGTCCATTTCAGATTAAAGTAGGCTTATTAGCTTATTTATTCGCTAAAAGATTAATAACTTTCCTGTCATGAAACCTGAACCAAATATATCATAATCCCATCTATTATAGCTCGATTCTTTCTTAAATAAAAGAGTAATTGTTGTCAGCCCATTGTCAGCATCCACACAGCACATAATGTTGCAGGATGAAAGGTTTGTAAAACACTGCTAGACCAAATAATTTCAAACTCCACACAAGTCTTTGGCAACGTGCGATGATCTCACAGGACAGGGACCGTAGCTCTGGCTTACCTTTTGTCATAATAATGCCCCTTTTTAGCTCACCTGAGCAATGCTCAGGTGAGTTTTTCTGATCGCTCGGTGTCCGGCGTCCGTCGTCTGTCGTCTGTCTGTCGTCTGTCAACATTTAGCTTGTGTATGCGATAGAGTCTGTATTTTTCAACTGATCTTCATGAATTTTGGTCAGAATGATTACCTTGATGAAATCTAGGCCGAGTTCGAAAATGGGTCATCTCGGGTCAAAAACTAGGTCACTAGGTCAAATCAAGGAAAAACCTTGTGTATGCGATAGAGGCTGTATTTTTCAATTGATCTTCATGAAATTTTGTCAGAATGATTACCTTGATAAAATCAAGGCCAAGTTTGAAAATGGGTCATCCGGAATCAAAAACTAGGTCACTAGGTCAAATCAAGGAAAACCTTGTGTATGCGATAGAGGCTGTATTTTTCATTTTATCTTCATGAATTTTGGTCAGAATAATTACCTTGATGAAATCTAGGCCGAGTTCGAAAATGGGTTATCTGGAGTCAAAAACTAGGTCACTAGGGCAAATCAAGGAAAAACCTTGTGTATGCGATAGAGGCTGTATTTTTCATTTTATCTTCATGAATTTTGGTCAGAATGATTACCTTGATGAAATCTAGGTCGAGTTTGAAAATGAGTTATCTGGGGTTAAAAAGTAGGTCACTAGGTCAAATCAAAGAAAACCTTTGTGTATGCGATAGAGGCTGTATTTTTCAACTGATCTTCATGAAATTTTGTCAGAATGATAACCTTGATGAAATCTTGGCCAATTTTGAAAATGGGTCATCTGGGGTCGAAAACTAGGTCACTAGGTCAAATAAAAGAAAAACGTTTTGTATGCGATAGAGGCTGTATTTTTTAATCGAGGTTGATGAAATTTAGTCAGAATGATTGCCTTGATCAAATCTAGGTCAGATTCGAATATAGGTCATCTTAGCTCAAAAACTAGGTCACTAGGTCAAATTGAAGAAAATGCTTGTTTACACTTAAGAGACCACATTTTTGATCCAATCTTAATGAAAATTGGTCAGAATATTTGTTTCCATGAAATCACTATGTCAAACATGTTTACACTGTTATGGTGTGTTTATCAGGTGAGCGACCTAGGGCCATTCTGGCCCTCTTGTTATAAATTTTGACAGAAGGTCTATATCTTATATGCAGGCTTCCCAGAAGCTACCGGACATAATACTTTGAATTTTTCCGAATAATAAGGTAACCTCTTATGGAAGGTTATCAATTCTTTAATTCTAGCATAAATTTGATCAGAATATGGGATAAAAAGTCAGTTCCAAGCATTTTGGTTCTCTAATACCAAATTGCATTCAGGCTAACAGAATTTGGTACTGACTAAATAACTCGCCGAATATAAGTAGTACTACTAAAACTCGGCCGAATTTTGGTAGTTTCTTCCAAAATGCGTTGCTACCATTTTGAGGCGCGGTAATGGAATACATTTTTGGTAGTTTCGTTTACATCAGGGGCTGGATCATGCGTCCTCATTGTCACATAATCATTGATTTTTATCAATTTCGTCAACAACATTATTTTCATCACTGTTTTACTGTTTGGATGGTGATTTTAAGACGTAAAACAGCTTTGTCTATATTTGATATGGAGTTAAAATATGTTTTGGAAAGCTGAACATGTGAATAAAATGTTTAATTTATTAAAAAAAAAGAATCAATTTCACAACACAAGCAAAATATACGTTCTCTTGATTACAAATCGTTTAACAATTGTAGGGTATGCACTGTCATGTCTAAGATATAAAAATGTATGCAAAACACAATTGAATCGCGCCATGAGAAAACCAACATAATGGCTTTGCGACAAGCATGGATCCAGATCAGCCTGGCCAGGATCCATGCTGATCGCTTTCATAGTCTATTGCAATTAGAGAAACCGTTAGCGAACAGCATGGAGCCTGACCAGACTGTGCGGATACGCTGGTCGCAAAGCCATTATGTTGGGTTTCTCGTGGTGCGGCTCAATTAAGAATTGTAAGAAATAGGAAAAGCTGAATATATGGTTAATATGTATAATTCTATGAAACTTAATTATTTTCATAATGCAAGCAAAGTATACGTTATTTTGATTACAATAGTCTTAGAAATAGACAAGAAATATCTTTAAAAAAGATGGTCGGCGTGATGTAACTGAAGCACAAGTTATATATGTGCAGAAACCTGTATTTTAAATCTTTTGGCAATGTTGAAAGGGACCTCTGTGAAGTTTTGTATAAATGAGGACAGTAGTTCTGAAGAAGACTGTGTTTAGAAATTGTGGAGGGACACACAACGGACACCAAACAATCACAAAAGCTCACTTTGAGCCTTTGATGCTTAAAAGAAGGTAACAGTAAGCAATCAATATTGAAATACGTTCTATACTTTATTTCTGGAATTGTTGGAAACAACATGAACACTTACCCTACTTCAGCTTATTATAAAGTTTGTCTATCATTCAGAATATGTACAGTATTGTTTTCACCGGAAAGATTGATTTAAAATTTAACAGTATCGGACATGTTGTTGCAGGTTAATAATGATTTGCACTGGTTAGAAATTGTTGCTGTAATGCAGGGTAAGAGTTAATGACTGTATAAAAAAAACAAATAACCTTATTGTAAAAACAAAACTTAAGGAAAGGAAACTTAACAAAACAGAAATAACTTAACAAGAAAACTTAACAAGACAGAAATATGTCCGGATGAGCAGATAAATATTTTGTTGCGCACACCTGTTCAAGTGGTACGCATACAACCCGATGGTGCTGTACTTATAGAGGTTATATATGACGAACGCGTTGTCATTTCACTCAGTGTCACACATTACTCAGATTGAAGCATTTTCAGCCTTTCCTCCAATTAGCGCTACTCTTACAAAATCTCTTATTATAGCTGAAAATACCGAGAATACCTTACCCAGCAATCCGATTGGTACATTATTCAGGCGGCATAAGGTCATACGAGGTCATAAAATCGTGCTTAATACGGCACGCCGAAAAAATGTGGTTAAAATTTTTAATTCTTTAAACATTAATTACTTTCACAACGCGAGCAAAGTTGACCTTACAGTAGTTTGATTTCAAAACGCTTAATCAATCGTAGGGTATGTACTTTCAAGTCTAAGACATAAAATGTATGTAAAATACAATCAAGAATTGTAGCGACTACAATGGTTGGTTTCATACTTATAAACCACACATATACCGGTCACCGTGGCCCAATGGTAAAGGCGTCCGCCTCGGGATCGGGAGGTCGAAGGTTCGAGCCCCATGGGGAGCGTTCTGTCATGAGACTCGTTCCGAAAAGGCCGGTTCGTGAGCCGCGAGCTAGTTAAATGAATGGTTACCGACTTCTATCCGCCTGGCGCCTGGCATAGTGGTAGGAGTTGGGAGGTAATTGGTACGCACAATAAAGGTGTCTCATAATCCAAATTGGCTCGCCCTTTCAATAGGGGTGACACTATAATAAACAAGACCTTTACCTTTTTTATACATGTAATATACAATTATTTCCTTTTGGTAAGGTCGATATGTGGATTTATCGACTTGATAAAAGCGATACTGACCGAGGGCGCAGCCCGAGGTTGATATCGGCTTTATCAGATCGATAAATCCGCATATAGACTGAACTTAAAAGGCAACAATTGTTAAAATTATTAAATCCAGCCTTATTAAATAAGTATCAAAATTGAATACAAATATCTGCAGCCTTTGGTAATTTTTCGCACCAAATTGTGTACGACGTCGCATTGTTTTGACGTCAAACCGTGATGACGTCACAGCTGGAGGTCAATATGTGTTTTTGGCCCCGCCTTCGAGTCAATACGGCTTTTTATTTTTGAACATGTGACTACATTTAGACCAATGGAAAGGATTATATATATGAATTTAATAATAAATATCTATCAGTATCAACAGAGTCTGTTTTGGTAATTCAAAGCTGTTATCAAGGGCCGATTAATTCCTTCTATCGTAGCTACCGAATGCCAGCTATTTCATACCAACTGACCTGATAAGATCTTCTTATGCACGTAGACGGAGCGAATTGTCTGACCATCTTGGTTTCTTTGTCACATTTTTATTTCTGAAACTACACGGCTACGCTGATTCTTCGCGGGACTTCCTCAACTGTGCCTTCGAAAAGGTAGATGCTGGGTCTGATAATTCCTGTTAATTTAATTATTTTTCTAAAATGCTCTACATTATTTAAAACAAATCGTACTGCAGGATTCTTCTTCAGACAAATTTTCACTATTTGAATGTGTACGTGTAATGGTAGCATATCAAAGCGATATATAGGAGTACGCGTATTTTTATTCCTATGACGCTGTCTTTCAACTAATCGTTGCAAAGTTAAAATATCCAAAAGTTCTGTGGAGGTCCTAATGTGATAAATGTTTCTTGTTCCAAGTCGCATAAACTATTTATCCTGAATATTCAGTTATAATAATAAGGCTCATGTTGCCAATGTACCAACATTTAGTCGAGTTATGGACACCCTTAGCAAATGTGCAACTGACTCTCAACTTTAATTCAGGAGAGTACATTTGTGCATTCAATCCAAAGGCAATTCTACAATCTGGGGTGTACGAAAAGTTTTTCTAGCACCAGGTGAAAATACGAGAAGTTATGTCCGGTAAACAAAAATACAAGTGCCTGATATTTACTCGGCCAACCTCGGTAGCTCTCGGTGAATGAATTAATCAGTAACCCTCGGAATTAAATTCACTACGAGGTTGGATTATTTAATTGCATTTCAATATATAAAACAATATTGAAAAATTCTAAAGATTTTTTGGTGGATAAAGGTTGCATGTCTACCGTGTATATACTTTTAAAGGTATTATACAAACCGTCTTATGTGACCTTTTTCCCTGAATCGCCTGACTCTTAATCTCAGACAGTCTATACTTACATATGGGCGTTTGTGAAACCTGTTCCAGGGTCGGGCCATGCGAAAGACATATCAAATAACTGTGGTAAACAGTTGTGTCAAGTTCCTTCAATATCTCTCGATACATGTCAAAGTTAGACTCATGTGTATTCCAATGGTCCTGCCTGACTGTATATATTTTCAAGATTAAAAGGTCAAGGTCAGATGAGCGATTAAGTTCCATCATGACTCTCTTTATTTTTTTGTAAATCATTAGATTTTTCTTAGTACCGTTTTGCTTTGGATTTGTATATATCCAACGCATTTTTTTGTCAAAGTTCGAATGTCGTATGTCGTATGTCGCACACTGAACGACATTCAAACTTTTTTGTCAAAGTTCGAATGTCGTATGTCGTATGTCGCACACTGAACGACATTCAAATTTTTTTGGTCAAAGTTCGAATGTCCTATGTCGTATGTCGCGATATGGACGACATTCAAAATTTTCGAATGTCGTATGTCGCGCAATGGACGACATTCAAAATTTTCGAATGTCGTGTGTCGTATGTCGAGCAATGGAAGACATTCAAAATTTTCGAATGTCGTATGTCGTATGTCGTTTGTTTAGCCAACTTCACACAGCTAGTTCTATTATATTTCCAAACATGATTTAGTATCTTAACGAATTTAGCATAGGCTTAAGTGTGCCATTATCTCTTGCAGATATCGTTTATATCTTGATTTTATAACAAACATCAAGTTTTGTTTTGGCTTTATACGCTTTTCTCGCACAAGTGACGTCATCAGCAAGGTTGCAACTGTTTATATTAGTAACGTTCCTTTCGTGACGACATTCTATATACGACTGTAGGTATATTAGCGTTATTTGCTCATGAAAATATTTAATTTTATTTTTTCCTTTTGGTATTAGGCCATTTTATATAGGAAAGCGTACCGAGCTCTGTTATCCTTTTGTTTAAATAACTTATTACCCATGTTGACAGCTAAAACGTTTGATATAATATATCATGGTTATATATTTACAGCTTGGCCATATTCCAGTTTGTGTATAAATTTTAACGTTCGTTCTATTATCACACATTTTGGCATGCCTAGACGGTTAATTATTTTTGAGGTTTTGGTTGTAAGATATGAATCATGCCTGATTGATTTGTTTTGTTTGCAAATTAAGAATTGATTTTTCACAAAAGACTTAATTATGATCTGAACTCATCTCACACATAAGCAGATATTGTTTCATAAATGGTCATTAAATTGCAATCTTACTTTGTATTTGACCTAAATGTCCGCTTCAAGTACGTTTTTCAATAAACATGCTTAATACCATACTTATAGTCGAAAGAAACTCAAACAAAGGCTATGAAATTCATCAATTCTATTTGATGACTTGCAGATAAATTAATCAAAACGTATTTTAAAACTATTTAGTTTTTCAAGACGTTAAACACATTTTTACAATACCTCATTCATGTTAACCTATTGATAACCCTCACTGGTGCAGTAATTATTAAAAGCATTCGCAATAGAGATACGGGCGTGGAATAAAAGTTAAAAAAACATGGCGTTTTATAATGTGGATTAATGAGTTCGTTTAAACGAAATAGTTATTTCGTAAAAACGAAATGATTTCGTTTAAACGAAATGATTTCGTTTAAACGAAATAAAAAAAGTCTCACATTACCTAAGTGGAAAAAAAGTGTGTAACATGTCACTTTAGGGGCACCGTACAAATGTCTTCTTTACCAATTATTTTATAAAGCAAGAAATGGCAAGCATCTATAGTTTCCTGTCAAAGGTCATAAACCAAGCTGCCTGGCTTTCACGAGGTATAGACTTCAACTGACGGACACTGACAGAGCAATTGTATGGAATTCAGGTTTCGAAGTATGCAACTTTTTATTTGTTTTGCTTTGATTTTAGAGTCGTTTTTCTAATATATTTCAATTATGTAACGGATGGCAGTAAAACTTACTAGCTTTCTTGGATTCTGCACCAATACTTGTTCCCCGCAAGTAATTGCCAACTTCCCCATATGAATTAGAGGTTGAGGACACAATTTCTTTCAGTAATCGTCACGGAGAACATACGCCTAGCCCTCCGATCGACCTCACGATCCAGCGATCTGTAGATCTGCTGTATTGCTATTGAGTTAAGCGGGCGGACAGAGGTACACAACTAGATCCATAGAACAGAGTAATCTGTATCATGTTTAAAATGTACATTATATAATGTGGGTGTTACTGTTTGAGTTCCAGCGTTTTAGAATTTTTACGAATATTAGTACCTTGTCATAAAATGGACAAGTCCCTTAATGTTTGCGTTTTATACAAATGCGGTCACTACCTGAATAATGTGTATAACTGTTTCCACCAGCTTAATCGCCCTTCTTTTTTTAACGTTTGAATACAATCCGTAAGTATTCATTATAGTGAGACTTTGAAATTAATGATAATTTGAATAAAGGTATAATGTACCAACTGCTTCAGTGTCACATTATCTGAGCACTGCAAATCAGCGATTCAACTGGCAATTTCCTCATAACGATATATCTGCTTGTGCCAAGAGACCATACATTCTGTGGAAGGAAATAGTTGGCAAGTTGGTTTTTTTCTTCAGAATACAGCAATTTTGAAGGTTGAACTGATTTTCACTTTCTCCTTAAGATATTCGAAACAGACAGTACTACTTTTTATTTTAGATTTCAGTAAACCTACTTGAAGAAATAGAAGATACTGTGAATGGATCGTTTTTTATGCGATACCTGTATATATGGAATCACGCTTATTCGATTATTTCTGCAATATGCCTATGTTTAGTATCGTTTCTGACAGCACTGTTTCTTCTGCTGCTTTTGACTACGGGTGGAAGAGAAAAAACAAACATTTATCAGCCAGCTGGATATGTTCTTATTATTGCTTTATCAGTTGTCCCTTCTGTTTTCTTTGTTTGTGTAAAGTATTCATCTAAAAATAAATGGAGAGGATTATTCAGTATATATATAAAGGTGTGTATTTCATTCTAATTTTCTAATCTGCGTTTGTCCATCAATTCTTTAGCACTATGATTTCGTTAGATTAACGTATATGTGTTTCTACATTATTACTCACTCATATTTTCTGAAAGAGGTAGGTGTAAATGTTTAAATATACAAATGTACATTATTCCTCATTCATACTTCCTGAAAGATGTAAGTGTAAAAGTTTAAATATACATTAATCCTCATTAATACTTTCTGAAAGGCGTAAGTGTAAAAGTTTATATTCACTCAAATTTTTAAGAAATTCATATTTTAGATGAATTGCTGTAATTATAAAAAAAATGATAATGATAATAATAATTACTGATGACATATAGTATTCCTTGAATTTTAAATACATTGTCCGATTAAGTTTAGAATTAAAGCTAAAATTTTAATTGAAATAGTTTTATTGATATGTTATTTTAACAATCATTTTAATATATCATTTCATAACAGGCTTTCGACGTTATGCGGGACATGATCTGGAGAATTAGCGTGAAATACGAAGAACAGACAGGAGCTATATTCTACATTTTAGCAAATGATGGCAAGAATATTGTATCCTTTTTGAATTATATCGTAGTAATAGATAAATACGAGTGATAAAATATAGTTCTGTATTTCTGGTCATTTTTATACTTCTACCCTTGAATCACTGTCTCGGTGATCGTTTTTGCTTTGTCGTCTCGACAAGATCACCCTTGCGAAAATGGAACAGGAAATCCTGGGATTATCCCAGGAAGTCCCAGGACTATCCTGGGATAATGTCCTGAAAATATCTCAGGAATTCCTGGGACAGTCCTGGGACTTTTCACGCCGTTAAATGGGAATGGGACAATCCCAGGATTTTCCTATGAACAGGAAAAAAACAGGACATCTGAGAATTCCAATCCTGCTATTCTGAAAATCCCAGGAATGTCCTGAGATTTCCTGAAGACAGGACATAAAAGTATAATATTGTCCTGTTCTCAGGAAATCCCAGGAATTCTTGAAGTCAGGATATCCCAGGACAATTGTCCTGTCTTCAGGAAATCCCAGGAATTCCTGATGTCAGGAAATTATAGGACGATTGTCCTGTCTTCAGTAAATCTTAGGAATTCCTGATGACAGGAAATCTCAGGACAATTGTCCTGTCTTCAGGAAACCCCAGAACATGTAATTGAATACCTTGTAAACATGATTTGAAATTCTCTTTGGCGGGAAATACAGTTAACAAATTGACTGTTAAAGTTCAATAGTATTTACAGTAAGAATATAAGGATTATCATTTTCTAATATTAAAAAATATTTTGTAGTTAAAAGGCATACATCATGTACATTGAAACAATACAACCTGTCATAGCAGAAATATTAATTTCTTGGCACATCTTAAATCAGCGCAAATATATGCACTCATGGCAAAAAAACTAGGTGAAAGTACTACTATCTAGTCTAGAATCATCAAATTATGAGCTTCATACTGAGCAAAAAGCTCTTATCATTCTATGATCCGTTCACTAGAGTGAAACTGTCTTTGATCAAACATGCATGTACAAATAACCTAAACTGTAGTAACGCATTTCACGTTTTAATGCTCTGACTGACTTTAGAGGAAACTACTTTTCTAAATAACTTATTGTTTTGTAAAATCATTAAATGCAAGAGTACATTTAGTATTATTTCTAAAAGTTTATACAGAAATAATTTGCTAACTTACCACAAATTTATAGAATATATTCCTGTTACACTGACAACACCACAATCAGAAGTACTTAATGATACAGTTTCTCTCAAAACATGGGCCTTCAAAACCAGGATGTAATTAACTTATTACACCATTACAAGATCATGTTTCAAATTAATTACAATCTTTCAATCTGTATCTTTTAGAAAAAATCCTGTCTTTTGCCTGTGAACAGGACAATTTTTCTATCAAAAGTCCTTTCTTTTAGTGTTAAAGTCCTGTCTTCATGACTTTCTTGCAGCCTTGCTAAAAGAATCCCAGGATATCCCAGGATAATCCTGGGATTTCCTGAGAACAGGAAAATATTTCTGCACGGGAAGTTACGTGTACTTAATATTACGTTCTATTGAAATAGTTTACCTGTGAAAGAAAGAAAAATCAAGGAATACTTAACAATTGAAAAACCGAACGACCAGCTATTAGTAAGTAATGAAAACTGTCATTTCTGAATTTGTGCGGTTGATTCTTGCACGAGATATCTTTCTTGACGATGCGACTTAAATTAAACTTCTATCCAGAAGGGTTTGTCCATCAGTATTGTACACATGAAAGTTGTTATTTTCTATGAACACTTAACTGAACACTGTTTAATTCTAAATGATGATACGGCACCAAACCAGCCTAAAAAAACAAATATTGGACCAACAAGACACTATGCCTGATAGATATGTTATATACTTAAAACCAGCTTATATATTATAGAAGCAGCTGTTGAAATACACTCAAAATTTTGATACTGTAATGAAAGTATTGCCGGCAGAAACATCACTTTTTACATAAATAGTAAATGCTTTTGCAAGTTATTTTTCTGATGGACAAACACACCATAATCTAAAATTGCTTTGTGGAAGGAGAAATAAACTCACAGCACATAAATAGATAATCTTAATAACACGGTTAGGGACATGATGGGAATGAGACAATAGTTTTAAAGAGTTTAAGGAATTACCATCTTAAATGAGGCACAGCCGTATCTATATATATCCATTACAGTTTATATCAAGATTTTAGTTAAAAGTAGGTCGTATAGAAATGAAAGACGAGTCCGATATAAGTACTTAACTTCAACTATGCAGGATCGCATTTCATTAAATATCATGCGATACAACTTCAGAACATGCAAGGTAAACGTATAGTAAGCTTGTATGACATGCTTTGTTTACATTATCATTTTGCAGCTTAAAGCTTTTAAAGTGATATATTTTTCTTTCATTGTAAAATTGTATATATACCAGTGACGAAACTATCATTGCCACTTCTTACTTCAGGCATACTTTGCAAGAAGGTTAGAGACAAGAGAAAAGTTGCATCATTTTTGTTTGGTGCACGAAACAAATGAGGTATGTGACAAAATGTAACCTAAGCACCAGAGTGTTGTTTTGTAACAGAATCGTATTTACCTACCGCAGTATACATTTAAATATCAGATTAGTATTATATATTTTATGATTAATGGGTAACTCACACAGCATGTGATTCTATTGTTAACAATCTTTTGTAATGTTTTACCTTTTTATACTTTCACAGGCAGGCTTGCCCAAATGCTTTATTCTGTTCTGACTTAGATTTTATTTGACATTTGACTTAGTACTTTGTTTTTATATTAAATTAAAAAGCTTGTAGCTTACTCAGTCCTATGACATTATATATGTTTACAAGATAACATCTATTTAAAATAAAATATTGTTTAAATCAAAGTTAAAATTACATTCCTTTTATACTTAATTGGAGGCTGTAAAATCCTATACACATTTTTACACGTAGAAAATGGAATTACAACCTCTTTATATATAAGTTATATGAATAATTGTTTTACCTTCTTATTGACAACACGATCCAATGCAACTTCAGATAGAAAAAAGACACCAGTACAGATAAAACAAGTCGATATTTTGTCCCGAACATTACAACTATATCACATTTTAGGCTAGATGATTTTTTTTGCTAGTCTTATTTACAATGTTTCAAAAAAGGTATGCATTGTAATCAAATTAAAGTATTCCTATCAAATAATTTGTAAGAATAAAATATAAAATGAGATTGGAATAATTAAATGATACGTTGGAAACTGAATACTGCCTTAACTTCTAAATGCCAAAGTGATAACAGGCAGGGCATTAATCATTGAGAAAAAAATACCCAGGGGTAGTATTATTTAAATCAAAGTAAAAATTGGCACTTTAAATAGAACCGATTAACTTAAAGAAAGAAGTTGAGGAACGTTTCTGCCTGTCGGGTCTATGTGGACACTTCATTAATAATGAAGTAGTAGCTGACTGCATACATATTTATAAGGGTAAAACAGAATGAAATTACAGAGGTGTTAAACACATCACCTTCGAACTTTATAGGCTTCTTGTTCCTGGATAGATCTAATTATGTGTCAATAGGTCAAAAGTGAAGATCAATGGGGAGCATAAATCACGCACTTGAGATACACTCACATTCGGTGGCATCACTGACATTTTCCACCTTTTGGCCTTGGTTTTTATTTGATTTATACTATTAGTAATTTATTTTAGATCCATTGTAAAACGAGTTATTTCAACTTAGTTAAATCGCTCTCGACACCTCATACCTGATGATATCGCCGCGAGTGTATGTGAGAGAGGAAACCTTTTTCCATTTTAATGCTGAGCGCCAAGCAAGGGAATTTCTTGTAACATTATTACGTCTTTGGCACGCAGCCAGGGATTGAACCCATGACCTTGCGCACTCGAAGCAGACGCTCTACCACTGAGCTATCGAGGCGGAACTACTCTTTTTCAATGGCATATCACTTTGAGCTCCATCCCTGTCCTCTCATAACGGGAGCTAAGCGAGCCACTTTCTAGTGACTTTTTAAAGCTATCCTTGTTGTGAATTATCTTAATCTCGAGAAAGAAAATGCATGTTAAATATGGTTTATAAATGTGTAAAATGCTGTTTCTTATTTTTTCTTTCAAATAGTTATATTGAAATACTGCTTTGGTCAGCATACTGGTACACGCTTCAGCAAATGATAAATTTATCTTTTTAATAACCTTCAATTTTATTCCGTTTGTAAGTGTGAAGTTTAAGCTATTTTCATCAAAATATCGTTAAGATCAGTCAGCTTTAAAAAGTTTTAGCGTATTAATAATCTTTCCTTTTTTTCATTTCAGGAAAGCACAAAAAGACTGTTTGATGAATTCTTAAAGATTCATCCAGAATACATGGAAACGGCAAGCTCAAATCAGCGTCATAAGATGGTGAATGGTGCTAAATGCGCATGTCTGCTTGTTGAAGAATGGCTCGATTCTCAGTCGAAATAAGACACATATTCTAAACCTCAAACGATTTTTCTTGATTAAGATATTAGTACGTTTCCCTCCAGACAATAAAAGTATTCAGACTGTTTGCATTTGTGACAAATATACAAATATATGTTACATAATAATTCGTCAAAATAGAGAACTAAGAAGAATGTTATAATTTGCTAATTCGTCTTGTCATGTTTTAAAGATCTGGCTTTTCAATTTCTTAAACGAGCAGAAAAAAACAGAGTGAGTATGATACAATATTGAATTAAGGTGATTTTGCTAGGGGCGCTCAAACAAAATCAACGAATCTCAGAGCTGAACACAACGCTCTTGGACTTGCTGCTTATACAGAACATGTTAGTCATTTGAGATTTTGTGAATTACGTTACTGTTATAAAGAATTTTTAAATTGATACAAATGATATAAATTACATACACATTTAGAATTGTAATTCAATTCCTTGTACAAAATAATATCTAAGTGGTAATAGAGGAAATTACAGAAATACATTTTTGATGGTGCTGTTATATATATATAGAAGACATGTTAAGATGTGAACGGACCACCGTATGAACATAATCTTTTATGTCAAAAAATTTCAGAAAATGTGGATACGTAGACTTTGAAACTATTTTCACACATTAAAGATAAATTCAGTGATTCAATGGAGTATATTCTGTTACTGCTCTAAATATTAAAACAGAACAAGAAATAGATTTCTGTGCGTTATTTATAAAACCGTAATGTGTATGGGATATTATTCTCAAACTGAGCGACGCGCGAATTCAAAACATTTGTGAATATTAAGTATCATTTACTCCATGAAAATAAACAACCAGGAAGCACGAATTCTAAACAACGGGAATATGTTTGATGTCAGTCAAAACGCGAAATGAAACTGACGCATAAATTACCCAATCTGCAGTGATAAATAAATCAAGGAAGTCGAGGCACAGTCTAATTTCCAACTTATCCATTTCTGTCATGATTTAACTTTGAAATACCAGCCGCTTAATTACAAAATATTTACAGGTATACAATAACAAAATATTATTTAGATATGCTACATTAGTTAATGATAATAAATAAAAACTACAATTTTTGAGGTATTGTAAATAATTGTTGGATTACAATACAACTCAAATCTCTTTAATCTATTCCCTCCTTGCCTCGATTGTCGTTGCGAAGTTCCGTACAATTTTTCTCTACATAGCAATGCAAAACTTAAAAAAATATTCTCCTCTGAAGCAGCCGACTCAAAGTCAAATTAACTTTACACAGACGTTCCTTGGGTGACCATATACCAAATTTCTTCAAGCTCCCGACCACTCGTTACTCCCCTATAACAAACGCACGCGCGCTTTAGTTTATTGTATTTTTTTATATTGTTCCTTATTATCAAGTCATCATTCCCCCACCCTACTCCACCCCACATGTTCACACCTTACCAGCCCCGATTTATTTATTAGAAACTTTAAAATCTTCTTGTCTGAAAACGTTGACAAGATCTCTATTTCAAAATATTTTCACAGATATTTTCCTTTCGTGACTGGCCAAGCAAGCCATCATGACCCTGTTGTTTTACATTGATGTAAACTGAGAACAATATATTCCATTTATCAAATGCACTCGATTTGATTGAAATGATGTACCATGCACTAATCTTATACATTCTTTAGACCTTGGAGTGCAAGAAAATTGAATAAAGTCCGCTTTTATTGGCGACAACAATATTTCTTTAGTCTACAAGCACTACTTTCCCAATGTGACATTGCACATAACGCGATTAATGTTTTCTCTTACAACTTCATAGCCAAATGACTATATGTTCTCACCTGAGCATGTAGTATTTATGCGGAGCTTCAAACGACATCTCCTCCTTACAGGAATGTTCCTTGGTTTGTTTTCTACTTAATTCAATCCCATGCAGAATTCTGGAAAAAATGAGATTTTTTAAAAAAAACTCTAAACTCTTTTTCAAAAACCTCAGGACCCAGAGCTTAAATATTTGGGACGTAGCATTGCCTACACGTCCTTCAACAAATTTATTCAAATTATGCCTCTGGAGTTAAAATTGGCTCCACCCGAGCTTCACTTGCTTTACATGGCATCATAAAAGCAAAACTTTAGAATTCTTCATGTCTAAAACATTACGGTCAACATCATGTAGCAGTGTGTAGTGGTCTTCTACCAAGTTTTCTCAAATCATGCCCATTGGATCAAAAATGGCCTTAGTTTACATAGACTTACATAAGTTAAACTTCAAAAATCTCCTTGTCTAAAACCTAGTATCATTGTCTAGAGGTCCTCTGCCAAGTGAGTTTAAATCATTTTTTTCTTAATTGTTTAGTTTGAGACCCGCTAAGGGTAACCCCGTGTGTGTTTAAATCTTGCATTTTGGTTAAATATTGGCTCCGCCCCCGGGCTCACTAACTGTAGATTCTTCAAAAGTTCTTTTAATTCTTTGAAAGTCTGTACTTAATCCTCAAGGCTCCGTAAAGATTTGGCATGTAGCATAGTGTAGTGGTCCTCTACCAAAACATTATGTGACAATTTGTCAGGTGAACGATACAGGGTCATCATGACACTTGTTAAAAGATAATGATAAATACAAAGAAACCCAGTAAATTTGTATTTTTTCTTTAATCAGTTAAACACTATCCATCTCACAAACAAAATATCTTCCTCGAAAACATTTCTCTGTCCGCCAGTGTCCACTTGGATACATCAATCCTGCTGCACAATTTGTGTCGCAGCCGGTATCACAGGTTTTACATCCATCCCAGTTTGTATAGTTTAGTGACTTTATACTGGTCATCCATACCCAGGTACCTTCTTCATTCAAGTCCGTGAGTCCGATCCAATAGCTGGTGCGCATTAATTGTGTCAAATCTGGTGGGCTCACTGTCGACACACCGTAACCATGTGAACTAGAGTATTTGTCTAAAATATATATTTAGATAAAAAAACTTTGCATTAAATATAAATTATATTGCAGACATAAGTATCTTTGTTTTGACAAAATTATCCATTCATATGACATAATTATGTAACTTACACTGGAAATTTATTTCATTAAATATATATTTGTACCAACTGTGGATAACTTAAACATTATTATATCAATGTTGAAATACCAACGTTTTCTTCCCATCAAAATATCATCCTTAATTATGTTTGCATTGATACAAACCGGAAAAATGTGTTAGAAGCTTATTTAAGTTTCTTTATAGAGCAAAAGAGTTAACAGTTTATGTTTAGTTTATTAGTTTATTAAAGTCTCATTCATGTATAAAACCAACATTGACATTTACAATAAAACATTAAGACAACATATACATGGCCAATGTATAAAGATTTAGGAGACTAGAACATGCACATTTTATGACTCTGCATGTTGTTTTGAAAAACAATATACATGTACATGCATAAACTGCATAGAAGAAATCAATCAATGTGTAAAGCGACCAGGTTTACAAAAAATTCTGACGGAAGATAACTAAGCTTTTTAGCGGTCAAATCGCGATGGTTTCTAAATGAAGAGAATATGCTTTTCGCGTTCAAATCGCGACAGTTTCTACCCGAAGAAAATATACTTTTTGCGATCAGATCGCGACAGTTTCTACCTGAAGGAAATGTGCTTTTCGCGATCATATCGCGACAGTTTCTAACCGAAGAAAATATGCTTTTCGCGTTCAAATATCGACAGTTTCTAACAGAAAAAATATACTTTTCGCGATCAAATCGCAACAGTTTCTAACCGAAGGAAATATGCATTTCGCGATCAGATCGCGACAGTTTCTACCTGGAGGAAATGTGCTTTTCGCGATCATATCGCAACAGTTTCTAACCGAAGAAAAAAAATGTTTTTCGCGTTCAAATATCGACAGTTTCTAACTGAAAAAATATGCTTTTCGCGATCAAATCGCAACAGTTTCTAACCGAAGAAAATACGCTTTTCGCGATCAAATCGCGACAGTTACTAACTGAAGGAAATTAGCTTTTCGCGGCGATTTTCTAACCGATAAAAAGCTTGTTGATGATATTATCGCGACATTTTCTAACCAAAAATATTGTTGATAACTAAATCGCGAAATAAACAATTTTAATCCATTATAATATTACCCATACATTATCAACAACACACTTTACCATTTAATTGTTTTGCCACACCATTCAAAAAGTTGTCTTCACTCTCGCTATCGATTTCAACCAGATAACCTCCCAGTATCTTACACATTGACTGTAAAGACAAAGCAGATTATGCATTTCCTATTTCAAATATTTAAATGTAATTACATCAGGTAAAAGTATACAGTAAAGAATTGTAGCATTTTATTTCAGTAACAAAGTAAATTCCAAAAAGTATTAAATTATTTATTTTTACTTTTTACGGTGCAGATATTTCGATTATAAATATCATGGTGGCCAACCCGCGTGACTTTTAGATACCGTACCTACGGAGAAAACGTCCCGACTGAGGTAACATTTTGCCTATATTTTCCTTATTACTTGACGGATTTTCATCAGATAAAAAGCGTCGAAGACAGCAAAATGCGTTCTTTCCTCCGAACAAAGCCTTAGTACTTTTCTTTAACACTTCGCCAAACTGCATTTCTTTATGTTAACATGTAGGCGAAATGCTACCTCAATCGGGACGCTTCCTTCGTTTGCACTATATCCAAAAGTCACGTGGGTTGGCCATCCTGAATATCGTCTTTATCGTATGACTGATTATATTTATCAACAAACTAATGATGTTAACTGAATTTACACCACATTAACGAATTTTAAGTATAACTTGGTGTTTATATAATTCTTTTTTAAAGAAAAATGGAATGGAATTTGCGTACCAAAGTTTCCAGAAACATCTTTTAGCAATTAAAAATGTATTTGAAGTTTAAAGTGTGTTCCAGAAGTAATGGATCGGTATGCTTTTCAAGTACATTTATTTCATGATTTTGCTATAACACGTAATTATAATGTCATAATGTCATGTGTATTACCTAATACGGATAAACAGTTTTTGTCTGTTTTTCCGTGATATAAAAAACAATTTATTTTCATAAAACCTTTTTTCAGCACCGCTACCGTAATTATTACAAAGGATGTATGAATATTTGTTTAGATTACTACGTTTTAAACAATGGAATGTGACAAATGTCAAGAAACTAACGTTTAAACTAAGGAGATGTTACCCAAGTATTTAAGAAATATACATACGAATGCTCCAGCCCAGCTAAATTCGTCACTGCTGAAGTTGTAACATGACTCACCAAAACTGTGCCATCCACTTGGACAATCAGCAACTGTAAATGAATTAAACTAATATGCATCCACTGTTGATACATGTAACAGCTTTCTTATGTATTATAATTTCTCATTACGGGTTTTTACTACCATTTATTTCGAACGATTTGTTATAGAAAACACGTTTTCTAATTCGTCTTCAATTTTATGATAACAGTTATTACTTGGCTTTACTCAACTTTTACAAAATTCAAATTTCCTGTCAACATTCATGGAGGTCACGTGCATTCGTGCCTTTTTATTTGTAAATGCAAACTAGAGGCTTCCAAATTTCAAAAAAAAAATCTGACAAACACATTTTTTTAAAGTTACGTTTATACGTGTACATTTATTAATTAATGGAATTTTTAGATAATGGTTATGTCAGAATGAAAACGTTGGTCTTAGTTAGATATTCATTAGGTAGCTGGCGAATATCAAGGTTAAGACATTCATAATTTAGTGATATCATTGAAAAAATCAAATTTTAGTATTCATATTAATGATTGAAAAGTGTATACACAATATATTTTATTATATGCAAACGATATTATTTTTACTGCAGGTTATATCAGATTTTCTTGATAATTGTGTGGAATTAATAAAGACAGTAAATTGTGAAAAGGGATAAGGAAAATATTATCTATGTAAGGCGTTAATAATAAATGTTTAATTTTTTTTATCTATCTATGAAAAAAATATTGATAGATTGGACATGGGTAATTACTTTATTTACTTGACCTCTGTGTGTAATTATAAGCAAGAACCAAGGGTTTAGTTTTGTATGTGACATGCCAAACTATTTGAATATCCACCAATGCAGAAAATGTCCTCCAAATATCTGACATCTAAGTTGTGTGTGTGTTCAGGTTTAAAGTCTTTTTCAACAATTTTTCAGTCATATAAACGACGGTGTCACTTGTAGCAGTGAGCACAATGCCCAACTTTATAGTGCTGCCTCACTGGAATATCACGCCGTAGACACGTGGCATGATACCCTACACAGTCACATTATACTGACACCGGGCTGACAAGTCCTAGCACTATCCACTTAATGCTGAGCGCCAAGCGAGGAAGCTGCCAGTACCATTTTTTAAGTTACGTCTTTGGTATGACGCGGCCGGGGATCGAGCCCACGACCTCCCGCACTCGAAGCGGACGCTCTACCACTAGGCTTCCGAGGCGTAACACAATACTGCTTGAATGGCATGCCGGTCAACAGGCAAAACTATTTACACTCGGTCGTTTAGAACCCGGGCATTAGCTTTTACTATCGCCGGTAAGCCATTCAGTAAATGTAAATTATTGCATAACTCTTTCTGTGAATCACATGGCCTTTGCTTGTACTATTGACCAGTCTACAGTCTATAGCTTGATAGGTTCAAGTAAGAAGATATGAAAAGTTATAATAATAAAAACTTATTGGACGGCTTGCTGGTCCATAGTCAAAACTATTCTCTGACAAGTCATTCAATATGTGTATATTGTCATACCAAAAGTTGTAGAAGTAGTACAACAATATTTCTTTTTTTCCCCAGGAAAAACATGACAAAATCTAGGACTGTCCTAGCATGAAATGCAAGCAAAAAATCCGGGTCCCCAAAATCATCCGAAAACTCGATTTTCTCACAGGTCCCGACCTGTGCAGAAATGACGATTTTTAAGGGTACCGTTTCGGGCCGTTTCGCTAGTTATTTTTCAAAGTAGGTCACTGCTTGGGCTTCTAGGACTGTCCTAGCATGAAATGCAAGCAAAAAATCCGGGTCCCCAAAATCATCCGAAAACTTTTATCCCGCCATGTCACACCCAGTATGCAAACTCTTTATTCCAATAACCATACGTGCTTTGAATAACACTGTTTCGCAAACAGGACGATCACGTTTGCCCTAATTTGATCTCTTGGGTATTCAAATACGAAATGACAATATAAAGCCACTATCTCGGGTACTCCGATTTTGTTCTTGTTAAATTCAATCCGTGCTTGTATTATACCTAGTTGATAACATCCCGTCCTACTTTGACAAAAATGATTGATTCATTCATAACCAATATTGTTTCAGTTCAGAGCTTATCTGAGAAACAAAACTTATAATTTTCACGGAAGAGGCCTTTGAGAATTTTGAGAATGACCAGCAAACTGACAATCATGGTAACGCACTTTGCTAACGCTTTCAACAAGGTTGACCACCATAAAGCAATACATAAATTCCACTGGGAGTCCAGACATTAGCATCACAGAGAACAAAGTCATTACTAAAAGACAGGTCCCAAAGTGTCATTGTTGACGGCTGTCCCTCCTGCTCTCTACCTGTTCTCTCTGCAGTTCCTCGTGGTTCAGCAATAGGCCTCAGTCTCTTTCTGATTTGCCTTAACCATTTACCGACTCTATTAAAAGAAACAGTAGATCATTTGCATATAAAACCGTTGTGTGTCTTATGCAGAAATCCAAACGTGTTACACAAACTTTGCAAAATGATCTTCATTCCCTAGAAGCATAGGAAAAGGACTGGTCAATGAAGTTTAACCCTGAAAAATATGGGATACTAGAGAATACTTGAAAGAAATTGAAATAAAATGTATTTACAATTACACAGTTATTTCATAACATAATTATCAAATTAATTGAATGAACAAATTATACAGGGTTTCACGTTGATTAAAGATCTCAGTTGGTCAATGCACGCAATTATCATAACTGCAAAAGTAAAGAACTCACCTAGAATCAACAACAGAAATGTCTAAACAACAAAAAGAAATGTCATAGAAACAGCATATAACACCTTTATGTCCTACCAAAACTTCAATGCAGCACTCCTATCTGATATTCAGCACATAAAATTCAACGAGTATAACTATCAGCAGACCGATATGTATGCAACAACTATAATCAAACAAGCAGTATAACCTTTAAGAATTTAATTGGTTGGCAATTTCTTGGAAATCGCAGTTTCCAAACCTCTCTCTCATAATATTCTATAAAATAAAATATTATCTTGTTGAAACTTACCATAATGATATCATACCCATCAGGAATTTAATATATTTGAATCCGCAATGTACACCAAGTATATAAACTCTTTATTCCAATAACCATACGTCCTTTGAATAACACCGTTTCACAAACAAAAGGACAACATTTGCCCTAATTTGATCTTCTGGGTTTTAAAATAAAACATGACAATATGAAGCCACATTCTCGGGTGATTTTTTTTTCTTGTTAAATTCATCCGTGCTTGTATTATACATATACCCGCACGGGGTTCTCCTGGGCCTTGTAATTGGCAGAAATATGATAGAAAGATATCATACTGTAGCTGGGCACATACACTTTGAACCGATACTAAGACTTTTGAAATGACACGTTGAAATTGGGAGAAAGCAGTACGCTAAATATAGTGCCAAAACAGACATCTTTTATACATAATAATATATATGTGTGCATAGAAAATAACGGTTTTTACCCGAATTCGGTACAATGAATTTTTCTTTGCAATCAACACTGGGATTGTCCTAGAAGACCAACGGCTTACTTACATTACAATATAACAGTATTAAGCCCAATCCCCGGGTCTTCTCTCTCTTTCAGATTTTATTATTCTTTGATTGAATTTCATCTTATGTACAACAAAGTGCGTAATACCATTTTAAGGAAAAATAGTAGGAAATAGCATGGTTAAGTTTTGAAGGGGCGAAATCCTAATAAAGACTTTGCAAGACTACTCAAGGAGATACACTGCACCAAAGGCCAGCTCTAGTCATAAAAAAATATATTTAAACTATCGCTGAAAACTGGTCAAGTCCGGGTAGATGGAAGAATGCAGTAACTTCGATCCAGTATAAAGGAAGGCCAAAAATCCGAAGCTAGCAACTAGCAACAAGAAATAGAAATAAAGGGTATTTACAATGACAAAGTTATTTCATGACATAATTATCAAATTAATAGAATGCACAAAATACACAGGGTTTCACTTTAAGTAAAGATCTAAGTTGGTCATCGCTCACAATTATCATAACAGCAAAAGTAAAGAACTACACAGGATCACAGAGTTATGATAACTGTGTGCTTTGACCAACTGAGATCTTTACTTAAAGTGAAACCCTGTGTATTTTGTTCATTCTATTGATTTGATAATTATGTTATGAAATAACTGTGTAATTTTAAATACCCTTTGATTTTGTTTCTTTCAAATAGTCTGTAGTACCCCATATTTTTCAGGGTTAAACTTCATTGACAAGTCCTTTTCATATGCTTCTAGGGATGGAGATCATTTTGCAGAATTTGTGTAACAAGTTAGGATTTTTGCATAAGACATACAACGGTTTTATATGCAAATGATCTACTGTTTCTTTAAATAGAGTCGGTAAATGGTTAAGACAAATCAAGAAGAGACAGAGGCCTATTGATGAACCATGAGGAACTGCAGAGAGAGCAGGTAGAGTGCATGAGGGACAGCCGTCAACAATGACTCTGTTCTCTGTGATGCTAATGAATGGACTCCCAGTGGAGTTTATATATTATTTTAAGTTTTGTTTCTCAGATAAGCTCTGAACTGAAACAATATTGATTATGACTGAATGGATTATTTTCGTCAAAGTAGAAATTAGGACGAGATGTTAGCAACTAAAATATGTTCCATCATTTAACAGGCAGTGCATTTTAAGGATATAGGCCTATAGCTGCTAGCTTCGGATTTTTTGGCCTTCCCTGTATACTGGATCAAAGTGACTGCATTCTTCCATCCACCTGTATGTGCCCAGCGGATTGAATTGAACAAGAAAAAAATAGCTATTTGAATAAAGAGTTTGCATACTGGCTGGGACATTGCGGAATCAAATATATTAGATACCTTAGGGTTATGATACGTTTCAATAAGATAACATTCTATTCTATAGAATAATATGAGAGAGAGATTTGAAAACTGCGATTTTCAAGGGTTTGTTGTCACATAATATCGTTGAGACATGGCTTACGTTGGAACGTACTTCTCCCGGTGTGCCATTGTCCTAATGTGTGATCTTGATTTAAGCTTTTTGAAGTTGAGAAAGTTTTGTTTGTTTGTTTGGGTTTATCCCGTTTTTCAACAGTATTTCAGTCAAGTAACGGCGGGCAGTTAACCTCACCAGTGTTCCTGGATTCTGTACCAGTACAGTCCTGTTCTCCGCAAGTAACTGCCAACTTCCCCACATGAATCAGAGGTGGAGGACGAATGATTTCAGACACAATGTCTTTTATCAAATCGTCACGGAGGACATACACCCCGCCCGGGGATCGAACTCAAAACCCCGAGATACGTAGACAAATGAGCTAAGCGGGCGGGCAAATTAAGAAAGTATCCATATGTTACTATTAAGCTTCTTCTGACAGTTATTGCTGCACATTTTCCTAATTTACTTAATCGTTAATAATTAGTTGATACAAATGAGCCGCACTATGAGAAAACCAACATAGTGCGTTTGCGACCAGCATGGATCCAGATCAGCCTGCGCATCCACGCAGTCTGGTCAGGATCCATGCTGTTCGCTAACGTTTTCCCTAATTGCAATAGGCTTTGACGGTGAACAGTATGGATCCTGACCGGACTACACGAATGCGCAGGCTGGTCTGTATCCATGCTGGTCGCAAACGCACTATGTTGGTTTTCTCATGGCATAGCCCAATTGCAGATGTCAGAATAACACGCCAATAACTTGGAGAGTACTTTTAATTATGAAACGGGGTGCATACCAAAAAGTTACTGGCTGAATGGCAGACAGTGCAGATCATGATTAGTCTGCACGGATGTGCAGGCTGATCATGATCTACACTGATCGCAAATGAAGAACCAATTGAGTCCAGCATGGTAAAGGTTAAATATTTCCTTTTAGAAATATAAGTTTTATTTCTATACTTCTTTTTCTTTAAAGCGACTGGCCTCCAGATCGTTCGACAACAAAAATATACTTTTTAGACATCTTGAAAAAAAATGCTATATTTTTTATGAAGTCTTCAATACTTAATTACTGACAAACTTTATGTTACGTAAATACATGAGAATTTGCTGTTCTTACTACCTTTAACGATGAAAATCGAAAAGCGTTAGTGATTTAGAATTTTGAAAATATTTTAGAAACAAAAGCTCATATTCTAATGTTCATAATATGTGAAAGAAAGCGCGTATAGAGGAAGTATATACGCTTTCTAAATATTTTAGATAACATATTCATATTTTTGAATATTTATTTTATTTACAGACAGTTTCTTGTGGGTAAATAGTTCTTTTCTGTACATAGATATATGTTAACATGATGTTTCATGTATTAAAAAGAATGTAAATTTATGTGTTCGATGTATAAAATGTAACGATTTCTAAATATTTTAGATAACATATTCATATTCTTAAATATTACTTTTATTTGACAATTAATAAAGTATTATATAAATTTTCGACTTGTTCCGATTTTCACAACTTCATTCAAGTATATCGTTAGATATTAGAAACCGCCCGCCTGTAGATTATCTAAATGCATCAGATAATGACCAAAGCTGTTAATTATCGATTTTCCCCCGTGTTACTACAACAACAACAATAAGTACGGAAATGTGTGGCAATTAGTCTGCTGATGCAACAAGTGTGGTGTGCTGTGTGTTGTGTGCTTGTCACCGTCCGCTTTCAGCCTCCACCGCTGGCTAACCTTCTGGTGAAAAAGGAGCCGAGTACGTAAGTCTTCCCTGCCAGTACATAGCCTCTCTGCAGACAAGCCCTTTTGCAGTGCCTCCGAGTTGGCGACACACGGTAACTGAGCACCTTGCGGCCTCAGGCAGAACTGCAGGGGACTCGGAAGAGGTCTGCCCCCAGACATGTGGAATGCCAGGCCCACCGGTGTGTGGACACGCCCTGATGCCTATGAACAGGCCCCCAACTATGGGACAAATAGCTCCTGTGTTCCCAGGATAGGGTTTTAACTCGGAACTAAGGGTGAGGTAACCCCGAAAGAAACCTAGAGAGTTGAAGACAGAGGTGCTGGGCTATTGGCACTCTCTTAACGAACCACAGCACCATGCAATATCGCTATGACTACACAGCCATCTGGTTTTCAACAATGTGGTGCTGAATCTCTGAGGTCCCTCCAGGGGGGTTCAGTGCCGGGCTCTGAGCTTCGACAGAGTCACCCACAGCTACTGGGGGTCCCTCCTTCAATCCACAACATGCAAAGAGAAGAAGGAGGAACATACCAAGGAGAAGAACCAATCCGCATCAACCTTTCAGGCTGATGCATTGGAATGCGGAGGGTGTCTTCAACAAGAAAGCTGAACTTAAGCATATCCTCCATGAGAAAGACATCAATGTCTGTTGCATTCAGGAAACTCACCTACAGCCAGAGAAATCCTTCAAAGTCAGAGGATACCAGTGTTTCCGCTGTGACAGAATTGGCAGTCGGAAAGGAGGCATCATGACATTGGTCAGGAAAAACATCAGCGCTGTCCAGACCAACACGCATATGGATGACTCCGAGTTCCAAGTTCTGAGCCTCAGAAAGAATGAGGTCAGTTTGAAACTTGTGAACATATACTCTCCAAGTGACAAAGCTCTGTCCCTTGACAAAGTTACAACTGATGAAATCAGGTTCATCATTGTAGTCACTCACAAAGCTGGAGATATGACCACCTGATAAACGTGGAGAGGTAGTGGAGACCTGGCAAGATGATAATAAGCTAAACCTCATCAACAAGCCAGATGATCCCCCAACGTTTTACTCCAAAAGCTGGCGAACAACATCAAACCTGATCTTGCTTTATGTACTGATGACATACATGGACATGTCAAGCGGGAAGTCAATGAACAACTAGGAGGTAACGACCATCGCCCAGTCCAACTTACTATGGACCGTATAGCCTCTACTTCACCTAACATCCCCAGATGGAACTACAAGAAGGCCAGGTGGACCTTTTACGAAAGTCTGAGTGATGAGCTCTGTAAAGACATCAGAGTGGAAGGTAGAGACATCAACCGGGTTGTCAAAGACTTCAACGCCAGTATACTTAAGGCTGCTTACAGCGCCATTCCAAGGGGAGCAAGAAAGGACTATAAGCCCTACTGGAGTGATGAGTTGGAGAATCTACAGGCAAAGTTATCAGAAGCCAGGGAGGAAGCAGAAAACAATCCCACACAAGAAAGTAACCTCTCTCTACAGCAAGCCAAGGCCAAATTCCTCAGGCACATACGGGAAGCACAGAGGAAGAGCTGGAGAAAAAAAACAACCCCGCTCAACCTAGAGCGAGATGGCCAAAAGCTGTGGAGACTGATGAGACAGCTGAACGATGAAGAAACAGGAAGAGGCTCAGTAACTTTGGAAGAGAATGGTGAACTGTTGACGGGTAAACAAGCGGCAAACACTTTTGTCTCTAACTACAACGATGTTTCCAACATCCCCATCAACAGGGAACGGCAAAGGGAAGCCCGAAGAGAAAAAAGAGAAAGGCAGACAAGCCAAAGGACACCAGAATGCATGAAGCAGGGTCTTAAACTGCATGAGCTACAGACAGCCCTTAGGCAGTTGAAGACAAAGAAGTCTCCTGGACCAGATGGAGTCACAAATGAAATGCTGACCCATCTAGGCACTGAAGCAATTTGCAAACTCCTGGAAATCGACAACTACAGCTGGACACAAGGACTGCTTCCACAGAAATGGAAAGAGGCAGTCATGATCCCCATCCACAAGAAAGGGAAGGATCCAAAGAAGGCTGCAAGCTACCGCCCAATCAGCCTAACCAGCTGTGTTGGAAAGACCATGGAGAGGATTGTGAATGCACACCTGAAGTGGTACATGGAGACTAACAACCTATTCGCAACGCAACAAGCTGGCTTCAGACAATTCGGCTCCACTGAGGACCAGACCACTTATCTATCGCAAGAGATAGAGGACGCCTTCCAAGAGCAGAAAGTCGTGCTTACAGCATGGATTGATCTGCAGAGGGCGTTTGACACAGTCTGGACTGATGGACACCTCGTCAAGCTGATGAGGACTGGAGTAGGAGGTCACATGCTGAGGTGGATTAAGTCATAACTACACAACAGGAGAGCAAGAGTCAGTTTAGAACATGCCAGCAGTAGGAAGTTCCTGTTGCGTCACGGTGTCCCACAAGGCGGAATCTTATCCCCTACACTATTCTTGCTTTTCATCAATGATCTAGTGTCTGAACAACCGAAAGGTGTTAAGGCTGCTCTCTACGCTGACGATCTGTTATGTTATGGTGTAAGGATGAACATGCAACTACAGACACATACAGGATGCAAGAAGCCATTAACAAGCTTTCAGCTTGGGCTGAAGATTGGTGTGTATCGATCAATACAGAGAAATCGTCCACCACACTATTCTCCCTGTCGTCAAAGCAGAGGGCGGGTAAAATCAAGATGGGAAATACTTCGCTGATTGAAGCAGACGAGGCAAAATACCTCGGAGTGACCTTTGACAAACGGCTAACCTGGAAGCCCCACATTAGTCAAGCAGAAGGGAAGGCCCGTAGGAAGCTTGCCATGATGCGCAAACTTGCTGGAACAACGTGGGGAGCAAATGAGCAAATACTCAAGACAGTATATCAGGGAACAGTGAGACCCCATTTAGAGTATAGCTCAACTGCCTGGTCCACTACTGCCAAAACTAACCAACAGGCTTTAGACAAGGTTCAAAACCAAGCATTGCGGATCATGACAGGTGCTACAAAGTCTACACCAATCTCCTTCATGGAGAAGCTAACAGGCACACAGCCGTTATAAGACAGAAGACATGCAAAGGTTCTTCTTCAAGCAGAGAAGTTCAGGTCTTTTCAAGACCATCCCATGAAAGCCAAGCTAGATGGCTACATAAAGAATCGGCTCAAACGTAGCAGCTTCGTACATGAGGCAAAGAAACTCAACCGAAAGTTCAAAACTGAGCTGAGCATACAAACGACTCCCCTAGATAGTGAAGACATTATAAACCCACTAGCGAATGATCTGTCTTCAGTGACTGTGAGACTTGCTGTTCCTCGTCTTGACCGCGGGAAGCGAGAGGATGAAGAATTCGGAAGAGTCTCACACTTGCTATGATCAATGAAGACTATCCTCCGGAATCATGGACTCACGTCTATACAGACGGATCAGCCACATGCGCCGTCAAAGATGGAGGAGCAGGAGTTTTCTTTCAATACCCATCTGGCAAGAGAGAAACACTACATGCAGACACAGGAAAACACTGCAGCAATTATAAGGCAGAGACTGAAGCACTCATGAAGGCCGTCTCAATGGCTGAAGACTCGACAGAAGAAAGCTCCTCAGTCGTCTTTCTCACAGATGCACTGTCTGTCATGGAAGCTCTGATCAACAATAAAACTCCGCAGCTAGCCAGGAGAATTCAGAGCCTGAGTATAACCTGCAAAGTAGCACTTCAGTGGATTCCATCCAATTGTGGACTTGCAGGCAATGATGAGGCAGACAAACCTGCTAAGCTAGGAGCTCAGTCAGAACAACCAACAGAACCTGTGAGTTACAAGGAGAAAGTAACAATCATCAAGGCACTTACGGGACCAAGGATGGAGGAAGATGCTTTTCATCTCCTTGATCGGTCTGAACAAGTGATGATGGTCAGACTCCGCTCAGGGCACAACAAGCTCAATGCTCACATGTACAAGACTGACATCATCGCCAACTTGTCCATGTGGTGAAGAAGATCAGACTGCGGAGCATATACTTCAGAGATGTCAAAAGGTATTACCAGGAGCGAGCTGCGACGTGGCCGATAGATACCTCAATCCAGCAAAACTGTATGGAGGCATTGAGGATCTGCGGCAAACCACAAGTTTTATCGAGGCTACTGATCTGACAGTGTAGTCGCGAACGAAAAGAAGAAGAAGAAGTACGGAAATCAGCGAATCCGTCCGGTAGCGCTAATATTGGATTATTGGTTTTATTGATTTTTATGATAGGTAGACCTGTCCCGCTTTATCGGTTTAGAGATGTTACTAAAAATTGGTAATGATAGCCACGAGAGGAAGGTAAAACATGGTGTTCATGAGTTAAACATATTTTGATCTTATATGTTAAACAAACAAATGTTCTTTTATTTCGTGAACATTCACTCTAATATTTAGATAATTCACTGAAAAACATGTAATAAATGATGTTCTTGTGTAAAAGATATTTTGATCTTATATGTGAAACAAACAAATTTTCTTTTAATTTCATGGTTTACTTAATTTGCCAATTTCATAATTTGTTACCAGTGGAAAATGTATTTGACATTTTCACTGTGAAAATACCAGATATGTTTCACTCATATTTCCATAATTCACTGAAAAAAATGTGTATTAAACGCGCATATTAGTGAATTGTATTTTCTTTATCCTTTTACTTCAGATATACTTAAAATTGTACAAGTCAACGTCCTTCGCCATCCCTTGTTTGGATTCAGTTGTCATTGTGGATGTATTTTTGACATTTTGGTAGAAAAAAAATGGGAGAGGAGGTTGTATTCGGTGAAGTGAAATTCAATTTTAGTATGAGTAGTGTTTCCAGGTCACAGCAGTGTGATTTTTATGCGATTTTTCAGTAAGCAAAGGTGACAAGAGAAGTCTCTCCTAAAAGATAAATGCTCCTATTTTTCTCTTCATTTTATGTCAGTTTTATTATGATTTGTTAAAATGAGGTATGGATTTGTTCTCTGAAATGGATCTAGCTATGTTTGGCAGCTCTTTAAAGAATGTCAAGTTTCAAGTTTCAAGTTTATGGATAAAGACAATTCCCTCTAGGGCATCTGACAACAACAACATAAACAGTAACAAAATAATGAAAATGGCAGAAATGACAATGATGGTATGATGTTCAAGTGTGACAGTATGAAATATAGTTTTTGCATGTTTTTCAGTTAATTTTCGGAACAATAGAGTGAGATATAACTGGCAAATTTCGCAGTGAAAAATGTCAAATATATATTTTTCACTGGTACGAAACTATGAAATGGGTAAATTAGTCAAAACATGCAATAAACAGAAAAAGATGCCCTTTTCTTATACAGTTTTCTGCACACATTGGATATACAAAAATTAGTCCTTTAGAAAAAATATGATAAGTCAAACATGTCATAACAGGAACTCCTTTTGTTGTTTTTTTTTTAGCAAAGGCGGATCCCCCAACTTTGCGACTGGTGCCAACATATGCTTCCCACTCAACTGTTATTCCATTTCACAGGGTGGGGGGGGGGGGAGGGGTAGTAAAAAAAAGGTAGAAAATGAGACTAATTTAAGAACAGACATATATACTAGAAAACGATTTTACTGAGGAGTATATTTCAATTTAATTTTTTTATATCAATGAGTTTTAATTTTATCAAAACTTTCAGAAATAAATATAGTAGGGTTGCCAATTTGCCGCCCCGGCCCTACGTCACATACACCCCTTCATGCTTTTATACCAATGTATATCTGTATTTCCAGGGGTTTATTCATGGTAAATACCGTGCAAAATCACAATGTGCGTCGCGCTTCATTCCATTTTTGCGTGACACAGTAAACAAATATCGGTCCTAAAATTGAAACATCTTTTAAAAGACTGTCACCTGAATTTTATCTAAACAAAGTTTCTACATAGAATAGTATTTAACTTATTTTAAAACAACCTGTCTAAAACACTAGCTATCAGTATGACATGCATAAATTTTTGATGATTATAACTTACTTTTAGTGAAAACCGTCTGCACTGTATACGTTAATCACCACGGATTGCACGTGATTTCAGTGGAAATTAGACAGGCTTTTAAGTTCGCACGAAATGTCCGCAGCTGTAATTAATTGCCATGATTTGCACGGGTTTTCCATGATATGTAGCAGATAGATAGATAAATAGTTACTATGAATAGAACGGGTATCCCTGTAGCTGATAATGAATGACGAGAAAAACTTGCGCATAGTCTCTGACTCTAGAAATCCGTTGACACAGCTGGCGGCACTACAGATACCGCTGGTGAAATACTATGAATTGTGTCATGCATTGAATACCTGGCAGCAACAGCGAATACATTGCAATAACAAAAAACAGTGACATTTTAAAATGAATAAAATAACATCCTAAAGAAAGACTTTACTTTTTCAATGAAAAAAAAAAAGATAGAATTGCCGGATTATTGACCGCGGTAGTTATATCATCTAAATAATGTAACGTTTTCCCTAAATAAAAGACGAGTCTCGAAATTAAACAACTTTTAAGCGTCAAAATCAAAATATATCTGTCTTAAACCAAAAAAAAGGTAGTTACATTTGACCTTTTGCTGTGACCTTACCATACCAATTAGAAAGCGACAAGCCCCACTTTAGTTTTCCCTATTTTCATAAATGGCTTTTGAGTATTAACAAAAAATTCATCAAAGGTAATTTCTATGCCTCTTTTTCAAAAATATAGGTACTATTAAGGTGTCTGGTAGTTGTTTAAATTGTTATTGTTGCGGCGAGGTAATTTAATATCTTAAACCTCTATACGTTATGTAAATGTGCATATTTACCGGTATGTGGTTTTTCAATTAATTTTGCCGTATACTACCTCATTCGCTTAAATTATAGATGTCACACTCATGTATAGAAATTTAACCATTTTAAATATATCTTTTCACAGCGTACGGGAAAATTATAAATCAACGGTAAGACGTGTTCATTATTTGTCGTTTAAACACGTTTTTCATAATTTAAAATTATTTCTATTAGTCTTTATAATTGTTTTCATCAGTCTTATATCTCTGGCAAATTTCTGAGTCGCACCTTCATAAGAAATTTACAATTTATCATTTAATTTCGTAGACAAAAAAATCGTGCTTTTAGCCATGGAGATAAGGGAATCGTGGCTTTCAACTTTTTAACTTAAATGATTGGGAACTTTACTTGATTGTTGGTATTTAAATTGTGTGGATTGTCCAAAAACTAAACCAACGTAAAATTTTAAAGCCTTATAATGCCTTTGTTCAAAATTTGTATGCAATATTTTCCGTGATGAATATAAAATATATAGATTTCTCGTTAAATCCTATTTTCGATAATTGTTTCTTTAATATTTATCGAAGATTTGAATATAGATGAACACAGTAGAAAATTTCATTGAATTTATTGTTTCTGATTACCTCCCTTTATGAGTCTCACTTTACTATAAAAGCTCATGTTCAACATCTATTGTACATCTTTTTTTGGACAGCTTTTTCATATTTTTGATATAAATTCTAAAACCTTATGGGACTTTGATTTCACAGTAAGTATGTTTCTTGCAAGACTGGCTACGAACAGCCCGATAATTTCTGTTCTGTTTTATAAAAGTTTAAAAAGGTTGCAGCAAAGGGCTTATTTTACTTCCTGAATTTCTGACGGATAGAAAATAGCATATAATTTCAACTTTGATGAACTATTTGCATTTTGCACACGCTGTTTATATCTGCACACCCATTTTATGTATTGATAATAAAAGTTTAGCCTTGGGGAAATTTTCTCGAAAAAAAAGGGCAAATATCTAAGGTTTAAGAAACTACCAATGCGTAAAATTTTATCGGGTTGAACAGGTTAAATGGTTATATAATATGTGTACCAGCCTATCAAATACAAATTGTGAAATAATGGAAAACCCCGCTATTGCGCAGAAAGAAAGAAATAGACAATTATGAAAAGATAACCAGTATTATGATCCTTGTACATCAAATGTCTTTCAAAGGAGCATGTCACTGCAATATCAAAACATTTGTAAATAAAGAAAATGTGAAAAATCATTATCATTTAATGGTTATTGTATGATAAAGTTCAACTAAATTCCATTTATCTGACATAATTGTTTTAATTACTGTTTATCTAACTCAGTTGATCGCATTTTCCAAATTTTGACGTGATTTGTACTATTATCAAAATAAAGCAAGAGGTAAAATATCGACTCAAAGTGGCTCACCTGAGGACAGTTGTTGCCGGTCTTCCGTCAGCTCAACTTAAAACACTACCCACTGTGGTCAAATATTTCAATTATAGAATATCTCGAGTCTAAATCTGTCAGAAGGAAGAAAGTATTTAACGGTTTTCTTACCGTAACATTATGTAAAACACTGACCCATTTAGGGGCCCAAAATCTGGTCTCAGGGTCCAAGCCTAAACACACATGACAGAGTTCCTTAAGTAACTCTTGCAAAAGCTTACTTCTGTGGCGGCCAAAAATTTGAACACATGGACCAGACTACGGTAGACGCTATAATCCAATTCTATATGCAAACTGTTTCATGTTTTAGCCTTCCACTTTTAGAGAAGATTGTTCAAAGTTTTCTGTTTATAACTAGAACAACTATGCAGTGTAATGTATATATAGTACCGTGTCTTTCTCGTGAGCAATTCTCGTGACCGGGATTATTCTAACTCACACTGTCCTGTAACTTTGAAATATGATGGGGATTAAAAGTATCATAAACAAGATTTTACTTCCGAGTAGTAATTATGCCTATTCCCTTCCAAGGTAGTGCCCCGCTGTGCTCTTTATTTCTTGTATTGTCCTGGCTGTTTGTGTATATATATTAAAGATGTGCATATCTATACAGTTTCTGGGGGGTGTTCTTTAAAAGTTGCTATTCACTTCGCTTTAGATGTTTTAAGTTTTCTACAGACTATGTTTCAAAAATCATAGCCCCTGTAGTTTCACTAAATGCAGTTACAGGGACTCACCAGGAATACATTTGTTTTGTAGCGACAAGCTTATGTCACTGTGTTTAAGCCCTGCGTTGTTGAAGAAGATTTGTTTTGAAGTTCTGCCTGCATAAATTTTATGTAAAAACCCTTATCTAACCAATATTTCTATGTCAATATCTAACGGGTATCTGACTCGCGATGATGTGAGTGCCGAGTTCAATACAACTTGTACTCTCCAAACTTGAAAACTTTCAGATAATTGTTTTCAGAATAGGCATGATGAGATTCTTACTTACTCTGCAAGTCGTCTGCGTTCTGTTTGTGGCAGTGAAAGCAGACGGACACAGCGAGCTTAAATTGTCGGAGTACTTGTGGGAAGAAACGTACCAAGAACAGCAAGCCGCTCTCAACTCGAGTTTGATTAAAGGAATGGTATCAACAAAGCTAAATCCTGCAAGTTTTGGTAATAACTTTTCAACTTATATTGGATTGACAATAAGGTTAGAATTCCGCTTATACCGGTGCTAGGGGGCGTGAGAGGTATTGCACATGTCATTACTTACCATGAAAAATTTCAATCAAACCGAGTCTGCTATTATGTTGCTTGGTTGCTTTCTATGCTTCCAAAGGATCTCTTCACAGATTTTATTAACTATCACAACAGCGGTCTTTAAGTGCCGTGTGTCAGCTGCAAAAAGTCTTCTCGTACTTGGACTCAGTGTTGTTATTTTCTGGCCCTTTGGGATCATGGACAACATTTATTTTTACTATGACAGAATCCCGCTTAAGCCGGTGCTAGGAGCGTGAGAGGATTACCTTCTATGAACAGACTATGCTGTTTTTTTTTTATGTTGCTTTTTTTAAAAAACAAAGGATCTTTTCACAGATTGTATTAAGTTGAATGATGGCGTTATATGGATGTGTCCTTGAACAAATTTTACATATCGTGTATACAGATATTTGATAATCACCGAGCTACATATTTTTGTACAATTCAGTCTTACTTCTGAGCCAAAACTGCAGTTTTTTGTTTCAAAGGTGCATATATGAATCAAGATGTTGTGTATATCTACAATGCCCAAAGACTGATTCAGATTGCGTTACAAAGATCAAAAGATCCTCAGCACCGACAACTACTGCAGAAAATGTCTGAAAGCTACAGAGAGTAAGTAAAACGTTACATTAAATAACTTCCGGAATAAGTTTCATCCGAACTTTTCATGTAGCTACATTTTTTCCATACGCTGATTTTATACCGTCTCAAAAATATGACCTTTGACATATCTATTATATCTTTGTTCAACCCTTGTCATTAGATAAGCCGGATCTTTCTTGAAAATGTGTTCGTGCAAGTTCTAACTCATTCTTCATTAGGAGTCGTGAATGCTATCTCCTTCTTTCCTTTTTTTCGAAATGTCTCCATGTTTTACATAGCTTTTATACTAATTAAGATGTCGTAAAAGTTTTATAACAATTTATCGACCAGTAAAGGCAAAACGGAAATTAAAAAAAAAAAAAGAAAATGCTCAAAATGGCTGAAATTACTCCAATGAAAAATCTTTAACAAATCAAGATATTTTGAAAATATGAAAAATATATTTTTTCACCCTTGGGGGCGTTAAAATGATGCATAATATGAATAGTATTGTCTTATACTTAAATAGAAGTCAAACCTTAAAAATGTGGAATAGGTTGATCAAGAGGTATTACATAGACAATTGTTTAATATCTTAGTTGAAACTGTACTCTTTATCAAGGATGTTGGTATATAGAATTCTACTCTTATTAAGGTTATACGAATACCTGTTGGTCGCGTGGCGAATAAAGTATCCAAGTGGAATCAAGCTCGACGGACCTTGCTCTAGGTACCTGAATCATTTATATGACATGGCCATCAACTATCATACAATTTATTTCGTCACCGCGATGATACCATGTTACAAACTTTGGCCATGGCTCGGGAACCAGATTGGTTCCAAACAGGTATAATGTATAACAGTATAACAGTTTAATATAGGATTTACGATTTATCAAAACAACCTTATTATCCCCCGACGAAAGTCGGAGGGATATAGTTTTGGCGTTGTCCGTCCGTCCGTCTTTCCGTCCGTCCGACCTTCCGTCTTTCCGTCCGTCCGGAGCCATATCTAGGAAATGGTTGGGTATATTTATTTAAAACTTCATATACATGTTCACCACAATGAGTTCTTGCGGCCCGTCAAGTTTCAGTCAGATTGCCCAAGTAACACCAGAGTTATGGCCCTTAGAAGTTTCTAGTGTTAACTATATAGAGTACTATAAATATGGCAATTTCTGCATCATAACTTTTGATTTATTTGACCTAGAACTATGAAACTTAAACAGAATTTAGATCACCATAATGTGGTTGTGTACACACAATTTCATTTGGATTTATTTGTAAATTAAGAGTTATAGCCCTTTAATTGTATAAAAATCCACATATTTGTACATAACAAACTTACCATTTGGTAGAATTTCATTAAATTTCTTTCATTCTTGTCCATGAACATTTATTGTAAACATGTGAAGTTGTGTACCCACACCTGGTCAACCCCTTACCTTGATCACACACCTCCCCCACTATCCCCCGACACCCCCCACCCAAAAAAAAAAATCATTCCTTATTTTAGATTTTTTTCAAACAAACTTCATATACATGTCCACCACTATGAGGTTATGGGGCCCATCAAGTTTCAGACAGATTGCCCAAGTAACACCAGAGTTATGGCCCTTAGAAGTTTCTAGTGTTAACTATATAGGGTACTATAGATCTATAGATATGCCAATTTCTGCATCATAACTTTTGACATATTTGACCTAGAACTATGAAACTTTAACAGAATTTAGAGCACTATAATGTGGTTGTGCACAGACAATTTTGTACGGATTTCTTTTTGTAACTTCAGAGTTATTGCCCTTTAATTGTCTAAAAATCCACATATTTGTACATAACAAACTTACCATTTGGCAGAATTTCATTAAATTTCTTTCATTCTTTTCTGTGAACATTTATTATAAACATTTGAAGTTGCGCACCCACACCTGGTCACCCACTTGTCTTGGTCACACCCCCTCCCCCTCCCAACCCCCCTCCCCCCCCCCTCCCAAATTTATTTTTTTTTCATTTCTTATTTTAGATTTTTTTCAAACCTTCCAAGTTGTACCATTCCCCCACCTTAACTATCTTTCTTTTTTTATTCTTTTTGACATTAATTCCTTCTTTTCTTCTATTAAACAATGTTCCTTGAAAAAAATCTTTCTTTTTCTTCTGCTTCACCTTATCCCTTTAGAAAATTAATGTTCTTTCGCTTGTCTTCTCTTTTAGCCCACAGTACATTTTTAAAATCATTTTCTTTTCATTTTTCTTCTCTTATTCTTCGGTATTTCCTGTTCCAAAATTTACTTGTATTTGTCCTCTGTATGACATTGCTTCTGTGATTTTTTTCTCTATTTTTCTTTTCTGGCATCGCTTCTTTTCAATTTTCTTTCTTTCTTATTTGTTGACACCGTTCCTTTAAAATGTGTTTTGCTCATTTTGTTCATTTCTCTTTTTTGACAACTCTCTCTTGAAGTTTTCATTTAACACCTTTTTTGATACTGCTCCAATTGTGCAAAGGTGTTGTTTTTGTTTTTGGTGTTTTTTTTGTTGTTGTTGTTTTTTGATAAAGCTCCTTTTCGCACGTCATTTATTACTTCTTTTTAACTGCACCTTTGTATAAATGTTATTTCTTTCTTTTTGGTTTTCTTTTTATTGAAATAGCTCCTTCGCAGATGTTCTTTCATTTTCCTGCTTCATATTATACATTGCTTCCTTACAAATATTATATTTTTATGCTCCCCCCCACTTCGAAGAAGGAGGGGTATATTGTTTTGTTGATGTCGGTCTGTCTGTAGACCAATCGGTTTCCGGATGATAACTCAAGAACGCTTAAGCCTAGGATCATGAAAGTTGATAGGGAGGTTGATCATAAACAGCAGATGACCCCTATTGACTTTGAGATTAGTAAATCAAAGGTCAAGTGTACAGTGACCCGGAACAGTTAAAGGATTTTCGGACGATAACTTGAGAACGCTTGGACCTAGGATCACCAAATTTAATAGGGATGACCAGCAGATGATCCCTATTGATTTTAAGATCAGTAGGTAAAAGGTCAATGTCACAGTGACCCGGAACAGTTAAACCGTTTCCGGACGATAACTTGAGAACGCTTGGGCTTAGGAACACGAAACTTATTAGTAAGGTTGATCATGACTAGCAGATGACTCTTTTTGATTTTGAGGTCAGTAGTCAAAGGTCAAGGTCACATTGACCCAGAACAATAGAACTTTTTGTGCCAAATAACTATAGAATGCTTTGGTCTAAGATCACATTTGATACGGAGGTCACTTAAGACTGGTAAATGACCTATAATTATTGATTTGAGGTCAGTACGTCAAACGTCCAGTGCACAGTGACCAAATAATTTCTGTTCCTTGTGCAGTTACTGAATGCATCAAGGGGGCATTTCGTGTTCTACGAGCTCTTGTTTCCTTTGTGACATTTTTCCTTTGCCGGTTTTCTTCGTACTTTCTTTTATTTTAAGATGTCGCTTATTTAAACTGGTCTTCAGTTTTGCTTTGTTCTGGAATTACCGTCTTGCAAATGTTCTTTCCCTTTTCTGCTTCTGACATTATTTCTTTTTCAAAAATGGTATTACTCCATTGTGAATGTTTTTTTCCTGTGTCTTCTCTTTTGATCTTTTTTGCCAGTTTCCATCTTTTTTTTCATTTTTGACATTGCTTAACTGATAATGTTCTTTCTTTTTTCTATTTGAAGTACTTCCTTGGAAATGTTCTTTCCTTTTATGGAAACTGCTGCTTTGAAAATATTCTTTCGTATTGCTTCATTTTGATACTGCTCCTTTGAAAATAATATATTTTTTCCTTTTTGGAATTGCTGTCTTTTTCCGAATATCCGTCTATTGCTGGAATTGTAATTATTTACAAATTTGTCACAATGTTTTACTAAAAGATCGTCACTATTTCTCTGTTTTACGTCATTATTGTCGAAAACCAAACGTGTATTATATTTCAGAAAAGTTTCGGGGTGTACACACAGTGGGTTGAGGAAAATTTAGACCCTAATTATGCCGGTTTCACTGATTTGGAGGAGGTGATAAATAGAGCGGATGAGGTTGGCAAAATCGACCGACAGATGGCGCTTCGCACTTACAAACGTAGCATGGAGAATGAACGCGATTTCTTTTCATCTGTGCCTTAGTTCTAATCATATGCTGTATATATTGTGCATTGTCGTGAAGTAGATTAGATTTTGAGAGCTAAAGACACTACAGTGTGACGTCATACTGGTATTTATAAGCAGGGCTTGAACGCATCTTGTTTGTTAAGTATATGCTATTTTGTTTAATCAGTTTTTTTTTTTCTACTTTTTAGTTATAAGTATTCACATATTAGACAGAAGTCTTTTATAAATGCAGCTCTAAAATATCAGAATAGTTATGTCCTCTTAACACAAAAGAAATTAAATAACTAAAAGTGCAGATCTATAAATGATGGAACAAACACTGATCAAAGAGTTAACTGCTTCTTACTTAGATTATGTATTTTACATGTAATTGACACTTTTTTTTTTTATTTGCACGTATAGTTATAGACTTACTACTTTATTGAGTACGCTTAGGAAACTATTCACAATGCTTTTTTTAACAAAAATAAAAAATCTAGGACTTAAACTACCGCGTTTATATTAAGGCAGGTCATGAGTACAGTTTTTCCGTAAGGAATATACGTATGTAAATTCTCCGCTTATCATATTCGTGTGATTGACTGGTTTTAATGTATCCGATCCACAAATAGATAACATTTCGATGCCTGATGACCCCATGTTTTTTTCGGTATCATTTGGAAGAGTTGTGTCTGTTGAACAAGAATTAGTAAATAAGATTACCATAGTAATGTGCACGACTCACTACAGTCATTTTTGACTGCGAAATGATAAATCTTACACTGTAATAACTGGATTTCTGTTGAAATATCATTGAATACGAGGGGTGTTTCATAAGTAATGCAACTCGGGTTGTAACTTTTTATTTGCCGCATTTTACACATTTTAAATCAATGCAATCCTTCGAAGTACTCTCCTTCAGCACTGACACAAAGTTTCAGTCTTTTAATCCAATTCTAAAAGCACTTTTTATAGTCATCAATAGGTATGGCTTTAAGGCACTGACTTATTGCTGAGCCCAGTGCACTATGTGAGCCATAACGTTTTCCAGAGAGCACCGATTCAAGACGCGGAAACAGAAAATAATCACAGGGAGCCAGATCTGGAGAATAGGCTGGGTGATACAAGACTCGTACTTTATGTTGTCCAAATATTCAGTCGTAATGTGAACCTTATGAGAAGAAGAAGAAGCATTATCATGGAGAAGAGATAGATCTATGTGCTTTATGCCGCTTTTAGGTCGACGTTTCTTAAAATATTTATTCACTTTCCTCAAAAGTACATTAGTGTAATACTTAGCAGTCACACTTTTTCCTTTAGGAACAGCAACTTGGATGGCGGGTCCCTGAACGGAAAAGAAAATACAGTACAAAACTTTCCTCACAGTTGCTGTTCTCTTGAAAATTACAGGTCTCCTGGAATGCTTTGAAGCCCATACATGATTGGAATATTTCCGTTTAAGTTCAAAGAAGTGCATCCACGTTTCATCACCAGTTATTAAATTAGAAAAGGTTTTACTTTCAAATTTTGGGTACAGCTTAATTAAACGTTTAGCCTTTTTAACACGGTCTCGTTTTTGTTCAGGTGTCCGTAAATGGGGTATCTAACGCACATATTTTATTCACTTTCAATATTTTGCGCAGAATAAAGTGAACTCGTGCAGCTGATATCCCTGATCTATGGGCTAATTCGCGCAAAGTCAATCTAGCATCTTCCTCAATAAATTCCTTGATTTTCATAACACCTTGCCTAGTCGTGACTGATTTCGGTCCTTCACACTTTGGAAGGTCTTGTAACTGTTCGTTTCCCGACTTGAAACGAGAAATCCACCTGGTAACTGTGCTATACCATATCACAAATCTCATTGTAAATGTTTCGGCCACTTATTCCTAAAATATTCCTAGCTTTGATATACCCTCTAATTTCATGCCACTTTTCGGAACATGTTCCTACCATTTTACATGCAGTGTTATGACTACACCTAATTCAAAATAATCTTGTTAAAAATTGTTTCAATATTATTTTGTAAAATTCCATGCATGGCTAACCGAATGATATACCTTTCAATAAAACCTGATTTAACGACAGTAGCGCACGTGGATTTCGAGATTGAGGCACAGTTGCATTACACATAAATCACCCCTCGTACTATAAACTAAAAAAATTTAATTTTTGTCATGTGATTTATATTTTCTTTTTCAGTAGACAATACACTTTCAAATGATACCAAAATTATATGAGCTTACCAGACATCAATATTTGATATACTTTAATACTCCGCGGCACTGTTTGCTTATTTGTGGACCCGATACCTTAATACTTGTGTACATTATTTTATCTCATAGCATAGCATCCTCTTATTAGACATTTTCGAATTAAGTCTACGTGGACTGTTAACACCTAAGACGATCGATTTTTCAAGGGGACCGTCTCAACATAATAATTTTAATTTATGTTTGGTAGGAAAACATTCCTATAATGATGGTAAGGTCTGGCTTATTATGTCGCCGAACAGGATAAGATTTTTGTTTGTTTGTTTTGGGTTTAACGCCGTTTTTCAACAGTATTTCAGTCATGTAACGGCGGGGAGGATAAGATTTGGATTTGTCTTTCCGGCTGTCTGTTTACCAGAGAAATGTTTTGTTATATATATCGCAAAAAGTATTTGATCTAGCGTCATAACACTTTCCTGAAATGTTATTCAATATTATAAGTTGAGCATCTGCGTCTAAGTTGAATAGATGAGCTAGTCTGATTGCAATGTATCCATATTCCATCGTCGTCGTCGTCGTCCGACATGAAAAAATCTAAACTGGGTCAGCTGGGATCAAAATGTAGGTCAGTAGGTAAGTCATTGTGAAAACTGTGGAAAACGTAATACTAGTAGCTTGCGCCTCCATTCCTTTGTTATTATTATGAGGGGACGTATTTTGGGATACCTCAGGTGTTCACCTGGCCGTCTGTCTGTCTGTGTCCGTCTGTTCGTAAGCAATTTCGTTTCGTCTCCGTTCTGTAACTCGTGAACCCCTTAAAGGATTTTAAACAAACTTGACAAATGTTCTCCACATCAAGACGACGTGCAGAGCGCCTGTATCAGCTTTAAGGTCAAGGTCACACTTAGGTGTCAAGGTCATATGACTTTGTTTCGTGTCCGCTCTGTAACTCTTGATCTGTTTGAGGGATTTTAAAGAAACATTGCACAAATGTCCACCACATCGAAACAAGGTCAATGTAACACTTAGAGTGGGGTCAAAGGTCATGTAACTTTGTTTCGAGTGCGATGTGTAACACTTGAACTGCTTGAAGGATTTTATAGAAACTTGGCACAAATTTTCACAACATTATGACGACGTGCAGAGCGCGTGGCTCGTTGTAATACTTTTTTTGCGATATGTGTAGCATATTTTTCTTTCTGATGGACAGAAACACGGAACAAGAGCTGTCCGTAAGACAGCGCGCTCGACTTTTCTCAGTGATTGACTCTGAATTAGAGCTTTGCCAGTAAAAAGATTCTTAGTTAAAACGGGACATAACTCTGTCAAAATTCAAATCAGAGTAATGAGGATTAATTTTCTGCGTGAAGACTTTGACAGTAAAAACGTATTCTAAGTTTCAAGTCAAAAGCTTTAATAATAACAGAGATATTTGACAAAAATTTATCCAAAATGATCTATGTCAAAAGGGACATAATTCTGTCACAATTCAAATCAGAGTTATGGGAACTGATTTTCCTGGTGTAGACTTCGATAGTAGTTAAGAGGGGCATAATTCTATCAAAATTCAAACCAGAGTTATTGGGATTATTTCTCCTGGTGAAGCCTTTGATGGTAAATAAGTATTTTAAATTTTAAGTCCATTTCTTTGATAATAACAGATATATTTGAGTTTATTAAAAATTTTAACCGAATATTCTAAGTTAAAAAGGGGCATATTTCTGTCAAAATTCAATCAGAGTAATGAAGATTGTTTTTCCTGGTGTAGACTTCGATATCAAATAACTATTTTAAGTTTCAAGTCAATAGCTTTGATAGTAACAGAGATATTTGACTTTATCAAAAACTTAAACCAGAAATTCTAAGTTAAAGAGGGGCATAATTCTATCAAAATTCAAATCAGAGTTATGGGGATTATTTCTCCTGGTGTAGACTTTGACAGTAAATATTTTAAGTTTCAAGTCAATAGCTTTGATAGAAACAGAGATATTTGACTTTATCAAAAACTTTAACCAACGGCGACGCCGACTCCGACGCCGGAGCGAGTACAAAAGCTCTATTTTTTCTTCAAAAAGTCGAGCTAAAACAGGCACATCCGAATTTATATCACCTACCGCATAGTGATGATATAGTAACCCAAACCCTATTGCCGTTATAAACTCCTTTTCCTACCGCCCATAATATAATCAAATTATGTTGAGATGGTCCCCTTGAAAAATCTATCGTCTTAGGTGTTCACAGTCCACGTAGACTTAATTCGCAAATGTCTATTCCTAACTTAAACGATTTTAAGTTTATAACATCATGTACCACATAATCAAATGCCTAAGTAAAATCAAAATGCTACAAAAAGTTGTTTTTTATTTGTATTCACATATGATTGAATAAGGAGAATGTTATCTCTCGTTTTAATTACTGTGTGCAATATATTAAAATGATTTAAATATATATTCTAGAAGAAAGTCTGATATCTACGAAATATATCTAGATGATATTTTGATTGAAAACATAAACCTTTAACCCTTATCATGCTGGACACGATTAAGTTCTGCCTTTGCGACCAGTGTAGATCATGATATGCACTGTTCGCCATTCAGTCAGTATCTTTTTGGTAAGCACCCCTTTTAACAGTTGATGGTACTGTTCAAACTGAAAGATGGACGAGTTCATTATAGAAATTTAGCAGGGTAAGGGTTAAACGTTACATAAATGCCGAAAGCACAGTTACTGTTTCTAAAACTTAAAATTGTATATATGGACAATATTGTGGTATGTCGAAACATGTCACACTAAATATATAGAAACTATAATTTTAGCCTTTTCAAGAGGTCTATGCAGTCAATATGATTTTTCATTTTAAAACTGATTGCTTTTTTTGAAGTTGTTGATGAGTACACGTAATTAGGGATCCTTTTTAATGAAAATTGTGTTGTCCTTAAAGTAAAAAGCATATAGCTTAACAATAAACAAAAGCTATGTATTGTCTGATAAAAAAAGCAAAGGCATTGTGTTTACCTATTGATATGCAAAAAAAAAAAAATGTTTTTCTAAAACTGTCAAACATATCTTACTGTATGGCTTTGAAATTTAGGGGTATTGGAATATAGATGTTACAGAAAGAGTTCAATCACTTCAGACTGTATAAATGATCGAGACATACTGTTGTCGAACTACTGTCTGTTGATATTGAAACACGAATTGTCTATTTTAGGCAAAATTTATCCAGTCCACATGAATGAAACAACGCAACTGTGAACTGCAAACGATGTCACTAGTACATAATAGTACTTATTTCCAGTTTCAGCTTCTGAACTTTTCATTTTATGGCAGTTTTTAATAAACAGGTTAGCAAAGATATTTCCAACCTTTTAGATAATTAATGTTTCAGTTTCACGTTTCAATACTGTAGTCTCTTATAACTCCAGGAGTAGCAGTGTACTTTTGCTCGAGTTGTTATTATATAAATATTGCATTCCTGAGAGGGTGATATGAAAAACTTGAGTTCACCGCGAGATATATGAATATTGACCGAGGCGCCAGCCGAGGTCTATATTCATATTTCGAGGGGTGAACATTTTTCATATCACCCTCTCAGGAATGCAATATTTATTTTATTATACCGAAAGCTTATAAGGGTCAAAGCATTAGCTGGAAAATCAACATAATAATTTATTTAACATTAAAAAGTAATTACTAACCAAATAATGAAGACAGAATTAACGAGTGTTTACTTGTTAGGACTCATAATTTGTGGCGGCTTTACTGTAATAAGACTTTTTTGATAGATTTAGTCGAGACGTTTACATATCGCTGACCCCTAGCTATATTTATTCTAATATTTCAACATTGCGTCAAACAGTAGCATTCGAAAAACGGCGATAACTTTCTTTTTTCTAAATGAAACATATAAGTGTGAGTACTCATTTTCTTAGTTAGATCATTTCCAAACTTATTGTTATAGTTTCGATTCAATATTTGATGAAAAATTATTTTCGAAATAGTTTGCACGTAGCATAAAAAAGAAAATAATCAATGCGAGTATCAGTCTCTCAACTGGTGATATGAAACAATAATATCACATGCGCAGAAAAACAAAATAACGCTGTTGCGCATGTGATATGAAATTATAGATCATATCACCTGCGCAGAAATTGAAAATAACGATTTTGCGCATGTGATATAAAATCACTGGGGAATATGATATATTATTCAAGTTAAACTAATAGGAAATTTGCATTGGACATTTATGTGAGGTAGAATAAATATGTATATATTTTGTATGACTATATACATTGATGAGACTTTGATAAAGATTACTTTTTTTATTATTAGTAGCCTTAATAATATCAAACCACGGTAACTTTTAAAAAGTGTCGCTCTTCTGAAAGGAAAATCTGTCTGTGTATTAATCACTGATGTGAACTACAGTAAGACAGATTCGCGTCATCGATTCAATTGTTAGGGCAGGATAAAAGTCTCAATGTGGATAAAAATTGAAATTTTACATATAAATGACCTATGAAATACATATTTGGCGCTTTTTTTTTTCTATCATTTCAGTCGGTCACAAAACTCATCCTCATAATAGTGCGACTCGAAGCAAATGCAAACTGTACACGATATTACAAGTCTTAGTTATACCGGGTCACTGTGACTTTTAAAGTGTTTGTCGATGTATTCCAATAAAATGTATCTGTGTATTATTCATGTGAACTACAATTGGAGGTGTTTCGCTGCCGAATCGATCCAGTGGTTAGGGCAGGATTACGGTTTCAATTTTAAAAAAATGAAATTTTACGTAGCAAAAGATAATACACATGGCCTATGAAATAAATTTTGTCGTTGGTTGAATTGTTTCAGTCTGTCACAGAACTCATCCTTATGCTGCTCAACGCAAGTAAGAACTGCATACGATATTACCAGTCTTAGTAATAGCGGGTTACTGTGACTTATGTGTTTGTTATTCTGTTGCAATGAAATAAGCTTGTGAAATATAATTAGAGGTGCTTAGCTGCCGAGTTGGTTCAGTAATTAGGGCAGGATGACGATTTAAATTTTGACAAAAATTCAATTTTTACAAAACATGACCTTTGCAATTTATTTGGCGCATGATGAATTGTTTCAGTCTGTCATAGAACTCATCTTTATATAGCTAAATGCAAGTGAGTGAGAACCGCACGCGATATTACAAGCCATAGAAATATCGGGCCACTATGACTTAAAAAATTACTTTTCGACTTATAACTGCAATGAAATTGTTATCGGTATATTTCTTATGCACTGACTTAGGTGCACTCACTTCCGCATTGGTCAGTTAGGGAGATACGGCTATTTTACGAAAAATTACTAGAGACATCACGTGATTAGGCATGACGTTTTTTGGACCAATTTCTATTCACAAATCTTACATAAAAAACCATCGTATATTTTTTACACGATATTGATAGTTTTACACTAATCTCGTCAATAGATAGTAAAAAACAGAAATTTCTTACGTGCCTTTTGTGGCTATGAATAACTTTGTGTAGCTCACGACGTAGTACATATTTGGAACAAGTTAATAAAATAGGCGTGAATGTGAGTTAGTATGGCACCTTAAGTTAGGCAGAAAAAGTTGTCTTTGGTAACATGACTAAACAATAGTAGTAGGCTATAAGTGCCGCGTTTTTATTTACACATTTTCTGTCATAGAACTCGTCCTTATACAGCTCAACGCACACACTATTACAAGCCTTAGTAATATCGGGCCACTGTGGCTGAAGTCTTTGTCGCTCTATTGCAATGAAAATATATCTGTGTATGAAGCATATGAACTACATGTGCAATTATAGGTGCTTCTCTATTGAATCGGTTCAATGGTTAGGACAGACTGAAAGTCTAAATGTTAAATGTAAAATTCAAATTTTACAAAGCAAAAGTTAATATACATGACGTATTTTGAGTTATTTCAGTCGGTAACAGAACTCATCCAAATACAGCTCAACGCAAGTGAGAACATTTACACACAATTTTACAAACCTTAGTTATATCGGGCCACTGTGACTACAGTGGTTGTCGCTCTATTGCAATGAAATAATATCCGCGTATTGATCTTGTTATCTACCACTACAGGTGTTTCCGAATCGGTTCAGTCGTAAGGGCAGGATGACGGTCTCAATTTCAGCAAAAAAAATTATTAATATACATTGCCTATAAAATATATTTAGCGCTAGTTTAATTGTTTCAGTCTGCAATATAAGTCATCCTTATAAGTCTCACGCAGTGAGTACAGCACACAGATTACAAGCCTTATAATATGAGGCCACTGTGTACTACAGTTTGTCGCTCTAATTTGAATAGGAAAATATATGTGTATTTACTGTGACTCACAACCTGAACATTACCTGCTGATGTTACCACAGTACCATGAACCATCTTTTTGAGAGATAGCAGTGCATGAAACTACCAAGCGAGTATGTACAGTTACATGAACTTAATGGAACACTAGCATGCGTGAACATACAAGGGTATGTACGTACATGAACACTCTAATGGAAGCATAGCAGTGCGTGAACACTACAAGGAGTATTACGTACATGAACACTTATGAGAGCTAGCATGCGTGAAAATACAACGAGTAATGTACAGTTCATGAACAATTTATGAAAACATAGCAATGCGTGAACATACCAAGGAGTATTACGTACTGACCTTATTGAGAAGCATAGCAGTGCGTAACCGACAAGCGAGTAATGTACAGTCATAGAGTATACAGGCGGTAATGTACAGACCGAACACTCTAGAGAGCTAGGTGCGTACACTACAACGAGAATGTACAGTACTCATGACACTGTATGAGCACTAGCGTGCGTGAACACACAGCGGTATGTACAGTACATGAACACCTAATGAGAAGCACTAGCAGTGCCGTGAACATACCGGCGGTAATGTACAGTACATTGAACTCTTTGAAGCACTGCATCCGTGACACTACAGCGAGAAACAGTACATGACACTCATTGAGAAGCACTACTGCGTGAACACTACAGCGAGTAATCAGTACCCTACATTAGAGAAGCTACTAGCAGCCCGTGAACACTACCAGCGAGTATGACAGTACCATGACACTTAGAATGAGAAGCACTAGCAGTGCCGTGAACACTACCAAGCGAGTAATGTACAGTACCATGAACACTACTTGGTGAGTAATGTTCAGCGAACACTTTTCAGTGACCCGTGTTTAATGGGGAGTATTCGGAGCTGTGATGACTTTCCGATCAGCATAAGCAATGGTCAGCAAGACTTGTCAGCCTTAGAGTCCTACCCGCTGAACGTCTTTCACCGCACACAAAAAGGGACTCAGATATAAAAAAATGACCTTGCGACCACATACACGAATCACATGGCTGACCCTTTCTCTTTCAAAAAAGGGGCGATAAGTTTTGATAACCTACTTTATCCCTTTTTAGGATAGATCATCAGTAAAATATAATAGAAACAGCGGGAATGGGAATAGTTTTACTGGTTATTTTACAAATATTCTTTTGCGATGTAAGATCAATTTTTTTCTTTTTACACCAATCTTGTTTACTGAGTGGATAGATGCAGATCGTCATGGACTACTGATTATTATCTATCTTTTCGATTCTGGAAACTGTTTTGTGGAGTACGCATATTAATTCAGAGTACCATATACAGTACATCAGCTAATTTAGATCAAGAAAATACTATCTATCAACTTTTTACATGACCTTACATAAAATCAAAATCAAAATCCGAGATGAAAAAAGCTGTCGACAACTAACTATCTATTTCTTAGTCTAACCTACAGGACGTGAATTTTGTGCGGTACACGTAGATGTTGTTAGAATAAGAATGCTAAAAAAAGAGAAATGTGTTGTGATTAAGTAAATGGGTGAAGAGCAAGGTGTGGTGAAGTGTGTTCAATGTTGCAAACAGCGGCATTGAATTGCTCAAAGGTAGGAGGAAGGAAGGGAATGTCAGGTGGACGATAATTCAATAGGACTATAGTTATGGAGAAAAGGAGTATTTGTAGTAGTCAGTGGTTGCAGAGATTAACCTGTACGACAGCGGATGATTATGGCGTGATTGTTAGGGGGATAAGATAATCTTCCATGGGGATTGCAACCAGCTGATTTGAGATTTTATACATAACAGAGAGTCGGTAGTCAATGTGCCGGAGATCTGTCATGCGCCATTTTAGACTGTATAGCATGTCAGTGACACTGGAGGTGCGGCCAAAGTCGGAGATAGCCCAACACGCTGCTCGTGTCTGGACCGCTTCTATTTGGTCTATTTGGGTTTTTGTGTATGAGGACCAGACTTCGCAGCTATATTCCAGCTGTGGTCTGACGAGGGTCTGATATGCCATGGACTTAAGGGGTTTGGAGTTGACCTTTATATTCCTACGGAAGAAACCTAGAGTTTGATTTGCCTTTCTGGTTGACCTATTTATCTGGACGTCACACGAGAGATCATTTGAGATATCCACACCAACGTATTTTACCGAGGTGACAGATTCTAGAAGTGTATTATGCAGATAGTATTGTGAGGGATAGAATGTTCCTTCTTGTAACATGGATAACTTGACATTTGGCGGGATTGAATTCCATATCCCAGTCCAACTTCTACTTTTCTAATGTTTTAAGGTCATTTTGGAGGGTATTTGATTGTTTGACAGAGGTAAGTGACATGTATATTGCAGTGTCATCTGCAGATAGACGCACTTCTGACTTTATATTTTGTGGGAGGTCATATATGTATGCTAGGAAGAGCAGGGGCCCAAGCATGGACCCCTGCGGAACTCCAGAAGAACTGGCACCTATAACCTATTTGTTTGAATATTTTGACAGTGTGTTCGTATTTAACCTATTTAAACATTCATTTCTCAAAAGAACCCTGATACAATACCATATAAAACAGACTAAAAGAAATTAACTATTCCTTTTTCGGTAGAAAATGTTTCATAGTCTACATGTCTGGAAAACTTTTTCATCAACAGAGCCCTCTGTAGCTTGTTACAGTATAAAAAATGTCGGGAATTAAGATAAGACTGTACTGCAACAGGGTCCTTTTGAGAGAAAAATGCCTTTTTACAATTTAGAGAAAGTTTTCCAGTCGCCGAGGCCGTCTAAATATGTCCATGTATCGGGATTGATGTAAAGGGACTAACTAACTTGACACTCCATCTACATGTATAATGAAATATTTCAGTCTTGAAATCTGTTCCGGTGGCAATCACTATTATTTATTTTTTTCGTCACAAATAAAAAACAAAAAGAGGAAGTATCGGCGTTTAATAATGGCAAGAAACTTTACATAAAACCAAACATTCTTATCTATATTCACAACAAAACTACTCTACTGGTAATAAATAACTACATATAACGATCTTTAGAGAAAGACATTCTCTTCATTCTTTGTTTGTTACCCTGATCTTCTAATCCTGGCCTCCTTTGTCACTTCAGTCAGCTTTTTATTTCTTCAATTATTCTTGTATAAAATCCTGTATGTAACGGTTACTACAGAATACAAAGAAGTAACCAAGTTACAGTTTTTATACAATCATATTACATACTAAACGATTATTTTTTTGTTTCAGTTACACATACACTTCAGATATTCTGACCGACAGTGTTCTCATATGACAGAAAATACAGTAAAACCTGTGTACAAAGACAATATTTAGGGAAATATAGAGTGGTCTTTATTTGCAGGTTAAAATACAAAAATGTATGTTTAAATCGAAAATTAAGGAACTGATCTTTAGATTCGGGTAATCTATAGTCACAAGTGTATCTACTTTCCAGATTTTATTCTTTATTTTGGTAAAATGCGTTTGTCTGACTTTCCCCATATATCAACCACTGTTCGTTTATATCGTGTATATGTGTGCCACCATGTGGTTATAGCCCAGTGGAATGTATATGAATAAACTTTCTCTATAAACTCTTTATATATTTGTCTACCGTATATTTCATTATTAACGCTCATTGGGTCGTAAGGAGGAGCTTGGGGACGTTTATTTAAGCCCTAAATTTTTTTCCAACATTTTTAGTAAGTAACTATAAATTCAACTGATGAATGAATTTTACAAGTTTAGCACTACAACATACAGTATTGGTATTCACTTATGATCTAAATCAGCTTAAAGATTTTGTTTTGAAAAATATGAGGTGTTGGCATTTATAAGTGGGAGGGCGTTAATCAGAAACTATACGATATTTAAAGAAAGAAAAAAACTAACGTATGTGCTGTACAGTTGATACACTTAAACAATGGCTAAAATATCATTTTCTTTTGACTTTACTTGGGCCAGCTATACCAAGATATTTTCTGTTTGAACTGTATTGCTTATTCAATCGTTTCGCTTTCTGACCGAGTTTCTCTCCTATGTTAAGTTTCAAAGGAGGTATAGTTACTTTTGGTTTTACTTCATTACCTTCTTCGTCAACATCATCGATATCAGTGATATCCAGCACAGTCTCAACTTTAGTTACGTCAAATATTGAATCTGTGCCATGATTAGGTAACTCGTTGCTTGTAGAAACATTAGCATTACCCGGTAGATATTTCGTTGTTTTTAAATCTCTTTCTATACGTTTATCTGTACTTACAATGGTATCATGTGTTTCTTGTTTATAAACGACATCCTTGGAAGCCTGCTTATTGACTTTCGCGACCTGTTCTATTTCTAAATCACTTACTTCTGGTTTAGTTTTCAAATGACTGTAGTCTTTGTCTGAACGTTTTCCAGCTTTAGCCTCAACATTTCGTGCGCTATCAGATTGATAAATCATCTCAACTTCGTCACCATCGGAGGAAGAATCATCAAGCTTAAATTCCGAAACCGTGCTTTCCTGGACATTATCATAAACATTAGTTGAATCTTGAATTCCATCGTGACTACTATTTTTGTCCGGTTGCTTTTCGTTTATTATACCCACTTTGTCAGATGTATTAATAGATCCTGGCTTTGGAGTAGTAATTACCTTACTATGTTTATCAATCTTGCCATTGCTTTCTTTCTTAGTATCTTTGGACCCATTCTCTGTGTTAGTGTCTACAGTCATCCCAGTGTTTTTAATTTCTCTGCTTTTTGTGTCTGATGATGCTTTCTCGGATTTATTTTCTAGATTTGGTTTACCTTCATTTTCTTCAGAAAGGACGTGTTTTGTTAAAGACTTATCTGTAGTTCTAGTAATTTCTCTGAATGCTTGACCTACCATTATCTTCTTCTTTGATTTTGCTTTCTTGTCCGTTTCGGAGTTTGCTTTAGTAGTAGAAGTATGTCCAACATCACTTGCTTTCCTTTCAAGCTTTGGCAAGGTCTTTTCAATTTTCATCATCTCTTCAATCAAGTTGTCCTTACTTTTTGAAACTTCAGTTTTATTATGTCCATATTCCTCTTCCTCCTCTGAAGTTTCTGATTCACTCTCAGAATCAAATATTTGAAAGGATCTTACTGCTGTTGTACTCTTACTATCTGGCATAATTTCCCTTTCTGCACATTCTGCTTTTTGCATTCTAAGGTCCAAAGCGTCTTGGTCAAGAGAAGCAGTCATTTTAATAAACATATTACCCTCGCGCATGTCTAAATTTACTGATACATCTACTTCGACTGACTCATCCTGGTCATGCGCACACAGAACACTTGCTATTTCCGGTATTCTAGGTGTTGTACCAGTGTCATTTTTATCGTTGTCATCATCTGAAGAGGTATAGGCTTCATTTGTATAAGTGGTTTGCATGTTCTCATCTTCTTCTATATTTCCCTCAGTTCTATTTTCATCCACTTCAGAAGCATTTGACTTCTTATTTTTAGTTTTCTTTTTGTCTGAAATTTTCTTGTCTTTGTGCAAAACCTTTCCTTTGCGTTTATCAACTAGAGCACCGAACGTTGCTGTGTTGTGTTCTTTGAAGAAACTAACATCCTCAACTTTTTCAACTTTCTTAACACAGACAAACTTATGAGTTCCAAGTGCTTGTAACGTCTTCGCGTCAGTCTGATTTGCGCTTCGTATTCTGAATACATCCTCACATCCATTCTCTGAAAAAAAGAAGATTTTCATATTATAGTATCTTACAATACCGTGGGAGGCTATAACTAATTAATTTAAAAGAGGTGTGTCAGCGATAGTCTTAAAAAAGATAGTTATTCAGGTATCGGTCAAATAACGGATTTATTCGATATATGGCATCTTCAAAATTTGTTTTTCCTATTCTTGTTGTCCAACCAAGGTAGAGTTACTTTAGCATATGTGTAAATTTCATAAACATGCTTTGCCTAAGGAATGATATGGATGTAAGAACAATTGTGTGAAATTTGGCAATGATTTGCACTGACAGCTGCATATTTAACTGAAATTTATTAGAAATACAGTACAAGTTTGTAACATTATCATTATTCCCTTTTTGTATATCATGTTTGCGCAACAAAGATAAATTTAAGATAAATAAATAAATTTCGAAGCTACAGACGATTTTAAAATGCAGATTGTTGAAATATCCTAGTGCAAATCAAGTGGAAATATAAAAACAAGAAACTACATTGAAATCAAAAGAAATAAAGAGCTTTACAAAGACTTTTATATCAAAAGAGTTGGGCGTTAAATACAAAATTTTGGTTCCATAAATTTTGATAACAGAACAGAACAGAACATAAAATTTATTTGACTTAAGTACAAGACTCATCGTCATACCAAACATATTATAATATAACAATACATGCAATGAGATATTAACAAATGGATAAAGTAGTTTGAGTCAAGGGTGTGTAGGATTTTTAACATTCAACACAGCATAATAATTCAAATACATAGAGAGTGTCGCTACAAAGATAACCAGTGTAAAAAGTACATTTTTTCTTTATTATTATATAAAAAAAAATGTAAACATAATGATGTTAACTTATGCGTTATCGCGTCTCTGAAAAGCTTTTAAACAAAAAGTTGCTAACCTACGGAGTACTGTTTTTTCGGTCGGAATTTAACAATTGTATGAATTTATAAACACTTGGATTAACCGTAAAGTACCTGGATATATATGTATTACGCAGATCACTGTATCAAGGATATACCAATATGAAATGAAATTTGTCTTACAGATCACCAGAATTACAAAGTGTGCATTTTCTTTGATTTCGTTCGATACCTTGATGTCTTCCAGTTTCAATCATTAATTTATGTGAACTAAGTCTTATTTTGGCTAAAACATTTCTCTGATTTTTATTTTCTAACACACATATATATTTTGATATTTCATAAATTGGTTTAAGTTCCTTGTAAATATAAAGATGAACATTAATCCATATCTGACTGCCATTGTGTAATATATATATCACGAAGTCTAGCTCTAAACAATGGTATAAAAATATTTATATTTTATGACTCTGGAAATAACCATACGTCGTGAAAACCTGCATTCTGTAATATATCTCTTACTTTCGATGACCAGTTTACTGTAGATGAATTTCTTATGACAACATTCCCTTGATTTTGTACAATTGAAGAGAGAATACAATTATGGCGTTTGTTACCGTGTAATTTTAATCAGTATTTAGCTATTCTGACGTACCTTTCAATATATAGAGGGAATTTACCTAATTCTGAGTATAATGATAATGTATTAGTTGACATTTTAACATTCAATAACCATTTACAAAATTTTCTGTGAACTCGTTCAATATTGTCTGCTTTAATAAAGCCCCATACTTCACAATTATAATTTAAAATTGATAATACATATGCGTCAAAAAGGTTGAACATAATTTCAATGGGGGTGTCTAAATCTCTTGTAATACTAAGCAATGAATTTAATGATAACCGATATGGACAGAAAATACATAATGAAGTCACCCGAGAAAAACAATGTACTATGCCGAATTTACACGATGTTTGTCGGCGTCTAATATTCAGTTGTCAACCCAAATTCAGCATTGCAAATGGTTTTGAATCTGAGAGACATTTAGAACGTACTACAGCAGAATTTGTAATGCATCATACACCGACCTTTGAATATATGTTGCCGCTGAAATTGTGCATCTTGAAACGATCCATGTAGAAATATGTCGTCCGCGTCAAAATCAGACCGGTAGTCATCGTATGTGACAAAGCGATGAAGCTAAAAAAGAGAAAACTTAAATATGTACAATAATAATTGCATTGCTGTTGGACATTAAAGCTGTCTTTGCAATTTAAAGAAACTATACATGTTTATTCGTTGTATTATATATTGTTATAATAAGATTACATTTTATATCATTGTAGATGTGAAATTAACTCTTTTCTTAAAACAGACAGAAATACTAGTGGGTACATTATAATAAACGTTTCAGTTTCGTTCTATAACAAATGTTATGAATCCCTTCCACGATCAAAATCCCCCAAAGCTGTAATTTAAATATAAGTATGTTCACTAAGATCTATGGAAAAAGTAAGTAAAGAAATGTAAATAATTGTGACATGATAAACGGTGTAGAATTTCCTAGTAAGGATGAGGAGGTTGCTCCAAACATTGAGTAACTTGGTACCTTATATATTGTCGTCTGCAGCAGCCAGATTGGAAAGCAGAGAACGCAGCAGACGATATCTTCAGTTGTTTCATTTAAAGGTGTATATTCTTCACCATTTGTCACGTACAGTTTGGCGCCAACAGCTTTGCAATCTGTAAGTAACACACTTTTACACCACCGTTCCACACAAACGTTCAAATTGATCTGAAAAATGGAGGAATGCCAGCTTTAAATCAAAGGCAAAGAGCTAATTCATTGATAATTTCTTGAGCCCTTAAGCTGCTAAGAGAATTTCGATACACATGCTGTATAATCTATGAAACCTGTTAAATTTATTAAGTTTGCTGAAAGTTTTGTTCTTGTGCAACCGCAACCGCCGCGGCCGCCGCTGCTGCTGCTGCTGCTGCTTCTCCTCCTCCTACTGTTGATGTTACTGCTGCTGCTACTGCTGCTGCTAATGTAAATGATAAAGGTGACTTTAATGATAAAATTTTCATAAAATCGAATACCTATTTTGTGTTGTGTTATTGTTATTACTAAATGTTCTTGACTTTGCTGTTATTGCTACTGTTGCTTAGGGTGATGGTGATGATGACAGTGGTGATGATCATACTAATACTATGATAACCCAAAATTACTATTTACCTCTACACAAAATCGTCTTTGATTGTGAAGGGTGTCCATCGCTTTGGTCAACGTGGTATAAAGTCTGTCCCCTAAACCGCCTTGATCAGGGTCCATTAACACTAGACATGGAGCTGGGAAGTATAGAAACAAGTAATTGTTAAAGTTATTTATGTTAGAATACTTTTAATAATTCATTTGTATGATTTTATCGTAACATTTATGACAATAGACTTGAAAGAAAGAAATGCCATCTTATTATTTTGGAAGGCTGGCAGAAGAACTTTACTGCGGACCGGCTTTGCAAAGCCTAAAGTTAAGCAGAATATGACTCCAAAATATTTGACTGACATAAAAAAACACCATCTTACTTGATTATGCTTCAGTATTCATTTAATTGTTTCCTGGATTAACAAACATCGAAGCATGAAATTATAGATAATAGCGGTGGCAACTGATTTGTCAGTAGAGTTTAGTTATGTGCAAAAGGAGAAGAGGCAAGTGTATTAAAAAGAGTCACGTCTGACAATTTTACCTCGGACCGGCTTTGCAAAACGTTTCTCCTTGTACACCAGGGTTACCCCAAATACTGAACATCTGTCAGTCAACATTTTACGAACTTTCCTCAAGTCGTTGACGTTGTCTACATCAATATTCCTGCAGAGAGAAATCATACTGTGTAGAGACGTAGCTTGACACGAAATGACGCCGAGACAGAACTTTTTCAGGACGTCGGAGAGGAGCTTTCGCGCAGTTTCCATTTCTTTCTTAACTGTTTCTCAGAAAAGGAAACACCTGGAAGCTGCCTCTGTGAGCAGTAGCGTCACTGTCATATGATATCACATACGTTTTTATACACAAATTAAGAGTTCTATGTTCCACATACACTGTATTAGCTCAGACAATACAGAGAGTAGCGGTAATTATGATATTGTCTGCTAAACTAGTATTCTACTAATCTTCAATAAGACTTTTAACAGAACAACAAAAAGATTTTGGTGTAGCTTTAAATCAGAATGTTTTGGAATTCACCTAAAACACGTGATTTATCGTTTGATTTATCGCGCAACAAAATGTCTTTACTTGACTTCAATCACAGGAGTCTGAAATTCTATCAATAAGACCATAGAAGTCTATCTTTACAAAAAATACCCCCTATATATATAAAATAAATATTTAGGGAGTATTTTTTATAAAGATAGACTTCTATGGTCTTATTGATAGAATTTCAGACTCCTGTGCTTCAATATCTACAGCAACAGCAACAACTGATATTTAGATACTTTTGAAAGCTTTATATGTCAGCATTGTATATTTAAAAACCAAACCAAGTTGACCTCTCTATGTTATGGGGAAGTTGTCACTTACTTGCGGGCAACAGGAGAGTACTTGAACAGAATTCAGGAAAACACTAGTAAACACACGTTTGCCGGTCAGTAGTCAAACTATTGCCCGAGGTCCAAAAAATAAAAAGTATTTTATTACATGACGTCAGAAATTTATTTTAATTTTTAATTTTTTGGCTTGTTAGCTTATTAGCCCAGTAAACATGTGTTGAATATAGACCGGTCTTATACCGGCAATTTTATACAAAAGAAGTCATGTAATATTTATAGGTTATTAGCTTTGTATCGGAAATATGCACGAGTTCTTTAGCGGAAATATTGCGCGACTTTAGGAGCGCAATATTCTTCCGCTAAAGAACGAGTGCATATTTTCCGATGCAAAGATAATAACCTTTTGATTACATACGCATCTACAAGTATAAATATAATGTTCCTATCATGAATTAGTTCAATAGTCATGATAGCATTGACAATACTGAAATAAATAAAAAAAAATAGTGCAACAACACACACTAAATTACGTCACGCACCCGATATGAAAGTCAGGCGTCAGTATATGGAAAAATATTGACGTTTCCGGTACCAGTGTAACTTAACGGGGAATAGAAACGAGTATGTAATAATTATGGATACGTGAATGCACAATACATATTTTATTCATTGCAGATATATACAAAAAGCTGTCTAAATACATAGATAGCAATAACTTTTGAGTATAATAATCGTTTTTGAAAATAAAAGTGATGAAATATTTTGGAGACAAACAACGAAGATTACCATGATTTTCCATTTTCCGAAATATCTCCAACCGTCGGCGGCATCACATTTTTCCCATGAAAGAACACGTTCACTTCTTCTGGGTCGTAAGTGATCCTGCCGTTGCTTTCTGTATAAAACAAATCATTAAAGACCCTTGGATTGAAAGCAAACTCTTCCCACGGCAGGATACTTATTCCAGAGTACCCCACATTGTATTCTTCCGTTCTATTTATGTTCGTAGATTTCGCTTCATCAGTGCACGAGAGATGAATAATTTTATCCTCGTCCGTTTGATTACTACGTTCCAGTGCCCATTCTGGTGTTTTCCCGCCAAAAAGAATGGAATTTATCTTGTCGTCTGACATTCCATCTGTCGTCTGCTGTTCCTCAGATACTGTGACACAGAATGGAAGATCTTCATTTTGTTGAATACAGGAAGACGACACAATACCGCCGACGTAGCTATCTTTCATTACTCCAGAAGTCGCCATTTTGATTATTTTATCGACGCTTCATGACCGGAAAACTTGTAAACATCTCTTTGCACAGTTAGCACCACGAGACAAATCCTTCGATTTGGCAAATCCTATTACTTTGTTGTTGATGATGTTGTTGTTGCTATAAGAACTTGTCAATCTAATTCGTTATGATCTACTTTTACACCAAGAACTATTTTTTCTTTTCACTCGCCACATATCTTAGCAATTTTGGAAAAAGTAAATAATAAATACATTTATACACTAGTTATATACTTTATTTGCACTGGTCAAGATCTTACTATATTAAGTATATACATGTAGTGTATTGGTAATATAAGTTAAGCCCTTTCCAATTGACCGCTGCATAATCTTTTTGAATACAGGTTTGTTTAGTTAATGACGTACATAAAAATCAATGGCATTAAAATTGAAAATGATTTTAATGTATAATTATAATGAATCAAAAGCGTTACTAGTTTTTAGAAGAAAAGAATCATATCTAGATGTATTATTGATAACCATAAACAAGCAACGGGACAACAACATTTTTGGCATTCAAATATGGAAAGCAAGTCGACCAGAGTCATTGACTTAAGTATATAAAAAAAAAATGAACGTTTGAGCTGACCTTTCAAAAAGTCTCTGGAATCTGGGACCGAGATCGATAACGGCATGATCTCGCAAAGAAGTCTTGTTCGAATTTAAAACTTTATCAAACACGTATTACACAGAGACTGCGAAGAAGCAGTAAACTTCAACTTTGATGAGTATCACAGTTAGGGCTACATGTCAATTTCTCTGTTGTTGGCGCCTTTGTAACTGAACTGCTATGGTATATCATCGATATCCTAAACCAAAGCAATGAGGAAAGAAAATATTGTTGGCAACTTGACATTTTCTACGAAGGCGGAGACAAAAAAGACAGTCAACATGACAATAATGAAGGAAAATAATAACTATTACGATGATGATGACGACGATGATGATGATGATTAAGTTACAATTATAATTGAATTAATGATGATGATGATGATGATGCTTATTTTGTTATTGCTGCTGTTGTCGCCGCCGTTATCATGTTATATTATATTATAAATATTATTATTATTATTGAATGGATAATGACGATGATGTGTTATTGTTGTTGTTGTCGTCGCCGTTATTATTATTATTCAGTCCAAACTGTTTATAAATATATCGTGTTTTCTAGTTTGATGATGATGATTTTGATGCTGCTGCTGTTGTCTTCGCCGTTATTATTATTATTTTATCATTATTCACTCCGGACTGTTTATAAATATATCGTGTTTTCTAGCTCATATGAAATTTCACTTTTATTGTAAAATTTTTATTTTTACCATTCTTATCAGTTTATCTTAAAAGCATGTCAAACAGTAAATCAATCGAACAATTCACTGGCCTTAAGTCTACATTATCGTGAATGAATGAATATACCGTATACGAGGCTTAAACTTGAATAAATCTTCGATCGAGAAATACAATAATGAGTGTACAGTCTAGCCTTTTGACATGTCGGAACTCGTCGGCAACATATTGTCGGCGTAGTTTGATAAATCTGCCTTGTGATAACAATTAAAGCAAATAAACCTGCGATTATATACGGATTTCTTCAACACTTAAGGTATGATTTTTTCCTTTTTATTGCCTTATTAATAATAAGTATTTTGTAATATAGCTTTATACCTATTTATAACGAACATGCAGAACAGAAAACATAAGTACGGAAATATACGTTTTACGGTCATTATCACTATGTATTACTATGTATTGATAACTATATATCTTTTGCTAACGTCAGAATCTCGTAAAATGATTCTATTTTGATATCTGATATCTTCTTTTACAACTGATCGATAGGCTTATTAGTCATCAATCAGCTGACCTACAAATAGATCAATTATATATTTATCTTTATCTGACGCCGATTCAGCTACCCACTTATGAATATTCATTATCAGTTTCTAATTTACATACGTGTAGCGTTGCTTTTCAAACACATGTATGCGTTGATACATACTGAAAATGCAAACAATTCAGTATGCATAGGTAATGTAATAACTTATATTAACGTTTTCATATGGTCTTTCATTCAAACTGTTTTGTCTTTTGACCCTGTTGACATTTGAAACGCATATTAAGAGTTTTACCAATTTAAATAAGCCACGCCCATTTAATAGAAGAGAACCAAGTTACGGGCAATGTTTATTTATGTTGACCTATGTAATCTGGATGACTGATTATTAAAATAAACATAAGAAAACATATTTAAATGCCCTGAGAGAGTTTAAAGTCAGATGAAAACTTCTCGTTGATGCTGTATAAATGTGAATATTTTAAGGAGTTGTAACAGCATATTTGACGGACTCTTTTGTAATAATGTAAGTGATTTAATTTGTATTTGAATAATATGTCTAATATTAATCAAATCTCTTAACTAATCGATAATCAAAGTATTCATGTCAGTTTGTTGTACAAAAATAGTCCTGATAAAATGAGTAAAATGGCCAATTTGTAGCATTGTTCCTCATTATTCGGGTAAAAGACGAGCTGGACCAGTAACTAAAATACCCATAATTCAGTGTAATAAAAAGTTTCGATTTCATCGATTTGTTGACCTTTCACAATATGAATTACATGTTTATTACGGTTATTGAGGTTTGTTTAGCATACTTTTGACATTAAAGCAATGTTGTTACCAGACCAGAGATCCTTTTAACCAAAGCTTAAAATAATCTATACCAGTTTTTAATATTGTGTAAAAATCAAGTTTTTTCGAAAGGGGTTAAGGCCGTGCTTGTCCCTTATATAAGACACATATATACACAGTAAATTTTAGTTTGCTGAATAAGTTTTAAGCTAAGACATAAATGAGGAGTAACATAGAATGCGTGTCCTTCCTCTTTAAAATTGCAGACTACAGAGCTGCCTGTTATAGGCTCTTGCGACCCACATCAAATATTTTCCCAGGATTCGGGCTCGACTGAAAATGACTAATTAAACCTTTGTTACAGTCATTCCAGAATAACCAATGTTTCCAACTAGATTTATATTTAATCATTGTAATAGATAGCTAAAGAATTAACAATTTTCAAATCCTATTAAGACTTTGTCTATCGAGTTAACTATATACCTGGCACCTGGCCACCTTTGTCTCATTCCCAGTCTACCTAAGCCTTTAAGCCCTTTCAAAAAATTTAACAAATTATAAAGGTAAAAATAGGATCTGGCAAAAGTCCATCATTGTTTTCTTTCTCTTTATCTTGAATTCAATCTGCATTTAGGTTACATTTTAAAGCAAGATTCTGTGAGAAAACAATCGTTATCGTGAATATATTTAAATATTCAAAGAGTACTACATCAATGTAATGGGGAAAACAGTGAGTTCATATTATTTACATCTCGTATATGGATGGAAAAAGAAAGAAACAAGCGAACGTTTTATAGATGGAATATTAAATGAAGATTCGCTACTCATCCCCAAAGTGTTTGAATCACCCGTAATCAAGGAAACTGCATGTAAACATAAAGTAAACGTTGTGAATCATTTGATATCTAATTTGTACTTTAAATCATACATCATTAATTCATTTAATTTGAAATGCAATACAACGTACAATGTAATTTACATATGCTAATATGAACGCCAATAAATTCGAATAGGCACGCCTACAAGATGGCGGATAGCCATAGCAATAACGTAAATATAAACAACTTTCCTTTGATCAAACACGTGGGTAATTCATCGATTAGTAAAAGTTTCAATACACAAAGACAAGGAAATAACTGCGCAGTATTATGGTTAATGCCTTTATGAGCTGAAAATGATGTTCATTGAACAACAATATGACACTACTTAATTAAAAATTTAATATCGCACACAAATGTGTCATAAAATAAAACTCGTGGCACAAGTTAATGTTTTTAACGGACGACCATGAAAACAGATGTACAAGGAAAATGGTGCTCTATAATATTTTCTGAAAAAAAGTAATGTGCCTTTGTGGAATTTAAATGAAACGATTTAAGACCATATATTGCGTTGTTCTTCATAACAATTATTTTGTCGTCGTTGACCTATCTACGTTTAGATATGAAACAAATGTTTTAGAATGAGTGTCGTCAGTGTATTGTAAAGTAATTTGTTATTGTACTGTAAAGTAATTTGAATAAATCATTCTGTCTAAACACATGTATTAACTTTAATGTCAGAATGTTATATTTGTTTTTGGTTTCAATTTCAGTCAAAATGGCAACAGGTGGTGACGACTCTGACGCGAGTAAACGAAACTTGGTTGTAGACGAGGCTGCATTTGAAGAGCAGTTTTTAAGATGTCACATTTGTCGCGAGAAATTTGACCAAACGGAGAAATCACCCAAGTCACTGCCTTGTAATCACACATTCTGCCTGCCTTGCCTTAAACAGGTATTTTATTGTTAAAATTACTTTAGAATTATCAATATTTGTTTGGATTTAATTTTCGCGAATTGAATCAAATTTTTAAAGGAAGATGTTTCAGGAAGCAAAATGTCTAATTGTTTCTAGGCGAAGCATTCCCAGGAGCGGATCAGAAAAAAAATCTGTAATGTTTTCACTAAATGAACTTTATATACCCTTTTCGCTTTCACCACTCGTTATCTTCCAGTTTGATTTATCGCCATGTTGTTCGTTTTGCACACTGGCTATTTTCTTCATAATTTTATCCTTTTAGATATTTTACATTGTTCCATTTTCTTTAATATTAATACCCAATTTAAAACCATAACAATCTTCTGTTTACCAGCTTCCTTGCTGTTTCTTTCTAGGTCTTTGACCACAATCAACAGAACGCCAGAAGAGCATTTACTTTTGCAGACGACACATACGAAGGTGTTCTAAAATGTCCAACTTGCCGCGTAGAAATTACTTAAGTCGGACTGAAATCAGTGCCTTGCCAAACGACCACAGAGTTATTCAAATGATGGATTTCCTGTCACAAGTTGTTGTCAAATCACAGAACGTCTGCTCAAAACACGAACGCCAACCTCTGAATTTCTTCTGCAAGACATGTACAGTACCCGTCTGCCGCGACTGTACCGTTCTGGATCACAAAGAAGGTAATCACGAGATCGTCGATGTCTCGCAAGCACTCACTGACAATGCAGAAGAATTTAATAACATCGAAAACAGAAGTAAACAGCTTCTCCAAGGTATGAAAACTAGGTCAGACGCTCTTGCGAATTCTTCAAAACAGCTGGACCTTCTAGAACGACAGCTACGGAGTAAAATAAAAGACACATTCATAGAATATCGTCTGCTATTAGAGCGCAGACAAGAGGGGCAAATCGCAATATTACACGATATGATAAAGAAACAGAAGTCGTTGATAAATGCCAGATTTGTTGACGTATGTACCAAAGGGTCTCAGTTGCAGAAGCTTTATGACTCGTTCACAAAAGCTCGACCTTCAAACGACATTACACAGTTGTTTACTGTTCACAATGAAATGAAGGAACATGATGAAGAGTTTGCTCGACAGGCAGAGGCAAATGACGATGAACTTTTTGTCGGTTGTGACTTTGAAGTCACAAATGAACCAGTCTTTCTCTCTGAAATGAGCTGCGTAGGTGAGCTTGTACAAAAGCCCGACATGAATTTAAAGAAGCCGATCCCAGCACATCAGCTTGTAGTTTTAGACATGGAAGAAAGGCGGACCTACGAAACACAAGGACCTGATCCAAACGACTGTGACGATCTTATGGTTACTCATGTGGAACCGAGCACAACTGCAGGGCGCCACCTATCATCGACAAGGCCACGCGAACGCGATCGATTGGCAGAGAGGGCAGTAGAAAGGGCAGCAAGAATTAGGGCACGTGATATAATTGCGAGAGAATCTGCACGGGACAATGACCGCGACTTGGACGAAAGTGAAGATATGGAACAAGATCCAAGCGAGATGATTACCTCGTCATACTTGCTAAGAATTGCTTCTAGATTAAACGCCAGCTCTGCAAATTTGTCTGAAGCCATTTTAGATCTATCGGCTGACCGTGACAATACAAGGTCACCAGACGCAGAAACACCTAGTTCAACATCTTCTGCAACCGGAAGTAGCAGCAGACGATCAGGTCCATCCCCGCCAAGGTCACGCAGGTCAAATCAGAACGTGCGAGTTGTAAGGCATCCTCAATCACATCGTACAACACCGGACAGGACTGACCGATACATATCTACGCGGTATGACCGCCCAAGCAGTAATCCAGACCAATAGCGACAGAAAATAAAGTAACAGTTGACGTCGGTAGTGATTGTGGATCTGGGCTCACGATAAACGCCCGGGTTACTGTTTTTTTTTCTTACAAGCCATTCAAATTTTAAATCAGAACATGAATTTTGCATTTTCGGTTTCGGGACATGTACATTGCATTTAAGCATCTTTTGCTAATTTAGAGTGCTAAGAAACATTGCGGTACAAGGCAGTAATTAAGTATTGTTCTTTTCTGCATTTATTTTACGGTGATTTCGTTTTGTGTGATATGTTTGTTCTGTGATAATGCTTTTAAAAGATATCATTTCGTCAAATAAATAAAAGCTTGAAACATAACTGTTTGGCTATCTATCATATGCAGTGTTGTTTTACACTAGCTCTGCCCTATATTAGGTTGTTTGATGATACTGTTTGAGCCACCTTTCGTAACAAGGTTAACGTCTTTTAGATTTCTCTTCAAATGTAACACAACGTCATTTATATTTTGCATCATTCTAAAGAATTCCAATGTTGGCAAAGGGATGTTACTGAACTGTCGAAGTCTTGATTAGTTTTAGTCAGAAAACGATTATAATACATGTAGTTTCCCCGTGTACATTTCAGCAATTTTGGACAACAGATCGTTTCAAAATATTTCAATCTTGACTTTATTTGTTTCTTGACTGTAACTATCCGGATACCTAGCAACATTTGCATGCAACTTTTTTAAATTAAATTTTGCAAAACCTTTTTTAGGGGATAAAATTGATTCTGAACGTTCCTACTAGCACTCATTGAGATCTGTACGTTTGTTTTACTCGTATCTGGATCATTCAAAATTAAGCCGAATTCACGAAGGACCCTATTACGGATTTGGTGGATCGAACAGCAGTCCTTGTGCAAAACGCAACACTTTAGGACCTGGGTTTATCTCAAATTTATTGACATAATTTTATTATCTAAAACAGTGACTAAGACATACACTTTCGCCCTGCCTATTAGTTTGGTCCCAATTTGACTCTTGAAACCCTTTAGCGGTTCAGCAGATATAGAGTAAATGACTGTCTCTCTCATGATTTTGCAAACCTAAATAAGAGGGCCATGAAGGCCCTGTATCGCTCACCTGACCTACTGACCTAAAGATCATCAAGATTAACATACTGACCAAGTTTCATTAAGATATGGTCATAAATGTGGCCTCTAAAGTATTAATAGCTTTCCCTTTGATTTGACCCGGTGACCTAGTTTCTGACCCTACATGACTCAGATTGGAACTTGACCTAAAGATCATCAAGATTAACATTCTAAGTTCCATGAAGATACAGTCATAAATGTGGCCTTTAGAGTGTTAACAAGCTTTTCCTTTTATTTGACCTAGTGACCTAGTTTCTGACCCCACCTGACCCAGATCTGAACTTGACCTATAGATAATCAAGACTAACACACAGACCAAGTTTCATGAAGGTACAGTCATAAATGTGGCTTCTAGAGTGTTAACAAGCTTTTCCTTTGATTTGACCTAGTGACCTACTTTTGACCCCACCTGACCCAGATTTGAACTTGACCTATAGATCATCAAGATTAACATTCTGACCAAGTTTCATGAAGAAACAGTCATAAATCTGGCCTCTACAGTGTTAAAAAAGCTTTTCCTTTGATTTGACCTGGTGACCTAGTTTTTTACCCCAGATGACCCAATATCAAATTAGTCCAAGATTTTATTTAGGGTAACATTCTGACCAAGTTTCATTAAGATTGGGCCCAAATTGTGACCTCTAGTGTCAACAAGCTTTTCCTTTGATTTGACCTGGTGACCTAGTTTTTAATCCCAGATGACCCAATATTGAACTCGTCCAAGATTTTATTGAGGGTTACATTCTGACCAAGTTTCATTATCATTGGGCCAAAATTGTGACCTCTAGAGTGTTAACAAGCTTTTCCTTTGTTTTGACTTGGTGACCTAGTTTTTGATCCCAGATGACTTAATATCGAACTCGGCCAAGATTTTATTGAGGGTAACATTCTGACCAAGTTTCATTAAGTTTGGTCTAAAATTGTGACCTCTAGAGTGTTAACAGTCAAATTATTGACGACGGACGACTGACGACGGACGGACGACAGACACAGGGCGATCACAAAAGCTCACCTTTGAGCACTTTGTGCTCAGGTGAGCTAAAAAATCAAGGAGTCAGATTCCAATAATAAGTCTTGTTTCCATAAATAAGCTGATAAAAAACATTTTAAGCTGTTCTTTGTGGGTTAATCAAACATTTACGCATATATTCTAATTGTCTGTGTTGTTAAAAGAATTATGACCCTCGTGTAATCGAAAGGGAAGTAAACTATAGATATACTTGCCTACGGCAAGAGTTGTCACCCCTTGTGGTCACAGCTTTAAATTCAATCTTAAAACTTATTGTTAAAGTTACTGATACATACACAACTTTCATAAATTTCACATTTGTGAAACCGTTTTTTGGTTATTCGAATAACTTAGGAATCAATTTCTAGACTTTATTTAATGTTTTTCTATCTTTAAAAATGTGCAGGCTGATCATGATCTACACTGGTCGAAAAGACAGAATCAATAATGTACAGCATGATTAGGGTTAATTTGTAAACAATGTAAAATATAGCAGTTAGCACAAATGCAAGAACCATAACTCCAGTGTTACCACAGCAATGTCTTGAACATGATTTTGAGGTCCTGTACAATATACACGTTCCTTTAAGATTACTCAAGAAAAAAGGTCTCTAAAGTGTTAATGGTAAATTGTTGAAAGATATATGGGCAAAGGGTGATTAAAACAGCCCACCAATGAGTACTATGTGCTAAGGTACACTGAAAAACCATTAATTTGAGAAAATGCTCGAAATGCTGACCATCTATGCACTGCATTCCTTCTTCAGCTGGACACTCCAGCATCTTGCCTCTATTTTATTTCTACAAGAAAAGTCAGAGCATGGACTTTATATATTATTTATTTCATAGATTTGTCCTCCTCATTACTTCATAAAAAACAGTATAATACATTTATTTTAAAGAAAAATCATTGGAAAGTGCTGGTAATGGAAAATCAAACAATACACACACAAATTTTGAATAAACAGACAAAAAATTAGACAAGTACTATTAGCAATAACTAGGAATCCAGTGTTACCATTTTTAATTTTCTTTTCTTTAACAAATTGGCAATAATATTTGTAATATTGAAAAAACAATCAGTCAACTAACAACTAGAGCTGCTTTTGAGAAAAGCGCATGTCTCCCACAACTGCCTAATTATCTGAATAGTAGTATATGAGTCAACCATGCACCTAGACCTCAACTGCCTTGTCAGACTTTGGCTGCTTTGATTATCAAAAACAAGTTTCAAGGCCCATAATTCCGAAGTGCCTAGGCTGATTTGACTAGTTATCGAACTTGGCCGAGGACTTATTGGCAAACACATTTTGTTCAAGTCTGGTGAAGATCGGATGAGAAATGTTCAACTTTGAGTGTGTAAAAGCTTTGTAACAGACAGACACAGTGTTAATCCTGAAACACTGTGTGGTGGGAGACATAATTACTAGCGCCAATTCTGAGTGATTTTTATGCCTTATATATTGGGGATGTTTTTATGGACAAAGTGTAAATCATCAGCAGCTATCCAGGTTAAGTAACTACTATATCAAAATGAATAAAACAAATGTATACAAAACAAATTTGCAGGCCTCTTTTAAATGCTTTATACTGAATTACTGACTTGAGAAAATGTATTACAGATACAGTAGAACACTGATCAATTAAGATAACTTGTGTTATCCAGGATTTCAAGCTATCAAAACAGGGATAATATAAAAAAGAACAGCCAAGGGTAACATGAATTGCTACAGTCAGCCTTGGTGCTTGAGCAATCTGTGTTGCACTGAACATCTATACATATGTAATTTATTAATGTGATTTCATCATCAGCAACCTACTTATTCTGTCGGTTACATTTTTATCTCTGAAGATCATTTCAGAAAGTGTGTACCAGTGTAATAAGGTAATATTCATGAAGTTTTCAAGACAGATTAACAAAAGAGAAACAAAATTAAATTGCCAATTTCTACTGAGAACAGTTTAACAGATTTAATCCATAAACAAATGATAAACTTATATTCAGGAACATACATTATGGCTAATTTTGAAAATACATGCTTTTTTAAAAAAGTATTTTAAGCACCACTGAGCATTATGTCTGTACTACTATAATGTAACTGTCAAGGACTAATAAACTGATACAATGAATCTTCACAGTTTAAGTTTAGAATTTGTGTTTAATAGAATTATGAAGAGTACTGAAGATAGAGAAAGTTTTAAAGATTTACTCTACAGTAAATCAAATGATGTACACTTGTCAAATGTTGTATGTACACACTTTTGGACATGGAAAAATTCCAGGACATAACAACTGAAATTCAACCATATTTTTATAATCTCCTACTACACCTTTGTTTTTAAAACTGAAGTAAATATTTTGACATCAGTGTCAAAATCATGGCTATGTTACAAAGATGATGAAAAGGATGAAAAGCTTGATTTAATCATGCACTAAGTTTTATGTGTTAGTCATTTGTTGAAGCTTCTTCAAACATGACTGAGAAAATTGACACATAAAAAATTACTTGAAAAAAAACAGGCAAGATGTTGAGGTGTGCACATGCAGAAGGAATGCTCAAAATTGGAATTTCAATACGACATGTTTGATTTATTGTCATTAAGTTACTGGTTACAAAACAAGTACAGAAATTGTTAATAATGTGGATAGCATGAGGTTTTAGAAATAATTTCATGTTTCCATTGTTACATTTTAAACATCAGATGATACACTGTGTCAATTTCGCCGTATTTTACAGACATTAAGACCTTGTGTCTAACAATGTTTTATAACCTTTCATAACCAAAATATCCTTCCATTGTGATAAATTGGCAATTTCAACAGGACATGTCTGTTTCATTACTTGGAGCAAGCTAAAGTTCATATTTTATGTATTTTTCACTGCCAGTTACACAGACGGTATTTAGCACATTTGACAAGTGTACATGTGCATGTATTACTGCCAAAACATAATCAACACATACTCTTTACACAAAATTTGATAAAGAAAACTTTTCAACCTTTCAGCATTTCAATTTTTCTTGAAACAGAAGGTAGCATATCAGTAAACTCAGTATTGCATATATGAAAATTCCTAACAAATTTTACCATGCAGCAGTAAAGAGAAAATAACGTTTCTTGCTTATTATGCAAATTTATGATGATAATGAGTCAATTGCCTTTTTCAATTCACTTTTCTAATGAATGCACTTAAAATTCATTCTGAATTTTTAAGTCTCTAATGCATGTTTTTCCTCCGCTGAAAGACTGATAGATATTCATTTGGCCGTCCGCAATCATGACTCCCATTTTTTAAACTCCATTCCATCCGGTGGTTTGACCTCAGTCTTTTTCGCTCCAATTTCACCCCAGTTTGTGCTCAATACTGTACCTCCAGACTCATACTGAAATTAAAATATTGAACTAATAAACATAAAAGATAATGCATCCTTAACACAAAGAACTTATACTGCCACAAACCAATATCTTATTTGTGACATATGACATTTTTAACTTATCATGTGACAGATATGACATTTTTCACGTATCACTGTTACCTATAGCTCAGTAGGCTAGACCCTCCTAATACTAAAACCAAAATTTTAGCTGACATGTATTTGATATACTGCTTCAAAAATTCCAAAATCAGCTATGTTAGCTATTTTAACATCACTGTGATAACAGGTAAGTTTTTGAAATCACATCCACATACATCATGTTGCATTGTTCTAGCTTTAAAAGGAGGAAAAAATATGACATGTTTCCCTGCAAACATTATTAAAGGCATGCTTTATTACTACAATTAGACAACCCACTTTTTACAAGACCAAAGTGCAACCTCCCATGAAACTGTGTTCAAACCAACTGCAGTGAGAGGCAAGTGATTTAACGTAAGCATTTGTAAGGGAAAATAGAATGTTTGTCACTGTATTTGCGTAAATGTGGACGACTTCAAAGCTGAATACAATATACTTTCATACTTAACCCCTATGAAGAGTATGAAACACATACATGCCCTGAAACAGCCACACCAGACACAGGGTTTAGAGTTAGGATGCTATTCCTATTACCATGACCTCGGAGGTGGAGAGCATAGATCTACGGATTGCTGGGGTCATGAGTTTAATCCCCGAGCGGGGCATATGTTCTCCCTGACAATTTGATAAAGACGTGACTGAAATCAATCGTCCTCCACCTCTATTTTTATGTGGGGAAGTTGACAGTTACTTGCAGAGAACAAGTTTGTACTGGTACAGAATCCAGGAACACTGATTAGGTTAATTGCCTGCCGTTATATAACTGAAATACTGTTGAAAAACAGTGTTAAACCTAAAACAAACAAAACTGACCTTGGAGGTAAAAGAAACGACTCTTGCGTGCAACTCACCTTCTCAACAAGCTCTACATTTTTTTTTAAGTTTCAATGGAATTCCTTGAATCATTACCTCAGACACACAGACAGATGAACAAACATACAGACACAACAATGTGATGATTATAAGCCTCCTTTTGAGGCATAAAAACTAATAAAACACTTATCTCTAACAAGAACCAACACATTTTTCTGGCAATCATTCAAAATTTCATCAAATTGTCCTGGGTCAGGTAAAAATAAACTTACAAATGATTTTGCCATGGCTTTCTTTGTTTCATCTGTTCCATCAGCGTATATTTTTTGGAAGAGTTCATTAAGAGCGGCATCTCCTTCTTTCTTCTCATCTGCCTCCTCCTTTTCAACGTCCTTTGCCAGCTTGTCCCAGTTCCTTGTATAGTGACTCGACGAAGGATAATCCATCACATGCTCTGTGGGTTAACAGATAAAATGTTTTATTAACAGTGAAATTTGTGTGAAGCAGGTTTAGTTTTTGTTGTGTTTTAAATCACTCAGATGCAGTTCATGTCATAAGGTATAGCTTTTATGTGGGGAGGAAGAACACAGGTGCCCCTCACTTCATTATTTCAACCTAACACAGACATTAGGGCAGAAACCACTGACCTTCTGCAAATCAGATGAATGGCATCCTTACATGGTTACTTCAGCAGGGCTTGAACCCTAGAGATGAGGGGCAAGTGATACAAAGTCAACGACCATGCAAGCTCCTTGGTGAGTAGCAAAAGGAAGAGGACTATTTCTTATTTCAAAGGGACATGACAGCCACCAATTCAGCCAGGGTTTTAAACGTTCAAAAGGTCATATCATAGCCTGAACTCACTGCACTGCATTTTTTTTTAAAATGTGCACAACAATTTGTTTAAACAGATAAATTTGTGCAGACTGCTTACATTTGAGCTTAGCCTAAAACCTGCATTCTGGATTTATAACAAGTACCACTGCTGTAGGTTTTAGACCATTGTCTAATTTCATCAGAGACAAGATCTGAGGACAAGATTTCTTTGTTAAGTCAGTCTTCTTCTCTACTGCAGTGCAACTGAAGCTGGACTTTGATACTATACATTATAAAGTCTCAAATTCAGCAAAATACTTAACACTAAATGACCCTGACCCTGCATTGAAATGGTTGGAAATTCTGGTTGGTGCATGGTTTCGTTATGTCTGATACTTAAGCCTTATCATGCTTGACAGGACTGATTCTGCCTTTGCGACCAATGTAGATCATGATCAGCCTGCACATCTGTGCAGTCTGATCATGATCTACACTGTTCGCTATTTAGCCAGTATCTTTTTGGTAAGCACCTCTTTCAACAGTTAATGGTACGGTCCAAATTGAAAGAAGGACAAGTTCATTACAGAAATTTAGCATGGTAAGGGTTCAACATCAAATTCTTCAGGAAAATAATAATATATATATATGGAAAATTAGCTGCCAAAAACAGCCAATTCAAAAATATGTACCAGATTCTTCTGCAAGTATTTGTTTCAAGTTGGACTCGTCACCTTCTAGCTTGTGCCACTGCAAACCCTCCTGCTTTTTCAGTTTTACTTCAATCTGAAGAAAAAAATCAGGTCAGATTACTCCATTTAAAGAATGTTAATTATTTCTCTTCGCAAAAAAACTGGAAATAATCACACACAAAAATCTAGTAGGAATCTTATTTTCTTGTATTATTTTGTTTTGTAAGTGTTAAAAGGCAGACCTGCACGTAACAAAATATTGTTCTACAATGTAGAATTATATAAAGCTATATTTTTTCAATACATTATATCCATAGGAAATTCAGCCATTAAAAAACAAGAGATCACAGAGTGATCTTGGCGCCCACCAATGTGCCATTTTTGAGTGTTCCAAATTTCAAGACTTACTGACTAGCTCAAGGTCAAATTTCATTTCCGTACACAACACTGTGCATGTGGTCCAAATTCAAAAGCTGTAGCTTGAGAAATGTGAAAGTAGGTCACTAGATCAATTTCAAGGACAAAGTTCTTTGTACACAAAACTATGCATGTGCATCAAGTTTGAAGGCTGTAGTTTGAGAAATTTGAAAGTAGGTCACTAGGTCAATCTTAAGGTCACAGTTTATTTTGGTACAAAAAACTATGCAAGTGGTCCAAATTTGAAGGCTGTAGCTTGAGAAATGTGAAAGTAGGTCACTAGGTCAATGTCAAAGTTTGTTTCGGTACACAATCCTATGCATGTGGTCTAAATTTGAAGCCTGTAGCTACAGAAATGTGAAAGTAGGTCACTAGGTCAATCTTAAGATCAAAGTTCATTTCGGTACACAAAACTAAGCAAGTGGTCCAAATTTGAAGGCTGTAGCTCGAGAAATGTGAAAGTAGGTCACTAGGTCAAAATCAAGGTCATATTTTATTTGGGAACACAGAACTATGCATGTGGTCCAAATTTGAAGCCTGTACCTTCAAAAATGTGAAAGTAGGTCACTAGGTCAATGTAAAGGTCAAAGTTTGTTCGGTACACAAAACTATGCAGGTGGTCCAAATTTGAAGGCTGTAGCTCGAGAAATGTGAAAGTAGGTCACTAGGTCAAAATCAATGTCAAATTTTTTTCGGAACACAGAACTATGCATGTGGTCCAGATTTGAAGCCTGTACCTTCAAACATGTGAAATAGGTCACTAGGTCAATGTAAAGGTCAAAGTTTGTTTCGGTACACAAAACTAAGCATGTGGTCCAAATTTGAAGGCTGTAGCTTGAGAAATGTGAAAGTAGGTCACTAGGTTAAAATCAAGGTCAAATTTCATTTTGGAACACAAAACTATGCAAGTGGTCCAAATTTGAAGCCTGTACCTTCAAAAATGTGAAAGTAGGTCACTAGGTCAATGTCAAGGTCAAAGTTTTTTCAGTGCTCAAAACTATGCACGTGGTCCAAATTTGAAGGTTGTAGCTACAGAAATGTGAAAGTAGGTCACTAGGTCAATAACAAGGTCAACTCATGTCAAGGTTCATCTTGCCACTCAAAACCATACATGTGGTCCAAATTTGAATATTGTAGGTTACTGACAAGAAGATTTTAAAAGCTTTTCCCTATGTAAGTCTATATGAACCATGTGACCCCCAGGGCGGGGCCATATTTGACCCTAGGGGGATAATTTGACCAAACTTGGTAGAGAGCCACTAGCTGATGCTACATAACAAATATCAAAGCCCTAGGTTTTGTGGTTTGGGCAAGAAGATATTCTACGTTTTTCCCTATATAAGTCTATGTAAACCATGTGACCCTCGGGGCGGGGCCATATTTGACCCTAGGGGATAATTTGAAAAATCTTAGTAGAAGACGACTAGATGATGTCACATACAAAATATCAAAGCCCTAGGCCCTATGGTTTTGAACAAGAGGTTTTTCAAAGTTTTTCCCTATATAAGTCTATATAAACCATGTGACCTCCGGGGCGGGGCCATATTAGACCCCGGGTAAATAATTTGAATCATCTTGGTAGAGGACCACTAGATGATGCTTCATACCAAATATCAAAGCCCTAGGCTCTGTGGTTTTGGACAAGAAGATTTTCAAAGTTTTTCCCTATACAAATCTATGTAAATTATAGAAATAAACAAAGGGCCATAACTCACTAAAAAATTGTTGAACCAGTCTGATTTTCAGGGGGACACAACTAGAGTACCAATACATCATTCTGACAAAGTTTGGTCAAAATGCCCCTGGTAGTTTCTGAGGAGATGCGATAACGAGAAATTGTTAACGGAAGGACGGACGGACGGACGGACGGACGGACGGACGGAAGGACGTCGGACCACGGACGCAGAGTGATTTGAATAGCCCACCATCTGATGATGGTGGGCTAAAAATGTGAAAGTAGATCACTAGGTCAATGTAAAGGTCAAAGTACATTTCGGTACACAAAACTATGCATGTGGTCCAAATTTGAAGGCTATAGCTTGAGAAATGTAAAAGTAGGTCACTAGGTCAAAATCAAGGTCAAATCTTATTTCAGAATACAAAACTATGCATGTGGTCCAAATTTGAAGCCTGTACCTTAAAAATGTGAAAGAAGGTCACTAGGTCAATGTAAAGGTCAACGTTCATTTCGGTACACAAAACTATGCAAGTGGTCCAAATTTGAAGGCTGTAGCTTGAGAAATGTAAAAGTAGGTCACTAGGTCAAGATCAAGGTCAAATTTTATTTCAGAATACAAAACTATGCATGTAGTCCAAATTTGAAGCCTGTACCTTAATAATGTGAAAGTAGATCACTAGGTCAATGTAAAGGTCAAAGTTCATTTCGGTACACAAAACTATGCAAGTGGTCCAAATTTCAAGGCTGTAGCTTGAGAAATGTAAAAGTAGGTCACTAGGTCAAAATCAAGGTCAAATTCTATTTCAGAATACAAAACTATGCATGTGGTCCAAATTTGAAGCCTGTACCTTAAAAATGTAAAAGTAGGTCACTAGGTCAATGTAAAGGTCAAAGTTCATTTCGGTACACAAAACTATGCAAGTGGTCCAAATTTGAAGGCTGTAGCTTGAGAAATGTAAAAGTAGGTCACTAGGTCAAAATCAAGGTCAAATTTTATTTCGGAATACAAAACTATGCATGTGGTCCAAATTTGAAGCCTGTACCTTAAAAACGTGAAAGTAGGTCACTAGGTCAATGTGAAGGGCAAAGTCTTTTTCGGCACACAAAACTATGCAAGTGGTCCAAATTTGAAGGCTGTAGCTTGAGAAATGTGAAAGTAGGTCACTAGGGCAAAATCAATGTCAAATTTCATTTTGAAACACGGAACTATGCATATGGTCCAAATTTGACGCCTGTACCTTCAAAAATGTGAAAGTAGGTCACTAGGTCAAAATCAAGGTCAAAGTTTTTTCCAGTGCACAAAACTATGCATGTGGTCTAAATTTGAAGGCTGTAGCTATAGAAATGTGAAAGTAGGTCACTAGGTCAAAATCAAGGTCAACTCATGTCAAGGTTCATCTTGCCACTCAAAAATATACAAGTGGTCCAAATTTGAAGGCTGTAGCTATAGAAATGTGAAAGTAGGTCACTAGGTCAAAATCAATGTCAACTTGTGTCAAGGTTCATCTTGCCACTCAAAAATATACATGTGGTCCAAATTTGAATGTTTTAGTTATTGACAAGAACATTTTAAAAGCTTTTCCCTATATAAGTCTATATGAACCATGTGACCCCCGGGGCGGGGCCATTTTTGACCCTAGGGCGATAATTTGAACAAACTTGGTAGAGAACCACTAGATGATGCTACATTACAAGTATCAAAGCCTTAGGCTTTGTGGTTTGGACAAGAAGATTTTCAAAGTTTTTCCTTATGTAAGTCTATGTAAACCATATGACCCCCAGGGCGGGGCCATATTTGATCCTAGGGGTATAATATTAACAATCTTAGTTGAAGACCACTAGATGATGTCACATACAAAATATCAAAGCCCTAGGCCCTGTGGTTTTGGACAAGAGGTTATTCAAAGTTTTTCCCTATATAAGTCATTATAAACTATGTGACCCCCAGGGCGGGGCCATATTTGACCCAAAAGAAATAATTTGAATCATCTTGGTAGAGGACCACTAGATGATGCTTCAAACCAAATATCAAAGCCATAGGCTCTGTGGTTTTGGATAAGAAGGTTTTCAAAGTTTTTCCCTATATAAATCTATGTAAAATATAGAAATAAACAAAGGGCCATAACTCACTCATAAATTGTTGAACCAGTCTGATTTTCAGGGGGACACAACTAGGGTACCAATACACCATTCTGACAAAGTTTGGTCAAAATCCCCCCAGTAGTTTCTGAGGAGATGCGATAACGAGAAATTGTTAACTGACGGACGGACGGACCACGGACGCAGAGTGATTTTAATAGCCCACCATCATCAGATGGTGGGCTAAAAAGACAGGGTCATGTGCCTGATTTTTTGTTAGGATGATTAGTAAATGTTGGTCTTCTGGCCAATTTTCAAACTTACAGGCTTCTATAGGTAAAATACACTTTTGGTGACATTTTTGCATATAGAAAAATATCCACAAAATGCTGATTTTAATGACTCTTATCATAGACGTAGAGTTACATGTTACAGTCCATGTGCTTCATTTTACAGTTACTAAAATATCAATCATGGTCCTTACACACCTGTTTATTTATCTTATTATTCTGAATAATTTCCATCAAAACTGATCTATGGTCAAAATTAATCTCAAGAAAGAAAGTAGCACTGACTGTTACTTAATACAAAAGATATAATAGATTCACAGCAACATTAATTAAATGCCACACATATAATGGCTAACATGCATTATTCTAGGTTTTCTGGATAAATGATGTTACGTCATGACTTCCAGTTAAGCAAAACAACAGAACTACCTTTAATCATACTGATACAATTACAGGCCATACTGCAACTTTCCAGCTTTTAACGGTCAGATCAGAACTGATATTGTTAACGTCTAACAATTCAAGACAAGTACAGTTAAACACTGATCGCTTGAAGTTGTAAGGGGTTCAGCAAAATGCTCAACTTATCCTGGGTTCAGAGCAACCCAAACATAGAAACCAACTCGAAAACATGCAGGGACCACATGGATTACTACAGTCAGTCAAACAAACAATGTTAATTGCTGACCATCTTTGAGACACATATTTGACACAGCACACTCTTATTGAATTTGTTGGTTTTTCTTGTGACAATAAGTGTTAAACAATACCCCTTACCTTCGATTTTAATACTTTTATAACGGACTGTGCTGGAACAATTGGATGAGATAAATCTAGTTCTAAACTGTAGTCCGATCCACTTGGTAACTTTATTGTGGCACTTAGCTGAAATATATATACACAACTTTAAAATGTTTCAACTTAAAGTCAAAGCTAACATGTAAATGATATTTTGATCTATTAACCTTAAGTGGCATAACGTAGTCTAATATGCTTGTTTCTGTTACCTTAACGTGCGATGACGTAACATTTTTGCTGCGACCAAGAAGGAACACTACTATATTTTATCTACCATACTGTTTTATATTAAGAGCATATTAGAATCGAAATAATGTATAGCAAAATCGTGTTTTACTTAAATTAATACACTCAAATCCGTTATAAGTATAACCTATTTTCATGCATTAATAACATTAAAATAAGTTTTTTTTCTATACATTATTTCCTAAATACACATACTTGAATGAAAAGAATTTCCACAATTGAGTTTCATGCACGAAAAACCTATCATAACAAAATCAGTAAAGGCTTCCATATACAAGTTGAAAGCAGTTTAAGACTGTAAAGCTTCTTGATTCATAAGCCATGAAATCACAATCACATTTTAGAAGAAACTTTTTTAACTGCTGTGAAATAATAAGGACTTCACCTCATTCATGAAAGAAAACTTACAGATTTTTCTTGTATGTCAATATCTGCATCCTCTTGTTTGATATTTTTCAGGAGTATGGTGACAACAACATGGGTCTGAGTCTGGTACCAGTCATACCTGTGCAAAAATATTAATTCAATATTGCCAATTAACCATTTCTTTTTACATTTTCTTTCACTGTACTAACACAATGCAAATCATTCTGTATAACTATCACAGTTAATAGTTTGTTGGCTGAGTTCTTAGTCACAATGACACAACTTAGATCATATGGCATTCTTTAACATTTACCCTGCTAAGTTTCTAAAATGGACTGATCCATTATTCCATTTGGGCAGTACCATTTATCATTCGAAGATGTGTTTACTGCAGTTTACTGATTGAATAGCCAACAGTGGACCATGATCAGACAGCACGGATGTGCAGGCTGATCTTGGTCTGCACTAGTCACAAAGGCAGAATCACTTGCCACCAGCAGGCTAAAGGTTAAAGCATTATTAGGCACCTAGACAGAACATCTGACCTTTTGCAAGCCAGCTGGGCGACTTCCTCAATGATGATTCAAGCAGGACTTGAACCAACAGAGGTGTGTGATCCCAGAACTTAGAACACAAGCACACACAGAGTGGGCCTTCAGTTTATAGTCTATGACTGCAACTAAGAAATTTCTGCACTCAGTTATGGTAAAGATCCATACAGAAATATAAAACGTTTTCACCTTTCACAATGACAAGAATCTTTCATGTGAAATTCCACTTCAGACAATTCCTTTAACCTTTACCCTGCTAAATTTCTAAAATGGACTGGTCCATCATTCAATTTGTGCAATACCATTTATTATTCAAAGGGGTGTTCACTGAAAATTTGCAGACTGAATAGCGAACAGTGCTGACCAAAATCAGCCTGCACATCTTTGCAGGCTGATTTTGGGTTGCACTGGTCACAAAGGCAGAATAACTTGCCGTCAGCAGGCTAAAGAGGCATACATCCAAATGCACACTGTAATAAGATTCTTTTTAAAACATTGAAAGCATGATATAATATAAATCAAACTTCCTTCTGTTTTGCCATTATGTGTGTTCACAATAGTCTAAAGAGTTGACAATTTTTTAACTTTGTAAGGTGTACCAAACTGCTTAAAATTTAACACAGAATCTTTACTACATAACCAACACAGTAAATAGCTATATTACAAAGGTGTTTTGCTAATTGAAAATTGCTTTAAACTCACCGAATCACTTGCTTCTTAATTGTTACTTATAATTACCAACATATAAATGTACAATTTCTGTTTGTTTCTTTTAGGTTTTATGCCGTTTTTCAACAGTATTTCAGTTATGTAACAGCAGGCAGTTAACCTAACCAGTGTTCCTGGATTCTGTACCAGTACAAACCTGTTCTCCCCAAGTAACAAATGTACAATGTCTATTCAGAACCTTTTTGTCTTACATAAACATGGAATTAAGCAACTTTAGATGATAACTTTCTTCCAGTATTACCTGGATTTCTCTTTTGTAGGCATAGGAACAGCAGGTTTACTTGCTTCTGTTTTATTCTGGTCTACCGACTCTGGTTTTGGTGCATCCTAAAAAGATACGAAACACATACAAATAACATGGAAATGTAAAAAGAAATATTACAATTTATTACATACCTTACTATTAGAAGTAACAAAACTGCATAAGACAGGATCTTGAAAGCCAGGTCAATGACTAGAAGTTGTCATTTTACCCTGTGTTATCACATTAAAAAGTCTGTTATGTTGATATCTAATATGAATAACAAACTCAAACTAGAACTGCTTTTGAGAAAAGCGCATGTCTCCCAAAACTGCCTAATCATCTGAATTGTAAACTAGATGTGTGTCCATAGGACACAGGTTCCCCCAACTCCTGCCACTGTAACATGGTTTTATGACTCAGGTTAAATAATTTTTAAGATGTTTGCAACACAAACTTTGGCCTAGCTGAGTAAAATCCTAAAGAGAACACTTCACAGGCTATAAAACAATCCTCTAATGTTTTATGATTCTAGGTCAAGTACATTTTAACATACATGTTTCACAATCTTATTTTTTGAGTAAGTCTGGACAAGAAGTCTGGTCTTGTGTAATGAAAAAACTTAAAAAACAAATTAAGCCATAACTCTTACACGACTGAATGAATCTAGACATGAAACCCCAGGTGCACATGCTGACCAACATTCCTGTAAACTTTGGTGACTCTAGGTCAAATACTTTTGGAGCTACACGCGACACAACATTAAAATGACCAATTTTTTACTAAGTCAGGGGCCATAACTCCTACAAGACTGAATGAATCCGGATGCGAAACCCCAGGTGCACAACTACACATGCTGACCAACATTTCGTGTAAAGTTTTGTGACTCTACGTCAAATACTTCAGGAGTAAGTTCTGGTTCAGAAAAGTACACTTCAGGAGTAAGTTTCGGTTCAGAAAAGTACACTTCAGTTGTAAGTTTTGGTTCAGTAATTCAAAAGGCCACTCGGTTCAGTAAGTTTTGGTTTAGTTATTCAAAGTGGTTCGGACGAGTGGTTCGGATCAGTAATTCAAGGGCCATAATTCCAAAGTGCCTGGGCCGATTTGGCAAGTTATCGAACTTGGCCGAGGACTTATTGGCAAACACATTTTGTTCAAGTTTGGTGAAGATCGGATGAGAAATGTTCGACTTAAACGAGTACGGACAAGATTTGTGGCAGACACATGGACACACAGACAGACAGGAGTAAATCAATATGTCTCCCACACCACTGTGTGGTCGGAGACATAATAATCAAGTAATCGTCATTGTGATTAGGTATGTTTTTGTCTGTTTTGGGTTTAATGACGTTTTTCGACAGTATTTCAGTTATGTAACGGTAGGCAGTCAACCTAACCAGTGTTCTTGGATTCTGTACCAGTACAAACCTGTTCTCTGCAAGTAACTGCCAACTTCTCCACATGAATCAGAGGTGGAGGACGAATGATTTCAGCCACAAATCGTCATGGAGAAAATACGCCCCACCCAGGGATCAAACTCCATTTCTGCGATCTGTCCTCTCCCTATTGAGCTAAGCGGACGGGCTTGATTAGGTATATAATAACTTATGATTATAAGCACTCCTAAGCCTATACTGGCACTTTCATTTACTTGAGTTCTGGCCATCCCGTTTGGCTTTATTTTACAATCAGTATTTCAAAACATTTCTAAATGAAGCTCAATACATACTGTGAACAGCCCGCCCACTTAGCTCAGTAGGTAAGAGCGTTGGTCTACGGATCTCGGGGGCGCGAGTTCGATCCTCGGGCGGGGCGTATGTTCTCCGTGACTATTTGATAAACGACACTGTGTCTGAAATCATTAGTCCTCCACCTCTGATTCATGTGGGGAAGTTGGCAGTTACTTGCGGAGAACAGGTTTGTACTGGTACAGAATCCAGGAATACTGGTTAGGTTAACTGCCCGCCGTTACATGACTGAAATACTGTTGAAAAACGGCGTACTACTGTGAACAGTTCTCCTGCTCCAAAACCTTGATGAATTTTTTTATCGTTCATAAAAATCGACCAAATAACAAAAAGGAAAACAAGTTTATTGTTTAACTTACCTGTGATTTGGTTTCTGAAACCCCAACATCAGTCTGTGCTGCTTTATTTTTTTCTTGTACTGAAATAAAAACATAAATAATTAAATTTTTAATTATTTAACATATTCCTCCCCATACTCCATTCTACTTGAATAAATGGAACATTATCTTTGGGTTTTATATTTATCTATGTCTCATACTTGACCAGTGCTAGAATTGTACAGGCAACACAAGTGGTACAAAATTTTAAACTGACTAACATGGTGAATTCTAACTAGTTTCTCAAACACAGTGGTGTTTTATTTCAGTTTGTGCAGTACTGTTTAATCATTTCATTTAGCAGGCACATCTTCATTTCGGCCAAATATCTTCATTTAGGACAAATGGCTATTTGGTCTGGATATGAAATTGACCCCTTCCAATCCTGAATACAAAAAAAATTTGAATTTTACTCATATTTTTTCTGATTTAGTCAACCAGTAAAATAAGTGAATTATTTCAGTGTTCACGTTTTCGTTATGGCAAAACAGGTATTTTTTACATATTATGAGTGCTCAGAGTTCTTATTACAACTGTGTTAACAAAGGCAATAAATACGAAAGGCAAAATTAACTTCTTTACCACAATGTTGTAATAGTAGTATTACAAAACTGTGGCAAATCTTAAAATATTCAACTTCTTTCCATTCTGTGCCCTAAAAAATGATGTATAACAGAGTACTTACAGTCTAATTCAGCCTCACATTTTCTGATCCAGGTCTTAAAGTTGTTATCCTCAGCTATAATACAACAATCATAAACCATGATTAGGAGGAAATCAATACAGAATATGCAAAATATATATAAGTTTAGGTTATGAAAGTATGTTTAGCCCTTACCTTGCTTAATTTCTAAAACGGACTGGTCCATCATTCAATTAGGGCAGTATTATTTATTATTCCAAGGGGTGTTCACTAAAAATTTACTGAATGAATAGTGAACAGTGCAGGCTGATCTTGGTCTGCACTGGTCACAAAGACAAAATGACTTGCCGCCAGCAGGTTAAAGACCAAGCTAAGAATGTAGTCTTACCGGTAGTCAGTATCAAAACTGACCTTAGAATCATCCGATCAGATGCTGAATAGTTTATAATGGTTTCAAAGCTAGACTTTAAAATCCTGGAACTTGTTGCTTTTCAAATTCATGTGAAACAAATATATGTGTTTTCATAACATATAGTCTGTCAGTAATTAAGTTTCAAAGCTTTCTCAAGAAATTATTAAAGGGAAAGGCAACGTTGTTCACAATGTCATGTTAATTTCGTCAGCTGGGATTTCTTAAATCATTTATTATAAAGAAGTGAAAGAATTTCCAAAATCAGAGTAAAATTGAGAAAGTTATGAGCATTTAAAATTGGTGGCCATTTTGTTTCCATGGCAACAAAAAAACAAAATGGCAGATTTGTTATATTTTTAGGTACACATTTGAACTGATTTACATGTATGTAAAATAATTTCTTTACTTTTTCAAGCTATAATGAAACAATTCATCATGTTTCACACCTTACACTCAAGAAACATGAAAATTAATCTTTTTAAAAGCTCATGTGCTAAATAAAGAATTCAGCAGTGTGTAAATGATGTCATAAACACAGCCATTTTCTTGAATTTCAAACTACCATATCTTTTTCAATAGTAGTCCCCATTATGAAAGGCTCAAGGATAACTTTTATTAACTTATTGTCAGGCTCTCCTTACCCTTTAAAGCATTAATTTCCTGATACGTAAAAAATTTCTGTTTTTATTGTTGTACAATCTGGAGGCCAGGGCAGCCTTTAACCTTTCCACCAATATACTGTTTATATCCACTTCTTACAGAAAGACTGGTACATACTTCACTTACCATCAAGTTTATGTCCCTCTGAAAAAGCATCTTTAGCAGATTGGTAATCCTCTAGATGAAACAAGGCATTCCTGAAAACAACTTTTCATTTAATACAGCATTAACAAAAAAAAAACTGTATTTTTTTTTTATGGAATGCTGGTACCAAACTCTGTAAAACAGTTTCTTAACTTTTTTGTTTTAAATCAAATTTGTTACAAGTGTGAATCTGAGGCATTTATTTGTTTGATCTCTTAACCTATCCAATTCTTTCAGTTTATGTAATTGACCATTTAAAGGTAGTAAAACCACAGCTGAAACTCAGTATCTCAATTTCTGGGGAACCAAGTGTCCTCCTTCTAAAAAACCTAAATCAACATAAAAATTTCACCTGGTTCAGGTGTTTTTACAAAATGCCAGACTTTAAAAGGAATAATTATGTATGTTAGCATGACATATACAATGAGACATGAAAAAGTCTATGAAATAGCCAGAATTTTGAGAAAAGCAAGTTTTGAGATACTGCCTTTCAGCTATTCTTTTAATTCAGTTAACTTGCATACCCATTTTTTAAGACTGAAAAATCAGAAATTTCTATCAAATTAGCATTTTCTTCACTTTACATGAAGTGCTTGTTGACTAATCTGTATCTTGCATTGGTTAAAAAAACCAAGAAGCCCATATGTGGTTTGATAGGCTCATAAATAAGTTGCATTCATTTTGCTCACTGTTTAATTCCCTATGTATCTAATGCTCATCAAATCAAGGACAAGAAAGAACAAATTTTACCCTTTTCTAAAGCAAGCCTTTATATTTTTGGGATTCAGTAAGAGAGCTTCTGCTGCATCTTCTGCTGCCTCTGAAAAAGAAAATTCAATACATTTTTGTTGGCCTTGGTGTCAAACTGGCACAATTTAGTGTATGTGGTTTTGTTGATGGAGGAAGCCCCAAGGTGTCTCTCCAAGTCTGAGCGTTGTTTCTGGCATGAAGATTTACCTTGGTAGAATGACCGACATTCGCTGAAACAGCTGGTTAAGTCACAAAGAATTCTAAACTTCAAGTAAGGTTTGAAAAATACAGCAGTGAGAAGTCTGCTACCTTTACCTTAACCACCGAGACCAGAGGTGCTATTAATTTTGTGTAAGTATTGGTACATGTAAGCATCTGTAACCATTCAGCCATAAAAAGAGTATGTAAAACTTCATCAGTGCCAAATAGTATATTTAATCATACAACATTATACCGACAAAATATATTATATCACTAGTTAATAAACAATTTGTTTTGAATATGGTTCGAATCTGCTAAAAAAAATATTCACTGCAGCACTATAATGCAAGCTTTCCTCCCACAATGATATATTCAGCGTCTTATGACTAAAACATGACGTGATACCAAAATTAAGTTTACCACCAGCTTGCCCAGCTATTTGGGGCATTGAGTGGAAGTGTGTTTCTACTCAGATCTGTAGTGATTTTATTTGTTGTAGCTATGTACTATTACTATGACAATACCAGATGCAATTCTAGCTCTTGCTCATAGAATCTATTTGTAAACAACAAACCTTTGTACTTCTCCAGTTTCAGATAAGCCTGTGCCCTGTTGCAGAATATGTCATCCCTACTCCTCTCCTGTTCCAGTGCTTCTGTATACAGCTGCAAACACATTTACAATGGTTTTACTTCATTTTTATCTGAATAATAAATTTCTTTCTGATATAAGTAGCTGCAAATTTACATGTAAAAACCAAATGACCAAAATAACATTGTCCAATAACTTAACTTTCAGACTGGATTATGTGTATTTGATGAAATGATTGTAATAAAACTGATGAGACACAGTCTTTGTCATAGCTAAGCAATAAAAGCATCGAATAATCCTGATTGCTTTGCAAACCGAAAGTTCAAGCATCTATCATGAATTTTGGGAAAAAGCACTCATCAAGTAGGTCAAATATATCTTAAGATTTATTAATGTAAAAATATTAGGAATAGAGCCAGCATTACAAATCCTGTGCCCTGTGGAAGTAAATATTCTCAGCAATGACCACACATGGGTAATACTTGTCCCCCTTTGATTTAGACTTTTAACAACATGGATCATGGGACAATCAGGTTCTACTAAATATGGTTTTGTTTGGCCCAGGTTGTTCAATGGTCCAGGTTGCACAAAAATATTGTACTATTTTTGCTGCTTTCTTATGAAGTTGTGCTTCTAACAGTTACATTTGTACATGTGCATTCAACAGAATTTATTCAATGAACTCTCATCAGTTATTATTTATACAAACAATCGATCTACTACACAAAACATCAAACAAGAGCTGTCCATAAGACAGCCAAGCTCGACTATTCGAAATATTGTCACAGAAGCTGGAAATTATTACCCAAAATGTTAAATATCAAAAGAGTTTTAAGTTCAAAAGGGGACATATCAGAGTTATGGGACTTGATGCTATCAACTAGTTTTATAACCCCGAAGAAACATGTTAAGTTTTAATTCAATATTTGCATTAGTTTTGGGGATAGTAACTTGCATGTAAAACTTTAACCAGAATTTTCTAAGTCCAAAAGGGGGCATAATTTGCTCAAAATACATGTTAAGAGTTATGGAACTTGACCCAGTGAGGTTGGTAATTGACCTAGAAAAAGAAAAAATAAGTTTCAAAGCTATATGCCTTTTGGTAATAGCTGTATGTACTTGCACGCAAAACTTTAACCAGGATTTTCTAAGTCCAAAAGGGGGCATAATTTGCCCAAAATACAAGTCAGAGTTATGGGACTTGGTGCTATCAACTAGTTTTATAACCCCGAAGACACATGTGAAGTTTCAATTTAATATCTGTAGTAGTTTTGGAGATAGTTACTTGCATGTAAAACTTGAACCAGGATTTTCTAAGTCCAAATGGAGGCATAATTTGGCCAAAATACATGTCAGAGTTATGGGACTTGACCCAGTGAGGTAGGTAATTGATCTAGAAAAAGAAAAAGTAAGTTTCAAATCTATATGCCTTTTAGTAATAGCTGTATGTACTTGCACGCAAAACTTTAACCAGAATTTTCTAAGTCCAAAAGGGGGCATAATTTGGCCAAAATACAAGCCAGAGTTATGGGACTTGACCCAGTGAGGTAGGTAATTGATCTAGAAAAAGAAAAAATAAGTTTCAAATCTATATGCCTTTTAGTAATAGCTGTATGTACTTGCACGCAAAACTTTAACCAGAATTTTCTAAGTACAAAAGGGGGCATAATTTGGCCAAAATGAAGGTCAGAGTTATGGGACTTGGTGCTATCAACTAGTTTTATAACCCCGAAGACACATGTGAAGTTTCAATTCAATATCTGCATTAGTTTTGGAGATAGTAACTTGCATGTAAAACTTTAACCAGAATTTTTTAAGTCCAAAAGGGGGCATAATTTGCTCAAAATACATGTTAGAGTTATGGAACTTGACCCAGTGAGGTTGGTAATTGACCTAGAAAAAGAATAAATAAGTTTCAAAGCTATATGCCTTTAAATGATAGCTGTATGTACTTGCATGCAAAAACTTAACCAAGGTGTGACGCCGACGTCGACGCCGACGCCAGGGTGAGTAGAATAGCTCGACTATTCTTCGAATAGTCGAGCTAAAAATATCTATAAACAGCATATTACATGTAATCGTTAGGACTTTTTCTCTGTCTTATTTTGGATGCTTTTTGTTTGCTTGAAATGGGAAGTGGATTAAAGTTGCGATTTGGTAAAAAAAAAAAAAAAGTTCTTGTTATTTAGAAACATTGCAGTTTTCATGTAACAAAATGGCCACAAACAACAAATACACAGAGGCATACAGCAGGGGTGTAAAATTTTCTTTTTCACCACTCGTCCTGTAAGACTAGTAGCCAGTATAATCAACTCGTCTGTAGTGAATTCTCTGTTACCCCAATAAAATTTCTTTTGTCAGCCCAACTAAAATTCTTTTGTCAGCCCACCTGTCTCAATTGATATCAAATGTGACACAGCAGTGCTCCAGCTAGCAATTTTTAGCAGGGCACATCGCCCGTTCCGAAATTCGTTCCGCCCTGTTGCCCCGCCAGGCACCCTGCCCGTTTTACAACCATTCATTTCCTTTTTAGCCAACCTTCCCTTTTTTGCCTCAGTGGTTATAATAAAATGCTTTATTGCACCTTTTTATCGAGTGCATGCACCAGTTACAAATTTATTGGTGGGGGATGCCCTTCTCATTGCCAGCACCCTGCCCTTTTTTAATCCTAGCTGGAGCACTGCACAGTATGAGATATAATTATAAAGCAGAGAATGTAATAACATTAACACTCACAAAATATCTCACATCAGGACAGGTTTACATACGTGTATATATTGGAAAGATTACAGCTAAAAAGACTTAAAGTGAATTACAGTCTTGTCATAACTGACAAAGTTACGCGCACCTGTTAATCATGATCATTGTGCGATTGAATTTTAAAATGTCTACCGACTTCATTATTATCATCACTTTTCCTGAGGAAATTCAGAACATATTAAGATGAATTTTGGAAACCCTATGTCACAAAAGGCACTGCCCAGTCAGTCTAGTATACATGAAGTTTTACTTGTCCTGTCTTGAATTTAACTCGCAACTGTGAGTGGGCAAGTGAAATTTTACACCCCTGCAGTACAGCTGTCTTTATTTTCCTGTTATAAGTTGAAGCTTTTTAATAAATCAATGCATACAGATGGAAACGCTTTGTTTGAATTATTGGTCAACAGCACACTTAGGATAAGTTTTTTCAACATTTTAATTTTCATACTTATTTATAGTCATGGAGCTGAGATTTGTTATCATGTTTCCATAATCTATCAAAATAAATCGCATCTGACGGTCTTTATCTACACCACTTTCGAACAACTCTTCTAAAGAACAATGATTGACATCAGCTGATTTAAATAATAAGATGTTTCGGGACAGCGTGATAACTTTTGACTGTCGCTGTCTCCGTCACGTCCAAACTTATTCTGCATATTTCTGTTATGAAATCCCCTGTGTAATCTGTTGGGAACGTTTTCTGGTAATGTACAAAGTATTTGTAATGATTACATCTCTGATAATGAATTTATCTTGACATTAAAGCATAAACTTGCCTCTGACATTTTATGAATGTATATTTTGTTTTGTTTCTGCAATTTACATTTGTACTTTCATCGGCAGTATGTTGTTTATTGAACCGGTGTCAGGATAGATATTTCCTCACACCTGTCACATCATACTTTCGAAGATTTAAGTCTTTTATTTAAAAATATGAATTAAATTCAACCCATTTGAAGTTTCTACATGAATATTGACGTTTAATTTATTATGGTAAGTAAGTCTGACCAATATATTATGACTTTTTTTAATTTTTAACTTCTTCGTTTTCCTAAAGGTAAAATGCAGAAACGGGTACTTAGGCTTAGAGGGATCACTGTGGGGAATCACATGATCAAAATAATCTCTAAACCAAAGTTATATTTTGAAGAACATGAATAAATTTCCTATTAAGATAAGATATGAAATTCAAACATAGCCTACCATATGACTAATGAAAATTGTTAAATTATCATGTAGTTGACAATAGTGACAGGTAACTTGTAATTACAAACACTAAGGAAAATAAGAAGTATCAGTTCCTTGAAGTGTTCCAGATAATCAGAAGGTGATTGTGACTGAAATCTATGTAGTTTTATGATACATCTATGTTGCCATATTTTAGATTTATAGCAAAAGCTGTTTCAATATTATCCCATATTATTCATATATTTATTTTGGTTTAGAGATTTTTTTATCATGTAATTCCCGTAGTGGGGATGACAACTATAAAATATCAGATCATAAAATAAGTCATCCCGATAAGCCAAATAAGTAAGGCTAGACATCAGACAACTTGCGTTTTTTTTCTGTAACATCAAAAGTTGCAAAGGCCTAAATGTGCTACGTCTGAGTTTGACACAAACTGATCAGAAGTACAAATTAAAACTGAGGACATATTACTACTAGGAATATTTTAGTTTGGTTATTGTCCACAATAGTCAAAATAATTTGACTTTCAGATTGTTTTATATTTGTGACTGGCAATCTAAACGTCAAAACTTTGAAGGACCAAAATAATGGAAGATAAATCACAGTACACAGTCGTGTAAAGTTATTGGTTTTATCGCTTGGGCATATTGGCGTACTGTACTGTACATGGTAAACATTAATCGTGCACAGTACATACATAGGTTTGAATCACCAGAAAATGCGTAATTTTGGATATTCAGGGTTTTTTTTACGACTGGGGGAAGAGGCCCCAGCCTGTCATTGGGGGAAGAAAATAGCGCGCGACGAGCAGTTTTGGGGGATTTTTTCAATCGGGGGGAATTTACAATTATGCATAATAAATACTTTAAACTATGTTTTTACTGCATATTCTTGCAACTTTTAGCAACTATACACACTGTCACTTAGCAATAGATGTAGTTGCACTAATGTTCACTTATCATTGTAACAAGGTGGGTGGGGAGAGTTGAAGTGCTCAAATCATTGAATATTTAAAGGTCACATGCTTTTATTCACAAAACAAGAGCTGTCGGAGGACAGCAACGCTCGACTATTCAACAGCCATGTCAACTGAATTAATATGAAAGTCAGAAAAGGGGCATAATTTTGTAAAAATGGGAAAAAGGGTTATGGAACCTTCACAGTGCTTATCAGCTCATAAAGTGAACAAGTGCATGAAGTTTCAATCCTTTCCCATAGGTGGATACTGAAATACCAGCTTATACAAAAACTTAACCAAAAACTGCTAAGTCGAAAAAGGGACATAATTTTGAAAAAAATGCAAAGTAGAGTTATGGGACCTACACAGTGCATGTCAGATCATGACAGTGAACAAGTGTGTGAAGTTTCAATCCATTCCCATTAGTGGGTACTGAGATACCAGCTTACATACAAAACCTTAACCAAGAATTTCTAAGTTGAAAAAGGGGCATAATTTTGTAAAAAAGCAAAATAGAGTTATGGAACCTGTGCGATGTAGGTCAGTTTATCACAGTGAATAAGTGTGTGAAGTTTCAATCCATTCTCACAAGTGGTTACTGAGATACCAGCTTACATACAAAACCTTAACCAAGAATTTCTAAGTCGAAAAAGGGGCATAATTTTGTAAAAAAGCAAAAAGAGTTATGGAACCTTTGCAATATAGGTCAGTTTATCACAGTGAATAAGTATGTGAAGTTTCAATCCATTCCCACAAGTGTTTACTGAGATATCAACTTACATACAAAACCTTAACCAAATCGGGACGCCAACGCCGACGCATGGGTGAGTCCAATAGCTCTACTATTCTTTGAATAGTCGAGCTAAAAATGCTTTAAAATAAGAGCTGCTTTTGCAAGAGTCATCATATTATTATTAAATGCATACTTTTGTTGGCTTTTTATTTCAATTGTACTAGAATATCTTGTAAGAAAGGATAAAAAAGTCCGAAAATCACGATCGCGAAAACATGTGACAAATATGAAAAAACGAAAGCAAACATTAAAAATTCTTGATAAAATACCCGTTTTAAAATTCATCTTTTCACCAGAACTATTCCATACTTATAATATCTGATTACTTAAAACATTTATATTTTATTTTGCTCTAGCAAAATACCTCGGCAAAGATAATAAATTTGCGTAACGGCCGACCGGCTTATTTAATCGAATCAAGCACATAAAATAATTACTTTAAATTAACAACACATATTACACAATACAGCATAAGCTGTTACCGCTAATTAACAAGAGGTACAAACACGATAATCTGACGCTGCATTGTTTATCAATCATCTATATTACATACTGATGATAACCACGTCAGTCGGCGCGTGGCGTGATTGACATTTGTCAGTAGCTAATTAACATACGACGCTCCGCCTACTGTCATACTTACGCTGGTGTCGACAAACAGTATGAAGTTCACTGGGATTTTGATTGACAAGGGGCAGAGCTTTCGAAATCATTATGCATCAAAGAGTATTACCGCGAGACAAGCAGACGCCCACGGCATATTATGTGCAGGTCAGATACGAGTTTTTATCGATTTTCGCTGGTCAAAACCAGAACCTCGGGTCCACTGAACGCTCTTCTAACATTTTTCTACTATTTCTAAAGGTTTTCAGACCCATTGAAAATTGTGAAAGACCGTCTGCAATTGTGAACAGGTCCGATATTCGGTCGGGAAAATCGCTGGGAGTAATCTCCATTGCTTTGTTTACGATTTTGGAGGGGGGAATTTTGGACGTAGGGGAATTTCGACTGCGGCAGGGGAAATCCTTGGCTGTGGGGGAAATCCTCGGCTGGGGGACGAGCCCAATATTCGGCCTCTGCTATAGAATAAAAAAAACCCCTGATAGTATTTGATAATTTTTATATAAATCAATTAGGAATTGAATCCCCTTTCGATACATGTAAGTTTTATTTGAATTTATGGCCAATTTGTGAAATAGTCGGCATTTAAACCTATATCAGTGTTGGCAGCGATGAAAATTTCATCGGAAGTTGCTTCAACTATTTTGGTCTTTTGAGTGTTTGACGCGAGTGGGGTTACTGCCTGTATGAAAAAATTATCTCAATATTTCCTAGGAGCGCTTCAAATTAGTTGGACTATTGTCCACAAGTTGTACTGTACCAGCAACACTGCAAATCCAGGAACAATGTTCAAATCACTTGATCCATATTACAAAGCTGGAATTAATTTGAAAAAAAAAAAACGACACTGATTTCATATCAAACAACAAAACAAAATAGAATGAACCTGCAGCTCATGGAACTTGCCAGAACAGGAATGAAACAGAAATTTACCTCAACCGCTTTTTGGTAGTTTTCATTGATGAATTCATCATTCGCTTTCCTGAAATAAAAACAAATTTGTTGCAGTTACTTTGTGTGAGAATGACAAAGTGTATTTTATTTGAATTACATATATATTTTGGAAAAAGCAAACCGAAACTTACCCAAACAATTCGGACGCCATATTTACACCGCCGGTGCAGAGGTAATTTTATAGTAAACAAATTAGTCCGAGATAAATAACACGCACAAAATAAAAATAAAAACAAACGGCAAAATCTTTATTTTGAGAGAATGCCTGGAGGATCTGTAAATGGAAGACCGTTCAGAGAGAGTGTAGATTCGTATTCGCGCACTGGTATTCCATGGTAATTGATTTTTGTTACTTAACTTTGGTATGAATTGGAAATTGGCTGTGTGATAAAGTGCATGGTAATTGGATAGATACTTATGTTCGGATAATATCATTCCTTTGAAATAATGGCCCCAGGAAAAGAAATGTGAACCCAAATATATTCTGAGGGAAATCATAGAATTGCAAATACCTCCCTGTTTTGTAGGATTTCCATATAGGTACCATGGTAGATAAACATAGTTATACTACCCCAACCAAATAATAAAGCCAAATATCAACAGTAAGTAAATACTACTCAAAACCGCATTCCAGATTTGTGTTCTTAGTGTAATTAATATGGCCAAGATATTTAAATTTCATATGAAAATGATGTGATGAAAAGTTAAGACATATACCAAACTGGTAGTCCAAATAATAGGACGTTTTGGGACAACTTTTGACTGTCGCTGTCTCCGTCACTTAGAGAGATGACAACTATAAAATATCAGATCATAAAATAAGTCATCCTGATGGTTAGAGACCACCAATTGTTTTCCCATAGGCTTACATTGTAACATTATGGCGTGTATGGCCTTCCATACATCGAAACATGTATATCGAATTGCAAGTTTTTTCAAGAACTATCTTAGTTCTACCAAAATATCGGACGAAAAACATTATGAATAGTGATACTTTATTTAAGTAATTTTCGTGTGAATGAGATGACCCCCTGTTTACATCATTGACATGGCGGGAAAAATTCGTTTGATAAAACTTTTTTTCAATACACATAAAATGTAGCAAATTTTGTCAAAATGTATAATAAAATACTGTAAATGCAGTGAAAAAATATCAACTTTGAAAAAATAATCACTTCCTTGGTTTGTTTACATGACTGACCAATCAGAACGCACAGGCGTTACCTTATTCCCAGGTATACACTTACCTCATTCCAAGTAAGTTCCCTGTACTTTTTTGAATTGGTGGTCTCTGACCTATAGTTGAATGTTTCGTATCACATTTTGCAATTTTACAGTGATATTGTGAAACATGATCCAATACCAAATGTCTTACAAAGTTTCATCAAGAAATGTTCAGTTTTAAGAAAGATATGGACAGTTTACTGAGGTCACCCCCTGTCGATTTATATGCCCAGACTCAGTCCCTGTCGTCGTCAGATTGCAATTTTTCGTGAAAATTTCAGTTGTCTGCTTTTGATTTGACTTGGAAGCTGAAATACGATTCATTCCGTAAAAAATAGAAATAAGGTCTAATAATTTTGATTATTCTCTAACATTACAGAGATAAAAATGATCCTTTTTGTCCAAAAAGCTCAGATAAAAATGGGCACACCTGTTCAAATAAGAGGCCAAATTTAAAAAAAAAAATCATATTTCACGCTTATTTTTGCACGAAAACGTCTTTCTACATCATTTACAATTGATTTGTGGCCATTTACATTACCTGTGATGACTTCCGACGAAAGTCATGTTTTAGCTCTATTATAGGTTAGAGACCACCAATTGCTTTCCCATAGGCTTACATTGTAACATTATGGCGTGTACGGCCTTCCATACATCGAAACATGTATATCGAATTGCAAGTTTTTCAAGAACTATCTTAGTTCTACCAAAATATCGGACGAAAAACATATGAATAGTGATACTTTATTTAAGTAATTTTCGTGTGAATGAGATGACCCCCTGTTTACATCATTGACACGGCGGGAAAAATTCGTTTGATAAAACTTTTTTTCAATACACATAAAATGTAGCAAATTTTGTCAAAATGTATAATAAAATACTGTATGCAGTGAAAAAATATCAACTTTGAAAAAATAATCACTTCCTGGGTTTGTTTACATGACTAACCAATCAGAACACACAGGTGTTACCTTATTCCCAGGTATACACTTACCTCATTCCAAGTAAGTTCCCTGTACTTTTTTGAATTGGTGGTCTCTGACCTGATAAGCCAAATGAGTAAGGCTGCCAAACTGGTAAGTAGTTCTCCAAAACGATGATCAACAGAAAACAGAAAAAAAAGTGTTTTACTGTCCATCTTTTATAGTTTATCTGCCCATCGGTCAAACTTTCATGTCTAATCGACTCCTATAGTTTCCATCCAGTTGAAATTAAATTTGATATATATCATTGACATGATTGAAGTTGACGTGCAAAATATTATCTGTACTTTCATGTTCAATATTTTTTTTAGCTTTAAATATCTGATCATAACTACATGTAACATCGGAACATTGTGTAGCAATACTCAACTCCTCATACAGTTTCCATCCATCTAATGGCTCATTGTCTCAGGGGGAAAAAAATAAAACTGACTATTTGGCTTTTTTTTTCTAAGAAAACATTATAATTGTAATATATTTAAGTGTATATGGCTCATGGACCCATACTGTATCCTAGGTACGTTACTGCCACCTGTGTTTCCATCCAATGGAAATGAAACTTGGTATACATCATCAACATGAAGTCATGTGCATAAGTCATGTGCATGTTGTCAAGAAGTCTATATCCGATTACTTTTTCTGGAGTTATATAACTCCTTATATGCCCCCAATCACAAAGTTAACACTTCATTTAAGTGAAGCAGTACAGGAGTGGTGAGCATTTACCTTTTTAAGAGCAGTCTCTTGTTTGAGTTATAAATGGCTTTGAAATATTACAAACACATCAAAACATTACATACTCAGCTCCTCCTACAGTTTCCATCCAACAGAAATTCATACTGAATATACATCATCAACGTCATGAAATGGTGTAAATTGTTGTGACTTTCATGTCTGATTATTGTGTCTGGAATGATGGACATTTATTGCTCCCGGTGTCAAATGCATTTAGTGTTTGAACTGCCTGTTTGTCTGTGTGTAATTCACACTTTCCTGTGTATTCAACTACTGTAACAGTTTTCATCCAATTCAAATTAAACTCATTTTCACAATGAAAATTGAAAAAGACTCATACATATTGTTAGAACTTTGCAACATTGTAACTGTTAAAAATGATGTCAGATCAGTAGTTTCTGATCGAATAAACAAATTTATTGACAAAGTGTAATTATTATGGACCCAAGTATATAAACTTTTGGCTTTAATATGATGAAAATGTTGATTATTTGGCTGTACAACAAAAATGATTCAAATACATGTATTTATAAATTATGACATAAATAGCATGTATATAATAAAGTGAACCCCATCTGTATATATTTATTTTTACAGAAATCTTCAAGAATAGTTTTATTAAGAGTACAAAAATTTAAAAGAAATGACAACTTGATTTTCCTGTAAAAGAATGAAATTAAGATTTTTCTGATGTTGTGAAATTTATCTGAACCAAAATATACCTTTCTGTTCGGAGGGCCAATCATTAAATCAAACCCTGGTTTCTCCTGGAGTTTTAGCGATGTTACAGATAAACACTGTGTGTCACACAAAAAATCTCTTTACAACTTTTTATCTTTCTGTTACCTGGATAATGATAGGGAAGTTTGGGACATCTATTATGGATTTTGCCTAATGTGGAAATAAAGAGTTGTCACAAACTAATGTAAAAATGCTTCATGTTTGGGAAGTGAAATTATCAAAATTACATTTTGATCAGTTATATATGGTGGCTGATTTCTGCCATTTTGTGTTTTCGCCCCGTGACCCGCCGAGAGAAAACACAAGAATTAAGAAGTTAAAATGGCGTGGGTGCAGGGCGAAAACTTGCTATTAAGTGGGGCGCAGAGTGAATACACGATAATTAGTGGGGTTGCAGGGCGAGATTTAGTAACTGGTATGTCAGGGGTGCGGGGCGAAAACAGGACAATTAGCGCTGCTTAAACGTTATAACTGTTCAGAAATTTTTAACTCTCAACGAAGTGGATGTTCACATAGAATTCTTGTAAATAAATGAAAATAACTAAATACATTCAAACTTCATTCGCTCGAACTCGGATAATTCAAACACTACCCTTAACTCAAATTTATAGTCAGGTCCTGGCAAAATTCCTGTATAGTGTATGTTCGATGACTCGAACTACATTTTGTACTGACAACTTGAACAATTTTTGTTGGTCCCAACAAATTTGAGTTAACAAAGTTCAGCTGTAGTAAAAGATTACGTATTGTTTATGTATATCTAAAGTGTTGTTTGTAAAGAAATCAACAATTTTTAGCTCGACTATACAAAGTATATGGAGAGCTATCCAACTCGCATTGGCATCGGCATCTTTCCGTATCCCCACCTTGGTTAAAGGTTTTTTACACTTTCTCTTTTCTCCTTATCTCAGTAATTACTTGATGGATTTGCTTTAAACTTAAAATAATTATTCCTCATCATCACCCACATCATCTGGCACAAGGGCCATAACTCTCACCAATATTTGATGAATTATCCCCCCTTTTTTAGCTCACCTGAGCCAAAGGCTCATGGTGAGCTTTTGTGACCGCTCAATGTCTGCCGTGCGACATGCGTCGTGAGACCTGCGTCGTGTCCGTCAACATTTTCTAATTTTCTAATCAACCAATTTTTCATGAATTATGCTCCCTTTTACTTAGAATTTAAGGTTAATTTTGATGCTTTTTCACTATATCTTAGTTATTATGTCTCCCACCACACAGTGGTGTGGAAGACTTATTGATTTACTCCTGTCTGTGTGTGTGTGTCTGTCTGTGTCTGTCTGTTGTCACAAATCTTGTCCGCACTCTTAGTCATACATTTCTTATCCGATCTTCACCAAACTTGACCAAAATGTGTTTGCCAATAAGTCCTCAGCCAAGTTTGATAACAAGCTGAATGGGCCCAGGCACTTCGGAATTATGGCCCTTGAAACTTGTTTTTTTTTATAATCAAAGCACTGAAGGCCTGATAAGGCAGTTGAGGTCTTGGTGCATGGTATACTCATAAACGACTATATGTATTCAAATGATTAGGCAGTTGTGGGAGACTTGGGCTTTTCTCAAAAGCAGCTCTAGTTACAAAATGGATTTGATTCAAACTTGAAGTAGTTGTTCCACATCATCACCCACATCATAATTATGACACAAGGTGCATAACTCTTGCACCAGTATTTTATGAATTGTGCTCCCTTTATGCTTAGAATTATACTTATTTAGTGTTTGGATACACTTTATCTTTATCTCTCTTATTACTTAATACTTTTGACACAGACTCAAGCTATTGTGCAATATCTTCATCCACATTGGAGTCATTGGAGTCACTCCAGTGACAGCTCAAGTTTCCTCAGATGTGCCCAGTTTCACTATCCAGCAGGGGCCTCCGTGGCAGAGTGGTTAAGGTTTAGGAGTATACCATCAAAACACAGAAATATTTGATAAACGAATAACATCTTTACCAATATCTTACCTGACCATAACATGTTCTGCCGTACTGTCCCATACGACGGATACTTAAAATATTCTGAAAAAGTTGTCTCCCTTTGAACATGAATGTCATTTGTAAAGAAATGAAAATAAACAATTGCTGAAAACTGCGTTTGACCTATTTATGTGAAATGTCAACACTTGTACATTATTGCAAATGCATCAAAACGTACATTATTTTGTAACAGTTCTTTGAAAATGGCGAGTTTTTAAAGGCGTCTTACTGTCCGGAAGTGTGGCCCTTTATGCAGTCCTTTTCCGGAATTCAATATTTATATCAGTATACCATGTATACTAACATAAATTGTTTCGTAGAGTAATATACATATTTTTAGCCCACCATCATCAGATGGTGGGCTATTAAAATCACTCTGCGTCCGTGGTCCGTCCGTCTGTCATTCCGTCCGTCCGTCCGTTAACTATTTCTCGTTATCGCATCTCCTCAGAAACTACTACGGGGATTTTGACCAAACTTTGTCAGAATGATGTATTGGTACCCTAGTTGTGTCCCCCTGAAAATTAGACTGGTTCAACAATTTATGAGTGAGTAATGGCCCTTTGTTTATTTCTATATTTTACATAGATTTGTATAGGGAAAAACTTTGAAAACCTTCTTGTCCAAAACCACAGAGTCTAGGGCTTTGATATTTGGTTTGAAGCATCATCTAGTGGTTCTCTACCAAGATGATTCAAATTATTTCTCTGGGGATCAAATATGGCCCCGCCCTGGGGGTCACATGGTTTATATAGACTTATATAGGGGAAAACTTTGAATAGCCTCTTGTCCAAAACCTCAGGGCCTAGGGCTTTGATATTTTGTATGTGACATCATCTAGTGGTTTTCAACTAAGATTGTTCAAATTATACCCCTAGGGTCAAATATGGCCCCGCCCTGGGGGTCATATGGTTTACATAGACTTATATAAGGAAAAACTTTGAAAATCTTCTTGTCCAAACCACAAAGCCTAAGGCTTTGATACTTGTAACGTAGCATCATCTAGTGGTTCTCTACCAAGTTTGTTCAAATTATCCCCCTAGGGTCAAAAATGGCCCTGCCCCGGGGGTCACATGGTTCACATAGACTTATACAGGGAAAAGCTTGTAAAATGTTCTTGTCAATAACTACAACATTCAAATTTGGACCACATGTATATTTTTGAGTGGCAAGATGAACCTTGACATGAGTTGACCTTGATTTTGACCTAGTGACCTACTTTCCCATTTCTGTAGCTACAGCCTTCAAATTTGGACCACATGTATAATTTTGAGTGGCAAGATGAACCTTGACATGAGTTGACCTTGATTTTGACCTAGTGACCTACTTTCACATTTCTGTAGCTACAGCCTTCAAATTTGGACCACATGCATAGTTTTGTGCACTGGAAAAAACTTTGACCTTGATTTTGACCTAGTGACCTACTTTTACATTTCTCAAGCTACAGCCTTCAAATTTGGACCTTTTGCATAGTTTTGTGTACCGAAATGAACTTTGACCTTTAAATTGACCTAGTGACCTACTTTCACATTTTTAAGGTACAGGCTTCAAATTTGGACCACATGCATAGTTTTGTATTCCGAAATAAAATTTGACCTTGATTTTGACCTAGTGACCTACTTTTACATTTCTCAAGCTATAGCCTTCAAATTTGGACCACATGCTTAGTTTTGTGTACCGAAATGAACTTTGACCTTTACATTGACCTAGTGACCTACTTTCACATTTTTGAAGGTACAGGCTTCAAATTTGGACCACATGCATAGTTTTGTATTCCGAAATAAAATTTGACCTTGATTTTGACCTAGTGACCTACTTTTACATTTCTCAAGCTACAGCCTTCAAATTTGGACCACTTGCATAGTTTTGTGTACCGAAATGAACTTTGACCTTAAGATTGACCTAGTGACCTACTTTCAAATTTCTGTAGGTACAGGCTTCAAATTTAGACCACTTGCATAGGATTGTGTACCGAAACAAACTTTGACCTGGACATTGACCTAGTGACCTACTTTCACATTTCTCAACCTACAGCTTTCGAATTTGGACCACATGCACAGTGTTGTGTACAGAAATGAAATTGGACCTTGAGCTAGTCAAGAAGTCTTGAAATTTGGAACACTCAAAAATGGCACATTGGTGGGCGTCAAGATCACTCTGTGATCTCTTGTACATGCTGTTCAATTTTCATGTGAAACAACTCTTTCTTTCTATGATTTGGTGTTGTTTGAATTTTTTTCTCAAAACTTAAGGCTAAGCGCGAAGGTCACTGACTTCAAATCACTTTCCCCTCACTGATGTGGGTTTGAGCCTCACTCGGGGCATTTAATTCTTTATGTGAGGAAGACTTCCAGCTGGCTTATGGAAGGTAGGTGGTTTTACCAAGCTGCCCGCTCATGATGAAATAATGCACAGAGGGGCACCTGGGGTCTTCCTCCACCATCGCCATATGACCTGTAATTGTGTCGGTGCTACGTTAAACCCAACAAAATAAATAAATAAATCACTATCCAGCATCGAAATAGTCGAGCGCGCTGTCTCCTGTGACAGCTCTTGTTGTAAATCCTTTTCAATGATTACACTGAATGCATGTATAAAACATGTACTGATGTATATAGAGGTGAATGAATATTTTAAAAGTGTAAAATATGAGAAAGAAGTATCATGAAAATAATTTCAGTTGTTACAATATTTCATATATTAACATAGAGGATATTGAGAAGGAAGCTTAAATAGTAAAAAAAATCAAATTCACAGAACAACGTAAAAAAAGTTAGTCACAAAATTTCTGTTTTCACTATGCATATCTTTAAGGACAACATGTATCAATATCTGAAGTACCTGGTAATCTGTTAAGATACGTAGTACACTGCTTGACTGATACGAAATTCTGTATGATTTGAATCAGTCAGGTCAAATCGTTTGTCTAAACTAAATACGCTGTGTAAATGTCCACTGGGTTGACAGAACACACAGAAAAAAAGATGGATAGGAACAGTTATTCAGTGTATTTGTCTAAAGCTTTGGATGCCCTTGGTTACAGTTATGAAACTATTAAATATCGTCAAAAGTCTTGGGAACTTTGTGGAGAAGGTCTTACTGCTGACGAAGCTGAAAATATTACAGACATATTAGCAGGAAGCAAGGCAGAGGGAGTAAGCAGGTTGTTTGAGGGAGATTATGACATGATGGTATCGCTAAATGATTTTATATGTTACAGAAGTTTGGATGACATTGAAAATGACAGCATCAAGGACAATGTGTTGAAAGAGGAAAATGAGGAAATACTGACTGAAACAACAGTTATACTGTATCAGAGGGCAGATATAAATGACAAATCTCATCAGATAACAAACTGTGAAGATCATGCAAGAACTGATTCAACTGAAGGGAAAACAGCCAGAACTGAGTTAGAAAATGATTGTGACAGTACTAAAGAAGGAAGTTTAGGGACTGATTCTGAAAACAGTGATGAAGAAAATACAATAAATTATGATGGCAAGTTTTTAATGGACACTGAACATGTTTCTCCCGGTTATACAAAATTGAAAGTAATACAGTTAGATGAGAAAAACATTTTAGAAACTGACTCACTAGAAAAAAAGGCTGTTGTATATGCCAAGGTAGAGAGAAATGGAGACAGTGTTCTTTCAAGTGAGTGTTTCGCTCAAAAGGCATATGAATGTGATGAAGACGATTACAATGAAACAGTTGCAGGACCAGCTGGAAGAAGTTTAGCAGATGAAGATTATGGGAGTGTTTGTGATGTTGATTCTGTGTATTGCATACCATGTGTTTGTAAACACATAAACAAGTCGTGGGCTAATCGTAAAAGGAATTTCGACTGGCCGAGTAAAGAGTTAGTAGAAGAGATATCAAGGCTTGATGGCCATGTTGTTCCAGTTGGTTTTAAGGGCAGTGAAACCAGTAACATGGAGTGGCGGATTTGTTATACTCGGTCAGAAATAAAACTTATACAGTCTTTCAATGAAACACAAATAAAACTGCATGCGTTAGTTAAAATAGTTGGTAAGCATCTCTTGCAACCAAAATGCCCAGATATTACATCTTACATTCTGAAGAATTTGTTACTTTGGATGGCTGAAAAAATCCCTGCTGAAAGATTTGAAATAGAGAATTTATACGGGTTATTGATGATGGCTCTGAAGTTTCTAAGGCATGTCATTCACAAGAGAAACTTGCTAAATTATATGATTCCGGAGAGGAACTTATTTTTAGGAAAGTTGCAAGAAGATGAAAGAAATGATGTGTTGGAAGTGCTTGATGAAATAGTAACTCATAAGCAGTACTTCATTGAGAGATATGAGGAATTAGAATTTCTGTCAAAACACATTCATATAGCTGCAAATGAACCTGGACTTGTAGAATATATGGAAATGAGCAGGCTTCAACTGGAGGTTGTTTTCCGACAAAACTGGCGTGAGGTTTGGGAAGATCGGGTGTATAACTTTGTGTCGGCCTGTCTGAAATATTGCTTGTGTATGAAGTCCCTTGTTTCCTTATGTGATATGCTTGGGGTGAGTTCAGAAACAAAAGAACTGGTTGTAGAGAAGCTATTTTGGTGGATTACTGGCAAAAAAGCAGAAAATGATGAAGATGGTAGCACAAGTGGGAATGCTTACTGGCAATGGGATGAGAATGGAGATATTTTACCTGTGTATCCAGCAAACTATTGTAGTACTGCTGAAGAGTTTGAACCATTTTTTAGAGAAAACAAAATAGAATCAGATAAGGAAGTCAGTTGATTTCATTTGGATATTTTTCACCATCAGGTTAAACAATTTGAAAATTGCATAGTGTAAGATATGAAATGTGTATCTAAATTAATAAAAAGAACAAAAAATTGATACTGAATATACATGAAAATTCAAGTGATTTGTTGACTTGGTCTATGATTTTTGCATAAGATTATTCTTTATTCCTTCCATCACATTATTTTGTTCTTTACAGGGGTACTGTGCAAACAGTCAAAATTTCACCTCATTTTCAGAGGTTTCAATTATTACCAAAAATGTGTAAATAAGTTTCTTTAAGTGTAGTGCATATTGCATAAGAACCATAACTCTCACTTTAATTTTAAAGGAGAACCAATATATCTCCCCTCTTTTGCTTAGATTTCCATAATTTTATCTGGACAATAAATTTTAGCACTGCTGGAAGGATTTTGTTGAAACTTTATATGAAAATAAACAAATTTAAGATTTTAACCAGGCTTTGAAATTTGAAAATCTGATAATTTGATTGGCGATGTCATTGGGCGGATGGATGTGGGTGTCAAGATTTGGTTTCTGTTCAATAACTTAAGTTTGGGTGGAGACATTGGCATGAAGCTTGGCCTATAGGTAGCTTATAATAAGCTAGAGGTTGGAATTGAATTTGGCGTCCATGGAGTCTTTGCTGAAAAAGAAAAATATGAGTTTCTGCTCAGTAACTTTAGTTTGGATTGATGTGTAGCTTAACAGGAAAGAAAGGTTTGGGAATTGTTTTGTTTGAACTGTTAAGTCAAAGTCATTGTAACTAAAAATAGAAAATGTTTGTAACATCTGGTTTTCAGGGAATTTCTATGTTTCTTGTTTGCAAGTGCACAATTACATTGAAACTTAAGGAAATATTAAGAAATTTGATAAATTATTGTTAGATGGCAATGAGAGCAATGCAAAGTTCAAGAATTATTACTACTGATAGTTTGCACTTTCTTTGAGAAAGAAAACAGTTGCAAGACCGCGGTTGGCTCTAGTTTTGCTCGTTTGTTTATGTATGGTACAAAATATATAACTTGATCAAGTACTGTCGTTCCCCTCAGCAGAATTAATGACCATAATGTGCACCAGACAATACAATTGTGGCTTCAAAATGTTGAAATTTTATTGACACTCCTTTTTCTAAAGCTAGAGTACTGGTAGGTCCTTTTGCATGTCAGTAACATTTTGCATGCTTTTAATAAAGAAATGAAATAACATTTTTGGTGTTCATGCGAAATGAACGACAGAATAGGATTAGCAAATCCATGAATCATACTTTTCCTGAACACTGAAAAAAATAAATTCATTTCTTATATTTACATTTTATTTCCTTTCCATCTGTAAACAAGAATACCGGTATATATTATAAATTGCACAGATTTTGTTGCATTTTCACACATTAAAATCTGCTTCCTGGCCATTCTGTTCATCAGATGGAACAGCTGCGATGTCATCCAAGGAACATTCTCCCTGACTATTATGCGGACATCATTAAATCACTAAGCAGCGTTGTCATAACTTTAGCGCTTTTCCTTTTGCTGTTCATACAAAATGAACATCATAATTTTGAATGGAAAATAATAGGGGGAATGTAGATATAAGCATTTCTTTTGCAAAAGACTAGTGAGAAATGTCTTTATGTCATGCAAAATACCCAAACCCTTAAGTTAAGTCTTAAGGTCACAGGTACACTTAAAATGCTTAAGGCACGTTCTTTAAGGATTTCAAACTGCTCTGCATAAACATGCATCAATAGATCACCAGCAAGATTCAACCTGATTGCTTTTATTATTATTATTATTATTATTATTATTATTATTATTATTATTATTATTATTATTATTATTATACCAGATTTATACTCTTAAGGAACTACAGTGTAGTTAAAATAACTAAACTGGGGCTAACTGCTCTAAACTACCTTTAGATTTATTCCTTTGGGTATGAAATTACATTTCCTGTTTAGGGTGTTTCTCGTATTCCATTTCACAATACCTTTCCTTTAATAACAAGAGATCACAGAGTGATCTTGGCGCCCACCAATGTGCCATTTTTGAGTGTTCCAAATTTCAAGACTTACTGACTAGCTCAAGGTCAAATTTCATTTCCATACACAACACTGTGCATGTGGTCCAAATTCGAAAGCTGTAGCTTGAGAAATGTGAAATAGGTCACTAGGTCAATGTCAAGGTCAAAGTTTGTTACGGTACACAATCCTATGCATTTGGTCTAAATTTGAAGCCTGTAGCTACAGAAATGTGAAAGTAGGTCACTAGGTCAATCTTAAGGTCAAAGTTCATTTCGGTACAAAAAACTATGCAAGTGGTCCAAATTTGAAGGCTGTAGCTCCAGAAATGTAGAAGTAGGTCACTAGGTCAAAATCAAGGTCAAATTCTATTTCAGAATACAAAACTATGCATGTGGTCCAAATTTGAAGCCTGTATCTTCAAAAATGTGAAAATAGGTCACTAGGTCAATGTAAAGGTCAAAGTTCATTTCGGTACACAAAACTATGCATGTGGTCCAAATTTGAAGGCTATAGCTCCAGAAATGTAAAAGTAGGTCACTAGGTCAAAATCAAGGTCAAATTTTATTTCGGAATACAAAACTATGCATGTGGTCCAAATTTGAAGCCTTACCTTAAAAATGTGAAAGTAGGTCACTAGGTCAATATAAAGGTCAAAGTTCATTTCGGTACACAAAACTATGCATGTGGTCCAAATTTGAAGGCTGTAGCTTGAGAAATGTAAAAGTACGTCACTAGGTCAAAATCAATGTCAAATTTCATTTTGAAACACGGAACTATGCATATGGGCCAAATTTGACGCCTGTACCTTCAAAATTGTGAAAGTAGGTCACTAGGTCAAAATCAAGGTCAAAGTTTTTTCCAGTGCACAAAACCATGCATGTGGTCCAAATTTGAAGGCTGTAGCTACAGAAATGTGAAAGTAGGTCAGTAGGTCACTAGGTCAAAATCAAGGTCAACTCATGTCAAGGTTCATCTTGCCACTCAAAAATATACATGTGGTCCAAATTTGAATGTTGTAGTTATTGACAAGAACATTTTAAAAGCTTTTCCCTATATAAGTCTATATGAACCATGTGACCACCGGGGCGGGGCCATTTTTGACCCTAGGAGGATAACTTGAACAAACTTGGTAGAGAACCACTAGATGATGCTACATTACAAGTATCAAAGCCCTAGGCTTTGTGGTTTGGACAAGAAGATTTTCAAAGTTTTTCCTTATATAAGTCTATGTAAACCATATGACCCCCAGGGCGGGGCCATATTTGACCCTAGGGGTATAATTTGAACAATCTTAGTTGAAGATCACTAGATGATGTCACATACAAAATATCAAAGCCCTAGGCCCTGTGGTTTTGGACAAGAGGTTATTCAAAGTTTTTCCCTATGTAAGTCTATATAAACCATGTGACCCCCAGGGCGGGGCCATATTTGACCCTAGAGAAATAATTTGAATCATCTTGGTAGAGGACCACTAGATGATGCTTCAAACCAAATATCAGAGCCCTAGGCTCTGTGGTTTTGGACAAGAAGGTTTTCAAAGCTTTTCCCTATATAAATCTATGTAAAATATAGAAATAAACAAAGGGCCATAACTCACTCATAAATTGTTGAACCAGTCTGATTTTCAGGGGGACACAACTAGGGTACCAATACATCATTCTGACAAAGTTTGGTCAAAATCCCCCTGGTAGTTTCTGAGGAGATGCGATAACGAGAAATTGTTAACAGACGGACGGACGGAATGACGGACGGATGGACCACGGACGCAGAGTGATTTTAATAGCCCACCATCTGATGATGGTGGGCTAAAAATGGTGAGAGCCATTATACCTGTTACATAAGGAGAAGTAATAATTGTTTTGCTCCATTGACTTTCTCTCCAATATAGAATTTCTAACTGATTATGTAAAAAGTTTTTTGAATTGTTATATGGCTGTAAATGAAAACGAAGCATATCGTGTTTCAAAAGTTAATGCATATTCTTTGTAATATTTACTTGGTGAACTTCCTGTTTATCGTTTTAGCCTTTGTGATTCACTTTACTAGCAATAATTTGTTATTAACGCCTAACTAGTGAAAGCATAGCAGAATCATTGAGAGTCATGATTTGTATTATTTTTTAATAAATATTAATGGATAGAAGAAGCTACTCAGTACATTTGTCTAAAGCTTTAGACATTCTTGGTTACAGTTACAAATGTATTAAACAGCGTCAGAAATCATGGGAACTATGTGGTGAAAGTCTCTCTGCTGACGAAGATGAAAATGTTACAGATATAATAGCAGGGAGCAAGGCAGAAGGGGTGAGCAGGGTGTTTGAGGGAGATTACGACATGATGGTATCGCTGAATGATTTCATATGTTACGGAAGTTTAGATGACATTAAAATGAAAAGGATTAACAGTGATGAAAGGCCAAATGAACATTCATTTGAACTGTACAAGCAGAAAAGCAATAAATTAAATGATGAGGAAGAAAAAGCTAAAAATGGTAGCAGAAATGAGTTGAATCAGAAGAGTAGTGATGAATTAAGTAATCGTTTAGAAACAGTCAAGGTCAGTAAAAAGGCAGTGGCAAGTGGTGTTGAAACTGAAGAATTAAGTATTATTAACAGGCTCAGATGTGACAACACAATTGAATCAACTAACACTAACTGTAATGAAGTTGACAGCATCTCTAAGAATGTTGAATTGATAGAACTATCTGAAGAGACTTACGGTGTGAAGAGTGAAGAGGCAGAAATTGTAAAATATGATGGAGCATTTTTACTGGACACTGAAAATGTATCACCTGGTTATGCAATACTGAAAGTGTTACATTTGAATGAAAAAAAGTTACTAAAATCTGATGTAATTGAAAATCGGGCAGTAGTAGAGGCTAAGTTAGAGAGAAATGGGACAACTGTGCTATCAAGTGAACGTTTCAGCAAAAAGGCCTACGAATGTGATGAGGATGAAATTACAGAAACTGTTGAAGGTCCAGCTGGTAGAAGTTTAGCTAATCCCTACTATGGAAGTGTCATTGATGTAGATTCTGTTTTTTGCATACCATGTGTTTGTAAACACATAAATCGCTCTTGGGTTAATCGTAAGAGAAAATTTGACTGGCCTAGCAAAATGCTAATAGCAGAGATATCAAGGCTTGATGGCCATGTTGTTCCAGTTGGATTTAAGGGCAGTGAAACTAGTAACATTGAGTGGAGAATTTGCTATACTGTATCAGAATTAAAACTTATACAGTCTTTCAATGAAACACAAATAAAACTGCATGCACTTGTGAAAATTGTTGGTAAATCTGTCCTAAAACCAGTATGCCCAGATATAACATCTTACATTTTGAAGAATGTGTTACTTTGGATGGCTGAAAAAGTCCCTTCAGAAAGATTTGAAATTGAGAATTTGTATGGATTGTTAATTGTTGCCCTAAGATTTCTAAGATATGTCATTTGGAAGAGATGTTTGCCTAATTATATGATACCACAGAGGAATTTGTTTTCAGGAAAGTTGTCTAAAGATGAAAGAAACAAAGTTCTGGTAGTGTTAGATGGATTGTTAAATGAGAAACCTTTCTTTATTGAGAACTGTAGAGAACTAGAATTTTTTACTAAGGCAATGCTTATCATTACTGACAAACCAAAACTTGCAGATTATATGGTAATGAACAGGCTGCAATTTGAGACAATTTTCCGCCAAAACTGGCGAGATGTTTGGGAAAACCGAACCCCTGACTTTTTATCAACCTGTCTAAAGCAGTGCAATTGTCTACACTCACTTCTGTCTGTATGCAAAATGTTAGTGGTGAGTTCAAAAACCAAGGAGTGTGTTATAGAGAAGCTTTTTTGGTGGATTACAGGCAAGGAAGTTGAAAAAGCAGCTACAGATAATTCTGGAAATAGTAGCGCATGCTGGTGTTGGAGTGACAGTGGGGAGATTATACCTTTATTTCAACCAAACTTAATTGATGCTCACTTGTTTTTTTAGCTCAACTGTTTGAAATTGTTCAAATAGATGAGCTTTTGTAGTCACCCTTTCGTCGGCGCCCCTGTCCGCATCACAAAAGTTTTGCATTTAAGCAGGTGTGTCAACGACTGTAATAGGCAAAATGCTTTCAAACTTCAAACGTCTTTAGAATCACAAGATAAACTCTCAGGACAAGTTACATAACCCTAGCTTTTATTTTGTCAAAATTATGCCCCTTTTTAGCTCACCTGAGCACAAAGTGGTCAAAGGTGAGCTTTTGTGATCGCCCTCTGTCTGTTGTCCGTCGTCAACAGTTTGACTGTTAACACTCTAGAGGTCACAGTTTTGGCCCAGTCTTAATGAAACTTGGTCAGAATGTTACCCTCAAAAAACTTGGGCGATTTCGATATTGGGTCATCTGGGGTCAAAAACTAGGTCACCAGGTCAAATCAAAGGAAAAGCTTGTTAACACTCTAGAGGTCACAATTTTGGCCCAATCTTTATGAAACTTAGTCAGAATGTTACCCTCAATAAAATCTTGGACGAGTTCGATATTGGGTCATCTAGGATCAAAAACTAGGTGACCAGGTCAAATCAAAGGAAAAGCTTGTTAACACTCTAGAGGTCACATTTTTGGCCCAATCTTAATGAAACTTGGTCAGAATGTTACCCTTAATAAAATCTTGGATGAGTTTGATATTGGGTCATCTGGGGTCAAAAACTAGGTGACCAGGTCAAATCAAAGGAAAAGCTTGTTAACACTCTAGAGGTCACAATTTTGGTCCAATCTTAATGCAACTTGATCAGAATGTTATCCTTAATAAAGTCTTCGACGTGTTCGATATTGGGTCATCTGGGGTCAAAAACTAGGTCACCAGGTCAAATCAAAGGAAAAGCTTGTTAACACTGTAGAGGCCGCATTTATAATATATCTTCATGAAGCTTGGTCAGAATGTTAATATTGATGATCTTAAGGTCCAGTTTGAATCTGGGTCATGTAGGATCAAAAACTAGGTCACCCGATAAAATCAAAGGAAAAGCTAGTTTACACTGTAGAGGTCATATTTATGGCCATTTCTTAATGAAACTTGGTCAAAATTTTAATCTTGATCAGGCCTCGATCTTAACTTTTTTCAGCAGTTGCCAGCAGGTCCACCAACTGCTAAAATCTAGTAGACCTGCTCAAACTTTAGTGGACCTCCAATTCTATCACACAAATTGTGATGTTGTAGACGTCATAACTTCATATGACTCAAAGAACAGGACTTATTTCTAAAATAATTAAAAATGGAAGACTGTAGCAATCTGTTATCCCGAAAAAAAATAATTATTTTGAAAAGTGTCCCAAAATATGAACACAATAATCATCATCCACCCGACCCGTGTTGAAAGTGAAAAAAAGCATTAACAATTATCGGTAATTATTCTGATGATAAACTAAGTAATTGGCCTTGTTTTCATCATCAATTAACACCCCCTCAAAGAGCTAAAAGAAGTGTGTCGGTTATTATGGCATCTGAAATAGAGATCAAAGCGGTATAGTTGCCCGAGATTATCGTGGCGTTACGTCATGTTTTCGCGCCATGTGACACATCATTGTCTGATCGTACTTTCTCGATTCCTTAAATTGTTGAGAAGAAATCAATAAAAAAGTTCTTTCTTTAATTTTTAGCTGGACTATTCAAAGAATAGTCTAGCTATTCTACTCACCCTGGCGTCGGCGTCGGCGTCACACCTTGGTTAAGTTTTTGCATGCAAGTACATACAGCTATCATTTAAAGGCATATAACTTTGAAACTTATTTATTCTTTTTCTAGGTCAATTACCAACCTCACTGGGTCAAGTTCCATAACTCTAACATGTATTTTGAGCAAATTATGCCCCCTTTTGGACTTAGAAAATTCTGGTTAAAGTTTTACATGCAAGTTACTATCTCCAAAACTAATGCAGATATTGAATTGAAACTTCACATGTGTCTTCGGGGTTAAAAAACTAGTTGATAGCACCAAGTCCCATAACTCTGACTTTCGTTTTGGCCAAATTATTCCCCCTTTTGGACTTAGAAAATTCTGGTTAAAGTTTTGCGTGCAAGTACATACAGCTATTAGTAAAAGGCATATAGATTTGAAACTTATTTTTTCTTTTTCTAGATCAATTACCTACCTCACTGGGTCAAGTCCCATAACTCTGACATGTATTTTGGCCAAATTATGCCCCCTTTTGGACATAGAAAATCCTGGTTAAAGTTTTACATGCAAGTAACTATCTCCAAAACTACTACAGATATTAAATTGAAACTTCACATGTGTCTTCGGGGTTATAAAACTAGTTGATAGCACCAAGTCCCATAACTCTGACATGTATTTAGGGCAAATTATGCCCCCTTTTGGACTTAGAAAATCCTGGTTAAAGTTTTGCGTGCAAGTACATACAGCTATTACCAAAAGGCATATAGCTTTGAAACTTATTTATTCTTTTTCTAGGTCAATTACCAACCTCATTGGGTCAAGTTTCATAACTCTTAACATGTATTTTGAGCAAATTATGCCCCCTTTTGGACTTAGAAAATTCTGGTTAAAGTTTTACATGCAAGTTACTATCCCCAAAACTAATGCAGATATTGAATTGAAACTTAACATGTTTCTTCGGGGTTATAAAACTAGTTGATAGCATCAAGTCCCATAACTCTGATATGTGTTTGGTCAAATTATGTCCCCTTTCGAACTTAAAACTCTTTTGATATTTAACATTTTGGGTAATAATTTCCTGCTTCTGTGACAATATTTCGAATAGTCGAGCTTGGCTGTCTTACGGACAGCTCTTGTTATAAAGCGAATGTGCAATATCCCGAATAAACTGACATGTAAATGTGTCAAACCGTGAACGATGATAGTGGATATCCTACCTCTTTGACCTATTTGCCCTCAGGAAATTTACATTATTGTTTGTGAAGAATATCTAACAAAGTGTTGTGTCAAAAAATACATGTACAAAGAATCGTTTAAACTTATTAAAAACCGCAACGATATCATACTGCAGTGCTTTATATTAAAACCACATTTCTATTTACGTTCACGAGGTCACGTAACCTATTCTGCCGCGCTAACAGAAATCTGTTTGCCAAAAATCGTTTTACTCCATGTATTTAAATTGCTGCCGCTTTTTCATTATTTAAGGTTTTTTAATTGTGTTTTTTGTACTTTCTAGTAAAACGTCTGAATTTTATTACCATAGTATGTACCGTTTATTTACTTTAAGAAAGAAATAAATAATCAAGATCGCGCTGTTTGAAATTTTACAAAACATTATATGAAAATTTGATCGTTTTTAAAGAATTTTGCCTACATTCCTGTCGATATCTTATTAAAATTGTTATAGAATTCAAACTGTATTAGTTCTCAAGCGGTGTTGAAAATTTGAAGCGATTATATTAAAAAATGAATGCACTACGCGCGTTTTTTGTGTCAAAAGTAACCGCGATGTAAATTAGATATTACGATAGGGCGCACGTGCTTGTGGAATGGAAAATTACCAGCATGACGTTTTGATATTTTTTTTACGATTCGCGGGTAAATTCCAGTCAATCCAGGTAATTTTGCCTGATGTAATTTCTCAATTTGGTAAAGTTACCACGTAAAAACCACTCGCCCGATCGGTGGAGTAGTCCATTCGTGCTCTCCTGACTTAAACTCGCCAATGCATATAACTGTAGAATGCCGTACTTATGGCAGAATCAACATTCGTTTTGCGAATTCGCCGATATGGGTACGATTTTTCCCCTATTTTTCACTTCTAAGGGTTTTATTTTATTTGCAGGCCGTGACTGACAATTGGTTGACCGTCGGTCTACCCAACTTTTGATAGTTAGTGGATCTGCCGTTATTTTGGTTGGTTCCAACGGTCCACCGCTGAGGTCGAGGCCTGTTGATGATATATAGCTCAAGTTCAAATCTGGGTTAGGTGGGGTCAGAAACTAGGTCACCAGGTCAAATCAAAGGAAAAGCTTGTTACCACTCTACAGGCCATATTTATGACTGTATCTTTATGAAACTTAGTCAGAATGTTGACCTTGATGATCTTTAGGAGAAGTTCGAATCTGGGTCATGTCAGGTCAAAAACTAGGTCACCAGGTCAAATCAGAGGAAAAATTAGTTAACACTTTAGAGGCCACATTTATGACCATATCTTAATGAAACTTGGTCAGAATGTTAATCTTAGTGATCTTTAGGTCAGGTGGGGTCAGAAACTAGGTCACTAGGTCAAATCAAAGGAAAAGCTTGTTAACACTCTAGAGGCCACATTTAAGACTATATCTTCATGAAACTTAGTCAGAATGTTAAACTTGATGATCTTTAGGTCAAGTTCGAATCTGGGTCATGTCGGGTCAGAAACTAGGTCACGGGGTCAAATCAAAGGAATAGCTAGTTAACACTTTAGAGGCCACATTTATGACCATAACTGAATGAAACTTGGTCAGAATGTTAATCTTGGTGATCTTTAGGTCAATAGGTCAGGTGAGCGATACAGGGCCTTCATGACCCTCTTGTTTAACTTTTGATTAAAGCTTTGCATGTTAAACAGATTTCTCAGAAACTGCAAGCTGAATACTCATACTTACAAATTCCTCGCAAGTATTTGCCATCATGAGAGAACCTGACAGTACAAGTTACATAACTCTAGCTTTTTTTTGTAAAAATTGTGCGGTTTGGATGGAAACTTGTTTCTTAAGAACTACTTGACTGAATGCTTTCGAAATCCTCTCAAGTTGTCAGCATCCAATTGGGTTTTCATAACTCTGGTTTACAATTTATCATAATTATGCTGCTTTTTATGTCCCCGAAGGGAGGCATATTAGTTTTCAACTGTCCGTTCGTTCGTTCGTTCGTTCGTCACAACGTTAACTTTTTGCATGAAGGCACTTTACTCGCGAACCACTGCACCCAGGACCTTCAGACTTCACATGCTGATAGTACTTATTGAGTACACCACCCCTACTGACTTTGGGGTCACCAGGTCAAAGGTCAAGGTCACAGGAGCCAACGTTAACTTTTTGCATGAAGGCACTTTACTCGCGAACCACTGCACCCAGGACCTTCAAACTTCACGTGCTGATAGTACTTATTGAGTACACCACCCCTACTGAATTTGGGGTCACCAGGCCAAAGGTCAAGGTCACAGGGGCCAACGTTAACTTTTTGCATGAAGGCACTTTACTCGCGAACCACTGCACCCAGGACCTTCAAACTTCACCTGCTGATAGTACTTATTGAGTACACCACCCCTACTGACTTTGGGGTCACCAGGTCAAAGGTCAAGGTCACAGGGGCCAATGTTAACTTTTTGCATGAAGGCACTTTACTCGCGAACCACTGCACCGAGGACCTTCAAACTTCACATGCTGATAGTACTTATTGAGTACACCACCCCTACTGACTTTGGGATCACCAGGTCAAAGGTCAAGGTCACAGGGGCCAACGTTAACTTTTTGCATGAAGGCACTTTACTTGCGAACCACTGCACCCAGGACCTTCAAACTTCACTTGCTGATAGTACTTATTGAGTACACCACCCCTACTGACTTTGGGATCACCAGGTCAAAGGTCAAGGTCACAGGGGCCAATGTTAACTTTTTGCATGAAGGCACTTTACTCGCGAACCACTGCACCCAGGACCTTCAGACTTCACATGCTGATAGTACTTATTGAGTACACCACCCCTACTGACTTTGGGGTCACCAGGTCAAAGGTCAAGGTCACAGGGGCCAACATTAACTTTTTGCATGAAGGCACTTTACTTGCGAACCACTGCACCCAGGACCTTCAGACTTCACATGCTGATAGTACTTATTGAGTACACCCCTCCTCCTGACCTTGGAATCACCAGGTCAAAGGTCAAGGTCACAGGGGCCAACATTAACTTTTTGCATGAAGGCACTTTACTCGCAAACCACTTCACACAGGACCTTCAAACTTTACGTGCTGATAGTATGTATGAGTACACCAACCCTACTGACTTTGGGGTCACCAGGTCAAAGGTCAACGCCACAGGGGCCAACGTTAACTTTTTGCATGAAGGCACTTTACATGCGAACCACTGCACCTAGGACCTTCAAACTTCACATGCCGATAGTACTTATTGAGTACACCACCCCTACTGACTTTGGGGTCACCAGGTCAAAGGTCAAGGTGCTGCAGGGGCATTTGTCACCATTAGTGACAGCTCTTGTTAACAAAGAAATTTTGTGAATCTGTCATCCTGTCATAAAGCTGTAGATTCTTGGTGGAAACCTAACTGTTTATTATGCCCCCCTTCGAAGAAGGAGGGGTATATTGTTTTGCAGATGTCGGTCGGTCGGTCGGAATGTAGACCAATCCGTTTCCGGATGATAACTCAAGAAGGCTTGGGCCTAGGATCATGAAAGTTGATAGGGAGGTTGGTCATCACCAGGAAATGACCCCTATTGATTTTGAGGTCTGTATGTCAAAGGTCAAGGTCACAGTGACCCTGAATAGTAAAACGGTTTCCGGATGATAACTAAAGAACACTTGGGCCTAGGATCATGAAAGTTGATAGGGGGGTTGGTAATGGCCAGCAGATGACCCCTATTGATTTTGAGGTCAGTATGTTAAAGGTCAAGGTCACAGTGACCCTGAACAGTAAAACTGTTTCCGGATGATAACTCAAGAACGCTTAGGCCTAGGGTCACGAAAATTAATACGGAGGTTGGTCATGACCAGCAGATGACCCCTATTGATTTTGAGGTCAGTACGTCAAAGGTCAAGGTCACAGTGACCAGGAACAGTAAAATGGTTTCCGGGCAATAACTCCTGACCCTAATGTCAGGAAAATTGATAGTTAGGTTGGCCATGACCAGCAGATGACCCCTATTGATTTTGAGGTCATTAGGTCAAAGGTCAAGGTCACATTGGCCAGGAACAGTTAAACGGTTTCTGATCTTCTTGTCCAAAACCATAGGGCCTAGGGCTTTGATATTTGGTATGTAGCATAATCTAGTGGTCCTCTACCAAGAGTGTTCAGATTATTTCCCTGGGGTCAAGTATGGCCCCACCCTGGGGGTCACATGGTTTATATAGACTTATATAGGAAAAAACTTTGAAAAACCTCTTGTCCAAAACCACAGGGCCTAGGGCTTTGATATTTTGTATATGACATCATCGAGTGGTCCTCTACTAAGATTATTCAAATTATTCCCCTAGGGTCAAATATGGCTCCGCCCTGGGGGTCACATGGTTTACATAGACTTATATAGGGAAAAACTTTGAAAATCTTCTTGTCCAAACCACAAAGACTATGGCTTTGATATTTTGTTATGTAGCATCATTTAGTGCTTCTCTACCAAGTTTTTTCAAATTATCCCTCTAGGGTCAAATATGGCCCCGCCCCAGGGGTCATATGGTTCATATAGACTTATATAGGGAAAAACTTAGAATCTTCATTCATTCAAATTTGGACCACATGTATAGTTTTGAGTGGCAAGATGAACCTTGACATGAGTTGACCTTGATCTTGACCTAGTGACCTACTTTCACATTTCTGTAGCTACAGCCTTCAAATTTGGACCACATGCATAGGTTTGTGTACCGTAAAAAACTTTGACCTTGTTATTGACCTAGTGACCTACTTTCACATTTTTGAAGGTACAGGCTTCAAATTTGGACCACATGCATAGTTTTTTGTTCCAAAATAAAATTTGACCTTGATTTTGACCTAGTGACCTGCTTTCACATTTCTCAAGCTACAGCCTTCAAATTTGAACCACGTGCATAGTTTTGTGTACTGAAATGAACTTTGATCTTGAGATTGACCTAGTGACCTACTTTCACATTTCTGAAGGTACAGGCTTCAAATTTGGACCACTTGCGTAGTTTTGCGTTCCGAAATAAAATTTGACCTTGATTTTGACCTTGTGACCTACTTTCACATTTCTCAAGCTACAGCTTTCAAATTTGGACCACATACACATTGTTTTGTACCGAAATGAAATTTGACCTTGATTTTGACCTTGAACAAGTCTTGAAATTTGGAACATTCAAAAATGGCTCAGTGGATGGCGCCAAGATCACTCTGTAATCTCTTGTTAGGTTAATAGGTTAAAGGTCAAGGTCAGATTAAACCGGAATGAACTTTTGTTTACAGTGAGCATATAATTTCTGTTCCTTGTGCAATTACTGAATGCATCAAGGGGGGCATTTCGTGTTCGACGAGCTCTTGTTTGGTTGATGTTAACATGGAAATATTCAAAACAATATTTTGTCCTGCCCTGGACTTCTCAGATACTGCTTAGGTGCATGCATTAGGTTACATACATACAAATGGGATATCAACAGAAGATGTGTATTTTATTTTCTTAATCATTGTTATTGAAAAGATGTCACAGCTATTGTTCAAGTTGTTAGAAAAATACTTGTGATATAATTGTGATGTAGATGCTGATGCGCATTACCAGTTTAAACAGTTCGTGAATGTTTTCCCATTTTGGCATTGTTTGCCGGCTTTGTAATGTGCAAAAATAGTCATTACAATGTATATTAAAATCATAATTACCAATACAAAAGGAAATATTTGACAAATGAAGAAACAAATATATCTGACATCTTGAAAACCAAAAACAAATGTGTCGTAAATTTTGTGTTGTTTTTTTTTTCTTCATAAAATAAGAAAAAGTATAAAGTTAAGATGATTAAAGTTATGATGATTAAGGTCAGGTTCCATGTTCACAAAATAATTTCATTAGAGTTTGATGCTGAAACTTTATTTGTCATTTATATCAATATTGCTTGTTTAAAATTAAATGTTACACTTACCTTTACCCTGCTAAATTTCTATAATGAACTTGTCCATTTTTCAACTTGGACAGTACCATTAACTGTTAAAAGGGGTACTTACCAAAAAGTTACTGACTGAATGGCAAACAGTGCAGATCTTGATCAGACTGCATAAATGTGGAATTTAACCTTAAAGCTCAAGTAAAATTTGTTTGTAAAATTTCAAGCTCAAACTGAACCAAGACTGAAAAATGCAAGTGAACATGGGGCTAGATCCCTATAGCTTTAAACAAGAGGGCCATGATGGCCCTGTATCGCTCACCTGTTATCATTGCACTTGAGGACAAGAAGGTCCTCAGTAAAATATCAAAGTCCAAAGGACAGGAACAACAAAGGGAAGAAATTTAACCAAAAAGAAAAAAAAATTCTTACAAGGTATAGATATGTCAAAATACACCTAAAAATTGGAGGTACCATCCATGTTGTACCACAGAAAAGTGGTCTCGGTTTTTCCCTACGGCCAATAATAACAAGAGCTGTCACTAATGGTGACAAATGCCCCCGCAGCACCTTGACCTTTGACCTGGTGACCCCAAAGTCTGTAGGGGTGGTGTACTCAGTAAGTACTATCAGCATGTGAAGTTTGAAGGTCCTGGGTGAAGTGGTTCGCATGTAAAGTGCCTTCATGCAAAAAGTTAATGTTGGCCCCTGTGACCTTGACCTTTGTCCTGGTGACCCCAAAGTCAGTAGGGGTGGTGTACTCAATAAGTACTATCAGCATGTGAAGTTTGAAGGTCCTGGGTGCAGTGGTTTGCGAGTAAAGTGCCTTCAGGCAAAAAGTTAACGTTGGCCCCTGTGACCTTGACCTTTGACCTGGTGACCCCAAGGTCAGTAAGGATGGTGTACTCAATAAGTACTATCACCACATGAAGTTTGAAGGTCCAGGGTGGAGTGGTTCGCGAGTAAAGTGCCTTCATGCAAAAAGTTAACGTTGGCCCCTATGACCTTGACCTTTGACCTGGTGACCCCAAAGTCAGTAGGGGTGGTGTACTAGTACTCAATAAGTACTATCAGCATGTGAAGTTTGAAGGTCCTGGGTGCAATGGTTCGCGAGTAAAGTGCCTTCATGCAAAAAGTTAACGTTGGCCCCTGTGACCTTGACCTTTGATCTGGTGACCCCAAAGTCAGTAGGGGTGGTATACTCAATAAGTACTATCAGCATGTGAAGTTTGAAGGTCCTGGGTGCAGTGGTTCGCGAGTAAAGTGCCTTCATGCAAAAAGTTAACGTTGCGACTAACGAACTAACTAACTAACTAACGAACGAACGGACGGACGGACAGTTGAAAACTAATATGCCTCCCTTCGGGGGCATAAAAAAGTTACTAAAAATAAGCTATTTATAGTAACGTAAAAGGGAAGTAATTCAAAAAATAAATATTGTAAGTGAAGAAAAGAAGGATCTGCCAAATAAATCTGTTGACATAAATGAAATTTCAGATCAGTATCTTCATTAGTTATGGAGATATACCCATTTTAATTTGAAATAAAGGGAGGTAATTTGACATAAAACCAGTCCATAGTTATCTACCCTGATTGTCTCTGTCCAACTAATAACAATAATGAAATTTCAAATAAGTCCTATAAGTACTTACTGATATAAATCCATTTTGATTACAATCAGGGGAGGTAATCAGATATAAAATAACTCTGGAACCTACGATTGGATCTGATTTGTCATGGAATCCAAGATTTATTGTTGTTGAAGATATTTTGGAAGTTTGTGTCAAATAAAACCATAAATGAAGTCTCTATATGGCTGCAAAAGCCAAAATAGCCAATTTTGGACCTTTAAGGGGCCATAACTCTGGAACCCATGATGGAATCTGGCCAGCTGAAGAAAGGAAGCAAGATCTCGTGGTGATACAAGTTGTGTGCAAGTTTGGTTAAAATCAAATCATAAATGAAGCTGCTATTTTGCAGACAAGGTCAAAATAGCTAATTTTGGCCCTTTCGGGGGCCATAACTCTGGAACCCATTGTGGGATCTGGCCGGATCAAGAAAGGAACCGAGATCTTATGGTGACACAAGTTTTGTGCAAGTTTGATTAAATTCAAATCATAAATGAAGCTGCTATTATGCAGACAAGGTCAAAATAGCTAATTTTGGCCCTTTCAGGGGCCATCACTCTGGAACCCATAATGGAATCTGGCCAGTTCAAGAAAGGAACCAAGATCTCGTGGTGATACAAGTTGTGTGCCAGTTTGGTAAAAATCAAATCATAAATAAAGCTGCTATTGTGCAGACAAGGTCAAAATAGCTAATTTTGGCCCTTTCAGGGGCCATAACTCTGGAACCCATAATGGGATCTGGCCAGTTCAAGAAAGGAACCGTGACCTTATGGTGATACAAGTTGTGTGCAAGTTTGGTTAAAATAAAATCATAAATGAAACCACTATCCTGCAGACAAGGAATTGTTGACGGACGCACACACGCACGGACTGACGACGGACGAAGGGTGATCACAAAAGCTCACCTTGTCACTATGTGACAGGTGAGCTAATAAAAGTTTTACAAAAATAGCTGTATTACTTTTGTGCATTGCGTTCTGCTTATTTGTAATAAATCAATATGTATCTGTTCTCTATGTTGCTGCAGCTGTTTTTAGCTCACCTGTCACATAGTGACAAGGTGAGCTTTTGTGATCACCCTTCGTCCGTCGTCCGTCGTGTGTCCGTCCATGCATCCGTCCGTCCGTCAACAATTTCTTGTCTGCATGATAGTGGTTTCATTTATGATTTTATTAGTCCCCTACTGGTTGAAAACCAGTTTCGGGGACTATAGGAATGCGCTTTTCCGTCATTCTGTCATTCCGTCCGTCCGCAATTTCGTGTCCGGTCCATAACTCTTTTATCCATGAAGGGATTTTAATATTACTTGGCACAAATGTTCCCCATGATGAGACGACATGTCATGCGCAAAACCCGGACCCCTAGCTTAAAGGTCAAGGTCACAATTGGAGGTCAAAGGTCAACAGGGCATTTTTCCTGTCTGGTCCATAACTCTCCCATCCATGAAGGGATTTTAATATCACTTGGCACAATTGTACCTCGTAATAAGATGATGTGTCATGCACAACTTTGAGATGCCTAGCTCAAAGGTCAAGGTCACAGTTAGCAGTCAAATGTTAACATGGCATGAACAGGGTCTGTTTCGTGTCCGGTCCATAACTCTTTCATTCATGATGTGATTTTAATATTACTTGACACAAATGTTCCCCATGATGAGACGACCTGTCATGCGCAAAACCCGCACCCGTAGCTCAAAGGTCAAGGTCACAATTTGAGGTCAAAGGTCAACAAGGCTTTTTTCCTGTCCGGTCCATAACTCTCCCATCTATGAAGGGATTTTAATATCAATTGGCACAATTGTACCTCATAATAACACGATGTGTCATGCACAACTTTCAGACCCCTAGCTCAAAGGTCAAGGTCACACTTAGCAGTCATATGTTAACATGTCATGAACAGGGTCTGTTTCCTGTCCGGTCCATAACTGTGTCATTCATTAAAGGATTTCAATATTACTTAGCACAGGTGTTCCCCATGATGAGACAACATGTCATGTGCAAATCCCGGAGCCCTTGCTCAAAGGTCAAGGTCACCATTGGGGGTCAAATGTCAATAGGGCTTTTTTCCTGTCTGGTCCATAACTCTGCCATCCATGAAGGGATTTTGATATTACTTGGCACAAATGTTCCCCATGATGAGGCAACTTGTCATGTGCAAAACCCGGACCCCTAGTTCAAAGGTCAAGGTCACAATTCGAGGCCAAAGGTCAATAGGGTTTTTTTCCTGTCCGGTCCAGAACTTTGTCATCCATCAAGGGATTACAATATTACTTGGCATAAATGTTCCCCATGATAAGACAACGTGTCATGCGCAACACCCGGACCCCTAGCTTTAAGGTCAAGGTCACACTTTGAGATCAAAGGTCAATAGGATTTTTTTCCTGTCCGGTCTATAACTTTGTCATGCAAAACAGGATTTAAATATCAGTTGGCAGAAACATTTCCCTGGATGAGACAACATGTTGTGCGCAAAGCCCCCGCTCTAGGTCTAAGGTCAAGGTCATACTTAGAGGTCAAATTCAAGAATGACTTTGTCTGGAGCATTTCTTCTTTATGCATTGAGGGGATTTTAATGTAACTTGGCACAAATGTTCACCACTATGAGACAAATTGTCTCGCGCCAGAACCAGGTCCCTAGGTCTGAGGTCAAGGTCATACTCAGAGGTTAAAGGTCAAATTCAAGAATGACTGTCCGGAGCATTTCTTCTTCATGCATGGAGGGATTTTGATGTAACTTGGCAGAAATGTTCACCACTATGAGGCACACTTTTTTTAGAATTATGTCCCTTTGTTGTTACTATAAATAGATTATATTGTAACTTTTTTATTACTGGCCGTAGGGAAAAATTGAGACCACTTTTCTGTGGTACAACATGCACGGTACAACCAAATTTTAGGTGTTTTTTGATCTATCTCTACCTTGTAAAGAGTTTCTTGTTGACATATAGATTTTTTTTTTTTCTTTTAGGGTTAATTTCACTTTGTTGTTACTATAAATAACTTTTATGATAACATTTGTATGATCGGCTAAAAAAATTCCAAATGAAAACAACTGTACATTTTTATATATGCAAATTTTAATCCAAGTGCTTTGTTATATTATATGTATATATAGTACAATATTGTTTATACATCATTGACAGATATCAGTTCATTATGTTATACTGCAGTAGAGAAAATTAGGTGCCTTCCAGTAGGGGACTTTGTATTGCATGGCAATACTTCATTTACTTGTTTTAACCAAACTTACACACAACTTGTATCACCATAAGATCTCAGTTCATTTCTTGAACTGGCCAGATCCCATTATGGGTTCCAGAGTTATGGCCCCTGAAAGGGCCAAAATCAGCTATTTTGACCTTGTCTGCACAATAGCAGCTTTATTTATGATTTGATTTTTACCAAACTGGCACACAACTTGTATCACCATAAGATCTTGGTTCCTTTCTTGAACTGGCCAGATTCCATTATGGGTTCCAGAGTTATGGCCCCTGAAAGGACCAGAATTAGCTATTTTGCCCTTGTCTGCACAATAGCAGCTTCATTTATGATTTGAATTTAATCAAACTTGCACAAAACTTGTGTTGCCATAAGATCTCAGTTCCTTTGTTGAACCAGCCAGATCCCCTAATGGGTTCCAGAGTTATGGCCCCTGAAAGGGCCAAAATTAGCTATTTTGACCATGTCTGCACAATAGCAACTTCATTTATGATTTGATTTTTACCAAACTGGCACACAACTTGTATCACCACGAGATCTTGGTTCCTTTCTTGAACTGGCCAGATTCCATTATGGGTTCCAGAGTTATGGCCCCTTAAAGGGCCAGAATTAGCTATTTTGACCTATTATGATTTGATTTTAACCAAACTTGCACACAACTTGTATCACCACAAGATCTTGGTTCCTTTCTTAAACTGGACAGATTCCATCATGGGTTCCAGAGTTATGGCCCCTTAAATGTCCAAAATTGGCTATTTTGGCTTTTGCAGCCATATAGAGACTTCATTTATGGTTTTATTTGATACAAACTTCCAAAATATCTTCAACAACAATAAATCTTGGATTCCATGACAAATCAGATCCATTCGTAGTTTCCAGAGTTATTTTATATCTGATTACCTCCCCTGATTGTAGTCAAAATGGATTTATATCAGTAAGTACTTACAGGACTTATTTGAAATTTCATTATTGTCATTAGTTGGACCGAGCCAATCAGGGTAGATAACTATGGACTGATTTTATGTCAAATTACCTCCCTTTATTTTTGAAATTAAAATGGATATATCTCCGTAACTAATGAAGATACTGATCTGAAATTTCATTTATGTTAACAGATTTATTTGGCAGATCCATCTTTTGTTAACTTACAATAATTTTCTTTTGAATTACTTCCCTTTTACGTTACTATAAATAGCCTATTTTAAGTAACTGTTTTATTATTGGCCGTAGGGAAAAACCGAGACCACTTTTCTGTGGTACAACATGGATGGTACCTCCAATTTTTAGGTGTATTTTGACATATCTGTACCTTGTAAGAATTTTGTTTTTCTTTTTGGTTAAATTTCTTTCCATTGTTGTTCCTGTCCTTTGGACTTAGATATTTTTTCTGAGGACCTTCTTGTCCTCAAGTGCAATGATAACAGGTGAGCGATATAGGGCCATCATGGCCCTCTTGTATATATTACTCAACAATTATATGTGTGTACTTATTTGAATAAATTTATTTAAATTGATTGTCTCTACAAATAAAATATATAAACAGAGTTATCTGCCTTTCCTGACATTATGGAGCAATTGATATACAATGTTTTAATACCACGATGTCCAGAATAGGCTGAATTGCCAGTTCAGTCCTAGTAAACCTTATCTCCACAATAAATACATAACTGGCTGCAAGTGATTTTGCCTTTACATGCAGGCTGATCTTTGTCTGCACATTCCGCTACTCAGTCAGTAAATTTTCAGTGAACACCCCTTCACATAATAAATGGTACTGCCCAGATTGAATGATGGACCAGTCCATTTTAGAAATTTCGCATGGCAAAGGTTAAATTGATTCTATCTACATGTAAGTCAAGCTCTATGCATCTTTATTCTCATTGAATAATGCTTCAAACTCTTCTGCACTGAGCTTTTTGCTTTCATAGATTGGTCTGATATCACCGTTCTCATTCCATTCCCAGTAAGCATCTCCACTTACGCTACTATCATCATTTTCATCCGCATTCTCCTCAGTATTTCGGCCTGTAATCCACCAAAATAGCTTCTCTATAACCTGCTGTTTTGTTTTTGAACTCACTCCTACCATGTCACATAGAGAAACAATTGACTTAAGACACGAGCATTCCTCAAGACACACTGGTAAAAAGTTATATACTCTATCTTCCCAAACCTCTCGCCAATTTTGCCTGACAACAGTTTCTAGCTGTAACTTGTTGAATTCCATATATTCTGCCAGTGTTGGATTGTATGCAACTGTGTGAACATATTTCGACAAAAATCCTAATTCTTCATACCTCTCTATAAAGAAATCTTTGTCATTTATCATTTCATCCAAAACATTCAACACTTCTGTCCGTTCATCTTCTGGCAACTTTCCTAAAAATAGATTCCTCTCAGGTATCATATAATTTGGCAGGTGTTTTTCCAAAATTGCATGTCTAAGGAACTTAAGGGACACAATCAATAACCCATACAAATTCTCCATTTCAAATCTTTCCATAGGGATCTTTTCAGCCATCCAAAGTAACAAATTCTTCAGTATGTAAGATGTTATATCAGGACATTTTGGTTGCAAGAGATGCTTGCCAATTACTTTAACTAAAGCATGAAGCTGTATCTGGGTTTTATTAAACGACTGGATGAGTTTTATCTCTGATAATGTGTAACAAATCCTCCACTCAAAGTTACTAGTTTCGCTGCCTTTGAATCCAATTGGAACAACATGCCCGTCAAGTCTAGATATCACTTCTACTAACTTTTTACTTGGCCAGTTAAATTTTCTCTTTCTTTCCACCCAAGACTTGTTTATCCTTTTGCAATCACATGGTATGCAAAACACAGAATCTGTATCACAGATAACTCCATGGTCCTTGTTTGCTACACTTCTACCCGCTGGTCCAGCAACAGATTCTGTGTATTCGTCTTCATCACATTCGTACGCCTTTGCAGAGAAAACATTGCTTGAAAGCACATATTCTTCATTTCTGAGTGTTTTTGCACTTACCATAGCTCTATATTCTTGTATTTGTGCATCTAGTAACTTTTGTTCATCTAAATACAACACTTTCAATATTGCATATCCAGGAGAAACATTTTCAGTATCCATTAAAAGCACGCCATCATAATGTCCAGTTACATTAAAGTTTTCTCTATTAGTTTTAATACCATCCTTAGCAAAGTCATCACAGAATGGTTCATCATTGACTTCAACATTTGTTTCACTCAGTTCAGGATGAGATCTTTCAGACATATCAACATTTTCCCAGTTATTAATCTCTGATTTAGTTTCAAACCGTTGATTTGGAGAGTCCATACTCCTTTCAAACAAGTCAGTTTTGACATGATCTTCAAAGCTTTTAATGTGTTCAGCTGGAACTTCTGGGTTTTCACCAATTCTTTGGTATAGAACAGTTGTAGTCTCCTTCAAAATCTTATCTTCTTTCTTACCAAATATATTTCCTGTCCTTTCCCTTTCCATGTCGTCTATACTTCCGTAACATATGAAATCATTCAGCGATACCATCATGTCATAATCTCCCTCAAACACCCTGCTTACTCCCTCCGCCTTGCTACCTGCTATTATGTCTGTCACGTTACCCTCTTCGTCAGCACTAAGATATTCTCCACATAGTTCCCAAGACTTCTGTCGATGTTTTATACAATTATAACTAAATCCAAGGGCATCCAGGGCTTTAGATAAATACACTGAATATTTTTTCTTATCCATGTTAGAGGAACAACATGAAAATAAATTTTAATAGCTTTTGAACTTATGCATTAATTTTATAATTTTTTTAATTCAGTAATTACAATGTACTGAAATAAGACCGGATTAAAAAAAGATTTAGTTCTTTGCAAAAACAATGTGTATTGACTGAATGAAACTTGATATCTTAATAGAAGTACATGTAGTGTCAAATTATGTTCCCAATTTTATTAACTGAAGTACTGTTAACTGAAAAATGCAGATCAAATAATTGTATTGCCTTGCATTTATCAATTAATTGTGCTGATTCAGCTATTTCTAGACATGCCTTTAGACAGTTAGAAAGAAACATCTGATTTTTTAATTTTAATGTAATTCTATAAGACTCAAAGGTCAGTTTGCTCTGGAGATTTCAGACAAACAAGTGCTTGTTTTTCACAAAAATGTCTTCCACCAACTAGCATGCTGACATTGTCAAATGCCACAAAGGGCCATAACCAGTGAAAATCACTGAACCTTAACATCCCAATGATGTACACAACAAGGCTTGGCACTGACCACTCTTGTAAGGTTTCGGGGAATTCCAGCCAGTGGTATAGAAGTACCACAAACATCACAGAATTGGACAAATCAAGAGTCATAACCCTGCTGAAAATCATTAAACCGGAACATGCAGATGTTATGGCAATAACACTTCACGCAGATCATTCATGTGGTTTGGTGAACTTCAGCCCAATGATAAACTTCCAAGTAGTGTACACACTGTAAAATACAACAAATCAAGGGCCAGAATTGGCTGAAATCTGCCCAATTATAAAAAAGTGGCCAAAACATAAAATTTGACAAATCAGTGGCCATTATTATTAACTCCGTTGAAAAACACCAAACTGAAATATCATGAAAATATGCACAATTACATTTAGCAATGATCACTTTTATAAAGTTTTGTTTACTTCCTCCTAATGGTATAGAAGCAGTTGCGTGGACCTTCAGAATACAATAAATCAAGGGTCATAACTCCACTGAAATTCACTGAATGAGATTATGCCAACAGTCTGCAGAATAGAGCTTGGCTCTGATTATTCCTAAAAGGTTTGATGGAAATCCGTCAGAGATAATAGAGAAGTGGTCAAACATCATAAAAGATTGCCAAATCGAGGATTATAGTAATTAATTACTGAAAATGACTGAACAATTAGGCCTGGCAATGATCACTTTTTTGAAGTTTTGTGTAAATCTGCCTGGTGGTATTGCAGGAGTTGTATGGACAAATTTGTGACATTCAGACATACAGATGGAGAACACTAAATCAGTATATCTTCCCCACATCATGTGGGAGACAAAATGGTAGTAAGATTATGACAGTGGAGAGAATTAAGATATGAAAATATATCATAGTCTAGGAGCTAGTCTAAGTTATTTCCTATGACCTTACAATTGCATATACCCAGTAAAAAAACAAGAGCTGTCAGAGGACAGCAATGCTCAACTATTCAACAGACTTGTCAATAGAATGAAAACGAGTTGAAAAATGGGGCATAATTTTATCAAAATGCAAAAGCGAGTTATGTAAACTGTACAGTGCATGTCAGCATATCACAATGGACAAGTGTGTGAAAGATTTCAAAATAGTCAAGCTAACTATGTTGACTGGATTACGGACCATCCACCTATAGTTATAGCCCAATAGCCCCCTCCCCCCTCCCTCCCAACACACCAGAACAAAGATGAGGGGAGCTAAAAATGATGTCTGCACTGGAACTTCATATATTGAAAACTTTACCGATAGGGATTTTAAAGATAAATGCAAGGTTTTGATTGCATATGGGTCCACTGGTGTCACCATTAATTTTCTTCAATACTTGATGGCTTATATTTTTGTACCCACCAACAACAAAGTTGTAAGGGGGGGTATACTGGTTTCAGGTTGTCTGTCTGTCTGTCCGTCTGTCCGTCTGGTCGTCTGTCCGTAGACGCAATCTTGTGCGCACCATCTGTCCTTATCCCCTTGACAGAATTTAATGAACCTTCACACAAGTGATCAGTACCAACAGTAGTTGTGCATGGGGCATGTTAGGTTCTTTTAGAAAAAAAATTTGCAGAGTTATGGGACTTTGTTTTTTTGCTACTATAGTATATACATACCGGTAGACACAATCTTGTGCGCACCATCTCTCCTCATCCCCTTTACACAATTTAATGAAACTTCACACAAGTGATCAGTACCAACAGTAGTTGTGCATGGGGCATGTTAGGTTCTTTTAGAAAAAAAAATTTGCAGAGTTATGGGACTTTGTTTTTTTGTTACTATACTATATACATAGACACAATCTTGTGGCACCATCTCTCTTCATCCATTTGACACAATTTAATGAAACTTCACACAAGTGATCAGTAACAACAGTAGTTGTGCATGGGGCATATTAGGTTCTTTCAGAAAAAATATTTGCAGGGTTATGGGACTTTGTTTTTTTGTTACTATACTATATACATAGACACAATCTTGTGTGCACCATCTCTCCTCATCCCCTTGACACAATTTAATGAAACTTCACACAAGTGATCAGTAACAACAGTAGTTGTGCATGGGGCATGTTAGGTACTTTCAGAAAAAATTTTTGCAGAGTTATGGGACTTTGTTTTTTTGTTACTATACTATATACATAGACACAATCTTGTGTGCACCATCTCTCCTCATCCCCTTGACACAATTTAATGAAACTTCACACAAGTAATCAGTAACAACAGTAGTTGTGCATGGGGCATGTTAGGTTCTTTCAGCGACAAAAATTGCAGAGTTATGGGACTTTGTTTCTTGTTAACATACTATGTACATACAGTCTGCATATGCAATCTTGTGTGTGCCTAATCTACCAAACCCTTGCGCACAATTTAATGAAACTTCACACAAGTGATCAGTCAAACCCTAGTTGTGCATGGTGCATGTTACATTCTTTTAGATAAATATTCTGCATAGTTATGGGACTTTGTTTTTTGTTACTATACTGTATACATACAGTCTATATACATACAGTCCACATAATTATGCAGTCTTGTATGCGTCAAATTGCAATGTACTGTGTCAGTGCATGCGGGGGGTACATTCATCACCTTTAGTGATAGCTCTAGTTTGTTTAGAAATAAAACACATTTGTTTTTGAAATAGTTTGATGTAAAACCTAGTTTTCATTAACTTTGTATTCCAGAATAAGTTGATTAAAAGCAAAGATTACTGTTTAATTTATACTGAAAATTGCTTATGTGAACTACATTATAACTTGGCAATTGTTGCTTTCTCAGACATAAAGGCGTACCCTAGTCTCTGTATACGAGATGGGTGAAATTTTTCCCAATAACAGAATTTCTTCAAACTTTGGATATTGAATGACAATCATCTAAATTTCGCCCATCTCATATACAGAGACTCTAGCATATGCCTTAAATGTCATATAATACAGTATTTTGATTGCCTGAGGCAGTATAGAGTATCTGGGGTCATTTGATCTAAGACACTTTGCCAATTATCATGGTATCGTATTCGTCATCTGTAGACTTTGGGGTAATTAACCCACAAGGGGCCTGGCTCCTCATTCGGAGGTAACAAGTTCAAATTAAAATATAAATTCGACAGCAGTCTGTGCAATACCCAACCAGGCAGGATTTCAGGCCTGCCCCCATTTCACTATCCAGCATTAAAATAGAACAGCATGCCAATTATCCAATGATATACTGTTAGTACAGGACCATCAGGCAAACATCCAAAGCAAAAGTAACCCTTTTGCCTTTTTCTCAAACTCCACACTACCATCTGACTGTACAAGGTTTCAAATGATTGTAGGTTTGATTAGTATTTTTGGTTGGATGTTGTGGTCAAGGTGATCGAGATTAATTACATGTATGGTCGACTGCAGTATATCCTAGGATTCTCCAGTAATCTGTAGCAGCTTTTAGACCAATAGTCACTGTGATCTTCACCTTTAAAGTGCGAGTTTGTTTTGAAACAATTTTCAGCCTCTGAGGTCACTTTGACCTTAACATACTCATATGACAGACATCATTAATAACCATTTAAACAAGGCAGTCTGAAAGACAGCTATATCCCCGGCCACTGTTATGGATAGTGAAAGGGTTGATGGTATTGGGTGAAAGCATTGACGTTGTCAAGTATATTTTATAGTCTATGTATGACGACATCATTGAATTTGAAAATCCTTCAAGGGGTTTAGGAGATACAGAGCAGACACAAAATAGAAGGCTCAAACCTTTGAACTATAGTTTTGACATTGACCTTGAGCCAACATGGCTGACTCATGAGTTCTGCACATCGTCTTGATGAGGTGATCATTTGGCCCAAGTTTCATGAAAATCCTTCAAGGGGCTTAGGAGATACAGAGCTCAAACCTTTGACCTTGAGTTGTAACCTTGACCCAACATGGCCGACTTGTGAGTTCTGCACATCGTCTTGATGAGATGATTATTTGACCCAAGTTTCATGAAAATCCTTCAAGGGGTTTAGGAGATACAGAGCAGACACAAAGTGTTACTGACGGATGGCAAAGACCATTCATATAAGTCCCCACCACTTGTGGTGGGGATTAACAGTCAGGCCATATTGTAGAAATGACTTAAACATGACACCTGGTTGTAAGTGAAAAATTACATGAATTCTAACTTTTTGCTGTTTATTCTATTTTCACATTATTATATACCGTACCATGTCTTTATTACAAAGTCCAAACAAAATAAACATGTTTTGTCCTTTTACACACTATTTTAATAATTGATAAATTTACAAAACAAGAGCACGCTTTCTATGTAGATGTTATTAACTGTCAAACATGCATCCATCATGGCAGATCACACTGGTCAGGTAGCCTGGGCACCCTTAGCTGAAATAGATAAAAATAAAATATTTAAACATCCCTGTCACAATTATATTTAAGACTGGCGATTTTTTTCTTTAATAGCATAAAATGTACACTTGTGGCAAAAAGTCGTAACAGCTTTCTAGCCAAACTATATAATATGATTACACCTAAAAATCGAAACTGCAATTCTGTCAAAACATTTAACATTAGCATAAAATTATGCCTTCTGACTCTGTTGGGACATGAATCTGATGATTTTCAAATCTGAATGGGAATTCTGTTCAGTTTTTGAATTTTCACAGATTGACACAGGGATATTAGTCCCCAAGAAACTTTACAAACAAAATTTCACAAAATTAAGTAAAGCAGGGTCATACAAGAATAGATTGTTTTTGAATGACTAAGAATAAAGTAACTGAAGGTTTGTTTGTGTGAGCAAGTGTCCAAATATACCAATTAACATAGGTATTACAGAAAGCTTGAGATGAAGAAGAATTATATAGAAGTTAATGTAAGCAACTTCCATAGGTCCTTGAACTTTCTGATGCATGTACACTGAGCTTGGCAGCAGGTACATTATTGTTGGAGGTTTTTTTTGTATATCTAATTTCAATTTCAGTAATTTGTTTCATCACATTTCTGATACACATTCCTATGTCTAACTGATTATGATTTTTTCACTTCAAATAAACCTTTGCTCACAGTTCAAAGACCTGTAAATTAAAGTAAAGGCCTAGTATATGTACATACTTCCATTGTAACTGCTGAGATACCATAAAATTGCTAAAATCAATTGCAGCTTACTAATCTAACTTTAAAATAACTGAATGAATTGAATTTGATTTGCAGCACCTCACAAACTACTTGAAGCAATTCAGGATCTGATAAAAATATACTGACTGAAAGTAACTTATTGAAGCAAAAAGCTAGCAATAAACGGTGTTACTCAGACTTTTATCATTAATCTATACTTTCATCTATATTTAAAGGTAACAACAACAATTTAAAAGGCAACCCCGGCAATCAAAGCCATGCCATACATGTACTAAAACAGTCTACTTTTTTCAAACTCGCAACAGCATTCCAAATTCTTCTGTACATTTTGCACAAGATTTATCACCTGACTTTAATGCATTGTTTAAACAAAGGTTTCATGTCGTCCATAGACTACCACATTGTGTTACTGGCAACATTTTTTGTATTCAATGCTGAAAACTATATCCAACAGATAACTGAAGCTATCCAAACAGAAACTCTTTCTGCACAATAGTTGGATATGATACTTTAAGTCTTAACCCTTACCCTGCTCAATTTCTTTAATGAATTTGTCCATCTTTCAATTAGGATAGTACTATTGACTGTTAAGGTAGTTCTGCACATTTGAATCAAAATTATTTCTACAATGTAGAATTTGATTAAACACTGATTTTTTAAAACTTCAGAATATACCTAGAAAATTAAGCAAATAAAAAAGATAGGGTCGTGTGCTTGATTTTTTGCTAGATTGATTTGAAAAATAGGGACCTCACGCAATATTTCATAATGAGAGTCTATGGGAAAATCATAACTTTCTTAACATTTTTGCGAATAGAAATTTTTCTACAATGTAGCTTTTTATGAAACTTCTCACAGTTGTAAATAAAGACATGGCCAATAATTTGATGAAATAAAATATATAGGTCCGTTTGCTTATTTTTGAGATATTTGACCATGATTAAAGTAAACCGGACATTTCACGCTAATTTTAGGACGTTATTTTGAATTATTTAACATGTGATATGTTTTAATATCATATTTTGACTTTACAATATAGCAACAGTACCATTGTAATAAATTTACTCACAGGTTGCAATTAATTCATTAAATGATTTTCTGTTGCGTACGCCGAATCCAGTCTTTATTCTACATTTTCCGGAAAAATGGCGTCACGCCATCACTTCCGGTTTATCAAACGTGCAGAACTACCTTAAAAGGGGTGCTTACCAAACAGATACTGAATGGCGAACAGTACAGATCATGATTCATGATCAGACTGCATGGATGTGCAGGCTGATCAAGATCTACAATGGTCGCAAAGGCAGAATCAATTGTGTCCAGCATGGTAAGGGATAAGGAGCAGTCAGGCAAAAATTAGGTAGCTAACACGTAATATTTGACAAATTACACATTCTCTGTATACCATTTCGACATACTAAGGTTTATATGGGAAGTCATGTGCATGTTAAACTACATTTATATCCAAAGAATGCCAAATTTCCTAACAAGAATACTAGAAATCACATTGAAACTGGCGAATGTTATTACTGATCTACTACTTTCAGTGCAAAAATACATGTACTCTGATGGCTTGCTTATTCTATTATTAAAGTTCTCAGCAACTGGATCCAAGGTATGCAAAAATATCTACCTATAACACAATGCATAACAGCAATGCCTAAAATTTCACACAACAATGACACGTGTAAAATTCATTAAACATTCTCAATACCTAATAATAACGAAATTCATCTTCAATTCAGATCAAAAGACACACCATGCAATGGCCCTGTACGCCTACTTGAACTAGATATGAACAGGAATATTCTAATTTTTCATTCATAGTTACTATATTAAAGCCATTTTCAACAGTAATGATGGTCATTTAATGACCAGTTTCTGGATTCTGTTCCAGTAATGACTTGTTTTCCATAAATTTATCTTAAGAGAATCATGGCTGATATATTACTTTTAAATTTACCTTACTTCCTAATCATTACCAGATCAAACTTTAAATCAAAAAGTGTATTGCTTTAAAAGTTAAGTGGTTATCTCATTAAGTAAGATCTCCAAGTTGCAAAGATATGACTTTTATTGAACTTTTTTGTAACTGTCCATCTGGTCATTTTTGTGTAGACTTTATTTAACCATTTTTATGGTTAGCAGCAATGAGAATTCATGAAACGTGAGGTAATCATACAGAGTAATACTCATAAACATTTTAAAATCAAGAGATGCATTATTCGCAAATAAAATCCAAGATTTTTTTTTTAAATGTCAGAACTCTGTTGTCTGAATTTGTGAAATGAGTAAAACGTAACAGAAAGTTAACTAATATCTCAAAATTTCAGTCATAACAAAGTATTGTAAAGTGATCTGTTGTTAAGAAACGGTATACATTACTTGATTTTTTGTCTGGCTAGGTATTTCTGATGTTAGTTATCACTGACAATATTTTGTGTTAAGATGGCAAAGCTTATAATGAAATGTATTTGCATACACATATACATGTACAACTATGCCACAGAAGTCTAAGAAATAAAGACTACACTGAAAGGTCATAAACATGCATGTAATAATCATCAAAGCGGTAGGCTAACTGGATTACCTCCGTCCACCGAGAAGGTCTTCTTTACCTAAATGCATGTAATTATATCAATGCATATCAACTACATATAAATCTTGTGTTTCAAGAACTTGAACAGTAAGATTTACCTGAGAAGCTTGCATGTTGAATAATACATGTCATCAGTATAATATATCATGTACAAATGTACACATATATTTAAGTTTATTCACTCACTAGCGGGGTCAAAGTAGAGTCTCCTTTATTCTATACTATTAGTAAATGTAAAACTAAAACTCTTAACTTTGTATCTGGGGCTTAATGTAAATTAATGGTGATATTTTCAAATTTATTCTAGCGAAAGAATAAACTGAAAAAGTAAGAGCAGATGCATATGTAATAGAAATGATTATTAGCCCTGCATTGAGAAATATGCACTCAGCTTTTGGGGAATAATACTGCACTCCTGAAGTCGAGCAATATTTGTGCCGCAGAACTTGTGCCTACTTCTTGACACAAAGTTAATATCCTATAATTCTAATATGCTTTTCTCTGTTAAAGCACTCTTACGCTAGAATGATGCAACGTTAACGTGCAGTGACGTCAGGTTTTTGTTGCGACCAAGAAAGAGCGCTACTACATTTTATCTACTTTTTTAGATTAAGGGCATATTAGAATGGAAATAATTTACAGCAAAACTGTGTTTTAACTCTTTTTATACACTCGGATGGTAATACGTCATACAAATAATTTCACTCGGGCTGCGCCCTCTTGAAATTATTACGCCCAACATATAACTGCCCATCTTGCATAAATAGTGTTAAAACACTCTTTTGCTATAAATTATTTGTTAAATATTAACTTGTGAGCCTGTATAATTATAGTTACCTAAAAGGATTTAATGTTCAAATGAAAAACTCTTAAATGATACTGACCTACAGGCTTACCACCTTCCCATTTCGTGGCTTTGATGACAGTTGCATCACCTCTTTTACTTGATTCTTGTTTCAATTCAGGCTTCAGACTGTTCCTTACAACTCTGGCGCACACGCTTGAGTATCGGATATAACTGAAAAGCAGTAGAGTTAGAAAATTATTAAATGTTTAAGTTACATTACAACTGAAGTGTTACTTAACCTGTTTCCTGCATACATGTATGATTACAGCCAGGGCCAGGTTTAAATTTTTGCAAGCACAAGATTTATCTTCAATGATAAAATTTGCAATTAAATTGGAATTTTCTAGATAGAAATGTCTGTACAAGTATGGAATCAGGTCACTTGTTCAGATGTATCAAGCCTACCAGGGATGATACTGACCTCTCCTATTAATTAAAACTTTTCCCTTTAACCGAAAAACAAATCTGGTATTATTCATATTACTGATACTTTACTTTATTGTTTAGCATCAGTTTATTTTTGTGAATATTTATTAATGATATTAAAATTATTACTAGCGGTATTGGCACTGAGGTTTAACAAGAGTAATGTTATATGTATTTATAAATGTACATGATAACTGAGCATGACTGAAATGCATTAACAGTTGACTGAAAGCATCTGGTTACCTTTGTAAATAGTTATTTATCATGATAGTAAAATTAGAATTATTTTTAATGATGGATAGATTAAACAGAAGTTCCTAACATTATGTATGATGATCTGGATGACTGAAATGCTCAAATTTATGAGTGTCTATTGGCATTAAGGTCGTGCCGATTATTTTTCTTATTTGCACATTGGTCGCGCCAGTTACTATTCTTCGCCACACAGCAGGTATTTTGGTAGCATTCCTATTTTTGGCATAAGGTATATCATTGCTAAACAAGAGCTGTCTCCATAGGATGACACATGCCCCCGATGGCACTTTGAATGAATAGTTATGGCCGATGTTAGAGTGATTGTGAATGAATGACAAACATATGGACAGGTCACGCCCATCAATGCACTTTCATGAAATACCTTTAAAGTCCAAGTGCCTCCTTGACCTTTGACCTACGGACCTGGGTCTTGCGCGCGACACGTCCTCTTACTGTACCACACATGCCAAGTTATTTGAAAATCCATCCATGGATGACAAAGATATGGACCGGACACGAAAATTGCGGACAGACCGACAGACGGTTTGAAAACTACATGTATATATGCCTCCCTAAGGGGGCATAAAAACTAGCCAATAGCATCATGTTCACTGAATTTGTTTAATTATTAAATCAATAGACATTAATTAGATTTTGAAACAACTCTGCAAAAAATTATAATAATTTTTCTAATATATCATACCATTTTCTATTAGTTAAATTAATTTAGTAATTCATGAATTGCAAATAAATCATAAGATGCACAGAAAACTTATACTTGCATATATTTATTAGTTAGTTATCATACCTTAAATGCTGTGTTTCACAATGGCATGCTGCCACAGGTTGTAAACTTACCAAAAGGTGCATGCTAAAATTGTTAAATAATCGGTACTATTGAGATCTTATCAGCAGGGAAAACTTAAGAAAATCTTAATTAAATTTTACTTTTGTACAATGTATACATGATAATACAGGACTTTTAGCATATGAATAACAAAATTAATTGACGACTTTCCAGGCATGATCGTCATGCAAACAAAAATAATTGGCACGACCAGTGTGCAGATAAGGAAAATTATCAGCATTAAATTGAAGTCATTTTTGCTAGAGTCATTCAGAACCTTTACAAACTTCACGCCTGCAAGGAGATATAGCAGAACATGCAAATGGTAAAACAATTCAGTTATATTTCGCTTTTATTTAACTTTTTCCAAGACTGTCATTCATGTAACATCACTGTTTACTTGGTTACAGTAAGCCAACGACTTTACCTTACCCCACCCACTAAAATATAACATGGCAAGTTACTCGACGATTTGTCATATATTTACAGTACAACATATCGGTTACTACCCATTTCCAAACCACAGAGAAGTATTAAAAGCATACTTTAAACCCGCCTGTCTCCAAAATGATGACATTTTTATTGATATATAGTGGAAAACACTTTGTATTTTGCGGGGACCGGTGACAAGGTCGTGCTTCGCCGGTGCAACGGTAAAATTTTACATTGTGACTTTAGCTTTATCAAAGTAATCAAAGCACTAATTCCTTGTCAGTTGTTGGTTTTGCTTAGTTTTCAGAGTAAAATTATTAATACTTATGCATTATCTGTCAGCTAGTAAAGACCATCTCTATTTCCCGTCTTTGTCTTAAATATCTATCTTCCATTACTGTCTAACCCTAGACACCACAAAGATTGATAGTAGAAAAATCGTGCCAAATAAAAGGGAAAGGAAAATTTGTTAGTGATTTAAAAGATAAAAAAACATGGATGAAGAGCAAGGTTATGGTGAAGTATGTTCAATGTTGCATATTGTTTTCCACTCTTTTTGTAGAGGTCGCCATCCATAATCACAGACTTAAAAAATTGACAAATAGTTCACTTTATTTTCCGCATGATTTGAAATTAATAAAGCAAAATGTGTCTATTTCAGTGGTAATCCTAGACGCTATCAGAGCCATGATGTGGTACGAATGGAGGCGGGAGCACGTTCTAGATCAAGAATTGTTGATGGTCCACTGGAGACAATTGAAACAGAGGGTCAGAAACAGCTCCAATCCATGCTCCAGAAACAAATGGAGACAAAAGTTACCATGCAGCAGTATGTTTGTATAAATTTTATGTTTTTCCTCTTTAATTCACTGTGGTCATTTCAGTAATTTCAGTGAAATTTTGTCAAACCTGACTTCCAAGTTATTAGTAGCAGCAGCTAGGTGTCTTTGGTTATGATTTAAAATTGAAACTTTAATATCATAAAGTGTTGCTCTTTTTTGTTATTCAAATTTAGTATTGCTTTTAAAGATGTTGTCTGTTTAGTTTTAGGAAGTCATCCGTTCAGGTACTGGACTAATCAAATCGTTCAAGACTTTTTTCATTAGTTTGCATTATTTCGATCATTTTTAGTGTTTGACAGAATGATTAAGTAGAGATAGATTCTACCATATACAAATAGAAGTGTTCATCTCTTCTACATGATACAGATTTATATAGAGAGAAATACTTTTTCAGTTTATGTGAATTCTTCATGTTAGAAAGCAATAAGGAAGGATGACTCACACCCTGAGTAAGTTGAAAAATTTCTGTCAAACTCATTTTCTTCATCTTTATAGACAGCTAGGACAGAAGCGGGAATTCACGCAAGGAGCAGAATACCTAGCATCATCAGAGGAACTGACAGGAACAAGAAATCTGAGTGACTTTATTGCACTTGGAGAAGTGGATAAATATATTGAAGAAATGAAAAATTATGGATTGACCCATGAGGAAATCTTGTACAAAGTGCAAATGGAGAATGAAGGAAGTATGGTAATAAGTGTTGTTAAACAGTTCCTATGTAGCAAACTATACAAATTATGTGTCAAGAAATGGTAATCTGTGATTATGTGAAGAGAATGTTTTGCATTAATTCCCCTGAAATGAAGTAGATCTTAACCTTTAGCCTGCTAAATATCTAAAATGAACTGGTCCATCATTCAGTTTGGACAGTACCATTTTTTATTCATAGGGGTTTTCACAGAAAATTTACTGTCTGAGTAGCGAACAGTGAAGACCATGATCAGCTTGCACAGATGTGCAGGTTGATCTTGGTTTGCACTGGTCGCAAAGGCAGAATCATCTGCCGCCAGCAGGCTAAAGATCTCAAATGTTCATGATTTATTTCTAATTTTTCTTGTATTTTAACATTCAAAGCATTCTGTAAAACTATTTCTTTCATTAAACATCATGCTGTATGATTATCTATATCATCAATATTTAGTAATTTTTTATTCAGTACAAATGAAAAAAATCCATGGTTGCAACTTTCAAAAATTTGATTCACAGAATTATATAACTTTACATATATTTAAGTTTTACAGTGTTTGGTATGAATTTTGCATATAAGTCACTGAAATATGTTGTTTAATTGTATTATATTCTATCAGTTATTTTGCTTCTCTTGATACTCAGAGAAATGGAAATGATCAAATGAGCCATGCCATGAGAAAGCCAACATAGTGGCTTTGCGACCAGCATGGATCCAGACCAGCCTGCGCATCCGCGCAGTCTGGTCAGGATCCATGCTGTTCGCTTTCAAAGCCTATTGCAGTTAGAGAAACTGTTAGCGAACAGCATGGATCCATGCTGGTCGCATACCCACTATGTTGGTTTTCTCATGGCACGGCTCAAATGAGCTTTTTTTGTATGGCATGGCTCATTCTTTGTTTCAGCAGAAGAAGAGTAAATTCAGCAACCCAGATTATAATGTATCCAGAATGGCAGAGATTGATGAAAAAATTGCTCAAAAGAAACAAGCCCTCTCCAAACCAGACAGTTTTTCAAATGCAAAGTCGCTGTCCAGGTGAGTGCTAATAAACAGAAAGTGAGCAATGATAAGGAAGGTTTTTAGAAATTTCATGAATGTGGCAGTCACTGAACCAGTGGTTGCAAATACAAACTGTATCTTCTGAGGAGACATTTTTTGTCAAATTGGTAATGGGTCTGTATGTGGGCAATTGGAGAAAATATGACACAATTGCCAGAATTTGGGGAAATTGCAGGCTAGAACCATTCCAAACACGGATGTAATTCATCCATGAAAAATGGTATTTCTACTTGATATGTTTTATGATTATTAATTTTTGTACACAGAAGGAAATATATGTAGAGAGAAGCAGTTTTTGCAGTTTTCTCCAAAAATGTCCATTTCCAGGTTGGGAATTTTTACCATAAAATTGGGCAAATATTCATATTTTTTTGACCTAAGGAATGAGTTCTTTATTGGCACAAAAATCCTACAATGAAACAATGAAATGCTACATGAAACACATTCTGGCCAGGCAAAAATCATTTCATAACCTTTAAGTTTTCATTCTAAATTAGCTGCGAAAAGCTTCCAGTATGACTCTGTGTACATCAAAGAAAATTTATTACAATGAAACACCACTAGCTCGATCTTTGATGACTCAGGCACCAGCACTTACTTCAGCAAATTCATGTAGCCCGCATCAATTTTCCTTACAATTTCTGCTTGAAATCCTGGATAACTTGAGCATTTTGCACATCCCCTTGCAACTTTGAGCTATTGGTGTTTTACTGTTTCTTACACAGATATTTCTAAAACTGACTTTTTTTTTAAAGATAATGGTTTACTGAATGTTTTATGCAGATAATCAGACCTTATGATATTTTGTAACATTTTGAGATTAATACAATTTAAATTCTTGAACAAAGTTATCTTTTAAAGGGTACTGGTAAATTTTAGTTCTGTTTCTGAAGAAGAAATCACAGTGTCATGTAAATTTTGACGATACTTCTCCAGCATTATATTTTTGAAGTGACAGAAAGTAATTTTACATAATGGTATGTATGCATAGGGTATAATTCGCCCAGATTTGATATCTTTTATTTTCCCATTTACAGGCATGAAATGGAACTTGAAAACGCAATAGCAACAGCAAATACTCAAAACAGATTTCTTCACAAAAATTTAGTCAAGGAAAGAGAGAATCAGAGCGGAAGTAATCCAAATGATCCAATGAATTGCATACCAGAAATTCTTGAAAAGTTTTCAAAAAGTAAACATTCTGATACCAAAAAACAGAAAAAGAAGGACAAGAAAACTGATAAAAAAGAATGTATGTTAGAGTGTTGTAATTCATCAATGGTTTCAAATTGTGCAGAATGTAGCAGACGTAAAATTGAAAATACTGAAACAGAAAGTGAGGCTTGCTCATTATGTGACACATCATGTCATCAGTCATGTGACCATGAAATGGAAATTCAGACATGTGCAGAAAAGCCAGCAGACTATGTGTCAAAAGAAGAAATAACTGGAAATAAAGCTAAATCAGAAAAGAAATTGCCACAAAAATCCACCTCTTTTACTGTCAAAACTTTAACAGACAAGACAGTTTCTGAAGAGACAGTTGTAAACAGTAATACAAAAGATGAAGAAGAAGGTGTAGCAGATAAATCAAATTCTTCAAAGGAACAAAATGTGGAAAATGTAAGAGAACTGGAAAATGTTGAAGCTATCCCTGAAGATGTGATAAGGCGATATAAATTGTCCGCAGATGAAGTGAAAAAGTTGCCAAGATTTGAAACATATACACCTGGAGAACCCAGTAATGTAAGGGTTTTTGGTGTTTTCATTGTACATGTTTATATCAACAATCTATTTATAACCATTCAAACCTTTAGAGAGGAACAGTGGTCTAGTGGTTAAGGTGTCAGCCACTGAACCCAGAGATTGTGCACCACTGAAGTGATGATCATGCCTTCTGAAGCTAGTACAAGTACTGGCTTTTACAGGAAGCTGACTCAAGAGTAAATTTCAAAAAAAGCTTCAACGTGCTAAATTAGATTAGTATAAGTTAAACATTTACATATTCAGAATCATATTCACCACAGTTTAAATCATCAAACAGATTTCACTTCATCTGTGTTGAGGTCATTGTTATCCTGATGAGACTAGTTTCTACAGATCTTTTGGTTGAGTAAAACTGCAATTTAATCAAAATGGACTTCTAGAATTTTCATACAGTTTATATTGTCCAAAAAAGCATTTCCCAACTAAACAGCCATTTTAGCTTGAAACCACAAAGTTAAATGCCAACAAAATGTCATAATTTCGCAGTTTAATATTATACATGATTTAAGGTACCGGTAGTCTTTTACAAGACCTTCCAGTGATTGTTTGCTAGCTTTTCTTGTCAAGGGATTTTAACCTTCAGCCTGCTGCCGGCAAGTGATTCTGCCATTGCGACCAGTGCAGACCAAGATCAGCCTGCATGTCCATGCACTGTTTGATATTCAGTCAGTAAATATTCGGTGAATGCCCCTTCTGTTAAGAAATGGTACTGCCAAAACTGAATGATAGACCAGTCCATTTTGGAAATTTAGCAGGGTTAAGGTTAAGCAGTTTTATATTGTAAATTTGTTTTAGTAAACAACAATTCTGTAACAAATATAGTTTCTTAAAAATTACTTTTAATTTTGCTGCTTGTTTTCAGGTGCTTTTTGTGAAGAATTTAGCACCAAAAGTAACAGAACAGGATTTGGCCGCACTCTTTATCCAGTTTCAAGATGATGATAGCAACAGAATTGTATTTAAACTTCTAAATGGAAGAATGAAAGGACAGGCATTTGTTACATTCAGTAGTAAGTACATTCTGATACAGTTTCACCTGACCGAAACATAAAGTGTTTGATTGTATCTTGATTTAGTTGTTGTCACTTCCTGTTTCAAGGAGAGTTTCGGTTGTAGATTTTTAGAGGATAGTGCATGATACAGAAGATTCAGCAACTCATTAGTCTGAAATTTTGACTTGGACGTTAAAGAACTAAATTTTTCCATTAGCTGTATGTTTACTAAATGACTGCAGGAGTTCACAGGACTTTGATCAAAAATAGTTCCTATCAGTACAAAAAGGTTTACAAAAATATTATACAAAAGGAGTGAGGGCAACTTTAGATTTTAGAGATTCGAAATCATAGAACATTAATGAATACAGGTGTTTCTGAAGAACTACATGTTTAAACAATGAAACACTACTCACTTGAACATCTGTGACTTGAGTGCTTGGGCTCACTTAAGCCATTTAAGGGGCTCCATGGCTAAGTGGTTAAGGTCTCTGACTTCAAATCACTTGCCTCTCAATGATGAGGGTACAAGTCTCACTCTGGGCATTGAATTCGTCATGTATAAGTACGGTAAGCCATCCAGCTGGCTTATGGAAGATCGAAATAACACACGGAGGAGCACCTTGGGTCTACCTCCACCATTAAAGCTGGAAAGTTGCTAGATGCCTACACTGTGTTGGTGCGATGTTAAACCCAACAAAACAAAACAGAAAACAAAACACTTAAGCCATTTATATGGTCTTCAGCCATGTTCATTATTTTTTCGTTGTTTGGATTGCTCAAAACCCTGGAGGACTTGAGAATTTTGCTAATAAACTTGCAATCTCAAGTGATTGGTGACCATGTTTTACTGTTCACATCAACAGTCACTTGTGTGAATGAAGTCACTCTGCAAAACCTATACTGTAAGAATTAACAAATGGCATTTTAATAATTATACCATCTCCTTAGTATTTCCACTTTATCTATTGCCACAATGTTAGTGCCATCATGTTCTGTATTAAAAATATTTAATGTCATTAACACAACGTTTTCAGGTACCGAGAAAGCCAGTCAGGCACTGGAACTTGTTCATGGATATGACTTCAAAGGAAAACCAGTCATAGTGCAGTTTGGAAGAAAATCATCATGAAGACAAACTTTTATATCAAAGTTTATTTATAGTTGCCACTTATGAGCCACATTGGCAGTTCTTGCAAACCAATGATTCTAAGTTTTTGAAGGCTCATATGAAATAAAGAAGACATTTCATTTCTAGAAGTTTTCTTGGCTCTTAAATATAATGTGTAAAGCACAGGTCCTCGATTTAAAGTTTGAAAAGACTGTGATTTTAGTTGGGCAGCAAGTTTATGAACTCAGTATCCTAGGTTTTTAATTAGTCTGAAATCTTACATTTGGGCTACATATCCAGTGCTGTTTTAGAGACAGTTGTATGAATTAACTCTAAAGTTTGTTTTTCAGTGCAACATTGCTGTAGCAATCTTCACAATACTGTTTAAGTCAGAATGTTTCTGGAATGCCTTTTTAGGCTATGGAAAGACAAATATCTGTATTCTGAATTTATGAGAAAAATAGTCCTTGAATATATAATGTTATATACATTTAAAGTTTGAATGACAAGAATAGAATGAAAATAAAAGAATAATTACAATTTCAATGTTATTTCATTTCTTTATTTCATTCTCAATTGGTATATTTCTTCTGAGAATTATTATATTCCTGATTTAATAATTTGTAAGTACAAAATAACTGATCAACTGAGGATTTTCATGAAACTAGGTCTTAAATTTTACTGCATAATAATTGCATCAACCATCCAATTTATCAAAAGGGTCATGGCTAAAAAAAGAAATGATAGCTATTTAAAGGAGTGATGCATAAAATATTTAAGACATTACTCTTTTAAGCAAAACTTCATTTTGCAATAAAGAACAGATTTTCAAAAAAAAATTTTTTCTGATTTTTTAATTTTAAAAATTGTATTTCTACTTAACAAAATGGAATTAAAATTATGTTTGAATTTAGCTTTTTTTTCAATAAATTGAATAATTGTGTGTTAAACTTAATTAATTAAGGTTTGAATATTTCCTAAATAAAAATTATTAGTTTAATTAGGCATGCAAACATTGAAATTAGTATTAATTGGCTTTAATTATGCATCATCAATAATTTTCAATCTCACTTTGAACTTTCAAACATCAAAGATACATTGTTTGTCTACAGTAAGCTGTGTTCAAGTCATTAAAGCAAACTGGTAAGGTAATTAAAGCCAAACTTTAAAACAATGGGAAGATTTTCATATAAACATTGGTAGGGCACCAGACCCAAGCCAACACATTTTGTGACTCTGACCTAAACACACACTGAGCAGAATTATACCAAGCTAAATACATTTAAGTCTAGTTAGACATTACTGAATTATACCAAGCCAAGTGAGATATATATTAAATAAAACAACATGGATGTTGTCTCTGCAGCTTCAGCTTTACGCAGTCAGTTGGTGGCTCTCCACAACAGTGATGTTAACGTCTCACAGTTAGGTAAGAGAAAATACTGGTACTCTCTTTGTAATGAAATCATTTAGTCAGAATTATTTTACATACAGTTTAGAAGCCTTTGCAAAATATGAGTATCAAGGCTTGCTTCAGGAACTGCCATGAAGTGAATGATTCACAAAATATATATGTATATAGTGTGTGAATAGAATGTGAATTACGATAGTAGATAGTAGAAAAGTTATTGATTAAAAATGAATACCGAAATAATGAAATAACTTGTTAGTAATGTTTCTATTCATTTCATTGTTTTATTTATAGAGAACAGATATGCTATACACTGATATATCAAAACCATGCAATTAAATTGACATTTTTGTTCTGTTCCAATGTTGTTACCAGTATGATAATTTATTAATTTGTGTTATTTTCTTTATTTCAGAGAGAAGTGTAACCAGTCTGGGTCAACAGTCCCTGATGTCAGCTATAGAAGACAACCAGTCTCAACATCTACGCTTGGTTCTCCGTCTGTCTGTCAACGAGGGTGTATGTCAAATGTACAAACAGTTCTCCAACAAGAAATCGACTGAGGTAATTATTGTTTTCTTTTAATTCATTATTACTGAAAAATGTTGCTAAATTAAATGTGATTTTAGATTACGAGAACTGCTGCCATCAAAAAGTCATTAATTCATTTTCTTTCAGTCCTCAAAATAGTTACTTGAAAATAAGCTGCTCTTCTAAAGCTGATAGAACTATGCGACTGTCTGTTTCTCATTTGTACATAGCAGTGAGTTTCTCATTTGTACTTACCAGTGAACATTCTTCAATTTTCATTCCAGGTTCAGAATACTGCCAGATCAATCAAGTCGAGCATGGAAGCAGACGACAACGAGCAGACACCTCCAATGATGATATCGTCACCACCAGGGGGCAGGGCCAGTCAAGATAAGGCAGCAGAAGTGTGGACCAGTGTGTTTTGTGAACTGTCTAGACTAGATTGATTCTAGTGTGACCACATGTGATAGACATCAGTGCTAATGTTGTTAATATTGTTATTGTAATAGTGCTTAAAATATGTCTTGTATGTCAGTTATAGAAATAAATATAGCAAATATTCTTTTCTTATTATTATTACAACTATTACAGCTTATTTTTACAGCTAACCTAAAATTAAATATTATAATCTGTAGGATTTGTTGCAAGCATAGCATGCAACCAAACAACAATAATAGTACACTCGGTTTTGATTTGATTGTTCATGAGAAGTAATGAAAAGTGTTATACCCCTTACATGCCCTAGCACCAGCTTCAGTAAAATTGTAAAAACAAGAGGGTCATGATGACCCTATACCACTTTGACTTGGAATCATCAAGATAAACATTCTGACTAGGTTTCATGATGATAGGGTCATAAATGTGCCCTCTGCAGTGTTAACAAGCTTTTCCTTTGATTTGTGATCCGTCATGACAAAGTTTTGAACTTTGCCTTGGAATCATCAAGAGAAACATTCTGACTAAGTTTCATGATGATAGGGTCATAAATGTGCCCTCTGCAGTGTTAACAAGCTTTTCCTTTGATTTGTGACCCCTCATGACCCAGTTTCGAACTTTGCCTTGGAATCATCAAGAGAAACATTCTTATCAAGTTTCATGAAGATAGGTTCATAAATATAACCTCTAGGATGTTAACAAGCTTTTCCTTTGATTTGACCAGGTGGCCTAGTTTTTGACCCCACATTACCCAGTTTCCAATTTGGCCTAGGAATCATCAAGATAAATATTCTGACCAAATTTCATGAAGATAGGCTCATAATTGGCCTCTACAGTGTTAACAAGCTTCCTTTGATTTGACCTGATGACCTAGTTTTTGTGACCCCATACGACCCAGTTTGAATTTGGTCTAGGAATCATCAAGATAAACATTCTGACCAAGTTTCGTTAATGTGGCCTCTTAGGTGATTACAAGTTTTTCCTTTGATTTGACATGGTAACCTAGTTTTTGACCCCACATGGCCCAGTTTCTTATCTGGTATAGAGCAGGATAAACAAGAGCAAGTTTGTATCAAATCAAAGGATAACCTCTATATGACTGAAAGGCCCAAAAATAGAAATTTTTGTCCAGGGGCAGTAACTCTAGAACCCATAGCCGGTTTTCAAAAGGAACCAAAATCTTATTGCGAGTGTGTGCAAGTGTGGTTAAATCGAATGTAAAATGTCATTTCTATAGTGTTCACAAGGTGAAAATAAACAAATTTTGGCTCTTTCAGGGGTCAGTCAGGGGCCGTAACTCCAGAACCTAGGATTGGATCTGACAGATTCATCATGGAATCCAAGATCTATTGTTATTCAAGATATTTTGCAAGTTTGTATCAAATAAAATAAAGTCTCTTTATGGCTGCAAAAGCCAAAGTAGCAAATCTGGGCCCTTTAAGGGGCCAGAACTCTGGAACCCATGATGGGATCAGGCCAGTTTTCAAAGGAACCGAGATATTATGCCAATACAGGTTGTGTGCAAGTTTGGTTAAAATCAGTTGCAAAATGTGGTCTCTATCGTGCTCACAAGCCAAAATAGCAAATTTTGACCCTAACCCTAAGGGCCATAACTCATGATGGGATCTGGCCAGTTTTCGAAAGGAACCGAGATATTAGGGCAATACAAGTTGTGTGCAAGTTTGATTAATATCAACTGCAAAATATGGTCTTTATCTTGTTCACAAGAAATTGTGGACGGATGGAGGGCAATCACAAAAACTGACCTTGTCACTACGAGACAGGTGAGCTAACAAGAAACATGGCAATGACAAAGCAAGGTTGCAATATCTAAGCTTGATGTCCATAAAACTTTGGTTTACACCAAGTTTGGTGACAATGATTCTAGTGAGTTATTGACCTTGCCCCAGCAGCCCCAAATGCGATCCCAACAATTCTTTCCTCCTCTTAAGCTGCTTACATAACAAGTTTCATTGCAATATTTCATTCAGAACTGAGCACAAAACATTTATTCTATTTTTAGTAACAACTACTTTGACTTTGACCAGAACAGTGCCAAATGCAATCCTGTGCTAGATGTACATACAACCTTGTTTTACACCAAGTTTAGTGACAATATGAGTTGCCTCTTCCTTTTTACAGACTGGGGTCATGATGGGGAACAAGTATGCAAAATATAAAAGCAATACCTCAATGGACTTTGAAAATATTTGGGGGTCAATAGTCAAGCTAAAAATTTGTCTTAGGTGAGCTAAAATTGTTTTTACTAACTAATACAGATATAAAAGTAATTACAAAAGGTGCATGACCATTCAGTTAAATACAGCTGAAAAGTCTACAAAATCGATTTTAGAGGAAAAAACGGCTTGCTCAAATACTTGCGATGACAATAACTTGTATGTATATAAAGCTCGGATCAAATTCTTTTTTAAAAATGTATTGTAAACAGTAAAACTTCTTGACAATAAAATAGGGTTATTATAACAGTAGCTCCATCTGGGATGCTGTATTCGTCTTTAGTGGAATTTTGCCAGATCTCACGAGGTGCCGAGTGTGATCCAACCTTGCAAAATCCACGAGAGCCAAATACAAAATCCCAGATCTAGCTACTGTTGTAATGACCCTTTTATTATATACCTCCACCTTTTTGTTTGTTGTTTTGTTATTGAACAAAATTTTCAATGTTTATCGATATTAAAATGGAACTTGGTGAAGTTTTTATGTGCGCTATTTATAGAACTGTGTCAGGTCATGAAAGTAGTCCGGTAGCATGCAATACAGAAGGTACAATATGGAATTTTAAAGGTACAATACGAATTTTTTTCTGCCTGTTTATATTTAACTGTGAAATACAAGGCGATTTTTTAACGGAAGTTATATAGGTATACAGTAAAATGGAATGTCTTTAAAAAAATCAAAGGAAATATGAATGAAAGATACTAAAACACAATAATCAAGAAACTAAAAATTAACAGAAAGTAAAAAAAAGAATCTTCCTCGAACAGTACTTAGTCTTGTGTAAAGCTTGAAATCTGTAGCTATTATATTTTTCTTAGAGACCTGGAAGTGAACAAATTACCAGAAATTAAGTTAGGTCCATGTGACCTTTACCTTTAGTTTAGTTTATACTAATTTATTTTAGCTCGATTGTGATGAAAGCTAAGCTTATTTGAACCACTCTCGAGTCCGCATCCTGGAATAACCAGTACTGGTGCCATATGAGAAGTCATGGTCATGACCTCAGTGGGACTCGAACCCACGACCCCACGGGTTGAGCAGCTGACACCTTAACCACTAGACCGTCGCTCCCCTTTGAGCAACTGATCCAAAAATCAATAGGGATCTTCCTTCAGTGTTACTTAGTCTTTGTGTAAAATTTGAAAGCTGTAGTTATTATACCTAATGATTTACAGTCTAGAACTCGTTTTCAGTCATCCAGTTATTGTGACCTTGACCTTTAAACTACAGACCCTTAAAACAAGAGGGACCCTCCTCAAGTGGTGCTTAGTAATCTAAAATTTGCACGATGTATCTAATATACTTTGTAACTAAGAACTCTAAAATAAAACATTTATATTTTAGGGCCATAATGGTCCCAAGTTGATTATCTGACCTTGACAATTTGACCTCGAATAAATGTATAACACAGTGAATCATGAATGGTAACATCTGTGTTTAGCATACAAAAACATAAAATAGGTAAAGTGCCTCCATTAAACAAACATGAGGAAAGATCTTACAAGGATGCTATGTACCAAGTTTAATGAAGATCCTCCAAGCAGTTCAAGCAAAAAAATCATTAAAATTTATTTCCTTTGCTAGCTCTAGTTGCCCTTATATTATAACAGATTATACAAACCTAAGCTCTGAATCAAATGTAGCTGTTTAAAGAAACACGTATTTCTTTTGTTTTGTACTAGTCATTCATTAGGAGAAGTCAGTTAAAGCTTTTTTATCTATTTTTTAGGTCTAGCAGCCCATAAAAGGGACCAAATGCTCTTGTTTTAATGAATTTAACAGAGGACCTTAAAATGATGTTACAAAGTTTGATGAAGATACATCAAGCAGTTGATGAGAAGAAGCCATTCAAAGTTTTTTTTATTTTAAGCTTTGAAACAAGAGCTCTTACAACACAAAATGCCCCCCTTGATGCAGTAATTGCACAAGGAACAGAAATTATTTGGTCACTGTAAAAAAAAGCTCTACTGTTCTGGAACAATGTGACCTTGACCTTTGACCTACTGACCTCAAGATCAATAGGGTTCATCTGCTGCTCATGATCAATCTCCCTATTAAGTTTCCTGATCCTAGACCCAAGCATTCTCAAGTTATCGTCTGGATATGGTTTAACTGTTCTGGGTCACTGTGTCCTTGACCTCTGGCCTCAAAATCAATAGGAGTCATCTGCTGGTCATGAACAACCACCCTATCAATTTTCATGATCGTAGGCCCAAGTGTTCCTGAGTTATCATCCAGCAACCGTTCAACTGTTCTGAGTCACTGTGACCTTGACCTTTGACCTACTGATTTAAAAATAATAGGGGTCATTTGCTAATCATGATTAACTTTCCTATCAAGTTTTGTGATCCAAGGTTCAACAGTATTCAAATAATTGTCCAGAAACAGTTTAACTGTTCCAGGACACTGTGACCTTGACCTTTGACCTACTGATCTCAAAATCAATAGGGGTCAGCTGCTGGTCATTACTAACCTCTCTATCAACTTTCATAATCCTAGGCCCAAGCATTCTTGAGATATCATCAGGAAACCATTTAACTGTTCTGGATCACTGTGACCTTGACCTTTGAACTCAAAATATACAGGGGTCATCTGCTGCTCATGTGCAACCTCCTTATGAACTTTCATGATCCTAGGCCTAAGCGTTCTTGAGTTATCATCCGGAAACCGTTTAAATGTTTATGGTCACTGTGACCTTGATCTTTGAACTACTGATCTCAAAATCAAAAGGGGTCATCTGCTGGTTATGACCAACCTCCCTATCAACTTTCATGATCCCAGGCCCAAGCTTTCTTGAGTTATCATCCAGAAACAGATTGGTCTACATACTGACAGACCGACCAACCAACATCTGCAAAACAATATACCTCTCCTTAGAAGGGGGCATAACAGGAGCTTGTAGAACACAAAATGCACCCCCACCCTTGATGCATTCAGTTATTGCACAAGGAGCAGAAATTATTTGGTCACTGCACTGAACATTTGACGTACTGACTTCAGATCAATAATTATGGGTCATTTACCAGTCGTAAGTGACCTCCATATCAAATGTGATCTTAGACAACTTATTTTGCACAAAAAAAAAGTTTTATTATTCTAGGTAAATGTGACCTTGACCTAAAAATCAATAGGAGTCATCTACTTGTCATCATCACCCTCCCTATTAAGTTTCATGATCCTAGGCCCAAGCGTTCTCAAGTTATCGTCTGGAAAAGGTTTAACTGTTCCAGGTCACTGTGACCTTGACCTCTGACTTACTGACCTCAAAATTATAAGGGTCATCTGCTGGTTATGATCAACCTCCCTATAAAGTTTTGTGATCCTAGGCCCAAGCGTTCTCAAGTTACTGTCTAGAAATGATTTAACTGTTCCAGGTCACTATGCCCTTGACTTTTCACCAACTGACCTCAAAATCAATAGAGATCATCTGCTGGTCATGATCAACCTCCCTATAGAGTTTTCTTATTAGCCATCTCTAATATAGCGAAACGTTCATATTCGGTCATGACTTCTTTGCCCTACGACTCAATCAAGGGCACTGCTGTCATGACAACCTCCTATTAAGTTTAATGATTCTAGGCCCAAGCATTTTTAAGTCATCAATCGGAAACGGTTTAACTATTCCGGGTCACTGTGACCTTGATCTTTGACCTACTGACCTCACAATCAATAGGGATCATCTAGTCATGATCAACCTCTCAATAAAGTTTCTTGATCCTGGGCCCAAGCCTTCTCAAGTTATCATCTGTGACCTTGACCTTTGACCTCAAATCAACATGGTCACCTGCTGGTCATGATCAACCTCCCTATCAACTTTCATGATCCTAGGCCTAAGAGTTCTTGAGTTATCATGGAACCATTTAACTGTTCCGGGTCACAGTGACTGACGTTTGACTTACTGATCTCAAAATCAATAGGGTTTTTTTTTCTGCTGGTCATGACCAACCTCCCTATCAACTTTCATTTCCTAGGCCCAAATGTTCTTGAGTTATCATCCGTAAACCGTTCAACTGTTCTGGGTCACTGTGACTTTGACCTTTGACCTACTGATCTCAAAATCAATAGGGTTCATCTGCTGGTCATGATCAACACCCTTATCAACTTTCATGATCCTAGGCCTAAGTTTTGAGTTATCATCCGGAAACCAACTGGTCTACAGACCAACTGACCAACATCTGCAAAACAATATACCTCTCCTTCAAAGGGGGGTATAAAAATTAATAAAGGGCCAAAACTATGTGAAAAATCATTCAAATGAATGTGCTTTGCACATGCGCAGCTTGACTTGGTACCAATGATAATTCCAAGGTTTGATAAAAGTCTGGCATATAAGGACTGAGAAATAGTGCAGACAATTTTTTTCCATATACATATAAAAAAAATTAATAAAGGGCCATAACTAGATGAAAAATCATCCAAATGGATCCCACTTCGCACATGCAAAACTAGGCTTGGTACAGATAATAATGACAAAGTTTGATGGAAATCTCAGGCAAATAAATGCTAAGAAATAGCTGGACAAATCCTGTCTACAGAGGGACTAACGGATGGACAGAAATCCAGTATAGACCCCAGATACTAGTATCTGGGAGTATAATGATCACTTTCAACCAAATCAGAAATAACATTAGCAGGAGAAGCAGCTATGAGAAAATTCAAACATTCATTTCAAATATGAGCCGCGCCATAAGAAAACCAACATAGTGGGTTTGCCAGCAGCATGGATCCAGACCAGCCTGCGCATCTGCGCAGTCTGGTCAGGATCCATGCTGTTCGCTTTCAAAGCCAATTGCAATTGTAGAAACTGTTAGAAAGCAGCACGGATCCTGACCAGACTGCGCAGATGCGCAGGCTGGTCTGGATCCATGCTGCTCGCAAACCCACTATGTTGGTTTTCTCATGGCATGGCTCAATTATTGATTCCATTTGTATTATATTTTGCACTGTATATAAAAATATGTATATATTAGTCCTGGTGAAATACATATCCATTAAATTTGTTCATACTAGTCTAAGTCTGAAGACCCACCAATGTGATTAATTAAATTTTGCATTAAAGAAGTTTAATCAAGTTAAGTTCTGAGCAAGAAACCCAAACTATAAATTTTAATTTTTTTTTTTAATTTACTTGTATTTAAAAAAAAATTCACATAATCTAAGAAGTGAAATTAACATTGAATTCAATTAACATTAATTGAATAACTGTGTGAGTAATTATAATATATAATTGTTAATTATTTTCTTAATGAAAATTGATTAATATAAATAGTGATGCAAACATTTAAATCATGATGTTAATTAGTATCATTAACTTTTTTAATCTAACTTTGAAGTTTCAAACATCAAAGATTCATTGTTAGAACGGTGGACGGATAGCTCAGTGGTTTGCACACTGGCCTTCCAATCCTGAGGTCGGGGTTCGATCCCTGGCAGCTACTCGGGAATTTTCAGAAACGCTTTTCAGTGTTTCCCACCCAACTAGAGGTGTACTGGTCAGGAACCCAGGCAATCCTTGCGTGTATCAGTGCTATATAACTGGGCACGTTAAAGAACCAGGCTGTCTATTCGCAACGAGCTAGGCTAAGTTAGCCGGGCAAGCCTGTATCTGATTTCTCATCTCTCTGTCGTGGGGGCTTTGTCTCACTCTGTCCCTCTGGTCAGATCGCTCTGTGTCTGTACTAGTAGAGGATGAATTATGCGCCCTGTGTGGCTGCATTTGAACTATGTAAAGCGCCTTTGAACGTGAAAGTGATCATGAAAAGGGCGCTATATAAATCTGGTATAATAATAATAATAATTGTTTGTCTACAGTAAGCTGTGTTCAAGTCATTAAAACAAACTGGTAAGGTAATTAAAGGCAAACTTTAAAACAATGTGAGGATTTTCATATAAATATTGGTAGGACACCAGACCCAAGCCAACACACTTTGTGACTCTGACCTAAACACACATTGAGCAGAATTATACCAAGCTAATATATTTAAGTCTAGTTAGACATTACTGAATTATACCAAGCCAAGTGAAATATATATTAAATAAAACAACATGGATGTTGTCTCCGCAGCTTCAGCTTTACGCAGTCAGTTGGTGGCTCTCCACAACAGTGATGTTACTGTCTCACAGTTAGGTAAGGAAATCTTCTTAAAAAATTTTTTATTTCATATAAGCATTATATTGCAGCCTTTGCAAAAAGTTCTCAGAACTGGCACTGCAGTGCAATGAATAACTTTATATGCAAAAAACACATTTAGTATTTATTTCTATATGTGAAATCCATACACCAAGGCACAGAAAAAAATATATTACTTGTTTTGTTCAAATTAATTATCTTTTTATTCTAGAGGAACAGATATGCCAAACTATCTTATCTTAAGCTTATCTTTGAAATGAATTTGTATTAATTGTTGTGATATATGTGTTGATTTTGTAATTTCTATATTTCAGAGAGAAGTATAACCAGTCTGGGTCAACAGTCTCTGATGTCAGCTATAGAAGACAACCAGTCTCAACATCTACGATTGGTTCTCCGTCTGTCTGTCAACGAGGGTGTATGTCAGATGTTCAAACAGTTCTCCAACAGGAAATGGACTGAGGTACATATTGTTTTCTTACTTCTTACTTCTGGAATAAAAAACTACAATAGAATCGTTCCTTCAACCCACAAAAATTTTCTGAGTTCAAAGTGGGGTTTAGTGTAACTGATAACAATACAATATCTTCTGTAAGCCAGCTGGATGGTTTTATCTCAAGGAGATTTTAAATCCCAAGCAAGGTTTTGAACTCAGCTATCTATATCTAATATATCCACAGCTTCAGAATCATAAAAGCTAGTTTGCTACATTATTATGTAAAACATATTCAGCTCTGTTTCTCTGTTATTTTAAACATGTTTTCATTTTAATTTTAGGTTCAGAATACCGCCAGGTCAATCAAGTCCAGCATGGAAGCAGACGACAATGAGCAGACACCTCCAGTGATGTCATCATCCCCAACAGAGGGCAGCACAGGTCAAGATAAGGCAGAAGAAGTGTGGACCAGTGTGTTTTGTGAACTGTCTAGACTAGATTGACATTGACTACATGTATATGTAAAAGAACTAAGTGCTAACTTTGTTGTTCAGATTGTTGTTGAATATGATAGTGCTTGTATGTATGTCAGTTATAGAAATAAATATATAACCTACATTGCTGTTTATTTTGTACTTCATGTTTTCATTTGGAAACCTCAGTTTTATCAAACACAATTTACAGGAAATGAAATACCCTGTCAGTGTCTTCCTACACTGTATTCATATACAGCAACACTCCTTATCCAGAGACTACATAAATCCACTGCCAAGTAAGTCTATAAAAGCTATAACATCCTTGTAATTTGTATACAAGAAATTGACCTGAAAATCATCCTAATGTAATTTTCTTCATGCATACTGACCTGAAATAATTTTACCATCTTCATATGTGCTCCTGTGGAAGGCCATTGTGCCATGCTAATTGCCAAATGGCAAACATTCAATGCTAAATGCCTATTACTTCTTGCTAAATGCTAAATGACAAATAGCTAATGCTTATTGCCAAACTTCAAATTCTTTATGAATTAATGATTTCTGTCTTTTAAACTAATGAATGTAACTTTTAATTATTTGAAAACTTATAATGTTCTACCAGTCTGATCTGAAACAATAACATGTTCCACCAATCACCAGACCATAGAGATAGAAACAGTTCTCTAACATGTTTGAAAAAAATGAAAAGAAAGTTTTTAATAGAGACAAAGTTATATAACAAAGGCCAATGAATATTTAAAGGATGCATTCATACATATTCAAGCACTGAACAATAAGAATTTGGCATTTACTTTCCAATTTTGCAATTAACAATGGGCATTTATCATTTGAAAATTAGCATTTGACAGTCAATATTTGACATTTAGCATTTGGCAATCAGCCTACCATATGCTCCCTTTCTAATCATGCAAATTCGGTACTGCCAAATAATTTGCTATTTGCCTAATCTGTCAATTGCTAATAACTAATAGCTTACTGAATTCAGACATGCCTATTGCTAATATCTATCTGTTCAGACATACCAGTTGCAAAATGCTAACTGCTATTTGCCTATTGCTCATTTACCAAATGCCAATGGCTCATTTGTCAGTCCTTCAGATAGCATTTTGCACTATTTGTCATTTAGAATTTGGCAATAAACATGGTGCACGATCAATACTGACAAGCATGAACAAGAAATGTTGCCAGTGGACATTGTACTTCCTAGACAATGGCATTTTTGGTGTATGTAAAATTTTGAGAGATGTAGTTTCATTCAAGTGCTTAAGCTCTAAAGGGTCAGCCAAGTCTTCATATTCTATATATTAAATTCTCCCCAAATATAATCCTTAATGTCAGGAACAAAACCAGGTAGGCTGTATGTAATCATTAGTAAAGCAGCTTTCCACTCATAGAGCTAACATGGTCAAACACTTGCTATTAATACATGAGCTCTAATTTACCACTTAGTACTGACTGCAAAAATTGTAGAATGCAAATCTTTAGAAATGGCAGCAATTGACAAACAAACAGCAACTGGTAAATAAGCAGTTGGTAAATGACACTAAGCAAATGAGCAAAAGTCAGTCAGCAACTGGCAAATGAACAATTGATAAATAACATTAAGCAAAGTTTAACAAGCAATTGGCAAAAGAGCAGTTGGCAAGTAGCATTTAGTAAATGAGCTGTCTGCAGTTAGAATTGAGTTGGCAAATGGCATTATTAGAAATTGACAAAATGTCAATTCTAACAGTTTTAAGATTTTCTTTTATATAAACAAAGAAGGATTTTACCGTGTATTGTCTTGTTGATTAGAACACGTTTTACAAAATGACCCACTTTTGGCTGTTCCGGTTTACTCCCTCACATTTATTCCAGATAAATATCCCTTCCTGGTGTAATTCGAACGTGTTAGGCCTTGTGATTAAATTACTACGCATACTCAAAACCGTGTTTTATTTTCCAACAAAAGCATGCAAAACTAAAATCTATTTCCCAATTAACAAATGACATATCATAATGCAAATGGCTACTAGGAAATGGCAATTGGCATGTCCAAACCTGCATTCCATACAGGGTAGCAATTGACCCATTTCCACTCTCTTGCCAATATGCAGTTGATATCTACATTTCCAGCAATATCTTATCACAAGGATATTTATTCATAGTATTTTCAGTACAATTTAGTTTAAAGTATAATAAGATTCATGCTAATTTGGAATAGATACCACAAAGAGATCATAGTCAAAGCTTGTTAACACTGAATATAACAAGTGGTCGAATGTTTAAAAACAATGGACCATAATGACATACAAGAGGCCCAAATGGGCCTAAGTAACTGACCTGAAGAAAACTTTAACTATCTCACTTTGCTTCTAACTAGGTTTTGTGAAAATCCTTTAAGATGTTCATTAAAGCAAAAGTAATTTAAAGTTTTTTTTCTATATTTTGCTGTCACACACCAAAAACGCATATCCATCAGAATTATATATCATTTAAAGGTATTTCTATTTTAACTCTAGTGGCCCCTTAAAAGGCCACAGTGCCCCCATTTCGATAAATTTAGCATAAAACCTTATAATGATGTTACAGACCAAGTTTGATGAAGATCCATCAAGCAGTTAATGAAAGGTATTTCTATTTTAAGCTCTAGTGGCCCCTAAAAGGGGCCAAGTGCCCCCAATTGAACAAACATGGTAAAGGACCTTATAATGATGCTCCAGACAAGGTTTGATGAAGACCCATCAAGCAATTCAAGACAAGAAGTTATTCAAAGGTATTTTTATTTTTAACTCTAGCAGCCCCTAAAAGGAGTCAAGTGTCTCCAATTGAACAGATTTGTTAAAGGACCTTATAATGATGCTATAAATCAAGTTTGATGAAGATCCATCAAGCGGTCTATGAGAAGAAGTCATTTTAAAGCATTTCTATTCTTAACTCTAGCGGCCAGTAAAAAGAGTCAAGCACACACCCAATTGAACAAATTTTGGAGAGGACCTTATAATGATGCTACTGAGCAAGTTTTATGAAGATCCATTGAGCAGTTCATATGAAGACATCATTAAAAGGTATTTTTATTTTTAGCCTTAGCAGCCCCTAAAAGGGACCAACTGCCCACATATGAATAAATTTGAGAGTGTACTTTGTAATGATCCTACAGACCAAGTTTGATGAAGATCCATCTACCTGTTTATGAAAAGAAGTTGTTTAAGGTATTTCTAATTTCAGCTCTAGCGGCTCCTTAAAGGGGCTGCCCCAACTGAATAAAATTGGAAGAGGACCTTATAATGATGCTACAGGCAAAGTTTGACAAAGATTCATCTAGCTGTTCATGAGAATAAGTTGTTAAAGGTATTTCTAATTTCAGCTCTAGCAGCTCCTAAAAAAGGCTAAGTGCTCTGTTTGAATAACTTTGGAAGATGAGCTTATAATGATGCTACAGACAAAGTTTGATGGAGATCTAGCAGTTCATGAGAAGAAGTCTTTTAAAGGTATTTCTATTTTTAGCTCCAGTTGTCCCTAAAAGGAACCAAATCAAATAAATCAAGCAATCCATGAGAAGATGTTATTTGAAGTTTTTCTTTTTTGAACTCTAGTAGCCCCTAAAAGGGACCAAGTACCCCTAACTGAACAATGTTGGTGAACGAGCTTATAATGATGCTACTAATCAAGTTTGATGATGATCCATCAAGTAGTTCATGAGGAGTCATTTAAAGGCATTTCTAATTACAGCTCTGGTAGCCCCTAAAAGGGACCAATCATTCCAATTTGAACAAAATTGGGAAAGGACCTTATAATTATGCTGCAAACCATGTTTGATGAAGATCCATCAAGCAGTTCATGAGAAGAAGTTGTTTAAAGGTATTTCTAATCTTAGCTCTAGTGTCCCCTCAAAGGGGCCCCTAGTGCCCCCATTTGTATAAAACTGTGAGAGGACCTTAGAATGATGCTACAGACCAAGTTTGATGAAGATTCATCTAGCGGTTCATGTAAAGAAGGAAAGTATTTCTAATTTAAGCTCTTTTGTCTCCTAAAAGGGGCCAAGTGCTCCCATTTGTATAAAATTATGAGAGGACCTCATAATGATGCTACAGACCAAGTTTCATGAAGACCTAACAAAGTTAAGGTGAGCAAAAAAGAAACATTCATGCGAAACCGGGTCTTTAGGTTTTGTATGACTTTAAGAAAGAATGTAGAATCTATGAAAATATAATCTCTTTCAACAGAACAATGAGGCGATCTTTAATATTCTTTAAAATTTAGAAACTAGACTTACAAGAAAACTGCCAAGATATTCTTCAACCTGGCCTTCAAACCATCCATTATAACACAGGCTGTTTGTATAATGGAAGTGTATGTCTGGTAAAGTTTAGGAGTGTTTAAATGTAAACAGCCGCAGTAAGATAAATTTATTTAAGGAACAAAATGACCCATGACATAAAGTTGGATCTCTACTATAAATGTATGTTTCATTGTTTCCTATAAAAATTTGCAATTACATCCCTTTAATATGAAAGTATTCAAAAACAAAAGTGTTTCCTGCCATTTCAATGTAACCGATAGATCTACATTTGCATTTGATAGATACTGAAATATTTTCACAAGAAGAGCTCCGCCAAGTGGGGCAATATACGCCCGAAAGGTTACATCATAGGATGGGAGCAAAATTTAAAGAACTTGACTGTTGTAGTCCAAAGGACTGGAACAACAAAAGGAAAACTTCAAAAAACAAATCTAAGTCCACAAAAAAAAAATCCTTATCAGGTACAGGTATGTAAAAATACCCCTAAAAATTATAGGTACCATCCATGTTGTACCACAGAAAAGTGGTCTCGGTTTTTCCCTATGGCCAATAATAAAAGTTTCAAAATAAGCTATTTATAGTAACATAAAAGGGAAGTAATTAAAAAAATATTGTAAGTGAACAAAAAAGAGGTCTGCCACATAAAAACAAGAGCACTGCAATGCAGAGCAATATACACAAAGCAAAGTCATATATGACCTTTGACATTTAAGTGTGACCTTGACCTTGAAGCGAGTCATCTGGAACATGCGCTCTGCACATCGTCTCAGTGTGGTGAACATTTCTGCCAAGTTTCTTTGAAATCCTTCCAGCATTTCAAGAGTTACAGAGCAGACACGAAACAAACTAATATGACTTTTGACCCCTAAGTGTGACCTTGACCTTAAAGCGAGTCATCCGGAACATGTGCTCTGCACGTCGTCTCGTTGTGGTGAACATTTGTGTCAAGTTTCCTTGAAATCCTTCAAGGGGTTCAGGAGTTACAGAGCAGACACAAAATTGCTAACGGACAGACAGACTGACGGACAGACACCAGCATCATAACATAATACGTCCCTTCAGACGTATAATAAGAGAAGTTTTAACAAGAGCTGTCACAAGAGACAGTGTACTCGACTATTTCGATGCTGGATAGTGAAACTGGGCACATCTGAGGAAGCTGGAGCTGTCACATGAGTATTTAATGACTCCAATGGCGGATGAAGATATTGCACAATACCCCGAGTCTGTGTCAAAAATATTAAGTAATATTGGCGCAAGAGTTATGCACCTTGTGTCATATGATGCGAGTGATGATGTGGAACAACTACTTCAAGTTTGAATCAGATCCATTTAGTAATGACTAAGATATAGTGAAAATGCATCAAAATTAACCTTAAATTCTAAGTAAAAGGGGCATTATTCATGAAAAATTGGTACCCAAGTTATGTGTCATATGATGTGGGTGATAAGTTGAAACAACTATTTTAAGTTTGAATCAAATCCATTTAGTAATAACTGAGATAGAGTGAAAGTGTATCAAAACTATAACCTGAAATTCTAAGTGAAAAGGGGAGATAATTCATGAAATATTGGTGAAAGAGTTATGGCTCTTGTGTCATATGAAGTGAGTGATGATGCTGAACAACTACTTTAAGTTTAAATCAAATCCATTCAGTAAATAACTAAGATACAGTTTAACCTGAAATTCTAAGTAAAAGTGGGGGGTAATTCATTAAATATTGGCATCAGAGTTATGAACCTTGTGTCATATGATGTGGGAGATGATGTGGAACAACTACTTTCAGTTTGAATCAAATCCATTTAGTAATAATTGAGATAACAGTGAAAATCAAAACTTTTACCTAAAATTCTAAGTAAAAAGGGAAGATAATTCATGAAATATTGGTGTGAGAGTTATGACCCTTGTGCCAGATTATGTAGGTGATGATGAGGAATAACTATTTTAAGTTTAAAGCAAATCCATCAAGTAATTACAGAGATAACGAGAAACAACAGCTCGTAGAACTGTCAACTTTCATGATCCTAGGGCCATGTGTTCTTCGGTTATCATCCGGAAACCGTTTAACTGTTCCAGGTCACTGTGACCTTGACCTTTGACCAACTGACCTCAAAATCAATAGGGGTCATCTACTGGTCATGACCAACCTTCCTATCAACTTTCATGATCCTAGGCTCAAGCGTTCTTTAGTTATCATCCGGAAACCAATTGGTCTACATACCGACATCTGCAAAACAATATACCCCTCCTTCTTCGAAGGCGGACATAAAAAGAGAAAGACTAGTGTAAAAAAACTTTAACCAAGGTGGGGATGCGGAAAGATGCCGATGCCAGGGTGAGTAGGATAGCTCTCGATATACTTTGTATAGTCAAGCTAAAAACTTGTTTAGCTTCTAGATTCAATTATTTCCTAAGACATGCAAAGGGAGGAAATAATAATTTTACAAACTTTACAAAAGATGTATTACTGTCACTGCAAACCTTTGCTTTGGTAAATATGATATTATAGTCTTACAATAATATTCTGCAGGCCGAGCAGGCTTTTATCAAATTCATCAAGTTTATACTTTCAAATCCTTTGCTAATACAAAATATTCATCATTTGTTAAGGTGCTGCAAGAAGTGTTACAGTTGCTTCTAATTTGGAGTATATACCCATGTTTACTGTTTACACTGGGAGAAAAAAGTCTGTCAGTCCAATATGCTAAAATTATTCTATCCAGGCTAGAATAAAGAAATTTTAAAAAGACTTCCAGTGAAAAACTTACATGCTGTAAGCACTCAGACACTCTACAAGTATTAGTAACTGATCGGTTGTTATAGTTTCAAACAAATCTGTTACTGTACTAAAACATGACTACCTTTAATTAAAAAAGAAAATATTATAAACAGTGTGTATGTCTGTTGAATAAAAAAATATGAAGAAAATATTTAAAACCATATTATTGTAGACGGCCCACTCTCAATAAATTTGATAATCTGACGTCTATGAAAAGCAGTCTGTCAAATTCACTTATTTTGCAAATAAACCGAGACAAGATATTGAAAGTTAGTTTTATTTTAGAAGCAACACTTGTATACTTATTAACACTTTAACAAATTGTATTTCAGAATTATATCTATATTGTATATTGAAAAGCTTCCCTCAGTATCTGAAGCATTATGGTTTAATTATTGAATAAATATTGTTGTTGATTTGCCATTGAATAAGATTTCAGAGCAGTAAATCTTGTTTTAAAGTGCTGATTCTGACCAGATTTACATTCAAAGGGAAGTGGCATTAAATGCTTAACCCGTATCATGCTAAACACAACTCATTCTGCTTTTGCGACTAGTGTAGATCACGATCAGCCTGCACATTCATGCAGTATGATCATGATCTGCACTGTTCCCTATTCAGTCAGTACCTTTTTTGTAAGCAGCCCGGCCTTTTAACAGTTAATGGTACTGTCCAAACTGAAAGACAAGTTCATTATAGAAATTTAGCAGAGTAGGGTTAAGACAATACTATGTAAAGCAGCACAAAAAGTTTAATCAGGTAAGAATCCAAATATGTAACTTTTTACTTATATATTTTTTTGTTAAAACTTTTTTGTGAATTATAATTTTTCAGACTGAAATTATCACCCAATTTAATTAATATTAATTAGATAATTGTGTCAATAATCAAAATAGATTATTAATTACTTAATCTCTCTTTAATAATTCTTAATGAAGACTAATTAGTGCAATTAGTGATGCAAACATTTAAATCATGTTATTAATTAGTATCATTAACTTTTTTAATCTCACTTTGAAGTTTCAAACATCAAAGATACATTGTTTGTCTACAGTAAGCTGTGTTCAAGTCATTAAAACAAACTGGTAAGGTAATTAAAGGCAAACTTTAAAACAATGGAAGGATTTTCATATAAATACTGGTAGGACACCAGACCCAAGCCAACACACTTTGTGACTCTGACCTAAACACACATTGAGCAGAATTATACCAAGCTAATATATTTAAGTCTAGTTAGACACTACTGAATTATACCAAGCCAAGTGAAGTATATATTAAATAAAACAACATGGATGTTGTCTCCGCAGCTTCAGCTTTACGCAGTCAGTTGGTGGCTCTCCATAACAGTGATGTTACTGTCTCACAGTTAGGTAAAACCAATCTTCTCTTAGTAATCATATAAGCATTATATTGCAGCCTTTGCAAAAAGTTCTCAGAACTGCAGTGCAATGAATAACTTTATATGCAAAAAACACATTTAGTATTTATTTCTATATGTGAAATCCATACACCAAGGCACAGAAAAAATATATTACTTGTTTTGTTCAAATTAATTATATTTTTATTCGAGAGGAACAGAAATGCCATACTATCTTATCTTCAGCTTATCTTTGAAATGAATTTACATTAAATAATTTATTGTGTTGTGATATATTTGCAATATGTGTTGATTTTGTATTTTCTATATTTCAGAGAGAAGTATAACCAGTCTGGGTCAACAGTCTCTGATGTCAGCTATAGAAGACAACCAGTCTCAACATCTACGATTGGTTCTCCGTCTGTCTGTCAACGAGGGTGTATGTCAGATGTTCAAACAGTTCTCCAACAGGAAATGGACTGAGGTACATATTGTTTTCTTACATCTGGAATAAAAAACTACAATAGAATCGTTCCTTCAACCCACAAAAATTTTCTGAGTTCAAAGTGGGGTTTAGTGTAACTGATAACAATACAGTGATTCCATGAAGAAAACTGTTAGTCTGTTATTTTTGTTTTGTTGGATTTACAGGTGGGAACCCAGTAGCACCACCTATCTTCTGTAAGCCAGCTGGATGGTTTTATCTCAAGGAGATTTTAAATCCCAAGCAAGGTTTTGAACTCAGCTATCTATATCTAATATATCAACAGCTTCAGAATCATAAAAGCTAGTTTGCTACATTATTATGTAAAACATATTCAGCTCTCTTTCTCTTTTATTTTAAACATTTCATTTTAATTTCAGGTTCAGCATACCGCAAGGTCAATCAAGTCCAGCATTGAAGCAGACGACAATGAGCAGACACCTCCAGTGATGTCATCATCCCCAACAGAGGGCAGCACAGGTCAAGATAAGGCAGCAGAAGTGTGGACCAGTGTGTTTTGTGAACTGTCTAGACTAGATTGACATTGACTACATATATATGTAAAAGAACTAAGTGCTAACTTTGTTGTTCAGATTGTTGTTTTGAATATGATAGTGCTTGTAAATTGTATGTCAGTTATAGAAATAAATATGTAAACTACATTGCTGTTTATTTTGTACTTCATGTTTTCATTTGGAAGCCTCAGTTTTATCAAACACAATTTACAGGAAATGAAATACCCTGACAGTGTCTTCCTACACTGTATTCATATACAGCAACACTCCTTAACCAGAGACTACATAAATCCACTGCCAAGTAAGTCTATAAAAGCTATAACATCCTTGTAATTTTCTAAGAAATTGACCTGAAAATCACCCTAATGTAATTTTCTTCATGCATACTGACTTGAAATAATTTTACCATCTTCATATGTGCTCCTGTGGAAGGCCATTGTGCCATGCTAATTGTTAAATGGCAAACATTCAATGCTAAATGCCTGTTACTTCTTGCTAAATGACAAATAGCTAATGCTTATTGCCAAACGTCAAATTCTTTCACGTTATGAGTTAATGATTTCATTAGTCTCTTAAACTAATGAATGTAACTTTTAATTATTTGAAAACTTATAATGTTCTACCAGCTGATATGAAACAATAACATGTTCCACCAATCCTTGGAACATAGAGAAAAAAAAGTTCTCTAAAATGTTTGAAAAAATGAAAAGAAAGTTTTAAATCAGAGACAAAGTTATATAACAAAAGGCCAATGAATATATAGGATGCATTTATACATATTTAGCTCTTTATTTGAATAAGCACTGAACAATAAGAATTTGGCATTTACTTTCCCATTTTATCATTTGAAAATTAGCATTTGACAGTCAATATTTGACATTTAGCATTTGGCAATCAGCCTTCCATATGCTCCCTTTCTAATCATGCAAATTCGATACTGCCAAATAATTTGCTATTTGCCTAATCTGTCAATTGCTAATAAGTAATAGCTAACTGAATTCAGACATGCCTATTGTTAATATCTATCTGTTCAGACATACCAGCTGCAAAATGCTAATTGCTATTTGCCGATTGCTCATTTACCAAATGCCAATGGCTCATTTGTCAGTCCTTCAGATAGCATTTTGCACTATTTGTCATTTAGAATTTGGCAATAAACATGGTGCACGAGCAATACTGACAAGCATGAACAAGAAATGTTGCCAGAGGACATTGTACTTCCTAGACAATGGCATTTTTGGTGTATGTCAAATTTTGAGAGATGTAGTTTCATTAAGCTCTAAAGGGTCAGCCAAGTCTTCATATTCTGAATAAATTCTCCCCAAATATAATCCTTAATGTCAGGAACAAAACCAGGTAGGCTGTATGTAATCATTAGTAAAGCAGCTTTCCACTCATAGAGCTAACATGGTCAAACACTTAACTCCATGTTATTAATACATGAGCTCTAATTTACTACTTAGTATTGGGATCTGGACATTTGCCCCCCAGGACATTTGCCCCCCAATGAAAAAGTGGTACTGCTTGTACGAAGTTCCTAAAAAGTCACTAGAGGACAAAAATATTGGGGGGCAAATGTCCGTTTCAGAAATAAGCACTGGGGGGCAAATGTCCTATCTATCATTTCAACTGGGGGGCAAATGTCCAGCAGTCCACTTTTTTATTGGGGGGCAAATGTCCTGGGGGGCAAATGTCCGGATCCCATCTTTATTGCTGGATTTTATTATACATAAAAGAAAGTTAACATTATTTAGACAACACAAGAGGAATTAAGCATTTTTAATATATAACATCATTCTGTCTATATACCTTCTTTATCTATTAAAAATGCAACTGAACGCTTCTTTAATTTCTAATAAAATCCAGCAATTTTTTTTTTTCGTTTTTATTTTGTTACTTTTGATAAAAAGATCATTATCATTGAATAAACAAACTTGTAATTTCTCTTATTAAGTTTTGAATAATTATTTTATAGTGAGAAATGCTTTGCTATAAGAGTTATAATTTAATTGGCCAGGACATTACTCAACATGACTGAGCAGTCAAAATTAGTATCTTATCAATTAAAATAATTTTGTGTACATGCTGAAAAAAGAATAAAAAAAACAGCATTTCAATTAATAAAATGCAAAACACAGGAAATAACCAATTTACCTGTAGGCAATAAAATTTATGATTCTCTGAAAATAATTAGGCTACATGTCAAGTCTACAGGGGTTTTATGGACCCTTATCAGACTGGACCAGACAGGATCTTTTTATCAAAAGTAACAAAATAAAAAAAAAAAAAAAAGATAAATGCTGGATTTTATTAGAAATTAAAGAAGCGTTCAGTTGCATTTTTAATAGATAAAGAAGGTATATAGACAGAAGGATGTTATATATTAAAAATGCTTAATTCCTCTTGTGTTGTCTAAATAATGTTAACTTTCTTTTATGTATAATAAAATCCAGCAATAAAGATATATCATTGTTCAAAATACACAATAATTTATTACTTCTAAAAGCTATGTGCCTGAATGCATTTTTTATATTTTTGATAATAAAAAACAGCAATAATGAGATATAATTGTTAAAAAACTTACTTTATTAAAAATATGATAAAACACTGTTGTATCTTATCACTTTGTTGATTTAGCCCTAATTCAATCAAGCTTTCTAAACTCGTTATAAAGGTGAGAACTGATTTGCTATAAAGGTGAGAAATATCACCTTCAATTTGTTTACTGCACAGTAGCTATACAGTAGCTTATTATGATAAACAGAAGCAAGTCTACCAATGGTCCTGACTTGTGTATTGGCCCTTATCGCCAATCTCCATAGGCCACATACCAGACATACCAGAATCAGTGTCTTTAAACATATTTTGGAGAGGACCTTATAATGATGCTACTGAGCAAGTTTTATGAAGATCCAATGAGCAGTTCATGTGAAGACATCATTAAAAGGTATTTTTATTTTTAGCCTTAGCAGCCCCTACAAGGGACCAACTGCCCACATATGAATAAATTTGAGAGTGTACTTTGTAATGATCCTACAGACCAAGTTTGATGAAGACCCAACAAAATTAAGGTGAGCTAAAAAGAAACATTTATGCGAAACAGGGTCTTTAGGTTTTGTATGACTATAAGAAAGAATGTAGAATCTATGAAATATAATCTCTTTCAACAGAACAATGAGGCGATCTTTAATGTTCTTTAGAAATTAGAAACTAGACTTACAAGAAAACTGCCAAGATATTCTTCAACCTGGCCTTCAAACCATCCATTATAACACAGGCTGTTTGTATTTAATGGAAGTGTGTGGTATAGTTTAGGAGTGTTTAAATGTAAACAGCCACAGTATGATAGTTTGTGAAAAGGAACAACACTCTTAAAACAAAATTATGGTTGTCAGTAACAGATGTACTTTCATTGGTTCTGCCAAGGTTATCTTTAGATCTAAGATTCTGACTATTGGTCCCAACATTTAAGGTGGTCAGTAACATATATTTTCCACTTTGCATACATTTTGTTATAAATTTATTTAAGGAACAAAAAGACCCATGACCCAAGTTGGATCTCTACTACAAATGTATGTTTCATTGTTTCCTATAAAAATTTGTTATTACATCCCTTTAATATGAAAGTACAAAATGTATTCAAAAACCAAAGAGTTTCCTGCCATTTCAATGTAACTGATAGATCTACATTTCCATTTGATAGATACTGAGATATTTGAACAATATGAACCAAAAGACAAGTTTTAACAAGAGCTGTCACAGGAGACAGTGCGCTCGACTATTTCAATACTGGATGGTGAAAATGGGAACATCTGAGGAAGCTGGAGCTGTCACTGGAGTGTTTAATGACTCCAATGGTGGATGAAGATATTGCACAACAGCTTGAGTCTGTGTCAAAAATATTAAGTAATAAGAGAGATAAAGATAAAGTGTATCAAAACACTAAATAAGTATAATTCTAAGCAAAAAAGGGGGCATAATTTATATAATGTTGGTGCAAGAGTTATGCACCTTGTGTCAAATGATGTGGGTGATGATGTGGAACAACTACTTCAAGTTTGAATCAAATCCATTTAGCAAGAACTAAGATGTAGTGAAAATGCATCAATATTAACCTTAAATACTAAATAAAAGGGACATAATTCATGAAAAAATGGTACCAGAGTTATGCACCTTGTATCATATGATGTGGGTGATAAGTTGGAACAACTATTTTAAGTTTGAATCAAAGCCATTTATTAATAACTGAGATAAAGTGAAAGTGCATCAAAACTTTAACCTGAAATTCTAAGTGAAAAGGGGATATAATTCGTGAAATATTGGTGCAGAGTTATGGCTCTTGTGTCATATGATGTGAGTGATGATGCTGAACAACTACTTTAAGTTTGAATCAAATCCATTTAGTAATAATTGAGATACAGTTTAACCTGAAATTCTAAGTAAAAGTGGGGGATAATTCATTAAATATTGGTACCGGAGTTATGAACCTTGTACCATATGATGCTGAAGATGATGTGGAACAACTACTTTCAGTTTGAATCAAATCCATTTACATTTTGTAGAAATAATTATGACAAGAGTGAAAATGCATCAAAACTTGAAATTCTAAGTAAAATGGGGGGATAATTCATGAAATATTGATGTAAGAGTTATGGCCCTTGTGCCAGATGATGTTGGTGATGATGAGGAATAACTATTTTAAGTTTAAAGCAAATCCATCAAGTGATTACAGAGATAAGGAGAACAAGAGGGTCATGATGACCCTGAATCGCTCACCTGAGTAATATGAGCCACATGTTTAAAATGGTAAATTGATGCTAAAATATTAGAAAGTAGGTCAATAGGTCACATTCATGGTCACTGAAAGTCAGTTTTAAAATTGGTGTGCAAAACTGTACATGTCATCCAAATTTCAAGGATGTATCTTAAAAAACAAGAAAGTAGGTCAAGGTCACAGTCAAGTGATCCCTAATCACTTGGAGTCATCAGGTCATTATAATAAAAGTCTAGAATATATATGACCTGATAATTTTTGAAGTGTTTATTCCTATATAACTCATATAACAAGTGACCCCCAGGGCGGGGCCTTTTTTCACCCGAGCATAATTTGAACAATCTTGTTAGAGATCCACTAGGCAATGCTACAACCAAATATCAAAGGCCTATAGGCCTTGAACTTTCAGACAAGAATATTTTTTTCCCTATATAAGTCTATGTTAAATTTGGGACCCCCAGGGCAGGGCCTCTTTTCATCCCAGGGGCATAATTTGAACAATTTTGGTAGAGGAACACTAGGCAAGGCAACATACCAAATATCAAAAGCCTATTCCTTGCAGTTTCATGCAAGAATATTTTTCAAGTTGTTTCCTATATATTAAGTCTATGTAAAACTTGAGACCCCTGGGGCAGGGCCTCTTTTCACCACAGAGGCATAATTTGAACAATTTTGGTAGAGAACCACAAGTCAATGCAATATATCACATATCAAAAGCCTAGGCCTTGCAGTTTCAGACAAGAAGATTTTTAAAGTTTTTTCCTATATAAGTCTATGTAAAACTTGAGACCCCGGGGAAGGGCCTCTTTTCACCCCAGGGTTATAGTTTGAATAATTTTGGTAGAGGACCATTAGATGATGCCATAAGTCAAATATCAAGGCTCTATGCCTTGCGGTTTTGGACAAGAAGATCTGTTACTTTACTCAAATCTGACTACCTTTAATTATAAAAGAAAATATTATAAACTGTGTGTATGTCTGTTGTATAAAAAATTATGAAGAAAATATTTAAAACCATATTACAGTAGATGGCCCACTCTCAATAAATTTGATAATCTGATGTCTATGGAAAGCAGTCTGTCAAAATTCACTTATTTTGCAAATAAACTGAGACAAGATATTGAAAGTTAGTTTTATTTTAGAAGCAACACTTTTTCCATTTAACATATTGTATTTCAGAATTATATCTACATTGTATATTGAAAAGCTTCCCTCAGTATCTGTATTATTATATTAAATATGTCTCTCTACATGTTAACTCTGTCTAGGCTAGAAGTATATATAGATGCTTTAACTATTGAATAAATATTGTTGTTGATTTCTCGTTGAATAAGATTTCATATTAAAAGGAATTTATAATGTCCTGGGGATGCAGCCCAAAGTATATAATAATATGTATCTGAACAACAAACATGGAGAAAATGGACAAAATTACTTAAAGAGCAGTAACTCTTGTTTTAAAGTGCTGATTCTGACTAGATTTACATTCAAAGGGAAGTGGCATTAAATGCTTAACCCTTATCATGCTAAACACAACTCATTCTGCCTTTGCGACCATTGTAGATCATGATCAGCCTGAATATTCATGCAGTCTGATCATGATCTGCACTGTTCCCTATTCAGTCAGTATTTTTTTTTGTAAGCAGCCCTTTTAACAGTTAATGGAACTGTCCAAACTGAAAGACATTCTCGCATACCAGAGGTCTACCGTGGTTCCCCGGATGAACCTCTGGCACATTTCGCCGATATTTATGGTTTGGTTACAATACAGGTAAAACGTTTCAGCCAATCAGCGTCGTTACGCGACAAATCGTAGCGAACCAATCAAAATCGTCCGTGAAAAGCGTGACCGCGTCCTTTCCATATTATCGAGGGAATACGATGTCCATTTACGACAAATATTATTATTTCTTGATGTAAATCTCTTAACGTCGAATTACAGGAATAAATCTTTATTTATCGCAATCATGGAATACAGCCTTTATCCATCGTAAGCAAGTATCTTGTTTACATATTTTTTGAAGTTTCAATTCGGAGTTCCAAATAATGGCGAACAATGATTGGCTGAAACCACTCACGATAGTAATTACGAGTGCGCATGCTCACCAAGTAAACGATGGAAATAAATCAGAGGTTCGTCTCGGGATTTTGACGAACCTCTGATGGATGAGAATGCCTGAAAGATGGACAAGTTCATTATAGAAATTTAGCAGGGTAGGGTTAAGACAATACTATGTAAAGCAGCACAAAAAGTTTAATCATGTAAGATTCCAAATATGTAACTTTTCACTTATATATTTATTTGTTAAAACCTTTTTGTGAATAATAATTTTTCAGACTGAAATTATCACCCAATTTAATTCATATTAATTAAATAATTGTGTCAATAATTAAAATAGATTATCAATTACTTAATCTCTCTTTAATAATTCTTAATGAAGACTAATTAGGACAATTAGTGATGCAAACATTTAAATCATGTTATTACTTAGTATCATTAACCTTTTTATAATCTCACTTTGAAGTTTCAAACATCAAAGATAGATTGTTTGTCTACAGTAAGCTGTGTTCAAGTCATTAAAACAAACTGGTAAGGTAATTAAAGGCAAACTTTAAAACAATGGAAGTATTTTCATATAAATATTGGTAGGACACCAGACCCAAGCCAACACACCGAGCAGAATTATACCAAGCTAATATATTATCATCCATTTAAAAAGATTGAATTACACCAAGCCAGTTTTCAACTGAGTTACCTATCTGAATAAAACAATTATCAACATGGATGTTGTCTCCGCAGCTTCAGCTTTACGCAGTCAGTTGGTGGCTCTCCACAACAGTGATGTTACTGTCTCACAGTTAGGTAAGACCAATTTTCTGTTAGTTATAAATGCTTTGATGTAAGCATTATTTTGTAGCCTTTGCAAAAAGTTATCAGATTTGTAATGAACCAAGTAGCTTAACCAAGTAACTTTCTGGAAGTATATGATTATAACTGGATGGATCTTTAGTATCTGGAAACATATATGCAAAGAACATTTTCAGAAATGAAATCAATACACAAAGATATTGAAAAAGAATGACTCAAAATAATTGTTAATATGGCTCTGTTCCAATTAATCATTTTTTTAAATTTTAAAGTGAACAGAATTCCACACTATATCAAAGTTTCTCATTGATTGAATTGTTTAGGGTGCGAGTACTGAAGTAAGTTTGTTCATTAGTTTATTGTGCTGTGCAATTTTTCTTATAATTTCATATTTTCTATATTTCAGAGAGAAGTAAAACCAGTCTGGGTCAACAGTCCCTGATGTCAGCTATAGAAGACAACCAGTCTCAACATCTACGACTGGTTCTCCATTTGTCTGTCAATGAGGGTGTATGTCATATGTACAAACAGTTCTCCAACAGGAAATGGGCTGAGGTAAATATTGTTTTCTTCTATTTCTTATTCATTCTTACTGAAGAATTACCATATTTGCTAACCATTAAGATTTCTTTACTACATTACTACAGTAAAATCCCCCACCATAAGAACCATAGTCTGAAAACAATAAGAACCAGTCTGAAAATTTGTTCCCACAATAAGTACCATAGTCTGAAAACAATAAGAACCAGTCTGAAAATTTGTTCCCACAATAAGTACCATAGTCTGAAAACAATAAGAACCAGTCTGAAAATTTGTTCCCACAATAAGTACCATAGTCTGAAAACAATAAGAACCATTCTGAAAATTTGTTCCCACAATAAGAACCATAGTCTGAAATTTTTTTCCTTCTGCACCTAAACTACTGTTTTCTGTGTTTCTGTTTAGTTTAGTGGGATTCCAGTGTTACATGGTTGCTGACTGCGTAATATATGACAATGCAGAGATTCCATATAGGAAACTGCTTGAATTTCATTTTGCTTTGTTGGGTTAAGAGTCACACAGATACAATTTAGGTAATATGACCAGCTTTTGCAGCTTATCTAAGATGCCTCTCCTAGCATTCAGGCACATGTGGGAACCTGGGCAAAACCACCCATCTTCTTTAAGCCAGCTGGATGGTTTTCTCACATAAGAATTGTACAACCTAAGAAAGGTTTTGAATCCACAGCTGTGAGGGCGATGTCATGAAAATAACTATTTTCTAGTTTCATAGCTAGTTTCCTTTACATTACTAAATATTTCTGTTTTTAATCATGTTTTAATTTTCATTTCAGGTTCAAAATACAGCCAGATCAATCAAATCCAGCATAGAAGCAGACAGCAATGAACTGACGCCTCCAATGATGACATCATCACCAACAGAGGGCAGCACAGGCCAAGATAAAGCAGCAGAAGTTTGGACCAGTGTGTTTTGTGAACTATCTAGATTAGATTGATATTAGAGCATATGTAATAAAACTCAGTGCTAATTTTGATATTCAACTTGTTGTTTTGTATAATGATAGTGCTTATGCTTAAATGTGTCTTATATATGTCAGTTATAGAAATAAATATTTAAAATCGCCTGTTTATTTTATATTTTCAGGTTTTTGTTTAGAGAAGTTTTGTCAAACACAATTTCAGATATATAAAACCTCCATTTAACCATGCGGTGAAAACGAAATATCCTGTCAAGGTGTCTGCCTGCTGTGTTTTCGTAAACTCTCAAATCTCAGGTTCTAACCAGAGTCCAAATAAATTGCCTGAGTCAGCTTACTGACTCACTTCACACAAAAAGTTGTGAATTTCACATTCATAAGGAAAATTTCACAAATTAATTTCGATGACTGAGATAACAGCAAAATCCCCAAAAATTAGAACTCCCAACAAGCAGACGACACTTCCACACTATAGATATGACAATGACAAAGATACACAGCAATTAACAATCAGAAAATGTTACAACAATTTATTTCAAATATGTAAATGATTTTAACCCTTAGCCTGCTGCAGGCGAATTTAACAGCCTTTGCAAACAGCTTGGAACCAGATCAGACGCCGATTAAATCGGCGTCTGATCAGGTTCCAAGCTGTTTGCTACTCTGACAATATTTCTTCCAATTTTGGAGCAAATTGAATGAACTTTACAATTTTAGCAGACGACTTTTCCAGCAGACGACAATTTATCTAGCATGCTAAAGGTTAATTATCACTATGCTTTTCTAACACTGATATTCTACTGCAAAATCTATACTCTTGATCTCTTTTTCACCAGCTATCCTTATATAAATCAGTTACTTGTTACAGTTATTATAAATGTGCCACCAAAATGGGTATTGATGGAATTAAATTTAGTATCTCCTCTGAAAAGGATCATTCCATTGCAAGTTCTTTTTCACAGCTCCACATCACTATCAACTTCAGTACTCGCACCCTAAACAATTCAATCAATGAGAAACTTTGATATAGTGTGGAATTCTGTTCACTTTAAAATTTAAAAAAATGATTAATTGGAACAGAGCCATATTAACAATTATTTTGAGTCATTCTTTTTCAAGAAGCCCACTTACATCTGGTGATTTATCACTTGGTATCACTGGTGTAACTTTTATTGAGGAAATGAAGTGAGTGTTTCTCCTACTTTCCATATAGGGTAGCATATTTTGACCAATTTCCATTCTCTTGCCGATATGCAGCTGATGTCTTCATTTCCAATAATATTGTATCATAAGGATATTTATTCTGACTTGTGTTGAATAACATCAAGTCTCGAACTATTTTCATTATAATTTAGTTTATTTAATAAAGTATAACAAGATTCATGTGGTATCTGGAATAGATACCACAAAGAGATACATAGTCAAAACTTGTTTAAGCTGAATGTTACAAGTGGTTGGATATTTAAAACAATGGGCCAACAATGACTAAAAAGAAACATTCAGGCTAAACCGAGTGTTTAGGTTATGAATGACTATATAAGCTCGAGTTAGAATGTATGAAATTAATCTCTTCCAACAGAACACTTTGGTGATCTTTAATGTTCTTCAGATACCGTATAGCGGGTAATTTCTGCAGTCAAAATATTCTGCGTTTTGGCCCCAAAAATTGTGGAACAAATGTCTGCGTGTTAAATTTCTGCGTTTTCACATAAAAGGAAGAGAAATTTCTGCATTTTCGATGCCAAGGAGGAGGTAATTTTTCGCATGATGGGGCGTAGTGAGAATGACTAGCGTGTGAAAAACAATAAACTAAATGACCGGTAACTGCTTTAAAGTAAACAAATACGTTTTCTGAGGGATTAACAGCTAGGACTTCATCACACTCAATTATACCATTATCAGTAATTGATAGCTGACGACGATAATTTCCAATAATTAGACCATGCCTTTGTGAACTTCGGATTACCTCGGGTAACATAGCGTGAAACAACGTTGGTGAAAAATGCAGATTTTTGCGTTTTAAATTTTTGTTGAATGAATATTCTGCTGGAAATATTTTTGCGATTCTACCTAGAGACCGCAGAAATATTCCCCCCCCCCCCCCCCGTAGAAATAACCCGCTATACAGCAACTTTGCTGCTTTTCATGGTGAGGAAGACCCTAGGTGCCACTTCCAGCATTATTTCATCATGGGTGAGCACCTCTGTAGAACCACTGACCTTTTGTATATTCTTATATATGTAGAATTCTATGCTGCAAGCTAGGCTCTAAGCCACACTGGTGAGGGGCAAGTGAGTCTAACCACTTGGCCATGAGCCCCAACCCCACCCCGCCATTAAATGTATGTAAATAAATAAAATCAGCATGTATAACAATTTATTTCATTCAAACCAAATTTCCATAATGCCCTATTGTCTGTTTTCTACGACTTTATATATTTTTTTATTTGAAAAATGATATATAAACAATATGCATCTGAAGTTTTGTGCATTTTCAAGGATTCATCTTGGGAGCATATTAATGATACTTAAATCTTTTATCGATAAAACTATAAATCAATATTATAAATCAATATAAATATTTAAATATATCGTCTTTATGTAATAAAATAACAATCTAAGATTCTGACTATTGGTCCCAACATTTGAAGGTGGTCAACAACATAAAAACAATAATTTTATAATGATATTTTCCTCTGTGCTTACATTCTGTTATAAATTTATTTAAGGAACAAAAAGACCTATGTAGGGATAATACACGTTTTTTTGTGTATTAACGTCTGCAGAAGCCCGCGGGATTGTTTGTGACCGAGACCGAAGGTCGAGGTCACAAACATATCCCAAGGGCTTCTGCAGGCGTTAATACACAAAACAAACGTGTATTGTCGCTATTCTTGCATAAAAAAACATTACACGACGACTAAATGCATTGTTTTCATATGTGATGACTTGACGATTCCGGTACATTTTTTATTTACCATTCTTGTTGTTCTTGGAAACGGTAAACATGTTTTAAATATCCATAACCGGGGCACACATAACAACAACACTACTAAAAGCGTGATTTGAAGGTTTTTGAGCATCTTATCTTTATTTTTAGTTATTACAAACGTTACATTACACATAATTTTGCATATAACTTAAAAATTTGAGAAACAGGAACACAATTATTTTAAGAATAACAACTTTACATTCGAATTATTTTGAGTACGAACAAACAGAGTACGGATGAGTACGAAGCTAGTGACTAGCTTTCGAGGTTTATTATATGAATTCTGCGAACAATCGGGTAAAAACAAACCGACTGATACTAACAAAAGTCATTAATATAATACCTAAAAACGGGCAATAGCACAAGTTACACGCGATACTTATTTATTCACAGTTATTTACAATAACTGAACAGACGCTTTGTAAAGGGAGTAAACTCTAAGAGAAGCTAGTGCGTACATTGATGGGGGCAGTACGTTTGGGGTTGGAAACTGATACAGCTAAACATACTATGGATTACATTGTGTCTATAATGCTACAAGAAGAGGTTATTATGGAAAAACAAGATGCAGATGCCAAATTTCAGTCTGCGCAGAAATACATACATATGTCCCTGGCAAAGCATTTCAAAAATAAAAATCGGGTATTAACAGCACGTGAATTGCCTTGTTTGCACACGATTTTTCACCCGTTAATACATGGGCGGATCCAGTGAAAAAAGTAGTTTTTATGCAAGAATGACAAAACGTTGGGTCCCTATTACAAATCATGAAATGTACGTTTTATTGCTTCCTATAAAATTTTGTAATTACATCCCTTTACTATGGAAGTATTTAAAAAGCAAAGTATTTTATAGATATTGAGATATCTTAACAATATGAATCAAACAACAAGTTTTAAAACCTTGTGTAGCTTCTTAATTCAGTTATTTCCTAAGACAGGAAAAGGGAGGTAATAATAATTTTACAAACTTGCATCTCTAATAATGGGCTAGTTGTGTAACTGTGCAAATCTTTGCTTTTGTAAATATGATACTATAGTCTTATAATAATATTCCAAAAGGCCAAGTATGTTATATCAAAGTTTTAAAGTTTATACTTTCGAATCCTCTGCTAATACAAAATAGACACAGTATTCATCATCCGTTAAGGTGCTGCCTGAGGTGTTACTGCTATTACTAATTGGATAGAGTATAACCCCATATTGTGCAATGTTTACATAGGGAAAAAAATAAAGCTGTCTGTCTGTTATGCTAAAATAATTCTATCCAGGCTAGGAAAAAGAAATTTTAAAAATACCTCCAGTGAAAACCTTACATGTTGTAAGCACTCAGAGTGTACAAATATTGGTAACTAATCAGTTGTTATAGTTTCAAACAAATCTGTTACTTTACCAAAACCTGACTAACTACCTTTATTTAAAAAAGAATATATCCTAAACAGTGATTTGCCCTTGAATAAGATTGTTGGAGTTCATATGTGAAGGAATTTATAACATCGTGAGGGCGCAGCCCAAAGTATATAATAATATGTATCTGAACAACAAATGAGGAGAAAATGAACAAAATTACTTAAAGAGCAGTAACTCTTGTTTTAATGTGCTGATTCTGACTAGATTTACATTCAAAGGGAAGTGGCATCAAATGCTTAAGACAATACTTTATGAAGCAGCACACCAATTTGCAGTAAACTGAAGTTAAATAAGGTAAGAATCCATATATGTAACTTTTCACTTTATTTGTTAAATCTTTTTGTGAATAACAATTTTTCAGACTGAAATTATCACTGAATTTAATTCATATTAATTGTGTCAATATTAAAAATAGGTTATTACTTAATCTCTCTAAGATAATTCTTAATGAAGACTAATTAGTGCAATTAGTGATGCAAACATTTAAATCATGTTTTTAATTAGTACCATTATTTTTTTAAATCTCACTTTGAAGTTTCAAACATCAAAAGATAGATTGTTTGTCCACAGTAAGCTGTGTTCAAGTCATTAAAACAAACTGGTAAGGTAATTAAAGCCAAACTTTAAAACAATGGGAGGATTTTCATATAAATACTGGTAGGACACCAGACCCAAGCCAACACACTTTGTGACTCTGACCTAACACACACTGAGCAGAATTATACAAAGCTTATACAATAAAATTCAGTAAAAAGATTGAATTACACCAAGCCAGTTTTCAACTGAGTTATCTATCTGAATAAAACAATTATCAACATGGATGTTGTCTCCGCAGCTTCAGCTTTACGCAGTCAGTTGGTGGCTCTCCACAACAGTGATGTTACTGTCTCACAGTTAGGTAAGACCAATTTTCTGTTAGTTATAAATGCTTTGATGTAAGCATTATTTTGTAGCCTTTGCAAAAAGTTATCAGATTTGTAATGAACCAAGCAACTTTCTGGAAGTGTATAATTATAATTAAGTATGGATCTTTAGTATCTGGAAATACATTATGCAAAGAACATTTTCAACATGAAATCAATATACTAAGATATTGAAAAGATATATAAGTCAAAATAACTGTTTAAATGGTTCTGTTCCAGTTAATCTTTTTTTTTTCATTAGTTAAGAGTAAACAGAACTCCACCCTCTCACTGAATTGAATTGATTGAGGTACTGAAGTAATTTTGATTTGTGCTGTACGATTTTTCTTATAATTTCATATTTTCCATATTTCAGAGAGAAGTATAACTAGTCTGGATCAACAGTCCCTGATGTCGGCTATAGAAGACAACCAGTCACAACATCTACGAATAGTTCTCCGTCTGTCTGTCAACGAGGGTGTATGTCACATGTACAAACAGTTCTCAAACAGGAAATGGGCTGAGGTAAATATTGTTTTCTTCTACTGTGTTCATTTAGACTGAATTTCTTTTACCATATTTGCTAACCAAGTAATTTCACTCAAAAGACTGCTGCCATTAAGACTTCTTTACTTTTAAATATATCTGACATTACAATAAAATCCCTCATAATAAGAACAACTGTCTGAAAATTTGTCCCTTCTGCACCTTAACTTCTGTGTTTCTGTTTAGTTGGAAGTGAGATTCCAGTGTTACATGGTTGCTGACTGCGTAATATATGACAATGCAGAGATTCCATGTAGGAAACTGCTAGATGTGTCTCCTAGTATTCAGACACAGGTGGGAACCTGGGTAGAACCCTTCTTGAAGCCAGCTGGATGGTTTCCTCACATAAGAACTGTACACCCTAAGAAAGGTTTCAAATTTACTGCAGAGAGCAATGTCATTAAAATAACTAATTTCTAGTTTTCTGTACATTCAGTTTCACTAAATATTTTTGTTTCCCTTTTTTTAAGCATGTTTCAATTTTCATTTCAGGTTCAAAATACTGCCAGATCAATCAAGTCCAGTATGGAAGAAGATGACAATGAGCAGACGAATTCAGTGATGACATCATCACCAACAGGGGGCAGCACAGGTCAAGATAAGGCAGCAGAAGTGTGGACCAGTCTGTTTTGTGAACTGTCTAGAGCAGATTGACATAAACTATACGTAAAAAACTCAGTGCTAACTTTGTTATTCAACTTGTTGTTTTGTATATGATAGTGCTTGTGCTTATATATGCAAGTTATAGAAATAAATATCTAAAATATCCTGCTGTTTATTTTATATTTTTCAGGTTTCGTTACAGCAGTTATCTTGTTTTTCAACCACAATTTCAGATATACGTGTATACAACCTCCATGTAACTATAAAGTGAAAAAGATATTCTGTTTGGGTGTCTACCTGCCATGTATTTATATACAGCAAAACACCTCATGATTGCTCAATTCTGAGGATTTAACAAGAGACCACATAAATTGCATGAGTCAGCCAAGTGCACATTCTCTCAATTTACACCAATTTAGTAATCTGAAATCATATACATTTGTGGGGGGCAAATCCTTGTGAGTCAAAATCAATAAGGTAAATGAAGTACTGAAGTGTGGAATGTAAAACAAGAGGGTCATGATGACCCTGGATCGCTCACCTGAGTATCATGAGCTACATGTTTCAAATGTCAAACTGATGAAAAAATATTAAAAAAGTCAGTCGGTCACATTCATGGTCAATGAAATTCAGTTTTACGATTTGTGTGCGAAAACTGTGTATGTCATCAAAATTTCAAGGCTGTATCCTAAAAAACAAGAAAGTAGGTCAGTAGGTCAAGGTCACAGTCAAGTGACATCATATTACTTGGGGTCATCAGGTAATTATAATTAAACAGTCTTGGAAATAGGATCAGATGATTTTTTAAGTATTTTTTCCTATATAACTCACATAATAACTAAGTGACCCCAGGGCGGGGCCTCTTTTAACCCCAGGGGCATAATTTGAACAATTTTGGTAGAGGACTACTACACAATGCATCATACCAAATATCAAAAGCCTAGGTCGTATGGTTTCAGACAAGAAGATTTTTTTTTCCTATATAAGTCTATATGAAACTTTGGACCAGAGCAGGGCCTCTTTTCACCCAAGGGGTACAATTTGAACAATTTTGGTTGAGGACCATAAGACAATGCTACAAACCAAATATCAGGTCTAAGTGTTGTGGTTTCAGACAAGAAGATTTTTAAACTTTTTTTCCTATATAAGTCTATGTAAAACTTGGGACCCCTGGGGTGGGGCCGCCATATTTGACCCTAGGGGGATAATTTGAACAATCTTGGTTGAGGACCACTAGATGATGCTACATACCATATATCAAAGCCCTAGGCCATGTGGTTTTGTACAAGATTTTCAAAGTTTTCCCTGTATAAGTCTATATAAACCATGTGACCCCCGGGGCGGGGCCATATTTGACCCTAGGGGGGTAATTTGAACAATTTTGGTAGAGGACCACTAGATGATGCTACACACCAGATATCAAAGCCCTAGGCCCTGTGGTTTTGGACAAAAAGATTTTTTAAAGTTTTTCCTTTCGGTTGCCATGGCAACCAGAGTTCTGCATGGAATTCAATTCCTTGAAAAATTTTGAAAGGGGGACACCCAAGGATCATTCCTGTGAAGTTTGGTGTAATTCTGCCCAGTAGTTTTCAGGAAGAAGATTTTTTTAGAAAATGTTGACGGACACACGACGCACGACGGACATTGAGCAATCACAAAAGCTCACCATGAGCCAAAGGGCTCAGGTGAGCTAAAAAAAATACGTGGAAATATGATAGTGTTATTTTTCAAGATCTATGGGCACTGGTTGTGAAAATTTTACATGCTTCGCTGATGTGTCGAGAGTAAAACTGAAACCTCTGAAAAACACAGTTACCCCTAAAACTATGACTTTTTCCATCTGAACACTTCAATGTCTCTCACAATTATCCATCTTTGTTTCTGAATGCTAAAAAATGTATTCAAACTTTTCAAAAATCTATCTAGGTAAATGAACATTTTTATTTTCATCACTTTTACTTACAGAACTTTCCTGATAAACACTGTAGTTATTTATTTTTTTTAGACAAATCCGTATCATTTCCGACTGAGAACACTGATATGTTAATGCTAAGTCTTTCAGAATTGCATACTGATATTATAAGATCTATATTATCTAGATTGTGCTTGATATCTGACATCTGTTCATCATACAAACTAACAGCTCATTAAACTGAAAAGACGCGGAGATCTTTATGCCCACATAAAACTAAGACGAACATATTTTTCATGTTTTCCTATACTTTTCTAGAGTTAAAATTTTGATGTTCTGGAGAAAGAAAACAGTTTCATAGGGACATGACTTGTGAATTTCAAATTTATTAGTTAAAGTTCTTATTTGTTGGGAATTAATGTGGATTGACACAAAAATGGAATCCATGAAAATAAGTCCTCCACAAAAATTAATGACTCCACACTACTGGTATATATAATAATGACAAAGATACATAGTAATCAGGAAAACATTAATATAGTAAAACAATTTATTTCAAATATGTAAATCATAGAAATTTATACCCTTGATCTATTCATTCTTCACCAGTTCTGAACAATCAGTTATTACAGAAATGTGCCACCAAAATGTGGCCATTATATATTGGTAGAATTAAGTTTAGTAACTCCTCTGAAACAAATCTATCATTACACTGCAAGTTCTTCATTTACTTGCACCTCCACACTATCAACAAGAAGCTCAGTATCAATATCACACCTAATAAGCTTCATGTAACATTGCCATGCATTAAAGTCAGCAAGAGGCCTTAATGTGTGTCATAAACATGTCTGACCAAACCTCTGAGTCACCAAGTATCCTGATCCAACACCAATCTGTGTCACCAAGAAGCTTGATTTAACTTCATAATCAATCTGAATCACTACTACTGCTATCCGTTTCAACCTTTTTTGCTATGTTCTGAGTCCAGTCATAAGGTTTCCACATTTCACTAAACTTGAGCACTTTTATCCTCTGTTCATCAAAATTCTCCTTTGGTGGTTTCTTCCATAATCTGTGATCAGCATCTACCATTCCACCAATTATTTCCTAAAAAATTATATTCACAATTTTTATAATAAAATTCACAAGGCAGTCTGAAAGGCAGCTATATCCCCTGCCACTGTTACTGATAGTGAAAGGGTTGATGGTATTGGGTGGAACCATTAAACATTTGAGTTGTGACCTTGATCTTAAGCTGGCAGGGGTGAATTTTGAATTCTGCACGTTGTATTGATAAGGGGAATATTACAGCCAAGTCATATTAAAATCCTTCAAAAGGTTTAGGAGATACAGAGCAGACATAAAATGGAAGGCTTAAACCTTTGACCATGAGTTGTACCTTGACCTTGAGCCAACATGACTGACTCATGAGTGCTGCACATTGTCTTGATGAGGTGATCATTGACCCAAGTTTCATGAAAATCCTTCAAGGGGTTTAGGAGATACAGAGCGGACATAAAATGTTACGGACGGACTTATGGATGGAGACCATTCCTATAACCCCCCAACACTCGTGGCAGGGGATTAAAACAAATAGCTACTCTTAAAAAGTTTTGCACATCGTCTTGATGAGGTGATCAATTGACCAAAGTTCCTTGAAAATCCTTCAAGGGGTTCAGGAGATACATAGCGGACACAAAATGGAAGGCTAAAAAATTTGACCCTGAGTTGTGACCTTGACCTTGAACTTACATGGCCGACTCAAGAGTTCTGCATATCATCTTGATGAGGTGATCATTTGACCCAAGTTTCTTGAAATTCCTTCAAGGGGTTTACTTGTGACCTTGACCTTAAACCGACATGGCTGATTCATAAGTTCTGCACACTGTCTTGATGAGGTGATCATTTGACCCAATTGTCATGAAAATCCTTCAAGGGGTTTAGGAGATATAGAGCAGAAACAAAATTGAAGGCTCAAACCTTTGACCTCAAGTTGTGACCTTGACCTTGAGCCAACATGGCTGACTCATGAGTTCTGCACATCGTCTTGATGAGGTAATCATTTGACCTAAGTTTCATTATTATCCTTGAAGGGGTTTAGTAGATACAGAGCGGACACAAAATGGAAGGCTCAAACCTTTGACCGAGTTGTCACTCTGACCTTGAGCCGACATGGCCGACTCATGGGTTCTGCTCATTGTCTTGAGGCGAACATTTGACCCCAGTTTCATGATTATCCTTCAAGGGGTTTAGGAGATACAAAGCGGACACCAAATGGAAGGCTCAAACCTTTGACCTTGAGTTGTGAACTTGACCTTTAGCCGACATGGCTGACTCATGGGTTCTGCTCATCGTCTTGATGAGGTGATCATTTGACCTATGTTTCATGAAAATCCTTCAAGGGGTTTAGGAGACACAGAGTGGACACAAAATGTTACAGGCGGACAGACGGAAAGACAGACAGATGGAGACCATTCCTATAACCCCATCCCCCCACCCCATCACTCGTGGTGGGGGATTAAAAATTACTGTCTGTCAAGGGACTACATATACATGTATACCCTACAACAAAAAGATGTATTAAACAGAAACCCCATACTCCCTAACTGGAATGTTGAGCCAGATCTGGCTACATCTCAGTGAAGATATTAACAACATTTGTTAATTAAAAAGGTCCCCAAGTGCTTATCAATGTGTGTGTTTGATAACTTGACCATGGTGATACATGATTTCACATGAAACAGACTAGCTACTTTTCAGGATGGAATTTCTCAAATCAAAAATATTTTGGCTACAGAAACTGACAGTACCAAATAATTCTAAGTTTACATGTTAACTATTAACATAAAACCAAACTACCATATCAGCTGATATCTAAGTGAAGTAGGAAAATTAATACAAGAAAATTCTTAGCACAGGTATCAGCTGGTCTACTGACCAAATGATATCACCCTATGAAATTTGATTGTTGTAGGTCCACATGACCTTCAGTTATAAGCTTTCATCCCAATGGCTTTTGTTACCGTGACCTTACGAACTTAAAACAAAAGCAGTCATTTACTGACCATAGACAATCATCATATCATCATATGAAGTTTAATCAGAAATCATTTTATTATAATAAGTTTTAAGGTCACTGCAACCTTTGATCAGGTAATAGTCACATACACATATGCAATCCTCCTATGAAATTTTTTTCAGGTACACTCTCAGTATTTTCTACCTACTGATGAAACCAAATGGTCTATTAAAGGAACAACCTATGTAAGGAATGGTTGGTGGCATAATACAACCTTTTTCAAACCGGGTAAATGAAATTAATACAAACAGACTCTGTACTTTCTACTTACTGATGAAACCAAATGGTCTATTAAAGGAACAATCTACGTAAGGAACCCCTGGTAGCATAATACAGCCTTTTTCAAACCGGGCAAATGAAATTAATACAAACAGATGACAAAGGCTATCTAACTATTTGTTACAACTAGAATTTTAAGAAACATTGAGGAGACATACTTCGAATGTTTTTTTATCTATAATAAAAACTTACCTTTCCAAAGTAATATGGAAACCTGAATTCATCTTCTATTACATGTGCAAATCCTCCCTGATTACCAAAGTCTACCGCAAAGTAAGGAAATCCTTTTGGAACCTGCATAAAGGGCAGATAATAACGTTAATTTCTACTGAATCTAATAATTTCAAGTAAGGCTCAACATTTGATAAGAAGCCCAGTCTATGAAGAAAAGAGTAAAAACCTTCTTTTGCTATATTCTTTTTCCAAGATAAATTGCAGTCTCAAGTTTTATACATATTGCAATAAAGAAATGTACATATTCTTCATCAGTTTCAGCTTTTTTAATGAATTTTCTTGTATAAATAAATTTATTCATGGAGAAAACTGCCTATTTGCGAAAGTTCAAATTTAAGGTTACAGTCATGAATTGATTTTTTAACAAATTTTGCCAGGAATGTTTCAACAGAACTTTGTCACACCAAAATGAAACAAATTCACTTCATACAAGTATTAAGCAATCATCAGAAGACTGTCTTGGTCTAAAATATATTTTTAACCATAGAAAATGATACATACAGAGTGTCTGATATCTTTCTGACTGAGATCAACAACTTTTTTGTTCTGTGACCATTCGCTCTCACTTTCCTGTATGGCTTTCTGAAAAGGAAGTAAATGGCACAAAATTAGTTCCATCAACTTTCCTACATCAATCAAGGATGGAGCATGAATATTTTAGACATATTGTCTTCAATCTTGATGAAGAACACATTCCTCATCCCAGATTCCAACCTGCAATCTCTAGAATACAGATATGTGCATAAATTTTGGTAAAATTTAGGGTATTTATGGGCAATCTTTGCACCAGTCATATAACTTGCTGTGCAGATGAAGGAGTTTTAATATACTAAGTTATTCTTTTTAAAGAAAACTGTGTTCAGGACTCCCTATCTGTAAAACTGGATATATACTGGGCGTCATTGAAAAGTTACCACTTAATATATACCTATTTTATTTTTTATACAATATCAATGTTACTTTTTCATGGCCTGTGCGTGGTCTGTTACTCATAGACCCTGTCTGATCATGTCTCCTAACCCATTTCATGACTGTCAGGTGAGAACAGCCCATACGACGTGCAATTTCACGACATGAAAGTTCGGTGTCAACCATGCCAATGGCCTGATGGCGTTGATCATGCCTTAAACGTGGCATTCTTAGCAAAGATATTCTGGTTTTTTAACGTAATCCTTTTAGTCTGTCGACTAACTTTCAAGTATGATGAATGATTTGCAATAGAATTTTCGTACAATGTTGACATTGCTCGAAAAAGTCATTTTGCACGTGCAGCCCGTGCCTCAAATGGAGTTCATCAAATTTGATAAATCTTTACACCAGCGACGTCTCAGCTGCATCAAAAATGTAGTCGTGTGATGCTTTTAATATAATCCAATGCGACTTTTAAAAGATAAGGGCCATTAGGGTGGTAACTTTTCAGTGATGCTGAGTATATATCTGCTGTCATATAAAAATATATTCATACCTGATATAGAAATTCATAGAAACACAGAAACAATCCTGTGAGGTTTGATGACTCTGTGTCATGTACTTTTTGAGATATGCACAACACAAATTCGGACTGACAGAAAGATGGACAAGGACAACTTTAAATGCCCCACACAGAAAAAATAGGGTGTATGGGCACAAAAAAAAATGGTGGGAGTAGGAGTGGAAAAGATGTATCTAAATAATCTCTTTTTTGCAAAACTTGAGGCATAGACAACAACTTGGTAGAACAAGCGGCCTTCCTAAAACCACCTGCATTGCTTCCTCAAATGACCCAATACAAAAATGCACAGTTACCTTGAAATATATGGGAGCTAAATCTCCCACTTCCTTGTCCATAGGTACACATTCTATACACATATGTGGGAACTGTTTAAGCTTCATGCACGTTTCCATAAATACCACATCTTCATCTCGATCTGCAAACATCTTCGTTAATGTTCTTCTAAATACCTGCAAATAACATTTCACATTTCTATAGGAAAACATAAATCACTTGCATATTTACAGATGCAACAAAACTATTTCAACTGTTATACTCTCACAGGATTTACCTCTGTCAAAATCTGTTATTCAATTTGTTGGGTTTCACATTACATTGACAGTTTAGGTCAAATAGATACTTTCAACCAAAGACCTCAAGTGCTGCTATGGCAATATTTCAGGCAAGGGCAACACCACTAGATTATTCCGTTAGTCAGCGATATGGTTTTCTCACGAGTGTTTGTTTTGTTGGGTTTAACGTCACACCGACACAATTATTATAGGTTATTAGATTTGTATCGAGAAATACGCACAAGTTCTGTAGCGGAAATACTGCACAACTTAGGAGTGCAATATCATTCAACAAAAGAATGAGTGCATACCCTCCATGCATTATTTCATCATGAGTGGGCACCTGGGTAAAAGCACCAACCTTCTGTTGGATAGCTTCCTCACATGAAGAATTCAACGCCCCAAGTGAGGCTCAAACTCACATCGGTGAGAGGCAAGTGATCTGAAGTCAGCGACCTTAACTACAAAGGCCCCTTCTCACATGAGTAAGGTTTTGACGCACAGCACTGAGGGGCATGTGATTCAAGGTCAGCAATATTAACCACCTGGTCACAGAGGCCCCTTCAGCCAAATCTACTTTGTATGACTAAGTTATAATAAAAGGATTTCCTATGATTTTACACAGTAGTAACCTTGCTGTTTATCAAAAATGAGTGGTTTTAACCTTGACCTTTGTTTCATTCAGTAGCATGTAGATCATTTACATAATGGCCCCTAGTGATAACAATTTGTTGAAATAGTATCTACCAATATGAAAAATCTTTTCTTTTTTTTCTCATTTGAGTCTAAGACAATTTTTCCTTATAGTGTTGATAAGAGCTGGCTCAAGTTAGCCTTATAAATGAAGTACCTGTATTTCACTCCAGACGTCTTCATCAACAGTTGTTCCTGAGGCTACATGCTGCATTGGTACTATCAAACAGTGACCCTCTGTCAGAGATTTGTTGTTTGGTAAACACAAGTATACCTGCAACAAGATGCTTCATGCTGCATTAGTACTATCAAACAATGAGCTTCTGTCAGAGATTTGTTGTTTGGTAAACACAAGTATACCTGAAAGAAGATGCTACATGCTGCATTAATACTATCAAACAATGAGCTTCTGTCAGATTTGTTGTTTGGTAAACACAAGTATAAAACCTGAAACAAGATGCTATATGCTGCATTAGTACTATCAAACAGTGACCTTCTGTCAGAGATTTGTTATTTGGTAAACACATGTATAAAACCTGAAACAAGATGCTACATGCTCCTTTGTACTATCAAACAATGACCCTCTGTCAGAGATTTGTTGTTTGGTAAACACAAGTATAAAACCTGAAACAAGATGCTATATGCTGCATTAGTACTATCAAACAGTGACCTTCTGTCAGAGATTTATTGTTTGGTAAACACAAGTATAAAACCTGAAACAAGATGCTACATGCTGCATTAGTACTATCAAACAGTGGCCCTCTGTCAGAGATTTGTTGTTTGGTAAACACAAGTATACCTGAAACAAGATGCTACATGCTGCATTAGTACTATCAAACAGTGGCCCTCTGTCAGAGATTTGTTGTTTGGTAAACACAAGTATACCTGAAACAAGATGCTACATGCTGCATTAGTACTATCAAACAGCAACCCTCTGTCAGAGATTTGTTGTTTGGTAAACACAAGTATACCTTAAACAAGATGCTACATGCTGCATTAGTACTATCAAACAATGAGCTTCTGTCAGAGATTTGTTGTTTGGTAAACACAAGTATACCTAACACAAGTATACCTAAAACAAGATGCTACATGCTGCATTAGTACAATCAAACAGTGACCCTCTGTCAGAGATTTGTTGTTTGGTAAACACAAGTATACCTGAAACAAGATGCTACTTGCTGCATTAGTACTATCAAACAGTGACCCTCTGTCAGAGATTTGTTGTTTGGTAAACACAAGTATACCTGAAACAAGATGCTACTTGCTGCATTAGTACTATCAAACAATGAGCTTCTGTCAGAGATTTGTTGTTTGGTAAACACAAGTATACCTGAAACAAGATGCTACATGCTGCATTAGTACTATCAAACTGTGACCCTCTGTCAGAGATTTGTTGTTTGGTAAACACAAGTATACCTGAAACAAGATGCTACTTGCTGCATTATTACTATCAAACAGTGGCCCTCTGTCAGAGATTTGTTGTTTGGTAAAAACAAGTATACCTTAAACAAGATGCTACATGCTGCATTAGTACTATCAAACATTGACCCTCTGTCAGACATTTGTTGTTTGGTAAACACAAGTATACCTGAAACAAGATGCTACATGCTGCATTAGTACTATCATACAGCAACCCTCTGTCAGAGATTTGTTGTTTGGTAAACACAAGTATACCTGAAACAAGATGCTACATGCTGCATTAGTACTATCAAACAATGAGCTTCTGTCAGAGATTTATTGTTTGGTAAACACATGTATACCTGAAACAAGATGCTACATGCTGCATTAGTACTATCAAACAATGAGCTTCTGTCAGAGATTTGTTGTTTGGTAAACACAAGTATACCTGAAACAAGATGCTACATGCTGCATTAGTACTATCAAACAATGAGCTTCTGTCAAAGATTTGCTGTTTGGTAAACAAGTATACCTGAAACAAGATGCTACATGCTGCATTAATACTATCAAACAATGAGCTTCTGTTAGAGATTTGTTGTTTGGTAAACAAGTATACCTGAAACAAGATGCTACATGCTGCATTAATACTATCAAACAATGAGCTTCTGTCAGAGATTTGTTGTTTGGTAAACAAGTATACCTGAAACAAGATGCTACATGCTGTATTAATACTATCAAACAGTGACCTTCTGTCAGAGATTTGTTGTTTGGTAAACACAAGTATACCTGAAACAAGATGCTACATGCTGCATTAGTACTATCAAACAGTGACCCTCTGTCAGAGATTTGTTGTTTGGTAAACAAGTATACCTGAAACAAGATGCTACATGCTACATTGGTACTATCAAACAATGAGCTTCTGTCAGATATTTGTTGTTTAGAAATTGCAAGTATACCTGAAACAAGATGCTACATGCTGCATAGGTATTGCTAAACAGTGGCCTTTTGGTAAAAACAGCAGGAGTCATCTACTTGCCTCATGCAATGATCCTATGAAGTTGTATGATTGTATGCAGAAGTTATCTTTAGTTATCAAGTGGTAAATGTTTTCAGTCTGTGACCTTGAACTTTGACCTACTGACCCCAAAACTATAACGGTCAACAACTGACCACAGGCAATCATCCTATAAAGTTTCTTGACTGTAGGTCAAATCTTTCTTCAGGTATTCAGTAGAAACAGTATTTAGCCTCAAGGTCCCGTTTGATGACTGTATGCTGAAAAATCCTTACCAGATATAGATATGTCAAAATACATCTAAAATTTGGAGGTACCATCCATGTTGTACCACAGAAAAGTGGTCTCGGTTTTTCACTTTGACCAATAATAAAAAAGTTACAAAATAAGCTATTTATAGTAACATAAAAGGGAAGTAATTCAATAAAAAAATCATTGTAAGTGAACAAAAAAGGGATCTGCCAAATAAAAACAAGAGCACCGCAATGCAGTGCAATATACACAAAAAGTCCCATGACCTTTGACCCCTAAGTTTGACCTTGACCTTGAAGTGAGCCATCTTAAACATGCGCTCTGCACGTCGACTCATTGTGAGCAACATTTTTGCCAAGTTTCTTTAAAACCCTTCAAACGGTTCAAGAGTTACAGAGCGGACACGAAACAAAGTGATATGACCTTGGACCCCTAAATGTGACCTTGACCTTGAAGCAAGCCATCCGAAATATGCGCTCTGCACGTCGTCTCGATGTGGTGAACATTTAAGCCAAGTGTCTTTGAAATCCTTCAAGGGGTTCAAGAGTTATAGAGCGGACACGAAATTGCGTATAGACGGACAGACGGACACCTGCATCATAACATAATATGTCCCTTCAGGCGTATAACAATATACCCCTCTTTGGTGAAAGGGGACACAATGTAAGCTTAAACTGAAATGTGAGGTAGAAAATCCATCCACATTTAAACATGAAGTAAACTAATTTCTAAAACATAACACATTCTAAAACAAGATAATGTAACTGATCTATAACAGCACACATTTCAACATCAGATAATTTTCATTGTAAAAATGTTGTAAAACTTGTTAAATGCCATACCAGATTTTGTGTCAAGCATTATTATATTTACTGAAACTTGTGATACTGTGAAAATCTGTGAAACTGAATCGAAAGAACCAATTTTCCGTAAATATATTTATGCTTTATTTCATATGTGAAGTCCACGAATTTATGTCACCACAGAACTGCTATTTTGGAAGAAATCACGAAATTCTATGCCAATCAAAGTAAATTATTTCATAGTATATGTAACTTCTATCAAAACAATACAGAATGTATAACAGTTTTATTTTGAAGCTATATATCTGTACACAGTTTCAAGCCAAGTGAGTTTACGTAGGACATATTTACCTTTGTACCTATGGCAATAATAAGATGCTTCGGCACATTTCCGAAGCAGAACCGACACTTCTCCAAGGAAGCTGCCATTTTCTTATGCTCTGAAAAATACAAGAACAAAAAGTTTAACACAACAGAAAAGTGACTGCATGATTATAATTTTCATATATTTTGAAACATAATTTTCATATATATTTTTATATTTTGAAACAACAGTCTTTCTTTGACTTAAATTTTTGTGGGTTTACCATATACAGGGGAAGTTGTATCTCTCTCTTGCTGTCTAGAAGCAGTTTCCTGTTGCCTGAAGTGGGCAAAGCTTACCATACATAGCAGCAGTTCTACCTCTCTGTTTCTGTAAAGATATAGTTTCCTGTTGCATGTACTGTGCAACGCTCATCATATATAACAATAACTCTATCCATCTCTTCTTGAAAAGAAAGTTTCCTGTTGCCTGCACTGTGGAACACTTACACTGTATAGAGGCAGTTTTACCTCTCTGTTCCTGTATAGACAGTTTCTTGTTGCCTGTACTGAGGAATGCCTACTAGAAACAGCAATGCATACCATATTTATCTGCAGCTCTGTCTCTCTTCCTGTATGGAAACTGTTTTCTATTGCATGTACTGGACAACACTAAGTCTTGTCATTTGTAGGAACAGCTATGGTCCTTTGTTCTTATATATACATACCAGTAGTTTGCTGTTGCCTGTACTGTGCAACACTTACCATGAATAGCAGCAGCTCTATCTCTCTGTTCCTGTATAGACTCTGACTGTTTCCTGTTTGCGTTGCTAATGAAAACATCGTCAACTTGAAAGTCATCATTGGTCTTCTGAGCAGCCTGAAGAAGAAAATGTCTTGCTGATAGAAACCCTGATTATTTCACTTTATCATATCTGAACTGTTTCCAGCTTTCAATTTTCTTTTGCTTTTATTGAAATTATACCAAACTTAAAACAATGACTGTGAAGCTATACTTAGAAATGTGAACTCCACAGATAAGAGGGTCTATACTGATCAGAGTGACAGTTAAGTTGAAACAAGTGACCGAGTATTACAGTGACAATAAAGTCCCCTACAAATATAAAAGTTTGTTAGTGTTCGTCCCTTGTGGCTGTTGGCAACAGTGTTAAGATTAACTAGAAATGTGTCCATATGACACAGATGCCCCCACTACATAACAAAGGACACAAATCTTTTCCTAGGTCAGGGGCCATAACTCCTACAATACTGAATGAATCCAGACGCGAAACCCCACAATTGCACATGCTGACCAACATTCCTGTAAACTTTGGTGACTCTAGGTCAAATACTTTTGGAGCAACGCGCGACACAACATTAAAACAAGAGGGCCAAGATGGCCCTAGGTCGCTCACCTAAGAAACACACCATAACAGTGTAAAACATGTTTGACCTAGTGATTTCATGGAAACAAATATTCTGACAAACTTTCATTAAGACTGGACCAAAAAATTGGTCTCTAGCGATTAAACAAGCATTTTCTTAGATATGATCTAGTGACATAGTTTTTGACCCTAGAGGACCCATGTTCAAACTCGACCTAGATTTTATCAAGGCAATCATTCTGACCAAAATTCATGAAGATCAATTGAAAAATACAGCCTCTATCGCATACAGAAGGGTTTTCCTTGATTTGACCTAGTGACCTAGTTTTTGACCTCATCAAGGCAATCACTCTGACCAAATTTCATGAAGATCAATTGAAAAATACAGCATCTGTTTAGGCATAGGAAAAAGAGATCAATATAACTGCACCTTTACTAATCCTACCAGGTTTTCTGTACTACAAAAGTGCTACTATTGTGACATTTTGATACAAGCAAAACTGTATTATCTGCACTATAAAATATTTACTGGTATTTCATTTTATTATCGGCTTGTTAAAAGTTAATTTTTACCATAAGTAAGTTGACAAACATAGGAACCAGTGATTCAGAGGTAAATCAAACACATAATAATGAATCCTAAACTATTTTGTTGTGCAAAAATGTATAATATTGTGTCTTAAACCGTTTTCGTTTTCCACTCTATTGTGTAATTGCAAGGGAAGTAAACTAATAAATATCTCTGCTTTAAAGTACTAGCCCAAGGCAAGAGTTGACATTCTTTGCAGATCACAACTTCGAATTAAATATTAAAATTTCTGTTATTGATATTAGCAAAACTATCATACATTGCACATTTGTGAAATCATTTTTGTTAATTTCAAGGACTTGGAAATCAATTTCTAGACTTTATTTAATGTATTTCTATCAATGAAAAGGTTAGGGTCTATCTCTAATCTGTTGCATACACAATGTTTTCCTTCAATTTGACCTAGTAACCTAGTTTTTGACCCCAGATGACCCATTTTCGAATTCGGCCTAGATTTTACCAAGGTATTATCATTCTGGCTAAATTTCAAGAAGATCAGTTTAAAAATACAGCCTCTACTGCATACACAAGGTTTTTCTTTGATTTGACCTAGTGACCTAGTTTTTGACCCCAGATGACTCATTTTCGAACTTGGCTTAAATTTCATCAAGGTAATCATTCTGACCAAAATTCATGAAGATCAATTGAAAAATACAGCCTCTACCGCATACACAAAGTTTTTCCTTGATTTGACCTAGTGACCTAGTTTTTGACCCCAGATGTCCCATTTTCGAACTTGGCCTAGATTTCATCAAGGTAATCATTCTGACCAAAATTCATGAAGATCAATTGAAAAATACAGCCCATATAGCATACACAAGGTTTTTCCTTGATTTGACCTAGTGACCTAGTTTTTGATCCCAGAAAACCCATTTTCGAACTCAGCCTAGTTTTCATCAAGATTATCATTCTGACAAAATTTCATGAAGATCAATTGAAAAATACAGCCTCTATCGCATACACAAAGCATTGCTCAGGTGAGCTAATGACCAATTTTTCACTAAGTCTGGGCAATAACTCCAACACGACTGAATGAATCCAGACGTAAAAGCCCAGGTGCACAACTACACATGCTGACCCACATTCCTGTAAAGTTTTGTGAGTCTACATCAAACACTTTTGGAGCTATGCGTGACACAACACTAAAATGACGAATTTTTACAAAGTCAGGGGCCATAACACAGCAGACACACATTTCAGCTATTTGACTTCTTATCTCCAAATGTGTCCTTGACTTTGGAACCAGTGACCTGAGTTGTGTGCTCTGCACATCGACTAGGTAAGGTTAACAACTAATATTACTTTGAAATTCATGAAAATCTTCCAAGCAGTTTAAACAAGATCGTGCGGACACAAAGATAAGCTATTAGACCTTTGGCCTCCAAATGTAATTCTGATCAGTGATCAGGGTTGTGCACACTGCAAGCTCACTTGAAAAGGTTCACAATTATTGCTAGTTTTATGAAAATCTTCTTAGTGGTTAAGAATATAATTATGGAATGGACAAAATGGACGGAGAGATATATGGACCAACCAATGAACATGAGCGACACCAATATAACCACCATATACTTCGTATCTGGGAATATATGAAATAAGGCAATGCCTCAATCAGGAATCGTTATAGTCTATCAGCTTGCCCAGAAATATGCGTTTGTATCAACTTAAAGGTAGATTTTGGAATAAAGAACAATACTGCCCTATTTGTACTGATGTGCAAGACATTGTGGTTCGGACAATTATGTGGACACTTATTACACACAAGGAAAAGACGTATTCTTCCAAAAATTCTAAAGTCAGATGCTCTGTGCACATGCCAGAAGACCACATTTTTTTAATTTGATGGTGTATCTCATTCGGTATATATCGCATGTTACTGTAGAGGGATTCCTCACATGACAAATTCTACACCAGAAGCAAGGTTTCAAATCAACATCAGTGAGGGGACAAGAGATTTTAAGCCTGCAACACCTAACCATTCAGTCAATGTGGACCCTTTTTGAAATTTACAAAATGTACTTATTTTAGTTAACAAGATCTAAATTTGAATGCATAGCTATTTTAATACAGTAGCCACGCTCTCAGGGATGTGCAAAATGCTCCAGGTATCAATGGTTTTGAGTGATCTGAACACAGAAACTATAAAAGAAATGGCTGAAGAAAGCCAATATGCTTGAGTCGTTGATGCTGAAGCGAGCTGTGTTTCACTATAACTGAATACATGTTAGGTGTACTTAATATTTTATCTTATATCGATGTAACAAAATTCTGATATGCTTCAAAATAAGTGCCTTTATCACAACCTCCTATGATTACTTTAAATTTATATCTGAAGACGAATAGTGTCAAAACCGATAAAATATGAACTAACATTTCTCTATATATATACTAGATTGGTTACAGTGAAGAGAAAACATATCTACAAAATACAGCATAAATAAAATCAACATTTATTTTGAGAAAATGGCTTCACTTAATCCACAGAATTTCAGTGTTTCAATCACAGGCACTTCAGATGAAGTTACTGATATGTATTGTGAGCAATGTAAATTACATGACAACAAGGAAGTTTCTGCAAGTGGATTTTGTGTGGACTGCACTGAATATCTTTGCTCTATATGTCTTGTGTATGATAAAAGGACTTACTTTAAACACACTCATCTTAACAAAGACAGTATGCCGGAAGACTTTTGTTTCGATAAATGTTCTATACATACAGATACACTTATAAAATTTTTCTGTTCAAACTGTGATGAAACAGCATGTAAAATCTGCAAAATAAATCAACACAAAAGTTGTGTGGATATTCATCACCTTCCGAAAGTTGTTGAAAATATTGAGAATGGTCCAGAGTTGAAACATCTTAATGAAGATATTGATGAAGTATCCAAAGAACTAGCAGATACATCAGAGGAATTGGATAACAACATTAAAGAAATAAAGGTGCTAGAAGAAGCAGCAAGAGCTGCCATAAACAAATACAAGGAAGACATGAAAAAAAACTTCAAAGAACGCGAGCAGGCAATAATTAAACATTTTGAAGAGAAAAAGGAGAAAATTATACATGACCTGATGAAACAGAGAGCATATGATATTAGAAAGCTCCACGAACAGAAACGAAAGGTAGAACAGAATCTAGAAAATTTAACCATTGAAACTATAATGAAAGTCACAGACACTAAAAATCGTGATGCAGAAAGACTACAAAAATGTGTACAGAAGCAAAAAAACTTGTCAACAGATGTGAAAATACTAAGAACTGATATAGAGCAGAAAACAGAAACTTGTCAAAGATCTACATTGTTCATTGCTATAAAGAAGAATGAGAAGCATTTACACAAGCTCAAAGAAGATCTTAAAGAATTAAAAGAAGACAGCAAAATAAGTAGATACTCTATTCAGACAAAGACGGCAGGTCTTATGGATGAAAGTCTCGGATTAGAGAACCAGTACTTCTTTTGCATTGAAATTCCCGAATCTGGATTGGGGAAATCTGAAAATAAGAAAACTGCAACTTTTGAATATGAAATTACACCAAAAAGAAAGGAAAATAAAACATTATCTTGTTCAAGTTTATGTATACCATCAGAAAATCATCTCCTAGTTGCTGATTACAACAACAGTGCAATTTTATACTTTCAGAATCTGCAAGATAACAAGGATTCTTTTACTCTGCACAAAATGTCATCCGGTCCCTGGGATATGACTGCAACAGATGAAAACAAAGTAGCCGTAACATTTCCAGATCAAGGGCAGTTCAAAATTATAAACATTTCTAAACTAAAGCACAGGCGTCTCAGTCCGCTCAAACCATTACTGAAATCAGAAGAAATCCTTGCAGAAATCAAGGTTGGGAAAAGCTGTCATGGAATTACTAACTGTGAAGGAACTCTTATTGTTTCGTACATAAACCCAGCCAAAATCCAGATAATGGACATGAATGGATACATTCTGAAAACTTTTGACAAGGATTACACAAACAAACCACTGTTTTCCTCTCCAATGCATATTGCTCTTGATACAGAAAACACAATCTTATATGTGTCTGATAGTGAAAAAAACACCATTACGGGTATGACCATTGATGGCAAGGTCAAATCTATCTACAAACCTAAACCATTGTTTCGACCAACTCAAATAGCAACGGATGGTTCCGGAACACCATTTGTTTGTGGACACAAGTCTAACAATATCCACGTGTTATCTTCTGAGAAACTACACATGGATATACTAGTGCAAGGCCGAGGGATCTTGCAACCAACAAGTCTCGCATATTGTAAGACAAACAACAAGCTCTTTGTTGGCATGACAACAAGCCAGGTAATCAGGGTGTTCAAAATATCAACTGACAAATAATCAGCTGCCAAGTTAATCTTGCATACTAGGATATTTGTTACCATGAAACATTCATTTTGCAATAAATATCAATCATTGCATGGGAAACAGACGATGGGCGTAAATAAGAATGACACAGACATCTTGTGACATCATAAACATGTGCATCACATGAAGTTCCATTTCATTTTATTATTTACAGCATATCTCAAACTTCTTGTTTTGTTACAAAGAATTGAGAAATATACTAAGAACAAAGTATGACTATAATTTTTACCTAGTCTTATATGAAAAAATAGAAATCAATAAACAACTTTTAAGTACAATGGCAAAACTACACTCAACAAAATTCCTAATCGGTCAGTTTATAATTAATGTATAACTATTTTGTTAATAATGCATGTATTTACACGAAATTTCACATGCCGACATTTGAATAGGTACTGCAGCTAACTATCAATTTATTTTTGTCGACTAACAAACCAAAGTAACTGCATTAGTCGTTTTGACTAATATTGGACATTTTGCACGTGTAGGGCATGTGCACCAACATGCACGTGTTAGTTTACACTTTAGGCGTTACTGATGAAAGTCCTACTAGAAAAACACATATCATCGTGAAATTGACACAAGAGCAACGCGACTGAGCTGTCGGAATGTTGCAAGCCGGGACACATTTACAACACATGTGTAATTATTTTTTTATTTCAATTTTAATTCCATTTTAACCTTATTTTCATTTACAAGAACCCTTAATAGTAGGTTATCTACCATCCGCCCTCTTTTGGTGACATTTAAGGGGACGCATACTTTGAAATTAGAAAAAAGTGGGTGGGGTATTATAAAATTTACCTGCAAAAAAGTACAAGGTTTTGGTAAATGAAATGAATACTGTTTCAACTGTTATAAGTACACAAAGGATTGCTCACTAAAATAAAAATGAGAAAAACTGAAACAAGAAAGTTATTGTTGAATTACATAAGACTTCTTGTGTACATTCAAAGTCAACAATTAAGACTTTTTGGTGCGAAAATAATAGTGCTTCACTTTGTCCAAACATTTATCAATGTCCTACAGATTCTAATTTAAAGAAAGAATGTGAAATAAGTTCACTGTCTTGCTTTTCATTTCGCATATGTGAGCTAAAACACATTATTTAGTTTGTTTACAAAGTAGTGCATAAGAAAAGATACGGTGGTCAAGGAATGCCACATTACAAAACTAAAAGAGTATATTCCCCTTAATACATTAAACATTTATTGTTACAGAAGTCTAGTGGCTTACAATAAAGGCCTAGAAATGTTGCCATTATTAATTTTTAACTTGGTATTCATGAACTACAATGCACTTAAATATCAAAAACACATTCGACAAACTTTTGAATTGTATTGTCTTAAAAATCCCTAAAATAAGGTATGAAATTTGGTTGAGAGGTCCAATCAATGTGTATATGCGCAAAAGCAACATTCTAATCTTGTTCACAAAAGTTACTAATAAACAGCAGGAATGTCAATGATCAAAACTGGACGAATATACAGTTATCCTCACTTTAATGTCATTTATAATTTGTCCTTGAATTCTCCACCATACTTTTCATAATTCTGTTTGCACGAGTTGCACCAGAATGCTGTCATTCACGTAAAAAAACGGGGTCAAATAAGTTGTAAATGCAATATCATCTAAACGTAATTAATGGATTATGCAGTTCAAGATAAACTTTATCTCATAACGTAACGAACATGTATAATGTTGTAACAACAACTTTACTTACACTGATTTAAGTAGCAGTCGGTTTATAAGTGACTTTATTGATTCATTTTGTGTTTTGTTATTGTTGTCAAAAAGTATAACGGAAGTGCCTCACAACTGAAGCGGAAACCAGTTTGATGCGCAAAGTAGTCCACTGTAAGTAATATTATTTGACAAATGTCCACAGAAATTAATAATTATCTAATATTAAAGACGAATATCTGAATAGGATTCATTATTTGATAAGAAATTATAATCATCGACATGTTTTTTTAAAAATCGTACACGTGCTGACACCTAAGTTGTCTCCCGTTGTTTATTAGAGTTACCTTTCGTCCGGCGCAGTAATACATTTGCAGTGAATCGCCGAGAAGTCGTGGGAAAATTAAAAACCATGTAAACAAACTAAAATTAACCACCTTTTCAAGATTAATTTCAAGTGATCGACATTATGCATTTAACCCGCCTGACCTGTGTAGCATCTTAGATATCTGTTCTAAGGTATTCATTGTGTAGAATGCCATGTTATGCCCTTGCAATGCTAATCCCACTCTGATTTTTTTGTTTACATTTTTTATCAATGAGAAATATGGCGTCCATCCCGAGATGAACAGACATGGCGTTAAATTTTTACATGTTTAAGCAAACCTGGTGTGTTAGAAAGAAAATCTCATCCCTTCAACATTATTTGGAACACTGTTATTGTAAAAAACCTGTATTTTCCTTATACAAAAGCTTAATATTTTGTGTTGAATGTACTTTCACAAAGACCTCTGTTTTCCTATTACATTCATAGTACCACATCCTTATCCACAAAATACTGAATATTACAGGTGTCCATCAGTATTATATCAGTTAAGGAATATGTTTTTTATTTTCCCACCATCGATTTCTTGAATATGCACCCCTTCCGCATTGCTGTATGAACTGTGAATGTAGCAATATGCGTCCCCTTAACCCAAGTACAATTCATTAAAGTGACCGATTTTGAATTCTGTTGTATAATTCCTATAGCCTGGGCACGTTGCTCTTGTGTCAATTTCCTGACGATATTTATTTTTCTAGTAGGACTTTCGCCAGTAATAATAAAAGTGTTCATTTTTCCATGCATATTGGTCCACATGCCTTGCACGTGTAAAATATACTATATTGGTCAAAGCGCGTAATGTGGTTACTTTGGCATCCCCATCCCATCCCCACATCTGTCCAATTTCCCTAGTCCACAATGTGGTATTTTAACGCTTGTAATATGCTTAGCTCCTATGGACCATTTTCTAGAGTTTTTGTCTGACTGCTGATTGTTAGGATAAGGTCATATAAAAAGGCTACTTTAGAGGGTTTCCAGCCAACAATAGCTCAGTAAACCTAATGTCTGCACTGCAAATTCAACATGATTTTAAATATATGTTATCTCCAAGCCCACCCGCTAATAGCTCAGTAGGTAGAGCGTCGGTCTATAGATCACGGGGTCACGAGTTCGATCCTCCGGCGAGGCGTATGTTCTCCGTGACTATTTGATAAATGACATTGTGTCTGAAACCATTAGTCCTCCACCTCTGATTCATGTAGGGAAGTTGGCAGTTACTTGCGGAGAACAGGTTTGTACTGGTACAGAATCCTGGAACACTGGTTAGGTTAACTGCCCGCCGTTTCATGACTGAAATACTGTTGAAAAACGGCGTTAAACCCAAAAGAAACAAACAAAATGTTATCTCCAATGAGTTTGCCTTTTTCTTTTTGTTTGGTTTAATACTGTCAATATTATGGCGACTTTCCAGCTTTTGACGGTAGAAGAAGACCCTAGGTGCCCCTCCCAGCATTAAGAAAGCTGAAAGACTATCTCACATAAAAGAATTCTACACCCCAAGCAAAGTTTCAAAACAAAAGCAGTGAGGGGCAAGTGATTTGAAGTCAGTGACATTAACCACTTGGCCATAGAGGCACCTTATGCATACAACCTTCAGTGAGTTTGCATTCAAGATTTGCTGAGTTTGCATATAACCTTTCCTGTGAATAAGGTCATTTAATCTTTCATTTAATCTTTCGAAAGATAACATCACCAGTTTTATCAATTAAAGTAAGGGTGGTATGTATGCTGGATCCACATTTTATCCAGGTTATTAAATGATGTGTGGCCAAGACTTTCAACTAAATAAACTTTCATAATTTATCTGAAGAGTAACACAATGTACTCTACGATTTATGCATGGCATAATAAAATCTTGAGTAAAAGTTTTTGTTCTGAATAAAATCTGTATACACATATACCGAATGAACTTCATGATCCCAATTTAAAGGACCACAATGCCTTTGATTGTGGCTTCCACATTTTTAGCTCACCTGTCACATAGTGACAAGTTGAGCTTTTGTGATCACCCTTCGTCCGTCGTCAGTCCGTGCGTCCGTCCGTCAACAATTTCTTGTCTGCATGATTTATGATTTTATTTTAACCAAACTTGCACACAACTTGTATCACCATAAGATCTCGGTTCCTTTCTTGAACTGGCCAGATCCCATAATGGGTTCCAGAGCTATGGCCCCTGAAAGGCCCAAAATTAGCTATTTTGACCTTGTCTGCACAACAGCAGCTTTATTTATGATTTGATTTTTACCAAACTTGCACACAACTTGTATCATGATAAGATCTTGGTTCCTTTCTGGAACTGGCATGATTCCATTATGGGTTCCAGAATCATGGCCCCTGAATGGGTCAAAATTAGCTATTTTGACCTTGTCTGCACAATAGCAGCTTCATTTATGATTTGATTTTAACCAAACTTGCACAAAACTTGTGTCACCGTAAGATCTTGGTTCCTTTCTTGAACCGGCCAGATCCCATAATGGGCTCCAGAGTTATGGCCCCTGATAGGGCCGGAATTAGCTATTTTTACCTTGTCTGCACAATAGCAGCTTCATTTATGATTTGAATTTAATCAAACTTGCACAAAACTTGTGTCACCAAAAGATCTTGGTTCCATTCTTGAACCAGCCAGATCCTGAAAGGGCCAAAATTGGCTATTTTGACCTTGTCTGCACAATAGCAGCTTCATTTATGATTTCATTTTAACCAAACTTGCATCACCATAAGATCTCGATTCTTTTTTATACGCCCACAGGGACGTATTATGTTATCGCCTCGGTGTCCGTCTGTCTGTCTGTGTGTTGGTTAGCAATTTCCCTTCCGCTCTGTAAATCCTGAACCCCTTGATGGATTTTAGAGAAACCTGACACAAATGTTCACTCACTGAAAGGATGTGCAGAGCGCATGTTTTGGATGGCTAAATTCAATGTCAAGGTCACACTTAGGGGTCAAAGGTCATATGACTTTGTTTTATGTGAATATTGCTCTGCATTTGCGTTGCATTGCAGTAACTCTTGTTTTTATTTGGCAGATCCTTCTTTTGTTTGCTTACAATATTCTTTTTTTATTACTTTCCTTTTATGTTACTATAAATAGCTTATTTAGTAACTTTTTTTATTACTGGCCGTAGGGAAAAACTGAGACCACTTTTCCGTGGTACAACATGGATGGTACCTCCAATTTTTAGGTGAATTTTGACATATCTGTACCTTGTAAGATTTTTTTCTTTTTGTTTTTGGTTAAAGCAATGGTACTCAGGTAAGCGATATAGGGCCATCATGGCCCTCTTGTTATGTTATGTTATGTTATGTTATGAACATAAAATATTCTATTTTCTTGTTAAATCCAATGTTTGATAATTGTTTTTTCATGTATTTGTCATAGTTTTGACTATATGATTAACATAATAGATAGTACTATAAAATGCACTGTTTTGATTATCTCCCTTTATGACCTTGACTTCATAGTAGCATTTTTCTAACTACCTATTCGCTTATGTATAGTCTCTATTTGGACAGCAGCATTATCTGTTTTTTCAACATTATGGAACTTAAACAACACTGGGCCCAAGTACAGGTTAGTTTACTGGGGGACTGGAACAGTTTTTGTTTTGTTGATTAATCATTATCAAGTATTGTCCAGAAGTTTTCTATGCATTAATCATGGTCAGTGATATTAGAAATCAACTTACTGATGCTCTTAAGGCATAACCCCCTTATTTGTATTCATTTTTTGACCCAAAAATAATTTCCGAAAAGTCTCACTTAATAAAAAAAAAATCCCCCCCCCCCCCCAAAAAAACAAATCCGACCTACCTACCCTAATTTTTTTTAGCATGTTACCAGAAACAAAGAATTGTCTTTTTTTAGGCCTAAGTGTTGTGGTGGACTTGTTTTTCAGTTAGACTGAATATATTTATCTAACTGAATATTGTTTATTTTTCTTTCAGAACAATGACTTTACATTTAAATCACTAGCAAGGTGGAAAGAAATTTATTCACCATAAACATTTTACTGTTTAATATGTGTTCAATCCATTTTATAGCTTATTTTCACAATGCCAATATCAAGCAATAAATTATAACATTGGCTAGTCTTATATATTACCACTTCTTTTCTCTTTATTTTATGTCAATTTTATGATAATTCTTTAAAATGAGGTAGGGGTTTGTACTTGCTATGTGTGAAAACACTGTAAACATAGTACATTTTTATAGAAAATAATATTGGGAATTACAACCTTCTACACAATTTTAGAATAAAGGGGAGTCATACATGTAGATTAAACTCTACATAACTTTAGCAGTTATCTGTTTTGTAGTTAGGCTAAAAATAGCATAAAGTTTATCTGACTTTTGGACCGTAAAATGCTGATTGTGTAGTACTATACATCAAGTGCATTTAAACACCAAAGTACATGACTGTAGAAAGAAGGAAAGTTGGTGATTTCACTGCAGAAACTTAATATCAGGAAGTTTGAGGACAATATATAATTATTGTGCACAACACTGAAAGGGAAATTACTACTAACTATTGACAGGGAAATTACAAAACAAATCCTGTTATAATGGAGAAGTACATGAGTGATATAACACATGCTTCGGATGAAGTGCCTGAAATGTTCTGTGAACAATGTGAACAACACAGTGTATATGCCGCTGCTGAAGGATTCTGTGTAGACTGTTCAGAGTACATGTGTAAAACGTGCCTTGTGTACCATAAGCGGTATATGCCCGGACATACACAACAGGATACCAGTACTATGTCGCATGATTATTGCGTGGAAAAATGCTCCATTCACCCAAAGCTCTTACTAAAATTTTACTGTCAAACCTGCGAGAAATTTGCTTGCACCGACTGCAAAATAAATGACCACAAAAACTGTGAACATGTTGGTCACATTTCAACATTTGTAAGCCATGTTGAAAATAAAGAAGCTCTTGAAGACATAAAAGAATACATTGACTATTTAAAAGGAGATTTAGAGGAAATGCAGAAAAAGATAAGCCAGAATACAGAGCACATCAGTTTACAAGAAATCAACGCTAAAAAGACAATGTACGTCCATAGGGAGAAAATGAAGAAAAATCTACAAGATATGAAGCAAGAAATGGTTGACATTTACGACACAGAGATAAATGATGCTGAAGAAATTCTAAGAGAGTTACGGCAGAAAAGGGAAGAAACCATTGAATGCTTTAATGCAAAAGAAAACATATTAGAAAAGAATCTGAAAGAGGCAGAAATGGATATGGAACAGAAAATTGAAGACACTAAAGTTGCTGATTTAACTAAATTAAGTAATATAGAACAGAAAAATACAGATATAGCAAATGACCTTGAAAAAATGATTCTCAATCTTGAACAAAAACAAAAATCAGGTGAAAGATGTAGTACATTTATAGCAGTCAAGACAAGTCAAAAAGTTCTTGAAAGTTTTGAAGACGATATGAAGGAACTGAAAGACAACAGTAACACGAGTGACTTTAAAGTTGAAGCGGAAGCCAATAGTTTTACATTTGAAACTGTTGATTCTACGAAGAAATTTTTCTCTTACAAGAAAATTGAGAAATCAAGGAAACAACAAAGTGCTGTACACCATTCACAACTGCAAATTAAGCCTGTTCATTACACAAGTTTGTGTCTACTGAATGAAAGCAAGCTACTGATTACAGATTATAAGAACAGTATGATATATGCTTTTGAAGATTTACTGGAAAACAAACTCCTCTCTGCACTTCAAATGCCATCGGCTCCTTGGGGTATAACGAAAGTAAACGACAATGAAGTTGCTATTACTTTCCCGGAACTTGGAATAGTTCGTTTTCTCGAGTTTTCTGAAATGATGACAGTGATGAAAACCAAGGACGTAAAGGTTGGGTATGAATGCTATGGTATAGCATGTGGACGTAACCGATTAATCATCTCTTATCTCGATCCGTCAAGAGTTAAGATTCTAGATATGTCGGGAAATGTTTTAAAATGCTTCGATAAAAATTCCGAGGACAGCCCATCATTTAGTTCTCCGAGACACTTGGCGCTAAGTCCAAATAAGCGACTTATATATGTATCTGACAGGGACAACAATTCCGTGACCAGTATGACATTTGATGGGAAGGTCAAGGCCATCTATAAAGATAATCAGCTAACAGCTCCATTCCAACTCGCAGTGGATAGGGAGGGATTAGTGTACGTTTGTGGGAGGGGCTCCAACAATGTTCATCAGTTGTCATCCGACTTAACTAAGATTAACATTTTGCTGAATGACAAACATGAACTGGTAAAGCCAGTGAGTGTTGCCCTTTGTGAAGATGAAAACAGACTATATATTGGAAGCTTCAGCTGCAACAACATACAGGTGTTTGAATTAATGCAGAAATAGACAAGAATAAAAGTATACATTTCCTAGAAAGTACTTTAATGTCAATGTTTTAAAATGTTCAGTTTGTAAACAACAGTATACTCTATTCAAAAAATTGATTTAGCTGGTAAAAACTTTCATGATGTCAACCAGAATTGCTATTTTACCAGGGATATGACTTGTTGGATTCTCAAGACTAAAGATAATAAAAATTATAATTTTATTTGTTTACTGTGATTTAAATTGGTGTGCAGAATTAACCAAGAAATCTACAAAAATTTGTACACCACAAGTAAAAATGTTTCACAATTTAACAATTTACAATAATGTAATTGTGTTGGTGCGACATCAAACCCAACAAAACAAAACATAGAAAAAAAACCAATTCTTTGCTAGCACACTAACTTTTGTGAGGTGTTGGGTCAGTGTGGAGTGTAACCAACAGTTGCTGATGTAGTTTACGCATTCTAACTATGGCTAATTTTTACCTTGGAAAATAGCACTTTTAAAAATTATTGTTTTCTCTTTTTTTGTTTGGATATTTTTTTTTTGTAGTTTTTATGTATATTTTTTCACCATATAAACATTATATACTTACACATGGCTAACTTTTTACATCAAAATCAAACATTCACATCACACATTCTTTCCATAAATCAAATCTAAATTTTCATCGCTTTGTCAAACAGATTTTATTACATATAAGCAGGTATATACGATGAACAAAATACCACCAGTATTTCAATACCTATGCTCAGCCAGCACAAGCTTTGCCCAAGAACTCTTCCAAACCAAACAATCAGTCTCAAAATCTCAGAACAAAATAACATACTGTGAAATCATTAATCTTCATGGGTGACTAATTTTCATGGATTTAGTGGTTGCGTCAATCCAAGTAATTAAGTCCCAATGAACAAATAAAATTCCCATTCATTTTATCTTCAAAAGATGAAATCCACGAATTCATATCCCCATGAAATAGCTGTTTTTGGTCAAAATCACGAAAATTCATGCACACAAAATTAAATGATTTTACACTATTTGAAACAATTCACAACCAAACAGCATAATATAAAATTTCCAATGAACACATCAACACACAAATGTGAATAGCAAAACCACAACCTGAAACAAGAGGGCCAAGATGGCCCTAGGTCACTCACCTGAGAAACACACCATAACAGTGTAAATATGTTTGCCCTAGTGATTTTATGGAAACAAAATATTCTGGCCAATTTTTATTAAGATTGGACCAAAAATGTGTTTAAACAAGTATTTTCTTAGATATGATCTAGTGACCTAGTTTTTGACCCAAGATGACCCATATTCAAAGTTGATCTAGATTATCAAGGCAACGATTCTGACCGAATTTCATGAAGATCAATTGAAAAATACAGTCTCTATTGCATACACAAGGTTTTTCTTTGATTTGACCTAGTGGCCTACTTTTTGACCCTAGATGACCCATATTCAAACTCGACCTAGATATCATCAAGGTAATCATTCTGACCAAATTTCAAGAAGACCAATTGACCAAGGTTTTTCTTTGATTTGACCTAGTTTTTGACCTCAGATGACCCTTATTCAAACTTGAACTAGATTTCATCAAGGTAATCATTCTGACAAAATTTTATTAAGATCAATTGAAAAATACAGTCTCTATTGCATACGCAAGGTTTTTCTTTGATTTGACCTAGTGACCTAGTTTTTTACCCCAGATGGCCCATATTCAAATTTGAACTACATTTTATCAAGGCAGTCATTCTGACCAAATTTCATGAATATCAATTGAAAAATACAGCTTTTACTGCATGCACAAGGTTTTTTTGATTTGACCTAGTTTTTGATCCCAGATGACCCATATTCGAACTTGGCCTATATTTTGCCAAGACAATCATTCTGACCAAATTTCATGAAGATCAATTGAAAAATACAGCCTCTATCGCATACACAAGGTTTTTCTTTGATTTGACCTAGTGACTTAGTTCTTGATCCCAGATGACCCATTTTCAAACTTGGCCTAGATTTTATCAAGGTTATCATTATGACCAAAATTCAATAAGATCAATTGAAAAATACAGCCTCTATTGCATACATAAGGTTTTTCTTTGATTTGACCTAGTGACCTAGTTTTTGAACCCAGATGACCCATTTTTGAACTCGTCCTAGATTTTATCAAGGTTATTATTCTGACCAAATTTCATGAAGATCAGTTGAAAAATACAGCCTCTATCACATACACAAGCTAAATGTAGACAGACAGACGACAGACAGAAGACAGATGCCGGACATCGAGCGATCACAAACACTTACACTTACCTGAGCATTATATTTGCTGAACAAAATGCACAAATGAATCTCACCAATCTCCAAGAAATAAATATTTACTTCAATAATCAAGCCACAAATTGACTCCCAGCATCTACAAAATGCGACTTTCTCTCTTGCAAATAAAACTGAATTGTATGATGTATAACTGCCTTTTCAATTAAATTTTATGATCCAGTTTCCACACTCTCTCTGCTGCAGCTTTATTTCATCTGTGAGGTTTTACCAAGTGTACATAACTGATATGCACACATGATTAACTTTTTTCTCTGTTGCTGTTAAAGCTACTATACGGTATATATTTACAACGGTGTTTTGACAAAGCTACAAAAAATAATTCTCACACTGTCACTTATAACAAACAAGAGGACCATGATGGTCCTGAATCGCTCACCTCTTCCCACATGACCCAGTTTTGAGTATGACATCGTTTTTGACCAACTTTCATGAAGATCCCATGAAAAATGTGACCTCTAGAGTGGTCACAAGGTTTTTCTATTTTTAGACCTACTGACCTAGTTTTTGAACGCACGTGACCCAGTTTCGAACTTGACCTAGATATCATCAAGATGAACATTCTGACCAACTTTCATGAAGATCCCATGAAAAATGTGACCTCTAGAGTGGTCACAAGGTTTTTCTATTTTTAGACCTACTGACCTAGTTTTTGAACGCACGTGACCCAGTTTCGAACTTGACCTAGATATCATCAAGATGAACATTCTGACCAACTTTCATGAAGATCCCATGAAAAATGTGACCTCTAGAGTGGTCACAAGGTTTTTCTATTTTTAGACCTACTGACCTAGTTTTTGACTGCACGTGACCCAGTTTCAAACTTGACCTAGATATCATCAAGATGAACATTCTGACCAACTTTCATGAAGATCACATCAAAAATGTGACCTCTAGAGTGGTCACAAGGTTTTTCTATTTTTAGACCTACTGACCTAGTTTTTGACCGCACGTGACCCAGTTTCGAACTTGACCTAGATATCATCAAGATGAACATTCTGACCAATTTTCATAAAGATCCCATGAAAAATGTGACCTCTAGAGTGGTCACAAGCAAAAAGTTTACGGACGGACGCACGGACGGACGCACGGACGGACGACGGACACCGCGCGATCACAAAAGCTCACCTTGTCACTTTGTGACAGGTGAGCTAAAAATGAAACTGAAATACTTAATTAACTGTATGTTAATGTTATATTATACATGTCCAAAACTAGTCAATTTTTAAGACAAAATTGAGAGAAATGACACTACTAGTTTGTTTTATTTGCCAATCCAGAAAAGAATGCTTTAAAAGATGACATCTTCTTGCATACCAGACGTGGATTTCCGGTATTTTTACCGGTGCTGGAAAAATCTATCTTTCATCCCGGGGTGTATGATGACTCTCGTGCTTTAAATGACGTATTACGAACTACATATATGTAGAAAATTTATGTAGTTATTTATATTTTATTTCGAAAACGGGAAAAAAAATCCAATACCTTGACAGTTCCTCTTTTTCCTGATAGTATATTTCTCGATTCAAAACACGCTATTTTATCAAAAATTCATAAGGTTACGCTGCAACTGATAAAACAAAACCGGAACTTAACATTGTTATTTGTCTTTGAAACGTCATGACGTCTTTCCTGTTTACGGACGTTGGTTTCCCGCGCTTCCTTTAAATATGCTGCTATAAGAAATAGTTCTAAAAAGAAAGCCGTTCGACTGACTTTATTTTTATTATTAAATCTTGATATCGGTATGCAAGAAAAAGATTCTGTCACTGGTTATAGGTGCAGATGGGAATATCTGGCTCTCGAGTAACTGTTTAGGTGGTAACTCGGTAGGAACCTCGTTACCGCCTAAACAGTTACCCTCGAGGCCGGAAATTCCCATCTGCACCTATAATCAGTGGAAGAATCTTATATTCTAATCAGTCTATTTCATAGTCTTCGGTACATGGAAGGTCTTCTGCTTCATCAGAGCAAATAGAAGAATGGGACAATCAGAGGAGAGAAAGTAATTGCAGACAATGACAAGTTTCATTTAGCCAGGATCAGCATCTAGAAGAGAAGGAGATGTGTGGTTTAGAACAGATTTTAACAACTTTCAGTTTTACTTGTACTCTGCTGAGAAGAGGCAAATGAGACAAGCTATATGATTATCATAAGTATATGATGCAGAAGACTAGTGCTTTTACTATGTTTGAAATTTTTTGTATCTGATGAAGTTATACTCTGCTGAGAAGAGGCAAATCAGTCAAATTATATGAATTACCATATTTCATATAGAAGACTGGTGATTTTACTACGTTTGAAACATTTTATATCTGATGAAGTTATACTCTGCTGAGAAGAGGAGAATCAGTCAAATTATATTAATTATCATATTTTATATAGAAGATTTTTATCTGATGAAGTTATACTCTGCCGAGAAGAGGCAAATCATTCAAATAATATGAATTATCATATTTTAGGTAGCAGGGTACACCTTAATTCGAAAATTTGGCCACGGTCAGCCTTACATGTAGCGAGTCGCAATATTGCACTTCCCTAATGAGCAGAATCAGGGTGGCCATTTTCTAAATTGCATGCATGTTTTGTACTTTTAATTAATGGCAAGATCAGGACTCTCATACAAGAATACAGAAAGTGATCAAAACGAAAGTTTTACATATTCCATTAAAAATAGCATGCCAAAATCATCAATTTTGCACTTTTTGAACAGCCTGCAATGATCCCGCTGCAGGAACAATGCCCAATTTTATTGCATTTCTCAATTTAATAGTCCCTACTGAACTACAGGATATAAACTGAATGGGGCCCATCCATCTCGTTTTTTCACAAAATAGCGAAAAAGTTCCTGAGTATCAATCAACAAGCAAGGAACCCTTCCGTAATTTGAATTTCCCGCGCCAAGGTGACTCAACGATTAATACAAAGCTAGCGGCAGTTAGTTTTACAACTTATATCAGAATTTTACATGTATCGGCTGTTTAAATTTTCTAAAGAAATAGCAATCATTATCTCTCACTTTAATTTACAAAATTGCGAAGTTCTAATTATAACAAATATTGACGGGGGCCAAAATTCGAAGTGTACCCTGCTACCTTTATATAGGAGTCTGGTGCTTTTACTATGTTTGAAACATTTTATGTCTGATGAAGTTTTACTCTGCTGAGAAGAGGCAAATCCGTCAAATTATATGAATTATCATATTTTATATAGGAGACTGGTGCTTTTACTAGGTTCGAAACATTTTAAATCTAATGAAGTAAATGGAGAATGGAAATAAAATTTAAATCAGTCTAGAAGCTATTGTAAAAGCGCATATTTTTGCTGGGTCAAAATTTAGCGAATTTGAAAAAAAAAATTGAATATGTTCGCAACGTTTTTATTATTATTATTATACCAGACTTATATAGCACCCTTTTCATGATAAACACGTTCAAAGGCGCTTCACATATAGCAAATATTTGCGACATTGCAAAACGTTATCCTGCTTTGAAAAGCTAGGTGCCCGTAAAATGGACACACAGTAAGGCCTTATTTACAGACATTTAAATGTCTACCATAAAGATCGATCGCTATTAAATTTATGGATGTCATTACTATTCTTGATTATCTTGACGACTCAATAACTATAACAAATAGGGTTTCTACATGTAATCTGTATCTAGGGGCATTGATGTCAATGTTTATTTAATGAAACACAGTGCAAACACGAAGTTATTAAATCAGTTTCTAAATCAAATATCTATGTGGTTTGTTCCATTTGTCTTAAAATCACATTATCCTATAATTGTTACAGAAACACAGAACATATCCAACTTAGGAAGGTTTGTGTAATAACAAGACCTTCAGGATTTACATTAAACTAATGGTAAATATGAGATGAGGGAACTCTTGAATATAGCGAAAATCAAACCATTGCAAAAATTTCTTTTTTAACAGAACTCTGATGACAGCTCCTTTTGTCTGACATGGTCAACAGAACAACAGAAAGCCCACATCAAGCTATTTATCAGTGCATGCTATCAGTTTCCTTGTCATTTCTACTGATAAGGAAATCCACATAATTTTCCTCAATATTTCAATAAAAATCTTCCCTATCGTTATAAAAATTCCCAGCTGTGAGGAAAAGTTATTTAAAGTAACTAACCTTCCAACTCAAGACTGGAGGAGTTTTTTTTTTTTTTTTTTTTTTTTGAAAGATTGTCTGTTAACCGTCTGTTAACCTTGGAAATAATCCAATAAAATTTTGAAATTTATTCCAGCAATCAGACTCCAAGTAAATCACAAATGTGAATGAGACCTACATTTCCGAAGAGAAAATATTGCAAAACATGAATAAACAAATATGATAACTGACAAATTGGTATACAGTACAAAATGTATTTAACACAGTTCTTTTTAAGGCACATTTTGACTAAAACTATTGGTATTACTGAAAGAATCACTTCAATACCATATTACAACACACTATTGCAAAAGTTTATGATATCTCTAAATTCTACATATTTACAGAAATAGATAATTTATTTTGTTGGGTTTAACGTCACACAGACAGAATTATAGGTCATATGGCAACTTTCCAGCTTTGATGGTGGAGGAAGACCCCAGGTGCCCCTCCATGCATTATTTCATCAAAAGCGGGCACCTGGGTAGAACCACCAACCTTCTGTAAGCCACTTGGATGGCTTCCTCACATGAAGAATTCATGCCCTGAATGAGGCTCGAACTCACATCAATTGGAAGCCAGAGACCTTAACCGCTCAACCACTCAGCCACAGAGGCCCCCCTACAGAAATAGCGAGTTGAATGGAAGACTGTTTTTATCGAAAATGTATGAAGAAGTTACAACAGTTTTCTGTTCAACCCTACTACTGACAACCTTAGCTGAAAATAAGATATGACATTTGATGTCAAATCACTGGCATACATATTTCACATACTTTACCAATGGTCTGGCATGAGTTGGAAGGAGTTTACAGGGTCTTCGGGGTAGCATTTATTTTGTGAAGTCAATTCATGATGACAAGTGCAGTTAACAGACAGGGAAAAGTGGTGGAAAGCAGGTCTTAAGCAGTGTTCCCATTTATGTATATTTGTACATAACTCTCACACAAAACTGAGCTTAACCATAGAGAATTTAATCCTAGAATGTATAATATTATGTATGTAACAAAAATCCAAGCAATAAGTTTTTTCCCTGTAAGAGTCTCAGAAAATCAAATAGCTGATACCAACTATTCATACCAGGATGATATTTAATGTGCCCTCGGATATCACGTTGGACTGGTTTTTTTGTTTTAGCCACTGGCTTCACCACTGGAAACTTTTAAGACCTAGTCAACCACATTGGTAATGTCATACATAAATGTGTGCAACTGTGTATCATGTGCACATTTTGTGAGGAAAAATGACACAAATAAATATAACAGATTTGTAGGCAAAACCTGGGACATACTATAGCAGCATGATATTGATACTCTAGAATAATGTAATCAAAATGAACAAGAAAGAGCTGAAAGTGATGCTGATGTAAGTATATTTCAAAAGAAAATAGGCCAAAAAAGTGCATAACTTGTTGGCTTGACAAATTTTCTTGACTTTGATTTCACTTGACAGAAAAAGCAAAGCAAAACTGACTTATTATTCATTAAAAGGGTCGTAAATCTTTCTCCCCATCTGCCAATCAAGCGGGTCAAAAATAACTCCAAACTTTAAAGCAGGAACACTGTTCAGGCAAAAGAATGATTTTGTGTTGACTATCAAAATCACTGGAAGACGACTTCAAGACGTATGAACAATTTGCAATAGTTGGATATTAACTTTCATCAAAGGTGTATACAAATGAGACAGAAACAACTGCAAGCCATCAAAAGTTCAATCTATCATCACACTTCTACAATTTGATTACAAACAAAGAGTTATTCTCTATCTGTATGTATAACTTACCCTCCCTGCAAGCCGAGCAAACATCTGATTTTGATCTTCTGCTGTACCAAGCTTCTCTCGTTCAACCTGAAAAATAGATTTGTATCTAATAATTCAATGGACTTAAACACTGTCATTCTAAACAATCCTGCATTATACCTTTTATCACCATAAGCATTTATCTATCTGGTCTGACTAGCCTGTTTCTCCTACATCTAAAATGCCTTGACTTCAATCTCTGAGTTAAGATAACTTATCATTGCTTACAAGAATGGAGTCTACCTGTAGACAATTCAGAATTTTTTGGGGGGTGTTAAGCGGCCACTACATTGTTCTCTCTGCTATTCTAGTAGCAACATTAACTAAAGCTTAGTACAAGTAACATAAACCTACTAAATAATACCAACAATCATCTATTAATCTCTAGCAATGTAAGCACAACTTTATTAGTTGAAACAAATAGATTAATTTGCAGACAGCAACCTGTATACAGTGTAACCTCTCTAAAACAAACACTGCTGGGAAGACAAAGTGTTTGCTGTGCTCCGGAGAGATTTGTTTTCTGAGAAATTCATCTAATGGGAAAGAAAATACAGTTGAATCTCAAACTTTCAGCTACCTCCATGCAATTTTCAAGACTAGCCTACAAATCAAATGCACAGGGGTTCATTTTCAAGCCAAATTTTCATTATTGGAAACATCAGGTCCCTTCAAATTTAAGATACCGACTTTTAACTCTGTAGAGTCAGTGATGTTGGTAACAGAGGTTTCAGTGTAGTTATCTTCAGCAGCAACTTACAGATGAAAATTGTATTGGTAACTGTGAAGGACAAGAGGATCATGATGACCCTGGATCGCTCACCTGAATAATATGAGCTACATGTTTCAAATGTCAAACTGATGCTAAAATATAAAGTAGGTCAGTAGGTCACATTCATGTCACTGAAAGTCGGTTAAGATCAGTGTGCGAAACTGTATATGTCATCCAAATTTCAAGGCTGCATCTTAAAAAACAAGAAAGTAGGTCAGTAGGTCAAGGTCACAATCAAGTGACCCCTAATTACTTGGAGTCATCAGGTAATTATAATTTAACAGTCTAGGAAATATGAGCAGATAATTTTTGAAGCATTTTTTCCTAATTAACTCATATACAAGTGACCCCTGGGGTGTGGGCCTCTTTTCACCCCAGGGGCATAATTTGAACAATTTTGGTAGAGGACTACAAGACAATGCTACATACCAAATACCAAAGGCCTAGGTCTTGTTGTTTCAGACAAGAAGATTTTTAAAGTTTTTTTCATATGTAAGTCCAAGTAAAACTTGGGACCCCGGGGTAGGGCCTCTTTTCACCCCAGGGGCATAATTTGAACAATCTTGGTAGAGGACCACAAGACAATGCTACATACCAAATACCAAAGGCCTAGGTCTTGTTGTTTCAGACAAGAAGATTTTTAAAGTTTTTTCATATATAAGTCCAAGTAAAACTTGGGACCCTGGGGCGGGGCCTCTTTTCACCCAAGGGGTATAATTTGAACAATCTTCATAGAGGACCATTAGATGATGTCACACGCCAAATATCGAAGCTCTATGCCTTGCGGTTTTGGACAAGAAGATTTTTTTAGTTTTCCCTTTCAGTTGCCAGAGTTTTGTGTGGAATTCAATTCTTTGAAAATTTTGAAAGGGGGACACCTAAGGATAATACCTTTGAAGTTTGGTAAGTTGTGGCCATAATTTACCAAGTTGTGGCAAAAATTGTTGACTGATGCATGACCCATGACAGACGACGGACACTGAGCGGTCACAAAAGCTCATCATAAGTCTTTTGGCTCAGGTGATCTTATAAAGACTTCAATCAATACTTACAAGAGTTTTAAGGTCAAACTTGTCATCATCATCAAAGTATCTAGTTCTCTCCCCTTCTTTGCCTGTGTGGGTCTCTACCTGAAATATACCCCGAAGAAATATTAGTACAAAAAGGTTTCACCTATAGAGATGAAGAAATAATCATAAAAATATGTCTTATATGTTGAGAGTATCATATCATGTCAGTCTCATAAAACAACGCTGATGTGTCATGCTGGGAATTACGAATTATAAATATCTAATATGATCTAATGAATTCATATAACCTTAGATGTTTAGATTTAAGGTTTATATCATTGGGATTTTTTTCACAAATTCATAACATTACTTTCCTTATACTTAACTGTTAAAATTGGTGGATTTTTTTCCAGTTTCAGTATTAATTTTTATACTCATAATATTAGTTTCTCATAACAAGAGCTGTCACAGGAGACAGCGCACTCGACTATTTCAATGCTGGATAGTGAAACTGGGCACATTTGACGAAGCTGGACCTATTCCTTGGGTGTTTAATGACTCCAAGATGGATGAAATATTGGATAATAGCTGGAGTCTGTGTCAAAAGTAGTGAGAAATAGGAGAGATAAGGATCAAGTGTATCAAACCATTAAATATTAAGTATAATTCTTAGCAAAAAGGGGGCATAATTCATGAAATATTGGTGCAACAGTGATGCACCTTGTGTCATGTTAAATCAAATCCATTTTGTAATAACTTGAGATATAGTGAAATTGCATCAAAATTAACCTTTAACTCTAAGTAAAAGGGGCATAATTCATGTGAAATTGGTGCCAGAGTTATGGACCTTGTGTCATATGATGTGGGTGATAAGGTGGAACAACTACTTTAAGTTTGAATCAAATCCATTCAGTATTAACTGAGTTAGAGTGAAAGTGCATTAAAATTTTAACCTGAAATTGCAAGTAAAAAGGGGGATAATTCATGAAATAATGGTGCAAGCCTTATGGCCCTTGTGTCATATGATGTGAGTGATGATGTTGAACAACTATTTCAAGTTTGGTTGGTTGGGTTTAACGCCGCACCGACACAATTATAGATCATATGGCAACTTTCCAGCTTTGATGGTGGAGGAAGACCCCAGGTGCCCCTCCGTGCATTATTTCATCACGTACGGGCACCTGGGTAGATCCATTGACCTTCCGTAAGCCAGCTGGATGGCTTCCTCACATGAAGAATTCAACACCCCGAGTGAGGCTCGAACCCACATATATGAGGGGCAAGTTTGAATCAAAACCATCTAGTAATAACTGAGATAGAGTAAAAGTGCACCAAAACTTTAACCTGAAATTCTAAGTAAAAAAGGGGGATAATTCATGAAATACTGGTGCCAGAGTTATGACCCTTGTGCCATATGATGTGAGTGATGATGCTGAACAACCATTTTAAGTTTGAATTAAATCCACTTAGTAATAATTGAGATAAAGTGAAAGTGCACCAAAACTTTAACCTGAAATTCTAAGTAAAATGGGGGATAAATCATGAAATATTGGTGCCAGAGTTATGACCCTTGTGCCATATGATGTGAGTGATGATGTTGAACAATTATTTTAAGTTTGAATCAAATCCATTTAGTAGCAACTGAGATAAAGTGAAAGTGCACCAAAACTTTTAACCTGGAATTCTAAGTAAAAAGGGGGGATAATTCATGAAATATTGGTGCCAGAGTTATGACCCTTGTGCCATATGATGTGGGTGATGATGAGGTACAACTATTTTAAGTTTGAAGTAAATCCATCAAGTAATAACAAAGATAAAAAGAAAGTGCATCAAAACTTTAACCAAAGTGCGGACACGGAAGGACACCGACCCCAGGTCAAGTAGGATAGCTCTCCACACTTCATATACACACCCTATTACCTGATGTCCACCACGCCGAGGGATGCGGCTGCCACAGAGGTAGGAAATCAATAACGATGAGTAGTGGTGCTAATCTTTTGAGCTGTATTTTTTCATTTCGACTTTACATGAAAATATTCTGGTGCAAGCATATGTGTAAATGCCTTAACATATTATATAATTAATCCTGGTCGCCAACTTTGCGAAATAAAGAAGTATTCAGCTGTTTAAATTGGACGTTTATTAAAATTCATGCGAAAATCATATTCAACGGCCCAATTCGAAGTGTTTACAAAATATTTTGACCGAATTTACCTCACACGACAAACGACCAATCATCTGGGGATAATCCTGGCAAGTTTCAAGTCTGTCCGTACGTCTACACCGACGTTATGACCCTCCAAAGGGACTCGGGTACAGTCACATATGATAAACTTTACCGCAGAGAGCATTTTCAAATGATGCCCATCCCACCGAGGAGTCAAAATGTAGGATACCGTTTACGGCAGAGGGGAATTTGGTATAAAAACCTCTATTTTGGCTGTTTGTTTCGCTTTTAAGTCTTGGGAGGTCATGGAATCATTTGCAGTATGCAATGTTTATATACTGATGTTTAAAAATAATTGGCGATTTTCAATGGCGAACACCGCTGTAACACAGTGTTAATCAGTCTAGATTGTATTTCTATCTATCTCCGACATTGCATACTATCTGCTACATGTATAGATTGGTTCTGCTGCTGTAAATGTTCATTTTGTAAATTCATTTTTGCTTCAATTTCTTTTATGAGAATTGTTTAAAAAAAAGCTAAGACACTGATTTGCAGCTTACGCTAGAGTGATTGACCATTTAAGTACATGGAACTGGAATAAGATGAAAACATTTGGAATGCTGGATATAGGACAGAAAATATATACCGACGTGATTCCAAATGAATGTGAAATATTCATTTTTAGTGACCAGCGTGTGGGCATGTATCGAAGTTACAGGGCAAAATATCAAAATTGAATACATCTTTAAAGTTTTCAAGAGAGATCGATCAGAATGAAATCTTCATTTCAGATAGTAACTCGGTAATAACAGATGGTTTAGTTATTTCCATTGCATTGTGATAAATCTCTCTTGACGTGACAATTAACTAAATGGTCAATCAGTCCAGTGTTAACTTCAAATTCATTGTTACAGTAATAACACGTGTATGCCTTCATCTTTGGTTCTGAAAATGAATACAAAATAAATTGTTTAGAACATTTCTGTAAATGATTAATGAATAACAGCTTTATTTAGAACCGATCACTTGACTTATGCTACTGACAACAAATATATTCAAATTTTCTAGCCTAACGGATCTTTTATGTAGAAACTATGTTACTATCAGTAGCCTCTTAGTATGAAAGCTTGATAATGCAAAATAATTTGATATTTAATATCAACATATATTCAACACTGAAACCAGCAAGAACGCAAGTACCAGGACTTAGGATTTCATTGCTGGCAGCAAATGTCTGTATATTATGATAAAAAAGAAACAAAAATGATTTTACAAAACGAAGACTTTCAGTGGTAAAACAACTCTATACATGTACAGTATCAGATTGTATGCAATGTATATACAATCTAGACTGCTTTCAAAACGATTTATCATTTAATATAAACCGTAAATTCAACACTGAATCCAGCAAGAACGCAAGTACCGATACCATCAGGACTTACGATATCATTATTTCTGTATATTTCATGATAAAAGAAATTGAAACAAAATTAAGTTTACAAAAACGAAGACTAATAGTAGCAAAACGACGTCGGAGATAGATAAAAATTCAATCTAGACTGATTAACACCGTGTTACAGCGGTGTCCGCCATTGAAAATCGCCCATTATTAAACATAAGTATAAACAATGCATACTGCAAATAATTCCATGACCTCCCAGGTCTCAAAAGCAAAACAAACAGCCAAAATAGACATTTTTACACAAAATTTCCCTCTGTCGTAAACGATATCCTATATTTTGACTCCTCGGTGGGATGGGCATCATATAAAAATGCCCTCTGCGGTAAAGTTTATCATACGCGACTGTACCCGAGTCCCTTTGGAGGGTCATAACGTCGGTGTAGACGTACGGACAGACTTGAAACTTGCCAGGATTATCCCCAGATGTTTGGTCGTTTGACGTGTGAGGTAAACCCGATCAAATTATTTTGTAAACACTTCGAATTGGGCCGTTGAATATGATTTTCGCATGAATTTTAATAAACGTCCAATTTAAACAGCTGAATACTTCTTTATTTCGCAAAGTTGGCGACCAGGATTAATCATATAATATGTTTAGGCATTTACACATATGCCTGCACCAGAATATTTTCATGGAAAGTCGAAATGAAAAAATACAGCGCAAAAAACTAACACCACTATTCACCGTTATTGATTTCCTACCTCTGTGGCAGCCGCATCCCTCGGCGTGGTGGACATCAGGTAATAGGGTGTGATATAGTCGAGCTAAAAATGGGATAACTTCAGCAGTGAGGGGTTGTGGTTTCAAACTTGCAGAGAAAATACATTTATGGTGCAATAACTCAGCCAAAACATCACTCAACCAGAAAATACTAATGATATGTCCAAACAATCTCGGCAGTGAACCTTTCTACGAAGTTTTCATTAAACCCACCATTAGGTACAAGTATGAAACAACAACTTGTCTATTTTTTCTTCAATACCAACATATGGTGCACCAATATGCTTTGAAATGGTTCATATACCTTTTGCTTTTTCCTTCTCCTCTTTCCACCTGACTCTGCAGGATACTGACTATCTGGTACAGGTCGAGCTAACCCAGATCTATCAGTACGGGTCAAGGTCACAAAGTCATCATCATCTTCCCTCTTCTGACTTTGACCTTGAGGTATAGCAGGTGCATTCTTCTTAGCTTCTCTTGCTGCTTCAAGCTGGGATTTCAACTTTGCTGCCTGCTCCTAAAATATAAATTAATAATATTATTTCAAAGAACTTTCATGTGACCTGATTCATTTTCAAAGTAAAACAATAAGTAAATCAAATCCTGATATACTCTAGACTCATTCAAATGCAAATAATACTAACACCAAAGCAATACAGGTCACATGGCAAATTTTCAGTTTTTAATGGTGGAGGAACCTTCGAGGGGTTACTGTTAAATCATTAATATTCTTGAGGGACAAATTTTCACACATTTCATAGCTGAACAACCCACAAAATCCAATCCCAGTGAGCAAGTAAACTTACCACTGATTTTATGTTCAAAGAACAAAATCCCATACATTTAATTTTCCATGAAATAAGTGCACTAGCCTAATACCATGAAATTTGGTGCCCACGAAATTAAATGATTTAACACTATCTGTATGGGTGGGCACCTGGGTAGAAGAACCAACCTTCTGGAATCCAGCTTGATGGTTTCCTCATTAGACCTTGTAAGACATTTTGCAGTTCATATTAATGTACAAAGTCACTTCTGCTACTGAAAAACATTTAAATTAAGTTTAATGTCTCAAGATCAAATACTTTTTAGATATGTGCAAGATAAACTTTTAGTCTCTTAATGCACATCTTGACCAAGTAAAGGCCTACACTAGTAACCATGGCCTTGCTGAAATAAGTCCTAAACAAACCCCAAGGTGCACAACCTATGGTTTCATGACATTAGGTTAAATATTTTTAGATAACTACCAACACACTTGAAGGTCCTTTATGCATGCTTTTGATTGTCAAGGGCCATGACACTGGTCTGGCTGAGTGAAATCCTAAACAAAACCCCATGTGCACAACTTCACATGCTGAATAATATTCTTATAATATTTCACAACCCTTGGTCAAATACCTTTTGAGATATGTTCAACAAAACTTTTAGACCTTTATGTATATTTTTACTAAGTCAAGGGCCATAACTCCAATCTGGCTGAGTAAAATTCAAAACAAAATCTCAGATGCACAACTTCACATGCTGATTAACAATCCTGCGAGGACTGATGACTATGAATCAAACACTTTTTGAGATATGCACAACACAAACTCGGACAGGCATACATCTGGACGACAAGGTTAAATCTAAGTGATTAAAAAAAATTTCAGGGGCATAAAAAAGTCCTTTAAATCTAAGTGTTAATTTCATCTTTGAGATAATGGTCTATTCTTGCATGGAACACATAGTATGCTAAAGGTAAACAAGTATGCCAGGTTATTTAAATATCAATCATTCTGTTAAAAGCTATAGACCTGCCAAAAAGAAATTACATAAAATAGCTGTAAGTATGGCCATGACATTTGAGATATGGATCTGAATCTTGCAAGCAACATATTTTCTTGTTATTGTGAATATCTGTACAAGGTATATGAATATCCAATCATAAAAATATATCACATCCAAAATTTCAAGACAACAGATGGAGCACAAACCTATAGCCTCCAAAATTGGTTTTCACCCAACAGTGGAAGCATATATAAACAACTACAGATGCTTTTGAGAAAAGCGCATGTCTCCCACAATTGCAACATTGAAAAATGTCTAGTTTCTCTCGATGGCTTTGATGAATGGACCCCATTGAAAAATGTCTAGTGTCTCTCGATGGCTGTGATGAATGGATCCAATCAGTAATTCAAGGGCCATAATTCAAAAGTGTCTGGGTGGATTTGGCTAGTTATCGAACTTGGCCGAGGTCTCATGGTCAAACACATTTTGTTCAAGTTTGCTGAAGATCAGATGAGAAATGTTCGACTTAGTGCAGACAAGCTTTGTGACAGACAAACAGACAGACACACAGACACACACACAGACTGGAGTAAATCAATATGTCTCCCACACCACTGTGTGGTGGGAGACATAATAAAACAAAGGAAACTAACATACCTCATTTCCCATAATTTCTGCCTTGACAATCTTAGCACCTAGGTCATTCATCTCTTTTTCTGACAGAATCCTCACAGGTGATTTTGGTCTTTCATCCTGTTTTGACCTTGACCTCTGACCTCTATCAGAATCCTCATCACTGCTACTTGAACTGGAATCTGTAGTGAGTATCATTTCCTAGTTAACCATGTCTTAAACTATAAGGCCCCTAATGAAATCATTGACAATAAACACCATTTGTCGGCGATTTTCGTAAAGATCTTTGTTTGGTAACGGGTATATTTAGAATGCCAAAAATAGCGAAGAATCTTGATTATGTCATTTCCAAGTTTTTCAAACATGAGATGCTTAAGGAAAGTTTATGAAATCATTCAAAGAAATGTGAAAATGTAGTGTATGTAAGGCAAGAGCAAATAGCAACAATTTGTACCAATCTGCTTGCTCATTGCGCTAATACCACAAAAGCCTACTCTTATCTGTTTAGCATTTTAAAATGATTTGTGCTATAACATGTTGCAAAGATGAAAACAATCTCAGATACATACATCTTTTCAATTACAGCAGTTGTTTTTTAGCAAGTAACATATTATAAAGTAAAGCTGCCAAATCTTACATAAAAACCTTTTTATTCAAGTAGGGGTGGCGGAATCTCATTCTGACTTGCCCATTTTTGCCAAAAGCTTTTTCCTACTGGTCCATATAACGATTATATATTAAAATATGGTGAAATTCTACTTATCTATATGGGCTCTGTGGCAAACTTGGCAAGTCGGACAATTGATTTTGTGGCCCTGAGAACACCTCCATATGAAAAATAAATCCTTACAAAAAAGTATGGTAAAATATTGATACCTGATGATGATGAAGATGATAATGGTGATCTTCTCTTTTTCCTTTCATTTTTCTCCTCCCTGTAACTTCTACCATCTCTCTGGGCTGCAGACTTATCAATGCCATCATCTGGATCAGCTGGCTTCTGAAATTCCTTCTTTTTCCATGCTGGGGCATTATTTCTTGAAGACTCTGACCTTGAACCTTTGTATCCACTTTCCTGTATTTCTCCAGGCTTCATAAATCTCCCTTTCATTGACGATGAACCACTTGACCTATTTCTGTCACGTGACCTTGACCTCTCCCTTGACCGTCTTCTATATCTATCTCTAGAATTTGATCTTGACCTTCTCCTATTTCTGTCTCTTGAACGAGATCTTTTTCTGTCTCTAGATAATGACCTAGATTTTGAACGTCTGCTTTTGTTACTATATTTAGATCTTGAACTATCACCTCTGTCTCTTGATCTAGACCTATGTTTATATCTATCTGGTGTCCTTGACCTTTCATTTTTTGATTGTCTTGAAGGTGACCTTGATGGTGACCTTGCATGTCTATGTTTATCATATTTTCTAGCACTATTATCACTTTCAGTTGGTTTCATAAACCTATTTCTTGGTCTATCTGACTGAGAACGCGATTTTGGTTCACCGTAAACAGTTGCTTCAGCATTTCTAATCATCTCCTGGATTTTCTCTAATGACTGTAAAAAATGTACAACATACAGCAACATTTGCATTCACCAGTTTACATAGTCTTTGTACAAAAAAAAATTATATTACAAACATTAATTTCAACAAGAGCTCGTCAAACACGAAATGCCCCCCTTGATGCATTCAGTAATTGCACAAGGAACAGAAATTATATGCTCACTGTAAACAAAAGTTCTACCATTCTGGTTTAATCTGACCTTGACCTTTAACCTATTAACCTAACAAGAGATTACAGATTGATCTTGGCGCCATCCACTCAGCCATTTTTGAATGTTCCAAATTTCAAGACTAGCTCAAGGTCAAAATCAAGGTCAAATTTCATTTAGGTATAAAACAATGTGTATGTGGTCCAAAATTGAAAGCGGTGGCTTGAGAAATGTGAAAGTAGGTCACTAGATCAATTTCAAGGTAAAGTTCATTTCGGTAGACAGAACTATGCATGTGCTTCAAATTTGGAGGCTCTAGCTTGAGAAATGTGAAAGTAGGTCACTACTCAAAATCAAAGTCAAATTCCATTTCGGAACACAAAACTATGCAAGTGGTCCAAAATTTGAAGCCTGTACCTTCAGAAATGTGAAAGTAGGTCACTAGGTCAATCTCAAGATCAAAGTTCATTTCAGTACACAAAACTATGCTTGTGGTTCAAATCTGAAGGCTGTGGCTTGAGAAATGTGAAAGTAGGTCACTAGGTCAAAATCAAGGTCAAATTTTATTTTGGAACAAAAAACTATGCATGTGGTCCAAATTTGAAGCCTGTACCTCCAAAAATGTGAAAGTAGGTCACTATGTCAATAACAAGGTCAAAGTTTGTTTCAGTACAAAAACCTATGCATGTGATCCAAATTTGAAGGCTGTAGGTACAGAAATGTGAAAGTAGGACAATAGGTCAAGATCAAGATCAACTCATGTCAAGGTTCATCTTGCCACTCAAAACTATACATGTGGTCCAAATTTGAATGATGTAAGTTATGGACATGAAGATTCTAAGTTTTTCCCTGTATAAGTCTATATGAACCATATGACCTCTGGGGCGGGGCCATATTTGACCCAAGAGGGATAACTTGAACAAACTTGGTAGAGAACCACTAAATGATGCTACATTACAAATTACCAAAGCCATAGTCTTTGTGGTTTGGACAAGAAGATTTTCAAAGTTTTTCCCTATATAAGTATATGTAAACCATGTGACCCCCAGGGCGGAGCCATATTTGACCCTAGGGGAATAATTTGAATAATCTTAGTAGAGGACCACTAGATGATGTCATATACAAAATATCAAAGCCCTAGGCCCTGTGGTTTTGGACAAGAGGTTTTTCAAAGTTTTTTCCTATATAAGTCTATATAAACCATGTGACCCTAGGGGTGGGGCCATATTTGACCCCAGGGAAATAATCTGAACAATCTTGGTAGAAGACCACTAGATTTTGCTAAATACCAAATATCAAAGCCCTAGGCCCTATGGTTTTGGACAAGAAGATCAGAAACCATTTAACTGTTCCTGGCCAATGTAACCTTGACCTTTGACCTAATGACCTCAAAATCAATAGGGGTCATCTGCTGGTCATGGCCAACCTAACTATCAATTTTCCTGACACTAGGCCCAAGCGTTCTTGAGTTATTGCCTGGAAACTATTTTACTGTTCCTGGTCACTGTGACCTTGACCTTTAACATACTGACCTCAAAATCAATAGGGGTCATCTGCTGGTCATTACCAACCTCCCTATCGACTTTCATGATCCTAGGCCCAAGTGTTCTTGAGTTATCATCCAGAAACCGTTTTACTGTTCAGGGTCACTGTGACCTTGACCTTTAACATACTGACCTCAAAATCAATAGGGGTCATCTGCTGGTCATTACCAACCTCCCTATCAGCTTTCATGATCCTAGGCCCAAGCATTCTTGAGTTATCATCCGGAAACCGTTTTACTGTTCCGGGTCACTGTGACCTTGACCTTTAACATACAGACCTCAAAATCAATAGGGGTCATCTGCTGGTCATTACCAACCTCCCTATCAACTTTCATGATCCTAGGCCCAAGTGTTCTTGAGTTATCATCCGGAAACCGTTTTACTGTTCAGGGTCACTGTGAACTTGACCTTTAACATACTGACCTCAAAATCAATAGGGGTCATCTGCTGGTCATTACCAATCTCCCTATCAACTTTCATGATCCTAGGCCCAAGTGTTCTTGAGTTATCATCCGGAAACCGTTTTACTATTCAGGGTCACTGTGACCTTGACCTTTGACATACAGACCTCAAAATCAATAGGGGTCATCTGCTGGTGATGACCAACCTCCCTATCAACTTTCATGATCCTAGGCCAAAGCGTTCTTGAGTTATCATCCGGAAACGGATTGGTCTACATTCCGACCGACTGACCGACATCTGCAAAACAATATACCCCTCCTTTTTCAAAGGGGGGCATAAAAAGTCTGTGATGCCTTAAGAATGAGCATGCTTTAAAAGAAGGTACATGCAGTACACAGTCATTAACATTTGTACGAGACTAACTTTTTTGTAGATTTTGTGGTTGTGTAAATCCATGAAAAGTTTAATTTTCAATGAACTAATGGATTTTCCAATTATTATACATTTAAAATTTGAAATCCACAAATGATTTTCAGGGTTGCCACTTAGTTGAGAAAACGAAATTTTCTGACTTTTTCCAGACTTTTCCCCGACTAAACCATACTTTTCACTGACCAATACCACTATATTTTTTTCGGCCTTTTCCTCCCCTACAGCCATCCAATCCTCCATTTTATATTTATTTTGTTTCAGATATAACAAACTTTCATTAAAAAGCGTTTCAGTCTTCGAAATTCCAAAGTTAACACAAAAACAAAATTGATTCAAAAACATTTAAATTACGTTTATACACCATTACATAAAAATGTGTTTGGAAATACTTATAAATACTCCTTGAAGACTGCCATAGCCACTGAACATTATAAACATCGACCCAGAATTTCATCCCCCCCCCCCAACTTTTCTAAAATCTCATTATTCACTGACCATCATCAAGATTTCCCTGACATTCCACTGACATTGAAAAAAAATCAATTTTCCCCCGACTTTTCAAGGTATGTGGCAACCCTGATTTTATAAATGACCTATCAAAATATTTCAAATGCGTCTAGCCCCTTGACAATCTGCAAGGCTGGTCCAATGACTATTCCATCATTTTACAACATGAATTTGACACGTATGTTTATATTAAAACACAGAAATCAAGGATTGAAAGACAACCTACACCCCATCTTTCTGCTGCCAGTTCTTCCAGTGGTCTTCCTTCCTCTTTAGCCTGCTCCACACATCTTTGGTAAGACTTACGTAACCATGACAACCCAGCATCTCCAACACCTGTTGATACAGACTTGTCTTTATTTTCAGACTTCTTTTGATCCTCTGGTAAACCTGTTCCTCCGTCCTTCCAGTAAGGATTTAATTCTTTCGCATGGGTTCCGGGCTGAAAAAGTAATGACCCAAAATAATCATCATACTCAAAATCATTACCATCAACTGGTATATATTTACATTCCCCCTATTCTTTTCCATTGAAAATTATGATGTTCATTTCATATGAACAGCAAAAGGAAAGGCACGAAAGTTACGTCATTGCTGCTTAGTGATAACCTGCTGCTGTTTTGAAAATATCCGCGTATAGTCAGGGAGAACGTTTCTTAAATGATGTCGCAGTTGTTCCGTTTAGTGAACAGAATGGCCGTAAAGCTGATTTTAATGTTAAATGCCACAAAATATGTATATGTATATAAAATATGTGCAATTTATAATATTATCTTGTTTACAGATGGAAAGGAAATACAGTGTAACTTCCGAAAACCGGACACCTTTGAAAACCGCACGAAACTCAAGGTCCCATTTTTTCTGTTCTTATTTCCATATATTCAACCTCTGAAATCCGGAACTTCCGAATTCTGAAAACCGGAAGATTTTTGAAGCACCGTTTATATTTAAACACTAAAATTGACTTCTGAAAACCGAACAGCAAAATATTTGCTGGATTAAAAGTGTCACCTGATCATCCAGAAACGCTGTCAACATGTTCTTTTGTTTATTTATTAGCGGTGCGCGTTTATTTTGACACTTTGACACGCTATATAATCACAATGATCATTTGATGCAAAAGTAAGGAAGTAATTAGCGATTATTTTCATTTGTATTCAATTTATGAAATCGTGATGAATTAAATATCTTATGTGTTTAAAACTTTCTTCATAGTTGAATGAAAAAAAGATAGATGATTTAAAAGATTTAGTTACACCGATTAAACTATGCATTATCAACAGTAATTAAAATTTAATGCTGACGAACTCGTGACTCCAAAAATGGTAAAATGTATGTGGAAAATGTTTGCGTAAATGCTATTATTAAAGTTTTGTTGTTTCTTTTTATATTTGTTATTTATGTATTTATTATACTTAATGTTTGTAATAATTTAATTTATTAATTAATTAATATGAAATTGTAAAATTAAAAAGAATAAAAATCTCCTTCATCCTACGTGTAAGAAAACATAACTCTTGTGCTCCACGTCCACTTTGCCTACAAACTTTCAAACTTCTGAATTCCAGAAACTTCCAAAAACCGAACTTTTAGGCTGGTCCGGAGGTCGTTCGGTATTCGGAAGTTACACTGTATAATGTAAATATAAGAAATGAAACTATTATTTTCGGTGTTCATGCGAAATGAACAACCGAATAGGATTGGCAAATTAAACATGAATCACTAGTGCGATTCATGGATTTGCTGATCCTATTCTGTAGTACATTTCACATGAACACCAAAAACAATCATTTCATTTTTTACAGGGCCTTGATCCACATCAAATGAAAGGGCTATTAATTTTGTTTTTAGGATACTGAGAATAACTTCAAAAATCTCATCTGAAAGCCACCGATGTTCTAAGATGAAAATTTTCTCTAAAGTAAAACATTTACCAGTAGTTCTACATGTTTAAAAGAAAGAACTTTGCTAGTTTTATCAATTTACAAATGGGTTGTTTTATCTGCGGCATGTGTTACTTTCCCAAGTAACAAGCTTTACATTTGACCTGACCTGGTGACCTAGTTTTTGACCCCACCTGACCCAGATTTAAACCTGACCTCAAGATCATCAAGATTAACATTCTGACCAAGTTTTATTAAGATATGGTCATGAATGTGGCCTCTAGAGTGTTAACTAGCTTTTCATTTGATTTGACCTGGTGACCTAGTTTTTGATCCCACCTGACCCAGATCTGAGCTTGACCTATAGATCATCAAGGTTAACATTCTGACCAAGTTTCATAAAAATATAGTGACAAATGTGGCCTCTAGACTGTTAACAAGCCTTACCTTTGATTTGACCTTGTGACCTAGTTTCTGACTCTAATAGACCTAGAGATCATCAAGATTAACATTCTGACCAAGTTTCATAGAGATACTATCATAAATGTGGCCTCTACAATGTTAACAAGCTTTTCCTTCGATTTGACCTGGTGATCTTGTTTATGATCCCACTTGACCCAGATTCAAACTTGACCTAAAAATCATCAAGGTTAACATTCTGACCAAGTTTCATAAAGATATAGTCATAAATATGGCCTCTAGTGTTAACAAGCCTTACCTTTGATTTGACCTGGTGACCTGGTTTCTGACTCCACTTGACCTAGATTTGAACTTGACCTAAAAATCATCAAGATTAACATTCTGACCAAGTTTCATAGAGACATCATAAATGTGGCCTCTAGAGTGTAAACAAGCTTTTCCTTTGACTTGACCTTGTGACCCAGTTTTTGACTCCAGATGACCAAATATCGAACTCCAAGATTTTATTGAGAGTAACATTTTGACCAAGTTTCATTAGGATTGGGCCAAGATTGTAACCTCTAGAGTGTTAACAATCAAACAGTTGACGACGACAGAGGGACGACATACTAAAGGCGATCAGAAAAGCTCACTTTAGTCGCATTTCGGCCCCAAGGAGTTAAAGGGCCAAAATTTGCTACTCTGGCTTTTGCAGCCATATAGAGAATTCATTTATGGTTTGATCTGATATAAAATATCTTCAATAACAATAATCCATGATGAATCTGTCAGATCCAATCATAGGGTCTGGACTGACCCCTGAAAGAGCCAAAATTTGTTAATATTTACCTTGTGAACATAATGTTTCCTGCAGACTCTAAAAGGGGCATGGTGCTTCCCTTGGAAAAGGGCACTTTTAATGCGCGGCTGAAAGGGCATTTGTCCAAGTACGCTTGCCGGCGTCATTTTACACACTATTTTCACATTGCATTTGAGAATCTTTCATATCTCATGGTAGATATTTTGAATTATTCTTTAGATAATGCCTACCATGTTGTGAAAGAGCTTTCCTTTCTTTTGTTCGAACATGACACTGATGATTCATACTTTCAAACATTCTTATTCTGTTACCATCATGAAGTGTTGGCTTGCATTTTCAGAGACAAATATCAGCTGAGAATTAATAAGCAACAAGTTTTATTGAACAAGAGCTCATAGAACACAAAATGCCCCCCTTGATGCATTCAGTAACTGCACAAGGAACAGATTATTTGCTCACTGTAAGCAAAAGTTCTACTGATCTGGTTCAATGTGACCGTGACCGTGACCTTTGACTCACTGACCTCAAAATCAACAGGGATCATCTGCTGGATATGATCAACTTCCCTATTAAGTATCGTGACCCTAGGCCGAAGTGTTCTCAAGTTATCGTCCAGAAACTGTTCCGGGTCAATGTGACCTTGATCTATGGCCTACTGATCTCAAAATCTATTGGGGTCATCTACTGGTCATGACCAATCTCCCTTTTAAGTTTCGTGATCCTAGGCCCAAGCTTTCTCAAGCAATCATGTGGAAACAGTTTAACTGTTCTGGGTCACTGTGACCTTGAACTTTGACCTACTGACCTCAAAATCAATAAGGGTCATCTGGTCATCATGATTAACCTCTCTATTAACTTTCATGATCCTTGGCCCAAGCGTTCTTGAGTTATCATCCAGAAAGAGTTTAACTGTTCCTGGCCAATGTGACCTTGAACTTTGACCTACTGACCTCAAAATCAGTAAGGTTCATCTGCTCGTCATGATTAACCTCTCTATCAATTTTCATGATCATTGGCCCAAGCGTTCTTGAGTTATCATCCGGAAACCGTTTAACTGTTCCTGGCCAATGTGACCTTGAACTTTGACCTACTGATCTTAAAATCAATAAGGGTCATCTGCTGGTCAAGACCAACCTCTCTATCAATTTTCTTGATCCTACAACCAAGCATTCTTGAGTTATCGTCTGGAAACCGTTTTACTGTTCCTAGTCACTGTCACTTCACAAGCATTCTTGAGTTGTCATCCGGAAACCGTTTAACTGTTCCGCATCACTGTGACCTTGATCTTTGACCTACTAACCTCAAAATCAATAGGGGTCATCTGCTGGTCATGACCAACCTTCCTATCAACTTTCATGATCCTAGGCCCAAGCTTTCTTGAGTTATCATCCAGAAACCATTTAACTGTTCCAGGTCACTGTGACTTTGACCTTTGACACACTGATCTCAAAATCAATAGGGGTCATCTGCTGGTAATGACCAACCTCCCTATCAACTTCATGATCCTAGGCCCAAGCGTTCTTGAGTTATCATCTGGAAACGGCTTGGTCTACATACTGACCGACATCTGCAAAACAATATACCCCTCCTTCTTCGAAGAGGGGCATAACAACTATCAATGCCCAACTTATAATGAAGTTTTCAATCATCTCATATCCATCATTTCACCATTGCTTAACCTTAAGAGCAATGGCAGTTCGTAAAAACCGGATTTTTTTGTCATCGATTTTTTTTTCTTTTGACTAACATATATAAAGTATATTTGTGTGAAAAAAATTATATTAAACAAAAAATATACGCTGGACCCGTGCCTGTGGTCTAAAATACATGATTATGTAAATGATTATGTCATGCAGCTCTCTGTTATTCTTTCAGACCTAGATTTATTTTTTTTTCATTTAAAGGACATTATCAAAGCTTTATTATCATTTTAGTATGACTATAGAATACACAGAAACCAAAAGTGTTGAAGTTTTTATTGTTTTTAAAGTAGTGAAGATGAAACTTTTTGCTTCCAAGAGGTCAATATAGTTGCAGATTATTGTAAATAAATCCCCCATTGCTTTATTTGAGGTTGATTTGTTCTAAATATAGAAGGTGAAATTGTTTAATTAATCTTTATTTTTTTTCACTTGCAATGGACCAAATATAAAAATTAAAATGAAAATTTTGATTCAAATGTCTTAAAATTTTTCCCTATCAATTTTCATGATCCTATGCCCAAACCATTCAACTGTTCCGGGTCATTGTGACCTTGAACTTTGACCTACTGACCTCAAAGTCGAACTTTGCCTGTATTTTATGATGTTACACCTGTGTACTAAAATTTATGATCCTAGGTCAAAGCGTTCTAAAGTATTATCCGGAAACTGTTTAACTGTTCAGGGTCATTGTGGCCTTGACCTTTGACCTACTGACCTCAAAGTGAAACTTGACCTGTATTTTCTGAAACCATGAAAACCAACGGACCGAACAACACACCGACCGACAAGCTCACTCCTATATACCCCCAAAACTTCGTTTTGTGGGGGTATAATACTGACCTTCTGTTAGTCACCTAGATGACTTCCTGACATGATGAAAAATGCTACATCCTTTACAGAGTTTCAAACCCAAAGAAATGAAGAGCAAATCATTCAACACACAGAGTATATATGCCCTTGTACCTTATTCATGAGTTCCCTTTGTTTGTCTAGTTCATCTTTCTCCTTGGTTTTCCGGTTTATAAGATCCTGTCTGGTTATTGTAGGAAACAGATCCACTGGGGTTTGCATCCAGCTATCCCTCTGGTAATATAGAATCGCATTTTATTAAACTTATTAGTTATTTCGTTATTACTTCATACTGTGAGCTACAAACTAAAAAGAAATGCTATCTAAGAGTACAGCCTCTTACATTATTTTAAATATGAAAAATTTATATCATATATAATGTTGTTTCTGTATCTGTTCTTATTACATAGTAACATACTCATTTTTACTCTCTGTTAAGATACAATGGAACCTGAAACATCAATATTTTTTATAGTGATGTCTCAACTCCATAGTGGAAGTGTGACATCAATGGTGATATAATTTAATATGTTTTGTCATGTTAAAATGTTAATTTACCACAATGGTTTCAATATTACTCAAGCTAAATAACAAGTTTATAATATTTACCATATATAGTATTTATATACACGGATACAAATGTAATTATAAGGCTATTAGCTTTGCACTCATTCTTTTGCAGAACATTATTGGGCTCCTGAAGTCACCCAATATCTCCACCACAGAAGTCATGAGTATGTCTTGTTACGAAACTTAAAACCTATAAATATTTATCTGAATCATCTCAATCTATTACAGATTTACCAATCTAAAAGCTACACTGTAAAACTCTACTACGTGTACATTGCAAATTAAATTTGCAAAGCAGGAATATATTGCCTGTGAGAGTTGTTTCTTGACAAAAAGCTACATAAATGCTGGCCTAATCATCACAAATACCATAGCAAACCATAGTGCATTTAAAATACATTGCTATATATGTGTGTTAAAGGCTTTTATTGGTAAATTTTTCTACTTTAACTTGTCTTGCTGTACTATATATGTGTGTTAAAGGCTTTTATTGGTAAATTTTTCTACTTTAACTTGTCTTGCTGTAGTGGCTGTTTTCCTGGAAGAACAAATTTTGTGCATTAGAGATGGATTGATGATAATGCATACCTCAAGTTTAGGACCTTTAACAGCTGTGGTACTTGTGTCAGCAGTCTGTGCTGGTTGTGACTTTTCTATCCAAGCTGGTTCTTCATCCTAAAATAAAATTCCACTCCCACTGGGAAAACCTCTACCTGCACAGTGTAATAGTCATATAGATACAAGACGTAATGCAATCAAAGTTTAAGAGTCTAAGTGACCAATATCGGACCTGGAACAGAGCATTAGATTGTTGTTTGTGCATTCAAACTCTAGGTTGATACAACTTTTTTGCAGTTAATTAGATAGATTTAATTGAAAAATACCATACATTAATTTTAGCATTATGATCTTAATAAATACTTTTTGGGACAACCAATGTCCTTTCAAGTTTTATTTATTGGAATCATTAACATCTAGATTCTGGTATTCCAGAACTAGGAAATCACAGATCTTCCATAAGCCAGCTTAATAACTTTCTGACATAAAAGAATTCCACCCCAAGCAAGGTTTATAACCTACAGTTATGAGAGGTCAGTGACCTTAACCACTCAGCAAGGAAGGCCTGTGTGTACCCATTTAACAAGATAAATAATGCTTCGGTAAAAATAGACATTTATAATCATACAGAATCGGAACTACTGCTTGATTTCTTCCTCTTCTTTTTCTTTTTTGATTTTTTCTTCTCTCTTTCATCTTCTGACTCAGAATCTGATGAGCTGCTGGAGTCTTTCTTCTTCTTCTTTTGTTTCTTTTTCTTTTTCTCTTTCTTCTTTTTCTTTGATTTCTTCAAACTCTACCAATGTACACATTTGGTTCTTTGTAAAATAAGTTATGTTGTGAAACAAGTACTGTTGTTGTTTTTGAAATGGATAATATGTTTAACCATGGCATGTTTATACAACTAACAGTAAAGTCCAATTTATGTTGTTAAAACCTGGCAAATACTTCATTCATTTGTATTGAATGTAAAGATTGTTGAAAAATATATTTTATTTTTCTAAAAACATTATATTTGATGACTGAATAAGAGATTATGAAATACACAATAAAACACAATAATATTGTGACAGGGGAGAAGCACCCCTCCAGTATTTCTTTTCAGTTTCAGTTTATTTCACTTCAACCACAACTAATGACTTCTGAAAGGACACTCTCACTTCAGTTTTAATCACACATCTGAGAAAATCACAAAAAAAATATGCAGAATTTATCATTTCTGACAACCCTAATGCCTGCAAACACAAAAGGTATACTTGTTCTTCATGTTTAATCCTCTGGTCTATAGATGCTAGCATCCAACTGTCATCTCCTTTTTTCTTGGCAATCTCTTTCTTTTTCTCCTCTTTTTCATATTTCTCTTTAGCCTAAAATTCATAAAATAGTGAAATATTCACTCATTCACAAACTTTTAGATCCTGGTTCAGTGTGCAAGCTTGGTCCAGATTTGGGTAGAAGTCACCTCCCACTTCAGCTGATTTAAGGAAAAGTGGGGAGACTTTAGTGAGAGGTGGGAGACTTAAAAGATATGTTTATTTCTTATTTGTATGTCTGACTGTACATTTTAGATCATTTTGAAGGCTGTTTTTTAACTGATACATTTCATAGAGTAAATGCAAATAAAAACTGTTACAATAATCAAAAGAAAACTGCTAGTTAAACAAAGAAATACATATATATATATATTTATATAAGACATACACGTGTAATAATTATACATTTTTTTATAAACTTAGCTGTTTTATGGCCTGAATAAGCTCTAAAATGACCTTTGACTCCTAACTGTGACCTTGACCTTTGAGATAGGAACCTGGAATCTGCACATGGCACTCTGTCTCATTGAGTTAAACATTTATGCCAAATATAAACAAGATTCCTCAATGCATGACAAAGTTATGGTTTGAACAAACAAATCCTGATGGACGCACGCACGAACACACGGACGGACACATGTACGCACAAACATATACTGAACAGTCATTTGGTCAACTATGTCTTCGCATCCGCAAGAATGCTTGACAAAAATCAGTTCACAGGTCTTTAAATGTAATGCATGAAATTAATATTAATTCCATTTATTATAATTTAAATGTTAAAATGTTATTGCAACATTTCTAGTCCTTGGTGAAATGTCAGAGCATTCCAACATTGACCATTGAGCAATGTATGAATAACAAAAAAGGTTTTGGCAACAACTTACACCCTTAGTCTCAAATTGCACTTGGGCTATTACTGCACAAGATGTGCTATTACAGCCAGAAAGCATACCACAGACATATATTAACCTCTTAATAGTATATTTTCCCTACATAATTTCCAAATTACTTTCAATAAGTTTACTTCAGAAAAAAAGTAAGCATAATTAATGCATTTTAATGAAATAAACAATAACATGTCATGTATTTTTCTAGCATTTTACATCATTTTCAACTACTTGAAAACAACACATTTTTCCTGACTTACACATTACTTTCAATTTACTTAAAAATGTAATGCATTACATTAAAGTGCATTACCTGGGCGCAGCATTACCTTATTACATTTTCAAATTATTACAAGGTTACATCAAGCCTTGTATTTAAAGCTATAAACAAGTAATTGAACTAATACAATTTATTTAAATATATATTATATCAAACATAAAGTAAAAAGTAATATCTGAATATATTTTTATATGTCATAGAATAAGTAAGTCGATCTATTCGGCTTATCCGAAATAGCACATATCCGATTTCAGACACAACACAAAAATCGTCTCATTTCGAGACGTGTAGATAGTTTTCATAGAAAAACTACCACCAGTCTTATAGACTACCTTTTCCAGATATATTTGGCGGGCTTTTCTAATTTCTTCTCTTTTTCTTTCGATTTCTGTAGCGCTTTCGAAGTTCATTTTCGGTAAACAAGGACGATTTCTACGATAAAAACAAATGTTTTCCGAACGCATTGCGTTTAATACGTACCCAGGCCAATACGTACCAAACGAATCAGTTGACAAGATAAGATAAATTTTATTTTAAGTCGGCAAGACAGAAACCACAGAGACCACAATTTTTTGTCTCGAAAGTTATTAGGATACAGTGGTGTTCACGAAAATAAACATTTTTTTTTTCAAAAAAAATATATATTTGTACTGTTATCAGTGTGTATGATATCTACATGTACTAGGACTTATCCTTGTTCTGCATATACAAAATTAAAGTCCTCAATCGAGCAACATGGACCATATAACATGGACATCATCTGACATGAGGAATAATTCAAAAGAAAATTATTGTTTTGCACAAGAAAATACTCATACAAACTGCTAAATTTTAAAACTCAAAGATAAGACCCCAACATGTAGTTGTATTGTGGCCTTAGATTATATCAACTATCCCGGTGTGGAATTATTCAAAGGTGAAAAAGGTGGCGAAAGCTTAATAGAGAACGGCCATGCAATTTTATAAAAGAATAGCACTGAACTTGAAGAGAAACATTATCTAGTGTGAAAAAATGAGATCTTATGCTCTGTTATTCAACAATAATAAAATTATCCTGGGTGTTACCTGTTGTTAAAGCTAGAATTACAAAATTTTAAGTTGAAATGACATTAGAAACATTTTTACGTTAAAAATTTACTGAATGAAATTCATCAGACATGGTCTTCATTTGGTCTGTATTCTTGTATGATGATGCAGCTTTCATAATTTATCACTCAATACGTTATACGTTTTTTATGGTTTGAAATACAGTGTGTCACTAAAGTTCACGGTCCAAATATTTCAGAACATTGATCTACCTTATCCTTAGAGTCAGACCAGTTTTGAGTTAAAGCAGTCATCAGTGGTACGCACAAGTTTGCAATAAAGTTATAGATTCGGAATTTTTTGAGTGAAAAGGTCACAAGTATGAGTTTCCATTTCAGAAAATTTTCAAAAGGCATATGAAAAACTAAGTACTACGAGAACTTTAGCTCGGTAAATACATGCCATCGGAATGTCAGTGTTTACTAGTATTATGCATTTTTAGCTGCGAGGTTGCTACATGATTAGGAACAGCTTTGGACAAAATAAAAAAAAAATCTTATTTTTCCCAAAAGTACTGTTAATATATAGAACATTTTCTTTCTTGAACGTCGATATACTGTATTGAGATTTCATCCTGCATATTCTTCCCAGTCACTGTTATATATAAAGAATGTTAAGACAATTCCTATTTATGTGAAAATGATTGTTCTGTCCCTTCGTACATTTCAAATTGCTTGTTTGCAGAATAGTGATGCCTCGGTCAATTATGGTTTTAAAAAAAATCAGAGCACATCTTGACCAACTTGAATGGTATATCTTTTAACTACAATAAAAACATTATCTCATAACTGACAAATACCCATCTTTGTTTAGTTTAACAATCATTCTTACTGCTTGCAGATTTATATTGATAATAGCATAATTGACAGGTCTAATTCCAAAAGTGGTCACTTTTATTAAAAATTGTCCACTCTACTGAAGTTATCAAATTGATTTGACAAAGTAGCTTTATAAAACAGGAACAAAATATTGAGAAACAACACAAAATATGCATATTTTCTGTTCTGCTAAAAGGGTCGTTCTGTTAACTAGAGACTATACACCTCTTTTCTTGGATTTGTAATCTAGTGTATCGTATGATCACATCTCATTAATTGTATTTTTTTTGGTATTTGAAACATGTGCAAATGTTGAGTTCCGCTCAACCTGGGGCTAGAAGCATAGACCATAGCAGATATTTCCACTACTGTCTATGAACAGACTCAGTGAAAACGAACCTGGAACAGTTCCGTTTTTTGTCGTGTTGATCGACCTATGGAGTTTCTACTTTCCCAATTACATCTTTATATGGCTAATATCACCCCTGGGTACAGTTACTTTCTTTATCTCTGGTCAGAACTAAATAGTGTCTTAACTTATGAGGAATCCCATTAGTCTTATCAGAAGGTGCATGCTGTTCTGCAGTAAGTATTAAATCAAATTTTTGACAATTTGTGATGTTGTTTCAAAATAATATGAATTTGTGCGTGTTCCTAACTGTGAAAAATGCAAATTTTGGCTATTTTTTTTTACATTTCTGACAGCGTGCTCCTTTTAAAGACAACAAAAAGTGAAATAATGAAAAATTCTAATACATAATGTATACTAATCTTATGTATTTATTAAGTGTTAACAAAACTTCCATCTCCAGTATTCGTCTTAAGTCTGTGGAATCATGAACACCTTACTTTGACTCTTTTGTTGTAATGTTGCTATGATTATCTTAATAGATATATATTTTTCGGAAATTTGAAAATTAAAACAATTAAGTATGCCCCTGTGGAAGTATATTTGTTGATATTATATAGCTTCAATCGTGGCGCAAATGACGATTCAGTCGTGTTGGTTCACATCTTTTTTTTTTTCAATACTGTGAACAATGATCCTCGAACTCGCAAATAGCTAGGGGAGTAAAATGCTCAAATTATCCAGGGTTTTAGGGAGATACACACATAAAAATGTAAGGAACGAACACGGGCTGTCTGGATTGCTAGAATCAGCACTGAAATGCTCGAAGCACTTATACTAAAGCGAACAGTGTTTTACTGAATTTGTCACAAAGGAATGCTGTGTCATAACTTACATTATGTATTTTTTTTTAAATAATAGACATCCAAAAGCCATGTTCTAAGAACTAACAGTAAACGCCATATTCTAAGAACAAGCAATAAAAGCTATTAATGTTCTAAGAACCAACAGTAAAAGTCATCTTCTAAGAAGGCAGTCCAACTCAAACTGTAACCATATAGCAGCGGATGTATATATGTTTAAATTATCAATATACAGTGTACATAAATGTAACATATAGACAGCAAAGACAAAATGAACAGATAAAGAAACACACCTGGGTATTGCATCTATTGACTAGAACACACCGCACCTTTGCCTTCGAACAGTCAGTGGCAAATAACCAGTGTTAAGTTTAAACCAGTTAATGTGTGGACAGTGTACTTTTGCAACTTAAAAAATGTTTGTCTCCAACAAGTTCCAAAGTTGTATAAGGCTGTATAAGAGTAGGCTAAATTGGACCAAACAGTTTATTTTCTTTTAAGTTTCTAATATTTGTATCATTTTTTATCGTTTTTCTTCCAAATTAAACAAATTCTTTGTCTAATTTCACATTTTTACCGCTGTAGGAGCCCTTTGCTGCGAAAAATCCGAGTACGGTATGGTACGGTTTTAAGACATTCGGAAGTGTTCTGATTTTGTCCAAAAACTCGTGCATGTTTTGTTTGTTTTCCTTTTAAATAGATTTGATTTTGTGACAGCAGAAATGAGGGAGACTCCTTTGTCAAACTGTGAAAGAGAATTTATAAAGAAAGCGGTAGCTGATAAAAGGGTAAGTAATGGTATTGAAATTCAAGTTGTTTACATTAGTGAATGTATTTCGGATAGGTTTGATTTTAGGACAAAGTAAACAAATATGCCAAACTTACTCCTGTAACACGAAAGTTGAAATATTTAAAATTTGTTTCATAAAATTGTATTTCAGTTTAAATGTTTTGGTATTCAATAATCTGGATTTTAACTGTGTTAATGCTATTTAAACCAGGGCGTTCGGTTGACCCGAGGTCCCGGGTTTTGACCCGCGAAAATCGAGAAAAACTGATATTTGACCCGCATAAAATATGCCACGTGCATCAGCTTGACTTGCAGAAATTTACTTTGATGCGTCTCGAGTTCGCAAGTTCTGCCCCTTGTCAATCAAAATCCCAGTGAATTTCAATATTGTTCTCCTGCACTGCACAAGCGGAAATATGGCAGTAGGCGGAGTGTCGTATGTTAATTAGCTACTGACAGATGTCAATCACGCCACGTGCCGACTGACACGTGATCATCTCGCGGTTTGTATTTAGTACAATAATGCCCTGTCATTATCAAAAGGGTTTATTGATCAATGTGTAAAAGTTAATTGATAAACAATGCAGCCTATGATTATCGTGTTTGTACCACTTGTTAATTATTTTGTGTGCTTGATACGATTACATGAGCCGGTCGGCCGTCACGGTCTATAGCAAATTTATTATCATTGCCAAGGCTTTGTTTGGGCCAAAACAAATTAAATGCTTTAAAGAAGCAGAAGTTATACGTGGTATGATGATTTGTCCGGAATAAAATCATGCAAAGCACAAAACCCCACCCACTTTTGTGTGTGTGTGTTCGGGTTTAATGTCTTTTTCAACAATTTTTCAGTCATATAAACGACGGTGTCTACTTGTAGGAGTGAGCACAATGCCCAACTTTATAGTGCTGCCTCACTGGAATATCACGCCGTAGACACGTGGCATGATACCCCACCCAGTCACATTATACTGACACCGGGCTGACCAGTCCTAGCACTATCCTCTTAATGCTGAGTGCCAAGCGAGGAAGCTACTAGTACCATTTTTTACATCTTTGGTATGACACGGCCAGGGATCGAACCCACGACCTCCCGCACTCGAAGCGGACGCTCTACAACTAGGCTACCGAGGCGGTTCCACCCACTTTTAGGCAATGTGCAAAATAAGACAACTAAAATATGAATTGCTTAAGAAAATCTGTAATGATTAATGTTCTTGTTTTAGATAAAGTCTGTGGGAGTTGCATTAATAACAGCATAGCTTGACCCCTGAAAAGCTGATCTTGACTCTTGAAAATCTGATTTTGACCCTTGAAAATTTAGGCTGAAGAGTCAATGACCCTTGAGTTTCAGAACCTACCGAAAGCCCTGTTTTAACCACACAAAATATCTTGGTTATACTAGTACCAGAACCCAAGTAGATTCTACACAACCAATACCAGTTCCAATACAAGTTTTTGTTTTATAAACCCAAGATAAATAAGAATTTAGTATTTTATTTATTTACCAGTAATAGTCCCCTCTGTATATGAAATGAACAAAAATAATAAAGTGAGTTAAAAATACGTTAATTTAATAGCCCTTCTGAATGTTATAATTATCCATAAGTTTAAGACTCTCATAGGGGGTGTGGTCGGGGATTGAGGTGGATTTAACACACTTCGTACTGTAGAGGGGACTATAACCAGATGCAAATTTACCAGTTAATGCCAATTTACCTTCACCTGTTTGTGCTTCTATAAAACAAACATAAAACTGTTTTTAATTTTAATCCACATTTTCTTGCCTACCATGTTGGGAAAGACAAGGTTATCCAAGTAGGAGATCACCTAAATGACACATATTGACATCATAACTTGACGTCATAGTGTATAAGCAATTTTTTATTTATAATATCTTTGAAAATGGTGCAATAATATTAACAGTAGGCAAGAAAAATCATCAAACATGCCTGCCTGAGTAAGGCAGGTGTTTTCCAAACCTTCGGGACATCGTGAATAATACGTCTTGCTAACACTCAGTTTTCCATTCTGCTTTGTCCAACGGGTACTGTATGGTATTTTATCCTGTCACTTGCAGTATTTTCGACCCGATATCAGGGTGCCGTATATCTTTCTTGATATACCGTCAGTTGATCATGTGACCAGTGATATATGGTCAGTTGATCATGTGACCTTATGATCGATATTGTTGTCATAAGAAATTTTGCAACGAAACCATCATCATTGTGTTGGAAATGTCCGAACTAAGAAAATGAGTGGTCAAATAAAGAGTTTTTATTCAAAAACGAAGAAGTTATTGCGATTTTGCCGGTAATCACGTCATTATATAAGTGACGTCATTGCGAATATGACGTCATTAAAGTGGTCGTCGCCCACTTATTTTTGTAAAATAAATTGCCAAATATCGGAAAATGAAGTAATGACAAGATAAATAGAATAATAGGTTAGTGCCTAAGATGGAGAAAGTTTATCTGGCTCGGCTCCGGATGTTATCAGGTTCGCCTTCGGCTCACCCGATAACCTCCTCCACCGCGCCAGATAAACTTTCTCATCTACAGCACTAACCTATTATTCTCTATTTGATGCAAATGGTCAGACTCTGTAGAGATACGGTGGCTCAAGAAAGCATGACTCAGTATCATGGAAGATGTAACTTTTAATACCATATCCTTTGCTTTGTTTTCTGCTTTTTAGCTCACCTGTCACAAAGTGACAAGGTGAGCTTTTGTGATCGCGCGGTGTCCGTCGTCCATCCGTCCGTAAACTTTTGCTTGTGACCACTCTAGAGGTCACATTTTTCATGGGATCTTTATGAAAGTTGGTCAGAATGTTTATCTTGATGATATCTAGGTCAAGTTCGAAACTGGGTCACGTGCCTTCAAAAACTAGGTCAGTAGGTCTAAAAATAGAAAAACCTTTTGACCTCTCTAGAGGCCATATATTTCAGAAGATCTTCATGAAAATTGGTCAGAATGTTCACCTTGATGATATCTAGGTCAAGTTCGAAACTGGGTCACGTGCCTTCAAAAACTAGGTCAGTAGGTCTAAAAATAGAAAAACCTTGTGACCTCTCTAGAGGCCATATATTTCATAAGATCTTCATGAAAATTGGTCAGAACGTTTACCTTGATGATATCTAGTTCAGGTTCAAAAGTGGGTCACGTGCCATCAAAAACTAGGTCAGTAGGTCAAATAATAGAAAAACCTTGTGACCTCTCTAGAGGCCATATTTTTCATGGGATCTGTATGAAAGTTGGTCTGAATGTTCATCTTGATGATATCTAGGTCAAGTTTGAAACTGGGTCACGTGCGGTCAAGAACTAGGTCAGTAGGTCTAAAAATAGAAAAACCTTGTGACCTCTCTAGAGGCCATATATTTCATGAGATCTTCATGAAAATTGGTCAAAATGTTCACCTTGATGATATCTAGGTCAGGTTCGAAAGTGGGTCACGTGCCATCAAAAACTAGGTCAGTAGGTCAAATAATAGAAAAACCTTGTGACCTCTCTAGAGGCCATATTTTTCATGTGATCTGTATGAATGTTGGTCTGAATGTTCATCTTGATGATATCTAGGTCAAGTTTGAAAGTGGGTCACGTGCCTTCAAAAAGTAGGTCAGTAGGTCAAATAATGAAAAAACGTTGTGACATCTCTAGAGGCCATATTTTTCATGGGATCTGTATGAAAGTTGGTCTGAATGTTTATCTTGATGATATATAGGTCGAGTTTGAAACTGGGTCAACTGCGATCAAAAACTAGGTCAGTAGGTCTTAAAATAGAAAAACCTTGTGACCTCTAGAGGCCATACCCTTGAATGGATCTTCATGAAAATTGGTCAGAATGTTCACCTTGATGATATCTAGGTCAAGTTTGAAACTGGGTCACGTGCCATAAAAAACTAGGTCAGTAGGTCAAATAATAAAAAAACCTTGTGACTTCTCTAGAGGCCATACTTTTAATGGGATCTGTATGAAAGTTGGTCTGAATGTTCATCTTGATGATATCTAGGTCGAGTTTGAAAACTAGGTCAGTAGGTCTAAAATTATTAAAATCTTTTGACCTCTCTAGAGGCCATATTTTTCAATGGATCTTCATGAAAATTGATCTGAATGTTCACCTTGATGATATCTAGATCAGTTTCGAAACTGGGTCACGTGCGGTCAAAACCTAGGTCAGTAGGTATAAAAATAGAAAAACCTTGTGACCTCTCTAGAGGCCATATTTTTCATGAGATCTTCATGAAAATTAGTGAGAATGTTCACCTTGATGATATCTAGTTAAAGTTCAAAACAGGGTCACGTACCTTCGAAAACTAGGTCCATAGGTCAAATAATAGAAAAACCTTGTGACCTCTCTAGAGACCATATTTTTCAGTGGATCTTCATGAAAATTGGTCAGAATTTTTATCTTGATAATATCTAGGTCAAGTTCAAAACTGGGTCACATGAGCTCAAAAGCTAGGTCACTATGTCAAATAATAGAAAAAACGACGTCATACTCAAAACTGGGTCATGTGGGAAGAGGTGAGCGATTCAGGACCATCATGGTCCTCTTGTTCTAGTCTTTTTTTCTATCACCCAAACACTTTTGTGTTTACTCTTCAGAGAATAGATGGGCGACAAGCATATGATTACAGACATTTAAAAGTTAGCTTTGGTGTAGAAAGAGGATGTTGTCAAGTGGAAGTTGGAGAAACAAGGTAATTTTACATAAATCATAAACCTGGTTTAGATAGCTGATAAAAAAGGTCACTTGCCTGTCTTTTCAGTTAGTTCAATTTCATCTAAGGGCATCCATTTTCTCATATCTTAGATAGGCTTGCATATATGGGAGGCAACTTTAATTTTCTTGACTTGCACAATAGGTCTTTGTTACTTTGTTTGACAAAATGTTGTCATACAGTATGATTCCTTATTACAATATGGTCATTTTAAGTTTTCGACTTTCTTACAGGGTGATGTCACAAGTGTCATGTCAAGTTGTTGAACCAAAGCAAGCTCGACCCGCTGATGGCATCCTGTATATCAATGTAGAACTTTCTCCAATGGCATGTCCAAGTTTTGAACCAGGGAGGTTAGTTTTGCTGATATATTGAGTGTTTATTTTAGCAACTTTGGAATTTTATTCATGTACAACTCAATGGTATCAACCGTCGGTTGATCAAACTGTTATTTAATTATATCAGCTTTTGTTCTTTCACTTCACAGATTGTCTGATTTTGGTGTAGAGATTAACAGATTACTGGAAAGATGTCTGAAGGAATCCAGATGTATAGATACTGAATCTCTGTGTATTGTGGCTGGTGAAAAGGTATTCCTTTAATTTTTCCATTACTGGTATATTTGTGTTTATTCACCATAACGTTCAGTTCCACCCTAAATTTTAGTCACTGAGGAAAAATGTATATATTATAAGACCCTGTTGGAGAGGTCTAACTTTATTCCTGTTGGTTAATATAATTTGCAAGTGTTTAAACGGGGCCTCTGTGGCCGAGCAGGTTCAAAACTTTGCTTCGGGTGTAGAATTCTTTTGTGTGGAAGGTCACTAGTTGTAACCAGGTGCCTGCCCATGCTGGAAATAATGCTCAGACGGGCATCTGGGGTCTTCTTTCTCCATGAAGAACTGGAAAGTCATCATATGACTTATGATTGGGTCGGAGTGATTTTTAAACCCAACAAAAACAAAATAGTTTATAAAACAGGAAAAAAGAGTAGTGGTCTTTAAATCCATATGTTCTCTGTTGACAGGTGATCTTTAGTGCAGGTTGACTATATTTCATATTGATTTTGTTATAGAATAAAAAAAAGTCTTGAATTGTGTTACAGGTATGGGAAGTAAGGGTAGATGTGCATGCTTTAAACCATGATGGAAATTTGATAGATGCTTGCAGTATAGCAGCTATAGCATCGCTTGCTCACTTCAGGTTTGTCAAATAAACTTTTAAGCATATTTATCTTGTATGTAGAAGACAATAAAAGGGTCATTCTCTATCATTAATCTGCAATCAACATTTTTCTATAAAATGTCGACATTATTTTCTGAAACTAATTCAAAGAGTAAAATGGAATTTTTTTAAATTCATTTGGTGAAAAGTAGGCAGCACCATAGCATACCCACAGCCGTTAAAATAAGCATTTTTAGAAGTGACATTGTATAAGCATTTATTTTACAAACCCTATTAGTGTAGATGTTTCTAGGCCCACTTGCTTACCTTGTATAATCCAGGCCTGGCAAAGTCCACGAGTCAAATGCAACATACCGGACAGAGCTACTGTTACAATAACCCTATTTTATTATACACCTTACCTTTAACATAACCCATGGCTGATACCCTTTTTTCAAGTCTAAAGTCTTGTATTGACTGAACCCGAAGGGCAACAGTTATTTCCTTTTTAAATTCTACAATTTGAAGCTGTTATTCTCATCCAAATATTTACAGTTGTAGGTCATTTTTTTCCAGTGTTTAGGTCTTTAATTGTACTTGACATCACATTCTTATGACATCAGTATACCATGTCACTGGTGGTGCTTTTGACTTTGTCCAACAGTTAACTTTTTATCATTAATCATATGACCCTGTTAAGACCAATGGAAAGGACACTATAAATATATAATTTGAGATTTAATAATAATTTATTGTTACAGGAGACCTGATATAACAGTGTCTGGAGATGAAATTACTATTGTGAGTATACTTCTTGTTTAGAAATCAAATTTTTCATATTACTTTCCAAAAGTACTACTGAAACATCTTATCTAATTTGTACCGTGAATCTGAAGAGAAAATGTTAAAAAAACGTAGTTTAAATATTTACAGTGTAAAGACAGAGACTGTGGCTGCTGTATGTAAATTTGTTTCTGCAAAAATATGTTTCTAAATGTAGCAGTGATTGAATTTATATTCACTTTGAAGTTATTCCCATTGAAATTCAAAGCATATGTATGTCCAAACTCGGGTGTACTATAAATGATCATTGGGGGTATTTTTACATGTATAGGGAAAAGAATGTATGACGATATGTTTGGTTAGCAAGAATCCACTAAGTCATACACTGTTAGGCAATTAAGGCCGCTGACTTCCATTCACTTGCACCTCACCCCTAAGGGTGTAAAACTTTTTCATGTGAGGAAGTCACCCGGTTGGCTTATGGGAGATAATGATTCTACCAGGTACCAAGGTACATACTTGTATCTTAAAATAAGCCTTCTTTTACCATTTGAAGCTGGAAAGTTGCCATATTTATGATATTACCATTGCCTATCCTAAGTCAATATGATTTTATCCTATAAATAAATAGTAAAATGAGCTGCGCCATGAGAAAACCAACATAGTGGGTTTGCGACCAGCATGGATCCAGACCAGCCTGCGCATCAGCGCAGTCTGGTCAGGATCCATGCTGTTCGCTAACGGGTTCTCTACTTGCAATAGGCTTTGAAAGCGAACAGCATGGATCCTGACCAGACTGTGCGGATGCGCAGGCTGGTCTGGATCCATGCTGGTCGCAAAGCCAATTTGTTGGTTTTCTCATGGCACAGCTCAGATCTGTGAAAAGATTCTTTGGAAGCATAGAACACAAACAAGAAACTCCATTTGAATGAGTCTGTTCCTGAGGGGTAATGAAATATGTATCAGCCGTCATGCCCCTTAGCTCTAGTGTTTGTGGAACTCTATTATAGTGAAAATGAATCCCAAAGGATTTGAAAATATAGAAACACACTATATAGAGTGTGCCTTGCAACTGAGATACATGAAGAAATTGGCATTGTCACTGTACTGGTAGATACACTGTAGATTAGATAATATTTAATTGCCTTTTATTTTATGATTTGATATCTATAAGCCTCATTTGTGTCATAAAGAACACACATCTCACTTCTTCCAGAGTACAGAAGTTTCAACAGTCATGTTTGTTGTAAATGTATGAATCACACAAGGAATATGGTGTTACCTGTCTTGTAAAACACTTTCAGGAGGATTAACATTTAGTTGTAGATAAATTGACTTCTTGCAAATAGAAATAAAAGTATTGGTCTTTTTATGGAGGTGTTTGATTTTTGAGGTTTAACAGAGAGTTACTGCAGGTCTTTATGTCTTCTTCCATTTACAGCATCCTGCCTCAGAGAAAGATCCTGTTCCACTCAGTGTTCATCACATGCCTATCTGTGTTTCTTTTGCCTTCTTTGAACAAGGGTAAGTCACCTGGCATGGGAAGCATAATTTTCCTATCCATGGTCATGAGTCATACCACAAGGACTGGATTATACTAATTAGGATTTTAATTATACCTATTGATTTACAAATTTTGCAGACTAGCTTCAAAAAAATTTGAAAAAAAAACCGCTGTCTTTCCACTGGTCAGAATTTCAAAACTGTGCTGAAAAACAATTAATAATCCTAATTAGGTCCAAACCAGCATATTCTAGGTCATTATGATCCTTGTGATATGATTCATGACCATGTTGTACTAATTTTTCCAGAAAACTGATCCATGTGATTTTTATAAACTTTCTTTGCAATCGTGCTAAAATAAGTCGGTATTTAAATTAAAATATTAAAAATTGGGGCTTTTGTGGCTGAATGAGTTCGTTGACTTTAAATCACTTGCCCCTCACTGCTGCAGGTTCAGAACCTCACTTGGTGTGTAGAATTCTTTGTATTTTGTGAAGAGGTCATCCAGCTAGCTTGCAGAAGATCAATGGTTCTGCCCATATGCTCGTTTGTACCTGAAAAAATTGCTAGGTGGAGTACCTTCAATCTTTCTCAGCTATGAAAAGCTGAAAAGTCCCATATGATCTACAATTGTAAGTTAAAAAGGAAAGAACCCAAATTAATGTAGAAATGATGCACTACTGTTACTGTATATGTTACCTATTTTTCAGAAAATTTCTGCTTGTTGACCCGACAGACAAAGAAGAGAAAGTGATGGATGGACGTATGGTGATAGGGATGAATAAACATAGAGAAATATGTACATTACAGATTACTGGACAGATGTTGCTTTTAAAAGATCAGGTGATTTAGTTTATACTAATTTTTTTAAGGTTGATTGTTAAGCAAGTTCCAGAGCTGATATTATTCACTCTCAATACCTCATTTCTGATGGAATCTATCATCATGAGGGTATGAGAGAAGAGAATCCAGTTTCACCCCTTTTAATGCTGAGAGCCAAGCAAGTAAACCACTGGTACAGTTTTTTCTTGTCTGGTATTACGCGACTGGGGGTTCGAAACCATGACCTCCCACACTCGAAGTGGATGCTCGGCCACTAGGCTATTGAGGGGGTTGATCAGGTATTCATTACAATCTCTTTTTTGTCGAGCCCGCTTGCGGAAGTGAAGATATAGTCGTCCAAATGGCTGTTCAGTGTATGTGCTTGCTTTCGTCCGCCGGATTTAGTTGTCTGGACCATAACTTTGACATTAATGGAGCAATCTGTCAATGTTAACCTCAGTGAGACGGAGTGTCATGCACAGACCTCAGGTTCCTATCTCAAAGGTCAAGGTCACAGTTGGAGGTCAGAGGTCATGTCAGATCTTGACAGCTTGTCCGAACCATAACTTTGACATGCATGGAGCAGTCTTGTTTATATTTGGTGTGAATCTTAACCTCAGTGAGACAGAATGTCATGCACAGACCCAATTTCCTATCTCAAAGGTCAATGTCACAGTTGGAGGTCAAAGGTCATGTTAGATTTTGACAGCTTGCGTGCTCGACATGTTGCCCGTTGGCATCTAGTTAACCATAAAACATAATGTGTAGTTTGAAAATGAAGTAGAAAAAATGCTAAAAAGTTTTAAAAAAAAAATTGATGTAATACGGCAGGTATTTAAGCGAACCTTATGTAATAATAATTAAATATGGAGTTAAATATTTTGCTTTTATAACTCATTATGTGAATTTTGACATCTCTGATGTGTACTGAAATGGAGAATTAAATCTCTCACATACATGTACCTATACAAAATTTTAATATGATATAACAGACTGTGAAATATAGCATACGGTCGTAATTTTGTCATTGTGTTTCTAGTATCGTATTTATTCCAGATTTTTCCCTTTCTTAGGTTTTAAGGTGTTCCAATATAGCAGTTGTTAAAGTGACAGAAATTACAGAGCTGATACATAAAGCACTTGAAAATGACAGACAAGAAAGGTAGGTAGAAAATATACATACAGTACTTTAATTTTATTCGAGCTTAGTCATCATGAGAAGTTTGTCTCAATGCTCAAAGCTATGTTGTCAGTCAAAAATACCTTTAATTTATATTTTCCCCTAAGCCACCAAGCCAGCTCCATCCAAATGTCAGAGGAATGTTTCTTATATATTGCTATATAGAAAACATTAAATTCTTCATCTGCAAGTCTGCTTTCAAAGTAATTTGAATTTTGGAATTCAAGTTAGCAATGTAGGTGCATCATGGCCACCTTGATATAGTTGACAGCACACTGGATTTATGAAACCAAGTTCCTTGAACCAGTTAAAACTTAAGTACATTATTTAAATATAAAGTTTTGATCATTTTTCTCAGGAACTGCAACTAAATCAGTATGAATGGTGCACAACCAAGTATGATCTTTAAGCTTGACTTATCAAAGAATAAGAAGAGCTGTTTTACTTGCTGTGACATCGCCATCACCATTGTAGCAGGTTAAATTTTGTGGCAAGATTTTCAGTTTCACTGTATCCCCTCAACTACTGCCCCTAGTACTTTCAAACCTTGCATAAAGTTTGAATTTTGTATATGGCAGACATCTTGTAGTTAAGGGTCAGATACCAAAAGGTTCAAGGTTAAATGTACATGTAAAGTGTTGGTTTAAGTTTTATGGTAAACTTCTTATTTTCTCTTTTTTCTTCCTAAATAATGCCTCTATACTATTTAACATCATATGAGGATTGATCTTAGTAAAGGGCAGATATTGTTTGATTAAGTGTCACTTGCCTCAAAGGTCAAGGTCACTGGGGTCAGATTCTGGAATAGTATTGGTGAACGTTTTTTGCAAGATTCTGAATTTCTCTGTCTGTTTTGTGTAATCTTTTATACACACTCTGCAATGTCCGCACTCACGCCCCTTCCCCCATACACACACCCTTAGAAAATGTCAGTTTTACCTTTCATTCACCAACTTGCATGCTACTTCATCCTGCCCCACACCCCTGCCCCAAACTTCTACCCCCTCCGGGTCCTTATTAACCCATAACTGCTTACCCCACACCTATTCTTCAGTAAAAGGGTGCCTCTGTGGCAATGTGGTTAAGTTTGCTGACTTCAAACCAGCACATACAGGCTAGGGCACTCCACTTCAGGGACGTTAGTCATTTGTTAATAATAACATCTCTTGTTTGCATATTTTTGTGCTATTTCCTGAAAGTCCTGAACATATAGTTAACTTTTTTCAGGTCCAAAGGAGGAAAATTTGGTTTTGCCGAATCAGTATGCAAGAACAAACTGACGACCAATCAGAAAACAACAGAGCCAGTTGACATGGATACTGTAGAAGGTGAAATGGCTTCAGCATACCTACAGGGATCAGATGATAGTGATACAAACAGTGATATTACCTCGTCAGAGTATCCTTTATTTTGAACTGTTTAACCTTTAGCCTGCTGGCGACAAGTGATTCTGCCTTTGCGACCAGTGCAGACCAAGATCAGCCTGCACATCCATGCATTGGTCTGCACTGTTCGCTATTCAGTCTTTAAATTTTCAATGATCACCCCTCCAAATAATAAATGGTACTGCCCAGATTGAATGTTAGACTAGTCCATTTTAGAAATTTAGCAGGGTAAAGGTTAAATAATCTGTTTTTCCATGTTTTTTTCTAAGAATGTTTTAACAGTACAGTAAAACACTGAGAGCAAAAAGGTTCCAATGGGATTAGCAAAATGCTTGAGTAATCCAGGGTTTCAAGGTATCCAAACTTAGGAAAAATAAGGAAACCTTCCAAGACTACAGGAATTACTTGATTTAAGCCTAAGTGCTCAATTCATAGTCCCTGGAGCAAGCTGTTTTTCACTTCGTGGTTCATTTATGTTCTGATATTGAAAGAAGGTTTGTTTATACTTGATACAGTAAAAGGGGAGTAATTTTTGTGGATATTGTGTAGTGTGGTTGAGTAAAGCCATGAAGTTAAATCTAAAGGAACAGGTAATATTCCCATTATTATTTCATATTCAGAATTTGCTATCTACAAATATCCCCACAAAATAGCCATTTCTGCCAAAACCATGAAATTGCATGTCCACAGAATTAAACGAATTCACAGTAATACAATATAGCTAGGATAATGCATTAAATGAAGAAAGGTTCGTTCTTAACAGTAAGCAGAGATGATGATTCTGTTATAATAATGGTGAGTATATTATTGTTGTTTACTGAGAGCAACATTGTAATTATGATATTTATGTTCGCAGTATAGACTTTTTATTACTAATATCAATGGATGTTGAATGAAAATATAAGTAAGTTAGAGAAACCTCATGAAAATCTTGCTTTGTTGTATGCAAGACTTATAAACTTAAGTTTTACATGAAATTGGTTGCATTTAGCCTCTTGTATGTATTTTTATGCCCCCAGCATCTACTGATGCGTGAGGCATATAATGATTGTCCTGTCCTGTCCGTCTGTCCATCCGACCTCATTTTGGACTTAGGTTGCTTTATATGGGCCATCTCTTGGTTAACCAAATAGGACCGTTTCGTCTGGCATCAATACCCCTTACAAGAATGAATTGATACTAATGCAGATGTAACCTGTTACCATTCCTCATTTTCAGACATCACCTGACCTCAGTTTGACCTTGACCTTGACCTCGTTTTGGACTTAGGTGCAAAATCTATCAACAAGGATGCCACTGGGGGTATCAAGCGTTCATTGAACGCAGCTCCTTGTATATAACTGAAGAAGATCAGATAGGGTTTTCTGGATTTTAAAGCCTGCAGAGAGCTGCAAATATAGTGCTTTTTGCAATAGCAATGCATATAGTAATTACACTGTCCATCTGTCTGTCTGTCTGTCTGTCTGTCTCAACTGGCAATGAATTTTAAGAAATATTAGGCATAAGTATGAAATATGTCATGTGCAAGAGACCAGTCTGTCCCTTCAAGGTCACTTTGAAAGGTCTCTTGTTTGCTAATGTATTGTGTGCTTTAAGTATCAAAATGCAAAGTGGAACCTTGATATTTGATACCTTAGGAGAGCAACATTAATACATCGTAATATAGGGAGGAATTATGCTTTCTACCTGCCATTTACTTTGTAAATCAGCTTGTCTAAAACAACAATCACTTCAACACGTTTTGGTCTTTCTAAGTTAAGCACAATATAGAAGATTTTTGCACTGCATTAAAAAGTTGATGCTCCATTTTGTTTTGTTTTATCTGGCATTTTCTGTAACAGGAGAGTGGTGTAGGAGGTATAGGGATGACTGGTAAAAGCATAGGGATGGGAGGTAAAAGCGCCTGGGATGTGGATGATGAAATGAAGGAATTGAAAGACGAAGGAACCAAACAATCTACACAGAAATCACAGAAGAGTCATACTACCAAACATGCAGATGGTACTATATTTAGAAATTTATAGAGAAACTTATAATTGGGGTTTAAAAAGTTTAGACACAGAGGTGAAGAAAATGGAGGGCTGTTGTACTTGCCCATTTGTCTCAGTTGCCACAGTTCGTCACCATTGCTTTTAGGTTAACCTTTAGCCAGCTGGCGGCAAGTTATTTTGCCTTAGCGACTAGTGCAGACCAAGATCAGCCTGCACATCCGTGCAGGCTGATCATGGTCTGCACTGTTCGCTATTCTTTCAGTAAAGTTTCAGTGAACACCCCTTCAAATAATAAATGGTACTGCCTGAATTGAATGATTGGCCAGTCCATTTTAGAAACTTAGCAGTGTAAATGTTAAAGTCTCAATTTCAGTCCTCTTGACTACTACCCCTATTAACATCAAATCCCACACTGATAAGGACTAATCTCAGTAAGGGGAAGATATTTTATAGTTAAAAGTTCATATACCTCAAGGGGCAAGGTCACAGGGGTCAGATATTGTTATAAAGTTGGTTAAAAGTTTATGACAAGCTTCTCAATTTCACTATATCTTCTTAACTATTGCCCCTATAATCGTCAAATCTAGTATAAGGATTGGTCTTGGTAAGCGCCAGACGTCTTTGGTTAAAGGACAGGTGTCCCAAAGGTCAAAGTATTTGTAGTCAGATACTGTAATAGTAATTGTAAAAGTTTTATGAGAAGTTTTGTGAATTCACAATATCTTCTTAGCTATTGCTCCCTCACATAAGGGTTGTTCCTGATAAGAGGCAGACATTTTCTGGTAAAGGTAAGGTGTCCCAAACAACAAGTTTGCTGGGGTCAGATATTGTAATAGTGTTGGTTAAAGTGTTATGACAAGCTTCTCAATTTCACCATATCTTCTTAACTTCTGCCCCTTTAATGATTAATTATCAAACCTCACATGAGGATTGATATCTGTAAAGGGCAGACAGCATTCAGTTCAGACGGTCACTGGGATAAGATTTTGACATGCAGGCTGATCTTTGTCTGCACTGGTCACATGCCGCCAGCAGGCTAAAGACTAAAATATCTTGTATCACAATAAGACACAAAAAACAGAATGTTTTGCATTTTAATTTTCATTATGCACTTTTTGAACTTCTCATTTACTTGTACAATGTATATTTAACCTTAATGTCTAAAGCATTTTGGAATAAAAAGGTTTAAGATTGACATGAAAAATTTGCTAAAGTCAGTTGATGTGGCAACTGACATGTGCATTTATTCTTCAGTTGATATTTTGAACACCTTGATGGCTTGGCTTGTTGTCATGCCAACAAAGAGTTTGTTGTTTGTCTTACAATATGCTAGACTTGCTGGTTTCAAGATGCCATGACCAATTTGCAGTAGTATGTCCATTTTTTGTTTTTCGGTTGATAACACATGGATATTGTCAGACTTGTGTCCACAGACATACGGTGTTCCAGAACCATCCACTGATATTTGTGTTGGCCGGAGCAGTGATGATGGTTTGTAGATAGATTTAACCTTGCCATCAATGGTCATACACGTAATGGTGTGTTCTTCACTGTCAGACACATATATGATTGTGTTTTCAGTGTCAAGAGCAATATACATGGGAGAGGTGAACAGTGGTTTGTTTGTGCAGTCTTTGTCGAAAGTTTTCAGAACATATCCATGCATGTCCATTATCTGGACTTTTGCTGGGTTTATATAAGAAATTATAAGATTTCCTTCGCTGATTGCTATCCCACAGCAACCTTTCCCGACTTTTATCTCTTCACTGATTTCTTCTGACTTTGATAAAGGGTTTAGGGAGCTTAGACGCCTGTGTTTTAGTTTGGAAAGGTTTATAATTTTGACCTGCCCTTGATCTGGGAAAGTTATGGCTACTTTGTTTTCATCAGTTTTAGTCATATCCCAGGGCCCGGATGACATCTTATGAAGAGTAAAAGAATTCATTTTGTCTTGAAGATTCCGAAAATGTAAAATTGCATTGTTGTCGTAATCACCAACCACAAGCTGATTCTCTGATGGTATGCATAAACTTGTACAGGAAATTGTCTTATTGTCCCTCCGAGTTGGTGTTATTTTATATTCAAAAGTTGCAGTTTTTTTCTGGCCAGATTTTGGAATTTCAATGCAGCAGAAGTATTCATTCTCTAATTCAGAACTTCCATCTGTAAGAACTGCTTTTTTTGTCTGAATAGAGTATCTGTTAATTTCACTGTCTTTATTTATTTCTTTAAGGTCTTCTTTGATCTGACACAGAATTTTCTCATTCTTCTTCATGGCAATAAACAGTTTAGGTCTTTGACCAATTTCCATTTTCTGTTCTATATCAGTTCTTAATATTTCCAAGTCTGTTGACAAGTTTTTTTGCTTCTGTACACATTTTTGTAGTCTTTCTGCATCACGATTTTTAGTGTCTGTGACTTTCATTAAAGTTTCAATGGTTAGATTTTCTAGATTCTGTTCTACCTTTCGTTTCTGTTCATGGAGCTTTCTAATATCATATGCTCTCTGTTTCATCAGGTCATGTAGAATCTTCTCCTTTTTCTCTTCAAAATGTTTAATTATTGCATGCTCGCGTTCTTTGAAGGTTTTTTTCATGTCTTCCTTGTATTTGTTTATGGAAGAGGTTGCTGCTTCTTCTAGCTGTTTGATATCATTCATGTTTTTATCCAACTTCTGCATTGCCTGTTTCAGTTCTTCAGACACTTTATCAATGTCTTTGTTAAGTTGTTCCAGCTCTGGACCTTTTTCAATATTTTCCACAAATTTCGGAAGGTGTTGGATTTTCACACAACTTTTATGGTGATTTATCTTGCAAATTTTACAAGCCAGTTCATCACAGTCTGAACAGAAAAATTTTACGAGTGTGTCTGTATGTATTGAACATTTATCGAAACAAAAGTCTTGTGGCATGCTTTCTTTGTCAAGATGAGTGTGTTTAAAGTAAGTCCTTTTATCATACACAAGACATGTAGAGCAAAGATATTCAGTGCAATTTACACAAAATCCACTTGCAGAAACTTCTTTATTGTCATGTAATTTACATTGTTCACAAAACATATCAGTAACTTCATCTGAAGTGTCTGTGATTGAAACACTGAAATCCTGTGGATTAAGAGAAGCCATTTTCTCAAAACAAAAAGTTTATTACATTTATTCACTGTTGTACAGATGATAATGTTCTCTTCATATATCATACAAATGTTCAAATTTATCAGTTTTGACACAGATTGTCTTCAGATAAAAGTTTACACTTTTCAGGACAGTGTTAGGAGGGAAGATGTTGATAAAGTTACTGAGTTCAAAGTACAGTCTAACTTGCATAAAGTGTAACTCTGCTTAGAACAGTCTGAGCATTGGAATTCCCTCTAGAATCATAGAACGCAACCAAGCAGAACAAACAAACTTGGTCAGAATGTTTGTTGATTTATACTGGTACAAGTCAAGTCTGAAACTGGAGTATCTGGGGCAGAAACTAAGACAAACCTTAATTCTGATATCTTGACACAAACAGTCACCATAACGAGACATTAGTCGCTTGCAAAACTCACACTTCTACCTTAAAGGTCAAGAATTATAGAATTCTTCATTTTCAGATCAAAACTGAAACAGTTTAAAACAAGTTACAATAGATGACTTAATTGACATCACCTTGAACTTTATTTAGACTTGTGTACTTGAATTTGCTCATGGTGACCTTCACCTTGTCATTAAGAGAAATGGTACTCAGGTGAGCAAGTTAGTGTCTGTATGGCCTTCTCATTTCTATAGAAGTTAGTGCATGCTTAAAATTTTCAGTAGCTTTTTTTATAGATTTTAGGGGATATACAGTAAAAGAAACATGTACTGTATTAGAAAAAAAAAATCTTATGTACATACATAGTGAAATATAAATCGATGCTGCTGCCTCAGTCACATATAAAATCTGGATATGGTAGTTACCAATACTTCCATTTAGTCCCTAAGGTGACAGCTATAAACAGATTGGACTGTTATGTCAAATTTTTGAGAGGTAAAGATTAGATAAAATGTGTGTAACATGTACTTAGTTATCTGAAATGTGGACAAGTACAAATTTCTGATGAATAAGCCAATTAAATGTAGGTGCAGTACATTTGGTAAATTGTATGTCAATTATTGTTGCTTTAAGTGGCATTATACACGTAACCTGAAATTGACTACCTACTTACAAACAGTAGGATGGACCCAACTTGCCCCTATCCCTAACTTTGTATTTACACCAGCAGCAGTGGAAATTTACTTTTTATGCCAAAAATTTGGTGAATGATCAATAACATGATGGGATAAGTTAATAAAACATGTGTGAATGTATACAGTGCATGTATGTTCTGAATTATTATTGTATAATCATTAATAATGAAATGTCATTTGTGGGTGAAATACTAAAGTGGTCATATTCAAAGGCTTTTGTCAAAACAGCATTAGTCAAAAATCATATGTGGAATTTTTTATTAAGTTTTTGCTTTATTTTTATGTTACAAATTTATATTTACATTTACAATGTTTACCTTTAGATTAAAATTTTAACAGTTTTTGGGTGTTTTTGATGGGCCTGAATGTCAGTAGTATATGTCAGATACATGTACTAAAATAACTATGACCTGCTTATCAAAACTTTTTGAACCCTGCTCATATCTGATAATATGTATATGTTTATAGCTCTTTGATTTAGTCGATTGAAGTCCAAGGTAAAGTTGATGATGTTGTTTGGCCTTGTACGTATGTTATATTTAAAACAATATGCGGCATGATCTTAATGTACATTTTATCTGAAAAATAAGGAAATGGTGTACTGTGAAATGATTAATATTAGTGGGGGACTAATTAGAACTGATTTCATGGTTGAGTCAATCTGTGAAATAAAATCCTGACAAACAAGCAAAATTCCCATTCATTTTATGTTCAAAGTTTAAAATTCACAAATTCATACCCCTATGAAACAGCTGTTTGGACTAAAACAACAAAATTTTGTCCCCACAAAATCATATGATTTTGCATTATTATTGTTTCAGTCTAGCCAAGCTAGCACTAAATAAGGAGACTTATTGACTGCACATATAGCAGTGACGAGTTCAATCTCCAGTTTGTGCAAAAATACTGGTAGTATACTCACTGCATATGAAATTATTTTCAGTCATGTGCTTAGAAGAGATAGATTCAGGAAACATATTTGAGTTTATTAACAAGATAGGTAATGATGTTGCTATAAAAACTGTTGAACCATATCATTTTCCTATTACAGGTGGTGACCTTGGAGATTCCAGCGAGGAAGAGACTACAGAGGTTCTTGGACAAACAGCACAGTAGGCACACACTTTCTCTTTTATCTGTTTACAGAGTTCCCACTCTTAATTTTATCTTGATAAGAGGAAATCCACAAACTCACGTCCCACTGAAGTCGCTGTTTTTGGCAAAAACCACAAAATTAAATGATTTCACTGAAATTTAGATTCTGGAGAAAGTCCATCTTGTACTCTTTAAAATGCCGTAGTTTTTACCCTTTTTTACTCACCTGTCACAAAGTGACAAGGTGAGCTTTTGTGATCGCGCAGCGTCCGTCGTCCGTCCGTCCGTGCGTGCGTAAACTTTTTGCTTGTGACCACTCTAGAGGTCACATTTTTCATGGGATCTTTATGAAAGTTGGTCAGAATGTTCACCTTGATGATATCTAGGTCAAGTTCGAAACTGGGTCATGTGCGGTCAAAAACTAGGTCAGTAGGTCTAAAAATAGAAAAACCTTGTGACCTCTCTAGAGGCCATATTTTTCAATGGATCTTCATGAAAATTGGTCAGAATGTTCATCTTGATGATATCTAGATCAAGTTCGAAACTGGGTCAACTGCAATCAAAAACTAGGTCAGAAGGTCAAGTAATAGAAAATCCTTGTGACCTCTCTAGAGGTCATATTTTTCATGGGATCTGCATGAAAATTAGTCAGAATGTTTATTTTGATGATATCTAGGTCAAGTTCGAAACTGGGTCAGTAGGTCAAATAATAGGAAAACCTTGTGACCGCTGTAGAGGCCGTATTTTACATGGGATCTGCATGAAAATTGGTCAGAATGTTCATCTTCATGATATCTAGGTCAAGTTTGAAACTGGGTCGACTGCGGTCAAATCTAGGTCAGTAGGTCAAATAATAGAAAATCCTTGTTACCTCTCTAGAGGTCATATTTTTCATGGGATCTTTATGAAAATTGGTCAGAATGTTCATCTTGATGATATCTAGGTCAGGTTCGAAACTGGGTCACGTCCGGTCCAAAATTAGGTCACTAGGTCAAATAATAGAAAAACCTTGTGACCTCTGTAGAGGCCATATATTTCATGGGATCTGCATGAAAATTGGTCGGAATGTTCATCTTGATGATATATAGGTCAAGTTCGAAACTGGGTCAACTGCGTCCCAAAACTAGGTCAGTAGGTCTAAAAATAGAAAATCGTTGTGACCTCCCTAGAGGCCATATTTTTCAATGGATCTTCATGAAAATTGGTGAGAATGTTCATCTTGATGATATCTAGGTCTATTTTGAAACTGGGTCACGTGCGGTCAAAAGCTAGGTCAGTAGGTCAAATAATAGAAAAACCTTGTGACCTCTCTAGAGGTCATATTTTTCATGGGATCTGCATGAAAATTGGTCAGAATGTTCATCTTGATGATGTCTAAGTCAGGTTCGAAACTGGGTAACGTGCAATCAAAAACTAGGTCAGTAGGTCAGATAATAGAAAAACATTGTGACCTCTGTAGAGGCCAGATTTTTCATGGGATCTGCATGAAAATTGGTCAGAATGTTCATCTTGATAATATCTAGGTCAAGATTGAAACTGGGTTACATGTGATCAAAAACTAGGTCAGTAGGTCAAATAATAGAAAATCTTGTGACCTCTCTAGAGGCCATATTTTTCATGGGATCTTTATGAAAGTTGGTCAGAATGTTCACCTTGATGATATCTAGGTAAAGTTCGAAACTGGGTCATGTGCGGTCAAAAACTAGGTCAGTAGGTCTAAAAATAGAAAAACCTTGTGACCTCTCTAGAGGCCATATTTTTCAATGGATCTTCATGAAAATTGGTCAGAATGTTCATCTTGATGATATCTAGATCAGGTTCGAAACTGGGTCAACTGCATCAAAAACTAGGTCAGTAGGTCAAATAATAGAAAATCCTTGTGACCTTTCTAGAGGTCATATTTTTCATGGGATCTGCATGAAAATTAGTCAGAATGTTTATTTTGATGATATCTAGGTCAAGTTCGAAACTGGGTCACGTCCGGTCCAAAACTAGGTCAGTAGGTCAAATAATAGAAAAACCTTGTGACCTCTGTAGAGGCCGTATTTTACATGGGATCTGCATGAAAATTGGTCAGAATGTTCATCTTCATGATATCTAGGTCAAATTTGAAACTGGGTCGACTGCAGTCAAAAACTAGGTCAGTAGATCAAATAATAGAAAATCCTTGTTACCTCTCTAGAGGTCATATTTTTCATGGGATCTGCATGAAAATTGGTCAGAATGTTCATCTTGATGATATCTAGGTCAGGTTCGAAACTGGGTCACGTCCGGTCCAAAACTAGGTCACTAGGTCAAATAATAGAAAAACCTTGTGACCTCTGTAGAGGCCATATATTTCATGGGATCTGCATGAAAATTGGTCAGAATGTTCATCTTGATGATATATAGGTCAAGTTCGAAACTGGGTTAACTGCATCCCAAAACTAGGTCAGTAGGTCTAAAAATAGAAAATCGTTGTGACCTCCCTAGAGGCCATATTTTTCAAGGATCTTCATGAAAATTGGTGAGAATGTACACCTTGATGATATCTAGGCCTGTTTTGAAACTGGGTCACATGCGGTCAAAAACTAGGTCAGTAGGTCAAATAATAGAAAAACCTTGTGACCTCTCTAGAGGTCATATTTTTCATGGGATCTGCATGAAAATCGGTCAGAATGTTCATCTTGATGATATCTAAGTCAAGTTCGAAAGTGGGTTACGTGCAGTCAAAAACTAGGTCAGTAGGTCAGATAATAGAAAAACCTTGTGACCTCTGTAGAGGCCAGATTTTTCATGGGATCTGCATGAAAATTGGTCAGAATGTTCATCTTGATAATATCTAGGTCAAGATTGAAACTGGGTTACATGTGGTCAAAAACTAGGTCAGTAGGTCAAGTAATAGAAAAAACTTGTGACCTCTCTAGAGGCCATATTTTTCATGGGATCTTTATGAAAGTTGGTCTGAATGTTCATCTTGATGATATCTAGATCAGTTTTGAAACTGGGTTAACTGCGGTTAAAAACTAGGTCACTAGGTCTAAACATAGAAAAACCTTGTGACCTCTATAGAGGCCATATTTTTCAATGGATCTTCATGAAAATTGGTGAGAATGTTCACCTTGATGATATCTAGGTCATATACAAAACTGGGTCACATGCCTTCAAAAACTAGGTCAGTAGGTCAAATAATAGAAAAACCTTGTGACCTCTCTAAAGGCCATATTTTTCATGGGATCTGTATGAAAAGTGGTCTGTTCATCTTGATGATATCTAGGTCAAGTTCGAAACTGGGTCACATGCGGTCAAAAACTAGGTCAGTAGGTCTAAAAATAGAAAAACCTTGTGACCTCTCTAGAGGCCATATATTTCACAAGATCTTCATGAAAATTGGTCAGAACGTTCACCTTGATGATATCTAGGTCATTTTCGAAACTGGGTCACGTGCCGTCAAAAACTAGGTCAGTAGGTCAGATAAAAGAAAAACCTTGTGACCTCTCTAAAGGCCATATTTTTCATGGGATCTGTATGAAAGTTGGTCTGTTCATCTTGATGATATCTAGGTCAAGTTCGAAACTGGGTCACGTGCAGTCAAAAACTAGGTCAGTAGGTCTAAAAATAGAAAAACCTTGTGACCTCTCTAGAGGCCATATATTTCATGAGATCTTCCTGAAAATTGGTCAGAATGTTCACCTTGATGATATCTAGGTCAGTTTCTAAAGTGGGTCACGTGCCATCAAAAACTAGGTCAGTAGGTCAAATAATAGAAAAACCTTGTGACCTCTCTTAAGGCCATATTTTTCATGGGATCTGTATGAAAGTTGGTCTGAATGTTCATCTTGATGAAATCTAGGTCAAGTTCGAAACAAGTTCATGTGCGGTCAAAAACTAGGTCAGTAGGTCTAAAAATAGAAAAACCTTGTGACCTCTCTAGAGGCCATACTTGTGAATGGATCTCCATAAAAATTGGTCAGAATGTTCATCTTGATGATATCTAGGTCAAGTTTGAAAGTGGGTCACGTGCCGTCAAAAACTAGGTCAGTAGGTCTAAAAATAGAAAAACCTTGTGACCTCTCTAGAGGCCACATATTTCACAAGATCTTCATGAAAATTGGTCAGAATGTTCACCTTGATGATATCTAATTCAAATTCGAAACTGGGTCACGTGCTATCAAAAACTAGGTCAGTAGGTCTAAAAATAGAAAAACCTTGTGACCTCTCTAGAGGCCATATATTTCACAAGATCTTCATGAAAATTGGTCAGAACGTTCACCTTGATGATATCTAGGTCATTTTCGAAACTGGGTCACATGCCGTCAAAAACTAGGTCAGTAGGTCAAATAATAGAAAAACCTTGTGACCTCTCTAAAGGCCATATTTTTCATGGGATCTGTATGAAAATTGGTCTGTTCATCTTGATGATATCTAGGTCAAGTTCGAAACTGGGTCATTTGGGGTCAAAAACTAGGTGAGTAGGTTTAAAAATAGAAAAACCTTGTGACCTCTCTAGAGGCCATATCTTTCATGAGATCTTCCTGAAAATTGGTCAGAATGTTCACCTTGATGATGTCTAGGTCAGTTTCGAAAGTGGGTCACGTGCCCTCAAAAACTAGGTCAGTAGGTAAAATAATAGAAAAACCTTGTGACCTCTCTTAAGGCCATATTTTTCATGGGATCTGTATGAAAATTGGTCTGAATGTTCATCTTGATGAAATCTAGGTCAAGTTCGAAACAAGGTCATGTGCGGTCAAAAACTAGGTCAGTAGGTCTAAAAATAGAAAAACCTTGTGACCTCTCTAGAGGCCATACTTGTGAATGGATCTCCATAAAAATTGGTCAGAATGTTCATCTTGATGATATCTAGATCAATTTTGAAAGTGGGTCACGTGCCATCAAAAAGTAGGTCAGTAGGTCAAATAATGAAAAAACGTTGTGACCTCTCTAGAGGCCATATTTTTCATGGGATCTGTATGAAAGTTGGTCTGAATGTTTATCTTGATGATATATATTTCAAGTTTGAAACTGGGTCAACTGCTGTCAAAAACTAGGTCAGTAGGTCTTGAAATAGAAAAACCTTGTGACCTCTCTAGAGGCCATACCCTTGAATGGATCTTCATGGAAATTGGTCAGAATGTTCACCTTGATGATATCTAGGTCAAGTCTGAAACTGGGTCATGTGCCTTAAAAAACTAGGTCAGTAGGTCAAATAATAAAAAAACCTTGTGACCTCTCTAGAGGCCATACTTTTCTTGGGATCTGTATGAAAGTTGGTCTGAATGTTCATCTTGATGATATCTAGGTCAGGTTTGAAACTGGGTCAACTGCGGTCAAAAACTAGGTCTAAAATTATTAAAATGTTTTGACCTCTCTAGAGGCCATATTTTTCAATGGATCTTCATGAAAATTGATCTGAATGTTCACCTTGATGATATCTAAGTCAGTTTCGAAACTGGGTCACATGCGATCAAAAACTAGGCCAGTAGTTATAAAAATAGAAAAACCTTGTGACCTCTCTAGAGGCTATATTTTTCATGAGATCTTCATGCAAATTAGTGAGAATGTTCACCTTGATGATATCTAGGTAAAGTTCAAAACAGGGTCACGTACCTTCGAAAACTAGGTCAATAGGTCAAATAATAGAAAAACCTTGTGACCTCTCTAGAGACCATATTTTTCAATGGATCTTCATGAAAATTGGTCAGAATTTTTATCTTGATAATATCTAGGTCATGTTCAAAACTGGGTCACATGAGCTCAAAAACTAGGTCACTATGTCAAATAATATAAAAAAACGACGTCATACTCAAAACTGGGTCATGTGGGAAGAGGTGAGCGATTCAGGACCATCATGGTCCTCTTGTTTCACTTACCATACTGCTCGTTGTCCACATTTGGGTTGCTACATATGTAATTAAGAAAAAGCTTCTTTATATATTGCAGGAAACAGACAACAGGAGCACATAAAACAAAGAAGAGAAAATCTTGACTTGTTTTGTAATTTGAAAAAAAATAAAAATAAATGCACACCAGTTTTCTTACTGCTTTATTAATATTGTACAGGAGGAAGTCATTCAGTTTCAGGACTGTTGATTTTCAAACTAAAACTGTCAATCATATGCTAAAGAACCTTAGCATGTAAGCTTAGGCATAAAAAGAATTGTTTGTTTCCAGTATCCCGACCTACCCTAAATTTTTGGGCCGACCCTAAATGTTTTTATGGCCTTGGAGAATATTTTTTTCAATACTGCACTTTTTACGCTTTAAACATGGCAGTGATGTTAGAAATCAACTTACTGATGCTCTAAAGGCATTACCCCATTATTTGCATTCATTTTTTGACACAAAAATAATTTCCGAAAAGTCTCCCTTAATAAAAAAAATTCCAAAAAATAAAAAAAATTCTGACCTATCTACCCTAATTTTTTTGAGCATGTTACCGAAGACAATTTTTATGCCCCCGAAGGGAGGCATAGTTTTTGAACCGTCTGTCGGTCTGTCCGCAATTTTTGTGTCCGGTCCATATCTTTGTCATCGATGGATGGATTTTCAAATAACTTGGCTTGAATGTGTACCACAGTAAGACGACGTGTCACGCGCAAGACCCAGGTCCGTAGCTCAAAGGTCAAGGTCACATTTATATGTTAAAGGATACTGCATTGATGGGCGTGTCCGGTCCATTTCTTTGTCGTCCATGGATGGATTTTCAAATAACTTGGCATTAATGTGTGCCACAGTAAGACGACATGTCGCGTGCAAGACCCAGGTCCGTAGCTCAAAGGTCAAGGTCACACTTGGACGTTAAAGGATACTGCATTGATGGGCGTGTCGGGTCCATATCTTTGTCATCCATGGATGGATTTTCAAATAACTTGGCATGAATGTGTACCACAGTAAGATGACGTGTCGCGCGCAAGACCCAGGTCTGTAGCTCAAAGGTCAAGGTCACACTTAGACGTTAAAGGTCATTTTTCATGATAGTGCATTGATGGGCGTGTCCGGTCCATATCTTTGTCATTCATGCATGGATTTTAAAATAACTACGCATGAATGTGCAGCACAGTAAGACGACATGTCGCGCGCAAGACCCAGCTCCGTAGGTCAAAGGTCCTTAACTCTTAACATCGGCCGTAACTATTCATTCGAAGTGCCATCGGGGGCACGTGTCATCCTATGGAGACAGCTCGTTTTTTTTAGGCCTTAACATTATCTGAGTACCTGTCGTACCTAATCTCTAGATTTTTGTGTTGAAATAGATTGTACACTGTAATTACTTACTTTGGCAATGTTGCAGTTTTAAAAGTAGTTGTAATTTATTTTATGTTTAAATACTTAAAAACGTCAAAATATTTGCAACAATGTAAGTTTAACATTGCTGGTGCATAGAAAAATTCAAATGTGAGCATTGGAAAAAGGAAAACTGAATCAAGAATTTATTCAAAACATGCTGTCAACATGCACAGTGGAGGCTGCCATCATTATGATTTTAGTTAAGTAGGATTGATACAAGCGTAGTCCGGCTTGTATTTCCAAGACTGAATGCTGATCTGTGCAGAAACAAGGTTAAATGGTAACACAAACAGAACACGACTGTCCTAATAATAAATGTGTGGATAGGACATGGTGCAGATGTTATTAAGTGTAGTATCTGTATGTAATTAAAAGATTACTAGATCTGCTGCGAGAAATATGTACTTGTTTTGTGGAGTGTTGCACTCCTGAAGTTGCTCAATATTTCCGCTGCAGAATTTGTGCATATTTGTCTATACAGAATTTTATAACCTAAAATTACGTTTATGTATATTCCTTTAAAAAATCATTGTCAATGGAACCTAAAACGTCAATATTTTTCCATTTTTGACATTCAAATTTCATATCTGGTGTGTAACGTTTTTTGTGATGTCAGTTTCATGTATTTAGTCGCGTTTAAAAGTTCTTCAAAGACAATAATCTCCATTTTATTCAGCCTTAAGAAGAAATTAATTTTATAATTTTTTAAGTATAAAATTAAATGCATATGTAATAAAAAGGTTATTAGATTTGCTTCGAGAAATATGCACTCGTTCTTTTTCAGAATAATATTGCGCTCCTAAAGTTGCACAGTATTTCTGCTGCAGAACTTGTGCATCTTTATACAAATCTAATAACCTATAAATATTACATTGATGATGGAACAAATTAATTCTAATATACAGCAAGGAATATCTATTGCTATGCGGACACCAGTATCCGAGGCGTCAGCTGGGTCATGTACAGTTGAAAAATGGTAGTGTTAAACTGCACAATAAACTTCCATGACTTTTCAGTGTGATAACAATATTAATGAATTGTTGGCAGTGGGGTGTTTTATGCACGTCTGTTCTGTAAAAGGACAGAAAGCAAGCCAGTAAACCAACAGTTGACCTATATAGTAGGACTGGGACAATTACTCGGTTAATCAGATCTAATTTGGTTACTAGGTGAAACCGGTTTCAATTTTGCAAAACCGCTAATCGCTCTTGAACAATAAACATTACAAATCATACTTTATACATTTCTTTGACCAGCACATAGACCCGCAGTATATTTCCACTACAAGAGGGCCATGATGGCCCTATATCGCTCACCTGTTATCATTGCACTTGAGGACAAGAAGGTCCTCAGAAAAAATATCTAAGTCCAAAGGACAGGAACAACAAAGGAAAGAAATTTAACGAAAAAGAAAAACAAAATTCTTACAAGGTACAGATATGTCAAAATACACCTAAAAACTGGAGGTACCATCCATGTTGTACCACAGAAAAGTGGTCTCAGTTTTTCCCTACGGCCAATAATAAAAAAGTTACTAAAAATAGGCTATTTATAGTAACGTAAAAGGGAAGTAATTCAAAAGAAAATTATTGTAAGATAACAAAAGAAGGATCTGCCAAATAAATCTGTTAACATAAATGAAATTTCAGATCAGTATCTTCATTAGTTACGGAGATATACCCATTTTAAATTCAAAAATAAAGGGAGGTAATTTGACATAAAATCAGTCCATAGTTATATACCCTGATTGCCTCGGTCCAACTAATGACAATAATGAAATTTCAAATAAGTCCTGTAAGTACTTACTGATATAAATCCATTTTGACTACAATCAGGGGAGGTAATCAGATATAAAATAACTCTGGAAACTATGAATGGATCTGATTTGTCATGGAATCCAAGATTTATTGTTGTTGAAGATATTTAGGAAGTTTGTATCAAATAAAACCATAAATGAAGTCTCTTTATGGCTGCAAAAGCCAAAATAGCCAATTTTGGACATTTAAGGGGCCATAACTCTGGAACCCATGATGGAATCTGTCCAGTTTAAGAAAGGAACCAAGATCTTGTGGTGATACAAGTTGTGTGCAAGTTTGGTTAAAATCAAATCATAAATGAAGTTGCTATTGTGCAGACAAGGTCAAAATAGCTAAGTTTGGCCCTTTCAGGGCCCCTAACTCTGGAACCCATTAGGGGATCTGGCCAGTTCAATAAAGGAACTGAGATCTTATGGCAACACAAGTTTTGTGCAAGTTTGATTAAATTCAAATCATAAATGAAGCTGCTATTGTGCAGACAAGGGCAAAATAGCTAATTCTGGTCCGTTCAGGGGCCATAACTCTGGAACCCATAATGGAATCTGGCCAGTTCAAGAAAGGAACCAAGATCTTATGGTGATACAAGTTGTGTGCCAGTTTGGTAAAAATCAAATCATAAATAAAGCTGCTATTGTGCAGACAAGGTCAAAATAGCTGATTTTGGCCCTTTCAGGGGCCATAACTCTGGAACCCATAATGGGATCTGGCCAGTTCAAGAAAGGAACCGAGATCTTATGGTGATACAAGTTGTGTGTAAGTTTGGTTAAAATAAAATCATAAATGAAACCACTATCGTGCAGACAAGAAATTGTTGACGGACGCACGGACGGACGGACGCACGGACGCACACACGACGGACGACGGACGAAGGGTGATCACAAAAGCTCACCTTGTCACTATGTGACAGGTGAGCTAAAAACACATCAACTTGAACGTAATCAATAGTCTTGGATTTGCTTCTCGTGATACATCTAAAAATACACCAAAATATGACTTTATCAATTATCACACTGCTTCCAAAACGATAAGTCCGTAAGTTCCTAATTAAGTCAGCTGCTGGAAGTACCTTTATAAGGTTGTCAGTAAAGAAAACAGTATTTTAAATATGGCGGCTGATTAACCGGTTCGATTCGATTTCATACAAATGATTAACCGGTTTCAAAATTTTGAAATCGTCCCAGCCCTAAATAAAGTAAAACAGAATTAGTGATTAGATTATTTAAGCCAGTATGCAAAGCTAGTCTTGGTACTTACAAACCCTTTTAAAAAGATTTAAAACAAGAGCTGTCAGTGGACAGCACGCTCAACTATTCCCAGTGCTTGACAGTATAAGCTATGAGTAAACTTTAACATTACAATAAGCATATTCTAAGTCGAAAAGGGGCCAAATTCAGTCAAAATGCTTGATAGAGCTGCCTCTTCCTTTTTACAGACTGGGGTCATGATGGTAAATAAGAATGCAAAATATGAAAGTAACATCTCAATGGACTTTGAAAATATTTGGGGTGGTATGCAAACTTTAATATTTGTGTGACGCTAACGCCGACGCCAGGGCGAGTAGGATAGCTCCCCTATTCTTGGAATAGTCGAGCTAAAAAGAAGTACATGTATCAGGAGTTCAGACCAATTTCACGACAGACATACAACAAAACAAATACATCTCCAATTGTGTGGAAGTTTGTGTGTTACCTAAACATTCCACGAAAAAGTTTGACGGAGTATTTGAAAATGTACTTCTAATTGCTGGCAGGTATTTTGAGTGGAGTAAAGCACTCATTTTCCTGTATACAACACACTTCATTTTTTAAAATCGATCAAGTAATGAGGAAAATATCAGCAAAGTGTTACTTGAATCGTGACGTTTTATGAGTAGAGTATCCAAATATCACATGGGCTGGCCACCTTGACATTAGAATCAAAATAATATATAACCCCAATTTGCTCTTTAATAAAATCATTTTTGTTCAGAAACTGGTATTATTTCATCATTTGGCTGCACCCAGTAATTCCTTCGCATCTGAACTCCAATGATTTTATTGAAGTACAAATTACTTAATTGAGATATATTTGTATTTCAAAAACAATGTATAGCAGAACCAAGTTTTGAAAAGTACAAAAGGTTATACATCAGGGAAAATGTTCCTTCCATGATGTCGCAGTTGTTCCTTCTCTTGAACAGAATAGCCGGGAAGCCGATTTTAATGTTGAATGCAACAAAATGTGTGCAATTTATAACTTAACCTTGTTTACAAATGAAAAGTAAATGTGATGTAAATACAACAATTTTTTTTTTCTGGAGTTCATGTGAATATAGGATCTGCAAATTAAGCATGAATCGCTAGTGTGTTTAATGGATTTGTAGATCCTATTCTATCGTTCATTTCACATGAACATTAAAATTATTTTAAAATTTTATTTCTGAATTATATCATTATTGTAGTCTTCTATGAAAACACAATCTTATCGCGTATTATGCAAGAAATTTAGAATAGCGATGATACACAATAATTATTGTTATCAAGGTCTGCAAAAACCTTAGGATATTTTGACAGACCCCATAGGCTTCTGCAGATGTTAATACACAGAAGTGTATTATTTCTAAAGCCTGTACTCCAAAGATCTAGAGAACTTCCCAAAGTTTTATCAGTTTGCATACATCACGTAATTATGCATATATGCGAAAGTTCAATTTTGGAAGGTGTTTCAGTTTCAAAGCCATATATCAAAAGTTGACAAAATATGGAATGGTATGCGAAACTAATTTCTGTGTCAAACAAGAGCTGTCCATAAATGCTCAACTGTTCGAATTGTTGTCCCAGAAGCAGGAATTGTACCCTTAATGATAGAATATCTAATTTCAAACCGGTATATGCATTAGTTTTGGAGGTTGTAACTTGCATGCAAAACTTAAACCAGGAGTTAAAAGTCCAAAAGGGGACATATTTGGTCAAAATGCATGTCAGTTATGGGACTTGATGCTATAATAATAACCTAGTTTTATAACCCTAAAGATACAGTTAAGTTTCAATTCAATATCTGCATTTTATTTGGAGATGGTAACTTTCAGGTAAAAATTTAACCAGGATTTTCCAAGTGGATAGCCATATGTATTTGCATGCAAAACTTGAACCAAGGTGTAACGCCGATGCCAGGGTCGAGTAGAACAGCGAAACCATTCTTCAAATAGTCGAGCTAAAAGGGCCATAACTGAGCTTAAGTCCTTGTTAAGCAGTCTTTCTTACATATGTAGACTAAGATTGTAAGTTAAAAGGGGCCATAATTCAGACAAAAATCCTTGATGGAGTTATGTTCTCTTGCCTAAATCTGGACAAAGTGATGGTACACAAGTGGCTTTATCTTGAAAGGATTTGTCAAATAGCGGACTGGAACGAAAACCTTGACCAAGGTGTGATGCTGATGCTAGTAGGATAGCTCTACTAATTCTTTTGAACAGATAAGGGTAGTAAAATCCAGTGACCTTACTGGTAAATTTTCGCATATTCATTCAATTGCAATATTGAACTTGTAAGTGCAGACCTATGTTTATGTAGACAGATATGTTGCTATCATTACATTGTATATCCCTTAATTGTATTGATAAAACCGGTTACCAGGTACTCAACCTTACTTGGAAAGCTCGGTGACTTATTAAATTTCTTCTATACAAACACATACTGGAGTTTGAAGTCAAAACGGAAACGAGTGTATTTTGAATAACTTTAATTATAAATAAGTTAAAAACATAAAGGAGCTATCTCTTAAATCTTTTTAATGCCATAAAATAAGTGATCCATGTACAAAAAGACTTAAATAAAAATACTGCAACATTAGTTAAAAATGATTAAAATAAAGTGTAAAAAAATATACAATTTACTTTCTGTTTACTACTTTTCATTCAAAATTTGTGTGGATGTTAAAATGAATTTTGGAATGTAAGTTTTGGGAAGGAGTAATGAATGGATGAATCTTTTTGAACATGGATATCATTTTGCAAATATGAGAATGATGAAAGATTTATAGAGAGTAAAAGATGAAGAATAGTTTCAAGACGGACATAAAAACATTATATACACTGTACAAAACAAATATATAGACGTAAAGAATCTACATGCACTGATTTCATAAAATTGTCTATTTGGTTTGCCATTTTTAAAATCAAAGCTTTCGTACATCATACTCCTTGAGGAATTTCACAACACTTTAAAATGCAATAGACATTCATAAATCATCTGAACAGGAACTTGCAACAGTCCTTTCTATTTACACACTTTATCGATCTGTAAGGAGTCAATCTTTCAATTTTTCACACATACTTCAATCACACAAGAAGCGCAACTTCCGAGTCACTTAGTTGCAAACAAAACAATAAAATTTCATTCCATCCATGATGAAAATGTATGCTGCCTTTCTATTGCACTAAAAATATCTATAAAACTGTCCCAGTACAGCAAATTGGTAAAAGCAACTAATTAGAATCCTGATTGGCAGTAAAACATCTTGAACACATTATGGTGGTACCTTTCCCCTCACAGCTATTTCACAGCTGCAGGAAATCACCTTGGCACCCGAATTACTTGTAATAAATAGGCTCTGCCTACACATAACCATCTGCAATTCACAGGACATCTCTCCCTTTTGTCATCTTAACTCACATGGTGCATCTCTGTAAAAGGGTTTCATGACATTCTTGCTGTATATCAATGACCATAAAAGAAAATTACTTCAAAATTTGTTACATATCTTTTTGAAGAATTTAAATAAAGATGAATATAATTACACTACTTTAAAAAGATTTAAAGATGAACATTTCCATAGATATAGGCTGATATTGATAAAAAAAAATTAAGTTGCTAGGTCTCCAACAAGCATGTGAGGAAACCCTTTGACGATGCTAGATTCGAGTTGCATGGCGCTGTAGCACTGTGAACTGTATGTGGCTATCTGCAGGCGGACCTCTATTCAACACTGTTCAGTCCATGAAAGAACTTTGGTAGAGAACACAACACTACACATTATCCTAAACCTAGACGGCAAGCAAGGCCAAATTGTGTGGCACCGGATTCTTAGTGAAATCTGACACTTGGTGGTACCTGTAAAAGAAAGCATTCTTTTATTTTCTGCTTAAATCTTTACTTTAATCGAATTTGTATGAACTGCTGAAACTTTATTAAGTTCAGCCATAACTCGAATGACTGAAAATAAGTTACCGTATGCAACTACATGCGATCTTTTTAGAGGAAATCATGTTAAGTTTTGCACGAAAGATTACCCACAGTACTGTGCAGAAAAAAGCAGTACAAACTAAACTGTCCAGTCGTCTTAGATAGAAGCTGTTTCGAACAAAGTTTCTTTTCATTGTAAAATGTCCATGATAATCAAAAGTTGATGCTATAATATACATTATGTGGATTAAAGTAAACTCAGTAGCCTGAAAATCTATTTTCTATTCAATGAAATTTATTTAATGCTTATTGATGAAATACCGGGATTTATTACAGACATAATTCAAAGTACTTGCTGTGAGTGATATAGATTTACCAGTGTTCTTTTTATTTATGTTATTAATTCCAATTTTTTACTGAAAAGCAGATAATTAGTCTGTTGACCGCCAGGTGCTATCAGCATATGAAATAAGAAGGCTGAAATTTGCTGTAATGCGAGTAATTCAAGATAGATGAGCTCTATGACAAAATATCTTGATGTGGGACAATTTTTACTTGTACTGTACGCTTGTTACAATATTTCTAATATGGCTCCATTTGATTGCCAGTTGTATAGGTTTAAGTTATGGTTCTTGGCCTGCTTAGTCACCCAATAATGACAAGTATGCAAAGTTTCAAAGCTGTAGCACTTATAGATTTTTGAGAAAAGGTGGACCTAAACAGAAATTTTAACCAACGCTGATGATCATGTGACGACAAAACCTTGTACATTCTTATCAAAAATAAGATGAGCTAAAAAGCCTCATTTTCAAACCATTCTTACACAAGAGCTGTCTGATGACAGTGCGCTCGACTTTTCTCAGTGCTTGACAATTACGAGCTTTGCCAGTAAAAACTTTAACCAAAAATTTCTAAGTAAAAAGGGGACACAACTCTGCCAAAATTCAAATCAGTTATTGGGATTGTTTTTCCTGGTGTAAACTTCGATAGTAACCGATATTTGACTTTATCAAAAACTTTTACCAAAAAATTCTAAGTTAAAAAGGGGCATAACTCTTTCAAAATCAAATCAGGGTTATGCGGATTGTTTCTCCTGGTTTAAACTTTGGTAGTAAATAACCACTTTAAGTTTCAAATTAATAGCTTTGATAGTAGCAGAGATATTTGACTATTAAAAACTAACCAACAGCAATGCTGGGGCAAGTGCAATAGCTCTAATTTTTCTTTGAAAAGTCGAGCTAAAAATCAAGGCATGTTGCTAAATAAATTCAGTAAAGTATCTCTTACTTGTCTTGCTTGTATTTCTCCTGCACCGCTTGTTGCTGATGTGACTCGGCACCAAGGTAGGTTTTGTGCAGGTCCTTTAGACAATCGACAAAATGCCCAATTTCATACCCTGTCTTCTTCACCAATGCCTCTGTCTGAAAAGTTAATGTACATCTTACAAATTGGTGGTACCATCAATATTACCATGGATTCAAGGTATATATGAAATTGAAGTAGTAACTATGTATTTTCCATCAGTTAAACAGGGGTACAAATAATTATTTCAAAATAACCCTATCACAATGGTTTGATTACCCTTTTTTGGGGTTCTTTCTTTGGATTGAAGGTTTTGCAGGTCGAACACCGCTGGATTCTCTACATTTTTGTATGTATTAAATCTAGTCTGACAGTAATTTTTCATTTACAGTTCAACTGTTATTCTACTGCAGGTCTTCAATTTCATCATTTCTTTCAAAATCTAGAATTTCAACATACATAAATCGGTATGTTCTTTTGGTGAATGCACTTCTGGGCATGAAGTTGCATGGGTAGGGAATCAACTATTGAATTGTGTAAAAACATTGAGAAACAGCCCTGTTGCTAATCTGTAATTTTGTGTCCTTAGACTATCCATTAGTTTTTGGAATTCTCAACTTTATTAAAACCAACTGGATTGCTTCCTAAAAGTTGAAATATTTACCCATGGTTCAAGTCCAAGTGAATATCTGGCTAGACACAATGCTGCTGCAGCTGTGATGCTAGGTACATATTTTAGGTAGGTATCCATTTCTATCAATGTCAACTCTGCCAAGAACTGAAATGCAACAAATACGAATTCAATTTATTGTATGGATATTACGACAAAACTGTATGTGGATTACTGGCCCAAGCAACCTTTATTTTTGAGAACAATTTTTCTACAGTCAGGATATGTTGGCTATATGTTAGAGCTGTACCATTACTGAGATAACACCTTGCATACAAAAACGGGATACAGACACATGGGCGAGTGTAAAAGCACTACCCATTCGTTAAAGTCAAGCTAAAAATTAGCTACCTAATGATTTTAGGTCATGCTGCTCTAAACAATTTTTGCTAAACATTTATGCAGTCCTTAGGGTCAGGTTTAATGTTACTTTAGTGACTTTACATGAGATTTTTAGCCTGGACAATGTGCATGTCAATTTAATGGTGATGAAAAATACCAGTTTTATTTTTAAAACTGAATCTGTAACTGTATAAGCCCAGTACACAAGATCATGATGTGATGGCCAGATGTTAAGTACAGTTCAAAAGAACAAAAATAGTTGCTTACCATGGTCAAAGCCTTCAGTTTATCATCTGCATCGCATGATTTGGCAAAGTCCTCACAAAACCAGTTTGTGGTTGGCACAGCAACATCGAAAGTCAGCACCTTGAGGATAAGATGTTCCATTCTTAGAACTTGCTGAGCACTGTACGTGTCATCAGTGATGTATGCAAATTCCTTCACATCTGGAGGGTAAATTTCCTCGTATTTGCTGAAATGTCAATGTTATTCAACACATAAAAACAAACCTTTCTTAATTTTTTTATATAAAATGTTCTAAACAGTCTTGTCTTGTAGGAAGCAAGAAAAAGATCTGGAATAGAGCCGTATTTACAAGATCCTTTTCCGATAATTTCATACACAAGAGCAACTATACAAAGTCAATATGGGCATTTTATCCTGCCAAGAAAAGTTAAAATCAATTTGCTCAGCAGTTCCTTTCACAAAACTCATCTTGGCTAAATAAGTGAATGTAATTTATTCTGTCAAAGTACAGAAGTGTACAGTGATTCAGGTAACTGATTTATAAACTTAAGTGTGTCATACTTACGCAGCTAAGAACATGCTAGCAGCACCGACCAACTGGAGTTTTCCTCGCAATACTGAGATTTTGGACAAAAATCTGTCAATATAGTTGACCGCAAGAAACAGTGTTTCTCTGTGAAGCTTGTATTCTTCTGATACCTCTACCAACCAATCTACCAAAATGGATCTCATTGATGAAGTGATATCCTGCTGTCTCTTCATATATCCTGGCTTTGCTCTGTTCCTCATCTAAAACACAGATCACACAATACATGCAAATGTACTTAATTTCTAAGGGTGTCAAGTTATGTAAATTACATTGAATGAAATGTTGACTTGGGTTAAAAACAGTGCTCAGCAATCTTGTAAGAGCTAAGACATTTACCAGAAGCTCACTTTAACCTTTGGAATTGGCAATGTAGTAGCATCTTAACTGAAAAAGCATTTCTAAAAGAATCTTCAGATTGCCAACATTACTAGATATCAAGACACCGATAAAAGACGGTATAATGGGATTTTGTATACCTCTGCTTGTCTGAGGTAGTTGTAGATGTCCTCTTCATATTCTGGGACGGTCAATATCACAGCTTCTCTATCAATAGGTTTCTTTTCATCATCTGATATATCCAGTACCATAGGAGATTCTGAAATAATAGATATATATGTTACAGTAAATTAAATTCCTTATAAAACATATGGTCAATAGAATAAATTTAAAAATCCAAAACACCTACAGAAATTTTGACACGCCACTTTCAGCTGCAGAATGAATGTTTCTAGTCTATGCATATTTGACAATGCTACATTTAAATGAAAATATAGCATTTTTAAAAGCTCAAGTGTTTAAACTTCACGGCAAGAAATAAAATGCAGTTGCCTTACATTTTAATGAAAAAATAGCATGCTTGTGAATTAACTAATATTTCCAAAAGAAACAAAATTTACCCATTGAGTCCTCTAAACATATTATGTCTGGAGATCCTGGTACTTGTGCCAATGGGACTCTTGGTTGTGGAACTGCTGTTACAGCTGCAGAAAGCTCGGTACTACTGTTCAAGACTGCTGGAGCTTTTGCGACAGCCTTCGTCTTCTTTGCTGGCTCGTCAACAAACACAGAGAACTGGCTTGGTTGCTGGCCAAATGGCTTGGCAGATTTCTTCGAGAAAGCATTCTCATCTTGAATGGCAAAATCAGAAGCCTGCAATAGATAAAATTGCATAATAAATACAGAGCATGTAAAACAAACTAGGAATAGCAGTTTGGAATGTTAACCACAATGATAAATGTGTTCAATCTTGGTTCAACAAAAAGGAAAATTTGATTTTCAGTAACACCACTCACAGAAATTTGATGGGCACATGAAAGCAAATTATTCATCCTTGCCTTTTGCACCTTGTCCATTTGGAGGGCAAATGAGACTCCCAGTTAAGTAAATTATAATGTAACAGTTTGCAAAATTCAAATTTCATTTCAAAAGTAGAGATAAACAATTTCAAACAAGATAAACAAAGGTTACCTTTGGTTTTGCCGCCCTTGCCGGCTGGACACGGATTTGCTGATTTACTTGGTTCGTAATCACACCAAGAGCTGCCCGTTTCTGTCCACCCAAACCAGCATTTCTCGTGCTTGCTTTTCCTCGGCGTGGCACCTGATTTTCATCCTGATGAAGTGCAAAAGCTTGTGACATTTTCAGTTTTTCACACGACCACGACCTTCAAATTCAAACGAATAAATAAGATTGCAAAAGCAATCTTTAACTTTCTAAGTATGAAACTTTGTTTATAACTGCACTTTCAACAAAAATTCAAAGTCTTTCTTTTCATTCAAATCCTTGAAGTTGCCTTCTTGAAAAGAAAATTTTGAATGGCAATGTATTTCTTTTGACAATCGTTGAATTCCCCGCTAGCCTCAAATGATCCAATGAAAACTTGTTTTGTGGGTCACATGGCATAAAACAAGCCATTCAGCATAAAGACGTCATTCGGACATTTCCGTAATATTCCGTTTGACAGGAACCGGAAGTCAATTAGCGCGAGTAGGTGTTTGGCAAATTGAATAATCATTACTCGGCGCAGTTGCTACGTGAAAACAATTAAGGTGTTTATTAAGTGTACTTATTCAAAGTAAACAAGAGCGCTAGTTAAAGAATGGTGATAAAGTGTAATGATATGTTTTATTATTGAGAAAAAAAGCGCATTAAAACATTAAAAGAAAAAAAAAGATATGTTAATTGCACCTTTAAACTGGATTTAATAAATAAAATTAATGGTTAAGATCCAGATTAAATTATCACAGTTGTACAAGAGAATAGGTAAAAGTTATAGAAATGATATTTATGATCACCTTGACTGAATTCCGCGGATGATTAATTGTTATTATATTATTGTTAATTGTTGATATTAATCTACGCTCGAGCATAATTAGTTTCAGGTGACATCCATAACCATAACATCCTACCGTCGCCCCGTGGGTCGATGCTGGAACGACTATATGAATCCTTTCTGGTCAATGGTATGACGTGCGAAACAATAATAATAATAATAATAATAATAGATAAATAAACAAACATCAACGTTGCAGTGTGATATTACGATCATCTGGAGGCTTGTCCCGTTGTCTTCGCAAAGGCATATCAAGTTACATGTTATATACATCGTGCATTAGGACGATATTTTAAAACGAAATTTTGTGCGATAATGACTTCTCTAAACATATGAGAGAAAAAGGCAACTTAATCTCGAATTTGTCAAAAGTTACTATATATGGGATACTTTTGACGTCTGTTTTTTATTTTCACTTTTTTTTCTTGTGATTTCGAGTACCATGAAACAGGAGAGAAAAACACCGGAAATTTCAGTATGGTCACACGGTAATCTTATAGAGCAACGATTGCATGTACTTAAAGGTTAATCTGCATTATTTACCAATTTTAAAGTCAGTTCCGCGCAGCGGGAATGAAAATATTTACAGTATAGCGCACATCAACAGTAAGATTTAGGATTATTTAAAATGCTGACAATAAAACCTTAATCTCTAAAGCATTGATACAGGCGCGACACAAATCGTTCTTGGCGCGCCTGAATTAATGCCAGCGTCTGATTGCGCCAATTTTCTCTCTTATTTTTCCGTTGAATGCATGACATTAGATTAACGTCATTTTTTTGCGAGATTTAAGAATGTTTTCATTTGTTAGTAGTTGTAATTCATGTACAGCATTGTCATCAAGTTTTGCATAATTTAGTTATTCATATTTCAATGCTTACTATTCATATTCATAATATTTTATAACGGTAATTGTACATGAATACACAAAACAATAAGCAAATGGATTAGGCCACAAGTTCTTGCAACGTTAATAAACGACCCTTCCCGATAGATATAACACCAAGTAAATATATATAGGCAGGGATTTCTTTATAAAATGATGAAGTTTCGCTTCGTGGCTCGGAACGATGTAAAAATGGGAGGAAGTTGGGGGTGGAGGCGACTTTGGTCAGCAGGACCACCGGTGGCATGACAGCGGTAAGGTATAACTCTTTCAAAAGCGTTAATTGTTATGGAATTTAGCTGTGCTCTGTACCATACACATTAAAATATCTGTTTATCATTTTCAGTATCTTGCTACCTGTTTCAGCAGCTCTGAAATGTTCTTGCTGACATGGAGGCAAGTCCCTTTAAACACTGAACACCGATTGCAGGAACTTAGAATATTTCGTGTGACGATTTTGTATAGATCTTGTACTCAGCGTCTTCTATCTCTTCCACTGACAAAGGAACCCATATATGAGTAATATGAGTAACACAAAAGCAGCGTTTTTCGGAACTCTGTTGCTACATTTGGATCGTTTATGAATTTGCGAAGTTGTTCGACAGATATAATAAAATCAACGACCTGTATCAGAAGCTATGTTAACTTGGCGCGTATGTTATGAAGTCAAGTTTAAGTTTGAATTTAAATTCGAAAAAGTTTAAACAGTTGTTTTTGGGGATGTACAATTTTTACTTATTTTAAATCAAATCTTTATCTGGTAGTGTTATCATAGTCGGCGTCCGTCATAGAAAAGCAATCAACACAAAGGACCATGTGGCTTTAGGGTGAAATAACCCTTTAAATGAAAAGGTATGCATTATCTGATATAAAGCATTCGAGTATTTCACACTTTACTTGTATTTTGATTAAATCAAATACATTGTTACTGTATGTGCTATTGGTCTGCGTGTTCTTTTGACGCATTCCTAACAAGAATACGCCAAACCGTCTGTTTTGTCATTGGTGTTATTAAAAATATCTAGTTTGTGTTAATAATGGGAAATACCGTACTGCATTATTAAGGTTTAGGTGTTCCTCACATAAATTAGCTATTAAAGAAGGCAGATTTAGAAATATTGAAAGAAACCATCGTTTTTGTACTAAATGTAATATGAATCAAGTTGAAACAGAATACCATTTTTTTATTATTGTGCTCATTTACAATGACTCGAGAAAAGCATGTTTACCTAGGTATTATTGTAGTTTGCCTAATATCAACAAATACAAATCAATAAGGAAGTCTACGTAGAGAAATGTAATATTGTTAATTCAGCAAAGTTAATATACAATTTTAAAGAAATGAAATGAAATGAATGAAATTAGTTAACTTACTTGCTTAACATCTTGATTATGTATGTCAAATTGATACCATAGAATAATATCATTAAACAAGAAATTTTGTTTATACCAATTGTTATAGTATTGTATATAAATGTGTATACCGCTACAAAGGTATTTTGTGGACATGTATGTTTTAGCATTAAGCTTGAAATATTTTCGACTCGCAGATTCATAATCGAGCTGCGATACGCAAGTTTGTGTAGATTTATATGAAAGAATTTAATGAAACCACAGTAAAAATCAACAAACAGAACAAAGATGGTAAATTACAACACATATATTCCAAGACGCTTCTACGAAACGTTTAAGCTTTTAAAATTATATAGTATAGATACTACCAGAAGCTGTTCGGGGGGATTATTTATCAGGGTTAGTTTGTCACATTGTTATGACTGGTCCTTAATATTTCCTCCCGTTGAGAGCTTAATCCCTTTCACAAACAGTAGCAGTGGCATTATGACAAATGTAGTCGTGTTAACAAAATATACAACAACAAAAGACGAGTTGCCCCATTTTGTTCGGGAATAAAATATTTGAGAAAGTACAACATTTTTTTGGTTTAACATTATTTCAGTTTTATGCGGCGGCCAGTTGATTTACCTGTCCTCCGCAAGCAATAATTCAGCTTCTCGACATGGACCAGAGGTGGAAGAGGGGTGGCCTTAGACTTGTTTTCTTCAGTTAACACACGTCTCGGACTCTTTCAAGTTATTATAAACCTAGAGAAAAATAACACTGTGTTCCTATGTTGGTGTTTTCCACATGTATCTGACAGTTTCCCCATATGATTTAGAGGCGAGGTCGAATGACTTCAGAAACATTAGTCTGTTCCTGGGATCGGTCGCGGTTCATAGTCTTGCACTATTCTTGTACTGCTGAAGGCGTAAAGATGTACGATTACAAAAAAGAGACCAGAACTGACCGAGTTGCTCATCTGTTGAGGGACCACAAGGTATTGCTACGATGAAATTCAATGATACTTTAGGAAAATACTTTGTTGAAACTTTTCGGTACGTCAACTCTATGTAAAACATATACAGCCCAAAATATGACTCACGGGAGCTAGCTGGAACGTTCTTGACTGTTTGGAGTTTTTTTAGTTTCCTTTGCTCAAACCGAGTTTATATTGTATTGTTTTTGTCTTGCCGATTTCAAAGATGTCTCATGATAACTAACAAAACAACTGACTAGCAATAAACGCACCTTACGTTTGGTAAATACATAATCTTATATAACTCCGGACAAGGGTTTAAAGATAACTATAATTATCTTAACACTCACAACAACTGTAAGCGAATTAAGCAAATGTGAATAACTTTTGGTAGACAAAGTTTTAGGGGAAGTTGGCAGTTACTTGGGGAGAACAGGTTTGTACTGGAACAGAATCCAGCAGCACTGGTTAGGTTAACTGCCCGCCGTTACATAACTGAAATAGTTGAAAAACGACGTTAAGCCCAAATCAAACAAACAAGCACTAGTTTTTCCGTTTTGTTTCATGTTCAGTCATAGGATTTTTTTTTTGCAATTACAACCAAATAGATGGACCTGCATACTCTCTATATTGCGCTTTACATAAACCGGAGTTATGATAGTATGGGATACTGGTTCCCCTACTTACTGTCACACTGTACAGTCATATATTACTTGTTCATAATGCAAATTAAGTAAGCTAAAATATTAAGTAATGGGATGGGACCGATAGTCTTTGGGCTCATGGGTGGTCGATGAGGATGCTACAAAACATGATTACATCATCAAGAATTAAAAGATAAACAAGAGCTGTCACTAATGGTGACAAATGCCCCCGCAGAGCCTTGACCTTTGACCTGGTGACCCCAAAGTCAATAGGGGTCGTGTACTCAATAAGTTCTATTAGCATGTGAAGTTTGAAGGTCCTGGGTGCAGTGGTCCGCGAGTAAAGTGTCTTCATGCAAAAAGTTAACATTGGCCTCTGTGACCTTGACCTTTGACCTGGTGATCTCAAAGTCAGTAGGTATCGTGTACTCAATAAGTACTATCAGTTTGTGAAGTTTGAAGGTCCTGGGTGCAGTGGTTCGCGAGTAAAGTGCCTTCATGCAAAAAGTTAACATTGGCCTCTGTGACCTTGACATTTGACCTGGTGACCCCAAAGTCAGTAGGAGTCGTGTACACAATAAGCACTATCAGCATGTGAAGTTTGAAGGTCCTGGGTGCAGCGTTTCGCGAGTAAAGTGCCTTCATGCAAAAAGTTAACATTGGCCCCTGTAACCTTGACCTTTGACCTGGGGTCCCCAAAGTCAGTAGGGGTCGTGTACTCAATAAGTACTATCAGCACGTGAAGTTTGAAGGTCCTGGGTGCAATGGTTCGCGAGTAAAGTGCCTTCATGCAAAAAGTTAACATTTGCCTCTTTGACCTTGACCCCAAAGTCAGTAGGGGTCATGTACTCAATAAGTACTATTAGCATGTGAAGTTTGAAGGTCCTGGGTGCAGTGGTTTGCGAGTAAAGTGCCTTCATGCAAAAAGTTAACATTGGCCCCTGTGACCTTGACCTTTGACCTGGTGACCCCAAAGTCAGTAGAGGTTGTGTACTCAATAAGTACTATCAGCATGTGAAGTTATAAGGTCCTGGGTGCAGTGGTTTGCGAGTAAAGTGCCTTTATGCAAAAAGTTAACGTGACGAACGAACGGACATACAGTTGAAAACTAATATACCTCCCTTCGGGGGCATAAAAATACTAAGCGAAAACAAACAAGCGGGGCTAACTTTTTAAATACACGCCGCTACAGCAAATGACTTATTTCACTTATTGAGCAGACTACTGCAATTTTCCTCCATTTTAACTAATTCAAGGGCCATGTCTTTAGAAGCATGGTTATCAAGCATGGCCAAGATAATATGCCCATAAATATTCTAAGTTTGGTGAACATGAAGTTATTAAAGAGACTAACTTAACTGTTTTGTACAGAGTTTTGATGTGTTGTTTCCCCAACTACGTTTTTTTTTTTTTTTTTTTTGGGGAAAGAAAAATAAGTTAAACTGGTATGTTGACAAATACTCCCACACCTGTATAGGGCTGGTTATATAGCCTGTCTGAGATCATTGTAATCAAGTTGTAACCAAGAGTGAAGTGTTTAGCAATTTTAGTAATTCAAGAGCCATACCTTCAAACACTCTGTGACAATCTTGCTGGTTACCGAACATAGCCAACTACTATGCCAAAAACATTGTGACCCAGTTTGATGAACATTGGATAAGAACTACACAAGCTAAGGAGCAGATACTGTCAATTTTGACAATTTTTAGTAATCCAAGGGCCACAACTGTAGAGACACTGGGACAGTTCAGCTGATTCTCGAACATGGCCGAGATATTGTGCCCAGACATTGTGGCCGTGTTTGGTGCACACTGAATAAGAACCGCTAAAGTTAGAGAGTGGACAACTTTAGGGATGCTTTATGAGATATGAACTACTCAAATTCAGACAGACATATGTACAGACATGTGGATGGACAGTCAAAGGCAAATTTAAAGGCCCCCCTCACCCAGTACTTTTTGGAGGGTTGGGAGGCCTAAAACAACAGAAGTTTTCACTATCCTCAGACAAACACAAAAGTCAAGTTCCTTCAAAAATTATTCTTATTCTAACATAATGTTTTAGATGTTTTTATAGCTCTGGTGAAATTCCGCTAAGAAAGTTCCAAAGGAGAGATCAATGACTGATGCCACACACAGCTCCACAGCTCATCTGTGAACCTCTGGTTCAGGTAAACTAAAACGAGACAATTCAGTATGCATGATACAATCCTGCTAGAAAATCAGTTCACCAAAACTTTCTGTTAAATTCAATACTTAAGGGAACAAAGATTATTCTAAAAGACTGAAAAAAAAATCTTGGGTAAAAACAGACCAGGAAATTACTCAATCCAAACAAAACATTTAATCTTTAACAAGTTTATTTTGGTAAACATCAAAACAAGTAACAAAATATCTTTCCAAAAGTACAAAGATGTCTTTATGTAATGGAATGCTGCAGTTTATGGATTAGTCATGATTTAATAGGATAAAACCCAATCTAAATAAGCTTCAAACCCTGATAAAGAAATTATACTACACCTAAGGTGGGAATATTATCTACACATTTAATTTTGATGTACCAGTTATATTCTCTTGACTATGGATGCATATTTTCAAGATAACATGTATCTTGTATGTTCTTGCTTATTTCATGGAAGCTACATGAACAGTCGCTGTTGGCATACTGAACAATTATAACAAAGATGAGGCCATTACAAATCAACTGCTTTGCTATCACTACTGCCTGTTGCCCATGTTTCAATGCCTTCCGAACCTCTTTTTTTTATTTTCTAAAAAAATAGAACAGTCTTTTCTAGAATTAAAAAACAGTTTTATTTCAGTAAATATACTTTTGTGGTTTTATAATCCATTTTTATATATGACAATCTATGTATATTTTGTTTCTTAATTTTAGTTTGTCATGTTTTCATACAGGAAAGACCTACAATCAAATCTGAGAAATAGAATATGATAAGTAAAATAAATTTCTTCACCTTACCCTACCCCTATTTTAATAAAATTCTGGATATTAGTCTAGTAATTATATGTAGCTTCCAATGACAGATTGGGTAATATTTGCAAAGTTTTACATTTACTTATAATTGCAAATAGTTTGATGAACAAATTATAAATAAGCATAAATCATGACCAGCATTATATTGTCAACCCTGTCCATACAGGCCACCCCTGGGTGAGCCGAAAAGTAGCTTGTTTTGGTAGATGGTCTGTAATACCAGGTTATAAATTGTAAGGCATGTTGAAATTGAAAATGAGTGGAGTGGTCTTTAGACTCAGGTGGTCTTTGTTCACAGGTAGTTGTTAAGCACAGGTTTAATTACACCAGGTACAAATCTGAACACAATGAAAGGTTTCTGGTTAATAAATTGTGATACTAATGACACATAAACATATTTAATCTACATTATTATGTATTATCTATCTAATAAGGGAAAATATTCTTCAACAAATAAAATAATAAAATGAAAATAAAACTAAATAAAATAAAATTCAGAAAATGAGCACCATTAAATAGGCCGAGACTTGTCCAAATCACCAAATGCTATTCCAATGATGCAATAAGCAAAAGGAATAAAGCAAGTTCAATAAAATATCACTAACAAAAATAATCTGCATGTATAATGCATAATATAAATAACCATGAAAACAAATGCACCAACATTACAAAATTTATTAATTCATAAGTAAAACTCAAGCATTTTAGGCTGCTGTGCATGATCAACAAAAATCTTTTTTTGCAGTAGAATTCGATTTAACTCTTTATATTACTTTAGCATACATATATGCTGGGGGGAAACTGCAAAGAAGTGTGCATGCACTCTTGAAAGACTGGAAAAATCTGGATCAAGTTTTCATAACGGTAGCCTAAATCACTGAAATTTATAAAACTAAAAGGTTCTCATGTTATATGATCAAATGCAATGCATAGGTCTATAAGCTGTTTTTTTCTCAAGAAATATGCCTATGATAATAAAAGAAGACCCCTGAACTTAAATTTTCAAACAGTTTGTCAGAATGAAGCATTTTTTCAAATTTTCATTACAATGTAATTAAGACATAGCATCAAAATGGTAGGTCATATGGGAACTTTCTAGTTCAAAGCAAATAATTCAGCAGACACCTGGGTAGAGCCACTGATCCTTTAGCCATCCCTGTATCGGTTTCCTCAAAAGAAAAAAGTTTAGAATCTTCTGTGAGGTTTCAAACCCAAAAGGAAAAGGGACAGTTTATTCGAATTCAGAAACTCAGAGGTCCCTTAAAATAGAGTAAATAGATGCTAATTTTATCATTAAACACAGATTATGTTCTATTTGTGTAACCACACTAGATAAACAAGCTTCACACTACTTACAACTTTAAGTGGTAATGTTTGATTAAGCACCTTAAGATAGTTGAACAATAATGATAACTGGCAATTTACATCAGACGAATTTTCATCATATTCAATTCTGGTATCCATGAAAACTTACTCTTCAAAATGAGCAAAGAATATAGGAAACTGTAAACAGAAAATACATAATCGAAGGAAAATAGGGGTCCATGACCTTAAATGTACACACATTTGAGCCACGCCATGAGAAAACAAACATAGTGCGTTTGCGACCAGCATGGATCCAGACCAGCCTGCGCATCCACGCAGTCTGGTCAGGATCCATGCTGTTCGCTTTCAAAGCCTATTGGAATTAGAGACACCTTCAGCGAACAGCATGGATCCTGACCAGACTGCGCGGATGCGCAGGCTGGTCTGGATCCATGCTGGTCGCAAACTATGTTGGTTTTTCATGGCGCGGCTCATTTATCTACATTACATTTGTTCAATGTCCAACAATTTACCTTGAACAAACAATATAAATGCATAGTATTAATCATCATGAACACAACTTCTTATGGCATTTCTGGCTATATATAACAATGTTCCTGTTAATCAAATCACTTGACTGTAAAACATTTCAGTTCATATCACTGTGAAATAAAATGTTTGGTTCACTAATAAGCTGTATTTATATTGTCCATCTTATACTGAATTCATCTGCTAAGTTCAGCAACCTCTGTACTTTTAAGCCTGGAACATCCACTAAGAAAAGCAAAAAAAAATATATTACAGAAAAAGTTATTCTTTCTTATGTAAAAGTCCTTCTGACAAGAAATTTTAATATATTTAAAGGCAAAAATTACAGAATCATCATCAAATACATAAACTCAGTAAAGTGGTGGCTACATACAATTTCATTATATTTATAATAATACATTTACATCATTTTGTATGGGCTGATACCATTGACCAATGTACAAATGATACTTTATGGTACAAGAAACTTCTGTTTAAAGTCACATCTGAAAGAATGTCAGTAACTGGAATAAAAGAATAACAGCAGGAACTTGTGACCAGTCTGTTGGTTTACAACTGGTTTGCAGACAGTAGGATCCGAGGTTATAAAACTGAGTTTGGAGACCAGTTTCAAAATGTGAGCTTCCCACTGGTCAAATTCAAGATTGTGTCTAAAAGCAGCCAATCATAGATAGATTTTTAGACTGGTCTCCAAACTCAGTCCTTTAACCTTGGGCTGTGGGTTTTCAGCAATCAAACTGTGTGTGTGGACCAGTCTATAAACTCAAGCATCTTTCTTTGTTCAATCTTGGAAATTATCAGCTGCAAGACGGCATTTTTGAGACTTGGTTTTCTGACCTAAAGACCTGGTCTATTTACATCACTAGAGATCAACATAAATGAAACTGATCTGCACTTGGGGTGTCAAACTAATAGATTTGATAAACATGTATTAAGCTTTTTATAAGTAAACATAACTTTGTCAATGCAGTAAATACTTCATACTGCATCAAGGCAGAAGACTAGATTTCCTGCTATAAATATCTACCAATATTTTCACTAAACAACAGGCATACTTTAATCAGCAAACTACTTAAAATTCAAATTTCTCCAGCAGAAAGTAATGTAAAAGTAATGTATCACTAACAACTGATTTTTCCCAACTCTGATGAACTTGTCCACATATTCTGATCTACCAAGCAACTCCACAAAGTCTTCATCGTGGGTAATAATCACAAGCTGGAAATTTCTTTGGTGCATACGACCTTTAATGATCCTGGAAAACAGGGTATCTGCATTAGGTGTACCTATCAAGCAACACTAATTAAGTTTTTCAAGCATTTTCTTTCTTTTTACAGTAAAAGGTGGCATTGAAAAAAATCTATATATTAATGCCTTTTTAGCTCACATGTCACAAAGTGACAAGGTGAGTATTTGTGATCGCGCAGGTCAAGTTCAAAACTGGGTCACATGAGCTCAAAAACTAGGTCACTATGTCAAATAATAGAAAAAACGACTTCATACTCAGTTCAAAATTGGGTCATGTGGGGACAGGTGAGCGATTCAGGATCATCATGGTCCTCTTGTTTTACTAGGGATGGCAACGAATATTTCAATAAACTTCATCACAGGAATATCTGAATATTGTTCAACTATTTGAATAGTAAAAAAAAATTATGACAAATAAATAAGAGTGTCATAGTGGCCCTAAGTTGCTCACTTGGTTTTAACTATTTGACCTTGAATACACATATGACACACTAAATCATGAAAGGTAATGTCTGTGTTTAGCATACAAAATCATAAAACAGGTCATGTGCCTGTTTGAACAAATTTGAGGGAGGAGAGGAAGGACCTTAAAATGATTCTACTTACCAAGTTTGATGGAAATCCATCAATCTGTTTATGAGAAGAAGTTGTTTAAAGGTTCTTTTGTTTTTAGCTCTTATGGTCCCTTAAAGGGGCCAAGTACCCCTATTTGAACAAAATTGAGAGAGGACCTTACAATGACGCAACAGACCAAATCTGATGAGGATCCATCAAACTGTTTATGAGAAATGTTTACAGGTATCTTTATTCTTAACTTAAGCAGCCCTTATAACAGACGGCAAAATGCCCCTTTTTGGATAAAATTTAGAGGACCTTACAAACATGCTACAAACCAGTTTTGATGAGGATCCAGTAAGCAGTTCATCAGAAGAAGTTGTTAAAAGTTTTTTTTCTATTTTTAGCTCTAGCTGCCCCTAAAACGGCCAAGTGCCCCCACTGGCACAAAGTTGTGACAGGACCTTACAATGATGCTACAAACCAAGTTTGATGAAGATCCATCAACCAGTTCATGAGAATTTGTTTTTCTATTCTAGCTGGCCAAGTGCCCCCATTTGAACAAATTTAAGAGGGGACCTTGCCAGGATGCTACAGACCAAGTTTGGTAAAGTTTCCGAGAAGAAAATGTTTAAGCAAATTGTTGATGACGGACGTAGAATGACTGATGCCGGGCCATCTACCTATACAGATAGCTCATCCTGAACCCTTGGTTCAGGTGAGCTAAGACCCCCAATCTTCATAAATTCATTTTGTCAAACCCATATTCATAATAATGTGCAAAAATGTTTTCCAATGTTTTTAAATGTGTCATTTTGTGTATTAGCATAAGGTAATGACAGTGTAACCTGTATTTAATATCGCTAATAGGTTGCCTTGGTTACAAATTGATACAAATCAACTACAAATCATCTTGTTTATAATAGGTGCAAACCTCTTGTAATTAAAAAATATCAAACAGAACTTGATCTAATAACTTGGATTTCAATCAAAGACAATCAAAAATGTATTTGGGTAAAGAAAAATAAGGAAAAATGTAGAAAACAATCAAATCTAATGAACATTATTTGTTTTGCCATAACTTGTGTAAAACATAATTCATGTAAAATGAAGTGTGTAAATGCATTTTGTATCATTAACATTTTAACCTTTAGCATGCTAGATAAATTGTCGTCTGCTGGAAATGTCGTCTGCTAAAATTGTAAAGTTCATTCAATTTGCTCCAAAATTGGAAGAAATATTGTCAGAGTAGCAAACAGCTTGGAACCTGATCAGACGCCGATTTAATCGGCGTCTGATCTGGTTCCAAGCTGTTTGCAAAGGCTGTTAAATTCGCCTGCAGCAGGCTAAGGGTTAATAAGGTACTAAATAGTTAGACAACTGGTGTACTTAACCCAAATATTTCTTTATACTCATTAACCTCTCCCACAGTCAAAAAATACCTCATTTGGTTGAATATATTGTTCATATTATTATGTTTAACTACTGTCAAACTGCTACCTATGCCTTCTGCTGATTGTATTTCACTTGATCATTTGATAACAAGTCGGCTATGTTTAAACTGTTTGGAGAGATCCTTACTTATGTAGAAGCTACATGCTGTTAAGAAATTAAACCAATAGATTTAATCTAAAAGAAAGCAGGTTAAGAATATGATATATTACAAAAGATGAAGAAGTGACGAGAATGATAAGTCTTAATTTGTCAATTTCTGAATTATTAACGGTGTATTGGAATGTCAAATTGATGCAAGTCGCTGATAAGAGCACAATTGATACATGAGAGTCTGAGTTGTTTTGTTGATCAGTTGCTGATTGAATATTTGAATATTTTTTACGAAGGTTGACCGAAAATTCAAATACCAAGAACGCTATTTGTTGCCATCCTTCCTTTTTACTAAACAATGAAAAAGAAGATACCACAGTATGAACATCTGCTTCCATTCAATGATGTTTGAATAACTTAACCTATAACCTAATCCATTTGTTAATGCCAATGTTATAATTATTTTTGCAATCAAATGTACTGTAAATCTCTGGAAACAGAGGTGTGGGGGCAGCTGAGCCCCTATCAAAGTTAAGTTGCTTCCAATGTTATCATCATATTTTATACCAAGGATCTACTGTTATCCATTTTATGGGTAGATGACCTGCATGTGGTAAACCAGAGGTACATAATTAATTTTAGCCTTCTTATGAAATAATTAGAATGTGTCTGCAGGACACAGGATGTGCCCCCCCCCCCCCCCACTGGTACATTTGTCACAAATAAGAGGAAATAATTCAAATGTTTGCAGTCCTAAGTGGGTATAGCCTCAACAAACATTTTATGAAAAGGATTCATTATTCTAGGCCATATACTTTTTGAGCTATGAGCATCACAAACATAAAATCCACTATTTTTGCTATTTCTAGGGCCATAACTCTGTAATAAGCGCAAAGATTCTCAAGTAAAATGCCAAGTGTGCAAGATCACATCATGATAAAGTCTCAAGCAAGGTTTCATGAATTTACATCAAATACATTTTGAGCTAGGCACATAATTAGGTGAAAATGTGCATTTCTGACTATTTCAGGGGTCATAACTTTAACAAGAGGGTCATGATGACCCTGGATAGCTCACCTGAGTAATATGAGCTACATGTTTCAAATGTCAAACTGATGATTTTTAGAAATTTTTTGGAAGATTTTCCGATGTACAATCAAGTAACCCCTGGGGCGGGGCCAATTTTTGCCCCTGGGGGTCATGATTTGAACAAAGTTTGTAGAAGTCTACTAGGCAATGTTACATATCAAATATCTAAGATCTAGGCCTTCTGGTTTATTTTTAGCAAATTTATGAGATTTCCCTATGTACAATCAAGTTACCCCTGGGGCTGGGTCAATTTGACCCTGGAGGGTCAAGATTTGAACAAATTTTGTAGAGGTCCACTAGGCAATGCTACATGTCAAATATCTAAGCTCTATGCCTTCTGGTTTATTTTTAGAAAATTTTGAAGATTTTTCTATGTACAATCAAGTAACCCCATGGGGCAGGGTCAATTTGACCCTGGGGTCATGATTTGAACAAATTTTGTAGAAGTCTACTAGGCAATGCTACATGTCAAATATTTAAGATCTAGGCCTTCTGGTTTATTTTTAGAAAATTTTTGAAGATTTTCTGATGTAAAATCAAGTGAACCCTGGGGCGGGGTCAATTTTGACCCTGGGGGTCAAGATTTGAACAAAGTTTGTAGAGGTCCACCAGGCAATGCTACATGTCAAATATCTAAGCTCTAGGCCTTCTGGTTTATTTTTAGAAAATTTTGAAGATTTTTCTATGTACAATCAAGTAACCCAATGGGGCAGGGTCAATTTGACCCCGAGGGTCATGATTTGAACAAATTTTGTAGAAGTCTACTAGTCAATGCTACATGTCAAATATCTAAGATCTAGGCCTTCAGGTTTATTCTTAGAAATTTGTTGAAGATTTTCCTATGTAAAATCAAGTGACCCCTGGGGCGGGGGTCATGATTTTAACAAGTTTTGTAGAGGTCCATTAGGCAATGCTACATGTCAAATATCTAAGCTCTAGGCCTTCTGGTTTACTTTTAGAAAAGTTTTGAAGATTTTTCTATATAAAATCAAGTGACCCTTGGGGCAGGGTCAATTTTGACCCCAGGGGTCGTGATTTGAACAAATTTTGTAGAGGTCCACTAGGCAATGCTACCTGTCAAATATCTAAGCTCTAGACCTTCTGGTTTATTTCAAAATTTTTTTTTGAAGATTTTCCTATAGAAATCTATGTAAAATCAAGTGACCCCTGGGGCGGGGTCAATTTTGACCCCATGGTCATGATTTGAACAATTTTAGTAGAGGTCCACTAGGCAATGCTACATGTCAAATATCTAAGATCTAGGGCTTCTGGTTTTTGAGAAGAAGATTTTTTAAAGATTTTCCTATGTAAAATCAAGTGACCCCTGGGGCGGGGTCATGATTTGAATAAACTTGGTAGAGGTCCACTAGTCTAGGCAATGCTTCACACCAAATATCTTAACTCTAGGGCTTCTGGTTTTTGAGAAGAAGATTTTTAAAGTTTTTCCTGTTCTGCATGGAATTCAATTCTTTGAACAATTTTGAAAGGGGACCACCCAAGGATCATTCCTGTGAAGTTTGATGTAATTCTGCCCAGTGGTTTTCAAGACGAAGATTTTTTTAGAAAATATTGACGGACGGATGACGCACGATGGACGACTGACGACGGACGAAGGACATTGAGCGGTCACAAAAGCTCACCATGAGCCTTTGGCTCAGGTGAGCTAAAAATAGGGGGTGGAAAAAATAAGAGGTGTGCATGTTTATATCATGATAAAGACTCGTGCAAGTTTTCATCCATTTATATCATATCCTTTTTGAGCTAGGTGCATCAAAAGGTGAAAATGTGCAGTTTTGACTGTTTCAGGGCCCTAACCCTGAAAATAGGCAGACAAAAAAAAGAAGATGTGCAAGTTCATATCATGATAAAGAATCATGCAAGGTTTAATAAATTTATATTAAATACTTTTTGAGCTAGGTGCGTCACAAGGTAAAAATGTGCATTTTTGACTATTTCAGGGGCCACAACTCTGAAAATAGGGAGCAAACCCAGATGAAAAATAGGTGCACAAGTTCATATTATGATAAAGACTCATGCATGGGGGCACAAAAATCACCTGTATATCAATACCAATTTCCCAATATCCAAAGTGCAGTCTTTATATTCAGGTTCAACTGTATTATTACAGTAAAACAAAATTTAGACAGACCTAATTTTCAGCTGTTACAGATAAACAGACTGAAATATACATACTCAACCAGTGCACCAGCTAAACTCTCAAGATTTTCCCTATCCAGATTAGTTGTCGGTTCGTCAAGGGCTAAGATACCACAGTTCAAACAGAATGTCTCAGCCAGGGCAAGACGTATGATCAGGGAAGCAAGCACCTGAATAGAAATTTATAAATGAATTCATACACTCCTCAGTTTAAAACTTGCCAAAATGAAAGAAAACTAGAGCTGTCGCAGGAGTGACGAATTATACCCCCACAATACAGCCTTATCGCAGAAGTAAGCCAATGTCAAAGTTGAACCTCAAAATCCATGAGTCATCTGCTGGTGATCAACCTCCCTATTAAGTTTCATGATCCTAGGCCCAAGCATTCGAAATGTTTTAACTGTTCCGGGTCACTGTGACCTTGATCTATGACCTACTGACCTCAAAATCAGTAGGTGTCATCTGCTGGTCTTGACCAACCTTCCTATTAACTTTCATGATCCTAGGCCTTAGCGTTCTCAAGTTATTGTCCGGAATTGGTTTAACTGTTCCAGGTCATTGTGACATTGACCTTTGACCTACTGACCTCAAAATCAATAGAGGCCAACCTCCCTATCAACTTTCATGATCCTAGGCCCAAGCGTTCTAAAGTTATCATCTGTAAACTGTTCAACTGTTCCAGGTCACTGTGACCTTGAGCCTTGACCTACTGACCTAAAAGTCCAACTTGACCTGTAATTTATGATGTAACACCTGTGTGCCAAAATTTATGATCCTAGGCCCAAGCGTTCTCAAGTTATTGTCCGGAAATGGTTTAACTGTTCCAGGTCACTGTGACCTTGACCTTTGACCTACTAACCTCAAAGATGACCTTGTCCTGTATTTTATGATGTTACACCTATGTACTAAAATTTATGATCCTCTAAATAAATATGGGTCATCTGCATGTCATGATCAACCTCCTTATCAACTTTCATGATCCTAGGCCCAAGCATTCTCAAGTTATCATCCAGAAACTGTTCAACTGTTCCAGGTCATTGTGACCTTGACCCTTGACCTACTAACCTCAAAGATGACCTTGTCCTGTATTTTATGATGTAACACCTATGTACTAAAATTTATGATCCTAGGCCTAAGCACTCTCAAGTTATCATCCAGAAACCGTTTAACTGTTCCAGGTCACTGTGACCTTGACCTTTGACCTACTGACCGCAAAGTCAAACTGGACCTGTATTTTATGATGTTACAATAGTGTACCAAAATTTATGATCCTTGGCCCAAGCGTTCTCAAGTTATCATCCGGAAACCGTTTAACAGTTCCGTGTCATTGTGACCTTTGACCTACTGACCTCAAAGTCAAACTTGTCCTGTATTTTATAATGTTACACCTGTGTACCAAAAATTATTTAAATCTGTCAAGCTTTTCATGGGTTACTGTCCGGAAACCATGAAAACCAACAGACAGCTCACTTCTATATACCCCACCCCCCAAAGTTCGTTTTGTGGGGGTATAAAGACAACCATATGATATATTGATGCTGTATACTACGATTGTGACTAAAAAGCTAATGTAGTTTGTTTTATTCTCACAACAATTTTAAGATTTAATAGAAAACTGATATATTCCCAATGTTTAGACTTCAAAATTCCTAGTAAGTTATACTTTAAGAGATAATGTAGCATAATGTTCATGAGTGGTTCAAATTAGTACCTGTATGTTGTTCTGTTCATAAATATTAGCGAAAAATAAAATCATCGCAAATACTACCCATCCCCACTTCGCACTATAAATATCACTGTATTTATTTTTATCAATGCAGGTACAAACATTACCTTCTGTCCAGAACTACATCTTCCTCTCATGTCTATTACAACATCTCCTGGTTTTCTCATCACCACACGATAGTTATATGTCTTCCGTGTCGTAATGGCTGCCGAATCATTCTCATCAGATTGAATCTCTATAGTCTCAATGTCTGCAACAATGGAAGAACTTGCAGAAGGTCAGCATATATAGTACAGTGAAACAACTTACTCAAACATGGATGGCTCACCAGATGAATGGTTTCCTTATAAGAAAAATTCTACAACCTAAATAAATGCTTTTGAACCACTTGGCTATAGAAGCAAAGTATGACAGGTTATGTGAACTTAAGCATGAACACTGTTAGACTTAGAGTGCGGACAAGGCTAAATTCACAGTTTTTCTAGTAATTTAAGGGCCATAATCCGAGAGTGCCTGGGGCCATTTGGGTGTTTATCAAACTTGGCTGAGATATTATGCCCACAAAATTGTCAGCAAGTTTGGTGAAAAGCGGATGAAAACTGTTCCACTTAGAGAGCGGACAAGGCTAAATTCACAGGTTTTTTTTTGAGTAATTCAAGGGCCATAATCCAAGAGTACCTGGGGCGATTTGGGTAGTTATCAAACTTGGCCGAGATATTATGCCCACATTGTAAGCAAGTTTGGTGAAGATTGGACGAAAACTGTTCAACTTAGAGAGCGGACATAATTTGGACGCCGACCGACACCCGCCCGCCCACCATGGGTGTTCACATAATACGTCCCGCTCTTTCAGAGACGGCGTATAAAAAGGCGTAAATAATGCGATCAAACTATAAAGATGTAGTTACATAAATTAAACCATTACTGGTGTGAGACATCCAGTGTGAACTGACTATCTCAAATCAGTACTTTATTTAGCATAATGTCTAATATACAACTCAGAAAGAACAAGTGAATGAAGTATTGCCATGCAGTACAAGGTCCCCTACTGGAAGGCACCTGATTTTCTCTACTGCAGTGTAACATAATGAACTGATATCTGTCAATGATGTATAAACAATATTGTACTGTATATACAAAATGTTTCAACAAAACACTTGCATTGAAATTTGCATATACAAAAACCTACAGTTGTTGATTGTTTCATAACATCTATAAATATAAACAAGATTGCCAGAATGTTACAATATACGTACGTTATAGCAAATTTCTTTACACTAGCACCTGTATTTTCATATGGAATTTTTTTGGCCTAGTGAAAAAAGTTATAATATAAGTTATTTATAGTATTAAGAAGGGAAGTTAATCCTAAACAAGAGGGTTATGATGACCCTGAAGTGCTCACCTGAGTAATATGAGCCACATATTGCAAATGACAAACTGATGCTTTTTTTCCTATATAAGTCTATGTAAAACTTGGTACCCCCAGGGCGGGGCCTCTTTTCACCCTAGGGATATAATTTGAATAATTCTGGTAGAGAAACACTAGGAAAGGCAACATACTTAATATCAAAAGCATAGGCCTTGCAGTTTCAAGCAAGAAGATTTTTAATTTTTTTTTCCTTTGTAAGCCTATGTAAAACATGAGACCCCCAACCGCAGGGCCTCTTTTCACCCCAGGGGAATAATTTGAACAGTTTTGGTAGAGGACCATAAGGCAATGCTACATACAAAATATCAAAGGCATAGGTCATGTGGTTTTAGGCAAGAAGATTTTTGAAGTTTTTTACTATATAAGTCTATGTAAAACTTGTGACCCCCGGGGCGGGCCTCTTTTCACCCCAGGGGCACAATTTGAACAACGTTGATAGAGGACCATAAGATAATGTCACATGCTAAATATCAAGGATTTACGCCTTGCGGTTTTGGACAAGAAGAATTTTAAAGTTTTTCCTTTCTGTTGCCATGGCAACCAGAAGTCTAAATGGAATTAAATTCTTTGAACAGTTTTGAAAGGGGACCACCCAAGGATCATTCCTGTGAAGTTTGGTGTAATTCTGCCCAGTGGTTTTCAAGAAGAAGATTTTTTTAGAAAATCTTGACAGATGCATGACGGACGACGGACATTGAGCGGTCACAAAAGCTCACCATGATAATGTAAGTCAACAAAAAACTCCTTTACCAACTAGAGATAGGTCAAAATACACCTAAAAATTGGATTTTGTTTGTTTTTGGTTTAACACCGTTTTTCAACAATATTTCAGTCATGTAACGGCGGGCAGTTAACCTAACCAGTGTTCCTGGATTCTGTACCAGTACAAACCTGTTCTCCCCAAGTAACTGCCAACTTCCCCACATGAATCAGAGGCGGAGGACAAATGATTTCAGACACAATGTTGTTTATCAAATAGTCACGGAGAACATACGCCCTGCCCGAGGATTGAACTCACGACCCCGCGATCCTTAGACCAACGCTCTACCTACTGAGCTAAGCGGGTGGGCTCTAAAAATTGGATTGGACATTTTAACCTATTTATAGTAGTAACAACAAAGGGAAGTAATTCTAAACACAAGGGTGACTCATGGTGGTGAACATTTGTGCCAAGTTACATCAAAATCCCTCCATGTATGAAGAAGAAATGCTCCGGAAAGCCATTCTTGAATTTGACCTTTGACTTCTAAGTGTGACCTTGACCTTAGACCTAGAGACCTGGTTCTTGTGCATGACAATCCGTCTCATGGTGGTGAACATTTGTGCCAAGTTACATCAAAATCCCTCCATGCATGAAGAAGAAATGCTCAGGACTCTAAGTGTGACCTTGACCTTAGAACAAGTGACCTGGTTCTTGCGCATGATACTACATCTCATGGTGGTGAACATTTGTGCCAAGTAATATTAAAATCCCTTTAAGGATTGTTGAGTTACAGACAGGACATGAAGAAAGCCCTTTTGGCCTTTGACTTCCAAGTGTGACCTTGACCTTTCAGCTTAGGGCCAGGGTTTTGCGCATGACACATTGTCTCATCCAGGGGAATATTTGTGGCAACTGATATTTAAATCCTGTTTTACATGACAAAGTTATAGACCAGACAGGAAAAAATCCTATTGACCTTTGATTTCCAAGTGTGACCTTGACCTTTAAGCTAGGGTTCTGGATTTGCACATGACACATCGTCTCATCATGGGGAACATTTATGCCAAGTAATATTGTAATCTCTTGATGGATGACATAGTTCTGGACTGGACAAACAGACCCTATTCATGCCATGTTAACATTTGACTGCAAAGTGTGACCTTGACCTTTGAGCTAGTAGCAGTATGAGTTGTTTATCTCTGTATCAAGCAACTCAGGTTAGTTAGGGGCATCTGTGGCCAAGTGGTTGAGTTTGCTGACTTTTTGTGCATGGCATAATGTCCTATTATGGGGTACATATGTGCCAAGTAATATTAAAATCCCTTCATGGATGGCAGAGTTATGGACCGGAAGGAAAAAACCTTGTTGACCTTTGACCTCTAATTGTGACCTTGACCTCTGAGTTAGGGATCTGAGTTTTGTGCATGATAAGTCGTCTTATCAGGGGAAACATTTGTTCCAAGTAATATTAAAATCCCTTGATGAATGGCAGAGTTATGAACCGGACACGCAACAGACCCTGTTCATGCCATGTTAATATCTGACTGCCAACAGTGACCTTGACCTTTGAGCTAGGGGTCTGAAAGTTGTACACAACAAATCATCTTATTATGAGGTACAATTGTGCCAAGTAATATTAAAATCCCTTCATGGATGGCAGAGTTATGGACCGGACAGGAAAAAAGCCCTGTTGACCTCCAATTGTGACCTTGACCTTTGAGCAAGGGGTCAGGGTCTTGCGCATGACACATCATCTCATCATGGGGAACATTTGTGCCAAGTAATATTAACATCACTGAATGAATGACAGAGTTATGGACTGGACATGAAATTGTGGACAGGTGGACGGAAAAGCGCATTCCTATAGTCCCCGAAACTGGTTTTCAACCAGTAGGGGACTAATAACCTTAATGATTAATATAAATTCATCATAAAATGCTCATACCTTGTCCTCTATAGGTCTGCCTCCACAGGTCTCTAATAATCTTGTTGATTTCTGCCATCTTCATTTTGTGGTAATTCATAATGGCCCTAGATCAAAACAGACATCATTTACATCTTGTTTTTGCCAACTTCTTTCAAGAGCTGCTTAAATTTAGTATCACATAAAGTGATGAAGAAACAAACTGTTTATATGGTTCCCATTTAGCACAATTCTAACAATATTTTAGTTCAATAACAGTTGGCAGTTAACCTAGTATTCCAGGATTCTGTACCAGTATTAATCTGTTCTCTGCAACTGCCAATTTCTCCACATGCATCAGATGTGGAGGACAAATAATTTCCGATACAATGTCTTCTATCAAACTTCCGTGGAGTACTACACTAGGCCCAAGACTGAACTCATGACCCCCACAGTCCATTAATATGTGCCAAAGCAGGTAGGTATATAAAGCTCTCCCTAACTTTCTACAATACATGTATATGCCATTATTCAATGTCTGCAAATAACTTCTTTTTTTTTTCAGAACATCTTGCAAAGCAAGGGGATGGTGAAAAGATAACTAACTTGTCCGGTTCCTAAAGATAACTTGCTTATCTAGTGTTTAAAGATGACTTATTTATCTTGTGCCTAAAGATAACTTGCAAATTTAGTGCTTAAAGATAATTTACTCTAATAATATCTAGTATTTAAAGATAACTTACTTATCTAGTGCTTAAAGGTACCTTACTACTAAGTATTCTAGTGCTTAAAGATAACTTACTTATCTAGTGCCCATAGACAACTTACTTGTCAAGTGCCTAAAGATAAGTTACTTTTCCAGTGCCTAAAGATAACTTACTTTTTCAGTGCCAAAAGATAACTTACTTTTTCAGTGCCAAAATATTACTTGTGGAGTGCCCCAAAAAAACTTAGTTATCCAGTGCCTAAAGATAAATAACTTTTCCAGTGCCTAAAGATAACTTCCTTATCCAGTGTTAAAAGATAACTTACTTATCTAGTATCCAAAAGTAACATACTTATCTAGTGTCTAAAAATAACTTACTCGCCCAGTGCCTAAAGAAAACTACCTATCCAATGCCCAAAGATAACTTCCTTATCTGGTATCCAAAAGTAACTTACTTATCTAGTGTCCGAAAAAAACTTACTCGTCCAGTGCCTAAAGATAACTTCATTATCCAGTATCCAAAGATAACTTCCTTATCCAGCCTACTTATCTAGTGTTCAAAAATAACTTACTCATCCACTGCCTAAAGATAACTTCCTTATCCAGTGTCCAAAGATAACTTCCTTATCCAGTGTCCAAAGATAACCTACTTATCTAGTGTCCAAAAATAACTTATTAACCCAGTGCCTAAAAATAACCTACTTATCCAGTGTCCAAAGATAACCTACTTATCTAGTGTCCAAAAATAACTTACTAACCCAGTGCCTAAAAATAACCTACTTATCCAGTGTCCAAAGATAACCTACTTATCTAGTGTCCAAAAATAACTTACTAACCCAGTGCCTAAAAATAACCTACTTATCCAGTGTCCAAAGATAACTTACATATCTAGTGCTAAAAGATAAATTACTTATGTACTTCACAAAGAAAACTTACTTATCTAGTGCCTTGTAATACTTCTCAAGATCTCCGTTTGCCAGTTCTGTTGTCTGAAACAAAGTCACAGTAATCTAATAAACTATTTGTTTTTCATTCAGTTTGGACTTAACTCCATTTCTAAGCTGCATTTCAATTATGTTAGAGTGTTTTTAACATACAAATGTTCAAGGAGTCTGTAGAGGACCGACCTTACAAAGATGTTACAGATTAAGTTTGGTGGAGTTTGTGAGAACAATCACTTAAAATTATTTCTATTTTTAGCTCGAGTGGCCCCTAAAAGGAGCAAAGTGTCCCCATTTAAACAACACAAGGAGAGGACCTTATAATGATGCTAAAGACTAAGTTTGATGAGGATCCATCAAGTGATTCATGAGTTGTTTAAAGGTATTTCCATTTTTAGCTCTGAGGCTTCCTGGATGTATCACTTGGGTACTGTGTCTCCATAAAGAATGAATCTGAAAATTATGTATTAATGTCTTTCATATACATCTGTTATATATTTGTTGTGTTACATTTCATAATCAATTTTTACTGGTGCTATTACTTAACCATTGCACTTAAACTGATTTTTTTCGCTAGTATTTATGTATCATACTATGATCCTGTTTATGAATTTTTCAGCAAACTCTTTGTTGAGGTTTGAAATCAATATCATTGTCAATGACATCATTTGACACTCACATCATCTCCTTTATCATGTTTATTTTGAACCTGAGAAAGGTTAGAGTAGCTGAAACGAAAGTGACTTGTTTTATTCTAATACCTATATATTTTTAGCTCCAGCAGCCCCTGAAAGGACCAAGTGCCCCCATTTGAAGAAATTTGATAGAGGACTGTGTAAGAATGAGGTTTTCTATTTTTAGCTCTGGTGGACCCTTACTTGAGACAGCACCTTATTATAATGTTACAGACAAAATTTGACTAAGATCCATCAAGTGGTTCATAAAATGAAGTCACTTTAAGGTTTTTCTATTTTGGGTTCTAACAGCAATGAAATGGGACAAAGTACACCCTTCTGAATGTATCTGGAAAGGACCTTAACATGACGCTACAGATCAAGATTTGTATATCCATTAAACGGTTCATGAGTGGAAGTAGTCTTAAGGTTTTTCTATTCTTAACTTTAGCGGCCCACAAAAGGGGCCAACTGCCCCAATTTGAACAAGAGGACCATGATGGTCCTGAATCGCTCACCTGTCCCAACATGACCCAGTTTTGAACTGAGTATGACGTCGTTTTTTTTCCTATTATTTGACATAGTGACCTAGTTTTTGAGCTCATGTGACCCAGTTTTGAACCTGATCTAGATATCATAAAGATGAACATTCAGACCAATTTTCATACAGATCCCATGAAAAATATGGCCTCTAGAGAGGTCACAGGGTTTTTTCATTATTTGACCTATTGACCTAGTTATTGATGGCACGTGACCCAGTTTCAAACTTGATCTAGATATCATCAAGGTGAACATTCTGACCAATTTTCATGAAGATCCATTCAAAAGTATGGCCTCTAGAGAGGTCACAAGGTTTTTCTATTTTTAGACCTAATGACCTAGTTTTTGACCGCAGCTGACCCAGTTTCAAACCTGACCTAGATATCATCAAGATGAACATTCAGACCAAATTTCATACAGATCCCATGAAAAATATGGCCTCTAGAGGGGTCACAAGGTTTTTCTATTATTTGACCTACTGACCTAGTTTTTGAAGGCACATGACCCAGTTTCGAACTTGACCTAGATATCATCAAGGTGAACATTCTGACCAATTTTCATGAAGATCTTGTGAAAAATATGGCCTCTAGAGAGGTCACAAGGTTTTTCTATTTTTAGACCTACTGACCTAGTTTTTAACCACAGTTGACCCAGTTTCGAACTTGGCCTAGATATCATCAAGATGAACATTCAGACCAACCTTCATACAGATCCCATGAAAAATATGGCCTCTAGAGAGGTCACAAGGTTTTTTTTATTATTTGACCTACTGACCTAGTTATTAACGGCACGTGACCCAGTTTCGAACCTGACCTAGACATCATCAAGGTGAACATTCTGACCAATTTTCATGAAGATCCATTCAAAAGTATGACCTCTAGAGAGGTCATAAGGTTTTTCTATTTTTAGACCTATTGACCTAGTTTTTGACCGCAGCTGACCCAGTTTCGAACTTGACCTAGATATCATCAAGATGAACATTCAGACCAACTTTCATACAGATCCCATGAAAAATATGGCCACTAGAGAGGTCACAAGGTTTTTCTATTATTTGACCTACTGACCTAGTTTTTGATGGCACGTGACCCAGTTTCGAACTTGACCTAGATATCATCAAGATGAACATTCAGACCAAATTTCATACAGATCCCATGAAAAATATGGCCTCTAGAGAGGTCACAAGGTTTTTCTATTATTTGACCTACTGACCTAGTTTTTGAAGGCACGTGACCCAGTTTCGAACTTGACCTAGATATCATCAAGGTGAACATTCTGACCAATTTTCATGAAGATCTTGTGAAAAATATGGCCTCTAGAGAGGTCACAAGGTTTTTCTATTTTTAGACCTACTGACCTAGTTTTTGACCACACGTGACCCAGTTTCGAACTTGACCTAGATATCATCAAGATGAACATTTTGACCAACTTTCATAAAGATCCCATGAAAAATGTGACCTCTAGAGAGGTCACAAGCAAAAGTTTACGCACGGACGCACGGACGGACGACGGACGCTGCGCGATCACAAAAGCTCACACTGTCACTTTGTGACATGTGAGCTAAAAATCTAAGACAGGACCTTGCAGGAATGCTATAGATCAAGTTTGGTGTAATTTTGACCAGTACTTTTAGAGGAGATGTTCAAGTTAAAATGTTGACAATGCGGATGGATGATATACAACAGACCATCAGCCTATACTAATACATGTAGCTCACCCTGAACAAAGTCCAGGTGAGCTAAAAAGAGATAAGACAATACGAAATTTTCTCACCCTTTTATCTATCATCTTGTTGCGGTACTTCTCGTCCGCCCCTTTATACATGTCTGTCTGTAACTCCCTTTTAGTTCCTCTAATCTGGTTCTCCAACTCTGTTTGCCGACCTTCAGCAGTGTGACGCTGTAACATACAGCAAGATATTTCAACATTATTCTATCTGTCAATATGGGATTCCATGTTGCTTTCAAGTGCTTAAAAGCCTCATAATAAACATAAGTAAAGAATTTGTAAGACAATCAATGTAAAAAGACATATTTGTCACCACATCTTGTCCAAAAGTTTGGGTCCTGATCAGGTTTAGGAGCACTGACTTCAGGCACTGCTGGGCATCTAGGCAGAAACACTGACTTTCCCCAATCCAAATGGATGACTTCCTTACATGACAACCAGAGCAAGACCTGAACTCAAAGAGGTGATCGAGGGGCAAGTGATTACAGTCAGGGTCCATAACCACATGTCAAAGAGGTCCCTTCATAATAGGAGTTTTCAACAGTCGAAAAGTTACCTCTTTTCTTAAGTTTTCCATCTCTCGTTCCAGACGACTTTGCTCCCTACATATGTAAGCCACATCTACATTCCCGAGTTTACTCTTCAGGTCGGCAATCATTCTACTAATCTCCTCTATTTCTTTCTGTTTATTTCTCAAGTTCAGATTATTCTGAAGATTAAGTTCTCGAACCTGAAGGAGTAAGTATTTATTAATGAACAGACCCTAACGTTCATTCCATGAAGCTCAACCATTTAATCTGTAAGTGCATGATGTAGATGAAAATACATTTAGCTAGTTGAATAATCCATTTCTAATTAATTACCAGTGTGCCTCACATACCCCTAGGGATGAAGTCTCATGGAGAAATGGTTTCATTCAAACCAGTTTTAGATAATGGATTTCTGAGCTAAATGCTGTGTTATTTACCGTCTCTAAAAACCAATGTTGGTTGGCATTTCACAAAATTGGTATATTGGTATGTCTGTTAAATACTTCACTTATTTTTGATTTTGCCAAAGGAGTGACTATCATTGAAAAGAATATTAAAAAGCATAATACACCTCATGCCATTTTGTCTCTTAAATGTCACATATTTCATGCCGTAAATGTCACATATTTCATGTATTAAATGTCACATATTTAATGTCATAAATGCCACATATTTCATGAAGCCCATTTTTCCATGTCATAGATTTCTGTCACCTATGACTTTGTGGTCCATGGAGGCTGCATTTTAGGAATGTGGCTTTTATATAAATTTAACCCTGCTTTTTTCAGCTTCCCCCAACACCCCAACCCTTTCTCTATCCCATCCCCATCTTTATATCTTTGCATATAGTTAAAATGGACATGTTGTTGGATTTTTGAAGCAACCCGGCTGCTATATCTTTTCAATAATGTTTCTATTTTGTTTTCGTTTAAGGTGCCATAACTCTGGAACCCATGATAGGATCTGGCCAGTTTCCGAAAGGAACCAAGATATTATGCCAATACAAGTTGTGTGCAAGACACAAAACTTAAACCAGTCCAAAAGGGGGCATAATTTGCCCAAAAGACATGTCAGAGTTATGGGACTTGACCCAGTGAGGTTGGTAATAGACCTAGAAAAAGAAAAAAATAAGTTTCAAAGCTATATGCCTTTAAATGATAGCCATATGTACTTGCATGCAAAACTTTCACCAAGGTGTGACGCCGACGCCAGGGTGAGTAGAATAGCTAGACTATTCTTCGAATAGTAAAGCTAAAAATGTAATAAAATGTTTGATAACTAAACAAGCAACTGCATTGCTAAACAATCACCTTTTGTGTAGAGATGTCTTTTCTTAATTTATCTATGTTAGTCACGGCCTCCTTTAATTCTTTGTCTATGGAGATCATTTCCCTTTCAATCTGATCTTTGTTATCACGACTTCTCTTCAGTCGGTCTGCTTTACCAGACTGATTGTAACTGTAACAGAAATATTCCAGACTGATTGTAACACAGAGATGTACTGTAACAAAAAGATATAGCAAACTGACTGCAACTGTAACACAGCTATACCAGACTCATTGTAAATGTAACAGAGATATATCAGAATGAATGTAACTGTATAAGATATAAATCAGACTAATTGTAACTGTAACAGTGTTATACCACACTGATCATAAATGTAACAGAGATATACCAGACTAAGTGTAACTGTAACACAGATATTAAAGCATTACTGTCAATGTAACAGAGATACACCAGACTGATTGTTAATGTAACAGTGATATATCAGACTTACTGTAATTGTAACTGAAATAAATCAGATTGATTGTAACTGAAACAGAGATATGACAGACTGATTGTAACTGCAATAGAAATATACCAGATTGATTTTTACTTGACAGAGATATGCCAGCCTGTTATAATTGCAACAGAGATTGTAAACGTAACAGATATACTTGACTGATTGTAAATGTAAAAGAGATATACCAGAATGAGTGTAATTGTAATATATATAAATCAGACTGATTGTAACTGTAACAGAAATATACCAGACTGATTGTAACCGCATCATAGCATTAAAAAGCTGATTGTAAATGTAACAGAGATTCAAATGTAACAGATTTACCAGAATGATTGTAAATGTAACAAAGATATAACAGAAAGATATAAATCAGACTGATTGTAACTGTAATAGAGATATACCAGACTGATTGTTACTGTAATAAAGATGTTTAAGGCTGATAGTAAATATAATAGCGATACACCAGACCAATTGTAACTGTAACAGATATAAGACAGACAGATTGTAACTGTAACAGAGATATACCAGACTGATTGTAACTGTAACAGATATACCAGACTGACTGTAACTGTAACAGAGATATACCAGACTGACAGTAACTGTAACAGAGATAAACCAGACTGATTGTAACGGTAACAGAGATATACAAGACTGATCGTAATTGTAACAGAGATATACCAGACTGATTGTTACTGTAACAGAGATACATCAGACTGACTGTTACTGTAACAGAGATATATACAAAACTGATGGTAACTGTAACAGAGATATACCAGACTGACTGTTACTGTAACAGAGATATATACCAGACTAACTGTAACTGTAACAGAGATATATACAAAACTGATGGTAACTGTAACAGAGATATACAATACTGATTGTAACTGTAACAGAGATATACCAGACTGTAATTGTAACTGAAACAAGAGCCATGTTAGACATGGCCAATCCCCCCGCCAGGCATATTATAATTGAAGGCTAAAGTTCCTGGCAAGTTAGTGTCTGAAAGTATTCATTTTGGGAAAAGCTTTGAAGAACCGTTTAGTTGTGGTCCACATCAGAGATTTTAAAGATGTGGAAGAAAGAATTATTCAGTGGTGAGGTGGTTTACTGCTAAATTTTATTAATTTTCATGAACAGTATAGCTATGATGTTTTTCTATATGGCTACTGTAAAAAGAAGGAATGGAAAGCTAACAGGGAACAAGAGTGCCAGAATGTCACAATATATGCCAGTCACAGCAAATTTCTTTTTTCTAGCAGCTGTATTTGCAAAATTAATGGAATTTTAGTTTTGTGGTTGTTTAGTAATCATTGTATGTCTTTTGTTTTTCTAAGTCCACAAAAAACTCCTTACCAGGTAGAGTTATCTTAAAATACACCTAAAATTGGAAAGTAACATCCATGTTGTACCACAGAAAAGTGGTCTTGTTTTTTCCCTATGGTCAATTATAAAAATGTTACAACATAAGATATTTATAGTAACAACTAAGGGAAGTTAATCTTTATAAAAAAAAAAAAAAAAAAAAAATTGTAAGTCCACACAAAAGTCTTTACTAGGTAAAGATTGGTCAAAATACACCTCAAAATTGGATGTAGCATGCATGTTGTACTACAGAAAAGTGGTCTCGATTTTTCCCTACGACTAGTAATGAAAAAGTTACAATAAAAGCTATTTAAAGTAACAACAAAGGGAAGTAATTCTAAAGAACGGAACTGCGCATGACACTTCGTCTCATGCTGATGTATAATTGTGCCAAGTTACATCAAAATCCCTCCATGCATGAAAAAGAAATGCTTCAGACAAAGTCATTCTTGTATCTGACCTTTGGCCTCTAAGTGTGACCTTGACCTTAGACCAAGGGACCTGGATCTTGCGCATGACACTCTGTCTCGTGGTGGTGAACATTTGTGCCAAGTTATATCAAAATCCTTCTATGCATGAAGAAGAAGTGCTCCGGACAAGGTTTTCATTCTTGTATCCTTTGACCTCTAAGTGTGACCTTGACCTTAGAACTAGGGACCTGGTTCTTGCGCATGACACTTCATCTCGTGGTGGTGAACATTTGTGCCAAGATTTATCAAAATCCCTCCATGCATGAAAGAGATATGTTCCGGATAAATTTTTTAAAGAAAATATGACAAAGGGGAATAACTCTAAAAAATAGGCAAGGTACAGTTATTGTTCTTGCACACTGCACTTCCTCGCAATGTGTTCTATCAGTGTATGAAGTTTGAAGAAAATCCCTCCAGTACTTTTGGAGTTATGCTCCGGACAATTTTTTTTAAGAAAATATGATAAAGGGGAATAACTAAAAAAAATAGGCAAGGTAGAGTTATTGTTCTTGCACACTGCACTTCCTCCCAATGTGTTCTATCAGTGTATGAAGTTTGAAGAAAATCCCTCTAATAGTTTTGGAGTTATGCTCCGGACAAATTTTTTTAAGAAATTATGATAAAGGGGAATAACTCAAAAAATAGGCAAGGTAGAGTTATTGTTCTTGCACACTGCACTTCCTCCCAATGTGTTCTATCAGTGTATGAAGTTTGAAGAAAATCCCTCTAGTACTTTTGGAGTTATGCTCCGGACAAAGATCGTTGCGGACGCACGGACGGACGGACGGAGAGCATTTCTAATATCCCCTTCGCCTTTGGCGGGGGGATAAATAAATCAGATTGATTGTAACTGAAACAGAGATATGACAGACTGATTGTAACTGCAATAGAAATATACCAGATTGATTTTTACTTGACAGAGATATGCCAGCCTGTTATAACTGCAACAGAGATTGTAAATGTAACAGATATACTTGACTGATTGTAAATGTAAAAGAGATATACCAGAATGAGTGTAATTGTAATATATATAAATCAGACTGATTGTAACTGTAACAGAAATATACCAGACTGATTGTAACCGCAACATAGCATTAAAAAGCTGATTGTAAAAGTAACAGAGATTCAAAATGTCAGACTGATTGTAAATGTAACAAAGATATAACAGAAAGATATAAATCAGACTGATTGTAACTGTAATAGAGATATACCAGACTGATTGTTACTGTAATAAAGATGTTTAAGGCTGATAGTAAATATAATAGCGATACACCAGACCAATTGTAACTGTAACAGATATAAGACAGACAGATTGTAACTGTAACAGAGATATACCAGACTGATTGTAACTGTAACAGATATACCAGACTGACTGTAACAGAGATATACAAGACTGACAGTAACTGTAACAGAGATAAACCAGACTGACTGTAACTGTAACAGAGATATACAAGACTGATCGTAATTGTAACAGAGATATACCAGACTGATTGTTACTGTAACAGAGATACATCAGACTGACTGTTACTGTAACAGAGATATATACAAAACTGATGGTAACTGTAACAGAGATATACCAGACTGACTGTTACTGTAACAGAGATATATACCAGACTAACTGTAACTGTAACAGAGATATATACAAAACTGATGGTAACTGTAACAGAGATATACAATACTGATTGTAACTGTAACAGAGATATACCAGACTGAACGTAACTGTTACAGAGAGATACAAAACTGATGGTAACTGTAACAGAGATATACCAGACTGACTGTTACTGTAACATAGATATATACCAGACTGACCGTTACTGTAACAGAGATATACAAGTTTGATTATAACAGATATATATCAGACTGATTGTAACTGCAATACAGATCTTAACAGTTTTAATGTGAAAGATAAATGGTTATTATCAACAAGAGGGTCATGATGACCCTTTATCGCTCATCTAAGTAATATGAGCTACATGTTTCAAATGTCAAACTGATGCTAAAATATTAAGAAAGTAGGTCAGTAGGTCACATTCATGGTCACTAAAAGTCAGTTTTAAGATCGGAGTGCAAAACTGTACATGTCTTCCAAATTTCAAGGCTGTATCTTAAAAAAACAAGAAAGTAATTCAGTAAGTCAAGGTCACAGTCAGGTGACCCCTAATCACTTAGGGTCATCAGGTAATTATAATTAAACAGTCTAGGAAATATGATCTGATAGTTTTTTAAGTATTTTTTCCTACATAACTCATATAACAAGTGACCAGCAGGGTGGGGCCTCTTTTCACCCAAGGAGCTTAATTTGAACACTCTTGTTAGAGATCCACTAGGCAATGCTACATACCAAATATCAAAGGCCTAGGCCTTGAGCTTTCAGACAAGAAGATTTTTCAAGTTTTTTCCTATATAAGTCTATGTTAAATTTGGGACCCAAGGGCAGAGACTCTTTTCATCCAATGGGCATGATTTGAACAATTTTGGTAGAGGACCACTAGGCAATGCAACATACCAAATATCAAAAGCCTATGCCTTGCAGTTTCAGGCAAGAAGATTTTTAAAGTTTTTTCCTATATAAGTCTATGTAAAACTTGAGACCCCCCAGGGCAGGACCTCTTTTCACCCATGGGTAATAATTTTAACAATCTTGGTAGAGGACCATAAGGAAATGCTTCATACCAAATATCAAAGGCCTAGGTCTTGTGGTTTCAGACGAGAAGATTTTTTTATTTTTCCGTATATAAGTCTATGTAAAACCTGGGACCCCCAGGGCGGGGCTTCTTTTCATCCCAGGGGCACAATTTGAATAATCTTCATAGAGGACCATTAGCTGATGTCACATGCCAAATATCAAGGCTCTACGCCTTGCGGTTTTGGACAAGATTTTTAGAATAAATTCCTGTTGGTTGCCATGGCAACCAAAGTTCTGCATGGAATTCAATTCTTTGAATAATTTTGAAAGGGGGCCACCCAAGGATCATTCCTGTGAAGTTTGGTGTAATTCTGCCTAGTGGTTTTCAAGAAGAAGATTTTTTTAGAAAATGTTGACGGACACACGACAAATGTTGGATGACAGACATTGAGCAGCCATAAAAGCTCACCATGAGCCTTTGGCTCAGGTGAGCTAAAAACTCAATTAATTTAGTTGATTTCATAAAAACTACTTTCACTTAAAAGCATATTCGTTTTTTTTCTTATGTTTTTCTTTTAACATAACAGGAGCTAGGTCTTTTTCAACAGAATTACAGTTCTTCAGCAGATATAAACTTACCAAAGTTTCGTTTTTGTAGGGCTTTATTATATATATAAGTCACACTGAAGTTTTAGGTTGTATGGCAACATTCCAGCTTTTGATGGTACCCCCAGACATTATTTAAGGCACCCAGGTAGAATCATCGACATTCCATCAACCCGCTGGATGACTTTGCTACATGTAAGAACTCTTTACCCAAAAGAAGTAATGGGAAAAGGATTCAAAGTCAGCAAACTCAACCACTTGGCCACGGATGCCCCAAACTAACCTAAGTTGCATGATATAGAGATAAACAGCTCATACTGCTACTATAAGATATGTTAGACTGGAAATGATGACATTTACATTTCTGGAAGTATAACAAAATTTTAACAAACCTTTTAATATCAAGATTAAAATTTTTCACCCGAATTTCATTGCCTCTCACTATTTCTTCCTGAAAAGATATTAAACAATCTTAAATGAACACATGAATTGCATTCAGGCAAAAACATATTAGTCTTAGGAATTCTATGAATTGACCTCTGAGTGTGACCTTGATATTTGAGCTATGGGTCTAGGTGGTGTGCATGACAAGTTGTCTCAATATGGGAAAACTTTGTGTCCAAAAAAAATTATTCACTGTCATCAATCATAGCAAAAACAAACAAGAGACTACTTTTGAACAAGAGGGTCATGATGACCCTGAATCACTCACCTGAGTATATTGAACCACATGTTTCAAATGGAAAACTGCAATTACTATATGCCCACCCAAGAGGGAAGGTGGGGGGGGGGGGGGGGGGGGGGCTTTAACAATCTACAAGTACATTGTGTATTAACTTCACATTTTTTGCACAAAGAGGATGAAAACCAAAACCGTAGTCACACTTTATAGTTTGTTTCTCAATTCTTTTACTTAATGAGAATTTCATGTTATGCTGCAAATAATGAATTGAAACATTACGTTGTATTTGTCTTTGTAATGTCAAAATGACGTAAGATGTCATTTTCATTTATGGGTCTGCTTTCTGCAGTGAGATTAAATTTGTTTTAAATGTGTACTTCAGTGTAAAAAAGCATAACAAGAGGACCATGATGGTCCTGAATCGCTCACCTATCCCCACATGACCCAGTGTTGAACAGAGTATGACGTAGTTATTTCTATTACTTGACATAGTGACCTAGTTTTTGAGCACATGTGACCTAGATATCATCAAGATAAAAAATTCTGACCAATTTTCATGAAGATCCATTGAAAAATATGACCTCTAGAGAGGTCACAAGGTTTTTCTATTATCTGACCTAATGACCTAGTTTTTGAAGGCACGTGACCCATGTTTAAACTTGACCTAGATATCATCAAGGTGAACATTCTCACCAATTTTCATGAAGATCTCGTGAAAAATATGGCCTCTAGAGAGGTCACAAGGTTTTTCTATTTTTCGACCTTCTGACCTAGTTTTTGACCGCACATGACCCAGTTACAAACTTGGCCTAGATATCATCAAGCTGAACATTCTCACCAATTTTCATGAAGTTCCATTGAGAAATATGGCCTCAAGAGACATCACAAGGTTTTTCTATTTTTAGACCTACTGACCTAGTTTTTGACCGCACGTAACCCAGTTTTGAACTTGACCTAGGTATCATCAAGGTGAACATTCTCACCTATATTCATGAAGATCTCATGAAAAATATGGCCTCTAGAGAGGTCACAAGGTTTTTCTATTTTTAGACCTACTGACCTAGTTTTTGACCCCACGTGACCCAGTTTCAAACCTGACCTAGATATCATCAAGGTGAACATTCTGACCAATTTTCATGAAAATCCACTGAGAAATATGGCTTCAAGAGAGGTCACAAAGTTTTTCTATTTTTAGATCTACTGACCTAGTTTTTGACCCCAAGTGACCCAGTTTCAAACTTGACCTAGATATCATCAAGGTGAACATTCTGACCAATATTCATGAAGATCTCATGAAAAATATGGCCTCTAGAGAGGTCACAAGGTTTTTCTATTTTTAGACCTACTGACCTAGTTTTTGACCCCACGTGACCCAGTTTCGAACTTGACCTAGATATCATCAAGGTGAACATTCTGACCAATTTTCATGAAGATCTCATGAAAAATATGGCCTCTAGAGAGGTCACAAGGTTTTTCTATTTTTAGATCTACTGACCTAGTTTTTGATCGCACATGACCCAGTTTCAAACTTGACCTAGATATCATCAAGATGAACATTCTGACCAACTTTCATAAAGATCCCATGAAAAAATGTGACCTCTAGAGTGGTCACAAGCAAAAGTTTACGGACGGACGGACGAACGGACGACGCGCAATCACAAAAGCTCACCTTGTCACTTCGTTACAGGTGAGCTAAAAAAAACCCTCTATAAACTTGAAAAAAGATTATCAACAGAAACATTTAACTTTGCTAATTCTTAATCATTTTAGTACACAGTATCATTCTATGTCAATTATAAAACCTGTTACAAGTTTTGAACAGACTTAATCAAACCGAGTCTGCTATTCTTGGTTGCATTCTATACTTCCAAAGGATCTTTTTACAGAATTTATTAGTATACTTTTGAGTAAGCATCAAATTCAGCACCTGAAGCTTAATCTGATAACTTCAAGTCAAATGTCTTTTATCGCTGCGCATGAATCTCACTGCGTTATCTTATTTTAACGCAACCCAAGTCTTAACTTTTAAAATGTGTCAAGCAAGAACATATTAATTAAATGAAAGAATACTCACCTTAGCTTTAGCAGTTTCCAACATTTTCTCTTTCTCCTTTAATAACTTTTCCTTATTTGATCTTTATTTGTCCATCTTGCTCTAAAATAAAGACATCATGTGTTTTTTTTTAACTATCTTTATGGTGCGTTTTTCAGTCTGAACACAGAGGACTTTCTTCATTAGTTACCTTCTTGGTCAAGTTAATACAGTCAAACCTGTGTTAAAGACAACATGCAGACAGAGACCACCTGACTTTAAAGACTACTTGTTTATTTCAGATTTTAACATCTGAGTCGCACCATGAGAAAACCAACCTAGTGCGTTTGCGACCAGCACGGATCCAGACTAGCCTGTTCATCCGCTCAGTCTGGTAAGGATCCATACTGTTCACTTTCAAACCCTATTGCAATTAGAGAAACTGTTAGCGAACAGTATGGATCCTGACCAGACTGCGTGGATGCGCAGGGTGGTCTGGATCCATGCTGGTTGCAAACACACTATGTTGGTTTTATCATGGCGCGGCTCAATTTTGTATTGAATAAGACCACAAGGAAATAAAGATAGTCTGGCACTCATTTTTGGTCTTAATAAGCTTGTTTGACTGTATTCTGCCAAACGTTACAGAGACACTACTGGAAAACTTCAATCCTATCAAAGAATCAGTAAACATTTTACAGAAAAAGAAAAAGTAACAACTAAAGTTTCTATCTGTGGCCACATTTAAACTACTTTCATCTGAAGTTGCTCTGCACAGTTTACCTGCAGTTAAATAATAATCATAGAAATAAACTAGAGCTAATGTACTCCCCCCCTCCCCACCCCTACATGTACTGACACAGTACATTGCAATTTGATGCACACAATATTGCATAATTATGTGGACTGTATGTACATAGACTCTATGTTTATAGTATAGTAACAAAAAACAAAGTCCCATAACTCTGCAGTATATTTTTCTGAAAGTACCTAACATGCACCATACACAAGTAAGGTTGGCACTGATCACTTGTGTGAAGTTTCATTGAATTATGTACAATGGTTCGGGAGATTAGGCGCGCACAAGATCGCATATGCAGACTCTTATGTATACAGTATATCAACAAAAAACAAAGTCCCATAACTGTGCAGATTTTTTTCCTGAAGGAACCTAACATGCACCATGCACAACTAGGGTTACTACCGATCACTTGTGTGAAGTTTCATTAAATTGTGTGCATGGGTTCAGGAGAGTTAGAAAGCACAAGACTGCATATGCAGACTCTATGTATATAGTATAATAACAAAAAGCAAAGTCCTGTAACTCTGCAATTTTTTTTTCTGGAATAACCTAACATGCACCATGCACAACTACTGTCTGTTGTTACTGATCACTTGTGTGAAGTTTCATTAAATTGTGTCAAGGGGATGAGGAGAGTTGGTGCGCACAAGATTGTGTCTACAGACAGACGAACAAACAACCTGTAACCAGTTTACCCCCCAACCCTCTTACAACAATTCTGTTTAGGGGGTACAAAAACGTTTGAGGTAAGGTGTTGCTATTTTGGATTTGTGAAATTTGACATTTAATAGGTTACCTGCAGGGGCTTCAACTTTTTTGCTGTATCCTGAAAAAGAAATTTTAATCATTACTTAAGTAGTAAATAACCCCAATCCCCCATTCTCCCCCCTCACCACTCGAAAAAAAAAAGAAAAGAAAAAAGAATGAACAATCAAAAATGGGAGATAATTAAACAAGAGGACCAAATGGGCCTAATTCACTGACCCCCGAGGATGATCACGACGTTTAGATCAACTTCTAATCAACTTTGAAGAACACATACTAAGCAGTTCATTAGAGGTTATTCAAAGGGTTTTCTATTTTTTACTGTGATCAGTCAAGCAGAACCACTAAATAAATTTGAGACAGGACCTTACAAAGATGAGACAGTCTAAGTTTTGCAATGATCCATCAAGCGGTTTATGTGAAGAAATTGTTTAAACTTTTTTTTCTGTTTTTATCTCTGGCACCCCTTTAACCCAGTCAAACTAAACCATTTTAAGAAATTTGAGAGACTCAGGGGACCTTACAAGGATGCCTTAGACCAAGTTGTGTGATGATACATCAAGCGGTTCATGAAAAGAAGTTGTTTAAAAGTTTTTCTATTTTAGGCTCCATTGGTTCCCAAAACAAGTCAAGCAGAACACTTTGAACAAAGCTGAGAGAGAACCTTTCAAGTTTGGTGATGATCCATCAAGTGGTACACAAGTTGTATAAAGGTAAAACACTAATGCTAGACAACACCCCTGAACATTTGGTTCTGGTGATTAAAAAGAAAGTAAGGCTGAATTCTGGTTCTTGTACAATGCACTTCCACTCAATGCCTTCTATTATTGTGTTGAGTTTTAACAAAATTCCTCTAATAGATTTGGGGTTATACTCCAAACAAGAGGACCATGATGGCCCTAGATTGCTCACCTGAGTTACACTGCTTGTATCATGTTGCATTATGTAATGATATTGAAGTTCACCTTTCTAACATATATTTTATGGATTTTTTAGCAAAGAATACTGTGAATGTGCCGAATGTACAATTTTGTATTGCCTGACAAAAAATCTTTAAACTGTACTTAAACCACATTTTGTCATTAAATACTTAAGCCTACCTTTATATCTTTTTCATGCACCTTATTTTCAGATTCCAAGTTTGCCTTGTCCTCTTCAAGTTTGCTCCTCTGTTGAAGGTCACTCCTGATGCCCAACGTCTCCTCCTTCAAGCTGTTGACAACGGTCCTTAGAACATGTACCTGCTCCAAGTGGTCCACAAACTTCTGGAGCTTGTGATCCAGACTGCTGGTAGCTGAACCTCTGTCAAGGCAAATTGTGATTCATAAATACAACTGTAAAAAAGCAATTCTACTGAAAAGTTTATTAGTCATTTAGCTAGGGACATCTATGGCATATCTACCAAGCCTTGGCGTTTTTCTCATAATCAATAATAAAGCCAAACATGACAATCCAGAAAATCTTGGCCCTGTGCCAACTTGAAGGTTCTGCTGCAGTGTTTTTTTCAATGTTGGCTTCCTCTATGTAGGAACATACTGGCAATAGTCAATTGTTCTACTGATGTATGGTAAAGATCAATAGGATCCTTTCCCATATATTTAACTTTTTTTTCTTTTCAGCTCAAGTAAAACAAGAGCACCGCCTTGCGGGTGCTGACGCTCATCTGATTTTTTTTGTATAATAGAAATGTTGTCCTACCCATGATTTTCTAAGTCTAAAAAGAGCCATAAATCTTGCAAAAAGCAGGATGGAGTTATGTTTCTTGCTGTACAGGGTCAGCTTATGATGGTGAACAAGTGTTGCAAGTTTTAAAGCAATAGCTTTGATAGTTTAGGATAAAAGCTGACCTAAACATAAAACTTAACCAAGAAATCTGATTTTCTAAGTCCAAAAGGGGCAATAATTCTTGCAAAAAGCAAGATGGAGTTATGTTTCTTGATGTACAGGGTCTGCTTATGATAATGAACAAGTATTCCAAGTTTCAAAGCAATAGCTTTGATAGTTTAAGAGAAAAGTTGACCTAAACATAAAATTTAACCAAGAAATCTGATATTTTCTAAGTACAAAAGGGGCCATAAATCTTGCAAAAAGCAAAATGGAGTTATGTTTCTTGCTATACAGGGTCAGCTTATGATGGTGAACAAGTCTTCCAAGTTTCAAAGCAATAGCTTTGATAGTTTAGGAGAAAAGCTGACCTAAACATAAAACTTAACCAGGCAACGCCGACGCAGACGCCGACGCCGACAACCGCTCAAGTGATGACAATAACTCATCATTTTTTTCAAAAAATCAGATGAGCTAAAAAGAATAATGCCAAGAAAACAGTCAAACACACTTTTTGGAATGTTGGAAAAATGCAGATGTTTACATTCACTATATATTTTGTACAGAAAGGAAAAAAAGATTTTAATTTTTTTAAAATAAAATCAAAAACACTGGGGCTATGATATCAAGGATGGCCCTTCCACGAGATTGCATTCATGACCTGATGTTTCACAAAAAAATCATGAAAAGTATAGTTTATCATTACTTACTTTTAAACTTCATTTTCTGACTATTTAATAATCTGTGCTGCACAATGAAACGTTGGCAATGGGAAAGAGCTAGTGGGGTACCAGTAATTTATAGATTCTAAGACTGCAATAATGACACCTACACTTTGACCTGCAGATCTTCTTTTTCATCAATGACCATCTGTAGTGTTCTTCCAGAATCTAGAAACAGACATTACAGGTCACTAATACTAATTTCACCCAAGACCAAAAGAAAAATTAAAAATTTTCATTTTTTTTATGTGATGTACATTACGTATGTTAAAAACTTCCTACATATCATTTTCCTCTCTGAACAATGTTCCTACATCAAGGATTAAAAAAAACACTCATGTTATCTCCTATGGAGATTTTTAAAGTTCTGCCATCTCACTTATGTTTCAGTCCATCCTGATTAAAGGTGACTTTTGAGGCATACTTTTATTACTGATATTGCCAAAATGACTATTGTAATACTTCTGTCACTGCTGTAAACTATTGCAATATTATATGAGCCGTGCCATGAGAAAACCAACATAGTGGGTTTGCGACCAGCATGAATCCAGACCAGCCTGCGCATCCGCGCAGTCTGGTCAGGATCCATGCTATTCGCTTTTAAAGCGTACTGCAATTAGAGAAATCGTTAGCGAACAGCATGGATCCTGACCAGACTGCGCAGATGCGCAGTCTGGTCTGGATCCATGCTGGTCGCAAACGCACTATGTTGGTTTTCTCATGACACGGCTCATATATTTATTATACCTCACTTTTGTCTACAATGATAAAATCCCATTACCCGAGAAAGAGATATTTTGACTATAAAAAACATTCTCAACCTTTTTGACACGTGACCAAGCGAAAGTGACTGTCAGGTCATGTGAACGCGCTGATATTTTGAATGTCATATAAAGGCAAATAACTGCTTCAAATTTTTAGCCAAATCATGAAATGATTGCCTCCCTTGTACACATATAGTAGTGACATCACTTTTCAATGTGTACAAAGGCGATTCAGACGAAAGATGAAACTGTCGAATTAAATGAATTAGAAACATTTTTTATATTTTTTTTGTGTACTTAATTTTGTTCGTTATAATAAAACAAATACCATATGGCAGCATGTGTGACATTGATATTGTCAACCCTCGAAACAGAATGTCACCACTCGACTTTCGCCTCGGGTGACATTCTGCCCTCTGGTTGACAATATCAATGTCACACACGCTGCCATATGATATTTATATAATTATAGCATTTCAAAATCGGGCCAGCGGTTTCTGAGGAGAAGATTTTTAACGTTTTTCCTTTTGGTGTCTGTGGCAACCAGAATTCCGTATGGATCACTTAGATTTGAAGGAATCTAACAGGTACATTTCTGTGAAGTTTGGTTGAAACTGGCATAATACTTTAGGAGATGTTCTTTAAAAAGAAATTGTTGATGACAGACATATGGATGACGGACAGATGAATGATGAATGGATGGAAAGCAGCATTCAAAGATCCTAAAAGCTCACCATGAGCACTTTGTACTACAGTAAAGTTCCGCTTTTTTCCCTCTAGAATTTAATGGTCTCAAGGTCCGAAAATGCGACCAGTCCGCTATTACGTAATACGACCACTTTTTAAAGAACCAAACTGTCAAATTGTGTCGTTTTTGGTCTCTTTAATGCGACTGCTCAACAATTATTGGGTGTCAACTAATTACCGGTTATTCACGGACTGTTTCATTTTGCAACATTACCTAAGGATGGTTTACGACATGCGGCAGGGACGTGTGAAAAACAAAATAAGTGACCGAGTAATGGCAAGTTGATTGTTTATTGTTTGTTTATATCATGTGGCATTACTGATTGTTCATTCAGTTAAAACTATGTAACGAAACTGAAGTGTATTGATTCGGCACATGTATAAATTAATTAGATAATTGGAATTGCAGCAAGTGGTAATTGTACCCGATTTTCGGATGAGCAAGCAATTAAACTAATTATGTTTTGAGTGAAATTTTACTTTAATAGGATATGAATGTTCCAAAATCATTGCATTATTGCATCTTACAAAATTCAATCTTTTAATAAAATTTAATTTTGAATGATAAAAATTGAAGAACGTAGTCAAAACTTGTTTAAATGTCTGTGCTGTGTTAGGAGAAGAGGGAGGAGGGGTTGCGTAAGAGCGGGTAATTAGACATTTTATTTTAGTGCAATGTATTAGAGATTAACTGACAAACATAGGTTTATTCTATAACATGGATTTTTTTTCTGAGTATCGTTTTGTAGGGTCTCCATAATAAGACCGACTCGATAATAAGACCACTTTTATCAGTCCCTCGAGTGGTCTTAATAGCGGAACTTCACTGTACTTTGTAGGTGAGCTAACAAGACAAGAGAAAATTGGTTGGAACTGGGTTCTATGAAGGTAAAAATATGTTTCTGCACAAACTATCATAAATATCGATGCTTATTATGAGGACACTTGAAAATCGCAATCCATCAACAGTCTGATCTATTGTTACACCTCTAATCATGATAGTATCACACTGCACTTCCATTGCAACTGTCTTCCGTTACAGTCAGTTTCAGAAAGAAATAACATACCTCCTCCAGAGTGTTCAGCAGCTTGCATAGCAATTTTCTGGTCAAGTTGGTCAACATCACCAACATATAGGTCCATCATGACAATATCTGACAGTATCTGTTTGGCCAGGTTCTCATCATCTTCCTTCACCTTCAATTCTTTCTCTATCTGAATTATATGAATCAGATTATTGTACATTATTCAAGATCAAGTTACAGTGACCTTGACAGTCATTTCAGCTTTTTTTCCTGCTTCAAATAGTCTAAATTTCTATTGATTCTCATAGTCTCAACTTGAGTCATTGAGCCTACATTGAGCCTACACTTTCTATTTCAAGTAAATTACCTGACTTTGACCCCAATGTCCCTGATGCTGATATAAGCATCATATAGCCTAAGTTTCACTTGATTCTCTTCATCCGAAGTTGAGTTATTAAGTGGAAACTGTTAAATATTTTTAGGACCAGTGACACTGACCTTGTCCCCACTGGCCCCTTGTGCAAATCAAACCATTATAATGAAATAAATTTCCTACAGCATTATGTTTCATTTGATTCACTTAAGTTATTGAGCAGACAGATGTTCTTTTTTTATGTGCCAGTGACCCTGACCACACTGGTCTTTCTATAAGCTATCTATAGACTAAGTTTCATCCAGTAAAATTTTCAATTCACCAATCAATGTAGTGGATAAAAACCAAACATGCAATTTACAATTTACTAATATTCCAACATTTCAGCTACATGCCTTCTTCAAGGAATAATAACAATAAAGAACAGATATAACGTCACAGTACGTTACACGAAAATTGCAGGAAACAAACAGCAGTATAATAGACGCAATGTCATAGCTGATATATGCATTAGTTCATTTGAATAAGAAAGTATCTAAATATCAAAACATAAATCAGCAATAACATGAGGTATAATGAACCTTCGGATCAAAATGATACAAAAGTTTCTATGAAAATTAGGATTTTTTTTTTTTCAATTCTTCAATCCAAACTGAAGATAAATTTGACACAATCAATTCACCTGTCATACAACATTAATTAACCTGGTGAATGATCATATAAATTGATGGTATATTTTCTAACTGATGGCAAGACCCTGCCCTTGTTTAGGACATCAATTAATTATATGAGCCGTGCCATGAGAAAACCAACATAGTGGGTTGGCGACCAGCATGGATCCAGACCAGCCTGCGCACCCGCGCAGTCTGGTCAGGATCCATGCTGTTCGCTAACAGTTTCTCCAATTCCAATAGGCTTTAAAAGCGAACAGCATGGAGCCTGACCAGACTGCGCGGATGCGCAGGCTGGTCTGGATCCATGCTGGTCGCAAACCCACTATGTTGGTTTTCTCATGGCACGGCTCATATTATCTCTCTCTGATGCAAGTATATCATGTATAGCGGAGATTACATTTTTACATTTTACCTATTTCATCATTTAACAGTTACTAATTTATTGGCAATGACAATGAAAGACTGTTTGAAATGAAGGACAAATGAGAGCAATCATATTAAGTGTCTTACATTACTGAGATCCTCTTTTTGTTTATGTATTTCTTCCTGTGTTTTCTTCAAGCTAGATTTCAGCTGGGGAATCTCTGTCTCATCAAGTTTCTCCATCTGAAACATGACATTTCCATGAATATAGTTCATATTTAAAGGTTATCAGATTTGTGTTAAAAAAATATATATGTAGCAGAAACATTAGGTGACTTTTGGAGCAAAGTACTATCTCACTTAGCCCGCCCGCTTAGCTCAGTAGGTAGAGCGTCGGTCTACGGATCGCGGGGTCGTGAGTTCGATCCTCGGGCGGGACGTATGTTCTCCGTGACTATTTGATAAACGACATTGTGTCTGAAATCATTAGTCCTCCACCTCTGATTCATGTGGGGAAGTTGGCAGTTACTTGCGGAGAACAGGTTTGTACTGGTACAGAATCCAGGAACACTGGTTAGGTTAACTGCCCGCCGTTACATGACTGAAATACTGTTGAAAAACGGCGTTAAACCCAAAACAAACAAACAAACAAACTATCTCACTTATGAATGAATAGCTAATAATCTTTTATTGATCGCGGCCGATGAGGCCGCGATCATTTTGAATAGGACAAGTATATACGCGCTGGGGAAAATATTTCATGATGGACCTGTGAATTCTTTACTTATGGGTGAAACAGGTCTCATAAGCGTAAATACGACTAGCTTCTACTGATTATAAAACATACCGTACGATTTGTTGTGAATTAACTGTTGTTGTACTTTTACTAGTTCAACCGCCACCCTTGTTTAAGAGCAACATTTAAAAAACACGTTTTTTTTCATCCTCAAGTAATAAGTAAGTAGACTCGCCCAGTTTAATCAATCTAGACGCACAATCTAATTTTATTTTGTACATAGAGCGCGTACTTCACCCGATTTACATTCGGAACATTTTCACGCGTTTCGGGCTTTATCGTATGTTTAACATGGGATTTTTGAACCGTCCAAAGATGTTGGAAATGTTTGTCTCATTGTTTATTTTTTTTAAAAAAATGTTACTGCTTTCATTGTCTACCACTTTTGTTCCACCCTTGCCTGAAAAAACAGTAATGAGTTTGTACACTGTTCAGACAATTGTGCTCTGTTGAAATTTAACCAAACACAAGTTTACCTGCATAAACAGAAAGCATGATATGTCACCATGCGCGGATCCAGAAGAGGGGGGGGGGGTGAAACCGGGGGTCCGGACCCCCTCTGGAAAATCTTTAAAAAAGGAAAGAAGACAGGAAGGAAAGAAAATGTTTTTCGAAAAAGGCAACATTAGGACTGCATGTAAAGTATATGCGGCTGCTGCTACATACGACCCCGACATAATTCATATTATTTATCTAAAAGAAACTAAGAATTTTACCTTCAAGAAAGCTTGATTTTATCATTTTCCCAAATTTAACAGGTTAGTCCATAAAACTGTCCCAGAATGCAAAAAATGAAGTGCTAAATTTTAAAATTTCCAGGGGGGGGGGGGGGGGGGGGGGGGCAGGGGATCGGACCCCCTCTGAGAAAATTGACTGTGTCCGTGCATGGTCACTATACCTGTCCAGTACTGGACATTATGGTAAACGCTTCTTTCCTGCACAAATGACAATTTCGCAACTTCTGTCCGGTTTCTACAAATTTCTGGCCGCGATAAACCATTTGACTTGTTACATACTTGAGTAACGGTCAGTCTTTTTCCCAGTCAGTCTTTTCCTTGTGGAAAAAACAACTGGTTGATTCTATCCATAGGGAAAACTAGATGCCCACGGGCAACATGTCGAGCCCACCAGCTGTCAAAAGGACTAGAAGTTGCACATGACACCCTATCTCACTGAGGCAAACATTTATGCCAAATAAAAAATGATTGCAAAAAGTTACAATATAAGTTATTTATAGTAACAACAAAGGGAAGTTAATCTTTAAAACAATCTAAGTCCACAAAAAATCCTTACCAGTACAGAAAGGTCAAAATACACCTCAAAATTGGATGTAACATGTATATTGTACTACAGAAAAGTGGTGTTGATTTTTCCCTATGACCAGTAATAACTAGATGCCCACGGGCAACCTGTCGAGCCCGCCAGCTGTCAAAAGGACCGGGAGTTGCACATGACACTCCTTGTCTCATTGAGGCAAACATTTATGCCAAATAAAAAAAAGATTGCAAAAAGTTACATTATAAGTTATTTAAAGTAACAACAAAGGGATGTAAATCTTAAAAAAAAAAAAAAATTCAAGTCCAAACAAAAATCCTCACCAGTAGAGATAGGTCAAAATACACCTGAAAATTGGATGTAACATGCATGTACTACAGAAAAGTGGTCTTGAATTTTCCCTATGACCAGTAATAAAAAAGTTACAAATATAAGCTATTTATAGTAACAACAAAGGGAAGTAATTCTAGGATCCTGCGCATGACACTCCGTCTCATGATGATGAACAATGGTGCCTAGTTACATCAAAATCCCTCAATGCATCAAAAAGAAATGCTCCAGACAAAGTAATTCTTGTATCTGACTTTTGACCTCTAAGTGTCACCTTGACCTTAGACCTAGGGACCTGGTTCTTGCGCATGACACTCCGTCTCATGGTGGTGAACATTTGTGCCAAGTTACATCAAAATCCCTCCATGTATGAAGAAGAAATGCTCTGGACAAAGTTGTCATTCTTGTATCCTTTGACCTCTAAGTGTGACCTTGACCTAGGGACCTGGTTCTTGCGCAAGACACTCCACCTCATGATGGTAAACAATTCTGCCAAGTTACATCAAAATCCCTCCATGCATGAAGAAATAATGCTCCGGACAGTCATTTTTGAATTTGACCTTTGACCTGTGTGACCTTGACCTTTGAGATAGGAACCTGGGGTTTGCACATGACACTCCGTCTCACTGAGGTTAACATTCATGCCAAATATAAACAAGATTGCTCTATGTATGTCAAAGTTATGGTCCGGACAAACAATCCAGATGGACGCACAGATGCACACACACACACGCACATAGTGATGGGACATCGGTTGGAAAACTCCAACCGATTATCGGTTGGAATCGGTTAGCAAACCGATGCGATGTATCGGAAAAATAATCGGTTGAATGTTATTTATTTTCATATAGTATGCCTACATATCCAAAAAAGAGGCCTAGAAATTGCCTTTGATGGCATTTTTTGTTAATGCCCGACAGCCATATTCATTGTTAACTTTATAAGAATTGGAAACATTTCAGGGGGGCTGTCACCTTCTAAGGGTCAAAGTAAGGTCACAGCACAAGGTCAAAGGTCAATAAGTGCATTTTTGTCATAAACTTCAGATTTTCGCCATTTTTGCTACATTCTAATACAAACATATTATCTTTTTGGTGATAATTATGAATCTGAGAAGTAAAATAAATTACTTCAAATTGATTTATTTCATTTGAGACTGGCAAAATTCAAAACGACTAAGGTTATTTCTACAGAATAAGCTTAACGTTTCGTACGTTCTGATATTTTGTTCATTTATGGAAGTTATCTTTCTAGTGTTTCAAAACTTCTGTTTTCAGGCTAACAATTTCCATAAAGGCTGGTTGGTTACCTGTATGATTGTCAGTATAAACAGTACAGGTAGAAAGAAATCTATGGCGCGTATTTTATAAAATAGAGAAAAGTAGAAACTTCACAGGTCGCTCAACACGACAAAAACGAAAATGTTGCAGGCTCGGTTTGATTGAGCCTTGTACAGTCAAACTTCGTTTGCTCGAATTCGGATTATCCAATTACTACTTTTGGCTCGAACTCAGCGTCAGATCTATATAATGTATATTTCACGTTTGCTTGTACTACTGATATCTCGAACACATTCTTGTCCCGTCGGGCTCTAGCAAACATATTTTGACTGTACTAACTGTTGACAGATCTAAAGTTTCCTTCGGAAGCATAGAACTCAAGGACGTAAAAATAGCAAACTCGGTTTGATTAAGTCTGTTTGTGAGATGTGCAAATTCTCGCAAGCATTATCTAAAATGATCTATGCTGTCAATCAAAACTCTATTCCAGTGGTTCACCCTTGTGCTGATGTGTGGACGTTTAGAAATACTACCTATGTATCAAAGTGTAAATATAAATATTAGATAACTGCAAATGCTATGTTTTTTATGTGTTTAATTTTTTATATTTTTTTTTTCATTCCATTAGCATGAAAATGGTACTTTTCATATTTTTGAATCAGGTAAAAAAACTATTTCTTTGCACATTAACATTAGGCTATTAAAAGAACTGGTAACCGCTCTTCAGGTGTTCCAATATCTACAATTTTGTAACTATTTGTTATGTTGGTTCTATAGATGTCATAACTTCAAAAAGACTTGATATTTGTCAGTGAATTTGATAGTATATCGAATGTTATTAGTATGATCTTTATGACTGTGAATATAGGAGCAAAGCATGTTTGTTTTCCTGTTACAAGAACCTTTAGATTTCCGAGTGACTGGTTTGTGATAGAACCGAGTAGAGCAAACTTACCAATGTATCTCAAAGTAATCTACTGATGTTATAAAATAAACAAATGTGAGCTTACGCCTATTGTAGCTTTAAACGTGTAAAAATAAATATATTGTCAATTAGATTCAGTGCGGAATGCTAGAATGAACTACCCTTATACAGAAATAACTTTATCCTTATATAACAAAAATGAATAAACCCCGTAACACTTTGCAAGCTATACGTCATAGCCTGACATATTCAATCGGCATTATTTGTTTATTATAAATCCATCGTTTTGAATTTCAAATCCATCCTTCATGCTCTTCTCATCCTGCAGGAAGTTATTTTTACGCATTGTATATTTCTTGGTAACTATCGAACCACCATATTTCATCATTTTGATTAGCTGAACCATCATCTGTCAGTAATCATGAAAATATCGGAGGGTATAAATTCAATATTTCACTGAATGAGCCTCAATGTTACTATTTTAAAAGATTCTAAATCAACCTTCTGATGTTTTTATACCTTTATTTTCACATTTTTATTTGTAAAACATCTGAATGAAAAATGCTTCAGTGTCAAGACACAAGCTTTGTTTTCACAATGTTTTCAAGGACATCCTGTCTGAAACCAAGTGTCAGATCTGTAAATTGTTACGATCAGATTCGTTTTCAACTTTTGTTTTGAACAGGAAGTAAGAGTGTAGAAGCAAAGCCAAAGATAAAAACAGTCGAAACAGAGATAGCGTGCTGAATTTTCAGAATAAAATGATGCAAATATCGCATTAAGAGCTTCGGTGAGAGAAAATCTAGTTCTTGAAATGTGCTACTTAATTGCAAATACATAAAATATGATGATAAATGCCTGACCGATAGTAAAAAAAATAGAACTACGTTACAGCAAATCAAGGGAATAGTTTATATGTAAATTAGTTGAATTCCTAAAGATCTGTTCTGTTTAGTTTATTATCGTACATGTACTGTGTACACCTATGTTGTGACCAGTATTTCAGTTATTCTTCTAAAATGGTCCTATTTAACCATCACCGCGTGGACTAATTAACATAAATATGTATCATGTAATGAATCATCACCAGATTTGAAATAATTTCTTTAGGGGCTGGAGAAGGATTCCATATAATATTATATATGTTACTTTCAACAGTATTTCAGTCATTTAACGGCGGTCAATTAACTTAATCAGTGTTCTGGAGTCGCTAAAAGTAGTAGCCTTTTCCTCGCAAGTAAATGCCAACTCACTAACACCGATCCTTAGATCTGCGCCCTACTGATTAAGCTAAAAATACTTGTTTGTATACATGACAGTAAAGTGATTTTAACTATTTACATGAGAATTTTATACATTTATATGTAATTCATTTTCCGCTGTAGTCTTCTTCCTCAAAACCTATCATATTTTCTCTTTCGCACACGCTTTCAAAAGGTGTATAATATGTAAATATTTTTTTTTTATAGTCAGTTCAAAGCTTAAATTCAAATTTTATTGCCGCCTGAAATGCAAGAAATGCATTTGCAGTGTCATTTAATAATCATTTGCTCAAACATTTTTCTAACTCAACACCTGACTTTTGTTTTTTTATCTCTGCCAAATTTTGATAGATTTGACGGATGTTCCATTACAACTAAACATAGTTGAACATTCAGAATATAATACTTTGAATTTCATTGAATTAATAGGATCGAAGTGTACTACTGTGATTTGAAATTTACTAATTATGTGACTTTTAATTTAAGGGTTACTTTATTTATTGTTACTCTTACAGTTAAATGAATTTACATCAGGCTATGATCGTTTTTATGTTATATTATAATAAAATAATCATTTAACATTGTGTAAAACATTCAATCGAATCTGTAAAACTTTCGCGATAAAGGGAATAAAACAAGTGTGGAGTTAGAAAATTTGTTGAGTATATTATTACTATACGCACAATTTTGCTACCTTTAATAACATAGAAGTTATTTTTAAAAGTTCAGTTTTGACCTTGACATGTCTGTGACCTTGAAATTACATTGAAATAACCATTGGATACGACAGTTCCAAAAATATTTCTCTAGTTCATCCACATGTAAAGATTAGCAAACATGTCAAGTAAAACACACTTTGCCATCGTATGCCACTTTTCCCAGATATATATTATTCTATATAATATTATATACAATATGTATATACATTTTGTATATATTATATATTTTCATCAGTTTTATTTATAAAATACTAAAGGGCATTGAGACACAATATTTAAACCAATTTAGATGGTATATGAAAATACAACGAAAGCATAGCAGCATAGTTTATTTGTAAATGCACGTATTTGACCTTTGACCCCATTGTACTTTAATTAGGAACCCTAGAAGGTGACAGCCCCTTTTAAATTTCATGTTCGGTCCTAAGGAACACTTTTATACTAATATCCGAGCATTAACAAAAAATGCCATCAGAAGTCACATTTTCTCAATATGCTGGCAGACTAATACTTGTTTATTCAGATAGTCATGTCTTTAAAATGACTGTATTACTTAAAATTCATATGCTCTTTTGAAAAATAAAGAACTACCATTAATCAGATGTTTTAAAGCTGGTTCCTGGTAAACAGAAACTTGTTTAGTAATGACGAATTAGTTGCAGACAGGGAAACAACAATAAATTGCAATCTGGTGTACATGTATCATAGACTCATAACTGTCATTTGTGACAGTTGACTGGTATACCTGTACCTGTAACATATCTAGCATACAGCAAGGAAGTACAGATATTTCAGTCTCTCTGGCTGACAAAAATAGTGATTGTAGAAAATCATTAAATGAATTCAGTTATTTTTCGGTAATATAAATATTTTCATACAATGGTTACCATAGCCTGACACTACTGAGTAGCACCATGTTCCAACTGCTTGTTGCTATGGCATATAACAATGTCATGAAGCTTGGTAAAAAATGATCAGATAAAAATCAGAGTTTAATCTGTTTCCATATGTACACTGGTCAGCGGTACTGGGTAAACGGAATTTCGGCAGAAAAAAATCATGACAACTCGATGACAACTGCAACTGCATAAAAACACCAAAGTTCTTTCCATTGAAATTACATTATGGACACGGAAATCTAACGGCATTAGTGTCCAGTTTCAACAGATAAATTCCCTCGGGCATACCGTTGTAAAATACGAAAATTTATCAAAGTTTCTCTAATTTATTTTGCCCCACTTTTATTGACGCTATGGACGCCGCCATGTTAACAGCTGTGCCTAACTGTAAGATGTTAAATCCATTTTCATGGGATAACCGAAATGAAATACTAACGTTTGATTGTCGGCATACTTCTGTTTTATCCGTTATGTATGCAGGTAGTCCATATTTCGGATATTTCCAGGTAAACATAAATTCTCACGCACCGTATTTCCCTTCGGAAACCTTCGTCCATACCCGTGTAGATTCGTACCCGCTATCGACTCTGAGAAAACATAATCGATTATCGGAATCGGTTGGACTTTTCTAGCCGTCAATCGATTATATCCGCTAATCGGCCCATCACTACACGCACATACTCTGAACAGCCATTTGGACAACTATGTCTTCGCTTCCGCAAGCGGGCTCGACAAAAAAGTTACAATAAAGCTATTTATAGTAACAACAAAGGGAAGTAATTCTAGGTTCTTGCACATAACACTCCGTTTCATGATGGTGAACAATTGTGCCAAGTTACATCAAATTCCCTCCATGCATGAAAAAGAAATGCTCCGGACAGTCATTTTTGTATCTGACCTTTGACCTCTAAGTGTGACCTTGACCTTAGACTTAGGGTCCTGGTTCATGCGCACGACACTCCGTCACATGGTTCTGAACATTTGTGCCAAGTTAAATCAAAATACATTGTACCTCCATGCATAAAGAAGAAATGCTCCAGACAAAGTCATTATTGAATTTAACCTTTGACCTCCAAGTGTGACCTTGACATTTGAGACAGGAACCTGCGTTTTGCGCATGACACTCCGTCTCACTGAGGTTAACATTCATGCCAAATATAAACGAGATTGCTCCATGCATATCAAAGTTATGGTCTGGACAAACAAATCCTGACGGACACACGCTGCACATACACCGAACAGCCATTTGGACAACTACGTCTCCGCTTTCGCAAGCGGGCTTGACAAAAAATCAACCAGTTGGTTTCCCCCAGTCAGTTTCTGCCCCCCATAGTATTTGTACACAAACAAGGGAGAAAAAACTGAGCAGTTGGTTTTCTCTTCCCTAATGGTTAGTTTTTCCCCCAATTTTTTTCCTTTAGAAAAAACAAACCAGTTGGTTTTTTCTCCCCCTTGGTTAGTTTTTACACCTATTCTTTCTTTTCACAAAAATGGTGAACAAGAGGGTCATGATGACCCTGGATCGCTCACCTGCGTAATATGAGCTGCACAGATAAGTGTAAGAGATAAGGTAAGAAAGTCAAATATAAGTAAACATTGAAATCTTTTCCCCGTTGTGTGAACATGTTTCAAATGTCAAACTAATGTTAAAATATTCAGAAAGTAGGTCAGTAGGTCACATTCATGGTCATTGAAAGTCAGTTTTGAGATCGATGTGCAAAATTGTGTATGTCATCCAAATTTCAAGGCTGTATCTTAAAAAGCAAGAAAGTAGGTCAGTAGGTCAAGGTCACAGTCAAGTGACCCCTAATTACTTGGGGCCATTAGGTAATTATAATTAAACAGTCTAGGAAATATGATTAGATAATTTTTGAAGTATTTTTTCCTATATAACTCATATAAAAAGTAAATGACCCCGGGGCGGGGCTTTAAATGGACCCTGGGTCATAATTTGAACAATCTTAGTAAAAAAAAACTAGGCAATGCCACATGTAAATTATATAAGCTCTGTGCCTCTCAGTTTCAGAGAAGAACATTTTTTTATCGATGTAACTCAATGTAAATTCAAGGGACCACGGGGCGGGACCAATATTGACCCTGGGATCATAACTTGAACAATCTTAGTAAAGGTCCGCTAGAAAATGCCACATACCAAATATCTAAGCTCTAGGTCTTCAGGTTTCAGAGAAGAAGATTTTTGAATTTTCAATATTGTCATATATAGTCATACAGGGAAAATAAGCCCCGCCCCCTGGCGGCCATGTTTTTTATCAAAATAGAACAGCTTCAGCAATTTTGGTAGAGGGTCACCTAGAGATCATTTCTATAAAATATTTTTGGAATCCGGCTAACAGCTTCTGAGAAGATTTTTTAAAGATTTTCCTTTCAGTTGCCATGGCAACAACAGTTCCGAATGGATTTTTTAAATTCTTTGAGCAATTTTGAAAGGGGGCCACCCAAAGATCATTTCTGTGAAGTTTGTTGTAAATCTGCCCAGTAGTTTTGAAGAAGAAGATTTTTTTTAGAAATTGTTGACGGACAGACGACGGACATCAAGCGGTCACCAAAGCTCACCTTGAGCCTTTGGTTCAGGTCAGCTAATAACCAAGACACTTACAGTTTCTTTGAGAGGTTTCAGTTGCAACAGAGCATCATACTTTTCCTGACATTCATCAATTTCTTCATCAGCTGTCTTCAGCTTGCTTGGTACCATAAGTAACTTCTCCTTCAGCTGAAAATCGAACAGCAAACATTAAGATAGCTGTTCAATGTTCAATCAATTTCTCATACATACAGTAATTATTTTACTGAATTTAAAATCATGATAACAATATTTTACTGAATTTAAAATCATGATAACCCAATGATCTAGCAATTAGCTTCAGTAATAAAATTCTGACTTTTAAACTAGATTTTCAGATTTTCAGTTATTCAACCCATGGGATCCCTAACAATGAAGTCTTATGCTCTACCTACTGAGTCAACAAGTTGAGCCATTTGAGCTGAACTGACATATTCACATCACTAAAGTATGACACTGTTAAGACATACCTCAAGCAAGAGCTTTCGGACATCTTGTTGTGTATCAAAACTTCTGTGACACAGTGGACAACATGGGTTATCTTTCTCTAAATACTTGGCATACTTCTTGTACAAATCTTGAGTACCCAGCAAAGACCCACGTTGACTGTAATACATTTGGTACAGTGTGAATCAAATGTACCCCACCACCAGTATAATTGAAACATACCTGATGCAAAAGATCATAAGCACCACCTAATGTGGTGAAACAATGATGGCATAATGGGCAATAAGGATTTTCTCTATCCAGATCTTTGATATTCCTCTTTAACATAATTTTCCTCTCCTAAAATGAACCAATGCTTACTGAAACATTCTGTACCCTTCATGTTACCTTAAATGTTTTGTCCGATAAAGGTTTAAAGCCATTTTTCAAAAGAATTTGAGTTATAATAGTGGTCAGTGAAAATAAACAGCATTTCTGAATTCTAGACCAGTACCAGTATATTCCCTATGAAAGAATGACAACTTCCCCACATGAATCAGAGATAAATATCTTCTCTTAAATCATCATGTAGAACATTTGCAAAATTTTAGGATCAAACATGCAATCTTTGGATTCATAGTCTTCAGCTCTACCCACTTAGAGCTCACTGGACATATGCTTTTGATGCAGATGTTTAAACATAAGCAACCATCTACAGCAGCGGCAATTTCCAGTTCGGGAAATCATTTTATAGTTTTTTCCTACTTTAAGAACAGGAATGTTGTTACTAAACATTGTAACTTTTTTTCTGAATAGGAAGAAAAATCAACATTTTTTGACTCACTTTCTTCAAAAGGCATGGAGCTTATTTCTATATTGCATTTAGTCAGAACTAAGGTCCTTAAATTTTTACCACTCAGAAAATTACATTTCTTGTTTTCATGTTTTGTTAAGGGTCACATCCTAGCTTTTACTGATGCATACTATATCATAAAATGATTTTTGCAAAACAACGGTTAAAATAACAAGAGCTGTCTAATGATAGCACCTTCGACTATTTGAAGCCCTTCCAACTAATACCAGCTTGCATACAGAAGTTTAAGCAAAATTTTTTAAGTCAAAAATGGGTAATAATTTTGCTAAAAGGTAAGCCAAAATTATGAAACATGCCATGTGAGGTCATCCAATGATGCCAAAGACATGATTGTGGAGAATCTGAAAATATTTGGTCAAGGAGTTCCTGTGAAACATGTTTACATGCAAAACTGTCACAAAATTTCTGTTAAAAAGGGGCATAATCTTAACAAAATAAAAACAAGAGCGCCGCCAAGCGGGGCAATATACGCCCGAAGGCTTACATCATAGGATGGGAGCAAAATTTTAAGAACTTGACTGTTGTAGCCCCAAAGGACTGGAACAACAAAAGGAAAACTTCAAAAAACAAATCTTAAGTCCACAAAAAAAATATTCAAAGTCTACAAAAAAATCCTTATCAGGTACAGGTATGTAAAAATACACCTTAAAATTGGAGGTACCATCCATGTTGTACCACAGAAAAGTGGTCTCGGTTTTTCCCTACGGCCAATAATAAAAAAGTTTCAAAATAAGCTATTTATAGTAACATAAAAGGGAAGTGATTCAAAAAAAAAATTATTGTAAGTACAAAAAAGAGATCTGCCAAATAAAAACAAGAGCACTGCAATGCAGAGCAATACACACAAAGCAAAGTCATATATGACCTTTGACCCTTAAGTGTGACATTGACCTTGAAGCGAGTCATCCGGAACATGCGCTCTGCACATCGTTACAATGTGGTGAACATTTCTGCCAAGTTTCTTTGAAATCCTTCCAGCAGTTCAAGAGTTACAGAGCAGACACGAAACAAACTGACATGACATTTGACCCATAAGTGTGACCTTGACCTTCAAGCAAGTCATCCGGAACATGCGCTCTGCACGTCGTCTTGGTGTGGTGAACATTTGTGTCAAGTTTCTTTGAAATCCTTCAAGGGGTTCAAGAGTTACAGAGCGGACACGAAACAAAGTGATATGACCTTTGACTCCTAAGTGTGACCTTGACTTTGAAGCGAGACATCCAAAACATGCGCTCTGCACATCGTCTCGGTGTGGTGAACATTTGTGTAAAGTTTCCTTGAAATCCTTCAAGGGGTTCAAGAGTTACAGAGCGGACACGAAATTGCTAACGGACAGACGGACGGACAGACGGACACCAGCGTCATAACATAATACGTCCCTTTGGGCGTATAACAAAAAGTACCGTGAGAAAACCTCTTTTCTATTTTTAGTAACGATGATCTTGACTTTGACCTAAGCAACCCAAAATACATTTAAAGCCACGGCATCCATGCAAGCTTCTTAAATTCCAAGTTTTAATGCAATCTTACAACCTATTCCTTTCAGAAACAATCTTCTAGTTTTAGTAACAGTGACCTTGACCAGAACATCTGTATATGTGGTAAGCTTGGTCACAATATCCAATAGCAAAAATGGACATTAAAAAAAAAAGATATTAAATTTGCAAAGATACTCTATATAGTAAGTATTATATAAGTACTACGGGCCCAAACATTTTGACCATGCTTCATTTTTTTTAAAAAGTAAATACAATCGTGTGTTTTCTTCAGATTAAATTATAACTTACTCTCTGACGTTCCCCATTTTTTCTTGTATATTTGAGAGCCTTTCATTGAAGTTCTGATCACCGCACACTTTATAAACTGTCTCTTTCATACCTAAACAAATAAACGGTAACTAATAATATATGGAACAAAACACAGACACTTGGTGTCAGGATCCCCCTTCCTCCGTCCCTGTCAACTGTTAGTCAATATATTTTGGCATTTTAATAAGAACTGACAATATGCAGTGATGATAGAACATGTTTTGTCATAATTTCAGCATGTTTTAAACAAGAGCTGTCTCCATAGGATGACACATGCCCCCGATGGCACTTTGAATGAATAGTTATGGCCGATGTTAGAGTTTAGGACCTTTGACCTACGGAGCTGGGACTTGCGCGCGACACGTCGTCTTACTGTGTCACACATTCATGCGTAGTTATTTTAAAATCCATGTATGAATGACAAAGATATGGACCGGACACGCCCATCAATGCACTATCATGAAAAATGACCTTTAACGTCTAAGTGTGCCCTTGACCTTTGAGCTACAGACATGGGTCATGCGCGCGACACGTCGTCTTACTGTGGTACACATTCATGCCAAGTTATTTGAAAATCCATACATCGATGACAAAGATATGGACCGGACACGCCCATCAATGCACTATCCTTTAAAGTCTAAGTGTGACCTTGACCTTTGAGCTAAGGACCTGGGTCTTGCGCGCGACACGTCGTCTTACTGTGGTACACATTTTTGCCAAGTTATTTGAAAATCCATCCATCGATGACAAAGATATGGACCGGACACGCCCATCAATGCACTATCCTTTAATGTCTAAGTGTGACCTTGACCTTTGAGCTACGGACCTGGGTCTTGCGCGCGACACGTCGTCTTACCGTGGTACACATTCATGCCAAGTTATTTGAAAATCCATCCATCGATGACAAAGATATGGACCGGACACGCCCATCAATGCACTATCCTTTAATGTCTAAGTGTGACCTTGACCTTTGAGCTAAGGACCTGGGTCTTGCGCACGACACGTCGTCTTACTGTGGTACACATTTTTGCCAAGTTATTTGAAAATCCATCCATCGATGACAAAGATATGGACCGGACACGCCCATCAATGCACTATCCTTTAATGTCTAAGTGTGACCTTGACCTTTGAGCTACGGACCTGGTCTTGCGCGCGACACGTCGTCTTACTGTGGTACACATTCATGCCAAGTTATTTGAAAATCCATCCATCGATGACAAAGATATGGACCGGACACGCCCATCAATGCACTATCCTTTAATGTCTAAGTGTGACCTTGACCTTTGAGCTACGGACCTGGGTCTTGCGCGCGACACGTCGTCTTACTGTGGTACACATTCATGCCAAGTTATTTGAAAATCCACCCATCGATGACAAAGATATGGACCGGACACGCCCATCAATGCACTATCCTTTAATGTCTAAGTGTGACCTTGACCTTTGAGCTACGGACCTGGGTCTTGCGCGCGACACGTCGTCTTACTGTGGTACACATTCATGCCAAGTTATTTGAAAATCCATCCATCGATGACAAAGATATGGACCGGACACGAAAATTGCAGACAGACTGACAGACCGACAGACTGACAGACTGACAGACGGACAGACGGTTCAAAAACTATATGCCTCCCTTCGGGGGCATAAAAAATGCACTTTCTTAAAAGTAGAAGATGGACTGACACTGGGAAACCTTGTGCTGGATGCCTGCTTTGTATCGTGCATGCTCTGGGTAACAAAATTAAAACACATGTAAACTATGTAACAATATTGAGGCAAAAAATGAATCTTGCTTTGTTACATAGATAGATGTTGTATGCTGCACTTATTATATTGAAATTTACGAGTAACAGGTATTGTATTATCACTTCAGATCGACAATCTCATGTTCTTGCTTTGGAAATTTCCGAGACATCAATGATGTCAACTTGTATCCATTTGTCCAGTAACCGAATGCACAGCCTCGCCTATCCTTATCTAGGTGTCTGGTAATGAACTTAACAAAGGCGGGTGTATTATTAACCCTTAGGTATGTTTATTTTCAAAAACATATTAGCAAAAATACAGTAAAACATGTAATTAATTTTTCTTATATTCCAGTGTAACTGCAGTGAAATCATGTGTGTTTATGTAGTTGGGTAGAGGGTATATGGATGCATTTATACTTTTTTGTTAAATAGCCCATGTCTGTATGTACCGTGAACTACCAAGTGCATATATTGATCAATTAGGGCAACTAGCTTCCATACAACTAGCTTCCATAGCGATGACTTAGATGATGATCTGTTGTCGCAAGCTGCCTTTTACACTGCAGTGACAAGCGTGTTCAATAAAACCCACCTCGGGTGTGTGAGGTCCTGATTTCGAGGTCCATTCATGGCTATATCTTATTTCGTCTGTTACATTTATTTAGAATTAAATATTATAATTTAAAACATCAAATACATTACAGAAACCACATGTAAACCGAAACTACCTCACTCTAAAAACTAAAATAACAAATTTCTGAATAAAGACTAAAATCACTAGACATATGTAAAGCGAAATCGTGTGTTTCTTTAGTTGGGGAGAGTATAAGGATGCTTTTATAAAATAGCTAGTCCTTCTATGTACAGTCAATTAATAAAGTACAGACACGTACCTGTCTTCGCCTGCATGTTAATATTCAATGTATGTCTGCCATCATTATCTTGGTATATACTCAATATTATAATTAGAGGTACCTATATTAGTATTACAGGCAGGAGTATTTAAAAATATTAACCCTTAGCCTGCTGCAGGCGAATTTAACAGCCTTTGCAAACAGCTTGGAACCAGATCAGACGCCGATTAAATCGGCGTCTGATCAGGTTCCAAGCTGTTTGCTACTCTGACAATATTTCTTCCAATTTTGGAGCAAATCGAATGAACTTTACAATTTTAGCAGACGACATTTCCAGCAGACGACAATTTATCTAGCATGCTAAGGGTTAAAGCAGAGATAATAACTGCTGTAAGGAAATGCCGCCCTGCAAGTATCAGTCACATTGCCTGAGTAAGACAAGATTTGGGGCCCTTTGAACATGTATATAACCGTTTGCTAACGATTTCACTAATTGCAATAGGCTTTAAAAGGGAACAGCATGGATCCTGGCTAGACTGTGCGGATGCGCAGGCTGGTCTGGATCCATGCTGGTCACAAATGCACTATGTTGGTTTACTCATGGGGCAGCTCATATATGAATGAATAAAGTAAGACCAATTGGAGCAAATTCCCAAAATAAGTTCAAACAAACTTTGTGTGTCTTACAGCCTTTAGAAATTGAGTAATAAACCTTTGTTACATAAAATACTGTTGACAAACTGGAGAAAAACAACAAGAAATGATATGCATGAAGATCAGCAAACAATTGTTTTCATTCTATACAAACTGATACATAAGAAATAAGACTTACCTTTTAGTTCTGCCTCTCTTTTTATAAGTTGGTCCCTGTAAAACATAGAACTAGTCCTGATATATTTCAGTTGTTTTTTTTAACATGGATGATATCTGAATTGAAAGAATTTAGGAAGATTCAAACTGCTTTAGAAAGTTAGAAAAGAACTTCAGTCATTCAACTTTTACCAGGGAGCATCGACTATAATTTCTGATAAAACCAAATAAAAACTATGAAACCAAAGTATACATATTATGTCATAAACTTCTTGTCATGAAAATGATAAGACTTCTGTGTATTGTCAAACATCTGTGATTTATGTATTGTCTTTTTTAAATCCTAGTGGCATTATTCATAAAATATTTGTCTGGAGTTATGGACCTTGTGTCATATGATGTGGATGATGATGTGAAACAATTATTTAAATTCTGAATCAAATCCATTCAGCAAAAACAGACATAGTGTGAAAGTGCTCCAAAACTTTTACCTGAAATTCTAAGTAAAAATTGGGGGATAAGTCATGAAATAATGGTGCAAAAGTTATGGCCCTTGTACCATATGATGTGGGTAATGATGAGGATTAACAATTTTAAGTTTGAAGCAGATCCGTTAAGTAATTACAGAGATAAAGAAAAAGTGCATCAAAATTTTATCCAAGGTGTGGAAGCAGAACGGACGCCAACACTAGCTCTCCATATACTTTATATAGTTATATGTGCCTATGGCGGCAAAAATAGAAATATTAAGCTTTTTATAAAGATACACAGTCAAGCACAATTTTGGTCACAATATAACTTTCAGGATTTTAATGGTGGAGGAATACTTCTGGATAAGTATTTCAGTTTTATTTATGGACAGTTCTTCAGGACAGGCAGGCATCTGGGTAGAACAACCAACTTTCCACCATTAGCTGGATAGCTTCCTTTCATGAAAGAAATCTACATCCAAAGTTGGTACTGAACTAGTCTGGCTACCGACTAGATAATCCTTTTTATTTTAGAAAAAAAAAAAAAAAAAAATTCTGTAAAAAAATTCTGACTTCATCAGTCTTGGCTCTGATTATCGTATGTTTTGAGAAGACAAGGGACATAATTATACAAAATTTGAATAGCCTCAAGAGTTATCTCCTTTGAACAAAACATACGGTCTGAACACAGACTAGTATTGAACCCACACAGTAACAGGAAAGTAATTTGAAGTTAACCAGAGCATCTCCAACATCTAAAGATAGACATACAAACAGACAGGCAAATACATAATTGTCAAAATATCTTGTAGATTGAACTTACCACAATATAAGCCTCATTTTATTTTCACACTCGTATAACCAGACATGAAAATGTTTAATATCCAATAATCTCACTTACATGCTCATTTTTCTCTCTGTTTCCATATTTGACATTTTGTTTTTGATCTGATTCATCTTAGCTGAACACTTCTTCACATCTTTATTCTGGTTACTACACAAACAGATAATACATGTATAACTTTAACTTCATTAAAACATATCATTAGAAGGAAAATTTGTGTTTCTTTAATTCCTATGTTATGAAATACATGTACATCAGTCAAACATGTGCAATGGGTTAATGCCCTTGCAGGTGACATTTGAAGTACAGATCGGACTTTTGCCCAGAAAAAACCTCATCATTCTCAACTTGGGGAGGGCCCTGGATAATTTTGGAGCAAGAGGTTTGGTAAATGATGACATTGGATTGATTTTTACATTTTTACAGAATTAGAACAATTTGAACAATCTTGGTAGAGGGTCACATGAGAACCATTTGTGCGAGATTATTTTAAACTTGGGCCAGCAGTTTCTGACAAGAAGATTTTTTATTAAAGTTCCCAATATATACATACACACCCTATAAACGACTGTATTTCCCTCTTCCTCTTGCGAGTGATCAAAACAATAAACTGACTGCTAAAAGTTGAAAAACAGCATTTTAAAGTGACTGATTTGCTTTGAAGGTATGTATATTTACATTTTATCGGAAGCTAAACATGATTTGTTTCTGTATATAATATGTTAGTCTGATGACAGGAAGAATTATAGCAAAAAACTCGATTGATCACTGATTTTGTCCAGAAATTGTACATTGTCGGCGTCAAAAGTACTTATTTTCTTGCTTGAAGAATTACCTACATGTAAATTCCACTGTTTCATGGATAAAGAAACAATACTAGTTTGGTAAAATAAAATAAAATCATTGATAAATTCTCCAATTTGTTTATAACCGTAAATGAAAGAAGATTCGGTGTTATTTCCTGACTGTATGCACGCTTGCTTAATTACTGTACAAGTGCTTGCGAGTTTGGTAAAAAGACTGTATGCCTGTTTGTGAGTGACTTCTTTATAAAATATCGGCGTTTCCTATGCTCCTGTAGTATTTCTTCATATTTAGAACCCGCAAACAATGTTTGAAGGAGGGTGGTGTAAAGCAGTCACCATGCGGTCTGTCTGTTCGGTCTGTTTGTGTATGTGTGCTCATATATTTGGTCGTGCAATTACTTCAATGCTATTGCACCTACCTCTCTCAAAGTTTACATACAAACATCGGCCATACGTAGTTAATGTCCGTCTTATCATTTTCCTTTTTCTTTTTAAAGTGACACTTAAAGGTGAGACATGGTCTGTTTTTCATGAGAGTGCCATAACTTCTTTATGCATTAAGGGATTTTGAAATAACTTGGCACAAATGTTCACCATCATGAGACCGTAATGCGACGATGTGTCGCATACAAGACTATATTTTCTAGAATTTCAAACCATTGAAACCAATATATAATCGCAACTACAATTAATAAGGTGTGAAAATATTAAAAGTAAATGGGGTGATTTGGAGTGAAATGGCGCCAGATTGAATCCACTAATCCTTTGTGGATCGCTATCTTGACAGCATCGCACAGTAAACAGCTCTATTTTAGTTTTGTCTTTGTATTTGCCATAAACACATGCACTTTAACAAGAAACTTGTCTTATTTTACTGAAAATACATTCTGCGAATGAAATAAGTCCCCATTTTACAAGCAGAAGTGCCATTAGAGGGAAAAATGAGGGTTTATTACCTCACCTGAGCAAGAAGTGCTCAAGGTGAGCTTTTGTGATCACCCCGTGTCCGTTGTTGTTGTCTGTTGTCAACAATTTTACTGTTAACACTGAGAGGTCACACTTTTGGTCCAATCTTTATGAAACTTGGTCAGAATGTTACCCTTAATAGCATCTTGGACGAGTTCGATATTGGGTCATCTGGGCTCAAGAACTAGGTCACCAGGCCAAATCAAAGGAAAAGGTTGTTAACAGTCCAGAGATCAAAATTTGGTCCAATCCTAATGTAACTTGGTCTGAATATTACCCTCAATAAAATCTTGGACCAGTTCGACACTGGGTCATCTGGGTTCAAAAACTAGGTCACCATGTCAAACCAAAGAAAAACCTAGTTAACACTTTAGAGGCCACATTAATGACCATTTATTAATGAAACTTTTTTCAAAATGTGTTTTTGGTGATATTTAGGTCGAGTTCAAATCTGGGTCAGATGGGTCAAAAACTTGGTCACCAAGTCAAATCAAAGGAAAAGCAAGTTAACACTCTAGAGGCCACATCTATGACCAAATCGTAATGAAACTTAATATTAATCTTGATAATCTATAGGTGACTTTAAATCTGAGTCTAGTGGGGTCAAAAACTAGGTCACCAGATAAAATCAAGGGAAAAGCCTGTTATCTCTCTATCGGCCATAAATATGGCAATATCTCTAATGCCTACCTACGACTACCCGCTGTGATTTGATAATCATTTCCTGTACATTTATACTTACCAAATAACATACAGCTTTCAATATAAATCTCGGAATTTGCCGATCATACTGAAACAAAGATGAGGCACAACTCACGCCATTTTTAAAACAACGGAAGTGGATTGAGCAAGGCCTAGCAATGAAAATGACCAAATCCGCAAGGACAGATTCCCGGCGTGTGTGCGTTATCACTATCAAATGTAAATTATTTCTAACATGAGAAATAGAGGTAAATCTTGACAGGTAGTAAACACGACTACTGTATTTGTAACGATAACATGTTTATTTTATTGTTGCGGAAGGGGGAATCGGGCAGTTAAATCATTAGGCCGTTCAACTATTTTGTACTACGTTTGAATCTTGCTGACTGATTTACCATGAAGTAAACTCTGAATTACTAATAAGGACTTAATCGACTTTTCCGTTAACGTTTTCGTTATCCTTTTTCTATATACGCCCATTCGCAGGATACTTGCGGGTGAAATAGTTGTTTTTTTTTAAATCAGAGGATCATTTTGTTGCAGATGGACAGACAGGATGGGATCAACCTATAGTCCTCTCCTGTCTCATCTCATTGATATTTTGAAATCTTAAGGTAACATTTCTTCGTGTGATTTCCATAGGGAATTGACGGTTAATTTCTTGCAAGACATAGTAGGGACCCTGTGTATACATTCAGTTTCTAATTCGTATTTTATGATAGTATATGTGTGTAAAACCAACACTGAACACATGCATGTAAACGACGCTGAAGCATTCAATTAATTATTTAATTAAGTAGGATAGCGAGTCACAGACACTCGCCCCCCCTTCCCCCCCCCCCCCCTCAAAAAAATAAATGGAATAGTACAAGCATCGCATGGGGGGTTCGACATTAAATGACATTATAAACAGGACGACTGATCAAAAGAAATCGCCTATTGTACTCGCAAGATGGAATACAGTATCACTCGCAAATACGCATTCAGATCAAATATCAAAATTGGCAAGTCGGCATACAGTAAATGTTTTTTCACCGACTAGATAAAAATTAACTTCATTTAAAAACGCAACAGAAACGAAACATTTTATTTACATATATTTATGGAGTATGCATACTTATTACAGAAAACATCATGGATAATTGGATTACAAATCAATTTGGCGTGATATTCATCAGTTTCGTGACTTGGTCGAGTGAATTTTCATGCAATGAGTGTGATCAATCAACATTTTTTTAACATTACCTGTCAGTTTCATCTGTTATATCACCATATACACATATTTATATTAGACTTATCGTTTAACTTAAATACACATACAGTGTAAAGCCAAATAATGAATTTGAAGACGATTCTTACCTTTTGTGTGTCTGTTTATTGTTTTGATCACTCGCAAGAGGAAGAGGGGAAATACAGTCGTTTATAGGGTGTGACATATAGTAAAAGGTGACCACGCCCACTTGATGAATCAATATCATGACCTTGCAACTGCCCCTTTGAAAAATGTCTAGTTTCTCTTGATGGTCTTGATGAGTGGATCCGATCAGTAATTCAGTGGCCATAATTCAAAAGTATCTGGGCCGATTTGGCTAGTTATCGGACTTGGCTGCGGTCTTATGGTCAAACACCTTTTGTTCAAGTTTGGTGAAGATCGGATGAGAAATGTTCACCTTAGAGTGCGGACAAGCTTTGTAACAGACACACAGACTAACAGACACGCAGACTGGGTTAAATCAATTTGACTCCCACACCACTGTGTAAGGATATAACGAGCCATTACCTCTATTCGAATTGAATACGTAACAGCTCTGCGCTAGCCGACGATGCAATCCATGTGATGTGATTGAAAATATAAGACAAGAAATATCTTTAAAAATGATGGTCGGCGAATTGTAATAAGGAAAGAAGTTTATGAATTTTTCATCTAACATTCATCTTTCATCTAACATTTTGCAAAACTAAACACCGCACTTTAACAATTTAAATGGTTCTCTATTAATTTTTCCCAAAGGTTTTCGTAGGTTTGCAATTTTGTTTCGTTTATCCTTAGACGAATAATTACAGCAGTAGTTTGATGAAGATTCATGAAGCGGTTCATGAGAATAGGTCATTAAACGTGTTTATATTTTTAGCTAAATTGGTCCCTCCCCCCTTTGTAACAAATAGCAAGAGACCTTACGATATTTTTACCATCGAGTTGTTTAAAATCCATTACATTTTAGTGGTTAATGCGAAGAAAGGCATATCTACTTTTAGCTATAGTGGTCCCTAATAGGGCCCAAGTTCCTATATAAATTAATTTGGAAGAGGACCTTATAATGATGCTCCAGACCAAGTATACAAAGTTCCACCAAGCTGTTCATGAGACGCTGTTTAAAGGCCCATTTCTAGTTTTAGCTCTAGCAAAACCCAAAAGGGGTTAAATTGTCCCAGCTGAACAAAGTTGGCTGGGGGCCTAATAAAGATGCTACAAATCAAGTTTGATTAGAATACATGAGAAAAAATCAATTAAAGGATTTTTTTTTTTATTATTTTTTTTATTTCTAAAATTGGCCAACTGATCCCGCTTTAACAAATGCATATTCGCTATTCATGGAATCTTTGGACAATGACGTCACACCTATAAAAAAGTGAAGGTCAAGCAAAACATACAATTGAATTATTTCAATATTTCTGTTTCATAGCAAAGTTTGAAGGTAGTTATATCACATAGCTAAACTTTTATGCAGCGTACCTTCTTTTCAGTGTAATGAGATTCAGTCACTATATAGCATAATATAAAAAACGATTTCAACTGATTTAAAAATATCTGCCATGCCATACTAAAGAAAGTATTCATATATGATAAATCAGTTAAATAATTTATAACAAATATATCAAAGCAAACAGTACTCTTTTAATATGCAAATTGAATAAGTCACAAAAACCAGGAAACTTTTTCATATACGACGACAATTGTAACAAAGAAAATCTTTTAAAAAGCCCTTTCTACATAAAAGACTTTATCCACCCTATTCATGTGATACGCAGACAGTATTCAGCTCTTTCTTTAATTTGATATACGTTGGTATTTGAACAGGTTTTTATCATATTTATTAAACTTACTTATCATTTTGAGATATATCAATATTCTTGCTAAATATACTGAGCCAAAGTTAGCTTTAAAACTGTGAACAGCGTCGTTTAGGATAAACGCTTTGTCTACATTTCACTCAGCGTAGCACAATCAACAGAGTGAAAGAAATTGACACTCTCGTCCAATCTGGCAGAGTGTTGCATAAATCTTCCACTTTGATAAATTATCTATAATGCTTTATCAAGAAGTTTGATTTGCTAACTGAAGTCACGTGGCATAGGTAAACGAAAACGAATTTAGACGGCGTCGCCGAAAAACTCATTAAAACTATATAATCAGTCTTGATAAGAAGGTACTATCCCAGAAAGCTGGGGGCGAAGCCATCATAGTACCAATACATAAGCCCAACAAGGAAAAGAACTTCTCCTGCATCATATCGCCCCATATCCCTTACATCAACCCTAACCAGTGTCATGCAAAGAATGATAAAGCCAAGGCTGGAAACTTACACTGAAAGTAAATACATGTTCATCCCATATCAACAGGGTTGTAGGAAATCCCATTCCTGCGAAGATCACCTCCTCTGTCTCGAATCAGACTGTAAAGAGGCCCTTACCTTTTAGCTTTTACCTGCTGGGCATATTTTTGGACCTAAATAATGCATTTGATAGACAGTGGAATAAAGGGTCTCTCCGTAATTTAATATCCCTAGGCATAAAGGAGAGAATGCTTACATGAATATTGCAGAAAAATTAAGGTTAAGGTCAATGGCCAAATGTCGAATACAGTTAGATCCCGACAACGACGCACCACAGGGAAGTGTGATTAGTCCTCTGATCTTTAAACAAATAATGAACACTCTAAATACGGCAATAGATACCCAGAATAAACAGTATCTCTCGGATAAGGAAACCGAACTGGCCCTTTGTATACGGTGGCGCCCTTTCGCCATTGCACATTGATAAAGGGATAAAATGCTCAAGGTCATAAAACAATGGAGCAAAGACTGGGGATTTACTTGCTAATAATTTTAAAATATACAAAATAATATACCAGATAATGGTCACTTTTAAACTTTTGTACTTTTAAAGATTAGAGGACAAATAATTGCACTCCTTTTACCCCATGGCAATGATATTCTTCTGTTTATAAGTTATAAAATTAAAACACAATTTTAGAATTATTTTGTATATTTTGGAGAATTAGAAGTCAGAATTCTGTGTCTTTTCTCTAATTTTATTTATTTTTTATTTTTTATTTTATCAAAATTCTTTTTTTTTTTTGGAAAACAAAAGTTCTACCATGAAATTATCAATAATTATTCATACTATATGCTTGCCTGAGATGGATTCTTGTAGAATGACCTACGCCCAACCCACTCTTTGTCTTTTAAGACAAAGACCTTATGCCTGTCTCACTGAGGCAAGTTTAAAGTATTTACCAAATGTACGACAAAGTTATAATTAATATGACGAACGGACGGACGGAAGAGTGAGCTATTTCCTCTAGTAACACTTGGTTGGGACTGACCAATACATCATAGCTATTTATAACTATTACCAATTTTCATCTCTAATTCAATCAATACAATTATGTCATTCCGGAAGACGAAAAGACGAAGTTGGGCAGTGCGACGTTCGACCGTGGGCGACGTTCGGCGGGGCGACATTCGGCGGGGCGCCATATCAACGTTCGGCGAGGCGCCATATCAACGTTCGGCGAGGCGCCATAACGACATTTGTCGTTCAGTCGATGCAACAGAACGAAATAACGAAATGGCATAAATCAGCCACCACAGCTCTCTGTAGACATTTTGATTTTTCATATCCGACCAAAATCGGTCCTTTGGTAAATGAAGAAATATTTATGTGCGCTTATACCGATAATGGTAAAAAACAAAATATCAATCGCGCTAACGGCTTATCGATGTTTACAGACATGGGCGACAAGATAACATACATAAATGTATTGATTTTTACGGAATGTCTGCTCCCCTTTCATGTTGCAAGTAACTAAATAAATCGTACATTTTAAACAATTCAGAATTTTCCCCACAGTGCCAATAGGGTACGATATCGGGAGAAATGTGCCGTTTCAGTCACATCAGCCACAGCTTTCACAGATGCGGTGGTTCCAACGCCGCGACGGTGGAGGATTCGTCACAACGGAAGAAAAATATGACCGGGTGAATGTAATCGGTAAGTTTTACTTAACCTTTTCACGTTTAGCTGGAAACAACAAGTAAGACAGGAGCCAATATATGTACTCTTCAAGTCAAAAACACTTGTACAGTGCAATTCCTTGTCATTAATGTAAACACTCCTGTAGAGTTTAATGAGGACTGCCGTTTTCGGTAGAATTTCGATCAAAATGATAGCATTTTGTACTAAACGGCCCCTGATTACTTACTAGTAGTATTTATTTATTTGGGTTTTACGGCGCACCAACACAGTATAGGTTATATGGCGCCAAACAGGACTACAAATTTTGGTTCCACATCTCATTTACATCGAAATAAAAACATGAGGTATGAAATCAAAATTTGCATACCTGCTGGAATCACAGAGTTACTGCAAAACCAAGTGTTCAGACCCTATTCGTCGCCTCTTACGATCATGCAAGGGTAAGGCAGTTGTTCCGATTACGTTTGCATATTATAGCGTAAGTATGAAACTATCAAACAATGATCAGTTCCTCGTAATTGGTGAATTGTCATTGACAGGAATATAACAATCAACCAAAAATAATTCCAACGCAGGGGCGGTAGATACAATAACAAGGCTTAGGCATACAGACACTAAATAGAAAAATGGCGGATAAAAATAGTCATCAGTTTTTTCGCTGTGTAGAGCTATTTTCCTTATTTTCTTTGCATTTTTTTTTTGGTAAAATCACATGACAGATGTATGCTTGACATGAAGATAGCATTTTGATCATGAAATAACACCATGACAAAATTTTCATGGAAATTAATATACACCCACAGTATAAATTTTGGGGTCTCATTTTAGCTGATTTTGCAGTTTGTGTGTTTGACTGAAATTTTTTTCTTGCTCAAACATGACCCCCACTTTTCTTTTGTTTTTATTTAGCCTGACAATATTCTTCAAAAAAATGTAGTTTACAGACATTTAAAATGGGTCCTGATGTGTGCTGCGGCCATTGGAAATAGGTCAATTTTATATAGAATAAAGAACAACAACTATTTAGTGTGTTATAACCTTTACGGTGTTTCCAAATGCGTTAGTGACAGTTTTGGACCTCAACTGCATTTTTCTCGGGATGAGAAATCGAGAAAGCAGTAGAAACTCGATGTTTAGTGATGTTCTACTGATTTGCACTTCCGTTTTCTGACTGTTGAATAACAGACCAAAAGTAACCTATATGTTCTGAACCATATGTTACTTTCTCTACTGCCAAGAACTCGAACCATTTTCTTGTAATATTAACTGCAAATTAAATGGGCTGCATATTGTATGTTTATATGAACGCATGAAAAGACAACTTAAACATTCATTTTCCCCAAAATATAAACAAATATCAATGGATAATATCGAATGTTCAATAAATGCCCGACTCTATTTGATTATAACATCATATACCTTACTAAAATGACATAATGTACATTAAAATGAATAATACGTAGACATATAACAACAGCATGTCATGAGAAAGTGGTACTGAGGGTTTTTTTTTTAAAAAAAACTGGGCTGACTTATCTTGACCTTTTTCAGAATTATAAGACAGGATTTCAAAACGACAAGGAAAAAGTCAAGACTTTTTGTTTGAATATTGAAAACTAAATGAAGAAACAATAGAGGCAATAATAATAAAAAAACCATGCTACAAGTAAAAGGCTTGAATTTCAACCACCTCTCAAACAGGTCTCAATCAGACATAAGAGACCTTGAGCTTTGATTTATTTTTGAGATGGTAACACTTCTTTTCGTTTTCTTTCAAAATATTGTTAAATGCTCTCAATATTATCTCAATAGTCGGAAGTTTCCTGGAAATATCATTGCGATAATTTATTTTATCATCTGGACTTCGTTTTGTGTAATGCTATTAGCTCGATTAGCTATCTCGATACTTTGATATTATCTACGTATTTCGAAATTTTCCGAAAAGTATTTCTCAATAGCCTACAACTTCCTGGAAATAAGCATATCTCGCAAAAATAAGATATTGCGATTAAGTTTTCAGAAAAATGAACAACTTTGCTGGAAAGTTTAGTATATCATGGTGCTGGCTACCAAGCATCTCATGGCAGGTTCCAGCATTAACTTGAAATTTTACGCTCAAACATTTTCAGGAAATAAATGAAATATGTAGAAAAATATTATTTATTGCTGAAATATTTTCAGAAAATGTACATATTTCTTGTTACAATAGTATCGTGAGTAGCTACCTGGCTATCTCGTGGCAGTAATATGCCACCACATTAGGGTTATTTTACTTTTTCTGTTCGATGATAGTAATGTGCGGGGCAAATAACACTGTTATCTAAACAAGTTGAATATTTTGTGAAATAACTACCTACTTTCGTTTTCGACGACGGCAAGACAAAAAAATCGTCCTGAAATCTGTATTACTTTGCTCACAAATCCGTTACCGAAGATCGTCACAAATCGCCTCTATGTGTGACTGACCTCCCTTGGCGTGAAGAATAAAGCATACTATGAATCCCAAGTCAGTCATATGACTACATGCACAAAGACATAAAACCTTACTTTAAAGTGATCGATAGCGGGTACATATTACTTTTCAGTGGTTATAAGAGGTACATACAATCACCGAAAAGCACTGAAAAAACCGGAAAGCGCTTAAATTATATATATAAACAAGAGGGCCATGAAGGCCCTGTATCGCTCACCTGACCTATTGACTTAAAGATCATCAAGAGTAACATTCTGACCAAGTTTCATTAAGATATGGTCATAAATTTTGGGGCCCCCAGGTGTTAACTAGCTTTTCCTTTGATTTTACCATTTACCCAGTTTTTGACCCGACATGACCCAGATTCAAACTTGACCTAAATATCATCAAGATTAACATTCTAAGTTTCATGAAGATACAGTCATAAATGTGGCCTCTAGTGTCAACAAGCTTTTCCTTTGATTTGACCTTGTTTTTGATCCCACCTGATCCAGATTTGAACTTGACCTATAGATCACCAAGATTAACATTCTGACCAAGTTTCATTAAGATACGGTCATAAATGTGGCCTCTACAGTGTAAACTAGCTTTTCCTTTGATTTCACCTGGTGACCTAGTTTTTGATCCTACATGACCCAGATTCAAACTGGACCTTAAAATCATCAAGATTAACATTCTGACCAAATTTCATGAAGATAAAATCATAAACGTGGCCTCTACAGTGTTAACAAGCTTTCCCTTTGATTTGACCTGGTGACCTAGTTTTTGACCCCAGATGACCTAATATCGAACTTGTCCAAGATTTTATTGTGGGTAACATTCTGACCAAGTTTCATTAAGATTGGGCCAAAAATGTGACCTCAAGAATGTTAACAAGCTTTTCCTTTGATTTGACCTGGTGACCTAGTTTTTGACCCCAGATAACCCAATATCGAACTTGTCCAAGACTTTATTGTGGGTAACATTCTGACCAAGTTTCATTAAGATTGGGCCAAAATTGTGACCTCTAGAGTGTTAACAAGCTTTTCCTTTGATTTGACCTGGTGACCTAGTTTTTGATCCCAGATGAACCAATATCGAACCCGTCCAAGATTTTATTGAGGGTAACATTCTTACCAAGTTTCTTTAAGATTGCTCCTGTATTGTTAACAGTCAAATTGACGACGACGGACGGACGCCGACGACACAGGGCGATCACAAAAGCTCACCTTGAGCACTTTGTGCTCGGGTGAGCTAAAAACTTAATAAAGTTCTCATTTCGTTTCTGATTAATTTCATGCAGTTATAAGAGGATATGTCTTGATATTTGTTAAATTTTATGTGTATTTGGTCTCATATCGTATAGTGTGATAATGTTCCTTTGGGAAGTGATGTCCGGTCTGGTTATTGGTCTCAGTCTTGCCTCAGAATTTCAACTGACCATCAGAAAATAGCTTGGAAGCAGCCTTTTCTCAGGCTACATGTTTCTGAATCTGATAATAACGCGACTTTATCAAATTATCTTTCCTAAATAAAGGAACAGTTTAATCACTTAACTAATGTTTTAGGGACCAATCTGCACTTAGCTATGTTCAGAAATACTGCACACCATTTCATCATCACCTACCTACATGCCAAGATTAAAGTCAGTAGCTTCAGGACACGAAATACGACAAGACTCGACGTTTCAACACAATATCCTGGATACTTTGGGTTTGCGCTTGAAGAAATTTGGTCGAGAGTCACCCAGGGAATGTTCATGTTAAATTAATTTGAAATCAGACCAGCGGTTCCATAGATTTTTGGATTTTCAATGTAGTGTGTGACGAAAACTAGGCCCTACCCCCAGCAGGCCATGCCTTTTACTAAAACAGAATAATTTAAAGGAATTTGGTGGAAAGCCACCCCATTAACATTGCTGTGAAATTATTTTGAAATCGTGCCAGTAGTTTAAGAGCAGATTTTCAGTTTTCAAACTGGGGGAAACTAGCTCCGCCCCCTGGCAGCCGTGTCTTAAGTGGAAGGAATTTGATAGAGGGTCACCAAAGGAACATTTGAAAAAAATCAGGAATTATTAATTCTAACAAAAAAAAAAAAAAACAACTGAATCATCAACACGTTTATTTCTTGAAACAAGTTACAAAATATATATATTCACAAAGTGTTCAAAGGTTTTTTTTAATGTTGTGAAATTCAGCAGATACTGAATAAATCACAATTTAATGGTACATTGTATAAAAGCTTTTTTTTCTCATTTAATCAAAGTAACCTTCAAACCTTGATAAAATAGATTATACTGCACCTAAGATTGGAATATTATCTAAAATTAAATTCAGACAGGCAAGAGATAAAAAGTAGGCAACCCTAATCTCTCAGCCACGAGGCCCTCATGCTCCCGATTGATAAAATGTGATGTCAATTCAATAAATGCATATTTAATCTGCATTTGTATATTATCAATCTAATAATGGAAAATATTCTTCAAAAAATTATTTACAGAAGAAAATGTGCATTATCAAAGAGACTAAGACTTGTCCATATCACCAAATGCTATTCAAATGATGTAATAATCAAAAGAAATAATGTAATTTCAAAAAAAAATCATTAACAACTAGAACCTATAATGCATATATACATGTACTGGTTAAAAAGTTTTTCAATCTCTGTACAAAAAATACCTATGAAAATAAATGCATCAACATAGCAAAAATGTATCAATTTAAAAGTAAAGCTTATCCATTTTAGGTAGTGGTGCATTGCTTTTTTTAAAGTAGAATTTGATTTGAACTCTTATTACTTTAGCAAAATGTATGCTGTGGAGGAACTGAAAAAACAAACAAAAAACAACAACAAAACAAGAGGACCATGATGGTCCTGAATCGCTCACCTCTTGCCACATGATCCAGTTTTGAGTATGACTTCGTTTTTTTTTATTATTTGACATAGTGACCTAGTTTTTGAGCTCATGTGACCCAGTTTTGAACTTGACCTAGATATTATAAAGATAAAAATTCTGACAATTTTCATGAGGATCCATTGAAAAATATGGTCTCTAGAGAGGTCCCCAAAGGGTTTTTCTATTATTTGACCTATTGACCTAGTTTTTTTAAAAGGGACTTTACCCAGTTTCAAACTTGACTTGATATCATCAAGGTGAACATTCTGCCCAATTTCATGAAGATCCATTCAATGGTATGGCCTCTAGAGAGGTCACAAGGTTTTTCTATTCAAGACCTACTGGGCCTAGTTTTTGATCGCCCGTTGACCAAGTTTCAAACTTGACCTAGTATCATCAAGATAAACATTCAGACCAACTTTCATACGTTCCCCTGAAAAATATTGCCTCTAGAGAGGTCACAAACGTTTTTTTTATTTTGACCTACTGACCTACTTTTTGATGGCACGTGACCCACTTTCGAACTTGACTTGAGTTTCATCAAGGTGAACATTCTGACCAATTTTTAGGAGATCCATTCACAAGTATGGCCTCTAGAGAGGGCACAGGGTTTTTCTATTTTAAACTACTGACCTAGTTTTTGACCGCACATGACCCGTTTCAAATTTGACCTAGATATCATCATGATGAACATTCAGACCCAAATTTTTTGAAGATCCATTGAAAAATATGGCCTTGAGAGGTCACAAGGTTTTCTATTATTTGACCTACTGACTAGTTTTTGATGGCACGTGACCCCCCTTTTAAACTTGACCTGATTTCATCAAGATGAACATTCAGACCAATTTCATAAGATCCATGGAAAATATTTGGCCCCTAGTTAGGTCACAAGGTTTTTCTATTATTTGACCTTCTGACCCAGTTTTGGGTGGCACGTGACATTTTCGACTTGACCCTTAGATATCATCAAGGTGAACATTCTGACAATTTTTCATGAAGATTTTTGTGATTATATGGCCCCTAGAGAGGTCACAAGGTTTTTCTATTTTTAGACCTACTGACCTAGTTTTGACCGCACGTGACCCAGTTTCGAACTTGACCTAGATATCATCAAAATGACATTAAGACCAACTTTCACCCCAGATCCCATGAAAATATGGCATTTAGAGAGGCCACAAGGTTTTTTATTATTTGACCTACTGACCTAGTTTTTGAAGGCACGTGACCCAGTTTCGAAATTGAACTAGATATATCAAGGTGAAACATTCTGACCAATTTTCATGAAGATCTTGTGAAATATATGGCCCTAGAAAGGGCACAAGGTTTTTTTCTATTTTTAGACCTACTGACCTGTTTTTATGGCACGTGACCCAGTTTTGAACTCGACCTAGATATCATCAAGATGAACATTCAGGGCCAACTTTCACACAGACCCATGAAAAATATGGCCTTTAGAGAGGTCACAAGTTTTTCTATTATTTGACCTACTGACCTAGTTTTGATGGCACGTGACCAAGTTTCAAACTTGACCTAGAAATCATCAAGGTGAAACGTTCTGGGCCCAAATTTTATGAAGATCTTGTGAAATTTGGGCCTTTTAGAGAGGTCCAAGGTTTTTCTATTTTTAGACCTACTGACCTAGTTTTTGATGGACGTGACCCAGTTTTGAACTCGACCTAGATATCTCAAGATGAACATTCAGACCAACTTTCACACAGATCCCATGAAAAATATGGCCTTTAGAGAGGTCACAAGGTTTTTCTATTATTTGACCTACTGACCTAGTTTTTGATGGCACGTGACCCAGTTTCAAACTTGACCTAGATATCATCAAGGTGAACGTTCTGACCAACTTTCATGAAGATCTTGTGAAATATATGGCCTCTAGAGAGGTCACAAGGTTTTTCTATTTTTAGACCTACTGACCTAGTTTTTGACCGCACGTGACCCAGTTTCGATCCTGACCTAGATATCATCAAGATGAACATTCTGACCAATTTTCATGAAGATCCATTGAAAATTATGGCCTCTAGAGAGGTCACAAGGTTTTTCTATTTTTAGACCTACTGACCTAGTTTTTGAGGGCACGTGACCCAGTTTCGAACTTGACCTAGATATCATCAAGGTGAACATTCTGACCAACTTTCATAAAAATCCCATGAAAAATGTGACCTCTAGAGTGGTCACAAGCAAAAGTTTACGGACGCACGCACGGACGGACGGACGACGGACACTGCGCGATCACAAAAGCTCACCTTGTCACTTTGTGACAGGTGAGCTAAAAAACAACAAGTGTGCTGGACTTGCTGTTTTGTTAGACCGATTTGGAAAAATTGGATCATCAGATTTTCATAAACTTTCAAGCTGGCATTTTTCCCACATTTTCATTAGAATGTAAAACTAGTGACTGATCTTCAAGAATACTGTCATTATCTGCCTTGTTTGCTATGCAGGCTTTAAAGGTCATACATGTATTATCAAAATTATGTTAAATGACGGACTTCTAGCTCTATGCATTATTTCAGACATGAACGGGCACGCTGGTAGAGTCACTGATCCTCGGTAAGCTGACTCAACGGTTTCCTCACAAGAAATGGTCTTAAAATACAAAACCAAAATGACTAGAAACAGTTGATTCAAAGTCAGCAATGCTGATGTCACTTGAAATGCAGCAAAGATGCTTCTTTTTTTCATTTAACACGGCTCATATTCTATCCTATATATTCTATCAATATTTGAGCCGTGCCATGAGAAAACCAACATAGTGGGTGTGCGACCAGCATGGATCCAGACCAGCCTGCGCATCCGCGCAGTCTGGTCAGGATCCATGCTGTTCGCTAACAGTTTCTCCAATTCCAATAGGCTTTAAAAGCGAACAGCATGGAGCCTGACCAGACTACGCGGATGCGCAGGCTGGTCTGGATCCATGCTGGTCGCACACCCACTATGTTGGTTTTCCCATGGCACGGCTCATTTAATATATTTAACGATGTCTACTTTTTCCAATAGTATAAGCACCTTAATTTGGACATACTAATTATCATGTGCTATTTCAGCATACTTCAGCCATAACAGAAAACTGACTGTTCAAAATATGCAAATGATGCAGAAAATAGCAACTGGAAAATTGTCAATTGAAAGAAAATTGCCCACTGTCATTACGGGTCATCTACTTTAAGTGAACAAACATTTATCTACGTTATGTTTTTTAAGTTCCAATAATTACTTTTGAATAAAGTATATAAATGCACAGTATTATTTAACATGAACACATCTTCTTATGGCATTTCAGGCTATATACACAGTGCAAACAATCAAATCACTTTTTTAACTGTAAAACACTTCTGTTCATGTTATCAGAAACAAAATGTATGGTCCACTTGTAAGCTGTATTTATACACCTTGCTTTAATACTGTGGTAAAGCCATCTCATCTGCTAAGTTCTGCAACTCCTGTCCTTGTAAGCCTTGAACATCCACTGTGAAAAGAAAAGTATAAAATATATTGGTGAAAATGTTGTCTTTCTTACGTAAGAAGATGAGTGGAACATCGTCTTGGCAAAAGATTCTAATAAGTTTAAAGCCAAAACTCACAGGAATCCATCATGAAAATACAATCTGTAAAGAGTTGGCTAAATACAAATTTGTCGTAAATGGTACATTTATGATAAATGAGCCACACCAAGAGAAAAACAACATAGCGCATTTGCGACCAGCATGGATCCAGACCAGCCTGCACATCCACGCAGTCTGGTCAGAATCCATGTTGTTCACTTTGAAGGCCTATTGCAATTGAGGAACTGTTAACAAACAGCATGGATCCTGACCAGACTGGGTGGATGCGCAGGCTGGTCTGGAGCCATGCTGGTCGCAAATGCACTATCCTGGTATCTCATGGCGTGGCTCAAATATTTCATTGAAAAACATACAGATGATGATTAATGAATCTTTTGTCTGCATGGTGTCAGGCACCAATAACAGGGAATCCCTGTGAAAGACCATTAGTAAATCTAATTAAAGCATTTAGTCAGGAAGTAGTGACCCTGGTTAAATACCGGTAGTCTGTTGTTTTACAACTGGACTGCATAAGAGTTTCAAGACCTGTCTCAAAAAGTAACCTTATCATTGGCTGTTTTCAAGACTTTGTTCATATAGGCCATTCAGAGGACAGAGTTTTAGACTGGTCTCAAACCTCATATCTTTAACCTTGGGCTGTGGGTCTTAAATAATCAAACTGTGTGTGGACCAGTTTGAAAACTCAGCAACTTTTAGCACAATGTTAAAAATTATCAATTGCAAGACTGCCCTCCTAAGACCTGGTTTTAAAACCTGCTGGAAGCAGGTGATTCTGCCTTCATCCTTGCAGTCTGATCATGGTCTGCACTGTTTGCCATTCAGTCAGTATCTATTTGATAAGCACCCCTGTTAACAGCTAATGGTACAGTCCAAATTGAAAGATGGACAAGTTCATTATAGAAATTTAGTAGGACAAGGGTTAAAACATTACAACCTGATCTTTTACATCATCAGAGATCAAAACAAAATTGCCAACAACATAATGTAAATGCAGAAATTTTCACAAGGATTTAATTTTTGCTAAGCCCTACATCTCACCAAAATTAATCCTTGCATAAATATTCACTATTAGTATAATTCAAATTCAAGTATGACATCATTTTTACAATTTCACGAATATTAAACCTCACAAACATACTCAAAATTTCAAATTCACGAAATTCTGACCAATAAAAAATATGTGCTTTTACAGTAAATGAAACTGATCTGGACTTAGGGTGTCAAACTAACAGTTCTGATATATACAGACATTTATATGCAACACTACTTGATACTCTTTGAAGACAGAGGACAAGATTTCTTAATATAATTATTTACTATCATACCTACTACTAAAGAGTAGTGTTATCTAAAATTCAAATTACTCCAGCAAATATTAATGTATAAGTAATACTTACTATTGATTTTTCCCAACTCTGAAGAACTCATCCACATATTCTGATCTACCAAGCAACTCCACAAAGTCTTCATCATGGGTAATAATCACAAGCTGGAAATTTTTCTGGTGAATACGACCTTTAATAATCCTGTAAAGGAAAAATATATCAGGTTGGGACTTTTTACAGTAAAGCCTGGCATGAAAATAATTCTGAATATTTTTTTTTTGCCAAACAACCTTGGTACTTCAGGCAAGACTTTTTTGTGAGATTTTAATCCTGATGAAGGTGAGTGTGTGTGTGTGTGTGTGTGTGTGTGTGTGTGTGTGTGTGTGTGTGTGTGTGTGAACACCGAAACCTGTAGATTATTATTAAATTTAGATCATCATATCCCGTTGGTGTACCTGTTGATCTCCTTCTCCTACAATTATTATATAGTTTTAAAACAATGAAATAGAAGAAATCATTGCATGAAGATCATATCATCCATTTATTCCTCTTAACTGTTCAATGATCCTGGAATAATTTGTGACCTAATCTGTATGTAAAGGGCACTGTTATAATGACTGTAATCAAATGTATTGTCATGTATGGAAATGGGGGTGTGAGACTAGCAACCCCTATACAAATTAAGTTGCTTCCAATATTTCATCATTATTTGACATATTTATACCAGGTGTCCACTGCAAACGGTTTTAAGGGTAGATGAACTGCACCCCATACGCCAGAGGGATGCCATCAAATCTAGCCTTTTAATAAAACAAAACCACCAGTAAATGAAGTCTGAAGTTTGACTATCCAAAGGTTGGCTTTTATATTCAGCTTACACTGTACTATAAAAGCACAACAAAATTCATATGGACATAATTTTCAGTTTAAAATATATACTGTCACAAAATAAACAAATTAAAATATACATACTCGACCAGTGCACCAGCTAAACTCTCAATATTTTCCCTATCCAGATTAGTTGTTGGTTCGTCTAGAGCCAAGATACCACAGTTCAAACAGAAAGTCTCAGCCAGGGCAAGACGTATAATCAGAGAAGCAAGAACCTAAATAAAAATTGGAGATGAATTCATAATTCTTTCATTTAATACATTTTTTGTTGGGTTCAACATCACACTTACACATAATTATAAGTACAATGGCAATTTTCCAGCTTTTGACCGTGGATTTATTTATTTTTATTTTGTTGGATTTAACGTTGCACCGACACATGATAGGTCATACGGCGACTTTCCAGCTTTAATGGTGGAGGAAGACGCGAGGTGCCCCTCCGGGCATTATTTCATCACGAGTGGGCACCTGGGTAGAACCACCGACCTTCCGTAAGCCAGCTGGATGGCTTCCTCACATGGAGAATTCAACGCCCCGAGTGAGGCTCGAACCCACATTGATGAGGGGCAAGTGATTTGAAGTCAGCGACCTTAACCACTCGGTCACGGAGGCCCCTTTGATGGTGGAAGAAGACCTCTCTGTGCATTATTTAATCATGGATGGGTACCTGGGTAGAACCACTGACCTGTAAGCCAGCTAGATGGATTTCTCACATGAAAATTCAATGCCATGCGCGAGGTTTGAATTCACATTAGTGAGGATCAATTTAAAACTAGCCATAATGATAGAAAGCAACAAAAGTAAATGATATAAAATTATAAATTAAAGGTTAATTTTTTTATTTTATGTGAAAAGCTACTATAGTTTCGTTAGTTTTAGTGTCAATTTACAATTTAATAGAGAACTGAAATATTCCATTTGTTAGTACTTCAAAATTCATCGTTAATCATTCTTGTGGAGATAATGCTGCATAATTTGATGTGTTTTAATTCAAATGTTCTGTTCATGAAAATTTGCAAAAATAAAACCATTGTAAAAGTTGTTTATCTCCCTTTCCCCCAACACTTCAATAACTAATGTATTTCTATTCATCAACACCATATCAAATTCACAGGTATAAACATTACTATACACCAGTATAAATATTACCTTCTGTCCAGCACTACATCTTCCTCTCATGTCTATTACAACATCTCCTGGTTTTATCATCACCACACGGTAGTTATACGTCTTCCGTGTCTTCATGGTTGCAGAATCATCCTCATCCGACCGAATCTCTATAGTCTCTATGTCTGAAACAACATATGGACAACATGGTACAGTAAAACACTACTGGCTCAACTCACCTTCTGTTAGCCAGATGGATGGTCTTCACACTGAAGAACTCTACAACCCAAGCAAATGATCTTGAACCACTTGACTACACAGGCAAACTAGAAAATGCTTTTGTAAAAAAGCGCATGTCTCCCCCAATGCAAAGTCCTATAGGCAAGAAGTCAATAGGGGTCAGGAGCAAAAATCAAAGAGACACTGATGGTTGGCTGCAATAGGGATCATCTACTTGGCATGTCCAGTCATCACGCTAAATTTCAACACTCTTGGCCTAGTGGTTCTCCAGTCACTGTTCAGGCTCCTGTGACCTTGACCTTTGATCAAGTGACCTCAAAATAAATAGGGGTCATCTACTCTGCATGTCCAATCATCCTATTAAGTTTCAACATTGTAGGTCAAGTGGTTCTCAAGTTATTTCCAAAAAATGATTTTACATGAACAGGCCACTGTGACCTTGACCTTTAACAGACTGACCCCAAAATCAATAGGGGTCATCTACTCTGCATGTTCAATCATCCTATGAAGTTTCAACATTCTGGGTCAAGTGGTTCTCAAGTTATTGATCAGAACTGGTTATCAATGTTCAGGCCCCTGTGACCTTGACCTTTAACGGAGTGGCCCCAAAAACAATAGGGGTCATTTACTTTGCATGAACAATCATCCTATGAAGTTTCAACATTCTGGGTCGAGAGGTTCTCAAGTTATTGATTGGAAATGGTTTTCCATGTTCAGGCCCCTGTGGCCTTGACCTTTAACGGAGTTACCCTGAAATCGTTAGGGGTCATCTACTCTGCATGACCAATCATCCTATGAAGTTTCATCATTCTGGGTCAAGTGGTTCTCAAGTTATTGACCGGAAATGGTTTTCAATGTTCGGGCCCCTGTGACCTTGACCTTTCACAGAGTGACCCCATAATCGTTAGGGGTCATCTACTCTGCATGACCAATCATCCTATTAAGTTTCAACATTCTGGGTCAAGTGATTCTCAAGTTATTGACCGGAAATGGTTTTCAATGTTCAGGCCCCTGTGACCTTGACCTTTAATGGAGTGACCCCAAAATCGATAGGGGTCATCTACTTTGTATGTACAATCATCCTCTGAAGTTTCAACATTCTGGGTCAAGTGGTTCTCTAGTTATTGATCCGAAATGGTTTTCCATGTTCAGGCCCCTGTGACCTTGACCTTTGACGGAGTGACCCCAAAATCAATAGGGGTCATCTACTCTTCATGATCAATCATCCTATGAAGTTTCAACATTCTGGGTCAAGTGGTTCTCTAGTTATTGATCGGAAATGGTTTTCCATGTTCAGGCCCCTGTGACCTTGACCTTCGATGGAGTGACCCCAAAATCAATAGGGGTCATCTACTCTTCATGACCAATCATCCTATGAAGTTTCAACATTCTGGGTCAAGTGGTTCTCTAGTTATTGATCGGAAATGGTTTTCAATGTTCAGGCCCCTGTGACCTTGACCTTTGACGGAGTGACCCCAAAAACAATAGGGGTCGTCTACTCCAGCAGCCCTACAACCCTATGAAGTTTGAAGGTTCTAGGTCAAATGGTTCTCCAGTTATTGCTCGGAAATGAAGTGTGACGTACGGACGGACGGACAGACGGAAGGACGGACGACAGACGGACGAACGAACAGGGCAAAAACAATATGTCTCCTGGGGGAGACATAATTAAGACAGGTCTAGTGAACTTAAAGATGAATAATGCCAGAAAACTATGAAGTTATAGTAAACTTAGAGCAGCTTTTGAGAAAAGCGCATGTCTCCCACAATTGCCTAATCATCTAAATAGTAAGTCGGTCATTATATATACTGTTCACTTAGAGCACATGCGCATGCGCATTTTTGACACCAAAGGCACCCCTATACTACTTTTTTTCTGGTTATTCAAGGGCCATAATTCCAAAGTGCCTGGGCCGATTTGGCTAGTTATCAAACTTTTCCGAGCCAACTAATATGAATTAAATGCAAAGCCTTTATCATATAATGCTCATACCTTGTCCTCTATAGGTCTGCCTCCACAGATCTCTGATAATTTTGTTGATTTCCGCCATCTTCATATTGTGGTATTTCATAATGGCTCTGTATCAAAACAAAATTCCATTCAGAGGTACTTGAACTTAGTAACAAATAAAGTAATCAAAAACATATTATTTGTTTCAAATCTTGGTCCCATTTTTATTAAACAGTACTATGGTTAATCAGACCAGTTAAACTAACTAGCATTTCTGAATTTTGTACATGTATCAACAATCTGTTCTCTAAGATTGTCAACTTTTCCATATGAATCAATGGAAAACAAATATTTTCAGACACTACTGTCATGGAGAACCTTATTTGGTTAAAGATCAAACTTAAGACTCCACAATCTATAAATCTGTGCCAAGACAGGTAGGTCTGTAAAGCTCTCATCTACATCCAATCAATAAGTTAAAACTTCAACAATTTCTTTTGCAGAACATAATGCCCAGCATGTAAGATCTTTAAACACTTCTTTCCACCTTTATATACTTGATTACAGCAAAACTGAAGCAAAGATTACTTACTTATCTAGCGCCTTGTAATACTTCTCAAGATCTCCGTTAGCCAGCTCTGTAGTCTGAAACAAGATCACATCTAACTTGGCTATTTATTCTTCTTAATTTGGACTTCACTCCATTTCTAAGCTGTACTTCACTTATGTTAGCCAGGGTACTTTTTAACATACAGATGCTCAAGTTTCACAGCATGTAACTCGAGTCCATGGAACATGAACTGAGCATAGTTCATGTAAGCTATGTGATCTTCAAAAACTAACAGGTATTCATGGCAGGAGGCTTCTTTTGCAGAAATTAGTTAAGACAAAAGTAAGGCTTACTTTTAAGGAAGTTACAAAAACAGACATGAGACAATATACATTCTCTTACCCTTAAATCTATCATCTTATTTCGATACTTCTCTTCTGCTCCTTTGTACATATCTGTCTGTAACTCCCTTTTAATTGCTCTAATCTGGTTCTCCAACTCTGTTTGCCGACCTTCAGCAGTGTGACGCTGTAACATATAGCAAACGATTCAATATTTGTCAATAAAGGTTTCCACGTCGCTTTCAAGTATTCAAAAGTCTCACAGTAAACATTTTAAGGACCTTGTTACACAGTAAATGTAAAAGACATTATCAAGTCAACAGATACAAACTTTATTTGGTCCTGGTCAGGATTTCACTTTGTGTTTTATGCACATTAACTTTGACTCAGCTGGGCAAATGACTAAAATCACCAGCCTTCCATAAGCTAAGCTGATGTCTTTTTCATAGAGTAAGCCTTTGGTGACAAGCAAGTGATACTAGTCAGAGACCTAAACCATGTGGCCACGGAAATCTCTTACATCAAAGAAGATGACCAATTATATTGAACAACTTACCGCCTTTGTTAAGTTTTCCATCTCACGTTGCAGTTGTCTACGCTCACGATCTAAGTGAGCCACATCTATACCCCCGAGTTTACTCTCCAGGTCAGCAATCTTTCTACCGATCTTCTCTATTTCTTTCTGTTTATTCCTTAAGTTCAGATTATTTTGAAGATCAAGTTCTCGAACCTGAAGAAAATAAATATTTATAAATGAACACACTCTTGTTCAATCTACTTAACCTTTTGAAAAGAGAGTGATGCAGTTGTTACAAAGTCAGCTAGTTAAATAAGTGACCGAGCATTGCAGTGGCAATACAGAAGTCTTCTACTGGTGGAAAACTTTAATAGTGACCCTGACCTTTGACCGACAAGCATAGGTCACCTGTTGACATTGTCTCATCATAGGAAACATTTCTGTGTAGCACTAATATAATCCATCAATGCATATAAAAGTTATGAAGAGGAATCAATTCTTACTTGACCTTCAATAGTGACCTTGACCTTTGACTTACAAGCATGTCAAATACGTACATAATCTACATAATTATCTACATACTGCAGTCTATTCACATACCAGTTTTATAAACCTAGCTTGAATACTTTTTGAGTAATTGCAGGATCCAGACTTGCGGATGGACAGAGGACGTTACTATAGTCCCCTACGGTTTTAACTGTAGGGGACTAATAGTACGTTTCTTACATAAAACTAATATGCATGTAGAATACATTTTGCAAGATATATCACATATTGTACTTTTTTCAACTCATTCTGACTTTGAAAACAATCTACAGTTAAACACAAATCACTCTTAGAGGTACATACATAAATGCCCAGATTAATTGCTAAAAGACAGCCAGGTAGCTTGAGGCTGTGAGGTTTCTCTGTGCTTTTTTAAGTCTATTCAAACCTAAGAAGGCAGAGTCATATTTAAATGACTTCAGGCATGCCTTCTCTGTAAAGTCTGCAGTGATGTTTTAAAAGTGAACTCATCTAGAACCTTACATTCAGTTTTAAGAACTTCTCAATTTAACTTTTACTTAGTACAAAGAATTGATATCAACTGTACAACAAGAGTATAGTCGAAAGAAGTTTTAAAACAAGACGGAGCTATCGACTTACAGAAATCATCAGAAAAAACTAGTTCCTTAAGGTTATGGTGCATGTACGTAAGTTTCTTGTGCCAAACTTGATTTGGATCTCGTGTCGTGTACATTCTGTTTAAATTTTATAAAGATCCTTAGGAAGTGAGGTCTTCAGTATGTAAAATTGCTGACACATGAACAAATAGTGAGCACTCAGATGAGCTAACAATCACCTTTTGTGTAGAGAGATCTTTCCTCAATTTGTCTATGTTAACAGACACTTCTTTAAGATCATCTTCAATGGAGACCATTTTGCTTTCTATCTTTTCTTTCCTATCACGACTTTCCTCCAATCTGCTTGCTTTACCAGACTGATTGTAACTACAAAACACAAAACATGTCAGATACTGAAAAATCATTTAGCAAAGCTTAATCTTTGTTGTTTTTGTGGTCGTGTTAATACAAGAAATTAAATTCCAACAAACACTGATTTCCAATTCCTTTTATCGTCAAACATCTTCATACATGTAAACCCGGCGATATATGACCATTTGTGTCGATTTGCCGTAAAACCCAACTCACTCACTCATACATGTAAAAGGAATTCAACAGACACATATCCCCATAAAACAGCTGTTTTAGCCAGAACCATGACATTTATGCTGAAGAAAATTACAAGATTTCACAGAACACACTTTATGTAAGACTTTGTAAAAAATATGATATTCAAAATTGTGACTCTAAACAGGTAGATTTAAAATCACTTTTCAATTTAGCTATGTAGCAGCTGTAGACAAGGTTTTGTCCTTTTACAGATGTGATTCAAAACACCATATAACAGCTGACATCCTAGGTCCACCAAACTGCTACTGAGAGGTATGCAAATGGCTATCAGTAAAAAGGTAGCTATAAACTTTTAGAACTATCAAATATAATCATACCCTTTTATATCCTGATTTATGTTTTTCACCTGACTTGCATGCCCTTTCACTATCTCAACCTAAAAAATAAACCATTATACATCAACACAAAAGTCATTGCTCATTTCAGGTATAAAGAAACTAGTCTTTTCAACGCTCCTTTTGGTTTGGGTTTAACACCATCTTTCAATATTCTAATACATGTAAACAGCAAGCAGTTTACCTAAAGAGTGGTCCTAAATTATTCTCCACCAAGTAATTGCTTATTTCTCCACATAATTAAAGGTGGAGATGATTTCAGACAGTGTGTCTTTTATCAAACTGTAACAGAGAACTTGCATCTCACCCATAATTCAAACTTGTGATTATGCAAAGTGCAGATCTGTGCTCTCCCTACTCACCTAAGTAGGTCAACATAATACCCCGTTGCAAATACACGTCTAGAATACAGCATCAAAAGTTTCATTTTGCACCCAAATGGCAAATTTGAGTTCTGAGAAATCAATTTCCATGCTCCACTTCTGGCTGGACCTGTATATCACACTTTGATATTTTTATTTTAACACAGTCCCGAAATGTTATATCTTTAAAACGTGTCATGCAAGAATATATGAGCCGTGCCATGAGAAAACCAACATAGTGGGTATGCGACCAGCATGGATCCAGACCAGCCTGCGCATCCGCGCAGTCTGGTCAGGCTCCATGCTGTTCGCTTTTAAAGCCTATTGGAATTGGAGAAACTATTTGCGAACAGCATGGATCCTGACCAGACTGCGCGGATGCGCAGGCTGGTCTGGATCCATGCTGGTCGCATACCCACTATGTTGGTTTTCCCATGGCACGGCTCATATGTGAGAGAAAACAAACCTCTGCTTTAGCAGTTTCAAGCTTTTCATCTTTCTCCTTTATCATCTCTTCTTTCTTTGATTTTAATCTGTCCATCTTGCTCTGAAAAAAAAAACAAACAAAAAAACATTTTGTTTGTTGTCTAAAGTGTTCACTTTCTTAGGATAAACTTAACTTTTAGCCTGCTGGCGGCAAGTGATTCTGCCTTTACAACCAGTGCAGACCAAGATCAGCCTGCACATTCATGAAGGCTGAGCATGGTCTGCACTGTTCACTATTCAGTCAGTAAATTTTCAGTGAACACCCCTTTGAATAATAAGTGGTATGGCCCAACTTGAATGATGGACCAGTCCATTTTAGAAATTTAGCAAGCAACCTGCTTATGAAGGCTGCAATATTCTTGTGCCTTTCATCCATTAAAGGTTTTAATTTGAGTGTGTTGAAAGACCACAATTTAACAAAGAAAACTTTTTCCGTCTATCAACAGGCTGATGACTGTATTGTCAAATGTGTGTACAACCAAAACTTTTTAATTTGTGACAAAGTTTGAACTACTTTCATCTATAGTTGCTCTTCAGTCTTAATGTGCATTAATACTAGTAGAATTAAAAGAATCTAATGGTAAGAAAATCTGACATTAAAAAGAGTTACCTGCAATGGTCTTAGCTTTTCTGCTGTATCCTGTAAAAGAAATGATATACATAGCTAAGTAGTCAATCAAGAATATGACTGTTGAAACATCAAAAAATACCTTAAGGTCTGGAAAAGTAAGGCTTTTAACACTGAGGTATGAACAGGGTGTTTGAGAACTAACTCAGTAGGAATGAAGAAAACAAAATAAATGCACATGTTACAGTAAGGTCAATTTTATGAAATATTACATAGATTTCACCCCCCCCCCCCCACAAAAATAAGACTTGAAAATTAAGAAATGAAAGTTTTTGGAATCAATAATACAGTTTGGCATTGTGAGGATTCAGGATTAAAAGGTTACAGACTACACAGTATCAAAACTACAGTAACAGTTAAATGCTGACCTTAACACAGTGAAACCCCCTCGTTCAAGCATCAATGACTTTGACACTCAGATTTACCTAACAATTTTACGTTGTCCTTGATCATTTTCCAAATATCTTCTATATTTAGATCATTTGAAATTCTGGTTAACTTGAGTATTTTCTTCTACTAGTTATGACCTCGAGCAATAAGCTTTTTTTTACTGTACAGTCGACATTGTATTAAGAGACCACCCAAGGGACTGCAAAGAAGTGGTCTCTTAATGGAATGGTCTCTTAATGAATTTCAGTCAGATGAAAAGAAAAGTTATTTTAACTGTTAATGTAACTGTATTTATTATGAACATACATGTATGGTTTCAAAATCTGTTTTAACATCGTGAGCACTTTTCCAAGTCCACAAACTTTGAAAATTATGGCTATATTGTTTGTCAGTTCGACTGATACAAAGGTCAATTACATTCAGTCACGTGCAAAACGTACTCGCTAATTACACAGATGAAGAAGTGACCGGTAGAAATTTGGTACCCGGTCGCTTGATAGATACTTTTGTCGGATATTTTACCTGTCGGGACTACATTTATGTGGTCGCTAGTCGTTTAATAAAAAAGTCGTTTAATGGAATGAACCTATATACTAAAAACGTTCGGGAGGGATTTTGACCGGTCGTTTAACACAAAAATCGCTTAATAGAGGTGGTCGCAAGTACGATGTCGACTGTATATTGTTTATCCATAAAAATGGTAGATGGTCTTACACTGTCAGTCAAAAGAACTTTTTATTGCTGAATACTTAGTTAAATATATACCTTTATATCCTGTTCATGCATGGTATTTTCTGATTCTAAGTTTGCCTTGTCTTCCTCCAGTTTAATCCTTTGTTGCAGGTCACTCTCAATGCCAAACTTTTCCTCCTTCAAGCTGTTTATAGTGGCTCTCAGAATCTGTACCTGCTCTGAGTGGTCAGCCAACTTCTGACGCTTGTGGTCCAGACTTCTTGTAGTTGAATCCCTGTCAAGTTCAATCATTCATAAATGAAGGTGTCAAAGGTCATACAATATTTAGCTTGATTATCAATAATCATCAGAGGGCAATATATGTCCAAAGGTATGTCCTTTGACCCCTCTGGGACCTTGACCTTGAAGCAAGCCATCCAAAACATGTGTTCTGCACATCGTCTTGATGTGGTGAACATTTGTGTCAAGTTTTTTTGAAATTCTTCACGGGGTTCAAGAGTTACAGAGCGGCAATGAAATTGCTAACAGACGGACCGAAGGACACCGGGGTATAACATAATATGTCTCTTCAGGCTTATAAAAAGGAGCTTGCTATAATGCAAAGAAATATAATAAATTGCTCTGCAGGTGAGAATGAAACATAAAATTTATTTTATCATTACTTATCTTGATGGGTTAGTCATGAGATAGAACTAGAGGGATAATTTATGAAGTTTATGACTGAAATACTGCAATAATGACACATACACTCTGACCTGTAGATCCTCTTTCTCATCAATGACCATCTGTAGTGTTCGTCCAGAATCTGCCAACAAACATCACAAAGAATTTGATGAATCAAATACAGGAAAACCTTGACAGACAGAATGCTCTCAGCATTTTCTTGAATTTTAAGGAAATGAATGTTATCAGGAGTTTTACTGACAAGACCTTGCCAAGCATGTCATCATTTACCAGCATATGGTTTTTCTATCATCAAATGACTTGCTTGATGGCAGGGAAGATTGTTTGATAATATTCTTGTGCAAAGATGGCTACATTATCTATGTTCAGGGCTGCACTTGTTTTGCCACTGGCTCATAATCTTCTCTAACCTTCAGTTTAAATAGGAATTATCTTACCTCCCCCGGACAGTTTAGCAGCTTGTGTAGCAATTTTCTTGTCAAGTTCGGAAACATCACCGAAGTACCTGTCCATCATGACAATATCTGGCTGTATCTGTTTGGCCATGGACTCGTCATCTTCCTTCACCTTCAATTCTTCCTCTATCTGATTAATATAAATAGTTTTTTTTGTGTATTAAGATCTGCAGGATCTTGACAGAATTCCCAGGTGCTATAACTGGAAAACAAGAGGGCCATGAAGGCCCTGTATTGCTCACCTGACCTATTGACCTAAAGATCAACAAGATTAACATTCTGACCAAGTTTCATTAAGATATGGTCATAAATGTGGCCTCTAAAGTGTTAACTAGCTTTTCCTTTGATTTGACCCCGTGACCTAGTTTTTGACCCGACATGACCCAGATTCGAACTTGACCTAAAGATCATCAAGATTAACATTCTGACTAAGTTTCATGAAGATACAGTCATAAATGTGGCATCTAGAGTGTTAACAAGCTTTTCCTTTGATATGACCTAGTGACCTAGTTTTTGACCCCATCTAACCCAGATTTAATCTTGACCTAAAGATCATCAAGATTAACATTCTGACCATGTTTCATTGCGATATGGTCATAAATGTGGCCTCTACAGTGTTAACTAGCTTTTCCTTTGATTTGACCTGGTGACCTAGTTTTTGACCCGACATGACCCAGATTCAAATTTGTCCTAAAGATCATCAAGTTTAACATTCTGACTAAGTTTCGTGAATATACAGTCAAAAATATGGCCTCTAGAGTGTTAACAAGCTTTTCCTTTGATTTGACCTTGTGACCTAGTTTTTGACCCCACCTAACCCAGATTTGAATTTGAGCTATAGCTCATCAAGATTAACATTTTGACCAAGTTTCATTAAGATAAGGTCATAAATGTGGCCTCTACAGTGTAAACTAGCTTTTCCTTTGATTTGACCTGGTTACCTAGTTTTTTATCCTACATGACCCAGATTCAAATTGGACCTTAAGATCATCAATATTAACATTCTGACCAAGTTTCATGAAGATACAGTCATAAATGCGGCCTCTACAGTGTTAACAAGCTTTTCCTTTGATTTGACCTGGTGACCTAGTTTTTGAACCCAGATAACCCAATATCGAACATGTCCAAGATTTTATTAAGGGTAACATTCTGACCAAGTTTCATTAAGATTGGGCCAAAAATGTGACCTCTAGAGTGTTAACAAGCTTTTCCTTTGATTTGACCTGGTGACCTAGTTTTTGACCCCAGATGACCCAATATCAAACTCGTCCAAGATTTTATTGAGGGTAACATTCTGACCAAGTTTCATTAAGATTGGGCCAAAATTGTGACCTCTAGAGTGTTAACAAGCTTTTCCTTTGATTTGATCCAGTGACCTAGTTTTTGACCCCAGATGACCCAATATCGAACTCGTCCAAGATTTTATTGAGGGTAACATTCTGACCAAGTTTCATAAAGATTGGGCCAAAATTGTGACTTCTAGAGTGTTAACAAGCTTTTCCTTTGATTTGACCTGGTGACCTAGTTTTTGACCCCAGATGACCCAATATCGAACTCGTCCAAGATTTTATTAAGGGTAACATTCTGACCAAGTTTCATTAAGATTGGGCCAAAAATGTGACCTCTAGAGTGTTAACAGTCAAATTGTTGACGACAGACGGACGACGGACGACAGACACAGGGCGATCACTAAAGCTCACCTTTGAGCACTTTGTGCTCAGGTGAGCTAATAACACTTTTCCAGCATAAAATCTGTAAACGCTAAAGTTAAACAAGCAAGTTCCATCAATTGGTATCCCCTGCCAAATGCTCTTGTGTTGAGGAATGGTAAAGAAATATATCCAGCAAAAAGGATGTTACTAAGAAGCAAATAATTTCCTTACATTTGAACTTAAAAGAACAGAAGTCCTTAAGACAGCACAATCAAGTAAGAAATCTGGAATGTTGGTGGTGACGGGGATTGGGGTTTACGACTTCACATGTTGATAAATATTCATGGAAGGGAGATTGGTTCAAATAAGCTTGAAGCCTTCATCACAATCCAGCTAAAATAAATAGTATAAACTAAACTAAGTTTTTAAAAGTCAAATTGCCCTAAGCACAATATTTAGTGTCTTACATTACTGAGATCCTCTTTCTGTTTATGTATTTCTTCCTGTGTTTTCTTCAAGCTAGATTTCAGCTGGGGAATCTCTGTCTCGTCAAGTTTCTCCATCTGAAATACCGTAAGTCATCTGCCACTTTATATTTAATGCGCAAATGCATTTCCATGGAACGATTATGAAATCTTACAATTATGTGGGCATCTGAACCAAATAATTTATTTGCCCAATTAGAAACTGAGTATAAACGATCTTTATTACAGTATATAAGATTAACAGAGACACCTACATTTTCCTTGAGAGGTTTCAGCTGCAACAGAGCATCATACTTTTCCTGACATTCATCAATTTCTTCATCAGCTGTCTTCAGCTTGCTTGGTACCATACGCAACTTCTCCTTCAGCTGAAAGTTTAAACGATAGAGCACTTGACTATTCGAAGAATTCATCTAAGTATGGGGTCAAAGTTTCAAAGCCATATATCAAACAGTTTAGACTTTGGCTCAGTTATGGCCCTTTTTCTGACATAGAAAAGTTACATACCCTTGACTACAGATGGAGGTCATCATGATGAACATGCGTTCAAAGTTTCAAAGCGTACATTACAGTAATCTTTGTACTGAATAAGAAACAATGACAACCTTATGACATAGCCATTAGCTTCTCTAAGGAGTCTAAATTTTCAGTAAATCATTAAAAAGAACAGGGCCCAGTTGTTCAAAACTTTAACAGGTGATTAAGCTAAAGTTCGATTAACTTTTAGAGTTATATTTCAACATTTTAGAAAACTTAGAAAAACAAATGTATGAGTTAATGATTAGGAACACTAAAATGTCTTTACAGCAAAACTATAACTAGTGTTTCCCACCAAGATTATTATTATCTTGAATCAAAATTTAACAGGCGCTTAGTTTAACAGCCCATTAAGTTCCAAACAACTGGACCCAGGTCTTGCTCAGGATCCAAACCTATGACTCTCTATTACAGGTTCTATGCTCTGCCTACTGAGCTGATAAAGTGAAAACTGTGCATAAAAGCCTCTGTGAAATAGGAAACAAATCTAGTCATCCTTCTCTAAATCCCTGGCATACCTGTACAAGTTCTTCTGACCTGACATATACACTACACTAATACGAGTGAGAGCATACCTCAAGTATGAGTTCTCGGACATCTTGTTGTGTATCAAAACCTCTGTGACACAGCGGACAACATGGGTCATCCTTCTCTAAATCATTGGCATACTTCTTGAAGAAATGTTGAGCTCCCAGCAAAGACCCACGCTGACTGTAATACATTTTTTATGATATAAATCTAATGTTCCCCATCACCAGTATAACTAAAGCATACCTCATGATAAAGATCGTTTACTTCCTGTGATGTATTAAAACAACGATGGCATTACGGGCAAAATGGATTTTCTCCATCCAAATCTCTGATATACTTCTTGAACATATTTTCCTCTCCTAAAATGAGCCCATGCTTACTGCAAATGACATGTAAATACGATAAGTAACCTTCATTTGTTTGTTTGTTCTGGGTTTAAGAACATTTTTTCAGAAGTATTTCACTTAAGCAATGGTGGTCATTTAACCTAACAAGTATTCCAGGATTTTATACTAGTACTACCTTGTCCTCTGCAAGTCAATAACAACTTTGTCACATCAATCTAAGGTGGATGGCAAAAGACTTAAGCCATATTGTCTTTTTTCTTATTGCCATGAAAAGCAATTGCCTCTTTTGAGGATCCAACCCACAGCCTCTCTTCTTAAAGTCATCTGCTCTACCCACAGTGATATTAGAAAAGTTTCAACATAGATGTTTAAACAAAGAGACTAACTAACAGGCTTCAGTTGCTGATAACTGGTTGGACTATCTAAATCTTATACAAAGAAATCAGAAATATTGTTGATGCTTTCTAATTCAAGAACTGCCTAACCAGGGATCAAATTTGTTGTCTCTATATTTGCGGTCATGTGTTTTGTAGATGGGGACCAAGAAATAGGAATATTATAATAACAACAAGCAAGAATCGATGCTTAAAGCTGACTTAACATCATGGTAAGTAACAATTCTGAAATCGTTCTCCCCAAAATACAACAAGAGGACCATGATGGTCCTGAATCGCTCACCTATCTCCACATGACCCAGTGTTCAACTGAGTATGACATCGTTATTTCTATTATTTGACATAGTGACCTAGTTTTTGAGCACATGTGACCTAGATATCATCAAGATAAAAAATTCTGACCAATTTTCATGAAGATCCATTGAAAAATATGGCCTCTAGAGAGGTCACAAGGTTCTTCTATTATTTGACCTAATGACCTAGTTTTTGAAGGCACGTGACCCACTTTTAAACTTGACCTAGATATCATCAAGGTGAACATTCTCACCAATTTTCATGAAGATCTCGTGAAAAATATGGCCTCTAGAGGGGTCACAAGGTTTTTCTATTTTTCGACCTACTGACCTAGTTTTTGACCGCACATGACCCAGTTATGAACCTGACCTAGATATCATCAAGTGAACATTCTCACCAATTTTCATGAAGATCCATTGATAAATATGGCCTCTAGAGAGGTCACAAGGTTTTTTCTATTTTTAGACTACTGACCTAGTTTTTGACCCCACGTGACCCAGTTTCGAATCTGACCTAGATATCATCAAGATGAACATTCTGACCAATATTCATGAAGATCTCATGAAAAATATGGCCTCTACAGAGGTCACAAGGTTTTTCTATTTTTAGATCTACTGACCTAGTTTTTAACCCCACGTGACCAGTTTCGAACTTGACCTAGATATATTCAAGGTAAACATTCTGACCAATTTTCATGAAGATCCATTGAAAAATATCGCCTCTAGAGAGGTCACAAGGTTTTCCTATTTTTAGACCTACTGACCTAGTTTTTGACAGCACATGACCCAGTTTCGAACTTGACCTAGATATCATCAAGGTGAACATTCTGACCAATTTTCATGAAGATCCATTGAGAAATATGGCCACTAGAGAGGTCACAAGGTTTTTCTATTTTTAGATCTACTGACCTAGTTTTTGATCCCACATGACCCAGTTTCGAACTTGACCTAGATATCATCAAGGTGAACATTCTGACCAATATTCATGAAGATCTCATGAAAAATATGGCCTCTAGAGAGGTCACAAGGTTTTTCTATTTTTAGATCTACTGACCTAGTTTTTAACCCCACGTGACCCAGTTTCGAACTTGACCTAGATATCATCAAGATGAACATTCTGACCAATTTTCATGAAGATGCATTGAGAAATATGGCCTCTAGAGAGGTCACAAGGTTTTTCTATTTTTAGACCTAATGACCTAGTTTTTGACCCTACGTGACCCAGTTTCGAACTTGACCTAGATATCATCAAGATAAACATTCTGACCAATATTCATGAAGATCTCATGAAAAATATGGCCTCTAGAGAGGTCACAAGGTTTTTCTATTTTTAGACCTACTGACCTAGTTTTTAACCCCACGTGACCCAGTTTCGAACTTGACCTAGATATCATCAAGATGAACATTCTGACCAATTTTCATGAAGATGCATTGAGAAATATGGCCTCTAGAGAGGTCACAAGGTTTTTCTATTTTTAGACCTAATGACCTAGTTTTTGACCCTACGTGACCAGTTTCGAACTTGACCTAGATATCATCAAGATAAACATTCTGACCAATACTCATGAAGATCTCATGAAAAATATGGCCTCTAGAGAGGTCACAAGGTTTTTCTATTTTTAGACCTACTGACCTAGTTTTTGACCCCACGTGACCCAGTTTCGAACTTGACCTAGATATCATCAAGGTGAACATTCTGACCAATTTTCATGAAGATCTTGTGAAATATATGGCCTCTAGAGAGGTCACAAGGTTTTTCTATTTTTAGACCTACTGACCTAGTTTTTGATGGCACGTGCCCCAGTTTCGAACTTGACCTAGATATCATCAAGATGAACATTCTGACCAATTTTCATAAAGATCCCATGAAAAATGTGACCTCTAGAGTGGTCACAAGCAAAAGTTTACGGACGCACGGACGCACGGACGCACGGACGGACGACGGACGACGGACACCGCGCGATCACAAAAGCTCACCTTGTCACTTTGTGACAGGTGAGCTAAAAATGTACATGTAGTACCATGCTTTATTTTTATGAAAGTGTGTTTTCTTTAGATTAAATTACGACTTACTCTCTGACTTTCTCCATTTTTTCTTGTATTGTTGAGAGTCCTTCATCAAAGTTCTGACTACCACACACATTGTAGACCCTCTCTTCTAGACCTAAATATACAAACTGTAATTACTGGTACAGCAACAAAACTGAAAAACCTCACATCATCAACAAAGTAAACAATGATATAACATAAACAAATTAAAATGAATTATTGCTTTTATTATTATACCTAACCTTACTCCTAGTAGCATGAATAAATGTTTCTTCCAAGTCATTAACCATTACTTCACATGTTAAACAGAACAAGAAGCTGCGTTCAATAAACGCTTGATGCCCCCGGTGGCATCCTTGTCGATACAAAGCAACGTAAGTCCAAAATGAGGTAAAGTTCAAGGTCAAACTGAGGTCAGGTGATGTTTGAAGATGAGGAATGGTCACAGGTTACATCTGCATTAGTATCAAGTCCTTCTAGTAAGGGGTATTGATGCTAGACGAAATTGTCCCATTTGGTTAACCAAGAGATGGCCCATATAAAGCAAACTAAGTCCAAAATGAGGTCAAGGTCAAACTGAGGTCAGGTGATGTCTGAAGATGAGGAATGGTCACAGGTTACATCTGCATTAGTATCAAGTCATTCTAGTAAGGGGTATTGATGCTAGATGAAACGGTCCCATTTGGTTAACCAAGACATGGCCCATATAAAGCAACCTAAGTCCAAAATGAAGTCAAGGTCAAACTGAGGTCAGGTGATGTCTGAAGATGAGGAATGGTCACAGGTTACATCTGCATTAGTATCAAGTCATTCTAGTAAGGGGTATTGATGCTAGACGAAACGGTCCCATTTGGTTAACCTCGTACGGACAGACGGACGGACAGGACAATCACTATATGCCTCCCGCATCAGTAGATGCCGGGGGCATAAAAATGTTAGCTATTTCAGGTTTTTGGGGATAATGGTAAGACGCGCAAGACCCTTAATTTCAGAAGCTTCCTATGATTCCTTGAACATGCAAGATGTGAAGCAACCACACTGGACCTCAGTTTAAAGTCTACGCCTAAAATGTTCCTTATTTCAGTTGGGAGCAGCTGGTGATCTAACTGTCAGTTTAGCAGTCTAAGATCACTAGACAACATATCCCCTCTATACTGGCTTCATTAGCCCTTACCCTGCTAAATTTCTATAATGAACTTGTCCATCTTTCAATTTGGACAGTACCATTAACTGGTAAAAGAGGTGCTTACCAAAAATATACTGATTGAATGGTGAACAGTGCAGATCACGATCAGACTGCATGGATGTGCAGGCTGATCATAATCTACACTGGTCGTAAAGGCAGAATCAATCGTGTCTAGCATGGTAAGGGTTAGAAGTGCTTTTGACTCTGATAACTGTAAGTGTTGTACAAAGTTATGATACACCCTATCTATTAAGTTACAATGTAAAGTATACACTACAGAACAAGGTTACCAACTACATACAGTTTCTTATCCTTCGGACATACTGAGAATAAATGATGTGTATGAAGTTCCATTGAAATCCCTCTAAATATATGGAAGTAATTACTGCCACAGACGTTTCTGCAATGGATAAACGAACTAACTGCATCACTGACCGATAGTAAGATAACTCCTATATACCTTTCCCCAAGCTTTGCAGGCATAAGGAGCAGAACACACCTGCACTTATTCTTGTGTTTATTTAAAGTTCATATTTTATACTAAGAAACAAGAATTACCTTTGAGTTCTGCCTCCTTTTTCTTGAGTTGGTCCCTGTAAAATAGTGTTTTATCATGCATGAAGGCAATAGAGAAATATTCAAACTGCATTAGATAGTGTGAAAGCAAATTCAGTAATTCATCTTTCAATTAATACTAATTTATTTAAACCATATTGTATCAAAAGCTGGAAACTTCTTTGAATTACTGTCAAGTCTGCTTCCTCGAAAATCCAGTGACGGTGTCACAAAAATCCAGTGACGGTGTCACATGAGGTGTGGTCATCACCAACATGGCATTCAAACCCATGACCTCTGGGTTGAGCATCCGGCACTTTACCCACTTAGCTAACACTCCCATTAGATTGGATAATATTCATTATGTTTGTCTTTTCCCCCATTAAACATTGCAAGACAGGGATTAATATCAACAAGTTTTGTGACAATGAAACTTAACCCATACCCTGCTAAATTTCTAAAATGGATTGGTCATCATTCAATTTTGGCAATACCATTTATCATACAAAGGCGTGTTCACTGATTCACAATTTACTGACTGAATAGTGAAAAGTGCAGGTTGATCTTGGTCTGCACTGATCACAAAAGCAGAATGACTTGCTGCCAGCAGGCTAAAGGTTAATTAACATTTTCCTATCAGTAATTAACAATGTCCCAACATCAAAGATAGAAAAAAAAGTGTTTAACCTCACCTCACTTAAAACATCTTAATTCAAAATCTCAGGCTCTACCTGTGGTATTGCAGTTATAGGGAAGGTAAATATAGTAATATCAAACTTTCATTGCTTTATTTTCATTTTTTTTTTTGTTTGTTATAAGTTGCACCAACACCATGTAGGCCATAAGACAACATTCCAGCTATGAACAGTGCAGAAAGACTTTGGTATTCAGTAGAACCGCTGACCTAAAATTAGCTGGATAGTCTCCATATATGTAAAATTCTACTATGCTGAAAGAGGAAACTACGTGATTTGAGGTCAGCAGCCTTAATGTAAGAACCCCTGAAAATTTACCGACTGAACAGCAAACAGTGCAGACCATGATCAGCTTGCACGGATGTGCAGACTAATCTTGGTCTGCACTGGTCGCAAAGGAAAAGTCTTCTGCCGCCAGCAGGCTAAAGATACCTACAGACAGGCAAATACATAATGCTCACATTCTCTTGTGACCATAACTAACCAGATTATAACCATACATGCTACTGTTTTATTCCATGAAATCATTAATAATCACTGGGGGAATCTACAATACCAACAAACTTGTATATGCTTTGTCTTTTGAATTTGAAAACCACATATTAACCTGCTTACGAAAAAGCTGTGCTGACTCAAACCTAGAAATTTCAAGCCCACCAAACTATTTTTAAACCACAAAATTTAACACAATCATCGCACTTACATGCTCATTTTTCTCTCTGTTTCCATCTTTGACATTGTGTTTCTGATCTGATTCATCTTAGCTGAACACTTCTTCACATCTTCATTCTGGTTACTACACAAACAGAAAATACATTAATACACATGACTATAGCCTTGGAATTTTTTAAAATGATCAGACTTGATAAAAATTTATAACAGTTGGCAGACACACTAAGGCCAAGATTCTTCCGGTCCACAGTGGCGTAACTTTGGAATTATTTGCTGCAACACTTTCAGGAAGAAACCAATTTTAACCAGTTTAAAGGTTGTGTGGAGTGGAGAAAGCTGCATCTGCACTGTGTATTCTAGTTTCTAGAAAGATGCAGTTAATGTGAAACTATGGCACGTTGATATCAAAATTTGCATGAATGGTGTCTCAATTCTGCTGATTTTGTAACATCTCTTATATCGTTTACAGCTCACATTTTATCAGCATATTATCCACAATGTTATCATTACTATCAAACTATTACACCACATTTATAGAGTACTCTTTTCATGAGCATACACATTGAAAAGTGCTCTACAGTAGATATTCTGAAGAATACAAACTATACAGATAACACGAAATTATCTGATATCTTCATTTTGAAGACAAAACCAAAAATACAGTTCCTGTAGGCAGAATTTGAAATACTCTGTGACTTTGCCACTTTCCTTTCATATTCAACAAACACTGTCAATTCAATGTTTATCTTCCAATGTAAAACCTGTCATTTTGAAGAGCAAACTTGATAAATTACCTGATATAATCTTCTAGTTCACCTCGAATATTTTTGCTTGGCGCATGACCCAGAAGATATTTGACTGTGTCTTCACGTTTGGCTTTCCTGAAACATAAAATCATACATCTGCAGAATCTTAATTTACTTATCATTAGATCTCTATAAAATGGAACAAATGAGCCGTGCCATGGGAAAACCAACATAGTGGGTTTGCGACCAGCATGGATCCAGACCAGCCTGCGCATCCGCGCAGTCTGGTCAGGCTCCATGCTGTTCGCCTTTAAAGCCCATTGGAATTGGAGAAACTGTTAGCGAACAGCATGGATCCTGACCAGACTGCGCGGATGCGCAGGCTGGTCTGGATCCATGCTGGTCGCATACCCACTATGTTGGTTTTCCCATGGCATGGCTCAAATCTTTCCATCATGCCTTATACTTGCATAAAGATCCTTCGGAACCTTTCGAATCGTTTCAAAGTTACAGCCCAGACATGATGCATTTCAGATGGATGATCTTACATACCGATGGACAGTCCATTTACAGTGCGAATTTGGTTTACTGAGCACAACTGTAGATGTAAAACACCCTTTAAATCCGTAAGCACTTGTTACACGATACTAATTTGTCATTAAATAATGATACCATTTAAGATTACTAAACTGTAAATGGGAAATACTCTCCCATCATTCTCATTTGTAGACTATGCACCAGCAAGTGCAACCAGTAAACCAGAGTCTAGTCGTGATTTCTATATGCCTTCCTTTGGGTCATAATAAAAACTTAAGTAAACAGTACTTTAAGATAAATTTCCATTATAAAGATGCAGAACATAACATACAGCCTTCTGATGTTTTCTTCTTTTGAAACTTTATCTTTCTTCAGCATATCTAGTTCAGCCTGGGCGCTCGACTGTAAGTGAAGTCTGTTCATCTCTGAGCTGAAATAATGTATGTATTGTAATCAACATAAAATACAGCAAGCAAAGATCAACTGTTTAATTATTTTCAATTCTTGTATTGGTTAACTAGTTAAGCAGAGACTAAAACACAACCTAAAATACATCAACTTTTCTCCCCAGTGTGACCTTGACATTGGAATTGCCACCTCGTACTTATTTTATTCTAAAATTTCTCCATGCATTAGAAACTTATAAAACAAAAGACCAAATATGCCCAATATGTTTTGAACCTTGACCTAGAAGCCCCTATAGTATAACATATATAAATGAGAACTATGAAGAGCTTATACCTCTTTACAAAGGCAGTAATTTCTTTCCAACTACAATGTTGTCTTAGTAAATTAACCTCTTCAGAGATACAACCTCTATACAACAACCAGGTTTCAGTTTTCCTGCTGTGTTGCATTACAAAGGTTGCACTGAATGTAGCAAGCAACATGAACCTTAAGATCAGCTGAACGCTCAGAGGTAAGGTAGGGTGTCTCTCTAATATAATTACTTTCACTTATAAAACAAGAGCTGTCCGTAAGACAGCCAAGCTCGACTATTCGAAATATTGACCCAGAAGCAGGAAAATATTACCCAAAAAAGTTAAATATCAAAAGAGTTTTAAGTTCAAAAGGGGGAATAATTTGACCAAAATGCATATCAGTTATGGGACTTGCTGCTATCAACTAGATTTATAACCCTGAAGGCACATGAGAAGTTTCAATTCAATATCTGCATTAGTTTTGGAGATAGAAACTTGCATGTAAAACTTTAACCAGAATTTTCAAAGTCCAAAAGGGGGCATAATTTGCCCAAAATACATGCCAGAGTTATGGGACTTGATCCAGTGAGGTTAGTAATTGATCTAGAAAAAGAAAAAATAAGTTTCAAATCTATATGCCTTTTAGTAATAACTGTATGTACTTGCACGCAAAACTTTAACCAGAATTTGCTAAGTCCAAAAGGGGGCATAATTTGGCCAAAATGAAGGTCAGAGTTATGGGACTTGATCCTATCAACTAGTTTTATAACCCCGAAGACACATGTGAAGTTTCAAATCAATATCTGCATTAGTTTTGGAGATAATAACTTGCATGTAAAACTTTAACCAAAATTTTCTAAGTCTAAAAGGGGGCATAATTTGCTCAAAAAACATGTCAGAGTTATGGGACTTGACCCAGTGAGGTTGGTAATTGATCAAGAAAAAGAAAAAATAAGTTTTAAATCTATATGCCTTTTAGAAATAGTTGTATGTACTTGCACGCAAAACTTTAACCAGAATTTTCTAAGTCTAAAAGGGGGCATAATTTGGCCAAAATGAAAGTCAGAGTTATGGCACTTGCTGCTATCAACTAGTTTTATAACCCCGAAGACACATGTGAAGTTTCAAATCAATATCTGCATTAGTTTTGGAGATAGTAACTTGCATGTAAAACTTTAACCAAAATTTTCTAAGTCTAAAAGGGGGCATAATTTGCTCAAAAAACATGTCAGAGTTATGGGACTTGACCCAGTGAGGTTGGTAATTGATCTAGAAAAAGAAAAAATAAGTTTTAAATCTATATGCCTTTTAGAAATAGTTGTATGTACTTGCACGCAAAACTTTAACCAGAATTTTCTAAGTCCAAAAGGGGGCATAATTTGGCCAAAATGGAAGTCAGAGTTATGGCACTTGCTGCTATCAACTAGTTTTATAACCCCGAAGACACATGTGAAGTTTCAAATCAATATCTGCATTAGTTTTGGAGATAGTAACTTGCATGTAAAACTTTAACCAAAATTTTCTAAGTCCAAAAGGGGGCATAATTTGCTCAAAATACATGTCAGAGTTATGGGACTTGACCCAGAGAGGTTGGTAATTGACCTAGAAAAAGAAGAAATAAGTTTCAAAGCTAAATGCCTTTCATTGATGGCTGTATGTACTTGCATGCAAAAACTTAACCAAGGTGTGACGCCGACGCCGACGCCGAGGGTGAGTAGAATAGCTAGACTATTCTTCGAATAGTCGAGCTAATAACAGACCAATCACAGTCTAGGACCTGGCAACAAGTTAAACTGCTTTTGTCCTGGTAATTGTACTTAGACACAATAAGCAGTGAACCAGTCAACCCTAGCTCTGAGAAGAGATAGTTTAATTCAGCTCTCTGTGTGAAAGGTATGAATAGCAGTTACTCGAGTTAACCTGAGTTTGTGAGTATAACTCAATCAAAGTCACCCTTTTTATGCATAAATTTTTAATCTAAGATCTTACTTCAGTTCACTTATTTTTGCCTCCATGCTTGACTTTTCCTTAGACAATTCTGCTATTTCTTGCTTAAGTTCATCAGTGTTGACTGAGGACTCCTGGGTCTGAAGATCATGCTCCTACAATAAACATATCACAATGTCTATATAACTAACAAATCTTCTGTTCTGATTACAGTCATATTTTTGTTTTATATCCGATATGGAAAAAAACCCCATTAATTTTGATATGCTTTCTTACTGGACATAATTAAAGGTTGACATTATAGCTAATAGACTACTCTGGGGACAGAGTTACACATGCATATGTTAGGTATACCCAGAGTAGTCTATGCAAGCTGTCAGAAAGTGGACTATAAAACTATAAACACTTTCTGTGTTGGCTAAAAGAAAATTCTTTGAAGGAACCTACAGCCAATCTATGGAACGGTCTCTGAAGATTTCTGAGAAATCTCACTGAAGGTAAAAATTCTGAAACAACCTTTGTACATTATGTTTTTCTTTTTTTTTTTGTTGGGTTTAATGTCGCACAAACACAATCATAGGTCATATGGCGACTTTCCAGCTTTATGGTGGAGGAAGACCCCAGATGCCCCTCCCTGCATTATTTCATCACAAGCAGGCACCTGGGTAGAACCACTGACCATCTGTAAGCCAGCTGGATGGCTTCCTCACATGAAGAATTCAATGCCCCGAGTCAGGCTCGAACCCACATCATTGAGGTGCAAGCGATTTGAAGTCAGCGACGTAACTTTTATTTCAACTGCTACAAATCACGTTAACCTAAAAATCAAAGCATTTACCTAGTCATAATGCTTGAATCTGTCAGACAGACAACTGTCTTGAACTTAACAATGATACATACATGTCTTTTGAGTTCCCTCTTGATCTGATCCAGTCTGCCACCTGAAGCTTCTATGGCACTCAGCTTTCTGTTGATCTCCTTTATCTTGTCTCGGTTGTCCATCTGAAAATTATGTATGAAACTTCCATGTTCATAAAGTGTGAATCTACTACATCTTTTGAGTTGCGGATAAGGAAATCTCAACAGAGGTGGAGGTTCTGTCTAAAGCAATGTTCTACTGAGATTTTGGACATATCTCAAAACGAAGATGGAATTTCAATATAACCACAACTTCACTGGCCTGTTAGTTTTATTTTCACACTGTTTCGACCAATTTACTGAACTAATTAGCCATTACTGGGAAACATACACATGACAAATTCATCATAAAACCACGACTCCATTGAGTTTAAACAACTGATTTTTCTAAATAACACAACTTTCTGACAGTGTTTAATAGAGTTAATGACCTTTAGCATAAATATAAAGTGTAAATAATGCAGAAAAACTTTAATATAAAGATGTAGAAAAATAAAGAAACATATGACTGATAAGAGACAATAGATGAGAGAGGTTTATCTTGCACTACTTTATCTTGCAGCAGTATTTTTTTTACAATACAACCTCTCATAGGTGAGTAAAAAGAGTCGCAGCTAAGAAATGCAGTAATTTAGTAGAAACCAAGGTTTTTAACAATCACAATCTAAATAAATATGCTGTTATTTAGCTAAGCATTTTTTTTTAAAGTAAACCTACTATATACTACACTCAAACACTCATTGTAAGTCTGGACATTATATACTTCAAGCAAACAACAACCTGTTATCTATGATCCTTGAGATTTAGTTTCCTCAAGTGTTTAAGTCACATTGACAAAATCTGGGTCATATGATGATATTTCTGCTTTTAATGGTGAAGAAAAACCTCAGTTGCCCTTCTGGGTATTATTCTAGACACAGGTGAGCTCCTGGATAGAACCATTGGCCTTTCATTAGCTGGGTGGATGAGTCTGTACTAAGAAAACTTCTACCCCTCAAGCCAAGTTTCAAACCCATAGCAATAAGGGACAAGTAATATGAAATCAACAACCTTAACCACTCATCCACGAACACTCAACCAGAGCTTTAGATATTTACCATCATATCCCTCTTTATTTTCTCATTCTGTTCCAGCTTTGTTTTGGTATCTCTTAATTCATCAATCTTCTGCTGTATCACCTTCTCCTCTTCTTCAAAGTCAGTCTGTAGGAAGAGAAACAGTAAATGATTACTTTTAAGAACTAAATGGTCACTTTTTATGATCCAGAGGATCCAAGTATTTATGCGTGAACCAATACCCAGGAAATTTAGAATGTATGCATTGACACGTTCACAATTTTGTTTTCCTGAAATTGAAACAAGTATACCACTTACTCCAAAAAGCATGCTCACATGTTGATATTTTAAATTAATTATTTTTCGACAATAATTTTGCATGTGATGCTACATCCAGAAGAGTGTCAGAAGTTTGCAATGAGTTAACAAAAGTGCCTAGACGTTTATCATGCCAAATGTATTATTTTCATTATTATACCACATTTATATATACATCTTTTCAAGTATTATACATGTATACTTGTATAATCTATATACAATGTACTTGTACAAATGTATAATGGTTATTGATAAAGAGTATAAAAGTTTGTAAACCTTTTTTTGCCTTGTTTCCTCTACCATGGCCTCGAGTTTATCACGCATGCTCTTTAAGAACAGTTTGTACTTCTCATCAGTTATGGCTCCTGTTAAACCTGAAAATATAAAAAGACTCATAAATACTACAGTAACCTTCCATTACTGCATCTTCTTATTATAACCTCATGGGAAAGATGTAACAAATTGTTTTGTTTCATTTTTGTTACATTTTTGAAAGTCAGAAAAATTCTTACATCCTTAGCATAGCTCGTCCAAAATTTTTCTGCATTACTTAAACATCATTAGCCATTTACCCATTTATCCACTGATTCGCCAATACTGTGACAATATAGTACTGGTGTTCTTCATTATTATGGTAAAAGAACCATATACAAGCTGACATCAGTTCAAAATGTCAAGTCTTTTCAGCAGTAGGTGCCTTCCTAATGACTCATTTTCCATGACTGTGAATTATTAGTCACAATGCTACAGACAAATGAAGGTTTTTATTATTTACCTTCAAAACTATATTCATCTGCAAACTGTTTTATCATGTCATCTCTCTTTGCTATATTTTCCTCTTGGCGCTGAAAAGTGACAGAATAAAATGTTTTTGAAAATTCTCCAATTAAGGGGGAATGGTACTTTGTCAAAATTTAAGACTTGCTAATAGTCGTATATACCAAAATAAACTTGTAGATATTTCAAATTTGTATCATCATCTTTTAGAGCGATAAACATGCGTATGACGTTACCATGACGTCGCAAACATGACCCGTTTTCGCGCTTTTTACGTCCGTTAATGGTAGCACTAAAATGGTATAAAACTCGATACTACAAACGTATTGTTGGCGTCAATGCATTAGATTATATATCAAACGACAGAATAAAGCAATTTCTTAGTGATCATTAACATGAAAAGGTATTTTCTATCCGAATTTTCGAAGGAGGTGCGAAAACAGACTTTTGGTTGTTTAAGAAAATTCAGGAAAAAAATCGCTTCTGATCCATTTTGCAAAAAATTGGCCCGTGGAATTTTTGCCAAATTTTTGTATGTAAAAATTCATTATGTTGTAAATGGCTGTGCAAAAATAGAAAAAAGTTCACCGAAGCGTTTTTCTAGTACAACCGTTTGAATTAGAGCATTGTGACGCAATAAACAACGTCGCTTAAGACATGACGTAAGCACGTGAATATTTACATTATTTGCCTTATTTTTACACCAGTGGCTGCAAAGATGGTGCTCTCCATACATATGTGGAACTATGCTTTCTAGCGCCTGTATTAATTCAGCTTCTCCTTTTTGTTTGTTTTGATTGACAGCGTATGTGAAATTCTTAATGAATGATGATTTCACTTTTTCGGTTAATGATGGACAGGCTCGACTAATCTTTTCAAGTTTATTTCCTACGATCCGTTTTGTATGTGCTGGATCTGAAAATTTTACAATGTCAAAATTAACTTTCTCCGTTGTTTATTTCGTTGCTGCAGAGTCATCGTCCTCTATAATATGTTTGTACATCAGTCCAGAATTGCTTGCCTCTTTATGCAATTGAGCACTAATATCGGGCTCCATAGCTTTTACAGAATCGCTCCAATTTTTTGGCATCTGTGAAGTTGACCATATTTAATTGTTTTTCGTGTAAACTTTGGTAAGTTTTCACACAGTTATTGTTACTTTCAAACATTATGTATGTTGCAACAATATTTGTTACTTATTTATAAACTTGAACCCATATAATAAAACAGTTATTGACTGTTAAGCCGTCGGATATGATGTGATATTCACCGGAAGAGGGCATTACCTCTTCCAGTGAATACCATACCATATCCAATGGCTCAAAGGTCAATAATAATATAGTTTTCAAAACGAAATTAACATAAATAATTGACAGAAAACCTCAATAAAAATAATGCTTTTTTTCGCTCTAACTTTTAGAAAATTATTGTACTTATATAGCAGTCATAGATAATTATCATTCACACGGGCGTGTTAAATTTGCATATATATTATTTTTGTATGTGTATTTATTTATGTAATAAGTTGCTTTGAAATAAACATAATTTTTGATGGCAAATTTATATTTATAGATAAATTTATTGATAATATTTCTTTAGTACTAATATTTACGAGATTATCCCATTTTTGTTTTCATGCAAAATATAGCCAAGGGAGACAAACAGATACTGATTAATTAAGTACGGCTGTTATTACATTCTTATTACAGAAAACACAACCTAAAGCATAGATTTGTACCAGCATCGTGTTGACTTGTCAGGAAATTATCAGTAGTGCGGTACGGTGACCTCGGAAAAGGGCGCATAACATGCGAGATTGTCGGCTTACATGGAAATTCCAAATGAATTCATATTATTGTGTGTTTTGATTGATAGAATCCTGTTTTACGGCCCTTTCAGTATTTCAGTTATGTCAGGCAGGTAGACAAGCTTACTGCCGCTCATAGGCTGTTTTTTGATAAAAAATATAAGCATTCTTAATTTATTAAGACTTATTATACAGCCATTCTATTCAAAACTTATTCTTTCTAAAATACGTGTAAAATAAAAGCTCAGTACATAATCCAGGATCGGGAACGGATTTAGCATCTTTTTAAGTGATCGTTCTCTAGTGTATACTGCTAGTTTCTATATGGACCAACATTGCAAACTTTAATATATTTTTATTGAATTTTAGGAAAGACAATATTGTGAACCAAGCCGCGAAACAAACGGCATCTGGACGAACATTCATCATTCTATATCGTTATGTCGTCATGTAAACGGAAGGGGCACCTGTCCGTGATGGCATGTTTAAAATTCATAATTTAGTCGTTTTTATTCAGGCTTTTTTCCCCGTCCTGTGCAACAAATAACAAATAACAGAAATGTTTAAATGAAATGAGCCGCGCCTTGTGAAAACCAACATACGGTGGCTTTGCAGTCTGGTCAGGATCCATGCTGTTCGCTAACGGTTTCTTAACTTGCAATAGGCTTTAAAAGCGAACAACATAGATCCTGACAAGACTGCGCAAGCTGGTCTGGATCAAAGCTAGTCGCAAAGCCACTATGTTGGTTTTTTCATGGCGCGGCTCAAATAACATATGTTAAAACAGGTAGAACGGTAACCATTTATGTAAAGGTTTTAAAGTGTAATCTTTGCAAACAGTACACGGCGGAATCTTAAAATGCATACGTAACATTCGAATTTTAAAATTCCGTTGTACTGCTTGCAAAAGAAAAATAGCGTATATATATAAACTGTCAACGTTTAGGACTGCCTACGTGGTCTGATTCACTGAGATATCTCACTGATGGAGGACTGTAAGTTCGAGCCCCGCTACCGAACATGGCTCTTTATGTGAGAACACTTGGTAGTTTGTGTCGGAGGTTAGGAGTTTAGTACTGGTCGTTCCCAGGAACAATGTTTAAGGAAACTACCCGCCATACTGTAGAAACGAGCGTAAAAACTTGATTCAGAAAATTAATCAACTTTTTTGACAGTCTTATTCCTGTAGTACTTACTTAAATTCTATAAATCTGCCTTTAATTGTATCATTAATACAATTTAAACGAAACTCACATTCGGATAGAACTGTGCGGAAATGTTTGTATTTTGATTATTCCATGCTTACCTAATGCAGCTGCAACGTTTATTAAATAGGGTTCCGTAAAATGCCATAGCATTTTAGATATTTAAAATGTAGTACACTATATAGACCTACTTAGTTTCGGAAAATAGGTTTTTTCCAGTAAAGTCTTTGTTTTGAGTTTAACGTCCATTTTTTCAACAGTTTTTCAGTCATATAACGGCGGCTGTTAACCTAACTAGTTTTCCTGGATTCTGTACCAGTACAAACACTGTTCTCCGCAAGTAACTGCCAACTTCCCCACATGAATCAGAGGTGGAGGACTAATGATATCAGGCACAGTGTCGTTCATCAAATAGTCACGGAGAACATACGCCCCGTCCGAGGATCGAACTAGCGACCCCGAGATCCGTTAGACCAACGCTCTTACCTACTGAGCTGAGCGGCGGGCTTCAGTAAAGTCTTTTTCCGCATATTTTGCAACCATTGTCGACGATTCTTCTATTTTGCTTTTCTCCGTTTTATTATCACTCCCGACACTCCCTTTCTTCAAAAACTTAACTTTTTTAGCCTTCTGAACTGTCTGTATTTATCGCGACTTATTGTAGAGAGCAGCTGAGTTTGAAAAAGGTGCATGAAGTGGCTATTGAAATGAACATCAACAACTTCTAGTAATTTAAAATATACGCACTTTCAATGAAACTATTTTGGAATACTGCATGTTATGAAATTGTGTAATATTTTTACGATTAGATTGAAATATTTAATTCATGTCTCATAACTGCTTGTTTATAGGTTTCCAGGTAGAATTATGACAAGCCATTTAAAATAAACACATGTAACGTTACATAACGATTACATGTCTTTTAACGACGCTGCAGTAGTCAAGTTCAAACGGTTTTACTACAAAAACGCGTCGGTGAACTTTTTTCTATTTTGGCATAGATATTAACAACATTATGAATTTTCACATACAAAAATTTGGCAAAAATTCCACGGGCCAATTTTTTGCAAAATGGATCAGAATCGATTTTCTTCCTGAATTTTCTTAAACAACCAAATGTCTGTTTTCGAACCTCCTTCGAAAATTCAAATAGAAAATACCTGTTCATGTTAATAATCACTAAGAAATTGCTTTATTCTGTCGTTTGATATATAATCTAATGCATTGACGCCAACAATACGCTTGTAGTATCGAGTTTTATACTATTTCAGTGCTACCATTAACGGACGTAAAAAGCGCGAAAACGGGTCATGTTTGCGACGTCATGGTAACGTCATACGCATGTTTATTGCTCTAAAAGGTGATGATATCAATTGGAAATATCTTCAAGTTTATTTTGGTATATAAGACAATCATCAAATCTTAAATTTTGACAAAGTACCATTCCCCCTTAAAATAGGAAATTATGTAAATGAAGAAAATTTCATGTTTCAGCAAAATAAAATAACATTATGAAGAGGATAACTAACTCTTAAGACAAATTTTGAAACTTCATGCTAAGAGTTTTGTCATTCGCATTACTAAAACAATTTAATAAAGGGAGACCACTATAAGCAGAATTAAGCTTTTGCATCTGTATATACATGTCTGCCTATATAACACTTCACAAGGTTATTTATACCAAGTTTAATTTCAACTGGATGGAAATATAATTGAATACAAATTAAAGGTACAGATGCATTTCAAAAGTTGACTTATTTTTAAGTCCAAAAAAGGAGTATTAAAAAAGAAAAAGAAAAAAAAGACAGACACGAGACTCTCAACAATATGCGCATGTCAACTTGATACTGATGAGGTATACCAAGCTCCATTTGAAATGGATAAAAACTGTAAGAATTGAGTATTTCAAGTAAATGTGACTGTCAGAACAACAGATGGACAATTCAAAAACATACCGCACATGCTCAACACCAGGGGCATAAAAGGTAACATTAGAATATATACTACCTCTGCCTCTTGCTCTAGCCTTCCAACTTCTACTAAAATAGTAGATTTCTCTTTGTCGAGTCTCTCTGATTGCTTATTCAAACTGTTCTGCTTGTCTTCAAACTAAACAAAAAATTATGATGCTTTAAATACTTCTTTCTGATTGTGCTTGGAAATAAAATCATGTGAGACCATTGGAAACTTAAAACATTTTGCTTTAAGGCTGGTTAAGGCTTTAGGATCCATTATTCTATTATAGACAAGTTTAAGCAGCAGAAAATAAATTTAAGATAGAAAGATCTATTAAATTTTGTTCATATAATACACCATCTTTCAAGCTTTCAATGGTGGAGGAAAACCCAAACTGCCCACCACCATCACTATTTTTAGCATGGGCAGGTACTGGATAGTACTAAAGACTTAGTATTAGACAAGACATAATATATTTATTCACTGCAGAAGAAGCATCACAATCACACATTCACATATGCAAAAATAATCTTCCAAACTTCAATGAACTTTATTATGTTGTGTACCTCTTGCAATGTTCTCTTTCTCTCCCTCAGTTTATCTTCAAAATCTGACAACATCCTCTTCAACTCCTCGTCAGACCCTGTAAAAACATACCACTTCATGGAAACAGGCTTATAATCAGTTAAGAATAGGGTACTGTATACTTCATGTATGACCAGCTGAAATCAGTAATCTCCTTAAGATGTCCTGGCCAAATATTTTACATTTGTTCACTTGTACAGGAAGGAAACCTGATGTATTTATGTTTGTTTTGTATGGATTTAAATTACATTGACTAAAATAAGGTTATATGGTGACTTTCTAGCTTTAATGATGGAGGAATATCCCAGGTGCCCCTTTGGGCAGCATTTAAGGCATTCACTAAGACATTGGTAGAACCACAAACCGTCTGCATGACAGATGGATATTTTCTTCACATGTGGGGTGATTTGATGTCAGCAATCTCGATGACTTGGCCATGTAGGTGTACACTTATTACTGTACTCAAAGCCAAACAATCTACAGTATAATCCATAAAATACCTTGGAATTCATTTTCTATTTGTTCCTGAAGCTCCTCAGCATGCTTCTCAATCTGTTTCTTCTCACTGCCATACTGAGCTGAAACACAGGGAACCAGTCTTAATAATGCAACCTTACCATTGGTCAATGAGCACAGATTCAACCAATCAGATGCTTGAGATTTTTAGACTGGTTGTCAAATACAGGGAAACATTAGTATAGTAACAGTCAGCACTGCTAGTAAACCGTAATGTATAGCTAAACCTGTGATAAAGGCAACATGTTAAAACAGACACACTTACCTGACGAGACATTTTATATTTCTGACATTTTAACCGTTGAAATTAGACCACCTATAAATAGAGTTCACTGTATGTCTTTCCCATGAGTCATCTGTTGTCTTTCTATTCAGATTTGACAAGGGCATACCTCCAGATCATATAACTTGATACTTATTTTATTCATTTTATAATCTAAAATTGTTGGCACTACATCTATATATTTTATGTGAACTCCAGTACAAGGATTCTTGAAACACTACAATTAGCTACAGTGTTAAAATTACTAACTGCAAGTGCCTTCCTGGAAGACATTTTCTTACCAACTTGACCAATATCATAGTTATTTTACCTCTCTAATGTATAATTTATAAACAACACTGGAGCAATAGTCTTTTTACAACAAAAATATTTCTGTCTTTTCAAGCAGAGCTACTTCATAGCATTTTGACAGTGCTGTGAAATACTTTCATGGAAGGATTATTCTGAATTAAACGCAAGTGCCTGATTTATCATGTTATACTTTGACCCTTACTGATTTTGTTCTGGATGCCATAGATTTCTGCTGATTGCTCATCTATTTTGTTCATCTTTTCCTGAAAGAAAAAAAAAAACTCCAAATTTTTATACTTTATAAACTAAAGAAGCTTAATCTATCAAAACTCTCAGTATGGTCATCAAGCACAAGGCTTTCATTTTCAAAGAATTTCATTTGAATAGGCTGTTTTTATTTTTTTGTTTTTGTTTTGTAACTGTAGCAGTTTTGTCTATTCATATTTTTCACTGAAAACATCTTAGCTCATCTTAGTTTTCTTCACAGTTTATTACTCTACAAAGGTTTTATTAAATAGAACAGGTATATCAGAGGTACTATTTATAATTCTGACTTAAATGGTTACAGCCAACACTGTCTTACCTCTATAGGTTTAAGCTGACTGTTCACTTTGTTCACAGACTCTTTCGATGCTTCTAACTTTGCCTCTTGTTCTGCTAAATCACATTCCAGCTATAAAATAACAAAGCTTCAATGTGTGTCCTTGCTAGACTTTGAAAGAAAGATTTACATGAAAAACAAGAATTAGCCTTTAACTTTAGTCTTTACTACAAATTGTTTTAAAACAGGAGATTCACTAGTAAGTGACAAATCCTCCCAAAATGAAGTGCTTTTGGCATGCGACCTTGAAAGTATGGATGCTTCTCCTGCTTTTGACATAACTTGTTAAGTTTAACATCTGTGTTAAGTTTCATCTAAATCCGTTTGAACCATTTCAAAGTTATCACTTTGATTTGAAAGTTTCTGCAGACAGAAGGATCAACTACTAAGTGTGCTATATGTCTCATTTCGGCAGCACACAAAAGGTCAACTTTGATAACCCTGACTTAAAATATTGAGTGCAAAGAAAATACTTCTTTAGTCTGAGTCACCAAATGACTCCATATATCCGATGCTGAAAAAAAAAAATCAAGTGAAAATCAATGCTGTGGTGATTAAGCATACCTGATGGGCCTTTTCTTTATGTTGTTTCAGATACTGAACATCATTTCTGAACATCTTCAATTTATCATCCTGAAAATAATTATTTTGGGTTGAGATTTTATGTGACATGCATAGGTCTATGATTATGATCGCCAGGCTTGACAGGTATAAGTCTGTGAGCTGAATCTTAAACAAGATATACGCAGGTCTGCCAGTTTCATCCCTAGAAAGGACAGGTATAGGACTGAGTTGGATCTTCAGTTAAACATACAGAGGTCTGCACAGTCAGAATGTTATGAAGTAGCTGTCTCTAGATGGGACAGGCAAAGGACTGTAAGCTAGCTCTTCAATGAGATGTATATAGATCCAGATGAGACAGGTCTAGGGCTTCCAGTTAAATCTTCCAGCGAGTTCAGTCTCTAGGTGGGACAAGTATAGAACTGCAAGTTGAATCCCTTCATGGACAAATGTTTTTTTTTTCTTAAGAACTGACAAAAAACATTCATATGAAACCAACCTGTGTAACCATTATGTTTTAGATAAAGAACTAGTTAGATATTTGTTCAGCATAAAATTCAGGCTGAGAAATATTGGTATACTACTATGTTAATAGGTCATCTTAACAGTAGTGCAAAATTAGGGGGAAAAAGGAATACTATTTAACATAATGCCGACTTCACTCTGCATGTAGTAAAAGCAGGGGTTCCACTAGACCTGAAAACCCAAGTCCTGGGACCTTTGGGTCCAAATTTTGAAGGGTCCTTTTCCAAAATACAGGAGTCCTGTCCCAACACGTCGATACAATTGACTATATTTTCTTTTATAGTAATACGTAATAAATAGCTAATAAAACAATATAACCAACATCATGTTACAGCATAATAACAATGTCTGTTTCAGGTCATATAATCTCAAATTGTAAATTAATATTTATCAAAATTCATGTTAATTTGAACAGGTTTTTCTTCAATATTTTAATTTTTAACAGAAAAGTGCTAAAACACTCTGTAAAAATGTATCCAAAAAGTACTATCCAGATACTGGTATACTTTCGGAATGTCGTCTGAATGTTGCTTTTGCTCAGGAACTTGGTCCACTAAGGTAAACCAGAGATAGTTCCTCAAGTAATAATGCTATTTTCCATTCAAAATTGCATTGAGTCAGTTTTTTAAGTGAATTTTGGAAAAATTGCATATGTCATCGGGTGTAATTAGAATCCTGAACGACATTCTAAACTTATTTTTGCTTCCCAAATTCATTAAAATTTGTGGATTTCCTTGTTGAAATTAAGGTACGATCACTAAACAATGGTATAATTCAAAGTTTGCATGAAGAAATCTTGCAGGGCACATTTCACATGCTCGGTAATCAGCTGGTCGCTTTGATACAGATAATTTAATAATTGGCGCCATTTTGACAGTACACAATCAATACGCTTTATCAATTAATCTTAACACTTCAATGATTCTTATTACCTATGTGCACTCGCCGTGACGTAACTTGCTGATAAAGAAAAATCGGCCAGGCATGTCTACAGGATAAAGGGCGGGATTTAGCAGCATCAAAGGCAGGAGGACATGAGCGCGAGTGTTTATTTTGAATACACGTGTTTATCGTGGACATAGTTTTACTGTAGGAAATGAATAATAAGAGGAAGGAAAATGCCTCCGGGTCCCGAGTGACGCACAGGAAGTATCATGCCGGGTCCTTTGAGCTTCTTTTGAAAATCTCCCAGGTCCGGACCCGAAAAGGTGATTTTTTTTAATGTATACTAATACCAAAAATAAGAAAACCAGTAGCACTATGCTAGTGAATACTGTAAGTTAATATACCTGTTCCTTCTTGGTTTTCTTTATGCTGTCTAGAGCTTTCACATATCTTGTTGAAGCAAATATGGCATCAAACTTTTCTTTCAACTGTTTTCCTTCACTGAGTGGCCTACAAAACAAGAGGTTAGACAAATGTCACTTTTTATAAATTATTTTTTCACTAACTGTTTTTGGACTGACTCCATCTGGTAAGAAAAACACTTCAGCTATCTGCAACACAGAGGGTTGGAATTTCTATAATACAATGCTTAGTGAGAGGATTTCATTCTTTTTTCAGTATGCAAATAGATTGTCAAAATTTAGATCCGTGCAATATTCTGATAATTTAGTTATATATGTTCAAAATCTGCTTTTAAAACTAAATCTGAATATCAAAGCGAAAATTTAGCTATGTATGTTCAAAATTTCCTTTTAAAACTAAATCTAAAATGTTAGTGTGTAAACAAAGCTGTTTTTTTTTTGTATATGTTGGTTGACAGTCACATGGGCACAGTAATTATAGGTTATGTGGTGACTTTCCAAATTTGGATGTTGGAAGAAGACCCTGGGTGCACCTCTTGGTATTATTTTATCTTTACAATCTCCTGGGAAGAACCTCTTCCCTTCTTAAGTCCTCAAATGAAATATTTCTTCACCACTAATGAGGTTTTGAGAGGCAAGTCAACAAACATAACCACTCTGTCATGGAGGCCCCATAAAACAGAAACATGAACTACCAGCAGTTGTTTTATTGTGTACGTCAAATAATTGTAATACTTCAAATTAAAAAGTAAATTTTCCCATAAATAACCATTTCTTTTTTATCGCCTTCCTGTAAATGGAGTTAATAAACATCCCCCCAAACCCAGTATAATGATCATATACCTACCAGTTAGCCTCTTCCTGATGACAAAATATCACATTCTCCAGAACAGGCTTTGATACTCCAAGGGAGGTAATCATCTAAATAAATATTCATTCTGATTTATCACAAACACACATTTCTTTTAGGTTTTGAATTAAATGTCTGTGTTCAGCTGAATTAAAGTATTCAACAGCATTTAGTAAAGATACTAAGTCAATTAGTTCAATATAAAAGATTCCTCTACAGTGATACCAAGAACTATCATAAGTTGTACATTTAGAGTCTAATGACAAGTTTTTGCAACTCAAATGACTTCTAACTAGGAAATTATTTGCTAATGCATACAAAAGAAAACAAGAGCTATCACTGTAAACTAAGGCTAAAGTTAGGCTGGATTGGGAACCCCCACTTTTTTTCAAATTGTGCTATGGACAAGCAATATGGGAACAGATGGACAAATGATTCAGCTACTATATGTCACCTTTCTGGGGCATAACAATTTTCTGAGTCAACTTATGTATGAAAGATTAGTCACTTGCAGTCTGAAAGACTATTTTTTATAGATACTTCACAACATGAATAACATAATTGAACAAACAAGAGATCACACTGTGATCTTGGTGCCCACCATTGAGCCATTTTTTAATGTTCCGAATTTCAACACTACAGTAATTGGACGGTTATAGGTCACACTCGTATATAGGCCGCAGTGAAAAATATCAGCAAAATTCTGGAAAAATGCTTATACCCACTTATCCGAATTTATGTTTGTCCGAAAGTTTCTAAGAACTCGCCTGTTTTTGCTAAATAATTGTCGATGTTTTTGCATCTTGTGCAAGTATTTAAATTGAAAAGCATAAACTCTGTGTAAGCACTAAACAGCTGCATCCTCTGATCACTCCATGAATATTGACGCCAGTGAAAACGAAAGTACACTTTGGCACATGGCGGTAAAATGTACATAATTATAAGACTGGTTTGCAAACTGTTTTGAACATTACAGATCAGCGACTATGATCAAATTGGATCAGTCTAAAATCTCACATGCATAAATTATGTTTACAATTGCCTCCAGGTATGATTAAAGGGTTAATTGTTTGCAGATTGTGACAGTAGGTGTAAAGTAAGTAATGCCTTGAGCATGAATTTCTCAATGAACAAGAGGATAAATTATGTTTGAAGACTAGATAATCGATTTCAGCTACCTGATATGGAGTTTCAAGTGTTTTAATGCAAAATGTGTAAAAACATGCCAGGAAATGTTACACAGGTCTTGTTAAAAAGTTCATGATCAGTTACAGAAATGCGTTGTAAAACATATTTTAATGATAAACTGCATTTATTCATCATAAGATTTTACCTAAAGTTTAAATTTTACACTTTATACGAAAGTAATTTAAGACGCCGGGCCTGATACCGGCTATTAGATATGCCCGAGTCACTGGTATTTACTCCCCTTGAATTATCTTCAATATAAAGGTACGCGGTATAAACAAAGATCAATCTTCTTAATTTTTAAGTCGGGGGAAATGTTTGGTCTTTTTCTACCCCAACATAGCATTGGTCCTTCGAGACCAGAATCTTGGTAAAAAATGTGCATCTTATATTTGTAGGATGACGGTAGCTAAAAATTCTAAAAGTAGGTAACTATGTCAGAATCATGTCACTAGGTCAAAATCAAGGTCAAAGTTCATTTCTGCACACAAAACTGCATGTAGTCCAAATTTGAAAGCTCTAGCTTGAGAAATGTAAAAGTAGGTCATAAGAGCAATTTCAAGGTTAAGGTTCATTTCGGTACATAAGACTATGCATGTGTTTCAAATTTGAAGACTGTAGCTTCAGAAATGTGAAAGTAGGTCCAAGGTAAATATCACGGTCAAATTTCAATTCAGAACAAAAAACTATGCATGTGGTCCAAATTTGAAACCTGTAGATTGAGAAATGTGAAAGTAGGTCACTAGGTCAAGCTAGAAGTCAAAGTTCATTGCAGTACAAAACAAGAAATGCTTGATGCCCCCGGTGGCATCCTTGTCAATACAATGCAACCTAAGTCCAAAACGAGGTCAAGTTCAAGGTTAAACTGAGGTCAGGTGATGTCTGAAGATGAGGAATGGTCAGAGGTTACATCTGCATTAGTATCAAGTCATTCTAGTAAGGAGTACTGATGCTAGACGAAACGGTCCCATTTGGTTAACCAAGAGCTCGTCGAACACGAAATGCCCCCCTTGATGCATTTAGTAATTGCATAAGGAACAAATTATATGCTCACTTATGCATGTGGTTCAAATTTGAAGGCTGCAGCTTGAAAAATGTGAAAGTAGGTCACTAGGTCAATCTCAAGATCAAAGTTAATTTCAGTACACAAAACTATGCTTGTGGTTCAAATTTGAAGGCTGTAGCTTGAGAAATGTGAAAGCAGGTCACGAGGTCAAAATCAAGGTCAAATTTTATTTTGGAACAAAAAACTATGCATGTGGTCCAAATCTGAAGTCTGTACCTTCAAAAATGTGAAAGTAGGTCACTAGGTCAATAACAAGGTCAAAGTTTGTTTCAGTACACAAACCTATGCATGTGGTCCAAATTTGAAGGCTGTAGCTAAAGAAATGTGAAAGTAGGTCAAGATCAAGGTCAACTCACGTCAAGGTTCATCTTGCCACTCAAAACTATACATGTGGTCCAAATTTGAATGATGTAAGTTATGGACATGAATATTCTAAGTTTTTCCCTATATAAGTCTATATGAACCATGTGACCCCTGAGGCGGGGCTTATTTGACCCTAGAGGGATAATTTGAACAACCTTGGTAGAAAACCACTAGATGATGCTACATTACAAAATATCAAAGCCATAGTCTTTGTGGTTTGGACAAGAAGATTTTCAAAGTTTTTCCCTATATAAGTCTATGTAAACCATGTGACCCCCAGGGCGGGGCCATATTTGACCCTTGGGGAAAAATTTGAACAATCTTAGTAGAGGACCACTAGATGATGTCATATACAAAATATCAAAGCCCTAGGCCCTATGGTTTTGGACAAGAAGATCAGAAACTGTTTAACTGTTCCTGGCCAATGCGACCTTGACCTTTGACCTAATGACCTCAAAATCAATAGGGGTCATCTGCTGGTCATGGCCAACCTAACTATCAATTTTCCTGAAACTAGGCCCAAGCGTTCTTGAGTTATTGCTCGGAAACCATTTAACTGTTACCGTTCACTGTGACCTTGACCTTTGACATACTGACCTCAAAATCAATAGGGGTCATCTGCTGGTCATGACCAACCTGCCTATCAACTTTCGTGAGCCTAGGCTGAAGCGTTCTTGAGTTATCATCCGGAAACCGTTTAATTGTTCTGGGTCACTGTGACCTTGACCTTTAACATACTGACCTCAAAATCAATAGGGGTCATCTGCTGGTGATGACCAACCTCCCTATCAACTTTCATGATCCTAGGCCCAAGCGTTCTTGAGTTATCATCCGGAAACCGTTTAATTGTTCAGGGTCACTGTGACCTTGACCTTTAACATACTGACCTCAAAATCAATAGGGGTCATCTGCTGGTCATGACCAACCTCCCTATCAACTTTCATGATCCTAGGCCCAAGCGTTCTTGAGTTATCATCCGGAAACCGTTTTACTATTCAGGGTCACTGTGACCTTGACCTTTGACATACAGACCTCAAAATCAATAGGGGTCATCTGCTGGTGATGACCAACCTCCTTATCAACTTTCATGATCCTAGGCCCAAGCGTTCTTGAGTTATCATCCGGAAACGGATTGGTCTACATTCCAACCGACCGACCGACCGACCGACAGACCGACCCACATCTGCAAAACAATATACCCCTCCTTCTTCGAAGGGGGGCATAACAAGAGATGGCCAATATAAATCAACCTAAGTCCAAAATGAGGTCATGGTCAAGGTCAAACTGAGGTCAGATGATGTCTGAAGGTGAGGAATGGTCACAGGTTACATCTGCATTAGTATCAAGTCATTCTAGTAAGGGGTATTGATGCTAGACGAAACGGTCCCATTTGGTTAACCTCGTACGGACGGACGAACGGACAAACAGACGGACGGACAGGACGATCACTATATGCCTCCCGCATCAGCAGATGCCGGGGGCATAAAAACTAGGCATGTCATTCAAATTTGAAGGCTGCAGCTTCAGAAATGTGAAAATAGGTCACTAGGTCAAAATCAAGGTCACCTTTCATTTTGGAACACATAACTATGCACGTGGTCCAAGCTGGAAGCCTGTACCTTCAAAAATGTGAAAGTAGGTCACTAAGTCAATGTTAAAGTCAGTTTATTTGGTACACAAACCTATACATCATTCTGACAAAGTTTGGTCAGTAGCTTCTGAGGAGATGCGATGAGAACTGTTAACAGATGGAAGAACAGATGGACCACGGATGCAGAGTGATTTGAAAAGCCCACCATCTGATGATGGTGGGCTAAAAATAGACAGACACACAGGCAGAAAATTTCACCTCTCTGTCAAGGTCGGCACATTTTGAGTTGATGCTCTGTTTTTCACCAGCTGCATTCATCCTCGTTATTACCCCATCTAAAGTCTTCATTTCGACTTTCTTTGCCTAAAATATATGTTCAAGCAAGCATAAAACAATATTCAAACTGGAACAAAATGTTTTGAAATTTTCACCTCTCTATCTAGGTCTGCACATTTTGTATTCAGGTCATGATGATTCCCCTCCACATCATATCTTCTAACAACACCATCCAATGTCTTCATTTCTACTTTCCTTGCCTAAAAGCAATTTCAGATGATTTCCTCCATTTAATGAACTTTTTATCAGCTATTAACAAAAACACCAAACTTTTTCTTGTTAAAATGCATAGTTTTCCTATCAGGCAGCAACTTTGGATGCCATTGTTTGACTGTCAATTAATGGGTGGAAATGTTTTTTGCCATTTTTAAGAAGAATAGAAAACTAACTAACAAGCATTATATCAACCTACCTTTTGTGTGGCTGTCAATGACCTTTGTACAATAACAGGTTTGTGTGATATATCACGGAACTGTAGTCGCACTTGACCTCTGACCTCCCTCTCGTGAGCAACCTAAATAAGAAGTTTGGAGAACACATTCAGGTACTAATTGTGTAGTAAATCAAGTCAGCTTAGGTTTTGATATACTGTAAAATTATTAATATCTGCGGGGCACAAACTTTCGTGGATTTCGTGGTTGAGTCAATCTAAGAAGGGTTTTCAAAACAAACTGATAAAATTCCTATTCAGTTTTTGTTCACATGCTGAAATTCACAAATCCATATCCCTATGAAATAGTAGTCTTATCCAAAATCACGGAATTTCATGCCCGCAAAATTAAATGATTTCACAGTACAATATATCCTGTGCTAAAGGCCACCTGTTAATACTTAACAACCAATTATATATGAAGCAATAACTTAAACAAGAGGGTCAAGATGAGCTTTGATCGCTCACCTGAGTAATATGAGCTACAATGTTTCAAATGTCAAACTGATTATAAAATATTAAGAAAGTAGGTCAGTAAGTCACATTCATGGTCACTGAAAGTAAATTTTAAGATCAGTGTGGAAAACTGTATCAGGGCTTTTGGGAACACTCAATTTCACGTACTTGGACATATACTTTATATCTGAGATGCATGCAGAGTCCGTCCATGGATTCCCTTTGTACGCATACTTTTACAGTTTGCTGTACGCTAATCAGAACGCACAATTTTCCAATAATGAGTTTGATGGGTGAGGTGACAGGCGGCTCGATGCCAATGTGTGTAAATTGCAGGTCGCTGAGTAATTTATTGACTGACAGAGACTGTATACATGTTAATTGAAGGAATACAGTTTTAATGAGAAATATGAATTTAATTGTGATAATTAGGATTGCAGGTTAACGAGTCGGGCTATGTTTGAAGCGGGCAGAGTGCAAAATAGTTGTTTTATTTTTTAGAGACGTGCAGTGCTAGCCCTGGCCATTATAAATTAATAGCCACTTTTCTTACAGGGGAAAAATTAATAGACAAACTTGGCATGGGCGTTATTCGTGCAGGCATTCGTATTTCAATAAAAATCATAAAACAGGGTATTTATAACTATTTAATCTTTTTTTTTTTTCATGAATTACTTAACATGCTTAAACACACTTTATTTTTCAATTATCATTATTCATGTTTATCATAGGCTTTGATTAATCAAACATTTATGCATACCTTCAGTTCAGTCATAAAACAAACAGTATGTATTTATTAAACAAACAGGAATAATATTTTGTTGTGTTTTTTGTTTTTTTCATTCGAATTCATAATGAATTTCCAAGTTTCTTCTAGTGCAAATCTGAATACGTTTTCAAAAAATGTCATTATAATATACATTCATCATATTACTGAACATACCGAGTATTCACGGGTATAGATGATTTTCCAACTTCAAAATAAGTTCATTGCGATTTTCGCCATTTCGGTAAAGGGAAACTACTCTCAGCGCTTACTGTCTATGCTAGTGGCTTTGCGACCAGCATGGATCCAGACCAGCCTGCGCATCCGCGCAGTCTGCTCAGGATCCATGCTGTTCGCTATCAGTTTCTGCATAAAAGTCAAAATCAAGGTCAAAGTTCATTTCGGTACACAAAACTGTGCATATGGTCCATGCATGTGGTCAAAATTTGAAAGCTGTAGCTTGGGAAATGTGAACGTAGGTCACTAGGTTAATTTTAAGGTCAAAGTATATATCAGTACACAAAACTATGCATGTGCTTCAAATTTGAAGGCAGCAGCTTCAGAAATGTGAAAGTAGGTCACTAGGTCAAAGTCAAGGTCAAATTTCATTTCGGAACACAAAACTATACGTGGTCCAAATTTGAAGCCTGTACCTTCAAAAATGTGAAAGTAGGTCACTAGGTCAATGTCAAGGTCAAAGTTTATTTCTGTATACAAACCTATGCATGTGGTCCAAATTTGAAGGCTGTACCTACATAAATGCGAAAGTAGGTCACTAGCTCAAGATCAAGGTCAACTCATGTTAAAGTTCATCTAGCCACTCAAAACTATACATGTGGTCAAAATTTGAATGTTGTAGGTTAAAAACAAAAAAGTAAGTCATTAGATCAAAATAAGTGACCTTGACCCTAAACAAGAGAGATGACACCATTAATGAGTTATATTCAATTATTACTTTTTTCTTATTATGGAAACAGAGAATGCACATATAATTACTTATATTACAACTAATAATTAAACCCATACCCTAAACAAGAGAGCTGACACCATTAATGAATTATATACAATTATTTTTTTTTTCTTATTATGGAAACAAAGAATGCACATATAATTACTTATATTATAACTAATAATTAAACCCAGAAATTTGAGTACTAAACAAATTAATCATCACTCTACTAGGGTAGTCCATCCACTGCTGAGGTATAATAGGAAAATAATGAACAACTTGAATGATTATCTCATTAGTGTCTGCAGACTTTATGACCCTTCTACAGGTAAGGCCATAAAAAAACAATTACTTGGAGGGCCACTGGATATAAAATTATATTAGAAATCAAAATAAACAAAGGGCCATAACTCACTCAAAAATTGTTGTAATTTCTGAGGAAATGCGATAACGAGAAAATGTTAACCGACAGACGAAAGGACGACGGACGCAGAGTGATTTGAATAATAGAACAGAACAGAACAAAACAGAAATTTTATTTGGCATTAAATAATTAATTTATTTATTTGGGTTTTACTGCGCACCAACACAGTATAGGTTATATGGCGCCAAACAGGACTACAAATTTTGGTTCCACATCTCATTTACATCGAAATAAAAACATGAGGTATGGAATCAAAATTTGCATACCTGCTGGAATCACAGAGTTACTGCAAAACCAAGTGTTAAGACCCTATTAGTTGCCTCTTACGATCATGCAAGGGTAAGGCAGTGGTTCCAATTCTTTTCATACACAGATCGTCCCAGAACCACATAGGGCGGCATTAAATAAGGGCATTAAATAAAGGTTATCTACTAAATAAGCCCTGCCACCCTATGAAGTTTCAAGGTTCTAGGTCAAATTGTTCTCAAGTTACTGACCGGAAATGGATTTGCATGTTCTGTCCACTGTGACCTTTAACAGTGCGATCCCAAAATCAATAAGGGTCAATTTTAGTCTACTCTGCATGTCCAATCATCCTATGAAGTTTCAACATTCTGGGTCAAGTGGTTCTCAAGTTATTGATCGGAAATGGTTTTCCATGTTCAGGCCCCTGTGCCTTGACCTTTAACTGAGTGACCCCAAAATCAATAGGGGTCATCTACTTTGGATGTTCAATTAAGTTTCAACATTCAGGGTCAAGTGGTTCTTAAGTTATTGATCGGAAATGGTTTTCCATGTTCAGGCCCGTGACCTTGACCTTTAATGGAGTGACCCAAAAAACAATAGGGGTCATCTACTCCATAAGCCCTGCTATCCTATAAAGTTTGAAAGTTCTAGGTTAAATGGTTCTCCAGTTACTGATTGGAAATGAAGTGTGACGGATGGACAGACATACGAACAGGGCAAAAAGAATATGTCTCCCCCAGTAGGGACATAATTAAACAGTTTAGGAAATATGAGCTGATAATCTCTGAAGTTTTTTCCTATATAGCTCATATAAGAAGTGACCCCAGGGCGGGGCCTCTTTTCACCCCAGGGGCATAATTTGTACAATCTTGTTAGAGGTCCACTAGGCAACGCTACATATCAAATATCAAAGGCCTAGGCCCTGAACTTTCCAAAAAAAAAAAGAAGATTCTTTTTCTTCCCTATATAAGTCTATGTTAAACTTTGGACCCCCAGGGCAGGGCCTCTTTTCACCCCAGGGGCATAATTTGAACAATTTTGGTACAGAACACTAAGCAAGGCAACATACCAAATATCAAAAGCCTATGCTTTGCAGTTTCAGGCAAGAAGATTTTTAAAGTTTTTTCCTATATAAAACTTGAGACCCGCCCCCTCTCCCTCCCCATTCCCGCAGGGATATAAATTAACACTCGCCCAGTGCGACCAGATTTGAAGCTGGTCGAGTCAATTTTCCAAAATAGTCGCCCAGCCGGCGAATGGCTTTGGATTCTCCTATTAATGCCAATATTCTGGGTTTTTCCGGGACTGTCTTATTAATATGCACTACGTCACTTAAATCGACCAATCAAAATTACCGATATATACTATGACCAATCGGAATACGCGGATCATTTACTCCGTCACTAACAATGGCTGTGCCCATAGAAATACAGCACTAGAGAGTAGAGGTTTATTGAAGGTTGTTAAAGAGCTTAGAACAACCGGTCGCGGCGACAAAAGGAAATATTATCAGGATTATTTAAAGACCTAAAGGCCAATGAGGACATGGTTTGTACTTTTTGTACAAGTAATAATTTCGTAATTGCGAGTGACCTGTAACTCTACAATGTAACAAAATACTAGAATTCAGATGTTCATAAGCTTGCAGCCTCTATCAAAATGCCCATAAACAACCCAAATCCTCTAGTGCTGCAAAAATCATTCAAACTTTAAGTGCGTCTGTGTTTGAGAGGCTGTATCCTATATTTAGAAAATGTCATGCACTGGTTGATTACAACTTTCCTTTTCAGTGTGAGTTTGTTGAGTGTTCTGTAATTATATTTAAGAAATTGATGTATTTTGGCAGGAAGCAAATTACAAGACTTATTATTAAGTATGTCGATCTAAACTGCTGTTAGTATATTTTCCCGCTAATAATAGCTGGGCCCCTAACTTTTAGGCTGGGCCCCTAGAATTTGCCTGTAATGAGCCCAGTTGGCTAATAGGGTCTGAGTGTTAATTTATATCCCTGCTCCCCCCTCCACAGGACAGGGCCTCTTTTCACACCAGGGGTATAAATTGAACAATTTTGGTAGAGGACCACAATTCAATGCAACATACCAAATATCAAAAGCCTAGGCCTTGCAGTTTCAGACAAGAAGATTTTTAAAGTTTTTTTCCTATGTAACTTTTTGTTCAAATCTCATTTGCATCTCAGCACCTGCTTTAATTGATATTTTTTTCAGAAATGAGATTCAATGCCTTTTATATGGTTGTTTTAAAATTTTACAGTTTTATGACATTATATTCAATATATCAAATAAACCAATAGCACATGCATGTTAAAGTAGCATTTAATTTTCTTTCACTGTGGTATTTTCTGTTTGTATACCTGATATTTACAAGGTATTTTATTCCACACAGAAATCTACTGGATAGTCATCCGATTCCAATGATTTCATGTGAATTTAAACTTTATATGAGTATGGCGAAAATCCATCAAGAGGTCTATGACAGAAGTTTATTAAATGTTTTTTTTTCTGCTTATAGCTCTTGCAGCCTTTGAAAGGGGCCAAGCAAAACCTTTGAACAAAACTGAGAGGATGCTTCAGACAAGGTTTGGTGATATCAATCAAATAGTTTAGAATGGTAATTAAGTTATGATTCATACCAGTACAGACAAACAGACATACATGCCAAATAAACTAGAGATGCTTTTGAGAAAAGCGCATGTCTCCCACAACTGCCCCTATGAAAAATGTTAGTTTCTCTAGATGTTTTAGACGAGTGGATCCAATTAGATGTTCTGGATGAGTGGATCCAATCAGTAATTCAAGGGCCATAAATCAGAAGTGCCTGGGCGGATTTGGCTAGTTATCAAAACTGGGTAAGGTCTTATGGCCAAACACATTTTGTTTAAGTTTGGTGAACATCGGATGAGAAATGTCCGACTTAGAGAGCGGACAAGAGTAAAAAGACCCATTTTTCGATAATTCAAGGGCCGTAACTCTAAAATGCCTGGACCGACTTGACTAGTTATCGAACTTGGCCGAGGTCTAATGGTCAAACACATTTTGTTCAAGTTTGGTGAAGATCGAATGAGAAATGTTCGACTTAGAGTGCGGACAAGAGTAAAAAGGCCGATTTTTCGATAATTCAAGGGCCGTAACTCCAAAATGCCTGGACCGATTTGGCTAGTTATAAAACTTGGCCGAGGTCTCATGGTCAAACACATTTTGTTCAAGTTTGGTGAAGATCGGATGAGAAATGTTTGACTAAGAGTGCGGACATGAGTAAAAAGGCAGATTTTTCGATAATTCAAGGGCCGTAACTCCAAAATGCCTGGACCGATTTGGCTAGTTATCGAACTTGGCCGAGGTCTCATGGTCAAACACATTTTGTTTAAGTTTGGTGAAGATTGGATGAGAAATATTCGAATTTGCGTGCGGACAAGAGTAAAAAGAACGATTTTTGGTAATTCAAGGGCCATAACTCTAAGACGCCTGGACCGATTTGGCTAGTTATCGAACCTAGCCGAGGTCTTATGGTCAAACACATTTTGTTTAAGTTTGGTGAAAATCGGATGAGAAATGTTCGACTTAGAGTGCGGACAAGCTTTGTGACAGACACACACACACACACAGACAGACTGGAGTAAATCAATATGTCTCCCACACCACTGTGTGGTGGGAGACATAACAAGAGCTGTCACTAATGGTGACAAATGCCCCCGAAGCACCTTGACCTTTGACCTTGACCTTTAACCTGGTGGTTCGCGAGTAAAGTGCCTTCATGCAAAAAGTTAACATTGGCCCCTGTGACCTGGTGACCCCAAAGTCAGTAGGGGGTCGTGTACTCAATAAGTAATATCAGCATGTGAAGTTTGAAGGTCCTGGGTGCAGTGGTTTGCGAGTAAAGTGCCTTCATGCAAAAAGTTAACATTGGCCCCTGTAACCTTGACCTTTGACCTGGTGACCCCAAAGTCAGTAGGGGGTAGTGTACTCAATAAGTACTATCAGCATGTGAAGTTTGAAGATCCTAGGTGCAGTGGTTCGCGAGTAAATTGCCTTCATGCAAAAAGTTAACATCGGCCCCTGTGACCTTGACCTTTGACCTGGTGACCCCAAAGTCAGTAGGGGTCGTGTACTGAATAAGTACTATCAGCATGTGAAGTTTGAAGGTCCTGGGTGCAGTGGTTCGCGAGTAAAGTGCCTTCATGCAAAAAGTAAACATTGGCCCCAGTGACCTTGACCTTTGACCTGGTGACCCCAAAGTCAGTAGGGGTTGTGTTCTCAATAAGTACTATCAGCACGTGAAGTTTGAAGGTCCTGTGTGCAGTGGTTTGAGAGTAAAGTGCCTTCATGCAAAAAGTTACATTGTGACGAACGAACGGACTGACAGTTGAAAAGTAATATGCCTCCCTTCGGGGGCATAAAAGGACTTTTTCATCTTTACACATTTAGTCAATGGTGGTTTTATAATTTGTTTGATAAAACACTGGGATTTATTTTTTTATAAACTACATAGGTGTTTGGATTTATTTTTTCTATAAACTACAAAGGTGTTTTTCACCAAAACTTCAACGTTAAGGTAAATTCGTAGTAACTTTATGTTAATCTGTAGGCGTACTAATGTTGATAACTTCTTGAAAACATTGCAATGGATAAAATTCCCAAAATGATTTTTTTAATTAATATATATATCAAACATAATGTATCTTTATTATCATACCATGTTTTTACATTTTTTTTTTCAAACTTTAACAGACCAGATTTAACTATGGCCGATCAAGAGTTCTCTACACAATAATAAATCTGACATTTTCCATTCTGTGACATTGCAGTGAAAAATTAGAGCCAACATTTTGTATTTCCAATAAAAGTAACACATACCTTGATTGTAACAATCATGCTGTTTACAAACCTAACAATAGAAACTTTAAACAAATTTGACTGAAACATGGAGAATTCAATATTTCTGTAATTCGTCAAATTCTAAATATTTCTAGTATTCGTACTAATTATAATTAAGCTCAGAGGTATAAAGTTCTGATTATGTTCTTTTCCATGTGGGTCAGTAACGTTCTGATTATGTTATGTTCTTTTTTCATGTGGGTCAGAAACTCAGGGACAGCAGTAAATTTTCTTTTTTTTTTTTAATTTTTGCTTCAAAAATATTTTTGTTCCTTTCAGTGTTTATTGTTTTTTCATTGACACAACAACAGAGAAATTTAGATAAGAAAAGTTTAGTATCATATCAAATTTAATATTAGTTAAATGCATATACATGTACATGATGAAAGTATGTTATACATATAAATATATATATGTGAATACTACGGAACAGTATCAGTGCCATGTGCGTTTTATTTATTAACTCGAAATTTCGAGATACTAACTCGAACTCGACTTAGTTACTAGTTTCTTAATTCAAGTTAATAAATAACGTACACCTGGCACTAATGCTCTTCTGTAGAACACAAATAATCTAAGAAAGAAAAGGAAATGGAAAATGGGTAAGAATAAGAGCTGTCTCCATAGGATGACACATGCCCCCGATGGCACTTTGAATGAATAGTTATGGCCGATGTTAGAGTTTAGGACCTTTGACCTACGGACCTGGGTCTTGCGCGTGACACGTCGTCTTACTGTGGTACACATTCATGACCAATAATTTTAAAATCCATGCATGAATGACAAAGATATGGACCGGACACGCCCATCAATGCACTATCATGAAATATGACCTTTAACGTCTAAGTGTGACCTTGACCTTTGAGCTACGGACCTGAGTCTTGCGCGCGACACGTCGTCTTACTGTGGTACACATTCATGCCAAGTTATTTGAAAATCCATCCATGGATGACAAAGATATGGACCGGACACGAATGCACTATCATGAAAAATGACCTTTAACGTCTAAGTGTGACCTTGACCTTTGAGCTACAGACCTGGGTCTTGCGCGCGACACGTCGTCTTACACATTCATGCCAAGTTATTTGAAAATCCATCCATGGATGACAAAGATATGGACCGGACACGAATGCACTATCATGAAAAATGACCTTTAACATCTAAGTGTGACCTTGACCTTTGAGCTACGGACCTGGGTCTTGGGCGCGACACGTCGTCTTACTGTGGTACACATTCATGCGAAGTTATTTGAAAATCCATCCATCGATGACAAAGATATGGACCGGACACGAAAATTGCGGACAGACTGACAGACGGACAGATGGTTCAAAAACTATATGCCTCCCTTCGGGGGCATAAAAACAAACAAAATTATGATCGAAAAAACAACAACACAAAAACAAGAGCTGTCCGTAAGACAGCCAAGCTCGACTATTCAAAATATTGTCCCAGAAGCAGGAAAACATTACCTAAAAAGGTTAAATATCAAAAGAGTTTTAAGTTCAAAAGGGGGAATAATTTAACCAAAATGCATATCAGTTATGGGACTTGCTGCTATCAACTAGTTTTATAACCCCTAAGGCACATGTGAAGTTTCAATTCAATATCTGCATTAGTTTTGGAGATAGAAACTCGCATGTAAAACTTTAACCAGAATTTTCAAAGTCCAAAAGGGGGAATAATTTGCCCAAAATACATGCCAGAGTTATGGAACTTGATCCAGTGAGGTTAGTAATTGATCTAGAAAAAGAAAAAATAAGTTTCAAATCTATTATGCCTTTTAGTAATAGCTGTATGTACTTGCACGCAAAACTTTAACCAGAATTTGCTAAGTCCAAAAGGGGGCATAATTTGGCCAAAATGAAGGTCAGAGTTATGGGACTTGCTGCTATCAACTAGTTTTATAACCCCGAAGACACATGTGAAGTTTCAAATCAATATCTGCATTAGTTTTGGAGATATTAACTTGCATGTAAAACTTTAACCAAAATTTTCTAAGTCCAAAAGGGGGCATAATTTGCTCAAAAAACATGTCAGAGTTATGGAACTTGACCCAGTGAGGTTGGTAATTGATCAAGAAAAAGAAAAAATAAGTTTCAAATCTATGTGCCTTTTAGAAATAGCTGTATGTACTTGCACGCAAAACTTTAAGCAGAATTTTCTAAGTCCAAAAGGGGGCATAATTTGCTCAAAATACATGTCAGAGTTATGGGACTTGACCCAGAGAGGTTGGTAATTGACCTAGAAAAAGAAAAAATAAGTTTAAAAGCTATATGCCTTTAATTGATGGCTGTATGTACTTGCATGCAAAAACTTAACCAAGGTGTGACGCCGACGCCAGGGTGAGTAGAATAGCTAGACTATTCTTCGAATAGTCGAGCTAACAATTTGATCATTTGATACTGGTATTTGCATTATACCCAACTGAGCTATTTATACATCTTAGGGAGTATTAAAATAAAATACTTCTCAAATAATGTACAAGCAGAAATGGATGCATCCTTGCTTTTGCACAATGAATCAGTTGTCATTAGGGAATAGTACCTCTATGATTCTGGGGTGGACAAGTAAATTTGGAGAAAGCTGGCAGCTCATTTCAGAACTGTAAGGGGAAATAATGAGAAGTTCTTTTTACCTTACTAAATGAAAGAGTTACCTCTCTTAGTTGAACAAAACTAAAAGAGGAAATAAATTAGAAATGGATTTCCAAATAAAACTAGAAGAGAAAGTAGACTTAAAGTAATTTCCATTTTATGTTATTTTTTCACGAAAAAGAAATAGGCAATTAATAAAATTATATGTTATGAGAAAATTCAAGGTAAGTATATCAGTAAAGGCACTTTTCTGTATATCTATATCGCTTAAATTTTACACATTTTGTAACAAAATCATCCAGTCCTATTAGCATGTTAACCCTTGTCATACTGGACAGGATTTATTCTGCCTTTGCGACCAGTGTAGATCAAGATTAGCCTGCACATCTATGCAGTCTGATCATGATCTGCACTGTTTGCCATTCAGTCAGTATCTTTTTGTTAACAATTAAGGCCTCACCAAATTAAAAAGTTGTTCATCGGATTTGCAGCTTGTATATTTTCAGAAACTAAAAAAAATTATTTTTTTTGTTTTTGGCTTGCGCTCGCCCCATTGAAAAAAATCAATCCAAAATATTTTGGTGCGCTACTTTTTACGGATGTAAAAGTGTATAAATGTTTATAATTCCAGTCCCAGATTGTTCTCAAATGGATTTTAATCAAAACATGCAAATTCGATGAATTGGTATCCCCCGCCGAAAGGTTTGTGGTGAGGAATGGCAAAAAAATATATCCGGCAAAAAGTTAAGGATGTTAATAAGAAGCAAATAATTCCATTAGTCAAAATCAATTTAAACAGAAAACAAATGTTTAATTAAAGAGTACATAATAAATGTATGATACTTTGATCCTGACTAAAGAATTTATTTTAAATGGGATATGTTTACTGTTATAAGCTTAGCTTTTAAAATTAAATGCAGTTAACTGAAATGTGAGCTTGAAGTTAACTGGAATGAAATACTGTCTTTGAGTGGTTTGGCACCAGGTGTTGCTGTTTAACAAGTTCTTTGAACTTAAAAGAATAGATGTCCTTAAGAGAACACAGGTAAGATAACTTGAACATGGCTGAGGGCAAGGTTTGTGCAATCACAACATGTTGAAGGTTTGAACATTGTATAAAAATAAAATAAAAAAGAAATGGAATAGATATATGTATATTATTTTATGTGGGGGTGCGGGGAACGGGGGGGGGGGGGGGGGGTGGGGGGGGGGGGGGGGAGGTGACCAAGGCAAGTGGGTGACCAGGTGTGGGTGCACAACTTAACATGTTTATAATAAATGTTCACAGAAAAGAATGAATAAAATTTAATGAAATTCTGCCAAATGGTAAGTTTGTTATGTACAAATATGTGGATTTTTAGAAAATTAAAGGGCAATAACTCTTAATTTACAAATAAATCCGAACGAAATTGTGTGTGCACAACCACATTATAGAGCTCTAAATTCTGTTAAAGTTTCATAGTTCAAGGTCAAATATATCAAAAGTTATGATGCAGATTGCCATATCTATAGTACCCTATATAGTTAACACTAGAAACTTCTAAGGGCCATAACTCTGGTGTTACTTGGGCAATCTGTCTGAAACTTGATAGGCCGCATAACCTCATAGTGGTGAACATGTATATGAAGTTTGTTAGAAAAAAAATTTAAAATAAGGATTTTTTTTTTTTTTTTTTGGGGGGGGGGGGGGGGGGGGGGGGGTGTGATCAAGGTAAAGGGGTGACCAGGTGTGGGTACACAACTTCACATGTTTACAAATGGTAAGTTTGTTATGTACAAATATGTGGATTTTTATACAATTAAAGGGCAATAACTCTTAATTTACAAATAAATCCGAACGAAATTGTGTGTACACAACCACATTATGCTGATCTAAATTCTGTTTAAGTTTCATAGCTCTAGGTCAAATATATCAAAAGTTATGATGCAGAAATTGCCATATTTATAGTACCCTATATAGTTAACACTAGAAACTTCTAAGGGCCATAACTCTGGTGTTACTTGGGCAATCTGACTGAAACTTGACAGGCCGCAAGAACTCATAGTGGTGAACAGGTATATAAAGTTTTAAATAAATATTCCCAACCATTTCTTAGATATGGCTCCTGACGGACAGACGGACGGACGGAAGGAAAGACGGACGGACGTACAACGCCAAAACTATATCCCTCTGACTTTCGTCGGGGGATAATAAATACATACTACGCACACATCGTCTATAATAAATCATAACACTTATATTTAGTTACATTAAAGTTATTTCCCCTTTATGCAGTTACGCCATTTTCTCCAAATGTTTACTAAATTACATGCTAGAAAAAATCGTTTTATTTCATTGAAAATTGGATGAAGAAAAACATACTTATTTATTTGATAACATCAATCTACATTATTTTGGTAAGGGTAAATACTTATTGATGCATGTCACTTATCTGTTTTCTGTTTTTCCTGTCCAAATGATCAGCATTTGCATACAAAAGTTGGTGGGGTAAGGAATTTACACTATGAATTGTTTTCAGAACAGTTTCAATTTTCAAATTTTCCAATCATTTAGTAGTAAGACTAATATTAATGCACGTTAATCTACATTTCAGACCTTAATTGAGACTTTGTTTCAACAAATTTAATATGTTCTGAAAGTTAAAAGTTAGAAAAAGAGCTGTACATAAGACATCATGCTCGACTTTTCTGAATCAGAGCTTTGCCAGAAAAAGGGGCATAATAGTCAGAAGCTTTGAAAGTACAGAGCTACAGGTCATTATATAAAACAATTACAAATATTCTATGTTAAAAAGGGGCATAACTCTGTCTAGATTCAGACTTAAGAGTATTGTTTCTCCTGGTGTAGACTTTGACAGTAAATAACTGTTCTAAGTTTCCAATCAGAAGCTTTAATAGATCTAATAACACTCACATAGATATCTGATGAATCAAAAACTTTGTAAAGTCAGCTAAGAATGCTACATTTTCATAGCAGTAAATATTCAAGTCCTGTATGTATGTGATATGTATGGTGTAAGGTTATGCGTTGTTGTTTATTACACATTTTCTAACAGCATTTTCAAAAGCATGCATTATCTGATTACAGTGTACTGTATGACAATGTTATTACCTTTTTTTCACGAGTTCGCTTTGTTGTGCATCTGCAGGTCAGATTTTCTCAATCCCTGGGGACTTACTTTTTAATTTAAAAGGGCTATACATTCTATTTTAAGGTTTTTTTTAGTCAGTTGAGAGCCAAATGAAGACAAATATATTTCTTCGCTCTTCGCTCGCTCTTGATTTTCTCAAAAACAAAAAAAATATTTAAATTATTTTTTCGCTCGCCGCCTCAATTTTTTCAGAAAAAAATCCAATGAACAACTTATCAATTTGGTGTGGCCTAATGGTACTGTCCGAATTGTAAGATGGGCAAGTTCATTATAAAAATTTAGCAAGGTAAGGATTAAATGTCTCAAACAATTCAAAATACAGCAACAGGAAACACAGAAATAAGTCACACAGACTATAACATATGACAGGATTTCTTTGAGAGCTCTAGTTAATTAAAAGTTTAGATATGAAGACATAAACAATACGATGATAAAAGCATCAACATTTTGCTGTTTACATTTCCAGAATGTCTCAAGATCCTGATTATTACCGGAATGTATCATTGAAACTGTCAGAGGTGCTGGATGATATTGGTGTCAATGAGGGAATGATTGTGAAGAGCAGAAGGATGGCCTTGTTGAATGAACTTATGAAAAATTGTACACAAACAATGCTGGATGGGAACATTACCATCTATCATTTTGGTAGCAAGTCTGAAGGGTCCACAACATTAGGACTTTATTCAGATGATGATAATCTAATATGCTACAATGAGAAAAATGTTATACAGGATTGGGGTGAGTGGCAACCTGGTCAGGACAATCTACTAATGATCCAGGATGAGAGCACATCACCAGGCTACTGTCTACTACAATGTCTGAAGAGTGATGAGCCTCTTCCTCTTCTTCATAAACCAGACAACATCAATTTTACAGTTAGCAGAGGTAAAGTGCTGCGTAAGAACAATGCTTTGAAAAATTACCATGCAGATAGGCCTACATCAGGATATGTAATAAATGGTCCCGCTGAGTCAAAGAAAGGAATGCCAGGATGTGCTGATCAAGATATTGTTTCAGCATTCCACTGTAACTCGTGGCCTGTAGAAGCCCGACCATGGTTATCAAGACAAGGTAAAGGAAGATGGCCTACAGAGGACATGAAGAGAAATTGTAAAACTACAGGATGTTTTGTTGTACCAGTGAGTAGTAAAAATAGCAAGAATGAAGAACTTGAATGGAGAATATCTACCTCTCATGCTGAAAGTTTGCTGATGTTTAGTTTAAACATCACACAATTAAGATGTTACATCCTGATGAAGATGATTCTTAAAACATTCATAAATCCTCAGTGTGATGGTGTGCTTTCAAGTTTCATGTGTAAAACTGTTTTATTTCATTGTATACAGAATACACATTCAAATAAATGGCAGCAACCCAATTTACTCAAATGTTTGATGTGCTGTCTTAGAAAATTGCAGAACTTTGTTAGGCTCAGAAATTGTCCACATTTTATAATACCTGAAAACAACTTGATGGCTGGAAGAATTTCTCTTTGTAACGAACATAAAATTCTTGAAAACCTACAAAAGATCATACAAAGTGAGGGTCATGCACTGCTGGAGATTCCCATTGATCATCTTGGCACAAGACTACAAGCGAAAATGAACATGGATGAAACTTTTCAGTATTACAAAACACCATCTGAAATACATACCTACATTTCAACAGAGCTGCTACTTGCTAATACTTTTACAATTAGTGGAAGTCAGAAGTCACTTTTAGAAGAAATAATGCATGATGGAAATGAGAGAGTGCGTAAGAGATTATCAGACTTGATGTTAACACTTAGTCTAACTAAATGCTACAGACAAATGGGTTTATATAGTTTAGAAAAACCTGCAGTAAGACTTTTAGCACCTCTGCTGTCATCTTTACTAGGGTCTGTGATAGCATCTCATGACATTTACACTTCTCACAGTATATCTCCAGAAGCACTGGACTGGTTTTCAGATGGTTTGAACTCAGATGTGGCATCTTCTAGATTAAAACTTGCATCAGCATTATACTGTGTAGGAGACATGGAAAGAGCAAAGTTTTATCTGACGGATACAGAAGAAAAGTATGATCCGAATACTGTTGAACCTGTATGTCAATGTTATCCTTATCCCAAGCATGAACTAAGGCCAGGATTCGTGAATAAATGTAACACTGGAAATGAAGAGGTGATAAAACATACAACAGCATTTTGTATTAGATTTCTGCTTTGTGAAAAACACTGTATTCCTAAAGAACTGCAATACGAGATGTTTAGAACTACACAAGAGGACAGGCTAGAAAGGGATAAACTGATTGACTATTGGATGGATTGGGCTGTGGTAGATTGTCGCCCTTACCTCTACTTCTTAAAATACAAGATTTATGGGGCTCTAAAGAGAGTGGCAGACCAACAATGTGCACTTGCAAAACTTGTCACTAGCATTGAAAAAGAAATAAACCTAGGTCACAAGGAAACAGCACTGAACTTACTAGGACAGTGTATGGAACAGGAAAACCGACATAATGATGCTTTACGCTACTACATGACATCTCTGAATATCCGAGCAAGAAACAACATCGCAAATGTACTTATATGTAGACTTCTTAATAAGTTAGTTAACATGTAGGAAACTGTACTGACTTGAGTATGGTACAGCATGAAAGATGAGTACCTATATAAAGGCGCTGTGCCCTGCTATATATACTATCGTCTATTTTCGCTTATAGGACACACTTTTAGGAGTTATATTTAAAGTTGAATGAGAGGGAAGTGTCTTATAAGCACGTACTACAAGGAAATTAAAAGAAAATTTCAAATAATACTGAATTTACAGATCAAGACTTTTTTTCAATTATCTCAATGCAAACCATTACTTTCTTTTTTTTGGCAGCCATTTACAAAGCAGCGATAAAGTCTGTATCTGTATGTACCTTATTTAAGCCCAATTTAAAGATCGATATTAATTCATTTCATGATTCAAAAGTATTTTTATAGACGTATTTTCCCTTTTTAAACACCATGACATATCAGCTTTAAATAAGTTTGTAAATTAATGACAGCAGGCTGTCAACCAGGTCTTCTCCAAAATATAGGAAGAATATAGGAATATTTTCACAACAAATACAGGAGTTTTTGGATAGTTTTGAGGCAAAATATAGGAGTTTTCAACAACATATATTTTCATTTACTGGTACATATACTATCAACTCTTACCTGTACACTTACTGTCTTACTGTTTCTACATTAATCAATGTCTAGAATGTCTACCATTCTCTTCAACAGCATCACAATCCAGACAAGACAGAAGACTGATACAAAGCCCACAACATATTCTTCTGTACCTTTCATTGCTCTCAAGCTGTTTTCGTGCAGACCTGGATTTCATTGATTCTGGAAGTTAGACAGTGAAATAATCCACACTTACCCTCTAGTTTGTTAATACTCTGGTCATGGCTGGCAACAATGTCAACCATCTGCTTGGTACATGTCTTAGGAACAGGCTCTCATCCATGTCATACTCCAGTTGAAGGTCTTTAAAATTTCTCTTCTGACTGGCTTCTGCTTGAAGAACTGATACATGTCAAAAGTTAACTCTTCTGCATCACTTCCAAAACAGTTGAGACCTTTTCTAAAAGCATTGTGCTCTGTATGGAGGGTTTCAGGGTTCAAAGACAAGCAAACCCAGGTTGCCATTTGCTTCAAACTTTCATGACTTTTCTGTGAATGGATTTGTTGACATTCGGGCCATCAGATGAGAGATTATCAAATTCTTCATGGGTAGGTCTACTTCAAAATCATTCCCTAATTTAAGGAAAGCTTCACTTACAATGTCAGCTGTTGCATGGCCAAAGTGAAAAGCTTTCAAAAACCTCAGACACTTCTCCTTCAATATTGCTCCAAAATCTTATCGTATGTCCATTTGTCTACATTTTCTGTGCTGTAGTAGTTTCATCAAACATAAGAACATACCCTAAATTTCCATCTATAACTTCCTTCACAATTGCTTCTGTCAAAAATGGTCTTATGGCTTCTGAAACTATGTATGATGCTTTTGTCCTTGACAAAGAAAACCGATCAGCAATATCACACTTGAACATCTTCTGAAACACTTTGTCAAGGCCATCACATGATCTGAATGAAAAATCAGCAGCTGCTACTTTAAAAAACCACAACAGCTCAGATTCTGTGACTTGATGTTTCAAAGGGTGACTTGTGAATACATGTTGTCTTTGCCTCTGCTCAATATCGCTTGAACCTACAGTAGCTGGTTTATTAGATGCTCCAGAGGCTGTAGCAGTCACTGTTTTACTGTCACCCTTGGTCAACACTTTTTGGGCAGTGACGCGGCAGTGTTCTCAGTCTCTGAGAAAATCTTCCTGTTGACAATTCAGTAAATGAAACTTTGAATTTTGGTTAAAACTGCATGAACTGTATATTAAAACAGACATGGTACTTCTGCACCAGTTTGTCATCTTTACTATACTTTTTTGATGTCAGAGATCTCAGAGATTTGCCTTGTATTTCATCATTGGGGAGTATCTGAAAGAAAATGTCTGAATGAGACTTTGATTTACCTGAAAGACCCATGTCCTGTTTCACTGCCTTGCAAAGTGACCATACAGATGATGAAGAAGAGCAAAACTACATTATCTTAAGGATGGTGATGCTGTGGCAGACATGGGAATTTTCTTACCAATAAAATAAAGAATCCAAAAGCAGTATCGAACCAAGATTTACTCTCTTATTCATCGGCAAGAACTTTACAAAACAAGAGCTGTCCGTAAGACAGCCAAGCTCGACTATTTGAAATATTGTCCCAGAAGCAGGAAAATATTACCCCAAAAGGTTAAATATCAAAAGAGTTCTAAGTTCAAAAGGGGGAATAATTTTACCAAAATGCATATCAGTTATGGGACTTGCTGCTATCAACTAGTTTTATAACCCCGAAGGCACATGTGAAGTTTCAATTCAATATCTGCATTAGTTTTGGAGTTAGAAACTTGCATGTAAAACTTTAACCAGAATTTTCAATATCCAAAAGGGGGCATAATTTGCCCAAAATACATGTCAGAGTTATGGGACTTGATCCAGTGAGGTTAGTAATTGATCTAGAAAAGAAAAAAATAAAGTTTCAAATCTATATGCCTTTTAGTAATAGCTGTATGTATTGCACGCAAAACTTTAACCAGAATTTGCTAAGTCCAAAAGGGGACATAATTTGGCCAAAATGAAGGTCAGAGTTATGGGACTTGCTGCTATCAACTAGTTTTATAACCCGAAGACACATGTGAAGTTTCAAATCAATATCTGCATTAGTTTTGGAGATAGTAACTTGCATGTAAAACTTTAACCAAAATTTTCTAAGTCTAAAAGGGGGCATAATTTGCTCAAAAAAACATGTCAGAGTTATGGGACTTGACCCAGTGAGGTTGGTAATTGATCTAGAAAAAGAAAAAATAGGTTTCAAATCTATATGCCTTTTAGAAATAGCTGTATGTACTTGCACGCAAAACTTTAACCAGAACTTTTTAAGTCCAAAAGGGGGCATAATTTGGCCAAAATGAAGGTCAGAGTTATGGGACTGCTGCTATCAACTAGATTTATAACCCCGAAGACACATAATGAAGTTTCAAATCAATATCTGCATTAGTTTTGGAGATAGTAACTTGCATGTAAAACTTTAACCAAAATTTTCTAAGTCTAAAAGGGGGCATAATTTGCTCAAAATACATGTCAGAGTTATGGGTCTTGACCCAGTGAGGTTGGCAATTGATCTAGAAAAAGAAAAAATAAGTTTCAAATCTATATGCCTTTTAGAAATAGCTGTATGTACTTGCACGCAAAACTTTAACCAATTCTAAGTCCAAAAGGGGGCATAATTTGGCCAAAATAAAAGTCAGAGTTATGGGACTTGCTGCTATCAACTAGTTTTATAACCCCAAAGACACATGTGAAGTTTCAAATCAATATCTGCATTAGTTTTGGAGATAGTAACTTGCATGTAAAACTTTAACCAAAATTTTCTAAGTCCAAAAGGGGGCATAATTTGCTCAAAATACATGTCAGAGTTATGGGACTTGACCCAGAGAGGTTGGTAATTGACCTAGAAAAAGAAAAAATAAGTTTCAAAGCTATATGCCTTTAATTGATGGCTGTATGTACTTGCATGCAAAAACTTAACCAAGGTGTGACGCCGACGCCGACGCCAGGGTGAGTAGAATAGCTAGACTATTCTTTGAATAGTCGAGCTAAAAATATAGGAATATTTTTCAAAATATAGGAAAATATAGGAAATATAGGAGGTTTTTCAGAATATAGGATTTTGATCCAAAATATAGGAAAATATAGGAATATAGGAATCAGTTGACAGCCTGTGACAGTAACTTAAAATAGAGAATATTTTCACAGCCCGCAAACTGAGAATAATTTAAAGTTTATTGGTGCCAATTGCTGATTACTGTTTCAGGGTGTTTATTGATAAAACGCATTCGTTATGAATTGTTTAATGCTTCCAAATGGCAAATAAAAACTTGCATTGAAACAGATTTATGACAGACACTGACTGATATCAAACTTCAGCCACTTCAAAGAATGACCAACAGCAATTATTTTGGATTTGTCTTCTTGTCAAATGATGGCCCAGTAGAGATGCCCAGCTATGCAAATTCAAACTCAAATGTGATTGGATATTATATCAAGGCATGTGTCATAGTTATGTTTGATTGACATTGTATCATATCGTTTGACAACCATAAAGTTGGCGATATTATTCTGTCCATTTTATAGATTTAATTTCGCTGTTTCCAAGCAACTTAAATGTACTTTATTACATACAAAAAGGACTTTATAATTTTCTGTTTTAGTTTTACGTTTTATAAAACAAGCTTGCAAAGTCTTAAACCTTGGTGAACACCAATCTTTTCTAGACGTATTTTTGCCATCTTTTGGTTATTCAAATGCATTTCACTATATATAAAATGTATTTTATAACAGCTTTATTTTATTTCATTGAGTAACATCGGCAAATATCGTCATTATAATGCAGGTGAACAAAAATATCAGATTTTTCATGGGAGACTTTCGACTCACTGCAGCTTCCTGAATGTACATCTATTTTCAAAAAAATATTGTAAACAGTCCATTGTGTGAGTGTGGGGAGGTAGAAAACACATACTATTTCTTTTTCAGGTGTTCCTTATACCAAAGGGAATGCACAGATCTCCTAATTATTATTAGGCTAATAACCACTGTTCCACTAGATACATGTACACTGTTACATAGTAATCTCTCAATTTCAAGCACACTAAATGAATCAATACTTCTACATGTATATATAAAATACAGAAAACAAAGGGATTTGATAATTATGTAGTTTAAATACTATTCACAATTATAGCTGTGAAAACAGTCTAGTGTCCTAGGTTCCATGCTATCTTAGCCCTACTACACACAGTCTTAAGAAAAGTCCTCAAAAACTCTGTGTGTCTAAAGTGACATTCCTGACCTGTAAATCTCAATTCCTATTTTTCACTTCCTTCTTTCCTATCCCATCTTTTAAAATATTAATATACAACAAGTCGCTACAGTTCACATTTAAGTTTATATAAATAGTTCCAATTTTATATCCGAAAATGTATTCCTTTTTATACTATAGTTTGACAAATTTATGTCTCATACCATATTGATAAATGAAGAAACTGCAAGCAGAACAAGTAAGATAGATTTATTTAATTTGTTACCGTTGAAATTGTACTATGTATAGGGAGAGAGTTTCTAAAAAAAGCTATTAGCTTCCTACTCAATCCTCTATGTTGATAAATGTAATACTGTAACAACTGCAATTATGTTGAATAAATATTGTTTAAGCTAACTAACTATCATTATTATCATTATTCCTGATTTCTATAGCGCCCTTTTCGTGATAAACACATTCAAAGGCACTTTACATATAGCAAACACAGCCACACAAGGCGCGAAATTTATCCTCTACTAGTACAGACACAGAGCAATCTGACCAGAGGGACAGAGTGAGATAAAGGCCCCAGAACAGATGGAGAGAAATCGTTTTTAGATAAAGGCCTGTCTGGCTAACTTAGCCTAGCTCTTTGCAAATAGACAGTATGGTCCTTTAACGTGCCCAATGTATAGCACCAATACACATGAAGCCTTCATTCCTGGGAAGAACCAGTACAGGCCTCTTAGTTAGGTGGGAGACACTCAAGAACATCTCAGAAATCTCCAGTGCCTGGACCGGGATTCGAACCCCGGACCTCTGGAATGACAGTCAAGCGTGTTACCACTTGACCACCGGCCCACCCAGTCAAACTATCGTCAAAATTCTGACTGTTTTGTGGACGTAAATTCACTGTTTCTTATTCATGCCAAATATTCTTTACTTCAGGCAAGTGTTTTTATGATCTATGGGTGGAAACAAAAGCAAACATAATACAGTGTATAACTATAACTGTGACAAAACAAAAGCTAACACTTTTGCCAGCATATAAGGCTGAAGTAGCACCTGCAAGGCTAGGGAACCTTCAACAGATTCAATGCAACAAAAATTCCATACCGAAACTTTGCCCGTATACTCTTGAAATAATCTACTCATTTAGCATCGTACCTGCGATCTATCCATGCTTTTGGTTTTTGTTTTTACCAGACTATTGACTCCCATTTTTGTCAGTGAACAAATTTATCCAAAGGTTCTTGAAAGACCTGTTTATGTTTCCGGTTTCTATTCATCAGTAAAAAGATGCTAAATTTAGATGCAAGTGTATGGTTTTTCCAAAACTTCAGCAGTTGAGAGGCGGGTAAAACATGGATTTCGTAGAAAAGATTAAACTTCAAGCAAAAGAGTTAATTTTTCTTGCTTTTTGTGTGATTTATACCTAAAAATGTATGCTTGCCTGCAGACAAACGAAATGAAACTAGATGTGTGTCCATAGGACACAGGAGCCCCCACTCCTGCCACTGTAACATGGTTTAATGACTCAGGTTAAACAATTTTTAAGATGTTTGCAACACAAACTTTTAAGAACCTTATGTGTATTTTTCACTTAGTTGGCCATAACTCTGGCCTAGCTGAGTAAAATCCTAAAAAGAACACTTCATAGGCTATAAAACAATCATCTAATGTTTTATGATTCTAGGTTAAATACTTTGTACTTAATGTTTCACAAACTTTTTTTTTTTTTGAGTAAGTCTGGACAAGAAGTCTGGTCTTGTGTAGTGAAATAATGACTGTAGGTAAAATATTTTCGGAGCTACACGCGACAAAACATTAAAATGACAATTTTTTTCCTAGGTCAGGGGCCATAACTCCTACAATACTGAATGAATCCAGACGCAAACCCCCAGGTGCACAACTGCACATGCTGACCAACATTCTTGTAAACTTTGGTGACTCTAGGTCAAATACTTTTGGAGCTACGCGCGACATAACATTAAAATGACCAATTTTTAATTAATTCAGGGGCCATAACTCCTACATGACTGAATGAATCTGGACGCAAAACCCCAGGTGCACAACTGCACATGCCGACCAACATTCCTGTAAACTTTGGTGACTCTAGGTCAAATACTTTTGGAGCTACGTGTGACACAACATTAAAATGATCAATTTTTTACTAAGTCAGGGGCCATAACTCCTACATGACTGAATGAATCTGACTGCTAAATCCCAGGTGCACAACTACACATGCTGACCAACATTCCTGTAACGTTTTGTGACTCTAAGCCAAATACTTTTGGAGCTAGGCGCGGCACAAAAATGAACTTGTCCGCCGGCAGAAAGTCCCGAGTCGGACAAGTCGGACATAGGAATTCCACACCACTGCATTCAATGAAGGAAGACATCACTGATATCAAAAAACGACCATGTCTTGTCAGTGCAAAAAAACCCAGATTGCATGTCTGATATTGGGGTGCGTCTTATAAGCCAGTGCTCCTTATATGCAAGAAAGGACTGTAAACGTATTATAATGCAGTGGATTAACCAAAGAGGGAACGTACATGAATCATGGTGCATAATGAACATCTGAGACAAACCTCTAGTACTTTTCAAGGACTTTTTAAAAATTTTCAAGGACTATTTTTTTTTCAAAACCACAATCTAATCAGAATAATTTTTACTGGTATTGTGTTCATCATGGTAATGCAAAAGTTGAACAACATTCAAAATGGTATCAACAAATACTAATCATTTGCCAGACCAAATGCATGGCTTAATACTTAACGCTACTACATTAAAAACATGTAAAAAGTAACAGCACAAAAAAAGCATTGATTTCATAACTATTTTGCTAATGTTTAAAACTTTTCACATGGCTTTTAAGGGCACTCATTCTCCAGATTGATGATATTTCCACAACTGTGTCACAAGAGGTAACAAGAGGGTCATTGACCCTAAAGCGCTCACCTGTGTACAAGGCTTCAAGTGTGCTTGTGTAAGTACAGAGTTAGGTGTGTGTGTGTTCGGGTTTAACGTCTTTTTCAACAATTTTTTCAGTCATATAAACGACGGTGTCTACTTGTAGCAGTGAGCACAATGCCCCAATTTATAGTGCTGCCTCACTGGAATATCACGCCGTAGACACGTGACATGATACCCCACCCAGTCACATTATACTAACACCGGGCTGACACTAGGCACTACCCTCTTAATGCTGAGCGCCAAGCGAGGAAGCTACTAGTACCATTTTTTACGTCTTTGGTATGACGAGGCCGGGGATCGAACCCAGAACCTTCCGCACTTGAAGCGGATGCTCTACCACTAGGCTACCGAGGCGGTTTTCTTCTGTGCTAACCTATATTATGTATTATTATATCTCACTTTGGTCTACATTGATAAAATCCCATTACAAGAGAAAGAGATATTTTGACTATCAAAAACATTTTTAATCTTTTTGGCACATGACCAAGCAAAGGAGTACTGATATTTTGAATCTCATATAAGAGCAAATAACTGCATCAATTTTTTAGCCAAATCATAAAATGATTGCCTCCCTTGTACAGATATAGTAATGACGTCATTATTTAATGTTTACACAGATGGTTCGATGACAGTAACTGTCAGAAAGAAAAACAAAAGAATTAAAATCATTTTGTACTTTTTTATGTACTTAATTTTGTTCAGTATAATAAAATCAAAGGCCTGAAGGGCCTGAGTCGGCTAATGATTGATGTACTGACAGTATAGTCTACCAGTTTCAGTTTGTTTTTAGCTTTTTTTCCCCAACTAAAGAGAGATTTTGTTACAATAAATGAAATGAACATACGGTCGATGCCTAGTAAAACTTTGATTGACATTATACAAGTATTTAAACCCAATATATTTCTCTAAAATTGAAGAGTGGTTCGCAGAAATAAAAATGTTGAAAGTACAAACTACAATTTGACAGCTGACACTAAGATACTGCCCATGACTTTATATGTTTTTCCAGTAAACATTTGCCTCCGGCATTGCCAAAATAGGCAATTATCGCACATGATAAGATTTCAATATGACAATTTATAATATTAAAATTTTACAGCGCGGATTGCCACATACAATTTGTAACGGATGGACGAAAGAACTGATATTTTACAGATATTATAATGGGCCTGGCGATAGCCTTGTCATATGCTAGGTATTGTTCAATCATATTATAAGTGATGTCAATTTAAAGTATACTTACTTTTGCGTTTAGAGATACATGTATGTAAATGTTGCTGAGTGTCAATATATAGTGTAACTGATATTAATAAATGCAGTTCTTTTTTAGTTAAAACTATCATTTATTCTATTTCAGACTTATTAACCCCTTAAAAATCATGTCTTAGTATCCCGAAGTCCATCCACTTTCAATAATCCATTTTGATTCATGCAGACAGACAGGCCCAGACTGGGCAGAAAAATGTTTGAGCCATTTTTACGTGGTCGGTAGCAGGGTGGGTGTGGGGAGGGGTGTTTTTTTCCGCTTTAAATTGCAGTCAGATTTTGAAATGGGCATTGCGGCAGGTGGTAAAGGGGCAAATGTATCAAACTGTGGCAAAAGTGGCAATATGGGGGAAGGGTGTGGGAGGATACCCCCTCCTGCAAGTAGGGTTTGGGGTATTACCACAAGAAATTTTTGAATATGTAGACGCTTGATACAGCCTTTGGTGCGATTTTAACTGGAAATCTTCTGTTTCAATTTCTAAATATTACCTAGATTCTTTCTAGTATTACAATATCCAAAGTATGACTGTCACTTCATCTTTTTACTTTCAGATCATGCCTCAGGACTAGAATATGAGTCTGATATAGATTATATCGTCACCTCAGTGCAAAAAGTGGATAACTGCATTGACTTAAAGAAGGACTTATTCACTTTTTGCACTAAGGTGACGATATGTAGGTGTAATAAAAATAAATTCTAGAATCATTTCTGTTACTATAATATCTATCATGTATGTTACTTGAATGTTAAAATTTCATAACACAGCTCGATATTTACCCAAAATATTATATCCGGATACGATTACACTTTTCTCCAGTTTCAACAATATATGTTTACAAATTGTGATGATAGAAGACATTTAGCAGCAATTGGCAGTATCTGACATTGAAGTTTACGGTTAAATTACCTCTTATTTAAATCTTTTCATAAAAAAGTTGTTTCGTTTCGTCAAAGCAGCCAAACATCGTTTCGATAGACATAGACGATCTACTTTCGATTTCAAAAACCACAAGAAAATACAACTTAATGTTTCGCCGATTTGTTTATTTCTCGAAAAATAAGAAATAAAATCATTTTTAATATCAGTAGTAACTAAACAAACCAGTAAGAGCTTCTTCTTCCGATAATTTATCCGTTTACTGACTGCAAAATTCAACCAATGCAAAGTCGTAGAAGCGTTGTTATACACAGGTCACGCGTGTTCGCCGACAAGTGTCCAGAATGTAGTTAGGATTCATCCGCGAAGTCTCGCGGAATAATTAACGTACTGCACATATCTTATTCGGGTCATTTAAAATGAAGCTGTCATAATTTAATTTCATCGATGTGGTAAACTCTTTGATAAGAGACATTCCAATGCTTTCAGAGGTACCCACTCAATAAAATACTAGCGGTATGTTCTGGAACTATATTTTGTCTTTCGCTGGATGTTACGCAAGCTTTGTAAGCCTGCGCAATTCATAAAATGCACAGCGCAATAAATTTGTTATTTGCGCAATGATTTTAAAGATTATTTTTTGAAACGGACAGGGTAACAAATGGATAATTTGGCTAATAAGTTAATATGCAGTTTTTATTTGAATTTGTGAACATCATATTTGCTATTTTGTGACAAAAGGGCATAAAATTCATCACCATAATCATATGCGCAAATGTATTACCAAATCCCGCATAATCGTTATGCGTGTTTATGCTTAATGAGTTACCGCGGAAGAAAATACGTGGCTTTATTCGAGTATTGCACAATTACAAGTCATAAATATGACAGATTACATCGTATATTGGTCATAGCAAATAGGATTGACATAAATGAACTTCATTTGATCAATGAACTCTTTGAAATTAGAGACAATCTTATGGAACTACATCACTTCGCTGTGTTGTGAGGCCATTTAAGAATGAGAAATCGGGCGATAGCAAGGACTCGTCAAACGCTTGACAGCGTTTAGCCGACTCAATAAATATCATATGGCAGTGTGTGTGACACTGATATTGTCAATCCTCGAAACAGAATTTCACTACTTGGCTTGCGCCTCGGGTGACATTCTGCCCTCAGGTTGACAATATCAATGTTACACACACTATCATATGATATTTATATAATGTCACAAACACGTCACACACACTGTCATATGATATTTATATAATGTCACAAACACTTTTGAACCTAGGGCAATAATTTGAACAATTACAGTAGACATTATAAATCTGATATCACACGCCAAATATCAAGGCTCTAGCTATTATTGATTTAGAGAAGAAGATTTTAAAAGTTTCTAATATAGTACAGTACATGTCAGACACAGGGGTGTGGCCATCTTTTTTCCTTAGGGCAATAATTTGGACAAGTATGGCTAGCAGTTTCACACAAGATTTTTAAAGTTTCCACTATATTTATATTATAGAGAAAAGTGACCACGCCCTCTGGCGGCCATGTTTTTTGACAATCAAAATAATTTGAACAATCTTGGTAGAGGTTCACACAAGTACCATTTGTGTAAAATTATTCTAAAATTGGGCCAGTTGTTTCACACTAAAAGATTTTTAAAATTTCCACTATACAAAGTGACCACGCCCTCTGGCGGCCATGTTTTTTGACGAATCAAAATAATCTGAACAATCTTGGTAGAGCGTCACACAAGGATCATTTGTGTAAAATTATTTTAAAATCAGGCCAGCAGTTTCACACAAGATTTCTAAAGTTTCTACTAAATAAATAAAGAAAAAAGTGACCAAGCCCGCTGGCGGCCATGTTTTTTTTATATATAAAATTGGTATAATTTGAATAATTTTGTTAGAGGGTGACATAAAGACTATTTGTGTGAAATTATTTCTAAATCGGACCATCGGCAATGTCGTTTGAAGATTTCCTCTATTTTTAGCTCTAGCGGCCCCTATGTGCAACCAAGCAGAACCGTTTGTACAAATTTGGAAGAGCAGGGGTTCCATTTGACCCGGGACCGGACACAGGAGATTTTCAAAAGACGCTCAAAGGACCCGACATGATATACTTGCCTGTGTGTCACTCGGGACCAGGGGGCATTTTCCTTTGATAATCCTTTCTCTTATCATTTACTTCCTGCAGTAAAACTGTGTCAACGATTAACATGTGTATTCCAAAATAAACACTCGCGGTCACTGAAAGCACGCATGCGAATCTCCAATACACTAATAATGATATGTGTGATGTAAGAAGGTGGAGTTAAACCGCTGTTGACAGGCAAGTGCAATGTCTTCATGCCTTTGATCTTCTGCTAAATCCCGCCCTTTATCCTGTAGACATGCCTCGCTCTTTTTTTTTCATCAGCAAATTACGTCACGCAGAGTGCACACAGGTAACGAGAATCAAAGAAGTGTTAAAATTAACTGATAAAGCATACTGATCCTGTGTACTGTCAAAAAGGCTCCAATTATTAAATTATCCACAAGCCGAACGCATGAAAAGTGACCTGCAAGATTTCTTCATGCAACATTTAAATAAGACCATTGTTTAGTGATCGTACCGTAATTTCAACTAGAAAATCCACAAATTTTAATGAATATTGAAAGCAAAAATAACTTTAGAATGTCGATGAATATCGAAAGCAAAAATAACTTTAGAATGTCCGTTCACGATTCTAATTATGCCCGATGTCATATGCAATTCTTTCAAAATTCCTTAACACAGCTGACTTTCAATGCAATTTTTTATGATAAGTAACATCAAAATTTGAGGAACTATCTCTGGTTTACCCTAGTGTGTCAAGTTAACTGAGCAAAAACTGCTTTCAGACGACATTCCGAAAGTGTACCAGTATCCGGATTGTACATTTTGAATATATTTCTAAAAGAGTGTTATAGCACATTTCTGTATAATGAAATATTGATGCAAGACCTAATCAACAAAACATGAACTTTGATAAACATTAGTTTACAATGTGGCCTGTAAAAGACATTTTTATTATGTTGTAGCATGATCTTGATTTTATTGTATTACCAGTTGCGTATTACGCTATAAGAAAAATTTGTCAATAATATTGACGTGTTGGGACAGGACTCACGACTGTATTTTGGAAAAGAACCCTTCAAAATTTGGACCCAAGGGTCCTGGGACTCTTTGGTTTTCAGGTCTAGTGGAACCCCTGGTAGAGGACTACCGTAGCAACATCCAGGCCAAGTTTCATCAAAATCCATTCTGTGGTTTTGGAGGAGATGTCGTTTAAACATAATTGTTGACGACGGACGACTTGACACACGGACGACGGACATAGCGTGACCACAATACCTCACAATGAGCACTTTGTGCTCAGGTGAGCTAAAAAGCCCATGTGTGAAATTTAATTTAATGACTTGAGACAACAAATTATCACAGAGCTTATCAAACTTGCGACACCAGGATCCATAGATCTGCGCTTTTTTGAGCTAGGTGGTCAGGCTAATACTAATACCTTATACATTACATGTACTTGTTCAGCATTTTAAAACTTCAAATATTCAAAAGCTGGATCCAAAAATCATACAAGACTAAGCTTTTGTCATACATGTACAAGGTGCCTACCTTTGGATCATGGATAAAAGCTCCGCCTTTAGTACATCCCGGTGGCATAACACCTGTTGTCATATACTTCAAACACTCAATAATCGTCTGAAATTGGAATGTACATTAATTAAATAATTACACAGATGTAATGAGCTTACAATTTCTTGTGTAAACAAACCCTAAAAAGCACTGCCACTAGTCTAATCTTGGTTACCTGGCATGTATGAAATAAATCAAAGACTGTATGGTGGACACTGCTAATTCAACAGAAGTCTGGACAAGAATCCATCAGTAAAGAGAGAGACCCCATATCAGAAAAACATTCTATGCAACATAATCCAAAAGCACATTCCATATAGGCAATCATCCTGCATCCCTGCTCTATGTTTTTCAGTGGTCACTTTCTTGTGGTGAACAAGTTAATAACACTGGTGTCTAAAAGTAAACAATAACATATTATCTGACTTACTTATATAAATCTTAAATGAAGTGTAAATTAAATTCTTTAGCTTCAAAAATAAAGTTCAACTGTTCAGGTAATAAACTGAAAAAAAAAACAACTCAGTCTAGTGAGAATGAAAACAGGGTTAAGAAACATACAGTCTTCCCTGTTCCATTTGGTCCAAGTATCAGTGTCAGAGGCTTGCAGAAATGGATCGTCTGTTTATCCTTTTCCTCTGGACCGAAACTTCGGATTCCAAGAATGCTCATCTTATCTATGGTAGACATATTGGTTGATGGAACACTTCACAGTCTACACATAGGCTTTCCCTTTAACAAAATAATAATAAAAATAACAATAAAGTCTTTATTCAACAAGAGGGCCATGATGGCCCTATATCGCTCACCTGTTATCATTGCACTTGAGGACAAGAAGGTCCTCAGAAAAAATATCTAAGTCCAAAGGACAGTAACAACAAAGGGAAGAAATTTAACCAAAAAGAAAAAAAAATATATTTGGAGGTACCATCCATGTTGTACCAGAAAAGTGGTCTCGGTTTTTCCCTACGGCCAATAATAAAAAAGTTACTAAAAATAAGCTATTTATAGTAACGTAAAAGGGAAGTAATTAAAAAAAAAATTATTGTAAGTGAAGAAAAGAAGGATCTGCCAAATAAATCTGTTGACATAAATGAAATTTCAGATCAGTATCTTCAGTAGTTACGGAGATATACCCATTTTAATTTGAAATAAAGGGAGGTAATTTGACATAAAATCAGTCCATAGTTATCTACCCTGATTGGCTCAGTCCAACTAATGACAATAATGAAATTTCAAATAAGTACAATAAGTACTTACTGATATAAATCCATTTTGATTACAATCAGGGGAGGTAATCAGATATAAAATAACTCTGAACCTACGCTTGGATCTGATTTGTCATGGAATCAAAGAATTATTGTTGTTGAAGTTATTTTGGAAGTTTGTATCAAATAAAACCATAAATGAAGTCTCTATATGGCTGCAAAAGCCAAAATAGCCAAATTTGGACCTTTAAGGGGCCATAACTCTGGAACCCATGAAGAAATCTGGCCAGTTCAAGGAACCAAGATCTTGTGGTGATACAAGTTGTGTGCAAGTTTGGTTAAAATCGAATCATAAATGAAGCTGCTATTGTGCAGACAAGGTCAAAATAGCTAATTTTGGCCCTTTCAGGGGCCATAACTCTGGAACCCATAATGGAATCTGGCCAGTTCAAGAAAGGAATCGAGATCTTATGGTGATACAAGTTGTTTGCCAGTTTGGTAAAAATCAAATCATAAATAAAGCTGCTACTGTGCAGACACGGTCAAAATAGCCAATTTTGGCCCTTTCAGGGGCCATAACTCTGGAACCCATAATGGAATCTCGCCAGTTCAAGAAAGAAACCAAGATCTTATGGTGATACAAGTTGTATGCCAGTTTGGTTAAAATCAAATCATAAATGAAGCTGCTATTGTGCAGACAAGGTCAAAATAGCTAATTTTGGCCCTTTCAGGGGCCAAAACTCTAGAACCCATAATGGAATCTGGCCAGTTCAAGAAAGGAACCAAGATCTTATGGTGATACAAGTTGTGTGCCAGTTTGGTAAAAATCAAATCATAAACTAGAAAATGCTTTTGTAAAAAAGCACATGTCTCCCCAAATGCAAAGTCCTATAGGCAAGAAGTCAATAGGGGTCAGAAGCGAAAGTCAAAGAGACACTGATGGTTGGCTGCAATAAGGTTTATCTACTTGGCATGTCCAGTCATCCCGCTAAATTTCAATACTCTTGGCCTAGTGGTTCTCAAGTCACTGTTCAGGCTCCTGTGACCTTGACCTTTGATCAAGTGATCTCAAAATAAATAGGGGTCATCTACTCTGCATGTCCAATCATCCTATTAAGTTTCAACATTGTAGGTCAAGTGGTTCTCAAGTTATTTCCAAAAAATGATTTTACATGAACAGGCCACTGTGACCTTGACCTTTAATTGACTGACTCCAAAATCAATAGGGGTCATCTACTCTGCATGTTCAATCATCCTATGAAGTTTCAACATTCTGGGTCAAGTGGTTCTCAAGTTATTGATCGGAACTGGTTATCAATGTTCAGGCCCCTGTGACCTTGACTTTTAACAGAGTGACCCCAAAAACAATAGTGGTCATTTACTCTGTATGAACAATCATCCTATGAAGTTTCAACATTCTGGGTCGAGAGGTTCTCAAGTTATTGATTGGAAATGGTTTTCCATGTTCAGGCCCCTGTGGCCTTGACCTTTAACAGAGTGACCCCAAAAATGTTAGGGGTCATCTACTCTGCATGACCAATCATCCTATGAAGTTTCATCATTCTGGGTCAAGTGGTTCTCAAGTTACTGACCGGAAATGGTTTTCAATGTTCAGGCCCCTGTGGCCTTGACCTTTCACAGAGTGACCCCAAAATCGTTAGGGGTCATCTACTCTGCATGACCAATCATCCTATGAAGTTTCAACATTCTGGGTCAAGTGGTTCTCAAGTTACTGACCAGAAATGGTTTTCAATGTTCAGGCCCCTGTGACCTTGACCTTTAACGGAGTGACCCCAAAATCGATAGGGGTCATCTACTCTGCATGACCAATCATCCTATGAAGTTTCAACATTCTGGGTCAAGTGGTTCTCCAGTTATTGATCGGAAATGGTTTTCCATGTTCAGGCCCCTGTGACCTTGACCTTTGATGGAGTGACCCCAAAATCGATAGGGGTCATCTACTTTGCATGTACAATCATCCTATGAAGTTTCAACATTCTGGGTGAAGTGGTTCTCCAGTTATTGATCGGAACTGGTTTTCAATGTTCAGGCCCCTGTGACCTTGACCTTTGACGGAGTGACCCGAAATCAATAGGGGTCATCTACTCTTCATGATCAATCATCCTATGAATTTTTAACATTCTGGGTCAAGTGGTTCTCCAGTTATTGATCGGAAATGGTTTTCAATGTTCAGGCCCCTGTGACCTTGACCTTTGATGGAGTGACCCCAAAATCGATAGGGGTCATCTACTTTGCATGTACAATCATCCTATGAAGTTTCAACATTCTGGGTGAAGTGGTTCTCCAGTTATTGATCGGAACTGGTTTTCAATGTTCAGGCCCCTGTGACCTTGACCTTTGACGGAGTGACCCCGAAATCAATAGGGGTCATCTACTCTTCATGATCAATCATCCTATGAATTTTCAACATTCTGGGTCAAGTGGTTCTCCAGTTATTGATCGGAAATGGTTTTCAATGTTCAGGCCCCTGTGACCTTGACCTTTGACGGAGTGACCCCAAAATCAATAGGGGTCATCTACTCTTCATGACCAATCATCCTATGAAGTTTCAACATTCTGGGTCAAGTGGTTCTCTAGTTATTGATCGGAAATGATGTTCAGGCCCCTGTGACCTTGACCTTTGACAGAGTGACCCCAAAAACAATAGGGGTCGTCTACTCCAGCAGCCCTACAACCCTATAAAGTTTGAAGGTTCTAGGTCAAATGGTTCTCTAGTTATTGCTCGGAAATGAAGTGTGACGTACGTACGGACGGACGGACGGACAGGGCAAAAACAATATGTCTCCTGGGGGAGACATAATAAAGCTGCTACTGTGCAGACAAGGTCAAAATAGCTAATTTTGGCCCTTTCAGGGGCCATAACTCTGGAACCCATAATGGAATCTGGCCAGTTCAAGAAAGGAACCAAGATCTTATGGTGATACAAGTTGTGTGCCAGTTTGGTAAAAATCAAATCATAAATAAAGCTGCTATTGTGCAGACAAGGTCACGGATGGTGGACGGATAGCTCAGTGGTTTGCACACTGGCCTTCCAATCCTGAGGTCGGAGGTTCGATCCCCGGCAGCTATTCGGGAATTTTCAGAAACGCTTTTCAGTGTTTCCCACCTAACTAGAGGTGTACTGGTCAGGAACCCAGGCAATCCTTGCGTGTATCAGTGCTATACACTGGGCACGTTAAAGAACCAGGCTGTCTATTCGCAACGAGCTAGGCTAAGTTAGCCGGACAGCCTGTATCTGATTTCTGATCTCTCTGTCGTGGGGGCTTTGTCTCACTCTGTCCCTCTGGTCAGATCGCTCTGTGTCTGTACTAGTAGAGGATGAATTATGCGCCCTGTGTGGCTGCATTTGAACTATGTAAAGCGCCTTTGAACGTGAAATTGATCATGAAAAGGGCGCTATATAAATCTGGTATAATAATAATAATAATAATAATAAAATAGCTAATTTTGGCCCTTTCAGGGGCCATAACTCTGGAACCCATAATGGGATCTGGCCAGTTCAAGAAAGGAACCGAGATCTTATGGTGATACAAGTTGTGTGCAAGTTTGGTTAAAATAAAATCATAAACGAAACCACTATCGTGCAGACACGAAATTGTTGACGGACGCACGGACGGACGACGGACGAAGGGTGATCACAAAAGCTCACCTTGTCACTATGTGACAGGTGAGCTAATAAAAGTTACATACAAAGTGTACATAACAAGAGCTGTCTGTAAGACAGCACGTTCCACTATTCTGGGATTTGACAGTAAAATGAATATATATCTCAATAAGAGACCTCTACTTTAAAAGGAAGATACACCAAGGGGCATAATTCTGTCAAGAACACAAACAAGAGTTATTGGGATTGTTACCACACATGCAGATGATGATGGTAAAGATATATTTTGAGTTTCAAACCATTATCTTATATGGTACCAAAGTTATGTCAAGAAAACGAAGTTTGTTAAAAAATTTAAGTATGAAAGGGGCATAATTTGGTCAAAAATACAAATCAGAGTGATGGGGATTGTTACCACACATGCAGATGATGATGATAAAGATACATTTTAAGTTTCAAGTCTTTAAGTTATATTGTATAAAAGTTATATCCAGAAAGTGAAGATTGCAAAAAAAAATTTTTAAGTACAAAAGGGGCATAATTCTGTCAAACATACAATCAGAATTATGGGGTTTGTAACCACACATGCAGATGATGATTGTAAAGAAATATTTTTAATTTCAAGTCATTATCTTTTAAAGTACCAAAGATATGTCTATAAATGAAGCTTTCGAAAAAATTTAACTTGAAAACAATTCCAAGTATAACAACTTGACTATAATGGGCCCAGCCCCGGCATGTACTTTGTTTGTATGCTGGACAATGTTCATGTGAACTTAAAGTCAGATATAAGCAATAGTAACAAAGATATGACAGAAAAACAAAGGTTGCCGAAAAATTTAACCTTAAAAATAACCTAAGTATAACACTTTAGTGACCTTGACCTTGATTATAATGGGCCTAGCCCCTTTACATACTTTGTTTGTATAATGGACAATGTTTATGTGAAGTTACAGTAAGATATAAGCAATAGTAACAAAGATATGACAGAAAATCAAAGGTTGCCGAAAAACTTTTAACCAAGAAAGGTCACGCCGATGCTGGGGCGAGTAAAATACACCCCCTATTCTCCAAATAGTGGAGCTAAAAATGAAATGCATACTTTTTTCCAGTATGGCCTTCAGTTAAAAACAATAAAAACAACAATATACATGTATTAACTTAACAATAAAATAAACTTGCTGGTGATGCTGGAGTGCTTATAAACAGTCAGGGGTGTAACTGTTTTAAGTTATCGCAGTTTATAACCCATTTGAGTTATTGCTTAAACTTTCATAACTTGTTTCAGTTATCATAAAATATTACAAAGCCCTCTTGTGCCAATTCCTCATTTTGAATGAGACAAATGCAATTATTTCCTGAATCCTTGACCTTGTATCTTTCCAGCTGTGCAGTAAATTTTTTTGAGCAAGGCTGATAAAGCTTTACGCAAACGTTTTAAAGCTATAAAACTCTGAATATCCCATTATGCTTATCAGGTCATGCTCAGACTAAAAGAGAATTTGATTAACCACAGTTTGCTACTAATTTCACTTTAAAGGTCACTTTGTGAGAACAGCAAACAGACTTTTTTTGAATAACCTACCTGATCCACAAATAGGTAAATTTCGATGCCTGGTGACCCCATGATTTTTTGGTATCATTTGAAAGAGTTGTGTCTACTGAACAAGAATTAATAAATAAAACGACCATAAATAATATGCAAGAATAATTACAGTCCTGTTTTATGACCGCAAAATGATAAATCTTACACTGTAACAACTGGATTTCTGTTGAAGTATCATTGAAGACTATAAGGTAAAAAATTAGAAATTCTATAACATATTTTTATCATGTAATTAATATTTTCTTTTTCAGTAGACAATACACTTTCAAATGATACCAAAATTATATGAGGTTACCAGGCATCAATATTGGATATATTTATATAGCACTGTTATATAGAACTTGCTTATTTGTGGATCGGATACCTTAACTACATTTTATAACTAATACAGGTTATAAAATGCTTGAAAAAGTAACTGAAATAGGTTACATAACTTAAAACAGTTACACCCCTGACTGATAAATTGCCTTGAGTTCTACATGTATATTAGTTATCTGAGACGTCTTTAGCTATAGCCATTGTTGATGACACAAAGTCAGTTGATTATTTACAATTTTATTTCCAACGACAACAAATGAAAGATGCTAGGACTTCATAATTCACAGTTCTAAAGTTACTGAAATCTTATACAAAGTTTTTAATCAATTCACACAATTCATAACAGACCTTAACTATTCACTAGGTAAGACTATACACAGCAGTGTTGCAGCAACAAGCAGTTTAATAACTACAAATGTATAGCATTCTGTTTGCGTAATGAAATTCTAACATGAAGTAGTTGTTGCCAAGTAGCACAAAGTATTTTCCAATCTAATATTTATCATAATGTATTAATTCCTTTTTCTTCTATAAATGAATAATCTAAATATCACAAAGTATTTCTTTCGTATCTTATTTTTCTCCCTTATATTTTTATCTATTATATCTTTCTAAAAATTTTTTGGTTATATACTGTTGACATGTTGAGTAAACTTACTCCCAAGCTTAAAAGATATGTTTTGATATAACAAAAAGTATCAAACTGAAAGTAACAACAATAAACAATAAATAAGTGACAAGTAAGAATAATAAAGCTGTTTGTTAAGTAACAATAAAAGTGATAATCATTACTCTAGTACATGATATCAAACTTAGCGAATGTCAATCATAGGTGAGATTATAATTACTTAAAAGGTAGAATTTACTTATGCTGATTAAAAGAAATGAAATATGCTTTAAAAAAAAAGATGAAAAGTAAGATGTTTATTAAAACATTAGAATAAAACAATATGATTCAAAATCAAAGTCATAAATCCATATTATACAAATTACAAGCATCATTTGATTCCAAATATGTCATTTTATGATTCACATTTAGAAATGTTCAGTAACAAAAAATAAGAGGGTCATGATGACCCTGGATCGCTCACCAGAGTAATATGTTTCAAATGTCAAACTGATGATTTTTAGAAATTTTTTGGAAAATTTTCCGATGTACAATCAAGTAACCACTGGGGCGGGGCCAATTTTACCCCGGGGGTCATGATTTGAACAAAGTTTGTAGAAGTCGACTAGGCAATGTTACATATCGAATATCTAAGATCTAGGCCTTCTGGTTTATTTTAAGCAAATTTATGAAGATTTCCCTATGTACAATAAAGTAACCCCTGGGGCTGGGTCAATTTGACCCTGAGGGGGTCAATATTTTAACAAATTTTGTAGAGGTCCACTAAGCAATGCTACATGTTGAATATCTAAGCTCTAGGCCTTCTGGTTAATTTTTAGAAAATATTGAAGATTGTTCTATGTACAATCAAGTAACCCCATGGGGCGGGGCCAATTTGACCCCGGGGTCATGATTTGAAGAAATTTTGTAGAGGTCTACTAGGCAATACTACATGTCAAATATCTAAGACCTAGGCCTTCTGCTTTATTTTTAGAAATTTTTTGAAGATTTTCCTATGTACAATCAAGTGACCCCTGGGGCGGGGTCAATTTTGACCCTGGGGTCATGATTTGAACAAATGTTGTAGAGGTCCACTATGCAATGCTACATGTGAAATATCTAAGCTCTAGGCCTCTTGGTTTATTTTAAGAAATTTTTTGAAGATTTTCATATGTAAAATCAAGCGACCCCTAGGGCGGGGTCAATTTTGACCCCGGGGGTCATGATTTGAACAACTCTAGTAGAGGTCCACTAGGCAATGCTACATGTCAAATATCTAAGCTCTAGAGCTTCTGCTTTTTGAGAAGAAGATTTTTTAAGGTTTTCCTATGTAAAATCAAGTGACCCCTGGGACGGGGTCAATTTTGATCCCGGGGGTCTGATTTGAATAAATTTTGTAGAGGTCCACTAGGCAATGCTACACGTGAAATATCTAAGACCTAGGCCTTCTGCTTTATTTTTAGAAATTTTTTGAAGATTTTCCTATGTAAAATCAAGTGACCCCTGGGGCGGGGTCAATTTTGACCCTGGGGTCATGATTTGAACAACTTTAGTAGAGGTCCATTAGGCAATGCTACATGTCAAATATCTAAGGTCTAGGGCTTCTGGTTTTCAAGAAGAAGATTTTTTAAGATTTTTCTATGTAAAATCAATTGACCCCTGGGGCAGGGTCAATTTTGACCCCGGGGTCATGATTTGAATAAACTTGGTATAGCTCCACTAGGCAATGCTTCACACCAAATATCTAAGCTCTAGGGCTTCTGGTTTTTGAGAAGAAGATTTTTAAAGTTTTTCCTTTCGGTTGCCATGGCAACCAGAGTTCTGCATGGAATTCAATTCTTACAACAATTTTTAGAGAAGACCATCCAAGGAACATCCCTGTGAAGTTTCATCAAAATTGGCCTGTTGGTTTAGGAGGAGATGTTGTTTAAAGGAAAGTGTGGACGGACGGACGGACGATGGACGGACGGACGGAAGGACGGATGACGGACGGTGAGCGATCACAATAGCTCACCCTGAGCACTTTGTGCTCTGGTGAGCTAACAAAGGCAAAAACAAAGGCAAAAATATAGCTCACAATACATGTATAGTATACAAACATTTACAATTGTCACAAATCATTTATATATCTTTACAAACAAGATGTATCAATGTTTTGAAAAGTTTCCCATTTATACATTTGATAGACACACATAAATTTAAGAGAAAAAAAAAACAACAAAAAGTAAACAGCATCATATGTAACAAGAGCTGTCCGTAAGACAGTGCACTCGACTTTTCTCAGTGCTTGACTCTGAATTAGAGCTTTGCCAGTAAAAAAAAATTTCTAAGTTGAAAAGGGTCAAAACTCTGTCAAAATTCAAATCAAAGTTATGGGAATTGTGTCTCCTGGTGTAGACTTTGATATTTTGAGTTTCAAGTCAAAAGCTTTAACAGTAACAGAGATTTTTGACTTTTAACAAAAAATTCTAAGTTAAAAAGGGGGATAATTCTGTCAAAATTCAAACCAGAGTTATGGATATTGTTTCTTCTGGTGTAGACTTTGGTGGTAAATAAGTATTTTAAGTTTCAAGTCAAAAGCTTTGATAGTAACAGAGATATTTGACTTTAACAAAAAATTCTAAGTTAAAAAGGGGCATAATTATGTCAAAGTTCAAACAGAGTTATGGAAATTGTGTCTCTTGGCGCAGACTTTGATTGTTTATAACTACTTTGAGTTTCAAGTCAAAACCATTAATAGTAACAGAGATATTTGACTTTATCAATTTTTTTTTAAAAATTCTAAGTTAAAAAGGGGCATAATTCTGTCAAAAATCAGAGTTATGGGGATTGTTTCTTCTGGTGTAGACTTTGATGGTAAATAAATGTTTTAAGTTTCAAGTCAATAGCTTTGATAGTAACAGAGATATTTGACTTTATCAAAAACTTTAACCAAAAATTCTAAGTTAAAAAGGGTCATCATTCTGTCAAAATTCAAATCAGAGTTATGGGGATTGTTTCTCCTGGTGTAGACTTTGATAGTTAATAACTATTTTAAGTTTCAAGTCAATAGCTTTGATAGTAACAGAGATATCTGACTTTATCAAAAACTTTAACCAACGGCGATGCCGATGCTGGGGCAAGTGCAATAGCTCTCCTTTTTCTTCGAAAAGTCAAGCTAAAAATGGAAAGAACTTATTATTCTAAGCAATGGATTTGTTTCAAATTATTTTAGAATGTTTGAAATTTGTCCATGACTCCTCGACTTCAGCAGGTACTTTATTCCAAATATTAACATTGAAGAATGAGAACTGACCTTTAAGACTTGTGCAAGGTCTTATACCTTTAAGCATCAACAGGCCCCAGAAAAGTCACAAATTACCCCCCTCTGTATACCACTAATTAACAAGTGGTACAAACACGATAATAGGCTGTTCTTCCAAGCATTGTTTATCAATTAACTTTTACACATTGATTAATAAACACCTTTGATAATGACAGACATTATTGTACTAAATACACACTGCGAGATGACAATGTGTCAGTCGACGCATGGCGTTATTGACATTATGTCAGTAGCTAATTTATATACGTCGCTCTGCCTGCCATACTTCCACTTGTGGCGGTGAACAATATTGAAATTCACTGGGATTTTGATTGACAAGGGGCAGAACCAGCATGCCCACTCATTTTTAAAGTTAAGGACACATGTACCCCCTGCTTTTGCAAAATAGGTGTACACTTCAAAATTTGAGGGTACACTAGTCACTACATGACAAATCTGAAATTTTTCTATTTAACTACTGAAATTTGTATATACATGTTGTTTTTTTTCATTTTTTTTTTCATGCAGAACTCTCGCGGGTGGAGTACAACAGATGAGATAATTTTAGAAAATTTAAAATGTTTTTCCAAAGTTAAGATAGGAAATTCTGAATCAAAGGACACCTCCCTATATTATACTAAATATAATTAAGTTTTCAACAAGGTTCATTTATTCCCGATTTCTTGGACGGAACACGATTCGTCCGAAATAACATACAGTCAACTGAAGACTGGTAAAAATCGCCGATCAATAATAATGCCCAAACTATTACAGATATGTAATGTGTATCAAAACTGCAATTAAATATAAAAAAAAAAAAATAAAATACTGTTAACCTTTTGCTGAGTTCGTAAAAGCTAAAATGCTTTTTTGCATTTCTTATCCATACTTCTTTTGCACACGACCCATGTGACATCTGACTAAAACACTTACCAATCCCCTCTATGTGACTGACAATTACGCCAAGAATTCGGTGATGGAAACAAAATTATCATGTCCCTGAACTGGATCTGCGTTTAAGACCGTACCAAACAAGTGGCAAGTGCGCGATGAAGTAAACAGCGATTTGGCAGCTGAACATAGGAGTTCCAAATCTCTGTGTGCATGTACCCCCAACAAGTGATTTTTATGCGTGCATTTGATATTTTGTGCGTGATTCACCTACTGCAGTGCGTGAATGGGCATGCTGAGAACTTTCGAACTCGAGATGCATCAAAGAAAATTTCCGCAGGCCAAGCCGACGCACAGGGCATTTTTGTGCAGGTCAGTTATGAGTTTTTCTCGAATTTCGCGTGTCAAAACCTGGAACCTCGGGTCTACCGTACACCCTGCATGTCTTTTCCACCAAAAAAAAAAACAAAAAAAAACCATGAGTATATTTTTTAATTTTTTAAAGAGCGGCACTTAAAGTCTACTTTCCACAGCCATATTTGTTTACATTAAAGGTCAAAGTCTTTGAAATACCTACACTAGGTTTAGGAAAAATCACTCCAGATGGTAATGCAGCATTAATTAGAAATGGTTGGAAGCAGGAAGTGGGCAAATCATTTCCTGCAAGCTTGCTCAAACTGAGCAAAATTATGTTACTATATTTTCTTTTTCCCTCTAGCTCACCTTAAGGCATTGTTTTATTCATATTACGATTCCGTTTACCACAGAACATATTACGGACATACGTCTATAACAACAATTAAACGAATAAAATTTGCTGACTCAAATAATTTGTTCACTATCGCGAAAACAGAACATAAACAAGAATTACACAAATTCGAAGAATAAAACACAACATTCTTCTAAGTAAGTCATTTGAATACATTAATATTTACATAAAACCTTACTTTTAGTTGGTCAGTATTTCTTTCAAAGACTTTTAAGGGGATATATTTATTTTAATTCTTCTTGAAATCGCGGGAAAGGATCAGTTATTATAAAAAAAATTTATTAGCATATATCCTGTTTAAAATAACAACTTTTATATCAACAAAAATAAAGTCATTTTTCTTCTATTTATATATAGATAAGTAGTGCACATTTACTGTTTATTTTAATCATTTAGTATTATTGTTTGCAGAAAAAAAGGACTGCTCCCTTTTGGGGGTTTCTTCTGTCTATTACCCGTACAGAGCCGTACTTTAAATCAGAGACGTGATAAGATTATGAGCCTGTCACCTACTCTAATTTTGCTAAAAGACTATTAGAATTATGGTTGTTTCAATAAGATAACATGTTAGACACGAAAAAGTAGTATAACTCTATATAGGTTAAACCAGTCCATTTTTTCACAAGTTCTTTTCCAACACACTTATCCCCTTTTAAAATTTAAAATGCCCACTGCCACCGACAATTTAAAACTCATACTTTCAGCCAGGCTCTTGTAAAGTTTTTCGAATTTCATCCCCAGAAATGTAGTGTTATGAGAGTGACAAGGTCAAGGTCTCCATTGCAAGCACATTACATGCTAAAAGGTGAAACATTGGCACTGGAGCGGACATCAAAATATCTCGGTGTCGATATACAGTCTGACCTTTCATGGAAAAGCCACGTCGACAGAGTATCTAAAAAGGCAATGAACATGCTTGGCTTCCTTTGACATAATCTACATAAGACCAGTCGGGAAACAAAGACACAAGCCTACATCAGTCTTGTACGTTCCACCCTCGAATACTGCCACACCAGAAAGTTTTGACAAGGAAGATAGAAATGGTACAACGGAGGGCTGCTCGCTTTACAACAAACTGGTACCATAACACCAGCAGTGTGTCCGATATGTTGGAAGAGCTCAAGTGGGAAACTCTGGAATCATGTCGCTGCAAACATGAAGTCACTATGTTCTACAAGATAGTTCACTACCTTGTAGCCATAGACCATGAAGACTACCTTACACCGGCGACGGTCCTGCCCAGATCCTCACACAGCAACATATATCTACCATGTCGAACATTAACTGACTGCTACAAGTACAGCTTTTTTCCCAGGAGTATCCCTACATGGAACTTTCTGCCAGCAACACCCAGCCAGCATGGCTATATCAGCCCGATATAGGTATAATGTCGGAATGTCAGCAAAATGTGTCGATGTAGGGCCGACATCGGGCCGTTGTAGTGCCACAAAGTAATGAAATCGGTAGATCGACGTCAATCAGTGTAACTATTTCATACGTCGGATTGACATCGGGGCGATATTGGATTCTCTTATAACTATATTTTTCAAAATATTATTGGTAAACGTGAAAAAGTTATCTAATTGTTTATGTGCTAATTTATTAAGCAAATATGATGTATGCCAGAATTAATCAAACTAGGTTCCAAACATTTGTAGACGGTATTTATCAAAATTTTATATGTAATAAAGGGAGGTAATGATTAAAATGCATTTTTATTTTTATGTAAAATGTCGCCATAGAAATATTTATATTTACAAAATATTGAAAATATAAATATGTTTAAAATTCTAACTGAACAATTTTAATAGTGTTAAGAATATACAGAAAGCTTACGTAACTGTATAAAACATGTAATATTTAGTTGTGAAAATATTTTATCAATAAAATCAAATAAGCATAGTACACATGTTGCGAGGCACATCAGTTCTCAAGAAAGTTACTCTGAGAATTTATAAAGTGTATGTTTTAAGAAAACTTGGATAAAGCACTGCGTGTCAAACTATTTCACGACCACGATATGATCTAAAAAATACCGGGCCGATATCATTTTGATGTTGGCCAAATATCGTTTGCAAATATTGGACCAATGTCATGATGATGTTGGCCCGATACCGTCTGCCGACGTCGGGCCGACATCATTCCTATTTGCAGCCGAAATTGAAGCCGATGTCGGGCTGTTATAGACAACGGCGTCGGTTTGATATCGGGCCGATATAGAATGCTGGCTGGGCAGTTGCTTAGCCCCCCCCTCTTTGGCATCATTTAAGAGAGGGCTATCAACCCTGACTTTCTAAGGGGACTCTGTCCAAGCTACAAAGTAGCTCCAAATGAGGGACTTGAGCTATGTCGGCGGGGCTCCGCGCCCCGGTACCGCCACGGAAGTAGAACAGGTCATTTCCTGATGGTGTGAAAGTAGCTGGTCAACACTTTTCTACACTTGTTTCTATCTTTTTACTTAGCACCATGCATCCTTAGACCGATCTGCTTCTTACTTTATCTATCAGCTCTTCTATATACTTTCTCTTATCCTTGCGCATCGTCATAGAATTGTCAAGTCTGACAGTATGACGTACTGATGTAGATGAAATTCCACAGAAAACATGGTTTTGCTTTATTTTGACACAAACTTTATCATTTTATGTCCAGTTTAAAACAAATTACAAGACAACTTAAATTATTATGTAGATTTTTAAAACTTTTTTTTTTAACTTATTGATAGCACATTAACGTTGATCAGAATTGAACACCCTCATGTAGATATCAATCATGATGATGACAATGATGTCGATGATGCTTATTATTATTATTATAAAAAGGAAAACGGTATAAATATATAACTTTTTTAAATTAAAACAATAGTTTCTCTCTCTCTTTTTTTTTTTTTTAAAAAATATATACAATTAAGGAAAACCATATTCTGTTTATTTCCCGGTCATCATGAGTTATGTCAGCTAAAGTTAAATCGAAATTCTTCATTAGTTTAAACAATATGTTATGAAACTATTTGCATCTGTTGACATGTCGCATTTACAAGTAACAGTATAATGGACTGAGCAAGAACAGATCTTATTTTGAAACCAACTCCCTTTCCACTACGTAATACCTACGGTGACTAAATAAATAATTTAACGTATGTACATGTAAATTCCTAATTAAAGAACGTCAGGGATATAACGCTGTTTGGACGATTTTATATCATTTTTACATTTTTTTTTAAATTGAAAGAGATATTTTACTTTTTTTGCTTTATTCTTTTTGATTGTTTTTCAACACGAATAAGCACACACGACATCGTTCGGTAGAAAGTTATGTTCCTTCCGGTTTTTCACCGTATCTATCTATATATCTGACCCTATTTGCGCGTCGAGCTAAAATACTTCAAGTTGGTACAATACAAGTGATGAGAATAAGAGTAGTAGAGAAAATGAATCAAACTGACCCGGAGAGACTTGATAATTTTCACAAGGACTCTAACTTGCAGCATATACTATTTATTGGTTATTGTAGATGTTGAGGAATGGCATAACATATCATTCCATGTACTGCTTGAAAATAATCGATATATTTAGTATTGATGGTGATGAGCTTGAACATTTCGACTTGCGTGGTTCAAATACTCACACTTTAATAGCTTTTGGTATTGTTTAATTACCTGTAGGCTATGTTGCATGTTTTTAATATTGTCTTTTGGTAGTTTCTGTGATGTGCAGGCTCCATAACCTCATATTTCCTCTCTAAAATCAAGTTTGTTTAGTTCTGCCCGTTGTTTTCTCATTTAAGGCAAACCCATTATTTTAACCGTTGACCATACGCCGCTTTTCATGGAATTGCACTCTGTGTATCATTGAAGGTTTTATGTACATCACCGTATGAATACACCTGCAATTGTCCTTAAATTTTATTTTGGTACTTGTAACATGTGTAAATGTTGAGTTCTGCTCAACGTCAACGGTAATTTACATTTCACTACCGTCCGTAAACAGGCTCAGTTAAACCGAGCCTGCAACAATTTTTTGTCGTGTTGGGCGAGCTGTGGTTTACCATTTAATAACTTAGTAAATTTTAAAAATATTCAAAATTTTTCAGAATGTTTTACTTCTTAATTTTGCTGCATTCCCACTGTTTCGGCTTATGAAAGTTAATGCGGTCAACCTTGAATATTTGTCAAACAGAAATGGATCCGGTGTATGCCATAACACATGGGAAAAATGTTTAGATAACTACACAAAGCATAAACTAGTATGTGTGTGGTTAAGCTATCTATGAATTATTTACGTATTGTATGTCCATAATTTACGACAATTTACAACTTCTTGCAGCTCAGACAGAAAAAAAAAACACAATTTTACAAACCCTGTATACATTGTATCTACTAAAGCTGATTTAGATTTTTAGCCTCACCAACTAAAATAAATGAAATAACTGAGTGCCATGGTACGATTATGTAAAGTCTTTGGTGTGGCCTGTAAGCGAACGCAATACTTCTGGCATCAAAACCTGACGCCGCCTACCTTTAATGTTTCGAAGCGTTAAATAATGTCACATCACATTCGAATTTGTGAATCTCGTAATTCGTTTGTGTAGTAAAGATTAGTTGTTTTATGAAACGATTTGTTGTTCCTGTGTTGAGTGTATAGGGTTTTATCCTCTAACATTCTGCCGTAGCACCTATAAGTAGCTGACCCCGTGTGCTTTCTTTCATAGGCTCTTTAACACTTCTGTGAGCTGTCTGTTCGATACACCTTTTGCATAGGAATGTTCTGAAATATGAAAATCACAATTTAGCAAACGTACTACAAAGTGTTTCAATCAGTTTAATTTATGTTTATAAAAATGTTAAGAGCACGAAAGTTTTGTTTGAGTCTTTAAAAATGCCAACAGTATTTTCAAAGCATAGTACATGTATATGCTAAAAGGAGGACTATGGGAGTGTATATTGTACGGCACATCTTCTCTGAATAAACGCAAGGATCTCTGATTTAATCCTTAGATAATAACCAGATGTGTTGAAACGTAAAGAAGCCATCATTTCAAGTTATTGTTAATCAGTCAGCAAATATTAGAATATTTGTGAAACGCAATAAGTAAAGTTTCGGTCATACATTTCTTTAGTTCAGTATAATGTCAGGAAAAGGTCAAGCTTTCAACTACCCTTTTCCAGAGTAATTATATTATTTCAAGGCTTTTCCATGTAACAAAATCATTTACATATAACGTAAATTGTACAGCTATGCCATAAGTAGCACTTGAACTGTTACCAGCATAAAAGAAAACTGAATATCTGTGGTCTTTCTGCTGCGACTAACTCTAACAATTATTCAGCCAGTTGTGTCCTGAAACGAGAAATTATGCTTTCTTTCAGTGATGTGTTTGTATAGCACTGAACATTTCCTATTGCTAATCCGGCACTTAACCTTACTATGATAACTAAAATTGAGTTCTGACGAAATTTAAAAGTTCATTAGCATCAGATAGCTAGCTATGGGAGTATATATAAAAATGAAACCTATAGTTTTTGATTAAAGTGTATATATATTTTGTAGTTGTGAACATTCAAGAAAACACTAGTTAAGCAAAATGCACCGAACCTTATCCTACGATTACAGTCCCATTTTCCTCGATTCAAGTACCATGAACAGCATTCCTGGAAAACTACAAAAGACTGGTATGTACCAAGTAGTGTGTAGCAGGTTTATAGCCTGGTGTTTTTCTCCAGGATTTTCTTAAAAACAAAATATTTCATGATTTAGGAAAAATTAACATTTTCATGTAGTGTCGCCATCTTTGTTGTTTAGGTAAGGTTCAGTGCGATTCCCTCCTTGATCGTAGTATTTTAAATTATAGAAAATAGAGGTTCGAGAATCTGCTCATATTCTTGAAATTGAAAGAGGTCGTTTCAAGCAGTTATGGCTAGTAGAGATGAACACTTGATTAGGAATGTTGCAATGTACATATATATTATGCATTTGAGAAACGTAAATGTTTAATATAAGTTGTTCTTTATTAAAACTGATGCTAAACTGTTTATTGCACTGTTTTTTTGTATTGTTTGATTGTAAGTTTTGTATATATTATCTGTACCCGGGGCGGTGGCCATATAGTAATATTTTAAATGTTTGATAGTTAAATAGAGGATATTACATGAGTGTCTTTTCATATTGAATTTATTAAACGAGTTGAATAAAATAATAAAATGCGAGGCTCTGCCGAGCATTTTATCAGTTTTGTTCAACGAGTTTAATAAATTAAATGTGGAAAGTCACAAATGTAATATTCTTTTTATCACATGTTAGCCTTTCTTGTCGAAACATCGAAAAATCGACTTTCTTTTACCATATAAACAAGATAATTTGACTGACGTCGCCTAAACTATAAATGACGTCGACGTCAAAGCTTTATTACACTAGTGTATTATCATTTTTATTTAATGGCTTTATTACACTCCCGCGACGTCAAAAATGTGATAAATTGAGTATAAAAACAGCTTTTTGTTATTATGAATTTTACTCATTAAGATCGGTACTTGGTATTAACTTTTTGACGTGCATGATTTTGAAAATCATATGGTCAAACGAACAATAACAATAACAAAACAATGTTTCAGATGAGATACTGAGACGCTTCTCAATTTTCACTTATTTTCCAATTCATCAATGTCATAATACTCACTGTATATAAAACTAAGCCTTAATAACATTTTTTTCGACTTTTCCAAAACTTTGAGAAAGTAGCTTTAAAGTCACCCACATCATGGACATTTTTTGCTTGTTTACGTGTAAAAAGCGGGACATAAATAAAAATTATTACATTTTCCTCTTTCAATAAATCTGTTTTTAACTGATGGACGTGTTTTTCATTTTCTTTCAACTTTTCTAAAATTAATCCTCGTTGCCTTATAAAGAGCGGTCTGAGTCCAAAACGTGATAAATTATATGGAGAAAGTGATTGGACAGCCGAAAGATGTCGTAAATTACTAAAGCCTCAAAGCTACCTATTAGATAATCTTTGTATGGACTAATTGTTATACTTGCATCTATTAAATGGAACCTCTTATCTATATGCTGATATGAATTGAAATTGGGGTAAACCAAAGATGAAACGCCGATTCATATATCACGTATAAAAACCACACGACACTTTGATTTATTTATGGCGACATTAACCCCTATATTGTGAAATCAAACAACTCACGGACATGCTGGGGGTCGCTTTTTGATACAGAAGTAATAATATTCTATTATAGCGTTCCATATATATACTTGATTATATATGTTTTTGTAGAAAAAATGTATAAAATGAATCATTATGTTATATTTTCAAAAGGTTACTTGATGCATAATACAATTTGTAAGAAGATGCTTTGGAAGCATAACATCCAACCAAGCAAAATAATAGCAGACTCGGTTTAAGGTATAAGATCCCTAATAGAAATGTTTACAAAATGGCATTTGCTTGGTATATTCTTAAAGGTGACCGTGTTTCGCACTGTTTTGCAATTTTTAAACAACTTTTACCGTGCCGTTTTTTAAAAATTTTGTATAACTTATGGTATCTCCTCAAGCTCAGGTAGAGACAAATTTCAAAGTGATGGCCACTATCCAAAACGTTTGCAGATAACTCATTTTACTGTTAATTTTAATAAAAGAAATATCAAACTATTGGTAAACAATTATATAACACAAAATAAAAATGTCAATATCATTTTTTCTAAGGTGCCTCAAGTAAACGGATTTAATGAGTCAGAATTCTTACTTCAACATTGAAAAAAATAAGGTCGAATCCTGTGTTTCTGTTTTGAATTTTGCTAACTTCATTCAAAAACAACCGTGGGGTAGACGTAAATCCTACCTAAATTACTTCCACGATATATAATCTAAAGGGTGAAAACAAAATAGAGAACTTTTACCGCATGTAACTCAATATTTTTAAAGATGTGTAACTCTACCCCTTCTGTTTAAGTAGTAAATTCATTTTGAACAGCAAGAAATCACTTATCAAATTATTAATTTTTTCCAATTTTGTTGAATAAATCAATTACAAGTCTTGAAAGAAGTAAAAACTTACTAGAAAAAGGAAAATAAGGGGAAAAAATTTGGTCCAAGCAGGGCTTGAACCTATGCCCCCCTGAGAATTACAGTAAAAGTAGGTTTATGGTAGGAATTTAATACTCTTCAAAAAGGAGGTACTCTATTACGCTTCTAATACCTTAATTTTGTCTGTTCATGAGAGGTTATGGAAAGTACAACGCTCCTCACGCCCCACTAGCACCGGCTTAAGAACTCTATTACAAATGTATTGAATGGACTCCGTGATACACACTGCAGCTGTATGCTATTACATGTATTTTGTATAACGATGCTCCATTCAGACAGCTTACGGTTTTGCCAATGTGCATGTATTCAAGTTGCTTTGATGATACACTCAAAATTCATTTTAGTCTGAATTTTACAACTGCATGTATACGTATATATTTTCTTGTTATGGTAGAAGTTTAAAGTCATAATGTTAAAATATTCAGTGGGTGCATAAGAACGTATAACCCATTATACATAAACATGTTTGTTTTTTTTTCTCCAGCACTTTAATTCGTATTTCAAATTCATATCTGGCTGAAAATTCATGCACATTTATAATCAGATAGAACAAACTTGCATTAAAAGGTGGAACAGAGAGGCACGCATCGATAACCTGTACTGTCGATAACCATTATGTACAACTGATCAATTTTATGTATATTAAAAACAAATTTTCTGACGCAACACTTGATATTTTGTCAACATCTGGTACAGATAGCCACACTTTTAGAAAACTATCCTGCTGATAAAACAATTGTAATAAAATCTAATCACTCAGTCATACCTTTTATTCACTTAATGGTCTTAGCCCATTTTCAAAAATCACAAAATACTAAAAACTGATATATTTTATGAAACCATTTATAAAGAAACAAAAGTGAAGATTGACTTTTTACAAAAATATGCTCAAATATCGACATTTTATGTAAGGTGGATGATCTCCTTTTATTTTTTGAAATTCTTCTCTTTTCGTTTAATGAAATTCACTTTTTAAATTGTTAAAAACGGGTAAATGTGGAAACTCTAATGAAAAAAGTATCATGGCTTTATTGTTAAATGTTTGTCTTGTTGAAACAAGACAAACATTTAATATTTAAAACTGGTTACATGGCAAAACGAAACTAGTATAAAGAAATATATATCAAACTAGTTGAATAAACAATTATTCAGCAGTTTCAAAACAGTTCTCAATTTAAACCAGAATAGAATTCCTGACCCATTAAGAACTTTCTTAAATTCGAATTGATCAAATGACAAAGGGAACTGCATCGATATGTAGCTTATAGATTTAAAGATAAATCCTTGCTCTTGTAATGATATTTTCTTGTAAAAATTAATCATCCACTCTTAGACGTAAAAATTAATTAATTATTGTAAATTAATTAACAGTTGACCACACAGGTGCCATTTCTTACAATAGCAATTTCAGAATGAAAGGACCTCTCTTTTCTATGAGTATATGCCTGGAGGATAACTTTCTTTAAAGAAACTTGCGAATATAGACTAGAATGATTTATTGAAGGGGGTCAATTTGGATTAACACTAATTCCCATCACTAAATGTAATTCAATACATCAAATACACACTGACCAATAGAAAATCAACTTTCTGTAGAATAAATCACTTTATGTTAGGTTCCTTCTATATATAAGCATATAATATAAAAACTGTGTTGGTTCTACTTTTGATTTTGTTTCGTTCAAGACTGTAATTTGCTTTGACTTTGCGGCCCAGATTTTTATAAGATATTTTTCGCTTCTTCTAAAAGCTGTCTGTCGACTACACTTTATTCTGACGTTTCCCAAAGCCTTATGTCTGAGACAATTAAATTGAGTTTAGAGACTCAACAGTAAAATGGACCGATGGAAAGGTCGTATTTTAAGACTTATCTCGAAACACACTGTTGGGTCATTTCATCCGTTACCTCTTTACCATGTAAGATCATTTGTGTCTATTGTGACTGAATAATATTAAAGGAGCCAGCGCGGAGACAATCTGACTTTGTAATCGCTTACTAGCTGGCGGACTATTTTCACCCGGTAAATCCATAGAGGTATGCGTAAGAACCGGGTTTTGTTTAGACTTCATTGTGGAGGCACGTTTAACATTTTGGTAGAATAAAATGGGAGAAGTGTGGTATCTGGTGAAATAAAACTGAATTTCTACCAGTTCACAGCATTTTAATGTTTATGTATTCTGTAGTTCTCAAATAATAGGAAATATCTCTTTAAATAGATACGGAATCCCTACTGTTTCCGTTCCTTATATTTCAGTTTTAATATTATCTTCAAAATAAGGTAAGGATTTGTAATCTAGCTAGAACGGACCTAACTATCAGTGACAGTACTTTCACGATTTCTATACATCTGGGCTGTATAATCTATATTTCTTCCCGTTTACCATGCTTTCAATGAAATACTATTAATTTTCTTTCAAATGATCCGTCTCGATGTCCAGGACTCGCTGCAAATTCGGTTGTTTGCACTTTCGGTATTTTTTAACACTCCCGAGGGAGATACATTTATCGGCTTTTTTTTGAAATTCCGGACAATTCTTTTTAAGGCAACAAGAATCATTATAATTTTAAACTCTTTTGTAATATGTAGCTGAAATTTGTAGCAACCAACAGACGTGATAATCTGTTTTGAAAATCATCACTTTTTGAAGTTAATGAGATCGGAGAGAAAGAGAAAAACACAACAAAACAAAACAGAATCGATCGGTCTGAAGTACACATAGAAGCAATAAATATTAATAAACCAAAAATAAAAAATACAAAAAAAAAAACGACAACATTTGCAAAACAGTTTATTCAAAACAACAAATCAAAACAAAAACAAATGAAAAATGAAATAAATAATTTGCATATATCATATAAATGTAATGATAACAAAGTGATAGCTGTACATTTATGCATTATTTTGTTTTGAATTGATATTATAATTCTTTACTAGTACCAACATTTCATTTAGTTCTACATATTGCACAAAGCTTACACTTAACTATTTAAAGAAAAACCTTACGCTGTTTTACCTTTCTTTTTATTAAAATCAAAGAGCTATAAAAATAAATATTATACTTCTTTATTAAAATAAACATACAGAACATTCTAAATTGACTGTAAAACAAACGAAACATGCATAATACTAATTTATGTTAAGTTTCAACGTAACAATAGAAGGAAATGCTATCTGCGTAGACGCTGACTCAATCAGGCCAGCCTGATAAAATCACTGGACAACCTTCGGTACTAAAACATTTTGCCGCTATACGCAAGGACGTAAGACAGCCCAACAGATATAGAATTATAATTATATACTAATGTATTTCTCAAATTATCTCTTGACGATACAAAACATGAAAAACAAAATGATGTATGACACTCCGCAAAAGTTGAAATAAAAATGAACAGATGGGTTTTCTCATAGAATGATTACCAAATGTTTATTTCTCCTATTTTTTTGGTAACATCCACGAAAATTGCTTATGATTTTAAATGAGTCTTTTTAAACTACCCCGGCCAGACTGAATGAATTTATAACAGAACAAATCCTAATTTACATAAATTTGCAGAGTATTTATAGTAACAAAGGAAAATAAGTTATGTTTCAATTTTCTACGATACGTGGATTCAACCAGGCCAGCCCGATGTAATTATAAAAGGATAACAATCGCTACCCTTTGACGCTAAATCCATTTTGGAACGTGTTTAGCGCCCGTTCCTAATTATACGCCCAAGAAAGCATATTTTGTTGTACTTCTTAAATTATGAACATTCAAACATATATTGAGCAATAAAAATCGAATATGCAGCTGTAAGATGTCGTAAATATCACAATTTATTTATTGTCTTTTACATTGAGTCAGACAAACTTGAAAAAAAATATACAGAAGGTCTCTTTATTCCTCATTGCATGACGGTTGCATATATCAAAACTCAAGTCTAAAATCCCTATCTTCATAAGATAAATTTCAAAGCTTATTACGAAATTTTATCTTGCATTACTACTTTATTAAAGTGATAATGGCACTTAAGTAAACGTATACGAATATAAGCAAACTATCAACTCTTGAACTTTAAGCCAACTTGTTAGAAATTATTTTTCAAATAAATACAACTACTGATTATAAGAGTCAAAAACAAATATAAATAGGCAATTAAATATTTTTTGGCTGATACTTTTACAAAAACTTACAAAAATGTTGAATATCTACTGTAGATTGGAGAAGTAAAGTATACATTAGCAGTTTACACAAAGATTGGTCATTTAAGGCCACTGGAACGGTTTCAAAATACCTTTGATTTTAACGAGGCTTTAGAATTTATAGGGATTTCTCCCTATAGTTATAAGGTAATTGCTTATTCAGAATTTAAATGACACATGAAAACATATCAAATATGAAATGGACAGAAACAAAAAACAAAACAATTAGGAACGAATGAAATCAGTCAAAAGCCCAAATAATAGTGGGATCGCTTTATCAATGATGGCTCAAAATAAAATGATTTTCAGATTCAACAGGAAATAATTTAAAAGCAAGAAAATTTAGATGTTGTTTTATATTTATGAATATTATTTAATAAAGCAACGTGTTTCTTAAAAATAACATAAAACAAAAATGAATGTTAAAACCCCTAAAAATAAGATATTACGTCAATGCGTACATAGTAAATGAAAAATATAGAATGAGAGACACTTAAAACAGAAAAAAAAACGACAGAGAAAAAATGAGGTATCGTATGTGTTGGCATAAATACATTAAAGCTCAAACCTTCTTTGCAATCACATGACTGCTTCGTTTAACAAGTTGCGGTATAAAATTATTTTTATATTTCACTCATTTTTATCCTTTACTCTAGCGGTTATCACACAAGTACGAAATATAAGCGTCGCATTTCATAGATAATTACCTAATCTTTTCATAAATCAAAGTCGTCTTCAAAAGGAGAAATCTTGTTTTTCTCATTGTTTTGTTTTTTCTTACAGCACATCACGATGATACAGATTATACCGACAATCGTCCCCCCTCCAGCAGCGGAAGCCGCCATTAGTCCATAATTTATAGGATTCTCTTTTATCACTGTCTCTACTTTGTCTTTGCCGTCTCTGACAGACTGTGTAGTGCTATCTACCTTCTTTGTAGAACGCGTATCTATCACATCTACCGGTCCCAACAAGTCAGGGTTTATTGTAGATTTAGGTTTCGCCGTCTGCTGTTGATGCGTCGCCCCCGCCTGCTGTTGATGCGTCACCCCCGCCTGCGTCGCCCCTGCCTGTGTAGCAACGACCGGGTTTTGGGATAAAGCAGACGCCAACGGCCCGTTTGCTAACTTCGACGTAGTTTTACCTTGTGTCAATTTTAAAGTAGTCGTAGGTGTGGTTGTTGTGGTGGTGGTTGTGGTGGAGGTGGTTGTGGAAGTCGTCGAAGTACTTGTTGTTGTTGTAGAAGTCGTAGTAATAATAACATGCACATTGACTTTCAGATCACCATGGGCGGTTTTATTATAGGCTGACACCGTCCAGTCGCCATCGTCCTCTATAGCCACGCTTGAGATTGTTAGCGTACCATTCTCGCTTAGTTCGTATTTACCGCTCACCGTGTCTCTACCATCAATTTCAAAGCCATCGGGACGAACGAATTTCACCTCGGGAATAGGGTCTCCTTCGTATTCGCAAGAAATTGTAAGTCTGAGATTCACATCCAGTGAATATTTTGTCTGATCGCATCTAATAACTTTCGGCGGAATACAAATGAAATTACTTTCAGGAACATTTACAAAAGAATGATATTTAAGGCTCTTTGGTCCATTACAAATGATTTCGCTTGTGTCAATAGGACTGGATACTAACTTTCCCGGAAGTTCCCGTAACCATAGCAACTGGCAGTTACACTGCCATGGATTTTCCGAAAAGTGCACATTCATATTATTAAACATTGGTTTCAGCTCTACTGGAAGCCCGAGAAGACGGTTCCCGTTAAGATCTAAAGTTTTTAGCGCTTTAAGAGGTGCTAATACATCTTGATGTATTTCCTTAATTCCATTCATATACAGTTTTAAATTCTTTAGTTGTGCCAAATTCGTAAAGAAATCTTTATCTAAGTTTTGAAGATTCATATTTCCAAGGTTAAGTTCCTCTAAGCCAGAAATGTGTGTTAAAACGTTTTTGTCCAGTTTACAATTTGTATTTCCGGATAGGTCAAGCGTCCTTAATTTTGTGAGTCCTTTAAACGAATCAGCTGTGAGAGTTCTTATGTCATTATCTGCCAAGCTAAGATCATGAAGATTACTTAAGATCGAGAAAGCATCATTTTGGACAGTCTGAACACCACTGTATGTTATGATTAGAGTAAACAGGGACTGTATCCCTTGGATGTCCGTTTTGCTTAAGGAAGAGATTGTGTTCTTTTGAGATTCAGTTCCGGATATTGAAAGATATACTGTTGTGGCGTCTAATCCAGCCGGAAATGACGAGAAACCCGAGGAACATTTTACAGCCTTTCCTCTACATCTACAGTTTGTTGGGCAAGACAACACACTGGTTCTTTCCACGGATATTATCAATATCAGTGTAAGTGTATTCAAAATAAAGAATCTCTCCATCTTTAGGTCCATGTTACGCTACGAAAATATATTTTCTTTAAGTCACTCAATCCCTTTCGCTCCTTGGTTTCTAATTAATATGTTCCACGGCGTCTACGATGTTACCTTCTTTAGCTGTCTCTAAAATTCCGCTTAATTGGTTGTAAATTAATGTTCGCTTGATCAGCAAAATAGTTTCAAATTTTCACGATCTTTGATGGGGTCAATGTAGATAATTCCTTTTTAAAAGTGTTCGCTTCAAAATTAGAGCCAGATATAATGTTAACTTGATTTATTAAAGTCTAAGAATTATTAGCACAAAAGTGGCAGGATTTACGGCTTTTATCTGTAATCGGTAGAAAATGTTACTTAAATCAAATCGACGCCTGTGATTTTATAACAGAAGTTTTTCCGTGGTCCCGCCTTCCTATGCCAATCATGGCTGATAAGCCAATAAAGTTTGACAAAATTAAATACGATATTGGTCAACGTGGATTTAGATAAAGTTAAATTACACACATAGTATAGGTATTACGATATGAGAAAAACTGGTTTGCAAGATGAGCGAAATTGAAATGTGACTAGACCGAACGTAAATAATGTTTTAGAATGATAATAAAAAGAAAAGGGGATCAGAATATTTAGATGTAGTGATCCTAAGTAAATGAAATGTCTGCGGTCATAATATGACTTTATTCGCAACAATGTTCAATGCTTGTTGATTTAAAAAAAGAACGGATTTCATGAAATAAATTCTGATATTTAAATTATTTTCTTCGAGTAATATTTTAAGAGAAGGAGATTTGCCTTGGCAGTGCGAATCATAATGTAGGAAAAAAAACCTCAAATAAACAAATATAGAATATCCTATTACTTTCAGTTTCTTGTATAAAGTTCAATTTTGCAAACGTCTGAAATAAAATTGCTTTCTGATGCTGCATTTTATGAAAATTCATGTAATCAAACATTCAGAAACACTTTTTAATCATATGGTAAATAGTTTGATAGTCTTGAATTTTAGATTTTTATAGATTTTATAGGGACGGGAAAGGATTGAATAGATCAGCGATATATTGTCTTACAACTGGCTTTTCCTAATGACGACGCTTTTGATTTTTTTTGTTTTGTGTTTCAATCTATTTTGATCTTAGTTTGGTTAGTATTTGATGCATGTTGTATATGGTTAAATTAGGTCGGTTACATTCAACAATACTGATATATTCTTGCACATTATGCTAATGTCTAAATTAAGTTTTCGTTCTTGATTTCAAAGTTGGTTATGTTATAGGGCTACAAGCTACAAAATGGTTGTAAATACACAAATTGTATAAAATAATCCTGCGGATCGTTAAACTTTCTAGAAGTGTTTGTATGCCTCGGTGAATATATTTTTGTCTGTAATGTATTATATTAAAATTATTTAATATCAAAAGAATGCATGCCATTTTCACCAACTGATACCAGTTTATCCGTATGTCATATCCTTCATACCATCCAGTTTTTTGTATGAATTGTTTAAAGTTCAATATTCTAAAAAAAAGGCGAAGTTTAATATGTTTGCGTATGATCTAGATATTACGGGACACTATGTATTGGTTCTTCGTATCTGATTACGATTGTGTTATGTACGAATTGCAATATAAACTATAGAAACATGAATGCACGTATACATGTAACAGTTCTTTTTATAGGAACAAAACATAATCCAACGTGAATCATTCCACACTAGTTTGCCTGTCTTAAATATAAAAATGCTAAATATTTGTACTTTTATCATTAAATAGTTGTTTTTCAGTTAATACAGTAAGTTTTAAAAAATTACATATCTTGAAACACCCAAATCTTACCTACGCTACAGTTAGAAAATTGAAACCACACAAGTTATCAAGTACTATGTTTTTACAAAAAAAAAAACTCCACTCTTTAATTAATAATCAGCAATAAATCGTAATTTTGACCCGCTTAACCAACATCACTTTATCAATCAGTTGTCCACGCGTTACGTTTCCTGCTATGCGTAGGCTTTCGAATTATCGCTCAATTAATGGCCAATTTGACCAAAATGAAGCATAAATTCAAATCATATGATCATATATTTCACGACTGATTATCGCAACAGTCGTTTGATATCTGATGTCTGTCAAGCTTTGAAGTGTCTTTGATAGCACACTTCAAAAGGGGTTTACGTATGCCAAACGCTGGCCTGTATGTCCTTTGCGCTTTTTTCTTCCAGAAATTAATGAAGTCCTTGTTTATTTGCTCTTAAATTCATTGACATTTAACAAACACCTTGGATCGCCTTGGCGTCTGCCGACAACAACAGAACTGTCTATATGTTTTCTGGCGAGGCTATTAAATTTTAAATAAATTGTTTTACTTTTGGTGCTTTTCATACAAAATTGATGGAGGCATTTACGTTGCATATCTTTTCAAAAAAACATTTCTTTTTCTTTTTTATCAAGACATCGGTATTTTGTAAGTAAGCTTTAGTTAGACACAAATATGTATTATGTCGGTCTTTGATGGCTGAAAGGCAAAGAATGGGCCGGAACTCCGAACTAGAATGTTCGTTTGATGCAGGGCTCGACACTAACGCTGGTCCGCTGGTCCGAGACCAGTGCTTTTCAGGGAGGACCACTAACTTCTCGAACCTGTGTGGTCCGACGGACCACCGAAAATTACAAGCAAGTCATTTTTAAAATAAATTAATTAACATTGAATTGTTCACGGTACTGCAGTTTAAAAATAGAATTTGGTTTTCCCCGTGTATATTTTCTTGAATTTGGAATGCCCGGATGTAACGCTGGTACTAAAACCCGGGAACGGAACACGATAACTTATCTATCTGCTTGAAGTATTCATTTACGAACTATTGAGGTATCAGTACAGTATCCAGCGTTCGGTAGAGCCGAGGTTCCAGATTTTGACCCGCGAAAATCGAGAAAAACTTGTATCTGACTCGCACAGAAAATGACCCATGCGTCGGCGTGACCCGCGGAAATTTTCTTTGATTCGTCTCGAGTTCGAAAGTTCTGCCCCTGTGCCAATCAAAATCCCAGTGAATTTAAATATTGTTTGCCGCTATAAGCGGAAGTATGGCAGTAGGCGGAGCGTCGTATATTAATTAGCTACTGACATATGTCACTTACGCCACGCGCCGACTGACACGTTGTCATCTCGCGGTTTGTATTTAGTGCCCGTCATTATCAAGTGTTTATTGATCAAAAAGTTAAAAGTTAATTGATAAACAATGCAAAAAGCAGCCTGTTATCGTGTTTGTACAACTTGTTAATTAGCAGTATACAGCTTCTGCTGTATTGTTGTCTTGCCGATTATTACTGAACAACAAATTGGATAACGAATTTCATTTATTTTATGTGCTTGACACGTTTATATAAGCCGATCGGCCGTTACGATCTATAGCATTTTATTTAATTTATTATCATTACCGAGGCTTTGTTTGGGCAAAAACAAATAAAAATGCTTTTAATAAGCAGAAATTATAAGTATTCAATAGGTATAAAGAAATTTATAACACGTATTTTATCAAGAATTTAATGTTACTTTTGTTTTCCATATTTGTCACCCGTTTTCACGGCCGTGATTTTCGGACATTTTTAATGAGATTTTCTAGTGCAATCTTAATGAAAAGTCAATAAAAAGTCTGTATTTAAGAAAAAATGACAACTGTTGCAAAAAAAGCTCTAATTTTGAAGCATTTTTCGAGAAGAGGCACCAAACCCCACCCACTTAAAATATGAATTGCTGAAAAAATCATCTTTATTGACATCTTTATTTTAAATTTGATTTTCAAAATTATTTTAAATAATTAAATGGCAGATGTTTATCAAAATGATAATATAAAAATCACATGTTTTGCAGTGTTTGTACTCCATGAAGGAAGTCTTCAAGAGGGGGTCTCATATGTTACTGGTTGCTTAAAGTTAAATAAAAATAACATCCACATCTAGGTAGGACCACCTGAAATTCTGTCGGACAATCAGTTTGCAAAAGCTGCTGGTCCTTCGGACCACCACTGGAAAAAAGTTAGTGTCTAGCCCTGTTGATGGGGCGCGTTAATGACTGTATGTTGAAATTAACAAAGTAGTCATGCGATAAAAATCCGTACGTAATCGCAGTCCTGAAGAATTGACGGACCACTAAAGGGACAATTTTTAGTGGGAGGGGCTAACAATGAACCGCTTGAAAAGGGGACTATGGTAAAGTGGAGGCTGGAGGTCATGGGTTCGAGCCCTATTGGGGTCAAGAACATACCCTCTGATATAACACCAGTACTGACTTTATTCAGTCTAGTTTGAATAAACTTGTATAATCTAATTAATAGACACCATTTGCAGTAGAAAGCCAAGCATCAAAACATTAAATACATTGTCACAGACTCCAGCTAAGGCTATTTTAGTAAAATATTTTTTTTCATGAACGAATCTTAATAATGTTTTTTATGAATGTTTCATGAATGTTTCATGAATAATAGTATTTATGGAAAGTGCACAGTTAAGCCCCAGTGAGAAATGAAATAAGTCCTTATTGGATAATATTCAACCAGTCATGATGCATTGCTCAATGCCGTCATCGGTGGCTTCCTTAGAAGTTTAATATAAACAGAAAGGGGATGTTTTATAAGGTGTAGCGTACGGAAGTGTCGTGCATAACGATGAATGACAACAATTGGAATGCGACTGTATTTATACATACCGTTTTGCACGTTACACACAGCATATACTCTACAAAGGGTAATACTGAAATCAGCTGGAACATAGAAATCGTTTTGATATAATGAAATGTTAGATATACACATTTAAAATCTCAAAAATAAAATTGAATGACATAATGTTATCATTTTCTTTATTCTTCTGCCTCAACCTAAGTTTAAAATATCTACACGCATGTATCCTTATAAATAATATTTTCCCGATTTATAAATAACACTACTTCAAAGAGTTATCTTGTAACGTTTAACCATTATCATGCTGGACACAACAGATTCTGCCTTTGCGACGAGTGTAGATCTTGATCAGACTGCACGGATCTTCACTGTTCGCCATTCAGTCAGTGTCTTTTTGGTAAGCATTCATTGTAACAGTTAATGGTATTGTCAAAATTGAAAGAATGGACAGGTTCATTATAGAAATTTAGCAGGGTAAGGGTTAAAATGGGTAGAGGCCGTAAAATAAATGAAATGATGTCAGTTTGTTGCCATGTTTAATAATCAACAGCATATTTTGATAAATGTACTGTTAGAATGATAAAATTTTCAATGGGCGTAAGAAGTTTTGATCATTATATTTCATTATTTTTGTCATGGTATAACCAAATACAACACAGAATCAATGAATTATAAAAGTAAGTAATTTGTGGAATTAATATAAATCACCTAATCTATACCGGTATATCGAAATTTCGAAATTATATATACATCAATATTCATAAATACAGCTGGAACTAGGCTTCTCAGCATGTTATGTGACATTTTTTTAACTTTGAAGAATTTTAACTTGTAGATTTATATCTTTATAATTACGCAACTGTTGCATATTGAAAGACATTCTAGTACACATTATTAAATTTTGTGTAGCAGACAACCCAATTATACATTCATTAGACGAAAGTACATCTGGTCCGGATTTACTAAAGTGTAAATATAGAAGAAAGTCATCAGTTTTTATCTCCGTATATGGATCCCACGTAAATCATCCCAGTTTTGACACAACTGTCAATATTTATCTAAAATTTTGACAATTGGTTGACGGAACTTTTGTTCGAAAACCATGTTCTTATCGTTGGCTATTTATAATGTCCGGTTGAGGTGAGTAAATTCAAATACCATGCGTTTATTTAGTATAGAACTCAAATATCACAATCAATTTTTATCTAATATAAGTCACTTTCGGACTTATTAACATCATGACTTGGGTATAATAAAATTTATGTAATTAAAGAAGTACAGTACTTCTACAAGTGCGCTTACCGTAGTGTTGTCTTAAATACCAAATTGGCTTCATTTCTTGCTCTAGGAATGGGATAACATTCTAAAGATATACAAACAATCAAAGTCTAAAAAAATCTAAAGATATACAAACAATTAAAGTCTAAAAAATCTAAAGATATACAAACAATGAACTAAAGATATACAACAATTAAAGTCTAAAAATTCTAAAGATATACAAACCATTAAAGTCTAAACAATTCTAAAGATATACAAACTATTAAAGTCTAAACAATTCTAAAGATATATAAACAATTAAAGTCTAAACAATTCTAAAGATATACAATGTAAAACAATTAAAGTCTAAAACTTTCATCTGCAACCTCTATACTATCGACGCATATTCTTTATAAATCGCTTTACATCTTAACCGTCTACTTCTAACCAAATATCCGAGAGGCTGTAATACTAGTATATAAGTTTGAGAAGCTTGTTTATAAACCATTATATTAAAAACGATTTTGTATATCATTTTTATTGTCTGCAGGAAATGTTTCTCTTTATGTATAAATATTGTTAAAACAAGTATCCAAATTACTATGCTTTGAGGGGCCACCGTCGCCGAGTGGTTAAGGTCGCTGACTTAAAACCACTTACCTCTCATCGATTTGGGTTCGAGCCTCACTCGGGGCATTGAATTCTTCATGTGAGGAAGCCATACAGCAGGGTGGTTCTACCCAGGTGCCCGCTCGTGACGAAATAATGCACGGAGGGGTACCTGGAGTCTTCCTCCACCAAAGCTGGAAAGTCGCCATATGACCTCTAATTGTGTCGGTGCAACGTTAAACCCAACAAAATAAATAAATAAATACTATGGTTTGAAATATAAAATTGCACCGAGTATGAAGTAAAACCAAGTGCATGCATTCTGACACCACTCAAAATTTGCGGATTAATTCGATACATTACGGTACACGTACACTTTGACCTTACTGACAATTTATTCCCTTCCCACATATACACAGATAAGAACAAAAAGAACCATTTGACAGAAATCCCTAGGATGTAAACAACTATATGTCATTTGTCAATGTGTCAATAGACTCAAATTGAAAGACATGACAAATTGTATTATTGCAAAAACTGACAGATTTTGGAATTGAAGGAATGTTACAGTGCCCTTTGAGTTTAAATATATTTTTGAATAAATCTAAACTGTACACAAGTTCATTATTTTGCAATATGTTGCTAATTATGACAAAAAAAAAACGCACTCTTTATCTCATTCAAACTATGCAAACATTTAGGCTCTATGCTAATTGCGTATATATATTTTCACAAAAGCTGGATAAAATGTAGAAAATATACGCTGGAACCAAAAGACACTATATACTTACATGATTTCTTTACAAATAATATCTTGTGGTTCAAAATCTAAAGTGAATTGCATTTTATCGTGTCAGAAACACTTGGTCAAACTAAACAAAAGGAAAATAACATTTTAATAGTATTTAATAAGAGTGTGACACATATTTTTTTTTAACCTTTGACACAATACAAGAATTTTATAAATTTCTGATAATTATGATTACAAATTAGATGTTTACGGAGACTTAGATGATAAAAGAATTAAAAAAAAAGAAAAGAAACATGCACGTAAACACATACCTTAAGTTAAAAGGGCCGTAAGAAGACGAAATTGAAGCACGGCAAAACTGACTCGGGATTTATAAAACAATAGCTATTGACATTTTATGAAACATGCATTAAGTATAGAATACATTCAGTTATAAAAGTGTTAACTGCAGAAAAACTGCTGTTGAAGCAAACACGTATACCCAAAAATATGGCATTATGACTATAAGAATTATTTTTTTTCCAGCTGAATTTCTCGATCGATTGTATTTCACCTCATTAATAAAATCTAACAAAGGTCCTTTGGAAGCATAGAATTCAACCAAACAAAGTAATATCAGACTATAAAGTAGAAAAATAAAAGAATTGTAACATATTTTTGTAATGTAAATTATACATTTGTATTTTATTTTTCAGTTGACAATATATATTAAAATGATAACAAAATAATAGAAGTTTACCTAGTCTGTGTTCAGACCGTATGTTTTTATTCATAGGAGCCTGCCCGCTTAGCTCAGTAGGTAGAGCGTTTGTCTACGGATCGCGGGACGTGAAGTCGATCCTCGGGCGGGGCGTATGTTCTCCGTGACTATTTGATAAACGACATTGTGTCTGAAATCGATAGTCCTCCACCTCTGATTCACGTGGGGAAGTTGGCAGTTACTTGCGGAGAACAGGTTTGTACTGGTACAGAATCCAGGAAAACTGGTTAGGTTAACTGCCCGCCGTTACGTGACTGAAATACTGTTGAAAAGCGGCGTTAAACCCAAAAACAAACAAACAAACAAACAAACAAACATAGGAGATAACTCCTGAGGCTATTCAAATTTTGTATAATTATGTCCCTTCTCTTCTCAAAACATACATAATAGATAATCAGAGCCAAGACTGATGAAGTCAGAATATATAACAGATTTTTTTTTCTAAATAAAAGGAAAAAGAGTACTAGTCGGTAGCCAGACTAGAGTTTACCAGGCATGAGTATTTGATTATTTGAATAACACTATATATTATAGAAATTGCTTATTTGCGGAACGGATACCTTAACTGAAATTCCATTAAATAGGTACATGCTCTGCATGACCACTAAGAACCAGAAAATATAACAACACTGAATCCAAGAATCCAAGTACCGGGAGACTTTTAAAGTAAAAAAAAGGTCGATTTAAAGATATTTTCACGATAGCAAATAAGTCAAAACTTGAAACAAAAGCTCATTTTGGTAATATATAGAAAATAGCAAACTTAGCAGAAATAATCATAAAAAGATAGTCATCAATTCTTATGCATAGATGTGTCAACGCATTATAATACCCAGTGTAATTTCATGCCTTAAAGGTATTGTTTTCTGCAAAGAAAAACACGAGCATTTTTTGCTTTTATATATACTAATAAGTTTTCAGTGATAACTTATTGAACTTATTGACACATTGCTGTGATTAAGGCTTTGTGCGCAGTTTGTCTGTTGAAGTTCGCCAGCGGTGATTTTGCCACTGACCATTCCAAGGCAGTGACCCATGGTATTCCAAGATGGTTTTGCTTTGTACTGTTTGTCCGTTTGTTTTACTTTGTCCACGATTATTTGTGTGATTTTGTCTGGGAAGACTACATTCAGTGACCTGAACGTGGCGATTCCTACTGGACCCTCGCCTTTGGTTTTTGGTCATTTCTGAAATTAAAGTTCTCGATGCCGAGAAATAATATTAAAAATGGATTAATTGTACAAAGATACAACAATACAAATGTACTTCTGATAAACATATTCTTATGAAAAATCTTAAGCGTAAATTTGCTTTTGTGGTCGGTCAAAATTTAAGTTTTTCGTAACCTAAAATTATGTTAATGTCTAAAGTGTTAACCATAATGGTTGGGCGCATAGTTGGAAGCATAAAACAAACAGAACAAATGTTTGTATATATGCAATGAAACCTCCACGATAAAACGATAAATATAAAAAATACTTAGTATTTTTCATTTATCATATATAACAATAGCATATTTTACAAGCCACACCCCTCGCTATCTGGGTTGGAAAAACCTACATTGCACGGAATTTGCAAACCATTTACCATCTCTGCAAAACAGTCTTAATTATTTAGTATTTTGCAGCTCGCAGGGTTGTGAATGGATTCCATACGCAGATACTTTGAACTATAAAGACGCCTTGACGTCACATATGGTCTACTGTGTTCATGATAGATAATGAAATGTGCACAATTCATCACAGCCACCACAATCCCCTAGAACTAAAATATAGCAAACTGAGTCAATCAAATATCATGACGAAGAAGAACAATTTTAATCTTTCAATATGATAAACTTTGAATTTTTTTAACAAGTTTATTACGTATGTAATTGTTATCCGTATTTAGATATAGTAAAAGAAACCCCATTTGACAAAACTATGAATGGGATGATACTATCTCCGTGTTTGAGATACTTGTATTAAGCTTAATCTCTAACCTCACACCACACGTAATAAATCCGTTATATCCTCTACAACTGATCCCCCTTAATTGATTATGACATTCCTTTTGGTATTTTTGACGTAATGAAAGGAAATATTGCCCATAACTCACGAAAAAAAAAACAAAAACTGAAAGGCAATTTTCGTGTATTCTTTCAATGCAAAAAAGAGAGAACTATAATTAAGTTACAGAAATCTCTTGTCTAGACATTTAACGTCAGCATGATAAACAGAAAGTTACAAAAAAAAAAAAAAACTGGAAAAAAAATTAAATCCTGGAATTGGTTGTAAATATAGGAAGAGATATTTAACTTATCTATATTTCACGAGTATATTTTTAAAAATAAACATAACAAGGGCGCGATTGAAGGAAAACTGTATCATGGCATATGAAGCTTACTTATGAAATTCAGATTTTTAAAAATTTTATTGTGATTATTGAAGTTTTGTGAAAGTAATAATAGCAATTTGTTAAAATAAGGGTAAAAATACGCCAGGGCTTCGAAAACCATATACATTATAATTTTTGTTACGCAACTACAGACAGAAACAAGTTGAAAATAGGGGCACCGCCTTTATACAAGATTTACATTTTCATATTGTTAAATTAAAACTGTATGTAATATGGTGACGTCAGCAAGAAAAAACCCAAATAAGAATGTAAACAAGAAACATGATTGTAAAAATTGATTAAAAATAGGCATCAAGAATATTTAACAGTATTAAACAAGAAAAACTCGTATTAAATTGAGCAATACTAGATCACAATACATTTAAGTATGCTAATATGATATTGATTTGTTCATATTTTAATAAAAAGTATCTGGATTTTTATCATTTTAAGCTTTTGCGACTATTCTACATGAGGTATTTAGTTATGGATAATTTAACTTAAATCACCATACAAAAACATAAGGAGTTACTAGTACAGTCTATATGCTTTCTTAGTGGGAAAGGAACTTTAAATCCATTTAAATAATATGTAAATTGTCTTGGAGTAAAAACTTCTAATATTGAAATATCAACTAAAACGTAAATCAAGGCTGCATGATACCTGATATCATCATACAAATATACATCAAATAAAAAAACATAGGAGATCATTTAGTCCTTAAACAGCAAATTTTAGAAGATAACGAGTGATCAACTTAGATAATTTTTATCCAATAAATGCTATTTTTATTTTATATAAACATCCATTTATCTATATTTCTTGACTGATATCAAATTAAATACCATTCTAGACAAAAACCGTATCTGATTGAACAATTTTCTTTATCTCTGATAGCTATAAAACAAAGAAATCAAGTGGTATACTTGAAATTAATGTATATATGAAACAATGAATCAACCGTCTTGTCTTTCCAACGAGGAAGCAGACATAAATATACAACTGAAAACAACCACTAAGAAGAAGATATACAAACGGAACATGTAATTAAAGCCACGGGGATTCGAAGTCAGCCATATCAACCACCCAGCTATAGACCCGTTGACAACTGAGGAAATCCAATAGAAATAAAGTCAATTGATTTTAATTTATGGCTGACAGATGAGAAAATGTAACAAGAGCACCGCCTTGCGGGTGCTGACGCTCATCTGATTTTTTTTGTGTAATAGAAATATTGTCCTACCCATGATTTTCTAAGTCTAAAAAGGGCCATCATTCTTGCAAAAAGCAGGATAGAGTTATGTTTCTTGATGTACAGTGTCCACTTATGATGGTGAAAAACTGTTGCAAGTTTTAAAGCAATAGCTTTGATAGTTTATGAGAAAAGTTGACTTAAACATAATACTCAACCAAGAAATTGATTTTCTAAGTCCAAAAGGTGCAATAATTATTGCAAAAAGCAGGATGGAGTTACTCTGCTTGCTGTACAGGGTCAGCTTATGATGGTGAACAAGTGTTGCATGTTTCAAAGCAATAGCTTTGATAGTTTAAGAGAAAAAGTTGACCTAAACATAAAACTTAACCAAGAAATCTGATATTTTCTAAGTCCAAAAGGGGCCATAAATCTTGCAAAAAGCAGGACAGAGTTATGTTTCTTGCTGTACAGGGTCAACTTATGATGGTGAACAAGTGTTGCAAGTTTTAAAGCAATAGCTTTGATAGTTTAGGATAAAAACTGACCTAAACATAGAACTTAACCAAGAAAACTGATTTTCTAAGTCCAAAAGGGGCAATAAATCTTGCAAAAAGCAAGATGGAGTTATGTTTCTTGATGTACAGGGTCTGCTTATGATGGTGAACAAGTATTCCAAGTTTCAAAGCAATAGCTTTGATAGATTGGGAGAAAAGTTGACCTAAACATAAAACTTAACCAAGAAATCTGATATTTTCTAAGTACAAAAGGGGCCATAAATCTTGCAAAAAGCAAGATGGAGTTATGTTTCTTGCTATACAGGGTCAACTTATGATGGTGAACAAGTATTCCAAGTTTCAAAGCAATAGCTTTGATAGTTTAGGAGAAAAGCTGACCTAAACATAAAACTTGACGCCGACAACCGCTCAAGTGATGACAATAACTCATCATTTTTTTCAAAAAATCAGATGAGCTAAAAATGATGGCCATATACACACATGAAGAATAAAATATCGATGATTTATTCTGAAAAATCACCACTGAAAAACATTGCATAGGTTGTTTAAAAATAAACTAAAAGTGTCAAGATAAATCATGGTGTTTGGTGACAATAATAATCAACAGTATGAATATGAGTTTACACAAAGCTCTTGTCTTGTGGTACTGAAAATGTTCTCTTTTCAATGAAATATAGTAACAGTGAGTCGAAATTGTGTTTCACGGTCATTCAAATATTTCTGCATAAATACAAGATTAAGTCATGCCGTAAGTGTTTGTTTAAGGATATCCTTTTACAAACCAATATCTAGGAATTTAAGTCATACCGGTGAGTTTTACATGTACCACGTTTAACGTGCATGTTACATTACCCGACCACATTAATTTTTGTTTTTAGTGTTGTTTTGAATAGCAATGGTCTCTAAGTATACTATTCCAAAAAAAAAAGGAAGAAAAATAAGGGGTGACAACCAAACACATTACAAAAAAACGTAAGATTAATCACAAGGAAGACCTAAGCAATTAAAGACAATATGAGCCGTGCCATGTGAAAACCAACATAGTGGCTTTGCGACCAGCATGGATCCAGACCAGCCTGCGCATCCGCGCAGTCTGGTCAGGATCCATGCTGTTCGCTAACGGTTTCTTTAATTACAATAGGCTTTGAAAGCGAACAGCATGGATCCTGACCAGACTGCGGATGCGCAGGCTGGTCTGGATCCATGCTGTTCGCAAAGCCACTATGTTGGTTTTCTCATGGCGCGGCTCATATATAAAACCCTTATCTTTTAAATAACCTTTTAATCTAAAACAAGTAAGACATTATTGAAACTGATTTTCGCCTACCAAAACTGGAAAAGTAATAAAAGAGAGTTAATATACGCCTATCTAATATAAAAAAATAATATAAAGAATTATTACGCCTGTCTGATTTTTAAAAGGAAATATACTCTTTTAAAAAATTTAATAAATTTTAGTGCAGATTCCCCCATTTTGTAGCAACCTTAAGTTAATCTTTTGAATGGAAATTTAAAAAGATAAAACATAAACCCAAGCAGGTGGCGTTTGTTTGGCAAAATCGTCTACTAGAATTGAAGTTGAAAAAGGGGGCATAAAAGTTTTTTATGGATTTTCTTAACTATAAAAAACTTAGCAACAAAGAATAAAATATTCTCAAACAATTGTTCCCAATCTACTTTAACCAATATAAAGAATATATTTTTTTTTAAATTTTAATTTATTGCCCTCAAAGGGCATGTAACGATTTAAAATTTCAAAATTTAAAAAAACCCCAAAAAAGTTGTTGCATTCGTTGTATTCATACGAAAGAAAAGGGGATGTGTCAGACAATACAATCCAGTCCCTACTGTGTTTAAAAAATGTTTTTGTTTTAAATCCTCCCTCAACGATACTTTAAAAATAAAACTAGCCTAAACAAATTACAATGGATACTATACTTTAAAACCTTCTCCCAAAATATAAAGTAAAAAAAAACAAAAGAATAGTGTTTGACTGTTATACTGCTGTAGCTTTTTTTCCACCATCAAAGCAGTAAACATATGTCAAAGGAATTAGAAGGCTTTTTTGTTTTGTTTTACAGGTACATTTAATTTTTGAACACAACAACGTTAAGATCAAAGACAAGTTTATTCTTGAATATTGATTTAAGTATTATTCATTCGACATATAATTTAAAAGGACACAATCATTGCCCTAAATGAAATTTGTTAGAGATAAGCTTTATTTGGAGATGATGGTGTTGCGGTAACAGCATTTTTTTTATATTTACTGTTTTGCTTTTTATAATTATCTAATATAAAATTCCACTTTTTGGGAAAAAATTTTACAATTTCTTTTTTTTTTTCTATTTTTTTGTATGTTCTTTTTAAAAGAGTGTTTTCGGGTTTTTTAGTTGCACAAGAAAAGGCCCTTTTTAAAATGATGAGAAAAACAAAAAAATTATCTAAAACGGAGGATTTTCTGTGTCAAACAAATATTTATCAAGACGTTCTGCTCTGTAAAAGTAATTCATTCATTCGAAATGCATACACTATTTCACCTAAATATGTTTTTTTTCTTGCATATGTGCTGTTGATAGACATCGCAGATAAATCTGTTTTAGATGTATATTTTAGACTTGTTCAGGTTACTATACAAGACTAACCGCTCGGTTGCAGTACACACAGTATAAATCCCGCCGATTCCCCTTTAAATCAAAGTCAACCCTATTTCATTCCAAAAAACATTTTTGTTGCCCTTTTGCTATGAAAAACAAATGCAAATACCTTATTATTTAGTGTGAAAAAAACTAACAAAATGAACTTAAAAACAGGCTATTGTCAAATAAAAAAAGAAAGCTAGGGGGCGTATTCAGTATTTACAAAAGTTGCATTCACTGTAAGTACGAACGACGGAATAAATCAATAAAATCAGTAGTCTAATTGTGTTTTCATACAATCTACCGAAAATCTATTGACCCAAAGGTGGTCACAATGTTCGACTGCAGCGTTTTTGAACGTACTTTGTATATTGTAGTACATCTTAGTTGGGAAAATGGGGTTAGATTTGCCAACCGAAAAACGGATAATGGAAAGCCAACCGATCGATTAAGGGGATATAATCGGAATCGGTTCTCTAGTTGCATATCTATAAGTTCACTCACTGTATGTTTTATGTCATTACTTAAAAAATGAACTTACAGAATCAAATATCCAATTTCTATTGTATCCCTTCATAAACACAAGTAATTTAAAACAGCTTAAAAGTAAAATTTTTGTAAAAGATAGTAAACTTAAAATAGGTACTCTCTTAATTTCCCCAATCAAACCGTGATATTGGTTTTTTTAAAGTTACCCCCACTGTAAAATTAAAAAAAAGTGGTTAAAGTTTTGCATGCAAGTTTACTACTCAAAAACAATGCAGATATTGGATTGAAACTTCCCATACATGCCCCATGTTTAAAAGGAAGTAAAAGAATAAATTTCCCCTTTAAATTTTAACTTTGGACAAGTTAGCCCTTTCCTGTGATAAATTTGTGTTTGCAGCAAATTACTTTTCCCCAAAACTAATGGGGCTTTGGGGTTTAACATTTCTCGCATGTGTTGGGGCTTGAAAAGCAGGTTATCAATTTATTAAATTTTGGCAAAGTTTGCCCCTTTTTTAGTAAGAAAATGAGGGTTAAAAATTTTAATTTAATTTTAAAAACAAAGGGCGGTTGGGGTTGAAAATTTTTATATTATTCAGGGTTTTTTTAAATTTAGATCATAGGATCAAGTCAAATAATCCTTGAATTTTTATTTCAGTTCTAAAACCCAAAAATCATTCATTTTGGCAATTCCCTTCAAATAGGGGAGCGTGCTTATTTTTCTTTTAAAAATTTTTATTTTTTTAAAAATACAGAGTAACTTTAAAAATGCTTTTTTGGGCATTCATGCCCCATCTGTAAATACAAATAATAGGAATATGTTGAGAATCACTTTTTTACAGCGCATCCATGAAAGCATATTTCCGGGTTCTGGGTCGTTTCTTAAAGTTTTAAATTTTTCTTTCTAGGCTCACAAGGGAAAATTTTAAGAAAACATTAGGTTTAAAGAAATATAATAGTATAAGGACAAATAATCCCAACAGAACCCAAAACATTGTGTTGAAGTTAAAAGTTAAAAATTTAAATCCCTATTTGCCGACAAACATTTTTCCCAGCACATAATTTTGTTTAGTTGTTTAGTTAGCTCAGTAATTGATGTACTGTCTGTCGGCCAAAGGTCCGGGTTGGACCCGGTTTAGGATAAAAATTCTCTATGGCCATTTAAAACCTACCTCATCCTAGAATGTAGAGTTGTCCTGCTTATAAAAGGGGGATGGTAACCATTAGGTTGCTAAGTTCCCAGGGAGAGTAAATATTTGTTACCTTTTGTGATGGCGTATATTGGAAATAAGATTGTTGGAAATGGTGTTGAACCAATTGACCACATCAAAAAGGTATTTGGTCTTTTAAAAGTAAAACTAGATTTGCACTTTTAGGCTGTACTACGTAAAAAATTTTGAAAAAAAATCATATGTTTGTTTTTGCTATTTGTGGCATGTGAATTCGTTTGTCTTTTTAAAACAAGACATTTTTAAAAAAAGAAATTCATTAACAGGGGGAAATAGAAACAGTACGAGTTGAGCTTATTCATTTTCGTAAATATTTTTCCTAAAAATGGGTTTTTTGCAAACGTGCAGTTTAACCCCGAAAAACGATCTTGGAGCGGGTCTCTTGGCATGTCAAATGTTGTAATTTAATATGTTGTTATTATTATTGTATGTTGTTTTTTTTATTCAATGTGTTTCTTTCATATTTAAGTGACCGTTGTTATCTATATGTTTTTATTCTTATTTTTGTTCATATTTCTATTGAAAAAGGGTTTTTGTTGTTGTAATTCTTATTGTTTTTGAAAGCTTGATATTCTTATTGTATTTGGCATTTTCCCGCGATTAATGACACGCGTTATAAATAGACAGCGACGCTTAAAAATACAATCAAAACATAGAATAAGAATGACACGTTTTGTTAATAAAATGTCGATATTGAACAACAATGATGACTTTTCCCAAAAAAATATCGAACATACTTTAAAAATAACGACATAACATAAAAAAGGGTTTTTACTTAGAATATTTGACACGACATTGAATAAAAATATCAAAGTACAATAAGAATAACAAAATATAGAAAACAAAATGATTTTATTATAAAAATATTGAACATAAATAAGAATAACGAAATATCCCAAAAAAATGGTAAGATTAGAATATAATGAACAAAAATTGAATAACATATCAAAAACAATAAGATAACGAAATATAAAAATAACAATAATGATTTAGAATTGAATGACAGACATTGAATAAAAATAAAAAACATACAATAATAATAAATACATATAAAATTTTACAAGTTTGACATCCCATAGGTCCCCATTTTTTCCTTAATGAATTTCAGTCCAACAAAAAAAAAAAGAAATGATTATACCAAACCCCCTTTATTTAAAATGACCGGGGTTAGTAGGTCATTGTGATATAGAGGACTAATAAAGTTGTACTCTTGTTCAGAAATAATTTAAAATAAAAAATTAATAAAAATAGAAATTTTATTATTAAACGTTATGGCTGAACTTTTTTCCAAATGTTATTTGATCCCAGAATCAAAAATCGATTGAAAATAACCGGGCTTTTTTTTTCACTCGACAGAAGTCGTACCAGTTCATCTCTAAAAACGATCCCCAGCTTCTTCCTCATTTGTATCAAATATCTTTTTTTTGGTTAGGTTCGGTTTTCAAAAAAATCATTTATTTCTTGTCAAAAAATGCAAAATGAAAGATCACAAAACTAACACACTATATCGCTCAAAAACTATAGTCCAAAAAGTCAACAAAATTTTCTGATACGGGGGTTTTCAGCTCGTTGTCACTGTTATTTTAAAAAATGAAGTCTTTATGTGTAAAAAAGGAAAAAACATTTTTTTATTATTGTACAGCTCAGAACCCTTTGAACTGTTGCATTACTGATATGGGTAACTTTTCCCCTCTTTTAAGTTCCGTAAAGGTTCGGACTACTTTTTATTATCGTGTACTCAGGAAAACTCGTGGGGTTAGTCAGAGTTCCCGGGGTTTTGTACCAATGCCCCATAGGTAGTTCTTTGGGTAATTGCCCCAAAGAACGAAATCCAAAAGAAAAGGGTCAAAACAACAAATCACCCGTTTAGGATCCCAAGTAATTAATCGGTCGGGGAAAGTGAAGTGGCGATCGCGCTCTAATGCAAGGGCGACGATTATTCGATTGCGCCGATTGCCCCTCCTAGTACTCTGCAGGATATTACTCAAAAAAACCTTTGCTGTGACATCCAACAATTTCGGTAGTGGCATTTTGACTTTATATAAAGGATTTACATGGTGTCTTTTATAGGGAAATTCATTTAAACGAGTTGAATAAAATAATAAAATGCGAGGCTCTCCCAGCTTTTATAAATTTTTAATTCAACTGTTTAAAAAAGTGAAAAGTGAACCCAAAAATTTAAATATTCTTTTTATCATGTTGGCTTTTTTCCTATCGAAACATCAAAAATTCTACTTTTTTTAAAACTATATAAAAAATTCAATTTGACCAACGCCCTATAAAAAAACCCCGTCGATTCAAAGCCTTATTATACTAGTGAAATTCATTTTTTTTAAGTCGCCAATATTTTAGAAAAATGTATTCGATGCATTTTTGTTAAGCTGGGAATTAGTATAAAAGTTTTCCCTGGGATCGAACATGAAATTTAAAAGGGGCTGTCCCCTTTCTGGGGGCATAATTACAGTACAAGGGGGTCAAAGGTCAAATAGTCTTTTACAAAAAAAAATATCCCGTAGCTTTTTTTTTCTATCCATCTAAATTGGTTTTAATTTTGTGTTCAACGCCCTTAGTTTTTTGTCAATAAAATGATGAAAATTTTAAAAATTTTATAAAATATTTAAATAATTTATATAGAAAAATTTTAAATTTTGGGGAAAAGTGGCATGATGGCAGTGGGTTTTACTTGACATGTTTTTAATCATTATATGTGGGAACCGGGAAAAATGTTTTTGGAACTGTCGTATCCAAGGGTTATTTAAATGTAATTTCAAGGTCACAGACATGTCAGGTCAAAACTGAACTTTTAAAAAAATGACTCTATTTAAAAGGTACAAAAAGTGCGTTTTTAATAATTTATTTTAAAAATTTTTTTCTAACTCCACACTTGTTTTATTCTTTCATGCCAAATTTTGACAGCTTTGAATGAATTTTTTACACAATTTAAAAAGGTTATTTTATTTTTTAAATAATATAAAAACGTCATACCTGATGTAAATTCTTTAATGTAAGGGAAACAAAAAGGTAACCCTTAAAATTAAAAAGTCACATAATTGAAAATTTCCAAATCACGTAGTATATTTTGATCCAAAAATCAATGAAATTCAAATTATATATTTGATTGTTCAACTCTGTTTATTTGAAAAGGGAACCCCCGTCTAATTTTCAATAGAAATGTTTTTTTTTATCAGGTTTAGACGTCTTTAATGACCCCTTTAAAATGACAAAATTGTTAATCCCCAATGGTAGTCTACCGCATACGCCCAGCACCAATTTGCTTTCATTCTGGACTTTATTGGGAAGAGGGGGGGGTCCTTATTTGAACGAGTGACGCTATTGATACGCCTTTTGATTGAACGGGTCTTTAAATAATGTGTCCAATTTCCATTCAAAGTCTGTAAAATTTTTGGCAAGATAAAAAAAAAACCCAGGTTTTAGTTAAAAAAATTGTTGAGAAAAATGATTACAAAATGACACTGCAAATGCTTTTCTTGATTTCAGGCAACAAAAAAAATTTAATTTTAAGCTTTGAACTGACTATAAAAATAATATTTCATTTTTTAACCTTTTGAGAAACGGGTGCGAAAGAAAAAATTTGATAGGTTTTGAGGAAGAAGACTTATGACAGGGGAAAAATGAATTACTTAAATTAAAAAAATTTCATGAAGTATTTTAAAATCACTTTACTGTCATGTATTCAAACAAGTTTTTTAGCTCAATCAGTAGGGCGCATCTAAGGATCGGGGGATCGTGAGTTGGCAGAATTTGCGGGGAAAAGGTTATTTATACTTTAGCGACTCCAAACACGATTAGGAAATTGTCGCCGAAAAATGACTGAAATACTGTTAAAAAGGAAAACTATAAAAAATTATAGGGAACCCTTTCCCAGCCCCTAAAGAAATGATTTCAAATTTGGTGATGATATTACTGAAAAATTATTTTTGTTAAATTTGTCCACGCGGTGATAGTTAAATATGACCATTTTGAAGAAAAACTGAAATACTGGTCACAATATATATGTACCGTATTAAACTAAAGGGAACAGATTGTAGGTTTTTCAAAAGGATAATACATTTTCCTTATTTGCGAAATTATAATTTTTTTTTTCATCGGTCAGGCATTTTTCGTTACATTTTATGATTTGCAATAAAGTAGCACTTTTTAAGAAATGGGTTTTCTCTCACCCAAACTCTTAATGGATATTTGCATCATTTAATTCTGAAAATTACAGGGTATTTTATTTTGTTTTTTTATCGTTGGCTTTTGGGCTACACTCTTACTTTTGTTCAAAAAAAAAGTTGAAAACGAATCAGATCGTAAAAATTTACAGATCGACACTTTGGTTTTTTGACAGGATGTCAATGATAACATTTTGAAAACAAAGCTTGTTTTGAATGAATCATTTGCATTCAGTTTTTACAAATACAATTGTAAAAATAAAGGTATAAAAACATCAGAAGGTTGATTAAAATCTTTTAATTTGTAACATTGGGCCATTCGTGAATATCGAAGTTATACCCCCCGATATTTTCATGATTTCTGACGATATGGTTAATAAACAAAAAGATGAAATATGGTGGTTCGATATTACCAAGAGATATTCAGTGCGTAAAAATAAATTCCCGCAGGATGGAAAAGGGATAAGAAGATATTTTAATTCAAAAAAGATGGGTTTTATAATAAACAAATAATGCCCATTGAATATGTCGGGGGAAGACGTATAGATATGAATGTTAGGGGGGCTATTCGGGTTTTTTTTTATAAGGGTAAGAAGTTTTTTCTATATAAGGGGGTTCATTCTGCATTCCGCACTGAACTAATTTCAAAATTTTATTTTTTAAAAGTTTAAGGTACAATGCGTAAGCTCACTTTTTTTTATTTTATAACTCAGAAATTCCTTTGTGAACCCTTTTTCTATCGGTTCTTCACCCAACCCAAACATCGGGAAACAAAGGTTTTTGCTCCTATATTCAAGTCATAAAGCAATACTAATAAAAAAATTTATTTAAATTCAAAATTCATGCAATTATCAAGCCCCTTTTTTAAGTTATGACTTGTAGAACCCAAAATAAAAAATAGTTTTCAAAATTGTAGATATCGGAAACATGAAAGTGGTTCCTTCTTATAAAGCTAATGTTAAGTGCAAAGAAATATTTTTTACCTGATTCAAAAATATAAAAAATCCCTTTCACGTAATGGAATGAAAAAAAACTTTGAATTTAAAAACCAAAAAAACCCTAACATTTGCGGTTTTTTAATATTTATATTTTTCATTTTACATAGGTATATTTCTAAACGCCCACACATTCGAAGTGCTTCAGCACAAGCGTACCCCATGGAAAAGAGTTTTGACGACGCAGGTCATTCTGATAAAGCTTGCGGAATTTTCACATCCCAAAGATTATCAAAAAGAGTTTGCTATTTTTACGTCCTTGGTTCTATGCTTCCGAAGGAACTTTAGATCTGTCAAGATTAGTCAGTCAAAAAAAGTTTGCTAGAGATCGGGGACAAGCAAAATGTGTTCGAGATATCAGTAGTACAAGCAAACTGAAATTTTACATTATTAGATCTGACGCTGATTTTTAGCCCAAAAATAGTAATTGGGTAAAACGAACGAGCAAACGAAATGTGACTGTACTAGTCTTTATCAAATATTTCTACCTGTATGCTTACAAAGACAAACATACGGTAACCAACCCGCCCTTTTTGGAAATTGTAGCCTGAAAACGGAAGTTTTTGAAACACGAGAAAGACAAAATTCCCTAAATGAACAAAAACAGAACGTACGAAAGTTAAGCTTAATTTTATAGAAATAACCCTAGTCGTTTTGAATTTTTCAGTCTAAAAGCAATAAAAATTTTTTAAGTAATTTATTTTACTTTCAGATTTTATAAACATCACCAAAAAATTACAAGTTTGTATTAGAAGCGCAAAATGGGCGAAAAACTGAAAGTTTTAACAAAAATGCACTTATTGACCCTTTTACTTGTGCTGGACTTACTATGACCCTTAGAAGGGACAGCCCCCCCGAAAAGTTTCCAATTTTTTTTAAGTTACAATGAAAAATGGGTGTCGGGCATTTAAAAAAAAATGCCATCAAAGGGAATTTTTGGCCCCTTTTTTGGATTATGGCAGACTATTAAAGGCTTTTTTACATCCCCCGCGTCAAAAAATGTGATAAAAGGGTTTATATAATATTGGGAAAAATGTGCACGAACAATTAATAATGGAATTAAATAAAAGGAAATTAAATGATTTATAGATAATAGATAAAAAATAAATAAAAAAAAAATAACATTTCATTGGAATCATAGAGGGCAACCCAACAAATAAAATGTGAATTTTTGATTTTGTATTGGGTTGATGTCGTTGCGCAAAAAATGGGGGGAAAAACAAATTCATCCCAAAAAAAAGTAAATCAAATAATTCAGGCATTTCATTTTGCTTTTTTCAGAAATTTATTTAGATTTTTGTTGAATTTATTTCAATTCTACGGCCTGCGTTTTTAGTCCCAGACTTGCATTTCATAATTAGCATTGGAACGTACCACAACCGCATGTTTCGATCTCATTTTGATCTGTCCTTATTTTGCCTTTAGGTATTTTTCTGAAATCAAATAGTAACGCATTTCCTTTAGTTAGCACACAGAAACGTAGTATAAAGATCATATTAGACTGTTATATCAAGAAACCAGACGGTATTTTAAACAAAGGCAACAAAAGAACTCAATAACACAATTTTTTTACGATGGGTCAAAAAAGACTTAAAAAGATCGTTGGAGCATAAACGAACCCAAACAAAAATAACGGGATAAAAAAATTGTAAATAAAAAAAAAAAAAATCATGAGGGTGATACAAGGCAACCCCCTGACTGATACATGGATGGAAAAAGGGGGTCCACTTCCACTCTCATAACTTCTTTGGTTTTTTTAGTGATGTTCTATTTCCCGGGCCTTTTGATATGGTCCCATACACTGAAATTTTGCTGAAAAAATTCCCCTTAAGCCGGTGCTGGGGTGGGGGGGGGGTGGGGCGGCAGGTTGTTGCATATTTCATTACCTGCATGAAAAACCAATCAAAACCGTTTGCTACTACCTTACTTGGGTGATTCTAGTTTCCACAAGAATCTTCTTACGATTTAATCAACATCACAACAGCATTTTAAATTTAACCCTACTTGTTTTTTTGTGTTGTTACATTGTTACACCCTGGTTGGGTGAAACACGAGCACAACAGCTATTTCTTCACTCATGACAAGCAAAACTGGAAGGAAACATTTGTAAGTATCTCAAATAGTTACACTTATGATTGTTTTTATATATTTAAAAATGACAAATAATGAAGATTGATTATGAATTGCACGAATATACAATTCTTAAGTCTTAAGAAGACCGCATGTCACGTGAAATTGTAGTTTATTTCCTGGTTTTGGAATATAAGTATGTTATTGTATATACCTCCACACGATAAGTTGTAAGACATGCAAAGAGTAGACAAACAAGGGAGACAAGACAAGGTCTCGTTTTGGCGATTTCCTCTGTCGAATTATTGCTCATTGGCGCAGTCTATTTCTCTGTGTTTGTGCAAGGTACACAATTGTAAATCATAAGACAAAGATCTCATTCAAGTGCAGGTCATCTAATGAATTATGTATTCAATTTTTGAAATGATTATAGACCTGTGAAAAGGACTGCATATAGAAATATACTCCCATTGATATCAGAAAACAAATTAGTGATTTGTACTTCTGAGGGAAGCGTTACCACAGAGTTAGCTAAATAACTTTGAATATGCGCATTTATGTAACAACGATGAATGATGAGTGAAATATACTGATACATAACAATATATGTTCAATGACACGGACCACACAGTGAAAAAAACTGGTGTTCGCTCGGGGAAAATATGAAACTATGGAAACCCCGAGGGCGATTGATTTCCGACTTCCCCATTTTGACTTTTAATTTTGAAATTCTCACTTCCAATTCTTGACTTCCTATTCTAACTTCCCCACTTCTGATTCTAATTAAATTTTTTTTTTCCCCACTTTGACTTTCCCATTCTGACTTTCGACTTTTGATTTTCCCAATTCCCCACTTTTTATTTGATTCTTTCATTTACTTCCTTCTTCAACTTTGCACTTCTGACTTTAACTTTCCCCACTCCTAATTCCAATTTCTTTACTTTTTACTTTTGACTTCTATTTCCCCAACTTCCACACTTCTTACTTCCCCCTTTAACTTCCACACTTTTGACTTCTAACTTCTGCACTTTGACTTTAACTTCCGACTTTCGACTTCTGATTTCCTACTTCCACCTTTTTACTTCCGATTCTTGACTTTTTATTTTTACTTTAACTTTCCCCCTTTTGATTCTAAATTCCCACACTTCTGACTTCTATCTTCCGCTTCCCAAATTCCCCAATTTGACTTCCAACTTTCCCTCTTTTAAAAGGGGAGTAAGAAATGGGAAAAATTGGAAGTCAAAGTGGGGTTGAAGCAAAAATTAAAGTTAGAAGAAGGGGGAAACAAGAAGTCGGAAAGAAAAGTGTGTAATTGGAAAACAAAGTCGAAAGTCAGGAAGTTGGAAGTCGGAAAAAGTGGAAATTAGAATCAAAGTGTGGGAAATTAGAAATAGGAAGTCAAAAGTTGGAAGTTTAGAAGTGCAAAAATTAGAAACAGGGGTGGGAAGTGGGGGAAAAACAATTTTCCCTCCAGGGTTCCAAAAAAGAAACAAAAAAACCTCTTTCATTTTGGGAAAACTAAAAAAAATCCAATAATTTTCAGTGGGTTGTATACATGTTTACAATTTCAGGCCAGTTCTATATATGGATGGCGGCTGGGGGGCGATTGAGAAGAAATCGAAAATAATTCACCGGGAGCGGTACATAATTTACGAAAGTAACCTACCAGGCATGCGCCATTGTTTTCTCCGTTAATTAATCTAACGTTGATTCTTCAAGGTCAACGTATGTGACGTTAATACAATATTGATCCGCGAAAATAGAGCGTTGCGGGAGCGTGTCCGGGGACTACCGCTGTCCGGGGACTACTCGCGTGCCAGTAGCTATCATAATTTGGAACATATCCAGACATAAACCTGTATTTGAGATCAGGTGTCTTAATTCAGTTTCGCTGGGCCTACGATTGATTAGTTTGGCTGGAAATGGCCAAAACTAAGCAGCGCAGCGTAATCAAAATAAAAGCTAATAAAACAAAAAACAAAAAAAACAAAACAAAAAGGACGGAAAACAAATCTACATGAACGCATGTAAGACAAGGGAAGTAACACAGTCTAAGGGCATAATTTGTGACTCTCTCTTGTCTGTAGGAATAAGATCAGTAATTCGGCAGAAAATGAGCGTCCGTGGTGTAGTCGAAAGAATTCCACAGTAAATAGATTCCAATTTTCCCTTTTCCTAGCGCAAATTCCTGTAGAACAAGTTCTTTATTTGCACTTTTTCACTGCTAGAATACATTCTGCATGAAATGAGACGGTTTTCATGTTTATACATCCCACATGGCACGTTTTGCAGATCGAAACCGAAAGTAGGGGTTTATTGTGCGGACAAGAGCAAATATGTGCCATTTTTAGGGTAGCAGACCACAACTAACTGGCATTTCTCTAGGAACTATTCAAACCCCTTTTTTCTTTTCATTTTGTCGTTAATTCTTGATAGTTCTTTCATGAAAAATAGGTGTAGGAAAAAGTGATGTGCAATGAAGATACGCAAGACGACGCAGAAATTGTCATTTTTATATGGGACAAAATTACTGACGTTTAACCTGTAAGAACAGTCTATAAATTTCGTGATTCTTGTTGTAACTTTTTTTTGACAGACTATGGGCCTCTCATTAGAAGATATATGATGTAATTTGTTGAAATGTTACTGTTACAAGAAATATTTTGCATTCATTGTCTGAAAATGTGAAAAATATTTGCCGTCGAAGATTTCCATTCTTATTCTTGTGGATGCTGGGGTGTGGGTTTCAGAACGAGGCTTAGCTTGGGTTTTGTAAACAAAGAAAAAACTTTAAGATGGTAAGAGGGTAACGGTTTAAGAGTAACTTTCATCAAAGATGCGACGTATTTCTACCTTTCAACGGCATGCAATGCACCGCAATATCAGTTATAGCCTTATCAGCACTTTGCCCAATCAAATGTTCAAAATATGCCGACAGCTCTCCGGCGACTTCATTTGTGTTTATGTTTTTTTGTGTGTTTTTTTGTTGTTCATTTTTTTACACAGATGTGCAGATTGTCTTTAGGAACTTAATATTCAGAAAACTTTTTGAGTATTATACTTTTCATTAATTAATTTATCGATCTTCGCTATTCTTTTTTAATAAAAGAAACGGCAAAAAAATGCTCTTCTTTAGGAATAAAGATATTAATATTTTGAAAGATGACAAGTATTCAAAAGACCAAAAGAAATTTTTTTGTGTTTGTTTTTCATAATTGCTAGGATATAAATAAATCAAACATAATTTTTCCTTAATATAAAACTTTTTAAACGTTTTTGAAATCATGTTACCTTTTATCTATTTTTTGTTTGCATTTAATCATAGGCTTTCAAATACTTTAAACATGTCTACGTTCTTGTTAGAGTTGTGAGACAGAAATCAGTATAATTAAAATATTTTGCGGAGATGTTTTCATAATTACAGTACTTAGACTACCTCAGAACTTTGCCAAGTGAATAGAGCTGATTTCATTCTTTTTTGAAGCCCAAAATGGTTACCCCTTTCATTTACTTTTTCGATACCTGAATAAAAGGTTTTACAAAAACATATATATGCATTTACAATTTACCTCTAGTGTGATTCTATGTTCTCCTACCACATTCACTATAATACAAATTATTCATATTACTTTTTCAATATATTTTTCATTTTTTCCCCAATTCTTTTCGAAATTGTAACTATTATCAAAGGTCAAGGCTGTTTTTCTGTAAAAGCTAATCTGATAGTTAATTAATTCCTTAGCAGTTATGACTGCCAATTTCTTATCTTTAATACAGCAAGTGTAATTCCTTTAAAGTGCAGAACTTTTTCGTTTAAATTATATTTCTGCTTAAACTCCTCAAAGTTAAAAAAGTCCATCCGGATTTAATAAGTCTCCTGTACAGTGGGCCCCAGAATCGATCCATGATTAAAAAACAAAACAAAAAAACAAAAAAAAAACAAAGAAAAACAATAACAAAAAAGAAACCCAAACAAACAAACACTTACCACCAATGAAAATATCTGCATTATAAAACAGAGGATAATTTAATGAGTTTCTACTGTCAAAATCTCGGCAATTGCAAAGTTTTCTATATACATGTACGTTCACAGTGTCTCTTCAAAATATATTGAAAATAGTGTTTACAATATTTTGAGCATAATGAATACCACAATTCAGCAATTTTTTTTTGTGTTGAAATATTTGTTTATGATATTTAACCATTTTCCATTATGCTTTAATATACGTCTTATCCAAGTGATTTTTAAAGCGAGAGACGCCGTTAACTTTTCGAGCATCTTTTTATAAAACGAAAGGAAATAGTTTAATACAGTTTAAGTTTTCGGTGCAAATCTACCAAAAAGCAGTTAAACAAAATAGATCTACCGTCTTGGGTAATAGCGTTTACACAGCATTGTACATAAAGTATACCGAAAGATAGTACAGTAGCTACACCATTTAATAAACAAGAAATATCTTTAAAAATGATGGTCGGCGAATTGTAATAAGGAAAGAGGTTTATGAATTTTTCATCTAACATTCATCTTTCATCTAACATTTTTCAAATTGCAAAACTAAACACCGCACTTTAACAATTTAAATGGTTCTCTTTTAATTTTTCGCAAAGGTTTCGTAGGATTGCAATTTTGCTTCGTTTATCCTTAGACGAATAATTACAGCAGTAGTTTGATGAAGATTCATGAAGCGGTTCATGAGAAGAGGTCATTAAACGTGTTTATATTTTTAGCTAAATTGGTCCCTATCCCCATTTGTAACAAAATAGCAGGAGACCGTACGATATTGTTACACATCGAGTTTGATAAAAATCCATTACATTATAGTGGTTAATGCGAAGAAAGGCATATCTACTTTTAGCTATAGTGGTCCCTAATAGGGCCCAAGTTCCTATATAAATAAATTTGGAAGAGGACCTTATAATGATGCTCCAGACCAAGTATGAAAAAGATCCACCAAGCTGTTCATGAGACGCTGTATAAAGGCATTTCTAGTTTTAGCTCTAGCAGCCCCTAAAAGGGGTCAAATGTCCCAGCTGAACAAAGTTGGCTGCGGGCCTAAGAAAGATGCTACAAATCAAGTTTGATTAGAATAAATGAGAAAAAATCAATTAAAGGATCTTTTTTATTTATTATTTTTATTTATTTATAAAATAGGCCAACTGATCCCGCTTTAACAAATAGCATATTCGCTATTTATGAATCTTTGGACAATGACGTCACACCTATAAAAAAGTGAAGGTCAACCAAAACATACAATTGTAATTATTTCAATATTTCTGTTTCATAAGCAAAGTTTGACCGTAGTCATATCACATAGATAAACTGTATGCAGCGTACCTTCATTTCAGTGTAATAAGATTCAGTCATTATATAGCATATATATAATAAAATAGATTTCAACTGAGTTCAATATTTGATACCATACTAAAGAAAAATATTCATATATAATAAATCAGTTAAATAATTTATAACAAATATATCAAAGCAAACAAGTACTCATTTTAATATGCAATCTGAATAAGTCACAAAAGCAAGAAACCTTTTCATATATAGACAACAATTGTAACAAGGAAAATCTTTTAAAAAGCACTTCTCTACATAAAAGACTCTTATCACACCCTTATTCATGTGATACGCAGACCGTATTCAGTTCTTTCTTTAATTTGATATATGTTGGTATTTGAACAGGTTTTTATCATATTTATTAAACTTACTTATCATTTTGAGATATATCAATATTCTTGCTAAATATACTGAGCCAAAGTTAGCTTTAAAACTGTGAACAGCGTCGTTTAGGATAAACGCTTTGTCTACATTTCACTCAGCGTAGCACAATCAACAGAGTGGAAGAAATTGACACTCTCGTCCAATCAGGCAGAGTGTTGCATAAATCTTCCATTTTGATAAATTATCTATAATGCGTTATCAAGTAGTTTGATTTGCAAACTGAAGTCACGTGGCATAGGTAACAAAAACGAATTTAGACGGCGTTCGCCGAAAAAATGAGTACATAAAAGGATATTGTTCACAAAATTTAACGTTATCTCATGGTCAAAGAAGGACAACTCCATTTGTTAATGCTACTTTTAGAAATGCACATAGTCTAGATAAGTTTCATATAGTTATAGAACTACTTGTTTAGATTCTTATTTGGATTTTTATCACCGGATGCTGATGCAGGTCTTTTCTTCTCCTTTGGCCAAGGTTTGCGTTACCAGGTGTGATATTGCTATACTCGAGCTTTTTAGATTTTTCTCACCAGTATATATAACATATATCTTTCCTTCAAAAGACCATGCATTTTCAATCACATACTTGTCTTTGACTCGACATGAAGACAACACTCCTGAGTTGAATTTGGTTAAGTCTCCATTCACAAACTGAAACTGAAACTGTTTTATTTGCTTAAACGCCTATTTTTACGTATAACATATTCAATGGCGTTTTACAAATACATACGTCTAAACACTAAGACATTTAAATTGACATATGAAATAAATGAGCATAAATATCATTGTGAATAAACTATTTAGAAAGCATTAAACAAAAATTCAGGCATCAGATAAGATTAATAAAATATTAGAATATTAAGATACAGTAAGATAGCTGTTTTGTTATTAAGTAAGTAGAAGTGAGTTATTGTGACATGTCCATAAGTTATAATAAACAACTGTATTTTTGTATTTGTGATAAAATTGTTCATATTCGAATGTATTTACATCATCCAATTCATGTTACTTCATTATTTTGAAAATCACAGTCACAGTCTCTAAAAGAGTGTAAAGTAATTTCCAAAATAAAGAGTTTTCAACTTCTTTTTTAAAACATCTATTGTGTCTGAGTTCCTTATTTCGAGAGACAACTCATTCCAGAGTTTATTTCCAAAAGTACCAAAAAAAAAAACAAAGAAAAATATCAAACAGGGAATGCCACGCCCCAAAAACGTAGCCTCCTCAAAACGAAACCCCCAGCACGCAGACGCGTGCACCACACACACACAGCTACATACGCACGCACGCACGCACACACACACACACACACACACACACACACATACACACACACAGAGAAAAATGCGGAAAAAAGACTTTCTGTCACTTCTGAGTTAAGTCGCAGACTGGAAAATTACCTTTGATAAAGCTGCATGTATGCCGTTTGTGAATGCAATAAAATGATTCAGTGCAGATGACGATCGGCAGGTTAGACACATTTCTTGAAGGAACAAATGCTATGTACTGTTTAATCGTTTTTGTTTTACTTTCTTTGATAGGCAATGGGTTATATGGGAAAGAAAATATGTTCCTTTGGTTCAGATCTAAAGCAATATGGTGGTGTTAATTTGTAGCCGCATTTAAACAGTTGAGGGCAAACCATACGCCACAGCGCCACCACTGCTGTATAGCGCCATCACTAATGTGATAGTTCAACCACTTTTAAGAAATACAGGCATTATCCTTTAAAGGGAGTTTTTTTTTATTATTTACTCAAATGTTTGCCTGTGTAAGCATCATGCATATTTAGACCATTTGCATGTACGACAATATTCATATAAAGTGTCTATGCATCGAAATGTAGTTGGAATACACACATATATCAAAATACGTAAACGTCCTAATCAGGAGAAAAGCTCTTAACAGCACAATTTACATCAACACAGTTCCAGTCAACTTGTGGTGAAAATGTTCTTACATGGCACTACATTCTCATATTTTCGAAATGAATTATATCATCCTTGCAATTTGAAATGGAAATAAGGTAATGTTAAATCCGTTCTGATTTGTCAGTAATGTAAATAAACTCAAGAAGTGATTTGTTTTTCGAAAATGAATCTTTTAAGTGTGTTTAGAGTATTCCATTATACATTTTAACATCTGATGTATATTGAAATACGTTTCATGAAATGGTTTTCTCCCGCCATGCCAACGATTTAAACAGAGGGTCATAACATTCACGCAAAAATATTAAAATAAAGTTTCACTATTCATATAATTTTCGTCCGTTATTTAGGTGGAACTAAGATAGTTCCTGAACAAAATGTGATTAGATTATACATGTACATGTACATGTTTCGATTCATGAAGGCCATACACGCCAAAATGTTATAATGGAAGTCAATGGGAAAACAATTGATGGTCTCTTACCATATACTGAATTGTTTTGAAGAAATAGCTAAAATTTTCTGGAAAATATTTGCCCTTCATAACTATTTCTACTGTCCAAGGTCTATTATGTAGAGGATATCAAATTGAATATTTTTGCTTATGATTATTGCAGGCCAGGCTCCAGAAATATTTGACTAGGGTTGAACCAGCTAAGAGCGAATGCGTCATCGGCTCGGCGCATAGCACCGGATGGGAGGTAGGTACGGGAGGGGTACCCCGTTTCCTGTTAACGGGGGTCCGGGAAATTTTTGAAATATAGGTATGAAATGGTGGCTTCTGGAGCATTTTGGGGTCTAAATTTTGAGTATTTTAAAAATCTTTACTTGTTCAAGTTTAATCAATATTCTACTATGAAAAAAAAACAACACATTTTTCATTCAAACACGGCAATACTGACATCACGTCGACATATCATCTTGCGCAATACAGGCGTCGAGTAAGGGTGCTACAACGTTTTATCCTCTTTTATATAAAAGACGTGTCAGAATAGAAATGATAACAGAACAGCGTTACACTTAATTCAATTATTACGCGCGAAGAATAACTCGCTGGACGTCCAAACACGTCAAATTTATTCCGCGGGACATGTTACCTTCCATGAATATTGTTAAAAGGTTATAACACACTAAATAGTTGTTGTTCTTTATTCTATATAAAATTGACCTAATTCCAATGACCGCAGCACACATCAGGACCCATTTTAAATTTCTGTAACCTACATTTTCTTAAAGAATATTGTCAGTACTAACTAAAAATTAAAAGAAAAGTCTGGGTCATGTTTGATGCAAGAAAATTAATTTCAGTCAAACACACAAACTGCAAAATCAGCTAAAAAATGAGACCCCGAGTTATACTGGTGGTGTATGATCTACGTTTCCATGAAAAATTTTGTAATGTTGTTATTTCATTATGAAAATGCTACCTACGTGTCAAGCATAGATCTGTCATGTGATTTTAGCAAAAAAATTGCAAAGAAAATAAGGAAAATAGCTCTACAGAGCAAAAAAACAGAGGACTATTTGTATCCGCCATTATGCGACTACCATTTTTTTTCGCGCCATTTTTCTATTTAGTGTCTGTATGCCAAAACCAGGTTAACTTCAACCTATATATTTGGCGTACCTTGGTCAGAAATCAGCTTTTTATTCTTTGTTTACAATTTTAAAAAAATGTCTCCCGGAAATTCATATTGCGCAAAAAGTTAGCATGAAATCGAGGTCATTGACGTAAAACTTTTAAAACGTATGGTTTGGTGGCCTACAGTTGGTATACACACTCACATTCTGTACCGTACTATGGGCATATACCGTATAGAATTTGCGTTTTCTTTAGTTAGAAATGAAAATATTATTCCTTTGCCAAAATAGTTGTGTGCAACTTTGATAAGTATAGGTCACTTTTCAACAGACTGGAGTGGGAGGGGGAGGGGCACGCCCCACCTCCCCCGTTTTCTGCCCAAGATCCAGGCTTGAATTGTGTGTCTTACATATATTTCTACTTATAGTCTGGGTGTTGAAATTTTTACATGACATGTACATTTAACAAAATGCAAAATGAGTTTGAACTGTCAAAATTACAAAATACATGTTCCAAAACGATGTTCGTCGCTTGATCTGCCTATTTAGGTATGATAGCCACACGACTAACACAAAGTTAGTGAAAATAAACTTGATAGAAGTTTGATATTTTCTACAAAACTGAACATGGATAGTAAAATTAGGTGTGATATAAAACAGAATTTGTTGTTCCAGATAACTTCTCTTGAAAGCCGCCTACTTAGTGTAAACAATTGGTTAATAAGGCGTTAAACCATAAATCCAAAAAATAAAGAAATCATTGGGAGGAGGTATCAAAGTACTTTACTTGAACATTAAGTGTGGTGGATTGTCAATTTACAAAGGTAATCATAGACTTCTTATAAATATCAAGTTCGTTTTTAACGATTGCCAGTCAACCAGTTATTGCATTCTCAATAATTTTACAATTACACATTGTTGCATTAATAGCTTTACAATTACACATTGTTGCATTATGACAATCGCATTATGATGAGAAACAAGACAATGCATTGTTTATAGTTCTTTCTCCCAATTCGGTGCTTATCTTTTACATTTAGTGATTTTGTTATTTTTCAGTGTAGACATTCAGGGTTACTTTCTATTATTTGTAATTTACCCTTTATATAAATGAAAATTTCTGAATTTTGAGGATTTAATGTGGAAATGCAAGGTATGATTTTTTCTAATTGATTTGGAAGTGTCCTTAGTAATTTAGACCTGGATATTGTATTTACATTTTAATGTTTTTAGCTGTTGAAGTGAAATCTTGAACACTAACGTTCCGAATATGTTATGTTCAAAAGACATCAAATATTTGTCAAAATATAAAATATATAGAGGATATTTGTTTGTTTCAGTGAAATTTCAATTTTATTTCACAAGTGAGCATCAAAAACTGATATTTTCACGAGTGGCGTAGCCACGAGTGAAAATGACATTTTTTTGGTGCTCACGAGTGAAATAAAATTGATATTTCACTGAAACAAACAACTTTTCCTTTTATTTCATGTGTAAAACTTTATTTTTGTTGCGTTATTTATAAAAATGTCGAAAATCGCGGGAAAGATCAACAGAAAGCATAACACAAATGACGTCATTTTAACGACGTCATCGTCATTATGGTCCCCGGTATTCATAACGCCCGATATACAATTTGCCTTTAGTTGCGACGGAGGACCGGAACAAGGGCAAAAACAGTGAAAATAAAAATGATAATCTACTGTTTCAAAACTGTGGATTATCACTTTTATTACACTGAGAAAACTCTATAATTCACAGGAAAACATAAAATAAAATTTTGGGTAACCTTTTTCATATGTGATTGTCTCCTTTGTTCATCTGGTGTATTGTAAAAACATTTTTTGTCATACGGTATCTTATATTAGTTTTCATGTGTTTAGGATGACATGAGAGGAAACTGATATTGCTTAAAATCTGTTAGTATGTGAAAATATCAGTTTTGACATGAGTGTGACCTTTCATAACTAAAACATCTAAAAGCGGTAATCATGTGCTGCTGTATTACATTGTGAATCAAATATCTTGGTTTAAGCTATTTTACAACGAATGACATTTCAAAAATATGTGACCATATAATAAAACAGTCATTCAGATTCCATTTCCAAAAGTGAATAATCATACGTAGTTTGTTAAGGTATTGGACCACTAATAGTAATGTTTAAAAAATATTTGTTAGGTATATTCTTAAAGCTGACTGTGTTTTGCATTGTGTTGCAAATTTTAAACAACTGTTACCTCGCCGTTTTTTTCTTGTTTTTTTTTTTTTATATAAATTTTGTATGATTTATGGTATTTCCTCAAGCTGAAGTAGAGACAAATTGCAAAGTGATGACCACTGTCCAAAACGTTTGCAAAGAATTCATTATTCCATTAATTTTAACAAAAGAAACACTAAAGAATTGGTAAACAATAATAAAACACAAAATAAAACTGTTAATATCATTATTTTTCTAGAGTGCGTCAAGTAAACGGATTTAATGAGACAGAATTCTAACTCCAACATTGAAAAATTAAGCCTTCGAATCCTGAGGAACTGTTTTAAATTTGGATCTTGGGGCAGAAGTAAAACCTACCTTGAAATTAAAAACTTACTAGGAGAAAAGGAAAATAAGGAAAATAAATTGGTCCCAGTGGGGCTTGAACCTATGCCCCCTGAAAAATGTCAGTCAAAGTAAGTTTATTGTAGGAATTGAATACTCTTCAAAAAAGAGATACTCTATTACGGATCTCATACCTTAAATCATGTCCGTATATGTTAAATATGTGTGTAAAAAGTTGTTCTTCAAGATGATCTAGACAAAAGTTACAAATGCTATGTTGGCATATTTCTGAGAACCACATATCCACTTATTTATCTCGAAATTTTTCGTAAAAATGTCACTCATTCAGTTATTATCTGGCAAGTGACAAAACTGCTTGTAAGCCACTTAAGTATCTTAACAGGACAAAACTGCCTGTTAGTGCCCACTATGGTGGCATATTTTCTGCCAACCACATATACACTTATTTATGTAGACAGTTTTCTCTAAAAAGTCACATATCCAGTTATTATCTGGCAAGTGGCAAAATTCGTGTTATCCAGATAATTATGTTAACAGGACAAAACTGCCTGTAAGTGCCCACTTCTGCCATCCACATATTCACATAAATAAGTGGTTATTGTGAAGGTTTTCTTGATATCCAGTTAATATTCGTACCTAAATTGCGATTAACGGTATACGGAATGAATGAGTGTATGTAATTTCATTCATTCCGTAATGATAGGGAACGATTTACATTACCCGGGAATAGTCCCCTCTACGGAATGAATATGTTATATCCACCTCGATCCGTGACCACCACCCCTAAGAGTGTTTTAAACTCATAGATATTGAATTATGACATTCAGAAAGGTTTCTAATTCAACGTATTTTTACCCCCCTTTATTGTTTTTGTTCATTCCGTACATTACGGGATATTGCCAATCATAACTGACTAAGTGACAAAAAATCAAGATAACTACAGTAAACCTCACTTATAAGGAACTCGGATATAAGGATATAAGGAACACTTGGTTATAATGAACAGTTTTCAATTCCCCGATCTAATTCCTTCTTTATTCAATGTGAAAATCCTCGGTTATAGGGAACTCGGTTATAAGGAACACTCGGTTATAAGGAACACTTTTTCCAGTCCCAAAGTACGAAAATCAATGGAAAACCCCTCGGTTATAGCGAACAGACATAAAGAATAAAAATTATTGAAAATCGGAAATAAACAGGAGAATCGCTGATGACGTCAGAATAATGTCGGCACTTTCACGCGCTTTCATGCACTTGAAAAAACACAAATGATTTCATTCTATGATTCAAGGATACCATAAAAATAAAATATATAATATCAACATTAACATTTACCAAATACTACACGATAGTAGACTTGGGATTATAATATTGGTCATTGTTAGTCTAATGTCGTCACGATCGTCCATGGAAATATCCTAAATAAATATGCTAATTACGCGTGATTTACAATGGCAAGCAGTCCAGTTTACCATATTTCCGATTGAAAAATTATAGCAGGTGCTAAAGTAGACAATAGCAAAACTATAGGTATAATTTACACTTTAATCTGTATGTATGGCGCCGTTGTTGAACATTTATTTTATATTAGTATTGATGCCTATTCACATAACATGCAATCGAGCAAGGTAATGGGCGTAACTGCAACATATCTTTTAGTCTCTAAAAGGAAGATGGAAATAACCAAAAAAAACAACAACACAAATTACGGTCATTCTTACCGACGTACATTTGGCTTAGTTTAGGTTTAATGCCGTGTTTCGACACTATTTCAGTCACATACATGCAGGCAGTTTACCTTCCCATCTCTCCAGAAAAGGACCGGTACTAGACTCGCATTTTTCTCACATAAAGATTTATGTTCGGCCCAGAGTGTGAACACATAGCCCTTTTCAAACGTCAGTCAAATAGTGTTCGCTATACAAATTGTGTTCGTTATACAAACCTTGGTTACAAGGAACTAGTTCGCTATACGGATATAAGGAACCTCGGTTATAAGGAACATTTTTAGAGGTCCCAAGCTGTTCCTTATAAGTGAGGTTTACTGTACATTTGTAGTTAACGTAAGTGAATATGTGGATGGCAGTAATGGGCACCAACAGGCAGCTTTTTCCTGTTAAGATACCTATGTGGATAACACGTTGTTTTGCCACTTGTCAGATAATAACTGAATAAGTGACAATTTTTACGAAAACAAAATCGAGATAAATTAGTGGATATGTGGTTGGCAGAAATATGCCACCATAGCCCACTACTGCAATCCACATATTTACTTACGTTAACTAGGTATCTTGATTTTTGTCAGTTAGTCAGTTATGATTTACACTCATTCATTCCGTATAGAGGACGAAAAGTCTAACCTTTATTCTCCAATTTGGGTACGAATATTAACTGGACAATTAACAAGAAAACTTTCACAAAAACCATTTATTTATGTAAATATGTTGATGGCAGATTTTTACAATGCAGAAGCAATTTTAACATATACTAATGTGGTAGCCTCTCCAAATATCAATGCACTTTGCTGACTTTGAAATCTATGTAAATTGTACATTTATACATATTTTGTCCACAGTCGTACGACAGACTAGCATAGTATATCATCTAACTGTGGAAATACAGTTTGGTATAAATAGGTTAGATAAAAGTCGCCATACCAAACGCCAAAACATTGAACATTTCAATTATTTCTGCTATCAAATACAACATTACATCTTCAATTTAGAGCTGTAATTGAACAATTTAATTTAGGAACAAGATGTTTTGGTAATACCGCAATGTTCTGCGATTATGAGGGTATGTTCTATGGCATCGAGATACTAATACATCTAACAAAGCCTTTTACACAACAATTATATTTTGCTTAAACGTTACCTAATGTTGGCAGACTTCTAAACAATATGCCATAAAACAAATTTAAGCAAACATATATTTTTTTTTTATTATACGACCTAACCCGTAAGTTTTTAAAGTCACAAAATATACAACAGTAATACATTTTAGAATTTTAATACAAAAACAAATCATAAAACGTGCAATAACACCATTGTTTTGACAATCTAAAAAGAAGTGCAATGTTAAGAGCATAGCTTTGAGAAAAGTAAGTATCTACAACTCGAATTTACATAATAAAATAATGTATCTCTAGCAGGTAAAAACACCCCAAAAACTGAAATTCAGTAAGGATATCGTTTCAAATATACGCAAAGGTTTAGATTTATTTATAAGTCAAAAAGTATATTTGGATGAGTTATCCTCCCCACACCTTTCTGAATATTTACCTTATCGGGGTCAACTTGCATTAGTTCATGTCAACACATTATCTCCCATGCCACTTTTTAAAATGCAGTTCTAAATACATGTACAATAAAAGGCGAGTTAGATATTTAAATAAATGTAAGTTTTTTTATTGATTCGTTATGTTGTGGCCGCTTCTAAATGGATTGAGGCATTGATGTGAATAAAAGTGTATAAGATTGAATATTTCAATTAGCTGTAATTTTGACATTTTATTAACAATATACTTTTTCTATATGAGTAAAAACTGTAGTAATTCGAAAGATAATTGAAAAAGTCTAAGTATTACGCTAGAAGATTTGGTAAGTGCATGTTGTCATACAGTTTACAGCTGTATGTGACATCGCGATTCAAATAAAATATTTCTGAAATATCCCTACAAGTATTCTTTAAGGGAATATTTTTCTTTACAGTTTTATCTTCCTTTTCTTGATTTTTTTAACAATTAGAATGGGTCTGCTTTTCTTAATATTTTATCTGCGAAATAGTCGTGGAATTAACCACTCTACATTGTTCTTCATTATGTTATATCAACTAACATAGCGCTGCAAAAGTATAGGTAGTATTTTATTCGAATTAAGATCTACGTATGTAACTATGTATTGATTATTACGTAAATACGAGCTTTGGTTCGTATCCAAAAGAAAGAAATATACAACATTTAGAATGTGGAAAAAATTAGGCATTTCTCCCGTATGATTGGACAAGTTTGAAATGACCCGAAAAGGCATTTATAGTCGGAAGAATTCTAAATCGATATAATCTAATTATAAACACATGCTTCCTCTTTTTTATGACACTATTTTATTGAAATTTTGTCTTTGTTTGAAAACAGAATGTGAAGTTTACGATTTGTGATACGTCGTTTTATATAATTTATCCCTTATCATACAAATTATTCACAAAGTAACCTTTCTTTAACATTTTTTAAAATAATGTAACTTTGAGAAGCTCTACATAGCCCAATTGTTTTGTCACCAGATTATTAGAAATTTAGAAAAGGGCAATAAAGTTTTATACGTTGCTGAACATGATCAAATTATTTTTACGAATTCAAATGTCCTAATGATGACGTCATAAAACAGCTGCCCATGCTTTCATGGTTGACTGATTCGAGTGTTCCATATCCAGAAATTATCATCTGGTATTGTTCTTTAAGAAATGTATTATCTTAAGTCTCTACTAAAGTTTGCAAGGTTCGGCCATATTTTAGGATTTACAATGCCGGGCTATTATGTTGTGAAGTCCCTATAAACATTTTAGCTTGATAATTTCAATTAGTCCGAGCTATTTTACTCACCCTGGCATCTGTGTCACACCTTAAAGTTTTGCATGCAAGTACGTATAGCTATCATTTAAATGCATATAGCTTTTCCTTTTTCTATGTCAATTACCAACCTCACTGGGTCAAGTCCCATAACTCTGATATGTATTTTGGTTAAAGTTTTGCATGCAAGTTACTATCTCCAAAACTAATGCAGATAGTGAATTGAAACTTCACATGTGTCTTCGGGGTTATAAAACTAGGTGATAGCACCAAGTCCCATATCTCTGACATGCATTTTGGCCAAATTATACCCCCTAATCCTAGTTAAAGTTTTGCGTATAAGTACATATACCTTTTATTTAAACGAATATAGCTTTGAAAACTTACTACCTTCTTTTTCTACGTCAATAACCAACCACACAAGATCACGTCCTATAACTCTGACATGTATTTTGGGCAAATTATGCCCCCTTTGGATATCCTGGTTAAAGTTTGCATGCAAGTAACTATCTCAAAAAACTAATGCAAATATTGTATTTAAACTTTACACTTTTCCTCGGCAATACAAAACCAGGTCATAACATCAAGTCACATAACTCTGACATGTATTTTGTAAACTGTTGCCCCATTTTGAACTTAAAATTTCTGGTTAAGGGTTTGCATGCACTGTATTATCTCCAAAACTTCTGCAGATACTGAATTAAAACTCTAAAACTATTTTAACATTTAGGATAATATTCCTGCTTTTTCAAGAATTCGAATAGTCGGGCATTGACCGTATTACGGACAGCTAACTGATTTATATACAAATGTAATTAGTTGATTTAACAAGCATTGAAGTAAGGTCACCAGTTTTCTTTTTAATTTTATAAAATATGCATTTTGCAGCTTATTTCATTATCCCACTATTTAGTTGCTTATTTTGTTATAATCCTGAACATGTAAACATTAAAATCATACGCCGTCTATTCTGGCCTAAGACCACAGTTATTTTTACTATATGTTCTATATAGGCACTGGACACTATTGCAATTTTGCATGCATTCCAACCCCCACCCTCCATAAAAATACCTGAACTCAACAGAACTATTCAAGAGAAAACATTCCAGCCTATGTAAACATGGGGTGGACCGGCTCTTTTTCCACCATTTTGAACCAAATCACATGCGTATGAAGAATACCCTCTAGATGACCGCAAACAGGCAAAACAGGCCCTTTCAAAATGTCATGTTATGCATATTCTGACATTCTCATTCTGTCAGATTGAACATGCACCTACTATTTCATATCTCCTCTATTAAATTATGCCATTTATTGCAGGTCTTTCACTCAAAAATTCACCAATATTCACCATCAAACAGAGGAACTATTTTCCGCGTAATCACTTACGTATTGCCAATAACTGTGGTCTTGTAACTGCGGTCTTGTGCCTTCTGATGGTTTAAAAAGACAAATTTCTATAATGCAATTATAATACAATGTCAAACATTGATGAAAGGTTGGTTGAGAAAATCGACTTAGTTTTCGCATAATGAATATTACGTTATTTTCAATTTTCATAGAGATATTATTCTCGTACAGTTGCCAAGGTTCTAGAAAAAGGATACAATATCAATATCAAATAAATACACCAAATTATTTATTTATTTTATTTTGTTGGGTTTAACGTCGCACCGACACACTTTTAGGTCTTATGGCGACTTTCCAGCTTTGATGGTGGAGAAAGACCCCAGGTGCCTCTCCGTGTATTAGTTCATCACGAGCGGGCACCTGGGTAGAATCACCGACCTTCCGTAAGCAAGCTGGATGGCTTCCTCACATAAAGAATTCAACGCCCCGAATGAGGCTCGAACCCACATTGATGATGGGCAAGTGATTTGAAGTCAGCGACCTTAAGCACTCGGCCACGGAGGCCCCACACCAAATTAAATCCATAGAGTAATGCACAAGTGTGACACCTGTTGAAAACCAATTTACATTGAGATAATTATGTTCTTTCTTTATAACTTGTATATTACTTGTGATTGCATTTTTTTCAATGGCATATTAGGTAACTAAATTACATGTATCATCTTTCAGAAGACCTTAGATAACATTTTTAAAGATTACCAAATCAAGATTTTAGTTATACTTAGTTTTAAATCGTTGAGATAAATCACAGACACTTGGGGTTCGGACCTCCACACACCCCATTCTCTTACGCCCCTGGTTAAGTTTAGCCAATATATTTTAGCATTTTACCATGTATTGAGCATAGATGACGATCATAAAACGCATTTTGTAACATTTCAGCGTGTTTTTAAAAAATGCATTTTTACCATCAATGCTCTCAATACTAGAAGACATGCAACTTCTCACGAACAATGGGAACACTTGCTTGCGCTGGACCCTTGCTTTGTGTAGTGCATGTCATAAACCGGGAACCAAAATTGTTACTCTTACGGCTATGTTAAACCAGATCATCACTTCTTTATGTAAACAAACCTCGTGTAACACGTGTTGAAGCGATAATCCGGTTATAATGCAGTCGAAGCGGTATCAATTTTCACCCCCTGGTACCGGCGCTCCCAAGTACAGGTGGCACTCACACATACAGCGCTCGATAAGCAATTTTGGAGGAGCGGTGGTGTAAGTATTTCTTATTGTATCTCCGGTAATTCAAAACTTTTTGTAAAATGAAAGATATCTGAGCCCTGGTGCTTAATTGATGACTATGTTCCGTGAGTGTCACAACATTTCATCTTGAAATAAACAAAATACGGCGAGTTAAACGTGAACGTTTGACTCAAAAATGTCAAATGTAAAAAAAATCACGTAAAATACTCAGTAAATATTCCAGATGTATTCATTTTTGATACAGCTTCGTATAGTCATATCTTCCTACAATAACCAGTTCAAATTCCAAGACTTAATTTGTTATATTTAAAGAATGACTCGTGTTTAAAGAAGGTAAGTGGTTTCAAAACGGCACTCACATCGCACAGGTGTGCATTTTTTTGACAGCTAGAGAAAGGTCTTCAGAAATGTGGAGAAATCGTCAGCTCTAAGGCAACTACAACGGAAAAGAGATGAATCGGACTGGTTAGTTATGTGTGGTAGAGATTACACCACCAAGAACAGTTTGATGTTGGATTAAACAGTAGTTAATGGAACTAGTCATTACGTCTCATGTCTGCTATTAAATCGGAATGACTCACATCTATTCCTGAGAGAGCCAAACAAGAACTCATTAATTGATAAATTCCTTGAATTAATAAGATATTAAAATATGAGCGTCTTTTGTACCGAACAGACATTTTAATAAAATTCTTTGGTTGCTGATATATGCCATTCCGTCTTTCCGCTAATTTTAGGCGCCGATTTATAACGTAAATATCGACTTTTCGCTCAGCGCCCCACTAATTATCATGTTTTCAATCCACGCTCTCGCCCTTTCTTATTCCTAGTATTTTCTGTATGGAGAATTGCAGACAAAAAATTAAGATTTAATATGTAAATCGTCGGGGGGGAGTCGAGCGAAAACTGGCTGATCAGCGGACTCCGAGCAAGAAGTTGAGGTTTGAAAGGCATAACATTGGTGGGCACCCGGGCACCCAGCCGCTTTACATCTTGAATCTCACTCAACGCCAGCACCCCCTTCCCCCACCCCCCCATAATCGTGTTTTCGCTCTGCGTCGCCACATGTTATCTAATTTTTGCTCGCTAACCACTCCGCGTTTAACTTTTTTTAATTCTCGTGTTTTCGCTCGACGGGGTCGCGTGGCGAATTGATGAAATTGTATAAATCATCCACCGTAAAAACCTTCTATTTTTCTGTTATGAGTGTTTACTGAATCTTAAATCTAATGAAACAAGTAAAATATTTTCGTTCAACATTTATTATACATTCAATGTAAGCGTATGGTAAGTTGTTAAAATTAAAGAAAAGAATAGAAAACGTGTCAGTCCGTTATAAATGAGTTTTACTAACTCTAATTAACTATAATTAAACATTTATTCCACACCCCAACGAAAAAAGTATCGACCTGGCTCTATATATATATCATACGGATGCTCACTGCATTATACTGGTATTCAAAAACGTTGAGATTGACCTGAAATACTGTTTAGTAACGGCGTTTAACCAAACGCATACGCACGCACAAACGCACGCAAGCACACACATATCTTCTTGCAAACCTTACCGTCCACTGATCCCACTGAGTCATATGAATGTTTTGAAGCACGTTTTTCATTTTTCAACGAAATCCTAGGACATATCAAATTTTAGCATTAATCAGTTTTCAAGAAGCTTTTTAATAAAAAATAATGTTAAAATATTGTCGCCGTAAGTTTTAACATAGAAAGGTCGACTTCTACAGTCAGTTTTTTAACGATATAAAGATTTATGATCATACAGGCACCACACTGAGAGTAAACAACATCTGAAGACTTTTCTCCAGCTGTACTTGTTGAGCGCCAAAAAAATTAACACCTGTGCGACGTGAGTGCCGTTTTGAAACCCCATACCATCTTTAAACACGAGTCTTTCTTTAAATATAACAAATTAAGTCTTGGAATTTGAACTGGTTATTGTAGGAAGACATGGCTATACGATACTGTATCAAAAATGAATACATTTGAAGTATTTACCGAGTATTTTACGTGTTGTTTTGACATTTGACATTTTTGAGTCAAACGTTCACGTTTAACTCGCCGTATTTTGTTTATTTCAAGATGAAATGTTGTGACTCTCACAGAACATAGTCACCAATTATTCATCAGGGCGCAGATATCTTTCATTTTAAGAAAAGTTTTGAATTACCGGAGATACAATAAGAAATACTTACACCACCGCTCCTCTAAAATCGCTTATCGAGCGCTGTATGTGTGAGTGCCATCTGTACTTGGGAGCGCCGGTACCAGGGTGTGATTTTGGTACCCGGCAATGAGATGCGCAGTTCAAAGCAGGGATCTATTCGCAAGGAAGTGTTCCATAGAATTTAGATAGATTGATTTATATTATTTATTGATTTCTCGTCGGAATACAAACGACAGTTGTCGGGACCGGTGTCATTTAACAGAATGGTAACAGATCTGACGATTGATACCAGTGATTCATTGGTAGGGGTTCATTTAAACGTTTAACTGGCTATTGTTTCCCTAGTGTTCGTGAGAAGTTGCATATCTTCTAGTATTGAGAGAATTGATGTGAAAAATGCATTTTTTAAAAACACGCTGAAATGTTACAAAATGCGTTTTATGATCGTCACCTATGCTCAATACATGGTAAAATGCTAAAATATATTGGCTAAACTTAACCAGGGGCGTAGGAGAATGGAGTGTGTGGAGGTCCGTCCCAACCCCAAGTGTCTGTGGACTTTTGTGAACCAGCCAATAGTCTTATTTACCTGATCAATGGTTAAGTACAATTTTTTTCATGCCTCTGTAGTATTGTTAGCAATACAAGAAGAACAGGTCTTGTAACCGGTCTATAAGTTAATTATAGACCTCGTTTAAACAAAGTAGCCGGTAGGTTTATGTTGAATAACACTCCTTAATTTAACAACGACCGTTTAATTCTGTTGGCGTTGTGCGTAACAAAAATGTTCTCTAACGGACAGACAGAAGGACGAACAGATAAAGCGAAATCTATATATACCTAGCTCATGGTGGTGGTATATTAAACCAGACCTTTTCACCATTATATACGCATGTTTTCCTACCGCACATAATATAGTCAAATCATATTGAGATGCCCTCCTTGAAAATTCGATCGTCCTAAGTGTTCACACTCCACTTCGTCTTAATTTGCAAATGTCTAATACGGTCATATTTATCAGAATGAATAACTTAAAAGTGTGGTTAGAAATGCTAAATGTTATCGCTGATCTCCATTTAAGGTAGAACGCGACACTTTGCGAACTTTCGAGTAGCGTCTTGAAATTTTGCATGTGTAAAGTTGACCATATTTCAGACAAGATGCAGTTTATTTTATACCAATACAGCCAACGAGTTTTTGTACACGAGACGCCAAAGTTGACCACCAAAGCCCGTTTTTGAAACTGACGTTGCCGCGTATCCTTGGCAACTGTTACGGGTACTGCAACGGCACCAGCCAATAAATTTTCTTAAATTATACATTATTCGACGGGAATTAGTATTTTCTTTATGGTGATGTAAAAATCATTGTTTTACACCGACAAATGTTTGAAAAATGGAAAGAAAATAGCCGTTTTTGACTAAAAATTGACGTTCAGTTTCGCAGCATTTTTCGGCTTTAAATCAGCATATTACAAAATCCCTGAATTAAATTTTTGAATTTTTTCAATAAACGGTGTTTAAAATGTATACCGAATCCAAATGTGAAATAAAACTGGGGGGTCACCGACTTAATTTTTTCGGTACATGTGATTTTATTTCCCCCACCCCCATGCGTAAATTTTGTACCATAATTCGACCTCTGCAGATACGTTTGAGACATCATGATTTGACGCTTATCAGCTGCACCATTTAGTGTTTTACTGGTTCTTAAAGAACTTTATACAAAACAAAAACAAACATTTTGTTCCATGGCAACACGTTTATATATAAACAATGATGAAAACGTATTAAAAAGTGAAATCTTAGTACATTTCAATATATTATATAACGTGCCACTGGTGCAAAAAAAATCCGAAGCGTTTGGTATCTTTAAATGCGTAAAGTGGACACAATTTGCTATACGTAAGGAGGAATGCGTCTAAATTCAGAAGTTATTGAGTTCCGTTCCGACATTTTGTTTAATTTAAAATCCAACATATTCCTCATATAATGCGTATTTTACATTTTTGATATTTCTGTAACTTTTTTCTCCGCAAACCTTAGACGTCCATTTTTGATGAACCGTGATTTCTCGTTCGTCGGACTGTTTTCGTAAATCGTTCTGTTCAGTCAACAAATATCTGCATTTAAAATAGTATATATTTGTGGTGATCACTTAACCTTAGACCCGATATTTACGTTAAAGTTACGTCAGAGCGACAAACATGACGTTGAGTTTTGAATAAAAAATTTACTTTAATCTTGTCTAATGTAAAACCCAAACAATATAATTTGACTAAAAAGTAATATGATGATGAAAACTTTATTTAATCGCAATGAGTACTTGTTTCTGTAAATCTTCATTTTAAGATAAACTCTACTTTTAAATCAAAATAGCCTTTAAAACTCGGTTACCGTGGGCGAAATTATTACGCTGAATTATATTACTCTACCCCTACCCCAGATAGAAATACGTAATTAAACAGGTTCTCGTATGTCTTGTGATCAATTTTTAACCTATTTTAAGAAGAATTTAGTCAACAGAGTCCTTTACAACTTTGCAAGGATTTTTTGAATTTCCTCTTAAGTTCATGATTATTCATAATTGACACACACGACATTGCAAACATTTACCAAAATAATAAGAAAAAATAAAAGCCCTAATATCGTTGGAATAAACATCACAAATTTATTTAACTATATTATAAATTTTACGCTTTGAAAATATTTCGATTGTTTTGAGAGTAGTTAGACACCCCGATTTCAAATAAAGTGCAGCCACGGGGAAACAGAATTTATATTCATTGTGCGGAGGCTGTTGCTCTGAAAAGATTAATTTATTAACAACGCTAGATAGAAACACCATCCTTTACAAAGAGGTTTTAGCTCTCCAGAGAGGTGTTTAAAGAAAGGTTATCCTTGTATTTATAGACACATAGTAGAAACATATTCCATATAAAATATTTTTCCTAATATTAGAGACCTATCAGACATAACAAGTACGTGTTCATACTCTGCTAAAAATGATAAATATTCCATAAAATAAAAAAGAAAGAAAACTGTTTGGTTTAGGTTTAGCGCTGTTTTCTGTTACGACAGGCGGTTAACCTAACCAGTGTTCCTCAACAAGTAACTTTCAACTTCACCACATAAAATCGGAGGTGGAGGACGAATGATTTCGGACAAATACCTTCTACCAAATTGTCACGCCCTACCCAGGGATCGGAAAAGCGATTCATAGAACTGAGCTAAGCGGATGGGGTAAAAGAAAGAAACACAGAAAACAGTGGTTGTGATGGAAACTCGCTGTAACTCATCAGCGGTTAAACATGTATAATTCTATGTTGTAATAATCTATATAAGCGACTCAAGAATCGTAACATTGTACATAGGACCGACGGCTCAAACTTGCTGGTCTTGGTTTCGTATTTACGAGATAATAGGATTTGTACCAGTGTATGTATATGTGTAAGATTTTATATTTTATTTATTTTTATTTTAATAAGCGTCTGAGATTTCAACATTCAGAATGTAACAATTTTCAAACAATTTAGCAGTTCACTCATCAGAATTTTATAAAGCTACGCTTATGCGTTAATGTAACTTTAGGATAGTATTCAAAGCGACACCTCTTATTGAGTCGTGCCATGGGAAAACCAACATAGTGCATTTACGACCAGCATATATGACATTGGGATGTGCGGGCGTGCGTGCGTGTGTGCTTATGGAGGAAAAGCCGGATAATATCAAGAAAAACTTTACTCTCGTGGAGGGCAAACTTAAAACTATATGAAACTGCTGTTTAACACTGATCTATGATATTTTACAATAATTATGCTTTAACTTGTTTCAAATGTGAAATCTCCGAACTATCTACACAATTGCATATGTATGAATTCTTCATTTTAGCAGTGTATTACAACGGAAAACTTGTTAATTTGGTACTTTGAATAAGAAAAAGATTTTAAAAAATCATTATTATATAGAAAATATATTAAAAGCGATTTTCAAAATGACTAAATTATGATGTCTCGAACGTATCTGCAGACGTCGAATTATGGTACAAAATTTACGCATGGGGGGCGGGGGAAATAAAATCACATGCACCGAAAAATCTAAGTCGGTGATCCCCCAGTTTTATTTGTCTGTTGGACTTGGTATATATTTTTAACACCGTTTATTGAAAAAAATCAAAAATTTAATTCAGGTATTTTGTAATATGCTGATTTAAAGCCGAAAAATGCTGCGAAACTGAACGTCAATTTTTAGTCAAAAACGGCGATTTTCTTTCCATTTTTCAAATATTTGTCGGTGTAAAACAATGATTTTTCACCATAAAGGAAATACTAATTCCCGTCGAATAATGTATAATTTAAGAAAATTTATTGGCTGGTGCCGTTGCAGTACCCGTAAAAGTTGCCAAGGATACGCGGCAACGTCAGTTTCAAAAACGGGCTTTGGTGGTCAACTTTGGCGTCTCGTGTACAAAAACTCGTTGGCTGTATTGGTATAAAATAAACTGCATCTTGTCTGAAATATGGTCAACTTTACACATGCAAAATTTCAAGACGCTACTCGAAAGTTCGCAAAGTGTCGCGTTCTACCTTAACACTCATTTTCAGGTAGTGACCAAAACAATATGACTGTCAAACATTTTAATGACAATAAGACACTTTTAAGTCTTGGCAATATTGGATATTGGACATAAATAATAACCTGTTTTATAAAGAAGTAGCTTGGAAAATGAAAAAGTTAAAAGTAATGTTTTAGGTAATGCAAAATTGGAAAAAGAGATCAAATTTGGCCGATTGATCTAACACGACGTTGCCATGGAGACTAGTAGTAAATGTTGATTTTCCAGAGAAAATATATTTTGGAATTAGAATCACGTTATTGAGAAATATTAAGAGTTTTTGTTTACATTTGCTGGTGTGCCTTTATGCGATAGTGGCAAACTAGGAGAGGAATTGGTCTTAAGACACACTAGTCCTGTTTATAACCTGTTTATAGCAAATGTTTGAGATAACACTATTATAACATTGAAGTAAATAGGTTAAACAAACTACCACAACTGCAACTGAACGTACAATTATTTAGAGAGGCTCTAGATGTATTCTAAAATACCCATTAATGAAATAAATTTAGGTTAATATGAGACAATACAAAACAAGAAAATTATGTATATATTTTCATTTCAGACGGAACATTTTTTAATTCAATACGATAACAAAAAATGGTTTCTTCAGGCAGGTAAAAAGCATCTATAAAAGTGAGAGCGACACTTACGTTCTGTCATTTTCAGATTTAACTGCATTCCAATGGCAAAAAGAAACGACGAACCTAGTAAACCGTCAGGAAGTTGCCTTAAAATTGATAAGCTTTGTACTCCGTGCAACGACAAAAGAGTACCGGCTGATCGGTTTTGCATAGAGTGTGGGGCGTTTTTGTGTATGCATTGTTCTCAGAATTTCCATGCTGCAATCCCTGCCCTTGCAAAACATGTTATACTGAAAGATGATGAAATCGATGTCTGGGGACAATTGCAGTACAAATGTGAAACTCACGACCAAATGTTTACGTTCTTCTGCAAAGGACACGACGTTCTGTGCTGTGCAGTGTGTATTCAGTTGAAACACAGGTACATGCAAACTCAGTTCTTATTGTAAACATCAATCTTCGTCCGTCAAAAATGTGCTTACAATCGCCTGTTTAGAAAGTAGCACAAAACGCATTACAAAAGCATCATACTTTGCTTGATTTTGTCATGTTACATAAGACTCAATAGTATTTTCATTCAGACACATTAGTTTGCTTTCACGCGTACTGAGGTGGATAAAAAACAGCATAAATTTACGTTTATGGTACTATTAAATCAAGCATTTACTCATTTTCAGTTAACATTTTGCATTGCTAGTTGCAATAACCCAGTTTCAAAGTTGTTTTTCTGTTATTTCAAGTTCAAATTTTAATTTATGGACGCAAAGAATATATTTTCAATTAACTAAATGAAATCCAGAATTTGTCTTTATTTTGTCTGTTCAATTTTTTTAACTAGAACAGAACATATCATTTACTTGAATCTTTCAGTAAAGATTTTATCACCTATCATTGCTGGTGGACGACTTTTCTCCAAGTATTTGGAACTAATTTTAGATACAGAAAAGAGTATCAAATTAAAGCATATGTCAGTTGTGGACAAATGTACTTCTGGAACAGTTTTCTTTAACATTCCAAGACTTTCGGAAGTTGATCTTGTGACTATTAACATTTTGGAAATCTGCTTTATTTCGTACTTCCATTTGAATAAGCAAATCAGCGGCAAAATATTTTAGAAATTATGTTCTTCGAAAATCGATAAAATTTCTTTTGCAGTTTATGCAGGCAAAAAGAATATATACAAACTGCAGCAGAGGGGATATGTAACGCCCAAGGACTAGCGCAGCTCCAGGCCGAAACCAAAGGTATTCTAGACAAAATATCAGAATGTACAAAGAAGTTTCAGTTGAAATCCAAGGCAAATTTAGAATCAAAAAACAAAGTCATGGAGAGTATCAGACAAAATCGACAAAAAATCAATGCACTTTTTGATGTTCTTGACCAAAATGCTCTGAAACAAATGGAGGCTAAATTTGATTCAAACAAGGCTTACATAAATGAATCATTGGACAAATTAAACAGTTATAGTAATAAGAGTAAACTCTTGAATCAGCAAGTAAACTCTGCATGTGAAGACAAAAATTGCCTTGTTTACATTTGTCTTAATGAAGGGAATAAGCTTGTCAAAAATATCAAGCAGAATATAAGTGGTATGGATTCTACAACCGCAAAAGATAACTTCATGTTTGCTGTAGACGAAAAGATTGAGTATTTTGTGAAAACTCGCAAAGAAACTGGCCACGTTGAAGATGACCACAGTCGTTCAAGTGATAAATGTGGAGCAAAACGACAAGTCATCCCACAGGATAAAGTATTTCATTTTTTTATATTATATTCAACTTGTTTCTCTTCTAGTGAAGCCATACATATATTTCAGTTGTTTGGCGAAATATATTGTTTCTAACAGTTAAAAAATGTCTGCCTGCCAGTGTTAGTTGTATATATGTCAAAACAATTGCTTAACATATTTAAATGACAATATAAAATGTGACTACAGATTTGTTAAAGATATATTTTTTTCCAGAGGATTAAATTTGTTCATAAAATATGTAAAATATATCGAATCGTCAGTGATTATAACTTGCAAGAATGTAGGAAAATATTAATATAATAGAACATGCCAGGACATGCTCATTGAGTTTTTGCCAGTGCTTGCGTAAAGGCTCGGATAAATAAGAGGTATATGTAATAGTTTCCCCCACAAAACTCATATTGTTTATGTACATGTATCCGGTTTATTAGAATTACAAATATATTGAATTCCAATCAAAACAGAACAACAATAAAACACTTTAATTGAAATATTTTAAATTTAAAGCGGGATGCTTACGTGAGATGAAATGTTACAAAAATATGAATGTTACAGAAATAAGAATTAGGAATACAGTGTTTGATGCAATATTTTGTGTAAATGCAAATCATATACACATCCACTCATACACTGCTTTAGAATTTCGTTTCGGGGAGAGGCTGCATTCTTTTCTATTAGATCTTTTTCTAAGTTTAATTTAATAACAATACATCTTTTGTTGACAGGGAGATCTGATTTGTCATCTAGAGGAAAACAAGAAACTCCTAGAAAAATATGTAGCGGAGATGAAAAATAATATAAAAGAGAAAGATCGTAACATTAGCGCATTGGAAGACAAAGTCAGGGATATTTCCAGACAAAATGACGATTTAAAGAAAGCTAGAGATGACCTTGAAACACGAGTACAAGATTTAGAAACGAAGATTAAGACACAACAAGAACACATATTAAAGACGGAGGAGACTTGTAAAACCTTAGCTCACGGAAAAGATTTAGAGGTTGCGCTTCCAACACTTTGTAAAGAGCTATCTGTTTTAGAAGGAAGTAAACTACGTGATCTATACAATTCTATCAAAGAAGATGTTGCTCGATTGACCATACGGAACCCGACAGGTAAACGTTTCCTGTTACTCGTACCTCTAATACATTTTATTAGAACTTAGGTCAAACAAGGTCTTAACTACCAGATCTTTATAACAAATAAAAAAGTATTGTCATCAAGTAGTTCTGTTGGAAGGTTCGGGAGTTTGCGTAGCTTTAAGACAAAATTAAAACAAGAGATATAGAGGTTTTAGAAGGACTTTTACTTCAGCTAGTAAACAAAGTATGATGAAATACAAAATACTAAGCACATTTAGTTCATTGGCTGGACTTGCTAAAACATAGATCATATAAATTGTGTTTTGGCTGGGAAATAAAGTTTCACGGAAATCATGTTGGATTACCCCTGGCATCAGTTTAAAAGAAAGGTCTTGATCATGAGTAAAAGTGATAGGCAGTAAAGTCAACATATTTGTGCTTCAAAATTTGTTTTTGAAGTTCCTAACTTGGGAAACGACTGTCCCATGTTACCTGTGAAAGAAGTTGTATGGTTTGTCGGCGCACTGTCAAGAGAATTCTCTGTCCAACGAGAGGTGCTGGTCCTCCTCCTCTGAAATGTATGAGATGGAGGTCTGATAACCAATCAATATAAAAAAGATTAATTTTCAAAATCACAGCCTTGATCTACAAATAATAGCTGATAGGTCATGAATTATTGACAATATCATAAACTCTGCATGAGTACGGATAGCCTAGCCTAGAAATATCTCGAGTACCCAGCCCGGATAAATGTTTGATAACAGCCCTAAAAGGTTCCAGGTACCAGTCTTGAAAAAGTCTAGGGTACTAGCTCGGATAGATCTGGGTACAATAAAGAACCTACAAATTGATAAACCGCTAAATCTGTAGTTCAAGCCCGGAAAAATTAAACAGTTAATGTTATAACGGAGAGACCTTGGTTTCGTGCAGTTTTTATACACAATGTAGTCCATCTTAACATGCCGGGAGCATATATTACATGGTAAAACCTTTCAGCATCTTCAAACGTGGTTGGAATTAATGACAAAATTCTCTCAGGAACAGGCCCGGAAATCGGAACAAGCCCATAACCTCGGGTTCAATGAAATAAATTAGCTATACTCAGCTGCCTTAATTTGACAAAGTTCTCTTTTTGTGAAAGCAAGTCAGCGGTTCGTTATTATGCTAATAGACCTTTACAACGGACACGGAGATGTAAATGTAAATGTAAAAGTGTACTCTGTATTTTGGTAAAAATCCGGGGGATTTCTCAAAACATAAAATTCGAAACTAATCAATTTCAATAAACAACAGCGTCGCAAATAAAGTCACAAATTGGGTCTTTATATAAGCATGTTATATACCATGTTTGGTGGATAATAATTATGTCTCTCCAAGCTCAAGTTGCTGGTCGAATACTGTTTTTCGTCTATTTCTATTAAATACCTCGATCGGCCCCAACTACAGGCTAAGCCTTTCTACCCTAGTATTAAGCTTCGTGGTGATATTTCAGTCTTAAAGCGAATTATTGCACTGATATTTTTTTCTGTTTTAAATAATATGAATTAAGGCACCACCTAGCATTGGGGATTTATCTTTTTATATCCGCTTAGAAAGAAATATTCAACGCTCAAGAAAGTGAAACTTTGCTCTAAACTGTAGTTTACATTTAGTGTCATCATACCTCTAACAGCGAATATCATACTTTGCAAAATTTACGGAAGCCGTGACGGTGACGTCATTCAGCGTTCTCGCACTAGCTTTTAGGATTTTTTTTGTTTGTTTGCACTCTACGCAGAAACTTGACGGCCTTTACACTTACTGACTGTTTTAAAAGTGTTTTTTAGTTGCATGTACAGTTTTCATTACGAAAAAGAAGTAAAATAATCATGTTAGCACGGTTAACGAGTTTCTATGACTGATTCGGGGTGCTCGGATGTTCATGCAGACAACCAATCTGCGGTGTGTATATAAACCGGAACCGGAAAACATCGAAAAAATTGTCTCAGTATATGCAGACAACAAAGACGAATAACTATATACGGACGTTACCGTCTCGGGGATTTTCATCCCCTATTACTATTTCAGTGTTAATATCACACCATGATTATATCATACTGTATTTAAGTCAACTTAATTGAATAACCTTCTTGATTGAACAAATTTCTGTCCTGTTCTATTCTAAATATTGGCGACCTTGACATTGACTTAGGCGGTCCCACTAGCTTCTACAGAAGCTTGTTTTCTACAGAGTTTGGCGACAATTCGCGTACTTCAACCATTGTTTTGCCCGACGATCTAATTACTGAATTATTTTTCATCTATTTTTAGTATTATATTTTGACATTGGCAGCATTTACCCTAATGCCATCAACACTGCTAAAACAAAGTAAAGTTCCGATCGAGATTTTAGCCACAAATCTTCAAAATTCCTAAATGTGAAATGTACTCTGGACCAGCGCCTAAGATCGCTGCACACACTGGAGTCTTTCAAGTACAGCACATTTCGACTGAACCTTCTGGCTGCTAACACAATTCGAGTCTTTGTTTTTCTTGAAGCTACCTGTAGGCAAGGTTTCACTCTAATATAAATTCATTGAGATGACATATTAAAAAAATGTTTTTAGCAATATTGATCTTGACATTAAATCTAGCGCCCCAAACACTATCCCAAGCTAGGTCTCCAAATACATTTGCTATATACTATTTATCTTGGAAATTTGCCAGTCTGAAAAGTTGTTGACCAGAACTAACTTACCCCAATGTAGTTATATCCAGGCAAATTCTATTTCGGAACTTTTTCTGAATTCTTGTACGACATGCAACTTTACTTGGATAAACGTAGTTTCATGTAAGTGTATTTTAATGTGTAATTATATAAAAAGGGCTTATTGGAATGCAAGAAAGAGGATTACATCAAAATAGAGATTTTTGTACCATTTTATAACTACGACTATCAGTAATAACGTCACAAGATTTCATAAAAAGTGAACTGTCCGTAGAACACATATAGTACTGTTTTCCTAAACTAAACGGATTAGAGCCACAAACACACGCTGAAATTTATAAAAACTTTGGACTAGTTTGCTAAAACGTTATGATTTCTAATAATATTTTGTTAATTATAACAACGATGAAGAAACACTTGCCTTATTTATGTAAAGATAAAATGCTCGTCACGAGCCTCGCGTTTTAATATGTTAATTAACTAGTTGAATAAATTCAGTGAAAGAACTCACTTATGTAAGATCATCTATTTATTTCGCCAACATCTGTAAAATTCAAGTATTAAGATTAATAATTCACTCAAATGAATATTTATCAAAATTATGTAAATCTGTATTACGCTGAAAGAATGTAAAGAATTTGAAATTTCCACCGTTTCATTGAAATCAATGATAAATTGAATGAAAAGTTGATTGCATAAATGCATTCTTAAAAGTTTGAGATTTTAAGCAGTGTAGTTTATAAAACTTCTAAAGAGTGTATGTTTCAAAAGATTTGGTAATGCATGACACATCGCTGTAGTTATCAAACTACGGAGACCCACGCATATATTTTCTAATTAATGTTAATCTGAAGGCGACACATGATATTTATGACTAAGTTACGTTCAAAATGTTGTACCGGATAGACTCTCGAAATTGTCAAGATTTCATATATCCAAACTTCAAAGTGTTGTTGTTAAAGAAACACCCTTAAATAAATATAGAAAATCATTTTAGTAAGATATTTAGTTTCTTTAAAAAAAAAAGTAATGCTGACAAGATGTCAGACCTTCGAAAAATACTCAGTATTCGCGAGCGGTGAACTTTACAAATTTTGTTATGTGATAGAGATAACTCTTTCTTCCACTTGCACATGTAAATAATGGAATGTTTTTCCATTGCGGATATTTTTTGTAATTGTTTTCTTTTTTATCATTATTATTAATATTATTATTATATAGCAAGAACACGTTTTTTAGCGTTATACAGTATTTCACATATAAATGACGTTACAATTAGAAATGCTAATAATGTTATTTCCACCATGACGTTAAAATACTTGTTTGCAGATGTATCAGCATTATTTATCCATCTTATTATTTAATTACAGAAAACCATAGTCCATTGAGAGAAATTTGCAGCATTCCTAACTTTATTCTGCACATTTTGATAGAGAGAAAAAAATGAAGATATGAAATACTAGTAATTTCTTTTTGCACAAAGCGCTTAATATATCATTAATATACACGCACGTTCAACAACTTGAACAAGTAATTTACAGTGTTGAGATGACCCCTCAAATTTGACTGAAGTACAAAGTACATGTACGTTTACATTTCCTCGTCCGTTTCCGTGATTAAGATCCAATAGCGAGCTCGAGAATCGAGCTTTACGGTAACGCAAGTATACTTTCTAGGCCTAATACTTTCACATTTGGTGGCAGATTTGAAAAGTTTCTTTGGAAGTTCTTAAAAAGCGCACCCTAGCGGACAGGTGCTCACAGGAAATACTTCTTTCCGCAGTGAATACAGAACTTCATTCAGTTGCTGAAAATTATTCATCACTCAACAATAATGCAAGAAACATTTCCAGTTGTTTGAAAATATTTTTATATAAAAGATTAAACATCAGCCAGAAAATGGAAATAAAGTTAGTAATAAGCAGAAAAGATTAAACATCAGCCAGAAAATGGAAATAAAGTTAGTAATAAGCAGAAAGCCACCGGAATGCGGTAATGACTTCACCGTGACACCGACTTCCCATAAATTTTGCAACGTATGATATTCACTGTTACAGGTATGGTGACACTAAATTTAGACTTTTTTCAAGAGTAAATAGGTTCTCGCGAATTCTTTTGAGTAGTGAGCAGATTCTTTATGACAAATAAATGATGCATAATATCTTTAGCTAATTATAAATTCGATTTCTTTGAGCTCACTTTTAGGCTTTGCCTTATTTCATATTAGCGAGCTCGAGAATCGAGCTTTACGGTAACGCAAGTATACTTTCACACTTGGTGATGGATTTGAAAAGTGTCGATGAATGTTGTTAAAAGGCGCACCATAGTGGACAGGTCCACACAGAAAAAATTTCTCTTTGCAGTGAATACAGAACTTCATTTGATTGCTGAAAATTATACATCACTCAAAAATAATGCAAGAAAGATTTCCAGTTGTTTGAAAAAAAGCAAGTATTATTTTCATTTAAAAGATAAAGCATCGGACAGAAAATGGAAAAAAAAAACATGTCATTAATAAGGCTTGCACGCAAAGGACTCGGCAATATATAACGTAACTCATTGATAATATACTATTAATAATAAAATTTAAGTGATATTTCATAATTTTTAGTTATGTTTCTTTGACTTTATGAATATTTTTATAATGTCTGAGCCTGAGGTGCATATTTTCAAAGACCAATTGAAAACAACTGTAATACAAATACTCTTTAGAAAATGTCATTTTGAAGAAACTGTCTTTAAGGGTTTTTAGCTTTCTGTTTTCAGTAATCAGGAAAAAGCTTCATGAATCAGTTTTTAAAATATTTTTATAACAAAATTATTAAAGACCTGTCCGTCCTTTCATAATTATGTAGCTCGATTCAATATGTAGATTTACAATATCATATCTGCAATGATGGATGCAGTGATTCAATTAGATCTTCGTCTTGGTCAGGAAAAAGCCATGATAGATTTAAGAAGACTGTACTTTGCGCCCAGAAAAAAAACTGTAGTCAAGTTTAAAAGAATCATAGAGAGTCTTTATAACTTTTTTTACGTTCACAAAGGACTGCCAATATCTGGACTTTAAAACCATTTGAAAATCCACATTCTAAATGAATCCGCCTTTCAAAACTACGATCAAAGTAAAATGAAACGACTTTTGCAAAATAATGCAAAATTCCATCAAACAAGTTTAATACTAAGAATGACTTTTATTATAAAATCGTCCCAATATGCAAATATTTAGATCTATTTAATTAATTGAATTTTAAGTGGAAAATAATTGTAAATATGAGAAAATGAAAAGCATTTTCTTCTTTGTAGACGAGAAAGTAGACAGGGCGCAGTGCATCAAATATTGGTGTGAAAACAGTCCTCAAAAAAATTTCTTGCATGATCAAACTTCATTATTATACTCAAAAATATGCAAGAAAGATTTCCAGTTGTTTGAAAAAAAGAGTATTTATTTTATAAAAGATAATCAAAAATGGAAAAAAAAAACATGGCATTAAAATTAAAAACCACGGGAACGCGGCAAAAGTAAACGGACGGACACCGACTCCTATCAATTTGCAACGTAGATATTCGCAGTTACAGGTATGATGACACTCAAAGTAAACTCTTTATTTTCAAGTGGATAGCTTCTCGCAAAATTCTTTTGAGTAGTGTATAGTTTCTTTGTTACATATAAATGATAAATATATTTTTAGCTAAACCTGGTTTCTTTGAGCTCGCTTTGAGGCTTTGCCTTATTTCATATTATTCAACATGACTGAGACTGCAAGAGACCCCAAGATCTGTAAAGTACATTTACTGTTATACAAATGATCAGTTAAGCAAAATGGAAACAACTTTGATTTAGAAAGACTGTCTTTGGGTTTTTAGCTTGTCAGTGTATTTGCAAGGTAAAACAGCCTCCATGGAATCCGAAAGCTTTTTAACTCTTTCGTTGTTTTTAAACAAAAATCTTTTATTAATACCGATCCGTTGAATATCATTTAAAAAGACATTGTCCAGCTTCCAGTTTTACTCATCGAATTTAATAGTAAAGTCTTAGCAAATTCAATGGTCTGGATGCAGTGATTCGTACAATAGATCATTCGTGCCGATGATCAGGATGACGAGATCCTATGAAATCTACATTTATCAGGAGATCTTGTACTTTTGCGCCCCAGAAAAAAAAGCATGTAGCGTCAAGGAATATTAAGCGAAAGAATCTAGTCTAGAGAGTCTTTTATAACTTTTTTTAACGTTTCACAAAGGACTGTCCGAATATCTGGACTTTAAAAACCATTTGAAAATCTCACATTTCTTCAGCAATGAATGTCCGCCATCTTCAAAAACCATACGATCAAAGTAAAATGAAAACGACACTTTTGTCAAAATAATGCAAAAGTTCACAATCAAACCGTAACGTGTTAATACTAAGAATGACTTATTTATTATAATAATCGTCCCAATATGCAAATGATTATTAGATCTATTTAATTAATTGAATTTTAAGTGGTAAAATAATGTGTAAATATGATGAGACAAATGAAAAAGCATTTTCTTCTTTGCTAGACGAGATAAGTAGACAGGGCGCATGTGCATCAAATTATCGGTTGTGAAACGATTTACTGCTGAATAAACATACAGTCTACGGCCGTTTACAATTATGTGGAACTATTTCGTTCATAAAACAGTTTATAATTATACAATACATTTATTATTTTTGTTATTATTATCATTATTATTATTATTATTATTCCACAGTTATATTTTACTCTTCTTAGGTGCATAACTTCACATGCATTATTATAACAATCCTATGATGTTTTATGACTACATTTTGAGAAACATAAGACACGATCTTTTAGGTACTTACTGAGGTCAATTGCCATAACTCTTGACTTGTGAGTTAGATAAAAACACAGATGCACACATTCACATGCGGAATGATATTCTTACATAGTTTCATGACTGTATGTGAAATATTTTAAGATGTATGCAGCACAAACTATTATTCACTTTATGTATATTTTTCACAATGTGAAGGGCCATAACTCTGGTTTGGCTGAGTGAAACAAACAGAACAACACGTGTACAACTTCACATGTTATATAACAATCATCTAAGGTTTTGTGACTTTAAATCAAATACTTGTGAAGAAACATGCGACACAAACTTGCATACCCTTTTGACTTAATCAAGGGCGATAACTCTTTTCTAACCGGCAGAAATCCCATAAAAAACCTCAGGTGCAGAACTTCACATGCTAGATAACATTCGAATTATGTTTCATGACCCTAGGTCAGGAATGTCTGAAGAATATGCCACACGATCTTGTATGCCCTTTATATGCATATATTTACTAAGCCAAGGCCCCTAACTCTGGGCTGGCAAAATGATTTTTCTTAACAAAGCCCAGGTGCAAATCTTCACATGTTGGATAATATCCCTGTAATATTTCGTAATCCAAGCTAAAATACCTTTTTGAGATATAATGCCGCACAAACTTTAACGCAGTTGTATGCTTATTTTGATAGGTCAAGGGCCATAACTTTGGTTTGACTGTACGAGACCCTAAATAAAGCAGCAAGTGCATAACTTCACATGCTGAATAATAATCCTGTGAAGTTTGACCAAATTAATGCATAGAAATATCCATATTTCTTTCCCTGAAAAACTATGTACTGAGGTATGAAATGACTGTAAACGGCTCATACTATAAAACTGCATTATGTTTGTTGTATTTCAAAGTCGATACAGATCGATCAGACAAATTCTCTGCATTCCTCGCCAATAAAGTCTCCGGAGCATCTAATTTCAGTGATTCCAGTGATCACTGGCTAAAGTTGCAATTAAATGAAATGCTGTTGAAAAAAAAAACTTTACCTTTTCACGTTACAAAAGAAAAAAAGAAAAAGCAAAGTGAGGACAGTTCTTTATTAAACCTACTTTAATCTTGGTCAAATACTTTTTGAGAAATGCACGACACAAAATTCGGACGGATGAACGGACGGATGGACAGACAAACGGATGGACAAGGGCAATTCAAAATGCCCTCTACTAACCCCGTCCCCTATTACCCCTCTCCCCCAAAATAATTGGCTGGGATGGCACGATATATGATATACCGTTTCTTATAGCAAGTTTTCCATTTTCCTGTAGTTGACTGAATAAATCTTAAAAACATAATTATCTCCGTAATCATTTTCGTAAAATAACTGTTAAATAATTGATTAAAAATCTTGACAATGTTATTCCCACTTTTCTTATCTAACGAATGCTCTTAGTAGACGAGGTAGCTTGCAAAATATATGTGGTTAAATCAACCCTGCATGTGCCATATGATTTGTTCAATTTTTAAATAAATTGTACATTCTTACTTTATTCTTTCAGTTCAGGTCTATGGTATCGGCGATATCAAAGATGAGGTGCAAATGACAATGAGCCTTTTAGTGTCTCATTTCTCCTATTTTGGCATGGTTCTGCAAACAAAAGAAATCACAGACCCACAGTGCATCCTCCCCAATGTGCCTTTGTTGGTCATTGGCTGGGATGAAGCAAACCCTAGAGCTGCACTTGGAAGATTATCATGTACATATATATCTGATGATAATTTATTCAAGAGCTGGCAGAATAACTGCAAATTATATAACTTGATCAGATATTTGCAAATTGTATAATGTAAAGGTGTAATTTCGTAAAAGCTGTGCTTCCGCGGTGTAGTCGAAAAAAAGCCCATAATAAAGAGATTTTAGGCATTTGCTCGTAAATCTCGGACCAATAATACACTATTTCACTCGTGGAATGTATCTTACATTAAACCAAACACTTTACAAGCAAGCTTACATTTACTTGTTTTCAATGCAGTTGTTTACTTGAAAAACGAAAATAGGGTGTTTAATTTACGGACCGGTCTCTGAAATGTGAAAATAAAAGAATACCTGTCTATAGTTGATTCGCATTTCACTGCATGGTATTTAATGTCCCTTTATCTTTTTGAGGTAATTTCAAACAAGTTAAACGTTTCGATAAAATACCTCGTTTCAAATGTTGACAATATGTGTTCAACGCCGTCTTCTTTCATTTCTAGATCAACCAGATGTATTTTCTTGTCAGTTTAAACGACAGGTTCTGGTCCTATTCATACGATGGCGGTTAATATAGACAGGATAAATAATATTAGTATTCATAATAAGGTTTTAAATACGGTTTCTAAAGAATATTACAATCATCGTTCACTAGTTACCGCCTAAACAGTTACCCGAGAGCCAAAAAATTCCGTCCGCACCGTCAACTAGTGATAGATTCTTTTTCTTGCATGCCGTATTTTAAATTAATGGAGGAAATAAAGTAAAACGAATGTCTTTCTTTTAAGCACTATTTCATTATAGTAGCATATGAATTTACGCATTTATTCATAAATTACCACATGTGATTCATCTTAGGGTGTAAGTTGTGTTTTTCCAGCACTGGTAAGATCACGAGAAAGTCCTGTCCGGCATGCAAGAAAAGAACAAATTCAAATCCCTCGTAAAAAGAGAAGCAGATATACATTATGTTGTAAACACCAGAGTTTGAAAGATATTAGTACGGTATCTTTGTAATTAAATCATGTTTGCGAAATTCGTTCCAGCAAAATGCTCTGTTTAGAAAATTTTCAAATGTATATTCAACATTTTACATTACTGTTTCTTATGACATTTTATCCAATGCATGTGTAACATAATCTTATATTGGTTATTTCAGTTGCACAAGCTATTGCAATAATCGTACTATCAAAACCACCCAAACCGTTTAATGTCTGCAGCCTTCGCACTGAACATCTTGGTCCCAAAAATGTCCTGAAGTATCTTAAAGATGTGTATCAATGTGAAATGGTATGCGCTGTTTCTGTAAAAGGATCGATCTTGGCAAACGACGTAGAGGCAGTTCACAAAATTATTAGGTTCATTCGGACTGCGTTAAGAGCACAGTAACGTTGTGTGGATGACAACGATGCAGCAGCTGAAGAAAACTTACTTGATTCACTAAATCTCAGAAAATAATGTATTGTGCTGTATCAATAAGATGCAGAAGCTGAAAAGACACTGATGACTGGCAAAAATTTGAAATTATTGACAATTAAACAAACGTTTAAAGTAAACAGTTGTGGAATTGTATATACAGCATCATATTGTTCATATAGTCCAGAATGCCTACATATCTGCTACTTATTTGTCATTTTCTTTTGGAAAAAATAATTTATTTGCCGATATAATTAAGGAAATTGACAATGGAATTGATTGTACTTTATATGCTCAAAATACGAATAAATATTATACATCATACAAAGGAGGAGAACTTGTTAAATGCTGTATTAACTGCTTAAATACATTGTATTCACAAAATTAAAATAATATTCAAAATTAACAATCAAAAATAGTTGCCATAATAATATGTCGCTTACAATTTTTTAAATAGGGAAACCGGCTATTAGACATTGTCGGTTTATGTGAAGTCTGACTGTGAACATCGAATGCGGACTGTCTAGCTGTCTAGGGAGCGTTTCAAAACACATTTATTCTTTTTTTGTTGTTGTTGTTATTGTAAGCGCCGTTTTAACAGTATTTCAGTAATGTAACGACAGACAGTTGGCCTAAAAAGGGTTCCTGGATTGTGTAATGGTGCAAGTTAACCTGTTCTCAGCAAGTAACTGCCAAACTCCTCAAATGAGTAAGAGGTGGTGGACGAATGATTTCAGACGCAATCCTTCCTATCAAATCGTCACTGCTACTATAATTCTGAACATTGTGTGTCTCAAAACATTTAATTTCATTGATTGCTTATAGCTAATACTGTAACATTTGAAATTAAACATTTGAAATTAAAAAGAAAGTCCGATACTGATTAAGAAACAATTGTCTATATATCTATTTCTTTTTGCAAACATTGTCATGAACCAGGTTGTATGGTCTGTTTGGATGAAATAAGTCTGACTGAAATTGGTCAGTAGTTCCTTCCTTTTTGAACATATGTTACATTTATGAAAATTATTAGATGACTGTTGCTGTTTATTCATGGAAAATGTTAAAATGTAACGAATAGATAATTTGTAAGTTGCTTTAACACAGTGATAAGTCACACCCACTAACTGTGCATACTGAAATTAGACTGACCGGAGATCATGTAATTACAGTTTGGTGATCATCTGATGTTCACTTCAAATTAGTGTGTTTTTAAACTATCACTATTTGTACGCCTAATGGATGAAACTGTAAGAACCCGTGGGTTTCATTTTCAGTGACTGAAATTACGTGCTTAAAGTGCGCAATCCTATACAAATTATGGTCTTTTTTACATTATTATCTCGACAATCTCTTATACATGAGAGTGCTACTCATCCCCCTGGGCGGATCTGTAATTATTTTTTAGAGATATTTCAACAAAAAGTCCTAAACATCACTTGATATTTGTTATAGGAAAAAGATTTTTCTCCCTTGATGAGTTTTTTTTTTTTCTTTTTTTTTTTCGGAAATAAATCGGGGAAGTTAATGTTAACTTACAGCAACATATACTGAATACTATTAAACGTATGAACGGTGTTATGTGAAATTTAGTGTAAAAATCAAAGGATCATATATCAGTGAAAAATTGTTTAACGGCAGGACCCGTACCTAGGTTTGCTACTCATTTTATTCAAAAAAGATTTTAAAGGTAATAACTCCGGAACAATATTTCGAGCGGGACGTACCAATGATATGCTCAACAAGGCTTTATACCAAGCACTTCCTACTATCGTTAAATTATGGACTAGAATTTTAAAATGAAGCGTTGACAAAAATCTCTAAAACAGGGCTTTTCCCCCAATAAATCTCCAGTAAAAGGAGATAATCCCAAAGCAAAAAAGTATGTTTTTCCCCAATTCTAAATTTAAAATTCCCAAATGAGTATTACCTTTTAGGAATATTGTCGTTTTAAAATAGTTTTGCAAGTTTGTATGTATATTGTTGTTTAAAACAACAGTTATACTGTTGAACAATTACTGAAATGCAACCATTAATATTTCACACAAAACATATCTTACATAGATTTTGTTTATTTGCAAACTTTCCTAATTAACGTAAAATCCATAATTTATTAATAATTAGGCCTGTAACTATCATTCCTAAGAAGTTTCAGTAAAAGCACACAAATAGTATACTAGGAGAAATAGTCCGAACAAATTATATTAATAAAATCATCGGAATAATGAACATAACTCCGGAAAAATATTATTTCGATCACTCCCGTAAAGCTTCAGTGAAATCTGGGTAGAAGGATTGGAGATGAATTACAGAAAATAATCTTTTCATAGACTCTATGTATGATAATCAAAGAGCCATTATAATCAGTACAAGATCATTGAAATATGAACCCCGTAATACATGCTACATAATACATAAAACAGAGTTGGTGCGGATCATTCCTATGAAATTGTATTGAAATCCTACCAATTATAAAGCAATTCGGACAAATCTTATTCAAAAAATACTTTAAAGGGACCCTTACTCTACAAAAAAAAAACCGAGGATACTCACTACAAGGCTTCATACATATCATTTCTATTAAAATCCTAGCAGAGGATTCTGAGAAGCTCGATCAAGCTATACGTAGACGGACAGACAGACGGACAGATGACGAAGGCAGAAACAAGATGTATCCAATGAAATTGGAAACATAATTTATGGTATTAGATTAACTCTCTGTTTATATAATACTTGTATGACGTTCTGGCATAACCAAAGTCAGCTACAGTGACCGAAATACAAGTATGTCTTGAGAAGACCCCCAGGACTTACAGCACATTCACAGTTCATTGTCCGCATCAGCTTAGGCCGACAATGTCTATTATCACGGCGGACAATCTACTGTGATATGACAGTTCAAACGTATTATAGGGGCAAGTGATTTATTGTCCATGACCTTACCCACATGGCTATACTGTTAATAAAAAATTTGTAAAAGAACCCAGATTTTTTTTTATGATTTTTCTATTATTTTATGCAATAGTGACAAATGCTGGTGTATTTTACAGAATTTCGCTAATGAATTCGATAATCAAATTTTAAAGCATAAAATATGTATTTTATATTCATCCCGGCGCTGTAATTTTTGTTATTGTTGTTACGTCAGCGAATGGTTTCGGCGATAGTACAGGTGTACTTTTGTAAAGTGTATCAAATTCTAAGACCATCGCATGTGGTAGGTGCATTTTGATACTTATAATATATATAGTCTCTTTCTTTTGTGCGCTTGCTAGGTTGCGATCACCATTGTGTTCCGTTCGTATTTTCAGGTGACTAAGTTTCTGACGTTTCGTTCATGGTCTAAATTGTATATATATTTGGTAGTTTTAAAGACGGACTTCTGGAGTCTTATTGATAGAATTTCAGACTCGACTCCTGTGGTTAGATCCAGTTAGAGTAACTATTTTAATTTCAATATAATTTTTAGTTCTGCAATTGCATTTGATATGTAGTAGAATATTTAAACACCCTCTACCAAAGGTCAAGTTTAAAACTGTGTATACCTTCCAAATTCATGTATATTTAATCTATTCTGGTTGCACATCCAAGACAGGCAAATGGAAGTAATAATGATATTACAATATGTATCTCAAATAAATTTCAGCTAAATATGTAATTGTTTATGCAAATCCTTAGCAAATATAATATAACAGTGCTTATATTAATATAATTCTCTATCAAAAATTGTGTTTATCAAATTAATACTTATGATAAGCTAAATTTACTCTATCTTGTATCTTGGTTGGACAACCAGCGTAGGATATTTAAAAAAGAAATACCTCCAATCAAAATGTAAAGTGAGTAAGCACCCATTGCACTTAAATGATTCATTAACCACAGGTGCTAGACACATGATTAAATATTTGACTTAATAGGACTATATATGTATATAGAGATATCTTTATGTACATAGATAGGCCTATTAAGTCATAAAGTATAAAAGCTGCTTATGCTGAGACTGTTTTGATATAATAATGATAAAATACAACTTTCCGTTTTATCTAGTTTGATTAACACAGAAAAAAGATCGTCTATACTGTACTGATAATAGCATTATTCTTTAAATTAGGACTGCCTTGAGCCATGTAAATAACTTTCATTTAACTCTTTATTTACAATTCTAAAAAAAATGACAAAAATATAGAAGTGTGTTTCTGACACATTAACAGACTTTAGAGATATCAGTATATGTACAGTCAACATATTCCATATTTAGGTGAGTTTTACCATCTGCTCTTATCAATTACTTCAATATATATGAGATTTTATTATGTATAATTAGATTAAACATAAACATTTTGACTTTTTTCTATGGAAAGCATGAGAATAATTTTGATATGTGGTTTCTTCTTTCCATTAGCCGGTAACTGTTTTTATTCACATTTTATGTACATATTGTATTTGTTACATTGTGATTTTTTACATAAGAAGTCAAACACCAGCACAGGTGGTCAGTGACTTCATGTCTTATATATAGAACTACGATTCTGTTAGCGCATACTTGAAGAATTACACTGAATTGAGTGCATGATGTACTTTTGACATGTACTTGAAACTAATTTGCTATTGTCAGTACAAATACATAATAACTTTTAAACAATATTATCATTATATTGTAAAAGTAAGGTAAACATTGACTGGCACTGTTACCATATATACATATAAATATATATCATAAATGTAATAAAACCTAAATGGTATTTTACAGTACCTTCATGTCCAAATGGCTGGGTAACTCATAATGGGAACTGCTACCACTTCAGCCATGACGTAGAGGACTGGACAGGAGCGTATGTCAGTATCTAGTTTTGTTTCTTTTAGTATACTTGGAATTTTATGGTATTTATTTTATGAATAATCATAACTGTATTAATTAGAACTTATCGGTACTTGTTCTTTAAATATGCAATTTTATATTTGTCATTTTATCTAGAAGTAAACTAGAGCAAAAGTCTTTTAAATTCTTTGGCATTATTTTTTTTTGTTTTGAATTTGCAAATACTATCCATATATTTTTTATGTTTCTCATACTGTCTCAGAAAAAAGAACCCTTTGTGTAAAATAGAACCTGCATTTCTGGTATCCAGACATACCGGTATACGTTCATTCTAGATTACGAATCAAAATGAAGTTAATTGATTACAGATCAGCTCACGCGGAAACCCCATTCTACTCGATCCTCGGAGGATGGCCAAAACGAGTACCAATGCTCCGACTCGAAGTTTCTTCGAGTCTGCCATTTTCCGTGAAGGAATTTCGCTATCTGACTTCGAGGATTTATGCGAAGTCACTCGAAGGAAATCCTCGAAGTGACTCGAGATGAAATCCAATTAACGGAATACACACCTATATTGGTTTCTTTTGTTTCCGAGTCACTTGACGGAATTCCTTCAAGTGATTCCGAGACGAATAATAAATTACCTATACAAATTTAAATGGGCCTTCGAGTAACTTCGAGGACAGATTTCAGATTACTCGGAGCAGGGTGATTATATTTAACATAGTGATAAGCGAAATAACACAGTATTTGTAAATAAAAATAATACTGTAGTATTTTTATCTTCCTTTAAAATAAACCATTTTTTGTCTGTTTACTTATGATATTTTGTCACTTTTTGAGTGGATACGGTAGTAGTATTTTTTATCCTATTTATAATTCCTTCCAAATGAATAAATTAAAGAAAGACCATTTTCATAATGAAAATTAATCATTTCTCCTATAATTTTCATTAATTAAGAAAGGTCACTTTTCTTTCACGGCCATTATCTTGACGTTTATCTAGTCTTATATAGCTTCTACGTTAGTCAATTTTACATCAATTTATTTCTAAATCTAATTTGCACTGTCAGAAACTATTTCAATATATTATTTACCAAATCACTATTTTTTAACGGCAGTTATTTGGAATTGTGTTTAGTTTTATATAATTCTTAATATTTAACAATTTACTTTTCTAGCGGGCGTATTTTCAAAGTTTATCTAGTTGTAAATTATTCATAATTTAGTGCATTTTCATGACTTTATTTCTAAATTAAATTCGTAAAGTCAGAAATTATTTCTATATCAAAATTTAACAAAGCAGTTTTCTTTAACGGGGCTCATTTGGAAATTTCTTTAATTATATATGATTAATAATTTAGTCCGTTATACATAAATTTACTTCTAAATCTAATTCGCATGTTTTTCAATATCATACCAAACAATTTACTTTTAGCGGGTGTTATCTTAAAGTTTATCTATTTATAAATTATTCTTAATTTAGTGCCTAAATTATTACACGACTTTTCCTAAATTTAATTCGTAAAGTCAGAAATTATTTAAATATCAAAATTTAACAAATCACTTGCCTTTAACGGCGGTGATTTGAAAGTTTGTTAAATTTCGTATGATTAATAATTTAGTTTATTATACATAAATATACTTCTTAATCTAATTCGCATGGTCAGAAACTATAATTTCAATATCAAAATTCACAATTTTCATACATTCAATTAAAAGAACAAGCTAGTTATATAAAAACAATCCGTCCAACTAAGGAAATACTGCCTCGAAGTTTCGTCAAATCATCTCGCGGCACTCGAAATGACCGATTTATTGTTTATTACAGACTCGGAGTCGCGCGGAGTGGCCATAAAATACCGGAAATCATTATAGTGTTACCTGTATAATTTCGACTCGGAGTTCCGTCAAGTAATTTCTCGGAGTGACTCGATGAAATTCCGCTAAAGTAATAAAACTATAACAGTCGGTACTCCGAGTCAGAATTAGGCAGTACTCGGAGGAATTCCTCGCTATGCAAGATTTTTCCTTCGAGGAAAAACGGAAAATGGGTTTTCCGCGTGAGCTGATCTGTACCTAACAATTAAATCTAAAGATGGAGGGAGGCGATAAGAAACGGCGTATTACCTTTTTTCTAAACTAAAAAATGATATTTTAGATAATTTGAAAATTTACTTCTCTTACATTACGAGTGGATCATTCAGTCAAATTTGATAGTTTCGTTTCAGACGATGTGTAAGATTCTCGGTGGCCAGTTACTGGAACTAGAGGATGCAACAGAGAGCAACTTTATCAGTAGCCAAGTTAATATATCAGGAAGTAAGTTACTTCATTAATTTGATCAAAAATGCATGCATTTATCGGTATTTGAGAAAATGAATGACACATCCTCAGCGTCAACTTTCTACCTTTTTATCACTTTTTCAATGTTGTCATGAGAGGTGTCAAATGGTGTGTTATTTTCCCCTTGTTTACAGCTTAGTTGAAACTATTGTCAGTATAAACTGTAATACAAAAGTCCGATTACATCATTTTTATTACAAATGTTCGAAAATCAGCGGCTCGTGGTTTGTGATTATGACACATTATATTTGACGGGGAAATGTCAAATTAACAATTTAAAACATAGTATCGATTAGGAAATTTTGATATACGAAGCAGCGGTGGATCTATGGAATTAACCTTTTGAAGTTTAATTACTAATGAAACAGTAGATATATCAAGACTTAATTCCATTTCCTAAAAGATACATTAATAATATTAGATAAATAGTAAGTTCTTTTTAAAAAAATCTTTTTAATGACCGCTGTAGATTACTGCATGTCAGTCACGAAATAGAGAATATGTTTGAAATATGGATAAAGACTTTTACTTATGCGAACAATTAATGCTAGCTTAAAGAATAACTGGAACGTGTATTTATGTTATAGATTTATCTATGTACCTTTGTACAATTATCATTAAGTCGTACCCATGTAATTATTATTTGGTACGTTTTGCGGCTATTCCAATTCTCTTCATTTCACCGTGTCTTATGAAATAAGTCAAGTAAAATGATGGACTAATACGACCATTGTTAACTGACACATGATTTTTTTGAGTAAGCCGAATAAGGTTTGCTTGAGACCGTGTATTTACGGTCGTTTCATTCGAACTGCTGTAGATTTGAAATACTTAGGGGAAGTAGAGTTCTGCTGTCCAGCTGGTTTGTGGAAAGCCTTTGTTCAACACATGTACCTGTTCATCACTAAAATAGTTGCAGAGGGGCACCTTAGATTACCCTCATCTGTCAAGCTGGAGAGTAGCCATACGAACAAATTGTTTCAGTTTTACTTAAACGTAACAAAACAAACAAATCACTGTGTTTAAAAAGTGTTTTCAGTAATTTCATTTAGAAGATTTTATTCAATGTTTTTTTTTCATACTTTTGGTTTGGTAAAAGAAAAGTATGTAATATCTTAGTCCCAGTCTTTGATTCTAGTTACTCCCCTGACGTTCTGAAATGAAATGAAAGTGGTAATTACGTCATAAGTTGGACTAGTAATATCTATGATATTTATCCAGGACAGATTGTATATTTCTTTCTACAGAGACGTATTGGATCGGACTGAGTGATGTGAACGAAGAGGGGACCTGGGTATGGATGACAAGCATGACAAAACTGAGCGTTACAAACTGGTCACCAGGGGAACCAACGGCTACAAACGGCAATCATGACATAGAGAACTGTGTGGTTATCTACAATAAAAACGGCATGTGGAATGATGCCTCATGTGCTCACATGAATTTTTATATTTGTGAGACATCAGATGAGTATGTAGGACTCCATATATTTTTTCACTGGAAACACTTAAATGCATCGATTTAAGTTTACGAAAGCATAATTTACTCAGTGTTGTTAGACGTTCTAGTCCTTTGGAATCATTGACTCAAATCAATGTTTATGCATATAAAAGTCCGCTTAAGGTAATGTCAGAAGGCGTGAGGATGTTGCTAATTTCTTTACCTCTCATTATCAGATTCAATTAAACCAAGTTACCGTATAGCGGGTTAATTCTGCGGGAAATAGTTTTAAGTTTGCGAGAACAGTATTAACTCAGTGTTGTTAGACGTTCTAGTCCTTTGAAATCATTGACTCAAATCAATGTTTATACATATAAAAGATTGCTTAAGGTAATGTCAGAAGGCGTGAGGGTGTTGCTAATTTCTTTACCTCTCATTATCAGACTCAAAGTTACTTAGCTATTATTTTGTTTGGTAGCAATCTATGCTTCGGAAAGATCTCTTAAAGATCTTATTATATGAAAGTTGTAATATATTCTGAAGCTCTTTATAATATTTACATTTAATTGCAGGTCTTCTGAAATCGTTGGATAGTACCAAACTGCATCACGACAATGTCCATGTTTGAAATTAACATGTAAACAGGCAAGAAAACTCTGTAGACTTTACTTTACTGTCTAACAGAATTTAAAAGCGTTTGATTTTTCTTACGGCCATCATATATCTGATTTTACATAGGATGTTTTCTTTAATATTTTATTTTATAAGACTATATACAAATATATTAAGGGTAAAAGTTTTCAAATTCACTTTTATAGCTGAAACTATGTCATAGTTTGATGATTTTCTATATTCTGACTAATAAAACAACGCCAGCCAACAAGGCATTTTTAGCCCATTTAGGAAATTTCGAGATCATGTATATAACGGATTGCATAGCTTTTAACGTTGTTTTGGGTTTCGACAGTATATCTTGAATTTTTTGGACAACTTCTTGCAATTTTGACATAGGAATTCTAACCACCATTTCGTTTGAATCCAGTTCTAAACCCAAAAATACCAAAACCCAACCGGGCCTACGGTTTTGTCTGTGGCTAACGGGACCTTTAATTCAGACATCATTGACTTTATTTATCTGAGAACACTGCTGTTGGAAAACTCGGCTAATTCTACAGCACCTTTCAATAAGAGAGCTAAGTTAGTATTTCACCATTGCAAATTTGTTATTTAATTGACGTCGGAATATAAGCGGCCAGATCATCTCCCGCTAAACGCATAACAAGTCGCCTGAAGTAGGCTGGAAAACAGACGGGGAAAAAGGAACATTAATACCCTGGTCAGTATTTTCAACACCAAGACTTATGACATTTATGATAATTACATGACTGAACGGAAACTTGACATTTCTACTATATTTATTAGCCCTCTGTTTTGTGTATTATTTGAACTGATATTGTTGTAAAAGACTTTGACATAGAAATTTAATATGATGAAAACATGCAATCTGTATAACATTTAGTTGATATCGTTTGTACTTGGTAGAGAGAATGAATCACGGCACCATCACTAATGCAAATTATTTCAATTGAGAGTCTAGCCATTCTTCAACAAGCAGACATGCGCATTTAGCACCATTCGCCATCTTGTGACGCTGGGTTGAACTTGCTGTTTCCATGTATTCTGGATGAATTCTTACAAACTTGTCGAACAGTCTATTTGTGCATTCCTATAATGAAATTGAAAAAAAGGTTTTATTTTAAGCAAAGAAAAACGTTTTTAAAAAGCTGATCGGAGAAGAAAATACATTTAAACTTTTCAGTCGAAATTAAAATTGTGATTTAACAGAAGTTTATTGAATGATAAACGTATTATTATGTTTTATTATGTTATTAATTTAAAGGCTCATAATGCCTTTGTTTACAATGTGGCTGCTGCATATTTTCGAATTGAAATAAAATATGTCTAATTTTTGTTAAATCCTATTTTTAATAATTGTTTTCCCAAATATTTGATGTTTTTCAAAGCATATAAGTATGCATAATATCTAAATGGACACCTACTTTATGTGTTTTTAACAAAAAATTAAAAGCCTTTTAGAACTTTAACCAATAAGCTGATGTGAATGTTAGTATATTATTTATTACTATTTATGTAAAGTTTCCATAGACTAACAGAGATTAAATTTGAATACTTCATTTTGAATACAATCAAGGTTTGATATTTGTTTTGAATATTATCTGGCCGCATGTTGACTGTTTGGTAATTACTGCAAGCTATAAAAAAACAAGCCTGCTTTGGTGATATCGGACGCCGAGAGTGTTATATTTTTTAAAGTTGATTATTCCACATACGTCCCTCGCTGGGTGACTATCATAGAATGAAAGAGATAAGAATTCAAAAAAGTCCAACAGAGTTCATAGAGAGGTTGAAATTTTATACATGTATAGGTAAGATTTTATTATGTCCGGAATATCATCTGGTATAACAGAAATAAAAACATTGCAAGTTTTACACCTTAGCGTAAACACATGCGTTTTAAAGTCGCAAATATAGCTTAAGACAGGAGGACACCTGGGGCACATGTCTATACAATCTGGCAAGACATACGCATTTTCTTAGAAAATGACGTCAAATGACCTACAGCTTTTCCCGGAAGTATAGAAAATGAAAATACACAGACGAAACCGGAAAATGAAAGTCGCATTAAATGTTGTATTTTGTAACCCTGTCTGAAAGTATGCATTTCATTTTCCTTTTGCTAACGGGGAGACAATTTTAGCAATTATTTACGACGTGAAAATATCTGGACTTTAGCATGACGTATCAGTTTTTAGTCTATGAAAAATATTTGCACACGGAAAAAAAACACAAATCCCACAGGGGTCCGTAACGGATATATAGAGATGTTTGGAACTTGACAAAATATCGTTTATTTTTGAAATGAATTAATTTTTTCACAGTTCCTGCAAAATGAATAACAAACGATGGTCAAGAACCGTGCGTGACAAAAAAAGAGAGAAGAAAAACCATTTCTTATATTTATATGATATATCCGTTCCATTTCCTATCAGTTTTATTTCGAAATTCACATATTTTCTTGTATTTAACAATACAATCTGTGTTATTTTCAATGGATGTAAATATAAAACAAACGTTTGGTGGGTTGTCTATAAGCCATCGGTAGAATATGTAACACACGGATTAAATTTTAATGTATATTGATTCTGACCGAGGGCATAAATTCTGTTTTGGTATAAAATCAGTATAAAATAAACAAAAAAGTAAATTTTTGGGTGCTTGCTATAAATAACCTCTGCTGTTTCCTGTTCCAAATAGAAACTCTTTAGCGTTTCTCTCGTCTCTAGCCGTGTAGCAAAGTATGCCTGGAAGTGCAAGAACAATATATGTTTGTCACTGGTTTGTAAAACTTTGCAGTCAAACAAAAAGTTCCACACATCTTGTCACTGCCATCGTAAGCAGTGGCTCCTGACCATAAAAAACAATAGTAATATTTCAATGTATCTGTTTTGCATTGCTTTGTTCTTGTTGAGTTTAATGTCACACCGACGCAACGGTAGGTCATATGGTGACTTTTCAGCTTGTTAAAGGAGGAAGACGTTAAGTGCCCATTCATGCATTATTCCGGACACCTGACTAAAACAATAGATCGACCTTGCGCAAGCCCTCACAAAAAGGATTCTACACCTCAAGCAAACTTTCGAACCCACAACGGCGAGGGTTATGCAAAGGATCAGGAAAACGATACAATTTATGCAGCTTGTGTTACGCGATAGCTCAACACAACAATAATGATATTTTATACAATGTATGTTTTCTGCATCTGGTGTTACGTGATAGCTCTAGAGAACAGTAATAGTATGTTAACCGTTGTTACGCGAAAGGTCAAGGAAATAATAATGATATTCATTATGTTTATTTAATACAAATGCAATCACATTCTGTTATAGCACAAGATGAAGACGTTTGCCAACCTTGCAAGTTCTGAAGTTGTATCGCATGATATTAAGCGAAATATAATCCTGAATGGATAGACGAGTTAAGTAAAACAGTTTACTGACCTCATGTTATAGAACATATGGTATAAATCACTTTCACTGGACATACACATGTATGAACTAAGCGTGAAGAGTTTGACAGATGTCAATCTTCTGTGACACAGTTATTCGCGAAGGAAATATATTAAATGCAGTAATTCCTTCGGGTTCAGCGGGGTATCCGTACTGGTAAGTCTTGCTGTTGTATAACTAACGATGTGTAAGACATTTTTCATAACATTTAGTATCATATTCTTTTGTAGTCATATGCCCAATTATTAGTTGTGTTCTATTTATTTCGAGATTTAACAGAATTTTCCAAAAATGTTGTTTTACATACTTTTTGAAAACGACAAAACGGATACAAACAGAAGTGAACAGAATTTCATCAAGTATCAATATCTGTCTACTGCATACATAAATATGTTAAATCATTACTGATTTAATTCTACCGTACAGTAAAAAGGATACAGGACTGTTGGCACCGTATGCTAAAATGTAGAATATTGCTCCCGTCTGCTCTTGGTTTTCAACACTTATTCTGCAGATCTCGTCACACAAGATGTCTAAAGTCTATTAAAGGTATAATGAATTGATGCCATTTCAATTTAAAAATTAAAATGTACTCTAGGTCAACATGTATGTTCAATTAAAGCCATTGAACAAACAAAATATGTTTAGTTTTAGTTTAAACATATTTTATTGCTCATTCAATATTTACAAGCATATACAACATTTTTTACAAACACAAACAAATAAGCAAATGGGTCGGGCCACAAGTTCTTACAACATCAGATGACAGCCCTCCCCAAAACAAAATATGTTTTCTATGAACTGGAAGCAGTCTGCAATAAAAATCGATGGTGGCAAGAGAAAATTACTTGCATTTTTAGAAATATGGTTAATTTCAACTGACTTTATGACTAAATTCTTGACTGAGAAATCTGAGTATAGACTGAGAATAATACAAGATACAAATTTATAACCTAACGCAGCTATTGACCGCATACGAGCTGAACACATAACTCGTTTATTTAACGAAGAATGAAACCAAACAGACAAGAATGAAATAAATATTTTCGAATATATTTTGAAAATTCCTCTCCATTTGTATTCAAAAACAGTTAAGAAGAAGACATGTAAGTCCAACAGAAAGGAAACCAGGCATAACAATAATCAGCACATATCCAGCTGGTTGATAAATGTTTGTTTTCTCCTTTCGGCATGTAGTCAGAAGTAGTAAAAGAAATAGAACCAGGAGGAACAATAGCACACATAGGGATATGGCAGAAATGATCGAATAAGAGTGCTTCCAAATATGTTGCCATCTCATAAACAGCGACCCATTTATAGTTTCTTCTATTTCATCAAGCAGGTTTGCTGAAATCTAAATACAGAAATGATTACAATTTATATACTTATATAAATGTGTTTTAAATGTGTTTAATTGTAAAGGAAAAAATAGCTCAATAATAGTATTTCAGCTTCGTAGCAATCGTCCTTACAGTAGGCAGACATATGCATTACAAAATAATTTAATACCATTTAATAACATATCAGATTAATATATACCTCAAAACCTGAATTCCAGATTTTGGCTTTGTCAGTGTCCGACAGATGAATCCTATACCTTGATAAAGCCATGCTGCTTGTTTTATATCCTTTGGCAGTAAATCGCAGATGTTTTCCGTTTTTCGCTATGTGGAAGAATTTAAAAATAGAATTTAAATTCATAACATTACATTCGATAGTAATTTGGTATATCTTTCCAAACTGTACCTTACTTAAAATCAATGTTTATAATTCAGGCAGGGTAGCTTTGTCAAAATAGGACACCTGCAGCTTTTGATTGTGTCATATACAGTAAATAAATCAAAGTACATCAAGTGACCCCATCATTTACCATTAAGATACGACACGATTTAATTATTTACAACCTCAATTACAAATATTGATATATATGAACTTGTCAAAATTTAACATACCTTCTCTGTTATCAGACAGGATTTCTGAAATAAAAGGAACAAACAGGAAGATGTTTAAGATTACTGCTTACAAATAAAGAGACAGTTATTGAACAAGATATGTTCACAGGTTTGTAATTATTTTGTTATATTTTGAAGGAATATCAACTTGCATTTTTTTATAAAGATTTTTAAAATTTCTTAAAAGATGAAATAACACTGACTGCGGAACTCCATATGTATATGGGGTTACCTCTTAATTTAATAAAAACTGTAAGAACATTATGGAAGCATAGAATGCAACCAAGTTAAATAATAGCAGAGTTGACTCAGTTTGTGTGAGTCAGTGAAATTTTCTGTTACCTAGTTTGTTCCACTGATCTGTCTTAGCAATACAGAGTCGTTAAAATGTAGTATTAACGCGTGGAATAGTCTATTCCCTTCACGCTCTTTAGCACCGGCCTAAGGAAAATTTTATTATACATATATTGAATGGAATATATGGTCCCGAAGGACCAGAAAATATAACAACACTGAACCCAAGTATGAAGGTCATTTTGCAGCCATCACACAGCACTGAGACTGCTGTTGTGGCAGTTAATAAAATCTTTAAGAAGGTCCTTTGCAACCACGCAGATATAATAGTAGACAGTTTGACTGAGACAGTTCATGAGAGATAAGGAAATGTGCAACGCCTTTGTCAAATATCGATAACGGGTGAGACGTTTCCCCCACCCGCTTAACTAAAAAGTGTGAAAACACAGATCTCCTGTACTGAGTTCGATCCTTGGTCGAGGGGTTTGTCTCCGAGACGATTTGATAAAAATCATTGTTTCTCATATCATACGTTCTCAACCTTTGATTCATAGTTAGAAGTTGGCAGTTACTTGTGGATAACAGGTTACCCCATAATAACATATGTTTTCTAGACGTGGACTTAAAAATGATACATAATTTTGCATAATGGTATTTCGATGAAATTTAACATTTTCACGGACCCTAGGATTTTCAATAAAGACGCACCATAGTAGAGATATTGTAACGCCTCGAACAATGGGGTCTAACCATTTTCTTGTTTTATGAGCTTAGTCATTGATCTTGTGATTTGAACTGTTTCAGTGACATTTTCTTGCAAGCTGACACTAACGAAACATAGACTAGTACACATATGAGTTGATCTACATAATATGACAGACCAATCACATATTATACACCCCCATGTTCGTTATCTTATCCGAACTATGTTTACTTTTACCGAGATGCAAACATTTCGGCTTGTTCATATAAAATCCTGATTTTGTAACATTTTCAAGAATGCGAATCACTATAGTCTTTGCACAATAAATCTGAAGTATTTAAATGTTTGTTCAAGATTAATAGCATTCTTTTGTACAATCTGAGTTTTTTGTAAATCATAATTATTTTCCAGATAACTCACTGAATCTGTCACATTTCTTGATAGGATATGCATCTTTTGCATTGCATTGCTGGATTATTTACCTCTGTTACTAAGCAACATAAATTATCGTTGTCATCTACAGAGATCTTTAAATATTTTGAACAAATTAGAGTTTACCCAATGGTGCATATTTAGATGTGCTTTACATCTTTACATTTCATAAAATCGCCATTTTTATGATATGGCAGTGTTCAGCATAGAGTTTAACGTTTTAGGTCACTGTGACCCGTCGGTCACTAACCATTTGGTCAATTTAGCCAAAATAACTCTTTTTGACTACTTTGGTAACTTTTTTTGGTCATTTTCTCAAGAAAACTATAAAAGGGCCCGATTTTCGCTATCGTAATTCACTTTAGCTCAGGCTTTCAGATGGCTTGTTTTAATAAATTTTCACTTAAATGAACACTATGCTGAACATAGATGTTAAAAGGTTACTCTACAATCAGAATTTACAAAATAGCAACAGGTCTATAAAAGCCCTTTTGATACAACATTTAATAACATTTTTACAAAGAATTTCTACGTACAGTCGGTGTTGTATTTGCACATATGTATTTACTTATTCATTACAAATTTAAAGTAAAGTAAATTAATGGATTTGTCTTAAGTATTGTTATATCTTATAGATGGAATTTCTGTTGCTGAACACTGTCTTTATATCCGCGTCAATATTTACATGATATGGAACGCCGGATAAGTCAGAAGTAGATAATCTAAAAGCAGATGGATATTGAATCTTGCATTTTGTACTTGTGTGAGAGAACGCAGTATTGTTCTGTTTTTAAATTCATTGTAACCCGCTTCGCTACCTGTAAACTATGGAAAGCCGGAACGGTCTTAATCTTATTTGATAAGTTTGTACTTATACTGACATATTTTAATCATCAACAGACGAATACAATTATTACCAAGAAGTAAGAAATTTGTGGTTACATTTGATATCAGTGAGATGCACTTGTTTAATTTGTTGACTTCACCTGTTTTTCTGGAGAATGATATACAAACATTAATAAACATCATTTATTGTTATCCTGAGTCTTATAATTTCTCTGGTTTAGTTAGTTTTACGGTACACTGAATCAAGGCTACCCCATTTGCCTTATCGACTACTTGAGTAAAGTTTACCCAGAGTTCTTCAGTAGGCCTAGCCTACCCTTCTCCACAACACCCCTGAGTCGTAACAATATGTATTTAAAACTCCAAAATAGTTTCTTCTGAATATTAACCAAAGTTACGAAGTATTCCATACACAAAACGAACAAAAACTGCAATGTATTGTATTTTTCATTTTACATTTCTGGCATTTAATTCTTGCAACATGTACATGTATCCTAGAAATATCAATGAAAACGGACAAGTCACACAGCAGTTCAAATAACTCAGTTTAGTGCTAAAGGATCAAATACTAAATTAAGATATTTTCAGACTACAAATGTGCTTATGCATGAAACATACGATATAATTGTGCCAAATATATGAAAGAAACTTAAGAAAAGTTATAATATGAAGCTACTACATACATAGTTTTACGGATTTATTAAGACATTTTTCACTCCAAAATTGTGAAAAGAAGTCGAATGAGTATTTCTTGTAGACAGAAGAAAAATATATAACTAGTCATAATAGACAAAGAAAAGCATTACCTACCATTGTACAAATGTACTTATCACAGATAAAATGCTTATGAAAATCATGGGCATGAGGGGTGTTGTACATTTCATTACCTCACATGAACAGATTCAATCAAACCGGATCTGCTATTATGTTGCTTGGTTGCATTCTATGCTTCCAAATGATCGTTTCACATGTTTTATTAATATCTGCATCAAACATAAAAGAAAAACAAATAGGTACATAAGTACAGAAGACATAATACTTACATCAACAATTATATACGACAATGAAATAAGATCAAATAAAAAAGTTACTGCTTAACAATACATACCTTTGTTAATTATAAAGTCAATAATCTTTGTATGTGCTGTTTCTATCTCCTCTTCTGCGTCAATATACGTTAAATGTCGGATACATTCCGGAATTACACAAGGTTCAATCTTCACAGAGATAAGATTGTAATCTCCTTTGATTTTAAGATTCAGTGCTTCGTCTAATTCGTGTAAACAGTATACACTGTTTATAAACTCCTCAGATAGAACTGTAAACAGTATACACTGTTTTTAAACTCCTCAGATGGAACTACGAGCATATTCATGCTCTTCGTGATAGCTCTGTACATATTTTCCATTATAGAACATCCCGCTGTAAAGTCTCGTTCATAATAACAACACTTTATCCCATTCTGTTCCAGATTGCCCACGAGCAAACGCACTTCATTTATTTTATTACTTTCATAACACACGAATAAATGGAAATCCTTGTCGTGGGGCAAATCGACATTGCAACGCGCCATTTTCTTCTAACTTTTATACTTTTAATTTCTTTCTGATATTATAATGAAATGAATTATCACTATGTTTTTAACCATACAGTTGCTTCTTTATTCCTTTCAACTTGTGTCATGCGGGTGTACTGTACAGGTAAATGCAAGGTAAGATTATAATTTGAGTCATTGATTGATCTCTAATATATCTATTTTATCAATACAGCATGAAAAGCTTTAATACTTCATATTTACTTATAGCTGTTGCTCTAAATAGAATTATTGATGAAGTAAATCTGATCAATATGCAGGTATGATTAAAGGATATTGCAAGTACCAGATTGTGTGGAAATATGTTTTGGAGAATATATTATATCGGAAGGACAATAAAAATTATTTGAAAAAAAGAATGCTATTAATGTGTATACAAATCATACGTCTGGATATTTGTTCCAAGGTCATGGCGTTAATCTTCAATATGATTATTTTGACCGCGAGTGTAAGTACAAAGTTTGACATATCAATAAAATGCATGTCGATGCAGCGCAAAACCTAATTAAATATTGAGCAATGAAATGAAGTGACAAGTCAATTTTAAACACCCCGAATGCATATTCAAATAAAAAGCGTTGTAAATTCTTTGATATAGATACGCAATTATTGTAAATTATACATTACATTCCTCACTGGTTAGTAATTTGCACAGAAGATGTAAGCTGATCAAAGGTCAAGGTCACAATGACTCGGAACAGTTAAACCGTTTCCGGACGATAACTTGAAATAAAAAACAGATTCCAGATAATTACTTAAGAATGCTTTAGTCTAGGATATTCAAACTTGATATCAAGTTTGGGCATGACCAGTAGATGACCGCTATTGGTTTTGAGGTCAGTAGGTGAAAGGTCAAGGTCACACTGATCCCGAAAAGTAAAACATTTTTGCCAAATAATTAGAGATTGGTTTGGTCTAAGATCACATTTGATACGGAGTTCACTTATAACTGGTAAATGACCCATAATAATTGATTTGAGGTCAGTACGTCAATCTTCCAGTGCCCAAATAATTTCTGTTCCTTGTGCATTTACTGAATACATCGGGGGTGCAGTTCGTGTTCTTCGAGCTCTTGTTATCTAGTAATGTGGTTTTTGCTCCTGTAAACGGTTGATGAGGGCCAAAATGTTAATGCCTGGAGACAATGACTTTATTAAACTTTAAGTATGAGCATTCCGATTTATCTGGGTGCTATCATATATATATATATGACCTTTATATGCAAATTATAGAGGTCAAAACGTCCTGTGTTAAAACTAATATTTTCACATAATTTTGCGGTAATGATGTAATGATTCATGAATTATTTTACTTTATACTTAATTTGATTTACAATTTTACGTTTAAATAGACTTGTATCCAATTAATAAATCATGGACTCGCACTTCAAAACTCATTTTATATTTATATATAAGGGTTAAAGTTCGCAGTATATATATATCAACAGAGGACAACTTTATCAGCAGCCAAGTTAATATATCAGGAAGTAGGTCAACGCTTGAATGTAGAAAGCCTCATTTAATTTTTTGTGTGTTTGTCGGAATCTGAGATAATGAACTCGGCTTCAAGACCGTCTACTTCTTTTACTACGTTTCCATTGTTTAGCATTTCAAGTGTCTTGTAAGCCTTGGTAAATAGTGTCATAGTTTGTGTTCGTTTCACGTTATTAATAGCCTAATTAAATTCCATGTCGTTATAAACTGTTAAACAAAACATAACGATTTACGAATGTTGAAAAGCTGCTTTAACACTACTACTGTATTTATGACTTTGAAATGTTACAATTAACAATTAAAAAGCATTTTGTCGAGTAGGAATTTAGGTTAGGAAATTTTGATGTTTGAAGCAGTGGTAATCAATGGGAGTACTATTATGATTGTTTGTTTTGGGTTTAACGCCGTTTTCCAACAGTATTTCTGTCATGTAACGGCGGGCAGTTAACCTAACCAGTGTTCCTGGATACTGTGCCAGTATAAACCTGTTCTTCGCAATTAACTGCCAGCTTCCCCACATGAATTATCAGAGGTGGGTGGAGAACGAATGATTTTAGACGCAATGTCTTTTATCAAATCGTAAAGGAAAACTTGCGCCCCGCCCAGGGATCAAACGCGGCCCCGCAATCCGTAGACCAACGCTGTTTCCACTGAGCTAAGCGGGCGGGCTACTATTGATTTGGTAAATAAATATATCAAATTTGTATGAACCTTTTCTAGAAGATACCATGATGTTTTAATTGATCAAAAATAAATATTACTATATCCAAGGCCGATGACTTTATTAAAGTATATGTTCATGAATGAAAAAGGGTTTAGCTCGGCATCGACGATCACCCTTTAATTTAAGCTTGAGAGTCGCCACGAGAACAGATTGTGTCAGTTTTGATTAAACCTAAGAAGCAAACAACTGACATTTATATGAACATTTCCATTGTGTTCAGTGTTTCCTTTAGAATATTTCTTTTCGATAACTCGTCGTAATTCTTTGAAAACTGAAACATACGTAATATTTTATATATCTATCCACGATATTAATTGTTTGTTTCTTTTTACAGAGGTCTACTGGATCGGAGTAAGTGATGTGAACGAAAAGAGGGGACTTGGGTATGGATGACAAGCATGACAAAGCTAAGCCTTACCAATTGGTCACCTGGGGAGCCAACGGCTACAAACGTCAATCATGAGATTGAGAACTGGGTGGTTATCTACAACAAAAACGGCATGTGGAATGATGCCGCATGTGCTCACATGAAATTTTATATTTGTGAGAAATCAGATGAGTATGTAGAATTCCATAGACTTTTACAATGGAACGCTTAAATGCATCAATTAAAGTTTGCGAGAGCATAATTTACTCAGTGTTGTTAGACGTTCTAGTCCTTTGGAATCATTGATTTAAATCAATGTTTATGCATATTAAATCCCGCGTTATGTGATGTCAGAAGGCGTTAGGGTGTTGCTAATTTCTTTACCTCTCATTATCGGACACATTTAAACCAAGTTATCGTATAGCGGGTTAATTCTGCAGGCATCAGTTTTAAGTTTGCAAGAACAGTATTAACTCAGTGTTGTTAGACGTTTTAGTCCTTTGGAATCATTGACTCAAATCAATGTTTATACATATCAAAGTCCGCTTAAGGTATTATCAGCAGGCGTGAGGGTGTTGCTAATTTCTTTACCTCTCATTATCAGATTCAATTAAACCAAGTTACATGTACTTAGCTATTGTTTTGTTTGGTAGCATTCTATGTTTCGAAAAGATCTTCTTAAAAATTTGATTAAATGAAAGTTATGTTATGTTTTGAAGCCATTTATAATCTTTACATTTTATTACAGGTCTTCAGAAATCATTGGATAGTACCGAACTGCATCACAACAATGGCTATGCATGAAATGAAAATCTCTACATTACTTTTATTAACATATAAAATAAACAAGAAGAAAACTCTTTAGACTTTGATTTTCTTTCGGTAATCATATACATGACTTACATAGATATTTTTTTATAAAATCGTTACATAAATATCAAGGGTAAAATATTTTACAGTCACCTACATAGCGAAAAGTCTATGTTATTGTTTGTTGGCAACAAATGCTGACTTTCTATATTCTAACTGGTAAAACAACACCAGCCAACAAGACAAACGTTTATGTTTTCTGTCCATTTAGAAAATTTTAAGATCAGGTTTAAAATATGATTCAATAAAAACTGGGCATTTAATTATTTCTTTACAAGTTCTCTGTTTTACACATTCTGAAATGTAGCTGTAAAATATTTGACCTTGAAAATTAACATGATAATAAAACATAAAATTTAGATGACAACATTTACACTGGTTGGAAAGAACAAACCACGGCACCATTACTAATGCAAAGTTAAAGAATGCATTTCTCTTTATACAGAAACACGAAAATATCAATTGTAAGACAGAATACTTAGTTTGAATTTAACGTATATGCCTCATTTCATTTGAGAATCTAGCCATTCTTCAACAAGTAGACATACACATTTAGCACTATTCGCCATTTTGTGACGCTGAGTTGAACTTGGTGTTTCCATGTATTCTGGACGATTCCTTACAAACTTGTCAAACAGTCTAATTGTACATTCCTAAAATGAAATAATAAAAAAAAGAATATATATTAAAGCGCAAAAACGTTTAGAAATAGTTGATCGGAGAAGAAAATACATTTCGCCTTTAATGTCAGAAAAAATAAGTTTATTTAAGAAATAATTTATAGCAAAAGTGCCTCAACACTATATATACACGAGGGCGTAGCCCGAGTGAAATTATTTGTACGACGTATTAGCGCACGAGTGTATAATCAGTGTTAAAACACTCTTTTGCTATAAATTATTTCGATTATAATATGCCATTAGTCTGAAACAGTAGATAAAATATAGAAGCGCTCTTTCTTGGTCGCAACAAAAACTTTTATGTCACCGCACGTTAACGTGATGTCTGTCAGATATATCAATTACTATTTCGAGACTTTCATTTAGATAATAACAAGTTATTGTACTCCCTGAACCATGAAGTTGTAAGAGTGGGGGTATACTGGTTTCAGGTTGTCTGTCTGGTCGTCCGTCCGTCTGTCCGAGCGTACGTCTGTTCGTAGACACAATCTTGTGCGCACCATCTCCCCTCATCCCCTTGACACAATTTAATTAAACTTCACACAAGTGATCAGTAACAACAGTAGTTTTGCATGGTGCATGTTACCTCTGCTGTTTCCTGTTCCAAACAGAAACTCTTTAGCGTTTCTCTCGTCTCTAGCCGTCTAGCAAAGTATGCCTGAAAGTGAAAGAACGATATGGTTGTCACTGCAAGCCAAACGAATTGCTTCCTCGCATGAAAGAATTCTACACTTCAAGCGAACTTTCGAACTCACAACGCAAGGGTTACACAAAGGATCAAGACAACAATACAATTTATACAGCTTGTGTTACGGGATTGCTCAAGACAACAATAATGATAGTTTATAAGTTTAATGCATCTGGTGTTACACGATAGCTCAAGAGAACTGTTACAGTATTTTAACTGTTGCTTAGTAATAGTTCTGGAGAACAGAAATAGTATACAAACCGTTGTAACGTGATGGCTGAAGAAAACAATAAAATATTCATTATGTTTAATTTTTAATACAGCGGCAATCACATTCTGTTATAAGCACAAGATGAAGACATTTGCCTACCTGGCAGGTTCTGAAGTTATATCGCATGATATTAAGCGAAATATAACCCTGAATAGATAGACGAGTTAAGTAAAAACAATTTACTGACCTCATGTTTTAGGACATATGGTGTAAATCACTTTCGCAGGACGTACAAATGTATGAACTATGCGTGAAAAGATAGACATATTTTAATCTTCTGTGACACAGTTATTCACAAAGTAATTAATATGTAAAATGCAGTAAATCCTTCGGGTTTAGCGGGGTATCCGTACGTATTGTTGTATAACTAATGATGTGTAAGACATTACTAGAATATTCTTTTAAAATCATATGCCCAATTATTAGTTTTGTTTCAATTATTTAGAAATGTAAAAACAGATACAAACGAAAAAGAATAGAATTTCACCAAATACCAATAGCTACCTATTGCATACAGAAATATGTTATATCATAATTGATACAGTAAAAAGGATACAGGACTGTTGGCACCGTATGCTAAAATGTAGAATATTGTTCCCGTCTGCTCAAAGTTTTCAACACTTATTCTCCATGTCTCGTCACGCAAGATGCCTAAAGTCTATCAAAGGGATAATGAATTGATGTAATTTCAATTTGAAAATTAAAATGTACTCCAGGGCAACATGTATATGGGCGTCACTGAAAAGTTACCACTTATATATACCTTTTTATTTTTATCCAGTATGGCCTATGGGTACATATTGTTTTAAAGTGTGTACATTTGAGTACTGTGAATTCACATGGGATAGCTATTGTTTAGATAAGATTTCACGCATAAACGTTTGAAATCTTTCATTAATGAAGGTGACTCAAAAAATCAAAAGTCACAGACCTTAGTATAGCAGGTATGACCTCCCTCTGTATTGAGTACAGCGTGGCATCTGCGTCGCATACTCTGAATCAAACGTTGGATTCTGTACTGAGGAATGGCCTCCCACTCCTCCGTGAGTGTCTGTACCAGCTGCTGACGGCTACCGATCTGACGTCTGCCGTCGTAGACTCTACGTCCAAGCTGGTCCCAAAAATGCTCTATGGGGTCCAGATCAGGTGAGAAAGCAGGCCATGGTATTGTATTGACATTATTTTCCCGCAAGAAACCCCGCGTGACCCTGGCAGAGTGAGGCCGCGCGTTGTCTTGCTGGAGAACGTTAACGTCATTGTGATTCTGTCAGAACGGAAGAACCATTGGCCTAAGCATATTGTCCACGTAGCGCTGGGCAGTCAAAGTTCCATTTAGTACGACGAGAGGTGTTCTGTGCCTCCACGAGATGCCTCCCCACACCATTACACTTCCCCCACCCCAACGCATGGCCTGCCGAACGCATCAATCTGCATATCGTTTTTCACGACGTCTCCAAACCTTCTTACGTCCGTCAGACACATCGAAACAAAATCTTGACTCATAAGTGAATAAAACGCCCTTCCATTGTCGCTGTGTCCATCTTTGATGTAGGGCACACCAATTTATGCGGTTTTGTCGCCGTTCCGATGTCAAAACATTACCTCGGTAAGCGTAACGGGCCCGCAAATCGACGTGTTTCAAGTGTCGGCGTACTGTTGATGCACTAATTCGATCATTATGGATTCCTGGTGTTTCTCTTGCCGTTTTTGTCGCTGGTCTGAACTTGGGTGAGGATAATGTGACGTTCTGTACGCATCGACGTCACCTTTTCACGGTTTGGGCGCGGTCTATCACTCACTCTGATCATGTCTCCTAATCAGTTTCATGATTGTCTGGTGAGAGCAGCCCATACAGCAATTTCACGGAATGACGAAATGACAGTCCGGCGTCAACCATGCCAATGGCCTGATGACGTTGAGCGTCCCATTAACGTGGAATTCTTAGGAAAAATATTCTTGTTTTGAACGTTTTTCTCTTATTCCGTCCATTAACTTTCAAGTGAGATGAATGATTTGCGATAAAAGTTGCGTACATGTCGACTTTGCTCGAAAAAGTCATTTTGCACGTGACTCAAATGGAGTTAGTTGAACTGGACAAAACTTTACACCAGTGACTGCTCAGTTGTGTCAAAAACATCGTCGTGTTATGATAATAACACAGTTCATTTTGTTTTTTAAATTATAAGGTTCAATAGGGTGGTAACTTTTCAGTGACGCTGTATATATTCAATTAAAGTCATTTAAACAGTTTACAAAATATATTTACTATGAAGTGAAAACAGTTCATTATCTTGAAACGACACCACTTCTACAAAAAATCGATGGTGGCAGGAGCAAATTACTTGCATATTTAGAAATTTGATTCATTTCCACATACTTTATGACTAAATTCTTGACTGAGAAATCTGACCGAGTATAGACTGAGAAAAAAAGATACAAATTTATAACCTAGTGCAGCTAGCTGTTGACTGCATACGAGTTGAACACATAACTCGTTTATTTAACGATGAATAACACCAAAAAGATAAAAATAAAATAAATACCTTCAAATATATTTTGAAAATTCCTCTCCATTTGTTTTCAAATAAACAGTTAAGAAGAAGACATATAATTCCTACAGAAATTACACCAGGTATAACAATAATCAGCACATATCCAGCTGGTTGATAAATGTTTGTCCTCTCCTTTCCGCTTGTAGTCAGAAGCAGTAGAAGAAACAGCATCAGGGAAAATAATAGCAAAAATATAAATATGACAGAAATGATCAAGTAGGAGTGCTTCCAAATATGTTGCCATCGCATAAACAACGACCCATTTATAGTTTCTTCTACTTCATCAAGCAGATTTGCTGAAATCTAAAAACAGAAATAATAATAATTTATATACATGTACTTATATAAATGTGGTTTAAATATGTTTAATTGTAAAGTAAAAATATCTCTATAATAGCATTTCAGCTTCGTAGCAACCATCCTTACAGTAGGTAGACGTATGCAATACAGAATAATTTAATACCATTTAATAACATATCAGATTTATATATACCTCAAAACCTGAATTCCAGATCTTGCCTTTGTCAGTGTCCGACAGATGAATCCTATACCTTGATAAAGCCATGTTGCTTGTTTTATATCCTTTGGCAGTAAAACTCAGATGTTTTCCGTTTTTCGCTATTTGGAAGAATTTGTATATACAATTTGAATTCATGACATTCGTTAGTAATTTGGTATATCTTTCCAAACTGTACCTTACTTAAAATCAATGTTTATGATTCAGACAGGGTAGCTTTTTTCAAAAATAGGACACCTGCAGCTTTTTAATGTGCTATATTCAGTAAATAAATCAATGTACATCAAGTGACCCCATTATTTAACATTAAGATATAGAGGATATTTGTTTGTTTTGAGTGAATATGGAATATATCTCACTGAGAAATGAGCAAATTTCAACTATTTTCACGAGCGCGCAGCGCGAGTGAAAATGTGAAAATTTTCTCACTTCGAGGTGAGATATATTCCATATCCACGAAAACAAACAAATTTTCTTTTTATTTTATGCTCAGTTACGTTGAGATGTGCATTTTGCAACACTTCTAATCTCAGCGCGGGGAATAGACGCGCGTAAACAGACATGACGCCAGACATGTTGTGACGTTAGAAAGACGCACACAACATAATGTTCCATTTTATTATTTTTTTTGCTACATAACGTTATGAAATTCTCATTAAGTAAAATAATTTGAATCGAGAAATATACTATAAAGAACAAAGTGCGATTACAATTTTCATCCTGTCTTAAGCAAATAATTTATAATTCATACGCAATGCATGAGGGGGCGGAGCTATATCTCTCACAGTGTGAAAATATAGATTTCATATTTTCACAGTTTGAGTGATAAGATATAAAAATATTTAACTGATAGAATACAGTATTTCATTAGTTAGCATAAAATAAAAAACATGATTTAATTATTTACAACTTCAATTACAAATATTGACATATATATGAAATGTCATAATTTAACATACCTTCTCTGTTATCTGACAGGATTTCTGAAATAAAAGGAACAAACAGGAAGATGTTGAAGATTACTGCCTTTTTATAAAGATACAGTAATTGAATAAGTTATGTTCACAGGTTTGTAAATAAGGAATATCAACTTGCATAGTTTTGGAAAGATTTTTAAAATCTCTAACAGATGAAATAAAACTGACTGTAGAACTTCGTAATATGTATATGGGGGTTACTTCTAAATTTGATAAAAACTGTAAAACATCTTTTGGAAGCATATAATGCAGCCAAGCAAAATAATAGCCGACTCGGTTTGTGTGAGTCTGATCATGAAAGGTAGTGAAATTTTCTGTTCCCTAGTCTGTTTCACTGATCTGTCTTAGCAATACAGAGTCGTTAAAATGTGGTATTAACGCATGGAAGAGTCTAGTCCCTTCACGCTCTTTAGCACCGGTATAAGGAAAATTTCATTATACATGCATTGAATGGAATCTATAGTCCCGAAGGACCAGAAAATTTAACAACACTAAACCCAAGTATGAAGGTCATTTACGACCGTCACACAGCACTTAGAGACTGCTGTTGTGACAGTTAATAAAATCTTTAAGAAGGTCCTTTGCAACCACGTATATATAATAGTAGACAATTTGATTGAGACAGTTCATGAGAGATAAGGAAATGTGCAACGCCTTTGTCAAATATCGATAACGGGTGAGACGTTTCCCCCACCCGCTTAACACAAAAGTGTGAAAACACAGATCTCCTGTCGTGAGGTCTATTCTTGGTCGAGAGGTTTGTCTCCGAGACGATTTGATAAAAATCATTGTTTCTCATATCATACGTTCTCAAACTTTGATTCATAGTTAGAAGTTGGCAGTTACTTGTGGATAACAGGTTACCCCATAATAACAGACGTTTTCTAGACGTTGACTTAAAAATGATACATAATTTTGCATAATGGTATTTCGTTGAAATTTAACGTTTTCACGGACCCTAGGATTTTCAATAAAGACGCACCATAGTAGAGATATTGTAACGCCTCGAACAATGGGGTCTAACCATTTTCTTGTTTTATGAGCTTAGTCATTGATCTTGTGATTTGAACTGTTTCAGTGACATTTTCTTGCAAGCTGACACTAACGAAACATAGACTAGTACAGATATGTGTTGATCTACATAATATGACAGACCAATCACATATTATACACCCCCATGTTCGTTATCTTATCCGAACTATGTTTACTTTTACCGAGAGACAACCGTTTCGGCTTGTTCATATATAATCCTGATTTTGTAACATTTCTCAGAATGCGAATCACTATAGTCTTTGCACAAATAATCTGAAATATTTATAAATGTTTGTTCAAGATTAGTAGCATTCTTTTGTACAATCTGTATTTTGTGTAAATCATCATTATTTTCCAGATAACTCAATGAATCTGTCAAATTTCCTGAAATGATAGGATATGCATCTTTTGCATGGCATTGCTGGATTATTTACCTCTGTTACTAAGCAACATAAATTATCGTTGTCATCTACAAAGATCTTTAAATCTTTTGAACACATTAGAGTTTACCCAATGGTGTATATTTAGATGTTCTTTTCATCTTTACATTTCATAAAATCGCCATTTTTCTGATATGGCAGTGTTCAGCATAGAGTTTAACGTTTTAGGTCACTGTGAGTTAATTTACCCAAAATAACCCTTTTTGACTACTTTGGTAACATTTTTGGGTCATTTTCTCCAGAAAACTGTAAAAAGGCCCGATTTTAGCCATCATTATTCACTTTAGCTCAAGCTTTCAGATGGCTTGTTTTAATAAATTTTCACTTAAATGAACACTATGCTGAACATAGATGTAAAAAAGTTACTCAACAATCAGAAGTTACAGTAATAAATAACAATAGGTCTATAAAAGTCCATTTGATACAACATTTAGTAACATTTTACAAGCAATTTCTACCTACAGTCAGTGTTTTATTTGCACATATGTATTTACATATTCATTACTTATTTAAAGTAAAGTAAATTAATGGATTTTCTTAAGTATTGTTATATCTTATAGATGGAATTTCTGTTGCTGAACATTGTCTTTATATCCGCGTCAATATTTACATGATATGGAAATCAGATCAGTCAGAAGTAGATTAATCTAAAAGCAGATGGGTATTGTGAATTGAATCTTGCATTTTGTACTTGTGAGAGAACGCAGTATTGTTTTGTTTTTAAATTCATTGTAACTCGCTTCGCTACCTGTAAACTATGGAAAGCCGGAACGGTCTTAATCTTATTTGATAAGTTTGTACTTATACTGACAGATTTTAACCATCAATAGACGAATACAATTATTATCAAGAAGAAAGAAACTTGTGATTACATTTGATATCAGTGAGATGCACTTGTTTAATGTGTTGACTTTACCTGTTTTTTTTCTGGAGAATGATATATAAACATTAATAAACATCATTAACTGTTATCCTGAGTCTTATAGTTTCTCTGGTTTAGTTAGTTTTACGGTACACTGATTCAAGGCTATACCCTATTTGCCTTATCGACTACTTGAGTAAAGTTTACCCAGAGTTCTTCAGTACGCCTAGCCTACCCTTCTCCACAACACCCTTTAGTCGTAACAATATGTATTAAAAACTCCAAAATAGTTTCATCCAAATATTAATCAAATTTACGAAGTATTCCATACACAAAACGAACAAAAGCTGCAATGTATTGTATTTTATTTTACATTTCTGGCATTTATTTGCGTGCAACATGTACATGTATCCCAGAAATATCAATGGAAACAGACAAGTCCCAATCAAACAGATTCAAATAACTCAGTTTAGTGCTAAAAGGGCATTTCAGACTACAAATGCGCTTATGCATGAAACATATGATATAATTGTGCCAAATATATGAAAGAACCTTAAGAAAAGTTATAATACGAAGCTATTACATACATAGTTGTTACGGATTTATTAAAACAGTTTCCACTCAAAAATTGTGAAAAGAAGTCGAATGAGTATTTCTTGTAGACAGAAGAAAAACATATAACTAGTCTTAATAGACAAAGAAAAACATTACCTACCATTGTACTTATCACAGTTAAAGTGCTTATGAAAATCAAAACTGGCTGATGTATGAGCGACGGCAAGAACCGAAACATACTTTTAATGTGATAGAATTGAAGAAGTGTAAAACCACAGATCGCCTTACACGACATAAACAAAAATGTTGCAGTCTCGGTTTGACTGAGCGTGTTCATTGACGGTAGTAGAAACACAAGCTACTGTCCACGCACTCTAGCCCCGGGTAGAGCAGAATTCAACATTTACACATATTAAAAGTACCAGAATATAATTTAGAGACATCCGCAGATGTCAATTGTCCTGTCAGATATACTTTGGATGAGTCGCCTATAATTGCTTGAGAATCAGTCATGTTTTGAAAGAAAACTCTAGGATGCATACAAACCTTCCTTTAATCCACCATCATTTTACAAGCAGCAAATTTTCATCCTACGAACATTAAATACGAATTAGAAATACATGTAACTGTAGTAATCTAAATTCTGATTTGTATAATTATCACATTATATCTAGCCAATGTGGCGTTATTACAGAAGACGCCGATTACTATCTTTATCGATGTAAGAATAAACACTCGATACTTACGCCCTCCTATATTAGCACGGACCCCTCTTAGCACGGACGTTCCTCCATATGGGTATTTATGTGGATACTCTTTTGTTCTCTCTATTGTTCTTTTAGCCACGTAAAAAATAGCCAAATAAAAGCTTATGGAATGCCATCAAAGAAAAAGTACAGTTATCTATTGTACCTATAGCCACCTATTAGTATGGAAATGTGGGCTCGTTTTTTATATTCTTAATGACTGCCAGAGTGAACTCTTATTTCATTTTGTTCGCCACTTTGTAAAGGGAACTAAGTGATTTTAATGTTTTGAGTTTCTGTTAGTTTTCTTTTTGTGTTTTTAGTAATGTATTTCAACATAACATGTAATTTACAATCAAGAACTATCTTAGACGTGAAAACTGGCGTCATTAACAAATTATCAACAAATGTATCATTTTTCTTTTTTTCTCTCTGTAATTGCCTTTTCCAACCAAGCAACCTTCGTGGCCGAGAGGTTAAGGTCACTGACATCTCATCACTTTCTGTTCACTGATGTGGTTCGAGCCTCACTTTGGGCATAGAGTTCTTTATGTGAGGAAGCCAAGAAGCAGGTAAACGAAAGGTTGATGGTCCTAAACAAGTTCCCGCCCGTATTGAAATGATGCACGGAGGGGCGCCTGGGGTCTTCCTCCACCATTAAAAGCTGGAAAGTCGACATATGACATATAATTGTGTCAGTGCGACTTTAACTTAACAAAACTGAACAAAACAGGTAAAAATCAAAAATCCTACTATGAGGGAATGACTCTGGTAGTAGAGGAAATATAGTCCAGAGAAGGCATTTGTTTCAAGCTAGTTAGTATCCGGTGCTCGAAAATGTAGTATATGTACACGATATCCTGAAAGTGCAATTTTTGTAACCTATCTGCTCAAGCTGCATAAAAAATTTTGTTTGTTCATTAAGATTACCAATTTACACACTTATAGGATCGGCTGAAGCACAAGCATAGAATTTGCGGCAGAATTTCATCCGCGATACCCATTTGACATATTATATTACATCATTGCTTCGGTCAATATTGAATATTTCACATCATATTCAGTGGCTGAAGAATAAACAATTGTTTTTGTTATATCGAAGTTCCTTTTTAGGCATAACTGTAGAAACCAATATATGACAGAAAAAAAACTTCTAATTCTTAAAGGTCCATTACTAAAACCCGAACGAGTATTATATGAAAACCAGAGTTTGTAGCTGAGACTTCCTATTTACTAAAAATATGGCTCACTGCATCAGATCTGACCAAATAGTCATGTATATGTTCAAGAATAACTAACAAATAAACAAAAAATGTTGCCTATGTCAAACCGAAAGTATGTTTTCCGACTGCTTACGAACCCGTCGAGCATCTTCGGATTTTTTCGGAAGAATCCTCCGAAACGAGGCCATAATTTATAAATAGATGCAAAATATATTATATGCCCAAACGATAACGTGATTTTTACAAACTTAGCACATGGAATTCAACAATTTTGTAACTCACAAAACCTTCATGAAAATCATTCTTATAATACAGGTAATAAACAGCTATACTACAAGTTTGCGGAAGGACAATTCAGGCCCTTCCCGAATAAAAGTGTTTTTTACAACTTCGTCTGCAAACGTTTTCAGTTAATCTCTTTTCAGTATAGTTTTAAGAATATAAATGAATAACTGTCTTACACTGCCGAAACAAAATGTGATTGAAATTTACCTAAATACACTGATTTATGTACATATGGCTACATTAATTTAATAAGATTTTAGACATTAAACACATTGTCTTGGCCTAATATATCACTGTCAATTTTAAACATAAATTTTGTACATTTCATATTTTTCGTGCAAGATGTGTATAATTACCATCATGGAAATACAGTTATTTTGTCGCGCGTCTTTAAACGGATATTCGTTTGAAACAATTTTAAAATCACGTGATCCCGAAGAATTTCCGACCGATTACGGAAAAACGTGAAAGTAGGACAAAATGACCCCCCCCCCCCACACCCCATGTCAGTCTAAGAAAATACAGAAACAATCATTTGTTTCTCTGTTCTTGTGTTGATTTCAAGGGAATATTGCACGGCTATCATAATGTTTAGTACTATATTACAAAATGTGTAGGTTTTTTTTTAAGATTTATGTCTATTCATTTGTCTTTATTTTGCACCTTTAATTTACAAACAACATATTTGATAAGTATCAGGAAACAGCCGTAAGTAGATCTAGCGGAAGTCTCCCTTTTATTTATTATCTTACTCTTCTTTACCTTTGATAAAGAGGCAAATCTCATGTTTTGTTACTTTCTTCTGATTTGATATTCATTTCGATAAACAAGCAACGTTCTATATTTAGGAAACCCACTGTACTATTTTAGACCTTATTTTTTACTATAATGCTTGAAAAAGGTAGTGTTGACCAATCGAGGGAGTCTTAACATTTTTCTGGTTGTATGGCTCATTCTATTACACTAATCTACAAAGTACCCGAAAACAATAGCTCAAAGCCAATAATTAGATGCGGCATAGGTTTAGCTTCTCTGATAATAACATATTATTTAGCAATATATCGGTATATGCTTACCATGTAAATTATTCGTATATGCACATAAGCCTTTAAAGTGAAAAGAACCTATTTAGATACAGTTAGTCTGGTCTGATATATGCCTTTAAAAAGATAAAGGTACAGCTGACGAAAAACTCGGTGCTGTCTGTCAAACCAGATGTCTGTGGTTCGAATCCCTGTCGAGGCACTGGAAATGTTTGAGATCTATCTATCTATCCATCCATCCATCCATCCATCTATCTATCTATCGCTCTCTGTTTGTATGTAAAGCGTCCTTGAACGTGTTTACAGGCGCGTAGCTGCTTTTACGCAGATACGCAGCTGCGTAGTGAAATTCTGGCAAGCATACACAATAAAACTGGCTATTTCATTTGGTTGTAATAAGAAGTCTATATCATGCAACGGAAATTGCTTAATACACAATCAGTGCTTACTTCATATTTTGTTTGAAGTACAGTCAACTGAAGTAATAGCAAACCAGGGCCCGGTTGTTCGAAACTTTAACGGCTGTTAAACTAACCTCCGGTTAAATTTTTATTCATAATACAAGACTTGGTGGGACACACTAGCATGATGTTTTGATTTGATTGTAAAGATTTTCCAGTGTTCAAAATTCTTATCCCATACGTTTGTTTTTCAAAGTCTTCTGAAATGCGGAAAAATAACCCTAAAAGTTAATCAACCGTTAGCGTAATCGCCTGTTAAAGTTTCGAACAACTGGGTCCTGGTTTCTATAATTAGTTGATTTAACGTGCATTGAAATTCACCAATAATATGCCTCGGCTATAACAATTTTGGTACAGTTATTATCTTACTATTTGACTTCTTATTTTGTAATAATCATGACCATGTGAAATATTACATTCATACGCCGTCTGTGCTAACGGTTTTAAAGAGTCAAATTTCTATAATAAAGAAATAATACAATGTCAAAAACAGATAAGTTGTTGGATGAGAAATCGGCAAAGAGACATTTTCAAGACTAAAAGCTTTTGAATAGGACAATTTGTATAACATTGCAGACGTAATTTGCCACGCATAATAATTATTTCGTAATTTTCAGATATCATAGACATATCTTATAATTGTATTTAAATATATGAAATTATCAATTATTCCATGGTCCTAATGCTGTAGAAAATAAAATATTATAGAAATCAAATAATTACACCTAGTTAAATCCTACGCTTATTGCCAAGGTTTGACACCGGTACAATTCATACGATATTACAGTATCTGACAACCAATTCATAGTGAGATAAATATGTTCTTTCTTACAGTTTTTTTCAATGACCTTATAGATCTAGGTAGCTAAATTATATGTATTATATTTCAGAAGACCTTAAACAACATTCTAAAAGATTGTTCTTCAAGATTTCAGTATAATAATTGGTTTTAGATGTTGTTGAGATATATCAACAATCACGCTAAGTTTTATACATTTTTATGATTCAATATTATTGGTAAAATGTTTACCCAATGCTAATGTTAAAGCCTGAAATTTTTTGTGTTTTTTCTTTTCGTGATCTCGCGCTTCTCCGTCATGAGCAGGCGGTAGGCGAAGCGCGGACTCATGATGACAGCACGAGATCATGATGACGAAGCGTGAAATCGAGAATTTTCACATGCGCGAAATCACAACAGCAAAGCACGAAATTGCTCGAGTTTCGCGATCTCACAGTTAAATTATTTCGCGGTTTCGCCACCGCTATCTCGCGCTTTGCATATCGTTAGAGAAAGACATGCATGAAGCGCATGAAGCGCGGGATCACGATGGCGAAACCGCGAAATAATTTAAAAGGTGTAAGAAACATTTTCAGTTTAAAAAATGATAAGGGAAATACCTGTATGGGAAGTTGACGTAATGAAGACGTCGCTATACCGGAATGTTTTCATTATGCAAGGTATCAGTTTCAGATTTGGTACATTTGTATCAGTACTATGAAAATTAGCATGCCTTTGTTGACTAGTCTATGATTCAGTTTGGAGTTATGGCAAATTCCTCGTAACAGCTATTGTATATATATATATATATATATATATATATATATATATATATATATATATATATATATATATATATATATACAGACATATCTCTTGAATGATATATCCAATCATAATGATATTTTTAAAGTGTGTCATCACTAACCATTTGTTTTGAATTAATACTTGCACATATATAACATGGATCACTAAACCACAAATTGCACGTGCAATAGTACGCACATATCTAGTAAAATAAAACATTTTATATAAACAATTAAGAAAGAATAAGGTTTTCTTGCAATGTGTTAGCTTCAAATACACGCTAAAATGCACCGTTTGTCGTTCTTACAGTGATAATTAATCAAGGGGAGGATACACCGACCCATCCCCTACCTCAGTACGTCTGCGTACTACGAAGAATGCCCTAGCTACGCGTCTGGTTTATCATGAAAGGGGCGCTATATAAATCTGACGTAGTATATATACTAGTATGTTGCTTGGTTGCCGTTTGGCGACTGTAAATTTAACTCAGCCTTGTTCTATTTTCTTGTCATTTGGGATCATGCAACACATTCAATTCTGCTATCATATGATTCATGATCTAGCATGTAGAACTCCGCTTAAGTCGGTGCAAGGGGCATGAGGGGTGTTGCACATTTCATCACCTCTCATGAACAGATTCAGTCAAACCGAATCTGCTATTAAGATGCTTGGTTGAGTTCTATGTTTCGAAATGATCTTTTCACATGTTTTATTAATATCTGCATGAAACATAAAAGGAAGACAAATAGGTACACAATTACAGAAGACATAATACTTACATTAACAATTATAAAGGACAATAAAATAAGAGCATGTAGAAAAAGTTACTGCTTTACAATACATACCTTTGTTAATTACAGCGTCAATAATCTTTGTATGTGCTGTTTCTATCTCCTCTTCTGCATCAATATATGTTAAATGTCGAATACATTCCGGAATTACACAAGGTTCAATCTTAACAGGGATAAGATTGTAATCTCCTTTGATTTTAAGATTCAGTGCTTCATCTAATTCGTGTAAACAGTATACACTGTTTATAAACTCCTCAGATAGAACTACGAGCATATACATGCTCTTCGTGATAGCTCTGTACATATTTTCCATTATAGAACATCCCGCTGTAAAGTCTCGTTCATAATAACAACACTTTATCCCATTCTGTTCCAGATTGCCCACGAGCAAACGCACTTCATTTATTTTATTACTTTCATAACACACGAATAAATGGAAATCCTTGTCGTGGGGCAAATCCACATTGTAACGCGCCATTTTCTTCTAACTTTTATACTTTAAATTTCTTTCTGATATTATGATGAAATGAATTATCACTTGTGTCATGCAGGTGTATAGGTAATTGCAATGTAGGATTGTTATTTGTGTTATTGATTGATCTCTTGTACTATATCTTGTTTTTCAATACTTATATTTATTTTTAACTGAATAGAATTATTGGCTAAGTTAACCTTATCAATAGGCAGGTATGATTAAAGGATATTGCTAGTACCAGATCGTGTGGAAATATGTTTTGGAGGTATAATATATCGGAAGGATGATAAAAACTATTTGAAAATAAATAATGCTATTAATGTGTATACAAGTCATACCTTTTCTTATCAATTTGGATATTTGTTCCAAGGTCATGGCGTTTATCTTCAACATGATTATTTTGACTGCGAGAGTAAGTACAATGTTTGACATATCAATAAAATGCATGTCTATATAGCGTAAAACCTAACTAAATATTGAATAATGAAATGAAAAACAGATTTTGATATATATTTACGAAATTAGTGTAAATTATATATTACATTCCTCACTGATTGGTGGTTTGTACTGAAGATGCAAGCTGATGAAAATGAAAAACAAAGGTATGTAGGACATTACTCCGTGCCCAATTTGATTTGCAACATGACGTAAGCTATCTGTTATCAGGGATATCGCTATGGTATTCTGGCATGCAGTTTGAAATATATATTTTTATCTCTCCCACCCCTTCGAAGGATGGGTATATTGTTTTGCTGATGTCGGTCGGTCGGTCGGTCGGTCGTTTCATAGGCCAATCAGTTTACAGATGATAACTAAAGAACGCTTAAGCCTAGGAATATGAAAGTTGATAAGAAGGTTGGTCATGACATGATCAGCAGATGACCCCTATTGATTTTGAGATCAGTAAGTCAAAGGGCAAAGTCACAGTGATCCGGAACAGTTAAACGGTTTCCGAATGATAGCCTGAGAACACTTAGGCCTAGGATCACGAAACTTACCAAGGAGGTTGATCATGACAAGCAGATGACCCATATTGATTTTGAGATCAGTAGCTCCAAAGTCAAGGTCACAATGACCCGGGACACTTAAACCGTTTCCGGGCGATAACTTGAGTAGGCTTGGGACTAGAACACGAAACTCATAGGGAGGTTGATTATGACCAGTAGATGACCCCTATTGATTTTGAGATCAGTAGGTCAAAGGTCAAGGTCACATTGACCCGAACAGTTAAACGGTTTCCGAACGATAACTTGAGAACGCCTGGGCCTAGGATCACGAAAGTTAATAGGGAGATTGATGAAGGGGGTATATTGTTTTGCTCGGTCGGTCGGTCGGATTGACTGTCTGCCGTTCGGTCCGGATGATAACTCAAGAACACTTGGGGCTACGATCATAAAAGTTGATAGAGTGGTTGATCATAGCCAGCAGATGATCCCTATTAATTTTGAGATCAGTAAGTCAAAGGTCAGGGTCACAGTGATCCGGATTAGTTAAACCGTTTTCGGACGGTAACATGAAAAATAAAACAGATTCCAGATAATAACTCAAAAATGCTTTGGTCCAGGATCTTCACTCTTGACATGAAGTTTGGACATGACCAGTAGATGACCGCTACCGGTTTTGGGGTCAGTAGGTCAAAGATCAAGGTCGCATTGACCCCGAATTAACTAGTGAATGCTTTCGTCTAAGATCACAGTTGATACGGAGGTCACTTATGACTGATAAATTACCCATAATAATTGAATTGAGGTCAGTTCGTCAAACGTTCTGTGCACAGTGACCAAATATTTTCTGTTCCTTGTGCAGTTACTGAATGCATCAGGGGGAAGAGGGCATTTCATGTTCAACGAGCTCTTGCTATCCAGTAATGTGGTTTGGCTCCTGAAAACGGTTAATGAGGGCCGAAATATTAATGCTTGGAGACAATGACCTTATTAAAGTATAAACACCCCGTTTCATCTGGGTGCTATACCCCTAAAAATATATGACCTTTATATGCAAATTATAGAGGTCAAAAGGTTCTATGTTAAAACTAATATTTTCGCATAATTTTGTGGTACTGATATAATAATTCATGAATTATTTTACTTTTTACTTGATTTTATTAACAATCATAGGTTTAAATAGACCATACACTCGTATCCAATTAATAAATCATAGACTCGCACTCCAAAACTCATAGTATATATATATATGGGGTAAAGTCACAGGATATATATATATAACTTGAACCTGTGTTCTTTTTGGAAATCAACTTAATTTCATTGTTAGATTAGTGGGAAAACTGATGAAAAACAACTGCATTGTACTTATAATATAACGGTAATTTAATGTACCAGTAAAACAATGAAAGTTAACTAGGCGCCTGTGAACTTGATCATTGAACATGTCACATTGTCTTGCTATTGGGAATAATTGTGTGAAGGTATTTGAATATACATATATGCATAAAACGTTGCAGACCAGACAAAAATATTACAAGGGTTAAAATGAAATGTCCTAGTTTCACGGCACGGCACGGCACGGCACGGAACGGTACGAGTTGTTTACTGAGTACATCTAGAGGTTAAAGATCAGTAATTCAAAATATAAAAAACGACAACTTTAGGGCGTCTTTACGTATGTATCTTTAGAGAATATCACTTTTTCCTACACCCATTTTTCATGAAAGTTCTATCACATATTAACGAAGAAATGAAAAGAAATAAGGGGGTTGAGTAGTTCGTAGTGAAATACCAGTCAGTTGTGGTCTGCTACCCTAAAAATGGGGCATATTTGCTCTCGTCCGCACAATAAACACATTCTTTCGGTTTCGAGCTGCAAAACTTGACATGTGGGGTGTATGAACATATAAACCATCTCATTTCACGCAGAATATATTCTAGTACTGAAAAAATGTGATTAAAGCACTCGTTCTACACGAATTTGCGCAAAAATGGGAAAGTTAGGATCTATTTATCATGGACTTCTTTCGACTACACCACAGAAGCACATTTTCGACCGAATTACTAACCTTCTTCCTAGAAACGCAACACTTGGTCTACAGTCAATATTTTTTAACCTGATAATTGACAAGAAACCTGCTCTTACTTGATTTTTTTATGGTTTTGGTTTTGGATGATGATCAGGTTTCTACACGATTTCACAATACTACTACACAAACTTCAAATATACACGCACAAAGAAAGTATGAAAAAAAGGGAAAAAACGATGCGTTTCTAGATGTACTGAGCATATTATTATCTTCTTATGTAAAGGTATATTTTTCAAGCTTTTAAATAGCAATACGCACTACACGTTCGTTCTGACATTTCAACCTCTTTGATATATAGCTGTATATAGACAATTCAAACGTACCAAGACTATAGAAATGTATATTTTAAATATGACTGAGTGTAAACATTTTTGATATTATTTATCGACTTAAAATTTGAAGTACCTGTTACTTAAAGTTTCTTCGATTTAATCTTTTTCGTTGTTTTTCGTTCATTATTGAAGAACGTTGATTTCGGGCAAAGTTAATTGTATTCCGCCTATATTTAAATATACTTTTCGTCTTAAATTGAAAATTTTCTTTAACTGACAAGTGAGTTGCCACGCTTCTCAATATTAAGTAGTTGTTGTTTTTGTGGTGTTTTTTTTTTTTTTTCAAGTAACTACATGTTCAAAAATAACACAAATAGAAAAGAATATACAATTTGCTCTGAATCTTTCTTCCTGTAGAAATATTATCTTTTAATATACATTTAACACGTATATTTTTAACAAAAAGTAAGAATAATTTATAACCAGATTTTAAATGTTCTAGGTTTAAACGGTGGAGTTTCCACTTTTATTTTTCTAAAAGTATACATTTATACAAATATTTGACGAAATATTGATTTCAAAATACTGCTTGACAGAATGGTTTTGTTGTGATATGTGATGTACATTGCTGTAATCAAAATTATTGTTTAAATCGTATAATGGTCAAAAGAAAAATGGGTATATTGTTATTTTTTTTTCATTAGTAATATCTAAATGCTCTTTGTTTTTATTCAACTTAATGTGTAGTTTTTATCTGACTGTAGGAATGGAGGTTTCTTGATAAAAATACATTATTTGTCTTCAAACCGAATATCAGTTATCACGATATCACATACTATTTTGTGGAACTGTTTCAGTTATTGCCTGTTCTTCCATATTAATAAGTCATGTTCAACAAAATATGTACTTTTAATGTAAAAGGATTAGGAGATACTAAGAAACGAAAACAAATATTTAACTGGCTTAGAAAAAATAAATATGACATCTGCTTTTTATAGGAAGTTCATTGTCAGGAAAAATATTTTTGCAACTGAGAAAATACAAGGGGCGAGAAAATATTTTAAACTCAAACAGTACAGGTGTAGGTAAACAAGAGTCAGACGACATTGAAACAAACAGCTACATAAAAATAATAGAAGGTCGTCTTCAGTGTATTAGTGTTAAAATAAAAGGGTCAGAAATTTTATTAGTAAATGTATATGCTCGAAACAGTGATGACATTAATTTTTTCAATACATTTGAACATTTTGTTGCAAGCAATGATGATAAAACTTTTATTATTGCCGGAGACTTCAACATAGCGTTTAACTTTAGTGAAGATAAAAAGAATGGGCGAAATGATACGAAAACACAGTCAAGAGCTAAGCTAATGATTATAATGGACATTGTAATTTAAATGATATATGGAGAGGATATATGGCTGGATTTTTTTCAACAAATATCATTAACAAAGTTAAATTGTGTAAAATAACAACTGGAATAAGATCCGCTCATACTTTGGTGTTATCTAAAAATAGATGTGTGTGAACAATATTTCAAAAGGACCCGGGTATTTCAATTATAGATGATAGTTACAAACAGAAATAAGAAGTAACATCAACGAAATAAAAGAATATAACAAAAGTGCAAACCCAAATTTATTATGGGAATTTATAAAAGGATCTATTAGAAACACTACGATAAAATATTGTCCACATAAAAAGAGACAAGATACTAAAAATGAAAATCAACTAATCAAAACCATTAATAAATTAGAAAATGAACTGACAAACGATCCAACAAGAAATGAGGTAATAGATTTTTTTTACTTATCTAGTGATAACCCGTTCATTTTCCATTCCATGTAAAACAGTACATCAATTAATACAATACAACATGTAAAAAAGGCTGCATATATAAGTTAAGAAGTTAAGTGCAGAGATATCTTATCAAGCTGGAAAACAAATTATTAGTAAAGAGATATATTCTTGATCTTAGCATGTACTGCTTATGGAAGTTTTTTTTTTAAAGATATTAATATCTAAAAAAAGATACATAGTGAATGAAGTGAATGGAGGTTATATTTAAAAAGTTTCTTAAATCAATTTGCCAACAAACCGACATCTACTCTCACGCTTTCTTGAAGGAATATTAAAAAGTTATCAAATGAGGCAATAGAGTAATTAAAAGTAAAACGCGACATTGAAAAGTTTACTTTTTAAGAGCTCAAAGATACTATGTGAGATTAAAATCTCATCATATTGAATAAATGGATAAAATAGTAAATATTTCCCTAATCTTGAAAAAAGAAAAGTGAAAGCAAGGTCATTTAAAATCTTTTGATGAACGGTGCAGAGGTTATCGGATCAAATGAAATAATATCAGAAATTAAGGTCTATTATCAAAATCTTTACAAACAGACACACATTGATACCACAGACTATGACTTTTTTCCTGGGGAAAAATATTAAACTAAACGAAGTACAAAAATTATCATGCGAAGGTAAACTTACAGAACAGAATGTGCACAGGCCCTTTTACAAATAAAAAAAATGAAAAACTTCCCGGATCTGACGGTTTGACTACAGAGTTTAATAAACTTTTCTGGCCAGACATAAACTCATCATTTATAAACTCAATCAATTATTCTTATGATAACGGAAATTTTACAGTATTACAAAAACAAAGCATTATAAATCAAATTCCAAAAAGGAACAGTGAGCTGAAACTTTTAATTAACTGGAGACCAATATCACTTCTAAATATAGATTACATATAGATTATATGATGTAACAGTTAACCTAAACGACAACAATAAAGACGGGTTATTATTTTTTGCCGACTTTGAAAAAGCATCCGATAATCTTGATCATATATTTCTTTTGAAAACACTAGAATATTTTAACTTTGGCGATTCAATTAAATGCTTGGTAAAAAACATTTTATCACGATATAAAGGGATGTGTGTCAAACAACGGACATCTGTCAGAACTATTTGATATCGTAAGAGGTGTTCGCTAAGGCTGTCTACTTTATCCTTACTTGTTCATAATTGCTATAGAAATATTGTCTCTAGCCATTTTAAATGAAAAACATATTAAACGTATAACAATGTCAGGAAAGGAAATAAAAACACTCACGCAACATTTATAACATACAGTTTAAACCAGTCATTCTCTACACTTATCAGTGTCATTGAAAAAGTCAGTCTCATATCTGGGCTAAAACTAAATTTAAAAAAAAAATGGCTTTAAGGCAGGTCCTTTGCATTACACAACAACTATTTTGTAAAATCAAACCATTTAAATGGACATGAGACCAAGCTGCCACTTTAGGAATTATTTTTACAAATAAAAAATCTGAACGAATAAAACTAAATTATGATAAAAATGTTGAAGAATTATATACGTGTCTAAATAAATAGCAAAAATGAAGTAAGTTTGTTAGGAAAAATAACAGTAATAAAGACGTTAGCTCACCTCAAAAATAGTTTTCCCTTAGTAGTGTTACAAAAACCACAGAATAATTAATTTTTAAAACTGACTAGACGTCTCTACTTATTTCTTATGGATGGAAAGCCAGACAAAATATCTCGAAAAACAATTATAAAAGATTATAAGAATGGTGGTTTAAAAATGATTGATGTGCAAGAATTTGTAAATGCAATATAAGGGTAGCTGGGTGAAACGAATTTTATACTCAGACAATAAAGATGCTTGGAAAACGTATTATTTAATGGAAATTAAGGTATTGGACCTGTAATAGAGTACCTCCTTTTTGAAGATTATTCAATTCCTACCATAAACCTACTTTGACTGCAATTTTCTGGGGGGCGTAGGTTTCAAGTCCCACTGGGGCCAAAATTATTTTTCCTTATTTTCCTTTTTTTCTAGTGAGTATTTACTTCAGAATCTTTCAAGACTTATTATGGATGTATTGTACAGAAGAGGAAACTTTTCATTTTATAAGCGATTTCTTGCTGTTCAAAGTGTATTTACCTCTGAATCAGGAGGGGTAGAGTTAGACATCTTTAAAAATACTGAGTTACATGCGGTAAAAGTTTTCTATTTTGCCTTCATTCTTTAGATTACATACTGTGGAAGAAATGCAGGTAGGTTTTAATTCTGCCCCGAGGTTATTTTTGAACGAAGTGAGCAAAATTCAAAACAGACCCACAGGATTCGACCTTAATTTTTCAATATTGGAGTTAGAATTCTGTCTCATTATATCTGTTTACTTTATCTGTTTTACTTCAGTTTTATTTTGTGTTTTATAACGGTTTATCAATAGTTTGATGTTTCTTTTATCAAATTTAATGCTGTAATGAATTCTCTGCAAACGTTTTAGATAGTGGCCATCACAATGAAATTTGTCTCTACTTGAGCTTGAGGAAATGCCATCAATTATACAAAATTTACAAAAAAGGCACGGTAAAAGTTATTCAAAATTTGCAACACAGTGCGAAACATGATCAACTTTAAGAATATACCAAACAAATGCCATTTTTAAACATTACTATTAGGAGTCCAATACCTTAATAAACTTAGTGGAAAAACGCTTTTTGCATGCCAATCAAGAACACCTTCCTTAAAGACGTTATCTCAAGTTGGTTTAATATCAATTTTGAAAAAAATTATTTAGAAAGTATCCACAGAAATTATATGGAATAATTCATTGATCAAAATATCAGTCAAAACTATTTTCTATAAAGCATGGTTGGAGAAAGGAGTAAAAATGATCAAAGATTTGTAAAGCTATGAAAACAAACGATTCTACAAATCTGAGGAATTTCAAACTCTTTATGGATTGAAACTAAATATTATTTTCACTACCATTCTATGATATTAAACATTCCTTCCGCCTGGAAAGAAAAAATAAAGTCAGAAAAGGTAATTGAAAACATGGGAGAAGGATACTATCTTATTAATAAAATCATGCAGTTGAAACAAACTTTTGTACAACAAATACTTAGAAAACAGTTGTAGCAGCAAAACAAAAATGGAACGAATGTTTCGTAAATTTAAATTGGAAGAGTATCTATATGATACCTTTAAAGACTACTGAGGAGGCTAAGTTTAGAGTATTTCAATATAAATATGTTATGCGGATTACTATTACCAACAAATTTCTCCATATAGTCCAGTCTCTGTGACTTTCATAACATGCATGTAGAAACATTCCAACATTTATTCTGGGGTTGTACATATATTCAAAATGTTTGGTCAAACTTATTACATGATTATTTTAGCAAAATACTTTATTTTCAAGAATAAATTAATGTATACTGTTCCTAGATTTGAGGACATTTTAACATTCCGTCAAGAAAGAAAAGTGTTAGAAAAACACATTACAACAGTAAGAGGAAAACTTTCCTCACATAACATAAAATGGGATCATGTAGGTGTCGGTTTGTTGGCAAATTGATTTAAGAAACTTTTTAATTATAACCTTCATTCACTTCATTCACTATGTAACTCTTTTAAATAATAATATCTTTAAAACCCTTCCATAAGCAGTACATGCTGAGATCAAGAATACATCTCTTTAAGTACTAATAATTTTTTTCTTCAGTTTAAAAAGATATCCCTGCATTTAACTTACATATGCAGCTTTTGATGATATTCCTTGTTGACATGCTGTATTGTATAAACTGATGTACTGTTTTACATGAAAGGAAAAATAAACGGGTTTTCACTAGATAACTCAAAACAAATAAGGGTACCAGTAAAACAATGGAAGTTAACTGGGGCACCTATGATCTTGATCACTGAACATGTTATATTGTCTTGTAATTGTGAGTATTTATGCCAAGTTATTTAAATATACGTTTATGCATAAAACGTTGCAGACCAGACGAAAAAAAATACCAACAAAAATTTTAAGTGTGACCGTACATTGGACACATCAATTTGTTATAGTTACTGTTTGTGCCAAGTAACTTGAATATCCATTCATGAAATGTAAAGTTATCGGCCAGACCAAAAAAACTAGAGTTGTCATAGGAGTGATGAATTATACCCCCACAATATGGCCTTGTCACAGAACATAGCCACTGTCAACGCCGAATTTACTTGACCTTTGACCTACTGACCTCAAAATCAATTGAGGTCGTCTGCTGGTCATGATCGTCTTTCCTATGAAGTTTCGTGATCCTAGGTCCAAGCGTTCTGAAGTTATTGTCTGAAAACTGTTTAAATGTTCCGGGTCACTGTGACTTTGACCTGTGTTTACTGACCTCAAAATCATTAGGGGTCATCTGCTGGTCATGACCAACCTCCCTATCAATTTTCATGATTCTAAGCTCAAACGTTCTCAAGTTATCATCCGGACACCGTTTAACTGCTTCGTGTCATTGACCTTTGACCTACTAACCTCAAAGTCGAACTTTATCTGTATTTTACAATGTTACACCTGTGTACAAAAAATTATGATCCTAGGCCCAAGCGTTCTCAAGTTATCATCCGGAAACCGTTTAACTGTTCCGGGTCACTGTGACCTTGACCTTTGACCTACTGACCTCAAAGTCAAATTTGACCTGTATTTTATGATGTTACAATTGTGTACCAAAATTTATGATCGTAGGCCTAAGCGTTCTCAAGTTATCATCCGGAAACCGTTTAACTGTTCAAGGTCACTGTGACCTTGATCTTTGACCTACTGACCTCAAAGTCAAACTTGAGCTGTATTTTATAATGTTACACCTGTGTACCAAACATCATTTAAATCGGTCAAGCCTTTCAGGAGTTATTGTTTGGAAATCATAAAAACCAACGGACCGACAGGCCGACAGACCGGCCGACAGACCAATAAGCTCACTCCTATGTACTAGTCCACGGCCATTTGTAATCCCGCTCGAAAGTAGTTGAGAAATATAGCCACATATACCAAATTATTCCTTGGTCCAAGACAAAAATAATATGGATGTATCTCTTCTGGCGACCGCGACTGGATCCGGAAAAGACGTCATCAATATGGCAACCGTTTATGAAAATAATACTGTTGAATAATAATTGAAAATATTAGTAAAATTGCTTATAATATCGGATATGATGTTAATAAACAAGCCAATTGGACATATTAAATATATTATATTTGCACTTTCTCAGTAGAAAGTATATTTAAGTTATTTTAATTGTTTATTTTGTACCCCATCCACCTAATTTACAATGCATTTTTACATGTCGCTTCTTCCACTTGAAATAAAATGTTTTCGACTAATATTATGGCGTTGAATCTGAAATAAGATTATTTCCAAACGTTACAAGAAATATAACATACAATAAGGGAAAATACATTGAAAATACATTATTAATATCTGGTTTTAATCAGTACCTAGAAGGAAAGTATTTTGTCGAAAATGCAGTACAAATCAATGTCGCCACAAGTAATTGTCTATGCTGTTATTATTAGAACATGTGCATATTACATGCATTGTTTGCAATTTTATTTAAACAAGACTTAAGTACGATCAAAACGACTATGCCGGTGGAAATTTAACAGATATTTTCTTAAAGTTAGATTCATAATAGTCGACTTAATTACTCAGAATTACTGGTTAATCATATGCATTCAAACTTGACATCAACACTGAAAGCGCTTTACTTAATTCGTCTTCAGCTCCGCGATAACAAAAGTATCTATAAACAATATTATTTATCAAACCTGCATTTAAATGTTTATTATTGGCTTTCCGTAATTATGTTTAGCTAATTGCAGGAGGAGGGGCATCAGGGGCAGGGGCAGGGGATAATCATTTCATTTTCTTTCTTTCACCATTCTTTCTCTGAAACTGAAAATATTTCTCAACAGATCAGATTTGTGATCAACTCTGATTCATGTTAATGCAACGCATCTTTGAACCGTAGAACATGATAAAGCCAATAGACAGAAAGCTTAAAACGTAAAATAAAGGAACGTAGTGCGACAAAGCTTTGGAACGGTCAGTTGCAAAACAATGTTGGTGTGCTTAAACAGTAGTTTGGCAATAATGCTCACACTCTATATCTCCACCATATTCCAATGTTATAGAACATTATACGTAAACTTAATCCCCCGACTGCTGAGTGTCTTATTCACGCAAGGGAAACTGAGGGCACGCTATTAATTGAAACACAAAAATGATCGAGTAAATATCTACATTAAATATGTAAATAGCCTCTGGTCCTTTAGTATTGGGAAATTCGTTAAATATCATAATTCAGCTTAATCTGGTGCTTAAGGGCATGAGATTTTTTCACCTTTCTAAACCTCTCAGGAACAAACTTAGTCAAACCAAGTCTTCTATAATCTTGATTATTTGCGTTCTATACTTTCAAAGGATCTTCTTAAAGCTTCTAACAAATCATTTGCGCATGTTCTCCATGCCGTTACAGGAATCAGAATACCAGCAGAACATTATTAAGGATCCGACAAATCAGGAAAGTAGAAATATATCAAAGCAGCTCAGTCCCAATGGCCTTTAAGAACCACCAATCATGGCGTGGTCCACTTCTTTCGTTGGTCATGATCAAAGAGGAAAGTGTAGCATCCAGCTGACAAAAGAATGAACACCGAATATGCAACATATCTCCAAATAAGAGGGTCAGAACCGCATATGATAAAACATTTCATCATTTGTGAAAATTTTCATTGAAATTGATAAATAACTACTGTTTTGATACACTTAGTAAAAGAGGTGTTTTTTAAATTGCTATTAAACTTTAAAATAATAACCCACACATGTCTGAATTACAATCGTGAAATTTAGTGGAATATTTTTGCACTTGATAATAGCAGTATATCTACAAAAGGACATATTGATAACGTTCATCGAATTCTTGAAAGTCGCTCTTGCAAATATATGAAGATTATATAAAAGCTAAGGAAAGTGTATTTATTAACGTCGCATATAACCGACAAACAACATGACCTACAGCTTATTGTGACAAACTACGTATCTAGTAATAGATAGCTATCTAAGCTGATATATTGCAGAAGATTGTATGGGGAACATCCCCATCTGAATAGAGAAAAACTCCAGCAAATTAACTTGGGATATGGAGATATATCAATCCCAAGCGATGCAGTATCGTAGTCTTTGAATTGTTAGTTTCATTTAATAACTACACCTCCCTGACATAAAAAATGTCAACTATTCGAGCAACAACTGATTGTTTGTATTTGAAAACTTCATCAAGAATGCGTGAATTATTATTCTTATAGTAGCCACACATAGCTGTGTTTAACGTTTTCTAAATCATACGACAATCTAGACAGAAGTAGTTCTCATGGATTACTTATTATCTCTCGAAAAGCTGCATTCCCTTACCGGACATCGTTTAATAAGGAGATGCTTTGACAAACTGCCTCACTGGTTCACATGGAAATTATTTTTAGCAATGTTACAAGCAGAAAAAGGCTTCACTGAAATTAAATACCCAAGAAAAGGCGTTTAATTAAAGCAGTTCCTTTGTAATTCATTGGATTATTTGTTAAGTAGGTATAAAGAGTAAAGGAATCATATGAAACGACGGAACAGCACACCCTGTAATTGCTGGATTTTATTTTCTCTGGGAATGTTTTTTTTTTCAGAATCTGCATATACTTTTCGCAATATTGTTTTTCACATGAGGTAAATATCAGTTCGACATGAAGTTATACGATTTAATAAATCAGAAGTGGTACATTTATTAGAGGTTAAATTATCTATGAAACAAGCATAATCTAATTGTATATGCAATTAAGGAATCGAAAGTAATATTACTGATCATATATGCGAGCTTTGCTTGAAAATACAAATGAAGGGATGTGATTAGTGACCAAATCCTGTTCATTGAAAGGACTCAAGGTGTAGTTTTTAGTATTATAAATTTTCTTCTGTAAAACGTAAATATACTGTAGCGCTAAACGACGATGACATCAAAGACCACTAGTATGCTGGACAAAAACATCCTAAGAGAAATCTTCTGATGATTCCTTTCGTAGATGTCTTTAACTTAGTTTTACTGCGAAGTATTATTAATTGATTGGATTAATCAATTTCAATAGGAGAATCTGCACTACAAAATAGTTTACAACAAGCTGTAAATGCATAAGAAAAAGCATTCTTAAAATTGAAACAAATATTTTTTCTATTGATTTTGAGTTCTGACCACATTGTCGGGGCATTAAGCTGATCTGACACACTCATACAGATAACAAGGGTATATAGATACCTATAATTATGCTAATCGACTATTGTAGTGATAGATTATCAGACTATTTCTATTTTAAATCGAACATACTGCGCCATTAGATAGAAATTTGCTCACTTAATATCGTTATTCAGTCGTTTTCGTCATTTTTTGATATTTATGGATATTTGTTTCATTTTAAGCATAATGAATTCCATCCTTTTCCATAAAAGTGGTTTTTATCTGCTAGAATAAACATTACCTTCACTAAATATATCAATTTTGCAATCATAACATAGTTTTCAAAGACGTTGCCACCTGTAATTATTCAGCAGCCTACGTTTTTTTATTTTCTCTTAAGCCGCCATATTTATGACGTCATAACTTTTTCCAGTCGCGTGTCTGGAAAGAGATACATGGGAAATTACGATAACTCACTTCAATCTACAAAGCGGTATAGATCTCTATATTTCTCAATATTTTTCTCACGGCGGCCCATATTCCCACAAATTGACATGCACTATACCCCCAAAATTCATTTTGTGGGGGTATAAAAAAGCTTTTATCTTTGAATTCTAAGTGTGAACTTGACCTTTGACACAGAGGCCTGGGTCAGTATGTCATTATGCGGAACATATGTGTCATGTGATGTTAAAATCCTTGTTGAATGGTAGAGTTATGGTCCGAACACGTAACAGACCTCTGTGTATGACCTTGACATTTGAGCTAGTCTTGATCTTCGCATGACACGTCGTCTCATTGTGGGGAACATTTTTGCCATGTGATTTCAAAATATCTTGATGAATGGCAGAGACATGGATCAAGCACGAAACAGACCCTGTTAACTCTTTTACCTCCACGTGTGCCCGTAACCTTGGTGCTAGGAGTATTCGAAAAAAGCGGGGACAAAAAGATTGATTGAATACTACTTAACTTTATTAAATTGATAATTATATTATAGTTTTCCCTAAATTGGTTGCATTAAGTCTCGTTCAAATATCAGCGTATCCATTAAAGGAACAACATCAGACACAATTAGCATGGATATGCAATTACTTTTAAATGGAATGGCGATTATTTTGCAGATTTTTGTCTGTAACACTTATCACAAGAAAGTCGGAAAACACATGTCCAAAAGTACAAATTACACTTGCTGCTATTAAATGTTTGTCATAAAATAAAACAGTATTTGTGTTTTCACAGTAACGACCACGTAACAAAAACATATCTGCACGGTAACGCATGTTTCTAAGTAGACATTTGCACAGTATATATACGAACTGAACCCCAACCGGATCTTGCGAGCGAATTTCAGTATCAGCCATTTTGCGTCGTGACAACTGAGTAAAAAAATCGTGTTCATAATGATACTGTTAAATGATAAGTAAGTCAATCTGTATGTATGTTGTAGCCAACAATCTTTACTGTTGACCTATGATACGCAACATTATCATTGTTTAGCATTAAAACAATACAATTCATGATACCCGCCGCAGGCTAGAGCGAGATCAGCACTACATGTACACACGAATATCAAGTTTAGATTGGTTGAACACGGAGTTTTGAGTTTGTACCGCTGCAATTAATTAATAACAAAAGGATTTATGGTTATTTGTTATATGAACGAAAGATTTTGAACATAAAAACAAGATTTAAAGCCAGGATGTAAAATAGGCTTACTGTACGTTTCTTGCCGGTGATTCTGAAGCCCACTTGCGAGTTTACGCGATCTGTCTGTACTGTGTCTTGGGAGTATTTTCAAAGATTTTGTACCTTTCTTTCTAACGAAAGACTTAATCCAGTGGTATTTTCCTACTGTTTTTTTTCATGTAGTTCATAATCACAGAATACATTTTACAATACAAGAGCATCATGCAGTAACGGCCACTGTTAGTATATAATTTTACTATCCGAACATCCAGAAGTTACCGAACATACTACAGACCCTGCACAATAATGCATCAGACTGGCATGAAGCTCCGCCCCGTCTAGGCAATGAAAACGCGCTGTTGTATAATATCAGCCATTCGATCTACAGTTTATAGGCCGAAAACTAGGGATAACTCTATGGGTTAAAAAGGTCCATTGACCTTGCAGATAAGTGTAAAGTTGCGAGGGCAGTGTTGCATATTTCATTAGTGCCCATGAACAAATTCAATAAAACTGAGTCTGCTATTTTCTGTACTTTGTTTGATATCTTTGCTTTCGAAAGATCTACATTTATTTGGAATTCAGCCTGTAGTAGTACTGGACACTTGCATCAAACCTTTAGCCAACATTTTTTTAAGAGGATATCTTTGCTATATATATATATATATATATATTGGATATAAAATGGCCGCCAATTTTAATTTGTTACTTCTGTACACGCTATCTTAAATATTCTTTCACAAAAGTAAAGTACTTCAAAAATTGTCATGTACGCCATACTTTTCAATTTGATTTTATGCCACCAACAAAGCAGCAGTCAACATTAAAACTTAACTTTCCCATGGGAAATGCTTGGGAAGAACATGTGATAAATTTTCCCATGGAAAAACGGATTTCCCATGGGAAATATATTTGTTTCTTGAAATGATAAATCATTATTTTTTAAACTTATTCTACACCAGGCACATCATAACATGACTTTGGAAAAGTTATTTGTCATTTTATTATTTTTCATATTTTCCCCATGGGAAACCGTTCCCATATTTTGGCCATGGGAGGACGTTCCTATGGGAATCATTTCCTATGGGAAATATTTCCGATGGAAAGACTTTTAAATTATTCCCATGGGAAATATTTCCTATGGGATATATTTCCCATGGGAAATATTTCCAACGGGAATGAATTCCGGTGGGAATATTTAATATAAAATAAGTCATGTGTATACTTTTCCACAGAAAAATACTTTATAAGATACTGAATATTCTAAACTGAATAACACCTTTTTAGATATGGAAGTCGTCGATACTATCGTTTAAATTGACATCAAATGGGAAATAGAGTATGTCAAATGGGAAATAGTGTATGATCATGTGTCTTCTACAGGCGATATTTCTTTTCACATTTACTTACTGCAAAATTACATCTAAACCATACTGCTGTGATCTGTAGTTACTACTCATACTAACCCTAATAATGCTGGACACATTTGAGTCTACCTTTGCGGCCAGTGTAAATCATCATCAACTTGCACATCCGTGCAGTGTGATTATGATCTGCACTGTTCGCCATTCAGTCGGTATCCTTTTGTATCCTTTAACAGTTAATTGTACTGTCCAAACTGAAAGATGGACAAGTTTATTATAGAAATTCTGCAGGGTAAGGGCTAAAATAGAGTTTAATATTCTCCCTCTTCCTTATACGTTCTAATGTCAAAAATTCTCCAAAGTGAATAAAACAAACACTAGCTTTAATATTAATCCCAAAGTGAAAAAAGTGGTCATTAATCGTTCTGTCTCATGACGCTACTTGATCAAATAGCTCCTGCAATAGCTCCTGCGCTGGTACTAAAGTGGTTTTCTAATCATATTCATTATGCATATTTCCTATAACCCCTTTTTGTGTTTAGCATACAATAAAAACACTGTGAAACTACAAAAAAAAAAAAAAAAAAAAAAAAAAAAAAAACTGACATAGGCTCTATTGAGTATCATCCTTCATCAAACTCCTGTTAAAATTATTTTGATCGTAGTAGTGGCCGAGTCTGCACTGTGACAGGGTCGTGCAACAGCACAATCAGTCACGATTAAAACAAATCCACAGTAATGCTGGTTTGCTGTCATTATCACATATCAAAATAGAAGTATTTATATTTATACGCAGATGGTGTACTGAATTAAATCTAAAAAGAAATTGCTAATTTAAAATCTTCTATTAAATATGTGTTGCTATTAGACATTTTAAAATCGATTTTCCAAGGCGACCGTCTCAACATGATAATTTTAATTTATGTGTAGTAGGAAAACATGATGGTAAGGTCTGGCTTATTATGTCACCGCACAGAATAAGATTTGGATTAGTCTATCCGTCCGTCTGTTCGCCAGAGAAATGTTTTGTTATGCATATCGCAAAATGTAATTGATCTAGCGTCATAACACTTTCCTGAAATGTTCTTTAATATTATAAGTTGCGCATCCGCAACAAAGTTGAAAAGATGAGCTAATCTGATCGCAATGTATCCGTGTTCCATCGTCGTCGTCGTCCGAAATGAAAAAAAGTCTAAACTGGGTCAGCTTGGATCAAAATGTAGGTCAGCAGGTAAAACATTGTGAAAACTGTAGAAAACGTAATATCTTGCGTCTCCATTCCTTTGTTGTTTTTATACGCACGAAGGAACGTATTTTGGGATACCCCAGGTGCTCAACTGACCGTCTGTCTGTGTGTCCGTGTGTCCGTTAGCAATTTCATGTCGACTCCGCTCTATAACTCGTGAACCCCTTGAAGGATTTTAAACAAACTTGATACAAATGTTCTCCACATCAAGACGACGTGTAGAGCGCCTGTATCAGGTGGCTCGCTTTAAGGTTATGGTAACACTAAGGGGTCAGGTCATATTACTTTGTTTCGTGTCCGCTCTGTAACTCTTGATCTGTTTGAAGGATTTTACAGAAACATTGCACAAATGTCCATCAGAGCGCATGTTTTGGATGGCTGGCTACAAGGTCGATGTCACACTTAGGGATCAAAGGTCATATGACTTTGTTTCGAGTGCGATCTGTAACTCTTAAACTGCTTGAAGGATTAAAAAAAAAACTTGGCATAAATGTTCACCACATTGAGACGACGTGCACAGCAAATGGCTCGCTTCAATGTAAAGGCCACACTTAGATGTTAAAGGTCACGTGACTTTATTTTGTGTTTATGTTGCTTTGTATTGCGGTGCTCTTGTTTTTATTTGGCAGATTCCTTTTTTGTTCATAATATTTTTAATTGAATAACTTAATGTTATTATAAATAGGTTATTTTGTAACTTTTTTTTTTGGCCGTAGGTAAAAACCGAGACCAATTTTCTTTGGTACAACATGGAGGGTACCCGCAAAGTTAAGGTATATTTTGTCATATCTGTACCTGGTAATGATTTATGTGGACTTAGAGTTTTTCGGGGAATTTCTTCCCTTTATTGTCCTTTTCCTTAGGGCTTAAACAGTAAAGTTCTTTAAATTTAGCTCCCATCCTCTGATATTTGACTTGATCAAAAACTTTAACCAACAATTCTAAGTTAAAATGGGACATAATTCTGCCAAAATTCAAATCAGAGTTATGGCGATTGTTTTTCCTGGTGTAGACTTCGATAGTAAATAACTATTTTAATTTTCAAGTCAATAGCTTTGATAGTAACAGAGATATTTGACATTATCAAGAACTTTAACAAAAAAATTCTAAGTTAAAAGGGGGCATAATTCTGTAAAAATTCATATCAGAGATTAGGGATTGTTTCTCCTGGTGTAGACGTTGATAGTAAATAAGTATTTTAAGTTTCAAGTCAATAACTTTGATAGTTACAGAGATATTCGACTTTATCAAAAACTTTAACTAACGGCGACGCCGACGCCGGAGCGAGTGCAAAAATAGGCACATCCAAATTAATATCACCTACCGCATAGTGATGATATAATATAATCGAAACCCTATTGCCGTTATAAACTATTTTTCCTACATGTATAATAATTATAATCAAATTATGTTGAGACGGTCCCCTTGAAAAATCGATCGTCTTAGGTGTCCACAGTTCACGTAGACGTAATTCGCAAATTTTTTATCTCTAAATAACACGGAGTTCTTTTTTTTCGGAGATTACATATTATTATTTGTATCGAAAAAAAATCTAATTCTAAATATTTACGCCAAATAAAGAATCAATGTATTCCTAAAATCGAGGCTTCACAATCAGTCGTGAGTTCTTACATATTTATAAGAAATGAAGCTCAGCAAATTCGGCCGAGTTTTGGTAGCGACAAAATGCGTTGCAAGGGTACATATGATAAGTTAAGTACTGGGTTGAAATGTATTTTGGTAGTTTTTTCTTTTTACATCAGGGGCTGTGCTAATTTTTACATAATGCACAAAAGAGAGGGATAAAAGGAGGGAATGTCTTGTATAAAAATTTTGGGGGAGGGGGTTTGGAATTCCCCTGCCGAGATATAGTTTTCGTATAAAAACAACCAAAATGTAGATTCCTGGGCGTTTGAAAAGGGCCTCATACGACGCTTCCTATGCAATAACATTGTATTATTTTGTTGTTTTAATGTGCTATTGTTGTCGGAGTGATAACCCACCGAGAGTTTTAAAGCACGAAACTGTTGAATTCTGTAAAACGAAGTATAACTGTGATAATGGCACGTGGGTCCTCCACCTAGGTTTTTTTAAAACACCCCACATAAACATAAATGTTGAATTCTGTGCGTGTTTTAGGGGTCTTAGATAAATATTTCTTACACACCGGACTGGTGTTTCCGGTGATTTCACCCATGCCGGCAAACCCTATCTGGCACCCCCATGTCAGATGAGTCTCGTGCTGTTAATGACAACCAGTGGTTCATGCATTGATAATATATTGTTTATGTAAAATACGAAAAAAGCAGGTACCTTGATAGTTTCTCTTCATTCCTTATAGTATATTTCTCGATTCAAAATACGTTGGTTTACCGTAAGAACATAACGTTACGCAAGAAACGATAAAACTAAACTGGAACTTTGTTAGTGTGCGTAACGCAAAACATCATGACGTCACTTCTGCTTACGGACGTTAATTTCCCGCGCTTTGTGTTCATTCTCTACTATAAGAAAGAGTGCCTAAGTATTTCTACATGTTATTTGTAAAATACGTTATGCAAAGAAAATAATCTGCCAGAATAAAATGCTAGAATGTATACGATATGCAAGCCTCATTACCGCCCAATGCGCAGGTGCCCTAGGGACGGATATTTCTATCCGATTCGTAAACACATGACTGATATTATTATTCCGACACAAAAAGATTTTTTTTTCTCTTTAAAAGTGATGGATTTCGAGAGTCCACCACAAATATCTTTGAAACACAACGTATAAGAATGGTAGAATGTGGCCGGGGGCATACTCGAATAATTTTCTAAAAACTGAATTCTCCGACGTTAGATTTAGATTTTTAGTTTGGTGTATACATGCGCGTGGTGTTCTGGGGTCTTCCCCGGAAAACGCATGGAAATGGTGGGTTCTGTGTGTTAAGATGGGTTAAAAATATATCATTTACTCTAAACTGAAGCTTCCTCCGCAAAAAGGTATACAATGTCATGTATCATATTTTTATCTACATATATAAATGCGAATGATTTTCTATAAATATTATCGCGGATTTTTTTTTCTTCATTTGTATACGACGTATTATGAGAACACCTGCGGCGGACGGGCTGCTCGAAAGGTTGTTCGCTATCTAACTTGAGCAGTTCTTATCTAGTGTTCACCCACCAAACTTGGTCAGAATGTTCACATCTCGGGCAAGTTCGATAATCAGCCGGACTGTCTCAGTAGTTCTGGAGGTACGCCCCTTTAATTGCTTAAAATTGCAAGTATTGACAACGTCCGCTCTTTAACTTGAGCAGTTCTTATCTAATAACCACCAAACTTGGTCAGGATGCTGATTTGCAATATATCTCGGCCAAGATCGATAACTAGTCAGATCATCTCAGTAGCTCTGGAGCTATGCCCCTCGAATAACTCAAAATTGCGAATGTTGACAGTTTCCGCCCTCTTACTTGAGCAGTTTTTTTGTCCAATGTTCACCTAACTTGGTAATAATATCTATGGGCATAATATCTCGCGCAAGTTTAATGACAGGCAGCAAAACGCACTTCCCTTTAGCTTTTGGATAGTTTTAATGTGTGTTCGTGATTCTTCCAGCATTACGGGCGTATTTTGTGACAGTTTCGCACTCTTGTTTGATTCTGTGAAAATTGACAAGCCTGTTTCACTAAGTAAATTGTGGTGAACAGTTGTGCCGAGTTCCTTCAGTATTTCTCGATGCATGTCAAAGTTAGAGTTGCTTTGACCTCTCTCACGTGTGTTCCAATGGCCCTGTCGGACTGAATCTAGAGTCGTTATATTTTCAAGGTCAAAAGGCCAAGGTCGGATGAGCGACTAAGTTCCATAATGACTCTCTTTGAAATAATATTGCCCATTCGTCACAAAATATTCTTTTTGTAAATCATGAGATTATTATTAATACCGTTTTGCGTTGGATGTGTATATATCCAACGTATTTTGGTACTATATTTTTGTAAACTACCAAACTGCGTTGAGTGAAACGCATTTTGGTAGTGATTACCAAAACTCGGCCGAATTTCGGTAGCGACTACCAAAATGCGTTGCTACCATTTTGAGGTGCAACAAAGCACAGTAGCAAGTCTAGAGATCATCGGTTAGATGATATGAGATGAAATTCCCCGAGACCGTAACGTCCGTATATAGTTATTCTTCTTTGTTGTCTGCATATACCGAGGCATTTTTTCCGATGTTTTTCGGTTTAGGTTTATGTACTATCCGGAGACTGGTTGTCTGCAAGAACAACACAGCATCATGAATCAGTCACAGATATTCCTAAATCGTGCCAACATGATTCTTTTATATCTTTTTCGTAATGAAAACTGAACGGAAAAAACAAACATCTTTTTAAAAAAAAGTAAGGAAGTGTAAAGGATGTCAAGTTTCTGCACCGAGTACAAACAATACTAAAAATCCTAATGCTAGTGCGGGAACGCGTTGAATGACGTCACCGTCACACCAGCTGCCCGTAAATTTTGCAACGTATGTTATTTGCTGTAACAGATATGATGACACTAAATGTTAACTGTTTAGAGCCGAGTTTCACTTTCTTATGAGTGGCGAATATATAAAAGATAAATTCCTATTCTTGGCGGTGTCTTAATTCATATAAAGGGATGAAAATCCCGAGACGGTAACGTCCGTATATAGTTATTCGTCTTTGTTGTCTGCATATACCGAGGCAATTTTTAGATGCTTTTTCCGGTTCCGGTTTATGTACAGTCCGCACACTGGTTGTCTGCATGAGAAACAGAGCACCCCGAATCAGTTAAATAAATTCATAACCGTGCCAACAAAATTCTTTTGGCTGCGACTAAAAACAAATCTGGTGCGCCTGTGATATATTACAGACTCCGGTATCAGATCTAAACCGGATTCAAACAATATAAACAAAAAATATCTTAAATTTTATATTTTGTAACCATAGTGATAGTAATCCTAACCTTTAGTCAGTATATTGTGCGTATTATATTTTAAATGAGTGCGGACATGCAAAGAATTGCGCAATTTTGCCGCGCTCCAATTAAAAATAGCTATTTACAATAAATCAAGGGACATAACTCCGCTTTCATTGAGTGGTCTGGGACGTAATACCCCATGTGCGCAACTTCACATGCTGATAAATAATTTCTGTAATGTTTCATGACGAAGATGGAATAGTTTTCGCTGAGCATAAATATAGCTTTTTTCAATAAATTAAGGGACGCAACTCCGCTTTCATTGAGTGGTCTGGGACGTAAAACCCAAGTTGCACAACTTAACATGCTGAAAAAATATTTTTAGAATGTTTCATACCTAAGGTGGAATAAACAAGGGCCATAACTCTGCTTTCCCTGGGCAGAGCCAAAACCCGGGTGCACAAATTTACATGCTGATGTATATTCCAGTAATGTTGCATGACTGTAGGTGGAATCGCATATCACAAACTTTCTGGACATACTGACGTCCGTGTGGACGTACGGGCGGACGGACGGACCAAAATGAGCAAATCTAAGTGTCCCAAAAAGATCTAAGACTTTCTTAGGAGAGATACTAGTACTCATTCCATGCCAAGTTAACTTCTCCCGAATGTGGATGCATAAAGGCACCGATTCAGCGTAATGTTAATTGTCTTCTAGCTTCACGCCTTATATTACCACCATTGCTAACATATTATTCTTTAGTCATGATCTTGGAGGTATGTGTACCGTAAGGGTTGGCACAGCATGTATGGCTAATGAATCTAATGAATCTCATGGGTTTGAGCCAATATTCGCCAGTCCTTTTAAATAAAGATAGGACAGAAAACTCACTAAGACTCTGTACTTATGAAGACATCGCTATGACAATATGATCATACACTGGCACAACTATATCTATATCTTTTTACTGAGTGAACTGATAATTATCTTCGCGGGGGATCGAAGTCGTGTCCCCTTGAATGAAAGTCCAATAATATCATTCTATGTCGCAGATAACAGCTCATTTCTGCATTTCTGTATGTTCATATTCGTAAGATAATATCTGTTATTTAGACAATAATGAAAAAAGTTAGCAATATGGTTTAAATTCATTCAAATTAATTGAAGTATGACAAAAAAATGATATACGTTTCCTTACTCTGCAAAATTAAAGACAATATTTCGGTAAGGTTTCAGATATTGGCAAAACAACAAAACGTCTATTTAGTGGATTATATATGTCAGTATCGACTCAAGTTATGCGATTTCCTTTGATCATAGCAAACTTTATATAAATAGATTGGTTTTCATTGTACCGTTAAAACCGATGCCATTCATAAGTTGTTGAACTGTATACATTTAGTAATTATGAACAAAAGCATAAAACAATAAAACAGAGATAATTTGACAACCCTGTATACAATACTATCGCTTTTAACTATTTGATTATTTAGAAGGAAACATTAGCCTAAGAGTTATTGTTATAAATCAACGCCATAACCGTTTTAAACGAGTTGTCAAAAAATAACCACCGAATACTTACTGTAGTTAAACTATAGAATTTCACTAACGCCGCGCCACATTGTCTCAAACGTCGTTAATTTTGATCATATCATGATGGATAGATAGCCTTCAATTTACTTAGAAGAAATTTGGACCTTGTCATGGCGTAATAACACCTGTTTTTATCTCCTAGGAAGGTATTCATTTCATAATAATCAACGTAGTCTTTTTTCAAGTGCAGAAATATACATATATTACCTTTTTAGTTTTGTTTTTTGCCTTCACTTTTTTTGCTTTCACATTGTTCTTTGATAGCTTGTTTAGCGCAAAGTGTGCAATGTTTTTATTTCAGTCCACGAACACGAATCTCACAGGTAAAAACTTTCAGCAGATGTAATTCAGTTAGTATACTTATTAAAATAGTATGTATTCGAAAAGATCGTCCATGTATTTTGATGTTTATGATCAATTTAATCCAAAAATATATAATACACATTTAAAAAACTAATATTCACTCATGATCGGTTATTTGTGGTGATACAGGCCTGAAACAGATCGCGTTTAAAAAAATTACAATAATAACGTGCTTATTGCCACTATGATTTACTTCCAGAGTTCTTGCTTTCTTTTTCAGTTTGTTTATTAGATATTGGTAATTCTAAGGGCCTCTATGATGGTGTAGTGTTTTGTTCCTCGAGCATCTTCGGTATTCGGTGGTTCCCCGATTGCTACAGCTCGGCCTGAACATTCTTGTATGACACATCGCCAATACGTTTTTACTACTTTATCCTTACGACTTCTGTCCTTATTGAAAATATATCCATCAAACACAAGTTGTAACTTTCCTTTTTGTGAAGTAACGAACTCCATCACTAAAGTGTTTTCACTCTTTTTGTACATGTATTCAATTATATTCATTTTATTGTGACAATAAAGAAAGTCAATACTTGGAGCATTTCATCGTTCGATTATACGTGCTCTTAGACTAATTCTACAAAAACGTAAATATTTATTAATTATAATCGTATGATCGAAATTATGAATTAATTAATTATGATCATAAAATTATTTTCGGTCAATTTCTTGTAAAGATGTTCAATACTCGGATCATTTAGGGCATTTAGAGCACGTAAATGCTTATGAATGATAATCGTATGATCAAAATCATGATCGTATGATAATCGTATGATCAAAATTATTTCGACCATAAATGCGACAAAACGCCGACACGACACTATGTGCCATGTCGATCTTTTGTCGCATCGATCAGTTGTCGCGTCGGCGTTTTATCGTGTCGATGTTATGTCTGTCAATGTTTTGTCATAGACCCATTATACTTTATATACTGTACGTAGACATAAAGCTACATCACTTTTGAAAATATCATTGAAAAAATACAAGTATCATCACGGCACACTATCTTAAAGTCATACTTGGTACATGTTCAGGTTGTATAGGGTCGACAGTCAGATTCGTATTATAATAATTACAGCAGAAACACATTACATAAAAATTGCCGACGGTTAAGTTTATTTCCGGAAATCTTCGTGAATCTCCGTAATCTCCGAGAGCCTCATCTCGGACAGCATTAATTAGATATATTACCAAAAATTGCGTTTGCGCTAATAAATGTACGCCTACAGTATTCATTTACTAGTTTTTCGCGCTTTATGCCAGAATATCGTTAGCGCATGTTCATTTCGTTTTATAATATCTTCAGAATCCCCCGGAAGCGGAAAATGGTTACATGTGATAAGAATAATCTTCCCACATTGAATTTATTAAACTCGTAAAATGTTTGGCAGAGCCTCACATCTTATCATTTTATTCAATTCGTGCAATAAAGTCATATGACAGGACACTCGTGTAATATCCTCTACATTGTATATAAGTGCACGTGTATTTTGAAATGTGCGCGCACGCAAAGCAGATTTCGACCCAGATTGTACGCCAAAGTTATGTATGGGCAGTCTGTTAACCCGGTCATCCTCTCTTGTCGCAAGACAGACTGACAAAATATAATATATATGACCTGTATTGCTGGCTCATATGCCTATGTCTTCAACTTCCTTTCAATTTTCACTAGTTTATGTAACTAGTTTTATGAATACAATGAGTGCACGGATGCTACTGGCGACTACTCCAGAAAAATACAGTTGGGATCATGTATATGTTTGTTTAGCGGGAAACATATAAAATTATATGTAAATTTTCCTGTGACACAGACTACATAAAATGAAATAATAATTTCATGAAATCGTCAACGATTTGTATCTTTTAGCGAGCCTAAAATGTTGTATCATTTAGCGTTAGTTTTGTATCTTTTAGCGAGCCTCGATTTTGTACCATTTAGCGTTGATTGTATCATTTAGTGTCAGTTTTGTATCGTTTAACGTCAGTTGTTTCATTTAGCGAAGTTGTATCATTTAACGTTCCCACACCCCTCTCGTTTAGTGTCGATTCCTTGTCCAAAAATGAAATAAACAGCAAGTCGAAAGATTTCCTGCTGCCAGAAATTATATAGACATATCCATGTTCACGTGCACCCACATATTAACGCACGGGTGGACAGGTGGAATTATTATTTTTAAGCGTGCACGCACATTCTAGCTGCACTAGATATACGCTTTTACTTATTCATTAATAAGTGTACGCGTAAATATCTACACACGCGTATAATTTAACGCGCGCATGCGAAATTCTATGCGCTTGTATATATATATACGCGTGCGCATATATATTTTGAAAATATTATTTTCCATTATACACGTTTAATTTTATGCATGCACGCTTTATTCTGAGTGCTTGTATATTTATAAACATGCATGCACATATGAACGTGCACGAGTAAATTAATATATAAATATGTACCTACATATTTGCAATTACACATACATTTTTATTGATGTTTGACGTCGTGTGAATGAAATAAAGCCATAAATAAACCAGTGTAATACAGTTCTGACGTTAGCGTCGTTTTAAATCGGATTTACTTGGTCTCTCGTAGATATTCTAGCAGAAAACTGCTGTTCTTGTCACTTTTCGGGGATGTTTTAAGAAGAGAGAAAACATATGATAACAGAGAGATTCACATGCTGTTATAAAACATTTTGATATATACACGTTCCGTGGTAAAATTCAATGGAAATGACGTCAGCGTGAAGAAAAACAACAGATATCCCTGCGCGTTTCATTGAAATTAAATGACGTTGAGGTAGAGTTTATTTATTCATTCTGCATTCGTTTTATGCGCTTTATGCTTAAATAGCTTTAACTCATGTCCATTTCGTGTAATAACATCTTTAGAACCCCTCGGGATTCTGCATATATTGTAACACGAAAAACATGCGTTATCCCTACAAAGAAAGAAGAAATTTTGATGTTTCAACATAACAAATCTTGCATGTGATAAAAATTCTTCCCATAGAGCCTTTCATTTTATTATTTTATTCAAATTGTGTAATTAAGGGTGCTATAGTTTACTGAATACATGTTTTATACTTAAAATGACATTAACCGATCTAAACTTGTCGCAGTGGGTTAGACTGAACGCCGAACACCATGTCTTTGTTTTAGGTATGGGTTCGAATATAGAATTCAAAACAATAGAATATGACACGTACTAATTGAATTATAATTGCTAATACACTAAAAAATCATCATGGGTTCGAACCTACACGTTATGCGCATTCTGTGTATGTGGCGTCAAACACTCTTACCAATACACTGTGCAGTCTTTGTTAGATTTTCTAAAGCGAATCATCAGCTGAGATGATCAGACTACCAGATCAGTCTCAGTATATGAACTCGCCAAAAAGGTCATTTTTGAAGGTGAAAGTGTATTTTACCCCAATAGAAAATTTATATCTTTTAGCGTCAACGATTTGTTTTATTTAGCGAGCCTAAAAGAAAGGATTAAATTTATATCACTTCCGCTTTTAGACACAATATCTTTAATCAAATCGTCATGGAGAAGATAGTGCGGATGACGCCTAGCCCGAGGACCGATCACACGACCAAGCGATCTGTAGATTTGCGCTGTCCCTTTTGAACTAAGCAGGCGGGCTAGATTTTTTTGCATAACGCTTCCCCAGGGAAAAAAAATCCTACAAGAAATATTTCCTATAGGAACGCATTCCCATGGGAAACGCTTCCCTAGGGAACAGTTTCCTACAGGAAAGTATTCCCATGGGAAACTTTTCCCAAGGGAAAAATTTCCTATGGGATTCCCATAGGAATTCTTTCCCATGGGAAAACTAAATTATCTTTTTTTTTAACAAATAAACTAGCCAGTGCCATAAAAGTATTTTTATAAAACTGCTATGATGTTTTTCTAATAGTTTGTATAAAAAAAAATAAGGTGTTCCAATGGGAAAGATTTCCCAAATGTTTCCCATGGGAAAACACCGTTCTTATAGGAAAGCCATTTTCCCATGGGAAATGACCGTTTCCCATAGGAAATCGGCCATTTCCCATGGAAAACAGAATATTATAATAGCAATATCTATTAAAATAATAAGACTAGAATGATGAAAGTTGTTGGTTGCTATATGATAGATATGGGCTATCTTTCAGTACCATTTTAAAGTTCAAAGCCTTTGTAGAAGTACTTGACGTTTTTGCCAATTATTGTCCGTGGCAAATTAAAATTGGCGGCCATTATAATTGCTTGACAGAGTTATGGACCGTGATGGTATGAAAATTTCCACTGACCCTGAAGACAGATGGGATTTTAAGCAAATGCTTGCAGTAGTATTTACCTACAGCAGGACATGAAGTGGCACGCAAAACTTAAACCAGCATTTCTATGTAGAAGGGGATCAGTCAATCAAATGCTGGCCAAAGTTATGGGCCTTGATTGCAAGATACTGTTGACCCCGAAGACATGTGCGAAGTTTCAACCAAATACCTTCAGTTTTCTTGGAGATATAAAGTTTCATGCAAAACATAAAACAAAGCATTACGCCGACGTCAACACCAACGACGATGCATGAACACGTGAGTGGAATAGCTCAGACTATTCGTTGAATCGTCGAGATAAAATACAAAAGAACAATAGTTGCAAATGTAGAGAAGACATGTTACTAGTAGTTATTATATCATATGAAGATATATTTTTTTTCCATAATCAATTAGCATCTTCCTGTAAATATTTTTGTTTCCAGGTATTGATGCGTTTAGGCAATAACCAGTCATTCTATGTGCAGCTAAATGCTTAACATTGCTTACAGTACATATAGTACTACAAAACAACTTTAGATGCGCAATATAATTGTTGTGGACACAGTAATTTCATATTCGGAACGATAAAAGACAAAAAGTGGATACAAAGGCAATGGAAATCCCCCTACGTGACTCGCAAGATATGGTTCAGTAAACTCACAAGTGAGGTACAGATCATTAGATTGATATTTGCAAGACGGGTTCAGTATTCAAACAGTCGCCTTGTTTGCTTTCCATAATTTTCTACATAACGAACATGTCCTGGTAGGTTTATGTCGCCGGTTAAGTGAAGGAAATACATTTAAACAACACCTCAAACACGAGTATTGGTATAGATAAACGATTTTATGCATAAAATTCCTTGTGTAATCGGCAAGTGTTGAAATAAACGAAACACGTTGAGAAGAGTACGGTGTTTTACCGGCAATTATAGGACGAAAGCGGGTGAAGAATGTATTCATCTGGAAAGATAAAGTATTTCTTGACATGATACAATCGATTACATACCGCCTCAGCATCATTGCAACAAGTGGTTCATAATTATTTAGATAGTCCCACCTATTTTCGTCAATCGGATCGTAAAATCTGCTTGCAAGATCCGGTTGGGGTTCAGTTCGTTTATATACTGTGATTTGAGAATATACCAACAAGTGTAAGCAATGGTATATATGTTAAGTTTTCTATGAGAGTTAATGTCCTTTATCTGTATAGTAGTCGATAAAAGTATGTATACGTACTAGTTAACTTCTGGATTACAATAAAATATTCAGTATTATCAAATAATTCATATAAAACTTTCGGAAGAAAGTGTCAAACTGCGTTCCTATATGAATAAAATCTGAAAAGTAGATCCCTCGGAATTACCAACAAGGCACACAGTGAAAATTGCAGACTCGGTTTGATTGAGTCTGTTAATGAACAGTAATGGAAAATGCAACACTGCCTACGCCCCCTAGCACCGGGATTAACTTTATGCAACCAACTTTCCAAAAATAGAATATATGTCAGATGGTCAGAAAAGTACTACTTTCAATGATGCACATGACTTTATATTGCACAATCCAAAAAGGGAATAATCAACAAAAACTGATTCAATATTTTCAATAAGCAATATTCAATCTTCCAATCTAAATGAAACTCATCTAGCAATTACTGGAAATTTTAACGTATTCTAATTATGAAATGCATGTACCAATAAGCTGCATCTGACAAAAGGCTGCATTTTACAACTTCCAAAAAGAATTATTCAAAAACGTAAGAAATGCTAAACGTATTGGTCGAGAGGGCTAAGACGCTTTCCTACGGAGGTGAATGCCCCGGGTTCAATTTCTGGCTACTCCCATTGTGCTGTGCCCTTAGGCAGGACACTTTATCACGACTGGCTGTAAATATGTACCAGCAAGTTGCTGGGGGTAAGGTATAATTGGTTTTCACTGTTCTAAAATTAGGGTCGATCAAAAGCTCATAAAACGACGGTAAACAAAATTTACATTACCTTTATGCTTGTGAACTAAGCATAGAAACGTTATGATTTTTGTGTAAATGTAAATGTGTTTATCAATCTTAAGTGCTGTAATGTAACGTAGGTTTTAGTGAAAAACATAACAAAGCATGATATATTATTATTATTATACCAGATTTATATAGCGCCCTTTTCATGATCAATTTCACGTTCAAAGGCGCTTTACATAGTTCAAATGCAGTCACACAGGGCGCATAATTCATCCTCTACTAGTACAGACACAGAGCGATCTGACCAGAGGGACAGAGTGAGACAGAGCCCCCATGACAGAAAGATCAGAAATCAGATACAGGCTTGTCCGGCTAACTTAGCCTAGCTCGTTGCGAATAGACAGCCTAGTTCTTTAACGTGCCCAGTGTATAGCACTGATGCACGCAAGGATTGCCTGGGTTCTTGACCAGTACACCTCTAGTTGGGTGGGAAACACTGAAAAGCGTTTCTGAAAATTCCCGAGTAGCTGCCTGCGATCGAACCCCCGACCTCAGGATTGGAAGGCCAGTGTGCAAACCACTGAGCTATCCGTCCACCCATATACCATATACTTAGTGGAAGACATTCATTGCTTAGCAGCTTATCTGTTCTTTTTTACTACGGATGTTTTCATTTTTCGTTTATGATATTGAAGCGACTTTACACCTTATTCGTCAAAATTAAGATTGACTTCGTTGCTTAGGGAATAAAGTTCACTTTACATTGACATTTTCTGCATTATTTTCATCTTCCTTGAAAATGGGGTCTTTTTAATTCGTATTTTTCTGTATGTCAGACGTATATTTAATGATTCATTTTATGTATATGAGGAGTTTAGAACTTGAATACGTTTTTAAGAGCACAAATGCAGTGCATTTCGCATTGACATCGGAACAAAACTGTAAAACATACTTCAAAATGAAATAAAATGGGTTAATTTGATTAATAAGAAATATTGCGTGTTATTGTTTTATTTTCGATCGATTTACATCTGTTCTATGCAGTTCATTTTTTACCATTATAAAGGCAAATAACGTAATTATCATAACATATGTTACCGTTGAAATATGCTGAAATTAAAAAGGAACCTCATTTCCTACGTATATGTATAACTGTGCTTAACAAATCTGCGTTAAATAACTTACAAAATATGTAGCCATAGGGAATATATTTCATCAAAGATCATTCCCTGCACTGTACATGATACATGAAACATATATTGATGATAACGTATGTGTCAAGGAGCTGAGGTTAAACATAATACAGTAATCATTAATCCCTGTGTCTATTTACTGTTGCGACCATCTTCTGAAATGTTTTCTATATAATTGAAGGTATCAAATCCACAAATAAGCAAGTTCTATGTAACAGTGCTATTGAAATATATCAAATTTTGATGCCTGGTTAGCTCATATAATTTTGTTTTGTATCATTTGAAAGTATATTGTCTACTGAAAAAGAAAATATAAATTACATGACAAAATATCTTATAGATTTTTTTTACTTTATAGCTCTTAAATGATACAGAAATTCAATTATTACAATATACAGTGTAAAATTTATCATTTCGCAGTCAAAAAACAAGACTTTAATGATTCTTACGTATTACTTATGGCCATCTTATTTACTTATTCTTGTTCAGCAGATACCACTCTTTCAAATGATGGGGTCACCAGGCATCGAAATGTTATCTATTTGTGGATCGGATACCTTAACAAACCTTTAAGCAAGTAGATTATCAGAATCCTTTTGACAAAGGTTTTATCACCTGGTGCCAGAAACGAAAGTACTATTTTGAGACTGATTAAAAGTAAATGCCAAGATAAAATTTTTATTAGTATTTCAATTGCCAGTATAGTCCCTCTCTACTCTTATTTAAATGGAATGGATATTTTGCTGATATTCAAAACGGGTAATCAAACATTTGTGTTCCATTTGTGACATTTAGTGTTTAGGCTGATCACTATTAATTCTAATGTAAGCCTCCGCATGTCTAGTCACAAGTGGTCCAAACATAAATAGTGCTAATTCCTTTTTTTTATCCTCGTGCTCTTTCTCAATTTTCTTTTCTTTTAACCTATCGCGTCTCAGTATGTACGTGTAGCATTCTATCAAAATCGCCATGTTCCTATCGCAAGCTCTTAAAAAGAGTAAAATGAGTAAATTCAGCGGGTTGTATTTAACGACTATATGAAAGTTAACACCGACTTTTCTTTTTGCTTTTCTATAGTAGCAATATAGTTTTGATGGGAATGTAAGTCTCTGAAAATTTGATATGCTAGAAAATGTTTACAAAAAGTTATAAAGTAAGTGGATATACTATGAAATAAAGAACAGCCGGATTTAATGGTGTTCAGCTTTTTAATGTTGTATCTCATACAATTAAGTTTATAAAGGAGGGAGATAATTAAATCAAATAGCGAGATAAACTCACGATTCTGAAACATTGCGCTTTTTTAATGGCCATTACCATTGTTTAAAATTTCAACAAAATGGTTTGGTTATTTTTGGAGTTGTTCTTTTGAAAAGAATTTTTTTATGTAAGGTTAACTGTGTAAGGGAGTTAAGTAAACTAGGTTTATTTATTCTTTATGTACAAAATACCCTTAATCTTTGTGTAAAAATCTGGGTCAGAACAATCATCATCTTCAGAAGCCATGTCATTGGCCGTCTTGTCAAGTTCACAGCTACAATGAATTGCTCTAAATTTCGTGTTACAGCAACATCTGTCTTCATTTCGACTTTCTTTTCTGACTGACATTGATTTTGAATATGACAAATTCATGCTCATCATTTCACCAGGAATCCATCCACAACCCAAAACATGCCAAACTGCATTTCTTTCATCCATCCTTTTTCAAAACATACAAAAGAAACCATGTAGATCATTGCTTTTGAATCTAATGCACTATATATTGATAGATTTGAAATTCTTGACATAATTGAAGCTTTTAATGGAACCTCGAGGTACCTTGATGATATCTTAAATATGGACAACCATTATTTTCAGAAATGGTGAAGCACATTCATTAAAACAAATTACAGCTTAACAAGGCTAATATCTCAAATTTAGAAACGTCATTTTTTAACAATTGCAAATAGTAATTTAGGCACGAAAAAGGCAAAAGAGATGATATCAGTTTTGAAAATGTCAACTTCATCACCTGCCTAGATGAAAATTTTCCTCGAGCAACATCATACGGTATCTACATTTCATAACTTCTTCGTTTTGCAATACTGCGCTCAAAATAGGAGGATTTTAATGATAGAAATCTTCATATTACCAAAAAGCTATAACAACAGGGATACCAATACTAGTATCATAAACCAGAAGACTTTAACTTAAATTTTACTACCGATAGTTCGAACTTTTAAAGAAATATAACACAAACCTTGAAACACTTCTAAAACTCGGTCCTACTCCGTGGTGAATAAACTTTCAAAAAACATTTGTAAAATGTATAAAAAAAGTTTATCAAAACATGAATCAATGCGCGAAAATTGTTCATCACAGTGCATGTTTGGCGATTGTTCACACAGTTAGTCGCTACGGTTTCCAGTTTGATGGTACGATGACTAATAATTTAAAAGTATAAAACTAAACGTTTGTCTTGGCGCTCTGACTTCAGACAAAATGTTGAGTAAATTGTAGATTAACCCTATTTACAATATTATATTTAATTTATTTAATCTGCTATTTTGTCAGTAATGTTAGACCCTTTCTCAGCAGGGAGTCATCTATTTACACTGTCTTGTCTAACTTGTTGAAAGTAGGGTCAGTGCGAAGTTGGCATGCCATAGACGCAGTTTCCTTTATCCAGGTAACTGCCTGTTTTAGTGCAGTGCTCCTCTTTATATCTTGTTTTTTTCCATTTCGTATTTCCTATTACATAAATTTTCTTATTTGTTCTTGGTGTTTCTTTCCTCTGCCCCCTTCCCCTTGCATTTACACCCCTTCTCCTTTAACTATGAGTGAAGTTAGGTGCCTACCAAAACTTTAGCCGTCGGCCGTCCCTGGGTGGTGTCCCACTGTGTTGTTTGTTTTCCTGTTTGTGTCTGTCTGTCTGTCTGTCTGTCTCTCTCTCTCTCTCTGTGCGTGCGTGCGTGCGTGTGTACAGTTGTCCTGTGTAAATGCGTGTTTTCGTATCTGTGTTTTGCGGTGTATGGAGACTGCGTTTTATGCGCATGGCTTTTCCTGTTGAATATTCACCCTTGCTGTTTTACTCTTTCCCCGACACCCCAACCCTTTATCTACCCTATACCAATTAATATTTTGCATATAGTTAAAATTCACTTTTTCTTGTGGGCCTGCTTTGCAATGTATGGCTCTAGTGCAGTATTTGGGGTGCTCTGTTCTTCTAGGAAAGCTGCCTTTACACTTTATGTTCATTTTTTATACCGATGACAATTGAATGGCAGCCTTTCAGAACATAAAATGTGAAACATACATGGTCTCCTTTCTTGTGTTTATATAATGGCTTTTTTATTTGCTTATAAGGTTATTCTGCTCGAATGTTATGTACTTGACAATAAAATTTCTTTTTAGTCTGAAAAAAAAAATGATAACAAATACATAACGCCGTAACATTACACTTGATGAGAATTCGAGGTCACTTGGAGCACATAAAATATATTGTTTCGGTATATGTGGCCGAAAACCTTATTGTCCCAAAAGGTGTAGGTCATATAGAACATTCTAGGCATATTGCCCTGGACGTGGAGGTAATTTTAAGCAAACAAACCGCATGCCTATGAAATCAGAGGTTATATGAAGCATACAAGTCATATTGCCCTAGGACGTGGAGGTCAGTTTATATTGCCTTAGGACCTGGAGGTCATTTTTAGCAAAAATAAATAACAAAAAAAAACAACCGTATGCCCAAAAAATTAGAGGTCATATAAAGCATGCAAGCCATATTGCCCTGGACGTGGAGGTCATTTTAAGCAAACAAACTGTATGCCCTTAAAATTAGAGGTTATATAAAGCATGCAAGCCATATTTCCCTGGACGTGGAGGTCATTTTAAGCAAACAAACTGTATGCCCTTAAAATTAGAGGTTATATAAAGCATGCAAGCCATATTGCCCTAGACGTGGAGGTAATTTTAAGCAAACAAACCGCATGCCTATGAAATTAGAGGTTATATAAAGCATACAAGTCATATTGCCCTAGGACGTGGAGGTCAGTTTAACCTAAAAAAAACCCCGTGTGCCCGAATAATTAGAGGTCATATAAAGCGTACAAGCCATATCGTCCTAGGACGTGGAGGTAATTATAAGGAAACAAACATATGCCCCAAAAATTAGAGGTCATATAAAGCATACAAGCCATATTGTCCTAGGACGCGGATGTCATTTTAAGCAAACAAACCATATGCCTCCAAAATTAGAGGTCATATTATGTATACAAGCCATATTGTCCTAGGACGTGGAGGTAATTTTAATCAATTAAACCGTATGCCTAAAACATTTGAGGTCATATAGAACATTCAAGCCATATTGCTTTAGGGCGTGGCTGTCAGTTTAAGCAAACAAACCGTATGCCCGAAAAATTTGAGGTCATATAAAGCATACAAGCCATATTGTCCTAGGACGTGGAGGTCATTTTGAGCAATGAAACCTTGTTCCCCCAAAATTAGAGGTCATTTAAAGCATGCAAGCCATACTGCCCTAGCACTTAGAGGTAATTTTAAACAAACAAACCGTATGCCTCAAAAATAAGAGGTCATATAAAGCCTACAAACCCAATTTCCCTAGAACGAAGAGATCATTTTGAAGCAAACAAACCGTATGCCCAAAATATTAGAGGTCATATAAAGCATACGAGGAATATTACCCAAGGACGTTGATGTCAGTTTAAGTAAACAATCCTTATGCCTCAAAAATGTGAGGACATATAAAGCATACAAGCCGTATTGCCCTGTGACGCGGAGGTAATTTTTATGAATCAAAACGTATACCCCAAAAATAAGAGGTCATATAAAGCATACAAGCCATATTATATGGAGGTAATTTTAAGCAACCAAAGCGTTTGCTCCAAGAGAACAGTTATTACTACTGAGCCTCCAAGCACAAGCAGAGGTTTAGCTCTGGATTTCAGACAAAATTTAATGAAACCTTGCGTTTAGAAATTTAAAAGAAAACATTTTTTTCTTATATTCGGAATACGTGTTATCAAAAATATGAGGGAAAAAAACAACTAAGCAACCCCGGACAAATTTCTTCTTAAAAGTTGTTTAGAAATAGACTTTATAACAAATTATTTGATAATCATAAAAATAACATGTTTTTCATGCATCTATCATACAACTGTTTGTTTTTACAGTTTCAGGGAATACTGGCATGTGACTACAGCTGTCCATCTGACAAACCTTATTGTAGTGACGTTGGTTGTATCTCAGACTGTCCAGAACCATTTTATATAAATGGTAGCGACTGCGTAAGAGACTGTGGAAAATTGTTTGTAACTATGCAAAGAGCATGTATAGAAAACTGTCCAAATAATACATATATAAAAGACACACTGAAGCAAACATACACAACGCAGTACTTGGAAAGGAAATGCATCTCATGCTTAAATGAGAATGAGTATTTAATGAACCAGACTTGTGTAAATCTATGTCCAGAAAATTGGAGAACTATTGACTACCGTCACTGTACGACAAAATGCCCCACAGTTAGACCATTCAAACTAAAAAAAGTAATATCAAATCTTCTTCATTACACTTGTGTTGAGAAATGCCCTTACTACATGTATCAGGAAAATAGCTTCTGCGTGGAGATTTGCTCGGAAAATAGAGTAAAGTCTGGTTCTTCTTGCTTAATAAACTGCCCTCCTTCAAACCCGATATTACTGTTTAGTGAATGTATATCTGAATGCCCCTCGACGGAGATATTTAATGGATCTGGAAATAGTACATGTATTTACCAGTGCCCTATTGACCAGCCGTTTGTGTCAACTAATAGATGTGTTAGTCAATGTCCAGAAATCGCGAAATTGAAAATGTACAAAAATGGATTAAACATTTGTTCTGATAAATGCGAAAATGGAAACTTTATGTATAATGATTCCTGTTTGAATAGTTGTCCAGCTTTTACAGTAGCTGTCAATAACAGCTGTATCAACAGTTGTCCTAAAGATAGTCCTTTCATGTGTATGGTGAAAAAGGGACAAATATGTGGTACTGGACCGAAAGAAAATTTAGATCATGCAGTCTGTGTGCAAAATTGTCCTAGCAACATGTTCATTTCAAATAGAACATGTGTATACGCATGCTCTCATGGAATGCCATCATTCAATAATGAATGCTCAGATATTTGTCCAGTAGACAATCCATATCGATATACAAGTGTCATCACTGAAGGTTGTCCATTGATTTATTCTTGCGGAAAGGTCAGATATTTGATTGAATGCACGGACAAATGTTCGCGTACATCATACCTATATAACAAAAGTTGTGAATTATATTGTCCAGAAGGCACATTTTATGATGACAATACATGCGTAGAACAGTGTCCTCTATCAAAAATGTACATACTGAATTCAAGGCTAACGTATAACATTTGGAAACAAACAGATAGTCTATGGCCTTACTTCCAGGAGAAGGAACAATCAATACATATACAAAAATGTGTTTCTTCATGCCCAGGAGGGAAATTATCATATAATTTCACATGTGTCGATTCCTGTCCCGACGAAAGTCGCTTTGTTCGTAATATGACTTGCACCCGAGATAATTGTGATACTCAATATATCTATAATAATAGATCAGGTATCTTTTGTACTGAGACGTGCAAAACCTATGATTTTAGACTCAATAATACTTGTGTTCAAAGTTGTCCAGAAACATACACGGTTTTAAACGAAAGCTGCGTTGAAAAGTGTCCCTCAAGCCACCCTTATATTTTCAGATCTGTTCTTGGAAAGAGATGTTTATATACGAAGAAATGTTTAGCTGTAAAAGAAGTTGAAATATGTGTTTCAAAATGCCCAAACAACAGCTATATTCAGAATACGAACTGCTTAAGTTTCTGCCCAGAGCCGCTTATAACATACAAAAATAGATGTGTTCGATCATGTCCGGTGTCTTCGAAATTCATTGATAAATCGAATATTATGATTAAGGACTGGAAGCGAAAAAGTGGCTCATTAGAGAGTCATGAAAGAGTGATATTAATTCCAAAATGTGTATCAGCATGCCCTGCTAAAAAGGTGGCAGTTGGTTTGACTTGCGATGCTACATGTCCAGTGCATTCAAGATTTGTTTACAATGGTTCCTGTATCACTGGGCCATGTAACACTACATTTACGTTTTATTCCTCGGCTGGTATCTTATGTACCAATACATGTCCTTCAGGTACATTTGGATACAACAAAACATGTGTTTTACAATGTCCCGCTGGCTATTTCTCTTTGGACCAAAGTTGTGTTACAGAATGTAATAAAGAAAGATTTATAGTGAACAATGAGACAACATTGTTAAGCTCCCGAAATTGTAATATTGATTACTTTGGAAGATGTGAGATGAAATTTCGTTACGATATACAATGCAGACATGACTGCCCGCAAAAGAAGTTTCTTTGGAATAATACTTGCTTAGACGTGTGCCCTCATAACATGATAATTTTCAATAAAACTTGTATTATGAAATGTCCTTATACACATTTATATATAAAACAATATCAAATTGATGTAAAATATTGGAATTTTTCATTTTACCGCGACAGATACATCAAAACTACGGAATATTGTCATGTTAAGGAATGTGTTCAGAATTGTTCAAAGTTCAAATCTGGAAATAGTTGTGTTGAAAAATGTCCTAGCTCTCGGTCGTATTTAAACGGTGACAGATGTCTTAGTTTTTGTCCAGATGACACTTTTGCAGACCTTAGGGATAAGAAGTGCGTAGAAAATTGTCCAAATGACACGATAAAACAAGGACATACGTGTAGGATTATTTGTGGAAATAATTTATTGTATAAAGATGGGGAATGTGTACATGACTATGAATGCGAAGAGAAATCATTTGAGTTTGCTGGACAGTGCCTTCACAATTGTCCTGATGGATTTGTTTGGTTCGTCTCATGTGTTAATGTGTTAGCTGTCGGATTGTGTATACCAGTCCTGTTTATACCAACAATAGGTTTAATCATACTTGGCCGCCACATCTTTATCGACCTTTTGACTATAATTCGGCTCACATTTTTCAAAGAGGTAAGAACATGTACTAAAAGGAATATTTTTCAGTAATATGAATTAAGGCACTGCCTCAATCGGTACTCGATCTGACTTCAACTCATCCCATAAGATTTGAAAGAACTGTCTAATGACAGCAACGATTCCATATAGTTTTAAAGGTAGAATTTGTAATAAAAACAACACTGCCCATATTTTACTGACACAAGGAAATGGCGTATTCTTCCAAAAAATAAAACCGAAGTCAGACGCTCTGTGCACGTGCCGGAAGGACACATTTTTAAATTCGATAGTATATCTCATTCGGTATATCGCATGTTACAGTAGAGGGAACGATTCCCTATTATTAGGAAGTAACTGACTTTATAAAGGATAGATATCTCGGCATAATGGAATTTAATTTGTTATTGAATTGTTTGTTTTGTAATAATTAATAGTTTTGCCTTGTTCCGTTTTGTAACAATGCATCTCAAACTATGCAGTTGAAAAGTTACTAAATTACCCTTTTGGCAAACGTGCTCAGTCATTGAACTTAGATCAAAAATCTTTTGCAAGAAGTTTTGAGGTCGAGTTTGGTAATTTTTTGTTGGTTACCTTAAGGTATTCTGCATGTTTGATAAACCGGAAGTGATGGGGTAACGTCATTTATCCGGATAACGTAGAATAGAGCCTGGATTCGGCGTACGGAAATGAAAATTCATTTTATGAATTTATGGCAACCCGAGAGTAAATTTATTTAAATGGCAATGTTACTATCTTTTTAAAGTTAGAATATGATATTTAAACATCTGACACATTAAATGATTCAAAATAGTGTCTTCGAATCAGCTTGATATGTATGGATCACTTTGATCATGGGCAAATATCTCAAAAACAAGCACAAGGACCTATACTCCTATACTTTTTTCACCATATCATATGCCATATGTTTATTAACAACTGTGAGAAGTTTCATTAAAATCTACATTGCAGAAATATTTCTATTCGCGAAAATGTTATGAAAATTGTGTTTTTTCCTTAGACTCCCATCATGAAACATGCGTTAGGTCCAAACTTCTCAAATAAGTCTAGAAAAAAATCAAGCGCACGACCTTATCATTTTTATTTGCTGAATTTTTAAGTATATTCTGAAGTTTTGAAAAATCAAGGTTTAATCAAAACTTACATCGTAGAAATTTTTTTTTTATCAGAACGTGCAGAACTACCTTAATTGAAACAAACTGAGGTTCTGTATTTTTGAATAACATACCTTACCGTGTATTACACGTATCATATCAGTCTATAATACTTATAAAATGGTATCAATTTCTGATCCCGTGTTTAACTTAATGGGTCAGTGACCACTGATTAAAAAATGTTTGGAATAAAGTAAACATATGCCTTGGAAGGCAAGGTTGAATCTGTGTCAACTATTAAAACAAAACCCTTTCTTTCAAAATTGAATCTTTTTACAGCAATTATGATATTTTATTATATTGTTTTTTTTTCTTTATTTTGAAACTACTTGCTTCATGTGATGTGTATGAACAAAACATCATTAAACGGATTTCTCTCACTACGCCAACGATTAAACAGAGAGCCATATAATTATAATGTTATAAAATTATTTGAATTCAGCATCACTTTTAATATGTTTCCGTCCGTCATTCGACAGCTCTTGAACAGAAATGTTATTGGATATATATGCCTCGATTTAGAAAGGTCGTACACGTCATAATGTTATGATGGAAGTTTATGGGAAAACAATCGGTGACCTGTAACCTATAGATAATTTGATTTATTTTATTTTGGTATATTTCTAGCTGACATTGAAAAGCCTGAAAATGTAGATTTTTAACCTAATACAATGATTATAAGATTTTAGAATAATAAATAAAGTATAAAAGTAGTAAGAAAGTAACAAAATAAATGTCTTTCTCTCTGATTTGCAAAAATATGATTTCGTCGGGATGATGATAGCGGTGAAGCTAGCTTTAAGACAAATACTTTTCACTGTTAAAGTTTAGTTAAATTAACTTTATTTGCTATTACTAATTAACTTTACCTCTGCATTACCAGAATCATTGCTTTATTGCAAACAGATGTATCAAAAACATAATTGTGACTTTTTGATTTGACTACAGGATCAGTTAACTGAATATTTGACGAAGAAACACATGCAACGACCAATCAAAGCCGCAACTCAAACGCCAAGAAAAGAAGAAGAGGTATTACTTTTAGAGGACATGGACAGCAGTGATGAGGAGTTGTTATTATTTACAAGGACCAGATGTCGAATTATTGACGGGGATGTAGAAACTGTTTTGTGATATATAAAGAAACGAAAAACATATTGAATCGGTTACTGTAAAAATTGGAGAAGAGAACATTAAACCATCTAAATGTGTAAGGAATCTTGGTGCTTTTCTAAAATGAGCATGGAAAAACATATTAACTCAGTTTGTAGATCAGGGTACGGACAGCTACGTCAAATAGGCCACACCAGGCAATATCTAAATACAGATGCTACAAAATCTCTAGTAAATTCACTCGTCACTTCACGCCTTGATTATTGCGATGCGCTCTTGTATGGTGTTCCGAAGGTCTTGCTGGGGTTTGTGTTTGGAGGTTTGGGTAAAGTTCAAAAATAAGGAAGTGTAAAGCAAACCATATCATATTTGCCCTCCGTTATTGGTCAAATACTTGTCATTTTTAGTATAGATTTATAAGAAAAAATATATGATTATGCAGAAATGGAATTGGGCTTGCCGACGTTTTCTGATTCTTATATCTTAAAGTCTGCGAGTGCAACAATCTAGTATCAATTAAGTACAAGAAGTCGAGATTATATTTTTGCCATTTTACCGTTGTGTTTATTGCTTTTTGTTAAATGTAGATAAAAATCATGCACACAGTTCTGAGAACTTAACCCAACAACACTTTACTTTTACATGTCCAACGTTCAACTACATGATTCTTTTTATTTTCTAAAGCGATTTATATGAATTTTCAGGCCTTTCAATTTTCAGATAATAGCAGATTCGGCTTGGCTGAGTCTGTTAGTGAGAGATAATGAAATGTGCTCCCTAGATTCGGCTTTAGCGACATTCTTTTGTTGTAAAGCCGAATGCACTTAAGGATCCCAAAAGGACCACAAAAAATATAACTACACTGAGTCCAAGTACTTTCATTTACAGCCGCACTACTTGTGTGATAACAAAACCAACTTAAGAAAGTTACCTAGTAGAGCGAGCCTTTTCAGTCCATATATCGAGGTGTACTAGGTTATTGCTTAGTCATTTTGGACATTACTAGTTGAAGTTTGTATATGTCTATGCCCCGTTCCCCACAGTTTCGAAACAGATGTTTTATATTGTTAAGTTATTTGCTATTCCGCCGGTCGGTAAGTACTTTGATTTTCTATCAATAAAACGAGGACGTTTTTGCCTGCAATGGTCATACTTGATAGGATGTTTTCCTATGGTAAATAAATGACCATTATTGTTTCGATGGTCAGAATATCAAAGTTTAAGGTCAAAGTAACCTGCAGACTGAAAACGATTTAATTTCTCATTAACTTCAGAATGCTTGGACATTCGAATTCACTAGTCAAACTTCCATTATTCCTACGATTGCCATTGGTCTGTAGATGACCACTAGTATATTTTTGGGTCAGTAGGTCACAATGACCTCAAGACTGAAAATGGTACCTCTTAATTACTTAAAATTACTCAAATACAGTAATCGAACTTCAAAGAATGATTGCCTGTGGTCGATAGATAAACCCTTTATTAGTTGGAATCAATAGGTTAAGTGTTACAGACTTCTTCACATTGAAAACAGCTGGACCTACAGTTGCCAAGCTACATAATCTCAGCCGCGCCATGCGTTTGCGACCAGCGTGGATCGAGACCAGCCTGCACATCCGCGCAGTCTGGTCAGGACCCATTTTGTTCGCTAACGGTTGCTCTAATTGCAATAGGCTTTGAAAGCGAACAACATGGATCCTGACCAGACTGCGCGGATGCGCAGGCTGGTCTCGTTCCATGCTGGTCGCAAACGCACTATGTGGGTTTTCTCATGGCGCGGCTCATATAATGATTTTTTGTTGTTCGTAAATGAACGTTATTGCTTTGGGGAAGTCAGTAGGTCAATAGCCAATCAGACTGAAAACCATTCATCTCACTAACTATAGAAGGTTTATACCTTCAAAAATCAAACTTTATATTTTAGTTCCAAGAGGAAAGAGAAAAAAAACATATAATTTTTAGGGTCAGAAGGTCAATGTCTTCGTGACTTTTAGGCTGAAAATGGTTTCTGCCAGAGAAAGCTTGTACTTACAGTAGTCATAGGATGATTACCTTTCGGTAGGAGATGATCTCTATATCTTTCAGGAGTTAGGCAGAAGTCATAGGTAGGGGGCCAATAGGGTTTACCATGCACCCTCACTAGACTTCTTTTCATCGGTACCAAATTGTCTGGCAGGACCAACCCTTTCGAAATAAAAAATGTTCTCATGAAAAAACTCTTTCCCACTATATAAGATTTCACTGTTTCCATGGCAACCGTTCATTTTTGGAAAATACGACCATATTGAGGATATTCAGTCATATCTTGGTCAGTGTTAGTGATAAAACAATAAAAATAGTGTCAAAATGGAGCTAAGACATTAGCCTTTAAAAAGCAATATTTGTATGTGAATCAGCTAATTTGCATATTCATGAATATTAATGAGAATATTACAAAATGACAAAATTTTATTAGAAAATAATATTTTTTTAAAGTTTTAAATCAATCTGAATGTACCAGACAGTTTTGATCTGATCTGAAAGTCTCTCAGTGTTTTCGTAAATAATATTTTCTAACACTGTAACTTTTTTACTCCAAATAGGTATGTTTAGCTAATTTGCATAATATTAACCATAACCACAACCAACACCTCAGGAAACAAGATACCACTTAAATTTGATAAAATGATATAATTAAATATTATCAATGAAATAACAATTATGTGAGCTATATTGTTAGGAAATGAAATTTGAACACCTTCTTGGAGAAGGAATCAGTGTGTAACATACTTTACACATGCTACGTTACCATTTCAAAAACCTTGTTTTGTTATTAATTATTTAGAATATATAGATCAGACAACTTTGATCTGGTCTCTCAGTGTTTTCTAAAATAGTATTTTATTACTGTGAAGGTAAATAATTTTTCTACATTTGGTATTTTAGCAAATTTAGCAAATCAATCTATGTTGAAACAGACATATCTGAAAACAAGATATAACTAAAACTGAACATGATGAACTAAACTGTGATCAATAAACTTGTGTTATTTGAGCTAAAGCACATGACAATATAATGTAAATACTTATTTGAAGGAGGATTCTGTTTGTAACATACTTAACACATGTTACGTTACCATTCCTGTAATCTTTTTTTATTGTATTGTTATTTTCTCAGAAAATGGTAGAGGAATATTTAGTTATCAAGTTGTTAAATACTTCTACAAAATAGTACAGCTCCATACTTTCCAAGCAATGAGATTTTTTCCATAACGGCGCTTAAAAGTACTTTACCACTGTACTTTGCTGTATTTAGAAATATATATGAAGAAATCTGAATCACTGATTTCCATATTATGATATCATGGATTTGTTAAATCGTTAAAGTAATTATTCTAACATTCTTTCTTCACTTTCGTCAACAAAGACATTATCTGAAACATTCATTACACATTCAATGTTCTTTTTTTTCATTTTGAATTAATGCATCTATCAATTTAATTATACTAATATCTGTTTCTTAAATATGTTGTTCTTTTATTTGATGTATTTGATAGTTTCAATATTGTTGTCAGTACTTACATTTTACATTAATTATATATTTTTATGTATAAATTCTGTATATATTAAACATGTATACATCTCTACTAACATTCATACACTGATAATAGGGTAACAATTTGGGGCTTCCTTTCATGGAAATCGTTTTAATGGAATATTTATCTCGTTTTGTGTTATTGTGAAGTGCATCAATGCAGTTATTTATGTGAGAAATAAAGCATTTTGTTTTTTAGTTTCAGAAAGACATATATTGTATTGAAATATTCATGGGCTTATTGATGAAATATTCACTAACGAAAAGCCGCACTGAACAAAAACTAAAAAACTAAATGAAATTTCAAGTACTTCAAGTAATCTTTAGATTTAAACTTATAAAACTGGAAAAAGCAGCCAAGAATGTGAATGATATTAAGTCTATGAAAACCAAATTGTTAGGAAAACAATCACATAATGCTATTTAAAACTGACAGAAAGATACTAAGCGCTGTATGAACGACACTAATGAGTCTGAAAACCTTTTACATTAGACTTTAAGAAGATCCTTTTAAAGCAAAGATCGCAACCAAGCAAATAAATAGCAAACTCAGTTGGATCATGGCTGTTTATGAGAGGTAATGAAGTGTGAAAAGCATCTTATACCCCCTAGCACTGGATTAAGAGGAATTATATTTTAGTAAGTATGGTCCAAAAGGACCAGAAAATTAAACAAAACTGAAAGTGAGAACGAGGATATTATTTTACGGATTACTTAAAATTTGAACTGAAAAGCAGATGAAATGTCTGAAAAATATGGAATGCATAGATTATGAGGCAGTAGTGTTACAAGAATCAAATTCTACACGTCTTGATTAAGATGGTACTTACGATGTTTTCACTTTAATGTTACCTAATATAGAAATTTGCTCTCTTGTTGGTTATCTGTTATGAATAATATGTTGCTTTATAGCATATCATTCATGAATTAGAAAGCAAATGACAAAAGAAGATCATAGGCTCTCAAAATCACTTTATTTTTAGGAATGAAATTTTATTACACTTTGATTCTGAAGCAATTTGTATCATACTCTTGAGTTTCTTGCTAAAGAAAGGTACCGGTAATGCCTTTGTCATAACCTTTAGTATGTAACTTAATTGATAATCAAACTGTTTTGTTATGATTGATGCATAGTTACTCTTAGTAGTATTTCTCTTAATGTTACGGTATATCAAGGAATATTTCAACACATAATATAATTTATTCCTTGTCTGAACAATTTAGAATACCAAAAATATTTTGTACATTTTGTCATTCTTGTAAATGTTTCAAAATGACTACAATAGTCTTCTTTATTTCGTATGTATAAAGTTTTATATATTTCTTGTATCTTGATTTGGTATCATTAAAACAATTTAGCTGGTTTTAGTTTTAAATCTAAAGTTTTTACTTTAAATACCAGCATATTTTTTTTGTTATTAGTTTTGGTTTAGCAAAACTTTGCAAAAGAAATTCAGTCATGTAATGTTGAGCAGTTAACCTAACAAGTGTTGATGGATTCTGTACTGGAACTACTCAGTTCTCTGCAGGCAAGAGCTAAGTTCTCCGCATTGTACAGGTTTGTGTAAGTCTACTTCTACTAAGCTGACTTTAGACACGATGTATTTATTTAATCGTCACGGAGAGCAAAGGCCTCATCCAGATATCTGACTCAGGACCCTATGATTCATCCTATAAAGCTAGGGTTGGTTTTGTATATCTTCTTTTAATGCTACCTATTCTAAAATTCAAAAAGTAATTTTTTATAAAATATGACTTTTACTTACAGGAAGACTGAAAATATCAGCTGTATGATCATAATATCATGGATGCACAGATGGATATTATTGCGTGCTTTATTGAAATTCCATCTAGAATTACATGGATGGTGCATTATATTTTAGGCTATTTCTGAAATAACAGAAGAAAACCTTCTTAAAACTAACAGCTAACAGTTTAAATAAATCAGTATGCGGCAATTTACGCTTCAGCTTCTTTTTAAATATTTTTAAAAAAAAGCAACGGTTGTGGTAACGTATTTCAAAGTGTGTTACGGAAAACATATCACACTCTCTGACAAGTAAAGAAATATATTGTATTATTATGGTACAAATAATTAATATTAACCATGTTTATGAAATATTTTCTGAATAACTGATGCAATACAACAAGGTTGTTGAAATGGAAACGTAACATGTGTAATGCATGTTACAATTTTATTCTTCCTTTAATAAAGTGTTAATTCTATGTCTAAAACATTATAGACCACATAAAAATTGGTTTTTTATTGATAACAATCAATTATATCATTTTATTCAGTTTCAGGGGTTTCAGAATTTTATTCGTTGTTTGTGACACTGGTTCATTTTATACAAATTAGCTGAGCACACGCAGTTTTGAGTAAACAAATGTGCCATAAAAGTAACAAAATGATATATTACAAGACACTGAGAGACTTTAAGACCAGAACAAAGCTGATTAGTACATTTAAATTGATTTAAAACTAAGAAAATGGATTTTTTTAAACAAAATTTTGTTATTTTTTAACATTCTTATTAATATTCATGAATCTGAAAATTAGTTAATTAACATAAAAATGCTGCTTTGTAAGTGCTAATGTCTTATCTCAATTTTGACACCATTTTTATTGTTTTATCTCTAAAACTGACCAAGATATGACTGATTATCCTCTATATGGTCGTATTTTCCAAAAATGAACGGTTGCCATGGAAACAGTGAAATCTTATATAGTGGGAAAGAGTTTTTTCACGGGAACATTTTTTATATCGAAAGGGTTGGTCCTGCCGAACAATTTGGTACCTATGAAAAAAAGTGTAGTGGGGGGGGGGGGGGGGGGGGGGGGGGCATGGTAGATCTCATTGGCCCCCGTACTATCAAGATCACATTTATCTCAAAAACGGAGAATGGATTTTATACATGTGACGAGGACTTTGGTCTACAGCAGTCAAACGTCAAAAGATGATTGCATGTGTAAAGTAGATTCTTTCATATTGCCTCTAAAGAAAATTAACATTTTAAAGAATAGATAGCAGATGTTCCAGTCACATTTGGTGAATACACAGAAAACAACAGAACTAATGATGAGGGACGTTGATGAGTTTCAAATTGTCTCCCTTATTGGATAATGTCCAAGATAATAAAAAAGCAAGTAGTTCCCATCATTTTTAATCCTCTGACTTTATCGCTGTTTTGCCTATGTTAAATTTCAGGTCTAAGGTATGAGATATCTTGCAGTTTTATTAGCTCACCTGTCACAAAGTGACAAAGTGAGGTTTTGTGATCGCGTGGCGTCCGTCGTCCGTCCATCCGTGCGTCCGTCCGTAAATTTTTGCTTGTGACCACTCTAGAGGTCACATTTTTCATGAGATCTTTATGAAAGTTAGTCAGAATATTCATCTTGATGATATCTAGGTCAAGTTCGAAACTGGGTCACGTGTGATCTAAAACTAGGTCAGTAGGTCTAAAAATAGAAAAACTTTGTGACCTCTCTAGAGGCCATACCTTTCAATGGATCTTGATGGAAATTGGTCAGAATGTTCATCTTGATGATATCTCGGTCCGATTCGGAACTGGGTTACGTGCTTCAAAAACTAGGTCAGTTGGTCAAATAATAGAAAAACCTTGTCACCTCTCTAGAGACCATATTTTTCATGAAATCTGTATAAAAGTTGGTCAGAATGTTCATCTTGATGATATCTGGGTCAAGTTTGAAACTGAGTCAACTGCGGTAAAAAACTTAGGTCAGTAGGTCTGAAAATAGAAAAACATTTTGACCTCTCTAGAGGCCATATTTTTCAATGGTTCTTCATGAAAATTGGTCTGAATGTTCAACTTGATAATATCTAGATAAAGTTCGAAACTGGGTCACGTGTGGTCAAAAACTAGGTCAGTAGGTATAAAAATAGAAAAAACTTTTTGATTCCCCTAGAGGCCATACTTTTCATGAGATCTTCATGAAAATTGATGAGAATGTTCACCATGATGATATTACGTGCCTTTAAAAAATAGGTCATTAGGTCAAATAATAGTAAAACATTGTGACCTCTCTAGAGGCCATATTTTTCGGTGGATCTTCATGAAAATTGGTCAGAATTTTTTATCTTGATGATATCGAGTTCAAAACTGGGTCAAATAATAGAAAAAACGCCGTCATACTGTGTTTATAGAATATGTTGTTGAAGGCATTTTTAAATAAACCGTCATGATGATCAATAACTTAGCTTCAGTTACATCATATTGTTACAAATAACATAGCAACAACAACAGTGTAATCTAAATGAAAGGACCTACTTTTTTAAATAGAGTATTAAAGGGAGAAAAGTGACCAAAGTCTCCCACTGAGTTTAGCATGACTGTCAGTCTTATGAAAAATCCCAACATTGGACGTGTCGCAAAATTGGATTTGTTTGTCAAAATTTGAAAGAAAAGAACAATTTTGAGTAGCAATGACGATCCAAAATGATACTTTATAAAAATATAAGTAAGATAAGTTTTCCACACATCCTTCAATGTTTCAGTCAATACCATCAAACACAGCAATAATATGACAAATCAACAATACCAACAACTGGTGTAATGTGCTTATGCTATAAATTGAGTAAGTCGTGTGAAAATGTCATTCTTTATTATTATATTATGACAGTATTATATAATAATTAAAAATAGTTTTGTTATTTAATCGACTAAGATTAATAAATGTTTTTAAATAAAAATCCATTTTATGCAAACAAAACATGTATCAGACTTAAATATCAATTAAACAAGTTTTTAGTTCGTTGCATTTCCAAATTTATACATTTATTTCTGTCAGTCTTCTGATTAACAAGGGGTCTCCGTTGCTGACTGGTTGCTGTCTCTGACTTCGAATCATTTGCCCTTGACAAATGTGATTTCGAAACCTTACTTGGAGTGTAGAATTCTACATGTGAGAAAGCCGTCCAGCCGACTTAAGGAAGGTCGGTGGTTCTATCCAGGTGCTCTTCCATGCCTGAAGCAATATCTGGAGGGACGCACGGAGTCTTCCTCCTCCAACAAAAGCTGAAAAGGTCGTCACATGACTTAAATTGTGTCAGTGTGACTCTACATCCAACACAGCCAACACAATAAAAATAAGCTCTGTACAACATGCTAGTGATTGTGATCAAAATGTTAAAGGGCAAGCAAAAAAAACTCAGCTATTTTAAGATGACAAAATAATAATAATGATCCCACAGTGTTTATTGCGTTTGTACGCCTCTTAAAGTACATGTAATACTATAAGCATAAGTATTTTATTGCCATTTGGAAGCCCACTATTTGACACGTAATTGTATTGACGATTTATGCTAGTCCGATTAAAAAAAATAACGTTAATGCCTTTCATATCAACGTTTGTTTGAGGCAGGTATGCATCAATTCTTGAAGCTACTTTCATATTAGTTTGTTAGAGATATTCTAACGATAAAAAATAATTACCAACTATGTCCAATAAATTGCAAATATGAAGAAAATATTCATTACTGAAAAAAAAACAAAGTCACCATGTGCTAGTGTTTAACAGGAATTAGAAATGTTAACACAGAAGTGAGTGTATTCTTTCATTATCATATTCAGCAATTTTAATCAGGTTTTCACTAATTTTGTGTTCAGTATTTATTGTTTCATCATAAAACAGTTTCTGCCTCCCCGTCGTGAATGCTACTTTTTGTCCTTTTAAATGACAAATCCTCATCACTGCTGTCCATGTCTTCCAAAATTAACACTTTTTCATCTCTTCTCAGTGTACTGTTCCTTCTTTTGTCTGCTTGCTTTCTTGGTTTCTTTAACAAATATTCCTTTATTTTGTTCTGAAAACGTAATAAGAGATAAATAAATCAAACGTTTGTTTACAATATTAAAAACAAACACTCCGCTAGGATGATAATAGTATTTTTACTGGTTTATTTTAAGTTGTCTTGGTAATGTTATTAAGTAATGCGTAGAAGGGGCATTTGGGGTTTTCCTCCGCTATCAAAAGTTGGAAAAGTCGCCTTATGACCTATTTTAAACTTCTTTATTCTTATTTTTGATGAACGTTTTATTTGCTCCCACATTTCAAAACATTTCAGCAAGATATGGCAATGGAGTTAAGAAAAGTAAACAACTATTTTAATTTGCCATTATTTTTGTGCCATTTTTCATTTTAGTGTCTGTAAATCTTAAAGAGGCCTTTATTGATGACATCACGTACTTTTCATCAAGTTAAACATAATAAATAAAATCGTTAATATAATCTATAGGGAGATCTTTTAGACGTATAGAACGAAACAAAGCAAATTAATACCAGACTCGGTTTGTAGCACATGCTTACGTGGACGCGGAATTCTGTGGAAGTAAAATTGAATGTACGGACCAGAAAATATAAAAACACCGAGTTCAGCCACCGCTTATTGACTAGAAATAAACTTGGTTTAATTTCAATAGTTTGTTTCCCGTTTAGTTACGTTTAATGTTTTAATATTTTCAAAATGAACCAACAAGACTATACATATATGATACAAATTACTGCAATAACAGCAAAATATGAGCTCTGTAAAAGTGTCAAACAGAAGTTTTAAGTAAAAACGACGTCAAGCGAAACTTGGTCGCTTTGTTTTGAAACATAAAAATGCAGGCTAAATAGGAACTTTAATTTTATTTCTCTCTATATACTCGTACTTGGTTGTATTAAGTGTATGTTTATTTTACACAATCCATGGCCGATAAATGCAGACAATTTCTTTTTGCACAAACTGATTACTAACAAGATATCAGATTTCGATAGGCATTTTAATGTTGGATATCTTATTTGGTTCTATATTAACTAAAAAATTCCAGCATAGCCAAAAATGTAAGGTTTCACGTTTTAATAAGAGAGTTATATGGCCATCGTCTCCCATTAATTTATGGCTCTAGGGTGATGTTCTTGGTGACCAGAGTTCATATTTCATGTCTTGGACTGCCTTGTTTTCATCTGAGACCTGCATATCTTAAACATAATGCATTCTTAAAATATCAAATCTCAAAAGTCAATGTTTCAGTAATGTATCTTTAATAATTAAAAAAATCGTTATGTGCCTTTGTCCATACGGCAATGCAATCCGCCGTATAGACATTTCTGAGTTATATACAATTCGATTGCATTTAAAAGGTGAAGAAGATGTAATTCAGCGGCGTCTGGCGGAACGCCAAACGTTACGCTTCGCAACGTCGCGTCAATACGTTCTATAAAGCTGTTGGAAACAAAATGGCGTCGAGCGATGCAGGAGAACGATACACCGGACGTTTTTACGTTTTGTTTTTTTTTCATCTCGACTGGATAATCTTGATGGTTAAGCACTATATATGCTGTGTATGTGCAAGTCTTTTCTGTATGACAATGGGCACATTTGAGAATTATGAAAGGCATTTCAAACTTCATATATATTTTGAAGAGAGCTGATATGTATAAATTTGATTTATCATTCAGACATTTTATATCATTGCTGTATTACATACAACCATAGCAGTTAACAAGCGCATTGTCGTAATAAACACGAAAAATTATGAAAAACATTTGATGTTTGTGTTCTGTTTTGTATTGTAGGTAGTAATGATATACTGACAATTTAACTGTTATTGTTTCCGAACTCCCTATCGGTATTAACTTGCTCAACATTTGTTACTGACAACATCTCAAAAAGTAACAAAACCGAGTACGTCCATTTTTCCGATGTTCAAAAACGAAAACTTTAGTCTGACTGGTTGAATCTTTCTATACAACTGTCTGAGTTTGTTTAGATGCAGTAGTTCCAAAAGAAAATTGTAGCAAAAATAAGCATTTGGCTGTCGCTAAGCCCCGAATATGTTACAACTTCACATGCTACATATAATTCCTACATGATTTCATGTCTCTATTATTTTTAAGATATATGCAAAACAATCTTGAAGCACTTAATGAGATACATGCGATACAAACTTTTATGTATATTTTCCGACTACGTCAAGGGCCATAACACTAGTCTGACTGTGTGACATCAAATTAAAACATTATACACTCAAATGGAAATGCTGATAACAATCCTGTCTGTGACGTTTGATTACTCTGGGTCAATACTTTTTGAGATATGCCCGACACTAATTCGTACTGACGAACGGACGGGCGGACGAGGGCAACACTAATTGCCTCACCCAAACATAACGTGGATGGGGATCAATTAAAAAGAAATTATTTCATATTTTAACATTCTCCAGGAACGTGTCCAGGTGGGGTGGGGGGTGCCGGAGGGCCCGGCACCCTCCCCTCCCCCCCAGCTGGCTGGCTAGTTACGAATTTTATTACTATGGGCCCCTGAATTAACAAATTTATACACCAGCGCAATTGGCTTGATTTGACAGCAATACACAGGCTAAAGAGCCATAAAACCATGTCCGGTAGTAGAAATTAGCCCCAGGCATGTTACAGATAAAAGTTTATCTGTGTATGCTTCATTGATCGCTTGCTTTTTAAACTTAGAACACAAGAAATACAGAAAAAAGTTCAAAAAATATTTTTGTGTTTTTATTTATTTTATTATTAATACTTATTTGTGAGCTTAGTAAATCATTTTTCTACAAATCATGTCATTTTGTATATCAATTTTGAGCAGTTTTTGATAACTTTCTTTTTAGTGAAATTACACATATAGTTTTTTTTTTAATTAGAAAAATGTTTTTTATATTATGATTGAAAGAAAAGGATAGAATGAATGGAATTTTATTCATTTGATTAAAATGTAGTATAATTAATGCTGACAATCATATAGTTTGTTTTATTATGATGAATAGAGTTGATTTTCAAACTAGTTAGCTTCTTTATTACTGGTAGCTGGTTATACATTGGATTGGTAGATACCAGAGCCAATACACTGAGACCTGGGTATCATACAGAAAAATGAAGTCCTTACGCTGTGACTGTACAATCTTTTTACCGCGAGATACAATGAAAATTCAGATTATTTCCGACTGAATATTTGTATATGTTCATGTATATGCACTTGCTTATTTGTACTTTGTCTCGCAATTGTACAATCTTCTAAGTAGGTAAATTGAAAAGTACCACCTATATTCACGTGATAAAGACAATTATGAAATATAATGATTTACAAATACAAGAATGAATGTATGTTTCAGAAAGTATTAGATTTTTTTAAAACGGAATGGCTTAATATTTATTTGCAAACAACATACGCCAATTTAGTAATAAAACGTTTGCCTAACGTCAGAAAAAAGCTGGAAAATGCGCAACGTCAGACGCCGCCCATAGCACCATTTGAGACTTCATCATTTTTTGCGACTCCGTAGCTCGAAAACAAAGTCGGCAGTGAAGGACTTTTTTTCGTTATTTTACTGAGAAATATCTTTAAAGTAATTGTGTATTTCTTTTTAAAAAAATCTATGGACCAGTAAATGCATGCTCCCAATTTATATAAGAAACGTCACTTCCATAGAGGTCAGATTCTGGAAAAACACATGCTAAGATTTATGGCTACAACTTAATTATTCGGAAAGGGTCAGGCTCAAACTTATCACTTAACAAACTCGTGTGCAGTCAATGTCGCTGTGGGCTAACATTTATCTGGTAGAATTGAATGTATTTCATTGATTAATCAAATTATTTTCTTATGATTTTTTATGTCAGAAAAATGCACGAGAAAAGGGGGATAGGGGAAATTTTATGACAATACAGCGAAAACGACGTCGGTGACCCCCAATTTTTGTTTGATCATTTTACACTAAAATAAATGTAGAAGATGATATTAGTTTTTTTTGTTTTGTTTTTTTAAATCTATGGACAAGTTTTTTTTCACACTATTTAGTCATTCCGCACGAAAACAATAATTTCATAGAAAGATTTTGGCATGATTTTTGCATAAAGTAAGCACACCTTCGGAACCATCGTACAGGTTTCGACTGGCATATTATATAAAATGAAAAAAATAAAAAAACAACAACTTTTTTAATAAAATGAACGCCACGAAACTAAATTAATCGCCATGAAAACGGCAATGTCACAACTATTTTCGACTAGGCTAAAACGTGAATTTTCGACGTCATTTGCGTAAAAAGTGTGCATTTGACCTTTTCAATAATTGTACATCGGATAAAGATCAACTTTTGCTGTTATTTACGTATGTTATCAAGGATGCAACTTGTTTTTGAAAATCCCACTCATTACACTTTCTTCACCTTAAGCTTATCATTGTCTTCATATTGACTTGTATTCTAAAAGAATCTGTACTTACCTCTGTCTTACAAATAAGCCAAGTGATAGTGAAAAAGTCGATTAAGGTGTGACGACCAAATATTACCAAACTTATTGTAGTTATAGAAAGAACTGGTATAAACACTCCGACAGCTACTTTATTGACACATGAGACGAACCAAACATAATCGTCCGGACAATACTGAAGGCAATCTCCAGCAAACTCGAACATTGGATCTATGCATTCATAAAACTTCACACATGTGTTGTTTTTATACAATTGATTTTTTCCACAAATAATTCGACACGTATGTCCATGTTTAACCATATCGTTTGGACATTTTTCTACACATGTATGCCCTCTGAGGTCAGCCAAAGTACCATCTGGGCAAGAACTGACACAGCTATTGTCGAATAAGTACGATCGAGGCGACGTGCATTTGTCGACACAATCATATCCAGACTTAAATTTTGAGCAACTTTTCACGCATTCTTTAATGCCATTATCTTCTTCAGTTTGACGATACAAGTATCCGTCATAGTAATAATGTTGTCTCCAAACTGTAACTTTGACATTATTTTGACTGATATACTGGTGTGTATATGGGCATTTCAAAACACATGTTTTATTGAATGTCCGGGTACTAACAGGACAAACATCTAAGCATGTACCATTCCAGAGAAATTTGTTGCCAGGACAGTCATGCCTGCACTGTATATCATACAAAAAATTCATTGTGCATTGAGCATTTCCATAGCTGCAACTTTGCGGATTTATCGCAATGGTCTCATTGTTCACAATCTGTCCTATATCACACTCCTTAATACAGCGCTGCTTCAAAGAAAAATAACTGAGAGGACAATGTAATACACACGTCTTATTATATTCGAATCTGTCAGTGGGGCATATATTGGTACAGACGATACCAGCGGATGAGTGAAACATTAAAGTAGTGTTACATGGTCCATTTGTACAGAATCCATTATATATAAATCGTGAATGCACCGGGCATGTAGCTTCGCAAGTTAAGTCTACAGCTGCCTTGTTATCTGGACATGCAGATACACACATTTTAACAGGTGTTTTTCTATTGTGGCTCTCTAATTGATGTCGCGTCCAGCTCGTTGTTTTAATGAAAGACATATTAATGAATTTTGATGACTCTGGACATGTCTGAATACATTCGTTACGGTATGTAAACAGTGGTTTCGGGCAAAAGCTAGAGCATATGTAATTGTAAACATAACTATTGTTAGGGCATTCTGAAACACAAGTGATGATTTCTCTTAATGCATAATTCCCCGAATACTCCTTACACGATTTTCCACATATGGATTTAAAAGAATATGGGTGACTTCCCGGACACTTTTCCTCACAACTCTTATTTAAAATGAAATAAGAATCTGGACAATTTTTTACACATGTACCATTGAGTTCAAAGTCAAATGTTTCGCAACTCTCAGTGCAGAATATTCCAGATACGTTTCTATATGTAAACCGAGTATCACACTTGTTTCGCGTGCATGTCCTATTTCTGACAAAATGATAATCTTCAGGGCAGGAACGTAGACACTTAGAATTAAACTTTAACATTTCACTGGAACATGTAGAAACGCATTTAAATATATCCACCGAATTTTTAACACGACGGAATGAATACCATTGATTATGTTGAATCTTCCAAGTTGAATACGTAAGGCGAGACATTTGTTCGTGATTCTTCGAAGGAGGACATTGTTCTACGCAGGTATAGCCGTTATAGAAAGTATTATTTGGACAATGCAGCATACATACTTTGTTATATAGGTATGTGTCATTCGGGCATTTGTCTATGCATTTAAGTAAATACCTGATTTCATTACACTCATCGCTTGTTGAACATCTCTCTATGGTACTATTATGAAGATATGGATTATCTACAGGACAAATATCTGTGCATTCTTTATTGAATGATGGCATTCCATGCGGACATGAATATACACATGATCTATTCAATATAAACATATTTTCTGGACAAACATCTACACAGATTTTGTGATCTAAATGGTCATGTGGCTCAGTTCCACATAGGTGTCCGCTTTTCACCATGCACGAAATAGACTGTTCTGTTGGACAACTGTTGATGCAGCTACTGTTTACAGCAAATGTGGATGCTGGACAAATATTCACACAATAGCCATTATGAGTGTAACTACCTTTTTCGCATTTATCAATGCAAATCTTTAATCCGTCTTTGTATATTTTTAATTTCGCGATTTCTGGACACTGGTGAACACATTTATTATATGACACGAACGGTTTGTCACCATTGCACTGGAAAATACACGGACTGTTAAAAGGTCCAGTAGATATCGCAGTCAAAGGGCATTCCGATATGCATTCATTAGACAGTAAAATTGGATTTGAAGACGGACAGTTGATTAAACACGAAAAATTAAATATTACTTTATTTTCGGGGCACTTGTTCACACAGAATCCATTGTCCTCAAAGCTTGGACACTTGTCAATACAAACGTAGTGGAGAAGATTTGATATTGTCTTCATCTGTTTGAACAGCCTAACTGCAGGACATTCTGTCGTACAGTGATGCTGATCGAGAGTTCTCCAATTTCTGGACATTTATTAATACATGTTTCGTTCATTATATACTCATTGTCATGTGAACATGCAATGCATCTTTGTTCTAAGTATTGCGTGGCATACACTTGCCTCAGCGTTTCCTTAGAATATGTATTATTTGGACAGGATTCTACACACGTTCTGTGTTCAGTAACAAACCATTTTCCACAGTCTCCCACACAGTTGATACCATTTATATAGAATGGTTCTGGACACTCGGAGATACAACCAACGTCGCTGAGGAATGGCTTGTCAGATGGGCATCCCTCACCAGATGCACCTATCAGCTGATGATTAAAGAAATCGTGATTGGCAAGTTTGATAGACATACACAAATCTATTTATAATAAACAAGAGCTTTCAGTAAACTGATGCATGTTCCCCGAATATATCCTGGCCGCAGGTAGAAAAACAACAATTGCTTTTTATGAAACTTCTCACAGTCGTAAATAAATATATGGTCTATAATGAGGTGAGATAAATCTATAGGTCCTTGTGGTTATTTTCGAGATATTTGACCACGATTAAAGTTAACCACACATTTAAAGCTAATTTAAAGATATTATTTTTAAATCGGTTATCGTGTCAGACGTTTTAATATCATACTTTAACTTTAGAAAGATAGTAACAGTGTCATTGTAATAAATTTACTCACGGGTCACCATTTCTTCATAAAAGGCCGAATTCAGGCTTTATTCTACGTTTTCCGGATAAATAACGATAAGCCATCACTTCCGGTTTAGCAGAACTACCTTAACATGATATATAACAATGTAGCTAACGCATTTACAGTCAATCTGACTAAAGTACATCCCCTATTACGCTACGCTTAGGATCTGAGAACGAGCCTCGTTCTGACGACCCTTTCGCTAGCCAATCAGAGCTTAACTTCCAACATTTTGCAAATCTATAGTTAGCCTTGATTTTTGGATATTTACTATTCTTATGTCGTAATATGTCAGGTAGCCGGTTAGCTCAGTCTGTAGGCCACTTGCTCTGTAAGCGAGGGGTCCCGGGTTCGAGCCTTGGATTGACTGCACATATTTCTTACTCTTTGACATTCGAACAAGTCATCTGATTGGTTCAAATGAAAATAGATTTGCGAAAATAAAAATAGCAATATTGGAAATCCAAAATATACAGAAGACGAATGTGAATTGGTCATTCTCATATCTTCGTTTAGAAAATCAAGTACTTTAGTCTGATTTATTTACCGTTAAACTGAAATCGCGCAATCGGTCCGCCAGTGTACACTGTCAAATCTATGTTTAACCTAACCCTAACTTTTAGTAAGTATATTGTGCACTCAATAAGTGCTTACATCCAATAGGGGCGATTTAATGTTGGCGCCAGTTATGCCCTACTCCTTTCGATCAAAATCATGGGTGGCATATTGACAGGTATTACTCATTCATTGAATTTACTATTTGGTAATTAATTAAGTATATCTAACCGACGACTTATACCATAAGTAGTCCTGAGTCGTACATATACAGATACTGAAACAGACACAGACAATAATAAATTTTACTTACATGCGTGATCCAAATGATCATATACAGGGTAAACATGATAACAGCGAAATGAATAGTCCAATTATTAAAAGAAGACTGATGTCTATTCAACAACGCATGACTGCTTTCAGCATACAAAACATTATGTATTTGATACCAGATACCCGACTGTGTTTATGTAAACATATTTTCTAAAAATAACTCGTCATATGACTGCTGTAACATGAGATGAAAAGGCTAGAAATAAAATATGGCGTGTTATAATTTAGATTTACCTCATGACAAGGATTTCCATGTGTTTGTGTGTTATGAAAGCAATAAGACGAATGAAGTGCGGGCGCTTGTGGACAACTTGGAAAAGAACGGGATTAAGTGTTGTTATTCTGATAGAGACTTTATACCCGGACGCTCAATTATGGAAAACATTTACGAATGTATCAAGAAGAGCATGAATATGCTAATTGTTCTATCTGAAGACTTTATGAACAGCAAGTACTGTTTACACGAATTAGAAAAAGCGGTGAATCTTAGTATTAACGGAGATTACAATCTTATCCCTATTAAGATTGAACCTTGTGAAATTCCGGAATGTATCCGACATTTGACACACATTGACGCAGAAGAGGAGATAGACACAGCACATACTAAGATTATTGACGCTGTGATTCATAAAGGTATTTATCATTGAATTTTTCGTTCCTGTTTTATGTGACCAATATTGTAGATTAACTTTGTTTTGTGTATGGTTACGTAAATTCAAAAACCAACACAGTGTAGTGAAAACACATTTCGCTTTGTATATATGAAATTGTATGCAATTTTACAATTTTTAAGGGGACGCAGACTTTGAAATTAGAAAAAAGTGGGTAGGGTATGATAAATTTTATCTGGAAAGAAACAAAGTTTTGGTACATGAAATGTATACTGTTTCAACTGTTATTAGTATACAAAGGAATGCTCACTGAAATAAAGATGAAAAAAAACCGCTCAAATAAGAAAGTTATTGTTGAATTACATACGACTTAGTGTGCACATTCAAAGTCAACAATTAATATATTTTTATGCGAAACTAATAGCACTTTACCTTGGCCACACATTTATCAATATCCTACAGACACTTATTTAAAGAAAAAGTGAAATATGTTCACTATCTTTATTTTCATTTTGCATAGTTAAGCTAAAGCACAGTATTTAGTTTGTTTACAAAGTAGTGCATATGAAAAGATATGGTGGTCAAGGAGGACCACATTCCAAAACTAAAAGAGTATATTCCCCTTAATACAATAAACATTAATTTTTTGTTACAGAAGTCGAGTTGTTTGCAATAAGGGCATAGAAATGATGATTCCATTATCAATTTTCAACTTGGTATCCACGAAATACAAAACACATTCAACAAACTATTGAAAAAAAAATGTATTTTCTTAAAAATCTTTAAAATAAGGTATGAAATTCGATGAGAGGTCGCATCAATGTGAATATGTGCAAAATAACTTTCAAATCTCAGTCACATAACTTACTAATACACTGCAGAAATGTCAATGATCACACTGCGAAAAAAGTGTTAATATACTGGAGTGTACGGGATTCCGTATATTACCCATATACGGGAAGAAATACGGGAAAACTAAAATACGGGCGTGTACGGGACTTGTATATTTAAAATTCCGTATACTAATAAAATACGGATTTCGTATACTTAAGAAATAATAAGTTCCCAAACGTGGTTTATCGTAGAATAACCCGAGTTTTGAGTACTTATGTGTAAGAATATATCACGAACGCCGTAGGCCTGAGTGATATAATGTTTCGCATAAGAACAAAAAACTCGGGTTATTCTACGATAAATCACACTTGGGAACATATTATTTCGATTCTAACACGACATACTAGTATCAACAGTGTTAGAAGAAATGGTAACTACTTTTTACGACCGTAATACGGGAATTTTAAAAAGGGTTATTCTGATCGTATACAACACCGTATATTTCCCGTATATGTCTGGTGTACGGGAAATAAATTAAACCGTATATTAAGAAAATACGGGACGTATATTTCCCGTATATGTTTCGTAAACAACCTCGTATATTTCGCGTATACGGGATATGAATAATTTGTATATTTCGAAAACACGGGACTTATATTTCCCGTATATTCTTCGTATACAATTCCGTATATTGTCCGTATATGCCGGAAATACGGGATTTAAATAATTTGTATATTTCAAAAATACGGGACGTATATTTCTCGTATATTCTTCGTATACAACTCCGTATATTTTCCGTATATGCCGGAAATACGGGATTTAAATAATTTGTATATTTCAAAAATACGGGACATATATTTTCAGAACTCGACAAAAATACAATTATTCTCACTTTTATGCCATTTATAATGTGTCCTTGAATTCTCCACTATACTTTTCATAACTCTGTTTCCATGAGTTGCACGAGACTGCTGTCATTCACGTAAAAATACCGTCTAAACGTAGTTAATTGTAAATGCAGTTCAAGAAAAACTTAATGTCATAACGTATCATGCTGCAAAAAATGGCCAAATAAGTAGCCTAAAACTGGTAGTAGGTGGTCTGTGATTGTGCACATCAAATTCTGCATACCAAAATGTTCGTCAGAATCTGTAGCGTTCAGAACTGCCTGATGCCAGTTTCTAGTCACTGGGCAAAGTTTTCAAATTCAAGATGGCCGCCAAGATGGCCGCTGATACATGAAAATGACATACAATATATAGCATTGCAAAATAAAAGCATTTGAATGTTGTAAATTCGTTTTGAATTATTATAACATTTTTAAAAGGTATAAAACTGCAAAATTATATGCATAAATCGATAAGAAATAATTAAAACTTTTTGACACATTTTGTACCAATTTCATATGGACTAAAATGTGATAAATACTAATTTCTTGAACATACTGTCTATATAATTTGTTTTTGAGCTTTACTGTTGTACCTTACACTATGCAATCCCGAGTTGATCAAGTGATGATAAATTGTAAAAGCATTATTCTTTTGTTAAAAGGTACATTTTAATTATTGATAACAGATATATTTAGTGGGTGGGGTAATTTAATATCAAACATATGTAATGATAGGTGAAATTAGAAACAAATTAATAATCATCTTTTATAATGTATACATTCTACTATACATTATCATTATCAAAACAATGTAAAATACGAAATATATATTTAGACAAAAATGTTAAACTATTAAGTTTTTTTTAAAAAATGGCTGTCAAGATGCTGCCACAATGTTTTTGAACTGATTTGTATTATATTCTGGCAACAACACCTGAATAAGAATATGCTTCAGCTTGTTGATTTCTTTACGTTATATAAATCGTAAATAAGTTTATTATTCAAATGCATTGTTATTTACAGAGTAAATTGTAATATTTCTTGACATTTATAAAATAAATGAAACAGCATAATGGTGTATACATGCCTACCAGATATAGGCTGAAAATGTAAATATTTATATACATATCCAGTGAATAGTTAATTATTAACAGTAGCATGTTATCAATTTAGCTCATCTGAGCACAAAGTGCTCAGTTTGAGCTATTGTGATCGCTCACTGGCCGGCGTCTGTCTGTCCACACTTTCCTATAAACAACATCTGCTCCTAAACCACCGTGCTAATTTTGATGAAACTTCATAAGGATGTTCCTTCGATAGTATTCTTTAAAATTGTTTAACGAATTGAATTTCATGCAGAAGTCTTGTTGCCATAGCACGGCTACTAAACGCTAGCGCCACCACCAAATTGTGGTGATAAGGAAATGAGCTATCGACATTTCCGTGGTGCAGCTACCGCCCGTTTCTATTTGTAAACACGTGAGTACAATTTATATTTTATCTTATATTTTCATTGATAGAACTTTTTTCGAAAATCGGAGAATGTAGTTCCGTGTAACAACACTTTTACTACAGGTTGGCTGTTATTTCATTAAAATATTATGCAAATTGTGGTGTCAGGAGCTTTTCTCCGGAATCTGACTGTGGCACATTTTCATATCGGCCAGTATTCGAACACCATTCCGATGAATAGACACACTGTAAGAACATACCTGCGCATGCAAATGGTGCAGAAATGATAAATAATTATATACGCACACACCATGAATAATAGAATCTCGGGTTAGAAGAAATATACCAAGATTTTTAAAAGTGGTGGCGCTATAACTCTAGTGATGGCGCTATACAGTAGTGGTGGAGCTGTTACGACATTCAATAATACGAACTGCTGACGCGTCCAGAACAAAACAAACGCAACATTTTTCTAATCGATCATTTTCCTGCAAATAATTATGTTATTAAAGAAAGAAAACCACGATCATAGTGTATTTACCTTTATGAAACATTCTCTATCCCCCCCCCCCCCCCCAAAAAAAAGAGAACAAAATACTCACAGACCCTTGGGACACATGTAGTCAAAGTAAATATTTATTCGGGTCAAGAAAAATAGTAGCAATACCTTTATTTCAAACGAAGATTTGTGTCCAGGCAATAATTTGAAGACAGTGTAGAATTTATTTTTATATTAATATTCTGAAAGTTACTTCCCTTTGTTTTTATACGTTGTTTGCATGTCATTGTAAACAAAAGACCTTACTTTCACAATTATTTCTGAAAAGTGAATACAGTACATTTTCAATTCCAATCGATTAAATATGATTAATCAATTAGGGCTTACATGTACAATCTGAATCCATATATATTTAGATTATTTTATTTATATATTTTGTTGAGTAACGTAATTTTAGTATAGTGTGGGATAGGTTGATATCATCGATTATTGTAGAAATTTTCGTTGCTTGCAGACAGACATTTTTATATATAAAAATTAAATATATTAGCCACTAATCATATACAACAGCGCCACCACTACAGTATAGCGCCACCACTTGAGTGATAACGCCACCACTTTCGAAAATAGTCGTGTTTTAATTTTTTACTGTGTTTTTCGTAATTCATTGATGTGTGGGAATACGTGTAATTCATTTCTACACCATTTGCATGCGCAGGTATGTTCTTATAGTGTGTCTATTCATCGGAATTGTGTTCGAATACTTGCCGATATGAAAATATGCCACTGTCAGATTCGGGAGAAAAGCTCCTGACACCACAATTTGCATACTATTTTAATGAAATAACAGCCAACCTGTAGTAAAAGTGTTGTTACACGGAACTACATTCTCCGATTTTCGAAAAAAGTTCTATCAATAAAAATATAAGATAAAATATAAATTGTACTCACGTGTTTACAGATAGAAACGGGCGATAGCTGCACCACGGAAATGTCGATAGCTCTTTTCCTTATCACCACAATTCGGTGGTGGCGCTAGCGTTTAGTAGCCGTGCATGGCAACCGAAAATAATTTTTTTAGAAATCTTCTCGTCCAAAACCACATGTCTTAGGGCTTTGATATCTAGTATGTAGCATTATCTAGTGGTCTTCTACCAAGATTTTTCAAATTATCCCCCTAGGGTCAAATATGGCCCCGCTTTGGGGCGAATTGGTTAATAAAGACGTGTATATGGGGAGAACTTTGATAATCTTCTTGTTTAAAACCAAAGGGCCCTGGGCTTTGATATTTGATATGTAGCATCATCTAGTGGTTCTCTACCATGATTGTTCAAATAATATCCATATAGGATCAAATGTGGCCCCGCACTTGGGATAACATGGTTTATACAGACTTATATAGAGAAAATTATGTAATCTTCGTGTACAAAACCACAGGGCCTTGGGCTTTGATATTTTGTATGAAGCATTATCTAGTGGTTTTTTAACAATATTGTTCAATTATCTCCTAGGGTCAAATATGGCCCCGTCCTTGGTGTCACATTGTTGATATAGACTTGTTTAGGGAAAACTTTGAAAAATTTTTGGTACAAAATCACATGACCTTGGGCTTTGATTTTTGATATGTAGCATTATCTAGTGGTTCACTACCAAGATTGTTCAAATTATATCCATATAATCAAATATGACCCCACCCTTGGGGCGACATGTTTTATATAGACTTAGACTTATACAGAGGATAAACTTTGAAAATCGTATTGTCCAAAACCACAGGGTATAAGGCTTTGATATTTGGTATGTAGCATCATCTAGTGAGCCTCTACCAAGTTTGTTCAATTATATCACAATGGTCAAATATGTCACCGGGGGCACATGGTTCATACAAACTTATATAGAGAAAACTGTGTAAATCTTCATATACAAAACCACATGGCCTTTGGCTTTGATATTTTGTATGAAGCATCATCTAGTGGTCTTCTAAAAATATTGTTCACATTATCTCCTAGGGTCAAGTATGGCCCCGCCCTGGATGTCACGTGGTTTATATAGACTTATTTAGGGAAAACTTTGAATATCTTTTGGTACAAAATCACATGGCCTAGGGCTTTGATATTTGTTGTTTAGCATCGTGTAGTATTCCTTTACCAAGATTGTTCAAATATACACTTGGGGTTAAAACTGGCCCCTGGGAGCATATGGTATAAAAAGATTTCTATAGAGAGAAACCTTTTAAAAATATTGTCTTAAACCATTCGGCCTAGAGCAAAGATATTTGGTATGCGGCATGCTCTTGTGATTCTCTACCAAGATCGTTCAAATCATGACCCTGGGGTCAATATATGCAACGCCCAGGGGGTCCCTTGTTGTTCATTGATATGGGAAAATCTTCTTGTCCAAAACCATAAAGCCATTTGGTGTTTGGTATTGTCTACTATCAAGTTTGTTCAAATCATGACTCTGGGGTCAAAATTGACTGCACTCCGGAGTCAACAGTTTTTACTTTGGCTTATATAGGGAAAAGCCTTTAAAAATCTTTTTAGAAGCCATAAGTCCCAGAACTTAGATATTTGGTGGGTGGCATCCTCTAGTAGTTCTCTACCAAGATTGTTCAAATCGTGTCCCTGGGGTCAATATGGGACACGCCCGGTCCCTTGTTTTATATAGACTTATTTGTTTTTGAAGCAATCGCATAGCAATTTGGACCACAAGTGTAATGTTTGATACAAATTTCAATACTCGTCTTGAAAAAGAAAGAAAGAAAGTCCGATTTCATGGCAAAGTTTCAACGTAACCATGTTATGTCTCTTGAAAGTGCCGACTGCATTTTATTGACGTTATGGCAGGTTTTTAAATGCTTGGGGCACGGGCTTTGTAACCCACATTCTAGGATATGGCAAAGATATTCCTTGGACATATATTGGTAACGTCAAGATGTATAACTAATGTGAAGCAGATACATATCATTTTTGATAAATACAATTGCAAGCACCAGAATGAAAAGAGGTGACATACACATATCTAAAAATATATGTACAAGAACATTAACGAGTTCTAAAAAGATTGGAAAAGTTTTCTCCTCCTAAATGGACAACACAAAGAAAACCTTGCTCGTTCAATTATACAGAGTATATACTGCAAAATGCAAGGAACAGCATCACCAACAATGAAGTATTAGTTAAACCTTGGTGGGCAAGGTGATAAAGCAATCGAAGTTTCTGTTGTTAGTTACCATGGAATCTAATAATGAAGATGTCCGAATACCTTCCACCAACAGAGAACAGTTTTTACCAGCACTTGCTACGATGTTGCTGTCAGTTAATGGTATGGCGGAATGCACTTCCACGAGCAAGGGACTTCGGTTATGATTACAATGGAGAGAATAAATACTTAAAACATAAATTAATGATACAGCCAGTAGCTGCTCCAGAGCTTTTGCGATGGCCATACAGGAGACATAGACCATGGTATTCGTACTGATGACTGAACAGATATTATGCCTGATTGTTACAGTTCACATTCATTCAGGTGTATGTTACTTCTTTGAAACTTTCTCATTTTTGATATATTTTAATATGCAGAAATGTTTGTTACTTAAACAGAAGTAACAACGTCTTACAAGTAAACTTAAAATGACCAATATCGCCTATGTGTGTTCTTAGCATGCATTTTGTATAAATCTTCCATCAAAAGATTTTTAGCATCGCCCAGTTTATATGTTTTCAGGCAGTATCTTACGAAATTTCCATATATTTTATCAAATATATTTTTCAGTCATAGGAAATGAGGACTGATGTTGCATTTGCGATGGCAGTGCACTATATACAGACAAAGACATGACATTGTGTAAAAATATGCTTAAAATTTTAGCCTGCATCGTTTGTGACAGTGATTCAGATGACTCAAATATATTATGTCAGATTGTATCAGTCAACATTTGTTCAAATATATGTTGTTATTTTTTTTGTAAAATGAACTTACAAGAAGTGTTCTCTTTTTTTTAATTTATTTTTCAATCATGAATTTAAAACATACAGATAAAACAAGACAAACATACATACATTTTTAAAAGTATCTAAATTACACTAGGATACAATACTTTTCTACGCTGTTTTATTGAAAGGAAAATAATGTATCGTTCAGTTAACGAAATGTTTTAAAAGAAGAAGGTGTTTAGCAGGCTTTTGAAAGCAGCTAGGATGTGAGCTTCCCTGATCTTGACTTGATTGGAGAGCAGTGAATGAAAAGGTGCGATTGCCATACATCATGGTTTTAGTTTTTGACATAACCAGTGACAGCGTGTCTTGTGATCTTAGGTTTCTGACCGGTTTATACACTTCTATCATATTAGGGGATAGTTTGTGTAAAGCCTTAAAAGTGTGGTTCAGAACCTTGTCTTGCTCCATGTATTTCACTGGCAACGAATGGAACTCCTTCGGAATCGGTGTTATATGATTGTGATGGGGCGTCTTAGGGATGGCGCGAACTGCCGAGTTCTGGTTAATATAGTTATAAGTTACTGCAGAGCAGTACATGTATTTCTACAAAAACAACTTATGTTTTACAAGTATACTTTAAATATGCATGATTGTGTGTATTTGACGTATACAAAGATGCCCCATTAATAAGTTTCCAGATAGCCTCTTACATATGTTCTCAGTGGCCTTTTTCAATCTAAGGATTTTCAACATTTTGCACTGCTATAATTACCTCATACTTTTATAGTATGGGGTAATTATAGCAGTATAATATAAAGAAAGATGTTTCCTTAAATAACAAATAAATAAAATTAACATTTTGGTTTTTCCAGTGTACAGGAGATAAGGCACTGAAATGTGTAAACATGTACACAAAATACACATCATGTATACTAGTGACTTAAATTATTTAAATCATACTATGCCAGTTTGTATCAATCAACATTTGTTCAATGTATGTTGGTTTGTAACTTAGAATTAACATTCTAAAGGTTATTCATACATATTTATAAAGATGTCATTGCAGAGCAGTATTTACTGATGTTTTACTATCTCACACGCTTACAAGTAAACTTAAAATGTCGAAGACATTATTACGTATGTTGTATTTGAAATATTTTTACAATCTCTTTTTACAAGAAAATGACCTAAGTAATTCAATCAGTATCTTATGTAATTGCTACAAAATTTTCTATAAAATGTAGTTTTAATTTTCGAATGAATATTTCTGTTTCAATTACTTTATAGAACGAGTTAAGAGACATCTGTTTATTTAAACATCGACCCTTGTCATAATGTGAAAATAATATCTTTTCATCATTGGCAGATTAACCACGATTATTCAACTTAGTTTTACTAATGTCGCTATATACCAAATTTTCAATTTAATAATTCCTTTGTACGTGATTGTTCTGTCCAAAAGAAACAGTTAGGACATTAAAAAAAAAGCTACATCTTTACTTAACATGAATTTTAATGTATTACACTATAATCTTATATAAGTGTACGTAGATTTACCCAATCCACTTAGCTGTTTACTCAGCCCTTGATTGTTGGATTAATCGATAATAAATTAATTAAAAGCTGTCATTTAAAATACTGATGATATAGTTTATGAAATTTCTGAACATAATAAAGCGAAGAATTTGAAAAAAATAAAATCAAGCAATTAAAATCATAGAATTATTAAAGGAATGTATCTAAAACAGTATTTTTTTCTTCTTATAATTTTGCATACAAGACCCCCTATATCTTGTAAGAATATATTTCAATTTACTTTAAGATAAAATATACTATATTTTAAACTATTCCGCAACATAAACTTGTGTAAAATTAGGATCATGCCAATAAAATTGAAATATATTGTCAAGTCAGTTTGTATAGTATGATTTTTAATTTTCGGCGGCCATATTGGCGGCCATCTTGAATTTGAGCACTTTGCCCACCATTTAGATTCTGGCATCAACTGCTTTTGGAAACTTCAGACTGTCACAAACATTTTGATATATAGTTTGCGATGTGCACATTCGTAGACCACCTACCCCTATGAAAGTGAATTCATTTGCGACAGTAGTAATAATAAAATGTTGAAATAACAACTACACTTACACTGATCTGAGTAGCAGTCGGTTTATATGTGACTTTATTAATTCATTTTGCATTTGTTATTGTTGTCAAAAAGTATAACGGAAATGCCTCACAACTGAAAACGGAAATGACTTCGATTCAAAAAATAGTCCACTGTAAGTAATATTTTTGTTGATAAACATCCATAGAAAATAATACTTTTCAGATATTGAAGACGCAGTTCAATACTTGATATGAAATTATAAACATCGATATATTTTTTTAAATTTTACACGTGCTGGCACCTATGTTGTCTCCCGTTGACTATTAGTGTTACCGTAGTTCGTCCAGCGCAGTAACACTTTTTGCAGTGAATCTCCGAGAAATCGTGGGAAAATTAAAAACCAATAAACTAAAAATTAACCACTTTTTAAAGATCAATTTCAAGTGCAACATCTAAGATACCTGTGCTAAGGTATTCATTTTGTAGAATGTCATGTTATGCCCTTGCAATGCTAATCCCACTCTGAATATTTTTTTTACATCATTTATTAATGAGAAAGATGAGGTCTATCCCGAGTTGACATGACGGGACGTTAAATTTTTACCAGTTTAAGCAAACCTGGTGCTTTAGAAAAAAACCCTCAGAAGTACAACATTAATTGTTGCACTTGTATTGTAAAAAATAATCTGTTTTCCTTATACAAAAGCTTAATATTTTGTGTTGTATGTACTTTCACGATGACCTAAGTTTTCTTTAAGTTATTACATTTATAGTTCCACATCCTTATCCACAAAGTGCTGAATTGTATCGGTGTCCATGAGTATTATAACAATTTAGAAATGTGATTTTTATCTTCCCACCATCAATTTCTTAGTTACATATGGATTCAGTTTAAAACTGCATTAGTAATGTCCAAATTCAGACGATTAGTCGGCACACAGCTTGTTGGTAACCTAATACTGGATATTGTATGCTGTCTTGAAAATCCATATCAGGCGAGAGGTAATATGGATGCCTCGACAGCGTATATCCCGTATCCAGTCACCTACAAGCTGTGTAAAAATAACATCAATTTCGTATTGAAATTATAAATATTTTAAATATGTACATGTTTAATACACTGTATTTGGTATTTTTGTTTAATGTATGAAAAAAAAATCTTTCAGTTATGTTTTCTTCCGTCCATGATTTACCGTTGGCTTATATTTCGTTGTGTTTATATTGCTGTTTTAGTGTGATAAAGTTTTTTTTCATTATTCATTCGATCTTTTCCGCTTATACTACGATGTTTAATTTTCAGATAGTACCTTAGCCGTTATAAACATGATAAGTTGTTTTGTTTATCATTTCATATACATAATGATAACATGTAAAGAATAATCAGATATATTTTTAGATAATCGTTTTCATTTTACAGTTCTTCAGGAATTTGTTTGCATATTACTATAAACAACATTTCATTTTAATTTAGAAATCAATTTAGACGATGGAGAAGGTAAAAAAAATCACACTATTAACAGATTGATATGTTTTAATCCTCCTCCTTCTTCTACTACTTCTACTAACTATTGCTTTTTCTACTAACTACTACTACTACAACTACTACTACTTCTACTACTACTAACTACTACTATTACAACTACTACTACTACTACTACTACTTACTGCTATTACTATTACTTCTATTACTACTACTGCTACTACTACTACTACTACAACTACTAACTACTATTACTACTACTACTACTACTAACAACTTTTACTTCTACTACTATTACTACTACTGCTACTTACTACTACTGCTACTTACTACTACTTCTACTACTAACTACCATTACTTCTACTACAACTACTGCTACTTACTACTACTGCTACTAATTCTCTACTGCTTCTACTTCTAACTCCTACTACTATTACTACTATTACTGCTTATCCTTCTACTACTACTACTGCTACTTTTGCTACTACTACTACTTCTAATACTAATACTACTTCTACTAACTTTAACTTCTCCTACTATAACTACTATTATTACTACTACTAACTTCTACTACTACTACTTCTACTGCTGCTGCTGCTGCTACTACTGCTACTACTACTAACTATTTCTACTGCTACTGCTATTACTTCTACTTCTATTTCTCCTACTGTTACTGCTACTAAATACTACCACTACTACTACTACTGCTAAAACTACTACTACTACCTTCTACTACTGTCTGCTATACTTCTACTATTAAGTTCTACTATTACTGCTGCTGCTGCTACTACTACTAACTACTACTATTTCTACTGCTATTGCTTCTACTACTACTGCTACTACTAGTACTAGTTACTACTACTACTAGTAACTACCACTACTACTACTACTTCTTCTTCTTCTACTACTTATACTACAATGTATTTCTACTTGTAACTATTTCTAATTCTACTACTACTGCTGCAACTGCGGCTGCGACTGCGACTGCGGCTGCGGCTGCGGCTGCTGCTGCTGCTACTACTACTACTACTACTACTACTACTACTACTACTTCTACTTATATTACTACTAACTACTATTACTATACTATTTTTACTACTACAGCTGCTGCCGCTGCGACTGCAACTGCGGCTGCGGATGCGACTGCGACTGCGACTACGGCTTCGGCTTCGGCTGCGGCTTCGGCTTCGGCTGTGGCTGCGGCTGCGGTTTCGGCTGCTGCGGCTGCGGCTGCGGCTGTGGCTGCGGCTGCGGCTGCGGCTGCTGCTGCTGCTACTACTGCTACTGCTGCTTCTCATATTTTCGATCTTTTTGAACAGTATTACATCATTTTATGTTGATATTCATCCATATTCTGAAATAAGAATATAACAAACACGTGGTTAAAGGAATATATGTAGCAGAGATAAGTTTCACTTGATTACTTAAGTTTATGAAATAATTCAGTTATTATATTTTTATTTATATATTCTTACATATTTTTAAAACAGTCGTATCAGACTCCGTAGGCCGTTGTATCATGTTTGTACTCTGTGATCTATTGTATTGTATTGTACTCCGTGTTTGTTTTACTATGCCCAGTCATGTGTACACCCATGCATTTGAATTAACATGTTTTGTAAGAAAGGAGACGTTTTCATTGCTCTTGCACAAATAACAACTTTTGGTGCGAACTAACATTTACACGGCCATCTATTCATCATTCTTAAGAATCATTTGCTAGTGAAAGCAAGTTTCTTAAGAACTACTTCTGTACTTTGGCAAAACGTCCTTACCTTCAGACACCTTGCTACCTTTATACTTTGGCAAAATGTCCTTACCTTTGGACACCTTGCTCTTTAGTATTGAAGTGTACATTTGTTAGACGTTTCTGGTAAGCTTTGTTCTTGTGGAATTTAGTAATAACTTATTACTAACCGTGAGAGACGTATTTTGTGAAATCTGTATTTTTCGCATCTTCTATTTTTGCATTGTAATTATACCCCCACCAAACGTCGCGAAATCTATTATCTCAGTTATTACTAAATGGATTTGATTCAAACTTAAAATAGATGTTCCACCTTATCACCCACATCATGTGACACAAGGTGCATAACTCTAACAGCAAGTTTTCATGAATAGTGTCCCCTTTTACTTAGAATTTCAGGTTATTTTTGTTGTATTTTCACTATATCTCAGTTATTACTAAATGGATTTGATTCAAACTTAAAATAGTTGTTCCACCTCATCACCCACATCATGTGACATAAGGTGCTTAACTCTGACATCAATTTCTTATGAATTATGTCCCCTTTTACTTTAAGATTAAGGTTGATTTTGATGTATTTTCACTATATCTCAGTTACTACTGAATGGATTTGATTCAAACTTAAAATAGATGCTCCACCTCATCACCCACATCATGTGACACAAGGTGCATAACTCTGACACCAATTGTTCTTGAATTATATCCCCTATTATATTTAACTTTGTACTGAGTTTCTTCCCCTTAAGTTCCAGGAATAAGTCTATTTTTAGAAATCCTATTTTTAGATTTTCAATATTTTAGGTATTTTTCTAACTTTTTTTATTATAAGTCCTATGCAAAGAGCAAATACATTTTACTGTGGTAACATGGGTTGGTAAGACATTGTTTTGTATCCACTTTTAGTGTATCTCTAATATTAGAGATTTTTTTATATTTACTACTATTACTATACTAGTATTATGCTAGTATTACTTATATGTGGAAGCCCAGGATGAAGCAGTCCAAAGACAAGTAAAATTCTTTTTAAGTATTAAGCTTTTTTTGACATAAAAGTGAATCTCTAATATTAGAGTTTTTTTATATTTACTAGTATTACTATACTAGTATTACTTATATGTGGAAGCCCAGGATGAAGTACTCCAAAGACGAGTAAAATTCTTTTTAAGTATTAAGCTTTTTTTGACATTTTTTTATATTATTCTAAGTATTTTTTTACATTTCTTGTTGGTTGCCATTCTTCTGTGACAAGACCGTATGGTGGGGGTATGAGTCACTCCTGTGACAGTTCTAGTTCTTATTGTTTTTATGTTTCTTGATTTTATTGTTTTATGTTTTAGGTTTCTCTTCGTGTATTATACCGGTACTGTCCTACAAATAAATAGATGAAACTTTACAATGGTTGTGTTAACCATTACAACCAAACTACCACTACTACATATATGCACAAATGATAGTTGTTAATGTTTATAAATCTACCAACATACATTTTATTGTAATAGGAAGCAATGGAAAACATATGAAGTTTAATATCCAAAGTAATAAGACGAGCTGTATGGCTCTACCGAGGTATCGTCTTCAGCTGATGGATATTGACAGGGCAAGGATTTGGAATTCAGGTTTCGAGGTATTTGAATATCTTGTTATAGTATTAAGCAGTTGATGAAGTCTGAATTATACATATCTACTAAAATCTAACTTTCTGATGTATTTTCAAGGAATATATGCACAGTTTGGATGATTTGAAGAAATTCGAGATAGCCGAAACCCGTACTCTGACTCCTGGCTTATTTATTACAGAGCCCACATAGGCCGTTGCTAGAGCGGGCATAGGGATGTTAAACAATTTATTACCTCATGTAAAAGGTCATACTTGGAAGCCGAAAGTCAACCCGGCCTTTTTGCTGTTCGGTCTGTAACTCAACAATCCATGAATGAAAATTAATATCTTAGCAAAATGTACCCCCACCCCACGCCCACCCCCACATAATAAGACAAAGTGCCATGCACAACTTTCAAACACCTGTCTTAAAGGTCAAGGCAGACTTGGCAGTATAATTTCAACATAGCATGAACAGGGCCTGTTTCATGTCCGGTCCATCTCCGGTTCATGTCAGGTCCAGAACTCTGTAATCCAGCAAGGGATTACAACATTACTTGGCGTAAATTTTACCCACGATCAGACGACGTGTCATTCGCAACACCCAGAAGCTTATCTCAAAGGTCAAGGTCAAACTTGGAGGTCAGAGGTCAGTAGGGTTTCTATCCTGTCCGGTCCATAACATTGTAATACAAACATGATTTAAATTTTAGATTGCACAAAAATTCCCCTGGATTAGACGAAAACCTTGGCTGGTAGCTTAAAGGTTAAGGTCACACTTGGAGTTCAAATGCCAAACAGAACTTTTTTTCCTATCACTCTCCAATTCTTTAAGGGTTTTAATATTACTTCGCACAAATACGTCCCATAGTAAGGCGACATGTCATAAACCACAGTGAGACACCGAGATGTGCAGTACTCTAACCTTTAGCTCAAAGGCAATATCGCACTTGAAGGTCTAATGTCAGTTTTGATATTTAACTGTCCAGTCTATAAAATATTTTTGATATAAGCTTATGAGTGATATGAACCCAATTTGTTGGTGAACTTTCTTCAGAATTACTTCCCTTTAATATGACGATTCCTTACATTTTTTTCTCATATCTACCCACCAATTTATAATGTTATGCCATCAAAACTGAGTTTAGAAACTTTTTATATTCATAGATGTTATAAGCTATCAACAACAGTAGATTTTTGTATATGAACATTTTAATCCAAATTTTGTGTTATAACTTTTTTGCATATATATAGTACAATATTGTTTAAAGTTGTTTGACAGACATCAGATCATTATGTTATAATGCAGGAGAGGAAATCAGTTGCCTTCCAGTAGTGGACCTTGTATTGCATGGCAAAACTTCATTCATTTGATTGAAACATATTTTACTGTCCATTTAGATTTCAGCAAATCTTCTCGATGAAATAGAAGATGCTGTAAATGGGTCGTTTTACATGCGAAACTTGCATATATGGAACAACGTTTATTTGATAATTTCCGCCATATGGTTAGGCTGTTTATCACTTCTGGTGATTTTATTTCTTCTGCTACTTCTGACTACGAGCGGAAAAGAGAAAACAAACGTTTATCAACCTGTTGGATATGTTCTGATAATTGCTTTGCCGGTGGTCCTGTTGGCAGGAATACTTTCTCTTCTTCTTCACTGTTTACATACCGAGAGGAATATTCAACTTACTTGTAAAGGTATTTTTTTATATTAATCTGTTTTCAGCATGTGTCTTTTAACGTTTGGTACTATGTAATTATATAAACCTAGACGATAGCGGAGGTCAATATTACTTCAAACTGGTGAATATCACATCAGATCCAAACACTCAGTGTCAATAATTGTTTTACGTCAAAGCTAGATTTTTAGGCTATAATATTTTAAAACCAAAGCCAGTGTACATATTAGTACCTCACAATCTAACAGGTACGTCAGTAAAAATAACAACGGCATGTTTATGACGTCACTTAGATCGACGGTGTCTCAGGTGTATATTTTTATAAACGATATTCACCAAACGAAGACTTGATAAAATACTAGGCAAGTTTGAATTTGCCTTTTTCTCTTTTTACGAAACAGGGAACAAATCAGTTTCTCCTAGATTTAGACGTAGTTTTATGAAGGAAACAAACTGTTTTACTTCAGAATGTATATAGAGGGAGAAACCAAACTGCATTTTATATGGTATAAATGCAGTATGAAAGATAGCACTATTAACCAACAGACATTTTCCGCAAGCTTACCATCTGTTATTTATAGAGAAATATTATGTTACTGTCTTTATGATCGTATGTTCATCCGACAAATCGGATAAAATATATACCTCGAAGTCAATAAAGAGGGGGATAAATTTATGTTTATAGAAGCAGTAATATGATATGTGAAAAGCATCTATGAGCTACATGACAGACACTTTTATCCTAATTGTGTCTTTTTAGAAAAGTATTGAATTGGAAATATGTTTTGCATGATTTCAACAATTAATAGGCTTTCATCGTTTTGCGGAACTCAGTCTGGAAAATCAGCACCGGAAACGAAGAACAGACAGGAGCAATATTCTACATTTCAGAAGAACCATGTGTATCCTTTTGTATCGTGTTGTTGAAACATTCATACATTTTTTTACATATTATAAGACATTTCAGTACAACATATAGAGAAAATCTTTTACAGTATTATTTTTCAAAATATTGTTAATGACAATTAACCATACTTCTGGAAAGTAAATGCGATATAATGCGATAAATATCATATCATATCAGTTTTATATAGTACCCTTGTCATGATTACAACTATAATTTGTTACCATGATGTACAAACGCAGCCTCAGTTTAGAGTACGGCATTCAGCCACTGACAGTACAGATTAAGAGCAACCTGGCTAGAGGAACAGACTGAAAGAAAATCCATATGAGAGACAGAGAGAATAATATAGCCTAGAAACTTTTGAATAGATAGTCTGCGTTTTTTATGTGTCTGGTGTAAAGCATCCTCATCCCAAGGGTTTAAAGCAATACTGTAAAAGTGGCAGGTATTATAAACCACAGTTTAGAAATTCCAGGCCCGGAATTGAACCTAGATCCTCCAGATGGACAGTCTAATTGTTTAACCACTAAACCACCATCCAATTATATCAGTCTTATGATCAAAACCAATCATAAACATAACTTCCCTCTATAATATACATTTAAGGGAGGAATATGACGCCTTATCAGATATTTATTGAAAAAACAATCGTCAAAGGTACTTTGTGAACGTACACAATTGTTTGAAGTTCTTTTAAAACTTTAAACAAATATAAATAAGACTATCTAAGGGTAAACCCTTATACCAAATTATTTTACTTCATTTGTACACTGATTCTTGTTTAAGCGAACCCTGACACAAATGAACATCAATATAATACGGCCACATGTACGATACAGGATTTTTAGTACATTACGGATTTTGTTTTCCGCCTGTTCACATTTTCTTGTAAAGTACAAGTCATATTGTTCTTTAAAAAATAACGTACGTTTATGATGAAAAAATATGAAAACCATTCCAAGCTGTGAGTTTTTTTCAAAACTTGATTTTAATGACCGAAATCTTTTTGTTGTTTAAGGGACAAGTTTTCTCTTTGACTTTATCTGTTTAGTAATTTCAAAGATCTTTCCAAAAATGTCAAGGTTTATATTTGAATACATGTATAATAAAAACAGCCAAACTTTAGAACTTTTAAAGATTAAAATTTCATAAGCGTTGTGTGTCACCTTAAGTCACTCGTTCATATCAGTGCAGAATGGTGTCATGTGCCGGTAGAGAAGTCTGGAAATACTTGTGAAGCCTGTAGGAGTGTATCAGAGTAACTCACCGACCATTCAGAAGTGAATTTGAAATGTCCAAATTCCAAGTATACCATAAGCATAGTTTTACGGAAGGAAATTATTTCTAAATTATATACCTTATCGTGTAACAAAAATGTCCAGTAAAGGGTCAAAGGTTTCATTCCATTCTGAGCAGGCTAAAACGGCAACCATCTACATAAAACAATAAAACAAACGAAAATAGAAAAGGAAGTAGTCTATAAAATTTCGCTTTTATGTCATTCAATATGAACTGGTGGAAGTAGTTGGAAAATATATATTATCAAATTAGATAGGAGCAACAATTGTTATTTTAAATTCTTAAACCCTTAACATGTTCAACTACAGAATTTGATAACACTTAATATCATGCGATACAACTTCAAAAAATGCAAGCTGGGAATATTTTTATATTATTCTTTTTATACTAAAGATTTGCTTGCATTTGCAATAAATGATACATTAAACAAAATAATTTACATTTACCCTGCTAAATTTCTGAAACAGACTAGTCCATCTTCTATTTGGGCAGTACCACTTATTATCTAAAAGAGGTATTCACTGAACATTTACTGACTGAATAGCGATCCGTGCAGGATGTGCAGGCTGATCTTGGTCTGCACTGTTCGCAAAGGCAGAATCAGTTGAAAACAGCAGGCTAAAGGTTAAGATTATTATCACTGTTACCGAACATTTGGATGCTTACTATAGTGGTAAATTAGGACGTGTGGAAATTTTGTTTACTTGACTGCCATATATCAATAACGTAAATATTGCTCTTACTCTTTCAGAAATACTTTGCAAGAAGGTTGGAGACGAGGCCAAATTTGAAGCATTATTGGTGGAAGAACGAGACAAAAGAGGTACATTCAAGAGTACTTATCCCCGCAAATCATCCTATTTAGATGAAAGTTGAAAACTTTTCAGTTTTATATTTCTGGAAGTGTCGTTATTTTACAGAATGATGTCTTTCGAAAAGCAACTGCAACATAATATAAGATATCATTAAGCGTAATTATAGATTTTTCATTTCTGTATTTCAGGAATGCACAAACAGAGTTTTCGATGTATTTTTATGTAATCATTCAGATAGAATGGAAATAGAAAGTTCAACTCCGCGTCACAAGATGGCGAATGGTGCTAAGTGCGCATGCCTGCTTGTTGAAGAATGGCTAGATACACTAAAATATCAAAGTCACAATAAAACGAACTAAAAGATCTCCTACTACTTTTCTTCACCTACAGTCTTAGTGCATTCAATTCTGTTTTTTTTCACAGTGGGTCACATGATTTTTAATTGGATAATGGAATTTCTAGACGGACAGAAAACATTAAACTTTTATCTAATGGCTAATTGAAGTTGTATATACAGTGTATGTACATCTTGAAATATGATTTTCCTAAATCCTTCCTTGGTAATTTTGTATTTCATTTAAATGAAAGCTTGAAGAAAATTGTGGCTGTAAAAGTGTTTGTTTAATAACTTATGTTAAAAATAAAAATATACAAGTAATTAGGTAAACGCTATCACGTTTCTTTTCTGTGTTATTTAAGAAATATATCGCGGTTTAGAAGTTTGAATTTCGGCGTTAAACATGTATGCTTGTTTAAAGTATGTGGCCTTAATGCGTATTTAAACATAGCCATGTGTTTCATACGCAGATGGAAGTTAATAAACAGCGATTTATATCTTAATGTATAGTTTTATTTTCTCCTCCTTTCATCTCGTTTTAATTGATCTAATGTTGTATACTTTTGAGTTACAGATCATTGAAACAGCCAAATCTTCAACTAAATGCGGCGGTTGAAATAGCAAACGTCCAAACGTCGTGTCACAACGCACACATTCTTTCGGTAACGTCCGATAAAGCACTGTTAATATTTGATATTCTTGCATGCTAGACAGGATGTTCTGTATTTTTGCCGGTGCTAGAAAAACTAGTATAACACATTGTAGTGTAAGACGACTCGCGTGCTACAATTAACGAATGAATGCATAAATCCATACGCTACTGCTCAAAAGAAAAAATATTTATTTTACTTAATTTCTTCTATCAATTAAAGAATATGGCATGCAAGAAAAAGAATCAAACACTAGTTGACATCTGGCTCCCGGGTAACTGTTTCTCGTAACTCGGCAGAGCCTCGTTACCGCCTAAACAGTTACCCTCGAGCTAGATATTTCAATCCGCACCTTCAACAAGTTAAAGATTCTTATATCATGTATTCTGTAACTTCAATCGAGACTCGTTACCACCTAAACAGTTACCCTCGAGCTAGATATTTCCATCCGCACCTTCAACCAGTTAAAGATTCTTATATCATGTAATCTGTAACTTCAATCAAGTATGCCACACCATGTTTGGTTCTATACCTGGACATTTTTGTTAAAACAGTTCTGTAATTTTGAGGAGGGAAACTTTGGAAAATACCTCGTCAAATATATTATATATCAGCATCGAGTGATTATGGAGAAAAAACTTTATAATCACAAGATTACTTGATTTAACAATTCTAACTAGGCCCATAAATATGCATATATCTACATATATGCATATTACTCGCCCCTATTTATTTAGTGGAAACTTTAAAAATCTTCTTGTCAGAAAGCATTGTCACAACTTCGATATAACTCGCATATACTTTCAATATAGTTTCACAGATACTTTCCTTTCGTGAACATCTACCAGAACTCTTCATGCAGCAAACTGAGCAAATTACGGCTATCATGAGCGATACATGTCCATCATGGCCTTCTTGTACAAAAAAGTGATAAAAACAACAACATAATTTTGCATTTATTTTTCTTTAATCAGTTAAACACTATCCATCTCACAAACAAAATATCTTCCTCGAAAACATTTCTCTATCCGCCAGTGTCCACTTGGATACATCAATCCTGCTGCACAATTTGTGTCGTAGCCGGTATCACAGGTTTTACATCCATCCCAGTTTGTATAGTTTAGTGACTTCATACTGGTCATCCATACCCAGGTACCTTCTTCATTCAAGTCCGTGAGTCCGATCCAATAGCTGGTGCGCATTAATTGTGTCAAATCTGGTGGGCTCACTGTCGACACACCGTAACCATGTGAACTAGAGTATCTGTCTAAAATGTATATTTAGATAAAAGAAAACTTTGCATTAAATATAAATTATATTGTAGACATAAGTATCTTTGTTTTGACAAAATTATCCATTCATATGACATAATTATGTAACTTACACTGGACATTTATTTCATTAAATATATATTTGTACCAACTGTGGATAACTTAAACATTATTATATCAATGTTGAAATACCAACATTTTCTTCCCATCAAAATATCATCCTTAATTATGTTTGCATTGATACAAACCTGGAAAAATGTTAGAAGCTTATTTAAGTTTCTTTATAGAGCAAAAGAGTTAACAGTTTATGTTTAGTTTATTAGTTTATTAAAGTCTCATTCATGTTTAAAACCAACATTGACATTTACAATAAAAGCATTAAGACAACATATACATGATTAATCAAAAAAGATTTATAGGAGACTAGAACATGCACATTTTATGTCTTTGCATGTGGTTTTGAAAAACAATATACATGCATAAACTGCATAGAAGAAATCAATCAATGTGTAGAGAAGACTGTAATACTACAATATTCGCGATTGTTTTTCAATAATCGCGACCAGGTTTACAAAACATTCTGACGGAAGATAATTAGGCAGTTTGGCGGCCAAATCGTGATGGTTTCTAAATGAAGAGAATATGCTTTTCGCGTTCAAGTCGCGTCAGTTTCTAACCGAAGAAAAATATATTTTTCGCGATCAAATCGCGACAGTCTCTACTTAAAGAAAATGTGCTTTTCGCGATCATATCGCGACAGTTTCTAACCGAAGAAAATATGCTTTTTGCGTTCAAATATCGCCAGTTTCTAACCGAAAAAAGTATGCTTTTCGCTATCAAATTGCAACAGTTTCTAACTGAATGAAATATGCGTTTTGCGATCAAATCGCGACAGTTTCTAACAGAAGGAAATGTGCTTTTCGCGGCGATCAAATCGTGACATTTTCTAACCGATAAAAAGCTTGTTGATGATATTATCGCGACATTTTCTAACCAAAAATATTGTTGATGACTAAATCGCGAAATAAACAATTTTTAATCCATTATAATATTACCCATACATTATCAACAACACACTTTTACCATTTAATTGTTTTGCCACACCATTCAAAAAGTTGTCTTCACTCTCGCTATCGATTTCAACCAGATAACCTCCCAGTATCTTACACATTGACTGTAAAGACAAAGCAGATTATGTATTTCCTATTTCAAATATTTAAATGTAATTACATCATGTAAAAGTATACAGTAAAGAATTGTAGCATTTTATTTCAGTAACAAAGTAAATTCCAACAAGTATTAAATTATTTATTTTTACTTTTTACGGTGCAGATATTTAGATTATAAATATCAGGGTGGCCAACCCGCGTGACTTTTAGATACCGTACCTACGGAGTAAACGTCCCGACTGAGGTAACATTTTGCCTATATTTTCCTTATTACTTGACGGATTTTCATCTGATAAAAAGCGTCGAAGACAGCAAAATGAGTTCTTTCCTCCGAACAAAGCCTTAGTACTTTTCTTAAACACTTCGCCAAACTGCATTTCTTGTAAAAACTGTTTAGATAACGTACACACTTTCGCAGTTAGGCGAAGTGTTTGAGAAAAGTACTGAGTAATAATGGCAGATGTTTTGTTCGGAGGAAAGCACTTATTTTGCTGTCTTCGAAGCTCTTTATGTTAACATGTAGGCAAAATGCTACCTCAATCGGGACGTTTTCTCCGTTTGTAAAGTATCCAAACGTCACGTGGGTTGGCCATCCTGAATATCGTCTATATCGTATGACTGATTATATTTATCAACAAGCTAATGATGTTAACTGAATTTTCACCACATTAACGAATTTTAAGTATAACTTGGTGTTTGTATAATTTTTTTTAAAGGAAAATGGAATTGAATTTGCGTACCAAAGTTTCCAGAAACATCTTTTAGCAAATAAAAATGTATTTGAGGGTTAAAGTGTGTTCCAGAAGTAATGGATCGTTATGCTTTTCCAGTAAATTTAATTCATGATTTTGCTATAACACTCAATTATAATGTCATAATGTCATGTGTATTACCTAATACGGAAAAACAGTTTTTGTCTGTTTTTCCGTGATATAAAAACATAATTTATTTTCATAAAACCTTTTTTCAGCACCGCTACCGTAATTATGACAAAGGATGTATGAATATTTGTTTAGATTACTACGTTTTAAACAATGGAATGTGACAAATGTCAAGAAACTAACGTTTAAACTAAGGAGATGTTACACAAGTATTTAAGAAATATACATACGAATGCTCCAGCCCAGCTAAATTCGTCACTGCTGAAGTTGTAACATGACTCACCAAAACTGTGCCATCCACTTGGACAGTCAGCAACTGTAAATGAATTAAACTAATATGCATTCACTGTTGATACATGTAATAGCTTTTTAATGTATTATAATTTCTCATTACGGCTTTTTACTACCATTTATTTCGAACGATTTGTTATAGAAAACACGTCTAATTCGTCTTCAATTTTATGATAACTTGGCTTGACTCAACTTTCACGAAATTCAAATTTACTGTCAACATTCATGGAAGACACTTGCATTCGTGCCTTTTTATTTGTAAATGCAAACTAGGGGCTTCCAAATTTCCAAAAAAAATCAAAAAATCTGACAAACACATTTTTTAAAGTTACGTTTATATTAATTAATTAAAGGAATTTTTAGATAATGGTTATGTCAGAATTAAAAAGTTTTTCTTAGTTAGATATTCATTAGGTAGCTGGCGAATATCAAGGTTCAGACATTTATAATTTAGTGACATCATTGAAAAAAATCAAATTTTAGTATTCAAATTAATGATTGAAAAGTGTATACACAATATATTTTATTATATGCAAACGATACTATTCTTTTTACCTCAGGTTATATCAGATTTTCTTAATAATTGTGTGGAATTAATAAAGATAGTAAATTGTGAATAGGGATAAGGAAAATATTATCTATGTCAGGCGATAATAATAAATGTTTAATTTTTTATCTATATATGAAATAAATATTGATAGATTGGACATGGGTAATTACTTTATTTACTTGACCTCTGTGTGTGACATTGAATTATAAGCAAGAACCCAGGGTTTAGTTTTGTATGCGACATGCCAAACTATTTGAATATCCATCAATGCAGAAAATGTCTTCCAAATATCTGACATCTAAGTTGAGTATTGATCTGAGTTTACATGTGGCACATTGCCTTGTCATTGTTAACTAAAGAGTTTATTTTATGTAACACAACACTGCTTGAATGGCATGCCGGTCAACAGGCAAAACTACTTACGCTAGGTCGTTTAGAACTCGGGCATTAGCTTTTACTATCGCCGGTAAGTCATTTAGTAAGTGTAAATGATTGCATAACTCTTTCTGTGAATCACATGGCCTTTGCTTGTACTATTGACCAGTCTACAGTCTATAGCTTCATAGGTTAAAGTAAGAAGATATGAAAAGTTATAATAATAAAAACTTATTGGACGGCTTGCTGGTCCATAGTCAAAACTATTCTCTGACAAGTCATTCAATATGTGTATATTGTCATACCAAAAGTTGTAGAAGTAGTACAATATTTTTTCTTTTTTTTCAGGAAAAACATAACAAAACGCTAAAAGTTTCTGTCTAAGTCCTTTCTGATATCACCACTAACAATATTGTGAAGAACTTGTATTCTTTGAAAGGTTCGACTATGTTATTGATAAAATTGTTGAGATAATTTTTTACCTGTGATTATAGGCAAAAAAAGTCTTATTCCTTTTGAAGTAAAAACTACTAGTACCTGTAAGTCTAATCGCAGATACTATTAGGATTAATTTAAACATTTTTACAGTTTTCGAAGAGCAGTCGACTACAGTAGATCTAAAATGAGCCGACTTAGATGTTATTGTGATCTTTACGCATTGATAAGGCAACATGATAGCGGCGAGCGAGTGCATTAACCTAATAATCTAAGACTCTACAAACAGATATTAAAAGGTCAACCAATTTCAAAAATTATTTTCTGGTTAACACGTAGAATTTAAATATTAGTTACGTGTTGTATATGTTTACCGTTCCAAGGTTGTGTCACATTATTGCTCTGTATGTATTCAAATGTACATAATCTATAATACATACACTGTTAAAGTGGGTTGCTGCTGTTTTTGAAACATTGCTTCGTATTGGATGGTTGGTCCAGGTTTAAAACAAAACTGATAAACTATCATGTGTGTGCAAGTCGTGTGCACTTGCGGTTTGAGGAGGCTGCCTTTTTGGATCTTGGCTTTACCTGTTAGATATTCGTCCTTGCTTTTTTTCGGCGACGCCGTCTAAATTCGTTTTCGTTACCTATGCCACGTGACGTCAGTTTGCAAATCAAACTACTTAATAACGCATTATAGATAATTTATCAAAATGGAAGATTTATGCAACGCTCTGCCTGATTGGACGAGAGTGTCAATTTCTTTCACTCTGTTGATTGTGCTACGCTGAGTGAAATGTAGACAAAGCGTTTATCCTAAACGACGCTGTTCACAGTTTTAAAGCTAACTTTGGCTCAGTATATTTAGCAAGAATATTGATATATCTCAAAATGATAAGTAAGTTTAATAAATATGATAAAAACCTGTTCAAATACCAACATATATCAAATTAAAGAAAGAGCTGAATACGGTCTGCGTATCACATGAATAAGGGTGTGATAAGAGTCTTTTATGTAGAGAAGTGCTTTTTAAAAGATTTTCCCTGTTACAGTTGTCGTCTGTATATGAAAAGGTTTCTTGCTTTTGTGACTTATTCAGATTGCATATTAAAATGAGTACTTGTTTGCTTTGATATATTTGTTATAAATTATTTAACTGATTTATTATATATGAATATTTTTCTTTAGTATGGTATACAAATATTGAACTCAGTTGAAATCTGTTTTATTATATATATGCTATATAATGACTGAATATCATTACACTGAAATGAAGGTACGTTGCATACAGTTTATCTATGTGACATGACTACGGTCAAACTTTGCTTATAAAACCGAAATATTGAAATAATTACAATTGTATGTTTTGCTTGACCTTCACTTTTTTATAGGTGTGACGTCATTGTCCAAAGATTCATGAATAGCGAATATGCATTTGTTAAAGCGGGATCAGTTGGCCACTTTTAGAAATAAAAAAAAAATAAATAAATAAATCCTTTAATTGATTTTTTTCTCATGTTTTCTGATCAAACTTGATTTGTAGCATCTTTATTAGGCCCGCAGCCAACTTTGTTCAGCTGGGATAACCCCTTTTAGGGGCTGCTAGAGCTAAATCTAGAAATGCCTTTATACAGCGTCTCATGAACAACTTGGTGGATCTTTGTCATACTTGGTCTGGAGCATCATTATAAGGTCCTCTTCCAAATTTATTTATATAGGAACTTGGGCCCTATTAGGGACCACTATAGCTAAAAGCACATATGCCTTTCTTCGCATTAACCACAAAAATGTAATGGATTTTTATCAAACTCGATGTATAACAATATCGTAAGGCAGGCCCGGATTCAGGGCCCGGCCGAGGGGGCTTGTACTTACCAAAGATGTCCCTCAAAATTTAGACCCAGAAATGTACCAGCAGCCACCATTTCATACCTGTAGTTTAAAATTTTCCAGGGGGGGGGGGGGATCACCCTTACCCCCCAATCAAGAAGGGAGCATCGTACTCCTCCAGTACCTCAAAACTTAGACCTAAAATGCACAAGAGCCCACCATTTTATGCATATATTTCAAAAATTTCCATGGGGAGTCAATCTGATCCGCCTCTGACACCTGAACCCCTACCTAACATGGGCAAAGGCGCCCCCTCGAAAACCTTGCGCCTCGGCGTTGATGTCTTCATTCAAGACTGGTGCCCCCCCAAGTCAAAATTTCTGGATCCGGCCCTGTAAGGTCTCCTGCTATTTTGTTACAAATGGGGATAGAGACCAATTTAGCTAAAAATATAAACACGTTTAATGACCTCTTCTCATGAACCGCTTCATGAATCTTCACCAAACTACTGCTGTAATTATTCGTCTAAGGATAAACGAAACAAAATTGCAACCCTACGAAACCTTTGCGAAAAGTTAAAAGAGAACCATTTAAATTGTTAAAGTGCGGTGTTTAGTTTTGCAATTTGAAAAATGTTTGATGAAAGATGAATGTTAGATGAAAAATTTATAAACTTCTTTCCTTATTACAATTCGCCGACCATCATTTTTAAAGATATTTCTTGTTATACATGCTTTGACAATAAATGATGTTATTTCGGTTATACCCGAATCCATGAACCTGTGTTTTGTACTGTTTTTAAGTTAGTCACTTAATCACAATTAATCAAAACGCATTTTTCTCCAGAATAAAACGGTGAATAATACCTTACAACATATATAGATATGGAGGAATACTTCATTCATTGTATGTGTTATGAGGTCATATTTTATGCGACATGCTTTTATTTGGTAAAATTTAGAAAAACGTTTTTATTCCTGTCTACAGAAGAACATTGAAACGAGAAAAAATCTAATATTTCTTTCGGAAACCTAGCATTCAACTTTAAGTTATCTGAAAGACTATTGCGTGCATTTTAAAATGATCTTAAACTTCATTTTATCAAATTAACAAATTAAGGCTAACCTCAAATGCGAGGTTAGAAAGAATGACAAAATTTTTGAGTTCAGTAACAATGACGTCCTTTAAGTGTCAGTAAGTCTTTCAACTAGATAACTGTCTCTTTCGCAATATCTGGGGTTCCAACTATAAAATATTATATCTCTTGTTAGAAATAAGTTTGTTTCATTGCAAAGTCTTATATACCCATATTATACATTAAAACATTTTTTTATTTTAACTGTCTACAAGAATTCACCCTTGGCAGTTAAAATGAAAAAAATGTTTTAATTCTTACCATTTTTAGTTCACATGTCACAAAGTGACAGTGTGAGCTTTTGTGATCGCGCAGCGTCCGTCGTCCGTCCGTGCGTCCGTGCGTGCGTCCGTGCGTAAACTTTTGCTTGTGACCACTCTAGAGGTCACATTTTTCACGAGATCTTTATGAAAGTTGGTCAGAATGTTCATCTTGATAATATATCTAGGTAAAGTTCGAAACTGGGTCAACTGCGGTCAAAAACTAGGTCAGTAGGTCTAAAAATAGGAAAACCTTGTGACCCCTCTAGAGGCCATATTTTTCAATGGATCTTCATGAAAGTTAGTCTAAATGTTCAACTTGATGATATCTAGGTTAGTTTCGAAACTGGGTCAAGTGCCATTAAAAACTAGGTCAGTAGGTCAAATAATAGGAAAACCTTGTGACCTCTCTAGAAGCCATATTTTTCATGAGATCTGTATGAAAGTTGGTCTGAGTGTTTATCTTGATAATTTCTAGGTCAAGTTCGAAACTGGGTCACGTGCTGTCCAAAACTAGGTCATTAGTCTAAAAATGGAAACACCTTGTGACCGCCCTAGAGGCCATATTTTTCAATGGATCTTCATGAAAATTGGTCAGAATGTTCATCTTGATGACATCTAGGCCATGTTCGAAAGTGGGTTACGTGCGGTCGAAAACTAGGTCAGTAGGTCTAAAAATAGAAAAACCTTGTGACCTCCCTAGAGGCCATATTTTTCAATGGATCTTCATGAAAATTGGTCAGAATGTTCATCTTGATGATATCTAGACCCTGTTTGAAAGTGGGTCACATGTGGTCAAAAACTAGGTCAGTAGGTCTAAAAATAGAAAAGCTTTGTGACCTCTCTAGATGCCATATTTTTCAATGGATCTTCATGAAAATTGGTCAGAATGTTTACCTTAATGATATCTGTGTAAGTCAAATTCGAAACTGGGTCAAGTGTCATCAAAAACTAGGTCAGTAGGTCTAAAAATAGAAAAACATTTTTACCTCTCTAGAGGCCATATTTTTCCATGGATCTACATGAAAATTGGTCTGAATATTTACTTTGATGATATCTAGGTCAAGTTTGAAACTGGGTCAACTGCGGTCAAAAACTAGGTCATTAGGTCTAAAAATAGAAAAACCTTGTGACCTTTCTAGAGGCCTTATTTTTCAATGGATCTTCATGAAGATTAGTCAGAATGTTCATCTTGATGATATCTTTGTCAAGCTCGAAAGTGGATGACGTGTGGTCAAAAACTAGGTCAGTAGGTCTAAAAATAGAAAAACCTTGTCACCTCTCTAGAGGTCATACTTTTCATGTGATCTTCATGAAAATTGGTCAGAATGTTCACCTTAATGATATCTAGGTCAGGTTCGAAACTGGGTCACGTGCCCTTAAAAACTAGGTCCTTAGGTCAGTTAATAGAAAAACCTTGTGACCTCTCTAGAGGCCGTACTTTTCAAGAGATCTTCATGAAAATTGGTGAGAATGTTCATCTTGATGGTATCTAGGTCAAGTTCGAAACTGGGTCAAGTGCCTTTAAAAACTAGGTCATTAGGTCAGATAATAGAAAAACCTTGTGACCTCTCTAGATGCCATATTTTTCAATGGATCTTCATGAAACTTGGTCAGAATTTTTATCTCGATATCTAGGTCAAGTTCAAAACTGGGTCACATGAGCTCAAATACTAGGTCACTATGTCAAATAATAGAAAGAAACGTCGTCATACTCAGTTCAAAACTGGGTCATGTGGGGACAGGTGAGCGATTCAGGACCATCATGGTCCTCTTGTTTCTAGAAGTTGGTAATGTAAAGATAAATAGATGAAACATTTATCTGGATCTTCTGGTAAAATGATTTTCATGCAATTATTTCAAGTTAGTCTTTGCAAAATCGTATCTAGGGGTTACAGACGTGATCATTCAACAAAGAAAATGTATATATGAACGAGTACAATAAATTTTGGAGTCTCTACATTCCCTGTAACCAAAAAAAAAATGTTTAGTGAAAACAGTCCCATCACAAAAGCATTCTACAATATTTAGACTAATCACCGACATGATATTAAAAAGCCTAAACTTTCTCTCTCTTTACATTGAAATTACATGTCCACATCTGTGTTCTTTAGAAAAAATCATGTTTAATTAAAATGATTAAGACATGAAAAAGGAAAATAAATATATGAACAATATTTATTTTGTATTTATGAAACGAATATAAATTAGGCCGTAGAAGTGATGTTGTCTTGAAGTCATTTGTCTTCGATTCTTTACCCAAAAGCTACAGACATCCTGAAACAGTAAAAAAGAAAAAAATGGTAAAAGTAACACGTTCTCATACATACTGTATGATCCACGCAGTCTGTAACGGAAGGCTTCGTTAATTGCTTTATTGTATAAAAATCCAGATATAATTTATACAAAACACCAAAGGTGTTCAGTGGAGATACATATAGTAGGATCCTTTCGAACGTTAAAAATATCTTTGATAATATAACTTGACCGAAATTTATTTGTAGATCTATAAATGCCTTGTCCATGGAATGCTTTGATATTTTCTTTTTCATTTGTTAATGTTACATGTTTTATATAAAAAGACTTTAATGCCAAGAAAGATATTGTAACAGTTTAGAGACAGCCCATCAACAAAAAAAAGTCAAAATTTAAATTGTAATTTAATTACTCGGTCAAGTTTATTTATAAGAATATCATTTTTTGAGGTTAATATCACATTCTATAAACCTCCATTTGATCAGTTTCCAACAAATGAGAGCAGCGGAAATTACTGATAATATTATAAATCATAATATATCAAACTGATCACCTACTCAGTATTTTTCTCACAAATAAAATAGTGTTCTTCTGAACAAACGGCATCATTCCATTTTCCAGTCAGATGGTGCAAATCAGCGCAATTTTCCTGCTCAAAATTTGACCCAATGATACCGGGCTGACCTGGGTACCAGTTTGAATAGCGCCCACTTAAATTTTTCTTGCTTGACATCCACAACCATGTGCCTTCCTCACTAACGTCACTTAACCCAATCCAGTAACTCTGGCGGAATGGCGCAATAGGGTTATCTATAAGAAAACAAAACGATTTGCACGGCCATTTTTTCTGACCTTGAACATTTTTTGTCCAAATTACTAAAATTCGAATATAACTTTCTCATTGCTTTAATATTGTGAAGCCATGAAATCAAAAGAAATATTGCATACTTATATTACAACAAGATTACTATTGATATAAACGGCACGATTAAACATATGTTTCAATATACAGTAAAACCTGTTTTAACCGACAAAAATAGTCAGAGCCACACATCGCAAAGTAGGCCAGTCATAAATAAAAACTTTAGGAAAGATACAGCAGAAATGTTTGCTTCTGATGCACATCAACAAGTACGTTTTAAGGAAGGATCTAAAAATGGAGATAGGTAGAAAGGAGGAGAATGGTAACAAAAAAGGAAGGCATAAATAGAGTGATGTAAAGTAACACCACCAGTATACAAGACAAAAATAATGCATAACTTATAGAATGAAACCTGAAAATAGGGGCACCGTCTTAAAACAGTCAGAAATTATGATAATATAAAGAAAACTATTTAAACAAATTAGTTGTATGCCAAACTCACACTTACCACATTTTCAGCTTGATAAAAATACGGTGTACTATATGTCAGATAAGACATATAAATATACCTATGGTCTATAAACTTACTGTTTAATAGTTTTGCTTCTGCACCGATAAAGTTGTCTTCGTCAGAATCCTCAATTTCCTCCGAATATTTTGCAAATTGTCTGCAAATTGGAAAAAAGATTAGGAATGTTACATTTGATATTCATGCATTTTAAGTTTTAAGCTCTTAAAGGTTAACGGTAATTGGTATCTGTGTATCATTTAACCGGCAGGCATAGTTTACTGGTTAGTTATCAGGGACACAGATTTTCTCGCCTTGGATAGTATGGCCTTTGAATTCAAATGGACTCTAATTATCATGGTGCTACAAATTATCTAATCAGTTTAATAATATTGAGATAATAAAAGATAGTCAGACTCAAAGTGGTGATAAATAAAAAGTACGTTTTAAAAGGATAATTTGGTAGAATCAATCTGACTAAAGTACATTATCTTCCTTAAGTGTAAGTATTTCAAGGATATAAATTCTATCAGATTGATGACATAACTGTTACATTGAGTATCTGTCTGTTCTGTCCATAAAAAATGATGGTATCAACATTGAAATAAATCAAAAGATTTCACGTTTGATATACTATAAGTTTCAGCATCTGGACTAGAATAATAACAACTGTCAAATTACGTAAGCATCAGGCCAAGTGTCAGAATTACAACTAAAATAATTACAAATGTTAAATTACGTATGCATCAGGAGAAGCTTCAACATTGCGCCTAAAATGATATGCGAAATTACGCATGCGTCAGGTCAAGTTCAAGCATAGTAAAATAATAACAAATGTCACATTACGTATGCATCAGGCCAAGTTTCAGCATCACGACTAAAGTAATAACAAGACTGGCCGTGTGCAACCCATGTCGCCGGGCAAGCTGCACCTAAAATAATCAGACGTTTTATAAATAAACAGATAATTCCCTTTAACGGACCTAATTTATAATAAGCAACTAGATATTCAATTGGTTTCTAGTTCCATGAAAACAATTTTGAGAAAAATATTGACAAGTGCCATAAATCTAATAGCGTATAATTTGAATACTCTACTCGATGGCACTGTCAGCCGTTCAAAGTGCATATATCTATGAATCGTTAGGTCGTGAGCCTGATTCCAGGAAAAGGCGTATGTTCACCTTGACGAATTATAGAAGACGTTGTCCATGATTGTGTCAGAAATAATTTGCCGTACACCTTTCATTTATGTAGAGAAACGGAGAACACTATCTTAGTACATGTACAGAATCAAGAAACATTGATTATGGTAACTGTCCTCTTTAAATGAATCTTAAGTTTGATAATTACGGAAGTATCTTAAAGACCAATCTCAAGTTTGATAATTGCGAAAGTATCTTAAAGACCACAACGAATACATGTAACGTCATGCCCAATATCTCCACACAAAAATCAATAAACGCATGTTAACTCTTTATATATATAAATGGTCTATAGTTCCACAGAGTTTAATTGGGCTAAAGTCAATACATAAGGGGGAAAAAGTACTTCGAAATATATTTCTGATGTAATGTTATAAATCAGTTATTAAACTGTCAATGGTTTGTTGCCATTTTTTACTAACTAAAATCATAAATGTTACCTGCAATTTCAATAAACATAAATAGACAAAATAATTCCAACATTATCGCAAGATCAGAATCTAGATGAAATGATAATTCCACCTATTGCCTCCTTCACACAAGTGGGTTATCTCGCAATGCTAATGTCTGTTACATGTGTGTATGTCCTTGTGACAAACTTTCGGAATAGAAAAATATGAGAAGAAAGAAAAACAATATGAGGTAGTCTTAATAATTAATGGATACCTGAAATGTTACTAGTTCTAGGTAGTCTTACAATATACATTTATTGATTAGGTTTCCGTTCAATAGAAAAAAAACAGTTGCCCGATTTATTCTCCGAAGGACCAATATCCAATAGTTTTGACTTTTGGCTGGCAAATCATTTATTTAATGTCCTAAGTATAAATGACACCAGACATATTTTTATCTTCAAAATATTACTTTAGTACAGCAAAATTTAATGTTGAATTATATACTGGTCAACAGCACTAAAATATTGACCGGCTATTTACATAAAGTTTTTTTTCATAGTTTTTATCTTTATTCTGCATTGTCTTACGCCAGCTAAGAAAACCGTTAATTCCATGAATGGACTTCGTTTTTCTTTTTTTCTTTCTTTTTTTTTTTTTTGAAAAGAAGAAAATGTGGTTGATTCTTTACATTCTAAAAAATGAATAAATCAGTATATGTTTTGAATCAAATAAGCCCGTAAATGTCTTCTATTCGTATGACAAAATGACAAACATTGTCTGATAAACGTATTTAAATTGTCACAAAATCTCTAGAAGAACCTATATAAAAAACCTTATCTCTACGATAATTACCAACACGAAATACGACAGGCACCGCAGCTTTGGGACTTTAACGAATGAGATATGATGAAAATACTTCTGATTTTATCTTTTTTACTACAAGCAGCAGGTAGATTTATTTTATATCCATCTAAAATTGCAATATTTAAAGTTAGTAAGTGAAGATATATTTACCGATCTAATTTAAAGGGCTTGCTATAAAATGTCCGTTATTTTAGATTTGGGTAAATTATATATTTCATTTTATATTACGTATATTAAGGATTTCATTTGAGCCGTGCCATGAGAAAACCAACATAGTGGCTTCGTGACCAACATGGATCCAGACTAGCCTGCGCATCCGCGCAGTCTGGTCAGGATCCATGCTGTTCGCTGACAGTTTTTCTAATTCCAATAGGCTTTGAAAGCGAACAGTATGGATCCTGACCAGACTGTGCGGATGCGCAGGTTGGTCTGGATCCATGCTGGTCGCAAAGCCACTATGTTGGTTTTCTCATGGCACGGCTCATTTATTCAGAAAGTACGTATTCTGTTTTGTTGGATTAAGAGTCATACCGAAACAATTTAGGTCATGTGACGAGTTTTACAACTTTTTACAGTGGGTGTAGAAAACCACAGTTTTCTCTTCGGGCATGTTTTCAGACATTGAGAGCACCTGGATGGAACCAACAACCTTTCTAAGGCCAGATGGATGGCCTCCTCACATTTAGCTATCTCAACCACTCGGCAAAGAGTGGACCCTATTTGTATTTGTATCATAAATATTTTTTTTTCGAATGGCTTGAAGTTTTGTTGGTCTAAGCCATAGTTTGTCTATATCATTCTTTCTGCAAGATGATCGATTTTTCAAATTTAAGGTTCTGCATGTCCAGGTGGGTGGAAACAAAACGGACAGTCCTGTTATCTTTTTAGTCATGATAAAGAAGACTGGCCAGGTGCATATGTAAGCAAAGTATTATGTTTTATTAATACAGTAAACCATAGGCTCTTCCGGTTTATATGTTATCTTAAGACATTTATTATTATTTACCGTTCCTTTTTTTTCAACATAAAAAATTATATTGTATGAAGACGTGCGATTTACAGTTTATGTTATTGTATGTCATATGTTATTTTGTATCGTATGTCTTATTTATAAAAAATAAATCTGCTATTAATTACTGTTCATGTAGATGAAAATTCCAAACATATTTTTGTATCAAAATATATAAAACTTTTTGTACATGTCTTAATATTATGCAAAATTATGTTTAAATATGTATGAAAAATGATGGCATTTAATGTCATACTGTTTTTGTGTATAGAAAACTATAATTTCTGCTTTCTAACATAATACAATATCTCTACAGACAATGTGTACAGTCATGAATGCTCATCTTGTAGAAATTGATGACATAGATGAAAACAAATTCCTTGTTTCAAATGCTCAATCAGAAATCAGTAAGTTGACAACTTCCTTGTTTCAAATACTCAATCAAAAATCAGTAAGTTGACAACTTCCTTGTTTCAAATGCTCAATCGGAATTCAGTACGTAGACAACTTCCTTGTTCCAAATGCTCAATCAGAAATCAGTATGCAGATAGCTGCCTTGTTTCAAATGCTCCATCAGAAATCAGTAAGTTGACAATTTCATTGTTCCAAATGCTTAATCAGAAATCAGGAAATAGACAACTTTCTTATTCCAGATGCTCAGTCAGAAATCAGTAAGTAGACAACTTCCTTGTTTCAAATGCTCAACCAGAAATCAGTATGTAGACAACTTCCTTTTTTCAAATGCTCAATTAGAAATCAATTAGCAGCAACTTCATTGTTTCAAATATTCAACCAGAAATCACTAAGTAGCATCTTCCTTGTTTCAGATGTTCAATCAGAAATCAATTAGTAGTCAACTTCATTGTTTCAAATGCTCAACCAGAAATCAGTAAGTAGCATCTTCCTTGTTTCAAATGCTCAATCAGAAGCCATGCAACAAGTAGACTTAGAACCAGGTACTATATAATACAATTACAATTTGTCCAAAACTTGTCTTTGGATGTGTGTATGAGTAATCTCATTTGTTCCATTGTAGTGGATCGGTAATTTCTTTGGTATTTTCCATGTGCAGTTTCGGCATTCCCTGTTTATTGTGAAAACCATTTTCTGATTCCGCCTGAAAGATGCCGAAATAGTTTACGATGATAAGTACTCGCCCGGTCGTTTTTGTTTTGCTATCTAGAATCATGTGTATCAAGTATATTGGACTTGTATGTTCGTTTTTTGTTCCTGCGGAGTTGTAAAATTTATTGCACTTTTGTGTTTGTTCTGTCGAGATTTAAATCACATCCACAAAATTCTGTCGCAGCTTTGTACGGCAGAGAAAATCCCAAGGTAAATTCCTTCCAAATAGCTACGAAAGGTCACTGGCCGGTACCGCTCGGATGCGAAGTCCCCATGGGCTATTAATCTAAAGATTGTTGTCGATTAAAACTACTGATACTGCGTTGTTGTCTTATATAACTGTTGTTTTTTTCAGAATTGATTTAATTTATATTGATCTACGTATCAGAAATATTTATAAAAATACAGATAATAATATTCAAAAGCTTTCAAACAGCATTCTGTTACAAGTATATGACAATGGGTGAAAAATAAGAGCTACTATTTCAATTTTGTAGAGTTGTTATCTAATTTATTTATTTCAGTTGCAAGAGAAACGTTCTGGATGGGTCTTAGCGATACGATGGAAGAAGGGGTCTGGACGTGGATGACCAGTAGACAACCAAGCACACAATACACGAACTGGGCTCCTGATCAGCCAAGCATCGTCAATAGTTTCAATCAATATGGCAGAAAGCAGGAGAACTGTGCTAATTTCCACGGCACACAAGGCTTTTGGAGTGATGCTTTATGTAGTCTACCTGACTATTATATCTGTGAGAAAAGAGCACAGTAAGTCTGTTGCAGTGTAGTTTTCGTTTTAATAATTATGTATAAAGATTTTTAAAAAATAGAGAAGAAACATATTCAAAATTTGAAGGGACATTTTTTGACATAGTTCGGCAAAAATGTATGTGAAAAGGATGCCTCTTGCATTTGCATTACCCTTTATAGTCGTAATGTTTCATACACATTCCTTTAAAAACCAAAAACTTTATAATTGCTTCCGACCCATATCATAACACGTCATAGAAACAAGATTCGCATGGAGTAAAAAAAAGAGGGACAACATACAACGTTATGAAGACTAGGACGTGTTAATGTTTCAACAAATGTATCAATATTATCATAATACTTAAGTTTTAAAGTTTGCCGAATTTAATTAAATACCAAACATTCTAAATGGCAAAATTAAATAGCGTTTTTGGTTAAAAAATTGTGAATCCTTCTTATAATTTCAGATCAGCTCCGATTGTTGGATGATCAAACCGATGTGCATTAATAAACGTAATGCTATTATAATACATTCAAATGAAAGTTATCAAAATAAAAACACTAACAACAACATTTTGCTGCTGATTAGCATAAAGTTTGTTTTTACTGTCGAGGACTATTCCCTTTAAATATGCCTTTGTATAGAATACGCACTGACGTCATTGTTGACCAAATTATTTTTTTGTCCCGCCTTACTAAATGTATATGCATGAGCGTAATGAGTAATATAAAATGTCGGCACCTATGGTATTTAGATTTCCCCGAACCCGAACACTTCAGTTGTCATGTGTAATTTTTCAGCCATGAGAGTAGCTTCAATCATGTTGCCTTCCTCCTCATAATAAAACTGTACTTAATTTTCATATGTTTCGGAATTACAAATGAAAATATATTTATACAAGTGCACCGAGGCAATTTTAGATAAATATTCATTGAAATATTGTGTTCAATACAAACTGAGAAGTTTATGAATACGAGTAATTGCGTTCTCTCCACATAAACAGATGTTAACTTAAGAAACCTTGCAACGCAATATTTAGTTTTTTTAATTACCCAATCAACACTTTGAAATTATACACACATTTAGAAAAGAGTATAGTTAATGGTATTTCAAAATTGCAAATGATAATGCAATCACATCATTTAATTTATCCTAATACAATTACCCACTTTTATAAAACTGTGAATGGGATTTATGTTAAACAGTTGCTTAAAACAGCATTTGTAATGACATACGAGATATTGATTCAGAAATGAACTTCTGCATTTTTCCCAAATTAAGGCAACATATTTCGAAAGGTGAAGCAGTAAATAAAATGATTATTTGCGTATATTTGACAAGTGTTTGTCACGGTATTCCACTTTGTTGTCATTTTCCATTGTCAGTAATATTTACTAAAAACAAGATTAAGCGTACTAGTATATAAAGTTTTTTTCACAATAGTAGTGACAGTGTATGCGATCGAGCATCTTTAAATCGGTAAAACTGATTTAAATGGACTCAGAGGTGAAGATAATATACTTACTTTTTAAAAAATATGCTTCCTTTCTAACTTTTGACAAAGGAATGATGCTATAATATGCTTTATGATTTATAATGCTAAAATCAATGTGTTTTGTGTCTTTTCAAAAATGGGATAAGAACATAAAATTTGTGAAATTTTAAGATGATTGAAAAAAAAAAATTATTGACTCTTCCCTGTGACATCAATGTAGTATAACATAAAAGATTAAAGGAGATTTATGAAGTGTTAACAAAAACAGTGGCAGCACTTTGATTGCAACTAAAGTACTATGATTGAAACTTTACCTCGAAGATGAATGGCAGCAATCTGATTGCAACTTTATCTCAAGAATAAATGACAGTACTCTGATTGCAACTTTTTCTCAAGGAGTACTAATGGCAGCACTTTGATCACAATTTTATCTAAAGGATAAAACACAGTTCTATGAGTTAAACTTTACCTCTAAGATGAATGGCAGCAATATGATTACAACTTTATCTCAAAGATAAAAGACAGTACTTTGATTGCAACTATTTCTCAACGAGTACTATGATTGCAACTATTTCTCAACGAGTACTGTGATTGCAACTTTATCTAAAGGATAAATGACAGTACTATGATTGCAACTATTTCTCAACGAGTACTGTGATTGCAACTTTATCTAAAGGATAAAAGACAGTACTTTGATTGCAACTATTTCTCAACGAGTACTGTGATTGCAACTTTATCTAAAGGATAAAAGACAGTACTTTGATTGCAACTATTTCTCAACGAGTACTGTGATTGCAACTTTATCTAATGGATAAAAGACAGTACTTTGATTGCAACTATTTCTCAACGGGTACTGTGATTGCAACTTTATCTAAAGGATAAAAGACAGTACTTTGATTGCAACTATTTCTCAACGAGTACTATGATTGCAACTTTATCTAAAGGATAAATGACAGTACTATGATTGAAACTTTACTTCGAGGATAAATGACAGCAATCAGATTGCAACTTTATCTCAAGAATAGAATTTAATGGTAGTACTATGATTGCAAGTTTATTTAAAGGAAAGTTAGAGCAGTATGATTGTAACTTTATCTCAAGGATTAGGCCGAAATAGGGCACTATATAATGAATTTTATATCAAAACTGTCTATATCTTTATTTATACTATGTTCCCTAACTAAACACACACTTTGGTATGGTTGCGCGCGCGATCCTCAGATCCGATAACGACTCGAAAATTTGATATTGACTTCGCAATGCAATGTTTTCACGACATTAAGGTACAATGTGTCATTCCCCATTTTTACACCGGGCCGTGATGAAATCTTTATATAAAATAATTGAAGATATTTCCGACATATTTCTGTATTTTCATTTCTCGATTATTTTCCATTAATTTTTGCTCAATTTTGACCAATAACGTCATCTTTTCAACAGAGCGCAAAATGACGTACTTGGTAGACATTTTGAGCAGCGTTTTCATTTAAAACGCACCTTTATTTATCAGTTTGCTTTAAAAGTATCACTGCAATGATACCTATTATCAAATCTATATTTTAATAGAAGTCCTTTCCAGTGGTCTAAAAACAGTCATGTAATAAATGATAAAAACATTTTATTATTATATCTATATTTATAATTCTTTCCATTGGTCTAGATGTAGTCACATGATCAATGATAAAAAGTCGTACTGGCTCGAAGGCGGAGCAAAAATCACGTATTGACCTCCAGTTGTGACGTCATCACGGTCTGACGCCAAAACAATGCGACGTCGTACACAATTTACCACGGAAAATGACGAAAGGCTGCGGATATTTGTATTTAAAGTTTATACTTATGAGTAGGCTGGATTTAATAATAAAACAATTGTTGCCTTTTAAGTTCGGTCGATATGTGGATTTATCGGCCTGATATATAGAGAATATTAGGTTACTGTCTGATAAATTTATTTAACACGGTTAGTATCATTATGATATAACAATTATAGACTTATGATTCAGCCAATATGTAATTTTGTTGACTTGCCTGAATAATATTGACCTCGGTCTACGCCTTTTAACAGTGTAACTTTTAGACAGATCAAACAAAACTACATATTGACCTCAAGATAAGTCTATAGTTGTATTTAAATGGAAGCACCATTGATATTGAATAAAATTATGTAGCAAAATTGCTTATCTCGTTACATTGATATATGACCGCTTCGCCATACTGGAATCGGAGACGCATAGTTATGTTCAGATTATTGATATTTTTGGTTTTTATCCAACTAACAAGTAAGTATTATTATTTGTTTATTTCAGTATCTTCCATTTACATGTTTACAGTATAAAAACATGACATATACATAATAAAACACATGTAAATGGCCACTCAAATTTGAATTACAAGAGACTATATATATAAAATTTCTACATATCACATATTTCACATTATTCAATATATGTTTCTAATGATAATCTAATGAGCATCACCGTGTGACAGCCAATGCAAGTGATCCAAAAAGCGATCCAATCTAGATCAGCCAGCAGATCCAAGCCACCAGGAACAGAACCACAGCATCCTCCCATCCACCACACCGCAATTGTTGTAGTTGATAAGAGAACACTGCAGTCCCCTAACTGGCCATACAGAGGCACCAGACGACCAAATCCACATCACCCACCACACGGCATTACTCTTAAGTTTATCACCATATTTATCAATTTAATCAATTCTCATATATTACAGTAAAAAGCAAGACATGTCTGCTAATCATAACACAAATATGTGTCCTAAAATTTAAATTAAAAAAAGGTTATAAGACACTGAACCAGATTAGACAGGTGCACTAAATGTGCGCTAGTAAAAAGTGGCTTAAAGAATCAAGTATCCCCACCAATCAGATTGGTAGAGAACAGATTAGCAGATATCTCTTACTTAACAATAGAATAATGTAATTATTTAAAAGAATATGCATACAATTTAGTAAAAATATTTATAGATGAATAAAAGCCTATCTATACAGGTGCATTAAACTGTATTTATACTATATAAAGTATTACTTCTTTTTTTAAGTATATCGTAACAGGTTTTTGTATTCTTATCAAATTTGGATGTGTGAATAACAGAACCAGTTTATCATTGTCATTTAAACTCTCAAAGTTTACAAATATAGAAGTAACCTTCTCTAATAGAAATCTTCGTTCAACAGTATAAAGCGGACAGCATAGAATAGCATGTATCTCTGATTCTACAGCATTACAACCAAATGGGCACAATCGTTGATTTTCTGTTAAACCTTCGTAGCGACCCGTTTCGAGTCTTATGGGTGCAACACCGCACCTGAAACTAGACAATGCAGATCTATGAGAGAAAGGCATAAGCAACTTACAATAAGGTTCTACATTACAATCAGACTTAAACATTCTGTAGGTTCGTAACTTATTTTGACCAGTACCATTGACACCAGATAATCTTGAAATGTCAGTAGACCATTTTTCTAAACGAGTATTTAACAAAACAGTAGACATAGTTTCAATTAATCTTGAGAAAGGTAATTGCAAGAAGTCATTTAACTCTAAACACTTAATTTTTTCTTTAACAATAAATGGCCAGTTCTTACATCTTGAGTTTTTTCTTATAGGACCAGCTAAAGATCTTTTTATTTATACGTGTATTTTCATTACTCAGACAGCGATACCAATGATTACATTCTGAAGTCCACTGATCTATAAGGATTGGCTTCCAACCCATTTCACCATAAAAGCCACATTTGGTGTATATTTTCCTGTTCCAAGATAGAATCTCATGGCCCAGTGGTTGACTTCATTTATACATGAAAATAAGTATTTCACCATTTCTTGAAAGTGTTAACACTGCATTGATCGAGGGACTTTGTGTGTGCGCAACGAAAAATCTTGTGTTAGTGAGAAATCTGCTCATCATAATATAGATTGAATAAAAATAAAGTTCGTTCAAAATAAACAAGAGTCTCAAGTGGGCCTAACTCGCTCACCTGAGACCGACTCAAATTGACCTAATAAGATCTTGCTTGTGACCAAGTATTTAATTTAAAAAAGAATAATTTTTTTTTAATAAAATTAAAAAAAAGACTTTAAAAAGTATTTCTATTTTTAGCTCTAGCAGCCTCTAAAAGGGGCCAAGTGCCCCCATTTGAACAAACTTGGGAGAGGACTATATAATTATGCTACATACCAAGTTTGATGAAGATCAGTCAAGCAGTTCATGATAAGAAGTTGTTAAAAAAGTATTTCTATTTTTAGCTCAGCGGTTCCTTAAAGGGGCCAAGTGCCCCCATTTGAACAATTTTGGGAGAGGACCATATATCAATGCTACAAACCAAATTTCAAAAAGATCCATCACAAGCGGTTCATGAAAAGAAGTCGTTTAAATGTATTTCTATTTTTAGCTCTAGCGGCCACTAAAAGGAACCAAGTGCCCCCATTTGAATAAATTTGGGAGACAAGCTTATAATAATGCTACAGACCAAATTTGATGAAGATCGATTTAGAGGTTCGCTAGAAGAAATTGTTTAAGGCTTTTTCTATTTTTAGCTTAAACGGCCACTAAAAGGGGCCAAATGCCCCCATTTGAACAAACTTGATAGAGGACCTCACCAGAATGCAACAGAGCAAATTTGGTGTTATTCTGACCAGTAATTTCAGAGAATAAGATGTTTAAGTAAAAATGTGGACGACGGACGCCGGACCATCAACCCTATATTAATAGCTCACCCTGAACCTTCGGTTCAGGTGAGCTAAAAATATAAGAAATGTATAGTTTTTAGTCAATGAAATACCGATATTTGATATTCTAATGATACAAAATTTTAGGTAATTTCAGATTTTCTTGTTATATATTGGAGAAAATACATTTGCTATATACTACATTCGGATCTTTCTTTTTTTTCAAAATAAACAAATATTCGATTTCTTTAGTGGTTTATTCCAACACCAACTTTTTATGCGAGATCTTTTATTAATGTCTGCCCATTTCGAACTCAAATTCTTAAAGGTCATACATTTACAAAATAAATGACCTCAGTAGATTGCAATGATATTTGTGTAGTTGAGTCTGCAGGCGGACTACCCTTGTCCCTTTCTACCCACACCCCCTATGGAATATAGTGAAAAAGCCATTGTCCTTATCGTTTTAAGGGCTTATTAAAGAACGGTTTAAAAGTTATACATTTATCTGTAGTAAGGTCATGATCATAGGACAAGTAGTCTTTTACCTTTCTTAGTTTCTGAGCATCATTAAAGTAAAATACAACTGTAACATAGTATGAAGAGATAGACGCTAAAATTTTCAATGATAGAAATACATTAAATAAAGTCCAGAAATTGATATCCAAGTCCTAGAAATAAACAAAAATGAGTTTATAAATGTGAAATTTATGATAGTTTTGTAAGTATCTATTACAGAAGTTTTCATATTTAATTTAAAGTTGTGATCCGCAAAGAATGACATATATTGCCTTGGGCTAGTACTTATAAGCAGAGATATCTCTTGCAATTACACGATTGAATGGAAAATGAAACCGGTTAAAGACACAGTATCATTATTTTTTTTTTTTTGCACAACAGAAACATTTAGGATTTATTCATATATGTTTGATTTACCCCTCAAAGCCTGCTTCCTATGATTTTGTCAACTTACTAATGGTAAAAAAAAAAAATAACTTTTAACTAGCCGATAATAAAATGAATTACCAGTACATATTTTATAGTACAGATAATACAGTTTTGCTTGTTTCTAAATGTCGCAATAGAAGCACTTTTGTAATACAGAACACCTGGTAGGATTGGTAATGGTGCAGTTATATTGATCTCTATTTCCTATGCCTAATTACATAGCTGTTTTCCTAACTAAAACGAATGTTTCAAATATATTGTATCACTAACATGTTTGACATCTTTTACATTTCAGTTTCGGCGTGTCCGAACGGGTGGCTTGAAAATGGAAACTCTTGCTATCTTTTCAGCAATGACGAGGAGTACTGGACCGGCGCATTTGTAAGTGTTTTTTTTTTTATATAATTTATTTCTAGGCGGAATATCTGATAGTTTCGTATAATTCTGTTTTGTTTTTGTCAGGATCATTTGATAGTTTCGCATTTTTTTAACGTCTCAACGTTTTAGCAATCAATTGTGGAGCATACAGAAAGCCTTTATATAATATGTAAATAGGTTTTCAGCGTGATTTTGTTTAAATACAAAGATTATTGAACATAGTTCAGAACTCATTGAAAATACATGCCCTTGTGCAACTAAATATATTAGTTGTAATGCATATGAAGGACTATGAAATACATGGTAATTTTGTTATTTCAGGAAATGTGTAGGATAGTTGGTGGGCATTTAGTAGAGATAAACGATGACACTGAAAACAAATTTATCGCGGCTCAAGCAAGTTCGACTGGACGTACGTTATCTTTGAACTTTTGAGATATTTCCCACAGTCTATGATAGTTTAAAGCCATGGTCAAAAACAGGTTTAATATTTAAAAAAACAACAACAAAAAAACAGCGGTGTTGTTAAAGCTCAAGCTTTAACAGTTTATAGTGAGCAAGACTTGTGCAAAATTTCTTTAGGGTCTGCTGGCTGGGCGCTTGTCGCTTTTGGTTTACAAACTGCGTCCAGCGTAAAAATAACTTACAAAATCCGTGTTTAGTGGCAATTTTATTATATTATCACTTTTAAATGTTTCAATGCATATATATTATGCCTGGAAACATGTTTTCAACATTTGCACTTTTCCTGACATTTGTGGCGGCGCCGTAAAAATTATACGTCATCATAAGAAGTAACAAGAATCCGTTCATTTTGCGCACAGGACAATACTGGCTAAGTCTTACTGATGTGGTAGAAGAAGGAAACTGGGTTTGGATGACCAGTAAGATGCCAATGACTTACAGCAACTGGAATATGGGAGAACCAACGGCAAGTTTCCATGGTGATTTCGAAGATTGTGTTGACATGTATACAAACGGCAAGTGGAATGACGTCACTTGTACAACAAGGAAGTTTTATGTTTGCGAGAAAGAAAATGAGTATGTTGACGTATTTTTTCTTTCTTCCTTTTTTTTTGACATTTTCATTGACCTAATTTAATCATCTGCTATTGGAACTATAGTTTAACTATTACGACATCGAACTGTCTTTAGTCAACAGGTATGGCGTATTTTAACTATAGTTCAGCTCGCTAGTTTCAAAAAGGCGGAAAAAGTTTAGATAATGTTGATTACACCTTTTTTTTCAGTGCTTCTTTTTGATTTAGTGTTCTCACTTGCTATGAAAAAGATAGCTAATTAACACCCTGGCCGTTGAGGAGTGCGTCTGGATGATAATGTTTTAGTTTAGTTTAGTTTATTATATTTCATTCCATTAGGCTAAGAAGCCCATGAGGAAAAACATTGCATGGTAGTAATATGACGAACAGTGATATTAACAAATAATATTCGAAGCTTAATGACAAATGTTCTAAATAGCCGGAGAAGGTTACATGTAATTTTGCTAAATATAAATTTCTAACAGCAAAACTAACATCTACATAGACACATAATTATACATAACCATACTACAATAAAATATAATGTAAAAAAGAGAGGTTTATAGAAGTTTCTAGGACGCCGTCAGACGTATAGCTACTTCTTCCTCTCTAGAAATAGAGAGCAATATGCTCTACTGTAGAAGTAACTATAGTAGTATCTTTTATTTTAGATGCATAAAACAAGTAAATATAGGTAGATTTTATGCTTTAATCTACATTTTCTGACAACAGAATGTGTTACAAATATCGTTTCCGGGACATTAAATTGCAAAATTACAAGTTTAATTATATTAAATTTTATCTGTGTTTTTCAGGTCTATAGATATTATTGGATAGCGAAGAAAATGGAGTACCAGATTTGTTTTTAAAGACATTTCAGTGTTTATAAAGTGTTGTTTGATTCACCAAATCCCTAACAAATATTGTGGAGCTTTATCGTTTAGATCCTGATTAGATATGCATCATTCCAAATGTCTCCAGGGTGGTAGTAGGTTCTTTAAAATTTTGAAATATCTTCAGTAATATCAATTCTATTTAACAAAAATGTATTTTCCCTGTATCGAATTCTGACCCCATGAAAACATCTGAATATAGATTTTTACCTAAATTTAACCATTTTCATGTGGTCTCTTTGAATTAATAGATCCATAAAAAATCATTACTATTCTTCATTTATGAAATCGAATTTTGCAATGTTCTATTAAAAATAAATATATGTGATTTATTTTTATTTCTTGCTCATTTGCTTGTTGGCTTTTTTCGTTCAAATGTTTGTGTATCATAATAATTACAACCTGTATCTAAACAGTTTTGAAACGCCCCATGTCAGCAACATGTGCTTCTGTTACTCCAAAAAATCTGCATTTAGTAGCCATGTATGTTTCATTACAATATTTTTTATATATCAATATTTTGTCGTTTGATTCTAGTGCACTATCATCATTTTTTTTAAAGAAAAATCCGCGCACGTCCTCTTTTTGAATATGTTGGTAACAATTGAATTGCACAGAGTACTACAGTGATAAAATTAATTGTGATATAAATACTGATACACCAAAACTAAAACCGTATAACTGATATGTCTTTGTAAAAAAGTGCTGTCTCCATACACCTTAAATCAAAAATAATTGCTCTAAATATAGTGCAGTCTTGCCATTATATCTTCTAATAGAGCAGGACACTTTTAACAAATTTGTATGTTTTCCAAATTTGCTTCATCTCCGAAAATGAAAATTATAGGTAATCAAAATAGTAAGAATTTCCTAAATCACAGGAACAGATAGATCTTTTTCATCGTTTTCGCCCATTATCTGATATTTGTTTCACAACCATACAATAGTAAAAACAGCTTTGTCAATATATGTTTGAAAATAGTATAAAATTGAAATAGACATAACAAACATGATATCTTAGATTTATGTTAACCGTTTCTATATCTTGCCCACATAGCAGAAGATAATCATCGTCATAATGACATAATAAACACTGCACGAAAGTCTCATGGAACTCGATTTTAGGCCCTCTGTCGCGAAGTAATGTGGTGTTCTGGTAATGGCCATTGATGCTTCTGACTTTATCAAGTTTAATTCCGTTGAAGAGTTCTTTGTCGTCGAAGTTGGAGCAGATACTGAAGAAATGGTTTTCTTTTCTGTTGACAACGCTTCAGATGAATAGACGGCTGTAGAAGTTGAGAGTGTGATCACATTTATTTTAATGCGTTTATCCACGTGTGTTGATTTGTTATACGCTGCTACCATCCACTCGCCGTGATCGTACCCAGTCACATTATTGATAAAGAGTGTTCCATTCTCGAACAGTTCGTAACTTCCATTGACAGTTCCTCTACCGACGATTTCAAAGCCATCTGGACGTATCCATTTAACCTCCGGTTTTGGATCACCTTCAAACAAGCAAGACAGTAAAACTGTTTTCTGTACTTCTAGGGAATGGCTTATATTTTCACATTCTTTTATTTTGATTGGAACGCAGTGAAACATATTGTCAGGAATAGAACTGAAAGATGCATATTTCAAGTTTGACGGGCCATTGCAGACTACTTCTTTGGAGTCAATCATACCGTGAATGGTACTTCCTGGAAGTTCACGTAACCATAGCAACTGACAGTTACATTGCCAGGGATTTTCTCCAAGATTTAAATGTATTTTTATGAAAGTAGGTTTCAATTCATCTTGAATTCCCGACAGTTGATTGGAACTTATATCTAAGTATCCCAAGGATTTGAGTGGTGAAAAGACATTTGTAGGTATCTTCGATATCCCGTTCAGGTACAACCGTAGATTTTTCAGCATCGGCACAAAGTCAAATAATCCATTTTGTAGGACTTTGATGTTCATGTCTCCAAGATTTAAGTGCTCAACACTACCAATATATCTAAATATAGTTTTATTAAAGCCGCATTTATTTCCTGACAAATCCAATGAATTCAGCCCTGATAGTCCTTTGAACGAATTTGCTGACAATTCTTGAATGTCATTGTTTGCTAGATTTAGAACGTGCAAATTTCGGAGGTTGGAAAATGCCTCGTCCTCTACATGCTGTACACCACTGAAAGTAATAGCTAGAGAAAATAGACTTCCTACTTTCGAGAAATCTGCCTGACGTATCACCGAAATATTGTTTTGTTGGGATTCGGAACCAGATATGCCGAGGTACTCGGTTGTTGCATCTAGACCGATTGGAAATGAAGAAAACCCAGTTACACATTTTGCTGCCTTTCCTCTGCATCTGCAGTTTGTTGGACAAGTAAAAACGACTGTTGCTTGTAAAAATATCATCCAGAATATAAGTCCGGTGAGAATGCGGAATTGTTCCATCTTAAAGTCAGGAGTTCACATTTATTATACGTTTCTGTCGTGTTTGACTTTTAGTATATACACTTAGTCTTGGTTCAATATTCAATATGTATAAAACCAGTTTTGGAGTTGAAATACATGTACTTCTTTATTATACTATAGCTGACAATATTGTCTCCGCGCATCAAAACGTCTGCAGTTTTTTTTTAATTTTTAACTTTCTATATATTTATTCCAACTGAAAGACTATCTTTTTGACTAAATGTTAAATACTTAAGAGCGTTCCACTCGATTATAATTTTTAAAGCAAAATGTTTTCTTAAACCCCTCCTCCGTCCTTAAATGTACGTTAAACTCAAATCTCATTGGCCTAGTAAGTTGTTGTACATTTGAATTTCACTAGTTTGATAAGTCATTTATTGGCATGGGTATTGAAGTAGTCAGTCGTTTTCTTTTCTAATAACACTGAGTACATTTATATAAGACAGCTAGTTTATACAATTTCGATCAGGGCGTGTCCAGAAAGTGTGTTGCTGAAATGCAATTCATATATTATTAAAACGTTGCAGTTTTAGCAAAAGATATAAAAAATTACAGTCTTATATTTTAAATGAAAAGACAATATGTCAATTTACTTTTTATGTGCGTGCGTTTCAGTTAGAGGTAACCAGGCATCATTGGGGCAACAATCGCAGGTGAAAAGTTGTTTTATCTATATACAGACAAGTATACATATATCTAACTATGTAAGATTTCGTTGTCAACAAAATAAATGACCTCAGTATTACTCTACATACTTCTATGTTATCTTAGTAGTTACAATGAAGAGACTTATATTCACCAAATAAAACACTTTCATATAATGCCGCCAACTATTTCAACGATGCTTTAACAAACGTGTCGTATCAATTGATTAACTTGCATTTAATCCATTTGTTTATTTGTGCATAGTGACATGAAATTGTAAATATGTCAAAGTCTTCTTACAGCAGTAACATTAAAATTATTACATACAGATGTATCAATGACAAAAAGGAATGTTTCGGAATCTTTATAGCATAGAATTAGACAATAGGTACTTGGGATTTGGACCACCTACGACCCTGACCTGGTCTAAAAGTTGGCCAAATGCAACAAAGACCACCGAACAACATCAGTTAATAATTCAATCAAAATCAATCCACTTTCTTTTAAAATCACATAAATACCCAATGATCTCTTATCATTCTAGAACCAGGGAAACTCGCAAGTTACATGTTATTACATGGCTCCTTATATAAATGGCTGGACATTTATTCAATACATGCTTGCTGGGCTAAAGCAAAAATCTATGCAAAATTATGTTTCCCATAAATAACTATTGACAGGCAAATCATTCAATAAGTGTATACTAGTACATCACAAATTTTCACATGCAACTACGACCAAATGAATCAAACCAATATGATGTACATGGAATGAATTCTCAACTCTTACCATATTTATTTAACGGGGGAGAGATACCTAAGCAGTTCGGTTCAATTTTACACGCAAATCATTATCCAGCCATCCGTAATAGTAGAGGAATGTTTCTGAGAAACAGACTACTATTGATAAAAGATATGAGCCGCGCCATGAGAAAATCAACATAGTGCATTTGCGACCAGCATGGATCCAGACCAGCTGCACACCCGTGCAGTCGGGTCAGGATCCATTCTGTTCGCTAACAGTTTCTCTAATTGCAATAGGCTTTGAAAGCGAACAGCATGGATCCTGACCAGACTGCGCTGATGCGCAGGCTGGTTTGGATCCATGCTGGTCGCAAATGCATTATGTTGGTTTTCTCATGGTGCGACTCATATTCTGTAATGGCAGTTTGAGATTTAACAAAATGTCTAAACACGGAGATAGCCATTTTAGTGTCTGTGACTGACTGAATTATTTATCTAGTAAGTGTCCCTTTAATTAGATTAATTTCTATAGTTTTCTTCAGTTTGAGGTCAGCATGTTAATTCCTTTCGATGTTGTTGGAAAATGTTGAGAAATACTTTCTCTGCATTAATGAAATGCAGTTCAAATAAATTTTCAAAAATTAATTTAACTCGCCATTTAGTTTTGCGTTGCTATGAAAACAAAATGGATGCTGTTTTGATCAAATATTGAATTACATTTTAATTAAGCTGATTTTAAAAATACTGTCACTTAGTGATGGGCAAATCGTTAGATTTGCCAACCGATTAATCGGCATAATCGGACAAGCCAACCGATTCGATCGATTAATCGGATATAATGGGTTATTTTAGTTGCATATCTGTAAGTTCACTTCACAGTGTATGTTTTATATCATTACTTAAGAAACGAACCACAAAGAGATTAAATATCCTATTTCATTGTATCCCTTCATTAACACGAGTAAGTTAACAGCGTAAAAGTAAAATATTTGTGAAGATAGTAAACTTCAAATCAGGTACTCGTCTTAATTTTACCAGGGTACAGACAGACAGTAGATATTAATCCAGTGATATTGTGTTATTAAATTAAAAATTATTTGGAGTTCAGCAAAAAAGTAATAACGATTTATTAATTCTTAGTTAACGACTTGAATGATTTCAATCCCACAAAATCAAGAATTGAAAATACTTTTGTTTGCGTAAATCTTACGGCATGCTATGCATATTAATGTCCAGAGTTTGGGATGATGGTTTTCCCGGCTTAAATTTGTAAAAGCCATATATCTTCAAAAACCTGGGTGATCATAGATGACCTCGAGTTCTTTCGAGACATTGGAGGAAGCCATTTTTTTTTTCAAAAGAGTAGTTTCCCTTTGCGTAATTGCCCCAAAGAACCGAAAATACCAGAAAGTAAAAAGGTCAGAAACAACTAAATTATCCGTTTAGAGTGCCAAGTAATTAATCGGTCAGGGAAAAGCAAAGTCGGCGATCGCGATCATGAATGCCACGCCGACGATTATCCGATTGTCGTCGATTGTCGGCCCATCACTACTGTCACTACCTTAGACGATAAAGGATGACCTACAAGACAAAACATGCATTAGAACTTTAAAAACTGAAATCTGGAACATACAAATGTTAAATTATTTAGAAAATAAATCACACAAGTATAATTCTATTTAGCTAAATGAAATAAAACATTGTTGTAGACTAATTGCGCTGTAATGCCAAATCCATTGCTACTTCAGTTTAAAGAACTATTTACTTTGCTTACATTTGAAGAGTAATTTATTACGTCTGTGTATTTGAGTTGTTATTAAGTATCGTCAAATCAGACATGTTACTTAAATAAGAATGATAAAGGTTGTACTTAATTGCTTTTCAGTGTTGTTTATGGATTTAATTTTGAAACAAAAATGTTGATAAAATTAATGTTTTTAATCATTGAAGTAAGCACTAGTGCACTGCCTGCAGAAGCCAACAATCGTCTGTCAGTCAAAATATTCTGTCGAAAATCTCAGTAAGCAAGAAATTGTTGACATACCCAAAAGTTTTTTTAAAAAAACATGGTCTCAACCCATGGCAACATACGGCAGCAGAGACGTGACACAGATGTTTTTATATTTTTACATGCGCACGTATTAGTATAAAAACAGTAGCGCACATATCAGTACCTGAGCACGTACTAGTATAAAAAACGATCTACACACGTAGTAAGTATTACGAGCACACGTAATAAGTTATACGTGCACATATGTTGTTGTTGTTTTTTTCATACAAATACGTGTGCAGATGTTTTTTTATATATGCTAAAGTACTAGTATGCGCCCACGTACTAATATGTTCGCTGATCCGATATTTAGATTACAAACCTTTTGTACATACCATATGATGGAATCCGTATATTTAGTATAACATCCACGCAAAATTACGCTGTATACAATTATATGTATTAGGACTATTTGTTCGCCAAAAGTCAGCCAACACAATTGGAGCCAAGTAAATTGAGACTTACACACAGGAGCAAGCTCGTAATTCTAGTCAAATATCCACCCCTTATATCTATTATAGGAGAATGCGCAACTGGATCATTCAAACATTTAATAACACAATAAATGTATGGAGCTGCGAGATATGCCCTATTCTAAGATCCAAATTTCTCCTGCACAAGAATGTCTGTGTCTGCAAATTAGAAACTTTTCATATGCACTATATTATGCAATATGTATTTATAGCATTTTCATGTGAATGTCCGCGATATATACAAGCACATATTTCAGGCAGTGTTCGCTCTAGGTCCTGAAGGCGATAGGAGCCTGGTCAATTGTAATTTACATGATAGCCAGAGCCTTATTATCTGCTGCATTGTGAAACGAATCCTTCGTGCTTTAATCTAGTATGCAAGACTATGCAAATAGGTAATTAATTATATATATATATATATAGTGTTTTTCCTGCAAAGATAGCTTGATCATCATGTGAATTACAGAGAGGAGCCAGCTCATTGTAAAGCCAACCCCCCCCCCCCCCCCCCCCCCCCCCCCCCCCCCCATTCTTAAATGCAATGGGGATTGCAAAAAAAAAAATTTTCTTTAAAACAGAGAAATTTAATGACACCTCAATATGCCATATGGCAGAGATGGTTGATTAGACATCCTGTAATTTCCAAATATCTCCTCGCGGCACAAGAATATCAGTGTTTGCAAATATGACACCATATATGCCTTACATTATGCAATATGCATAACATTCACGCGAATACTGTCAAAGACGGAGAAATTTAATGACTCGAGGCAAGCCATTTAGCAGAGGTACTCGGTCTGACCTCCTGTAATGTCCTAGTTTCTCCTGCAAAAGAATACTTATCTTCATATGCACTACAGGCAGCAATATGTATAACATTCATGCGAATGTCTGCGATATACATGTACATGTTTTAGACAAATGTGTCCATCCAAGGTCCTGAAGGCGATATGAGCCTGGTTCATCGTAATTTTCACGGAGAAGCCAATGCCTTATTATGTATTTCATTGTAAAGCCAGCCCTCCAGACCTTAAGCTAGTATGAGAGACGAGACGAAGCAACAGGGTGTTTCGTAAACAAAAATTACAACCGTTAAATATGGAAACTGGATGGTTAAAAGGACGCTTGAAATAACTATCGGTTAGACATCTTGTACATAAGTTTATCCTGCAAAGATACTTTGAAAATCCTTGATGGCAGAGATGCATGGTTGCTGAGACATCCTGTAATTTCCAAGTTTCTCTGGCACAAGAATACCTGTGTCTGGACCATTCTAATTTACACAGTGAAGCTAGTGCTTTATTCTGTGTTTCATTGTCAAGACAACACTCCAAACCTTAATCAAGTATGAGAGACTATGCAACAGGGTGTTTCGTAAACAAAAATTCCCACCGTTAAATATGGAAACTGGTTAAAATGACGCTTGAAATATCAATTATCGGTTAGACATCTTTTACTTAAGTTCCAAGTTTATCCTGCAAAGATACCTTGAAAATCTCTGTATGTAGATTATTAACATTTTGTACATACATTGTACTTATATTAAGGAATATGTATATTTTGTGAATTTACTCTTCAGAAAAGTACACGTTTGGGCAAATTTATTCAACCTAAATTCTGAATGCAAGTGTACCCTGGTCCGTTGTGATTTTCAGAAAGGAGCCCTCTATTAGTAAGTGTAGGTATCACTGTGTAGTTAATCCTCCATCCGTAAACGCAATATGACTGGTAAAAGTGTAGTTTACTTCCACCGTCAAGATTAGAGAAATTTAATGACGAACAATGTGCCATATGGCAGAGATGGTTGGTTAGACTTCCTGTAATTTCCAAATCTCTCCTGCACAAGAATATCTGTGTCTTAATATGCCTTACATAATGCAATATGCATAACATTCATACCAATGTCCGCAATATACGAGTGCATATTTTAGACTCATGTGTTCACCAAGGGTCCTGAAGGCGATGGGAGCCTGATCCATTGTACTTTACACGGAGAAGCCAATGCTTAATTCTGTTTTTCATTGTAAAGCCAATCCTCCAGACTAATCTAGTATGCGAGACTAGGCAATGGGGTATTTTATAAAAGTTTTTACCACCGTAAAGTAATAAAGAAAATAGAGAGAATGACTCTTTAAATCTCAATTATCGGTTGGACCTCTTGTTCGTAAGATCCAAGTTTCTCCTGCAAAAATAACTTGAACATCTGCGTATGTAGATTAAAAACCTTTTGAACATAATAATATTACGGAATATGTATAACTTGCTTGTGAATTTATTCAACATAAAAGTACATCTTCATAGGTCTTGAATGCAATAGGATGCTGGTCCATTGTGACCTATAGAGAGGAATCAATTCCTTATTCTAGGTAATCATTGTTAAGTCAACACTCCGCCCTTTAATACATGCATTTAGACTAGAAAATGAGTACTTTAATTCAACTATCAAAAACAGAGAAATTTTATGACGCTTGGTAAGCCATTCAGAAGGCATACTCGATCTGACCTTCTGTAAGATCCTGATTTATCCTGAAAAGAATACCTGCGTTTGTATTTGAAAATTTTTCATACGCACTACAGACTACTGCGAATGTCTGCGATATACATATACATGTTTTAGACAAATGTGTCCATCAAATGTCCCGAAGGCGATATTAGCTTTGTCCATTGAAACTTACACGGAAATGGCAGTGCCTTATTCTGTGTTTCATTGTAAATACAATCCGCAAGACCTTAATCTAGTACGAGAGACTAAGCAACTGGGTGTTTCGTAAACAAATATTATCACCGTTAAGTATGGAAAATGGAGAAAATGACGTTTGAAATATCAATTACCGGTTAGACCTCTTGTACCTAAGATCCAATTTCTCCTGCAAAGATATCTTGAGCATCTGTATATGTAGATTATTAACCTTTTCTACATATATAAACTAAGGAATATGTATATTGTGTGAATTGATTCCACATAAAATACACATTTGGGCACATTTGTTCAACTCATGTCCTGAATGCAACGACACTTGTGTCTGATATTGAGAAACCATATATTCCTTACACAATGCAATATGCATAACATTCATGCGAATGTCCGCAATATACAAGTGCATATTTGAGACTAATGTGTTCACCAAAGGTCCTGAATGCGATAGGAGCCTGATCAATTGTAATTTACACGGAGACGCCAGTGCTTAATTCGGTGTTTCATTGTATAGCCAAACCTTCAAACGTTTATCTAGTATGAGAGTTTATGCAACTGGGTGATTCGTAATAAGAATTACCATCATTTAGTATGGAAAACAGAAAAAAATTACGCTTGTAATATTAATAATCGGTTAGATCTATTGTACGTAAGATTCGAGTTTCTTCTGCAAAGATAACTTGAAAATCTGTGTGTGTAGATTATAACCCATTTGCATATGCTTATATTCAGGATTGTGTATATTTCGTGAATTCATACAACATAAAATTAAACATTTTAGGCATATTTGTTCAATATAGCTCCTGAATGCAATGTAACCTTTGTCCAATGTGACTTACACAGAGGACCTGCTACTACTTATTGTAAGTAACATTGTGTAGTTAATCCTTCATCCTTTCATGCATTATGAAGGGCAAAAATATAATTTAACTTCACCGTCAAGAATTTAGAAATGATAATGATGCTCAGTATGCCATGTGGCAAATTTACTTGGTGAGATATACTGTAATTTTCCAAATTTCTCTTGCACAAAAATATCTGTTTGTAAATGAGAAACCATATATGCCTTACATAATGCAATATGCATAACATTCATGCGAATGTCCCCTATATACAAGTGCATATTTCAGACTAATGTGTTTACCAAAGGTCCTGAAGGCGATAGGAGCCTGGCCCATTTTACTTTATATGGAGAAGCCAGTGCCTTATTCTGTATTTCATTGTAAAGTCAATCCTCAACACTAATCAAGTTGCGAGACAATGCTCTTGGGTCTTTTATAAAAAGTTTTATACCACCGTAAAGTACGGAAAATAAAGAGAATGACTCTTGAAAACTCAATTAACTGTAGGACCTCTTGTACGTAAGATCCGTAAGTTTCTCCTGCAAAAATAACTTGAACATCTGCGTATGTAGATTATAAACCTTTTATGATAATTATATTACGGAATATGTATAACTTGCGAATATATATGACTTGTGAATTTATTCAACATAAAAGTACATCATCATAGGTCCTGAATGCAATAAGATGGCATTCAGCAGAGATGCTCGGTCTGACCTCCTCAAAGATCCTAATTTCTCCTGCAAAGGAATACCAATGTCTGTATATTAGAAATATTCATAAACACTACAGGAAGCAATATGCGAAACATTCATGCGAATGTCCGCAATATACAAGTGCATATTTTAGACAACTGTGTCCACCCAAGGTCCTGTAGGCAATATGAGCCTGGTCCGTTGTAATTTACACGGAGAAGCCAGTGCCTTATTCTGTGTTTCTTTGTAAAGCCAACCCTCCAGACTAATCTAGTTGCGAGACTATGCTCTTGGGTCTTTTATAAAAAGCCTTATACCACCGTAAAGAACGACTGAAAATAGAGAGAATGACTCTTAAAATCACAATTATCGGTTGGACCTGTTGTACGTAAGATCTAAGTTTCTCCTGCAAAGATAACATGTAGAATATACATCTTTTGTACATAGTTATTTCAATGAATATGAGTAAGTATAACTTAAAAATTTATACTACAGAAAAGTACATATTTAGGTACATTTGTTTAATCTAGGTCCTGAATGCAACAGCACACTGGACCATTGTGTCATCTAGAGAGGGATCAACTCTTATGTCTAGGTCTCACTGTAAGACCACCCTAGTGCAATCGGATTAGAAAAATAGTAGTTTAATTCAACCGTCAAAAATTGAGAAATAAATTGACGCTCAATATCGCATCTAGCAGAGAGATGCTTAAAATTGGTCTGATCTCCTGTAGTATCCATTGTCCTCCTGTAGATGTAGCTTGAACATTTGTGTCGGTAAATAAGAAATAAAAAGGTTCCTCAAAGCATTGTTGGCGAATTTTCGGTGATTCAAAATGAATATGATGATAGGTATTTTCAAATGATTTTCTATTTAGAAGTAATGTAAGTTTGGCCTAAACTGGCTACCGGGTTTCTTTTCTCAGATGTTTTGTACATATCAGTTACTTTTATTTTCTATAGCCTGTATTATTCATTCCATGTTGTAACTCAGATATGATACATTTTCCGATCTTTTGAACCAAGGAGTTCATTCAATATTTCGCAAATTCTGAATACATGTAACAGAGTTCCTCTTAACCCGGTAGTAGTTGGTGAGGAATATTGCTCTTTTCATTGCATGTCATGAACAAACACAATAAATATACCGAGTCCGCTTTGATTTTGCTTGGTAATTTTCTTTGCCTCCACATGACCTTCTTGCAGATTTTATTGGAAAATCAGTTAAAATAGTATGACCCCTGTATTTAAGGGGAGATAATATCAATAGACAAAATTTAGGCAATCTACCATGAGACAGATAATGCAGCAAAATCCTACTTCCCATCTTCTTATAGAAAATATTTGCATTCACGCAGTGCGATTCAACGGGCCGTTCGAAATACACTGTGCAAAGATACACAGAACAGAAACGTCTGCCTTTCCTTAAAAACGCACCACAAAATAACTCTATTTTTTTTGTATTTCCATGATGGTAATTATACATGATTTGCATGAAAAATATTAGATATACAAGAATTTAGAATTCAAATTCAGACAGTGACATATATTAGATCAAGACAATGTGTTTAATGTCTTAACATTTTACTGAATTAATGTAGCAATATTTACATAAATCAGTGTATTTAATTAAATTTCAATCACATTTTGTTTCTACAGTGTAAGACAGTTATTCATCTATATTCTTAAAACTATGCTGAAAAGATTGTTTGCAGATAAAGTTTTGAAAACACATTTATTCAGGAAGGGCCTAAATTGTCCACCTGAAAACTTGTAGTATAGCTGTATATTACCTGTATTATAAGAATGATTTTCATGAAGCTTTTGTGGGTGAAAAAAGTAGGTCACTAGGTCGTGGTGGGTCTTTAATATTGAAAGTTTAGACTATAGTATCGTGATAACTGCCCAGAAAGATGACAGTATACATACGAAACAACTTAATTCAAAACTAGACAAACTAGTCGCTTTATGGCAATTTTAGACTAGCCACTAGATGATGATAAAGAATGTGTCGCTAAATTTCATATTTTGTATTTTTTCTTTTATTTTATGCGCCACTCTATGTTACAGATTTTCTCACAGAAGTGACTCTAATATTATCAGTCTTTGATATTGGACCTAGGATATAGACTGGCTTTATTCACAATGATAAATTCAAAATTCAATGGTATATATATATCGTAGACTAGGAGCTAGTCTATGGCCATCTAACAAACATGGCAACAGTTTAATTGCCATCGTTTTCAAAATATGGGTAATCATTTCCGAGTGATATATCGGGAAATGTCTTGTAAGAGGGGAATTTCGAAAACGGAGTAAATTAAACTACATTGTATTTATTTCCGACTCCCGTCTCAACGGGGCGGTAGTAGAATAGAATGTCACACATTCTGTAAGAAAAATCGCACATCTTGTAGAGGCATCTGGCTCTCTAGCTTTTTTTTCTCTCGAAAACTCGGGTCGCTAAGTGTTTCCGGTTAATAATTTGTCAATCATTTTCGCGAAAAAACATATAGATATAGATATTGTATTTATCAAGACATATTGATACGATATTTTGTACATAAGAGCCAGTTAAGATAAGGAGGTTCAAATTCTTTGATAAGTCATGCCATTTTTAAGCGTTTCCCGCAATGTAAATGAAGGCGAATAACTTATCGCTGAGAGATTCATGTGTACATCGCGCATGGATTATATGTCCTTTTCACACTGAAGATATTTAGTGATAGACGGTTCCGGTAATTATAGATTCTAACTGACTGGGCAGTCGGAATAAGTATGTTAAGACTGGTCACTTGGCTTATTTTTACCGCATTTATGAAGAAAAAAACTTTTTTATTTCTTCACTTCTGAAAATAAAACGTACGCACGTGAGCCAGTGCATATGTCGAGCTACGGGCCTGTCTTTTGTATTGACAGATACTATTTGATTGAGTCCCAATATGGGTATCCGACTCCGGAGCTCTAGCTGTGTATAGACATATCATGGAAGATCAATGACCCTTATTTTTCTAGTCATTGTTTGTCAGTTTAAAATTAAGTCTTCAAAATGAGGTAGCCTAAGGAATTGTACTTTGAAACTGGACTAGCTATGTGTCACAAATCATAGTGTTTGCCAGACGATTTAAATGTATAATATATGTATGTATTTGTTCTTTTCAATCCTCTTGTAATTGTGTTCTACAAATACGAATTAATTAAAATTCTATTACTTTATATTGTTTAGAATATAATTATACTGAGATTCATTCATATGTCCTGTAGATTACTCGTGATTGGAAATAAAATTTATATTATTTTTTCTAATCAACTCTGTGAACACTGTCTATTTTATATAAATCACGTAGGTAGTAGCATGTAATGTAAGTAGAACAATGTGCGGATTCAGTACGGCCAATTAGTTCCGGTACAGATTTTAGACACGCACAAATATGACCAATCAAATAGCACGAAATAATTTAGCGCGAATCGCCGGTGTAACTGTAAACAAAAATAATCTGCATTTTTCAAATTTTGTGATTTTTTAATCTACTGTTCGAAGAAAATAGAGATCTCTTCTGACAGTTGCAGTAACACTAGATTAATAGTACAATAACCAGAATGTCGAAAAAAGGAGAAGAGTACATGTCAGCGGAGGAGCTGAGAAATAGACTTTATCACAGTCTTCGTGACAAGGGACTTGTCAATTCTATGAAGGTTTTCAACACATTCTTGTTTGTGTAGCGATTGGCAAATATCAGAATTTAAATGTTTGATTTGTTTTATACTGCAATTTATCCATGTTTACTTACTGCATGATGATGGTTTAAGCCCTTATGATGTGAATTATGCAGATCTGATTTGAACAGCATGTTTGAACATGTTTATATGTTATCTGGTATGATTTAAATGCCATGATACAAGAAAATTTATTTAAGGTTAGATAAGTACAACATATAGCATTAGTTTAAAGCTTTTTTTTGCAACAAACACAACAGTGTTCCCGCTATTAAGGATTTCTGTTCCTTTCTGTGTTTCACTTTATGTGCATCAATAAAATGGTTAATTCTATGGAAGTGGCTATTCCTACGGTCCCGTAAGAATAGCCTCACAGGCTATTCCTACGGCTCTCCCGTAAGAATAGTGAAATAGCCCGCAGGTGGCTATTCCTACGGCTCTAAAGACAGTTTGTATGTCCACCTTGTATTGCATTGTACTGAATTAATTCAACTGGTATATTTTCGAACAAATTGTTTACTTTTCAGTTTCACACCCAGGGCGCCCCCTCCCAATAATTTGACCAATTAAGCTAATTCTCTTAACAATCTTTTGACAACGAGTCAATTTTAGCTGTGTCCTGCAGTTTTGTAGTTGTTTTTGAGGTTTTAACAACCACTTCTAAAAAAAAACAAAAAAAAACAACAAAAAACAAGAGGACCATGATGGTCCTGAATCGCTCACCTCTTCCCACATGACCCAGTTTTGAGTATGACGTCGTTTTTTCTATTATTTGACATAGTGACCTAGTTTTTGAGCTCATGTGACCCAGTTTTGAACTTGACCTAGATATTATCAAGATGAAAATTCTGACCAATTTTCATGATGATCCATTGAAAAATATGGTCTCTAGAGAGGTCACAAGGTTTTTCTATTATTTGACCTATGGACCTAGTTTTCAAAGGTACGTGACCCTGTTTTGAACTTTACCTAGATATCATCAAGGTGAACATTCTCACTAATTTTCATGAAGATCTCATGAAAAATATGGCCTCTAGAGAGGTCACAAGGTTTTTCTATTTTTATACCTACTGACCTAGTTTTTGATCGCACATGACCCAGTTTCGAAATTGACCTAGATATTATCAAGGTGAACATTCAGATCAATTTTCATGAAGATCCATTGAAAAATATGGCCTCTAGAGAGGTCAAAAGATTTTAATTATTTTAGACCTACTGACCTAGTTTTCACCGCAGTTGACCCAGTTTCAAACTTGACCTAGATATCATCAAGATGAACATTCAGATCAACTTTCATACAGATCCCATGAAAAATATGGCCTCTAGAGAGGTCATAAGGTTTTTCTATTATTTGATCTACTGACCTAGTTTTTGATGGCACGTGACCCACTTTCGAACTTGACCTAGATATCATCAAGGTGAACATTCTGACCAATTTTCATGAAGATCTTATGAAATATATGGCCTCTAGAGAGGTCACAAGGTTTTTCTATTTTTAGACCTACTGACCTAGTTTTTGAAGGCACGTGACCGAGTTTCGAATTTGACCTAGATATCATCAAGGTGAACATTCCGACCAATTTTCATGAAGATCTTATGAAATATATGGCCTCTAGAGAGGTCACAAGGTTTTTCTATTTTTAGACCTACTGACCTAGTTTTTGAAGGCACGTGACCCAGTTTCGAACTTGACCTAGATATCATCAAGGTGAACATTCTGACCAATTTTCATAAAGATCCCATGAAAAATGTGACCTCTAGAATGGTCACAAGCAAAAGTTTACGGACGCACACACGCACGGACGGACGACGGACACCGCGCGATCACAAAAGCTCACCTTGTCACTTTGTGACAGGTGAGCTAAAAAACGTTGTTTAACATTTTGTGGAACTGGGTTTGTTATAGGTCTGCTGACTTTCAAAATGTACGCCGCCCTAGCTCCCCACTCTAAAAATGCTTCCTACGTGCCTGACAAGCGCCTGGATTCTTCCTCTAGTACCAGAAAGACTGGAAAATCATCAAATGACACATTTTCCTGTCAATGTTATGTTAAGCATTTTCACACACAATATGTAGCTGCCCGGCAATGAAAGCCTTAATGCATGAATATTTGATCACCACCCGAAAGAAAATGCACCTACCTTCCAATCAAAATTTAACAGTGACTTAATGATAATGAACATGTAATGGAGGCCAAATGAAAGTGATATCAGAAAACTTATTTTTCCTTGAAAAGATCAAATTTTTATGCAGCTTCTTTAAGCCACGTCCTTTAACAAGCGCATGTACTTATTTCACATCTGCCAAATAAGTATCTATTGTGAAATTGGCGAATTCACCCAGATTATCCCCTTTTCAATAAAAACATGAAAATGTACTCAGAATGTGAAACCCCTTATCTAATGCATTGTTTTATAAGAAGACTTATAATATTTTCTACATGTTCACAAGCACAGGCAGTAATTGTGGTCTAAACTGAAGTAAAACTCTTAAAAAGAAACTTTGAAAAATTAAACAAATTCCTTGAAAAACAGTACAAACTATTATCTGATGAATTGTTCTTCCACCACTATAAACCATTTATCTACCTGGTACTAACAACATACCGGTAATTATTGGTTTTTAACCGATATTTGCGCTAAGTTCAGTGATTTGAATATTACTTCCTTTTCTTTAAAACAATGTAAAATAGCACTTACATATCTTAAAGACAATTATCTCTAAGTGAACTGAAAAAATAAGGCAATTAATTTGGATGGCAAGATATGGGAACCACAAACTGTGGTTTGAAATGAAATGATAATAATTTTTACCAAAGTGCTCCATGTAATCTTTATGACTTTATGACTTAATTTTGCATGTCGATGACCATCAGGCAAAATCAGCACCTGTATATACTTTTCGTTTCTAATTAATACTTAGTATAAGTATTTTTTTCTTGAAAATTGGCATGCACACATAGAAATATATACTTAATAAAAGCTTAAAAGGATTTTTAAAAAGTATTCAACACTTTAGATTTTATGTCTTGATTTTGCCTTTTACTTGAGATTTCTTCGCATATAAATTCTGTCCAAATCAACACCCTCAAACGTTTTTCGTGAATAAAAGCTTAAAATGATTCTTTAAAAAATCATCACTTTAAATTTTATATCTTGATTTTGCCTGTCATTTAAAATTTCTGCGTATACAGTAGAATCTGGCGAAATCAACACCCGTATACGTTTTTCGTTTCAAAACCACCTTATATATAACTATTTTTTCTTGAAAATTGACATGCAAAGTTCTCTCTCGATGTGATACTAAAAGGTAAACAATTTGTTCGAAAATATACCATTTAAATTAAGTCCGTACAATGCAGTTCAAGTATGTTTTCCGTGACTATTTGATAAACGACATTGTGTCTGAAATCATTAGTCCTCCACCTCTGATAATTCATGTGGGGAAGTTGGCAGTTACTTGCGGAGAACAGGTTTGTACTGGTACAGAACCCAGGAACACTGGTTAGGTTAACTGCCCGCCGTTACATGACTGAAATACTGTTGAAAAACGGCGTTAAACCCAAAACAAACAAACAAATCAAGATGGACATACAAACTGTCTTTAGAGCCGTAGGAATAGCCACCTGCGGGCTATTTCACTATTCTTACGGGGGAGCCGTAGGAATAGCCTGTGAGGCTATTCTTACGGGACCGTAGGAATAGCCACTTCCTAATTCTATAATCACATGATGCGGTCTACATGTAAATCTCCAATAAATATGTGAACAACCTTTGTCACAGATCATTAAAATGTAAACAGAACACTGTTAAATTTACAGGTCGTCAAAAGGCAAAAGTGAAAACTTTGTTGCTTCATTCAAAAATATTTCGATAATTGTTAAATAGTGTAAATACCTGGGGTCGACCATGCAAAAAAAATCCCTCTATTCATACATTTTTAGCTCGACTATACAAAGTATATGGAGAGCTATTCTACTCACCCCGGCTTCAGCGTCTTTCCGCATCCACACCTTGGTTAAAGTTTTTTGTACACTTTCTCTTTTTTCTTCTTATCTCTGTAATTACTAGATGGATTTGTTTCAAACTTAAAATAGTTATTCCTCATCATCACCCACATCATATGGCACAAGGGCCGTAACTCACACCGATATTTCATGAATTATCCCTCCTTTTTACTTAGAATTTCAGGTTAAAGTTTTGTTGCACTTTCACTCTATCCTAATTATTACTAAATTGATTTGATTCAAACTGAAAGTAGTATGTTACTTAGAATTTCAGGTTAAAGTTTTGATGCACTTTCACTTTATCTCAGTTATTATTAAAAGGATTTGATTCAAACTTGAAATAGTTGTTCAGTATCATCACACACATATGACATAAGGGTCATAACTCTTGCACCAATATTTCATGAATTATTTCCCCTTTTTATACGCCCGTTTGAAAAACGGGACGTATTATGGGAACGCCCCTGGCGGGCGGATGGGCGGTTGGGCGGGCGGGCGGGCGGCGGGCGGCGTCCACAGACCTTGTCCGGAGCATATCTTCTACATGCATGGAGGGATTTTGATGAAACTTGGCACAGTTGTTCACCATCATGAGACGGAGTGTCATGCGCAAGAACCAGGTCCCTAGGTCTAAGGTCAAGGTCACACTTAGAGGTCAAAGGTCAAATTCAATAATGACTTTGTCCGGAGCATATCTTCTTCATGCATGGAGGGATTTTGATGAAAGTTGGCACAAGTGTTCATCATCATGAGACGGAGTGTCATGCGCAAAAACCAGGTCCCTAGGTCTAAGGTCAAGGTCACACTTAGAGGTCAAAGGATACAAGAATGAAAAATTCAAGAATGACTTTGTCCGGAGCATATCTTCTTCATGCATGGAATGATTTTGATGTAGCTTGGCACAGTTGTTCACCATAATGAGAGGGAGTGTCATGCGCAAGAACCAGGTTCCTAGGTCTAAGGTCAAGGTCACACTTAGATGTCAAAGGATACAAGAATGAAAACTTTGTCCGGAGCATATCTTCTTCATGCATGAAAGGACTTTGATGTAGCTTGGCAAAATTGTTCACCATCATGAGACGGAGTGTCATGCGCAAGAACCAGGTCCCTAGGGGTAAGGTCAAGGTCACACTTAGAGGTCAAAGGATACAAGAATGAAAACTTTGTCCGGAGCATTTCTTCTTCATGCATTGAGGGATTTTGATACAACTTGGCACAAATGTTCACAAGCATGAGACGGAGTGTCATGCGCAAGAACCAGGTCCCTCGGTCTAAGGTCAAGGTCACACTTAAAGGTCAAAGGTCAGATACAAGAATGACTTTGTCCGGAGCATTTCTTCTTCATGCATGGAGGGATTTTGATGTAACTTGGCACAATTGTACACCATCATGAGACGGAGTGTCATGCACTGGTCCCTTCTTTTGAATTACTTCCCTTTGTTGTTACTATAAATAGCTTACATTGTAACTTTTTCATTACAAGTCGTAGGGAAAAATCGAGACCACTTTTCTGTAGTACAACATGCATGTTACATCCAATTCTGAGGTGTATTTTGAGCTATCTCTACCTGGTAAGGATTTTTGTGTGGACTTGTAATTTTTTTTTTTCGATTTTTTTTTTTTTTTTTTTTTTCTCTTTAAAGATTAACTTCCCTTAGTTGTTACTATAAATAACTTACATTGTAACTTTTTTATAATTGACCGTAGGGAAAAACCAGGACCACTTTTCTGTGGTACAACATTGATGTTACTTTCAAATTTTGGGTGTATTTTAAGGTATCTCTACCTGGTAAGGATTTTTTTTGTGGACTTAGAAAAATAAAAGAATTACAATAATTTCTAAAAAAAACAACATTGTAAACAACTAGAAAATTAAAATTCCATTTGCAAATACAGGTGCTTGTGTAAACAAATTTGCTGTGACGGGCGTATATTGTGACATTCTGGCATCCTTGTTACTTAAAATTTTAGGTAAAAATTTTGGTGCACTTTCACTCTACATGTATCTCAGTTACTTCTAAATGGATTTGATGCAAACTTAAAATAGTTGTTCCACCTTATAACCCGCATAACTCTGGCACCAATTTTTCATGAATTATGCCCCCTTTTACTTAGAATTTATGGTTAATTTTGGTGCATTTTTACTATATCTTAATACTAAATGGATTTGATTCAAACTTGAAGTAGTTGTTTCACATCATCACCCACATCATATGACACAAGTTGCATAACTCTTGCAAATAAAGAAAGAGAAAATGTCATTAGTTTTAAAATGCGACCGAAACTCGTAAATAACAGGGCAGACCAATATTACAAACAAGAGATAATGATCTGTCATGATAATTCATTCTAAAAATCAATTCTCCCCAATAAAGAAATTACATACTGATGTCAATCATACTTCACGGTATGCTTTCAGTCTGCCCAATTTCTTTGAAAGGCGAACACTTATTGGTAAAGCGGCTGAAAGTACTTTTTCTGTCTGCTGCAATTTAGAACGAAGGCAGAAGCTGACAAATCATTAACCCCGAAAATTTTTTATATTGGTATCTGTCGGCCACAATTCATGTATGACTTCAGCTGTATAAGAGTAAGCATGCACGGAAAAAGCATGCATACCTGGGACTCATTGATTAGCGATTTAAATTAGACGTCTGTAATTTGTAATTTAAAAATAGGCAGATATCCTAGATCTCTATATTAAGTTAAAAAATTCTGATCAGTCATGTATTTCATTTTTACTTTTTCAGAGTCAATTAAGAACAAGCTTAGTTAGTGAATTAAAGAAGTCAGTTAATGGTAGATTGTCAATAGAGGATCTAGAAGTTCCGGAGTCTGGCTCCCTGTTACACCGTGCCTCTAATTCATTAGTGGCAGATCATCTACACAGCTGTAAATATGACTACACGTACAGCGTGTTCCTACCAGAGTGTGGTATTGATAAGGCTAAGGTATGTCTTGAATTACTGAAAGTCAAACAATGCCCGGAGCCAGAGGGTTATCTTGTTCTTTCTTTTCTTATTTAGATAGACTCCGATATATACAATATAGAGATTTATAAAAATGCATGTAGGTTTGAGGAAAATAGAGAAAAGTACTGTGAAATCATTTTTGTTCGTGCAGGACAAATTTTCGTGTATTTCGCGCTATGAATGATGCGCTATTTTAAGACTGCGCAATTATTTAACCATTTAGTATACAGTTAATGGAATTTATTTCCTGTCCGAAATATATGTATGTTATAGGACCAGTGTATTTCAATATTTTACAATACGTCACAGTTTATCGGCAGTTAATTAAAGGTTGTCTTGATAGGAAGTTATTTATTTTTACCAAAATGGATTAAGAAATCTGACTGAATTACCGGTATTTATAATAATTGGTTATTCTTTACGAACGCTTCAGTTACTTACGCTAGTTTTATATCATTGTTATCGTCTTACAAATGCTACAAAATATTTCTTTTACCATTTAATCCTTGACATGAAATTTTATAACTCTTTGAATTCATATGTGTATAAATTCAGTTGTCTTCCACAAATTTCAAGTTTGTCACATTGCGTTATTGAAGCAAACGGTACATCTTCGTGAATTATTCGCACCTGCCATTGTTGTTTTTGGACAAGGGCCATTCATAATAAGACTTCAAATGCCTCTTCTTTTAATCGAACCTTTGATAGTCTTTCACTCTTTGCCTAAAAACAGTGTCAGTTAATGATAATTGTCTGTTTAACTGTAATGTTGTTTATTTAACAAGGTCATAAAACGGACCACGGTACATGATAGTGACACATGCGATGCTGGCAGTTTTTAAAAAATATATTTTATTTTCTATCTTTTATTGAAAATGTGCGAATTAAAGCCAGTGCGAAACTGTCTTTTTTGCAATTTGCGTTAAATTTCATGCCAACGAATTTAAATGATTTCACAGTATTAATTATAATGTACTTGAAAAAAAATCTATATTGGTTATAATATATATGTATTTGAAATATTTATTGTTTTAGTGTTTCAAAGTTCAGCTTTTCTTAATTACATTTGCAAACAGAATGGATTTCAGTTTTTTTTGTTTTTTTTAAACTTTACCCAAATTTTTGGAAATGTTTTATGGTAAAAAAGATGATGATGATAATGTTGTCCCATCTTCATGGTAGAAAATTACTTATTTTATGTGTAACAGTTTAATTTAAAAAAAATGTTACATAGATTTTTTTTCAAAATAACTCCCTGGATTTAATACATAGAAGTATATGTTGATAGTTTGAAGGAAAGTTTTACTTTTGATTAAGAATTTAGTAAAAATGATTGTAAATCACCAAATATTTCGGATTCTCTGACTGAAGATTTTGATAAAAAATAAACTTTACACTACTTTCTTGGTATAAATCTTAAAGTTTCATCTATTCTTAGGTTTGATGACATTTTCAAATATGAAAAAAATGCTGAAAAATATTTGTAGACATTTTCTTTAAAAGCATGTCAGTGGAAAAAAGGAGTTAGAATTATTTGTTAAATTTCTTCTTATTTTTGCAGCCATAGCAAGAGTAAATATTGATTATTGGTCAATACTATTTTTTTGGAACATATGGTGCTGTAATTAATGCAAGGGAATAATTATTAATAGATGAAAAGAATGGTTGTTAATAATTAATGCTATTATTGATGGTTGACTTAAGTCAATTTCTATGCTGCCAGTCAAACAACATAAAAAGTTACATGCTAACTATAAAACTTCATTGCATATTTTGCTGTATAATCTGATTATTTATTCAGAATAAGTGTTGTTGGTTTTCTTGTTTGCAAAATAGAAATTTGTTAGGTACATGTAATACATTGGGGTGACTGAATGAAGCAGAAATTTAAATCTAGACATTTTAGTAACTGGACTTAATTAGAGCTGAAATATTTTGATTTGCAAAGGAGTAGATCACTTACATCATAGGATAGATTCAATGACAGGTGAGAATAATAAAATGTTTTGTTCTTTATGAATTTTCAGATGTTATCTAATGAAGATATTCTACAGTTACTGAAGATCAGTCCTCAGTCAAGACTCTTCAAGAAAATGGTATTTGAACTAAATTAAAATAAGATATATAAACTGATATTTTGATGTCATAAATATTTGGGGGATGAGGATGGAGTGGGGGCTAGTTTTCATGGATTTCGTGATTGCACAAGTCTTATTATTTCCAATACTAAGAAACAAGTAACATTTACATTCATTTTATTTGTAAGATTTGAAATATGAATTTGTGTTTAAGAAGAAAATGCTGATTTAACTGAAACTGCAAAATTTAATGCCAATGATGTTAAATGATTTTACAGTGTTTTTTTTTTTTGCGTTGATATTTAAATTTATCTTGATAATCATTCACTAATCAATATGATCTAGTATTGTATTTATAATAAATATCAGTGAAAAAGGCCAGTGTAAAATTTTCATAATTTTTACAAAAACTTTTCTGTGAAATTATTTAATAATATTGAAATGAAATTCACTGTATTACTATTTTCTTTTGATTGATACAGCCATGAAAGTCATGAAAATTAGTCCCTCACAAGTGTTTATAACCATGGATGATGTGTGTTTGAAATAAATACTTTGAAAAATTAGATTCTGTATACCAAGTAAAAATAGCAATAGTAAGTAAAAATAGCAATAGTAAGTAAAAGTAGCAATAGTTGTATGCTTTCAAGGTTAAATAACATTTTATAAAAGTATTCTGTTATATTGTGTGGAAATGTTACCAAATGCATTGTTGCGGTCCCTTACCCATAGTCTGTACGTTTAAAGCCAATCTCTGACAAACTGCGTCAGGGAGTCGACTCTTTGGCTCAGTGGTTAGAGCATTTGACTAGCACCCAAGCGACCTGGGTTCAAATCCCATCACAGGCAGTTGGGATTTTTTGTCATAATATGCTATGCTCTTTGATTTGTTATGCTTAAAAGTCCTAAGAGCATGTTTATGATTTTTCTATTGTCTGTAAACAGATATACTGCAACATTTCAAATATCTTTCTTTTTGTTTGCAAAGAAGCTTTGCATAATGTGTCATCTTTAACTAAAATTAATGGTACATTTAACTTTGTCTCAAATATTGTTTAATGAAAAAGGTGTAACAAATATGTTTTGATTTCATACTTTAGGATGATAATAAATTGATTTCATCTCCAATTATGATAAACATTTATTTCATTTCAGACATTAGATCATCCTGGGAAATCAAGAAAAGGGTTTCTATGGCAACTACTGAGTGAACTTTGTGCAATACACAGTCAGTCAAGTCAGTCTGCAGGCACACAGACAGATCTTATCAAAGTTGCTACAATCTCTACATTAGGTTTGTAAAACCATAGATATCAGCCATAATATATCTTTTCGGGCCTCTGTAGTCCCATGGTTAAGTTCACTTATTTGATACCACTTGTCCCCCACCTTTGTGGCCTCTGTAGTCCAGTGGTTAAGTTCACTGATTTCAAATCACTTGTCCCTCATGTTTGATTATTTGATCTTTGATATGGTTGACATGATGGAGATGGAAAATCATCAAGTTGACATCAGTGGTTGAACATTCTACCCACGTGACCGTCCAAGTCTTAAATAATATCTGAACAGGTCTGTGTAGTCTTCAAAATTTTAATAGATAAGCTTGCATTTAAAGTTACTGAATTTTTATGGCATTTAAAATGATACTTGTTTGACAGATGAGAAGATGAATGTCCTAGATGACCTATTCAGTTCAAGACGAGAGGAGCAGTATAGAACTGGGGCAACAGCTCTAGAGGACAGATTGTTGAAGTTCCAGAGACAATTAGAGGAGAGATTTAAAACAGAACTTAAACTTGAGGTAAATTGGCAGTGCAGAGTGTAGAATTGGTAATTTAAGGTGGTACTGCATGTCTTGGATAATATGTTTAGTTACGGAAGAGTGTATAGAACTTGGGAGGACAGATTGTTGAAATTCCAAACTTAGAGACGTCAAAGACTGAACTCAGACTTCATGTTAGTTTTAGATAAGATTGAATGATTTGATTGATAATCTTCACATAAACTTTACATCCTAGAGGAGTGGCTCATGTCACAGATTATTGAGCCACTTGCCTCTCACCAAATTTTTTATGTGAGGAAGCCATCCAGCAATCTTACTGAAGGTTGATGGTTCTACCCAGGTGCCCGATCATGCCTGATACAGTGCACTGATGAGGCACCTGGAATTTTCCTCCACCATCAAAAGCTGAAAAAGTCACCATAATGTCTTACACTTTCAGTTTGACTGTAAACTGATCAAAAAGATGTACATCTTAATTCTTGATAAATTGCATGGAGATGAAACTTCGAAGAAAAGGTTTAATTTTACAATGATTTGTTATTACATAAAACTATGTTCCTATAATTGAATTTGTTTCCACTGTTTTCATTTAGGTATCCAGAGTGAAAGATGATGAAGTTGCTAGGATACGACTAGAGGAAAAGGAAAATTTTAGAAGAGAACTTGACAAGGCTAGAAAAGATGTAAATAATTTATTCAATGTTTAAATACTGTGTATTCAATAATAATTATGAGGGATAACTTTTTTTGGTTCGTCCAGTCTACGGAATTTAATCCCAGCGAACAAACAAAATCATTTTATGTCAAGATTTAAAATCAATCAGTTCATGTTTCCACAAAGTAACCATTTTTACCAAAACCACATAATCTTATTCCCACAAAATTAAATGATTTAACATTACTATAGTACCAGCATAAGAAAGCTTCTATTTCTTAAGTTGTGATGTGTGCATGGTAGTAATTACTTTAAGGATGACTACCTGTAATAGGCCTCAATTTCACCAAAAGTGTACATACAACTTGATAATATAAACTTTGAAAATGTAAAACGATAGAAATAAGGTGCATATTGACAAGTTATGTAGTGATAGAAGTTCTCAAAAATTTTCTTTGGATTACCTCCCCTGATAATTTTGTTTTTTTCATGACTTGTCTCCCCTTTCTCCTTTTCCCTACGGGAATTTTAGATTTCTTTTTGATATTTGTATCAAAATCATATAATGCAGCTTTCTACCACAAAATTTTCTTGAAACTCAAGCTCAGATTCTCATCATCAAAGAAATTATATAATTCCATAGGCATCAATGTTAATTGCAATACTGATTATCTCCCCAAAAAAATGATAAAATTAAAAAAATTCTCGGTGAAATGTTTTTAATTTTGAATGGTCTTTAAAGTAACCAAATTTCATTTAAATATTACCATCCAATTACAAGATATGAAATATGGCTATTTACACCATGTTATCCTTAAACATGATAATTGCAAATGTATCTTGTCTTGTGTCTTAGAATTATTGAATACAAAAACTGAATTTGAAAATGCTGCTTTGAAAAAAATCGTAAAACATAATCCATGGTTAAACATATCGTTGTTGTTCAGATGAAAGTAAGAAATTGAAAATAAATGAGCCGCGCCATGAGAAAACCAACATAATGTATTTGCGACCAGCATGGATCCAAATCAGCCTGCACATCTGCGCAGCCTGGTCAGGATCCATGCTGTTCGCTAACGGTTTCTCTAATTGCAATAGGCTTTGAAAGCGAACAGCATGGATCCTGACTAGACTGCGTGGATGTGCAGGCTGGTCTGGATCCATGCTGGTCGCATATGCACTATGTTGGTTTTCTCATGGCAAGGCTCAAATCAAGAAATTGAAAATAAATTTGTATGATCTTAATGTTTCCTTGTTTTATTTATCTTACAGTTAGAACGTACTTATCAGTCTAAATTTGATGCTTTGGTTGTACGTGAGAGGAATGCAACAGAGAGGTTACAGAGAGAACAAGAGGTAAACTTGTCTTTTTTTAGCTCACCTGTCACAAAGTGACAAGGTGAGCTTTTGTGATCGTGCGGTGTCCGTCGTCCGTCGTCCGTCCGTCCGTGCGTCCGTCCGTAAACTTTTGCTTGCGACCACGCTAGAGGTCACATTTTTCATGGGATCTTTATGAAAGTTGGTCAGAATGTTCATCTTGATGATATCTAGGTCAAGTTCGAAACTGGGTCACGTGCCGTCAAAAACTAGGTCAGTAGGTCTAAAAATAGAAAAACCTTGTGACCTCTCTAGAGGCCATATATTTCACAAGATCTTCATGAAAATTGGTCAGAATGTTCACCTTGATGATATCTAGGTCAAGTTCGAAACTGGATCACGTGCCTTCAAAAACTAGGTCAGTAGGTCTAAAAATAGAAAAACCTTGTGACCTCTCTAGAGGCCATATATTTCAAAAGATCTTCATGAAAATTGGTCAGAACGTTCACCTTGATGATATCTAGGTCAAGTTCGAAACTGGGTCACGTGCCGTCAAAAACTAGGTTAGTAGGTCAAATAATAGAAAAACTTTGTGACCTCTCTAAAGGCCATATTTTTCATGGGATCTGTATGAAAGTTGGTCTGAATGTTCATCTTGATGATATCTAGGTTAGGTTTGAAACTGGGTCACGTGCGGTCAAAAACTAGGTCAGTAGGTCTAAAAATACAAAAAAAATTGTGACCTCTCTAGAGGCCATATATTTCATGAGATCTTCATGAAAATTGGTCAGAATGTTCACCTTGATGATATCTAGGTCAAGTTCGAAAGTGGGTCACGTGCCGTCAAAAACTAGGTCAGTAGGTCAAATAATAGAAAAACCTCTCTAGAGGCCATATTTTTCATGGGATCTGTATGAAAATTGGTCTGAATGTTCATCTTGATGATATCTAGGTCAAGTTTGAAACAGGGTCATGTGCGGTCAAAAGCTAGGTCAGTAGGTCTAAAAATAGAAAAACCTTGTGACCTCTCTAGAGGCCATACTTGTGAATGGATCTCCATAAAAATTGGTCAGAATGTTCACCTTGATGATATCTAGGTCAAGTTTGAAACTGGGTCACATGCCTTAAAAAACTAGGTCAGTAGGTCAAATAATAAAAAAAACCTTGTGACCTCTCTAGAGGCCATACTTTTCATGGGATCTGTATGAAAGTTGGTCTGAATGTTCATCATGATGATATCTAGGTCAAGTTTGAAACTGGGTCAACTGCGGTCAAAAACTAGGTCAGTAGGTCTAAAATTATTAAAATCTTTTGACCTCTCTAGAGGCCATATTTTTCAATGGATCTTCATGAAAATTGATCTGAATGTTCACCTTGATGATATCTTGGTCAGTTTGAAACTGGGTCACGTGCAATCAAAAACTAGGTCAGTAGGTATAAAAATAGAAAAACCTTGTGACCTCTCTAGAGGCCATATTTTTCATGAGATCTTCATGAAAATTAGTGAGAATGTTCACCTTGATGATATCTAGGTAAAGTTCAAAACAGGGTCACGTACCTTCGAAAACTAGGTCAATAGGTAAAATAATAGAAAAACCTTGTGACCTCTCTAGAGACCATATTTTTCAATGGATCTTCATGAAAATTGGTCAGAATTTTTATCTTGATAATATCTAGGTCAAGTTCAAAACTGGGTCACATGAGCTCAAAAACTAGGTCACTATGTCAAATAATAGAAAAAACGACGTCATACTCAAAACTGGGTCATGTGGGAAGAGGTGAGTGATTCAGGACCATCATGGTCCTCTTGTTATGTCATATTGGTATAAAATGTCAAGTTTTGTATATATATATTATATTATTTTTATATATTATATGTGAATTAAGACTGAAATTATCATGCTTGATTGACTGTTTCGTGTACGTTTGTTATGTATTTGAATATATTACCTAAGAAGGTCTTCATGTCCATACGCCATCCAGGCATATATATTGACCTTAATGTTAAGAAAATAAAGATGTTTTTACATATAAGATCGAGAAGTTGTTATTACCATCATGGATGTTAGGACGAGGAAGAAAGTCTTTCAACATAATACTGTGATACAGATACCAACAGACCATAGACCTCTGCAAGGGTCCCCTCATACAATAGTAGTCTCGCCTGGTGTTGCCTTACACAAGGTAGACCCTCCAAGGGTCGCACCATTGCCTGGGGTTGTATAACGCAAAGCAGTCTCTCCTGACGTCGCTACACAAAAAGGTAGCTTTACACAACCTTTTTACTTCAGAAGAGGAGGTTTTATAATCTTCCATATTTGCCCGATTGCACCAGCATGATCTGGAAATGAAACAGGATTCACCAATGAGCATGATGATATCTCGAAAGGATTTATGATTACTTAATTTTGCACTGCTAGTAAATATGTTTTTTCTTAAAATGAGTAGCTTATAGATAAAAATGTTGATGAATAGCACTCTGTTAAGATGAACTTCTACTTAAGTTGAATCTCACTGTCCTCTTTCCTGAAATCCTGTCACGTATGTATTTTCATACAGTGGTCAGGCACAGGCCATGTAAATGTTTTAACAAATATTTATATAATAACCACTTGCTAAAATATGACATTATTTTATTTTCTACATCAGATGCAGGAAAAAGAAATCTACAATCAGCGACAGTCTATACTTGAGGAGATAGAGGCTGTAAGACAGAGGGAAGCTGCCATTAAGAGAGAAAGTGAAGTTTTTGGAAGGTACAGAGGTTTAATCAAGGTTTTAAAGGTTATAAAACAGAGTTTGGAGACCAGTCTGTAAATGCAACTTTGCCATTGGTCAGTTTCAAGATTGTGTTATGGAACAGCCAATCAGATGCTGGAGTTTTTAGACTGGTCTCAAAATTCAGGTTTTTAATCTTGAGTCCTGTTCTAGTCTAGCTGCAAACAGGAAAAAAATGTTTAACAACTCATTCTTTTGCACTGTGCACCAAACTTGGTCTTTTGTGTCTTTGCATAGACCTCTCCCAAGTGTAAGTTGCTTTACTTGAAATTAAATGTTTTGACCACTTTTCTATTCTGTACCTATATCTCTGTAATCATTTCATAGATTTTCAAATAAATACACATAAATTTAAACAGTCATTATACAAAGAGATACACACATGACTCAGAGCCTTAGATACAAGTTCAAGGTCACATCATGTCTGATCTCTATGCTCTAAACCCTCCACAAGGATTAAAAATAAAACAGTTTCAGTTGTTTATCTTGTCGAGACCATGTGCGAATTAGTTACTTTCCCTATATCAAAGTAGAATCTAGGGATTTCAGTCACTTTCAGTCATAGCTCCAGTTGTAGAATGGTTTATGAAATGTTAGTAATACCATAAGTTTTCATAAATATTAAATCTGAGGTGGTTAGTTCAATTTTTGGCTCAGACTGAAATTAATTCTATAAAAGGCTTGAGATACATTGTTAATGTTTATACATTTAGGGAGAAGCATTTAGACAAGGACAGAGTTAAAGCCCTTGAACAGGATTTGAGACGTAGAGAAATGGAGGTCACACGTAAAGAGCGTGAATTCGATCAGAGATTGGAGAATGAAATGACCAAGTGAGTATTTGATGCTTGTGATATGGTCAATACTGTCTATAAAGACCATCACTGCGAAATGAAAAAAGTGGTCTTTGTTGACATGTGGTCTCTGAACACAGGTAAGTCTGCACTATTTATGTTTAAATGTGAAAAGAAAATAGTGGCCATTCTAAGCAGATTTTATAGTAGTGGTGTTTTTCTGAGGTGGTCTTTAGCATAGATTTGACTGTAATGTTCTTATACCTTATTTAGTATATTATTTGGGGAAGGATAGAAAGAAGAATTGTCAGTTTTTGAACTTTTCAGCATGTATGTAAGTTTTTGTCTGTGGAGTACCTGTCAAATATATGTATGATATGATTAGCCCAATGATAAAGTGTCCGCTTTGAGTGCGTGAGGTCAGGGCTTAAACTCCTGGCCACACTATGCCAAAGACGTGAAAGAATTCTGTAATTTAAGGTTTGTACCAGGAGGTAAAAGTAGCCTAGGTTGAATATCTGTCAATGGATAACATGTTTGTTGCAAAAGAGTTTTGAAGCTTGTGTTAATAATGAATTACAGTGAAATCAGTGATACTTGTGGAGGAATTTTTTTTCCAGATTTTATGGTATGAGGCAATCAGTAAAATTAAATCTGTTGATTTTCTCTTTAAAACTTGTAGTCCATGAATACAAACCCAACAAAGTGAATTGTATCTATTACCTGTAATGAGTTTTCATTTCAGATTTAAAGTGGAATATCAGGCTAAATTTTTAGAGAGAACACAGAATATTGAGATACGTGAAGGCACCTTAAGAGGTAAAACATATCATCTCATCATGACATACCAAAGTTTTCATTACCATGGCTTGACTTTAGTCAAGCTCATAGAGAATATTTTCAAGTTCAACCAATTTTGAGATTAGATTTGAAAAACTGAAGTGTTCTCCTGATATTTATTTTTTTTTGTCTCTTTTTAAACGTGATGTGGACATTTGGTCTTGTTGCTTGAAAACGATTAAAGTCGTCTATAGAAATATACCTGTGAAATAACTCTGACAGTAAATTTCTATGTGACAGTTGGATAAACGACATTGTATCTGAGTGATATCATTCATCCTCTACCTCTGAATTGTGTAGTGAAGTTGGCAGTTACTTGTGGAGAATAGATCAGTAGTGGTACAGAATCCATGATCGCTGTTTAGGTTAACTGCCTGCCATTAAATAACTGAAAAACTGTTGAAAAACAGCACAAAACCTAAAACAAACAAACAAAGTAAATCTACTAACAGTCAGGGGTGTAACTGTTTTAAGTTATGTAACCTATTTCAGTTACTTTTTCAAGCATTTTATAACCTGCATTAGTTATGAAATATAGTTAACTCAGGTAAGTTATTCAAAAAGTCTTTTTGCTGTTCTCACAAAGTGACCTTTATAATAGTGAAATTAGTAGCAAACTGTGGTTAATCAAATTCTCTTTTAGTCTGATCATGACCTGATAAGCATAATGGGGTGTTAAAAGTTTTATAGCTTTAAAACTCTTGCTTAAAACTTTATCAGTCCTGCGTAAAAAAATTTACTGCTTAGCTGGAAAGATAAAAGGTCAAGGATTCAGGAAATAATTGTATTAGTCACATTCAAAATAAGGAATTGGCACAGGAGGGCTTTTTAATATTTTATGATAACTGAAACAAGTTATGAAAGAATAAGCAATAACTCAAATGGGTTATAAACTGCGATAACTTGAAACAGTTACACCCCTGACTGACTAAGTCAGAAGTACAAATAATTTACCAATAAATGTGATGCATAATGGAGGCTAATGTACATAAATATTTATTGTATCTATTCTTTTGTATTTATATCTGTATATGCATTCTGTGTGCTTTCTTCACTTTATCCGGTATATGAATATATCTGTATTTAAAATGAAATATACATTCCAAGATGACCATTTCCCAACCTTGCTTTGGTGTTGTTTTTTTACCGGATTCCATTTTTGTCAGATCAAGGTAGAAGACATAGTAAATCAAATGACTGTTACCATAGCAACGGATCAACAAGGGTTTATCAGAGAGGTTAAATTCTATGTTGTATCACACTTTTTTTTTTTGCTTGATTTTTTTTCAGACAGAATGGCACACTGGGAAAGTCATCAAAGTCATTAAAAAAAAATACTTTCAATACTATTAGTCTTAACTTTAAGACAGTTAAATGTTCCTATTATCACCTTTTGAGTCATTTATGTTCATGTGTAGTTTTTTTTTTCTGGAAACCAACTACATATTTGTTTCACAAAACAAGAATTAGAATATTCACCAATTCACCATTGCATGAACATGTATGTTTGCACATTACCTTGCTTTCAGTTTTAGAAGAAATAAGTTTATACACTGTAGTACTAAAATTTTAGAAATATGATCAGTTACATAATTCTTAATATGCCTTATTGTTTACTTGGTTATGCTTATAGGAGGGAATAACAGTAAATCTAAAAACAACACCAAAAAACGATTGCTTACATATACTCGAGTACTGACAGAACATTCAATTATATGTCCGTGCATGAATCTTTTGACAGCCTTTTGTTTTCTTTTTTTTTTTTTTTTTTCTTTTTTTGTAAGAGCAGCAAATTAAATAAGTTGAAAATGTGTAAAAAAGTTAATTTTCAGAATATGTGATTTGCAACTCTCATAAACAGAACCGGTCAGAATGAGCCTGTTATTATTTGTCCATATTAACTGTCTGCAATGTTTCTTTAATGAATACTAAACCTGTAATTTAAAAAAACAATTTTATGCAGTTTTATCATAAAAGTAACACCCAACAACTCTGTTTTCTTTTAAACATCTAGCTGGCTTAGGAAATGTCAATAGTTTTACCCAGATGCCCGCCATTGACTGAGACTATGCCTGGAGGGGCACCTGGGTTCGTCATCCACCATCAAAAACTAGAAAAGTCACCATATGACCTAAATTGTGCTGATGTGACTCTAAACACAACAAAATAATAAAAAAATCTATTTCCTTTTTAGCTCGACTTTATAAAGAAAAAGTAGAGCTATTGTACTCGCCCCGGCGTCGGCGTCACTGTTGGTTAAAGTTTTTCATAAAGTCAAATATCTCTGTTACTATCAAAGCTATTGACTTGAAACTTAAAATAGTTATTTACTATCAAAGTCTACACCAGGAGAAACAATCCTCATAACTCTGATTTGAATTTTGACAGAATAATGCCCCTTTTTAACTTAGAATTTTTGGTTAAAGTTTTTGATTATGTCAAATATCTCTGTTACTATCAAAGCTATTGACTTGAAACTTAAAATAGTTATTTACTATCAAAGTCTACACCAGGAGAAACAATCACAATAACTCTGTTTTGAATTTTGACAGAATTATGCCCCTTTTTAACTTAGAAATTTTTTTTAAAACTTTTGATAAAAGTCAAATATCTCTGTTACTATTAAAGCTTTTGACTTGAAACTCAAAATAGTTATTTACTATCAAAGTCTACACCAGGATACATAATTCCCATAACTCTGATTTGAATTTTGACAGAGTTATGCCCCTTTTTAACTTAGAATTTTTGGTTAAAGTTTTTGATAAAGTCAGATATCTCTGTTACTATCAAAGCTTTTGATTTGAAACTTAAAATACTTATTTACCATCAAAGTCTACACTAGGAGAAACAATTCCCATAAATCTGGTTTGATTTTTGACAGAATTATGCCCCTTTTTAACTTAGAATTTTTTGTTAAAATTTTTGATAAAGTCAAATATCTCTGTTACTTTTAAAGCTTTTGACTTGAAACTCAAAATAGTTATTTACTATTAAAGTCTACGCCAGGAGACACAATTCCCATAACTCTGATTTGAATTTTGATAGAGTTATGTCCCATTTTAACTTGGAATTTTTTTTACTGGCAAAGCTCTAATTCAGAGTCAAGCACTGAGAAAAGTCGAGCGCGCTGTCTAACGGACAGCTCTTGTTAAAGATGAGTATATGACAAGCTTTAAAAAATTAAATGAAGACACTTTATTTGTCCATGTAGAACAAGGAAATTAACAGTTATTTGTATTTATGAATTGTTTGTTTTTCTCCACAGAAAATGAGAAACGAGTGTCAGAAGACCAGGGTAAAATAGAATCTATGAAGGAAGAGCTGAGAGACAAAACTTCCAGGGTCAATGAACTTGAGGTAGACAATACAGTTTATTTAAATATCTTAAACATTTTAAGTCTGACAGTATTAGGTCTTTCGATATAATAACCTAATTTTGCTAGGAAAATATTCAGGTCAACAAAATCACTGGAAAACTTTTGCAAAGAATTTTGCGATAAATATAGATGATAGTCTAATGAAGTCTTCAACGAAAACTGATTTATAGTACAGTGCATTGAAAGCTCTGAAAATTGGACCATTTCAGAAATTCAGTATAAGAGGAATCTGTTTATCACATTTGTTTACACACCAGTTGTATATATCAGTGCTCATTCCTTTTGAATTACACATGTTTATGGCCTTCTTGTCTGTGTTTTAAGTCAATATTTAAAAAAAAGTCTTATGCACAAAGAAATTTTAATTGAAGATAAATCTTTTTGTAATATTAAATTTAGTTTATAGTTTATACTAATTAATTTTAGGTCGATTGTGAAGCAAGTTCTACAACTTATATTAAAACTCTCGACACCTCATTCCTGGAATCCATTGCCATGAGAGAATGAAAAAAAGAAGCCAGTTTCCCTTTTAATGCTTCTGATAGTGCCAAGCAAGTGAGCTACTGGTACCATTTTTCATGTCTTTGGTATGACGCGGCCGGGATTGAACCCACAACCTCACACACTCGAAGCAAATAGTCTACCACTAGGCTAACGAGGCAGTAGATTTGATATTAGATTTGGATGTTTGTCTCTTTTCATCAGCCTATAAAAGTGAATGATGATCTTGAAATTGTTGATTAGACATAATCTGTAAATTGTTTTGATATTTCCAGACATTGCTGCAAGAGGCAAGACATAAAGAAGTTGGTGCAACCAAACATAATGAGTTCCTGAATGCCAAGCTAAGAGATGTAAGTACTGCTTTGTACATTCCTGTAAAAAACGTCAGTTTCAGAACATTCCACAGCTTTATATCTCACCATGTCCAACCTGGCTGGCATAGGAGGTAGAGCTTAAGACTATAAATCGAAGGGGACATGAATTTGATTCCAAGTCACAGTGATTGGATAGGCTTGTGTTACACATCCTCTACCTCAATTTTATGTAGGCAAGTTGTCAATTACTTGTTTAGATTAGGTAGATACTGATACAGAATCCATGCAATATGGTTATCTTTACCAAGCACTGTTCCATAACATGAACAGTGGTGAAAAATGACATTGCCCAAAACTAAACACTGTTGCATAACATGAACAGTGGTAAAAAATGGCATTGCCCAAAACTAAACACTGTTGCATAACATGAACAGTTGTGAAAAATGACATGACCCAAAACTAAACAAACAGATTATCTTTTATACAGTTTTATGTATTGATATTTATTATATATACTTTCAGATGGCAGATTATGCATCCATTAAAGACCAGAACATTACATTTAGAACAGAACTGGAAAACTTGAAAACGTAAGAATTTTTCCTGTTATATATGGGTAAACATTTCTATTGTGTCTTACGTATGGTAAGGTATTCTTTGAGTTGCAAGCAATTTGAAATGAATTATGGTACCACTTAAATTATAATTGTTATGTGAGCTTTTTTTATCTAAATTTATAAATAAATGAATGTTGTGTAATACCAGTATTTTAATAAGATTGTATTTTTGTTAAATTTCAATCGATAATGTTTGTTTTACAAATTGTTCGAGAAGAGTTGAAATAGTAAGGCATACATATTAAATATGTTTTCAACAGAAGAGTGTTTCCAGTTAACTTTATAGGATATAAAAATAAAACTGACTTTAGTTGGATTATTGAATATTGAAATTTGGATAATGGCTATTATGTAATTATGAAGAGACTTGTATAAAAAAGATTTTATGTTTTTCTTGCAATATACATGTACCAATATAAATTGTAGGAGAATGGCTGAAATCATGCAGTTGAATGAGAGGGAAAGAATACGTAAGTTAAAATTTGCACCATATTTTGAAAATTTCTTATCCTTACAACTATTGGAAAATGATCTGAAATCTTTATTGATGAAAAAGAATCATGGCACAGCATAACAATGTGTTGCTTCAAGGACCTTTAACTGTCCTAAGATTTATTATTATTATCAAAGGTAGAGAGGCTGCAATTTAACATTTCTGAAGGTACATATATGTGTAAAATTTTCCCTCTCTATTTCAGTATGCATCTTGGTTGTAAAAATTCAGAGCAGTGCAAGCTATTCACAAAATAACAAAATACACCTTTGCACATTCAGCTGTACCTGTAAAAGCCACCTTTTACAGTTTAAAACATGTAAATTTATCTGAGGTAAGAGATTCGATTAAAGTTATCGTACAAAGTTACATGTATCACAAAGGCAGAATCATTTGCCGCCAGCAGGCTATAGATTAAACAGAAAAAACCTAATTATGTCTCCCCCAGGAGACATATTGTTTTTGCCCTGTCCGTCCGTCTGCCCGTCCGTCCGTCCGTCCGTACGTACGTCACACTTCATTTCCGAGCAATAACTGGAGAACCGTTTGACCTAGAACCTTCAATTTTCATAGGGTTGTAGGGCTGCTGGAGTAGACGACCCCTATTGTTTTTGGGGTCACTCCGTCAAAGGTCAAGGTCACAGGGGCCTGAACATTGAAAACCATTTCCGATCAATAACTAGAGAACCACTTGACCCAGAATGTTGAAACTTCATAGGATGATTGATCATGAAGAGTAGATGACCCCTATTGATTTTGGGGTCACTCCGTCAAAGGTCAAGGTCACAGGGGCCTGAACATTGAAAACCATTTCCGATCAATAACTAAAGAACCACTTGACCCAGAATGTTGAAACTTCATAGGATGATTGGTCATAAAGAGTAATTGACCCCTATTGATTTTGGTGTCACTCCATCAAAGGTCAAGGTTACAGGGGCCTGAACATGGAAAACCATTTCCGATCAATAACTAGAGAACCACTTGACCCAGAATGTTGAAACTTCATAGGATGATTGTACATGCAAAGTAGATGACCCCTATCGATTTTGGGGTCACTCCATTAAAGGTCAAGGTCACAGGGGCCTGAACATTGAAAACCATTTCCGGTCAATAACTTGAGAACCACTTGACCCATAATGTTGAAACTAAATAGGATGATTGGTCATAAAGAGTAGATGACCCCTAATGATTTTTGGGTCACTCTGTGAAAGGTCAAGGTCACAGGGGCCCGAACATTGAAAACCATTTCCGGTCAGTAACTTGAGAACCACTTGACCCAGAATGATGAAACTTCATAGGATGATTGGTCATGCAGAGTAGATGACCCCTAACGATTTTAGGGTCACTCTGTTAAAGGTCAAGGCCACAGGGGCCTGAACATGGAAAACCATTTCCAATCAATAACTTGAGAACCTCTCGACCCAGAATGTTAAAACTTCATAGGATGATTGTTCATGCAGAGTAAATGACCCCTATTGTTTTTGGGGCCACTCCATTAAAGGTCAAGGTCACAGGGGCCTGAACATTGATAACCAGTTCTGATCAATAACTTGAGAACCACTTGACCCAGAATGTTGAAACTTCATAGGATGATTGAACATGCAGAGAAGATGACCCCTATTGATTTTGGGGTCAGTCTGTTAAAGGTCAAGGTCACAGTGGCCTGTTCATGTAAAATCATTTTTTGGAAATAACTTGAGAACCACTTGACCTACAATGTTGAAACTTAATAGGATGATTGGACATGCAGAGTAGATGACCCCTATTTATTTTGAGGTCACTTGATCAAAGGTCAAGGTCACAGGAGCCTGAACAGTGACTTGAGAACCACTAGGCCAAGAGTGTTGAATTTAGCGGGATGACTGGACATGCCAAGTAGATGATCCCTATTGCAGCCAACCATCAGTGTCTCTTTGATTTTTGCTCCTGACCCCTATTGACTTCTTGCCTATAGGACTTTGCATTGGGGGAGACATGCGCTTTTTTACAAAAGCATTTTCTAGTTTAAATTGATTGTTTCTTTTTTTTATAGGTCAAGAGGATTTGCTAAGGGAATTAAGAAGACCAACTGCAATGTCAGAATATGTAGATAGAAGTGAATCACCTAGACATGATAGATCATCGTATGATCGTCGGCGACCAAAAAGCACTGGAAGATATGATGAGGTACTGTATAGCGGAATAATTCTGAAGGCAAAAATTCTGCGTTTTTGTCCTAAAATGGGCCAAGTTTATTTCTGCATTTTTTATTTTTGCTACCTCCGATAAAAGCAGGAATTAATTTTTGCGGTAAACCGGAAGTAAATTCTGCACATGGGAACATGGCACATGTGCAGTTGTGTCAGGATCCATGCTGTTCACTAACGGTTGCTCTAATTACAATAGGCTTTGAAAACAAACAACATTGATCCACGCAGTCTGGTCAGGATCCATGCTGGTCGCAAATGCACTATGTTGGTTTTCTCGTGGCACGGCTCATATAACAATTGTCAAACTTTTCATCAATCTAGCGTGTACAATAACAGAAGCAGTCAACCACAGTTCTGCGTCAAAAAATTCTGCTGATAGTTTAAATGTGCGGGATTTATTTCTGTGTGACAGCCTCGACCCACAGAATAAGCAGAAATAAAGACCAGCAGAATTAACCCGCTGTATGGTATACCAGTATATATATTGATGCTACAGTATTAGGAATGTATTAAGTTCAGTAGAATGTCATGTTATTTTTGAGGTGTTTAATTGTTTGTGTCAAATAACTTGACTGGTTGTCTTCATTCTGAAAATCGTTGATTCAAGTCCTTTACAAATGTGAATCGATATGTGTCTGTGAGCACACTTTGGTAAATGCTTTGACCAGTTTTGTGAGAATTAATCTATAATATTTTACTATAATATTGCTGTTTTACAAGTTTGTTTTATTAAGCAGTGTCAGTTGTATATCAAATGAATAGTGGTTTTTATTATCCATGGATGGTATTTTTGTAACAGATACCTGATAGAGATGACCGGTTACTGCGTCAGTTTGAGGCTCAAACTTTACAGATGAAAGAAATGGGACAGGAGCTGGTAGATGTTAAACAGACACTACAATATACTCAGAAAGGTAAGAAATGAACTTGTGCAGCTGAAGATAAAAGTCAATATATTTTCTAGCTTTGTTTAAAAACACCGGGCTGAGTGGGTAAGGTGGCTGACTTTGAATCACTTACCTTTGAAATCTTGCTTGAGGAAGCATTCAAGTGGGGTTGTGGAAGGTCGGTGGTTCTTCCCAGGTGCCCACTTGTGCCTGAAATAATTCTTGGAGGGCCATCTTTGGTCTTCCTTCACCATGAAAAGCTTGAAAGTTGACATATGATTTATTATTGTGTGAATGTGGCATTAAACTCGACAAAACAAGCAGTTGTATAAAAACATTTTTGGTTGAAGCAGTAAACGTTATATTCAGATTTTGATATGGTATGATAGAGAATTGTTAAACAGAAGAAATTGTGAGTTGCCAGTCAAGTGGTTTTGGGCTTAGTCCCTTTGCCAAGATAACTGGTAAACAATCTCCATGAAAATTTAATCAAAGACTTTTTAGCTCATCTGATTTTTTGAAAAAAAATGATGAGTTATTGTCATCACTTGATCGGCGTCGGCATTGCCTGGTTAAGTTTTATGTTTAGGTCAGCTGTTGCTTTAAAACTTGCAACACTTGTTCACCATCAATAGCTGACTCTGTAAAGCAAGAAGCATAACTCCATCCTGCTTTTTGCAAGGATTATGGCCCCTTTTGGACTTAGAAAATCAGATTTCTTGGTTAAGTTTTATGTTTAGGTCAGCTTTTCTCCTAAACTATCAAAGCTATTGCTTTAAAACTTGCAACACTTGTTCACCATCAAAAGCTGACTCTGTACAGCAAGAAACATAACTCCATCCTGCTTTTTGCAAGAATAATGGCCCCTTTTGGACTTAAAAATTATTACATTTCTTGGTTAAGTTTTGCATTTAGGTCAACTTTTCTCCTTTACGGTCAAAGCTATTGCTTTAAAACTTGCAACACTTGTTCACCATCAAAAGCTGTCACTGCACAGTAAGTACCGTAACTCTGCATTGCTTTTTACAAGAACAATGGCCCCTTTTGGACTTAGAAAACCATGGGTAGGTCAATATTTCTATTATACAGAGACAAAAAAATCAGATGAGTGTGTGCACCCGCAAGGTGGTGCTCCTGTTTTATAATGTTATTTATCATCAGCTTCTTAACTGGTGTAATGGTAAGCTTTTCTGATGTGGTTTTGTAGTATAAAACCCGTAAACATTTTATCTGACCATAGAAGCAGTCAATGTAAAAAAAGTAAGCTGATAAATAGTGTTTAGTACTTGGGGAAAAAAAATATCATGAAGTAAAATTTCATTGTAATAGAAGTTACTGTTGCAAGCATTAGATCCATTTACTGGAAATCCTTCAGTGTTATCAATTTTACCAAAGGTTTCTTCCATGCTATATGAATTCTGTAGTTTACATAGATATTTTCTATTTCAGCTCTTCACAATGAAGTGTACAGAAAACCTCAGGATGGTGATACTTCAAGGTAAAATATAACCTGTTCATGGTTCTCGTGGTGCAGGGAAATATCGGCTAAAGTTTAGGGGTATTTTTGTTGTGTTTTGCCCAAGATAAAGAAATTACAAGTAAATGTAAGGGAGGCATTGGAAGTTTGAGAAAATGTCAGGGAATTTTGGGAAAAACCCAGTGAGAAAAATGAAAATCCAAATGAACATTAAACAACATGGTAAATTTGAGACCTTAAATAACAAGAAAACATCTTTTGTAATTCATAAAACATGCAGTGACGTAAAATGAAAACTAACCTTGTAAAATTTAGTTTCTTTTGCTTACTTGGCCTTATATTGTTTTCCGCATAAAATAACATGCATCTTTTTGAACTCCTGAAAATGTCAAAGGAAACTGATAACTGCCAAAAAAAAGTTTGGGAATTTTAGTTTGGTCAGAGTGTTTGAACCAAAATGCTATATTAGTCTTAATATAAGTAGCAATAGCATTAAGCACTGACAATAACTTTATCATACCCAGAAAAGGTTGTTATGCAAATCTTAATATCCCTTAAATTATACACTGATAGACCTGTTATGAATTTTCGATTTACTAATAGATATGCATATATTTCACATACTTTAGCTGTTCCTTTTTTCCAGACTTGTGTCTTTCAACGTTTCTCGGAGGTCAAAGGGTGCAGCAGTCAGTGATGACAGTGACATTGAACTTTCACACAGAGGTCGTCGTAGAGGTCGTAGAAGTAGAACGCCACCTGGTGTAGACAGAGATGATGTATATAATGATGTTGACTTAGATGACTTTAGCGCACCAAGAATTTCCACAGATTTTACGACAGATGGCGATGAATCGTCCAATCACTCGGCAGACATTATCGCTGATACTAAATATAGATTGAAAAGTTTGGAAAAAGAAGCTCAGGTGAAAATTGCAATAGCACATGATTATACTATGGAAAAACCAAGTCTGACTACACATATCAGTACAATAAAATAACATTTCCCCGTCTATGATACATATTTTTATTTTTGTCCACTTATCTTTGCCTAATTTTCAATTTAAAACACAGAGAAATGCAAAGCTATGCTAAAAATATATTTGGCTGTATGGTCTTTTATTAAGAAACAGGATGATCCCATAAACTGCAGGAAAATTTTACGGTATGAAAACTGGGAAAGTCATGAAACCTTATTTCTACCACTAATTTATTGTGAAATGTAAATTGATATAAAGAAATGTAAATTGATATAGATTGACAAAAGCTATAAAATTCTGTTTTTATTTTTCTTGTGTGACTGTAGAACTTGGAGAAGGCATATGTAGACTTCCACTACCAGTTAACCAACCCTGCCTCAGTACCAGATCCAACAAGACATTCCTTCAGAAAGTCACAGTCAGAAAGATCTGGTATGTTTATTATATTTACTTGAAATTTTCAAAGTCATATTACCATTATAAAATAATTTGATTTGTTGTCTTAGTTGTATCAGATTTTGATTGCCTAAGTCTTGATACAATTCATAACATACATGTGTAGTATACATGTATGATTTAAAAATCTTTTTTTTTTGACAGAAACTTCTGGCTAGATTTTAATATATTTTTACAGAAAATTTTCTTGGGTGACTCTACAAAATTTGTTCCATAATTCTGATTCATCAAAGATTATGGCTGTCAGAGCTAAAAATAGAAAACTGTTCAAAATAACATCTCCAAAACTACTTTTGTAGTCAGTCTTTAAAATGATTTCACAAAATGTTCTTTGATTGGCCATCCACCATGAATATGCATATCATTCTGATTTGTGTAAGAAAAAACAAACATATGTAATATATGTATAATAGTGGATACAAGTAGATGTTTGAAAACAGTGTATTTACTTGTTGACATTGTTGTCAATCTCCTGTACAGAGTGGTTATTCTTTCCCATCAGAAGTATTCGCCTCAGTGAATGTCCGACCCAGATTTTTGTTAAAAAAGTTTGACTAAGAATTGAAATCTTAAAATTCCACCAATTAAGATACCTATCTAGTAAATAAGACACTGCTATAAGATTTGCTTTTTTCAGTTGTTCACCTAATCAGTCAAAGAATATACACTAGCAATCACAACATATTAATTTGTTTTATTTTTGAATATTCTTGACATCATTATAACTGTCTGATGTTCTGTTGCCAGTCAGTGCAGATATACTTTTTATATGTTGACAGAGATGAAAGTGAGGCCAAGAATGACAACTCTGTGAAAGAGATTGTAATGTTGTTTGCTTCCATTTATTGTTTAGTAACATGTTGAAGTTTTGCTTGTTAAATGCTAAAATACATAGTTTTATTTTGATTATCTCAGCTAGCAAAGGTCATCATATGCCTTCACCAGCTGCCAGTCCAATATCTAATGCTAGACCATTATCATCTACACCATATCATCAAACCAAAATAGCATCTGCTGATGACGGTGATGTAAGCACAGGTAAGTGTTGTATGCCATATCGTAAAGATTCTGTATGCAGTATCATCCAATAAGCTCAGGTAAGTGTTGTATGCTGTATCATAAAGATTCTGTATGCAGTATCATCCAGTATGCACAGGTAAGTGTTGTATGCCGTATCATAAAGATTCTGTATGCAGTATCATCCAGTAAGCTCAGGTAAGCGTTGTATGCCATATCATAAAGATTCTGTATGCAATATCATCCAGTAAGCTCAGGTAAGCGTTGTATGCCGTATCATAAAGATTCTGTATGCAGTATCATCCAGTAAGCTCGGGTAAGCGTTGTATGCCATATCATAAAGATTCTATATGCAGTATCATCCAGTAAGCTCGGGTAAGTGTTGTATGCCCTGTCATATAGTTTCTGTATATAGTATCATCATACCCCAATGTCTGCTGAAGATTGCGCAGTTAAGCGTTGTATGCTGTATGATTTACTTATTTTATTAGTTTTTGTATGCAGTATTGAAAAAGCCAAAATAGCCAATCATCCAGTGAAGATAGTGATGTTATCACAGGTAGGTGCAGTATGTCGTATCATATAGTTTCTGTATGCTGTATTGACAAACCCAAACGTCCACTGGAGACTGTGATTTTAGAGTAGGTAGGTGTATGCTGTAACATCTGTATGCAGTATCTTCAAACCACAATAACAGCGACAGGTGATGGTTATGTTTTATTAGCCCACCATCATCAGATGGTGGGCTATTCAAATCACTCTGTGTCCGTGGTCCGACGTCCGTCCTTCCGTTAACAATTTCTCGTTATCGCATCTCCTCAGAAACTACCAGGGGGATTTTGACCAAACTTTGTCAGGATGATGTATTGTTACCCTAGTTGTGTCCCCCTGAAAATCAGACTGGTTCAACAATTCTTTAGTGAGTTATGGCCCTTTGTTTATTTCTATAATTTACATAGATTTATATAGGGAAAAACTTGAAAATCTTCTTGTTCAAAACCACAGAGCCTAGAGCTTTGATATTTGGTATGAAGCATCATCTACTGGTCCTCTACCAAGATGATTCAAAATATTTCCCTGGGGTCTAATATGGCACTGTCCCGGGAGTCACATGGTTTATATAGACTTATATAGGGAAAAACTTTGAAAAACCTCTTATTCAAAAACACAGGGCCTAGGGCTTTGATATTTTGTATGCGACATTATCTAGTGGTCTTCTACTAAGATTGTTCAAATTATTCCCCTAGGGTCAAATATGGCCCCGCCCCGGGGGTCACATTGTTTACATAGACTTATATAGGGAAAAACTTTGGAAATCTTCTTGTCCAAACCACAAAGCCTAGGGCTTTGGCATTTGTAATGTAGCATCATCTAGTGGTTCTCTACCAAGTTTGTTCAAATCAGCCCCTAGGGTCAATTATGGCCCCGCCCCGGGGGTTACATGGTTCATATAGACTTATATAGGGAAAAGCTTTTAAAATCTTCTTGTCAATAACCTACAACATTCAAGTTTGGACCACCTGTATGGTTTTGAGTGGCAAGATGAACCTTGACATGAGTTGACCTTGATTTTGACCTAGTGACCTACTTTCACATTTCTGTAGCTACAGCCTTCAAATTTGGACCACATGCATAGTTTTGTGCACTGAAAAAAACTTTGACCTTGATATTGACCTAGTGACCTACTTTCACATTTTTGAAGGTACAGGCTTCAAATTTGGACCACATGAATAGTTCTGTGTTCCGAAATAAAGTTTGACCTTGATTTTGACCTAGTGACCTACTTTCACATTTCTCAAGCTACAGCCTTCAAATTTGGACCACATGCATAGTTTTGTGTTCCGAAATGAAATTTGACCTTCATTTTGACCTAGTGACCTACTTTCACATTTCTCAAGCTACAGCCTTCAAATTTGGACCACATGCATAATTTTGTGTACCAAAACAAACTTTGACCTTTACATTGACCTAGTGACCTACTTTCACATTATTGAAGGTACAGGCCTCAAATTTGGACCACATGCATAGTTCTGTGTTCCAAAATAAAATTTGACCTTGATTTTGACCTAGTTACCTACTTTCACATTTCTCGAGCTACAGCCATCAAATTTGGACCTCTTGCATAGTTTTGTGTACCGAAATGAACTTTGACCTTAAGATTGACCTAGTGACCTACTTCCACATTTCTGTAGGTACAGGCTTCAAATTTAGACGTACATGCATAGGATTGTGTACCGAAGCAAACTTTGACCTTGACATTGACCTAGTGACCTACTTTCACATTTTTGAATATACAGGCTTTAAATTTGGACCACATGTATAGATTTGTATTCTGAAGTGTAATTTGACCTTGATTTTGACCTACTTTCACATTTCTAAAGCTACAGCCTTCAAATTTGGACCACTTGCATAGTTTTGTGTACCAAAATAAACTTTGACCTTAGATTGACCTAGTGACCTACTTTCAAATTTATCAAACTACAGCCTTCAGACTTGAAGCACCTGCATAGTTTTGTGTACAAAGAACTTTGTCCTTGAAACTGATATATTGACTTACTTTCACATTTCTCAAGCTACAGGTTTCAAATTTTGACTATATGCACAGTGTTTTGTACGGAAATGAAATTTGACCTTGAGCTAGTCAATAAGTCTTAAAATTTGGAATTCTCAAAAATGGCACATTGGTGGGCGCCAAGATCACTCTGTGATCTCTTGTTTGATGTGTAATGTTAGCTTTTACTTATATTTATTTTTCTGTGTTTTGTGAAGATATCTTGAATCACTTCAGTGTTTATGTGATATGACCGGATAAGTTTTTTTACCCCAGCATGGTTCAGCCCTATGACCTATGAAAGGCAACAACTTTAGGCCCTATGCCATTTCAGCCCATGATGTTTAGTCAATGCAATTATTGTACATGTGATTTCTAGAAGAAAATTGCCATAGCCTTTTATTTTTTAATTTAAAAAGTTGTGAACAGATCTTCCTCCAAACTCAGTCTCCCAACTATACTAATCCATAAAATAAAAATAAGCAAACATAGACCGCTTGTGAATATTTATGATTTTACGTTTATATGTTACAGACAGTCTAACAGAATTGAAGGGATCTTCATCCTACAACAGAAAGAAACCATCAGGTCAGGATAGTGTGCCTAAATTCAGTCTTTCAGATGTCTCAGATGATGACTTAAAAAGCCAGGGGTACGTTTCTAAAAATAGAACTTTTCTTACCTTAATTACAGCCATGGCTATATTTCTTGGCTTAATACCTCTCATAGTAACATTTCAAGCTGAAGTTCTAAAAGTTGTCTTTGATTCCTATAATAATGCGTTTAATTATTGAGGAGCTTTTTTTTAAAAACAAATTGCAGTTACGTAGATACAATTGTTGACCTAATTTTGAGGTGCACTAGGTCAATTTTCAAAACTTCTAGAAAAAATGAATATCTGCATTTTATAGGAAGATTTGATCTAACAAAATGGAAGAAAATGTTCATACATTTATAAGAAATTTCTGTTTAATTAATTTCAGAGAGCGTGTAGAGAGGCCCCGTCCTATTACTGTAGATGATCTTGAGGCCCGGCCAGGTTCACCAAGTATAATGGTGGTACAGGCAGATCCATCAAGCGATGGAGGAAACTCACCCAAAGAAACAGGTATGTTATAGACAGTTTTATTTCTATGAAATGCTGGTTACCAACCTGAAATTGGAAAACCTCCACGGATGAGTGGTTTAGGTCTCTGACTTTGAGTCACTTGCCATACACCTTCTTAAGTTTTAAACCTTGCTTTGCCTTAGCTGTAGAATTCTTTCATGTGAGGAAGCAGTCAGACCTGTTGAAGGTCAGTGGTTAGAGGCAGGCGCCAACCCATGCCTGAAATAATGCCAGTAGCAGAAGAAGGGTGTCTTTGTCTACTGTCGAAAGCTGAAATGTTGACATATGAATTGAGATTGTGTTGGCGTGACTTGAAACTAAATGAAAAAAAAAAAGAAATAGCCAGAAATTGATTAAACAAATTTTGTGCATAAACAGTAGAATTGGTTAGAAATTAAGAAATATACTTACCTTGTCATTCAATGGTAACACTATATAGTAGTTATGACATTACATGAGCTAAATTGCATTGTGACACCAAATATAGAGCTTTAATTAAGATTGAAAAGTTATTTATATCACACAGTGCACTGGAAATACTTGAACTATGTTTATTGTAGAGAGATTCTTAGAGGTTAATGTACTTAGAAGTTTATCTAATGGGAATGGAAGTATCTGTCTTTGAAGAGAGGTGTTTGCTTTCTAGAGGTGTCACTTAAGTGTAATTTCTATGTTTTGCAGTGTCAGTGCCTCCAAGTGCAAGTTCTAGCCAACCTGAGGCAAGGGAAGTTACTCATCCTCCTTCCAAATTACCTCCCTTATCACTGGATACAGCCTGGAAGAAACCTGCACTTGATGATGCTTGGAAGACAGGTATGTACATGTACACTTATGGTATGGCAAAGGGGGTTAAATCTGAATTATTTAGTACACCTACCAATATCTGAAGATTAAATTACCTCCCTTTTTCAATACTGTTCGTAATATTAGTAGTGGAAGAGATCAATACTGGAAATTGAGAATGCATAGGCTTGCAGTTGCAAATCAACGGATATGTGTAATACTAATGGATTTGCATTTTCATTAGTCAAAGATGGAAAATATTGTTCTTCTTTATTTCACATCACAAAGGCATAGTTTGGCAAAAGGAAAGTATTGTGACTTGGAATTTATTTTTCTACTATTTGTTAAAATACATCTAAAAGAATTTGCAGTATACAAACATGGCAATAGTAGTTTGCTGTAAATATCTGTTTAGAGTGATTAATAAGTAATGACTTGTTCAACTTGTAGCTTCCCTTTGGAGAGGCGCATTGTTACTGGGGTAGTGACTCAGACTTCTGATCAGGAGGTCATGGCTTCCAATCCCAGTGATTTGGTTAATTGGTCTGGTCTGTACAATTCCTTTCCAAGGTGTGAGTACTGGTAGGAAATCCAGGACAGGCCTCTTTGGCTGAGTGGTCAAGGTCAAGTTCCATGACTTCCAATCACTTGCTCCTTTTCACTACGGGTTTGACACCTTGTTTCGGGTGTAGAACTCTTTCTTCCAACTCGCTTGGCCAAGGTCTATGGTTCTACCAAGGTGCCTGCCTGTGCCAGAAATAAAGTTCAGAGGGGCACCACAAAAAGCTGAAAAGTCACTTTATGACCTATAATTATGTTAGTGTGATGTTAAACCCAGCTAAAAAAAAGAAAAAGAAAAATGAAATCCAGGAACAGGAATTATTTCTTGAATTTAATTTCATGGATTTCAATATTTTAACATATATAGCAAATGGGATTTAATTTGCAGATTTACACAATCCATGAAAATTTGTCCCCCACAAATATAAATGATTTCATAGTATGTCAGAGTACATACACTTGTAGCTTGCATTTTTCTGCGCTTGCAGTAAATTTGAATCTTTTTCACTTTTCAATAGTTTACTCTGACAGTCTGGCCAGTTAGCTGTGTAGGTAGAGCTCACTACTACAAGTTGACAGGTCACATGCTCTGTTCCGGAGGAAGCATATGTTGTCAGTTACAGTTTGATAGAAAACAGTGCATCTAAATTCAGTTGTTCTCTACCTCCCATTAATGTGGGGAAGATGTGAAATAGTTGTGCAAAACAAAATCAGTACTGGTACAGAATCAAGGAAAAGGGTTTAGGTTAATTAGCTGCCATTACATAGTTGAAATACTTTTGGTGTAATCACCAAATCAAACAGGTGCTAGACTGGTTTGAAATAATTTTATCCCTAACAATTTCACAATTGAAGTCTTTGGGAAAATCACAAAGCCTTTATTTAAGGTTTCCCTGGATAAACGACATTTCACTGAATTTTTAGCTCGACTATTCGAAGAATAGTCTAGCTATTCTACTCACCCTGGCGTCGGCGTCGGCGTCGGCGTCGGCGTCACACCTTGGTTAAGTTTTTGCATGCAAGTACATACAGCCATCAATTAAAGGCATACAGCTTTGAAACTTATATTTTCTTTTTCTAGGTCAATTACCAACCTCTCTAGGTCAAGTCCCATAACTCTGACATGTATTTTGAGCAAATTATGCCCCCTTTTGGACTTAGAAAATTTTGGTTAAAGTTTTACATCTCCAAAACTAATGCAGATATTGATTTGAAACTTCACATGTGTCTTCGGGGTTATAAAACTAGTTGATAGCAGCAAGTCCCATAACTCTGACTTTCATTTTGGCCAAATTATGCCCCCTTTTGGACTTAGAAAATTCTGGTTAAAGTTTTGCGTGCAAGTACATACAGCTATTTCTAAAAGGCATATAGATTTGAAACTTACTTTTTCTTTTTCAAGATCAATTACCAACCTCACTGGGTCAAGACCCATAACTCTGACATGTTTTTTTTGAGCAAATTATGCCCCCTTTTAGACTTAGAAAATTTTGGTTAAAGTTTTACATGGAAGTTATTATTTCCAAAACTAATGCAGATATTGATTTGAAACCTCACATGTGTCTTCGGGGTTATAAAACTAGTTGATAGCAGCAAGTCCCATAACTCTGACCTTCATTTTGGCCAAATTATGCCCCCTTTTGGACTTAGCAAATTCTGGTTAAAGTTTTGCGTGCAAGTACATACAGCTATTTCTAAAAGGCATATAGATTTGAAACTTATTTTTCTTTTTCTAGATCAATTACTAACCTCACTGGATCAAGTCCCATAACTCTGGCATGTATTTTGGGCAAATTATGCCCCCTTTTGGACTTTGAAAATTCTGGTTAAAGTTTTACATGCAAGTTTCTATCTCCAAAGCTAATGCAGATATTGAATTGAAACTTCACATGTGCCTTCGGGGTTATAAAACTAGTTGATAGCAGCAAGTCCCATAACTGATATGCATTTTGGTCAAATTATTCCCCCTTTTGAACTTAAAACTCTTTTGATATTTAACCTTTTTGGGTAATATTTTCCTGCTTCTGGGACAATATTTCGAATAGTCGAGCTTGGCTGTCTTATGGACAGCTCTTGTTAGTTTACCAGACAGGCTGAACATCATTAGGATATTTTTATGCCCCCGAAGGGAGGCATATTAGTTTTCAACTGTCCGTCCGTCCGTTCGTTAGTTAGTTCGTTCGTCACAACGTTAACTTTTTGCATGAAGGCACTTTACTCGCGAACCACTGCAACCAGGACCTTCAAACTTCACTTGCTGATAGCACTTATTGAGTACACCACCCCTACTGACTTTGGGGTCACCAGATCAAAGGTCAAGGTCACAGGGGCCAACGTTAACTTTTTGCATGAAGGCACTTTACTTGTAAACCACTGCATCCAGGACCTTCAAACTTCACATGCTGATAGTACTTATTGAGTACACCACCCACCCCTATTGACTTTGGGGTCACCAGGACAAAGGTCAAGGTCACAGGGGCCAACGTTAACTTTTTGCATGTAGGCACTTTACTTGCGAACCTCTGCACCCAGGACCTTCAAATTTCACATGCTGATAGTACTTATTGAGTACACCACCCCTACTGACTTTGGGGTCACCAGGTCAGAGGTCAAGGTCACAGAAGCCAACGTTAACTTTTTGCATGTAGGCACTTTACCTGCAAACATTGCACCCAGGACCTTCAAACTTCACATGCTGATAGTACTTATTGAGTACACCACCCCTACTGACTTTGGGGTCTCCAGGTCAAAGGTCAAGGTCACAGGGGCCAACATTATCTTTTTAGCCCACCATCATCAGATGGTGGGCTATTCAAATCACTCTGCGTCCATGGTCCGACGTCCTTCCGTCCGTCCGTCCGTCCGTCCGTTAACAATTTCTCGTTATCGCAACTCCTCAGAAACTACCAGGGGCATTTTGACCAAACTTTGTCAGAATGATGTATTGGTACTCTAGTTGTGTCCCCCTGAAAATCAGACTTGTTCAACAATTTTTTAGTGAGTTATGGCCCTTTGTTTATTTCTATAATTTACATAGATTTATATAGGGAAAAACTTTGAAAATCTTCTTGTCCAAAACCACAGAGCCTAGAGCTTTGATATTTGGTATGAAGCATCATCTAGTGGTTCTCTACCAAGATGATTCAAATTATTTCCCGGGGTCTAATATGGCCCCGCCCCGGGGGTCACATGGTTTATATAGACTTATATAGGAAAATTTGAAACCTGTCAAAAATAGGCCCTAGGCTTGATATTGATGACATCATCTAGTGCTTTACTAGTTTTTCAAATTACCCTGTCAAATATGGCCGCTGGGTAAGGTTTACTGACCTATTAGGGAAACTTTGATATTCTGCCCAACACAACCTAGGCTTGATATTGTAGTAGCATCATCTAGTGGTTCTCTACAAGTTTGGTCAAATTATCCCCCTAGGGTCAAATATGGCCCCGCCCTGGGGGTCACATGGTTCATATAGACTTATATAGGGAAAAGCTTTAAATCTTCTTGCCCAGAACCTACAATACTAAATTGGGACACTTGTATGTTTTGAGTGCAAGAGAATTTGACATTAGTTGCTGGGTTTTTGACCTAGTGACTCTTTCAAATTTCTAGCACAGCCTTCAAATTTGACCCGTGCATTAGTTTGGAGCACTGAATAACTATTGACTTGATTGACTAGGACTACTTTACATTTTTGAGTACAGCTTCAAATTTGGACCACTGTGATAGTTTGTGTTCCAAATGAAATTTGACCTTGATTTTGACCTAGTGACCTACTTTCGCATTTCTAAGCTACAGCCTTCAAATTTTAAACCACATGCTTAGTTTTGTACACGAAAAAACTTTGACCTTGACATTGACCTAGTGACCTACTTTCACATTGTTTGAAGGTACAGGCTTCAAATTTGGACCACTGCATAGTTTGTGTTCCGAAAAAAATTTGACATTGATTTTGACCTAGTGACCTACTTTCCATTTCTCGAGCTACAGCCTTCAAATTTGGACCACGTGCATTAGTTTTGTGTACCGAAACAAACTTTGACCTTACATTGACCTAGTGACCTACTTTCACATTTTGAAGGTACAGGCTTCAAATTTGGACCACATGCATAGTTCTGTGTTCCGAAATAAAGTTTGCCCTGATTTGACCTAGTGACCTACTTTCACATTTCTCTAGCTACAGCCTTCAAATTTGGACCACTTTGCATAGTTTTTGTACCGAAAATGAAACTTGATCTTAAGATTGACCTAGTGACCTACTTTCAATTTCTGTAGTAGGCTTCAAATTAAGACCACATGCATAGGATTGTGTACCGAAACAAACTTTGACATTGACCTAGTGACCTACTTTCACATTTCTCAAGCTACAGCCTTCAAATTTGGACCACTTGCATAGTTTTTTGTACCAAAATAAACTGTGTTCTTAAGATTGACCTATTGACCTACTTTCAAATTTCTCAAACTACAGCCTTCAAACTTGATGCACATGCATAGTTTTGTGTACAAAGAACTTTGTCCTTGAAATTGATCTAGTGACCTACTTTTACATTTCTCAAGCTACAGCTTTTGAATTTGGACCACATGCACAGTGTTGTGTACGGAAATGAAATTTGACCTTGAGCTAGTCAGTAAGTCTTGAAATTTAGAACATTAAAAAATGGCACATTGGTGGGCGCCAAGATCACTCTGTGATCTCTTGTTGCATAAATGCATCTTTGGGGTCACCAGGTCAAAGGTCATGGTCACAGGGGCCAACGTTAACTTTTTGCATGAAGGCACTTTACTCGCGAACCACTTCACCCAGGACCTTCAAACTTCACATGCTGATAGTACTTACTGAGTACACCAACCTTACTGACTTTGGGGTCACCAGGTCAAAGGTCAAGGTGCTGCGTAGGCATTTGTCACCATAAGTGACAGCTCTTGTTTAAAAATATAATACATGTTCAAAGTGAGATATAAATAAAATAATATTTACATATGTTTTACAGAGGAGCCAACTAAGGAAGAAAAACAAAGAGAACAAGAGATTTGGGAGGAAGAACAGAGGAAGAAGGAAACAGAGAGAAAGAAGAAGGAACAAGAGGCCTGGGAGAGAGAGCAGAGGGAGCTGGAGCAGTTACAGAGTGGACAAATACCAGTAAGAGTTCTAATAGATGATTGATTTCCTCATTTCAATATGCAAAAAAAAAACAGTTAGGAGAACTTAGTTTCATACCCAAGATGATGTGCTTTTTCTTCTTGATGATTCACTTAACATGATATGTTTTATTTGTTTTTATCTGCACTTCTGGTTCACGGGGAAGCTGTCAGTTACGTGCAGGAGAGAGGTAATTATAGATGAAGAATCCAGAAACACTAGTGTGTTTAATTGGCTACCATTTTATAACTGAAATACTGCTAAAAATGGTTTGAAACCAGACCAAGCAAAACAAACAACATAGAAACAAGCCTGAATATAGCTGATTTCAGACCTGGGATTTTTCAGAACTGGTCCCGATTTCTGGCTTTTGACTGCCAGAGTTTCCCTATATAACACTATTGAAAAAGGATGTTTCAGGCTTTAGAATGTAAATTTTCAGGCTTTTGGTTTTTGACTGAATCCCAGGCCTGTGATTTAGGAAACATTGCTGTGTTTACTAGATTTAATACAAAAGTGGAAATGATGTTCACTAAATTTTAATGGTGAATTTTATTACATTTAATTTATTGAAATTTTAGAGTGAAATAAATCTGATATTTTCTTAGTGAAAAATATTAAATATAGAAAATTTGGTTGAAGCCATTGGAAAATATGAAATAAAAAGAAAATTTGTTTGTTTTGCATATAAGATCAAGTACCTTTTGCTTATGAATATAGTAATCTGTCACTGGTTGTAGATGAAGATGAGAATGTCCCGTTAGATTAAGACTGTTTTGGCAGTAACGTGACCCAGTCACATCAAATTTTACATGAACAGTATATAATCAGCGCACAGGTCATTAGTTGTCATTAATAATATAGGACTTATCTGCCACTAGGGTTCTTGGTGGGGGTGGGGGGGGGGCGGTGGGGTTGGCAGCATTTGTAAAATTTGAGGAAAACTTGACAAATGTTCACCACATCTAGACGACGTGCAGAGCACATGTTTCAGATGGCTCGCTTCAAGGTCATGGTCAAACTTAGGGGTCAAAGGTCATACCTACGGGTGTATATTGCTCTGCATGGCGGTGCTCTTGTACATTTATATTCAAATATTTCTGTTTTAATGCAAGTATGGGCAGCCAGAGCCAAAAATATAAAAATCTGTTGTGACCACCAAACGTGATCTGTATCACTTTTGATTGGACCACACTCGAGTTTGTTACTAGCTTCAAATCACATATCCTTTACTGCCTGCTTGGATCATCATGTGAAGAGGTCATCCTCTTTTTTAGAGGGCTTGAACAAAGTTAGTAGTTTTATCCTGCCAGCTTGGGGCCATGATAATACCATTAGAGGCTTACGAGGTCTTCTTTCACCATTAAAATTTGGAAAGTCACCATTTATAATTATACGCCCATCTCTGAAAGAGTGGGGCATATTATGTGAACACCTGTGGTGGGCGGCGGTTGGCGTCCAAAAGCATGCTGCTCTCTAAATCAAACAGTTTTCATCCGATATTCACCAAACTTGCAGACAATGTTTGTTGGCATAATATCTCGGATAAGTTCCGGAACCAGCCAAATCGCCCCAGGCACTCTTGGATTATGGCCCTTGAATTCTCAAAATCTTTTTATGATATGTAACTGAATATTTAGACGGACGTATTTTGTGACAGTCTGCCATTCTTGTTTTTACATGTCATCAGGAATTCCAACTGATCAATAATAGAACTGCATTTTTTTTGTCCCTACCAGTTTTCACCAGGGTAAAATGAAGCAATTTTACAATGAATAAACAATGACATTAGAAATAAATATCTTCATTTTTAGCTTTTTTTAAACCACAAATGTCTATTTAAAGTATGCTACAAACTTCAAGAGCTCATAATTTCATTTAAATATCATATGAATTTACAACTTTGGTTGTAATTTAAAGTTTTAGCTTTGAAACAGGAAGTCTATGATAAAGTCCATGCTAAAGTAATGATTAGCCAAGTGAAATTATTAGCAGCTGGTGATATTGCCTTTGCGACCAGTACCATGTTCAGCCTGCATGTTCGTGCAGTCAGTAAATTTTCAGTGAACACCCGTTTCATAAACATGATGAATGATGGACCAATCCATTTAAGAAATTTAGCAGGGTAAAGCTTAATAGTCAATAAAACTATTCAAATTATATGACAAGAAGCTCATGAGATTTGATTCTGTTTTTTAGGAGATTGGAGCTGGCACTGGAGAGGCAGTTGCTGATGAAAAATCTGAGAAATCTGAAGAAATTGATCCTGTGATGAAAAAGTATATGGAGCTTGTACAGCAACAGAAATCTGCACCAGCCAAACCTGAAAGACAAGAGGTAGGGGGAAAAAACCTGTACAAATAGGCTTTTCCTGAAAAAGATGTTTTCAGTCATTTTTATTTTAATTGAAATCCTGGTTATGAGGTTGGCGAATGGCAGGAATTCGGTAGAAGGGTGACTTGGAAATTTAACAACAGGCTAATACCCTTTTGGTTCAGATCCTATGCATCTGAACTCTGAACCTTGGTTATCTAACATTTAGCCTACTGGCGGCAAGTGATTGTACCTTTGCGACCAGCACACACTAAGATTAGCCTGTACATCCATGTAGGCTGATCGTAGTTTGCACTGTTTGCTATTCATTTAGTAAATTTTTAGTGAACACCCCTTTGAATAATAAATGGTACTGCCCTAATTGAATGATGGACCAGTCCATTTTAGAAATTTAACAGGCTAAAGATAAATAAACATTATATTAAGGTATTGTTGTTGTTGTTTTTTTTTCAGTTTGTTATACTGATATTAAATTCTAAACAATGACAATTTTACATTGTTTATTTATGCTGTTTTGGCAAATGAATTTCAAAAGTCATATTAATCAAAATATAGATATCATTTGTAAAAAGGGTAGTCGGTAGCCTTAAACAAGCCATTAAAACTCTATAGTCAGCAAATTAAATCTTGTGGTTTTAGAGAACCTGTAATTTTTGCATCAAAGTATTAAATAGCTTTATCTCTATTTATTTTGTAGTCTGCCTCACAAGTAGATGATGATATCTCGTTGACAGAAGAGGTTAAAAGGTAATATGAGCCGCGCCATGAGAAAACCAACATAGTGGGTTTGCGACCAGCATGGATCCAGACCAGCCTGCGCATCCACGCAGTATGGTCAGGATCTATGCTGTTCACTTTCAAAGCCTATAGTAATTAGAGAAACTGTTAGCGAACAGCATGGATCCTGACCAGACTGCGCGGATGCGCAGGCTGGTCTGGATCCATGCTGGTCGCAAAGCCACTATGTTGGTTTTCTCATGGCACGGCTCATATCTAAATTCTTCATATCGCATCTGTGTTTTAAATCCAAATCCTATAATCATGTAAGTCTTATCAGATAATTTTCCTGATTTATTGGCTTCATGATTGATTAACGAGTGACTTATTGACTTCATGATTGATTAACAACTAATCTTTGTTTGATTTTGGATCAAAGAAATTTCAAACGTGACTTTTCAAAGTTTTCTTAGATGTGAGAGAAATGTTGCATTGTCCAGCAGGAATTATTTGATACTGTAAGATCATTATAATTTGTGGGTGACTAAAGTTTTGGACATTATTGTTTCATCTGTCCATAAAATTTAACTCAACAAATTGAGTGTTGGGTGGGGGGTCCATGTCTTTCTCCCTGGCTGCGTCATACTATAGAGGTGAAAAATAGTTCTGATAGCTTCCTTGCTTGGCTCTCAGCTTTTAGAGGATAGCTCTGTGACTGGTCAGCCTAGTGTCAGTATAATGTGACTTGGTGGGGTTTCGTGTCATGTATCCATGGTGTGATATTCCAGTTAGGCAGCACTATAAAACTAGGCATTGTGTAGACTGTCATTTATTTGACTAAAAAAATATTGAAAAAGATGCTAAATGCAAACACTCAGACACAAAGCAGTAATTGATTGTTTATTATCTACTGTTTATTATTTATTATTTCAGTGACAATGAAGATGAATCTGCTGATGATTTTAACTGGTGAGCAGAGAGATTTCTACAAACACACAATGATACTTGGAAAAATATACAAACTAACTTATGAACCAAACCTTGAGAAATACACTTTAAATAAGGTCTAATTTATTACCACCTTCATAAAGGAAGTGGATAAGTGTTAAACTATGTTTGATCATTTTTCATCAAAAAAGCTTCAGTAAATCTAGCAGTGTTGGCAATTGCGCACATTTTCTTTTTTTTATCAGTTGACATTTTTGCAACTTTTATCATTTGCAACTGGGCAGTGATATAATGCTATTATATTTATCTAGCAACAATTTCAAGATTATTTAAATTTATGAATGTACTGTTCTCATGATTTTTGCTACCATAAAAAGAAGGAAATCATTTCCAGGGTTTACAGTACGTAAATTACATGTAATCATGTAAAAGCTTAACAGTGGTAAAAGTACAGCAACAGGTGAACAATCCTTGTTTCCAATGTTAGTTTATAAGAGACATGTTGGAAATGAAATTGCTGATTGTAAAAATCTACGTAGAGGATTGGTTAACCTTTTTGTCTTTTACACATCTTTGGGATGAGTTTAATGATGCATCTTTTTTAAGGAGTGGGAACTACTTTCATCTCATTGTATTTTGGCTGTTTTTAGGGATTATTTTTTTGTCAGCAAAAAAACTTTTAACCTTTAGTCTTCTGGTGGCAAGTGATTCTGCCTTTGAATGATGGATCAGTCCTTTTTAAAAATTTAGCTGGGTAAAGGTTAAAAGGCCATACCTCTGGATTATATCAATTCTTTCCAAAATAAGAAAGTGTTAAAAATTTTTTAGTTAGTTATTGTTGTTTAGGAAAAAATGCAAATATAGTTAAGGCCTAAAAAAAGAATTGTTTGTTTCCGGTATCCTGACTTATCCTTAAAATTTGCCGCGACCCAAAAATATTTTTATGGCGGAAAAAAATCGATATTTTTCGCTATTTTTTTAATACTTTTCGCTTTGTGTTGCTCTTTCTTCATTGTAAAAAAAAAAAATTTTCCTGCCTACCCTATTTTTTTTTTTGCCATGTTACCAGAAACAAAAAAATAGTTTTTTTAGGCCTAACCAGCAGGTTCTTTGCAGTACTTGTAACAAGTATTGTGTAGTTTTTTTTAAAGTTTATGGACCAGCTCTGGCATTAGTCACTCAAATGAGTATTAATCATGGTATAACTGGACAGAGCCTTGCATTTTATCATTTTATTCAACTTATTTAATAAATTCAAAATGAAAGATCCTTTTAGTAGCTATACACATATGTTTTAAAATTAAGATGGTCGTCTGGTGGCATGTTCCCTCAAATAAGCTTAGGAAATTCAAACCTTTATCTTAAGTTTACTTTGAGTCAATGATAATCTCTTTCATCATGATTTATCTTGGTGCAAGTAATTATAGATTGAAATGTTAAGGAAATGATAAATAACAAATGTAGAGTGCAGTAATTGAGAATATTGACTAAAACTACATTTTCTTTGAAATCGGGCAATATGTACTCCATTTCACTGTGCGAGGAGTGGACTTATCCCACACTCTATTGATTTAGTGAAAGTTGTATTTACATTGGTCTCTAAATACATTAGAATGTCATTTTGCTTTTGAGCTATGGAATATGCATCAATCACACTTCTAATTATTGTGTTTGTTTGGTTGTTTCCCTCTTAATCACAGGCTTACATCTGGTATTCTATGTGTACTTGCACCTGTTAAAGAAAAAAAAAAAAACAGTTCACTTTATAGTTATGTAAGAATTTTGTTAAAATAAAGTCCGTTATATAGTGAAATTGCCTGAATATAAAGTTCTTATGACAACTGTCAAAGAAAAATAGAAAACTGATTAATATCATGTCAAAAAGCAATTTATATGTTTACTCTATTATTTTAGTCTCGCATTTCTGTGAGGCAGTCGAAGAAGGTTTTAAACTTTCGTATAGTTTGTATATCTTTAAATTCGATAATTCATAAATATTGTAAAGAAGATTCCACAATTGATGTTTATATGGATAAAGTTTTATGCAAAAAGGTTTTAATGCTGTCTTTGCATAAGGGTAAATGAAATCTACACCAGATGGTTCAGTGTGATAGCTTTAACAGTTTCCAAGCATGTTATGGTTTAGGAGAAAAATTGAGCCGCGTCATGAGAAAACCAACATAGTGCATTTGCGACCAGCATGGATACTATTAATCCTGACCAGACTGCGGGTATGCGCAGGCTGTTCTGGATCCATGCTGGTCGCAAATGCATTATGTTGGTTTTCTCATGGCGCGGCTCATGTTTAGCATTCAGGAATGGTCAGAATTTGAAAGTTGCTTTGGTCATGAGAACTTGTGAAAAATATAATTGTCACAGATCTTTTTCAATTAATAGTAATTTCGAAAAGACTATGGATAGCTTTATGTATATCTGTCACTATATAGATATTGTTAATACTTCAGTCAGTGAAAAGCCAGTTTAATTTCACTGTGAGTGCAGCTGCTAATTATATGAATTTTAGCAGAACAATTTGTGTGCTATTTGTATACACATAAAATGTTAGTAGATTGTTTTAATTTAGTATTTTAAGCAAACTGTGATCCATATCTTTATATTATAATTATGTATTGCAAAATGTATATGTTTGTGATACTTGAAATAAATAGTAAATAAAGTGAAAAACAGTTCTTTGTTTATAAGCAGTTGCCTTGACAATATTAATATGGTTTTTGTCGAGCCTGCTTGCGGAAGCAAATGACTATTCAGTGTATGTGCATCCGTGTGTGCGTCTATCCAGATTTGTTTGTCCAGACTGTAACTTTGACATGCTTTTTTTAGCTCACCTGTCACATAGTGACAAGGTGAGCTTTTGTGATCACCCTTCGTGCGTGCGTGCGTGCGTCCGTCAACAATTTCTTGTCTGCACGATAGTGGTTTCATTTATAATTTTATTTTAACCAAACTTGCACACAACTTGTATCACCATAAGATCTTGGTTCCTTTCTTGAACTGGCCAGATCCCATTATGGGTTCCAGAGTTTATGGCCCTGAAAGGGCAAAATCGTACTTTGACCTTGTCTGCACAATAGCAGCTTTTTTTATAATTGATTTTTACCAAACTGGCACACCAATTGTATCACCTAAGATCTTGGTTCCTTTCTTGAATGGCTGATTCCATTATGGGTTCTAGATTATGGCCTGAAAGGGCCAGAATAGCTATTTGACCTTGTCTGCACATAGCAGCTTATTTATAATTTATTTTAACCAAACTTGCACACAACTTGTATCACTATTATGATCTTGGTTCCTTTCTTGTACTGGCAAGTACCGTTAAGGTTCTGGAGTTATGCCACTGAAGGGCCAGAATTAGCTATTTTTGACCTTGTCTGCCATATAGCACTTCATGTATGATTTGAATTTAATCAAACTTGTCACAAAACTTGTGTGCATAGATTTCAGTTCCTATGTTGAACGCCAGTTTCCTTAATGGGTTCTAGACTTATGGCCCCTGAAAGGGCCAAAATGAGCTATTTGACTGTCTGCACAATAGCAGCTTCATTTATGATTTGTTAAACCAAATTGTATCACACAAGTCTTGGTCCTTTTTGAACTGGCCAGATTCCTTCATGGTGTTCCAGATGGTTATGGCCCCTTAAAGGACTCAAAATTGGCTTATTTTGGCTTTCGCGCCATATTAGAGACTTCATTTATGGTTATTGATACAACTTCAAAATATCTCTACAAATATAAATCTTGGATTCCATGACAAATCAATCCAATCGTAGGTTCCAGAGTTATTTTATATCTGATTAACTCCCTGATTGTAATCAAAATGATTTATATCAGTAAGTACTTATAGGACTTATTTGAAATTTCATTATTGTCATTAGTTGGACTGAGCCAATCAGGTAGATAACTATGGACTGATTTTATGTCAAATTACCTCCCATATTTCAAATTAAAAATGGGTTATATCTCCGTAACTAATGAAGATACTGTGTGTAAATTTCATTCATTAGTCAACAGATTTATTTGGCGATCCTTCTTTGTCACTTACAATAATTTTCTTTTTAATTACTTCCCTTTTACGTTACTTAAAATAGCTTTTTTTTAGTAACTTTTTTATTATTGGCCGTGGGAAAAACGACGGACCACTTTTTGTGGTACAACATGGATGGTACCTCAATTTATAGGTGTATTTTGACATATTACCTTTTGTAAGAATTTTTTTCTTTTTGCTTAAATTTCATCTCTTGTTGTTCCTGTCCTTTGGACTTAGATATTTTTTCTGAGGACCTTCTTGTCCTCAAGTGCAATGATAACAGGTGAGCGATATAGGGCCATCATGGCCCTCTTGTTTTTGTTTGTTTTGGGTTTAACGCCGTTTTTCAACAGTATTTCAGTCATGTAACGGCGGGCAGTTAACCTAACCAGTGTTCCCGGATTCTGTACCAGTACAAACCTGTTCTCCGCAAGTAACTGCCAACTTCCCCACATGAGTCAGAGGTGGGGGACTAATGATTTCAGACACAATGTCGTTTATCAAACAGTCACGGAGAACATACGCCCCGCCCGAGGATCGAACTCACGACCCCACGATCCGTAGACCAACGCTCTTACCTACTGAGCTAAGTGGGCGGGCTACTTTGACATACATGAAGCAATCTTGTTTATATTTGGCATGAATGTTAACCTCAGTAATACGGAGTGTCATGCGCAAACCCCAGGTTCCTTTCTCAAAGGTCAAAGTCACAGTTGGAGGTCAAAGGTCATGTCAGATCTTGTACGGCCCGTAACTTTGACCTGCATTGAGAAATCTTTTTTATATTTGGCATGAATGTTTAACTCTGAGACAGACTATCTCAAAGGTCAAGGTCACAGTTAGGGGTCAAAGGGCGGGCTCGACATGTTGCCCGTGGGCATCTAGTTTTATACAATCATGAGATTTATCTCCGGTGTTAAACCGAACTTTAGAGATGAATAATTTTGACCTATAGTTCTCAAACTTCATAGGATGATTACCTGTGGTTGGTAGATGACTTCTTTTGAATACAAAGATCAAGGTCACTGGTATTTTGACTGGAAACGGTTTATGATCGTTAAATAATAATACTTGGGCCTACAATGTTCAAACGGTATAGGGTCAGTAGCCCAGTCACAGTGACCATGGTAGTGACAGAGGTTCTGATAAATAAAAAGGCGGAGAGCACGTAGAACTACAACAGTCAAACTTTATGATGATTGACTATGGTTGTTGGAGTCACATATTTAGTTCATGAGGTCAGAGGTCAAGTTCACAGTGACCATGTAACCGAGAGTGGTGTCTGATAAAACTGGAGAAAACTTGTGACTTTAACAGTCAAACTTCAAATGTTGACTTCCTGTGGTCGCTAGTTGACCGTCATAGTTTTGGGTCATTAAACAAAGGGTAAGGGTCACAGTAACCATGAATCTTAAAACGGGTTCAGATCAATAACTGGAGAATGGTTAGGCTTACAGTGGGCAAACTTTGTAAGATGCTTGTCTGCTGTATGACCCCTATCAATCTGAGGGTCAATATGACGAGAACATTGATACTGACTGACTGTCAATCGTCATAGTATCTGTGACATAGCCAAAAGTTAACTACTATTGCTTTTGGGGTCAGTGTTTCGAAGTCCAACTGCTGAAAATAGTTTTGATTAAAGGCTTGAAGAATGTTCGGCACTCCTGTGGTGAAACTTCAAGATGATTGCCTGTGGTCAGTAGATGACCCTTATCTTTTTGAGTGTCGGAAGGTTAATGGTCAAGGCCAGAGTGACAGATTTAAACATGTTTCGAATCAGTAGTTTAAAAATGATCGGCCTACGTCAAATATACTAAAAGTGTCTTTGGTAAGTTAAATGCCCTAATTGTATATGGGGGGGGGGGGGGGAGTAGACTAATGTATTTAAGGTCACAGTGACCTTGCCTGGAAAAAGTTTATTTCCTTTAACTGACAACAGACCACCATGATAGGAATATCTCTACTCTTGATAGTCCCCTGCCAGCGTTTCACGAGATAGGGACTTAATTATGTCTTGCACTCCTCTTTCCCCACGACACATGATGATAATAATAACAAACATTTGTCCGTCCGTCCGTCGCATAAAGTAGATCCTGTGATAACTTTGAAAAATTCAAGAGTTTATTTAATCAATCTCGGTACACAAAGAAAGAATATGCACATTGTTTAATTTCTGTAAGTAAAAGAGCTTTTTACAAGACACTTTTAACATGTAGATTAATTAAGACAGCATGGAAATATGTTCATCGTTTTTTTTTCTGTCCGTCTGCCTGTCTGTCCGTCTATCAGTTACAAAATACGGACCAAGAGGTTTTTTTCTCGAAACCTGGTTTAGATATGGTTTTGAACGGGGGAAAATAAGATATGCTGGTCTTTTATTTAGTTGTAATTCAAGAGTTGGTTCCCGTGGTAACAAATACTTAAACAGTTTCAATATAATAAAAATTGATCCTGCAACATCAATTAGCCCTTATCATGCTGGACATGCACGATTCTGCCTTTGCGACCAGTGTAGATCATGATCAGCCTGCACATCCGTGCAGTCTGATCATGATCTACATTGTCCGCCTTTCAGCCAGTATCTTTTTGGTAAGCACCCCTTTTAACAGGTAATGGTACTGTCTAACTTGAAAGATGGACAAGTTCATTATAGAAATTTAGCAGCCTGCTATTTTTGCACCTAAGATTTCTTATTTTTAGTAATTTTGTTATTAAGTAAAATGTGTACATGCCCTTCTTATTTCTATATAGAAAATCTGACCGCTATCGATTATTGGCCGGAGGAATATTCTTCGGTATGGGTAAGGGTCAAGCATTTTATTACATGGCATGTCTATGATCTTATTCTGTATTTCGACTTTCATACATCTTCATGCGGCTTGCCAAAAATTTGCATTCGGACATCGTTCTTTTCTTCAAATAATCTGAGAATAATTCGCAGAAATGCGTCTGTTACATGACAATGAGATATATAATGGATGAAAGTCGATACAGTTCTATACCCTAGAGAATTTCGTCATTTTATCATAAGACAAAACTGTAAAAATTCACGATATTTTAGTAATGTGATTACCATTAAAACAGGGTCTGGACGTTCTATATACTTATTAGTTAGAATGCGTTTCGCGATTGCAATTCTTTTAGTACTTAGCAATCTACAGCATCTACCACTTGTTATTTAAAGGTTTGACGTGTAATTCATGGGCTATTTTTTCTAACTTTCGTATTTAAAAAAGTATAAATCGAAAAAAAAAGCATGTGCATACAGTGATATATTTTTATTACTTAAGATAGTAAATTCAATAAAGGATCGACAACCTCGATCTTAAACAAAAATAGCCTCTTTCTGAAATTGCAGTCTCGATTCGAGTTGGTAATGCCTTGCCTAAAATTGTTCGGCCTCTATCTGAATAATGTCAGCCTCGATCTTAAAAAGAAGAACCTCTCTTTGAAAATAAAACAGCCTCTATTTGAAGTTGACAAACTGGAGCAACCTCTTTTTGAAAACACCGTAACCTCATTCTGAACATCGATATATTCATTATCTGAAATACAAAAAATAGCCTCTTTCTGGAGATGTTTTTGCTAGCATAGCCTCAGTCTGGTTGTTACAAAGCCTCTATTTGAAAGTGTTTTATATAACGGTACTTTAAGTTTTATCACAAAAGCCTTGTCCAGTCGAGCACATTTTGAAAGCTGGGGATTAACAGGAAGTAGCTCTATAGCTGTAAAAAATCTTTGATGAAGAAATCGTATAAAATCTTGATGAAATAATAAAACTCATGTCACCATGCTTGTCAACACTGAAGACCATACCACTTGTGCTATTTTCATATATCGTGATACATTTTGTACTGCATTATCCTGACACCCCTGTTGTTTCCCAATGACTTGTCCTGACACCTCTGTTGTTTCCCAATGACTTCAACCTATCAACTGGTTTGTAACAGGTCAATGATCAGATCATTATATCATTCTTCACAAGTAAATAACATTTTTTTTCATGTTAATTTCAAATGTTTGATCTGATGTAGGGATAGCTTTAATTGTAAAGTGTGTAAAAACCTTTGTCTTTTTGGTGTTACTTCAGCTTCTATATGATGCTAGTAACGCATTTAAGACTGCACAGTTTCTTTCTGAAAGACCTGACAGAGTGTATCATCCGCGAAGTCCCTTACCCATGCCCATGTCATTTCTATTAGGTACTGGCATTGCTTCTTATTTGAAGCTAGTTGTATCATTTTGATTTTCTTTTTTTGAATTTATGATCTAGAACCTATTTCTGAAACCATCAAGCCTTTAAAATTTTTAAATTGTTTAAGTTTCTTTCTGGATATAACAACCTCGAACTGTAACAAAAATAACCTCTTTCTAAAAATGTAGCCTCGATTTGAAGTTGGTAAAATGTAACAACCCCTATCGGAAAATCGATGTGTTTATAATTGCTTCGGCCTCTATCTGAATATGTCAGTCTCGATCTAAAATAGGAGGACCTCTCTCTGAAAATATCACAGCCTCTATTTGAAGTTGACAAACTAGAACGACCTCTTTTTGAAAATGCCGTAACCTCTTTCTGAACATCGATATATACAAATATAGTTGTTTTCACTAGCATAGCCTCAGTCTGGATGTTACAAAACCTCTGTTTGAAAGTGACCCTATAGGTATAACGGTACAGTAATTTTATTTCACAAAAGGCTTGTCTAATCGAGCTGGGGATAAGCAGGAAGTACTTGTAGCTCTGTAGTTGTAGAAAACTTTGATGAAGAGATCATGTAAAATATTAATAAAATAACAAAAGAAGTAAAAAAAAATAAAAATCATATAATCATGTTTGTCCATATCACTCGAGTTATTTACATATATCAAGATACATTTTGTTCTGCATTGTCCTGACATCCCTGTTGTTTTCTAATGACAACAACCTACATGTATTAACTTATCTGTAACAGGTCAAATCAGATCATCCATCTTATCAAGCTTTTTTTTAAATTCCTATCTGATTTAGAGATAGCTTTAATAGTAAAGTGTGTAACAACCTCGTTGTGATTAAGGAGTCTTTTTGGTGTTATTTCGCTGCAAGTTTTCTTTCCGAAGTTGGTAAGATCTGGAGGAGTGTATCATTCGCGAATACCCTTAGCCGTGCCCAAAACATTTCTATTGTGTACCGGTATTGCTTCTTTTGGAAGCTAGTAGTACCTCTATAAAATTTGTTACGCTGTTAACTATTTACAAAGTGATTGTACAAAGTCAGTATTGTACTTACGTGCCAGCTTTCAAACATATCTAGCATGTGTTTTTGTAAGTTACATGTACAAAATAATTTTCTTGAACATATCACGCTTTCGTTGTTGTTTCTATAAAATAAATGTACAAAACACCAGTTTGAGTCTTGTAATAAAACAACAATATTTCGAAATTATTAAGACAAAAGAGTAATTATTTTTTATTAAATAAGCATCAGTCTTCACAGAATTCTAAATGTTATACATAGCTGAAACCAACACCGCTGTTAATTTCGATTGTCAATTAAAACAAGAAGTTATTTTGAGTGAGGCTGGTGCCTGTAGCAATAAACACATATTAGAAATTTGTCTTTTTAAATTGCTGATTGTTTAATTCTGAGAGAAATTCGTTTCCTTTTTGTTTATTATATTTCTTTGGGCTGAATTAACTGTCTCGTTCATACTTATTTTCTTCGAATTAGACAGCAAAATGAACAATCCTTGTAAACATCTGTTTTACCAACATTAAGCACAAAATCTCTCTCCGAGTTTCAAATTGCTGATTGATTAGAGGTGCATTAGTGATTTGTTTACTTTTTGTCTGTATATGTTTAAGGAGTGTACATGTTTCACTATATATTTCGACTGGTCTGAACTTTCAAGGCTTAAATGCATTACTTAAGTTTACTTCAACGTGTACTTTAGTGTCAAATTTTATAACGTTCCTTTTGGTTTAAACATATTTTATTCCCAAAAATATACAAAATTATATTGAAATACAAACACTACATGTACAGTAGATGGAAAGGATTAGAACGAAAGACAAGTCTTATAGAGTTCTTCTCCTAACGTTCCTTTTGAATCCAGATTAATCAACCTACAAAGTAATTGTATAAAACTTGAACATACAATTTCGAATACAGAAGGCCGCTAAACTCTGTTACAATAAGTCAATACTGCCGAAAATCTGTCGACAGTTTTGTTAAAATAGGAACTATCTTCGAACAAACTTTCATGACAAACTATGTTATTTTCAATGGATGAATACTAGGCATTTATAATTCAGACCTAAAACACTGGATTTGGAATTATTTTAAGGACAATCTGCAAGCATTATCTGTTTTGTGTTGACAAGACTGATTGATTACAAATGCACGCTGTTTAAATTGAGAAAATGCCTTTGAAATAAGAGAAGACGATTCTTTATTTAACTAGGAGGAGAGTAATGTAATCACGCACTGTATTGATTAAAACAAAACTGCTTTAATCCTTCATTAGTATTTCTTTGATTTAACCTAGGATATGGAAATTCGTCAAATGCACGCTAGTGTTAATGGCAAGCTTTCGGCATCGTTAAAACTTCGTCGTTTGTTGACACTAGCCGTGATAATTATATCAAGGTTTCCGATTGAAGGAATCAAAGTTTGATTTTAAAAATGTATACGTTTGTGATACTCGAAATAAATAGAAAATTAGGTCAAATAATTCGTTCTTCGCTATCCTCGCCCTATCACCATGTTCTAACTTATGCAGACATTTGTTTTGTCGCTGGGGCATAAGAACACCAAGTCAGCAGTGAATAATTCTATTCACTTTGCTGTGCCAAGGGTAAGTGAGTGGTCGGCTAGTTACAAACCCGTGCATGCCAGCCTGTTCATCTTTTCACGGTAACCAATAGTTATATTTGAAGAACACGTTTGAAGGCTCGACCTCTAGTTGCGAATTTCAGAGTCGGGTCAGTCTTCTTGAAAACGTTTAGGTTTCAAGAATTTTGCCCATATATGAAAGGTTAGTTTATCATGTTAATTATTGCAGGTGGCTGATTTATGTCATTTTGTTCTGCTGTGTTGTTTAATACCTTATTTGTCCTTTTGGCGCGCTAGTTCTCCGTTTTGGCATGTGGCGTGTTGACGCTGACACACCAGAAGGACATCAGAGGAGTAAGATATTGAAACTGTGTACAAAATATTCGAACTCGCGACCTCAAACATTGTCAAAAAAGAAAAAATAATAATAACAAACAGCAATTGCGACTCTTTCAATGATAAAACATCTTTCCACAGTTTAATGTTCTACTTTATGTTCCACTATCAAAGACTCTCAGACAATAAACAACATATATCATATTAAGCATTGTGTGCCAAAAAACTTGCTTTCAGAAGTGATTGTAGATAGGCAACAAACAATTATATTATGAGGATTGTACATCTACAAATAGATAGATTTTTTCCCTTTTTTTTTCATATGGGAATAGAAGAGATATAATAACACAATGAATTTCATGATTCGTATGCTTTATTTGACTGGCACGGAATTTCAGGGAAAAACAATCTCTAATTTACGCTTTCAGGAGTTCATTGTTTTCTTGAATTGATTGTAGCTAGACAACAAGAAATTGTTTTTGACGGAAGTTGATATTATTCCTTTCTCCTGAGGGTTGTACATCTAAGGTTAGATATATCATTTTAGATAGTAATTTAGAGAACCGACCGTTGCGCTAGCAATTCTATACATAGAGCGTGTTTTCACTAGTACGTCAGTATGAAAGCGCTTTAATAGAGGATATTACATGAGTGTCTTTTTCATATGAGCCGCGCCACGAGAAAACCAACATAGTGCATTTGCGACCAGGATAGGTCCAGACCAGCCTGCGCATCCGCGAAGTCGGGTCAGGATCCTTACTGTTCGCTAACAGTTTCTCTAATTGTAATAGGCTTTGAAAGCGAACAGCATGGATCCTGACTAGATTGCGCGGATGCGCAGGCTGGTCTGGATCCATGCTGGTCGCAAACGCACTATGTTGGTTTTTTCATGGTGCGGCTCATATTGAGTTAATTAAACGAGTTGAATAAATAATAAAATGCGAGGCTCTGCCGAGCATTTTATCAATTTTATTAAACGAGTTTAATAAACTCAATGTGGAAAGTCATAAATGTAATATTTATCACGTGTTAGCTTTTCCTGTCGAAACATCAAAAAATCTACTTTCTTTTACTATATAAACTAGTCAATTTGACCAACGTCTCCTATACTATAAAAGGCGTCGACGTCAAAGCTTTATTACACTAATGTATAGTGTATTATCATTTTTAAGTAATGGCTTTATTACACTCCCGCGGCGTCAAACATGTGATAATATGTTCTTTATATTACTATATCTTACAAATACCTATATGGTATCACGATGGCAAATCCCTAAAATAGCACTACATATCTAGAAATAGATATTTGGTTTTCAGACATGATGATGGCACACCCCTGTAAATAAAGCCCGTCATTTGTATGATAGATCTAGTTTTAATATTTTCCCAATATGTCTTTTCCCTTGCTTTTTTATATCATACTTTCTAACATAGCTCGATTTAATTTCTAGTTAAACAAAGAAGGAGATCAAGCTCTGTATATTTTGTGCAATAAACAACGGTTGACGCGCGGACCGGTAAGAGAGCATTATGACGCCAATTATGACGTCAAATTGTCGCATGACGCCCGGTTCATTACTCCTCGGGTAAATGAAGTCTAGCATAATATTTATTAAAATATTTCAATGAGCATGTGAGAATGAAAACATCAAGGCCTTCGTGTAATTTATCGCCTAAATTACCACGGTTCATCGTTCAGATGCTTCGGTATTTAACCACTCGGGCTAACACCCTCGTGGTTCAATTCCTACGCATCTGAACTCTGAGTCGTGGTAAATTAGACGATAAACCACTCGAAGGCCTTGATTATTTGTTAAATCATACATCTTCCCTGCACCACAATGTAAATTTTCTTGTGTTTATATTTTCTGTAAAATAAAGTAAATATCATGCATATGAGTGTGTTAGCAGATGATTTGAACCCTAGAAACATAATGTCAGCCTCGCCTATATAACGGCGAGAAGCTTAAAGGGTAATGTCAATTTTTCCAAAAGTCATAAATGTTAATAATTGTAAATAAAAAGTAAACCAACCTGATAAGTTCCATGAAAAAAAAAAGTTACATTTAGCTGATAAACTACGTATATAGAAAACATCGTAAAACATCGTAAGCGTTTGTTTCGCAGTAAAATGAGATGTCATAAAGCAAGAATTTAGGTTTATGCGTATTGATTTATTTCCATTTTCTCTCTAGCCATAAAAGTGGAAATGAGGCTTATTACTGCCTGTGCTCCGTAAACTTTGTCTCTACAAATATATACTTAACGGTGAAAAGGCAAGATTAAATGATAAATTAATGGTTTCATTTATTTCCTTATGAACAGCATTTACTCTTGCTGAGTCTGCAAACGTATTTCCTTTCTTCCAGACAAATAGTTTTTCGTTCGGAACTTTGCCATAAGTGATGATAGAAAGTAAGAGTAGAAACAGACCGCTGTTTTGACGACGTCCGCGTATAGTCAGGGAGAACATTCCTTAGATGTCGTCGCAGTTGTTCCGTCTGGTGAAATAAATGGCCGGGAAGCTGATTTTAATGATAAAATGCAACAAAATGTGTGCAATTTATCATAAAATTTTGTTTACAAATGGAAAGGAAATATATTGTAAATATAAGAATTTTTTTCAGTGTTCGTGCGAAATGAATGACAGAGTATGATCGGCAAATTAAAATCGAATCGCTAGAATTTGCCGATCGCATTCTGCCGTTCATTTCGCATGAACACCGGAAAAAATCACTTCTTAATTGTAATGCTATGGCGCGTGATTTTATGTCCTGAGTGAAGGTCTTTTAACAAAAATTCCCGGAAAATACTGTATAATTGCAATGATATGGCACGTACTTTTATGTCCTTGGTGGATGTTCATTTAACATTTTCAGGAAAATACAGTCGAACCATGTTGTATCAGAGATATCAGTAGTAGATCATTGATGATATTTTGAGAAAAAATATTACCAGGTTCAAGATGAAACCAGACAGGAACACCCTTTGCTGTCAGCTGCTCTAGAGAAACAATCATAAGGATAATGGCATAGTGTGCTGAAATATCGAGTGAAATATTATAAAAATTACGAAACTTCTCTAAATCTATATGTTTATTATTTAATCTATTAATAAAAATAGGCAAATTAACAGCTCAGTTACTGAAAAAGTACATGGTAGACATTTTTACAGTTTGAAAAAATGTCATCAAAAATGTGATTTTCCCATTTGTTCCCGCAATAAAATATATGAAATAGACTTATATTTCCATCAAGAACTGTATGCAACTACAGAAAATGAAAAGGGAAAAGAGTCTGCAGCTTTTATGTAAGTAAGTTTGGCTTCATTAACTACAACTTCCTAAAATTAACTCCCTTTTGCGGCTTTCATTGTCGCTTTTGGGGACTTCTTAGAATAAATGAAAGCGAGATTCTGGAGGAAAGAAAAACAGATCAGGGCTCTTTATAGTTGGACTATTTATTTGTATGCATACATTAAATTTGATGGTGATCTGCCTAAACTAGTTCCCTGAAATGAGCACATCATTATAAATCCTATCAACGTAATATATATTAAAAAGACACAAACAAACTATCACAAAATGATGATTTGAAACCAATTCTGCATTTTTTTTATTCGTATTCAAATATATAGTTACTAGATATCAGACATATGAACTCTTCGTAACCCTCTTTAAATTATTATCGCCAAAACAACCGTATTGTTTTAGCCAAGTTTTCCATCTAGATCGCAGAGTCAACTGATATTGCCAGAGACCTATCCAATTAAATCTACAGCGGCACAGTTCAAAAAATAAATTTTAAATCATAACAAAATCACAGCCAAGATTTGAACATATAGCTTTATTCATGTGTTAAGAGTTGCGCGTCTTCATTTCCTGATTTTCATTTGAACTAAGCCATATCTAAGGTATTATAAGGCACATTACTGCAGTCATTTTGATTATGAATAATGAAGAGCTACAATTTTTTGTACCCTACAACTGTATTACAGCTGCGTTCAACGGTAACTTTTAGATAGGGGATCACGTTTTACACACTACATTGTTAGTTCGTTTTATTAAATTTATTATCTAGAACCTATTTCTGAAAATAACATATAGCCTCTAAAATTGTTTCGGTTCCTTTCTGGATCTTAAACAAAAAACCACTTTCTGAAAATGTAGTCTCGATTGGAAGTTAGTTAAATGAAACAACCTCTATCTGAAAATCGATGCGTCCGACCTCTATCTGAATATATGTCAGCCTCGATCTAAAACGGAAGAATTTCTTTTTGAAAATATAATAGCCTCTATTTGAAGTTGATAAAATGGATCAACCTCTTTTTGAAAATACCTTAACCTCTTTCTGAACATCTATATAACCATTATCTGAAATACAAATTAAAGTTGTTTTCACTAGCATAGCCTCAAACTGGATAATACAGAGCCTCTGTTTGAAAGTGTCCTAACGTTTTAGCCTTTGTATAACGGTACTTTAACTTTTATCACAAAAGGCTTGTCTAGTCGAGTACATTTTCAAAGTTGGGGATACTCTTAAATTGTAGAAATCTTTGACGAAGAGATCATGTAATATTTTAATAAAAGAATCAGATCATCATATTTGTCTACGCCGAAGACCACACCACTCGAGCTATTTACATATAGCGTGATACATTTTTACTATACATTGTCCTGACATCCCTGTTGTTTTCTAATGGCATCAGCCTATTAACTGATTTGTAACAGGTAGATCTGATATATGTATAGCTTTAACTGTAAAATGTTTAACAACCTCGTTGTAATAAGACGTCTTTCTGGTGTAACTTCAGTCTCTATATTTTACTAGTAAAGCGTTTTAGGCTACACAGTTTTTTCAAAGTAGTAAGATCTTGAAGCGTTTGCCATACACAAATTCCTTTACCCACGCACAAATGACATTTTTACTGGGTACTGGCACTGCTTATTTTTAATGCTAGCAGTACCCATTTAACAGTTTGTTACACCCTCAACCTTTTTCAAGGTAATTGTACAAAGTCTGTATTGTTCCCGCGTACCAGCCCGTGTTACTATAAAACAAATCTAGAATGTGTTTTTGTAAGTTATATGTACAAAATAATTTTATTGTTAAAATATACACAATTTTCGTGGTTGTTTTCATAGAATATATATGCAGTAAACCAATGTGAGTTACATGTTACCAATCTTGTAATAAAACAGTAATATTTTGACATTATTAAGACAATAGATCTAATTATTTTTGCAAAAAAAATGAACACCATTCTTCACAGAATCCTAAATATTACACAAAGACAAACCCATTAACGCTGTTAATTTCGAGTGTCAATTAATACAAGAAACTATTTTCAGTGAGACTGGTGCCTGTATTAGAAATTTGTCTTCTTTTTGTATTCTGCTCTGAATTTTAAATTGCTGATTGTTTAACTCTAAACGGATTTATTTCCTTTTTTGACTTTTATTCTTCTTTGGGATGAGTTAATTGTCGGGTTTGAGATATATTGCCGGTATTAACTCTTCGAATGAGACAGCAAAATGAACAATCCTTGTGAACATGCCAGAAAGTTGTTCTGTTTTCCAACATTAAGCACAAAAAGTATGTCTGAATTTAAAATTGGTAATTGCTTAGTTGTGCATTAAGGATTTGTTTATTTTTTGTGTTTTATTTGTTTAAGGAGTGCAAATGTTTCATAATATATTTCTGGCTTGTATGAACTTTCAAGGCTTAACCCTTACCTTGCTAGATTTCTATAATGAACTTTTCAATCTTTCAATTTATTTATTTATTGGATAGTAGCAATAACTGTTAAAAGGGGGTGTTTACCAAAAAAAAAAGATACTGACTGAATGACGAACAGTGCAGATCTTGATCAAACTGTACGGATGTGCAGGCTGATCATGATCTACACTGGTCGCAAAGGCAGAATCAATCGTGTCCAGCATGATAATAGTTAATTCATCATTTATATATTTCTTGCTAGTACGAACGTTCAAGGCTTAAATGCACAACTTATGTTTTCTTTAGCATCAAATTTTATGATGTTCATGTTCATTTTGAATCCAATTCACAACTTTCAAAGTATTATTTTGATACGTTAACATACAATTTGAATACAAAAGGGCGCCAAACTTTCTGTCACACTAGGTCTGGACTGAAGAAAAGCTGCTGACAGCTATGTTGCAAAAGGGCCTATCTTCAACAAACTATGGTATTTTAACTGATGAATATCAGGTATTTAAAACAAGGATGCACATGATCACAGTTTTCTTTTTCCTGCATTTTAAGGACAGTCTGCAAGCATTATCTGTTTTGTCTTGACGAAAGGTATTACAAGACTGATTGATTACAAATGCACACTGCTTAAATTGAGGAAATGCCTTTGAAATAGGAGAAGGCGATCCTTTATTTCTGCAAGAGGAGAATAATTTGATCACGTACTCTATTGATTTAAGCAAAACGGCTTTAATTAAAACTTCATTAGAATTTCATTGTTTTAGGCTAGGATATGGAATTTTACGTCAAATTCACGCTAGCGTTAATGGCGAGCTTTCGCCATCGTTGGATGTTCATAGTTTCTTGTTATAGCTATAGCTGTGAAAATATATCAAGGGTTCCGATTAAGGGAATCAATCAAATTTTGATTTTAAAAATGTATACGTTTGTAATATTTGAAATAAATAGAAAATTAGGTAAACTAATTCTTTCTTCGCTGTCCTTGGTCTATCACCATGTTCTACTTTATACAAACATTTTGTTTTGTCGCTCAAGTCAGCAGTGAATAATTTTATTCATTTTGCTGTGCCTAGAGGAGTAAGTGAGTGGTTGGCTAGTAACACATGACTGGCTTTTTTCCCACGGTACCAATAATTATATTTGAAGAAAACGCTTGTAGGCTTGATCCCTAGTTGCGAAATTCAGAGTTAGATCAATCTTCTTGAAACGTTTATGGTTCAAGAATTTTGCCCATATATTAAAGGTTATTTAATCATGTTTATTATTATAGAGAAAATTCAACTGGTGGCCTATTTATGCCATTTTGTTCTGGTGTGTTGTTTAATACCGTATTTGCATTACTGGTGCGCTAGCATGTCGTTTTGGCATGTGGCATGTCGGCGCTAACACACCAGAACGAAATTTCAGAAATCAGCGGGTCTTCTGAACTTCTAGCCAATATCATCAGCTGAGTAAGATACTGAAACTGTGTACGAAATATTCGAACTCGCGAAACGTCGGGTCAGGTCTCAAACATTCTATAAAAAGAAATAATAATAATAATAATAATAATAATAATGATAATATAAAAAACCAATTGCGACCCTTGCAAGGATAAAACATTTATCCATAGTTTAATGTTATGATGTTCACTTTATGTACCATTATCACAGAATCTCAGGCATTAAACAACATATCTGAATTATATTAAGCATTGTATGCCAAAAGTTTGTGATTGTAGATAGGCAACAAACAATTACTATGAGGGTTGTACATCTAAAAATATATATATTATATTATTCATTTCTTCATACGGGAATACAAGAGATATAATAACACAATTAATTTTATGATGCTGTACATTATGTTCGTATGCTTTATTCGACTAGCACGGAATTTCAGGGAAAAACAATCTCTAATTTACGCTCAAAATAAGTCTGCTTCAGGAGTTCATTGTTTTCTTGAATTGATTGTAGCTAGACAAAAAGAAATTGTTTTTGACGGAAGTTGATATTATTCTTTTCTCCTGAGGGTTGTACATCTGTTGTTAGATATATCATTTTAGATAGTAATTCAGAGAATCGAATGTTTCGAATTGCCATTCTATACAAAGAGCGTGACGTCACTAGTAGGCTACGTCAGTATGAAAGCGCTACCGTAAATTTTGCTTACTTTACTAAAACATACAAATTCCTAAATTATATCACGGTGGCAAATCCCTAAAGTAGCACTACATACATGTACATGTATTTAGAAATAGATATTTGGTTTTCAGACATGATGATGGCACATCCCTGAAAATAAAGCGCGTCAGTCGTATATCCCTTGCTTTTGTCATATCATACAACCATACATCTCCCCTGCACCACAATTTCAATTTTCTTGTGTTTAAATTTCCTGTAAATTAATGTAAATATCATGCATATGAGAGTGCTGGCAGATGCTTTGAACTCTAGAACTATAATGTCAGCCTCACCTATATAACGGCGAGTAGTTTAAAGGGAAATGTCAAATTTTCAAAAAGTCGTAAAACATTTATTTGTGAATAATAGAACAACCTGGTTCGGTAAGTCCTATGAAAAAAATGTTACATTTAGTCGTCTAAAACATCGTATGCGTTAATCTGACAGTAAAATGAGATGTCGTGCAGTAAAATGAGATGTCATAAAGCAAGAATTTAGCTTTATTTTATATGATACTCGTAAAATATTACGTATATTGATTCATTTTACATTTTCTCTCCGGTCTGGAGGCGTGTTTTATTAAAGAGCAAGGGAAGCTTATATCCGTAAAATTTTCTATGTCTCTACAAATATATACTTAACTGTGAAAAGGCATAATGATAAATTAATTGTTTCAATCACCTCTTTATGAACAACATTTACTTGCTGAGTCTGCACATTTGTTCCCTCTCTCCCACAGCTTTCCAATAACTAATAATTAAATGTAAGAGTGAAGTGTAATTTAGTTTCAGAGAGTACTTTTATAACGCTATGACACGTACTTTTATGTCCTTAGTGAATGTCTGTTGAATTATCAAACCATGTTTTATCAAAGACGTCACTAGTAGATCATTGATGATATTTTGAAAATATTATAATCAGGTTCGAGACTAGCAGACATGGACATTGTTTGCTGTCAGCTGCATCAGAGAAACAATCATAAGAATAACGGCACTGTGTGCCGTCAAGAATTTGCATTCCTAACTAATACCTTCTACGAACAAACTAAGATTAATTCGCTCGTTACACATGAAAATGTGAAATAATGGATCGTGTTTGATGTTATTGTTCACCTCGCGGGTTGCTCTCCATTATAGTGTCTAAAATTAGATATTTTCAATATACGCTCTTCCTTACAAAGACTTGGAATTTTCGAAAAGTTTTTTTGAACTTAAAACTGTATGCTGAACAAAAGCAAGGTTTTTAGGCTTGACTACAGAAAAAAGCACGAAATGGCGGATAAAAGTTCACGTCTTTATTGGAACTTGCGATTCCATTGCATATATTTCTTAAAACTAGTAACAAGTATATTACATGTATTAGATATTTTTAGAATGTGAAACTACTCTTTGATAGGATAAGACAAGACATTATTGAGCCGTGCCATGAGAAAACCAACATAGTGGCTTTGCGACCAGCATGGATCCAGACCAGGCTGCGCATCCGCGCAGTCTGGTCAGGCACCATGCTGTTCGCTTTTAAAGCCTATTGGAATTGGAGAAACTGTCAGCGAACAGCATGGATCCTGACCAGACTGCGCGGATGCGCAGGCTGGTCTGGATCCATGCTGGTCGCAAATCCACTATGTTGGTTTTCTCATGGCACGGTTCATATCATCAACTGAAATATCAAAGAAATTAAGAAAATTTCTCTAGATCTATGTGCATATTGTTTAATCTTTCAATAAAGGTAAGTATATTTACAGCTAAGTTACTGCATGTAAACTACATGGTAAACATTTTTGCAGTTTGAAAAGCTGTCATCAGTATGGGATTTTCCCACTCGTTCCCACAACAAAATAGATGAAATAGACATATATTTCCACCAAGAACTGTATCTCAGCTATAGAATATGAAAATGGAAAAGAGCCTCTACCTTTTATGTAAGAAAGTTTCGTTTCATTAACTAAGACTTCATAAAGTTAACTCCTTTTTGCTGCTTTCAGTGTCGCTTTTCGGTACTTCTTAGAGTAAATGAAAGCGACACGCTATTGAGAAAGGACACGAGGAAGGGAAAACAGATTAGGAATCTTCATAGTTGGACTATTCATTTCCAGTGAAGGCATACATTTGATTTAGTGGTGATCTGCCTAATCTAGTTCTCTGAAAGGAGCACATCGGCATAAATACTATTAGCATAATAAATATTAACAAAACACACACAAAGTCACATAAAGAACATTTAAAACCAGTTATGCATTTTATTCATATTCAGACATACGTTTAATAGAGATCAGACATGTGAACTCTTCGTAAACCTTCTATAAATTATCGCCAAATTAACCGTTTTAGCCAACATCTCAGTCTTGATTGCACAGTCAACCAATCTTGTCAGGTTTCCATGAAAACCTAGCATATACTCTACAGCGGCACAGTTCAAAGAATAAATTTTAAATTATTAAAAAATCACAGTCATGATTTGAACCTATAGCTTTATTCATGTGAAAAGAGTAACTTGTCTTCATTTGCTGATTTTCATTTGAACTAAGCCATATTCGGGGTATTAAATTGCCCTTTGTACACTACAACTGTCATTACAGCGGCGTTCAGTCTAAAGTTAGAACGGTAAATTAACAGTAACTTTTAAAAGATCACGTTTTACAAACTATATATACCTTGCTAGTTCTTTTTTTTTTAATTTATTATCTAGAACCTACTTCTGAAAATATCATTGCCTCTAAAATTGTTCAGGTCCCTTTCCGGACCTTAAACAAAAATAACCTCTTTCTGAAAATGTAACAGCCTCTATCTGCTGCTATCTGAAAATCGATGCGTCCGGTCTCTGTCTGAATATATATCAGACTCGATCTAAAGCGGAAGAACCTCTTTCTGAAAATATAACAGCCTCTATTTGAAGTTGAGAAAATGGATCAACCTCTTTTTGAAAATACCGTAACCTCTTTCTGAACATCGATACAACCACTATCGAAATACAAAATAAAGCCTCTTTCTCGAGTTGTTTTCACTAGCATAGCCTCACTCTGGATAATACAGAGCCTCTGTTTGAAAGTGTTTTAACCTTTTTAGCCTTTGTATAACGGTACTTTAACTTATATCACAAAAGGCTTGTCTAGTCGAGTACATTTTTAAAGCTGGGGATAAACAGTAAATAGCTCTAAAGCTGTAGACATCTTTGATGAAGAGATCATGTGAAATCTTAATAAAATAGTAAAAGAATCAGATCATCGTTGTTTGTTCATGGTGAAGGCCGCACCATCCGAGCTATTTACATATAGCGTGCTACATTTTTACTATACATTGTCCTGACATCCCTGAAGTTTTCTAATGGCATCGACCAGTATTAACTGATTTGTAACAGGTAGATCTGATATATGTATATCTTTAATTGTAAAATGTGTAACAACCTCGTTGTGATTAAGGAGTCGTGTTAGGCTACACAATTTTTCAAAGTAGCAAGATCTTGAAGTGTTTACCATCCGCAAATTCCCTTACCCTTGCCCATGACATTTCTACTGGGTACTGGCACTGCTTTGTTTGTGGCTAGTAGTACCCATTTACAAATTTGTTACGCCCACAAACTTTTTCAAGGTGATTGTGCAAAGTCTGTATTGTACCCACGTGCCAGTCAATTGCTACTATAAAACATATTTAGAATGTGTGTTTGTAAGTTACATGTACAAAATAATTTCCTTGTGAATTATACACGAACATAATACTCTTCCATTATTATTGTTTGTATAAAATAAATGTGCACTTACATGTATCTTTTGATAAAGCAGAAATATTTCATTCGACATTATCAAGACAATAGAGGTAATTATTTTCAAAAACAGAATGAACACAATTCTTCAAAGAATGCTTAACGTTAAACAAAGACAAAACCAATAACGAGTCAATTAAAACAAGAAACTATTTTCAGTGAGTCTGGTGCCTGTAGCAATAAATACATATAAGAAACATGTCCTTTTTTACATAAAGATCTTCTTGATTTTTAAATTACTGATTATATTTAATTCTAAGAAGATATGTTTTCTTTCTTGTCTTTTATTCTTCTTTGTGATGAGTTAAGAGTCTCTTTCATACTTATTAAGGACTTGGTCGGATTTGACATATTTTACAAGTATTAACTCTTCAAGTGAGTCAGCAAAATGAACAATCCTTGTAAACATGCTTGAAAGTTGTTCTGTTTTCCAACATTAATCACAAAAAAGTATCTCTGAATTTTAAATTGCTGATTGATTAGTTGTGCATTAGGGATTTGTTTATCTTTTGTCTTTTATTTGTTTCAGGAGTGTTTATCTTTCACAATATATTTCTTGCTGGCATGAACTTTCAATGCCTAACCCTTACCCTGCTAAATTTCTATAATGAATTTATCCGTCTTTCAATTTGGACAGTACCAATAATTTAACTGTTAAAAGGGATGTTTACCCAAAAGATACTGACCGAATGGCGAACAGTGCAGATATTGATCAGCCTGCACGGATGTACAGGCATATAATATACACTGGTCTCAAATGTAAAATAAATCCTGCCCAGCATGGTAAGGCTTAAATGCATAAGTTATGTTTCCTTTATCGTGCACTTCAGCGTCAAATTCTATGATGTTCATTTTGAATCCAGATTCACAACTTTCAAAGGATTATTTTTATACGTAAACGTACAATTTCGAATACAGAAGGGCGCCAAACTTGCTGTTACAATAGGTCAGGACTGAAGAAAATCTGCTGACAGTTCTGTTGGTTGCAAAAGGACCTATCTTCAAGCAAACTGTCTTGACAAACTATGGTATTTTAACGGATGAATATCAGACATTTAAAACAATGATGCACATGATCACAGATTATTTTTTCCTGCATTTTCAGGACAGTCTGCATGCATTATCTGTTTTGTCTTGTCGAAAGTTATTACAAGATTGATTGATTACAAATGCAAGCTGCTTGAATTGAGGAAATGCCTTTGAAATAAGAGAAGACGATCCTTTATTTCTGCAAGAGTAGAATAATTTAATCACGTACTCTATTGATTTAAACAAACTTCGTTAGAATTTCATTCTTTTAGCCTAGGATATATAATTTTACGTCAAATGCACCCTAGTGTTCGTCGTTTGTTGACAGCTATAGCCGTGATAATTATGTCAAGGTTTCTGATTAAAGGAATCAATCGAATTTTGATTTTAAAAATGTATACGTTTGTGATACTTGAAATAAATAGAAAATTAGGTAAAGTGATTCGTTCTTCGCTGTCTTCGCCCTATCACCATATTTTACTTTATGCAAACATTTGCATTTTTAAGACATCAAGTTAGGCGTGAATAGTTCTATTCACTTTGCTGTGCCTCGAGGAGTAAGTGAGTGGTCGGGTAGTTACAAACTCGTACATACCAGATTGGTCTTCTTTCCACGGTTACCAATAAATATATTCAAAGAACACGCTTGAAAGCTCGATCTCTAGTTGCGAATTTCAGAGTTGGATCGATCTTCATGAAAGCGTTTAGGGTTCAAGAATTTTGCCAGTATATTAAAGGTTAATTAATCATGTTCATTTTTGTAGAGAAGATTGAACTGGTGGCTGATTTATGCCATTTTGTTCTGGTGTGTTATTTAATAACTTATTTGTCCTTTTGGTGCGCTAGTATGTCGTTTTGACATATGGCGTGTTGGCGCTGATACACCAGAACGAAATTTCAGAAATCAGCGGGCTTCTTATGAACTTCTAGCCAATATCATTAGCTGAGTAAGATACTGTAACTGTGTACGAAATATTCGAACTCGTGAAACGTCGGTTCGGTTCAGGTCTCAAACATTCTATAAAAAGAAAAAAACACACACACAGTTGCAACCCTTTCAGGGAAAAACATCTTTCCATAGTTTGCTTTTATGATGTTTTACTTTATGTTCCACTATAACAGAATCTCAGACAATAAACAACATATCTCAATTATATTAAGCTTTGTGTGCCAAAAAATCTTGCTTTCAGAAGTTAGATAGACAACACGCAATTAAATTATGGGGGTTGTACATCTAAAAATAAATATATTATTCGTTCTTCATACGGGAATACAAGAGATATAATAATACAATTAATTTTATGATACTGTACATTAATATCTTCGTATGCTTTTTCGACTAGGCTCTAGCACGGAATTTCAGGGAAAAACAATCTCTAATTTACAATCAAAATAAACCTGCTTCAGTAGTTCATTCTTTTCTTGAATTGATTGTAGCTAGACAACAAGAAGTTGTATTTGACGGAAGCTGATATTATTCTTTTCTCCTGAGGGTTGTACATCTATTTTTAGATATATCATTTTAGATAGTAATTCAGAGAATCGAACGTTGCGCATTGCCATTCTATACAAAGAGTGCGCTGTCATAATGTATACAATGGCGTATTTACATACTATGATCTTTCTATATTATTTTACCTTACAAATACCCATATGGTATCCCGGTGGCAAATCCCTAAAATAGCACTTACATATCTAAAAATAGATATTTGGTTTTCAGATGTGATGACGGCACACACCGTCAGTCGTATAATAGTTTTAATTTTTCCAAAATGTTTTTCCCTTGTTATTGTCATATCATGCAATCATACACTCGCCTTTATATAGAAAGTTTCCAATCTTAGGGTTCAAAGCATCTGTTAACACACTCAGAATCATGATATTTACTTTGGGGGTTTGGACTCCGTGGCCGAGTGGTTAAGATCGCTGACCTCGAATCACTTGCCCCTCACTGATGTGGGTTCGAGCCTCACTCGGGGCGTTGAATTCTTCATGTGAGGAAGCCATCCAGCTGGCTTACGGAAGATCGGTGGTTCTACCCATGTGCCCGCCCGTGATGAAATAATAGAGGGCAATGTCAAATTTTCCAAAATTGATAAAACACTAGTATTTGTTTATAATTGTAAATAAAAAGTAAACCATTTTGATTTGGAAAGTTCCATGAAAAAATATTTTTAAAGTTACATTTAGTTGATAAAGTGTGTATGTCTAAAACATCATAAGCGTTTGTTTCGCAGTAAAATGAGATGTCATAAAGCAAGAATTTAGGTTTATGTTATATGGTACTCGTAAATATCAGTTGCGTATTGATTTAGTTCCATTTCTCTCCAGTCTGGAGACGTGTCCTATAAAAGTGCAAGGAGGGCTTATTACATCCCGTTCTCCGTAAAATTTGTCTCTACAAATATATACTTAACGGTGAAAAGGCATGATTAAATGATAAATAAATGGTTTTATTTATTTCCTTATGAATAGCATTTACTCTTGCTGAGTCTGCAAACTTGTTTCCTTTCTTCCAGACAATGTTTTTTGCTCGGAACTTGGCCATAAGTGGTAGTAGAAAGTAAGAGCAGAGTGTAATTTAGTTTAAATTTGCAAGGAAATATTATTATTGTAATGCTATGGCGCGTGTTTTTATGTCCTGAGTGAATGTCTTTAGACCATTTCCCTGAAAATACTGTATAATTGTAATGAAATGGCGCGCACTTTTATGTCCAATGTGAATGTTCATTTAACATTTCCCGGAAAATACTGTATAATTGTAATATGGCACGCAGTTTTACGTCCTTGGTGGATGTTCATTTAGCATTTCCAGGAAAATACAGTAGAACGATGTTTTGTCAAAGACGTCAGTAGCAGATCATTGAATGACTGATGATATTTTGAGATAAATTATCACTAGGTTTAAGATTATACCAGACAAGAACACCGTTTGCTGTAAGCTATCATAAGGATAATAGCATAGTGTGCCGTCAAACATTTGCATTCTTACCTAATTCATTCTTCGAACAAATAGTGATATTGAGAAAGAGCACGAGGAAAGCAGACTATTTATATTTGGACTACATATGACTTGTATGCTAACATTTGGTTTAGTGGCGATCTGCCCGAACTAGTTTCCCGACAGGCGCAAAACCTTGAAGCATTTCGTCATAAATCCTACTAAGATAATTACATCATTACATGATTAAAAATACCAACAACACAAAATGTCACAAAAGGAAATTTTAAAACCAACTGCACATCTATACTCGTATTCAAATATACAGTAAGTAAAGATCAGACAGGTATTAACTCTTCATGACCATCTATAAAACTGACGTCAAATTAACCTTATTGTTACAGCAAACATCTCAATCTACATTTCAGAGTCAGCTGATATTGTGTGGCTTCCAGGATTGTTATTCCCAGGACATTGTATGTTCTAAAATCAAAATCAATTAATTGTAGTTTTATTTGGTAGCTGATGTTTCGAAATGCCAATTAAAGCTGGAAAAGATTTACTAACGAGATCAAACTGGTGACAATAACAATAACTCTTAGAGATATAGAGTCATGTCCTTAATTGTTATTTATTTTCGCTGAAGGCTTAAGTGTAATTTGTCAAGGAGTGTATAGCGCACCCAAATTCACATGAGACGTTTTCTTTTATGCATTCCACAGACTAGAATACATTTTCATTTTAATATGAAATTTTTAGCAATGTTAATATGTATTTAGATAAATACAATATTGTCTAAACGATAAGATTTTAATGAGGGCAAAGAAATAGACATGATATTTTGATATGATGTACTTTTCTTACTGACAAAAATATACCGACAAGTAGTCTATCCAAAAAAATAGAATCTTCTCTGGAAAATTAAAGTGAATCAGTTACGCTTTTATATTTTAATTCTTTGAAAATGATATAAAAACCAAGGGAAGGTATGGAAGAAGTCCCGCAACCTCTCAAAATGCCGATTTATAGATGACTACAATAACAATCGTTAGCAAAAAGATGACAGCCATGTATTTTGTGTCAACAAATAATTCAAACAAAAAAGACAGTTAAAATAGTCAGCAAAAAGTTAGTTACAGAAAACTGTCATAGTAAAGATAACAACATTTACTGCGAGACAATTGTACGAAAGGAACCCACCAATTATATTGCGCGACAACTGTAGGAAAAGAACCCTTTCGGCAGTAAGTAATCCATACAATTGTGAGAACGTGTTCTCTTCTTGCATCAGAGAAGAGCAGACAACTTATGGTATGTTATTTATATATCATTACCAACACCATATGTGTAATTGCAACGGTCAGATAATTCAATCTTTCTTACAATTACAGAGTTAAATTTGTGATTTGGGATAAAGCAAAAAAAGAATAAAAGTTATGAGGAGTTGACAATTTCTTTTCAAGACAGAAAAAAATGATGATGTCATCAATGTGATATACACTAATAATGAAAGAAAGAACATCATCACTCCATTAAAAGAAAACAGCCTGCAAAATAAATATATAACTATAGATACTCATGAGAGCGATCTTTTGTCTGGAATAAACAATGATATATACTTCGATCAAGTGCAATTTTTCATTTGTTCCAATATTCATTATATCATTCTAAATTGGAAATATCTAACGAAAATCAAAAGGAAAGAAAACCAGGTAAAGATATTTTATTTTTGCTCCTCAATGAAAATATTGTCGTGTAAAGGAAAATATGAGCTATACCCAGACAGCGGCAGATTCCAATCCCAGTGGGCGCGGAGCCGCAAATTCGACCCCAGTTTGCGTGGAGCCGCAGATTCGAATCCCAGTGGACACAAAGCCACAGATTCAAATCCCAGTGAATGCGGAAGATGACCGTGATTTCCATAACCAGTTGTTAAAAACATGATTGTTCCGCAGAAATTTTCTGAACTTTATTAATAAGTATGTTGGACTGAAATTCAAGATCCACCTATGCACGTCGTTGTATGATTTATTAGCTTTGTATATCACCAAAGCTATGTACCTAATGCTCTGACGTTTAGAAGACTACAGAGTTAATTATTCTGTAAAAAATATAAAGACGATTCTTAAGAGAAACCCGAATATTTCACGAAAGTGAAATCAATACCCTTCAGTGGAATGTTGATAATTTAAAGTGTAAATGCATACTAGAAAAGATTTCACAAACGCGATAAGACTAATGTGATTTAATTTAAGAGAAAGACACCAGTAATTGTCTCTAATAGTCTCAGAGAAATATCTTATTGAAAGTTAAGTTTGAATTATTACAGAATCCAGGAACACTTGTTAGGTTAACTGTCCGCCGTTACATAACTGAAATACTGTTGAAAAACGGCGTTAAACCCAAAACTAGCAAACAAATTATCTTAAAATACGGACCCATATTTCCTTTAGTACATTTTAAGTCAGAGATAGTTTCCTATCAGTTTTATTTATAGAATGTGTCACAAATGTATACATTGTAATCAATTGGAAGAGTTCTAAGAAATAAATTTAAGTGTAAAAAAGGGTTTGGGACGAATGTAATTGATAGCATTTTCTTTCCAGAATGCCGAAGCTTTATACACAGGGCATCAGTCAGTAATGATGTAAAAGAAGCAAGATGAAATGTAAGCTTGGATGATATTATCCTGTTTAACCTTTACCCTGCTAATTTTCTCAAATGGACTGGTCCATCTTTTATTTCGGGCAATACCATTTATCATTTGAAGGGGTTTTCACTGAAACTTTACTGACTGAATAGCGAACAGTGCAGACCATGAACAGACTGCACGGATGTGCAGGCCGATCTTGGTCTGCACTGGTCGCAAAGGCAGAATCACTTGCCACTAGCAGACTAAGGGTTAAAGTAAGTCAAAATGATTCTTTGCTGCTAGAAACGACTTACTTTTATCCAAGGAACATACTTCTATATTGTGTTACCTATCAATATTGTAGTTTTTATCTATTGACCAATAGAACCTTATAAATTTGGTACATTCTCTAGGCTGGTAATTTTTGTGAAAAAAGATAGCACTTTTTCGTTGTCTGTGGAACTGAACCTTACAATTATGCACATGCTAATATACCCTACTGTCCGTAACATGGCTACTGTATATGAATTCTCAATTTATTAATAATTTACTGAACAGGAAATAATTAATATCTATGAAGATCAAACAGACATCTAATGTCAGAATAAAAGAGCCGTGCCACGAGAAAACCAACATAGTGGGTTTGCGACCAGCATGGATCCAGACCAGCCTGCGCATCCGCGCAGTCTGGTCAGGCTCCATGCTGTTCGCTTTCAAAGCCTATTGGAATTAGAGAAACCGTTAGCGAACAGCATGGATCCTGACCAGACTGCGCGGATGCGCAGGCTGGTCTGGATCCATGCTGGTCGCAAACCCACTATGTTGGTTTTCTCATGGCACGGCTCAAAAGCTAATCATGCATAAGCATTTTCTATCCGCAAAACTGATTACATAATATCCTGGCATTCGGGCGAAGAAAGAAATAAATTTTTGAGAAGATTTAACGACCATTCTAATAACTTGTATTTAACATCAGCAAAGCTGATCACTATATGTCAAGATTTAGAGACGATTCTTCACGGAGTTCTAGATATTTCTTTTTCGTTCAACAAAAAGTTGACAATTTACAGTGCCAGTTAAGCAGAATGTTGACATTAGGCAGAATGTTTGTAATTTGGAAAAGGAAATAAGTGGAAAGTTGATAATTTGGAATGTCAACTAAGCAGAATGTTTATAATTTGGAAAAGGAAATAAGTGAAAAGTTGATAATTTGGAATATCAATTAAGCAGAATGTTAATAATTTGGAATGGGAGTTATGCCGGAATTGACCATTAAATTGATGTGTCAATTACAACGCAAGACAAATTTTACAAAAACAGTGAGCCTATTCACAGGGAAAGCGCCTACTAATTGTCTGTTATAATCTAGAAGAAATGTTTTTCAAGGTTGTTGTTATTTTATCACAGGCAAAACTGTAAGGCACAGTTAAGCTGGCTTACTTCGACTCGCTGTTCCTGTTAATATTTGCCCATTGGGATCCTTTGGTCCAACAAATGTTTTTGTGATAACATTCCGCCGCTATAGGCGGTTCCAGTGAGCGTGTGCGGTGTAACCCATTTCATTTACTTTTCACAAACAGACAAAATAGAATAGAATTATACTGATAGGAAGCAGTTCAAAAGGGTATTCTTATTCTGACGGAATCATTTCTTCGTTCGAAATAGGTTTTTTGAGTTCGTACTATTTTCAATATCTAAATGTGTTATATAAGACTGGAGAGTTGCAATGTACGAATTATATTTGCTTTTGAGGGGTTGGGATGGGGGGGGGGGGAGCGATTACACTAGTATTGACCTGCGCTATCATATCTCTGGTGAATAGCTCTTGAACCATTCTTTTTAACAGATGTAAAAAGTATCCATTCATAATATTTCCTTATAACTCGTTACCAGGTATTTGATGACAAATCTCATCTATGTCAAAGCAAACTGTGCCGTCAAGACTTTGAATTTGGAGCTAATTCCTTTCTTCAAACAATCTAAGAATAATTCGTCTGTTAGATGACAACGAGAAATTGTAAATGATGGAAGTCGATATTATTCTATACTTCTGAGAGTTGTACTCACTTATTACCTAAAATTAGACACTCTCTATATTGGTTCTTCCGACGGGAATATATGAGTTATGATAAGACAAACTGACAAAGATTCTTGGAATTTTCTATGTTTGATTGATCGTTAAAACTGTAAGCTGAACAAAAGCAAATCTGAGGGAAAACATCATGTAAACTAAATATTGCTGCGGTTAAACAGAAATCAAAGTGTTCATTGAAATGACTTGTAACTTCGCCGTACTTCTTTATTAAACACACATCTATATTTTTGTCAAAGAAAATAGGCAAAATTACTAACGTGTCATTGAAAGTTACATGGTAGAATTCCATACTGTTTGCAAATCTGTCATTGAAAGTTTGTGACTTTCAAGTAAGGTCCTTTAACAAAATATTATCCCCGACAGGTGCACAAGTGCTGGACGGATATTTCAACACTATATCATCCCCTATATCAATTAAATGAGAAGGTTTGAAACGGGTTTATTGCAATGCCTATGACAGATGTTACATTTCGACCTGCTTTCATGTATACAGCAGTCCTAGAGATACATACGTTTTAGTAGCCACAGAATCCCAAGTGTTTTATGAAAACTTAATCAATAACATTCAGCAGAAAGCTTAAAATTCGGATGGTCAATTAACACAGCTTAAAATGCGACAAGACTCTGAGAGAAAGACCCATTTAATTTTCTACTAAACTCTCGCAGAAATATTGTGTGATTATAATCATGACTGAGTGACACTGTCTTGTACTTTATTTGGGTGTCAGACGCAGGATGCTAAAAGGCCCTTAGTGTGAAACATCCTTACAAGACCATATGTGTTACTGTCACGTTAAGACTATTATTCTATTTTTGTGACAACTAATGTTGAGATGATAGCCATCAAAAGGTCACTGAGAAAAAAATATAAGAATAATTGACAATTTGTCAAGGTAAATGATAATTATATATAAAGTATGAACCCTGTACACCAAAGTGAAAGTAATCTACTAAAATGTCTTGTCTTTGAGCATATTACCAAATTCTATGCACGATTTTGACTTATGTTACACTGGTGATTCCATCAAGAAAGGAAAATATGAAAATTATATAACAATAGATACTAACGAGTACGATATATACACTTGGGGTTACGTATTCAATAATATCGATTTCGCCAATAACAATTTATCATTGTTATGTTCCAGACATTCTTACATCATGATTATTATATACATATATGGAAAGAGTACCGTAACATAGATTCTAGATAACAGTGTAAGGTTTTAACATAGCTTCGGGTCCATCTTTAAGTGAACACTCACCGTTCTCTCACTTTCCGCACAGTGGAAAACTTGGTAAACTTCCAATATCAAAATGGGTAAAAAGTAAATAGGCCTAAAGAAACTAAGAAAATCTTGGAAAGCATGCTGGTACTTAGGTATAAAAAGTTCAACCCGTGGATGGCGACTCTGGAAACGAATTTAAATAATGATTTTAACCACGGTTCTATCATCTTGTAGTCAGTCGTGGTAACTGTATTGGAATCCTTGATTTTTATGAATGTAATGAACAGGAAGTGGTAAATAAACACATGTTGTGTACCAAGATCATCATACCTAAATAGTACCAAATGTTGTTATTATTTTGTCCAATGGGGCCATGGAGCCAATACAATGTTCTTTTATAACAGGGTTCCACTTAAATCGGCGCCAGTGAGTTATTATGTTGTTGCACTTTGCATTACCTCACACGAACAGACTACATCAAATTCAGTTGATTTATTTGCTTCCAAAGAGTGTTTCTTATAACATTATTTTATTACTTTTCTCTCCAAGTATTCTCTGCGTTTGTTAAGATGTTTGCATGGCTTTCTTCTATATTGTATTCAATATTTAAGTGTGCAACATTTATCAAAATCAAAATTGATTTTTGTCTAAAATATTGTTAACTTGAATTTACACGTTAAATAACTTTTCACGAAACGGTCGATATTATTCTTTGCCTTAATTAATCAACACAAAAAGACAAAAGCACAATACAATGAGCATAATGTTATATATATAATCAACAACTGACGTTGAAATAGCGTTTCTGATTAATTGCTTGTTCATTTAGCGAAGGCTTTCCTTGAATGAAGAAAGCGCTCATTCGGTTTTCAGTATTTTGTTTCTTTCATTTAATCGCGGAGAAAGACCCCCGGTGTTATTCCATACATTATTTCAGACACAGGCATTTAATTATGTGTAACTAAAGAACTTTGCGCACGCAACCTGTATTGCTTCAAGACAGGAAATAATTCTACACCGAAAGCGAGGTAGTGAGACATTCAAAGTGAGTTTTCGCTCTCAAAGTAGTAAAGGCAAAACGTTTAATTACAGATTATCACATTTTAAGTATTATGACCAGAATAAATTGCTATGATACAACATGTATATTTCTTGTATAATTATACATTACTAGTGTTAATTACTTAAAAAAATTGAGCAGCATTCTTAACCCTATAGGTTACATGAAAACGATAAACTGGAATGGTAATTAAATCAAGAAATGCTTTAAATTGTAATGTCGCTGGTAGCACCTAAAACTAAGTCAAGATAAAACAGTCCTTAATACTTGTATATAGTTATCTCACAACAACATATTTTATTGTAAAAGTGAACATTATTTATATAACAGAAAAAAAATCTTAACACATTAAATGTTTATTTTACCTGAATCTTCGCTGCGTTCTATTTATGTACTTAAGTTTCTCTTATTTCTAAATGTTTACTTATTTCTAAATATTTACATTTCTATGCTTTCAAAAAGAAGCAAATTTTTGAATTCAGTACATTGTAACTAACATTGACTAATGAAGATAACTATTGTTGCTGGGAGTGACAATGCATGCTATATAAGAAACATCATTACCTATAGATTAGATGTGCGACTGTCACTTTCAGATGATTTGCACTTAACGTTTTACATAAGACTGGAGAGTTACAATGTACGAATTATATTTGATTTTGAGGGGTTGGGTGGGGGAGCGATTACACTAGTATTGACCTGCGCTACCATATCTTTGGTGAATATCTCTTGAACCATTCTTTTTAACAAAGATGTAAAAAGTAACCATTCATGATATTTCCTTGTAACTTGTTACCAGGTATTTGATGACAAATCACATCTATGTCAAAGCAAAATGTGCCGTCAAGTTTTTGAATTTGGAGCCAATTCCTTTCTTCAAACAATCTAAAGAATAATTCGTCTGTTACATGACAACGAGAAATTGTAAATGATGGAAGTTGATATTATTCTATACTTCTGAGAGTTGTAATCACTTATTATATCTAAAATTAGACACTCTCTATATTGGTTCTTCCGACGGGAATATATGAGTTATGATAAGACAGACTGACAAAGATTCTTGGAATTTTCTATGTTTGATTGCTCGTTAAAACTGTAAGCTGAACAACAGCAAAGCTGAGGGAGAGAAAACATGACGTGAAACTAAATATTGCTGCGGGTAAACAGAAATTAGTGTTCTTTGATATAACTTGTAAGATCGCCGTACTTCTTTATTAAACACACTTACCTATATTTTTGTCATAGAAAATAGGCAAATTTTCTAACGTGTCATTTAAGGTTACATAACAGAGTTCTTTACCTGTTTTAAAATCTGTCATAGCAATTGTGTTTTTCCAGTACGGACTGTTAACGAACAGGTGCTTGGCGATTTTTCGACATTATATCATCTAAAACAACAATTTGTTCTGTCGTTCAGATGCATATCATTACATCTTTTTTGTTTAGCCCGCGTGATATGATTCTTCGCACTTGAGCTCATAACAATGATTTTATTGAAAGAAAAATCACTATTTGCAATAGATTATTTTCTAAAACAAATAAATTATTCATCTAGCATGCCAACCAAAATGGATGACTTCTCTCAATTTTCATTTAATTCAAAATGATTGAAAATGTGAAGATAAAAATTGTCCTCACATCTAGAAGATGAAAGAGGAAAACCACTTTGGAAAGTTTTGAAAACGATCCATCACAGAATCCCAGGTGTTTTAAGACAACTTAATAACATTCAGTGGAAAGCTTAAAATTCGTATGGTCAGTTAACATAGATTAAAATGCGAAGAGACTCTGACAGAAAGACCTATTTAATTGTCTTCCAAAGCCTCGCAGAAATACTGTGTGATTATAAACATGACTGAGTAACACTGACTCGCACTTCATAAGGGTGACGCATGACGCAAAACGGCCCTCAGTGTGAAACATCCTCACAAGACCAGATGTGTTACTGTCACGTTAAGACTATTATTCTATTTTTGTGGGAACTAACGTTGAGGTGATAGCCATCAAAAGATCACTGAGAAAATATATAAGAATAATTGATAATTTGTCAAGGTAAATGATAATTATATATAAAGTATGTGCCCTGTACACCAAAGTGAAAGTAATCTACTAAAATGCCCTGTTTTTGAGCATATTACCAAATTGTATGCACGATTTTGACTTAAGTTACACTGGTGATTCCATCAAGAACTGAATATATGAAAACTATATAACAATAGATACTAACGAGTACGATGAATACACTAGGGATCACGTATTCAATAATATCGACTTTCGCCAATAACAATTTATCATTGTTATGTTCCAGACATTCTTATGGCCGGTGGTCTAGTGGTAACACGCTTGACTGTCAGTAAAGTTCCGCTAATAAGACCACTTCTAATATTTCAAAATCAAGCAAAAATTGGAAATTTTAAAGAACCAAAGTGTAAAATATAGAGCAAAAACGGTCCGCTAATAAGACCGATTCACTATTGAGACCACCATTTTGACTGGTCTTATAAGCGTAGTAGAAAGAGCTCTGACTGCAGATTCTAGATAACAATGTAAGTTTTAACATAGTTTCGAGTCCCTCTTTAAGTGAACACTCAATGTTCTCTCACTTTCCACACGGTGGGAAACTAGGTAACTACCAATATTAAAATTGGTGAAAAGTAGAAAAGAAACTAAGAAAATCTTGGAAAGCATGCTGGTACAAAAAAGTCAAACCCGTGGATTGCGGTCCTGGAAACCAATTTGAATAATGATTTTAACCACGGTCGTGGTAATTGTATTGGAATCCTCGATTTTTATGAATATACAGGAAATGGTAGATAAATACCAAGATCACAATACCTAGATAGAACTCAATGTTGTTATTATTGTGTCTAGTGGGACCAAGGAGCCCATCCAAATAGTCTTTTATGACAGAGTTTCACTTAAATCGGCGCTAGTGAGTGTTTATATTGTTGTACTTTTCATTACCTCACACGAACAGACTACATCAAATTCAGTTATCTTATTTGCTTCCAAAGGGTTTTTCTTATAGCTTTATTTTATTACTATTCTCTACAGTGTTCTCTGCGTTTTTAAAGGTATTTGGCTTTCTTCTATCTATAATGTATTCAATATTTAAGTGTGCAATATTTATCAAAATCAAAATTTATTTTGTTCCTGAAATATTGTAAACTGAAATTACATGTTACAAGATTTTTCACGAAACGGTCGATATTGTTTTTTGCCTTCATTGATCAACGACCAATAAAATGAGCATAAGGTCATATACAATTCAATTGCTTGCAGGAGGCTTTGCTTTTGATAACTTAAGCGTTCATCTGGTTTTTCAGTATTTTGCTTGTTTCATTTAATCGCAGAGAAAGACCCCTGGTGTAACTCCTACCTTATTTCAGACACGAGCATTAATTGTGTTGAACTAAAGTATCTTGTACAACTGAACTGTATAGAAATGTACACCGAAAGCGAGGTAATGAGATATTCAACCCTAACAGTGTTAAAGAGGCAAAACGATTTGAATGTTATTTAATTACAGATAATCACAGATGACCAGAATACTAGTAAATTGCTGGTATATTTCTTGTATATGTATATAGAGAATAATTTTTTAACAGGCTACTGTCTTTTGATATCGATGTTATTAGGTCGAACTTGATATGGGCTGGAAGGGGTGAGAGCACCGAACCCCTTCCGCCCATATCCGAGCCTGATAACATTGATATCAAAAGAAAGTTGTCTGTTATTCTATTTATCATGAAACTCATACAACCTGCCTAGAACAACATATGTCCTTATCTCTTATTTTGTAGAATTGACATCTAAAGAAATAAAAAATAAATTCATAGATTCTATCTTACGGATTTGAAAATTCATTCGCTCCTGAAAGATCTGAACGAAACAATATGGCAGCCATATTGAATTCAACTTGGACAATGTTTAATGACATTCTGATATTCTTATAAAAACTAACAATAAGACAGACTCTTACCTGCATAAAAATAAAAAATAAAAAACATCCTCTTGCATAAATCAGAACATGCTTTATTTCCCCAATTTTAAACATTTGACTCAGGCAACTACATCACATGCCCCAAGCACTGAAAATTTCACTTCCAGCTCCAGACTCGGTCACAGAGAATTTACAATCACTAAATTTACACTGTTCTGAGAATTATAATTAAAAACATTTTTGTTTCTATTTAATAAGAATAAATGCCTTATACTAAAATTAAAACAAACATATTAAGTATAATGCCAAGTGTATCCTTTCCAAGAATCGATCCCTGTATGATGATGTAAACATTGTGATGTCATGATGAACATTACACAATGACGTCATTTTAAAGTACTATTGTCTTTGACAGACATAGTTAAATTACTAGTTGGGATTTTATAATCTGTGTATAAAAGCCATGCAAAACTAAAACTGGACTCTGTAATAAAATTCAGTCTGGAAGGAAACTGATGTAAAAGCTAGTCCGTCAATATGGGAGGAGCTTAATTTTGATATCAGGTCAAAAATGAATGACCTGATATCAAATAAAATATCAGACAAGTGATATCAGGCACTTTGCATAGATCTAGTAGTTGCGTGATAAAATTATATGAACAAGTATTTATTACTTTTGCACATGAAAAGGATAAACGGGAATGTTAATTAAAACAAGAAATGCTTTAAATTGTAATGTCGCTGGTAGCACCTGAAACTAAGCCAAGATAAAACAGTCCTAAATACTTGTATATAACTATCTCGCAATAACATATTTATCGTAAAAGTGAACATAATTTATATTACAAAAAATCTTAACACATTAAATGTTTCTTTTACCCGAATCTTCGTTGTGTTCTATTAATGTATTTAAGTTTCTCTTATTTCTAAATAATTGAGCCGTGCCATGGGAAAACCAACATAGTGGGTGTGCGACCAGCATGGATCCAGACCAGCCTGCCATATGGGAAAATTAGACCCATCGATTTTTCACACGAGTGAAAATATTTTATATAGCGCAAAGAAGGAGCCCTTTACTTTATTTAAATTCATGGAAAAAGTAATATAGGTATTTTAGCTTTGCAAACGATGTGATAATATTCAATGCATTGTCTTTCTTATGAACATTTTATTTTAAAAATGAATTTAAAAGAAAATGGTCTTTTTTGCGTATACTTTATGTCTGTCTATTTACAATTAGAAATATAGTAAAATATGGATAATTTGCTGAAATTTCTTCTGTTTAACAAAGAATAAATAGATTCTTATGTGTGCTTAAAGACCTTTGCAAACGACTTAGTAATCTATATTCATTTAGCTATTGTTTCATACTAATTTCAGTTTTCTAGGTGAAGAAGAAAGTGGTCTTTTTTAAGCATTTTGCAGATGAGTATAGATTTCTTTTCCTTATCGGAAAGACTCGAACATTCTCGTATGTTTCCGTCAATTCTTACGGAATTTAAGCTCCTTAACGGTAAAGACTGATATCTTCTCACCCGCTAAGCAGCACACATGTACGGATTTATAAATTAGTGGACGCTCCATAATATGATTTGTTTACAGCCAATAGTCAATTTTAAACAGCTTGAGGATCGAAGTTCAAAATTTAAAAAAGAAACGTTGAAATTTTATGCGGCATATTTTGGGCAAGTTAGAAGTAGAAAATCAAAATTCAAATTTTGAAAGGATGATGTTGAATTTCGCTTACATTGAATTTCGCACAGACTCGGAAATCGAAATTAAAATAAAAAGAATTCGTCGAATTTCGAGGCAGAATTGAAATTAGATCCAGCAGGATGACCGAAATTCAAATATTTTGAGGGGAGCGGTCGTCCAGTGAATAATGTGTCGGCCGCTCAACCCAGGGGTCGTGGGTTCGAGCATCCGTGAAAGGGGTCGCGACCATGACTTCTCATATGACACCAGTACTGGGTTTTCCCGGAAGCTGGCTCTTTAAAAGATAGTTTCACATTCAATACCAGTTTTAAATTCGATTGCTTTGAAAATTCGAGCATGCTTGAAATATAATACCGAGAATAATCTATTTAGATTTTTAACAAGGAGCTGTGTTCAATAAACGCTTGATGCCCCCGGTGGCATCCTTGTCGATACAAAGCAACCTAAGTCCAAAACGAGGTCAAGTTCAAGGTCAAGGTCAAACTGAGGTCAGGTGAGGTCTGAAGATGAGGAATGGTCACAGGTTACATCTGCATTAGTATCAAGTCATTCTAGTAAGGGGTATTGATGCTAGACGAAACGGTCCCATTTGGTTAACCTCGTACGGATGGACGGACGGACGGACGAACGAACGGACGGGTAGGACAATCACTATATGCCTCCCGCATCAGTAGATGCCGGGGGCATAAAAACTTGAATTTCGATATATCCGATCTTCACGATTTTTAATCTTTGAATCTTGAGCAGATCGCAGTTTCAGTATTATACTGAAATTCAGCTTTTCAAAATTTGAAGTACGATTTTCGAGATGGCTCGGCACTAATTGCTTGCTCGATAATTGACTTTTTCATTTCAATATCAATCTTGGAACATGCTGTTCATTCAATACGAGATCGAAATTTGGCTTTTGGAATATTATAAATTTCGATCATTGAGCTGGCCCGAAATTAAACGCTATTTTGCAATTTGACGTTTTTCGATCTTAAGGTGTAGCTTAGGATGAAAATTCGATAAGTTATGAAGTTGAATTTCGATCTTCGAGCTGGCATAAAATTCTAAGCTAGTTGGACACCGCTCACGACATAATAATAAATGTGCAGTTATTTGATTACATAAAAAACTACTTAAAATCTTTATTTCATAATCATGAACATCAAAGAAAGTATTATAAAAGCGAGTTTCCATCTGATTGTAAGAAAGTAGAAATTACTTTTGGAAAGTCATTGTTTGGTTTTATAATAATGTGTTTGTTGAGAATACCGTTATAAATGGTTAGGTTTCTATTTTCTAATCTATCTTTGCAATCACTGTAAATTAGACTTAACAATATCCCTAAATCCATATGATCAAAAGTATTAATGTAACGGTACATTGGCGAAGAAGGGTTAGACATCGGCCTGAAATACGGAGTAGGCCGAAAACTAGCGAATAGTCTCGACAGCCGATTTACCTGGCCAAACGTATTATCGGCTTTTGTGGTGATTTTCACGATGGGTCTAATTTTCCCATATGGCATCCGCGCAGTCTGGTCAGGATCCATGCTGTTCGCTTTTAAAGCCTATTGGAATTGGAGAAACTGTTAGCGAACAGCATGGATCCTGACTGGATCCATGCTGGTCGCACACCCGCTATGTTGGTTTTCCCATGGCACGGCTCATATTTACATTTTAACTGTATTCTTCTTTTGCTTCCAAAATAAAGAAACTTGTTGAATTCAGTACATTGTAACTAACATTGACTAATGAAGATGACTACTGTTGCTAGGAGCGACAATGCATGCTAAAGAAGCATCATTACTTAGATTAAATGTGCGATTGTCACTTTCAGATGATGATTTGCTATTTTCCAATGTTTAGAAAGTCCCTGCATGTGAAATAAGAGTGACAGTGTCCTTTAAAATAGATATGTAGAAATAACATAATACTCTGTACATGGAGGTGGAAGTAATGCACAAATGACATTTTGTCTCCGTGGATAAGAAGTCTGTCAATTTTGACTGATATCATATGTCTTTTCTGTAAGCAATAGCTAATAGTATATATAAAACGAGTGCGAGAAACCCCCTGAGATATAAAATTTCATCGACTCCAGTCAATTACAATTTCTCATTGTCCGATTCCAGACAAACTGCTGTAAAATATTCTTTTATTAAGAGAGAAGGAAATTGATTCCAAATAAGTGTATTCCAAACAACTACATATCAAAAACTAGTTTGATATATCAGCAATACTGATTTTCCCATGTCCTCACAGAAGACAGATGTGGTAATTAGCTTTGCAAAGCTTTTAAAATAATTCGTCACAACTTCCCGAATGATTCTTTGATATCAAGATTAATAGCGTGAAGCGGAAAGCTGATTATTCGAAACGTCAATTAACTTAAGAAATCTGTTATTTAATATGATAATGATTTTGAATCTAGAAAAAAGACCCCCAGTAATTGTCTCTAACGTCTGGAAGAAATATTTTCTGAAAGTAAATGTGATTCCACTCATACGTAGAACCGTAACGCGCTTAAGCTAGTTTGTACCATAATCTTCTATTCTCTCTATAAATGCACTAGTTTCTTTTATACAATGTATCTCGAGATTTTCATGTATAACTTCTTTAACATCAAACTGAAAAATTGTCTTTACAAATGCAGCTGATTTATGAGGGATAGCCAAGGTTGTCCAAAGAAACTCTTTAATCCATTTGAGAAGCAACTTCGGATACCAGATGTGTCACGTCATTCTTCTGACAAGGAAATTGTATCGTTACGCTGACTTTCAGCATTTCACCAGTTGATTTCTGAAAGTGAGAGATAAGAAAAACGAGAGTTTCCTTAAAATGACTTTAAGCTTAGACTTACAAAGTCTGTTGAGATCAAGCAATCTGTAATAAAGTTTATTTCTTTCTTCCTAATGACACTGATAATTTCTAAGAAAAGGCCCATGATTGAGTCAGAGATCAGAGATATTGTATTTCTTTTCAAAAAGTGCTATTTGAAAGGTTTTAATGGCAGACATATTTATTCTAATAGATTCTAACGACTAATGCCACTCTATTTCGAGCTCTGCATTTAGTTAACAGTAAACGTTTTGTCTCTTTCTAAAAAGTTTAAAATTAATAGATCAAAGAGATGAAAGGAACAAGTTAATGCAGAAACGCACGCTCCAATGTGCTTTTGAATATGAAAAGAAAATCTATTATAACTACGACAGTGCTGTATAATATTACCTACTTTTACTGGTGAACACATAGAAGTGTTATTGAAATGCAATTGTTACAGTAATAAATTACAAAATATAAGAACACGTCTTTTGAGTATTAAATGTGATTTAGGTCAATATGTTTTGAGTATGACAAGAGCAGCTGAATTCCTGCAAAATTACATTTAAATATGTCTAAGTCATTTAGCTTATATATTTGTTTACGTATTTTTCAGATGACGACTAAATACTACATGGATGATATCAAACGTATTTTTCTGTTAGTAATACTTGAAAAAAAAGAAAGCATTGGAGAGAGTTGTGCTTACAACAATAAGACGAAAATATCAATCATTTTATCGTGTCTGGAAAAACGTATTATTTTCTGAAAGTATGACGGGAACCCAAACTGTTCAGATACTTAACTTTTTGTATCAGACAAATCATTCTGCGGAAAGAAACAAATTTCCTTAATTGACAACATGACAAATTGCGAATAAGTTAATTAAGTAACCTATTTAAATACTGTATAAGACCACAAGGTAGTGTTATGAATAAGACGTTTCATTTCCTTTAATGATTTAGTAAGTATACCGTTTTTAGTCATAAGCATTATGATCAGTTTTGTTTCATCTGTTTATTTTCCCAAAAGTGTACATATTTTCTGAAACCAAATGAATAAATATTTTAAAAGCGCTATTATCGACTTTCATTGCAGCCGATTTATTTGCAATGCTGTTGAAAAAATGGCATATGGGTTCGTAATATTGTAATTATATATTGTGTATCAGATGTGGCACATTGGTTAGTATGCTTGTATTTGTATATTGTATACCAGATATTACACAAGGGTTTCGTACTATTGTATTTGTACAATTATTGAATACCAGATGTTGCACAGGGGTTCGTGTTATAGTACTTAGCATATTGTTTACCAGATACGACACAGGCGTTCATAATATTGTACTTGTTTATCATACATAAAATTTTACAAATAGGGTTCGTATTTTATATGTGTTTATGATATGACAAGTATGGTATTGAAAATATTAAGTGACACAGGGGATCGTAGCATTGTATTTGCCTATTGCATACAAGATGTGGCAAAGGGCTCCGTATCATTACGTTTGTATGTTATATACCAGAGTGCCTCATAATATTGTATTTCTGTATTGTTTACGGAAACTAAACTTTTCTTTTTGTCTTGTTACTTGTATGATTCTTTCCTTATTATGTTCTTTGGAAAGTTTTACAATAGTAGTCTACACTTAAATATTTCTTCTATTTTCGTGCCATTTGTTAGTACACCTTTACATTATTCATAGTACAAATAAAAACACAATACACAGGTTTGTATTTCATTCTGAATTTACTTTGACAAAAAGTTTGGTTACTTTTATTCAGGAGATTTTTCATTTTGAATTAATCACACTTCAACATTTAGTCATATTTACTGTATTGCGTTTCCTAAGAATCTGCGTTTTTTATCATTTTGTGGTCACTTTTTTGTGGTCACTGAAACGAATGAGAACATACGTGTTCTACTGTGAGTTTACACACAAATAACTATACAAAAACAATTAAAATGTTCCGATTTTCCTTCCTAACCATACTAGCATTATTTACAGCCGTTTACAGTTTTAGCGTCGCAGTCTTTGCTGTAAGTAACCTTTTATCCGTAAACGTCTTTTTTTTTAATTTAGCCTTATAAGACATAACATGTCAATACAACAGACTTATATAACATGTAATGAAAATAACGTTGATCTTCAAAACTGATAAAAAGAATACATGAAAGGTAATACTCGAATTGCAAAACCTTAATTCAACATTAGAAAAGTTTGTCCTCGTTTTTATGTGCTCTTCATGTGACATAACGCATGTTTTTGTACTGCATTTCATGGTGACTTATAAGCCCATTGGTCTGGGTGTGTTTAATTGTTAAATATTGTAGGTAATTATGTTTATATGCTCACACAGGTCACGTTAATAAACGAATTTCTTATCTATCTTATCTTTATGAGTTGTCAGTAAATAAAAGATTGATCCCGGATCCGGATTATATATGCGGAATATGGTATACATCTTTCTCATTTTAATACTTTTTATTCAAATAAATTAAATGTTCAGATTTTCCTTCCTAACTATACTAGCATTATTTACAATCGTTCACATCTTAGCAGGAAACATATTATGTTTTAGCTATAACACACTTTCATTAATATTGTCACAATATCAACTCGGATATGAAACAAAACATACGTGCACTCATCACGCAGTTTCATTTTTTTTTTTGGCTTTGTTTAAAGTTTAGCCATATAAACACGTAACATGTCAATACAACTTAGTAACATAACATGTCATGCTGATCTTCAAAACTGATAAAAGAATACATCAAAGGTGATACTCGCATTACAAAACTTAATTTAACATTAGAGAGTTTGCCCTACGTTTTTATGAATGTTCAGTAAAATGAAAGTTTGATCCCGGATCCGGATTATAAATGCGGATTATTGTATAAATCTTTCTCGTTTTAATGCTTTTTATTCAAATACATTTTGAAATATCTTTCCCTGAATAAGTTTCAGTCATATAAGTTTTGGTATGTTTTGTCTGGTTTTATTTTTGTTTAGTTTAATGTCACAACGACACAAATTAGGTCATATGGCGACTTTCCAGCTGTTGATGATGGATAAAGACCGGGCATTATTTCATCACGAGCAGGCACCTGCTAAGATCCACAGACTTTCCGTAAACAAGCTTGTTGGCATCATCATATGAAAAATTCTAAGCCCACACGCATCGATTAATTAAAAGCAGATTACTGAGACACATTATAATTATCACCTTTTCATCACAATTTTGATAAATTCTGCAGTCATTGGATCTTAAATTTGTTATCATTTTAATTAAATATGCATAAAATCATAAAATCGTGTGCGTTTGTTAATGGTTTCGCATCAAGTTATGATCCCAAAAGACCAGAAAATATAACAGCACTGGTGGGTGCAAGTACGGTGTGAGTTTTACAACCACCAAACGACACTTAGAGACTTCTGTGATAGTTAATACAACGAATAGGAGAATCTTTTGTAAGCAAATAATGCACATGAGCAAAATAACAGACAGACAGACAGACAGACAAATTTATTTTCTATCAGGTTACACACATGAAAATTACATGGTATAACAACATGATATACAAATACATTTAAGAAATGATTTTTTTTCGGTGTTCATGCGAAATGAACGACAGAATATGATCGGCAAATTAAACGTGAGTCGCTAGTTTCATTTCTTATATTGCACTGTTTTTTCATGGGCAGTAGTATAGGTGTAATACACCTAAACATAGATGATATACACATTTGTTTAATTACCCATGTTATTGTAAACTAATGACACTTTTATTGGAAATGAAATTAAAACTATTAGCAAAAAATATTTTGATTTATATCAAGAATATCATAATAAGTGGAAAGTAACTGTACAAGTTTCAATAACTAGAAGTGTTGTATAACTTTAATTTTAATGGAATATTCTTCAAAAGGAGTAGATATTTGTAAGTATCTTTTTCTTAAAGTTATACAAGTATTACGAATCAGACATTGTGTTCTGTGTACAGTTTAATTAGATACCACTCAACGCTTCACATTACTCTTATATATCAAACAGAAATTGTGAGTGAACATGCTAATTTCTTAGAGAAACATGTGTAATACCATTACGTACTGATGTTCGGTCAATAATTGAACATCCTGAGTTAATATGATTCATCCTCTTGTACCTTAATCACCGTGTCCAACGTATACGTCGCATTTAAGGCGGATGTTTATTGTACGATCCATTACCGGCATTTCCTGTCGATTTTGTCAACATCCTGCATGGTGAGGTAAGAAAAACTACATATATTTATTGAAGTTCAACGTGTTTAAAGATGCGACATATTCAGTACGAGCTGCAAATCATTCACGCTTCCCATGGTAATGTGATTTTGACTGGTAATTCTATAGGTTTTTTTTTTCAAACATTCGAGGTGTCGATTTCCAACGCGGATATTCACTTTCAAGTTCACTTTCTATCCCTCAAAACCATTCTATTGACTTTTCATCTGTTTACCGAGAGAATAATATAAATACATATCACGGCAGAAATTGCTGATGTAGAGGCGCTATATGGCAAAATTAGTGCTGTACGTCCCATAAACCTGAGCATCTGCAGAAATACGTCATATAAAAAGGTCATTCAGTCAGTAGTTACTGATTGCCATTTCAATTTGATATTTTTCTACTTCTTAATTTTGTAATACATCACTAAAATGAACTGTATTAGTGACATGTTACAAGAGGTTGTGATATTCGGAAATCATTTCACTCTATTTTTCAATAAATTACTCACCAGATTTTATTTCCCTTCAGTCTGGAAAGAGGCAAATGTAACCCCGATTTATAAAAAAAGCCAATCCATCTGACCCACAGAATTATCGACCAATATCCCTTCTAAGTTGTGTTCTATCGTTCTTGAGTTACGTTCAGATGTCCGGTTATTCGCAGATGACACCAGCCTGTATATCATTGTAGATAACCCTGCTTCAGCTGCCCTAACCCTAAACCAAGACTGGAAACAATTTCTAAATGGTCAAAAACATGGTTGGTAACCTTTAATCCTTCATAAACGGATACCCTGACCTTCTCCAGGAAAACAGTCAAGTCTTGTACACCCTGATCTGTATTTTAATCATGTCTTGCTACAACCTGTTAGTACTCATAAACATCTCGGCCTAATACTTTCTTTAGCTTGTAAATGGAATGCACACATCGCAAACACTGTTAGTAAGGCCTGGCAAAGACTCGGAGTCTTACGCTGTCTAAAATATCTTTTAACTAGGCAGAATCTTGAACGTTTATACATTACTTTTGTCTGCCCTTTACTAGAATACGGGGATGTTATATGGGACAACTATAAAAATCTGAATTAGAATCCATTCAAATTGAAGATTTAAGGATAATTACAGGTGCAACAAAATATTGCAACGTGGAAAAGCTCTACACTGATACTGGGGTAGAAACCTTAACTAAAAGACGTAGGAAACACAAAGTTACCCTGCTTTACAAAATGAAAAACAAATTAACTCCTAATCATTTAAGCAACCTAATTCCCGAACGTACCCAGCACAGATTTGACCTAAGACAACCCGAGGGGTTACCATTATTACCTTGTAGAACAGAACTACTAGTATATCGAACATCCTTTTGCCCTCTGCAATAAGAGAATGGAACAATTTACCATCTACTACCACAGGCCAAACAACCTTACATTCATTCAAACATCATCTAAACGCAAATAACAACTCACAACCCAACCCTCTGTTTAAAATCGTTCAGCGGAAGCTACAATCACTTCATACACGCCTTAGATTGCCCTGTAGTGCACTCAAACATGATCTGTTTCGACGCTCACTCATTGAATCTCCTCTTTGTCCCTGTGGCTCAGTGGAGACATTAAGTCACTTTTTAACAGCCTGTCCTAATTACACACATCAAAGACACAACATCTTGCCTCATCTTCCTTGTCTATTAACAACTGAGAACGTTCTGTTTGGTAACGAACACTTTTGAGCAAAATAAACTAATAATACTAAAAACCCAGAATTACATCGAAGCGACAGGCCGTTTTGACTCTGATTAGGTTGGCGATTGGATTGGGTCATTAAGAGTTGAACCCTTTTTTTCTTCTTCTTATTTTCCTTTTTTCTCTCCCCTACCCGCTCCTGAGTATTTTACACACATTTTCATATTCTTTCTTACAAACTTTTTTGTATCATTTATTCATACATATATCCTTAGGACACCGGGCACATTTTTATGCAACCTCGCCAGGCATATGTATGTTTTTGACAACACAGAAAATGACGCCACTCGACCTTCAGCTTTTCCGGAAGTAAAGAAAATGAAAGCAGACATGCAAAACTTGAAAACGAAAGTCGCCTTTGGATTGGTAGATAGTCAGGGGTCACGCGCAGGGGTCACCCCGTCAAAATGTATGCGCGTGGACTTTTTTTTTTCCTAATGGGGAGTCAATTTTCAGCATGTTCCACCGATTTGAAAATAACCGGGCTTTAAGCACGACATGTCAGCTTTCATCGACAAAAAATATTTGCACTCGAAATAAAACACAAATCCCACAGGGGTCCGTAACGGAGCAAGGGTACATAGAGATTTTTGGAACTTCATCAAATCGCTCAAAAGGTCCTTTTTGATGTTGTCTGAAAGTGTCAGTATAAGCCTCGGGTGTAAGATATTTCCGTATTTGAGAGCTGCAAACCTAGACATTTCAGAAATATTTTCAAAATGAATTTCGTATAATAAATGTTGATTCTACGGAAGCGTGAAAGGGCCATCAGACGCTTATATGTTTTATCACGTTACAGGTGATAAAGTAACTATAGGAGAAGGACACGATAAATTACACTGTTACTTTTTTTACCTAATCCTTATTTTATCTGTAGAAATGTTGTATCGTGTTATGCATATTTGAATAAAAAATACTGTTTATACTAAACTAAAGTGTTTTCAAAACGTTCTTTCCGTCATGTCTCGAAATGCGTTAAGTGGCATACTTAGAATAAGAAGATAACAAAGATAATTCATTCATATTCCAGGTATGTTCTTCTTGAATATTTTGTTACTTCAACTTTAAGTTTTGTCACTCATGGAAAGGCCCAAATTATAAACTGTGACATAAGACGCTTTAAGTGTAATGGATTTATGATAATCGATATGTAAATCAATAAAAGATGGTAATAGTTCCAAAATAACGTCATGATATTATAAAAAGTTCATCATTTTGTATGGAGACTGATGGAATATCTCGTTGTGTGGAGACTAATGAAATAAGACTGCATGTATATATCTATGCGAGTATGTCCACGTGCAATAAATGTTGTAAGGGGTGTATGACGAAAATATTTTGCTGTATTGTAGAGGAAAAAATTGCGTGGGATGCAAATCTTGCGCATGTGAACAGTACTTAAGGAGTAAAGGCAAGTTATGAAAAAATGATCAATTGTAAAAATGGCACATTACCGCACATTCAGATTTGCTATATCTTTCACATGAGCGTATATCTAGTAGAATATGTTTGATTACACTCTATATAAAAATACAAGATTGTCGTTACCTGTCTACTTCAAATAAACGCTAAATTGCACCAGTTACCGTCGTCACTGTAACAATGTTCCGTGGAGGATACCCAAGGAGGATAATCAAGGAGGATACCCAAAACCCCACCTCTGCCTACTATGACAAATTCCTAGCTACTTCCCTGCAATCAAGTATCACTAAATAGTTTCTTTTAAGATATAACTTAAAATATAGAAAATCCTCTACAATGGTTTCAAAACCACTAGTGCTTTCGTCTTTTCCTTAATTTGTCGAAACAATATTTAAGAGAGATACTTTTTTTTGTTTTTATTTGGTGTTGGCGTTGCGAAAGTCTTTTTGTGGATTTTAATGGGAAGGTTATACGTTATTTGTTTCTTGCCTAACCTATCTCAGCAGAACAAAACAGAGCATAATTTAATTTCAGTAACTTATACATATAAAGTATCTCGTTACATACATACAAGTTTATATATAATAATTTCATATCAGCATACATACTTTTTTTCTTCATATTTTATCTGAAAAAAAAAAAAAAAAAAAAAAAAAAAAACAAAAAAACATGAAGTCAATACGAGTAATTTTTACATAACGCAATACTTAATATGTCTGCTTATGTAATTCTGTGACTGGTTGTTAACGTTGAAATGAATATGCGGATGAAAAATATATAATCAATAACTATAAAAGAGAATGTTCAGCCTTTTTATACGACGTATTTCTGCAGATGCGCCGGTTTATTGGACGTACAACACTAATTTTGGCATATAGCGCCCCTACATCAGCAATTTATGCCGTGACATATATTTATATTAGTAAATTGTTATACTTTTCTCTCTGTAAACAGATGAAAAATCAGTAAAATGGTTTAGGGAGACAGAAAGTGAACTTGAAAGTGAATGTGCTAGTTGGAAACCGACACCACTCGAGAGATAACTCGAATGTTCGAAGAAACTATAGAATTACCAGTCAAAATCAAATTACTATGGGATGCGTGAATGATTTGCAGCTCGTACTGAATATATCGCATCTTTAAACACGTTGAACTTCAATAAATATAAGTAGTTTTTCTTATCTCACCATGCAAGATGTTGACAAAATCAACAGGAAATGCCGGTAATGGAACGTACAATAAATCGTGTATTTAGAGTACCCGCATACGTTGGACACAGTGTTAATTGTAATACGCATAGTATCTTCTCAAATACGTAGAAATCAGAGTACCATAAGAAAATTAAAATTGTGCAATATGTTCATGAAATATTAAATAAATAGGTCAATTGCTGTTGTTTTTTTTCTTCTGGTCTGTTAAGCAAAGAAATACCAGGGAATCATTCTTGAAGCTAGTAGTCTTAAAACTATAAACAAGTGATGGACTTAAATTTTGGCCCTAAGTCTTATTAGAATGATAAACGTATAATGTTACTAGTAAATATTCATCTTAATGAGAGAAAATAATCTTTCAGCATCAACAAATTTTGGCATTAAAATTTAATTATTCATGAAGTTTCAATGCCTAAAGACTGTGTAAAAACGAATGCATTTTAGAAGGTCAATTATAAACCATATTGGGACTTCTTGCCGCTTCGTGAATCGCGCTATCGATTTTCTTGGATGATTTGAAAGAAGCCCCAATGCGGTTTATACCACTTGGACTTCTTGCCACACCATGAATCACGCTATCGATTTTTGATGATTTGCAGGTTTATACGCGTCGACACGCATACACAAATAGCACCCAATCCTTGTATTAACAACTTTATGGTAGCTTACTACAGAAATAAGTGCTTTGCTATTTTAGAATATCATAGAAACAGAATAAATGTCAGAGAATCGATCTTCTGAACGATTTTTTCGAACTACGCCATTTTGTTCATCCTTTGCGAACGACATCATATTGCGCATGTTATATCACGGAAGCGGCAGTCCACTTGATATTATTGCACAATTGTTATTTGCACGAAATTAAACTGTACAAAACATTTACAGAATGTAATTATATATTGTTAAAGGTATACGCTAGAATTCCCTGTATTTAAGATGCGCGAAATTCTTCCCAATCAAACTTTTGGTATTGAAGGACAATCATCTAAGAAACAAAAAAATATGCAATAGAAATCATAGGTCGCCAGTATTGAAAAAGTGTTATCTGCCCTTGAAAACTGCATTTTTAGGGGAAAGTTTGAAGAAATTCTATCATTGGGAAAATTATAGTCCCTAATTCTAGCGTACGCCTTTAAATACCATTCTCTGTATAAACGGAATCAATACAATTGAACTGAAATAAATGTTTTGTCTATTTTTGTCATTCTCACGTTTATGCATAGAACTCATTCGATATTTTATGCTTTGCAACTGCATTTGAATGGCAAACTCTACGCTTATATTGTTGTTTAATTTTGTTCATGATCAATAAAAAGATGACGTGCTCAAAAGCTCAAGTCTACAAAAATAAAACATGTAAACTTCTTATGTCCTGTTGTGGAAAACCCTAGAAACCTTAAATTATGTACAAATGTAAATATGAGCGCCACTTTGCGAAAACCAACGTTATAACTTTGCGACCAGTCCATACCTTTTACTTATCAGTTTCATACAAAGGCTGAAATTGATTAACGAACTGTATGGAGACCTCTGCTGTTTGGCACAGCGTTCGGCGCTCAGTTATAATGAATGAAATTGTTTACAAATGTTATTCCTACACCATATTCGTGTATCCAGTCGTATTAGTAATAAAATACAATACAATACAATGTAGGGATAACGCATGTTTTTTCGTGTTATAACATCTGTAGAGTCCTGAGGGATTGGTTGGTACCCGAGCCCGGTAGGGTGAGGGTACCAACGTATCCCGAGGGATTCTGCAGATGTTATAACACGAAACGAACATGCGTTAACGCTATTCTAGCATAAAACGCGTAAAAACTGATAAATGAATAGAATCTCACTCAACGTCATTAAATTTCCACGAAATGCGCGGGAATGTCTAAGTTGTTGTTTTACGTTGACGTCATTTTGTTAAAAAATTACCTTTTTTGGGCCGAATGACGTTTAGCTTTGCCACAGATCGCGCATATATAAAAAGGTGTTATAAGAGCACGCGAGCGTGAGAATCTCTCTGTTATCACACGTTTTCTCTCCTGTTAAAACACCCCCGAAAAGTGACAAGAACAGCAGTTTTATGCTAGAATGTAGGTATAACGCTGATTTTCGTGTTATAACATCTGCAGAATCCCGAGGGATTGGTTGGTGCCCGAGTCCGTTAGGGCGAGGGTACCAACGTATCCCGAGGGATTCTGCAGATGTAACACGAAATAAACATGCGCTAACGCTATTCTAGCATAAAACGCGTAAAACTGATAAGTGAATACAATGTCACTCAACGTCATTAAATTTCCACGAAATGCGCGGGAATGTCTTTGTTGTTTTTTTACGTTGACGTCATTTCGTTTTGAATTATCCGTTTTGGGCCGAATGACGTTTATGCTTTGCCACGGAACGCGCATATATAAAAAGGTGTTATAACAGCACGTGAGCGCGAGAATCTCTCTGTTAACACACGTTTTCTCTCCTGTTAAAACATTCCCGAAAAGTGACAAGAACAGCAGATTTATGCTAGAATGTTTTATTTCGGCATCAAACATTGTTTACAGTTTATATCCACATTGTACATGTACATTTTATTTCTGTATTTTATTTCGTACTGTCATACTTTGTGTTTGTACTTAATTAAATCAATGAAGCTTGAAGTTGTCAATTTAAAAATGTTTCTATTAATTAATAAGTCTTCATAAGTGACTTCCGCCCGGGAATGCGTTTGTGAACTTGATATCAGAGAAGACAAGATATTATAATTATATTGAAAATCAAAACTCAAGGCACTTCACACAAATTTGTCATTTGATTAAAAATACCACGTTAAGTGTTTTTAAATGCATGTTTAGGGTTTAACGTCCCACTGAAACATGGGTCTTATAGAGACTTTCCAGCTTGAAGCCCCCAGGTCCCCCTCCGCAGGGGCGCATCGAGACTTCCAGCTTTCCATGGTGGAGGAAGACCTCAGGTTCACCTCCGCACGGACGGACACTTGGGTAGACCAACCAACCTTTCGTAAGTTAGCTGGATGGTTTCCTTGAATAAAAGAGTTTTCGATCTTTATTATGCAACTTATTTTCAAGGTAATTGCTTTGTTTTATGCAAATACCTCTTTTATCTTTCACGAAATAGTACTAATATGCATATGAAATTGTAAAACAAAAGTAAACAATTTATATTTTTCAAGTGAAAGTCGTTTTCCGAAAATACATTCAGTCGTGCAAATATATGGCAACTGAGCGGGGACGTGTGTGCATATTTTCAACTAATGACTAACCATCGAGATGGTTATGTCTTCCGAAGAACAACAAACTCGTACAAATGACATAGCATATCGTGGTTATGACATTTAAAAAAAAGCAACACATGATCATTCTTAATGTCCGTACAAGCTCTTTATTCGTGTTAATATATCTGTATAATTGTATCGCATTGTATACTCATATACCTGTACTGGTTTTTTTTTTTTAGTTAATAAAGGTATGTTCTGTTCTGTTCAATATAACTGGCGAAAACGTGATGGTACTAAAAGGATTTCATATGTCTCATATACAACAATTAATTCACGAGGAAATTACTACACTTCAATGCACTATTACCATCTGTTAACTACAATTAAAACTAATCTATTTCGTGCAATATATAATTGTTACCTGAGAAATTAGAAATGTTAAATGATGAAATTAATCAAAGATGACAACTTTCTTTAAATATAATCTGCCGTAACTTCCTTATTTAGCGTGCACTTTCCTTCAAGTCATTGTTTGATGCACATTAATATGTCTCAACATAAATTGTGCGATATAATGACATTTTTGCGTATTAAGTATATATTCTATAATTTCATTGCTACTGGACCATGATGCTTAAAAGAGCAATGCATTTACACAATTTATTTGTCGATGTTTCGGCACTTTGAGATTTTTCGAAAATGTTCATTAAAATATAGACGCAGATTTTGAAACTGCTAAATTTATAATTCGTTCTATTTTTATAAAATGACAACATTTTTCACGAAACTTCATTTTACCATAGCTCTCTTCGTTACAAAAATGCACCAAAACTTAATCAGTAAGTTATGCAAACCGATTCCTAGTCAAAAAAATAGCGTCAGCTTATTATCATTAAACATTTAAGCCGCACCATGAGAAAACCAACATAGTTCGTTTGCGACCAGCATGGATCCAAAGCAGTCTGCGCATCTGCGCAGTCTGGTCAGGATCCATGTTGTTCGCTAACGGTTTCTCTAATTGCATTTGGCTTTGGAAGCGAACAGCATGGATCGCAGTCTGGTCTGGATCCATGCTGGTCGAAAACGCACTATGTTGGTTTCCTCGTGGTGCGGTTCATTTGTCGTAATTTCCGTTTAAAATGAGTCAGAAACAATCCCCGTTGTACAGGTAGACTGTAAATATTGTGAAAATGACACCGAAAACAACTGGTAATATTACATACCGGATTTTAGTATTACTTTTTAACCAAAAGACACATCAAATGTCCTATAGCGTGAGTAAGATATGAATAAATAATTCATTTTTCTTTTTGATAGTTTTAAATAAGTCGAAAACTGTTCAAAATTAAGTCGTCTGTTGGACCTAGTATTAGTATATATCTCCGGGGGGCAACATCAATTGCACACTTCACTTTGTAAGACTAATTTATTGGCACCGTATTCCCAAAAGGTGGGACTATACCATAAAAAGGCATTTCGCAAGATAATGAGTGCATGTTATTTTCTGTGTTCACTTACAAAATCACCGAACTGTATTGCAGATATAAAATAACCGATAGCTCACACAGAAATTGTTCGGTCTGTTCATAGGACAATATTGGGGCGTTACTATGCCAACGGATATTATCAATACTTTATTTTTCTATTCTTAGACTGGAATCGGAAATTCGGATTTTCTTCCATATGAAGAACAAAGTCTTGTTCTAAGAGAGATATTGGACGATAACATACTTAATTGACAGATCGGTTTCAATTTATGATGCAAATCTGGATGGATATGGAATTTACGTAACGCTGTCTGTTCAGCTGCTTCTTGTTTAAACAAAAGGAAGATATTACTTGGATATTTTTTTCAAAGTCTGCTCAAGGGGCAAGAATATAATAAATTTACTTTACACAAAATGTTTACGTTTTGTGCTTAAAACTAAACACGAATCTTTGAAGTGATAGGAGTTCTTGAACTACAAATTTATGGTGACATTGTGAAATAATATACAAATACGGATCTGTGCCATCATGTCATAGAGAATGGAGATGACATAACTCGCCACCTGGTGTTTTGGAAAGTAAGGAAAATTTACGAATTTGTTTTTTTCATGTTTGTTCATGACAAAACTATTTTTACTATTTTAATCTTAGAAGATATTTAAATATAATCCTGACTAATCTACTTTTAGTTTCGTTTTACATCCATCGCAAAACATTATTTTGTGAAGCTAGATGTTTAGTTTATCAACATTAAATGAGCCGTGCCATGAGAAAACCAACACCAGCATCCGCGCAGTCTGGTCAGGCTCCATGCTGTTCGCTTTTTAAGCCTACTGCAATTAGAGAAACCGTTAGCGAACAGCATGGATCCTGACCAGACTGCGCGGATGCGCAAGCTGGTCTGGATCCATGCTGGTCGCAAACCCACTATGTTGGTTTTCTCATGGCACGGCTCAAATCATTTTAAAATGTTGATAAAAATGTTGATAAAATGTTGATAAAAATTGATTTTCATGACGAGATATCAAAGTGATTTCCATCACAAAGGGTTTTATCTCTTTGTACGAATATAACTAAACTAAACGCGTGTTATCGCAGGTATTAGGAACATAGTTAAGGTAAGGAGACACCTGTCATGATATCTTAGTTCTAAACATTTTGATGATTTCAAGAATGAATTTAAAAAAAAAATCTTGTAATGCCATATAATACAAAAACGCTTGACATATACAGTCAAAAATGTGCTAACATCAACTGTAAACAAGGACCGCTTGGCTCATTTGAATCTCTGATATTGCAGTAGATTTGGTAAGTGAAGAAAGATCGATTGCAATTGAAATTGCAGTTGTTTTGACCGGAGAAGAAAACCCGAATGTAATTGACATTGCAGTATTTTTGAACGGTGAAGAAAACCGACTGTAATTGACATTGCAGTAGTTTTGACCGGTGAAGAAAAACCAACTGTAACTGACAGTGCAGTAGTGTTGACAAGTGAAGAAAACCGACTGTTATTGACATTGCAGTAGTTTTGACCGGTGAAGAAAACCCGACTTTAATTGACATTGCAGTTGTTTTGACCGGTGAAGAAAAGCCGACTGTTATTGACATTGCAGTAAATGTGAACGGTGAAGAAAAACCGACTGTTATTGGCACTGCAGTAGTTATGACCGGTGAAGAAAACCCGACTTTTTTTGACATTGCAGTTTTTTTTGACCGGTAATGAAAAACCGACTATAATTGACATTGCAGTAGTTTTGACCGGTGAAGAAAACCCGAGTGTAATTGACATAGAAGTAGTTTTGACCGGTGAAGAAAATCCGACTGTAATTGACAGTGTAGTTGTTTTCACCGGTGAAGAAAGGCCGACTGTAATTGACAGTGCAATAGGTTTGACCAGTGAAGAAAGACCGACTGTAGCTGACATTGCAAAACATGTAGTTTTGACCTGTGATAAAAGACCGACTACAATTGACATTGCAATAATTTTGACCAATAAAGAAAGACCGACCGCAGTTGACATTGCTATAGTTTGACCAACGAAGAAAGACCGACTGCATTTGACAGCGCAGTTTTTATGTTGGTGATGCAGTAGTTTTTACCCGTTGAGAAAGATGGTTTGCAGTTGACAGTGCAGTACTTTTGACCTTTAGGCTTTTTCTAACATGTTTCTGTATATAGGCGTGACAATAAATATCTAGCTGCATTAATGAACATTAAATTGGTTAACATATACAAATGTACTTATAAACGCTTGTTTATGATCCAGCTTTATCAGTTATTGTTATTGTGTGTGACAAAAAGTTAAAAGAAACATGATATTTAAAACACATTCATTAAGAAACAACATCTTTACAATAGGATCTGTTTTAATTTTGATATTTAACAGTGGTTATAGAAGGAATGTAAAAAACTTATAAAACTTTATACTATCATTTGAAAAGCTATAATTTGTGTTTTGTTTAACAAATAATCAATGTCTTTGAGTGGTTTGTCGTCTAATTAATCATGGTTCAGATGCGTAGGAACTGAACCACCAGGGCGTTAGTATGAGTGAATCTGAACGATGAATCGTGGTAAAGTAGACTACAAACTACAAGAAGGCCTTGATTATTTTTATTCTTAAATGTTCACTGAAATATTTTTATCAAAATGCGTAATTTGACGTCATAATTGACGTCATAATGCTCTCTTAAAGGTAGGCGCGTCAATCGTTGTTTATTACAGATTCTAACAAGATCCGATTCATTTTCCTATTAAACAAAGAATACTGAAAACAGTGAATTATTAAACATTCTAATACGACCAGCAAATAACCTACATACATGTAGAGCAAAATCTATCTCGGGTTATTCTGCAATAAACCACTCGCGTGCAATGACGTCATCCGATCCAGGTGCGTAGCACGGTCTTAAAAAGTAGTTACCATTTTTTCAAACACTTTTGATACCAATTCGTCGTGTTAGAATCGAAATAATAAGTTCCCAAGTGTGATTTATCGTAGAATAACCCGAGTTTTTCGTTCATATGCGTAAGAATATATCACAAAGGCCGTAGGCCTGAGTGATATATTGTTTCGCATATGAACGAAAAACTCGGGTTATTCTACGATAAACCACGTTTAGGAACTTATTATATCTTAAACAATTCACTGTTCTGACGTCACAATTATTACGTCATAGCGTCAAACGGCAAAGCGGCGCGCTGGAAAAGAAACCAATTGAAAACGGGCAATAATTTAATGAATGCCGTCAATGATGTACTTTAAAAGTCCTTGGTAACGTGTTAGAATCGAATTAATATATCTCATTTAGTGATTTGCTCTTGAATAAATTCAGTGTTTGTCGTTCAGATGCGTATTATTATATCACTCGGGCTGCGCCCTCGTCATATGATTCCTTCACATCTGAACTCCAAACTATGATTTATTCAGCGACAAATGGCTAAATGAAATATATTATTTCTTAAACATACAGAGCTTTAACTTCTCCTTTGTTTAAATGACATTCAAATCAGACGTGTTAGAACATATTTAATATGTTTTTTTTTCGGATGCCGATATCCCTATAACCAAAATCTGATTTGGTTACCATAAACTGACTTTAAACCAAGTGTAATTCATATATGAGCCGTGCCATGAGAAAACCAACATAGTGGGTGTGCGACCAGCATGGATCCAGACCAGCCTGCGCATCCGCGCAGTCTGGTCAGGCTCCATGCTGTTCGCTTTTAAAGCCTATTGGAATTGGAGAAACTGTTAGCGAACAGCATGGATCTGATGCGCAGGCTGGTCTGGATCCATGCTGGTCGCAAAGCCACTATGTTGATTTTCTCATGGCACGGCTCATATTATCTAAATGGCAATGCTTCCTCGGCAAACTTCATGATATCAAACTTCCTTTAGGTGATTGGAATCAAGGGAACGGATCTGTTCGTAGGAAGGAAGTTGTTTTTTTTTTCTCGCTTTAGAATAGGTTACACCCGTTTAACTCATTCTTATCTTCTGAAGAAAGAAGACCAGTCTGAATGTATGAATTGTCAAGCACTTATTAAACATATTTAAATCGAATGTGTGGACTTCGCCCTACAGCGCCGTACATACTTTGACGTTCAATCTTTGAAAGAAATGTTTGAAACAGTTTCTATCGACATTTAAAACAGATAGGCATCTAACAGACAGGCATCTATCATAAAATCTTAAAATGAAATTTGTTTATTCACACTTTTTGGCGATTTTACTATCTTTACAACTGATATTCTTAATTATTCTAAATGCTTTTAGAGATGTTTCTCCATTTACGTTTTCAATATAACTTTTTCTCGGCGATTTATGCCCATTTTTTGTCGATTCGCCGAAAAATCCAACTCAATCAATTTTTATACTGCAGATGATATCACTTGTTGAATAACTAATTACGTAACCATACAAAACAATATTCTAGCAAATGAAATACTGCCTTGAATGTCTCATGTCTTTCGTATATAATTAATGACTTTGATGTACAATATATTCATTGTAGTTTTATGCTTGAATAATGTCGAGGCATGTTTGTGTCCGTATTAATTACGCAGATGTTACTGTGTTGTAATAAACACATGAACATTAGATAAGGAGGCCTATTTATGTATCTTGCATGCTGGACAGGTTTTCCCGTGTTTTTACCAGAGCTGGATAAAACTCATCTTACACCCTCAAGTGCAAGATGATGTACATGCTGTAATTTATGAATAAATGCGTAAATTCATACATGTATGCTACTATAATAAAATAGTGCCTGAAAGAAAGCATTCGCTTGATTTTATTTATTGCATTGATGAATACTGTATGCAAGAAAAAATATGTTATCTGTAGAAGGTGGGATTTCGACAGAGCCTCGTTACCGCCTAAACATTTTACCCTCAAGCCAGATATTTCTGTCCACGCCTTCAACAAGTGAAATATTCTTATAATCGTATTATGGCTATAAATTAAAAAAAAAACGTCATGTCAAGCGAAATAGTTCATTTAGGTGCCTTCGTACTAACAACATGAATAAACTAGCATTATAACTATAAAGCCTTTCTACAGATATACAAGAGAAGTCGTACAAAATGATAAATAAAATAATCTAGAAGATTATTCCTAAACAATTAAGCCAAATAACTACAGACTTAATTTGAGTCCTAGATGTTATATAATGTGCACTTGCCTCGACTTAAGGGAATTCTATTAGATATCTATCTTCTATCTATCTATCTTCCGTTACTGTCTATCCCTTTGCGGGGACGTAGACTATAAGGATCTTACATGCCTGTCTGTGTATAACAGGGTTTTCCCTACCCGAGGAACAGTGTGGAATAGAAAACCATGCGCGCAACGTAGCATACTCAGTTACTCGGCTGAGTAACATTTAAAAAAGGTTAAAAACTCCGTAGAAGCAATATAAAACTGATCAGGAGTGGGTATGGGTGGGTGTAGTGACAATGTCATAGCATATGAGTATGTTGTTGTCTTGGTCACTGATTAATAATTTTTGTGTCGGCAGATTGCTGTTGCTCTTTTATCAAAAGTTCGATCAAAATTCATATATTTTGTTGTTTTTTCTTGCTCCACTTGCACTTGTTATTGTAAATACATATTTAAATCTAAATACATTGAAACTTCCAAATATATATATGATTTCAGATGCATATATACTATAGCTGATATTGACCATAAGAACGATCTTCCTAATGGCAATTCTCCATCACTAGTAAAATTTGGAAGGATAAGCAACCGTGTCTGTAACAACTATCAATTCCCAAGCATTATTTCCTAGACAAAAATACGTTATCTATCCCATAATCAAAGAGAATCAACAAGAGCAAAAAGAACAGATTCATAAATTAACATTTAGACTTTGTTATCCTCATTGTCATAGTATAACATTTTATTTCAGTCATATAAACTATCAATTCATTAATTTCTACTTGGAAAACATACCATTATGACTTCATATTTCCGGGTCATTATACTGCAAAGCTACTACTCAGTCCTACATCACTCCGTCGAGGGAGGGGGTAGTATAAAGAAACCAAATTTCAATTCCAGCCACCTTCTTCTTATGCCCTTACACTCATCTCCCAAAATTTATTGCAGAAAAAAAATACATCAATCAAAATTATTCAACGCACGAAAAAAGTATACATCCTACACCTCAATACGTTTGAAATACGGTAATACCTCGATTTCTTTAAAATAAAAAAGTGGAAATCCACAGGCCGCCCAACACGACATAAACGAAAATGTTGCAGGTTCGGTTTGATTGACGGTAGTGGAAGTGCAAGCCCTCTAGCCCCAAGTTGAGCAGAACTAAACATTTACACATGTTATAAATACCAGAAAGTAATTTAGAAACGTAGGATATACATATGTGCATATTGCCTTTTGTTTGAATAAACTATCTATCTGTCTATCTAACTGTGTAATAAATATTCAAAACCAGCAAATATTTAATTACTAATATCGTCTGGACAATTCCTTTATTATTGTTTCGTGATATAGATTTTATATTACAGTCTAAACACCTGTCACAAGACTTTTGTCTCTGTATCATTATTTACTTGATGGTTTCCAATAATGCAATGATACATTTCACGGAAATTGTAAGTTTTGAAAGGAAGGCGATTGTGATATCAAAAACATGCAACAGATGGCAAACAATAGCTTGGTCAAAAAATTAATATAATGCTTACAACATTTACCTGTAACTGCAATAATTAAAAGAGAATTTACCGTAAATTTAGTTGAAGAATGAAAAAAGAATCTGTTGAAGTAGCTTCATCATTTTGTCTGTTTTGAAATTGTGCATAAGTCAAAGTTTGTCCTCAGCAGTCTGATCAGTTTATAGGCATTTTAGAGTATTTACTGCAAGTTAATTTGCATATATGAACACATGTGTACTTTATTTAAGAATTGAATGCTCTTTTATGTGCGTTTATACGGGTATAAAGCACACTGGGACTTCCTGCAAATTCATGAATCGATCAAGCGATTCTTGGCCTTCCAGTGTGGTTCATACCCATATGAACGCACAAAAAAATAGCATTCAATTCTTATATTTACATTTTACGATAGCTTGCTACAAAAATAACTGATTTTCTTTCTAGGAGTATCAGAAAATCAAAATAAAGGTCAAGATATTGATCTTTCCGCCATCCTGTAACAGAACAGTCAAAAGCGCCCGCTCACGTTCAAATATAATTCGCCTTCCGATAAAAATACAATTCCTGGTTTTTGTTTGAAATATTTTAACTCCAGTGAAAATTCATACAGTCGTGTTCTGTGATCTGTGACACCAGAAAAATTAGTTAAAGCTATAATTAAATGTTCTTTTTCAAAGTTTTGGCTTCCAATTTTTAAATAATTTTTGGAACGTGACCATTCTGTTCATGTTTTTTGTGAAGGACGTCAGTTTACGCGTGCAATCTCGCGGAAAGGGTCGTCATTGATATTATTACTCTAATGTTGTTTTTATGAAAATTAACGCATTTGTCTTTCCATATAAAATGTATAGTGAATGCAAATTTTGTATACAACAAATAAGTTTGGAAACAGAACTCGTTGTTAATTTGTGAATAACAAATTTCGTCCTGCCTAGTCCAAGTCCTTCTAAAATGTCAGCCCCACTCCCCTCCCCGACCCCGATTTGTAACGTTTATCAACTTATATAGACCTTTCTTTACATTCCGAGCCGTTTGTGAGTATTTTGTTCTAAACTAAAGAAGCATAGTTTTGGTTAGATAAGTCACCAAAAATTTGCTCTAAAATTTCCACGGGGAGTCTCCCCGGACCCCGCTGGAGGAGGGGATTCCTCCTCCCACACTCTCCCCTTGAGTAACATCTAAATTGATCACGCTACGCCCCTGAAAACCGAGCGTTAGCGAGATTTTTTATCCAAACTGTCACGTGGGTAGGGAAAACAGCTGTCTTACACAGGCAGACATGTTAGATCATTTTTCTTGCCCATCACGTTCAAAATAGATCGTGGAGACAAATAGAGTTGGGTATTTCCTGGCATTATTTATATAGTTTATGACGTCACAATAGTGCCAGTACTATGTGACGTCACCTTAGTGCACGCTATTTTAGACAAGATTTTTACCTAGGGAAAGACAGGAACATCTAACCCCGGCGCGTGCCCGGACAAATGTATGCTTTCCCCGCTAGGTATATAGGCAAGAAACTTTCGTGTGCGTCATCCCACGTGTTCGTAGGAAACAAAAGAAACTAGGGCAATTAAAAGGGAAAGGAAAATGCGTTAGTGATTTAAAAGATAAAAACTGGGATGGAGAGCAACTTTATGGTGAATTATGTTCAATGTTGCAAAAGGGTTGGAAGATGAAAGATTATTCTATTGTACTATAGTCCTTGGGGAAAAGAGTGTTTGTAACAGTCAGTGCTTGCAGAAATTAACGTGTAAGACAGTGGATGATAATGGCGAAATTGCCTAGTTAGAGGATGAGTTAATCTTCCATGGGAATTGCAACCCGCTGATTTCAGATTTTTTACATAAGAGAGAGAGTCAGGTTTGTGTGTATGGAGACCAGACTTCGGAGCTGTATTCCAATATTCCAGTTATGGTCTAACGAGGGGCTGATATGCCATGGATTATAAAGTTATATAGACATTGACAGTATTTCGTGATCCCAAATAACCAAAATATATACAACAGCACCCGATATTTAGTATTATTACATACTCGTTTCTATTCCCCGTTAAGTAACACTGGTACCGGAAACGTCAATATTTTCCCATACACTGACGCCTGAATTTCATATCGGGTGCGTGACGTAATTCAGTGTGTGTTGTTGCATTTTTTTTCTATTTACTTTTGTTTTGTCAATCCTATTAAGGCTATTGAATATATTTGTGATGTTTACATAATATTTATATGTGTAGATGCGTATGTAATAAAAAGGTTATTATCTTTGCATCGGGAAATATGCACTCGTTCTTCAGCGGAAGAATATTGCGCTCCTAAAGTCGCGCAATATTTCCGCTGAAGAACTCGTGCATATTTCCCGATACAAAGCTAATAACCTATAAGAATGTATGATTAACTCATAATACATGTTATTACATACTCGATTCTATTCCCCGTAAAGTTACACTGGCACCGGAAACGTCAATATTTTTCCATACACTGGCGCCTGAAATTCATATCGGGTGCGTGACGTAATTCAGTGTGTGCTGTTGCACTATTTTTTTTCTATTTAGTTTAGTATTGTCAGTCCTATTTAGGCTATTAAACAAATTCATGATATTTGCATTATATTTATACGTGTAGATGTGTATGTAATATAAAGGTTATTATCTTTGCATCGGGAAATATGCACTCGTTCTTCAGTGGAAGAATATTGCGCTCCTAAAGTCGCGCAATATTTCCACTGAAGAACTCGTGCATATTTCCCGATACAAAGCTAATAACCTATAATTACTGTGTTATTTAGAGAAATAATAATTGAACTACAATAGTAGTTCTAACGTTAGTTTACACCCTCACTCCGTAAGAATATTTAAGAAATAATATATCTTATTACATACTCGATTCTATCCCCCGCTAAGTTACACTGGTACCGGAAACGTCAGTATTTTTCCATACACTGACGCCTGAATTTCATATCGGGTGCGTGACGTAATTCAGTGTGTGTTGTTGCACTGTTTTTTCTATTTAGTTCAGTATTGTCAATTCTATTCAGGCTATTGCACATATTTATGATATTTACATAATATTTATACGTGTAGATGCGTATGTAATAAAAAGGTTATTATCTTTGCATCGGGAAATATGCACTCGTTCTTCAGCGGGAGAATATTATTATTATTATTATTATTATTATACCAGATTTATATAGCGCCCTTTTCATGATCAATTTCACGTTCAAAGGCGCTTTACATAGTTCCTAAAGTCGCGCAATATTTCCGCTGAAGAACTCGTGCATATTTCCCGATACAAAGCTAATGACCTATAATTATCCAGTGATTTGTCGTTGAATAAATCATTGTCTGGAGTTCAGATGCGAAGGAATTATATGACGAGGGCGCACCCCGAGTGATATAATAATACGCATCTGAACGACAAACAATGATTTATTCAAGAGCAAATCACTAAATGAGATATATTAATTCGATTCTTACACGTTACCAAGGATTTTTAAGTATATCCTTGACTACATTCATTAAAAATTTGCCCGTTTTCAATCGGTTTCTTTTCCAGCGCGCCGCTATGCCGTTTGACGCCATGACGTAATAATTGTGACGTCAGAACAGTGATTTGTTGTAGTATAATTCACTGTTTTCTGCCTTCTTTGTTTAATAGGAAAATGAATCGGATCGTGTTAGAATAGATTTTTTTTCATTTTATGTTTCTTTAGGTTTTTTTTTTAAGCCAATTTACAATGTATTACAGTGAGTTTTATTTGGTTTTATTATATCTCCTCTTAAAGTCCCGTAGAGAAAAGCAATATAAGAGCTTTGCGACAAGCAAGGATGTTTGTTTATCAATATCAGCACCTGTATTCGACTGATAACCGAATAGTGTCTGCAAAGATTAGCGTTGGTTTTCGCACAGGGGCGCTCAAAATGTAAAATTCTACCTGTCAATTATAGCAAATTTTACTACGAGATTTTCACGATTTCCATTCTTTTTAATGTAGCGCGTCAAAGTTACCATGTAGAAGTCTGGAATAGACTCGTTTTGTCCTGAAAACAGTAAACAAATTATTTATTTAAACATTTGAAAATATTTGAAATGAAAGAAACTGTGTTTGTTTCACGGGCAACATAGAACTATATTTTTTACTAGTGAACAACAGAGTTCACATTTTGACCCGTTTGCAAAGCCATCATCGAAGTTCAACAGGTGATTACACTTAACCCTACAAGACAATAGTCTATGGTGACATACTGACAAAAACATTCATTTCTATTGTAACAGCTGTAGGTATTTTGTTACTGAGACAAAGGGGATGAATGAAAGAAACCGCGTCGTTTTGACCGATTATTTCTCTTGTTGCCAACGGTATTTACTTAATTTAATTGGAATGTGATCTTATTTCTCATCGTGATTACTGGAAAACGAATACCAGAATCTTTATTTGTCTACTACGTTTATTCTTACGCATAAAATACCAAAAATGACCTGAATTAAATAAGATAATGAAACAGATTGATGCAAGGTCAGGATCATACCTAATTATTGCTTGATAATGAATACATGTGTATGATATTTTCTGATATCTAATTATTATGACAAGTTATATATGAAAAATATAGTCCGTGCTCAGCTTTTTTTGCTTGACAATTTGTCACAGTTTTTGTGATCTTTATTTTTGACTAACAAAACCTTCTGTAACGAGAAAGTTTCTGAAAAAAAAATGAAACTATTGCTTTCTTTTTGTTTGAATTAATTTTCATAAAATGCACAGAATGTAGTATGAAAGTCTGTCTGTGTATTCTATATTCTTGTATATGTGTCCTAAAGAAGTATAAAAATATTAATACTGTCTGTTATCAGACCCAATAATTATATTGAAAAGATAACACAACACGGTAAATTGTGTCCATGTATAAAGGTAACACCTTAAAAACGAATATCAGTTCAGCTGGTTGATTATTGGATAAGTTTCATGATCTTTAAATTGTTGAAAATAATGATTGCATAACGAGATGTATAATTGATTTTATCTGAAACGCTTTGTCTGGGTTTTTGCAGATGGGTTAACGCTCTGTAATATAATAGCCCGCCCGCTTAGCTCAGTAGGTAGAGCGTCGGTCTACGGATCGCGGGGTCGTGAGTTCGATCCTCGGGCGGGGCGTATGTTCTCCGTGACTATTTGATAAACGACATTGTGTCTGAAATCATTAGTCCTCCACCTCTGATTCATGTGGGGAAGTTGGCAGTTACTTGCGGAGAACAGGTTTGTACTGGTACAGAATCCAGGAACACTGGTTAGGTTAACTGCCCGCCGTTACATGACTGAAATACTGTTGAAAAACGGCGTTAAACCCAAAACAAACAAACAAAACAAATGTAATATAATATGGCCCTAATTGTTGTAACCGTGTTTGAATAAAATTGCATGTATTACATTTCTTAAAACTGCCGAATATGAAACAGTTTTGACATAACAATGCCCTTTTAGCTGAATTCACTTACGCGGGTACGGCAGTTTAATCCAAATCATTATTTCTTTTCAGACTATGCCATAAGAAAAAAAAGCTAATTTATTTGGAGATTTAACCCCATTTTCAATTTTGCACCTGTCATAATTTATTGAGTGGTGTACAATAACCTCTAGTTTCTTTATCAGAACTTCTGCTGATAAGAGTTACCAAACAGAGCGATATTATAGTGGCCATGCATAAAGGTACATGTTAAATTTATCATTACGGACATAATTTAGGATAATTTAAACATGGAACACAATTTAATCGGTGAGTTATTGTTTTGATTGCACTGCCTTATTTCGTCAGCATTTTAGAAATTAGTTTGTGCTGTTATGAGATTATGCTACTGGATTTCATCTGAACATTTTTTTTTCATTCAAAACAGTTTCGGGAAATTGATTTAGAAGCAATTTCAAGTTTAAATCTAAACAAGTTGATTAGCTTGGGTAGGTGTCATTGATCTAGATTTCAACAGTCTATGTATGAAATTTTAGTTTAGATATTTGAAATATTTAAAAATCAAATTGCCAAACATTTATGCCCACCGTTTTAACATGATTTAAGTTATCTGGATGAAAATTTATGATCGCTTTATAAAGACAGTGCGAATTTACTTTTATCTTAACACCTAACTGTTTGTTGTACCATTATATTTCATTTTTATAAAGTTAACAACATAAATCATATAAGGCTTACGTAAAGTCGGTGGTTCTAAACAGGTGCCCGCTCGTGATGAAATAATGCACGGAGGGGCACCTGCGGTCTTCCTCCAACAAAAACGCTGGAAAGTCGCCATATGACATATAATTGTGTCGGTGCGAAGTTAAAACGCAACAAAATAAAAGAATAAATCTTAAATTAAAACGTTCTACATAGTAAAGTTAGAATAACCACCAGACCCCACCACTTTAATACTATGAGTCTGAAAGACATTTACTATTTATCAAAAGTAGCCATGTTATCATAATGGCTAGTAAAGACAGCTTGATATGGAAATATTATTTACGATACAAACTAACTTTCTTTATTTATACGTTTTACTTAGTTCATGCATGTTAAGATTAATATAAAACACTTAAGTCTTTCAACGTTTGCAAGTATTTGATAATATATAATTCAGGTACGCGAAAACAGATGAAAACATTATTTTCTAAAGTGCTCGCTTTTATCTACAGAGATTTTACCACTATGACAGTAGTTCCACATATTGCACTCCTAGAAAAAAAAAGGAGCAATGATTATTTAAATTCATCACGAAAGCCTGTGGTTTTTACCTGTAACATGCATTACTTCAGGTCAACCTAGTAACATAATTGTTCGACATAGATAGCTGGACAGACAAAAGAAACTGGAATGAAAATAAATTGGTTGACAGATCATGAGTGAATTGCGGACAATCATATACAATGTCTAGAATATGCAATAAAGGCAAAATATTTACTTAATTGTTTAATAGATTAAATAACTACACTATTAAACAAATTGCTTATGTGCTTCCTTGATGCCTTGTTTTGTTATCCAATCATGCGAAGTAACATGGAAGATTCGTTGCGCTACCTGATGCATGTAATAACTAAGACGATCTACTTTAATCTGTTATCGTCGCTCTAAAAGTGAACAGACAGAGGACACTTTGTTTTAAAATTCATACATGTATATAGGTAACTGTTATATGATTAAGATATTACAAACATTATTGTTTGGATAATGTCAACTTGTAACGATAAAATAATATTATTTCTTACTTTCTAGAATTACCATCATAAATGAAGTAAAACAGTCATGTCCCAAGTATCTTAAAACTTTAAAGAATGAGGCCTTAAATGAAATGTAAATGCGATCCGTATTTACATTTTACAACAAAAACGCCGCTGAAGAAGGCCAAATACTTGAAACTTTGGCTACTGCACTTCTAATTATCGTTTACTAGTGAACATCATATTTCACATTATGACACGTGGCGAAGCCTGTGAAGTTCAACAGGTGAAATAAATGAACTGTTTGACTTGAGTTCCGCTTAAGCCGGTGCTGGGGGTGTGAGGGACGTAATTGCACGTTCTATTACTTCTCATGAACGGACTCGCTGCTATTATTTGGCTTGGTTGAATTCTATGCTTCCAGTGGATCTTCTTAAAGATTTTATTGACTTGATCGAAGGTATCGATAAATAAAGATTTGGTGATTACACTGAAGCTTACGAGACAATAGTCTCCTCGGCTGACATGCTTAGTGCCTTGCTTTGATGGCATACTGACAGAAACATTCATTTCTTTTGTAACAGCTGTAGGGGGTGAATGAAAGAAACCACGTCGTTTTGACCGATTATTGCTCTTGTTGCCAACGGTGTTTACTTAATTTAATTGGAATGCGCTCTTATTTCTCATCATGATTACTGGTGAAGCAAATATCAGGATGTTTATTCATGCGCATAAAATACACCCCCCCCCCCCCCCCCCCCCCCCCCACCCCAAAAAAAAAAAAAAAAAAAAAAAAAATAACCTGTTTTGAAGAAAATAATGAAACAGTTCGATGACACTATTTATTGATTTATAATGATTCTTTTTCTCTTTTCTAATCATTATGAAAAGTGAAAAATATATGAAAAATATAGCCACATTATTTTGCGATCTTTATTATGGATTGATAAAAGCTTTTGTAAACGAGACAGTTTGTAAAAAATGAAACTATTGCTTTCAAAAAATGGAACTATTGCTTTCAAAAAATGAAACTATTGCTTTCAAAAAATGGAACTATTGCTTTCATTTTGTTTGAAATATGTTTCTTAAAAAATGCACACAGTTTAGTATGAAAGTCTGTCTGTATGTTCTATATTTTGGTATGGTATATGTCTGTATGTTCTATATTTTGGTATGGTATATGTCTTAACTCTTAGACTGCTGGCGGCAGATGATTCTGCCTTTGCGACAAGTGCAAACCAAGATCAGCCTGCACATCCGTGCAGTCTGATCATGGTCTGCACTGTTCGCTATTCAGTCAGTAAATTTTCAGTGAACACCCCTTTGAGTAATAAGTGGTACTGTCCAAATTGAAAGATGGACCAGTCCATTATAGAAATATAGCAGGGTAAGGGTTAATGAAGTATAAAAAGTTATAATACTCTGTCTGTTATCAGACTCAATATTGAAAAGATTACGCAACACGGCCAACTGTGTCCTTTTATAAAGGTAAACACGTTAAAAACGAATCTCAGTTCTGTTGGTTGCTTCTTGAATAAGTTTCATGTTCTATAAATTGTTAAAAATAATGCTTACATAAGGAGATGTATAAAGAATTTTATCTGAAACGCTTTGTCTGCCAGTGGGTTTATGCAGGTGGGTTAACACTTTGTAATGTAGTATAGCCCTGGTTTATATAAAAGTGCATGTATTACATGTTGACATAAGAATACCCTTTTAGCTGAGTTCATGTTGATATATATGAACTGACACAGGTATTGTCCGTAAGTATTGACCTGGCACTCATGAATATTCCGTATGTTTCCGTAGAGTAATTTTTGGTGTACGAACCCAAACAAGATATAGCTATCGAAAAGCTAATTATATACCATCACGCATCATGTGCGGATATAGCTGTGCGGACAAAGCGTTTTGCCACTAATCTCAGGGTTGAGTGTTCGACTCCTCTGTCTGCCCAAATTAATTTTTTTTATGATTTTACCTGTAAAAGACGGAAACTTGTCTCACTTATCATGTTTTATAAACGAAATACTCTACCATCGATTACCATTCTTCTACGTACATAAAGCCGTTCTTCAAAATGTCGTTAAAATCTTCAGGACCGGACAAGCATTCATTCATTCATTCATTCATTCATTCAACGGACAATTCAAAGAACTGTTGTTAGCGATACAAAATGCAATGTTTCATAAAAATATATAATCATAGATACAAATACAAACACAAGGAATTATATTTTAAAAAATGGTTAGAAAAGATTTCGAACCCATGGTAACGTGTTTTCAAGTCGGAGAGCTTACCACTACACCACTGTGCCGTTGGTTCCCTAAATTGATTATTTTGATAAATCTAGATATTTTCAGTACACGAATATCACGTGAAATAACGAAAACGCCCGAAAATATTGGCGAAGATTAATGAGTGTCAGGTCAATACTTACGGACAATACGGAAGTTTAATCCAAATCATCATTTCTATTCAAACCATGCCATAAGAAAGACGGCTAGTTCATTTGAAGATTTCAACCCATTTTGCACCAAATATTTTACTATGTCATAATTTATTCAGTGGTATACAATAACCTTATGTTTCTTATCAGACCTGCGGCTGATAAAAGTTACCTAACAGGGCAATATTATAGTGTCCATGCATAAAGGTATATGTTAAATTTACCATTACGGACATAATTTAGATAATTTAAACATGGAACGCAATTTAATCGGTGAGTTACAGTTTTAACTACCTTATTTCGGCAGTTTTTAAGAAATTAATTTATGAGATAAAGCTATTAGGATGAAAGTATTTGTCTGGACGTTTCAAGGCCTAAACATTAATTTGCAAACTTTTCATTCAACATTGTTTCGGGAAATTGATTTAGAAGTAATTCACGTATAAATCTTAACAAGTTGAATAACTTTGGTAGGTCATTCCAGATTTCAAGAGCCTACATATGAAATTTTAGTTAAGATTTGAAATATTTAAAAAGTCAAATTGCCAAACATTTATGCAGACCGTTTTAACATGATTTAAGTTATCTAGGTTAAAACTCATGTCAGTGCTAATTTAGTTTTATCTTCACATTCGCATGAAAATTAGATAAATACGAAACATGTATCGCATTTATTTTTCATCTCACTTAACTGTTTGTTGGACAGTTATATTTCATTTCATAAAGTTAACAACTTGAATCATTAAAACTTTCTATATCATAGTAAATTTAGAATAACCACCTACCCCACCACTTCAAGACTATGAGCAAGATTGACTCTCCAAAAGACAGTTACTATTTATCAAAAATAGGCATGTTATCATAATGGCTAGTAATGCAGTTTTGTTTCTAGACAGCTTGATATAGAAAGATTAATTACGATACAAACTACTTTTCTTTATTTAAACGTTTAATTTAATTCATGCAAGTCAGATAGTCTTTAAGCGATTAAAACAGAATGAGAAAACCAACATAGAGGCGATTGCGACCAGCATGGATCCAGACCAGTCTGCGCATCCGCGGTTCGCTAAAGGTTTCTCTAATTGTAATAGGCTTTAAAGCGAACCGCATGGATCCTGACCAGACTGCGCGGATGCGGCGCAGTCTGGTCTGGATCCATGCTGGTCGCAAAGGCACTTTGTTGGTTTTCTGATGGCGCGGCTCATTATTATCCCCCCCCCCCCCCCCCAAAAAAAAAATAGTTTTAGGATTTTATTCAGTTATCCTGTCCTGTGGTAGATTTAGAAATTGATTAAATGTGGGATTGTACACTGACATGACATTTGTAGATAACACAAGGCTAGACCACAACCAATCTATAAACCGAGTTGTTAGGCCAAGTTGTTATATGATTTGTCATTAATTCTGGTGACGTGTTTTAACGTGGTTTTCACTTTCATATTGAACGTAAGCCTCGGTGAAATAATGAGTAATGAATTATTTAATATGAACAAAGAATTTAGAGCAGATTTCATTTGTAAACTTTTAATTAAACAGTTTATCTTGTATCCACCAAACAAAAAAAAAAAAGGATAATTGTTTCAAATCTATTATTCCATTACAATCAGGACACAGTATTATTCCTGAATATGACTAATATCTGTAGCCCGTCCGCCTATCTCAACAAGGAGAGCGCAGATCTATGGTATCTCGGGCAACGCGTAAGTTCTCCAAGACGATTGATAAAGACATTTTGTCCTCCACCTAAGATGGCAGTTACCTCCGGAGAACAGTTTAGAACTGGTTAGAGTATCTGCCAGCCGTGTTGTGACTGAAATATTGCTAAAAAAATAAAAACGGCGCTAAACCCAACACTAATATCTTCCGAAACCTTTGTGGCGTGAAGTGCCTTAGAAATTGTAACATTGTATTGTCTTGTCCTGTGGCATCCTGGAGTAGATGTAATGCTTCTGTATTAACAGCTCCGTAGTCTGTTGCTAGAAGGCATAAAGTGATCTCCCGAACAGACTCAGTTACCACTTTGCAAAGGATCGTTGGTACATATTATATTATATAATATTATATCAGTATATTATGTTAAATTATCTCATACTATATCATATCATTTTCTTTCACATTGCACAATTGTAATATGTACCTTTAATAATGGAAATGTGACGAAAAATAAATTTTGCCAAGGTTGAGCAGTAGTCTTTGGTACAAGTATAATAGAGCGGACATTTGCGCTTTTGCGTGGGTTTTAGATATTAAACCCGACTTTATGAAGCAATCTCTTGTTAATTCCGCAGAAAACCTTAATAATAATTCTCGAAATACCGAAATAAGTCAGAAATCATTTTAATTTTATCAACTTCGACAGCATTGGCGTAGATCTAGAAACTTTTTAAGTACATACTTAAACAAGTTGTACAAGCACACTCCATCCATCTCTACCATAAATAGATTACAATGCGGTTTCTACTATTTATTGCATCATGTGTAAGCAGAAATTTCATTCTTGTTTCCACAAATAATTTCTCTTAAAAAGGATGGTATTGTGCACTTCTGAAAGCAGGAATATAAACTAGGAGTACAATTTGGGTATAGTTATTTGATTATTAGAAAACTATTCAATTATATTCCTGTTATGATCTGTCTATTAAGCTTAAAACTAAACTAATACTAAAGGCGGTGGAATTAGTAAGGTTTTGCGACACTTGCTTGATTATAATACACCAGTTGAGATATCTAATGAAACTGCTACTGAAGTCTATCTCGTTTTATTTTGTACGTACCATATCATTTACTTGGAGTCTCATTTTATTAACATTTACGCTGCTAAATTTCTATAATGAACTTGTCCATTTTTCAATGTGGACGGTGCTATTAACTGTTAAAAGGGTTGCATACCAAAAAGATACTGACTGAATGGCGAACAGTGCTGATCATGGATGTTCAGGCTGATCTTGAATTCTTGATCTGCACTGGTCGCAATCACCAGCAGGCTAAGGGGTTATATAATTTGGAGAATAAAATTTGAACGTTACGTTTGTAGAAAATTGTTGGATTTGTGTTGTGATTATTTAGATATGTTGCTTAATGGTTAAAATAAAGGGTGGTGTAATTTTTATATGAATTTTATATTACTAATGCTAGCAGTCGCCTGTGAAATGATGAAATTCGAATAAATGAATAAAAATTAGAATTAAATGTCCAGTTTTATAAAGAGGAATGTTTCCATTCTTGCTTTTATCTACCCGTCTGGTACACAATCAGTTATAATGCTATTTATGTTACAAAATTCTAACGTTCTCCTTTCGTTGTGAAATATTAAAAGAGAGTTATCTGCATTTTTTAAATAAATGACCACATAGTTTAAATCAGGTCTTCGTTTCATTTAGATTTATTACAAGAAACCAACTTTACGATTGACAGGCATAAACAACATTATTTTTCAAGAAGAAAAATAAAACAAAAGAAAATATTTGCGAATTAAATGACATGTGTTTTATAGTGCAAGCATACTGTTTATACTATATCTTAAATTAGATAGTGTATAGAATGTCTTGTATCAGACTATGTATGGCATTTCTTATTCCAGACTATGTATGGTGTCTTTTATATCAGACTATTTATGGCATCTTTAATATCAGACTGTGTATTACATCTTTTATATCAGACTATATCAGACTGTGTATGGGATCTCTTATATCTAACTATGTATGTCATCTGTTTTATCAGACTGTGTATGGCATCTCTCATATCAGACTATGAACGGCATCTCTTATATCAGAATATGTATGGCATGGACTATGTATGGCATTTCTTATATCAGAATATGTATGGTGTCTCTTATTTCAGACTGTGTATTGCATCTTTTAATTCAGACTATGTATTACATCTTTTATATCAGAATATGTATGGCATCTCTTATATCAGACTATGTATGACATCTCTTATATTATAGAATGTATAGTATCATTTTTGTCAGCAGCACTATAGCATCAGTTATATCAAAGTATATATAGCATCTATAAATAGCATATTTTGTTTAGAAAAGTATTCGTATAAGTACGTAAAAGCGTCTTAGGCTTTTACACTGACTAACCCACACATTGTGAATTGTGATTTTTTAAATAATTTATCACCGAAAGTCAAAATGTCGCCACTGTTTCATAAATTTACATGAAACATAATGGTTGACCTAGTTTATAGTTTCCAGAATTATGTGAACATTCGAGTTTTTGCAGTTTTTTCTTATGAACTTTTATTAACCGTTGCAACGCTTTATTTTCGTAAACATTGATAAATATAGAACGAGACGCGCTATCATCACGTGGGGAGCAAACCAAAACTGCGCATGCAGTTTGAGGGTTCAATTTATAGACTTAGGGAAATCAGCATGACTTACTTTGCCTTATTCAGCCGGTAAGAACCACAATCGTACTGAATAACCTTATCTAAACAACGGACCGTTCCATTATTGAAAGGACAAAACCATATTTTACCTTTTCGTCAGGAGTTCGTTCTCCACTTTTTTTCAGTTTGCATTACATACTTTGTGTAAGTTTGTTTTTCTCTGGTTTCTAATTTGTTGTTTTGTTTCTCATTTTCGTATAAAATTGTGACTATCGCTAAATCAATCGGACTGCATCGTAAACGTACTAATTGCACTGACTTCGTTTTACGTTATTGTTTTGTGTGTTTATATTTCAAAACGTCATAATATTGTGCGATAACTATAGGTGTGGTGTTATTTTCTCTCACTGTCATGTGATGTTTGCAAGGTGCATGCCGACGGGAATTCCGTTTTATTTTTATAAACCGGGTAGACGAATGTTTTAGTCTTAAATCTATTAGGAAAACAACGATTTTCAACAGAATTTGATGAAAAATACATTGTTAGAACATCGAATATGCAGCTTATAGGTGAATATAGCCATTTTTTTTTAATTTGACAGCACGATGTATGGGTTAGTCGCTTTAATGTAGCACAAGAAACTTCACAAAGTACACATCTACGCAAAGTATTATACACAGGCTTTAAATAATCTGTTATGTTATGATGATTCACAAAATGGGGGATCTTGTTTCAAGTTATTTGTTAAAATTATAATAAAATCTAACCGCACTCTATAATTATACACGTTTTTTTTCGGCAAACGCACGAAAGAAGTTTAAAATGTCTTAAAATAGATGCTGATATGAAGTGTATGCTACTTAACACGATTCTCCAAGTTAAAGTACTGTTGTTATTTTTAAACACAGCCGGGGACAAAAAATGTGGGACTAAGATCCAAGATGTATCAAGTTATACTTTTTGAAATACAATCGCCGTTAAATACCGTCTGCGATGCATTTGCGGAATCGTATCAATTATTTAAAGCGGCAGTTTTAACTTTCGCGGTTGGTGAAATACTGATTTGTACGAGAGAAATGAGCCGTGCCACGAGAAAACTAACATAGTGGCTTTGCGAACGGCATGGATCCAGACCAGCCCGCGCACGCGCAGTCTGGTCAGAATCCATGCTGTTCGCTAACGGTTCTCTAATTGCAATAGAATTTGAAAGCGAACAGCATGCATCCTGACCAGACTGCGCGGGCTGGTCTGGATCCATGCTGGTCGCGAAGCCACTATGTTGGTTTTCGCAGGGCGCGGCTCAAATAATGAATAATATGACATGACACAAAGAATGTCATTGTGTTTCTTCAGTTTTACATATCGGATATTAAGTATTTAATTCTAACTTTTACATTGTGTGTTTAATTCCGTCATTTGTTACGTTTCTATGGCAATCAAATGGCTTTCAATTTTTGATATCATGTTCATAACTTTGTCGTTGTTAAGCCGATTTTGAAAAATTTGTCACTATCTTACTTTAGCAGGAAGAATGAACATTAGAGTAACTTTGCCTTCCCTTTAATTCAAACTTTTAGAACTTGTTTTTGCTTAGTGCGAATAATTATTTAATCGACAATTTTTTGTTAGAATATCGTAGTGTGTAATCTTAACCATTTCATACAATATAAACGATAATTGTTTAGAATTACTGACTTCATTTTAATTATGACATTACAAGTTGTAAATACTCAACATAAATAACATTTGAATTATTTGCTTAAAACATTTGATGTCTAGAAACATTGAAAGAGGTTGAGTATGTAGGCCTTGTAGACACAGCGTTGTTATTTTTTCTGATCCTTTGGGATCATAGAGTCATTCAATTCTACTGCTTAAGTCGGTGTTAGGAGAGAGGGGTGCGTGGGGGGGGGGGGGGGGGGGGGGGGCATGAGGGATGAGGGAGGATGCACATTCAATTGAACCTCACGATCAGTTTCAATCAAAAACCAAGTCTGCTATCATTTTGCTTGATTTCTTTCTATGTATCCAAATGATCCTCTAACAGATTTTATTAACTCTTTTCTCACATTATAATTTTTTTTATTTTAAATCGATGAAAGGCTGACTTTTGTCAAACAATCCCTGGTCTAAATGATTTTCATTCGGAGATCAAAAATACAGCACAAGGCACTTAATGAGCAACAGCGACAGCTCTCTAGAGAATGTACTGGTATTCCATTTTCAAAATCTAAATAAATTGTTAAAATGTGCAGAGATACGTTTGTTTTGTTACATTGCAGTTACGCAATATTTACTCGTTCATGAAATATAAGAAAAACCTGACCATCCTTCTTGTCTTGTTATACCACTTGACACCGTACAAGACTTTAAAGGTGAAAAAAATGCCACAGCCGTTACTTGATATATACATTGTATTTCGAAAACCTTTATTTATGCTCGTGTTCTCTTCGGTATGCCTGCCCGTATATGCATCAATTACAACAAAACGTTCAAATTCATTAACAATTATAATCAACATGTTTTAAAACTTGGCATTAAAATATTCATGGATATACACTAAAACAGCTATAAGAATATCTTTTGGAAGTATAAAACACAAGCAAGGAAAATAGTAGCAGACTCGGTTTGATTGAGTCAGTTGATGAGAAGAAATAAGATATGCAACACCCCTCAGAACACCGATTCCAAGAACGCGAAGACTAAAAATATATTACAAACTCGTCATAGAAATAATAATAAACAGGATAATTATCATTTTGTTCTAGTTACAACGAAATACCTAAAGAAAGCAATTCTCGGATAAACAGCAATAACACAATGCGTCTTTTAGTGGTTATTTTAAGATTTATTTAATTTGATAGTGTAAAACCTTTCTGTTATTCTTGGACCAAATACATCACAATAATCACGTTAATATTTCAGATATTGTCCTTAATGAAACGTAGCTGCCATGCGAGCAAGGAGATTATACAAGAGAATATACTGATTTTGTGAATGTAGGGATTTTATTTTTCAAAACCTATAAAATATGATAATATGTCATCAAATAAGAAGAAGTCAATGTTTTAATCTTGAAAGTCTGTATATTGCTCACTGCATTATAGTTCTTAAAACTGGTTGCGCAGCTCACCAAACAACTTTGTTGATAACATGTAATCAAAACATAATGGCGACTAACCTTTATCAATCTAACAATGTCGTCTGGTGAAAGAGAATGCTTTATTTTAGATTTCCCCATATCAAACCAAACACAAAAGTTCTTTTGTCTTTTGTAGTTGCTACCTTACATGCGTTTTTTCTAGCTCACCTGTCACAAAGTGACAAGGTGAGCTTTTGTGATCGCGCAGCGTCCGTCGTCCGTGCGTGCGTCCGTGCGTGCGTAAACTTTTGCTTATGACCATTCTAGAGGTCACATTTTTCATGGGATCTTTATGAAAATTGGTCAGAATGTTCACTTTGATGATATCTAGGTCAAATTCGAAACTGGGTCACGTGCGGTCAAAAACTAGGTCAGTAGATCTAAAAATAGAAAAACATTGTGACCTGTCTAGAGGCCATATATTTCACAAGATCTTCATGAAAATTGGTAAGAATCTTCACCTTGATGATATCTAGGTCCAGTTTGAAACTGGGTTACGTGCCGTCAAAAACTAGGTCAGTAGATCAAATAATAGAAAAACATTGTGACCTCTCTAAAGGCTATATTTTTCATGGGATCTGTATGAAAGTTGGTCTGAATGTTCATCTTGATGATATCTAGGTCAAGTTTGAAACTGGGTCACGTGCCTCAAAAGCTAGGTCAGTAGGTCAAATAATAGAAAAACCTTGTGACCTCTCTAAAGGCCATATTTTTCATGGGATCTGTATGAAAGTTGGTCTGAATGTTCATCTTGATGATATCTAGGTCAAGTTTGAAACTGGGTCACGTGCGGTCAAAAACTAGGTCAGTAGGTCTAAAAATAGAAAAACCTTGTGACCTCTCTAGAAGCCATACTTGTGAATAGATCTTCATAAAAAATGGTCAGAATGCTCACCTTGATGATATCTAGGCAGTTCGAAAGTGGGTCACGTGTCGTCAAAAAGTAGGTCAGTAGGTCAAATAATGAAAAAACCTTGTGACCTGTCTAGAGGCCATATTTTTCATGAGATCTGTATGAAAGTTGGTCCGAATATCCGTCTTGATGATATCTAGGTCAAATATGAAACTGGGTCAAGTGCGGTCCAAAACTAGGTCAGTAGGTCTAAAAATGAAAAGCCTTGTGACCTCTCTTAGAGGCCATACTTTTGAATGGATCTTCATGAAAATTAGTCAGAATGTTTAACTTGATGATATCTATGTCAAGTTCGAAACTAGGTCACGTGCCGTCAAAAAGTAGGTCAGTAGGTCAAATAATGAAGGAAACCTTGTGACCTCTCTAGAGGCCATATTTATCATGATATCTGTATGAAAGTTGGTCTGAACGTTTACCTTGATGATATCTAGGTCAGATTCAAAACTGGGTCAACTGCGATCAAAAACTAGGCCAGTAGATCTAAAAATAGAAAAACATTTTTACCTCTCTAGAGGCCACATTTTTTAATGGATCTTCATTAAAATTGGTCTGATTGTTCACCTTGATGATATCTAGGTCAAGTTCTAAATTGGGTCACGTGTGGTCAAAATCTAGGTCATTAGGTTAAATAATAGAAAAACCTTGTGACCTCTCTAGAGGCCATATTTTTCATTAGATCTTCATGAAAATTGGTGAGAATGTTCACCTTGATGATATCTAGGTCAAGTTTAAAACTGGGTCACGTGTGTTTAAAAACTAGGTCATTAGGTCAAATAATAGAAAAACCTTGCGACCTCTCTAGAGGCCATATTTTTTAATGGATTTTCATGAAAATTGGTCAGAATTTTTATCTTGATGATATCTAGGTCAAATTCAAAATTGGGTCACATGAGCTCAAAAACTAGGTCACTGTGTCAAATAATAGAAAAAAACGACGTCATACTCAGTTCGAATTTGGGTCAAGTGGGGACAGGTGAGCGATTCAGGACCATCATGGTCCTCTTGTTTTTTGGGTTTTTTTGTTGTTGTTTGTTTTGTTTTGTTTTGCAATTACCACTAGTTTGCTCCTTAGAGATTAAACAGTTGAGCTGGAATATGTGTGGTAATGGGAACAAGTTTGGCTTTTAATTGACTCATTTATCTTGCACGAAGGAAAAATACTAAATGACTCAAACTTTAAGACATACAGACTTACAAACATTCATACATTGTTTTCCTTGTATGATAAAAGAGCGTATTTTGCATTTCAAAAATAAATGACCATAGTTTTACAGAGGCTATCATTTTTTACTGAGATTTTTTTAACTTAAGCAAACAGGAAACATTTTTTACGTTTCAAAATACAGTACTTTATCATATACTTCTTGTTAAACTAAGTTTCATTGAAAGCCGCAATGTTTTTTTGTTTGTTTTTTTTTTATCTTCGAATAATAGGACACTTTCACACTCATACAAACTTGCATGATTTTGCAATATTTTATTATGGATACGGGTGTCCAAAAAAGTCCTATTTTGCAAAGACAGACTTAACAACAGTATTTGAAAGTCATTATTTTTTATAAATAGTATGCTAGAACGCACAATGTTAATTTAGCTTAAATCAAAATTCACAGCATATTTTCTTTATACATATTACATACAAACATGTCATTTTACGAACATGAAAACGACAAAGGGATCTGACATAAAGAGATGCCAGCATTATACACCTTTTGTCTGCGTCAGAAAATGAAAATTATGGCTGTATGACAAGGTCTTTTTTAAAAGAAAAGAAATAGGAAATGCGCAATACATTGTATGTCTATTGTTTGCCATCGTATAATTAAAAGGTCTTAAAACGTTTCTTATCAGAAAAGTAATCAATTACAGTTGCGCAGCTGATATCATTGTGCACATGAATGAAACATACATAAAGGTGCATGTTAAACGTCACAAACTTGGATAATTTATTTTCCTACGTTGTAAATTTTAACTATTTTTATGCCCCCGAAGGGAGGCATATAGTTTTTGAACCGTCTGTCCGTCCGTCCGTCTGTCGGTCTGTCCGCAATTTTCGTGTCGGTCCATATCTTTGTCATCGATGGATGGATTTTCAAATAACTTGGCATGAATGTGTACCACAGTAAGACGACGTGTCGCGCGCAAGACCCAGGTCCGTAGCTCAAAAGTCAAGGTCACACTTAGACGTTAAAGGTCATTTTTTATGATAGTGCATTCGTGTCCGGTCCATATCTTTGTCATCCATGGATGGATTTTCAAATACCTTGGCATGAATGTGTACAACAGTAAGACGACATGTCGCGCGCAAGACCCAGGTCCGTAGCTCAAAGGTCAAGGTCACACTTAGACGTTAAAGGTCATATTTCATGATAGTGCATTGATGGGCGTATCCGGTCCATATCTTTGTCATTCATGCATGGATTTTAAAATTATTGGGCATGAATGTGTACCACAGTAAGACGACGTGCCGCGCGCAAGACCCAGGTCCGTAGGTCAAAGGTCCTAAACTCTAACATCGGCCATAACTATTCAATCAAAGTGCCATCGGGGGCATGTGTCATCCTATGGAGACAGCTCTTGTTTAAAGTTCTCTTGTTGTAAAAATTAGATTATGTTGTCAATTAACCTCAGCTTATATTATGTTATTATTTTTTATTCAAATTGTGCAAAGGTTTGTTTTTGTGTTGTTTTTTTAGATTGATTTTGGCGTCACCGTGGAATCAGTGTGTTGGCATATTTTGCCCGTATCTTTACACTTTATTCTGTCTTAACCTGACATAGTAATCTAGTTGTCGTGCAAAGACAGATGATAAGGACGGAAACGAAATAAACTTGGCCAATAGACCACAAGCCTGTATTATTTTGCTTAGGTTTTATGGCCAAACTGTCTTGTACACCACACATTTGTATTTAGACTATGCTTTGACTTTTTTCCCTGTAAAGCTCAGGTCAAAAATGTCTCCATTCGTTATTTCACATTGGCGAAATATTTGAAAAGAAAGTTAACATAATTCAATACAATCACGACCAGATCCGTTTTCCCTTTAAGCAAAGAAGACCGAAAGTGTGACGGGATGTCCCATTTTTACTCTCGTGATAACTGTGACCTTGACCTTTGACCATATAACCCCATAACATCAGGTGACATCTACCTCACTAGCCAAATCATGCTATTTAATTTGAAGGTAAGGTCAAGTGATTCTCAATCCGTTTTCAAGGTTCATACCCCTGTGACCTTGTCATTTGACCTATTTACCGCCAAAAATAATAGAGGTCATACATTTTATAAGCCATATCATGTTATCTTGTTTGAAGGTTCTCGGTCAAGTGGTAGCGGAAACCGTTCTCTCTACCAACAGACGGACCGGCGCGCGACCGACATGTGTGCAAAGCAATATACCCTCGCTTCTCCGAAGGGGGAAGTGGGGGTGGGGGTGCATACTGAGAAGATTTTCTTTCATGATCAGTTTAACATAAACATACAACGGGAGTGTAATGACGATATACATTTGTAATAACAGAAAATAAAAATATCCAGTGTGTTATTGTGACCATCACTGATTTCATGCAAAATAATACATTAACATTGAATTATAAGAAAGATACTTTGCATGTAAAATGTTTCTAATTGTAAACCGGTTTAATCCTAAGCCAGTTAGTTAATCTACAAGTATCATGAGAAAAAAACAAGTGCAAATAGTAGGGACATAATTTGCATAGGCTTGATAAATATATTCAAGTAGCTACTTCGTTAAAGAAGTAGCAAAAAAACACCCTTCATAGTGATTGTGAACAATTTTTCAATTTATAAGATGTACAGGCACGTTTATATGACATTTTGTTTCGGCCTTCAAATTAGTAATATGTGGCCATGCATACAGCCATAATGATTATACTGGCCTTAGGGAAAAATATGACGTCATGGGTCTTGTATAACAGAGAAGCATGATGCAACTACAGCAATCGTCTTTATCATGTAAAATATCTCTTAAAATATCGTTTCTCAAATTGACGAATGTACGATAGATATTAGACATACAATTTTTTTCCCGTTTTCCCGTAAGGCCATACCAAATTGATTTGTCGTTCGTCGGAACTGCCGCATCAATGATTTCATTCCCGAGAAAAAGAAAAAAAAATCACCCGCCCGCACGTACATAAAAATCGCCGAATTTTTTTTTTCTGATTACGCGGTCCGGAATGATAACGGTAAACAGGTTTTATCGCTGTTTTAATGCGTCAAAGTGATATTGATCGGAATCCATGCGTTCGTAATACATGTATGTAGCTGATGACACAAACTCAAAAAGTCAGGAATTATGGTGTTGTTCATCATTTGTTTTAAATCTGAAGTGTCTGTGCTAGTGCCACACATGGCCTTCGATGTGCCGGTAGGTGATGAAGTAGGCACGTTCTACGATTGTTCAAATTATACAGTGAAAAGAACAAGGAAGTGGCTATTCTTACGGTCCCGTAGGAATAGCCTCGCAGGCTATTCTTACGGCTCTCCCGTAAGAATAGTGAAAAGCCCGCAGATGTCTATTCCTATGGCAGTTTTGTATACATTGTACTGAAGTCATTCAACTGTTATATATAATTTCAAACGATTTCAGAAATGACATCACATTTGGTCATTGTGTTACAAATAAAATGTCAGGTCTTACACTTACAGTACAATAAATTCGTTGTTTTAAAATTGTTTGTTTATGTAACAAATGGAAGCAATAAAATGTAACAAAAATGTGTTATAATAGGAGAAATCCATAACCATCTGCGGACTTTTCATAATTCATACGGAAGAGCCGTAGGAATAGACACCTGCGGGCTTTTCACTATTCTTACGGGAGAGCCGTAAGAATAGCCTGCGAGGCTATTCCTACGGGACCGTAAGAATAGCCACTTCCAAAGAACAAAGCCCGACTTGTAAGACGTGCACGGCCACGGGGATTCAAATTGAAAATATTTGGATAAACATAGAAATATTGTTCAGATAAAGTTTTCAAACCATTTGTTATCAGTGTGTTTAGTTAAAATTTTAGATCTAGAGCCAAAGCCAGTGCTTTCTTGAAAAAAAAGTTTGTTCACAGATCCTGACTGAGCCATCACATTAATTGTCTCGGGCCCAAATCGTTTTGAACGTAACTTCTTTAGTACGGCAGTAACATATTCTATCAAAATGCATATATTCATTTTTAAAAAATGTTTAGCTTTTCAAATAAGTTGTGTAGGTATAAGAAATAATTTCTATCGTATTGTAACCCCAATTTTCCCTGTTTGTATATTAATTGGCTGTGAATTGATTGAAAGAAAGAATCTGAAAAAAAAAACAGACCTTCCCAACTCAAAATTTCTTGGTCAATCAAAGCACAACAAATAACACTTTTAAAGAGTGGCCATATTAGGATCATTTTTTGTCCGTCTGTTATCATTTTTGACTGAAATGAACCTCTACCACAAAAACTTAAGCTAAGCTTATCTGTTAAGAAATTATTCCAATGGATTCGAGCAATGTCGAAGCATTTGTGTGCCCAACTCCGTTTGGTCTCATTGGTCAAGTGATTTATTACTTTCCCCTCACCTCTACCGTTTGGAGTTTCACTAGGGGCACAAAGTTGCTCATGTGTCGAAGCCATCTAACTGGGTTTCAGAAGATGTTATTCCACTTGGGTGCCTGTTTCGTCTGCAGAGCTCCAGATAAGCTGCGTATTTGCGTATTTACGCAATTAAAATTGCAGAAAACCCAATTGAATTCATACAGTGTGCGTACTGAAACGCAATTAAAATTCTTAATACCCAATTCTTAAAAAATAGCTTGCGTATCGCATTTTCCTTATAACTAGAACGGGTACGAGACTTTAACGCTAGATTTGACTGACTGGTTATACGTTACTGCAGAACAGGTTGCAATTTATCGGAAAAATAACAGGACCATTCAGACGGCTGATCGGTGTTATTTGGACGCTTTGTAAACAATTTTACGCCGGGGTAAGGCTATTTTCCATAGGGCAAACGAACCACTGTGGCCATAGTCGACCTAACCCTAACCTCTATTTACGCCGATAAAATGTATAGAGGTTGCAGGAAAAAACATTGTTGCAGCACAAACAAACAAATTAGTGGGATATTTTGCTGTTCAACAATGACAGTTATCTGTTTGTGACGATGTAGTGTCACCGATACTGGATGACATCTTTTGGGAGAATGCATATTGCGGTGACCACATCGTTCGGGATATTGTGGATGAACTGATCTCAGACTGCATTAAAAGTGAAAAAGAAAACATCTGTATGAAACATTCATTACAATTTTAAATACATTTTTTATTAAACATTGAAGGGCGCCATTAAAATACTTAGTCAGTCCTGTTTAATGATATATACCATGTATACTGTAAGCAAAAAAAATACTCAATTGTTAGTGCGAGATTGGTAAAATACCCCAATTGGTTTTAGCAAATACCCAATTACTTCTGAAAAGGCTGGGTAATGATATTATTTTTACCCAATTCAAATTTCCAATACCCAATTCGGACAAAAAGTGATGGGTAAATACCCAATTGCACCAAAAGCTTATCTGGAGCTCTGATTGTCTTAAATATTCCTCATCCTCTGCCGTTAAATGGGCACACCTTCAGATTAATGTAGAACAATCAAAATTAAAAATAAGACACTCATCCCTCAGTAATTATAAATACAAAATAAAAACAAAGTGATTCAGTGAGTTTTAACAAGAATTTATTTGCAAAACCATTCATGTAGTCTTTAAAATACCCGCTCGCTCCATGTAAAAGCTACCCGCCTCTGAAAAAATCAAAATTGAGAAAAAAAAAATTTCGCTCGCTCGCTCCCATTTTTTTGAAAATTTTCCGAAGAACTATTAATCAATTTGGTATGGCCTAAGTGAAAATATACGGTGACACGAAACATGTTCAGTTTAGCCTACATTTTGCAAGAATTTGCAAACACATTCTACTGAACATTTTCAAAATCATACTCAAGTTCCTTTGATACGAGTCTCAGTGACTGACTATCTCTCTTGGTGATTGACTGTCCCGCAAGTTCATGTTGTGTTTCAAATATATTTCATTGATATGAAAAACAGAATATTGAGAGGGCGTTAGAAGTTTCTTTAAGTGTATAATTGCTTCATTTTTTGAGTATGATATAATGAATATACTTGATTTAAGTTGCTTCATTTGTAATGCATGGACTTTGACGGTGTGACTAATGAATAAGATAGCTTATCATACGACTTTATTGTTTTAATACATAAATACAACCGGTAAACCCATAAATCATATGAGCTGCGCCCTGTGAAAACCAACATAGTGGCTTTGCGACCAGTATGGGTCCAGACCAGCCTGCGCATCCGTGCAGTCTGGTCAGGATCTATGCTGTTCGCTTTCAAAGCCTACAGGAAATAGAGAAACCGTTAGCGAACAGCATGGATCCTGACCAGACTGCGCGGATGCGCAGCCTGGTCTGGATCCATGCTGGTCGCAAAGCCACTATGTTGGTTTTCTCATGGCACGGCTCATATTCTTTGTGGTTTTACGTTTTGTTTACAACTATTAACAAATGTTTTACGAAACGACTTCCTGAATTTCGAAAACAAATGAAAATAATATTTCATTGAAATTTTAACTTTTATTTCAAGTAGTGTCAATTCAAATAGACCTTGTACATGAAAACGGTGTGTATTTTCATGTTATTTATTAAAAATAACTTACCGTCCTGCGAAAAATCAAAGTAGACCTAGTGTAAAAAAGATGGTGCGTATTTTAATGTTATTAAATCAGCCTTATTTGTGAGAAATAGCAGTTATTAACGTAAAAACAAATCTACTTTTTATTTTATTAAGCTATTCAGTCACTCTTTCCAGATCAACCACCAAACGAAGAATAGCAGTGTATCTATGCGTTTAACTTTGTGCTTACATTTTTTTATCTCGGGTCAGTAGGACACGGTCAATTTCTAAATAGTTCACATCTAATCCCGAGTTTCCGTTTCTCTTAATGGTTTGTAATGACACTCGAATACACTAAAGTCTACAAGTATGACTGAAAAAAAAGCATGTTTGAGTGATGAATGATTGCTATTTTTTTTTTTTTTTCTTTTTTTTTTTTTTTGCAAACAAGTTTTCTGACTTTGACAGGATTATATTGTTGTATTTATAAACACTAAAATCGCTGCCTCCATTATCAATCATTTTCTTAAATTTCAAACTGCCTTATCTTTTACAGTAGTGGTCGAATTTTAAAAATTCTTTCAGCGTTATGAAAGGCTTGAAGATTGCTTTCATATGAAATGGACTTGTTATCAGGCTTCCATTGTCCTTTAAGTGCATAGATAAGCGTTTACTTCCCGGTGTCTTTAACGGGTGATTAATAGCTTATATATCTTTTCTCAAATTTGATTGGTCTTACACAAACAGGCAATCGAAAGATTACGTTAGATTTTGATAATTCTAATAACAAAATGAAGGACAGAAAGCTAGAAACTCTTCCGGGTGTGTTTTGCGTTCCAGTGCTGTGTCACTGTAATTTTACGCTATCGATTGCAGAGAATATTGAATAAGGGCATATTTTTTTTTTTTCATAACCTGTGAATCGATATTGATGTTATGTGAAAAAAATACAAATTGATATTTTATTTAGTTGGTGACGCATCTAAAGTGTAACCGGAACCAGAGGCATTATCGCAATGTTTAACATAGTACATTCATTTTATTAACTTATAATTTGAATAATGATTTCTTTTAATTTTCATCATTGTAAATATTTTCCATCTCGTGCTCAAAACTATTTTATACAGAATATGATGTCAGTGTCCCTTTAGTACTACTTACCAGCAATGGCATTTCGATGATAAAGGCTTTTGTAATCTATTTAATATTTTTCTTAAACTTTAACAGGTACTGTATACTTCCGATGGCTTGACAATTTTGTGGGTGTATTTCCAATTAACCATTTATTCGAAAATCGGGACACAATGTGAAATTTCAACGAACTGTTTCAGGTGATGATCAATGTCAAAAACTGGGAAACCTATTGCAAAAAAAAAAAATCGATGAAGACGAACAAATGTTGCAAGCTACAAAAATGAATATATAAACATTAAGTGTTCTATGTTTCATTATTGTATAAATATTTTTCTCTATATTTGACCATCCAAACACTATGCAAAAACTAGAACCAGCAAGAATAAACGAAAAATACGTCCGTCTTTTGTCAAGAATACGACGTAAGGATTCTCTACAGTGTCTCAATATGATTTAACTCGGGCTAAACATTAAACATGTGACGGAAGCGTTTAAACATGTGTAGAGAAAATTATTATGAGCCGTGCCATGGGAAAACCAACATAGTGGGTATGCGACCAGCATGGATCCAGACCAGCCTGCGCATCCGCGCAGTCTGGTCAGGATCCATGCTGTTCGCTAATAGTTTCTCCAATTCCAATAGGCTTTAAAAGCGAACAGCATGGAGCCTGACCAGACTGCGCGGATGCGCAGGCTGGTCTGGATCCATGCTGGTCGCATACCCACTATGTTGGTTTTCTCATGGCACAGCTCTTATAAAGATTGTTTTGAAAGAAAACAACGATACAATTTTTCTAATCACGTGTAATATTTAAGCGTAGACACACATAAAATCGTAACTATAATAACAGATACATGTAAAAAGCGATTTCAAAATAGTGCACGTACGCACGCATGTAGAAATATTATTATATTTTTGAAATAAAAAATATCCCTGTTACTTTTTGTATCAAACCTTAGGTTTGAAGATACGTCTTGTTACAATGCATTGGAGGGAAGTGGTGTGTGTGTGTGGGGGGGGGGGGGGGGGGGGGGGGTGAACATGAGGGCTCCGTGGCCGAGTGTAAAATTGAAATGTGTAGAGTATTTTAGATAACTATTTTCATTTTCTGTTCGTCAGTATAGAATTTATAGAGACATTAAAACACAGTATGTTAACAAATATTTTATAGGGATCTTCTAGCCGAGTGATAGGTCGTTGAATTCGAGTCACGTGTCCTTCATAGTTATGGGTTGGAAATTTCGCTTGGGGTGTTCAATTTGTCCGTAAGCCAGCTGGATGGATTCCGCACATGAAGGAGTCTGTCCCAGATGCTCCTAAGGGTATTGTTAAAGGCATGAGTGGGCAAATGGGCTGAACTACTAACTCTCCGTAAGCCAGCTGCCCATTCATGCATGACACAATACCCTGAAGAGCACCTAGAGTCTTCCTCAAGCCTCAACTGCTGGAAAGGTCGCCGAATGACCAAAGAAGTATCGGTGTGACTTATACACACTACTATAACAAAAAACAACAAGTAGATTTAGAAACACATAACCCAGCCTGAAAAATCTAATTATCAGGGTAGGAAATTATACTAAAAAAGTAGAATTTTGTAGAGATAGTTCCTCAAGGGGATTCAGTATTGATTTATATACAATACTTCTAGTCATAGAAAATCCAAGTCTAATTAAAATTAGATTTGGCTATTAATTTAGTGCAAACATATAAAAAATAACTGTAGTAACACAAAGATTTTATTCACTATCAACATGAGAAAACAAACATAGTGCATTTGCGACCAGCATGGATCTAGACCAGCCTGCAGGATCCATACCGTAAGCGAACAGTATGGATCTTGATCAGACTGTGAATATGGGCAGGCTGGTCTGGATCCATACTGGTCGCAAATGCATTAGTTTTCTCATGGTGCGGCTCATTTTAAGAATTTTTATTTTTGTATATTATTGAATGCTATCATAATATAAATCTGATAATGCTATTTTTCTCAAACTGACAAAACAGAATATAAATTTTGTTTAAGACTGGTACATAGTATATTGTCATACAAATATTTGACAAACACGTGTACTTACAGTTGCACAGTCCCATATACATTGTAACATGTTTTCAATAAACCATTTGAGCCGCGCCATGGGAAAATCAACATAGTGGTTTTGCGAACAGCATGGATCCAGACCAGCCTGCGCATCCGCGCAGTCTAGTCAGGATCCATGCTGTTCGCTAATGGTTTCTCTAATTGCAATAGGCTTTGAAAGCGGACAGCATGGATCCTGACCAGAATGCGCGGATGCGCAGGCTGGTCAGGATCCATGCTGGTCGCAAAGCCAATATGTTGGTTTTCTCAAGGCGCGGCTCATTTATTTATCTATAATTCATTAATAACATGTTTGTTTCTGCTTACAGAAATGTAACATCAAACAGTTGAAGTAAAGACAGAAGACCATATATGCCATCAAGATTTTCTGATTCTTTGAAATCGAAAATTGCAAAGAATTTCTGCAACAAGCTGAACTTGAGCCAGTCACAAATTTAAAATGTAAATCGTATTATACCGCAGATATCTATCAGCGGAAAGACAAATCAGTAGACGCTATAATATAAAGGAATGCTTAGACATTCTGTCTGAAGATGGACGAAAGTGAAAGTGCGCACAAGAAGAGATAGGAGTTGTTAAAGCGTGTTTAATGGTAACCTCAGTGTTTTCCGATGTGAAACGTACCTTGTAAATAAGGAATGAGACCTGTAGTTGAAGGATTTTATATATAACCTCTGATTTAGACACGGTGAAAAATAAGGAATATAAAAAAGCAAAAAACAGCGCGATAATGAAAGACCAGGAAGTGGTGTTTAAATGATAACCTTTCAAACAGATATATAATCATGATATTGTAAAAACAATATTAAACCCTTATATTAGACGTAATGTTATACGTGACACGGATGAGAACGAAAACTGAAATTTATCAGGATTAAACTTAGGAGCTGTAATTTGGATGCTAACTTTATTCGAAATAATGTTTTGAACGTATTCCTTGCACTTGTTATTCAATGGAGTTTCAGTATACGGATTAAGTTGAATGCAAAACTAACTGATGAGTGGAAATGATTAAGTAGTTCAAATTGTCCGACGGGAGTCCAGCGCAACGTATATATAGTGTTGAAAGCAAGAGGAAAGTGAAATTTTCTGAAATATGACACATATATTTTACTTTAACATGTCATCAAATTTAAAACGAACTAAATTTTATTTCCTCATAATAGCAATTTTAAGTTTTGTGATTATTTTAGTTTCCTACAACTGGAACATAACGGAGAATATTTATAGAATATCTAGCGAAATTTCCCAAGTCAGAATAGCCAAACTGCAGTCGCCCGATATCAGAATAACAGAATCACCCGATGTCAGAATGACAGAACGAACGTTAGCGAACTTTCATGAGGATGCAACTAGAACACTTACCGCGGACCATATCAGAAAGACTAAAATGAGAAGCGAAACAGGAAAGGAAAGCGGTGAGGAAAACGATTATTTAAAGCTTAAATCAACAATACATGTACACAAAAGGAATGAAACCATAATCAAAAAGAAATATGTTGAGACAATGGAAGATAGCGTGAAAGATATACGACCGGACAGTAATAGGAATTCGACATTTACTCAAATCATTGTATTTGATAATGACGATCTCAGAACCAAAAATTCTAGTGAAACTTCTGAAGCAGGAAGACAGGTAGATGTTTCTCAGACTAAAAATGAAACAGCTAAACCATCAAACTCTGTGATACATGACAATCAAAAACTGATCTCAGAAAGTGTTGTTCAAAATACTTTGTCAAATGAAACAGACTTCAATTTTGAGAAGTTTAAAAATAGCAAGGAAGAGACGCGGCAAGTTTTAAATAAAATACACAAACTTAAAGAAGAGCTAACAGGAGATCATAAAAGTTCTACTGTAATACACAGTAAAAAGACACGTGTCACGCGACCAAAACACCATGTCACTAGAATTAAAGATAATGGCCAGTTGCCGACAGAAAGGGACATCAACACGTTTAAACGCATTAAAAGCCGACTTCAAAATCTGGGATTAATAAACAGTGCGTTTTTGATGCCGCATAATCACCAGGATACACATAATAGCTACAACCTCGATTCAGATGTAACTAGTCGTCCAGATGTATGTGCTGGATGTTTCGAAAAGAATTTTAGAAAGATAATAAATGAACCAAACTTGTGCGATGGTGATGTTGAACTTCTGTTTATGATAGCATCAACTGTTGCAAGGAAGGATTCTAGAAATGCTATACGAAAAACTTGGTGTGGTGGTTGCAATAAACCGGACTCAAAAATGAAGTTAGTGTTTGTATTCGGAAACAGGCATGATTCCGATGAAAACGAAAACCTGCTAGAAGAAAGTGAAGAATTTCATGACATAATTCAAATGGACTTTGTTGATACCTATGCAAATTTGACCTATAAAACTATGTCTTCATTGCTGTGGAGTGAAGATTACTGTAAGCAGGCAAAATATGTCATGAAAACTGATGATGACATGTACATTAATACAGAATTACTTCCCCTGTTACTCAAAGCGGCTCCTAGTGAAAAATTCATAGGGGGTATGTGCTGGGGACCTAGTTCTCCACACAGAGATTCGAACTCGAAATGGTACGTTTCTTTCGTACAATATCGACATAGTCTGTTCCCCTCTATGTGCAGTGGAACCGGATATGTAATGTCACGTGATGTTGTTTCCGGAGTACTTCGACAATCACCAAATGTGCCATTTTTCTATCTTGAGGACGTGTATGTTGCAATATGTGTTAAGAAATTAGGAATACATCCAGTTTTACTGGATGGATTTAAAAACACTCGAGTTGACTTTGATCCGTGTACCTACAGAAACCAAATAATAACGGCACACGAACTAAATGCCGACGTTTTAGACTATGTATGGACAGAAAGTAGAACATGCCCAAAAGTTGATCTCACGCCAGAAATGGTATATAGACCAATCCCCGTGTAGATAGCCAAATTACTGCGCATTAATTCCTTAAAAATGACATTAACTAGTAAGGTTATTGAAATACCTTCTATGTAGTATAGAGAGGACACAAACTGCCTACATTTAAGCTAGTCAGATTTCATTTGTTTTGTAAGCTCACCTGTCACAAAGTGACAAGGTGAGCTTTTGTGATCGCGCGGTGTCCGTCGTCCGTCGTCCGTGCGTGCGTCCGTGCGTGCGTGCGTGCGTCCGTTAACTGTTGCTTGTGACCACTCTAGAGGTCACATTTTTCATGGGATCTTTATGAAAGTTGGTCAGAATGTTCATCTTGATGATATCTAGGTCAAGTTCGAAACTGGGTTACGTGCCGTCAAAAAACTAGGTCAGTAGGTCTAAAAATAGAAAAACCTTGTGACCTCTCTAGAGGCCATATATTTCACAAGATCTTCATGAAAATTGGTCAAAATGTTCACCTTGATGATATCTAGGTCCAGTTTGAAACTGGGTCACGTGCCGTCAAAAACTAGGTCAGTAGGTCTAAAAATAGAAAAACCTTGTGACCTCTCTAGAGGTCATATATTTCATGAGATCTTCATGAAAATTGGTCAGAATGTTCATCTTGATGATATCTAGGTCAAGTTCAAAATTGGGTAACGTGCCGTCAAAAACTAGGTCAGTAGGTCAAATAATAGAAAAACCTTGTGACCTCTCTAGAGGCCATATTTTTCATGGGATCTGTATGAAAATTGGTCAGAATGTTTATCTTGATGATATCTAGATCAAATTTGAAACTGGGTCACGTGCCGTCAAAAACTAGGTCAGTAGGTCAAATAATAAAAAAAACCTTGTGACCCCTCTAAAGGCCATATTTTTCATGGGATCTGTATGAATATTGGTCTGAATGTTTATCTCGATGATATCTAGGTCAAGTTCGAAACAGGGTCATGTGTGGTCAAAAACTAGGTCAGTAGGTCAAATAATAGAAAAGCCTTGTGACCTCTCTAGAGGCCATACTTGTGAATGGATCTCCATAAAAATTGGTCAGAATGTTCAACTTGATGATATCTAGATCAAGTTTGAAACTGGGTCACGTGCCATCAAAAACTAGGTCAGTAGGTCAAATAATAGAAAAACCTTATGACCTCTCAAAAGGCCATATTTTTCATGGGATCTGTATGAAAGTTGGTCTGAATGTTCATCTTGATGATATCTAGGTCAAGTTCGAAACTGGGTCACGTGCGGTCAAAAACTAGGTCAGTAGATCTTGAAATAGAAAAACCTTGTGACCTCTCTAGAGGCCATACTTGTGAATGGATCTCCATAAAAATTGGTCAGAATGTTCACCTTGATGATATCTAGGTCAAGTTTGAAACTAGGTCATGTGCCTTAAAAAACTAGGTCAGTAGGTCAAATCATAAAAAAACCTTGTGACCTCTCTAGAGGCTATACTTTTCATGGGATCTGTATGAAAGTTGGTCTGAATGTTCATCTTGATGATATCTAGGTCAAGTTTGAAACTGGGTCAACTGCGGTCAAAAACTAGGTCAGTAGGTCTAAAATTATTAAAATCTTTTGACCTCTCTAGAGGCCATATTTTTCAATGGATCTTCATGAAAATTGATCTGAATGTTCACCTTGATAATATCTAGGTCTGTTTTGAAACTGGGTCACGTGCGGTCAAAAACTAGGCCGGTAGGTATAAAAATAGAAAAACATTGTGACCTCTCTTGAGGCCATATTTTTCATGAGATCTTCATGAAAATTAGTGAGAATGTTCACCTTGATGATATCTAGGTAAAGTTCAAAACAGTTTCAGTACTTTCGAAAACTAGGTCAATAGGTCAAATAATAGAAAAACCTTGTGACCTCTCTAGAGACCATATTTTTCAATGGATCTTCATGAAAACTGGTCAGAATTTTTATCTTTATAATATCTAGGTCAAGTTCAAAACTGGGTCACATGAGCTCAAAAACTAGGTCACTATGTCAAATAATAGAAAAACGACGTCATACTCAAAACTGGGTCATGTGGGAAGAGGTGAGCGATTCAGGACCATCATGTCCTCTTGTTATTTTTCGTATGGTGTTAAAGTCGGTGTTACATTTGATATATAGACCGATTTAATAGAATACGTTATTCCAGTGTAATAAAATACAAGCTTTTTGCCGGCCAAGGGCTTATGTTTTTGACTTTTGACCGGCAATCAATCAGTTTATCAGAATATATTAAAAATGAATGTCATAGCTTTTCTCAATTTTTTACTTTATTCCAGCACATCTGTCTTGAACCGTGTAGACCGGTCAGTTGCTCAACCGCTCTTAACCAGTGTTTTATATCTGCAGTCCAGTAATATATCCCTTTGTTTACAATTCTTATTTATAAAGTTAATAACATTCTAAGCAATATGAAAACCACTTCAGTTCTGTAACATGTAAAAATCATAAGAGGACATTGACAGTTACGGGACCATCTGTACTACTAGTGGTCATCCTCTATAAAGTATAATAATATTTATTTATTTATTTGGGTTTTACGGCGCACCAACACAGTATAGGTTATGGCGCCAAACAGGACTACAAATTTTGGTTCCAGATCTCATTTACATCGAAATAAAAACATGGGGTATGGAATCAAAATTTGCATACCTGCTGGAATCACAGAGTTACTGAAAAACCAAGTGTTAAGACCCTATTAGTCGCCTCTTACGATCATGCAAGGGTAAGGCAGTGGTTCCAATTCTTTTCATACACAGATCGTCCCAGAACCACATGGGGCCTATCAAATATAATAAAGTTACAGTAATTATTCTCGGATGTTTAAGCAATATAAATACTTCTTCAGTCCTGTCGCTTGGTCTAATCATTTGAATGTAAAAATGAGAAGATATTGACAGACACGGGATCATTTACAGTACCAATGTCACACTATACAATTCCTTTATCAAAAATAATAAAATTGCAATGATAATTATTTCTCTGTTCTCCAACGAGTAAGCATCATAAAAGACCATTTCCTTTCTATGCACTAAACATGAGGAGCCATTGACAGACGTGGAACCATCTACATTAACAAAGGCCACTCTGTCTAATTTCCAAATCTAAATTTAAAAAAGTACAATTATTGTTCACCGTTACGTAAGCAATATAAATACCATTTCAGTCTTGTTGCGTGCACAATAAAATGAGGGTCCATTTGCAATCATGGGACCATTTTTAGGCCTAGCTATAGTAAAGGAACCAGCGTGGGAGCCATCTGGTCTAGTCGGACAGTCGGACAGGTTTTTGAACACTAATTTTTCACTTGGCATGGTAAAAGAGGTCTAAATTACAGCTAGTTTCTGTTTAAATTTCATTGTGGATGTATTTTTAGCTCACCTGAGCCAAAGGCTCAGGATGAGCTGATCACTCACCGTCCGGCGTCCGTCCGTAAACTTTTACTTTAAACGACATCTCCTCATAAACCACTAGGCCAATTTCATCTAAACTTCATAAGAATGTCCCTTGGGTGAAGCTCTACAAAAATTATTCAAAGAATTGAATTCCATGCAGAACTCTGGTTGCCATGGGAACCGAAAGGAAACCCTTTAAAAATCTTCTTCTCAAAAACCAGAAGGCCTAGAGCTTAGATATTTGGTGTGAAGCATTGCCTAGTGGACCTCTACCAAGTTTGTTCAAATCATGACCCCAGGGTCAAAATTGACCCTGTCCCAGGGGTCACTTGATTTTACATAGGAAAATCTTTAAAAATCGTATTCTCAAAAACCAGAAGCCCTAGAGCTTAGATATTTGACATGTAGCATTGCCCTCTACTAAAATTGTTCAAATAATGACCCCGGGGTTAAAATTGACCCCGCCCCAGGGGTCACTTGATTTTACATAGATTTCTATAGGAAAATCTTCAATTTTTTAAAAAAAACCTCTACAAAATTTGTTCAAATCATGATCCCCGAGGTCAAAATTGACCCCGCCCCATGAGGTCACTTGATTTTACACAGGAAAATCTTCAAAAAAAAATCTAAAAATAAACAAGAAGGCCTAGAGCTTAGATATTTCACATGTAGCATTGCCTAGTGAACCTCTACAAAATTTGTTTAAATCATGATCCCCGGGTCAAAACTGACCCCGCCCCAGGGGTCACTTGATTTTACATAGGAAAATCTTCAAAAAAAATTCTCAAAATAAACCAGAAGGCCTAGAGCTTAGATAGTTCACATGTAGCATTGCCTAGTGGACCTCTACAAAATTTGTTCAAACATGACCCCGGCATCAAAATTGACCCCGCCCCAGGGGTCACTTGATTTTACATAGGAAAATTTTCAAAATTTTTCTAAAAATAAACCAGAAAGCCTAGATCTTAGATATTTGACATGTAGCATTGCCTAGTAGACTTCTACAAAATTTGTTCAAATTTTGACCACCCAGGGTCAAACTGACCCAGCCCCAGGGGTTACTTTATTGTACATAGGGAAATCTTCATAAAGTTGCTAAAAATAAACCAGAAGGCCTAGATCTTAGATATTTGATATGTAACATTGCCTAGTAGACTTCTACAAACTGTATTAAAATCATGACCCCCGGGGTAAAATTTACCCCGCCCCAGGGGTTACATGATTGTACATCGGAAAATCTTCAAAAAAATTTCTAAAAATCATCAGTTTCACATTTGAAACATGTAGCTCATATTACTCAGGTGAGTGATCCAGGGTCATCATGACCCTCTTATTGACATTTTGGTAGGAAAAATGGGAGAGCAGGTTGTATTTGGTGAAGTGGAACTCGATTTTAGTACGAGTAGTACTTCCTGGTCAAAGCAGTGTGACTTTGATGTGATTTTACAATAAGCAAATGTGACCAGAGAAATATCTCTTCGAAGATACATGACCCCTACTTTTCTCTTCATTTTATATCAGTTTTATCATAACTCTTTAAAATGAGGTGAGGATTTGTTCTCTGAAATGGGTCTAGCTATGTTTGGTAGCTCTTTAAAAATGTCAGTTATATATAGAATATAAAGGGAAAACTATTTACCTGTTTGTGACCTTTAGAACCAATGGTCTCCCTGGACAATACCGATTTTTTAACCCTTATCATGCTAAACACAATTGTTGACCTACAACTGCAGCATCATTGAATGCTTCCATTAATTATGCATTCTGTGCATTATACTTTTAACTTAGGAACAACTGTACAAAACAAATTTTATAACAACTGAACATTTTAATTCACGCTGCTAGACTGCTAAGCTGCTAGGCTGATAACTTCACCTGATAAGCTGCTAACTTCCCGCACATCAAATGTGTATGCACTCTGCACACTACAGGTTTTAGTTTCCGTACAGTTAAAGCATGTAATAAAACCTATACTGAATACTTCCACATTCGTGTTCTCTATCAATGAATTGCTAAACAAATAAGGTATGTACATTTCATAATTTATCCCCATACATATATGAACTTCACATATGACATACATTTGCAGTGCAAGCATATTTGCATTACAAATACATAACTACTATTAATCATCGTCATCAGTATACAACTCATGTTTTAAAATGTTTTAGCTTTCATACCACTCACCTGAACATTGAACTTCTGATTTTCTTCTAAATAGTAATTCCGTCATTTCCCACTTTTTGCCTTTTAATCAAAACAATAACCTTTTTTCCTTTCCAACTCAACTTTGCCTATGTATGATATCCTATCTCATATGCGACTTTTAACATCAGTTCGTTAAATGATGTTATACTTTCAAGTAACCAAATAAAAGTAAATTATAAATTAACTGATATTTTCATCTTTTACATTATCCAAAGCAAAATAATATAGCATATCGCAAAATGATATAGCATATCCGAAGCAAAATGATGTAGCATATTCGAAGCAAAATTATATAGCATATCGCAAAATGATATAGCATATCCAAAGCAAAATTATGTAGCATATCCGAAGCAAAATGATGTAGCATATCGCAAAATGATAGAGCATATCCGAAGCAAAATGATATAGCATATCTGAAGCAAAATGATATAGCATATCCAATGCAAAATGATATAGCATATCCGAAGCAAAATGATGTAGCATATCGCAAAATGATAGAGCATATCCGAAGCAAAATGATATAGCATATCTGAAGCAAAATGATATAGCATATCCAATGCAAAATGATATAGCATATCCGAAGCAAAATAATATAGCATATCGCAAAATCATACAGCATATCGGAAGCAAAATGATATAGCATATCAGAAGCAAAATGATATATCATATCGCAAAATGATATAGCATATCTGAAGCAAAATGATATAGCATATCCGAAGCAAAATCATATAGCGTATCGCAAAATCATACAGCATATCCGAAGCAAAATCATATAGCATATCCGAAGCAAAATGATATAGCATATCCAAAGCAAAATGATATAGCATATCCAATGCAAACTGATATAGCATATCCGAAGCAAAATGATATAGCATATCGCAAAATGATACAGCATATCCGAAGCAAAATGATATAGCATATCGCAAAATGATATAGCATATCCAAAGCAAAATGATATAGCATATTCAAAACAAAATGATATAGCATATCCGAAGCAAAATGATATAGCATATCGCAAAATGATAAAGCATATCCGAAGCAAAATGATATAGCATATCCGAAGCAAAATGATATAGCATATCGGACCGCATTTTTACCTACATTGCAAGTTAAAAGTCAAATTGTCTTTCCCGAAAATGTAAAAGCAAAAACAAACGATTCTTATTTTCCACATGGCGAAACGAAGAATTTAGCATTTGGACTTAAGATTTTATTTTTCTATTTCTTATATGCCAATCGGTATTGCTCATTGCAGATCTGTGATTATCAATTAGAGAGCACGGCAAAAAATACGCAAATTATTGCAATGTCCGCACGCATTTAGCGTATAATATGTATAATACACTGACTAAAGGTTAGGGTTAGTATCACCATGGTTACAAAATATATACATTTAAGATACTTTCCGTTCAAACTGCTTGAATCCGGTATATACCGGAGTCTGTAATTTATACAGGAGCCCCAGGTTTCCATTGGGTCGCAGTCTATGTCAATAACACTGTTCAGCAGTCATTGCAACGACATAATTAGCATGATATTTTTCAAAAACATTGATATTTTTTTTTATTTAGAATCTGTCTCAAGTTACAACTCTACTAAAACACATGTACTGTCGAACAAGTAATGAATTCAGTAAAAGACGAAATTCAAGTTTGTCAATCAACCTGACAAGTACATATAAAAGTAGATTACCACCATTAAATCCTAAATTATATATTTGATCGGGTAGATTACACTTAATACGTTAAATGTACTTTTATCTTTCTATATCAATATCCTTTAACGCAGGTAGAATTGATAAAGTAAAGACACATACTATAATCATCAACTTTTCCTTATCCTTTTCATCTCTTCGTACTTAATATTCTATCTTACCTTCGTTATTTTAAATACAGTCTCGAATTCCAATTTGTGTACGTGTTTTCGTGACGGGACTTGAAAATGTCTTCGAGATAGCCAGATTTTCGAGACAAGCGACTTCGAGATATCGAATTTCAACTGGATATTAAATACAAATATTATTATGACAATTTACATCAATATGTCTATAGATATATTAAACTAATTAACGAAGGACCGCTTATTATCCCAAAGTTTCGTGAACGCCAAGAAGAAGAAGAAGAAGAAGATCCCAAAGTATGAAAAATGAAGCTATCCTATGTACGGCCAGTAACAAGTGGACTTCAAAACGCTGACCAGTGACTTATCATTACCAGGGCACAGAGAAGGCACTGGTAAAAGTTTACGAGAAGCCCCCAAAATTCTTTACAGGGGGCCACTCTAAATTTTGCCAAGTAATGAATCTGTTCGGAACTTCTAACATCTAATCATGTACACTCATATTTAATTTCAATGAGCACTGAATACATGATAAATTTTCACTGGAGGTATATCTAAAACTTGATTTCTCTACCCTGATTGCCCAACTATAGTGCTGGCTACCAATTAGATTATCTTTTTTGTTTTCTTAATCATTTCTCTTATATATTCTGACTATTTTTTACTTGATTTTTCTTGGCTCTGATTATCTATATTTTGAGAAGAAGAAAAAGGACATAATTATACAAAATTTGAATAGCCTCATGAGTTAACTCCTGTGAAAAAAACATACAACTAAGATAGAGTTTATTTAGCACAAGTATAACTTTGATAAGCTTACTATGCCTAAGAAATATGATTACAATAACAAATTCATGATATTTATCAAAGATATGCATTGACAATTATATGTTTAGGCAAAAAATTAATTAGAAATGCAAGTTTGTAAAATTATTGTTATCTCATCTCCCTTTTTGCTTATCTTTATAGACTGGAAATAAATGAATTCAGTTTTCCTTCAGATTCTTGAAATGATCCGATATTTATCAAGTGGAAATGTGAAAAATAAAAATTATATTGTAATCAAACGAAATACCCATCCCTTATTTAAAAGGGCTTAATAACAAAGTCTTATAAAAGACAGCAAACATGCATGTCTAACAGGAATCTATCTCTACGTTATGGACCTTTCTCTTCCTTAAATAAATCTCTGACGAAATATTAGTATATGAAAGTGAAAAATATAATAAAATCCTAATGAAATAGATCACCTTTAAAACCCGGAAGCACATATCATCACATGAATACCAGATAATTTAATAGTATTACACAGAGAATGGCTTACCGGTAAATAGTCAAAACTACTGCCCAATGTCTAAAATACTGATGCCTAATAGAGTTGACTATTGAGCAAACCATTCAATAAGTACCTATCCTTAACTGCTCAGTGCTATCCATAGTGACTCGGGTAGATAATTTTCAAGTAAATGCAACCTAACAGATATTAATTTTGATGAAACATAGGCAGTATAGTCACCGGAATGTGCAGTATACTCTTTTCTGTACATTGCATATATCCTTGAATAGTCAACGATCTATCTGTAATAATATTACTTAAATGAGTCTCAGTGAAACACTAGTAAAAAGTCTTTAACAAAGTCTAACTTATGCCTAATACTTTCTTATATTTTGATGGAAAATGAATAGACATTGATTTTGGTTGTTTTCAGGCCCTTTGTTTAGTTCAACATCACCTGAAAGAAGGAGTTCGATAACAATAAATAAATACCTTATGTTATCAAAGATGGCTTTGGAAATAATGACAGAATTTTAGAATTTATAATACATGATGTAATAAACAATAACTTTTTTGTTCTGACATATCTAAACTTAGGATGATGCTTCAGTTAGTTCTTGAGACTATAAGAAAAATGATTAAAAACTAAATAAACCAACAATCAAGTTAATAAACACTATCATTACTTAATAAATGTATGTATTGGTAGACTCGTATATATATATAGCGAAGCGAGAAGTTGATATCTAAAACTGCTGTATTCAACTTAAAACCTATACATATAACATACTGATCAAAGAGGGAGATTATTACTTAGGTTATTTCCCCTTAACCGAATTATTTTAAACAAGCGATACCGTCTGAATATGAAGTACACTTTTGCATGGGTATCACGAGATTACCATGCTATAATTTATTACATGTACTAGGACTGGGACATACCAGCCGTGAAGTATGAATTCGTGAACAGAGATACCAATTTACATACAATTCTAAAAGGTAAGAGTTTTATCAATACAAATTACTTGTCTTTCAATAGCTTTTCAAGGCGTAAGAATACTAAATAACCCAAATAGGAATCTAAGCTAAAGTCACAGCAAAGAGAAAAGAGAAAAAATAGCAGTGGTACTTCTGCCATCTTGAATTTAGAATGACCTTCATTTGCGGTGTAAAAAGAATAGTGAACCAAACTGTCTATAGCACAAAAACAGCTCAGTTTGCAAGACCTCAACAAAAATAGCTGTATAAAAAGTAAAACTGAAAATTTGAAATAAACAAAGTAGATATTTTACCTGTAAATTTCCGAAATTTTCGATAGCATTTATAGATCTGTAGATCATTTTCAATTACTGTATCAAAAATTCGTGAACGGCAAAAGTTAATTAATTAATGATTAGGAGAATTTAGTACTGAATAGAAGTAAACTTTTCTCAAACGGACCACTGAATTCATTAAAACGAAAACATATGTTGCCATTTTCAGCATACATAAAAGTAGTGCAAAGTGTGGACAAGATTTTTTTCTATGTATAGTGTACCAAAACTACGTAAGCAAGATTTGGCAATGATCTAAAATTCGTTTTAAGGAATATGAATGTTTAATAAAGGTTTAATTTATTATACTTGAATTGATGAACTTACGCGCTGCGGAAAATTCGGCAGAAATGGAATTTTCGGCACTTTCTGCGATAACTACCGAAATTGCAAACCTCACATATACCTGTGTATACGTAATTGTGTATTTATAAATTATACATAAAAACTTTAAATCGCCTTCGAAATATTTGCTTTATCCCGATATATGCAAATACTTTTCAAGACAATCTTGGAACATCGGACCACTTTATTTCCGTATACTGGTCCGGGGAAAACTTAGATCTTATTGAAAAGCCAGTACAGTCGGCTTTCCAAAACTTTCAAGTTAGATGTGTATAGGAATTCCTCATTTGATGCTTCAGGCGTCGTAGACTAACCCATTTTGATTTATTTATGTTGTATACAATTTTAGAATTTATGCAAAATATTTATACACGGGGAATACTTTGCAGCAAAAAGGACAACCAAATATTCGAAATTAATCATGTTAGGTGGTAATACAGCTTGTAAATCTAGATATCTATCACAGGAGCCTGAAATTCTATCCAAAAGCCATGAAAAGTCTGTATACGAAAAAAGACCCCCCATCTATATAATAAAAACACCAGGAATGAAACGCATTCACACCCCACCCACCACGAGAAAACAAGAAAATTTCAAAGTAAGCAGTGCGAGTGTTCTCGGATTGCGTAATTATCTAAAGGCAACTAAAATATATGCGGCGCTGTGCTTACTGGTCGCTTCACCGTATTAACTAACACGAAATCAACGATTTCAACAACATTTCGTTCATCGTCCAAACCATTGCGTGACGTCACACCTTCATGTATATTTCTGCACCGGAGTTAATATTGCTTTTGTGTAAATGCCAGTATCCGGTCCGATCCGTACACAATTTAGAACAGAACAGAACAGCATCGTGTAAACTATGTCAGGTTGGGGAAGGTATTAAATTTAGCAAATTTAGCTATTTATAGCTAATATTGCTACATATGGCTAAAAAGTGAACAAAAGAACTGCATGTTTCCATTAATTACTCTTAAACTGTAAATAGGTGCATATTAGTTACTTGCATATTAACTGAAGTTGGTATTTGTAACATTTTAGAGAAATAAAATAAAATATTTACCGATGCATTTTTTCAGAAATAATTTCAATTTATCCTTGCATCACACAAAGTAAATTATCTGATAAGTACACAAAACAAACATTATTTTTCACAGTTTTGCTAATTTTCAGCTCTTTTTTCCTAAGCACTCTTAACACATCTATGAAAATATGTTGAGAAAGTTGTGATTTGTGAAAGATCTGTGATATCACACAACATGTTTTATAGCTGGCATGTATAATGTGTAACCAATCCAAGGGAGGTGAAAAGAATTGAATGATGATTTAAACTTGCACATTTTTCATGGAAATTCCATGCAATAATACAGTTACACATGCTTTCCTCCTACCAGCTTAATATCATATATAAACACTGCATGGTCATCACATTGTTGTTAGGCTAAGACAAGTTGTTTTTGTGTTCAGTGTTTGTGTCAACAATAACTAACTGAAATTAATTGCAATTAAAGACAATTGTGCGCACTTGTAGCATAAGCTAAACAATCAAAATTTTATGTAATATCAAAATACTTTGAAATAGATCTAGTAATGGGCAGAAAACTACCATTCAGGGGATGTTAAACTTTGATTCAATTTACATTAGCCTTAAAGTCACTCTAGGTGTTTAATACAGGCTGTTGTGGTTACTGGCACAACTGGGCTTAATTCTCCAATTAAACAAAGCAATTAACAATAACTGCATCGGTAGATGTTGTACTTGATTGATCAGTTCTGTGTAGAAAATTGTGTAAAATAGATGGACACAGTGACAGGATGCTCGTATTAAAAATATGATTAAGTGTGAGAAAAATATACATTTCTTTTGTTCACTTTTTAGCCATATGTAGCAATATTAGCTATAAATAGCTAAATTTGCTAAATTTAATACCTTCCCCAACCTGTATGTCATTTGTCATTTACAACACAATTAATATTTGATATCAGAAAACTCATTCCGTATCACTAAGCGTAGCTGAGCAGCCATGATATTCTTTTTTTCTGTTCTGCGCTGCTTCCGTCAATGGTTGGGTTACTTCCCCTCTTTTGTCAATGCTAGAGTTAGTTCCCATAATGAGTTTATTCCAACATGATATGCCTAATTCTTCTATAATTTAATGGTTAAAGAAATTCAAAGATGTAATATTTATTGAAAGAATTATTAATAATAAAACATGACATATACAGATATTTTTTACCTGGTTCTTGAAATTATTTTGTATTCTCTCCGGCGCAGAAATATACATGAAGGTGTGACGTCACGCAATGGTTTGGACGATGAACGAAATGTTGTTGAAATCGTTTATTTCGTGTTAGTTAATGCGGTGAAGCGACCAGTAAGCACAGCGCCGCATATATTTTAGTTGCCTTTAGATAATTACGCAATCCGAGAACACTCGCACTGCTTACTTTGAAATTTTCTTGTTTTCTCGTGGTGGGTGGGGTGTGAATGCGTTTCATTCCTGGTGTTTTTTATTATATAGAAGGGGGGTCTTTTTTCATATACAGACTTTTCATGGTTTTTGGATAGAATTTCAGGTTCCTGTGATATCTATGAAACATTTAGAAGTTTTGGAAAAAATATCATAAATATCAGTTGAACCTTTCTCGCGAAAAGCCTGATGATTAAGATCAGAAATATCTCAGAAGTAACTTTTTAGCTCATCTGATTTTTTGAAAAAAAAATGATGAGTTATTGTCATCACTTGAGCGGTTGTCGGCGTCGGCGTCGGCGTCGGCGTCGGCGTCGGCGTTGCCTGGTTAAGTTTTATGTTTAGGTCAGCTTTTCTCCTAAACTATCAAAGATATTGCTTTGAAACTTGGAATACTTGTTCACCATCATAAGCTGACCCTGTATAGCAAGAAACATAACTCCATCTTGCTTTTTGCAAGATTTATGGCCCCTTTTGTACTTAGAAAATATCAGATTTCTTGGTTAAGTTTTATGTTTAGGTCAACTTTTCTCTAAACTATCAAAGCTTTTGCTTTGAAACTTGGAATACTTGTTCACCATCATAAGCAGACCCTGTACATCAAGAAACATAACTCCATCTTGCTTTTTGCAAGAATTATTGCCCCTTTTGGACTTAGAAAATCAGTTTTCTTGGTTAAGTTTTATGTTTAGGTCAGCTTTTATCCTAAACTATCAAAGCTATTCCTTTAAAACTTGCAACACTTGTTCACCATTATAAGCTGACCCTGTACAGCAAGAAACATAACTCCATCCTGCTTTTTGCAAGATTTATGGCCCCTTTTGTACTTAGAAAATATCAGATTTCTTGGTTAAGTTTTATGTTTAGGTCAACTTTTTCTCTTAAACTATCAAAGCTATTGCTTTAAAACTTGCAACTCTTGTTCACCATCATAAGCTGACCCTGTACAGCAAGCAACATAACTCCATCCTGCTTTTTGCAATAATTATTGCCCCTTTTGGACTTAGAAAAATCATTTTCTTGGTTGAATATTATGTTTAAGTCAACTTTTCTCATAAACTATCAAAGCTATTGCTTTAAAACTTGCAACAGTTTTTCACCATCATAAGTGAACTCTGTACATCAAGAAACATAACTCTATCCTGCTTTTTGCAAGAGTGATGGCCCTTTTTAGACTTAGAAAATCATGGGTAGGACAATATTTCTATTATACAAAAAAATCAGATGAGCGTCAGCACCCGCAAGGCGGTGCTCTTGTTTGTATTTTGGCTGCAGTGTTTCGTTCAAGAACGATAATTTTGGATTTTTTCACAGTTTCATAGATTTAAAACTAATTATAAATGTGTATTGCAATTCTTGCATAGAAATATATACAAATATACTTGCTGTACATTACTCCAATGTCAAGAGCGGGCGCACCGGTCCAGTACTAGAGATTTTCAACTTACTTCGACGCGTACTGCTGACCACTGACTGCGGACTTACTATAGGGGTTTTCTCAAACTGTATACATGTATAAGTTATTTATGTATAACTGAACGATGGCATATTTAGCATCCGGTTCTAATGCCGTTATACTGTTTCCATTTAAAATATCTGAGAAAAGACAGTTATAAGATGTATTAATATCCGTTTTATTGTATATATGAATTACCGATATATTTTGTCTTACAAGCATTCTTAACAGCTTGGGTGCATTTTTTTAAAAAAATACCCTTTTACCTTTTATATCGCTTTTTGATTAATGTATCTATTCAAATATTTCGACTACCGTATTTTTTCTTATAAACAAGGAATCGCAAACTTGTTCTTTTTTATATGAAGCGCTGCAACTTATTTATATGCTTGCTGTCAATTTCATGAGGTTCTAGCCACTATTTGCTAGCAGTGAAAACGGCTGTTGATTCATCGATCAACATACCCTATAATCCAGGATTTAAACCAATGACCACCTGGTGAGGAGACAGACACTCTTCCCCTGCACCACAAGAGGTTCACCTATTTTAGATCAGGCGATCCACACTCTTCCCCTGCACCGCAAGAGGTTCACCTATTTTAGATCAGGCGGCACCTATGCGTAGGGAATCAAAACAGCATATGTTACAAGTTATTACTTAATTGAATATTTGGTATCAAAGAATGAATATAGTGTATATGGAATCATGGAGTTTCGTATTATTGCACTCGCGACGCTGAAATGCTATTGTACGACGCACAATTTTGAATATGCACGATACGATGCGTGACATTTTAATGCACCGTGGTAAAAAAAAATGTCGCACGTGGTATTCTACGTGTATATTCTTAACCATTTCAAACCCTACACATTCAGTTTTATACGATACTGAATTCATTCAGTTTTCCCGGTCACCTTACCTTGAGTTTTCACGAGTTTAAATATCTTTGTCTCGAGTATCTACACATACCATATATGCATGTGTTCGAAAAGGTACTCGACTAAAACGGTTTTGTCAATAATGATAAAAGGCTAGTCTCGGCTAGTCTACTAAGAGATGGTTCACAGAATTGCTCAAATGGTGTCATTGGAGTTGGCTAAGTCATGGCAATTCTATGCATGTACTGGCCATAAAACATTTTTTGAATACGAGTATGATCGGAATTGTGACCTTGGACGCTTCCCAGGCCCCATGTTCACAAAACAATTTTGACAGCTAGTTTAAATGGTACTTAAAGATTAAATTCCAGTTAAGGCTGGCAATCCACACTGAATAGTCACTTGAAAAAAAACAGGAATTTAATACTTAAATTTTAACATGCAATACTGATATCAGATTATGAAAATACGAAGTGGCTATTTCCTTTTATTTTTTTCAAACATGCTGATTACAGAACTAATTCAGGATGTTTGAGCTAAATTATGGTAATGTATCGGATCTCGTTTCGACGGGGATGAAAGATACATGTATGAGAAACTAAATCATTTAAGATATTTTATTAAAACTTCTATTTTATGGAACATTAGATACAACTGTCAGACTTAATGAAAAACATTGACCTTTTCCGTAAAGAAGTCTGTGAGAGCACAGTATTTATACTATGTAACAAAAATGAAACGGACGTTCATTTTATTCAAAACGTTTCAGTATTTGTTCACAATATTTAATATTTTGTACTGCGTTTTTATTTTCTTATTTTGTTGCTAGGAAAAACAAGTCTAGGAATCGTATGGACGGACACAAATTAAAACCAAACTGTTTTTATAGGAATCGCCGTTATCTTCAAATCCATATTTCGGGGTGTACTTTGTTAAGGTACTTCCGCCATCTTGAATTTTGAGTGACCTTCATTTGAGGTGTGAAAATATAGTGAACAAAAGCTTTCGAATGCAGCTGTTCCATAGCACAAAACAGCTCAGTTTGCAAGACCTGAACTAAAAGTAGCTGTTTAAAAAGTGAAACTAAAAATTTGAAAATAAACAAAGCAGATATTTTACCTGTATTTTTCCAAATTTTTGGTTAGATTTATAAATCCTTTCAAAATACTTTATTAAAAATTCATGAATGGCAAAAGTTAGTTCAAAGTTTCAATTAGTGCATAGGAGAATTGTCTTACTGAATAGAACTAAACTTATTACAAAATCTGTTTTCAAATCTGACCACTTCATGTATTAAAACGAAAATAAATTTGTACATATTGCTATTTTCAGCATACATAAAAGTAGTCCAATATGCGGACAATGATTTTTTCTATGTATGGTGTACCAAACTGCCTAAAATTGTAAGACAAGTTTCAGACCTAATGTGAACAAGATTTGGCAACGATCTAAAATTCGTTTCAAGGATTGTGCAAGTATAAGAAAGGTTTAATTAAATATAGTGGAATTTATGTACGTACGCGCTGCTTATCTTACGAAAAATATTGTGTAAATAGAATTTTCAGCTCTTTCTGCGGTACATTTTTAGACAATCTTGAAACATTTGGCCACAGTATTTCCGCATACTGGTCCGGGACAAGTTCGATGTGTATAGTGATTCCTTTTTAAATATTTCATGCTCGTAAACTAACCAATTTTAATCTATCGACTTTTTATACAATATGAGAATTTATGCAACATGTTTTTAAAAAACACAGCGAGAATAAATCGCAGAAAAAATGTACAGCCAAATATGTTAGAAGGTAATACAATTTGTATACAATTGTTGATAACTACGAAACAAACAAAGTACAATCAACAAACAAAGTACAATCAACTTTTCACGCGGAAACCTGATGAATAAAATCAGAAATGTCTCAAAAGTAACTTTTTCTTATCTTGGTTCTTCGTTAAACAATGATATTTTTAACACTTTCATAGATTTAAACTGATAACAAATGTGTATTGATTCCGGCATAGAAATGGACACTGACTTTACATTACAGCGGTGTTAATAGCGGAATTAGAGGTCCAGTACTAAGACTGTCTACGAAACCAAGGATAACGAGTTCTTCTTCTGAAAATTACGAACATTGGGATCAGTGTTCAGTATACACCTGAAAATAATAGACTTGCTATTTGCTGAGTGCACACTTGTTTTCTATCGTCGTTATTTTAAAGTAGACTAGTAAATATTCGTACTCGTGCATAATCTCATTACCACTTCTTTAAGGTTTAGAAGCATATCACCAAAACACAGAAATTTTTGATAAACGAACAACATCGTTACCAATATTTTACCTGACCATTACATGTTCTGCCGTACTGTCCCGTACTTAAAATATTCTGAAAAAGTTGTTCCCCTTTGAAAATGAATGCCATTTGTAAAGAAATAAAAATAAACAATTGCTGAAAACTGTCTTCCACCTAGTTATGTGAAATTCCAACACTCGCACGGTATTGCAAATGCATCAAAACAAACATGTGTAACAGTTCTTTGAAAATGGTAAGTTTTTAAAGACGTTTGACTGTCCGGAACTGGGGCCCCTTTATGCAGTCCTTTCCCGTAATTCAATGTTTATATCAGTATACTGGCACTTGTTTTGTAGTTTTTGTAATGATAGCGTGTATATTACTCTACAAAACAAGTGTCAGTATACTGATATAAACATTGAATTCCGGAAAAAGACTGCCTATAGGGGCCCCACTTCCGGACAGTCAAACGCCTTTAAAAACTCACCATTTTCAATGAACTGTTACACATGTTCGTTTTGATGCATTTACAATAGCGTGCGAGTGTTGAAATTTCACATAACTAGGTGGAACACAGTTTTCAGCAATTGTTTATTTTTATTTCTTTACAAATGGCATTCATTTTCAAAGGGGGACAACTTTTTCAGAATATTTTAAGTACGGGACAGTACGGCAGAACATGTAATGGTCAGGTAAAATATTGGTAACGATGTTGTTCGTGTATAAAATATTTCTGTGTTTTGGTGATATACTCCTAAACCTTAATGTATGTTCTCTGAAATTAACAAATAACTGGCTCAACTGAGACACCATATTTTAAAGTAAATTCAGTTTATTCACCACGAGGTTCAAAATGCATGGGATTTTCACATGGTTGAAGTGTAAACAAATAGTTAAATTCTAGAAAATATATGCATTTAAAGTTGAAAGCTTAAAGTTTATTGTTTTCTACAGGATGTAAAACTGAAACAAGTAAGCACGTTTACATTTGCAGCAATGTCCCTCAGGTGAACTTTGACATTGTTTACAAAGAGAAATCAGTTTTGTGTCGTCTTAAAATGCGTTGTTCGACTGAAACGTATAGTTCCCGGAAAAGTTCTAAAATGGTTTATTTTGGGGATTTTTGTTTTATTTATAAATTCAACACAATTTGCAATATTTCTAGTTTTTGAAAATGATTGAAATTGAACTTTATTTTAGAAAAAGTTCCGATCTTTCAGCAATATATTGCCAGCGGATGCTAACAAATTTTAAGTGAAACGGCTTTCTTGTCCAAGACAGGTGTGTAAAGCGAAAAACTATCATTACAAATTGCGTTTATTCTTTAAATGTAAAGGATCGGTAACACATTAAGGAGATCGGACAGTGCAAAACTATACTAAATGGATATCTCTAACAATGAATAAGGAGGAATATATATTTCAGAAATGAAATCTAAGGTAAAAGACCAATCATATATTTAATTCCTTGAAATAAACATGGCGGCGAAATATTTTAGAAAAACTGTGCACGTGTTTTGCTCATTAGAATGTTTAACGGCATTTTCTTGAAAAAGTAACGCTCGTATGCACTATTTTGGCATTTCTTTGATTTGAAAATAAATATTTTATAGCAATTTAGGTTGCATACGATACCAAAATTTTGCACCAAAAATGTTCACTCATTTTCTTCCAAAGCACTGTGGAGATAGGGTTCAGCGTACCTTTCATGCTTGCAAGTTTACCTACAGATATATCTTTTCTACTTTTATCAAATATTTTTTGTGTCCTCGCATTTCGAAAGCTGTTTCGAGGAGTCTGATTTTTCACATGAAATTCTAATTTCAGTTTGCGGAAGTACCTTAATGCATGAACATATTAAGGTAAAGTATTGTCCGTTTATCCTTTAAATGTCAAAGGTCGGTTATAGATCAAGCAGATCGGATAGAGCAAAACTATAATAAATGGAGAAAAAGGTGAAATATATTCTTCAGTAAGGAAATCTGAGGTAAAAGAATAAACATACATTTAATTCTCTGAAATACACATGGCGGCGAAAATGTGCACGTGTTTTGCATATTAGAATGTTTAACACGCTATTTTCTTGAAAAAAAAAGTAACGCCCATGTTCATTACCTTGGTCTTCTTTGATTTGAAAATATATTTTTTGTAGCATTTTGTGTTCCATACGAAACCAAAATCCTGTACCAAAAATTTTCATACGCACTATGGGGATAGAGTTTAGCGTAGTTTTCATACTCGCAATATCACCTACAGATACATGTATATCATTTCAACTTTTATTATCTATTTTTTGTTTCCTTGCACTTCCCAAGCTGTTTCCAGGATTCTAATTTGTCACATGAATTTCTAATTTCAATTTGCGGAATATCCTTAAACGTTGAACTATGTCATATACAATAATTAGCATCGATATATTATATTATCTACTACATTTAGTACATGTGATACCAACACGTACACGTTATATTAATTAAGAAATATAAATATCACTCTCGCTCGGCCTCGTACGGTTGCACATACAACCGAATTTATGAGCATCCGCAAACAAAGCTGATTTATAGGAAATTTGAATTATGTAATGTGTTATCCAATGATATGAAACACTATTCAAGTATACATACTGAATGAAATCGAATTTAGCCGTAACACAATGTTTCTGTATATTTCATTTGTTCATACAATTAAATTCAAATACGAGTCAAAATTTCTGTATATATATATATATTGTTACATACATGTATGAAAATTAGGAAAAATAATTGTTTTCTATCTAACAAAAAAACTGAACGCACTAAGTGAAATGAAATTACCTGAAAACAGTAAGCGCGAAGTGTCGCGCTTCGCCGTCGTACTGTTGCGCTTCGCCATCGTACTGTCGCGCTTCACCATCGTAGTGTCGCGCTTCGCCATCGCACTGCCGCGCTTCACCGTCGTAGTTTCACCATCGTACTGTCGCGCTTCGCCATCGTACTGCCGCGCTTCGCCATCGCATTGTCGCGCTTCACCATCGTAGTGTCACCATCATATAGTCGCGTTTCGATATCGTACTGTCGCGCTTCACCATCGCACCTTCGCATTTCACCATCGTACTGTCGCCTTCCTGTCAAGCATACGCAAAAGAATTCACAGTCTGGTTGACGTCAGAAGGAGGGGCGTGCTTTGGATTTTTCTTACTAATAATTTTGTTTAACATAGATCTACATTTTTCAATATTTTCTTCAATTAAAACTTTTGGGTTAGTGGTAAAAAGATAAGGTCGGTCGGGTAAGCGAAAACAAACAACTGTATTCTAGACCTAATTAACACTTTTGTACAAAATTTAACCGAACGCTTTATAAACAAAATTTAAAGAACAATGTATTTTTTATTAGCTCGACTATACGAAGTATGGAGAGCTGTCCTACTCGACCCGGCTTTGGCGTCGGCGTCCTTCCGCGTCCGCACTTTGATTAAAGTTTTGATGCACTTTCACTTTATCTCTGTAAATCTTTGATGAATTTGTTTCAAACTTAAAATAGTTATTCCTCATCATCACCCACATCATATGGCACCAGGGCCATAACTCTCACGCCAATATCTCATGAATTATTCTTCTTTTTACTTAGAATTTCAGGTTAAAGTTTTGATGCACTTTCACTCTATCTCGGTTATTACTAAATGGATTTGATTCAAACTTAAAATAGTTGTTCCACCTTATCATCAACATCATATGACACAAGGTCCATAACTCAGGTACAAATATTTCATGAATTATGCCCCCCTTTTTTACTTAGAATTTCAGGTTACAGTTTTGATGCACTTTCACTCTTATCTCAGTTATTACTATATGGATTTGATTCAAACTAAAAATAGTTATTCAACATTAACACTCATATCATATGACACAAGGGTCATAACTCTTGCACCAAAATCTCTTGAATTATGCACCCTTTTTACTTCAGTTGTTCCACCTTATCACCCACATCATATGACACAAGGTCCATAACTCAGGTACAAATATTTCATGCCCCCCCCACCCCTTTTTTTTAACTTAGAATTTCAGGTTAAAGTTTTGATGCACTTTTACTCTATCTCGGTTATTACTAAATGGATTTAATTCAAACTTAAAATAGTTGTTCCAGGTTATTTATCACATCATATGACTCAAGGTCCATAACTCTTGTAACAATATTTCATGAATTATGCCCCCTTTTACTCAGAATTTCAGGTTAGTTTTCATGCACTTTTACTCTATCTCAGTTATTACTAAATGGATTTGATTCAAACTTAAAAAAGTTATTCAACATCATCACTCACATTATATGACACAAGGGCCATAACTCCCACACCAATATCTCATGAATTATCCCCCTTTTTTATTTAGAATTTCAGGTTAAGGTTTAGATGCACTCAGTGTATCTCAGTTATTACTAAATGATTTTGATTCAAACTAAAAATAGTTATTCAACATCATCACTCACATTATATGACACAAGGTCGCGCAATATTTCCGCTGCAGAACTCGTGCGTATTCCGATACAAAACTAATAAACTATAATAATCGCCGTAAAAACGGCAACGTCACACCCATTTAAGACTAGTCTAAAAAGTGACGTTTCGACGCCATTTGCGTAAAAAAATGTGCATTTGATCTTTTTAATCCCCCGCCACGAGTGGTAGGGGTTATAAGAATGGTATCCGTCCGTCCGTCCGTCCGTCCGTAACAATTGTGTTCGTTCCATATAACTTAAACCCTTCCAACGATTTTCATGAAACTTGGGCCAAATGATCACCTCATCAAGACGATATGCAGAACTTATGAGGTCAAAGGTTTGAGTCTGCTCTGTATCTCCTAAACCCCTTTAAGGATTTTCATGAAACTTGGGTCTAATGATTACCTTATCAAGACGATGTGCAGAACTCATGAGTCAGCGATGTTGGCTAAAGGTTAAGGTCACAACTCAAGGTCAATTTTATTGATGTCTTCATATTTACATGGACTATAAAATATACTTACTATCCACAACAGCGGCGGGGGATGTAGCTGTCTTTCAGACTGCCTTGTTGATAATTGTACATCGAGTGAAGATTAGCTTTTGCTATTATTATCCCCCGACGAAAGTCGGAGGGATATAGTTTTGGCTTTGTCCGTCCGTCTGTCCGTCCGTCCGTCGGAGCCATATCTAGGAAATGATTGGGAATATTTATATAAAACTTCATTTACATGTTTACCACTATGAGTTCTTGCGGCCCGTCAGGTTTCAGTCAGATTGCCCTATTAACACCAGAGTTATGGCCCTTAAAAGTTTCTAGTGTTAACTATATAGGGCACTATAAATATGGCAATTTCTGCATCATAACTTTTGATATATTTGACCTAGAACTATGAAACTTAAACAGAATTTAGATCACCAAAATGTGGTTGTGTACACACAATTTCGTTCAGATTTAAATGTAAATTAAGAGTTATTGCCCTTTAATTGTATAAAAATCCACATATTTGTACATAACAAACTTACCATTTGGTAGAATTTCATTAAATTTCTTTCATTCTTTTCCATGAACATTTATTGTAAACATGTGAAGTTGTGTACCCACACCTGGTCACCCCCTTACCTTGATCACACACCTCCCCCTAACTCCCCCCCCCCCCTGCCCCGCCCCCCCCCCCCCCTCCCCCACAAAAAAAAATAATATATATATATATTCCTTATTTTAGACTTTTTCAAACAAACTTCATGTACATGTTCAACACTATGAGGTTATGGGGCCCATCAAGTTTCAGTCTGATTGCCCAAGATACACCAGAGTTATGGCCCTTAGAAGTTTCTAGTGTTAACTATATAGGGTACTATAGATCTATAGATATGGCAATTTCTGCATCATAACTTTTGATATATTTGACCTTGAACTTTGAAACTTGAACAGAATTTAGAGCACTATAATGTGGTTGTGCACACACAATTTCATACGGATTTCTTTTGTAACTTCTGAGTTATTGCCCTTTAACTGTCTAAAAATCCACATATTTGTAAATAACAAAGTTACCATTTACCGGAGGGATATAGTTTTTGCGTTATCCGTTCGTCCGTCCTTCCGTCTGGAGCCATATCTAGGAAGTGGTATGGAATATCCGGCAAAAAGTTAAGGATGTTAATAAGAAGCAAATAATTTCTTTAGTCAAAATCATTTTAACAGAAAACAAAATTAATGTTTAATTAAAGAGTACATAATAAATGTATGATACTTTGATCCTGACTAAAGAATTTATTTTGAATGGGATATGCTTACTGTAATAAGCTTAGCTTTTACAATTAAATGCAGTTAATTGAAATGTGAGCTTGAAGTTTAACTGGAATGAAATAGTGTCTTTGAGTGGTTTAGCACCAGGTGTTGCTGTTTAACATGTACATTTGAACTTAAAAGAACAGATGTCCTTAAGAGAACACAATCAAGTGTTGCATGTTGATAAATATTCATGGAAGGTTTGAAAAAAATCTAAAATAGGGAATGGATGGAGGGGGGTTGGGAGGGGAAGAGGGTGTGGCCAAGGCAGGTGGGTGACCAGGTACGGGTGCACAACTTCACAAGTTTATAATACATGTTCACAACTACAGGGAAATGCCAATGTCAAGTTTGTCAGATTGCCCAAGTAACACCAGAGTTATGGTCCTTGGTAGTTTTTAGTGTTAACTATATAGGGTACTATTTATATGGCAGTTTCTGCACATATTTGACCTAGAATTATGAAACTTAAATTAAATTTAGATCGGCATAATGTGGTAGTGCACACACAATTTCGTCAGGATTTCTTTAGTAACTTCAGAGAGATTGTCCTCAGTTGTTTTAAAATCCACATATTTGTACATTACAAACTAACCAATTGCATTGGTAGAATTTCGTTAAACTTCTTTCATTTTTCCCATGAACATTTATTATCGACATGTAAAGTTATGTACCCACACCACCCTCACCCTGTTCACACACCCTCCACCTCCCCACCCACCCCACACTTTTTTTTTCCTTTTAAAAAAAACCCCTTAAACCTTCCATAAATGTTCATCAACATGCAAAGTTGTACCCTCCCTTCACCCAGTCACCCCACCACCCAGATCATGCACCCAAACAATTTGTTTTCATTCTCTATTTCCCATCAATATTTATTATCAACATGTGAGATTGTCTTTTTTTTAATTTTTCAAACCTTCTATGAATGCCGGTATTTATCAACATGTAAAATCGTACCATCGCATTTTCATCATTGTACCATCGCCTTCCGGTGGTCATGCGCATTGGTACAGTATATGTGTCAGTAAAATACAGGCTTGATACAATCTCATTTTCACATTGCACTATGTACCTTCTACATCCTAACAAGAATAAGCAGAGTTTGAATAATATCATATGACTATTACACCCGGCCTTCTATTTACTTTTATGCATACATAAAATACAAAGGACATGGCCTTGATACGGTGTTCCGTTTGGACAATCGTGACATTTTATTGAATCCAAAACCGCGATGCACGATGGTATGATGACGAAAACGCGATGGCACGATGATGAAACAACGATGGTACGATAATGAAAACGCGATGGCACGATGATGAAATCGCGATGGTGCGATGGTACGATGGTGAAATGTCGATGTAATATCGCGTTTTCATCATCGTACCATCGCGTTTTTACCATCGTACCATCGCATTTTCATCATCGTACCATCGTGCCGTCGCGTTTTCACCATTGTGCCATCACGGTTTCAACATCGTACCATCGCCTTCCGGTTGCCATGCGCAGTGGTACAGTATATGTGTCAGTAAAATACAGGCTTGATATAATCTCATTTTCACATTGCACTATGTACCTTCTACATCCTTACAAGAAATAGCAGAGTTTGAATAATATCATATGACTATTACACCCAGCCATTTATTTACTTTCATGCATACATAAAAAACAAAGGACATTGCCTTGAAGATTTAACACAGTTTTAATAAACTGAGCACTAAACATTTTGTAAAACATTTTGCAAAACAGCATAATCTAAATGGTAAATTTCATTGAGATACTTTCATCTATTGTTGACAAAAATACACGTGCACGGAACTACGCATTTCTAACCGGAAGGCAAAGGATGGTACGACGTTGAAAACGCGATGGTACGATGGTGAAAACGCGATGGTACGATGGCGAAACCGCGATGAAACGATGGTGATAACGCGATGGCACGATGGTGATAACGCGATGGCACGATGGTGAAAACGCGAGGGTACGATGGTGAAAACGCGATGGCACGATGCTGCGATGGTGAAAACTCGATGGTATGATGATGAAATCCCGATATTACATCGACATTTCACCATCGTACCATCGTACTATCGCGATTTCATCATCGTGCATCGCGGTTTAGTATTAAATATAAAGTCACGATTGTCCAAACGGAACACCGTAATTTTTTAAAATTCATATGTAATGAAATTATTTGCTTCTTAGTAACATCCTTAACTTTTTGCCGGATATATTTCTTTGCCATTCTTCACAACAAACCCATTTGGCGGGGAATACCACTTAATCGACTTTGCTTGTTCATCTCGTACCGTCGTCCATCGCCTAATTATCAAAGCGCAATGGTAGGGTAGTAGGACTGGATGGTTGGATAGTAGGATGGCGATGGTATGAGGGCGATGGTAAGATGGTAGGACAGCGAAGGTTGGTTCTTACGGAATATTGTTTATTTCATATCCTACAATCGTCCATTGCCTACAATCAAAGCGCAATTGTAAGATGACAAGATAGTATATGGTTGGATGGTAGGATGACGATGGTAGGATAGTAGAATAGCGATAGTAGGATGGTAATACAGCGATGGTACAATCTTGCCATCATATCATGGGAGTTTGAAAATTAGGAGTTACGTGTATCAAGAAGGATTTAGTGCCTACAACATAAAAACATACGAATACCTATAAACTCAGATTTATAACGCTCAAAATGGCAGATATCAGCAATGAAAGTTGGGTTATATTTATTTAAATTCACAGTTTCATTCTGCTGATTCTTATGTAATTCTGTTTACTTCATATCCTACCATCGCCCATAGCTTAATTATCAAAGGGCGATGGTAGGATAGCAGGATAGCTGGTATGGTAGGATGGTAAGATGGCAATGGTAGGATAATAGGATTTTAGGGTAGTAGGGCAACAATGATAGGATAGTAGGATGTTAGGATATCGATGGCAGGACGGTATGATAGCGCTAGTAAGCCCTATCATCAAGTGATTAAATAAAGACGACAGTATTTAATTCGAAGACATTAGAAAGAACTTGCGATGTGCCCAGGTTGACAGTAAATACTTCTAGGCAGAGTACATCCAAGTCTGCTTAAAGCTAATTTTGGCTATTAATTTACGGCCAACACAATTGTGGTAACACAGAGCTTTTTATTCACTATAAAAAATTTAGAAGTTTGATTTTTGCATAACATTGAATGCTATCATAATATAAATTTCATAATTCTATTTTTCCAAACTGACAAAAACAGAACAGAAAGTTTGTTTAAGACTGGCATATGGTACATCGTAATACAAATATGTGACAAACACATGTACTTACAATTACATAGTCCAATATGTTGTAATATTCAAAGAATAGGTAGAGCTATTGGCTTCACACATGCGTCGTCTTCGGCGTCCCGATTTGGTTAAGTTTTTTGTATGTAAGCTGGTATCTAAGTAACCACTTGTGGGAATGGATTGAAACTTTACACACTTATTCACTGTGATAAACTGACTTACACTGCACAGGTTTCATACTCTGTTTTGTTGTTTTACAAAATTATGCCCCTTTCCCGAATTAGAATTTTTTGGTTACGGTTTTATATGTAAGCCGGTATCTCAGTACGAACTAATGGGAATGGATTGAAACTTCACACACTGTGGTAATCTGACATGCAGTGCACAGGTTTCATAACTATTGTTTGCATTTTTACAAAATTATGCCCATTTTCGACTTAGCAGTTTTTGGTTAAGTTTTTGTATGTAAGCTGGTACCCACTAATGAGAATGGACTGAAACTTCACACAATGGTATATACCTATAATTCATTAATAACATGTTTGATTCTGCTTACAGAACTGTAACATCAAGACTTCGCACTTGTAAATTAATGGAGTTACAGTATCAGGATTAAATTGAAAGTAAAACCAACAAACAGATGAGTGGAAATGGTAAAGTAATTCAAAGAAATTGCTGGACGGAGTCCAACGAAACTTATATGTAGTGCTGAAACCAACGAAGAAGGTGACATTTTAAAAATACGACAAAGAAATTTTACTTTAACATGTCATCAAATTTGAAACGGATTAAATCTTATTTCCTCACAGTAGCAATTTCAAGTTTCGTTATTATTCTAGTTTCCAACAGCTGGAACATAACGGAGAATGTTTATAGAGTATCTAGCGAACGTTCCCAAGTCGGAATAGACAAACTACAGTCGCCCGATGACAGATTCACCCGAATGACAGAACGAGCAACTGGGAACTTTCGTAAACATGATACTAGGACACTTGCGACGGAACATGTGAGAAACGTGACGGCTAAAATAAGAAGCAAAATAGGAAAAGAAACCGGTACGGAAACCGATTATTTGAAGTTTAAATCAACAATACTTATACACAAAAAGAATGAAACCATGATCAAAAAGAAAGATGCTGAGACAATGGAAGATAGAGTTCAAGATTTACGGCCGGAAATAAAAAGGAATTCGACATTTACTCAAAGCACTGCGTTTAAGGTTGACGATCATGGGACGAAAAATTCTAATGAAACTACTAAGGCAGACAGACAGTTAGATGTTGAAGGTAAAGTCTCTCAGACTATAAATGAAACAGCTAAATCATTAAATTCTGTTATACATGACAATCGAAAACTGATCTCGAAAAGTGTTGTCTATTCGAATGTGACTAGTCGTCCAGATGTTTGTGCTGGGTGTTTCAAAAATAACTTTAGAAAGATAATAAACGAACCAAACTTGTGTGATGGTGATGTTGAACTTCTGTTTATGATAGCATCGGTTGCTGCAAAGAAGGATTCTAGAAATGCTATACGAAAAACATGGTGTGGTGATTGCAATAAACCTGACTCAAAAATGAGGTTAGTGTTTGTATTCGGAAATAAACATGATTTCGATAAAAATGAAAACTTGCTAGAAGAAAGTAAAGAATTTCATGATATAATTCAAATGGATTTTGTTGATACCTATGCAAATTTGACCTATAAAACTATGTCTTCATTGCAATGGAGTGAAGATTACTGTAAGCAGGCAAAATATGTCATGAAAACTGATGACGACATGTACATTAATACAGAATTACTTCCCCTGTTACTCAAAGCGGCTCCTAGTGAAAAATTCATAGGGGGTACGTGCTGGGGACCAGGTTCTCCAATCCGAAATTCGAAATCAAAATGGTACGCTTCTGTCGTACAATATCGACATAGTCGGTACCCTGCTATGTGTAGCGGAACCGGATATGTAATGTCACGTGACGTTGTTTCTGGAATACTTCAAACATCACCAAATGTGCCATTTTTCTATCTTGAGGACGTGTATATTGCGATATGTGCTAATACATTAGGACTACATCCAGTAAAACTGAAAGGATTTAAAAACAATCGGGCCCGCTTTGACCCGTGTAGTTATAGAAACCAAATAATAACTTCGCACAGACTAAATGCTCACGATTTACACTACGAATGGACAGAAAGTAGAACGTGCCCAAAAGCTGATCTCAGGCCAGAAATGGTATATAAACCTTTCCCCGTATAGATAGCCTAATTATTGCGCAGTTGCGCATCAGTACCTTAAAAAGGACTTTCCCTAATAAGGTCATTGAAAGGCCTTTTGTGTAGTATAAAACAGACTCAAACTGCCTACATTTAAATTTGTCAGATTTCATTTGTTTTGTTATTTTTCTTCTGGTGTTTCGATTTAACAGAATACGTAATTGTTTAATAATTTTTCCCTTAGTGCATAGGCCCACTGTTTTTTTTAATCGTAGTAAATAATTAGCGAAACAGCTGATCAATGCTATTCCTCAATAGTTTGTATGCTCACTAGAGTCACCCATTTTAAAAACAGGTATAATAATATTTGTGACTATGATTTAGGAAAACATTTTATTTACTTTGTCTAAAATGTAATTAAATAAGATCTCTAAAGGTTTATCTAGAATATCGATACCTTCTTTAATGTACTAGTTCTTAAATTTGCATTATTATCAAAACTATACAAATACGTACTCGTCTATTTCATCATATTCCTCTACCGACAATTCTGATGCTAACTTTTTGAAATGATTGCAAAATTTTTCAAGCAGAACCTGTTACAGAAGTTACTGGTCTAGGGAATAGCCATTCAGAAATGTGGTTCTATAAACTTATTAAAATTAGAAGCCTGAGTAGTAAAAGGAGTGTTTTAACTGTTTTCAATTTGTTAAGACATATGCCTAATGATATCTAATACCGCAAAATCGAACTATGGGGTTCTATCAAAAGGTTTTTGTTCTTTATGTGTTTTGTTGTTGTTGTTGTCGTTTTTTTCTTTTCTTTTCGGTAAAATTCTGTTTTTGAAGCCTAATTGCATAAAATATGTGTTGTTATACTTTAGTTTCGTATATTCAATGAGTGTTTTCAAGATAGGTCATATTTTTGGTAGTGACTGTTGAATTATCTCAAAACTGCTATTGTAATCAATTGCAAAACACATTTGTTCGAAAGTGTTAAAGTTTGAGGTTTGACAACAAAACTGCATAGTTTGTCACATATAAGCCGCGCCATGAGAAAACCAACATAGTACGTTTGCGACCAGCATGGATCCAGACCAGCCTGCGCGTCCGCGCAGTCTGGTCAGGATCCATACTGTTCGCTAACGGTTTCTCTAATTGCAATAGGGTTTGAAAGCGAACAGTATGGATCCTGACCAGACTGCGCGGATGCGCAGGCTAGTCTGGATCCATGCTGGTCGCAAATGCACTATGTTGGTTTTCACATGGCGCGGCTCATATCATTATAATCAGTTTTATGTAGCAAAAATAAAAAACGGTTAAGTATGACGACTATCTGCAGACAAATTTTCATAATTATTGCTGAAAGGAACGAACATTGTCTTTGAGGCAATAAACATTTCGGATATTAAAAAATTGATCATTTCGATTAAATTGAATTAAAATGCATAACTATGCATCGTCTGAAGTTTACACGTGATGTTTAAGTATTCAGTAATTTGATACGATTATCAAACAATGTAAATCACTCTTTTATGAAAACTGCAGTAGTCAGGTAAATAAAATTTACATTTTGAGATGATCCCTGCCACTCTTAATTGCAATTTATGTGCTTCATTTAAAGTCATACGATTGATAAATCTCTTGCATGCAAAAACAAAAATCAGAAAAAGGATCTATATTATTGCAGTTTGTGTGTTACCGCAGTTATACATGTATGTTTTGTGAATGCCGGTATATGGTATATGGTAAGTCAGTTGTGTAATTATGGATAAATAAATCATTTACATTGACCTATTTGTCATGTAGAAAATGTTGCATTTCTGTTGAATGAATAAAGATATGATAATAATGATTACCGGTATTTACTTACAAACTTTACTAATTTTATGATTTTACCTTTTTGTTCTAATATCTATTTAAAGAAAATAGATTGGTCCGTTCCATGACAAAACCTGTATTAATGACATTAATGACAAAAAATCAAAATTGAGATAACAGAATATTCATGAAGAACATTCTTTTATCTTTCAAATCTGAAAATTTGAAGTAGTTATCTTCACTTTTTCAAGAGTTACAATAATTTTAAGTAAGTCATCGAAGGCATTTTGAGACGTGACGTTCAGAACGTCATGAAAGCAGTATGACGTCGCCGTGCATGGCGTGTCTTTTTCAAGTCATTAAAGCAACAATTTTTGTATCACTTACTAAACATCATACGTTCGAATATTAAGGAATAGTTTAAAATGATTATACTGAAAATTAACTTAACCGTACATTTTTGGATTCATCACGGACCTGTTATCTACACACATCTATATTTATATGATGCATGGGTGCTTTAGAATGTCCGTTGCCATGACATCACAAATGACATTTTTATGTAAAATATGGTAGAATTTGATTTTCCTCAGACGATTGTATTACACTATACTCGTTTCTAATTTCTGCAGGAACATAAGAAAAAGAGTTTCCATGAGTTTAAATCACTTATTAAGCAATATTTGTATTATGTCACTAATGAGGTTTTCTCATGGAACAGCCCATATGTTTTAAGATTTGCATTGCTGTTTCAATAGATGCTCCTTAACTCAATGATGTGCTCATTTTATATACGTACATATCATTTAACACCATTAAATGCACAGTTTACAAAACACTATATCCACTAACGTGTAGAATAAATACCTTTTCACTTTGTATATTACATGAAGCATTCAGATGATGGTCAACCAGTCTTCGTTTTAATACAGTGTACAACACACATTGGCATCACATCATGTAGTAGGTTTAAATTATGAATAGATAGATGATAACACTGGCATTTTAGACGTTTTCTTCTGAGGTACTTGACACTTTTATCAATCGGATGATTTTTGTGAAATTTCATATAAGATTGAAGTCCTTCCAAGGTTAATTTGTCTTTAAGAATATCTTACCGGTATTTAAACTAATACAAAATAAATATAGACTTGATATACTCTATATATTCAGTAGTCAAATTTCTTTTGAATTAACTAACGTTTAAAAGTTTCTATAGTTCCCGGTCCACGGGCAACATCGGCGTGCAGTCCAACTCCATGACTCTGAAGCGATGGAACATGTCATACATTTTCAAAGCACAATTTAGTCATCAGTTTTCATGTCTATTTCACAACTGTCATGTTCTATGCTGCGCATCAAAATGTGTGCTTGTGTGCGTGTGTGCGTGCGTGCGATCGTGTCAACTTTAATGTAGTTCTGAGCTGCTACAGATATTCCATGGTAGTGAATTTAATCGTTACACATCTTGAAAAATCCATTGCCATTACATAGTGACTACACTTGTTAGAAAAATAAAGTTATTTGTTAAAGAAACACGTCTGTGTTGTCATGTTTATATAAGCACTAACGATATCATCAGAGGGTTTTCAGCCACAAAGGTAGACAAGAGGGTCATGATGACCCTATATGGCTCACCTGTTGAACTTTGCCATGGAATCATCAAGATAAGCATTCTGACAAAGTTTCATGAAAATAGGATCATAAATATGGCCTCTACAGTGTTAACAAGTTTTCCTTTAAGTGGTGACCTAGTTTTGACCCCATATAACATAGTTTCAAACTTGGCCTAGGAATTATCAAAATTAATATTCTGACCAAGTTTCATGGAGATACGATCATAAATGTGGCCTCAAGCTTGTTAACACGATTTTCTTTTGATTTGATCGGGTGACCTAGTTTTTAACCCATATAACCCAGTTTCAAACTTGGCATAGGAATCTTTAGATATTATTCTTACAGTTGCATAAAATAGGGTCATGATTGGACCTAGAGTGTAACAGCTTTTCCTTTATTGAGCGGGGGGGGCTAGTTTGACTCACATGACCATTCAAATTGACAGAACATCAAGAAAACATTCTGACTAGTTTCATGAAGGTGGTCATAATGTGACTCAAGCGTGTTAACAAGCTTTTTCTTTGATATGACCGAGTGACCTAGTTTTTGAACCATATAACCCAGTTTCAAACGTGGCCTAGGAATCAAGATAAATATTCTGACCCAAGTTTCATATAGGATTATAAATGTGGCCTCTAGGGTGTTAACAAGCTTTTCCTTTGATTTGATCTCGTGACCTAGTTTTTAATCCCACATGATGTAGAGAAAGACCCTAATCTTTTCAGTGATAGTAATACATTAGATAAAGTCTAGAAATTGATTTCCAAGTCCTTGAAATAACCAAAAATGATTTCACAAATGTGAAGTTTATGATAGTTTTATTAATATCAATAACAGAAGTTTTAATTTTTAATTTAAAGCTGTGATCCACAAAGAATGACAACTCTTGCCTTGGACAAGTACGTATAAGCAGAGATATCTATTAGTTTACTCCCCTTGCTATTACACAATTGAGTGGAAAATGAAAACTGTTTTAGACACAATATCATACTTTTTTGCACAACAAAATCATTTAGGATTTATTTATTAGTGTTTGATTTACCCCTCAAAACATGGTTCCTATGATTCTGTCAACGTACATATGGTAAAAAAATAACTTTTAACAAGCCAATAATAAATGAAGTACCAGTAAGCAATTAATAGTGCATATAATACAGTTTTGCTTGTATCAAAATGTCACAATAGAAGCACTTTTGTAAAACAGAACACCTGGTAGGATTAGTAAAGGTGCAATTATATTGATCTCTATTTCCTATGTCTACCACATGACTCAGTTTCTAACTTGGCCTAGTGATCATCAATATAAACATTTTGTGCAAATTTGTAGCAATTCAAAGCATAAAAGAAACCTCTATATGGCTGAAAGGTCCACAATAAAACATTTTGCCCCTTTCAGGGGCATTAACTCTATAACCCATAAAGGAATCAAGCCGGTTTTCAAAAGGAACCGAGATCTTATTGTGACTTAAGCTATGTGTAAGTGTGGTTGAAATCGAATGTAAAATGTCACTTCTATCGTGTTCACAAGGTAAAAGTTAACAAATTTTGGCTCTTTCGGGGGTCAATCAGGGGCCGTATTTCCGGAACCTGTGATTGGATCTGACAGATTTATCATGGAATCCAAGACTTATTGTTGTTTAAGATATTTTGCAAGTTTGTATCAAATCAAACCATAAATGAAGTATCTATATTGCTGCAAGCCAAAATAGCAAATTTTGGCCCTTTAAGGAGCCATAACTCTGATACCCATTATGGGATCTGCCTTTAGATATTATGCCAATACAAGTTGTGTGCAAGTTTGATTAAAATCGATTGCAAAATGTGGTCTCGATCGTGTTCACAAGCCAAAATAGCAAATTTTGGCCCTTTAAGGGGCCAAAACTCTGGGACCCATGAAGGGATCTGGCCAGTTTTCGAAAGGAAACGAAATATTATACCAATACAAGTTGTGTGCAAGTCTGATTAAAATTGATTGCAAAATGTGTTCTCTATCGTGTTCACAAGAAATTGTGAACGAACGACGGACGTAGGGCGATCACAAAAGCTCATCTTGTCAAAACGTGACAGGTGAGCTTAAAAGGATAGAAACAAACAAAGTTTGTACGTGAAAACTTATTATAGTGATTGTTTACACACAGTTGTCGAAACTGGCACTATTTTCTCCCGAACCGCTTTGGAACAAAACCAAACAAGAAAACAATCGCACCAGTATGTTTAAAACAGGCTCATGTCCAGATGATGGGTACAGGTGACCGCTAGAAAGGTAAAGCAAAACAAAATAATTAAATCCAGTATTTAATATCTGTGAAAAGCACAACCAAGCAATATGATAGCAGACTCGGTTTGATCGAGTCTGTCCACGAGAGGTATTTAAAAGTGTAACATGCAACACCCTTCACGCAGCCCCTCATCTCTCCCCCTCGCCCACAAACACCGGCTAAAGCGAAATTCTGTTATAGTACAAATTAATACACTATACGGTCCCAAAGGAATAAATTATTATAACGATCCTAATTTCAAGTACGGGAAGATTTTTCAAAGCCGCCACACGGCACTTAAAGGAAGCAAAAATACATAACTCGTATTCTTATCATTTGCAAGCACGTCACGTAAAATTCGATTTGATTATCCTGAACTGTGAGGGTTTCAGAGGATTAACAATAACGTCTTTAAGCCTAGCTTACTTCTGTCGTTTTTATTTGAGCCGCGCCATGGGAAAACCAACATAGTGCGTTTGCGACAAGCATGGATCCAGACCAGCCTGCGCAGTCTGGTCAGGATCCATGCTGTTCGCTTTCAAAACCTATTGCAATTAGAGAAACTGTTAGCGAACAGCATGGATCCTGATCAGACTGTGTGGATGCGCAGGCTGGTCTGGATCCATGCTGGTCGCAAACGCACTATGTCGGTTTTCTCATGGTGCGGCTCATTTGAACTGTCTGAGGTTTTGTCAGTTCTTGTTACGAAAGATTCTTCCTCCCGTCTCAATGTTACTCGCAAATTTGCAATTTTACAAATTTCAAAAATCGTGTCTGTCTTTATTTCATCTGAATTAAAGAAGGAAAAATCATTAGGCGGTCAAACACATACATGTTTGTACGACAATTCTTCCATTTATATTTAAAATTCTTCCGAGCATTAGTCAATTAAGAGAGTAATTTTGATTTTAAAAAAATATAGCACAAACTAAAAGAGCTTTATGAATTGACTGAACATTGATATTAAAAGATAAATATTAACCTTTAGACTCCTGACAGCAAGTGATTCTGCCTTTGCGACCAGTGCAGACCAAGATCAGCCTGCACAGGCTGATCATGGTCTGCACTGTTCGCTAAGAAGTCAGTAAATTTTTAATAAACACCCCTTTGAATGATAGGTGGTATGGCCCAAATTGAATGATGTACCAGTTCATTATAGAAATTTAGCAAGGGTTAAACAAAAACATGCTTACAGTTATAAACGCAAAGTTTACGGTGTCATACATCACTGATCGAGTCTTTTTACACATCTCATGGTAGTGTCCTCTGATCTTATGCTAAATTGTATATTACTTTTATCTTATTACAGGCTGGAGAATGATCGCGTAGAGCCTTACTGGTGTGTCAGAATTTTGCGCTGTATCATGTATTCAATGGGTAGCCAATGTAGCATTTATATGACGGATACGTACGTTTTGTAGCAACCCGATATGATAGAATCTTACGACAAACATTCAGGTCTCCTTTACTGATAATGTCCTTAGTAGGCGAGAAACGAAGGCCAGTATTCCTGAAAAAAAAGCACGGGGGTGTAATGTATGTATATTATTACCAACGCTCGGAAAATGTTTCAGCTTATATTATGAAAGTATTTGTCATTACCAAGATACATCTGATGTGAGGCCAATAAAATAATTTCTGTCCAGAAATGTACCGAAAACGCCACCAATATGCAGCTTCAAAAGCCTCTACGTTTCCTTTTCTATATCTTATGTTGTAGCGAACCGTGTCGAAAAATACCCATTTTATTACCTACAAATTGAAAAAAAAAATGTGTTTTGAATGAATAAACCGAAAACGGGTATAACTGATATCGGCATATTGGATTCAAATAACGTTGACTGTTTCCCTTTGGCGGCTCGATCAATCAATTAAAATGCTATAAATGATATTTTTATTGCATATGAATCGACGCTTTTTTATTTAATTTCTTTAATTTATTTGTTTTTATTTTTTTAATTATTTTTTATTTGTCTGTCTATTTATTTATTTATTTTTATAATTTGAATGGCAAAATACAATTGTATTTTTGACAACTGCCTACTATTGCGTTTTAAGTTATAGAAGAATTTGTCTTTAACTAATAATATGGTAATTACTACTGAAAAATAGACAGTACAAGATAAAATCAAACCTTAACAATAAAATGACATGGAAAGTTTGTCAACTAGCATTGTTGGAATGACAAGGCACAATGAATATCATCTTCACGTCATGTTTGCAAAATTCAATAAGGAAGTTGTGTATTCTTTAAGTATTTCATAAATTATCTCACATAATTACAAGGTAAACACATGTATTGCGGAAATATCATTGACAAATGTTCACAATGATTTTCAAATAAAAAAAATGACAAAATATATGAAAATTTCATGCTGAACATGTGTTGATAGAGTGAATTTAATACATAATAAAGTAAATAATTAAGTTTAAAAATACAGTGCATTAAGTGTCAGTGTCACTATCAACATAATCATCACAATCACCAGAATCATCACTTTCAATAAAATCATCACTATACTAGAATCATCACTATCAATATAATCACCACTATCACCATAATCATCACTATCATCATAATCACCACTTTCACCATAATCATCACTATCACCACAATCATCACTATCCCCATAATCCCATAATCATCACTATCACGATGATCATCACCATATTCATCACTATCAACATAATTACAACTATCACCATAATCAGCACTATCAACATATTCACAACTATCACCATAATCATCATTATCAATATAATCACAACTATCACCATAATCATCACTATCAACATAATCACAACTATCACCATATTCATCTTTATCAATATAATCACAACTATCTGTAATCTTCACATTGTGGAGGATATTAAATAAATAATAATAATAACCATAATCATCACTATCAACATAATTACGACTATCACCATAATTATCAATATTATCACCATAATCATCACTATCAACATAATCACGAATATCACTATTATCATCACTATCACCATAATCACAACTATCACCATAATCATCAATAGTGACGAGTGTCACATAATTATCAGTATTATCACCATAATAATCAGTATTAATATAATCATCACTATCAACACAATCACGATTATCACTATTATCATCACTATCGCCATAATGACAACTATCAATATCATCACTATCAACATATTGCAACTATCACCATAATTATCAGTATTATCACCATAATCATCACTATCAACATAATCATCACTATCAACATAATCACGACTATCACTATTATCATCACTATCTCCTTAATCACAACTATCATCACAATCATCACTGTCAACATAATCGTCAGCATTACCACCGTAGTCATCACTACCACCACCACTGGTTATTTTTTGCTGTGATCAAAGTTATTGTAATGATCTCATTATTTATTATTATTATTTATTATTATTATTATAACAATAGTAATGATGATAATGATGATGATGATGATGACGAAAGTAAAAATAAAAGTGATCATGAAATATTTATAAATGAAAATTGTGTAATTATATAGCAGGTTTTATCCAAGACCGACGAGGGGCAACCACATAATATATAATTGTCAATTTAGATTGTTTGTTTAAAAATCAATTCTTTAATTATTTTGGCTATTATCTCTCCAGAAGTTTTCAATAGGACTGCAGTTAAACATTCTTTACCAGTCTAAAAGTCATATAATACGGCTGAAATATTTCCCTCTGCAGAATTTTGAAAAGTTAATGTCTATTTAAAAGAACTTTTTCTTTTCAAACTCTAAATAAAGGACGCCTGAACCGTAGCCGGCGTGAATGTATCGAATTGCGGGGCCTTAAATGCAGATCAGTGGTTTAAATGCAAATGAGTGGTATCAATGATTTAAGCTGTTACACTCGCCGTTACGTATTCATAGAACTCAATGAAAAGTGAAATGTATATAAAGTGGAAAAAAATTCTAACATAGTCAAAACATAAATATGTTTGGATTTGTTATGACAGTGTATCAAGTAATACAGACAGTGTAATAAAATAAATATATATATTTGTATTTATATTCTTTATAGTATATTGTACATTCTAATTGGATATATACATACATACATATACAAGCCTCACATCGGGAATGTCTGTAAGTATATCTATTATAAAAATTGTAGAAGACCTATTATTATAAAGTTATTAAACGTGTAAATAGTTACTATTACGTTTCATGCTATAATGAGTTCATCAGATCAATGGTTTGATGACCACCCGAAATAAATAGTTAACTCCAGTTGTTTAAGTTTGTGTGTTTACAATTATATTGTTAATTTTCATTTTTAGATTTTTTATCAAATATGAGTCCAAAACGTTTGCTATATATAATATACAAAAGAAAAGTTTTTGCTTTAAGTAGTTTATATTATCCTGCCGAAGCTGTAACACATGTTTCTAGTTTACCTAAATGCTAAAAAAACAGATTTGATGCGTAGCAATAGGTTTCAAAACTCTGGTTTTAGCTCAGTTTATCGAAGTTCTAGTTCCACCATTTTTTCTCATCGTTGGTATTTTATATAATGTTTGTAAAACTGTTTTGTTTACCTGCTGTGACTATGCATGATTACTTGCAATGAACTGTAGTCTGTGTTCGGACCCAGTGTTTTGTTCACAGGGGATAACTCCTGAGGCTATTCAAATTTTGAATTGTAAGAATAATTTGTATAGCTGATATATTGATAACGTAACAACACATAAGCACAGATAGTGCTTGACCCCCTTTTCATGGTGTCATTGCTATAATTATTGTTGAATTGCTGTAAATAATAGGATCTGGGTCATTTGTGGCTGATTTGGGTTCATTATGTTGATAGCTGGATCCCAGCATCACACACTATGTCAAATACAACAGTTAAATGGAACCAGATATTTGTTAGAGTAAGTACTCGTTGTAAAATACTATGTATAAATTTGGACCAATCAGAAACAAGTTCTATAAATAGCACGTCTGCTGAGGTATAAATAGGTAGATGGACGACAGAGAGTTACATGACTGAAATACTGTTGAAAATCGACGTTAAACCCAAAACAAACAAAAAGAGAGAGCATTCGGTATCCAGCGATAGAAGAAGACAGATCGAGGATTCAACTAATAATTTATCCCGGTACCTTGATCAGGAGGTTATTGCAACTACACTGTCAGGGCGGATAAATTATTGAAAAGAAAACGTTTCAAGTTCATAGACTAAAGAAGAGTTGCAGAATTTCAACAAGGTTTCCAGCTATAGGGCCAGCTCATAGGAGTTTCACCTTAAGGGTAGCTGAATGCTATAGACGATAGCAAATACAGGCTGAGCATCGGAAAGCTGAGACAGAGACCCAGAGTTTGGTAATCTACTGAGATAATAGGAGAGTTCCAGCTTATAGACGAGGTTCAGCGTTTTGGCGAAGTACAGCAATGGCATCGGGGACATACCTATATGGTAGTTGTATAATACATGTGATAGCATATTGGCGCTGAGCATCCAAGAGTCAGGGCAATCATATAAAGATGCAACTTCAGTTAAGAGGACAGAGACCGAGCATCTATGCGATAGGACTCGTATGTTGCTGATTTAACGGCATTGTCTGACGGGAACTTCAACAAGAAGACCAGTCAAGTATAGAGTCTCCAGCCTATAGGAGTTTGAGCTTATTATTATTAATTGAAGATTGTTAGTTTGAAACATTTAGTGATTTGCCTGATCCCTGAAATTATTTAGCTCCTAATAGAAATCATTTACGAATCATTGGTACACGAATCATTTAGGCAAGGTAGCCAGAGGAAAATTCTATAATGAGATATTTGGTCTCGCTAGCTTTACGTTTTAACAAAGGACATACTATATCGTTTGTCAGCTAGTCTAAGACATAGTCACCTTAGCGATTGGACCCAGTTCATTGTTCAAGATACTAAAGGCATAGGCACTTCCCTGGGTCATATAACACGTATCCTGACGTATAATTATGTACCTTTTCTTCTCAGAACACTAGATGATCAGAGCCAAGAATGATCGGTCAGTATATAAAAGAAATGATTAAAAAAATAAAACGATTATCTAGTCGGTAGCCAGACTAAATGAACTGCATTGTATTCATATTTTTGTATATGCAACCTCATACAGATTTATGATTTTATCATTTGGTTTTTAAAGCAAGCACATATATTTTTATGTGTTTGTTTAACTTTGTTATATTAGATATTCAATTGCACCGAAACAATGTGTAGGTCATATGGCAACTTATCCAGCCTTGATGCTCGAAAAGAAAAACACAGGTACCTATTCGGGTATAATTACATTCAGGGACAGGCAATAGACAATAGACAATATTTTATTAAATTTTGGACTTAAACATAGTTTATCATCCATATAAACATATACACAAAATGTCAAGATCATATATAACAGTAAATAACATTTGTATATACAAAGAGTATGTAATTTGGTTAACATAGTCTATCAGAGGGTAATTTACATAATACTATTTTCTTCATACGTACACTATGGAATATTGAGAAGTAATATCACTGTCTAAGATAATTTTCCCGAATCTTTTGAGCACAGTTTATATAACACGCAAGTTTTGACAACACATTTTCATCTTTAGAATTTAACAACTGTAACAGTTTAAACATACTTGGACGGCATATATAATATGTGTCTATATATCGTTTTCTCATAAAATTATATCTTGAGCAGGTCAAAATAAAATGGAAATCATCTTCCAAATCTCCACTAGAACACACCTGGTACAGTCTTTCATTCCTTTCAATTCTATTTTGTCCTTGTCTACCTGTTTCAATTCTAAGCCTGTGAGCAGACACTCTCATTCTAGTTAAAAGAATTCTTTGATACTTGGGCAATAAATCGAGATAAAGTTCATAATCAAAAGACATTTTCAGATGTTTATAAACAAATAACACAGGCATCTGTGCAGCAAAATCTAATATACGCTAGTCGGCTGAATATCAGTTGGTGTTCGAACCAAGCTAGAACAGCAAGGGACTGGTTATCTTTATTACGCGGTTGGATGCAGACGCCCCATTCATTTCGTTGTTGGTATAACCTTTTTTACAGAAAATTCAGTTCTGTATAAATATTGATGTTCGGTAAAAATAGAGAATAGAGATTCGGTAAAAATAGAATCTCAATATATAGTGTTTATTTCGTGATGTTAAATAAAAATTTACAGCCATTATGTTTGAAATAAAACTGGAATTGCAGTATGCAGTACAACCAAAAAAACAGTATCAAAGATAACCTCTGCAAATTTTAATTAACATATCAAACACACTTTTCATACAGTTAACCGATCTCGATATATCATGCTGTTTAAATGCAATACAGTTCATTCACATATCCAGACAGAAATGGTTCGAGGGTCTCTTTTGATACATATTATTTAGTTTGAAAGTTTCCTCTGTGTATTGATAGATAATCATGTTTTTAACAGTTTTTGACGCATCAATTCAAGTTTTTCTTTTGATGATTTGAATGAAGTTTCAAACGGTAATAAAACCATAAGTATGTGGGATGTGAAATATAGATCAAAAGCGTAAATTTCAATTTAATCTGTATTTTGTCATTATGGTATGCAAATACGACTTGTTGGTTTACACGCATTTTATAAATAAACTGAAAACGAAATTCCATTCAAAATAGCAAAAAGTAGTTTAAGACATTGTCTCGGTTTTTGAGAGATATAAACTCCGTGTCTTTGATGCATTTTTCTATGATAAATGCACAGCTGTTACATTGTAAAAAATGTGTTAATTGTGTTATCCAGCATAAATCTTGTAAGAAAAGTATGTCTTTTTAGTAAATAAAGAATAAAAGTGATCTATTCAATTACATTCTGATGCTGCATATCGTAAAGAATCCAGAGATGAGTCTTTTGGAAGATAAAGGGATTTGTTATTTGTCTCTTGGTGTTGATTCCACAGTTGCTGTTTCTGCTGCAAAGGCAAGAACTGTTGCCGATATGCCAATAAACTTAATTTTTTCAATAACGATGCATTCTTAGAACATGGTGCAGTGGTAATACTGTCTGACCTCAAAACCAGGGGTGGTGAGTTCGAGCCCCCTTTCCTTCAGCTAAAGTTACTTACCTTCAAATAAGGATCCCATGTATGGGCCTTTACACCGGGCATGCTCAAGAACCAGAGAAGCTTCTGAAATTGAAGTGACCTTTGTATCTTGTACTATCCTCCAACTAGAATTATTTACAGTCTTCTGGAGGAACCGCCCCTTTGGGTTTCCGGCGGCGACTATAAACACGCTTACACAAAAACAAGTGGATAGTTCGATGTGATCTTTGACCTTTCCACTGACATTGAGTTATATGACCATATTTAGCAAGTAAACTTTTGCTTTAATTTTCCAAACATTTACGGGAAAGTAAATTTGTATTACCTAAAAAAATGTTGTTTTTTTTCAACACTTTCATGTTTCATTTCTTGATATAGTTATAGTTTTGTTGGTACCAAATGCACTAACCATTTCTTTAAGAAGTAGATCAACATTATGTAATTTTATTAGATCAAAAGACATTGTATCTTTCACTTCGCAAATACACCTGAACTGAACTATTTATAGAGTCATCTATGAGAAGATCCTATGGAAGCATAGAACGTAACCGAATAATATTTATAGGTAATTAGCTTTGTATCGGGAAATATGCACGGGTTCTTCAGCGGAAATATTGTGCGACTTTAGGAGATAATAATCTTTTTATTGCATACGTATATACACGTATAAATATTATGTAAATATCATAAATATGTTCAATAGCCTGAATAGGATTTACAATACTGAACTAAATAGAAAAAAAAAATAGTGCAACAACACACACTAAATTACGTCACGCACCCGATATGAAATTCAGGCATCAGCGTATGGAAAAATATTGACGTTTTCGGTACAAGTGTAACTTAACGGGGAATAGAAACGAGTATGTAATAAAAAAGCTGATTCGATTCGAATGAATTTGTACATGAGGAGTATAAAAATACAACGCTCCTCAGACCCCGCACTGGGTTAGGCTGTGCGCTATTATTTTAACAAACACTTAATATTGCAGGGTGTTTCCCTGTGGTATGTAAAGTCTGATGATACAACTCTTATATTACTTTTCTTCATCAACCGCTCTCTAATTCTAGGCAATACTGGTTGGTTCTTAGTTTAAAACAAAAAGAAAACTAACTCCCACTTACAATGCGTTTTAACTATATCATTCTAAGTGTTATCAGTAACACATTACAAGAAAATCAACGTCAATTCTATCATAAAACTGCTGTTCTTGTCACTTTCCGGGGGTGTTTTAACTGAGAAAAAAGATGTGTTAACAGAGAGATTCTCGCGCTCACGTGCTGTTATAACACCTTTTTATATATGTGCGTTCCGTGGCAAAGCGTAAATGTATTATGGCCCCAAACGGATAATTCAAATGGAAATGACGTCAACGTGAAAAAAACAACTCAGATATTCCCGCGCATTTCATGGAAATTTAATGATGTTGGGGAGAATGTATTCATTTATTAGTTTTTTTTCCGCGTTTTATGCTAGAATAGCGTTAGCGCATGTTCATTTTGTGTTATAACATCTTCAGAATCCCTCGGGATACGTTGGTACCCCCGCACTAACTAATCCCTCGGCATTCTGCAGACGTTATAACATGAAAAAACATGCGTTATCCCTGCAGTGAAATTACGTTATAAACATGATATACCATTCAAATTTTAGCGTATTTGTGTCTGAAAATGTTACTTTGATATAATGATATAGTTGTCGGCCTGTAAGTCATTTAGTATGATGTTATATTTAGAAGAGGATAATATCGGCGTTGACAATCGCATTCTTCTGTTAAATATGATATCGTATCAAATGACTCAAGTGTCAATACCGCCCGCTTACCTCAATAGGTACAGTGCAGATCTGCGGATCGCGGGGTCGTGAGTTCGATCCTCGGGTAGGGCGTATGTTCTCCATGACGATTTGATAAAAGACATTGTGTCTGAAATCATTCTTCCTCCACCTCTAATTCAGGTGGGGAAGTTGGCAGTTACTTGCGGAGAACAGGTTTGTACTGGTACGGAATCCAGGAACACTGGTTAGGTTAACTGCCCGCCGTTACATAACTAAAAATACTATTGAAAAACGGTGTTAAACTCAAAATAAACAAACAATAACAAGTGTCAATGACTATGTTGTAGTCCTTATTTTGCAAATAAAGTTGAACTGATACTTACAAATGTCAAAGACTCTACATTGATAATGCTTAACACAGGGCATCACGTTTAGAATGTAGATGTCAGACGTAGCTTACATCTATAATTCTAAAGCAAATAATGTCTGAACATTTTGCTACATCCAACAGTTATGTGTCAATATTCTGCAATACACTTGGATTTGTCTCTTATCAACCATATACGAGTCACACAGAATCTTCAATGATATCTACATACGCGGATTTGAAGTTTCAATTAAAGCAGTATTTTTAATGTTTGTTTTAACGATAGCCTGTTTAATTTAAGTAGTCTTGCTGATTATCTGTCAGGGCCATTGATTTGAGTAGGTGTGATGAATACACAAAATAATTTTGATTTTAAGGAGAGAACTTTTAGATGTTTGAATAGCTTACGGAAATACACTCGTACTATGTCTTTATAACTGCGTATACAATGTACGTGATACTTAAGTGTTTAAACTGACTAAAGTTGGAACTATTGATATATATTATGAGATTCGGAAGAAAACATTAAAACACTGGATTGGATAGCTCTGAATCAATGTAGCATTGTTGATGTTGCAACATGCTGTTCAATGTAGTGCTTGTTTATTTCTGGATTTGTTTCCATTGTTAATAACTTCGAACTGCGTTCATCCATTATCATCTAATTAATATTTCTGTGATAAAATATTTAACAGAAATATTTCCATTTCATGACTTCATTATATTAACAAATATTGATATATTTCAAAATGTACTAGATAAGCAAATTGAATAATAATGATATGGTTTATCAATCATTCATTTAACTAGGACGAAGGGAGCCATACTTATATCAAAAATAAATGAGTTACTCTTGAGCCTTACTTTCAAGCCCATTTATGTGTATATATTGGATTTAGGCAATGAAATATTTACAAAATTATTTTATTAGTCAATTATCATTTCCATAATCACGAAATCTGGATCTGCAACTTAGTTCAAATAAAATTCTATAACTAATTCTAACCATGCCAAATTCGATCTACGTTTAGCGTCCCAACCATTTTTGGTTATATACCTACAAGACAGGAAAAACAACCAGTGTTAATAAAATTTCAAGAGTTATGGTTCCTACGCTTTATATTCATGAATACTTTATTTTTGATATAAGTATGGCTCCCTTCGTCATAGTTAAATGAATGATTGATAAACCATATCATTATTATTCAATTTGCTTATCTAGTACATTTTGAAATATATCAGCATGTTGCAACATCAATAATGCTACATTGATTCAGAGCTATCCAATCCAGTGTTTTAATGTTTTCTTCCGAATCTCATAATATATATCAATAGTTCCAACTTTAGTCAGTTTAAACGATTTGATATAGAAGCAATGTGTTTTCATTTTATTCTAACGTCTGCTTACTTTCCATAATCTACTCTTTAGCCTTTTAATTCTCATTTTCATCATCTAAATGAGGTATTAATGTGAGTTGAAACCTTTTGAAGCTCCCTGATAATGTCCTTATTGCCTTCGTTTAGCAATATCTGAGTCCTGAGACACATCATGAGGAGCCATGATACACTTCTGGTATGCGAGAATATTGATCCATTCGAGTATTTTGAATTTTTGATAATCTAAAACATTCCCACTAAGACTATTGATACTACAATAAAGTAACCCTGAAATATATGTATAAGCGACTGAAAGTTGATAGAACTAATAATAATAATAAATTAAGAATTAAATAATAATTATTCTACATTGATTTTACAAATTAATATCTAGAGTTTTTTGTAAAGTCACAGAACAACTTAGGACACATTTAACGCCATTGGTTTGCAACCATGATCGATTAAGCAACTTGACTGTAATATAAGATTTAAATTTAAGGACATTATCAGGGAGCTTCAAAAGGTTTCAACTCACATTAATACCTCATTTAGATGATGAAAATGAGAATTAAAAGGCTAAAGAGTAGATTATGGAAAGTAAGCAGACGTTAGAATAAAATGAAAACACATTGCTTCTATATCAAATCGTTGAAAACATTTTAGCATCATTTAAAGTTAGAAGCATCGCGAACATTTTATCTTATATCAAGCAGTTTTGAGACTAAAATCAAGTCCTTTATTGGTAGTTTTACAAAATTTATTGAAATTGTTCAAACCAAAACAGAGAATTGTCAGAAATGTTTTCCCAACCAATACAGAGAAATTTGTCACAAATATTGACGTTTTAGTGGACATGTAAATCGTTAATACAGAACTGTACTCAAAAGGATTTTAAAACTTTTCTGATATAATCTGTGAAGCAACTTACACAACAGACATGAATAAAGTAGCAAAGGAGAAAATTACATATGTTGGACAGTATGCTTCGAGGAAAAAGCTTGTCAAGGTAAAGTTGATCTTATCTATGTAATTGTATTCCAGCAAATACTTGCAATCAAACGCAACAGCAGCTCTAAATTATTCAAATCACTGTCTCCGTCTATTGCATTTAGATTAAAATTTATCAACTGCGAAGTTTAATTGTGTTTGCAATATTTGATATTGTACCAGTTATGTAATCAATTTGTCAATCAAGTTAAATATATTTGTTCTAATTGGGTTCACCATTTGTCTTTTCAATAGCAATTCCCTCCTTGCTAATTTTGTCTTCTACAATCTACCAGGGGATTCATAAAGAGATGGACATTGACTTTGCTTTGTAGTTAATGAAGTCTATACAAAAATCCTTTGGAAACGAAGAACGAAACTAGACAATATATTTGCAGACTTGGTTTTATTTACAAAAACTGAAATATGTAACATATGCTTCGTATTTGGAGATATCTGTTTCTTCTCACCTCACCGTATATATATAATATTTGTCGTGCATAACTTAAATGATGTTCAAGTAGAGATCATTCAATGGTCACATCACTGTGGGGTTGCATTTGTAATCAATCACGTTTATCTCCATAACGTTCATAGAAAATGTGAACTCTGAGAGATAATTTCTTCGTGTAAAATCATGTTTTGAAATATTGTTCTGTATACTCTTTATAAATACAAAAAAAATAGCATTCTGAACAATTGCTTTTCCTGTTTTGCTTATCTTTTAAATACTTTCAAAGCAACTCTCTCTTCGTCTTTACTTCAACTTACGGATTGAGGTGTCGGCTATTTATTCACAATGTCGTGCCTTCGAGCCCCACTGGGATCATGACCGATCTTTCTCATATCACACTAGTACTGGGTTTTCCAATAAGCATATAACTGTCATCACAACCGAAATTAGCATAAACTAAAACTTTCATTTTTTTCATTGTACGGACCAGCAGAGATACTCATTAACCATTTGTGTATAGATAAAGGATATTGACAGACAACTACTAATTAATCATTACTGACCAGGTTAAATGTCAGTATCAAATGTCAGTAACATATTTCACAGAGAATGTTTTTGTTTTGCATAAATTGAAACTTTATTGTCTTTACGGTAATCATATTTTACCTGATATTGACAGCGGACATTGACATTGGCTGATAATTTAGTACCGATTGTGAGTAAATACGTACATTTAAACCCGTTCTTATTGGTCTGACAGAACTCTATGGAGCTAATTTTTTGGGTTTAATGATAAGTCGTACGGCTTTTCTGAAAAGTATAGATTGATTTATACAGAAAAAAAGAGTTATTGGTGGTATTTCTTTAGCTAAATCAGTACTGATAGGTAATCAATGAAATAAGCCTTTAAACGAAATTCCAATGTCAATTTGAAGTTTGTACACAATCCAAGGGTTTAGAAAGCGAGTGCATGCTTGGGCTTGTTTTCATCTAGATTCTTCGTGTAGTTTGTCTTGTAAAGCTTCACAGTAACTGAAATATCACTTTAAGAAATATTGACAGTGCCATTTTTTTTTTCGTATTGTGCAATGGACCCACTAGCGTAAATCGGGTGAAAACAATTCTGCATACGTCTTTAAGAAAATGCCTAAAACTCTTTCTTTGAATTAATTAATATGCCGGCAATGTTTCTCTTTCAGTCATGTCATTAAATTAGTTAATCTTAGTTATTTGTGATCTTTATTATTTCTATATTTCATTCATGCCTTCTAAACTTGTGTGTACAACCTTATCCCTTTAAGATCAAGCTGACTTAACTCACTATAATGTAAGGTATAATCGCGATGGCATCTTTCGACCTCCGGTATAACATATTATTTAGATTACTGAACGAATCTTCTACATAAATGTAATTAGTTTTAGGTCATTTTCAATCCATTTACGGGCGTAAGATGGAATTTTCCAGCATTGATGAAAACACCAGGAACACCAGTATGGTATGCAATAATGAAAAAAGGTTAATCACGCTGCTGGTATGGCTCAAATGAACAAGCATGTTCAATCGTATTATGGCCTAATCTGCACATATTATTCTACCTGTTAACCCCTAGCCTGCAAAATTTCTAAAAGTGTGTCTAGTCCATCATTCCATTTGGGCAATACCATTTATTATTTGAAGGGGTTTTCACTGAAAATTTACTGACTGAATAGCGATGTGCAGACTGATCTTGGTCTGCACTGGCCGCAAAGGCAGAATCACTTGCCTCCAGCAGGCTAAAGGGTAAAGTTTTGGTGAGCGACAGACGTGTATCTTAGCATCTAGTGACAGTGATCTTTTATTGTTGAATCTTTGCCCCTCTGCGCTTTGTTTTCAAATTGTTATCCCTGTGATTGACCAACTTGGCTCGTGTACTAGTCTTTAGGTATAATTACCAAGTAGCCGCGATTGTCAAAGTCCATAAATTTTGCAAGTTTGTATTGTTTGATATTGTCTGCTTGCCAATGGATTTCTTACATGAAAGTCACTTTTGAATGTACTTATTGTAATTATACCATAAGACATGGGTTTGTTGTACAGTCGGTGCAGCTTCGTTTGCATGACTTTTATTGGTATACACGCACATCCTAGCCATCATACATGGAAATACCTAGTGGAAATACTACATTTTTTTTTTTCACTTTTCAAGAATTACATAAAATTGAACTAAATTATTTCATCTATTTCTATTACACCCGTTAACCTGTCAAAGGTATTGAACTCTAATCACAGTGGTCAAGTAAATATAAATAGAACTATACTTATAGGAGGGGATAAGACCTTAATCAAATTTACAGTGTATGAAAAAGCATAGCAAAGCTTTTGTACTTATTTACTTGCGACATGCAGCTTGAAATATTGAGAATTGTGCTTTTGTTAGTTAATGTTGAACTAATAACTGCTGAGGCTTATTTATGTTCAATACAGTTTTCAATATTTTTATTCTGTTATTATGGTCTTTGGGATAAAGATAGAATTCAGCTTAAGGTAGTGTGCATTACCTCTCATACTCTCAGACTCGACTCTTTTAAACTTAGTCGCTATTTATTTTGCATGGTTGCGTTTAATGCTTCTTGTAAAATATGATCATCACGGGTCATCTCATGTAGAGCTTTGTTTTTTATCTTTATTACTAAAAGCGAGAGTTTTGTGTCAATGAGCCTCAGTGTATTAAGACTGGTAACTTACCTGCTTTAATACAAGCCATATAAACTTCAATCTTACCTGATTTTTCAAATAATACAGAGTTTCTGATACTTGCGTTTACCAATACCCCGTTTAATTAATATCCTTTGTTGTTGATTTTTTTCTATCATTATCAAAAGCAGTTGAATTTTGTTAGTTAGCAGTACATTTAAACTAATTTTGATATTAAGTTGGGAGTGGAAATGAATGACATGAAGTATTGTGAATCCGGATGAAAATATCAAAATAGGTGATCGAATACCTATGAATAAGGGCGAATTATTGGTGACTGCAACATGCTGTTTCATTCAATGTTCAATGCAACTGTTGCTAGTCCGGGTTAGTTTGCATAACTTACTAACAGTACAGCTTTTGAAGCATTTGATTTATTACACATATAAATATTTAATTTTCAATATTTAGGATACTCAAAATTTTCAAAATTTTTGGGTTTATCATACTAGTATATGCTGAAAGTGACGTTCCTTTTTTTACTAAATATTGCATTCAAACAATGTAATGGAAGGCTCGGTTTGGACGATCCTGTTCATGAGAGGTAATAAAATAAGCACACCGACCAAAGTAGAATATGATTATTGAACAAACTTTGAATGGATTCCATGGGCACAAAGAATCCGAAAACATAACCACACTGCTGTATCATCTATCTATCTATCTATCTATCTATATATATATATATGATTACTATTAATCTAAACAGCTATCTTTTACACCAAATATATTGCATAATCAACGTTTCTGGGCTTTTCCTGTAGAACACTTGTTAAATACTGTGACATTACTTCACGATGCACTGTCTAAATCTAGGGAATACTGGTTGGTGTCCAGTTTAGTTAAAAAAGAAGACAAACTCTTATTTACAATGCGTTTCGACATTTTGAGTCTTCATCACAAGCACATTATATGACGCCTAGTAAGATGACGTCATAGGAATGGAATTACATTTTAGACTACTATTTACATCTTTGCGTACTAATAAGTACATGTATATAAATGATCTTTATGCAACCGGATTTGAAACTATTACTTCGATAAGATAAAACAATTATCGGCAGCTTAGGAATACAATATGATGTAACATGATGGCAAAAGCGTCAGTCTCAGTAACTGTATAATGGTCTATATCATGCATATAATGTTGAATTGATAACTACAAAAGTTAATTCAACTTTACTGATAATGCTTAACACAAGGCATGTCACAATTATAACGTTGATATCAAAACGTAGAACGCTTGAACTATTTGCTACAACCAACAGTTATTTGTCAATAATCTACAGTATACTCGGATTTATGGTTTATCAACAAATATATACGAGCCACATAGAATATTCAAACTTATCTATATACGTTGATTTGAAGTTTCAATAACAGCAACGCTTTTGATATTTGTTTTAACGATAGCCTGTTTAATTTATGTAGTCCTACTGATTTTCTCTCATGAATCATTGATTTGAGTAGATGACACTTTTTTGAATTTAAGGAGAGACCTTTTAGATGTTTGAATAGCCTGTGGAAACAAATTTCTGAATTGTTATTTGTGATATTTAAGTGTACAAAATAACAAAACCTGAAATAATTCAAATATTGTGAGATCCAAAAATAAACACGGATATCTGTCTCAGTGTAGTAAAGTTGATGTGGCAAAGTTATTTCTGGATTTGTTTGCATAAGCATAACTTCAAACCTCGCTTAATAACTTCAAACATCACTCATTCCTAAGTAACTAAGTCTGGCTTAATAACTTCATACCTCGTTTAATAACTTTGAACATCGATTATTAACTTCAATCATCATTAAACTACTTAAAACATTTCTAAATAACTAAGTCTCGCTCAATAACTTCATTCCTCGTTTAATAACTTCAAACCTCGCTTAATAACTTTAAACATCGGTTTATAACTTCACACCTAGCTTGTTCAGTTGTGTTCATCAATTATCGTCTAATCAATTTATCTCAAATGAAATTTTTAAAAGGAATATTTCCACTTAACAACTGTATAACATTAACAAATATTGATATATCTTTATATGTGTTAATAACTGTTTGAATAATAATGTTACGGCTTATCAAACATTCATTTAATTTATACTCAGTGAGGCATATATATTTTTGAAATAACGGATTAATATAGGCTTTACTTTATATAAAATCAACAGGAAGATCTTTTGGAATCATAGAATGCAGCAAAGCAAAACTAAGCCCATTTATACGTATATTGGCAATAGCAATTAACATAATTAAATGATTTGATTAGCCAGTTATCAAACACAAATTCTTGATTGCCGAATTCTTATTTTTTTCTCAGTAACGCCATACCAAACAGACATATGTTCAGCATCCCATCATTTTTGGAAACATGACTAAAAGATCTTACTTGTAAAACAATTAATTTTTAGGTCATGTTTCAACTAAATTTACCTATTTTATAGTTTACTTGTGAAATATATATTGGAAATAACAGATATGTTTCACTCTAACATTTCCGTAATTCACTGAAAAAAAATGTAATCAATAAGAATCGAATGAAGATTCGCTGTTTCTAAAACAGAAAGTTTAAGCATTATTTAAGGTTATAAGTATACATATGCATCCGCGCAGTCTGGTCAGGATCCATGCTGTTCACTAACAGTTTCTCTGATTCCAATAGGCTTTGAAAGCGAACAGCATGGATCCTGGCCAGACTGCGCGGATGCGCAGGTTGGTCTGGATCCATGCTGGTCGCAAAGCCACTATGTTGGTTTTCTCATGGCACGGCTCATATATTATATTTATTTACTAGAAATCGGCGATTATAGAAATTTCCTTCAGACTAAATGAAGTGACAAAATAGTTAAAATTATAGGTATTGTTCTCTGTCGAAATGTTTACAATCAAAAAAGGAGAATTGTCAGAAAATTGTTCTCATGAAACAAAATAATTAGAAATATCAATACCTTCTGGGTAATCAGGAAAGTACATTTAAACCGTTTTTGATATAATCAGTGAAACGAATTCCCTCTACAGACATGAATAAAGTAAAAGCGGATAAAAGTACATATGTTGAACACAGTATGCTTCTAGGAAAAAGTTTGTCAAGTTGAAGTTTGTCTTTTTTATGTTGATACAAAGTTTCGGGGAGCTCCAGATTATATGAATTACTGCCTCTGTCTATCCAACGGTTATGCAATATTTTATACCTTACTAGCTGTACCATTATGTTATAAGTGAATGGTATTTGTTCTAATTTTATACTTGATAGAGACTAGCAAAATGTTTGGAATGTCCATAGAGAATTTCATGATAATAAATTATTAATCAAATAGATCTAACATTTTCGTTTGAAATTCCCTGACGATTATTAGTATGAAAGTTTTAGCTGACTCCTACCACATGGAAAATCCATGAAATAGATTGCAAACATGAACTTGAACAGTGCAAATGCTTCATTGTTTAAACTTAACATTTGTTCTTGTCATTTACTATGATACTTGGCATACATGAATTAAACAAGGCTTAGTTAGTTATCTCATCGAGTGATTGTAGTTGCATTGCCAACTATGTGTAACTCATGAACGTATATGGTAGAGAATGAAGAGTTTTATTGTATGGGGTTTTATTGACATAATTCTTTTTTAACTTTTTAACTTCTCTTACAATTTCTTAAAGACACAGGGTAAGAAAAAATGTCAGTCCGGGCTTAAACCCGGGACCTCTCGCTTACAAAGCAAGTGTTGTACCGACTGAGTCCATGCCGTGACATATACCCCCACATTCGAATTACGAAGTTTCATTCTATTGCTAGTGTCATAAGACTAACCAAGCAAGCATGTCATTATCCCATGTTGGGTGCAAATTGTCACAGGGTGAGAAAAATATGCAGTCAGTCAGGACTCAAATCCGGGACTTCAAGCTTGACTGAGCTAACGGGATACATAAAACAATTCCTTCCCTAGCGTGTACGAAGTCCGTATCGCGACAATTATATACACTTATTGGATGGTTTGTCAATCACCAGTCAAAACTATTGTTCGAGGTCCAAAGGCTGCTTCCTGTGCTACACTTGAATCTGCCTCTTGACATTGTGTGTTGTGTATTATGTATGTAATGTGTACCATTGAGGGTTTCAAACCGAACCTGCAGCATTTTCATTTATGTCGTGTTTAGCGACCTCTGTTGTTTTATTTTTTCACTTTTTCTATTTCATTGGTAAATTTAATATTTTCATTGATTACTTTGTACGTTATCTCGTACATGTACTACAATATGAGCTTCCATATCATCTCGTGAAATGTCCTAACAGAAACAATTGTCAGGGTCGTTTCTCAATGAGTGATGTAGTATGTGTATAATAGACTATGCTGAGTTAAGTTGAAAAATAAACATCTATATCATATGGCGGTTTAATAATTTTCATTGGTTGAAGAAGACACCATGTGTCCCCTTTGGGGTATTATTTCAGACACGGGACCCAGTCTGCCTTCTGTAAGTCAGCTGAATGGCTTCCTCACATGAAAGACTTCTACATTTCAAATGGAGTTTCAAACCCACATTTGTGAGAAACACAAAGGATTGGTAGCCAGTAATAGTAACCCCTTGGCCAGGTCCCATATCTGAAATCATGTCCGTAAAACGTTGAGTTACAAAAGGTAAAATTATATTCGGTATACTGTTTACTAAAGCCAAAGTGGCAATCTCTGATTTTTCACAAACTAGACTTTATTCTTCTTTTTTTCTTTTCTTTTTTGTATACCCTTTTCTCAATTCAAAAGCATTAACCTATATGCCTTTATCTCAATGTTTTTATTTCTCAGATTTTATGGACAAACATAGATTGGTGTGAGAGAATAGATAAATGACAACCAAGTCAATAATGACCGGGTCAAATGCCGTATCAAGTGTCAATAGCAAGTCGAACATATTTCACAGAGAAGATTTTGTTTCAAATGATAACATCGCAAAATTTATTGTTCATAGATTGGAACACTTTATTGTCATTACACTATCAATATTACCCTATTTTTTACAGTGGACATTGGAAGTGATGATCTAAAACTGACTGAGATTGTATCTAAACCTGCTCCTACAGTTCTTACGGCAAACCATGGAGCTAAAATGGGATTCTATGATTTGCCCTTTTACAAATGATTTTGGTGTGTATTGTCAAATGATAATTTGAACTTATAAAGAAAATACCTTGCAAACAACAATACAGATTCAAGTTTGACAATTGGTTCAGAAACCTAGATATTGACATGGCAGATGAACCGTGCTTGTTTGGTATTGGTGCGGGTCTCGTGGATATCTAAGTACTTTTTGCAGGTATTCATAACAAGTAATAAAATGCTTTAATAGCGATATATATCTCTGTGGTGGACTCGCATCTATAAATTGGTGATTCAGTATGAAACTATAATATTCCTGTCCTTTGAATGATGCTTACTGATATGAAGGTTGAACTTTCATTCATAATTTGCCTAATAACTATTTAAAATGATAAGTCTTTCTTCAGTTAAATCTAATCTTACAAGACTTGTTAAATTATAAGCTTATGTGTGCAGCACTTTATGTTTTGTCTTCAATAAGATGTCAGTTTAGAGTGCACGATTGTAAGAGAAATCCACCTCGATGATTAAAAAGAATGTAATGTTAAGAATATATGAAATAATCCTTTGATGGTATGTCTATATTGAAGACGGTAACCACACATTTGTTCAAATTTTCTGTAATTCTTGCCTTCTGATTTATTAGAGCACCAGACAAACGGCGTTTACATGAACCTAGAGTTCTCAATGGTTAACATCTAGTGACAATTATTTTTTGTTGCTTAATCTTTACCCGTCCTGATGTTTCCAAATCCGCTTTGTTTTCAGTCGATACTTGGGGATTTTCCTTGTTTATAGTCACCGCATGGTAGGTGTACTGATTTTTAAAATATGAATACTGATATTCAAGTCGATTTCTTAAGTTTACATTTAGTATATGGTAGACGAGATTGTCGAAATTAAAGTAAAAAGGCTTTAGGTTTCGGAGTCAAGTAGTGTCTACCGTTAACAATTCTAATCAAATAAACGGATTTCTTGTTTGTTTTCAAGGCGTGTTTCATTCCTTGGTGCACTTACTAATATGACATTCACTTGATTGCACGTCTCAGCCATTTCATGAAGAACTGTATATAGAGGGTCTCTAGGACGTATTGCATCTGCCGTTTGACAAATGTAATATAAAATGCAACTAAAGTTTCTATATCAATCCTTCCTTGTATGTTTGTTAGTCGTTAGCATGGAAATACATTTTCTAAAAAGGTCAAATAAACCTAGGTAACATTTTATAGATTTTGTGAAAAAAACATGAAAGAACGAAATCAAATTTGCAATGATTGAAAAAAACATTCGATACACAGCATCTTATTTTTAAGTTATTAAAAAATTATTCTAATATGGCTAACAATGTTTTAATCATCACAACGATGTTATGTTGACGTCACGTCAACGTGATATTTAGCGCCGTGTACGCATCAAGAAATAGCGCTTTCAAATTTCATGAAATATTTTACTTAATAACATGTTTTAAACGAAATGTCACATTGCACAAATGTTTTGATTAATTTATACACATACTGAATTAGTTATTTAGCTTTTGCTGAATAATTCGCAATAATTTTCGCTCGAACTGAATTCTGCCGCAAGACGTATTACCGTTTCCGGTCCTGCGTGTTTTAACAAATACCTACTATTGGCGCCATGCTTGCGCGAAGAAACAGTTCCATCATATTTGGTATAAATTTTACAATAAAAACATATTAGAATCGAAATAATTTATAGCAAAACAGTGCTTTATCTCTATTTATACACTCGGGCGGTTATACGTCGTCCGAAAAAATTTCACTCGAGCTGCGACCTCGTGAAATTATTACGCCTGACGTATAACCGCCCATCGTGTATAAATAGTGATAAAGCACTGTTTTGCTACAAATTATTTCTTAAATAAATTGTTGTAGCGTAATGGCCTCTAAAAGCCACATGGCACCAGTGTTACCAGACTTGTAAAACTGTGGTAGAACTTTCACACCCATATATAAGATTGAAGACACAATAGTTCGTTTCTGATGTTTATTTAATTTCAGGTATTTAAAGAAAGTCTTTTAGTACAAGTAGTTTTATTGTCTCAGTGTCCATCTTTCAAATAATATTTAGCTACTATAAAATGTTAAGAACTAATTATGTATGTTCTGAAGTTGTCTTTCATGAAATCTACATAACATATTTGGAAATTAACCTAATGAGTCATAATGGTATCTTTGACTTACGTTGGCAGAACCACGGTTGGTGGCTCTGCCGCCTCGCCTCTAAATGTCTAGTACATAGACCTTTTATATGCACCGGCCAGACTGTTGATTACCAAATTAAGATGTAGTTTTCCTGGTGTTATGTCTTAACCTGCCCAGAGCTACGATAACTTGTCAGTTTTATATTTCAACAATTTTAAAAGGTCAAGAGTTTCCGGTGAAAGCCTTTAACTAATTTTGAATGAATATTATATTATCCAAGACATTGAATAATTTAGTCTTTTAAAACAATAGCCTAGCACCCTTTTTTGAAATTACATTACATTGTGAGCTTTATGCAAGAGTATTTTTGTGTTTTGTATTACCTGTCTTCTGTTGCCTTTGCGTATGTTAGGGTTTCACCTGGCGGGGATAACTTTTATTTACACTGTCCTGTGACTTTGGGACATGGTGGGGGTAAGAGTGATGTTTAACCGGCTTAAGCTTCCTAGTGGTGGTTTTGCCACTGACCGTTACAAGGCAGTACCCCACCGTGTTCCTTTATTTTTTCATTTTGTCCTTGTGTGTTTACTTTGTGTGTCTGTGTATGTTGGTCGTGTGCGCGTCCGCGTGCTGGGTTTCCATTTGGGACGGCTGCGTGTTTAGAGTTCGGCTTTCTCTGTTGGATATTCATCCTTGATTTTTTAGTCTCTTGCGTTCATTTTGTGTAATTTGAACACAGAGTTCCGTTTAAACCGATGCTAGGGGACGTGAATTCTCATAAACCGAGTGTGTCTTTTTTATTTATTTATTTAATTTTCTTTTGGCTTGGTTTTGTACTGTTATAAATGCTTTCAAAGAATATTCACGTAGAACTGATAACTATTTTGGGATTTTGCTTTCAGAATCATATCTACTAACCAGTTTTTTTTACGGCTTGAAATAATTGTTAACAACCAAGAGTTTTTGTGTCAATAAGCCACAGTGTACCAATACTAGGAGCTTATCGAGCTTAGGTATAAGTCACATAGAATCTTCGATCTTATCTATATATACGGGTGAAGTTTCAATTAATACGGAATTTTTGGTATTTGTTTTACCTATACACCGTTTAATATATAGATTTTTGCTGGTATTTCTATCAAAAGCGCAATTGACTTTAGTAGGCGTGATGTATACATGACTTTGATTTTAAAGGGAGAACTTTGATCGGATGTAGAGTAAATAGCGAGACTTTTGTTTCTGAAGTGTTATCCTGATACTGGAGAATTTGAAAAGACATAAAGTGGGAATTATTGGCATAAATACTGTGAAATCCGGGTGAAGCTATCAAGATAACGGAATTGAGTAATTGTGGATAAATGAAGACTTGTTAGTGTGACATTCAATATTCAATGTAACAACAAATCCAGCGTGAGCTGATATGCATTGAGTCGATTCAAATTTGTATTGCATAAAATGATCGATCACCTTATCACTTTTCTGTTATAACATATTTAATAGGACTACATGATATTCGCATTTTATAAACTCATTACACTAATGACGTAAATATTTTTTAAAATTTACTGGAGATAACCATTCACATGAAACTACCATTAGTATATCATATATAATGAGTATTTAGGAGAGCTTAAAATATAAGAAAGTGATATTTTTTTACCTTTTCTAGCATATTAAATATTAGCAATGACATCGGTGTCTAATAAACGTTTAAAAACTAATGCGTCCAAATGCGGTAGCTATTTCTTTATTACAAAATCATACTCATTGACAAAAAATGTTCCGAGTATGTAAATAAAGTGAAATGAACCATAAGATCATTATAATTTTGCACGGCAAAAACATCATCAACTTTTGAAATTTGATATCACCAATTTCATTAAATATATTTGAATCTGTTTAGGACAATACTACTTTTGCAAAAAAACTACTGCCAACTGATAATACATTCAAATTTATAATGATTATTTAAACAAATGATAATAGATGCTAAATAATTATATCGATTATACAAACGCTTCAAAGAGTTCCTTGTTAATAGGCTGTCGATGTCATCATTTTAGCATTCATATTTAACGCTTTCGGTTTGTTGTCATGATCGATTGACCGTATTGTCTGGATCATCAAACTTGAGTTATTGGACATTAGGAAAGAACTTTAAAATAATTCATATCTCACATTAATAAATCATTATCTCACATTAATGACTCATTTAGAAAATGATACTGGAAATTGGATGGGTATAAAAAGGAATGACAAGTTAGATTTAGTGTAAGGTGCAGAACGGAACATTAATACACGAAGATTAGGCATTCTTATTTTTGACAAGATAGCTGATTTAGCAGATATGAGTAAAGTGAAAGTGGATAAAAGTACATACGCCGGGCAGTATGCTTCTAGGAAAAAGTTGGTCAAGGTAATTATTTTAACATTTTAGCAAAGACGTACAAGTAGACTTTGTGAAAAGTTCTGCAAAACTGTGTCCGCCGGAAGCACTTATCAAGTCAGAAATTTATTAAAATAATCTTAGCTTTTAAGTGCTGTGTCTCCAACAATTTACTTCTAGCCGGCAATTATGTAAACATTCATGCATATACTGAAATCAAGCAGGTTTACGGAAGGTTGTCTATGCTACCAAGGTACCCGCCCGTTCATGAAAAAAATACTTAAAAAGTCACTTGCACTTTTAAGGAAACGCGCCAAATGACCGAAATTGTGTCATATATCACTGCATTTACACTGTCCCGATTTTCTAATCTCGTCCTACTTATTTTAAGGAAACCGTGGAATGAAAATCTTTTTCTGATATGCCGTATATCCCCTGAGTCGTTTCAACCGCTATCAACGGAGACTCTAATTCCTTGGACGCGATTTATAAAGACTTTTCTTTGCGAACCTTCAAATTCAGTAATCACAGTATACATCTTTATTTTCTGAAACGTGCACTGTGGCAATTGGACAATTGAAATGATATCTAAACACATCATTTAAGACCAGGGAATTATTGCTAAGAATATTTGTAGATTATGAATATTTTTCAATGAAATCCTGATTTTTTCATTATTATCCTTAATGAGTATGTTTATCTTATTAGAGCACAAAGTTTACTGATTTTATAATACCTGGGAATTTAAACTATAGGTTCAAGCCAAATGTTTGAGCATTTAGATGCATCTTATATCAGTTTGAACAGATTGTGAAACTTCAAGGTTTATGAAACGAATTGACCGAATGTAGCTGTTTGACAACAGAGAATGCACGAGAAATTCATGAAGTTCTAAATGCTAATGATCTGACTTTTAATAGTATCGAGTCAATGTATTTTCTGTGACACACTTTTTTTCAGGAAATTGACTTTAACCACCTCTTTTCTTTTTTTTTTTTGTTTAATTGATGCTTTATAAATACAAACAAAAAACTTGTATATTTAAGTCGATAAGATGAAATTTACATTAAAGACAGTCTTATCATATTATCAAAATTAAAATGAATGTCATACATTTTCATGCTTTTAAATTGTTTGACATCACTCGAATCCCCATTCTAGTTTAAAGGTACCACAGTTTAAAAAGTGTACAATTATTTTTCTTACTGATAATCGATGTTATCATTTATGATAAATTGCTTTTAAAAGTGCGTGTTACATTAAAAAGAACACGTCAATACCACTTGGATTAAGTTTATGTCGTTTATATTCGTGAATAAACCAACATGCTAAGCTGCGTAAAACATTAACAAAGAAACGTTCATTTTTACAATGCTTAAGAAGGAGAAAATTCAGTCTGGAAAACCTCTGTACAATATAATTATCAATAAAATGTTATCTAAAAAATAATAACATGAACAGGTCTTTCTTAAAATACACCAATGCTGTTGTAACTTAACATATCATGCCTGCCTAGCGGGGAAAGACACAGTTATCTGAGCAAGGGATCACCTTTTATTATATTTACCTGAGAATGTTTTGTCTGAAATACAACCGGTAATTTACTTACGAACACAAAACCTTATGTTCAACTAGTTGGATACGGAAAAAAAGTCAGTAGTGGGACTACCTGCGTTAGTTGTGACGTCATATATGATAACGTATCTGCGTTCCTTGAGTCAAAATGTTCATCGTTTATAACGAATTTTCAGTCTTACTAAAGGGTTAATAATGCAGTACCTTGATTTGCAATGATACATTCACCAGTTGTAGATTTTGCAAGGCCTCATCGCATTATATGCGCCAGTTATTGATAATTTCTGGGGGGAAAAAAGGGAAAAAAGCATTCAATTTGGCTGAAAAATCTTTTATACATTTATTAATGCTTTTATCAGGATACTTCTTTTACCTTATTTTTTCCGATGGTTTTTTAACATCACGTCAACACTTATTTTTTTTTGCAAAACCCATTCGAGTCTATTACAACATTGCAGGTCGAGGCACACCTATAATAATTATATTCTCTTTGTACTAGGGAAAAGACAAGCTATACATGTGTATGTTGACGTCATAATTTGATGTGCAATGGTTGCAAAAACAGAATGCTCGTTTAAATAAATATAAAACATACCCTAACGAACCATATGCACATGTATTCAATGTCTTTATAAGAAGAGGGTCTAAACAGAACTTTGTGTAATTGTGTTTAATTGATAACCACATTGGATATATATTTCTATATTGATACTGCTTTTGACGAGAAGCTTTTCACGTGATTTCTAACTATAGATTGCTCCTTTAATTTACAAACAATGAATAAGTTTTGGTCAATAATGAAATATACTCAATTTATCAGCTTTAATAGAAGAAAATTTACGTAGAATATTCAAACTTATATAAGCATTTGAAGTTTCATTTTATGCAGTGTTTTGATATTTGTTTTGCCGATAGCCTGCTAAATTTATGGATCGTTGATGCTTTTCTATCAAATATTATTGATTTAGTCGGTGTGATGAATACATTTCATGATTTTTATTTTAAATGGTAAATATTTAGGTGTTTAGATTGAATGATAAAACAAATTGCATGAACACGGCTTCTAAATGGTTTGTCATATTTGCACGCTTGTGAAAATCGAGTATTGAAAAGACACAAAGTGTAATTGTTGACATAGATATTGTAAAATCCTAATGAAAATATTAAAGGTATTCTAGACCCTAATTTCATACTTGAAAATATGGACAATTACTACATATAATTTAAGTACACTTAGATTTGAAAAGTTTATATTTATTAACAATACTATGCGTTACATTAAATAAGACATATTTGATACATTTATAGCTAAGCAGAATATAAATTTGAACTACCACTAAAAACTGGAAGTGTTTTAGCAATCTACTGTTACTGCATGGCATCTTATTATGAATGTGTTCTGTATACACAATTAATTTAGATAATCTAAACAAATAAGCCTTAATATATTTGATGAGGATTTTCTACAGTATGAATAAATATCTCAAGAAAAAGTACCATGACATGGCATTGTGTATCTTTAAGAAATGGTATTAAATGTTGCTGATTATATGTCTATATTACCACATTTATATAGCGCAAACAAAGGTGATATGCTGATAATAGCAATATGCTTTTTCATAAAAGGTTTAATGTAACAGTTGCTTATTTCATGGCTTGTTTGCATAGTTAAAAAGCAACAACTCTTGCTCACATAGTTACACATTGTTATATTGCATAAAATGATCGACTGACCAATTTTCTGTTTTGAAATATAAATAGGAATATTCGAATTTTGCAAACTTATTATGAAATATCGACGAGGCTGTATCGTATTTTGAATAACAGTTTCGACGAACGTGCTATGAAGTCATTAGGTTTTAGTTGATAGTTTGGGGGTGCGCATAAAGGAAAGAACGAATATTTTTTCAAACATGTATGCTGTGCATGTTGTGATATAAGCAATGTTATCATTGTCATAATTTTACTGGTATTATTTCATTGTTAAACTACTTTTTGTAGTACATGAACTGAGTATATAAGTGAATTCAATGAAATCTTAATAACTTTGAATTGTGCACGAAAGAACATCAATAGCATATAAATTTAAAATATGTTTCAGTTTGCTTAATATTCTGGATGAATCTTATGGGACAAAACGTTTTAGGACAATACAGCATTTGAATTTGAAGATTTGACAAGTGGCAATTGATAAATATGATAGACAGCCAAATTGATCGTTTAAATCCATCCAACTGTTTCTTGATATTAAGCTTTTGATGTAATCATTTTTTTTGTATTTACATTTAATGCCTTTGATTTGCTGTCATGATCGATTGACCGTCCTGTCTCAAGCATCATACTAAATTTGAATTATGGGATATTAGAAGATATCTTTTAAATGTTTGTATATCTCATTAATGTCTCATTTAGGAAATGAAAATGATCATTTAAATTCTATTGAACGGAATATTGGTAGGAAAATTTAGTAAAGGGGACAATACCATTCAAAGGACTATTTTTAAAAGTGCGAAAATATGGAATGTATACTGCGTTATACATTAGCATTCATTCGTAGTTGAAAACTGCAACAGGACATAATAATTGTGAGAACATTCTAATAGTTCTTCCTGGTGGAAACAAATATTTTTTCTACTATGCAACACTTAAGAAGAGTCCACTTATAATATAGGATAGAACTTATTCTTTTAGGAAACATCTTAACATATTAAGTTACGTTAGGCACTTTTCTTGCTTAAGAACATATGTATAGATTAAATATGGATAAAAGTACCTACGTCGGACAGTATGCTTCAAGGAAAAGGCTACTCAAGGTAACGTTAATCTTAATTGTTGATACTTCTGCAAAAATTTACAAACAGGCTTCGTAGAAGTTTCTGTGAAATTCCGCGACAATTATATACACATATTGGAATATTTGCCGATCACCAGTCAAAACTATTGTCCGAGGTCCAAAGGTTGATTCCCGTGCTACATTTGCATCTGCCTCTTGCATTGTGTGTTGTGTGTTATGTATGAAAAGCGTATCATTGAGGGTTTCAAACTGAACCTGCAGCATTTTCATTTATGTCGTGTTTAGCGACTTTTGTTGTTTTTTACTTTTTCTATTACATTGACAAATTTAATATCTATTTTCATTAATTACTTTGTACGTTGTCTCGTACATCTACTACAATATGATCTTCCATATCATCTCGAAGAATGTCTTAACAGAAACAATTGTCAGAGTCGTTTTCAAAATTTTGAAATAATATTCTGTGTACTGTTTATTAATATCAAAGTGGCAATCTCTAATTCTTAACATAAACTAGATTCTATTCTTTTTTCTCTCAATTCCAAAGCAATAACCTATATGCCTTTATCTCAACGTTTTTATTTCTCTGATTTTATGGACAAATATAGGTTGGTGTGAACCAAATTCTTAAAGAGAATAGATATTAACTGACAACTAAGTTAATAATGACCGGGTCAACTACCAGTATCAAGTGTCAATAGCAAGTCGAACATATTTCACAGAGAAGATTTTGTTTCAAGTGATCACATCGCAAAATTGATTGTTCATAAATTGGAACACTTTATTGTCATTTACACTATTAATATTACTATCATTGACAGTGGTCATTGAAAGTGATGATCTAAAACTTACTGAGATTTTATTTAAACTTGCTCCCAAAGTTCTTAGGGAAAACCATGGACAATTAACCGCCTCGATAGCCTAGTGGTAGGACGTTCGCTTCGAGTGCGGGAGGTCTTGGGGCCGTGTCATACCAAAGACGTGAAAAATGGTACCAGTAGCTCCCTTGCTTGGCGCTCAGCATTAAAAAACTGGCCTCTTCTCTTATACCCTCGTGTCGATGGATGTCGAGAGTGATTAATATAACTTTTTGAACTTCCTTCAAAATCAACATAAAATAGATTATGTATAAATTAAACCATGGAGCTAAAATTTATTTGTATGATTTGACCTATTACAACTGATTTATGCAGAAAAAAGAGTGTGTATTGTCAAATGATAATTTGAACTAATAAATGAAACTAGCCTGCAAACAACAATTTAGATTCAAGTTTGACAATTGGTTCAGAAACCTAGAACTTGACATGGCAGATGAACTGTGCTTGTTTGGTATTGGTCCCGCAGGTCTCGTGGATATTTAAGTATTTCTGTGCATGTAATCAAAACAAGTAATAAAATACATTAAAAGCGATGTATATCTCTGTGGTGGACTCGCATCTATAAATTGGTGATTCGGTATGAAACTATAATATTCCTGCCCCTTGAATGATGCTTACCTGATATGAAGGTTGAACTTTCATTCGTAATTTGCCTAATAAGTATCTATAAGGATAAGTTTTTCTCCATTTAAATCTAATCTTACAAGACTTGTTTAATCATAAGCTTATGTGTGCAGCATTTTATGTTTTGTCTTCAATAAGATGTTAGTACAGAGTACACGATTGTTAGAGATATTAAAAAGACTGTAATGATAACAATATATAAACAAGAATTTATCAAAAAATCCGTTGATTTTTAAGTCTATATTGAAAGAGAGTAACAACAAAACTTTTGTTCAAATCTGTTCTTATTCTTTCCTTCTAGTTTATTGGTTGACCAGAGACACGGAGTTTACAGAGACCTAGCAGTCTCAATGGTTAACATCTAGTGACAATGAACTTTTATTGCTTAATCGTTACCCGTCCTGAAATACCAAAAGCTGCTTTGTTTTCAGTCGATATTTAGAGAATTTCCTTGGGCATAATCTTCTCATGGTGGGTGTACTGATTTTTAAATAAAAGTCGAATTTTTCAGTTTGCATTTAGTAACGGTAGGCGAGATTGTCGTAGTTCAAGTAAAAAATATTTAGGTTTCGCAGTCATGTAGTGTCTACAGTTAACAGTTATAATCAAATAAACGGATTTCTGTAGTTGTTTGTTTTCAAGGCGTGCTTCAATCCTTGGTGCAATTATTAATACGACTTTCACTTGATTGCATGCCTCAGCCATTTCATGAAGAACTGTCTATAGTGTGTTTCTAGATTGGTAAAAACGAGAACGTAAATTATCTGCCACTTGACAAATGTAATATAAAAGGCAACTGAAGTTTATATATAATCAGTCCTTCCTTGTATGTTTGTTTGTGGTTAGTACTACACTACATATAAATTGTGAGCTTTATGCAAACGTTTATATATATTTAATGTAATATCTGATGTAATGAATCGTTTTATTTCTGGTCTCCTGGGAGGGATAATGGAGGATAAAATCTGTAAGAAGAGCCCTTGGGAGCATAGAACACTTCCAAGCAGAAAAAATGCAGACTCGGTTTGATTGAGTCTCTTGCGTTCATTTGGTGCTAGGGGGCGTGAGTTGTCCATGTGTCAATGCATCTCATAAACCGAGTCTATGTGTGTCTGTATGTGTGTGTGTGTGTGTGTGTGTGTACGTGTGTGTGTTTGTTTTGTTTTTTTGTTTTCTTCCTTAGTTTTGTTGTGTTACGGCCTTTCAAAGGATATTCACGTAGATTTGATAACTATGTTTGGGGTTTTGCTTTCAGAACCCTGTCTTAATTTTTCATACCCAAACTTTTTCTGCTTAAAATATTTGATAACAACTAGGGGTTTTTGTGTCAATAAGCCTCAGTGTACCAATACTGGGAGCTTATCGAGCTTAGGTATAAGTCACATAGAATCTTCAATCTTATCTATATATACAGGTTTGAAGTTTCAATTAATACAGAGTTTTTGATATTTGTTTTACCGATACCCCGTTTAATATATAGATTTTTGCTGGTATTTCTATCAAAAGTGCAATTGATTTTAATAGGTAAGATGTAAACATGGCTTTGATTTTAAAGGGAGAACTTTGATCCGATGAAGAATAAATAGCGAGACTTTTGTTTCTGAATTGTTATCTTGGAGATACTGGAGAATTTGAAAAGACATAAAGAGGGAATTATTGACACAAATACTGTGAAATCCGGTTGCAAATATCAAGATACGGAAAGAGTTATTGTGGATAAATGGATGCTTGTTAGAGTAACATTCAATATTCAATGTAACAGCAACTCTAGCGTGAGCTGATATGCATTGAGTCGATTTAAAATTGTATTGCATAAAATCATCATCTGATCATTTTCCTGCTATGAAAGATATAATAGGACTACATGATATTCGCATTTCATCAACTCATTACATTTTTGACGCGAATCAAGTTTAAAATTTACTGAAGATAACCATTTACATGAAACTACCATTAGTATGTCATAGATAATGAATATTTAGGAGAGTCTGAAAAACAAGAAAGTGATATTTTTACCCTTTCTAGCGTATTGAATATTAGAAATGACATCGGTGTCAAAATTAACACTTCCAAATACGATTGCTGTTTCTTCATCAAATCATATTCGTTGTAAAGTAAATGTTCCGAGTATGTAAATAAAGTAAAATGAACCATTAGCAACATCACCAACTTAAGAAATTTGATATCACCAATTTCATTAAATATCTTTGAAATGTCTGTATAGAACAGTAATACTTTTGAAAATAAAAACTACTTGCAACTGATAATACATTTAAATTGATAATGATTATCTTAACAAATGATAATAGATGCTTAACAATTATATCGATATTACAAACCAATAAAAGAGTTCCTTGCTAATAGGCTGTCGATGTCATCATTTTAGCATTCACATCAAACGCCTTCGGTTTGTTGTCATGATCGATTGGATCTGTATCATCAATCTTGAGTTATTGGATATTAGGAAAGAACTTTAAAATATTTCATATCTCACATTAATAAATCATTATCTCACATTAATAAATCATTAAATCATTATCTCACATTAATAAATCATTATCTCACATTAATAAATTATTATCTCACATTAATAAATTATTATCTCACATTAATAACTCATTTAGAATATGATAATGAAAATGGGTAAAACAAGGAATGACAAGTTAGATTTAGTGACAAGACCTTGTGTTAAATTTTCTAAACATCCCAGTTAAAGGAATATATTTGAAAAGTTTGTATACGCAGATAGGCATATAGCTTTAATTCATATTTTAGAGAGAGGCAGCTCATTGTAACCTGTCATTAGGTACAAATGAAGATATAGACATATTACTGGAACATTTCAGCGAGACTTTTAAAGTTTTCAGTACTAGACGATAAAAGTTATGTATTAAATATGTGAACCTACAAGAAAAATATAAAACAAACATTTAACCAGAAGTGCAAAACGGAACATTAATACACCAGATTGGGCATTCTTATTTTTGACGAGATAAATGATTTATCAGATATGAGTAAAGTGAAAGCGGATAAAAGTACCTACGCCGGGCAGTATGCTTCTAGGAAAAAGCTGGTCATTTGTTTGTTTTTGTTTGTTTTGGGTTTAACGCCGTTTTTCAACAGTATTTCAGTCATGTAACGGCGGGCAGTTAACCTAACCAGTGTTCCTGGATTCTGTACCAGTACAAACCTGTTCTCCGCAAGTAACTGCCAACTTCCCCACATGAACCAGAGGTGGAGGACTAATGATTTCAGACACAATGTCGTTTATCAAATAGTCACGGAGAACATACGCCCCGCCCGAGGATCGAACTCACGACCCCGCGATCCGTAGACCAACGCTCTTACCTACTGAGCTAAGCGGGCGGGCGAAAAAGCTGGTCAAGGTAATTTTTTGAACATTTTAGCAAAGACGTGCAAGTAGCGTTGTGAAAAGTTCTATGAAATTATGTCAGCCGCAAGCACTTATCAAGACAGAAATTCATGAAAATGATCTAAGCTATTAAGATGTCTCCAACAATTTACACCTAGACAGCAGTTCTGTAAACATCCATGCGTATACGGAAGTCAAGCTGGTCTACATAAGGTTGTCTTTGCTACCAAGGTACCCGCCTGTTCCTGAAATAATACTCAAAACGTCACTTGCGCTTTTAAGGAAACGCGCCAAATGACCGAAATAGAGTTAGCATGACATATTTCATTGCATTCACCCTGTCTCGATTTTCTAATCTCGTCCTACTGATTTTTAGGAAACAGTGGAATGAAAATCTTTTTCTGATATGTCGTATATCCCCTGAATCGTTTCAACCGCGACCAACGGAATCTCTAATCTCTTGGACGCGAATTATGAAGACTTTTTCTTTGCAAACCTTCAAATTCAGTAATCACAGTATACATCTTTATTTTCTGAAACGTGCACTGTGGCAAAATTGGACAATTGAAATGATTTCTAAACACATCATGTAAGACCAGGGAATTGTTGCTAAGATTATTTGTAGATTATAAATATTTTACAATGAAATCCTGCTTTATTCATGGTTATCTTTTAAAATAATAACTATTCTTACGAGAGCACAAAGTTTACTGATTTTATAATGACTGGGACTTTTAACTTTAGATTCAAGTCAGACTTTAATCTGGAATAAAACCATATTCCGTGAATATCACTTACTTATTTATGTCACCATTTTACGAAGAATGTTCGAACATTTAGGCACATCTTAAATAAGTTTGAACAGATTGTGAAACTAAAGGTTTATGAAACGCATTCATTGACTATAGCTGTTTGACCATTCAGAATGAACGAGAAATTCATGAAGACTTTTAATAGTATCGGGTCAATAATTGAGCCGTGCCATGAGAAAACCAACATAGTGGCCTTGCGAACAGCATGGATCCAGACCAGCCTGCGCATCTGCGCAGTCTGGTCAGGATCCATTCTGTTCGCTTTCAAAGCCTATTGGAATTAGAGAAACTGTTAGCGAACAGCATGGATCCTGACCAGACTGCGCGGATGCGCAGGCTGGTCTGGATCCATGCTGGTCGCAAAACCACTATGTTGATTTTCTCATGGCGCGGCTCATATATTTTCTGTGACACGCAGTCTTCCAGGGAATAAACTTTAACCACCTCTTTTCTTAAAGATTGGTGCTTTATAAATGCAAACAACAAACTTATATATTCAAGTCGATAAGATGAAATTTACATAAAAGATAGTGTCATGATGTTATCAAAATTAAAATGAATGTCATATATTTTCATGCGTTTAAATTGTTTGACATCACTCGAATCCCACTTCTAGTTTAAAGGTATTTCGTTTAAAAAGTGTACAATTATTTTTCTTACTGAAAATCGATTTTATCATTTATGATAAATTGCCTTTAAAAGTGCGTGTTACATTGAAAAGAACACGTTAATACGCCTTGGATTAAGTGTATGTCGTTTATATTCGCGAATAAACTAAAATGCCAAGTTACGTTAAGAGACATCATTAATACATTTACAAAGAAACGTTCTTTTTACAATGTTTAAAAAGGAGAAAATGCAGTCTGAAAAACCTGTGTACAATATGATTATGAATAAAATATGTTAACACGAAAAAGTATATCTTTAATTACATCAATGCTGTTGTAACTTAACATATCATGCCTGCCCAGGGGTTGAGGGGGGGTGGGGAGACACTGTTATCTGAGCAAGAGATCACCTTCTATTATATACATAAGAAAGTTCCCGTCTGAAATACAACTGGTAATATACTTACGAACATAACACCTTATATTCAGTCGGATACGGAAAAACAGTCAATGGCGGGCCTTCTTGCTTTAATTGTGACGTCATATAAGATGACGTATCGTCTTTTCTTGAGTCAAAACGTTCACGGTTTCTAACGAATTTTCAGTCTTATTGTCTAAGAACATATCTGTTTATATGGTATTATGGTATCTGTTTATAATGAAATGGTTTATAATGCAGTACCTTGATTTGTAATGATGCCTTCAGCAGTCGTGGATTTTGCCAGGCCGTATCGTATTAGACGCAAGCGCTTCGTAGGATCCGGGCCGAGTCTATTACAACATTGCAGAGCAAGTCACACTTATAATAATCGAATCCCTTTTGTCCTAGGGCAAAGACAAGCTACACATGTGCATATTGACATCATAATTTGATGTGCAATGGTTACAAAAAAAACAAAATGCTCGTTTAAATAATTATAAAACATATCCTAATGAACCATATGCACTTGTACTCAATGTCTTTATAAGAAGGGAGTCTAAATGTTATGCAAATATGTTTAATTGATAACCACATTGGATATATATTTCTGTATTGATATTGCTTTTCACGAGAAGCTTTTCGCTTGATTTCTAACTGTAGATTGCACCTTTAATTTACAAACAATGAATAAGTGTTGGTCAATAATGGGAAATATACTCAGTTTATCAGCTTTAATAAAAGAAAATTCACGTAGAGTATCAAAACTTAGCTTTATATAAGGGTTTGAAGTTTCATTTTATGTAGAGTTTTGATATTTGTTTTGCCGATAGCCTGCTAAATTTATGGATTATTGATGCTCTTCTATCAAATACCATTAATTTTAGTCGGTGTGATGAATACATTTCATGATCTTTATTTTAAATGGTAAACGTGTAGGTGTTTGAATTGGATGATAAAAACAAATTGCTTGAAAACAGCTACTGAATGTTTGTCATATTTGCACGCTTGTGATATTAAAGTATTGAAAAGACAAAGTGAAAAATGTTCAAATAAATATTGTAAAATTCTCATGAAAATGTTAAAGGTATACTAAACCCTTTCATCTTTGAAAATATGATCAATTGCTTCATATTGTTTTAGCAAACATAAAATTGACCAGTTATTGTTTATTAACAATACTGTGCATTAAGATAAAATAATACATACATAATTGACCTATATGTATAGCAAAGCAGAATATAAATGTGCACTACCACTAAAAACTGGAAGTGTTTTAGCAATCTACTATTACTGCATGGCTTCTAATTATGAATGTGTTCTATATACATTTCTACATAAGAAAATACTACAAAGAAAAAAATACCATGACATGGCATTCTGTATCTTTAAGAAATGGTATTAAATGCTACTGAATAGATACGTCTATATTATACCAGATCTATATAGCGCAAATAAAGGCGAAATGCAATATGCTTTTTCATAAAAGGTTCAATGTAACAGTTGCTTATTTTATGGCTTGTTTGCATAGTTAAAAAGCAACAACTCTTGCTCGCATAGATACACATTGTTATATTGCATAAAATGATTAGATGATCAATTTTCTGTTTTGAAGTATTAATAGGAATATTCGAATTTCGCAAACTTATTATGAAATATCGACGACGCTGTATAATGAATTATATTTTGAATAACAGTTTTGATGAAAGTGCTATGAAGTCGTTAGATTTTAGTTGATATCGCATAAAGGAAAGAATGAATAATTAACATGCCTTTTTTTTCAATCATTTCTAATGTGCATATTTGGATATAAGCAACCTTATCTGTATTATAATTTAACTGGTATTATTTCAGTGCTCAATTGTTTTTCATGAACTGGGTATGAAAATGAATTCGATAAAGTCTGAATAATTTTGAATTTTGCACGAAAGCACATTTGATTCAATAAAAGATAATTTATGATATCAAAATTTGTTTCAGTTTGCTTAATGTTTTGGATAAATTCTACGGGACAAAACGTTTAAGTGCATCTGAAGATTTGAGAAAGTAACAATTGATAACAGAATATTGACAGCCAAACCGATCGTTTAAATGCGTCCATCTAACAGTTCCTGGGTATTAATCTGTTGATGTAATCATTTTTGCATTTTGGTTTGCTGTCATTATCGATTGACCGTGCTGTCTCAAACATGAACTAAGCAGGAATTATGGGATTTTAAATGGCTTCATATTTCATTAATGTCTCATTTAGAAAAAGAAAATGATCTTTTAAATTCTATAGAACGGAATACGGGTAGGAAAATTTAGTAAAAGGGACAATATCATTGAAAAGAATATTTTTAAAAGTGCGAAAATCTGGAATGTAAACAGCGTTATACATTAATATTAATTCACAGTTGAAAACTGCAACAGGACTTAATAATTGTGAGAACATTCTAATAATTCTTCTAAAAGTAGAAACAAATATTTTTTCTGTTATGCAGCAGTAAAAAGAGTCCACTAATGATACAGAACTTATTATGTTACGAAACATTTATTAAGTTACGTTAGGCACTCTTCTTAAGACATATGTATAAATCAAATATGGATAAAAGTACCTACGCCGGACAGTATGCTTCTAAGAAAAGGCTACAAGAGGTAATTTTGATCTTACAATTTTTTTATATTTCTGCAAAGCTTCGTAGAAGTTTCTGTGAAATTTTCGATTTTAAGACCTGTTTATTTTTTTTTTTCAAATTTGTATTTTATCACGTCACTACTCTTTGTCATTCATGTTATTCGTTTATATAATATATGATTTCTTAAATTCTTACTTAACTTGTCTCAGCATTGTCAGTGTAAAGCTGAAAGGTCAATATGCAGCTTTCTTAAACTGAAAATAATTTGTATTCATTTTAAACAGCATACAGGGAATATCACAAAAATACTTTCACTTTTTTTAGTTATTTAGACCTATCTTCTTAGACAAGATGTGTTTCAGAAACCATGTCATCGGCCCAAAATATGGCATTTTTCCAAATATTAACTTATAAATAATTCTTACAATCAGGAAACACTTTTTCGATTGTCTCTTAAAACATTGAGAAATCGTGAAAAGATTCAAGGCATAAACCTGAACGTTAAAATGAATCTTAGTTTTAAAAAGTTTTATAAAAGTTCTACATTGTAAAACTACTGTTATTGAGATGAAATATTTTTTATAAGTCTGAAATGGATCTTTATCGTTATTACTGCACGAAGTACTGTGGCAAGAAAATTGACAATAAAGCTACACTCCTAGTAATAGAGAACCTCCTTTGACAAGACAATACTTTATTTGCTTCGATAAAGGTCGCACAATTCCATACAGAGTCAAAAATTAATTTAAGTGGTTTAAGCTATGGAAGATGTCTCCGTAATTATTTGGACGGAAATCCTGTAAATAGTCTTTTGGATGTTCACATGTCTGTGAGGCGTACATGTGGTCTTCCTCCACCATTAAAAGCTAGTCGCCATATGACCTAAATTGTGTCAGTGTACAAAACAACATAATATTGATAATAACAGAATTTAAACCCTTATCCGGCCAGGAAAATCACAGAGAAAATATGCATTTCCGGATATGTCAGATAGACTTTTCATTCATTTTCACGAAAACAGCTGAGAATCCCAACTTCATGTTTTCACGATCAATATGTCTCCATCCTTCATATACATTTTTGTAAGTGTCATTGTAGGACATTGTAGTGAGTATCATTCATAATAAATTCTTTAACAATAGTTGTACTAGAAATTGTTTTGTTGCGTTCATTGAAGTCACCTAAAATTTTTATTTGTTTTTAATATTTTGTAAACAACTGAATATTTTTTCGATTTTGTTTTTGTCATTCATCTGAAAGTCAAAATGTGGCACCATTGTAATGATTTCACATATTATTATCAGTATTAATTAACACCTTGTTTCTCCCTAATTTTTCACATAAATATGTGCAGTCATATTTATTTCCATGGTATTTTCAAAAATGAATACCAATATTAATTATTGGGTTTGTTACTGACCCTCTACGGAAATATGTAGGGTCAGTATGCTTTATAGAGGGCGAGACGAAAGGTCTCTGAAGGTGGCAGTAGGATCATTTTGAAGTTTTAAAATAATAATGTTAATTTTATGGTCAACATCACGCAATTTTGAATTGCAATTCTCATGTAGGGTCACCAACTGACCCTCTATAGAAATATAGCGGCGACCACGTGACACAACTCAACCAATGAAAGGGCTAGAATCTGCTGGGAGGTAAAACAAACAGAATTGTAGGTTCTTGTGTCAAAGTAAAAAATAAAAATGTGCTTTCTTGCAAGGACGAACAATTCTTACAGGCATCTGTAACCTCTTCATACGACAAATATAGAATTCCATTTGGTAATTCAACGCTAGTGATTTTAATAAAATGTAATTTAACGTTTTTATTACTTCATGTCCATACATCTTTGGGTTTAGTTTCTGTAGTGCTCCATAGTAAGAGATATACCAAGTCATTTACTAAATTAGCCAAAGCATCAAGAGCAATAGCATGTTTTTTCAAAGCTATGTCCTATTTTCAACATGCTTTTTCCGTTTTTTTATGTTATGTATATGGTTTTGTATGTTGGTAGTGATACTTCCCTTAACCTACTTCCTCTACTTTTATGTCCCCCTTTTGTGTCCTCTTTCTTATCCTCTCCCCTCCTCTTCTTACCCCATCTCCATTTTTATATCTTTCACACAATTAGAATGGATTTGTTAGTTGGTATTTGAAACAACCAGTCTGCTATTATCTTTCCGCTACAATGTTTTTATGCGGATAGCCAACATTGCGATTTGTGGCTAGTTGGTGTTTAAAGCAACCAATCTGCCATATCTTTCCGCTACAATGTTTGTATGGGGATGGCTTACACTGCGATTTGTGGCTAGTTGGTGTTTAAAGCAACCAGTCTGCCATATCTTTCCGCTACAATGTTTGTATGGGGATGGCCAACATTGCGAATTGTGGCTAGTTGGTGTTTAAAGCAACCAGTCTGTCATATCTTTCCGCTACATATGTGCATGGCCAACATTACGATTTGTGGCTAGTTGGTGTTTAAAGCAACCAGTCTGTCATATCTTACTGGTACAATGTTTGTATGCGGATGGCCAACATTGCGATTTGTGGCTCTGACTGTTTGGTCTGCTAAATTCTTCCAGGGAGTCTACTTTTACTTTTTTTAGTTCAAATGCCGGGCGAACTAAGGCAACGAATCTATGCACAATGTTTCAAACAAGTACATAGAAGTCAATTTAAAGGATATGATAACTTGGTATATAGTGAAGATCCTTTGAAATCGTAAAATGCAAAAAAAAAAAAAGATGTAATGAAATGTGCAACATCTATCACACCTAACTAAAATTAAGCCGGAACTAGAGGGTGTATATTCATTAAATCTGAAATAAGTTTCACGATTCCAAAGGGTTTTCTTATAGATTTTATTTATTTTACCCTTTAAATTGGCTTTTATTTATATGGTAAATTGATAACTACATAAGATAACGCATCTTTATAAATGATTCATAACGCACGCACTCTTTCTAATTGAACAATTTTGTGTTCAAAATGTAATTTACAATTTTAATATGTGACAACACCTGCTATGAACTCTGACCAGTAACTCATAAAATTGGACATTTTCAATCTTATCTATATATTCGGGTTTGAAGTTTCATTTCATGCCGGAATTTTGAAATTTGTTTTACGGATATTCTTTTTAATTTATGGATTCTTGCATGTTTTATGAAAAAAGTCATTGATTTAGTAGGCATGATATAAGCAAATTTTGGATAAAAAATAGACAGTTAAAAGTAAAAGACAAAGATTCTACTTCTAAAGTGTTGTTGAAATTTGAGCAGGAAATGTGAGTATGTAAGTATGAAACAGACATGAAATTGGAGTTACTGATATTTTTATTAAAAAGTAGGACTACATGCCTATTTATAAATGGATAAAACAATTTTTGCTGAATAGAAGGTTACATCACTTTGTAACAACTGCTCATATCTGCATTTGTTTCAGTAGCTTTTAACTTCTGATATTGTTTGCGATGTTATGCGTTCCATTACATTAGATGGTCGCCTGGGCAGTTTTCTTTAGTAAAATATTTATATAGAATATTGCCATTTAAGTTCAAATTTATGCAGCTATATGTAATTTCAACTACGCTTTGAATGATAATATTGCGGTTTATTAGAAATCATTTAATTGGTGAATTAGAAGGTATATGTATTTTGGAATGTGCCTCACTTTCAAATCGTTTTCTATACATATCTGCTTTAACTGAAGACAATCCATTTTTTTTTTTTTTTTGCTAAGTTTTTAATACAATTGAATAAAAGAAGTCACTTATTAAACAGATGGTATTTATTACTTTTGGTGTCAAAAGCTAGTATTATTGCTTTTAATTTCAATATTTTAATAAATTAATCCTCGCAAGAAGAATCGAAAATAAACTACTTACACCGTTGCGTACTTCTTTTGCAAGAAAGGTTGCTGGCTGCTACCGAATATTTTCTGAATTATTAGTGACAGGCTATAAGAAAGTTTCTGATCCAACAGGAAAATATTTCAGCACCAGCTAAGGACGCCAAATCGCTTTGACTAACTCTCACTGATAATTGAGCAGTGTCATGAGAAAACCAACATAGTGGGTTTGCGACCAGCATGGGTCCAGACCAGCCTGCGCATCCGCGCAGTCTGGTCAGGCTCCATACTGTTCGCTTTTAAAACCTATTGGAACTGGAGAAACTGTTAGCGAACAGCATGGATCCTGACCAGACTGCGCGGATGCGCAGTTTGGTCTGGATCCATGCTGGTCGCAAACCCACTATGTTGGTTTTCCCATGGCACGGCTCATATGACACATATTGATCATTTAAATTTTCCGCTTAGTTTTTGCAAATACTCCTGTTAACTGTATATTGACATCTTTTCTATCTACTGGTAAGTACTGTGATGTTACTTTCTGTTTAATACTGATGTTCCATACGCCAAACATCCTTACATCTTTTATTTTTAAAGATATTTCTTGCTTTTGTTTTCGGTCGTTTAAGATCAATATTATTTCTAATAAGGTTTCCGCTTAAGCTGGTGCCAGGGAAGCATGAGGATGTTGCATTCTTCATTACATTGTGAACAGACTCGGTCAGACCGTGACTGGTTAGTTTTGCTGCTTTCACATTTTAATTAGATTATGATTTAATGGGACGGAACATGTTGATATGATGTTAAATTTATTAGTTTATTGGAAAGAGATACTAGCCATAAATACGGAGGCAAAGATTTGAGAAAATGTCAATGAAAAATATAAACTAAGCCTACATATAGCAAAAACATTTGGAAAATGCCAATGCAAAAATAGATACTAGCCTATATATAGTGTAAGCATGTGGGAAACTGGCAAGAATCACCGTTATTGTGATATAAAAAAGTTTTCAACAATAATTAAGGAAATCGAAAGTATTTTCAAATGTATTCAAAACTGAAGCGTAACCTGCTAAAAGTGAAAATCACAGGCATGCTTAAGCAATGTTTTGATTTTAATACACTAAACCGAGATAATCCACCTATTTACATGAAAAACGTCATCATTTTCTTAAACATATCGTTGACGTCTTATATAAGAGACTTTCCGAAACGTCGACATCGGTTTTTGAACACAGGATACCGTACAGTTTCACGTCACACGAGGCAGACCTTTGCCGCTAGAGACGGTACTGTAATGCATGGCGATTGTCAATAATGGCCCTAGAATTGTCATTTTATATTATAATTCTGACATTGCTTTCATAATGAAATGGAATATCAAGCACACATTGAAATTGATTGACAGAAATATGACTGCAAATTGATTTTGCAATGTTTTGTGTTGAATATGATTATGATTACAGCTTAAACGTAACATGATACCAAACTTGCGTTTAAAACGATGTGAGGTGCAGATACCATTAATCGTAACTTGGCTCACATTTGTATAAATGAGAACTGATACTACATTAAAATTTCAAAATGAGTATATAAGTGACTGGCAACTGATCCAAATAGTTACATTGATTGTATGAATAATTCAATAGTTTCTATGTAATTATCATAGAGCAATATTCATACCTAAAACTGTTTCGGTTTGCAATCATTATCGACTGGCTAGGAGAAACATTTTGATTTAAATAAAGAGGCAACATTTTAGTTTCTCTTTAAATGGTATAAATTATTTCCTTTTTGAAAATAAGAATTTTAACGCAAAAGTATAGTATAGGAATAACTGAGAACTGAAATAAATAGAAAAGTTTTTGTAATTCGGGTTTTTCACCATTAATGATGTATATAAAACGGTCGAAAAGTGTCAGGTTTACAGAGACATATAAAAAATAGTCACTGGGGAGTTTGTGAGGTGTGCACAAAACCGAGCGCTTTATCTCCAACATTTTAGAACTTGGCTGGAAGCCGTCATATTCATGTCAAAAATTAATCTTCGGTTTTAAACGTGTATTGATGTCTCTAAAATTATTAACAAAGTCAGAAGTTACATTAACCGTTTTCAGATGTTTTGAATTTCTGTATAATCCATAGTTTATCATGCTTAAACGAAATTTAAACCTGAAAAAGTAGCAATTAATTCTATTATATCAACATAAGAAAAATATTTAACTAACTAAGTCATGTTTTCTGAACTCTGCATGTAGTTTAATAATTAAACTTACTTTTTACCTCGACATTTTTTGTACCGTTGATTTGTCATTTTCATAATGCGATGTGTGTTTGCCAATTATATGTATATAATATATGTATATAATATGTATATAGTAAATGTGGTATATACATGTAATAATTAAATGAACAAGAAGAATAGATGACATTTTTATCCTTGCAGGTACGTATAAGATAGAATAATAACAAGTTTAACTACAGGATGAAATGAGAATGGCATACTGTTCATACCCGATAAAAGATGGTTTTGTTACAAATGATAAAACTGTTCCAATAAAGTGTAAATATTGTCCCAATGGTAGCTGGTATCAAAATAGATTGATTGTCCAGTATTGATTTAAACCTTTTCCTACATTTCTACAAGGAAGTCATGGAGCGAAAATAGGCCTTTTCCTGATATGTCATATGGCTTTTAATTAACTTGTTCTCAACATAAACTAATTTAAAGAGAGAAAAAGAGTTATTGGTATTGATTTGAAATCAATGCGGGTGGACATTTCGACTGAATCATTGAATGAAATTAGTGTGTACGATACGTTCAAATTTCAGTATCAATATTTTTTGACAAATAAAACTAGTATTATTCCTCTAAAGGATTGTCATTTTATTGACATGCCTTAGAATCCGGAAAAAGAACTGTAGGAAGGGGTATAATATGATAATATAGTCCTTAGTCAGTACAACGGGTATGTTTTATGTATTTGCAATAATTTCCGGTTCCTCAAAGTGAGAAATAAGTAAGTTTTTCATTTGTTTAATAATTTTTCATAAGTCCGCAATTAGCATTTTTGATAAATTGCCAGTTGCAATAAAAACTAAAGAAATACTATTGTGTAATGAGTTTCATGAAATAGACATGGTTCGCCCATTAAACAGGAGAGGGGCCTCCGTGGCCAAGTGGTTAAGGTCTCTGACTTCAAAACACTTGCCCCTCATCGATGTGGGTTCGAGCCTCACTCGGGGTGTTGAATTCTTTATTTGAGGAAGCCATCCAGCTGGTTTACGGAAGTTCGGTGGTTCTGCCCATGTGCCTGCCTGTGATGAAATAATGCACGGATGGGCACTTTGGGTCTTCCTTCACCATCAAAGCTTGAAAGTCGCCATGTCCTATAATTGTGCCGGTGCGACGTTAAACCCAACAAAGCAAACAATTAAACAGGAGAATATAAATTGAAATGAACATCTAACAATTGTGGGTAAACGAACATTTTTACCAGCAATCAACGTTTCCGTTACAACTCTTACCTTACTGTCCATTACAGTACTAGTGGATATTCAAAATACTCACAAAAAGTTGTAAAAAGAACGTCATTTGTAAAGAAATAGAAATGAACAGTTTTATAAATTGCTAAAAACGATGTTATACCTATATATGTGAAATTTTAACACTGGGCCATTATTGCAAATGCATCAAAACAAAGAAAAGAAATAGTTTTTTGAAGAAGTATTTAAATGTGTTGAACTCTCCGAAGTGTTATGCGGCCCATTCATGCGGTCCTTTTCTGGAATTCAAGGCATGTATTAGTAAATTGACAGTTTTATAGAATAAATGCTGTTTGATGTTCATAAAGGATTCTTTAGTTTCACGTTCAACATATCCATACACACAGTGTTCAGTCTATATTTATGCATATACTGTTATTGTAAAAAAAAAAAACTAAATTAGGACATACGTATCTTTAAAAGCATACTTTAAAAGAGATCAAGAACAGGGAAACGTTCTATCTAATAACAATCAGTTAAAAGTCAATAGATTTCATGGATTTTATATAGCAGATTCGTAGCAAGGTTATCTCAGTTTTGCCATCTTCCATGTCAATTCGTCTTTGAACCGCTTTGATGGCATTAAAAAGACATTGCAAATCGATGCTTCAGGATTTACAAAATGCATTATCATTCCATGATTAAGCCAAGCTAGTTCAAGTGATGTTGTTGTTTTTATATCGATAATCGGGTCGATATTATTGAGTTCATATAAACTATACCCTACTCAGGATTGTCAAATTTGAAGTACAGTGCCATTAATTTTCACAACGGTGTATCATTTGACAACATTGAAATCTCCTTGTCAAACAAACGCTATGGAAAACATTAAAAAATAACAATTTTTACTTTTAAAGTTGTAAAAAAATCTTACGTTACTGATAATAACTTTTTAGAAGTGTTATTGATTGCAGTAAATCATTAAAACGCTTCGTAAATGCACGTTCCATTAAATGTTTGTGCAATTCTCTGTAGATTAACCAAGTATATTAACATTAACGGATAATCCAAAAATGCTTTGTCACGTTTTGCAATAATTGTATAATTGAGCCGTGCCATGGGAAAATCAACATAGTGGGTTTGCGACCAGCATGGATCCAGACCAGCCTGCGCATCCGCGCAGTCTGGTCAGGATCCATGCTGTTCGCTTTCAAAGCCTACTGCAATTAGAGAAACTGTTAGCGAACAGCATAGATCCTGACCAGACTGCGCGGATGCGCAGGCTGGTCTGGATCCATGCTGGTCGCAAAGCCACTATGTTGGTTTTCCCATGGCACGGCTCATATGCTTTCAGTTATCTTGCGAAGTATCTTTAGACAATATATAGCTCAACAGCACATTTACAGCAAAATGTGAAAACAATATTGTTCATGTCCTTACCTTGTCTACCATTGAGCAAATGTATTTTTTTAAAATAATGTATGTTATAGCCAGGAGGCGGAACTGGTTAAAGAGTAAAAAATGAAACTATAGTGTAAACAATATAGGGGTAAAGAGAGAAGTTATTAGTGAGGCTTTTAAACCGAAAGTTACTGACATGATTTTTCACAATTTTATAGACTAGCTTCCATTTCGAGAGGAACACGCGTCCTTTTTAAATAAAATTTCATTCGTTCTACATTTCTTCAATTGCGTTTCTTTCAATGCTTTTTATGAATTAAACTTCTTTTCAGTCGTTTGAAAATTCATATACATGAAGTTTATGTACTTTTATTTGAATTTATAAATGTTTGTCAATAAACGATTCAGGTAAAAGAGCATTTGCCCACTTCTTGACACGTCTTCTTTCAGATGCTTTTATCCAAATTTCAGTAATACGTCATAATAAATGTTATTGAATAAATATTTGCGTGTGTATATAAGACCTGTAAAAGGAAAACTTGTACTTTGTTTCCTGTCATAAGATAAAAAAGAATGATGTTTCTTATTTTGCAACCGATAAATGAGCCGTGCCATGGGAAAACCAACATAGTGGGTTTGCGACCAGCATGGATCCAGACCAGCCTGCGCATCCGCGCAGTCTGGTCAGGATCCATACTGTTCGCTTTTAAAACCTACTGGAATTGGTGAAACTGTTAGCGAACAGCATGGATCCTGACCAGACTGTGCGGATGCGCAGGCTGGTCTGGATCCATGCTGGTCGCAAAGACACTATGTTGGTTTTCTCATGGCACGGCTCAAATTATCTGTCGCGATGCAATAATACTCAGTATTTCAGTTGAAATAAGGTCGATTTTTATATTGATCTTCGAATCATTTTAATAATGTTCAACCCAAATCAGAATAAGTTGCTATATTTTAGTTTATGAAAATATCAATTTATGTTTATTGTTTGTTTTCAAAACTATTAAAACAACACGTCCAGAGCTGTAATAAAAAATAAAGAAATATATTGCATACGGCTTACGCAAAGTCGGGCCGAGTTTTTAGTTTTGTTCAACGGATTAAGAAAACTTGAGCTAATCTGGAAGTATTGTAATTATAGATTCAGACTTCAAAGGCTACATTATCTGTCTAAGAAAGTTAACAATTCATTTTCTCTCTTCCATTTGCATTCCTTTGTCGGCAAAGTGTCCTCATCAATTAAACATATTTCTACATTTTTCTGTCTCAGTTATGACAAAAATAGAACCAATATACATAAAACTAAAGTTGTTTGTTTACAAAATGTAAATATTGGAATGTTTTATAATTGCTTTTATGTTCTCTTACAATATGATTATTTAGGAAATATCGTTCCTATGGGAAAGGAATTATGCGTGGAAATATAACATGAATTTTCTATGAGCTTGTTCTCTTTACATAATTGGAATACGAATGCTAGCTTTCGGTAGAAGAAGAGCTATATTAGAATATGATTTGCACGTAAGTCAGTTCAGTTTATCTTAACTATAAGTGAAAAGTATAATGCACAAATCATTAACTTCGCGCTTAAAGAGGTGCCCAGGCATTTTTCAAGACATTTGTCCATGCTTTTCATATTTTAAATCACTCTGCTACTTAAAGGAACAGAAATGAATTGAATTTCGCTATGATAGTCACTGTGTAACTTTATGTGAAGTCGCGAAAACATGCTCAATAATAATGAATTACGTTATTAAAAAGAAAAGTGAATGATAATTATGTCTCCCCCAGGAGACATATTGTTTTTGCCCTGTCCGTCCGTCCGTCCGTCCATTCTTCCGTCCGTCCGTCCGTCCGTACGTCACACTTCATTTCCGAGCAATAACTGGAGAACCATTTGACCTAGAACCTTCAAACCCAGAATGCTGAAACTTCATAGGATGATTGGTCATGAAGAGTAAATGACTCCTATTGATTTTGGGGTCACTCCGTCAAAGGTCAAGGTCACAGGGGCCTGAACATTGAAAACCATTTCCGATCAATAACTAGGGAACCACTTGACCCAGAATGTTGAAACTTCATAGGATGATTAGTCATGAAGAGTAGATGACCCCTATTGATTTTGGGGTCACTCTGTCAAAGGTCAAGGTCACAGGGGCTTGAATATTGAAAACCATTTCCAATCAATAACTAGAGAACCACCTGAACCAGAATGTTGAAACTTGATAATATGATTGGTCATAAAGAGTAGATGACCCTTATTGATTATGAGATTACTCCGTCAAAGGTCAAGGTCACAGGGGCCTGAACATTGAAAGCCATTTCTGATCAATAACTAGAGAACCACTTGACCCAGAATGCTGAAACTTCATAGGATGATTGTACATGCAAAATAGATGACCCCTATCGATTTTGGGGTCACTTTATTAAAGGTCAAGGTCACAGGGGCCTGAACATTGAAAACCATTTCCGGTCAGTAACTTGAGAACCACTTGACCCAGAATGTTGAAACTTAATAGGGTGATTGGTCATAAAGAGTAGATGACCCCTAACAACTTTGGGATCACTCTGCGAAAGGTCAAGGTCACAGGGGCCCGAACATTGAAAACCATTTCCGGTCAGTAACTTGAGAACCACTTGACTCAGAATGTTGAAACTTCGTAGGACGATTGGTCATGCAGAGTAGATGAACCCTAACGATTTTAGGGTCACTCTGTTAAAGGTCAAGGCCACAGGGGCCTGAACATGGAAAACCATTTCCAATCAATAACTTGAGAACCACTTGACCCAGAATGTTGAAACTTAATAGGATGATTGGTCATAAAGAGTAGGTGACCCCTTACATTTTTGGGGTCACTCTGTAATAGTCAAGGTCACAGGGGCCCGAATATTGAAAACCATTTCCGGTCAGTAACTTGAGAACCACTTGACCCAGAATAATGAAACTTCGTAGGATGATTGGCCATGCAGAGTAGATGAACCCTTACGATTTTAGGGTCACTATATTAAAGGTCAAGGCCACAGGGGCCTGACCATGGAAAACCATTTCCAATCAATAACTTGAGAACCTCTTGACCCAGAATGTTGAAACTTCATAGGATGATTGTTCATGCAGAGTAAATGACCCTTATTGTTTTTGGGGTCACTCCGTTAAAGGTCAAGGTCACAGAGGCCTTAACATTGATAACCAGTTCCGATCAATAACTTGAGAACCACTTGACCCAGAATGTTTAAACTTCATAGGATGATTGAACATGCAGAGTATATGACCCCTATTGATTTTGGGGTCAGTCTATTAAAGGTCAAGGTCACAGTGGCCTGTTCATGTAAAATCATTTTTTGGAAATAACTTGAGAACCACTTGACCTACAATATGTTGTAACTTAATAGGATGATTGGACATGCAGAGTAGATATTCATTTTGAGGTCACTTGATCAAAGGTCAAGGTCACAGGAGCCTGAACAGTGACTTGAGAACCACTAGGCCATGAGTGTTGAAATTTAGCGGGATGACTGGACATGCCAAGTAGATGATCCCTATTGCAGCCAACCATCAGTGTCTCTTTGACTTTCGCTCCTGACCCCTATTGACTTCTTGCCTATAGGACTTTGCATTGGGGAAAACATGCGCTTTTTTACAAAAGTATTTTCTAGTTTTAATGTGTTTTTATAAACCTGGCATGCTGAGGTCAGGTTAGCAAGATAATGAAAATTGTTCACTTATGTAATAATCAATCTGATTTAACCAAGTTTGTCAGTAAAATAGAAGTAACATCGATCTACAATGATTAAAGGCATTCTAATTTTAATCCATTATTCGACCTGTTTATCCTTTCAAACGAATTTGATGAAATGCAATAACATGTGTTTTATTAACCCTTAGCCTGCTGCAGGCGAATTTAACAGCCTTTGCAAACAGCTTGGAATTAAATCGGCGTCTGATCAGGTTCCAAGCTGTTTGCTACTCTGACAATATTTCTTCCAATTTTGGAGCAAATTGAATGAACTTTACAATTTTAGCAGACGACATTTCCAGCAGACAACAATTTATCTAGCATGCTAGAGGTTAAATTCATCTGCAGATGTGCATCATGATGGTTGGACAACAATGTCAATATAGTATAGAAATATCTTATCTATGCATTCACGTTTGAAATGCTAATCAATGCGTTGAATTTGTTATTTGTTTTTTCCAAAAGCCTATTTTATTTTCTCTTTATTCATTAATTGGAATGTAAGCAGAACGATTTCATTCTAAAGAAATATTTATTAAAATAAAGGGCTGAAGGCTTGTTTATGCAAGAATAAAGTATGTTTTACTGATGGCTACAACACTTAGTTACAGTCGCTTATATACGGTGGCACAGAGGTGACATCCGTAACACTTTATTTATATTATGGCCACAACTTAGTAAATTGTGGCCACCATTTACTAAGTTGAGGCCACAACTTAGTAGATTGTGGCCACAACTTAGTAAATCGTGGCCACAATTTAGTAACTTGTGGCCACACCTTAGTACATTGTGGCCACAAGTTACTAAATTGTGGCCTCAATTTAGTAACTTGTGGCCACAATTTAGTAAATCGTGGCCTCAATTTAGTAAATCGCGGCCACAATTTAATAAGTTGTGGCCACAATATAATAACTCGTGACCACGACTTATATCAGCCAATCGAAACTATAAATAGATGGATAGACAAACAGACAGATGATACCTACGTATCTACCTACTTATTTATTTGTCAGCACTTCCGGTCGTCTATCTATCTTCCATTCCTGTCTTACCCTTTGCAGTGACGTAGACATTTTATGCGTCAATTTCGTATGGTTGCTGATTTCTGCCATTTTGCGTTATCTCCCTGCGACCCTTTTTGAGCGAAAACACGAGATTTAACGATTTAAAACTGAAAACTCTCTATTGAGTGGGGAAGCGGAGCGAAAGCACGATAATTACCGTGGGCCACGGGGTGAGAATTAGTGGCTGGTATGTCAGGGGTGGGGAGCGAAAACACGATAATAAGCGCTGCTTAAACATAGTATTTCCGAACCGCGCCCTGACATCCAGTTACCAAATTTCACCCCGCGTTCTTGTTAAACATCATGTTTCTGCTCCTTGCCCCCACTAAATAGCGAGTTATCACGCCGGACACCCACCATTTTAACTTATACATTTCACGTGTTTTCGTTGTGCGCGGTCACCAGGCGAAAACTCTTTATTAAACGTTTAAGCAGTGCTAATTATCGTAATTTTGCACCGCGCCCCAGACATACCAGTTACTTAATCGCCCTTGTGGGGTTTCGGCCTGCGTTCTCGACATTTTAACTTGCTAATTCTCGTGTTTTTTGTTTTAAAAATATCATTTAATTGGGCTAAAACGCGAATTGGCAGAATTTAGCATCCTTACAAAATGTACGTGAATTAAAGTGTCTACGTCCCTGCAACGGGTTAGACAGGAATAGAAGATAGACAGACGGACAGAAAGACAAATAAATAGGTAGATAGGTAGGTACCATCCAATCCATCCGTCCGTCAATCCATTCGTCCATCGGTCTGTTCCTCCGTCGATCCATCCATATATCTACCTTTTATTCCTGTTTAACATTTGCTCTGGTACGTAGACACTTTGTGCGCTCCTATTTTGCACTCCTATACAGCAGCGAAGAAAAAACATTCGTTTCGATTGGCTAATTCTGTCATTCCGCGTTTTAGCCCTATTAAATTATATTTTCGTCTCGCGGCCACGTCGAGAGAAAACACGAGAATAAACAAGTTCAAATGTCGAGAAAGCAGGTCAAAACCCCGCCAGGGAGATGTAGTAACTGGTATGTCTGGGGCGCGGGGCGAAAACACGATAATTAGCGCTGCTTAAACTTTTAATGGCGATTTATCGCCTGGTGACCCCGCCGGGCGAAAACACTTGAAATTTACAACTAATAATGGCAGGGGCTCGGGGTGATAACTCGCTTTATAGCGGGGGCGAGGAGCGGAAACATGATAATTATCAAGATCGCGGGGTGAGATTTAGTAACTGGAATGTCGGGGCGCGGTTCGAGAACACTATGTTTAAGCAGCGCTAATCATCCTGTTTTCGCTCCCCATCCCCGGCATACCAGTTACTTATTCTCACCCAGCGACCCCTGTAGTTATCGTGTTTTCGCTCCGCGTCCCTGCTAAAATACGAGGGGTGTTCAATAAATACCCGGAAAAGTGCTCTCATTTCTTTATTTCTGGTCTCATTTTGCTAAAATTTGAAAATACGAGGGATATGAACATACTGAATGCAAATACCTAAATTACAGATTTCATAACATGCACAGTATTTATTTGTCGTCTCCTAGGCAACGCCATCACCTCAAAAGCGGCTTAACGTCATTATGATGCTGTCATATCACACTCAATTAATCAATACAACTCGTGATTACCATTGATTCAATGTTTATCACCATTAGATGCATTTTACACCTTCCTAAGAATAAATAAATACTGTTCATATGATGTTCCTGTTGTATTGAAGAAACTGGACACTGAACTGATGCCCTACCAAGGAGCTCTTTAATTTATTAAATGTGACTGAGCGTTATTTTTCATGTCTGTAACACAAGTCGTCAGCAATATTCTCCTGACCACTTTTAAACGTCACGTCCCACTAATAAAATTTTGTTTTCTTCAGGGCATTGTCCCTTAAACCTTTTCCAGCATAGCATTTGTCTCTTTCCTTGATTTTCGATTCAGAACACAAAATGTTATCTCACATCTCCGTTCAACACGGATTTTCAAGCGACAACCAACTCAGTATGCCTGCCAAATATTTTAATGATGTCACATTTATAATTTGACGTTATTGGCGTAACGCTTACTTTTCATATCAATATTAACTCAATTTAAGAAAATGGAGGTTGAAAAATAGGTAAGTGGCAAGTAATGTTTTCGCGCATGTAAAATAGAAAAAGAGACAAAATTGGGCTGGATGACGTCACATGACGTTGCCATGGGGACTCGCATTTACTTATTATTTATCCAAAGACAATCTAATTTTGATATATCAACTCAGTACTCCCTAGTCTACATTTTGTAGCATTTTCAAGTAATGTTTTCGCGCATGTAAAATAGAAAAAGAGACAAAATTGGGCCGGATGACGTCACATGACGTTGCCATGGGGACTCGCATTTACTTATTATTTATCCAAAGACAATCTAATTTTGATATATCAACTCAGTACTCCCTAGTCTACATTTTGTAGCATTTTCATTTATTTTTGATGATACTTGAAGAATTGAGAGCACTTTTCCGGGTATTTATTGAACGCCCCTCGTAGAGTTTTCAACCTGCGTTCCCGCATTTTAACTTGTTAAATCTCGTGTTTTCGCTCGTCAGGTTTGCGGGGAGATAAAATCAGAAACCATACGAAATGAACGCACAAAAATGTCTACGTCACTGCAAAGTGTGATACAGGAAGGGAAGATAGACGAACGGAAGTACAAACAAATAAATTAGTAGGTAGATTCGTAGGTACCATCCAATCTATTCATCCGTCCGTCCGTCTATCCATCTTTTTATCGTTCGATTGGCTAATAAGTCGTGGTCACTAAGTTGTGGCCACAATTTAATAAGTTGAGGCCACGATTTACTAAGTTGTGGCCACAATTGTGGCCACAATTTACTAACTTATGGCCACAATTTACTAAGTTGTGGCCACAAGTTACTAAATTGTGGCCACAATTTACTAACTTGTGGCCACAATTTACTAAGTTGAGGCCACAATTTAAATACAGTGTTGCAGATGTCACCTCTGTGCCACCGTACTCATAGCATCGGTTTGCATAGTAAGTAACTTTTCATCCTGCTTGCGAAGATGTGAATTTGGAGTTCAGCTTTACAATTCATAAACTGAACACAATTTTTCAAGTTAAAATTCATAGTTCAAAACAAATGTTTTCAATAACGCTTAAAATGTAATACTGTGGTTCATTAGACTGTATCTAGTTTATTTGTAGGAAGTATATATTTGGAAAGTGCCTTATTTCTGAACATTTTCCAATACATATTTGTTAAAAGTAATGGAATATTTTGAAATAAAGCATTATCGCTACTTCAAACTATTAACTAACATTATATTTTTCTATAACCTTTTCTTTAAGAAAACTGTTCAATTCATATGAAATTCAATTATAATCGTTAAAGTGTTCGCAACTGAACATCGTCCTTTTGATACTGAATTGCTATTCAAGTCTTCCAAGAATGTCTTGACCCAGAATATCTTATTATTCTAGTCGTTTATGATCAATATTATTTCTGATAAGAATTCATCTTTAGCCAGTGCTAGGGGAAGCGTGAGTAGGTTACATATTTCATTACCTCTTATGAAAGACTCTATCAAACCTTGTCTGGTTAATTTTACTTCATTGCATTCCATGCTTTCACACACTGTAAACAAATTGATTGAATAGGACGAAACGTTTTAATATGATGTTAAATTTAATAGTTAGGCTTTGGAAATAGATACCTAGCCTTCACGTAGAGATAACCAAACATTTGATTAAATGGAAATTGATATTGAGTTAAAATTTCACAATAAGCATATGCGCGCTTGACAACTAATGCCAAATAGTTACAAATTGTATGAATAATTCAAACAGGTTCCTGGTTACTGTCGTAGAGCAATATTAATATCTAAAACGCCTTCGGTTGGCAATCATGATCGATCGGCCATACTGACAAAAACAATGATATTAATAAAACAGACATCACTGTATTTCCTCGCCAAAAGGTGTCAGCTAATGTTAATGACTCATTTTGAAGCCGACAATTAAAATTAGAAAGCCGTAGTATAAAGTGAAAAAAAGTTAGAACGAGCTTGGAATCAGTAGAAAGATAAGCGGAGAATAAGTCTAATATTATGCAATTAAATGACTTACATAAAACGTTTTATCTTTTGCATATTTTTCTTGATGAAGGATACGGACGTAATATATAGGAACAAACACACCGGAACGGTGAATACTTGACTTATCGCGATGGCGCCCCACACCCACGCTCCTCCACTACAGTGACAAACGTTTCATTTGACGCATCGGGGTGCTGAGTGACCGTTCTCTTCAGACGTGCCAACACGCCAGAACGACGTGGCCGAAATCAGCCACCATACAAAAGGCTGAATTAACTGATTAATTTTTCTTCATGTAACGTTGTCATTTAGGTACCAATACAGATATGTATGCGACAGTCAAAGATGATTGCCTATAGAATACCAGTGTTGACCAGGTTAAATAACAGGATCAAATGTCACTAGCATGTCGTCCATACATGACAATGGGCGATTTTGTTACACATGATAACATTGTTCCAACATTGAAACTTCATTTTCATAACAGTGATAATATTGTTCGAGTGATAGCGGGTATCAAAACTGATTGATGTCCAATATTGATTTAAATATACTTTCATACAATTCTATAGGAAAGCCATGGAGCGAAAAACGTATTTTTCTGATATGTCATACGGCTTTTAATTAACTTGCTCTCAATATCATTAATAGGTTTAAAGGGGAAAAGAGTTAATGTTTTAATGGCATATGGTAATTTGAAATCAATGTTAATTGGTAACTGAAGCTGAATGAAATTTGCTTGTATTGTTCATTCAAATTTAAACATCAGTAATATTTCACACTTAACCCTTATCATGCTGAACACGATTGATTCTACTTTTGCGACCAGTGTAGATTATGATCAGCCTGCACATATCCATGCAGTCTGATCAAGATCTGCACTGTTCGCCAATCAGTCAGTATCTTTTGGGTAAGAACCCTTTTTAACAGTCAATAGTACTGTTCAAATTGAAAGATGGACAAGTTCATTATAGAAATTTAGCAGGGTAAGAATTAATGGGCGCTAGTGATATGAGCCGCGCCATGAGAAAACCAACATAGTGGCTTTGCGACCAGCATGGATCCAGACCAGCCTGCGCATCCGCGCAGTCTGGTCAGGATCCATGCTGTTCGCTAACAGTTTCTCTAATTCCAACAGGCTTTGAAAGCGAACAGCATGGAACCTGACCAGACTGCGCGGATGCGCAGGCTGGTCTGGATCCATGCTGGTCGCACACCCACTATGTTGGTTTTCTCATGGCACGGCTCATATATCTTCATCCTCAGAGATTTTTTTAGTGACTTACAATTTGAATTTGTGTACAAATTGAGTTTGACATAACTATTTCGTTGTTTAGAAAGTTTAATTGTAACGTTTACATGCCAATTCACCATTCAACAAATGCTCAATCTTAAAAGGAGGCTTTGCAAGATCATCAAACATATGTGACAAAGACTTAAAGTCCCTCATTTTTTTTAAATATTCTAATGTCAATCAATGTTTGGTCAATAGATTGTACACCACAAACTCGCAGGACTTTAAAGTGTTTGTACACGGTCATTAATTTTAAGGATTATATATTGTTTGACATCATTTAAATCTCCTTGTCAAACAAACGCTATAGATTTACAAAATATCCAACGAAAATGTACTTAAAAAAGGCGAACAAATTCTCACAATGACTAAAAATCAATCGTTATACATGTGTAAATGTTTGTCAATAAACGATTCAATTTAAAACGTTTTTACCCACTTTTAACAACAGATAAATGGGGTCCGCCCCTGTCAACTGTAAGTCAATATATTTTGACATTTTACATGCTGAAACGATAAAACATGTTCTGTGATACCACATATGTTCAGTTCGTATTAAAATGTTGAAATATGTTGACTTACAGTTGGCAGGGGTGGAGGAGGGGGTACCCAGACCCCAAGTGTCTGTTCTTTTAACACTAGTCTTTTTAGAAACCATTATAAAAAATTTCAGCCTACATGTATGCTACAATAAAGACATTTACTGAATAAAGCTGTACGTAGAAAAATTGTACTTTTTCTCCTTTAACTGAAAAAAAATCACTGATAATTAAACATCACTGAAAAAGCATTAGTAATGGAATATAACTGAAAAAAAAACTCATTAATATTTGATAAAAACTATAAAAAAAAACGTTCATTATGGAATGTAACTGAAAAACGAACGCTAATAATTGAATGTAACTGGAAAAAACATTAATAATGGAATGTAACTGAAAAAAAAATTAATATTTGATAAAAACTAAAAAAAAAACGTTCATTATAGAATGTAACTGAAAAACGAACGCTAATACTGAATATTGCTGAAAAGCACTGGTATTAAATGGAATATAGTATGTTCTATTTGCAAAAAAAAACGCATAGCTATTATATTCAATATTTCACTGCCTTAAAGGCCATATTTAGTTAGTTTAAGCATATTTATTCACAAGAGTACATAATATAAATTTGTACAATCACAACAACAATTTAACATCATATTAAGGAAAGGATAAGAATGAATGTCTTATAGAATTCTTTTCCTTAAGGCCATTTTTCAAATGCAATATTTTGAAATAAGTAAAAACAATGTCTTAACAATTCACATTAAATGTCTGGTCGCTTTTCATGACAAAGCAATCAATTTATTTATTCACCATCCCGAACCATCCCCACCCACCCACTTCCCCCGCCACAAAAACGAAACAGCTCGACATTTATCGAAAATACTAGACGTGCAACATACCAAATGTCGGTCCAAGGTTTTAGTTTTGTTCCACGGATTAAGAAAGAAGAAACGAACCTAAATCATTTTGTAATTATGGATTCAGTGTAATTCAAAGCTCTTCAAAATTTACATTATCGCTCTTAGAAAGTTAAGAATTTGTTTTTACTCATCCATTTGCATTCCTTTGTCGGCAAAGTTTCTACATCAATAAAACATATTTTTACGGTATCTGTCTCAATTATGACAAAAATATAATCAATATACAAACAGCTGAAGTTGTTTGTTTACAAAATGTAAATATTTGAGTGTTTGAACATTTTCTCAATGCTCTTTTAAAATTTGGTCATTTTTTGAAATATCGTGCCTGTGTGAAAGATATTTAGATGCATCTGGACGATTATCTGACCTACACTTTTCTGTAAATTGATACATTACATAACTGGAATACACAATGCTTGCCCTTGGTAGAAGAAGAGTTACATTTTCGATTGATTTGCACGTAAGTCAGTTCCTTTAATAACCCATGGGTCATTAATTTTATGTCTTAATGAATTTGGTTAACATGCAAAAACAGTATGTACATATTTGCCGGTCAAAACTATTGCCCGGGCTCCGAAGAAGCAATGGTCAATAAGTGCTTTATTACATGACATCAGAAACATTTTTTCACATTTTTTTCTTGAAGTTTTGACTTTAACTTTTAACAAAATTTATTGTTAAACTATAAATAGGCCAATAGCACATACAAACTATTGACTGGAGATTTATAGAGGAAGTCACATAATAATATGTCTGATTCAAATGGGCATCATAATGACAGATTTTTAACAGACAAATTCTCTATAAAATATTTTTTTTTAAATCTAAAGTATTTGAGTTCATATTTTATCATGTATGATGCTAAATTCGTCATCATTTTAAATGATTCTACTGCGTCACTAACACGGTTAATAACATTTCTACCTGTGTATTCTTCATACTATATGATTTGTTTTGTTAAAAAAGTATCTGCCTAATACTCTCAAAATTTCGAAACTTTTGACATAAATCTTGAATTATGACACACATTTACGGAAAAGATAATAGCTTAATGCGTTACCATGGCAATTTCGTCGTGAATAAAAAGAAAAATATATACATACATGTCACATTTCGGAAGCGGTTTGCAATACTACAGGGATAGTATGATCTAAATTTTTGTTGTACAATACAAAAAAGGATTGAGATCTTCTCTGATAAAATGCCATAAGAAGTATGAATATGGAAGCTGATAAAACATTTGAGCCGCACCATGAGAAAACCAGCATAGTGCGTTTGCAACCAGCATGGATCCAGTCCAGCCTGCGCATCCGCATGCGGATGCGCAGGCTGGTCTGGATCCATGCTGGTCGCAAATACACTATGTTGGTTTTCTCATGGCGCGGCTCATTTTTAAACTCACTGCTGCGATTATCTCCACAAGGAGCACATTTAATGCAAGTGGAGGCGACTGCGTAATTCTGTCAAAGCTTCTATGATGTAGTCGAGAAAAACTTCACTTTTATGGACAGATCCTATTTTTCCATTTTAGTACATTTATGCGTAAACACAGAAGGTCAAGAGGATATTATTTCACTGGGGAAATGTATTTTATATAAAATAAGACATTTTTCATGCAAATATATGCTTCTTCTTCTTTACTTGAAAGCGAAAGATGGTTGTTTATTCTGCGGGTACCAGACTACAGATGACATGTGTTTCACTGCATACAATTCAAAGGGGTTTTTTTCTCTAAATTTACGAATGTCTTGTGAAAAACAGGTCTATGACTGAGTGAAAGTCTATAAAGTATTCCAAAATGGATCTGAATTGACTGAATTTTATATGAAACAAAGAGCAATTTCTTTTGTTAAATTGCGACGCCAGTTGACATAAAATATTTTAATGTAGATCTTAAGATATTTGTACATATAAATATGTTCAATTCCTATTGTCTTTTTTTTTCTTATTACTAGTCTAGTTATTTCCCTTTCATTCGTTCCTTTTTTCTTTTCTGAACTCATTTCTTTCATTTGTTTTTGTTTACTTCTTTCTATTTTAGAGCATTCTTATACATATATAATAGTTAAAGCTATTCGGAAACCTGTTTATTTTATTTATTTATTTTATTTGTATTTGTATTTTTCAGAAAATGGACAACAGCAACAAGCATAAGCTACGGACTCTACACGTTCAGTTAGGGACGCTACTCAATTCAAGGAAAGCGCTCAATTCTAAGGTCACAACGAGACATTTTGATCAGCTGCGAGAGGCTGTTGATGCAGTAAGTTCCTAGTTCTAAGTAATTTGGAGATGCCACTGTAGAGTTGTTTGATAGAAACGTCTTTTAGAATTTAAAAAGTACTGAATAGTCATTCTTTCTTGTCCGAATTTAGAGAGCGGTGTCAGGGTAGGAATGACAACTCTATAAAAGAAATTGATCGGTATATCATTAAGATATGCTAAAAAAAATAGTAGGTTATAAACCGAGTATTTTGCCAAGATGTTCAAGTTTTGCAAGAAAATTAAAAGGCTTAGCAGAAATCCGCCAGTTAATAATTAGCGACCTAGTAATCTAGCATCTGCGTGTATTTATTGAATAAGGGTATAGTTCACAAGGACAAAACAGTTGCAAGATACATTCAAATTCGTGCAGTGGTTGAATATATGCATCTTTTTCGTTTCAGTCACTTTATTTGTGTTTTTTTTTCCAGGAATCTGATCCGTATGAAATCAAACTTCGTCTGAGTCGCCTCGAACAGTCCCTTAAACATGAAGGACTATACAAAAATGTGAAATCCGATTTCGTGCATTTAAGAAAAGACATACTGGGGGTAAGTGTTTATCATATCACGGACCATTTAGCCTCTTACTAACTCGTATAAGAATCATGTTGATGTAAGGCATCAAACACAACGCATTTTTTAAATGATATCTTTGGGGTAATGTTTCGTTATTATGCATAATTTTGCTCATGAATTTATAAAACAGTGTTACTGAAATGCAATTTTAAGCTGTCAAAAAATCAGTATTATCTAGCCAGTAGCCATGTTCATAGAAATCTGATACAATGCTACCGGAAATTGGATTAGTCTGCCGACAGTATTTAAATGCTATTTTAGTAAGAATTCGTTATAAAAGTTGTATATGTTTCCAACTGAAAACGTTCAAAATACTACTAGCAAAAATGATATCCTCAGTTGATGCGACATTACAAAGTACAAAGAAAATTTCGCTAGGAAGCATTTATCTGATCTTAAAGCTAGGATATCATGGATTAGACTAGCCGCATCACTTTAAATAAAGATATGTAATTTAATTCCATCCAAGGATATAAAAGCAGTTTTCAGTACAGCTACTGAGTCATTCTTGTACATATACTAGTATGTAGCAAAAATAATTTCTTTCTTATGTAAGCAGGATAGATTTAAAGAAAAAGATTAAGTCGTCTCTTATCTATTGTTCTAATGTGCACGATATTTTCATGTACTCATGTCATATATATAATTCTGTTTGTATCTACAAGAAGCAGGTATATGATATGTTTCTGATGTTGATGTTTCTCCCCCAAAAGCTACGTCACAACATGCGACGTGTTCCTCCATCCACCCACCCCTCTCCCCCACCCAATTTTTAGACACTATTACCTTGTTAAAGAGCAACATGACCTGGGCCTACGTGTTCTATATCATAACTTGATATGTTTACATGTCATAACTGAGCCTCATGATCTACCACCAGTGTTTTGCGTAAGATTTCAGAATTAGATATACTAGTAATGTAAAATAAAAACAAACTAAAAACATGACGACCTTGTAAAACAATAGTTTTGTGGGAGGTAGGATAAAGACACACAGCACGTATAACAATCAAGAATGGCTGTGTCATTATTCATGTTATTTTTTTTATTTAGTCAGACATGAAACAAGCGTGGCGTGTATTGTCTATGTGCATTATGCATAAAGAAAAAGCTTATTAACTTTTTTCTGTGATTCCCCAAGTGTGTCTTGACTGATCCTTATCACGTGTATCATTTTTCAATTTAAAAAAAATATATAAAAAATATTTTTTTCTCACAAGTACATCAACAGAATAATTATTTAACGAAATATTTACCAATTTTTCGCAGTAACGCATTTAAATTCTTCCCATACATTCTTGTTATAGCAGAGCTCAAATAAAACTGCCCTTCCCCATCACATACTGCCCTAATTTAACAATAAAGATATCAAGAAATAGTACGGAATATTTTAATAAGGTAATGTCGAAGTGGAAGAAAATTCCAGCGGGATCTTTCAGTAGGAGATTTTTTCCCATGAGAGAAGCAACATTTCTTAACCTGTTTCGCAATAATTGCTTTCAATGTCAGGAACATTTGTGCAGTCAGCATAGATTTCAATCTTGATATTTCATTGTGCTCGAACTGTCGCATTACTTTTTTAATAGTCTTAGTATCAGACACAATTTTATGAGAAAAAAAAAATCCATTTGAAATAGAAGTTTGTCTGAAAAGTAAATTACCACACGGGAAGTTAATCTGTAATGATTATATTACCGCTGAGCCTTTGTCCGCTTAAACTTTTGTTATCTTGTTTTAAAAACGCATTTAAAGGCATTATTTTATATCAGCACGAGAAAAAAAAATCATAATAATGCACTATAAAGCAAAAGTACAAAAAATTGCAACGATCGTATTACTATCAACCTTTGTCTATTTTTTTCCAAAATGCATAAGTGATATCAAAGAAATATCATGGCGCTTTTTTAAGTTTTTTTTCCTTACATTTTTCATTCATATCTATTTAAATAATAAGAAAAGAAAATGTGACTGCTGGATTTAATTTGGACATATAATATCATCAGTGCACTTTACAGACAATATCGATCAAAATATTGAACAAAAAAACTCACAATTTGTTTCTCATTTACCTTTTGTTTAAAAGGGCGTGCGACGTGCCGAAGAACGAGTTATTGTCTTTCATTAAGACAGTAAATCAACTATTTTATTTGGGGTGAATGACCTATCATTGACTAAAACCTATTGATTTCAATATTCAGTTATGACCTTTGAAATAGACAGTGATCCTTGTTAAGGCGATATTGTTAAAGTCTCCAAAAGACCGACATACTGTTTTATATGGTAGGAGGGGTTTATTATTAAAAGTTAAATATGCATAAATTGTACATTATATCTATTTTTTTAAATAAAGCGGAACTTTTTCCTTGTTATTGTAGTTAATGATTTCAGTAATTAACACCTCAGTTCTCTGGAAAAAGGCCGCATTTTGAAACTCACGTAATATAGTACAATCTTGGGATATTGTCCTAGATTATGCTTCTTGGATTTACAAACAGAAGTTTTGCGGATATAAATTATAGATTTTTTTCTGCCCCGTACCCTGCTAGAACAAGAGTTATTTGATGCAAGTTCTTTGTGATGTTTTATATGATATTTCAACAACAAATCAAAGCCATATACTGAATGAGAAACAGTATATTTTGAATGGTTCCATCAGTAGTCATATACATGTACCAAAATTAAATGTTCATAAATAAATATTAATCGGGAACATATATATATATATATATATATATATATATATATAAGACACGAAACCGTTAGTTTAGGCCAGTCTATAGTTCAACATAGTTTTGTACAGTCTTTATACAGTTATTTCTGTCGTGTAATAAAACACTTATTGAATGGCTTGTCGTTCCAGTAAGGACCTTTCAGTATCACAAACTATTGGACAGTGAGTGAGTGTGTGAGTTAGGTTTTACGGCGAATCAACACAAAACGGTCATATAGACTATTGGACAGACTATCTATATAAAGAGTCATATAATAATATAAAATATTGTGGGCTGAGCGCGAAACTATTATATCTTGTTCTTTATCTATATACAGTTACAATAGTTTCGCACTTAGTCCTGGATATATACTGCCTCGGTAGCCCAATAGTAGAGTTTCAGCCTTGAATGCGGGAGGTCATAGGGTACAAAAGACGTGAAAACTGAAACTAGTAGCTCCTTTCCTTGGCACTTGGGTACTAAAAGGATTGTACATAGTTGGTCGTACAAGAGCTTTGTAGCTTCATTATATGCGGCTTTTAGGAACTTTTCCTTTATCTTTACACTGGTGTTTAGAAATCATTTAAAACTAAAGCTGAAACGTCTCCAAAATTAATCTTTCTTGAAAAAAACGTCTTTTAGACATTTCTTAAAGAAGAAAATACATACGTGATCTCAAAGGAAACTTTGAAGTATCATTACCCTTTGTTATTGTATATTTCAGTTATTACATGGTTCTGAAAACACACAGTTACAACGGCACACCTTGCCTGGTATAAGCCACCCGGCCAAGGACCGCACCTTCTATATTGCCCCTAAGAACGACAATGACCAGTCCGCTGCTTCAGGGGCGTCAAGTTCGTAAGTAATAGAGATTTTTCCCACTATTTTGCTGTCAGCAACCATTATCGTCTAAAAAAATAAAATCTTTAGATGAACAATATATTTTTTTAGACGAGAGATAATCTAGCAACTATCCTATGGTTTATTTTGAAGTGCAGTTTTTTTTTTTTTTTTTGTTTTTTTTTTTTTTTTTTTTTTTTTTTGGATAAATTAGCTCCGTTTGTAAAGAAATTGTCAAGAGGTTGATTGAGGTGTAGATGTCAAATCCCGCATTAACCTCAGTTAAATTTAAAATTTATATGATTTATATTTGACGTGTTATACAATGGCCGTGGTTAAAGTACATATTATATATTTAAAAGTATTTTTTCATTCAGATACAAAAAAGGGAATCTTTTATTGGCCTACCGGTATATAGAATATTTCTTTCTTTCATGTGTCATAAACATGCCGTCTTTAAGAATAAATAGACCGCTATTAGTTGACTGCATTAAATGTACCGGAAAAGATAATTCAATAAATATTTTGATATACTCTACACGCCACTGAAAAGTACAAACCATCAATAGGAAAATGATGAAAAGAATTTTAAATGGTGCGAAATATTTTAGAATGAACGTTTTTAAACATATATACGTTGAATAGACGGCTTGCCAATTTCCCTCGTGTTTCCTTTATATAGAAAGGGCGGTAAATTAACGGAAAAGGTAAATATTATGAGAATCTTTCCATAACTGGCTTTTCATTGAAGATGATTATTTTCAAACATGCTGATATTAGTTGTTCATGATGTCCTAGTATTATCAAACGCGTGGGGTGATATGAAAACATTTTTAATGTGACATTTTCGGCACATTGTTTACATGTACTGTACTTTTTGAAACAGGCGATAAAATATATCAGCCAAACTTCCAAATATTCCTAGAGACAAAACAATCAAGTGAATGGGCAAAGCTGGCATTTCGTGCAAAGTAATTACCTGTCCGCTTCCCCTACCAAACACATGTTCGATCTCTCAGTTACTTCCGGGAAGTATGTTAGAAATGAGTGTTATTGGCGAATATTCGCATTCTGTATAAAATTTACAAAATCCAGTGGGCTGCAAGACACACTAAACCCCTTTTAGATGTCTCAAACCTATATTTTCCTTTTAGACCTTTTATTTGATATAAATATCGTAAGAAATCTGGTGGGTGTCATACAAAAGCACTACTAATATGACCCCAAAATGTAGCGGCGCATGACCTAATTTCCAGGATAAATCTGAAGTGCTTTTATTTCATTATGAAAACGTGACCTGTAAATGTCAAACATAGACCTGTAATGTGATTTCAGTAAAATGACACAATTTATTTGGAAAATTTAGAAGACATGTTCTGGCATACAGACACTAAAAAGAAAAAATGGCGCGAAAAAAATGGTAGTCGCATAATGGCGGATACAAATAGTCCTCAGTTTTTTTGCTCTGTAGAGCTATTTTCCTTATTTTTTTTTTGCTAAAATCACATGACAGATCTATGCTTGACATGTAGGTAGCATTTTCATAATGAAATAACAATATTTCAAAAATTTTCATGGAAACTTAGATGATACACCACCAGTATAATTTGGGGTCTCATTTTTAGCTGATTTTGCAGTTTGTGTGTTTGACTGAAATTATTTTTCTTGCATCAAACATGACCCCCACTTTTCTTTTGATTTTTATTTAGTACTGACAATATTCTTCAAGAAAATGTAGGTTACCGACATTTAAAATGGGTCCTGATGTTTGCTGCGGTCATTGGAATTAGGTCAATTTTATATAAAATAAAGAACAACAACTATTTAGTGTGTTATAACCTTCTACAGAACGAACTGAAATGAAGTTCTATTTGAATCCTGCATTATGCTGCGGCCATTCCGTTAGATGGCTGTTTAGTGTTTGTTTACCTTAAAGGGCCCTTTGTTTTGCTTGTTCCAGACACAAACACGCTCAAGGACCCTCCACAGACGATATGAGAATGCTAAATACAGCTATAGGAAAACTATACAGACATTTACAGCTCAGTGCGAAAGAGCAAGAAACCACTATGGTGGCTGACATTACGCACAAAGAAGGAACTATACAAAAGGAAAATGTGAATATTTTGACTTTGTCACAAATGCAGCCGGACGAAACGTTTCATGATATTGTATTAAAACTTAGAAACTTTGAAAAAGAATTCCAAAGACAGAAGGTTCAACAACAGAGGGAGCAGATGAGGTTGGTAGTATATCAAGTGTTTGTCATATCATTAGATTCACTACATATATCACTAGATGCATAGATGTAGGTTTTTATAGAAAACATTTCGAGATACAGCTGCATTATTGTTGAGCAACACTGTCCGTCCAGTTGGCTATTACTTTTGTTGGAAACAAAAGTTTAAGTCTTGCTTGGTATTTCATTGTGGTAATATGAATGTAAGTTTAAAAAAAGGCAGCCACGAATTAACCGTAAATTAGATAATAATACATGATAATAAATACTAGTAATAATAAAAATTAGAAATGTATGAAGATAAAGGATCGTGGAATAATAGGTTATGGTTTTGTACTTCATTTAAAAATTTACAGATTACTGGAAGAGATAAAGAGGCTGAACAAAAATTCTTCAGAACTTCGTCGGGAAAATGAAAGGTATCTACGCAGTTATTTTAAATGTTTGAAACTGAAATTTGTCTTCTCAGATATGTTGTGCCCGAGACATTGATGCCATAGACATTGCACCATTGAATTTCTAGGGCATTATACGGGGGCTTTTCAAAAATAACGTAGACTTTGTCTCTACATTTTATATACTTTATTGGAGCAAAGCATGATTCACAATCTTTTCACTATGTTCACGCCATATTTGACGTGATTTCCATAAAATAGTTAGAAGTTATGCCTCCGCGAAAACAGTCACTTACACAAACCTGGCTCAAGGTGGTCATATTTCAATGACGTTAACGACGTCGCGACTTCAACGAGATGCTTTCATTTTTTTTTATTAACTTTGATTAACAATACCTAAGACATATTAAGTTGTTTGGTTAGAATACTGAAAGTATGAACTTGTATGCCAAGCATATCAGACAGGGTGCGCACCGTGAGTATTTGGTCTTTATCCAAGGCGTCATAGATTGACGTTAACGTCGAATCACGGATTGTTTGTTTTTTCCCTCGACCTTCGCTGTCTTCTAGCAAATCTGGACCATTTGTGAACCGTTTGTATTACTTGAAGACCAAGACACCAAACTATGGTGTGGCGTCTGCTTCTTTAATTTATAAATTTTAGTTGGTGTTTGCCACAATCTTTACATAACGTGACAAATGCCTTACTATCTATGCGAGCAGATGGCAACATTACATACATTATATAAAACAACACGTTCCCACGAGCGTTGCGAACAAGAATTTCGAAGTATGCAATCTTTGCCACTTGGCCGCGGCATCCTCTAAAGAGATGTAGCATTGACACTTGTGCGTTATTATCCAACTCTGATATACAACAATAGCATTTTATAAATTTGGAAAGGTATAAATTTACTGTCTTAAATAAATCTGAATAAAGGATATAATTTTGGCTTTTATATTTTCAGAATTAAAGGTGTTCAACCGATCCTTACTAAGGCCAAAGGTAAACAAGTCGAACGTATTGAAGAAAGGTAGGTTCCTTTTTTAAGTCATCAGATATAAACAATTAATTTGTGAGTTAAACGCTTAGGTAGTACTGAGAATGGAAAATTGGTTTCGTGGCTTATGTCCCTTTTAGGCCGCATTATGGATTGCGAAAAAACGCAAAACATTATATGTCATTAAAGAGCTGCTCCAATACATCCTCTGTAAGGTCTTCAAACTGTTATGACGTAACGTGGAGCAGGTCTAGATACCACACGTAGAATAGTAATAGATGTTTGTTCTGAAAATGTGTACATTATCATGATTTTAACAGTTTATGACACAAAATGCATACGAACTTTGTTATCTTTAATTTTATTTTCATTTTTGTCAGTATTACCCAGTCTGTACAGTTCATGTTCTGTCTAGCTCCAGCGTAATTCCGCACCAGTGGATTTTTTCTTGATAAACAGGGAAATTATCATGATATGATTTAACCTTTATATTTCAAGTATGATGTAAACATATATTTTATTCCAATAGATATAGAACAGAAAAGAAAGATATGGAAGAGAAGATAATTGAATTAGAAAGTGGAATGAAGAAAAATCTTGCAATGTAAGTTTTACTGTCATTAAAATATGATATTGAAAAAAAAAGTAGTTTCAAAATTTCGCAAAAAAAGACATATATGTCATGTATACCTAGAGACACGTCTTTTTATAATGATGTGCCAAACAGGCTGTTATTTGCTTGAAATCGGTGATGAACATTGTCGAACCATGGGTTTTTAGCAGCTAATTGTTCTGGTTATTAATATATGTTAGTCAATAGATTGTTTGGCTTTGTTGTATCAGTAATATTGAAATCGTACGTAAAATTATATTAATATGATTCATGCTGCTCTCCTGTCTTTGGAGGTAGTAAAGATTTATGTATGGTACTTTTGCAGATTACTGCGCGATAAAGAAGAGGTCCGATCACACATCCGATCTGACGTGGAAAGTCTTATGTCGTCAATTAACAACTTACATTATATGGTTCTCGGACATTACCACGATACCCCTGCTACACACAGGAATTCCGACGATGCTGAAATTTTGCCGACGAAAGATCTGTTGAACATGCTAACTAGCGTGGCTGGCGGTGTGCAAATTTTAAAAACAAAGTCTCAAGATTATTCAAGGTAATGTTTGGTTTGACCGGAAGTTGCTTGCGTCAACTTATTTCGTATCTGTTTTAATTAGGGTTTAAGAGAATTTAAAGGCAACAAGTAGAGGGAGCAATGTTCTTTAAAAAGCCCTTGTGAGCAATACATTGTGACCTCTTAAGGCAGGTGGTTGCTTATGTCGTGTGGAAAGCAGAACAAAAATGAATTTGAAATGGACTTAGCTGATTGGCTGCTTAAGGAAAGTGTTTTTGTATTACAGCTCGCCGCTAAGGCAGATTCATTTGTATGGGCAATTTTGGCGTTGTGCATCATATCAAAACACTTAATGTTAGGACTTTATTTATCTCTTTAAATTATACAGACGGCTCTTAAATTAAAACGATCTCTCTTGACATTTTAAAGATAGCTCATATCTATATTCCTGTTTTCACTGATCAGATCGTTCTTAAAATATAACTTGTATTTTTTAGGCAAGCTGACGACATGTCTAGTTGGAGAAGAAGTTTTAAAGAACTTGAACGTGAAATTTTCAAGTTCTGTCGGGGATTTGCCGACGACGACGATAACCATGAATTTACGACGATGGCACACGAGACAGACACACAGATGATCGTTCATAGCTGTAAAACAAAATTGCAGAAAACGAAAGAAAATATTAATACAAAATTGAAAAATTACGCAGACACTTCTAGGTAGGTTGCTTCGAATGTTTGGCAACGATGTTTTTACCATTCAACGGCGTATGTGGTAAAATATGTCGAAACAAATTTCAGTATCCCTCCAAGTAAAAGAATTGAATCCTAATTAAATGACATCATTGCGAAAAACATACAGTTTGTGTGAAGTTAGCAGAATAGCAGAATAACTCCAGCAGAATTGCAGAATAGCAGAGTAACTCTGGCAGAATAGCAGAATAATTCCAGCAGAATAGCTCTAACAGAATAGTAGAGTAACGCCAGCAGAAAAGCAGAACAACTCCAGCAGAATAGCAGAGCAACTCCAGCAGAATAGTAGAATAGCAGAATAACTCCAGCAGAATAGCAGAATAGCAGAACAACTCCAGCAAAATAACAGAATACCAGAATAACTCCAGCAGAATAGCAAAACAACTCCAGCAGAATAGCAGAATAGCAGAACAACTCCAGCAAAATAGCAGAATAGCAGAATAGCAGAACAACTCCAGTAAAATAGCAGAATAGCAGAATAACTCCAGCGGAATAGCAGAATAGCCGAACAATTCCAGCAGAATAACTCCAGCAGAATAGCAGAACAACTCCAGCAAAATAGCAGAATAGCAGATTAACTAGCAGAATAGCCAAACAACTCCAGCAAATTAGCAGAATGGCCTTACCAAAGCAGCAACATGTACTTTATATAAATTGCCATTTTCCGCTCATATGACTTGTCTTATAAAATTTTCAGAGTCTTACTTCTTAAATTAGATGATCATTCACTGAAATATGAAAAATCTTATAAATACCTTTGTGGCGGTGATTTTTATATAAAAGAGAAGGTTGTATTCACAATACTGTATTGTCATAAAACGCCATTCAAATTTCAAAACTTTTAAAAAAAATCTTTAAGTAGTGAACATCTATTTTTTGGACATTTTTTGTTTTTATTTTAAATAAATTACTATTGCAAAAATAATCTAAGGCTAATGTTAATTGTCATGCAGATGCGAATTTAAATATGAACATCATTTAGCCTTTTTGTCTTTTTTATATTGTTCTGCTATTCTGCTTTTCTGCTGGAGTTGTTCAGCTATTCTGCTATTCTTCTATTCTGCTAGAGTTGTTCTGCTGTTCTGCTATTCTGCTGGAGTTGTTCTGCTATTCTGCTGGAGTTGTTCTGTATTTCTGCTGTTCTGCTGGGGATATTCTGCTATTCTGTTGGATTTATTCTGCTGGAGTTATTCTGCTATTCTGCTGGAGTTATTCTGCTATTCTGCTGGAGTTATTCTGCTGGAGTTATTCTGCTGGGAGTTATTCTGCTGGAGTTATTCTGCTGGGAGTTATTCTGCTATTCTGCTGGAGTTATTCTGCTATTTTGTTGGATTTATTCTGCTGGAGTTTCTGCTGGATTTATTCTGCTTTTCTGCTGGAGTTATGCTGCTATTCTGCTGGAGTTATTCTGCTGTTCTGCTGGAGTTATGCTGCTATTCTGCTGTTCTGCTGTTCTGCTGGAGTTATGCTGCTATTCTGCTATTCTGCTGGAGTTATTCTGCTGTTCTGCTGGAGTTTTCTGCTATTCTGCTATTCTGCTAACTTCACAGAGACGCAAATACTATTTTTATATCGTCAGGATTAATAGAAAAAAATATTACGACAGAAAATAAACGCCAGAATTTTTTCAGTTGTTCATTTCAAGGCGAAATTAATTTCAGTATTGCCACATAGATATGTTTATAGTCTGGTATCTATTAAAACTTTTACATTGTTTATCCTTCAATCGTTACTAAAACAACTGTAATAAAACAGGTTTTCGGAATTTTAGACGTGAACTATGAGTATTTATGTCAACATCTTGGCTTTCAGTTCAGTCAAAAGGAAAGACCGGGAAGTGAATAATTATAGACAATGTTTGGAAGAACTTCAAAGTGAGATTGCAAAACTCCACGACCAAGTCATCTCCGTTCAGATACAAGACATTTCAATCTCCATGCCGGAGTTCGAGCGACGACAAGACGCCGGGGACAAGTCGGACGGATCCGCCGACGAGCTGCCGGAGGCCGACAGACAAGAACAAATGGATTTTCTTGATAAATTGAAACAAATAGGAACCATGGTGACCCACTTCCAACAGTAAGACCGTTATAAGTGTTTGGTCTGGGGAACATATTTATATATTTCTTTGATTGAGTTTCTTTGCGCGACAATACGGAGCGCGAGCTTAATGTCTCATGAGCTAAACAGGACTCCATAGAATTATATAGTTCAGACTTGAAATAAATCTAGTACTGTGGCGAGTACCACGTTAGTGCTCAAACCTTTAGATATGAAATATATAACGTATGTATGATGCGGAACTACTGAAATGCAAACGTGCAGATTAGAGTGAAAGGTCAATTCAACCCTTCCCAAATCAAGCATGCATTACCCTGTCTTATCTCTAAGTTGTAAAGACTGTTTAACTTACCTTATTTTGCTGTGCGACATTTAGCGTGGTGTTGCGACATAATTATAACGGTAGGCAAATTTTTGCGACATTTAACGTTAAAGGTGCGACATTTAGCGGCAGACGATTTTGCGCGACATTTAGCGGTGGTTGCGACATGTGTCTTTCATGCCATGATATGTTTTTTGGGACACCCTAAATAAGACGACTGTGTGCTCACCATATTTTCAGATAATCAAATTTTCCGAATTGCTTCATGTATAGAAGATAAGAAGTTACGCCTTCGGAAAAATGTTCGTTGTGTCATTTAATGATGCTGATGAGTCTGAGACTATTATGACCATTTTGTTTCAAAGAGATATTCTTTTCGCCACTGTTGCCTACATGCGAACAGGCTTATAGTCCTGTCTTATAATAAGAATATCAATAACTCCAGTTTCATGTCTATTTCATACTCGTATTTCCTGCTCAAATTTCAACAACTCTTTAGAAGTAGATCTTTGTTTTTTTTTTTTTACTTTTAACTGTCATTTTAGAGGCTTAACTTATAAAAAGAACGTCCATGACTTGTATAGCATTTTTTTCCGCAAGTCATTCATAGATTCGCTAAAATAACTTCAATCTAACATTTTCTTTTCGGAGATCAGTCTTGTACGAAATGTGATTTTATGTTATTTATGGACGCAGAAAATGTATACAAGATTATTCTTTAAATGTGCGAGTCGTATATCTTCATTTACATTCTCGCAGGAAATTCCGGTTTATTTTTACAAAACATGATTGCAAATTGTGTCTGGGATTTTACAATAGAAACTTACGAAGCAGAATGCACCGAATTGTTTCAGATATCTTGACATTTATAAATGATTTGATTACGGCTTTGTCTGACAGATATAAGATTTATGGATAGCCAGATATATAATCTAGAAGATAATTATTGAATGATGCAGACGACAAAATCGGCAAACTGTCAGACAATAATTCGACATATATAAATAAATATCCCTCTAAGATTTTTTGGCGGACTGGTTTAATTACATGTTGTCTTTTTCCAGACTGATTATCGACCGAACCAGCATATTAAACAAAATGGAAAATGACATGCTCCCGCTCAAAATCCGCGTGAACCGTCTGCACGAGGAGATAACTAAGGCAATGAACGCTGGTGGGTCACCTGATCACGATGCTGCAGACGACACATTTCAACCAAAACGTTCGTTCTCACCAGATGGTCCACATAACGTGTTCTCTAGAGAAATAGGCAATATGCTCAAGAAATTGTCGAAAATGGAACTGGCCATAAGACATTTGTTAGAGTCGTACGCTACGACTCACGGCAGAGCATCTATATAACGTAGATTTAGGAATATGTTTCTTTTTACCTTAAAACTGTGATACTGGTCTGTGCACATGTGATAGATATAATCAACTGTTATTGTGTGACAAGTTTACGAGGATGTCGGTGACACTGCAGAGAGAGAGAGAGAGAGAGAGAGAGAGAGAGGAATAACCCTTTTTGCTATGTGTGTAGTTATATTACTTTTTTGTCAACATCTGGTACCCTTCAGCAGAATCACGCCCATCTTTAAAAGTTTTTGGACCATCGATCAAGATACAGATGATGTTCAAATCCCAGGAACACCCCCTCGTTTATTTTAAGTCTCATCTAAATAACTGACACCGGTTTCTAGACCGGTGTCATACCACTGGAACACTGGGCCGCTGTCAGCTTCGATTGCTAATATTTTCGATCAAACGAAATGATACCCTCGCAGCAAGCACTGGTATATTGGACCAATGTCGGCAAGTTTATGATACTTGTCCGACATTCATCCAATATCAAACATCAATGGCGAAACGATATCAATCAGAAATGATATAGGACGGATTTATCGTCAAAAAGTGATGTCGGGCCGATATTAAAGGTGGTCAATCACATTTAAACAACATTTAATGACATTTTTTACTTTTTGTATATTCTGGCAGAGAATTATTTAAGGAACAAAAAGACCGATTACATAGAGTTAGATTCCTATTTGAAATGTATATTTTATTATTTTTATAAAATTTTGTAATTACTCCCCTTTAATATGAAAGTATTTAAAAAGCTGGGTATTTCTTTTTATTTCGATACTATGTCTAGTTTTACATTTGCATTTGATAGACATATCAACTATTGAACAATCTGAACCAAAATGCAAGTTTTAAAGCTGTTTGTAGCTTCTGAATTCATTTATTTCCAATCTATCTTGGTTGCGCAACCAAGATAGGCAAAGGGAGGTAATAATAATTTTTCAAACTTGCGTTTCTAATGAATTCCATCTAAATACATAACTTTTAATGCAAATATTTTACAAATATATTACAATATGTCTAATATTTATACATTTCCTTAGGCAAAGTATGTTTATCAAATTTATACTTATGATAAAATAACTCTATCTTGGTTGGGCAACCAGGATAGGAAAATGAAATTTTAAAAATACCTCCAGTGAAAATCTAATTTGTATTAAGTGTTAAGTGAACATAAATGAGTGTAAATGATCAGATGCTAAAGTTTCGAACAAATCCGTTACATGGCCAAAATCTGATTAACCACCTTTAAAAAGCATATTGGTTCAATATCGGCTTAGTATGTAATGTTTGTTGGCCTTGTTCGAAAAGTGTTTTTTTTTTGTTTTTTTTTTTTGTCGTTGCTTTGCAAAGCTGTCATGTCCAGCAGCTTGACCATGTGTTATTGTATTGGTGTCTCCGGCTACCAAGACAGTAATGCCTTTTGTAAATTGTTCGTAAGTACATGTATTTGTGTTATTCTTATGACAAGAAACTCGTGCATAACAGAAGTTTCGAGCTGCACTGAATGCACTTGCACCAGACGGAGAAATTCCTAATTTCTTTCATAACGCACACGTATATGTTTGTATTGTTTATGCTTGCTTGTTGATTCATGATTTAACAAAAGCTTACATCAGTATATATAATACAAAAAACTATAACATTTCGCTTATCATCTGTCTGTGCGTGCTTAAAGTTCAATAATACATCTACTGTTGAAAAAACAAAACAGACTAAGCAGGCGTTCAAATAGAGAATTTGCACAATTACTTGGTTAAAGCACCTATAAACTTATAATTTGGTGTAAACTTGAATCAGCATCTTGCAATTCAAAGATACCTGTTATTTACATGTTTGATCTTTATTATGCAAATTAACAGAACAATAGTTCATATGAGCATACGTAATTGCTTTTTTGCTGTTTCGGAGAAATGTCGCTATATTATTTTTTCATTTGTTGAATAGATATCAAATAAAATAATGTTCAAGTGACACGTTTATTGTTTTTTATTGTCTGTTATTTCTTGTTTTAGTCTCTTTCTAAACGGAAGTTCTGCTCTTATTCGTTCTGAAAGAAAAAAAAACGGCGAAAAGATCGAAATTTAAGCTCTTTCTCTGCTAGCTATATATTTGCGAAATGATCAGAATATAGCCCTGGACACCCACTTTCCTTTGGTACCAATGTTTTGTGGGTATCATGCCTGGCACTGCCGGCAGTTATGGCCGACAAGGAGCTCTCAAATCACTACTTTATGGCTACATAAATGATGATATGGAATGGCATACCTTGCGAATTCCAACACTGTGACAGTACAATGACATGATAGTGATCACACAACTGTACGATAGATAATGGTTATGGAGCGAAGGCGCGATGGTGGTGCAGTGAAGGCACGATGATGATGACGCAAACTTTGTTGGCACGTTGGCGACTGAGCAACGCTACGTCAGCAACAAGACAAAGACGAAGTATTACTTTGCCTTCGGTTTTGTGCCGTCACTCGATCACAATCGTGCTATCGCAGTGTCGTGGTATTGCATGTACTTGATGCGATAGTGATAGAACAAGAATGCAATGAAATTTCGGCTCTTTTTCATCGTGCTATCACAGTCGTACAATCCATACTATAACCTTGGCATTGCACGTACTTAATGCTACAGAGTCATCATGACGGCCATAAAGACATCGCCTTTCTGTCTGACATACGCATAAACTCACAACAAAGTACACCTAGACACAACATAACCAAAACAGTTGAATCCACAATGTCGTTCTGTTCTTATTTTTGTTTGCGACATGATGGCGATGATACGAGGACGTTACTTACATCGTGATATCCTACCGCATTATGTACACATGATGTCACGGTTTTGTTTGTTGGGCTTGACGTCTCACTGACATAATTATTGGTCAATGATGTCACGGCAGTGGGATGGTACGGTAGTGGTGATACGACAGAAAGACATTGATGGAATGATAGCGTGATAATGGTGGAGCAAAAGCACCGTGGCATTAACGCTAAGCAATTTACTGCATTATCGTCATCGTGCTGTCTTAGTTTTGCTGCATCGTACCATCGTTTAATCGTAGTATCGCGTCTTCGTCATTGTGTCTTCGCCAAATCACTATTGTGTTCCATCAACATACTTATTGAACACTACTCAGTGAAAAGTACTCATGGCGCCGTGAACACTACTCAGTGAGAAGTACTCAGGATACCGTGAACACTACTCAGTGAGAAGTACTCACGGAGCCGTGAACACTACTCAGTGAGAAGTACTCACGATACCGTGACACTACTCAGTGGGAAGTACTCACGATACCATGAACACTACTCAGTGAGAAGTACTTATGGTGTCGTGAACACTACCCAGTGAGGAATGTTCACGGTGTCGTGAACAGGTCTCAGTGAGCAGTATTCATGGTGCCGTGAATTCTACTCAAAGTGCAGAACTCAAAGTACCGTGAACACTTTTCAGCGGTCTATGTTCAATAAGAAGTCCTCAGAGCTGTCACTATTTCACATTGGCCATTTGCAATGGTCAGTGAGAAATTGTAATTCCAGCACACTTAGAGTCCAACCCACTGAACATTTCACACTGCAAAAAGGGACTTTAACATTTAAAAAAAAATATGACCGTGCGACCACATACACGCATCACAGGAGTGGTGCCCCTTTCTCTAACGAAAAAGGGGCGATAATGTTTGTCAACCTACCATATCCCTTTTAGGAATGGATTATAAGTCAACAATAATTTATAGCAGGGCTCTAAGAATACTATATATATGAGAACTTTATAACATATAAGCAAGGACATAGCGTCAACTTGTTTTCAGATTTGACATTAAAGTAAGAATACATGTATATGAATTTTTGGCAAACATGACGCTGATGATTTTTTGATTCTTTAAAAACTGTTTTATTGTTACTTTTTTTATAATTTTATTACTATCGAAAACGTTTAGAAAACGTTTACAATATGTTTATTGAAAGCTATGCTCTTTTTTAGTACGCAAATCGTTGCTTAAGGGTACACAGTGATACAATAGGATTAAAATCTGTTAACGATATCACATCGACCAAACTTAAATGTCAGATCTGAGACAAAATATAATTATCATAAATGTATGTGTACTTATGTGTAGAAATCTGCTTCTATGTATATATAAGGCGCTTGTTTGCCTCTCCTAAAGTACTTTAATGGAATCAGCGTAACCAATTACGTCACAAGAGCCTTAGATAAAACAAAATTATCCCAGATATTGAAATAAAAGAAAAAATGTAATTAGATTAAATTAAGTATTGCATATGTTCCCATAGTAGTGACTCTACGTCCAAATGCCAACAACATTCAAGAGAGCTAGTGCCAACAGGATAAATTTGAAAATCTTGAGTTCTTAATCATTTCAATATACGTATATTTGATAAAATATACAGTAACGATGTCACTGTCTTTGATCCTTAAGGAAGTAATGAAGGACATCTGTTTGTTTCAGTGTAAGATCGAAATAACAAAATAGAAATAAATGATTAGTATCCAGAAATGTATTTTGACTCTCTACTCCATGTTAAAACGTCGTAAATCGCATGTCAGCAGCATTTTACGACATTTTTTTTCCTTTTCATATATTCTGTTAAGGAAGGGATTTATTCAGGTAACAAAAAGACCCCTATTTTAAGACTTAGATCCGCATAAAAATGTATACATTACTATCATCAAAGCACTAAGTGCATCATTTCATTGCCGCACACGTATGTATGTTAGCTCTGTTTTAGACATGTTCGTATACTTTCAAAAACGATTGTACTTCAAATTTTCATAACTGAAATGCAATTTCAGTCCGATAGTAGTCAATTTCTGATATGCCGTTAGGTTCTTTGTACAGTAAAACCTGTCTATAAAGACCACCCTTGGGAAAGCCGAAATGTGGTCTTTATTGGCTGGGAGTGGTTCTTTAATTTTCACAGGTTTAATTTATGTTACAACTAGTCATAATTGTTCTATAAAATTTGGAAAACGTGTTGGTTCTTTAGAGCGCAGGGGTTTTTGGTCACTGTTGTTAATTGAGGGTTTGAGATTCCTTTAAACAAGGTTTGACTGTACATATAAGTTGATCATAATAGCAAATTCAAATATTCGCAGTCCAGATGTTCCATAAGGAAAAGATATGGTCATTTCGAACACCAGACAGAAATATGATGTACATAGTAATTATACTTTAAAGGTAGCTGATTTAGTAAATGTATACTGAGTACATCTAGAAACGCAACACTTGGTCTACAGTCAATATTTTTTAACCTGATAATTGACAAGAAAACTAATTTACTTGATTTTTTTACAATTTTACAATACTATTACACAAAGTTCAAATATACATGTACAAAGAAAGTATTAAAAAAATCGAGGTTAAAAACGTTGTGTTTCTAGATGTACTGAGCATATATTTGACATAAGAAAAAGAATAATGCACATTTAATGAAATATAACAGTAATATGAAATATTCTATACTTTCACGACAACGTACATAGAATGTTTGTACCAGTGGGCCAAAAATTGTTTAATTATATGTTCTAAAAATAACCTAAATTTCATTGGCCGAAACCGCTCATCATTTTCAAAATATATTTCATGTTTAATGGTTAGTGGGTTTTTCCCATTAAACATGACTTTCTATAAATAGAATTGAAGTTTCACATAGTTACTGTTACTTTCACACATTTAATATGTTGCAACAAATATTTGTTCATATAATAAAACAGTTATTGACTCTTGAGCCAATGAATATGATGTGATATTTACCGGAATCGCCTCGGTCAATATTGCCTTCTTCCGGTGAATATGACATCATATCCAATGGCTCAAGAGTCAATATATTGTATAATGTGACATGTAACATATAAAAATGTGCATAATTCAATAGGAAGGTAATGAATAAGAGGCTTAAAACTTAAAATGAAGGATATATAATTTTTCCTGAATTGTAAATATTTAGCTGATTTTTTTTTTTTTTTTTTTTTTTTTTTTTTTGTAAGGTGTAAGGTGGAAATTGTTTCTTCATTTCTAAAATTTTCCTGAGCACCAGAATCCATTGGAATGCAACATACTATAATATTAGTATTAAATGTCTGACAAGAAATAAGTAAAATATGGTATGTTTCTAGGAACTGTCATTCATCTTTTTATTCTCATGTCTTTAAAGTTATTTTAAAATTTAAAGGCATATGTGCGAACAATTTGTGAACGATTATTTTTTTTGATAAAACAAAACTTTTTTTATACTCAAGTATCACTATGATGAATTCTACATGATGGGGATTTTCAAGCGTAAACGGATTAGTGGACTTCTCCAAACAACCAAAAGAAGAACAATACTATTCCAAGCCTTTTCCACCAAAAGGGGTAGTACTGTAGTAGTTCTAGTAAACATAAGTACACCATAGAAGGCATGTTCTGCAACAACAAAATAAACTCCATAAAAATGTCGCTGTGCAAAAGAGCTAAATTTGTTCATCGATCAAAAGATGTGTCATAACAAGTGAAATCACCTTCCAAACAGCGCACAACTTTGATAAGACATTCAATATCAAATCAATAAACACTTAAAGAAATGAGACAATTCTATTTGAAAAGAATTCATTCTCCTGTATTGAGTGTACTCACGTGTTAAACTTGACCCAAACCTTTAGTTTAGGCGAGAACAGTAGTCTTGGTAGAGGTACACGCATTCCATTCAATTCATTTTCAGCACGAGTTACTGTTGATAACAATGCTTACATTCTTGTTTTATGTGTGTACCGACTAGTGCTAACATCAGGTCTAACACATCAACAATGTACACAAAGAATGAGAAGTTATAGATTTTATATAAATCATTACCAAAAAACTGCTAAGAATATTTCTGAACATTTTATTTTTTTTCTACACTGCCCATTGTCGTCTGTTATTGTATAAAGACAAATAAATAAAATCCTTTCATTAGTTTTGAAGTAAGGCTTCCGGATACGGACAGACAGACGGTTGGCCAGACATAATGATTATTGTATGGTTTCCGCAAGTCGGAACCCTAAGACTGTCCATCCACCTCAGGAGACCTCTTCTCGTTCACAAATGTTGTGCTATTCTATATTTACGGTATTAGATCACTAATAGTAATGTTTACAAAATGGCCTTTGCTTGGTATATTCTGAAAGGTAACCGTGTTTTGCACAATTTTGCAATTTTTAAACAACTTTTACCGTGCCGTTTTTTTTTATAAATTTTGTATAACTTATGGTATCTCCTCGAGCTCAGGTAGAGACAAATTTCAAAGTGATAGCCACTATCCAAAACGTTTGAACTCATTTAACCATTAATTTTAATAAAAGAAACATCAAACTATTGGTAAACAATTATAAAACACAAAATAAAAATGTCAATATAATTTTTTCTATGGTGCCTCAAGTAAACGGATTTAAAGAGACACTCATACTTCAACATTGAAAAAATAAGGTCGAATGCTGTGTTTCTGTTTTGAATTTTGCTTACTCCATTTAAAAATAACCTTAGGGCAGACGTAAAACCTACCTAAATTAATTGAATACTCTTCAAAAAGGAGGTTCTCTACTAGTACCTTAAGTAAAAAGATAGTGCAAAAGTATTGATTAATACGTAAAACTTTTTGAGTTAATATGAAAGTAACGTAGTTTAAATCATGTTGATCAGTAATACAAGGCAAAGCGTTTTAAATTACATGAGTCGTTATTTTCTTTTCAAGACTTAAGTCTATTGTCTAATATCATTGTCTCTCTATGGTAGAGTCATTTTGTATTACACACTGTTTGTACAATCAACTTTGGGATAGATCTATATTAAAGAAGTTAAAATTCTGTTGTCTAAAGTGGAAACTAACATTTATAAAGAGAAAACAAATATACAGCTATCATGAACGTAAGAACTGATGTCGAAACTGCAGCCGACCTTGAAGTTTTAAAAGGTCAATTAAGACAGCTTGGAAACTTTTTAAGAAATCAAGTACGGCTGTTCAGACGGAAGTATGACGTAGAGGATATAGCGTTCGAGAGAATTGATGAAGGTTCCAACATGATTAACAGAGTTGAAGAAAAGCTGGGTAATTATGTAAGTTAAATGTACTCTTATTCTGATTACTGTGAATAACAACAAAATAGGTAGGTCACCTTAATATGACAGGACAATGGCAATTTATACACGAATTACTTATGAATACTTTGAGAATACTAATATTGTTGATAGTTTTGTCTTTACGATGGACACGCATACTTCATGTATTTACTTCTAACATGATTTGTTTTTTGTCAGTTAAAAAAGAAGAAGACCTTGTATATTCTGCGATAAACAACGGTTGACGCACGGACCGTTAAGAGGACATTATGACGTCAATTTTGGTTCATTTCTAATCGGATGAAAGAAGATTAGCATGAATTTTGTCATCATGTTTAATAAGCATGTTATAATGAATACATTTTAGGATTTTTTTTGTAATTTTCTGTCCGGTTTACCATCCAAATGGTTAAATTCAAGCATCTGAACTCTGAACCACAGTAAATCAGATGGTATACAAAGCGAATGTTTTGATTATCTGATAAATACATACCATAAAGTGATTTTTCTTACTTATTTAGAATAAACTTTTTTGATATAGTTGGTATAATTGTATACGTTTTACGACAGGAATTCTACCCATAAGCAACCAAAAGTTTATATATAAAAAGACACCCTCTATGTATATGTTTTATATAGAGGGGGTCTTTTTCATTTATAGACATTTGTTGGCTTATTGATAGAAATTTCAGGTTCCTGTGGTTATACTGTCAGTATTTTTGTCACACTGTGTTCCAGTTTTTGTTCATACTTTGCATTTTATCTTTCGCCAGGTCATTTTCTTTCTGTGAAACATTTAAACCAAAAAAAAAAAAAAAAAAAGCATAAAACTCGACATTGTATTATTTTTAGTTTTCAATGCACGTACATATTACAGTGTTTGATATCAAATTATTTCATACAGATGAACAAATACAATAAGTAAGCCTATGAGATTTCGTCCAGAATACAGACTTAATGAGTAAAATGTGATTGTTTTGCAGCTGTCGATGATAAGGAAGAACGAGAGAATAGAAGACAGGTACACGAGGATCAAGCGTATCAAGAAAAGACATGAAGAAAAGTAATTAAAATTCAAGATAATTGCCTACTCTAAATTGGATTATGTTCGCCTCACCATTATAGTGCGACTTGATTCGCAGCTACTTCTACCATTAAAACAAGAGGCTTTTAGCTATAATATTAGTGAAAATGAAAAATACATATATATTACAGCATCCAAATGCTCTGGTTTCTTCTCTGTATTTTTTCACCTTTGTTACATTTTAAAATTGAATCTTATAATAGCTGTAGTGTTTGATCCCCAGGGACGTGGCAAATGTTCTCCACGGTTGGAAAGAAGGAGCTCTGTCTGAAAATATTTGTCCTCTTTCTTTGATTTATATAGAGAAGTTGTCATTTACCTGCAAGGTTATTGCGGAATCCAGGAACGTTGGTAGGCTAATTGACTGTCGTTTTGTAAATGAAATACCGTTGAAAACTCTACAAAAATGAAGTGCAGTTCGAAGGATGAAAGCTAATACGGTTTTAGTGCATAAAGAAAAAGTTCGGCATTCGCTAATTTCTAACGAGTTAAATTTAAGCACTTTATTTATCAACATGCACGGTGTTTCTGAGCGGGAGAGCCGAAATAGGCATGTTTTCGAAAACGTATGGTTCAAGAGGTGTCAAGACTTAAAAGTGCCAAATATTTCAATTGCATTTGTTTTGAATGATTAAATTTATTTATTTGATTGAGCTTTGTTTATAGCCCAAGAAGCCAAACCCGTGCAACATTTCAATACAGTCTACGTTATTTTAACAAGCGGAGCAAAGAACGTATTATTAAGTCTTAATGTTTTGTTAAATATGGACCTAAAACCCGTGTGAACATCGTGTATGCGTTGATGTTACTGCAGGTGTGATACTTTGCCGTGAAGTGAGGTCTTGTTGCAAGGCGCTTTCTCAAGTGTTTACTTCTTATTTTCATCAGGGTTCCAACACTGCATTCTGTGTATCTACGTTGCATTTCAATTTCAGATTGGCATCGGCCACTACAGTATGGCTCCAAGGTTACAGTCCACACATCATTGAAATCACAAGTTACAACCGTGCAAAACACATTGCGGAATCTCTCGTGCATTTGTTTGAACAAGAATGGCAGGAAATGTACACTTCTTCCAGGAAAAAGATTGTCTCCCGTGTTACAGATAGGGACATAATGGAATGTCTTAGAGATATACTAAAGGTGAGTCGTAGGCAGAGTTTCTATGTAAAACATATTAAAAAATGAAATATGTTGAAAATAGTCTATAAACACAGTCGTTTAACAAGTGTGTACAACGCATTTAGCCGAAACGTTGTTATACACAGTGACAAATTTTCATAATATCCGATCTCCTCAATGAGTACATCTGGTCCCAAGTCAAAAGACGACTTCTCTTATCCCATATCTAGAACAGTCCTTATGTGGGGCTTGATAATAACACGAGTAGAAGTTTAAAAGATACAGGGAAATTCGTTGTAAAATCTATATCAACACTTACAATATCTTACTTCTGTGACGTTGACCTACACCTTAACCAAAAGATAATACCAGTCTTTGTGTGAAGTTAGATGAAGTTTTAAGAACTTATGAAAATATGTGGATTGGGCCACGACACTTCAGCCTGAAAAGAGCATGTCGGTGCGAGTACAAAGTACTCATTATATTTCGAATATGATCCTGGTGATGACGATAGTTGATGAAAATAACATCATTGATGATGATGCTGTTGGCGACAAACATACCAAAGTTTGTTCCAAAACAAGATCTTAAACAAAATTGTATACACTCTCGTTATGCATTTTGTCACTAACAGATGTTCAGGCGTAACATGGTACCTTATAAAACAAATGCACATGTATAAATCACTTTGAATAGAACTCGAACCATGTAACTTGAGGTAGTGGACCCGTAATGACAATCGCCAGTGTTGCTACACGTCCACTACCTTAAATCGCAATTAATTATGTCTCCAACACCACTGTGAACAGTTCTCATCCGATCTTCACAAAACATGAACAAAAAGTGTTTGCCAGTAAGTCCTCGGCCAAGTTCGCTACCTAGGCACTACGGAATTATGGCTCTTGAATTACCGAAAACACAGATTCCAATGATATAGGTTTTGGTGCATGGTTGACTCAGATACATAATGGAGAAGAAATGCCAATTTAGATGATTAGGCAGTTGTAGGGGACAAGCGCTTTTCTCAAACATTAGAATTTTGAAATCATTTCGTTTTAGTATTGCTACCATCGGTGTCAAGATTTTGCCTGGAAGCAATGTGTCCTAATCCTCAGACTTGTTACTATGTCTGACCAGTACAACATAGACAACTGTCATCCAGTCATCCGTCTTAGAATCAAAGAACTCCAGAAGAAAGGCGTTTCGTATACTTTGCCATTCATCCAAAAGGTATCTCTCAGTTTTAGAATAATTTCTCAACAGGAGGTAGCGACATATTATCATTTATTAGAATGGTATAACAGTACCTCTACAAAAATTGTATGCTTTAATGCGAGCCATGCCCTTATGTTTGGCAGGATCTCCGCAATTAGATGTGGAACACGTTAGAAAAATCAGTGCAATAAAATGTTTCGCTGCGGTAATGACCATTCATTTAGCGAACATATTAAAATCAACAGAAAGATAATATAGTAGATCTACATCGGTATTTTATTCAAAACTATTAGAAGTCAAATATATATTATTTTCTAACGCTGTATTTTGCGTTTTGTATATCCTTTCAGATCATAAGGCAAGACATTTTGTCACAGTTAAACTTAAGGAGCGTTGTTAAATCCCATCACACTCAAAAACCACCACTTAGAACTTTTCTAGACATGTGCACGGAAATCACGTGGTTCATGCAGTTCCAAGATCCATCAATCGTACTGGACTTTACAGATGAAATTAGTTCCATAAAATTCAAGCCATATACCACTTCCGGTCCAGAACTTGTTTTTGTCGTCTGGCCAGCTGTGCTATTACATGAAAACGGACTATTTGTCTCAAAGGGTGTTGCGGAGTTTTTTGACCCCCGGCTCTGACGTCATATCCTTATTGGAATCCCCATAAAACACAATTTGCATATTCTGAACACTGATACAGCTTATTCATAAAAATTTCAAAATCCTTATGCTCAATATATGATTGAATGAAACTAAATGGAGAGAGACAGTCGTCCGTTTGTTTCAGTTAACCTGCTGGAACATTTGCATGCAATATACTGACAGCAATATAAGTTGCAACACGTGACGTGGTTTTCGGTTATGTACCTATATGGATGGCAAAGCGAACCGAATTTCTTTAGCAAAAACACTCTTGATAATAGGTCCCGACTTTGCGGTAATGAAACAGCTCTCTCTGAAAGTGGTCACGATATACATAGATCTATCTAAAATGGCGACTGTTACATAACTGAACTTAAGTATTTAGCTGTCAAAGTCTTGTATTTTTCATATAATTATAATAAGAGAGGCCGTGTCTTCTGAAATTCCATCGTAGTTACTGTCATATACACGAAAAGTGATTTTGGTTTCAGTATAAAGGTCAAGCAAAATGCATGCCCGGTAGATTTCGCGGGTGGCTTGTCGTGTCCAGCACCCTTTGGGTCGGCCTATGACGTTTAATTGAATAAGTTAGGACAATTAAATGCTGAGAGGAAAAATGATCCAAGGAATTTGTGTACTTACGAAAATGTTTATTTATAAAAGCAGACGAGACCTCAATAACAAATTCAACATTGAGACAACATTTAAAGGTCCATTACTAAGGGAAAGTGAGTTGGCAATTGTTTTCATAGCCAGTGCATAGACTTCTGCAAGACACTAAATAATGAAGATTGGCAGGTCAAAATTTACAGAAGGTCTATGGAACTCAAAGAAATGTATGTGTATTATGTTGAAATTTCAATGAATCGACAGAATGACCCCCAGGTCTTTTTAACTTTCTTCATACTTCATAGAAAAATAATTGTACATATACTGCGATTTATTTCGAATTTCTACATACCAACTTTCATTTTCCAATAAAATGAAATAGTTTCTGTGCTTTTTAAAAGAAATTAAAATGTTCACTTTCCTTAGTATTGGACCTTTAACAAAATAAACATAGTAAAACATATTCAATTACCTTGAAAATGAATAAGAAATGTAAATTAAAACAAGCATTTTCCTTAACAAATTTGTAAACTATTATCAATTATCATTATTGCATGCAAAAAATGTCTTTCATAATAACTGTACGCTGTCTATAAAGACCACCATTGGGCGAGAAAAAAAAGAGTGTCTTTACTGGAAGGTGGTCTTTATTCACAGGTGTAAATTTTTAAACATCAAGCAAAACCAGTGGTCATTAAGGACAAGTGGTCTCCGTACTAAGTTGACCGTTAGAACAGGTTTGACTGTATACAGATATAACGGAGATTCATAATTTTCTAAAACTAAAACGGTCACGACATACGCCATAATTGAAAAGCAGGCGCTTGAACAGTTGAAGCTAAGTTAAAAGTTATATGGTTACAATGAATGATTGTTTAAGTGTTATTACTGCAGAAATGGTTGTTACTATAAGAGTACTTCAAGATGGATGTATAGGTATTTGCCTCAGAAATGATATAAATATCAGGACGTTGCTACAGAAAGTCAAGGTTGTTATTATTACTGAAATGATTGTCATAAGGTCACTGCTGCAGAAATGGTTGTAATAGAAACAGTTCTAACAGGGCAATGCTTAAAAAAATGGTTGTAATAAGGTATTACTATAGAAACGGTTGTAATAGGACACTGCTACAGAAACGGTTGTAATAGGACACTGCTACAGAAACGGTTGTAACAAGGCATTGCTTTAAAAACGGTTATAATAGGGTTATTACTGCAGAAATATTTGTAACAGGGCATTCCTACAAGAATGATTTAACATGGCATTGCTACAGAAACAGTTGTAATAGGACACTGCTACAGAAACGGTTGTAACAAGGCATTGCTTTAAAAACGGTTATAATAGGGTTATTACTGCAGAAATATTTGTAACAGGGCATTCCTACAAGAATGATTTAACATGGCATTGCTACAGAAACAGTTGTAATAGGACACTGCTACAGAAACGGTTGTAACAAGGCATTGCTTTAAAAACGGTTATAATAGGGTTATTACTGCAGAAATATTTGTAACAGGGCATTCCTACAAGAATGATTTAACATGGCATTGCTACAGAAACAGTTGTAATAGGACACTGCTACAGAAACGGTTGTAACAAGGCATTGCTTTAAAAACGGTTATAATAGGGTTATTACTGCAGAAATATTTGTAACAGGGCATTCCTACAAGAATGATTTAACATGGCATTGCTACAGAAACAGTTGTAATAGGACACTGCTACAGAAACGGTTGTAACAAGGCATTGCTTTAAAAACGGTTATAATAAGGTTATTACTGCAGAAATATTTGTAACAGGGCATTCCTAAAAGAATGATTTAACATGGCACTGCTACAGAAACGGATGTAATAAGCTATAAACTCATTACTTTAGAAATGAGCCGTGCCATGAGAAAACCAACATAGTGGGTATGCGACCAGCAAGGATCCAGACCAGCCTGCGCATCCCCGCAGTCTGGTCAGGATCCATGCTGTTCGCTTTTAGAGCCTACTGCAATTAGAGAAACCTTTAGTGAACAGCATGGATCCTGACCAGACTGCACGGATGCGCAGGCTGGTCTGGATCCATGCTGGTCACAAAGCCACTATGTTGATTTTCTGATGGCACGGCTCAAATGGTTGCAACAGATCACTGAAATATTGTAATACAGTATTGCAATAGGAACGACTGTCATAGTACACTGCTACAGAAATGGTAGTAATAGGGCATCGCTGCAGGACGGATGTAAGTAGCAAGATGAAATAGAACATTGCAACAGAAACATTTATATGGTCATTGCTTCAGAGCTGGCTGTAATATGGTCATGTTTTCAGAGGCAGTTGTAATAAGGTAATTGCTTAAGAAGCAGTTGTAATAAGGTAATTGCTTAAGAAGCAGTTGTAATAAGGTAATTGCTTAGGAAGCAGTTGTAATAAGGTAATTGCTTAGGAAGCAGTTGTAATAAGTAATGCTTAAGAGCGTTGTAATAAGTATTGCTTAAGAAGCAGTTGTAATAAGGTAATTGCTTAAGAAGCATGTTGTAATAAGGTAATTGCTTAAGAAGCAGTTGTAATAAGGTAATTGCTTAGGAAGCAGTTGTAATAAGGTAATTGCTTAGGAAGCAGTTGTAATAAGGTAATTGCTTAAGAAGCAGTTGTAATAAGGTAATTGCTTAAGAAGCAGTTGTAATAAGGTAATTGCTTAAGAAGCAGTTGTAATAAGGTAATTGCTTAAGAAGCAGTTGTAATAAGGTAATTGCTTAAGAAGCAGTTGTAATAAGGTAATTTGCTTAGGAAGCTGTTGTAAAATCACTGCTTCAGAAGTTGTTGTTGTAAGAAGGTCAATGCTTATGAAAGGGTTGCAAAAAAGTCAATGCATAAGAAACAGCTGTAATAAGGCTATTGCTAACAATGACTGTAAATGTTCTATTGCTACAGAAATAGGACAATACAACTATTGCTAAAATTACTGTTTTGAATCCATTTCTCTAGAAATGTTTAGTTTCTAAGTTATTTCAGTATAAACAGCTGTAGCTAGGACATTGCTATAGAAGCTGTGATTATATCATTACAACAAAAAGTTGATCATTGCTGCAGAAAACGTTTGTTATCTAATGCCACTGCTACAGACTTTCCTAAATGTTTCATTCCTACAGACATGACCTAAAAATGACTGATAAAGGTAACTGATATTTAGAAAATTGACAAATAAGGTCATTTCTATGGGGAAAACTGTTTAAAAGATTTTTGGTAGTAAATAAAACATTTTTAATACGAGTGCAGGGAAATAACATGAAACTGTTCACATAAGAAATATATAACATTTTACAAATACTTTTATTTCTTGCAAAGTTTTTTCAATTAAAGTGTATACCTATCTTAAAAATAAAACAGAAAAGTCCAAAAAATAAAACAATAAACAAGGAAAACAATAAAGGGAAACAATGTGAAAGAGGAACACATTTCAAAAACACTGTATGAACACATTTCGGAATATCATTAATTTACATTATGAGCAATGAGCACATTTAGAACATATTGTATGAACACATCTCAGAACAACTTCAACATACAACATATTTCTTATCACAGACTGTAATGAAAGAAACATACCCTGTCAGTGTGTAACAACATAAAACACATTCCTAAACTTATCAGAACAATATAGTGAGAATTTTGAGAATTTAAAAACTATAAACTATCCATTGGGCATAGAAAGCTATGCTATGTGATATGACACAGACAGACATATCCTTAGGGTAATGGTACTCTGACAACAAAAATTTGAACTGAAGCCTAACAGTAAGGATGGCCTTGACCTATGAACTAGGGGTAAGGGTCATGTCACCTTTCTAATCTATACTTAATGCCCATCATCAAATAAAAGTGTTATGAACATATGAAGAAATATTAAGTAATGCCATTTCAAAGCAACTTTGACATTATTATCAGGTGCCTGGACCTAGAATGCAACATATTGCCATGTTATGCGGAACAGTTGTGCAAAGTGTTTTTGAAATCTGACCATGTGCCATAAAATTCTAGGCCAAGCATTCTGATCATTAAAACATACACACTGATGCATGCATGCACATGCATACATATATAACACTGCATGCCTTTCACCCTCCCAATGTATAATGTGCTATGAAAAAAGTATGTGTATGACCTCAGTAAAATGCTTGTACACTATACATGGTGGAATATGGCACATGTAAATCTAAATCTAATGCAGAGAAGTATACTAGAATGATTTTTATGTAGATAAAAAAAGCTGTGAAATATGAGCACAAATTTATGGCAAGAAAGAGCAACCTCAAATAAAATTCACTTTCTAACACTCCCATTGCACATGTTTTGAGGTAAATCTAGTCCATGTCTTCTATATTGCACTATAGTGATAGAATAGTCTTCTGTTGCTATGGCAACAAATGGTCCATCACCAATATCCCCAATGACTAGAGCGTTGATGTGATCATGTGACGTCTGTATGACCCTTGTAGGCGTGGCTAGATCAAGTGTGTCCCAGTCTCTGCCGGATGGAAGGTGGTACAGATATACAAAGCCTTAAAGTTGAAAATTATAAAAAAATTAGCAACACATGGATGCACTACCAACATAAACACACAACTCAAAATCAAAAGTAGATAAATCACTAGTTTACTGCACAATCATTCAGCCGAGCCATACATGGAAATTACATACCATCGGATTTGAATGTGTCATTAACAATTTCATGCAAACAGATGGTCATGTTTACTGACTGAATTTTGGCTTCCAATCTTTTTTCTTTCTTTCTTGAACCAATACTTTTCAATTTTTAGTTTTATAAACCAGTTTGAGAAGTTACAAATCAATCTAAAACCAAAGTCCTTCTCATTAACAATTAATCCATTTTTCAAACAAACTCTTCAATGTTTTCATAAATGTTATGCAATTTATTCCAAGTTTTTAAATGTCAAAACATTATAACTGATATCATTCAAACATTAAATGAAGTATTTTACCAGATCTGCATCCTATGGCAAGTACTGATCCATGAATTACAACACATTCTGGAGTTTTGAATATACACTTGTACATGTCATATTTGTCAAAAACATAGTCCTCTTTGTATCTACTAACATGAAGGAAACCGTCACCTGAAATATTAAATATAAATACTTTACACATTTTGCAGACATGAAACACAAATATGACCTATTTTTTTAATCAAGTTCTTTCTTTTTCTCACATACAGAAAGCCTACAACTGATGTATTGCACATATTGACCTATTGATGTTTGTTTGTTTGTATTAAGTTTAACGCCGTTTTTCAACAGTATTTCAGTTACATAACGGCAAGCCTAACCAGTGTTCCTGGTTTCTGTACCTGCATAAACCTGTTCCCCAGAAATAACTGCCAAGTTCCCCACATGAATCGGAGGTGGATGACGAAGGACTTCAGACACAATGTTTTTTATCAAATCGTCACAGAGAATATAAGGCCTGCTCTAGGATCGAACTCACGACCCCGCAATCCGTTGATCTGCGCTCTCCTTTTTGAGCTAAGCGGGCGGGTTGATCTACTGGTATATTAAAGTGCTATGTGTATATGAAATTAAAAGGAACATAGCTTGTAGACACACCATTCAGGTTGATATCAACTTTACACCTTTCTGAGATATGAATAAACATGTTTATATTTGACAAACACACACTCCTCCATATATCTGCTGGAACAGTTGAAACCATCAACTAGAATATTAATGTTGATCAGGATATTAATGGACAAAAATCACTGAATTTAAGTTTGAAGCATTTAGTTAATCACAATTCGCTATAAACGATTTGTGATCAGGAACACTTTAAGCAATAAAAAGTCACCATGTCAATGTCCAATAAACATATTTTGTCAGTACAAAGTTTGTAACACTTTTGAATTCAAAAGCTCTATAGATACAATCACATTGATACAGGCATCTAATAACCTTTGTACGACGGTCGGTAGTTTCTGTACAATATGAATATTTACAACAAATACGTTCCACATTCAAATACCACTAATTATAATTATACTCTGCATTGCAGTCAAGCAATTAAGTATTGTTGTGTGGACCAAAGCATTTTCAAGATGTTGCTGCTTAACGTAATTATCAAGACGTCATAAAAAATAAATTGATTGCACAAATAAGTAACTTGAAGAAACCTTTATGCAAAATCAACTAGCCTGACGAGTTCATGGTAAAATAATTATTCATATATGATATAAAAATTCTTTTCCTATACAGAACTCTCAACAAATCAAGTCAAATTACACAGATGAATTTGCAAAACTTCTAGTGTATATTATTCAGATTGTGTTCCCTGATATATTAAACAACAAATTTCTGCATTCATTCAGCGTGTCTGATACAGGACCTATAGAGTGATGGTCCAGGTATTAAGGTCCAAATCTATAACTATTTCCCTTTTAGAATAATACCCACTTTCGAGCTTCTCTCGGTAATCAAGTAATGCGGCTAAACACAGTACAATTTTACATACTGCACAGATTTCCAAAAACAAAATGATAACATGAAAACTTCTTTATCCAATGAACCAAGTAAGCATAAGTTAATAAACTGTCAATTTCTCCAAAAACAAGAACTGTCTAATGCTTCAACTATTTGATGCCTTTCTACTTCATACTAGCTTTCATAAAAAAGTTTTAGCAAAATTTTTTTAGTTGAAGAACAAGATAATTTTGCTAAAATGTAAGCCTTGGTTATGAAACTTGCCATATGAGGTCATTCCATGATACCAAAGACTTGTGGAGACAATTTTGAGTTCTGTAACTTGCCACATGAGGTCAAATCAATGCACAATTTACTAAGTCAAGGGCCATACCTCTGAAGACACTGTCCAAAGTGAATGGTTATTGACTCTGACCCATTAGAGTAATGCCTTATAATTCTGCATAAATTCTGTTAAGATTATAGAAAAAGCTATGTTTTACTAATAGGCATACACATAAAAGGTCCTGAGACAAAGACAGATTGCGAGGTCCTGAGACAAAGACAGATTGAGAGGTCCTGAGACAAACAGATTGAGAGGTCCTGAGACAGACAGATTGAGAGGTCCTGAGACAAACAGATTGAGAGGCCCTGAGAGACAGACAGATTGAGAGGCCCTGAGAGACAGACAGATTGAGAGGTCCTGAGACAGACAGACTGAGAGGCCCTGAGAGACAGACAGATTGAGAGGTCCTGAGAGACAGACAGATTGAGAGGTCCTCAGAGACAGACAGATTTAGAGGCTCTGAGAGACAGACAGATTGAGAGGCCCTGAGAGACAGACAGATTGAGAGGTCCTCAGAGACAGACAGATTGAGAGGTCCTCAGAGACAGACAGACTGAGAGGTCCTGAGACAGACAGATTGAGAGGCCCTGAGAGACAGACAGACTGAGAGGTCCTGAGACAGACAGATTGAGAGGCCCTGAGAGACAGACAGATTGAGAGGTCCTGAGAGACAGACAGATTGCGAGGTCCTGAGAGACAGACAGATTGCGAGGTCCTGAGAGACAGACAGATTGAGAGGTCCTGAGAGACAGATAGATTGAGAGGCCCTGAGAGACAGATAGATTGAGAGGTCCTGAGACAGACAGATTGAGAGGTCCTGAGAGACAGACAGATTGAGAGGTCCTGAGAGACAGACAGATTGAGAGGTCCTGAGAGACAGATAGATTGAGAGGTCCTGAGAGACAGATAGATTGAGAGGCCCTGAGAGACAGCCAGATTGAGAGGCCCTGAGAGACAGATAGATTGAGAGGTCCTGAGAGACAGATTGAGAGGTCCTGAGAGACAGACAGATTGAGAGGCCCTGAGAGACAGACAGATTGAGAGGTCCTGAGAGACAGACAGATTGAGAGGTCCTGAGAGACAGACAGATTGAGAGGTCCTGAGAGACAGACAGATTGAGAGGTCCTGAGAGACAGACAGATTGAGAGGTCCTGAGAGACAGATAGATTGAGAGGTCCTGAGAGACAGATAGATTGAGAGGTCCTGAGAGACAGATAGATTGAGAGGTCCTGAGAAACAGACAGATTGAGAGGTCCTGAGAGACAGATAGATTGAGAGGTCCTGAGAGACAGATAGATTGAGAGGTCCTGAGAGATAGACAGATTGCGAGGTCCTGAGAGACAGATTGAAAGGTCCTGAGACAGACAGACTGAGAGGTCCTGAGAGACAGACAGATTGCGAGGTTCTGAGAGACAGACAGATTGAGAGGTCCTGAGACAGACAGATTGCGAGGTCCTGAGACAGACAGATTGAGAGGTCCTGAGACAAACAGAATGAGAGGCCCTGAGAGACAGACAGATTGAGAAATGCTAAAAGATCACTTACTTGTATAACAGACAATCCTCTTTCCGAGTATATAGATGGATTTGATGCAACAACCAATGTTTGCCACTTGTGCCATATCCTGTTTGTCTTCTTGTCCACATCCCAGACATCCCGTCCACAGAAACAAGTTTCCCATCTCATCACCAGATAACACCTGTAAGTTGAAGTTTAAAGTTAGATTTTACTAGAACAGTGCATCCTCTCTACTGATTCATCCAACCTTTTCCGTGACAAGGTTTTCAGGTTTTCCCCCAATTTCTCTTTAAATATTTAGCACTTCCACTGATATTATACATCTTGTTTTTCTAAATAACTCCTAAGGATGGTATCGTGAACTTGTTAAACTTCCAAAATATTTTGATTAGTTTTTAATTTATCGTCAAAAATGGTTTTGGTAGAATATTTTTTCCACTGTAAATTTCAGTCATTTTTTACTCCCAAAATTATTAAAATAATCATTTTCAACTTTAACTGAATTGTGTATTTTCAAAATCTTAATTAGCATAAAAGTAACACTTACCTGCAAAAATGCTGTAGAAAGTCTAAAAACTTTTTTTTTAATTGGAATTTTGCCCAATTTGTGCAATGGGAAAAGTACACTTTTCACAATAAACTTAACATTAGTCGAAATAATTAAAAATTCAAAAAAATTATACTATCACCGTAAGAGGCTTTTAGAAAAAAAAAATGTATAATATATCTTTGTCTTGAGCAGTAAACTGAATTTTACGAAAAACTTTGTTATGGAAAAAGTAGACAAAACAGTGAAGTGAACAACTTTTGGAAAACTAAAATGTATCTGCTGTATTGCGGTTGTTGCTCTAAACAGATTCCTATCAGCGTTTGGAAAAGGAATGTTTTGCCTTTTAGAAAGGTGTTTTCTCTACAGAGGTTTCTTAACTTAGGTTATACTGAAATGCAAGAAAGCAGGTTAGGTCATATATACATCATACCATGAAGAGTTCTATGTGTATGAGAAGATAGATGTATATAGAATACATTCACAACTATAAGGAAAATGCCAATAAGCCTTTGCAATTACTGAAGATTTCATTAATATCTGGTAAGGTCCATTCCCACAGTACTTATTCATCTCCAATTATCAAATTAAATTCTTGTTTCAACTTGCAGCAGTAATGAAAGGTTAGTCTCATAATTTCTTGCCTATGTCAAGTAAATTTATGCCTTTTTTATTCCTGAACATTACATTAGATTTCTCATGCCTAATTAACTAATCCTGCCAATAGTTGGGCCAGTATGAGAATTAATCTTAAAATTACAATAACTGAAAGAAAACAACACCTTAGCTTTTTACTGTAAATTTCCTTGTTATGAAATAGATGTAAAGCTCATGGTTGTAAATTTTGAACTTTACTTATTCTAGGCCTTAAAATTAAGTCTCTAAGGTATTCTAAAACATATCTCCAGAACTGTACATGCTTTCCCTAACATAAGCAGTGCTTTGATTTAAAGTTACATCTGAAAGATGTGTTTGTGATCTTAGAGGAGTTCAGCACTGAACTTGTGATCTTTAGTTTCACAGTCCAACAGGATCCCTGCATCCACTCTTTCTAAGCATATTTTGTCTGTATATAAGTTTATCTATAGTTGCCACCAGCAACCCATATGGGTGACTCCTACAGAAGACAGTTAGTAATCTTAGTGGGAGGATAGTGCAAGATACAGAAGAGGCTCCAATACCAGAAGCATCCCTGGTTCTTTAGCATGCCAGGTGTAAAGCACCCATACACGGGACTCTTATCTCAATGTTAGTAATCATTAGTTGGAGGAGCAGGGGCTCGAACTTACAACCCCTGGTTTCATAGTCAAACAGTGTTACCACTGGACCACTGCATCAGCTCTTTTCTAAGCATATCCAAAGAAATCAAGTATATATAGCTACCGTATCCTCCCAGAATGCAACAGCAGTGATATCAGCAGCTGATTGGCTGTAGAGTGTACACAATATCTCAGTCTCAGCATTTGATTGGTCAACTGATCTCCATATAGGCTGACCTTGTATCAGACTTCTGTTGGCAGCAGCAACAAAATGATTACCCCATGACCTATATACACAAAATAATTCCTACATAAAATGTTATCCAAAATCAACACTTTTTATTTAAATCAACAAATGTTTCTGAAAATTTGATGTTTTTTCTTATTTTCCGAAATGGCATTTAAAATTTCATTTCTTCAAAAATAGGCAGTATGACTTTTCAAAACTATATAACACATTTGTATGTAAAAACTGTGATAAAAAGAGATGGACCCGTATTCATAAAGCTCCTAAGGAAAAAACTTAGGAGAATCCTTAACTCTGTAAAATTTCCTGAACAACATAGCAGAAAAGAAAAGTATACACTTTGTAAAATTTATTGATAATCTTCATTTCTATGCTTGATTAAATGTGACAATATTGTTAGACATTCCAACTATCTCGACAACTGTCCACAAAATGCTTTGAAACTTTTCCCTTAATTAGTCCCTTAGGGAAAATTTTCCCTTAAGAGTTTTATGAATACCAGCCCTGACCTAACAAATTTGAGAAAGATACATGAAAGAAAGCCTTTGACAAAGTTTGATTAAAATCCATCTAAATGAACATGGGAAGAACTTGTTGGCAGATCTTAAAATTTTTAACAAACATAACAGAGTTCCATGTAAAGATGCTTTTGTCCAATGATTACAGGACATAAGGTCCAACTCCAGGATCCATCTCCTGTTGATTATAATTACTGTCCTACTCAAATGTTTTTTTTTATAACATGCTTTCATCAACTCAATTCCACCACTTTGCCAGTCTAGCTTTCAGATAGGTAATCTTCATATTGTATAAATACAAAATTGTTCTGCATTTGTAAAGGACATAAATTCAGAAAAGCCACAGACCTTATCACCTCACCCATGTGGGTTTTAATGCCAGAATGGACATTTGGAGTCTTCCTCCACAATATCAAACAAGGCAGTCTGAAAGACAGCTAAATCCCCTGCCACTGCTATGGATAGTGAAAGGGTAAAACCTTTGACCTTTAGCTGGTACCTTGACCTTGAACTGACATGGCTGACTCATGAATTCTGCACAACGTCTTGATGAGGTGATCATTTGACCAAAGTTTCATGAAAGTCCTTCAAGGGGTTTAGGAGATACAGAGCTGAAACCTTTGACCTTCAGTTGTGACCTTGACCTTGAACCGACATGAGTTCTTGATGAGGTGATTATTTGACCCAAGTTTGATGAAAATCCTTCAAGAGGTTAAGGAGAAACAGAGTGGACACCAAATGGAAGGCTCAAACCTTCGACCCTTAGTTGTGACCTTGACCTTGAGCTGGCATGGTTGACTCATAATTTCTACACATCGTTCTGATGAGGTAATCATTTGACCCAAGTTTTATAAAATTCCTTCAAGGGGTTTAGGAGATATAGAGCGGACACGAAATGGAAGGCTCAAACCTTTGACCTTGAGTTGTGACCTTGACCTTGAGCCGACATGGCTGACTCATAAGTTCTGCACATCGCCTTGATGAGGTGATCGTTTGACCCAAGTTTGATGAAAATCCTTCAAGGGGTTTAGGAGATATAGAGCGGACACAAAATGGAAGGGTCAAACCTTTGACCCTAAGTTGTGACCTTGACCTTGAGCCGGCATGACTGACTCATGGGTTCTACACATCGTCTTGATGAGGTGATCATTTGACCCAAGTTTTATAAAATTCCTTCAAGGGGTTTAAGAGATATAGAGCGGACACAAAATGGAAGGCTCAAACCTTTGACCTTGAGTTGTGACCTTGACCTTGAGCCGGCATGGCTGACTCATGGGTTCTGCACATCGTCTTGATGAGGTGATCATTTGACACAAGTTTTATAAAATTCCTTCAAGGGGTTTAGGAGATATAGAGCGGACACAAAATGGCAGGCTCAAACCTTTGACCTTGAGTTGTGACCTTGACCTTGAACCGACAAGGCTGACTCATGGGTTCTGCACATCGTCTTGATGAGGTGATCATTTGACCAAAGTTTCATGAAAATCCTTCAAGGGGTTTAGGAGATATGGACCGGACACGATTTTGTTACGGATGGAAGGACGGACGGAAGGACGGACGCAGACCATTCCTATAATCCCTCCGCCACGGCAGGGGATTAAAAAAATGTTTATGTAAACATAGTAGCAAATTGTTAAAACTTTACCTGACATAGTTTGCCTGTTTACTGTAATGCTGAATCGTTGTTGATTTCTCTGTCTCAAGATTATACACTATCAGTGTCGTGTCCATTGATGAACTTACAATCTTATTGCCACACATTCCATTCAAAATATCCTTGGTTGTCATGACTACAAAAACCCAAGGAGTACATCTAAAATTATTTATTATGCTAAAAATAAACTAATTTAAAAAAGATTACACAAACTTTGTTTCAATTTTCATTTTACTAAACGGATGTTCTAGCACTATGCCTTGATCAAAATATGAATAATTACAAGGAAAGGTGCAAAACACTAAACAGGATGTTATGCTTAATAACAGTTTTGAAAAAGTAAGTGCAATATTAGAACATTTCATATTACAGAATATCAAAATACCATCAAACATTTCCTAGCAGTCACCTGTATTAAACAGATACTTGTCTTCAGCAACAAGTGAGCTAACTCCTAGAATAGACTTTTTATTATTGTTTCAAATTGTCTTAATAATCTACCTTAAACAGCCAGACTGTGTCACTTCCTTGGGTGGCTGCTTTACCCATACCCTGCTAAATTTCTGTTACAAACTTGTCCATCTTTTAATTTGAACAGTACCATTAACTGTTAAAAGGGGTGCATACCAAAATGATACTGCCTGAATGGCAAACAGTGCAGATTATGATCAGTGAATTCGTGTGATGTTAAATAGATTACCCATATCTAGACCAGCAATACTTGTCACTCGTCTGTGATGTTTGTACAGCACGTGGTAGTGTAGATCTTCCTCTATGTTCTTCCAGCTGATTACTTGACCACTTTCATGACCAGAGTAGATCACATTGTCTGGAAGGAAAAACAAACTTTATATGAGAGATCATTTACAGTCAAAATTCAGAAATTCAACTTCAATAGGACAGCATAGAAAAAAGAGTGTTTCACCATATTGTACAAATGTCAAATTATCCATATTTGTTTCAATACTTTTCAACCATAGATATATTTTGCAATGATTTATAGCTGAATTTTATATAATGAGATAAAAGAATTGAATAAAATGAAATATTCTGGGCTCACCCTGTTATTCATAACTTCAGTCATTTCTTTTTATTATTCCACTAGAACAGCTCAAATTTTTATCACTTCACTTTAAAGTATTTCTAGTTCAGTAAGGAACATTTTTCTGGTTCATGCCAGAGATATTGGCTCAAACAAATTCAGCTAATAAGAGTCATGAGCCAATATTCATCAACATCTAAAATATTCAATTTTGACATATTAACTTGTAGCAAATTTCTACTGATAAATTTCTCTGAGCTACATGTATCTGTCGCTGTAAAGTAAACATTTAAGCAAATTTTCATTTTAGCAAAGAAATGGCAAAAAGAACAAGTGTCAGTAAGACAGCACACTTGACTTTTCTCAGTGCTTGACTCTGAATTAGAGCTTTGCCAGTAAAAACTTTATAAAACTTTAACCAAAAAATTCTGAGTGAAAAAGGGGCATAACTCTGTCAAAATTCAAACAGAGTTATGAGGATTGTTTCTCCTGGTGTAGACTTTGATACTAAATAACTATTTCAAGTTTCAAATCAATAGTTTTGACAGTAACAGAGATATTAGACTTCATCAAAAACTTTAGCCAACAGCTGCGATGATGCTGACGCCAGGGTGAGTGTAATAGCTCTGCTTTTTCTTCAAAAAGACATGCTAAAAACTAACCTATTGAAGTCAGTTTTAGACTATGAATGTTGCTAAATACTGTGAAATCATTAATATTCATGGGGGACTAATTTTCGTGGAATTCGTGGTTGAGTCAATCCACAAAATTCAATCCCAACGAGCAAGTAAAATTCCCTTTAATTTATGTTCAAATGTTGAAATCCACAAATTCATATCCCCATGAAATTGCCATTTTGACCAAAACCACGAAATTTCATGCCCATGAAATTTAATGATTTTACAGCACGGACACTGAATTATATACACAAACTGATGCATACCTTGGACGTAAAGACATGTGACATCACCATGTGTTGGAAAGAAATGCAAATCTATCCTTTTCTCTACTCCATGTTTAATGTATCTACACCTACAAAGCAGAGAAACACTGTAGTTTCTATGATCATTAAAGTTATATCACATCCAAATTCTGTATTTGTAGAGAAAATATTTACAATTACCTCACAGTTTCTATGTTTACAACACATAAACATACCGTACCTCTAAATTACTACAAACGTGTATGTGAACACAGTACAAATATGTAATGCCATAAAAAAAACTGTACTTTTTTTAACAAATGGCTGTTACTACAGAATATTATTTGTTTCTTGTAACAAAGTTGGTTTATATGATCAGTCAGTTAAAATATTTTGACAATGATTTTCTCTTCATAAAGGTGGTTGATCAGAGTTCTAGTAAATAATGGTTTCGTTCAAAAGTTTAACAAAATTGAGCTGCACCATGAGAAAACCAATATAGTGCGTTTGCGACCAGCATGGATCCTGACCAGACTGCGCATCCGCACAGTCTGGTCAGGATCCATGCTGTTCGCTAATGGTTTCTCTAATTGCAACAGGCTTTGACAGCGAACAGCATGGACCCTGACCAGACTGCGCGGATGCGCAGGCTGGTCTGAATCCATGCTGGTCGCAAATGCACTATGCTGGTTTTCTCATGGCGGGGCTCAAATGATCATTTACACTTATGTGTTCTCTGAGTACTTTATATACAAGTTAAACCTTCTCTGGTGGTATTTGAAATCTGATTTTTTATCCTCATTGCCCAAAAAAAGACAGAGTTATTTCAGCATGAATATAAATTTATTAAATATTCTTTGCAAAAGGAATGATATGAAAATAAGCACTGAAAAAAAATGGGCACCTTGAGCTCAGATGAGCTTAAAGTCAGACCATTTTGCTTCTTGCTACAGGGACTAAACAAAGCTTGATGGTCTAAAACACCGATATTCACCTTGAAAATTCTGCATAGACTTCTCTCCAGAACATCCAGGGGAGTTTACTCTCTAAACTTGTTCTCCAATCGGTTGCAAGTTCAACAAGAGTGTTCTCCCTTCCTCCAGACAACTGCATAAGCCTCGTCAACTCCACCATTGTATATGGGGGAATTTCTTTCAGACAACAGCGCAACCAAAAATGCATACATGTTTCTAAACCTGGAAAGTTGATTTATAAATTTGCATGTTTTATTTGTTTTCTGACTGCATGTAGAAAGTTTCTATTTTCTTATTTATAGAAGGCAAAAGAGATATATATTTATATATATTGTGCAAATTAACAGATAAGTTTTCAGAGTGTGTTGGGTATTTCCCCATCATTTTAGTTTGAAAACTTAATTTGGTATTCTAAAACACGTTACTGCATGTTCTTTGCTTTAATTGGTATCAATGCATTTCAGGCTATTGAACCACAAGACTACTTGACCTCCAACTGTGCATTCTGACTACTCAGCCTTCTAACTACTGAGCCTTCTGACTACTAGGCTGTCTGAATAGAAGGCCATCTGACTAATAAACCGTCTGACTACTGCCCCTTCTGACAACTTACCCTCTTGACTACTGACCCTTTTGATAACTTGGCCTCTTGACTACTGACCTTTTTAACTTCCATGCTATCTCACAAGAAGGCCTTCTGACTACTGCTTCTTCTGACTACTTGGTCTCCTGACTACTTAGCCTTCTGACTACCCAACCTTCTGACTACAAAGCCTCCAGATTGCTTGCCTCCTGACTATTGAGCCTTCTGACTAACTGGCCTCCTGACTACTGAGCTTTCTGACTACTGAGCCTACTGACAACTGAGCTTTCTGACTACTGAGCCTCCTGACTATTTTGGCTCCTGATTACTGAGCCAGTGAGCCTTCTAACTACTTGGCTGTCTGACTATTTGGTCTCTTGACTACTTTGTCTCAAGACTACTTGGCCTCCTAGCTACTTGGCTTCCTGACTGCTGAGCCTTCAACTACTGAGCAGTCTGACCACTCAGCTTTCTAAATTCTGAGTGTTCTGACTACTTGGCCATCTGGCTACTGAATCTTCTGGTTACAAGGCTGTTTCAGTAGAAGACTTTCTGACTAGAAAGCCTTCTGACTATTTGGCCTCTTGACTATTAAACCTTCTAATCACCATGCCATCTGACCAGTAGGCCTTCTGACTTTTGATCCTTCTGACTACTTTCCCTTCTGACTATCATGCCATCTGACTACTAGGCCTTCTTACTACTGAGCCTTCTGACTACTTGGCTTCCTGATTACTGAGCCTCCTGACTGACTACTTGGCCTTCCAGTTATTTGCTCTCATGACTACTGGGCCTTCTGACTACTTGGTCTCCCGACTACTGGGCCTTTTTATAACTGAGCCTCCTGATCCATACCCCTAGGCACATTCTTTAAATTCATTGATTTAAAAGTCTGTAATATTAGAAAAAATCTATGAATTCACAAATTATTTGTAACATGATCCTAATTTAATACCTTAAATTTGTTTTTTTCTTGCTGTTTTGGAAACATAGCCTATCCCCAAAAACATGGGAATTTTGACACATAAATGTTCCAAACTGGGAAATATTTAGTACTATAGGACATAGTAAGGATGTGTTTAAGCACTTTTTCATCAATACATATGTTTCACATTCTACAACCAAATTGCCCATTATTTGGTCAATGTTTGTGCAATTTTAATGAAGTTTTTTTCAGAATGTAGACTGGGAATTTTTGCAGACATTGTGGGAAAAATACATACTTTTGGCGTTGGGAAATTATATAGCCAAATAACGGCTATAAAATGGAAAAAAAAAAACAAAGCCATGTAAATATAAATCTAAAGTAAGAGAGAAAATACCAAGGTCTCTACTGGGGCTCGAACCCCAGACCTTGTGATCCCTAGGCGGACACTAACCACATCGCTAAAGCGTTAACCAAACAACAAGGCTGTTGGAAGTGGCCTATAAACCTATAGCCTTACTCATTTGGCTCATCAGGATGACTTATTTTATGATCTGATATTTTATAGTTGTCATCCCTCTAAGCCTTACCCGTATCTGCATTTTACAATTAAGAAAAAAGGGACATTAAAAAATCAAAAAAGTCATAATAACTATACTGGTCAGACTTAGTTGCTTTAATAAATTAAACATTAATATTCATGTAGAAACTTCAGATGGTTGAATTTAATTCCTAATTTTAAATAAGAGACTTATATCTTTGAAAATATGTGACAGGTGCGAGGAGAGATCTACCCTCACACCAGTTTCAATAAACAACAGACTGCCGATTTCACTAAATTGCAGAAACAAAACACAGAATATACATTCGTAAAATGTCAAGACTGGTAACATTGCCCGATCGGGCTTTTGACATAAAAACTAATATTTCTTGAAAATTAATGAAAATATTTCTTGCAAAATTTGTCCATCTATTAATCATTACATATGATACAAATTAAAATAAAAATAACTTGGGTTACCTCCAGTTTGGTAGAATTATTTACCCTTTTCAGATTTTTATGACGCATAATTTTTGAAGACCAAAATAAAATTGTTCTAATGCTAAGTTTAAAACAAAAAAGGGTTAAATGGCTTTCAAATGCTCTAAATCATTGCGCTAGTACATGAATGTATACATATTATTGTGCTTTCACTTAAAACATTATAGAAAAATGTTAGTTGTAAAAAAGTGTTCATACATCTGCACTGGAAGCAAAGTATTAATCCTAAATATATGGTATTGGCGCACAAGTTTGGAGCAACAGAATGTCATTGAACCCTTTTCTGTTTTAAACATTGCATTAAAACATAACTGTTTTGGACTTTAAAAATTATGCATCATAAAAATCTGAAAAAGGGAAGTAAATCTATAAAAACTAAAGGCAACAGATTTATTTCTATCTTAATATGCACCATATTTTATGCTTAATGAATGGGCCAAGTTTGAAAGAAATATCTTCATTATTTTTCAAGAAATATTAGTTTTTATGTTGAAAGCCCGATCGGGCAATGTTACCAGCCTGATAAACCTATCACTATAAATCATTCGATAACCTGTTACTAGTTCATTCCATAATTTGCAGACTCTCTTTGCAACAGCAGCTGATTTTCCATCTAATTTGCTTAAAACGTAAGCTTGCATTTCTTCTGGTAGGCAGCCAATGCTATCTTTCGTTCCATTCATCCTGGATCAATTGCTTTTGACTAACTTTACCGAAACACCGTTTTGCAACTTCAGCACTGCAATATCGGTATTTAAACAAATTTCATTCAGTGGTTAGCAAAATTTTAATGCATATGAATGAGGGCAAGATATATGTATCCTTTAAATTAAATGCCAATCTGCGCTTTTAGTGAAATCAAGAGAAATCAGCATAAATTTTCATCCCCGGATGTGCCTCTAATCCGGTGAAGTGGTACCAAATCAGCTAGTCTCGTCCTTAGTCAACTCGCCCCAATGTATATTCGTCCCGTGTACTTTACTAAGAATTTTTTGTGATTTCTTCCCATCGTTTGACCGTGATCTAAAGCACTAGCTAATTGAAAGGATTGTGGACTTTGCTAAAGTCCGGGTCGGGTTCAAGTGTATGGGTTTGTATGTGTTGAGTGGAGGTGCGAGGTGGAGGGCGGTATGGGCCCTTACATATATCCCAGACTCACCAGTTTCGACGCACATAACAAGCAACATGGCCGCGCTTTTTCATTCAGTAACATACGTGACTCTATTAGATGTTGCATGTACAATAACCTTTTATGCATTGACTCATACCAATAACATCTTATTCTAAACAACTGACTGCCAGAAATCAAAAGGTAAACAACAACTAGTGTGATCGGCCATACTTTTTTCTAACACACCTATTTCGACGCATCTTACATGATACTTGTTACGAAGCTTTTGATTGGCTTAAATATTTGTGCAATCACTGTAAGTAATGTGCTACACCATAACTGTCATGGATGTTGCAGTAAAACTTGACATAAAAGCAGATGCAAGTAGATAATCAATATTAAGGCCAAATGATATAAATAAATCTGAAAACATTTAAACATTCATGAACATAAGGGGCTAAGAACATAAATAATCACTCTGCTTTTTTAATACACATTGTCTGATTTTTTTCTTTCATTTTTCGGGACTGCAGTGTTTACAGAGGAATTTGGCACATTTTGTTTTATACAAAACTTTAGATGAACCCAGTGTTTGCAGCCTACTTGGCAAGAGAAAAAAAATGAAGTGTGTAGTAATGATCGCATTGATATATAATGCGTACACCTTCCAAAACAGTGCATAAAATAGTGCGATTACATATGTCACATGGCAGTGATGTGACCTTGATAGCACCAAAGTCAGCTGCAGACGTACAAAAAAATTTCCAGTAACTTTTTTAATCTAAGCTTCCACAGGGACGTTTTTAAAATGGATGAAAATTTGCATTAGTAGAAACATTAAAAATCATGTATAGGGTAAATAAGAGTTGATAAATATCTTCAAATCCCGAACTTTGCAACCTTTTTATCGGTAAAATTAACCATGATGTTTTCTGTCATTACACCCAGTAACTACGTCATCGGAAACCCAAAGTTAATCGAGAACGAGGTCAAAACAGAAATGGCGTCGAAATAGGTGTGCGTTAAATTACGTGGTGCGACGATACATGCCGTGAATTCCCGGTCAAAATTACCACTTTAGATTTTCGCAGTAGAGAACTGTGGCAAGTCTATATCTGCATGTAGTTTTCGTGTGGCTATCGGTGTGTAACATTAACGTATTCGCATTGACCGTTAATTATAGGCTATAGCATTTATTTTTATCCATCGGTATTTAACAAGTTAGAAGAGTTAAAGACCCACCAATACCTAGTGGTCTACCTTTTCCTCCCACATGAACTTTGTGCAAATAATTCTGGTAATACTGGTATCATACAACTATTCTACAAGATGACAGGTGGACAAGCTCAGTCTGGTTTTCATAACTTCATCTGCAAACTTACTCAGTCATTCTCTTCTCAGTATAGTTTTATAAAAAATAGAATAATAACTATCTTACACTGTATATAGAAACAAAGTGTGATCTAAACTCACCTTAATACATGAAGTACCGGGCATACTACTACATTAATTGAATAATATATTTAGTAATACATTGTCTTAGCCTTATATCTGTTACTGTCAAACTGTAATTAGACACTTGTTATTTCTCATTTCTCCATACAAAAATGTATAATTACAATTATGGAACAATCTGACTGAAGTACTTGATCTTCTAAACGAAGATCCGAGAATGACCCATTCTTAATCGTCTTCTGTACATTTTGATTTCCAGAATTGCTATTTTTATTTTACGCAATTCTATTTTTGTTTATTTTAACCAATGAGACGATTTGTTTGAATGTCAAAGATTAAGAAAAATGTGTAGGCTGTCAGGGACTCGAATCCGAGACCAGTCGCTTACAGAGCAAGTGCTCTACCGACAGAGCTAACCGACTGACACTTTACGTCATAAAAAATGTAACTATCAAAAACCCAGTCTAAATATAGATTTTTTATTCTTACAAAATGTTGTAAGTAAGCCTTCTGTCTGGCTAACGGAATGGTCGTCAGAACGAGGCTATCAATAGCACGTTTTCAGATCCTAAGAATAGCGTAATAGGAGATGTACTTTAGTCAGACAGCATTATGGAAATACAAATGGTTACAGTTAGTTAGTGGTGTGTCTTTAAGGTAACTTGACAATAGCCACTACTGACCTTGACATTTTAAAGGGATAAGTACAAATATATATAACTCTCAAAGTTAGAATTGAAGCTCAAACAAGAGATAGCACTATTAGTGACAAACGCCCCCGAGGTTTGTCCAAGAATGCTACAGTTTGATGCGCAAAATATGCCAGAATAGTTAAGGTATGACTAATTTTTCGACAACAGAAAAAATTTCTCCGAAGGTAACCTTGACCTTAGAGCTAGGGCCTGGGTCTTGAACATAACACACTAACTCATCATAGGGAAAATTGTGACAAATAATGTTTGATGATGGCAGAGTTATTGACTGGACAAGAAACATAAATGTTAGCTTTTTAATCTAAATTTGACTTTGACTTTGAAACTAGAGATTTTGGACTTGCGTCTGACACGTCAACGTTTATGCCATGTAATTTTAAAATGTCTTCATCGACGGAATAGGTATGGAACTGACAAGAAACACACCATGTAAACCGTTAACCTCTAAATGTGACATCGATCGTGGAGCTAGTGGTCTGGTTGTTATGCACGAGACGTTTTCTCGTTATCGGGGAATATTTCTGCTAATTAATTTCGAAATTTCTTGATTAATGACAGAGTTACGAACCGGATATGAAACAGACCCTTTTAACCTTTCACTTGACTTCTAAGTGTAAACTTGGTCTTGGAACTAGGGGTCTGGGTCTTGCGCGAAATCATTTTGTGGGGTCGAATCTACGTGAGTTTGTTTCATGTTTTGTGTGTGTGTGTGTGTGTGTGTGTGTGTGTGTTTTCTTTTCGTTTTCTTTTTCATTCCCATATTTTTGTTTCATTCTTCGATGGTTTGTATTTGTATGTATGCCTTTATATAAAACAACAGTATGTTTATTATTTGCATGGCTTAAATGCATGAATTTAGTCAATATCATCTTTGATATAATGGTAAACTTTTCTGACCTGCCATATCGGCTTATGATAGTGTTGTCACATAGTTCATGAAGGAATCTAAATGTTTACGAGAAAAAAAATAATGTCGATGGTGAGTTTCGAACCCACACGGTAAAATATTTGTTTAACATGGACTGTATGCTTTACCACTGAGCTAATTTGCAACTGGTACAAAATCATAGAATATTTAGATTGTAACATGATTAATGACAGAGTTACGAATCGGATCTTAACCTTTCACTTGACTTCTAAGTGTAAACTTGATCTTGGAGCTAGGGGTCTGGGTCTTGCGCGTAACACATTGCCTCCTTATGGTAAACATTTATGCCAAGTTGTTTCAAAACACCCTCATAGATAACAGAGTTATATATCGGACACGTAAAGATCTATTATGATATGACTTCTAAATATGACACTAACTTTGGAGCAAGGGATCTGGGTCTTGCGCGTGACACATTGTCTGATTATAGTTACCATTTATGCCAAGATATTTCAAAATCCCTCCATGGATAGCAGAAATATGGACCGGACACAAAAATAACACTGTTAACACCTTGACCTTGGAGCTAGGGTTCTCATTTTGATAAACATTTATGCTAAGTACTTTTAAAACCTCTTGATGAATGGCAAAGTTACGATCCGGACACAAAAGAGACTGTTTGACTTTTAAGTGTGACCTTGACCTTGCAGAAAGGGGTCTGGGTGTTACACATGAAACGTCGTCTCATTAAGGTTAATATATTTATGCCAAACTATCCTCATGGATGACAGAATTACAGCACGGACAAGAATTTACAAAGTTACGGTCGGCATTAAAATCAAAGAACATACTGTAGTGTAAATAAAAAGTTATTTGCTGAAACATATTTAAATGATGTAAGGATGTTATCATTAAATAAAATCCTAAAATTATCTAATACAGTACATGCGTGAAAAAGATGCGCAGAAATTACTACCGCGAACGTCTTTAATAACAACATAATATATCAGGCCCTAACAAAATCTGAAAAATAGATTCCTCAGAAGCAACGAGGACAAAACAAATAGTAAATATTGCAGACTCGATTTGTTGTTGGTTTAATTTGTACGCTAGTCAGCAGTGTACATGTATTTAGATAATTTACAACCATACTTTGCACGGAATGAATTTGCAACCATGCTTTGCACGGAGTGTCATGGATCAGAGGGATAGACTGGTTATATTCATCACTAAAACCCGGCAAACTGTATGAAATCTAAAGTGGTAGGATATTCATGGCATGATTTTTTACAGTTACGCTGTACTTTTAGCTGAATAAAATGTAGTGTGTTTTTCTCTTTGTTTTAACTTTTGCAAAATATATTTCCATAGTAGACCTATACTAAGCGTACACGTTACCTTTTTTCTTCGTAAATGTATGTTTATTAATTTGCATATCTAACTTTATTTTATGCACTGCATTATGTGATTTCCAGATTGAGATCAAAGTGCCTTTACACAATTTTCTACATTGTTTACACATTGCTTTTTTATAAACGGTAAGCCTACGTAGTTTTTACATGTTATAAGAATGACCTTACTGTCGGGAAAGCCTGAGCTCGTATGATAATGTAGCTTCCTGTGTGAAAGTAGGCTAATTTAGTAAATTAATTGTGTCATAACATTTGTTTTGTACATTGATGCAAATACAAGAGCAATATTATATCTAAGTAATCCATTCTAACATAGTCATGGATAATAAACCTGCATGGCATGCGATAATCGAAGGACAACAGCATATCGAATGTAGGCCACTTATCTATTTGCTCAGAGAAATAAAAAAAATATTTTTTTCCCCAATAACAAGTTTACAAGATGCCAAATATGTAAAGGATATTTGTTTGTTTCAGTGTAAAATTGAAATGTCTTTCAAGAGTGGACAAGCATCATTTTCACGTGTGGCATAGATATGAGTGAAAATGTAAGGTATGGTGGTCATTAAATCTATACCGAGCTCCGAATTTGGCTACCCCTGTCGGGCGTAAATCAGACGACAGCATGTCAATACATGCGCTCAGCTGTTTAGATGGGGTAGAAGCTATATGACTAGGTGTTCATGAGTCTGGCTCCCCGATTACATGGTTATTTATTTTTAAATACTGCAAACTTTTTATAAAAAAAAAATAAGCCTCTAAAATAACATTTTTATCTGATACACTTCTTTGTCAATTTTTTTTTTCATATCCTTGAACTGTCAAAGCCAAATTATAACATAATTATTTTGGTTGCAGAAGGAGCTCGTAGAATATATTTTATCATTGAAATAGTTATTACGAGCGGAGGGGGAAAATATATTTGCTATTTTGAGATAATAAGATCATTCCTGGAATTGATTTCATTCCAGACCCACGTGGTACCACGTGGGTCTGGAATCGAAATCAATTCCAGGAATGATCTTATTACATGCAATAAGTAGCATAAAGTCGTTACTTACGTACTTACTGAGACCAAAATTTTATCTATATCTAAGTCTAAGCAGTTGTCCTAGAATATTATTTGAGCAGCACCATAGTGCGTTTGCGACCAGCATGGCCCCAGACCAGCCTGCGCATCCGCGCAGTCTGATCAGGATCTATGCTATTCGCTAACGGTTTCCCTAATGGCAACTGGCTTTGACAACGAACAGCATGGATCCTGTCTGCCTACATGCCTAATGGTCGTCCTCTAACAGTTATTTTATTGACATAGATTTACATTTGATTTTAATATTTAATTAAAATGACCCCAACCTTTCGTATAGGTACCTTTAAAATAAACAGAAACATTCAAATACCTGACTTCCACACATTAACTATTCTGGTTTAATTTTGGAATTATAACTAGATAGTGCAAGATATTATTAAAGTTATCGGCTTTCATTAAATCATTACTGTAATGGATTTCTACATTCATATCGATCGCAAGCTAAGGCTGGACAATTCTCATCATATTTATTCTCGTCTGCTAGTCGCTGTAGCCCTAACATCACTACATGGCTATTTTCATCAACTCTAGCACCGTTTCCCTCTCAGTGCTACCGCATTCACAGCTTATCGCTTTTGTACGGCCGTCTGGTGATGTGACTCACGGCCATGTTCCTCACTAGCATGCGCATTGTCTCCATAACTATTTTTGGTGTGTCTGATTCCTGCATTTTAGGCGGTCCTAAAATTAAGGAGAATTTCGTGAAATGCCAATCAATCAACATGCCGAACCGACATTGGGGCATTAATATTGATGGTTATTTATATACGCGGGTTGTTCATTTCATTCCCGGACGACCGCTCTAAATTTCGACAATATCACCCGATTGTATTGAAATTTTATACAACGCGAGGTTTTCATATTGTGAATATGTTTAGAACGTCACACTACAATAAATAGTATTCCCTATATATTCTATATAAAACTGACATTTTTAAAGAGCTACCAAACATTGCTAGACCCATTTCAGAGAACAAATCCTTACCTCATTTTAAAGAGTTATGATAAAACTGATATAAAATGAAGATAAAAGTAGGGGTCATGTACCTTCTAAGAGATATTTCTCTTGTCACATTTGCTTACTGTAAAATCACATCAAAATCACACTGCTGTGACCTGGAAGTAAGTTACTCATACTAAAATTGAGTTTCAGTTCACCAAATACAACCCCCTCTCCATTTTTTTTTACCAAAATGTCAAATATACATCCAAAATGAAACGTCAGTGCAGAAAATGTTGGAAGATGACAAAGGGGTTACCGTCAGGGAAGTTGCCGAAGCCTGTGATATTATTTCGTGTGGGGACTGCGTATAGAATACTCACGGATGATTTAAAAAAGAAGAAAGTGTGACATCAGAGGTGTATGACGGCCGCTGGTCGCTATTTTGAGAAAGAATGAGCTTCTGAATTATTGACGTTTTTGTGACGTCGAAAGTGTCAACGTCAACGTGGGCCGCTTACCGTTTCCTAGGTATTATCATTTTTTGATTTCTTACAAACCGATAGTCGTATCACAATGAAATTTTGCACATTAATACAGATATGATTGAAGTATAATATGCTTGTTTTATTATTTCTAAACATCAAATAGTTCAAGAGTTACTGCGGTTGTCCGGGAATTAAATGAACAACCCTCGTACATGTATAAGAATTTGTTTACGTTGTAGTCCGCAGGAGACCAGTCGGGGTTAGTATTTGTACCAACGTGTCGTTGCAAGTTCAGTATCTGAATTAGCGACTGGAACGCACACGTCGTGTTCTTAGAGGTGATGGGAACTCATTTGATGTTCTTATATGATAATAACAATATATTTCACGTGACCGAGGGCTAGGCAGATGAGGGTGCGAGGAGTGTCGCACTTTCCATGACCTCTATCAAACTGAATTTACTTTAGATATTCGTCGTTAAAAAACTCGCGGCACAAAGACGACAACAGTTATACTCGGGCGTAATTTTCTTTCTTTTTGGCGCTTTAAATTGATCAAAGTTATCACATGGCTCATAGTAATATTTATGATAACATATGAACTAAAACGGCATTAGAGCCGAATTAGAAAAAGAGATGTTGATACACGATGTAAAATGTGTTGACGACAAAGAGAGTTGTTGCTCAGTTATATAGGGGTGTTAATTGATATAAGAAAACGAGATAACCAGATGTGACATTGGTTAGATCGTAAAAAGAACTGGATTAGCAGCTACCGTTTATAATATACAAAATATGATATAAATTATATTCATGAAGGATATATACATAGATAAAACATTCTTCCATTTAAAATGTTAGAACAGGTTTTGGCTAACTAGCCTGGAATCACTGAGAAATATTTCCAACATATCCACATATGAAATGTTTTTAAAAAATCTGGTTCGACTTCTGTTACTTTTGTGTAAGGTGCAAACATTTTATCAAGACAAGCGATTCTGTTTCTACGCTAGATCTTTAACAAAACGGACATTTACGCTATTCTGCAGCCGGGTTCTCATAATTGCCAGTCTGTATTTGTACTGAGGCTGTGCTACAACGAAACTTACTTAATTCTGACCTGTAACTCAGTTCTAAGAAGAACAAGTTTCCAATAGTTTTCTACTACAAAGTCTGTTTTAAATGTAAAATATATTCTTAACTTATTAGAACCTGTACCTTTAATATTACCTCGTCTATTTATTGCTGTTCTCCATTCTGTTACATACATCATCAACTTTAGCAACGCTTCCCTTCTCACCGCTGCTGCCTCCACTGCCGATTGCAGCTCCAAAATTACTGACTTTACCATCTTCACGAATTATTTCACAACTTTCCTTTTCACCGTTACTGTATCCGCTGCTGGTTAGCAACATCGCCGACATTACCATCTTAACCAGCTGTAGCACCATTTTACTCTCACCGCTACTGCATCTTTGTACGGACCACTCTTCTTTCCATTCTGTAATGCGGCCCACAGCCATGTTCTCCAGAAGTACAAAAAAAAAAAACTGAGATTGAAGCACACTGTCTCCCCAACTTTTTTGGTGTGTCTGGTTCTTGCTTTTTATACGGTCCTAAAATTACGGAGAATTTCGTTAAGTGCCAATCAACTTGCCGAACCGACTTTGGGACATTTCAGTTGGTGATTAGTAATATATTTGATTTTTTTCACATTGAAAGTAGTAGTACGCAACGAAACCAGGAGAGCTGTAAGGATTGGTTTTAGTATGCAAGTTCAGTTTGGAATTAGCGGCTGAAAAACACTTATCGTTCTTGTGGTCATAGAGTCCATTTGATGTTCTTATCAACACTATAATAACAATAATCTTCGCGTAACTGAGGACTAACTAGACGTGAGCGTGAGGAGTGTCTCACTTTTCATAACCTCTGTCAAAGTCAAATGAGCTGATGAATTAATTGTGTAGATATTCGGCGTTAAAAAGTAAAAAGCTTGCGACACAAAACTACAATAGTCAAAAGCTGGTTTCTTTTGTTTTTTCCTTTTTGGGGCTTAATTGTTCAGTTATCAGAGGGCTCATAGTAATATTTACAATATTACATGAGGGTATCTGGCAGATAAATGAATGGAAACTTTTAGTTATTGCACTCAAACTCCGACTTAAAGAATATTTTTTTGTATGTAAGAGGAATTCTGAATGTCTGCATGCATGTATACGATTGTTTGTTTTTGCTGGTTAAACCACACTGAAAATAAGTATTCATGGCATGTTTATGTTATGTACGCTTTGTATATTACCTTTCATAATTAAAGAATTTATATTATTATTATTATTATTATTATTATTATTATTATTATTATTATTATTGGAAATGTAATTTATTTGTTTGTCCCAACTGACGTTTTTTACTCGTCAACAATAACGTCCTATATGTCAACGTCACAGTGACGTACAACGTCGGTAACGTCAATGTTCTAGACGTCAAAGTCATAGTAACCCAAAAACCGTGAAAGCAGACAGGAGGAATTTTTATTTAGTAATTAAAAATGGAAACAAGAGACCAATGGTACAAGCCAAACTTATTATACAACATTCATTACAGTAAGTGAACTTTTATTTAATCATTTTATGGCATTACGGCTCATCTGAGTTCATGAATTCTGAGAGAACAGGTTACAAAAGTAATGATGATAATAAAAAAAAATAAAAGATAATGGCATTGTTTTGTTGTAGTCCCCTCTATTTATGGAATGAACAAAAATAATAAAGGCAGATAAAGTATGTTATTAACCTTTCAAACACTCTTAGGGATGGTGTTTGGGGATTGATGCGGATATAACATACTTTATTCCGCAGAGGGATCTATATCCTGATGTGGCCAAGATAATAACATTATTATTATTATCATCATCATCAGCAGCAGCAGCAGCAGCGTCATGATTATTAGTATTATGAGATAACATTATGAAAAAGTGCTAGATTTGAAACCAAAAACAGTATAAGCGTATAGCTATATAAGTTTTATGGAATGACATATCACTTATCAAGAGATAGTTTTTTTTATTATTAATTCTAGCATTTTTCGAAACGCAACTTAAGCCTCCTTTCTACCAAGACTTAGAAGAATAGACTAGTTCGCGAATGTAACAAATTAATTAGGGATGAGTTATTTTTTTCTTTTTGTAACGTTACTTTTTTCTGCTCTCTCTTCCGAAAAATGCTGGTAACATTTTACGCTCCTTAGCTATCTCTTTCAAATGAAGTGTCAGTACTTTTTGCCTACTGTACAGGGCTAACTTAAAAAAGTGCTAGCTGTTTTACATTAACTTATGTATCTTTAATCAAGAGAGAGCTCTGTTTTTCTGTAAGTGCTTGCTCTCAGAGGTACCACTTTACATCATAAGACGAGTATGTAAGATCGAAAACCCGAATAAGGAGTAATTAAGGAACTGGTTCCTTATTCCTTTTTCAAAAGTCGAATAGAAAACAGAAAATGAAAAATATTTTAATCGCAATAAAATCTTGTCAAAAAGTGTATATACATTATCGTTATAAAATGTTTTAAGGATATAAATTAAGTGGTATTTTCCACGGATATGAGAGGGTACGACTCAAATTAGAGGTACAAAGTTCAAATAAGGAACTGGAGTATTCGGGTACGACTTGATACAAGCAGTGAGATAATAATCCTTAAAATGAACGCGTTAGATCATAACACATATCTACTCCATGTACCCGATCTTGGTCTCAAATGGTAGTCAGAACCAGTAACAATACGCTGGCATACTGTATGATTATGCTTCTTAGCCAAATGGGCTCGAACTGGGTCGAAAACCTTCCAAACTTAAACATTGTTAAAATTGCGATGATTTCAGTGCGAACATTACCTTAATAATAATGTTATCATATGATGTGAACATCCGGTGCTAGCAAAGGGCTATCCTAGATACCTTGTTTTGGAGAGGACCTATACATATACGTCCATAAATGGTAGTTACTAAGCCAACATTCTGAGTTCTGTAGCTCGAAATTTCTAAAAACTAAGTTGAAATTTTGAGTTACATATCTTGAAAGTTTGAGCTTTTTAACTTCGACTTACTATCTCGAAATGTCGAGTTGGTATCTCGAAATTTCAAATAAGTACGTCGAAATTTTATGAAAGAAATAACACTAGCACTGATTTTTTCCCATATTAAGTTTTATACAAAATTCCTCATAGAGAATACTCTTCTGAAGTTTTGACCGGAATTGAAATGTCTGACATGGATCGTTAATAAATATAGACCAGGACCCAGTTGTTTTCGAAACTTTAACGGGCGATTAAGCTAACGGTTGATTAACTTTTAGAGTTATTTTTCGGCATTTCAGAAGACTTTGAAAAACAAATGTATGAGTTAAGAATTATGAACAATGAAAACTCTTTACAATAGAGTCAAAACATCATACCAGTGTTTCCCACCAAGTCTAGTATTTTGAATCCAAATTTAACCACCGGTTAGTTTAACAGCCGGTTAAAGTTTCGAACAACCGGCCCCTGGTTGCAAGGGTATAGAACTAAATTTGGAGGCTAATCTTTAACTCCTGCATCTGATAAGTTTTGTCTGCACATTTTTTTTTTTCAAATAGGCAAATGACATGATTCTATTTTTTCATCCTTGAACCAAAGGTTAATTGTTTTAGACTGTGTCAACCATTGCATCTAATTGCTTGTTCCTAAAATTTGAAATTGGCCAGTGGTAAGGTATCTTAGACTGGTATCAAAACCTTACAGCCTAGACTATAACCTGAACTATAATCTGCATATTCAATTTGTTTACAGTTAATATAAACGTGTTTTATGTACAGAACTGTGTCTATCGATTTCAGGACCACCTAAAAAGCCAGAGCCACATGAAAATTCAGATCAAACCAGAAAGCCGAGTCAACGCAAGATGGTTGTAGATACAATTCGTTACAATCCTAGTGTGTGCACATGCGGGGAACATGGATGCCAGCCCCAGTATAGGATGGAGAGGAAAGTTCGGTGGATAAATGAAGAAGAATGCTCAAAAGAACAGAAGGGCGAAGCGGAAAAGAAAGAAAGCGAAGGTAAATGCGGTGACAGAAATGGTGTAAGCGAAGGCGACGGTAGATGTAATGGCAGAATTGATAATGACGAAGAGGATGGTAGATGCAATGGCAGGGTTGATGGTGGCGAAGGAGGTGGTAGATGTGATGGCAGAGTTGATGGTGACGAAAGCGATAGTAGTGGTGATGGCAATGTGGATGGTGACGTAGGCGGTGATAAATGTGACGGCAGAGCGGATGATCACGAAGGCGATGTTAAATGCAATGGTAGAGCGGATGGTGGCGTAGGCGACGATAAATATGATGGTAAAGCGGATGGTGACGAAGGCGATGGTAAATATGACGGCAGAGTTGATGGTGACGTAGGCGGTGATAAATGTGACGGCAGAGCGGATGATCACGAAGGCGATGTTAAATGCAATGGTAGAGCGGATGGTGACGTAGGCGGTGATAAATATGATGGTAGAGCGGATGGTAACGAAGGCGATGGAGGATGTGATGGCAGAGTCAATGGTTACGAAATCGACGGTAGATGTGATGGCAGAGTTGATAATAACGAATGTGAAGGAGGATGTGATGGCAGAGTTGATATCGGCGATGGTGATGGTAGATGCGATACCAGAGTCGATGTTGACGAAGGTGATGGTAGGTGTCATGACAGAGTCGATGGTGAAGAAAGTGATGGTAGATGTGATGGCAAAGTTGATGGTAGCGATTGCGATGGTAGAATTGGTGTTCACGATCATGATAGATTTGGTGGATGCGTTGGTGGTCAAGACGAAGGCAGCTACAATGGTAGCTACGATGGCAGGCTTCCTGCTGGTGAAGCTGATGACAGATCCGTTGGCATTGATGATTCTGATAGCTATGCCAGGTCCGATACCCATATGTCTGGTACCAGCAGTGTTTGGAAAGACGATACTGAAGAAATCGCTCCTGCGTTCGGAATAATGTCTATCTATTGCAACAGTGAACTACACAAATAGTAAGTGATTTAGATGTGAAAGTTTAAATTAAGTAATTAAGTGATGGTATACCATGGTGGCATAAAAGGGGCATGGTTTTTGTTGTTGTGTTTTTGTTTGTTTTGTTTGGGTTTTTTTGTGGGGGACCTAAACATGCGAACGCTGTGGCGCGCCGACTCAATGAAATTCAACAGAAACTATGTTTCCCACGGCCTGTTTATGCTACTGTTGTATTCCACCATTGTTTATTCATTAATGTCTCAGTGTATAAAAATATTTATTTAGCATAGGATGACTTTTTCATTCTTTTTTTTTTTTTTTTACAAATCGGATTGAAATTTGACACAAATAGGGATTAATTGATGGCAATTCATTTTCCATTACGTAGATCTATATATTTTCTCCTTTATTATATATTTCATTCAAATATTATCTCGTATCTATAAAACTTTTTTCAGGGGAAGAGATCAAGGCGAGACTGACAAGAAATAAGTATCTGTATGCAGCCAACTTTGAGATTTCTTTTATCTTTTGCAATAAAATCAAATATCATCCTTCAACGTTTTTATTTGTCTTCAGTAATCTATGACACACTGTCTACCAGATAATTCTCATAACAGAAGTGCATGTAGATCTAACTGAATGTCTGCAAATTCGCTAAATATGAAATATTGCTTTCTACTCCAGTGACAGTATCATAGCTTTTCTATACTGTATAATTATATAGGCCATTCTAACACGACCCGATTTGTTTTCCTGTTATTAAACAAAGCAGGCTGAAAACTGTGTCATTTTTTCTGACGTTACAATTATGGCATAGCGGCGTACTTGAAAAGAAATTAACAGAAATCAGCCTCCTCGAAAACAGTCACTGACACGGACCCGACGCACGGCGATCATATTTCAACGACGTTAACGACGCTATGCCTTCATTGTGATGCTTTCATTAAATTTGCATTAATTCATATTTGTAAATTTCTTTTATAAATTTTAATGAGCAATACTTATTCATAATAAGTTGTTTAGGTAAAATACTAAAAGGTATGAACACTTATGACACGCATCTCGGGCAGGGTACTCAACGTAGTTTATGAATTTCAGCTGCTGTTCGCCAAAGTTTCTCCATAACTAAGCAACTGTCTTATTATCTATGAGAGTCGATGACGACATTACATGCATTATAAACAGTAATACTCACTTAATTTAAACGTTGATTTCTTCCGCCTCCCACGTCGGAATGACGCCATACTCTAGATGCATGTCGCCCTGGCGTGTTGCTGCACTTAGACATATTTTCAGGCAAACAATTAATGCGAACATTAGCGATCGAATCAAATCACGACAGATCAAAAAGCGGTTGCCCCGGCTATGCGTAGCTATGGTTATAAAAACGTTCGACGCTCTTCGCCTATCAGCAAAAATGTTCCAACAAATGTATGACCAAATTACAGAAAGATTGCGAATTACAACGATATATTTCACATTGCTATTTACACAATATGCAACATTTGACAGCAAAAATCTACGTTATTTTTTAACAGCCCTCGTATATCTATTTCATAAATATTTGCAACTGGTTTGGTATCATTTGAAAGTGTATTGCCTACTGAAAAAGGAAACATACTAGTAAATTACATGACAAAATATGTTATAGAATTTTGAATTTGTTTCTACTTTATAGTTTTCATTGATACTTTAACAGAAATCCAGTTATTACAGTGAAAGATTTATCATTTTGCAGTCATAAAAAAAAACAAGACTGTAGTTATTCGTGCATATTATTATTGTCATCTTATTTACTAACTTTTGTTCAGCAGCCACAACTCTTTCAAATAATACCAGAAAAAAAAAACGCTGTCCGTAAGACAGCCAAGCTCGACTATTCGAAATATTGTCCCAGAAGCAGGAAAATATTACCCAAAAAAGTTAAATATCAAAAGAGTTTTAAGTTCAAAAGGGGGAATAATTTGACCAAAATGCATATCAGTTATGGGACTTGCTGCTATCAACTAGTTTTATAACCCCGAAGGCACATGTGAAGTTTCAATTCAATATCTGCATTAGTTTTGGAGATAGAAACTTGTATGTAAAACTTTAACCAGAATTTTCAAAGTCTAAAAGGGGGCATAATTTGCCCAAAATACATGCCAGAGTTATGGGACTTGATCCAGTGAGGTTGGTAATTGATCTAGAAAAAGAAAAAATAAGTTTTAAATCTATATGCCTTTTAGTAATAGCTGTATGTACTTGCACGCAAAACTTTAACCAGAATTTGCTAAGTCCAAAAGGGGACATAATTTGGCCAAAATGAAGGTCAGAGTTATGGGACTTGCTGCTAACAACTAGTTTTATAACCCCGAAGACACATGTGAAGTTTCAAATCAATATCTGCATTAGTTTTGGAGATAGTAACTTGCATGTAAAACTTTAACCAAAATTTTCTAAGTCTGAAAGGGGGCATAATTTGCACAAAAAAATGTCAGAGTTATGGGACTTGACCCAATGAGGTTGGTAATTGATCTAGAAAAAGAAAAAAAATAAGTTTCAAATCTATATGCCTTTTAGAAATAGCTGTATGTACTTGCACGCAAAACTTTAACCAGAATTTTCTAAGTCCAAAAGGGGGCATAATTTGGCAAAAATAAAGGTCAGAGTTATGGGACTTGCTGCTATCAACTAGATTTATAACCCCGAAGACACATGTGAAGTTTCAAATCAATATCTGCATTAGTTTTGGAGATAGTAACTTGCATGTAAAACTTTAACCAAAATTTTCTAAGTCTAAACGGGGGCATAATTTGCTCAAAATACATGTCAGAGTTATGGGTCTTGACCCAGTGAGGTTGGTAATTGATCTAAAAAAGGAAAAAATAAGTTTCAAATCTATATGCCTTTTAGAAATAGCTGTATGTACTTGCACGCAAAACTTTAACCAGAATTTTCTAAGTCCAAAAGGGGGCATAATTTGGCCAAAATGAAAGTCAGCGTTATGGGACTTGCTGCTAACAACCAGTTTTATAACCCCGAAGACACATGTGAAGTTTCAAATCAATATCTGCATTAGTTTTGGAGATAGTAACTTGCATGTAAAACTTTAACCAAAATTTTCTAAGTCCAAAAGGGGGCATAATTTGCTCAAAATACATGTCAGAGTTATGGGACTTGACCCAGAGAGGTTGGTAATTGACCTAAAAAAAGAAAAAATAAGTTTCAAAGCTATATGCCTTTAATTGATGGCTGTATGTACTTGCATGCAAAAACTTAACCAAGGTGTGACGCCGACGCCGACGCCGACACCGACGCCGACGCCAGGGTGAGTAGAATAGCTAGACTATTCTTTGAATAGTCGAGCTAAAAACAATTAAAAAAAAAACGTGGGGTCACCAGACATCGAAATGTTATCTATTTGTGGATCGGATTGTTTTTGCCCTATATTAACTAGAACCAACGTATGAATTGGCGTTTTGGTACACGTGACATGCAGAGATTTGTGTTCACATGGACATTTATACTTCGTTGCTACAGCAACTACACGAAACACGTGTTTTCTACAATATTACCCTCTGTGCATGTATCAAGTTTCAAGAAAAAATACTTGTACTGATGAAGTAATGGAAGGAATCAGTTTATTGTCTGACTAATTGACGCACGGGCATACGGGAAAGTGGCTAACAATAAATCCCAGGCGACTTACAAACGTCGTTTATTAAAGCAATACTCTTTTTAAAGCGAATACTTCCGCGTTTAGATATCAATTGTGTCGCTTTTGTAATAAAATGTTCCACTTTTTTTAAGAGAAATATTGAATCTGAAAATGACAAAGATGCCCATCAAACAGTTTGAATCTATGATTGTGGTTTGTTTAGTTCAATATGATAGACCACACACTAAAGCTTTGTGTCGAAACAATGCATTGTTATGGTAACCAAAAGGAAATAATTCCCTTTGTCTGAATATTTCGAATTGAACAGAGTTAAGTGGCAGTACTTTGTTTCTTGCGGTTTATTGGAAGTATGTCGCTCCTGTGTACGTGCAATACAATATATTCGAGTACCATATACATTAAAATAGTTAAAGCAACAGTATACAGATATTCAATGCATTAGCATTATACCATCCAAACACCTGGTTACACAATATCTATCAGTAATACATAATTATTGCAAAGTTTAAAACCATTACACTATATCAAACACTTATACATACTTATAAAGTTACAAGCCGAAACCTTGTTACACTATATATGTAAATTTATCACAATTTTTATAATTTAGATCTCGTTGGTTATCATTAATTAAGAATCAGCTAATATCACATATGAACTAAAATGGAAGATGACAAAACGGCATTAGAGTCGAATTAGAAAAAGAGATGTTGACACACGATCTAAAATGTGTTGACGACAAAGGGACACAAACATTTATAAAACCATATGTGACATTAGTTAGATAATAAAAAAATCTGGATTAGCAGCTACCTATTATAATATACAAAATATTATACAAATAAAGATTGTAAATTATATGATGATTGTACTTAGATATCGAGAATATTAGGTTACTGTCTGATAAATTTATTAGGCGAGTTGAAGAAAATATATTAGGCGAGGCTCTGCCGAGCCTTATATTTTTTCGTAGACGAGCCTAATAAATTTAAATTGATTCAGACAGTAATCTAATATTCTATTTATCCTATTTGTTCAGAAAATTAGGAAAAAGTCGTTGGAAAGAGCAACAGCGTGCAGACTTGACGTCATATAATATGACGTTTGCTAGTGTAATTCAGTTTGTGGAAAAATGAAAAAATGCAATAATTTTTTTGTTTCTGGATAAAAACTTTTGATTTTACCACTTATTTTCTTAGTTAGAACATTTTCAATACAATGATAACAGTTTCAATGAAAAAATCAGAAAAAAAATTGTTTTCAAAATTTCCGGCTGAAGTGCTGTAAAAGTGAAAAATAGCAATAACTTTTTTGTTTCAGGATAAAAACCTTTGATTTGACCACTCATTTTCCAAGTTCAGGCATTTCCAATACAATGGTGATGATTTAAATGCAAAATTTTGATAAAATAAGTGATTTCAAAAGTTCCCGCAAAAGTGATATCTTGACACTGACTAGGTAAAGCAAAGTTTATTAGGCAGGCCGATATTGCGCTATATCTTATATGAGGGTAGGATAAAAAACGTTTTCCAAATAAGATGCCAAAACAGAGTTTGGCTGACTAGCCTGGAATTAATGGCATGTTTATGTTATGTACGCCTGGTATATTACCTTTCATAATTAAAGACTTTATGTTATTATTATTATTATTGGAAATGTAATTTATTTGTTTGTCCCAACTGACTATTTTTACTCGTCAACAAAAACGGAAAACTTAAATTGCCCTACGTCAACGTCACGGTGACGTACAACGTCGATAACGTCAATGTTTCAGACGTCTAAGTCATAGTAACTCGAAAACCGTGAAAGCAGACAGAAGGAATTTTTATTAAGTAATTAAAAATGGAAACAAGAGATCAGTGGTACAAGCCAAACTTATTATACAACATTCATTACAGTAAGTGAAGTTTTATTTAATCTACGAAATTATTTTTTTTTTTGCCATTAAGGCTCAACTGAGTTCATGAATTCTGAGAAAACAGATTACAAATTAAGAAATGAGCCGTGCCATGCGAAAACCAACATAGTGGGTGTGCGACCAGCATGGATGCGCGGATGCGCAGGCTGGTCTGGATCCATGCTGGTCGCACACCCACTATGTTGGTTTTCCCATGGCACGGCTCAAATGATGATAATAGAATAATAAAAGATAATGGCATTGTCTTGTTATAGTCCCCTCTATTTATGGAATGAACAAAGTTAATAAAGGCAGATGCAATATGATGAGTTATCAACCTTTCAAACACTCTTAGGGGTGGTGGTTGGGGATTGATGTGGATTATAGCCTATTTTTTCCCGTAAAGGGGTCTATATCCTGATGATGCCAAGATAATAACATTATAGTAATAATAAAAATAATAATAATCATCATCATCATCATCAGCAGCAGCAGCAGCAGCATCATTAGTATTAATATTAGTAACATTAAAAAGATAGCACATTAAGATATACATGCATCAACAGAGAGTATGAGATAACTTGTTACACAAAAGTGCTAGATTTGAAACCAAAAACATTATAGGCGTAGAGCTATATCGTAGAGCTATATAAGAGTTTAATGGAGTGTGATATCGCTTTAACACTAAAATCAAGAGATAGCTCTTCTTATTACTACTAGCATTTACCCTGCTTTTCTATAATGAACTTGTCAATCTTTCAATTTCGAGAGTACCATTTAACTGTGCATACCAAAAAGATACTGACTGAATGGCGAACAGTGCAGATCATGATCGGATGTGCAGGCTGATTGGTCGCAAAGGCAGAATCAATCGTGTCCAGCATGATAAGGGTTAAACGGTTTAAGTCTCCGTTCTGCTAAGGCTTAGAAGGATAGACTGGTACGAGTTAGTTTTTTTCTGTTTGTAACGTTACTTTTTCTGCGCTCTCTTCCGAAAAATACCGGTTACATTTTACGCTCACTAGTTATCTCTTTCAAATATTAAAAAGTGTCAGTACTTTTTGCCTACTGTACAGGGCTAATTTAAAAACGTTCTAGCTGTTTTACATTAATTTATGTATCTTTTATCAAGAGAGAGCTCTGTTTTTCTGTAAGTGCTTGCTCTCAGAGGTACCACTTTACATCATAAGACGAGTAAGTAAGATCGAAAACCCGAATAAGGAGTAAGGAACTGGTTTCCTATTCCTTTTTCAAAAGTCGAATAGAAAACAGAAAATGAAAAATATTTTAATCGCAATAAAATCTTGTCAAAAAGTGTATAAACATTATCGTCATAAAATGTTTTAAGGATATAAATTAAGCGGTATTTTCCACGGATATGAGAGAGTATGACTCAAAATAGAGATACAAAGTTCGAATAAGGAACTGGAGTATTCGGGTACAACTTGGTACAAGCAGTGAGCACATAACCCTTAATCGCGGTTGAAAACGTTCCGCAGCATAAAATGAACGCGTTAGTTCATAACACATATCTACTCCATGTACCCGATCTTGGTCTAAAATGGTAGTCAGAACCAGTAACTATACGTTGCTATACTGTATGTTTGTGCTTTCTAGCCATATGGGCTCGAACTGGGTCGAAAATCTTCCAAACTTAAACATTGTTAAAATGGCGATGTTTTAAGTGCGAACATTACCTTAATAATAATGTTATTATCTGTGAACCTCCGGTGCTACCAAAGGGCTGTCCAAGATACCATTTTTGACCAGGACCTATACATGTATGTCCATAAATGGTAGTTACTAAGCCAAAATTCTGAATTTTGTAGCTCGAAATTTCTAGTTAGTAAGTGAAAATTTGGAGATAGTCAAGCTTTTGAGTAAATAAGTTGAAATTTTACCCCATTATGTCGAAATTATGAGCTGTGTTAGTCAAAATTCCGAAACAATAAGTCGAAATTTTGAGTTACATATCTTGAAAGTTCGAGCTATTTAACTTCGACTTACTAACTCGAAATGACGAGTTGGTATCTCGAAATTTCGAATAAGTACGTCGAAATTTTATGTAAATAAATAACACTACACTGGCACTGGTTTTTTTTTTTTTTTTGCGTATAAACTTTATAAAAAAAATCCTCATATAGAATACACTTCTGAAATTTCGACCGGAATTGAAATGTCTGTCATGAATCGTTGATAAATATAGACCTGATTGCAAGGGTATAGAACTAAATTTGGAGGCTAATCTTTAATTCCTGCATCTGATAAGTTATGTCTGCACATTTGTTTTTCAAATAGGCAAATAACATGATTCTAGTTTGAGATTTAACTGACTCAAAACTCTGCTTTTTTTTCTTCCTTGAACCCGGCAGGGTAAATTGTTTTAGACTGTGCATCTGATTGATTGTTTCTGAAATTTGAAATTGGCAGGTAAGATATCTTAGACTGGTATCAAAACCTTACAGCCTAGACTATAACCTGGACTATAGTCTGCATACATTTTGTATTCGATTTGTTTACAGTTAATATAAATGTGTTATATGTACAGACCTGTGTCCATTGATTTCAGGACCACCTAAAACGCCAGAGCCACTTGAAAATTCAGATCAAACCAGAAAGCCAAGTCAACGCAAGATGGTTGTAGATACAATCCGTTACAATCCTAGTGTGTGCACATGCGGGGAACATGGATGCCAGCCACACTATAGGATGGAGAGGAAAGTTCGGTGGATAAATGAAGAAGATGGCTTAAAGGAACAGAAAGGCGAAACGGAAAAAAAGATAGCGAAGGTAAATGCGGTGACAGAAATGGTGTAAAAGAATGCGACGGTAGATGTAATGGCAGAGTTGGTGATGACGAAGACGATGGTAGATGCAATGGCAAGATTGATGGTGGCGAAGGAGATGGTAGATGTGTTGGCAGAGTTGATGGTGACGAAAGCGGTAGTAATGGTGATGGCAGGGTAGATGGTGACGTAGGCGGTGATAAATATAATGGCAGAGTGGATGGTGACGTAGGCGATGTTAAATGCAATGGTAGAGCGGATGATGACGAAGATGATGTTAAATGCAATGGTAGAGAGGATGGTGGCGAAGGCGAAGGTAAGTGTGAGGGCAAAGTGGATGATGACGTAGGCGATGGTAAATATGATGGTAGAGCGGATGGTAACCAAGGCGATGGAGGAAGTGATGGCAGAGTTGATAATAACGAATGTGAAGGAGGATGTGATGGCAGAGTTCATAGCGGCGATGGTGATGGCAGATGCGATGCCAAAGTCGATGTTGACGAAGGTGATGGTAGGTGTCATGACAGAGTCGATAGTGAAGAAAGTGATGGTAGATGTGGTGGCAAAGTTGATGGTAGCGATTGCGATAGTAGAAATCATGATAGATTTGGTGGATGCGTTGATGGTCAAGAAGAAGAAGGCAGCTACGATTGCAGGCTTCCCACTGGTGAAGCTGATGACAGATCCTTTGGCATTGATGATTCTGATAACTATGCATGGTCCGATACCCATATGTCTGGTACCAGCAGTGTTTGGAAAGATGATACTGAAGAAATCGCACCAGCGTTCGGAATAATGTCAATCTATTGCAACAGTGAACTACACAATTGGTAAGTGATTAAGATGTGAAAGTTTAAATTAAGTAATTAAGTGATGGTATACCATGGTAGCATAAAAGGGGCATGATTCGTTGTTGTTGTTTTTTTTTCTTTTTCTTTTTTTTTTGTTTTTTTTTTGGGGGGGGGGGGGGGGGGGGGGGGCTGAACATGAGCACGTTGTGGCTTTTGCGCCGACTCAATTAAATTCTATAGAAACTATGTTTCCCACGGCCTGTTTATGATACTGTTGTATACCATCATTGTTTATTGTCATTAATGTCTCAGTGTATAAGTGTATAAAAATTATTTATTTAGCATAGGGTGACTTTTTCATTCTTTTTTTTTTCTTTTTACAAATCAGATTGAAATTTGACACAATGAGGGATTAATAAATCGGATGGCATTTCATTTTCCATTACATAGATCTATGTATTTCCTCCTTTATTGTATATTTCATTTAAATATTATCTCGTATCTATAAAACTTTTTTTTCAGGGGAAGAGATCAAGGCGAGACTGACAAGAAATAAGTATCTGTATGCAGCCAACCTTGAGATTTCTTTTATCTTTTGCAATAAAATCAAATATCATCCTTCAACGTTTTTATTTGTCTTTGTTTCAATAATCTATGACACATTGTCTACCAGTTAATTCTCATAACAGAAGTACATGTAGATCTAACTGAATGTCTGCAAATTCGCTAAATACAGTCACAATAGCGCGATTCGTGGATTTGCCGATCCTATTCTGTGAAACACCGAAAAAAAAATTTCATTTCTTAATTATTATAGATTTTCTAAATCTATAGATCTAATTCCTTCGCGCCTAAACTCCAAATAATGATTTTATTGAATGACAAATCACTGTTAGGGTTGATCTATATCATTTTTTAAAATATTTGCAACTGTTTTGTTTTCGCCAATATTCGCGATGCACATATTCGCGAAGAAAGTGGTTCGCGAATTCGCGAACAGGTGTAGCATGTAAATTTGTGAACTGTGTGACGCGTAAATATAAGACGATGATGAGTATTAAGAAGAATTATCATCAATACTATAACCAGTTAGGCTATAAATCGCAATTGTTAAGGTATCAGATCCACAAATAAGCAAGGTCTATATAGATCTAACAGTGCTATTAAAATTTATTAAATATTGATGCCTGGAAAGCTCATATAATTTTGGTATCATTTGAAAGTGTATTGCCTACTGAAAAAGGAAACATAAATTACATGACAAAATATGTTATAGAAGTTTGAATTTGTTTTTACTTTATAGTTTTCTGTGATACTTTAACAGAAATCCAGTTATTACAGTGAAGATTTATCATTTTGCAGTCAAAAAAAAAAGAAGACTGCAGCTTTCGTGCATTTTATTATTGTCATTTGATTTACTAACATTTGTTCAGCAGACACATCTCTTTCAAATGATACAAAAAGAAAAAAAAACCATGGGATCACCAGACATCGAAATGTTATCTATTTGTATTTGCCCCTATATTAACCAGAATCAACGTATGAATTGGCGTTTTGGTACACGTGATGCAGAGATGTGTGCGGACTTGGACATTTATAACTCGTTGCCACAGCAACCGCATGAAACACGTGTTTTCTGCAATATTACCCTCTGTGCATGTATCAATTTTGTATTGATGAAGTAATGGCTGGTCCAGTTTTTTTGTCTGACTAATTGACAAACTGACATGCGGGAAAGTGGCTAACAATAAATCTCAGGCGACTTATAAATGTTCAATAAAATCTGTAAAAAGATCAGTTTATTAAGAGAAACATTGAATCTGAAAATTACAAAGATGTTCGACCCATAACATGGATTCTTATTGTAGAAAGCCACCGCGAATTCTGCTGCTTAGCGTTAGACCAGTGCTTCTTCTTTGACTCAAGACATAACAACATACACAATAAAAACTGTCTTGTAAGTAATTTGGTATTTTTGTTCCTACCTTAAATTTCTATCTATTTAAAAAATGTCATACTCTTGCATAAATGAGATTTACCACAATTATGAACATTGCATTTGTTAAACATCCTATGAAGGAACCGACTAGCATTATGTCGTCTATAGATGTTATTGGGTATGTTATTTTAGGCTTTGTCTTTTATTTCTGGTGTAATAGACTTAATGGTGTTATGTCGATTTATAAAGAAATAATTTCATGGTCGCCAATATCAAACGCCTTTCATATATATATATAAAAAGATCATTCCATTGTTGCATAAAATGCAATATCTTTGATTGTCTGTGTATATAAATGTTTCACAATGAAGACAGAAAAGTCGTGTTTTACTGTATTTGTAGCTGTTTTATAACTCCTCTATATATATTGGCTGAGTTTTCTGCAGAATTCCTGTCGATTTCCAATAAACGCATTTTGTTTATACGAGAGTATTTATTACGTCAATGGGACTTTGGTATTTACCAGCATAAAATCAAGTGTTCCAGGAATATTGAAGAATTTACACCAGCAATTATGCAAATATTATGCTAATATTACAACTTAAACCTTTAATTTACATCTTGTTAAAATGAAAAAATAGCTAAAGGAAAGAAATTTGTTAAGGGCGATATGGATTTTCCCAGAAATTCTTCAAAATGGAGTCGTAAACGACCGATGTGCGTGAATGTGAGCATATTGTACGCATATGTTTCTTTGTGTTGTTTAACACAAGCTGTTAATTGCAAGAAAGAAGAACTTACAAAGGATTCTCTGAAAGTATCCCGAATATCGATTGAGTATAGAGATATTTCTGGGTACCGGAAGACCGATGAGGACTATGAGAGGGGTTACTATGCGAACAACGCTCGTGTCAATAGCAGTCCAATAAAAGGAAAGCTAGTTCATGTACAAACTTCCTATAACAATAGCGAACTGGGCTGTACTCAGATCAACCCTGATATTGTCCCTAAAAACGAACCTTGGGTTGCTTTGATAAAACGTGGAGACTGTACATTCAGTGATAAAATTTACTACGCCGCGAAGAATTCGTCTGCTTCTGCAGTTGTAATTTACAACCTCGAGGGTTCGGTGCTGGTACATGCCGACAACAACAAGGAGACACATCTTACGATGACAACGATTACAGAGGGCGGACATAACGGTATGTATCATCCGCTTTTGTTTAGTTACGGTTTGGACCCTGTTGTCTTTAAAATCATTGAGTTCATTCTATGTTGTTTTTTTTTTTGTGTTGTTGTTTTATAATTATGCAACATTGAAATTCCATTATTAGGCGTGGCATATGTTTACGAAATGCGTTTATATACATTTTAGGTCGATAATACAACATCTTCAAAATCTACAGATTATATTAAAAGGAAAAATGCATCTGATCTTGCTGTGAAACAAGGTCAAGAAATTATTCTGCAGCTAGGGATAAGCGTCCACCTCTAACCAACAAACCTAGTTGAACAAAGCCTTTATATTCCAACGAATTATCTATTTTTAAAACAAGACGTCTTGTGACTAAAAGCACCTTTTTATACTATTTCGGTATGAAACTTTAGGCTATTTGTATCCCCGATGAATCGTTAATATAGTTCGAAACTATTAAGATTTAATAAAGTTATAAATATTTCAATATTGGTCGTGTGTTCAACTTTTCCTCCATTTTTATGATAATCTTACAGACTTGACTGTTGGGTAAAGGGCAGACTCAATTCTGGAAAAAAATGGCATTGTACTATTGGTCTGACTTTGTTATTTATGTCATGAAAATATTTTTCAAAATTAAACTGGTTTAAAACACCGAATTAAACTGAATAAACTATTACCTTTGAAAATGGTACAACGCACTATTGTGTCGTCGTGCACTCTCTGGGTAATTTAGAGATTAGCTGAATTAAAAATAGATTTGAGAAACATGTCTCTGCGGCACAATATGGTTCTGCCTTTAAACAAAACTTCAAGTGTAAAATGGGTCATATTGTCGTATGATATCTTGAACCTATTTTCTAACCTGATAAACAAATGTTGTTTGTTTTTTCTGTTGTGCGAAACAAGGTTCATGTTTTAGTACAAAAGCGTGTACAGTAAGTTACGAAACTGTTCTAAAAATATCGAAGGTGCGAGGCTTCCAAGTCGGACAGAAAGAGGTTGCTTAGCAACAAACTTATACGGAAACATTATCTATTCCTATCGATGTGACAGTGCAACACTAACGTACGTGTAAGGATGTGAATAACATCCCAACCTGTTTAAAAAGTAGAAAATGATTTGAGGTATTGAAAAGCAATTCATACTTTTTTTTAAATTGTTGTCCAGAAATGTCGAGACAAAGAGTATACTCAATTCTCAGCTTCTTTTTCTGTTATACATTGCAACCTGTGTAGAGCAACATCGCTGGTAACACTGATATCTGTCCGTTAAACAGAGGTAGTCGTTAAAGAGGGGTAAATTTTATAAAAAAAAGTTGTATAGTTCTCTAACATTGTTCTAATGTTATTTTTAGATTGACAGTATGTATGTTACACAAAGTTCTTTCAGTTTGTATAAAACTTCTTATGGTACCATTATTTGCCTAACACGGTATCTGTTGATAGACTTTTCTTGACAGTACGTCTTTTATATTTAGTTTGATGAAATTTTACAAAACCTGTTGTTTGAGGTAAGTTAAATGATTAATCTTAAACTGTGAACTAATTTGTGGAATTTACTTGTCTGACCTCCTCCAAATTAAACTTAGTGTAATTATGTTTTTCACTGTTCATCATATAACATGGGTGCATGCATATTATCTACCTAATATTATCCCATGATGGACTGGTAGTCTTATGAAAACTCACTCACATATAGGCCAGTGAGGCTGTTGGTGAAGAGGCTCTAAAATACCCCTTTTCCCGTGCAGTCAGATTGCATAAACGGGCTCTTTTTTACGGACAGGAATGTTTTCTTCATCCAATAAAGGCGACAAATTGACTCGCACTTATATTAGAAAGCAGTTAATTCTTTTTCCGGGCCGTCTCGGCGGGTCGGTATTACTTTTGTTTGAAAATAGCGACGGAGCTGAAGATTTCGAGAACAATGGAGAACTTTTTTTACTTCTGATTTCTGTGAAATATGAGATAGGCAAGCCGAGAAACAGTCGTCTATCGCAATTGGACCAAAGAGAACCTTTTGTATGCCTCGGTATATGTACAATACATATACTATCTTTTTTCGGCATGGATTATAGTTTACATGTACACTTTAGATTTAGGTGAAAAATATAGAAAGGACCTTTATTGAAGAAAATCCAAGATTCTTTTCACAAATGGCTATAATTTTTATTGTTTTTATTATTTTGACCGGGAGTTTAATTACTTTATGACTTCCTATGACATTTTCCTCGTTGGAGTGAATTTCGAATACTGTTCAAAACTAGGTCATAGCCAAAGGTCTTTCAGTCTCCGCTATGTTGCTGCAGCGTGATACATGGGCCAACATTGTCTGTTTTACGTTAGTATGGTATTTGAGGTAGCTTTTTGAGACACTATACAAAGAGAATCCTCAAAATCTCCTAGACAGCTGACGGCAGAAGGCAAAATCGATGAAATGTTCGCTAAATGCAGTAAGGTCACAAACGGTTTGTACGAGACGAAAATCAATGAGAGAGTAATCAGAAACATGTACCATGCTCGCGTTTTTTCTCCACTCAGCTGCCATATCCATATACGAGAAACAACGAGACTCTGAATACATGACTTTTATTTCTTAAGACAGTTCCTGGTAAAACAAAAGCGTATAAGGGCTTATAATTCAGATGTGTCTCCAGAAAAAAAAATACGACAAGTATTAATTGTGAGATGTCTCCTAAAAGCGCAATTGCATCACGCGATCTGTAATAACCAGGAAGAGCAAAATGGTTTTAATCACGAAAGTGTCCGTGTTTAATTAAAGTACGGACCATTTAAGTTGTTTTGTTTTTCTTTGCAATGCCTTTGTTGCTCCATATGCGATAACATGACCTTATTTTCAGGGTCATATTTTAAACGCTCGGGATATTCATGTGTCAGAAACATTCCTACTTTCAGTAATTTAGATGTACACATAGAAATTGTTCTATATTTCCAAAAGACGTAATTCTGAAATTTTTACTTCTAATGATATTATAGGCATAACAATACATTTGATTTTTTGTTTGGTTTATGGTCACACCGGCACAATTTAGGTCATATGGCGACTTAGCTTTTTGATGGTTGAGAAAGATTCTAGGGGCCTCTCTGGGCATTATTTCATCATAGGTAGGCACCTGGGAGGAACCGCCGACCTTCTGTAAGTCAGCTGGATGAATTCCTCACGTAAAAAATCCAAGCGAGATTTAGAACCCATATCAGTGAGGGACAAGTGAAAGGAAGTCATAGACCTTAACCACTCGGCCACAGAGGCCCCTAATATCGTTACTGCATTGTATACTCGTTTAACTGCTAGTTCTAAGTAACTAAAGGTACTGTATGTTGGTTCTATTCTACTCTGTTCTAACAATTATTTGATAGCTCAAAGTGAATAAATAGACAAAGTGCATGTCATATATTTTTAGTGGACTTTAACTATATTTCATCACAAATCGCTTCAAATTGCACCATGCACCATATGGTAACTGGCGAAGAAATCCGGTAGTAATAACACTAATCTTTCTTGTAGGCGTTGTCCCTGGCTTGTACGTTTTGAGCGGATCTGTAGTCGTGTTCTTAAATACTTGAAAGCGGGACTTATTCTTAAAGGTCCATTACTAAGGGAAAGTGAGTTGGCAATTTTTTTCATAGCCAGTGCATAGACTTCTGCAAGACACTAAATAATGAAGATTGGCAGGTCAAAATTTACAGAAGGTCTTTGGAACTCAAAGAAATGTATGTGTATTATGTTGAAATTTCAATGAATCGACAGAATGACCCCCCAGGTCTTTTTAACTTTCTTCTTACTTCAAAGAAAAATAATTGTACATATACTGCGATTTATTTCGAATTTCTACATACCAACTTTCATTTTCCAATAAAATGAAATAGTTTCTGTGCTTTTTAAAAGAAATTAAAATGTTCACTTTCCTTAGTATTGGACCTTTAAGTTGTCTCTCGCCACGTGCAGTCTCGTTTGAGTCATGCGAACGAGCTTAACTTCACACATGTGTTGTATAAAATCCGCTTTAAATTAATGTTCATCGCGTGTTTATTTTGTCACTTTTTCTAAGTCTTCTTTTTACACATCACAAAGCTGGTCCTTCTTCCTTTTCAAAAATACATTTATTACTCATTGCAAATTATGCCAGTCTTTAGAATATTTGTGTATGAAAATTTTTTTGGAAACGTCGCTTATTAAAGAAAATATACTCGACCGAATGCTCTGTCTATGTTTCAATTAGAATATACATGTTGGTAAATACTTCTATTATATAGACCGGTATACAATACTTTAACAACTCCTTGATGTGTCTTGCATTTTCTTTCGCCGTCGGTACATTTATGAATTTCCTATAACGTTTAAACAAAAATCTTGAAATTTCCACAAAGTCGTTTTATGCAGCGGTATCGTTTTGTTTTTTTCTCCATTTTACGACAGTTGTTCATTTTTAAAAGTCATTCAAATATTTATAAGGATATTGAATGATGTATGATCAAATATCAAGCCACATTAAATTTTTGTTCTAAGATTTGGTAGCAGAAAGAAATCATTTTTGTCAAGATTTTTCTGCATTTAAATGCGATCCGTTCGTTTGTTAAAACTCTTAGACACTTATCTGTTGTCAAAAATGGATTGTGATGGCGTGATTGCAAAACGAATTACTTCATAGCTAGCCATTTTCAATTCCGTTGCAGTTTGAATAAGTTACTTGCAATATACTCTTATAAACTGGTGAGACATTTCATATATATTTTAGTTGTAAATTAAAGACATTGTAAATCTATTGATGGCGGCGATAGAAGTTTCATTTCAAGTGTATATGTGCATACTAATAATATTATACCGCGTCTTAAAGGCATTTGTAAATTGCACTTGCAAAAGTCATTGCCACTCTTGCAAATAAGACGGTTTATTACTAGTTTACAGCTGCAGAAAGGTAATGTCCAATGCTGGCATCATATTTTTACGTAACTCCTACATAATTCTCCAGGTCCGTAATATACACCTACTGAATGCCTTACCGGTCAACAGTCAATACTATTTGTCTGAGATCTGAAGGGCGAGGGCTAATATTGTTCACTATTGACCGGCAAGCCATTTAAAAAAATGTTTTATTACATGTACTTAGAAATAAATTTCATTTTTGACTAAAGTTTTTAACCTGAACTGACCTATCAACCGGTCAATGGCACAAATTTTGCAGTTTTATTCCTACTTTTTTACTTATTTGCCCAGACCGGTCATATAGCAAGAAAATTTGACAGGTTAATTTTGTAAGTAGTCACATGATAAATTGTATTATATGAGCAACACAATGTCATGTTTGCTGGTCTGAAGTCAAAACTTGAAAAACAATCTGTGACTTCGGACAATATTTATGACTACTGACCGGCAAACCATTTAGTTAGAGTCTATTATAGACTCAAGTACAACATACAAAGTGGAATGCCAACTGCCAATAGCACGTTTATGATGCAAGTTTCCGATACAACATGCAACTGGCAAATAGAAAAACGTCCATGAATAAGCAAGAATTATTTCTGTGTTCAAGTTACTATTTCATTTAAAATAGAATAGAGGTGAACCCCGATGTTATGTTCCTATGGTGTCTGATTTCTGCAATTTCGTTCTGACGTGAAGGCGCGTTTGAAGAGCGTCAATACACACGGTGAGGATGCGTACACCGGATATTGCCACCAAGTGATAAGGTATTTTCCGAAAACGTGATTATTTTTCGTCAACAAGGTAAGTAAAATCCCGATTTACTATTGTATTATACTACTACAGAAGAAAAGATCATTACTTTTCATAACTAGATACTATGTATATGCTCTCACAAGCCTAAAATGGGTCAATCTTAAGTAGAAATGCTAAAATTTTGGATAAAATGACAAGTTTATCATTTGATAAATGCATGCCGTAAAAAACATTTGTCCTGATACCATAACCTGTTTGCATTGTGGAGAAAATCTGAATCGTACGATTTATTTAGTCACATACAAAGAAAAAATGTGCAAAATTTCAGCTTTGTAACGGTTCAAATTACGGAGAAATCGGTGATAAAGGAGCGTCGATGGTGTACTGTGTATTGAGTTTTCAAAGTAATATTTGTACTGTGTATTGCAGTTTAGTGTACTGAGTATTGATATTGGAAAATGTGCATATTTTCAGCATTTATGGTCATTAGATAGACAAGGCATGTAATTCCATTGGCCTAAGTGACAGAATGTCTTTTTCTGTTTGCAGATGAAATTAGACTTCACAGCGAAAATAACAAGCACCAGTTTGAACACTGATATTACAACTTACAATTACAGCGGCATGCCAATAGTTACTCCGAGAAACTGTCTAAAGACCAAGCCACAAGTTCAGCCGTGAATTTAAATTTTATAATAATGGAACACGGGATATGATGACGACAAGTGTGGAAAAGGTCTCACCTTACAAGAAGAGCAAACATGGAACTATGTTACCCTTTCGCTTTCATACTACAAAGAGACATAAACCTTGGGCAAAAGACGACCTTTATCGATTATGGTGTCAATAGTTCAAAGGTCATTATGGTAGGGGCTTTGAACTTTTAAAGTTGTTTCTACTTAATAACCCTAGACTCATTCAACGTAAAACCTTCGAACTAGTTTCACTTGAAATTTTCTTAAATAATATAGTCAAAGCTATTTTTATTGCTTTAAATGCATTGTTCTGAAAGGTAATTAGCTCACCACTTGCTTCATACGAAACAAAATGGGTGTCATATGCACTGAGCAATTTGTGTTAAAAGTAGGAGGAAACAGTGCCATGTGTTATTCTTGAAAGTATTTTGCACACTTCATTTGCAAGATATATGTCATTTCTATGCAAACAGTTCGTTATCACTTTTATGTGATCAACTTCCCTGTTGACCAAAATTGTATATTTATTGTTAAGGTCAACTTTGAACTATAAAAAACGATCGGGAACTGACTTGAAGATCATTTCGATTTTTTCATGTATTCAAACTATTGAATGTCAAATATTTATGATCTTTGGTTTAAACATATTTATTCCCAACAATATACATAATTATATTTATATACTAACATTACAAATACAGTTGGTGGAAAGGATTAGAACGAAAGACAAATCTTATAGAGTTCTTCTACTATCTTATTATTATCTTTGCTATTTTATGAATTTGTGTTTACGTTTCAAGTTTGTTTAATAAATATTTCAATGTACATGACTTTTTGTTCTTTATCAAAGTAAAACATGACTTTTACAATATTACTTGGTGGTAAAATAAATCTGTCACAACAGAACCTATTTCAGTATCAATGCCCAATCTTATGTGGAAGTAATGTACACTCATCACATTTATGCAGTAACTAGCTTCTTCTTTTAATGTCAATAAGTATTCGTCTGTCTTGCTTTTCTCTTTCCTCTTAATTTAACGCCAGAAATGCGGTCTCTGTTATGCAAGAAGTTGTATAATTGTAAAATCATTGGAAGAATTATAAGCCTGCTGTTCAAAACAACTTGCAGTCTTCACTATACCTCATATTAACCAAGTTGTTGATGAAAACACTTTGCGACGTCAAGAAATATAGGAAACTATAAAATCGAAGAAAACGTTTCTTGGCAACCAAACTGATTAAAGGCTATTTATTCATCCATCTATTTTGTCACATTCTTTCATAGACTGTATAACAATACTCTTTGAAAACCCTGTCTGTCCATGGAATTGCACTCTGTGTAACATTGAAAGTTTCATGTACACCGTCGTGTATGTGTCTCTAGATTATATTTTTGTACTGGTAGCACGGGTAAATGTTGAGTTCTGCTAGATGGCGAGGTAGGTAGCATACATTTCCACTGCCACCAATGAACAGGCTACTCACCATTTGTCCAAATTAAAGGTTTCTTTCTGTTGCAAATTGGTCGCTTTGTAAGCGGGTTTCTTTTTGAAACAAGTATGTTAATATTTTCTGAATCAACAGTATTTTTTCTGTTTTTTTTTTCTCTGCATATGTCTGGTGCTATCTTGTATTTTACTTTTTTTTGCCGTTTTGGTCGTTAGCGTACTATAATATTCTCGTATTTTGGGTGGTGTTCAACAAAATGACATACAATGGCCTTAAATTCGTTCGTCGAGCCAGCCCTAAACACACATAAACAAGTTGAATCTGCAACTAAAAAAATCACAATATAGTATTTATTAGTAGGGCCGGGATTTCTGTTGGATACTGAGAGTAAGTCTTAGTGGCATCCCAATGCAAAATTATAAAATATACCTTTAACTGTTTTTGAGGTAATTCGTGTAAAATCAACTTAATCAATGCTCAGTGGAAGAATATATATACATTTACAACTGCTAGACGTAACAAAAAATATTGCCCGCTGTTGCACTATGGTGACTGAGAGTTACGTTTAGAGCTTATTACATGAATTACAACAGAGTAAACGCTATAAATATCAATGTAAATATCACGTATCTTCACGGCTAAAGAAATTACTGTTTTGTACTTTGGAAAGGAAATGATAATGTACATTTTGTAAGATTAATTCTATAAAACTCAGCGGTAATGTAAACAATACACAGTACACTAAAATGGGATACACGTCAATACTCAGTACATATATTTGCAATACACAGTACACCATCGACGCTCATTTATCATCGATTTCTCCGTCATTTGAACATTTACAAAGCTAAAATTTTGCACATATTTTCTTAATATTTAACTAAATAAATCATATGATTCAGAATTTTTATCACAAGACAATAAGTGACGATACCGGGAGAAATGTGTCCCCGACCTGCATTTATCAGATGGTAAAGATGCCATTTTATCACAGCTTTTAGCGTTTCCTCATAAGATTGACTCATTTTACGCTTGTGAGAGCATATACACAGTATCTAGTTATTAAAAACAATGATCTTTTCTTCTATAGAAGTATAATACAATAGTAAATAGGTGTTTTACTTACCTTGTTGACGAAAAATAAACACGTTTTCGGAAAATACCTTATCATTAAATGGCAATATCCGGTGTACGCATCCTCACCGTGTATATAGTTTCATGTTCATGACTTTAAGAAACTTTGAGTGCTAAATCACGGCTACTAAACCCTACGGAACTACATTCTCCGATTTTCGGAAGAAGTTTTATCAATAAGAATATATGACAGAATGTAAATCCCGGTGGAAATGTCAACTACTCCTTACCTTGTCGCTACTTTTTGGTGGTGGCGCTTTTTTTTATGGCAAAGATTTAATAGGCTCGATAGTCTAGTTCGGTCTAAAAACACATTTATTAATGTTTTTTCTTATGAAATCAGTTTGATTTGAAGCCTATGATAATTTCCTTTTGCACTTTAGCCGATCTATTAGTTGCGTAAGTTTTGACACCGTGATTTGTTACCAAACCCTTTATATGTAGACCCAGTCGTGACAGACCTTCTGTTTAAAAAAGCATTTTTTGATTAAAAGGTCATATATTCATTTTTTTTGCATACCAGACTGAGATTTCTGGTGATTTTTCCGGTGCTGGAAAACTCCATCTTACACCCCAGTGTGTAAGATGTCTCTATTGCTGTGAATGACGTATAACAAACTACATCTGTACAGATTTGTGTAGTGAAACGGGATAAAAATCAAATACCTTGATATATTCTCTTTATTCCTTATAACACTTTTCTCGATTCAAAAAACGTCATTTTACGGAAAAAACATAACGTTTCATGATAAAACAAAACCGGAACTATTGCGTTGTTTTCGTCTTTGTAACGTCATGACGTACTTCCTGTTTACCGCTCTTTGTTAATACGCTTACCATAAGAAAATGTTCTATAATAAAATAATTTGTTTGAATTTATTTCTACTATTTTTTGTTGAATATGGCATGCAACAAAAAGATTCAATCACTGGTGGTAGGTGCAGATGGAAATATCCGGCTCTGGGTAAACGGTTTAAGCGGTAACTCGGCTGAGCCTCATTACCGCTCCAAACTGTTACCCTCGAGTCGAATATTCCCATCTGCACCTACCACTAGCGAAAGAATCTTATAATATTGAAGTAATAATAAACTGGACGTCATGCAGCAATCTGACTTCATAATTGACGTTATATAATGGGATATCTTACCGACTCGCGCGTTAACCGTAGTTTATCGTAGAATATACAGCTAGAGCTTTACTTTGTCATTATAGATCTAAGTTAAACTGACAACCAAATCCAGACATATTAGAATAGATGCTGTAACTGTGTGATGTTCATAAGATAGACTATAGTTCCTAGTCGTCTCCAGAAATACTAGAGGTCATAATACTGAAATTATACAAAAAAATGGCTCGTACAGAAACTCGGTTAAAATGTTTCAATCTCAGGGTGGTTGATACATGGAACAACCTACCAGATCAAGTGGTAAATGCACCCAATCTAAATTCCTTTAAGTCTAGACTTAACAACTTTTGGGTTGTCGCCTAACTGTGTTATAATTAAAGGGGTTAAATTGGGTACTAAAAACCTCAATATAAAACAGTGTAACAGTGTACATAGTTTTAAACTAGTATGAACAGTATTGTTATAAGAAACATAAGACAGTGTGAAGCAGTGTAGGTCTACATAGTTTTAAACTTTTGAGAACTGTATTGCTATAATAAAGTTCTATAACTATAATATGAATGAAAAAGATAACAAAATAGTATGAAGTGATCCACATGTAAAAAAAACTATAATATAAATGGAAAATAACAAAATATTATGATGTGAACTACAAGAAGAAACATATACACACACACACACACACACACACACACACACATATATTGTGAACTGGAAGTACCAAATACTATTTCGGGAAAACATAGGCCTATGTCAAAAGGACCTAAGAAACAACATTGTTTATACAGCTCTTCGCTGTACGGTTTCTAGAACTACATGAACTACATGTACATGAACTAGACTATGAACTAGACTATGATATTTTCTTTTTAAAATTTTTATTTTTTGATATTGTGAATATAGGTCTAGCTAGTTTATATATCCTATGTCCAATATCATAAATATTACAATCAGTTCTCTCAGAAAATCTCTCAAATAGACTGGTATTTGTCACTATTTCATGCAATAAAAGAAAAATGACAAAAGTTGAACAGTTGATTTACTCCAAGTGCACAATATTATAAGGTACATAACTAGTCAAATATCAGTTGCCGATGATCGTGGGATTTGTCCGGCCGCGAATACTATGTTTACAGAGGGCGCTTTTCTCGGTCACCTGTTGTGACGTCATTCAAAACCATAACACAATATGAATGAATGTGTAGAGGTGACGAAATCTGGAGAATCTTGTTTTGGTAAATTCAAGGCCCAATAGGGCATGTATATGACATATTCGCATGGAATTACAATTAATATAACAAATACATCTCTTTGAATTTTAATCCAGAATATTTGTGGGGGTATTTTCCAGCTTGAAAAGGCATGGAATTTTTTACACACAATCGTATTTTCTTCACAAGATGGAGGCCTAAAATGGATGTGTGCATATTTTATGTGTATTTATACGTGTTGTTGTCATGTCCGTTTGTTATATGTACACATGAAGTTCATCATACAATTGAAAAGGCCAAAATCTCGATCAGTTACGTGAACGAATTGGGTTCTTATCAAGAAGTAGACCAGTTTGATTTTGGAAATTACGGAGAACATTCTCTAGTAAACAAAGCAAGTCCAGTGAAAGGCCAACTTGTTCAAGTACAGACTTTGTACAATAAAAGTGAATTGGGATGCAGTCCACTTGATCCAGCAATAATACCGAACGATGAACCATGGATTGCTCTCGTCAAACGAGGGACTTGCAATTTCAATGAGAAAGTATACTATGCGAAAATTTTGAAAGCATTGGCAGTAATCGTATATGACAACAAGTCATTAACGGAAGATGGAATAACAATGGATATAAAAGGAAAACATAGTGGTAGGTATATGTGAAAAATAAGCATTTATTGAATTATTGATGTATTTAAAGAACTTTACATTTTACAAGGCTGTACATATGTTAAGGCTAGTCAGTTCCACTGGCTGTTGATAAAACCCATTATTTTTAATAATTTATTTTGTTGCTTTCTGGGCATTTTCGGTCCATGTACATGCTCAGTCAAACAGGTGACCATTCAGAGGTTAGAGTAACCTCTAACCAGGCGTCTGTGATATATGCTGCAATAAATGCCCCAGGTGTTTGTGATAAATACACAATTGTTGCAATAATTCGGGATTTATTTGGGGCCCATTTTAGGCCATTTAACTTCTTTTCATAATCAAATATAGATTTGCTATGAATTAATCTTAAATTGACTGAGAAAATTAAAACAGTTAATAATTACAAACCTATTTCTGTAAATTGGGATATATGCCTAATATGGTAAGGACTACAGGTGTCCATAAATTTTGTAAACAACTACATATATAATAATACTGATTCTTGGACGTTTCGACCCCAAGACATTTCGACCCCAAGACATTTCGACCCCTCAGAAATAGTTGTATGTTTTCATTTTATATTTCTTCCATTTTGCATATTTTAGAAAATATTAATATATCGGTGTATATAAACATTCTATTTTTAAATGAATCATACACAAAATACATGTCAGTGAATAAACTGCGCTGACCGGAAAATTTATTATTGGAACTAATTGAATTATTTTTTCATGTTTAATTTGATAATTTAAGAAGAAAATATATTATGAAAAATCAGTTTTTAAAAGAATAATAACATGTATGTTTATATATGAATATAAAAACGTTTACTGCATTTATTGCCAAAGCACAATTAATGTCCTTTGAATATATGCGGCGTAACAAGCACGTGCCTCTGATTAGTCCTGATAGAGTTTGATTGGATTATCACACCTATTGATTATATCCATTAAACAGTATATTTGTAAGCACACACAAGTTACATGTGACAAATAAATGTCTAACAAGCTTAAGGTAAGTGCAGTTAAATATGATAAGCTTTTATTTAATTCAAAAGCTAACAAAATTATGGTGATTGCACTCATCCACGAGTGCGCAAAATTCCTGTGCGCTCAACAAATTTTCAACTTTGTGTAAAAACGTTTTGTGCATTTTATTTTCCTTTTGTAAATTAATTATTTATTTGAGATATGATTGAATTCTATCATAAACCCTAAAAACACGATTTATTAAAGAAATACCTGTGTACATTAGAGAATCTAGGACATGGAAATTCCGAATGCACTAATTTCCAGTGCGCATGCCGATTTTCAATCATGTACAAGACGTAACGCGCAAAGGTATTTTAATTTCCTTTTGAAAAATAATAATTTATGATATATATGTTTGAGTTCAGTCATAAATCACTTCAAAAATACCATTTGTGAAAGAATAGGGTGTATTTCGGTTATGGTAATTTCCCGCGTGGTCGCCGAATTTCAATCTCTTATGAAATCGTTTTGCGTTAAAGAATTTTATTTATCCTTCTGATACTTACTGCCAGTATTATTTATATTATACACAAATAATTTCTGCAATAAACCCTACAAAAATACCATTTATTAATAAATTAATGGTGTATTTCGGTAATGGAAATTTTGCGTGAACGTATTTTATTTTCCTTTCGTCGTATTTTATTCATTTATGATATATATGATTGAATTATTTAAAAAAACTTCAAAAATACCTTTAACTTACAAAATACAGGTGTATCCCGTTATGGAAAATGTATTCCGGTGTATCCCGGTTTTTTAGATGGGTTTCTTTTTGAAACAAGTATGTTAATATTTTCTGAATCAACAGTATTTTTTCTGTTTTTTTTTTCTCTGCATATGTCTGGTGCTATCTTGTATTTTACTTTTTTTTGCCGTTTTGGTCGTTAGCGTACTATAATATTCTCGTATTTTGGGTGGTGTTCAACAAAATGACATACAATGGCCTTAAATTCGTTCGTCGAGCCAGCCCTAAACACACATAAACAAGTTGAATCTGCAACTAAAAAAATCACAATATAGTATTTATTAGTAGGGCCGGGATTTCTGTTGGATACTGAGAGTAAGTCTTAGTGGCATCCCAATGCAAAATTATAAAATATACCTTTAACTGTTTTTGAGGTAATTCGTGTAAAATCAACTTAATCAATGCTCAGTGGAAGAATATATATACATTTACAACTGCTAGACGTAACAAAAAATATTGCCCGCTGTTGCACTATGGTGACTGAGAGTTACGTTTAGAGCTTATTACATGAATTACAACAGAGTAAACGCTATAAATATCAATGTAAAATATCACGTATCTTCACGGCAAAAGAAATTACTGTTTTGTACTTTGGAAAGGAAATGATAATGTACATTTTGTAAGATTAATTCTATAAAACTCAGCGGTAATGTAAACAATACACAGTACACTAAAATGGGATACACGTCAATACTCAGTACATATATTTGCAATACACAGTACACCATCGACGCTCATTTATCATCGATTTCTCCGTCATTTGAACATTTACAAAGCTAAAATTTTGCACATATTTTCTTAATATTTAACTAAATAAATCATATGATTCAGAATTTTTATCACAAGACAATAAGTGACGATACCGGGAGAAATGTGTCCCCGACCTGCATTTATCAGATGGTAAAGATGCCATTTTATCACAGCTTTTAGCGTTTCCTCATAAGATTGACTCATTTTACGCTTGTGAGAGCATATACACAGTATCTAGTTATTAAAAACAATGATCTTTTCTTCTATAGAAGTATAATACAATAGTAAATAGTGTTTTACTTACCTTGTTGACGAAAAATAAACACGTTTTCGGAAAATACCTTATCATTAAATGGCAATATCCGGTGTACGCATCCTCACCGTGTATATAGTTTCATGTTCATGACTTTAAGAAACTTTGAGTGCTAAATCACGGCTACTAAACCCTACGGAACTACATTCTCCGATTTTCGGAAGAAGTTTTATCAATAAGAATATATGACAGAATGTAAATCCGGTGGAAATGTCAACTACTCCTTACCTTGTCGCTACTTTTTGGTGGTGGCGCTTTTTTTTATGGCAAAGATTTAATAGGCTCGATAGTCTAGTTCGGTCTAAAAACACATTTATTAATGTTTTTTCTTATGAAATCAGTTTGATTTGAAGCCTATGATAATTTCCTTTTGCACTTTAGCCGATCTATTAGTTGCGTAAGTTTTGACACCGTGATTTGTTACCAAACCCTTTATATGTAGACCCAGTCGTGACAGACCTTCTGTTTAAAAAAGCATTTTTTGATTAAAAGGTCATATATTCATTTTTTTTGCATACCAGACTGAGATTTCTGGTGATTTTTCCGGTGCTGGAAAACTCCATCTTACACCCCAGTGTGTAAGATGTCTCTATTGCTGTGAATGACGTATAACAAACTACATCTGTACAGATTTGTGTAGTGAAACGGATAAAAATCAAATACCTTGATATATTCTCTTTATTCCTTATAACACTTTTCTCGATTCAAAAAACGTCATTTTACGGAAAAAACATAACGTTTCATGATAAAACAAAACCGGAACTATTGCGTTGTTTTCGTCTTTGTAACGTCATGACGTACTTCCTGTTTACCGCTCTTGTTAATACGCTTACCATAAGAAAATGTTCTATAATAAAATAATTTGTTTGAATTTATTTCTACTATTTTTTGTTGAATATGGCATGCAACAAAAAGATTCAATCACTGGTGGTAGGTGCAGATGGAAATATCCGGCTCTGGGTAAACGGTTTAAGCGGTAACTCGGCTGAGCCTCATTACCGCTCCAACTGTTACCCTCGAGTCGAATATTCCCATCTGCACCTACCACTAGCGAAAGAATCTTATAATATTGAAGTAATAATAAACTGGACGTCATGCAGCAATCTGACTTCATAATTGACGTTATATAATGGGATATCTTACCGACTCGCGCGTTAACCGTAGTTTATCGTAGAATATACAGCTAGAGCTTTACTTTGTCATTATAGATCTAAGTTAAACTGACAACCAAATCCAGACATATTAGAATAGATGCTGTAACTGTGTGATGTTCATAAGATAGACTATAGTTCCTAGTCGTCTCCAGAAATACTAGAGGTCATAATACTGAAATTATACAAAAAAATGGCTCGTACAGAAACTCGGTTAAAATGTTTCAATCTCAGGGTGGTTGATACATGGAACAACCTACCAGATCAAGTGGTAAATGCACCCAATCTAAATTCCTTTAAGTCTAGACTTAACAACTTTTGGGTTGTCGCCTAACTGTGTTATAATTAAAGGGGTTAAATTGGGTACTAAAAACCTCAATATAAAACAGTGTAACAGTGTACATAGTTTTAAACTAGTATGAACAGTATTGTTATAAGAAACATAAGACAGTGTGAAGCAGTGTAGGTCTACATAGTTTTAAACTTTTGAGAACTGTATTGCTATAATAAAGTTCTATAACTATAATATGAATGAAAAAGATAACAAAATAGTATGAAGTGATCCACATGTAAAAAAAACTATAATATAAATGGAAAATAACAAAATATTATGATGTGAACTACAAGAAGAAACATATACACACACACACACACACACACACACACACACACATATATTGTGAACTGGAAGTACCAAATACTATTTCGGGAAAACATAGGCCTATGTCAAAAGGACCTAAGAAACAACATTGTTTATACAGCTCTTCGCTGTACGGTTTCTAGAACTACATGAACTACATGTACATGAACTAGACTATGAACTAGACTATGATATTTTCTTTTTAAAATTTTTATTTTTTGATATTGTGAATATAGGTCTAGCTAGTTATATATCCTATGTCCAATATCATAAATATTACAATCAGTTCTCTCAGAAAATCTCTCAAATAGACTGGTATTTGTCACTATTTCATGCAATAAAAGAAAATGACAAAAGTTGAACAGTTGATTTACTCCAAGTGCACAATATTATAAGGTACATAACTAGTCAAATATCAGTTGCCGATGATCGTGGGATTTGTCCGGCCGCGAATACTATGTTTACAGAGGGCGCTTTTCTCGGTCACCTGTTGTGACGTCATTCAAAACCATAACACAATATGAATGAATGTGTAGAGGTGACGAAATCTGGAGAATCTTGTTTTGGTAAATTCAAGGCCCAATAGGGCATGTATATGACATATTCGCATGGAATTACAATTAATATAACAAATACATCTCTTTGAATTTTAATCCAGAATATTTGTGGGGGTATTTTCCAGCTTGAAAAGGCATGGAATTTTTTACACACAATCGTATTTTCTTCACAAGATGGAGGCCTAAAATGGATGTGTGCATATTTTATGTGTATTTTATACGTGTTGTTGTCATGTCCGTTTGTTATATGTACACATGAAGTTCATCATACAATTGAAAAGGCCAAAATCTCGATCAGTTACGTGAACGAATTGGGTTCTTATCAAGAAGTAGACCAGTTTGATTTTGGAAATTACGGAGAACATTCTCTAGTAAACAAAGCAAGTCCAGTGAAAGGCCAACTTGTTCAAGTACAGACTTTGTACAATAAAAGTGAATTGGGATGCAGTCCACTTGATCCAGCAATAATACCGAACGATGAACCATGGATTGCTCTCGTCAAACGAGGGACTTGCAATTTCAATGAGAAAGTATACTATGCGAAATTTTGAAAGCATTGGCAGTAATCGTATATGACAACAAGTCATTAACGGAAGATGGAATAACAATGGATATAAAAGGAAAACATAGTGGTAGGTATATGTGAAAAATAAGCATTTATTGAATTATTGATGTATTTAAAGAACTTTACATTTTACAAGGCTGTACATATGTTAAGGCTAGTCGTTCCACTGGCTGTTGATAAAACCCATTATTTTTAATAATTTATTTTGTTGCTTTCTGGGCATTTTCGGTCCATGTACATGCTCAGTCAAACAGGTGACCATTCAGAGGTTAGAGTAACCTCTAACCAGGCGTCTGTGATATATGCTGCAATAAATGCCCCAGGTGTTTGTGATAAATACACAATTGTTGCAATAATTCGGGATTTATTTGGGGCCCATTTTAGGCCATTTAACTTCTTTTCATAATCAAATATAGATTTGCTATGAATTAATCTTAAATTGACTGAGAAAATTAAAACAGTTAATAATTACAAACCTATTTCTGTAAATTGGGATATATGCCTAATATGGTAAGGACTACAGGTGTCCATAAATTTTGTAAACAACTACATATATAATAATACTGATTCTTGGACGTTTCGACCCCAAGACATTTCGACCCCAAGACATTTCGACCCCTCAGAAATAGTTGTATGTTTTCATTTTTATTTCTTCCATTTTGCATATTTTAGAAAATATTAATATATCGGTGTATATAAACATTCTATTTTTAAATGAATCATACACAAAATACATGTCAGTGAATAAACTGCGCTGACCGGAAAATTTATTATTGGAACTAATTGAATTATTTTTTCATGTTTAATTTGATAATTTAAGAAGAAAATATATTATGAAAAATCAGTTTTTAAAAGAATAATAACATGTATGTTTATATATGAATATAAAAACGTTTACTGCATTTATTGCCAAAGCACAATTAATGTCCTTTGAATATATGCGGCGTAACAAGCACGTGCCTCTGATTAGTCCTGATAGAGTTTGATTGGATTATCACACCTATTGATTATATCCATTAAACAGTATATTTGTAAGCACACACAAGTTACATGTGACAAATAAATGTCTAACAAGCTTAAGGTAAGTGCAGTTAAATATGATAAGCTTTTATTTAATTCAAAAGCTAACAAAATTATGGTGATTGCACTCATCCACGAGTGCGCAAAATTCCTGTGCGCTCAACAAATTTTCAACTTTGTGTAAAAACGTTTTGTGCATTTTATTTTCCTTTTGTAAATTAATTATTTATTTGAGATATGATTGAATTCTATCATAAACCCTAAAAACACGATTTATTAAAGAAATACCTGTGTACATTAGAGAATCTAGGACATGGAAATTCCGAATGCACTAATTTCCAGTGCGCATGCCGATTTTCAATCATGTACAAGACGTAACGCGCAAAGGTATTTTAATTTCCTTTTGAAAAATAATAATTTATGATATATATGTTTGAGTTCAGTCATAAATCACTTCAAAAATACCATTTGTGAAAGAATAGGGTGTATTTCGGTTATGGTAATTTCCCGGTGGTCGCCGAATTTCAATCTCTTATGAAATCGTTTTGCGTTAAAGAATTTTATTTATCCTTCTGATACTTACTGCCAGTATTATTTATATTATACACAAATGATTTCTGCAATAAACCCTACAAAAATACCATTTATTAATAAATTAATGGTGTATTTCGGTAATGGAAATTTTGCGTGAACGTATTTTATTTTCCTTTCGTCGTATTTTATTCATTTATGATATATATGATTGAATTATTTAAAAAAACTTCAAAAATACCTTTAACTTACAAAATACAGGTGTATCCCGTTATGGAAAATGTATTCCGGTGTATCCCGGTTTTTTAGATGGATTCCGGTTTAATGTGTGAAGTTGCTAAAATCATACTTTTAAAATCATACTCTAAATCACGTGTATTTGCTAAAATATTTAATACAGAAAAAAGTAATACGGCTGCCACATTTTCTTTACAGATATGAAATATGATAATATTTTTTTCCCCGTTTTAACAGAACAGTACTCATATATTCTTATATTTTGCGGTAACGGGGATTTCATGTTTGATATTTTACAACTGGAAGGAATGTCGTTCATAGAAAAGAAAAGAGCAGTTGTAAATAACAAAAATCATATTCTATATTCTGTAAAGCAAATACTTTATGTGTGCGTCAAAATCGCTTACGAAAATAACATTAAATGCGAAAATAAGCAATGTGTTATTTAATTTCCTATTGTTTTCTTTACATTTTCGCCGAAATTAAAGATAATGTTGACACATGTTTATAAATATCGATGTCACCACAATCGCTTAATTGATTGTTAATTGCAATGCGCACACGTGCTGTATATCAACAAACAATTAATCAAGGTGTGATAATCCAATCAAAAGATCACGTTTTTTCTGATTATGATTTTAAATATCAATGTAATGAAGATAGTGACATCTTAAACTTCTTTGAGTTACATTATAATTATTTATATTTGGTTGAAATAAATAAATAAATAAAGAGGTATTAAAGATGTGACTTTATTAAAGTTATTTTCATAATTCATAACTTTATCATGACATCACAGAACATTAGGGGTTCTAGCTGACCAATCAGAGAGCTGCATTTTAGAGTACCTGCCAGTTTCCACTTGGGTATAACGAGGTATTTTTACAATGAACATATAGTGACTTTAGAAATAAATATCACACAATTTAAGAAATCAAATCAAGATTTTTCACTGCACATGCTCCAAATGATGCTACAAACAACAAAACATTGAAGTTTCATTGAAATATTATTTCGATTTGATACCTTTATTTTAGTTAAAACTTCGAGATTTTATACAGGGAGTCTATGATAAAGTCCGAGTAAAATGTAATCAATGCCCAAGTGAAATAAGTATCATTCCACAATGTTTTGGACATGTTAAAGTTATGAATTAAAATCAGCTAAATTGGCCCATGATTTAAAAATCTTATTTTTTTTTAAATATAGCTGTGTACTAAAATAGTCTTTAAGATGATTTGAAAATATAAATAAACACCAAGTATGAAAATATGTTAAATAAAGGTTATTTTAAGATAGATAATCAGAACGATTTGTTCTTAAATTATTTACGTAATAAAAGCGGCTGATATATATAAATCCCGTTATTTTTGTAAAATTTATAAATGATGATTATTTCGTTATTGTGAGATAAAAATCACTCATTTCTCATATAAAGGCATGATTGTACTAATAAAGTCTTTAAGAAATTAGAAAAATAATTTTAGAAAAAAAAAAAAAGAAATTTAGACAAATATGGCTCATTTTCGTAAAAAAATTCTTATTTTCGTGAAAATAACCGTATTTTAACATTTTAATTGCTAATTAAGCGTTATTACATTTTGAAATTGCTCAATTATCTATAGATTAAAGCTTAATTATAATAATGACAGCATTCTTAGATGTTTTCAGGCATATCATTGAATGGGGTCGAAATGTCTTGGGGTCGAATTGTCTCTTGGTGTCGAAATGTCTTGGGGTCGAAATGTCTTGCTAGCATAATATTATGTACATTTGGTTACTGTGTATACTCCGCTAATTTACATGTACTATAGTGCTTTTTGTTGCTGCCACATAAGGCAGTTTTAGGGAAGTGTCATGGCCTGATATTTACACTCTAGGAAAGGATGATTAATTTTTTTGTTGTCTGCTAAAATTTTGTGATTGTCACAAATGTGTGCACAGAGTGACAGAGAAAATCTTGAAAAAAAGTAGGGAGGATTTCCAGATAGTAAACTGATTAAATCCATCAAGTTGGTTTATGGAATTTTGGCTTTCTAGAATAGTTGCCATATCAAATAAAATGTGCTGTTGTGACTTTTTAGTTTAAATACATAGAAAACGAAAATAAACAAAAAAGTGAACATAATTTGATAAATTCTTTAAGGTTCATCAAAAGTGTTTGGAGACCACCCCTCGGGTGAATTTTGATTTTGGAAATTTGTCCCTTATAGTCCATTACTAGTTGGTGCAGTTAATTCAGAGGAAGTAGGAAATACTTTATACAAAGGTAAACTTCTTTGAGAATACGCATTTTGTTTAAAATTACATATGTACTTTGACTGTCAATGTTCTATTTTGTACAAATTATCTAACTCCTTTTTCGAAAGTATTTATTCTTTAACTTTGGTTTGGTTATGTGTGTAACATATTTACCTAGGTACTCCCAGTAATGAAATATGGTTAACATATATATTTTCTTTAATATAGCAGTATTTTGTCATTTTGACAGCTCTACTTTCACTTTCATTTTGCCATTTTCGCAAAATTTTGTTTTAGAAGCTAACATGTATTTTAAATGTAGTTTTAAAGGTACAAATTGTAACTCCATGCTCGCCGATGTTTGTTTTTAGTAAGATAACGCCGAGTCACGCTCTGACACGAGCTCACGCGAGATTACAGTCAGTTGCCATTCTGTGTATTTTATACTTCTTTGCTTTATGTAATTGCAAAATAACACCTCTGTAGTCACCTTTTCAGTATGTGAAATTATATGAAAAATGATTTGAAGTTAATGACTTCAATGATAAAATATTGTTTTTGCATATCGTAGACTAGTACATGTACTTAGTGTACATATATAATTTAAGCACGCAGCATTGTACATGTGTGTAACCAACTGCACAGTCACTTGGTAACTTTTCTTCACATAGACATCAAAGAATTCCACATTCTTTGTCTGACGTTTCAAATTCAGTCAGCCCTTTTTTTGTAAATTTGGGGAAGGGTACCAGGTCCCTTTTGGAGGGGAAATTTACGTCGCAAAATCATTGTTTGGAGGAATATATTTGCTGAAAAGTTGTTAAAATCAGGACTGAAAATCAAAGCTAATTTCATTTTTTTTTTGCATGGAGAATTTTTGGCGAAGGTGGGGAAAAAAGTATACTTTTAAGATTGGGAAATGGGGCCGAATTTCGGCCCTAAAATCAGCATAAAGAAAGGCCTGTCAGTGGTGAGGGACTAGTGATTTCACCACTAAGCTGTATTCCCTGCAAATTCCAGACTTGTACCAGATACATGTATCACAGCATTCAAAACATGATGGACCCTACATTCTTTGAGAAGGTACATGTATTGGCAGACAATACAGGTTTAAGCTGCTTTAAGAATGACTCTTGTCTGGAAATTGGGTCACAGTACCCGGTACTCACCTCAAAGTTGGTTCACTGTAACCAAGGCAGTGATGACATCATAGGCTGGCAGGCTGTTTCATTTGTTAATATTTATGACACAATACATTGTATACTAATTATTGAACTGCTGTTGTTTGTCATGAAAAATCAATTTAGATTTTCCAGTACGGGGAGCTGGTCTAGTGGTTAAGATGTCAGCTTCTCATCACAGGGGTCGTGTGTTTGAACCCCACTGGGGTCATGACCATGCCTTCTCATATGACACCAGTACTGGTTTTTCCAGGAAGCAGACTAAAGAATGATAAGCTTGAAGCTTTCATCACAGTTGAGCTAAAATGAATTAGTATAAACATATGTTATTTTAGAATAAGTCCATTGGGGTCAAGGTCAGTCAGTTAACTGCCATTCATGATTGGTGTCAAGGTCATTCTTACTTATATAAGTTATATTGTGAAAAAAAAATGTTTGCAAAAGTATTTGATGAAGAAAGAGTGATTTAGACAGAAGCTAATAATGTCTTTTTATGAAAATAAATGTTTTTCATTGAAATTTCCATGTCACAAGCTGCTCATGAATCAAACATTCGTACATGTGTACTGTACATGAATAACAATTATTTATTTATTTTGGTATTTATATTATGTAGCAGCTTCAGCCTTCAAATACAATGTTTTGTGTTTGTTTATATAACAACTGTATCTTTTACTTCTGAATTTGTGGGCTGGTTGCCAGCAATGTTATGTTTTATTGTTGCTGTGTTTGCTGGTGCAGAAATGATATGTCTTTAATGCTCACCATATGTGTGTGTAGGAAGACTGATAAAAATGAAAGAGATTCTGCCCTCAATGCCCACCTGTTTGTTACAATAACTTTTTACCATGTGAAGAATGCAATTGATTTAGAACACACATGTAGATAATTTTTTTTGTTGCTTTCACCTTTTCTTAAGTCGATTTGTAGGGGTTTGTATGTTGTTTTTAGCTCAACTATAGGAAGAATAGGGGAGCTATCCTACTTGCTCCAGCGTCGTCGTGAGCATTAGCGTCAAACAAATGTTAAAGTTTGTGTACCACCCCAAATATTTTCAAAGTCCATTGAGATATTGCTTTCATGTTTTGCATACTTGTTTACCATCATAACCCCAGTCTGTAAATAGGAGGAGGCAACTCTATCAAGCATTTTGACTGAATTATGGCCCCTTTTCGACTTAGAATATGCTTATTGTAATGTTAAAGTTTTACTTATTGCTTATATTATACTATCAAGCACTGAGAATAGTTGAGCGCGCTGTCCACTGACAGCTCTTGTTTGTTGTTTCTTGTAAAACTTTATCTTCTTATATTTCAGTGATGTACATTGTACAATGTACAATGTTCAAAATACCCAACACAGTGTTATATCAAGAACTTCCCCATATCTCAGTAATCTAAATGCCATATCTCAGTAATCTAAATGGTGGCGAGTACAACTACATAACTAATAACATACATGTTTAGATATACAAAATTACAAAAACAACTTTAAGAAGCATTATAAGAAAAATGAGTATAAAATGACAGAATTGACCCCAGGTTGACATAGTGGAACACACACCAAAAATCTTTTTTTAAAATGTTTTTTTTCTGAGCCAGAATTTCTCAGTCAGTGTTTCTTAGGGTATAGTAAGATAATTATACACCCGTGCATTTGAGTGTACTATTGCGCTTGTACATTGTATGTATTTAGTAAACATCTTCACAGTTTCACCTCGTGTCCCAGACAGGAATGTTCGATTGTCAAGGTCATGCATAATGCTAAACAATGATGCTTATTTACGTCCTATATAACAGATATATATAGATCATGCAACCTCTTTTTGTTGTTATTGAGCAAATTGCCAACTGGTGTTTTACAGTAATAGTTGCTGTTAGCGGGACATAAATCATTATCTGATCCTGTACTGTAGTAGATCAATGGATAAAGAGTAGAATCAATTAAACGCGTAAAAGGGAAATTACACATTAATTTGTAATAAGAAATATTTCAATCCATTTAGAATATTATTAATTTATGAACAGAAAGTGAACACAAAAAAAATGGCAAAGTACTGCATATAATTGTGTGAATTTGATTCCCCTAAAATATTAATCAGCCTTTTAAGATCCCTAGTCGGTAGATAATGGGGCTCCAGCTGGCTTACAGCAGGTCGGTGGTTCTGCTCAGGTGCCCGTCCATGATGAAATAATGCACAGAGGGGCACCTGGGGTCTTCCTCTACCATCAAAGCCATATGTCCTATTTATACATTTGTACATTTTAAATTGTAGCTGTGTCGGTGCGACATTAAACCCAACAAAACGAAAACAAAAAGCAAACAATTTTCTCTAAACTTATACTATATATGTAGGTCCTAAATACAATTAAGATATGTAACAGATTGTGGTTGATTGTGATTAATCAGAGACATTCGTATCATTCATGTAAATGCATTTTTTGTACAATGTAGATTTATTAGATATATATCCATGTATACAATTGATCTCCTGTATACAATACATGTACTTGTGGAGCCCTATATCTTTAACCTTTAGTAATTCTAAGCTCTATTGCTTTTATCCCCTTCAGTATTAAAGACAAGGAATGTACAGTCTTGATGACAGAATAAGAATGTTTTAATATTTCTCACTTTTACATATTAATTATGTAGTTGCTGCCTATTGTATATCCTTTTATCAGTTCAACATGAGGAATGACAGAATGTCTTTTATGTATCAGTTCAAATTGGTAGTTGCAATTTTGATCACTAACTGCTTGGATATTCAATGCCCTCTTTTATATATCAAGTCAGCAATGTTTTAAGGTTTAGCAGTATATCACAAAAACAACAGATTTTTTAGCGAATGAACAGTATCTTGACACACATCTTATCTGTCCTATACATGTTAAACTGTTCTGTCCCACGGAGTTGGATACTCAAAATATTCTCAATGAGTTGTCTCCCTTTAAATAAGAATGTCATATGTAAAGAAATAAATGTAAACAATTGTCAAAACGATGTTTTACCTAGTTATGTAAAGTTTAAACACTTGCACGATGTTGCAAATGCATCAAAATAAAGACATGTAACAGCTTTTTAAAGATGGTGAGTTTTTAAAGGCGCTGGACTGTCCAGAAGTGTGGCCCCTTCATGTAATCCCTTTTCGGAATTCAATACATATATGAATAAATTGACAATGGTTTTGTACAATAATATAAATGTTTTAAATGCTGTTATAATTTCATGTAAAAACAATGCTTTCTTTTTATGACTTGATGACGTTTGAACTTTTTTCTCCGAAACATGGACCTATACCTTAATGACAGAATGTTTGATAGTGGATTCTTTGTTATATTTCAGTTCAAGATGTGGTTGCAATCCTGATAACATATGACAAGGGGAAACACTTGGTGGACATGCTCAAAACGCACAACAATATTAACATAACCATAACACATTCTCCAAAGAAGGACGAACAACAAGATAGCCCAGGACAGTTAAACAACACATCTGTACTGTTTGTGTCGATTTCATTCATCGTTCTTATCATCATTTCACTGGCGTGGCTCGTCTTCTATTACATACAGAGATGTCGCTACACAAACGCCAAAGAAAGACTAAGTGTAAGTTATATTTGATGCAGTTTCTATCTTAGAATAATGCTTAAAAAATTTGTGTAGTTCCAGGACCACGGTTATAAAAGTCTTTGATTGGTTGAATTTGAGCTCAGTTGTGAAATTGGCCAGTAGCAAGGTTTCATTTTGAGAAGTTCTGCCAACATAGTTTTATAACCTTGGGCACAGGTGACTTGATGGGTAATTTTTTCATCATTGATTTTTTTGTGTGAATAATTAGATTTTTTGTTGTATATTAAAATTGCAAACTAACAAGAAAAATATGTAAGAGATATGAATACTTTAAAAGACAGATCACAGCACCTAAGCCTGCTATGCAGGGAAAAAAAAAGAATATAAAGTTTTACCTTCAATTATGTAAACTACACAAACAAGTCAGTGTGATTTTTAGTCATTTTCTTCCAAGTGAATGCTGTTTATAAAAACATTGCATTTATCACTACAACAAAAAGTTTTCCCCTATTTTAGTTGTTATAGCACCCATACTATGTAACAGGGAACCTGCCACCATCCCCGCAGAACAAAAAAAAAATGCAGTGTCAGTGTGGGTCCAGTCTGTCAACAATGTAGTTACAAAATAAGTCTCCAGTGCTCAAGGTTATTTTGTCTTCCCCAGATGGGGGAGACATATTGTTTTTGCCCTGTCCATCCGTCCGTACGTCACACTTCATTTCCAATCAATAACTGGAGAACCATTTGACCCAGAACCTTCATAGGGTGGTAGAGTTGCTGGAGCAGACAACCCCTATTTTTTTTTGGGTCACTCCATCAAAGGTCAAGGTCACAGGCCTGAACATTGAAAACCATTTCCAATCAATAACTTTAGAACCACTTGACCCAGAATGTTGAAACTTGATAGGATGATTTGTCATGCAGAGTAGATGACCCCTATTGATTTTGGGGTCACTCTGATAAAGGTCAATGTCACAGGAGCATGATCATTGAAAACCATTTCCGATCAATAACTTGAGAACCACTTGACCCAGAATGTTGAAACTTAATAGGATGATTGGTCATGCAAAGTAGATGGCCCCTATTGATTTTGGGGTCAATCTATTAAAGGTCAAGGTCACAGGGGCCTGGTCATGAACAATATTATCATTTCCGGACAGTAACTTGAGATCCACATGACCAAGAATGTTGAAACTTCATAGGATGATTGGATATACAGAGTAGATGACCTCTATTGATTTTGGGGTCAGTCTATTAAAGGTCAAGGTTACAGCAGACAGAAAATGGAAATCAATTTCTGGAAAACTGTTTCCAGTCTGTAACTTGAGAACCACTTGACCCAGAATGTTTAAACTTCATAGAATGATTGGTCATGCAGAGTAGATGACCACTATCGATTTTAGGGTCACTCTATTAAAGGTCAAGGTCAAAGGGGGCCTGAACATGGAAAACAATTTCCGATCAATAACTTCAGAACCACTTGACCCAGAATGTTTAAACTTCAAAGGATGATTGGTCATGCAGAGTAGATGACCACTATCTATTTTAGGGTCACTCTGTTAAAGGTCAAGGTCACAGGGGCCTGGTCATGTACAATCATTTCCGGACAGTAACTTGAGAACCACTTGACCCAGAATGTTGAAACTTCATAGGATGATTGGATATACAGAGTAGATGACCTCTATTGATTTTGGGGTCAGTCTGTTTAAGGATAACATGGTGTAATAGGCCTCAATTTAACCAAAAGTGTACATTCAACTTGATAATGTAAGCTTAAAAAATGTCAAATGATAGAAACAAGGTGCATATTGACAAGTTATATAGTGACAGCTAGAAGTTCTCAAGAAATCCTTTAGGTTACCTCCCTTGATAATTTTAGTTTTTTTTTCCATGAGTTATCTCCCCTGTAAACAGGAAAAAATGATTTTCTCCTTTTCCCTACGGGGAATTTTAGATTTCTTTTTGATATTTGTATCAGAATCATATAATGCAGCTTTCTACCACAAAATTTCTCAAAACCTAAGTTCAGATTCTCATAATCAAAGAAATTATATATTTCCCATAGGCATCAATGTTAACTTCAATACCGATCATCTCCCCAAAAAATTATAAAATTTGAAAAATCTCTCAGTGAAAAGTTTTTAATTTTGAATGTCTTTAAAGTGACCAAATTTCATTTAAATATTACCATCCAGTTTCAAGATTTGAAAAATGGCTATTACACCATGTTATCCTTAAGGTCAAGGTTACAGCAGACAGAAAATGGAAATCTATTTCTGGTCAATAACTTGAGAACCATTTGACCTAGAACCTTCACACTTGACCTTGATAGGACTTACAGAGTAGAAACATGGCCCCTATTGTTTTTGGGGTCACTCCGTCAAAGGTCAAGGTCACAGGGGGCTGAACATAGAAAACCCTTTCCAATCAGTAACTTGAGAACCACTTGACCCAGAATGTTGAAACTTAATAGGATGACTGGACATGCAGAGTAGATGACCCCAATTGATTTTGAGGCCACTTTATCAAAGGTCAAGGTCAAGGAGCCTGAACAATAACTTGAGAACCACTAGGCCCAGAATGTTGAAACTTAGTGGGATGACTGGACATGCCAAGTAGATGATCCCTATTGCAGCCAACCATCAGTGTCTCTTTGACTTTCGCTCATGTCCCCTATTGACATCTTGCCTATACAACTATGCATTGGGGGAGACATGCGCTTTTTGTGCCCCCCACCCCATGAGTGGTGGGGGCATATAGATTTGCTCTTGTCCATCCATCCGAGAATGTTATGTCGCACCTAGCGCCAAAAGTATTTGACATAGAGTCACAAAACTTTACAGGAATGTTGGTCAGCATGTGTAGTTGTGTACCTGGGGTTTCACGTCCAGATTCATTCAGTCATGTAGGAGTTATGGCCCCTGACTTTGTAAAAATTGGTCATTTTAGTGTTGTGTCGTGTCTAGCTCCAAAAGTATTTGACCTAGAGTCACAAAACTTTACAGGAATGTTGGTCAGCATGTGTAGTTTTGCACCTGGGGTTTCGCATCCAGATTCATTCAGTATTGTAGGAGTAATGGCCCCTGACTTAGTAGAAAATTGGTCATTTTAATGTTGTGTCGCGCGTAGCTCCAAAAGTATTTGACCTAGAGTCACCAAAATTTACAGGAATGTTGGTCACATGTGCAGTTGTGCACCTGGGGTTTCGCGTCCAGATTCATTCAGTATTGTAGGAGTTATGGCCCCTGACTTAGTAGAAAATTGGTCATTTTAATGTTGTGTCGCGAGTAGCTCCAAAAGTATTTGACCTAGAGTCACCAAAATTTACAGGAATGTTGGTCACATGTGCAGGTGTGCACCTTTGGTTTCGTGTCCGGATTCATTCAGTTGTGTAGGAGTTATGGCCCCTGACTTAGTTAAAAATTGGTCATTTTAATGTTGTAGCTTAGCTCCAAAAGTATTTGACCTAGAGTCACCAAAGTTTACAGGAATGTTAGTCAGCATGTGCAGTTGTGCACCTGGGGTTTCGTGTCCGGATTCATTCAGTTGTGTAGGAGTTATGGCTCCTGACCTAGGAAAATATTGTCATTTTAATGTTTTGTCGCGCGTAGCTCTAAAGTATTCGACGTAGAGTCACAAAACTTTACAGGAATGTTGTATCTTTAAAATTATTTAACCTGAGTCATTAAAGGTGCAAAATAAAGACAAATGAATAGACATAAATCTTAAAAAAAGACTACAAATTTTGTAATATAGTACTAAACATTATGATAGCCTTGCAATATTCTCTTGAAATCAACACAAGAACAGAGAAACAAATGATTGTTTCTGTATTTTCTTAGACTGACATGGGTGGTCATTTTGTCCTACTTTCATGTTTATTATTTTTCCGTAATCGGTCGGAAATTCTTCGGGATCACATGATTTTAAAATTGTTTCAAACGAATATCCGTTTAACGACGCGCGACAAAATAACTGTATTTCCATGATGGTTATTATACACGACTTGCACGAAAAATATGAAATGTACAAAATTTATGTTTAAAATTGACAGTGACATATATTAGGCCAAGACAATGTGTTTAATGTCTAAAATCTTATTAAATTAATGTAGCCATATGTACATAAATCAGTGTATTTAGGTAAATTTCAATCACATTTTGTTTCGGCAGTGTAAGACAGTTATTCATTTATATTCTTAAAACTATACTTAAAAGAGATTAACTGAAAAAGTTTGCAGACGAAGTTCTTAAAACACTTTTATTCGGGAAGGGCCTGAATTGTCCTCCCGCAAACTTGTAGTATAGCTGTTTATTACCTGTATAAATAAGAATGATTTTCATGAAGGTTTTGTGAGTTACAAAATTGTTGAATTCCATGTGCTAAAATATATTTTGCATCTATTTATAAATTATAGCCTCGTTTCGGAGAATTCTTCCGAAAAAATCAGAAGATGCTCGACGGGTTCGTAAGCAGTCGGAAAACATACTTTCGGTTTGACATAGGCAACATTTTTTTTTTTTTTTTTTGTTAGTTATTCTTGAACATATTCATGACTATTTGGTCAGATCTGATGCAGTGGGCCATATTGTCAGTAAATAGGAAGTCTCAGCTACAAACTCTGTTTTTCTTATAATACTTGTTCAGGTTTTAGTAATGGACCTTTAAACCATGTTACAGTGGCAGGAGTGGGGGGCACCTGTGTCCTATGGACACACATCTAGTTTACAAAAGCATCTTCTAGTTACCAGTAGAGTGTTGATTTGGAAATTGGACATTTTGATTGAAGGTCACACTTGATATTTTCAGTTTCTGAACCAGTCATGACTTAATTAAGCAGAATATCGATGAATGTGTATTCATCATTTTTTCCCATCAAACAGTTTAAATCTATGATTGTGGTTTGTTTAGTTCAATTTGATAGACCACACACTTAAGCTCTGTGTCGAAACAATGCAATGTTATGGTAGCTAAAAGGAAATAATTCCCTTTGTCTGAATATTTCGAATTGAACAGAGTTTAGTGGCAGTACTTTGTTTCTTGCGGTTTATTGAAAGTATTGGAAGTATGTCGCATCTAATGAGGTTACCTTAAAGTGGGGATCCACTCCTGGTTTATTTGTGGATGTCCTTGAAATGATCAAGATAGACTGATATATTAGACTTTCTTGTCAGGAAATGAACATTAAAGTTAGGATTGACCATAAACCAGGAGGAATGTTTGGTTATGTATATTGCAGTTCGTTGGGTTTCTTGTATTGTCAAAGTCACTATTGTTACTATTCGTGGGTGCGGGAGAGGGGGGTGGGGCTGGCTAAGTTTTCGTAGATTTTATGGATGTGTCAAACTAGAAAATTGAATCCCAACAAATATGGAAAGTTTCCATTCTTTTATGTTGATGAGTGGAAATCCATGAATTCATACCTAACTAAAAGCTGTTTTAGGCAAAACCACAGAATTTTGTACTCACAAAGTTAAATGATTTCTTTGTTAAAAAACACGTGTATAAGGTATAGGGCTTCTGAATTTCGTTTGAAATGAACATTGAAATGGGAAAGACTTTCTCTGTTTAATAATGAATTTAACAAAAATAAAAGATTTTGAAAACTGATATGTTGTTATGCATTTGTTGAGGTCAAGTTCATAATGCTTCCTGTAATTTTATCAAAACATGTTTTTCAGTGATGCATTAATCTGGTGTAGTTTGTAGACAAATTTATCTATACCTAGTTAATTGTAAATTGACTGCGGGTTATTTTAGGCTTGTCTGTATTAGGGTTTAGAAATGATATGGTAAACTTTATTGGTAAACATGTTTACTGTTTTATTACTTTAAAGGTTGATTTGCAACTTCCATTCACTCTAAGAATGTTTTTTCGACTACCTGCTGTGACCCGCGATATATACAGGAGATAGACTGTAATGGATGTCTGCAGTTAGCAGTACTTAGTATTCCATTAATAAATTACCAGATCATGAACATTTTGCTTTCGGAAACCTTTCTGCTGGGAATGGTCTGTCAGAGTTTTATCAGACTGACATGGGAATTTAAATTACCAGGGTCTAAATAAAGAGAAAAAAATGAAGGAAAACATTTATATCGGGACAGTAAATGAATTGTATTCATCAAATGCAGTGTAAAGTAATCTATTTCCTCAGAAGATGGCCTATTATTAGGTGCAAGTGAGAAAAAAAAAAGAATTAGGCCTTGAATTAGGGCTTGAATATAAATAATTTTGTTATATAGACAGTGCGTCATATTTCTTTTCCAGCTTTAGTTGAAATTTTTCACTGTCATAGTTTCATATTTTGTGATCTTAGTCCCTGTGACATATGTTATTAATGATTTGCAATTGTAAAACATTTTATACTGCTTTTTACTACAGGATATAGCCATATACACGGAAGTCAGAAAGAAAAGAATGAGATAATATTTTCTTCCCATAGCAAAACGGTAGCTTGTTTTAAAAGGAGACTGTATTTTGTTATGTATTTCTGTTTTCAGAGACGTTTAGCAAATGCTGCAAAGAAAGCGATAGCCAAAATTCCACAGAGAACAATCAAACTTGGAGATAAGGTCAGTGAAAGTGGGTATATGATACACAACAAAGGACATTGGATTTCATTATTTCCTAGCTTAGATATTATCAAAATGTCTATGTGACCTGTCAAAAGATTATTATGAGACACGCTTTGTTGAAATTCTTTATAAACCCTTATCATGCTGGACACAACTTATTATGCCTTTGCGAACAGTGTAGATCATGATCAGCCAGCACATCTGTGCAGTCTGATCAAGATCTGCACTGTTCACCATTCAGTATCTTTTTGGTAAGCACCCCTTTTAACAGTTAATGGTATTGTCCAAATTGAAAGATAGACAAGTTCATTTTAGAAATTATCAGGGTAAGGGTTAATTTTGCAACAGGATTGATTCTGCAAAGAAACCCATGAAAATGGGGAAAAAAATCATATTTCCACAAAAACCGTAATAAGGTGCAAGTGCAGTGAAGAAAGGAGACTTGTTTAGCCTTTGAATCACTTTATAAGGCTCTTATGCTTGGTAATAGTTTAGAACTGGTAGTCTAGCATTCATACCTGGGATTTTTTCAGGACTAGTCAATGTTTTACGTTTGTAACTGCCAGAATTTCCCTTTACAACTAATTTGGAAAAACAAGATTTCAGGCTGTAGAATGTAGATTTTCAGGCTTCAGGTGTTTTTTTTTACCAAATCCAAGACCTGAATGGTCACATTTGTGGTATTATATTGTAATAAGAAAGAGATTTTATTGATGCGTTTTATCAAAATTGCAAAAGTTGATATTTTAACAAAATTGCAAAAGTAAATTTTTAAAACCCAAAAATGGTTTTGGTTAAGAACTAATATCAGGCATATAATGTGTATATTTATTTAAAATGGGGTTTCATTTATACAGGAGCTTGAGGCAGAGGCTGATCAGTGTGCTGTATGTATAGAGCCCTATAAATGGAATGATGTTATACGTGTACTTCCTTGCAAGTAAGTCTATATTTTATGCGTATTAACTGGAAAACCATTCAGTATGACATTGTGTTTTATTACATGACATGTATCAGAAATAAAGAAATAATATACTTTCCTTCCGGCCCACCAAAGTTCCATTTGCAAAACTTTTTACCTAAAAGCAAACTCGGTACATGATTTTTCTTGTGTTTTGTGCATGTACATTGTATATACAAGGGATTGAATGATTTTTTTCTGGCTGTTGTTTACCATGAGTAGGGTTTATGCCTCTCAAATGGTCACATTTTCTGACATTTCAGCAATGTGCTTTTAAAAATAGATCATTTACTTGTGTATTAAATCGCCTCTAGAGGTTACTTGTCTTATCCTTTCACATAATTATGTTCCTTGGGGAAAGTTGTCCGCATTAATTGTTTCTTGACGGAAAGTTGCCAGTTTTCTGTAGATCACTAACAAGTAAGTTCAGAGAATGTATTTTTAACAGAGGACATTGTTACCAAAAGTGTCATTATAACCCTGCTTTAGATACAAAAGTCAAGGTGATATGAGAATATTTACCAAGCCAGATAACAGCACTGAGCAAGTTAGATAATTATAACTAAAGCCTAGAGAAAGTTCATTGAACTTTGGGACTGATTGATGGAAAATTACCTATGTAATAAAACCATGTGTTACTGTCAAGAAAAATGTTTGCCAGACTGTGCACTGTGTGTATGAAACTGGGACACTATCCTGATTTCAGGCCTTTGATTACCAAAGATCTGCTTACTTACTGCAGATAGGGTGATTTTCACATAGAGATTTATTTCCCATTATGAATTTCTAATATTTCATTTTCATTTTCACTACTGGTTATATAGTCAGATTTAAATGCTCATAATGCCTTCGTTTATAATGTGGCTGTTACATGTTTTGTTATAAATTAATTTCTTGTGAAATCCTATTTTCAATAATTGTTTTCTCTAATATTTAGGATTTACAATTATTATTTTCTCTAATATTTGTCAAAGTAATGAATATTGATACTAATGGTTAAAAATTTTATTGAATCCACTTTTTTATTACCTCCCTTTATAACTCTAACTGTGTAAGTTCATGTGCAGTAATGAAAGTAGTGCTTTTGTAACCATATAACTACTGTGAAATCATTTAAATTCGCTGGCATCAAATTTTGCGCAAATGTGAAAAAGGACTGTTTCGCACAGGCTTAAATTCGCGCATTTTAAATTTTAGAAATGAAAAATAAAATAAAAATTAATAATAGCACGGTCTTTAATTTGCGCATCGGTCCTAGCGCGAAGTACGCGAAAATTCATCCTACGCGAATAAAAATGATTTCACAGTATGCATAACATCTGTTTGGACAGTTGTTTTATCTGTTTCTAATATAACCGGGGTTCATTTTTCTCGGGGAAATTAGCTACTATTAAACAAGTGGTAGAGTTATAATATTCTTTTATTCCATTGTAAATAATATAACACTTTTCAATAATTCCAATTCATAGTACATAATGATTATTATTCTCAAAGTTTCCAAAGTATTATTTGCCTAAAATCTTAAAATATCAATTTTGACTAATTTTGACTGTCTGGTGCATAAAACAAAAACCTAAATCTAACTCAAACTCCAAACTGACTTCTTTCAACTTTCCCTCCAAACTCTGCAACATTTTCATTCACGCCCACTTCATACTTCAACCAATCACATCACACCTGCATCATATTTCAACCAATCATATCACACATGCATACATTAAAACTTGACCAGTACTTGTCTACTCCAGTGGCTTATTACTTTCTGATACTAATTAACACTTACTAATTAAATTATTACCATATCAAATTCTGTCTGGAATATCTTTTGAAGTAGCAGACCAAATCAAATGCACATATGTTAGTTACCGTATAACCCCATATTAACGCCCCCCCCCCCGCCCCCCCCCCCCCCCCCCCCCCCCCCCCCCCCCCCCCACGTTTTTTGGGGAAAATAAAATAATCTTACCTTCAAAAATTGGTCCTAGATCCAACACAATAATATCCAGATAATAACAATTCCATAACAATACAAATGAATTTCAAAAAAAACCACACTAAATATTAACACAAACTTTTAAACACGTCAACAGGCATGGCACGAATAAATCTACTGTGTGTAAGTATTGATCGATTTTAACTTGGATCACGTCACTCAGCGCGCGACTTTACACAGATTCCCAATACGATGACGTATCGGGTTATGTCAGTGCAGCGTTTATACGAGTTACTGACATTGTTTGGATCAAATTTTTCGTAAAATGCATCGCCCCCGGGGGCGTTTAAACGGGGTTATATGGTATATCTAGATAAGTAATAAACTGTAGAAAGGTAAGGGCATTCTGATAAAATAATGACTTAATGTTATTTTAATGATTTTCATAATAAAAATACATCTAAAATCTAGAACTGGTCACATTTTCTCCCTCTCTCACTGAATTTTCTCCTGCAAATTTGTAATATTAAATAACATTTGAATAATATCCTTCAACATAATGAAACAACAAATTTTATCATATTAAAATTTAAGATATACATACAAAAGAAAACGTATTATACTACATACAAATGTTATAGATCCACTATGACGACCACAGTTCGATAATACGACAGTTTTTATTTGTGGCAATTAAATTGTGATAAAAGAAAATGTTCAACTTGAAATCATATCTTCCATAATTTTGCGTATCTTTTGCAACTTAAAGTAGTCTTAGACAATAAAATGCAGCTGAAGATACGTTTTCATGCACTGTTATATGCAATTAAATATTTGTGCCACATTTCTTAGTCATTTTCCAGCTCTGTACTGTCCTTGCACTGTCACTGCTCACTGTTCATGAATAGACATGTATGTACAATATCACACATTTTTATTTAAATACACTTTTTGTAGGATCTGATCAATGTTTCAAAGTCTAGACTCAAAAATGCCATTTTAAAACATTGTTCAATAAAGAATTCTCTTTATCAGAACATATTTACCTTTTATAATCTGCATATTGTATTACTTATGCTGACATTCTGAGTCAATTACTGTGACTAACATTACAATTAAAACATTTGACTATTTACAAGAAGAATAAGTACTAAAAGTTTGAATCTTCAAAACCTATATGAATGAATAAATATAGTGATCCCCAAATTAGTGTTCCCTTCCAAAACGAAACAAAGAGGTATCTATACTGGAAAATCACTAGATTTACAATAATCTGGATAATGTAGAATCATAATTCAGTGTACTGCTGAAATCACTCCTTGTAACCTGGTTCTTATACTCCAAATAACTTCAACTCATTGTCTCTTTACCCCTTTACTTATCCCCAAGCATAAATCTACAAATCTCCCTTTTAGATAGAATGTTTAAGATAGCACATACAAAAGTTTGCTTTAAACAACTATCCCCTCTCATTTCTCAATATGTAGGTACCTACTACTCATATTTTCTTTTAAACCTTCCTTTGGTTTCGGCCAATTTGTAGCCTATAACAATATCTTGGGTATCACATAATGCTTACACTAAAAAGGAAAACAAAGCTGAAAATAACACGAAAGGTCATAGTTTAATTAAGATATGCCTGTATAGTAAGTTCCAAACAAAAAATAGCCAAATGAAAAAAATGTGTGTACACAAGCAATTTTGAATTTTGTCATACATGACATACAAAATCTTAAAATATCAATTTTGACTAATTTTGACTGTCTGGTGCCTAAAACAAAAACCTAAATCTAACTCAAACTCCAAACTGACTTCTTTCAACTTTCCCTCCAAACTCTGCAACATTTTCATTCACGCCCACTTCATACTTCAACCAATCACATCACACCTGCATCATATTTCAACCAATCATATCACACATGCATACATTAAAACTTGACCAGTACTTGTCTACTCCAGTGGCTTATTACTTTCTGATACTAATTAACACTTACTAATTAAATTATTACCATATCAAATTCTGTCTGGAATATCTTTTGAAGTAGCAGACTAAATCAAATGCACATATGTTAATTATATCTAGATAAGTAATAAACTGTAGAAAGGTAAGGGCATTCTGATAAAATAATGACTTAATGTTATTTTAATGATTTTCATAATAAAAATGTATCTAAAATCTAGAACTGGTCACATTTTCTCCCTCTCTCACTGAATTTGCTCCTGCAAATTTGTAATATTAAATAACATTTGAATAATATCCTTCAACATAATGAAACAACAAATTTTATCATATTAAAATTTAAGATATACATACAAAAGAAAACGTATTATACTACATACAAATGTTATAGATCCTCTATGATTACCACAGTTCAATAATACGACAGTTTTTATTTGTGGCAATTAAATTGTGATAAAAGAAAATGTTCAACTTGAAATCATATCTTCCATAATTTTGCGTATCTTTTGCAACTTAAAGTAGTCTTAGACAATAAAATGCAGCTGAAGATACGTTTTCATGCACTGTTATATGCAATTAAATATTTGTGCCACATTTCTTAGTCATTTTCCAGCTCTGTACTGTCCTTGCACTGTCACTGCTCACTGTTCATGAATAGACATGTATGTACAATATCACACATTTTTAGCTCGACTATTCGAAGAATAGTCTAGCTATTCTACTCACCCTGGCGTCGGCGTCGGCGTCACACCTTGGTTAAGTTTTTGCATGCAAGTACATACAGTCATCAATGAAAGGCATATAGCTTTGAAACTTATTTCTTCTTTTTCTAGGTCAATTACCAACCTCGCTGGGTCAAGTCCCATAACTCTGACATGTATTTTGAGCAAATTATGCCCCCTTTTGGACTTAGAAAATTTTGGTTAAAGTTTTACATGCAAGTTACTATCTCCAAAACTAATGCAGATATTGATTTGAAACTTCACATGTGTCTTCGGGGTTATAAAACTAGTTGATAGCAGCAAGTCCCATAACTCTGACTTTCATTTTGGCCAAATTATGCCCCCTTTTGGACTTAGAAAATTCTGGTTAAAGTTTTGCGTGCAAGTACATACAACTATTTCTAAAAGGCATATAGATTTGAAACTTATTTTTTCTTTTTCTACATCAATTACCAACCTCACTGGGTCAAGTCCCATAACTCTGACATGTTTTTTGAGCAAATTATGCCCTCTTTTAGACTTAGAAAATTTTGGTTAAAGTTTTACATGCAAGTTATTATCTCCAAAACTAATACAGATATTGATTTGAAACTTCACATGTGTCTTCGGGGTTATAAAACTAGTTGATAGGATCAAGTCCCATAACTCTGACCTTCATTTTGGCCAAATTATGCCCCCTTTTGGACTTAGCAAATTCTGGTTAAAGTTTTGCGTGCAAGTACATACAGCTATTACTAAAATGCATATAGATTTGAAACTTATTTTTTCTTTTTCTAGATCAGTTACTAACCTCACTGGATCAAGTCCCATAACTCTGGCATGTATTTTGGGCAAATTATGCCCCCTTTTGGACTTTGAAAATTCTGGTTAAAGTTTTACATGCAAGTTTCTATCTCCAAAACTAATGCAGATATTGAATTGAAACTTCTCATGTGCCTTCGGGGTTATAAAACTAGTTGATAGCAGCAAGTCCCATAACTGATATGCATTTTGGTCAAATTATTCCCACTTTTGAACTTAAAACTCTTTTGATATTTAACTTTTTTGGGTAATATTTTCCTGCTTCTGGGTCAATATTTCGAATAGTCGAGCTTGGCTGTCTTACGGACAGCTCTTGTTATTTAAATACACTTTTTGTAGGATCTGATCAATGTTTCAAAGTCTAGACTCAAAAATGCCATTTTAAAACATTGTTCAAGAAAGAATTCTCTTTATCAGAACATATTTACCTTTTATAATCTGCATATTTTATTACTTATGCTGACATTCTGAGTCAATTACTGTGACTAACATTACAATTAAAACATTTGACTATTTACAAGAAGAATAAGTACTAAAAGTTTGAATCTTCAAAACCTATATGAATGAATAAATATTGTGATCCCCAAAGTCGTATTCCCTTCCAAAACGAAACAAAGAGGTATCTATACTGGAAAATCACTAGATTTACAATAATCTGGATAATGTAGAATCATGATTCAGTGTACTGCTGAAATCACTCCTTGTAACCTGGTTCTTATACTCCAAATAACTTCTACTCATTGTCTCTTTACCCCTTTACTTATCCCCAAGCATAAATCTACAAATCTCCCTTTTAGATAGAATGTTTAAGATAGCACATACAAAAGTTTGCTTTAAACAACTATCCCCTCTCATTTCTCAATATGTAGGTACCTACTACTCATATTTTCTTTTAAACCTTCCTTTGGTTTCGGCCAATTTGTAGCCTATAACAATATCTTGGGTATCACATAATGCTTACACTAAAAAGGAAAACAAAGCTGAAAATAACAAGAAAGGTCATAGTTTAATTAAGATATGCCTGTATAGTAAGTTCCAAACAAAAAATAGCCAAATGAAAAAAATGTGTGTACACAAACAATTTTGAATTTTGTCATACATGACATACAAAATCTTAAAATATCAATTTTGACTAATTTTGACTGTCTGGTGCCTAAAACAAAAACCTAAATCTAACTCAAACTCCAAACTGACTTCTTTCAACTTTCCCTCCAAACTCTGCAACATTTTCATTCACGCCCACTTCATACTTCAACCAATCACATCACACCTGCATCATATTTCAACCAATCATATCACACATGCATACATTAAAACTTGACCAGTACTTGTCTACTCCAGTGGCTTATTACTTTCTGATACTAATTAACACTTACTAATTAAATTATTACCATATCAAATTCTGTCTGGAATATCTTTTGAAGTAGCAGACCAAATCAAATGCACATATGTTAATTATATCTAGATAAGTAATAAACTGTAGAAAGGTAAGGGCATTCTGATAAAATAATGACTTAATGTTATTTTAATGATTTTCATAATAAAAATACATCTAAAATCTAGAACTGGTCACACTAACATAAAATTTAAAGACTTTAGAACTTAAAATTTGCCAGGCAAATGTTTGCAAGTAATGTTAAACACACTGCAGAAACTACATGTACATGTATATAGAAAAAAAAACTGTGTTCAGCTTAGCAGTTTCATACTTTGATACAACTTAAACATATCCCTTTTTTCGGTAAAACCGATTTGAGTTCAAGTGTATCATATTTTATGTTTGGTACGCGAGGCACTCTCTAAAAGGAAAAGTTTGTACTTTCAAACAAAAAAACAACAACACAACATCCCTAAAACTGATTGTAACCAAAGTCGTGTTGCCATTAAGTATCAAAAGGATTTAGTTTCCTTGTAGAGAACAATTAAATGTGAAATTGTGCACCACTGTTTCTGATCTGTCAATCAAATACATATGATATTTAAAAGAGTATTGAAGTAGTGCCAGTTATGACCTAAAATGGAACAATTGCGTACTGCCTAGGAGATATATAAAAAAACTGCACCGACTGCACTGTGTGACAGAATTTTAGCGGTACATATTGTTTTGTGACCTTGAGTAAGCAAAATTGTTTGGCTAGAAGGAAGTTTTTTCAAATATTTATGACACAATATATATTGCATTGATATGAACTTGCATTGTTGTCCCAGAGTAAAGCTGACTTCCTATATATAATACCAGATTTATATAGCGCCCTTTTAATGATAAACACGTTCAAAGGTGCTTTACATAGATGTAAAGTGGTTTTCTGGTTGTGGTCCTCATACATACTGTGAAAGGCAGAATTGTCGTCCTTGTTGGTGATATAGTGGAACACAGCTCACTGGAGAATTAATGGCTAATTGTGTGAGCAGTTAATGCATGCACAGTATTTTGCTCATCTCCTTGAGTGATCTTAGTTCTAATGTATTGATCTATTTTAGCCTAAACTGCTGTTCTTAAACACCTCCCCTACTTCCCAACTATGTTTTATTAATGTAACAATTTTAATCTGTCAGTATATACATTGTATACTGTTGCATCAACAAAATGAAACAGCCCGCCAGCTTAGCTCAGTAGGTAAGAGCGTTGGTCTACGGATCACGGGATTGTGAGTTCGATCCTCGGGCGGGGGGTGCGTATGTTCTCTGTGACTATTTGATAAACGACATTGTGTCTGAAATCATTAGTCCTCCACCTCTGATTCATGTGGGGAAGTTGGCAGTTACTTGCGGAGAACAGGTTTGTACTGGTAGAGAATCCAGGGATACTGGTTAGGTTAACTGCCCGCCGTTACATGACTGAAATACCGTTGAAAAACGGCGTTAAACCCAAAACAAACAAACAAAATGAAACCTTGTCTGGAAGTTGCAATCTCAAACCACATTTCTGTCGTATGCTGTCGGGGGAGAAAGTGGCGGAAAAGCAAGTATTAATATTCATGTTGCTAATACACTGACAACATGTAATTGAGCCGTGCCATGGGAAAACCAACATAGTGGGTGTGCGACCAGCATGGATCCAGACCAGCCTGCGCATCCGTGCAGTCTGGTCAGACTCCATGCTGTTCGCTTTTAAAGCCTATTGGAATTGGAGAAACTGTTAGCGAACAGCATGGATCCTGACCAGACTGCGCGGATGCGCAGGCTGGTCTGGATCCATGCTGGTCGCACACCCACTATGTTGGTTTTCCCATGGCACGGCTCAATTAATTAATTGCTATTTTTCATTATTCATTAAAATCCGGAACCTATTGAATGTAATCTATGAACTGGAAGTCATATATAGACACCTGTCACATAACATTTTTGCTTTCATTAAGCAGTCTTGCATGCAGCCATCGCGTGACTGACTCAGGAAAATGCATTCATTTTCATATCTCCTTTACGATGACTACCTGTAATAATAATGAACAAGGATGATTCTGCATGTTTCATTATAAACATAAATGATATTTTCAGCATGAAAAAGTAATGTTAGTTAATTAAGCGAAATGATTTATGACACAGACGTCCCTTGTGGTTCCTGCCAAAGAAATGACACACCGTAGATTACATAATATTTGCAGTTGTTTTAAATTCAAGAAATATCTGCAGCCCATGCCATTTGTTAATTCAACTTTGCAGAATTGTTAAAATTTTGTTTGCGCAAAAAAAAATGCTTGTGTGATGTGAACTTCAGGCACTGAAAAGAAAACAACAGCAAGAATAGTTTAAAAGCTACCATAACTAGATATTATAATACTGTGAAGTCATATCTTATTCATGAGTATAAAATTTCTTGGTTTTAGCCAAAATGACTATTTGTAGGGATTTTCATAAATTCGTGGACATGAAATTCCGTAGTTTTGACCAGAATGGTTAAAATGGGGATTATAGTAAAGATGAACTTGATTTGTTCATTTGATTTAATGAGTGTCCATGAAATTCCGTGGTTTTGGCCAGAATGGTTAAAATGGGATTATAGTAAAGATGAACTTGATTTGTTCATTTGATTTAATGAGTGTCCATGAAAATTAATCTCCCACTATTATAAACCGTAGCTTAATCTCATGAAATATTACAAGTTGGGGGATGTGAATTATAAGCTTAAAGCAAAACATTTGTTGGCAGTTTAATAGATCAAGTAAATACCTATATCTAAATTAAATATATTCCCTGGGCTTTTAAAATAGCAAAAGAAACAGAAGCGTGTAAAGTGTATTTCATGCAGTAAAGTTATAAAAGTGTTACAGAGAAATCATAAATTTCTTTTGCTTTGTACTTGTTTAGGTCTTACATTCCAGGATTTTCACATTCGAAGAAAACTTATTTTGGAATTTTCTGTGTTAGTTTGGATTAATTTTGACCCATATCATGCTGGACACAATTGATTCTGCCTTTGCGACCAGTGTAGATCTTGATTAGCCTGCACATCCTTGCAGTCTGATCAAGGTCTGCACTGTTCACATTCAGTCAGTATCTTTTTGGTAAGAACCCCTTTTAACAGTTAATGGTTACTATCCAAATTGGAAGATGGACAAGTTCATTATGGAAATTAGCAGACTAATGGATGAAATCCGCGAAAAAAAAGACTTCCGTGAAAATTAATGAAGCAAAATCTAGACTGCAGATGTCAATATTCCCTTCAGTAAAACAACAGAGAAAATACACAAGCACATATTAAATAATGTCTTGTTTTCGAAAACGGGATGTTTTGTTCAGAAGCGAGTAAGAAACATGCTAGGAGAAAAAAAAACTGTTTTCAATAATTAGAGTTTTATGACAAATCTTTTGTCAGATAATGGAGGCCTGTCTTCAAAGAAAATTAGAAGAGCATTACAATTTTGAATTTCTGGGGAATAGTTTGATGGCTATTGATTTTTAACCTTTAGCATGCTAGATAAATTGTCGTCTGCTGGAAATGTCGTCTGCTAAAATTGTAAAGTTCATTCAATTCGCTCCAAAATTGGAAGAAATATTGTCAGAGTAGCAAACAGCTTGGAACCTGATCAGACGCCGATTTAATCGGCGTCTGATCTGGTTCCAAGCTGTTTGCAAAGGCTGTTAAATTCGCCTGCAGCAGGCTAAGGGTTAATACAAATCTATTAGAACTGTAAGAATTTATTTTTGAAACCATATGTGGTATTGTAATTAGAAAAATTGTAGGGAAAATTGGATCCATTATACAGTAGGACTTTTTGCTCAATTATTTTGAAGATTTTGGGAAGAAGTGCATATTTATCATCACGGCAGTGTAAAAAGAGTTTCCATTTTAAAAGGAAAGGCTTGCCTGGTTTTGCCATCTAGGAACTATATCAAAGCCTGCAAGAATACAGCAGCTTATAATCAAAACAAAAACAGTTCGCATAAAACCAAAAACATTGTGTAAAAGCATCTGTATCGTCCACTTGTTCTATTTATAGTCGAAATGAAGGGTTTCCTTTGTTACTGTTTAAATCTGACGAAACCTGATGTAGTCTACTCCTCTATCTTTTTCGCAAACATGGCAAAGCAGTCTAAAACCAGATACACCTTTAAACACTAATGGATTCGGCCAAAACATAAGCAGAAATTTTCCTCTGAGATAACAATTTGGCAGATCACATTATTTCAGGGGTGTGCTTACTATGACAGGTATAAATGACCATAAATATTTTATATAAATAACGAAAATATCTGAAATTTGTAAAGTCAGAAATGAAACGATCTTCATTTTCAAAATCATGATATATGTACAGTTCGTTTTCGTAAACACCGTGTTTGTAAACATTAAAGATTGCTCAGGGTTCCATATTTTATTGTGTCTTGTATAAGAAAAAACGTGAGCTCAAGCTAAAACAAAACAAAATCAAATAGTAGAAAGGTCAATCTGGAAGTTGAGAAATTTTGGTTTGAAAACATGTATGACCTATTTATCGAACTGTACAGTCCGTGTATGATAACTTTGGAGTGACGTCGCATTTGTTTATATTTTCTGGACTTATAGAAATAACAAAATAGGTAAAGCAGCTTACATAAACAATAATATTGGGTATATTTTATTGCAACTCGTCTGACAGTCCCGGTAGCTCAGTGGTTAAGCATTAGTCTTTGAAATATTGAATATTGCGGGCCGCAGGCTGAACCGAGCGGAGTGTTGTTGTTGTTTTTTTTCTCACTTTCAAGGTAACCACCATAATCATTCATCTCTCCTGGAATATACTTTTATTTATTTAGACAGAAATATTATTGAATTAATTTCTGTTTAAAGGGGACCAAGCATCAGCTCTGTGTAAACACATCGTATTATGAATGCATAGTCAAGAAAACACTCGTAAATTTCGTGCAGGTTAAATTCCTCTGGTATATTGCCAGTATTACTGTAGTCAACATGTCCGAGGCATCCACGTCTATTTTGCAAAGAGACACACTGTTCAGTATAAGAATGATGCTTAATGCATATTACAAACTTTTCTGAAGGTTATTTAAAGCATAATCATTTTTTTCATATTTCAGTTCGTTATTATATACCGTAGTGCTGTATTACTGTATTTTGAATACATGTATTTTCAATTGTCTTTGAAAAACTGTAATTAAAACATAGATAAAAAGCAAGGATTTAAAAAAAGTATAAATCACGTCGGACTCGAACCAACGCGACAATGGAAATATAAAATAATCGCACATGTAAGGCTAACGCGCTACGACTGGTACTAATCTTCTACTTCAAAGAAAGCGTTTCCGTTAGTAGTATATTATAAAAGTGTTCACTTAGATTAATGATAATTATCGATTAACCTTCTGACTTGGACTCGTCCAAATAGTCACTCCGAAGTTATCAGACACGGACTGTAATTGATTAACATTTTGTCATCATAACACCCTTGAATTTAGATTGTCATAACATAAACACCCGTTGGACTGATGCATGTAGGTGTGACCAATAGGGAGACTCCTTACATCCTGCAGCTTGGATATATTCTGCTTTCTGGCTTCTTGTAGAAGATGTGACTACATTAAGTAAAAAAAAACGAAAACAATATGTAGGCTTGGAGCCATAGTCTCAAGCCAAAAAGTGAAAAGCACTTCTGTATGTCAATGCAGTTATCCAATATTTTAGCTGAGATGAGGAATTCTAAGTCTCTCTAGACAACTGTCTAAGCAAATCTTGTTACTGCATCTCTCAAGGAATTAGCAACATTTCGCCAGACTATTTTGTTTTCTTTGTATGCCAGATCATTTACACCCACATACAGATTATTGTTGTTGTGAAAATAAACAACTTAACTAGGTCTCAAAAAGAGAATATCTTTTATTATTGGCACTGTCTCTTTGACAGTCAGTGGGCAAGGAATTGTTGGCATCTTATAAACTGTTCTTCACAGCTTTCGGTTCTAACCTTTTTGGTCGAGTTCTTACAGTCATGTACATAAGCAATCCAGAAAGTATGGTGTTTGTGGTTTGACTTGGTGCTTACTCTAGGCATACGTTTTTGGGATGGGAGATCTTTAGATACAAAATGTGTCATGGCCATCATTTTAGCTAGAAAGTGGTCTTTCATGTGTCTTTAACCAAGTTATGTTTAATAAACAAATTACTGTTATCATCATCTCAGATAAGATTTCTAATTATAGCCAGCATTAGCGGATGTTCACGTAATAAATGCAGTTTTCAACTCTAAAGCGAAAGATGCATCAATTCTACTTTCCTTTTCATTACCTTTTAAATTAGAAGTTTGATCTTTGTATTCTCATTTTAGAAACTAGCTCATAAGTACTTTACTTTCGTTTCCGGAGGCTTTGTAGAAATGTATCATGCAACGCCTAATACATAAAGAAGACACAAACTTTTTTTCCATTTAAGCATTTGAAAATATCAACTTTCAGAGCCTCATTTTAAGAAATGTATGCAGAATACAAAAATGTTACACGCTCATTTAAAAAAAGTCAGCCGCTAAAACGCAAGTTCTTGTTTTAAAATTGTTTCAGTTTTTTTGTCAGTCGTCAAAACACAGTCTTTTGTTTCTTAGGCAGCGTTGGATCAACATGGCTGTGCTTATCTGCCATCTGGCCTCATGACTTCTTCCTTCTGCATGATAATTGTAGGCTTTATTAACCTTTAGCCTGCTGGTGGCAAGTGATTCTGCCTTTGCAACCAGTGCAGACCAAGATCAGCCTGCACATCTGTGCAGTCTGATCATGGCCTGCTTTGTTCGCTATTCAGTCATTTTCAGTAAAGTCCCCTTCGAATATTAAATGGTATTGCCTAAATTGAATGATGGACCAGTCCATTTTAGAAATTTAGCAGGGTAAGGGTTGATATCAAAGCAAGGAAGCATTTTGACTTGCTTTCTGTCCCAGACTTGATTTAAGTTTATTTTAAAATATTCAGTCTGCTGCCTTTAAAGGCCAGTTCTGCTAAAATAAAAGGACTATTGTATAAGCCAAATAGCAATCAGAAATGTAGAAATTGAAAATTAATTTGTCAACATAATAAATCTAAACAAATCAGTTTATTTGAGCAAGGTCATTTTAATACCATGAAATGATTCATGGGAGGACATTATAGTTTAAATGTCACCATCTAAATTTAAATCAGCTATCAATATGACATTGGTTTTGATCGCTTTTATCATGATCAGACACACTGTAATTACAATTATAGACTAAATCTGTTATCTCTTGTTTATTGTTGTGTCTGTATAAAAATTAATTTTGGTCTATCTGGTCTGGTGTGTCCGGTCTACGCGCGGAGCAGGTCAAAAGCTGGTGTTTTGATAACTGAGGGCCCAATCAGTTTGTAAATACTATCCTTCTTGTTCTGATTGTTACTTATTTTTCTTGATACCAGATATAGATCCCACACAATAACTCAAACGACAACATGTTTGATAATTATGATTTTTGTATAACATTACCGTATACACTTAACTTCTATCATTGACAACCTTTTTGAGTTCAACGATGCGTGAGAACCATAACAATCAAACAATAATGTAAACAAGCTGTTGTTTAAATTATCGTGCGGGAGTAGTACAATGTAGTATTGTAATACCTATCTCCTAGTCTGTACACTTAGCTCAGTAGGGGGTCTATAGATTGCAGTGTTGTAAGTTGGATCCCCAAGCAGGGCGTATGTTTTCCGTGACGATTTGATAAGAGACATTGTGTCTGAAATCATTCGTCCTCCACATCTGATTCATGTGGGGAAGTTGGCAGTTACTTGCGGAGATCAGGTTTGTGCTGTTACAAATTTAGGAACACTGGTTAGGTTAACTGCCTGCCGTTACAAAACTGAAATACTGTTGAAAAATGGTGTTAAACCCAAAACAAACAAAACACTTTAGATTGTTGGCTTGATCTATTTCAAACTTCGAAGAAAGTACCAACGCTAAGCCCATTGTTGTTTATTTCGCAGGTTTTCTTTCTATTATTTTCTCTTAATATTTGGTTATTTAAGGTTGTTGCCCTATCTGGTAAATAAAATTGGCCAATTTGTGGTTGTTTAGAGTTATAATCCCATTGCCTTTCAAATGTGGAGCGAGATTTAACTCCTGGTTTGGCACTGAAATATTGGATGTCCTTCACTTGTACTGAAAACAGTCGTGTTGTTATCAGTATTAATATCGGCTTCATGTAAATTTATATTAGTTGCAAACTATCATTATTAGCAGTTTCATAATGTAACTATGGTAACCATAATGGTCCATGCAATTTGCACAGTTTTTTTTTTTTGAAACTGCATCTTCTTCGTGCAGAGAAAAAAAAAACATTTTCATGGCATGCTATTATTAGGGAAATCTGGCACTATTTTCAACAGCTTTATACTTCCATTATGAATTAAAAAAAAAAATCATATTTCTCTGGTATTATGCAGTCCAAAAAATGATACTGTCTGCTCAGCTGTATTTTTCATGGTAGAAATCATTATCACTTTTCCTGATAATAAACCTGATATAGCAAGTATACTTATTTTGTTTCAGTCATGACCAAGGTCAATATTACTTTTAGACAGGTGAATAAACTACATATTGACCTGAACATCTGTGTATAAAGTTTATAATAACTGGACTCAGCTGACCTCAGCCAGTTGATTGATAATAATTATAAACAGATAAGCTTGGCAAATCACTGAATATTACCTTAAAGATGTGCTATGCTCATATTTTGCTATATACATAAACTTACTGTATGTAAATCTTCAGTCACAATTAAATGTACATTGTAGTTATGTAATAGTCATTTGTTAAAGAAATTTTCATTTTTAGCTCATCTGATTTTTTGAAAAAAAATGATGAGTTATTGTCATCACTTGAGCGGTTGTTGGCGTCGGCGTCGGCGTTGCCTGGTTAAGTTTTATGTTTAGGTCAGCTTTTCTCCTAAACTATCAAAGGTATTGCTTTGAAACTTGGAATACTTGTTCACCATCATAAGCTGACCCTGTATAGCAAGAAACATAACTCCATCTTGCTTTTTGCAAGATTTATGGCCCCTTTTGTACTTAGAAAATATCAGATTTCTTGGTTAAGTTTTATGTTTAGGTCAACTTTTCTCCTAAACTATCAAAGCTATTGCTTTGAAACTTGGAATACTTGTTCACCATCATAAGCAGACCCTGTACATCAAGAAACATAACTCCATCTTGCTTTTTGCAAGATTTATTTCCCCTTTTGGACTTAGAAAATCAGTTTTCTTGGTTAAGTTTTATGTTTAGGTCAGCTTTTATCCTAAACTATCAAAGCTATTGCTTTAAAACTTGCAACACTTGTTCACCATCATAAGTTGACCCTGTACAGCAAGAAACATAACTCCATCCTGCTTTTTGCAAGATTTATGGCCCCTTTTGGACTTAGAAAATATCAGATTTCTTGGTTAAGTTTTATGTTTAGGTCAACTTTTTCTCTTAAACTGTCAAAGCTATTGCTTTGAAACTTGCAACACTTGTTGACCATCATAAGCTGACCCTGTACAGCAAGCAACATAACTCCATCCTGCTTTTTGCAATAATTATTGCCCCTTTTGGACTTAGAAAATCATTTTCTTGGTTGAGTATTATGTTTAAGTCAACTTTTCTCATAAACTATCAAAGCTATTGCTTTAAAACTTGCAACAGTTTTTCACCATCATAAGTGGACACTGAACATCAAGAAACATAACTCTATCCTGCTTTTTGCAAGAATGATGGCCCTTTTTAGACTTAGAAAATCATGGGTAGGACAATATTTCTATTACACAAAAAAAATCAGATGAGTGTCAGCACCCGCAAGGCAGTGCTCTTGTTTTTTTACTGAAATTACATAATAAATTACATTGAGTTTTCTTATACACTTATTAACCCCCCAAAAAGTTGGAGGGATATAGATTTGGCATGTCCCTCCAGCTGTTTGTGTTTGTGTGTGTGTGTGTGTGTGTGTGTATGTCTGTCTGAACATTTAAAATGCACATAATTTAATAGTCATAGCCTCTATACCGTCTAAACAGCTGATCGCATGTATTGACATGCTGCCGTCTGACTGAGGCCCGATATGGGTAGCCGAATTCAGAGCTCTATGTATAGATCTAATAATTTAAGAACTATTTTAGCTAGAATCACCATATAAATATAATTATTAAGGAGCACATGATCTTTGATCACATTTAGTATTATCCTCCTTCACCCAGTGAAAGCAGTAAAGTTTCCCACCTTGATTTGGTAAAAAATAGGGATATCTTAGTCACCTATAGATGGATCTTCATAAAACTTTACTCAAATGTAGATCACTAAATGGCGGTAGTGTAAAGAAAACTTTCTGCAAGATGACTTCAGTAACTAAAGAGTTATTGCCTGTTGTTTTCTCACATAACAAAGTAATCCGTGGATGGATTTTCATTAAATTTAACACTCGTATCTCTACAGGGAAGTGGTATATGCACATCTTTCATCAGGATCTCTTCAGTAACTGCAGAGTCATAGCACTATAATTGTAATAAAATTCATGAATGTACCTGGAAATTAAATATCTTTCAAAATACAGTTCCCTCATTCACAAAGCAGGGAATATCAGTTCTTAGACTGTGTAGCATTTATTGTTTATAATGAACTTGAATATTTTATAGTAACTGTTCTTATTTTCAGACATGGGTATGAAATATCTTTAAACTTATTAGGTTTGTCTAATAAGCCATAAAACTGGAATCAAACTTTCCTTTAATTATCCTATATCTGTAAAGATAATGACCATATTATTGATGTTCTTCGTGGTTAGAAGCATTGAAGTGTTTGCATGACAGAGGTCAGTTATTTGTTTTCTCAGAAGTGATAAGAGTTAATAAGTTCTTTTCAGAGAAGATGAGCAATATATTATTCATTAATTAACCTACTGACCATGTCCTAGTTGGTTGTAAGACAGTCAAGGTCTTGTTGCGGTTTGTAATGGTCAAGTCTGACATAAAATATTTTGAAAAAGAATTTGTTCTTCAATGAATCATTGCACTATAAAACCTGGACATGTGCACTGTTGTCATGTTGTGGTTTTGGTATACACTTGATATTATTTAAAAGTTCAATAATAGTTTTAATTTTTCTTGCAAGCTGATAAAAGCAACTGTCCAATGTCCAAGGTTAGAAAGGCATTACTTTGAATGAAGGAACTTGTACAGCCAGAGTGGTAAAGGGAGGTAAACAAGAGAAAGAGATTCCATATCGTCAAACCTATGACAAATATCTGAGTTTTCAAAAACCAAAAAAAGGAAATAACACAATAATAATATACTCTGTATTCCATTAAAAATGTGGTAGCCACATTATAAACAAATCCATTGTGACCCTTTAAATTATGGCCCCTTTAATTTTTCTTAAACATAAACTTTTTAGAAGTTACCCAGGCTTAATCAAAGAAGTTGTGTTTCATGCTACCGCATCTTTTCACATGGTACTGATACTATAAAGTTAAAAATTGAAGTTGATTTCAACAAACTCAAAAATTCCTTTGCATAAAGTCTGAAATGCATTAGTATTAACCCTTAGCATGCTAGATAAATTGTCGTCTGCTGGAAATGTTGTCTGCTAAAATTGTAAAGTTCATTCAATTTGCTCCAAAATTGGAAGAAATATTGTCAGAGTAGCAAACAGCTTGGAACCTGATCAGACGCCGATTTAATCGGCGTCTGATCTGGTTCCAAGCTGTTTGCAAAGGCTGTTAAATTCGCCTGCAGCAGGCTAAGGGTTAAGTTTCATAAGGCTTTTAATTTCAAAAACAGATAATGCTGCTGTCCAAATAGAGAATACATATAATTGAATAGTTAGTAAAATGCAACTTTCAATATTACGCATGAAATTATGAAATCGGGGTCACAAAGGGAGATAATCAAAAAGTGCATTTATAGTACTTTATATAGTCAAACCTATGACAAATACATGATAGAATAATTATCAAACATTGGATTTAACAAGAAAATAATATATTTTATGTTCATAAAAGTATCTATATTTCACAAAAAAATGTGGCAGCCACATTTTAATCAAAGGCATTATGACCCTTAAAGTAGACTATAAAGTGGAAAAAATCAAGACTTACAGAAAAGTGAAAGCTGGACAAGAAGTGCATGATTATTGATTGCCTGTATTGAGATGTTCCTGTATTTATTGGAAATGTCAGTATTCACAAGCGCTTTAGTTGTAACCTTTGTGCCATAGGCTGTTAAGATATTGTACTGACATTCAGTTACAGCAGGCGTCAACTTTGCCTGAAATATTTAGCGAGTATGGTTTAGCAGTATTATTTCCATGGTTGAGCAATATTGTTTCCATGGTTGAGATTTATTGTTTCCTTGGTTGAGAACTATCGTTTCTATGGTTTAGCACGATTATTTCCGTGATTGAGGAATATTGTTCCATGGTTTAGCACTATTGTTTCAGTGGCTGAGCACTATCATTTCCATAGTTTGGCTTGATTACTTTCCGTGGTTGAGCACTACTGTTATAATGGTTTAGCACTATAATGTTCCCATGGCTGAGCAATATTGTTTCCATGGTTTAGCAGTAAAGTTTCCATAGTTAGGCAATATGGTTTTTGTGGCTTAATAATATGGTTGAGCAGTATTATTTCCATGGGTTACTGATATTGTTTCCATGTTTATTTCAGACATGTTTTCCACAAGTCTTGTGTAGATCCATGGTTGCTAGATCAGAGAAGTTGTCCGATGTGCAAAATGGATATTTTACGAGCATTTGGGATGCATGTAAGTAAAAGCTGATCAGAAAAAAGCTTTGAATGTTGGTTCAAGACACTAGGTGCCCCTCAGAGTATTTTTTCAGGCATACTTTGGCATAGATCTTAGAATCTCCAACCGCCAACAAGCCAGCTGGATGGCCAACTGGAATGTCAACCGCAGCAACGTTATAGCTACAGAGATGAGGGGCAAGTGGTTTGAAGCTGCAGTGGTGGCCATATTATGGTTATTTTTTTCAGAATTTTTTGTTGATGTATGCCCTAAATTCTGTTTCAGCTTTGTTAAAAGAGCTGATTGGTGTAGCAGGAACAATTACGAGTGGTAAAGGGAATTTGTAGTCAAACTGAGACCACTTTGTTTCTAATAAGAAACTAGTAAATGCTGGTGCCTACACTGGTCAAACTTGATAGGATGATTGCCTATGGTAGTAGAAGAAACCTGTTGTTTGAAGGTTCAGTTTCTGAAAGGTCAAGGTCACATTAACCTTTAGCCTGAAATGTATCTTTGTGCATTAAATTGGGAAGTATTGGCATTGGCTTTGTGGTCACAAATAATGGGATGAATGCCAGTGGTCAGTAGAAAACTCCTGATTGTTTTAGGGGTTAGATGGTAAAGGTTACAAAGATCTTTTGGCCAAACCTAGTTTTTGATAAATAGCTAGAGAAAGCCTTAGCCAAACTTTATGTATGATCTTTATGCAACACATACTGTTCTTTTGATCATTAGGTTAAAGACTGCTCTTGATTAAAATGCTTTGCAAAATATTTGTGGTTTTGGCTAGCTGTTTCAAGAGGACATGAAGAAGTGAATAGTTTAAATAAATGAATTTTTAGTAAATCATCAGTGTTTATTTATGTGGATTGATACAGTAATATTTCAAATTTCATAACATGGACACCTTATAGTGGAACTGGTCTGTCTTTAATAATGTTGTCCTTTCATAAATCCAGCCAAATTGAACGAAAGTATTAGTGAAACAAATTTACAAGTCATTTAAAGAAAATTTATTTTCTATTTTGATATTTCATAGCTGAATGACAGCCAGGAGAGTGTGCCACAGGATGCTGAAAGTGGATTAATGAGTTCGACAGGTGCGGCAGACGACACCGAACATCTGTCAAATTCCGAAGAACAAGGCGCTGTGGGGGGTGTAAAAATAGTGCTATACCAACACCCCGTCAGATACTGTGAAGGGGGTAGTGGACAGTTTCAGGAGTCGGTTTATAGTAGTGATGGAAGTCTGGACCTCCATTCTAGTCCGGTTGCACAGTGTCATGTGGAATGTGCTGGTCGTGCTATTCTCGAACATAGAAACAATGACTTAAGCCCGGAGGAGGAGCCATGTCTTGCCAGATCTGGTAGCGTCGAAAGTGTGCATTCTTTCGACGATGACTTGAACTTATTGGAAAGTCAGTCATTAATGACAGGTAATTCGAGTAATGTCGGAGCGTCAATGACAAGTATGGGGTCGAAATCTCTACGTCGAGGTAGCGAGAGCAGTAGCATTTCATTAAGCCTGAAAGAAAAAATGTAACATTTTTTTTTATTTTCTTTTTTTTTTTTGTGAATCAACATATTACCAAAGAATCATGCATTGTTTCTGCATATCTCTCAATATTTATTGGGAAATTGGCTGTTAATGATCTCTGTCTTGGTCTTCTTTTCCTGTGTTTATATTGTCAGTTTCATCTTTAGCCTGCTAAATTTCTAAAATGGACTGGTCCATCATTCAGTTTTGGCAATTATACCATTTATGATTCGAAGGGGTGTTCACTGAAAATTTACAGACTGACTAGCAAACAGTGCAGACCATTATCAACCTGCACAGATGATTGCTTGAAAACTTTGCTCTTATCCCTAATCATTCATTTGAAAGCAAAATACTGACTTTATTCTCACAGAAATTGGGACCTAGAAGGAACTGTGCTTGTGTGTGATTTTAGGGGTCAGTGCAAGACTTGTGTAGTTTGGCCATTTCCATCTTTGTAACTTACAGTTTATGGACTTCATTTTTTTGCAAATTGCAATGCATTTCATTGTTTTAAGTGCCTGCTGAAAGAAAAAAATATGAAATGGAGTATATAACATGCTTGAAACCTGTCTTACGCAAAGCTTTATCGGAGGTACATTACATTGGACTTCAAGTTTAGCAAGTCTGTAGGGTAAAGAAAATGGTGACATTGAGATTTCATACTTGTACGTGTAAGCTTTCTTTAATTCAGTTAGCATCAGAGACATCAATATTCAGAATCATGAATTTAAGAATAGCAAATTTTTCATAATATCTAGCTGTATATATTATGTTGGATCTGCTAAAGCAAACTTACAAGTTTTAGATGTGTAGATTTACATGTAGCGATTGATTCCACTGAAGTTATTAGACCATTTTAGCAGACACTTATTGCTATATGTAGGGATTTATTACACATATTCATAAACGTATGAAATCCCAACCTCGGTGTTACTGAAATTTATCACCTTATGAAAGTTTCATCATTTAAATGTAACTCATTTAGGAAAGTTTATGTATAGGAAAACAGCATTTCTGCACTGGCCACCTTACCCTAATGCATTCATTTTCATACTCGTTTTTTTTTCTTGTTGCTCATTATTAGATATAGGTTTCATGTCTCTGAGCTCAGTTTCGAACTTGCTTTGGCTGAGAAATTGAAGTGAACATTAAAAGCATTTTATTGGTGGCAGTGACATTTATCCTAGAGTGTTTCTTATGGGAATAGTAACAGAAAATAGTGAAAACAAAGGAAATGCCGTGATGTTGACTATGATAGTTATGCACCTCCCCCACTTCGTAGAAGATGGGATGTATTGTTTTGCTGTTGTTAGTTGATCCAGCCATTGATGGACACTGTTTTCCAGTCAATAACTAAAGAATGTTTTGGCCTATAGAGGTCAAGATATGGGGTCAGTAGCTCAAAGATCACAGTGACTTGGGAATGCAATCTGTTTCCATTAGATGTAATTTTTGAACGCTTGAACCCACTATGGTTTATCCTTTTGGGGTGTTCTTTCACTGGTTAACTTCTGTTGTTGTCATGCTACTTACCGGTAGATAATTATGTTAAGTTTTTCAGATTTGTTACTTTATAGTTATATAGGAAATTTTGAATATCTCTAACAAAATATTCAATTTTTTTTTTACTGAAATGCAGTTGACCACCTTAATCTTAAAGCTTGACTACTGCAATATTTGCATATCTAATTTTTGTTGTTGTATTTTAAAGCATTAATTGAAATAAATTCAGTCATCGAATCCCTTGTTGTGAATTGTTTGTCTGGAAAGATAAGGTAGCGTAACATGTTTGATATAATCTTTCTCATAACTGTCTAAATCTGAGAGGACAATTTTACCTTCTTTGTTCAGAACTTTACTTTTAATGATAAAAAAGGATACAAACGTTTGACGAGTGAGTAAAGCATTTACTCACCTTAAGTTTTGTGTAATAATTCTGTTGAAAATAAGTACTTGTATATAGATTATTTTTACATGTATAGCTATGAATCACAGCACAATTTGAGCTGCACCATGAGAAAACCAACATCCACGCAGTCTGGTCAGGATCCATGCTGTTCGCTTTCAAAGCCTATTGCAATTAGAGAAACTGTTGACGAACAGTATGGATCCTGACCAGACTGCGTTGATGTGCAGGCTGATCTGGATCCATGCTGGTCGCAAACGCACTATGTTGGTTTTCTCATGATGCAGCTCATTTCATGTTGATTCCCATTAATATTGGGTAAGAAAGTGCATGAACAAATTTTATCGTTATACCTCTTTTTTGTTTCCAATGCAAAACTGTAAAATAATCTTGATATTTTTGTCCAAAATTCTGTCTTTTTTTCCTACTGGTCTAATTCAGACAGTAGATACAATTTTCTCTGGCGCTAGCCCATTCTTTTCTTAAAGTACAATTATTGCAGTGGCCTTCTACCTTTTCGAATATTCATTTTCGAAATGCAGTCAGACTGTGCTAAATGACCACCTGTCAGCTTGCTTGACTTTACGCTAAAAGCCGTAAGTATCAATTCCCATTTAAACTGGTTGTTGCTTTTAACCTGCATTCTCATCTATCAGAGATTCATCGAAATCCCAAGACAAACCTGTTTCTTTTATTTGGTGAGTATGCGCACTTGTAATTACTACCGGGAGTTGTTTCAGCCAATCAGTGTTCTACATTATTAGGCGTGCCAAATTTAAATTTCATACAACATCTAAGTAAAGTACTTGCTAAAAATTAATAAAGATGATCTTACATGACTGCAATTAATAAAGATTTATACCTATAATCGGATGTTTAAAAATTTAACCCAAGAAATAATATTCTTTGTAATTCGACGTTGATGTTGGAAAGGGTGCGGTCATGCATTTCAGGGCCAATTTTGATTGGTTGGCGAATTGTTTCGAAATATCACAGATTGGCTGAAACTTTTTACCTGTAATGTAACCAAACTAAAAATATCGGCTAAATGTGCCAGAGGTCCAACTAGGGAACCATGGTAGACCTGTGGTATGTGAGAATGTTAACCTGTGAATAAAGACTACTAAAAGTGGTTATTACAGACAGGTTTGACTGTACAACAAAAATCATCATTTGCTAGACAAAAATCTAGTATTACATCATCCTAAAGTCATTTTACGAGCTTACACGCATTAATTCTCATAAAAATGCAGACTTATTGCTTTAGAATTTGAAATTTTCAGGCTTATGAGAAAAAGAACTTTAGAAATTTATTTAAGCTTGTTATAGTTTTGTTTTTTCTATCATTGTTTCATATAGATTTGTAAATATATTATATATTATATATATATATATGTCTGTGATTATATGTATATATCAGAAACAGAAGCTTTTTTGACATAAAATGTGCCACATTTATAGTTGCTTTTGATGACAAGTTTACTATAAGTTTGTAAAGAATGTAATATACATGTATGTGCAATTGATAATTGTTTACCAAAAGTTGTTTAAAAGTATGTAAATAGGTTTCGTGTTTATACGAGTTGTTTTCCGTCTTTTCCCAGTAATAGATGTCATTGTACGTGCAATTAACATTTTGTTACGTCAAGTTGTTAATTAATTTTGACATTATGTAAGCAGATATTTGTGAAAATGTATGACGTGTTTTCGTTTTCTTTGATCTGGTTCACTTCCTTTGGACTGGTTCATTTTCTTGAACTGGTTCCATTTCTTTAGACTGGTTCATTATCTTTAGACTAAAGGCTGTTGGAAGTGCATTTGATATTATGTTTGCAGAAGTTTTTTTTGAAGGTATTTATTTGTGTAGAACGAGAGTTATGTTGTCTCAATTGGTAAAACTTTGCTTTTAAATTGTGTCTGTACAAGGAAGGAAAAACTGATGTTTATCTTAAAGCTCAAATCCTTGCAATTTGTTTGATGTCACCCTGTGAAACATAATTTCTATGAATACTGTGGAATTGTTTAATTATGTGGGCATGAAATTTTGTAGTTGTGACTAAAGACGGTATTTCATGGCGATATGCAGTCATGGATTCAGTTTCAGAAGATCAAATGAATGGCAGTTTTCTTTGTTTGTATGATTAAACTTTACGGATTATCATGCTGGACAGGATTGATTCTGCCTTTTGCAATCAATGTAGATCATGATCAGCCTGCACGCCTGCAAGGACGTGCAAGGCTGATCTTGGTCTGCATTGGTCACAAAGGCAAAAAACCACTTGCGACCAGCAGGTTAAAAGTTAAAAGATGCAAGATATACTGTTTCACCTGCCTTAGCGGCCACTTGTAATAAATATCCACTTGCCTTAAGCAGCCTGTCGGTGAACTTTTGAAATTGACTTTGTTCCAGTTTCAACTTGTCTCAAGCAGCCACCTGCCTATAGCAGCCAGATTATGTTGCTCGCTTGTTTGGCCGCTTAATACAGGTTCGATTGTAAATTGATACATTATGGGTCAGTTGTTTTTTTTGTTCTTTTACAGAATATGTTCTGTTTAGTGTGTGCTAAAGAGGATTTCTGTATATAATTGCTGTATAAATTATGACAACATACATTCACTTCTGAACAAAACAAAAATCATTGAAATTCATACAGTTTTTTGCTCGGCAAACTCGTAAGCATAATCATCAATGCTTAATGTAACAGGGCATGACTACTTTCATCTCATTGTTTCTGTACCCTGTGATTTGTAGGATTGCCAGTGGGGTTGACTTACCATACATTGACATGTACCGGAAAACTAAGAATATTCTTGTCTAATGCCCTGAGCTTGGATATTAGGGATTGTCTAATAATTCTCTTCTGTTTAGTTCATGCAATTTGCATCAAAATTGGCCATGTCTTAAGGGTTCATTTGTTTTATTAAGACATATTATGTAGAAAAAAAATGTAAAAAGTTAATTAACACAATTTTTAAATAATTTCATGCTTTTGTGGATTCTAGATGTATGTTACTATAATAGAATTACTAAAAATAGAGAAAACAGTTTCTGGCCATTCAGTTGAGTTTCAGCTGTAAAATTTTCTTTATTATTTTCAATCATATTGTATTATATTTTGCACTTTGCCTTGTTAATACATTCATGATCATATGTTGCATACTGTTACACCCAGGAAGGCAGAAAATCTGGAATGTTTGCCTTTTGTATATCTTGTGTTAAAAGTACCAATTTGACAATAAGCAAACTAGGCCCATTTGAGTTTGGTGAGCGAATAAGGCCATTATGGCTTCCCTGTTTCACCAACATCCTAAGTAATAGCTAATAATGGCCTTGTCCCATTCTGCTTGCCAGTGGGCATATCATTCTGAGTTAGGCAGATCTCTTGTTAACATAAGGTATGTGAGTGCAGTGTTTTTAAATGGAACCAGTAGCACCCTGGGCTTGGTTTTCATCCCTAGGAAGAAAGTACTTTCAGAATCTTTAAAAGTACATTGCACTTGGTAAACATTAGTATGAAGGTCACAGATTGTATTATATAGAACAGAAAAATAGCAGAGATCTTGATAATTTTTCACAGTACAAACATGTTCTTCAATACAAGGTGCTAAACTATATTGAAAACACGTTCATTTGCTGAGTGGTTATAAGAGTAATTGTTTACCAGACATTCTATACTTCCAAGATAAAAGACCCATTTTACAAATGCATAGCTTGGAAAAGGTTTTCATTTATTGAATGCAATACCACAGAAAATTGTATTGAAATTATCACAAACTAGATGTTGATAAATCTAATGTGGGAGCTTTTTTTATTGCTAATGTCATAACTTTTTTGTTGCTATGGTAACATACTAAACATGACCACTGGATGACACTGACATGTATCAATATATCTTAGCATGACAGTTCCATTACTCAAGATTTCACCTATCTTGTGAGAAAAAAACAAAACATTACTGACTTCCAGTGTCGATTTACAGTGAAGTCTGTGTTTTTACTAGTTTTACCTCTACAACATCATGCACATTGATTGGGCAATGACACAAGCAGAATCATGATGTCACAATGAAAATGTACTATTCTTCGAGTTGTTCAGATTTCTTTTACATTTAAACATAAGAGACCACATATCTTTATCTTTTTGCAGGTAATTTTATCCTTTAAATAATCATCATTGGTTACATTTTATTTTTCCAGTTTAACAATTTGAGCCGTTGGATGGAAAATAACAGAGTGCGTGTGCGACAGCTGATCTAACAGCCTCCAAATCCTGCGCATGGTTCAGATCATGATGTTTTGGACATTTTATTATTTAGTCTTTAAAACGCAACACATTGAGCATGACCAGTACTGCCATTTCAGCGTTCGTCTTTGGTATATGCTGGTACAATACCCCTAGGGTTGGTGTTTTCCATGGCACGGTCATTTATCTTCTTACTTTGATTTGAATTTTGAAAAAGATATCCTAAGTTCGATACTGAAGTTTCACAAATATAATGAACAGACAATTTATATTAGGCGAGTTGACCCTGTGTTACGAGTGATGAGCTGAACTTTTATATGACGTCACATCATTATGACGTCATACTTTATGTCATACATTTATGACGTCACCGCTGAATCATAATTGAGCTAACTGAATTCGCTCGTAGAGATCAGAACATGTTTTACGGACCTACACATAAGTCAGTATGACTTTTTATCATATTTATGTTTTTAAAATGCTGTTTTCAACCGTTTGGCCCTGAAATAATTCGTATGTAATGGAACTGAAGTAGAATCTCATGTTACAATCATAGGGGGGTGACATGTAACAGCCAACCATATTTTATCGTAGATTCATGTATAGGCGATTTCGCTATATGTTTATGTAGCAATTGCTGCGGATCATGTTAGAACCTTTTATAATATCTCAGTTGGGGTACATTTTGCCATTTTTCCAAATATTTACAATTAATCTTCTTACATGTTGAAGTTTGAATTTTAAAAAAAGAAAACCTAACTGTTCGATACAGTGAATGTTTCAAATGCCACTGGAAAACATGCAATTTTTATATTTCAATACATCACTGAAAAACATGATTTTTGTATCTCAAGAAATCACTGAAAAATAATATGTAATGAAATATTTTCTATTTGGAGAATTTGCTCCTTATATTTGTTTTAAGTTTAACAAAATGATTTTATTCAGGATAATGGTACTCATGAAATAGGTTTAGATAGTTACAAGGATTTTTTGTCATATACCCAAGTGAAAATTAAGATTAGAACATATCTTGCAGGAGTGATACATGTCCACAAACTGGATAAAAGAGTCCCCCCGTACTTAGATTCAGTGTTGTTATATTTTCTTGGCCTTTGGGATCATTGAGTCCATTCAACATATGTGTAATAGAGTTCTGCTTAAGCCGGTGCTAGGGGGCGTGAGAGATGTTACACCTTTCATTACCTCTCATGAACAGATTCAATCAAACCGAGTCTGCTATTATTCTTCTTGGTTGCATTCTTTGCTTCCAAAGGATCTTTTTACAGATTTTATTTACATGTATGTAAAACTTAAATGATGGAATCTGAACAGTTATTTGTACATTTTTGACCCCTTTTCATATCATCATTTTGTGAACAAAATATTTCATTTGTTAACTGGCTAGAATAACTCCATTATTTTACAAGCAGGTTTTAGATTGACATTTATTTATGATATATTTCTAAGCGTTATTTTTAACGTTAAATTATTGTAGCTTCGTGTTCAAAATTCTTGTCAAGAGCAAAACAGTAGCTGCACTGTACCCATGTACCGTATGATTTTTGCAATGGCTACTGAGAATGCTTGGCAACAATTTGACCCAGTTTTGGTTTTGTAGTTACAAACTAGCTTGAAGCTAGATTTTTTTTTTTACATTAAATTCCTTGCGTAAATGAAGCAAGATCCAAAATATCATAAAATAAATGATATACACCAACTTCTTTTCTCAAGAAATTGTCATTTCATCAAGATGGTCCCTTTTGATGTGATGAAGGTGGGCCCTTTTGATGTGACGACTCTTAAGTTAATAGTGAATTCAGTAAGCTCATTTTTCATGACAAATAGTTTGTGTTTTCTCAATGTATATATATAAATTTTTCCGGATTGATGCATTGTCGTCTGTTGTTATCATTCGTTACACATACTTGTATTATAGCAAGAACAATTTTGTTGCTAATCTTTTTTCTTTGTGAATAAAATGTGGTAAAATTTGATAAAATTTGTGTTCTTTGTTTACTTTCATGTTCTAAAATCTAGTTGGAGGAGGTAGGGGGAGAGAATTTTGTGTGAACTAGTCACACTTCGTTCGCTCGAAATCGGATAATTCAAACATCTTCCTTCACTCAAACTCATTTTCAGGTCCCGGCAAAATCCCAATATAATCTATATTGTTCAATAGCTTGAACTACGGATAATTCAAAACAAATTTGAGCCACACCATGAGAAAACCAACATAGTGCGTTTGCGACCAGATAGATCCAGACCAGCCTGCGCATATGCGCAGTCTGGTCAGGATCCATGCTGTTCGCTTTCAAAGCCTATTGGAATTAGAGAAACTGTTAGCGAACAGCGTGGGTCCTGACCAGACTGCGTGGATGTGCAGGCTGGTCTGGATTAATGCTGGTCGCAAAGCCACTATGTTGGTTTTCTCATGGCGCGGCTCATTTTAGCTGGCCCTGTCAAGTACAAGATTATGAAGTTTGACTACTTTTTTCCTTTTTACTGCCCAAACATATCCAAATATTGGCGAAGAATTCATATAAGTTTTTGTAAACTTGTTTTCTAATCCATTCATGTACAAATTCATGTATATTGTTATATGTGCAGTTTTCTAAATAAATACTGTTTAAACCAAATAATGGCACAAATATTGCTTGCAAATGCTAATATTTTCTGCTCAAATTATTGATAGTGATTTTGAAAATTAAGGAAAATTATTGAAAGATGAATTCCTAGAGCGCTGTTTCACAGGCAATAGCTGAAGTTTATCAGAAGTATATCGAAGATCTGTTGCCAATATCAGGAGTGGTGCTGAAAAAAAATCCATTTGAAAGAACAGCTGCAGATGACAAAGAATATAGCTGCACAGAAGATGTTGGCATCTGCTAAAAGCCCGAAGTATTCTAATCTGTGGATTTAACTTGTTTTAGCTCATCTGAGCACAAATTGCTCAACGTGAACTCATGATCGCCGTGTGTCCAGTTAGTAATAATATGACTGTTAATACTCTACAGGTCACACTTCTGGCCCAATCTTAATGAAACTTGGTCTGAATGTGTGCCTGAATAGTCTCAGTAAAGTTAGTATGGTCAAAAAACAAGGTTACTATGTCATGTCTTCAAAAAAAGATCATAACACTCCCGAGGCCACATTTTCTACCTGATATTTATGAAATTATGAACTATCTTTACAAAGTTTAAGTATATAATTAGGCCATCTGTGATGGAAACTTAGGTAATGGACTACAAGCTACCTGATTAACATAAAACATGGTCAGAATGTTTAAACAAAATCTAGGTCATCTTCTTGGGTAAGAACTAGATAAAAAGAAAGATATGGGGCCATCATGGCCTTCTTATTCAACAGTATTTTAGTTGTGTAAAGGTGTTCTGTTACTTTAATCAGTGTTTGTAGATTTTAAACTAGTACCAATATGTTTTCCACTAGAAACTGACAATTTCCCCACATGATTCAGTGGTAGATGATTATTGCTAAGTGTATGCTGAGGTGCTCTCTTTGTCAGCAAGACTAAGCAGATGCAACTTTGGTATATTGTCACAGTATCTGTTATTGTAAGATAGGGTCTTGAAATGTATGGGTCTCATTTCTTGTTTTGCAGTGACCAGCATTGGGTTTAAAACTAATGTGGAATCTGCAGCCAAGTTAAGTTGAAAACCTTATTTGAGCCGTGCCATGAGAGAACCAACATAGTGGGTTTGTGACCAGCATGGATCCAGACCAGCCTGTGCATCGCTTTCAAAGCCTATTGGAATTAGAGAAACTGTTAGCGAACAGCATGGATCCTGACCAGACTGCGCGGATGCACAGGCTGGTCTGGATCCATGCTGGTCGCAAAGCCACTATGTTGGTTTTCTCATGGTGCGGCTCATTTAATTTATGTTATGATAGCCTCACCGTTGGACAGGCTTTTAGGTAAATTTAATTTCAGTAAAATCATGTAATTGTGTGCATATACAACTGGGATTTAATTCTATGGATAGACACAACCACAAATTCGATGAAAATTTGTCCCTCATGAATATAAATGATTCAGTGAGAGTACTTTTGTTAATGAAAACTGAACATGTGTCCACAGGACATGGATGCCCATGCTAGGCTGATGTAATGATGCAATTGTACTGGAACAGACACTTAAACGATTAGACATTTGGAGTGTATTTCCAAACTAATGTTATCATCAGCTTTATTTTATATTAGAGTCCTTGACCTTTGAGTTGGCAACATGGGTCTTTAACATAACACATCATCTTTTCAGTAGTGCTAAGTAAATCAAATCAGACCATGATCAAAGCTTTATGCTCTGGAAACAAAGAACACAGTCATCACTTCTTTACTGGATAAGGGTCAGCCTCACACCATGACCTTCAAGCTGTCCACATGATTCTTGCATATGGCACTTTGCTTAACTCTTATTACTGTGGTCATTTAAAGATGCAAAGTCATTTTAAAATTTCACCTTGGTAAGACAGTTTTCCATCTTACCTACTGAGGTATGAAATGCTGAGGTAGCCGTGTCTGCCATTGTGTGTGATTGCAAACTACATGTAGAAATATTACATATCCTCACATACTGAGGTAAACAACTCTAGGCTATTTTGAGGTCCATCCAGGAACTCCCTCTCAATGTTAAAGAGTTATATACCCTTATACAGTAAGCAAGCTGAGGTAATAAAAAAGTACACTTATACTGGGGTAGCCAATGTAACGGGAAAGTGTGCTTATACTGGAGTAGTCAAGGAAACAGAAAAAGAACGCTTATACTGGGGTAGCTGATGTAATAGAAAAAGCACGCTTATACTGGGGTAGCCAATATAACGGGAAAGTGCGCTTATACTGGGGTAGTTAAGGAAACATATATAAGGAAATATACTGGGGTAGCGGATGTAACGGAAAAAGTCTGCTTATTAAAGGGGTAAGGCAAACTGAGGTAATAGAAAAAGTACACTTATACTGCAAGTCGAGATAACAGAAAAAGAATGCTCATTAAGGGGTGCTGCAAGCCAAAGTAACATAAATGTATGCTCATACAGGGGTACTGCAAGCCAAGGAAAAAGAAAGGTATGTTCATACAGGGGGTACTGCAAGCCAGGGTAACAGAAAAAGTACGCTCATAAAGGGGTGCTGCAAGCCAAAGTAACATAAATGTATGCTCATACAGGGGTACTGCAAGCCAAGGAAAAAGAAAGGTATGCTCATACAGGGGTACTGCAAGCCAGGGTAACAGAAAAAGTACGCTCATAAAGGGGTGCTGCAAGCCAAAGTAACATAAATGTATGTTCATACAGGGGTACTGCAAGCCAGGGTAACAGAAAAAGTACGCTCATAAAGGGGTGCTGCAAGCCAAAGTAACATAAATGTATCCTCATACAGGGGTACTGCAAGCCAAGGAAAAAGAAAGGTATGCTCATACAGGGGTACTGCAAGCCAGGGTAACAGAAAAAGTACGCTCATACAGGGGTACTGCAAGCCAAGGTAACAGGAAAACTACGCTTATACAGGGGTGCTGCAAGCCAAGGTAACATAAAATGTATGCTTATACAGTGGTGCTGCAAGCCAAGGAAACAGAAAAAGTATGCTTTTACAGGGGTGCTGCAAGCCTAGGTAACAGGAAATAGTATACTTATACAGGGGTACTGCAAGCCAAGGTAACAGAAAAAGTACGCTTATACAGGGGTACTGCAAGCTGAGGAAACAGAAAAAATATGCTAATACAGGGGTACTGCAAGCCAAGGTAACAGGAAAAGTACGCTTATACAGGGGTGCTGCAAGCCAAGGTAACATAAAAAGTACGCTTATACAGGGATACTGCAAGCCAAGGTAACATAAAAAGTACGCTTATACAGAGGTGCTGCAAGCCGATGAAACAGAAAAAAATATGCTTATACAGGAGTAATGCAAGCCGATGAAACAGAAAAAATATGCTTATACAGGGGTGCTGCAAGCCAAGGTAACTGGAAAAGTATGCTTATACAGGGGTGCTGCAAGCCAAGGTAACAGGAAAAGTACGCTTATACAGGGGTACTGCAAGCCAAAGTAACAGAAAATGTACGCTTATACAGGGGTGCTGCAAGCCATGGTAACATAAAAATACCCTTATACAGGGGTACTGCAAGTCGAGATAACAGAAAAAGTACGCTTATACAGGGGTATTGCAAGCCAAGGTAACAGAAAAAGTACGCTTATACAGGGATGCTGCAAGCCAAGGTAACATAAAAAGTATGCTTATATAGGGGTGCTGCAAGCCGAGGAAGCAGAAAAAATATGCTCATACTGGGGTACAGCAAGCCAAGGTAACAGGAAAAGTACGCTTATACTGGGGTACTGCAAGACAAGGTAACAGAAAATGTACGCTTATACAGGGGTGCTGCAAGCCAAGGTAATAGAAAAAGTACGCTTATACAGGGGTGCTGCAAGCCAAGGTAACAAAAAAGTATGCTTATACAGGGGTGCTGCAAGCCAAGGTTACATAAAATGTATGCTTAAAAAGGGTATTGCAAGCCAAGGAAAAAGAACAAGAGGGCCATGAAGGCCCTGTATCGCTCACCTGACCTTTTGACCTAAAGATCATCAAGATTAACATTCTGACCAAGATTCATTAGGATATGGTCATAAATGTGGCCTCTAGAGTGTTAACTAGCTTTTCCTTTGATTTGACCTGGTGTCCTAGTTTTTGACCTCACAAGACACAGATTCAAACTTGACCTAAAGATTATCAAGGTTAACATTTTGACCAAGTTTCATGAAAATACAGTCATAAATGTGGCCTCTTGGATGTTAACAAGCTTTTCCTTTGATTTGACCTGGTGACCTAGTTTCTAACCCCACCTGACCCAGATTTAAACTTGACCTAAAGATCATCAACATTAACATTCTGACCAAGTTTCATTAAGATATGATCATAAATGTGGCTTATACGGTGTTAGCTAGCTTTTCCTTTGATTTGACCTGGTGACCTAGTTTTTGGCCCCATCTGACCCAGATTTAAAGTTGACATAAAGATCATCAGGATTAACATTCCGACCAAGTTTCATTAAGATATGGTCATAAATGTGGCCTCTAAAGTTCTAACTAACTTTTCCTTTGATTTGACCCGGTGACCTATTTTTTGACCCCACAAGACCCAGACTCGAAATTCAACTAAAGATCATCAAGATTAACATTCTGATTAAGTTTCATGAAAATAAAGTCATAAATGTGGCCTCTAGAGTGTTAACAAGCTTTTCCTTTGATTTGACCTGGTGACCTAGTTTTTGATCCAAAATGACCAAATATCAAACTCTGACATTCTAACATTCTGACCAAGTTTCATTAAGATTGGGCCAAAATTGTGACCTCTAGAGTGTTAACAGTCAAATTGTTGACGACGGACGAATGACGGACGGACGACGGACACAGGCAATCACAAAAGCTCACCTTGAGCACTTTGTGCTCAGGTGAGCTAAAAAGTATGCTTATACAGGGGTACTGCAAGCCAAGGTAACAGAAAAAGTACGCTTATACAGGGGTGCTGCAAGCAAAGGTAACAGAAAAAGTACGCTTATACAGGGGTGCTGCAAGCAAATGTAACAGGAAAAGTACGGTCATACAGGGGTGCTGCAAGCCAAGGTAAAAGGAAAAGTACGCTTATACAGGGGTACTGCAAGCCAAGGTCACAGAAAAAGTATGCTCATACAGGGGTGCTGCAAGCCAAGGTAACAGGAAAAGTACGCTTATACAGGGGTGCTGTACAGTGCCCCTAAAGTGACATGTTACACACTTTTTTTCCACTTAGGTAATGAGAGACTTTTTTTATTTCGTTTAAACAAAATCATTTCGTTAAAACTAAATAACTATTTCGTTAAAACGAAATAAGTTACATTTCGTTTAAATGAATAGTTATTTCGTTAAAACGAAATCATTTCGTTTAAACAAAATAGTTATTTCGTTTAAGCGAAATCATTTCGTTTTTACGAAATGTTATTTCGTTAAAACGAAATCATTTCGTTTAAATGAAATAGTTATTTTATTAAAACGAAATCATTTCGTTTTTACGAAATGTTATTTCGTTAAAACGAAATGATTTCGTTTAAACTTATTGCGTTAAAACAAAATGATTTCATTTAAACGAAATAGTTATTTCGTTAAAACGAAATGATTTCGTTTAAACGAAATAAAAAAAGTACTGCAAGCCAAGGTAACAGAAAAAAGTATGCTCATACAGGGGTATACTGCAAGCCAAGGTAACAGAAAAAGTATGCTCATACAGGGGTATACTGCAAGCCAAGAAAACAGAAAAAGTATGCTCATACAGGGGTATACTGCAAGCCAAGAAAACAGAAAAAGTATGCTTATACATGGGGTACAGCAAGCCAAGGAAACAGAAAAAGTACACATATTCAGGGGTACGACAAACCAAGGTATTGGAAAATGCACTTTTATACAGGGATACAGCATGCTGAGGTAATGGAAAAAGTACCTTGTATTTTTTGGTACTCTTGGTATATAACTGTATACTTCTATGATATACCTTTGAGCCAGTAATTATACAACATATGCTCATATATGGAGTGGTAACACTACATAGCATTTAGTACACATAGCCATTATCATGGCGGATGAGGGTGGGAGGAGTAAAAATCTTTCCAGCAACCTACATGTAAAAATGTACGCCTCAAACGACACAGTCACCAGCTTCGTACATATCATATGAAAATCTATTAAAGGTATGGAAAAGAAAAAAAACATTATTGTATAAGATCACTTTTTTATTGAAACTATTTTGTAAGAAATTATAACAGGTGTTTAAAATGTATTTCTTGGTGGAAAATATGTTTACGTGGCACACATGTGTATTAATTTAATATAAATTTACTTGTACATGTACTTTGATATTATCTTGATTAAACACACATCTTGTAATACTTAAAACTGAAAACAGAATATACTAGTAGATATTTCTTTAGATGTCTCAAACACAGTTTCTATGATGTGAGTATATCAGAAATAACAAGTGACCAGGTATTGCAGTGGCAATACATAAGTCCCCTACCAGTGGAAAACTCCCTTGGAGTTGTTGGCAACAGTGTTAGGACTAAAAATGCTTCAAAGAATTTAAGAGCTAAGAAACAAAAACTATTGTTACTTATATTTCAATAGTGACCTTGACCTACAAGCATAGATCATGTACATCACACATTGTCTCATGAGAAACATTTCTGTGTAGTAATAAAACAAGAGCTGTCAGAGGACAGCAACGCTTGACTATTCAACAGCCTTGCCAACTGAATGAATACAAAAGTCGAAAAAGGGGCATAATTTTTCAAAAATGCAAACAGGGTTATGGAACCTGCACAGTGCTTATCAGCTCATGATAGTGAACAAGTGTGTAAAGTTTTAATCAATTCCCATCAGTGGGAACTGAGCTACCTGCTTACATATAAAAATTTAACCGAAAACTGCTTGGTTGAAAAAGGGGCGTAATTTTGTAAAAATGCAAAGTAGAGTTATTGAACCTGTGCACTGCATGCCAGATTATGGCAGTGAACAAGTGTGTGAAGTTTCAATTCATTCCCATTAGTAGGTAATGAGATACCTGCTTACATACAAAACCTTAACTAAAATTTTCTAAGATGAATAATTGGCATAATTTTGTAAAAAAGCAAAATAGAGTTATAGAACTTGTGCAATGTAGGTCAGTTTATTACAGTGAATAAGTGTGTGAAGTTTCAATCCATTCCCACAAATGGTTACTGAGATACCAGCTTAAATACAAAAACTTAACCAAATTGGGATGCCGGTGCCAATGCACGGCTGAGTCCAATAGCTTTACCTATTCTTTGAATAGTCGAGCTAAAAATCCTTCCACTTAGGTAGGGGACTAAAAACAGCATCACTCATCATTCAGGGTGACGGTTCACATCTTTTTACCTCTACCACAATAACTTTCTAACAGTATTACTTAACTCCTTCATCACAGTTGGAATAGCTCTCTATCACATGGTTTACTATCACATGTCACTACATAAGATATATTTGGCGCACCTCTGTTTACTGGTCACAGTTGTTGCTCCAACCCCTCCCATCCCCATTTCCAGATATTCGCACTACACAACAACTGCACCCAGTAATTCAGAGACTAGACAAATATTTCATTTATATTTGGCAAACACACATCAAAAAAAAAGGGTATCTGTTTGCTTCAATGGAAGATCAAAACACGTTTCATCAAGTGACATTTGATGTAAAATATCTGACGTTTATGACACAAGGGAAAATGTAAGATCTTGTGTTCACAACTGAAAGATGATTTGATACCCATGTAAAACAAATATTTTGTTTTTCTTAATTTCATGTATTTTTCTGTGGTTTTACCCAGATTTTGCCAGTTTTGTTGGTCTGTACCTGTGAAAATTGCACTTGATATTTTCTCACTCAGTGAAATTTCACTGTGAAATTACCAGACATTTCACTCTTAATGTTTCGATATTTCATTGGAAAACAAAAACATGTAAGAAAGAATAGGATGTTAACATTGTGTTTTCTAAAACATTTCCAAACAGAAAATTTTAAGATACATGAAGCGTAATTCAGGAATAAACGAATTAATGATACTTGAACAGGTGTTTTTGCTAAAACTTTGCCATAGTTTCATACACATGTACATGTATACATGGCATAAACATTTCATATACATTCTACAACACATTATCACTCCTATATTGTAAGCTACACTTTAACTTCAACATTATGGAAATGTAAATAGATAGGAATATGATTGGCGGGAATTCAAATTCACTTTGACAAAGCCAGAATGTATGTCAACGTTTATTTAAACTGAATGAAAATATGCACATGAAGAAGAAATGTTGATGGGACTTGAAAGCTTGTTCTAGATAGCCAGAATTTTTAGATAAATGAGTTTGAGACATCAAATTTCAATTTTATATCCAAACAAATCAGGTAAGATTGATAATAAAGAAATTTAATGTGCACTAACATTAAAAGTACATTTTAAATTTGAATATCAATGACCGATATGCAAAGCAACATCTTGGCAACTTTAAGACATTGCAGTTCCAATTAAATCCTGCATTGATCTCAACAAATTTCTGCCTACTGGTATTCCTATTATATTCCCCACTGTCATTAAATGCAAGCAAGACTTCAGTATTGCTTTTCTAATCATGTGTCTGCTGCATAAGAGGATAATTTCTCCCAATTTTCGAGATTTTTTTTTTTTTTTTGCTGGGTTTAATGTCAAAATGACACAATTTAACATCACCATTATGGTGACTTTCCAGCTTTTGATGGTTTAAAAAGACACCTGAGACCCCCATCCCCACCCATGCACTATTTTATCCCAGGTGAGGCACTTGGGTAAAGCCACTGACCTTTCATAAGCCCCCTGGATAGCTTCCTAACATGGAAGAATTCTATGCCCTAAGCAAGGTTTCGAACCCACAGCATTACAGGGCAAGTGATTGAAAATAAGCAACCTTAACTACTTGGGAACGTAAACTTCAGTTTTCTCAGATATATACTTTAAGTGTGGGGACTGACGTTATGTTTTTATGAACTTTATTATGGATATCAAATGAGCCACACCATGAGAAAACCAACATAGTGCATTTGCTACCAGCTTGGATCCAGATGCATCCACGCAGTCTGGTCAGGATGCATGCTGTTCGACATTTTTTCTGCATCTACTCTTAAAACGACTACCCAATTTTCAGGACAGAAATTTGATGTCATCATTTTCACAGTTTTGATCAGAATTTCTTTCACACATTAAAGTTGGTAAATAGAATTTTAACTTAAACAAAACTATTAGCACATCTATATCTGCAAGTATCTGCAGTTTTATTTTGAAAGCATGAAAAAACATTTAGCACTTGTAAAATCACGTTTGGGTTTCATGAAATGGGATTTTTGTATATATATATAGGCCTTTTGTTTAAGAGCTCTATGCAATTTGGATTAAAAGATTAAGAAATCTATCATGAAAAATTACTGTACACACCTATCCCTAACATAATTTTATCATTAGTTAATGGCATAAATCGTTGGCTCAGTGCAAAACTATTGTATCTTGTTCTTTACCAATATTCAGTTACAACAGTTTCATGCTGAGCCTTTGAAATGCATATCAACATGATGCTGGTAGTGCTAGGGTTACTATACACATGTTGATAAACTTCATTCATTAGAAAAAAGGATTTATTACTAGTAGTTTATATCCAATGATGGAATTTTGATTTTTTTTTTTTTTACAATTGGAAACTGAAACTGAAACTGAATAATTTGATTAAATGCCTATTTCTATACAATGACAAATTCAATGGCGTTGTACATAATAATAATAACAGTAATATAAACGACAATAATAATAATAATAACAACAATCATAACAGCCTTATTTAAACAAAAAGTCATGACTGCACCCTTCCCCCTAAGGCCATTTTACCCCTATTGCGAATACAACAGACACCCTCCAGACACGAGAGTCAAAAGGATTTTTTTTTGCGTGTGTACAAAGTTTATCAAAATATACATAATTATGATGATAATAGCTGAAATAATGGCTTTAGTGACATTTTCATAGAGGTAGATTACACTGAGAATTTACCCGCCCACTCTGCAGAAAAGAAAAATCATCTTTTGTCACATTATCAGGTCATTACACAGGGACTACTGTGAGACTATCAATTATTCATGGTGGGCTTATTTCTATAAAATTTCTTGTTTGAGTCCAACAACTAAATTAAATCCTTGTACATGTTACATATGAACCAACATTTGTTTCATCTTTACATTTTGAAATCCATGACTTTTACTGTATTTTTTTTCTTTCAAAAATCACTTACATTTTATGCTAGTGAAATAAGAATGATTTCACAGTATGGAAATAAATCTTCAAAATGATAGCTATACCTTCCAGACTGGATGAAAAAACTAAAGCCATTTTGTTTATTTCTCCTCTCCTGTTTCAGAAATTAATTTCAATCAAATCATCAACTTAAAAAGAAGATTACGTCTGCACATGATATTCCCTAAGAATATGTTTGTGATAGAAACCAATTAAATATTTTCAAATACAGTACCTATACTTTTAAATGCTCCTCTGAAACAACAAATAATCTTTTCGTTATGATTTTTTTATGTTAATATATTTATCTAAAGCAAAAACTGCATTGGACCTAATTCTAAACTAGATGCCCATGGACAACATGTCGAGCCCGCAGGGGTCCTGGAGTTGCATGCCATACATTGTCTCATTGAGGCAAACATTTATGCCAAATAAAAATAAGACTGCTTTATGCATGGCAAAGTTACAGCCCGGACAAGCTCTAAAATGATCTTTGACCCCCAAGTGTGACCTTGACCTTTCAGATAGGGACCTGAGGTTTGCGCAGGACACTCCGTCTCATAGACGTGAACATTTATGCCAAAGAAAAAAGTGATTGCTCCATACTTAACAAAGTTATGACCTTCTACCCCTAAATGACACTCCATCTCATTAATTTAAACATTCATGCCAAATATAAACAAGATTCCTTATGGGCCGGACAAGATCTGACATGACCTTTGACCTCCAACTGTGGCATTGACCTTTGAGATAGGAACCTGGGGTATGCGCATGACACTCTGTCTCACTGAGGTTAACATTAATGCCAAATCTAAACAAGATTGCTCCATGCATGTCAAAATTATGGTCCAGACAAATGTCCGCATGCACAGATGGACGCACGGATGCACGTACACCGAACAGCCATTTGGACTACTATGTCATCACTTCTGCAAGCAGGCTGGACAAAAATTACGATTATTTGTAATCTTCACAAAACACAATAGCAATACCCATTGATTAGGATCATGGGTTAAAAATGAGCAATAACAATTTAAAATGTCTCCTCCAATCCCACCCCACTTACACACGTTAATTAAAAGACCAATATATATTGCATCAGGATGAGCTAATAATATCAAAAGATGCACCAAGAAGATCACAAGGGCCATACTGGTCCCATCTAGCAAAGTTAACATGGCTACCTTGGGCCGGTATTAGCTCAACATCATATATCACTCACCTGAGTATTTTGTTGCAGGGTGTTATTTATATGGCATTGTTTAACCTTTACCCTGGCTAAATTTCTATAATGGACTGGTCCATCATTCCATTTTGGCAATACCATTTATTATTCAAAGGGGTGTTCTCTGAAAATTTACTGACTGAATAGTGAACAGTGCAGACCATAATCAGACTACACCCCTTTTACAGTTAATGGTACTGTCCAAATTGAAAGATGGACAAGTTTATTACAGAAATTTAGCAAGGTAAGGGCTAAACAAGAACAAGAGGGCCAAGAAGACCCTGTATGGCTCACCTGACCTACTGACCTAAAGATCATCAAAATTAACATTCTGACCAAGTTTCATAAAGAGATATGGTCATAAATGTGGCCTCTAGAGTCTTAACTAGCTTTTCCTTTGATTTGACCTGGAAACCTAGTTTTTGACCCCATCTGACCAAGATTTAAACTTGACCTAAAGATCATCAACATTAACATTCTGACCAAGTTTCATTAAGATACGGTCAGAAATGTGGCTTATACAGTGTTAACTAGCTTTTCCTTTGGTTTGACCTGGTGACCTAGTTTTTGGCCCCATCTGACCCAGATTTAAAGTTGACCTAAAGATTAACATTCTGACCAAGTTTCATTATGATATGGTCATAAATGTGGTCTCTAGAATGCTAACTAATTTTTCCTCTGATTTGACCTGGTGACCTAGTTTTTGACCCCACATGACCCAGATTCCAACTTGACCTTAAGATCATCAAGATTAACTGTCTGACTAAGTTTCATGAAAATAAAGTCATAAATGTGGCCTCTAGAGTGTTCACAATCTTTTCCTTTGATTCGACTTGGTGACCTAGTTTTTGACCCTAGATGACCCAATATCGAACTTGTCCAAGATTTTATTGAGGGTATCATTCTGACCAAGTTTCATTTAGATTAGGCTAAAACTGTGACCTCTAGTGTTAACAAGGTTTTCCTTTGATTTGACCTGGTGACCTAATTTTTGAACCCAGATGACCCAATATCGAACTTGTCCAAGATTTTATTGAGTGTAACATTCTGACCAAGTTTCATTAAGATTGGGCCAAAACTGTGACCTCTAGAGTGTGTTAACAAGCTTTTCCTTTGATTTGACCTGGTGACCTAGTTTTTGACCCCAGATGACCCAATATCCAACTTGTCCAAGATTTTATTGAGGGTAACATTCTGACCAAGTTTCATTAAGATTGGGCCAAAATTGTGACCTCTAGAGTGTTAACAGTCAAATTGTTGACGACAGACGACGGACACAGGGCGATCATAAAAGCTCCACACCAAGCTTCCAAATTTTTACAGCTCAATTTTGGAGCTGTGTTACCATGTCTCAGATCACTTCCGTGAAACAGATATATCACTGTTTTCTAATAGAATTCCTTCTTTTAAGTTGCTGCGGCAGTCAGAATTTGCCAACAGTCTGCGTCAAATTAATAATTTAGATATTGTCTGTAAATGTATAACAGATGAAGAGCAGTCACAACACGTAAGCTGTCAGGGCTCATGTGACCTAGATGAGACCCAAGAAAACAATTTCAACACGATTAATCAACAATTTAGCTATATAACAATTAACTAATGATTAGCACTTCTGACAAAAAGGAATACATTCCCTCTTCAAAACTATTTTGATTTTCTTTAAACGAAATTCTAATTAAAGAGCATATTTATGCACCAAAATTTCCAAATTCCACAATAACTACAAAATAGGCATTACACGAGAAGCAAAATAATAAATAGTCTTAAATTACAGTCTTGAGATATGAATAAACTGTACATGTATAGGAAATGCTTCAATTGTAAAAACATATAACATAAAAGCACATCTGTTGTAACAAGATGTTACAGCATAAATCATCTAACAACATAATCATACATCATTGCAACATTATTATATATCTATTGCAATAAAATTATTTAATAGCTTATAAAAACAGCTCAGACGAAAAAGATAAAGCAATATCAAATATAAATTATAAAGATAAGAATAGCTATAACGACCTAAAATGACATACAGATGAACCTGCCTTAGCAGTCACTTGTCTTACACAGCCACCTGCCTTAGCAGTCACTTGTCTTACACAGCCACCTGCCTTAGCAGTCACTTGTCTTACACAGCCACCTGCCTTAGCAGTCACCTGTCTTACACAGCCACCTGCCTTAGCAGTCACTTGTATTTAGAAGCCACTTGTCCTACACAGCCACTTGTCTTAAGCAGCCACTTGTCTTACACAGCAAGATTGTATTGCTCCCCTGGCTGACTATATAGCTTAACTTTACAGTCAAACCTGTCTCTAAAGACCATCCTAGGGAACAGAACAAATTTTTAATTTCACGATGGCTCAGTGCGAAACTAGCCTATCTGCTTCTACATCTATACACACTTAGACTTGTTTTGCTCTGAGCCCTCAAAATTTAAAGGTCTCTCTTAACAGGTAATAATGATCTTTATAGGTAATCAGAAAGAGAAAACAGTGTATGGCAAGCCATTTGCACAACAATTCAAACAAGAGCTGTCCGTAAGACAGCCAAGCTCGACTATTCGAAATATTGTCACAGAAGCAGGAAATTATTACCCAAAATGTTAAATATCAAAAGAGTTTTAAGTTCGAAAGGGGACATAATTTGACCAAAATACATATCAGAGTTATGGGACTTGATGTTATCAACTAGTTTTATAACCCCGAAGAAACATGTTAAGTTTCAATTCAATATCTGCATTAGTTTTGGGGATAGTAACTTGCATGTTAAACTTTAACCAGAATTTTCTAAGTCCAAAAGGGGGCATAATTTGCTCAAAATACATGTTAAGAGTTATGGAACTTGACCCAGTGAGGTTGGTAATTGACCTTGAAAAAGAATAAATAAGTTTCAAAGCTATATGCCTTTTGGTAATAGCCGTATGTACTTGCACGCAAAACTTTAACCAGAATTTTCTAAGTCCAAAAGGGGCATAATTTGCCCAAAATACATGTCAGAGTTATGGGACTTGGTGCTATCAACTAGTTTTATAACCCCGAAGACACATGTGAAGTTTCAATTTAATATCTGTAGTAGTTTTGGAGATAGTTACTTGCATGTAAAACTTTAACCAGAATTTTCTAAGTCCAAAAGGGGGTATAATTTGCCCAAAATACGTGTCAGAGTTATGGAACTTGACCCAGTGAGGTAGGTAATTGACCTAGAAAAGAAAAAATAAGTTTCAAATCTATATGCCTTTTAGTAATAGCTGTATGTACTTGCACGCAAAACTTTAACCAGAATTTTCTAAGTCCAAAAGGGGGCATAATTTGGCCAAAATACATGTCAGAGTTATGGGGCTTGACCCAGTGAGGTAGGTAATTGATCTAGAAAAAGAAAAAATAAGTTTCAAATCTATATGCCTTTTAGTAATAGCTGTATGTACTTGCACGCAAAACTTTAACCAGAATTTTCTAAGTCCAAAAGGGGGCATAATTTGGCCAAAATGAAGGTCAGAGTTATGGGACTTGGTGCTATCAACTAGTTTTATAACCCCGAAGACACATGTGAAGTTTCAATTCAATATCTGCATTAGTTTTGGAGATAGTAACTTGCATGTAAAACTTTAACCAGAATTTTCTAAGTCCAAAAGGGGGCATAATTTGCTCAAAATACATGTCAGAGTTAAGGGACTTGACCCAGTGAGGTAGGTAATTGATCTAGAAAAAGAAAAAATAAGTTTCAAATCTATATGCCTTTTAGTAATAGCTGTATGTACTTGCACGCAAAACTTTAACCAGAATTTTCTAAGTCCAAAAGGGGGCATAATTTGGCCAAAATACATGTCAGAGTTATGGGGCTTGACCCAGTGAGGTAGGTAATTGATCTAGAAAAAGAAAAAATAAGTTTCAAATCTATATGCCTTTTAGTAATAGCTGTATGTACTTGCACGCAAAACTTTAACCAGAATTTTCTAAGTCCAAAAGGGGGCATAATTTGGCCAAAATGAAGGTCAGAGTTATGGGACTTGGTGCTATCAACTAGTTTTATAACCCCGAAGACACATGTGAAGTTTCAATTCAATATCTGCATTAGTTTTGGAGATAGTAACTTGCATGTAAAACTTTAACCAAAATTTTCTAAGTCCAAAAGGGGGCATAATTTGCTCAAAATACATGTCAGAGTTATGGGACTTGACCCAGAGAGGTTGGTAATTGACCTAGAAAAAGAATAAATAAGTTTCAAAGCTATATGCCTTTAAATGATAGCTGTATGTACTTGCATGCAAAAACTTAACCAAGGTGTGACGCCGACGCCGACGCCGACGCCGACGCCAGGGTGAGTAGAATAGCTAGACTATTCTTCGAATAGTCGAGCTAAAAACCTACATTCTAAGTGGAGAACCTAGGTTCCAAACTGAGACTGAGAACCTAGGGTCTGACCTTGACTTTAGATGAGACCTATGTTCTCCAGTAAGAACATCCATTTTGTGAATTATTGTGCAAATGGCTGACCATAAAGTTCAGGTGTTCACTGTGAGGTAGTTTGACTATAGCCATTTAGATCTAAACTTTTACATTTTATGCCCACATTTAATAATTGCATTGTTTGTAGCTTAGTACAGACATAAGGTTTGGCTAACTGCCAAGAACAGATCTTTGAAATATCTGAGACATGAGGTGTGATTGTGGAAACTGAATGAAACACAGAAAACAAATCAAAATGAGTACAAAAACCCTGAATTATTATGTATGCTGGCAAGATCATCCTTCTTTGTTCTTATTTCATATTTTAGTACGACTAAAACATTTTATGACTTTGGAAACTGAAAAAATACAGTCATGGCGGCTGACCATGTTTCTATCATATAGATCTACCGGTAAATTTTTTACCTGAATTTTGTTATGGTCATTTCAGCTAAAAATTTGGCTTTATAACTTTATTTCAAAGCTTTCAATTTTTATACAGGAAACTTTTAGACAACTTTTAGAAACCTTTAAACAACTGGCCTGTACTTTAAAAATCACCGGAAGTTAAAGAACATCTTGTTCATTACATAGCAATAAATAAATTCAAATAAATCAATAAAATTAAAACAACAAAACAGCAAATAAAAACAATAACAAAATGAAGGAACATAAAATAACTTTGGCAAAATTACAGAACGAGACATCAGGTATGTACTACTGTGATATAATTAAACAGATTTCAGCTAGTCATGGGTTGCTTACTTTTTTACATGTATATAACTGCTTAAAATTTCCTGGGGAGCAGGATCCCTGACCTACCTAGAAAACACATAAAATCCTTCATCTTCTCCCTATAAATGACTTTATCTCTCTTTTAAAATAATTATTTTACATACACCTGTAGGCAAAAATTTCAAGCAATAATAGTATAGCAATGATAATTGAGCCGTGCCATGAGAAAACCAACATAGTGTGTTTGCGACCAGCATGGATCCAGACCAGCCTGCGCATCTGCGCAGTCTGGTCAGGATCCATGCTGTTCACTTTTAAAGTCTATTGGAATTGGAGAAACTGTTAGCGAACAGCATGGATCCTGACCAGACTGCGCGGATGCGCAGGCTGGTCTGGATCCATGCTGGTCGCAAACCCACTGTTGGTTTTCTCCTGGCATGGATTATATATTTCAGAATAGTCAACAGCAACTACATGTATTGGACATATTTCTATCTTTTAGGATAAAGCTGAGCTGAAAGGCATTGCATTTTTGAAGTAACAAGGCTGGACTGGTTGCACTTGTCATCAAACGAGGTAAGTGTACTTGGCCTGGCGTTTGACAACGGGAAACCACAAGTTGTGAGCAGTGTTATAACATTCTCAGTGCAAAACATGTTATATGTTATTTTATTTCAATGCACTTATCCATATGTTGCTCTGAAGTAATAAAATATATTATTAATGGATATTCATGTACTTTAAAAATTTAAAACTTGAAAATTATGCAAATACTGAATACTTAAAACAAAAACATTATATGGAAAACAAAACCCCAATATATATGAACAGAAATTTATCAAATTTTCATTTGGTCTGAAATACAATGATAAAGTACAGACAGGCTTGGACCTCCCGCAAACTTTGCACATACCCATGTACCCGATTGAAAACTATTATATGACTCCATACATAAATTGCTGGTTCATAGTTTGTGCCATTGGCTGGTCTGAATTTCAACACTAAATTTTGGAGAAAAAAACATGAAAATTCATTTCTTATGTTTTATAATAAAACACTAATTGAATGACTTGCAGACAATATTCAAAACTATTAGCCATCTATCTTTCAGACCTCAGACAATAGTTATGACTATTGACTGGCAAGCTATTAAATAAACGTGCATTAGATAACCATTAATAACCATTACTCATTTATTAGATTTGGCTTTGGATAAATGGCAAATCTTTATGTCCCTAATTTCAAAGTTGCGGATATAAAATTATCAACCAAAAAAAAAAAAATTATTTGTTCTTAGCCTTTAGCCTGCTGACGATAAATGATTTTGCCTTTGCGACCAGTGCTGACCAAGACCAGGCAGGCTGATCATGGTCTACACTACTCACTATTCAGTCAGTAAATTCTCAGTGAATACCCCTCTGAATAATAAATGGTACTGCCCAAAGTGAATAATGGACTAGTCCATTTTAGAAATTTAGCAGGGTAAAGGTTAATGTAGTGGCCAGTCACTTAGATACAAATACATCAACTGTATAGTGCATTTTATTTGACCTGGCGGGGCTTATGCAAATAATGGTAATCTCAAAAAACGAGCAAAATAGGTAGAGCTACAGTGGTTACAGTGTAAGGTAGATGGCCAGTGAATAAGAAATCAAGTTGCCGAATATACTACATATCCTGCACAATAATGCAGTGGACCATTGCGAAACCCTGCCCCGCCAGGTCGATTAAAATGCACTATACCACATAAGAACATCAATTGTAAAATCAAAAATACAGGATATTAAATGAACCCTATTAAGTGTTAAAATCACATGTTTTTATAAAATGATGCCATAACATATCAGATCTGTTTATATTTAGTTTCTTAGCTTCCTCCCATGTAACTAAGGTAGGGCTGAAACAACTTGAGAGTGGCCATTTTTTGGCAATGTTGTTAACCCTTACTCTGCTAAATTTCAATAATGAACTTGTCCAACTTTTAATCTGGGCAGTAGCATTAACTGTTAAAAGGGGTGCTTACCAAAAAGATCCCGACTGAATAGCAAACACGGCAGATCATGAACAGACTGCATGGATGTGGAAGTCATGATCTACACTGGTCGCAAACTAGGCAGAATCAGTTGTGTCCAGCATTATAAGGGTAAAGCAAAAGAAAATGACGCAATATGATACTGTTAAAATTTTACCCTTATTCTAAACATCAAAAAGTAAAATTAACAGGTTCTGTAATACAGATTTACACTCCCAATGTTCCAAATTTTATCACTTACCACATCTAAAATTTCCCTACTCAAACAAAGTTTGTTTAGTACAGTCTCATTAAATATGTCTTTAAGCCACAAAGCATAAACTTTTTTACCCTATTTAAATACACTGAAAATGTTAATTATCTATTTCAATAAGTGGTTAAAATGAAATGTAAAATATATTAAAATGTTGCACTAGTGTAAAAGAATTTTCAACTTGAGGTAGGGAACTAAAATGATTTTCAAAAATATCAGAAGTACAATAAATAAAGAAAATATTCCTAAAATTGGTACTTTTTCATCACATTTACAAGGATGTGTTTTTGTTCATTCTAAGATTAAAAATATATACATTGTGTTCATTCTGATAACAAAAATGAAATAAAACAGTTTTCTTTCTGCAAATCTCTTCTCTTATACAATATTTCAATGATAGGATAAAATACTGTATTGCATCTATAAAAAATTTAATAACATGATGTATACTCTTATCTCACTCATCTATAAAAATCTTAATAACAGGATGCATACTCTTATCTCTAACCTATAAAAATCTTAATAACAGGATGCATACTCTTATCTCTCTCATCTATAAAAATCTTAATAACAGGATGCATACTCTTATCTCTCTCATCTTTTAAAATCTTAATTAACAGGATGAATACCATATCTCTTTCATCTATAAAAAAATCTTAATAACAGGATGCATACTCTTATCTCTCACCTATAAAAATCTTAATAACAGGATGCATACTCTTATCTCTCTCACCTATAAAAATCTTAATAACAGGATGTATACTCTAAGCTCTCTCACCTATAAAAATCTTAATAACAGGATGCATACTCTTATCTCTCTCATCTATAAAAATCTTAATAACAGGATGCATACTCTTATCTCTCTCACCTATAAAAATCTTAATTACAGGATGCATACTCTTATCTCTCTCATCTATAAAAATCTTAATAACAGGATGCATACTCTTATCTCTCTCACCTATAAAAATCTTAATAACAGGATGCATACTCTTATCTCTCTCATCCTTGCGTGTATCAGTGCTATACACTGGGCACGTTAAAGAACCAGGCTGTCTATTCGCAACGAGCTAGGCTAAGTTAGCCGGACAAGCCTGTATCTGATTTCTGATCTCTCTGTCGTGGGGGCTTTGTCTCACTCTGTCCCTCTGGTCAGATCGCTCTGTGTCTGTACTAGTAGAGGATGAATTATGCGCCCTGTGTGGCTGCATTTGAACTATGTAAAGCGCCTTTGAACGTGAAATTGATCATGAAAAGGGCGCTATATAAATCTGGTATAATAATAATAATAATATTAAAATCTTAATTAACAGGATGAATACCATATCTCTTTCATCTATAAAAAAATCTTAATAACAGGATGAATACTCTTATCTTTCATCTATAAAAATGTTAATAACAGGATGAATACCTTATCTCTTTCATCTATAAAAAATCTTCATAACAGGATAAAATATTTATCCATCTTATTTATAAAATTTTTAAGAACAGGATAAGTATTTTTATCTATCTAACCTATAAAAATCTTACTAACATGATAAGTACTTCTCTCTTATCTCATATACCTGTACAAAAACCTATGAATAACGAAATATAGTTCTTTTATTTCATATGAACATGACAAGTTCTTTTATCTGTCCCCTATACAAATATCTGAGTGACAAGACAGTCAAGTTATTTTATCTATTCCATGCCTGCCTGTGTAAGACAGGGTTTTCTCAACATGAATGGGTAGTGTGGAATGGAAGACCTGAGTGTTAGCGAGGTTTTTATCCACACTGTCCTTAGGGTTGAGAAAACATATTTTCAAAGATATTGTAAAATAAAAACTTGATCATATGCTATTCATAACTTTATCATGACATCACAGTACATTAACTCCCTGAGGCCGAAATGCGACTATAGGCGCTATATTTTCTACCCCTGTAGCGTCGATATGCGACTATAAGCGCGTTATCAGGACTCCCTAGGACGGCGATTGACGACTATAGTCGCGGTACCGACATCATGCTAACTGCGTCACATACTTGTTAATTTTTGATAAATCTGATAAAAGCAAAATTATATTGCATTCTGGTTATTATTTCTCAGATGTTATAATTACTAAGTGTGCTACTAATCAGTTCCCTTGTTAAAATAAATGTTTATAATTATGCGGTCATGTAAAGGAAATAAAAAGACGAACTCCGTTGTGATTTTTTTCTTTCATACTGTTCATACATTTTTTCAAAAGAGTAAAATAATGTCGTTGGCCAGAGATCTTTCTTAAAATGAAGAAAATATTCATTATCATGCTGATTCTGACATATCAGCTCCGTCGGGTGATGAGACTGATGATGAAATTCCAGTATCAGAGAAATGAATGGTCGGGAAATACTAAGATTTAGAAGGCTGAAATATTCTTACATTTATATCGCATACGATACAAATGGATACAAATAACACACCAAAACATGTTTCATAAAACACAACAAAAATGTATGTAAATAAATGCATGTTTGTAAATTTAATGATTATTCAACCATGGATGTAAATGTTGCAACTTAACTGTCTAAGCGCGTTTCACACAATATTTATGTATAGTAGACGCAACTTGACCGCGATGGTTGACCTTAGGCTGATTATTCATATCGGTTATTTCATTATAGAAATCAAGAGTGTTTAGGGTAGCCGTGTATATTTATATGGAATTAGTTTGTATACAGTGCAGTATCAAAGTATATATACTTTCATTTGATCAGTTAAAACTTTCCAATACACTAATTTATATTTACACAAAATTATATTTCCTTTTCCTCGTGCAGCTCGTGTTTTACGTACACTCCTTTTCAATAATAGGTTGTGCCTTATTATGTATTATAATGCAAAGGTCAACCATCGGGGTGAAGTTGCGTCCACTATACATATTTAGAAATAGATTATACATCAAAATAAACCATCGATATTCACACAAAAACAGGTGTAAATTTCAAGTAATACTGATTTAAATATTCTGTGTAAATAACGTATCTATCAATTGGAATATAATGTGTTTACGTGTGAAAAAGGTAAGAAAAGCAGAAATGTTCAAATATTTATCAAACGCATTAGGTGTGCTTAAATTGTGAATATTTCGAAGTGAAATTATTGTTCAATTTGGATATAAGCCACGGGCGAAATATGATATAGAAATATTTGTTTAAACTTCAAAGATTTTGTTAGTTTATTTTAACTTACACAAAAGTTAATAATGTTTCCCTGCATTATTTCAATTGACCGCATGCGAGTGTGATTATGATAAGATCAGATAATGTCTTCGACGTCAGGTGGTAATTTTTATCTCGCCGCAGCAGGTATGTTACACTATCGGCCTCAGGGAGTTAAGAGTTCTAATTGACCAATCAGAGAGCTGCATTTTCGAGTACCTGCCAGTTTCCACTTGGGTATAACGAAGTATATTTACAATGAACATATAGTGACTTTAGAAATAAATATCACACTATTTTAGAAATCAAATTAAGATTTTTCACTGCACATGCCCAAGATGATGCTACAGACAACAAACTTTTGAAGTTTCACTGAAATTATCGATTTTAATACCTTTATTTTAGTTAAAAGTTTGAGATTTTACACAGGGAGTCTTTGATAAAGTCCGAGTAAAAAGTAATCAATACCCAAGTGAAATAAGTATCATTCCACAATGTTCTGGACATGTTAAAATTATGACGACAAACTATGATGTCAATATGCACTGCTGCGCATATGATCTCCTCCCCAGTTAACTTTGTCTTTCCCTGCTAGATAGGCAAGAATATGTTAATCTGTGCATATCACTGATATATGAAATCTATTGGACTCTGAACAACCCAAAAGACCTCAAGCATACAGTTTGAAAGCCGTCACTAATTACCATGCATTTTCAAAAACCAAAAGCAGTTTTAAAAATACCTTGCCATTTACATCATCAAGTCTCTAAATTCTTAAAATACAATAAATACAAGAGCTGTCCGTAAGACAGCCAAGCTCGACTATTCGAAATATTGTCACAGAAGCAGGAAATTATTACCCAAAATGTTAAATATCAAAAGAGTTTTAAGTTCGAAACGGGACATAATTTGACCAAAATGCATATCAGAGTTATGGGACTTGATGCTATCAACTAGTTTAATAACCTCGAAGAAACATGTTAAGTTTCAATTCCATATCTGCATTAGTTTTGGAGATAGTAACTTGCATGTAAAACTTTAACCAGAATTTTCTAAGTCCAAAAGGGGGCATAATTTGCTCAAAATACATGTTAAGAGTTATGGAACTTGACCCAGTGAGGTTGGTAACTGACCTAGAAAAAGAATAAATAAGTTTCAAAGCTATATGCCTTTTGGTAATAGCTGTATGTACTTGCACGCAAAACTTTAACCAGGATTTTCTAAGTCCAAAAGGGGGCATAATTTGCCCAAAATACATGTCAGAGTTATGGGACTTGATTCTATCAACTAGTTTTATAACCCCGAAGACACATGTGAAGTTTCAATTTAATATCTGCATTAGTTTTGGAGATAGTAACTTGCATGTAAAACTTTAACCAGGATTTTCTAAGTCCAAAAGGGGGCATAATTTGCTCAAATACATGTCAGAGTTATGGGACTTGACCCAGTGAGGTAGGTAATTGATCTAGAAAAAGAAAAAATAAGTTTCAGATCAATATGCCTTTTAGTAATAGCTGTATGTACTTGCACGCAAAACTTTAACCAGAATTTTCTAAGTCCGAAAGGGGGCATAATTTGGCCAAAATACATGTCAGAGTTATGGGACTTGACCCAGTGAGGTAGATAATTGATCTAGAAAAAGAAAAAATAAGTTTCAAATCTATATGCCTTTTAGTAATAGCTGTATGTACTTGCACGCAAAACTTTAACCAAAATTTTCTAAGTACAAAAGGGGGCATAATTTGGCCAAAATGAAGGTCAGAGTTATGGGACTTGGTGCTATCAACTAGTTTTATAACCCCGAAGACACATGTGAAGTTTCAATTCAATATCTGCATTAGTTTTGGAGATAGTAACTTGCATGTAAAACTTTAACCAGAATTTTCTAAGTCCAAAAGGGGGCATAATTTGCTCAAAATACATGTTAGAGTTATGGAACTTGACCCAGTGAGGTTGGTAATTGACCTAGAAAAAGAATAAATAAGTTTCAAAGCTATATGCCTTTAAATGATAGCTGTATGTACTTGCATGCAAAAACTTAACCAAGGTGTGACGCCGACGCCGACGCCAGGGTGAGTAGAATAGCTAGACTATTCTTCCAATAGTCGAGCTAATAAAATAATCTCTGCCTTATGAATCTCATATCTAACAATATATTATGCTGTACAGTAGCCTACGTTTTCACAGCTCTCCACTACAGATTTCAATCCAGCATCTAGGAGGGCTTGAAGAAGGAGTTCTTTTGAAGCAGCCATCCCAAAGCCTCGTTTCCATAACATCAGAGCTTGAAGTCCAAGCTCCTGCAGACCGGATCTGCTATACTTATATTCAATTTCATCAATTTCACTTTCATCAACTTTTAATTTTCGTAGAACTTGCTTCCATTTATTTCCCACATGTTTCGCCACATAATAAAGAAGCGGGAAAGTGATTCCTGTAAATAAATGTTATATTTATTTCAATATAAATATAAACACATTAATTTATCAAATAAAATTCTGCAGCCTTGTAATGTCATCGTTATTTTTGGATTATTGTACAGCTTTTATCAAGATACAATTTTCTAAATTCTTATACAGTTAAACTTGTCCAAAAAGACTCTCCACTTCCTCTTTGGAGAGGCAAAATGTTTTCTTGGTCTTTTTGGCAGGATTTCTTTCTTCAAAGGTTGAAAAACACTGAAAATGTTTAAGGTTTAGGAGTATATTATCAAAACACAGAAATATTTGATAAACAAACATCTTTACCAACATTCTACATGTTCTGCCATACTGTCCAATATGACCGATACTTAAAATATTCTGATAAAGTTTTTCCCCTTTAAAAATGAAAGCTACTTGTAAAGAAACAAGGAATCAGTAAAACAGAATGATGCTCCCCGATGCATGTGCTTGAGGGAGATCATTCAAAAAGTCGGTAAGGTAGAGATATGGTTCTTTGACACCGCACTTCCCGTTAAAGGCCTCTATCATTTTGTGAAGTTTCAATGAAATGCCATTCATACTTTTCAAATAAGGCTCCGGACAAGCCTTATTTTGTATAATAAAAGGAGATAATTCAAAAACTAGGTAAGGTAGAGTTATGACTCTTTGACACTGCACTTTGTCTCAATGGCCTCTATGATTATGTGAAGTTTCAATCAAATGTCGTTTATACTTTTCAAGTTATACTCCGGACAAAAGTGTGACAGACGGACTCAAGGACGGACAAAACGGCAACTATATGCTCGCCCTTTGGGGAGTATAATAGAAATAAACAATTGCTGAAAACTACGTTCCACCTAGTTTTAATAAATTTCAGCACTAGAAATTATTGCAAATGCATCAAAATGAAGATATGTAACTGTTACAGTTCTTTGAAAATGGTGCGTTTTTGACCGTAATGACGGGGCTGAACTGTCCGAAAGTGTGGTCCCTTTTTTGCAGTCCTTTTCCAGAATTCAATGTACTGACAATCATTTTGTAGAGTTAAATACATGTTTTATACCTGTTCAATTTTCTATGAAACAACCCTTTCTTTCTATAATTTGGTTTTGTTTGAGTTTTTATTCTCAAAATGTAAGGCTTAGTGTTAAATCACAAACCAAAGTTAAGGGTCTTTAAAGGTGGCTGGTCCCTGTGCACAGGTAGTTTTACCACAAGTTTGACTGTCCATATACATTGTACCTTTTTAAAGAATGCAAAAACTTCAAAATGCTCATAACTGCGGTTATTTGGTATAGCACCCCAAAACAATATACTTAAAATTAGTCACTTTCATTGCTAAAATTTATTTGATCTTGGTTTTAATACCTTTACAAAAAATTTATTCATTTTATGATATCAAGGGTTGATCACAAACTAGTTTTTCCTTCATTACATTTTGCACGCTTACAGCTCATGACTTTCTGGATACAACTCTGCACAATACTAATGCCCTAAAACTCTGCACAATACTAATGCCCGTTTTAAATTAACTGTCAGTGTTTGCAAACATTAGCAAAACTAAAACCATCCCAGATACTACAAGTATTTGGTCTATAAAACTTTCATATTTACACTTACCTGAAGTTTCTATATCGGCATTTGGTTTGGGAATTCTATCAAGTTGACCTTCAAATGTTGGATATGTTCGATTGAGGGGCAAATGTCTTTGACTTTGATATAATGGTAATAAGTCACAAAGTGCAACCGCACTTTCAGAAACTGTATGTGATCGCGGCTTTCTCACAGAAATGCCATGCAAGTTTAACTGCAGGAGGAAGGGACAATTTGTAAATTTTCCACTTGGCAAGCACCTTCTCCCACACAGACAGTCCTCGCCATGGCTACTTGTCACATGATCAATATCTGAGCTGTCTGTTTCAGTTCCTTTCTCTTGTCTGTTTGTTGTTATATTAGGTCTATATGTGATGTCATGAGAACTTTCACAGCCCGATGTTTCCCCCTCACAACCACTCAAGTCATTAGTTTTCCTTTCGATGACCTTAAACCTTGTTTGTTTAGTAAAGGTTTTGTCAACTAATTCTTCCTTAAAATTAATCTTCTGTCGTAGATTTTCAGGTGAAAAGTCAATATTCTGACTTTTCAGTTCACTTTCATTTAGGGGCATTCTGTTACCACCATCCCGCATTTCACCTATATTTTTATGACATGGTTGCATTGTTACCTCTTTCAAACTGCTTTCCTGATTTGCAGACTGTTGAAGAGTAGAACGTTGTGGGTCTTCAAAATCAGCAAACTCTTTTGCACTTTGTACTTCTCGTATTTTTTTACAACAGTTTTCAATGCATTTCACACGCTGGCATACCTCATTTTCTTTATTAACTGGACCATCTGATTCAATTTCTCCTCTAACACACTCTGTACTCCTCTCAGGACCTTCCACATGGTCAGCACTTCCAGTACTTTGATTCTGAAGACCCTCTACCTTTGATTTAACTTCAGTATTTGAAGTATCACTCTTTCCACTGTTACTAGACACAACAGTTTTTTTACCAGTTTCTTCGTCTAACTCCAGTTCTGGAGATTTCCAGCCTCCAGTGGTGTTCTCAGTATCACTCTCTTCAAGGTAGAAAGATGGTTTTTCTTCAGACTTCGGACGTTGCAACTTCAGATGTTCCATTGCTTGTGAATATTTCTGCAGAATTACCCTTCTAGCTCTGTTTAAATATTTTGGTTTATTTTTCAAAATGTCTGTTAATGAAAGTGGCCTTTTTTCCCCATTGTTTTCTCTTTTTTCATCTAACTTCAACTGAAATATTTCAAGGAAAAATATATAGAGGATATTTGTTTGTTTTGAGTGAATATGGAATATATCTCACTGAGAAGTGAGAAAATTTCAAATACATAATATGTATTTTCATGAGCGCATAACGCGAGTGAAAATGTGAACATTTTCTCACTTTGAGGTGAGATATTCCATATTCACGTAAAACAAACAAATTTTCTTTTTCTTTTATGCTTAATTACGTTGAGACATGCATTTTGCAACAAATTTTAATCTCAGCGCGGGAAACAGACGTGCGTAAACATGATGTCAGGCGTGTTGTGACATTAGAAAGATGCACACAACTTGAAGTTCCATTTGTTTTATTTCTTCCTGCATAACAATATGAAATTCTCATTAAATAAAATAATTTGAATCGAGAAATATACTATAAAGAACAAAGTGTGGCTACAATTTTCATCCTGTTTTAAGCAAATAGTTTGAAATTTATACACAATATGCAAGTAGATCGGCAAAGCTATAGGCCTACAGTGAGTGATATGCAGTAAATGATATGGATTATCTCATAGAAAAACACAGTATTTCATCAGTTAGCATAAAATAAATAGAGGATATTAATTTTGTGTTTTGAGTAAATATGGAATATATCTCAATGAAAAGTGAGAAAATTTCAAATATTTTCACGAGTGCTATGCACTCATGAAAATGTGAACATTTTCTCACTTTGAGGTGAGATATATTTCATATTCACTCAAAACAAACAAATTTTCTTTTTATTTTATGCTTAATAAAATGAGATATGCATTTTGCAAACAAATTTTAATCTTAGTGCGGGAGACAGACGTGCATAAACGAACATGACGTCAGACGTGTTGTGACGTTTTAAGATGCACACAACATAAAGTTCCATTTTATTTTATTTCTTGCTGCATAACGTTATGAAATTCACATTAAGTAAAATAATTTGAATCCAGAAATATACTATATATAACAAAGTGCGGCTACAATTTCATCCTTATTTAAGGAAATAATTTAAAATTCATACTCAATGTACAAGTAGATCGGCAAAGCTATATACAGTGAGTTATATGGATTATATCTCACTGATAAAACACAGTATTTCATCAGTTAGCATAAAATAAATGATGATATTGCAAAACTTGGGAAAATATCATCTGACAGTATTTTTATCTCGTATTTTGTTATGAGCTCTGGCAAATATGCAACAAAATGTTCCTACTCACTGGTTTTCTCTACCGATGATCAACTTTACAGACATTTTTCAGACACTTACTGACATACTGCAAGATTTGGGTGATATTTATCTAGCCTATTTGTCACTGAAACTACTCTGTTAGGCTTGACAAGATAATCATGTCTGTAGTGGTTTGACTCGCAGCTCTTTATCAGACCAAGTAACATTATCTTTCCTTATAATGTATCAAGCTTCTTTAAAATCTTTTAGCCAGTTCAAGAATTACAGAGCGGACACGAAACAAAATCATATGACACCCTAAGTGTGACCTTGACCTTGAAGCAAGCCATCTAAAACATGCGCTCTGCACGTCGCCTCAATGTGGCGAACATTTGTGTCAAGTTTCTTCGAAATCCTTCAAGGGGTTCAAGAGTTACAGATCGGACATGAAATTGCTTACGGACACCAGCTTCATAACCCTTCGGGTCACGGGTGTATAAAATGGGAGATAACTGTATCATTATTCAAGGTAGAATTACATTTATTGAGCTATTCAATTCCTCTAACAAACATGTATAATTATATCAAGTTGCATTAAATTCCCTTCAGTGGATTTCTGGTTATACTTTAAAAATGTGAAAATAATTTTCACCAGGTAGTACAGCTCGAAACGGCAAAATTAGCAAAAAAAAATATTCCTAGCAAGTATCCATTACAGTAATGAACACTAACCTTTCGAGCAGCCGTACTGGACACACCAACCTCCTTGGCCTCACAAACATGGATCCCCTCTGGTACATGTCCATTATCTAGGCTAGTTTCCTCCGTCTGAGGAGCTTCTGTTGTCTTTGGGGCTAAAATAAAGTCAATTAAAGTGTAATAAAATATAATTTTAATTACTTTTGTTGTGTTTTTCTGCAATGGTTGCCATTAAGTTCTTACAGTATCGAAAATCCATCAATCAAGGATAGAACAAATGTAATTGACTACCAGTAATCTAAAAGTAAAATTGGTGAATGATCTGAAGTAAAAAAGAAATAATACATTTGGAAATACACTTCAGGTATCTGATCCACATATAGATGTTTTTGTTTTTTTTTGTTATCATTTGAAAGAGTTGTGTACAAGAATTAGTAAATAAGATGACCATAAAATTAATAATATGCACGAATCACTGCAGTCATGTTTTTAGACAGCAAAATAATATCATAAGTCATATGAAAACCTGGAGACAAAATTTTAATAAATAAAACAATTATTTCCATTAATTTGGTGGTCCAATGTAAAACCCAAACAAGAGAATTTAAAGAGACGAAAACTTTCTTTCTGTCAACTGATTGAAAAAATTATTGGGTCATCAATTTATTTTCCTCTTAATTCTACATTACATAATAACAAGATAATTTAGGCTTTTTTCCTTAGAGTATCTTTTTTTCTAATCTGAATATTTTACATTCTTATTCATCAGAGATTAGACATTAGTACTGACTGTATTTTACATAGTAATCTAATATGAACTTAAATAATCCTAAACGTATTTAAGATATGTGACTACTACAGCTTTTTAAATGATTGAAGTTTTAATGATGTCCCTTTAACAGTTTAGTTCCTGTTTAAAACCATCTTTCATTAAATGTACTTCTTGTAAATGAATGAGGCAATTTTGTGTATTGCATAAATGTAATACTTTATACCGAATTTATGCAAATTACAATGTTGTTAAATTTATTAATACCGGTACCACAAATTAACAATTTTCTGCACAAACATTTTAAATCTTATATCAGTTATATAATATAATATTAATGACAGATCATTTCACTCTTGCCAACAATAATAAATATCATTAAAATGACTTGACTGCTTCAATACTTTGATGTTGTGAAAGAAAGTTGAAACATCATGTTTTAAAGTAAAATCTGAAGTGGTTTAAATTCTGGCTGCAGTGACAAAGAGGAAAACTCAACATCCCTTTGGAGTACTTACAGTATCTTTTATTTGTGCAAAGATCATTCTTTTGTTACAAAAAGGTTTTCCTTAATAACAGAAGAATAACCAAACAAGAGGGCCATGATGGCCCTGTATCGCTCACCTGAGTACCATTGCTCAAAATGATATGATCAAGTTTTGACACAGAGCACATAGGCATACACATTAAATATCATCAGGGTAAACATTTTCTTGTAACAGTCCCTTTTGACCTAGTCAGGGCCAATTTTCATACCAAGTTTGAGGGTCCTAGGCTCAAATGCTGTATTTTTGTACTAACATGACTATTCCTTACCCTGGAAGACTTAAATAACATTTAAAACCAATCTCATTAGATGCTGCTGAGATATATTCATTTACATAAAATAAACGTAGGTAATTTGTCATAAATTCAGTCAATAGTTACTGTGAAATCATTAATATTCATGGGGGACTAATTTTCGTGGATTTCATGGTTGAGTCAGTCCACGAAATTTAATCCCAACAAACAAGTAAAATTTCCATTCATTTTATGTTCCAAAGTTGAAATCCACGAATTCAGATCCCAACGAAATTGCCGTTTTGACCAAAACCACGAAATTTCATGCCCACAAAATTAGATGATTTCACAGTATCAACCTTGATTGTCCGAGTCCATCTGATGGCACAAATGACATTTCAAATCAGTATCTTCATTGGTTACTGAGATACACCCATTCCAATTTGAAACAAAGGGAGGTAATTGGACATAAAATCAGTCCATACTACCTACTCTGATTGCCTCAGTCCAACTAAAGACAATAATGAAATTTCAAATGAGTTCTATAAATGTTTACCAAGATAAATCCATTTTTATTAAAATCAGGGGAGGTAATCATGCATTGGTATATGCATGTAGAAGATACAGAGTACAAGCCTATACAACAATATATTAGTAAAGTATTCATATCAATAAATGTTCAATCAAGAGTTATCTAATATGACTATTTCTTACCATGGAAGACATAAATAACGTTTCAAACCAATCTCATTAGAAGCTGCTAAGGTGTATTCATTTAGATAAACAAGAGGACCATGATGGTCCTGAATCGCTCACCTCTTCCCACATGATCCAGTTTTGAGTATGACGTCGTTTTTTCTATTATTTGACATAGTGACCTAGTTTTTGAGCTCATGTGACCCAGTTTTGAACTTGACCTAGATATTATAAAGATAAAAATTCTGACCAATTTTCATGAAGATCCATTGAAAAATATGGTCTCTTGAGAAGTCACAAAGTTTTTCTATTATTTGACCTACTGACCTAGATTTTTAAGGCACGTGACCCAGTTTCAAACTTGACCTAGATATCATCAAGGTGAACATTCTGACCAATTTTCATGAAGATCCATTCAAGGGTATGGCCTCTAGAGAGGTCACAAGGTTTTTCTATTTTTAGACCTACTGACCTAGTTTTTGATCGCAGTTGACCCAGTTTCAAACTTGACCTAGATATCATCAAGATAAACATTCAGACCAACTTTCATACAGATCCCATGAAAAATATGGCCTTTAGAGAGGTCACAACGTCTTTTCATTATTTGACCTACTGACCTACTTTTTGAAGGCACGTGACCCACTTTCAAACTTCACTTAGATATCATCAAGGTGAACATTCTGACCAATTTTTATGAATATCCATTCACAAGTATGGCCTCTAGAGAGGTCACAAGGTTTTTCTATTTTTAGACCTACTGACCTAGTTTTTGACCGCACATGACCCTGTTTCGAATTTGACCTAGATATCATCAAGATGAACATTCAGACCAACTTTCATGAAGATCCATTGAAAAATATGGCCTTTAGAGAGGTCACAAGGTTTTTCTATTTTTAGACCTACTGACCTAGTTTTTGACGGCACGTGACCCACTTTCAAATCTGACCTAGATATCATCAAGATGAACATTCAGACCAACTTTCATACAGATCCCATGGAAAATATGGCCTCTAGTTAGGTCACAAGGTTTCTCTATTATTTGACCTGCTGACCTAGTTTTTGATGGCACGTGACCCACTTTCAAACTTGACCTAGATATCATCAAGGTGAACATAATGACAAATTTTCATGAAGATTTCATGAAATATATGGCCTCTAGAGAGGTCACAAGGTTTTTCTATTTTTAGACCTACTGACCTAGTTTTTGACCGCACGTGACCCAGTTTCGAACTTGACCTAGATATCATCAGGATGACCATTCAGACCAACTTTCACACAGATCCCATGAAAATTATGGCCTTTAGAGAGGTCACAAGGTTTTTCTATTATTTGACCTACTGACCTAGTTTTTGATGGCACGTGACCCAGTTTCGAACTTGACCTAGATATCATCAAGGTGAACGTTCTGACCAATTTTCATGAAGATCTTGTGAAAAATATGGCCTCTAGAAAGGTCACAAGGTTTTTCTATTTTTAGACCTACTGACCTAGTTTTTGATGGCACGTGACCCAGTTTCGAACTTGACTTAGATATCATCAAGGTGAACGTTCTGACCAATTTTCATGAAGATCTTGTGAAATATATGGCCTCTAGAAAGGTCACAAGGTTTTTCTATTTTTAGACCTACTGACCTAGTTTTTGATGGCACGTCACCCAGTTTCGAACTTGACCTAGAAATCATCAAGATGAACATTCAGACCAACTTTCATACAGATCCCATGAAAAATATGGCCTTTAGAGAGGTCACAAGGTTTTTCTATTATTTGACCTACTGACCTAGTTTTTGAAGGCACGTGACCCAGTTTCGAACTTGACCTAGATATCATCAAGGTGAACGTTCTGACCAACTTTCATGAAGATCTTGTGAAATATATGGCCTCTAGAGAGGTCACAAGGTTTTTCTATTTTTAGACCTACTGACCTAGTTTTTGACCGAACGTGACCCAGTTTCGAACTTGACCTAGATATCATCAAGATGAACATTCTGACCAATTTTCATGAAGATCCATTGAAAATTATGGCCTCTAGAGAGGTCACAAGGTTTTTCTATTTGTAGACCTACTGACCTAGTTTTTGACGGCACGTGACCCAGTTTCGAACTTGACCTAGATATCATCAAGATGAACATTCTGACCAACTTTCATAAAGATCCCATGAAAAATGTGACCTCTAGAGTGGTCACAAGCAAAAGTTTACGAACGGACGCACGGACGGACGGACGGACGACGGACGACCGCGCGATCACAAAAGCTCACCTTGTCACTTTGTGACAGGTGAGCTAAAAATAAAGGGGGGTAATTTGTCATAAATTCAGTCAATATGTATCTTCACTGATTGTCCAAGTCCATCTGTTGACATAAATGAAATTTCAGATCAGTATCTTCATTAGTTATGGAGATATACCCATTTTAATTTGAAATAAAGGGAGGTAATTTGACATAAAACCAGTCCATAGTTATCTACCCTAATTGTCTCAGTCCAACTAATGACAATAATGAAATTTCAAATAAGTCCTATAAGTACTTACTGATATAAATCCATTTTGATTAAAACCAGGGGAGGTAATCAGATAAAAATAACTCTGGAACCTACGAGTGGATCTGACAGATTCATCATGGAATCCAAAATTTATTGTTGTTGAAGATATTTTGGAAGTTTGTATCAAATCAAACCATAAATGAAGTCTCTATATGGCTGCAAAAGCCAAAATAGCATATTTTGGACCTTTAAGGGGCCATAACTCTGGAACCCATGAGGGAATCTGGCCAGATCAAGAAAGGAACCAAGATCTTGTGGTGATACAAGTTGTGTGCAAGTTTGGTTAAAATCAAATCATTAATGAAGCTGCTATAGTGCAGAAAAGGTCAAAATAGCTAATTTTGGCCCTTTCAGGGGCCATAACTCTGGCACCCATTATGGGATCTGGCCGATTCAAGAAAAGAACCAAGATCTTATGGTGACACAAGTTTTGTGCATGTTTGATTGAATTCAAATCATAAATGAAGCTGCTACTGTGCAGACAAGGTCAAAATAGCTAATTCTGGCCCTATCAAGGGCCATAACTCTGGAACCGTATAGGAATCTGGTCAGTTCAAGAAGGAACCAAGATCTTGTGGTGATGTATTTAAGTTGTGTGCAAGTTTGGTTAAAATCAGATCATAAATCTAGCTGCTATTGTGCAGACAAGGTCAAAATAGCTAATTCATTATGGGATCTGGCCGTTTCAAGAAAGGAACTGAGATCTTATGGTGACACAAGTTTTGTGCAAGTTTGATTAAATTCAACTCATAAATGAAGCTGCTATTGTGCAGACAAGGTCAAAATAGCTTATTCTGGCCCTTTTAGGGACCATAACTCTGGAACCAATAATGAGATCTGGCCAGTTCAAGAAAGGATCCGATATCTTATGGTGATACAAGTTGTGTGCAAGTTTGGTTAAAATAAAATCATAAATGAAACCACTATCGTGTAGACAAGAAATTGTTGACGCACGGACGGACGAAGGGTGATCATAAAAGGTCACCTTGTCACTATGTGACAAGTGAGCTAAAAAACTTAATGATATGCTATTCTTCTCCTAACCTACACATATCTAACGGATTACGTTAAACTTCCGGTTTACCAAACGTGCAGAACTACCTTTATACATTCTAACTTACCTACCTCCATATACGGAACCAGCCAGGGATAAGACAACTTTTTTTCCCTTATTTAGCATAAAGGGAGTGAACTAAAGTCCCTATTTGGAATGATCATAACAGCTTAGCCCCACAGCAGACGTCATGTTTCTTATTTACGCCTGTAAATCTGATGAGAATTAAGCAAAATTGGAGCACAATTTCCCATAAGATAATTTACCTCTCTAGAATCCAGTCTAGGCCAATACTTTTGGAAACTGAGTTATTTACTTAAATCACCCAGACTGAAATAAGCCAGGATCAGGCATGGAACCTGAATCTGTAGCATTGTAAATCCAACTTGCTAGCCACAGTGACACCGACTCTCTTAATACAACCAATTTGTGCTTTCAGTACGCCCCACTCACCATCACCTTTAGCTTTCATCTCAATCCAAATATGGATGAATAATGACCTTTCACATGCCCATGTCTTTTTTTATAAAACAGATCATTTATTTTCTGCATACATGTATATGGCCAAGCTATTTTCTTCCCATTTGTTGATACAATGTCGTAACTTGTGAATCTGACCTGGAAAGAACATACAAGACACACGTAATTTTCCTAAAGATTAACACATTTACATACTTTTTCCTCAGAGACTACTGTCCTATTTAATATCATATCAAAAGTTTACCTACCATGAAGCAGAAGACCCGAGCTAACTGTTCCAATACGCTGTACTATATGCCCATCTTTGCGCACCATAAATATTTTAATGAGGCTACCCTGCAGTAAATCTGGCTGATCAAAGTAGCTTATGATTACTGTATCTCCAGATTCAATCCCCTCTTCCGCTAGCGTACACTTCCTGTCCAGGCAATGGTCTTTGAAAATTCCTCTTGAACGTTGACGAGCGTAACTGAAGTGGTGTGCGCAAAACCTCAACAAATCGTCCACAGTAGTTACGTGACTATCGTCTATAATCAGGCTGATCCTCTTCTTTCCTTTCAATATAACCACTTTAAGAACGATTCTGTATTTGAATAAATGCAGAGAAATTTCCATATTGTTTTTGATAGGGTAGTACTGAAGAGGCTGATGGTGATCCATCCGAATTCCTCGACAGAAAAGAGAAATCTGAAGTAATTTCAGACCCCATCTTTTTGCAATTTTGCTCTTCAGTACTGATACAGGTTCAAGCATGAACATTTCAAATGGTACCTCTTCCCATTCTGTTGGATGCTTTATTCTCAGTTTCTTACATTTCTTTACACCAGCAGCAATTTTGCATCCGCTGCACCATTTGGTTTTATAAACTTGGCTCAAATTGTCATGTTCGTCAATAAGCTTGTCCTCAAAAGTCAGTTTCACTGCTTTTGGGTCTACACCAAGATGTTTTGATACCTCAGCTCTTAGAAATGCCGTTGAAATTTCTTTAGAGACAATGAGCAATTTGTGCCTCGTCTTTCTTCCTGCTCTGAACTTCAGATCAATGCTTATTGAATCTTCTGATCCGAAATGGATGGATATTTTCTCATCTTTGATATTCTTACGCAGCACCAAACCGACACATTCCTTATCTTCAAGCAGACGATCTTGAAAACAAAAATGTATGGTCGATTCTTTGTTACTTTTCTGTTTCTGAATTTCAGCATGAAAATTTGTCTCGAACTGTTTCTTCGCCTGTTTAACAGACCAGTTCATGTCAACGTCAAGACAGTATGCACATGATATATCTGATCTTGGCTGGTAAATAAATTCAATTCTGTGACAACTTTGCTTCATTGCCTGAACTTTCTCAAGATTTCTGAAGTTACAAGAATTTAAACTTATGCTGTCTTCGAGAACACTCCCATTTCGACAGAGTATGAGTCCCTTCCAAGAAAACTCTTCTGCAAGTAGTTTCTTTACGTCAGCAACCTTCCATGTAACTGGCATTCTTGCACATAAAATCTGCGGATGTATATGGTCCATAGACTCATACCACTCTACTATCAATGGATAACATTCTTCTCCAACATTGTCTGGAAGAATAACGATAATTGTTTTCAATAAAACTTCTTCCTTTCGCCCCTCTTCTTCAATAATGTAGATCTTGCTGCTTTTTACATTGAACATTTGGCTCACTTCAAATTTCAAGTCATTTTTCTGTGTAGATTTATTTCTAATTTTATGGAAATGCGGCATACCAATTCTGTGAGCTTTTCTCATGTCAATTACAGGATAAGAATAGTAAGGTGATGTTCTAGAGTATGAATACACTGAAGGTTGGCTTCCAACATGTTGGCTTACAGCATGTCGAGTTTCAGCATGTCGGCTTTCAACATGCTGGCTTACAGGATGTCGACTTTCAGCAAGTTGGCTTTCAACATGTTGGCTTACAGCAAACTGACTTTCAGCAAACTGGCTTACAGCATGTCGGCTTTGGGCATGCTGATTTTCTGCATGTCGACTTTCAGGTTGTTGCCATTCAGCATGTCTGCTTTCCATGTGTTGTCTTTCAGTAATCTGGGGCTCTGAGTAACTTTTACTAAGTAACAATTCAAGTTCTGGATTTGCGCCGTCTGCTGCATGTTGTCTCATGGAATTACTTTCCCTTGAATCTCCAGATCCTTCATTGTCTGAACTTGAACCTAAAGTACAAAGAAATGAGAAAATTACATAAATGACATTATGTACACAAAGGCAAACTCAAAAGATGAATTACCCTGTTTCATTTCTATAATGAACTTTCAATTTGAACAGTACCATTGATTGTTTAAAGGGGTGCTTACCAAAAAGATACTGAATGGCGAACTGTGCAGATCTTGATCAGACTGCATGGATGTGCAGGCTGATCAAGATCTACACTGATCGCAAAGGCAGAATCAATCGTGTCCAGCATGATAAAGGTTTAAACAGTTTTACTGTTAACATTATATAGTAAGAGACCTCATTTCTTGAACAATCATCATGAAACTTACAAAAAGCATATTAATATTACGATTATGGCAAAAAAGATATTGGAAAACATTATACGAGCAGGATCATTCTTGCAAATTAGACAAAATTTCAATCTTTCACACTGTTCCATCTGTCTTGATATTCAAAACATGCCTAATTATATTGATTTATGAGGAAATTATATATGCATATTATACTGTATATGTGAATTAATAATCAACTTCTGTCTTTAAAATACAACTGACTGTTACAGTAGGTACAGCTTGTTTCAAAGTTAGGTCAATAATGAGCAAGAGCTGTTTGTAAAACACATATGCCCCCATCATGGTCTGTCCCACTGTCAGTCTCGTGATCATTATGACTGTTACCTCTGACCTACAGACCCCAACTCAATACAGGCAATCAACTACAGGCAATCTACTACAGGCAATCATTCTACAAAGTTTGTAGACTGCCAGCCAAATACTTCAGCGCTCCCGGTTTATATGCTGGATTTGGATTCTAAAGCCGCAACTATGAAAAAACAAAATATGAAAAAGCGGCATTAAGGGTTTTGGAAGCCAGGACTACCAGCCAAAGTGCGTGTTCTTTGACATACTGTCCCCCAAAATAATAGAGGACATCTTAAAATTCTTACTAGTCAGGCAATCATCTGATGTAGGCTAAAGCGCATTTATTAAGCTGATACCATTTTCAGTCTCAAGGTCATTATGACCTGGAGCTTTGACCTACTGACTCCAAAGCCAATACAGGTCATCTGTTAACCACAAGCAATTCTCCTACGAAGTTTGACCATTGTGAGACTAGGCATTCTCTAGTTATTCTCAAAATTATTGTCTATAGACCAACAATGAGCAAAACAATGAAAACAATTTAGCACCTCTTCTTCAAAGTAGGGCATAAAAAGAAATAACAAAAATGAAACCTGAAGTCTGGTCATTGTATTTAGTGTTCTCCATCCTGCTTTACGATGCAATAGCTTAACAACACATGAGCAGGTCTGTAACATGTAATTTCAATTCTTTATTATGTGCACCTGAAATCTAGAGAAAAACAAACTTTTGTGCAGTGAAAATGATTTCCTATATAACATGTATCACATATTAGTTTGAACAAAATTTAAAACAAGGGGTTTTCTGGAAATCTTGATAGAGTGATATCTCTCTTAAACTTTAGTCAGCATGTAGACAACATGAAACCCTACAGTAGCGTCTTATTAACATTTAAGTATAACAAAGCCTACAAAATGTAAGATGATTTATCTTATTTGTACTATTACAAAATAAGGGCAACAGTAAATCCATGTCTCCTGAGGACCTCACTGGTGGTGGCAGGGGTGGGGCTAATAAAATGACAGACTGACGGTTAGACTGTGAGGGACCAGCAGCTAAATTTCTAAAATGGACTGGTAGCAATACCATTTATTATTCAGTGAAAATCTATATACTGACTGAATAGCAAACAGTGCAGACAATGCCCTGCACGGTGCAGGCTGATCTTGGTCTGCACTTGTCACAAAGGCCTAATCACCTGCCAGCAGTAGGTTTAACTTTAGGTTAACGTTACGATGAGAGATTGTCAAAAATTAGTCAGATGGACATCCATGTACTATCAACTCTGTTTGTGGGTGTCAGAATTGTGGGTGTCAGAACTCACATTACTTGTAAATTTGAATTTACACTTGAAGGACCCACAGAAAAAACTCCATAAATTATGCCTGGCACAGATCCAAGTTATTATGAAAATGCAAACAAATCACAGGTTAAAGAAATCTGGTTTGACCTATATAATAATCTATATTTTATACAATAAATCAATAATCTATAATTATACTATGTATGTAATAAATTAATGCCATACATATGTAGAAATAATTTATAATGATATAATATAATAATTTTATAGAAGTGTTCCATGTCATTATGTGATGATGCAATGTTTATTTATAATTAATTATAAATTAGCGAGATCAAAGCTTTCTGCGCATGTCCAAAATATATCTGTCATCGTTCATTGTTTACATATTTAAAACAATAAATTTCATCATAAAATGAATAAATAATTCACATATTTGGTACTTATTGAAGAGTTAAAAGATATGCATTACCAAATACTTCATTTGGTTTTACCTATTAAACACAATTACCGAGTAAAATAAACAACAACCTAACTGACATTGACTATAATTTGGCTACGACATCCGTTTTGTGTCTATTTTTAGAAACCACATGGTCACAAAATTTCTATTTATTTTAACTAATCAAATGGGTTTTATTACAGTTTTCAATTGAAAACGAGGCTTGAGGCATCCAGTGGGATGCCCATACCATTTAGAACAATAGTACTGCGTAAAAAAAACATTTGTTTTAGAAAACAAAAATCCTTATTTTTTGACGCGGAAATTCATCATGAAGGAATGGATGCTTCAAAAATCTTCACTGTTTGTTAGATTGTAAAAAGATTAAGCTTCAATATGCGACAAACCCCTTCTAAATGGAGAAAGGCGGATATTTGCGTTTTTTTATACGAAGTGAGGTACCCGTTTAGAGCCTCAAAAGAGTTATCCCTTATTATCTCCCTTAGCGCACGCGCACATGATTTCAATGGCGGCAACTAGAAAGTTACTGACAAGGCAACCAATTTTCCATTTGCATTTTTTGCTTCGTTAACGCCTGTGATACGTCAGGAAATGTAAGTATAAATGTTAGTACATCCATGTTTTACTGAATTGGACGCAATTTTAGCGATGTCAGTCATTCTTATTCAAGTGAAGCTGAACTTTCCGAAGAATAAACAATACCCCACCCACCGTAGCCGCAGGCGCAGTTATAAAAAAAAAAGGCCTTAGAAGGTGTAAACTCGGTTGAGACTGTTCATTGCCGTCTGTTCGTGCCAGTATCAGACTAAACTGCAAGTTAAATGGTATAACCTGTCATTGTCGGAGTAAAATTATTAAAGAAAAATGTGTTTGTCATTGCGACCACGACGGAAAAGTCATTTCCCAGGTGAATGTTGTCTGTGGGCTACATTTGGATTACACTAAGCGTTATTGTGATTTTAAAGACTCCTTCCATGCCTAAAAATGTTATTAATTAACTCTTACTCTTAGCCAGGTACCTGGAAGATTTTCTGCCTCCGTGACTAGTACAGATCAAGATCAAGATATATGTGCAGTCTGATCATGATCTGCACTGTTTGCTATTCAATCAGTAAAATCTCCATGAAATACCCTAGAAACTGTAAATGGTACTGTCCTGATTGAAAGATGGAACTGTTCATTTTAGAAATTCAACAGGGTAACGAACGAATCACTAAAAGCTTAAAAATTGTTTCTTTATTTAATACATTGCTAACATTGAATCATACAGAATAAGTTGCTTGGTAGGAGGCTTTAAATGAGCATCTGATCTCACTTGTCTGTATTGCTAAATTTAATGGTCATACCTGTGTTATAATAAAATGGGGATAATTTGGATTGAATTTTAATATTTTATGAATAAACTTTAGTTAATATACATGTATTTGCCTTCCATTACAATGATATTTTTATATGAACTAATTTAAGGATAAATAAGCAAGTTATACTATGTACTTTAAGTAATAATTAATTACCAGTTTGTTAAAAAAAATCCTTCTACAAGTTTTGTTTTGAAAATTCATTTACATGGGTTTAACTTTTAACTATTTGTTATTTGAGCTGCCCATGAGAAAACCAACATACTGCATTTACGACCGGTACAGATCCAGATCGGCCTGTGCACATGTACAGTTAGGGCAGCATGTATTTTGTTTGGTAATGTTTTTATGGGTTGAAAAAAAAAAAAGAGTATGTATCCAGATCAGACTTAGCAGATGCATAGGCTGATCTGCATTCAGGTGGTTGCAAATGCAGTATGTTGGTTTTCTCATAGGGCGGCTCATTTATTGAGCATATCTTCATCATCTTGTGATGCTAAATATATTAGTAATATTGTAATAATTTCAGGTTCCAGGCTTTCCCACTTGGTTTAACATTAAATATAGCGGGGATCGAGCGGTCTATACGTATGAGCTACTGGTGGATCAGAAAATTGGATGTTTGAAACTGCTTGTTTAAGGTAAGGTATTTAAGTTTTGATAGTTCATTCATTTATGCTAATTTATTTAACTCCATTGTGAAGAAAGCTTGCAGCTTATGGAGTCACTTTCAAGTCTGGAAAAAACCAGTACTGGTGTCTTGATGAGACGCAGTCGGCGCCTGTTGGTGTTCGAACCTGCACCTGTTGGGTGAGCAGCCGACACCTTGTCCTCAACATCACCACTAACAGTTTATTGATTACAATATGATATTGCAACATACATGTAGATTAACATAGCAGATTTATAGAACAACAGTTAGACTTGACATTTAGCACAGTAGTTGATGTAAAAAGAAAAGAAAGAGTCTTAAGTATTGAATGATTTGAAGACAATCTGCCAAAGTGGTAAACTGGAGAAGTTATATCTCGGATAATTGAGTTTGATTTGTTTGATTACTCATATTTTTCTTTATATATCCCTGTTTTAACAGTAATATTTTCTCACACACAGTTATACATCACAAACAGTGATACATTTACCTCTTTCATTATTAGGGCTGTGTATATTGCCAGATACAGACAAGATGCACTCTGACGAGAGGACTACTAATGGATGGGTTGCAGAGATGCAGATATCAAAGTGTATAGACTTAACTGGTCATAAAATAGATATAGTTAAATTTATGTTGTTGCTTTTTCAGTGAGATGTTGTTGGATCAAATCTGTAGATGACTGTTCACTTAAAGTACAAAAACTATGTTTGGACATTTGGGGGAAAAAACAACACAAAAACAGTATGGATGATAAAGCACAAAGATATGTATTAAGATTCGTGCCTTCCTTGTGTTTGATGTGGCTTTATTGTTTGAATTATTATATCTTATTTTCATATGGAATGACTATTTTTCCATAATATGTCTATGTGTTGTCAATATTATGAATATATGATGCATTATGAAATAAATAGTTGGCACTGAAATGTTAAAACTAAGTTTTCTCAGAATAAAGTCTTACATTTAAGCCTTCAGATAGTGGACTTTCTATCTCACCTGTGAGCACAAAGTGCTCATGGTGAGGTATTGTGATCATGCTGTGTCCGTCGTCCGTCCGTTCTTCAAGTTGTCCATTGTCAACAATTGTGTTTAAACGACATCTCCTCAAAAACCACTGAATGGATTTTGATGAAACTTGGCCTGGATGTTCTTTGAGTGGTCCTCCTTCAAAATTGTTCAAATGGTTCCGCTTGGTTGCACATAGGAGCTGCCAGAGGTAGAAAATAGAAAAATTTCAAACAACACCTCCTCCTTAACCAGTGGTCCGATTTTGAAATAATTTTACACAAATGGTCCTTTTGTCAATCTCTGCTAAGATTGTTCAAATTACACTGATTTGTCAAAAAACTTGGCTGGCCCAATTTTAAAATAATTTCACATAAATGGTCCTTGTGTGACTCTCTACCAGAATTTTTTCAAATTATTTTGATTCGTCAAAAAATATGGCCGCCAGAGCACCGGCCACCTTTATAATGTATATAGTGAAAACTTCAGAAATCTTGTTGTGTGAAACTACTGGCCCAATTTTGCAATTATTTTACACAAATGGTCCTCATGTGACCCTCTACCAAGATTGTTCAAATTATTCTGATTCTTCATAAAACATGGCTGCCAGGGGGTGTGGTCAGTTTCCCTATATGTATCCAGTGGAAATTTAAAAAATCTTGGTAAAACTGCTGGCCCGATTTTAAAATAATTTTGTACAAATGGTCCTTGTGTGAACCTCTACCAATATATTCAAATTATTCCAATTCGTTAAAAAAAAATGGCCGCCAGAGGGCTTGGTCACTTTTCATCAGCAATTTCTTTAAATAATAAGGTTTTGTCTTTGCTTGCTTACTTACACATTTACTGCCTGTAGATTCAGTTTCATATAACTTGTTGTAAGCATTAGATATAAAAAATTGACGATATGAACATGCAGTATGATTTGATGGCCAAAGATCCATACATTCCCTGCTTTTGGATGGAACATTCCCTGCTTTCAGATAGACTAGATTCAGCTTAATGTTTACAAACATTAGGAGTAAAATGTGAAAACAGATCTGTTAGGGAGGTGTATTTTTGTATTAAACATCATTGCGGCCACGCTTTGTCTGTTGTCATGTCACGTCAAATAGATTGACACTCTACCTGACACTTAGGTAGTATGTCAATCGGTATTGAAAAAAATGATATCTATTAGTCAATCAGTTGCTGATCAGTGAATCAATCAATCAGTCAGTCAGTAAATCTGTTTAATATAAGAATTATGTACAGGTTTAACAATAATCAGTTATAACCATACAGTTATCTGACAAATCTAATTGTACACACACATTTTGTGAACTAAAGTATACGTAATGATACGAAGAAAATGCAGTTTTTTTGTTTGTCTGCTGCTGATAAAAAATTAATACAAATAATATGTAGTTCTGCTCTAATATGAAAGGATTCATTTGTTTTACTATTAGGCTTTTTATATTAATAAATCTACGTCATATTAGCTGCTTTCGTCAGCAAAATTTAACGAAACATTTTTGGCAAATTTTGGACAGATAACTGGATTACATTCACAACTTCCAAGAGGCATAACTCTTCATAGGGGGGTTCAATTAAAAACAAATATACACCATTGTCTTTGTCTCATTGATACCTTTCCAATGATATATAACACTTCTATTTTTACTTAACAAAAGAAAATGCTACTTTATACACGTATGGGTGTAAAAATGGCAGAATCGAAAAACAAAAGAGTGAAATTAAAAAAAAAAAAAAAATTTTTTTATTTAAATTTGACAAAAAAGCATCTCATTTCTAAAATGTTCACTTAATACCCTTTTCAAAAATGTATAGGTTGACTATTTTTTAATATTAAAAAAAAAAGCTTTGATCTCGCTATATAAATTATGATTCACAATGAAATCAAATCTCTTTTATTCAAATAATGAGTATCTAAATTTCAACACCTGTAATATATTATTGTAATATCTGATCTGCTTCAAAGTACATAATTATGATTACTTACCACATTTTTTTCTCAAAAAAATCAACATTTAATTAATTTGAGTATACCAAGAACTGTTTCTAAAAATACTAATTTTGGAAAAACACTCCTTACAACACAATCTATTTTTAGATTGTGGGCGGGTCATTACTCAAAGGGTAATAACTCTCACGGATAAATTCATATGATTAAGCTAGACTTTCTTCCCATTATCATTAAGGTGAGCAATTTGTATTACAAATTTTTATGAAATTTTGTAATTATTCCCCTTTAATATGGAATAAAATTATTGTTGTGCAGATGCCTCTGACTGCATCCTGGTGATACAATACCTTGGCATAATGATTTTATTCAATGACAAAATCACTATTTAGGATGTATCACGCCTTCAAATAAATATTTTATATAAATGGGTGTTTAATCAAGTTACTCAGTTTCAGTTTTAGTCTTAATATTGCATATCTGTTTTTTGCTACAAATGTGTGATATGCCACATGTTTAATTGTAAAGCGCTCTTGAACGTATATTTCATATGTAAAGGGCGCTCAACAAATCTGGTATAATCTGGTATATAATATCATTTCTTATACTAGTGATCTTTACAGTGTAAAGGTGGTTTTTATGAACAGGTCTGTAGCACAGACTTGACTGTGTAGCTTCAAATGTTCCAGGATTTCCAACAATGTAAGCTTGGTCTTCATGTAACACTTGTACTCTTACCATATGAATCGTAAGTTTTGGATACATGACTTGAGACATGTTGTTTTAACTTAAATTAGCAACTTTTGCCTTGCCTTTAGATCAAACTCGTGCCTTCTGGATTGAAAGTATTTCACTTTCCTTTCACAGTTTTAACAGGGAAAGCTGGTTTAACAATAAGCTTTCTTGAAAAGGCAGTATTGATGTATTATACAGGTGCAGATGATGCGACACCGGTGGATTGTGTTTGTTAAGCTTGTCTCCAGGTTTAATGTATTACCAACACAAGGTCAAGGTGCAGACATGCCTCTTTTTGTTTTGTGCAGTGTCTGAAGTCACACCAACAGAAGGGAAAGGTGCAGACGTGACAACAGTGGATTGTACTTGTTTGTTCAGGGTTTAATGCAAACTCCAAAACAAGATGAAGGTGCAGGCATGACACAAATGAGCAGTTTTTATACAGGGTTTTAGGCCACACCAATACAAGGTAAAGGTGCAAATATAAGACTAGTGTGATGCATTTATTTTGTTTCTATCAAGGGTACAAGTCACAACAACACATGGTCAACACAGACACCAACACAAGGTCAAGGTGCAGATGTGAGATCAATGGGCTGTGTTTGTTTTTTTTCATTTCATGGTTTTACATCACACAACCACAAGAGTCATACAACTTTCCAGCCTTGCTTAGTGGAAGGTCTCCCCACATACCCCAACACACATTGCAGGCATAGACATACACCTGGGTGCATCTACTAACCTGCAACTTCTTTCTCACATGGAATGTTTTAATCTCAACTGAGCTTTTGAACTTGCAATGGTGAGAAGCAATCTGCCACTAAGCCCCTTCCCCTCCCCCACCCATTAATCGGCAGTTTACCCCCTGCTTCTGGGTTCATCAGTCAACAGTTTTTTAACTGTAATTTCCAAAATATTTAAAGATTTGATGAAAGGATTTTTAAAACAAGGAATATGAATTTCATCTGTTTTATTCTTAAAATACAAAATAACAACCTACATATACGTAGATAAGTATAAAGTGTGTAACAACAATAATAAATTACAACTGTAATTCTATATCAAAACAATAACAACAAATATCATCTAAACAAAATTTCATTATTTCTGTAACTACAGGATACCACATGGAACTCAGGCTAAACAAAAACAAGTATGTATGGCCTTTGTTTGCGTGATTATGATTTATAAATTCAGGGATAAAGCAAAAATATTTCAAATATCAAAGGATATACATAAGCCATCACTGAAGTATATTCCTTTCTTAACATGACATGATACATTTTTTTTTCAGAAAAGGTGTTTACCTCCCCAATCCTGAAAAAATGTGAGTTTTTAAGTTAATTATTTTTTGTAAATATGAGAGAGGAGTGGAACTGGTGACAGAGTGTCAAAATGGAAATATATCTCATGCCAGTCTGTCCTCCAGATTTCAAACTTGACTATAAAGACCACCCTTGGGAGAGCCAAAATGTGGTCTTTATTGGGAGGTGGTCTTTATTCACAGGTTAGAATACACTGTAAATGTTAAAATGGAAAACAAAACGTGTGGTCTTTAGAGCCAGGTGGTCTCTGTTCAGAGGTGGTCTTTAACACAGATTTGACAATACTGTATAACAATAATCGCACATTTTCATAGTTTGGATGTTTAGTTCATGAAAAAAAAGTTTTAAAGCACTATCACTGACTTTTTTTATTCTTAAAAAAAAAAAAAAAAAAAAAAAAAAATGGGCCAAATTCCTTTATAAATCCTATGTACGCCTTTCATGTATATGTCCCTTTAAGTCTTAAATGATTAAAGATGACTCTACAGTCAAACTTTGTTTGCTAAAATCGACTGAACAGCAAAATGTGTACGAGATACCAGCGGCTCAAGCCATAAAACTATAAACAATATACAGATATTTTGCCTGGATTTGACAGTGTGAACAAATGGTAGTCTTTGAATTATCCGAGTTCGCGCGAACAAAATTCGACTGTACATCACTAGCACAGTAGATATACATACTTTCTGTCAATATCAAAAATATATAACACGCTACAATTAAAGTAACAGTTTTTATGACAAACCCTACATGATATTATACCTTTCAATCATAACAAATTTCTCAAAGCGGTTAAAGCCATAAGCTGAATCTCATATTCAGCCAATATCACCTTAATATTACCCTAGTAAATCATTAATATTCATGAGGGATTATTTTTCATTGATTCCGTGGTTGCGTTTAACTATAAATCCCAGTGTGCAAATAAAATTAACATTCAATGTATCTTCTGTTTCTAAAATCCACAAATTGCTATCACTGCAGAAGAGCAGTTTTTGTAAAAACCTTGAAATTTCACACCCTTAAAATTAAATTTCACAATATGACAGAAAAATATTAAAATCAAACAGAGTTTATTGGAATGGGCAATTAAAAAATAAAAAAATAATAAAAAACTACACACTTAGATATAAATATAACATACTAATAGAGTTGGTGAAAATCATATGTAAAGAAGGGCCTTAGGATACTTTTTTTTTGCAAAATTCTACCTTTGACATGGCCGCTTGATTCAATCTTTTCTGCTTTTATAATGAAAAATACCTATATATATATTTTGAAATTATACTTCTACATAACTGAAGTAATGATCCATTAAGAATGTGAAAACTAAAAATTCATTTTTATTAACTACATGTATAAACATCATTTCTCAATCCATCATCATCATTCTTCACAATGATTTAAACGTATTGTCACAACACCTGTGTTGGGGTTTTTTTTTTGATACTGATAAAAATCTGAGTGTTCACAAAACTTTTTTGTTTTTTTTTTTGTTTTTAGTGAAAGTAATATATCTTAATATACTGGTGAAAAAGATACACTTAAATTGAATGTATTTTCTTTCAGGCCATATCTCTTCAGCATCATGTTGATGCCATGTCATTTTTATGTAAGCTGTGCTTCATGCAGGTGAATTCTAGTAAATACCGGTACATAATTATTATGTACATCTAAAGGGAATAATTTAATTCACTATAATTTCACAAAAATCAAACACAATAATCTCAATAGTTAACAGCTATAGATTTCAACAAATTCAAAAGCATCTTATTCCTTCATTACAATAATCTTTCACATTTTTATTTTGCCTCAAATAGAAAACCTACAATTACAGAATAAAATCTGCTACAAGCTGCCGTTTGGTTGCATATAACTGATTATTTAAATCAATTTGATTACATGTAATTGTAATCTCACAAAATGTTTCTGTAATCTAATGTAATTGATTACTTTTGAAAGTAATTGGCCTCATGGCTGCTGCAGTACATTTCAATATCTACATAATGAGATCATGTTCTTTGCCAAGCTGGAAACTCAAACAAGTAAAATAATTATCTTTCAATCAGAATAAAAGTTCATTATATATCACAGGCTTACCGACAGTATTATCAATACCCTTACAAAAACGGCATTTTTGAAAACCCATTTATCTCTACAACAGAATGGAAAATAACCAAGATATTCTTGTATATAAATATCTTCTATATATTGGTGTATATAATTAATGGTGTGGTATTTTCCTTATATCAGAAACATTCAAAATAGCCATGCTAAGTAAGCTGTCTTTAAGAAAACAAATATTTGCAAAGAGTAGATTTTTAACACAACTCGAAAATAACTGCTATTAATGAAATCACAAAATAAATTTGACCCATAAAATATACAGTTTACAGTTTTTAAGTCTGTTACTACATCTGGAGGCAAATGGCACATTTTTATAAATCGCCAGTTGAACGGAAAACTGTTGTAACACATGTTAATGAAAAAAAGTTACAACAGTTTTCATTCAGCTCTTGATTTGCATTAACGATTCCCTAATTCTCAGGAACTGACAGCAACATGGCCAACAAGGTACACATTGTCATACAGGTGTCCTGCCAAGTCCTCGTCAATGCCTCTTGCCGCTCCTTTTGTATTTTTGATGAATTCGCGCTTTGACATCTTGTTCTTTACATGCGGGCTGGTTAAGTCTACAGACAACATGATCAGTGAAAAGCAGAGTACATATACAACATCTGAAAAATAAATAAAAGTAACGACATTGAAGTAACATTACTTAGAAACAACCAACTTTTTCCAGGATTTTCTTAAATCAGATTTTTTTTTTTTGATATTTATGTTTATAAACCTTTAGCTTGCTGGCGGTAAGTGATTATGCCTTTGCAACCAGTGTAGACCAGGATCATCTGTGCAGGCTGATCACAGTCTGCACTGTTCGCTGTTCAGTCAATAAATTTTCAGTGAACACCCCTTCAAATAATAAAATGGTACTGCCCAAATCGAATGATGGACCAGTCCATAATAGAAATGTAGCAGGGTAAAGGTTAAGGTAGCGACTTGTAATGACAACCAGTAAATTACATATTCTATGTATGAAATTCAGGCATTCTCCAGGTTTTAAAGGAAGCAATGTTCACACTGGGTTACATTTAAGTCCAAAAAAAAAATGCCAAATACACCTAACGAGAAAAAATTTCTTGATATAAGTATATAAATATATTACAAACTCATTGTTTTTCATTGAAACTTTCCTTATCAAACCAGTTTAAAACATCAAACTTGGTACGTCTGGAACTTCTGTCTCATTTTGTAAGCATATCTATTTCTGGTTTTAAAAACAGTTGTAGCTTAATTCACTAATTATTTCATTGAGTTTGCAATTTGTTATCAAGTTTTCTACGATGAAAACACATCTTCATATCTTTGTCTGAACAACTTCTATCAACTGTTTCCAAAAACTGTGTTATTATATTAATTTTTTTTTAATCATCCATTCCACAAGCAAGTTGCTGACAGAACCTTTTACAAGGATTTTAGGCGAAACTTCAAGAATCCTTTTTCTTCAAAATTTAAGTTCATTTATAAGGTTTTGGTCCTTTTCAAGGACAATCTTTAATTTCAAGGACTTTTCAAAGTATGTGCAAACCTTGATGTAATTAACAATTTCCTTTAAGTTATGACAAGAAACAATATTCTTTTCCAGCAATATTTACCTTTATGAAGACCTAGCTTTGGATTACAGTTACAAAATCGCTCTGCAAATTTGTCGATAATTTGTTCCAAGTAGCTGCCTCTCTCTGCTGGGGCGGATATTGTACTGAATAACTTACGCATGGCATTTGGAAGGAACTGATTTTCATAGTTCTGGAGCTGCATAACATAGTCTAAAACATCTCGCCTGTAAAAATATTATTCTTCCATTTAGGTTCTGGAGTATATCATCAAAACACAGAAATATTTGATAAACCAAAACGTCTTTACCAATGATCTATCTGACCATTGCATGTTCTGCCATACAGTCCCGTATGATGGGTACTTAAAATATTCTAAAAAAGCTATCCCCTTTTGAAAATGGATGTCATTTGTAAAGAAATAAAAATAAACATTTGCCGAAAACTAGGTTCCACGTAGTTACGTGAAATTTCAGTACTGGGTCATTTTTGCAAATGCATCAAAACGCGGATATGTCACAGTTCTGGAAGAAAAACTTCTCTGTAAAACCAATTATCATCACAGAACTCTGCATGGTATTACCTTTTATCTAAGTACGTCCTCCTGGGCTGTGGTTTGATTTTACGTGATGTATGGATAAACTTTGCCAGCTCCATTGGAGAGTCATCAACAAGGCCTTTAGAAATCAAGTATTCTTCACCCTGTTAATATATTCTAATGAAGGTTGTACCAAATCAACAGAAATTATTTCGTCTACAAAGCACATTCTTAATTTATATACCGTGAATGAATCTGCTGTTTATACAGGTATTGATTCTTATCCTTTAAGTAATTATTAATTTGACATGACTTAATCTGGGCCTGTATTGTGTAAAGAACATTTATTTATTTATTTTGTTGGGTTTAATATCGCACCAACACAATTATAGGTCATATGGCGACTTTCTAACTTTTGATGGTGGAGGAAGACCCCAGGTGCCCCTCCGTGCATTATTTCATCACGAGCGGGCACCTTGGTAGAACCGCCAACCTTCCGTAAGCCAGCTGGATGGCTTCCTCACATGAAGAATTCAACGCCCCAAGTGGGGCTCGAACCCACATCGATGACGAGTATTGTGTAACAACATGAGAATTTGTTGTTTTTACTACTTTTTACAATGAAAATCGAAAAGCGTTTGTAACGCTTTACTCGAGGTAAATTGCCTTGATTATATAAATATCTATATTTAACGCGCATTGAACACTAAATCCTCTATAGCGGTATTAGTAACGACCGTGAAAAACCTTTTATTGCTGCCGCAGCCCAGATTCGATTCCCGACGCGGTCATCTTTTTTTCTTGATTTGGCATTTTTGAAACAAAAAATCATATTTTAATGTTCAAAAGAACTCACAAAAAACGAAATGCCCCCCTTGATGCATTCTGTAATTGCACAAGGAACAGAAATTATTTGGTCACTGTGCACAAAAGTTCTACTGTCCTTGATCAAAGTGACCTTGACCTTTGACCTATTGGTCTCAACATCAATAGGGGTCATCTGCTGGACATGATAAACCTCCCTTTTAAGTTTCGTGATCCTAGGCCCAAGCGTTCTCAAGTTATTGTCCAGACACATTTTAACTGTTCCTGGTCACTGTGACCTTGACCTCTGACCTACTGACCTCAAAATCAATAGGGGTCATCTGCTGGTCATGATCAAGCTCCATATTAAGTTTTGTGATCCTAGACCTAAGCGTTTTCAAGTTATCGTCTGGAAACGGTTTTACTGTTCTGGATCATTATGTCCTTGACCTTTGGCCTACTGACCTCAAAATCAATACGGGTAATCTGCTGGTCATGACCAACCTCCCTATCAACTTTTGTGATCCCAGGCCAAAACGTTCTTGAGTTATCCAGAAACCAATAAACTGTTCCTGGTCACTGTGACATTGACCTTTGACATACTGATCTCAAAATCAATAGAGGTCATCTGCTGGCCATGACTAACCTCCCTATCAACTTTCATGATCCTAGGCCCGAGCATTCTTGAGTTATCTTCCCGAAACCGTTCAACTGTTCTGGGTCACTGTGACCTTGACCTTTGACCTACTGACCTCAAAATCAATAGGGGTCATCTGCTGGTTATGAACAACCATCCTATCAACTTTCATGATCCTAGGTCCAAGCATTCTTGAGTTATCATCCGGAAACGGATTGGACTACATACCGACCGACATCTGCAAAACAATATACCCTCCCTTCTTCGAAGGGAGCATAATAATATGACCAAACTTCAATTTGAAATTAAGATCATTTTTAGCCAAAATCTGGAGGTCAGTGCCTTTAAGAAACGACTGATGAGAATTAATATTTTACAAAGGAGGAGAGAAATACCAAAGAAAGGATGGATATTACTCAATGAGTTCATTTTACCTTGAAAGGGTCTCCATTGAAGGTCAAGGTTGCTTCATCCAGAGTAAGGAAAAGTTTACGGTACGAAAATTCTGGATCGTTCCTGCATCTGCGATAAACACTCACACTTCCCCAGGTACTTCTACATAAACTGTAAAATATGTATTTTCAAATAAATAATCATTGCAAAGTCACAATAAAATGCCTTAAATCTTTTATCGTCATCTCTAGAGAATGCAAACAGCCAAACACTAATATAATGAAAATGTTTGAATTTTATGCTCATTAAGACAGATTACATGTATACTTCCATTAACAATCAATACAACATGATGTTATAGCAAATTCATTGGATGAACTTATGATTAAATCAGAGGTTAAATAATCGATGTGACAATCATATGGTATTAGTGATAAGTTTCAACCCAAACTGTACAATGGTGAGGCACTGATTGCATAGTACCAGCTTCTGTACCCATAAATTTCACTGTTTATAACAAACCTGTACTGGTACTCTAGAATATAACAAATAGCTTGAAGTTTCTTCACAATGAAAAATATTAGTATTCTAATATACCTCTGCCAGAGAACTTCATCATTTCCCAGTTTGTCCCAGACACACGCAGCAAGGCAGAGATCAGTTGCATTCAGATTCGAAAGAACCAAGAGGCTTAATTCTGGTGGAAGCTCTGAAAGGTCCGGAAACTTGACAGGAATAACTGCACCAGGCTGCACTTGTCCACTGGTTTCTTGGAAGCGTTGCAAAAGCTGTCCCATTTTTATCACTCAGTTGACACTGAAAGAGTTATAGGAAACTTACTTAAATTGTTACTATAATGGCTTGAATTATTTCAAACATGTATTGTGCAATCAAAAAATTGATGCTGATGCACTGATCAATCACAATTTAAACACTATAATTAAATAATAAACTTACACGGTATTATATCGAACTATAGTCTACGGTTTAATTAAGTTTTAACAATAAAAACAAATTGGATTCCAATGGCTAATTTGAATAGTCTTAATGCATTTCAAATGTTGAAAACTTGGAAAACACTTTGTCTAGTATTGACCTCAGGAAAAATAACTCTAGCAAATACAGTTAGGTCACACATCCACCAGAAATATGAAATACTGATCAGATTCTTTTTTCAAACTTTGTTTCTTATGCGACATAACATTTATGCGACATAACATGTGTTTTTCAATACAGAATGATTATCAATAAATAAAAGGTTTTGTTTGTTTGCTTTGGGTTTAACGCCATTTTTCAACAGTGTTTCAGTCAAGTAATAGTGGGCAGTTAACCTAACCAGTATTCCTGGATTCTGTACCAGTACAAACCTGTTCTCAGCAAGTAACTGCCAACTTCCCCACATCAATCAGAGGTGGAGAACTAACGATTTCAGACACAATGTCGTTTATCAAGTAGTCACAGAGAACATATGCCCCGCCTGAGGATCGACCTCGCGACCCATAGACCAACGGTTACCGATAAGAAAATATACTAGGTTTTCAAAAGTGACTTCTTGGGCATATGCCACTTTGCTGTAGATGTAATCGGTTTAAATTTATTGAAAATTGTTGTACTGAATGAACTACTTCAGAACAATTATATAAATATCAAGACAGTACCAACAATATTAAATGACAGTCCTTTGTGTTGTAATTACAATGTATTTTCATTTATGAAACAGAGTATCCGAATAGAGTTTATCCGAATATATTACATCCACAAACTCAATTAAAATCCAATTAGCACCGATAAATGCAATAAATCCTTCCCTTACCTGTGAATATAATTCGTAGTTAGCATATCTCATTAGAATAAAGCCATGAAATGTCTTTGATTTTGAAGGGTAAAGTCATTTTAGCTCTGCTGGCAAAAATGACGTGGAAGTAAAATAACGCTGGCGACCAAAGAATTGATAAAATATTGTTGTCATCCTATACTTAAACTCCCCTTTTGGGTATTACTAGCAGCTGCGCGTCAGTGCGAGAAAAGGTTAAAAGTAATTGACAAAAGTTGTCAAAAGTGATAGAAGTAAACAGATGACAGCACGTCATCCTGTGAGTAAAAGATTAAAAACACTGCTTCAGCTATCTAGGGACTGTAGTACGAGTGCAGGGCCTGTTTGAATCCATCAAGATCAGGTTGCAAGACGACATGTGAAGGAAGGCTATTCCATATCACCATTGTATAAGGGAAAAAAGTAAACTTGAAATAATTGGCAGAGGTATGGTAGGGGATGCATATGGCGAGTCATTCTCATGGGGCGCTCAAGGTATTACAGTAGGACTTCAACTAGATGGTTAACAATTTTATAATGTTTCAGTTTTTCTATCTTATTTCTAGTAATGTTTAAGACAGTACAGTAGAATCCCACTAAGGGCCGTAACTCTAGTGTTACTTGGGCAATTTGACTGAAACTTGACGTGCCACATTTCCCTATAGTGGTGAACATGTATATGAAGTTTTATTTAAATATTCCAATCCACTTCCTAGATATGGCGATGGACGTAAGGAGCCAAAAGTATATCCCACCAACTTCGAATCAGAATCCATGTGACCTTGACCTTTTTACCTTGTGGGCCTTAAACAACTGATGACGGGCATTTTCCTTTTTAATGTTGATAGCACTTCCCAAGCTTTTTCTGGTTATTGAACTAAACTTTCAAGGCCACTGTGACCATTAATTTTGACATACTGACCACAAAGATAATAAAAAGGAATCATTTACAGACTTGATGGAGGTTGGCATGCAGCTTTATGGCAAAATGTTCATGACTTAATGATAGAAAACCAATTTTATCTCTATGTCACTGCGACCTTGACATTAACATTCAACCCAACAAAAAAACAATAGCAGCTGCTACGTTCCTCCTAAATGTTACTTCATTCTATTAAGTTTGAAAGTTTAAGCTGTTACTGTGTCCGACATTACAGTTCATAAAAGCTTAAAATCCCGAAAAACTAGCACCATTATATAGTTACTGACGCTGTGTCTACTGGATATGGTGCGAGGTTCACCAAAATTGACTGTGGAGAAAATCACATCATATCAAGTGGATCTATTAAAGGGCTAAATATTACTTCCTACTGGTGAATATCACTTAGTATCCAATGCCTCAAAAGTCAGTAGTTGTATAATGTATATTATTTAACATGGATGGCAAGCTCATTGACAGATGGCCAAAGACCCTGAGAATTAAAAATTATGGAAATTTCAAATAAAAGACGAGTTACAGTAATGGTAAGCTGCATTTAATGTTGCAAAATTAATAAAAAAACTTAAACAAGCAAAAAAGCTCTTGTGCAACAAATTAGGTACCCAGTAACAGATACTTGCTTGTACTTATATTTACCTCCAGGTACAGTCCTTTAAAGAAGTGTGCCAAGCTAGGGAGCTACCAGTACCATTTTTCACTTCTTTGGTATTGCACGGAAATTTATCAAACCCCAGACCTTCTGCACTCAATGTAGACATTTTACCACTGAGCTAGTGAGACTATTTCATTTATAATGAAGAAAGAAAAAGATTACAGTTTTCTGAGTTTATTTTATTTTGTCAACATATAAAAAAATGAAGTGATTTCTGACATCAACAAAAACAAAAATGACGTATGAGCCATGCCATGAGAAAACCAACATAGTGCATTGCGACCAGCATGGATCCAGAACAGCCTGTGCATCCGCGCAGTCTGGTCAGGATCCATGCTGTTCGCTAACAGTTTCTCTAATTGCAATACGCTTTGAATGCGAACAGCATCGATCCTGACCAGACTGCGCGAATGCGCAGGCTGGTCTGGATCCATGCTGGTCGCATATGCACTATGTTGGTTTTCTCATGGTGCAGCTCATTATGAATTTAAAATGATTCCTCAAAGTGACACCTGTCTACATTAAAATGATCAAAATAATACACAAAATGGCAATTTTGGCAGTTTTATGTTTTCATGCCTCTCAAAATAACCTGTGCTGGCTGAAAAATAGTTGTTGGGACATTTTCTAGAACTGCCACCATGACATGTGACATGATAATGTAAAGTCAGATATGTCAAGCTGAAAGTTCCCTTTACTGCAAAGTCAAAAACACATGTGAGGGACTTATTTTCGTGGATTTTCCAGTTGTGTCAATTCACTATATTATATCTCAACAAATTGCTTCTTATTTCATCTTTATACTTTGAAACCCATCAATTTAAGCCCCCATGAAATAGCCATACTGACGAAAACCACAAAACTTTACGTCAATGAAATTTAATAATTTCGGTAAATCTTAAAATGAAACTGGTTATTGTGGTACTTTTTTAAACATAATTATATTTTTGTTGAGTCTGGTCACATTATACACAATTTAGTTCACACTGCTTTTGTTGGTGGAGGAAGACCCCAGGTGCCCCTCCAGTCATGATTTTAGACAGGGCACCAGGGTAAAACAGACAAAATGATAATAGTTCTTTCACAAGTATTTTCGCGGTTTCGGACAGTAAATGAATAAATGAATTAAGCGGAAATAAATCCCTCACAAAAATTTCTGATTTCACAGCAGATTTAGGTTGTGGATTTTTCACTTTATAAGTTTATGTGAAAATCTGCTGAATTTTCATTTGGAAAACACGGTCAAAAAGTGGTCTAAGTTGCTCGCCTAAGGAGGGGAGCACATGGTTATACTGCAAATAATATTAGCCTGATTAAATCCCCTGTACTTTGAGAAAAGTGGATTTTTAAAAGCGTTTCTTAATCTCTTATGTATAATGTAAAACTTTCCCCAGTGGCAGTCCAAAATTTGGCCAAAGTGACCTTTATTAAATAAAACTTGGTAGAAGACCACTAGCCAATGCTAAATGCAACAGTTCTTTTAAATTATCTTGTGCCTAGTCTTAGCAATTTTGAAAACAAAAAGATTAATTGAAATTTTCCTTATGTAAAACATTGAGCCAAGTGACAGCCTCATATTTAAAGGATCCCAATGAGCTATACCTTCAATAAACTTAAAAAAATTTCATACAAAGGTTCCTCCTTAGAAAAATTGTTATTTTTCACACAAGATTTTGTATCTATTACATAATGGACATGTAGTTCATACACATATCTGCTTCCCTGCTGCCCTAGTATTTCCATCACAGAGTAAATGTTATCATTCACAATGAGATCATGATGAGTCATCGCTATTATCAGAATCTGTCCTTTGTTGTAGAAGTTTCGTATCTACTATATACGGAAGTTCATATATCATATTGTTTGAGCTGCTTCCCTCCCCCCTTTCAGCCAGCACATCGTCGAGTCATCTCCGCATAACAACTGCAGATTTCAATTTTGTTTTGCCGGACAGTTTTTTACGTAACTTTTCACGCATCTCTTCTTGTTTTTGTTCCTCATTAGATTTCCAGTTCTTTAATATTTTTTCCCTGAGTTCTTGTTCTTGTCTTTTTAACTGTTCTTTTTTCTTTTTTATTGCCTCTTTTTTCTTCCTTAATTCTTCTTCCTTCTTCTGTTTTTCGAGATCAACTTGACGTTTCCTTTCTTCCTCTAGTTCTTTCTCCTTTCTCTCTAAATCTTCTTTTACCTTTATAACCTATAAAAGACAAAGACATTTAGTTGATAAAATTTCGTTTGTTTCTATTTTTGGATATCAAGTCACTGTGATATAATTTGGTCATGTGGTAATTTCACAACCTTAAAGGGCAAGGAATGTCTGTAAATTGAAAGCAATCCTCAAGCCTTCCATAACGCTGAAAGAATTTTAGAATCAGACCACTATTGAAAAAGATATGGCAGTTTGAAATTTAAGAAAATGGCTGATCATGGAGGCAGCCATGTTAGTGTGTTTATGACGTCATTTACACACTGCTGAATTCTTTATCTAGAAAATAACCTTTTAAATAGATTAATTTTCATATGTTTCTTGAGTGTAAGATATAAAACATGGTAATTTCTTTCATTATAGCTGGGAAAAGTAGAGAAATTATTTTACAAAATTAAGTAAATGCAGTTCCAATATGTATCTAGAAATTTTACAAATCTGCCATTTTGTTTTTTGTTGCCATGGAAACAAATTGGCTGCCATTTTGATAAAAAATTTAAATGCTCATAATTTTCTCATTTTTACGCCGATTTTGAAAATTCTTTCACTTCTTAAAATGTTTTAAGAAATCCTAGCAGACAGATTTAACATAAGGACAACATTGCCTTTCCCTTTAATAGTGGAAGAAGACCCTTTCTGACATTACTGCAGGCAGAGGCAGGCACTGGATAGACCAGTGGCCTCCCTCAAGGCAGCTGGATGGCTTCCTGACATCATGACCCAAGCACAACACCTTACCTTTATGATTTTGAACAGTTCATACTTTGGTCTACAGTTCACAACACTTTACCTTTATAATTTTGTACAGTTTATACTTTGGTCTACAACACTTCATAACACCTTACCTTTGTAAGTTTGAGTTCATACTTAAGTCTACAACACTTCATAACACCTTTATACTTTCAAACAGTTAATACTTTTGTCTAAAACAGTACACCTTATCTTCAAACCTTCTAACAGTTCATCTTTTAGTCTACAAAATTAACAACACCTTACCTTTGTATGTTCGAACATTTCAAATTTTAGTCTACAAACCATCCTACCTTTGCACAATCAAACAATTCATACATTGGTCAATAATAGTTCATAACACCTTACCTTTACACGTTCGAACAGTTCAGTCAGCAGTCTCAACGATTCCAACTTCCGCTGAGTCAGCATGAATTTCCGCTCTTCCAGTGCTATTTTCAGCTGCATCTTTCTTTCTTCTTCTCTCTTCTTTTCCTCCAGATGTTTCTGCTTCCGTTTTTCCTCTCGTTCTTTCTGCCTTTCCTCACGTCTCTGCAATTTCTCCTGCCTTTTCCTATCTCTTTCCATCTCTTCCTCATCCTTGAGACGCCTACAAAAGTACATTTGAGCCGCGCCATGAGAAAACCAACATAGTAGCTTTGCAAACAGCTGGATCCAGACCAGCCTGCACATCCGCTCTGTCTGGTCAGGATCTATGCTGTTCGCTAACGGTTTCTCTAATATCAATAGGCTTTGACAGCGAACAGCATGGATCCTGACCAGAATGCATGAATGCGCACCGCCACTATGTTGGTTTTCCCATGGTGCAGCTCATTTATACATTGCTACATTCAGGGATATTTAGAAATTCTAACAAAATCTGTTACATCATATCTTCGCCTTTGGTTAAATCAAAGAAATGAGAAACAACAAAATCATACCTGGCCAGGGATTTTTTGGTTGCTAAATTACATGTATATATCAAAATGATTAATTTATCAAAAGCCTAGATATTTATTACCAGTAAGTCTGAAGAAAGTGTCTCTTATGACAAATGAGACCCTTTTTTGTTATCGTGAAATTAGGCCATCACCTCTGTGAATATGGCTTTCTTCTGGAGAATATCTCAACAATACGAATCGGATAAACACCATGTGTATAGTGAGTCTTATGCCCTCGAGATGTAAATCTGCAGATGTTCAACCTCTTTGTATCGTTTTTGATATGTTAAAACATGCCATGAAGGTTCTGCTCATATTTTTTCTTCAATACTGTTAATCAACAATAGCTGTCCAAAGGACAGTGCACAAATTTATTCTACAACTTCCAAGTAAAGCAAGTGGAATAAGTCTTACAAAACTGAGCTTTTTTTACAATTTATTCCATTTAAATTTCGTAACGGCAATAACAACTTGTGTGCAAAACTTCAACCAAATTTTCCAAGCCAGCCAAGGCCAATTATTTGTATTAATTTAAAACAAAAGTTCTAACTTGGCAATGTTAGTGTATTTGATGATAGGGATGTATTGTGAGAAGTTCCACACTTTAACCAAACTTTTAAATTCAACAAAAGGTATTAAATCTAAGCAAAATTTATCTAACAAGGTTCTTTCAGTAGGGCTGATGACTGGGAAGCACTTTATGAAGTTAACCATCAATACATATAGTTGTTACTGAAATAAAACTTGGTGGTTTTAACTAGATTTTAAGTCAAAAATAGGACATAAAAAATAAATTCTTTTGTGACTTGGTAATTTTGGTAGGTTTATTAGTGAAGTTTCAGTCAAATACACAGTGTTATTTTAAAGGATGCAGCTTGACAGTTGCTCTCAAAACTTAACAAGTACTTAATGTATGTTTGTATTTAACAATAGATCAAGACTTCAAAAATAGTTATCTTTTCTTGAAAGATTAATTTTCTCCTTCCCATTTTTTTTCATGAAGGTCTTAATGGTACATTGAAATAGTGATTATATTGTCGATATTTGTCACTTGAAATATCGATCCATTAAAGCCAAAGTACACAATGTATTTGGTCAAACAAGCCTTATGTATAAAATCTAAATTCATATCATATACTCACTTTTCTTCTGCTACCTTTCTATCTTCTTCTTCCCTCTCTCTCCTCACTCGTTCTTCTCTTTCCTTCTCTAGTTGTTCCAGTCTTTCTCTATCTAATCTTCTTTTTCTTATTGCTTTGTCTGTCAAATGCTTTGTCTTATCAAAATCTACCTGAATAGACAAGAATAAGAAATTGCATAATCAACTGTATAACATTGGAATAAACAAAGAGAGAACATCATCTTCCTCCCCTATCAAAATTCATGTAAAATCTATGAGGACTGCTGCCAACAATAAATTTTACTATGAAAGGTAAATCTGTGTGTGCAGATTTTTAAATGATACAGATACCAAATATGGCCATTAAGAAAATGGTAAAACAATTCAAGAACTTGGTGCTATAGTATAATGACCATTTTTCAGAGAGTAGGGTCACCATCTAGTCTCTCCTTGCAAATATTAGTACTGAAAATCAAATATATGAGCCGTGCCATGAGAAAACCAACATAGTGGGTTTGCGACCAGCATGGATCCAGACCAGCCTGCGCATCCGCGCAGTCTGGTCAGGATCCATGCTGTCCGCTTTTAAAGCCTACTGGAATTAGAGAAATTGTTAGCGAACAGCATGGATCCTGACCAGACTGCGCAGGCTGGTCTGGATCCATGCTGGTCGCAAACCCACTATGTTGGTTTTCTCATGGTGCGGCTCATATAGGAATCTATACAATTACTGAAGTTTATGATAAGTTATCAATATCTAAATTTTATGCAAACAGTTAACAATTAAGTAATTATGACAACAGCATAACAAAACTACAGATTGCTTTTGAAAGAAGTGCATGTCTCCCTTTATGAAACCACTGCAGTTCAACTTCAAGTGAAAGGTGAGTGAAGTTGCATTTTGCAACACATCTAATTATGGAAAATATTTGTACAAAATTATCTGTAAATCCTTCTGGGAGAAATGATCCGAAATATCAACACTGCCTGTTTGTCCTTTGACTCTGACCTTGAACTTACTTGACTGAAATGTGTGTCCTGCAAGTCATCTCAAAGTTAAGATATTTAACCCTTATCATGCTGGACATTACTAAATCTGCCTTTGCGACCACTGTAGATCATGAACAGCCTGCACATCCGTGCAGTCTGATCATGATCTGCACTGTTCGCCATTCAGTCAGTATCTTTTAGGTAAGCACCCCTTTTGACAGGTAATGGTACTGTCCAAATTGAAAGATGGACAAGTTCATTATAGAAATTCAGCAGGGTAAGGGTTAATTTTCCATTAATTGACATTCTACCTACCTTTATATTTGCTACAGCACATTTTTCATCTTCATCCATGTACAGAAGCTTCATTCCTCTGAATCTATCCATAGCTTTTACAAAACCTATATATTCTTTAAATTGTATATAAGCATCAAACACAAGATCTTGACCGAATGTGAATGTTTGAATTGCCCCTGATTTTATAAGTCCTGACATTTCTTTACGATATGGATCTAACATTGGAATATCCACACAGCGAATCTCACCGAACTGATTAAACACACGTTTCAACACGTCCTCACTCGGTTTATCTTTCTCTTTGCTATGTTTTGATGCAAACCATCGAGTTGGAATATCCCTAATATGTAACGTGTCCGGTCTTTCTCCAGGTTTCATTTCATTCATGTTTTTCGCGTCTCTAAAATACGAATCCCAGTCATGTCTGCACGGAAACTGAATTTTAGCTTCACCAGCTTTCACTTTTAATTGTTCGTGAAATCCACTGAGTTTTATTGACTTTCCCTCCAACCGTTGCATTATAGTGATGACCAGATCTTTATTTTCTGCTTCACCTTCAAATCGTATAAACTCCATCGTGCTTTTGATTATTTTTAATGACGTGAATGAATGGGGTTTTATCATGGCCTTGATACGCTCCATTACCTCCCAATTTGAAATCGACTTTCCCGCCTCTTTCAACGGTGGCAGTTGCACACAAACATTGACACGAGCTATAGGTTTTAAGTACAGTCCAAAAGTCTCATACAGTTCTATAGCATCGCTAGAGTCTGTACAGATGCTAGCACCAGCTGTTGCCATGGTTACCACTGAAAATAAATGTAATCAAATTATCTCTATGATAGCTTGGACTTATTATCAAAAGAACATTGGCATGTAAGCGGACAGTGGTCTAATGGCAAAACACCGGAGCTGTCAATGCAGTGGACCTGAGTTCTCTGCCTGGGAACTGGAATTATTTAGATGTTTTTCATGGTATTTCTCACACGTAACAGTACTGGATATAACACCTTGGAGCCTGGAAGTTGTGCTCTAGGCTACATCCGGCACATTCAAGAACCAAGCTGTTTATTAAAACAAAACAAAAATTAGATATGTGTCCATAGGACACTGGTGTCCACACTTCTTGTTACTGTACAATGTCATGGTTTCATGACACTGACTAGGTCAAATATTTTTAAGATATGCAGCACAACTAAACATGCTACATAACTATCGATTATCCTCTAATGTTTTATGATTCTAAGGTGAATAATTTTTGAAATACATTGGATGCAAACTTGTATACCCTTTATGCATACTTTTGACAAACTCAAAGGTGATAATGATTAAACCCTAAACTGACCATCAGAAATGAGAGTGAAATCTCAAACAAAACCCAGGTGTACTACATCACATGCTGAATGATATTCCTTTGATGTTCATAACCTAAAGTAAAACACTTTTAAGATATATGCCTGCCACACAAACTTTTTGGCCTTAAATACTTTGAAATTTTATCTTTGTCAAAGGCCGTAACTCTGGTCTTGACTAGTCAAACTAATTTGACATGATCCTAGGAAATACTGAAATGATTTTTTCATATGGGCAATATCTCCAAAGACCAAAATAGTGGAGGAAAATTCCGCTGAAATTTTCATCGTTGCCGACGCTTTACATGCTATAGGTTTAAACGATGATTATGTTATAAATTGGCCACAAATTCAAATAAAACTTACATGTATCGAAAGGGGATTCAATTCCTCACTGATCTGTGTAAAATCTGTGTAAAAATTATCAAATAATTTCCAAAGTTACGAATTTTCTGGTGATTTAAACCGATGTATGTACTGTAAAACATTTACCATGTGTACACAGCCTACGCGCAAGTGATAAAACCAATAACTTTACATGACTGTGTACTGTGATTTATCTTCCATTTTTTTGATCTTGAAGTTTTGATGTTTAGATTGCCCCGTCTGACACAAATATAAAACAAACTAATCGTCAAATTCAAGGGGTTTTTTTTACCAGGAGGGGAAGGGGCCCAGGCCTGTGATTTGGGGAAAAAACAGCTCGGTATCTGGGCAAAGGGGAATAAAAAACCTGATGTAAAGTCAAATTTGGGGGGAAACTGCATGATTTAGAAGAAATTTTTAGAGGGGAAGGGGCCTATTAAGGACCCCTATTATGTACCTGATGTACCTCCTTTTGGAATCTTCAGTCATCAGTCTCTTGTGCCCCCCTCCCACTTCGTATCCAGCCCCTAGTTCTGGGATGTACCATATACTTAGTGTCTCCCATAAAATCGTCCAATCTTAACTTAAATGTATTTAAAGATGGCACTTAAACTATTCTGGCTGGCTCAGGTGAGCTAAAATAGAATTTTTAATTAGTTTACAGAAATAATGCACACACCTGAAAAACATTTAATATTTTGATGGTACTTACATGTAATATGATTGTGTGTTATACTATTTCAATGTTTTATTTCTCATTTGACAATGTCTAAACATTTCCTGTCAAAATAATCGGTTATATACACTGCGGAATTCCTGGGATCTAATCCTACAACATAAATATACAATGTATCTAATAGGTATTAATATTATCTAAAAGGCACATTTGGTAATTTTAAAGCAGTTTTACTTTACTCAGTTATCCTAATATTAAAATTTTTCCAAACCTATATCACATTTAAAAAGAGAAGATCAACACAATCCCGTTTTCGTCATTCTACTACATGTTATACATAGTATCTTTAATAATTATCTCTAAAAGGGATAAATAAATACACCACTTTTCAAAGAAGGCAGTGGCTAGAGAACCGAAACTGGTTCCCTGGACAGCAAACTTATTCGTCCAGAACCGGTTCTCTAGCCAAAGTACCATGCATAGGCTATGAAACCGGAATTTTATTTCTATGCATAAAGCTGCCGAAATTCACTTTGTTTCTTTTGGTAAGTATTATGCATATTATTATCTCAGTTTTACCATGCCCTTGAATTTATCTGCATTTACTGTCTCTCCAAAAGTGTACTTGCTGCATACCGTGTCTGCCATATTGGAATGAATTAGTAAGAATGAATGCGTGAAACTACCTTACCATTTTTAAATGTTATTTGCTTTAAACATGACTTTGTACTATGTTTAAATTATTTAAATGTAAAATTTTCTTGTCTTGTATTTGTTTACTGATGTACATAATAATTTAACTGCCATCAAATCTTCCAGCAGATTCTTTGATAATTATATACTGGTTTGTAACACCTCGGCATTTGACATGCATCTGTTTTTCTTTTATTGGATTAAAGTGAAAAAAACATGTGATCGATACTAAGTTATCAATACCAATTAACAGAAATTACTTGATTTGTTTTAATTGGCTCTTTTATTGTATTGTATGTTTTTAGTTTAAATTTCAAGCTTATTTCAGCTTGCTCCGATGCCGACAATGATACTTACCAAAAGAAACAAAGTGAAATTTGGCAGCTTTAAGCATAGAAATAAAATTCCAGTTCCCTAAGCACGTAGACAAGCTTACTGTCGCTGAGTGGCTGCTTTTTAATTCCTGACATTTGCAGCCACCGCGACGTTAGTATGTGTCAGATTAATTCGACTACCTAATTCGATTACCAGAGAACTAGACAAGCTTACTGTCGCCGAGTGGCTGCTTTTTAATTTCTGACTTTTGCAGCCACCGCTACAGTTTGACCGTCACAATATAACAATATAAAACTAACTGTATACGTCGAATTAGTTCGACTAACAGAGAACTGGTTCCAGATGAATAAGTTTGCTGTCTATGGAACCGCTTCTGGTTCTCTAGCCACTGCCTTCAAAGAAATTAACATCTTTTAATCTACTAGTACTATGCATATCATAGATTGGCCCATGGGGTCGAAATGTCCAAGGAGTTGGGGTTGAAAATTTTGCCTTGGGGTCGAATAAATTATTTGTCTTTTGAGGTCGGAGGGCAAGAACTTCGTGTAAGACTACACCAAATTTAAGCTTACCCTATATATGTTTCATCCCCATCCCCAACTTCACTATGTAGATACTTTAAATTATCTGGACTTAAATATATATTTATATATTCCTTTCACTATAAATTATTTCAATCTTTAACATTGTATATTGTTTAAATTATATGGTGTATTATACATTCATATTTTACATGAATATCTTTGTATCTCCTGGATTTAGGTCCCCACGTCCCCACGTCCCCAGATCTTCAATTTAGGCTAAACATGAGTGAACTTTATATTTAATTTTATTTTTAGTAACAGTTCCTGTATCTCTGTATTTAAGGTCCCCAGGTCCCCAAGTCCCCATCAAAGTAAAATGTTTCTGTCTGTTTTCTCAGCTGCCCAATATACCACTCTCAGGTATTTGTATTCAATAGTGTAATCCCCAGTACTGATACTTTGACATTATGACTTTTCTTTGTTATTACATGTTGTTGTATGTAAATTAATGTATTTATTATATATATATTATAATATATATATATCTTAAATAATACATTAATTTACATCAAATTTACATATATATATAGTCATGTACTTGAATATCTGCAACATTTACTACAAAGGTTATTATTAGGAAAAATAGTAAGATATTAAGCAAAATCAAAATTTATATCAACAAAAATATTAATATAATGATAATTTATAAATCATAATATATGTAACATATTACATAATTATATTTGTTTTACTTCCCTGCAAAGGAAAAACATGCATTATTACCAGTTTTTATATCTTTTTGATCAAATTGTTCTAGAAATAGAATAGTAATAACTGTTCTGGATTTTACTGAAACATATTAAAAGCAACACACACAAAAAAAAAACAGATTGAAAAAATAGATAGATAGAAAAATAACACAGATAGTTTTGTTTGTAAAACGTTCCATTAAAATGATATAAATTCAGTAGTAATGTTTTAACAATATATATAACACATGATGACTTGACCTAAAATATTTTCTTAAAGTTTTTTTTGATTGTATAATAGATGTATGAGATACAGAAGATTGTAGTAAGGTTGATTGTTCTATAAAGATATAAATAAAATGATGCCCTAAAACTATAAAAATAATTATAGAACAGCCAGCAAAGTCCATTTAACTAGAATTGTTTTGACATTCTGATTTATTACTAAGCCACTAGTCTCTATGCGGTTGTACATTACAATTATTTGCTAATTTCATTTCAAGATGGAGGACTCATGGATTAGATTGCAGGATATCTTTCTTTCATATGTAGGGTTTTGTAAAATGGTCATTAGTTCTAGTCCACTTAAAAACGAAAATTTAAAGAAAACATTCAAAAGAAGTAAAAAAAAATATTCATTTTAATAAATTATTGTACATTTGTATAGAAAAGTATAAATTCACCTTTTTCATAACAGAATTTTAGTGTACAATTTGTTTTGTGTGTTTGATGACTAAGCTTTTGTTGTCTTATGATTATCATTTTATCACAGTCACCAGTGTTCCTGGAATGTGTATGACTGCTTATTAAATTTTGCTCCCCACAAGTAACTGACAACTTCCCAAAATCAATCAACAGTGTAGAATGAAGACAAACCAAAAACTGCACCCCCTTGAATCATAGCTCTGCTCTGTACCTACTGGTTGTGCAAGATTGAAGATATATGCCTAACTTGATAAAATATACATTTGTGTTACGTATGAAGGGTTTCTACCATATTTTAGAGCTAGTTTTAAAGATATCCTTTACTTATGAAATAGTTGACTTTACTCACAGAAATAGTTCACCAATTTCATTAAACGAATTTAACTCGGCTAAATATATAAACTAAGAGTGTTTTGTAGAGCTACATAAATTTTACATTTAAATGTTATGTTTAGCAGTCATATCTTATATGCTTTTGTTATTTCATAGAAAAACTTAAGAAACTGCAACACCTTCTTTCGACGTGTCATTACGGTCTGTTTTTAAAGGTCCATTACTAAGGGAAAGTGAGTTGGCAATTTGTTCATAGCCAGTGCATAGACTTCTGCAAGACACTAAATAATGAAGAGTGGCAGGTCAAAATTTACAGAAGGTCTTTGGAACTCAAAGAAAATGTATGTGTATTATGTTGAAATTTCAATGAATCGACAGAATGACCCCCAGGTCTTTTAACTTTCTTCATACTTCATAGAAAATAATTGTACATATACTGCGATTTATTTCGAATTTTCTACATACCAACTTTCATTTTCCAATAAATGAAATAGTTTCTGTGCTTTTTAAAAGAAATTAAAATGTTCACTTTCCTTAGTATTGGACCTTTAACATGACAGATACACTAAGTGATATGCAAACATTTGATGGTACTGTAATATACAGAAATGTTTTTATATTCTGGCTATTCTATATTTTTCAAAAAGCAGAATACATGCACTATTATCTATCCAGCTTCTTTATAGAAAAAGAAATGTATCAAATCTGAAATTCATCTTGCAATTTGTTATAAGGAATGTGTAGAAAACACTTATTGAACAGAACTGCATGGTTCTAATAATATTATTGTAAAAACTGAAAGATGATTTTAAACTGAAGTGTATGTATAATGCAAAAAGTGTGACAGATAGCCATCAGATAAAACTAAATAAATGTTCAAATTCAGGTATAGAACACAGACACTTTTAGTTAGTAAGCTCTGCACTTCACCTACACCCCTGCGGGCTCCATGCCATTATTGGACGATCTGTGTATGAAAAGAATTACCTTGATCATGAGAGGCGACTAATAGGTTCAGAACACTTGATTTTGCTTTAACTCTGGGATTCAAGTTGGTATAAAAGTTTTGATTCCATATCTTTTGATTTTATTTTGGTGTAAATAGATGTGAAGCAAAACATTTCTGTCATCCCTCTATGGCGCAATATTAAACTTGTAATGTGTTGGTGTGCAGTAAACAAAAATCAGATCATATCAAAATTCGCCTCGATAGCCTTAAGTGGTAGAGCTTCCACTTAGAGTGCGGGAGGTTGTGGGTTCGATCCCCGGCTGCGTAATACCACAGACGTGAAAAATGGTACCAGGAGCTCCCTTCCTTCAGGCGCTCAGCATGAAAAGGGAAATGGCCTCTTCTCTCATACCCATGTGGCGATGTATCCCATCAGGAATGAGGTGTCGAGAGTGATTAATATAAGTTGTAGAACTTCCTTCACAATCAACCTAAAATAATGTATAAACTAAATTCGCCCTGCTCATTTTGAATTGGATAATCTTATAGTAGAAAGTACAATTTTTAAAATATGCTGAAGTTGTGACAAAGAAATTATGCTTATTTCGTTTTAAAATGCTGACAGTTAGCCAGGGCAGAGAAGAGGGTTGGGTCAGGACACTGTGAGCATTATCCTCAAGTACTTTTCATCCATTTTTTTATATTACGCAACACTTCAAATGCATCTCTGCAGGTAAACGTGAAATTTTGGTTTAGTACCTCTTGCACAGGTGGTAGTAGCTTACCTAGGATACAGTATGGGTCCATGAGCCATATACACTTACATATTTACAAAATGTTATGTTTTTCTAAGGAAAGAAATGCCAAAAAGTCATTTTGAAATTTTGCCCCTGTGACAATGAGCAATGAGAAAGGTAGATATGACATTTTGACATGTTCTTGCTTCCAGGTCTGTATTTTTATGCCCCCGAAGGGAGGCATATAGTTTTTGAAACCGTCTGTCAGTCTGTCGGTCTGTCAGTCTGTCCGCAATTTTCGTGTCCGGTCCATATCTTTGTCATCGATGGATGGATTTTCAAATAACTTGGCATGAATGTAAACCACAGTAGACGACAAGTCGAGCGCAAGACCCAGGTCCGTAGCTCAAAGGTCAAGGTCACACTTAGACGTTAAAGGTCATTTTTCATGATAGTGCATTCGTGTCCGATCCATATCTTTGTCATCCATGGATTGATTTTCAAATAACTTGGCATGAATGTGTACCACAGTAAGACGACATGTTGCGCGCAAGACCCAGGTCCGTAGCTCAAAGGTCAAGGTCACACTTAGACATTAAAGGTCATTTTTCATGATAGTGCATTCGTGTCCGGTCCATATCTTTGTCATCCATGGATGGATTTTCAAATAGCTTAGCATGAATGTGTACCACAGTAAGACGACGTGTTCGCGCGCAAGACCAGGTCCGTAGCTCAAAGGTCAAGGTCACACTTAGACGTTAAAGGTCATATTTCATGATAGTGCATTGACGGGCGTGTCCGGTCCATATCTTTGTCATTCATGCATGGATTTTAAAATTATTGGGCATGAATGTGTACCACAGTAGACGACGTGTCGCGTGCAAGACCAAGGTCCGTAGGTCAAAGGTCCTAAACTCTAACATCGGCCATAACTATTCATTCAAAGTGCCATCGGGGCATGTGTCATCCTATGGAGACAGCTCTTGTCTTTTTTAAAAAACTTATCTTTTACAAATTGTTGGCCGTCTTTTGGGCAAGTGAATACTCTATCAGAAAAATCTTACTTCAAAGCCAAGTTGCAAACCGTTTATGCACGGTGGGCAAGCAACGGCATAAAACGGTAGTGTTTTCTCTATCCGAATAAATCCCACACATTTTTAGTACCAAAGTCTACCCCTAAACACACAAAGCACACCTTGCCAGTTTAAAATAGTGTTATAACTCTTCATAACAGGCTAAATGCAAACTAACACAAGACCGAAATCAAATTGTTTCTCAAAATGATTTTTGTCATTTTTTTTCTCAGACTAGAATGTGTCTGTAGGACACAGGATGTGTCCCCCACTGGTACATTTGTCACAGATAAGGGGCAATAATTCAAATGTTTGCAGTCTTAATGGGGTATAGCCTCAACAAACATTTTATGAAAATGATTCATTATTCTAGGCCCTATACCTTTTGAGCTATGAGCATCACAAACAAAAAAATCACTATTTTGGCTATTTCAAGGACAATAACTCTGTAATAAGAGCTAAGATTCTCAAGAAGAATGCCAAATGTACAAGGTCACATCATGTTAAAGACTCCAGCAAGGTTTCTGAATTTACATGTAATACTTTTTGAGCTAGCACATAATTAGGTCAAAAAAAGTGCATTTTTTTATTATTTCAGGGCCATAACTTTAAAATAGGGGATGGAGCCAGCCAAAAATTTAGAGGTGTGCAAGTGTATATCATGATAAAGACTTATGCAAGTTTTCAACCATTTATATTAAATACGTTTTGAGCTAGGTGCGTCGCAAGGTAAAAATGTACATTTTTGACTATTTCAGGGGCCATAACTCTAAATATAGGGGGCGGACCTAACTGAAAAATAGGAGGTGCGTACGTTCGTATCCTGATTAAGACTCTGCAAGTTTCATGAATCTATATCAAATACTTTTTGAGCTAGGCATGTCACAAGGTGAAAATGTGCATTTTTGACTATTTCAGGGGCCATAACTCTGAAAATAGGGGGCGGACCAAATGAAAATAGGAGATGCGCAAGTTCATAACATGATTAAGACTCATGCAGGGTTTCATGAATCTATATCAAATACTGTTTGAGCTAGGCGTGTCACAAGGTCAAAATGTGCATTTTTGACTATTTCATAACTCTGAAAATAGGGGGACGGAGCCAGACAGAAATAGGAGGTGCGCAAGTTCATATCATGAGAAAGACTCATGCAAGGTTTCATCAATTTATATCAAATACTTTCGAGCTAGGCGCGTCATGAACTTCGGACGCACGGATGCGCGGACAAGACCAAATCTATATGCCCCACCACTCATGGAGGGTGGGGGGGGGGGGGGGGGCACAAAAATATAATTGTAATAAATTTAAGTTGAATTTGGCTAACAGTTCTTTAAGTTCTTCAGAAGTTCTTGAATGTTCAAGAACTTAATACTAGTTCTAGAAAATCTTTTACAGGGGAAAAACCATAACCCTGTAGTTCCTGAATCACAATTTCAATCATTATCTGAATTTCATTTTCAAGTTCATGAATTTCTTAAATTATTTAATGGATTTTGAAATGTTCATGAACTACATTTACAAGTTCATGAAATGAAAGTAATATTCTTGAACTTGAGAGTCCATGAATTTAAGTAAGTGAACTTTTCCTTGTACTTTTTTATACTTCATGAAATAATTCATGAATTCTTACAAATTCATAAATAAATTCATGAAGTTCATGAACCTATTTCACAGGGGCGGTATTTATTTCTATCTTATGAAATACTTTCTACTGTTTGATTAACGCAATGGAGGAGCTTTTTTACATACGGTATTTGAAAGACTAGACAACAGGTATGATATTTGAAGTTGAAGTTCCATAAGACTTAAAAAGTTATGTTGAAAACAGATGACACAGCTGTACAAAACCGATGTTATGCATAATTACATTATCAGAAAGCACTACTTTCAATACTGCACATGAACTTTTACAGCTAGTGTCATAAAGGGAGGTAATAAAAAACAATAGATTTAATAAAACATTCTAGTTTGCTCATCAGTATTAAACCTTTGATAAATTTTAGAGAAAACAATTATGGTACAAATTGGATTTTACACAAAATTGATATATTTTTATGTTCGTAGCAGAAAAAAGTGTCAACCACATTTAAACAAAAGCATTATGGGCTTTTAAACATCTTTCAAAATATAGTCCTCTCATTCACAAAACATCTTTTTGGTGGAGGATATATATGCACTGAATTTGCTTGTTTTTACATGATTTTATGTATTTTTTTCTCTATATTTCCCTTTTTTCTAGTAAGTTCACTTCTTTCAAGACTTATTATTGTTGTTTTGTATAAAAGTGGAAAATTTTCATTTTATAAGTTATTTCTTGCTGTTCAAAGTGAATTTACCTCTGAGAGTTAGACATCATTAAAATTACTGAGTTACATGCGGTAAATGTTCTCTATTTGCCTTCATTCTTTAGAATACAGTCATATTGTGGAAGAATGCAGGTAAGTTTTACTTCTGCCCAGGGTTTATTTTGATGAGGGAGCAAAATTCAAAACAGACCCACAGGATTCGACCTAAATTTTTCAATGGTGGTGTTAGAATTCTGTGTCATTAAATCTGTTTACTTGAGGACCCTAGAAAAAAGATATTTACAGTTTTATTTTGTGTTTTATAATTGTTAATAATAGTTTGATGTTTCTTTTAGTAAATTAATGCTGTAATGAATTCTCTGCAAACGTTTTAGATAGTGGCCATCACATTGAAAATTGTCTCTATTTGAGCTTGAGGAAATACCATAACTATACAAAATTCCAAAAACGACACAGTAAAAGTTGTTTAAAATTTGCAACACAATGCGAAACATGGTCAACTTTAAGATATACCAAACAATTGCCATTTTTTAACATTACTATTAGGGGTCCATAATCAAATCGAATCATGTTAGAATTAACAAATAGTCAAGGCATTCGAGTGGTTTATCGTTGAGTTCAGAGTTCAGATGCGTGGAGATTGAACGAGGGCGTTAGCGTGAGTGGTTAAATACTGAAGCATACTGAACGATGAACCGTGGTAAATTAGATGATAAATCACAAGAAGGCATTGATTGTTTTCATTCTGACATGCTCATTGACATATTTTAATAAATGTAATGCTGGACTTCATTTACCATAGGAGCAATGTATCGGACGTCATGCGGCAATATCACGTCATAATTGAGTCATTATGCTCTCTTAACCGGTCCGTGCGTCAACCGTTGTTTATCGCAGAATATACTGAGCTTGATTTCCGACTTTGTTTAACTTGAAATCAAATCGGGCCATGTTAGAAAAGTGTTTTCAGTATTAGTGTGTTTTTAGTTAGTTGTCAGTTTTAATGCCAGATTACTGTATTTATGTTTAGTGGCAAGCTGGCAATCAGTTGAAAAAAACCCTGAAATACACTGGGATACAATGGTAAAACACTGACAAACAAACTGGATTTACACTGTCAATGTACACAATTTAGTAATGGTTGTTCTTTGTTGTGTGTGTATATGTATCTCGTATGTATGTATGTATGTATGTATGTAGTATGTTTGTATGTATGTATGTAGTATTTATGTCATGTATGTAGGTATGTATGTATGTATTGTATGTATGTATGTATGTATGTATGTATAGTTTTGTTCAGTTCCCTGAATGAGCTGTTAGTTTTTTACATATTTTTCGTAATTGTACGTAACTGTACTTGATTCTGTGTGGAGCGGACTGTTTACTGATGCTGGTTGCAATAATCCTGCCTTAATCCAATTATTTAATTTGGTCTATATACCAATAAAAGAAATTGTTCTTTGTTTCATATAAAATTCAGCTACTTCAGAACAATATTGTTACAGTTTCTAGATTTTCACTCCGTCGTAGACCTATATATATAGATATCCATACATTTGCTTCAAGAAAACGAAAAGAAAAAGGAGTGTTGAATGAATCAAGAATGCAGTGAAATGCAAGTCAACTGAAGTCAGGAACCTCATATTGTCTCATTTCAGAAAGTCACATAAACACCTACTTTCGTTTTCAAGTAACAAGTCGAAAAACATGCGAATATTAGCATGAAAAATGTCCTATTTTATGTACAATTCATTCTACGAGTGAAATAATCCACATCTGGGCCCCGATTTACGTGCAAATGCGCGAAAAATAGAAAAATTAGAATCTATTTATTAGGGACTTCTTTCATACACCATGGAAGCACATTTTTGACCGAATTACTGCATAACCTATAAACAATAAAAAAATTAAATCAAATTGCATTTTTAAATACATGATATACATATTATTGTTTTTACAGTATAAATTAATATAGAAGTTAAATGAAGTTAAATCCCGATGTTTGCAGCAATAAAAATTGAAAATCTGATTCAAGTCAGGTATTGAAAAATTGAAAGTTGTAATGTCATCCTAGTATGAAATTGCCAGAAATCTGTTAAGAATTCTTGTATAAACATTTAGCAATCTAATTTGATAAATGGCCATTTAGAACAATGGTTAACTGCCATTAGAGATCACTGACATGATATAAACCTTTAATCACCCATGTCCCACAGGGACAATCTATTTACCCAAATTACTTCTTGCACACTGCCATTTCCTTCTAAGCAGTTTGGTTGTTTTTCTTTTTTTTTTTCTTTTTTCATCAAACAGCTTTTGTTCTGGACTGCAGTTTTAATGAGTGTGTTAAAGCAAAATTTTAAAAAACACCATCAAAACTTAGACCAATCAATAATGTAAAATGTAAATGCTATTTTTTATACTGTTCATTTTTATTCTCGCATTTGTAGAAATAGGTGAAAGATGCAAGAACTTTATCATCAATAGTCTTGTACTTTTTGAATTAAAAATTTACATTATTTCAAAGAACCTGTGAACAGGCAACAGGGTCTGGGTCTTAACTGCGGTATGATACAGGAATAAGAAACAAAACAGCACTTTTTGTAAGATTAATGTCATTTTTTTCTCTGTTTTAGAAATTACGGTTACAAAAAGGCACATAGCTGGGCCTACGCATTACGCACGCTTATTTTTTCAATTTCAGAAGTTTTTTAAAAAAATGCAATGAAAAGTCTAAGCGGGGTTAGGACTTATTAAGACTATTGTGCAAAAATATCAAATCATAGTAATCCTATAGAGTTTGAGATATACAAATTTTAGTGTTATAATTGTAATATGAAATTATGTCTAAATATGTACAATATTTGTATCAGATCTGTAAGACTGTAATCAATAATCATTATTCATCAATAGTAAATTAATGAAAAATGTATACTGAATTAACCTAGGTCACATGCAGAAATAAGGTAAATGTTGAGATGTTTTGTATTTTTCAGTTATAAATATCTATAATCATGATAGTGTAGGCAAAATGATTTTTTCGTAAGTTGATCTTTTGATTATTAATTTATTTTGATGATTTATGGAAATTTTATGGAAGATATAAGTTATATTTTTCTAAAGCTGTGGTAAAAAAAAAATTCCTAACAGGAAACAACTTCCACTATAACCGAGCTAAATAAAAATAAACAACAAGGTCCCTCAACACAACAAAAAATGAAAATGTTGCAGGCTTTGGTTTGATTGAGCCTGTTCATGGACGGTAGAGAAAATTCATGCTAATATCTATGCTGCGTATGCACTCTAAAACAATACAAAAATGTATGTTCAGCTTACTTTCGTTACAAATAAATCTAGAATACCTATACTCAATAAAAGAACAAAACAATGTTTTATGTCATATAAAATGTGTTTGGGTATGCAAGTATCAGTATAGACTAGCTCCTAGGCTATGATATTCCTTTTACATTTTTATGATTGAATGTAATGAACTGAGCCAGTCTAGATCCAATGTCCAGTATCATTGTCTGATAATATTACAATCAGTTCTCTGTGAAAATATCTAAAATAGACTGGCTTTTGTCTCTGTGAAATTGAATTCGACAAATATATGTTTATTATCAGTCTGTAGTGACTGGTCTAGTTATCAGTTCTATAGAAAATAACGCAAGAGTAAAATTGTCTTATTTAATAAACTTTAACTAAACTTAATGGACCGTACTGTAGCTTCTAAATGATATTCCTATCATATCAATCCTTGATTAACTAGTTAAAAAAAAACAACAAAAAAACTTTATTTATCACTAAAACAAAAAAGAATATATATACATTTTACTAGAAAACAGAATGGTTCCATTTTGTGAAAGACTGACAATATTTATGAGAAAAACTTGAGCGACCCGTGTTTTCGAAAAAGAACTGGAAAGCCAGATGCCTGACAAGATATGCAATTTTCAATACAGAATGTTTATTCAAATGCTATCCGTTTGGGACGTTGTTGTTGTTGTTTTGGATTTTAACACTGTTTTTTTTTTAACAGTATTCAGATTTGTAACGGCGGACAGTTAACCTAACCAGTGTTTTTAGATTATGTACCAGTACAAACATGTTTCTCGTAAGTATTAAACTGTCAACTTCCCCACATGAATTAGAGGTGGAGGATGAATGAGACACATGTTGTTTTTTTTTCATCACGGAGAACATACTTCGCACCTGAGGATTGAACTTATGACCCTGCAACTCGTGATATCCCTATTGAGCTAAGAAGGCAGGTGATCCATTGAAACGGGAGTCGGAAATATATCCTATGTAGTTTAATTTCCCCGTTTTTGAAACAGTACCCTGATCTATCACTCGAAAATTATTACCCGTATTTTGAAAACAATGGCAATTAAACTGTTGCCACCATCAACATGTTACATGTTTTACATACAATTTTTTAAATATATATCTTAATATATAGTAATAATAAGTTAATAGTGTGTGTGATATATATAGTAGCTGTTTCAGTCTCCATAATTTTCTAATAGAATGGTTTTGCATATGATTTTAGGTCCTATAAATTGTAAATATGAATTGTATTTCAAAATGAGAGCTAAATAGAGTATATATAATTATGTACTTACTCGGTCACTTACTTAACACACGTACATTCATGTAATCACACAGTCTCTAACTTAACACCCAATACATGTATTTATGTACTACTTGGTCACTTACTCAACATCTGTATACTCATAAACTCCCTCATTCACTTACTCAACATAGGTACGCAACACTTTACATGTTCCATGTACTCACTCATCAGTTACCAGTTACTCAACATTCGTGCATTCAGTACTCACTCAACACCCGTACATATCTTATGTACTTACTCAGTCACTTACTCAACATCTGTACACTCCTGATCCCACTCGGTCACTTACTCATTTTCGTACAATTATGTACTTAATCGGTCAGTTACTCAACTTCGTGCATTCATGTACTCACTCAACATCTATACATGTATTCATGTACTCAACTTGGTCAGTTAATACAGCAGTACATGTGTTATGTACTTGCTTATTCAGTTGCACCACATTTTATATTCATGTACTCTCTTGCTCATTTGATATGCAACTCTCAGCTTTTAGCTTGTTTCACTTGAACAGAGATTTTATTCATACTAGTTTTATATAAAGCACATTGAATATTGTTATTGTCTCTTGTAGTTCTAGTAAGAGCGGTCATTTACAAACAATTGTTTTGTGCTGTATGTAAATTTATATGTTTGTAAATGAATGAGACGTAAATAAACTATAAAACTGTTAGCAGTCGAACTAATCTGACGCATACAGTTTGTTTTATATTAATTGTAACGGTCAACTGTAATATAAAAAAAAATATTGACCAGTGATTTATATAAGGACTCTTGTTTTAATGAATGTTATTTACCATAATTTTATCATTTGATCAGAGTCAAATTTTCAGTCATTTGCTGCTTTGAAATTGTTAACCGTTGGCAATTTTATTTGTACAAACCAGGAACTTGAAAGCTTAAAAACTATACGCTTTTGACCTAACACCACTGTTTCTATTTTTTCGTGTTTTGTCACAGTTGTACTGGAAGAAGGAAATATGATGGTTTCTAGATGAATCAAACTCTATGATTGCATACTTACATTAGACCCCTTAATTGTCATATAAACACCGAGACTAGTACTGTATTCTAGAGATAAAAGAAGTATACAATTCATGATTCAGAACTAATTATAAGATGAGGTTTGAGTACACTGTCAGATAAAGGTCTCGAACCCAAACCCAGAGATAGGTGGATGAACGTTTTTGCCTATGCACTGCGGCTTGGTGATGATTTATTTATTTATTTACATTTTGGTCACAGCATAATTAACAAATGTATATATTGCATTGTTTTTCGATAGATATATCCCTATTTAATAGGTTCAGGCACCGAAAATTAACCGAATCATACAGAGTATTTATGAGTGCTAGGTCAATACTTGCGGAGAATATATTGGTGCATTATATTTGTTTTATTGCATATGTAGACAAAACTTTCAAAGATTCTAAATTAAACAATTGTTGATAAATAATGACAGGACATTAATATGCAAGTCAGTATAGTTTATTATTGAACTTATATGCTTTCAATGAAATTTAATACACTTTATTGAATATATATATCTGACAAATTCTAAAACTGTAAAAATCAGGAGATATAATTGTATGCTACTTCACAGAGAACTTAAGGAAAATTGAAAGTCTTGCAGTTCTTCATAGTTTTCTGCTGCTGGGGACTGGGGACATGGGGACCCCATTTACATGAAATACAGGAAAAACTGTCAGTAACAGTCAGAGAGAGAGTTATAAATAGCATGCTTCTGGGGACCTGGGGACCCTGATTTGCAAGGTATACAGAAAATTTGTTCTAGAAGTATTTGTAATAGTACCTAATATATCAAAAAGTAAATTATATACTAACTATACTAAATAAATAGAAATTAAAAGTGAACTTAGATGATCAGATCTGAGGACCTGGGGACATGGGGACCCTATATTGCAAGGTATATAGAAATACTCCATAAGTGGATCTATTTATAACAGTGATTAGTATATCTACTTAAAAATATCTCATATACTAACTATAGTTATTTACATACATTAAATATATGAACATCAAAACTAAGTTGGGGATGGGGATGAAACATATATAGGGTAAGCTTAAATTTGGTGTGGTCTTACACGAAGTTCTAGCCGGTCGGAGTGTCTTGGGGTCGAAATGTCTTGCTAGAGTATTTTTAAGGATTTTTAGTATACAAAACGAAACATACATTTCAAAACTCCTAGAACAATTTAAAATTCATATCACAAACGTTCATTTGTTGTTGTTGTTGTTGTTTTACCGGACGATGACGAAAACGACGCAAATGAAAATCGTATATTGTTGTCATCTACTCAGTTATTAGACTCTATCTGTATCTGTATCTGTAGAATACTGGGCTAGACTTCACTAAATGAATATATTGCCCAGGGGGGACGGTACTACGCCTACTCGCACTGGGAGCCTCTTTGCCCAAAGAGCTCTCCCTTAAATGTCTCTAAGGATGTTGCTGTAGTGCACTTCTCACTAAGATTATTCCAATCTAAGATAGTCCGTGGTATAAATGAATATTTAAACGTGTCAGATTTGCAGCTATATACTATGATTTTGTTTGAGGTATATGATCTAGTTTTGCCTTTATTCTTTGTGATATGTATTTCGGCAGGAATTGCTATCAGGTCATTAACAATCTTGTACATGAGTATAAGTCGTTGTTCTCTTCTGCGTTCGTGTAGAGGTTTCCAGTCTAGATTTTTGATCATATCAGTAACACTTGAGGTTCTGCTGTAGTTATTATAAACAAAACGAGCAGCTCTACGCTGTACTGATTCAAGTCTATCAATGTCTTTTTGGTGGTAAGGGTCAAAAACGGTACAGCTGTATTCTAGAACAGAGCGAATTAGTGAAGTGTAGGCAGTTTCTTTGAGAGTCTTAGAACAATGTTTGAGATTGCGACGAAGAAATCCTAGTGTTGAAGTAGCCCGGTTTGTGATTTTGTTGATATGTGCTGACCACTTAAGGTTTTCACTGATTAGCAGTCCAAGATATGGATTTTCACTAACTTGTTCTAGAAGGTGGTTGTCCAATGAGTATATATTAGATTTTGGGTTTGTACCTCTATGAATCGTCATTTTGTAGCACTTTTTGGCATTAAATTTCATTCCCCATTTAGCGGCCCAAGTTTCTAATGATATAAGATCTTTTTGGAGTTGAAGTTGGTCTTGTATAGAGTGTATTTTGCGATATAAAAGACAATCGTCAGCGAATAGTCTGACTTGTGATGCAACAGCTTCAGGTAAGTCATTTATGTGGATGAGAAATAATAGAGGCCCAAGGACAGTCCCTTGGGGCACTCCGGAATCGACTGTTACGGATGTAGAATATTCTCCTTCAACTGTTACTCTCTGTTTCCTCTCCATCAAAAAAGATGAAAGCCACTTGAGTAAAGGACCATCAATACCATAATGGTTTAGTTTGTGTAATAGTTTCCTGTGAGGTACGGTGTCGAAAGCTTTACTAAAGTCTAAAATGAGTAAATCGGTTTGAACTTTGGAGTCGTAGTTTTTCATGATGTCATGTATGGTAATAATAAGCTGGCTTTCGCACGAATGGCCAGATCTGAATCCATGTTGTAGATGTGTGAGTATTCTGTTGTTTTCTAGATGTTTCAGAATATGTTTGCATATTATGTGTTCTAACAATTTACAGCATACACTGGTGAGCGAAACTGGTCTATAATTACTTGGTTCGTGTTTATTTCCTTTTTTAAATATTGGAGCAACGTTCGCGTTTCGCCAGTCGTTGGGTAGAGTCCCACTTTCTAGGCTACGGTCGAATATGTTGGTGATTGCTGGTGCTAGTTCTTTTGCACAAGTTTTCAATATCTTGTTTGGAAGTCCATCAGGTCCACTGGCTTTGTTGGTGTTCAACCCTAATAATAGTTTTTCGACTCCATTTGTTGTTATGTCAAGCTTTGGAATTCTTGGGTGTTTCTTTCCTTGTATTATCGGGGGTTCTTCGTTTGCACTTTCTTGCGTGAAAACAGATTTAAATTGTTTATTCCAAAGTTCAGCTTTGGTCTGGCTATCTGAGTATAACTGTCCTTTATCTTTGATTGGAGCCACTCCAATGTTATCCTTCTTTTTAGCCTTAATGTATTTCCAGAAGGGTTTGCGATTGCCATTGTCTAGCGAGTTTTCCAGGATGGTGTTTACATGCTCCCAGTGAGCTTGTCTAAGGGATTTCTGTGTAAATCTTTCTCTACATCTACATTTATATCTATCTATAAATACTGCATGAACCCCTTGCGAGTATTTTATGCAGGCGCACGTCAGTGCATAAGAGTTTAAAAGCAGGAATGTTCAGGAGAAATAAAGTAATACATAATGTATTTGTGAGAATTTGAGACAAAGCTAGTAAAAAGGCGAAATGTACAGTAAAAGGATTAAACAGCATGGTCACTCAGAAGTCCTGGCCCAGCTTGGTTACCCCTTGCCTAAACTGGTCCAGGGTAGGTGCCTGAGCAATATCAGCCGGCAAAGAATTCCAGAGTATGATGGTAGCCGGATAGAAGGAGAACTTGTAATAATTACAGGGTGTTTGAATTTGCCGAAATGATAGGGAATGCATATGTCTAGTGAGCCGGGTAGGAGGTAAAATATTATATATTAAGATGGCATTGGCACTGCAACCAGTCCATGGACAATCTTGTAAAACATCAGTAGCCTGGCATCATTCCTTCTGTTTGCAAGGGAACGCCACCCCAATTGTTCTAACATGTGTGTGACACTGCTGTAACTTGAGTAGTCACTGGTGACCCATCGAGCGGCCCTGCGTTGGACCATCTCGATTTTATGTATGTTGTGCTGTGTATGTGGACTCCACACTGAGCTGCAGTACTCTAGTTGTGGTCTAACAAGGGTTTGTAGGCAAATTCCCTAATATCTTGCTGTTTGGATGGAATATTGCGCTTAATGAAGTTAAGTGTTTGACTAGCTGTTGAAGTGACCTGGTTTATGTGTTTGTTCCAGTTTAGATCTGAAGTGATGCTAACACCAAGGTATTTTGCATCACTTACGGTTGCTAGTGTCTGTCCATGTAATGTGTAAGTGGATTTGTAAGGGTGTTTAGACTTGGAAATATTAATCACTGTGCATTTAGATGGGTTGAATTCCATGTCCCATGTGTGTTCCCATTGTTGTAACCTGATTAAGTCCTCTTGCAGAGTATGTTGTTGTGTAACATTGTTGACTGTGATATAAACAGCAGTATCATCGGCAAATAACCGGACCTGTGAAACTATATTTTCAGGCAGGTCGTTTATGTATAGCAGAAAGAGAAGAGGGCCGAGGACAGAGCCCTGTGGGACACCAGATATGACCGGGACCTCATCCGACTTATCACCATTGACTAAGACGGACTGACGGCGACCAGTAAGAAATGATTTTACCCACTGTAGTGTACAGTCCTGGATGCCATGTTGGTGCAGCTTATATAGTAACTTTAGGTGATTAACTTTATCAAACGCCTTTGAGAAGTCGAGGAGTATTAAGTCTGTTTGGTGACCTTGAATTAAATTCCTGGATAGGTCCTTGACAAGTCCTAATAGTTGAGTTTCGCATGACCGTTTTGACCTGAAGCCATGTTTAAGGTGATAAAGTATGTTGTTGACCTGGAAATGTTTAGTGATGTTTGATGCGACAATGTGCTCCATAACTTTGCAAAGAACACATGTCAGAGAAATGGGTCTATAGTTAGCAGGGTTGCTTTTATCACCTTTCTTAAAGAGAGGAGTGACATTCGCCTTGGACCAGTCGGAAGGGGTAGTGCCTGTTTCTAGAGATTTTTGGAAAAGTTTGGTGACCAGGGGGGCAATTTGTACACTTAAGTTTTTCAGGACTACCGGTTTTAAGTTATCGGGACCGCAAGCTTTGTCACTCTGTTATGTGGACAAAAGCTTTTGGACACCATTTACACTGATGGAAATTTCAGGCATTTTAGGGTTTTGAGGCTTTGGGGCGTTGCTAAACAGGTATTTGGTTTTCATTAAGCATAGCTGACAAGGGATTCATTGGAGTGAAGACGGACTGGAGTTGGCGGTTGAGAACATTTGCCTGGCCCCTGCTATCTGTGATAAGGTTATCATTTTCCGATAGTGGGACAATGCCTTGGGTGTCCTGTTTAGCATTTTTGATGGTTGAGAAGAGCTTTTTACGGGAGAAGTTTTGACCCGGTTTGGGTTTTTTTTGGATCACCCGAGTGTGCTTCTAGGACATACTCTAGGTAGTTTGTATGGGCCTGCTTTATCTCCATTTTGACCTGGTTTCTGAAATTTTTGTACTGTTGTTTGACCTTGGGATTGGAGCTGTTTTTCTGTTGTTTTTTTTTGTATAATTTACTTCGTTTTCTGATTTGTCTCTTGATGCCTTGGGTGATCCAGGGAAGAGATGGTTTAGAACCCAATCTCTTGGAGGGAATGAAAAGATTTATTCCTTCATGGATACGATCTTTAAATTCTGTCCACAGCTCTTCAACGGATTTGGAATGGTAGTCACTAAACATAGAAGGTGACTTAGATTTTACAAACTGTTGGAAATTGACCCAGTTGGCTTTTCCAAATAAGTGTACAATGCGAGGCTTTTGTTTATTAAGACGGTGTTTGACCTCAGAAGTAATTTGGACAATATCATGATCCGAAATACCAGCTACTGACTTTACAGATTTAATAAGGGTAGGGTTGGATGTGAAGAATAAATCTAGAGTGTTATTTAACCTTGTTGGGAAATTTACCATTTGTTGTAATGAGAAATCGTTCACTAAAGATATGAAATAGAGAAAAGTGTAAACTTCGCAGGTCGCTCAACACGACTAAAACGAAAATGTTGCAGGCTCGGTTTGAGTGAGCCTGTTCATGGACGGTAATGGAAATGCATGCTACCGTCCACGCCCTCTAGCCCCGGGTTGAGCAGAACTCAACATTTACGCATGCTAAAAGTACAAAATGCAATTTAAAGGCATCCGCAGATGTAATCAAACGGCGGTGAACAAGGAACCTTCAATGATACATGTGTTGAGGCGTGTAATTCCATGAAGAGCGGCGTTTGGTCACAAAATAAAGTAAAGGGTTTGCCCCAAACGAGAAAACAATGGGCAGAACTAAACCAACTGGAATTTAGGAAGGGGATCTGAGGTTATGGAGCCTGCGTATCACAGGAATTGTCAAAAGACAAAATTTAAAAGCAGGCACCATATCCAAGGGGTGATAAAACAATACCTAAGGCTATGAAAGCGGGAGTATTGGAACCACCCAGGTCGAAATGGTCATATTGAGAAACTAAACAGTACCAATAACACGACATAAAAGTCGTGCTGAACGATCTGAGAAAATCGAAATATAACAGCCCTGATTGAATGTACGGGGAGACTTTTTAAGGCCACTACACGGCACAAACAACGCTGCTGTGATAATAAAATAGAGAAAAGTGGAAACTTTGCAGGTCGCTCAACACGACAAAAACGAAAATGTTGCAGGCTCGGTTTGATTGAGCCTGTTCATGGACGGTAGTGGAAATGCATGCTACCGTCCACGCCCTCTAGCCCCGGGTTGAGCAGAACTCAACATTTACACATGCTAAAAGTACAAAAAGCAATTCAGAGGCATCCGCAGATGTAATCAAACGGCGGTGAAAATGGAACCTTCAGTGATACACGTGTTGAGGCGTGTAATTCCATGAAGAGCGGCGTCCCATGCTAATTTTGGGAAATTCAAGTCGCCGGTAAGCCAAACTTTACCTTTAAGTTTGCTTACCATTTGTAGTGACTTGTGCAATTCTAACATCTACGGAGATACTCCCAACAATAACTGGGAGGTCGGGACAGTTGTTAAAAGCATGTTGCTATGTTACATGATACATGATATTCATGTTGTTAAAAGAGTGAGAGCAGTAAATTATACAGCCTGTTAAAAATAAAATCAGGATGATGACATTAGTACATATACGAATCTAGGTCAGATGTGAAGCACTGAAGGTTCACACTGTCCTTGATGTTATAAGGTAAGGCGTTCCAGTATCTGATTGTGCGAGGAAAGAAGGAGTTCATATGATATTGTGTTCTTGAAGATGGAATGATAAAGTTTAAATTTCTAGAGGTTGTCAGGTGGTTATGATCTACAGAGACGAGGTTGTGTGATATTTTATACAACATAATTAAAGATGCATGTATTCTTCTTTGTGCTAATGTCTGCCATTTAAGAGTTTCAAGCATTGATGTTACGCTGCTTTGGTATGAGTAGTCATTCATAAATATCTGGCTGCAGCTCTTTGTACCTTTTCTATTTCATGTGTTAAGTTTTTCTGCCATGGATGCCATATGGGGTTACAGTAGTCTAGTTGTGGGCAGTTTCTTTGATATTACGGTTATTACATTGTACATTTCTTTTTATAAATCTGAGGGTGTTACTAGCTTTTGAAGATGTAAATTCAATATCTTTCTTCCAACTAAAGTCAACACTAATAATAATCCCAAGATATTTAGCATTTTCTGTGGTTTTTAGTTCTTGATTATGTAATTTATATTGAAAGATGATATTTTTTCTTTTTTTAGAGATTCTTATGATTTCGCATTTATCAGGATTAAATTCCATAGCCCATTTACGTTCCCATTCTTCTAATTTTGTCAAATCATCTTGAAGTTTATAGGAGTCTGCTAATGAGTCGATAGTGAGGTATATGACGGTGTCATCAGCAAATAAGCGTATTCTACTTTTAACAGAGTCGGGAAGGTCATTGATGAAACAAAAGAGTCAAGGACCCAACACTGAACATTGGGGAACCCCTGAAAGAACTGGTAAAGAATCAGAGTGTGAGCCTTCAACTACTACAGATTGAGAACGATTACTAAGGAAAGACTGAATCCAGGATAAAGATGTTTTGTTGAAACCAAGTTTCATAAGTTTATAGAGAAGAAGTTGATGATCGACTTTATCGAAAGCTTTCGAGAAATCCATTACAATGAGATCTGTTTGTTTTCCAGATTGGAGATTGTCAAAAATTTCCTGTGTGAAGGATAAAAGTTGAGTCTCACAGCTATGTTTAGAACGGAAGCCATGTTGGAAAGGTGTGAGAAGATTGTTATTGTCGAGATGGCGCATGATGTTTGAGACCATGATATGCTCTTTCACGCGTTAAATACTACATATCTGTATTCGATAAGACAGATCAATGTAACAGACTCCTCAATTATTAGACTTCCGCATCTTTGAAGTCATTCACTTAAATTCCCATCATCATCACCACTCATTGTTTACAATAATGATAAACTTTCAATACTGATATATAATTGACATGTGTGACGGTTAGAAAAAGGAAGACTGTCCCTCTATCTCTACGGCAAATACAGGTTTCCTCTGATTACAAGTACTCCTTCTTTCCTCGCTGCATTGTACTTTGGAACAAACTCCCAAGTCACGTTACCACCCTGCCCGATCTTGATCAGTTTTAAAAAGCGGGCGGTTGTAAAGATGCAGTACTATTGGTCTTGTGTTTTTACTTTTTATCCTTTCACTTTTTTCTCATTATTAATTTTTTTATCATGACTAGAACACTTTTATAATCCTGACATGTTTTCACTGTCAGGTATTATCTCTCTCTCGCCTATTTACTAATAATCCGAAGTGCATTTATTTCCTGCCTTTAACACTCGCAAGAGTGTTGGCAGTATCCTGAGATAGATAGATAGGTAGATAGGTAGTAGGTAGGTAGGTAGGTAGAGAGAGAGAGGGGGTGGGGGAGATATGCCAAGGCTATTCAGTCCACCTAGTGTCTTTAGTCAGACTTATCAGACGTATACAGTTTGTTTTATAGTGTGACAGGTCAGGTCAGAAGTTAAAAAGCAGTCACTCAGCGACAGTAAGCTTTTCTCCTAGTGCCTTCTAAGAGTTGTGATAAAAAGGTGTAAAAAATCAAAGACAAATATCAAACAGGGAATGCCACGTACCAAAAACGCAGCCTCCCAAAAACGAAACCCACAGCACGCAGACGCTCACACCACAAACACACACACATACACGCGCACACACACAAAGCCAACACATTAGGACAAAACGAACAAACAAAGAAACACAGTGGGGCACCGCCTTGGAACGGTCAGTGGCAAAAACACCACTAGGGAGCTTAAACCGGTTTATGGTGCGAACCCAACCTCACTCTTACCCCCACCATGTTCCAAAGACACGGGACAGTGTAAATAAAAGTAATCCCCTCCAGGTGAATCTCTAACACACGTAATGGAAACAAAAAGGCATGGCATGTAAAACACAAAAATGCTCGTGTATAAATATATAAAAGCAAACCTTTAGAAACTAAAGCGTATGTACTCAATGCCTTTTCAGAAGACAGAGCAACAAGAGAAACACCCTTAAGGGCCCGACGAAACAGGCCAGAAGACATATATCAAAACCGTTCAGTCATGGTAGGATTTAAAAATTGCTTATCATAGAGTCCTCCCCCTCTTCCGTCAGACACAATCCAAGAGGGAAGCGTAGTGTCCAACTGTAAACGGGTTGAACACTAAACATGCGGTATGTCTCAAAACAGTTGGGTCGTAACCTCTTTTAATAAAACGTTTTATAATTTTACCAAATACATTTGGAAAATTACCATGACCAAAGATCTTAAATTACTATTGAATTTTAAAACTAAATCAGAATTACGATAGTAAAGTTTAGCAAAATATTTACGCAATTTGTAATAACGGTAAAACCCTAACACCTTAAACCTTAAGTCGTTTGACTGCAAAATATATACCCACACATAAACTGTTGTACAGAAAGGAAAATATTGATTAGCAGTGTTAAACAGATTTGTACTGGAATTATGGTGTTAACATCAATATAGCCGGTGCTGATTTGAGAGAGTGACTCGGGTTTTACGGCGAATCAACACAAAATGGTCATATATCGCCGAGGAGTGCTGATTTGAATCCGGGGACCGTTTCAACACTGACTACTGATTCCAGGGAACAAATAAACAACTGTAATAAATGGTATCTGAAATGCCAGATGATTGTAGTGTCAGTACTGACTTGGGTGTAAGATATTAATTAGGAATAAACCATTTTGTTAAATACAGTTAATCTACTATATTGTGTTATAAATTGCAATGACTTTATGATATTTTTGACTGTGTCTTGCGCCTAATAATATATAATTGTTTATTATAGATCTTGCAGTTTGTCTTTGAATGTTTTCTAGTCTGTCTACATCCTTCTGAGGGTATACATACGGATCCCATACACTTGGATAGTATTCTATAGTTTGTCTTACAATGTGTTATAAGCAGCTGCCTTGGTGGAACTTTTAGAAAAAAAAATATATGTTACGTTTTAAGACACCTACGCTCTGACTCTGAAATGTTATGTACACGTGGATACCAAAATAAATTTAATGTTACTTTTAGGCCTGAGTAGGTAGCTTGACTGACAAAAGAGAGAAGCTGACTGTGCAAGATGTAAACTGTATTTATAGGATTTTCAGGACTAAGAGAGATGCAACATATAACATTCGTTTACATTGAAACACGTATACAGTTCGTAAACACATCCTCCATTTCTACTCTCATACTGAATTACTGTCAAGTTCCTTTCGCAGCTGAGATGAATCGGTCTGCGAATTTATAGGTCTGTAAACTACATAAACATTTGCAAAAACATATGCTGGAAGACACAATTTTAGTGCATGTAGGTCATTTCAGTAAAACAGAAATAGGAGAGGTCCTTAGAGAGACCCTTGAGGTACGCCTGATATAACAGAAGCCGAGCTGGATGTTACTCATTGATCACACCTTTTCAAGGACGATGGCCTTGCTATACCTTTATCCAAGAATGAGTAGAGCCCCTAATGACACAATGGGCTAAATTTATTAGGAATCTGCTATGATGGACTACATCAAATGTTTTGGAGAATTCCATAATGGCAACATCATACTGGCTTCAACATTTTTTAAAACTTTAGACACATTGGCTGTACTTGTAATAGACTGACAAATTTTCAGCCCTGACCGGGAATAGACCCCGGGACCTCTCACACCTACGGCGGACACTCTGCTACGTTGCTATGAAAGCTAGCTCAATAAGTGTACCCTTATACTCAATCCTACCACATACACCCCCTCCATTCTAGGATTCGTCCTCAAATTAGAAGACTTTCAACCTCTTTGGGACGTTCCAAGATGTCCATTCATATCTACTCGTGAGTTGTTTATGTTGGGCGCCTATGTAAATGACTTAAAATATTTCAACCTTTGTGTCGAGTCTTATTTCTATCTAATACTTTGCTTTTAATTTGATGTATGGGATTTGAAACTGGGAGTATAAGAAGTCCGAGTAAAATATAATGATATAATATAATATCGCAACGTTTCGGACATGTTTAAAGAATGAACAATTCATGAAAATCATGCACCCTTTATTTATATATATTACTAAAAAACCAAAGACAAATATTAAAGGTGGTCAATCACATTTAAACAACATTTTATGACATTTTTTCCTTTTTGTATATTCTGGTAGAGAATTATTTAAGGAACAAAAAGACCGATTACATAGAGTTAGATTCCTATTTGAAATGTATATTTTATTATTTTTATAAAATTTTGTAATTACTCCCCTTTAATATGAAAGTATATAAAAAGCTGGGTATTTCTTTTTATTCCGATACAATGTCTAGTTTTACATTTGCATTTGATAGACATATCAACTATTGAACAATCTGAACCAAAATGCAAGTTTTAAAGCTGTGTGTAGCTTCTGAATTCATTTATAGGCAAAGGGAGGTAATAATAATTTTTCAAACTTGCGTTTCTAATGAATTCCATCTTAATACATAATTTTTAATGCAAATATTTTACGAATATATTACAATATGTCTAATATTTATACATTTCCTTAGGCAAAGTATGTTTATCAAATTTATACTTATGATAAAATAACTCTATCTTGTTTGGGCAACCAGGACAGGAAAATGAAATTTTAAAAATACCTCTAGTGAAAATCTAATTTGTATTAAGTGTTAAGTGAACATAAATGAGTGTAAATGATCAGATGCTAAAGTTTCGAACAAATCCGTTACATGGCCAAAATCTGATTATCCACCTTTAAACAGGGAATGCCACGTACCAAAAACGCACACAAGGATAAGAGTCCCATGTATGGCTGCTTTACACGTGACTTGCGAAGGAACAAGGGAAGCTTGCACTGTCATCACACCATATTGAAAACATCCTACCAGACATTATCCAGTACTCTCTTATATGAACTTTCCAAAACAAGATTAAAATTTAATACCATAATGGTGGTTTGGTTTATAAAGCATTAAATAAGCCTGCATCTTCTTATATATGTGACGCAATTGAAATTTGTGACAGTTTATACTATATATTCTTCGTTCTAAAACGAATTTGTACTAAAGCACATTCGACCTAAAACTGATTTGCCTCTTGCTTTGTATAGATCAGAGAACTAATAAATACATTTATTGGTATATTATGGTTCTTTGTTTATATCAAGATATATTAATAAATATTTTTTCTCCAGCCGTACATGGTACTGGTAAAAACTGGACTTTAATAAATAGAGGATATTACATAAGTGTCTTTTCATATTGTATTTATTATACGAGTTGAATAAAATAAAATGCGAGGCTCTTTCGAGCATCTTATTCATTTTATTCAGCGAGTTTAATAAATTCAATGTGGAAAGACACATGTAATTTTTATCACATGTAAAAAAACAAAGACAAATATCAAACAGGGAATGCCAAGTACCAAAAACGCAGCCTCCCCAAAGCGAAACCTACAGCACGCAGACGTGCACACCACAAACACACACACACATACACGCGCACACAAAGCCAACACATGAGGACAAAACGAACAAACAAAGGAACACAGTGGGGCACCGCCTTGGAACGGTCAGTGGCAAAAACACCACTGGGGAGCTTAAATCGGTTTATGGTGCGCACCCAAGCTCACTCTTACCCCCACCATGTTCCAAAGACATGGGACAGTGTAAATAAAAGTAATCCCCTCCAGGTGAATCTCTAACACACGTAATGGAAACAAAAAGGCATGGCATGTAAAACACAAAAATGCTCGTGTATAAATATATAAAAAGCAAACCTTAAGAACCAAAAACGTATGTACTCAATGCCTTTTCAGAAGACAGAGCAACAACAGAAACACCCTTAAGGACCCGACGAAACAGGCCAGAAGACTGATATCAAAACAGTTTAGTCCTGGTAGGATTTAAAAACTGCTTCTCAAAGAGTCCTCCCCCTCTTCCGTCAGACACAATCCAAGAGGGAAGCGTAGTGTCCAACTGTAAACGGGTTGAACACTAAACATGCAGTATGTCTCAAAACAGTTGGGTCGTAACCTCTTTTAATAAAACGTTTTATAATTTTACCAAATACATTTGGAAAATTACCATGACCCAAGATCTTACGAAGTTTGTAAATCACATCCACATAAAAAACGGGTTTAGAAATACCTTCTCGCAGAAGTGTCTTTAAATTACTATTGAATTTTAAAATAAATCAGAATTACGATAGTAAAATTTAGCAAAATATTTACGCAATTTGTAATAACGGTAGCCTTGCTGAAGAAGTTTACTTGTAATATATTGATTACGTTCATTGAAATGCTTGACATGACTACACGCTCTGGCGAACCGAATTAATTGAGAAATATATACCCCATAAGATGTAGCCTGAGGTACATCCCCATCCAAATGGGGAAAATTTACAATACTAAAATAAAAACATCCCTCTTGTCATAAATTTTGGTATGTATAATATTGTCATAAATAGAGAGATGTAAATCTAAAAATGAAGCATCAGTATTCGAATTGTTAGTTTTAATTAACTGAAGCTCTCTAGGATAAATAGTACCCACCAATTGACCAAAAGACGGATTGTCCATATTAAGAATATCATCCAGATAGCGTGATGTATTATTAAATGCAGTTATAATATCTGCCTGCGTATCTGGAGAAAGGCTCAACATAAAGTCTCTTTCATAACAATATAAAAACAAATCTGCGACAAGGGATGCACAATTTGTTCCCATGGGCATACCAACTACTTGTCTAAAAACTGCATTCCAAAACCTGATGTAAATGTTGTTCAATAAAAAGGAAAGGGCTTTACAAACTTCGTCACAGGTCCAGATTGTATAATGTTTAATAATATTGCTAGTAAAACAAGCTTTATCAAAATTGCAAGCGAGAAATGTAGCATTCTCTCTGGCAAAGGTCTTTTGAATTAGGGCAGTTAGTTTGTCATTTATTAAGTTATGTGGTAAAGTTGTATACAAAGCCATTCCTGTTGAAACATTAAACTTTCTTAATAAATAGAAGATATTACATGCGTGTCTTTTCATACTAAATTTATTATACGAGTTGAATAAAGTAAAATGCGAGGCTCTTTCGAGCATCTTATTCATTTTATTCAGCGAGTTTCAATTCAATGTGGAAAGACACGTGTACATGTAATTTTTATCACATGTAAGCCTTTCCTGTTGAAACATCATCAAACCTTAATATACATACATTTATGTAATTATTGAAATAGACTTGATGCATTGTTTGCTTGCGTAACGGGCTGAATCACAACTCGTGCCTAGTCGGATGTAAAAGCTCGTAAGAGTTCTGTTTATTTGTTGCAGTCTTGCCGACTCAAAATAAATCAGACTAAGCCGGACAATTTACGGCATAGGACAGACATTACCCATTTAACCGGTAAACATGGCGGACGAAGTTGCAATTTTGACAGCTCGTGCAATTCAGGCTGTAATTGTATTTTTGTTTTTAATTGATTTTCTTAAAAAACTAATAAATAGTGAAGAAGTAACATATTTAAATCTTTTTACATTCATTGATGCTGCTAAGATTGCTTGACATTGAAAGTAGGGGCAATGATGTAATACCGTGCAATGCTATTTTAGTGGGTGGGGTGAGGTCCATGAAGACATGTGAGCCTAATTTTGATGGTATCATTTCGCCATATTTGATGTATAGAAGAACAACGGTTTTTAGACATGAATTGTGAACTTCACAAAGAAATTAGAGTAATGGCAGCTTGGTATTTTAATCATTTTTAACTGTGTAGGGCTTACGGTTCATGTACAGTGTTTGAGACTGCCCCTCGGGTGAATTTTCGTTTCATGTTTTGAGACCACATAGGCCTTTGTTTTTCATATATTGTATACCAAACTGTTTAGAAAGAGTAGAAGTGTCATTCAAGATAGGTTGTTTTGTTCGGTACAATAATATTTCTCTTATATTACATGTACTTTGCTTGTCCACATTCTCTTTTGTAAAAAATATCAAACTTCTTTTTAAAAAATATTTTGACATTAGGTCTATACTTATTGTGTGCCTAACATATTTCTCCAGGTACTCCCATTGTTAAAATTGCTACAATATATCTACATTTCAAAAAGTTGCAAAAATTGCAAAACGAAAGTGAAAGTAGAGCTGTCAAAATGACAAAATACTCCTATATTTCAGAAAATATGTAAGTTAACCTTATTTCAATACTGCGAGTACCTAGATAAATATGTTAGAGACATAAACAAAACAATTTAAAGAAAAAATACTTTTGAAAAAGAAGTTTGATATTTTCTACAAAATAGAACTGTGACATCGAAGTACATGTAATTTTTGACAAAATACTTATTCTCAAAGAAGCTTACCTTTGTAGAATGTATTCCCTACTTCCTTTGAACAATTCAGTGTACTTAACAATTCAGTGTACTTATAATAAATAGTAACAGTCTTTGAAGAATAAATTTCCAAAATCAAAATTCACCTGAGGGGTGGTCTCCAAACACTTTACATGAACCTTAACAGCACTGTCATCTTTGATTTTCAACACTTCACGAATACACTAGTATTACTTTTACCCTCCTGCACATTTCTTCTTTATGAATAATTAGTATTAGATAGTATATCTGAAGTTTAACATTTGTAGACATTGTCAGTGAAGACTAGAAAACAACTGTCGATGTCATGAATGATTTCATTTTTGCAATTATTATTATTATTATACATAAAGGTTTTCAATCACTGTCCACATGTTCAAAATATCCATCATGCAAGGTCCTGAGTTCTTTTTTACAGGAGGGACAAAAAACTGTTAAAGACATAACAAGTGACACAAAGAGTCAATTATTGAGTGTATATTCCTGTCTTAATATAGCAAAACTTAGTTATTATACATCCTTTTAATATAAAATAAGGCAAAGTCTCAAACACAGCTTGTGGGAATCAGAATTTACATTTTTACAAATTTTCTTGAAATGAAACGTTTCATTGCTCAAAAGAAAAATGAAAATTTTGCAAGGAATTACTCACATAAAAAGTTTAAGTTTAGTGTTACCACACTAATTTCATAACGAATGTCATACTTTGCAAATTTATATGGGTGATGACATTTGCTATTTGTCTGGTTTACTATGAAGTTTACTTTTGGAATATTTATGACATACTTTTCCAATTTCTTTCCAAAATATATCTTTGAATAGAATATAACTTTTTCTTGCAACTGACTGGAAACCTCTTTTAGGACTTTTGAGTGATAAATAATTTTGAGCAATAGAATGACATTCACTGTTCACTGCATAAAATATCGCAACCCGGTGCACTAACTGCACTTTGTTCGCTGCTAGGTAGCTTCTGGTGAAAGTTTTACAATGTATAATCCATCACTGTGTGAAAGTACACTCATGTTACCATAAAGTGCGATTTTGAAGCTCTTTAAGTTCAGTATTATTTTGTAATACAGGAGGCCGAGATAGCAGCACTAGAAGCAGAGATCTCCCAGTTACAGGATCCACAGAGACTGCTGGCCAATGGTATTGTCTCTCCCCAACTTGAGGCATTACGTGTTGAAAATGCTAAACTAAAGTTTCAAGTTTCACATTTGGAGAGGGTAAAAGCTTGGATTTTTTCCCATTAAAGACATCACTTAATGCATTATTATTGAGATTAGTATTTTTTAAGGCCAAAATTTAGCACTAATCCTTGTGACAAGCAGTATGTTTTCCCAGTTTTCCAAAATTTCAAAGCTAAAGTTCCCAAAAGTAGACAAAAAAGATGTTTTCTTCTATCTATCAAGACAGTACCTATCAAAGTTTATGAAATACTTGAAAGACAATGTGCTTGTGAAGTCATTACTGAACCATATCAGTTCCTTCTAAAATGTAAAAATTTGATAAATGATACCACTTTAACAATGCCCAGTTTGGATGTTTGAAATTCTTCGTACTATTTTTATGTACCAAACATACAGCTGAACCTAGACAACTGTTGGGGGAAAATGGTCTTTAATTGATCATTGCCATCACCAGTGCATTACGGTTAAAGTTTTCAGACAAACAAGCTGCTTAATGTCAGTATATCTCCTTAATTACTGAACCATCACATAAAGGGTTGGTCTTGATAAGGGGCAGACATCAGATAGGTTTGGTTCTTGGTCAGAGATGGTCAAATATTGTAGTATTTTATAGAAAGCTTCTCAATTTCACAATGTTTCTTTGTACAGGTATCCCTTATATCCCTACTTCTAGCCACTACCACCATCCATTACACCCAGCTCCCCTCCATTGTTTTTACATTCCTCATACTAACTTGTATCTTTATTTTTTATGAAATTCCCTCATACCCACACACCTTCTCTACAGATCTGTTACCGCCTTATCTCAATACCCACACACCCCTACACAGACACACTCGCGCACAAAAAAAGACACACGCACACATTTTTTTTATACATCTGTCAATCTTTTATACCTATCCCAACCTTACTTATAAATGTAGCTGATACAGATTCTTAGTATCTCTGTATTTCCAATCCCCAAACACACACGCACTACTACCCTTCAAAAATATTTTTTAAAGTTACACACACAGACACACACACACACACACACACACACACACACTAAAAACAGTGTACATGTATTCTAAATGTCACTATTTTCCTCCACCTTACATCCCATATTGTTCTTTTTCTCTGTATTTTTGAATAGTTGTATGTTAAAATGTACATTGTAAAATGAAAGATAAAAGGGTTTTAAGAAAGTTTTTTTTTCTAACTATAGAATATAGAGAAAGAGCAGCGTCGTAGCCCTGATCACATGGTCAGTATAAATCAGATAGTGACTGACGTGTTTGCACTGGCCATCCGTCAGGCCTTCCCTGAAGTTGAAGATGCTGCCATACTTATACAGAAAGGAAAATTTGCGGACTATCAGTGTAACAGTGCAATGAATATATGCCAGGTAAAGTACATAACTCTGGCATACTGATCACTGGCCACTTTTCATAATTCTCAATTTCTGTATAATCATTTGACATGCAAACAAGAATTTCAGTTTTGTCAATGAAATGGATATATAATACTAAATTCAGTTAAAATTTGGTTAATGCCAGGGCATCAGACTTTGATGATGCTTAACATGTCATTTATCATTTTCATGATTTGCAGAAGCCTTGATCTTTTAGGACATCCCTGATAAATGTATGTATGGAACCTTAGTCCTAGTAAAATATGGTTATGCAGCCACTGCAACACTATTAAGCCATTTGAAACCGGAAGTTTCCTGCATAATATTGCTTCAGTAAATAATGTCATGTTTGTCTATTGCCACTGTGGCTGAGTGATAAAGGTTGCTGTATTTCAATCACTTGCCTATCAGTTCTTTGAGCCTCACTTGTGAGAAAGCCCTTTAGCTGCCTTGCCAAAGGTCAGTTGTTCTACCCTTGTTGCAACTGGTACCTGAATTTATGCTTTAACTTAGAATCCAACAAAAACAAATAATATTTATATGCCTGTGTGAACAGAACATTGTATATAAGCACTTGCACTGTGCAGGCAACATTCACAAAAATTGCAGACCTGTTAACCTGAGCAGTTAGTAATACTCTTTTGCTCTTTGAAATACTCTAAATTGTAGAAATTGACATTGTCCGCTCAGTAACTTGAGCAGTTCAAAGCCAGTGTTCACCAAGCTAGGTCAGAATGTTTATAGGCATAACATCTCAGCCAAATTCAATAATCAGCGATATCATCTTATTATCTGAAATTACTTAAAACTGTTGAAATTGGTTGTATTAGCTTAATAACATGGTCAGTCCTTAGCCAAAGTTCACCAAACTTTGATAGAATGTTTGTGGGCATAAGTAGTATTCCGTAGGTACACAAATTTCATGGATTTAAAGATAGAATTGGAACTTTATTATTTGGACTTAATTTCATGGATGAATGCAGCCGCCAGAGTCACTGCATATGTATGATTACACAGTAATAAGATGTTAAGTATTTGTTACAGAAATTGAAAGCCCTTGGTATTAAAAGTACACCACAAGAAGTTGCCAACAAAATAAAGGACCAGCTACCAAATGTGGACTTCTTTGAGAAGGTAATAGTATTGTATTTTCAATTTTGAATTAATTTGATACTTCTTTTTTATGCCCCCGAAGGGAGGCATATTAGTTTTCAACTGTCTGTCCGTTCGTTAGTTTGTTCGTTTGTTCGTTCGTCACAACGTTAACTTTTTGCATGAAGGCACTTTACTCGCGAACCACTGCACCCAGTACCTTCAAACTTCACGTGCTGATAGTACTTATTGAGTACACGACCCCTACTGACTTTGGGTCACCAGGTCAAAGGTCAAGGTCACAGGGGCCAATGTTTACTTTTTGCATGAAGGCACTTTACTCGCGAACCACTGCACCCAGGACCTTCAAACTTCCCATGCTGATAGTACTTATTGAGTACACGACCCCTACTGACTGGGGTCTCCAGGTCAAAGGTCAAGGTCACAGGGGCCAATGTTAACTTTTTGCATGAAGCCTCTTTACTCGCGAACCACTGCACCCAGGACCTTCAAACTTCACCTGCTGATAGTACTTATTGAGTACACGACCCCTACTGACTTTGGGGTCACCAGGTCAAAGGTCAAGGTCACAGGGGCCAATATTAATTTTTTGCATGAAGGCACTTTACTCGCGAACCACTGCATCCAGGACCTTCAAACTTCACCTGCTGATAGTACTTATTGAGTACACGACCCCTACTGACCTTGAGGTCACCAGGTCAAAGGTCAAGGTCACAGGGGCCAATGTTAACTTTTTGCATTAAGGCTCCTTACTCGCAAACCACTGCACCCTGGACCTTCAAACTTCACCTGCTGATAGTACTTATTGAGTACACGACCCCTACTGACTTTGGGGTCACCAGGTCAAAGGTCAAGGTCACACAGGCCAGTGTTAACTTTTTGCATGAAGGCACTTTACTCGCGAACCACTGCACCCAGGACCTTCAAACTTCACATGCTGATAGTACTTATTGAGTTCACGACCCCTACTGACTTTGGGGTCTCCAGGTCAAAGGTCAAGGTCACATAGTCCAATGTTAACTTTTTGTATGAAGGCACTTTACTCATGAACCACTGCACCCAGGATCTTCAAACTTCACATACTGATAGTACTTATTGAGTACACAACCGCTACTGACTTTGGGGTCACCAGGTCAAAGGTCAAAGCACTGCGGGGGCATTTGTCACCATTAGTGGCAGCTCTTGTTTTGCTTTTTTTTTCACGAAAATCTTGTGAGATTCTTTTTTGTTTGTGTCGTATTTGCTATAAAAAAAAATAATAGTAAACTTTTATTGCATGTTTTATTCTGGTGTGTTTTCAGTATTGATGACAGATTTGACCAGTTATTAGTCCTGTCAAAAATATATGAAAGTATTTGCAGTAGATCTTGTTGCAAGACTGAATAATTATGATAGATTCATATTGTTTTGCCTTTCAGAATGTGAGACGTATCGTACTTTTTTCTCACCTATATTTTTTTTTACATGTTAACAAACTTTCTTCAGTGAAAGCTCATTTCTTTTTGAGTTACACAAATATTTTGGTGGGGGTAGGGTGGGGAGAGGACTTAGATATACCCTTGTCCTTCAGTCTGTCAGTCCATTTGTCCATCTGTCAGAATTCATGCCATGCATGTCTCAAAAAATATTTGACATAGAGTCATCAAGCATCAAAGTATTGTTATTCAACATGTGAAGCTGGCACTTGTTTTGTTTAGCTCACCTGTCACAAAGTGACAAGGTGAGCTTTTGTGATCGTGCGGTGTCCGTCGTCCGTGCGTGTGTGCGTGCGTCCGTAAACTTTTTGCTTGTGACCACTCTAGAGGTCACATTTTTCATGGGATCTTTATGAAAGTTGGTCAGAATATTCATCTTGATGATATCTAGGTCAAGTTCGAAACTGGGTCACGTGCCATCAAAAACTAGGTCAGTAGGTCTAAAAATAGAAAAACCTTGTGACCTCTCTGGAGGCCATATATTTCACAAGATCTTCATGAAAAGTGGTCAGAATGTTCACCTTGATGATATCTAGGTCAAGTTCGAAAGTGGGTCACGTGCCATCAAAAACTAGGTCAGTAGATCTAAAAATAGAAAAACCTTGTGACCTCTCTAGAGGCCACATATTTCACAAGATCTTCATGAAAATTGGTCAGAACGTTCACCTTGATGATATCTAGGTCAAGTTCGAAACTGGGTCACATGCCTTCAAAAACTAGGTCAGTAGGTTAAATAATAGAAAAACCTTGTGACCTCTCTAGAGGCCACATTTTTCATGGGATCTGTATGAAAGTTGGTCTGGATGTTCATCTTGATGATATCTAGGTCAGGTTCGAAACTGGGTCACGTGCGGTCAAAAACTAGGTCAGTAGGTCTAAAAATAGAAAAACCTTGTGACCTCTCTAGAGGCCATATATTTCATGAGATCTTCATGAAAATTAGTCAGAATGTTCACCTTGATGATATCTTGGTCAAGTTCGAAAGTGGGTCACGTGCCATCAAAAACTAGGTCAGTAGGTCAAATAATAGAAACACCTTGTGACCTCTCTAGAGGCCATATTTTTCATGGGATCTGTATGAAAGTTGGTCTGAATGTTCATCTTGATGATATCTAGGTCAATTTCGAAAGTGGGTCATGTGCCATCAAAAACTAGGTCAGTAGGTCAAATAATAGAAAAACCTTGTGACCTCTCTAAAGGCCATATTTTTCATGGAATCTGTATGAAAGTTGGTCTGAATGTTCATCTTGATGATATCTAGGTCAAGTTCGAAACAGGGTCATGTACGGTCAAAAACTAGGTCAGTAGGTCTAAAAATAGAAAAACCTTGTGACCTCTCTAGAGGCCATACTTGTGAATGGATCTCCATAAAAATTGGTCAGAATGTTCACCTTGATGATATCTAGGTCAAGTTTGAAACTGGGTCATGTGCCTTAAAAAACTAGGTCAGTAGGTCAAATAATAAAAAAACCTTGTGACCTCTCTAGAGGCCATACTTTTCATGGGATCTGTATGAAAGTTGGTCTGAATGTTCATCTTGATGATACCTAGGTCAAGTTTGAAACTGGGTCAACTGCGGTCAAAAACTAGGTCAGTAGGTCTAAAATTATTAAAATCTTTTGACCTCTCTAGAGGCCATATTTTTCAATGGATTTTCATGAAAATTGATCTGAATGTTCACCTTGATGATATCTAGGTCAGTTACGAAACTGGGTCACGTGTGGTCAAAAACTAGGCCAGTAGGTATAAAAATAGAAAAACCTTGTGACCTCTCTAGAGGCCATATTTTTCATGAGATCTTCATGAAAATTAGTGAGAATGTTTACATTGATGATATCTAGGTCAAATTCTAAACAGGGTCACGTACCTTCGAAAACTAGGTCAATAGGTCAAATAATAGAAAAACCTTGTGACCTCTCTAGAGACCATATTTTTCAATGGATCTTCTTGAAAATTGGTCAGAATTTTTATCTTGATAATATCTAGGTCAAGTTTAAAACTGGGTCACATGAGCTCAAAAACTAGGTCACTATGTCAAATAATAGAAAAAACGACGACATACTCAAAACTGGGTCATGTGGGAAGAGGTGAGCGATTCAGGACCATCATGGTCCTCTTGTTTTGTTTGTGGGGGTGGGGGGCGTGGGGGGGAGATGTGGGACACTACAGATCTTCCGTTGTATTTTAAGCTAGAAAAATGTTAAAAGTTTTTGTTGATGGGACTTCTAAATTAACAAAACAGAAAAGTTAGCTTATATTTTTCAGCTTGAGGTTGCTGGACCAGGATTTATCAATGTGTATTTACGGAAAGACTACGTTGCTGAACAGGTCAACAGCATATTAAGGAACGGAGTCAAGCCACCAAGAATTCTGGCCAAGAAAAGAGTCGTCATTGACTTCTCTTCGCCTAACATCGCTAAACAGATGCATGTTGGGCATTTGAGGTAGTTACTGTCAATCTGTTTATAAGAATCACTCTTCAGACATGAAAATTGTTTTTATTTGGAGTGGGATACAGACAAGATCCCTCCACTACTGCTCAGTTTAACCAGTTTGGACAAAATCCTCCCTTTGAACACCCGAGTAGGGCGGTGGGTGGGTGGGATTTGGTTGGCATCCAAAAACATGTGTGCTGTCTTAAGTCGAACAGTTTTCATCCGATCTAGACCAAGTTCGATAACCACCCAAATCGCCCCAGGTACTCTTGGATTATTTCCCTTGAATTACTCGAAGAATTTGCCAGTTTCGCCTTGTCCGCTCTTAGTTTTCTTGCTGACAATATTTGAGGGCATAATTAATATCTTGGCCAAGTTCAGTAACCACCCAAATCACCCCATACGCTCTTGGATTATGGCTCTTGAATTACTCAAAACTTGCAAAATTAGCCTTGTCCATTCAAACAGTTTTGTTCCGATTGTCAATTTCATCCCACATGGAACTTCACAAATACCTTGATGCCTGGCCACTTAGCTCAGTAGGGAGAGCATTGGTCTACGGATCGCAGGATCACAAGTTCGATCCTCTGGTGGGGCATATGTTCTCCGTGACAATTTGATAAAAGACATTGTACAGAATCCAGGAACACTGGTAAGGTTAACTGCCCGCCGTTACATGACTGAAATACTGTTGAAAAATGGCGTTAAACCCAAAACAAACAAATCCTTCTTACTCCTTTTTTTGGCGGTGTTGACAAGGCATACAACATCAACATTATTACCTTTATGATACATACCTGAATATTTAGACACGTATTATATGACAGTCTGGCACTCTTGTTACCGTATGTATCCAGCTGTTCACTTCATTTTGTTTTAAATTAATAAATGTCATCTTAAATCTTGAATTTTTTGAAGAATAGGTAGAGCTATTGGAACGTGTGTCCATGTCAGTGTTGGCGTCCTGATGTTGTTTTTTTATGTAAGCTGGTATCACTTGTGGGAATGAATTGAGACTTCACACATTAACTGACGTACATTGCACAGAATCAATTTTTTTTACAAAATTATGCTCCTTTTACTACTTAGCAGTTTTTGGTTTAAGATTTTACATGTTAACTAGTATCTCAGTATCCATTAATGAATTGAAACTTAACACACTTGTTTTAACTGTTATGATCTGTAGTGCACAAGTTTCATAACTCTGCTTTGTATTTTTACAAAATTATGGCCTTTTTTCGACTCGTATTCCTTTAATAGACAAGGCTGTTTAAAAGTTGGGCTTTGCTGTTCTTCCACAGCTCTTGTTTCATTTCTGTTTCAGCTTTTGTTTAATTTTAACCTTTTTATTCATTATAATTATAGTGGGGATTAAATTCTTCATTCATTTGCTGTGAGTCTTTATTCACAGGTTGAAATATGTTGCAAGTCTTAGAAAAAAAGAAAATGAAAGTAGTGGTGTTCAGATCCAGTTAGTTCCTGTTCACATTTTGTTCATAATGGTCCGAGTTGACTGTACAGTTGTAGTATTTGAACAGACTTTAAATTGTCCTTGAATTCAATGACAGGCCTTTTAGACTTCTTGAAGTAAAAGTATATACATAGGAATGTATTTTGATGGATCATGAAATTTTCTTCGAGATAGCCATAATTTTCAGTGTTTGTGGTCATTTAGCCCTGACATCTGTGTTAAGGATAAAGTTGCACATAACTTTTGAAGAAGCGAGTGAGAACTATTAAAAAATCAAGGAAAAAGGACAGTTTAAGTAATCACTGCTGCAGTTTGAAAAGTGCACACATGCATTTTACTTTCCAGGTCAACAATTATAGGTGAAAGTGTAAGCCGTCTGCTGGAGTGGGTAGGACATGATGTTCTACGTTTGAACCATCTTGGTGATTGGGGCACCCAGTTTGGTATGTTGATAGCTCATCTTCAAGACAAATTCCCTGATTACGTCACCAAATCACCTCCCATTGAAGACCTTCAGGCTTTCTATAAGGTAAGGATTAAGATCAAGAAATATTTGGTTTTATTGGTCTTACATCTTTTGTTTTGCTGGGTTTGACATTGCATCAATGCAATTATAGGTCATATGGCCACTTTTCAGCTTTGATGATGAAGACCCCAGGTTTCCCTAGATGCATTATTTCATAATGGGCGAGCACCTGAGGAGAACCAGTGACCTTCCATAAGCCAACTGGATGGCTTTCTCGCATGAAGCTCTAACCCACATTGGCGATGGGCAAGTGATTCCAAGCCAACAACCTTAACCACTCAGCCATGGAAGCTCCTATTGGTCTTACGGCTGTTAGTTTGATTCTCTGGAAAGGCCAGTGTTCTTTGTGATAATATGGCCTGGGATTTTTCAGGACTGGTCCTGATTTCAGACTTTTGACATCCAGAATATCTCTATTTAACTCATTTAGAAAAGGAGATTTCAGGCTTGAGAACATAGATTTTTAGGCTTTAAAAAAATTGACTAAATCTCAGGTCTGAATATTTAAGATATAAGGCTATTTCTGACATTTTAATTCAGTTTTTCTTGAAAACCCTGGTTTTTAGATTTTGCTGTATTGTTAGGAGACATTTATTCAGAAGTTCCAGTCAGCAAACTTTATTTGCTAAGGAAACCTGGAAAAGCTATATCATTGACTTTATGAGATAGTTGTTATCTGCTTCAGGAATCGAAGATACGTTTTGATGAAGATGAGACATTCAAAAAGAGGGCATACAATGCAGTTGTCCAATTACAAAAATATGATCCAGATCACATGAAAGCATGGAATCTCATTTGTGATGTGTCTCGAAAAGGTTTGAAAATCAAATAGAAATTTGTTCGACATTGATTTCATTATGTCCTTGTTTTTTTTTAGCTCGACTATTCGAAGAAAAGGGGAGCTATCCTACTCGCCCTGGCGTCGGTGTGAGAGTGAGTGTCACACAAATGTTAAAGTTTGCGTACCACCCCAAATATTTTCAAAGTCCATTGAGATATTGCTTTCATATTTTGCGTACTTGTTTACCATCATGACCCCGTTCTGTAAAAAGAAGGAGGCAACTCTATCAAGCATTTTGACTGAATTATGGCCCCTTTTTGACTTAGAATAAATGTTAAAGTTTGCATACCACCCCAAATATTTTCAAAGTCCATTGAGATATTGCTTTCATATTTTGCATACTTATTTACCATCATGACCCCAGTCTAAAAACGAGGAGGCAACTCTATCAAACATTTTGACTGAATTATGGCCCCTTTTCGACTTAGAATATCCTTATTGTAATGTTAAAGTTTTACTCATTGCTTATATTATACTCTCAAGCACTGAGAATAGTCGAGCACGCTGTCCACTGACAGCTCTTGTTTTCATTACATCTAAAGTGACATTAGATTTAATAGTAATCACTGTTTTATTTTTACTGATGTTCTTGAGTAATGCCACTGTCAAATTGAAATTATCACGAATATCAATATGAATTATATTGTAGAACTTTGTGAATTCTTATCACTGGGAATAAGGCTGTTAATTTAGAACCCCCACATCCCTATACATCTACAATTAATTTGTATATTTGATTAGTTTATAATAAATACATTTCGTTAGGATGTTAAACATTTAAAGTAAAGATAAAAAGATAAAATAGAATTTAGTACAAGAGGGCCTGAAATATTCTTAACAGTAAAACAAGAATTTATCAAGGACACAAGCAGAGGAGCAAATTGTTGGAGTCATCCATAACTTTGAGTGACCCAGACTTTGATACAATAACAAATTTTCTTCGAAGAAATGGCGATGCATAATAAAGTTACAATTGTGTTTTTGTTTTTAAAGGTATCATAGATGTTATTTGCGTGAGACTTTCAGTATGCTGTTTGTAAATGGCATATTTGTAGAAACAACCAAGACGTTTTAAACTTCTATCTAATTTATCAGATCTGATTTTATAATATTTTCTTTTACTTATATTTGAAATAATACCTCACGTTTCTCTCTGTTTGCCAAAACATTTCATTTTGACCTCTGAAGTTGCTTAAAGTTTTTTTACATCATGTACTCAAGACTATCAGTAGCAATGAAGAATAGATTGAAATAGAAGAACCAGGTATCATGTTTGACTGATTTTACTACTAACTTTCGATTCAGCCATGGGAATTCTACAGAAATAATAACATAATATACAGCCTTGTATGGATTGCTTTTGTTGGGCCTGTGTGCTTGAGTCATTGTTACTGTCCGAGCAAAATAGTGTTCTGCTTTGTGTCTGAAGGCTAACAAAACACAATTTATTACATATATTTACAATTTTGTTTTCTTTTTCTGTCACATTGATTTATTTGATCTGTTACTGCACACATTTTGAGGTAATAGATTTCCAAAACTATAAAATCCTCAAGTGATGGCAGCTGTTTGAATAGCAAATGCTTTTCGCAGGCATCTTCTGGCAAAGAGCATGTTTTTTGCATGATAATATGACATGTGTAAAAAGATTGTAGGGAATCAAGATTTTTTGACCTCTTGAATTCTTGGCTTTTGCGATCAGTTTGAAAATTACTTAATATCAATTCAGGTGTTAAAATCTCTTTGCTAAGGTATTTAAAATAGCAGAGTGATTTCCCTTTTCAGAGTTTAAGAAGGTTTATGACAGGCTTGGCATAACAATTGTTGATCGAGGAGAGTCCTTCTATCAGGAGCTCATGAAAGATGTGGTTCGCGACTTAGATGATAAAGGTAGGTTATAAGTAATAATATATATGTTTCAGTACCTCAACATTATAAGTCTCAATGTCACAAGTTAGGTCCTCAGGCTACAGGAAATGGTTTAGAGGCCATGGGCTGGGTCTCTGGGCTAGAGATCACATCTGTGGGCTAGAGGTCACTAGTTTGGTTCCCCAGTTTAAAGTAGTAAGTTGGGTAATATTTAAACTATAGCCTGCAGGCGGCAAGTGATTCTGCCTTTGCGACCAGTGCAGACCAAGATCAGCCTGCACATCTGTGCAGGCTGATCATGGTCTGCACTGTTTGCTATTCAGTCAGTAAATTTTCAATGAACACCCCTTTGAATAATAAATGGTATTACCCAAATTGAATGATGGACCAGTCCATTTTAGAAATTTAGCAGGCTAAGGGTTAAGGTGATGCTTTGGATTCTTTTTCTTTTTGTCCCCCATACAAAATTTGTCTTAATTTTAACAATAGTTTGATATAAAAGAGAAAGTAATAGATGTTAAAGTAAATAAGTGCTTATCAAGATGCCTCTTTTTCTACAGAGAAAAAAACAAACAAACACAAAACATCTATTACAGTATAGTCATTACAATGAAACAAATGTTATATAAGAGAAAGTATAACTGCTTCAGTTTTTGTAAAAGTGTATTTCCTACTTGGAAAAACTGATGCTTTGGTTTCTGAGGCCTCAGGTAGTGAGGTTGTTACCTATTATTAGGTGATGGGTTAGTGCCTTGGGCTAGAGGTAGTGTATCGGTCCCTATGTTTAGGTGATGCATTGGGCCCTGAGGCTGGAGGTTAGTGTGTTTTATCCCTATGTGTGATTTATTGTATTGGAACTTAAGACGAGAAGTAGTGAGTTGGGTCCTGATGTTGTAAGTATTGTGTTGGTTCCTCGGGCTAGAGGTCTGGTTGATTTCAATGAGATGCAGGTTATAAGTTTCTTCTCCAGGCTAGAAGTTATGAGCTTGATTCCCTGGCTAGAGGAATATTCTCCTTGATAAAATGGGGAAACTGGGGAATATTTACAGATACATGAGAAGAACTAGTTCATGACTGAAACACTGATAAAAAAGTATATAAATCCCTCATACAAACAGAATAAGTTTTCTACAGTTTTGCTAATAATGTAACAGAATGGAATACTGTTACAGGAGTATATCAGACCCTCATATGAGCAAAGAAGTTTCCTGCAGTTTTGTTTATGATGTAATATGAAGTTTTACACATAATGAAAGAAAATAGAAACCTCGGAATTGTCTGAAATTAAGTATGATCCAGATCAGATAAACACCTAGACTCATTAAGTAAAGTGTGTGGGAAGTATCTTGATTGATTAAATAGGTCCCATTTAATTATCAGCAGATTTAGTGTAGGGAAATGTTGGCTTTTGTGCTAAACAAGATGTGTTGAAAGTTTTATAATTCTCTGTTAACTAATAAAGTCAAGAGTGAAGTTTAAGAACTTCTTTGGGTCCAAGAACTTGGGCAGATACCATATCAGAGTCGATTTTTTGTGATAAGCTCAAAAACTAATCAAATTATTCCTGTTACCACCATTGGAGTTCTTAAAAATGATGTTCTGGTAGAATGTAATTGGTGTTATCTTTTTTATCAGTATCTTTTTGGTATTCACCCCTTTTAACAGTTAATGGTAATGTCCAAATTGAAAGATGGATAAGTTCATTACAGAAATTTTGCAGGGAAAGGCATAAGAGTTCAAGGAAAAACATTGTTGTAGAAGGGGGATCAAACAGTAATTTGTAGCATTCAAGCCTTAAATGTAGGATATTACGTTGTGTGTTGATGACATTTTGCTGGCTATCTGATATTATGGAAATTTCAGTTTTAATCACTTCCTGATCTATGACAGAAGCAGGTACTAAATTTCAAAATTTCAATTAAAACTGAAACATGGTGTTCGTAGCATGCACTGTTTTACACTCATTTAACACTAATTGTGCAATACTTTATACTTTATTCCTCGGTTGTGTCAGTTCGTGTTAAATTATATCACAGAGAACAAACAAAATTGCTATGAATTGTACATTTAAGATTTGAAATGCATTAATATATGTTGTCATAAAAGTCTTGTTTTGTCAGAAATGGAAAATATTTAGCGAATATGAAATAAAACCATTTTAACAGTATTTAACCTTTAGCCTGCTGGCAGCAAGTGATTCTATCTTTGCAACCAGTGCATTTAACCATGTCTGTGCAAGCTGATCTTGGTTTGTGCCGGTCCCTGTTCAGTCAGTAAATTTTCAGTGAACACCCCTTTAAGTAATAAGTGGTACTGCCCAAATTGAATGATGGACCAGTCCATTTTACAAATTTAGCAAGGTAAGGGCTAAAGATATAAATTATCAGCATTAGTAATTTAAACAATAATGTTTTTTGGCAGGTTTTACTACAGTTGAAGATGGAAGAAAAATCATGTTCGTTGAAGGTCAGAAAGTCCCACTTACATTGGTAAAGTCAGACGGAGGCTACACTTATGATACATCAGATATGGCAGCGATAAAACAGCGACTGGAGGTAGAGAAAGGCACATGGCTTATATATGTGGTAGACGCTGGACAGGTAGGTGATTGTACTGTAACGTAAGATACTTTCACAAAACAGAAGTTTAGCAAAATTAAGAAACAGAATTGTAGCACAATGTTTACTCTTCATTTCAGCTCATATATATAATAACAAAGCCAGCCCGCTTAGCTAAATAGAGAGAGTGCAGATCTATGGATCACGGGGTTGTGAGTTCGATCCCCAGGCAGGGCATTTTGTTTATTTGATAGAAGACATTATGTCTGAAATCATTCATCCTCGACTTCTGATTCATTTTGCGAAGTTTGCAGTTACTTGTGGTACTGGTACAGAATCCAGGTTAACTGTCCTGTGTTACATAATTGAAATACTGTTGAAAAACAGCGTTAAACCCCAAAACAAACAAATCAATAAAAACAAAGTCATCGGAAACGCTAAGTTAGTGAAAAATTATTTTAAAAAAAATGTTTCTAATTTTTTTACCACAGGGCCCTCATTTGGAACTAATATATGCTGCAGCACAGAAAGCTGGCTACTACAGTCCCAAACTGATACGGGTAGAACACGTAGCCTTTGGTGTTGTTCTTGGGGAAGACAAGTAAGTGCAACTTTTACAAGGGATGAGAGCAAAAGAGGTTTAAGTGCATTATGAATAAAGAAATAGATAGACCTTTTTCGCTTTCACCTCGCAATTTAATTTCATCCAGTTATCTTCCATATTTGCATTTCAGCCTGTATATATGTGTTTAGTCATATTTTGTTTGTTGTTGTTGCCTCATTGTTGGTCATTTATTCATTTATTCTGAGGTTAGAATATTAGCCTAGTTACATTTCTGTATGTTTGTGCAGTTACATTTCTATATGTTAGTCCAACTATATTTCAGTGTAGTAGTCCAGTTACATTTCTGTGTTTTATTCCACCTTCAGACAAGTTAACTTCTGGGTAGTAGTCCGTCTAAGGTTTTGTGTATTAGTCCAGTTTACATTTCAGTGATTTTATGAGTGTTGTTATTAAGATACCTTCTGTATCTTTGATGAAGTAACTTGACTTGAATTGTATATTATTTTTTTCGCAACTTGAGTAATATTGATTTTGCAATTTTAGTTACATCAATGTTGTAACTTGAGTTACATTAATGGAGTAACTTGGGTCACATTTATGAGATAACTTATGTTGTTGTGATAACTTGAGTTATACAAGTGTATTAACTTGAGTAAAACTAACTAATGTGGTAATTTGATTTACATTAACTTGATAACTCATGTTAAATTAATGTGGTAACATGAGTTCCATTAATATGGAAATGTTGAGTTAAATTAATGTGATAACTTGAGTTCCATTAGTGGTAACTTGTCTTCAGTTACAGTGGAGTCCGCTTATTTGCATACCCAATTTGTCAAAGCAAAATATGCGAATAACCAGGCTATTCGTTTATCAGAATACACGTATATGGCATCTGTTTCGGTATGCTTCGGCTGCTCTAGGAGCAATGGTTATTACTTTGAATCAATACGGCAACATTAATTGGAAAATGTGTCACTAATGGAGTGATTAATCGTACCTGTGTATGTTTTAAACAAATAAAGCTGTAAACGAAATACTGTTGAAGTATTTTCGACGAATTGATAGCGAAAGTACTGTCCTAATTATAAGAAGGAAGTAGAACGTCATCAGCGGTGTAGCATAAGAACTGCTACAAGTGTGAGAATCACGTTGACGAATTTGTCATGCACCGATTGTCACCTAGGCGATGTGAAACAGCTGATCGGCTAGAGTAATTCACAGTAAATTGTTGGCGTCTTTTGATCATTTTTATCGCTGTTTGCGACCAAATTAGTGGACTTTTAGCCAAATGTTTTATGCAATTAAGCGGGACGAATTTTAAAAATTCAATGCAATTATGCGAAAATCTTTAAAGGTAACTATATAGGGATCGATCGGTGCTTCAAGTTCGTATGCGAATATCCGGGATATGCGATTAACCGATATGCAATTAAGTGGAACGTACTGTACTGTGGTAACTTGTCAATGAGTTAAATAATATGGTAACTTGAGTTCCACTAAATTGAATATAGTAACTAGAGTTCTATAAATATAGAAACTTGAGTTAGAAATAATTGTAGAATAAAAAGCTACAAAAAAGAACGATGATAATAATTTTACAGTCATGTTTATGCAATAGCAGATGCTTTCTGTTACTGTGAAATTAATGTGGGTATTAAGTCTTCTAATTTTTGTCAAAGTGGTATGAATTTTGGGATAAATATAGAAACTTGAGTTAGAAATAATTGTAGAATAAAAAGCTACAAAAAAGAACGATGATAATAATTTTACAGTCATGTTTATGCAATAGCAGATGCTTTCTGTTACTGTGAAATTAATGTGGGTATTAAGTCTTCTGATTTTTGTCAAAGTGGTATGAATTTTGGGATTCAGGGGTTTTTTTTAGGGTCAGTTTGACTTTTCGCCAACAAATTCACCAGTCAGAAAACGTTGGCCCCAGTGGCTCCAAAGTTGGAGCCGAGTGTCTGTGAGAGGCAACATGCCACTTTTGTTAAGATATAATAACAATTACAGGCATTCAGTAACAAATACTTACATAGTTATTAAAATGTATTTCAGTCATTTAAACAGCAGTTAACAATTATGATATACAAAAAATTTATGTAAAAGCACATAATTGAAGTAAACGAAGTTGTACTGAAAAATGTTATAACAGCATTAAATATTCCTGTACAGCTTTGATAGTTGGTGTGTACCATGCCAAGTGCCTAACAACTTTAGAATTTTGCAGTTTTTGAAATGTTGGCTGTTGTCCGAAAGGAACCCTCATGTTTACGTTTTGTAGTTTTACTAGGTGTAGACATCTTGTAACATATGATGGACATATATGTATTTTTCTTCTTATATAGCAGAGATGAAAGTAACTTATTAACTTAATTATCATTATTTGGTAATCATTTAAATAGACGTTCATTCAAATAATTCAAACTGTAAATCTACATACATACCTTCCTTTAAATCAGCAAGGTCAGCTTTGACTTCTATGAGAAAAACCTGATCGCTGATTCTTTTAGTTGTATTTTTTGTTGGCTCTGGACACTAAAATTCACAGCCTGAAGATTTTTAGTGACACCATGTATTTTTTTGTCACATATGGTGCCATTGGCAACCGACAGCAAGAACCCTGGGATTGAAAATAAGATGTATGATTTAATTTGTTCTGTGGGATTTAATGTTGCAGATTGACATATCCCAGGAAATCCATAAAAAATAAGTCACTCACAAATACTAATGATTTCAAAGTATTGCATTTGTAAAGGAGGAGAAAAATGATACTTTGCGTGATTATCAGAAGAAATTCAACTGCATGTATTTCTGATATTTGAGCTATGTCTCTGTCTTTACAAAGGAACAAAAAATAGAGCAGTAACATCACGACATTATTTTACAGGTATATCAGGTATCTCTTGACGTAATTAGTCAGTGAAAGAAAGGTCAGTACACTAACAAAAGTATGAAAAATTGTAACTATTATAAATTATTTCCTTAAAATAATTTCATTTATTCCTCGAGACTTAAAATGTTTGTTAGTTGCTAAGGATTCGGGATTAATCGGCCTTTATTATTCAGTTGAACTGGTTCTCGTTTTATTAATACAGTACTGATGTGCATGTTCAGCGAGCCGAGAACACAGCCAGTTGTTCGATATAAAAGCAAAAAGCCCGTGCAGATTTCTCACATTGCGTCTGAAAGGGCGAATAGACCGTTATTATACACTGACAGAATCTACAGTTCTTCTACATGTCGTTCAGTAAAGATAAACTTAAAGTAATCTTAAATTGAGATGCCGCATGAACGTGTTAGACCTAAACGACAAGGCCGGGAAAGGAAGGACGAAGGTCACAGGCAAAATGTAAGAGCAAAATCGTCAACAACAGGAATATCACCATAGGACGAGAGGAGAGAAACAAAAGGTCGGCCAGGAACGAGGTGCGGAATCAGATACATCAACATGACCTTGGAGCACGAGGGACCGGTAATTGTACAAACGATATCGAGAAAGAAGAAACAGACAGTTACAAGATAATGCTGGTGGGTGTATTAATAATATTATTGATTTTTTAAGTATTTTGCATGGTTCGGGTATTTCACAAGACTATGTCATGGTTAGAGGTAAAATTTCAAGGAGGGTGTGGCGGTGTAAGTGTATAGGTCATCTATACTAGGCTCGTCTGTATAGTCAGCATGTCTAATATTGAACAAAAAGTTACAGTCTGTAGGAAGATGCGCAAATTAAATCATACCTTCTGTTAGTCTTACCAGTGTCTTATTGGCGGCACATCTGCTTTCCTCCCTTGAACAGATTTTCAGAGACGAATATATCAATTTGGCATTATTGCCGGTCAAAGGGGGCATTTAGTTATCAAAACGTTTTTTGTAAGAAAGACATTTTAGACTGTCTACCGACGGTCAGGCTGAAACACTCGGGCAGAATTATTCTATATGCAGTGGTCGTAAGCGTTCATTATTTATGCGGCGACATATCTAACCAATCAGTGATAAAGTTCAGAAAATGCTTTGTTACATGTACAAGTTTTAGCATGGCGTGTGCTCGGTGGGCAGTTTCAGTTGCGTCGGGTGATATCGCCCGCATCCTGGTCTTAAAACATAACAGACTTGTGGTGGCGATGTGTGCAGGTTAATGACGCAGCGGAAACGGTTCGGGCGAGTACACGTCACTGCATGTGCAATTACTTCATTAATATTCAAATTTTCCATAAAAAAGCACATACTTCGCTCCACATTCGGGAGTGTCCTGCAGTCAGTATAACTTTTCAGTGAAGTATCAAAACCAAATCCCGGGATAATTTGCAAGTAGAACATTTCAGAGACATTTTAGGGGTCAAGATTGGGGTCGCGCCCGGAGATGAAGTTCAAATGAAATTTCGTCTCAGAGCTCAAAAAAAAAAAAAAAAAGAAATATCGATATAGTTAACTTAGCAAATTCACCGGTCAAAGTAGACTATATCGACCCAAAATAACAGCTGTTAAATTTCTAAAATAGGTCAAGATCTAGGTCAAGGGACTTGTCATCAAAAAACGCAAAACGCATACCGTCTAGTACGTTTAATAGTCTTCTCTGCTAACACAAACACTGGACTGACACAGAAAGTTTTTATTTTGATACAACACTTCCTTTTGAGGAATGGATAACATTGCAAAATTTGCTAGGATTTAAAGATACGCCACAAAATACCTGTATTCTTTTGTATTTCCACGACGGTAGTTTTACATGATCTGCATGAAAAGATTGAAATATACAAGTATTTAGTAACAAGTTGACGGTGACATAGATTAGGCCAAAACAAGGCGTTTAATGACTTAATACTATATTTAATCAATGTAACAATATGTACAGAAATTAGTGTATTAAGTTAAATTTCGAACACATTTGGTTTCTTCAATGCAAAGTAGTCATTCTATGCTATGCTCTTAAAACTATGATGATAAGAGATTGATCGAATAAGTTTTTGCATACGAAGCTGTAAAACTCATTTATTTAAGGAAGGGCCTTGATTATCCATCATGGCTGTATATTACTTGTAATTTAAGAATGATTTTCATGAAGTTTCCGTGGTTAAAAAGAAAAGGTTACTAGGTCGTGGTGGGCATTTAAGAATTTTGTGTTGAAATCAAACATGAAATCAGGCAAACAGCAGAACTATCTAGACGATTTTACTGGAGGTGGTTTTGCGGCTTTAAATGTATTTAAGGATTTGATAGCAGTTGGCAAACGAAAAAACAAAGCAATAATGATTGAAATTTTGGGGTTCAGAGCCTAATTTGTAGACCTACAGATGGTGATCCGAATTCTGACCACTACACTTCAGAAAGTAAATTAAAAAAAAAAAACAAACAAAAAAACGATTGTTTCACAGAATAATTTTTATTCAGGACTGCAGATGTATGTGGATTGTTTCGTCTCTGCTTCATCCGGCTCATTCTGTTGATTTAGCAAGCCTATCACCACATAAGGGTTGAGATTTATTTAGATTTAACAATACTAGGATTCTTGCGATATTACAGTCGGTATACCCGTTTTTTTTTTAGGACTATTTTTGGATTACCAATCAGGGTAAACAGTTGTTTTTTCTGCAAATGCTTGGGTGAAGGTTGGATTAAAGGTCATTGGTGTCACGCAAACTGTTGCCTGACACGTGGCATAAATGTGGCATAACTTCCGATAGAATTGTTCTAGAACTATTATATTATTCCCCATTTATCTGGGTACCGACTTGTCGAATAAAGAAATCAAATTCAGTGGCGATTATGTTTGGGTGCCTTCATATAAATATTTTATTCAAAACCAATCACGTGCCTGGTCGTTTTAATGGCATTTGAAATGGCCTGCTTCGCCTTCAAATTGAAAAGTTCAAGACATTCTTTATTTAGAACAAAGAAGTATAAAATACACATTTTATTTCATTGGTCGGAAATCTCTACCGATTCTCTGATAATGTGTAGCACTGCTTTTAAAAGCATTTGAAATATTTCGACAATTATAACCGTAAAAGTATAGCCTATACTTAGTGAATACGTCATCATGTTTATTCATGACGTATGGTTTAGTGTAAGGGTTCTCATCAAAGTTTATCATACCTTACGAGCATTATTTTCATTAGTTTTTATATGAGAGTGTTTTAAAGTAATCTATTACAGGGTTGTCATACGGAATCAAATTCATTTTTGCGGCGGTAGACATAAACCTGTTTTATTGCAGATTTATTATAACTACGATAAAGGATGTTTACAGTTGTTTTCATATTAGCCTATTTTGGCAGGCCACCTATTCAGATTAATTAAGAGTACTGGTAGATTCAAGCGTCGGTGGGATCCGGTATTTAGAGAAGAGGCTGACCTGTCTTTTACGGACAGTATTTGGTTATACGTTTAATAAATTCTAAGACAAATCAGAAAGGGGATTTTATTTTGTTGAAAATACAAAACGAAACCAGTGTGGCTTGCCCATAATTCCATTAATTTAACGCGATTCTATGAAATATTAAGATACTATTTTCTTATGGGCAATATCCCCCGAGTCAAACATTCAAAAGACCAAATAGTTCAAGCAGTTTCTGAGAAAATGTTCATCGCTACCGACGCTTTACATGCTAGAGGTTTAAATTTATGACAATTATTTCACAATTTGGACACAAATTCAAATAAAAACTTGTGTGTGCCAAAAGTTGATACAATTCTTCATTGATTTAGGTAAACTATTTAAACAATATCCGAAATTACGAATTTTTGGTGATTTGAAACTATGTATGTACTTTTACCATGTATACACGCAAATAAAACAAATAATTTTTCATGACTACTTACTGTGATTCAGAAGTTCTGACGTCACAAATAACCTAACATCGAATTATTTTGTTAAGATCTAGTTTGCCCAAGATTTTTACGGTTAACCAAATCACACTATAATGTGTTATGCCACAGCAACTTTTTTCCCGGTAAAATGTTGTTCAGATTTATGCTATTAGGGATAAGTGCATCAATACGCTTAATAAGTTTTTCCTGTACGTACTGATCATTCGTATTAGAAATATTACAGTATCTTTCGGTAACACCGCGTGATATTTTCGACTCCAGCGGTTGGCTGGCCGTGTGGATTGAATGTTTACCTATATTTTATGCGTTCGCTATAATTTCTTTCGCGCGGATTCATTGCATTTTACTTGAGATTTGCCGCGGTCACAGAGATGCTTTAATAGAAAATTGTAAATGTCTAATATTTCTTTGTGTTGATTTTTTGGGGGATAAATTTTTGCAAAATTTATTGTGGCGGAAAAAATCAATAAATCGAGAGGAGACGGACCGCATGGTGTTTGTTAAACAGCTTTCTAGCACTGAGTGTTTGGTAGCAGCTCTTGACTTGCTTCGTGGCATCGTTTTGGTGCGGAGCCGTGGTGAGCTGAGGTCTGCTGTCATACATTCGGGTGTGGTCCGTGTGCTGGGTGCCGTCTGCGGTTTTTAGGGGTCATCGCATCGCGTGTTGTCTCATGCTTGCGCCTGGTCTCCTCTCGCTTGAAGATAGAGCGGCCAAAAACATGCCAACTTAACTTTTCAATGTTTTTCTCAGATCTATTGATGCATTTACCTTAGCAGATGTAGAATATATTAATTTAGAAATCAAGTATTTTAAGTCATTTGTTCGTCATAATGTGTTATATGATCTTAAAACATTTAACAGTATAACAATGAGATAAATAAAAGACAAAGAATGGTACATGTTCTTATTTTATGTCGAGTAATATGGAATAATATAAATTATTTCCTTAAAATAATTTCATTTATTCCTCGAGACTTAAAATGTTTGTTAGTTGCTAAGGATTCGGGATTAATCGGCCTTTATTATTCAGTTGAACTGGTTCTCGTTTATTAATACAGTACTGATGTGCATGTTCAGCGAGCCGAAACACAGCCAGTTGTTCGATATAAAAGCAAAAAGCCCGTGCAGATTTCTCACATTGCGTCTGAAAGGGCGAATAGACCGTTATTATACACTGACAGAATCTACAGTTCTTCTACATGTCGTTCAGTAAAGATAAACTTACCCTCCCGCCACACCCCTAAGGTTGCTAATGCAGTAGTTTTTTATGGTTAACTTAGTTTTTTTGGTGAAAGACCTGACATTCTGGAGAAATTTGTGTCAGATTTGCTGCGTTTTGTATTATACTTTCAGGGTACAGATTTCTTATATGGCGTTTATTGAAGATGTCAGTGAGCTGTTAGTGCAACGTACACTGTGAAGTCTCCGATATCCCAATTATAATCATACTCAAAGAAGTTACGAATGAATGTTCTGTGATAGAAGCCAAGTCGAAGGAACTTCAAAGTACCGTAGATAGATAATTCCTGGAAATTAACTTTTGGATAGTTCCCGATTTATGGAATTCAGGTGTATTGTGTTGATAAATAACAGCATTCGTTAGAATGTTTTTAACTGGAGCTGTCTGCTTTTTTAGGATATCGGAAATCAAATTAATGTTTAAGACATTTTCTGTAAAAGAATATATAGGAAAGAAATTACATGAACTTGTGTATTACTTTAGCTTAGGTATTTTCATTTATATCTTAGCTTCTAGATAAAAGATAAGGCTCACTGGCAGTTATTTATGTGTTTTGTAATTTTTATGAATCGGTAATTATACCTTAAATGTTAGGACTGTCGCTCAAATAATGTTGAATTGAGGGGATCAGGCGAGATATCGAGTTAATTAGATTGCTAAACAATAACCGGTTGGGTGTTGTTTTGTGGCGATTTATACGGTAGACGCCGAACTAGAGATATATCTATGCGTTTGGTGTGATGAATTTTATTCGGAACAGTTCAGTGTAATTTGCGTTGTCGTCTGTCAGTTATGGACACGGTCCGCTCAGTTTGGTGAAGCTATGTTTGCCTTTATCGGGCCTATCACAAGGGCATTATTGTCTTAAACAGTGCACCAAAGGTTTTTCATTGCAAAAGATGCACCTTGCTATTTAAGGTTGGTTGACCTGAAGTTGCTTCGGGTCACTAGGATTTCGTCCTTATAGTACTGGCGAGTCCTAGATTGCATTGCGTTTCGTTGCGTTGCTTGCTTGTGAAGTGGTTGTAGTGCACCACTATAGGTTCTGGTGATGCCTAGGTTGCTTTGCTTTTTTGCGTAGTGAAGCTTCTATAGTGAATAATTACAGTATTGGCGAAACCTAGGTTGTGTCTGTAATGTATCACTATGGTACTGGTGAGGCCCAAGTTGCATTCCGTTGTCCGTAGTGCTTCACTATAGTGTTGGTAATGCCTATGTTGCGTTGTTTCTTGCGATATGAAGTGTCTGTAATGCATCACAATGGTACTGGTGAGGCCCTGGTTGCATTCCGTTGTCTGTAATGCTTCACTATAATGTTGTGTGGTGCCTATGTTGCGTTGCTTCTTGCAAGGTGAAGTGTGTCTGGGGTGCATCAGTTGGTGTTTTGTGTGGTAGGCCCGGTCAGTCCGTATTTTAGTTTTACTAGCTGAAGAATTGGGCTGTCTCATGAATATTTAACGCGTGCCGTTTTCGTGGACAATAATGCCGATATTGTCGTTCTTGTTTTAGCACAGACATATATCAGACAGCTTTCTAGCACTGAGTGTTTGGTAGCAGCTCTTGACTTGCTTCGTGGCATCGTTTTGGTGCGGAGCCGTGGTGAGCTGAGGTCTGCTGTCATACATTCGGGTGTGGTCCGTGTGCTGGGTGCCGTCTGCGGTTTTTAGGGGTCATCGCATCGCGTGTTGTCTCATGCTTGCGCCTGGTCTCCTCTCGCTTGAAGATAGAGCGGCCAAAAACATGCCAACTTAACTTTTCAATGTTTTTCTCAGATCTATTGATGCATTTACCTTAGCAGATGTAGAATATATTAATTTAGAAATCAAGTATTTTAAGTCATTTGTTCGTCATAATGTGTTATATGATCTTAAAACATTTAACAGTATAACAATGAGATAAATAAAAGACAAAGAATGGTACATGTTCTTATTTTATGTCGAGTAATATGGAATAAGAATTTATGTTTGCTATTGTGTTATAATTTTGAATGAACAACTCTTAATACCAAGAGATGATGATTTTTTTTGTTAGCAAAGTTAACACAGTCACATCTGTGCATACAAACCACCCTAGGGAAATATAGCATGTGGTCTTTGTTTACAGGGGGTCTTTCATATCAGGTTAAAATGTGCTGTTTGTCAGTAAATAGGAACAGAAAACAGTGATCTTTCAAAGTAGGATATAGTATTATGGTCTCTGTTCAGAAGTGGTCTTTATTCAGAAGTTTTCTTTATTTAGAAGTGATCTTTATTCAGATATGGTCTTCTTTCATAGATGATCTTTGTTCAGAGATGATCTGTATTCAGAGGTAATTTTAGTTTAGAAAGGTCTTTGTTCAGAGATGGTCTTTATGTGGAGGAGGTCTTTATTCAGAGATGGTCTTTATTTCAAGGTGTAATTTATTCAGGTGTTCTTTACTTAGAGGTAGTCTTTGTTCAGAGATGGGGATCTTATTTAGAGCGGATCTCTGTTCAGAGGAGGTCTTTTCTCAGTTGTGACCTTTGTTCCGAGCTGGTCTTCATTCAGAGGTGGTCTTTGTTCAGATGTGGTATTTATTCCCAGGTGTCCTTTATTTAAACGGTACTCTTCAAAGAAGGCTTTTTAGTACAGAGTCAGAAGTCGACACAGGAAGAATCTTAGTATTTTGAAGCAGCATTAAGCCCTCGGCCGCATGTCTCATTTAAGAAACTTAACTTTATTTTCTTGTTAGAAAAATCCTAGAACAGTTAAGTGCCTTGAAATCATGATGCCATATTGATAAATTGTTATGCAGGCTAAAAGTCTAACCATTTTTCCTGATTCAATTTTCTGTGAATAATTGTCGTATTGTTACAGGAACAAGATATGGAAAATAGATTTTGTATGTTATATCTGGGTAAAAGTTTGTTCTAGAATTCAGAGAGGATGAATCATATACAGAATAAACAATTCTTTTAGTTATTATGCTACTTCTGTAACCTTTAGCCTGCTGGCAGCAGAAGATTTTGCCTTTGCAACCAGTGCAGATCAAGATCAGCCTGCACGGCACGGATGTGCTGGCTGATCATGGTCTGCACTGTTGGCTATTAAGTCAGTAAATTTGAAGTGAACACCTCTTCAAATAATAAATGGTATTGTCCAAATTGAATGATGGACCAGTCCATTTTAGAAATTTAGCAGGCGAAATGTTAAGGCAAACACTTCTGAAATATTTCCGTGTTCTTGTTGTTAATAGACCTTGCTGGTTGAACCCAGTTTTCAGGGACTGCAGGTTTGCACCTCATTCTGTCCATCAGTCCACCCCATCCTTGTCCAGTCTATAACTCTGCCAGCCTTCAAGTGGTTTTGGTATAACTTGGCATAAAATGTTTCCTGTAGTGAGATGAAGTATCACACTCCGAAAGACATTAAATTGAGGGATGAATGTGAAAGAAGTCTCAAGTGCTTCTTTATCTATGTAGTCTAAGTCCTAATTCACATTCACCCCTCGAAGTTTTATTTAGAACTATGTTTATATATATCATAGAATATGATGCATTAATGACCATGATGAATTCGCTACAGGATTAATTTTTTTCCGGTGTTCACACATGTGTTAACCCTGTCAAGTAACGGACTCATTGAATAGAGCATGGAAGCAGCGTTGATTAGATATGTGTGTTAGACTTAAGGTATTTAACAAAAGTTTAAATTCTTCAAAGTGTTCTTTTTAGCTGAAAATAGACGCAACAAATATATCCTGTTTTGCAGTACAGTGAAACACCGTTCGCTCGAGCATCGATGACTCGAGCACCCGGGCTCGCTCGAGCAATTCATGTGGTCCCGGCCGATTTCCTTCTATTTTCTATGTGAAATTACCATGGCTGAGTCGAGCATCGATAACTCGATCGCTCGAGCATGACACCTGGTCCCTGTGTGTTAGTTTACTCTTTGTTGCTTTTGGCAAACTCAAGCAGAGGTGTCAAAAATTTTCACGCCTTCGGCGGTCAGAATGTATCGGTTAATTTAAAATTTTCGCACGTCGTGAGCATTGCGTGGTCTATTCCCCGACTATCTTAAATGTTTGTTTGTCGGTATACTTGATCTAATAATGAGATTAATTATTGATGAAAGGTTGAAGAAAAGTTTTTTTTGATCAAATATTGATCAATTGCTGTTTGTTTGAAATTAAAGCAAGTATGTTATTACTTATTACATCTTTTCTGCGGGATCGAAAAGATAATTATGAGATCTTAATATTTTAATCAGCAGTTGATTGCATGTAAATAAAGGAAATAATGCACTTGTTGATAAATTGCAAAAATAAAATAAAAAATCTTAGTTGTTTCTTCACAAGTGCCATTTACAAATTGCATATTGAAACATCTATCATAGATAACGTTTGTAGTATGTTTTTATGAAAATGTCACGAGTGTGCTATTATTACGCATCACCGTTTCCTATGCGAATGGTCCCGATGACAGTTGGTAAAACAAACTTCAATTTTCTTCGTATGTTGGTCAATGTTTGGGTCGCTCGAAACCATGGATAACTCAAGCATTTTGCTCATCCCCTTCTGACCTCGAGCGAGCGGTGTTTCACTGTATTTCATTTGTGCAGTTTTTAGCTCACCTGTCACAAAGTGACAAGGTGAGCTTTTGTGATCTGTAAACTTTTGCTTGTGACCACTCTAGAGGTCACATTTTTCATGGAATCTTTATAAAAATTGGTCAGAATGTTTACCTTAATGATATCTAGGTCAAGGTCGAAACTGGGTCACGTGCGGTCAAAAACTAGGTCAGTAGGTCTAAAAATAGAAAAACCTTGTGACCTCTCTAGAGGCCATATATTTCACAAGATCTTCATGAAAATTGGTTTGAATGTTTACCTTGATGATATCTAGGTCAAGTTCGAAACTGGGTCAAGTGCCCTCAAAAACTAGGTCAGTAGGTCAAATAATAGAAAAAGCTTGTGACCTCTCTAAAGGCCATATTTTTCATGGGATCTGTATGAAAGTTGGTCTGAATGTTCACCTTGATGATATCTAGGTCAAGTTCGAAACTGGGTCGTGTGGCCAAAAACTAGGTCAGTAGGTCTAAAAATAGAAAAACCTTGTGACCTCTCTAGAGGCCATACTCTTGAATGGATCTTCATGAAAATTAGTCAGAATGTTCACCTTGATGATATCTAGGTCAGGTTTGAAACTAGGTCACGTGCGGTCAAAAACTAGGTCAGTAGGTCTAAAAATAGAAAAACCTTGTGACCTCTCTAGAGGCCATATTTTTCAAGAGATCTTCATGAAAATTGATCAGAATGTTCACCTTGATGATATCTAGGTCAGGTTCGAAACTGGGTCACATGCGGTCAAAAACTAGGTCAGTAAGTCTAAAAATAGAAAAACCTTGTGACCTCTCTAGAGGCCATATTTTTCAAGAGATCTTCATGAAAATTGATCAGAATGTTCACCTTGATAAAATCTAGGTCAAGTTCGAAACTGGGTCACATGCGGACAAAAACTAGGTCAGTAGGTCAAAAAATAGAAAAACCTTGTGACCTCTCTAGAGGCCATACTCTTGAATGGATCTTCATGAAAATTGGTCAGAATGTTCACCTTGATGATATCTAGGTCAAGTTTGAAACTAGGTCACGTGCCATCAAAAACTAGGTCAGTAGGTCAAATAATAGAAAAACCTTGTGACCTCTCTAGAGGCCATACTTTTCATGGGATCTGTATGAAAGTTGGTCTGAATGTTCATATTGATGGTATCTAGGTCAGGTTTGAAACTGGGTCAACTGCGGTCAAAAACTAGGTCAGTAGGTCTAAAATTAGAAAAATCTTTTGATCTCTCTAGAGGCCATATTTTTCAATGGATCTTCATGAAAATTGGTCTGAATGTTCATCTTGATGATATCTAGGTCAGTTTCAAAACTGGGTCACATGCGGTCAAAAACTAGGCCAGTAGGTATAAAAATAGAAAAACCTTGTGACCTCTCTAGAGGCCATATTTTTCATGAGATCTTCATGAAAATTAGTGAGAATGTTCACCTTGATGATATCTAGGTCAAGGTCAAAACAGGGTCACGTACCTTCGAAAACTAGGTCAATAGGTCAAATAATAGAAAAACCTTGTGACCTCTCTAGAGGCCATATTTTTCAATGGATCTTCATGAAAATTGGTCAGAATTTTTATCTTGATAATATCTAGGTCAAGTTCAAAACTGGGTCACATGAGCTCAAAAACTAGGTCACTATGTCAGATAATAGAAAAAACGACGTCATACTCAAAACTGGATCATGTGGGAACAGGTGAGCGATTCAGGACCATCATGGTCCTCTCGTTTTTTTATTTCTTCCTACGCAGACAAATACATTACTAATGAGTTGGAACATGTGTTATTATACATAGAAAACCTTTTATCAGAAATTATAATCCTTGCTTCTGCAAACTGAATACTGTAATTTATGAAGACGTATGACAAACAACTCATCTTGCATATCAATTTCCAATGCAAATTGTTGATATACGGATCTTGATAATAAATAGGTCCATGTGGTTGTTTCAGAGTTTTTAAATACATAAAATAGTAATATCAACAAGCAAATTGGTTATATACTAAGACCTTTGTTCTTTCATTCGCATGAGTATTAGAGGTGATGGTGTTTTGGTAGCTTGTAATAGGAAATTGGAAATGTAGGCAGTTGACATATATTACAAATAAAAAAACTTAATTGTCTATAGATTACAAATGGAGCATTACTGACCTTTCGATGCCTGCATTCAAGGCTTCTAAAGTGCTGCCTTCATTTAAAAAAGATGCTGTCTTCAAAAATGTTTCTAGGATGCCTACCTTCAAGGACATTTCTAAGATGCTTGCCATCAGGTATGCTTCTTACATGACTGCCTTCAAGAAAATTTTCTGAGATGCCTTCCTTCAGGCCTTGTTTTAAGAATATCTCTTAAGATGTCTGCCTTCAAGAATATCTCTAAGATGCCTGCATTCAGGAATGTTTCTAATTCAGATGCCTGCCTTCAGGAATGTTTCTAATTCAGATGCCTGCCTTCAGGAATGTTTCTAAGATGGTAGCCTTCAGGAATGTTTCTAAGATGGTTGCCTTCAGGAATGTTTCTAAGATGCCAGCCTTCAGGAATGTTTCTAAGATGCCTGCCTTCAAGAATGTTTCTAAGATGTCTGCCTTCAGGAATGTTTCTAAGATGCCTGCCTTCAGGAATATTTCTAAGATGCCTGCCTTCAAGAATGTTTCTAAGATTGTTGCCTTTAAGAATATATCTAAGATGCCTGCCTACTGGAATGTTTCTAAGATGGTTGCCTTTTAGAATATTTCTAAGATGCCTGCCTTCAAGAATGTTTCTTAGATGGTTGCCTTTAAGAATATTTCTAAGATGCCTGCCTTCAGGAATGTTTCTAAGATGCCTTTCCTTTAGAAATATTTCTAAGATGCCTGCCTTCAGGAATGTTTCTAAGATGGTTGGTTGCCTTTAAGAATATTTCTACGATGCCTGCCTTCAGGAATGTTTCTTAGATATATTTCTAAGATGCCTGCCTTCTGGAATGTTCCTAAGATGGTTGCCTTTAAGAATATTTCTAAGATGCCTGCCTTCAGGAATGTTTCTAAGATGGTTGCCTTTAAGAATATTTCGCAGAAAGATGACTTCAAGAATGTTTCTGAGATGACTACTTTCAAGAAAATTTCTGAGGTGCCTGCCTTCAGGATCAGTTTCAAGAATATATCTTAGATGCTTCCTTTCGGAATTTTTCTAAGATGTTGCATTTCAAGAAAAATTTGAATAATATCTCTATGTTGCCTGTCTTGAAGAATATTTCTAAGATGCTTGCCTTCTATCACTGTATTCTCAAGAGTCATACAAATAAAACACCAGACTTTCATCATGATCTAGCTAAAATTTATTGTTGTAATTTAAATGAAATATTACTGGACTAGAAAATTGAAAACAATGACTTTGCAAGAGCGGTTGATTAAATTATATCGATCAAGTGCTTTGTTTTAAATTGCGACCAGTTCTAATAGGGCATTAGAATAATGCAAAAGGTTAAGATAACTGTTGCAAATAATTTGTGCAGCGCCATGAGAAAACCAACATAGTGCATTTGCGACCAGCATGGATCCATACCAGCCTGCGCATCCGTATTGGTTTTCTCATGATGTGGCTCATTTGTGTTACAGTAACTTTATGAGAGTTGGGAAATGGGATTTGTATGGATGAGAGATTAAGCCATAAAAGTGTTCTTCAGATCCATTTAGGCGTTATCTTGATGCATTTAATGTACACCAGAGACAGAGGGAGTGCATGAATGTCAAAATTCTTAAAGCACTCCTTTTGAAATATGTAATTATGTCACATCTGCTGTACTAAAGCTACTCCCTGGCAGTTGGGGTGAAATTTAGGCATAGAATGTTTATATGACACTGAAAAAAAGATGAAGTGAGTTAAATTAACCCTTATCTTGCTGGACATGATTGATTCTGCCTTTGCAGCCAGTGTAGATCATGATCAACGTGCACATCCATGCAGTCTGAACATGATCTGCACTGTTTGCTATTCAGTCAATATCTTTTTGGTAAGCATCCCTTTTAACAGTTAATGGTACTGTCCAAATTGAAAGATGGACAAGTTCATTATAGAACTTTATCAGGGTAAGGGTTAAGTATTAGACTTTGGAAAAAAGGCAGAAAGAATGTTGATTTTCTCCCATCATTTCAAAAGCCCAATGGTTCATTCCCTTCTGTACAATAGTTTTGGTTATTCATCAGAATACCTTGCAAAAATATTATGCCCATTACTTTGTACCAGTGGTCAAATTCAAGGTATCCATGTTGAGAATTTTTTTTTTCCAAAACTATGTGAAAGAGTTGCTTTAACTGACATATTTTACATATTGCTTCCCTAGGGAAGGAGGCATTGCCATGACTTCTGTAGCACTGAAACTGCCATACTGCCATTTCTGTAACATGCAGATTGTTACAGAAGTCTTTCAGTTTATTATGCATTTTCTAGTGGGCCTTCATGGCTTAGTGGTTGAGGGAGCTGACTTTCAGTCATTTGCACCTCACTGCTCTTGGTTAAAACCTCATTTTGGATATAAAACTCTTTTCATGGGAGGAAGCCATCCAGCTGATGCACAGGTGATGGTTTTTACCCAGTTGCTTGCCTGTGCCTGGAGGAGCACCTGTTGTTGTTTTTTTTGCCACCAAAAGCTAGAAAGTTGCCATATGACAATAATTATTACGGAGTGTCGTTAATCCCAAATGCACAACATACCTGTGCACCTTTCGTTTTTCACCCATTTAGAAAGATGTGGGAATTAAATAAAGTTATAAATATATTTTTGGTATTACGCAGGTGTAATAACACTTTGAAGCTGATATTGTCTGAAGTATAGAAGAAGTGGGTAGAACTAACTTTGACCGTTGATCAGAAGAAGTTGACATTGTCAGAAGGAGAGCCTTTCCACATCAAATTTAATTAAACTGGTTGAATGAAAATGATAAAATGCTTAGCAGTGTTGTATGCTGTCACGATCTCCAGACAAATGGAATTATTGTTAACTTTCATTAAGGATTGAATGTGTTGATGAAGTAAAGATTGAGGGACATGTTAAAGTAATGGAAAATTCTGCAGATTGAGCAAAAAAAAAAAAAAATTGACGTTCTTTAGATCAGTCTTAGTTTTCTCAGAAAATTGATCATCCTCTACTATTGATTCAGAAACATTGTGGTCTGATTGTTAACATATTTCAGTAAGTGAGCCGTGATGGTGTAGTTGGGAGATCTGGCATTGGCAAGTAAGATTCCTTGGAAAAGCCTTAGAAAGCTACAAATAACTTCCTCGCTTGGTGCCCCGCATTAAGAGGATAGTGCAAGGACTGGTCATCCTGGTGTCAGTATAATGTGACTAGGTGGGATATCATGTCACATGTCTATGGCGTGATATTCCAGTGAGGCAGCACTGTAAAGTTCGGCATAGTGCTTACTGCTACAAATAGACATTGTCGTTTATATGACTGAAAAATTGTTGAAAAAGACTCTAAACCCCTTGGAAAAGCTTCTTTGTAAATGTTTGAAATGTCCTTTATATTATCAGTTTTATGGCTAATAATGGACTGGTCTCTCATTCAGTAAGGGCAGAACCATTTATTTTTAGCGCGTCTAATTTTTGAAAAAAATCTACAAAGTATTGTTGTCACTTGATCGTTGGCGTCGGCATTGGTTAAAATTTTTGTTTAGGTCCACCTTTTCTCAAAAATGGGACATAAGAGCTACAGCTTTGAAACTTTGCACAGATGTGCAGGCTGATCTTGGTCTGTACTGGTGGCAGAGGCAGGCTAAAGGTTTGAATGGTATATAATGTCAATAGAATTATCCTATACCTAAAGAGAAATCAAGGGAAAGAATGTTACAAAATATATGGATTAAACAGCAAGTGATATACTGTCTTCATGAATAACATTATAGTTATGTGAAATGCATATCGTGTTTGTTAATACTGTATTACAGTCGAGGAAATGGTTTCTTGATTTAAATAGATATAAATATTCACATTATTTCGATGAAATCCGTGCAGTCTGATCCTGGTCTGCACGGTTTGCTATTCAGTCAGTAAATTTTCTGTGAACACCCCTTTGAATAAGAAGTGGTACTGCCCAAATTTAATGATGGACCCATCCATTTTAGAAATATAGCAGGCTAAGGGTTAAAGACAAAAACACAATGCATGAATGTTCTTCTCCAGCTTTATTGAAGGGAGGGTTAATTTTTTTTTATGCTGCTGTATTTGCAGGAAGCTGCAAGTTTATAACATCCAATTTATGTCATTTATATTTTAATTTATTGCAGTCTTCAATTTTGTATGAAGTTGAAAAGTATTTAGAAAAAATAATGGAAGTAATGAATAGCATGGTTTTATTGGCCACAGCAAATGCAAGATTATGAGTTATTATACTTGAACCGCACCATGAGAAAACCAACATAGTGCATTTGCGACCAGCATGGATCCAGACCAGCCTGCACATCCATGCAGTCTGGTCAGGATCCATGCTGTCCGCTTTCAAAGCCTATTACAATTAGAGAAACAGTTAGCGAACAGCATGGATTCTGACCAGACTGCGCAGATGTTGAGGCTGGTCTGGATCCATGCTGGTCGCAAATACACTATGTTGGTTTTCTCATGGTGTGGCTCATCATGAAAGTAGAAATGTTTACAATTTGATAATATTTGTAATTTTCTTTAATAGAAATAGCAATTTTAGAGAAAGCCTAAAATTAATTTTCATTGTCATGATAACATCTGCCATTAAATCATGCACAGAACCCAACTGAAATGAATACACATTATTTTCTCACTTATCGGACAGAAAAATCTCTATTTTTAGAAGTGCTAGAAAATCTTATCTCACATGGGTTATCCCACACTCCTGTGACGGACTCCTTCATGGGCTGAATATACATATTATTTATGTAGAATAATTAAAAATCAGGTACCTTTATCTTTTCTCTCCATTCCTTATAGTGTATTTCTCGATTCAAAATTCATTACTTTATGATAAGAACGTACCGTTACGTTACAAACTATAAAACTAAAGCGGAACTTTGTTATTGTGCGTCACTGAAATATCACGACGTCACTTCTGCTTACGGACGCCAATTTCCCGCGTTTTAAGTAGTTTCATATTTTTATGCTTGTTTTTATTGTTTCTGTTGTGGTAAGTGAGAAATAGAATCCATCATTGGTGTTCGGTGAAGATCGAAAATCCCAACCCTCAGGCGCACTGTTCAAGTCTTAAACTCGGCTCAGCCTCGTTTAAGACTTGAGCGGTGCGCCCTCGGGTTGGGATTTTCTGATCTTAACCGAAGACCAATGATGGATTCTCTATGTCACAGCTTGTTTTTTGTAGCTACATGATTATGCTATGAAATTGTTATTTTTGGTGGTATCACAGTTGTGTGAAACCTGGTGAATAAGTAAAAATCTCACTTTTTCGGTCTTTGAAACTAGAAAATCAGCTAATGAACTCGCCTATGAAATACCTTTTTTAGTGGAAACACAAAATTTTTTGCCAACAGAACAAAAGTTTTCACAGTATGTTTCTTTTGCAGTAGTCAGTGGTCAAGAGTGTGCCATAAAATGTGATTTATGTTCGTAGCTACAAAACAATGAGTTTAGAGGGTTTTTGGTATTGTTTTAGCACTTTCAGCACTATTTAATGTTTTGTTTGAGCAATGATACTATTATATATGTTTACATATACTGAGTTTCAAGTTGTTCAATATGTATGTAATATATTTTGAATTTTAATTGTGTGCAGCAGAATATAAGTCTCTGTTCTTTTTTCCATAGGTCTGTATAGGCATAAGCCCTGTTCACATGATAAATCTCTGTCTTCTATTATTATGTATAGCATAAGCCCTGTTCATATGATAAATCTCTGTTTTCTATTTACTGGTATAGCATAAGCCATCTCTGTCTTCTATTTACTGGTCTGTTTTATTATGTATAGCGTAAGCCCTTTCACATGATAAATCTCTGTCTTCTATTTACTGGTCTGTATTATACTCAGTGTCACTGAAAAGTTACCACCCTAATGGCCCTTATATTTTAAAAATCGCATTGGACTGTGTTAAAAGCATAACAAGAATAAATTTTTGCAGCAACTAAGACGTCACTGTATAGATATTTGTCAGATTCGATGAGCTCCATTTGAGGCATGGGCTGCACATGCCAAATGACTTTTTTGAGGAATGTCGACATGTACAAAAAATCTAACGCAAATCATTTATCGTACTTGAAAGTTTGTCGACAGACTAAAAGGAATATGTTTAAAAAGCCTGAATATCTTTGCTAGGAATGCCACGTTTAAGGCACGATCAACGCCATCAGGTCATCGGCATGTTTGACGCCAGACTTTCGTTTCATGAAATTGCACGTCTTATGGACTGTTCTCACCTGACAGTCATAAAATGAGTTAGGAGAAATGATCAGACAGGGTCTATGAGTAATACACCGCGCACAGGCCATAAAAATGACGTCTATACTGTATAAAAAATAAAGAGGTATATATTAAGTGGTAACTTTTCAATGACGCCAAGTATATTATGCTGGCGGATGTCTTTGAATATTCATGTTTACACCGATATGCGTATTGGCTTTCTTCATGTATCAATATATTCAGTGGAGCACGAAATAAAATCAAACTTCTTCATTTTTTATCACTTTACAATGACATATTCAGAGAAATTAAAAGAAAAATACAATTTTGTAGCCTCGGGCCGCCATTATATCCCAAAACAGTCATTGCGCAAACCACTTTTCACTGCGAAAAAAGAGTTAATATACGGGAGTGTACGGGATCCCGTATATTACCCGTATACGGGAAGAAATACGGGAAAACTAAAATACGGGCGTGTACGGGGCTTGTATATTTAAAAGTCCGTATACTAATAAAATACGGATTTCCGTATACTATGAAATACGGCATTCTTAAAAATTTGTATACAAAAAATTTATTTTTAAAAAGCACATAATTGAAGTAAACGAAGTTGTACTGAAAAATGTTATAACAGCATTAAATATTCCTGTACAGCTTTGATAGTTGGTGTGTACCATGCCAAGTGCCTAACAACTTAAAATTTTTTGCAGTTTTTGAAATGTTGGCTGTTGTCCGAAAGGAACCCTCATGTTTCCGTTTTGTAGTTTTACTAGGTGTAGACATCTTGTAACATATGATGGACATATATGTATTTTTCTTCTTATATAGCAGAGATGAAAGTAACTTATTAACTTAATTATCATTATTTGGTAATCATTTAAATAGACGTTCATTCAAATAATTCAAACTGTAAATCTACATACATACCTTCCTTTAAATCAACAAGGTCAGCTTTGACTTCTATGAGAAAAACCTGATCGCTGATTCTTTTAGTTGTATTTTTTGTTGGCTCTGGACACTAAAATTCACAGCCTGAAGATTTTTAGTGACACCATGTATTTTTTTGTCGCATATAGTGCCATTGGCAACCCGACAGCAAGAACCCTGGGATTGAAAATAAGATGTATGATTTTATTTGTTCTGTGGGATTTAATGTTGCAGATTGACATATCCCAGGAAATCCATAAAAAATAAGTCACTCACAAATACTAATGATTTCTAAGTATTGCATTTGTAAAGGAGGAGAAAAATGATACTTTGCGTGATTATCAGAAGAAATTCAGCTGCATGTATTTCTGATATTTGAGCTATGTCTCTGTCTTTACAAAGGAACAAAAAATAGAGCAGTAACATCACGACATTATTTTACAGGTATATCAGGTATCTCTTGACGTAATAAGTCAGTGAAAGAAAGGTCAGTACACTAACAAAAGAATGAAAAATTGTAACTATGAATTTATGTTTGCTATTGTGTTATAATTTTGAATGAACAACTCTTAATACCAAGAGATGATGATTTTTTTTGTTAGCAAAGTTAACACAGTCACATCTGTGCATACAAACCACCCTAGGGAAATAAAGCATGTGGTCTTTGTTTACAGGGGGTCTTTCATATCAGGTTAAAATGTGCTGTTTGTCAGTAAATAGGAACAGAAAACAGTGATCTTTCAAAGTAGGATATAGTATTATGGTCTCTGTTCAGAAGTGGTCTTTATTCAGAAGTTTTCTTTATTTAGAAGTGATCTTTATTCAGATATGGTCTTCTTTCATAGATGATCTTTGTTCAGAGATGATCTGTATTCAGAGGTAATTTAGTTTAGAAAGGTCTTTGTTCAGAGATGGTCTTTATGTGGAGAGGTCTTTATTCAGAGATGGTCTTTATTTAAAGGGTGTAATTTATTCAGGTGTTCTTTACTTAGAGGTAGTCTTTGTTCAGAGATGGGGATCTTATTTAGAGCGGATCTCTGTTCAGAGGAGGTCTTTTCTCAGTTGTGACCTTTGTTCCGAGCTGGTCTTCATTCAGAGGTGGTCTTTGTTCAGATGTGGTATTTATTCCCAGGTGTCCTTTATTTAAACGGTACTCTTCAAAGAAGGGTTTTTAGTACAGAGTCAGAAGTCGACACAGGAAGAATCTTAGTATTTTGAAGCAGCATTAAGCCCTCGGCCGCATGTCTCATTTAAGAAACTTAACTTTATTTTCTTGTTAGAAAAAATCCTAGAACAGTTAAGTGCCTTGAAATCATGATGCCATATTGATAAATTGTTATGCAGGCTAAAAGTCTAACCATTTTTCCTGATTCAATTTCTGTGAATAATTGTCGTATTGTTACAGGAACAAGATATGGAAAATAGATTTTGTATGTTATATCTGGGTAAAAGTTTGTTCTAGAATTCAGAGAGGATGAATCATATACAGAATAAACAATTCTTTTAGTTATTATGCTACTTCTGTAACCTTAGCCTGCTGGCAGCAGAAGATTTTGCCTTTGCAACCAGTGCAGATCAAGATCAGCCTGCATGGCACGGATGTGCTGGCTGATCATGGTCTGCACTGTTGGCTATTAAGTCAGTAAATTTGAAGTGAACACCTCTTCAAATAATAAATGGTATTGTCCAAATTGAATGATGGACCAGTCCATTTTAGAAATTTAGCAGGCGAAATGTTAAGGCAAACACTTCTGAAATATTTCCGTGTTCTTGTTGTTATTAGGCCTTGCTGGTTGAACCCAGTTTTCAGGGACTGCAGGTTTGCACCTCATTCTGTCCATCAGTCCACCCCATCCTTGTCCAGTCTATAACTCTGCCAGCCTTCAAGTGGTTTTGGTATAACTTGGCATAAAATGTTTCCTGTAGTGAGATGAAGTGTCACACTCCGAAAGACATTAAATTGAGGGATGAATGTGAAAGAAGTCTCAAGTGCTTCTTTATCTATGTAGTCTAAGTCCTAATTCACATTCACCCCTCGAAGTTTTATTTAGAACTACGTTTATATATATCATAGAATATGATGCATTAATGACCATGATGAATTCGCTACAGGATTAATTTTTTTCCGGTGTTCACACATGTGTTAACCCTGCCAAGTAACGGACTCATTGAATAGAGCATGGAAGCAGCGTTAATTAGATTTGTGTGTTAGACTTAAGGTATTTAACAAAAGTTTAAATTCTTCAAAGTGTTCTTTTTACCTGAAAATAGACGCAACAAATATATCCTGTTTTGCAGTACAGTGAAACACCGCTCGCTCGAGCATCGATGACTCGAGCACCCGGGCTCGCTCGAGCAATTCATGTGGTCCCGGCCGATTTTTTTCTATTTTCTATGTGAAATTACCATGGCTGAGTCGAGCATCGATAACTCGATCGCTCGAGCATGACACCTGGTCCCTGTGTGTTAGTTTACTCTTTGTTGCTTTTGGCAAACTCGAGCAGAGGTGTCAAAAATTTTCACACCTTCGGCGGTCAGAATGTATCGGTTAATTTAAAATTTTCGCACGTCATGAGAATTGCGTGGTCTATTCCCCGACTATCTTAAATGTTTGTTTGTTGGTATACTTGATCTAATAATGAGATTAATTATTGATGAAAGGTTGAAGAAAAGTTTTTTTTGATCAAATATTGATCAGTTGCTGTTTGTTTGAAATTAAAGCAAGTATTTTATTACTTATTACATCTTTTCTGCGGGATCGAAAAGATAATTATGAGATCTTAATATTTTAATCAGCAGTTGATTGCATGTAAATAAAGGAAATAATGCACTTGCTGATAAATTGCAAAAATAAAATAAAAAATCTTAGTTGTTTCTTCACAAGTGCCATTTACAAATTGCATATTGAAACGTCTATCATAGATAACGTTTGTAGTACGTTTTTATGAAAATGTCACGAGTGTGCTATTATTACGCATCACCGTTTCCTATGCGAATGGTCCCGATGACAACTGGTAAAACAAACTTCAATTTTCTTCGTATGTTGGTCAATGTTTGGGTCGCTCGAAACCATGGATAACTCGAGCATTTTGCTCATCCCCTTCCGACCTTGAGCGAGCAGTGTTTCACTGTATTTCATTTGTGCAGTTTTTAGCTCACCTGTCACAAAGTGACAAGGTGAGCTTTTGTGATCGCGCAGCGTCCGTCGTCCGTCCGTCCGTCCGTGCGTAAACTTTTGCTTGTGACCACTCTAGAGGTCACATTTTTCATGGAATCTTTATAAAAATTGGTCAGGATGTTTACCTTGATGATATCTAGGTCAAGGTCGAAACTGGGTCACGTGCGGTCAAAAACTAGGTCAGTAGGTCTAAAAATAGAAAAACCTTGTGACCTCTCTAGAGGCCATATATTTCACAAGATCTTCATGAAAATTGGTTTGAATGTTCACCTTGATGATATCCAGGTCAGGTTCAAAACTGGGTCAAGTGCCCTCATAAACTAGGTCAGTAGGTCAAATAATAGAAAAAGCTTGTGACCTCTCTAAAGGCCATATTTTTCATGGGATCTGTATGAAAGTTGGTCTGAATGTTCACCTTGATGATATCTAGGTCAAGTTCGAAACTGGGTCATGTGCGGTCAAAAACTAGGTCAGTAGGTCTAAAAATAGAAAAACCTTGTGACCTCTCTAGAGGCCATACTCTTGAATGGATCTTCATGAAAATTGGTCAGAATGTTCACCTTGATGATATCTAGGTCAGGTTCGAAACTGGGTCACGTGCCATCAAAACTAGGTCAGTAGGTCTAAAAATAGAAAAACCTTGTGACCTCTCTAGAGGCCATATTTTTCAAGAGAACTTCATGAAAATTGATCAGAATGTTCACCTTGATGATATCTAGGTCAGATTCGAAACTGGGTCACGTGCGGTCAAAAACTAGGTCAGTAGGTCTAAAAATAGAAAAACCTTGTGACCTCTCTAGAGGCCATATTTTTCAAGAGATCTTCATGAAAATTGATCAGAATGTTCACCTTGATAATATCTAGGTCAAGTTCGAAACTGGGTCACATGCGGACAAAAACTAGGTCAGTAGGTCAAAAAATAGAAAAACCTTGTGACCTCTCTAGAGGCCATACTCTTGAATGGATCTTCATGAAAATTGGTCAGAATGTTCACCTTGATGATATCTAGGTCAAGTTTGAAACTGGGTCACGTGCCATCAAAAACTAGGTCAGTAGTCAAATAATAGAAAACCTTGTGACCTCTCTAGAGGCCATACTTTTCATGGGATCTGTATGAAATTTGGGTCTGAATGTTTATATTGATGGTATCTAGGTCAGGTTTGAAACTGGGTCAACTGCAATCAAAGACAAGGTCAGTAGGTCTAAAATTAGAAAAATCTTTTGACCTCTCTAGAGGCCATATTTTTCAATGGATCTTCATGAAAATTGGTCTGAGTGTTCATCTTGATGATATCTAGGTCAGTTTCAAAACTGGGTCACGTGCGGTCCAAAACTAGGCCAGTAGGTATAAAAATAGAAAAACCTTTTGACCTCTCTAGAGGCCATATTTTTCATGAGATCTTCATGAAAATTAGTGAGAATGTTCACCTTGATGATATCTAGGTCAAGGTCAAAACAGGGTCACGTACCTTCGAAAACTAGGTCAATAGGTCAAATAATAGAAAAACCTTGTGACCTCTCTAGAGGCCATATTTTTCAATGGATCTTCATGAAAATTGGTCAGAATTTTTATCTTGATAATATCTAGGTCAAGTTCAAAACTGGGTCACATGAGCTCAAAAACTAGGTCACTATGTCAGATAATAGAAAAAACGACGTCATACTCAAAACTGGATCATTTGGGAACAGGTGAGCGATTCAGGACCATCATGGTCCTCTCGTTTTTAGCTCGACTATTCATAGAATAGTGAGCTATTGCACTCGCCCATGCGTCGGCGTCGGCGTCGGCGTCTGCGTCCGCGTCCGCGTCCCGATTTTGGTTAAGGTTTTGTATGTAAGCAGGTATCTCAGTAACCACTTGTGGGAATGGATTGAAACTTCACACACTTATTCACTGTGATGAACTGATCTACATTGCACAGGTTCCATAACTCTATTTTGCTTTTTTACAAAATTATGCCCCTTTTTCGACTTAGAAATTTTTGGTTAAGGTTTTGTATGTAAGCTGGTATCTCAGTAGTTACTAATGGGAATGAATTGAAACTTCACATACTTCTTCACTATCATGATTTGACATGCACTAAGCAAGTCCCATAACTCTACTCTCTTTTTTTTTCAAAATTATGCCCCTTTTTCGACTTAGCAGTTTTGGTTAAATTTTTGTATGTAATCTGATATCTCAGTATCCACTAATTGGAATGGATTGAAACTTCACACACATTGTTCACTGTCATGAAACTAACATGCACTGTGAAGGTCCCATAACTCTACTTGGCATTTTTAACAAAATTATGCCCCTTTGACTTAGCACTTTTTTGTTAAGTTTTTGTATGTAAGCTGGTATCTCAGTATCCACAAATTGGAAAGGATTGAAACTTCACACACTTGTTCGCTGTCATGATATGACATGCAGTACAGAGGTTCAATACCTCTACTTTGCATTTTACAAAATTATGCCCCTTTTTCAACTTGTATTCATTCAATTGACAAGGCTGTTGAATAGTCGAGCGTTGCTGTCCTCCGATAGCTCTTGTTTTATTTCTTCCTACGCAGACAAATACATTACTAATGAGTTGGAACATGTGTTATTATACATAGAAAACCTTTTATCAGAAATTATAATCCTTGCTTCTGCAAACTGAATACTGTAATTTATGAAGACGTATGACAAACAACTCATCTTGCATATCAATTTCCAATGCAAATTGTTGATATACGGATCTTGATAATAAATAGGTCCATGTGGTTGTTTCAAAGTTATTAAATACATTAAATAGTAATATCAACAAGCAAATTGGTTATATACTAAGACCTTTGTTCTTTCATTCGCATGAGTATTAGAGGTGATGGTGTTTTGGTAGCTTGTAATAGGAAATTGGAAATGTAGGCATTTGACATACATTACAAATAAAAAAAACTTAATTGTCTATAGATTACAAATGGAGCATTACTGACCTTTCGATGCCTGCATTCAAGGTTTCTAAAGTGCTGCCTTCATTTAAAAAAGATGCTGTCTTCAAAAATGTTTCTAGGATGCACCTTCAAGGACATTTCTAAGATGCTTGCCATCAGGTATGCTTCTTACATGACTGCCTTCAAGAAAATTTTCTGAGATGCCTTCCTTCAGGCCTTGTTAGCTCACCTGAGCAATGCTCAGGTGAGTTTTTCTGATCGCTCGATGTCCGGCGTCCGTCGTCCGTCGTCTGTCGTCTGTCGTCCGTCGTCTGTCAACATTTAGCTTGTGTATGCGATAGAGGCTGTATTTTTCAATTAATCTTCATGAATATTGGTCAGAATGATAACCTTGATGAAATCTAGGCCGAGTTCGAAAATGGGTCATCTTGGGTCAAAAACTAGGTCACTAGGTCAAATCAAAGAAAAACCTTGTGTATGCGATAGAGGCTGTATTTTTCATTTAATCTTCATGAATATTGGTCAGAATGATAACTTTGATGAAATCTAGGCCGAGTTCGAAAATGGGTCATCTCGGTCAAAAACTAGGTCACTAGGTCAAATCAAAGAAAAACCTTGTGTATGCGATAGAGGCGGTATTTTTCAATTAATCTTCATGAATAAATTTGGGCAGAATGATAACCTTGATGAAATCTAAGCCGAGTTCGAAAATGGGTCAACTCGGGTCAAAAACTAGGTCACTAGGTCAAATCAAAGAAAAACCTTGTGTATGCGATAGAGGCTGTATTTTTCAATTCTTCTTCATGAATATTGGTCAGAATGATTACCTTGATCAAATCTAGGCCGAGTTCGAAAATGGGTCATCTCGGGTCAAAAACTAGGTCACTAGGTCAAATCAAAGAAAAACCTTGTGTATGCGATAGAGGCTGTATTTTTCAATTGATCTTCATGAATTTTGGTCAGAATGATTGCCTTGATGAAATAAAGGCCGAGTTCGAAAATGGGTCATCTCGGGGCAAAAACTAGGTCACTAGGTCAAATCAAAGAAAAACCTTGTGTATGCGATAGAGGCTGTATTTTTCAATTGATCTTCATGAATTTTGGTCAGAATGATTACCTTGATGACATCTAGGCCGAGTTCGAAAATGGGTCATCTGGGTCAAAAACTAGGTCACTAGGTCATATCACGTAAAACCCTTGTGTATGCGATAGAGGCTGTATTTTTCAATTGATCTTCATGAATTTTGGTCAGAATGATTACCTTGATGAAATTAAGACCAAGTTCGAAAATGGGTCATCTGGGGTCAAAAACTAGGTCACTAGGTCAAATCAAAGAAAAACCTTGTGTATGCAATAGAGGCTGTATTTATCAACTGATCTTCATGAATTTTAGCCAGAATGATTACCTTGATAAAATCTAGGCCGAGTTCGAAATGGGTCATCTGGGTCAAAAACTAGGTCACTAGGTCAAATCAAAGAAAAACATTGTGTAATGCAATAGAGGATGTATTTTTCAATTGATCTTCATGAAATTTGGTCAGAGTGATTGCCTTGATGAAATCTAGGTCGATTTTGAATATGGGTTATCTGAGGTCAAAAACCAGGTCACTAGGTCAAATTAAAGAAAAATCTTGTGTATGCGATAGAGACTGTTTTTTTCAATTGATTTTTATGAAATTTGATCAGGTTGATTGCCTTAATGAAATCTAGGCAAATTTAAATATGGGTCATCTGAGGTCAAAAACTAGGTCACTTGGTCAAATCAAAGAAAAAACTTCTGTATGTGATAGAGGCTGTATTTTTCAGTTGATCTTCATGAATTTTGGTCAGAATGATTGCCTTGATAAAATCTAGGTCGAGTTTGAACATGGGTCATCTAGGGTCAAAAACTAGGTCATATCTAAGAAAATGCTTGTTTTATCGCAATAGACCAATTTTTTGGTCCAATCTTAATGAAAATTGGTCAGAATATTTGTTTCCATGAAATCACTAGGTCAAACATGTTTTACACTGTTATGGAGTGTTTTTTCGTAGGTGAGCGACCTAGGGCCATCTTGGCCCTCTTGTTTTAAGAATATCTCTAAGATGCCTGCATTCAGGAATGTTTCTAATTCAGATGCCTGCCTTCAGGAATGTTTCTAATTCAGATGCCTGCCTTCAGGAATGTTTCTAAGATGGTAGCCTTCAGGAATGTTTCTAAGATGGTTGCCTTCAGGAATGTTTCTAAGATGCCTGCCTTCAGGAATGTTTCTAAGATGCCTGCCTTCAGGAATGTTTCTAAGATGTCTGCCTTCAGGAATGTTTCTAAGATGCCTGCCTTTAGGAATGTTTCTAAGATGCCTGCCTTCAGGAATATTTCTAAGATGCCTGCCTTCAGGAATATTTCTAAGATGCCTGCCTTCAAGAATGTTTCTAAAATGGTTGCCTTTAAGAATATATCTAAGATGCCTGCCTACTGGAATGTTTCTAAGATAGTTGTCTTTTAGAATATTTCTCAGATGCTTTCTAAGATGCCTGCCTTCAAGAATGTTTCTAAGATGGTTGCCTTTAAGAATATTTCTAAGATGCCTGCCTTCAGGAATGTTTCTAAGATGCCTGCCTTCAGGAATATTCCTAAGATGCCTGCCTTCAAGAATGTTTCTAAGGTGGTTGCCTTTAGAAATATTTCTAAGATGCCTGCCTTCAGGAATGTTTCTAAGATGGTTGCCTTTAAGAATATTTCTAAGATGCCTGCCTTCAGGAATGTTTCTAAGATGGTTGGTTGCCTTTAAGAATATTTCTACGATGCCTGCCTTCAGGAATGTTTCTTAGATATATTTCTAAGATGCCTGCCTTCTGGAATGTTCCTAAGAGGTTGCCTTTAAGAATATTCCTAAGATGCCTGCCTTCGGGAAATGTTTCTAAGATGTTTGCCTTTAAGAATATTTCGCAGAAAAAATGACTTCAAGAATGTTTTCTGAGATGACTACTTTCAAGAAAATTTCTGAGGTGCCTGCCTTCAGGATCAGTTTCAAGAATATATCTTAGATGCTCCTTTCGGAATTTTTCTAAGATGTTGCATTTCAAGAAAAATTTGGGAATAATATCTCTATGTTGCCTGTCTTGAAAAAATATTTCTAAGACTTGCCTTCTATCACTGTATTCTCAAGAGTCATACAAGTAAAAACACCAGACTTTCATCATGATCTAGCTAAAATTTATTATTGTAATTTAAATGAAATATTACTGGACTAGAAAATTGAAAACAATGACTTTGCAAGAGCGGTTGATTAAATTATATCGATCAAGTGCTTTGTTTTAAATTGCGACCATTTTTAATAGGGCATAAGAATAATGCAAAAGGTTTTAAAATAACTGTTGCAAATAATTTGTGCGGCGCCATGAGAAAACCAACATAGTGCATTTGCGACCCCCATGGATCCCCGACCAGCCTGCGCATCCGTATTGGTTTTCTCATGATTGGCTTTATTTGTGTTACAGTAACTTTATGAAGTTGGGAAATGGGATTTGTATGGATGAGAGATTAAGCCATAAAAGGTTCTTCAGATCCATTAGGGGTTATCTTGATGCATTTAATGTACACCAGAGACGGGGGGAGTGCATGAATGTCAAAATTCTAAAGCACTCCTTTTGAAATATGTAATTAAAGTCACATCTGCTGTAAATAAAGCTACTCCCTCGCATTGGGGGGAAATTTAGGCATAGAATGTTTATATGAAAACTGACAAAAAGATAAATGAGTTAAATTAACCCTTATCTTGCTGGACATGATTGATTTTTCCTTTGCAGCCAGTGTAGATCATGATCAACGTGCACATCCATGCAGTCTGATCATGATCTGCACTGTTGCTATTCAGTCAAAATCTTTTTGGTAACATCCTTTTTAACAGTTAATGGTACTGTCCAAATTGAAAGATGGACAAGTTCATTATAGAAATTTAGCAGGGTAAGGGTTAAGTATTAGACTTTGGAAAAAAGGCAGAAAGAATGTTGATTTTCTCCCATCATTTCAAAAGCCCAATGGTTCATTCCCTTCTGTACAATAGTTTTGGTTATTCATCAGAATACCTTGCAAAAATATTATGCCCATTACTTTGTACCACTGGTCAAATTCAAGGTATCCATGTTGAGAATTTTTTTTTGCCAAAACTATGTGAAAGAGTTGCTTTAACTGACATATTTTACATATTGCTTCCCTAGGGAAGGAGGCATTGCCATGACTTCTGTAGCACTGAAACTGCCATACTGCCATTTCTGTAACATGCAGATTGTTACAGAAGTCTTTCAGTTTATTATGCATTTTCTAGTGGGCCTTCATGGCTTAGTGGTTGAGGGAGCTGACTTTCAGTCACTTGCACCTCACTGCTCTTGGTTAAAACCTCATTTTGGATATAAAACTCTTTTCATGGGAGGAAGCCATCCAGCTGATGCACAGGTTGATGGTTTTACCCAGTTGCTTGTCTGTGCCTGGAGGAGCACCTCTTGTTTTTTTTTGCCACCAAAAGCTAGAAAGTTGCCATATGACAAATAATTATTACGGAGTGTCGTTAATCCCAAATAGCAACATACTGTGCACCTTTCGTTTTTCACCCATTTAGAAAGATGTGGGAATTAAATAAAGTTATAAATATATTTTTGGTATTACGCAGGTGTAATAACACTTTGAAGCTGATATTGTCTGAAGTATAGAAGAAGTGGGTAGAACTAACTTTGACCGTTGATCAGAAGAAGTTGACATTGTCAGAAGGAGAGCCTTTCCACATCAAATTTAATTAAACTGGTTGAATGAAAATGATAAAATGCTTAGCAGTGTTGTATGCTGTCACGATCTCCAGACAAATGGAATTATTGTTAACTTTATTAAGGATTGAATGTGTTGATGAAGTAAAGATTGAGGGACATGTTAAAGTAATGGAAAATTCTGCAGATTGAGCAAAAAAAAAAATAATTGACGTTCTTTAGATCAGTCTTAGTTTTCTCAGAAAATTGATCATCCTCTACTATTGATTCAGAAACATTGTGGTCTGATTGTTAACATATTTCAGTAAGTGAGCCGTGATGGTGTAGTTGGGAGATCTGGCATTGGCAAGTAAGATTCCTTGGAAAAGCCTTAGAAAGCTACAAATAACTTCCTCGCTTGGTGCCCGGCATTAAGAGGATAGTGCAAGGACTGGTCATCCCGATGTCAGTATAATGTGACTAGGTGGGATATCATGTCACGTGTCTACGGCATGATATTCCAGTGAGGCAGCACTGTAAAGTTCGGCATTGTGCTTACTGCTACAAATAGACATTGTCGTTTATATGACTGAAAAATTGTTGAAAAAGACGCTAAACCCCTTGGAAAAGCTTCTTTGTAAATGTTTGAAATGTCCTTTATATTATCAGTTTTATGGCTGATAATGGACTGGTCTCTCATTCAATAAGGGCAGAACCATTTATTATTAGCGCGTCTGATTTTTGAAAAAAATCTACAAGGTATTGATGTCACTTGATCGTTGGCGTCGGCATTGGTTAAAATTTTTGTTTAGGTCCACCTTTTCTCAAAAATGGGACATAAGAGCTACAGCTTTGAAACTTTGCACAGATGTGCAGGCTGATCTTGGTCTGTACTGGTGGCAGAGGCAAAATCAATTGCCGCCAGCAGGCTAAAGGTTTGAATGGTATATAATGTCAATAGAATTATCCTATACTTAAAGAGAAATCAAGGGAAAGAATGTTACAAAATATATGGATTAAACAGCAAGTGATATACTGTCTTCATGAATAACATTATAGTTATGTGAAATGCATATCGTGTTTGTTAATACTGTATTACAGTCGAGGAAATGGTTTCTTGATTTAAATAGATATAAATATTCACATTATTTCGATGAAATCCGTGCAGTCTGATCCTGGTCTGCACGGTTCGCTATTCAGTCAGTAAATTTTCTGTGAACACCCCTTTGAATAAGAAGTGGTACTGCCCAAATTTATAGATGGACCCATCCATTTTAGAAATATAGCAGGCTAAGGGTTAAAGACAAAAACACAATGTTCTTCTCCAGCTTTATTGAAGGGAGGGTTAATTTTTTTTTATGCTGCTGTATTTGCAGGAAGCTGCAAGTTTATAACATCCAATTTATGTCATTTATATTTTAATTTATTGCAGTCTTCAATTTTGTATGAAGTTGAAAAGTATTTAGAAAAAATAATGGAAGTAATGAATAGCATGGTTTTATTGGCCACAGCAAATGCAAGATTATGAGTTATCATACTTGAACCGCACCATGAGAAAACCAACATTATGCATTTGCGACCAGCATGGATCCAGACCAGCCTGCACATCACTGCAGTCTGGTCAGGATCCATGCTGTCCGCTTTCAAAGCCTATTACAATTAGAGAAACAGTTAGCGAACAGCATGGATTCTGACCAGACTGCGCAGATGTGGAGGCTGGTCTGGATCCATGCTGGTCGCAAATACACTATGTTGGTTTTCTCATGGTGCGGCTCATCATGAAAGTAGAAATGTTTACAATTTGATAATATTTGTAATTTTCTTTAATAGAAATAGCAATTTTAGAGAAAGCCTAAAATTAATTTTCATTGTCATGATAACATCTGCCATTAAATCATGCACAGAATCCAACTGAAATGAATACACATTATTTTCTCACTTATCGGACAGAAAAATCTCTATTTTTAGAAGTGCTGGAAAATCTTATCTCACATGGGTTATCCCACACTCCTGTGACGAACTCCTTCATGGGCTGAATATACATATTATATATGTAGAATAATTAAAAATCAGGTACCTTTAGCTTTTCTCTCCATTCCTTATAGTGTATTTCTCGATTCAAAATTCATTACTTTATGATAAGAACGTACCGTTACGTTACAAACGATAAAACTAAAGCGGAACTTTGTTATTGTGCGTCACTGAAATATCACGACGTCACTTCTGCTTATGGACGCCAATTTCCCGCGTTTTAAGTAGTTTCATATTTTTATGCTTGTTTTTATTGTTTCTGTTGTGGTAAGTGAGAAATAGAATCCATCATTGGTGTTCGGTGAAGATCGGAAATCCCAACCCTCGGGCGCACTGCTCAAGTCTTAAACTCGGCTCAGCCTTGTTTAAGACTTGAGCGGTGCGCCCGAGGGTTGGGATTTTCTGATCTTAACCGAAGACCAATGATGGATTCTCTATGTCACAGCTTGTTTTTTGTAGCTACATGATTATGCTATGAAATTGTTATTTTTGGTGGTATCACAGTTGGTGAAGCCCGGTGAATAAGTAAAAATCCCCACTTTTTCGGTTTTTGAAACTAGAAAATCAGCAAATGAACTCGCCTATGAAATACCTTCTTTAGTGGAAAAAACAAAATTTTTTGCCAACAGAACATAAGTTTTCACAGTATGTTTTCCTTTTGCAGCAGTCAGTGGTCAAGAGTGTGCCATAAAATGTGATTTATGTTCGTAGCTACAAAACAATGAGTTTAGAGGGTTTTTGGTATTGTTTTAGCACTTTCAGCACTATTTTAATGTTTTGTTTGAGCAATGATACATTATATATGTTTACATTTTACTGAGTTTCAAGTTGTTCAAAGTATGTAATATATTTTGAATTTTAATTTGGGGCAGCAGAATATAAGTCTCTGTTCTTTTTTCCATAGGTCTGTATAGGCATAAGCCCTGTTCACATGATAAACCCTCTGTCTTCTTTTATTTTTTGTATAGCATAAGCCCTGTTCATATGATAAATCTCTGTTTTCTTTTTTACTGGTATAGCATAAGCCATCTCTGTCTTCTATTTACTGGTCTGTATTATTATGTATAGCGTAAGCCCTTTCACATGATAAATCTCTGTCTTCTATTTACTGGTCTGTATTATACTCAGTGTCACTGAAAAGTTACCACCCTAATGGCCCTTATATTTTAAAAATCGTATTGGACTGGGTTAAAAGCATAACAAGAATAAATTTTTGAAGCAACTAAGATGTCACTGTATAGATATTTGTCAGATTCGATGAGCTCCATTTGAGGCACAGGCTGCACATGCCAAATGACTTTTTTGAGCACTGTCGACATGTACAAAAAATCTAACGCAAATCATTTATTGTACTTGAAAGTTTGTCGACAGACTAAAAGGAATATGTTAAAAAAGCCTGAATATCTTTGCTAGGAATGCCACGTTTAAGGCACGATCAATGCCATCAGGTCATTGGCATGTTTGACGCCAAACTTTCGTTTCGTGAAATTGCACGTCTTATGGACTGTTCTCACCTGACAGTCATGAAATGAGTTAGGAGAAATGATCAGACGGGGTCTATGAGTAATAGACCGCGCACAGGCCATAAAAATGACGTCTATACTGTTGTTGAAAAACGTAGATTCGAGTGAGGGGGTTTATACACCATTGATAAAATACACTTTAATTCCCAATTTTCAATGTTAGTTTTTTAGAGATTTTGTCTAGTGATGGAAATAAGTCATCAAAGGTATAATTTCTCTCATTCCTCGGTCTAAAGTCACTTATAATTATAACTGTAAATATTTCATTTCTTGTTTCTATGATCTGTCATTTTCAAAGTCCGAGCCAAAAGTAAAGAATTCCCCTCCCTAGTTCTGACCTAGGCTTATATACAAAAGCAGGTACCCTCCCAAAATTTGGAGTGTATCATAGTGATGAAAGACAAAGATTACCCCTAATATTTATAGGATAACCGTTGACTGATGGTACCATCCCAAATATGGAGCAACCTCTAACTCTAACAGATCAGACATGTTTACGATGGGTACATATGACAACATACCCTGATAAAATGATTACACACTCCGTCCCAAGCAATTTATGAGGGAAAACTGGTGAATGACATCTCTAGTAGCAGAGGTCAAAGTTTCACATCAGTAGAATCAATTAATAAATCAACTTTAATAAGACTAGCTGCTAAATTTAAAACACCCCCCACCCTTAGCTTCTTAATTGTCCCCAATTAAGTTTTAACATTAAAAAATTAAGTGACTACTGAGCCAACTCTTGCTCTCAAATACTATGAAGAAGGTACATAGAATATAAATACCAAACTAAATTATCACTGAAATTGCTCCTCAATATAAATGATTAAGTGTCATGAATAGTAGCAGACATGCAATACTTTGTGTTTTAATAAAACTAAATGATTATAGTTCGGAAAAAGAACAATGTGACTAAATACTTCTCAAAGTAGTATACATGTAAAATGACTATTATACTAATGTATGTATGAAACTTTAAAAAGTGTAAAAAAAAATCGCCAACTGTCCTAGTAAAACAAAATGTAAAATAAAAACCAGTGTTGAATTCGATCATCTATAAGGTGAATATATTTTTGTAAGCACTTTCACACAATGTTTATTTCACTCACACAAGTCCTGGTGCCTTTTTTTTTTTTAAAACATTAACACAGTATGATTATAGAAATTTAGGCACAATTTTTGATTATTTTCATTATATGGTAGTCGTCTTTACCATTTACTAATGTAAGTCCGGTGCCTTTAAATTTTTATTTAAATTAAAAAAAAAAAAGGGAATAGGCACAATGTTGGATTTTATATGGCTATGGTAGTGGTCTCTACCAAAGTTTTAAGTCCTGTGTGCCAAGAGCATCTAATTAACAAATATGATTTTAATAAATGGCACAAATTTTCATATCTGAAAATGAAGCCCAAAAATAAATCCATTTCGATACACCAAGGCTGAAGGGGATTATTATTACCAATGCAGCCACAATTAAATCCATACAAAGAATATTTAATCCATTTGAATACACTTGTGCTGTTTGGGGATTATTATTCCCTTTGCAGCCACTAATTAAATCCATACAAAGAATAATGAAATAAATAAGTACACACTTAAATCCAGGACGAATATTAGTTAGCACTTAAAATCCAGAAGGAATATAAACTTAACCCAAAACAATTAACACTTTTAATATTTATAACAATTGTGCACCATTTTGGTATGGTCTGTTTTGGGTCCTGTTCCTAGAACTTGTCCTCACTTGTTGACTGGTACTGTCCAGGCAGGGTTTGGAAGTTTGCTGGAACCCTTTCATTCTTGATTTAGGGTTATTTTCCTTAGACTTCACCATGTTTGATTGCCAATGGGTCGTTTATTTCCATAAAACGGTTTCAATCTGTCATGATGCACTTTTCTTGATTTGCCATTTGGGAAAGTCTTATCTCATACAAAAGGTCTGTGATCTTCCTTGTAATAACGTAAGGCCCCTTCCAAAATTAGGGTCAATTTTCTTGCTGATTCCTTTATTCTAGACTTCTCTAAGCACAAAACTAACTGCCCTTTACTAAAATGTTTTTTGAAATCCGGGTGTCATAACACGCTTCTGTCTGACAGCATTCTTTTGCAAATTAGTTCGTGCTATATGATCGCCTCTGTTAACTTCTCTTGTAGTTGAATTGGCATAGTCCACTGAACTTATTTTATTCTCTAAAATGCAGCCAAGTGAAACGTCAACCGGGAAATTTAATAGCTTCGCGTCCCATCATTAAATAATTTGGCGTGAATCCGGTCGCCTGGTGGACACATCCCTGTATGCGGAGGTGTTTAAAATTAAGTTTTTCGTCCCAGTTTGTTTGATTGAGTTTACATAAGTAGATACATATTTGCAAAACTTGATTGAATCTCTCTGGTCCCACCATTGCCATTGGCCTAAAACCCACTAGTCCTAGTTTGATTAATTTCCAAAATCCGACAGACTTCACTGAACAACTTGGATTGGTAATTTGCCCCTTGATCAGAATGTATGCCAAACACATACCATATCGGGAAAAAAAATTCATATACAATCTTATGAGCAACGGTACTTGCTAGCTGATCTCTGGTTGCATAACACTCAGCCCACTTGGTAAATCCGTCAATGACCACGATAATGTACCGATTCCGGAATTCTGTCTCATTAAGTGGTCCCATTATGTCTGTTTGTATACGATCCATAGGATTGCCGCCCTGTGTACTCTTTTAATGGTGCCCTGGTATGTTTTTGGGCCTTTTTGGGAATGCACACTTTTCACAACTTTTGATATGCAACTGGACGTATTCCTTCATTTTATACCAGTGATATTTGAGATGTAATTTGAATATGTCTTTGAAATTCCTAAATGTGCTCCAGTAATTGAATCATGACAAGATATCAAAAGTTCCTTATATAGTACTCTTGGCACTATCAACAAAAGCCGATGGTCCTTTGCACTGACAATGAAACTTTTTAAATAAACTCCATCGATCAGAGTTAACAGGTCAAAATTTTAGCCAATAATTCCGCACATTTGGGTAAATTCCCTGCTACCTTATCTCTCAGGGGTCGTCTGTTTTCTTCAAGCCACTGTATCACAATTCCTAAATCTGGGTCTGCTCTCTGTAATTTGGCCATTTGACAGGTGAACAATTAACTGTGTAAACTGTTTGAGACAACCTAATTAGATGTTTGCGCTGCATCCTCGGATAATGCAACATGTTCATCCAGTATAGCTTTACGCCCCTTTTCAACACCTCCTCGTTATTGTCACCAAAGTTGAAGCTATTTCCACTTTGTACACCATTTAAATCCAGACTATTATGGAATCGAAGTCGTTGAACGCGATTTCGGAAGTACTTCCCATCTGTTTTAATCCATGGAAAAGTTATTGAAACAACCTATCAACTTCATGATTTGCAGCTGCATGAACACAAAAAATACTGCTCCAAAATCCACTATTTTGACCCTTCACTCGTAATATGACGGGCCTACTTTGATTCCCAATATTCAAGTTTTTATCGAATAATGGAACAACGTCATTGAATTGTGGCAAAATCTGACCAGGAATCGTGTTTCTTCAAACAAGTCTGACCCCCCTTACATGGTAAAATTTCAAGATTGTATTCCCATCATAGCACTGACACTCCTCTGGTTCACATGGAATTCTGGACAGGCTATCACCCTTGATATGCTTTTCCCACTACGATGTTCGATTTTAAAGTTATACTGTGACAAAACCTCTAGCCACCCCGCCATTTGATCAGTGGGTGACTTAAACGACATTAACCACCTTAACGGGAAACAGTCCAGTCCTTAAAAAAAATTCTCTACCCAACAGAAAGTGTCTAAACGGGGTTATAAATGTCACTACGCCCAACAGTTTTCTTCTTGTGGAAACAATAACGTCGTTGTGTTTTGTCAAATAAATTTACTGGCAAACATAATGGTTTTTCAACATAATCCTGAGCTGAATCTGACCATTGAAATTTGCGACAAGCAACCCCCGCACGAGAAATTGCTACAAATCAGTATCCACTATGAATAAGCCTTCCACTTTTGGATATCTAACACTTCTTCGCCTGTCAATGCAGTTTTTAAGTCCATAAAAGCACTATCCTATTCTGGTCCCCAGATAAACGCTCGACCGGGCCTCTGTTAAGCGATTAAGTGGTGACGCCCAGCACTAAATCCCCTTGATAAAAAATCTGAATAACTACAAAACCTAAAAAACTTTTGAGTTCGGTTAAATTCCGCGCACAGGCCACTCTTTCACAGCTTTAACTTTCTCTTCTGAAGGACGTATTCCAAACTGTCAATTGTGTGACCTAATATATTTATGCGCCTTTGGAGTAGATTGCACTTGCTTGGTTTTTAAATTTCAATTATTTTTCTCCAATCTGGTTAAAATTTCAATCTAACCTAAACAATGCCTGATCAAAAGTTTTTAGCAAAAAATAAAAAATAACATCCATGTAAATAATCATTGTCCTCCACTGTAAGTTCTTTAACACTAATTCCATACACCGCTGAAATGTATGTGGAGCCCCAGTAAGGCCCTGTGGCATAGTAACATATTGATCAGACCGCCCCTGCTGGTGCCAAATGCAGTCTTTTCACGATCTCTCTCATCCAGTTCTATTTGGGAAAATCCTGACAAAAGATCTAATGAACTGTAATAATTATTTCCTCCCAAAATTCTAAACAACTGTCAATTCTCGCAATGGATAGGCACATTTTTTACTTAGATCATTTAAACCCCTTAATCCACAACGACACGCACTCCTGCCTGCGGGTCCTTTTTCCTTACGAAGCATAAAGGTGCAGACCATGGACTCTTACTTTCTTCAATTATCCCATTCAAGTTGTTGTTGAATAATTTTTTCTTCTTGGCCTTCGAACGCTTTGGCACCCGTCTAGGTGGTATTTTTACAGGTCGAAAAATTTTCTGCCACCTTATTGTATGTCGCACTAATGAAGTACGCCCTAAATCTGTGGAGGAACTGGGAAAAAACATTTTTTTGTTTCTCCAATAGACACTTCAATGCTTCTTTTTGTTGACTCATTGAGATTTCAGAGGATCTATGGTACAAGTCCCTTTAACCCACTACTCCATTTAGTCATGTCATATTTAATGTCATTTTCACTTGTTTTGGTATTATTGTCCAATATTTCACAGTCATTTAAATCGACATTTTCTCAATAAATCCTCTTGTTTAGTTTCAGTAAATATCCCAATAATACCCTTTTGATAATTTTACTTTTCTGTTAGAGGGTTAACTAGTCTGATGGAATTGAATCACCCGAATTCTCTTGGAGCAATGAGCACACTTCCCATCAAAACATTGTTAGCCGGTTGTTTATTCTCTGGGAAGGGGAAATGATGCCCAAAGAGAATTAATTGCACCGAAATTTTTAGCCTCCCAGGTATTACTGTTTCTGAATTCGCTGGAATTGTTACTCTTGACCTTGTGGTCACTCTGACTGCTCTCAAGGGAACTTTTTCAACTAGATTCTACACATTTTCCCATTCAATTTTTTAATCCCTTTTTAGCACTAAGTTGGTAATCATTTCATACAAGAAGTCTAATCCAATTAGTCCATCTTCTTGAATAGGTGCAATTAATACAGTGTAATTAAAGTTTGAACCCCATGCACTAAATGAGAATTCACATTGTCCATCTATGGCTAATAAACCATCATCCGCAACTTCAAGACGTATTGAAGGGTCAACTTTACACAACTCAGGTAGCACATCCCTGGGATTCTATGATATAATGCAGTAGAAAAAATGTAGTACAGGCACCAGTATCTAATGACTAAGTTTTGCGCGCACAGTTTGAAAAATATTTACAGGCAATATAATGGAAACACCATCCGTATTAGCACCCTACACCTAATAGTCTTAAATTCAACTTCACTGTTATTGACCAAGTCTGGGCCGTTAGGGTTGGTCGAAGCTAGTTTTCCGACTTGTTACCTTCCTGAAGGTTTGCCTTACACTCGTCCGCATAGTGACCAAACTGCGGGATCTAAAACACTGCACATCTTTTCTTGGGCGCTGATTTAACTTTACGATCCGAGGCTGATCTACTACTTTTAACATTCAGGCTGGGTTTTCGGGGATGATCAATCTTTTTTTCCTATGTTTTGGGTTTCAGATCCCTACCAAATTCTTGCAGTCTTGCTTCTGTTACATTTAAAGGTTCCCTGCCCGTGTCAATGTTTCCTAATTCTCGCCCCTCTCCCGTCATCTCTGATGCTGGAATAGTTGTCGAGCAATTCTCTTTCTGATCGATAGTTTTTGGGTCCTGCATCCCAATGAAAAAGCCCCCTGAGAATCCTGAAGTCCCCTTTAAAAAGTGCCGAAGGTTTATCGTTTCCCTCGTCTCGTTGTTTGCTGTGGGGTAACCTTTTATTACCAACTCTTAACCTCTGCCACATATTCAGCCAATATTCTTTTTCCCTGTTGTATTTCCGGTTTTCTAACTCAGCCAGATAGGAGGAAGTGGAGCGCTTTTTCCTGAAATCGCAATCGCCATAGATGATTTTATCTTCGCATAACTTGACAATTCGTCAGCTCCCAGCTGCTTGAAAGCGTATTCCGCAGCATCACCGCGTAAAATGTTCTTAAGGCGGAAACAAACGTTCACTATTGTCCCACTTGCACGCATCAACCATAGCTTCAAATGGGGGAATGAAACCTCCCAGGATGATTTGCCATCAAAGATAAAATTGCCTTGGTAGAGGAACCTCGTATTTATCACGGCCTCTCTGTTGATTTTGCTGCTTGATGTATTGCTGTTTTCATTCGAAGCTGTGTCCCTTTCATTTACTAAATTTCTTATCTGATTGTCTTTTCCATAGAAATGTCATTGATTGTGTTGGTAACTGCGTACTAATTCATCTCTTTGTAAAGTACTTTCCTGTTCATTTTTGCGTAGTCCCTCTCACTTTAAAAGGGCAGGTTATCAACTTCTCCGATTTAAGTTTTTGTCTCAAATGTTCAACTTCAGCTAATAATTGTTTTATGACTATCATCGTCTTCAGTTGTGACAGAATCTTTTTCGTGTTGCTTTTTTAGGGCCCATGATTATCACTTAAAATTTTCACCACAAATATTTGAAATAGAAATATATGTCCAATTTTCTTATAACACGTGTATAAGTCCATTTTCCGCGCTGCCACCAGTGTTGAAAAACGTAGATTCGGGTGAGGGGGTTTATACACCATTGATAAAATACACTTAATTCCAATTTTCAATGTTAGTTTATTATGAATTTTTTTAGTGATGGAAATAAGTCATCAAAGGTATAATTTCTCTCATTCCTCTGGTCCCAAAGTCACTTATAATTATAACTGTAAATATTTCAATTCTTGTTTCTATGATCTGTCATTTTCAAAGTCCCAGCCAAAAGTAAAGAATTTTCCCCCCCCTAGTTCTGACCTAGGCTTATATACAAAAGCAGTACCCTCCCATATTTGGAGTGTATCATAGTGATGAAAGCAAAGATTACCCTAATATTTATGAGGGTAACCGTTGACTGATGGTACCATCCCAAATATGGAGCCCAAACCCCTAACTCTAACAGATCAGACATGTTTTTCGATGGTACAATGATGACAACATACCTGATAAAATGATACAAAACTCTAGTCCCAAGCAATTTATGAGGGTAACTGGGGAATGCCCTCTCTAGTAGCAGAGGTCAAAGTTTCCCCATCAGTAGAATCAATTAATAAATCAACTTTTAAAAAGACTAGCTGCTAAATTTACAACACTGTATAAAAAATAAAGAGGTATATATTAAGTGGTAACTTTTCAATGACGCCAAGTATATTATGCTGGCGGATGTCTTTGAATATTCATGTTTACACCGATATGCGTATTTGCGTTCTTCATGTATCAATATATTCAGTGGAGCACGAAATAAAATCAGACTTCTTCATTTTTTATCACTTTACAATGACATATTCAGAGAAATTAAAAGAAAAATACAATTTTGTAGCCTCGGGCCGCCATTATATCCCAAAACAGTCATTGCGCAAACCACTTTTTGTTTTGACAGCTAAGTTCAAAGACATCCGCCGACAAGCATGACGTTTCATGTAAATCAAGCACGTGATTTAAGGAAATCTCGGTTTTCATTGGCTTTTGATTTTTATTCTCGCACTAACTTGAAATTACCCGCTAAAATGAAATGAAATCCATACGTAACGCCAGTAGTTTTCCATTTCGGGCCCACGTGCTACGTAATTTCAGTTGCGGGGAATTCCATTTACATGGCTGTTGTTACCGTGCGTGTTGCTGTTTTAATTTTAGCAGTCTTAGTAATTAAAGAAGTAAGTAAAAACAAAACAGACTTAAAGATCTGGTATACTAATAAAGGTCTTGCACAAGTGTTAAGTTCTCAGTCGAAATATACGACTTTATTAGTCTAAGCAGAAATAATAAGCATTTTCCTGAGGTATATATAGTTCTGAAATATAGACTGATACTTGAATTAGACAAAAAGATCGTGCCTTAATGTTTCTTTAATAACTTAAATGAGTGCAAATTTTATAGGAGCCCACACAACTAGACATTTTCAGTTTCCCACGGTCATGTTACCCGAAACAAGCAATTATTTTGGAGCGTCATGTTGTACTAAGCTTTGAAGTTATAGGTCCTACTAGATGTTGTATTGAATCGTCAATATGTATCGTGTATTGATCCTTCTTTATTGCAATACATATTGTATCGATTTTTTCCATTCAATACACAGCCCTAAAGTCTGTTCCATTCCAAAGGTTTACCCCAACTTTGGTGTCATATGACAAAACTACGACACTTACCGGCAAAGTAAGCATGGTTTGATAAACTAAAAAAAAGTCCACCCTCGAGAAATTTAACGTTTTTTTTTCTGCTTTGCCAAATATCCAAAAAAAATGACAAATTTATATTTTCAACGGCAGTCTCCCATTGTAATTTCTTGTCGCCATTGGAGTTTGCTCTCTAAATTTAAGTATAACGGGAAAATTCACGTGAATTTTATCGGGAGAGACTCAAAACTCATTTCGTTTACAATTCCCTACATGTAAATGCATTGAGTGAACTGAAATTTTGTGTTTAAAAATATGTTATTTAGATTTAACAAAAATGTAAATTGACTCACTTTTAAACCTATCAAAGGTGTAAACACTCAAAAATCTTGCAAGTCCTCTGCAGCTCTATCCATCCTTAGTGTATCAATTGTAAACAAACAAGCTCTTTTACACAATGATGAAATTCAGGCATCAATCGCACCATGCCCTTGAAACAATGACTTGTTCAATTTAACATCATTTCCAAACGCATGGTTCAAAGATAACCTGTATTTTAGCATCCTTACTGAAGTATTTACAGTCCGCCACATATCCAGCTTCTTTCACAATTTTCAGTTTTCAAAACACAATATTCGCCATATCGAGTCCCGGTTGTGTATGCTTCTTTTTCTCCGAAAGAAACTTATGACGTAGATAAGATAAATGACGTAGTATTGCTGACAATATGCAGATTTAATTGAGACGCACAATGGAAGAATTACACAGGTGTAGATACACAATTAGCCGATAGAAGATAGATATCTCGATAGACATCTCGTACATCATGCTAGAATTAAATTTTACTTTTTGAATTATATGTTTAAAAAATGCTTAATTGCTTATCATTTCATCAACCTATCTGTTGTTTTTCTTTTTGTTGTTGTTGTTTTTTTAATTATAATTTTGCTGTTTAGGCCTATATGAAAGCATTTCTTTTTAAACCTGAACTTACTCTTGATCGAAGGCTGCTTAATTTAGATTTCTTTAAAAGAAAATCGGATCGCGAACCCCATTCTCTCTGTTTATTAAATTATTATTATCATCATCATTATTATAATTATTATGTCAGTTTTAAATATTTGACTCGAGAGAAGTCATAGAGTGTAGAATTTGTTATTATAACCGCCGATTTCAGTTATAAAATATATCCCGAACTATCATTTTGTCAACTTTTATTGCCCACGGGAGGTACGATGTCCAGAAACAGATCTAAACATTCAGATGCTATTTTCAGATCATTCATGAATAATTAACGGTAATGTGACTGAAACTTTCTTCCGTTAAAGTTTTACTTTAGTCTTCCCATTATTCTTGAAACCGCCAGTCGAGCTTTTAACAAAGGTTTGATATTTTCTTTTTTTTCCCTGTTCATTATTTTTATATATCGTACATTTCTGTTGAATATGTAGGCGGGAGTATGGTTTTAAATTCCCACAAGATATGCCATTGTTCGTAATCGTCGCAAGTGTTACTCACTTCAGTTTTTTGCTGGATTAAACGAGCACAGATTAAATACTGTCTCTGGCACAAAGTCTTGGTGATAAGTCCACGGAGACCCATTAATAATTCTTTTTTCGGCCTGTGCTCACACGTGTATCATAATTTGGGACGTGACGAGGCGCGCGATCGAAGAAAATTAATAGAATGTTCAAAAAGATAAGCAGAAAGTGTAAAAATAGGCGTAGGAGCAGCGGACCTGAAGGACACCCACAAATATGGTGTACAGCATGTATTTTGTTTGTCCCCGCCCCTCCACCACTCCTCGTCGTTTCCGCACTTTTAATTAAAACAAGAATTTTTCCATAGAAGTAACAGAAAAGTCCCTTTGAGAGAGCATTTACTAAGAATTTGTTGCACGCAAATAGTCCAAAGATTATAGAAACATCTGATCTAATGTAATGAACTTAGAGAGAGAGAGAGAGAGATTTAACATAACTATGCATACCGAACCTGAACCTGAAAAACAGAATGCTTTATAGCTTACGAAGGTTTTCATATATACGCCGAAACCTAAACCGAAATAAAAGCATGCACGTCGGGGGGGCCCAAATCGGGCTGAAGATGATTAAAAAGGACAGTTTTTGCTCATGCAAAATGTATGTCAAATAATCATACAGGCTTTTTGCCGTGCAGTTCCGCGGGAATTAATATCTCTATGCATATGTAATTGTTATGTGTTTTTATGTTATCCGTTCCTAATTTTGGCGGGAAAACCGCACGTGTTTTTAAATTTCGCTCCACCGTTCATTAGCATAAAGTTCCATGTTGCCGTCATGGTTTTATATCAACAGAAAGATTCTGATTTTCTTATAGAACGTAATCTTGAATTATTCTGTAAGTTAACCAAATGAAAATACGCGATTCTGGCGTTGAATGAATTTGTTTTGTACGCGGTAACTAGATGTTTAGAAATTTTCTTGCGGAAATATTAAAATTTTGATTATGCGTTAAGCTTCAAAAAGGACGTCAAGTTGAATCACAAAAAGACTTTCCTTATTCTGGCGGACAAAAAATTAAATTTCCCGTGAATAATGTTTAAATATATTCCTGTACATCTGTAGTCTTACAAGCTCATTTACTCTCCGTTTTTTAGGACAAACCTGTGCAAGGATACGGATCGAAATGGGGTTTGATTATCCAAAGTTGCTATCAAATGTTATTTTAATAATAACAATACAAAACGTTAAATTGTTACCTTTGAAAAAGAGGGCCCTGGGCCGTTCTACATTTTTTATCCACAGTGGTGACTAAAGGATTTTACATGCAACATAATTATGGAGTCTTAAAGAAAAATCTTTTTAATTTTTTATTTTTCTGTATGTTTTTCCGAATACTCACTGGTCAGAGTTTAAATTTGGTGTTTCAGTGGAACTTTACTTTAAAATGATATTTCTTTGTTAGATCTGGTCCTAAATATAACTTAAAATACAGAAATATTAACAAGATATTTAGGAAAACCTTTAAAATTTGTAATTCTAAAACGGTCACGATGGTTTTTGTATGTATGAACTTATTTTAATGCAAATATTTTTGAGTTGTAGACATCTAACCCTTTAATGTTTAAATAGTTTTTTCCTTGCCCTGTCCATTCAAATTCAGTAATGCGACTATTGAAAGGGAATATCCTGACGTACTGCGAAGTTTAGTTTCCTTTTATAATTAAATCCATAAAGATACTTCCGAGAGAAAATATCTATTTAGGTCACATCAATTGAAGTCAAGTATATATAATTTTCTTTCAACGACAGAAAACATGATATAAGGAGAATGCCCCTGTTTTACTAAAATATCGAGACGTTCGCACGCACATTAATTTTGTTTTTCTTTTAGAATGTCCTTGTTCTTTTGTGTTTGTTCTTTCTATTTTCTATTTATTTATTATATTTATTTATTTATTTTCATGTTAAGGTGGCCAAATCTGAATTTCCCCAAGAATTAACATATTATGGTAACAAAAACAGTCTTTTCAAATATTAACTCGGGCGTTTTAATTTTGAGTTGACCCCTAGTTTATTACGCTACGGGCGACGCTATATTGGAAAGTCGGCGTAACGTCATATAGCATTACGGTCTATGGGGAAAAAAGAAAAATCCAAGATTATATCTTTGAAGTACACTTAATTGAAAAAGTGAAAAAAAGGTCTAGAGATATTGATGTATGGTATATAAATATGTTTTTTGGACGATGTTACCGATACTGATAATTCAGAAACGAGGTAAACGTAATAGGTGGAACAGACTTTAGTTCCCTACATATAACTATGATTCTACAGTAAATATGCCCTTTAATAACATGCTCTTACTTCGTTGCTGAGTTGGTTTGTTTGCTGGGGCAACCCGTCAAAACCTTAAAAAAGTCGCCATATGACCTAGACGAGTGACTCTTAAACAAAATTAAAAAAAAAGCAAGTATCATGGCATTAAAATAGCTTAAAGTAGCTTAAAAAGTACAAATATTACCATATTGCAAACATTTCCACTTTTAGGATAGCTTGTATTTCTTGTTTTTGTTGCAACCAATAAAATCGCGTGATTTGTCAAGATTTCACCTTTCTATCCTAAATTATTTTCAAACTCATACAAAATTTAAGAGGACTGAAATAATTTGAAATATAAATGACATATTGAATAAGATAAAACTTCTTCCTGCAAATATCAAAACTTTAAAAAAAAAATCCTCTGAATATTTTCTCTGAAGACAATCACGTGAGGTATTCAGCTAAAACTGTTTCCAGTTTGGAAGAAAAAAATACCATACATAGATACCCATGTATAATGCGCACCATTGTATAATACGCACCCCCGATTTGAGCCCAAAATCCTGTGGAAAAAAAAAATTTGGCCAGTTTTGAGGTGGCTGGAAAACGAAAGTAGAGTTTACATCGATACCACTAATAAATTATAAACCACTTGATCTTTTATGAAACTAACAGCAATCTTAGATTTTAGCGTAAACAGTTAGCACGGAGAGTAGTATCCCTTTACAAAAATGGCGAAAATCGTAAACAAACTTGTTTTGAAGTTGGCAAATCTATATCTGTGAATAATACACACCTATGATTCGGGGTGGTCCCAGGGGTAAAAAAACTGCGCATTATACATGGGTATCTATGGTATGCATACAGAATTGTGCTTAATCAGTCTTACAAATCAAACTGTGTATTTAACTTGTAAACAACATATGCCCACCTGTCACTAAAATATTTTATCTAAATATGGAAAATCCTTACTGAATTAATTAAGTATGGCTAAATATAGCAACAACGTGTCTATATACAGCAGTTTCAATTGTAATTAAATGTTATCTAGTAACATCTGTTTGATAAAAAAAACTTCAAGATTTTCATTGCCAGCCTCACAGTGTACACTTCTGCATGATTTTGTAGAATTTTAACCCCAACTATTATACTATGTATATATACAGACATGTGTATCCTGTTAACAGAGATACTTATTTAGTTTTCGCCAGAAAGTAGTCCGGGTCAGAAGGACAGAGTACTTATAGTTTTGACTATTTACCAGCAAGCCCATCTTCATAAGAAAATTGAGGTACACACTTTTGGCTCCTTTTGTTTTGCTGGGTCAGTGCTTCAAAGGTCAAGGCCACAGTGACTTGGAGACTTAAAATGGTTTCTGCTCTGTAACTTAAGAACCCCATGGCCTACTACCTTCAGATTTCATAGAATGATCGCCTGTGGTTGGTACGTAACCCTTATATTAGTTTGGAATAATTTCAGGTCAAGAGCCAGGTCAGTGATTTCAGAATGCTCTGTGATAGGCCGTCATGGAGGCATGCATGTTTTACAAACAGTCATTGTTCATACAAAAGCGATTTAAGAAGAACGCCCTTTTCTGCGCTAGCTGTCCTTTAATTGTAACAACATTACTTGCATGGCATTAACTGGATTAAAACAGTTCTTAACCCTTAGCCTGCTGCAGGCGAATTTAACAGCCTTTGCAAACAGCTTGGAACCAGATCAGATGCCGATTAAATCGGCATCTGATGAGGTTCCAAGCTGTTTGCTACTCTGACAATATTTCTTCCAATTTTGGAGCAAATTGAATGAACTTACAAGTTTAGGCAGACGACATTTCCAGCAGACGACAATTTATCTAGCATGCTAAGGGTTAATGAGATATCTACAGAAAGCACCTGATGCCTAAGGTGAATGCCCATTAAATAACAAAGTTTACTAGGTTCACTAGTGTCACTGTTAGGATAGCACTTTTTATGCCTCTGGTGTTGAAGACCAAGGAAGTATAAAAAGATATATAGTGATTGAACTGTCTATCCATCTGTCAGCTGTGGCTGCTCGGTATCTTCTTAATTGCTGGGAAGATTTTCATAAAACTAGCATCAATTGTTGACTGATCAGAAGACTTGCAGAGCAGACAACCCAGATCACTAGGTCCAAGGTCAAGTCAGATAGCTTCTTTGAGTGTCTGCTCAGTGTCTTTTAAACAGCTTTAAAGATTTTCTTTAACTGGCACCATCTGATTACCTCATCAGACAACATGTAGAGCAAATGACTTTGGTCACTAAGTTCAAGGTCAAGATCACACACAGAGCTTAAATTTGTGTCTGTTATACAATCCAGGTTCACTAAGTTCAAAGGTTAAGGTCATTTAAGGGTTCAGCAGTTATCATCACAAGATTTTACTTTCCCTGTATCAAGCTGAGGCTCTGGAGGTATAATTGCCTTTAATGGTCACTGTTGTATTTTAGCAGTTTCCATTACTCCATAAAACCAGACAAGAAAAATATATGTGAACCATAACCAGATTAAAGTGTCTCTAATACACCAGGGTATGTTGCAGCAAGTATTTGTGAGAACAAACATTGGGGGAGCATGCTTGAGGCAAGTAAATTGCAATTTAACACAGGGGCAAAGCAATGACAGTTAAGAGTATTTTCAGTGTATTTCTTTATTTCCATGACTTCAGATTAAACTTATTAAGATTTCCAACTCCAGTTACTGCAAACCGCCTCGGTAGCCTAGTGGTAGAATGTCCGCTTCGAGTGCTGGAGGTCATGGGTTCAATCCCCGGCCGTGTCATACCAAAGACGTAAAAAAAAATGGTCCTAGCAGCTTCCTCGCTTGGCGCTCAGCATTAAAGGGATAGTGCTAGGACTGGTCAGCCCGATGTCAGTATAATGTGACTGGGTGGGGTATCATGCCACGTGTCTACAGCGTGATATTCCAGTGAGGCAGCACTATAAAGTTGGGCATTGTGCTCACTGCTACAAGTAGACACCGTCGTTTATATGACTGAAAAATTGTTGAAAAAGACGTTAAACCCGAAAACACACACACACACACACACACACCAGTTACTGCATTAATATCAAGACTGTTTTCAAAACATATATTTGTATAAAGAAAGAATGTAAATATTAAATATATAAACTTGTTAAACTTTGCAGATTGAGTGAAGTCCTCTAAAGAGAACTCATCAAAATCTCTATCACAGATGAGTTCTAAAAGTTCTCAGTTACTTCCCTTTTTACATTTTACCTCATTCACACAATTCCAGGGAGACAACTTTTTAAAGCATTAAAATGTTATGATAATCCAATAAGTAACATCCAGACATTTTTTTTGAGTTCATCTACTAAACTGTTTCCAGATCTTTAACTAGAATTTAATATCATATAAGATCAGCATGCAAATATTCACTTGCCTATAGGGCATTTCAAACTTCTGACAATCCATTAACCCTTACCCTGCTATATTTCTATAATGGACTGGTCCATCATTCAATTTGGGCAATACCATTTATTATTCAAAGGGATGTTCACTGAAAATTTACTGACTGAATAGCGAACAGTGTAGACTAGATTAGCCTGCACGGATGTGCAGGCTGATCTTGGTCTGCACTGGTCGCAAAGGCAGAAAAATTCGCCGCCAGCAGGCTAAAGGATAAGTTATGTTGACTCAAATGATCACTGAAAGACCATTCCTGGAAATTCGTCTGCTTCTCTCTAAATATACTATATATATAAAAAAAATGCCAGAAAAAAGAAATAAGATATTTTTGAATGGTTGACATTTTGATTATTATACTTTTTGGTGACCAAACAGGAGATATTAAAAAATCTTTTCACAACAGAAAAGGTCTGGGAATCGACTTCTAAGAGAGGCAAAAGAAAATGTAAATGCAAAATTGAGTTAGCATAATGCTAAATCAATTTAGGAAAATAGGAGGTCTTTTGAACTTATGTAGCAGACGACAATGAGAGTCCCTGTGTGTGCACAATCAATCATGTAAATAAAAGAAGCAATTTAACAAACCTCCCATTTAATGCAATCTCTCTGAAATATAGGGTTCCATTAACCCTTAGCCTGCTAAATTTCTAAAATGGAATCGTCCATCATTCAATTTGGGCAGTACCATTTATTATTTGAAGGGGTGTTAATTTAGAATTTACTGACTGAATAGCGAATAGTGCATACCATGATCAGCCATGCAGGCTGATCTTCAAGTCTGCACTGGTCGCAAAGGCAGAGTCTCTTGCCGCCAGCAGGCTAAAGGTAAAGTTATGCCAGTTTTGACATTTTTCATTTTGGCTCCAGAAGAAGCTGTGCTTTGGAATTTATTTTCCAATATCAAAAGAGGTTTCTATGGCAATATATAGAAATTGACTCCCACATCAAACAAGTGACATTTACTGATATTACATAAAGAACATTGTCGGAATAGAGATGCATCACTTTTGGACATATGAAAGTGTCAAAAACAAAGGAATCAGACAACAGTTCTATCAAAAACGCAAACTTTATATTGATTGCCCAACGTAATGATAAATCAACAGAATTTCAAATTTTGTAGCTTTTTTTTTGTTATTTTTGTAATTATATATGTATAAAAATTTCTATAAACTCTGTTCTCATTTGATAGCAATAACTCATAGATTTAATTATAATTAGTCTTGGTATTTTAAGCTACTCGTCCACAGTTTGGGTGTAATTTTTCAACATGTTCATTTCCACCAAGTTTAGCATACGACACTGAAAACTGATAAAGTATGTGAAAATAAAAGTTAGATTTTGGTAAAAATGCTAGAATGTAAATTTTCTGCATCATTTCAAAAGCGTTGCAACTGTTTGCTATCATCTGAACAATATTTTTGGTTATTTACAAGAAAATCTTGCAAAAATCTTATGTCAATAAGTTTGTACCACTAGTCACTACTCATTTTTATTTTTTTTTAGAAAAAATATTTTTTGCTTAAGATGTATGGGTAAGTCCCATTAAAATTTAGATATTGGCATCAAAATGTTATGTAAAAAAAACAATTAACAGATGAAACAGCTGTTGGAAAAGGCATTAATCAGTAATTACGTAGTTAGGAAAACACTACTTTCTTTACTGCACATGATCTTATAAAATTACATAGTCATAAAGGGAGACAATAAAAAACAATAGTTTCAATAAAACTTCATACTAATAATATTAATCAGTATTCAGACATTAGGCAGATATTTGAGAAAACAATTGTTTTTATTATCGAAAATTGGATTTAACATTAAATTAGTAGACATTTTGTATTTTATGTTCACATCAAAAATTATAGCAGCCCCTTTATAAACAAAAGCTTTATGAGCTTTAATCACTTTCTGAATATATGTATTATTAATGTTGAATAAAAACCTTACCATGTGATTGAAAAGCTTTTGAACAGGATTGGCCGTACAGAAACAATACTGAAATGAGCCGCACCATGAGAAAACCAACATAGGGATCCCCTGCGCATCTGCGCAGTCTAGTCAGGATCCATGCTGTTCGCTAATGGTTTCTCTAATTGCAGTAGGCTTTGAAAGTGAACAGCATGGATCCTGACCAGACTGCATGGATGTGTAGTCTGGTCTGGATCCATGCTGGTTGCAAACGCACTATTTTGGTTTTCATATGGCGTGGCTCAAATGTCCTCTTGAGCAGTGAGTAAAGTATGGCTTTAAAGATTTATAGTAGTCGCAACTTGACCGCCATGGTTGACCTTAGGCTGATTATTCATATCGATTATTTCATTGTAGAAATTAAGGGTGCTTAGGGTAGCCATGTATATTTATATGGAATTAGTTTGTATACAGTGCAGTATCAAAGTATATTTCCTTACATTTTATCAGTTAAAACTTTCCAATACACTAATTTATATTTACGCAAATTTTTATTTCCTTTTTCTCGTGCAGCTCGTGTGTTTTACGTACACTTCTTTTCAATAATAGGTTGTGCCTTATCATGTATTATAATGCAAAGGTCAACCATCGGGGTCAAGTTGCATCCACTATATCAGGAAGAAAACCATTTATTGTTTAAGATATCTGAAATTGATAGCTGATAGACAAACTGGGTCATTTCTTACTGATTGTTCCCAGAAGAGTTGAGAAAATGAGAAATGCTTCAATAAAATCTAGAAGACATAAGTCCTTTGAATTGCAACCAAGCAAAATATAGAAGAGTGCATTTAAAGCTTTTCCACAGATATCATAAGAAATGTGTGAATCAATATTTTTCAATTATGCACATACAAGGAAGCATGCTGATAAGACAGAATACACTTTTATTTCTAAAAATAATATCTTTCCTTGCAATCCCCATCAACGTATTAGTGCCTTGCCAACTTCATCAGCATAGTGGTGGCATTTATTCAATGACCTTCTTTTCATATTTTTTCTTGTAAACTTGTGTCAGGGGGTGCTGCTGTCAGTATCTTTTATGCCAGGGCCATCGCTCCTTTAGTAATGGGTTTCATGCCCGTCGCATTGGGTCGAGTTCAAGCACCCTTTTCCATGTAAGTGTCTTACATAAGCCTGCTGTTGAACCTGGGCCTATTGCCTATAAGTAATTTAGTCAGTTATTGGGGAAATAAGCTTTTTTTACGAATAAGGACTAGTCCTGTCGGTATCAGTTTAGCCTTGATACTTTAGGTACGGGTTGGTCTCCAAGATTGTAAGCGTGCAGCTGTGTTCTGCTGGGTATTAGGACAAAGTAAGCTGTACAGAGATACTTTTTTTTACCGCCTCGGTAGTCTAGTGGTAGAGCGTCCGCTCCGAGTGCAGGAGGTCTTGGGTTCGATCCCCAGCCGCATCATACCAAAGAAGTAAAAAATGGTACTAGTAGCTTACTCGCTTGGCGCTCAGCATTTAGAGGATAGTGCTAGGACTGGTCAGCCCGGTGTCAGTATAATGTGACTGGGTGGGGTATCATGTCACGTGTCTACGGCGTGATACTCAAGTGAGGCAGCACTATAAAGTTGGACATTGTGCTCACTGCTACAAGTAGACACCGTCGTTTATATGGCTGAAAAATTGTTGAAAAAGACGTTAAACCCGAACACACACACACACACACACACACAAACACAGATACTTTAAGTATTCTACAATAAAAAATATTGGCAGAAACTGAGCAGGTGACAACATGGAAGATTTTCCCGGAAAAAATCCTCTTAAGGAATTGGCTTCAAAAGGATAATGTGTTGGCCAGACAACCAGAAGGTTCCAATTTTAACAGCTAATAAATCACTTCAGTGAGGATATCAGTGCTGGTTTTTCTTGGGGAAGTCTGGATATATTTACAAATCCCAGAGTGTCACAGGCTTGAGGGAGACAAAAAGATTGATTCAAGAAAGGATACTTTTTCTGCCATTGTTTTGTCTCAAGTAAATATAAGGATTACAGCAACATGTTACGACAACACTTTCATGGTATTATTGACCCTTTTCATTCTGGACACGATTGATTCTGCCTTTGCGACCAGTGTAGATCATGATCAGCCTGCACACCTGTGCAGTCTGATCATGACCTGCACTGTTCACCATTCAGTCATAGTGTTGGATATCGTTAAGGACGAAGCGGTCCGATACCGATACCAACGAAACGATACGGTATTTTTAACGATACTGATACCGATACCAAGCTTTGAAGTACATCACATAAGCAATGATTTGGTTAGTATTAAATACACCGTTTTAAGTAGTTATACAGGAAAATTTGCTTTGATACATAAACATTTTAAGTCTGTTAATTTGATGTTGTACTAAAATTATGAAAGAGTAAATAAAATAAACATATTTTACAAACTAGAGTTTTCCAAAATAAAAAAAAAAGAGTAGATACGTCGCTCAATGTGCAATTTAAATCTAGGACTCACTGACTGTGTTAATGCTTGCTCTGCACTGACGAGAATTGTGAAATTAAACACTTACTAGCTTTCAATTAACCATTTAACAAGTCAGACTCCTTGTCACTCAGGATAAATCTTCAACCAGGTTAACTAGTAATGTATTTAAATTGCAACATTTTTTCCAACACAATTTTCATTGAAAAATAACCCTCAAACGCTTGAAACACCAGCAATAACGTATTTCTATTGTTTGCGAAAAACCGATGACTTGTTTACGTAGGTAACAGCTTAGTTTCGTAACTTTTTATTAAAATATTTATTTTTTCATTTGTTTTGATAGAATATGACAAAGAGCAAAAAATTGTCGTATATTTTGCAATTAAGTATGATTCACGTAGTTTAAAACGACGGGAAAAGAAGTTTTTTATCATAATATTTAGCATACGAAATTATTCGCAAGGCCAGCTCTCCATGTTACTCGGAGGGGTGTCACAGTAAACAATGTCAATCACGTTATAACTGTGTTTCAAAAACTATTTGCTTATTTTCTGCTTTCTTTTGCCGCGGATTTGGTAATTATTTTGTTTATTTACTTTAATGGAAATACCGGAATTGGAACCGGTTCTTTACGAAACGGTATATACCGGTACTTTACGAAGTGATTATTCGGTACGGTACCGATACCGGGAACCGGTATCCAACCCTATGAATCAGTCAATATCTGTTTAGTATTCACCCCTTTTAACAGTTAATAGTACTGTCCAAATTGAAAGATGGACAAGTTTATTTTAAATACATAAATTGATGAGGATTTCCTGTAATTATCCCCCGCCGATGAAATCGGGAGGGGGGTATTGAAATGGCGTTGTCCGTCCGTCAGTCCGTCCGTCAGTCCGTCCGTCCGTCCGTCCGCAGCCATTTCTCAGTAACTACTGGTAGAATTTCATGAAACTTGAAATACAAACTGAACCAACATACTGCGATGATGCCCGTCAAGTTTTTTTTTTGATTGGTCAATTTCCCTCAGAGTTATTGCCCTTGATTTAATAAAAAATGTCTGTCTGCAGCTATTTCTCAGTAACTAACAGGTAGAATTTCATCAAATTTGAAATAGACATGAACCAAGATACTGCGCTGATGCCTGTCAAGTTTTTTTTTTGATAGGTCAATTTCCCTCAGAGTTATTGCCCTTGATTTAATGAAAAATGTCCGTCTGCAGCCATTTCTCAGTAACTAGCAGGTAGAATTTCATCAAACTTGAAATAGACATGAACCAAGATACTGCGACGATGCCCTTCAAGTTTTTTTTCGATTGGTCAATTTTCCATTTAGTTATTGCCCTTTAATTGTTTAAAAATCCACGATCTGTACATAACAAACCAACCAATTGGAAGAATTTCATTAAACTTCTTCCATTCTTTTCCATGCACATTTATTATAAAACATGTGATGTTGTGTACCTACACCTGGTCACCACCTTACATTAGTCACCCCCTTCCCCCTCACTCACCCCCCCCCCCCATTTTTTTTTTTTTTTTTTCATTTTTCGTTTTCTACCATATTTATAATCAACATGTAAACTGTTGTATCCTCACCCCCCCCCCCCCCCCCACCCAAACAAACCATTCATTTTCTTTTAATTTGATTTGACTAATGAAATTATTTGGTAACATTCTTAACCTTTTGCAGGATATATTTTTTTGCCGTTCCTCAACTCTGACCCTTTCGGCGGGGGATTCCAATTCATCGAATTTGCTTGTTGAAATAAGAATCTAAAAATAAAATATTTTAGTGAGATGGGTATTAGATGTAGTTTTAAGAGCTATCACATAAAGATTTCAAGTAATTGTATAGAAACACAATTGCTCACCAAAGGGAGGTAACTAGTTGTGCAATACCTTCATGTCTCTTTCGCTGATCCATTATCTGTAAAATATGAAAAAAATCCCAAGTATAGCATTAAGTCTGACCAGTTTTTAATAGAACTTTCCATTATTCAATAAACTAGGAAACTATCTTTGACAAGGAAAATCAATGTGAGCATGACCAAGCAAAAGTATATCAAATAAACCAGGAAATGTTTACATCTTTGTTGCTCAAGTTGTTTCCTCGAACTAATCATAGGGTAACATGCCTGAGCAAGTAAATTGCAGCTTAACAGAAGAGCTATGACAACATAATCAATGGCCAACAAAAAGAGTATTTCAGAGTGAATGATGTCTTTACTTCCAGTCCTCAGACTAAATCTGTAAAGATTTCCAGCACAACTAAACTTACTGCACCTAAAAAACATTTTTTGAGACTCATAAAATGCAATGTTTTGGAATAGTTTATATGTTCTACTTATATATATTCTGCTTAAGTTTGCAGACTAAGAGAAAGGCTTTTAAACTCACTACCACAGAGAAGTTCTTAAATGCCTCAGTCACTTCCCTTTTTACTACAAGTCTCCATTTACAAAATTCAGTAACATAAATTTTCAAGGCTTCCTAAAACAAAATGATCAATAAAATATGATAATAATGTGAAAATTATAGTTAGTTTGATATAAAATATTTTGACTAGTTTGTGGCTAAAGCTTGCAGCCTGGAAAACCTTTATGAGTGTCTTATGAAATGGTTTGGTGTCATGAGCCCAGTGGGGCTAAGTACATAGGCAATAAATCCTAACCAGACAGTCTTCTCAATTAAAAATACTTGCAATTTTTAACAAGTTCATATTCTAAACTGTTTTCACTAGTTGCATCACTGATTTTACTGGAATGTGGATTTGCTATAATGTCAGAATGCAAGTAAGTCAACTGCCTTTATCAGGTAGCTGAAACTTTGAATAATCCATTTTAGTAGAGAACCATAGCAACATGTTCAAAAGTCTATTGCTGGAAATTCTTTGACATAGCTGTAAATGTACAGAATTCATCAAAAAAGGATATTTTTTTGCATATGATTATAATGACTAACATTTCAATCATTCTTTATATGATAGCTAGACAAGACATATTTGAAAGATCTGTCCACCAAAAAAACAAGGCCTCCAGTGTGACAAGAGACAAAAGAAAAAGCAGTTGTTGAAACAGTTTTGGAACAAGTCATGTCTTTTGAAATCTGTGAAACACTGGAGGCAATGTAACTCCCAATCTAAGGCACAATCTTTCATTTAAATAATTTAATGAGGAAATCTATTTACAAATTCCTGACAAAATCCCATAAAAATGCAAAACTCCTCTATTTCATCAAAATGTATTCTATCAATTTACACCAGTTTTGTTATTTTTCCACTATGTCCCAGGACGTCAAAGCAATGCTTGGGAATTCATTCTCTAATATGAGAAGAGGTTTCTCTGATGATGCACAAAAATTTACTCCCAATTTAGAGAAGATTGCATGAAAATAAAAGAACATTGTCACATTAAACAGACATGCCGCTAGAGGAAATTTCAAGTTTTTAAAACAGATAACAGTTGATTTTAGTTATCTAAAAGTGATAAATCAGTATTGCTTTAGTAGGTGTTTTAAAGTGTAGAAAAAGTACAACTAAATTACTTTTTTTTTTTTTTTTTTTTTTTTATCAAATTTCAATGCCAAGGCTTAAAGCCTTTTAGAGTTTTCTACATATTTTATTGACTAGTACTTTTAAAGATAAAAACTTTCTAAAAGTGTACAGAATCGCTTAAAGGTGTCTTTCTGTTGTAATTACTTCTTAATGAATGCATTTTCTATATTTCAAAAAAAAATAAATAAAAAAAATTAAAAAATGCATGATCGACTTGTCTTTGGGTGATGATGAAAATGTCAGAAATGAAGTTGTATAGAGCCATGTAATCTATTAAGGCATTCAAAAAGCATCGTGTTGCTAAGTGACATTTTTGCGTAAAGTGCAATAGAATATTGATACAGATTCCTAGGAAAAAACAAGACATAAAGCAGCCAGTCTTTGCATTAAACTGGTGTTACAAATTGGCAGAAGATATATTGTAAACAACAAGATTGAGAAGTTGAGAACCTGACTGGCCAGACAGAAACAATTGCCAATATGTCATCTTGAGCAGTAAAATATGGCTTTAGAGATTTGTCTTGATATTCCCAGAAGAGTTAACCAAACAAGGCCTTCATTATATGCCAGATACAATCTGGGGGCTATATTGGGTTCACATTTGTCTGTCTGTTGGTGTTGGCTCCATGTTTTCTTATCAGCTGGGAAAATATTCATAAAGCTTGCATCAGTTATTAACCTGATCAGAACAATGTGCAGAGTGTAAACCCAGGTCACTAGGTCCAAGGTTAAGGTCACTCTTGCAGGTCAAAGGTCAAATATGTCACTCCATATCTCCTTAATGTCCTGGAAGAATTAAAACTAGCTTCAAATTTTTACCTCATCAGTACAATGTGTAGAGCATATAACCGGGGTCACTAGATCCAAGGTCAAGGTCACATTTGGAGGTCAAAGGTCTGATAGCTTAAGTTCCTGTTGCTCCATATCTCTTAAATTGCTAGAAAGATTTTCATAAAACGCATCTAACATCAAATATTTACCTCATCAAGAGGTGTGAAGAGTGCACAACCCAGGTCATTAGGTCCAAGGTCAAGGTCTCACTATGAGGTCAAAGACCTGATAGCATAAATTTGTTTCTGCTCCATATCTTCTAAACCACTTCAAAGATTTTCATTAAACTAGCATAAAATATTTACCACATCTAGATGACATGCTGAGCGCACAACCCAAGTCAAGGTCACACTTAGAAGTTCAAATTTTTATCAGCTCCATATCTTCTAAACCTCTGAAATTAATAGGTTCAAGGTCAAGGTCACACTTAGATCACACTTAGAAAATCTTGTGTCCGCACCATAATTATCAAATTATTTTTGTCACACTAGCATCAGTTGTTAACCTCATGGAGATGCCATGCAGAATGCACAGCCCAAGTTATTAGGTTCAAGGTCAAGGTCACACTTGAACAGGCTGGTAACATTGCCCGATCGGGCTTTCGACATAAAAACTAATATTTCTTGAAAAATAGTAAAGATATTTCTTTCAAACTTTGTCCATTTATTAAGCATTTCATATGATACAAATTAAAATAAAAATAACTTGGTTGCCATCAGTTTTGGTAGAATTATTTTCCTTTTTTAGATTTTTATGGCGCATAATTTTTGAAGTCCAAAAGAAATATGTTCTAATGCTAAGTTTAAAACAAAAAAGGGTTCAATGGCTTTCTAATTCTCTAAATTATTGCGCTTGTACATGAATGTATACATTTTACTGTGTTTTCACTAACAACATTATAGAAAAATATTAGTTGTAAAAAACATTGTTCATATATCTGCATTAGAAACAAAGTATTAACCTTAAATGCATAGAATAAAGGTGTTGGCGCACAAGTTTTGAGCAACAGAAACCCATTGAACCCTTTTCTGTTTTAAACATTGCATTAAAACATAATTTTTTCAGACTTCAAAAATTATGCATCATAAAAATCTGAAAAAGGGAAGTAATTCTAACAAAACTGAAGGCAACAAAGTTATTTCTACCTTAGTATGCGTCATATGTTATGTTTTATAAATGGACCAAGTTTGAAAGAAATATCTTTGATATTTTTCAGGAAACATTAGTTTTTATGTCTAAAGCCCAATCGGGCAATGTTACCAGCCTGTTGAAGGCCAAATGTTATGATCACAACATTTTACTTACCCTATATTGAAGCGCATTTTGAGGGTATTAATCACCAGAAGTGATAGCTCTAGTTCAGTATTAAATGCAGAAATAAAGCAAAATAGAGCTTTGATTTGCTCACGGCAAAAGGAAGAATTACACAAAAAATAGGTATTCAGATAGAATCACATTATTAGCAAATGAGAGCTAAAATATCCTGATGAATACAGAAACAGTAATATGCAAGCAACAAGATTGTGATCACACTTTTATGGGTACATTAATAGTTCACAAGTAAATATTTGTCTGTATTATCGCAGCAATTTAAGTGCAATAACATAGCAAATCATTCTGTAAATCTCACAAAAGAGAACAAAAATACAGACTTTGAAGTCTTCATTTACAGCAGAAATTCTTCTATTGTTAACAAATCTACAAAATAAAATCCTAAGCTAAACTGTTTGGTGATAAAAATCGATAAACTTTCCATCTGGGCAATCTGTTGTTTATTGTCGTTTGACAAGAATTGACAACACTTTAAATATTTGTCTTACTCTAAAGATAGAGACTTCCAAGAATATGAAGAGAATGTCTGTCTTAAAAAAAAGGTTGGCCTGAGATAAAAAGGATAATGCTGTGGTAAGCAGAATTTTTTCAAGAATTATGGAATATGTTTTCCTAAAAATACCAGAGCTTCAGATAAAAAACGGAATAGCCTTGTAACATTTTTCAGGAATTCTGATGTATGTCTGTCCTAAAAAAACATGTTTGGTTTTTAAATAAAAAGAAGGAATAGCCATGCTTTCAAGGATTATGAAGTATGTTTGTCCTGAAAATCTGTCCTGAAAAACCTGAGTTAGGCTTTAAAGGGCAAGGAATGCCTGAAAATAAGTTAATTTTATATGAAAGCCGTCCTCAAGCCTTACATAATGCTGAAAGAATTTTTGAAATCGAACCACTATTTAAAAAGATATGGCAGTTTGAAATTTAAGAAAATGTGTGATCATGGGGGCAGTCATTTTAGTATGTTTATGACGTCATTTACACACTGCTGAATTCTTTATTTAGCAAATAATCCTTTAAATAGATTAATTTCATATGTTTTTTAGCTCACCTGTCACAAAGTGACAAGGTGAGCTTTTGTGATCACGCAGCGTCCGTCGTCCGTCCATCCGTCCGTGCGTGTGTAAACTTTTGCTTGTGACCACTCTAGAGGTCACATTTTTCATGGGATCTTTATGAAAGTTGGTCAGAATGTTCACCTTGATGATATCTAGGTCAAGTACGAAACTGGGTCACGTGCGGTCAAAAACTAGGTCAGTAGGTCTAAAAATAGAAAAACCTTGTGACCTCTCTAGAGGCCATATGTTTCACAAGATCTTCATGAAAATTGGTCAAAATGTTCACCTTGATGATATCTAGGTCAAGTTCGAAACTGGGTCACGTGCGGTCAAAAACTAGGTCAGTAGGTCTAAAAATAGAAAAACCTTGTGATTTCTCTAGAGGCCATATATTTCACAAGATCTTCATGAAAATTGGTCAGAATGTTCACCTTGATGATATCTAGGTCAAGTTCGAAACTGGGTCACTTGGGGTCAAAATCTAGGTCAGTAGGTCTAAAAATAGAAAAACCTTGTGACCTCTCTAGAGGCCATATATTTTACAAGATCTTCATGAAAACTGGTCAGAATGTTCACCTTGATGATATCTAGGTCAAGTTCGAAACTAGGTCACGTGGGGTCAAAAACTAGGTCAGTAGGTCTAAAAATAGAAAAACCTTGTGACCTCTCTAGAGGCCATATTTCTCAATGGATCTTCATGAAAATTGGTCAGAATGTTCACCTTGATGATATCTAGGTCAAGTTCGAAACTAGGTCACGTAGGGTCAAAAACTAGGTCAGTAGGTCTAAAATAGAAAAACCTTGTGACCTCTCTAGAGGCCATATTTCTCAATGGATCTTCATGAAAATTGGTCAGAATGTTCACCTTGATGATATCTAGGTCAGTTTGAAACTGGGTCACGTGCGGTCTAAAACTAGGTCAGTAGGTCTGAAAATAGAAAAACTTTGTGACCTCTCTAGAGGCCATATTTTTCATGGGATCTTTATGAAATTTGGTCAGAATGTTCACCTTGATGATATCTAGGTCAAGTTCAAAACTGGGTCACGTGCAGTCAATAACTAGGTCAGTAGGTCTAAAAATAGAAAAACCTTGTGACCTCTCTAGAGGTCATATTTTTCAATGGATCTTCATGAAAATTGGTCAGAATTTTTTATCTTGATGATATCTAGGTCACATGTGCTCAAAAACTAGGTCACTTTGTCAAATAATAGAAATAACGACTTCATACTCAGTTCAACACTGGGTCATGTGGGGATAGGTGAGCGATTCAGGACCATCATGGTCCTCTTGTTTAATTGTAAGATGTGAAACATGGTGTTTTCTTTCATTATAGTTGAAAAAAGTAAATACAATTCAAGTATGTATCAAGAAATTTAATAAGTCTGCCATTTTGTTTTTGCTTTAATGGAAACAAAATGGCCCCCATTTTGAGCAAATTTGGGGGCCATTTTGTTTAATACTTAAATGCTCATAACTTTCTCATTTTCAAGCCAATTTTGAAAATTCTTTCACTTCTTTGAATGATTTAAGGATTCCTAGCAGTCAGAATTACATACGAACAACATTGCCTTTCCCTTTAAGAGAACAAAAAAACTTGTTATAGATATGGTAAACAGATAATTTTCAAGAATGAAATAGTGGCTCAGTCCTTAGTACAAAAAGCCCTTTAATATCAGGATTGGCAAAATTATTGGTATCTTGTGGATGAAAGATATGTGCATAGAATAATAAGGACAATTCTGACTTGATTTGTTTGCTTTCTTTGTTTTGATAGCGTTTCATGTTTTCAAACTCATCTAAGGTTGTGACACTTATATGCTGAAGTGTTGTAACTGTGCAAATACTCCATATAGAGTTTAATGATACAGATCTTGTTAAACATTTCTAAAGTAAATCCTGATAGTTCTTTGCCTCACATTCAGTATTGATTCTGTTGGCTTCTATGAGAACTGATTGCAAAGACATACTGGAGATTGTTTAGGAATCAATTTGTTAACCTGCTTTTTATGCTACATTTTGTCCTAAATTTATTTGTCTACCGTGCAGTCACGATTATTTAGATATATTGCAACTCATTGTTGAGACACTGTTGATATTGTGAGACACTTTCATAGGTTTTTCTTTTGCCTCTATTGATATTTCAACATGCTATTACCATACTATTGATACTGCAACACACTATTCAGGATACTATATTGATACTGCAACACCTATTGATGTTGCAACACACTAAATTGTGATATTACTGATATTGCAACACACTATTGTGATATTACTGATATTGCAACACACTATGGTAATACTGTTGATATTGTATCACACTTTTGTGATACTTTTGATGTTGCAACACATTATTGTGATACTACTGATATTGCAACACACTATTGTGATATTACTGATATTGCAACACACTATTGTGATACTACTGATATTGCAACACACTATTGTGATATTACTGATATTGCAACACACTATTGTGATATTACTGATATTGCAACACACTATAATTGTGATACTACTGGTATTGCAACACACTATCATGATATTACTGATATTGCAACACACTATTGTGATATTACTGATATTGCAACACACTATAATTGTGATACTACTGATATTGCAACACACTATTGTGATACTACTGATATTGCAACACACTATTGTGATATTATTGATATTGCAACACACTATTGTGATATTACTGATATTGCAACACACTATTGTGATATTACTGATATTGCAACACACTATTGTGATATTACTGATATTGCAACACACTATAATTGTGATACTACTGATATTGCAACACACTATCGTGATATTACTGATATTGCAACACACTATTGTGATATTACTGATATTGCAACACACTATAATTGTGATACTACTGATATTGCAACACACTATCGAGATATTACTGATATTGCAACACACTGTTGTGATATTACTGATATTGCAACACACTATTGTGGTACTATGTAGGGATAACACAGTCATGTTTTTCGTGTTATAATATCTGCAGAATCCCGACACATTGTTTTTTTCATGTTGACATCATTTCCTTTTGAATTATCTGTTTTGGGGCCGTAATACGTCTCCCCTTTGCCACGGAACGAGCATATAAGAAAAGATGTTATAACAGCACATGATTGCAAGAATCTCTGTGTTAACACACGTTTTCTCTTCTGTTAAAACAGCTCCGAAAAGTGAAAATAACAGCAGTTTTATGCTAGAATTGATATTGCAACACACTATTGTGATACTATTGATATTGTAACTCACTTTTCTGATACAATTGTTTTTGCATCACATTTTTGTGATATTATTGATATTTCAACACACTGGTGTGATACTATTGATATTGCAACACACTATTGTGATACTATTGATATTGTATTACACTTTTGTGATACTATTGATGTTGCAGCACTCTGTTGTGATACTATTTATATTGCAACACAATATTGTGATAATATTGATATTGTATCACACTTTTGTGATACTATTGATGTTGCAGCACACTATTGTGATACTATTTATATTGCAACACACTGTTGTGATACTATTGATGTTGCAGCACACTATTGTGATACTGTTGATATTGCAACACACTATTGTGATACTATTGATATTGTATCACACTTTTGTGATACTATTGATGTTGCAGCACACTGTTGTGATACTATTGATATTGCAACAGACTATCGTGATACTATTGATATTGCAACAGACTGTTGTGATACTATTGATATTGCAACACACTATTGTGACTGATACTATTGATATTGCAACACACTGTTGTGATACTATTGATATTGCAACAGTCTATTGTGATACTATTGATATTGCAACAGTCTATTGTGATACTATTGATATTGCAACACACTATTGTGACTGATACTATTGATATTGCAACACACTGTTGTGACACTATTGATATTGCAACATACTATTGTGATACTATTGATGTTGCAACACACTATTGTGATACTGTTGATATTGCAACATACTATTGTGATACTTTTGATATTGTATCACACTTTTGTGATACTTTTGATGTTGCAACACACTTTTGTGTACTATTGATATTGCAACATACTGTTGTGATATTGTTGATATTGCAACATACTAATGTGATACTATTGATATTGTATCACACTTTTGTGATACTATTGATGTTGCAACACACTTTTGTGATACTATTGTTATTGCAATACACTATTGTGATACTATTGATATTGCAACATACTTGTGTGATACTTTTGATATTGCAACACACTATTGTGATACTATTGTTATTGCAACACACTTTTGTGATACTATTGATGTTGCAACACACTACTGTGATACTATTGATATTGCAACACACTGTTGTGATACTATTGATATAATGCAACACACTATAGTGATACTATTGATATTGCATCACACTTTTGTGATACTATTGATGTTGCAACACACTATTGTGATACTGTTGATATTGCAACATACTATTGTGATACTATTGATGTTGCAACACATTTTTATGTACTGTTGATATTGCAACATACTATTGTGATACTGTTGATATTGCAACATACTTATGTGATACTATTGATATTGCATACATGTGATCTCCAGCGCGGGAGGGTCAAAATCCTGATTTTTTCACCTAGCCTCCTGTCTCCCGACCAAAGCCATATTTCTCCCGCTTTTCAAAAAAAAAAATCAGTATTATGACTGGGTTGATAATTACCAAGGAGTGTTTTTTTTTTACACAATAAATCAAAGTGTCACCGACTGTTTGTGTATTATACATGTTTGACACACATGTAGCTGGAGGAAAGAGTTGTTTTTCACGGGTGAATTATTAATTGTTTGTTTTGATAAGGGATTAGACAAGCAGGGCCTTTTCCACCTGTGTCACGGGGCCGAATATCGGCCCATTCTCAATGCCAATTAGGCTCCATTTTTTACCAATATGAAGCAAAAAAACTCCCAGTCATAAGAAATAATTCACAACTGAAATGAATTTTGATTATTCAAAGAAAAGTTTTGTCCGGTAATAAAATCACATAAATAATTGTTGGAAAAACCAACCCATCACTATTTTTAGAACAGGAGTGTTATTTCCCCTTATGCAGTTACGCCATTTTCTTCCAATGTTTACCAAATTAATTTTGCTACTAAAATTGGACTTATTTGTTGAAATTGGATGAAAACACACACTCATTTATTTGATAACATCAATCTACATTATTTTGGTAAGGGTAAATACACGTTGATGCATTTCTGTTTTCTATTTTCATGTCAAAATCATCAGTATTTTTATACGAAAGTGGGTGGGTGTACTGGTTGGGAACCATTTTCCGGACACATTTTCATATTTCGGCTCCATTATTCTTTCAAAAAATATTTGACATTTATGAAGCCCACACTGCACAAACTTCAGCTCCTTCCACATCCGATGTTGTAATCAGCATCACGTTGTGACGTAAAATATTGGTTCCATGGGGCCTCAAATGGGGTCACTAAAATAAGTTATTTTTCCCGTCAGGTAAACCAGTATCCCGACAAATATTTTGACAGTGTTTTGTTGTTAATTTGATATCAAAATTAGTAATTAAACTATTTCTACACATTTCTTTATCATTCATCTCTTCAAAATTGCACATGAAACATAATCCGACGTTCAATAGCAGCTACGAAAGCAAACCGAGGTTGACTATAAAAAACTCAAATTTCGTCTAATACGAATTCTTGATAATTCCAATAGACATAGACTAAAATTAGTGCAAAAATCGACAGCCCTGCATCTTACGTAACTTTTAGCGTGAAATTAAAAGTAGAACATGTTATCAACAGACAATCATTATGTAGTTTGATTATTTCTTCCCCACTTGATACCTCGGCATGTGTGAACTACTGCGCATGCGCAATGCTATCTTCAAGCCCCATTAAGACAGAAAGTTGTTTTGTAAACGCAGGTGAGTTATCATCAAAAACCCAAACATTATACAACTTTATATAATAGTAGTTTGTTGTAGACATGAAGAAAAAAACATCTAAATGATCTAGATGAAACAATTACATGAATAACAACGAAATACAGCGGATATTACATGTGTCCGGAAACTGGTCCTGTCCGGAAAATGATTCCCAACCAGTAAGGAATTTACATAATTTATGAGTTGTGTTCAGACCAATTTAGAGCTTCATTTTTTTCAGTCCTCGAGTAAAATAATGTTAATACATGTTCACCACCATTTCAGACCTAAATTCAGACTTTGTTTCTACAGATTTAATCTGTTAAGAAAATTTAAAGTTAGAACAAGAGGGAGCTTATGTAAGACAACATGCTCGACTTTTCTCAGTGACTGACTCTGAATTAAAGCTTTGCCAGTAATGTTATCACATGTATGGATATTGCAACACACTGTTGTGAGACTATTGATGTTGCAACACACTATTGTGATACTTTTGATATTGCAACACACTATTGTGATAGTATTGATATTGCAACACAGTGTTGTGATACTATTGATATTGCAACACATTATTGTGATGCTATTGTTATTGCAACACACTATTGTGATACTATTGATGTTGCAACACACTATTGTGATACTATTGATGTTGCAACACACTATTGTGATACTTTTGATATTGCAACACACTATTGTGATAGTATTGATATTGCAACACAGTGTTGTGATACTTTTGATATTGCAACACATTATTGTGATGCTATTGTTATTGCAACACACTATTGTGATACTATTGATTATGCAACACACTTTTGTGATACTATTGATGTTGCAACACTCTATTGTGATACTATTGATATTGCAACACACTATTGTGATACTTTTGATATTGCAACACACTATTGTGATAGTATTGATATTGCAACACATTATTGTGATGCTATTGTTATTGCAACACACTATTGTGATACTATTGATGTTGCAACACACTTTTGTGATACTTTTGATATTGCAACACTTTATTGTGATACTATTGATATTGCAACACATTATTGTGATGCTATTGTTATTGCAACACACTTTTATGATACTATTGATGTTGCAACACACTATTGTGATAGTATTGATATTGCAAGACACTATTGTGATAGTATTGATATTTCAACACACTATTGTGATACTTTTGATATTGCAACACATTATTGTGATGCTGTTGTTATTGCAACACACTTTTGTGATACTATTGATATTGCAACACAGTGTTGTGATACTATTGATATTGCAACACATTATTGTGATGCTATTGTTATTGCAACACACTATTATGATACTATTGTTATTGCAAGACACTATTGTGATACTATTGATATTGCAACACACTATTGTGATACTATTGATATTGCAACACACTGTTGTGATACTTTTGATATTGCAACACAGTGTTGTGATACTATTGATATTGCAACACACCTTTGTAGGACTTCTGATATTGTTCATAAGGTCCTAGCAAATTCCTTATATTCAAAGTGCATTGCTGGATGGGTTCAAGTTCAACTGTAGCTAGTTGAGAGAACTACTGAGAATCTTTACAGCATCATGGCTTTCACAGTTGATACATACCACAAAGACTTTTACGGTTGATGTCCATAGATAGTTCTATTATTTGTCATCTAAATTATCCTTTGCAACTTCCACATCAAAATAAAGCCTGGTTTGTAGATCAGATTACTTGTATAAATGGATGATTTCTAAAACAGAAGATGCAATCTTTCGTCAGATTGTTTTATGTGCAAAAAATTAAATTACAGTAAATATAAAGAAGTAAAAATTGTTTTCTTGAGATTAAACAAACAAATGATGCTATTCGTCACTGGAACAGAGCAGTTCTGGATGATAGAGGATTTGAATTCGTTTTGTTTAGTTTTGGGTAAAGTGGTGTTTTTCATCAGTATCTCAGTTATGTAAAGGCGGAAAGTTAACCTGCGTTCTGTACCAGTACTATGCTGTTCTCAGCAAGTCACTGCCAACTTCCCCACATGAATCAGAGGTGGCTGACATTTTATTTCAGACACAGTGTCTTTTATCAATCATCACAGAGAACATAATGCCTTGCCAGGGATCAAAATGACTACCCCATGATCGATTGATCTGCTCTTTCCCTATTGCGCTAAACGGATGGTTGATAGGGGATTTGAAGGAACAAAACTGAAACCAGAAATTTTTATTAAAAACTGGCTTTAACATAAAAAACACTTAGGAAGGATTATCTCGTCCTGCATCGTCATTTGTTTTACAATTTGTTCAATAAAAAAATATTGGAATCTTTTGCTGAAAATTTCTAAAGATATGTTATTCAACCTCGAGAATTTAGGATTTGAATCTCACGGTATTATCAAGGCAACTGCACCAAGCAACACAGAATCTGATCACTCTACCATTTGTGTTAGCATCACCATGTTTTGTGTTAGCATTACCATGTTTTGTGTTAGCATCGCCATGTTTTGTGTGAGTGTCGTCATCACTCTACCATTTGTGTTAGCCTCACCGTAACTCCAAAAGACAGGTTATGAAAGTATGAGGGTACTAAAATGAGAACAACAGTAATCTGTTAAACAGTTTTATATGGGAGCTTTAAGTTGCAGTTGGTCTGTAGCTAGATATTATGAACAAGAAAATGGGACAAGAGGCAGATTAATAGATTTTCAGTCAAATGGATTCTTGAACAATTTCCTGTTATTGTAATATAATGTCTTGAATGTCAGTTTTTGCAGTCAGATGTTACAGCAGCATGCAAGTTTCATAACTAAATCAATATGAAATGGGAGGTGAAGAGCCAACAGAATTTATGGTCCTATTAGAAATAAGAAGCAGTAACTTTATACACTAGAAAAATTGTGGAAAACTTAAAGATTCCATATTGTTTTATAGAAAATTTACATAAATCCAACATGGAGGGATTTGTTTAAATGTAGAAAACTAAGCTTACCCTGAAATGATTTTGAAAGCTGGAATTTTTATCAAAACAAAAAATATTTTGAATTGCCTTGATAAACTATATTCCTTATTAATTAAAACAAATAACCCTTAGCCTGCTGGCGGCAAACAATTCATCCTTTGCGACCTGGTGCAGACTAAGATCAGCCTGCACATCCGTTAATGGTACTGTCCAAATTGTAAGATGGACATTGCAAGTTCAAATTATAGAAATTTAGCAGGGAAAGGGTTATAAACAAATAAAACAGCTATCCATATAGATGTTGTGCCTAATAAAATGTTTGGAAAATCACTAACTCCTATGAACTCATACATTTAAGGCTGTAAAGGGAGATAATCATAAACAATGGATCCAGTAATATTTTCTACTATGTGAGTCACTAGTATTCAAAACATTTGCAAGAGCGTTAATGAGCCTTAAAATGGTTGTCAATTCATGTCAGAGGGTTGCCCAGATGGAAAGTCACTGAACAGTTGAGCTGTATGGCTTTAGTGTTGCAGTTTTTAGCTTGTCTGATTTTTGAAAAAAATATACAAGGTGTTGTCGTCACTTGATTGGTTAAAAGTTTTGTTTAGGTCCCCCAGACGAAATGATGACCATGGTTGACCATGGTCACGACGGTTTTTGATGGTTGACCATGTTTTAACGTGGTCAGCCATCAAATACCATGGTGAAAACATGGTCAGGACCAAGGTCGGCCATGGTCAACCATGGTGAGATAAGATTGGCCATGGTCTACCATGGTCAGAAAAGACAATCAACAGTTGAACAGTTTAACTTTTTTCAACCATGGTTGACCATGGACTACCATTGTCATGTTAGTAATTGCCACACTTATCAAGTTTTACAATGCACCAAAGACGCCTGACTGCATTTTGGCTCCAAAGGTTTTCCTGGTTATACAAAGAGCTATAAAAATAAATAGATTGGCAACTTGAAAGGCATATAGAGCAAATCTCGCCAACCTCCCGTGACAAAAAAACGAGATCTCGTTTACCGGAAGTGGCGCTTTCTCCACGCGCCATTTTGTATGCGAAAGCAATTATTCATCGGTAAAATAATTATCACCGTATGACCACGCTTCTTTCGATGGCAAAAAAACCCGTGTACTTCGTGTCTTAAGACCATTTCACATTAAACTAATTTTGTTTTAGAAGCTAACATGTATTTTAAATGTAGTTTTAAAGTCCATGCTCGCCGATGTTTGTTTTTAGTAAGATAACGCCGAATCACGCTCTGACACGAGCTCACGCGAGATTACAGCCAGTTGCCATTCTGTGTATTTTATACTTCTTTGATTATAGAATAGTTTTCCTGCATTTATAGACAGATTCAAAGGTAAACTTTCATAGTCTGACTATAATTTGTTGTCATCTTAGCAAATTTATGACAAATAAATGACTGACTTGCAAAAATAGATATAGACTGCAATTGTCATGTATTTTCACGACCCTTTCAAATTCATATTTATACAGTTTTTGATAGTCAATAATCACCATGGTCAACCTTGGTCATGGACTTTGGTTGACTGTGGTCCACAACCATGGTCGACCATGGTTTTTCATCATAGTCTGATACCATGTTTTATGACCGTGGTGCCAATTACCACAGACATGGTCAACCATGGTAAAGCATTGTCCGGTGACCATGAACTACCATTGTATACCATGAATTACCATGGTAATACTTAACCATCAATTTCGACTGAGCCACCTTTTCTCATAAACCATAAGAGCTACAGCTTTGAAACTTTGCGCACTTGTTTGTCATCATTAGATGACTCTGTATGCCAGGAACCATAGCTCTGATATGCATTTTGTCAAAATTGTGGCCCTTTTTGTACTTAGAAAATTTGAGTTTCTTGGTTAAAACTTTTCCTTTTCTCAAACACTATAAGAGCTACAGCTTTGAAACTTTGTACACTTGTTTATTATCATAAAAAAGTGACTATCCTGCATTTTGTCAGAATTATGGCCCTTTTTGTACTTAGAAATTCTGAACTATAATACTAAAATTACTTAAGGCGGTGCTCATCATTTACTTTGACTACCATGATTGATATGTATGCTGTAAAAGAAGGTTTCAATGTATGTTTTTCTCACAGACTTGACAAAGCCCTGACTTTTCTCAACTTGTATAATTATGGAAAGTCAGTAACAACCACTGATCCAGTAACTGAAAGAATATTTTGTCTTTAGCTATCAACTTCAGACATCCTTTTTTACAGATTATAAAGTCTTTAGAGTAGCTCAAAATGACATATGAGCCATGCCATGGGAAAACCAACATAGTGGGTTTGCGACCAGCATGGATCCAGACCAGCCTGCGCATCCGCGCAGTCTGGTCAGGATCCATGCTGTTTGCTAACAGTTTCTCTAATTGCAGTAAACTTTAAAAGTGAACAGCATGGATCCTGACCAGACTGTGCGGATGCGCAGCCTGGTCTGGATCCATGCTGGTCACAAACCCACTATGTTGGTTTTCTCATGGCACGGCTCAATTATGTCTGTATTTTTTTTGTCTGGGCAATCAGTTTTAAATGATTTGTCAATTCTGGATGATGTATAAGTTTGGCAGTTTTATAGTTATGTTTCTATGAATGCAGTCAATATTGCTCTTACAATGTAACAGAACTAATAAACCCTTACCCTGCTGAATTTCTGTAATGAACTTGTCCATCTTTCAATTTAGACAGTAACCATTAATTGTTAAAAGGGGTGCTTACCAAATAAATACTGATTGAACGGGGGAACAGTGGCATGATTGAGGTAGCACTATAAAGTTAGGCATCCAGAAGACATGGTCATGTATATGACTAAAAAATTGTTGAGAAAGCATTAAACCAGAACAAACATGCACACAAAATCGTGATGAAATAGATTTTTGTATTTGTAAAATGCATCATCACTTTGACTGTAATCATGCATTTAATTTTGACATTGACCTTTATTAAGTACTTTACAAAATACATGATAAGGTTTACTAAGTATTTCTAGCAGATTTTGAAGAAACTTCAAATGCATGTAGCATAATTAAGGTATCATAAAGGCAGTTGTGGCAAATGAATATTTTGTGTAACCTGCATTTTTGAGGCTTTTAACATTGATGAATATGTAGACCCTGTTGTCTCATTCTTGGGTTTATGACATTTTCTGACATTTGCAAGTCCAAGGTAATTCATTTTAATTTTGACAGTGTTCTTATGTTTGCAATGTGGGAGTAGGCTTCTGTGCATCATGATAGGGCCTCTTTTGCAAATACATTCCCAAGCACTGCTTCTTGTGTCATTATGGAAAAAATGAGAAAAACTGGAGTAGAATATATTGATGCATTTTATGGGAGTTTGTCAGGAAATTGTGACTAGATTACTTCTTTTACTTGTATGATTGGTTGTGCCCATATTTGGAGTCAGGTTGTCGTCTGGTTCTTCATGAAGTTCAAAATACTGCATATTTTCTCAGATTGCACTTGATCTCAATTTGAACCACACCATGAGAAAACCAACACAGTGCATTTGCGACCAGCATGGATCCAGACCAGCCTGCACATCCGTGCAGTCTGGTCAGGATCCGTACTGTTTGCTAATGGTTTCTCTAATTGCAATAGACTTTGAAAGCAAACAGCATGGATCCTGACCAGACTGTACGGATGCACAGGCTGGTCTGGATCCATGCTGGTCGCAAATGCACTGTGTTGGTTTTCTCATGGTGCGGCTCATTTAACCCTGCTTTTTCTTTTGTCTCTTGTAACTTTGATGCCCTTGTCTTCTGTAGACAGATTTTTATTTTATGTCTTGTCTGGCCATTATGAAGTAATACTGGTGGAAATGTAGGCCATAAAAATGTCTTAAATCCTTTTCTAACAATTTTTAGTATGTTCATACTCAAGGCTGAATATTTCCAGGAATGGTCTTTGGATGATGTTAGGGACTTTAAAAGAGATATGAGAACAAGAAAACAGTTAACAATAGGAAAGTCTGTAATGTGAAGAAAATATTTTTATGCCCCCGAAGGGAGGCATTAGTTTTCAACTGTCCGTCCGTTCGTTAGTCACAACGTTGACTTTTTGCATGAAGGCACTTTACTCGCGAACCCCTGCACCCAGGACCTTCAAAATTCACATGCTGATAATACTTATTGTGTACACCACCCCTACTGATTTTGGGGTCACCGGGTCAAAGGTCAAGGTCACAGGGGCCAATGTTAACTTTTTGCATGAAGGCACTTTATTCGCGAACCCCTGCACCCAGGACCTTCAAACTTCACATGCTGATAGTACTTATTGTGTACACCACTCCTACTGACTTTGGGGTCACCAGGTCAAAGGTCAAGGTCACAGGGGCCAACGTTAACTTTTTGCATGAAGGCCCTTTACTCGCGAACCGCTGCACCCAGGACCTTCAAACTTTACGTGCTGATAGTACTTATTGAGTACACAACCCTTACTGACTTTGGGGTCACCAGGTCAAAGGTCAAGGTCACAGGACCCACGTTAACTTTTTGCATGAAGGCCTTTTACTCGCGAACCGCTGCACCCAGAACCTTCAACTTCACAAGCTGATAGTACTTATTGAGTACACGACCCCTACTGACTTTGGGATCACCAGGTCAAAGGTCAAGGTCACAGGGGCCAACATTAACTTTTTACATGAAGGCCCTTTACTCGCGAACCGCTGCATCCAGGACCTTCAAACTTCACATGCTGATAGTACTGATTGAATACACGACCCTACTGACTTTGGGATCACCAGGTCAAAGGTCAAGGTCACAGGGGCCAACGTTAACTTTTTACACGAAGGCACTTTACTCGCGAACCACTGCACCCAGGACCTTCAAACTTCACGTGCTGGTAGTACTTATTGAGTACACGAACCCTACTGACTTTGGGGTCACCAGGTCAAAGGTCAAGGTCACAGGGGCCAACATTAACTTTTTGCATGAAGGCACTTTACTTGCGAACCACTGCACCCAGGACCTTCAAACTTCACATGCTAATAGTACATATTAAGTACACAACCCCTATTGACTTTGGGATCACCAGGTCAAAGGTCAAGGTCACCAGGTCAAAGGTCAAGGTGCTGCGGGGGGGCATTTGTCATCATTAGTGACAGCTCTTGTTTTTATAAGTATATTATAAGTTTGATATAAACCTTTATTAAATTTTTGAGACAAGGGTATAATTTTGCATAAATGACAGCATTTCCTTGTTGAATGAAATGTTAAAGTCAAGTTGACTGCATAAATACCTTAGTATATCAGGGTTCAAGCTAGCCCAGAAAAATTGGGAGAAGTGACTTCTCCCTTCAGTGAAAATAGAGTGAAGTTTTCTCAGAACAGGGAGAAGTGAGGCTGCGGGTCAAAACAGTCATTAATTAAACCGTATATTACAGTTTTGATCGTACAACACAAAGGAATAACATTTCAAAACAACACATATTTTACTTTTTTTTATGTACAAAATGCCAAGTATAAAATACAAACACACACAGTGAGCATGTATTTATGCAGTAGTTTGACACATTCATAAATAATACTAAATCAATATCAGTATTATAACAGGCATGTGTAGTGTGATTTGTTGTTCGGCTCATGTGTCATGACCCCTTGCATATGCATTATCAAATTTTGCCAGTCTACATATAACACAGTGCGATTTGCCAGGCTCATCTTCCTTCCAGTCAAAACTAACAATAGAAAATTAATTTTTCAATTCTTATCCCTGCACACCCCTGTCTTAAACCCCCGCTGATCAAAATCCGGATATCCAAAATTTTATGTCCGGATACTGATACACTTTCATAAGCATTGCCCAATTCTTCAGTCTAAAGAATATCTTTGACAAATTGTGATGATGCAAAGACAATTTAACAGCACTGGACAGTATCTGATATTAAAGTCTACAATGACAATACCTTTTATTGAAGAAAATTAAGAAAAATGTTCATGAAATACCGGCAAGTTGTCACTGCGAGCAGACATTCTGACAGCCTACTTTCGTTTTCAAAAACTTTTACAAAAAGATAAAAGCCAATGTGTTCTTATCTAAAATTGATTGTGATTGATTTTTATTGATTGAAATTAAATATCTGTTGTCTGAATTTCAGTTTAATTTGTGTATAACACGGATACAGTATTTACGTCTGGCAGCTGCAATTAAAACCATACATTACGAACAATTCTGGTTATTATTCAGAGCTTTTCTTTAGGCCCTATCGGTCAATTTGCGATGGGCTATCATCCTATTATCAGCTACTGACTTGTGCGCCGACATACTTGTGTTTTTGTTTTTATTTATCCTACTTTTGACAGTTTTTAGTTGTTTGTTTTCACACGTGATGCACACACTTTTTATCCGTGATGCACAAAATCAATTAAAGGCAATTTTGTTTCGCCTCATTTGATTGGTGTTTCCAAAGTTTTCGACCAATTAAAATCATCGTAACGATATTTGGTGATAGGCGGAGTATACTTTGTTGACAGGTGAAGTTCACAAACCCGTAACGGGATAAGTTCCGCTAATTGATTATGTAATGTTTTTACAAGCTGATTAGAAGCTGATAGATGTGATATATACATGTATGATAACTGCCTCGGGCGCCAGATTTTAGGGCGACTTGTTTTTCGCTTTTCTGTACAAACAGAGCGAAGTCATCAGAAAAAAAGCGACCACTTCGCTCACGTCGCCTAGAAGCGTGGACCCTGGTATATAAGTCTCTTGCGAGGGGCCAATCATGTGGGGCGTATGTTTTACAATCAGGTCATGTGTAATTTTTGCTGGTTAGTTACGGTTGAATACAATCTTATATAATATCTTTTTTTTTCCAGAAAGAAAAATTTATATCATAAAATGTCTTTGTGACATGGCTGAATATTGCATTATCAGTTCATTTTTTTCTGCTGAAATGAAATGGTATGGGGAGACATGTGCTTTTACTAAAAGCAATCTCAAGTGTTGTTTTAACCTTTAGCATGCTAGGTAAATTGTCGTCTGCTGGAAATGTCGTCTGCTAAAATTGTTAAGTTCATTCAATTTGCTCCAAAATTGGAAGAAATATTGTCAGAGTAGCAAACAGCTTGGAACCTGATCAGACGCCGATTTAATCGGCGTCTGATCTGGTTCCAAGCTGTTTGCAAAGGCTGTTAAATTCGCCTGCAGCAGGCTAAGGGTTAAGTAAGCTTTGAAAAAATTATCTCCCTGGATTTTTGCAAATGGTGTAATTGTAAAAAAGGGAAGTCATTTAGAAATTTTAGAAATTGTTGTCTTCTGTACAAATCTGCAAGTTTTTTTTTCAGATTTATATGGAATATTGAACATATTTTTGCACAAAAATGTGTTTTTATGATTCTAAGAAAATATTCTAAATTTCACTTCTTCCAGTTGGAGTTCAAAATCTTTACAGGTTTACCCTGAAGAAGACATCCACCATAAAATATTCTGGCTACACTGTTACAGCTTTGCCTGTCTGTTCAGTTAATGCAAATTAATTTCTCAAGCATTTTCCCTAAGAATTTGTTCTTGAAAATATATTTGCTTGGTCATGTTTACATTGATTTTCTTTGTCAAAGATTGTTTCCTGGCTTTATGGAGTAAATTATAGAAGTGTTGTTGAAATCCAGTCAGAGGTAATACTTTACTTGCTATATATTCATATTTTATAGATAATAGACTGGCAAGAGAGTCATGAAGATAACTTATTACCTCCCTTTAAAATTCAGTGAACAGTCCCCTCTGAATAATAAATGGTATTGCCCAAACTGAATGATGGACCAGTCCATTTTAGAAATTCAGCAGGCTAATGGTTAAATATATTCAAGTAAAAACCGTTTTCTTGAGATGAAACAAACAGATGATACCATCCATCACTGAAACAAAGAGTTTCATAGATAAAACATGATTAATGAGCCGTGCCATGGGAAAACCAACATAGTGGGTGTGCGACCAGCATGGATCCAGACCAGCCTGCGCATCCGCGCAGTCTGGTCAGGATCCATGCTGTTCGCTTTTAAAGCCTATTGGAATCGGAGAAACTGTTAGTGAACAGCATGGATCCTGACCAGACTGCGCGGATGCGCAGGCTGGTCTGGATCCATGCTGGTCGCACACCCACTATGTTGGTTTTCCCATGGCACGGCTCATTTGATGGAACAGAAAATAATTTAGATATTTCTGTCAGCAACTGACATGTGCATGAAAAACAAACTGATGAAAGAATATCAGCTGATCACCATGCCTATTCCGTTTTGCCAATATTCCTTTTTTTACAAATGACTGAATCTCCTGCTTTAGATTTCAAGTTATAGAAGGTTAAAGTGCCATACCAATCTACCAGTAGTGTTAAAGTCACTGCCAAAACCAAAACGCAGTAACAGAGGTGGTTAAAGGACTTATCATGTAGGAGTGAAATAAAGCCATTACATAAATTTGGTATACACTAGTGTAAAGCATTTTAAGTATAGGAGACAGGACAGTGGCAAATTTACTTGGTCTATAATATAGGTGAAAAATAGGAATTTTGAAGTTTCAGCTGCAGGAAAAGCTTACACAGGATAAAAAGAATATTACATTAAATTTTATGTCTTTCCACATTGAATTTATTAAACTCATTGAATAAAATTGATAAAATTCTCAGCAGAGCCTCGCATTTTATTATTTTATTCAACTTGTCTATTAAATTCAATAAGAAAAGACACTCAAGTTATATCATCTATGATATTATATTAACAAAAATCTAAGGGAAAAACAACAGTAGAACTGTTTATTCAACAACTTTTATCAAGTGTGCTTAAAGTTTTGTTTCTCTGTAGCTAGAATGCAACAAAAAAGCAGGTCAAAAGATTTTCAGTCATACAGATTGTTGAATATTTTCCTGATATGGAAATGTAAATATCTGCAGTCAGATATTATAGGCGCATCCAAGTTTCATAACTAAATCAATATCAAATGGGAGGCTAAGAGCTGTCGGAAGTTTTTATTATGTTAGAAAGGAGAAGCAACAGAAAGATAATTTTATGTAGAAAATTTACTGGGTGGCCTCCATGGCCAAGTGGTTACCCAGATGAAATGATGACCATGGTCACCACAGTTTTTTATGGTTGACCATGTTTATCAAATACCATGGTGAAAACATGGTCAGGAGCACGGTCGGTCATGGTCGACCACGATGTGATCAGATCGGCCATCGTTGACCATGGTAAGAAAAGACAATTAACAGTTTGACCATGGTCTACCATGGTCAACTTTTTTCAACACGGTTGACCATGGACTTCCACGGTCATGTTAGTAAAGGGGGGGTCGCAGTTAGGTGTCTGCGCAAAATGTTTTTTGATTTCCTCTATATTTTATGACAATATACCTACATGTATTAAGTTTCATTCACAAGTGTTACTGTTATCAGTTTTTACTTACTTTTATAGAAATTCACATTTAAAGTGGGTGGGGTAATTTGACATGTAACCAGCCAGGAACACAATCTCCGCCGCGTTTTTAAAAATGGTTTAAACTTTTTACCTGGAACTTTCGAGATAAAATAACTATGCAATGGACATTTACACAACATGTTGCGTTTTAAATTGTCTTGAATACTTTTTTCAACACAGAGCCACAAAGTGGCCTAATCAAATTTACTGATTTTCAATGGACGAACTTCGCCAAAAATCTAAAACATTTTTTATTAGTTGAGATATTTAGGTGTTATTTTCAGCAGATATTGTAAGCTAAATAAACATTAAAATGACAATATATCAGTACACTCTGATTAATATTGGAAGAGTGGTACACTCTCAAACTAGGGAAAAGTGGGTGGGGTAAATAAACATGCGAAGCTAAACATTCGAAGCAACACAACTATAGGAATAATAATTTTGCAGTTCAAGAAATGGCCTCAGATTATCTACTTCTATCTTAATTATGCCCGTATGAGTGGTGGAGGCATATAGGTGAATCCGTGTGTCTGAGCGTCCGTCCGTCGCCCGAAGTTTTTGACGCACCTAGCTCAAAAAGTATTTGATATAAATTGATGAAAAATTGCATGAGTTTTTATCGTGATATGTACTTGCGAACCTTTTATTTTTTGTCTGGCTCCGCCCCTTCTTTCCAGAATTATGGCCCCTGACATAGTCAAAAACACATATTTTCACCTTGTGACACGCCTAGCTCAGAAAGTATTTGATATAGATTGATGAAACCTTGCATGAATCTTAACCATGATATGAACTTGCGCACCTTTTATTTTTCTACGGTCTCTACACCCTTTTTCCAGAGTTTTGGCCCCTGAAATAGTCAAAAATGCACATTTTCACGTTGTGATGTGGATAGCGCAAAAAGTATTTCATATAAATTGGTGAAACCTTGCATGAATCATTATTGTGATATGAACTTGAGCATCTCCTATTTTTCGCCTGACTCTGCCCTCTATTTCTAGAGTTATGGCCCCTGAAATAGTCAAAAATGCACATTTTCACCTTGTTGTGTGCCTAGCTCAGAAAGTATTATATATAAATTGATGAAACCATGCATGAGTCTTTATCATGATATGAACTTATGAACCTCCTATTTGTCGTCTGGCTCCTATTTCCAGAGTTATGGCCCCTGAAATGGTTCAGAATGCACATTTTTATCTAATGACGTGCCTAGCTCAGAAAGTTTGATGTAAATTCATGAAGCACTGCATGAGTCTTGATTATGATGTGACCTTGCACACTTGGCATTCTTCTTGAGAACCTTAGCGCTTATTACAGAGTTATTGCCCTTAAAATAGCCAAAATAGTGGATGTTTTGTTTGTGATGCTCATAATTCAAGAGGTATATGGCCTAGAATGATAAATCCTTTGTATAAAATGTTTGTTGAGGCTGTATCCCCTTAAAACTGCAAACATGAATCATTGAATTATTGCCCCTTATTTTTGACAAATGTACAAGTGGGAGCACACCATGTGTCCTACAGACACATTCTATATCAAATACTTTCTGAGCTAGGCATGTCACAAGGTGAAAATATGTGTTTTTGACTATGTCAGGGGCCATAACTCTGGAAAGAAGGGGCGGAGCCAGACAAAAAATAGAAGGTACGCAAATACATATCACGATAAAGACTCATGCAATTTTTCATTAATTTATATCAAATACTTTTTGAGCTAGATGCGTCAAGAACTTCGTGCGACGGACGGACGCTCACATGCACGGACAAGACCAAATCTATATGACCCTACCACTCATAGAGGCATAATTAAGATAGTAGTAGATAATCTGAGGCCATTTCTTGAACTGCAAAATTATTATTCCTATAGTTGTGTTGCTTCGAATGTTTAGCTTCGCATGTTTATTTACCCCACCCACTTTTCCCTAGTTTGAGAGTGTACCACTCTTCCAATATTAATCAAAGTGTACTGATATATTGTCATTTTAATGTTTATTTAGCTTACAATATCTGCTGAAAATAACACCTAAATATCTCAACTAATAAAAAATGTTTTAGATTTTTGGTGAAGTTCGTCCATTGAAAATCAGTAAATTTGATTAGGCCACTTTGTGGCTCTGTGTTGAAAAAAGTATTCAAGACAATTTAAAACGCAACATGTTGTGTAAATGTCCATTGCATAGTTATTTTATCTCGAAAGTTCCAGGTAAAAAGTTTGAACCATTTTTAAAAACGCGGCGGAGATTGTGTTCCTGGCTGGTTACATGTCAAATTACCCCACCCACTTTAAATGTGAATTTCTATAAAAGTAAGTAAAAACTGATAACAGTAACACTTGTGAATGAAACTTAATACATGTAGGTGTATTGTCATAAAATATAAAGAAAATCAAAAAACATTTTGCGCAGACACCTAACTGCGACCCCCCCTTTCACACTTATCAAGTTTTACAATGCACCAAAGACGACTGACTGCATTGTTTTCCTAGTTATAGAATAGTTTTCCTGCATTTATAAACAGATTCAAAGGTAAATTTTCATATATTGTCATCTTAGCAATTTCATGACAAATAAATGATTGACTTGCAAAAATAGATATAGATTGCAATTGTCATGTATTTTCACGACCTTTTCAAATTCGTATTTATACAGTTTTTATCTATCAATAATCACCACGGTCGACTATGATTGTTGACCATGGGGCGACAATGGTTGACTGTGGTCCACAGCCATGGTCAACCATGTTTTTTGATCATGGTCTGATACCATGTTTTATGACTGTGGTGCCAATTACCACAGCCATGGTCAACCATGGTAAACCATTGTCCGGCGGCATGACCATGAACTACCATGGTAATAAACTGTCAATTTCGACTGGGCAAGGTTGCTGGGATAGAATCATTTCCCCTTAACTGATGTCGGTTCCTTATGCAGCCCCAATTGGGGCATTGAATTCTTCATGTTAGGAAGCCATCCAGCTGGCTTATGGAAGGCTGGTCACCATCACAGATTCCACTCAGGTGCCTGCTCGTGATGAAATAATGCACAGAAGGGCACCTGGGGTCTTACTCCACCATCAAACGTTGAAAGTCATCATGTGACCTATAATTGTGTTGGAGTGACATTAAAGCCAACAAAACAAAATGCTTACTACATAGAAAATTTACATTATTCCAACATGTAGAAGCCCGCCCGCTTAGCTCAGTAGGGAGAGCGTTGGTCTACGGATCGCGGGGTCGCGAGTTCGATCCTCGGGCGGGGCGTATGTTCTCCGTGATGATTTGATAAAAGACATTGTGTCTGAAATCATTCGTCCTCCACCTCTGATATTTCATGTGGGGAAGTTGGCAGTTACTTGCAGAGAACAGGTTTGTACTGGTACAGAATCCAGGAACACTGGTTAGGTTAACTGCCCGCCGTTACATAACTGAAATACTGTTGAAAAACGGCGTTAAACCCAAAACAAACAAACAAACCAACATGTAGATCATCTAGAGATTTTTTTATTTCTGTGCAGCATTTTTTAAATGCTACAGTATGTACAGAAAGTAATAAGATCAGCTTAGAATTGCGTTTATGTTTTATGTAATATTTTTCTTTAATAAGAACCATTTTGACATTTTTCTCTTTTGCAGTTTTATGACTTTGATATTTTATTATTTGGACAGGCGAATTGCTCTAAAATTCTGAGAAATTTCTGGGATTTTCCTTTGGCTATATGCCATTACAAGACAAACATTAAAAGTGTTATCAATTCTTGTCAAAGGACAATCAAGAACAGATTTCCAAGATTGAAAGCCTATCGATTTTTATCACTGAACAGTTTAGCTAAGATCTAGCCCTGTAGATTTGTTTACCCTGGCTATGTTGATTGATGTGGTTACAGTATAGATGTAGATTTCAATGTATGTTTTTCTTACAGACTTAATTAATGAAGGTCTTTTTTCTCCATTTGTTTGGGAACATCAGTAAGCACTGATCCCACTGCTGTAATCTATAGCACTGCTGCTGAGTGTTAATGCCCATTTTATTGACTTGTGGGGTTAATATTAATTACATGCATCATCTTAGCATTCCCTCTCTACCTTTGTCCTATAACTGGTTCCAGTACTTGCAAAATAGATTTGACTCTTAGCTGTCAATTTCAAGCATTTTTTTCCTGATAAATCTTGAAAGCAGCTCCAAAAGACATGTCTGTATTTTATTTATCTGGCCAGTCACTTTCAAAGCTGAGTATCTTGTTATTTACATCTTATGACAATCCAGTCTGTTCAGTTTGAAAGTTTTATATTTATGCAGGGGCCTACAAATATGTAAAAGCAAGTCTTCCTGCAGGATTTTCAGAATTGCCACAATTTAAGGGGAGCTGCTGTGGTCAGCTGGTCAAGGTGTAGACTAGCTACTAGTCTGATAATAAGTTTTTTTTGTATACTAATGTATTTCCTTGTCAGATATCTTTCATTTATAGATAGCTCCCTGTTTATAGACTGCTCCCTATTGAATATCTGGCTGTATTATCATTACATTCTACTGCAAGAAAAGGTAACCATGTTATATCTATGAAGGGAAGTAATTTAACATAAAATATGAGAAGAGACTATGACTGGCAAATGTAAGGACTGAGACCCGTCTAGTCAAGTTGTTGTGGCCATTCAACATGACGGTGATACCTCATATATGGCATCAGTAATGGTTTTTCCTGAAAGCAAAGGCCGTTGCGCTGAGCCCCATTGGGTGACGGTGATACCTCATATATGGCATCAGTAATGGTTTTTCCTGGAAGCAAAGGTCGTTGCGCTGAGCCCCATTGGATGACAGTGATACCTCATATAATGGCATCAGTAATGGCTTTTCCTGGAAGCAAAGGTCATTGCGCTGAGCCCCATTGGGTGACGGTGATACCTCATATATGGCATCAGTAATGGTTTTTCCTGGAAGCAAAGGTCGTTGCGCTGAGCCCCATTGGGTGACGGTGATACCTCATATATGGCATCAGTAATGGTTTTTCCTGGAAGCAAAGGTCGTTGCGCTGAGCCCCAATGGGTGACGATGATACCTCATATATGGCATCAGTAATGGTTTTTCCTGGAAGCAAAGGTCGTTGCGCTGAGCCCCATTGGGTGACGGTGATACCTCATATATGGCATCAGTAATGGTTTTTCCTGGTAGCAAAGGTCATTGCACTGAGCCCCATTGGGTGACGATGATACCTCATATAATGGCATCAGTAATGGTTTTTCCTGGAAGCAGAGGTCAGCTCATTGCGCTGAGCCCCATTGGGTGACGGTGATACCTCATATATGGCATCAGTAATGGTTTTTCTTGGAAGCAAAGGTCGTTGCGCTGAGCCCCATTGGGTGATGGTGATACCTCATATAATGGCATCAGTAATGGTTTTTCCTGGAAGCAGACTCAGGTGTGATTTTAATAAGCTTAAAGCTTTTATTTTTTTTTTACTGATCACTATTTCAAAAAAATAAAATAATGTTGACCAGAGTGCCAGCATATTTGCTTCATGATATTTCATTGATTTTGTCAACTTCCTTACAACAGACTTGCATTATTATTGAGACTTTCAATCAAAGTCCTTCGCAGCTTTTCCAGAAAATTGTGATGAAATAGAATTTGATGTGTCTATGCAGCTTCACATCAGGCATTTTATATGATACTGACACTGACTTATATAAGGTAATCAAAATCTATGATCAATTATGATGGACCCTTTTCTCTGTCTTTTGAGCAGAATTAAAAGAAACTTTGTATTTGTAGTAAAATTTCAGCTGTAATTTTATGGCAGGTGAGTCATATTAAATATCATTGATGAAAAACCTTATTGTCTCTTTCCTGTGTTTCTGACAGTTTTTGACATTTTCCTGTCCGAAGACAATTTATCTTTATTGCGACAGTGTTCTAAAATTCCCATACTGCATAAAGTCAGAAAATGTCACATATTGTTTGATGTGGGAGTAAATTTCTATACATCATAGAAACCTCTTTTCATACTCAAACACTGCATTTTTCTGGTACCATTACGGAAAAATGTCAGAACTCAGGAATAACTTGAAATATATTGATGAGAAGTTTTGCATTACATGAAAAGCTGACTTGAAATTGTGAAGGTGTTGCTTCTTGTATTTACATGATTGATTTTGCACATGTTAGAACTCATTGCGGATTGCTTTATAAAGTTCAAAAGTCTTCATAATATTGAGCTGTGCCATGGGAAAACCAACATAGTGGGTTTGGGACCAGCATGGATCCAGACCTGGTGAGCCTGCGCATCCGCGCAGTCTGGTCAGGATCCATGCTGTTCGCTTTTAAAGCCTATTGGAATTGGAGAAATTGTTAGCGAACAGCATGGATCCTGACCAGACTGCGCGGATGCGCAGGCTGATCTGGATACAGGCTGGTCCCAAACCCACTATGTTGGTTTTCTCATGGCGCGGCTCAAATTGTCATAAATTGCTTTATTACTGGGATAACTTGATATTGAATTGCTCGTTTCTTTTGGTCTGTTGGTTTTATTTGGAGACATTATGTTTTATCCCCGACGAAAGTCGGAGGGATATAGTTTTGGCGTTGTCCGTCCGTCCGTCCGTCTTTCCGTCCGTCCATCCATCCGCCCTTCCGTCTTTCCGTCCGTCCGTCCGTCCGGAGCCATATCTAGGAAATGGTTGGGAATATTTATTTAAAACTTCATATACATGTTCACCACAATGAGTTCTTGCGGCCCGTCAAGTTTCAGTCAGATTGCCGAAGTAACACCAGAGTTATGGCCCTTAGAAGTTTCTAGTGTTAACTATATAGGGTACTATAAATATGGCAATTTCTGCATCATAACTTTTGATATATTTGACCTAGAACTATGAAACTTAAACAGAATTTAGATCACCATAATGTGGTTGTGTACACACAATTTCATTTGGATTTATTTGTAAATTAAGAGTTATTGCCCTTTAATTGTATAAAAATCCACATATTTGTACATAGCAAACTTACCATTTGGTAGAATTTCATTAAATTTCTTTCATTCTTTTCCATGAACATTTATTGTAAACATGTGATGTTGTGTACCCACACCTGGTCACCCCCTTACCTTGATCACACACCTCCCCCCCTATCCCCCCCCCCCCCCCCCCCCCCCCCCCCAAAAAAAAAAAATCATTCCTTATTTAAGATTTTTTTCAAACAAACTTCATATACATGTTCACCACTATGAGGTTATGGGGCCCATCAAGTTTCAGACAGATTGCCCAAGTAACACCAGAGTTATGGCCCTTAGAAGTTTCTAGTGTTAACAAATAGGGTACTATAGATCTATAGATATGCCAATTTCTGCATCATAACTTTTGATATATTTGACCTAGAACTATGAAACTTTAACAGAATTTAGAGCACTATAATGTGGTTGTGCACAGACAATTTTGTATGGATTTCTTTTTGTAACTTCAGAGTTATTGCCCTTTAACTGTCTAAAAATCCACATATTTGTACATAACAAACTTACCATTTGGCAGAATTTCATTAAATTTCTTTCATTCTTTTCTGTGAGCATTTATTATAAACATGTGAAGTTGCGCACCCACACCTGGTCACCCACTTGCCTTGGTCACACCCCCTCCCCCCCCCCCTCCCAAAAAAAAATTTTTTTTTCATTTCATATTTTAAATTTTTTTCAAACCTTCCAAGTTGTACCATTCCCCCACCTCACTTCTCCACCCAGTCATGCCCACCACTGATCATGCATCCTCTGCCCCCCCCCACCCCAACTTCACCCTTTTACCTTTTTTTTTTTTTTTTTCATTTTTAATTTTCAGTCAATATTTATAATCAACATGTGAAATTTTGTTTCCTCTTGTTCCCCTGCACCCCCACCCCCTAAAAAAATAAGTATATACATATATCTATATATAGATATATATATTTCCATTCCTTTTTTTTTTTTTTTTTAAATGTTCAAACCTCCAACATGTTAAGTTGTGACTGCACAAACCTTGCCCTCAGCCATGTTCAAGATATCTTACCTGTGTTCTCTTAAGGGCATCTGATCTTTTAAGTCCAAATGTACATGGACTTGTAAAACAGCAACACCTGGTGCCAAACCACTCAAAGACAATATTTCATTCCAGTTAAACTTCAAGCTCACATTTCAATTAACTGCATTTAATTTTAAAAGCTAAGCTTATTACAGTAAGCATATCCCATTCAAAATAAAGTCTTTAGTCAGGATCAAAGTATCATACATTTATTATGTACTCTTTAATTAAACATTTGTTTTCTGTTAAATTGATTTTGACTAATGAAATTATTTGCTTCTTATTAACATCCTTAACTTTTTGCCGGATATATCTTTTTGCCATTCCTCACCACAAACCCTTTCAGCGGGGGATACCAATTCATCGAATTTGCTTGTTGACAGATTGTTTTTGATATGTGATCATTGTAAACTATAATATTGACATGTGAGCTGTTAAAAAGTTTATTTTCTTTTCTGATGATTTTTAGTACTTTCAGAGAGAAAGCCAAGAATTTCCAGGAATGGTTAAAAGATGATTAGTTCCAATGACATTATAATTAAATGATTCACTAGGGCTCTTTCATGTTAGGAAGCAGTCCAGCTGGCTTACAGAAGGTTGGTGGTTCTACCCCTGGGTGCCTGAAATATTGCCCAGAGGGGCACCTGCAGGGCCTTCTCAAACAAACAGGAGCTGAAAAATCACCATATTACCTATAATTGTGTTGATGTGATATGTAACCCAACAGCAACAGCAAAGACAGCAAACAAACAAGGAAAAACTATCCGGTATGCAAGTGAACAATTTCAGTAAGATCATTAATGTAGGTTATAAAAGTTTTGCAGATTTACCTGAATGAAGCTTCTCAAGTTTTTGCTTCATTTGTTTAATTCCTGTTCCTTTAATGCATGGTGAAGGTGTCTGAGTCTTACATTTGGAAGAACATGTTAATAGATACTTGAACTAAAATTATCATCACATTTTCTTATCAGATTATTTTTGTGTATTAAGTAGCAAGGAAAAGTTGTCTTACTATCTTATATTTTGCAAATGGTGTAATTGTAAAAAAAGGCAAGTAACAAAGAATTTTCAGGATGTATTTAAAATAGTGAAAAACATTATTTTTTATGAATCTCAGAGTGCAGAAAATTTACTTGTTGGAAATTTTAACAGATTTAATCTGGAGCAGCGGAACTGAAGACATCCCATGTGAAATAATGTTTTTGTTGTCCATTAATCATGCTGTCATAGACCTGCTTTGATCTTTATTAAATAACACAGTTGACTAAATCAAGCATGTTCTCCATTGATTTATTCTAAGAAATACCTTGATTGACACTTTGCTGCATTGCAACAAAGATATAAACATAATTGCTCAGGTGTATTAGAAATAATTTTGCCTGGTCCTGCTTATGTGGAATTTCTTGGCTGTTTTTGTAGGGTATGAAAATTATGTGAAAATCTAGTCAGGATGAATGTTTATTGATTATAGATTGGCAAGAGAGACATGAACTTCTATTGTAGGGTTATATATTATGTTTCATATTATTTGCTAACAATTACAATCTACCATTAGTTCTATATTTTGTTACATGTTTATCATTAATTTATCATGAAAGTTCTTGGTGAACATCCTTTGCAGTATGAACTAAAGTGATTGCTGATTTTTAGATCTAGAAATTCTTCTAGTTATTTGTATAAGTGGAGTATTTGTAAAATGAAAGAAGTTATCTTTCATCAGTCTGATTTTTTGGATGTACAGGATATTTAATTACAGTAAATAAAAAGAAGCAGAAATTGTTTTCTTTAGATAAAAGAGATAGATTAAGCTATCCATCACTTGAACAAAGAGATTAATAGATGAAAAGCCATTTGTAAGAACAAAACTTAACCTAGAAATTTCCTCCAGCAAATGGCTTGGCACATGAAAAAGACTGGTCCACATTTTACAAATATTCATGTATGCACATAATTGAATTGTAAGATACACAAACTGTTTATAAGAGTTTCAGGATTCCAGCCAACATCAGGAAGGCAAAAGGGCCTAGCAACAAAGAATCTGACCACAGTACCACTTCTGTTACATGACAGCTCAGTAAGACAGGTGGTAAATGACATAGGAACAAAAGTTAAGAAGAAATCAACAACAGTATTATCAACAGATTTTATGGGTGCTTAAAATTGTTGTTGCAAGCAACTAAGTATTGTCCATTGTCTCAAATGCAGCATCAAAAAATTGCAGGATTTAACACCTGTTATTTAACACCTGCTATTAATTTTCTATTAATGATCATTGGTCCATCTCATTCTTATTTGGACGAGACCATTTAATTTATTACTAGGTGGTGTTCCACTGATAAATTATTTAACTTGACTTGCATAAGCGTAACAGTGCAAGACCATTAGGATCAGACTGCACGGATGTGAGCAGGCTTGAGTCATCGAAGTCATGCACTGGTGACCTGCATAAGACTAGAACTCAATATGCCCGCCGACATGACTAGAGAGATAATAAATTAAGAATGTTGCAATAATCCGTATAGGCGTGTCCGAAAAATGCAGTTGACAACGAATGGTCCCAAGTTAATGTAGATGCAGTATCTTGAATGTCAGTTTTTGCAGTCAGATATTGCAGCAACATGCAGGTTTCATAACTAAATATCAAGGGAAGAGCCCATGTTGAAAAGGACAAACAGCATTCAAGGTATTAGTAAATTATTTAAAAAATATTTAAAAATTGAATATAACTTCATATAGACAGTCTAAGCTGAATTCCTATGAGGGATTAATTGAAGTATCACATTTCTGAAAAGATTTAAAAACTTGAAAAAGTATGTACAAATGAAAAGATGTAAAATCAAGTGAGAATTGTGTTTGTGGTGGGTGTAATGTTTTTTCTTGATCTGCCAAAAACACATACTCTTATCATCTTTTTCTTTCATTTTTATGACATTTCATGATTGATATATAATTATTGGGACAGACACACTCCCTTTATTCCAAGAAATTTCTGGGTTTTGCTCATAATATATGCCAGTAGACGACTTAGTGTGATGGAGGTCAATAAACAGAAACTAACACCGGAGAGCGAAGTATATTTCAGGGATTTTCTCAAAACATTTTGAAAATAAATTTAAGTAACTGTAAAATGAATATCATCTACATATCATTTACATACCATTATTCAAAGTCAGGACTACTGGCATCTGCTTTACCTTTAAGCTAGGACGGAGAGTTCAGTTAGGAGGAGTCTCTGTATCCGAACCACTTGCCCCTCACCGCCGAGGGCTGGAAACCTCTCTTGGGGAGTAAAATTCTTTCATGTGAGAAGGCCATACAGTTTTCTTATGGCTGGATGGCTGGCTTATGGAAGGTCAGTGATTCTACCCAGGTGCCCACCCATGCCTGAAATAATGCCAAGTGGGGCACCTGTAGTCTTTCTCCACCAAGAAAAGCTGGAGAGTCACCTTATGGCATAAAATTCTGTCAGTGTGACATTAAACCCAACAAAATAGCAAGTAGCATGACTGACATTTTGAACGTGAGAGTTGCAGACATGCATACGCAATCAGCATGTTATTTCTACACTTTGTCTTTCTGGGTTTGTTATATGTAATATTATGATATGAACAGCAAAGGCAAAGTGATAAACCAATTTTCTTCCAACGCATAGTTCAGTTTTGAAATTAACTTTAAGTGACATCTTAAATATATAGAAGAAATGTCTAAAAATTAAGTACTTGTCCAGCCAGAATGGTATTTCTTTCATGGAAACAATTATTTTATTTAAAACAAATATTAAATAATTACTTTGAGAATACCCCCAAGATTTAGTCGGCATCCGTTCTCAGACCTTGGTCACACGTGTGTTACAAGACAAACATTAAAAGTGTTATCATGCTGGACACGATTGATTCTGCCTTTGCGACCAGTGCAGACCAAGATCAGCCTGCACATCCGTGCAGTCTGATCATGGTCTGCACTGTTCGCTATTCAGTCAGTAAATTTTCAGTAAACTCCCCTTCAAATGATAAATGGTACTGCCCAAATTGGAAGATGGACCAGTCCATTATAGAAATTTAGCATGGTAAGGGTTAAAAGTGTTATCAGTTCTTTGTCAAAGGACAATCAAGAACAGATTGCTGAGATTGAAAGTCTATCGATTTTTGTCACTGAACAGTTTAGCTAAAGATCTATATCCCTGTAGATTTGTTTACCCTGCCTATGATGATTGATGTGTTTACAATATAGATGAAGATTTCAATGTATGTTTTTCTCTCAGACTTAATGAAGGTCTTGTTTGCTGAACTTGTTTGTGAATATCATTAAACACTGATCCAGTAATTGAAAGATTATTTTGTCTCTTAGCTATCAGTTTTTGAGGTAGAGCAATGTTGGCAGTTACTGACATCGTAACCTTAATACCCTGCTAAATTTCTATAATGAACTTGTCCATCTTTCAGTTTGAACAGTACCATTCACTGTTAAAAGGGGTGCTTACCAAAAAGATACTGACTGAATGGTGAACAGTGCAGATCATGATCAGACTACACAGATGTGCAGTCTGATCATGATCTACACTGGTCGCAAAGGCAAAATCAGTCATGTTTAGCATGATAAGGGTTAAGCATCGATGGTAGATAACTGATTGTTTACTTATGATAATCTTAGTTGAAACCAATTTTCAACTTTACTAATTATTCATCCACATCATCAGATAATCCATATGGCAACAGCAGTAAGGCAATATGGACATAAGATAACCACACATACAAAACGTCATGTAGGCAGTTATGGACACCATTCGGCATGCAGGTTGTCAGGAGTTTGGACTGCTAAAAAATAAATGAATATTTACACATTAATCATGGTATATGGTTAAGATTATTCATGCAAGTGAGAAAAGGTTGTTTGTGAGTTAGCTGACAATGTTCTTTATTTGTTGGAAAATACCTAGAATGTTTTATGATCAAGCTGTCTGTTCAACATTTCAAAGAATGGGCTGTTTGCCAGTATTTTAGATTGTTGTCACCGTTAAAATTACCTGAAAAGTTGTCTACCTTGGAATTTTGCAAATGGCAGTAATTTTAAGAAGGGAAGCAACTGAGAAATTTCATAAATTTTATGTGGAATTCTCTTGAGAGTACTTGCAAATTTATATCAAGTATTTTAGATTTTAGCAAGTTTTTTTTAAAAGATTTTTTTTATGATTCTTGTGAGAAACAGTCTAAATTTCAATGCAGACTAAATGGTTTAGTCTGAAGCAGTGGAAAAATAAAGACAACCAGGTTGAAATAATCCGTTCTTGGCCATGAATTATGCTGTCATGTACAGCTTTTCTGTTAAATTGCAGTTTACTTGCTCAGGCTTTGAACTAAGAAGTACCTTGATTGACAATTTGATGCATTTATGTGATGAACAAAGATGTAAACACTCTGTGTCTTGTCTACAAAGGATGATTAGAAATTATTTTGCCTGGTCATGATCACATTGATTTTTCTTGTCAAAGATTGTTTCCTGATTTTATGGATGAATGGCTCGTCTGTTAAAAATGATCTGATTTAGTGCATTTCTTGTCGTTTAGTGCTGATTTATAGTAAGAAAAAGACATGAAGTTACTGCACAACTTTTCCTTGAGCAACTAGATCTTTAGAACAGTTATATATGAGGAGATATAAGGAGGAGAATCAGAGATGCACAAATTCAAGGAAGTTATATTTAACTCAAAGCCTGCATTTAATGCTCCTAGAATGCGCTTGTTATACGCCCAAAGGGACATATTATTTTATGACACCTGTGTCCGTCCATCCTTCTGTTCATCTGTTAGCAATTTCGTGTCCGTTCTGTAACTCTTGAACTCTTTGAAGGATTTCGAAGAAACTTGGCACAAATGTTCACTACATCGAGACGATGTGCAGAGCACATGTTTCGGATGGCTCACTTCAAGGTCAAGGTCACACTGCGGGTCAAAGGTCATACCTTTGGGCATATATTGCTTTGCATTGTGGTGCTCTTGTTTCAGTTTGATACAATCGAATTACAGAAGTATGGTACAGTTCCGTACCAATAAATTGGCTTGATCCCAGCATAAGTCAGGCTCACAAATATGTTATATTACTGTTAATGTGAAGGACAAAACAAGTTACCTCAATAAAAACAACAGAATTAGCCTTTTGAAGGGAGATCAGATTTGTAGGTTTAACAATGTTTCATTTAGTTTTATGAGCAGACAAATAGAAGTTTATCGGATAGAAATGAGTTTCTTTTGCTAGACATTTTACTCCCTGGTCATTTAACAAAGACAAAATTTGTAGTGAATTACATTCCAGACTGATGTATATTGCACAATATTTCATGATTTTGATGTATATTGCACAATATTTCATGATTCTGATGTATATTACCGTAGATACCCATGTATAATGCGCAGTTTTTTTACCCCCGGGACCACCCGCGAATCGTGGGTGCGCATAATATACAGGTATAGACAATTTTCTAACTTCAAAACAAGTTTGTTACCGATGTCCGCCATTTTTGTAAAGGGAAACTACTCCCCGCGCTTACTGTCACCGCTAAAATCTAAGATTGCCGTTACGTTCCCATAAAAGATCGATGGTTTATTTTTCTTTCAAACAAAATTAATTTCATATAAATTTAAAAGTATTTTGATAAAAGAAATGTTTATAAATCACAAAAATTATGATACTAATTAAAGATTGAGAATTATCTTTAACAGAGATCAAACTGTGAACAACATAATTGACACGAGGTGACACGTTAATTGCCGGTAATTATTGGCTATTTGTTTGTGACAAAAAGACTATCACACCTTTTGTTATTGGTTTGAATTGAGAAGCTCATGTCATTTTGAAAAATACCATTACGAAATATTAAATCAGCTGCTGTTTATTTATTCAAAATAGTTAATTAAAAAGGTAAAACAACAAATAAAACAATATTGCTTTCCACTGCGGAGATAAAATTTATTACCGGTGTTGATGTAAACTCTACTTTCATTTTCCATCCACCTCAAAATTGACCAAAAATGTTTTTTTTCCCAGGATTTCGGGCCAAAATTGGGGATGCGCATTATACACGGGTGCGCATTATACACGGGTATCTATGGTACACTACTTTTCTTAATTCTGATGTATATTGCACTATTTTTCCCAATTCTGATGTATATTGCACTATTTTTCATGATTCTGGTATACTTTTCATGATTCTGATGTATATCCATAATATTGCTCTACTTTTCCCAATTCTGATGTATATTGCACTATTTTTCATGATTCTAATATATATTGCACCACTACTAGACACGACACTTTATAAGATATTCTTCTCAAACCATTTTGTAATTTCCTTGAGGGCAAATAGGTCACAGAGGTAAAATATCCGCTATTATAGTTTGACACGTTTACCTGTCAGTTTATACGAGATATTGCACATCCGCTTTAACAAATTAAAAAGAAGCTTTTTTTTTTTATTGATTGTTACAACACTAGATCTACTTCTCAGCACCTAAGAACCGAGGTGGTACGATCAAACAGTGATGTGCAACATGGCGCGAAAACATGACGTAATGCCATGAAAATCTTGTGGAAACTATACCGCTTTGATCTCCACTTCTAATGTCATGATACCGACACACTTCTTTTAGCTCTTTGAGGGGGTGTTAATTGATGATGAAAACAAGGCCAATTACTTTGTTTATCAACAGAATAATTACCGATAATCGTTGTTTTTTTTTTCCGCTTTCAACACGGGTGGGTGGGGGATGTTACCCGATGACGATTATTGTGTCCATATTTTTGGGACACTTTTCAAAATAATTATTTTTCGGGAAATAAGTCTTGGGACAGTGAAAAAAATAATTATTTTATGCTGTCCCAAGACTTAGGTAAAATACGGTACTTCAAAATATTCATCCTGTATTTCTCTTTTTAACAGAGAAATATCAAAGTGCTATCTGTGAATTGAGAAAGTGAAATTCTATATTAGTAAGTGCTATCAAAGAATAAATTAAAGTTATTCATTGTCTCCCAAGGCACCTATTAAATCCTGCAGGCAAAAAAATCTCTTGCAGCTGACCATGGAGTGGGCAGATTTTAAATAAATAAAGTATTGGTAAAAATTGGTTAGCAAACTTATTCAGACTAAAGATGTTCAGTTGAAACTTGCTGTATTTACCCATGGTGACAGTGTTCATCCGTGTGACAAGTTGTGTAACTCTAAATGCAACTATTCCAGAATTATGCCCCATTTTACTTAGAAATTTTGGTTAAAGTTTTTATTATGTCCAATATCTTCCTCATAATGTAACATACTTTAAATTTGCTGTACTTGCTCATAGTATTAGAAGAGCATTTTGGAATGGTAATAAAGTTCTTTGACCACTGTTGGTTATTTAACTGAATTACATTTGAAAAATCTTCAGGCCAGAAAGAAATAGATAAAATCAAGCTATAAAAGATTCTTTGTCATGTTTGAAATGTGAACGGCTTATGAAATATGCAAATGATGTTAAATATTTGTTAACTCTGGCAGCTGTCCTGAGTTTGATAAGTAACTCAGTAAGTATAAGCATATCGGATCATCTCCCTTGGTGAATGCCAAGAAGAAGAGTTTATCTCCCTTTAAAAGGTTTTACTTCTTATTCTTAGGGGGTAATTTTGTGAAATTATCACTGTAATCAGTGGTTATATACTACTTTTGAACTGTTAGCAGTTTCGTTATTATAATTATTTTATCACATGTTTGACATTGTGGGAGTGTAATATAGACATTACTTAAAAATGATAATACACTTAGTGTAATAAATCTTTGACGTCGACATCATTTATAGTAAAGGAGACGTTGGTGGAATAGACTTGTTTATATAGTAAAAGAAAGTAGAATTTTTGATGTTTCGACAGGAAAAGCTAACATGTGATAAAAAGAATATTACATTTGTGACTTTCCACATTCAATCTATTAAACTTGTTGAATAAAATTGATAAAATGCTTGGCAGAGCCTCACATTTTATTATTTTATTCAACTTGTTTAATAAATACAATATTAAAAGACACTCATGTAATATCCTCTATGTCATAATCACTATTTTTATCATCTTAAAAGAGTATAGGTCTTAAAAAGAAATAAATACATGATCTTAGAGGATGCAAAGCAACAAAAATATGACAAGCCAGTGTCATGTGTGGTTTTTCTAATCCCTGTTGGAAGTAATAATTATGATGACAAAATTATGTAGTTATTTAGCTGGGCTAAAAATTGGAGGAGGAAATTTGATGATGATGGGAAAATCAACTTGACTCCAAGGCATTGTACAATAATCGGAATTGGTCATTACCGGAATAATTTTACAGTAGAGATATTAATGAGATGCAATAATTCTCGGCGGATATATTAATGAGATGTAATTATTCTATAGTTAAACTCCCCTGACTCTTTAAGTGTGGGACAAGGATCTCATTTTAGTAGTGGAAAAGACATTTATTGAGATGCGGGATGGTATCGCTAAAGTGGCGGTAGTTATGCCAGTGGCGTGTACTTTCTTAGATCTATATCATAATTCAAAGTCTCGCTGGTGGGTATACCAGTACTAAATTTAGTACTAATTGTATGACTTTATGTGTAAAGTTAATTGAAGTAATAACAAATGATTGTGTGATTGTCGGTTGATTTATAATGCCCATTTCAATTTGGATTAATTGCAGCAGTCATGTTGGCAGACAGCAAATTTATTGATGACATGTTTGATGTGTCAGGAACTTTTAGTTTTGCTGGTATATATGATATACAAGCCCAGATTCATGTAATTATTCTCCCTTATATTTGTCAGGTATGGAGTAAATTGTGTCTATATTGGAGTCATTGGGGTCTGTCTTTTGTCCATCTGTCTGTGATTCCTTCCTGGAGATATATCTGCGAAACCATTTATTGATTTTATTATTAACCTTTACTCTGCTAAATTTCTATAATGGACTCGTTCATCATTCAGTTTGGACAGTACCACTTATTATTCAAAGGGGTGTTCACTGAAAATTGACTGACTGAATAGTGAACAGTGCAGACCATGATCAGACTGCACGGACTGACTAGTCGCAAAGGCAGAATCAATTGCCGCCAGAAGGCTAAAGGTTAATAAGAACACATAAAAATCCACCATTGTAGCACTACTAGGATCATGCATGACCCAGGTTAGTAGGTCAAACATGGAGGTTAAAGGTCAAATAGGTAAACTTTGTAATAATACTCCATATTTCTTAATCACTTGAGAGATTTATATAAAACTATCATCATTTGTTAACCTTGTCAAGATGACTTGCAGAGCAACCAACCCAGGTCACTACCATGGCAGCCATGGTTACAGTGGAAGGTCAGAGGTCAAAAAGTTTTATTTCAAACTTCTTAATGGATTCTTAAATAACTACACATAATGTTCAGGGCTTGAGATAGGGAGCGACTTGAGCGAAATAGTTGCTTTGTAGCTCCCGACTTCGCTCTAATCTAACATCAAAGCGAAATTCAAGTCGCCCGATTTTTTTATCCACACTCCTCCAGTTATCCGCTATCGGCCTGTTGACTTTTGACTGGAATACACGATAGCATAATTTAAGCTCCGCCTACTTCAGATTACGGAGAAGTGCGAAGGTGACACTTGTTTTGTAAACTGACTGTTGATAAACAAAGCAGTAGGGGTTTATATTACATAAGCTTACACATTCTTTTTTGACCATTAGAAAGTATCTTACCGTGTTTGGCTCCAGTAATTTCCTGAAATCCACTTAATTTTACTCTATTTTTCAAAACCCAAACTTTAGAAAAATAATATTATTACTGACACTTTCTTTGACTAAAATAACGTAACTGAAATTTACGCAAATTTTTGACACCTGCCATCAGAAACTGGGTTAAACCTGTTTGACAACTGTTTCTTTTAATGTGTGCGGACACCAGCGTATCAAAGAGACACCAGCAGATCAAAGAAGATGTGTATTCCGTGTGATGTCATGGTGATGTCACTGCTATTGACATGTATTTAATTCACATACTTGTTATTTAAAGTGACTGACTTAGAGTGCATTTAATTTAGCACTTGGAGCTTGATTTTTTTTTTTTTTTTGCTGATACGGAATTAACTTTTTTAAATTGTATTCATATTTAAAGGGTTTTCTTGGTTTGGACAATCATTGCAAGAGTGAAAAAAAACTTGAATTTGCAGTTTAATCACATTAGATTCACAATGTTAAAAATGATAAGAAAACACAATCACTGACATTTTCAGTGAATTTGTTATTTACTTTAAATTAATAGACTTTATAAACAAAGACAGGGAATAATAAAAATAGTAACGTTATATAAAGCATATTTAGTTCCATTTTCAGCTTGCATGTCATGGTGCTAAAATCTTCCCATGTTTTCCCTAAAATCTCGCCACTTCTCCCTAAAATCTCTCCACTTCTCCCTAATCTTACCTGAGGGAGAAGTGACTTCTCCCTAAAATCTTAGCCTAGCTTATGCCCTGATGTTTACTAACAATTAATATGCCATGAATCACACATGGTCCAGGTCACTAAGGTCTAAGGTCAAGGTCACACTTGGAGGTCAAATGTCAAATAGCTTAATAATGTGTCCAATCAATATCTTTATATTGCTGGAAGGATTTTCATAAAACTAGCATTATTTTTGTGCCCCCCCATGAGTGGTGGGGGCATATAGATTTGCTCTTGTCCGTCCGTGCGTCCATCCGAAGTTCGTGACACGCCTAGCTCAAAAAGTATTTGATATGAATTAATAAAACCTTGCGTGAGTCTTTATCATGATATGAACTTGTGCACCTTCTATTTTTCGTCTGGCTCCCTCCCTAATTTTAGGGTTATGGCCCCTGAAATAGTCAAAAATGCACATTTTCACCTTGTGACACGCCTAGCTCAAAAAGTATTTGATATAGATTCATGAAAACTTGCATGAGTCTTAATCATGATATGAACTTGCGCACCTCCTATTTTCATCTGGGTCCACCCCCTATTTATAGAGTTATGGCCCCTGAAATAGTCAAAATGCACATTTTCACCTTGTGACACGCCTAGCTCAAAAAGTATTTGATATAAATTGATGAAACCTTGTATGAGTCTTTATCATGGTATGAACTTGCGCACCTCCTATTTTTCGTCTGGCTCCGCCCCCTATTTCTAGAGTTATGGCCCCTGAAAGTTAAAAATGCACATTTTCACCTTGTGACATGCCTCAGTAGCTCGAAAAGTATTTGATATAAATTGATGAAACCTTGCATGAATCTTTATCATGATATGAACTTGCGCACCTCCTATTTTTCATCTGTGTCCGCCCCCTATTTCCAGAGTTATGGCCCCTGAAATAGTCAAAAAATGCACATTTTCACCTAATTATGTGCCTCACTCAAAAAGTATTTAATGTAAATACATGAAACCTTGCTTGAGTCCTTATCATAATGTGACCTTGCACACTTGGCATTCTTCTTGAGAATTTTTAGCGTTTATTACAGAGTTATGGCCCTTGAAATAGCCAAAATAGTGGATTTTTTGTTTGTGATGCTCATAGTTCAAAAAGTATATGGTATAGAATAATGAATCCATTTCATAAATTTTTTTTGAGGCTATACCCCATTAAGACTGCAAACATTTGAATGATTTCCCTTAATATTTGTGACAAATGTACCAGTGGGGGACACACCCTGTGTCCTACAGACACATTCTAGTTTCATTCTATAAAGATCAGTTTATGGAAATTTGCAAGCATATTTGCATAGCCAAAGATATTCCAATTCACATCAGAAAGGGATGATTCCATTTGCAAGTTGATGAGACCCGGATTGCACGCCACAGAAATAAAATCGTGCCAGAATAAAATGATGAATTGCATATGGTACCAGTATATCTTTAGGAATTATTCAAATTTTGTATTCCAAGAGCAATTCTGTAATTTTAATATTAGTGTGTCTTGCCCGTTCAGGATTTGGTTCTATTGATTCAAGCAGCTGTAGGGGTCAATATTGCAGTAATACAAATGTCTATAAAGTCGATAAAAACACAATTGAAGAAGAAAATCAGGATTTATGTGGGAGAAGAATTACAGAAGGCAGTAAAGAGTTTTTAGCTAGACAGAACAAATTGGATTGATTTGTTGCTATCAGAAATCCTGATTTGGTAATGTCTTTCTCTCCAGTGAATATCTTTGGTATTTAAGGTGGTGTAAGTTGTTTATGTATATAAATTACAGATGACAAAAAGTGAATCTTATGTTAAGGGTTTATTTTTTCTTTGTAAAGGTTGAGTAGGAAGATTGTAAAGTACAAAGATTTTTTGTTAATTTGTATTAAGGTTTTAAAGTTGAGGTCATGTGACATATTTCTGACTCTTCACAGTGGAGGAAAATACCTCTGGGTATTGTTTTCAAGATATGTGGTAAAATTTTCTCTCTTTCACAAGTCTGATATAAAAGCTTCCTTGCAAAAAAGTACTTGGTCATATTCCATTGGTATTCCTAAGATATTCTAGGTAGATATTAAGTCAGCGGAGTAAAAAAGTGGCGTTCGAAGACAGAACAGGTAAGTGATGAATAATTGCAACAATGGAAAGGCAGGTTTTGGTTCCTTTAAACAAGAAATGAATTCAACAGATCTTGGTACAAGAACAGAAAAGTGACCTGTTTCATTTTAGAAGACCACCAAGAAATTTTAGAACTGTTTTCGGAATGATCAAAGGATTATGGCCTTTGTATCTTGGGTTGTTGCATTAAATGCAAAACTGGAAAATGGCAAGTCATAAGAAAATGGAATATATGGCCTTTGTAGAGAGTAAGGACTCTTTATTCTTGAGATATGATATTTCTAGTGTAAAAATTAGAGAACTGAGTTTCATTAAATGTCATAGAAAATGTCATGTTCATGGAACTATTTATAAATTATTACTGCATACATGCCCTCATATCGTGAGAATATTCTCAGTATGTCTTAATAAGGAGAGATATTCCTCTGTCCATTTTCTGCAGTTCTAACATTTGCAAAATCAAGTGATATTAAATAAGACTTTGAACCAGACAGCCTGGGGGAGTTATTTATTTTGGTAGACTAGACAAGGCTTTAATAGACACCAGACTTTTATATGTTATATGAAGCAGATTGGTTTTGCATTACAAATTAATTTAGAAAATGTGGAGGCTGTTGCACAACTAAATAGATACTAAATATACTGTGTTATTAATAGCTGCTAAAAAAAGTTGTTGTTTTTTGTTGCACACTATTTATTGAAGTAACGTTAGTAACATTTGATACCAAATACTGTGTTATTAATAGCTGCTTGTTAATTGTTGCTGAAAGAAGTTTAAATTTGTTGCAGGCTATTTATTGAAGTAACGCTACTAACATTTGAGCCGTGCCATGAGAAAACCAACATAGTGGGTTTGCGACCAGCATGGATCCAGACCAGCCTGCGCATCCGCGCAGTCTGGTCAGGCTCCATGCTGTTCGCTTTTAAAGCCTATTGGAATTAGAGAAACTGTTAGCGAACAGCATGGATCCTGACCAGACTGCGGGGATGCGCAGGCTGGTCTGGATCCATGCTGGTCGCATACCCACTATGTTGGTTTTCCCATGGCATGGCTCATTTGTTAGTCATATCTAACCAGAGAATAAAAATGAGGGTTATAACACAGCTTTAGCGCCCCTATGACTATATTGACAATTTTTAGGTCTAAAACAGAAGTGGCAAACCACAGAAGTGAATAATTCGTTTTACTTGTTCTGTTTTTAGAGATGTAAAATCAGAGTATTTTTGAATGGTTCATTTTCACAAGGTTCACTGTTCATATTCGCAGTCATAAATACTTGCGGCAGGGCTGTCTAGGTTTGAATGTTTTTGAAAGATGGCCATATATCACAAAATTTTCTACAAAAAAACTGTGCGTTTGATCGTAATTTTGAAAATGGTAAAGTTTTGAACTTTGGGAATAAATTGGATTTTACAGTACTTGTGCCCATCTTCTCAACAATAAGAACACTTTATCATTTCATTGATCTAAGAACATATGTTTTAAAGGATGAGATTGATAAGCCATTGTTTGTTTCAAATTGGTCATTGTATGACGGCTGTTGCGTAAAAGATATTTACATTTTATATCGGGCTACAAAGAAACCATGCATCCAGACAGATGTTTAGCTGAAATAAGCGTAGGAATACATGTTGTTCAGATCAGTCTTCTAAATTTTAACCATCCTTAAGTCAAATCCTTTCCTAGATCTACTTATCAATGTTTTGGGGAATAAAGGTATAATAAGACAGATTATGGTGGTGATAGTGTGGCATAGTGCATCAGCTGAAATAGGTCCGCTGGCTTAGTTCGGTAGGGGAAGTGCTATCTATGGATAGCGTGGATGGTTCATGCGATCCAGAGGAGTGTCTTAAGTTCTCAAAGACAGTTTTGTGATAAATATTGTGTCTGAAATCATATTTCTCCTCTGCCTCCGATTTCATGTGGAAAAGTTTAAAGTAACTTGCAGGGAAAAAGTGAGTACTGTTATAGAATCCAGTAACTTTGGCTATGTTAACTGCCCGCCATTATGTAAGTGAAATTCAGTTGAAAAACAGTGCTAATTAACCCAAACAAACAAAAATCATTCAACTCTAATAACTGTCTTTTCAGATCTAAAACATGAACTGATAAAACACTATATGAGCCGTGCCATGAGAAAACCAACATAGTGGCTTTGCGACCAGCATGGATCCAGACCAGCCTGCACATCCGCGCAGTCTGGTCAGGATCCATGCTGTTCGCTAACAGTTTCTATAATTGCAATAGGCTTTGAAAGCGCGGATGCGCATGCTGGTGTGGATCCATGCTGGTCGGAAAGCCACTGTGTTGGTTTTCTCATGGCACGGCTCATATAATTATGTATAGTCACTCTGCATACAGAGTGCAGCATGGGTATTACAGACAAGATCACTCCCACTATATGGTATAATTCGGCTCTAACTCGCCAAGAAGGAAACATTCTGTGGTAAACCAGTGTGTTGCTGGATGCTGTGTTAGCAATTCTGATTTTGTATGATTTTGTATGATTTCAACTAAGGAATAAGTATTTACTTATTATTGTAAAAACGGATGATTTTTTTAGACACTTTATTTAGAAAACTTGTTCAAACTTGTCCAGCGCACAATAAGTCATGAATTTGTTTGCTATGATTATTATCAAGTATATAGACACAATTAAATCCAGGTTACTTCTCACTATGGATTTATATTCTTTCCCCTTAGCTTGTTTGGGAAGAATATCAATTTAAACGGAACGTGTTCATTTTAACATAATCTTCTTTATATGGTACCTTTTCAACCTCTATACAAGAAACCATCTGCTGGTGTCACTGGAGCAACCATTTCCAAAGTGTGGGTACTAGAGTTAGAAATTTAAAAACCACTGGCTGCATGTAAGTATCTTCTGTGAAAAAACTGGTTCTTCCAGAAATTCCATTAAAAGTGTGAAATATTTATTTTCATAATGAAATGATATATGACAGAGATAATTTACAGAGAAAAATCACTATAGGGAAATGAAGATATAAATGAAAAATATGGATTTTTTCTCAAATGGAATGGATTCTCCTTTTTATCCGTTTATAATCCTGTAAAGATCATGATTAAAGTGTAACTGCCAATTACTGGAAAGCCACGGTATAGCCGGTATAGCCGTGTCAGAGAGACAGTCATAACTAGCAATACAAGGCCACATCAAGTTCATCAAGTGTTGAGAATTTTAAGCATTTAAAAACGTAGCAATGACAAAAATACTAATTTTACGTTTTAAGAGGAAACTGAATAAGCAGATATCTAACAGGCAAAATTAAAACAGAGCATGTTCCCCTAAAAAGGAAAGACTTTTTCTTAAAATTATTAATCATGCCATTTTAAAAACTTCAAAGCTTCATTGCATTAAAGTAATCAACACATTTTATGAAGAAAAAAAATGCAATAATGAAATAATGTTTTTCAAAATTGCTTTGAAATCCATTAATTCTATGATATGCCCATTCCCCTTAAACGTACAGAAATTATTTCCTCAAATTTTCAAGTTATACATTTTGTAAGGAAATGCATTTTACTCCTTCAATAACACTAATTGTGTGAGCGCTAAAAGGTTTGACCAAATATAATTAAATGGGTAGGTATTATTTATATTGGCCTATTTGTTACAAACAAACTTGATTAACTTGATGTTGCCTCATTTGAATTTTAAGAACTTGTCAGTTAGACCTCTGTGTCAGAGATATCGTCAGTGGTTGCTACTGGATGCTGTTTGCTGAACAGCTGCAGTATCCACATACGCGTATGCGTTAAAGATTGGTTCACAGCTTTGTTAATATTTGCATCCACGCAGAAAATCACTTGCGGGTAAATCATAGTTTGCACAGTCGATATAGCCGTCATACATGTTACAACGTTAATATAAGCGTTCGGAGAAAGACAGTGGTCTCGGAGAATTTCTGTCACGAACATTGGTAAAATGCTTAGAATGAAGGTTGCAACAAGCAGACATGAGAGCTTGCATGGTTTGTGTAGTTTGGTCAACACATGCTCCGATGATTGGAATGAGTCATCCAGGTTATTATCATCGTTTGTTATTTCAATTTGTTTTTCTTCACCATCGCTTTGTGTTAAGCTTATGAGTGGTGGAGTTGGGCATATTGAATCGCGCGGAGAACGAGCAGAACAAATACTGACATTCTGCGATTGCACAGATTGGGTTTCATTCACATCGGTCACGGTTTCAGTCTTAGTTTCGTTTGATTCATTCATCTCATTTTCAGATTCAAGCTCTTTCTCAGGTTCCTCGGCAATCTCCTGACTTTTCATAATTTCATCCCTGCTGCGTCTGTTGCATTTTTGTTGTGATCCAAAAGTGGTTTTTTCCAGCCCTTCTTTTGGAGATGCTTTAATGTCCTGTTGAGAATGGAATGGAAAATTGCTACTCAATTTTGGATTTTCTAATTGTGCTTGTAAAGCTGATATATCAACGGAAAATTTTCTGACATAGTTGTATGTTTTTGCCTTTTGCATAAGGTCTAAATGCGGATCTGAGATTTGTGCAATAGTGTGACGCCGCCGACCTAATATGGCAGCCATATTCACTCCAAGATGATTAGGAGATTTGAATCTGTCTCCGAACTTTGGACTCGGAGTGGCTTCTTCTCTTGTAGGGCTTGGTGTGTCAGCGAACACAACTTTTTGGGATGATGGTGACCCACTTCTTTTTTTCAAAGCACTTTTTGAGCTCTTTGAAACAGGAGATCCACTTGCGGAATCCTTCACAACGTCGGGCGAGGGCAAAGCTACGGAGCTTTCATCCTCATTTTCGTCTTCATCGATCTCTTCGACGCTTTTTATAATGAGTGATGGTACAGTGAAATTGTCTGTCGAATGAAGATCAGAAACCTCCTTCAGTATCTTGGTTTTCCAGAATTTCGTATGAACATGAATTGATATCATTAATAGAATAGGTATCAGAAGTAATACTATCCATAATGTCTGCAGTCCAAGCTTAAAATGGAATGATTTGCGGTTGATGCTGTGATATACCTGATCATCTTGGTCACCATAGGATACGAGAATGTATGCTATTGTTAGAGAAATACTAATAATAAGCCATATTAGGACAAAAATAACTCCCAGCATCATCTTGGGAATGTTATCGTATTTCCTGACTATTTTCAACAAGTTCTGAACACAGATTAGAACAACCATTGCAGCAATTGTGCACAGCAATAAAACGTATAATGAGCTGCCTACATACTTTAAATCTTTGACGGCATCTGTTGATACTGTATTTCCATTTATATTCTGATGGTGAATCACAAGTCGAGTTATTTCAATTGGACACCATATCAAGTCAAAGATGCAGCAGACGAAAAGTAGAATTCCTATTAATACAAATCGCAATTTACGCAGCAGACGATGAACAAACATGGCAATCAGAACTGTTATACAGCCGCCTCCGCCAAACAGAATTGCAAAAATTAATACTGTTGCTGACAAGACAATGGAATATAGTTCCATTTCTGTGCCGTCTGCTTGAGTGTCTGTGCTAACGTCTGTTACATTGTTGTTTTGGTCCATATTTAGAGGTTGTATCTGAAATAAAGGAAAAAAGATAAGGTTGTGTTATTTAGTAATGATAAATCATGAAAAATATGATACAGTATTAGTTTAAAACTAGTGCTCACATTTTGCATATTTGAACTGTCTTTTTATTTAAATTCTGCCGGCCCACTTTCTATTCTGACTTGTGACAAATGGTTCAGCTGACATTTTACAAAGTGAAGAAACTTAAAATTATGTTAAAAAATCATCAAGACACATTGAAACATTGGAAATTTCTTCTTGTGTCAGTGCAATGGCATGTTTAATTGCAATTGAGAAATTTCATTTTCACTTCTTGTAGTTCATCCTGCAATATACTGCAGCAATAATTGCTTTTTCTGTTAATTGCAGTTCAGTTAGACTTTAATTTTTCACTTCTTATGTGTTTAAGTGACATTCTTTTGATGGACAGAACAGGTTACCAATTAGATAAAACAGAAATGAAATCTAGTTAACCAGTCTTTGGTGTGTTACTTGTAATTTACTTTGATGAAAAAAATAAGAATTAAGTAAGATGACTTTGAAGCCTTTCGAGCACTGTTAATTTCTAAAGACACATCCATTGAAATTATTGTCTTTTTTGTGAGTTTAATTTGAGTGGATTTTGTGCTTATATCAGTCAACAAAATTAAAAACCTTTGAACAAAATTTATTCCTGCTTAGTATTTTAAAATTTGAATTTCATGTCATATCCCAGCACAAATACACACTTTTGCAGAAAAAAACAGGACATTTTGTTCATACAAAATGAACAGATTTCGAAGTATTGCCTTTAAAGTGAGATGAATTTGCATGAAAAAAAAATAACATGGACTTTAATTACTTGCATGAAAAAAAAAACCAACATGGCATTCACTTGCATGAAAAAAAATAACATGGAATTTAATTACTTGCATGAAAAAAAATCAACATGACATTCACTTGCATGAAAAAACTCCAAAAAACATTGAATTTAATTACTTGCATGAAAAAAATAATCAACATGACATTCACTTGCATGAAGAAGAAAAATCAACATGACATTCACTTGCATGAAAAAAATCAACATGACATTCTCTTGCAAGAAAAAAAATCAACATGACATTCACTTGCATGAAAAAGTCAACATGACATTCTCTTGCATGAAAAAAAAATCTACATGCCATTCACTTGCATGAAGTAATCAACATTACAACATTACATTCTCTTGCATGAAAAAAAATCAACATGAAATTCATATCAAGAAAAAAAAAAGACATGATATCGCCTCATTTTCTTGAAAAAAAATCTACATGACATTCACTGAACTAATCAACTTGACATATTCACTTTCAAAGAAAAAAGCAAATACTGAATAAGAAGATATATTTATATATAGGTAGGTAATTGACATAACAGAAATGGTATTAAAAAAACTGCAGTATGCAGAACAACACTTGATGGATGTAACAACATTCTGAATGCATTCTTAGTATAAATCATGATAATTATTTTTTGCATTTTGCACTAGTGCAAACTTCCCATGAGGACTTTGTCCTCAAGTAATTTCTGTTTGCTTTCTTCTGTATTGTAAAACACGTCCTGTCTTTTCTGTCCCATATTATACGTTCTTTAACACTGTTTGCCTTGTGATTCATGAGGGACCAGAACTAACAGGATTTGGTTGCATTGCAATAAGATTAACTGAGAAACCTATCCGTGCCTGTTTTTCCTCTGTTCTGAAGAATTACAGTGGAGGAGTTGAAATAAAACAAAACATAAAACCATTTCTATGGAATCTAGGAAATTATTACAAGCAGTCTTGAAAGCCAAAGTGATTTGAAATTTCTCAAAACCGAACCTCTTAAATTTTCTAAATGGGAACATGACATAAAAGGAAGATTAAACCCTGGTTTCTGCAATAGAATATTTTACATTTTCCTGCTGGCAGTTTCCATTACCGCAGTAGTCAATATTGTACTGTGCATGCCATTATTTTAGCTTATAATTTTTAGCTCATCTGATTTTTTAAAAAAAAATGATGGGATATTGCCATCACTTGATCGGCGTTGGCGTTAGCGTTGCCTGGTTAAGTTTTCTGTTTAGGTCATGTTTTCTCCTCAACTATCAAAGCTATCACTTGCTGACAGCAAGAAACATAACTCCATCCTGCTTTTTGCAAGAATTAAGGCCCCTTTTGGACTTAGAAAATATAAGATTCTTGGTTAAGTTTCGTGTTTAGGTCAACTTTTCTCCTAAACTATCAAAGCAATAGCTTTGAAACTTGCAACACTTGTTTACCATCAGAAGCTGACTCTGTACAACAAGAAACATTACTCCATCCTGCTTTTTGTAAGAATTATGGCCCCTTTTGGACTTAGAAAATAAGATTTCTTGGTTAAGTTTTGTGTTTGTCAGCTTTTCTCCTAAACTGTCAAAGCTATTGCTTTAAAACTTGCAACACTTGTTCACCATCAAAAGCTGACTCTGTACGCCAAGAAATATAACTCCATTCTGCTTTTTGCAAGAATTATGGCCCCTTCAGACTTAGAAAATATCAGATTTCTTGGTTAAGTTTTATGTTTAGGTCAACTTTTCTACTTAGCGGTCAAAGCTATTGTTTTAAATCTTCAAGCAATTATTCGCCATTAAAAGCTGACTCTGTACAACAAGTACCATAACTCTACATTGCTATTTGCAAGAATTGTAGCCCTTTTTGGACTTAGAAAATCATGGTAGGACAGTATACAAAAACTAAAAAATCAGATGAGCAGCTGCACCTGCAAGGTGGTGCTCTTGTTATATTTTACCTCGATTGAGATGAAAGCCAGAAAAGAACTGCTCAAGGAAAAGTGAAAAAACTTTTGTCATATGAAAAGGTGCACCCATTATAAAGCACCAGTGAGACTTGAACACGCTACCTCTTGGTTAAACTTCATACCCCTGCTAAATTTCTAAAATGAACTTGTCCATCATTCAGTTTGGGCAGTGCCACTTCTTATTCAAAGGGGTGTTCACTGAAAATTTACTGACTTAATAGCGAACAGTGCATACCAAGATCAGCCTGCACATCTTGGTCTGCACTGGTCACAAAGGCAAACTCTTGGATTGAACCCAAATTGACTTGTGGTATAGCAGTCTAATACACTTTCACTTAAGTGGATAGGCAGGTGTAACTATATTGCCTCATCTCATAAATATTTAATATACTTGATACAGCGTAGCATCTGTTAATAACACCCTTACGAAAATGAAATATGGAAACAAGCTGGCATTAAGCTGCAAGGTAACTGTCAATGATCTGGCAACAGTCTGTCAAAAAAAAAAGGTAACTGGAAATAATCTGACTCCTATATGGGAACAAACTTCCAAGAAAAAAAGTTTAGCTGAAAATAATATGGACACTATTTCCATATTATTTCCAGTTTCTGGGAATAATCTGCAAACTATATGACAATAAACTGGCTCATAACAATCAGCATGTAAACACACTGACAATATTGTCAGCTTGTTTCCAGTGTCTGGAAGAAATCTGGCAGGAAAATGGCAAGAAACTGGAAATAAAAAACATAATTTCTATAATCGAATTGAATGAGTACTGAGATACCAGCTTGCATACAAAAACTTAAGCAAAAAGTGCTATGTGGAAAAAGGGGCTTAATTTTGGAAAAAAGTATAGTTATGGGACCTGCTTAGTACATATCAGGTCATGACATTGAACAAGTGTGTAATTAGTTTCAATCTATAATTTTGTAAAAAAAAACAACATAGGGGCATGTCCAATAACTTCTATTCTTTGAATAATCGAGATAAAAATTACGTAAGTGACAATATTGTATGGATTGGCTGTCTGTCTGACAGTACATTGGATATAAATTTACTCAGAGCAGATTCTGACAATGCACTGGCTACACAATGGCAATACACTGGTAATATACCCATCTTAGCAATTTTCACAGCAGAACAAATATTACAAGACACCTTATCAAAATGGCCAAGTGTTGCATTTTTCCCTCCAAAACTATTTTCAGTTTTCAATAGTTTTCCAGCACTGATGGGCACATTGTAAAGGTACTTTTTCATCATTTTACAGTTACTTGTTTTCATTGTAACACAGATTCTGTCCGCAACAAGTATTTTTGCTAAACAGATAAAGAAATTTTAAAAGTAATGTATTTTCGCTACCCTGTAAAATTAAACTTGCAGATTTACCATTTCCTTTGGTTTCAATGTTATATTATTGATAACTGAAATATTGCAAATCTGAATTTGTATTAAAGTTGAGTCACAAGCAAATGAAGGTTTTAAGTCACATTAAAATTCATATTTTAAACATTAATAAGGATAAATAGAAAAAAATATATACTGACACTAAACTGGAAACAAACTTCCCATACACTGACAACGCTATGACAATACAATGGTAATAAAGACAATTTTCCTAGGGGGAAATAAAAAAAATTAGTAACACTGAGTAGTAAGCGATAAATTGGGATACTAGTCCATCTTTAGCTCAGTAGGTAGAGCGTCGATCTACGGAACATGGGGTCGCGAGTTCGATCTTAAGACAGGGCTTATGTTCTCCGTGACTATTTGATAAATGACATTGTGTCTGAAATCATTAGTCATCCACCTCTGATTCATGTGGGGAAGTTGGCAGTTACTTACAGAGAACAGGTTTATACTGGTACAGAATTCAGGAACACTGGTTAGGTAAACTGCCCCCTGTTACATGACTGAAATACTGTTGAAAAACAGCATTAAACCCAAAACAAACAAACAAAACTAGTCCATCTGCCACACTAATGTATACCCACTGTTACATGACTGAAATACTGTTGAAAAACGGCGTTAAAACCCAAAACAAAAAACACTCATGTATAAGTGCTCATAACTTTGTACTGCATAAAGGAATTTAGTTAAAACTTTAAATAATGATTCCAGTTTGCTAAAGTGTTTCTCTTGTCCATGTAAGAGAGCCTGGCATATTGTGACTGACTATACACTGACAATACAATGACAACACACTGGCAATATGCCAGTGTGTTGTCAGAAAAATATTTCCAGTTGACTGGCTGTGCACTGACAATACAAGGACAACAGACTGGAAAGTCCAAAAAGCCGCTTGTTGTCAGTTGTGTATCCAGTGTGTTGTCAGATTGACATTGCATACCAGTTTGTTGCCAGGTTGTTGTCAGTGTTTATTTCCAGATACCTCTATATAATTTAGCTCCTTCAAATAGTTTTATATGAAAAATCAATGAAATTTTGTTAAAACGTCATTACAAACATCACTGACAACAAACTGTATATAAACTGACAGCAGACTGGAAGTTAAATTTTACAGCTGGTTTTCAGGTCTGGAAATCAGCTGACAAGCAAATGGACACATGATGGTTATTAAGTGGCAACACACTGGATCAGTTTATTGTCAGCTCTGGAAATAGGCTGGCAAGTAACTGGATTTTAGAGTATTATTGACTGGAAACACACTGGACATAAACTGACCACACACTGACAATAGGGAAGGTTTTTCATAAGGGCACCTTCAGTCAGCATATCCCAGTCAAAATTGATGGTATATTACCATGATAATTCATGGTTTACCTTGATAGTTTATGGTCATGGGACAAAGGTTTACCATAGTTGACCATGGCTGTGGTAATTGGCATCACAGTCATAAAACATGGTGTCAGACCATGGTCGATCATGGTTGTGGACCACAGTCGACCATGGTGATTATTGACTATCAAAAACTGTATAAATATGAATTTTAAAGGGTCATGAAAATACATGACAATTGCAATCTATATCTATTTTTGCAAGTCAGTCATTTATTTGTCATGAAATTGCTAAGATGACAACAAATTATAGTCAGACTATGAAAGTTTACCTTTGAATCTGTTTATAAATGCAGGAAAACTATTCTATAACTAGGAAAACTTTTGGAGCCAAAATGCAGTCAGGTGTCTTTGGTGCATTGTAAAACTTGATAAGTGTGAAAATTACTAACATGACCGTGGTAGTCCATGGTCAACCGTGGTTGAAAAAAGTTGACAACTGTTGATCGTCTTTTCTTACCATGGTCAACCGTGGCCAATCATATCTCACCATGGTTGACCATGGCCGACCGTGCTCCTGTCCATGTTTTCACCATAGTATTTGATGGTTGACCACGTTAAAACATGGTCAAGCATCAAAAATTGTAGTGACCATGGTCATCATTTAGTCTAGGACATCTTTCTACCAGTCAAGATATTTTTCTTTCTAATAGTAATTGAACCTATAATAGCAACAACATCCATCATTGACACAATCTGTCTTGAGTAACAAGCTCTTTGTTGCAACAACGTCTCTATAGCAACAATCGCTCTTGAGAAATAATCTCCCTGTAGCAACAACCTCTCTATAACAACAGTCCACTAGAAGAACCACCTCTCTTAGAGCAACAGCTTATATAGAGTAACTAGCATTAGGGCAACAACTTCTATATAGCAACAGCCTCACTCACACACACATGCAAGTATCAACAGTGTACACTCTAAAGAGGCTGCACTGAATCAGTCAGTATCTGCCTCATGTGCACAAAATCTTCATCTTTATCTAGAACATTTCTTTTTACAATAGAGAACAGGTGATTATATTTTCACAGGATGCTACTGATTATATCTATTTGTTTTTTTTCTCTCGCTTTCTCTCTCATCATTTTTCGTTGCTGCCTGATGAAGACAGTACCTGGTTACATCTTGCCCTACAATGGTATCTTGTCCATGATCTAATTATCAACAGCTGCTCTGTTGATGTCAACTCCTACTCTCATATTAGTTTTTACAAGGCTTAATAAATCAGGTTTTATATTTAGGTAGTTGTATGAGAAGCTAAAGCCCTCTACAGACGGTAGGTTTTTGTTGTACAACACTAATTATTTCAAAGATGTACAATTTTGAAATTGTACATTTTTCACATACAGACAGTATTCCATTCCCATATAAATCACAGAGATTTACCTAGTAAACATAGTGCACCAGGTACTGAAAAGAATGTAACCATTAATAATAAAAAATAATATTAATCTTTTTATGTCCCATGAATTTGATTACGCATGACACAAATGAGCCACGCCATGAGAAAACCAACATAGTGGCTTTGCGACCAGCAGCATGGATGCAGACCAGCCTGTGCATCCGCGCAGTCTGGCCAGGATCAGTGATGTTTGCTTTCAAAGTCTATTGCAATTAGAGAAACCGTTAGCGAACATCATTGACCAGACTGCGCGGATGCTGGTCGGAAACGCACTATGTTGGTTTTCTCATGGCGCGGCTCAAATCATTTAACTTTTCAGTGTCATCCTTTTTCCATTATGCATTAGAAGCCATTTTATATTCAGATTTGTGTTTATTTTTTGGGCAGTTGTTTCTGGAATTTCATTCACTTGCCTCTTATCAACTAATTATTTACCAATTTGTTGCTTGTCAACGTGGGTGGTACGTAAGGCAAAACTTACGAAATAGAACATGTCCTAATCTGTAAGTCAAGACTTAAGATTTACGAAATCAAGGAATAGCATCATACACACGATAATATTTGGCTGTACATCTTGAATTTTATTGGTGTTGTGCAACAAAAACCTACCATCTGTAGAGGCTTAAGCCCTCTACCAGCATCCGCACAGCCTGGTCCATGCTGTTCGCTAATGGTTTCTTTAATTGCAATAGACTTTGAAAGCAAACATCATTGATCCTGACCAGACTGCGCGGATGCACAGGCTGGTCTGCATCCATGCTGGTCGCAAAGCCACTATGTTGGTTTTCTCATGGCTTGGCTTATGTAATTGTGTCATGCTAATCAAATTCATGGGACATAAAAAGGTGAATATCATTTTTTTTATTATTAATGGTTACATTCTTTTCAGTACCTGATGCACTATGTTTACTAGGTAAATCTCTGTGATTTATATTGGAATAGAATACTGTCTGTATGTGAAAAATGTACAGTTTCAAAATTGTACATCTTTGGGATAATTAGTGTTGTACAACAAAAACCTACCATCTGTAGAGGGCTAAATTTTCATCATTTTTTACTAATCAAAAAGATAGGTGTTTAACAATGTCATTTCCTGTTCTGTGTTCTGTGATAACGGTGTTTTGCAACCAATTCTCATTGGAATTAACTATGGGACCTGAGATTCCACATGTGGTGGGTGTGAATTACACATAAGTTTAGTTAGGCCTTTTATTTTTGATCTTTCGGTTTACGGAACCGCCGCTCAAAAAAAAACATGATTTTTTATTTCCTCCGCTATGACATGAAAGCTTGCAGAAGAAAAAATGCATCGCGACTATTCCAAAAAGATAAAAAAAAAAGTCTCGTTCTTCGAATATCCGTCACGGCGAACGAGTCAAATCAACATTAGGAATTCCTATAATTCTATTTTTAAACTTCATATCTTATGCATGGTGTATAACGTCCAATTAAAATTTCCGATATATACTGCGCCCAATCAGCATGCTTGTTACGCAATTTACGTAACGTTTAAAAATGGCTGTGCAAAGGCTGTATTATTTCCAAAGTTTTGAAGTAATTTTAATGAAAATGCAAGAACATTCAAAGTTGCGACGTAGTGTTTCCTGAAAAAATTGCCAATTGTCGGTGATATGCAGTCTGTATTTAGTATACAACTACGTTTATGGTAACTGTTGTTCCAATAGTGCAATGCTTATTACGGTGATTCTATGCACCGCTTATTACACGAACATTTTCCCGTAAAATATCATTTAAATACACAATGATGACAGTACTTTTGTTTGATGATATAAACTGGTACAGGGGACATTAAAACTGTGTAATTGTAAGGCCCGGTAAGCAAACGTTTAGCCTGTACAGCTTTTTTGGCGTCCGGTAACCTATTTGTTTATAAGTTATGAATTACGTATTTTTAATGAAATTATTGTACGTTATATATTAACATCAGATTAATGTTGATTATAGAATGATGTAATTACTGTCTTTTCCAATGTAGCTGTGCAGTAGATGTGGCAAGACAAATATTGACTAACAGAATTTTATTGTCAAAGATCAAAAATGTTGCAAAGATGAACTGTTGTGTTACATTAGGCCTATTCATAAAATAAATTAACAAATACCAAGAAAACAAAAATGAGGAAAGGCAAGGCTTCCAGTTAACAGACATAGGCTAGGTGTCTGTTTACCAGATGGCTAGACACTTCCTATTCCTAACACTTAAAAAGATAATTGCTTATTAGGCACAGTGCAATGTATGTTGTCATATAGCTGTACCCCTAAGTTTCAGACTGGGTCCATAAACAGCCAAGATGCTTGAAAGCTGCTGAGTGTAAAATCATATATCTATGGGTTTCAGATCTGACAGTGTTGTTCAAATGTGGGGAATATTAGATTGTTCCATCTGTTGTTTTAACAGAAGGTATTAATTTCAGTCAGTGTTTAACATTATATGACTTCTATGTTTCCAATCATTTAGTTTGTGAGAATATATGCAGTTTTTATGTATAGTACAGTCCTTTCAAGAAAAATGTTACAGCTACCTGCCCAGCTGTATATTAATGTAATTTCACAGAAATACCAAGACAAAATTTTTTCTCAAGCTGCTATGACAAGCCCCTGGAGGCTCATTTTTAATCAAATATAACCAAGGTCACAAGTATATTTGCTGGAAAAAGCATCAAAAGTGGGAAAGAAGATTATAACATGCAGTCTGTATGATGTTATGTAGAACGTACCCATATTCCTTTCAAAGGTCCGTTTCCTACGGAGAAAAAAAATTCTAATTCTGTTTTTTAATTTTATTTTTTTTCCCTCCTCCTACAACCATGTGTCATCCTGGCGGTCCGTAAACCAAAAAATAAAAAAATAATGGCCTTAGCCAGTGAAATTAAAGGGAAACTACTCCATGTACTTAATTTCTTGTGCATAAAAACCCTAAATATTGCTGTTATGTTTTGTAATAGATAAGTAGTTTACATTTTTTAACAATTTTAATTTTATGCAAATTAAATAGATTTAAAATTTTGAAGAAAAGAAGCATTATAAATCATACCAATTTTGACATTTAATTAAATATCGCTGGGGGTATTTTTTTTAACAGGGATGTAATGAACAAACAACAAACTGACATTTTACTTTCTTTTGATATCCATCACTAAGTAATGTTGTATATAGTTTGGTAATGTCCACAATTTGATCTTCTAACCAAAACCAAAATTGCAAGGTTAATTCACAAGCTTGCCACAAGCTAGCATTTTGAACATTGTGGCAAGCTTAATCGCAAGCTTGCACAAACGTTTTGGCTATCTTACAGAGGCATCAAGAGGGGTTCGAACACACAACCTCCCGCACTTGAAGCGGATGCTCTACCACTGGGCTATTGAAGCAGTTTAAATGCAAAGTGATGTGAAAAAAACAAGCTGATAAAGTAATTTGTGAAAGTGTATGATAATACAGTAATCTGTCAAAATACAAGAAGATACAGTGAGAACGTAAGCAAAATGTTACAGTAATCTGTGAAAATGCAAGATGATATTTAAACACAAGCTGATGTACTGCAGTAATCTGTGAAAATGCATTAGTAAACATCCAAAATGTCGAGACAGTTTTGCAAAGGAACATTCACAATCAGACAGCTATATAATCAATCGATGTAATACTGTAAAATCATTTAATTTCATGGGCATGAAATTTCGTGGTTTTCCTCAAAAAGGCAATTTCGTGGGGATATGAATTCTTGGATTTCAACTTTTGAACATCAAATGAATGGGAATTTTACATGTTCGTTGGGATTAAATTTCATGGATTGACTGAACCATGAAATCCACAAAAATTAGGTCCCCACGAATATTAATGATTTCACAGTAAAAGCTTTTACAGACTGATACAAGTATTTACAAATGATACTAGCATTATAAGCGAAATTTATATAATATGCCATATTAAGCAAAATTATGTCAAAAGGTTTGCAGTATTTAGAAAGTTAGAAGTATCTATATAATTTCTTATATTTCCATATACACGGTTTAGCAGTCATGTAGCTAATAAATTATGCATTCAACGGCTGACGACCTTTTCGCTGTATAAAGGTGTAAAGCTCAAAAAAGTCTGCCAGAAAGTTACAATTTCATATGTATACTCAGTAAAAAGATGGTAATATGAGAATCAATAAGATATTCTTAGAAGTAATGTACTGAATTTTCACATTAAGGAATTTTCTTGAGCATTAATCTTGTTGGAATAATGCTTTTCTGCACCATAATAGACATAATTGTCCATCATAAGATAGAAAATGTCTATTTACTATTGTGTGTGTCTGTAATTTAGCATTTAATGTTTTACCTAAGGTTTCATACCATTCAGATGGCAATAAGAATTCCAGAAAGTTTAAACCAACATGGATGAACCTTCACATCACCTTCCCAAAAAAGTCAACCAAAAATATAATTAGCTACTTTAATTAACATAAACCTGTTAAAAAGAGGCAAAGAGTTTTGCAATATTTAACATAATGCTCAAAATTATTGCAATGCATGTGTCTAAGACTTGGTTTTTAGGACTGGTCTTGATTTCATACTGGGATTGGGATGTCATTCTGTTCTCTGACTAAATGTTTACTGACACTTTTCTGGATGATAGCAATTTAAATCATCTATAAAAAAAATTATTGTTAACCGGGTATTGACTTTAGACTAAAATTTACATATACAAACACAGACTTAGAATTCAGTTGGAAAATCCTGTCCTTTGTTGGGTAACCTGATATTCTTTATGATAATAAAAGTAAATACAGGATGGAATTTCCAATGCAATTTCAGAGTTTTTATTGATAAAATATTTCAGAGATCAAAAGGTTTTCATGTTTCATAACAGCTTAATTACAAGATAGAATTTCAGGATGTTTTATTGATAAAACATGATGTTCATTCATAAAGAAAAAATAAATGATGTACTTTACCAGTAGAAATGATAAAACATGATGTTCATTCATAAAGAAAAATAAATGGTGTACTTTACCAGGTGAAATGATAAAACATGATGTTCATTCACAAAGAAAAAAATAAATGGTGTACTTTACCAGGTGAAATGATAAAACATGATGTTCATTCTCAAACAAAAAAATTAAATGGTGTACTTTACCAGGTGAAATGATAAAACATGATGTTCATTCTCAAACAAAAAAATTAAATGGTGTACTTTACCAGGTGAAATGATAAAACATGATGTTCATTCATAAAGAAAAATAAATGGTGTACTTTACCAGGTGAAATGATAAAACATGATGTTCATTCACAAAGAAAAAAATAAATGGTGTACTTTACCAGGCGAAATGATAAAACATGATGTTCATTCTCAAACAAAAAAATTAAATGGTGTACTTTACCAGGTGAAATGATAAAACATGATGTTCATTCTCAAACAAAAAAATTAAATGGTGTACTTTACCAGGTGAAATGATAAAACATGATGTTCATTCTCAAACAAAAAAAATAAATGGTGTACTTTAACAGGTGAAATGATAAAACATGATGTTCATTCATAAAGAAAAAATAAATGGTGTACTATATCAGGTGAAATATAATGGTCGAATGGAATCTCAGATTCATTAATTCCTTAAAGCAAAATACAGGGAATAAAACGTTAATGTTGCTATAATGTACAGCTATTCTGAATTTAAGGTGGTTAATCATATTTTGGTCAAGTACCAAAATTTTTCAAAACTTTAACATATTATCATTTATGTATGTTGATAACTGAGTGCTAAATACATGTTACATTTTCACAGCAAGTATATTTTTAAAACTTGTCATTTTCCTATCCTGGTTGTCTAACCAAAATAAGAGTTACTGAAATTTTTATGAAATAGGTCATTTTATTATAATTCCTTTAATAAATTCTTGATAGAATACAGGAAAAGGGAAAAATGGCTTAAGGTATTGCTTAAATGTGATTGACTAATGCTAATAATTCAATTTTTTTTATAATAAAGACTGAATAAATTACTCAATTATGTTTAAACTTTTCGTATAATATTACAATTTCTGATTACTGTGAATGTTGTTTTATTGGTAATAGGTTTATTCTTGTTAAAATTCAATGCCAAACAGTATATTTTTCAAATTTATGATAGACATAAATATTAACAAGCATTCGTAAATTCTTATCATTACAAATAAAGTTGAAATTATAGAACTGCAACATGAAAATAATGCAAAATTTATAACACCCAATCAAGCATAAAACACTGGATATTTGATGCTATTTGCAGTGGTTTAGTTTTCACTAATATTTATAAACTGCATTTTAGTTACTACTTCCGCTCGATAATTTGAATGACAGCATGTTTATATTATCGTTTGATTGTTATGGTTCTCATGCATCATTGAACTCAAAAAAGGCTGTCAATGATAGAAGTTAATTGCAAACTGTAATGTTATACAAAAACATTTGTTGTATTGAAACCTTTTAATGAAGAAAAATCATAATTATCAAACATGTTATCGTTTGAGTTATCGTGCGGGATTTATACAAACAAATTAAAAACAAGCGAATATGAAGAAGCGACAGTATAAACAGTTTATACCGAATGTGATTTGTTTATAATAGATACCTGTTATATATCAAATAAAATAGTAAATGTTTTACGAAATAGTTACAGAAGTGTCATCAGTGACCCAATCTACAGTTTGTTCTGAAATTGTATTGTAGTGAGTAACAAAGTAACCTTTAGCCTGCTGGCGGCAAGTGATTTTGCATTTGTGAACAGTGCAGACCAAGATCAGCCTGCAGGGATGTGCAGGCTGATCATGGTTTGTACTGTTCTCTATTCATACAGTGAATTTTCAGTGAACAACCCTTTGATAATAAGTGGTAACTGCCCAAATATTAGCAGGGCAATAATGCTATTACATTCATGCTAATTTGGAATGCACCACCTTGTCTCAGGTGCTCCCTCTCTATAATTTGCATAAAGCTGTTTCATTAATATTGTAATTAAGGCATCTATGACTTTCCATAGGGTCAAAGGTAAAACAGGTGCAAAAAACCTGCTGATGTAATATTTTACATTGAGAGAATATACTGATACAAAATCCTTATAACCTTTAACATGCTGGACAAGATTCATGATTCTGCCTTTGCACCAGTGTAGATCATGATCAGTCTGCACATCCTTGCAGTCTGATTAAGATCTGCACTGTTCGCCATTCAGTCAGTATTGTTTTGGTAAGCACCCTTTTTAACAGTTAATGGTACTGTCCAAATTGGAAGAGGGACAAGTTCATTATAGAAATTTAGCAGGGTAAGGATTAAAAACATTGGTTGATGAGCCTGTTAATGCTGGTTCAGGGAATCCAAGAACACTGGAATGTTTAAAACAGAACAAAAGCACACTCTGTCCGGTTATTTTAGCATGAAACAATGTTTTACCATTTTAGCAAGATATATACATAGCAGACTGACCTATAACTCACAAATGGACACATGAATTAAGAATGAGATTGTTAATAATGGAACAAAAACCATAATGGATAATGTAGTCTGTAGAGTATCATTCTGTCCTTTTAAAGACTACCAGGAAGGTGGTATTAATGTTCTTGATATAATATTATTGTAGCCAAAAATAGTAACTGTTACATATCAGAAATTTGAGTCATGTTCATAAGTTCCATACAATATTTGGCATTTTCATTTATTTCTTCCTTATATGGCAGTAATGGGCCAGCACAAACGTTATATTATTGGTGAAACAGAAAATTACACCCCCGCTCTCCAAGACACACATATGTGCACACACACACACACTTATTGATGGAAAAGGAAATAATTTTTAAAAAAACACATTGATGGAAAAGGAAATAATTTAAAAAAAAAACAACAAATTTACATCAAAACAAAATTTAAAAGCTTTGAAAGAAAGCTAAAATACCTTATTTTATATTATAGCTACAATTATTGATGACTGTGACAGTTTACATAACATTGTGGGGGTGGGTATGGGGGAGGCATTTGAGTTATGTTCATGACCAAGTAAGGAAAACTTCATACAGTTGTCCTGTTCATACACATAAAAAGTAAATGTCAACAGATGGTCTTGTAATCATTAAAGTATTTATTGTGCAGGAGTTAATAAGAACCATGAGTGTTTAAACTTAACATAACTAGGTAAACATAGTTTTTGACAATTGTTTACATTTATTTCTTTACAAATGGCATTCTTTTTCAAAGGGGAGCAACTCCTTTAGAATATTTTAAGTATCTGCAATTCTATGGGACGTTTGTCAAGATGTTCATTTACTAATAATTTCTGTTGTTTTGTGATATACTGCTAAAACTTAAGTCCTGTGCTTCAGACAAATCTACACATTTAAAACATAAAAATGTGTTTTGTCGAGCTGGTATGAACGTGTACAACTGTTATGTGTAATTTATGGGTGAATTACTTGCAAAACAGTGAACAACCTTTCAAATGATAAATGGTACTGCCCAAATAAATGATGGACCAGTTCCTTTTAGAAATTTAGCAGGGTAAAGTTTTAGAGTAGCAGACAACTTTTCCATATGAATCTGCGATGGCAGACAAACAGTGTCAGACATAAAGTCTTAAATTCTGTCATAATGTTACCAGGAACATTCTTACCTAAATTGTGTTCTATACACTGAGCTTAATTACTATGTTGAACCTGTCATGCTACGTTTTAGAGAACTTTCAATTTGAAAAAGGTATTTTTAAAAATATGTTACACAGTAAGTATTAAATGATCATGCTTTTTGGATCAACATTAAATTTCAAAAATTTGAAAATAGCTTTTAAATATTCAGTAACCAGTGTTTTGTGAGATATTTTAATGTGTATGAAAGTGCAGCTAATTTTGATTTCAGTAAGGTTACTTATCCTTTTGAAATTTCTACATATCGTTTCGACTAAAAAAGTGTTATTTTAAGTAAGAAATTTCCTAAATTAATTGCACAGAATCATTTAAAAATGTTCTAAATGACTTATTAATGAAAGCCTTTTTTTAAATTTTGAAAATTTGTCATATTATAATACAGGGTCTAATTAATGCAGATTGCCGACTTAAAGAAACAGTAAATGCATATTCTAACAGATTTGTAAAAACACATTCTCAGGGACAACACAATATTACTATCAAATCAGTTTAGAAATACGGTGAAATTTCTGTAAAGAAAAAAAATAAAACAAAAATGTTAAAAGCTATAGTTAAAACTAATTAAGTATCTTCAAAAGCCAGTCAAATACTAGCAAGAACATATAAAATGGGCCAAGGCATATATTTCTTTGTATAAATATACATAAGATTTCAATGATTTTAAGAAATACAAATAATTTTATGACTTACTTAAAAAAAAAGTGATTTTTACCAGTGTAGGTTGATGAGGCATAATGAAACGTTCTAAAGATGAGAGAACAGAAATGCTGGCAAAAATCTCTCATATTCATATTGACCAAAGACAATATCGATCAGCTCTTCATTTCTTTTTAAATAATGTCGTAGATTTTAAATATGGATGATAAAAACTCTATAATATATGTTGATAATTTTGTAATTTTGAAGTTTTCATTAAACGTAATCAAAGAGGGGGTTTTGTCAGTTGTGGTACTGTCAAGTTAAAAAATGGCAAAAAGTGCAATTATAAATGTTCATGCAATGTTTCTTTTAAATATTTAAAAATTTCTCATTTGCATTCTTGATGTCCAGTTACTAAAAATGGTTTGTTAAAATTATTAATTATAATACCTATTGAACAGCAATATATTTTATAATATCCCAAACATGACTTCGAACATTAGCTATCCGCTTATCCAGTGGAATGGAACTTAACATGATGATGCATTCATTTCCATACTGTCACCCATGTAACAAATGCAAATTTAAATATAACACAAGTTTTCTGTCATTTGTTTTCATATTTTAGATAAACTGATAGCAACAGCTTCTGATGAATGCTATGTGTCCAATAAAATGTGTATAATCCAACAAGTTTGAAAGTCGTTCTCTATAAAACTAGCGCTATATGGAATATTGACAATCGCTTGCCTCCATCAAACCTGTAAAGTATTGGGAGAAATCGTCTATCATAGAAGCACTATTAGTATAGAACGGCTTCCATTCAAGCTATTGTTATTTCGGAGGGAGAGATCGAGACAGCTAGTAGAGAGACATTGGAGACTCTGGTAGTCTCTATGCGTGTTCCCTTTCTTATATTTTATACCATATTTATACTAGTATTATTTCTATTATTGATATTCAACAGTCAAGCTGGTGAGACTCGTCACCATAATTTTTTGTTTCGCAAATATCGCATTTCCCGTAAGTGAATCTTTATTCTATGTGCATACATTAACTTTTTGTTTGCAATCGAGTGAGTTATAGCCCTTGTGGTATTGCAGGAGAGACTGATAAGAAAATACACAGAAAAAAGAATTTTGGAAACCGTTCTTTAAAAGTACCGTATAACCCCGTATTAACGCCCCCCCTCTAATTAACGCCCCCCCACGTTTTTGGGGAAAATAAAAAAATCTTACTCAAATTGGTCTAGATCCAACACATAATATCCAGATAATAACAATTCCATAACAATACAATGAATTTCAAAAAAACCCACATTTTATTAACACAAACTTTTAAACACGTCAACAGGCATGGCACAAATAAATCTACTGTGTGTAAGTACTGAATATGCTACGTGCAGGTAAATCCACATAAACATCTGGGTTCATAAACGCTACAGTATTGATCGAATTTAACTCGGATCACGTCACTCAGGCGCGATTTCACAGTTCCAGTACGATGACGTATCGGGTTAATATGTCAGTGCATGAATTGGATGAATAGGGGGGCGTTTATACGAGTTTCTGACATTGTTTGGATCAAATTTTTCGTAAAATGCATCGCCCCCGGGGGCGTTTAAACGGGGTTATACGGTATTATAGAAGCTGCAAAAAAGAGAAGCTGCAACAGTACATGGTTAGAAAAGTACTATCTGAGCCGTTCCATGGGAAAACCAACATAGTGGCTTTGGGACCAGCAGCACATCTGCGCAGTCTGGTCAGGATCCATCCTGTTTGCCAACAGTTTCTCTAATTGCAATAGGCTTTGAAAGCGAACAGCATGGATCCTGACCAGACTGCATGGATGTGCAGGCTGGTCTGGATCCATGCTGGTTGCAAAGCCACTATGTTGGTTTTCCCATGGCATGGCTCATTTTCAAAGTATACAGGGCTTAAAGGGAGATAACTAAGAAAAATGGATCCAGTGTTATTTTCTTCTAGATGTTAATGAGATATTTAAATGTATGACAGTATGACAATGTATTAGATGGTAATTACTGAAAAAAGGAAATACTAAAAAATTAATATATTGGATGTTCAAAACAAAAATATGGCAACACAAAGGCATTAAATAAAAATAGCCAAGTTAGTTTGACAGAATGTCTGTTAATTATTGCATCAAATTTCTGCAAAGGGAGGTAATTAGAGCACACTGTCTTGTTGAATATAATACATATTGCTTTAGTGCTGTGTGCTAATTTAATGCAAAATTTTTAAGGCTTGCATGAAAATTCAACCTTATGTTTAAGTAATATCATTTTGGTAACAGTCAAAGTGTGGGATATATAGATAGTATTGTTCGGATATAATACTATATTAGTTTTGTTCATGATGAGTAAATGCTTTGAGTATACCTGTAAGCAGAATCTCAGTGAATTATTCTTCTAGAAACCTGTGTTTTCTCTTCATGTCAAGTATGTCAGGAGAAAAAATAAATTGTTATGATAGGTAAAATTCCTATAAACATTTTTCTGGCATATTTATGTACTATTATTCTTCTTTTTTTTTTTTTTTTCCAGACAAACGAAAGTAGTGTCTGGATAGAAATGTCAGACTATATAACTAAAGTTATTAATCCATTATTATAGAGTTTTGGAGGATATAATTATGTGGGTTTTTATTTGTTTGTAATATTTGCAAAGAGGAGAGAAGTTATTATAGAATATATATAATGTCTCAAGGTCATTTGATAATTATTTCGAGGAGTCTTTTTTCATTTGTTTTTAGCTCGAAGAAAAAGTTAAGAGCTATTGCACTTGCCTTGGCGTTGCCGTCACCGTCGCCATCGCCATTGGTTAAAGTTTTTGATAAAGTCAGATATCTCTGTTACTATCAAAGCTATTGACTTGAAACTTAAAATAGTTATTTACTATCAAGACCTTAACCAGGAGAAACAATCCCCATAACTTTGATTGAATTTTGACGGAGTTATGCCCCTTTTTAACATAGATTTTTTTTGTTAAGGTTTTTGATAAAGTCAAATATCTCTGTTGCTATCAAAGCTTTTGACTTGAAACTTAAAAATAGCTATTTACTATCAAAGTCTATATACACCAGGAGAAACAATCCCCATAACTCTGATTTGAATTTTGACAGAGTCATGCCCCTTTTTAACTTAGTTTTTTTGTTAAAGTTTTATATAATGTCTAATATCTCTGTTCATACAAAGCTATTGCCTATTATGCCCCTTTAATGGCAAAACTTTAATTCAGAGTCAATCACTGAGAAAAGTCGAGCATGCTATATTACAGAGCTCCTTTGTTCTAACTTTAAACTTTCTTAACAGATTAAATTTGTAGAAAAAAGTCTCAATTTAGGTCTGAATGAAGGTGAACATGCATTAACATTTTCTACTCGGGACTTAAAAACGAGCTCTAATTGGTCTGAACACACTCATAAATTATGTAAATTCCTTACCCCACCCCTCTCGTATAAAATACTGATGATTTCACATGAAAAATGAAAAAGAATGCATCAACATGTATTACCATACCAAAATAATGTAGATTGATGTATCAAATAAATGAGTGTGTGTTTTATCCATTTTCAATGAAATAAGTCCAGTTTATAGCAAATTAATTGGTAAACATTGGAAGAAAATGGCGTAACTCCGTAAGGGGAAATAACATCTGTTCTAAAAATAGTAATGGGTTGGTTTTTCCAACAATTATTATGTGATTTTATTACCGAGCAAAATTTTTCTTTGAATATCAAAATTCATTTCAGTTGGGAATTTTCTTATGATGGGAGTTTTTTTGCTTCAATGGTAAAAATGGAGCTTAATTGGCATGAGAATGGGCAGATATTCGGCCGTGAGACAGGTTTTAACTTAGTATTTTTTGGTTAAGTTTATGAAAAGTCAAATATTTCTGTACTATCAAAGCTTTTGATTGAAATTTAAATAGTTATTTACTATCAAAGTCTGCACCAGGAGAAATCATAGTCAAGCACTGAGAAAAGTTTAGCGTTCTGTCTTATTTGGACAGCTCTTGTTCATTTAAGAAATAATATATTAAAGAGGCAATTATAATTGTTTAAGTCAATTTATACACAATAGGGAGGTTATAATTACAAGGAAAAAAAAATCATGATGGTAATCTAGCCCTAGAGAATTATTCCATATGCTACATAAGTAATTGGGAGTGTTTGAATTAATTAAAACATTGCTTGTGCTAATGTATTTTTCTTTTACACATATTAAATATGCTTTATGTATAAAATAGATCACGAAACACTATAATAGCATTATGTTTGTCTTGGTGACGTTTTAAAGTCGAATGAGTCATTCCTACTTCATCATCTATTTAAAAATTTACTTTAGGTCATACTGAAATCCTGTGATTGTCTGGCAGGTGAAGTTATAAGTAAATTACCATAAGAGATATATAATATATTGATTTATCACAGTGCGGACTTCAGCATGTCCCCAATGTGACACAGCAGCAAGGCTTAATTGTCCATATTCAAGCCATTTCCCAGGGCGTTATTAATTTCCAATCCTACTATAATCACCATGTTATGCGGCTTCAGGACTCTGATTTTTGTGTGAGATGACTGCCATTAAAGCATGGATAATTAAAGCATATTAAGTTTGCATGATCAAATTTTCCAGTTATTTAATAGAACTGTACTTGGAAACAGGTCAGAGATTTCCTCGGAAGGATTGATAAGAATTTAATCCCTTGTTGATCAATTTTTATGTGAAGTTTTATCAGAATTGTGGACTTAAAGATGTGCTACTGTGAAATCATTAATATTCATAGGGGATTAATATTCATGGATTTCGTGGTTGAGTTAATCCACGAAATTTAATTCCATCAAACAAGTAAAATTCCCATTCATTTAATGTTCAAAAGTTGAAATTGATGAATTCTTATCCCCACGAAATTGCTGTTTTGACCAAAAACAAAAAACGAAATTTCCTGCCTACAAAATTAAATGATTTTACAGTATACAAAAGCTGACTTGGTATGTTGAGCTGCACAATCCAGTGTTGTGTTGAAAAAGACATTTATTTAAAAAAAAAAAACTAAAAAAACTGCCAATTGTTTTTAGAGGGCCATGTTTTCAGAGATATAATGATACAAAAATTTTGATTGCATTAGGCTTTAAACAGAACACACCTAATACATGTATAGCTAAACACTTTAGTATAAAATCTAAAATCCTCTGAAAAATGGAAGTTTTTTTTTTCTTTCTAAAAGTCAGCTGTTACTGAATGACTTTAAATTATGAATGTTGTTCATCAATTAAGTTATATATTAGTGAAGTTAAATACATTTGAGCCGCGCCATGAGAAAACCAACATAGTGGCTTTGTGACCAGCATGGATCCAGACCAGCCTGCGCATCCGCGCAGTCTGGTCAGGATCCATGCTGTTCACTAAAGGTTTCTCTAATTGCAGTAGGCTATAAAAGCGAACAGCATGGCGCTGGTCTGGATCCATGCTGGTCGCAAAGCCACTATGTTGGTTTTCCCATGGCGCGGCTCATTTATCAAGGATTTTGTACACTTGAAGTAAAATATATAAGTATATAAAGTACACAAGTGAAAGATAATGGACATAGTATATCTTTAAAATAATGTATAATAGTATACTATTTTCATGTACTGTTTAAAAAAGAATTGATGAAAAACCTGTTACAGAAAAGATAACTCGAATGTTTTAACTGAACTTTAAGTATGATAAAATAGGAGCGTGGTCTAGTGGTTAACCTAAATATCATGCTGGACATGATTGATTCTGCCTTTTCGACCAGTGTAGATCATGATCGGTTTGCACATCTGTGCAGTCTGATCCTGATCTGCTCTGTTTGCCATTCAGTTAGTATCGTTTTGATAAACACCCGTTTTAACAGTTAATGGTACTGTCCAAATTGAAAGATGGACAAGTTCATTATAGAAATTTAGCAGGGTAAGGGTTAAAGTGTCAGCCTTTCTTCTCAGGGTTGTGGGTTCCAGCCCAAGCGGGGTAATGACCATGCCTTCTCATATATTATATATAATATACCAGATTTATTTAGCACCCTTTTCTTGATAAATTAGTTCAGAAGCGCTGAACATAGAGCAAAGGAAGCCACCGATGACGCCAAATTCATCCTCTACTAGTACAGTCACACAGAGCGATCAGACCCGAGGGACAGAGTGAGACAAAGCCCAAAGAACAGAGAGAGACAGAAATGTTTGTTTTTTTAGCTCACCTGTCACATAGTGACAAGGTGAGCTTTTGTGATCACGCAGCGTCCGTCGTCCGTGCGTTCGTCCGTCCGTCCGTCCGTAAACTTTTGCTTGTGACCACTCTAGAGGTCACATTTTTTGTGGGATCTTTATGAAAGTTGGTCAGAATGTTCATCTTGATGATATCTAGGTCAAGTTCGAAACTGGGTCACGTGCCGTCAAAAACTAGGTCAGTAGGTCTAAAAATAGAAAAACCTTGTGACCTCTCTAGAGGCCATATATTTCACAAGATCTTCATGAAAATTGGTCAGAATGTTCACCTTGATGATATCTAGGTCAAGTTCGAAACTGGGTCACGTGCCATCAAAAACTAGGTCAGTAGGTCTAAAAATAGAAAAACCTTGTGACCTCTCTAGAGGCCATATATTTCACAAGATCTTCATGAAAATTGGTCAGAACGTTCACCTTGATGATATCTAGGTCAAGTTCGAAACTGGGTCATGTGCCTTCAAAAACTAGGTCAGAAGGTCAAATAATAGAAAAACCTTGTGACCTCTCTAAAGGCCTTATTTTTTGTTTTTTTTTTCAGATACAGGCCACAGTCCAGCTAACTTAGCCTAGCTCTTTGCAAAGAGACAGTTTGGTTCTTTAATGTGCTCTGTGTATAGCACTGATACGTGCAAAGCCTTCTTTTGTAGAAAGACCCAGTACTGGCCTCTGAGGTGGGAGACACTCAAGAGCATCTCAGAAATTTCCAGTGCCAGGACTAGGATTCAAAATTTGGATCCCTGGACTGACAGTCAAGTGTGTTACCACTAGACCACCGGGCCACCTATGACACCAGTACTGCAGTTTTTCCCAGAAGCAGACTCAAGACTGTTATGTTGCAAATAAGCGCAATCGAGGAAAAACGAATAAGTATAAACTGTGTATGATAAAAGCATTAAGTGCTGCAGTTGATTAACCTCTTGTTATATATTCATCAATTGCTACACAATTAATAATTAAGAAAATCTGTTGTTTATTGTATTTTACCTGTAACAGACGAGTCTAATTATGGCATTATGACACAACAATATGACATTATGCATTCCCTACAGGTCTTTCTATTGATCTTTGTTTTCAAGGAGCAAAAAGTAATATACTAACATTAGACAGAAAAACTTTCCATGCCCCAACATTGAGTTGGGGTGGGGTATTGATTTGCCTTTGTTCTTCCATCCCTCTCTCTGACTGTGTGCCTGTTTGTTTGTCTGTGTGTCTGTCTTTTATAGTTTTGTGTTGTAAGCTGCTCAACCCTTACCCTAGCTGCTAAACTTCTATAATGAACTTTTTCATCTTTCAAATTGGACAGTGCCATTAACTGTTAAAAGGGGTGCTTACCAAAACGATACTGACTGAATGGCGAACAGTGCAGATCATGATCAGACTGCATGGATGTGCAGGCTGATCATGATCTACACTGGTCGCAAAGTCAGAATCAATTGTGTTCAGCATTATAAGGGTTAAAGAATGATTTGGAGATATGAAATTTTTCAGAATGTGTTGTACACCAGTTGTAAGTTTGTGATTTCAGAAAGTAACAGTTATTGCCCTTGGAAAAGTATTACCAACTTCTGGTTATATCAAGGAAAATGAGAGCCTATTTGTTAAGGTATTGGTGTACAACAAGGAAAAAAGAGATTAAAAAGTTCATCTGAAAATTTGGACATGAACAACATTTATGATATGGAAAGAAGGACACATCAAGATAAGGTGGCATAATGATGTTTATTAGAAATGCACAAGAGCACAAAAGGGGTGTATGAAGTTCTTCAGAGAATGTATAGACAATGACAGTGTTGTTACAAGGAAATAGGGGACTGTCGAAGCACAAAGGACATATTAAGTTCTTCTGAAAATATGCACAAGGACAGTATGTGTTACAAGGAATTAGGTGTATATTAATATCAAGGAGAAATATATACAGAATTCTTCGATAATTAGGACAACATTACATTGCAAGATCAAGAAAAAGGGGACAGCACAACTGTGGAGCGCATCAAGTTCAGCAGAAAATAAAGAAATTGGCATTAGATGTTGTGACAAGGAAAATTAGTTCTTGAGAAAAGATGTGCTTCTAAATTGACACTATGTTAGGGCTAGAGGATAAATAACATTATTGAGAAGATAGAGACAAGGAGAGCACATAAGACCAGGAAAAAGAGAGGGCATGAAAAAGAATATTTAGAAGATAGACAAAGATTGCAGATATGGCAAGAAAAATATATCACATTGAGCTCTGCAGAAGATGAATACAATGACAGGACTTGGGACAAGGAAAAAGAGAGCATGAAAAGTTATTCAGAAGATACGGACAAGGATTGTAGCCAGGACAAGGAAAACAGTGCACATCAAGGTCTTCAGAAGATCGAGACAGTAACAGCAGATGGAACAAGACAAAAGATGGCATTTAAAGCTCTTCAAAAGACATGAACAAGGACAGCACACGGGTCAAGGAAAAAGGGGGCATAATATGAAGCCCTTTAAAAGATATAGACAGGTAGAGCAAGTAGGACTAGACAAAAGATAGCATAATGGAGGTAATCAGAAGAATATGAGTAAGAACAGCACATAGAAAAATGTGGACTAGGACTGGGCATAGGACCAAGAAAAAGAGGTATAAGAAGCTCTTTAGAAGATATAGATGATTGCATCAGTAAAGATCAGAAGAAAAAAGATGGCATATTAAATTAGTCAGAAGATATGGACAAGAAAGGAGGGCATGCAAAATTATTAAAAAGAGCGTCAAACAATGACAACACATTGGACAAGGGAAAAGAAGGAATTTAAAGTTATACAAAAGATATAGAATAGGACAGCACGTAGAAAAAGTTAGAAAAGAAGACATGCATATTTATTCAGAAAATATGGACAAAGACAGCACATGAGACAAGAAAGGGGCTGATGAAATTCTTCAGAAAATATTGACTAGGACAGCATAAAACCTGGACAAGTTATGGATGTACCATCTGATTATAGTATATAGGACAAGGATAAAACCTGGACAAGTTATGGATGTACCATCTGATAACAGTATATATGACAAGGATAAAACCTGGACAAGTTATGGATGTATCATCTGATTACAGCATATACGACGAGGATAAAACCTGGACAAGTTATGGATGTATCATCTAATTACCTTGATGTGACTACCCTTGTCTGTGTTCAGACCCTGTGTTTTGTTCATAGGTGATAACTCCAGGGGCTATTCAAATTTTGTGTAATCAGAGCCAAGACTGATGAAGTCAGAGAAATTATTTAACAAAAAAAAAATTATCTAGTCATAAGCCAGACTAGTGACTACATTGCACACACACCAAGAAAGGTTGTTTTAGCTGGGGTGTGTTGGTAAAGACTGCAAGAAGAGTGACAAAGACTACCTTTAACATAAAGCATAGTTATGTAGAAGTGCAGTCAAACTTGTTATACATTTTGCATACTCTAAACTTTGTTTTGCCTTCAGTATTTCTTGTACTTCCTGCAGGTTTGAAATATGACTATATCTGAAAGGATTACAAGGGAAATTTCATTGGATTTCAGTTAATATGAGAAATGAAATTGTATAGAACAATTAAAAAATTTATCTAGATCTGCTCATTTGATATTGCTATTTCCATATTTAATAGCACTTGATACATTTATCGGATATTAGCTGCACTTCATTGTATCAATATTGTCTATATGCTGTCCCATTGGGTTTTCATTTTAATACCCAACGCATCATTTTAATACCCAACGCATCAAATATGAAGTGCACTAACAGGAATGAAGAGATGGATAAGGTCAAAAGGCTGCAAATAGAGATGACTGATTTTATTAGGTTTGTATGCAAAGTTAGGAACCCTTGAGACTAATAGTAACAATATTACCATAATTAAGTAATTCAGTGACATTTCAGTACTGTGCAAAATTTGCTGTAGTATGCAGACTTGATTGATGATCATGTTTTATTGCATGATAATACATGGGTAAATGAAATTTACTTTTATTTCGTCTTTCAAATTTGAAAAGCACCAATTAAATGTTCCCAAGAAATAGCTGATTTGGCTAAAACAACAAAATTTATGGCAGCAAGGTTTATTTCCCAGTATTATAATTAAACTTGTAAATTTGATTAAAAATTGTTAAACAATTCATAGAAAGAAAGATTGTTTTTTTATGCCCCCGAAGGGAGGCATATAGTTTTTGAACCGTCTGTCGGTCTGTTGGTCTGTCAGTCTGTCGGTGTGTCCGCAATTTTCGTGTCCGGTCCATATCTTTGTCATCGATGGATGGATTTTCAAATAACTTGGCATGAATGTGTACCACAGTAAGACGACGTGTCGCGCGAAAGACCCAGGTCCGTAGCTCAAAGGTCAAGGTCACACTTAGACGTTAAAGGTCATTTTTCATGATGTGCATTCGTGTCCGGTCCATATCTTTGTCATCCATGGATGGATTTTCAAATAACTTGGCATGAATATGTACCACAGTAAGACGACGTGTCGCGCGAAAGACCCAGGTCCGTAGCTCATAGGTTAAGGTCACACTTAGACGTTAAAGGTCATTTTTCATGATAGTGCATTCGTGTCCGGTCCATATCTTTGTCATCCATCGATGGATTTTCAAATAACTTGGCATGAATGTGTACCACAGTAAGACGACTTGTCGCACGCAAGACCCAGGTCCGTTGCTCAAAGGTCAATGTCACACTTAGATGTTAAAGGTCATATTTCATGATAGTGCATTGATGGGCGTGTCCGGTCCATATCTTTGTCATTCATGCATGGATTTTAAAATTATTGGGCATGAATGTGTACCACAGTAAGACGACGTGTCGCGCGCAAGACCCAGGTCCATAGGTCAAAGGTCCTAAACTCTAACATCGGCCATAACTATTCATTCAAAGTGCCATCGGGGGCATGTGTCATCCTATGGAGACAGCTCTTGTTTGTTACTGTAACTTAATTTATTTCTGAAGTGCAATATAATGCAGAAAAAATATCTCTATTGTAATCGTTACTTTGAAGAAGTCTTCAATTACGCACACAGGGAATATCGGCAACATCGGAAATTTCTTAAGTTGCATGATTTGAATGATGACATGTGCAGATTTCAAAAGCTTAAATTGTCATTTAGCTTTGGTGCATGCAGTGAAGGCATATTTGATTACATTGTGTTTTTGTTCAGGGAAAGAAATTATATTTTTTGCAAGCTTTTGAAGTTCTGAACTAAAATTTGGTGTAGGTGGAGAGGACAATGTGACTTGGTAGATAAATGAATTTATACAGATATTATGGTATATTTCTGTTGAAAGGGATGCTTTATTAGCCTGCCATGTGACTCAGCCCTGCTGTGCCTGGAGTATTTCTCAAATTGATAGTCCATTTATACTGTGAAATCATTTTATTCCATGGGCATGAAATTCTGTGGTTTCAGCCAAAACATCTGCTTTTGGGGGATTTCAAATTTTGAAGATAGAATGAAAATAAATTTTACTCCCTTGTTGATTAAATTTCATGGACTGACTCAATGAGTCTTTCATGAATGATAATGATTTTATTGTTTGTTTCTATATCAGTGAAGTATGAAAAGACATGTGCTTTAAGCATATGAATGAAGTGGTGTGTGGAGACGTGCTTTAAGCATATGAATGAAGTGGTGTGTGGAGACATGTGCTTTCAGCATTTAAATGAAGTGATGTGTGGAGACATGTGTTTTTAGCATATAAATGAAGTGATGTGTGGAGACGTGCTCTCAGCATATAAATGAATTGGTTTGTGGAGACATGTGCTTTAAGCACATAAATGAAGTGATGTGTGGAGACATGTGCGTTAAGCAAATAAATGAAATGGTGTGTGGAGACATGTGCTTTCAGCATATGAATGAAGTGGTGTGTGGAGACATGTGCTTTCAGCATATGAATGAAGTGGTGTGTGGAGACATGTGCTTTCAGCATATGAATGAAGTGGTGTGTGGAGACATGTGCATGAAGCATATAAATGAAGTGGTGTGTGGAGACATGTGCTTTCAGCATATGAATGAAGTGGTGACATGTGCGTTAAGCATATAAATGAAGTGGTGTGTGGAGACATGTGCTTTCAGCATATGAATGAAGTGGTGTGTGGAGACATGTGCTTTCAGCATATAAATGAAGTGGTGTGTGGAGACATGTGCTTTCAGCATATGAATGAAGTGGTGACATGTGCGTTAAGCATATAAATGAAGTGGTGTGTGGAGACATGTGCTTTCAGCATATGAATGAAGTGGTGTGTGGAGACATGTGCTTTCAGCATATAAATGAAGTGGTGTGTGGAGACATGTGCTTTCAGCATATGAATGAAGTGGTGACATGTGCGTTAAGCATATAAATGAAGTGGTGTGTGGAGACATGTGCTTTCAGCATATGAATGAAGTGGTGTGTGGAGCAGGGCTCCGGAAATTTTGATAACTCAATCGGTCCGAAACGAAAATCCTGACATCAGCGCTACCCCACCCACCGCATTCCCAATATTACATATTTTGTAAAACGTGATAGGGTAAAGAAATAAGCATGTCATGCATTAAAACTGAGTTACTAGTCACCGCGCGTTACCATACAATGAAGACAGTTATTCAGTGTTATGTGTGATCGTTACTTTGTTTAAATTTCGATGTTTTTCCGAGATAATACGAGGCATTGACACCGTGTGCGTAACTAGTCTAAAAGCCAATGCACGTGACTTCGATACCGTATACACGGCAGATACTTTGTGATGTTTCCTCATTCTTTGAAGGAATTCTATAAAATACAATGCGTCAAAGTGAGTTACACGACACATATTCTCTGCTAAACAGCCTCAGTATTTAAAGAATACTCTGCCGCGGACCGAATGTGTACGTTATTTGAACGCTGAGATCAAATTTCCCGCATGTATAGTACCAAAACGTCACGCGGGTTGGCCACGGATATTTCATTTCACTTACGTTGTACTTCAATAAGCAACTACATTTTGATCAAGTTATATGTTCTCTTCTGATGTAAACAAAATTTCATTTTGAAACGTTTTTTAAAAGACCGATTTGATAAACAGTGCCACTCCGGTTTTCTTTATCATTCGTGGTTGCCCGTCCATTTTTTTCTTTTTTGTACAGTCGGGTTGCAAAGACGATTTTCTGCTTTTGTTTCAACTGGAGCTCCAACAAATGAATCATGTAATTTTTTCAAATGAAGTAATTATAAAAATTATTTTTATCGGTTTTCCGTGTGATGTCTCATTAAATCAAAGACCTATAATGTACAATTATAGCTCTTTGATTAAAATTAAATTCCTTTGATTAAATGCAGCGACCATTTGTTTGTTACCGTGATCAAACATAGCCTTTTGAAATAAACCATCCGTCGGATTCTAAATAAAAGAAGTGGATCCCCGTCGAAATGATTTGGATCCAGTCAGAAACGTTAGGAAACCAGTCAGAAATGTTTAATACACCGCAGTCGGCTGTCTGCAAACATTAAAGGATGTGCCGCGCGAGCACTGATTGCGTCACGCGCTAATTACGGACCGATTATCAAAGTGACAATCAGACCGATTGACACGTTTATTGATTATCTGAAGGTGCGACCAACAATTTCCTGCTTGGCAGGTGATCGTGTATTTATACTTTTCTCCATTTTTACGGGACCGATTTTTTTCGTTTTTTCACTTCACGAATCGGTCTGAAAAGTCAAAAATCGGTCCAAAACCGACAAACCGGCAAATTTCCGAAGCCCTGGTGTGGAGACATGTGCATTAAGCATAAAAATGAATTGGTGTGTGGAAATATAATGCTTTCAACATGTAAATAAATTGGTGTGTGGAGACATATGTGCTTTCAGCATATAAATGATGTGATTTATGGTCAAGTCTGTGCTTTAAGCATATAAAAGTGGTGTGTGGGGACATGTGCTTTCAGCATATAAATGAAGAGGTGTTTGGAGGGATTTGCTTAAACATATAAATGAAGTGGTGTGTGGAGAGTTGCATTAAGCATATAAATGAAGTGATGTGTAGAGACATATGCTTTCAGCATATAAATGAAGTGGTGTGTGGAGACATGTGCTTTCAGCATAAATGAATTGATATGCGGAGACATGTGCTTTCAGCATATAAATGAATTGATGTGTAGAGAAATGTGCTTTCAGCATATAAATGAAGTGGTGTGTGGAGACATGTGCTTTCAGCATATAAATGAAGTGGTGTGTGGAGACATGTGCTTTCAGCATATAAATGAAGTGGTGTGTGGAGACATGTGCTTTCAGCATATAAATGAATTGATTTGTGGAGATATGTGCTTTCAGCATATAAATGAAGTGATGTTTGGAGACATGTGTTTTTAGCATATTTTCAATAAAGTGGTGTATAGAGGGATGTGCTTTAAGCATATAAATGAAGTGGTGTGTGAAAGGATGTGCTTTAGGCATATAAATGAAGTGGTGTGTGAAAGGATGTGCTTTAGGCATATAAATGAAGTGGTGTGTGAAAGGATGTGCTTTAGGCATATAAATGAAGTGGTGTGTAAAAGGATGTGCTTTAAGCATAAATGAAGTGGTGTGTGGAAACATTTGCTATTAGCATATAAAAGACATGGTGTATTAAGGCATTTGCTTTAAACATAAATGAATTAGTGTGTTGAGAGATGTGCTTTCAGAAAATGAATGAATTACTGTTGTGTTGGAGACAAATGCTTTAAGCATATAAATGCTGAGGTGTTTTGCGACATATACTTTAACTTAAAAGAAAAATGCCATATTTTGTAAAGAAATAAATGTAAACAATTGTCAAAAACGATGTTTTACCTAGTTATGTTGAGTTTAAACACTGGTACGTTGTTGCAAATGCATCAAAACGAAGACATGTAACAGCTTTTTAAAAATGGTGAGTTTTTAAATGCGCTGAACTGTCTAGAAGTGTGACCTCTTCATGCAGTCCCTTTCTAGAATTTAATACATATATGAGTAAATTGACAATGATTTTGTAGAATGATATACATGTTTTATATGCTGTTTAATTTTCATGTAAAACAGTGCTTTCTTTCTATGACTTGGTGATGTTCAAACTTTTTTCTCCGAAACATTGACCTAACTCTTAAATCATGCATGCTTTGGTGTTTTGTTATCTTTTCTTAAATTTTGAGTTTGGAGAGTAACTCGCCTTAGATCTTTTTGAATTCTTGTGTTTCTAAATTTCAAGATTAGAAATTATACATTTAACAAATGAGTCACCTGAAATATATTGGTTTAAATATAAACTGGTGTGCTTGTCTTAAAGGGACATGCCATGCATATAAATGAAAAGAAAACACATAGAGATTCATTTAGTTCTTGGTTGGCTTGTTTTGTTAAACTTGCTTTTGCTGGTAGATATGCCCCTTCCTCCCGCAATATATTCTAATGTATCGCTCCCCAAGTCTATATATTACACACCTACTTTTAAATAACAAGTTGCTTTCAAGAGGAAAGGAAACCTATATATGAGCCGTGCCATGAGAAAACCAACATAGTGTGTTTGCGACCAGCATGGATCCAGACCAACAGGATCCATGCTGTTTGCTTTCAAAGCCTATTGCAATTAGAGAAACTGTTAACAAACAGCATGGATCCTGACTAGACTGCACGGATGCGCAGGCTGGTCTGGATCCATGCTGGTCGCAAACGCTCTATGTTGGTTTTCTCATGGCACGGCTCATATATACTGTTCTACAAGTAGCATTGTTTATTAAGATAGATAAAAAAAGTTGTTAATTATCTACAGTCTACAGAAAACAAGAGGCAGAGGCAAATATATTTCATTTCATGATAAAGAGAAGCTGATGTTACTATGTAACAGGGTATATAATGAAAATTTATGATGTAAAAATTTGTTTTTGCAAACAAGACCTATTTTTCTTGTTTTCTGTATTTTTCTTTTCAATCTTCTTTATAGCAGTGTACGTTAAAGGTTGTTAAATTGGCTTACTTTAAGAGAAACTTTCACAAAACCTCAAATGATATATATATTAGATTTTGTTATAGGGAATTAATTAGAGAAACTTTCATAAAATCTTATTAGCAGTTAATGTATACTTAAAATTGTTGTAAGGACTTAATTGAAGAAACTTTTACAATATCTCTTTAGCAATTTATTACTATATTGAATAGTGTTATATTAGAGAAACTTTTTCAAAACCGTATACTGTGAAATCATTAATATTCGTCGGGGACTAATTTTCATGGTTGAGTCAATCCACGAAATTTAATCCCAACGACCAAGTAAAATTCCCATTCATTTTATGTTCAAAAGTTGAAATCAACGAATTCATATCCCCATGAAATCGCTGTTTTGACCAAAACCACGAAATTTCATGCCCACGAAATTAAATGATTTTACAGTATTATATATAGTTATTGATGTATATTTAATATCATTATGGGGACTTAATTAGAGAAACTTAGGCAAAACCTCATTTAATTTAACAGTTAATATATGACACCATGTATTTAATATTTTGACTGTATCTAAGTATTCTATTGATGGGTCTTCATGAAACTTTACACTATAGGGTGGTGGTGCACATGCAGATTTTGTCAGGATCACTAAAAAAATTTCCGCAAAACAAAGTAATCCATTGTTGGATCTTCATGAAATTTATTAGATACAAATGTAGATCGATGTAGGGCAGTGATATATCTTTAACCCTTAGTCTGCTGGTGGCAAGTGATTCTGCCTTTGCGACCAGTGCAGACCAAGATCAGCCTGCACATCCGTGCAGTCTGATCATGGTCTGCGCTGTTCGCTATTCAGTCAGTATCTTTTTGGCAAGGACCCCTTTTAACAGTTAATGGAACTGTCCGAATTGAAAGATGGACAAGTTCATTATAGAAATTTAGCAGGGTAAGGGTAAATCAGGATCTCTTCAGTAACTGTTGTAACCTCCACAATAACTGGTTATTGCAGAAAATCTTTCATTTAAGACCTCATTTGTAGTGTGCAGTAAAGATAATATTAGAGAAATTGTCTCCTAACCTTATTAGCAGTGCAAAATAGAGAAACTACCACAAAACCTTGTTACAGCTGTAAGCTATGAATTGTATAATAACCTTCACAAAAACTCCTTAATAATGTTTATTATAGGTTATTGCAGAAAATCTTTCATTTAAAGACCTCATTAGTATGTGTGCAGAAAAATATAATTTTTATTAGAGAAACTGTCTCCTAACCTTTATTAGCAGTGCAAAGAAGAGAATCTGCCAATTGTAAAACGTTGTTACCATATTTGCAGTAGCCATAGTCTTAGTAACATAGTAAACACTGTTATGGAGAATCTTTTGTAAAAATGTTACAGAGAATCTGTTACCGAAACTTCAAAAGTAGTAATGTTAAAGTTTAATTTATAGAGGAAACTTTCATGAAAACTTATTTTAAATGTATTTAATATAATAGAAGTTTATATGAAGGACTGTTGAGTATTTAAAATCATTTCACATTTTTACATTTTACACGAAATGAAAATAAGAATAAAATAAATAACACAACTGACCATATAAGAATGTTAATTAAATGAAAATATTAGAAGTCCCTACCTTTCTTTACATTGAATCAGAATTTATTCCATAGCTAAGTCCTAGTTTTTAACAAACAAAGACCATCTTTCTACAAATATAAGTACACACACAGGGACAATTGTATTGCCCACTTTACTAGATGTAGATGTCGCAGATGTGATGTTCACATTTTATTGGGGACATCAATTGGAGGTAATTACCAGTTTCAGTGATTGCTATATAAGGTTGTAAAATAAAGATGGCCTTGTATTAAACTTGCTTTAACAAAGTGTAGGCGGTTCCATATTAAACTTTTACTTAACTAAAGGGGCATGCATCTAGACATTGATTAAAATGTTTAAAAAGATTTAAAGACCAAAAAGTTGGGAAAAACTATAAAATATCATAAATCAGTACTAAATAAAGACCCATAAGGCTTTAATTATATTGTTTTTGCCCTGTCCGTCCCTCCGTCCTTCACACTTCATTTCCGATCAATAACTGGAGAACCATTTGACCTAGAACCTTCAGACTTCATAGGGTGGAAGGGCTTACAGAGTAGACGACCCCTATTGTTTTGGGGGTCACTCCATCAAAGTTCAAGGTCACAACTTCCTTCTATGTTAATCAAAATTCAAACCTTTGACAAATATTATAGAGAAAACAATTACTGGAAATAGGTTTTAACAAAAAATTAATATACTTATATTGATAAACAAACTATATGGCAGCCATATTATAAACAATGGTCTTTAAGTTGATACAATTTTAGTAACGAGTGTTACAGAAATAACAGAGTAATTTATTATATTTTCTGTTTGAGTCTTAAATAAATATTCAGGATCTATAACTAAAGGATGTTTTGGCATACAATAGAATAGGGTGATCTGTCTGTGGTCATACCAATCACTTCGGTTCAAAAACTTGCAACATGAATATGTCACTGCCTATAAAGCCCTTTGCTGCTTTCAAGGGAGTTAATTAGATTTTGGTGAACAAATAGATTTGTTCATAAATTTTTTCACAGCAACATTTTTAAAGCTTAAAGTTATGAACTGGAAAGAGAAGTTGCAAACTTTCGGAATTTTTCATACTTTCAGTCACAGCATATTGATGTTTCTTGGAAAAGTATATTGAACTGTCAGTATTGTAGAGATATGCACCGCGCCATGAGAAAACCAACATAGTGGCTTTGCAACCAGCATTGATCCAGACCAGCCTGCGCATCCGCGCAGTCTGGTCAGGATCCATCCTGTACGCTAACAGTTTCTCTAATTCCAATAGGCTTTGAAAGCGAACAGCATGGATCCTGACCAGACTGCGTGGATGCGCAGGCTGGTCTGGATCCATGCTGGTCGCAAAGCCACTATGTTGGTTTTCTCATGGCGCGGCTCATATGATTTTCTGTCCGTTTTCATTGCCTTAATGATAAAGGAAATGGTTATATTGATTCAATAATTGGTTTCTCTGATATGGTTGCATTGTCTTAATCGAATGTCTGAGGTAACAGCTTCATTCTTGTTATCTTGTCATATTGTAGTGTTCTTGTAGCAAAACATTTTTCTAAGGTGGCTGCTTTTTATGCCCCCGAAGGGAGGCATATTAGTTTTCAACTGTCCGTCCATTAGTTCATCACAACGTTAACTTACAACATTAACTTTTTGCATGAAGGCACTTTACTCGGGAACCACTGCACCCAGGACCTTCAAACTTCACATGCTGGTAGAACTTATTGAGTACATGGCCCCTACTGACTTTGGGGTCACCAGGTCAAAGGTCAAGGCACTGCGGGGGCATTTGTCACCATTAGTGACAGCTCTTGTTCTGACTAGATTACTGTCGATCATCTTTTAAAAGTAACTTGTAGTTTTTGGGTCAACATTTGGAAGAAGAAAGAGGACTATTTTACTTGTCCTGGCATTTTATATCAGCATGAGGTTCCTGAGACTTTTCTTGAAAGTTAAATTTCAGTTGCATATGGTCCTCAGATATACTGTACAGTCAAACCTGTGTTAAAGTCCACCTCTGAACAGAGACCACCTGGCTTTAAAGACCACATGTTTCGTTTCCCATTGTAACATTAATAGTGTATTTTAACCTGTAAATAAAGACCACCTCCGAATAAAGACCACATTTTGGCTCTCCAAAGGGTGGTCTTTATAGACAAGTTTGACTGTATTTTCTTAAATACTGTCCCCATTATTATCAATCCACACATGGGGACTGGCCTTAGTAAATGGCAGACACATTTTGGTGTAGAATCTGTCACATCAAAGGTCAAGGTCACTGGGGTTAGTTTTCCTAAGTTTTATTGCAGAGAATAATTAAGAAGCAATAGTTTGTTTGATTGTTTTTAATTATTGTCCATAATAAAACTTGTACATGCATAGACATTTTCTTCTTCTGTATCTTCAAACATTGGAGAGAGAAAACAGTTTGCAGAAATTAAACTTAGGTCCAAGAAACTGGTGAAGATACAAAAGTTCATGCATGAGAGAAGGAACTTATACAATTTGCATCAAAAAACTAGCTAACTTTATCAAAGAGTGCATGAATGAATAATAATCATATTTCAATTAAGTCAATTAAGAAACTACATACCTAAGTAGGCCAGAATGTGATACTAAAGAAGTGGATGCATTAAAAAATTTAAGAACATGCAGTCTGATTAAGTATGCTAAAGTGTGGAATTATAGAACTACTTCATGGAGAATTTCATTTTAGGCCAAGAAACTAGAAAGGTGCGCCAACATATGAAACCATACAAGAGATTTAGACAAAAGAAACCAAAAGCCTAACAAGAATCTTAGATTAATGTGTCATTGTGTAAAGCACCTAAAATGTTCTAATCTAAATGAAGAGCCAGTTTTGCACAGTTTTCCTTTTGTCTGATGTGTGTGGAAGACTACTGAGTGCAATAGAAATAAATTGGGACAGAGCTTTGAATAAATCTGTTTAGATTGAAGTGAGATACCCAGACAAGCCTGATAGAAGAAATTAATTGTTATGCAATGTCTTAGATAGGATGGCAGTGTTGATATATTAAAGAAAGTGTCTGGATTTCTATGTTACATGTCTAGTCTAATCCTTGGGAGAAAGTAAACAGGGTATTAAAGTGTTATAATGCAATTGTTGTCGAGCCTGCTGGTGTTGAGCTCAACATAGTTGTCACAATGGCGGTTCAGTGTATGTGCTTGCGTGTGTCCATCCATCCATCCAAGTTTGTCCAGGCTGTAACTTAACCATAGGTCAAGGGATTCTTAAATAACTTGGCACATATGTTTGCCTCAATGACATGGTGTGTCCCATGCAAGAACCAGATTGGTAGCTTAAAGCTCAAGGTCATACTTTGAGGTCAAAGGTCAAAACTCGGTGCTCCTTTGCTTGTTTGGGCTATAACTAGGACATGGATTGAGAGATTCTTAAAGACTTTGGCACAAATGTTTGCCTCAGTAAGATGATGTGTCATGTGCAACAACCAGAAAATGTTAGTCCTTTTGACAGCTGGCAGGAAAACATGTTGCTCGTGGGCATCTAGTTTTTTAAGCTGCTGCCGCATGTTTTGTTATGAAAATTAAATATACTAATTTCTTCTTAAATCTTGTTTTTCTCATATATTTGTCAAAGCTTTGTCTATTGATTTACCCAGCTGGAAGTTTTCTGAATCTATAGTTATGTCTCCCAACACACAGTGGTGTGGGAGACATATTGATTTACTCCAGTGTGTGTGTGTCTGTGTGTCTGTCACAAAGCTTGTCCGCACTCTAAGTCGAACATTTCTCATCCGATTTTCACCAAACTTAAACAAAATGTGTTTGACCATAAGACCTCGGCCAAGTTCGATAACTAGCCAAATCGGTCCAGGCGTCTTAGAGTTATGGCCCTTGAATTACCAAAAATCGGTCTTTTTACTCTTGTCCGCACTCTAATTCGAATATTTCTCATCCAGTCTTCACCAAACTTAAACAAAATGTGTTGACCATAAGACCTCGGCCAAGTTCGATAACTAGCCAAATCGGTCCAGGCATTTTGGAGTTACAGCCCTTGAATTATCGAAAAATTGGCCTTTTTACTCATGTCCGCACTCTTAGTCAAACATTTCTCATCTGATCTTCACCAAAAATTAACAAAATGTGTTTGACCATGAGACCTCGGCCAAGTTCGATAATTAGCCAAATCAGTCCAGGCATTTTGGAGTTACGGCCCTTGAATTATCGAAAAATCAGCCTTTTTACTCTTGTCCGCACTCTAAGTCGAACATTTCTCATCCGATCTTCACCAAACTTGAACAAAATGTGTTTGACCATGAGACCTTGGCCAAGTTCGATAATTAGCCAAATCGGTCCAGGCATCTTACAGTTACGACCCTTGAATTACCAAAAAAGTCTGTCTGTTTACTCCTGTCCGCTCTCTAAGTCGAACATTTCTCATCTGATCTTCACCAAACTTGAACAAAATGTGTTTGGCCATAAGACCTTACCCAGGTTCGATAACTAGCCAAATCTGCCCAGGCACTTTTGATTTATGGCCCTTGAATTACTGATTGGATCCACTCATCCAGACCATCTAATTGGATCCACTCGTCTAAAACATCTGGAGAAACTAACATTTTTGATAGGGGCAGTTGTGGGAGACATGCGCTTTTCTCAAAAGCATCTCTAGTTTTTGATTACTTCCCTTTATGACACTGACTGTGCAAGTTCTTGTGCAATATTGAAAGTAGCATTGTTTTACTGTGTAATTATGCATATTGTGATTAGTGCTTGTCCATTGTCTGTTTTATTTTAGTTTTTCCTGAAATCTTACTCAATTTAAGTGCCAGTTTCTCCCACAAGATCTAGATATGATAGTATTCAGTAAAAACAGAATGTACGCCATGACAGTTTGATAGAAGCAAGAAGTTTATTGTCTCGTCTTCCGATTCATATGGGAAAATTTCAAGCTACTTGCCAAGGACATTTATCTAGTTAGTACCCAGGCACATGAGTTAGTTCAACTGATGACTGTGACTACAGGCGAAAAACGATTAAGAACTTCCTGGAAAAGTTTCTTCTCTGCTGTGAAACTCAATTAATTCAGGAGGAAACATACTGTGCAAAGTAAATAAAGGCCCAATAATTGTTTCAAAATAACCATATCAGTTATCATGAAGGTGTTACTTTTTCAGTTATTAACCTTTTGAACATAATTATTTGACCAAAATCTAACAAATTCGTATCTTTAGCAAAGAAATATGAAAAAAAGTCTCATGTCTGCCATTTTTAGCTCACCTGTCACATAGTGACAAGGTGAGCTTTTGTGATCACGCTAGCGTCCGTCGTCCGTCCGTGCGTAAACTTTTCCTTGTGACATCTCTAGAGGTCACATTTTTTGTGGGATCTTTATGAAAGTTGGTCAGAATGTTCATCTTGATGATATCTAGGCCAAGTTTGAAACTGGGTCACGTGCCGTCAAAAACTAGGTCAGTAGGTCTAAAAATAGAAAAACCTTGTGACCTCTCTAGAGGCCATATATTTCACAAGATCTTCATGAAAATTGGTCAGAATGTTCATCTTGATGATATCTAGATCAAGTTCGAAACTGGGTCATGTGCGGTCAAAAACTAGGTCAGTAGGTCTAAAAATAGAAAAACCTTGTGACCTCTCTAGAGGCCATATTTTTCATGGATCTTCATGAATATTGGTCAGAATGTTCACCTTGATGATTTCTAGGTCAAGTTTGAAACTGGGTCACGTGCGGTCAAAAACTAGGTCATTAGGTCTTAAAATAGAAAAACCTTGTGACCTCTCTAGAGGCCATATTTCTCAATGGATCTTCATGAAAATTGGTCAGAATGTTCACCTTGATGATATCTAGGTCAAATTCGAAAGTGGGTCACGTGGGTTTAAAAACTAGGTCAGTAGATCTAAAAATAGAAAAACCTTGTGACCTCTCTAGAGGCCATATTTTTCATGAGATCTTCATGAATATTGGTCAGAATGATCACCTTGATGATATGTAGGTCAAGTTCGAAACTGGGTCATGTGCCGTCAAAAACTAGGTCAGTAGGTCTAAAAATAGAAAAACCTTGTGACCTCTCTAGAGGCCATATATTTCACAAGATCTTCATGAAAATTGGTCAGAATGTTCATCTTGATGATATGTAGGCCAAGTTTGAAACTGGGTCACGTGCGGTCAAAAACTAGGTCAGTAGGTCTAAAAATAGAAAAACCTTGTGACCTCCCTAGAGGCCATATTTTTCAATGGATCTTCATGAAAATTGGTCAGAATGTTTACCTTGATGATATCTAGGTCAAGTTCGAAACTGGGTCACGTGGGTTTAAAAACTAGGTCAGTAGATCTAAAAATAGAAAAACCTTGTGACCTCTCTAGAGGCCATATTTTTCATGAGATCTTCATGAATTTTGGTCGGAATGTTTACCTTGATGATATCTAGGTCAAGTTCCAAACTGGGTCACGTGGGTTTAAAAACTAGGTCAGTAGATCTAAAAATAGAAAAACCTTGTGACCTCTCTAGAGGCCATTTTTTTCATGAGATCTTCATGAATTTTGGTCGGAATGTTCACCTTGATGATATCTAGGTCAAGTTCGAAACTGGGTCACGTGGGGTCAAAAACTAGGTCAGTAGGTCTATAAAATAGAAAAACCTTGTGACCTCTCTAGAGGCCGTATTTCTCAATGGATCTTCATGAAAATTGGTCAGAATGTTCATCTTGATATGTAGGTCAAGTTCGAAACTGGGTCACGTGCGGTCAAAAACTAGGTCAGTAGTTCTAAAAATAGAAAAACCTTGTGACCTCTCTAGAGGCCATATTTTTCAATGGATCTTCATGCAAAATTAGTCAGAATGTTTACCTTGATGATATCTAGGTCATGTTCGAAACTGGGTCACGTAGGTTTAAAAACTAGGTCAGTAGATCTAAAAATAGAAAAACCTTGTGACCTCTCTAGAGGCCATTTTTTTCATGAGATCTTCATGAATTTTGGTCGGAATGTTCACCTTGATGATATCTAGGTCAAGTTCGGAACTGGGTCACCTGGGGTCAAAAACTAGGTCAGTAGGTCTAAAAATAGAAAAACCTTGTGACCTCTCTAGAGGCCATATTTCTCAATGGATCATCATGAAAATCTGTGAGAAGTTTCAGTTTGATGATATCTAGATCAGGTTCGTAACTGGGTCATATGCGGTCAAAAACTAGGTCAGTAGGTCGAAAAATAGAAAAACCTTGTGACCTCTCTAGAGGCCATATTTTTCACGAGATCTTCATGAAAATTGGTGAGAATGTTCACCTTGATGATATCTAGGTCAAGTTTAAAAGTGGGCCACGTGCCTTCAAAAACTAGGTCATTAGGTCAAATAATAGAAAAACCTAGTGACCTTTCTAGAGGCCATATTTTTCAATGGATCTTCATGAAAATTGGTCATAATTTTTTATCTTGATGATATCTAGGTCACATATGCTCAAAAACTAGGTCACTATGTCAAATAATAGAAATAACGACATCATACTCAGTTCAACACTGGGTCATGTGGGGATAGGTGAGCGATTCAGGACCATCATGGTCCTCTTGTTAGCTCACCTGCACCAAAGGTTCAGGGTGAGCTGTTAGTATAGGGTGGATGGTCCGTTGTGCGTCGTCCACATTTTTACTTAAACATCTTCTCCTCTGAAACTACTTGTCAGCATCCTTATGAGGTCCTCTATCAATTTTGTTCAAATTTGGCCCCTTTTAGGGGCTGCTAGAACTAAAAATAGAAAAACCTTTAAATGACTTCTTCTCATGAACCGCCTGATAGATCTTCATCAAACTTGGTCTGTAGTATCATTATAAGGTCCTCTTTCAAATTTGTTCAAATGGGGGCACTTAGCCCCTTTTAGGGGCCGCTGGAGCTAAAAATAGGAAAACCTTTAAATGACTTCTTCTCATGAACCGCCTGATAGATCTTCATCAAACTTGGTCTGTAATATCATTATAAAGTCCTCTTTCAAATTCTTAGCTCACCTGTTACGAAGTGACAAGGCGAGCTGTTGTGACCGCTTGATGTCCGTCGTCAGTCGTGCGTAGTGCGTCGTCTGTCAACAATTTCTAAAAAAAATCTTCTTCTTGAAAACCGCTGGGCAGAATTACACCAAACTTCACGGGAATGATCCTTGGGTGGCCCCCTTTCAAAATTGTTCAAAGAATTGAATTTCATGCAGAACTCTGGTTGCTATGGCAACCAAAAGGAAAAACTTTAAAAATCTTCTTGTCCAAAACCATAGGGCCTAGGGTTTTGATATCTGGTGTGTAGCATCATCTAGTGGTCCTCTACCAAAATTATTCAAATTACCCCCCTAGGATCAAATATGGCCCCGCCCCGGGGGTCACATGGTTTATATAGACTTAATTATATAGGGAAAACTTTGAAAATCTTCTTGTACAAAACTACATGGCCTAGGGCTTTGATATTTGGTATGTTGCATCATCTAGTGGTCCTCTACCAAATTGTTCAAATTATCCCCCTAGGGTCAAATATGGCCCCGCCCCAGGGGTCCCGAGTTTTACATAGACTTACATAGGAATAAAGTTTAAAAATCTTCTTGTCTGAAACCACAACACTTAGACCTTTGATATTTGGTTTGTAGCATTGTCTTATGGTCCTCAACCAAAATTGTTCAAATTGCACCCCTTGGGTGAAAAGAGGCCCTGCCCTGGGGGGTCCCAAGTTTTATATAGACTTGTATAGGAAAAAGCTTTAAAAATCTTCTTTTCTGAAACCATACACCCTAGGCTTTTAATATTTGGTATGATGCATTGTCTTGTAGTCCTCTATCAAAATTGTTTCAAATTATGCCACTGGGGTTAAAAGAGGCCCCGCCTTGGGGTCACTTAGTTATTATGTGAGTTATATAGGAAAAATACTTAAAAAATCATCTGATCCTATTTCCAAGACTGTTTAATTATGATTACCTGATGACCCCAAGTAATATGATGTCACTTGACTGTTACCGTGACTTACTGACCTACTTTCTTGTTTTTTAAGATACAGCCTTTAAATTTTGATGACATACACAGTTTTGCACACAAATTGTAAAACTGAATTTCATTAACCATGAATGTGACCTACTGACTTTCTTAATATTTTATCATCAGTTTGACATTTGAAACATGTAGCTCATATTGCTCAGGTGAGCGATCCAGGGTCATCATGACCCTCTTGTTTCAAATGGGGGACTTAGCCCCTTTTAGGGGCCGCTAGAGCTAAAAATAGAAAAAAACTTTTAAATGACTTCTTCCCATGAACCACTTGATGGATCTTCATCAAACTTGGTCTGTAGCATCATTATAAGGTCCTCTCTCAATTTTGTTCAAATGGGGGCACTTGACCCCTTTTAGGGGCCGCTAGAGCTAAAAATAGAAAAACCTTTAAACAACTTCTTCTCATGAACCACTTGTAGGATCTTCATCAAACTTGGTCTGTAGCATTATTATAAAGTCCTCTCCAAAATTTATTCAAATGGGGGCACTTAGCCCCTTTTAGGGGCCATTAGAGCTAAAAATAGAAATACATTTAAATGACTTCTTAACATGAACCGCTGGATTGATCTTCATCAAACTTAGTCTTTAGCATCATTATATGGTCCTCTATCAAATTTATTCAAATGGGGCCACTTGGCCCCTTTTAGGGGCTGCTAGAACTAAAAATAGAAATACCTTTAAACAACTTCTTCCAATGAACTGCTCAATAGATCTTCACAAAACTTGGTCTGTAGCATCATTATAAGGTCCTTTCAAAAATTTGTTCAAATGGGGGCACTTGGCCCCTTTTATGGGCTGCTAGAGCTAAAAATAGAAATACCTTGAAACAACTTCTTCTCATGAACCGCTTGATTGATTTTCATCAAACTTGGTCTGAAATATCATTATATGGTTCTCTCTCAAATTTGTTCAAATGGGGGCACTTGGGGCTGCTAGAGCTAAAAATAGAAATACCTTTAAACAAATTCTTACCATGCACCGCTTGATGGATCTTCATTAAACTTGGTCTGTGGCATCATCATATTGTCCTCTCCCATGTTTGTTCTAATGGGGGCACTCACTACAGCTAGAGCTGAAAATAGAAATACCTTTTAATCAACTTCTTATCTTGAACTGCTTGATGGATCTTCATCAGACTTGGTATGTAGCATAATTATATGGTTCTCTCCCAAGTTTGTTCAATGGGAGCACTTGGCTCCTTTTATGGGCTGCTAGAGCTAAAAATAGAAGTACTTTTAAAAGTCTTTTTTAATTTAAAATTTATAAATAAATTTTTAAATTTTTTTTTAAAGTTAATAATTTGTCACAAGCAAGATCTAATTAGGTCAAAGTCGGCCTCAGGTGAGCGACTTAGGCCCACTTTGGCCTCTTGTTCTTTCCACCTCGGTAGCCTAGTGGTAGAGCTGCCGCTTCGAGTGCTGGAGGTCGTGGGTTCGATCCCCAGCGGCGTCATACCAAAGACGTAAAAAATGGTACTAGTTGCTTCCTCACTTGGCGCTTAGCATTAAGAGGATAGTGCTAGGACTGGTCAGCCCATGCAGTGTCAGTATAATGTGACTGGGTAGGGTATCATGCCACGTGTCTACGGCGTGATATTCCAGTGAGGCAGCACTATAAAGTTGGGCATTATGCTCACTGCTACAAGTAGACGTCGTTGTTTATATGACAGAAAAATTGTTGAAAAAGACGTTAAACTTGAACACACACACACATTTCCTTTTCATTCCTTATTGTTGTCCTTCATCCTATTGTCCTTGACCCTATCTGGACCCTTCTGCATATTGGGTAGAGTGCTCAGAAGGCCATGATCCATGAAGGCCTTACTACCAGAATGGTAGGTATTCTGCACTATTCTATCTGTAAGGAAGAGCTAATGAATGCCTTCTATTGATAAGAGTCAAGGGAATAGAGGTTTTCTACTGTACCAAGAAGAGCGAAAGCGTTTTTGCTTTTGAAAAAAAGTGTTAAATCCATATAAATGGAAAGAAATTATGGAGTGGAGCCATTGAAGTGGAGATTGAAAATCTCATAGCTGATTTGACTGGAAGGTCACATTATAAGTGTTATTCCCAGACACATGGCTCCATTGCAAGGCTCCACTCCAGTGATTTACAGTATATCTATTAGACACCTTGGTAACACTGTCTTTTAAATTATGAGAGAAAATCCAGAGATCCTAACAATTTGTTTAAAAATAGTCATTTAAATTGTCCTTGCGGGTGTTCTAAGTTTGCAGCGCAAAGATCTTAATTTCTCCATTTCTGCATTATGTTCCGATGCATGTTTAGACCCACCCTTTATGCTAAATATGTGCATTTAAAAAGCAGCGTTTATGTATGCATGAACACCAGAAAATAAATATAGTCCTTATAATTCCAAGTATTAAACTTGTTTGACTGTTCATTTTTTTTAATGATTTTGCCTTTAGAAAACAAATTTTTAAAGCATGACCATTGGATAGGAAATAATCTAACTGAGAAGATGATGTAGCTTTTAGAAATAAGGAAGTTGTTGTGCTCTTTTGAAATATAATTACAACTGCATTCCAATTTGGCATCCAGTCACAGGCTACAATCCTCTTAATACCGAGCGCCATTAGTAACAAAGATGTAAAAAATGGTGCTCACTGCTACATGTAACACCAGAGTTTATATGACTAATTAAAGACGCTACACAGAACACATGCACAGGCACTCAGTCTCATCAGACCAATCGAGTCTGCTATTATTTTCACATAGTTGCATTTTGTGCTTCACAAAACAGTATAATTACTCCATGGGACAACAGGTTTTTTTTCAGGAACTTTGTTTTACAAAAGAAGTGTGAAACTCTGATTGGCTTTGAGATGTTACAGATAAATGGTAAATGAAATGCAAAATCTTAAACATACATCTGTCTGTGGGCTAAATATGACAGTACATCCATTATACTTTATATTATTGAACATGTAGTGTTTTGAAGTATTAATTGATAGCTTTTTTCATCTTCGGTGACAGCTGTTTTTGTGCTAGAAGTTTATAGAAAGGTAACATTTATATATAGTATAACCGGCTCATTTTCGCGCCTTTATTATTATTACTGTTCTTACTCATTTTGGGGAATTAACACATACAACTCGCTTTCTGTGTTCTACTATATTTATTTTCAATATTTAATTCCAATATCCATGTCCATCATTTGTAACTTTGCATTTATTTACTAATATTCTTCCGTCAAACTTCTAACACTACTTCCTTCTATCACTACCTCTTTCCTCTCCCTTCTTCACGACCCTTTCATTCATTCCTCAACCCTTAAGATTTTCATGTATTAACACACCCTTTTACAAATATTAGCCAATAGACATGTAGCTTCCCATATCAATCATAATTAATTATTCTCATCCCAATGTGGTTTCTGCTACTAGAACTCCCAGACTCAAAGAACTTGATAAGTAGGTGTTACTTTCTTTGAACCTTAATCAGGCATAACTATCCTCAATAGTTGGTCCAGTATTGTAGACATAGGTTATATGCATCAATTTGTAACACCTGTATGGAACCCACATTCAAAGACTTATCAATTACTATCAGCCTGAAGCTAATGCTTTATAACTAATTACCTTTACATAAATCTCATTGTCTAAATGTTAAATGTATCTTGAATATTTATTTTAAACATTATATATAGTATAAAAAATTACATCATAAACATCACCCTGTCACACATCCTCATACTCTCTAAAAATTTGCTCCGCAAATTAATTCATTTTGAACACAGTAAATATTGAAATATTGTAAAGACTTGCAAAATTTCATATAAAAGATTTACCTCAATATAAAAATTACGTAATAAACATCATTACAAAACTTAAAGACATCAAATATTTCCTTACATTTGACATTTAAGTATGATGGACATGGTAAAACAACATTTCATAAATTGTGGCATGCATCAAATCAACATATAAAACAACCATGATGATATTACAATGATATTGTTTCGAGAAAATTGATCACTATCATTTTATTATCTAATATCTATTTATGACTAATAATTATATGTGCAATTAAGTCACAAAACTCCTTTCCATTCGAAAATATTTTAAGAAAGAAATTGTAAAATGCACTCTTCTTTTACTTAAAAATGCTAGCTTAACAAATTCCTTTCTTTTCGAAAACATTTTAAGAAAGAAACTACAATATGCCTTTTTTTTGGGCATAAACTTTATACAAAGACTAACTTGCCAGCAGTCTACCTTATACTACTATTCATCATAATCATCATCATGAAGATAAAATGTTATTCTTAATTACATTTTTTTTATCATCCTCAGTATCAAGTTACAAAGAATATAAAAGTGATCAAATCTTTACAGCAAAATATTTCAGTGTACACTTAAAATGATTGTCTGAATTCATTGTATAAATGATTGTCTGAATTCACTGTATTCAGTGTTCGTTTGTCTGTATTTCACGATCACATCACACTGTACAAAAAGTTCCACTCGGCCTCTTCATGAGTATCTATTTAAAGTCACTGTCTCTAATCACATTACTCATAAATTTTACACATCAAATGTACTTTTACACTGTTTTCATTTTCTTTTTGTTTTATTTAAATCTCAGTACAACCAGTGTTTCTGATTTCTACCATAAGAATGCCTTGTGAACTTACATATTAAACTTCTCAGAGTACACATCTTGGATTTTACTCATAAATACTTCACAGCAAGAGCATATATTAATTGCACCATGACAAATCTATACTTTCCCCAAGGATATATCTATAGCTTACTAATTTTGAAAGAGAACCTGGATACTAAAAGTCTTTAACTAGACGTTTCCCTCTAATTCCCTTCCTTTGGAGCTAATATTCTTCAAGAACATGTAAACTGTTGGTGTTACTAGGACACAATTTTATGTTAAACTCCATATTTTATATTTTTAAGTCTTTCCGGACAGACTTTTTGCTCTGTATGTTTATTATTACATACATTTTGAACTACAGAATTTTTATTATCACATGGGTATCACTATGCATGTAACTTGACTATACAGCCATAAATAAACAAATCAGGTTCAAGTAAGAATAATAAATGCTTGTGCAACCCAACCCCCAGAAAGTTAAACCAAAGTACTTGCAAGATTTTAATTTGGAATTTGCATTCACAAACATCAAAATTCCATCAAACCAAATTTAGACCATTCAACACCATATGTAAAGTTAATGCTGTGGTTAAGATTTGCTGATATCATTTAATATCATTTGACAAACTATCCAATACAATTAGGTAAGCATAATTTGCTGTATAAAATTCCCTTCACCAGCTTCACAACTAAGGCCGCCGGAATTTACGGGCCTTACCAGAGAATGTGTACTTTGTATGGAAGTTTTTCCTCACATCCTCTGGCAGGTCACCACTGTAAACCCAGACACTTTTACAGTTCCCTCCGTCACTGTTTCTGTACTTAGCCTTGTAAACAAGAAGGTCTGCATTAATGTAAGCCTGCAAATCGTCATTGGGACACAAATTTTTCCCATAATGGACATTGACGTACCATCCACAGTTTCAGCATGCTTAATTTCAGAATCCGACATTTGGAACTCTTTACTAAGGCCAGCATGTTTGTACATTGATAAAGTAATACATGAAATTGAGGCGCCCCTATCTAACATAGCAGCTACTGAAAATTTTCCCAATCTTACATCAACTAAATTTTTCTCATTCCCAATTTGATTTTGATAGGCTTTCCCAATATTTGTGCCATTATTTAAATTTTCCCTACTATGCCCATCCCCCAAATTTTGTGGGACAGGCTCGTATCCCTATTTACTAGCTAACTGATTTGTTGTTGTTGTTGGATTTAACGTCGCACCGACACATTATAGGTCATATGGCGACTACTAGCTAACTGATGTACCCTTGCTATATGCCCCATCTTTTTGCAAATATGACAAGTGGCATTCCTAAAATAGCAATCAGAAGACAAATGGTTGCACCTACCACAATGAATACACTTGTTCTTCTGTTTCTGAGTAAATCCTTGTCTTCTGTAGGGGTTGTGCCGCCATGGTTGTTGTTGTCTGTAGGTTTGTTGCCCAGATAGATTGCCTGTTGAGTCCTGCCCCGTTGGCCCATTTGATTCAGGTGTTTGGTTAAGAGGTATTCTAGCATCGTATACCTCTTGTACGTCTTCCGCCATTTTAGCAAATTTCACTAATTCACCCATAGTTTTAGGCTCCTTCATGATAACATGCTTCTTAATATCTGCCTTCATCCCATATATAATTCTGTCCATTATTTCATCTTCAGTTTTATTTAGAAGTCTTCCACAGGAGGTCACATTCTCGATATACTGCTGAACAGAGTTGTTTTCTTGACTCAAGTTCATGAATTTAGCGTACAAGTTGGCACGGTTACTGACATTGTCAAAACGATTTTTAAAAGACTCCTTAAGGTCATCAAAGTTCCTTTTTACACCTTCTGTTAAATTCAAGTACCACTGTTCTGCACTTTTAGGCATTATCAAACAGAATTGCACACATTTTTCTTCTTCAGTCCACTGATTTATTTGTGCTACCTTTTCAAATTTTTCCAAGAAAAAGTTCACATTTTCCCCATCTTGATATTGTGGAGCATTGACTGCCATCTTTGCTCTCGGCATTTTGCTATTTGAACTTGTACTAGGAGAAAATTTCTTATACTTAATTTACATCATATATTTCACTACTGTCCTTTGCCATTTTATAATTAGATCAAACCATATTCCCAATTCAAAATCCACATATTTCTTCACTATCACCAAGGATCTCTACTTAGGATTAACTCCACCATGTATAACCGGCTCATTTTCGCGCCTTTATTATTATTACTGTTCTTACTCATTTTGGGGAATTAACACATACAACTCGCTTTCTGTGTTCTACTATATTTATTTTCAATATTTAATTCCAATATCCATGTCCATCATTTGTAACTTTGCATTTATTTACTAATATTCTTCCGTCAAACTTCTAACACTACTTCCTTCTATCACTACCTCTTTCCTCTCCCTTCTTCACGACCCTTTCATTCATTCCTCAACCCTTAAGATTTTCATGTATTAACACACCCTTTTACAAATATTAGCCAATAGACATGTAGCTTCCCATATCAATCATAATTAATTATTCTCATCCCAATGTGGTTTCTGCTACTAGAACTCCCAGACTCAAAGAACTTGATAAGTAGGTGTTACTTTCTTTGAACCTTAATCAGGCATAACTATCCTCAATAGTTGGTCCAGTATTGTAGACATAGGTTATATGCATCAATTTGTAACACCTGTATGGAACCCACATTCAAAGACTTATCAATTACTATCAGCCTGAAGCTAATGCTTTATAACTAATTACCTTTACATAAATCTCATTGTCTAAATGTTAAATGTATCTTGAATATTTATTTTAAACATTATATATAGTATAAAAAATTACATCATAAACATCACCCTGTCACAATAGTTAAGCTTTTATTTTAACTGTCGGCATACAACAGGTAAAACTTGGTGCCTCAAATCCCATCTGACTGTGCATTTGCCCTGCATCAGTATAGCCTAGTGATGGAGTGCCCACTTCGAGTGGGGGAGGTAGTGGGTTCGCTTCCTGGTGGCACAACACCATAGACAAGAAGAATATTACTAGGACTGGTCAGCCCCGTGTCAGTATAATATGACTGGGTGGGGTATCATGTTAAATGTCTACGGTGTGATATTTCAGTGCAGCAGCACTATAAAGTTGAGCACTTTTCTCACTGCTGCCAGTAAACACTGTGGTTTATTATATATTATGACTGAACAATCGTTGAAATAAAAAGACAGTAAAGCCAAACAAACACACCCATCCAAGTGCTCTTTTTAAGTTAACTGAAATTCTTTTTAAAGAATGACACTTTGTAATAATTGTCATTATAAGGCTCACATTTGTTGACATATAACACATTAATTAGGGACTTCCCCTGCGAAATGAAACGTTACTGTTCATGAACAGTGCATGTATATTTCATGAATGGAGTTCATGAACACTTCATGAATTGTTCATGAAGATAAAATGGCACAAATTCTTGAAACATTCTTAAATACCGTGTTCATGAAAAGTGAAAGATGACTTCAAGAACTAATGTACATGAACAGTTCATGAACTATTTACTTCATGAATAGTTATTGATATTTTGTTGAACATGAATAGTTCATGAACTTCTTGCTATATGTTTTTATTGTGCCATTTTATCTTCACAAACTAGCAGCAAACTGTTCATGAACATGATTCTTCATTAGTTCATGAATTACCTGTCATGAGTAGTGCATGAAAGGTTCAAGAAAATAACATAATGATTGTTCCTTTAACCTTTTATCATGGACAACTCAAGAACTCTGTGATTCTTTAGAAGTTCATGAATGCTGTTAAAGGACAGTTCATGTCCAAAAATTCATGAACACAAATCAAGAACTGTTGAAGGTTAGTTCATGAACAATTCTTTAATGGTTTGAAGTATTCAAGATTTCAAGAACTGCATTTTGCAGGGGTTACCCTTTTACTCTAGGGAAACAAATTCTGTTTATGAAATGTAAATATTTGAGTGAAAATGTCTTATCCATGTTATTTCAGTGCAATGGAAAAAGTTACTAACACAGTCATGCATGGTCCTTCTCGTTGATTTTCTCATAGTTCCAGACATTTGTTATGCATATGTATAGGCAGCAGAGACTTTTTTCTTCCCATCAGTGGCTTTATCAATATAATTCTTCTCATGCATGTCTGTGGTTTTGAACACTTTAGTAAGTTGATGAAAATGTTGCAATTTCTCATGTGCATTTGTTATTTTGCTCTTTGCATTTTTTTGTTTTCAAATTGGTGGTCACTGACCTATGCTGAAATTCATTGCAGTAATTATGCATGCTTTCACCATGCCTAGAGTAAACACAATGCATAGTTTGCAGGAGATTTAAGCAACAAGACAATCTTTAACATATTACTTTTAGTACCCTGTTACAAATGGAAAAATAAGTAAAAATAACTAATTCGCATGCATTTTCCATAATCTGTTACCTGTCAGTAACTATATCTTTCAAAGCCTCCTTAAGAAATATAGCAATAATTTCCTGATATCTTAACATTTTCTGTTTTCTTTGTAAAATGTGACCGGAGTCCCTTTAAACCAACAGTCACAGCCTTGATTCATCAGCAAAAAGCATCATCTGTTTTGAAGGCAATTAGAAAATCAATGCCAAATGATACCTTCACTTGTTGTATGATATACACTGGTACTGAATATAATAACAGCCTTTAATTATATTTCACAAAAAACTAACTTTACTAACAAGGATCGGCTATTGATAACAAGGGTTATAGGGATTAGGTGATTTGATATGATCAAATTTCATATAAAATGTTAGCTTCTCATTAGATGAAACATGAAGAGCTCATTGTAATGTCCACCAGAGGAGAAAAATAATACCTTTATTATCTCTTGATGAATTTTAAGACAGCTTATTAAACAGGTTTGTCATAAAAGTAAAAAATGTACTTGGTGTGTTATGGCTCCATCTAGAGGAATATTTTGTTGCATGCTTGTATTGATGTTGCAGAAAGGAAGATGGATGGACATAAATTTGGTATGGACTGTACTCTTAAAGAAATATCATTTTGCTTTTTGTAACTGTAACAAATAACAGTTACTGTTCCAGGCTTTTCAGTTTGACTACCTTGATTAGGTATAACTATTTTTCAGCAGCATATTCCGTTTTTGTATGGTAGCTGGTTTTTGGAAACCTGTTACGGGAATGGATTGAACCTTCACACAGTTGTGTATTGTGATGTTCTGACATGCAGTTTGCAGGTTTCTTAACCCTTAAAAATGCTTCTTTAGTTTTTGTCTATTTTAGACTTAAACTTTTTGTATGCAAGCTAGCTGGTACCAAAGCATGCATAACCACTAATTATAAGGATGACACTTCACACAACTTATACCTCAGTAATATATCAAACTTCACTCACTTTTTCTGTGACTTTTACCTTTTGTTTAAGCAAAATTGTTGGCATTTTTGCCAAAAAATACATCATCTTTGCCTTAACTTTTGTTGCTAATAGATATCTGCCATAACTGGATGGTTTATAAGATTTGCATTTTTGTTGTGTTCTGTTGATGTTGTTGTACAAAATGTTACTGCCAACTTGGAGAGTGCTTGTTGAATTTGCAGACTTGCTCATTTTGTTTAATGGCTTTGCCCTTTATCATACAGAACTAGACCAGAATCAAATTGCCCTTCTATTTCCACTAATTGTTTACATTTAGCTATCTTTACTACAGAGGTACTTGGCATGCAGTTCCATTAATTGAGCTCTTGTACTACCATTAAACAGCAATGTCCTTCTACCAGTTAACGTTGATTGATCACATTTGTTGACATATGAGCCGTGCCATGAGAAAACCAACATAGTGGGTTTGCGACCAGCATGGATCCAGACCAGCCTGCGCATCCGCGCAGTCTGGTCAGGATCCATGCTGTTCGCTAACGGTATCTCCAATTCCAATAGGCATGAAAAGCAAACAGCATGGATCCTGACCAGACTGCGTGGATGCGCAGGCTGGTTTGGATCCATGCTGGTCGCAAACCCACTATGTTGGTTTTCTCATGGCACGGCTCAATTATATTGCTTGATGTTTATCCATTCATAAATGAATTCTGTTGTGCCATTAGGCATTGATGTACTTATATGGTATTCCATCAGTTTGGTAACAGCTACAAATGTATCTGATGCTGAGACAAATTATATAAAGTGAAGGTTTAAAGCAACATTTTGTGGCATTTTTAATTTTGCATATATTCTGAGATTTATTCAAAGTTTCATAAGGCTTTAATGTTAAAAACAGATGAAACAGCTGGCTATTTAGGTATTAATTAAATGCCTTTAAATGACTTCTTCTCATGAACTGATTCATGGGTCTTCATTAAACTTTGTCTGGAGCATCATTATAAGGTCCTTTACCATGTTGTTCAATTTGGGACTCTAGACCTTAAAATAGTAATACCTTTAAAGTACAAGAATTCTTCTCCTGAACTGCTTGATGGATCATTATCAAACTTGGTCAGTAACATCATTAAAAGGTCAAAACTACGCCAAATTTGTTCAAATGGGGGCATTTTGGCCCTTTTAGGGGCCACTAGAGTTAAAATAGAAATACCTTTGAATGATTTCTTCTGATGGTTATTCATTTTTGGTGCATGACAGCCCAATATAGAAAAGACCTTTAAATAACTTTTGTTTTAATGAACAGCTGAAAGGATTTTCACTAAACATGGTTAGAAGCAGTCAGATGGTTATGGTTTTCTTCAGGTGAGCGACTTAAGCCCATTTAGGGCTCTTGTTAATACTTCTTTCTCCAAAATCTGTTAAATTTACATGAATTTAAAAACAATAAACCACTCTTATATATAACAAATTATAGCAGCAATCCTAGTTTCTAGTCTACACAGTTCAGTGAAGAGAACAATATCCCTTTTCAGGAATAGTGAAATCTTGTTTTCAAGTTGGAAAATATACCTGTTCAAGCTTTAATAAAAGAAGTGCTGGTAGGGGAGACAGGGTACCTATGGGCTTTAATTTTGTTTGTTTGTTTGTATTGGGTTTAACGCTGTTTTTCAACAGTTTTTCAGTCACGTAATGGTGGGCAGTTAACCTAACCAGTGTTCCTGGATTCTAGCTGTACCAGTACAAACCTGTTCTCCACAAATAACTGCCAGCTTCCCCACATAAATTATCAGAGGTGGAGGACGAACGATTTCAGACACAATGTCTTTTATCAAATCATCACGGAGAACATACGCCCCGCCCGGAAATCGAACTCGCAACCCAACAATCCGTAGACCAACACTCTCCCTACTGAGCTAAGCGGGCGGGCTATGGGCTTTAATAAATACACCTCAAATGAAGGTAACAAATGGGCAAATGATCTACTTGAACAGTTGTTTGTGTAATAAAGGAAATCAGGATTTTTCCCGCAACGTTGAGACAAAAATGTTCTGTAAGTTTTTTTGGGGGGGTTGGGGAGGGGGCGGGAGCAATAAGAGATATATAGATGGATAGTGATAGATGAAACTACATATCAATGATGAGGAATTGCCCTATAATAGTAATAATAAAAAAAAGTAAAAAAAATAATACAATATTATATTCTCCGTACTCCAGCATACTGGTTACTAATTGGGTGAGAAAAGTTACGCCAGTTTCTTGAAGTGGAATTAACTGAATGTCTAAGATCATGCACGCTTGTCGCAAAGAAATTAAGCCGTGTCAATTGGGTTGGCATAGCATCAAATTAAATCTTGGTTTGATCGAAGGCATAGTCTGAGTATACTAACGAGGCCTATCCCTCAAGTGTGCCTGGAATAATGGCTCTCGGATCAAAGAAAATATTCCTGCAGGATAAAACCCTATGATTATTCATAAGGCGATGACTTTGTGTGGGAGAAAGTGGAAGAATGGAGAAAAACATATTCTGATAGCAGATTATAATAGGCACATAAACAATACAAAAATAGTATGTACAGCACACACATTCTTATTATTCAAACCTTAAGGTGATTATAAAATATTTTTCTTCAGACTGTTGCTTGACATTGTAAATATTGTGTGTACATTGCACACAAGTTGTAGGCACAAGAAGTAAAAACAAAACTCAAATGTCTCTTTGAGGCTTTCATACTTAGAAGTTATATCTTATAATGCATAAATTTGAAAATCATGACCTTATTTTAAGTCATGGACGTTTGCAGGTCTATATTTTAAGCTTTTGCAAGTTCAGAAAATGCTCGTTTCTCTGGGTCTTTAAAGACCTGCTCCAGTCCTACCTTTTAACCTTAAATTGTCACTGAAAAGCATGAAAATCCTGACTATGAACAGTGACGCCTGTCAAAATAGAGTCTATTTTATATAAAATTCTATATAAAATATCTGTGGTTTTGCGTGCTAAAGTGTGGCGCATGTTACCTTATGTAATCATGGGTTGCATACACAAAGTAGAATTTGAATAGCTGCAGAGCAGGGCTTTAAGGTGTAAAGCAATGTTTGCACAATAATACAGTCTTGTTTTACATAAAATTGATGTTTTTAGTAGGCATGTGGATTTGCTGTATTTTGATGTGTTTTGATGTTGTCCTTAACGTGATTTGATGCCGTCCTTTACATATTTTGATGTCGTCCTTGATGTCGTTTCCTGTTTTACATTTGATTAAGACCTTATTAGATTTTGTTGATTAATGGCATGCAGGATAATTGGCTAGATGTCTGTGAACTCCTGAATAATTCTATTTGACCTGTAACCTTTTCACCATATTAAATGTATGTAAACATGTTCACTTTGACGTCACATCAGCCTTAGTCTTAACTGTTTGGTGCCAAGAAATAGTACTCTTCTGTTCCATCACTTTTATACATGAAAGATGCTACTGTTAGATCCACCTTATTTACTAACTGAATAGCGAACAGTGCAGACCATGATCAGCCTGCATGGATGTGCAGGCTGATCTTGGTCTGCACTGGACGCAAAGGCAGATCAATCACTTGCCGGCAGCAGGCTAAAGGTTAAATTATTTATAAAAAAAACAGGTTATAATTGTGTTGGTGTGATGTTAAACCCAATAGAAACAAAAGAAACACAGTGGTGACCGCTTTTATTAGCCCACCATCATCAGATGGTGGGCTATTCAAATCACTCTGCGTCCATGGTCCGTGGTCCGTCGTCCTTCCGTCCGTCAGTCATTCCGTCCGTCCTTCCGTTAACAATTTCTCGTTATCGCATCTCCTCAGAAACTACCAGAGGGATTTTGACCAAACTTTGTCAGAATGATGTATTGGTACCCTAGTTGTGTCCCCCTGAAAATCAGACTGGTTCAACAATTTTTGAATGAGTTATGGCCCTTTGTTTATTTCTATAATGTACATAGATTTATATAGGGAAAAACTTTGAAAATCTTCATGTCCAAAACCACAGAGCCTAGGGCTTTGATATTTGGTATGAAGCATCATCTAGTTGTCCTCTACCAAGATGATTCAAATTATTTCCCTGGGGTCTAATATGGCCCCGCACCGGGGGGTCACATGGTTTATATAGACTTATATAGGGAAAAACTTTGAAAAACCTCTTGTTCAAAACCACAGGGCCTAGGGCTTTGATATTTTGTATGTGACATCATCTAGTGGTCTTCTACTAAGATTATTCGAATTATCCCCCTAGGGTCAAATATGGCCCCGCCCTTGGGGTCACATTGTTCATATAAACTTGTATAGGGAAAAGCTTTTAAAATATTCTTGTCAATAACCTACAACATTCAGATTTGGACCACATGTATGGTTTTGAGTGGCAGGATGAACCTTGACATGAGTTGACCTTGATTTTGACCTAGTGACCTACTTATACATTTATGTAGCTACAGCCTTCAAATTTGGACCACTTGCATAGTTTTGTGCACTGAAAAAAACTTTGACCTTGACATTGACCTAGTGACCTACTTTCACATTTTTGAAGTACAGGCTTCAAATTTGGACCACATGCATAGTTCTGTGTTCCGAAATAAAATTTGACCTTGATTTTGACCTGGTGACCTACTTACCTACTTTCATATTTCTCGAGCTACAGCCTTCAAATTGGGACAACTTGCATAGTTTTGTGTACCGAAATGAACTTTGACCTTAAGATTAACCTAGTGACCTACTTTCACATTTCTGTAGCTACAGGCTTCAAATTTAGACCACATGCATAGGATTGTGTACCGAAACAAACTTTGACCTTGACATTGACCTTATGACCTACTTTCACATTTTTGAAGGTACAGGCTTTAAATTTGGAGCACATGCATAGATTTGTGTTCTGAAGTGTAATTTGACCTTGATTTTGGCCTAGTGACCTACTTTCACATTTCACAAGCTACAGCCTACAAATTTGGACCACTTGCATAGTTTTGTGTACTGAAATAAACTTTGACCTTAAGATTGACCTAGTGACCTACTTTCAAATTTCTCAAACTACAGCCTTCAAACTTGATGCACATGCATAATTTTGTGTACAAAGAACTTTATCCTTGAAATTGATCTAGTGACCTACTTTCACATTTCTCAAGCTACAGCTTTCGAATTTGGACCACATGCACAGTGTTGTGTACGGAAATGAAATTTGACCTTGAGCTAGTCATTAAGTCTTGAAATTTGGAACACTCAAAAATGGCACATTGGTGGGCGCCAAGATCACTCTGTGATCTCTTGTTAAAGAAGGAACTGTGGACTGCCGGCAGCCTTCTTTTCATAAATGGAGTACAGAGGTATCTGTCAAGTTTTGATTTATTATTCTAATATGCTTGTTTCTGTTAAAACGCGCTTACGCATAAATGACGTCACGTTAACGTGTGATGACGTCAATGTTTTTGCAATTAATTGCGACCAAGAAAATGTGCTACTAAACTTTTTTCTGCTGTTTTAGATAAAGGGCATGTTAGAATCAATTTAATATATAGAAAAATCGTGTTTTACTTAAATTAATACTCCCAAAGTCGGTTATACATTGGCGTAATAATTCACTCAGGCTACGCCCTCGTGAAATTATTCTACGGATGTATAACCTAGCTGTCTTCGTGTATTAATGATTATAACGTTAAAACAGAGTTTTTCTATACATGTTTTCTTGAAGATTTGCTGCTAATGAGAATGTATTATGTTAAAATCTTTAGTCACAAATCAGAATAATTCCTGCGAAACTGACATTAAAAGTTAAAGGTGCTAAGAAGATTTCTTATTAGTTTGCTAGCTATCAACATATTAGGAATAAATAGGATTTCCGCTAAAACATAAATTTGATTTTATCTGAAAATTCTCTGGAGATCCATTTTCGCAGGGATAATTGAATTGGGGATACAATTTATGGGAATGTTTATCTAAATTCTAGAACTTCAAACAAGGAATTAGTACTCTGAGATATCATTCTTAGAAGTTATAGCTTATAATGCATAAATTTAAAAACCATGACCTTATCTTAAGTCATGGAAGTTTGCAGGTTTATATTTTAAGCTTTTGCAGGTTCAGAAAATGATGTTTTTAGTAGGCATGAGGATATGAAAGATGCTACTGTTAGATCCACCTTATTTACTGACTGAATAGCGAACAGTGCAGACCATGATCAGCCTGCGTGTATGTGCAGGCTGGTCTTGGTCTGCACTGGACGCAAAGGCAGATCAATCACTTGCTGACAGCAGGCTAAAGGTTAAATTATTTATAAAAAAACACCCGCCGGGACATGAAAACCTCCCGTAAAAAAATAAATTCAGAAAAAAAGTTCTCTGTCGAAAAATCGTATCTCGGACCCAATGTAGACCTTTAGAAAATATTTGAAATTCAATATCGAGAAGCCCGGAAATACTCTTTTAACATAAATTTGATTGTTGTCTATAGAGATACACGCCTGAGGCATTAATTATCTTACCACCTACTGTCACCATTTGCAAACAATTAACCATTTAATCTTGCCGTTGGCAATTGTAATCATGTGCATGTGAGATTTTAGACTGATTCAATAACATCAAAGTAGCAGATCTGTAGTTTTGTTACAGTCTTAAATTTACGTCATTTTACCGCCACCTGCCAAAGTGTACTTTCGTTTTCGCTGACCTCAGTGTTTATCAAGCCATCAGAGGATGAGACAGTTTAGTGCTAACATGAGTTTATGCTTCTCAATTTAAATACTTGCACAACATGCAAGAAATCAACCACGATTTAACAAAAATTTGCAAGTTAATGTCAAACTACATAGAATTTCGGACAAACATGAATTCGGATAAGAGAATTTTATGAAATAAATTGCAATTCATACTGCCCGAAGAATTGACTGCCATTCCTTTGTGATGTTGCAGTAATTAACGGTAGAAGAATTCCCAGTTTAAATACATGTAGTATTAATCTAAATATGGACAATCCATGCAGCAAAAGAACGACTTTCATTTTTGTTTTAACAACTTCATTTCTTTCAACTTCATTTCTGAAAAGAAATGACTGCCCTTAAAAGACTGTTTTGACATGATATCTCTGCAATCTTTTGAGTATTGTATGCTTAAGCATGTCAAAAAGATCACTCTCTCCAGATGCAGAAGCATCAACACATAAAATTAAAGCAAAAACAAAGTTCCTGATTCAATTAATCTTTCATGGAATTCTGAATTTCCTTGGATTAAGTAAAGTGCTATAAGTAATAATCATACAATACAATACAATAAGTTTTATTTTGAGTTGGCAAGAAGGCAGCATTACAAAACATAAGCTCTGAAGAGCTTTTGAACCGACTATACTATGCATTCTGTACGCAACTGTTGGCTCCACTCATCAAATTCAGTATAGGGAGCTTGATGATTTTTTCATGAAAACAGCTATGTAACATGTAAACAATGAGCAAATTAAAGTCTCCCTTACTTTTACCCAAATCTCCCTTCAAAAAAAACACCCTGTTGAGGCAAATTTCCCTTATTGACTGTCTGAAAATATGGCCTGTATGGAAGTTATATTACTGAACTAGTGTTGATATATGTATTGCCCCTCAGGTGTCTCAGAGACCATTAGGTACAACATAGGCCAACAGTAGCTCTATATTTATGGCACATTACTTATTTTAAGACCATTATCCTATACATTAATAGGGGCATCAGAAAACTAAATGGTCAGTTTTTACTTACAGAGATGCTCACTCATCAATGAAAATGTTGGAGAGAAATTATATAGTGCCACTTGTCCTCAGTAGAAATACATTATTACCTATTGAAAATGTCTACCAGATTACATCCCTGAAGAGCATGTAGTGTTGATGGTCCTTATTTGTAGATACAACCCTTTTTGACATGAAAAATGTCTCCAGAGCGGACAGTGTCACGTTGATTATGATCTGGCCCCGTGTTCACGAAACAATTTTCGATCTCAGCTGAGTTTGAGTATGAAATTTTATTATCAGTTTTACCAAAACTTCAAGGTTAAATTCCAAATGAGACTGACCACCAGTACCGAATAATCACTTTAAAATAGTTATCAACTTAAAATTTAGTCTTAAACATGCTATTTAAATATAAATGAGAAATTAAGTTTCATTATCAAACTCAGCTGAGACTGAAAATGTTTTGTGAACACGGGGCCTGGGATTGTAATTGCGGATTTGCTGATTCTCAAGGGTCTGCCCTCCTAGTTGTCATGGTCAAAACAATTATTTGTCCATAATGATCTGTATTTGGAATGTGGCAGCAGCGATCAGGGGAAATGCTTCTTTTCTTTCCTGTAAGCAGAAGCACAGATTTTAGTTTTTTCTTTGCTTTAAGCAGAAGCATAGATCTTAAGAGTGAATTCTTAGTGGGTCGACTTTTTAAAGATTTTAAGATTAATGTCCGATAGATGTAACTGAGTAGCTGGCCATTATTAAATCTGCTTGTTTAAAACTTTACGTGTGCACACTGAATGTGTATGTGAAGAAAAAATATGAAATTTGACACATTTAAGGCAGTAGCAGTACAAGTTGAAATCACAACCACGGTGTTGTACCTGTAATTATTCGCACATGAAATTGACCCCTGTGAAATGTTTAGTCATTCTTCATGAAGTTTCATGAAGTACTCCTGAACCATTCATGAAGGTACTTCATGAAGACTTCAAGAGAAAAAACGTGAACAGAAAATGAGACTTATTCATAAAAAGTGCATGAAACACAGTTCATGAAGTATTCATGAAGTGATATATGCATGAATTATTCATGATATCATGCACAGCTCATGAAGAGTTCATGAAGTCTGAAACACACAACTTCATGAAGTGGTAATATCCAGGATTTATTCATGAAATTCTTCACAGTTCTTGTTCATGAAGAGTTCATAAACATTCATGACCAAAATTCTTGAAAATATACTTCATGAAGAGTTCATGAATTTTTTGGTTCATTATTTTAATGTCTCATTTTCTGTTCATGAATATTTCATGCATGAATAATGCATGAAGAAAAATGCTTGAAACTTAATGGACAAAATTATGAGCATTTTTTGAATTTATGAAGTATAATTTGACCCAAGAACTGCTGATATTCATATTCGTCTGAGATTTTGCAGCTAAGGCGAAAATGATGGTCAGATGCCAAGCTTCAATTTGCTTGTAGGTATTGATCATTGTACACTGGTTGAGAGTGACAACATGCATAGTCAAGAGAATTTTAATTTTGCCACGTGCTTAAGTAGGGTTGTGTGTAACTTGTCAGCAAAATTTACTGTTTACCAAAACTGAGCAACCAAAAAATGAAATATCAGCAGAACTCACAGTTTGAAGTTGATTGCCCATAATGGTGAAATTATTCTTTCTGCTGTGTAAGGGGAATCGTGTTAAAAGGTTGTTGTCAGTTTTCATTATTTGTTATGAAATAAAAATCATTTTATGTCATATCAGAAAATGTGTTAAACTGTTAATGCAGACAAATAAAATAAGACTTTCTGGGGATTAAACAAGTTTTGTTGACAAGTAAATTTGATTTACAGGTTGTCTGGGGACTTAAAACACATCTAATCTTCAATATCAGACATGGTCTGGCAAATTTTTTTTAGGAGAGGCAAATTCATTTCACAAATTGTTTTCAGAATAATGGTAAAAGAAACTTATTTGTCTCAGACAAATAATTACTGACAATTTACAACATGCACATTCTTTCTTACATGCCTTATTCGTCAATAAATGTAAGAAATAAATTTTGTAATAGTAGCAAAGGAATTTGCACATTCATAAATTTCAACATTTGAGCCATTCTTACACCCAGGGTGTATGTATATAAGACGAGTTTTTCCAACACCATCAAAAACACGGGAAAATCCTGTCTGGCATGCAAGAAATATGCTAAGAATTCGAAGCAACTTCTGCGTGATCATAAGAGGCGACTTGTACATTCTGAACACTTGGTTTTACTACATCTGTAATTCCAGCAGATAATTAAAGAATTTGATTCCATACCTCATATTTTTATTTCGAGGAAAGTAAGATGTGGAAACAATATTGTCCTGTTTTGCACCATATAACTTGAAAAATGTGTTGGTTTGTGGGTGTGCTAGCTGTAAAACTGGAACCAGCTTGACTCACTACAAGTAAATAGATATGTAAGCAGGATCATGGTTCTTTACTTCAATGGAATTAATATCAAAATATGATCGATAAACCTCATTGTGCATGTACATCATATATATATTTAATGATAGCACTGCAATACTTCAGTTATCTTTGACTTCGGCTATTTTATTTACTATATTTAGCAAAAATATTCATAATCTTCCAACAGAAAACAAACTCGACTAAATTAAGTCTGTTGCAGAAATACTGTATATAGTGATAAGATAAAAGTCGACAAATTTTTCAGCATACAATAGTCAATAAATTATACTCTCGGCATTTTGTGAGGCAAATATATTCATAATTAAGTTTAGCGATAAAAAGAAATGATTTAGGATGAGTCTTGGTAATGGATGTATGAGCAATGTGTCGCGGGTTTTAGGACGACTTCACACCGCTAAGCATGGTAATGATAGCACACATATAACAAACCTAACGTTATGTAAAGCATAGGGAGAGATAAAGCCCCCAGAACAATTAGAGTGCTTTTGCTTGCAAATAGACAGTCTGGTTATTTAACTTGCCCAATGTACAGCACCGATACAGGCAAAGCCGTCTTTCCTGGGAAGAACATGCAGTACTGGCCTCCGACAGTTAACGGAAATAGAAATCTCTAAATATGGAGACCAGTCTGATCTAATGTGTAGGAACAGTTTCATTATACAGAACAAAATATGAAACTTAAGGTATTTGACATTTGACAGATGCTGATACTTAATTTTACGCATTTCCATATTGATATTATTTCCAGACAGAAATTGACATTTTCATATCTTACCTTTTATAGACTTGTTCTTGTTTTGTTATTTAACAATATTTGCAAGTCATAAAATTTAGGATTTATGTGAGTGGAAATATTCAGGAAGTTTGTTTATCTTTACTTGACTATAAATGAGATGTCTTGGTGAATGTGGAAATTTACATTGGCTGATATGTGAGTTCAAAAAATTCACTAACATTTCCATTTTACCAACTTTGCAGCTAGTTTGTCAGTCTGAAGCATTTGCAGTAGCTTTTAAACAACTCTTTGCATTACAAAGTAAATTAACACAAATGTTATATGAAGAGGTCTCACCTGATCAAAAATTGAGTCGGGGGAACTGTGGTTTAGTGGTTAAGGTGTCGGCTGCTCAACCCGGGGGGTTTGGGTTTGAGCCCTCCTGGGGTCACCACCATGCCTTCTCATACGACACCAGTTCTGGTTTTTCCAGGAAGCGGACTAAAGAGAGTGGTTCAAATAAGCTTGAAGATTTCATCACAATCAAGCTTAAATAAATTAGGCCAGAGTTTTTTTATCTTTCGTTTTACGGGAGATTTTTGAAAAATGAGCAGGGGGAGGAGGGAATAAAAATAAAAATAAAAAGCTTGAAAGTGAACATCTCGGAAAAAAATAAAAATAAAATAGAATTTTTTAAGATTTTTTTCATTTTGATTAACTTTCGTTTCAGTTTTTGTTTACTTGTGTTTGTGTCCAGTATTTAATATTGTGATGTATTGTTATGTTTTAAGACTATAAAAGCCATTTATACAGGATGAACATTGAATAAAATTTTCATGCATGCTTGTGAATAAACTGCTTCAGGCACTGTAACTCACACTGGCAAGTCTTTAAAATTCAGAAAGCTTGTTTTACTTAATTTAAGTGGAAGACAAAAATTATTTTATCTGTTACAACAGCCACAGTAAATTTCAGTGACAGCAAGTGGAGACTAAACACATGATCATCTGGTATAAAGTGGCTTAGTAGTGTAGTAGTTTTGGTGGTTTGGTTTGCTTGCATCTTCTGCTGTGTAACCTCTGCTTTTTATACATAATATTTACTTATTGTATCTTTCACCAATGTCATCTTTAACAGCTAACTTTACAGTTTATGCCAGCTCATAATATACTGGGTTTTATCAGCAAAATAAAGTATTTAATAACTTTGAATAACAGTCACAGTGCAGAGGGCAAGATTTTTTTTCAGTGATGAAAAACGAAAGATAATCTAGCAAAAAGTAATCTGAAAATTTACCTCATTTAACTCTGTAATTTGCACCTTTTTATAATACACTTAGTTCAAGTACTGAAGTTGCTTCTGTAATTTGCACCTTTTTATACTACACTAAGTTCAAGTACTGAAGTTGCATCACTTTTTGTCAAAATATTGTCTCCAATAAAAAATATTCTTTATTATTCTTTATACACTTATGAATTCTATTGAAGTTACAAAAGAAATGGACCATCTGTCTGAGATTTTGCCAACAGCCCAACACTACCAGCTGCTTTATGCCAGACAGTCAGTCCAAACCCTGTGTAAAGTGTGAGGGGTCACCATTGAAATAAAAATGTAAAAAAAAAATCTGCTGTTACAAACATTTATTTGTTCTGCAAACAACTAATGTTTTGAATAAAATTTAATGTCAAAGCACCTTTGATATTGTATTACCTTTCTATGGCAAACTTGTAAGTTGAATCTATTGAAAACAAAATGTGAGTAAGACAATCTTTAGACAATTTAATACTTTTAATATTGTCACTTTTATGAAAGGAGTATTCTGTACAATAGTATTATTTCCCGAAAAATATAAAGTTTGAAAAGTGTCTAAAAAAATTTGGACACAATCATCGTCCATCCACCCGTGTAGAAAGAGAGAAAAAAACCGTTAAAGATTATCGGTAATTCAGTGATAAACTAAATAATGTTGACCTTGTTTTCATGATCAATTTACACCCCCTCTAAGAGCTAAAAGAAGTGTGTCAGTATCTTGACATCTGAAGCGGAGATCAAAGCGGTATTTTTGCTTGAGATTGTCATGGCATTACGTCATGTTTTCGCGCCATGTGACATATCACTGTCTGATCGTACCGCATCTGTTCTTAAAATTGAGAAATAGAAATCGATAAAAAAATTCTTCTTTAATTTGTTATCAAAAGCGAATGTGCTATATCCCGTATAAAAGGTAAATGTCTCAAACGATAGTTACTATAGTGGATATCCTACCTCTGTGACCTATTTGCCCTCAAGGAATTTACATTATTGTTTGACAAGAAAAACTTGTAAATTGTTGGTCAAAAAATACATGTACAAAGATTCATTTAAAACTTATTAAAAACCACAGTGACATCACATTGCTTTATTTTAAAATCGCATTTCTACTTACGTTAACGAGGTCACGTAACCTATTCTGCCGCACTTGCCAAAAATCGTCTTACTCCATGTATTGAAATCGCAGCCGCTTTTTCATTATTTAAGATTTTTTTATTCTGTTTTTTGTACTTTCTGGTCAAAAGTCTGAATTTTAAGCCCATAGTATTCATCATTTATTTACCTTTAGAAAGAAATACATAACTAAGATCGCGCTGTTTGAATTTTTACAAATGATTATCTGAAAATTCGACCGTTTATATAGAATTTTGCCTACATTTCTGTCGATATCTTATTAAAATCATTATAGAATTCAAAAAGTATTATTTCTCAAGGGGTGTTGAAAACTTGAAGCGAAAATATTAAAAAATGAATGCTATACGCACGGTTTTTGTGTACGTGTCGATGTAAATTAGATGTTACGATAGGTCACACGTGCTTCAAGTGTGGAATGGAAAATTACCGGCATGACGTTTTGATATCTTTACGATTCGCAGGTAAATTCCAGTCAATCCAGGTAGCGACTGAACCATCTCAAAGTTAGTTGACGTTTTGTAGATGTAATTTCTGAATTTTGGTAAAGTATTAACTCGCCAATGCGAGCAGGCGAGTGGAATTTTACACCCTGTTAATGCCGATAAATGTACGGCAAAACGCGATATTTTGCACGCGTTAAACTCCCTTCCTGTGAAATAACGTCCAGGTGAAAATACACTAATTTTATTTTCTTTGTGGCTGTAAACAACCGACCGGCGGAAAAAATAAAATAAAATTCGGGAAAATGAATTTTAATTTTATTCCACTTTTGCAATATTTAGGACCGGCGCTCCCGTAAAACGAAAAATAAAAAAACTCTGGCCTTAGTATAAACGAAATCAGTACTGCTAAATTCAAGGCTACATGCAAGGGCTGTCTGACTCTTTACCATGACTTAGTATGTGGTAAGTAATTTGAGCCGCGCCATGAGAAAACCAACATAATGGGTATGCGACCAGCATGGATCCAGACCAGCCTGCGCCTCCGCGCAGTCTGGTCAGGCTCCATGCTGTTCGCTTTTAAAGCCTATTGGAATTGGAGAAACTATTAGTGAACAGCATGGATCCTGACCAGACTGCGCGGATGCGCAGGCTGGTCTGGATCCATGCTGGTCGCATACCCACTATGTTGGTTTTCCCATGGCACAGCTCATAGCGCTAGTATTGCCAGACAATCACTAATGTTTTGTCATTATTTTGACAATAATTTGTAATATGAATTAGCCTGTCCTTATAAAAAAATATTCTAAAGTGATTCAGCCACCTGCCAGAGTACAATTAACTGATACTGAAGGTTTTAGATACCCAGACAGTCAATCTGTAAATCAAATTTACTTGTCAGCAAACTTGTTTTAATATCCCTAAAAAGACTTATTGTATTTAATTGTCTGCATCAACAATTTTTACCATATTTGATTTGATCACAAATATCAAAAAAGAACAATTAACATCATTGCCCTAACCCAGCAGAATCTGATGGCAACATGACAGAGAAAATTTCAGGGAATTGAGATATTTCATATTGTGCTGCTTATTTTTTGGTAAATTTTGCAGTAAATCCTGTCCACTAGGTCCCAGGCTGTCATTCACAAAGTGCCGAGTAAGAATTGTGGGAATCGTTAGTGGCGAAGATTGAAAATTCTTCGTAATTATTTTAAATCGTGAACTTCTGAAAGTTTAACTGCTTCTTGTATAACATGTCTTTGATTCAAATAGTAAAAAGTCACTGGATATGCATCATGTGTCAGTTTTGCATAATTGATTATGCATGTAACAAACATCTTTTACATGTGGGTTGTTGGAAGTTTGGAATTAGCAGTTCTTTTTTGTAATTTTGACTGATTAAATGACTTTATTCCTTTATTTTTTTAGCAGTAAACAAATTAATCATCTAAACATGCAAGTTTTAGAAGATTCTTTTTAATGTGGTAGGAAATGACTTTTGCTGTTGTTAGATTTAAAAAAAACAACAACTTACAAATGAGAGTTTGTTGGGTCCAGTTGTTTTTTCTTGAGCAAGATGATTTTCATGTCCTTGACTATATAAAACAGGTATTCACAAGAGAGAGAGAGAGAAAGAGCGATTATAGAGAGAGAGAGAGGATGCAGTGGTCCTATAATGGAAACAATGTAGAGAAAAGATTTAACTAGAAACTGAACTAATTCCAAATATTAGAACATGTTAAATGATGGACAAATACTTTGTCTGACAATGAAGATTATGAAGACACGATCCTTGAGAACTGGTGAATCTTCATTGCAGTAATCGCGATCCCACATCATAATTAGACGTGACATTGACGACTCTGGAGACATCTTTTCCAGTCGAAAATGTTGTATTGGCAAATTAGTACCATCAGCACTACATGCTGTAGACATTTTCAGTAGGTGATGGATTTTTTACCGAGGACAAGTAGCATTATATTATGTCTCGCCCACTTCTTTTTATAATGAAGGAGTGTCTCTATAAGTAAAAACTGACCAATTTGCTTTTCCATGTTGGATAAAAGTTCTTCAAGTATAGTGAGATGGATCCTGTGAGAGACATAATTGTTTTATTGCTATCCATCTGTCAGTCAGTCTGCCTGTTTGTCACAAAGTTTTTTCCATGCAGCTCCTCTCACACCAGTCAAGTCATATTTACCCCAAACTTTGAAAAGTAATTATTGCCAAGGGTAGATGTGCATATCATCAGCACAATCTGGTTTGGTGATTTTTAGTGGAATTATGACCCTTGATTTGTCAAGGTTTTTTCAGGAGTCATTGATTTTCAGCAGAGTTATGGCTCCTAATTATGTTGTATTTTACAGTTTTTACACTCTTTGACATATACCACTGGGCTGATCGAAGTTTACCAAACCTCACATTAGTGGTCAGTGGGAGATGTAGCAGCGCAAATCATCGGCAGGTTCAGATTTAATGATTTTCAGCTCAGACACATGATTTGTGAAACTCTGTGATGTTGGTGCTACCACCTATGGCACTTTCTGGAATTCCACCAAACTTCACATGAGTGACCATTGCCAAGCCTGGTTGTGGATATCATTGGAATGTTATGTTTCAGTGATTTTTAATGGAGTTATGGCCCTTATGGCCTTATGTCACATTTTACAATGTCTGCGTGGTAATTTAAGGCATGGGAGAAATATTTTTCATTAAAAACAATCTCTTGTTTTGGAAAGAATGTTTGCCTATTATGGTCTCCAAGACACCTTTTCTGTGTGGCAGATTGAAGAGTGAACCAGGCTGTACAAATTTAAAGGTGTCCAATGAAAATTTGTGAAAAATGCTCAGACACCAGATGTTTTCAATTTTTATACGCCCAGAGGGACGTAATTTGTTACGACGCTGGTGTTCGTCCGTCCATTACCCATTTCTTGTCTGCTCTGTAACTCTTAAACCCCTTGAATGATTTCAAAGAAACTTGACACAAATGTTCACCACATAGAGACAACCTGCAGAGCGCATGTTTTGGATGGCTTGCTTCGAGGTCACACTTAGGGGTCAAAGGTCATTCCTTCGGGCATATATTGCTCTGCATTGCGGTGCTCTTTTTATCTTTGAAACACTCAAAAACCCAGTTCACAGGATGCAGTGTCTGTGCTAAACAATATGTACCAGTAAGACATTTTCATATAAAATGTTCCTAAGAAATACTTGGACAATAGCTAGAAATACATAGCTTAGGCTTGGACAAAATGTCTTTTGTGTCAGTCTTAAATAATAGTTTTATTCATACACCAGGAAGCAATTAACCGCAGTCTGGTGATATTTGAACCTTTACCCTGCTATATTTCTTAAATGGACTGGTCTTTCATTCAATTTGGGCAGTACCATTTATTATTCATAGGGGTATTCAATGAAAATTTACTGGCTGAATAGCGAACAGTGCAGAGCATGATCAGACTGCATGGATGTGCAGGCTGATCTTAGTCTGCACTTGTCGCAAAGGCAGAATCGCTTGCCGCCAGCAGGCTAAAAGTTATGGTTCTAGATCACTTAATTGACAGATCATATATAGTATTTCGTATGAAGTTGCCGTTTCAAGAATATTGGAAGACAAGATTTCAGGAGTAGTTGTACAAGTATACACTATAGATTCTTTTTAATAACCCATTCATATTCACAGTCGGGTGATATTTTAGGTTCCAGATCACATAATTGACGGATCATATATGGTATATGGGTTTTCCCCATTAAACATGACTTTCTAAAAATAGAATGAATGTGTTGCAACACATGCATATTTGTTTCTTAACCCTTACCCTGCTATATTTCTATAATGGACTGGTCCATCTTTCAATTTGGACAGTACCACTTATTACTCAAAGGGGTTTTCACTGAAAATTTACTGACTGAATAGCAAACAGTGCAGACCATGATCAGACTGCACGGATGTGCAGGCTGATCTTGGTCTGCACTGGTCGCAAAGGCAGAATCATCTGCCGCCAGCAGGCTAAGGGTTAATTCATAAACCTGAACTCATATAATAAAACAGTTATTGACTCTTGAGCCATTGGTCCAGGATATGATGTGATATTCACTGGACATATATCATCATGTCCAATGGATCAAGAGTCAATGATTGTATAATATTATGAAAATAAGTAAATGGAAAGTTAGCCATTTTTTCAACTTTATGGCTTTGAATACAATAGGAACTCAGATGCAGTGAATAATACCCATTTCTGCAGCTACAAACCCAGGAAAGTCCTTGAATTTGATACAAGTCCATGAACTTTAAAACACCTGGAAAAGTACTTAAGTCTAGGTCAAATTCAAAATTTGGTCACCTGAGGTGAAAAAATAGGTCACTAGGTCAACTCATAGAAAAGCTTTATGTGACAGACTAGAGGCCAGATTTTCTATTTTCTATTCATAAAACTTTGTCAGAATGATTGTCACTTGGAAATCTAGGTTAAGGTTGATGGTTGATAATTGAGGTAAAAAACAAGGTCACTAGTTTTTCTTGAGTTCCCCACAGGGCTAAATTCCCCTATATAAATTGCTATATAGAACATTTTGAAAATACTCTGAAAGCGCAGGCCTGAATTCACAATAATTTCACAGCAATGTTCCTTGGGTCTGACCCGCTACCAATATATATCGTTCAGTCGAACTGTGAAACTCAGGTGAGCAAACTGTGGTCATTATTGCCCTCTTGTTTGTTTAATTCATTAGAGTCGTTACATCTTTCTTCATCAAAAATGGACATCGAAAAGTGTGTTTGAAGGTTTGCCAAGAAAAAAGTCACAGAAATATCAAAAATGTAAAATACGCATTAAATTGGAGATATGCTGAATTCTATATTAGACAAATGCCCTATAATTTCAACTTACATAATGGATGTAAATGAACAGTAAACATAATATCCCAGACTGCATAATGGCAAAGAAGAAAGGAACAATTGTTAGATTCTCCAAAATGCATCAGAGGGCTTCCTTGTTTGAAGTTTTATGAGCATTAAGTGTATCCCCAGTTTAATAGATATACCATGATCATAAATTGTATCCCTGATTCAATTATCACTGTGAAAATGGATATAACTTGCTGGACTCCAGGGACTAATGTCAGAGAAAACCAGATTTATGTTTCTGCAGATTTCCTATCAGATCCTAAAATGTTGATTGCTAGCAAACGGATGAGAAATCTTCTTAGGGAGTTTAAAATTAAATGTCAGTTTTGCAGTAATTATTCTGATTTGCAGATTACAAGAAAAAATTTGACTTAAATGCTCAGACTCATAATGTATTGTCTATAATGGGGCTGGCACCCTTTTATTGTTATGAACACATACTACGTTTGTTCCTTGTTAAATCCTAATTCAGAAATATTTGCCAAAGGTTTGATTATTATTTATCACAGTAGAAACTATTTTTGGATCCATGGTTTATGATTACCTCCCTTTATGACTATAACTATGTTTAAGTTCATAGTGCTTTTTCTAACATTGTATTTATGCATATCATCTAAATGGACAGCAGCTGCTTTATGTGTTTTAACATAAAATTAATTTTAAAAACTTTATGAAAGCCTTCTGGAACTTTGATATATTCTCAGGGACAGCAAAACACAATACATCAAACCGGACATGTACTTCAGAATCGGTTTGGGAGAAAAGAACGAAGTTGATGCCAAATTTTTAAGTAATTTAATAAAGACTTTCATTCTTTAAGGCTTCTTTTAAGGCTTCATGCAGTCATTAAAATATATATGAATTTCTTCCGTAGTTAATTAATGCCTAATTCACATTTGACTCGGGCGCCATGCAATAGATTAGTATATGATTTTCCTCGTGGTTTTGGGGGGCATCGTAGGTGGCTATGGGCTATGGCGTTATGTGTTCACATTATATACGAGCATCATGCCATTTCTGTACAGGCTCTCAGGGGAAGGACGGGAGAAATCCGTATGAATGCTGCGCGGAGATTATATGGAAATCGTGCAATTTCAGTGCAGTTGCCATGCAGTCTCCGCAAGCTTCCCACGGAAATCGTACAACACAAGTATGGCTTCCATGCACAGGTTACATGGAGAAGATATGGTGACTGCCAGGGTTGCAGTCATTGCCTGCTCTCTTCTCCTGACCTGGCTCAGCTGCAGCCGCAGTTATGCCGCTCTGAATCTTAGTGGAACTATCATTTCTCTGAGAGACGGCCAATATAAATAACCATCTGAAGAATGTTTTACTCATATAACAAGGCTGCCGCACAGCAATGTTGCGGCTGCTGTAGAGTTGCCACGAGATGATTGCTCAATATCCATGTGTTTTCACGGGTACTGCACGGGCAGCGAGCAGCAACCTTGTGGCAGCTGCTGTGCGAAGGTGCTATGAGTCTACAATCTGCGTAAGATTTCTTTTTTGGCACCATGTCTACAGAAAATCCTGCATTAGCTGCATGATCAGCACGCGGCCTCCTAACCATGCCCGTGTGGGGATTGTGCAGTCCCCTGTCAAATGTTTATTCATACTTCATGAGGTACTCATGAAGCATTCATGACTTCTTCATGAGGAGACTTCATGAAGTCTTCATGACAAAAACATGAAGTGCAAATGAGACAAATGCATCAGCAGCTCATGAAAACAGATTTATGAATTATTCATGAAGTGGTAAATGCATTAAAAATGCATGAAATTAAGCATAGCCTGTGTTTATGAAGAATTCATGAAGTTTGTATTTATTTATCTTTATGAAAATATTCCTGAAAAAATGCTTCATGAAGAATTTATGCATTATTTTGTTCTTTATTTCATTGTCTCATTTGCACTTCATGTTTTTTCCTTGAACACTTCGAGAATAAAATTTTAATATTCTTATAACTTCATGAGGACATTTGTGCTTTTCTTCAATGTTTCATGAACAATACAAAACATTATAAAAGGACTTCTTTGCCTTAAGTGATACAGTAATCCATCATATTTTCAGTTACTAAATACCTGTACCAATTAAGTAGTATCCATGCACTTGTTATTAAGAACTGAGATAATGTATTGAAATTCATGAAACATAAATTTTGATTTTCATGAATATTTATTCATTAACTATTTTTGTAAAAAAAAAAAAAACAACAACAACCTGGTAGGAGTGTAACACTATGAAACCTGAGAGATCTGCATGTAATGGAATTCTTTGAACAATATGGTATAGCTTGATACAAGAAAAATTCCTGTAGGTCAAAGAGTTGTTCAGTTAGTGTCTAGAGATTGTTTTAGTATCTGCTGAACCACTGTGACAATGACATTTTCCACCCTCGACAAATGACATGTTGAGCAAACAGTAAACTAGAGTGGGATTGGGAGCATAATAAGAGGTAAACAATTGCTGTATAAAATACAAAACATTAAGTTAAACAATGTATAATTTAATTTGATCCCAAGATTGAAATTCAGATACTAGATTTGTTTCAGGGTCGTGAAAACTTGTGACATTTTAAAAAAGTATATATATATTTTTAAATGAACGATTTATGACAACACCATAGTTACTTATTTGATATCCAGTACACTCGTGTTCCTTTTAAACCATTCCTAACTGTAGTATGATAAATAGTTCCTTCTCATTTGCTGCACAAACTTCTAAAAAATTGCTGATTCACATCTGCAAAAAATTTCCAAGCATGCTACAAAATAATGGAAACTGATCATGTGACATTATGAATTTAATTTTCATGAACATTCTTGAACTTATTCATTTATTGTAAAAGGTAAACCCAAGTTTTATGTTTAAGGAATGAACAGTTTAGAAACTCACAATTGAGTTCAAGAACTGGTACTGAACTAGAAAAAGGTTTTGAATTTTAGTACTTTTAATGAATCATAGATATACTCATTAAATGTTCATGACTTTTTCTTAAGAACACATAAAGAATTCTTAAACTGCTCATAAAATGTTCATCATTATTTTCAAGAAATTTTCTTGAATTCTGTAGGTATATTGACATTCATGAAAAAATCTTGATTCATTCTTAAACTTGTTCATGAATATTTCAAGGATTTTATGAATCTGTCAATAATGCTTGATTCTTCATAAAGTAGATCAAACTACACTTCATGCATAAAACTTCATGAAGTCAGATTAAGAAGTGATCCAGAACAGTTCATGAATAATTCATAATGGTGATGAAAACTTCATGATTTCATGAATTTCATTTTGCCAGGGGTGCCACTTGTGACATATGTCTATTGGCTACAGGCATTAGATTTTTTTAAAATTTGTATAACTTTTCGCTAAACAAAATTGTAGAAGCTGCGGAGCCCATGAATCCGTATGAAAATCACACTGCCATCTCCTGCCTCCTCATGGAAGCCACACGGAAAGGAGGATATGGGCTGTCTACCCGCAGAGGCATCGCAAAGGCCAAATGTGAACTAGGCATAAATACCATAATTTGTTAATGGAATACATTTTCTCCAATCATCTGTTTTCTCCCACATAAAGTCGTCACCTTATGAATAACCATAGGGTTTTATCCTGTAGAAAATTTTCCTTGATCCAAGAGCCATTATTCCGGGCACACTTCAGGGATAGGCCTCGTTAGTATACTCAGACTATGCCTTCGATCAAACCAAGATTTAATTTGATGCTATGTCAACCCAATTGACACGGCTTAATTTCTTTGCGACAAGCGTGCATGATCTTAGACATTCGGTTAATTCCACATCTAGAAGCTAGCATAACTTTTTCTCACCCAGTTAGTTACCAGTATGCTAGAGTACAGAGATATAATTATATTGTGCTTTATTACTACTAAGTGTAGGATTTTTATTAGCTCACCTGTCACAAAGTGACAAGGTGATCTTTTGTGATCCCGCGGCGTCCGTCGTCCGTCCGTGCGTCCGTGCGTGCGTCCGTCCGTAAACTTTTGCTTGTGACCACTCTAGAGGTCACATTTTTCATGGGATCTTTATGAAAGTTGGTCAGAATGTTCATCTTGATGATATCTAGGTCAAGTTCGAAACTGGGTCACGTGCTTCAAAAACTAGGTCAGTAAGTCTAAAAATAGAAAAACCTTGTGACCTCTCTAGAGGCCATATATTTCACAAGATCTTCATGAAAATTGGTCAGAATGTTCAACTTGATGATATCTAGGTCAAGTTCGAAACTGGGTCACGTGCCGTCAAAAACTAGGTCAGTAGGTCTAAAAATAAAAAAACCTTGTGACCTCTCTAGAGGCCATATATTTCATGGGATCTTCATGAAAATTGGTCAGAACGTTCACCTTGATGATATCTAGGTCAAGTTCGAAACTGGGTCACGTGCCTTCAAAAACTAGGTCAATAGGTCAGATAATAGAAAAACCTTGTGACCTCTCTAAAGGCCATATTTTTCATGGAATCTGTATGAAAGTTGGTCTGAGTGTTCATCTTGATGATATCTAGGTCAAGTTCGAAATTGGGTCACGTGCAGTCACAAACTAGGTCAGTAGGTCTAAAAATAGAAAAACCTTGTGACCTCTCTAGACGCCATATATTTCATGAGATCTTCATGAAAATTTGTCAGAGTGTTCATCTTGATGATATCTAGGTCAAGTTCGAAACTGGGTCAACTGCAGTCCAAAACTAGGTCAGTAGGTCTAAAAATAGAAAATCCTTGTGACCTCCCTAGAGGCCATATTTTTCAATGGATCTTCATGAAAATTGGTCAGAATGTTCATCTTGATGATATCAGAGTCAGATTTGAAACTGGGTCACATGCGGTCCAAAACTAGGTCATTAGGTCAAATAATAGAAAAAGCTTGTGAACTCTCTAGAGGTCATATTTGTCATGGGATCTGCATGAAATTTAGTCAGAATGTTCAACTTGATGATATCTAGGTCTAGTTCGAAACTGGGTCACGTGCGGTCAAAAACTAGGTCAGTAAGTCAGATAATAGAAAAACCTTGTGACCTCTCTAGAGGCCATATTTTAAATGGGATCTGCATGAAAATTGATCAGAATGTTCATCTTGATGATATCTAGGTCAAGTTCGAAACTGGGTCAACTGCGGTCCAAAACTAGGTCAGTAGGTCTAAAAATAGAAAATCCTTGTGACCTCCCTAGAGGCCATATTTTTCAATGGATCTTCATGAAAATTGGTCAGAATGTTCACCTTGATGATATCAAAGTCAAATTTGAAACTGGGTCACGTGCGGTCCAAAACTAGGTCATTAGGTTAAATAATAGAAAAACCTTGTGACCTCTCTGTAGGTCATATTTGTCATGGGATCTGCAAGAAATTTAGTCAGAATGTTCAACTTGATGATATCTAGGTCAAGTTCGAAACTGGGTCACGTGAGGTCAAAAACTAGGTCAGTAGGTCAAATAATAGAAAAACCTTGTGACCACTCTAGAGGCCATATTTTTCATGAGATCTGTATGAAAGTTGGTCTGAATGTTCATCTTGATAATATCTAGGTCAGGTTCGAAACTGGGTCAACTGTGGTCAAAAACTAGGTCAGTAGGTCAAATAATAGAAAATCCTTGTGACCTCTCTAGAGGTCATATTTTTCATGGGATCTGCATGAAAATTGGTCAGAATGTTCATCTTGATGATATCTAGGTCAAGTTCAAAACTGGGTCACGTCTGATCCAAAACTAGGTCAGTAGGTCAAATAATAGAAAAACCTTGTGACCTCTGTAGAGGCCATATTTTTCATGGGATCTGCATGAAAATTGGTCAGAATGTTCACCTTGATGATATCTAGGTCAAGTTCGAAGCTGGGTCACGTGCGGTCAAAAACTAGGTCAGTAAGTCAGATAATAGAAAAACCTTGTGACCTCTATAGAGGCCATATTTTTTATGGGATCTGCATGAAAATTGGTCAGAATGTTCATCTTGATAATATCTAGGTCAAGTTTGAAACTGGGTCACATGCGGTCAAAAACTAGGTCAGTAGTTCAAATAATAGAAAAACCTTGTGACCACTCTAGAGGCCATATTTTTCATAGAATCTGTATGAAAGATGGTCTGAATCTTCATCTTGATGATATCTAGGTCAAGTTTGAAACCGGGTCAACTGTGGTCAAAAACTAGGTCAACAGGGCTTTAAATAGAAAAACCCTGTGATCTCTCTAGAGGCCATATTTTTCAATGTATCTTCAATCAATATTATTATTATTGATTATTATTCAATTATGTCTTTATCTTTTCAGGATTCTTCATTTGGGGCGCATCTTACCCAATCTCTGTCTGAGGAAGAGAAAACGTTTACTTATTAGAATTTCTGCATTGATGGCAGAAAAATCATTCTTGAAATGCTCTTAAATTCTGCAAAGACAGAATTGTACCCATTCCTAAAATTTTTGACTTGCAATTATTAATAATAGAATGCTTTATTATCAGTAATCGCAGGCTTCAGCCGTACCGGGTAGGTGCCATTGGTAAAAAAAGACTGTGTTGAACGACCTGTGGAGTTTCCACTTTTTCTATTTGCTAAATTCTGTCGATTGAATTTTTTTAGCAGAAGTCCTCAGCTTTTAACAATTTGCAGTTTATCAATATAGATTATAATCCTTGCACAATAAGCATATATAAACAATAATTTCTGTTTACAATTACCAATGCAGAAAAGGGCCTCTTCCAGGGAGAATACTTCCTGGTTGATCATGGTTATCACTTTATTGTTTGCTTTATTTCTTGCATACTTATAAATTTTTGAAAGTCGTCTTGATACTAATATACTTTATTTGAGACGTATAGATTAAAAATATTTTCTGGTGATTGTCAAAGTAAGTTCAGTGTAATCATAGCTTGTAAATGGACTTAGATTTTGAAATTTCTAGCTTTTGCTCATTTATGAACATGTCATCAATCTTATTTGACTAACAACTTCTCTTTTTCTTCTAGTACTAACCTGAGCCTTCTGAATTTTAGAAAAACATTTTTGTGACAATTACTACATTATATATTATTGTGTTAAGACTTTGTGACTAAAAAGCTGATAGTGACAGACTGATTTTAGTGAATTAGTGATTTTAGTGAATTAGTGATTAATCAACGATAGTGACAGAGGAGTGTTAATAGTCATTCTACTGTGGAAGGAGGTGATCTGTTTGAGGACTTAGAGTGTTTGATTTTGATTGACAGAGCAGAAGATAGGGGACTTTCAGGAGTGAGGTAATATAGTTTGAATGTAGACAGAAATATTTCTCCATTCCATGATTCGCAATTCTCTGATATATGTTTAATATCATGGTCAGTACTTAGATGAAAATAGATGATAAAGTAAAGCAGTTGTATGTTCGTCATTTTAACTTTTACAAGCGTGTACTTTCGAAGTCTTCTGATAGTTGATGTATGCTTTAGACGCACAGTATAACTCCTCAAATCAAGGTCACTGAACACCAAGTTTTAAGAACTACATGACATGTGATATGTCAACCTTTCCTGTAGGTTTGGTATTTAGCTTATTTGTCATGTAGGTTCCTACTTTCCTTGCTACTAGAGTCCAAGCTTATAATTTGAAATGGTTGTATAAAGTTTAAAATATTTCTCTGTCTGCTAACAAACATCATATACATGAAAAGTTTATTTTATTGTCTGGTAGAGGGAAGTTGCATCATGTATAACTTTAAGCATAGATAACTTGTTTAACTGAAAAAAGTTATCTTTCATATTTATATTACCTAGGATGCCAAAGTTAAGACAGAAGTCCTGTAGCCAAGCCAGGAAGGCTAAAACTGCTCTAATGAGAGAGAAAAGAGAAGCAGATAGAAGGATTGACATCAGTGATAGGTACATGAACACCAGCATGTCTTTGATACCATTTAGTGCTTACAGTTGTATATTAGCATTTTTTTTACTTATTAGACTTCAAGAATGATTTTCTTCGAAAACCATGATGTTAATTTATGATTGCATTCCCCTGTCACTATTCATAAAGATAATTATCCCTATGCAAACACATATTGAAGCAACATCTATAAGGAAATAGGGCGAGTTATATCATTGAAGGCTCTAGTTTAAAATTTATCTGTGTCCTGTGTTTATGTTTTTCATTTTAAAGCATTTTGAGTCAGACAGAGAAGTCTTTCTCAAAATGCACCTTTTTGTTTTATATTTTCAGGTCTGTGATTAAGTTAAATTGTTGTGAGAAGATTGGTGTCAATCCTGATGCAGCTACGCCAGATGAGGGTCGGCATGACCCTACAGGTCCACTGTGGCCTGTGCCTAATGTCGCTTCTGCGTCTGGGCCATCTGGTATGGGTACAGATGGACCTTTTTGTCTGTCTGTGCAGGGCACTGATAAGCAGATGGGGGTCAATGCCCACCTCTCTGAGCCCTCTGGGCCATCTGCGCCTTATGATTTGCTTTATGATTTGCCTTATGATTTGCCTTGTGATTTGCCAACTGATACACTTGATGATTTACCAAGCTGTATGCAAACTGTTTCTAGTGGCTTACCAAGTGAAACCACAAAGGAAACTGATAAAACTTTCCAGTTCATAACAAACAATGTGTTCATCTGAAATAGAATCATCTGTTTTGACTGTTGTGAACTTCCATACGTGGCTGGTACATCTCAAGACCAGCGGGTTCTGATATATTCATCCTAGGCTCATTTCATCAAGGTGAAAGTATTTTCAGTGTAGAGTCACGTGGCAGGCAGTGCACATTAAATACTATGTGTTCCTTGATTCATGCTAATTATTCAAGGTTGAATAGCAGCAAAGAATTGGATAATGTTCTTTTAGATGGGGATTCATTATACAAGAAAACTGTCACAGAGCTCCAAAGAACAAACAGATTTAGGAATTTCCTGTTAAATTTTGATGAACTACCTGTCAATATTAATATCATGAATAAACAGATTTCTGTAACCAAGTTAGAGGTTATCTCTGGTGTTTGCACACAGCAGTTTGCTACAATGAGTTTGCCTTCTCTTTATCAGTCCTTGGATACTGCATTTACCAAGTCCTCTTACTTGCTCCTTATGATGGGATCAATTTGTTCTGCAGTGTTTAAGAGGGAAGACCAATATTTCTTTTTTGATTCACATTCACATGGTGCGACTGGATTGTCCTCAGAAAATGGAACATCAATACTCATTTCTTTCCATCAGTTACAAGATCTTGTTACATACATGTATGCCTTATATGACAGTATGTTGATTGACATAACAGCGCAATTTGACTTATTGCCAGTGCGTTTTGCCAATGTATTTTGTGAACCAGCAATGAGTTTAAGTGAACAGAAAGTGGAATTGGTCAATGTTGTTACTGCCACTCCTGGTTTTAAATGAATGGAAACTGTGACAAATAAGAGGAAAAAGAAGTCTCCTAGTCATCATAGTACTGCTTGTGAAAAAGAAACAGCTCCACAAACATCGAACTGTGATTCTTGTGAAACACTCATAGCAAGTACTTCAAAGATCAAATGCAAAGAAGTAAATTAAAGCAAACAAAAAAAAAAAAGATGCCTTCAAGGACAGTTTTACATGAGAACTTACATGCGGAGAAAAGACAATGTGAGGAATTCAAATACAAGGATAAACAATATTCTCTGAAATCAAAGCGCAATGCCAGACAGTCTGAAGAATATCAGAAAAAGATAGACAGCGCACGCTTCAGTCAATGAGCAATGCCAGACAGTCTGAAGAATATCATAAAGATAGACAGCGCGCACGCTTCAGTCAATGAGCAATGCCAGACAGTCTGAAGAATATCAGAATAAAGATAGACAGCGCTCGCTTCAGTCAAAGCGTAATGCCAGACAGTCTGAAGAATATCAGAAGAAAGATAGACAGCGCACGCTTCAGTCAATGAGCAATGCCAGAGAGTCTGAAGAATATCAGAAGAAAGATAGACAGCGCTCACTTCAGTCAAAGCGCAGTGCCAGACAGTCTGAAGAATATCAGAAGAAAGATAGACAGCGCACGCTTCAGTCAATGAGCAATGCCAGACAGTCTGAAGAATATCAGAAGAAAGATAGACAGCGCTCGCTTCAGTCAAAGCGCAATGCCAGACAGTCTGAAGAATATCAGAAGAAAGATAGACAGCGCACGCTTCAGTCAATGAGCAATGCCAGACAGTCTGAAGAATATCAGAAGAAAGATAGACAGCGCTCGCTTCAGTCAAAGCGCAATGCCAGACAGTCTGAAGAGTTCAGAGAAAAAGAGAAAGAGAATGAGAAGATGTCGAAAAGAAGGGCGAGAATAGTAGAAGAATTTAAGGTTTGGGAAGCAAAACAAAGAAGGAGAAACGAACAAGTGATGACATTAAACAAAGAGACTTGAAATACAAAACAAGTCAAAGAGAAAATTGAGATCAAATCCATATAATTTAGAAAAAGAAAGAATTGCAAAACAACAATGGAGATTAGATGCAAGGAGTAAAAATGCTGAAAGGTTATGGATAGGAAAAGGAAAGTTCTAAAGAGAAAGATCCTTCATTCTCAGAAGCTGAATTCTTGCAAAGAAAGAGAAGACGATGTGGACAAGATATTGACACTTGTATTGATCGCTTTCAAGAAAGAATATCAGTTGGGCCGCTGTATAATGCAGTTGCTGTCATCAAACATGGTTCAAACACAGTGTGACAGAAGTAAAATATTTGACTTGTAATGAGAAAGAAAAAATTTGTAACAGGGGTGGTATCAGTCGATAATAAAGAATGGGTTTGTAGAACATGTAATCTAGTATAAACAGTGGTAAAGTACCGAAATTGTCTGTTTTAAATGGGATGAAGTGGCCATGTAAGCCAAAGGAGTTGGAACTTTTCTCATTAGAAGAGCGTTTTAATTGCATTACGCATACCGTTTATGCAGATTAAGAGAACTCCCAAAGGTCAGCCAGTTGTCAATTAAAGGAAATGTTGTAAATGTACCAGTTGATATTCAACCTGTAGTAAATGCATTACCAAGACCTTTTGATGAAAATGTTACGGTGCCAGTAAAATTGAAAAAAAAAAATGTCTTTCAAGTCATGAGCTTTCTCTGAAAATGTTAGACCCCACAAAGTACTTGTTGCATTACATTGGTTAATGAAAAACAGTGAACTTTATAAAATGCTAATGTAGAAATCGATGAGCATTGGATTGAAAGTGTAACAGCAAACAGTAATCAAATATTAAATGAATTCTTTGAGTCTCAAGTGGAAATTTTAAAGGATACCAGTTATGAACATTTTGACTCTTGTATGGCTGACCTTTTTGAGGAGTATACTTATGACCAAGATTACAGCACTTTATTGCGATCCTGTTTTTCAAACATTAATAAAGCATGCAATTAAATTTTGACGTTGAGGACTTTGAAAAGTTTCTGCTGAAATCATGACCATTTTACATGTGAAGAAAATCAAGACATCAAACTTTAGATATTACTGATAATAGTGAAGAGCTGTATGATTCAGATGCAGAAGAAGTCGCACAGGAAAATGTTGGAAATATTGACACTTTACTAGATGATGCCAACCTTGAAAATCGAAACATGACATTTACATTCGCACCAGGGAAGGTCAACGACCACTTAGCATATTTCAAGATACAGATTCAGAATATCTTTGTTTCCCTAGCATATTTTGTGGTAAAGGCGTCTTGAAAACGAAGCAAGAATTGTGCCAGTAAATTATAGTGATATTGCAAAATGGGAGTTGAGAAGCCAAGACAGAAGGGCTGCTAATTGTGTGCCAAATATTTTCTTTAAACTGAAAAAGATACAAAATGAAGCAGCTGAATGATAAAGCCAATCTTGCTGTTAGAAGATGTCGAACAGGTACAAGTAACGTGACTGCAGCTCAAGTAATGAACTCCGAGTACATTGATAATATTGTCAGAAATGATGAAGGTTACTATTTATTTAAACAACTTCGAAACTCACCTTCTATTTGGAGTCTCGAAAGAAAGATGTATATGCAATGCTAAGACAGTTAGGTATGCCAACATGGTTCATGTCATTGTCTTCTGCCGACACTAGATGGACTGATCTTTTTGAAAATGTTAGCTACTTTAAATGATAAGGTCAATATTCTGATGAGCAAATTGAAGGACTTTCATGGGAACAAAAGATTAAACTTATTCAGTCAGATCCAGTCACTTGCTCTAGATATTTTGACACAGAGTACAAGAGTTTATTAATACAGTTCTTAAGAGTGAGCACAAACCACTTGGAGAAATTGCTGATTATTTTTACAGAGTTGAATTTCAGCAGCGTGGGTCTCCACACATTCACAATGATTGTATGGGTAAGAATGCACCAAAATACAAAGTGGATTCCATTAATGACTTGACCAACATATGTGGATCAGTATTTGACATGTTCTATCAGTAATCCAGCTGTTGTTTCACTGTAGAAATTCAAACTCACAAACATTCTAGAACTTGTAGAAAAAGAGAAGACAGACTTTGCCACTTTGGTTATCCACATACCACCAATTCCAAATACTATGATTTTGGAACCTCTTGAATTGACAGAGACAAGTACCATAAATTATATCAGCAGTTACAGAAAAAAAATGAATGATGAAAAAGATGGATACAGTATGTCATATGAGAAGTTTTTGACAAATGTTGTGCAAATGAGTGAGGAAGATTACATCAAATGTATCAGAAGTCATTGAATTCACAAAAGTATTTTTGAAACGTCATCCAAGTGAAATACTTGTGAATTTATATAATGAACATGTGTTGAAAGGTTGAGGGCAAATGTAGACATACAGTTTGTGCTAGATCCTTATGCCTGTGCAATGTATATAGTGTCATATATTAGTAAGTCTCAAAGAGGTATGAGTAATTTGTTACATGCAGCTGCCAAAGAAGCGAGAAATGGAAACTTGGATATTAAAAGACAAGTAAGACATATTGGAAATGTGTTTTCAAATAGCGTTGAAGTTAGTGCTCAAGAGGCAGTTTATTTGGTCCTTCAAATGCCCTTGACCAAAAGTACAAGAGATGTCGTGTTTATTAATACATCCACTCCAAATGAAAGGGTCCAGTTACTGAAACCTGCCTCTGTACTTGAAAATATGCCAGCTGAATCAACAGACATAATGTCTGACAATGTTATTAAAAGATACTCAAAACGGCCAAAAGTATTGCAGCATTATTGTTTAGCGGATTATGTGTCACTGTTTGAAGTGATTTATCCAGATGGAAATGGAGACTCTGATGAAAGAATGATGATGAAAATAATATGGAAGTAACAGATGATGAGGACTTAGAGGAAATTGAAACAGTTATAACTTTAAAAAGTGGAATCAAAATCAGACGTCGTCAAACTCAAAAGTAATTAGATATGTAAAATTCAGTCGCAAAACAGATGAAGAAAACCATTACAGAGAAAAACTTCTATTATTTCATCCGTGGAGAAATGAATTAACTGATCTGCTGCCAGCAAATTTCAGTACATACAAAGAACACTATGAGTCATTGAAAGAAAACAGTTGACCAGAAATGCTCTTATTATGAACATCATGCAGAAGAATTAGAAATTGCTAGAGATTTGGCAGAAGCAGAGTATGATGCATTTGATGAATAGCTCCTGGAACTCAGCAAGTAGAAGCTGAAACTGCTGAAGAAGAAACAGTAGAGTCAGAAACATTTATATATTTCAATCTGATAGAGCCGTTGAGCACCGGGAATATGATATTGGCATTGAAATTGGATGTTCTGTCAGTGCTCCACAATACTTTCAAATGAAAATCTTCTTTTCGATGAAGACTATAGATACTCTATTGCAATCATTAAACATAAAGCAGAAACAATTTTACAATCATGTTATACATTGGGTGAAAACCAAAGATGCACCTTTATATACTTTTCTCTCAGGTGGTGCAGGTGTTGGCAAAAGTGTAGTTATTAAAGCATTATATCAGACCTTATATAGAATACTTAATCTGAAAGAAGGCGAGAATCCTGATGACATTAGAGTTCTTTTATGTGCATACACTGGAAAAGCTGCATTTAACATCAATGGTCAACCATTTCATCTGCTTTCAAACAAAAATACAAACAAGCAAATCAAACATAACATGTGATGCTTTGAATACTTTTAGATCTAAGTATAAAAACCTGTCAGTTGTGATCATTGATGAAATATCAATGGTAAGCAATGGAATGCTAAACTTTATTAATCAGAGACTGCAAGAATTGAAAGGAACAAGAATACCATTTGGAGGTGTAAGTGTATTGTTGTGGGAGACTTGTTTCAGTTGAAACCTGTGAGTGGTGATTGGATATTTAATGATTTTAACTCGTGATGCAGAAGCTCTCTCAATAAACCTGTGGAAAGAACACTTTTCATTGTATGAATTGACAGAAATTATGAGACAGAAGGATGATTTGAAATTTGCAGAACTTTTAAACTAATTTAGAAGCAATTGTTTGACAGATGATGACAAAACTGTTCTAAAACAATGTGAAATAAATACAGATGCACAAAATTACCAGAAGGACTCGCCACATCTGTTTGCAGAAAATTATTACATGCATATATTCAATGAAAAAAAAAATTATTGATAGTTTAAACACGCAGAAAGTTTTAATACCATGTCATGATTCTGTTGTTTTCCCAAAACTTTCAAATGAAAAACAGAAAGAAGCCATACAGAAATTGCCAACAGATCCAAACAAAACAGCAAATTTACATTGTCAGTTACTAGTTGTAGTTGGAATGATTTATGATCAACAGTTAATGTAGACACTGAAGATGGATTAGCTAATGGAGCTTCTTGTATTGTAAAACATCTAGAATACAAGCAAGTAGAGACAAATCGACCAAGTGTCACATGGGTGCAGTTTGATGAGGCAAAAGCTGGAAATGAACAAGGATAAAATATAGAAACCGAGGATTTTACCATTCAGAAATAGACCATAAAATTGGACACCGATATTTGACATTGAAAGGTCTTTTACATACAACAAAAAGACATTTGAAAGGATTCAGTACCCTTTTCAACCGTCTGCTGGGCGTTCTGTTCATAGAGCACAAGGTACTACTTTAGAAAGTGCTGTAATTGACCTGTCTCAGCGGAAAACACGGAAAGTTCCACACCTACATTATGTTGCATTGAGTAGAGTTTAAATCGTTAGATAAGCTACAAATTCTAAATTTCAATGAGCAAGCTTTACAAGTTGATCAAAAAGTAAAGACTGAAATGGATAGGTTACAAAATAGTGCTAGACTGGAGTTGTGCTATGTTCCTTTAGAATCGGTGGATTCAACATTAAAAGTAGCTTTCAATAATTGCAGGTCTCTACATAAACATTTTAAGGATGTCAAATATGATCATACTCTCATGTCATCACATATATTTGGTCTTGCTGAAACACGGTTGTGCTATTCTGATACTGATGCTGAGTATGATATAGATGGCTTTCGCCTGATACGAAATGATCAATCGTCACAATCACCAACTCACAGACCTTCACATGGAATAGCTGTATATGTCAGAAATGAAATGAATATATCTTCATATTGCTCGTTTAATTCGGAAAATTGTGAATTCACAATTGTGAAGATTGTGCAGGGTAATCAAGAAGTGCAGATTGTTGTGTTATACAAATCTCCAAGTATGTCTGACAGTATGTTTCGCACATTCTTGAGAGATGAACTGTTACAAAGAGTAAGTGTGTCAACACCTATGGTTATTTTAGGGGATTTTAATATTGATGTAGCGGTTAAATCTAGAACTGTTCTAGAGTACTTATCAGAATCGCTGGTGTGTGGACAACTTGTAAATGAATCAACAACTGACTATTTGACAACTTTAGATCTTATTTTTTCAAACCTAGACGCTACAGTTGGGACAGTGGAAACCTATTGGTCAGACCATAAAATAATTTATTTGTATAAGAAATAATAAACAAAGTAAATTACTATTCATTTGTGCATCCTTAATGTGTTTCTTGAAAATATCACCCGTTTGGCTGTCTTACAGTGCCAACTTCATAAAAATATGAAGTTGATACTGTATGGTGCTTTTGCTTTATGTGGGTGGGCACCATAAAAACATAACAAGGGAATGTTTCCACTATTTGAAATAGTTAATAGCTCACCATCTTTAAGAATGGTAGGCTTGTCAAAATGAATTTTCTAATCAGTCTGCCAATATTATGTCTGTTGTTGCTTCTACTCTTGAAAAGACAATTATTGTACCCCCCGACAACAAAGTTGTTAAGGGGGTGTATACTGGTTTCAGGTTGTCTCTCTGTCCGTCCGTTTGTCTGTCTGTCCGTAGACACAATCTTGTGCGCACCATCTCTCCTCATCCCCTTGACACAATTTAATGAAACTTCACACAAGTGATCAGTAACAACAGTAGTTGTGCATGGGGCATGTTAGGTTCTTTCAGCAATTTTTTTTTTTGCAGAGTTATGGGACTTTGTTTTTTGTTACTATACTATATACATAGACACAATCTTGTGCGCACCATCTCTCCTCATCCCCTTGACACAATTTAATGAAACTTCACACAAGGGATCAGTAACAACAGTAGTTGTGCATGGGCATATTAGGTTCTTTCAACGACAAAAATTGCAGAGCTATGGGACTTTGTTTCTTGTTAATATACTATGTACATACAGTCTGCATATGCAATCTTGTGCGCGCCTAATCTTCCGAACCCTTGCACACAATTTAATGAAACTTCACACAAGTGATCAGTACCAACCCTAGTTGTGCATGGTGCATGTTACGTTCTTTTAGATGAATATTCTGCATAGTTATGGGACTTTGTTTTTTGTTACTATACTGTATACATACTGTCTATATACATACAGTCCACATAATTATGCAATCTTGTGTGCGTCAAATTGCAATGTACTGTGTCAGTGCATGCGGGGGTACATTCATCACCTTTAGTGATAGCTCTAGTTTCTCAATTTAAGCAGTCAGTGGAAAATTGCCATTTTACAAATCAATTTTTTTAACAGATGTGCGAAGTTTTAATTGGTAAATTCACTTTTTATAGTTTAAGTTATTTATTGCATGAACAAGCTTGATGTATCATTATGTTTTACATTTATCAACTTGGTCAAATTTGTGGTATGCAACAAATATTTGGTTGTTATGCTTTCTGTGTTTCAAAGGTTAACAGTTATTGCTATCATCAAATAGACCAATCATTTTTGAACATTGTCAGCAGCATGCAGTGTGTATTGTAAAAGTATTTTCATTTTATTGTATGAGAAACAATTTTGCTATTTGTGTCTTACAAAAACTTTACAGTTACTGTTGTCTCTCAGTCATTGGTTAATGTCACCAATACCTGTAAATAAGACAAATATTACAGTGCTTATAGAATGAAAAACAATTGACATAGTATCTTTAAACTTGTATACATAAGTAAATGATTTAAATTTAATAGGATTGTTAAAAGAATTATACTATGTAATTTATGTATATATTATGTGCTTGGCACTGATGTTACTATCTACACAGATCACATTGTAGCTCTTTCATGTTAAAGTTTTTTAAGTGTGTTTGTTCATTGCTTGTGTTAATATCTGTTTCTGTTTGATACTGTTTTCATTTTTGTGTTTTATCAACATATTGTCATTGTATTTGGCATTTAACATCACAACACAATGTTTTTGCCAGTCAAAAGTTAAATAATGCTAAATTACCATATTTTACCTTACTTTAACTTTGGCCACATGTGATTAAAAATATCAACAATGCAATAATGTATGCAAAAGTAAAGGTTCAAACTGCAACAACTTTTTTATTGTGTTGAATAATTATGACAGTATATAACATGCATAGAAAAAAAATCTTCATCTTTGACCTAGCTGTTAAAACCCAGTATCTGCAAATATGAAACATGTTCCATTGTTATCAGTACATATATCATTGACAAGAACTAGCTTTTGAAGACAATGACAGCATATGATATAATTGTTTTTGAAGAGGAACTGTTTTGAATGTAAGTTGGATGTTGTGAGATAGTTTTGTATATGGCTGTTTAGTTATTACTGTACTGGGGGCACTAATATTGTGCCGTATAAAGTTGAATTTACTTGTAAAAACAAATGCTTCTATGAAGCTGTACAACATGCGGGCATATCAGTGGGAATTTCTCTGTCTATAGTATGGATCTTTCAGGGATGTGGAGATATGCCTGTGATCCTTCTATTTGACAATATACTAAGCTCGCAATGCAAAATACCCAGTACTAATAGCTCTCTACAACTAAAAAGATATTGGTTACTTTTTAACCCTTTACTCCATACAGATACAATAGTATTGATTATTGATACCCAATACACTCAGTAGCATTATCTGTACACTATCTCCATACAGGTTATTGGAGAAAAATGCAAAATTTATACCTGTGTTACTCAGATCAAAATTAGTCTATGAATACTTGTTTTAATCATTTAGTGTCCAACATAATTCATTTTTAGAATTAAATTTCCTTTCTGATGGTATATTTTTCATAATTTTGTGATAAATATTTTTCACAATAGAAAGCTACAAACCTAAGACCTTAGAATATTATTATAATTTAGCTGTTTTATGCATGTGATACAACAGAAAAGAAATATTTTTACTGTTACAAATGCACAATTTTATTAATTGAAGGTAAATGAAAGACTAGAAAGGTCTATATTAAGTGATTTTCAAAATAAGCAAACCCATTTAATTAATCATTAAAATCTACACCCCTCCCAAACTAACAGAACTTCATAGATCATAAATTTATTAATTATATAATGTTTTGATAAGAAGCACTGATCAAAGACACTTTCTATAAAATTTGTTGATCCACATCATAAATAATGATGCAAACAACACCCTAATTGCATTGTTTTGACAGCTGTGCACAATAAACACACTTCCAAGGGGCCCTGGTCAATTAGCATAAATTCCATAATGTTGACAAGTGATCTATGGATTTTAATGGTTTTGTTATGGTAACCACACCTTTTATTACACCAATCTTATGTCTCACTTTTACATAATTTGCCATAGTTGAATGATAGAATGCAAATAATAACTTGTTTTGGGGTCACCTATGTACTTTTCCATCCATCAATAGCTGTCCTAAATATATAAAGTCAGTGTGATTTGCAGAAAATGCCACCTGAATTAAAAGTGATAATTATCAATAAATTACAATTATAACCACAAGTTTTTCTGAAACTGATCTTTTATTAACAGTTTAAACTTCACAAATATGCTTTTGTGGGCTTCATTGCCAATATATTTTATTGGTATTTTGCATTTAAACTATCAGTGTAGTAGAATGCGATAAAAGGAGTATCTATGGAGTAATGCATAGATGCGTTAAAAGGAGTATCTATGGAGTAATGCATAGATGCGTTAAAAGGAGTATCTATGGAGTAAAGGGTTAAACCAGAAACATATCATATGCTGTACATGAAAAATTATAATTTGCATTTGATACACAAGGCTTATATTGCAATGTCTATCAAACAATCTAGCATGTTTAATATCACATACTGTGGGCAAACATATCTCTTATTTATATATTATTTAGATAAAAAATGCCAGCTTGTATTACAAATACTATATTATAATGTATAATTTCTGTGGATATCATTATTCACAAGATTTATGTCAGCAATGTGATGCTAGCTAAATAAAAATATATTTATAAACTGTAACAATAATTACTCTTCTTGTTATTTCCTAGGACTAATAATGTCACTTGCTCAACCAAAGCAAAAGTAGTACTGACACTCTAAAGGCCATATTTACATGAATCTTGTACAGAGATTGTTGAAATTACAATGCCCGGTTGAAAAAAAGGCCTAGCCCTTAGTAGTGTGAATTTAAGTTCAACATAATTACCCGAGAGGTTACTCTTTATTATCTACAGATGGTGGACTAGACAAATTGCCTTATCTCCATGGTCTGTCCTTCCGTCTATTAACAATTTTTGTTATGGCATCTACTCTGAAACTACTTGGTGGTTTTCAATGAAACTTAGCCACAATGAACTGGGTTGCGTTTGAACAGGTGAGCGATTCAGGACCATCATGGTCCTCTTGTTCATTAATAAATGATACATCTTGAATTATCTTAAAAGCTCTAATATAATGACCAGTCAGTATATATCTGTCTCTAATTGGTGAAAAAAAATATGGAACAGTTACTGTTTCCTGATACTTCTGTGGAAAAATCAATATAGCTTCCTTATAATTGAGCCGCGCCATGAGAAAACCAACGTAGTGGCTTTGCAACCAGCTTGGATCCAGACCAGCCTGCGCATCCGCGCAGTCTGGTCAGGATCCATGCTGTTCGCTTTCAAAGCCTATAGCAATTACAGAAACTGTTAGCGAACAGCATGGATCCTGACCAGATTGCGCGGATGCGCAGGCTGGTCTGGATCCATGCTGGTCGCAAAGCCACTATGTTGGTTTTCCAATGGCATGGCTCATATTACAAGAAACGAATTTTAATCTTGTCTTATGACACTTTAATTTTCATTGGTGGTGTGAGACCCAGTAGGTACCACCATTATAAAATTATTAAGAGTTATGTTTCCAATTTGGACAGACACCTAGGTTAGAACAAGAAATCTGTTGTTGCTCCTTGCCTCTCAACATGAAAAAAGATTGTAGTGAAACACAGCCAGATCTGTTAGTGGTTAAGTATAATGCAGACACTACTTTGCAAGGTCAAGGTCACTAAATGAAAATTAGATGTGTGTCTTAATTTTTTCACATTCTAGGTTATTTGTTTAGTGCCAGTATTTCAGTAATGTAACAGCAGGCAGTGTCCAGCATGATAAGGGTTAAATGGTCTAAGCAGTCAAAATGATTTTGATGCCATTGGGTCAGGGTCAAGGTAGAGACATAGAAAAAAGTGCTATGTACTGGGATCTTCAAAAAAGATGATTTGAGCCGTGCCATGAGAAAACCAACATAGTGGGTTTGCGACCAGCATGGATCCAGACCAGCCTGCGCATCCGCGCAGTCTGGTCAGGCTCCATGCTGTTCGCTTTTAAAGCCTATTGGAATTGGAGAAACTATTAGCGAACAGCATGGATCCTGACCAGACTGAGCGGATGCGCAGGCTGGTCTGGATCCATGCTGGTCGCATACCCACTATGTTGGTTTTCCCATGGCACGGCTCATTTCGTCTTTTATAACTTCAGTTAGGGTTGACATACTGTCACTAAACTTGGTGTACAGCTGGTGTATACAAAGAAGTGGAACAAAATCGCAATACAACATATTACGTTGTTTGTGTGACCTTGAAACCAACAAAAACTAAATCAAAAGAGCAAAATGATTTCTGCTCAATAACTGATCTGAAGAACGTTGTATGTAGATTGATAGAACAGAAAGCTTAGGGGACTGTTTATCAAAGTCACTGTTAGGTCAAGGTCATTGTTACTAAAATTAGAAAATGTTTGAAAAACCTTGTTTTCATGGAAATTCCATGTCTCTTCTTTTGAATTGCTTTTGTCAGGATATCATTATACATGCTTTTCATAACATTACTCTATATATGGCAAGCAAGAACATCATTACAAAATGGTGCCAGACATAAACAGTTAGAAACACCACAGAAAGTACTTTTATGCTAGATGTAATTTGTAAATGGAATGGCATACAAAGTGTGTTAGTAGTAAATAGTCTTGGATATAACTTATTAATGAAACAACAGGGTTAGACATTAACAATTCATGAAACAACATGCAAGGTACATAATTGTTAGACATAATATTTCCTCAACTAATGAAACAACATGGTCTGTACATATTTGATTAATACATAGACATAAACTCATTCTAAGAGTGTTTCATTTTAAAATGAGGCTAGACATATTCGATTAATGAAACCCACGCTAAGGGCATCATTGCTTAAAGGGGCTAGACTCCATGCTATAAAGGGGCTAGACAAAATGAATGAAACTCTGTGCTAAGAACATTATTCAATTTGCTAATGGGAGTTAATATAATGAAAGAAACCTTATGCTAAAAACAGCATCATTGCTTAATGGGGCATAAACAATTACTGAAACCTTATGCTAAGAGCATCATTGCTGAACTATATTTTACATAATGAATGAAACCCCAAGATAAGAGCATCATTCCTTAATGGGGCAAGACATAAACAAGAAACCCCTTGCTAAGAGCATCATTGCTTAATGGGGCAAGACATAAACAAGAAACCTCTTGCTAAGAGCATCATTCCTTAATGGGGCTAGACATAAACAATGAAACCCCTTGCTAAGAGCATCATTGCTTAATGGAGCAAGACATAACCAAGAAACCCCTTGCTAAGAGCATCATTCCTTAATGGGGCAAGACATAAACAATGAAACCCCTTGCTAAGAGCATCATTGCTTAATGGGGCAAGACATAAACAAGAAACCCCTTGCTAAGAGCATCATTGCTTAATGGGACAAGACATAAACAAGAAACCCCTTGCTTAGAGCATCATTCCTTAATAGGGCTAGACAAAAACAATGAAACCCCTTGCTAAGAGCATCATTGCTTAATGGGGCAAGACATAAACAAGAAACCCCTTGCTAAGAGCATCATTCCTTAATGGGGTAAGACATAAACAAGAAACCCCATGCTAAGAGCACCATTCCTTAATGTGACAAGACATAAACAAGAAACCCCTTGCTAAGAGCATCATTCCTTAATGGGGCTAGACATAAACAATGAAACCCCTTGCTAAGAGCATCATTGCTTAATGGGACAAGACATAAACAAGAAACCCCTTGTTAAGAGCATCATTGCTTAATGGGGCAAGACATAAACAAGAAACCCCTTGCTAAGAGCATCATTGCTGAACTATATTTTACATAATGAATGAAACCCCATGCTAAGAGCATCATTGCTTAATGGGGCAAGACATAAACAAGAAACCCCTTGCTAAGAGCATCATTCCTTAATGGGGCAAGACATAAACAATGAAACCCCTTGCTAAGAGCATCATTCCTTAATGGGGCTAGACATAAACAATGAAACCCCTTGCTAAGAGCACCATTGCTTAATGGGGCAAGACATAAACAAGAAACCCCTTGCTAAGAGCACCATTGCTTAATGGGACAAGACATAAACAATGAAACCCCTTGCTAAGAGCACCATTCCTTAATGGGGCAAGACATAAAGAATGAAACCCCTTGCTAAGAGCATCATTGCTTAATGGGGCAAGACATAAACAAGAAACCCCTTGCTTAGAACATCATTGCTTAATGGGGCAAGACATAAACAATGAAACCCCATGCTAAGAGCATCATTCCTTTATGGGGCTAGACATAAACAATGAAACCCCTTGCTAAGAGCACCATTGCTTAATGGGGCAAGACATAAACAAGAAACCCCTTGCTAAGAGCACCATTGCTTAATGGGACAAGACATAAACAATGAAACCCCTTGCTAAGAGCACCATTCCTTAATGGGGCAAGACATAAACAATGAAACCCCTTGCTTAGAGCATCATTCCTTAAAGGCAAAGAAAATCTCCTATATAAGTGACCCCCCCCCCCCCCCCCCCCCACCCCCAAATACCAGACTTTTTAATCCCCAATATACAAGATCCTGTCTGGTCCAGTCTGATAAGGGTCCATAAAACCCCTGTAGACTTTACATGTAGCCTAATTATTGTCAGAGAATCATAAATTTTATTGCCTACAGGTAAATTGGTTATTTCCTGTGTTTTGCATTTTATTAATTGAAATGCTGTTGTTTTTTTTTTTAGTCTTTTTTCAGCATGTACACAAAATTATTTTAATTGTTAAGATACTAATTTTAATTGCTCAGTCATGTTGAGTAATGTCCTGGCCAATTAAATTATAACTCTTATAGCAAAGCATTTCTCACTATAAAATAATTATTCAAAACTTAATAAGAGAAATTACAAGTTTGTTTATTCAATGATTATGATCTTTTTATCAAAAGTAACAAAATAAAAACGAAAAAAAAGATAATTGCTGGATTTTATTAGAAATTAAAGAAGCGTTCAGTTGCATTTTTAATAGATAAAGAAGGTATATAGACAGAAGGATGTTATATATTAAAAATGCTTAATTCCTCTTGTGTTGTCTAAATAATGTTAACTTTCTTTTATGTATAATAAAATCCAGCAATAAAGATATATCATTGTTCAAAATACACAATAATTTATTACTTCTAAAAGCTATGTGCCTGAATGCATTTTTTATATTTTTGATAATAAAAAACAGCAATAATGAGATGTAATTGTAAAAAAAAACTTACTTTATTAAAAATATGATAAAACACTGTTGTATCTTATCACTTTGTTTATTTAGCCCTAATTCAATCAAGCTTTCTAAACTCGTTATAAAGGTGAGAACTGATTTGCTATAAAGGTGAGAAATATCACCTGCAATTTATTTACTGCACAGTAGCTATACAGTAGCTTATTATGATAAACAGAAGCAAGTCTACCAATGGCCCTGACTTGTGTATTGGCCCTTATCGCCAATACGCAGACCTTATCATCTCCATAGGCCATATACCAGGCATACCAGAATCAATGTCTTTAATGGGGCAAGACATAAACAATGAAACCCCTTGCTAAGAGCATCATTCCTTAATGGGGCAAGACATAAACAAGAAACCCCTTGCTAAGAGCATCATTCCTTAATGGGACAAGACATAAACAAGAAACCCCTTGCTAAGAGCATCATTCCTAAATGGGACAAGACATAAACAATGAAACCCCTTGCTAAGAGCATCATTGCTTAATGGGGCAAGACATAAACAATGAAACCCCTTGCTAAGAGCATCATTCCTTAATGGGGCTAGACATAAACAATGAAACCCCTTGCTAAGAGCATCATTGCTTAATGGGGCAAGACATAAACAATGAAACCCCATGCTAAGAGCACCATTGCTTAATGGGGCAAGACATAAACAATGAAACCCCATGCTAAGAGCACCATTGCTTAATGGGGCAAGACATAAACAATGAAACCCCTTGCTAAGAGCATCATTTCTTAATGGGGCAAGACATAAACAATGAAACCCCATGCTAAGAGCATCATTGCTTAATGGGGCAAGACATAAACAAGAAACCCCTTGCTAAGAGCATCATTGCTTAATGGGGCAAGATATAAACAATGAAACCCCATGCTAAGAGCACCATTGCTTAATGGGGCTAGACATAAACAATGAAACCCCATGCTAAGAGCACCATTGCTTAATGGGGCTAGACATAAACAATGAAACCCCATGCTAAGAGCATCATTGCTTAATGGGGCAAGACATAAACAATAAAACCCCATGCTAAGAGCACCATTGCTTAATGGGGCTAGACATAAACAATGAAATCCCATGCTTTAACAGCAAACCATTGCTTACTGACACAAGAGAAATTGATTAACAAAAGTCAAGGAAGGTACTTTAGTTAATTAAATCAATAAATGCAACAGGTTGCAAAGCTAACTGGCATTAGATAAACTCCATTAAAAGAATAGAATTTTAATTGGTGTTACATTACCTCAGTTAATGAAAAATCAAGCAAGGTACATTAAGTGATTTAATAAATCAATGCAACAGCTGGCAAAGAAGGACATTATAATTTGCTAACTGGCATTATATGAACTCCATTAGCAAAAGGGCATGCTAAATGGTGTTACATGAACTCAATTAATGGAATGGCATGCAAAGTACACCAGTGCTTAATGTAGCTATAGGTGTCAACAATTTTTGGAAAAAGAGCAGCAAATTGCTAAATGGTGTAACATGAAATTACTTAATGGTATGGAATGGCATGCAAAGTACATCAGTGCTGAATGTAGCTAGGTTTAAACAGTTTATGGAATGAGGGCAGCAGATTGATTTTTGTTGAGTTTATGTCTCAAGAACTAGCCCAGACAACTTTGTAAGATAATGGGGTAAGCCATTAAACAAAATGAGCAAGTCTGCAAATTCAACAAGTACTCTGGAAGACAGCAATGATGAATACATTTTGTACAACAAAATAAATCAACACAACATAATGCAAATAGGGCAGACATTATATTAATAGACCACACAAAGGGCTGACTAGACTAGCCACTAGACTGATAATCAAGACTTTGTAAAAAAAATCGACTTTTGTAATTTTTCTTTTCTTTTTTATGCCCCTCTTGAAGTCTTCGAAGAAGGTGGGGTATATTGTTTTGCAGATGTTGGTCGGTAGGTCGGTCAGTATGTCAGTCGGTCGATAGACCAATTGATAACTCAAGATCGATTGGTCCTAGGATCATGAAAGTTGATAGGGAGGTTGCTGATGACCAGCAAATGACCCCTATTGATTTTGAGGTCAGTAGGTCAAAGGTCAAGGTCACAGTGACCCTGAACAGTTAAACGGTTTCCGGATGATAACTCAAGAATCCTTGGGCCTAGGATCATGAAAGTTGATAGGGAGGTTGGTCATGACCAGCAGATGACCCCTATTGATTTTGAGATCAGTAGGTCAAAGGTCAAGGTCACAGTGACCCAGAACAGTTTAACAGTCTCTGGATGATAACTCAAGAACGCTTTGGCTTGGGATCATGAAAGTTGAGAGGCAGGTTGGTCATGACCAGCAGATGACTCTTAGTGATTTTGAGGATAGTAGATCAAAGGTCAAGGTCACAGTGACCCAGAACAATTAAATCATTTCCGAATGGTAACTTGAAAATGCTTTGGCCTAGGATCATGAAACTTCAGTAGGGATGTTGATCTTGACTAGCAGATGACACCTTTTGATTTTGAGGTCAGTAGGTTAAAGGTCAAGGTTACATTGAACCAAAACAGAATATTTTTTTTTGCCAAATAACTAGAGAATGCTTTGGTCTAAGATCACATTTGATACAGAGTTTACTTATGGGAATTGGTAAATGACCCATAATTATTGATTTGAGGTCAATAGGGTAGAACATAGCACTGTGACCAAATAATTTATTTCCTTGTGCAATTACTGAATGCATCAAGGGGGGCATTTCGTGTTCGACAAGCTCTTGTTGTGATAGTGACAAGTGCCAGTCTATTTTAGAGATCGATTGTAATATATATTATATGATATTGGACATAGGATATAGACTGGCTATATTCACAGTTCTAAAAATATAATGTATAAAAAAATATTATATCAGTCTAGGAGCTAATCTAATTAAGGGCCGACAAAAGTTGTTTTTAGTTTACAGATCTGTTATTAAATTTTGGTAAATTTAGAAAGATAAGTTATATTTTGATCTCTGTTGATAGTAACCTGTATTTTTTCTGAGATGTATGTCTTTTTAAGACAGTAAACTCTTTTGCAGTCAACTGGCTGGTAATAATTTACTTTTATAATAATAACTTTTGCTTGACAAGCCATTCAGTGAGTGTTTTATTACATAACATCCCTTGGAAACTTGTTTTGAATATTATATACTAAGGCCAGTTATATAGCACAAACATCAGTCATGTAATAAATCAAAACAGTGCATAAGCATGCAACAAAATATTTCTAGATGGAGATAAAAATCATTACAGACCAACAATTTAATGAGCCGTCTTCATTTAGAGATCATTAAAGTATTATATTTCTTCCCATAGGAGACATTAGTAATGAGCTCTTTAGTTACTCATAAAACTGCACTCCTCATCTTCCATCTAATAAAGCTAACTAACTTTTTACATGAAATTGTATCATATCGAATCACCTGTTTTCTACGTTTAATTGTTTTCATTAGCCCATCCTCATTAGTGAAAATATTTTTTTTTGTAAAATATAATTAAAGACTGTAATATTCAGTACCACTGTGTGTATCATACAACAAGTAAAGGTATCATTTGGCATGGATTTTTGATTGCATTGTCTTCAAAACAGATGAAGCCTTTTGCTGATGAATCAAAACTTGGCCTCTCTCAGAGCTAATGTAACAAACTGCTGTTTTACTTTGAATTTGAGAAAATTCATGATGTTCAACTTATTTATATTCATTTGGCTTCCATTTTTATTTATTTATTTTTTTTTTGTTGGATTTAACGTCGCACCGACACATGATAGGTCATACGTCAACTTTCCATTTGGCCTCCATAGCTGAGTTGTTACGGTTGCTGGTTTCAAATCACTGATTACTTAGAGTGTTACATTCTTCATATGGGGAATCATTAAGCCGCCTAACGGAAGGTCATTGGTTCTACCAAGGTGCCCCTCCCTCTCCTGATGAGTGGCACCTTGAGGTCGATCTGAATTCCTTCACCATCAAAAGCTGGAAAATTTGCCATTTGAGGTAATATTGTGTTTGCGCGACTCTAAACCCAACAAAAGAAGTTTTATTCATGGAATAGCAAAGTATTATGTTGCTCAATATGTGGGATGGTGTTGATTTCGTGGTGTCTGTCTGCACAAATACGAAGTATGGAGTCTCAGCTATCCTACTCGACCCGGCGTCCGCGTCCGCACTTTAGTTAAAGTTTTGGTGCACTTTCTCTTTATCTTTGTTATTGTACCCCCCGACAACAAAGTTGTAAGGGGGGGTATACTGGTTTCAGGTTGTCTGTCTGTCTGTCTGTCTGTCTGTCCGTCTGGTCGTCTGTCCGTAGACGCAATCTTGTGCGCACCATCTCTCCTTATCCCCTTGACAGAATTTAATGAAACTTCACACAAGTGATCAGTACCAACAGTAGTTGTGCATGAGGCATGTTAGGTTCTTTAAGAAAAAAAATTTGCAGAGTTATGGGACTTTGTTTTTTTGTTACTATACTATATACATAGACACAATCTTGTGCGCACCATCTCTCCTCATCCCCTTGACACAATTTAATGAAACTTCACACAAGTGATCAGTACCAACAGTAGTTGTGCATGGGGCTTGTTAGGTTCTTTTAGAAAAAAAATTTGCAGAGTTATGGGACTTTGTTTTTTTGTTACTATACTATATACATAGACACAATCTTGTGCGCACCATCTCTCCTCATCCCCTTGACACAATTTAATGAAACTTCACACAAGTGATCAGTAACAACAGTAGTTGTGCATGGGGCATGTTAGGTTCTTTCAGCGACAAAAATTGCAGAGTTATGGGACTTTGTTTCTTGTTAACATACTATGTACATACAGCCTGCATATGCAATCTTGTGCGTGCCTAATCTACCAAACCCTTGCACACAATTTAATGAAACTTCACACAAGTGATCAGTACCAACCCTAGTTGTGCATGGTGCATGTTACATTCTTTTAGATAAATATTCTGCATAGTAATGGGACTTTTTGTTACTATACTGTATACATACAGTCCACATAATTATGCAGTCTTGTGTGTGTCAAATTCAATGTACTGTGACAGTGCATGCAGGGGGTGGGGGGGGGGGTACATTCATCACCTTTAGTGATAGCTCTAGTTACTTGATGGATTTACTTTAAACGTAAAATAGTTGTTCCTTATCACAGGGTTTCAGAAATCTGCAAATTTATTTGTAGCCCAAATTTTAATCTGGAAGCCTGAACATTTAAGTTTATTTGGCAATGGCCATTTGGGTTTATTTACTATGTGCTTCTGTACTACAGTGGATGGAATGATTAAATTATTAGAGGTTTCATAATTTTAGCCATACGCACATTGTTATGAATTTTGTTCTCTTAAATAGCAATTATCTTTACTCCTTTTTCTCATTTTAAAAGATAAAACTACATGTCTTTAAACTGAGAAATATTATCAGGAGTACTCCTGATAGTCATTGCAACATAGCAATAAAAAAAAAAGGAATGCAAATCAATTTTTGAGTCGGCTAAAGGCTGAAAGCCTTTTGACGAGTCCTTGCTATCCAACGATTCTCTAAATGGACCGAATAACATGTGAAGGGATGTAGTTCCATTAGATTTCTCAAATTTCAAACAGTTCACTGCATGAATGAAGTTAAGTTGTGTCAATTCCCTTTGCTATGACCAATATACGATGTAATCTGTCATATTTATGACTTGTAATTGTGCAATTCTCGAATGTAACTCATTAAGCATAAATGTGCATTTTAAGAATTGCGCAGGCTTACAAAGCTTGGGTAACATCCAGCGAAAGACAAAAAATAGTTCCAGCAGGGCTCCAGATAAGATGTGTATTAGCGTAAATTACGTATAGAAATAATGCAAATACGCATGTCTAATAATTTCTAAGCGTATAAAAACGTATATAAAATTACAGAAACGCACACAATGCTTTTTTAAATCTGAAATCATCTGGATGCGTTAGGTAACATAGCCGATCAGCCTTAATTCTCCCACATTGAACGTAAACACGCATCGTATGATTTCTATAAACTTTGCGTGGGTTGAATTTTGCAGTCAGTAAACGGATAAATTATCGGAAGAAGAAGCTCTTACTGGTTTGTTTAGTTACTATTGATATTAAAAATGATTTTAATTCTTATTTTTCGAGAAATAAACAAATCGGCGAAACATTAAATTGTATTTTCTTGTAGTTTTTGAAATCGAAAGTAGATCGTCTATGTTTGGCGAAACGAAACAACTTTTTAGCCCACCATCATCAGATGGTGGGCTATTCAAATCACTCTGCGTCCGTGGTCCGGCGTCCTTCCGTCCGTCCGTCCGTCCGTCAGTCCGTCCTTCCGTTAACAATTTCTCGTTATCGCATCTCCTCAAAAACTACTAGGGGGATTTTGACCAAACTTTGTCAGAATGATGTATTGGTACCCTAGTTGTGTCCCCCTGAAAATCAGACTGGTTCAACAAATTTTTAGTAAGTTATGGCCCTTTGTTTATTTCTATAATTTACATAGATTTATATAGGGAAAAACTTTGAAAATCTTCTTGCCCAAAACCACAGAGCCTAGGGCTTTGATATTTGGTATGAAGCATCATCTAGTGGTCCTCTACCAAGATGATTGAAATTATTTCCCTGGGGTCTAATATGGCCCCGCCCCGGGGGTCACATGGTTTATAAAGACTTATATAGGGAAAAACTTTGAAAAATCTCCTGTCCAAAACCACAGGGCCTAGGGCTTTGATATTTTGTATGTGACATCATCTAGTGGTCTTCTACTAAGATTGTTCAAATTATTCCCCTAGGGTCAAATATAGCCCCGCCCCGGGGGTCACATGGTTTACATAGACTTATATAGGGAAAAACTTTGAAAATCTTCTTGTCCAAACCACAAAGCCTAGGGCTTTGATACTGGTAATGTAGCATCATCTAGTGGTTCTCTACCAAGTTTGTTCAAATTATCCCCCTAGGGTCAAAAATGGCCCCGCCCCGGGGGTCACATGGTTCATTATAGACTTATATAGGGAAAAGCTTTTAAAATGTTCTTGTCAATAACTACAACATTCAAATTTGGACTACATATGTATTTTTGAGTGGCAAGATGAACCTTGACATGAGTTGACCTTGATTTTGACATAGTGACCTACTTTCACATTTCTGTAGCTACAGCCTTCAAATTTGGACCACATGTATATTTTTGAGTGGCAAGATGAACCTTGACATGAGTTGACCTTGATTTTGACCTAGTGACCTACTTTCACATTTCTGTAGCTACAGCCTTCAAATTTGGACCACCTGCATAGTTTTGTGCACTGGAAAAAACTTTGACCTTGATTTTGACCTAGTGACCTACTTTCACATTTTTGAAGGTACAGGCGTCAGATTTGGACCATATGCATAGTTCCGTGTTTCAAAATGAAATTTGATATTGATTTTGACCTAGTAACCTACTTTCACATTTCTCAAGCTACAGCCTTCAAATTTGGACCACATGCATAGTTTTGTGTACCAAAAAAAACTTTGACCTTCACATTGACCTAGTGACCTACTTTCACATTTTTGAAGGTACAGGCTTCAAATTTGGACCACATGCATAGTTTTGTATTCCGAAATAAAATTTGACCTTGATTTTGACCTAGTGACCTACTTTTACATTTCTCAAGCTACAGCCTTCAAATTTGGACCACTTGCATATTTTTGTGTACTGAAATGAACTTTGACCTTTACATTGACCTAGTGACCTACTTTCACATTTTTAAGGTACAGGCTTCAGATTTGGACCACATGCATAGTTTTGTATTCCGAAATAAAATTTGACCTTGATTTTGACCTAGTGACCTACTTTCACATTTCTCAAGCTATAGCCTTCAAATTTGGACCACATGCATAGTTTTGTGTACTGAAATGAACTTTGACCTTTACATTGACCTAGTGACCTACTTTCACATTTTTGAAGGTACTGGCTTCAAATTTGGACCACATGCATAGTTTTGTATTCTGAAATAAAATTTGACATTGATTTTGACCTAGTGACCTACTTTTACATTTCTCAAGCTACAGCCTTCAAATTTGGACCACTTGCATAGTTTTGTGTACTGAAATGAACTTGACCTTAAGATTGACCTAGTGACCTACTTTCACATTTCTGTAGCTACAGGCTTCAAATTTAGACTACATGCATAAGATTGTGTACCGAAACAAACTTTAACCTTGACATTGACCTAGTGACCTACTTTCACATTTCTCAAGCTACAGCTTTCGAATTCGGACCACATGTACAATGTTGTGTACTGAAATGAAATTTGACCTTGAGCTAGTCAATAAGTCTTGAAATTTGGAGCACTCAAAAATGGCACATTGGTGGGCGCCAAGATCACTCTGTGATCTCTTGTTTATGAAAAGATTTAAATAAGAGGTAATTTAACTGTAAACTTCAATGTCAGATACTGCCAATTGCTGCTAAATGTCTTCGTATCATCACAATTTGTAAAATATATTGTTCAAACTGGAGAAAAGTGTAATCGTATCCGGATATAATATTTTGGGTAAATATCGAGCTGTGTTATGAAATTTTAAGAAAAAAACTAAAAACAAACTGAAACTGGTAGACTATACTGTCAGTACATCAATCATTAGCCGACTCAGGCCATTCAGGCCTTTGATTATAAACTTGCAAATTCCTTAGAACTTACTTAGAGCTGTATGAATTGTAATGTATCTCAAAATTATTTAAAGTTGATCCTGTCTGATTGTAAACATCTGCCTGGATTAATAAACAGACTAGAACTGCATATATAACGTCTCTCAGTTTCTTGACACTGTGTATTCACTTACCCGAATTTATGTTTGTCCAAAATTCTGTATACTTTCTGATATTTTGCAAAATCATGGTCGATTTTTTTGCATGTTAGGCAAGTATTTAAATTGAAAAGCATAAACAATCAGTGTAAGCACTAAACTGCCTCAATATCAAATATCTGTTTTTTCTGATCTCTCGATAAATATTGAGGTCAGCGAAACCGAAAGTACACTTTGGCAGGTGGCGCTAAAATGACGTAATTTTAAGACTGGTTTGCATACTGTTTTCAACAATACCGATCAGCGACTTTGATGTTACTGGATCAGTCTAAAATCAATCTTGCACATGTTTTTGTAAACATTTGCCTGCGGGTACGATAAAAGGTTAATTGTTTGCCGATTGTGACAGTAGGTGTTAAGATAATTAAAGCCTCGGGCATGTATCTCTTGATAAACAATGGGATTATAGACAACTATCAAAATTATATTTGAAGACTAACTTATTGATTTCTGGGCTACTCGATACGGAGTTTCAAGGTAGCCCGCCGGGCACGCTCTGAAAAAATTTAGTAGCCCGAAAGAATTTTCTGGTAGCCCCCGGGCTCCAGACATGGGATTTCTGAAACCCTGCTTATCATCACCCACATCATATGGCACAAAGGTCATAACTCTGGCCCCAATATTTCATGAATTATCCCCCCCTTTATACTTAGAATTTCAGGTTAAAGTTTTGGTGCACTTTCACTTTATCTCAGTTAATACTGAATGGATTTGATTCAAACTTAAAATAGTTGTTCCACCTTATCACCCACATCATATGACACAAGGGTCATAACTCTGGCGCCAATATTTCATGAATTATCCCCTCTTTTACTTATCAGGTTAAGGTTTTGGTGCACTTTCACGTTATCTTAATTATTACTAAATTGATTTGATTCAAACTTAAAATAGTTATTCAACATCATCATTCACATCATATGACACAAGGGCCATAACTCTTTCACCAGTGTTTTATGAGTTATCCCCCCTTAGAATTTCAGGTTAAAGTTTTGGTGCACTTTCACTCTATCTCAGTTATTACTGAATGGATTTGATTCAAACTGAAAGTAGTTGTGTCACATCATCTCCCACATAATATGACACAAGGTCCATAACTCTGGTACCAATGTTTCATAAATTATCCCACCTTTATACTTATCTCAGTTATTACTGAATGGATTTGATTCAAATTAAAAATAGTTGTTCAACATCATCGCCCACATCATATGGCACAAGGGTCATAACTCTGGCGCCAATATTTCATGAATTATACCCCCTTTTACTTAGAATTTCAGGTTAATGTTTTGGTGCACTTTCACGTTATCTCAGTTATTACTAAATGGATTTGATTCAAACTTATAATAGTTGTTCCACCTTATCACCCACATCATGTGACACAAGGGCCATAACTCTTGCACCACTATTTCATGAATTATCTCCCCTTTTTACTTAGAATTTCAGGTTAAAGTTTTGATGCACTTTCACTCTAACTCAGTTATTACTGAATGGATTTGATTCAAACTTAAAATAGTTGTTTCACCTTATCACCCACATCATATGACACAAGGTCCATTACCTCTGGCACCAGTTTTTCATGAATTATGCCCCTTTTACTTAGAATTAAAGGTTAATTTTGATGCATTTTCACTATATCTCAGTTATTACAAAATTGATTTGATTCAACATGACACAAGGTGCATCACTCTTGCACACATATTTCATGAATTATGCCCCCTTTTTCCTAAGAATTATACTTAATATTTAATGTTTTGATACACTTGATCCTTATCTCTCTTATTACTTAATACTTTTGACACAGACTCAAGCTATTATCCAATATTTCATCCACGTTGGAGTCATTAAACACTCCAGTGACAGCTCCAGCTTCATCAAATGTGCCCAGTTTCACTGTCCAGCATCGAAATAGTAGAGCGCGCTATCTCCTGTGACAGCTCTTGTTATCAAGACTTCTTCTCGGAAACTTAGTAAAAAGTAATTATTCAAACTTTGTAAGAAGATTCATTACCAAGGCCTGCATGAGTTTCACATGTCATCAGCACTTTCTGGTTGCTTAATTAGTAGTGGAGTTTAATGACCCCGTATAAGCTATTTTTAAGTAAAGTTTGTCTGTACCGTATTTTAAACCTCTCCTATCCAACACATTTTTGTGCTAATGACCAAAAGTTTTGTATTAATTTAAACTTGTGATTGGGGGAGCCATGATATTTTTTCAAAAGCCGCCTCTCATTTCAGTTGCACCTGTAGTTATACAATGGAACTCATAGCTTGACAAGTGATCAATATTTCGGTGGGTGTTAAATGGCTAGACAGGGTAATCCTGATTTAAATTTAAGAAAATTGTCACCTTGATATAACAAGAGTTGAGCATATTATCTAGAAATTATGTCTTCTGTCTATCCAGTGTGTTCTCAGGAGATATGATGTGCCTCACAGCAATAAATCATCTTTTGTAGACATGATAATCTTACTTTAGTCTTCAATATATTCGTTTGTCTTTAAATTGCCTTTCTGTTACCATGCAGCACTGTATGGTTGTTTCTCTTCAAATTGCCTTTCGGTTACCACTGCAGGCACCAGAATAGAAAGAAAATGCCACAGTTCATGTTATACCCTACCCCTAGGTACACTTTAAGAACCATGGTCATAAATGGGGGAAATGTACTTACCTATTTCATGCGCGCATTTCTCACCTAAAACACAAAGTTCAGTAAATTGGTACTTATAATGCATATTGAATAAGTAGTAATTAATCTTCCATCGTGCGTTGGTCACATTGCCTTAATATTTCTTATCGCAGAGACCCTTTTTATAGATGTGCTAATTGAATTACTGTGCATTCGGAAGTAGCCAATTGAATTACTGTGCATTCGGAAGTGGCCAAACTTGTAGGTGTGTAATCTAAAAAAAGAGACCATTAGTATATACTTCACAGACTGTGAGGTGAGAGTGGGGGGTGGGCATGCAATTCCAAAGATGTTTCATGCTAAAATAAATTCCAGTCTTCTATTGTTTTAATTTCACTTTACGTTATAATCAAATTTATAACCTTTCAAAAAATCATTTTCTTTTCTGCCCCATTTTCTAGCATGTGGGCAGCAGTGGGTGTTGCGAATACTATATTTTTAAAATAACCCCGCATTCATCTTTCTTGTGTAACGCCATGTTCCCCATGAGCTTTTCTAAAAGATTAAACTCCCACATTTTCTTGGCCAGATCTTGATCAGTATTTGAATCGCTAGGTAAATCGTTCTGTTTTCTTCCCCTTACGGGGAAAATGAAATTTACTTCACTTGATATAGACGGATTTACTTTAAGATAAAACAATTCTCTAAGGAGCCATTGTAAATATTTGAAAAGGTTATAAAGTTTTAATCCAGTAAATTTTTACAGAAAATTTGTAGAAATTTGCTAAATAATGATCCTGAAGTCTGAAAGCTTTATGATGTAGAAGGTAATTTATGTTTCCCAACGTTGATGGATTGGAACTCTGTTTTGTTCAACTCTGTGAGACATGACTTTATGGGGAATTGGAAATTTGTATCTTAAGAAAAATAAAGATTTTGAGTGTTTTAATCAGTTTCGTTCCCATTCAGTATGGATTTTTAGTACTCCAAGAACTTTGCGCATCTCGTCAATTGATTTTTGAAATAGACCAATCGTAACGTTGCATTTTGAGTCATGGCTGGTTTCCAAACTCAGGTTTATAATCTTTGAAGCAGATTTATTCCAGATCAGGGGCAATATTAGTGTAGAAGGGTAATAATTACTAGTTGATGATTAAAAAAAGTTGCAGGCTACAAATTCACACCAAAACCTTAAAAGGGCAAAGAATGCCTGACAATAAGTTTATTTTAGGCCATACCAAATTGATTAATAGTTCTTCGGAAAATTTTCAAAAAAAATAGGAGCGGGCGAGCGAAATTTTTATTTTATTTTTTTTTTTCTCAATTTTGATTTTTTTCAGAGGCGGGTAGATTTTGAATGGAGCGAGCGGGCTTTTTTTATTTTTTTTTCCGCAGCTTGAACCCTTGAGGAGGCGGTTATGATTATATATAAAGTTAACATTTCTTTAGAAATAACACAGAAATCAAATATTTACAGTGTGGGTAACACAGTATATAGCTTTTCTATATGTTTTAAAGACTACATGAATGATTTGCAAATAAATTCTTGCCAGAACTCAATGAATCACTTTTTTTTATTTTGTAATTTTAATTACTAAGGAATGAGTGTCTTATTTTTAATTTTGATTTTTCTACATTAATCTGAAGACGTGCTTATTTAATGGCACAGGATGAGGAATATTTAAGACAAAACAGGCACATGATTGTGTGGAATAACATTTCTTCTGAAACACAGTTAGATGGCTTTGACACATTAACAAATTTGTGCCCCTAGTGGAACTCCAACCCATAGAGGTGACAGGGGAAGTAATAAACCACTTGACCAGTGAGACCTGACAGAATTGGGCATACAGATGCTTAGACATTGCTCGAATCCCTTTTGAATAATTTTTAACAGATCATGATCAGGCTAGCTTAAGCTTTTGTGGTAGAGATTCATTTCAGGCAAAAATAATAACAGATGGACAAAGAACGATCCCAATATGACCACCCTTAAAAGTGTTGTTTGTTGTGCTTTAACTGAACTAGAATTTAGAGTTGGGGAAGTCTGTTTTTTTTTCAGTTTCTTTCTTTCAATCAATTTTTATACAGCCAATTTTAAATATATCCTGGCGTCATGTGTACAAACAGGCAAAACTGTGGTTACAAAAGGACAGAATTTGTTAGAAATTATTTTCATACCAACACTACTTATTTGAAAAGCTAAACAATTTTTAAATTGACTAAATGCTTTTTGATAGAATATCTGACTGATGTACTATTTAAAGGAGTTACGTTAAAAAAAATTTGGGTCGAGACAATGTGATAGGTCGGTCAGGATCCGTGAACAAATATTTTTTTAAGATAGTAGTTGGCCTCAGCTTTGGGCTCTAGATCTAACATGCTGAATTAAACAACTGATAACAAATGGTTTGGAAACTTTATATCTGAACAATATTTCCAAATATTTTAACTGCATCCCCGTGCACGTCTTACAAGTCGGACTTCGTTCTTTTCACTGTATTGAACAAAAGTAGAATGTGCCTATTTCATTACCTACCGGCACATCGAAGGCCATGTGTGGCACTAGCACAGACACTCAAGATTTAAAACAGATGATGAACAACACCATAATTCCTGACTTTTATGAGTTTTGATCATCAGCTACATGTATTACGGACGCATGAAATCCGATCAATATCACTTTGACACATTAAAACAGCGATAAAACATGTTTTGCCGTTATTATTCCGGACCGCGTAATCGAAAAAAAATTTTTTTTTTCGGAGATTTTTATGTACGTGCGGGCGGGTAATTTTTATTTTTTTTTCTCGGGAATGGAATTATTGATGCGGTAGTTCCGACGAACGACATATCAATTTGGTATGGCCTTATGTGACGGCCATCTTGAAGCCTTTCATAAAGCTGAAAGAATTTTTAAAATCGGACCACTTTTGAAAAAGATACGGCAGTTTGAAGTTAAAGAAAATGGCCGATCATGGAGGCACCCATTTTAGTGTATTTATGACATCATTTACTCACTGCTGAATTCTTTATTTAGTAAATAGCCCTTTATTATTATAGCTAGAAAAAGTAGAGAAATTATTTTACAGAAACAAGTAAATACAGTTAAAATATGATTTATTAATTGAAAAAAAAAATCTGCTATTTTGTTCTTTGTTGCCATGGAAACAAAATGACTGCCATTTTAACCAAATATTTAATTCCTCATAACTTTATCATTTCTATGCCAATTTTGAAAATTCCTTCTCTTCTTTAAATGTTTTATGAAGTCCATTAAAACAACATTGCCTTTCCCTTTATAAGAAAGTAAAAATAGTATTAAAGACCTGCTCCAGTCCTACCTTTTAACCTTAAATTGTCACTGAAAAAGCATGAAAATCCTGACTATGAACAATGATGCCTGTCAAAATAGAGACTATTTATATAAAATTCTATATGAAATACAATGTACCTGTGGTTTTGCGTGCTTATAAAAAAATAAAGTGTGGCGTTTGGCCGTTAACTGTTACCTATTGTAATCATGGGTTGCATACACACAATAAAATTTGAATAGCCGCAGAGGAGGGCTTTAAGCAGGGAATAAAGACTTACACAGTTTCCTCAATGTGGTATAAAATTTGCGATAAAAGCCAACATGTTAATTTTGCGAATACAGTTTGGGAAAATAGATTGCTCGCAAAAATTTCTGATTTTACAGTAACTAAATAACAGCTAAATTTCAGAAACAGTCAATGGTATGCTCGGAAAGGCTCCAATACAGACAGCAGAATAATAAGGTGTTGTTTATGGAAAATTTAGTTAAGTTACAATACTTGTTGATGCCACAGAAACACAAGTTTTCCATTATATGAAACCGGTAAACGTGCATTAAATTTAATGAAATTGGATGTATGTCGTAATTATTTGTAATTTTCTATAATAAGGCAATGAATATAACTGCAAAATAGAAGAATGTACAACATCGGAACAGGTATATAAGCATCTGTCTCTAAAAATGTGTGTTATTTAAAGGAACAAAAAACAGCCTGCTTAGTGGCCATTTACATCATATATCAATTTTCCGAACTCATAAAATAACGCTGTGGTGCATAGTTAATGGACCCAGGAGTACATAATGTGTCTAATGAATTTAATATTTCACAGAAATGTTGTAATTAAATCCCATTACCTTATGACAGGGTATTTCTAATGTGTGCAAATTGCTGTTATTTTCATAGAGTCATTATAATAAATTCTTGGATAATGAGATATTTTGAATAACTGTAGCTGAATTATGGGAAACCGCAAATTTTGTTCTGTGAATAATGTTTTGTTTTTTCTTTCCACTGGTAACATGGCATTTTATAATACTGGCTGGTATTTGGACTTTTCACTGATTATTAATGACATTTAGAGAGGCTGGTATTTGGACATTTCACTGATTATTAATGACATTTAGAGAGGCTGGTATTTAGCCATTTCATTGGTTATTAATGACATTTAGAGAGGTTGGTATTTGGACATTTCATTGATTATTAATGACATTTAGAGAGGTTGGTATTTGGACATTTCACTGATTAATAATGACATTTAGAGAGGTTGGTATTTAGCCATTTCATTGATTATTAATGACATTTAGAGAGGTTGGTATTTGGACATTATATTGATTATTATTGACATTAATTTTATAGAGGCTGGTATTTAGACATTTCACTGGTCCAGAATGACATTTAGAGAAGCTGGTATTTGGACATTTCACAGATTATATGATATTTAGAGAAACTGGTATTTGGACATTTCACTGATATTTAGAGAAGCTGGTATTTGGACATTTTACTGATTATGTGGCATTTAGACGGGCTGGTATTGAACAATTCACTGATTTCTTGACATTTATACAGGCAAATATTTGGACATTTCACTGATTACATGACATTTAGAGCAGCTGATAAATTTTAGACATTTCATTGATTACATGACATTTAGAGTAGCTGGTATTTGGACATTTCACTGATTATATGTTATTTAGAGAAGCTGGTATTTGGACATATTTCACTGATTAAATGACATTTAGAGTAGCTGGTATTTGGACATTTCATTGATTATATGTTATTTAGAGAAGCTGGTATTTGGACATTTCACTGATTAAATGACATTTAGAGAGGCTGATATTTGGACATTTCACTGATTTTATGACATTTAGAGAGGCTGATATTTAGACATTTCACTGATTACTATGTCATTTAGAGAAGCTGGTATTTGGACATTTCACTGATTATATATTTAGAGAAGCTGGTATTTGGACATTTCATCGATTAGATATTTAGAGAAGTTTCACTGATATTTAGAGAAGCTGGTATTTTGACATTTCACTGATTATATGGCATTTAGATAGGCTGGTATTGAACAATTTACTGATTTCATGACATTTATACAGACCTCACTGATTGTATGGCATTTATACAGGCTAGACATACTGTTTTTTTTTTTCGAGGTATGAAAGTAGTTTAGTATCCATGTTGGGTACATAGATGTTTTAGGAAGATATGATGGTTTTAAGGAGGTATGTTAGGTTGCTTAGTGTCCATGGAGGACACATAGATTTGTAAAGAAGACATGTTAAGTTTTAAGGAGGTATGAAAGTAGTTTAGTGTCCATGGAGGGAGGGTACATGGATCGTTTAAGAAGTCATGATGGTGTTAAGGAGGTATGAAGGTTGCTTAGTCCTTATCCTACTAAATTTGTATAATGAACTTGTCTATCATTCAATTTGGACAGTACCATTAACAGTTAAAAGGGGTGTTTACCAAAAACGGTACTGACTGAATGGCGAACAGTGCAAACCATGATCAGACTGCATGGATGTGCAGACTGATCATGGTCTGCACTGGTGGCAAGGGCAGAATCACTTGCGGCTAGCAGGCTAAGGGTTAATGAACCAGAAAGGCAAGAGGTCAGTTTCAATGTTTATATATTACATTAGTGTTGTGGCCATGAAATGGATTATGTTTTTTCTGTGGATGATATGTGTGTTGTTTAGTTTCTCGGGTTGCACAAGAATTGTTCATTTTGGATATGAGGTTAGCTTAGAAAAACTTAAGTTTTAGGAGGCCATCAAGGCTATTTAGAGTATATAGAAGGCATGAGGATTGTTCAGTGTCCATGGAGGGTATGAATGTAGGTTTGTTAACAATTAGAGGATGGAAGCATTTATAGATAAGGCATAAGGGGACATGTTTATATAGCTCAGCCTCACTTCTACAATGGTTGCTAAATTTGTTTCCATTCTGAGTTTGTACAATAATGATTGAAATAATGAAGTTTTTAGTTTATTTGCATCTAAATATTCAGCATAAACATCAAATGATATTAAGAAAATGTTGTTTTGCTTTTCAGAAAGAAGTTCAAGACACGATCAGGTGACACAGTACGGCTGATAGACTTGCTAGAAGAAGGCCTGGCTAGAGCAGGACAGAAACTTAAGGAGAAGGAAAGGGACAAGGTATTATTCATGCACAAATATTATATAGAGGATATTACACGAGCGCCTTTTCATATTGAATATATTAAACGAGTTGAATAAAATTGATAAAATGCAAGGCTCTGACGAGCATTTTATCAAATTTATACGAGTTTTATAAATTCAATTTGGAAAGTCACAAATGTAATATTCTTTTTTTCACATGTTTGCTTTTCCTGTCGAAAAATTAAAAATTTTACTTTCTTTTGCTGTATAAACAAGTCAGTTTGACAAACTTCACTTATACTATAAACGACGTAGACGTCAAAGCTTTATTACACTAGTGTATTACCATTTTTATGTAATGACTTTATTACGCTCCCGCGACGTCAGACATGTAATAAATTATATTTTTAGCTCGGCTAAATGAAATTTTTAAAACTGGAGAACTTCTGTTGTCACCCTTTCACATCAGTGTTGGCATCACAAAGTTTTGCATGTGAGCAGTTTCTCAAGTTATGACTTGGCCAAATGCTTTCAAACTTCACACGCCTTCAGCACTGTGAAGTGATAACTCAAGCTTTTATTTTGTCATGATTTTGTCCTTTTTAACATAAAAACTTCGGTTAATGATTTGAACATAAGCATGTTTTTTAGAAACTGCTAGGCAAAATGCGGCATCATGAGAATGCCCTCACAGGGTAATTTATATACCTGTAGCTTTTATTTTTAAAAAATGTATGTCCGTTTTAACAGATTTTTTTTTTAAGTGTTTCATGCAAGCAGGTCATTCAGAAATGACTTAACTGAAATATTTCAAACTCACAGTAAGTCTTTAGCATCATGAGATGATCTCCAGAGCAAGTTTTGTGTTGTTTCAGTGTTTTTTAATTTTCTGAGATTATGGGGTCCATCCAACATTATGTGTAATAGAGTTCCATTTGGGCCGGTGCTTGGGGGATGGGGGTGGGGGTTTGCACATTTCATTACTTCTCATGAACAGACTCAATCAAACCGAGTCTGCTATTACTGTTCTTGGTTGCATTCTTTGCTTCCAAGAGATCTTTTTACAGATTTTATGTTTTGTAACTCTGGCTTACATTTTGGCAAAATCTTTATGCCTATTTTTCACTTGCATGTAAGAAGGTTTTACAAAGCATTGAAAAATCTTATCTGGCATGCAAGAAAGTGTATCAGATATTTGAATGCACTTTCCTTAGATGGATCTTGTTAAGAAAATATTTGAATTATTATATCACTAATAAACACATTTTCATGGAGCTGAGATCTGTCATTAGACTGAGTCTGCAGGCCCAAGGCTAATTTTAGACTGAGACTGCAAGCCTAGGGGCTAAGTTTGAGACTTAGTCTGCAGGCCTTAAGGGCTAGTTTTAGACTGAAGCTGCAGGCCTTAAGGGTTCATTTTAGACTGAGGCTGCAGGCCTTAAGGGTTAATTTTAGACTGAGGCTACAGGCCAGGGCTAGTTTTAGACTGAGGCTACAGGCCTTAAGGGTTAATTTTAGACTGAGGCTGCAGGCCTTAAGGGTTAATTTTAGACTGTTACAGGACTTAAGGGTTAAATTTAGACTGAGTCTACAGGCCAGGGCTAGTTTTAGGCTGAGGCTACAGGTATTAAGGGTTAATTTTAGACTGAGGCTACAGGCCTTAAGGGTTAATTTTAGACTGAGGCTGCAGGCCTTAGGTTAATTTTAGACTGAGGCTGCAGGCCTTAAGGGTTAATTTTAGACTGAGGCTGCAGGCCTTTAGGGTTAATTTTAGACTGAGGCTGCAGGCCTTAAGGGTTAATTTTAGACTGTTACAGGACTTAAGGGTTAAATTTAGACTGAGTCTACAGGCCAGGGCTAGTTTTAGGCTGAGGCTACAGGTATTAAGGGTTAATTTTAGACTGAGGCTACAGGCCTTAAGGGTTAATTTTAGACTGAGGCTGCAGGCCTTAGGTTAATTTTAGACTGAGGCTGCAGGCCTTAAGGGTTAATTTTAGACTGAGGCTGCAGGCCTTTAGGGTTAATTTTAGACTGAGGCTGCAGGCCTTACGGGTTAATTTTAGACTGAGGCTACAGGCCTTAAGGGTTAATTTTAGACTCAGTCTGCAGGCCAGGGCTAGTTTTAGACTGAGGCTACAGGTATTAAGGGTTAATTTTAGACTGAGACTGCAGGCCTTAAGGGCTAGTTTTAGATAAGTCTGACGGTCTTGATCTGATTTTAGACCAAGTCTGTAGGCCTAGGGCTAATTGTGCCCCCAATTTTTTGGGGGGTGGAGGGGTACTTACAGTTACCCGTGTCTGTCTGTCCATCTATCCATCCATCTATTTGTCCGTCAGTCTGAATTTGTGTCAGGCAAATTCAGTATTTTTTGACTATTGACAATTTCATTACATTGTCACTTTAAAACGTTTTGAATTAGATATATGTCATTAATGCACATCAATAAAACTTGGCTTGGATGGAATTATTAAAGCATTAGTTCTTACTAATATCTTTGATGATGCTGCAGCAAACAATTTCTCCTTGTGAGAATAATAAAGCACTGTAGGAAACATGTGTTAAAACAGTGAAATATATCAGGTAGTTCCTTTGTGGATAGATGCACATGTATTTGATATTTATTATGGACTGAAAAACTTTAAATGTATTTTCACTGGTACGGAACTACAGAATTGGTGAATATTTACCCAGTTTATCCTTTTTCAAAAGCAAATTGAATTGTAAGCTGTCATGTTGAAATGGGATATTTGATTAAATACTTTCTGTTTAAGGTTTCGATGGAGGCCTTGAGAAACAAAAATCAAACAACACCAAATCATAGAAAGAAAGAGTTGTTTGACATGAAAATTGAACAGCATGTAAAACATGTATATTACTTTACGAAACAAGTGTCAGTATACTGATATAAACATTGAATTCCGGAAAAGGGCTGCCTAAAGGGGCTCCACTTCCGGACAGTTAAACGCCTTTAAAAACTCATCATTTTCAAAGATCTGTTACACATGTTTGTTTTGATGTATTTGCAATAGCGTGCGAGTGGTGAAATTTCACGTAACAAGGTGGAACATAGTTTTCAGCAATTGTTTATCTTTTTTTCTTTACAAATGGCATTCATTTACAAAGGGAGACAACTTTTTCTCAAAGATTACTTAAAATAATCGGAAAAAGTTGTTTCCCTTTGAAAATGAATGCCATTTGTACTTAAAATAATCGGGAACAGTTGTCTCCCTTTGAAAATGAATGTCATTTGTAAAGAAATAAAGATAAACAATTGCTGAAAACTGTGTTCCAACTTGTTATGCAAAATTTCACCACTCGCACGCTATTGCAAATGCATCAAAACGAACATGTGTAACTGTTCTTTGAAAATGGTGAGTTTTTAAAGGCGTTTAACTGTCCGCAAGTGGAACCTCTTTAGGCAGCCCTTTTCCGGAATTCAATGTTTATATCAGTATACTGACACTTGTTTCGTAAAGTAATATACATGTTTTACATGCTGTTCAATTTTCATGTCAAACAACTCTTTCTTTCTATGATTTGGTGTTGTTTGATTTTTGTTTCTCAAGGCCTCCATCGAAACCTTAAGAATAAAAATTTCATTTGATTTTATGAATTTTGAATTTACTCAAAAAACTTATTTTATGAACATTCTTTTGTGATCATTCATGAGGAAATGTCTGTTAGTACAGCATGGTCCTTAACTTGATGACAAAATAACTTTCTCAAACTTTGCCAATAAATAAAAGAAAAACAGTTTATTTATTGAATAAGATACATATTCAGTTGGACATGCACTGTTGGTTGATTTGCACATATTTCCCTGTTGGTATGTTGTAATTTGATTGACAGGATGTTACTTTTAAAGATTAAATTATGAAATTTACATGATAATTTTGAACATATTCTTCATAATGAAATTTAAAGTTTTCAGTTCATTTTATTTTTGTGTCAGATTGAAATTATCTACGCAGTAAATTGGCGTTTTATTTCATTTGTATAATTTGATAAAGCCATATTTGTACAGAAGACCTGAGATTTTCTACATTTGAGCCGTGCCATGAGAAAACCAACATAGTGGGTGTGCGACCAGCATGGATCCAGACCAGCCTGCGCATCCGCGCAGTCTGGTCAGGATCCATGCTGTTCGCTAACAGTTTCTCCAATTCCAATAGGCTTTAAAAGCGAACAGCATGGATCCTGACCAGACTGCGCGGATGCGCAGGCTGGTCTGGATCCTTGCTGGTCGCACACCCATTATGTTGGTTTTCTCATGGCACGGCTCATTTGTGTTTCTTCAAATTGACACAAATTTGATTTATTTTACAGTAATGGTAAAGAAATTTCTTTCATCTTATTTTAAGTACAGTAAGTGAATGCTTGTAATATTTCAGTGTACTCGAGCTGAAATAAGGGATTGTGGAGACAGTGGACAAATTCCACTTTAGGCTTTCACTGAAATTTAGTTTATATTAATTTATTTTAGCTTAGCCCTTATCATGCTGTACATCACTGATTCTGTCTTTGTCGCCAGTGTAGATCATGATCACCCTGCACATCTGTGCAGTCTGATCATGATCTGCACTGTTTGCAATTCAGTCAGTATATTTTTGGTAAGCACCCCTTTTAACAGTTAATAGTGCTGTCCAAATTTAAAGATGCACAAGTTCATTATAGAAATTTAGCAGGGTAAGGGTTAATTGTGATGAATTCGAAACTACTTTCAAGTCTGCTTCCTAGAAAAACCAGGACTGGTATCTTGGTTGTTACCCCATTGGGGCTTGAACCCATGGGTTGGGCGACTGAAACTATAACCAGTAGACAACCACTACCCTATTCGCAAGAATTTGAACCTACCAGCACTTGGTAAGGATGATACATAGCCTCACCTTAAGAAACCGAGAGAATATTCAGATATGAACCTTTTGCATTTAAGGATACATGTTTTTTATTTGCTAAAATCTCATTCTGAGTGACAATATTTTGCAGGAACTAACGCCAGAAGAGCTGAAGGCAGCACAGGAGGCAGTAGCATACGGCTGTATAAAATATGCTGATCTTTCTCACAACAGGATTCACGACTATGTTTTCTCTTTTGATAAGGTATGCTGGTGAGTTAACTCCCTTCATTTGTAGTCTAACTGCTGTTGATAAAGGGTTAGCACTAACTCAGATATTGACTGACAGTATGGCTAGCCTGTTTTCTTGCTTTCTATTCTGTCTTCTTCTTCGGAAGTAATAAGGAGAGGATAACCCTAAGCTAATATAGCTTTCTGTCCAACTCCTGAAATGTTATATTGTGGGTGGGCCGGTGGTCTAGTGGTAACACGCTTGACTTTCAATCCAGAGGTCCGGGATTCGAATCCCAGTCCAGGCACTGGAAATTTCTGAGTTGCTCTTGAGTGTCTCCCACCTAACTAAGAGCCCTGTACTGGTTCTTCCCAGGAAAGACAGCTTCGCGTGTATCGGTGCCATACACCGGGCATGTTAAAGAACCAGACTGTCTATTCGCAAAGAGCTAGGCTAAGTTAGCCGGACAGGCCTGTATCTAAAATGATTTCTCTCTATCTGTTCTGGGGGCTTTATCTCACTCTGTCCCTCTGGTCAGATCGCTCTGTGTCTGTACTAGTAGAGGATGAATTTCGTGCCCTGTGTGGCTGCGTTTGCTATATGTAAAGCGCCTTTGAACATGTTTATCATGAAAAGGGCGCTATATAAATCTGGTATAATAATAATAATATTGTAAATATTTCATGATTTTCTGAATGAAAATATGTTTAAACTAAGTACTGATAAATGATAACTTTGCCGCACTGATCAGGAACTTCAGAAACAATGTTCCCACTGTCAGACTACAATGTGAAGCTCATGATTGTTGTCTGAAAATGCTGCAAGACATGTGAAGTTTTTTCTTCCTGACCAGGCTCAGGCTTACAGAAGGTTGTGTCACAGTGACCTTGAGAGTGAAAACAGTTTCCGATCAATAACTGGACAACGCTTTGGCATCATACTTCATAGGATGAATGCCTCTGGTCAGCAGATGACCTCTATTGGTTTTGGTGTCAGTTGGTGAAAGGTCAAGGTCCCAATGACCATTAGACTCAAAACAGTACAAAAAATGTTTTGGCCTACAGGTGCCAAACTTCATAGGATGATTGCCTGTGTTTAGTAGATAACCCCTACTGTTTTTTTGGGTCAGTTGGTCAAAGGATATAGTGATCAGGAAAGGCCGTCATGGAGTGCATGCTAGTTTTACAAACACATCTTGTTAAGTTCTACCTTTAAAAGTATTTTGTTTCAGTCAAGGTTTCCTTAATCTCTGTATGCATGCAGAGCTAATGAATTTGAAATGCAACCTTAAAATGTGCTAAAATACCTTTAGATAATTTTATGAAATAGGCTTAAAATGCGACTTGTGCATATAAAGTCTGCAGAACTCGTAAAATTCCATTAGAGGTATTTGGAAGAAGAAAGACCTAAAAAGAACATATGCGTGAATGAAGTAATACAATTTGCATTATGGGTGTGATAAAATGTATTAAAAACATTTGTTAATTTTGCTTTTTTTGATGCATCACAATAATATTGTAATTTTACAGCTGTTTAACATGAAACCTGAAAACTGGATCAGAATGTGGGTGTTAAGTTTTTAATGTCTGCTTGTTTTGTTTGGTTTTATGCAGGCTTTTTAAAACAGGATTTCAGTTACTATATGGTGTGCAATTTACCTAACCAGTGTTTCTTGAATCTCTACCAGTTTTAATCTGTTGTCACATGTAATAAACAACCTCTCTTCATGAACAAGTGGTGGAGGAGAAATTACCTCTAACTTGTTGTCTTCAGTTAGTGATCACTGCCAGGGATTCAAACTAGAGTCTAGGTTACTGTTAGAGCTAGCCAAGTCTGTGTTCATACCTTATGTTTTGTTCAAAGGAGATAAGGCCTGAGGCTGTAAAATGTTTTTGTTTATGTCCCTTTTCTAGATAATCGTAGCCAAGAAAGATTGTTGAATTATATAAGAAAAATTAACCCACCCGCTTAGCTCAGTAGGGAAAGCGCAGATGTACAGATCACGGGGTCATAATTTTAGTCCCCGGGTGCAGCGAATGTTCTCCATAGCAGCTTGATAAAATACATAGTGTCTGATATCATTCATCCTTCACCTCTGATTCATGTGGGGAAAGTTGGTAGTTATTTTTGGAGAACAGGTTTGTACTGCAACAGTATCCAGGAATACTGGTTAGGTTAACTGTATGCCGTTACATAACTGAAGTACTGTTGAAAAATTGTGTTAAATCCAAAAGAAACAAACAAATTTAAAAAAATGATTAAAAGAAATTAAAAAAAGATTATCAGATCAGCAGCCAGGCTAGAGCTACCCAGGTTGTAGTGCTAAAGATGTTGAAATTCTAGAAGTTTCTTCTAAGATCTTTTACATGCCACATTAAGAACATCACCTGACAAAAGGCAGTTAACCCTTGTCATGCTGGACATGACAGACTTTGCCTTTGCGACCAGTGTAGATCAGGGTAAGGGTTAAATCCTTAGTACATTGTCAGATTCCACAAAGACATAGGGTTCTTTTACATGTACAACATAAAGCAACAATATGAGGCCTCTGTGTAAGGCTCTTAAAGGCACAAGAAAAACCTAATCAAGAAAAGTTCTAATTTTATCACAGTGGTACAATTGGACAAGGTAGAGGTGTCTACTGGGGGGCCTCAGTTGCAGAGTTGTTAAGGTCGCTGACTTCAAATCACTTGCCCCTCATCAATGTGGGTTCCAGCCTCACTCGGGACGTTGAATTCTACATGTGAGGAAGCCATCCAAATGGCTTATGGAAGGTCGATGGTTCTACCAATGTGCCCGCTCGTGATGAAATAATGCACGGAGTGGCACCTGGGGTCTTCCCATTAGCATTAGCATCACCGTTCGGTCTTACCTATTGTCCGTTTGTTTTTTTCAGATGCTGGATGATCGAGGGAACACGGCTGCCTATCTCCTGTATGCATACACTAGGATAAGGTATGTACCACGGTAGTTTAAGTTAAGTTATAAGAACTTATATTTAGATTTGTTGTTTTGGGCTTTCACGCAATTGTATTTTCAAGACTATTACATGTGCTGTATAATTGCTTGCATGTACGATTTCTGATGGGAATTTTACAGCTCATAGTATGCCTGGGTGTTTGTTAGCAAGACTAAATGAAGCAGTTTTATTCAGTGTATACAAAGGATATTTGTAGATTTCAGTGTAAGATTGAAATGTATTTCACAGAGTGAACATTATTTTCAGGAGTGGTGCAGCCATAAGTGAAAGTGTTAATTATGGTGTTCACAAGAGAAATATATATCAATATTAATTAAACTGAAACAAATAAATTTTATTTTTTGAATTTGCAGTGTTCTTTACCAAATTTTACCCAATTTACCAATGTAACCTTTTGTACATTATGCCACGATGTCAGAATGTGGTGGTGTCAACAAGTCCATGTTTAAAACTTGTCCAATAGTTTTATAATTTTCCAGATTATTTACATTTGATTATGAAATAAAGAATATTTTGATGTTGTGTAGGCATTTATATACATCTATTTCTTTATAGTAGTATATTTTGCAAAGAATTTCTAATCATTTCTAAATCATATTCGTGATTTTGTACCATTGAAAAATAAAAGTGATATCTTCACTGCTTTGAAACAGTGAAAATATCTTAATTTATTGTCGAGCCGTGGTGAGCTCGATATAGTCGCCTCTTTCGGTGTATGTGCATGCATCCGTCCGTCCATGCGTCTGTCCGATTTTGTCCGGACCATAACTTTGACATGCATGGACCAATCGTGTTTATATTTGGCATGAATGTTTACCTCAATGAGAAGGTGTGTCATGCGCAAACCCCATTTTCCTATCTCAAAGGTCAAGGTCACAGTTGGAGGTCAAAGGTCAAATCGAAGTTTGTCTGGAGCATTTCTTCTTCATGCATGGTGGGATTTTGATTTAACTTGGCATGAATGTTCACCATTATGAGACGGAGTGTCATGCGCAAGAACCAGGTCCCTAGGTCCAAGGTCAAGGTCACACTTGACAGTTGGCTGGCTCGACATTCTGCCCGTGAGCATACTTGTTTCACTGAGATATAGAGAATATTTGTTTGTTTCAGTGTAAGATTGAAATATCTTTCAAGAGTGAACACCAGATGCAATATTTTCATGAGTTGCATAGCCATGAATGAAAATGTTAAATATGGTATTAATGGGTTAAAAGATATTTTGATCATACATGTAAATGTTTTGACTAAACCTCTTTTATAGTTTCTTACCAGTGAAAAATCTATTTGATATTTTTCACTGAGAAAATATCATATATATTTCACTCTTTATACTTCGGTAATTCACTGAAAACATGAAATAAATTCCAGTATTCCACTGAAAAGCATAAGATAAATTGTTGTATTTTCCAGATCAATAGCTCGTACTGCCAAGGTGAGTCCAGAACAGATTCAGGCAGGTGTCAACAATGGTGGTGTTCAGCTGGACCATGAGAAAGAATGGAACCTGGCTAAAACTATACTCCGGTTTTCCGAAGTGATCTTGAAATGTCTAGATGACCTTCTACTCCATAGCTTGTGTGACTACCTGTATGAACTGTGTACAGCATTCACAGAGTTCTATGACAAGTGCTACTGTGTAGAAAAAGACAGAAATACAGGTGAGATTTGTAGCCACTGTGTAGGGACAGATGGAAATTCATGTGGGATTTGTAGCCACTGTGTAGAGACAGATAGAAATACAGGTGAGATTTGTAGCCACTGTGTAGAGACAGATAGAAATACAGGTGAGATTTGTAGCCACTATGTAGAGACAGATAGAAATGAAGGTGAGATTTGTAGCCACTGTGTAGGGACAGATGGAAATTCATGTGGGATTTGTAGCCACTGTGTAGAGACAGATAGAAATACAGGTGAGATTTATAGCCACTGTGTAGAGACAGATAGAAATACAAGTGAGACTTGTAACCACAGTGTAGAGACAGATAGAAATACAGGTGAGATTTATAGCCACTGTGTAGAGACAGATAGAAATACAAGTGAGACTTGTAGCCACAGTGTAGAGACAGATAGAAATACAGGTGAGATTTGTAGCCACTGTGTAGAGACAGATAGAAATACAGGTGAGATTTGTAGCCACTGTGTAGAGACAGATAGAAATTCATGTGGGATTTGTAGCCACAGTGTAGAGACAGATGGAAATTCAGGTGGGATTTGCAGCCACTGTGTAGAGACAGATAGAAATACAGGTAAGATTTGTAGCCACTATTTAGAGAAAGATAGAAATTTAGGCAATTTGTAGTCACTGTATAGAGAAAAATAAAAAAAATACAGGTGTGATTTGTAGCCACTGTGTAGAGACAGATAGAAATTCAGGTGAGATTTGTAGCCACAGTGTAGAGATAGATAGAAATTCAGATGAGATTTGTAGCCACTGTGTAGAGACAGATAGAAATTCATGTGGGATTTATAGCCACTGTGTAGAGACAGATAGAAATTCATGTGGGATTTATAGCCACTGTGTAGAGACAGATAGAAATACAGGTGAGAAGTGAAGCTACAACATAGAGAAAGATAAAAAAAATGTGAGATTTTAGCTGCTCTATAGAAAGATTGAAAAAAAACAGTTGAGATTTATAAGAACTGTATAGAAAAAGACAAAATACAGATGCAATATGTAGCTACTGTATCAAGAACAATAGAAGTCCATTTGAAGTTTGTAGCTACAGTTTTTAGAGAAAGGTAGAAATACAGATGAGATTTGTAGCTATTTCGTGGAGGAAAATAGGACTAAGGTACTGTATAGCATCTGTGTAGAGAACAATAGAAATCTAGATAAAATTTGTAGCTTCTGTGTAAAGAAAGATAGAAATACAGGTGAGGTGTTTATTTGATATACAGAGAGAGATAGCTGTGTAAATGAAGTTTATAGCTACTTTGTAAAGAAAGATAGAAAACAGGTGGAGTTTGTAACAATTTTGAAAGAGAGGAAGATAGAAATACCTTTGCAATTTGTAGTTACTGTGTAGGGAAAGATATTTTGGCAAGATTTGTAGCTATTGTGTAGAGAAAGAAAGAAAAGACAAAGGTGAGATTTTTATCTACTGTTAGATAGAAAGATGGGTGAGATTTTTAGCTAGTTTTGAAAGAAAGATATAAAATATGAGATTTATAGTTACTATGTAAAAAAGATAGAAATACAGGTCAGATTTGTAGCTACTGTTTTAAGTCAGAAAGACATTATATTTTAGATAATTTTGGAGATAAAGGTAAAAATACTTGTGAGATTTGTTGTAATCTGTAGTAATAGATGAATTGATGGATAATTCGAGCACCATCCCTCGCTCAAACTCATCGTCATGTCCAGGCAAATTCCCTGTATAATTTATATTGTTTGATGACTCAAACTGCTGATAAGTCGGACTCTTCAAAGTCTGCCAGTTCGAGCGAACAAAGTTCGACTGTAATTTTTGGCTGCTATGAAGTGAAAGATAGAAATTGAGATGAAATGTGTACCTTCTATGTATAGTAAGATAGAAATGCATTCGTGATATATAGTTCTATACAGACCAAAAAATAGCGATACAGGTGAGATGTAAAGTTACTGCCGTAGAGAAAGGTCATGAAGAAAGACAGTGATGAAGATGGGGGCTATCAGAGTTATGTAAAGAAAGATAAAAATCCAGATTGCCATTATTTATTTTGCAGGAAAAGAAATCTAGGAGTTAGAGGACGAATAATAACTTGACATGACTATCTGTGATCAATATTCATATATGACTCCCAATGTATGAACATATGTCATGCCTCTTAAAAAGACTTAATGAAAAGCTTATTAAGCAAACATATCAAAACCTACAAACTGACATGTATATATCTCACACACAACAATATTTGTATACTGACATATATAAATGAACTGACCCTCATATGACCTTAACTGGCTCTAGGGTAACTGTCTTGCAGGATTAGACACTACAGTTATTGTGGAGCCAGATGTTCTCGTGCACACATGCAACTGGTGAAACACTCCTTTACGTTCTTCTTGCTGTGATTTATCGTTACTGTTTAGAAAAAGACTGACGATGTTCAAATCCTTTAATTTCAGGTGAAATAGTGAAAGTCAACATGAGCCGCATATTACTGTGTGAAGCTACTGCGAGTGTTATCAACAGCGGATTTCATATCCTCGGGATCACTCCCGTATCCAGGATGTAATCTTTGGCAGCTTCAGGATAATTTCCAGCTCCTAGATGTGTTTTACAATCACTTTACAGAACTATTTTTTCTCAAATGATATTCAAAATATGAATCGATTCCTGAATTACTTCTGAAACATCTGTGTATTTCCCGTATAAAGTGGCAGTCATGTAATTTGATGTTTTTTCACCCACTTACTAAAAACAACTGTGGTTAAATCTTAAAGAGATGTGGCTCCAGACTGTCATTACAGTCTCAGATTTTCAAAACTGGGTCTAAGGTTCTGAAACCAAATTTGAATACCCGTCTCTGAATGAAGCTGTGCCATTGGTTAATTTCAAATTTGAATTTGGAAACCGCCAATCATATGCTGGAGTATTGAGACTGGTCTTCAAACTGTTTTACAAACTCAGACACAGAGGAGTCACTAAAAATCATACAGTATTATCTAAGTGCAAGTTCTTTGGAGAAAGCAGTGTGAGTAAATTTACAATATCATATCAATTCTTGGAAATGGCAGTTGTATAAACTATAACAGTCCCTTTTATAATGTTACCATATTATGCACCATTTTACCACAATCTACCATTTAACACCACAATCTGATATAGTTTAGGAGACTTTTTACTATTCTACAAATAAAAATTGAAAATACTCTTTTTTGAGATAGGGATTGGAGTGTTACACAAGATATTATGGATTCAAGTAGAATTTTATGGAACATTATACATATCCTGCATAATTGATGAGCACAGACAAGATGTGACAGAGATTTATTGAAGATAACATTAAAAGTTACATTTTACTGGAAGAAATTACGAAAATTCTAGATCCACCAACAAACACTTTCAAAATTCGGTGTATTATGGTGTTTTGTGGTGTATTTAGGTGTATCTTGTTTCTGTGGCTGGTGGCAAAACTTGTAATTCTTGTTTATTGTAGTAATATACATTTCGAAATTTGCTCTTCTCTATCAATTTCTGTTTTCTTACCACTGTTTTTAATTTAAAATCAAGTACAGTTGCACCAAATCTTAATAGATATGAAATAATTTTTTTTACTTTTGATGATATTTTGTTTAAAAACCAGCAAGAATTGTCATACCATTAGAAAAGCTGCAATCGCTTAATTTAAATAAATATATTCTTTGGATGTTTTGTTCTTTTTATTTGAGGAATTGATAGTTCATTTTTAGCATTGCTCAGGTGAGTTATTGTGATCGCTGGATGTCCATTGCTTGTCCGTCAACATTTAGCATGTGTGTATGCGATAGAGGTTGTATTTTTCATTTGATCTTCATGAAATTTGATCAGAATGATTGCCTTGATGAAATCTAGGGCAAATTTGAATATGGATTATGTGGGGTAAAAAACTAGGTCACTAGGTCAAATCAAAGAAAAACCTTGTATATGCAATAGGAATTGCATTTTACACCAGATCTTACAAAATTTAATCAGAATGTTTGTCTGGATAAAATCTAGGTCAGGTTTAAATATGGGTCATCTGGGATCAAAAACTAGGTCACCCGGTCAAATCGAAGAAAAACCTTGTGTGCGCAATATGGGCTGCATTTTTCACTGGATATTCATAAAAAGTAGTCGGAATGGTTGCCTTGATGAAATCTAGGTCAAGTACAGATATGGGTAATCTGGGCTCAAACACTAAGTCGCTAGGTCAAATCAAAGAAAAAACTTGTGTATGCAAAAGAGACTGCATTTTACACTGAATCTTGTAATTTGATCACGATGTTTGTCTGGATGAAATCTAGGTCAAGTTCAGATATGGGTCATCTGGGGTCAAAAACTAGATCACCCAGTCATATCAAAGAAAAACCTTGTGTATGCAATAGTGGCTGCATTTTTCACTGGATCTTCATGAAATTTGATCAGAATGTTTGTATTGATAAAATCTAAGTCGAAAAACATTGTGAATGCAATAGGGGCTACATTTTAGGCATGATGTTCATGAAATTAGATGAAAATGTTGCTTTGATGAAATTTAGGTTAAGTTCAAATATGGGTCATGTTGGGAAACTAGGTTAGCTGGTCAAATCAAAGAATAACCCTGTGTATGCAATAGGGGCTGCATTTTTCAGTGGATCTTCCATGAAATTTGATCAGAATGTTTGTCTTGATATTGAGTTCAAATATTGGTCATGTTGGGCCGAAAACTAGGTCACCTGGTCAAATCAAAGAAACACCTTGTCTATGCAAAACAGCAAAGAAATTTGGACTACTTGTATAATGTTTGATACAGAATTCAATACTCATCTTAAATAGTCTTAATCATGACCTACTGACGTACATTTTTGTAGGTACATGTCATAGGGCATGACAGTGTTGTTCTGAAATTAATTGTTTTACATCTTCTTAAATAAAATATAAAGCATATTAAAATTGTTTTTGTTGTAATTAAATCGAGTACACCCCTTTTAAGATTCAGTGTAACAATTTCACCCAAATATTCTTTACTATAAATCCGTACATCTTTTCCATCCTATAACCCTATACTTGACATAATAAATTACCGTTATCCTTGTCTACCCCGGTCCCCAACCTGAATTGTACTAATCTTTAATCTATGTCTTTGTATTGCAATAATCGAGAGCAAGTGTAAATGCTTCACTGCACTTGCCTTCTTGATGTAAATGCATATATAGAGAGTTTACATAAGAATAATAAATATATTATCTAAGATAATTATTGCTTTGTTTCAGGTTAGTACTTTTACTTCGTTAGATACAGAGCTTATTTATAAGTGTATTAGTTTTTATGACTTGATGTAAATTGTTCTAAAATTAGTATTTTCTTGTAATATTGTTAGGACATCAAGTGTACATGTATATTTGGAATTTCAATGTATTGTATAAATGTAAATGCTTCACTGCACTTGCCTTCTTGATGTAAATGCATATATAGAGAGTTTACATAAGAATAATAAATATATTATCTAAGATAATTATTGCTTTGTTTCAGTGATTGTTCTGGGAATAAATATTCGTAATCCCAGGTGTGTAGCATCCCAAGACGAACCCACATCTACCAGTAAACTATAAATATTTGGCAGAAGGGTTGAGCTAGCCTTCGGGCACGACAAGGAAAGCCCTTCGTCAATGGCGCCCAAAACATGGATTGGGTTGCATTAGACACTACACAGATCACTTGAAAAACAGTACTTTCACTTTTGGTTTGGGATTTCCCTTGAGTTCACCTGAGAAATCATAGATTTACCTGTGACGTCACTCACGTTTATGAACAATTTCATTGGATATTATATCCACGTGGTATGGAATACCATCTCGTTTGTTTACTATCGACACGTGCGCACGGATTTTGACAAGTTTGACAGTTACGCATATTGGCCCTAAACACATCGTTAGCTGATCAGCATCTTCGGATACTTTTTCTGGATGTCGTCGTCGCCGCGTTGTTGACCTGGATCTTTGGAAATAAGAATGCTTTGACATTCCGAACTTTTGTCTGTGCGTTGACATTTAGTTAATTTAGTGCTTAGGATATAGTGTGTTAGTGCTGGAATAAGTGTTTCAAAATTTATTTGGAATTAGGATATGTTTAGTGGGTAAGATTTTTATCTATTTTTTCTGCTTAGTTATAATTAGACTGTGATTGAAATTTTATATTAGCAGAGTTATACATGTATTTTTGACCTTAGGTTATTAGAAGGTTTGTTGATATTATAAACTCTTCGTAGTAATATTCAGATATATAGTCTGACTATTTATTTCCTTAGAAAGTTGCAGTTAAGAGGACTAACTCTTAACACCTGTCCCGCTCCAACCCGATAAAATCCAATACTCCTATAGTTTACCATATAACCTAATAAAAATACTGAAATTTCCAATAGCCTTGATAGCTCCATCGGTAGCGATGTAGGGTTATGAATGAAACAGATTTTTAAACCCGTGGTTCGAGACGCAGAATTTTCATTTTTTTTCTCCTTACAAGTGCCGTCTTTGTTATAAAGTCATTTAATATAGTCTTTCTATTCTTATTTCTTGCAAAATGTAAGAAGTTTGAATTTGTTTCATAGCATTTTATCGGTGTTTTCTCTTTGTAATAATACAAAAGGAAAATACATAGGTCTAGCTTATAAAATCCTTGCAAGGTGTTGACAAAAACGTAAAACAGAGCCAAACCGTATTATCAAGTAGAAAAGTATATCTTCAAGTAGTTTATATTTGAAGTGATACTTCTTTACAGCAAAATAAAATTATCGCGAAACTTGAAAAAACGTGCACGATTCGGCAATGTACCGCGGCAGGCGCATAATTCGATACGGTATAACATATAAACATTCTATAGTGTTACAGCGGAATTAGCTCGGTAGGGAGAGCGTTGGACTTGAGATCTTAAAGTTGGTGGTTCGAATCCCGACAAAGACTTAAGTTTTTTTTCTTTCTAAAAAAAAAAAAAAAAGAATAACACTGAACAGTCATTTTTTATATGTCTTATTGTAAATACATGTGAATGAGAGTTATGAATGCAAGTGTTATAAAGTTTTAAAAACATTTTTTAAGCTATTATACATTATATCTTGCAGTAGGCTATTTCACTTACTGACAATAGAAAAAAGTGAATAGAGTTAATAGCTAAGTGAAAAGTGATCTTCAGTGATAAGAAGAAAAAGCAATTTAGTGAAAAGTGAAAACAATAAGTGAAAAGTGAAAAATTAGTGAAAAGTGAAGTAAGAAAAATTTATACAAGCGAACGCTAAGAGAGGAGATAGATGTGAAGTGAAGAACTAATAGAATAGTGAAACATATAAGTAAGTGAATGAAATAGTGAAAATTAGTGAAGATTAGTGAAAACTGAAAGATCAGATACAGATACACATATAGAAAATAATTGTGCTTTCAGAAGCTAAGTAGTAAACAGGATAGCAATAAACATAACAGTAAAGCACCGTATAAAATAGTGATAATCATTAGAAAACAGTGAAGAAACGTGAGCAGTGAAGGAAGTGAAAGGTTATTTGACACTGAAAATTAATAGTAAAGTGCAAATACAGTAACTGGTGGGCACTTTTTAAAGTGAAGAAAAGTGAAGTAGTGAATATTAGCGAAAAGTGAAATTAAGGAGTTATAGCGCTAATATATTGAAACGGAAAGGAACCAAAGTCAGAAAAGAGTCAAAAGGTGAAATATGTAGAGAAAAGTAAAAGTGATAGAAGGTATATATTACTGTGAAAGATAATTGAAGTGAAAAGAGTAAACTGTAAAATAATAGTGTTTGAAGTGTGAAGTTTATATGTACAATAATGGAAGATCAAACAACAGATAGAGATATCAGAATGAGACAGCGAGATGCTAGACGACAGGAACAGGAGAGATTAGAGGAAAAACAGAAGCAAAGAGATAGATTGAGACAAGATTTAGCTGAAATAGAAAATGAAAGGCAGAGATTGTTATCTCAGAGAAGAAATCAACAGCGACGTTTAGAAATGATTCATAGTTGTGATCCTTTCTTTTATGAAGTCGAGCGGCCAAGAATAGGTGCAGAAAGGCTTAATATAAGCAACCCTGAACAGCAAATAAATACGGGAACCAGACAAATATTAGACAGAGGAATTGTGCAACCACGTTTCGTGAAGCAACACAATGAGGACCTCGGAAGTTATATGGACCTAATAAGTCCTGAACCAGAAAATATACCAACTGCCACACACGGTAATAGGAATAAGTGGAAAACGAACATGAAAGCGATAATGATAGGAGACAAGCAATTGCTCAGACTTATCAAGCAACAAACAGAAATTTAGATTTCGCTTCAGGCAGTTTGAACATGACTGAGGACATACATAGAATGCATGGTGAATTAAACCAAGTCATAGATAGGGATGATATCCGTCAAAGCATTAGGAGAGACGTTTTACATATCGATCAGCCAAGACAAGAGTCTAATTTAGACTTTCATATTGATAGAGATAGATATAGAGATATAGAATATAATGCAGACGACATTAGTTACAGAACAAGAAGCCGTGTGGCTGAAAGTACTCGCATTGATGCAGAAACTCATGTCATGAGAAAGAGAGATCGAAATGGTGACAAAGTAGATGTCAGTATCGAGACAGATAAACTAGAGGCGAAATTACGGCAATTGAGTATAAGGAAGGACACCAATTTAGATATTAATTCCTTACAAAGAGGCGCAGAACTTCCAGATCATAGAAAAGAACACACGAACATAACTCCCGTAGGTATAGGTATGAATCCTGAAATAAAGGACACAAGAAGTCAACTAAAATTCATCGATAAAAAATTCAGGGAACATTCAGACATCAATGTAAGAGGAGAATTGAATGATGATAATTCAAACACATCTATTAAATCTGAGAAGTTTAGCATCCTGCAGCAGATAGAAAGGAAAAAAATGGAATTGCAAGAGCTACTGTTGATTCAAGAGAACGCAGAGAAACAGCTAAAGATAGATGAAGAAAGGAGACTAATAGAATTAGAGAAGCAACGAAAGATGTTGTACAGGTTGACTGAAAGAGAAAGGGTAATGGATGAAAGAGAACAGAAACTTAAAGATGATGAGAGAGATTTGTTATTGAAGTTTGAAGAACTGAAACGGATAAAGCAAGACGTTGTAAAATCAGAAGAAGAACAGTTTGTTCAGTATAAAACAATAGAAAGAAATATCATCACTAAAAATGAAGCATTAAACAAGAGAGAATCTGACCTTAGAAAAAAGGAAGAGATAGTTAAAGAGCTTCAGCAGAAATTAGTTCCAGAAGTAAAGAAAGAGACAATTATTCAGCAAACCCCGGAAATTAGTCCATTTTCTGGTGACGAAGCGAAACCTAAGAGTGAGGTCACATTAAACGAGTGGAAAGCCGAGATAAGAAGTTTAATAGCTACAGCATTGTACCCAGAAAAGATGATTACTCAGGCTGTTAGAAAATCATTGAAAGGTCAAGCCAAGAAAGTTCTGTTAAACTTAGATCCAAATGCTAGAGCTGAAGAAATCATAGAAAGGACAGAAGATATATTTGGAGATATGTCTAGTAAACAGACAATTTACACGGAGTTCTATACTGCATCACAGAAGCCAGACGAATCTATAGCAATTGGGGCTTACGACTTGAAGAGATTTTGATAAAAGCTTCTACCAAGAAGTCAATAAACACTAGATGAGAGAAATGAAATGCTTAAAGATAAATTTTGGAGATCGCTGTATAGCAAGGATATCAAAACGCAGTTAGAACATCCTTTGAAAGCGGTGACAGTTTTGAAATGCTCAGACGGAAAGCAAGGGCTGAGGAGCACGAAACTAAAATTAGTGCTATAAAGGCTGATATAGCACTGCCTAAACAAGAAGAAACTGCAAAGGCGGCGGATAAGCAGACAGAACTTCTTGAAGCTATGATGAAGCAAATGGCCGAATTAAATAAAAAGGTAGAAGACTATAGAAAAAAAAATGAAAGTAAGCCACAAGATGAGCATAGAAATAGAAGATATGGTGGGTACAATAGATGGAATGGTCCAAGGGATTTCAATAGATGGAATGGTTCGAGGGATTACAACAGAGGAGCAAACAGCTATAGGAATCGATTTGACGATAGGAGTCATAAATTAAAAGAGCAAAGCCAGATACCGATAAGAAGCAAGAGGAAAAGAAAGGAGATATGAAAGTCAAAGAGGAGAAGAAACAAAATTCCGAAAAAGAGTTAAACTAGTTGCGCGTTCTGTTGAAGGGCTCAGCAGAAGCAGAGAGGAAATTAAAGGCCCAAAAGATAATCAGATAAAGACAAGATTAATCGGGAAAGCAAATGAACATGAATATTGATTAAAGATTGTGTGACAAAAGCACTGATTGATACTGGTAGTATGATAAGCACAATGTCGGAAAATTTCTATAGAAGTATGACTGATAGCCAGAACTAAGAAGTCTAGAAGATTTTGATATTGACATATATTGGCAAATGGACAGGAAGTGCCTTATAGTGGTTATATAGAGCTAGGTGTAAAAGTTCCGTCATTAAGTGACGAAGAAGTTGTTGCTCTAATTTTGATTGTACCACAAACAGAATACAACCAAAGAGTACCGGTTATTATAGGCACAAATCTAATTCGTGAATTTCAAAAACTAAGTAAAGAGAAGGAAGCTGATACTATTCCAAATGAATGGAAAGAATCATTTGATGTACTATCAGCGACCACAATTGGTAAAGTTAAAGTCACGAAAAAGATTACATTGTTACCAAGGGAAACCAAAACTGTAACAGGTTTCATACGCAAGCAGAGAAATGTAGAATCAGCTGTAACAGAATGTTTGGATGATATAAATTCTACATCTGCTGTAGTCTGTCCACGAGTTGTCTCGTTGAATAATCCTGGTAGAACATCACGTGTGCCAGTACGGTTGTGCAACATCAGTGCTAAAACCATGCATATAACAGAAAAAAACTAATATTTGCCAACTGCAGGAAGTCACTGTGCTTAGAAGTATGCCGATCATTGACAATCGTTCGATGTCATCTGATATTTCAGAAACAAGCAAATCCTCTTCTTCTCCAACAAATCTATGTCATCAGTCTGCATCTGAAAAAGAAAACAAAGCCATGAGTGATGAGGAATTTAATAAAACATTTGGTGTCGATCTTGAAAATGTAAACTTGTCTGAAGAACAGAAAATTAAAGTACAAAAATTATTTCAGAAATGGAATGGCATTTTCCCTAAATCATCCACAGATCTTGGACACACATCAGCCGTAAAACATAAGATTGAATTGTTAGATGAGAAACCTTTTAAAGAGCCATACAGACGCATACCACCAGCGATATTTAACGAAGTGAAAGAACATCTCCCATGAAATGTTAAAAGTCGGTGCAATTAGGGAATCTAATAGTCCATGGTCATCAAACGTTGTAATAGTGAGGAAAAAGGATGGATCGATTAGATTTTGTATTGATTTCAGGAAAATCAACCAACGGACCAAGAGAGACGCATATGCACTTCCACGGATAGAAGACACTTTGAACTGCCTCGCCGGATCAAGATATTTTTCAAAACTGGACTTGAAATCAGGATACTGGCAGGTAGAGCTAGATGAACGAGATAAAGAGAAAACGGCCTTTCAGGTTTGGGGACTGGGATTCTACGAGTGTAATAGAATGCCCTTTGGCCTATGTAACGCCCCAGCAACCTTTCAGAGATTGATGGAGCGTTGCATGGGCGACCTCAACCTGAAGGACTGTTTAATTTATCTCGATGACATCGTAATATTCTCTTCTGACATAGATTCCCATATTGACCGACTTGATACAGTGTTTGAACGTTTGGCTCAGTACAACCTGAAAGTAAATCCGAAGAAATGTGAATTTTTCAAGAAGAAAATAACTTATCTTGGGCACATAGTCTCAGAAGATGCATCCAGGCAGATCCTGTAAAGGTAGAAGCTGTAAAAGATTGGCCTATTCCTAAAAATGTTAGGATGTTCGGAAATTTTTAGGATTCGCAGGATACTACAGGCGATTCATCAAAGGCTTTGCATCCATAGCACGACCTATAAACAATCTTCTTATTGGACAAGCAGCAAATAGAAAGAAAACATCAAAATTAACAAAATCAACAAAGAAAGTTCACTTTAAATGGGACAAGGAACAACAGGAAGCATTCGATAAACTTAAAGAGAAACTTACCAACCCGCCTGTACTTGCATATGCCAGCTACGATCTGCCGTTCAAGGTGCACACGGATGCTTCATCTTCTGGTCTTGGAGCCGTCCTCTATCAACGCCAAGATGGAAAAGACAGGGTCATTGCTTTTGCGAGTAGGAGTCTCAAACCTGCAGAAAGGAATTATCCGGCTCACAAGCTGGAATTTCTCGCACTAAAGTGGGCGGTGTCCGAGAAATTCCACGACTACCTGTATGGGGCGAAGTTCGAGCTTGTGACGGATAACAATCCATTAACTTATGTAAGTTCCACCGCTAAGCTTGATGCCACTAGTCACCGCTGGCTTGCTTCCTTGGCAAATTATGACTACGTACCGAAATACAGACCTGGGTCGAAGAATACGGATGCCGACAGCCTATCTCGTATGAAGGAAAAGGAGAACCTTTCAACCATCCCCAGAGACGCTGTTAAAGCAGTTATCCAATCAGCTCTTACTGATGGTGCTTTAAGTGACTCCCTCTCTATGCCCGATGATGTAACTTCAAACGAACAGTTAGATTCGATTCCAGATGACTTATTGTACAGTTATAGTTTGTCGTCTAAAGATTGGAAAAAGGCCCAAAAACAGGATCAATTGATTAGTACAATAATTGACCATCTTAACAATGGTACCAAACCGGCTAAGCCAGATGGACCAATGCATGCATATACAAGGGATTGGTTAAAACTAATCCTTAAAGATGGTGTACTATTCGAAAATCACTTGTTAATGGACACGAAAGACTACAGTTAGTCTTGCCTACCAATCTGCGAATCGATATCTTTGAAGCTCTGCATAACGATTTGGGCCACCAGGGTAGAGACCGAACAACGTCACTATTTAAAGAAAGATTTTACTTTCCAGGTCTAGATACATTTGTGGCGGACCAAGTTAGAAACTGTGGAAGGTGCATTAGAAGGAAAAGTCTTTCTTCTAAAGCTGAACTTGTCCCGATACAGTCTTCGGCACCAATGCAAGTCGTCTGTTTGGATTTCTTGTCCTTGGAGAGAAGCAAAGGAGGCTTTGAGGATATCCTGGTCATAACGGACCACTTCAGTCGTTATGCACAGGCATATCCTACCAGGAACCAAACAGCAAGGACAACAGCAAGATTCTTTTTGAGAATTTCATACTGCATTATGGTTTTCCGGCGTCCCATCCATAGTGACCAGGGTCCGAACTTCGAGTCTCGTCTGATTAAAGAACTATGCAACATCGCAGGCGTCAAAAAGACAAGAACCACGCCTTACCACGCAATGGGTAACGGACAGGTCGAGCGGTTTAATCAGACGTTACTAAAGATGCTTGGTACCCTAGAGGAGTATCAAAAGTCCGACTGGAGGGCGCATGTACCCACCCTTGTACATGCGTACAATGCAACCCATCATAAAAGTACGGGGTTTTCTCCGTATTTTCTAATGTTTGGGAGGCATCCTCGTTTAGTAGTTGATGCTTTTCTAGGGCTACCAGCTGATGATATTTCAGCTGCATCACAAACTGAGTACGTGAATAAGCTGCGCGACCGTCTGAAGCTCGCATATGACAAGGCCGCCAAACTGCGAGGACTGCAGGACTAGCCAATAAGTCGGTATATGACGAGAAGGCTCGAAGTTCGGTCCTACATCCGGGAGATATTGTGCTTGTGCGCAATGTATCGATCAGAGGAAAACAGAAGTTAGCTGATCGTTGGGAGCAGCAACCATACGTAGTTGTGCGCAAGGTACACGATGACATTCCCGTGTACGAGGTCAGAAGGGAAGGAGCTCGGTATAAGAAATCTAGGATTCTACACCGAAACCTTCTCCTTCCCTTCATGTCCATTGCAGATGGCTACGATCCCGATGACCACCTTCCTTCTGGTAACACTTCCGAGGATGTTGAAGACAACATTGAAACCTTATCTACAGCACCAACTACAACACCTACTTCGGAAGAGACCAACAGTGCGTCTCCTTCCCACATACCAGTAGGAGATGGACAGAAATATGTAATTCCTGCAAGAAGACTCGGCGTGATGTAGTGAGATCGGAAATACCAGCGGAAACAGCTTCAACACCATCTAAGCGACCAAATAGGAAAAGACAGAAGCCTTATTGGATGAACAGAGGGGACTTTGTTACGTATTAATAAGAGGCAGCAGTATGACTGACGATTGTTATCTGTTTTAGTTGTAACTTTTAGTCAGTAATGTTTTATTTCTGTTGACTACATGTATGTGTGCACAATGAGTATATTTCACTTTTGCATTAGTTAATGTTTAAAATGTGTAAGTATATGTATCTATATGTTCTTAGAACATATTACATTGTTATAAGTACAACCATAAGGTAGATACTTACCTTGGATAAATTGTGGATCATGAATAAGTACTTACCTGTAATTGTAAAATTTGCATCTGCAAATGATTGTTGTATTATATGATTGCTACTTACCTGTTGGAAATTCAATGATATTTGAGCTCGATATCACTGATGTTTTTTTTTTTTCCAGCTACCACGTACACCAGTGACATGATATTGTGTACTGTATTTAGTTAGATGTGTTAATAGTACATATACTTACCTATATATAGTATAATTATACTTACCTTCGGTAATTAGTTAATTAGCACTCAAGTACTAGTAGTAACACAAGGCTTAGGTTATGTAGTAATTATACTTACCTTGTATACTTACCTTGATCTAGTAGACAAGTTTTAGGTAAAGTAGTAATCATACTTACCTTGTATACTTACCTTGAGCTAGTTGACCTTCTTCTACCAGTATGTCTTATGTAGATTGCAGCTTAGGTCTCTGACACAAAAGCACGTCATTTTAGGGTACTGCAATGTACTTGTATATGCAAATACCGTAGTAGTGATATATCATGTGTAATCTTATTTGTTTTTAATTATCACATACTTGTACACTTAAGCTTTTTTTTCTTTCAGCTCTGGGAGTTAAATGTCGGGGACGACATTTGTTAAAGCAGGGGGAGTATGTCATAGGGCATGACAGTGTTGTTCTGAAATTAATTGTTTTACATCTTCTTAAATAAAATATAAAGCATATTAAAATTGTTTTTGTTGTAATTAAATCGAGTACACCCCTTTTAAGATTCAGTGTAACAATTTCACCCAAATATTCTTTACTATAAATCCGTACATCTTTTCCATCCTATAACCCTATACTTGACATAATAAATTACCGTTATCCTTGTCTACCCCGGTCCCAACCTGAATTGTACTAATCTTTAATCTATGTCTTTGTATTGCAATAATCGAGAGCAAGTGTAAATGCTTCACTGCACTTGCCTTCTTGATGTAAATGCATATATAGAGAGTTTACATAAGAATAATAAATATATTATCTAAGATAATTATTGCTTTGTTTCAGGTTAGTACTTTTACTTCGTTAGATACAGAGCTTATTTATAAGTGTATTAGTTTTTATGACTTTGATGTAAATTGTTCTAAAATTAGTATTTCTTGTAATATTGTTAGGACATCAAGTGTACATGTATATTTGGAATTTCAATGTATTGTATAAATGTAAATGCTTCACTGCACTTGCCTTCTTGATGTAAATGCATATATAGAGAGTTTACATAAGAATAATAAATATATTATCTAAGATAATTATTGCTTTGTTTCAGTGATTGTTCTGGGAATAAATATTCGTAATCCCAGGTGTGTAGCATCCCAAGACGAACCCACATCTACCAGTAAACTATAAATATTTGGCAGAAGGGTTGAGCTAGCCTTCGGGCACGACAAGGAAAGCCCTTCGTCATACAGCATAGAAATTTTGGCCATTTTAATAAATTTTGATACAGATTTCAATACTCCTCTTTAATATTCTTAATCCTGACCTACTAACCTACTTTCTTGTATTTGAAGGTACAGCGAAGAGACCTGTACCATTTTTAACGGATTTCAGTAGTTACCTTTAATAATCTCTACCATGACCTACTCACCAAAGTTTTTGTTTTTGCTGCTTCAGTAAAGAATTTTTTCACGCAAGCAACTAAACTCCGGTGAGCCATATAGGGCCATCATGGCCCTCTTGTTAGATTACATAGTTTGTTGATTGACCTGACCCGACACAGCCTGACCTGACCAACCAGCCAACTGGGTTTGGTTTGGTTTTAAATTCCAGGTTTGTTTCCGCGGTCAGACTACTCAGTTTTCCAAGATTCTTACTAGAACTTGCCACATACCACTGACAACTTCTTCACACAAATCAGCAAGTGGAGGGTAAATAACTTCAGACGAACTTTCTTCCTTCAGATCCTCGTGCAGCTCTGAGGTTGGCAATTCTGAGTCTAAGGTTATTAAGCAATTTTAAATCTAGTATACAAATGTAAGCTTCCCATTTGCATAATAGACATAGGATAAAAACAATAGCTCACCTAAACCTTTGTGCTCAAGAAATTTTAACGAAACAATTATAATTTTCTAACTACATACTAGTAAAGGATCATGATTCTGACAAAATGAAGTGAGTTATGGTTCTTGTACTACCAACTCGCCTACCTAAAAATGAAATGATGATAAAACAAGCGGATGAAGTTTCAAAGCTATAGATCTTATAGTTTGTAAGGAAAAGTGAACCTTAACCTAACCTAAACAAAAACAATAATGCGACGGCTGTACCTTGTTTATTTGTTTTGGGTTTAATGCCGTTTTTCAACAGTATTTAAGTCATGTAACCCCCGCCCGAGGATCAAACTCACGACCCCGCGATCCTGTAGACCAACGCTCTTACCTACTGAGCTAAGTGGGCAGGCCCGCTGTACCTTGTAGATTTCTTTTAAAAAATCAGATGAGCTCTCACATAGCAGTATCAACATTTTACAGATAACAGCACTGGCATCTTTCAGACAACAGTATAACATCTTACAGATAATAGCCTTGACCTCTCGCAGACAACAGTAATAACGTCTGCCTTGACAGCTTGCAGACAACAGTAATAACATCTTACAGATAACAGCCTTGACATCTCGCAGACAACAGTAATAACGTCTTACAGATAACAGCCTTGACATCTTGCAGACAACAGTAATAACATCTTACAGATAACAGCCTTGACATCTTGCAGACAACAGTAATAGCGTCTTACAGATAACAGCCTTGACATCTCGCAGACAACAATAACATCTTACAGACAACACCATTGACATCTCGCAGACAACAGTAATAAAGTCTTGCAGATAACAGCATTGGCATCTGACATAAAACAGTAATAACATCTTACAGATAACAGCCTTGACATCTCACAGACAACAGTAATAACGCCTTACAGAAAACAGCATTGGTATCTCACAGAATATAGTAATAACGTCTTACAGATAACAGCATTGTAATCTCTCAGACAACAGTAATAACGTCTTACATATATCAGCATTGTAATCCCACACACAACAGTTATAACGTCTAACAGATAACGGCATTGGAATCTCACAGACAACAGTAATACGCCTTACACATATCAGCATTACTATCTCACAGACAACAGTAATAACGTCTTACAGATAACAGCATTGTAATCTCACACAAAACAGTTATAACATTTCACAGATAACGGCATTGGAATCTCACAGACAACAGTAATAACGCCTTACAGATAACTGCATTGGAATCTCACAGACAACAGTGATAACGTCTAACAGATAACGGCATTAGAATCTCACAGACAACAGTAATAACGTCTCACAGATAACGACAATGGAACCTCACAGATGACAGTAATAACGTCTTACAGATAACGGCAATGGAACCTCACAGACAAAAGTAATAACGTCTCACAGATAACGACAATGGAACCTCGCAGATAACAGTAATAACGTCTCACAGATAACGGCAATGAAACCTCACAGACAACAGTATAACGTCTTACAGATAACGTCATTGGTATCTCGCAGACAACAGTAATAACGTCTTACAGGTAATGGCAATGGAACCTCACAGACAACAGTAATAACGTCTTACAGATAACGTCATTGGAATCTCGCAGACAACAGTAATAACGCCTTGCAGAAAACAGCAAATGTTGGTACCTCACAGAATACAGTAGTAACGTCTAACAGATAACAGCATTGTAATCTCTCAGACAACAGTAATAACGTCTTACAGACAGATAACAGCATTGGAATCTCACGGACAACAGTAATAAAATCTTACAGATAACAGCACTGGCATCTCACAGACGATAACATTAGTGTTCACAGAAAAAACTGCCGACCTGTATACAGTTCCGTTTCTTTTTAAAGTTCTTGGAAAATTAGATGATCCTCTAAGATTATTGTGCATTAACGCCAACGGTCTGCACGCTCTTTTCTAGTCATTTGACTTCTCATTTAACTTTCAAAATGAGCAATAGTTGCAGGTGAATGTTACAAATTTAAAGTTTTTGAAGTGTTGCAATGGTTTACCCACTTCACAAAATGTTTGGTAATTCACTTCCTGCAAAAATCACGTGTCAGTAAGTTTGTACAAAATGGCAACTTCTACACAGCCCTCATTTCACAGGTTTCTAGAGAGAGAGAAAAAATGTTTGCCTGAAAAAGTGTGGAAGAGTCGCTTTAAGCTTCCCTCCATTAGTTGCAAAGTTTGTAAGAAAAATACAAAAGGGAGTAATATGAAAAGTAATCGAGATATATTGCACTTCAGTTGAACATTAAACTGTGGACAAATAAGCGTGATGAATAAACAGACGGACAGACACAGCACTTCTGTATCCCCTCTTGCATTCTTGACCGGGTATACTATACTCCTATTTTGCTTTATTGAGAATTTTCGTATGAACAAAAATACCAATAATATCTTAATATGACATGTTATTAAAGTTTCTTCAACGGGTCAGGCAAACAGTAAAAGAGGATATATACCTTTCTCGCAATTCGATCGGAGAATTGACATAATACTATTACATGACTCAATAGTTGATCCAATAGATCGGTCTGTAGGTCAACACATTAACTGGGCTAAAAGCAAAGCAAGAAGGAGATAATATGAAAAATACTTATTGCATGACTTGCTGGTCAATAGTCAAAACTCTTGGACCGCGGGAAACAGATTTCACGACTGACTGGCAAGTTAGTGTGTAATTTATACCAATAACTCGATCAATCCCAGTTAATACTAATGAGCGCTAACTGAGTATTGTGATCAGATAAGATAAGATAAGAAATTTCTTTATTATTGTGACATGTGCAAAGACATGGTTATAACAAAGACAAAGAGTAAATTACACAATAAAGCACCCAGCCCAGTGGACCTGTATGTCGCATTAAATAAGGGATGATTATTTACAAGGCAGGGGTATTGGGTACTTTGTAATTTATCAACGACTTCCAAGGCTAGGAAATAAAAATTAGAAAATTATTTTTTAATTAATTTAAACTACTTTAAACGTGGCTATTAAATGAACTGAATACATGCACATGCTTCAAAGTATTTCATTGTTTTAAAGACAATGGCATTACACTAAAGTATCGTTTTCAGTACACAATGGTATTCAGTTTTCAAACATTCTTAAATCACTACTATTTTTTCAAAGTGGTTTAAAGAATCACGTATTTCATAGTTTAAAAACGCGTTATATTCCAATATCATTATCGGAAACTAATTCAGCTACATTGTGTTTAGCTTCTATTTAAATGGAAAGACCTTAACGATTTTTATGAAATTCATGGAAGTTCTTTCAGTTTTATTTTCAATTTTGCAAGGCCTGACGGTAGAAGTCGCCCTTGTGCAAATTATGTAAATGTTGAACTACTGAATTGGTGGTTATCGGCAGTTGCTCAAGAGTTGAAAGATATCAATTATCAAATCGACCTTGGCAGGATATTCAGAAGTTTTCGCTTATCAGTAAAACTGGATATATACAAATAAATGTTCATGCTTGCCGATTTGATTATTGACTTTAATTATGCGTTTATTTTCAAAATAACACATTCGGTTGAATTGTGCGTGCGTTTTTAAATATTCAACCTTTTTTTATAAAAAAAGTAAGACGAGGCTGCAAATTTTGAAGACGATGCAGACGACATTCAAGTATTGACAAGCCGGGGGAAATCGAGCGATGAGTAATATTGGACTCACGAGTAGCACGAGAAATTTGACGGTGATTGCAAGGAACGTTACAGATGGATTTTATTACGCAGGTAAATTATGCCGTAGATCTATTTATTTTTCATTTGCAGGGCAATGCTCAACTTTGGTGATAATTTTATGAAATCCAGTAATGAATCGTAAAATACAAATAGGTCAAGTCGAGTAACAATATGACTGCCTGTTATCTATCCATGAAATCGTGTCTCATTTTTCTCTCATTTTCACTATTTCCAGTGAGCACGTGTATATTTAGTGGCACCCACTCGAGAACATAAACTAAGTAAAATAGATATGGCGGTTTTAAAGTACTAGTAGAATCTAAATATTCCATTCCGTACCTGTAAACTTGGTTAAAATTTCAGATGCTTTAGCAGTTTATATGAAATATGCTGCACGGATGCGTGTTCGTACAAGTTCAAATTTCGATCGAATCCATAACTGTATCTTGAAAAATAACATGCAACGTAGGGGTTATTGCATGGAATCAGAACAGATAGTTAATTTAGAGTGGTTTGGGGCTTCAGTAGCTACTGCATTTTCATCAACAATGGCAAAACGAAGTGAAACACGTGCTTTCCTGTTCTTTTGCTGAAAACCCGAGAACGCAGATTTTTCGGCCTTGTCCGACCTTTATTCCCGGATCTTACGGCCTTTACGAATATGATCCAAAGTTTCCCTAATCTAAACCTTTAAAAATTACATACAAACTCGGGTAGGGTATACTGAAAAAAAAAAAAAAAAAAAAAAACATTGAAAACTTCGATCAATTAATCGATTATTGGACATGGCAAGATTAAAGAAAGGCTAAATGCGCTTGTTACAGCTTATAGAGGAGAATATGAAAACCAATGTCATGTTGATTTTTATACGCCCGAAGGGACATATTATGTTATGACGCCGGTGTCTGTCTATCCGTCCGTCCGTCCGTTAGCAATTTCGTGTCCGCACTGTAACTCTCCAACCCCTTGGAGGATTCCGAAGAAACTCGACACAAATGTTCACCACATCGAGAAGACGTGCAGAGTGCATGTTTTGGATGGCTTGCTTCAACGTCAAGGTGGGGCTCAAATGTAATATGACTTTGTTTCGTATCCGTTCTGTAACTCTTGAACTGCTTGAAGGATTTTAAAGAAACTTGGCACGAATGATCACCACATCGAGACTACGTGCAGAGCGCATGTTTCGGGTGGCTCGCTTCAAGGTCAAGGTAACACTTAGCGGTCAAAGGTCATACCTTCGGGTGTATATATGCTCGGCATTACGGTGCTCTTGTTATCATTATTATGCCCCTTTCTCACCCCACCCCCACCCCCGGGAAACACACAAACGCCTCAACCCCGATCTGTGCTGTAGACCATTGGTGTCCTATCACTTAATTATGTTTGGACATGCAGTCGTCAAACTTCATAGGATGATTGCCTGTGGTTAGAAGATGACCTCGTTTATTATTATTATTATTATTATATTCTTATTATCATTGCTGTTGTTGTTGTTGTTCTGCTCGTATTTTTTTTTTCAATTTCTATTCACATTGTTACTTAATACAATGTAATGTTAACTTAGAATGAACAGGTAATACAAAATAAATATCTATTTTATATGTTGGAAAATATAAAAACAAGATTATCATACGAACATAACAGCGTTGTCAGGGATCAAACATGCGGCTAAATCCTTTTTAATGTCAGTTAGCAAATATTCATTTGCAATTAATAAATGATAAAAAGTCGAAAAGTTATAAAAACTACTGATTATTCAAAAAAGTAGGAATAGTTAAGATGAGTTTTGTTGAGTCCAAATAAGTACCGTTGGATCTAACACAAGTCCGAAACATATTCGGTACTAAATGAAAATTCTTTCGAACTGATACTTGAAGAGTACACGTCTAACCTTCATGTTTAACGGGAGAGTAAAGGTGTGCTACCAAGAAGACGCATAAAGACGTTACGCTCATTGTTGGCGTACATTAGCGTAACTGACGTTATCGCCGTTTTTAGCCGTTTAGACGTTAAAGGGATTACTTGGAGAGGTTGGACTACAGTTTTCATAAATCATGTCGTTTCGATATTTAAGGAAATATTTGATATAGATTAACTATATAATATTTATTCAATATAATTATTTATTAGACAGTGAATTATATTGCGGTGTTCAGATACAATTGAAATATATATACATTATTTAGTTTTCAAACGTAATGTCGACGTTACTTTAATTTCACGGCTGTGACATCTCGGCAAGATTTTGCAATTTTCATGTGTTAAATTTAATTCATATTCAACGTAAGACTTATGCATATCAATTTGCAGACAATTGTATGTACTTTCAGACTGTAGTCGCTGTTTTGTAAACAAATACATATTTCTTTAAATATTTCGGCACGTAACAACTTCGTAATTTTATTTTTTGCATTTTTTGACACGTGTGACATCGCGGCTAGATTAAAGTATACATATATTAAACGCTATTATCAAAGTCAATATACGACAAAAACTTACTAATTCAAAAGTAGAATTTATGTACTTTTTGTCAAAATAAATATTATAGAAAGCATACAATAGTTAAAGAAAATACAGAAATTTTAACAAATCCTGTCGAGGGAAGACATTAAATCTTACGTTTTAAGTTGGATCTGTCTTTTGCTTCCTGTTTGTTACAGGAAGTATTGAACAGCAAATGACTGCAATGACGTCAAATATAGTTAACGTCACGTCACCGAGTCTTCTTAGTTGACGGAAAAAAATAATTTTATGAATTTACCAAGCCGTTAAATAATGCGCATTGGTGAATTCTGTTACATCTTACATGACGTTTTAATGTTGTTTTCTATGATTCTATGTCGAATTAAATTTTTACTAATTGTTAAACGTAAATGCGATCATATTTACTAACAGGGAAATTGTTTTGCCTTTCTTGTGATATAAGAAGATAAACAACCGTACTTCTAAAACGAATTTCATGAAACATTGAAGTGAACGAAACTGAAAAATTTCCGATGTTCGCCAACAACGTACGCAACGTCAAAGGATATTTAATTTACATAAGCGTCTTTTCATATCGAATTTATTAAACGAGTTGAGTAAAATTATAAAATGCGAGCCTCTGCCTTGCATTTTATCAGTTCTGTTCAACGGGTTTGATAAATTAAATGTTGAAAGACACAGTGCGATTTTAATATGCGCACCTTCGGGGGCATACAGGAGATAGGGTCATGTGCTTGAGCTTTTGCTAGACTTACTTGAAAAATTTTGGACTTCGCGCAATTTTTCATAACGGGAGTCTGTTGAAATATCATAACTTTCATAACATTTTCGCGAAGAGAATTTTTTCTACAATGTACATTTCAGTAAATCTTCTGACAGTTATAAATAAACATATGGCCTATACTATGGTGCAATGTGTAGGTCTGTTTGCTTGTCTCCGAGATATATGCCCTTGATCAAAATGAGCCGCACATTTCAAGTTAATTTTTAGACATCATTTTCATTCATTTAGTGTGTCAAATATTTTATCATATTATTTTTTAACTTTAGAAAGATATTAATAGTGCCATATTGTAATAAATTTACTCACAGGTTGCCAAAATGATTTTCATTTCCGTAGGTTTATTTTACGTTTTCCGGATAAATGACGTGACGCCGTCATTTCTGGTTTATCAAAGGTGCAGAATTACCTTAACGAAAATCACCACTAACATTACTTAAGTACATATAATTTAGTATCCAACGAATATTTTTCCATGAAGTCAACGAACTAAACTGTTCACTTAACATTAGTGACTATGCAATGGACTTTACTTAGCGAGACCAAGGAGTTACATTGCACATTTAACAATATTCATCGTGGACATGTGAATATCACTCAGTGAAAACCTACTTTCTTGTTTTTAAAGCTACAGCAAAAAGATTTGGACCACCTGTATAATGTTTGATACAGATTTTAATACTCATCTTGAATAGTCTTAATCTTGACCTACTGACCTACTTTCTTGTTTTTGAAGGTACAGCATAGAAATCTGGACCACATGTATAATTTTTGATACAGATTTCATTACTCATTTAGTATTCTTAACCCTGATCTACTGATCAACTTTTTTGTTCTTGAAGCTACAGCAAGGAGATTTGGACCACCTGTATAATTTTTTAACAGATTTCAGTCGTTATCTTGAATAATCTTTACCATGACCTACTTACCTAGTTTTTTTTTGTTGTTTTTTTTTTGAAGCTTTAGCAAAGAAATTTGTTCAAGCAAGCAACTAAACTCAGGTGAGCGATATAGGGCCATCATGACCATCTTGTTTAACAATACCGTCCTGGACTGCACAACATATTTAAAACAATAATGACATTGAACAGTACTCATCTCTCAATGAGTAAGCCGTGTTCTACATTATGGGAAGTACGATGAACTTATTGCCCTATCTTTCATTACTGTTGGAAACTGGAGTGAAATACATATGGTATTAAACAGTAAATTTTTCACTATTTCACAACCAAAAACTGGGTAAGGTATAAATAAAACCACTTAAAAAGACGTGGAATAAACTATATTGAGTCAAAATAAATTTCACTCATGAACAAAAATGATCATACATTTTCAACTGTTGCGTAAAATTTTGCAGCAAATGTCTACTTGGCGAAAGATAGTTTGGTCTTACACACATATCCTCTGTACACTTTCTTAACAGGTTTTATTACAAGTGGCATCATACCAGAAGAAGGTTCTCATCGTGTTATATTCTACAACATCCAACCACAAGATGTGCCAACTAATCACGTGATCAACATAGGTGGCGCTGTACCATGGCCCACGTTAAAGGTAAGGTATATAATATATATCCTCTCCTTGATTATTTTTTTATGTGAGAACGGCAAATGGTGCATTTTTGCGTGTATTTGAAGAAAAAACATTGCACGAAAAACCTTATTCTTTTTTAATCTTTTATATTATTATACTAGGTATGCGCCTAATATTGCTCGTGCAATCTGTGGTGCATTGATCCATGTTATATGTGTGCAAGTATTTATTCAAAACAGATTGTTGGTGGTAACACACTTTCAAAATATCATTATGCTTGTATATATCATTCAAGAGATATGTCTTTAAGTATATATACGATAGCTGTTAAAAGCAGCTGTTAAAAGGAGTACCTCTCGTCTACTTATTACTGCACACTACTTATCGAGTAGATTTCACAAACCCGTGAACACTACTCAGAGAGTAGAACTCACTGTGCCGTAAACACTATTTAAAGAGTAGAACTAGGTGAGTAGGGAGAAGAACTCACAGCGCCGTGCACACTACTGAGTGAGTAAAACTAACAGTGCCGTAAACACTTTTTAGCAGAACTCACAGTGCATTGTACTCTACTTAGTGAGTAGGGAGAAGAACTCACAGTTCCGTGCACACTGCTAAGCGAGAAAAACTCACAGTGCCGTAAACACTTTTTAGCAGAACTCACAGTGCATTGAACTCTACTTAGTGAGTAGGGAGAAGAACTCACAATGCCGTTAACACTTTTTAGCAGAACTCACAGTGCATTGTACTCTACTGAGTGAGTAGGGAGAAGAACTCACCGTGCCGTACACACTACTAAGCGAGTAAAACTCACAGTACCGTAAAATCGTTTTAGCAGAACTCACTGTGCATTGAACACTATCAAATGAGTAGAACTCACAGTGCCGTGAATACTGTTAAGTGAGTTGTACTAAAAGTGCCGAGACCATTACTCAGTGAGAAAAGCTCACTGTGCCGTAACACTATCTAATGAGTAGAACTCAAAGTGATGTGAACACTGTGAAGTGAGTTGGACACAAAATACCGAGAACACTACTCAGTGAGAAGAGTTTACAGTACCGTGAACACTGTTGAGTGAGTAGAATTCAGGGTGCCGTGAATACTGTTAAGTGAGTTTATCTCAAAGTTACGAGAACACTATTCAGTAAGAAAGAGGTCACAGTGCCGTGAACACTATCTAATAAGTAGAACTCACAGTGAAGTGAGTTGAACTCAAAGTGCCGAGAAAACTACTCAGTGAGAAGAGCTTACAGTGCCGTGAATACCATTTATCGAGTAGAGCTCACAGTGCTGTGGGCACTATTTAGTGTGTTGATATATGTACAGTGTCGAGAATACTACTGAGTGAGTAGAACTCACAGTGCCATGAACACTTTAATGAGCTGTTACATTATACCTAGGGGTAGGATATACCATGTACAATGGCATTTTCTTTCTGGTCTGGTTCAGGTGGTCTAGTCGACCAGTCTGGAGCACCGTATACCGTTTGCAAAAGGTAGTCTCTTACCTCAAATTGTCATTTAAAACAATATACTTTGTTCTTTAACCCTTATCATGCTGGACACGATTGATTCTGCCTTTGCGACCAGTACAGATCATGATCAGCCTGCACATCCGTGCTGTCAGATCAAGATCTGCACTGTTCGCGATTCATCAGTATCTTTTTGGTTAGCACCTCTTTTACCAGTTCATGGTACTGACCAAATTGAAAGATAGACAAGTTCATTATAGAAATTTAGCAGTAAAATGTTTAAATGCACAAATTGGATAATAAATATGTGAATTCATGCATTTAGATCGGCGACTATGTGTTGGTTGGTGTCCGATGTAGAACGAGTGGTTTGGAATGCTATATGCCAGGACGTGTGATGAGCATACCCCTAGATATCCGACATGAAAACAGATTCTACACAGTGAGACTTTATACAGGACGAATGGTTTGTTTTTATCATATTATTTTATTTTTCGTTCTTTCTTACTTCTGTTGTTGTTTTAAGTCGTATTTGCACATTTTATATCATTTGGTAACTTTCCAACAGCTGAGGCCAAACTAGATTCTCTTGGTGTTTCGAGCAGTTCTGTGTTGTTTGCATATTTATGGTTGCCATTGGTTACCCATCATAATTAATTATTGTATTTGCTAGTGACCCTCCACGGAAGTAAATGGGGTCAGTGTGATAAATGGGCTTCGAGGCGTTAGCCATGTTCTCATATTTATTATACTGACCCCACATGTTCCATGGAGGGTCACTATTAAACAAAGCCTGTAACTGATTTGTCTTATCGAACACTTATTTATAACCTAGATCGGCTCGTTCTCCACAGAAATACAGTTGAAAATACTCGATTCTTACGGGCGATAAAACACGAATTTTGTAGTTACAGTTAGCACAAGCTATGTAAGACTTTCTGAAGCTTCCTGATTCATTAGCGAGTCAGGAGTGAAACACCAATACATTGGGCTCTAATCTCAATTTATTTAGACGTTTCACGATATAATCGCTTATCTTAATATGTTGGATTGTTTGACAGCGTCCATGTCATGGGCTTTAGTACAACTGTTGAATGCAGGTTTCTTTTCATTTCTTTGTTGATTTCATTTCATTATCGCTTCGAAAATCTCGTCAGATCAACAACGCCAGTTAACTTTCAACATTCATATAAGTCTTCTTCGAATTCTTGTTTTCAAATCCTCTGTTTTCTGTTATATAGCTACTGTTTAAACGAAAGTTAATGAATTTGTTTTGCTTCAGACAACCAAACCTCGAAGATACATCATAAAAATTGGCAAAGAAATGTTTGACGACATTTTGAGATATGTAGCCAATGTTCGCTACAAACGGCTCATAAAATATGACTCGGAACCGAACTTAAGGTAGGAACATAAAACATGGTTGGATTTTCAAATCTAACGTCACATTTGTTTGATAATGGCTCGGAATTGAGAAAGATAATAACATATGTAATTTTAATAGCGTTTTACGATTCAGTTCCTTTTTTGATCCGGTATTCGAAGAATAGTTAGAGCTGTTGGACTCACCCATGCGTTTGCGTCAGCGTCTGCTTCTGCGTCGGCGTCGGAGTCCCGATTTAGTTAAGTTTTTGTATGTAAGCTGGTATCTTAGTAACCGCTAGCGGGAATGGAATGAAACTTCACACACTCATCCACTGTGATAAACTGACTAACATTGCACAGGTTCCATAACTCTATGTTTTTACAAAATCATGTCTCTACTTTTACTTAGCAGTTTTTTTTGTTACCGCTTGGTGTCCGTCGTGAATGATCCTCGGGTGACCCCCTTTCAGAATTTCTCAAAGAATTAAAGTCCACGCAGAACTGTGGTTGCCATGTCAACCGAAAGGAAAATCTTTTAAAAATCTCAAAAACTGTTGGCTGGATTTCAAGAATATTTTGTACTACCAAAACTGCTTAATCCGTTCTATTTCAGTAAAAAAACGTGACCGCCTGGGGAGGCGGGGGGTGGGGGTGGGGGGCATGGCTTATTTTCCCTATATGGCTATATTGTCTATTTCAGAAATTTTCTTCTTCAAAACCACTGGACAGATTTACATCAAACTTAACAGAAATGATTCTAGGGTGACCCCCTTTCAAAATTGCCCAAAGAATTAAAATCTATTCAGAACTGTGGTTGCCATGGTAACCAAAAGGAAAATCTTTAAAAATCTTTTTTTCAGAAACTGTTAGCCGATTTCAAAAATATTTTGTAGAATTGATTGCTTAAGCCATTTTATTTCGTTAAAAACATGGCTACCAGGGGCGGGACATATTTTCTCTATATGACTTTTTTGTATATTTCAAACATCTTCTCTGAAACCTGAAGAGCTTAGATATTTGGTATGTGGCATTGTCTAATGGACTTTTACCAATATTGTTCAAATTATGAGCCCAGGATCAATATTGGTCCCGCCCCACGGTCCTGTCATAGGACGCAAATAATATTATTTACATGAAACATGTCTCAGACGCCATTATTTACCTATCTAATACTTTCAGGAACGTATTGTATTAGAAACTATTTGTTGTCACATAGTTAGCAATTAGTAGTAGTCAGTAGTCAGTTCCTAAGCTGTAATATTACTATTGTAGGTCATATCACTTGCTATAATCCAGAGTTATACTAATATTCTCCATTGGCCCTTCCCATGAACCCTTTGTTATGTCACCCGCCTTCATTGTTGTCATTTAATATATTATTATATATATATTCAGCGCTCATCTCATATTAGAACCCACATAAACCAAATAGCTTGAATTTATGTAGAGTTCTATAAGAAAAATATAAAAAAATATTCTTCTCTGAAACCGAGAGGCACAGAGCTTAGATATTTTACATGTGGCATTGTCTAGCGGTCCTTTACTGTTGTTCAAATCATGACCCAGGGTCCATTTAAAGCCCCGCCCCGGGGTCACTCAGTTTTTATATGAGTTATATAGGAAATATATTTCAAAAATTATGTGATCATGTTTCCTAGACGGTTTAATTATAATTACCTGATGACCCCAAGTAATTAGGGGTCACTTGACTGTGACCTTGATCTACTGTCCTACATTCTTGTCTTTATTAAAGATATATACAGTTTTGCACACCGATCTTAAAACCGACTTTCAGTGACCTACTGACCTACATTCGTAATATATTAACATCAGTTTGACATTTGAAACATGTGGCTCATATTACTCAGGTGAGCGATCCAGTGTCATCATGACCCTCTTGTTGTTAAGTTTTTCTATGTAACAAAGCTGTTATCTCAGGATTTTTATTATCAGAAGAATTAAAACTTCATACACTTTTTTCACTGTGATGATCTGACGTATAACTTGATATTTTCCTTAAAGTTATATATAATCTGGTCTTACTGTAGAACGACTACTGTATTTTCTGAATCTTCAGGAAAAGACTTCTCGACCGTGGACAGCGTGGATTTAGTGCCTTAAGGAGTAAGAGTTTTATTTGTATTGACTTAAAGTCATAGATAACAGTTAAGTTAGATTGAAAAAATATTGCTGAAAAATTCAGTTTCATAACCAGCTTGGGACATTGCCCAGCCTTTTTGTCAAATGGTGTCGTTAAACATTTGGAAACTGTCCATATATAGAGAGATTTCATTAAAAGTAAATACAGTGAACTGCCACCGACACTTTCGGATACTATCGAGTTCATTTTCTGCGTATTTGCTGTGCTAAATTTCAAAAATGGACTGGCCTATCTTTCTATTTAGGCAGTACCATTTATAACTCGAAGGGGTGTTCACTGAAAATTTACTAACTGAATAGCGAACATTGCAGGCTGTGATCAGCCTATTAATAAACTTACTTTAAACGAATAAACAATAATAATAACATTGATGTAAAATTTAGCAACGTTTTACGTGCCATAATCTGTAACCGTACTTCTGTCTTATTGTATTTTTTTAGAGAAAAGGGGTGCAAAGCGAGCCGTGTCTGCAGAAAACATCAGACTGAAACATCAACATCATCATCATCATTATTATCATCATTTTTATGATCATCCCGATAAGGTAAATTGTGCTTGTCTGTGGTTTAGAATTAGGCATTGAGAAACTAAAATCAAACCACACCAAATCATAGAAAGAAAGAGTTGTTTGACATGAAAATTGAACAGCATGTAAAACATGTATATTACTTTACGAAACAAGTGTCAGTATACTGATATAAACATTGAATTCCGGAAAAAGACTGCCTAAAGGGGCTCCACTTCCGTTTTTAAAGGCGTTTGACTGTCCGGAAGTGGGGCCCCTTTAGGCAGTCCTTTTGTTTTACATGCTGTTCAATTTTCTTGTTAAACAACTCTTTCTTTCTAAGACTTGGTGTTGTTTCATTTTTGTTTCTCAAAGCGTATTTCTAAGCCTTTAGTGTTTTTTTCCCCATTTTTTAAAAAGTATTTTAGGTAGTGATGGTGGTGGTGGTGTGTATGTTGGATAAATAACTTTTAATTAATAGCGATCTGGCTTCATTCATTTTTTATGAAGTAACTTTCAATATCGTTATTTTTTTTATCTTGAAGTTGGATTCGTTATGAAAAGATATATCAATTCTCTGTAGTTCCTAAATAATAACGTCAAGGTTTAACAATGTGATTCTTTTTATAGCGATGGGATTCACGAACATCCTCTTTGACTTCTGTGCCAAATTCTATTGACACCAGTCTGACGCCTTCTGTTGTGACGCCTCCGGACTTGGATTCATATCAGAAACCAAGGAAAAACACACCCAGTCCGAAGGTATCGGAAATCTAATTATAATGTTCCAATTGTTTTGAATTTGTATTACGATTACAAGCAACGTAATGTTAAAGACAACTATCCAATCTGTTAAAACACTTATAGTTTACTTGGTCAATGAAACGTTCCATTTTATTCACAAGTTCCGCCGAATTATTTTTTCATAAATTATTTAGCTGGCTCCACCCGGAGCAACTTCGCATGATAGTGACGTATCTATTTTGAATCTGCCTTCCGCTTGCGTTGTTTGATCTACGTTTTTCTTCGTGCATTTGCGCTTCATTTTGACAAGATACATGTAGGTTTAATTGTATAAAATAAAATGCACCTTGTTTGAAATATAGTCAACTTAACACAAGCCAAATTTCAAGACGTTAATCGAAAGTGTCGCATTCTACCTTAATGAAACAATAAGCACAGTACTTTATGTATTCGGTAAAGTTTAGAGCACACCAAGTTTCTACAATGTAAGAATTTGAGTGATTCATAAAGCTTAAATAAAGTTATGAACTACAAGAATCCAGGCACGGCATTAACTTGTCCTCCTGTAATAAAACTTTACTGTATATTAAATGATTTTCTTGAATTATATCTTGTTTTGCAATTAGAGAAACAGTTGGCGAACAGCATGGATCCGGATGCGCAGGCTGGTCTGGATCCATGCTGGTCGCAAATACACTATGTTGGTTTTCTCGTGGTGCGACTCAATTGTCTTTAAATACGTATTCCCGGTCTGAAATTCGGCATTTCTTCATACGGTTATGTAACTGAATGCGCACGCAACTACGTGAAGACCGAGGAATGCCGAAATCGCACACAGAGAATACGTAAATTGCTGAATGTCATTACAGGTCCACTACCTTAATTATTAAATATGTAAATCTATTTGCAGGTGCCCTCACGGACAAGTACGCCTACTAGACGTCACTTTAGCAACCGTCAACCAAACTTAAATGGTATATCAAATACATGTTTCCACGTTGCAACAGTAATAACAGTAATCATTTATTTGTAATTTTGCAGTGAAATATGCAAATGTAAAAGTGAAAGTATGCAAATTTTACAGTAAAAATATTCAGGTTTTATCAAGTGGGAGTTCATGTTTATGCCATCAACGTAATAACGGTTTATCAATCTCATTTAAAACATATTTTGTAAAGTTTTTGACATAATTATTTAAGAAAATTTAATAAATGTTAATTTTTCCAACTACTGTTTATACACTGCCATACTAACCTAAATGTCAATATAGAGATGTCCGGTTTAAAGGGTCTTTCGGTAGAGAAAAGTTTTGTAAGGGAAACCCGTTTACAAAAGGCCGCCTTATTTCACGGAAATATACAAAAAAATATCAGAGGTACATATGGTTACAAAGCTTAGTCTGAGATAATTTTTTGCTCAACATTCTAAACAAGTATCGGTGTGAAGGGGTGTCCGATTCAAAGGGGGTGTCCGGTTTTCAGAGAGACCTGTTTTTAGAGTTATAATTAACAATTTGCAAGATTTACTATGATCGATAAGAAGGAGACGCTTTTGCAGATAGTAAAAAATCAGTGGACAAATCGTTCAGAAAGAAACCAGTGAAGTGTAACGAAGAAGTTTTAGCACGATGGTCAGACGACGGATGGTATTATTTCGGTATGGTCACTGAAGTAGATGACGTCTCTGTAAAGGTTTTAGACGCTACCGGGCACGAGGAATGGATAAATCAAGAGGACATTCTTGTCAGTGAAGAAAATCATAATGACACGATTCAGGTACAGTATGACTGTGAAATACTGCAATGCTTCCCGCTACTTCCCCGAAAGCCACTTCGGCGGCGTAAGAATCTCGGACTTTATGGGCAGGTTGTTCGTCACCGGCAAAAGACCCCTATTGATTTTAGGTCGGTTCCTCAGAGGCCGCTGAAACTTGGTTTCTGATTGATAACTGAGTCAAGAATACTTCAAGCAACAGTTGTCAAAATTTATAAGATGATTGCCTTTGGTCAGTAGATGACTACTAGTATTTTGGAACCGGTAGGTTAGTCGTCAGATTTTATAGGTTGATCGTCTCAGGTCAGTAAAGGTCCCCTATTTTGTTTTAGGGGTTCTTAGGTCAAAAGTCAAAGTAACATTGACCTCGAGACTGAAATCACGCTGGCCTACTGCCTACAGACTTCGTAGGGTAATTTCCTGTAGTTTGTAGATAACTCCTACCGGTTGGGTTTCAGTAGGTGATAAGGTCAAAAGGGGCTAGTAATATAATATAGCACCCTTAAAATTGATAGTTTATGTCTCGTTTGCACATTCTTCAAAAAATAATCTCATACGTTTGATTATCAGTTCTGTCCTAAAAAGAGGACTTTTTGCAGGACGACATGCAAGGTTACACCAGCGATACAACTTCCTCAAACTTCTAGGCAGCTTTTGGATATGTGGTGGACGGGGTTTAGGCTCTACCTAAACTCTACGGTGGTAGAAAGTTCGAATCCCGTCCAGGCAATGCCCCGAGATCGTATAGTGGATTAGATTTTAAATTCTAGACTCTAATGTTTACTTACTGAAAGAATACTAACAAAATCAATATTTAATAAATGGATTTTATTTCATTACCTGTTCATAATAAATGTAGACCTATCTAAAGTAAATTTATCTTATAGATTTAAATTATTTAGAAGTAGATAGTTGTTTGGATGACCAAACGTTCGCGGACGATTTCTCGTTGTTTCCCGCCACGAACAAGAATAATTTTGCCTTTTTATTACCGTGTGCACTGGCCAGTGCACGACGGTCGGATAATCTTATCCATTAAAACATTGTCATGACGTCACTCCTTTGTTCTCGCTGTACTGTATTTTTAATATTGGACTGCTTTCAATGGGACTTAGTTCAGTATTTTCCACGTGGAGTCCAATATTATTTTAATATTGGACTGTGTATTTAATATTGGACTGCACGAGGAAAACGATTTATATACAAAATCAATGTCTTCGTGTAGTCCAATATTTATCAATACATGTAGCGTAATTCCATATAGAAATATTGTAATCAAATGAAAGCAGTCCAAAAAAATGACACAGTACTGATAATAAAAGGGAAAATTAATATCAAAATTAAATTTTATGTATAGATCTAGATGCAAAATTTTAAAAATAGCATTATACATATATGTATTCTGCATGCGTCAACGTAGTCTTACTCCTTAAACGATGTTTCCCTAGAGCAATAATTTCTTCCAGTTTTAAAAATTGTGCAAGAATTTATTGCTCTTTATTGAAAAAGCAGTTTTATAAGACTAATCATGATAGTTCTTTTAGGCCGTACTGTCAATAGCCTTTATGATTTTGTTAAGTTTAAATGAAATGTCATCAATACTTTTCAAGTAATGCTCCGGAAAAAGCATTATTTTGTATAATAAAGGGAGATAATCCAACAGCTAGGTAAGGTAGAGCTATGGTTCTTTGACACTGCTCTTTGATTGCTCTATGATTATGTGAAATTTTAATAAAATGCCGTTAATACCTTTTAAGTTATACAACGGACGGACGGGCGGACGGACGGAAAGACGCACAAAGTGTCAACCAAAGTGCTCGCCCTTCGGGAAGCATAAAAATAATAGTAATACTAATTTGCGATATACGAAAATTAGGAGAAGCATTGCATCATCGTATACATGGCTCATATTTTGTTATGTCACATTCCACATTTCCCGTATTTATCCGTTCATCTGTACATAGAAAAAACTAAACAAATGCTTACACGTTAATGTTCATGTAAACCACTGAAAATGATATGAGCCGCGCCGTGGGAAAACGAACAGAGTGCGTTTGCGACCAGCATGGATCAAGATTAGCCTGCGCATCCACGTAGTCTGGGCAGGATTCATACTGTTCGATAACAGTTTGTCTAATGGCATTAGACTTTGAAAGCGAACAGCATGGATCCTGGCCAGACTGCGCAGGCTGGTCGCAAAACCAATATGTTGGTTTTCTTATGGTGCAGCTCATAGATTTGTTGGGTATTGACAGTTACAGTTTATGTTTATTTAAGTATTACATCCGTATTGAAAAAAAAACTGTAAAAAAAACAGGATGTTCATTTAAAAAAAAATAAACGTTTATTGCACCCTACGTAGAATAAATTGCCTTTATTTCTTGTATTTGAAGCCAGTGTGAAGCATTTGCTCACATTAGTTCAGTCTGTGAGATGGCCTATTCGGAAAGAAAAAGGAACTGCAATTAAGGGACACATGTACTTGCATGAACCTTAGTTTTGTCGAAATATCTTTTAATTTTGTACTCGCATATTCTATTTCATTCTATGCTATTTTATGAAATACTGAGATTTTAGTGAAAATAAATCTAATAGATTCAAAGTGAATGATATTAAATATATTTTTTAGTATTTCAGTTGGGACTACATTAAACATCCGTTGTAATAATAACAACATAAATACGAGTAGCTTCGAGTGCATCAATAAAAATCATACTGAAAGCAAGTTTTCCTTAGTTTTCTGCATCCGCCTCGCCACTATGCGTCTAAAGGAACGAAAATAATATGATTTGGACTTACCAGTAGCTGTATCCGATAATATATTAAAATGTCTGTTCTGTAAGTCTTCTTGCACTAAATTTGAAGATTTTCGGGCAAGTTCATGTACAACCCAACAAAAACTGTCATTGAACTAATAAATCACAACAGTATATTGTCAGGCGTGTAAAAAAACAACCCATTTTCTCATTCAGTGCACATGCAGCATTCATTTTCTCCAGCTGTCCGATTTCAACTATACTTTCAGTGAAACATTATCATAATCCGCCATACCCTTGTAATTTTTAACACAAAGAAAGCTTCCTTGTACACATTTAAATAAAAAAAACATAATCACTTTATCCTAGCCATGAATTAAAATAAATCCTTTCTAAAATGTCACAAAATTTATCTCCTTCCGCCGCCACTCATGAGAATACTACTGCTTATTCCGTACATCAGTGTACATGTGTAAACACAATTAATAGCATCACGAGAATCCCGGGCTAACGAAAGTCCAATATCACGAAGGCGAGAAACCCGAGAAAAACGCACTCGTGCATTATGAGAAAAACGTGCGTAAAATTGTCATGAGGATCTACAGGGTATTTCATAATCATATAGCAACTTTTATTAAATGCATTAATGTGAATAAAAACCGAATTAATTCAAGAATATTTTACGTCAATGGTTTATACGTAATTTTTTATAGGTTATGTCATAAAAACAATGTTTTAAGTAAGATATAAGCCTCAAACGATCCAATATGTAAAATACTGGACGGTCCTCAGCGCTAACGCGCTTCGGACAGTCCAGTATTTTACATATTGGATCGTTTTCGTCTTATATCCTATACTTAAAACACGGTTGTGATGTAATCCTTTGTTAGTTTTGTCCATTATATAGGTTATTGTACTGATACCGCTCTATACACACGATTTTTTACTATACCTGTCCATTATTAACCTGTAGCTGTCCATTCTTAAAATAATGGATTCTTTAAGAATGGACAGGTACAGGTTAGTAATGGAAAGGTATAGTAACAACCTTGTACGTTGAGAGGTGTGAGTACATCAGCCTAGAAGTTCTAAAGTTTCAAAATATAATAAAACTACAGCGTGTTTTCTCTAGAATTTGTAGCTGCAATAAAAAAAAACCCCTGAGGGGGAACGTATGATTTTAAACCAATGTGCCAATTAAACCATTAGAAAGTAGTAAAGTCCTCCTTGTGTACTTCTGAATCGCAATAGAAAAGTATCCCAGATATACAACCTGGTATGACATTTTCAGTCGAAAATAGATGCAAATAGGCAACGTAATGTAAAAACAAGAGCTGTCGGAAAACAGCAACGCTCGACTATTCAACTGACTTGTCAATTGAGAATGAATATTAAAGCCGAAAAGGGGACATAATTTTGTAAAATTGCAAAAAGGGTTATGGAACCTGTGCAATGCGTATCAGTACACGACAATGGACAATTGTGCAAATCTCAATCCATTCCTATCAGAGGATACTGAGATACCAGCTTACATACAAAAATTTAACCAACAAATTCTATGTCGAAAAAATAGCCTAATTTTGTAAAAATGCAAAGTAGAGTTATGACACCTGTGCACTGCATATGGGATCATTACAGTGGAGAAGTGTGTGGCGTTTCAATCTATTTCCGTTAGTAGGTACTGAAATACCAGCTTACATATAAAAGCTTAATCAAAAATTTCTAAGTCGTAAAAGGGGCGCAGTTTTATACAAAAACAAAATAGAGTTATGAACCTGTGCAGTGTAAACCAATTTATCACAGTGATTAAGGTTCATGTAAAGTGTTTTGAAACTGCCCCTCATGTGATTTTATTTTTATGGCATCGTAGACCTTTGTTTTTCATAAAATGTTTACCAAACTGTTCAGAATAGGTAGAAGTGTCATTCAAGAGAAGTTTTATGTTTGGAATAATAGATTATCTCTTATCACATTTACTTTGCTCGTCCACATTCTGTTTTGTAGAAAATATCAAACTTTCTTTTAAAAAATATTTTGACATTATGTCTATACTTATTGTGTGCCTAACATATTTCTCCAGCTACTCCCAGTGTTGAAAATGTTACAAACATGTACATTTCAAAACGTTGCAAAAAGTGCAAAGTGAAAGTGAAAGTAGGGCTGTTAAAATGACAAAATACTGTTATGTTCAAGAAAATATGTAAGTTAACCATATTTCATTACTGAGAGTACCCAGATAAATATGTTGCACACACAACCAAAAAAACTTTTAAAATACGTTTGAAAAAGAAGCTTGATATTTTCTACAAAATAGAACGTTGACAGCCGAAGTGCATGTGATATTAAACAAAAACACATTCCCAAACAATCCTACCTTTGAAAAGTATTTACTACTTACTTTAAACATTTCAGTATATCTATTATAAATGGTAATGGTCTATGAGAAATAAATTTCCAGAATTATTATTCACCTGAGGGATGGTCTCTTTTTAAAAAAAGATAGATAGATATCTTTATTTCCACCAATTGTGGAGAGCACATTTTTTTGCCATAACTGACACTCAGAAATGTGATCTTAATTTAACAATACATTTTTTTTTTTTTTTTTTTTTTTTGCAATTACTATGTTATTTATTGTAATAGCGAAATACGATCGACATACGAGTCATAACTAGTAAAGATCACATATAATACGTATAATTTTCTTCTAATAAAATTGATAGAATACCTCGTAATTACGAGATAAGAACGAGTGTCTTGTAATAATAATATAAAATACATATACATACATTTTAGAATGTCATCACCCGGACCCGTCATCTATATAAAACTGCAAACTCAGCACGAACAAAGCATGGACAACTATTGTTACATACATCATACGGCCAAGTTAAATTTTACTTTTTGTAATGATACTTCAAGTCATTCAAAAAACTTTCCATTGCAATAAATATTTTTATGCAATCTAATTTTAACTCTATTTGACTTGGTATTTTTTCTTAGCACAGAGACACAAATCAATGAATTGTCTTTGCCTCAAAGAGGACAATATTATAGACACTATATAATATCACGACAATCTTGATTTTTTCGTGAGGACCGTGTTTTAAGTCAGAGAAAAGCCTCAAACTATCCATTATGTGAAAGAATGGACAATCTCGGCGCGTTGCGCCTCGATTTGTCCATTCTTTCACATAATGGACAGTTTTCGGCTTTTCTCCTTTACATAGTTTCTCTCTATCGGACTTGTTAATGTGCGTAACCGTGGAAACCCGACCGGAATATTCCAAGTGGAAATCGGGTATTTCCGTAAGCACTCGTACAGACGACAATTTATGGGAGAGAAAGTATCGGACAGATGACAACGGCTACAACAGATATATCACACTGTTTTGTAAGGAATTGAATAGCCGTGGAGCAGGGCTTTAATTCAATATTCAAACTTTGTTCTAATCATGATATTTGTGAAAAAAAGGTCCATGTTTTTGTTTATACTTACCGTCTGAATTGCCAGAATGCTGAAAGATGTCACGTGTTTTAGATCAGTATGAACCCTACATATACATTCCCTTTTTCTTCATATTTTGCAGCAATATGACAAGGTTATAGCTCTGCACCCGAAGTATGTGTACAGCTACGCTCCTGCAACCGTTCTTAATGTCTATAATGTCGGATACCGTGTACAGTTTTACGACGATACCGAAAGAAGACTTCCGAGATCAGAGGTCTATAAAATATCTCCTAGAAAATACACAGAAGATATAAAATATATTAAAGATCAAGAATTAAAGACGTCCGGACGTGTTCTGGCTCGGGACGATGTCAACGGTTTGTATAGGCACTGTAAGTAGAGATCATACTGATTATACTACAGGACCCAGTTATAAACGTTTTAGTCTATACATTTAATAGCTACATTTTCATTTGTGATGTAGATGGGAACATGCTCTTTTTAACAGGTTGCTTTCTATCTAAGGTATTTGAAGGAATAAATACGATGATCCACTTGGACAATCGAATTTTTTTATTTCTGAACCCCATAATTCAAAAGTTTAAATCACGAAACCACGATGATGAAAAGGTGCGATAACCTATCGGGATTCACCGTCGAGGTTTTGTGTTTTCATCATCGTGCTTTCGAATTCGACTTTCATCATCGTAGTTTCGACTTTCATCATCTTGCTTTCGACTTTCACCATCGTAGTTTTGTGTTTTGCCACCGTGAGATCAACTTTCTACATCATTGTTTCGACTTTTGTCATCGTAGTTTCGTGATTTTGACTTTCGAGGTATGGTGTTCATGAATAAAAATTTCAATGTCCCTAACGGAACACCGTAAATAGATGATACTATGCTATTTTTGTGATGAAATCAGTGAAAACACCAAGTACCATTAAACGTAACAAGAGCTGCCGCAAGAGATGTTGTGATCAACTATTTCGATACTGGATTTTGAAATAGGGCATATCTGAGAAAGCTAGAGCTATCACTAGAGTAATGAATATCCATAAGGTCGGACAATAAATTATGTCTGAGTAAAATCCGTTTAGTGATAACAGAGTAAAAGAGAAAGTAATCAGAACATTAACTAAAAATTTTAGCATAAAAGAGACATAATTCATGCCATATTACTGTAACAGCAAGACACCATGTGTTATATGATATGGGTGATGGACTACTGATGTGAAAAAAACACAACTAAATTTGAATCAAATCCATTTTTAAGAACCTAGAACAGTGAACATGAATAAAAATAACCTGACATTTGAATTGAAAATGGTGCATAATTTATGAAACATTTAAGCTGGATTAATGGACCTTCTCGTCGGCCGAAGGTTAAGAAATGAATACCCCACATAGTATACGTTTGTAAATGATTTTAAGCAAATATGTTGGACTCAAAGAAATTTCAGTTCGTAAATTCCTTCTCGGAGTTTCGCCGTTAACATTATATTTTAGTAGATTTCTGTTTTATGCTATATATATTATATAATTTGTTACAATATCTCTCACAATTTTTGTTGGGTTTAATGTCACACCGACACAGTTACAATTGATACGACAACATTCCGACTTTGATAGCGGAAGAAGACCCTTAGTGTCCTGGTTCGGGCATTACTTCAGGCAAGGATGGGCACCTTGGTAGAACTGCATTACTTCCGAAATGTAGCTGGATGGGTTCCTCATATGAAATAATTATGCAGCCTAAGCTTGGTTTCGAACCCACAGCGTAGAGGAGCAAGTGAGTAAAGTCCATGACCTTGTCAGCGCGATCAAGGAGGCCCGACACGTCTTACAAAACTGAACCTGATGTTATTGTATATATTCGCAAATCAAATATACTGAACATAACACTTACAGTTGTAGCAGACACACCAGACCACCAGACACAGCAGATTTTTCTACAGTTGCCAAACAACAGATACAAAAAACAGATGGCTATACATGTGTTCCCGCAAAACGGGCGTAAGCGTAAATTTGACCGGAATTGGAAATACGTGATTGGACCTTTAGATCCTGCCTGTACGACGTATCTTCCCGCAGAAATTGTTTGCAGACGACCGCTACGCCTTATGTTTTGCAATGGGATGCAGTAAGTCCTTCTATAATGTTCTCGGGATACGTATATAGAGGGAGAGCTGTGTCAAACATACATTTGCACTTCTTTTATTCTGCTAGACTTTAATTTTATACTTTGGAAGTATTTTCCATGAAAACATTTCCATGATTTATAGTCGTAAAGAAGCATGTTTGATTTTTCCATGACACTGTAGCGTCAGCATCTCTGCAATTTCAAAAAACTGGTCTATTATCCAAGCTTTGACACATGCCTTTTGTACAGGGCAGGGGAACGTCTCTATTTCCCTGGTGTATAGATAAAGGCTTAGCTCAACGGCATTTCCATGGTCCTAAGGTTTTTTGAATTGTAAAATTTTAGCACGGACGTTTTCACGGTCCTGTGGTTAGTATATGGAAAATAATATTTTCACAAAGACATTTCCATGGTCCTGTGGTTAATATATTTATCAAAGCCTTGAAATGTCTGATGGTTGCGGGTTTTTTGTAGATTTATTGTCTGTTTAAATGCCAGTCTATGAATATACATGAAATGAGAAACAAATACAAATTTAATGTGCCTCATCAAAGATGAACTCTGCCTGACCCAGCTTGGGATGTAAATGGGCTGGAATTCCTTATCATTGATAGATCTTATATAATATAAATGATCAGTGTGAGTGGATACAGGTTAAATAAGAACTGCTTGTTCATTGATAATTTATCCGCATTGTTCATGAATGGGACTATTTTGTGTAGCACATGAACATCCTATGGGTGTGATTTGGAATAAAATAAATTTTTAAGATGTTATGATAGTCAGAAATACACTTTAACTTTGGTAGCGGGATAAACCCGCAACCAAAAATTCCTCTTCACAAAGACATTTCCATGGTCCTGTGGTTAATATATTAAAAATCATCTTTTTACAAAGACATTTCCATGGTCCTGTGGTTAATATATTAAAATAATCTCTTCACAAGGATATTTCCATGGTCCAATGGGTAAGTATATCAAATTTTAATACAGAAGAATTTCCATAGTTATTGGGATTAATACTTAAAAGTTTAGCATAAGGACATGTGGGGGGACATTTCCATCGGCTTATAACGAATCTGCACAATAGTTCAGTGTACGTTTTCTTTTCACAATATGTGTTTACATGGAAATATTTCCTACTGAATTAAGATAACAAACAATTGATTTTTTTTTAGTTTTGAGGATGACTAACAGCCATATTGGTTATCGTCTTTTAAAACGGATTATCATCAAAATTATTTCATCCAAATTCCACTGATCATGTTCTTGGACGTTTCGTTTTAGAAATAAAATGTTCCAAACAGTAATTTGACTATATATGTTTGTTAAGAAAACTTATAAAACTTTTAGCATATCTTAATTTGCATAAGGAAAAATGGAATCAACATTTTTGTAAAATTTCGAATTTGTCATGATAGATCTATTTTGTACATGTATTTGACCTTAAAATAAAATGAAGTTAAAATAAAGACCATATCAAATTTTAAGAAAGTTCATACTGCCATCCCAAGAGACCTTAAGAATGATTTGTTATATTTGTTTATTGGAAAATTAAGACTGAATTTTCATAAGTTCCTGTTACAGTGAATTAGACAGTCAAATAATCCTTGCTGCTATATTCATACGCAAGGTAGATAAGGCACTACCTTATCCGAATGGTCGTTAATGTTGTTCTTTTTTTTACAGAAATGATCATGCCAAGCTGAAACAGTGTTTCTACATTAGTGAAGACTACTATAAGAACGCTACTAGATATTTCATTGCTAATAATTCAGACATGATATGGAATTGAAAACCTATACGCGAACACATTTATGTAATGATGAGATAAATTTGGCATTTTAGATCTACCTATGTCACATGGAAATAGAATGCTACCTAAAATTATATTTTTACGAAGTGTTTCTGTGATATGCAGAGCCTCCTAGCTGTGAATCAAATTTTATTTATGGTTGCCACCGATTAACTCCCCTCACGAACATATAGGGCAGGGGAGGCTGAATGCAACTTCTCAAAATTGAAGAAGCTTCCCAAGTGTTCTTTCATACTAGATGTAAATCATCCATACTTGAGGAACTTTTATCCGAAAGAATGTATGTTCTAGGAATTTTTAACTTGTTGAAGGTGCGGATCTCGATGATAACTGTTTTGGCGGTAACGAGGCTCTGCCGAGTTTCCACAAAATAGTTATCCGAGAGCCCGATATTTCCATTTACACCTACAACCAGTGATATATTCTTTTTCTTGCATACCATATTCTTTAAAGGTTAAAAGTAATAAAACTAATTCGTTTCTTTTAATCACAATTTGATTATAATAGTGTATGATTTTACGCATTCATTCCTAAATTACAGCACGTGAATCGGGGAATCTTTCACTGGTTGAAACATCGGATCGAAGGTAACTTGACAGTTACCGTCGAGCCAGATATTTCAATTCGATTTTTCAACCAACGAAAGATTCTTACATTCAAGCACCGACAAAAACACGGGAAAGTCCTGTCTGGTATGCAAGAAAATATTAGTTTTAGAAGCGTGGACGTGTCTTACCCAGGGACAACTAATTCCGCTGTCTTTTTGTAGTTGTTGCAGAATAACTTCATCTACTTAGAATATTACTGAGGTTTTATTGCTATTATTTTATTAAAATAAATTGCAAAGAAATGAATCGTTTTGTGATGAAAGTTTCCTATTATGAAATAATTTCACATCCCAAACAGGGTTTTCGAACCCTCAAGCAAATCATAAGTTGGATAACATTGAATGTATATATTTCTAGTAACTACATACTCGTTTTTACTTTCCCTTAAGTTACAATAGAACCGGGAACGCCAATAGTTTTCCATATTATTTTAACATCTTAATTTTATATTGGGTGTGTGACGTCATTCTAATGTGTGTCGTTGCATTATTTTGTTTATCTGCGTCAGAAATGACAATTTTATTCAGGCTAAAGAACAAATTGATATTATAATATTTTATAGTTTACACACACTACTACGGCTTGCATTAGAACCGGAAACCAATTAGAACAGTTTGCTACACTTAAATTATAATGTGCGTGAAATTAGCCAGAGCAGCCAGAGTAAAAAATGTGCGTGAAATTAGCCAGAGCAGCCAGAGTAGCCAGAGATCAGCCAGAGTTCAGCCAGAATTCAGCCAGAGTTCAGCCAGAGTTTAGCCAGAGTAGCCAGAGAAGTCAGAACTCTGGTTACTCTGGCTAGCCAGAGTAGCCAGAGTTCAGCCAGAGAAGTCATAACTCTGTTTACTCTGGCTGGCCAGAGTAGCCAGAGTTCTGCCAGAGAAGTTATAACTCTGGTTACTCTGGCTGGCCAGAGTAGCCAGAGTTCAACAAGAAAAGCCAGAGTTTCTAGGATGTTAAAATGTTATGGCTACTCTGGTCAGCCATAGTCAAGAATAGCCCGAATCACCTGGATTTTATTTGCTCTGGTTAGTCTGGCTGGCCAGAATAGCCAGAGTTTCTATGATTTTAAGGGTAGCCAGAGTAACCTGGTTCACAAAACATTTTCCGTCTTGGCTGAGTTTGATTATGAAACTTAATATGTCATTTCTATCTAAATAGCATGTTTAAACTGGATTTCAAGTTAATTTCTATTTTCAAGTGGCTATTAAGAGTAGCCATAGCAGCCAGAGCAGCCAGAACTCTTGTTACTCGAGCTGGCCAGAGTAGCCAGAGTTCAACTAGAGTTCAGCCAGAGTAGCAAGAGTTTCTAGGATTTTAACATGTTCTGACTACTCTGGTCAGCCAGAGTATCCGGAGTAGCCCGAGTCACGAGGATTTCATTTGCTCTGGTTACTTTGGCTGGAATTTCTGGGATTTTAACATGTTTTTGAATTTGATTATGAAATCTAATAAATGAGCCGTGCCATGAAAAAACAAACATAGTGGCTTTGCGACAGCCTGCGCATCCGCGCAGTCTGGTCAGGATCCATGCTGTTCGCTTTTAAAGCGTATTGGACTTGGAGAAACTGTTAGCGAACAGCACGGATCCTGACCAGCCTGCGCAGATCTCAAACCCACTATGTTGGTTTTCTCATGGCGCGACTCATATGTCATTTTTATCTAAATAGCATATTTAAAACTGAATTTCAAATTAATAGCTGTTTTCAAATGGCTTTTTAGAGTAGCCAGAACTCTGGTCACTATGGTTGGCCAGAGTAGCCAGAGTTCAGCCAGAGTTTAGCCAGAGTAGCCAGTGTTCAGCCAGAGTAGCCAGAATTCTTGTTACTCTGGCTGGCCAGAATAGCCAGAGTTCAGCCAGAGTAGCCAGAAATCTGATTACTCTGGCTGGCCAGAGTAGCCGAGTAACCAGGATGTCAATTGCTCTGGCTACTTTGGCTAGCCAGAACAGCCAGAATTTCCGAGATGTCCATTGGTTCTAGCTACCCTGGTTAGCCAGAATAGCCAGAGAAAATACTGTAATACCTATAGCGAAATAGCCCTTTTGGTACTCTTAGGTTTGATTTTTTAGTGTTTTATATGTATCAAGTGTATCATCGTACCATCGTGCATCGCGGTTTAGTATTAAATAAAAAGTCACGATTGTCCGAACGGAACGCCGTACATAACAGTGTGAAAATGTTGAAAAGTCAATTTATATTACTGAACAATATAGATAGGTAAGACTAAGTCAGATTAAATAATATTTAATAGTTACCGTTATATATTGAATGAGTCTCATACACTATACTTGAATTATTTTAGCTCGTGTCACTGTGTGACAAGGTGAGGTTTTGTGATCAACTTTTGTCTTGTCTATCAGATTGAGTCAGGCTCTTTGACTGAACTCAGTACTTATTCCATTTTATATTGTAAAACTTCTCAAGTATCACAAGACCCAGAGCTTAGATATTTTGCAAGAAGCATTGGCAGGTGCATCTCTTTCAAAATTGTTCAAATCATGGACTCCGGGGTCATATTGGAAACTGCCTTGGGGCTTTAAGTTTCACATAGAATAATATATTAAATTCTATAAAAATATTCTTATTTTCCGTTAGGCCCAGACTACATATATTTTCTATGTAGCATGGCCTAGTGAATGCCTCTCTTAAAATTAAGTAAATCATGTCCCCTGATGTCAAATTGCCCCCGCTTGTGCTAATGAGCTTGCAAAGTCTTACAGGAAAATCTTTTAAAATATTCTCAAAAGAATTGCAGTGACAAGAGTTAAGATATTTTACATGTTCAACTCCATACCACAGAGTCAATGGTTCCTACTTAAGTTTTATATAGAAAAAAAACATGATATACTTACATAGCAAAAATCTTTTTCAGAGCCACAAGGGTAAGAGCTGAAATATTTTGCATGTAAATTAGCAAAATTTATAATGGAGTTCTTTCGAACTTGATTGAATCACCACCCCCAGGGCAATATTAGTCTCTCTCTGTGGATTATACTTCTAATCTTATACAATATAAGTTTAAAGTTTCCAGAATGCCCAGAATTTAGAGTTAACAATTACAAATTGTGAATTTTTACTATGAAGTCCATTTGATGAAACACTTTATACATGAAACACTAAAAATAACCTGAGGGTACAAAAAGGGTCATTTCGCAATATGTTAAAGCTCTAGAAACTCTGGCTACTCTGACAGAAGTCCGTTTTATGAATCACTTGATACATAAAACACAAAAAATCAACCTTGAGAGAACACAAATAGTCAACAATCTTCTCACGCCTTTCCAATATATTAGCTTCCGTTCTAAACATAGCTGTGAGGCTCAACTATTATCCTTTACACAAGAAACTTTTGACAATCTCCAATCTGGAAACAAACAAGTCTCATTGTAATGGATTTCTCGAAAGCTTTCGACAAGATCGATCATCAACTCCTTCTCTATAAAATCGTGAAACTTTGTGTCTACAGAATCTCTCTATCCTGGATTCAATCTTTCCTTAGTAACCGTTCTCAATCTATAGTAGTTGAAGGCTCACACGCTTTACCAGTTCTATCAGGGGGTTCCTCAAGTTTCAGTGTTGGGTCCTTGTCTCTTCCTTTGCTTTATCAATGACCTTCCTGACTCTGTTAAAGGTAGAATACGCTTATTTGCTGATGACACCTGACCATCATATACCTCAACATAGACTCGTTAATAGACTCTTAAAAAGTTCAAGATGATTTGACAAAATTAGAAGAATGGGAACGTAATTGGTCTATGGAATTCAATCCTGATAAATGCGAAATAATAGGAATCTCAAAAATAAAAGAGAAAAAATATCATCTTTCCATATAAATTACTTAATCAAGAACTAAAAACTACAGGAAATGCTAAATATCTTGGGATTACTATTAGTGATGTCTTAACTTGGAAACACATATTGAAATTACATCTTCAAAAGCTAGTAACACTCTCAGATTTATAAAAACATATGTACAATGTAATAACAATAATATTAAAAAACTGCTTAAAACATACGTTCGCCCACAATTAGAATACTGTAACACCATATTGCATCTATTGCAGAAAAAACTTAGTATATGAGATTATTATCATTATTACATTATTATCATCATCATCATCATCATCATCATTATTATTATTATTATTATCATTATTATTATTGTTATTATTATTATTATTATTATTATTATTAATCCAGATTCGTTAAGCGCCCATTTAATATAAAATATACGTTCAAGGGCGCTTAACAATTAAACATGTGACATATCGCAGATATGTAGGAAAATCACAAAAACATGGCATATGCAATATTACACACGAACACGGGACCTGGTTAATCTGGCTACTCTGGCTGACCAGAGTAGCCAGAACATGTTCAAACCCTAGAAACTCTGGCTTCTCTGGCCAGCCAGAGTAACCAGTGCTACTTTAATTAACCATTTGAAAAAAGTTATTAACTTGAAATTCAGTTTTAAATATGCTATTTAGATAGAAATGACATATTTAGTTTCATAATCAAACTCAGCTCAGACTGAAAATATTTTGCGAACACGGGACCTGGATACTCTGGCTACTCTGGCTACTCTGGCTGACCAGAGTAGACAGAACGTGTTAAAATTCTAGAAACTCTGGCAACTCTGGCTGGAGTAACCAGAGCAAATGATATCCTAATGACACGGGCTACTGTGGCTACTTTGGCTGACCAGAGTAGCAAGAACGTGTTAAAAATCTAGAAACTCTAGAAACTCTGCCTACTCTGGTTGCATTCTGGCTACTCTGGCCAGCCAAGAGTTCTGGATACCGGATGAACTCTGGCTACTCTTGCTAAACTCTGGCTACTCTGGCCAGCCAGAGTAACCAGAGTTCTGGATACTGGATGAACTCTGGCTACTCTTGCTGAACTCTGGCTACTCTGGCTGAACTCTGGCTACTCCGGCCAGCCACAGTAACCAGAATTATGACTTCTCTGGCTGAACTCTGGCTACTCCGGCCAGCCAGAGTAACCAGAGTTATGACTTCTCTGACTGAACTCTGGCTACTCTGGCTAGCCAGAGTAACCAGAGTTCTGACTTCTCTGGCTACTCAGGCTAAACTCTGGCTGAACTCTGGCTACTCTGGCTAAACTCTGGCTGAACTCTTGCTACTCTGGCTGCTCTGGCTAATTTCACGCACATTAAATTATAGTCATATCTTGGTTCATACTTACTATGGCTGCTCACAGTAGAACCGGAAACCAATTAGAACAAATTGCTACACTTGAATTAAAGTCATATCTTGGTTAATGTGACCCTGACTGCTTACAATATAGAACTGGAAACCAATTAGAACAGTTGGTTACACTTGAATGAAAGTCATATCTTGGTTAATGCACACTATGGCTGCTCCGGAAACAAGTCATTTGAATTAAACGGTCCTATCTTGGTTCAAACCCATTATGGCTGCTCACAATAGAAAAGATAACCAATTAGAACAGTTGCCTACATTTGAATTAAAGTAATATCTTGGTTTATGCGCACTATGGCTGCTCACAATAGAACTGAGAACCAAGGAGAACAGTCATATTATAAATGATGGCTAAATTTTGGTCCTCACTCACTATGACTGCTCACAGTCAATCCGGAAACTTAACATGCAATTAAGCCACGTGACAAATGATGGCTACCCATTATGACTGCTTACCATAGAATCAGGACAGAAAAGTCACATGATAATGGTCGGTAACAAATGAATCATTTCTTTGTTCATATCCAGTAAACAACTTGAAACCAAACATAAAAGTCACATGATAAATTATTGCAAAAGAAATGATTAAAATAAGATATTGTTTCATGCACAGAACAGGGAACCAGACAGAAAAATCATATGACAAATGATGGTTAAATTTGAAGCCATAATTGTGTTCATTCCCGCTATGAACCGGAAACCATACAGAAAACTCGCATGGTAATTATAATCGCAGCAGTTGTATTAAAGTAATGTCTTGGTTCACACCCGTTATTTCTGCTCACAATGGAACCGGGTGCCAGACAGAAAAGACGCATGATGAATGCCGGCTACGACTGAATGAAAATCGTTTCTGGGCTCATACCCACTAAGGCTATACTCGCAATAGAACCAGGAACCAAGCAGAAAATTCACATAAAAAAGATAGCTACAATTAAAGTCACATATTGGTTTATTTTATGCATGCACACAGTAGAACCGTAACCAGACAGAGCACATGCTATATGATGGCTATAGTCAAAGCCATATTTTGGTTAAAACTAATTCCAACTGCTCACAAACGATCCGTATACTAGACAGTCGTGGTCCACACCCATCGTGACCACTGACAATACAAGCGGGCAAACAATGGAAAAGTCACATGGCGAATACATTCATAATTATCTTAGTCGACCCGCCCGCTTAGCTCAGTAGGGAGAGCGCAGATCTACGATCCCCGGGAGGGGCGCATGTTCTCTGTGGCGATTTAATAAGAGACATTGTGTCTTAAATCATGCGTCCTCCACCTGTGATTCATGTGAGGAAGTTGGCACTTACTCGCGGAGAACAGGTTTGCACTGGTACAGAATCCATGAACATTGCGTTAAACCCCAAACAAACAAACACATCTTGGTTCGTAATACAAAAATAAACCAATCACAAAAGTCACAGGATAAATATCCGCTACAATGAAAGCCGTATCTTGGTTCATGTTAAATATTGCTACAATTAAGGACATATTTTGGTAGACACATAATATGACTGCGTACAATAGAACCGTGAACCAGACAGAAATTGGCATGATAAATGATGGGTACAATGAAAGTCATATGTTAGGTCGTATCCGCTTTGGATGCTCATAATAAAACAGGGAACCATCCAGAAAAGTAAGATGATGAATGATAGCCACCTTGGTTCATACCCACTGTGACTGCTCACGATACAATCGGGAACCAAACAGAAAAGTCACAAAATAAATGATGGCTACAAATAAAGCAATATCTTGGTTCATATATCAACAATGGATGCTCACGTATATAATCTAGCTCTATGTCTTATTACGTGTTTTGAACTGAATATAGTCGCAAAGTCATCAAAAGCAAAATAAAAGAATGAATTTCAAGTTATTACTTTAATAAAAGAAAATAGAAGTACAACTATATTAACAATCACTCGCTTGTTACAGTTACAACAACATCTGCAAATTATCATGTAAACAACGTTTAATAAGTACATTGTATACATGTATACATTTCCAAAAATGGTTTCAGTCTTAGAAATGAATGATTTTGAATTATTGAAGTCAAGTCAAGTGAAATAGTTTATTCATGTCTCTTCATACGTACAACATTACAAAACAGTACAATATTAAGATATTATAAAATACCTATGTATTTCTATACAGAAATGTAAGAGACAATTTGATATATACATTATTTTATACATTTACATATTCTAAAACCTAATATTTAGTAAGATGACGGTTTCCTTACATTGAAAGCACGAGGAAACTGTGGATCGATCTGTGATTAGCTACCGATAGATGCTGTGAATTTTGAATCCATCTGTGAAAAAATGCTTTGTAAGACATGAAACCAAAAAAACAAAAAAAAAACAAAAAAAAAAAAAAAAAAATCAAAAAAACTGCAAGAAATCTTTTATAATATGTAGGTTGTATCAAATCATATTTGATACGCATTTGCGGTTTGGTTCACTGTTCCTTTCATACTATTTTTCTAAACAACAACTAACAATGTTAAACTATTATTGACATTATTTACAAAATATTATTTTTTTGCTATGTTTTTAAATATTAAAAAAAGGTTTTGGCTGTACACTTTACTATATCTGTGCCAATATATTAACGTAAATATACTACAAGAAAATGGGGACAGACTGGGCGAGGGTTTGCAGATTTTTATAGGATTACACCCTGTGCTATTTAGAAACTATTTAACTACTAATTGATTTTATAGAGATTTCTCTGAGTAACTACAAGGCATTTTTAGTCATATCATTAAACGTCAATAAAAAATAATGAACACATGTAAAGTTTGAAACAAGCGGCAGCACAACAGGAATTGCCTAAACAGCAGGTTACGCGTACATGAATGATTTTGCTCTATGACTAATAGTTTCTGATTGACAACTTCGCCAGAATTTTGGCTACCATTTGAAATCAAATGATCTCTTAACCCTTACCTTGCTAAATTTCTATAATGAACTTGTCTATCTTTCAAACTGGACAGAACCATTAACAGTTCAAAGAGTTGCATATAAAAAGATACTGACAAAGAAGGAATCAATCGTGTCCAGCATGATAAGGGTTAAACTTAACCAAACAAAGCCTTCATTATTGACTGTATATGTAACACTGAACCAGCACAAAGCAGGGCCTCAATTTAATCCATGTATAAATGATATATATATATGTGCGGAGAAACCGGTCCCATAATTTTCATCCAATATTGAAACAACAATTTGAATGATCCTATAAGTAGAAAATTTCAGCTAAATAACTCACGGGCGATGAATTCAAAGTTTATTTATTAAAACCAGAAGGTCATTAGACCCATGTGGCACAGATTAGCAACGTCATATAATTGGTTATAAGATACATAATAATATAAGTACCTTTTATCCTTTCCCGTCTAAGGTCTGAGTTTGATCAACCTAAGAACGAAATATTTAAATTATCAGATATTTTCAACCTCGGACATTTCTAAATTAGCCTCCCCCCACTACCTCTAGTTCGACACAGTATCTAAACCTATTACATGTAAACGGAGATACGGGAGATTTATGATGACAACGATATCTTATTCAGTGTAAATTATTTTTACAGAACCCAGAGATAGGCGAGGAAGTTAAATTTAGAACATTTTTATTTTTTGTCAATGCACCTTCGGATAATAATTTTATGTACGGATAATGAAAATGATAGAAAGTTAAGATAAAAAAAAGTAAGTTGCTATTGCTGAGTTTAATAACACATATTTCCTAAGGTCATTTTTTTGCAGTGAGAGCATACAAAGTAATGTACCTATAAACTTTTATGTGATATCAAAAACGAAAGTAGATATTAAAATACCACCTGATCTTAACGCTGTATTTGTTGACTTTATTAACATAAATGTTAAGTATTTGTTTCGTTTGTATAATTCAGGTGACTCATTTGATTTAAATAAAATTAAAATATAAATCGCACTATCGACCTGTTACAACTTGATTTAATTTTGTCATATGACATCACTATAAATAAGTTGTTATCTGATAAACAATTTTTAATCGGGTCCAGTTAACGTTTATCTCATTATCATTTTGTTTTCAGCTCAAATACTGAGCTGCGTACAAAAATGGAAGTATCTGGTCGTAGGACACATGGTGCGTCAGGAGGGCAACCATCTACCAAAGATGGGGAACTATTCTGTCAGCCTTGTAGCAGTGATGGTGATTATGTGGTTGCCATGGGATACTGTAAGAACTGTAATGAATACTTCTGTTCTGCATGCCTAAGAGTTCACCGAAAACAATCCATGAGCCGAAATCATGTTATCTTAGAAGGCAAAAGTATGCCGAAATCTCTGGTACCGGAAGTAGACGTAGAACCTTGCTCCGAGTTATGTGCAACGCATACCAATGAAATAGTTAAATTCTACTGTTCCTCTCATGATAAAATAGGATGCGGTGATTGTATGGTCTTAGAACATAAAGCTTGTAAAGTAGAACGAATCCAAGACATCTCATGTAGCTATTTTAACGGCCCAGAACACACAATGCAAGTTAAAACAGTGGGACAATTCCTTCAAAGTCTGGAAGATTTAGGGACTTGCATACAATTCGCAGGGGAAGATATGAACGCAACATATTCCAGGGCTATAGCTGACATAAAAACATTTAGGAAAGAAGTGAATATTTATCTAGATAAAGCTGAAGCCGAGATTATGGCTGAAGTGAACAACTGGAAAAAGAAAACTGGAAAGACATTTTCAGAACTGAACAATGATAAATTATCAATACAAAATGAAATCAAAGAATTAGAAGAAAAACTAAAGCTCCAATCCAAAAAGGCAAACGAACTTTTTATGGCAGCCAAACAAATGAAAGAGAGGATGATCACAATCGATACCAGCATTAAGCAAATGTTCCAAAAAGGCCAGACACAATCATTTATGTTTGAACCGTCTTCTGAAATAAAACAAATTATTTCTTCTAAGGTTCCGCTTGGGAAGCTGGCAGAAGAAGTCATAAAGAGAAACACCCAAAATAAACTTACGTTAGATGATATGGAGCCGCAGTTTGATGGAGAAATCAATATCAAGACACCGGAAGATAAATCAGACTGCGCCATTATAGCATCTGCTCTTATTTCACCAAGTCAAATAATACTTGCAGACAGTAAAAACAATTGTTTGAAAATGGTTGATATTGAACAGAGGAAACTATCCACAAGGCATGAATTGTGTAGTACACCGTTTAACGTGGCAGTTGTCTCCAGGAACCTTATTGCAGTAACACTTCCAAAAAAGAAGAAAATACTGTTTCTGTCTATCACACAGAAAAACACACTCACTGAAAGTCATGATATAAATGTGAATGGCGAAATTCGAAAAATCGCTTGTAAAAATGATACACTAATCATTGGGTATACTAACAAAATTGAAATTCTGAAAATGAATGGTGATGTTGTGAAAACAATATCTTCAACAGACTTATCGTGCATAGATGGTATAGCATTTTCTCATGATTCTATGGCATTTTATGTCACTAATCTCTACAGTTCAACAAAACTATATAAATTTGACTTTGATGGCAACATACTAGCATCATACAATGACGACACAATGCAATCTGTTAGAGGTCTCACAGTGACACCAGATGGTACAGTGCTTGTATGCAACTGGACTGAAAATGGAAGCATTGACATGATTTCACCAGCATGCAAGAAAATCAAGGAAATTCTACAGCAGAATGAACATGTTCAATACCCATATTCTGTTTCATTTTGCTGTCAAACAAACAAACTCTTTTTGAGTAACTCTGCAAGAAGCATTGACCCTAAACTGAAAAATGTGTTGAAAATTTTTCAGATGATGTGAATGTGCAACTGATAAAAAAGGGTCCTCATTATATTTGATGACAACCTCTCTGCTGTATTCCACAATTAAGATAACAGTCAAATCTGTGCTAAAATCACGTTTGAACTGAGACCACCTGTCTCTAAAGACAATATGTTTCATTTCCTATTTAAACACATGTCATACTATATTTTAATTTGTGAATAAAAATCATCTGCAAATAAAAAACAAATAAGAGTTTTGCTCCACCAACAGTGGTCTTTATAGGCAGTTTTGACTGTTTAAATAGTGGTATCACTGAGTATTTTGCCAGTATTTTATTTTTGTATTATATTCTGTGTATATTGGGTCTTATCTGAAGTTTTGCTTCAATTTATACTACACTGTATAATCATTGTATTGTATCAAAACATCGTGTGTTTTCTAAATTCCTGCTTTTATTCAATACATTTTATTATATATTTTTCCTGCGTAAATATAATATTATTTTCTTACGTATATTATTTGACAGAATGGTTGCATTTTGTGTGTGTTCTGATGTGCTGTCTTAAACGAAACATTAAATTATTTCTAGATTTCTAGATTAACAAGAAAGTAATGTACGTTTTGCATTTAACCTTCTTATGGTTAATATATATACTAACTTTTAAGTCATACAAAGAATTAAGATCTGCAATGGAGAAAGTGAGCTAGAATTTCCGATGCTGCGTAATCAAATGGGGACATATCTGAGAAAAATGCCTAGAAAAAAAATGCGAAATCATCCTGAAAGATTGGAGTTATAGCTATATATAAATCTTGTTACAATCTGAAACAAATACATTTATTATGTATCAATATTATTGGGAAGTTTTACCTGAAATTGTAACTAAAAAGCGGAAATACGTCATAAAAGATCAGAATCAGAGTTTTTAGTCCTTATCATATATGATGTTCATGATAATAAAGAACACCTTACTTTTAATAAAGTCCCTCTGTCGGTGTCTAAATGTATTTCTTTTTTTAAAAAATCGTATATTAAAACGTTGAGCGATAAGATCAACATAAAGCTACTTGCTGCGATGTCACTAGAAGTGACTTCATCCCACAAGTCCCTCTGTCGGAGTCTAAATGTATTGCATTTTTTAAAAATCGCGTTATAACTATAATAAACGTTGAGCAATAAGATCAACGTAAAGTTACTTGTTGCGATGTCACTAGAAGTGACTTAATCCCACAAATAAATTGGTTTTGAGAAACCGAGTTATCTTATTGTATCGTGTTTATCCTATTTATTGCACCACGCACATTGCGTGTTTAAGATAGTGGACCCGTAATGACAATCGGAAATTTCTGTTAGATTACGTTTTCGGCATTCTTCGGTTTTAACGGTAGGCCGTGTACTCATTGAGCTAGATATGTTAAAACATGATTATTCTATGTATCATTTCTATGTCTGTATCTTGCTTGTTCTTAAAGTCGATTTAAAACCTTTATATACCAAGGTTCTAGAACATTTATAACTAACCTTTAAAAAGCGGTATTTTTTAGCTCGTAGAAATTTCCAAACTACTTGAATTTTGCGTTCGATAAATGATAATTGAGTGGGCTAACGCTGAAAACGTTCGGCGATTCCTTGCCGTCGCCCGAATTCTCATCAAATGGACCGAATAATACAGTGCAGTGATGTAGTTTCATTGGAATGTCTCAAACTTTAAAGAGTTAACGAATCAATGAAATTAATTTATGTCAGTTTCATTTTATTAACCAGGAAACGATGTTTTGCGACTTTATGAAGTATATTTGTGTCATACATGTACGTGAATAAAACCAAATATTTTCTTCCGCGAGACTCTTCCGCGGATAAATCCTGATCACGTTGAGGTTTTTCTCAATATCATGACGTCATTCCGAGCACTTGCCAGTTCCTAAATATCGGCGTGCACACGAGAAGTAGCATCGAATAAATGATGGTCTTTAACTGAGAAAGAACTGCATTACTAAATATGTTTGTACCGATGCAATAGGAAACAGCGGTTATCATTCTGTGACACATCCAAAACCGGTAGCTGACGAATAGATTCTTTTAATTCAAATCAATTGTAATTTGATTAAACAATGCCTAAGAGGTATAACAGGGCTATTGACAGGCCCTTTCAGCCAGGCGCACCGCTCGTATAAAGTATCTCGGCGCCCGGAAAAAAAATTTCAATATACAAATTGTCATGTACAAATCTTACCATATGTGAACATTCCAGCCGATAATTTCCCGTTTTGATCATGCCCGGGGGCAAAAGTTTACTGGACAAATAGTTAATCATAGTCACGGATAGTGTTTCTGACTAGTTGTATTTTTTGCTCCCATCTTGTTACGTTTTAACAACTTAGCTTTAGTGCACAAACATTGGAGTTCAATATAACAGTCCCCCAATCTCTCCTATCCCCACTCTTTCTTGGGATCCCTTTTCCTTTCTAGTTATTTTACAAATATAGAAGATATACGAGGGGTGTTCAATAAATACCCGGAAAAGTGCTCTCATTTCTTTATTTCTAGTCTCATTTTGCTAAAATTTGAAAATATGACGGATATGAACATACTGAATGCAAATACCTAAATTACAGATTTCAGAACATGCACAATATTTATTTGTCGTCTCCAAGGCAACGCCATCACCCCAAAAGCGTCCCAACGTCATTATGATGCTGTCATATCACACTCAATTAATCAATACTACTCATGATTACCATTGATTCAATGTTTATCACCATTAAATGCATTTTACACCTTCCTAAGAATAAATAAATACTGTTCATATGATGTTCCTGTCGTATTGAAGAAATTGGACACTGAACTGATGCACTATCAAGGAGCTCTTTTATTTACTAAATGTGACTGAATGTTATTTTTCATGTCTGTAACACAAGTCGTCAGCAATATTCTCCTGACCACTTTTAAACGTCACGTCCCACTAATAAAATTTTGTTTTCTTCAGGGCATTGTCCCTCAAACCTTTTTCAGCATAACATTTGTCTCTTTCTTTGATTTTCGATTCAAAACACAAAATGTTATCTCACATCTCCGTTCAACACTGATTTTAAAGCGACGACCAACTCAATATACCTGCCAAATATTTTAATGATGTCACATTTATAATTTGACGTTATTTGCGTAACGCTTACTTTCCATATCAATATTCGCCCAATTTAAGAAAAGGTAGCTTGAAAAATAGGTAAATGGCAAGTAATGTTTTAGCGCATGTAAAATAGAAAAAGGAGACAAAATTGGGCCGGATGACGTCACATGACGTTGCCATTAGGACTCGCATTTACTTATTATTTATCCAAAGACAATCTAATTTTGACATATCAACTCAGTATTCCCTAATCTACATTTTGTAGCATTTTCGTTTATTTTTGATGATACATGAAAAATTGAGAGCACTTTTCCGGGTATTTATTGAACGCCCCTCGTAACTAACATATCTATGGAGCATTTTGGCAAGCATTTTGTCATAGAGCAGTTTGTTCATCAAAATTTCTGACTACATTTAGCATTTTGACTTACAAATATATTATAATTGCTCGAGCATTTTTTATAGAGCGTTTTTAAAATAAGGCATCAAGATTGAGCATTTCGTCATTAAGCATTTTGTATTTTGTCCAGAATTTTTTTCTCAAACATTTTTACACAAAGCATTTTGTCCCAACACATCGTCCATAGAGCAATTTGATGGTCCAGATCATCGGGCATTTTTGTCTATCAATCATTTTGTCCTAACAGATTGTCCATAGAGCATTTGTCACTGAACACTGTTCAGAGAGCATTTTACCGCTCAAGCATTTGGACATATCATTTTGTTTAAGCATCTTGGAGCATTTTGTTCATAGAGCATTTTGCTATTTTGCTCATGCATTTTGTTATTTTGCATTTTGTTTTAACATCTTGTCCCCAATCACAGTATCATTGTCTCGTTTATTATAGTCTCATTGACAAACTGCTCTTTGGAACCTTATAAAGTGTCTTTCTACAGTATGCACATTGCATTCACTAATTTGCTATCAGATATATTGACCATGGAAGATTTCGTCCAGACATATTGTTCGATCAATTTGTTCGTCCTCATAGTGCAGTATCATTGTCTCATTCGCATCACGTTCATTTGCAATATAACAAAGTCTCTTAAAATTAAATGCGCATTGTCATGTCGCTTTGTTATCAACCCATTTGTCATCAGCTTATTTACAAACTAATCAATCGCATTCAAACATTGTGTCCTAACATTTTACACATCTTCACATTACAGCGTTGTTTACTCATGTCTTTTACTCATTTTCTTTTGAACATAGTCTTCATACATTTTGTTCAACTACATAACGCCGTGTCATTTGTTTATTCGCAATATAACAAAGTGTCTTTTAGCAACATGTATATTGTCATATCACTTTGTTACCAATTCATACGTCATTTTAAAGATTCCTTTGTCATCTGCTCACTCGCATACAGTAACTGTCCATTCGTAAAATGACAGTGTCTAATACTCAGTGACGACATAATGCTTTTATTAGCATATTACAACTTGTTCATTTGTAACTGTACGGATCGCGGGGTCGTGAGATCGAGGCATGGGCGAGGCGTATGTTTTCCGTGACGATCAATTTTGATAAAGGACATTGTGTCTGTAACCATTCGTCCTACACCTCTAATCCATGCGGGAAGTTGGCAGCCACTTGCAGAGAACAGGTTTGTACCGATACAGAATCCAGGAACACTGGTTAGGTTAACTGCCCGCCGTTACATAACTGAAATAGTGCTGAAAAACTACGTTAAACCCAAAACAAACAAATTGTCTCTGTTGCAGTCGTATCCCTTCAGTAGACGAACACAACTTTTTCTAGACCGCAATACACCTACAGTTACAGCTCAACACTGTACATACCCAAACCTTTGCGTGAATGAAGTGACAACGTGTCGTTAAGTCAACCAGGTTTGAGAGATACTTTTATGGTAACTACTGTGATGAACCATCTCTGTTTCATAGTCATTTGCAAACTATCATCTCGACTTATTGTTCAGTACCTTAGCCATTTTCATTGTTGTACATATGTTCATTACGACTAAATCATTATTTGAAAGTCATTAAATAATCACAAACTAAGAATTTTCATTTAACATATTTTGTTGGGCTTTGACGCATTAAAGTTAACGAAATTAGTGACGTTGACGGGATAACAAATTATATTTTAAGACACAAGTCAGCCGCTGTTTCTAAATTAAAACAAATACTAGTATTAGCGTCTCTTTCGTGGAATCTTCCGACAGTATAGCGCATATCTTTAATATAAATACCAAACGTGATGTATTTTCACGGCACAAGACAAAGCTGGCTAGTAAAAAGGTAAGTCCCATCAATCGGAGCTAAAAATATCGCTGTAGTGTTGTCATAGGCGTTTCCAATGTTTACAATGTTCTTGGTGAACACAATCACTTCATTGTCATCTGGGTCAAGCGAGGAAGGCTTTAAAAGCAACATTTGGTACCAACATTGTCGCTGAAAAAGAAAATAAATACATTTATTTGACATTAATCAGTTTATTTTTAAAGCACGTTTTGTAATAACGTCTTACAGATAACAGCCTAGACATCTCACAGACTACAGTAATAATGTCTTACAGACAACAGCACTGGCATCTTGCAGACAACAGTGATATTGTCTTACAAATAACAGCCTTGACATCTCACAGACAACAGCGGTAGCATCTTGCAGGCAACAGTGTTAATGTCTTACAGACAACAGCATTGGCACTTCATAGAGAACAGTGATATTGTCTTTGCAGATAACAGCCTTGACATCTCACAGACAACAGTAATAATGTCTTACAGACAACAGCACTGGCATCTTGCAGACAACAATAATAATGTTTTAGAAACAACATCATTAACATTTCAAAGATAACAGTGGTATTGCCTTTGCAGATAACAGCCTTGACATCTCATAGACAACAGTAATAACGTATCAGCATAACAGCAGTGGCATCTTGCAGACAACAGTAATAATGTCTTACAGACAACAGCACTGGCATCTTGCAGACAACAGTAATAATGTTTTACAGACAACATAATTGACACTTCACAGACAACAGTGATATTGCCTTACAGATAACAGCCTTGACATATCACAGACAACAGTAATAACGTCTTACAGAGAATGGCAGTGGCATCTTGAGACAACAGTAATAATGTCTTATAGACAACAGCATTGGCACTTCACAGACAACAGTGATGTTGTCTTTACAGATAACAGCCTCGACATCTCACAGACAACAGTGATAGTGTCTTACAGATAACAGCATTGGAACCTCGAAGATAACAATAATAACGTCTTTACAGATAAAAGCCTTGACATCTCACAGACAATAGTGATAGCGTCTTACAGATAACAGCCTTGACATTTTACAGACAATAGTATTAACATCTTAGTATAAGTATCTTGAAATTTTGAGAAAATCAGTAAACCGGACCTGACTCTACATGTTCTTCCGTATAACTGCTTGCAAATAAAAAACTTATTGAAATAAACCTCAGTTTTCAAAGCTCAGACTCGCCCGCCATTGGGGATGAAATATCAGCATTACTATCTCTTAGACAACAGTAATAACGTCTACAGATATCAACACTGGAATCTCAAAGACAACAGTAGTAACTTCGTACAGACAGATAACACCATTGCAATCTCACAGACAGCAGTAAAATGTCTTACAGATAACAGCTGCAGTGGAATCTCACGGTCAACAGTAATATAACGTCTTACAGATAACGGCATTGGAATCTCAAATACAACAGTGATAACGTCTTACAGATAACAGCGTTGGAATCTCACAGACAACAGTAATAACGTCCTACAGATAAAAGCATTGGAATCTCACAGACAACAGTAATAACGCCTTACAGATAACGGCAGTGGAACCTCACAGACAACAGTAATTTAACGTCTTGCAGATAACGGCATTGGAATCTTACAGACAACAGTAAAAACGTCATACAGATAACAGCATTGGAATTTCACATACAACAGTAATAACGTCGTACAGACAGATGACAGCATTTGAATCTCACAGAAAACAGTAAAAACGCCTTACAGATAACAGAATTGGAATATCACAGACAACAGTTAAAACGTCTTACAGATAATAGAATTGGAATATCACAGACAACAGTAAAAGCGTCTTACAGATAACGGAATTGGAATATCACAGACAAAAGTAATAACGACTTACTGATAACGGCACAGGAATCTCACAGACAACGGTAAAAACATCTTAGAGATAAAAGCATTGAAATCTCACAGACAACAGTAAAAACATCTTTCAGATAACGGCACCGGATCCTCACAGACAACAGTAATAACGTCTTGCTGATAACGGCATAGGAACATTACAGAATACGGTAAAAGCATCTTACAGATAACGGCATTGGAATCTCACAGATAACAATAAAAGAGTCTTCCAGATAACGTCAGTGGACCCTCACAGAAAACAGTAACAACGTTTTACTGATAACGGTATTGGAATATTAGAGACAATAGTAATAACGTCTTACAGAAAACGGCATTGGAATCTCACAGGTAACAGTAATAATGTCTTACAGAAAACGGCTTTGGAGTCTTATAGACAACAGTAATAACGTCTTACTGATAACGGCACTGGAGTCTTACAGACAACAGTAATAACTTCTTACTGATAACGGCATTGGAGTCTTACAGACAACAGTAATAACGTCTTACAGAAAACGGCATTAGAATCTCACAGAAAACAGTAATAACGTCTTACTGATAACGGCATTGGAATCTTAGAGACAACAGTAATAACGTCTTACAGAAAACGACATTTGAATCTCACAGACAACAGTGATAACGTCCTACTGATAACGGCATTGGAGTCTTACAGACAACAGTAATAATGTCTTACTGATAACAGCGTTAGAATCTCACAAACAGCAGTAATAACGTCTTGCAGATAACAACATTTGAATCTCACAGACAAAAGTACATAGTAACGTCTCACAGATTATAGTACTGAAACCTCACAGACAAAAGTAATAAAATCTTACAGATAACAGCATTGGCATCTCGCAGACAACAACATAAGTATCTCGTAGTTCAGTTTCTTTTTAAAATTCTTGGAAAGTTAAACGATTCTTTTGAAAGATTATGTCCATTTACGGCGAATTGTCGACTCCAACGACCTGCACGCTCTTTGCAAGTCATTTCACCTCTCATTTAACTTTCCAAATAAACATTAGTGGCAGGTGAATGTTATTTAGTAACGAGGAATTTTGAATAAGTATATTGAAATTTCGAGAAAGTCAGTAAAACGAACGTGACACTACATGTTTTTCCGTATAATTGCTCGCAAACGGATAACTAATTGAAATAAACCTCGGTTTTCAAAGGTCAGACTCGCCCACCACTGGGGATGAAATGTTTCAACATACTTGTTCCCACCAAGTTCGACATAGGCAGTATATACGACAACGATAAATTGATACAGTAAATGAAAAAAGATAAAGACAAAAAGGCAAGAATATTTTTTCTACATATTTTTTAAAAGCGTTGCAATGGTTTTTTTCTACATTATTTTTTTTTTGTAAAAAAGCGTTGCAATGTTTACCCACTTCACAAAATGTTTGGTAATTTATTTGGATATCCTGCAAAAATTATGTGTCAGTAAGTTTGTACAAATGGCAACTCATTTTACAGGTTTCTAGAGAGAGAAAAATTGTTTGCCTTGAGTCGCTTTCAGCTTCCCTCGATTAGTTGCAAAGTTTGTAAGAAAAATACCAAAGGAGTAATTGAGATGTATTGTACTTCAGTTATACATTAATTAAACTTCCTGGACAAATAAGCGTGATGAATAAATAGACGGACAAATACAGTACTTCTGTTTCCCCTCTTGCATCCTCTACCGGGTATAATATACTCGTATTTCGCTTTAATGAGAATTTTCATATGAATAGAAATACATATATCTTAATATGGCATGTTAGTTAAGAGACCTGTTTTCAAAATTTAAGTTTCTTCGACGGTGCAGGCAAATAGTAAAAGAGGATATACCTACCTCAGGTCTCGCATTTTTCTATCGGAAAATTGACATAACACTATTACCATGACTCAATAGTTTGTTCTATTGATCGGTATGTGTGTAACACATTTAATGCGCTAAATTTTTTGGATGACTTGCAGGTCAAAAGTCAAAACTATTGGACAGCGGGAAACAGTTTTGACTACTGACTGGCAAGTCATTCTGTAAGTGTGTAATATATTTTCAGTAGCTCGATCCATCCCAATTTATACCATTGAGCGCCAACTGAGTATTGTGATAAAATAAGATTAGAATATAAGAAATTTCTTTATTATAGTGACATTTTCAAAGACATGATAATAACAAAGAATAAATTACACAATAAAAGCACCCGGTCCAGCGGACCTATATGTCACCTTAAATTAGTGATGATCATTTACAATACAATGTATTGTTGTGTTAAAGGCAGTGGTACTAGGTACTTTATAAGTTCTATATCAACGGATCGGCTTCCCAGACTAGGATATAAAACAATAAGAATTTTTTTTTTTAACTAATTATCTATTTTCAACGTGGCTATTAAATGAACTGAATACATGCACCTGCTTGATAGCATTTCATTGTTTTAAAGGCAATGCATAATTGTATTTAAAGCTGTATCACGTATTTCATAGTTTAAAAACGCGCTATATTCTAATATCATATTTCATTATCGGAAACTAATTCAGCTACTTTGTGTTTATCTTCTATTTAAATGGAAAGAATATAACGATTTTTATGAAATTCTTGGAAGTGCTTTATTTTCAATTTTGCAAGGTTGACCTTGTGCAAATTATGCAAATGTTGAATTATTATATTGAATTATCGGTAGTTGCTCAAGCGTTGAAATAGATCAATTATCGAATCGACCTTGGCAGGATATTCAGAAGTTTTCGCTTAGTAAAACTGGATATATACAAATAAATGTGATTATTGACCTTAATGATGCGTTTATTTTCAAAATGACTCATTCGGTTGAATTGTGTGTGTTTTTAAATATTCAAGCTTTTTTTGTAAAAAAAAAGTAAAACGAGGTTGCAATTTTGAAGACGACGCAGACGACATTCAAGTATTAACAAGACGCGGGAAATCGAACGATGAGTAATATTGGACTTACGAATAGCACGAGAAATTTAACGGTGATTGCAAGGAACGTTACAGATGGATTTTATTACGCAGGTAAATTATATCATAGATCTATTTATTTTTCATTATCATTTTGAACTTGCAGGGCAATGGTCAACTTTGGTGATCCAGTAATGAATCATAAAATGCAAATAGGTCAAGCCGAGGAACAATGACTGCCTGTTATAAATCCATGAATTTCTCTCTCTCATTTTCACCATTTCCAGTGAGCACGTGCATTTAATGATACCCATTGCATATCTCTCAAGGTACACATATAATATAATATTAAAGGGTCCCAGTTTGTATATAAAATTTTGACCCACCAATCAGTTATAATCAAAGAGACCCACATATCGGTTCCTATCTAATTAGTTAACCCCACTAGACCATTGGAGAAGTTGCAATAAACAGCTGAGTGCCAAAATACCCACTTTTACCTAAATATGATTGAGTACCTGTAAATATAGTTAAAAATTTCAATTTTTATGACACATGAGATGATTTTGCAGTTTATATTGAATATGCTGCACGTATGCGTGTTCGTACAAGTTTCTCACTACCTACGACATGTTCTGATATTTAACTGTATTTTGAGAAGGAAATGCAAGCCGGGAAACGGCACGTAAAATATTCTCGTAGTTGTTTGTTCTGGTATTATGATGATTATCAACCTGCTGGTGATTTATTACAAATAACTGGGTCATTAGATAAAATCAGAATAGATAGTAAATTGTTCCTGTTCTTATTCTACAGGCACACAAACCAGTCATTGAAAACTCCGATCGATTATTGGATTTGGTTCTAAATGCACTTTTAAGAGCTTGTAGAGCAGAATTCAAAAACCATTGTCATGTTGATTTTTATCATTACTATGCCTCTATCTCTCTCTCCCATCCCTCCCCCCCCCCCCCCCCCCCCCCCCCCTCCCCCAACACACACACGCGCCCGTTTTGAACAACCCCCGATCTGTCGGTTGGCTCGTCCGACTTTAGACCATTTGGTGGATTAACAAATACATGTAATTTTGGTTGGACATGGAGTCGTCAAACTTGATAGGACGATTGCCTGTGATTAGAAAATGAACTCTTTTATTATTATCATTATCATTTTCATTCCTACATCTATTTCATATGTTGGTAAATATAAAAACAAGATTGTCATACGAACATAACAGCGTTGTCAGGGATCAAACATGCGGCTAAATCCTTTTTAATGTCAGTTTGCAAATATTCCATTGCAACTGATAAATGATAAAAAGTCGAACAGTCATAAAAGCTACTGAAATTATTCAAATAAGAATGAATTGTTGAGTTTGTTGAGTTTGTTGCGTCCGAAAGCAAACACAATTCCGAAACATATTCGATACTAAATGAAAATTCTAATTGAAGAGTACCCGTCAAACCTCCATTCTAGCTTTTGTCGTCAATAAAGGAGTGTTAAACGTGAGAGGAAAAGTGTGCTACCTGTAAGATCGCACGCTGTGGACGCATAAAGGGTATTACATGAGCGTCTCTTTTCGTATTGAATTTGCCAAACGAGTTGAATAAAATAATAAAATGCGAGGCTCGTAACCAGACATTTTAGTAGACTCATAACGGCGGTATTTTGGCATTTTGGCGTCCTAGGTTGCGGCGTTCACTGATAACGTACTGTTGCCAGTACGATGGAAAAATAAATAGGAACCGTTGTGCTATAGTTGGACTAAGGTTCATAAAAATCGGAAGGAATATCCTATTTAACTAATAATGATCTAAAACGATGGCCCTGAAGGAATTCCATAAATTCCTATGGAATCCATCGCTAAGAATATGTGAGAGAAAAGGCCAGTTTCACTTTTAATGCTGAGCGCCAAGCAAGGGAGCTACTGGTACGCGGCCGGGGATCGAACCCACAAAGCGTACGCTCTACCAATAGGCTATTGAGGATGTTACGGAGTGAAAATGTGAAACATGCGTTATAAGTTTACGCTTCGTCACGGAATGCACATTTATCACATGTTTGACGCCAAGGGAGTGAAATAAAGCCATTACATAAATTTGGTATAACATTATTAAAGTTAAAGTTGACGTCGTTTTAAGAAATCATTATGAATTTAACAGTGCTTTCATAACAAGTACTCGATCATGGGTGCATGTAGTTGGCAATGTCTATACGAATGTCTAATGTCTATACAGATAGGCATTCGCCGCAATTTTTGTATGTGACGTACCTCATTGACCATTTACTTAGCTCTATAATGAAAATACATTGACTATTTATTTAAGAATTCGTGATTGTCCATAAAAAGTGCTCAATCGTTGACTATTACTCAGTTATCTCATGAAAAAGTACTGTTCATAAAACTATCATGACTCTCCTATGAATGGTCATTTTAGTGATTCAATGGAACTGTACTGTTTATTGTTTATGTATACTCAGTTCCAAAAGAAAGTGTGCACTTTTTAAGTTTAAATATTTAAAAAAATTCCCCGACGTTTCTGTTTCATTTTTTTCATACACTAACTCTCAGGTATAACTCAAAATCTAAAATGCACACCAATTTGTTTACGAACTGATTTAAATTTTGGTACCAAACATTATAAGTTTTCATGAAAATAACCGAGAAAAAATAACAGAAAACTAAGTGCACACTTTCTTTTGGAACTGAGTGTATTAAAGCCTTGACACTTTTTACACAACTGTTCTATTGCTCTCTGCGGTTTAGTATCCAAAATAATCAGTACTGGATCAGTAAACACTACTCAGATTTGGACTACCGGTATAATTTTTAACAGATTACAGTCGTTTTCTTGAATAATCTTTACCATGACCTACTCCTTTTTTTCTTTTTGTTTCTTTTGAAGCTTTAGCAAAGAAATTTGTTCAAGCAAGTAACTAAACTCACAGATGAGCGATATAGGGCCATCATGATCCTGTTGTTAACAGTATACTCCTAGTAGAAAAGTAGAAAAGGTTTGAGATCACCTGAAAATTCTGAATGTCGTTATGTTGTTCCATACAACAAGTTCAAAACTTTTAACGCCAGAAGTTTCTGTACTATTGGTCCAAAACTTTGGAGTTAGAACTACACAAAAGTAAATCACTTGACACATTCAAACAAAAAAGCAGCAGGTGATAGTACTTAAATGCTTGTACATTACAAGGTTTTACATTTCAACATTTATATTTCCAAGGTTGGTTTAATAAACGCACATGGTTGTATGGCTGTATTTGTATATTTATATGGTAGTGTGTAGTATTTCTTTCTTAATTAGTATATGATGGCTCCATTAACCTGGGGGTTTGAACCTCTATATGCAGCTCGTCTTGGCGTACCAGATGCTTTACGCACTGGTATTCGAAATAGGGGTAAAATGACCTCAAGGGGACGGGTGCGGTCATGATTGTTTGTTACAATAAGACTAGCTGTTATTATTATTATTGTCATTATTAATATTGTTGAATTAACTATAATTATTATTGTTATTATTATTATTATTATTGTTGTTGTTGTTATTATTATTATTAGTAGTAGTATTATGTACAGCGCCATTGAATATATCAATGTATAAAAATAAGCTTTTAATCAAATTATTCAGTTTCAGTTACAATATTGTCTTCAACAGTTTTGCTTGCATAGCATATTTAAATCAATAATAGCATTGAACTGTACTCATTGTACTCAACGAGTGTCCTTAATGTTTAGTGCAAAAAACTTTTTGTCGAAAAACATCACTTAAACTGAATGTTACTCAATGAGTTAGCCATGTTCTTCGTTTAGCTGCACTACGATATATGGGGAATTCAGCATCGTTTCAATACATGTAATTCAATGCGTTGTTGAAAACTGGAGTGAAATATAAATGGTATTATACACTGAATGTTTCACTTTTGCAGAATCAAAAAAACGGGTAAGGTTTATATAAACGTGGAATAAGATTTATAGCGTCAAAATATCTTTCGGTCCCGAACAAAAATGATCTTTCATTTTCAGTTGTTGCGTAAAATTTTGCAGCAAATGTCTACTTGGTGAAAGATTTTGATCCTCTGCACACTTTCTTAACAGGTTTTATTACAAGTGGCATCACATCAGAAGAAGGTACTCATCGCGTTATTTTCTACAACATCCAATCACAAGACGTGCCAACTAATCACGTGATCAACGTAGGTGGCGCTGTACCATGGCCCACGCTAAAGGTAAAATATATAATATTAATTGACATGTAGTCTGGAATGACCCTGAAATATATCCATCGGTAACACACTTTCAAAATATTATTATGATTTATGATTGGATATTTCATTCATGACAAGAGATATGTCTTTAAGTATATATACGATAGTTGTTCCATAACACTAGACAACAAAGGAATGCTAAGGTCCATGATACTTTACAAATGTACCTTACATGAAACTGATACCTTTCATAGGGAAGCATTCCGGCAAATATCAGCGACGACTTCGTTCAGGGTATTTCCCTTATCTTTTTTTCAACGAAAACAGTATTCTTCAAAATTTTTCTTATACATTTTAATTTATTTCTAGTTTTAGTTTCGTCTTTGTGATCTTGCGCTTCGCCTTCTTTAGCGATATACGAAGCGCGGGATAACGAGGGCGAAGACATCATAATTTTGCGCTGAGAGCACATTGCGTATGACCTTTGCGCGTTTTTGCGAAGTGTGAAGTGCGATGGCGAACGATTAATTCTCGATTTCGCGCTTTGTCATCGTGATCTCGCGCTTCGCTATCATGATTTCGAGCTTTGCCATATAGATCCCGCGCTTCGCGCATCGTCTGCACATGATGGAGAAGGTGAAACGCGAAATCACGAAGGCGAAGCGCGAGATCACAATGGCGAAGTGCGAAAGTATGAAAACTTTAGGCATTAACATAAGCATTCGGTAGACACTGAATCGTAAAACATATATCATAAACGTAGCGTGATTGTTGATATATCTGAACGACATCATAAACCAAGTATTACACTGAAATCTTGATTTGATAATTTTTAAGAATGTTGTTTAGTGTCTTCTGAAATGTAATACATATAATTCAGTTAACTGTTAGGTCACTAAAAATATTTTATCACCAAATGAATCATAAAGAAAGAGAAGATTTATTTTTTATTGTCAAATACTATAATACGGGTATCGTATGACTACCTGGGTAATACGCGTAGGATTTAACTAGGTGTAATTATTTGATTTCTATTGGATTTCATTTTCTATCGAATAGTTGATAATTTCATACATTTAAGTACAATTATAAGATATATCTATGCTATCTGAAAATAAAGTAATAATTATTATGCGTGACAAATTACGTCTGCAATTTATACAAAAAGCTGTTAGGCTTGAAAATCGAACATTTCTGATTTCTCAACCTATATTTTGTCATTTTTGACATTGTATTTTAATATTGTAATTTCCTCCTTTAACCGTTAGCATAGACGGCGTATGATTGTAATATTTCGATATGATAAGGATTATCACAAAATAAGCAATGAAATGATAGGATAATGAAATAAATTGCAAAAGGAACCTAAATTGTTATGAAAAACGAAGACAATAGGTGAATTTCAATGCACGTTAAATCAACTAATTATATAAATCAGTTTACAATACAAATAATACCTATATAATACCCAGTCACACATTCGGCGCGGATAGCTGCGTCTAGCCACGGATAGAAACGTAGTAATCCGTATCAATCCGTACCTGAGCCGTATCTTAAAGTAGTAATCCGCATCAATCCGTATAAATCAGGTACGGATCAATACGGATTACTACGTTTCTATCCGTGGCTAGACGTAGCTATCCGCGCCGTATTTGTGATTTGTGACTGGATATAAGGAACACGTTCGCTTTATGGTTATAACAAACTCGGGCTATAACGAACACATTTGCTCGTCCCGAAGAGTTCGCTATAACCGGAGTTTATTGTTCTTCAAACTAAACATGAAGTGAGTAATAATTGCGTATGAAACCATCTCTATTGCATGATACAGACTTCCTATTGCAGCCAAATAGATTAGCCATTTAATTGTGTATGGTTGTCAGACTTTCACTACTCAGCTGTGTATCTGCGTAAAGGTATGCGCCTGATGGTACTGTTTCATATACTAAAATATTTTATCTCACCAAATAAACATTCAGCATCCGCTTTATCTCGATTATTCAAAGAATAGGAAGAGCTATTGTATTAACCCATTCGTCGGCGTTCGCATCTGCATCCGTGTTGACATCTGCATTTTGATTTGATAAAGTTTTTGTATGTAAGCTAGTATATCAATAACCACCATTTGTTCACGCTGACAGTGTAACATGCACTGCACGTGTTCCGTTACTCTATATTGACACTTCACAAAGTTATGGCCCTTTTTCGACTTAACAATTTTGGGTTATGTTTTGTGAATAAGCTGGTATCTCACACTTGTTCAAGGTGATGCCCCTTTTTCTGCTTAGCAATTTAGATTAAAATTTTAGCTCACTGAACACAGTGCTCGGGGTGAGCTATTATGATCGCTCACCGTCTGGCGTCCGTCCGTCGTCCTTCCGTCTACATTTTCCTTTAAACAACATCTCCTCTGAAATCATTTGGTGGAAGTTGATGAAACTTAGTCTGGATGTTTCTTGGGTGGTCCCCTTCAAGAATTGTTCAAATAATTGAATTCCACACAGAACCCTGGTTGCCATGAGAACCGAAAGGTAAACTTAAAAAATCTTCTTGTCTTAAACCGCAAGGCGTAGAGCCTTGATATTTGGCATGTAACATCATGTAATGGTTCTCTATGAAGGTTGTTCAAACTATGCCCCTGAGGTGAAAAGAGGCCCGCCAAGGGGGTCCCAAGTTTTACATAGACTTATATAGGAAAAGTCTTTAAAAATCTTCTCGTCTGAAACTTCAAGGTTTAAGCATTTAATATTTGGTATGTAGCATTGTCTTGTGGTCCTCTACCAAGACTGTTTAATTATATTATGTCCCTTAAGTGAAAAGAGGCCCGGCCCCGGGGTCCAAAGTTTAACGTAGACTTATATAGGATTTCTTTAAACAAAAATCTTTTTGTCTGAAACCATAAGTCCTAAGCTTTTGATATTTGGTATGTTGCATTGCCTAGTGGTCCAAGGTTATTCAAATTATGTCCCTGAGGTAAAAAGAGGCCCCATCCAGGGGTCCCAAGTTTTACATAGACTTATATAGGAAAAAAATCTTTACAAATCTTCTTGCCTGAAACTGCAAGGCCTAGGTTTTTGACATTTGGTATGTCGAATTGCCTAGTAGTCCTCTACCAAAATTATTCAAATTATGTCTTTAGGGTGAAAAGATGCCCTCTCCTGGGGGTCCCAAGATTTACACAGACTTATATAGGAAAGAACTTCAAAAATCTTTTTGTCTGAAAGTTCAAGAACTAGACCTTTGATATTTGGTATGTAGCATTGCCTAGTGATTTTCTAAACTAGACTGTTCAAATTATGTCCCTTGGGTGAAAAGAGGCTCCGCCCTCGGGGACACTTGTATACAAGTTAAATAAGAAAAAATACTTAAAAGATATCTGAAAATATTTCCTGGACTGTTTAATTTTAAATACCTAATGACTCCAAGTAATTAGGGGTCACTTGACTGTGAACTTGACCTACTGAGCTACTTTTTTTGTTTTTTAGATAGAGCCTTGAAAATTTGATGACATACACAGTTTTGCACACCGATCTTAACACTGACTTTTAGTGACCATGAATGTAACCTACTTTCTTAATATTTTAGCATCAGTTTGAAGTTTGGAACATGAAGCTCATATTACTCAGGTGAGCAATCCAGGGTCATCATGACCCTCTTCTTTATGTTAAGATGCTACATTAGTAAGCTTTGTGAGAATGAATTGAAACAACTTCATAAACTTGAACCTTATGATGATCGGACATGCAGTGTACAGGTAGCTTGACTTTATTTTGCATTTTCATAGAGTTGTGTCCCTTTTAACTTCACACACTTGTCCATGAACTGATGTGCAGTGCACATGTTCAATAACTCTTGTTTGCATTTTCACAGATGTATGCCCAATTTTCGACTTCTTAGCATTTTTGTTGTTGTTTAGATTTATATGTACAATGTAAGCTAGTTTCTCAGCATCCAGTTGTTCGCACAGTTGATCTCTGTGATGATGTGACATGCAGTAATTCATGTTTTTGTTTTTGCTTTTCCACAAAGTTATGCCCCTTTTTTCAGCTTAGGATCTGTTATCTCATTAAGCATCATAAGAAGGACATGTTCTATGACTCAAAATTGTCGCCCCTGTTGTGGTTATTAGTCCCCTACCGGTGGAACACAGGAGGGCACTACAGGAATGCCCTCTGTCCGTCCACCCGTCCGTACGCAAGTCTCGATCAGCGTTAACTCCAAACGTATTTAAGTTAGGTGCATAAGACTGGGTATGTGTATAGAGGGAAATATGTAGATTATGCACGTACATAACTTACGCTTGTAGGTCAAAGGTCAAGGTCACTATTAAAGGTCAAGGAACAATGTTTCTGCTCCATAGCTTTTATATGAATTGATGTATTATCCGAACGCGACACACAAAAGTTCCCCATGATGAGACAATGTGTAAACGCATGATCTATGCTTGTCTGTTACAGGTCAAGGTCACTGTTCAAGTTCAAATACAAGTTCTATATGTCATGCACATGACACATGGTTGTCGGTCAGAGGTCAATGTCACTATTGAAGGTCCAGTAAACCTTTGTTTCTGCTCCATTACTTCTAATTGCATTGAATTAATTTTTTTAGTACTACACAGAAATATTCTCCATGATTAGACTGTGAACCATGGTTGTCGGTCACTTGTTTACATTTAGGGCTTCATTATTTTAATTTTGTTTTAGTGACAAGGCTTCTAAATTATCGATCACGACTGTCCTTCGAGAGCTCTTGATGTAATAATAACCATAAACTTGACTTTATTAATTAAAAGAATAAAAATAAATAGATAAACATAAAACGCGTGATTCTGTTTATCGACGATTCTTAGTTTTAACGCCATTCGTCAAGTTACAGATACTTATCTGTTTTGTGTCGGAAGATATGCATACTTAGCAGGGATCGGTGGGTAATACTCAATGTTAACACTAATTCGTGGGCAATATTCAGTGAGCAATACTCTATACAGCCTCTCAGAGGACAGTATGCAGTGAGTAGTTCTCAGCACAACTTCAATGAGAAATGATCAGTCAGAGTACAATATTGCTGTTTAAAATACTGTATTCTGAGAAGTATTTACTGAGTCATGTACACCATACATTAAGTAGAACTCACAGTGACAGGAACACCGTTTAGTGAGTAGAATTTACAGTGCCGTGAAAACTACTCTGTTAGCAGAACTTACAGTGCCGTGAAAACTACTCATTTAGTAGAACTCAAAATGCCGTGTACACGTATCTCTCGGTAAGTAGAACAGTATTGTGAACATTACGCAGTGTGTAGTACTCGCAGAGCCATGAGTACCTCAGTGCTGTGAACACTATCAATTGAGTAGAAATCACATTACCATGAACAATTCTCAATTCTTGTTAACTACTCAGTGAGTAAAACCCACAGTGCTGTGAACACTCTTTAATGAGTAATACTCATAGAGCCATGTACACTACTCATCGGGTAGAATTCACAGTGCCGTGTATATTATTCATCGGATAGAATTCACAGTGCCGTGCACATTATTCATCGGGTAGAATTCACAGTGCCGTGCACATTATTCATCGGGTAGAATTCACAGTGCCGTGCACATTATTCATCGGGTAGAAATCACAGTGCCGTGCACATTACTCATCGGGAAGAACTCACTGTGCCGTGCACATTATTCATCGGGTAGAATTCACAGTGCCGTGCACATTATTCATCGGGTAGAATTCACTGTGCCGTGCACATTATTCATCGGGTAGAATTCACAGTGCCGTGCACATTATTTATCGGGTAGAAATCACAGTGCCGTGCACATTACTCATCTGGTAGAATTCACAGTGCCGTGCACATTATTCATCGGGTATAATTCACAGTGCCGTGCACATTATTCATCGGGTATAATTCACAGTGCCGTGCACACTATTCATCGGAAAGAACTCACTGTGCCGTGCACATTATTCATCGGGTAGAATTCACAGTGCCGTGGACATTATTCATCGGGTAGAATTCACAGTGCCATGCACATTATTCATCGGGTAAAATTCACTGTGCCGTGCACACTACTCATCTGGTATAATTCCAGTGCCATGAACACTCTTTGATGAATAAATTTCACAGTCCCATGATCACCACTCAATGAGTTGAACTCATTGTGCACACTATAGAGTAGAACTATCGCTGTATTGAACTCTACTTAGTGAGTAGGGAAAATTACTATTTAATTATAAATATTAAACTAACAGTCGCATAAACACTTTTTTAGCAGAAATCACAGAGCATTTAAGGATAACATGGTGTAATAGCCATATTTCATATCTTGTAACTGGATGGTAATATTTAAATGAAATTTGGTCACTTTAAAGACATTCAAAATTAAAAACTTTTCACCGAGAGATTTTTCAAATTTTATCATTTTGGGGCAGATAATCGGTATTGAAGTTAACATTAATGCCTATGGGAAATATATAATTTCTTTGATTATGAGAATCTGAACTTGAGTTTCGAGAAAAATTTGCGGTAGAAAGCTGCATTATATGATTCTGATACAAATATCATAAAGAAATCTAAAATTCCCCGTATGGAAAAGGAGAAAATCTTTTTTTCTAGTTTTCAGGGGAGATAACTCATGAAAAACTAAAATTATCAGGGGAGGTAATGTAAAGGAAATTTTTGAGACTTCTGTCACTATATAACTTGTCAATATGCATCTTATTTCTATCGTTTGACATTTATAAAGCTTACATTATCAAGTTGTATGTACGCTTTTGGTGAAATTGAAGCCTATTACATCATGTTATCCTTAACTCGCTTTAGTGAGTGGCGAGTAGAACTCACAGTGCCGTGAACACTATTGAATGAGTAGAATTCAGAGTGCAATGAATACTGTTAAGTGAGTTAAACTTAAAGTGCCGAGAAAATTATTTATTCAGTGAGAAGAGCCTACAGTGCCGTGAACACTGTGTAATGAGTGGAACTCACAGTGCCGTGAATACTGTGGAGTGAGTTGAACGCAAAGTGCCGAAAACATTACTCATTGAGTAGAGCTCACAGTGCCGTGAACACTGTGTAATGAGTGGAACTCACAGTGCCGTGAATACTGTGGAGTGAGTTGAACTCAAAGTGCCGAGAACACTACTCATTGAGAAGAGCTCACAGTGCCGTGAACACTGTGTAATGAGTGGTACTCACAGTGCCGTGAATGCTATGGAGTGAGTTGAACTCAAAGTGCCGAGAACACTACTCATTGAGAAGAGCTCACAGTGCCGTGAACACTGTGTAATGAGTGGTACTCACAGTGCCGTGAATGCTATGGAGTGAGTTGAACTCACAGTGCCGTGAATACTGTAGAGTGAGTTGAACACACAGTGCCGAGAACATTACTCATTGAGAAGAGCTCACAGTGCCGTGAACACTGTGTAATGAGTGGTACTCACAGTGCCGTGAATGCTATGGAGTGAGTTGAACTCAAAGTGCCGAGAACGCTACTCATTGAGAAGAGCTTACAGTGCCGTAAACACTATTGAATGAGTAGAATTCAGAGTGCAGTGAATACTGTTAAGTGAGTTAAACTTGAAGTGCTGAGAACATTATTTATTCAGTGAGAAGAGCCTAAAGTGCCGTGAACACTGTGCAATGAGTGGAACTCACAGTGCCGTGAATACTGTGTAGTGAGTTGAACTCAAAGTGTCGAGAACATTACTCATTGAGAAGAGCTTACAGTGCCATGAACACTAATGATTAGTATTCAAAGTGACGTGAACACTATTTACCAAGTAGAGTTCACAGTTTCGTGGACACTATTTAGTTAGTGGAGATACAGTGTGAGTGAGTAGAACTCATAGTGCCATGAGCTCTTTAATGAACTCTTACATTATACTTAGGGGTAGGGTATACCATGTACAATGGCATATTCTTTCTGGTCTTGTTCAGGTAGTGTAGTTATCCAGTCTGGAACACGGTATACCTTTTACAAGACAACCTAAGGGAAGGGAAAAAGTAATCTCTTATCTTAAATTGTCATTTAAAACAATATACTTTGTTCTTTAACAACCCTTATCATGCTGGACTCGGTTGTTTCTGCCTGTGCGGGCAAAATCTGTACTGTTCGCTATTCAGTCAGTATCATTTTGGTTAGTACCCCTTTTAAAAGTCAACGGTACTGGTCCTAATTGAAAGATACACAACATGTATATACTAAAAATATTTAGCAGTGTAAGGGTTACATACACAAAATGGATAATAAATATGATAATTCATGCATTTAGATCGGCGATTATGTGTTGGTTGGTGTCCGATGTAGAACTAGTGGTCTGGAATGCTATATGCCAGGACGCGTGATGTGCATACCGCTAGATACCAGACAGGAATATAGGTTCTACACAGTGGAACTTTATACAGGACAAATGGTTTGTCTTCATCATAAATTGTTACTAATTTTTCTGTCTGTCTGTCTGTCTGTCTGTCTGCCTGTTTGTATGTATGTCTTTCTTGCTTGCTTTATTTTCTATGTTATTGTTTTAAGTTGTGTTTGCACATTTTACATCATTTGGTAAATTTCTAACAGCTGAGGTCAAACTAGATAATTTGGGTGTTTCGAGCAGTTCTGTGTTGTGTGTATTGTATTTATGGTCGCCATTGGATTCCCTTCATAAATTATTATTATCCCCTGACGAAAGCCGGAGGGATATAATTTTGGCGTTGTCCATCCGTCCGTTCGTCCGTCCGTCCGTCTTTCCGTCCGTTCGTCCGGAGCCATATCTAGGAAGTGGTTGGGAATATTTATATAAGTGTTAACTATATAGGGTACTATCAATATGGCAATTTCTGCATCATAACTTTTGATATATTTGACCTAGAACTATGAAACTTAAACAGAATTTAGAGCACCATAATGTGGTTGTGCACACACAGTTTCGTTTGGATTTCTTTTGTAACTTCAGAGTTATTGCCATTTAATTGTATAAAATTCCACATATTTGTACATAACAAACTTACCATTTGGAAGAATTTCATTAAATTTCTTTCATTCTTTTTTGCCATGAACATTTATTATAAACAGCTAGTCACCCCCTTACCTTGGTCACATCCCTTCCCCCTCCCAACACACACCCCGCCAAAAAACAATATATTCCTTATTAAGATTTTTTCAAACCTTCCATGAATATTTATCAACATGCAAGTTGAACCATTCCCCCACCTAGCTCCTCCACCCAGTCATGCCCACCACCGATCATGCATCCTCTGCCCCCCCCCCCCCCCCCCCCCCCTCTTCCCCCATTTTTTTTTCATTTTTAATTTTCCATCAATATTTATAATCAACGTGAAGTTTTGTTTCCTCACCCGTTCACATCCCCCGCCCCCTCCAAAAATATATAAACATATATTTATATATATACATATATATATATTTCCATTCCTTTTTTTTATAAAAATGTTCAAGCCTTCAACATGTTAAGTTGTAACTTATCAACCTTGCCCCTAGCCATGTTCAAGATATCTTACTTGATTGTGTTCTCTTAAGGGCATCTGTTCTTTTAAGTTCAAATGTACATGTTAAACAGCAACACTTGATGCCAAACCACTCAAAGACAATATTTCGTTCCAGTTTAACTTGATTTTGACCTTGATTTTGACCAACTTTTTGCGAAATATATTTTTTGCCATTCCTCACCACAAACCCTTTCGGTGGAGGATACCAATTCATCGAATTTGCTTGTTGTGTTTGTTAGTACCTGACATGGAAATATGTGGGGTAAGTTTGATAGATATATTTCGAGGCGTTTGCCGAATACTCATATATATCATACTTTCAAAACATGTTTTAAGGAGGAGCACTAACAAAGCCTATGATTGTTTTGTTTTATCGACCATTTATTCATAACATAGAATGACAAGAAAATCTATATATTCACCCTCTGTCACCACGTGGCCGTCTACTAACCAAAGAAAATGCTCGAATCTTATTAGAGATAAAATAAGAATTACCACGGCGACTCCTGTAGTTTCAGTCAGGAGTGAAACACCAATACATTGGACTCTTTTCTCAATTTATCTAGTATATTGTTACATCACGACATTGCAAGACGTAATCGTTTATTAGTCCTCTACTGCTTGAAAACCAGTTTCGGGGACTATAGGAATGTACGGTGCCCCTAAAGTGACACGTTACACACTTTTTTTCCAATTAGGTAATGTGAGACTTTTTTTATTTCGTTTAAACGAAATAATTTCGTTTTAACGAAATGATTTCGTTTAAACGAAATAACGTATTTCGTTTAAACGAAATAAGTTATTTCGTTTAAACGAAATCATTTCAATACAAATAGTTATTTCGTTTAAACGAAATAAAAAAAAAACTCTCACATTACCTAATTGGAAAAAAAGTGTTACATGTCACTTTAGGGGCACCGTAGGAATGCGCTTTTCCGTCTGTCCACATTTTCATCTTCGGTCAATAACTCTGTCATCCATGAAGGGATTTTAATATCACTTGACACAAATGTTTCCAATGTTAAAACAATGTGTCTTGCGCAAAAGCCGGACCCCTAGCTCAAAGGTCAAGGTCAAAATTTTACGACAAAGATCAACAGGGCTTTTTTTCCTGTCCGGTCCATAACGCTGCCATCCATAAAGGAATTTTAATATTACTTGGCAAAGATGTACCTCATTATAAGACGATATGTAATGCGCAACTTTCAGACCCCTAGTTGAAAGGTCACGGTCACACTTGGCAGTCAAATGTGTACATGACAGGAACAGGGTCTGTTTCGTGTCCGGTCCATAACTCTGTCATTCATGATTTTAATATCGCTAGGCACAAATGTTCCCAATGATAAGGCAACGAGTCATGCGCAAATCTCGGACCCCATTTCAAAGGTCAAGTTCACAATCAGAGGTCAAAGCTCAACTGGGCTTTTTTCCTGTTCGGTCCATAACTTTGCCATTCATGAAAGGATTTTACAATTACTTGGCACAAATATTCACCATAATAAGAGGACGTGTAATGCGCAAAACCCTGACCCCTAGTTCAAAGGTCAAGGTCAAAATTGAAGGTCAAAGGTTAATAGGGTTTCTTTCCTGTTCCTTCCAGAACTCTGTCATCCATAATGGGGTTTTAATATTACTTGGCACAGGTGTTCCGCATGACGAGACAACGTGTCAAGGCCAGCACGTGCACCCAGAACCCTACCTTAAAGAACCAGGTCTTTAAGTCTAAGGTCAATGACACACTTAGAGGCCTAATATCAGATACAAGAATGACTTTGTCCGGAGCATTTCTTCTTCATGCATGGAGGGATTTTGATGTAACTTGGCATAAATGTTCACTACCATGAAAGAGGATTGTTATGTGCAAGAACCAGGTCAGTAGGTCTAAGGTCAAGGTCAAACTTAGAGGTCATAGATTAAATTCAAGAATGACATTTCTTCTTCATGCATGGCGGGATTTTGATGTTACTTGGCACACATGTTCACCACCATGAGACACCCTTGTCTTTAGAATTACGCCCCTTTATTTTACTATAAATAGATTATATTGTAACTAATTTGTTTCTGGCCTAAGGCAAAAATCGAGACCAGTTTCTTTGTGGTTCAACATGTTACATCCAATTTTTACGTGAATGTTGACCTATCTCTACCTGGTAAAGAGTTTCTTGTGGACTTATATAAAATAGAATTTTTTATGGAATTATTTCCCTTTGTTGTTACTATAAATAACTTATATGATACATTTTTGAAAATCGGTCAACGATGCCATATGAAATCAACCGTAGATGTGTATATAAATTATACAAGTGTTTTGTTATAACATATAGTATTTATAGTACAATATTTTGTTTAAACATTATTGACAGATATCAGTTCATTGTGTTATACTGCATTAGAGAAAACTAGGTGCATTCCAGTAGGGGACTTTGAATTGCATGGCAATATTTCATTCACTTGTTTTGATTTAGTGTTGAGTTGTTTGACAGCGCCAACGTCGTAGACCTTAGTACAACTGCTGATTGCAGCTTTCTTCTCATTTCTTTGTTCATTTTTTTTTTCAATATCGCATGAGATTAATGCCATTAAACTTTAAAAAATCCAAGGAAATGAATTTATATACGTCTTCTTCGAAGATTTGTTTTCAAATCCTATATTTTCTGTTATATAGTTACTGTTTCAATCCAGGTTGATAAATTTGTTTTCCTTCAGACGACCACGCCGCGGAGATACGTCATTAAAATTTGCAAAGAAATGTATGATGACATTTTGAGATATATAGCTAATGTTCGCTACAAACAGCTGATAAAATTGGACTCAGAACCGAACTTAAGGTATGGACATAGATCTAAATCTGGATTTTCAAATGGAATGTCACATTTCCCTTCAGTTCCTTTTTAGATCGGGTATTCGAAGAATAGGTAGAACTATTGGACTCACACATTCTTTTGCGTCTGCGTCTGCGTCAGCGTCATCGTCGACGTTAATTAAGTTTTTGTATACATGTTAGCTGCAGGTATCTCAGTAACCACTAGCGGAATGGAATGAAACTGCATACACTCATCCTTTGTGATAAACTGACTAGCATTGCACAGGTTCCATACATCTACGTTTCGTTTTTTAAAAAATCATGCCTCTTTTTCTACTAAGCAGTTTTTAGCTCACCTGAGCCAAAGGCTCAATGTCAGCTTTGGTTACCGCTTAATGTCCGACGTCCGTCGTGCGTTGTGGGTCGTCCGTCCTTAAACAATTTATAAAAAAATATCTTCTTCTAAATTACTTGACTTATTACACAAAAATTCACAGGAATGATCGTCGGGTGCCCTCCCCTTTCAGAATTGCCCAGAGAATTAAAGTCCATTCAGGGGGCGGGGTTTATTTTCCCTATCGCTATATTTCAGAAATCTTCTTCAAAACCACTGGAAAGATTTACACCAAACTTAAGAAAAATAATTCTTGACATATGACATTGACGTAACTTACGTCGACGCCATAACGAACGCCTAGACTTTCCAACATCTCCGGGCAAAAAGGGTTTATATTGTTTAATTGTATGAAAATATCCTTGATAAAACGTTATGGTTCATCGTAAGAAATTAATTCTAATGGATACAACTTCACTATAGGTCTTGAAGTCATATGTCCGTTCTGGGTACGCAGCATCACTGCTCGTGTCAGGCCATCGTTTCCGGTGATTTGGTCTGTGATCATTCCGAACTTCCACTGGTTTCTCGGAGTGTCATCCTGAGACTGACTGAATCCTGGTCAAGGCACCAACAATGTCTGGAGAATTGAAGAATAATGCATTGTGTTTTGCTCTTTTAAACAGTGGAAGTGATACAAATCAAAACAATAACGTAACGTATGTCGACGCGCCGGTAAGTCGTCTGCTGGAGGAGCACGCCACAACGAACGCCTAGACTTTCCAACAGATCCCTTTTCAGAATTGCCCAAAGAATTAAAATCCATTAAATCCATTTAGAACTGTGGTTCCATGGCAACCGAAAGGAAAGTTTTTAAAAATTTCTATTCAGAAACTGTTAGCCGGATTTCAAAAATATTTTGTAGAAATGATCTCATGGCGACTTTCTACCGAAATTGCTTAAGCCATTCTACTTCGTTAAAACACATGGCTGCCAGAGGGCACACCTACCAAATTTTCATGAACAGTTCAAGAAAAATCCTAGGTTTGTTCAAGTACAAAGGTCATGAAATGTTCCTGAACACTTTAAGAACATAATGTTCTCCAACTTTTCTTGATGAAAGCTCAGGAAACATTATTGAACTTTATTTCAAGATCAGTTCTAGAATACATATTCTTGAGAACAGTTCTTAAGCAAAAATATATAACTGTTTAAAGAACAATTTAAGAATTCGATAAATTCTTAAAAGTTTCTTGAATTCGCCTTAAACAGTGTTCTACAGTAACTGTACACATTTTCATGAACAGACATAATGAATGGAACAAGATTACCAATATTGTTAAAGTTATGATCTCTGGGTCAATATTGGTCCCACCCCATGTTCCTTTCATAGGACGCAAATAATATTATTCACATGAAACATGTCTCAAATGCCATTATTTACTTATACTTATTAGAAACTATTTGTTCTCATATAGTTGTCAATAATCATTTTGTAAGCTGTAACATTACTATCGTAGGCCGTATCACTTGCCTTAGTCCAGAGCTATACTAATAATCTCCCTTGGCCCCCATGAACCCTGTGTTGTGTCATCCGCCATCAATGTTGTTGTATGAACAATAAATATACATTGTGATTTTATATATTATTATATATATTCACAGCGCCCATCTCATATAAGAACCACGATAAACTAAATGGCCCATTGCAGTCCTTGAATTTAAATAGAGTTTTACAAGAAAAGTAAAAAAAGTTCTTCTCTGAAACCGAGAGGCACAAAGCTTAGATATTTTACATGTGCCATTATCTAGTGGTCCTTTACTGAAATTGTTCAAATCATGACCCAGGGTCCATTTAAAGCCCCGCCCCGGGGTCACTTAGGTTTTATACGCGTTATATAAGAAAAGATACTTCAAAAACTATCTGACGATATTTCCTAGACGGTTAAACGAATGTGACCTATTGACCTACTTTCGTAATATTTTAAAATCAGTTTGACATTTGAAACATGTAGCTCATATTACTCAGCTTAGCGATCCAGACGGATCATAACCGTCTTGTTTTTAGGTTTTTGTATCTAAGCTATTATCCCATTACCCACTAATACTTTATTCACTTTTTCACTGTGATGTTCTGACATATAACTTAATATTTTACATAAATTTATATATAATCTGATCTTATTGTAAAACAGTTATTATATTTTTTGAATCTTCAGGGTAAGGCTTCCCGACCAAAGACAGCCTGGAATTAATTCCTTTAGGGGTAAGACTTTTATATTTATTGCATTAAAGTCTTAATACCAATTAAGTTAGATTTAAAAATATTGTTGAATAATTCAATTTCATAGCTAGCTTGGGACATTGCCCAGTTTGTTTTTAAAATGGTGTCGCTAAACATTTTGAAATTGTCCATATATATATAGAGAGAGAGATTTCATGAAAAGTAAATACGGTGAAATCTCACCTACAGCAACACTTTTGGATACTATAAAGTTTGGCCTGCTAAATTTCTAAAATGGACTGGCCTATCTTCCTATTCAGGCAGGACCATTTATAATTCGAAGGGGTGTTCACTGCAAATTTACTGACTGAATAGCAAACAGTGCAGACCATGATCAGCCTTCACTAACGAATAAACAGTAATGATAATTTAGCGACGTTTTAAGTATGCCATAGTCTGTAGCTGTATTTCTGTCTTCTTTTATTTTTCAGAGAAAAGGGGTACAAAGCGTGCCGTCTCTGCAGAAGACATCAGACTGAAACATCAACACATCATCATCATCATTTTTATCATCATTTTTATGATCATCCCGATAAGGTAAGTAATGTTTGTCTGAACATCAGTGTGTTTTAGTGTTATTTTTTTTTTATTTACAATAACTTTTAATAGCGTTCTGGATGCATTCATTTCTTACTGAGTCACTTTCAATGTCTTTTTTTTTCTTGAAGTTGGATTCGTACGAAAAGAAAATTACATCTGTGCAGTTCCTAAATAATAACGTCAAGGTTAAACATTGTGATTCTATTTATAGCCATGGAGTTTTCCACCACCATCTGTACCAACTCCCGAAATTTCTCCTGACAACAGACCACATCCTGGACCACAACCTTGGAAGCTCCCGGTCCCGGTTTCCCCTCAGAAACCAAAAACATACACGCAAAGCGTTCAGGTATCAGAAATTGAAAGATATTTTTTTCAGCTGTATTGAATTTGTATTATAGTTACAAGCAACCTAATGTTAAAGACAACTATTCACTCTGTTATACCATTAACAGTCTTTTTTGACCAATTATTGCATCTCAAACGTTGCTAAATTACGTAATCTATTTCATTATTTTTGTGTGTCTGTTATTGTTATGCAGTGTCGTGTCATTCGTATTCTAAATTTTGCTATTGTTATTTTACATGTCGTTATTCTTATTCTTTTTTCGATATTATGGTAAGAGTCATTATCAGGGGTGGTATAGTACGTCATCAACAGGTGCGCGCAACACTTCCCGATGCGGCTTTTTTGTGTCAAAACATCTCGATTCGGTGAGTAAACTTGCGATTATTACATTGATAACTAATAGATTCGGAAATGACATATAGTCGAAAGTACCCGCACATGCGTCTAGTTTATCATTTACGTTTGCATTTTTCAAGAAAGCCTTCCGTTTAAGAGAACATTCGTGCACAATGCACTTCACGGAAACACTTCCCTATTCACCACACCATATTATGTCGCATAACAAGAGTTTACATGCATTTCTGACAAATCCAAGCATTGACGGGTGTTCTTTTATGGTAAACAGATGTCAGTGATACCTTGATTACTCATTGGAATCTAAACTTTCCGAAAAATCAGTAAACTAAAATTTCGCCTTCCCGATTCACCAACTGAATTGATGTCCTTCCCGGCTCACTAATTTCCAGCATGACTAACATCGGGCTGGTGCTCATGTAAATGTGTTCACACTTGCATGGAAGTTCTATTAATTCGAATAACTAATTGTTAGAGTGCTTGCACTAGATGGTCTGTAAACTTCATTTAAGCATTTGAAGATAATATTGAAAGAACGAGGCATATCTTGAACATATGTTGTATACTATAAACATGCATATGTATGATATAATTATGTTCTATCATGTCCTTATATTTGTTATTTTAGGTACACGAAAAATGAAAAAGGAAACAAAACTTCTAGTCTGCATCAATGGAATTGTCAATATATGTTAAAAAGGATTGCTGAGTGATCGGCATGCAAGACATTATTGACATATTATATTTTCCAAAAGCTGTACGACATAATATTTGAGAAGTGGAGAACATCCTCTAACGGAATTACCCCAGACAAGGATTTCAACGCTCAACTAGGTCTCCGTACCAAACTTTGTCACGACTATGTCGGTTGCAGTTTGAAGGTATGGATATAAATAACTGATTTAATTTCAATAATGTTACAGTAGATAAACCTTAATAAGGGGTATAGTTAGATAGGCACTTCGACACATGATAATATAAATAGAAAGTATTTTGGAAACCATTAGTTAACTTGTTACTCTAATTATTTTTTCATGATAACTATTTATGGCGTGTCATCGAAAATAGTCGAGTATGATGGCTTTGATTCCGAACTTGAGTTCAAGGCAAGACTCGATGAGACAAATAAGAATATGCATTGATAATATGCTAAGTAAAGCAAAATTATATAGTTAAATTATTATCATGTGCTGATTTTTAAAGTAGCAACCTTTTAATATATTTTTAAAGGTATAAAGTCGCACCAATGCAGTTTAGTTTTTAATGATATGCTACTATTTAGTTTTGTTTAACGTTTCAGGGCCACGTGATCATCACAATTGCTCGGGAAAAAATGAGAAATTACTGTATCGCGCCAACGAAATGTTCTTATTAAGGAGTTTTAGATGTGCGCAGGGAAAGACCAAGAGTGACTACAACCGAATTATAATTACCACGTAGTAGAATGTGACATTGAATCTACACTAGAAAGCGGTTGAGGATTTAACATTTTACTAATGTTCAGATTTTGCTTGCAGATCTTAGTGCACCCAATTACATGTTAAAACTCGAAGTGAGCTTGAACAGTGGTAGAACAATTTTACTTGCAGTGTAAATTACTTTGCTTTTCTTAAACTGTTTAGTTGTTGAAAATGTTGTTGTATAAAAGATTATTTAAAATAGGAAATTTTACTGATTTTTTATTTAAACCCTTACACAGTGGAACCCGTTGTGACATAAACATACGCACATACACTTTCAAGACATAGCAACATCTTCCTTTTATCAGCTAATGTTATATATTTACAAAAATCAACAAAGTAGATTTATTACTTGATTGTAGCAATTCTAAATTTTATACACACTTATAAATACGAGTATAATGAAAACGTTTCTTTAACTTTGGACGTAATTCTTTATAACTCAGCATTTAAAAAAATGAAATTCACCTTAAGTTTCATTAAGATCGCATATCTGACAAATTCTTTCCACATTGTATGCTTTAATTTTCTTCGATCAAGAAGCAGTGTACATCTCTATGTCACATATTCTCAACAACTGGAAATATTCAGACACGACAGAAAGACGCGAAGTGAAGATGCACTGCCTAAACTTCAAAATCAACAAAAATCAGAATATAATAACTCTTGAAACCATTAAACTGGAAAATGTTGAGATTTTGCGCAACTACACTAATTATAACTCAGAAATTTCATTAAAAACACACAAAACTTGATAAAGTGACAATGTAGTATAATCTGTGAACGTTTATTGACCGAAACATAGAGATAACAAGAATATTTACATTGTTGTGTTTTACCCGTTATGCGCATTAGTGTCAACTACATTTCATACAAAGTTTAATACTGCTGTTGGCTTTCATCAAAATCTGTCAAATGTTATTTAGAAGAAAGGAGAGGCACTGACAAGACTCTGTGACACAGACAGACAAAACAAAACATGTTTCAATAAAAAATCACAATTGTTTGAAGTCACGCAAAATCACATTAAATTCCGTCTACAAAAGCTGTTCATGGCTAAATATTGTACGGTAGTGGTCACACGTAACAGTGAGCTGTTTCAAACGGTGTCTGCACATATTGCCAGTGAGTGAACCTCAAACAACGACTACTTTTGTGGTCTTCATTTCTGACTTTTTCACAAACATCCTCAACAAGCGGGTATTGTTCTTTCTACAATTCTGATTTTTTTGAGGTGTCATTTTATTCCCGAGAAATGCATAATTTACTATATGCAGTTTATGTTCATCTGTCTACGGATATCATACTGCTGAACCCCAAGTGTTTAGCTTCATAATTTAATTCTGATAAACAGAATATCTCAGGTGTTTCTGTTGTGATCTGAAAAAGAAAGAGTAAATCTGTCATAATATAGCCATTGAAAGTAAATTAAACACTGTTTTTACTGACATAAACGTTCATTGCTAAATACTAGTTTTGCTGGTATGACAACCTAAGTACCATGCGTCAAAATAAATTGAAAGGCTACATATAATTAAGTCAAACACGATGCCACACGGGCGGTGAGCCGGGAAGTGCATCGTTTTACCTGGTGAACCGGGAAGGCGGAATTTTATATTACTGATTTCTTTGAAACTATAGATTCCAATAATTAATTAAGGTATCACTGACCTCTGTTTGCCATAAAAGAACACCCGTGAAGGCATTTAGTCATTAGAAATGCATGAAAACTCTTTTTATGCGATATAATATGGTGTGGTGAATGGGGAAGTGTTTCCATGAAGTGCATTGTGCTCGAATGTTCACTTAAACGTAAGACTTTCTTGAAAAATGCAAACGTCAGTGATAAACTAGAAACACATGCGGGTACTTTAGACTATATGTCATTTCCAAATCTATTTGTTACCAATGAAATAATCGCAAGTTTACTCACCGAATCGAGGTGTTTTGACATAAAAAAGCCGCATCGGGAAGTGTTGCGCGCACCTGTTGATGACGTACTATACCACCCCTGATTATTGTTAATCTTTATTTCGTTGTTGTTATTGCATTCGTCATTCCGTCCATCCGCAATTTCGTGTCCGGTCCATAAATCAAGGGATTTTGATGTTAATTGGAACTTATGTTCCCCTTAATTGGACTACGTAAATGTCGGACATACAATAACAATAACTGCATATATAACTTAGCAACGTTTGACATGTCATATCCAATGAAACGGTTCCATTTTATTCACAAGCTCTGCCGAAATAATTTTTCATAAATTATTTAGCCGACTCCTCCGAGCACAACTTCGCATCGCAGTGACGTATCTATTTTGACTTCGCCTTCCTCTCTGCGTTCTTTTTCGTGAATTTCTGCTTTAATTTGACAAGATACATGTTGTAGGTATATACCTTTAATAGAAACTCATGGCACTCAGTTTAGCAAGTGTCAATTTTTTACCCCCATTTTTCAGTTTCAGCAAGCAGTCTCAACTTTGCAATAAATTCCTCAAATATATTTTTCCTTGTACTTCATCATAGAATTTGTACCGAGCAAACACAGAGTTTATTTTTGGTTGTAGGTGCACATATTGCCTTTAAGTTTTTCTTGTCATCGGCAGAGAAACTTAATGTCCCATATCTCGGCCTTTTTCTCTCATCCACAGTAACAATTATGTAGTGTTTATAATTATTTTGTGTCTGTTATTTTATTCAATGTCGTGTCATTCGTATTCTAAATTTTGCTATTGTTATTTTACATGTCGTTATTCTTAGTCTATGTTCGATATTATGGTAAGAGTCATTGTTGTTATTCTTTATTTCGTTGTTGTTATTGCATTCGTCATTCCGTCCATCCGCAATTTCTTGTATGGTCCATAAGTTGATGTTCCCCTTAATTGAACTACGTGAATGTCGAACATACAGTTTCTTATTTTTCAACTAGAGGCCCTTAAAGTATTTAAGTTCACAGTGTTTTTGGAATTTTTCTTCATGCCTCAGGCGGATTGCTACAGTTCCAGTCCATGTGTGGCGTTGGAATACCACTGAGATCCATCTTTTACAAATTGATTTAAACCGGTTTCAAATAAATCCATACGGAAAAATCAATGTAAAAAATTTCTTATCCTTTGGCTTCCTTATTTCTGAAACCATGTTATATTACTATAATGGAGTAATAAATAGAACGAGTCGACAACGATTGTGCTCTAACTATATTCAATGTGAGGTAATTCCTTGCTAAACTCAAGTGAGGCCCAGATAGAGCATGCATTACATTATATAGGTGAAGGGCACACAACCCTTCCATGCTTGCTGGATCTGGTTACTATATACATACTATTACAGACTCATGGCAGTTTTCTTCTATGCTGGTCTAAAACGCTCGTGCTTTTTTGTAAAATGCTTTTTGTAAGATGGCGTAAAACTCCCGTCACAAGACATACCATCTGTTTTTGTATGCAGGACAGAATTTTAACGTGTTTATACGGTCAGTGCAGAGAAAGTCCCATCCACACCTTGGTATGAAGGATGACATACGAGCTGTAATTTATTAATGAATGCGTAAATTGATGAGCTAGTATAAGAAAAAAATGCTTACAAGAAAAACATTCTTTATTAAATTAAAGAAAACTGTATGCTAGAAAAAGAACTTATCATTGGCTGAATGTGTGGATTGAAATAACTGACTCTCGGGAAACTGTTTTTCGGAATCTTGGCAGAGCCTCGTTACCGCATAAGTATTTACCCTCGAGCTAGATTTTTGCATCCGCACCTTCAACCAGTAAAAGATTCTTATACTTATCACATGACTTAACTAATGCCAACGGAAATCGAAAGGACTGTCCAGAATGGAGTCTAATGTGAAAAACTTTGTTAATTATTGAGTTATATGTTGCACATGAAATTTCAATATTGTCTACAAATAAGTAAAAGGCCCATCACGAGGATAGATATTCCTGTCTTTCCCTAGGGAAAAAACCTTGTCTAAAATAGCGTGCACTAAGGTGACGTCACATAGTACTGGTACCATTGTGACGTCATAAACTTTATAAATAATGTCAGGAAATACCCAAACCTATTTGTCTCCACGATCTATTTTGAACATGACAGGCAAGAAAAATGATCTAACATGCCTGCCTGTGTAAAACAGCTGTTTTCCCTACCCTCAGGACAGCACGGATAAAATCCTCGCTAACGCTCGGTTTTCCATTCCACCCTGTCCCTCGGGTAGGGAAAACCCCGTCTTACACAGGTAGGCATGTAAGATCCTTATATTCTTGCCTACCTATTGGGGAAAGTATACATTTGTCCGAGCACGCGCCGGGGATAGATATTCCTGTCTTTCCCTAGGGAAAAATCTTGTCTTAAAAAGCGTTAACTAAGGTGACGTCACACAGTGCAAGCACTATTGTGACGTCATAAACTTTATAAATAATGTCAGGAAATACCCAATATATCCACGATATGTTTTGAACGTGATAGGCAAGAAAACTGAAACATATAGTATCAGTGCATGAACCACTAGTTGTCATTAATAGCACGGGAGTCATCTGGCATGTGGGTGCCGGATGGGTTTTGCCGGTGTAATGAAGTATTTCGACTCCCATAAATAACGACCACCCGGTCATTATTCTATAGAAAATGTGACTCCTTTCCTGTAAAATATTGACTCCCCTTATAAAAAACTGACTCCCTTTGAAAACTCTATAGAATAACGACCCCCCGGTCATTATTCTATAGAAAAACTGACCCCTCCAAGTAAAATACTGACTCCCTAAAGATGACTCCCTTTGAATCTCATAGAATAACGACCCCGGTTATTATTCTATAGAAAAAGTGACTCCTTCCATGTAAAATACTAACTGTCAAAATTACTACATTCGAACTCTCATACAATATCGATTCCCGGACATTATTCTATTTAAAAAAGTAACTCTTTCCGTGTAAAACTTCGGCTCCTAAAGACTTTCGACGATAATATCTATTAAAAAGTGATCCCCACCAATCCTAACGGACAATTTTACTAGATCTACAACTGTAATACCCTCCATTGCCAATAGTTAACATTTTGATTGTACTACTACTACTGGTGCCGCTACTTCTATTGCTATTACTACATGTACTTCTTCTTCTTCTACTACTACTACTACTTATACTACTACTACTACAACTGCTACTACTGATACTACTATACCTGCTTCCACTAATACGTCTTGTACATCTACCTCTTCTTCTCCTGCTGCTGTTGTTGCTGTCACTTATCCCTCTGCTGCTGCTGCTGCTGCTGCTGCTGCTGCTACTGCAACTGCCACTACCACTGCCACTACTACTACTACTACTTTCTATTGTTGCCGCTACCGTACTTTACTGTCACTGCTAAGTATTGCAACTTCTATTAATACTAAGTTCTATGCTAGCAGTTTCTTGTGCAGTTTTCTTCTGAAGAATTACTTCATACCGAAGTTTGCAGTGATTATTGACACTGGTGTGTTTTGTGAACGTATTGTGAATTGTTATTTTCCTGAAATAAATGTATACACCAAGATACAGCGTCTAGAAATAGAATCCCTTTTCCCGTTGCGGAATGCTCTGATTTCTGTGTCAAGTGATGGTATATGGGGCTAATGGTCAAACGGAAGGACGGACGGACGGACAAGGGCAAATCTATATGCCCCCCTCCCCCGGGGCATAAAATGCAGCAATTAGGCCTTAGATGCACGAGTTATCACTAAATTTGACCAAATGACCGGGGGTCGTCTTTTTATGGGAGTCAATATTCTTCGTGAGGTTCAGTTTACTTCACGTGGGGGAGTCATAGTACTATGATCTGGAGGTCATAATACTATGACCGGGGGTCACTTTTTCTATAGAATAATGACCGGGGGGTCATTATTCTATGGGGGTCGAAATACTTCATTACACCGGCATTGGTAAAATCACCAGAAACGCCAGGCAGTTCTACATGATAAGCATCGTTACATGACTGAAATACTGTTGAAAAACGGTTTTAAACCCAAAACAAATAAAAAATTACTCCACGTTTAAATGGGTTAACAGTGTTATTGTACTTATAGAATAGACTTGCCTGGTAAGATTTATAAGTTGGTCTGGGCTACGTATATGCGATATGTATTGTATTTTGTCATTATTTTTGAGCATAGATTCCCTTCAGTTTTGGAACCGTCCATGTTTACAAACACGCTTGTTTATTTTATGAGGAGTAGTTAAAGGCCTATCACTGTATTATTGCACTGTTATGTGTTTCAATAAGGCAGTTCTACAAAAAAAGCATCGTAAAATTTAGAACCACAGTAGCTACATAGTTGTTGCACCTACAGATTCAAGGCAAAGAATTTGTTATTTTCTATCTTAACATTAAATTGAGTTAATGAAGCAATTAACACTGTATTTTATGTATTCGGTAAAGTTTAGACCACACCTTATTTCTACAATGTATGATATTTATGTAGCTGTGGTTTTAAAATTTTAAAAATGTACTGAAAAGGGTTTGAGTGATTCATTAAGCTTAAACTAAGTATGAAATATTCCTGTATTCCGTGCGTCGAAGCATCCGTTTATTTGCTTTATTTAAGGATAATGTTTTAAGAAGTCAATTGTTTAAGCAAAGTGAAGTTTATAAACTATTATTAATTTAGCTAAGCTTCGTTCAGTCTAAATTACTTACCTCCGTAGTAGATACTGGACCGTAATGACACCCTGTTAAAAAAATTCTTGTAATACGTATTCCCGGTTCATGATGAAATTCACCATTTCTTCATTATCTATATAATATGAATGCGCATGAATAAGACCGAGGAATGCCGAAATCGCATTCGGAGACTATGTAAATTGCCGAATGTCATAAGATGTCAACAACTTTAATTATTAAATATTAAAAATGTATTTGCAGGTGCCCTCACGGACAAGTACGCCTGCTGTACCTCACTATAACCACCATCCACCAAAACCAAATGGTACATCAAATATATGTTTCAACAGTAATAACAGTAAGAATGTGCAATTTTACAGTGAAAATATTCAGGTTTTATCAGGTGGAAGTTCACGTTTATGCCTTCAACATAATAATGGTTTATCAGTATTATCTAGAACATATTATATAAAGTTATTAACATTACTACTTCATAAAATTCAATAAATACTGTTTTATTTTACACTGTTAAGCCTGTCATCCATACTCACCTAAATGTCACCAAGAGATGTTCGGTTTTATTCATTTTGTTGGGTTTAACGACGCACCGACACAACTGTAGGTCATATGGCGACTTTCCAGCTTTAATGGTGAAGGAAGAACAAAGGTACCCCTCCGTGCATTATTTCATCATGAGCGGTGTCCGGATAAAAGGGTCTTTTGGTAGAGAAAAGTTTTGTAAGGGAAACCCGGTAATATACAAAAAAATGACAGAGGTAAATATGCTTGCAAAGTTCAGTATGAGATCATTTTTTGCTTAACGTGCTAAACAAGTGTCGGTGTGAAGGGGTGTCCGATTTAAAGTGAGGGGGAGGGAGTGGGGGGGGGGGGGGGGGGGGGGGGGGGGGGGCGTGTATCCAGTTTTCAGAGAGATCAGTTATTAGAGGCTTCAGTTATAATTAATAAAAAGGAGAAGCTTTTGCAGGCAGGACGAAACCAGTGGACAGACCGTTCAGAAAGAAACCAGTGAAGTGTAACGAAGAAGTTTTAGCACGATGGTCAGACGACGGATGGTATTATTTCGGTATGGTCACTGAAGTAGATGACGGCTCTGTAAAAGTTTTAGACGCTACCGGGCACGAGGAATGGATAAAACAAGAGGACATTCTTCTCAGTGAAGAAAATCAAAATGACACGATTAAGGTACAGTATGAATGTGAAATACTGCAATGCTTCCCACTTCTCTCCGAAAGCCGCTTCGGCGGCGTAAGAACCCCAGACTTTGTAGGCAGGTTGTCCGAGACCGGATAAAGACCCTTATTGATTTTTAGTTCTGTTTCTCAGAGGTTAAGGTCGCGGTGACCTTTAGATGAAAATTGGTTTCTGATTGATAACTGAAGGATACTCCACTACAGTTGTCAAAATTCATACGATGATTGCCTGTGGTGGGGATATGACCACTATTAATTTTGTAATCAGGTTAGTTGTCAAATTTCATAGATTAATTGCCTGTGTCCAGCAAATTTGTTTTAGGGGTTCTTATGTCAAAAGTCAAGGTAACAGTTACCTCAAGACTGAAAGCACGCTGGACTCTTGCCTTCAGACTTCTCAGGTAATTGCCTGTAGTTAGGAGATGACCCCTGCTGGGTTTTGGGTTTAGTTGGAGAAAAGCTCAAAGTAGTTAAGGTCAAGGAGGATGGTAGTATATTACGGCGCCTTAAAAATGGAAATTTTAAGTATTATCACGTTTAACACGTTTGCAAATTCTTCAGAAAGGAATCTCATGTTTTATCACCAGTTCTGTCTTACACAGAAGATTAGTTTGTAGGGCAAACTGCAAGGCTTCGCCATCAGTACAATAATCTTAAACCTACAGCACGCCTGGTTATAAGAATAAGGTCAGTAATTCGGTTGAAAATGTGCTTTCGTGATGAAGTCGAAAGAAGTCCATAGTAAACAGATTCTAAATTTCCCATTTCTAGCACAAATTCGTTTACAACGAGTGCTTTTAACACACCTTTTCACTGCTAGAAAACATTCTGCATGAAATGAGACGGTTTGCATGTCTATACACTCCACATGGCAAGTTTTGCCTGTCGAAACAGACGCCGTGTTTAGGGTAGCAGACCACAACTGACTGGCATTTCACTAGGGAACTATTCACCTTCCCCCCCCCCCCCCCCCCATTTTCTTTTCATTTTTCGTTATTATATGATAGAACTTTCATGAAAAATAGGTGTAGGAAAAATCGATGTTCTATAAAGATACGTAAAGACGACCTGAAGTTGTCGTTTTTTATATGAAACAAAGAAGGATTTGGATTACTGACCTTCAACCTATAACAACAGAGCTACCTCTTAAGGTAATGCAGAACGTTAACAAAGGTGAGTGTTATCGTATCTTTTTCTGTATTTTTGCAAGGATTGTATCGTTTATCTAAAATCGGGGAATGGTAGGCGATGTAGATTTGATTTAACTTTACAGAGAAATTAAAGTTCACTAATTTATTCTTGGTTTGTGAAATAGTGCGTGCATTTTTTCCATATAAATATAAAAAATAATAAATAAGTGAAAACTAATGCAACCCTCTTCGCACATGCACATCTAGGCTTTGTATTGATAATAATTACCAGGTTTGATGGAATTCCGGCGGATAATTGTTGAGAAATAGCCCCGACAAATTCCGTCTCCAGACAGATAGACCGACGGACGTACGGACCAATAAATATAAGAAAAAATAAAGCAATATTATTCAAATGTTGTATAAATATAAAAATGTGATAATTGAATTGTTTCTCGTAACTGGACAGAACTACTATTCTGTTACGTTCAGCACTGTTCAAAACTGTTAATGTTACACAGAGCTGTCTTCTTGGTAACAGGACTATCTCCTTCACGGAAGAGCTGTGTCTCACAATTAAAAAGTGAATATTTCTACCTCCACTGAACCATTTTCGATACAAATTTTATTTCCAAATATATTGTATACCTCACATCTATCTCATGCCTACTCGGTTTGCTTCTTGATAACAGTTAAAATGCAACTATGTGACAGTGAAAGTGCTTTCATGACGAACCGACCCAGTTCATCGCTAAATCAGCTTGCTCGTACACATCGCCAAGACAATAAATCAAGAATATATTAGCAAACTTTAAGCTCACTGTAAAATTAAATCAGATCTACATCGCCTACCATTCTCCGATTTTTGATATTCGATATAATGCTTGTAAAAATACAAAAAATATGATGTCACTCACCTTTGTTGACGTTCTTTTATTGCAGCATGTACTACCTCGGAAGTTGCGACAGAGCTATTTACCGTATACCTCTTGAAAAAGGTAGCTCTGTTGTTTACAAGGCGTAAATAGGCAGCTTATAGATAGATCACATTGTTTTGTAGGGAGTGTCAAAAGTACAAATAAAAACCAATTAAACGTCTTGTTTAAAATACTTTGTTCTAATCATGAATTGTGAAGATCAGGGGCATGTTTTTTTGTTTAAACTTACCCTTTGAATTGCCAGAATACCATCATCAAAAGCTCCTGAGATGTCACGTGTCTTAGATCAGCATGAACCCTACATATATATTGTCCTTCTTCTTCATATTTTGCAGCAATATGACAAGGTTATAGCTCTGCATCCAAGATATGTGTACAGCTACGCTCCTGCGACTGTTCTAAATGTCTGTAATTTCGGATACCATGTAAAGTTTTACGACGATACCGAAAGAAGACTTCCGGGATCCGAAGTCTATAAAATATCTCCTAGAAAATACACAGAAGTTGTAAAATATATTAAAGATCAAGAGTTAAAGACGTCCGGACGTGTTTTAGCTAGGGACGATGTCAGCGGTTTGTATAGGCACTGTAAGTAGAGATCATATTGCACAAAACTTCTCTCACGCGCCACGTCCAGCTGTATAAGTATACTACAGGACCCAGTTATAAACTATTCTTTGTATACATCTGATAGCTGCTCTTTCATTTTTATTTAAATTGGGACATGCTCTTTCTAACAGATTCTTTTATAATGTAATATATTTGAAGGAAAGGAAATGATAAGTACTATGCTATTTTTGTAATGTTAATCCGTGAAAAACATTATGATATATACTCCAATAAGCATTAAATGCAACAATAGCTACCACAGGAGATGGCGCGATCCTCTCTTTGGATACTGGATAGTGAAATGGGGAATATCTGATAAATCTAGAGCTATCACTAGAGTGAGTAATGCCCATAATGTTGAACAACAAATTATAGCTCTGGGTAAAATTCGTTTGATAATAAACGTAATCAGAACATAAACTAAAATTTTAGCACAAAAGAGACATAATTGAAACATGTCGATTTACTGCAAGAGTGACACGCCACACGTCATAACAACTATTTCAAATTCGTATCAAATCCATTTCTAAGAACCTAGATAGAATGAAAGTGAATAAAAATAATCTGAAATTTAAAATGAAATAGTTCATAGTTTATGAAACGTTTGAGCTGATGTAATGGGTCTTCTCGTCGGCCAGGTTGAAAAATGAATTTCCTCCACCCCCTCCCCCCATATATTACATATATTACACGTTTGTACATGATTTTAAACAAATCTGTTGGACTCAAAGAAAATCCTCTACGGAGTTTCGCTGTTAACACCATACCATAGTAGATTTCTGTTTTCTTATACCGGTATATATTATATCATTTGTTGCAACATCTGTCACACTTTTTGTTTGGTTTAATGTCACATCGACACAATTACAGTTGATACGGCGACTTTCCGACTTTGATAGCGGAAGAAGACCCAAAGTGTGCCCGTCCGGGCATTACTTCAGGCAAGGGCGGGCATTTTAGCAGAACTACATATCTTCTGAATTACAGCTGGATGGGTTTCTCATATGAAATAATCACGCAGCCTAAGCGTGGTTTCGAACCCGCAACGTTGAGGAGTAAGTGATTGGAAGTCCGTGACCTAATCCGTACGCCCTCGGAGGCCCGACACGTCTTACAAAGCTGAACCTAATATTACTGTGTATATTCGAAAATCAAATATACTGAACATAACACTTACAGTTGTAGCAGAAACACCAGACCATCAGACACAGCAGATTGTCCTAAAGTTGCCAAACAACAGAGACAAAAATCAGATGGCTATACATGTGTTCCCGCAAAACGGGCGTAAGCGTAAATTTGACCGGAATTGGAAATACGTGATTGGACCCTTAGATCCTTCCTGCACAATGTATCTTCCCGCCGAAATTGTTTGCAGACGGCCGCTACGCCTTATGTTTTGCAATGGGAAGAAGTAAGTCCTACCTTTTTCATGACACTTCCGCATAGTTAATGATACATTTGGTCTGCATTCATTCCGCTAGATTTTAATTCTATACTTTGGAAGTATTTTCAAAAATAGTCCTTGCTGCCATATTCAGAAGCAAGGTAGATAAAACACTACTTTAACAGAATGTTATGTTGTTTTAATTTTTGTCTTTCTTCTTTACAGAAATGATCATGTCAAGTTGAAACAGTGTTTCTACATTAGTGAGGACTATTACAAGAACGCTACCAGATATTTCTTTGCTAATAATTCAAACATTATTAAGAATTAATAACCTTTACGCAAACAAATTTATGTAATAATGAGATTAAAATTGCATTTTAGGTCTAAGTGTGTGGAAATAAAATGTTACCTAAAATTATACTTTTACGAAGTGTTTCTGTGATATGCAGAGCCCCCTAGCTGTGAATCAATTTTATTTTTATTTATGGCCGCCATCGATTAACTCCCCCGCTCTAACATGTAGGGCAGGGGGGAGACTGAATGCAACTTGTCCAAATTGAAGAAGCCTCCGTAGTGTAGTTGTTGTTTTTTTTCAACTACTACATATAAATCATCCATACTTGAGAACCTTTTATCCGAAAAAATGTATGTTATAAGAATTTTTCACTGGTTGAAGGTGCAGATTGAAATATCCGACTCGATGATAACTGTTTAGGCGGTAATAAGGCTCTGCCGAGTTAAAACAAAACGGTTAACCGAGTTTCAGATATTTCCATCTACCCCTTCAGTCAGCGATACATTCTTTTTCTTGCATACCATATTCTTTAAAGGTTAAAAGTAATAAATCTAATGTGTATCTTTAAATCACAATTTGATTTATTACAGTGTATGAATTTACGCATTTATTCCTAAATTACAGCACGTGAATCGGGGAGTCTTTCACTGGTTGAAAAATCGGATCAAAGGTAACTTGACAGTTACCGTCGAGCCAGATATTTCAATTCGATTTTTCAACCAACGAAAGATTCTTACATTCAAGCGCCGACAAAAACACAGAAAAGTCCTGTCTGGCTTGCAAGAAAATATTAGTTTTAGAAGCGCGGACGTGTCTTACCCAGGGACAACTAATTCCGCTGTCTTTTTGTAGTTGTTACAGAATAACCTCATCTACTTAGAATGTTACTGACGCTTTATTGCTATTATTCTATTAAAATGAATTGCAAAGAAATGAATTGTTTTGTGTTGAAAACTTCCCATTATGAAATAATTCCACATCCCAAACAGGGTTTTTGAACCCTCAAGCAAATCACAAGTTGGGTAACATTGAATGTACATATTTCTAGTTACTACGTACTCGTTTTTACTTTCCTTTAAGGAACAATAGAACCGGGAACGTCAATAGTTTTCCATATTAATTTAACATCTTAATTTTATATTGGGTGTGTGACGTCATTCTTATGTGTGTCGTTGCATTAATTTGTTTATCTGCGTCAGTATTGACAATTTTATTCAGGCTAAAGAGCAAATTGATAATGTTTAATGATTTATACCCACTACGACAGCTTGCATTAGAACCGGTAACCAATTAGAACAATTTGCTACACTTAAATTAAAGTCATATCTTGGTTCATACCCACTATGGCTGCTCACAGTAGAACCGGAAACCAATTAGAACAGTTGGTTACACTTGAATAAAAGTCATATCTTGGTTCATGTGTACCCTGGCTGCTCACAATATAGAACCGGAAACCAATTAGAACAGTTTGTTACACTTGAATTAAAGTCATATCTTGGTTCATACCCACTATGGCTGCTCACAGTAGAACCGGAAACCAGTTAGAACAGTTGGTTACACTTGAATAAAAGTCATATCTTGGTTCATCTGTACCCTGGCTGCTCACAATATAGAACCGGAAACCAATTAGAAGAGTTTGTTACACTTGAATGAAAGTCATATCTTGGTTCATACCCACTATGGCTGCTCACAGTCAATCCGGAAACCAATTAGAACAGTTGGTTACACTTAAATAAAGGTCATATCTTGGTTCATGTGTATCCTGGCTGCTCACAATATAGAACCGGAAACCAATTAGAACAGTTTGTTACACTTGAATGAAAGTCATATCTTGGTTCATGTGCACCTTGGCTGCTCACAGTATAGAATCGGAAACCAATTAGAACAGTTACATTTGAATAAAAGTCAGATCTTGGTTCATGCCCACTATGGCTGCTCACAATAGAGCAAGAACTAACTACAACAGTTGTCTACATTTGAATTAAAGTCATATCTTGGTTAATGCACACTATGGCTGCTCACAGTAGAACCGGAAACCAGTTAGGACAGTCACTTGAATTAAAGTCTATCTTGGTTCATACCCATTATGGCTGCTCACAATAGAACAGGAAACCAACTAGATAAGTTGGTAACACATGAATAAAAGCTGCTCACAATAGAACCGGAAACCAATTAGAACAGTGGCCTACATTTGAATTAAAGTCATATCTTTGTTCATACGCACTATGGCTGCTCAAAGTAGAACCTGAAACCAATTAGAACAGTGGTCTACATTTGAATTAAATTCATATCTTGGTTCATACCCACTATGGCTGCTCACAAGAGAACTGGAAACCAAAGTGAACAGTCATATTATAAGTGATGACTACAGTTAAGTCATATCTTGGTCCACACTCACTATGACTGCTCACAGTCGAACCGGAAACTTAACATGCAATTAAGCCACGTGACAAATGATGGCTACAATTAAAGCTCTGTCTTGGTCCATACCCATTATGTCTGCTTACCATAGTATCAGGAACTAGACAGAAAGGTCACATGATAATTAATTGTCGGTAACAAATGAATTTTATCATTTCTTTGTTCATATCCGCTATTACTGTTACATTTAGATCTTGAAACCAAACATAAAAGTCACATGATAAATTTGAATAAAATAAAATTGTTTCGCTCGCAAGAACCGGGAACCGGACAGAAAGGTTGTATGATAAATACTGGTTGAAATTAAAATTATACTTTAATTCATTCCCGCTATGACTGTTCACAATAGAACTTGAAACCAAACAGAAAAGTCACATGATAGCAGCAGTTTTATTAAAGTAATATCTTGGTTCCGCCCATTATTTCTGCTCACAATAGAACCGGGAGCCAGACAGAGAAGTCGCATGCTGAATGCTGATTACAACTGAATGAAAATCATATCTTGGCTCATGCCTACTAACATATTTTGGTTAAAACTAATTATAACTGCTCACAAAAGAATCCAGGTAATAGACTGTCTTTATTCACTACCTGAACTGATAATAAAACCGGACAAAAGATGGAAAAGTAACATGGTAAATACATTCATATCTGGGTTCGACCCGCCCACTTAGCTCAATAGGGAGAGTGCAGATCTACGGATCGCGGGGTCATGACTCATGAGTTTGATCCCCGGGCAAGCCATACGTTCTCCGTGACGATTGTGTCTGATATCATCGTCCTCCACCTCTGATTCATATGGGAAGTTGGCAATTTCTTGTGGAGAACAGGTTTGTACTTGTGCAGAATCCAGAAACACTGGTTAGGTTTACTGCTCGCCGTTATATAACTGAAATACCGATGAATATCGGCTACAATGAAAGTCATATATTGGTTCATCAAGAATTATTGCTACAATCAAGGACATATTTTGGTAGATACATACTATGACTCGTGAACCAGACAGAAACTCACATGATAAATGATGGCTGCAATTAAAGTCATATGTTATTTCATATCCGCTTTGGATGCTCATAATAAAACAGGGAACCATCCATAAAAGTAAGATGATGAATGATAGCCACCTTGTGTCATACCCACTGTGACTGCTTACGATACAATCGGGAACCAAACAGAAAAGTCACAAAATAAATGATGGCTACAAATAAAGCAATACCTTGGTTCATATATCAACAATGGATGCTTACGTATACAATCTAGCTCTATGTCTAATTAAGTGTTTTGAACAGAATATAGCCGGAAAGTCACCAACAGCAAAATAAAAGAATGAATTTTAAGTTATTACTATAATAAAAGAAAATAGAACTACAACTATATTAACAATCACTCGCTTGTTATAGTTACAACAACATCTGTAAATTATCATGTAAATAAACGTTTAAACTCAAACTACATAAGCAGGCAAGGAATAACCAAAACACGAGTAATTCGAACTAGTAATTTATTTGGCAAAACTGGCTTGATACACCATGACTAAAACAATATACTAAATTTCTTTGCAGGTAACAAAAATTGAAGTAATTGAAAGTATAAGTCTGGTGTAATCGAGCCAATCTGCTGCAATCTTTCTTGGGGACGAGGCTATTAATGAACAGCCGAATGCCCAAAAAGAACCTCCGTGGCCGCATCCAACTGCAGTTGGAAGCGGCAGGAGGTTCAGCCCCAAGAAAGGTTGCTAAGTCCCCATTGAGCAATACAAAAGAAGAATAACATAACAAAGCAGACAATATAAATAGTGCTAATAATGCAAAAAGTCTACATTGATAAGCCAGACTTTGTGCGAGCAAATGATGTTGAAGTCTACAGTCTACGATTGCAGACTATGGCAGACATCAAAAAGCCTACGGTGGCAGGCTGCGAGCAACGGATGCAAAAGTCTACGATGGCAGACTTGGTTGTTATAGCCTACGATGGCAGGCTGCGGGCAACGGATGCATAGGTCTATGATGGCAGACCTTACTGAAAAAGCCTACGATGGCAGGCTGCGGGCAAATGATGTTGAAGATTACAGTCTACGATGGCAGACTATGGCAGACATCAAAAAGCCTACGGTGGCAGGCTGCGGGCAACGGATGCAAAATTATACGATGGCAGACTTGGTTGTTATAGCGTACGATGGCAGGCTGCGGGCAACGGATACATAGGTCTACGATGGCAGACCTTACTGAAAAAGCCTATGGCAGACATCAAAAAGCCTACGGTGGCAGGCATCGGGCCACGGATGCAAAAGTCTACGATGGCAGACTTGGTTGTTATAACCTACGGTGGCAGGCTACGGGCAACAGATGCAAAAGTCTACGTTGACAGACTTAGTTGTTATAGCCTACGATTGCAGGCTGCGGACAACGGATGCAGAAGTCTACGATGGCAGACTTGGTTGTTATAGCCTACGGTGGCAGGCTGCGGGCAACGGATGCAAAAGTGTACGATGGCAGACTTGGTTGTTATAGCCTACGATGGCAGGCTGCGGGCAACGGATGCAGAGGTCTACGATGGCAGAGCTTACTGAAAAAGCCTACGATGGCAGACTGCAGACAAATGATGTTGAAGTCTACAGTCTACGATGGCAGACTATGGCTGACTTCAAAAAACCTACGGTGGCAGGCTGCGGGCAACGGATGCAAAAGTCTACGATGTCAGACTTGGTTGTTATAGACTACGATGGCAGGCTGCGGGCAACGGATGCAGAGGTCTACGATGGCAGAGCTTATCGAATAAGCCTACGATGACAGGCTGCGGGCAAATGATGTTGAATCAATAGTCTACGGTGGCAGACAATGGCAGGCTTAAACAGCCTACGGTGACAGGCTGCGGGTAACGGATGCAAATGTCTACGACGGCAGACTAAGTTGTAATAGCTTACGATGGCAAGCTGCGGGCACCGGATGCATAGGTCTACGATGGCAGACCTTACTGAAAAAGCCTACGATGGCAGTCTGCGGGCAAATTATTTTGAAGTCTACAGTCTAAGATGGCAGAAAATGGCAAACTTCAAAAAGCCTATGGTGGCAGGCTGGGGGCAACGGATGCAAAAGTCTACGATGTCAGACTTGGTAGTAATAGCCTACGATGGCAGGCAGCGGGCAACGGTGCAAAAGTCTACGATGGCAGACTTGGCTGTTATAGCCCTGAATGGCAGGCTACGGGCAACGGATGCAGAGGTCTAAGATGGCAGACCTTATCGAACCAGCCTACGATGGGAGGCTTCGGGCAAATGATATTGAAGTCTACAGTCCACGGTCCACGGTGGCACACTATGGCAGACTTCAAAAGGCCTACGATGACAGGCCGCGGGCAACGGATGCATAGGTCTACGATAGCAAACCTTACTGAAAAAGCCCACGATTGAAAGCTGCGGGCAAATGATGTAGAAGTCTACGATGGCAGACTATGGCAGACTTCAAAAAGCCTACGGCGGCAGGCTGCGGGCAACGGATACAAAAGTCCCTGGTGGCAGACTTTGTAGTAATAGCATTCGATGGCAGGCTGCGAGCAACGGATGCAAAAGTCTACGATGGTAGACTTGGTTGTTATAGTCTACGATTGGAGGCTTCGGGCAAATGATGTTGAAGTCTATAGTCCACGGTCCACGGTGGCAGACTATGGCAGACTTCAAAAGGCCTACGATGACAGGCTGCGGGCAATGGATGCAAAAGTCTACGATAGCAGACTTAGTTGTAATACATGTAACCTACGATGACAGGCAGCGGGCAACGGATGCATAGGTCTACGATAGCAAACCTTACTGAAAAAGCCCACGATTGAAAGCTGCGGGCAAATGATGTAGAAGTCTACGAAGGCAGACTATGGCAGACTTCAAAACGCCTACGGCGGTAGGCTGCAGGCAACGGATGCAAAAGTCCCTGGTGGCAGATTTTGTAGTAATAGCCTTCGATGGCAGGCTGCGGGCAACGGACGCAAAAGTCTACGATGGCAGACTTGGTTGTTATTGCCTAGAATGGCAGGCTGCGGGCAACGGATGCAGAGATCTACAATGGCAGACCTTATCGAACAAGCATACGATAGCAGGCTTCGGGTAAATGATGTTGAAGTCTACAGACCACGGGGGCAGACTATGGCAGACTGCGGACAACGGATGCAAAAGTCTCTGAAAGCAGAATGGTAGTAATAGCCTTTGATGGCAGGCTGCGGGCAACGGATGCAAAAGTCTACAATGGCAGACTTGGTTGTTATAGCATGGCAGGTTGCGGGCAAATGATGTTGAAGTCCACAGTCCACGGTGCCAGACTATGGCAGACTTTAAAAAGCCTACGGTGACATGCTGCGGGCAACGGATGCAAAAGTCATCGATAGCAGACTTAGTTGTAATAGCCTACGATGACAGGCTGCAGGCAACGGATGCATAGATCTACGATACCTTACTGAAAAACCCTTCCTTTTAAATTCACGTAACTTTCCCGCTAATCATCTCACACGATAAAAATTTAATGGCAATGTGTGGCGAGTAATTATTTTGGTTTCAAGTCTTTGACGTCACTTAGGTTAAAATAGTAATGTAATTTTGAAAGTAACGGTCACACGCACTTTCAGAAATGACGACATCAGATAAGTTTGCGGCGCAGAAAGTATTAAAAGTATTTTGTCGCCCTCTCTTTGAATATCTCGCCCAACCTTCCTTAAAATTTTTGTGCCACGTAGAGACAAGTGTCCTAACAATTGCCTGACTTCCAGAATTTTCCACTCCCCGTTTTGTTTGTGAAGGAGTCATACCGCAACCTATACAATATTTTATTGATACTTCCTGCTCCGCGAACTTTTCTGACGTCGCAATTTCTGAAAGTGCTTGCGACCGTTACTTTCAAAATTACATCACCATTTTAAAACAAGTGATGTCAAAGACTTGAAACGCAACATAATTATGTGCCATACGTTGCAATAACGACGATATAGATTCATGAGATTTTAATCCTATGAGATGTACATGTACATTGTATATCGGGTAAGTTACAGGAGTTTAAATGAAGCCGCTAATTATTGTAGGAGGGAAACTGAGCGTGCGTCGACTAGCACTGAATGCCATCTGATATTAAAAAAATACTCAGATAACATGAAAGGTATTTAATTTTAAACTCTATAGTACTGTCGAGTATACATTGAAATACCATAAGTTAAAACAATTTATTGATGCGTCGCTTATTTTTGAAATAATGAAACATGTTTGCGATTTTCTGGGACAACCCTCGTAAATGTTGATTATTACAATTTAATCGTTTCTCATGGCACTTACATGTTGGCAATATTGTTCTTATAATTTGAATTTGACTGGTCATTCTTTGTGACAAAGAGTTTTACAATGATATAGGATGATAACTCTTCAAGTATTTATGAAAATCATTCCAAGCATTAGTTGTTGCATTTCTGATAAATTCTTGTTTGTTATTTTGTTCATATGCAAGTGACCTTTTCATGGCTTTTTATGCAGTCATGCGTCAGACCTCGCACTTGTTTATACAAGTAGATTTCATCCTTTCCCGTCATGCTTCATTGTTTGCAATAGCTTTCATCGTAAATGAATGTTTATTTTTCGTCACTTTTGGGCTACGTGAACTGTCAAACATTGTTTATCATTTTCGAGTCGCTTTCGAAACAACGACTCGCGGACTGTAACGTTGTCGTCTCGCAAGCCCTGTTTAAAATTTGTCAGTGGCTCATTCTGAGTTGAATGCGCTTCAGTTCATTTGTATTCCTGTTTCACTAGAGAACAGCCTCTTGCTGAAACCGCTCTTGATAGATTTCTATAGATTCAGGTACAGATATCAGTAATTTCTGTCACAAATTCAAGGAGCTTTGAATATCATTTTATAGTTGTCAAAAGTAGATAAATACTTTTCTAAGACTGAGGTCGGTCAGTTTTACTCTTTCTCCTTTACATATGTCACAGGGACAATATGCCTGTGTCAGAGTCTATGTTATTGTGTATCATATATCTGTATGTCATGTGTAAGTGTATTTCCTTCCATCAGTCCATTTCGTCTAATTTTTCATCTATTCACTTTTCATTTCATTTCACCATCTCCTATCTAAGGTGACGGGCCTTATTCGTACTTTATTGATTGCCACATGTGGTTCTGGGACGATCTATGTATGAAAAGAATTGGAACCACTGCCTTACACTTGCATGATCGTAAGAGGCGACTAATACGGTCTTAACACTTGGATTTGCAGTAACTCTGTGATTCCAGCAGGTATGCAAATCTTGATTCCATACCTCATGTTTTCGATGTAAATGAGATGTGGAACCAAAATTTGTAGTCCTGTTTGGCGCTATATAATCTATACTGTGTTGGTGCGCCGTAAAAGCCAAATAAATAAGTAAATAAATACTTTATTGATTACCATTTGGCAAGATATTCACACTTTTCTATGCGCCTGCGCACTGATATTATAGAAGTTCTGGCGAGAGCCGTGTTTTTGTCATCTCTCTGACAATTTATTAGTGTCTGGGTATATTTACAGGTAAATATTGTTGTAAAGAATTCAATTAATCATTACATTTGTATGTGTATATTTTCGTGTGGATTGTCTATGTATTATTTCGATAGCACTGATATTACAGAAGTTATAGCGAGAGCCGTGTTTTTGTCATCTCTCTGACAATTTATTAGTGCCTGGATATATTTAAAGGCTCCAGACCTTATTCTCCCTCTCCCTAATTCAGAACTCACGAGTATCCGTGACACCTATCTATTCATATAAATTCATGGTGTTTTCTAAATAAAACTTGTTTAAACTTTAAGGCTGAATCACTTTCTTACTCGCTGAATATGTAACAGTAGGTTAATATGTAACAGTAGTATCCGTGACACCTATCTATTTATATAAATGCATGGTGTTTTCTTAATAAAACTTGTTTAAACTTTAAGGCTGAATCACTTTCTTACTCGCTGAATATGTAACAGTAGGTCGCTTTCTACCGTTAGGGACCACAGGTTTCTCGTCACCAAAAGACTAGAACAATGCCCGACGTAGCCAGAAAGTCTGAGTGTGATCAACCTAAGAACGAAATATTTAAGTTATCAAATATTCTCAACTTCAGACCCCGCCCCTCTACCCTCTAGTACGACACAGTATCTAAACCTATTACCTGTAAGCGGAGATACAATATATGGAGATTTATGATGACAACGATATTTTATGATGACTACGATATCTTATTCCGTGTAAATTATTTTTACAGAGCCCAGAGATAGACAAGGAAGTGTAATTTATAAGAACATTTTTTGTGTGTGAATACACACACTGATAATATGTACGGATAATGAAATTGATAGAAAGTTAAGATGACCTGATCCATAACAGTAAGTTGCTGTTATTGAGTTTAATAACATATATTTTCCAAGATTATTTTTATTTAGCAGTGAGAGCATACAAAGTATTACCTGAACAATGAAAGACCTATAAACTTTTGTTATGTGATATCAAAAAATAAAAGTTCATTAACACCACGTTGAGGCTGTATTTGTTGACTTTAAAAATAAATGTTAGGTATTTGTTTTGTATGTATGATTCAAGTCACGTTGTTGATTTAAGGTAGATAAAAATATGAATCGCACTATCAGAAATATTTAAAGACCTGTTACAACTTGATTAAATTTTGTCATATGATACACTGCTATAAATAAGTTGTTATCTGATACTCAATCTTTAACCAGGTATAGTTCTACCACGTGTTTTGAGCCATGACGGAATTAAACATTTTATTCCAATTAGGTTATATCGATATTCGGTCCATACCTAGCTGAAAAATCTCTATAGAGTAAGCTGATATGTATGTTTTGTTTACTTTGGCGCAGTTGGTAGAGCGTAATGATTACAAACCGTGAGGCGCGAGTTCAAGCCCAGATAAGGCTGTATTTTTTCTCTAGTATACATTATTTTTATTTATTTTAGTGAAGAATCTTAAAAGCTGTTTTAATTTTTTTAACCATGTCAAGTTAACGTTTATCACATTATCATTTTGTTTTCAGTTCAAGCTGCGGTACAAACATGGAAGTATCTGGTCGTAGGACACATGCGTGAGGACGGCAGCCATCTACCAAAGATGGGGAACTATTTTGTCAGCCGTGTAGCAGTGACGGTGATTGGATGGTTGCCATGGGATACTGCCAGAACTGTAATGAATACTTCTGTTCTGCATGCCTAAAATTTCATCGAAAACAATCCATGAGCCGAAATCATGTTGTCTTAGAAGGCAAAAGTATGCCCAACTTTCTGGTACCAGGAGTAGACGTAGAACCATGCTCCGAGTTATGTTCAATGCATACCAACGAAATAGTTAAATTCTACTGCTCCTCTCACGATAAAATAGGATGCGGTGATTGTATGGTCTTAAAACATAAAGCTTGTAAAGTAGAACGAACCCAAGACATCTCATGTAGCTACTTTAACGGCCCGCAACACAAAAAGCTGGTTGAAACAGTTGGACAATTTCTTCAAAATCTGGAAGATTTAGGGGCTTGCATACAATTGGCGGAAGAAGATATGAACGCATCATATTCCAAGGCTATGACTGACATAAATACATTTAGGAAAGAAGTTAATATTTATCTAGATGAAGCTGAAGCCGAGATTATGGCTGAAGTGAACAACTGGAAAAAGAAAAATGGAAAGACATTTTCAGAGCTGAACAATGATAAAATATCAATACAAAATGAAATCAAAGAATTAGAAGAAAAACTAAAGCTCCAATCCAAAAAGGCAAACGAACTTTTTATGGCAGCTAAACAAATGAAAGAGAGGATGATCACAATTGATACCAGCATTAAGCAAATGTTCCAAAAAGGCCAGACACAATCATTTATGTTTGAACCGTCTTCTGAAATAAAACAAATTATTTCTTCTAAGCTTCCGCTTGGGAAGCTGGCAGAAGAAATCATAAAGAGAAACACGCAAAATAAACATACGTTAGATGATATGGAGCCGCAGTTTGATGGAGAAATCAATATCAAGACACCGGAAGATAAATCAGACTGTTCCATGATAGCATCTGCTCTTATTTCACCAAGTCAAATTGTACTTGCAGACTATAACAACAAATGTTTGAAAATGGTTGATATCGAACAGAGGAAACTATCCACAAGACATGAACTGTTTACTGAACCAGTTGATGTGGCAGTTGTATCCAGGAACCTTATAGCAGTTACGCTTCCACATGAACAGAAAATACAGTTTCTGTCTATCACACAGAAAAACACACTCACTGAAAGTCATGACATAAATGTGAATGGCACAGTTCGAAAAATTGCTTGTCAAAATGATAAACTAATCATTGGGTATACTGACAAAATTGAAATTCTGAATATGAAGGGTCATGTTGTGAAAACAATATCTTCACCATGTTTATCATGGATAGCGGGTATAGCATTTTCTCATGATTCATTGGCATTATTTGTCTCTGACGGTTCCATAAAAAAATCTTCAGTTTATAAATTTGACTTTGATGGCAACATACTAGCAACATACAATGATAAGACACCGGTAAAGGTTGGAGGACTCACAGTGACACCAGATGGTACAGTGCTTGTATGTAACTGGACTAGAAATGGTAGCATTCACATGATTTCACCAGCATGCAAGAAAATCAAGGAAATTCTACAGCAGAATGAACATGTTCAAAGCCCATATTCTGTTTCATTCTGCTGTCAAACAAACAGACTATTTCTGAGTAACTCTAAAGGTAGCATTGCCCCGGAACTGAAAAATGCTTTGAAAATTTTTCAGATGATGTGAATGTGCAACTGATAAAAAGGGTCCTCATTATATGTGATGACAACCTCCCTGCTGTATTCCGCAATTAAGATAACAAGTCAAATCTGTGCTAAACTCACGTTTGAACTGAGACTATCTGTCTCTAAAGACAATATATTTCATTTCTTGTAATATATTTTAATTTGTAAATAAAAATTATCTCCAAAGAAAAAAAAACAAATAAGAGTTTTGCTCCCCCAACAGTGGTCTTTATAGGCAGTTTGGACTGTTTAAATGGTAATTTCACTGACTATTTTGCCAGTATTTTTATTTTTATTATATTCTGTGTATATTGGGCCGAATTTGAAGTTTTGCTTCAATTTATACTACACTGTATAGTCATTGTATTGTATCAATACATCGTGTGTTTTCTAAATTCCTGCTTTTATTATTATTATACATTTTCCAGCGTAAATATAATATTATTTCCTTACGGACATTGTTTGACAGAGTGACTGCATTTTGTTTATGTTCTTATCTGCTGTCTTAAACAAAACATTGAAAGTAAATCATTTCTAGATTTCTAGATTAACAAGAAAGGAATGTACATTTTGCATTTAACCTTCTTATGGTTAATATATGTACTAATTTTGAAGTGATATAAATAATCAAGATCTATATTGGGAAAGTAAGCTTAGAGAAATGGGTACGGATCTGAGAAAAAATGCCTAAAGAAAATTGGAAATTATCCTGAAAGATTTATGCTAGGACAATATATAGATCTTGTTACAATCTGAAGCAAATACATTTATTATTTATCAATATTATTGGGAATTTTACCTGAAATTGTAATTCGAAAGCGGAAATACATCATAAAAGATCAGGACCTTATCATATATGATGTTCATGATAATAAAGAACACCTTCTCTTAAACAAAGTCCCTCTGTCGGTGTCTAAATGTATTTCTTTTTTAAAATTCGCGTCATAACTATATTAAATGCTAAGCGAAACGTTGAGCAATAATATCAACATAAAGCTACTTTTTGTGATGTCACTAGAAGTGACTTCACCCCACAAATAAATGGGTTATGAGAACCCGTTGTGAGGCATGATGCCTCACGACCTTGTTTTGATGCAATTGTTTTGCATTGTTTTTACGGCATATCGGTAGTTTTTTATTTTTGATGTTAAAGTTGTCAGGCTATCTGTCAGCTACTTTTTAATCACAGTTCGTTGTTCAGTAACATTTCTTGGTATTGACAGATAACTAGTCGCATTGTTAAATTGTTGTTTACTAAATTACATTTCAAAATGTTAGAACTCTACTTAGACTATACTTATGTCAAGGGGTTGTGTCAGTTAGTGAAACTGTAATTCTAGCTTTCACAAGGATTCTCTATAAAAGTACACAATGTCAGCCTGAGTTATTCAACGGTTCTATCAACAATTACCTGCTGTATTAAATTAAATCGATGTTTTCATGTAATGTCCATTGTTGACTTTGTAAAACTTGATAAAAGTTTATGTCAGTTGAAATTTTGACAGTTGTCAACTATATTGGATTTTTGTACGTATGCACCGGGTGGCTTAATCTCGTACAAGCGGACCGAAATCGCTTCATTCTCTGCAGAAATAGTTAACTTTTTATTGTCAAGTATTTGATATTTAATACTTGGCATGTAGTGTTAATTTGAAGCGTTCTATATTGTTTTATTATTTATTTTTGTCCGATCTTGGTTGTTTACACTTGTTTAGAGGCTAAGCTCCGCCTTATTTGCATAAAGGAAATGTTCGTATCCCGAATGACGTCATGGTCGGCCGAAGTAAGTTCGTAGCCTCAATTCGGTTACGGATCTGTCCGGGTATTTCCGATTTTGGCCTTATTTAGATTTGGTATTACATCCTTATTTGCATACCATGCATACCGAAAAGGTTAATTATTAGAACGCTAGAATCATCACTTTGCCTCCGTCTCTCGTATAGTAAGGCTGTTTGTCAGTTTGTTCTTAGACATTTTTTTTATTTAAACTTCTAAAACCTATACGAATTATTCAAACTTTGAAACTGCACGGTACTTATTATCATTAAATCATACAGTTATATTTATTATCGGTATTTGGCTCTCATAGAAAACTGTACTTTTAGAGTCCGCCTGCTACACGACTTTGCCAGATATTTCATTACTGATTATTTTATTCAATTTTGATTAATTTTTATTGTTAAGGCTTCACATAAATAAAAAGTTGTTTGAAGCCGAAAGGAACGTTGTCAGTAGTTTATTTTAAACTTTGAAATAAATTTGAACTCGGGCGCTACCAGCCTTTTAACTTAGGCGCTACCAGCCTATAGGGTGGCGACCAGACCCTAGTTTAGTCAACATATTGCTTATCCCCAAAATGAATAACCTTGTAGTATTGTAATTGGTGGACTCAGTCCCCAGACTGTAGTCCCCTTGCCCTTGGTCTGTTTATTTTACTTTTTTTTCTCTAACCCAAGTACAGTACAGTGACCGGGGCGGGGGCACAACACCGTGTTATCTTATTGTATCGTGTTTATCCTATGTATTGCACGTACATCGCGTGTTTAAGATAGTGGACCAGTAATGACAATCGGAAATTTCCGTTCTATTACGTTTTCTCCTGATACGACTTCGGCATTCTACGGTTTTAACGGAAAACCGTGTACTCATTGAGCTACATGTCCGAGAGTCAGTGTGTAGCCGTACGGAAATGATCGACTGTCATTACGGGTCCATTACTTTAAAACAACTACTTGAACTGTGTTAACATTTGTATTGGATTAGGGTTTATGACAAAACATCGACAGACAAAAAATCGGCACGGCATTTCATCAACACGACGGAACATCGACCCGACACTTAAGCGACACGACCGAACATAGAAAAAACATCGACAGAATATCGACAAATATCGAAAAACACCGACAATTTCACGTCTGATTGATTAGGTGCACGGTTGTGTTCCCTATAAATTCTTATGTCGTCGTCGGCAGTAATAGCTCTTCAGTTAAAATCTAAAAGAATACATCTCCAATAGGTTTTAGTATATCTGGATCCATCTTTGTTATAAATGAAACCATCATCGCACAACTGTTTTTTTCTTTCTGCGACGTTACATACTCCGCTGCAAGATCACAAGTAAGTAAGAAACATAATCAGATATATATTTGAAAGTGGTGAGTGGTTTGCTATACCCGCGGGTTTATGCATTTAACCATGTGAGAAGAAATCGAGTCATTGCACTTACCGTTAATGTCTATCTTAAAAGGACAGATAGTTATCTATTATAGCATTTTGTTATATTGCACGTATTCCAGTTGAACTTTAAGGACCCACCACAACCTAGTGACCTACTGTCTTCTCCCACAAAACGTTATGAAAATCATGAGAAGCAATGGGTTGTGTAGCGAGGGAACCTTATTTTATAATGATAATTAAAGTCTGGAAAAAAAAACATGCATAATTCCGTCAAAGCATGGAATCTGATGTCACGTCGGCGTAATGTTTAGCGCCATACTGAAAGGGTGCTACAATATTTGAGGTACTATTTTATATAAAAGACATGTCAGGATTGAAATAATATAGCAAAATGGTGTTACACTTAATTCAAACACACTGTGTAGTTATTAGGTGCGGAAAATGATTCATTAGACGTACGCACCCCTTAGATATTCCACGGAACGTATATTTTTACAATGTTAAAACAGAGTTACGCGTTCACGTCCTGTCTACCTACTATATTTCACGCCTTACATTTGCCATGAAATAGTGCTTCCCTATTTCATCTGCATGTTTATATAGAAGACAAATTAGAATCGAAAAAATATAGTCTAAGAGCAGAATTTTCGTGAAATTTTCCGCAAGCTTATAACATCATCGTATTGTTTAAATAATGTTAAGAATGGTTCTTATATGTATCATTTCTAATGTCTGTATCTTGCTTGTTCTTAAAGGTTCTATAGAGGTTCTATAACATCTATAACTAACCTTTAAAAAGCGGTAAATTTTTAAGCTCGTAAGAATCCCCAAATTACTGTGAAATCATTTTTATTCGCGTACGACGAATTTTCGCGTATTTCGCGCTAGGACCGATGCGCGAATTTAAGACCGCGCTATTATTATCTTTTAATTCTATTTTTTCATTTCTAAAATTGGAAATGCGCGAATTAAAGTCCGCGCGAAACACTCTTTTTCACGTTTGCGCGAAATTTCATGCCAGCGAATTTAAATGAGTTCACAGTACTTGAATTTTGCGTTTGATAAATGATAATTGAGTCGGCTATCGCTGACAACGTTAGGCGATTCCTTGCTTTCGCCCGAATTCTTATTAAATGGATCGAACAATACAGTGCAGTGATGTAGTTCTATTGAAATGTCTCAAACTTCAAAGAGTTACCGAATCAATGAAATAAATTTATGGCAGTTTCATTTTATATGACCAGAAAACGATATACATGTATTTTGTCGAATTGGTAAAGTATATTTGTGCCATACGTAAATAACACCAAATATTTTCTTCAGAAAGATCCTTCCGCGGATGAATCTTGATCACATGTTGGTGTTTCCCAACATCATGACGTCATTCCGAGCACTTGTTAGTTCTAAAATATCGGCTTACACACGAGAAGTAAAATCGAATAAATTACAGTCGAACTCCAATGGCTCGAACTCGAGGGTCCCGTGGAAATAAGTTCGAGTTTTCCGTTGTTCGAGCCATCCAAATGGCGGCCATTTTAAATTTGAGAATTTTAGGGCATATTGTAATACAAACCTTACATTGTAACATATTGTCATATTGTACCTAAATGTGTATATGATAGGATGATAAATAAAAAGCGGACGCTGAAATATTCTTTATTATTTATTTACAAACAGATACGAAATAGATACGAAAAAACACAGACAAAACACTAATATAATTATAAGAATTCGGTGAAGACAACATCAAATAGAAAGAAATGAATAGCAAACCTTTTTTAACCATAGTCCAGTACAAATATTATCAAATATAAACACGTTAAAACACAAACAATTAATTCACGGACATGTAGAAAGAAATATTTAATCAAAGCCCATTAAAGCATTGCTACGAACGAAAGACCTTTGTTAATTTGTTTGTCGTATACCGACGCTAATTGCATAAGCCGGTGAAATTACGCACGCGCCGTTTAAAGGGGAAGCTTGACGAATGTCAGGCAGAGGTGTGAAAAACTTTGTAAACACAAGCCATTCTGCTGACAAATTGTTTGTTCGACTAAATAGGTGTAATTGTCACTGTAATTGAGCCGAGGGGACCACCAAATGAGTTCGAGAGTTCGAATTTTCGAAGTTCGAGCGATCCGAGATAGAACTACATAGAATAAAGAAGGAATAAATTCGAGACCGGGGGAAGAGTTCGAGTGATCCCGGGTGTTCGAAAGATCCGAGTTCGAGCCATTGAAGTTCAACTGGTATTTGTCAATGGCCAGGCAATGTTCAGAAACCTTCGTAAGCATAAGATTCCAGTCTCTCATTTCCATGAGATCGTCGTTTCTGTTTTAAGCCATGGATTATCGTTATTTATCACACATCCTTATATTTCGGTTGTAATATATCTGGCGCTGCGGTCGGAAACATGTTTCCAAAGACAGTCAGTTTGCAGGTAGAAAACAAGTTAGAAATTGTCAGACTGGATTCCCAGGCTAAGTCATCCTATGAAGTTTAAACATTCTGGGTCAAGTGGTTTTCAAGTTATTATTGAAAACGGGTTTCCATGTTTAGTCCCCTTTGACCTTGAACTTTGATGTAGTGACCCCTAAAATCAATATGATTTATTTACTCTGCATGTCCAATCATCTTTTGAAGTGTCAGCATTTTTGGTCTACTGATTTTGAAATTATTGATTGGAAACGGTTTTCTATGTTCAGACCCCTGTGCCCTTGATCTTTGATAAAGTGACCCCAAAATAAATATGGTTTATCCGCTCAGCAAGGCCAATCATCATATGAAGTTTCAACATTCTGGGTCAAGTGGTTTTAACTTTTCAAGTTATTGATCGGAAACTGTTTTCCATGTTCAAGACCCTGTGACCTTAAATGAAATGACCCCAGAAACAGAAGCACTATCACCCTATGAAGTTTGAGGTTTCTAGGTCAAATGGTTCTACTGTAACTGATCGGAAATGAAGTTGGACGGACGAACATGTCTCTCCCAGTGAGTGGGAGACATAGATATATTATTCTGCGCTATCATTTCAATCCGTACACCTTTACGTGATTCTTTCTACTACATCAGTCAGAAGCCGACTCACAAGTCCTTCAGATATTTATTAAAGGGGAATATTCAGCATTTGACAATGTATATAGTTATAAAGAACTTAATGAATACTATAAACTTGAGAAAGAATTATGAAAATCGGACTACAAACAAAAAAAAAAGATATGGCAATTTAAATATTGTCAATTCATAATACGGCAGCCATTTTGGACACAGTGACACATATGGGCATTGCCGAATATTGTATTTCTCGCAAAATGATGTTAAATACAAAAAATAACATGCAGCTTAAGGTTGAGTTATACACTTTTACACACAAAATAAGGTTCAAACTATATTTTGGCCCACAAGAATTGTTACTCTTAGTTTTTAATATATGGTAATGCCCTTATAAGGAAAGTATGATGATGTCACTGTGCCCAAAATGACTACCATTTAAGTACATAGATGGTATCCAAACGGCTTTATTTTTTTTTCAGTCCAATTTTGATACATTTTCCGTTAGTGTTAATGTTTCACCTAGTTCTTTCTACCAAGAAATATTGCCAAATGTTGCATATATACCCCTTTAATAAAATTACATTTATTGCGTTTCTAATAGGGAATCATTTCATGTCAAACCAGAATCAACGTTCAGGAATAAAATTGTCTCAGATATTTAACAATTAACACATGATTAAAATTCATTCTCTCTTGTACACATTTAACTATTATATACAATTTTAACATGTACAACATGTAATTTTCTTATTTCATTTCCAGACCATGACAAAAAGATATCTTTAAGCTGACTGCTCTGAAAACAAAAAAGAACAAATAATTGCGTGATTTAGATAGATATATCTTACGGAACATAATACAAATGGTTAAGAAAAATGTATTCAGCATGCATGTGCAGCGACTGAATCTCATTTTAACCCTTACTTAATTTCTGTAATGAACTTGTCCATCTTTCAATTTGGACAGTGCCATTAATTGCTAAAAAGGTAAAAGTGGTGCATATCCAAAAGTTACTGACTGAATGACGAACAGTGCAGATCATGATCAGACTGCATGGAAATGCAAGCTGATCATGATCTGCACTGGTCGCAAAGGCAGAATTAATCGTGTTCAGCATGATAATTGTTAATGTTTTGTGGAAATAGTTCAATTCATATTATGTAGAAACTGTAAATACAATAGTATGCGTGTAGAAAAGTTTCTCTTTGATTAATATTTTGATATACACGTACTCTATGCACAGAAACATCCACATACTTCAACTTTTTGACATATTTGCTGACTTTGGAGACAGCAAATTGATAATTCCGAATTTAAATATAGCAAATTCTTGTCTGACTATATGCGTAAACCCACTTGTCTCATGGAGCATAAACTTAGCATTCCCTTTTGAATATCCTTCCTTGTTCAACTTTCTCCTTCAACCTACCCCCTACCCCTTCCCACTTTTTCTATATTCTATAAACATTAAAATGTACTTGTTGGATTTTTAAGCAACCCGTCTATAATATTTTTCCGTTTCAGCTTCTGTTGTTTTGTGGTGCTCTGTGCTTCCGAGAAATCTACCCTTACCCATTATCTTTCATATGCTGCAAGATGAGGATGAACTATATACCAATATTTCTTTTCCAATCAGTGATTAGTGTTAACAGCACGTGACTGTACAATATAGCTCCGTATTTTATACTATACAATCCAACTAGTTTGATACAAGTTCCCTTGTTAACAATAAAATCCGCAGACCGATGTCAATATACTAGTAAATGACACACTGCTTCTTTGCGATCATCTGGACTGTATGTGGAATCATACGCTCGCCTGTTTAGTTTTTCATAGCATATACAATATATTATGAAACATTTTTTCTAATAAAATAAATATATGAATGAACTAAAGAAAGCTTCAAAGACAATTCTTTATAAGATAACGATTGACTTTTCTATCTTCTGTGTGTTTTCAGATTAACACATACTGTTGTACATTTACTTATGAATCAAAGTCCCTGAAAACATACTGTGTCTCTCGTTTTCTTTTTCAAAGAGAATATTTCCTGATGACGTACCCAGCTCTTTACTGACGCCCTCTGGTGAGCTTTCATGGCAGATGTTGTTTCGATATTAAAACAGCTGGGGAAATCTTTATCGTAGAATCTACCTACAGTATATAACACGTCTTCAATATATATACCGAAGGTAATAAATTTTCCAGAGTTGAGACAAAGCTGACTTGTGAAAAGGTATGTTCCATCTATCGGAGCTGTAAATATCCCTGTAGCGTTGTTATAAGCGTTTCCAATGTTTACAACGTTCTTGGTGAACACTATCACTGTGTTATCTTCTAGGTCAATGGAAGCAGGGCTTCTGGCTTTAAATGCGATATTTGGTACCAGGATTAACGCTAAAAAAAGAAAATAGACACACTGATATGACCTGGACTGCATCGTTTTGATCAATCTGATTTCAAAGCATAAGTGAATTTTATTTCATTAAGCATTATGGCAAAGACAGTTGTTGACAGCGTCTATATGGAATTAAAACTGTTCTTTAAGACAAATTATGAAATGACAGATATATTCTATTCCTGGACAACAGGAGTTATGAATATGACTGCGTACCAAGTTATGGTACAATTGATAAAAGAAATTTTTCTATTAATATAATGAAGAGAATATTTGATTTTTTAATTAATTAATTGTTGAACAACTGCTTAATTTGTTGAAATATGCAAGTCGAACAACTAAGTGAAGAACCCGGCAACGGTGGATAGCTATAGCTATGTCGGCAACTGGAAAAGAAGGAATTAAAAGAAATTTAAACCCAAAGACTCTTTAGACAAAATATGCTTTAACCGAATGTGAAAAATGACAGAAATCAAATCAAAGGCCTGAATGGCCTGAGTCGGCTAATGATTGATGTACTGACAGTATAGTCTACCAGTTTCAGTTTGTTTTTAGTTTTTTTCTTAAAATTTCATAACACAGCTCGATATTTACCCAAAATATTATATCCGGATACGATTACACTTTTCTCCAGTTTGAACAATATATTTTACAAATTGTGATGATACGAAGACATTTAGCAGCAATTGGCAGTATTTGACATTGAAGTTTACGGTTAAATTACCTCTTATTTCATAAAAAAGTTGTTTCTTTCCGCCAAACATAGACGATCTACTTTCGATTTCAAAAACTACAAGAAAATACAATTTAATGTTTCGCCGATTTGTTTATTTCTCGAAAAATAAGAATTAATATCATTTTTAATATCTGTAGTAACTAAACACACCAGTAAGAGCTTCTTCTTCCGATAATTTATCCGTTTTCTGACTGCAAAATGCATGTGTGTGTGTAGAAACCCACGCAAAGTTTATAGAAATCATACGATGCGTGTATACGTTCAATGTGGGAGAATTAAGGCTGATCGGGATCGGCTATGTTACCTAACGCATCCAGACGATTCAGATTTTGTTTTTAAAAAAGCATTGTGTGCATTTCTGTAATTTTATATACGTTTTTATACGCTTAGAAATTATTAGACATGCGTATTTGCATTATTTCTATACGTAATTTACGCTAATACGCATCTTATCTGGAGCCCTGTGGAACTATTTTTTGTCTTTCGCTGGATGTTACGCAAGCTTTGAAAGCCTGCGCAATTCATAAAATGCACATTTATGCTTAATGAGTTACATTCGAGTATTGCACAATTACAAGTCATAAATATGACAGATTACATCGTATATTGGTCATAGCAAAGGGAATTCACACAACTTAACTTCATTCATGCAGTGAACTGTTTGAAGTTTGAGAAATCTAATGGAACTACATCCCTTCACTGTGTTATTTGGTCCATTTAGACTTAGAGAATCGCTGGATAGCAAGGACTCGTCAAAACGATTTCATCGTTTAGCCGACTCAAAAACAGAGATTGCCAAAATGGTCGGCATACCAAAACATATTCACTCGGGCTGGATAAAAAGGCCGATATTTAAATTATGTTGTTCATTTCCTCGTTATTAGAACAAAATCTGTTAATTTATAGTACATTTCCAGCGAAAATAAGGGTCAACTATGTCATACACGCCATGTACGTACTTTACTAGAGCTCCGTGTATAAACAATAATGGCCGCGATACTGATGGCTCGAACTACGGATCTCTCGAACTCGTTTTCACGAACCCTTTGAGTTGCAGCCAACAAGAGTCGACTGTATTTGAATTGTATTTATCAAAATGCATAAACCCCAAAGCTCCAAAATACATATTATTTTAAATCATATGAATGCCTCGGACGAACATCAAAGTAAAAGAAAGCAATTCACTGTAAATATAAAAACAAGCACGATTTGGTCAGTATATTTGGTTCTATTGTGTCTGTTTATATTATCCAAGTATATTTTTTTAGATATACAATAAATCTTTTTTAAAGATATGTTGCAGAGTGCGGCAATTACTGTTTATTTTTGATGTTATAACAAATTCTTACGCCTTTCAAACAAGTCTAAGAATTTCTAAAATAAAAGATTACTAACAATCTTACAAACCTTCAAGTTTCACTATCTTTTCACTGTACTCCTCCAACGCGGTTGCTTTCTCTGCTCTTAGATCATCGATTTCCTTCCATGCTTTCTCTTCAATATCATTTAACACTTTTCTAACATCCGTTTTCAGCGCTTCGGATTCCTCTGCTACTTTCTCCCAATTTTGCTTCAGTTGCTGTAACGACTCCAGAACGAGATTGATGGTATTCCTTATTTCCTTTTCCATCTGTCTAACATTAAATTCCACTCTAACCATTTTCTCCAGGAGCTGTTCCTCGTAACAAATTTAGAACAAACCGGTTCAGAAACAATTGGTGTTACAAATGAACAAACCAAAAGAAAATGTGAAAGTAACGATTCCATGATAACAGGTAAAAAAATTTCACTCATCGATGCTGTGCGATATAACTTGCAGGTGAAAGTAGCAGAAATACCTGAAATTTTGTGCATTTAAACCAAAGAAGAGATGGTTCAGACATAAACATATGTCTGATGTCCGTATCTCATGACCCATCTGGCTAAATTCTAGATTTATCTTGAAAGGCATTTCAGTTATGCATATTTGTTTGTCGGAAAGTAGATAGCATAATGGTAAATGTTTTGTATGTAGTACACAATACAAAAAAACTTGATTTTAAGACGGTTTTGAATATAACAATAACATTAGTGATCAGCGTTTTTGGTTTCACTTACAGGCAAGTCATACCATTTTAAAACAAACACCTGTACGGAAAAACGGTTAGAACTACAAAGTTAAATAGAATAAGAAAGGTAAATAATCCAAGAAAATAAGAAGCTAAACTAAGAACATGTAAATAGATATTTATCTGGTATTAATATAAATATATAAAACGTTCATCCCTATGTTATGACTTGAGACATACTCAGTAGCTTATAAATATAGATACAAATATGTAAGTAAAAAACATGCAATCACAATCAGTCCAACAGAGCAAAGCTGTATTATTAGAAGGAGCAATCACAGCGGCCAATTACACAATGTTGATCTGTTAAAAACTGCTTAAGAATGATTTGTTAGAGACAGGTCGACAATTAAAATAAGATGAAACCCTTATAATTTCGTTATAGGCTTGTGGTGACCTAAAAAAAACAGTCAATATACGTGTCAGCAGTATAGCACAGAAGTTGGCTGCAAATAGATGAAATAAATAAGAACAATTTTACACAACTCATGTATTATCCTGTCCTATACGGATGTAACGGTCAGTTTTTCCCAGTTAGTATACCGGCTGTTAAATTCCCCCACATTCTACCCCTTCCCATTGTTCGTTTTCCGCGTAATATTTGTACTCAAGCAAGGGAGATCAACTTAGTGGTTAGTTTTTTTTTCTCCCATTTTCTTAGTTTTTACCACCTTAGCTTTTGCACACATACATTGGAGTACCCATCCCCACTTTTTCTTGGGGACTGCTTTTACCTCTATTTACTGTACAAAAGTAGGAGATAAAACTAACATATTTATAGTGCATTTTGGCAAGCATTTTGACATAGAGCATTTTGTTCGTCAGAAATTCTGCATACAAAGCATTTTGACCTATTATATTGCTCGAGCATTTTGTCATCGAACGTTTTGAATATAAGGCATTAAGATTAAACATTTTGTCAGTAAACATTTTGTCCAGACAATGTTTTCAAACATTTTTACACAAAGCATTTTGTCCAAACACATTAACCATAGAGCAGTTTGACCGTTATGGTATTGCGCCAGGTGTAGGCTGCATATTTCTGAGGTCCTAAGTTTTGACTGTTTTCAAGTGTTTCTGCTTTAGGCAGAATATTGAATTTTTGCAGTTGTTTGCAGAAAATAGTTAGGATTGTGTTTTTGTGTTTATTTCTTGGATTCATTTTGTGCTTTTTGAGAAATTTAGATTTTAAAAGCAAAAGTTGTATATATTGTGACATTTTATACATGTGCATTTTACCTACAGCAATGATGAATGAACACGTATTAATGCGGATTAAATATGAAAGATCAACTTTATACAATATTGGAAAATCAGTGACTGCCCAGGGTAGTTGACCTAATCCTATTGTCATAGAACAAACAAAGCAATTACGGATTCAGAAATACAAAAGAGGAAAGAGAGGTGGTCAGAATCGTGTGAGAAGGACATGGGATATTATTCAAGGAGTGAATGAAAACAATTTGCAAACTTTACCACAAGATATTCCCGCTGTGATTCAAACAAGATGTTTCTCAAATAGGAATAATAATAAAATTAATATGAATAATATTACAAAGATAAAATATGAATCTTTAAACTTAACAAAAGGTCAGAAAACATTAAAAGTATGTTCTATAAACCCAAGATCTGTTAAAAACAAGACAATACCACTTTGTGATTTTATCCTTTCAAACGATTTTGACGTTGTTGCCATCACAGAGACGTGGCTTGACAATACCGTGGAAAATAACATGCAGTAGTGAGCTTGTCTCTGACGGGTATCGCATGAAGCAAGTCCCTCGCCCCGGGAAAATGCGCGGAGGCGGAGTCGCCATTATTTATTATTAAGTCCAATATAGAATTTAAAATGCTGACATCTTCCGGTGATGGACACTTCTCAACATTTGAGCACATTGATTGTAACATTGCTACAAATAAGAACTCCTTACGACTTTCAGTCGTATACAGACCACCACCATCACAAAAGAACGGTTTCAGTACTAATGAATTCCTTCAGCACGAATGGCCTCTGTTTCTTTCAAAATACGCTACAATTGACAAGCCAATAGTTATTGTTGGCGACTTAAACTTTCATCTAGACATACCTACGGATCGTGACGCTTCCAAGTTCAACAGCTGTCTAGAAACATTCGGTATGGAGCAACATGTTCAAGGACCAACACATGTTGCAGGACATACTTTGGATGTTCTTATCACAAGAGACACTGAAAATATTGTATCAAATATAGAAGTTACCGACCCAGGACTCTCTGATTCTGATGGGAAGATATCACGTAACCATTTCGCTGTGGTATTTTATATTCAAGCAGAAAAACCTACTCCAATAAAGAAAACTGTTACCTTCCGAAAGTTGAGATCCTTTGACATTGAATCATTTAAAAACGTGTTACCTTATATAGTGGTTTTCAACAGTATGTGTATTAACCTAGAACACTTTGTCATTCAGAAATTTGCTATCAGATATTTTGTCCATGGAACATTTCGTCCAGACATAATTTTCGATCAATTCTTTCGTCCTTATAGTCCAGTAACATTGTCTCATTCGCAACATGCTCATTTGCAATATGACAAAATCTCTTACAATTACATGTACTTGCGCATTGTCATGTCGCTTTGTTATCAAGCCATTTGTCATCAACTCATTTGCAAACTTATATTTCGCATTCGAACATTTTGTCATGTTCATCTACACATTACAGTGTTGTCTACTCACGTCATTTACTCGTTTGCTTTTGAACATAGTCTTCATATATTTTGTTCACCGACATAACCCCATGTTAATCATTTGTTTATTCGCAATATAACAGTGTTTATTGCCATATCACTTTTATACATCATTTGTAAATATCCATCTGCTCAATCGCATACTGCTCATTCGTAAAATGACCCAGTAACGACATAATGCCTTTTTATTAGCCTATTATAACTTGCTCATTTGTAACTTACGACTTGTCATAGCCACTTTAGCACTTGTAGCTTCCTGTCCCTATATCATTTTTATCTAAAATATGGGTGCTCACAACATGTATACTTATATCTTCATTCAGTTTGGTGTAATCAATAAATTGTCACACTTACCCCCTTTCTCAACTATAATACTATCCTATTATCCGATACAAACTATCTTGCGCAGTGCGTAATCATTGACACCGATCTTATTTGTATATGCTTTTATAAAAGTACAAGCGTACTCCGTATTTCAAACGTCTCTATTGCAGTCGTATCCCGTCAGTATCTGACATTCAACCACAAACACAGCCTATTTAGACTACAATACACATACAGTCACAGCTCAACACTGTACATACCCAAACATTTGCATGAATGAAGAGGCAACTTGTCGTTAAGTCAACCAGGTTTGAGAGATACTTTTATCTAGGTAACTACTGTGATGAACCAAGGCGACCGTTTGACATAAGTCTCTGTTTCATAACAATTTGCAAACTATCATCTTGACCTGTTGCTCAGTACCTCAGCAAGATATCTGAGGCTTACCAAGACATAAATAACGAAAAGCGTGTTTTCATTGTTTCTGTCATTGTACATATGTTCATTGCGAATAAATCATTATTTAACTCCATCACAAACTGAGAATTTTGATTTAACATATGTTATTGGGCTTTGATGCATTAAAGAAACGAAATTAGTGGCGTTGTTGGGATATCAAATCATTTTTAATGCACAAGTTCCCTAATGACTAACCTTTACCCTGCTTAATTTGTAAAATGGACTTATCCATCATTCAATAAAAGCGAACAGTGCCGACCATGATCAGCCTGCGCGATCTTGGTCTGCACTGGTCACAAAGGCAGAATCACTTGCCACCAATACGATAAAAGAGCGGCATGCGCCCTAAACACCACGTAATCGTACACAAGAAACCGCTATGCACGTTACAAATATATTTTATGACTTCGCAGTTCATATGTCTCACCTTTGCCGATTCTAAATTCGATTTAAGCATCCTTGTATAAAAATGTCGTTAGAGACTGTATTTTGTACACTAATTAAATGTAAGCAATTTTGTTCAATTTGATATTTCGTTTTCCATACACACTAAATATACAACTGTAATAACTTTCATTTTTACTTTTTTCATTGACACCTGGTATAGCATATGGAAATTTCAATATCACAACTCAGTGAGTACATTAAATGTCATAAGAACAGTCGGACGTTAAATATGTGCTATACTTTTCTCACTTATCGGACAGAAAAATCTCTGTTTTTAGAAATGCTGGAAAATCTTATCTCACATGGGTTATCCCACACTCCTGTGACGGACTACTTCATGCACTGAATATACATACTATTTATGTAAAATAATTAAAAATCAGGTACCTTTATCTTTTCTCTCCGTTCCTTATAGTGTATTTCTCGATTCAAAATTCATTACTTTATGATAAGAACGTACCGTTACGCTACAAACGATAAAACTAAAGCGGAACTTTGTTATTGTGCGTCACTGAAATGTCACGACGTCACTTCTGCTTACGGACGTCAATTTCCCGCGTTTTTAATAGTTTCATATTTTCATGCTTGTTTTTATTGTTTCTGTTGTGGTAAGTGAGAAATAGAATCCATCATTGGTGTTCGGTGAAGATCGGAAATCCCAACCTTCGGGTGCACCGCTCAAGTCTTTAACTCGGCACAGCATCGTTTAAGACTTGAGCGGTGCGCCCTCGGGTTGGGATTTTCTGATCTTAACTGAAGACCAATGACAAATTCTCTATATCTTTCAATAAAATATTTTTCTTTAGATTTTGATTTAAATGTAGATATGCTTATTTTGGCAATGTCTTGCCATAAGTAAGTAAGGGGAGTGGTGGTCTAGTGGATAAGGTGTCAATCCAGGGGTCGTGGGTTCGAGCACCACTGGGGTCACGACCATGAATTCTCATATGACACCAGTACTGGTTTTTTTCCAGGAAGCGGACTAGAGAGTGATTCCAATAAGCTTGAAACCTCCATCACAATCGAGCTAAAACAAATTAGTATAAACTAACTAGCCGAAATTGGTTTGAGTTAAGTATGTTTAATCAATATTTGCATAAAAATGATGAACACAAACACAGACTAAGTAGAAAAATACTGTGGGTGTTTGATCATAACTTATCTTCATATTTTTCCTAAATGGCGACCATTTTGAATAATGCCTGACATTTTGAATTTTTTCAAAACCTTCATTTATGCATAAAAGACACCGTTACCTCACTTTCTACCAAGTTCTATGCTTTTCTAACAAATAGGATGATTATTCCCATATCACTGCTATAACACTATGGCTAGTAGACTTTCTATATTTAGAATATGTAAGAGTTTGAATTCATTTCATGTATCCGGCGTGTTTTCGTTATAAAATGTTAATATTTATATTTATATTTATACTTTCTTATTTAAAATGATAAATGTCTCAGTGCAAGCATCTCTCAATGATAACACATTTACGCGGCTTGAAGTGTCAGAAGTTGTCATTAACAATGTTCAAGAGTGCTTAAAACAGTAAAATATGATAACTTTTCTTAAGTTTGCCACCTATATATACGGTTTCTTTCATCATTTATACATGTATACAGGTTGGCCTATACTTATTGAAGTGTTTTATTTACGCAAACAGAAAAAGAAACAAAAACAAAAATAATATAACAAACAACATTGAGAACATTCGAAAAATCCAACCAAATGTTCCATTTTGACGTTTATTTATAATAAAACTTAATTGAAGTACATTCATTTATGAAGTCTCAGAAAACAAATTTCATCGATGGGTTTCGTCTTCGTACAGTACGTTTCCTGATGACGTACCCCAGCTTTTTAGTGACGCCATCTGGTTAGCTTTCATGACAGCCGTTGTTTCGATATTGAAACAGATATAGAAAATTATTTCGTAAAATCTTTCCACGGTATATAGCGTATCTTCAATATAGATACTTAATGTGGTATGTGTTCCTGACTCAAGACAAAGCTGACTTGTAAAATGATAAGTTCCATCTATCGGAGCTGTAATTTAAAGAGACAGTTCCTTTAACATGACGACTCGCGTATTTATCTTCTGTGTTTTACATTAACATATGTTATTGTACATTTACTTATGAATCAAAGTTCCAGAAAACATAGTCCATACAATATTTTGGCTTTCGTGTAGAACGCTTCCTGTTGACGCACTCAAGCATTTTACTGATGCCGTCTGGTTAGCTTTCATGACAGCCGTTGTTACCATATTAAATAAACGTAAATATCTTTTTTTCGTAGAACTGACCGACTGAATATAGCATATCATCAATGTTTATCTCAAAGATGATGTATTTTCTGCGCACAAGACAAAGCTGACTTGTGAATAGGTATGTTCCATCTATCGCAGCTGTGAATATCCCTGTAGTGTTCCAATGTTTCCAATGTTCTTGGTGAACACAATGACCTCGTTCTCTCCTGGGTCAAGTATGGAAGGACCTCTGGCTTTAAATGCAACATTTGGTACCAACACGGATGCTAAAAAAGAAAATGGATACACTGATTTTACCGAAATCAGTCTAATGTCAAAGCACAAGTTTATAGGTTTATTCAATTGTAAAGGATTTATAATTTGTGTTTTTAACTAAAGAAATGCTTTCAATTTTACAAACCTTTACATTCTGCTATCTTATCACTGTATTCCTCTAACGTCTTTGTCCCCCTCTGCTCTCAGATTATTGATTTCGTTTGATACCTTCATCTCATTCTCATTTTATACTTTTCTGACTTAGAACTGGTTTAGAAGTAGTTGGAGTTAAGAGCAAACAAACTAACAGAAAGATGCGCAGAAGTGTGACTTCCATCTTTTACATATACCTGTTTCATATTTTCCTGAACAGTTAATTAATATTCAGAAATGTATCAAGATTTGCAGAAGGTTAAGTTCCTGGAAACAAACGTCCCAATGTAGGAAACAATAACTTGCAAATAAAATGAAAATCTATTAGAATTACTGTTTGTTTGATATTGTCTGTAACTTCCGTTTACTGATGTATTGGTAAAAATGATGTTTCATGTTAAAATTTACAACATAAGTTTCTTGATCTTATGCATTCACAGGTTAACTATTTATATACAGTCCAACCTGTCTTAAGTAGCCAGTCAAGGTAATTGGTAAAAGTGGCTGCTTAAGACAGGTGACCACTTAACGGAGGTTTAGATATTGCGGTTATTTTACGGGATATTTTTTGCAGAATTCATATTGTTGTGTTATAGCACCACAACCATCACCATCATCATCACAAGTGTCATCATCATTTTGCATATAAAAATACAAAAAGAAATACCAAACAGTAACTTTTTATTATATTGTACCTCATTGTTTTCTTTTCAATAATAATTCTGGTCAATATCATCATCACAAGAGTCATCATCATTTTACGTACATAAATACAAATGTACCAAAGTATCTCTCGGGACTCTGAAGATGTTGTAACACGAAATTAACACGCGCTATTGCTATTCTAGCATAGAATGCGTAAATAACTAATAAATGAATACATTGTCCCTCAACGTCATTGAATTACTATGAATTACTATGAAATGCGCGGGACTTTTCGAGTAGTTTTTTCACGTTTACGTCATTTCCGTGTAAATTATCCGTTTTGGGGTCGTTATACATTTATGCTTTGCTAGCCACGGAACGCGTATATATTAAAACGTGTTTTAAGAGCGCATGGGCAAGAGAATCTCTCTGTTAACACGTTTTCTCTTCTGTTAAAACACTCCCGGAAAGTGACAAGAACATCAGTTTTATGCTAGAATACAAATTTTATTAATCGTTTCTAAAATTTTTGATACGAAAGATATGAACTCAAAAGTAATAATCTCTCTGTGTCAGACAGGTATTTCTGCGCTGAAACTGAATGTAATTAACTAGAACTAGAAAGACAAAAATTTCACCGCAAACTAGCCTGTGGAACAATTTACTGCATGTGTTGTCTATTTGTTTTGGCATCACCCTCTTCCTTTCGTTCTCCATAATAAAATGTGCAACAGCTTATCATTAAGATAAGAACTTCCAGTAAATATTTTGTTGAGCCGTTGATATTTTCGGCACTATGAATCATGAAAAACACGTTCTCATTTGAGATAGGTCAAAACAAAAAGAGATGTATTGATAACAAGCTTTGAGCTTTAAGAATGACTTAGTAATTTGAGTGTTCTGAATTTTAAACGTCAATCAGGGAAACTCCTTAGACCATCTTAAGCAACACTTTTTCCCCAAATGTGTGCTTTTTTTTAATTACTTAACACTTTTGAAAATTAACACACCATTAGAAAAGAATGTTGAAAATAGGTTGTCTAAGTTGCAGAAAATTCAAACTGTAAGTGCTTATCAATTTACTTAATTGAGAAGAAAAGTAGTTCGCAATATAAGAAATGATAAATCAATAGCATGTACAATGTATATAAGTAACTCCTTTACATTTTTATTGCAAATTGTAGTTATGTAAAACATTTGTTTCAAGCTGCATTTTTTAAAAAGACATCAACATGAACTTTTGCAATTTGACCTCGGTAAGATAAAAATATGTCGAAAGTGGATACCCCATGTTTTGGCACTTTTGAAAGGATGAATAAAATGGATATATGCTTATATGTTTGACAAGGTTTTATTTTTCGTTTTGTTTCAGTTTCAGAAATACTTTCTACATCAGACTATAGAAATTTTCACAATAGTAACCATAAGTTTATGCAAGCAGCTTTGGCTGTTCGAACCTTTATTAATGAGCACAAATGGGTAGATATTTACTTCTTTCAAAATGTGCTCAAAAAGTTGACGTTTCTGTCTAACGTTGACAAGATAGTGGTGTAATTGCATGTTTTTACTGGTTTTTGTGTTAAAATTGATTGTTCTTGTTAAAAAGTTCAATATGTCCATGCCTTTTTGTGACTTTAAAATGGAATTTAATCTTAAAATAGAAAAAGTTTAAGATGGTTTAAATATATTTCGCGACACTTACAATATATTTGTCAAAAATTATGCAATATTTCAGAAATGCAGTTTAGGTAACGTTCAAGTTATTGGCAAAAACTAAGAATTGCATCATAAGATTTTGAACATGTTTAACGTAGTTGAAGTACATGTATCCATAATAGCTAGTGATACTTAAAAAGAAATCAACAAAACCATGTTATGAAATCGATTAATTATGCGTTAAATATTATTACCATCTGTTACCAAAAACGAAAACATAAGCCTGCACATCCGTGCAGTCTGATCATGGTCTGCACTGTTCGCCATTCAGTAAGTATCTTTTTAGTAAGCAGTTAATGGTACTGTTGATAGACCAGTCCATTTTAGAGAGTTTTTTGCAGGCTAAGGGTTAATACATTTCTGTTTACGAAGATAAATTGTGTATCTTATAGTATACATAAATTTGGTTGTGCTGGTAACAAAAACTGACCAACTTTTTTATTTTTGTAATGTAGAAACATTTTGTAATAACGACAATTTCACATTCAGTACTAAAACGTTTTTAATTATCTTAAATCTACACACGTAACAATTTCAAAACACGGACACCCTGGGGAATAATGATAGACAAATACAATAATGAAATCATATTGAAAAAATGAAGTTTGGTGTTCTCTACAAAAAAGATCATAGACAGTAGATTGTATATGTAATACAAGACAAATTTTATATTTCCAAACAATTTCAACGGTATGCAAAGTTTTGAACATAAAAATATATACACATATGTTCAGGAAGATATTTTATAAAGAGCAATGGTCTTCCAAATGATTTTATGAAAGAAATATAAATTCGTATAATATTGAATGAATACAAGTAATTTACAACGCAGAATAATTTACTAGCAATATTTTTTACTATAAGGCTATCTTATATAATTCTGTAGAAAACCAAAATGTACCTGGAACGAAACCCCCATAACCCACATACGACAACACTTATTTGACGAGCCGATATTGAATTAATCGATGAGACGTCTGTGTTTTTTGCGGATAGGTACTCGTCTAGATATATCCAGTTTGTACAAGACAATGCAAAATAAGAAAAGTAGTTGTCAAGTTATTGTGGTGGAACCGCTTTCAAGGTTCAGGTCCCTGTAATCCTGACCTTTGACCTACTGACCCCAAAAATTTGAAGGTTTTAATTTTATTGGTTCTCTTTTTTGGGCAGAATCTGTTTTAAATATTTAGATCCTTGTGACATTGACCTTCGACCTGCTGATATAGAAAGAGTAAGAATCATTTACTGAATAAGTCCAATTGTGCTACCAAGATTGAAGGTTCTAAGTCACGTGGTTTTCAAGCTGTTGGGCGAAAATCGTTTTCAAGGTTCAGGCTCTTTGACCTTGACATTTGAGTTGTTTTCAATATAATAAAATAAGTAAATTGGAATATTAAAATTAAACTTATTATATGGTTGGAATCTGAAACTACTTACAGAATTTTTGTTGACTATGACCACCGTACGTAAACGTATCCAAATTCACCCTGTCCATGTTCCTAGTTAATTAATTTATATATTTAATCTTTATGTTTTTAGTTTATTTTTCAAATGTTTTTACCTATATGAATACTTTAGACGACTGTCATGAATATCTTTAATTTATACTAATAACAGATGCCCCTTCATTTCTTACCCAAATTGCTCGCAGACCTTGCAATTTTCTTTTTATCTATTTAAGAGATGCTGATACACTAACGAATTTGAAATGTCTTGTTAGAGACCCTTTTCCTGTCACAACAATGCAAACTGACAAAGTAATATTATCATATGAAAGCGTAACATTATAACTATTTTATTGTTTTATTTTGATAATTCTGATTTGATTTTTACAGCATACCAACAGAGTACGGATTATATGGCTCCAAACATACTATGACTTTTGGTTTCATCTATACATTTAAAAAAAATAAGGTTTGGAATCAGAAGATTTTACCTACTGGAATCACAGAGATACAGCAAAACCAAGAGTTCAGAGCCTATTGTCGCCTCTCACGATGTGGCAAAGATAAGACAGTAATTCAAATTCTTTCATACGAAAGTAGTCCAAGAAAAACACGTGGCTTAAATATCTTTATTTGTGGTTATATTGATTGGTTTTAAAGTAAAACTATATCTTTATATTCATGTCCAGCATATTCATAAAGCTTTTGTTAATTTTGTAACCGTTTTAAAATGTTTTGTGCAAAGCACATTTATATGTATGTACATGTACACATAAAAAGAGTGTTTTAGAGATATGAAAGAACAATAGTAATAGTAACTGAAGAAATCTTTAAGCAATTATTTTAAACTATACCCTAAATCTTTTACTTTTTTACTTTGCTAATCTGACAGTATAATTGTTTCTTTGAAACTGAAAGAAGAAGTTAAATGTAAATGATTGCACAAGAGCTTGTTTTACTGGAACTACCTTAACTACCTTAGCAATATATGTGCATAGGTGCATAATATAATATTCATATTTACTAAATGAAGCAAAGCTGAAGCAAATATAAGTTTTGATAAATTGTGGATATTTTTTCTCATATGCGAGATACCACCAAAGATATAGATATGATTTTAAAGAATTCACAAGAATGAACACTTGTCAAATGGTTTACCGATCAATAGTCTAGAAGTATTGTCCGAGGACCGAAGAACCGAGTGTCAATAGTTTTGACTATTGACTGGCAAGTTATTCAATAAGTGTCTTATAACATGACATCAGAAATAAATTTTCATTTTTATGTCTACTTTGACATCGGCCAAAAATAAATTTAGTGTTAACAACAGACCGGTCATAAGCACAAACTAAAGACTGGCGACTTTTTAGAAGTCGTTTAATAGTTAAGACATATTACATTCTAGGTGCATCTGGTCAGTGTTCAGGTGATATTTTCGCGTCAAAATGAATGTGATCCGACGTCGATTGTCGGTTCTCCACATTTTTCTTTAAACGGCCTCCATGAACATGCTCAATGAAACCGAGCCTGCAACATGTTCTTTTATGTCGTGTTGATCGACCTGTAGTTTTCCAATTTTTTATTTTCTTTTCATGAACAATTCACTGCTGTTCACTAAACCCGGTTAACTTAGAAGCATTTTGTGTGATCTTTAGACATAGCTGCACTTGATTGCATTTAGGGGCCACCAGAGCTAAATAAAGAAACCCTTCTCGTGTTTCTAGCTAGTTTCGTTTGCAACATCCTAATATACTCGTAATGGTGGTGCTGCAACTATATCTGGAGGCCGCCACAGGATCTTATGACGACTGTTTTGATACTTCCATCCTGCTTTGTCGTGGCCTTATTGGCGACGGTCTGTCGTTGGTTACCGTTATGCATGTATACAATTCAGCTGACGAGGAGTAATGTTCATACAGAGGACAAACCAGTTTTTTTTTCTTTTTTTCTTTTAAATGTAAAAAGTTTTAGAAGGATAATTTTTGTATATCAATAACACATCAGAGCGTACGAAACGTTTGTCTCATTCTAAAGAAATAACTTTAGTCTTTTTGAATTTTTCCTGTCTAAAATTCAATAACTCTACACGACGTAATTTATTTTACTTCTCAAATTTATAGTTATCACAGACACATTACACATTTATATTAAAAAGTAGCAAAAAATGCAAAACTCTAATGTTTATAACAAAAATGCACTTATTAACCTCCGACCATGTGCTGTGACCTTACTATGACCCTTAGAAAGGGACAGTCCCTGAAACTTTTCCAATTCTTATAACGTTAACATTGAACATTGCTGACGAGTATTAACAAAAATGCCATCAAAGGCAATTTCTAGGCCTCTTTTTCGGATATATAAGCACATTATTAGTTGTATTAAAGCCGGGTCCCTAAGTCTAAATTAGGAACAACCCCAGGGTCAGTATTTTTTATAAAGTACCGTAAGAAAAAAGAGTCTTATGCGGTGCAAGAACGGCAAATTGAATAAGTATATGCTAAAGTATGTATAAAATAAAAAAACAACAAATAAATAATTATCTGAATTATTTATTTACATATAAAGTAAAGTAACAAATGTATCCTACCAATTTACAAAAACAAAAATCATTTTATCTATATGTCTAGACAGTACATTCATAACAAAACATTTATTTAATTATAACGTCAAAACGATGATCTTATGTATCGTCCAGATGAAAAGGATGTCCTGCAAACCAAAGGTTGTTGTGAACTTCATGATATTTTCAAACGCCTTCCTGATCTTTACTTAACTTTATATACTTCATACTAATGTTTGCATGTAGAAAACTATACAATGAGAATATTAGAAAATTTCTGACAATGTCGGCTGGTTTGGTTGTCAAATTTTAGTGTAATATTTCAGTGTCAAATTTTGTAGTGTCGAATTTTGTTTCCAAAAATAACATCAGTGTCTGAAAGCAAGGTATGACCTTTGAAAGTAAGTGCATATGTACTATGCTTCAATCTTCTATAGGTTCTCATTTTTCTATTAAAAAGCTTATTTGTGAATAGTAAATTCATATTTTTTCACAATAAACAAGATTAAGACAACTGTAAATATCATTGATGTCTGTTAAATGACAAGAATCAATATTAAGGATGAGATATTTAATTTAATTTTCATTTAAACGTATTTTAAGTAAGAACAAAAGTAAATATTTTCTGTACTTGAAAATGATATTTGGATGTGACGTTTATTTGTTTAAAGTGTAGTTTCTGTTCGTCCCAAATCAATAACAATGTTGGAGAGTGCTCAGTATTCCTAAAACATTTCTAAAATTTGCCAATTCAATTTCCGTCCTTATTTTCAGCGTCAGAACTTCAGAGAAACGTTAATTTGGAAATTCAAACTTATTTATTTTCTTCATAAATAATGGTTCAATCTTGTTTTGCTAAATGGCGATGTAAAATACTAAACGGTTTAAAACTTTCATACGTTACTGATCATTATACAATTATGCAGCAATATTCACTGATATTAGTTTCGTGAAATCGATTTACTTGTGAATCAAAGTTCCAGAAAACAAATTCCATCGATGGTTATCTTGTTCATACAACACGTTTCCCTTGGCGGCAGACCAGCTTTTTACTGACGCCGTCTGGTTAGCTTTCATGACAGCCGTTGTTTCCAAATTAAAACAAATATTAACGTCTTTTTCGTAGAATCTTCCGACAGTATAGAGCATATCTTCGATATAAATACCAAATGTGAGGTAAGTTCCCGCCACAAGACAAAGCTGGCTTGTGAATAGATAAGTTCCATCTATCGGAGCTGTAAATATCCCTGTGGTGTTGTCATAGGCGTTTCCAATGTTTACAATGTTCTTGGTGAACACAATCACCTCGTTTTCTACTGGGTCAAGTGAGGAAGGACTTCTGGCTTTAAATGCAACATTTGGTACAAACATGGACGCTTAAAAAGAAAATAGATTTTTGCATTGACCTGAATCAATCTAAGCACAAGTTAATTGCATTCCAATAAGGGTTCACAGCTGTCAAAAATAGTCTCGTAATGCATATATTTATGAAATGTGCATATACTAAAAGATATAAAGGTTGCATTTTTTGTGCTGAACGAAGCCTGACCATCGTCCGTTTAAGTTTTATTCTGATATAAAGAGATTCGGTTGTAGTCGTCGGGAAAAGGATAGTAACTATCCGTTTAAGTTGTTACACCGGTAAAAGACAAGTTTTCAAGTTACAAAAGATTAAGTTGATTTTTATGTTGCAAAATGTAGGTGAAGTTGACGTAATTTAAATCGTTCACGTGACTGGTACAAACGTGGAACCCTAGGACCACAGCGACTTTCCCATACCAAAACATTCAATGAAAGTAATTTCTACTTTTGAGAAGAATAAAAGTCAATATAAATTGAATGAATATACATTTTATTTGATAAAAGTCGAGAAATTAAAGAAATGTTATTCATGACTTTGAAATCAGCTTCAGCATGTAATAATAATTAAGTTTTGTAAATTGGCGCTTTGAACTTGTATGAGGTGAAATACAGCACATGTGTGCATGAGTTTTGTATGATGTAAAATTAAAGCACGAGCTACATGTCCACAGGTTACAATAGTCACGCTTCAAGTATCACAGAAAAACTACCCTACTGGATCCGATTTAATAAATACCCAAACATTTAAATAGTTGCAAGAATAAAATTGTTGTCAGATATAGATGAGGCGTCTTTAAAGTCCGCGAGTGAATTCTTTATATTTTAATGCCTAATATAAAAGAAAGCAATAAAATGCAAATATTAAAACTAGCAAATTTATTTACTTAGAGTTTAAATATATGTTTGATTCTATTGGGTATATTTACATTGTTCACAAGTAATTTCGATATTAAATCTGTTTAAGAGACTTCTTTCAGTTGTTGCGTTAACTTTGTATTTTTCGATGTCCTATCAGTTCCGAAAACCTTTCAAAGGAATCTAAATTATTTATAATTTATAATTTATTTAAACAAAAAGATAACATGCAGTTTCACAAACCTTCACATTTCGCTGCCGTGTCACTGTTTTCTTTCAACGCGTTCGCCATTTCTGCCCTTAAATCATCGATTTCTTTGGACACCTTCTCTTCATTTGCATTTAACACTCTTCTGACGTCAGTTTTCAGTGCTTCGGATTCCTTGGCTACTTTCTCCCAGTTTTGCTTCAGCTGCTGTAAAGATTCCAGAACGAGGTTGTTGGTGTTCTTTATTTCTTTTTCCATTTGTCCTACATTAAATTCTACTCTAACCATTTTCTCCAGGAGTTGTTCTTCGTAAGCAAACTTAGAACAAACTGGTTCAGAATCAGTTTGAGTTAGAAATAAACAAACCAAAAGAAAACGTGAAAGTATCATTTTCATTTTTACAAATAGAAGGTTTAAGTCCCGATCTGATTTAACTCCCGATCATGTTAGATATTACTTGCAGGTAGATATTACTTGCAGGTACATGTAGATGTGGCAGAAATACCTGAACATTTATGCATTTAAACTAATGAAAAGATGGTTTAGACGAAAACATATGTTTGATGTCCTTATCTCCAAACTAATCTTGCGGAATGCTAGATTTATCTTGAAAGGTTGTCTTCACAGCTAATTTGTTTTCGAAAATCTGATAGAAAACTAGTAAAGAAGTAGAATTGTTTGTACATGATACAATTTGCAGGAAACATCGTCAATAGGTATTAGCTGTTTTTTATTGTTGAATTTTTAACTCGACTTTCGAGCTATTCTACTTACCCTGGCGTCGGCGTTGCCGTTTGTGTCGACGTCACACAATGGTTAATCCTGGTTAAAGTTTTGTATGCAGGTACATATAGCTATTATTGAAAGGTATATTGCTTTGAAACTGAGTTTTTTTTTCTTTTTCTACGTCAATTAGCAGCCTTACTGTGTCAAATTCCATAACTCTGACATGTATATTGGTCAAATTACAAAAAATGTATGTCCCCTTTTGGACTATGAAAACCCTGGTTAAGGTTTTGCATGCAAGTTACTGTCTTCAAAACTACTGTAGCAGATACCCATCAAAACTACTGCAGATACTGGATTGAAACTCTATAGATATTTTTACATCCTGCTTTTGGGAAGACAATTCAAATAGTCAAGCATTGGCTGTCTTATGGAAAGCTCTTGTTGTTTTTTTAAGGTAAGCAGAATAGGACAGCTAAACACTAGTAAGCCAAAACTCCGCTAAAAAATAACAAGCAAAACTCCGCTAAGATGGTAGATAACGATAAAACAAATTTTACTTGCTAAAAACCATTAATGGTTTGTACCTTTTTATTATGTTTAAAAAGTATACAAACATATAAATATTCTGAGAGGTCTTCTAAATCTCTAAACTGATAAAAAGCTTGTCAGAGGACTTATAACAGCAAAAAGATATGACTCATTAAAGATAATAAAATGTTTTACCAAATGAAAATCTTTGGACAAGGATTACTGCTAGGCGTGACCTCCAGTATCCAAATGTTTGTCCTTGTTGTCTATCTGTATTACTTTGTCTATGTTTTAAGTGTATATGTCTGTCGTTTACACATACATAGACACATAATTACATACATACATACACACATAGATATATACATACGCACACGGGTGCGCGCACACACACACGCACGCACGCACGTACGCACGCACGCACGCACACACACATGTCCCCAGATTCATGTCCAGTGAAAGGGGATTATAGCCCACTGGCCATACAAGATAAAACAAAAAAATGATTGACGTAGTGATGCCTGGTTTTAAAAATCATAAAAAGGATGGCCATTTCACTTTTAATTAGAAATTAGTTCCAAATCTAAGACTTAAGATTACCTAAAATACAAAAGAAAAAATACATAGAAAAGTGACATCACATGATTGTTGATATAATTAATTTACTCTGAAATCTTAGTTTGATAATTTATAAGATTTGGCTAGATATATTTTCTCAGTTTTCAAGTAGCTAGTTTTTCTTCCATATAGTCGTACCCGGGTAATATAAAAATATGTACCTCCAAATTATACATGGACCAACGTCTATCTAATAGTAAAATGTGTACCTGTGTCATGACCGGCACAAGGGAAATAAAAGGTAGCGTGAAATTTTTGTGAATATCTTTTATCAAAACAAAGAAAAATATCAAACAGGGAATGCCACGCACCAAAAGCGCAGCCTCCTCAAAACGAACCCCCCAGCACGCAAACGCGTGCACCACACACACACACGCACACACACAAAGCTTACACATCAGGACAAAACGAACAACACACACACACACACACTCAAAGCCAACACATAAGGACAAGACGAACAATAAGCATACACACACACGCGCACACAAAGTCAACACACAAGGACAAAACGAACAAACAAAGGAACACAGTGGGGCACCGCCTTGGAACGGTCAGTGACAAAAACACCACTGGGGAGCTTAAACCGGTTTATCAAGTTAGGCGTATAAGTATTATAAGTATGTATATTCGATGAAGGTTAAGCTATATACAATATTTTGTTTAGAATCTTTCAGCAATCATACTTCCTCTCACAGGAATAACACAGTGACAAAAGATGTTATCAACTCTTTTCTATTCATTTTTCATCATTGTTTATCTCTTACTAAGGTTGGAAAAAAGAAACAACAACACAGTCTGATTAAAATCATCTTCAAAACATGCTACACATTAAATTACCTTAGTTCGATCATGTACGTCTATCTAACATGAATGGGCGGACCCCTCCATCAGTTCTGTGTTGAATCCTACAAAATGATTTCTCAATAAGCAATAAAAGTAGATTATAGATCAAATACATGTTTTGGTTTTGTGAAAATGAAACGAAGTGAAGTGAACGCAGTAACTTAATTCATTAGATAGTCAATAATTGATCTATAACCTATTTAAAATTGGTTTAACAAGTACAGTTTGTATGTGTCCATTGGCAACACCAGTACTTGCCAACTTACTGTTTCACTTAATAACAGATGATATGTAACCTACAGATAAATGAGTCAAAGAGTTGAAAATATCTGGTTAACATTAGTTAAACTAAAATTAATGTACATGTAGTAAATGAAATTCTTTGTGAAAATAAAAACATATGTAAACAATTGTTAAATAATCTGACATAAAAAGGCTCATGTCTCAACAAAAGGTGAAGCTGCTTTATTTCTTTGCAAAACCGGATGGAAATAGGGAAAAAGAGGCAAGTCTTACACACAATAAACTGCATATGGTGTTTGAACTTTTGTGAAAATTGCGGCTTTTGTGCTGTATTTGGACTAGTGGGTTTTGTTCCTTTTCAAGATTGGCCCAGATAGTCAAGCATAAGCAAACATTGCGACGTAGATAAAATCTCGCAATATATCTCTACGAGTGGGTACTTATCCCCATATATCTTTAGAAGGGAGTGAAAATAGCGGTTTGAGCGGATTTTAGGAGCTGGAGATTTTGGTTTAATAACAGATACCGGTAATTAATTCAACGTTGATATTATTCTAAAATGAATGCTTACAATTTATTACACCAACGACTTTTTGATCTTTATGCTAATTTGGAGTTTTAAAAAGTAATGGATTCTTAATTCAGTGTATAGTTGTACAATGCGGGTCAAAAGCAAGCTATAAATTTTGATAATATACATTTTATGTACTTGTGTTGAATATGATAAGCGTTCAGCACTGTATTGTGTTCAGTTTAAGAGATTTGACAAAAATGTAAATTGTATGAAAACACATCTTATGAACAAATGACATATATATAATAAGCAATAAAGAGCATAAAAAGAACAAAAAAATATAGTATTTTAGAAAACTAATGTTTGTTAATTTATAAGATGTCTTGTAAACATGTCACTGTTTCAAGTACAACGCTTTCTATGAAAAAAGCATTTTGTACGCATGGGGTTCACCTGAACCACACTCCGTTGACTGCTCATAACAGTGTTCTAAAAATTCTAGAGAAATCTGCTGATAATTGACAAAGAAATAAATAGTGTACTGTTCTGCTCTGATATCCATCAATATTGAGAATATCCGTAGTTGATAGGAGCCAAGACCAGCTTTCCATGGTAGAAAGTATTTATTTCTGTTTGCACCAAGCTTTGATAAGAACAATCCGCTAACATTCGAAACATTCCGGAAAACTATTATTTTTCACTACATTGACTAAGTGTGTGTGTGCAGAATGTTCAGAACGTGGTCTTTGTAATCATTTGCATCATTTGCATGTCAGTGTACTGAAAATCGGACAAATGATTGTATTTAAGACACTTCAGCTAAGGTTGCTGAAAAACTGTAAACATATTCTTTGTAGATATGTTCTGCTTTCAATTTGTGATTGTCACTTTAACAGATCAAAGTTTGCATTGAATTGTTGCCCAGAAATTTCATCAAACACTGTTACTTCGAACTCGGTCATTCCAAAAACCATTTCAATTCGACCTTCTATCTTATCAGGCCATCCATTCTTTGGTGGAAGCATTGCGACACGACCAAGCATCCAACAATTCTCGTCATCAATATAATTTGGTTTTGGATCAGTTGATGCAAATATGTTGCAATACTCTATCATTCGCTTCCTCTCTGGGCTTTGAAATGTTTCGATAAAGGTGTGTGATCTCTTCTCACCTAGTTTAAGTGTATCGCCTACTCTGACAAATTTCAGGAATATGTCTTTGCATAGAACGTCACCGTCAATAACAACCCGTTTTTCCTTGAGATGTAATTTCGGGTCAAAGTCTCTGTGGAAGTTTACTCCATATGTAAATTTGCTGATCCTTGATGTCACAATCTTAGGCTGATGGCCATACATGACGGCGCCTTTTAGCACTGCTGTTCCTGCGTCATGGGGGATAACTAATGTCTTCTCTGGGAAAGCTCGGCGTATCATATCTTGAAGAAGTGGCGATTCTGAAAACCCACCAACCATCAGAATAGTCGAAATGTCGTTCGACCGAGGGCTTCGAAGAATATCACGTACATGTGCTATTATGCTTTCAACGGACTCCGTGAAAAAATCTCGGAAGATGTTTGCATCTATTCGCATCTTGTCTCCCTTTATTGTCACTTTATCGTCGAAACCATTCCTTTTCAGGATATCATTAATAGGTCTTTTCGTCTCTTCCTTAAACAAAACCATAAGGTTGACAGGAATACGTACTGTTATCTCGCTTGTGTTTTCTAGGCTTATTCTTCTCTTCTTCACTTCAAACTCCATGGAAAGGTCAAAATCATCTATATGAAATTCTTCTGCAAATCTTTTCATGACTTTAGAGCCAAACGTCTTTTTCAGAAACATTCGAAATGCCTGATCAACCCTTGTTCCACCCCAAGCACCTCCACTGGCTTTGTGTAGCTCAGTTAAAGAACCATCAGAAAGAATTTTATGTACTGTGACATCAGCTGTACCTCCTGTAATGAGTAAGGTCGGAATTAAATAGTGATTGATATAGACTTTAACAACAGATAACATGCATTTTTATAAGAGAATATGATTATAGTCTCCTCGTATATCATTTATATTTGACTATGAACTGTTTTTAAAATGTACCAGGTAACTACTAGTAATTGATATTTTCGACTTAAACAGAAAACTCACTAAATAGAGTAAAAGAAGTTAAAAAAGTTTGCAAGAGTGTCTTTACTATGATTGTTCATTATCGAAACTGTTTTTCATTTATACAAATCCCAACAATCTGATAAGCTGACTGGTAAAATTAGGCTATTTTGAATTTTAAACAAAAATAAAGTCGACCGGAGTAGTGTTCATATTTTATTTAGTGTATTCTAACCTAAATATATACTGACTGACTTGTGATATTGTCAAATAAACCAAACAAAGGCAAAAACAGTTTGAGAAAATACGATTTTATTATAATTTTCAGATGAAGGAACCCAGGAAAGGGACGCAAATCAAAGTAGACTTAGGGTAATATGCGCCACCTACCGATTTCCAACGGACTATCATGAAATTTTCACAAATTAAAGATATTTCTAGTAGACTGGTATTTTTCAGTTCTCTGTTATTCTGCATTTTACAGCTGTAAATACTAACGTCATTTTTTTTCAGCAGAGCGCAAAATGACGTACTTGACAGATTTTCTAAGTAGCGTTTTCATATACAACAAAAATACGGAAAAAATTCTTTATTTTCAAGTTTGTGTTAAAATTATCTCTCTAATGACATATAATTTGTCAAGTTTATTTACATGTCACATGGGAGACAAACGATTTAAGAAAGCAAAATACGTAAAACCGACGTCGAGTTTTACCCAAAAATTTGCGTAAAGACGCCTATATTTAAGAAAGTGTCTGGCAGTTTTTTAAATAAAATTTGAACTAGCGTACAGAAACTGAATCTAAATTAGTTGCAATTTACGAAATAAGAATAAAAGCGACTTTTCTTTTACTGGAGGTAGGGTAAGCGCCACGGTAAATAGAGCGGAATCTAAAACGCTGGTGATGGCGTTAGTGGTCATGTTTGTAGATTTACAACAGCAAAATGGAGAATAACAGAGAATTGAAAAAATACCAGTCAATCGGAAATATCATAAACTTTAATTTTGTCAACAGTCCGTTAAAAACCGGTAGGTGGCGCGTATTACCTAAAGTCAAAGTACTCATACCTCCAATGTCAAGAACCATGTAAGTAATTCCTGGATTAAATCCTGGTAATGTTGATCCCGCAGCTAATCTGTCTATAGGTAGTCTTTTGCAATAAATAGATGCAGCTTCTGGTTCGAGTGCAAGTATCAGGTGCTCGTTTGATATTCCACTCTGACAAAAAAATTGACTGTTTGAAAAGTTGTTCAACATGCAAAAATAGCAAAGCCTGACTACGCACACTCTTTTGAACAGTCGGTTTTTTTATTGGGTTTAAGTGTTCTTTTAAGAAAATCGAACAGAAAGTAAAAATAACAGCAAACTTGTATTTAAGTGATGAGTCATATTTCATCTGTCAAATTTTGTCTTGAGCTTTTACGTAAAAATACAATAAATTAAAAAGCAATAGTTTTGTTAATCATTAAAGACACGTAAGAATTTCTAATGTTTAATTAAGTTTATTGTTGGTAAAAAGGGTACCATAACTCGATATTAAGGCATAAGAGTGAATCCTTCCTGGTGGATAAAGAAAACATTAGTTAGAATCATAATGTTTTTACTTCTAAAACCAACTGAATATTACATTTTGATTTCGTTATTGACCGGCAATTGAAAACGTGGTACCACCTTAAATACTTTTAAACCTATGAAAACATCGTGTACTAAATTTAAAGCGGTAATTTAGTGCTTATAAGTTCCTCACATGAAAACCATTTAACACCAATGTAGTGTTTTGAAAATGAAGGGGCTAACGAATCAAAACAGACAAGCGAATACGTACCACTTCATAATAAATAAACTGAGTATAATAAAGATTTTCAACTTTGAATATGTTTTCCTCCCCATCCTCGATATTGTTCTTGTGCCGGAAGCCCGTCTACAGTTATAATGCTACCGTAGTGGAAGGTTTGTCGGCGTGAAATTCGAATAAACAAAACACATACAATAATACATGTAAATAAACATGAAACAAGAAAAGCATAAAGATGTAAATTGTAAGAATTTCTAACAAGATTACCTGCACCGCTGCTTCCCTCATAAACTGTTTAGCAGGATCAGACCAAATAGCTGGAACCGTGATCACCCAGACTACTTCATTGTCTTTTAAAGACATCCCTTGTTTGTCAATGGCGTCTAACAAATGTTTCCGGATGTACCGTAAACACATAGCAAACACGTCCAGTGCCGGCATACTCTTACCCTCATGGTCGTGCAGCAATGTCGCTCGTTTAAGTTCCTGTGGTAAAAATTTGACAGATTCTCAATATGTACATGCATAGTTTACACATCTTCTGTATAATTCAGTAAGAAGCGTGTCCTCAGCATATATAATATTTATATCATTCTTTTTTTTCAGTACTGGTTTAAAGTGTTTGATAACTGATTTCACGCACACCCTGTCGAATAATACACTTATTGAAAAAAAAGCCCGGAGATTTGTGGGTTATACGAATGCATGAACATCAGAAAAAATGACTTAATAATTACAATTCAAAACTCCGATTTTTACATTTTACTAATTTTGCTCTCGGCCACAAAATTCGTATCAAACGTTGATTTCTAAACCATTCTCAAAGGTTACTAAGAAAATAAGTGCTCTTAATTATATATATATACATGTATATCGTTCACAAATAAGAAAGTTATGATAATATTATAGCCATGGGGTTCATCAAAATATGAACGTTTCAGCTGTACCAATCAAACTGCTTAAAAGGCTAAATATTAGAATTAGATATTTAACGTTTTACTCTTCTTCGCGGAAAGCATTGTAAAGGTTTTCAAGAGTGTATTTGCAGACGACAAGAAGTTAAAAGTGAAAAGTTAACAAACGTTTATGTTATGGCGATTTTCCCAGTCTGGAGGACGGAATAATTTCTTTCATGCACGGCAGAACTAAAACGACAAAGTAATAGAAACTACTTCTTGTTAACCTAGCGGGTAAGGACAATTATTTCTTGCCGACCTGGCGAAGAAAGATATTGATAAGAGTAGATCACCTGAATAATTTCATTCATGCACGGCAGAACTACTTCTCGTACTGGTACTAATTCTTGCTAACCTAGCGGGTAAAGAAAAGGATATCCTGAGAGTAGATCATCTTATCTTTTCCAATAATTATGACATCATAAACTACATGTGCGATTGTATGATTTACAATATATTTAATGATCTTACATGTCTGTCTGTGTAAGACAAGTGTTTTCCAAACACTAGCCTACATAGGCTAAATCATCTTATCTTTTCCAATAATTATGACATCATAAACTACATGTGCGATTGTATGATTTACAATATATTTGACAAGTGTTTTCCAAACACTAGCCTACATAGGCTGGCATGTTTACAAGATCATTGTACTCTTGTTTCCCTAGCCGGTATAGACAATTGAATACAAGAAGCTTCAGACGAGAAGATTAAACAAAACGTTTGCACGATATACATCGATCTTGTTACTATCGATCACGAAAAGATACAATGTATATCTATAATATCATTGATTCAAAAGATAGAAAGTTCTTGAAAGTCCACTTTCACATTAAAGTCACACATACGCTAGCCGTTCGTTCCTGATTAGTAGATTAGTCGGTATTAGATCTTTTTTCACAAGTAAAACAAAATATAAGGCCTAAAAGGAGATTTTCAGTCAGTGTCGGTGATGTAGAGGCATACCTGGACAATACAAGTTACTTCGTGTCAAATACCACAAACTTGATTTACGCATATTCGGCTAGTATTCTTGTTGCAAAGCATTTTAAGACGATCTTTTCACCTTACCACATGATTTGTTTTCAAACTCAAAAGAGTGTATGAAAAAGATTTTGTATTTTGAGGTTTGAATGAAAGATCATTTGGGTCAAGTTCATCTACACATAGGTCGGTCTGTAGGTCTTATCACAAATTCTGCCATGATGTTTTTTGTATGGCTACAGCAAGGGGTACTAAGATGGATTACTGACCTTTTGTGAATGCATTATCATCTTGAACTGTCTGAAGAAAAACCAACCATGATGTTTGTCGTCATTTGCTAGATCGCAGAATTTTCCCTCAGCTTCATAACCAAAAGAGTGGAAATCGCCATTTGGACGACAAAGTACAGTCGATGGTGCTTTTTGTGAAATTAGCGACTGACCAATCCAATTATTTGTTGCTATATTTAGAGGGTCTTTTATGTAATCATGTTTCATGGAAAACGCATATCCGGAAAATGTCGTTCCAAAGTCGATTGCACAAACAAGTAAGTAGTCACCCGAGTTGCATGCTTTTACTGACATCTTGTAAGCACTGCTACAAAGCAAGAACATATTTGTTTTAGTTAGATAATATTTATATGAATATAAATTTGTTTGCAAAATAGCACGAGTTAAGCTAACCTGTATACGAAAATCACTCCCAAATTTCAAGTTTGTAATTTGTCGCGCGAACATCTGTAACTGAATGTCGGTGCTTCTATCAGATTATCTGCCCTTGCCAGAAATACGACTACAGGTTCACGCGGCGGCGGTACATATACGCCGGACTACGAAACCAGGGGTCGTATGCTCGCGTTCCGGGTCCTCTAGCCCAATTAGTTGGTTGAATAATACAGGTATGGAGAACAATTTTTCTTATACAGTGTAGCGTTTGACAATCACCGAGCAAATTAGGCTACTCCTCCTCCAATTATAATTACTTACAGATATGAGTCACATGTGTGTCCCAAATACACCTGGCACACAATGAAATATAATAGCTTCTAGAACTGGAGTTTCGTCTGTTTCTTGCTTTATCTATAATTGTTAACATTAAAGAAGAGTCGCCCATATGGATACCAGTGACCACTACAAGTAAACTTAGATGCCTAAACGCACGCATGCACGCAGTCCTCCACCATCCCCTTAACACACACATAGTACAATTGCCTAGTTACAAAACAAAGAGAAACTACAGCAGGAACAGCCACATCAGCCACATCCAAAGAACGCAGCCACCCACACAGCACTTCACACGGAAATAAGGGAAAGAGTAGATATATACACATACACAGCGACTGAGCAAATGTACACATTAACACAAATCAATGCAAAAAATAATAACATAGGAGTAACAAACAAGCACAGGAAATTCACCACTAGAGAGTTTAAACCAGTTTACTGCCACCAAACCCCACTCTTTAACCACTACCGTGTTCCTATGTTACACGGTTATTGAATTGGACACAATGCAAGCTTAATCAAAACTCACATGTATTCGATGACTGTACAGAAGCCAGAGCGCCAAAGGAAACACCATTAAGGGCACGTCAAAGCAGGTCACGGGACAATAATCAAACCAGTCTGTCCTTAAAGGGGGATTTAATGTCAACACAGTATGCGTAGCTGGAAGTCTATAGAAACAGAGTATGCTAAGAATGCCTAGCATACTGTAAACTGACACGGTTATGAACAAAGAAGGGTTTCATTTTATTAATGTGTATTATTAAATTTCGGTTAAAAATCAGATTTTTAGTGCGAAAGATGATAAAGTTATAAACGTATCATTATGACTACATGCTAGAAATCTTAGTACATCTATTTCAATACACTAAAGTACTTAATAGCTTGATAATGTTAAAGATTTAAATGAATGTACCTGTTATTGCAAATGATGATGACACTTACTCTGAATAGTTCCTTCTCTGAAACGAAATTACATATTTGAATTTATAAGTAGATACTATACGTCCGCTTTTAGGATCAATGACAAAGTCCTATCTTTACCGAAAATAATCTACTTTGAAGTATCTTACATACAAATTTATTCTAGTAGATGATAAAAATCTTGTTAACCTACATATCTCATACGCCAGACAGGGTAATATCATTTCTGATTGTTTAAAGAAATGTACGCTAATTTGAATATACGTACTATGTCCAAAATATGAACAATTACTTCACAGTATCTACGTGAACATAAAATATGTGTATATGTGCTAGGGTGCGGATTTGTGTATTTGTATACAGTACTGTCTGATAATGATAAAATACTACATATAATAATAAAAACATGAGTGTAATGGAAGATTGTTTTAACAAGTAATTGTTATAAGATATCATTTTGCAGCCCGCATGTATATACACAATAAGTTTATATATAAAGTCCGACGACGATTTTCTACATTTTAATGATAAAATCATTTAGTGAAAGATAAGCATAATATATCTTTAAAGTCGGACATTCTCTACTCACTAAGTTATGATATAGATTTGTCCGTGTGCTTTATCACAAATCCATTGAAATAGTAAACAAAAGATTCACTTAATTTTTGTTTCATGTTTAGTGTATTCGGAAAACAAAATAATAATTACGAAATAACAATTTAAGTTATATCCGTTACATGTTCATTTTTACCAAATACACTCTTAATTCTAATCCAAAGATAGGATGAATGATTTTTACCTTAACGTCTTTATCGACCTTCTTCGTTCCAGGAAGCTTAAATCAAATTTTGGACTAGCAAATATGAGACATATGAACCATTGACAGTGACGTAAATTTATCAAATCTATTGCCAATGTATTGATTTTGTAAACGGTTAGATTGCTGATTAAATCCGTATGTTTTTATCAAAATATACTTTGTAACTTATAAGAACCGGCATGGAAGAAGTAATCAACAGTTAATATTGTGTATTTTCCAAAGAATATCCACTCAGCGGGTTCACTATGAAATGCTACAAAAATATAACATATGGCTAGAAACAATATTTAATTAAAACCTATGTTTCAAAATTATATGTGTTTTCGTTTTTGAAACGTTTCAGTGGTGTTGTAGTGATGTGAACGTATTTGGTACTTATATTCACATATATATGCATGCCATCAGTTGTTATCGACAAAAGTATAAAATTACCATTTGATTCCAACATTACTCGTAACAGGAGGTACAGCTGATGTCAAGTACATAAAATTCTTTCTAATGATTCTTTAACGGAGTTACACAAAGCCAGTGGAGGGGCAAGTCGATCAAGCATTTTCGAATGTTTTTGGAAAAGATGTTTGGCTCTAAGAATTCCATATAGCTGATTTTGAACTTTCCATAGCATTTGAAGTGAAGAAGGGAAGAATAAGCCTAAAAAGCACAAGCGAGATAACCGTACGGATTCCTGTTTAGTTTTGCAAGGAGAGAAGATGTCCTGAAAAAGAATGGGTTCGAGGAAAAGGTGGCAATAAAGGGAGACAATATGCGAAAGCTGTAAACCTTTTCGGAATCCAGTGAAAGCGTCATGGCACATGTACGTGATATTCTTCAAAGCCCTCTGCTCAGCGACGCTTAGACTATTCTAATGGTGGGTGGATTTTCAGAATAGCATCTTGTAAAATAAATGATGCGGCGAGCTTTCCTATAAAAGACACTAGTTATCCCCCATGACACAGGAACGGCAATGCTGAAAAAATAGTGTAACATCCGGCTAGATCCACTTGTTTTGTGCAAGTTCCATTGATCCGGATAATCAAAGACGGAAATATAACTAGAGATGGTACCTAAGCCTGTATTCCTCGACAACAACAACAAATCAAGAGTAAAAACTGACGAGCATATCGCTTATCTCACGATATGAATATTTTTATTTACTTCTTTCATAACGGTTTTTCGACATTTTCTAGCATATCAGATTTTCAGAGACATATATTTCCATAAAGAACTAGATCGCTACTTTACAAAAACAAGAAGAAAAGGGGGTGTTAACTTTTATATAAGAAAACTACAGTTCGTTAAATACAACCCGCTGAATTTACTACTTTTCGCTTCTTTCAATTTCTCTTAGTGGTGTTTCCTCATGAAACGTGTTGGATAATCTTGTCTTCAGTGGAGAAAAGCAGAGCGGTATATTATAAAACTTTCATAGTAGACGTTCCTAAAGGAAATAGTTATAACAGATTTATTTGTAAAATTTTAAAAGGTTTAGTAAAGTTACACAAGATATCCCCACATACAAAGTATATGGTAATATTAAAGTCATGCTTGTCCATTTGCCCAGCCATTTATCTATCATGCTTGTTTCTTGTGTTCTTACTGACTGCTAACTGCTAGGAAGATTTTCATAAATTTATCATCAGTTGATTACCACACATAGCTCACAACCCATGTCACTAGGTCCAATGTTATGGTCAGACTGAGGTAAATGGAAAAAAACAACTGTACTTAGTGTTTGCTCTGTTTCCTATAAGTATACTTTAAATAATTTGGTTAGATATGTGTTAAAGCATTCTGAGATTTACAGAAAAAGCTGCATGTACAGTGTATATTTTATATTGATTTTTTCATGAAAACTCATTTTTAAAACAATTGACACAATGTCTGTATAAGGTCTAACAATACATTGATTTGTTATGAAAATCATCGTCAAGCCCTTCGTAACTTTAAAATCGGACCCTTACTGAAAAAGATTGAAGAAAATTCAGCCATTTTAGTGTTTTTATTTACTCGATTTCACACAGATGCTAGATTATTATTTAGCATGTTTTTAGCATGTTCCCTTTTAAATAAATAAATTTCTTAACTTGCTTCCGTTCAAGATATAAATCGTCATAACTTATTTCGTTCTTGCTGGAAGAAGTAGAGAAATTGTTTTAAAGAATAAATGCTAAATAGTTCAAATGAATATTGAAAAATAAAGAAATGAGCTGTTTTGTTTTGTTATAATGGAAATAAAATGGCTGCCGTTTTCAAAAATTGAAATATTCCAATTAAGTGTCACATAAACAACCTTTACGCGATCAAATAAGTTTGCCGTGTCGTTATCAAAGTCCGTTTATAATGCGTTAATCAATACGACAAACACATTGCTGATAGAAAATATACATTTGAACTTAGATACGGAGAGCGCAGACCGAATGATATAATAATGCGCATCTAAACGACAGACAATGATTTTTTTCAAGAGTAGATCACTGTTTGAGGTATATAAAGATTTATATTCTAGTAATAGCTACCTCGTTACCTCATGGCATATTCGAGAATTGACGCAAAATTTTGCACTGAAACGTTTTGAGAAAATAAAAGTTATTTGTTGCTGTTATGTTTTCAGAAAAATGCAAATATTTCATGAAGATAGATATCGTGATAACTACCCAGCCATTTCGTGACAGAAATATGTCTGTTAATGTCTTTTAACAGTGATATTTAGTTTAAACAGTCTGCAAAGGGTTAGACAGTATCGGAAGATAAATTCAACTTTTCATCTTAGAATTCTAATAATTACATTTCATAAGACGTCAGGCGAAAGTCAAACATTTGTCTTGCTCTTATCTCAGACAAATATACAGATTTGGCTAAAATCTACCGCAAAGAATATATACCGATAACATTAATTCTGACTTAAATGTTGAGGACTCGTCATTGGTCAAATAGGCACTAGTAATTTATATATGAAACAAGAGGACCATGATGGCCATAGATCACTCACCTGAGGTATACTGCTTGGTTGAACAGTTCTTGAAGATGATTATGCAAGGAAATGTCTGTGAAATTATTATGAAATAGTACGTTTGTACAAGCTTCGTAAAGGGCCAGCAGTTAATAACAATGATAAAACTGGGACGGCTGTTTATGACAAGAAGATTTTTGAAGTTTCCAATATATATATAGGAAAGAAGTGACAACACCCCTGGCAGCCATGTTTTTTTAAAGAATCAAAATAATTTGAACAATCATGGTAGAGGGTCACAGAAAGGACCATTTGTGTAAAATAATTTTAAAATCGGGCCAGCAGTTTCATGCAAAATGATTTTTAAAGTTTCCACTATATACATATAGGGAAAAGTGACAGCGACTCCTGGGGGCCATGTTGTTGTTGTTGTTTTTTGACAAATCGGAAAAATTTAAAAACTCTTGGTAGAGCGTCACACAATGACAATTTGCGTGAAAGTATTTTAAAGTCCGTTTGGCGATTTAGAAGATTTCGTTTGAAGATTTTTTCTATTTTTAACTCTGGTGGCCTCTAAGTGCAACCAAGCGAAACCATTTGAGCAACTTTGAAAGATGACTACCCAAGAATTATCCAGGCCAAGTTTCATCAGTTTTACCAAATGGTTTCAGAGGAATTGTTGTTTAAAGAAAAGTGTTGACGGACGCACAGACGGACGCCGGACGGTGAGCGATCACAATAGCTCACCCCGAGCACTTTATGCTCAGGTGAGCTTACAATTCAAAGATGGGATGTTGAATTTATAACTTAGTTTATAACTTAAAACCATTGTTACAAAGACGGTAAGCTGATATAAAATATTTGGCCGTTCATAGCCTTCATACAATATAGGTATAGATATGACGTTTGTACAAACAAGACGTATATGTACTGTTCTCTAAGCAATTAATCTGTCTAAATATAGACAGCATTGCAGTTTAACTAATTATTTGTGTTGAAAATGAAGATACACATTACGAAAATGTGTGTACTTCTTGCCAAAATGTTATATATTATTTCATTACACATATGACCAATCTGTATAGGCATATGAATCTTTTGCAATAACTTGACTGATCCATGCTTCCAATACAAAGGTTCAAATGGGCCTATAACGCTTCGCAGTAAATCCGACACATATACATATACATGAAAGAACTAACACGTAACATCAACAATACTTTTCAACTGATCACATTATGCAATTAATTAATTAAGTTATGAATCAAGAAACACATGTTAAACATGTATTGATACGTAATACAGAGTCCCCTATCTTAGGAGACTAATTACCTCAACTGTGGCATTAACCTATAAGTCTGATATCTATGGAAGCGTCTTAGTGCCATCAGAGAGATTTTAATTTGCCTCATGTACGACTTAGTATCTTACTATCTCTTACGTAGGACTTAATATCTTAAGAATATGTGATTGCGTATTCAAGTTACTATGTAATCAAGAAGGTATTGCTCTGATGAATAATTCATATATTGTCTCATACTTAAATGTCAATGTATGTTATTTGTATTATATATGTTGAAATGAAAAATAAACGGGTTGTTCCACGTTTGTGAAACAATTCCAAAAAGAAAAAAGGACTTAGTATCTCCTACGTAGGACTTAGTATCTCAAATGTAGGATTTAATATCTCATACGTAGGACTTAGTATCTCCTAAGTAGGAGTAAGTATCTCTTATGTAAGACTAAGTATCTCCTTCGTAGGACTTAGTATCTCCTACGTAGGATTTGATATCTCCTACTTAAGATTTAGTACCTTATAAGTACGACTTAGTAACTCATATTTAATGGTTCCTATTTTGTGGCGCTGCCACGTTAGGTGGTCCTCTATCCACATCTGGCCAGATTTCAGTTTTTAATAATGTCCCCATATAAGCACGAACACACTTATTCAATAGCTTGTCTTCTTTCGTCTAAATAAAACCGAGACACCTCCATACACCAGGACTAATTTAGAATGTCTGTCGATTAAATCATTGGTGTATTTGTTTGTTAGCAGTGGATAATTTTCATTAAGAAATTGTAACGAAACAGGCATGTCAGAAGTATAAGTATTTTATGATGTTGATGTTTAAAACGCAAACAATATGAATCCGTATCTGCAGTATTTTGGTACTCTAACATACGCCGGTTTTTAAACCGTTACCGGATATATGGACTCAAAAGTTAGCCGGACTTAAATATAAGCCGATCTTGTTAATAAGCCACCAAATCCTTACGAAAATTAAAAATATGCCGCGGCTTATTTCCGGGATATCAGGGTACTTAATGTGTGCGTGCGTGCGTGCGTACGTGCATGTGTGTCCGTGTGCGTGTGCGTGTGTGTTCGGGTTTAACGTCTTTTTCAACAATTTTTCAGTCATATAAACGACGGTGTCTACTTGTAGCAGTGAGCACAATGCACAACTTTATAGTGATGCCTCACTGGAATATCACGCCGTAGACACGAGACATAATACCCCACCCAGTCACATTATACTGACACCGGGCTGACCAGTCCTAGCACTACCCTCTTAATGCTGAGTGCAAAGCGAGGAAGCCACTAGTACCATTTTTTTACGTCTTTGGTAAGACGCAGCCGGGGATCAAACCCAATACCTCTCGCACTCGAAGCGGACGCTCTACCACTAGGCTACCGATGAAGCCTAGCTATGCAGTGTGAATCCATTTTAAGCTCCTATTTTTAAGATTTCAACAAGTCTTCTAAATATAACAAATCACACTGTAGGTGGTATCTTTTTACGTGAATAACGATCAGTCTGTAAATGCAGTTGAAATCACATAAGATTATAACAACAATTTCTCTATAGCAAACAGTTTAACAATTTATTAAGTGGTTGTAGGATAAGTTTATATTATTGCAATATCTCTTTATTCTGAGAGCGAGCTATATTCTAAAAGTGCTCTCTCTGGTCTGTGACTGAACGCTCTTTTTCATGACGGATATCTTCCTTTGTAATATATACGATAATGAGATATCAGTCTGATCAATTTACCATCAAGATTAAATATACAGATAGCTCTTTAATTAACATACCATTATTACTATTTCTCTCTCCGACGTTGGTGTGTGTATCTTCTGTATAAGTTGTGTAAAAAGAGGAAGAATAGAATGTGTTTAAATAAAGGCATTGAATTCAATGAATAACTTTTCTATTTCAGCCTTGAGACAATATATAAAATAAAAAATATAAATAGCTGCGAAAATATCTTAAAAGTTACAACAAATGCCGTTTATCATTACACAATTAAAAAAGTCAATCAGCAACATTTGTACCGACAACGCAAGTAAGACCAGAGAACGTTACAGTGCAGCAAAATAGGAACCCTTACGTATGAGTTACTAAGTCCAACGTAAGAGATAGCACCTCCTACGTAGGATATACTATTAAGTCCTACGTAAGAGGTACTAAGTTCTACATAGGAGCTACTTAATCCTACGTAGGAGATACTTAGTCCGACGTAGAAGATAGTAAGTCCTACGTAGGAGATATTTGAGATACTAAGTCCCACTTAAGAGAGACTATGTCCTATGTAGGAGACGATAAGTCATATTACATTTGAGATAGATAGTTCTATGGAGGAGATAGTAAGTCCCGCGTATGAAATAGTAAGTCCTTTGTAAGAGATAGTAAGTCCTACGTAGAAGATAGTAAGTCCTAGGTAGGATTTAGTATCTCCTTCGTAGGAGATAATAAGTCCTTCATAGGAAATCCCAAGTCTAACGTAGGAGAAACTAAGTCCTACCTAGGAGATACTAGTCCTACTTAGGAGTAACTAAGTCCTGCGTAGGATATACTTAATTCGTCCTACGTAGGAAATACTAAGTCATACTTTGGAGATGCTAAGTCCTACGTAGCAGATACGTAGCCCTACGTAGGAGATATGGTTAGTCCTACATAGGTGATAGTGAGTCCTACTTAGGACACACTAAGTACTACATAGAACTTGGTATCTCCTACGTAGGAGACAATAAGTGCTACGCAGGAGATACTTAATCCTACGCAAGGGATGCTTAGGGATTCTTACGTAGGAGATAGTAAGTCACACTTATGAGATCATTTGTGCCACGTAAGAGATACTAAGTCCTACGTAGGAGATAGTTCTGATACCAAATCCTGCATTGAAGATACGTCGCACGTAGGAGATAATAAACTCTACGTAGGAAATAGAAAGTCCTACGTAAGGTTTAGTAAGTCCTACGTAGAAGATAGTAAGTCCTACGTAGGATTTAGAATCTTCTTCGTAGGAGATAGTAAGTCCTGCGTAAGAAATTCTGAATCTAACATAGAAAAAGTTCTCGGCCTACCTAGGAAATACTTAGTCATACTTGGGAGATACTAAGTCCTTCGTATGAGTTATTAAGTCCTACGTAGGAGATATAGTTAGCCCTACGTAGGCGATACTAAGACCTACATAAAAGATACTAAGTCCTTCGTAGGAGATACTAAGTGCTTCATAGTCCCACGTGACTTGGTATCCCCGACGTAGGAGATAGTAAGTCCTACGTAGGAGATAGTATAACCTACATAGGAGATAGTAAAGTCATACGTCAGACAAATTGAAATCTCTCTTTTTTGGTACTGTACACACCAAGACCCTTCCATAGATATCTGCTAATGATGTATACATTGTACACTATTAGGCTATACAATACAATATGTTATAACACAAAATGTCTGGATTCGAATTTGCATTTCTAAAAATATACAGTTATTAATTGCTGTTAAATATTAACTAATATATAACATACTTTTTTTAATATGATTTTATTCTTAAATTTCTGGATTTCGTGCAGAAAGCCCCTTTTTCGGGTCTTCGTCATCTCTAAGGACCCGATATAAATATTTCAAAGCAGGCATGTCTAGTTGATTGCCCTGAATTAAAAAAAAATAATTGTCTGTTTATATTCTTTTATGTTTTGACGTTATTTATTAGCACTATTTAATTTATGTAATGGCAGTTAGTTAATTACTCACCTGCTAATTCCCTAAGATCTGTTCTGTCTCAGAGACCATAGGATTTTGCTTTGTCATCCGTTATTCCGTCATTTGGTCAGACCGTCTTGGGCATCCTTCAGGGGATTTTTGTATTACTTACTAGCACAAATGTTATCATGACAGTTAAACGGTCATTGTTATCCATCAAGCGATCTTAATACTAATTAGAACAAATGTTCCCTATAATAAGTCGGTATCTCATGCGCAACTGTCAGACCTATATCTCAGAGGTAAAAACAACAACATTTGGACGTCAAAGGTAAACAGTGTCGGATACATGTTCTGTTTCCTGTCCGTTCCATACCGCAGCCACCTTTCAACGAATTTAAAATAACTTGCCATAAGTTTTCCCCTTAAATAGTCAACTTGTTGCATGTAAAAGGCAGAACCATAGCTAAAAGATCAATGTCAAACTTGCAGGTTAGTAAATGGTTGTTTATGTTGTCATTAATAAGACAACGTTATTTGCGCAAACATCAAAGTCCATTAGTCATAATGTTAATGTCAAATTTAGAGGTCAAAGTTTAACAGGGTCTGTCTCATGTCAGCTCAATAACTCTACCATTCTACCATACATGAAGGGATTTTGAATTTTGCTCACAAATTCCCCCCCCCCCCCCCCCCCCGCCTCCCCCACCCCCAAAATTACATTTTTGTAGCGTAATGCGAAGCAAAAAGAACCCCTAGCTCAACGGTCAAGGTTACACTTAGAGGGTAGTAAAAAAAATAGGCAATTTTGTTGTCCAGTTACTTTTCATGCATGCATGGATATTCAAATAACTTGGGATAAACATTCTACATAACAAATTTAAGCATTTGTCATATTGAACAAAGCAAAAATAATTGTTGATTTATTATCACCAGACATACATTTTTTCAACTTACAACCAATTTAAGAATAAAACCATATTAAAAAAAGTATGTTATATATAAGTAAATATTTAACAGCAATTAATAACTGTATATTTTTAGAAATGCAAATTCGAATCCAGACATTTTGTGTTATCTTCTACGTAGGACTTACTAAACCTTACGTAGGACTTTCTATTTCCTACGTAGAGTTTATTATCTCCTACGTGCGACGTATCTTCAACGCAGGATTTGGTATCAGAACTATCTCCTACGTAGGACTTAGTATCTCTTACGTGGCACAAATGATCTCATAAGTGTGACTTACTATCTCCTACGTAAGAATCCCTAAGCATCCCTTACGTAGGATTAAGTATCTCCTGCGTAGCACTTATTGTCTCCTACGTAGGAGATACCAAGTTCTATGTAATACTTAGTGTGTCCTAAGTAGGACTCACTATCACCTATGTAGGACTAACCATATCTCCTACGTAGGGCTACGTATCTGCTACGTAGGACTTAGCATCTCCAAAGTATGACTTAGTATTTCCTACGTAGGACGAATTAAGTATATCCTACGCAGGACTTAGTTACTCCTAAGTAGGACTAGTATCTCCTAGGTAGGACTTAGTTTCTCCTACGTCAGACTTGGGATTTCCTATGAAGGACTTATTATCTCCTACGAAGGAGATGCTAAATCCTACCTAGGACTTACTATCTTCTACGTAGGACTTACTATCTCTTACAAAGGACTTACTATTTCATACGCGGGACTTACTATCTCCTCCATAGAACTATCTATCTCAAATGTAATATGACTTATCGTCTCCTACATAGGACATAGTCTCTCTTAAGTGGGACTTAGTATCTCAAATATCTCCTACGTAGGACTTACTATCTCCTACGTCGGACTAAGTATCTCCTACGTAGGATTAAGTAGCTCCTATGTAGAACTTAGCACCTCTTACGCAGGACTTAATAGTATATCCTACGTAGGAGGTGCTATCTCTTACGTTGGACTTAGTAACTCATACGTAAGGGTTCCTATTTTGCTGCACTGTAACGTTCTCTGGTCTTACTTGCGTTGTCGGTACAAATGTTGCTGATTGACTTTTTTTAATTGTGTAATGATAAACAGCATTTGTTGTAACATTTAAGATATTTTCTCAGCTATTTATATTTTTTATTTTATATATTGTCTCAAGGCTGAAATAGAAAAGTTATTCCTTGAATTCAATGCCTTTATTTAAACACATTCTATTCTTCCTCTTTTTACACAACTTATACAGAAGATACACACACCAACGTCGGAGAGAGAAATAGTAATAATGGTATGTTAATTAAAGAGCTATCTGTATATTTAATCTTGATGGTAAATTAATCAGACTGATATCTCATTATCGTATATATTACAAAGGAAGATATCCGTCATGAAAAAGAGCGTTCAGTCACAGACCAGAGAGAGCACTTTTAGAATATAGCTCGCTCTCAGAATAAAGAGATATTGCAATAATATAAACTTATCCTACAACCACTTAATAAATTGTTAAACTGTTTGCTATAGAGAAATTGTTGTTATAATCTTATGTGATTTCAACTGCATTTACAGACTGATCGTTATTCACGTAAAAAGATACCACCTACAGTGTGATTTGTTATATTTAGAAGACTTGTTGAAATCTTAAAAATAGGAGCTTAAAATGGATTCACACTGCATAGCTAGGCTTCATCGGTAGCCTAGTGGTAGAGCGTCCGCTTCGAGTGCGAGAGGTATTGGGTTTGATCCCCGGCTGCGTCTTACCAAAGACGTAAAAAAAATGGTACTAGTAGCTTCCTCGCTTTGCACTCAGCATTAAGAGGGTAGTGCTAGGACTGGTCAGCCCGGTGTCAGTATAATGTGACTGGATGGGGTATTATGTCTCGTGTCTACGGCGTGATATTCCAGTGAGGCATCACTATAAAGTTGTGCATTGTGCTCACTGCTACAAGTACACACCGTCGTTTATATGACTGAAAAATTGTTGAAAAAGACGTTAAACCCGAACACACACGCACACGCACACGGACACACATGCACGTACGCACGCACGCACGCACACATTAAGTACCCTGATATCCCGGAAATAAGCCGCGGCATATTTTTAATTTTCGTAAGGATTTGGTGGCTTATTAACAAGATCGGCTTATATTTAAGTCCGGCTAACTTTTGAGTCCATATATCCGGTAACGGTTTAAAAACCGGCGTATGTTAGAGTACCAAAATACTGCAGATACGGATTCATATTGTTTGCGTTTTAAACATCAACATCATAAAATACTTATACTTCTGACATGCCTGTTTCGTTACAATTTCTTAATGAAAATTATCCACTGCTAACAAACAAATACACCAATGATTTAATCGACAGACATTCTAAATTAGTCCTGGTGTATGGAGGTGTCTCGGTTTTATTTAGACGAAAGAAGACAAGCTATTGAATAAGTGTGTTCGTGCTTATATGGGGACATTATTAAAAACTGAAATCTGGCCAGATGTGGATAGAGGACCACCTAACGTGGCAGCGCCACAAAATAGGAACCATTAAATATGAGTTACTAAGTCGTACGTATAAGGTACTAAATCTTAAGTAGGAGATATCAAATCCTACGTAGGAGATACTAAGTCCTATGAAGGAGATACTTAGTCTTACATAAGAGATACTAACTCCTACTTAGGAGATACTAAGTCATACGTATGAGATATTAAATCCTACATTTGAGATACTAAGTCCTACGTAGGAGATACTAAGTCCTTTTTTCTTTTTGGAATTGTTTCACAAACGTGGAACAACCCGTTTATTTTTCATTTCAACATATATAATACAAATAACACACATTGACACTTAAGTATGAGACAATATATGAATTTTTCATCTGAGCAATACCTTCTTGATTACATAGTAACTTGAATACACAATCACATATTCTTAAGATATTAAGTCCTACGTAAGAGATAATAAGATACTAAGTCGTACATGAGGCAAATTAAAATCTCTCTGCTGGCACTAAGACGCTTCCATAGATATCAGACTTTTAGGTTAATGCCACAGTTGAGGTAATTAGTCTCCTAAGATAGGGGACTCTGTATTACGTATCAATACATGTTTAACATGTGTTTCTTGATTCATAACTTAATTTAATGCATAATGTGATCAGTTGAAAAGTATCGTTGATGTTACGTGTTAGTTCTTTCATGTATATGTATATGTGTCGGATTTACTGCGAAGCGTTATAGGCCCATTGAACCTTTGTATTGGTTTTGAAGCATGGATCGGTCAAGCTATTGCAAAAGATTCATATGCCTATACAGATTGATCATATGTGTATTGAAATAATATATAACATTTTGGCAAGAACTACACATATTTTCGTATTGTATATCTTCATTTTCAACACAAATAATTAGTTAAACTGCAATGCTGTCTATATTTAGACATATTAATTGCTTAGAGAACAGTAAATATACGTCTTGTTTGTACAAACGTCATATCTATACCTATATTGTATGAAGGCTATGAACGGCAAAATATTTTATATCAGCTTACCGTCTTTGTAACAATGGTTTTAAGTTATAAACTAAGTTATAAATTCAACATCCCATCTTTGAATTGTAAGCTCACCTGAGCATAAAGTGCTCGGGGTGAGCTATTGTGATCGCTCACCGTCCGGCGTCCGTCTGTGCGCCCGTCAACACTTTTCTTTAAACAACAATTCCTCTGAAACCATTTGGTAAAATTGATGAAACTTGGCCTGGATAATTCTTGGGTAGTCATCTTTCAAAGTTGCTCAAATGGTTTCGCTTGGTTGCACTTAGAGGCCATCAGAGGTAAAAATAGAAAAACATCTTCAAACGAAATCTCCTAAATCGCCAGACGGACTTTAAAATACTTTCACGCAAATTGTCATTGTGTGACGCTCTACCAAGAGTTTTTAAATTTTTCCGATTTGTCAAAAACAACAACAACAACATGGCCCCCAGGAGTCGCTGTCACTTTTCCCTATATGTATATAGTGGAAACTTTAAAAATCATTTTGTATGAAACTGCTGGCCCGATTTTAAAATTATTTTACACAAATGGTCCTTTCTGTGACCCTCTACCATGATTGTTCAAATTATTTTGATTCTTTAAAAAACATGGCCACCAGGGGTGTGGTCACTTCTTTCCTATAATATATATTGGAAACTTCAAAAATCTTCTTGTCATAAACAGCCGTCCCAATTTTATCATTGTTATTAACTGCTGTCCCTTTACGAAGCTTGTACAAACATACTATTTCATAATAATTTTACAGACATTTTCTTGCATAATCATCTTTAAAAACTGTTTAACCAAGCAGTATACCTCAGGTGAGTGATCTATTGCCATCATGGTCCTCTTGTTTCATATAGAAATTACTAGTGCCTATTTGACCAATGACGATTCCTCAACATTTAAGTCAGAATTAATGTTATCGGTATATATTCTTTGCGGCAGATTTTGGCCAAATCTGTATATTTGTCTGAGATACGAGCAAGACAAATGTTTGACTTTCGCTTGGCGTCTTATGAAATGTAAATATTAGAATTCTATGATGAAAAGTTGAATTTATCTTCCGATACTGTCTAACCCTTTGCAGACACTTTAAACTAAATATCACTGTTAAAAGACATTAACCGATGACATATTTCTGTCACGAAATGGCTGGGTAGTTATCACGATATCTATCTCCATGAAATATTTGCATTGTTTTCTGAAAACATAACAGCAACAAATAACTTTTATTTTCTCAAAACGTTTCGGTGCAAAATTTTGCGTCAATTCTCGAATATGCCATGAGGTAACGAGGTAGCTATTACTAGAATATAACTCTTTATATACCTCAAACAGTGATCTGCTCTTGAAAAAATCATTGTCTGTCGTTTAGATGCGCATTATCATATCATTTGGACTGCGCTTACTGACTTTTCTATCAGCAATGTGTTTGTCATATTGATTAACGCATTATAAACGGACTTTGATAACGACACGACAAACTTATTTGATCGCTTAAAGGTTGTTTATGTGACACTTAATTGGAATATTTCAATTTTTGAAAAAGGCAGCCATTTTATTTCCATTATAACAAAACAAAACGGCTCATTTCTTTATTTTTCAATATCCATTTGAACTATTTAGCATTTATTCTTTAAAACAATGTCTCTACTTCTTCCAGCAAGAACGAAATAAGTTATGACGATTTATATCTTGAACGGAAGCAAGTTAAGAAATTTATTTATTTAAAAGGGAACATGCTAAAAACATGCTAAATAATAATCTAGCATCTGTGTGAAATCGACTAAATAAAAACACTAAAATGGCTGAATCCATGATCAGCCATTTCTTTTATTTCAATCTGTTTCAGTAATGGTCCGATTTTAAAGTTATGCAGGGCTTGACGATGATTTATATAACAAATCAATGTATTGTTAGACCTTATACACAAATTGTGTCAATTGTTTTAAAAATGAATTTTCATGAAAAAATCAGCATAAAATATTAACACTGTACATGCAGTTTTTTCTGTAAATCTCAGCATGCTTTAACACATATCTAACCAAATTAATTTATTGGTGGGTGTTAGGGTATTTATATATATATACAGTCAAACCCGGCTGCAGAACCTCCCTTGGGGACTGAAAAATGCCGGTATTTGTGAAAACATATATTTTCTCAAGACAAGTGACGTGTGACCATAGTAAGCAGGTTATATTTTTTGGAGGCTTTCTACAGTACGGGTCTGGCTGCATAAGGGAGTTCATCGGTTCTAAGACAAAAGTGAATGTACCAAGTAATATAGCAAAAACAAAACAAACTTATGTGGGATAAGGCCGTGACTTTATTGTAAATTTTCAAATGAAAATTATGGCATATTGTAAATATATAGCATGGTATATATGAAAATGATGAGAAAATATGAAAGACAAAGCTCCAGCTAAATGCCTGGAAGCAACATAGCACGCGAAAGGTGCAGAAAACTATGAAAATAAGCGCAGAACATACCAGACCTAATAGGAAATTTGTAGGTTCTAGTACTTCGCACTAATGAGAAACGAGGCAAAGATGCTCTCACCGATCACTATGACATGAGATGATATAATCAACAAAAATATTCTTCCTAGATTAAGTAAATGCGAAAAGAAACATAACACCAAGATCAAAAATAAAATCTGATGTAAGTCAAGAAAGTCTTCAGCAAACAAACGCACAAAATTATTAAAATACTGTATTGAAAAAATTGTTTCAATGTAATATATGAACAAACGGACCGGTGCGAGGGAATGGTTATAGCAAACTATGCTACAATAATAATATAATCCATCCAAGCGATTGACTGAGCTAACCAGCAGACTGGAAACGTAAAAAAAACAGGGGGATTTACATGTCTGTTTCAACATAACCCATGTGTTAGAGGTTTGTAGCAAAGTGATCCACAAATTATAAAAATATGTACGGACCTACACGTACATATAACAAATGCAACTTTCGATGATCACTAATAATCGTATGGCCGATAAGTTGAACACCCTGTTTATATAAGGACACAGTCAATCTATGGACAGGTGAATGGCCGACCACATGGTACAAGGCCCCCTCTAACGGTAAAGAGGCCCGCCCAATAACACCAATAATAAGAGATGACCAACCGAGCGCGAGGTTGCAGATACGAGAAGGTCAACCTAGACAAGTGAGCTTTTATTTTGATACTGCCGTAGTATACAAGAATAAAATATTTTGTGGATCACTAAATATTGCTCACAACACGGACAAAAATTAAAATGAAATTAGAATTGACTTGAGCCAAACATTTTAATAAAGAAGACTTTCTTTACTGTATCCCGAATAAAGATTACAATTTGTAAGCGCCATTTAAGTCACGACAATAAAAATAATCTAAATTGATGAAATCAAATCAATGCAAATAATGTATGTTTACTAATAAAATCAAGTTTATATACGCATACACGCCTTATTTCTTTCCTTCTACTATATAACTAATACCAACTGGTTTCAAAGATGGTGGTTAACTACTGTTCATATAACAATCAATAATCCCAATAACACAATGCATCAATAGAACGCCTTCGAAATAATATATATAGACAGAAATATCATAATTCTTTCCAAATATGCATGTACTTAAGCAATCAATATGCCGAAAGAAACATAAATATATCGGACTATTTATGAACATATGCAGTAAGACAGAATACAGAATGGACAATTCATATGTAATATGACAAATACTTGTCATGTTATCTTAATCTTTACGCATTATTATTATTATAATTATTATTTTTTGTTTTAATTTCATCCAAAAAACTACCCAGAAAGACAGGTTAATCGTATGCTGCGAGCCGGCTGCCCCAACCCTAACTCTTCTATTTTTTATGATATTTTATATATAGAGAGGGGGAGGTAGGGAGAATCCGAGGCTCTGACCAGCGAAAAGGCTCTCTCCACCCCCTGCTTTCCGAGTATTTTACTATCATCAATGTTTCTAGTAGATAAAATAATGTGGCCAAACAGACAATAAACAACACGAAAAACTGGGTAATGTTCATGAGCTGTGATCGAATTATAAATCGATGTACAAAACGATGTCCTACAAAAATATTTCAATTATGTTTTTTTTTTTTTTTTTTTTTTTTTTTTTTTTACAGAATAAATGACATAAAGACCATCTCCTCATATTTCTGCAAATACAATGCCAGAATTTGTCGAACCTGCATGCTATCGCTTTGTGTACTAAACCCGCACTAATTCATGATATCTTCATGCTTAAATTCAAACCAAATTTAACAAAAAACAACAAACAAAGTACCAAAAAGAAAAAGATAGTAACATTCGGAATGTTTATAAATGAAAACATGCAGTTAAAAAATCAAGCCGGTTTCATTCAACCGTATTGTTCCATGATGATTAAATGTACCAACAGAAGCATACTAGCAAAATTGAGTTTATACACACACACTGTAAAGAGTTTGTTACTAATATACCATAGATTACAGAAGCGGCGTGACATGTTTGGTGCAGCAGTACATTTTATGGCAGGGTTCAGCAGTATAGATTCACATTGTGACCCTGAAACAGATTAAACTTGACGGCAGAAATATGTTAAAAAACAACAAAGTTAATGTAATGGGAAGGGTGGGAGGGAATTTTTGTAAACGATCTGTCCTCTACGGATTTTCGATAAAGAATGTACTTGTCACTGCACTAAATTTGCCCATGAAAATCCCGTGGGATTAAAAACTTGTCAGACTAGTATTTGAACTGATACGACTATAAATACAAATACAGGTGCGGATTAGCAGTGAGGCGTTATGTTAGACAGGACGATACCCACCAAAATTAAAACAATTTATTTCATAAGAGAACATAAAGTTACTTAATTTATTGGTGGGTGTTAGGGTATTTATATATATATACAGTCAAACCCGGCTGCAGAACCTCCCTTGGGGACTGAAAAATGCCGGTATTTGTGAAAACATATATTTTCTCAAGACAAGTGACGTGTGACCATAGTAAGCAGGTTATATTTTTTGGAGGCTTTCTACAGTACGGGTCTGGCTGCATAAGGGAGTTCATCGGTTCTAAGACAAAAGTGAATGTACCAAGTAATATAGCAAAAACAAAACAAAATTATGTGGGATAAGGCCGTGACTTTATTGTAAATTTTCAAATGAAAATTATGGCATATTGTAAATATATAGCATGGTATATATGAAATGATGAGAAAATATGAAAGACAAAGCTCCAGCTAAATGCCTGGAAGCAACATAGCAGCGCGAAGGTGCAGAAAACTATGAAAATAAGCGCGAACATACCAGACCTAATAGGAAATTGTAGGTTCTAGTACTCGCACTAATGAAAACGAGGCAAAGATGCTCTCACCGATCACTATGAATAGAAATATATAATTCAAAATATTTCATTTAGTTAATAAAGATTTACAAATGCCAATACCGAAATACTATAATAAAATTGAGGAATCAACATTTATCAAAAAAATCGCAAAACGAGGTATGCATGAATACGTTTAAAAAATTGTTTCAGCAGGTCATTGAAAAACAGTAAAGGTCTAGAGCTGAAATTGCCTTTTGCTATGTACCTTAAATTTTTAAGTGTAATAAAATCTATGAAACCGTGATATTTTACATATTGTATATTTAAATGTTACAATGAATCATCAGGTACATGTGATATTATCCATGTTTTACTATAAGCACCAGGTCTAATGAACCTTTGTAGTTCAAGTCAAAATGTATTAATATATTGGACTTAACGAAATCAAGCGAACGTGAGGAGCACAATAATGATACCAATAGCCAAATGAACACCCTTTAAAGAAGTCTCTATCTGCCACTGATTGTTACGTCATAAACAGAATTGCAGACCTTCCGTGACGTCTTCTTTGCACTTCATATTATTGAATTATTATTCATCCATTATTGTATTAATTATATTATTATCTTAAGCATTATCTATATTGAATCAATCCTTTACACTTTTTCGATATTTTTGATTATTGCGTTTTCCATAAAATGCATTTTTATTACTTATTTATTACATGCAGGCAGTTAAGTAATCAATCAACGGACCTAGATAAACGGATTTAATAAAATTTAACCAGACAGAAGTTACTTTCACAAGGTGCCCATAATAGTACAAGACCCATCAGCCCCTATAATTCTAAATAAGAATTGGGAAATAGCCGGATAGACATATGTTTTCTGCAACCTTATACAGATTGACCTTTTATGCTGGTTTAACATTGACGTAATGGATTATTCGTTCAAAGGTAGGTAAACTCGTCATAAAATAATATTGCAATCACTTAGCGTTAACAAAACTGATAACCCATATATATTTTAGCATTAAGAAATACATTTAAAGCTGAATTGTTCAAAATAAACAACATCTGTATTAATATTATAAAATCCTTGTATATGAATACTTTTGCAGAAACAAACATAAGATTAGCAGATTCGGTTCATGGGAAAACATCTCGTTACTTATTTCCCAGTATAGTGTGGTTATTCCATTTAGTCAGAATGTTTGTTTTTTTTTCAATAATCCAACGTTCTCCTAATTCGTTGTGTTGCTGCGCATTTAATTCTCATGTATAATATTTCAAAACAGTACCAGACTAAGTATGAAAAGCAATCTAGCTTTGACAGTCCGCAAAAGTTTCTACCCGTTTGAAGAGCTTATCATAATTTTCATACAATGAATAAATAATATTCCATAAAATCGGAATTATATGATTTAAACATGGACTTCGGCTTTAAGAAATATTTAACTTAGAATGTACAGTATGTTATTATTTTCATAAGCTCACTTACCATATTATTTACATTAAAGTTGAATCTAGTTTACTGTGATGTTAAAATTGAAAATATATTTTAATTTCTTTCGATATCTAACAAACGCAGCTAACCAATTGTTACTTATGAAACATCCAATTATACGTATCTTTCTTGTCAGTGTTAAATTAATAACGCCATCTCATAACCCATGAACGTCTATGCCAGTTAGTAATCAAGTTATAACCATTTCGTTCCTGGAACGTAAAAAGCGTAAGCTAAATCACCTTATATACCAATTTTCCTATGCAGTCTCTACGAACACTCAACATACAAATACATAGTTCAAAACATGGAACCAATTAATTGAATGTCGCTCAATGCTAATCGGATGTTAAAAATAATGACGTTTCAGCATGCTTTTTCATTGAAGCATAAATTAAAGTATAATTTTGACATGGTAAAATCATATAATTTCCTGTAATTTGATTTAATACATAATAGTTTGTAATTTTTTATTTTTTTTTTTAAATTTATTAGGCTCAAAGCAAAATTCTTTGTTAACCAGCGATCTAATCATGTACAAAATATTCCGCAACAATGTACGTTAAATGCATAAACCTCAATACACCTCGGGTGAACGTACTCATATGTACATTGATAGTCCCTAAATAATTATGCGAGAAATGTATAGGATAACGTACTGCATTTTTGCGCATGTACATGCAACAAAAAAGATGACGTCTCTGGACCTGACACGTAACCATGACGGTCGAACTGTGAGTGTTTGTCAGCTCACTATGTCTGTTAATTTTAATATTATATTTTTATAACTAAATTACATTCAGACGATTCATCAGTGATGAATAAAACCAAATAACAATTCTGCTGATGTACGATGAACACGTGTCTCCATACTTTCCAGAGAAATTCAAATGCCGTATAAACGAAAGTTCAGCAATCAAATTTAAGCGACATCAAAAAATATTAATGTTACTCATCTCAATTGTGAATTTCAAAACAGTAGAGCTGCGTTTTCCGTCGTAATCTTCTTTAAATTTTTGTAAACGATCTGTCCTCTACGGATTTCCGATAAAGATGTATTTCACTGCATAAATTTGCCTGAAATCCGTGGGATTAAAACTTGTCAGAACAGGATTGAACTGATACGATAGGTATATTTAAATACAGGTGCGATAGCACATGAAACGTATTTAGAATGAGATACCCACCAAATTAATTAAATTTATTTCATAGAGAACATAAAGTGATTATTTAATGTATATTACGGTCTAAATTTTGTTTTAATTCAGCTGTAAGGACGAATTTCTAAACCAAATGAGGAAGTTAAAGTATCTATTATTTATCTCAACAGTGGTTTTTGTAATAAATTAATTTCCTACTGTTTGGACGTTACAACTGTGATTCGACCCTCATAGGGAAAAGGACGTTCAAATGATACAAACTTACGCGAAATGTCAAAATCAAGGTCGCTAAAACTACAAAAGTAAACTAAAATGATTACATTTAGGCTGTTTAATAAATTTCAAATCCGTTGGCTAAAGTAAATTTTAATAGGATATTTTCACAATTGTTGAAATTTGCGAAATTATTATCTCATTTAATGCCGATTGTACGAAAATACATAGTGTTATTATTTCGTTAAATAACAAACATATCCCAGATTATCTGAAGTGTACGCAGTAACATTGACAATCGCAGATTAAAAAAAGAGTTAAGTCTACCCTGACTAAAATGAAACTGGAAATTCCAAACATTTTATCACCAACGAGTTAATAAATTGTTTTGTAAGAGTTTCAATGATGCCATATGCAAAGCACTTTACGTGTATTGAGGGCCACTCAACATTTTATGCAAATAAATTCGCCAAAACGAGGGAGCAGTGAATACACGTTTACTCAATAGGTACAGCAGGTCATTGAAAAAACAGTTAAAGTCTAGAGCTAGAAATTGCCTTTTGCTATGTACCTTAATTTTTAAGGTGTATCAAAAACTATGAAACTCGCTGCATATTTTACATATTGTATATCTTTAAATGTTACAATGTCATTCAGGTACATGTACATATTATCCAATTTGTTTGATTACTATAGCAAGGGTCATCATGAAACCTTTTGCTAAGGTTTCAGTCAAAATGTAAATTTTCTATTTATTTTGAACGAACATCAGGCGAACGGACGGACGGGCTGGAAAGAATAGGAAACAATAGCCATAAGACTTTCAATTAGAAGAGTTTACTGCCACTGACTTGTTACGTCATAAACAGAATATGCTTGAACGTTTCCCGTGGGCGTCTTCTTTGCATTCATATTATGAAATTATTATTCATATCATTATTGTTATTATAATTATTTTTATTATCATTAACATTATTCTCATAATTGATTCAATTCTGTTTTTCAACCTAAATTTTTGATATTTCTTGATTATTTCGTTTCCATATCAATGCATTTTTATTACTTATTCTTTACATGCAGGCAGGTTAAGTAATGCTGCAACGGACCTAGATAAATCGGGATTTAATAAAATTAACCAGGTACAGAAGTTTACCTTTCAACACAAGGTGCCCCCAATAGTGCCGATCCCGACCATGCCACGGCCGCTCCTATAGCTAAAAATAAAGACAATTGGGGAGAATAGCCCGGGTTGACGACATTAGTTTTCTGCAGCCCTTATACCAGAGATTGACCGTGTTTAATGCTGGTGTTACAATTGCTGAGTTTAAAGGATTATTCGCATCAAAACGTACAGGCTAGAACTGCGTCTAAAAAAAAATGTGTTGCATTTCATTAGCGTGTAACAAAACTGTAACCCAAATCCATTTTAGTATTTAAAAAATACATTTAAGCTGAATATTGTTCAAAATATAACAAAAAATCTGTATTAATTTTTTATAAATCCTTGTATATGATAATCATTTTTCAGAACGGGGAAACCCTGCAAAGTATTAGCAGATTCGGGTTTATGGGAAAACACTCGTGGCCCCTCCCAAGTATAGTGTGGCTTATTCCATTTAGCTCAGAATGTTTGTGTTTTTATTTCTATAACACCGTTCTCCATAGTTTTTGTTGTTTTGCTGGATTTTATTCTCATGTAAAATACTCTCAGAAACAGTAACCAGACTTAAGTATGAAAAGCACATCTACCTTACTTGAACATGTCCGCATTATATTGTTTAACAGTTCTGAAAGAGCTTTTTAATTTCTTACAATTTAATTAATAATATATCTATAAATCCGTGAATTATTTTATTTAAACATGACGCTTTCGTGCTTTAAGAAATATTTCTACGACTTAGAAATGTGACAGTATTGTTATTAATTTTCATAAGCATCACTTACCATTTACTGTTATTTCATTACAACAGTTGAGATCTAGGTTACCCTGCTGATGTATAAAATGAAAATATATCTTACATTTCTTTCGATATCTAACAAACAGCAGCTAACCAATATGTTACATTATGGAAAACATCCCAAAATACACGTATCTTTCTTGTCAGTGTTAATGTTTAATGCCATGGTACGAACCCCAAATGGAACGCTCTTTTTCCCGTATAGCTAATCAAAATTTTAAATAGCAATTTCGTTTCCCGGACACGTAAAAAAACGTAAGCTTTCATTACCTTTTTACATACCAATTTTCCTATGCAGTCTTTTACGAACACTCCAACCATCTGACTGAAATACTGTTGAAAACGGCATGGAACCAATTAATTGATTGTCGCTCCTTTCTCATCGGATCTTTAAGCTGTAAAAAAGATTATGCAGCAAGCTTTTTATCATTTGAGCAAGATATTTAAAGTATAATTTTGACAATTGGTAAGAAACAACCAAATGTTTTATTTTAGTTGATTTAATGACATAATAGTTTTTTAATTTTTTTATTTTTTTTTTTAAATTATATTAGGCTACAAAGCAAAATTCTTTGATTAATCCCAGCGATACTAAATCATGTTTTCAAAATATTTCCGCAACAATGTACGTTAGAAATGCATAAACCTCAAAACATCGGGTGAAACCAGTACATGCATATTGTACATATGTTTTAAAATCCCTAAATAATTATGACCGAGAATAATGTATAGGAACTAACGTACTGCATTTTTGCGCATGTACATGCCAAAAAAAAAAACGCTCCCACCACACCCATGTTTTACCTGTGAGTGTTTGTCCCGCTCATAAGTCTGTTAATTTTATTTATTTATTTTTTTATAACTAAAATTCACTTCAGACTGATTCACTCAGTGATTGATAAAACCAAATAACCAATATCTTGCTGATTGTACGATGAAACACGTGTCTCCATTACTTTCCAGAGGACATATTCAAATGCCCTATAAACAGAAAGTTCAGCAATCAAAATTTAAGCGCAGACATCTAAAGAAAATATATTTAAAGTTACTCATCTCAATTGTGAATTCTCAAAACAGTAAGAGCTGCAGTTTTCCGTCGTAATCTTCTTTTAAATTTTTTTAAACGATCTGTCCTCTACGGATTTCCGATAAAAGAAATGTACTTGTCACTGCACTAAATTGCCCATGAAAATCCCGTGGGATTAAAATTGTCAGACTAGTATTTGAACTGATACGACTATAAATACAAATACAGGTGCGGATTAGCAGTGAGGCGTTATGTTAGACAGGACGATACCCACCAAAATTAAAACAATTTATTTCATAAGAGAACATAAAGTTACTTATTTAATGTATACTTACGGCTCTATTTTTTTTTAATTCAGCTGTAAGATCGAATTTCTAAACCAAAAGAGGAAGTTAAAGTGATCTATTATTTATCTTTCATCGTGTTTTATAGATAATAAAATTAATTTCCTACCTGTTCCGATACCGATACGAACTGTGATTCGACCCTCATATAGGGAAGAAGGACGCTAAATGATACAAACCTTACGCGAAATGATTCAAAATCAAGGCTCGCTAAAACTTACAAAAGTAACACTAAATGATACATTTTAGGCTAGTTTAAAAAAGTTACAATCCGTTGTCGCTAGAAGATACAAATTTTCAATAGGAGAATTTTCACATTTGTTGACGATTTCGCGAAATTATTATCTCATTTTATGCACGACTTGTCACGAAAATACAATTATAGTTTTTTATGTTTCCTGTTAAATAAACATATACATGATCCCAACTGTATTCTCTTGAGTGCTCGCCAGTAACAATTGTACACTCGCAGTATTAATAAAAAGAGTTAAGTACCCTGACTAAAATGAAAACTTTGCGGTAAATTTGCCGCAAACATTTTAGTTCACCAGAACAGAGTAATAAATGTTTGCAGGAGTTTGCCGGCAGTGGCGATCTTTTGGCAAACGTTTCTGTGATTTTGCGGCAAACTCACCACAGACTTTACTGGATGAAGAGTTTGCCATAACATCGCCAGAAACTTTATCACATGATTTTGTTCACCAAAACGTCACCAGAATCTTATTATTTACGTCTTCAAACATTCGCCATAATCTTTTAATTATCTGTGTCAGGATACGAGTTATATGTCCCAGGGAAGTGCCTTTGCCTTTAGGATCTTAAACAATGAAATTGGTCCAATCGCTAAGGTGACTATGTCTTAGACTAGCTGACAAAATGTAGAATGTCCTTTGTTAAAACGTACAGCTGGTGATACCATATATCTCGTATATAAAAATTTCCTATAGCTACCTTGCCTAAATGATTCGTGTACCAATGATTTGTAAATTATTTCAAATCGGAGCTCAGTAATTTCAGAGATCAGGCAAATTACTAAATCTAAATTACGTATAGTAATTCATGTATCCCAATAAAGAAAGGTTTTGAAACAGTAAACATCTTTTGGCATCTTTATCGAATGCTCTGAAAGACCTAAAAAATAATTGTTCGTTTTTTGCTGACGTATGAACTATATAAAATAAAATTAATACTACCTTTAACGTATTGAATTATATAGCTTTCCTGCTTCATTTACCATGAAACACATACATTTTTCTACTTATAAAATGACAAATATCGCAATACGACCTCCTCTCGGTGATAAAATATTTACGTGATTGGGAACGTATACCGACATTGGTGAAATTGTAGTTACAAATGCCGTTACTACCTTCCTCAATACATACGCTATAAAAGTAGTTCAGTACTTCTATGAAATTCAAGGGTCTGAGAGTAAACAGATCGATACCATTCATTTAGTATAATTATGCAATAAATGTGAACATTTGATTTGTAAGTGAAAAAGTTTGCAGGGATTGTAAGTTCTTGTAAAGAACTTTGTCTACGCGTCGTACTACTTTACGAGGTAAATATTTATCACGTGACCAAGACCAAGAACACAGTGTTCCGGTTCAGCGCCACTTATCCCCATGCATGCACCTTAAAAGTTGTTCAATACTTTCAATGAATTGAAAGATATGAGAGTAAGCAGATCGATGCAATTCATTATGGATATGCAACATATATAAACACTAATTAATTTCTAAATAAAAAATGTGGTTTTAATCGGATATACTTGTAAATTTTATAAATATATTGATTTTTGTCTACGCGTTGAACTACTTTGAATACGCGGTAAATATTTGTCATGTGACCAAGGCGAATGGCACACTGAAAACTATATTAATCCGTTAAAATATATGTCGTCGGAAGCACCAATCTTTATAACGTCAAAATCATGGATATAGATTTTTATAAAGTATCTGCAAAAATAAAGTCGTCCCTCATGATCAAAAATGCCATTAGGGTCCTTCCAAATGCATTGCAATCTGCACATACTTTGTTTGTATGCTGGACAATGGTTATGTGAAGTTACAGTAAGATATAAGCAATAGTAACAAAGATATGACGGAAAAGCAAGGTTGCCGGAAAACTTTAAAATTAAAAATAACCCAAGTATAACACCTTGGTGACCTTGACCTTATGTATAATGGGCCCAGCCCCTGCCCATACTTCGATGCTGGACAATGTTTATGTGAAGTTACAGTAAGATATAAGTAATAGTAACAAAATTATGACAGAAGAACATCTTGGTGACCTTGACCTTGGGTATAATGGGCCCAGCACCTGCTGTTTTAAAAAGCTGTTTATAAATGTCACTATTTTCTTGATCTATTTATCCATAAATGTATAACTTTAAATACGTAGAGAGACCACCTGGGAACACTTTTTTATTTCACAAGGGTGGTCTTTACAGACTTATTTTAGCTAATTTAAAATAAAGTGACAATTAAAACTGAATTATGTTCGGAAGGCAATGAGGATTTGAAATTGTAATTCATTATTTGCGTATTGCAACGTCTGCTACTAGGGTAGTCAGTCTAGCAAGTAACATTTTCATGTATTTTTAAATTATAACTATTAAATGTTGATTATTACAATTTAATCGTTTCTCATGGCATTTACATGTTGGCAATATTGTTCTCATAATTTTGGCTGATTACTCATTTTCACAAATGACTTTACAATGATAAAGGAAGATAACATTTCAAGCATTTATAAAAATCAGTCTAGGTAGTAGTTGTTGCATTTCTGATAAATTCATGTTTGTTTATGTTGTTCATATGCAAGTGACTTTTTCATGGCTATTTATACAGTTGTGCGTCAGACCTCGCACTTTCTTATACCTACAAGTAAATTTCATCCTTTCCCGTCATGCTTCATTGTTTTCAGTAGCTTTCATCGTAAATGATTGTTAGTTTTCGTTACTTTCGGGCTACGTGAATTGTCAAACATTGTGTATCATTTTCCGGTCGCTTTCGAACAACGACTCGCGGATTGTAACGTTGTCGTCTCGCAAGCCCTGTTTAAAATGTGTCAGTGGCTCATTCTGAGTTGAACTCGCTTCAGTTCAGTTGTAATCCTGTTTCACTAGAGAGCAGCCGCTTGCTGAAACCGCTCTTGATAGCTTTCTTTAGAATCAGGTACAGATATCAGTAATTTCGATCACAAATTCTAGGAGCTTTGATTATCTTTTTATTGCTGTCAAAGGTAGATAAATACTTTTTTTAAGACTGAGCTCGGACATTTTTACTCTTTCTCCTTTACTTACCTATTCATATAAATTTATGGAGTTTTCTAAACTTGTTTAAACTTTAAGGTTGAGTCCATTTCCTACTCGTTGAATACGTCACAGTAAGTCGCTTGCTACCGTTAGGGACCACAGGATTCTCGTCACCAGAGGACTAGAACAATGCCCGACGTCGCCAGAAAGTCTAAGGTCGGAGTTTGATCAACCTAAGAACGAAATATTTAAGTTATCAGATATTCTCAACCTCGGACATTTCTAAATTAGCCTTACCCACCCCACCCTCTAGTTCAACACAGTATCTAAACCTATTGCATGTAAGCGGAGATACAATATCTAGAGATTTATGATGACAACGATATCTTATTCAGTGTAAATTATTTTTACAGAGCCCAGAGATAGACAAGGAAGTTAAATTAAAATTAGAATACATTTCACACTCGGATAATATGTACGGATAATGAAAATGATAGAAGTTAAGATGACCTGATCCAAAACAGTAAGTTGATGTTATTGAGTTTAGTAACACATATTTTCTGAGGTTATTTTTTAGCAGTGAGAGTATACAAATGATTATCTGGACAATGAAAGACCTATAAACCTTTGTCATGTGATATCATAGTGCTATAAATAAACGTCGGACTTCAATATTTTACGATTTTGACATTTCATATAGTCCGACGTTTTATCGAAAGTATGAATTTCCCGGTAGAGCTTTCCGCAAAAGTTATTGCGGAAGGTTTTACAAGTTCACGGTAGAAGTGGCTTGAAAGCGATAGCTAAATACCAACAACGGACAAAGAAACATAATTTACACATCCATTGAACATACTGTCTTACTGAAGATATTGAAGATCAGTCCGCACTTTGAAAATGAAATTTACATCCATTCATTTTCACAACACAACACGAAACTGTCAAATCTTCTTTATTATAAAGAATAATTCTAGACGAAAAAATATTCTCACGGTCGGATTTAAAAAAAAATACGGCCCGTTACTAACGTATTGTCTACGTAGTATGCATATGTTTATAATCGATGGGTGTAATCAGCATTTATTGGTTGTCATTTTATTAAAAGTTACTTAAATTAGTTGTAAAGTCATATCAAAGCAGTTTAAAAGGCTAGACCACATGCGTTCGGCGGTACCCATGCGTTAAATAATGGCCGCAGATTTTCTACAAGTGTCGTAGGCTAAACGTATTTGTTTTCGTCTAAGCATGTATAATTGATTCTATATATTTAGTCGGTGTTGTATTGTTCATGATATTTCAATAAATTACGCTAAAAGATTCTGTGAAATGCGTCGGGGAAATGATTGGTGGTGCAGTTTTAGTTACGGTAAACCAATGTTTCATGTATTTGAGAGTTTTTCTACATTACACTTCAATAAAATAAAATCGTAATCTGTGCTATGCAAATGGTTGACATTCGATTAAACTTGACACAGGGACATGTTGAACGTCCAAATATTAAAAGGCGCTATTGAACTAGTGATATCAAGAAATGAAAGTTGATAAATACCGCCTGATCTTAAGGCAGTATTTGTTGACTTTATTAATTTAAAAATAAATGTTAAGTATTTGTTTTGTAATTTGTAATTCAGGTCACGTATTTGATTAAAGTTAAATTAAAATATAAATCACACTATCGGATATATTCAGAGACCTGTTACAACTTGTATTAATTTTGTCATAAATGTATGATATTGCTATAAATAAGTTGTTATCTGATACACAATTTTTAACCAGGTCAAGTTAACGTTTATCATATTATCATTTTATTTTCAGTTCAAATACTGAACTTCCGTACAAAAATGGAAGTATCTGGTCGTAGGACACATGGTGCGTCAGGACGGCAACCATTTGCCGAAGAAGGGGAACTATTCTGTCAGCCGTGTAGCGGTGATGGTGATTGGGTGGTTGCCATGGGATACTGTCAGAACTGTAATGAATACTTCTGTGCTGCATGTCTAAGAGTTCATCGGAAACAATCCATGAGCCGAAATCATGTTATCTTAGAAGGCAAAAGTATGCCGAAATCTCTGGTACCGGAAATAGACGTAGAACTTTGCTCCGAGTTATGTGAAAAGCATACCCATGAAATAGTTAAATTCTACTGCTCCTCTCATGATACAATAGCATGCGGTGATTGTATGGTCTTAGAACATAAAGCTTGTAAAGTAGAACGAATCCAAGACATCTCATGTAACTACTTCAACGGCCGAGAGCACACAAAACTGCTTGAAACAGTGGGAGAATTCCTTCAAAATCTGAAAGATTTAGGGGCTTGCATACAATTAGCAGAGGAAGATATGAACGCAACATATTCCAAGGCTATGGCTGACATAAAAACATTTAGGAAAGAAGTAAATATTTATCTAGATGAAGCTGAAGCGGAGATTATGGCTGAAGTGAAGAACTGGAAAAAGAAAAATGGAAAGACATTTTCAGAATTGAACAATAATAAAATATCAATACAAAATGAAATCAAAGAATTAAAAGAAAAACTAAAGCTTCAATCCAAAAAGGCGAACGCACTTTTTATGGCAGCCAAACAAATGAAAAAGAGGATGACTGGGATTGATACCAGCATTACGCAAATGTTCCAAAAAGGCCAGACTCAATCATTTACGTTTGAACCGTCTTCTGAAATAAAACAAATTGTTTCTTCGAAGGTTCCGCTTGGGAAGCTGACAGAACAAATCTTACAGAGAAACCCCCATAATAAATTTAATTTAGATGATATGGAGCCTCAGTTTGATGGGGAGATAAATATTAAGACATATGAAGATAAAGCGGACTGTAACATTATAGCATCTGCTCTTATTTCACCAAGTCAGATAGTACTTGCAGACTATCAAAACAAATGTTTGAAAATGGTTGATATTGAACAGAGGAAACTATCCATAGGACATGAACTGTGTAGTAAACCAGTTGATGTGGCTGTTGTATCCAGGAACCTTATAGCAGTTACGCTTCCAGATAAACAGAAAATACAGTTTCTGACTATCACTCAGGAAAACACACTTACTGAAAGTCATGTTATTAATGTGAATGGCAACGTTCGAAAAATTGCTTATCAAAATGATAAACTAATCATTGGGTATATTGACAAAATTGAAATTCTGAAAATGAATGGGAATGTTGTGAAAACATTACCTTCAACATGTTTATCATGGATAGCGGGTATAGCATTTTCTCATGATTCATTGACATTCTATGTCTCTGACGATTCTGGAAAAGAATCTTCAGTTTATAAATTCGACTTTGATGGCAATGTACTAGCAACATACAATGATAAGACACTGCAAAAGGTTAGAGGACTCACAGTGACACCAGATGGTACAATGCTTGTATGTAACTCGACTAGAAATTGTAGCATTCACATGATTTCACCAGCATGCAAGAAAATCAAGGAACTTCTACAGCAGAATGAACATGTTCAATACCCGTATTCTGTTTCATACTGCTGGCAAACAAACAAACTATTTCTGAACACAAAGCAATAGTTGACTCTAAACTGAACAGTATGTTGCAAATTTATCAGATGATGTAAATGTTAAACTAATAAAAAAGGGTCCTCATTATATTTGATGACAAACTCCCTGCTGAATTCCACTATTAAGATAACAGTCAAGTATGTGCTAAAATCAAGTTTGTATTTAGACCACCTGTCTCTAAAGACAATAATATGTTTCATTTCCTATTTCTATTTGTGAATGAAAATATCTGCAAATAAAAAACAAAGTATTTTGCCAACCTCCCCTCACCCTCTCCCTCTCCTCCCAACAGTGGTCTTTATATGCAGTTTTGACTGTTTGAATATTGGTATCACTGTGTATTTTGCCAGTATTTTATTTTTACATATTCTGTGTATATTGAGTCTTATCTGAAGTTTTGCTTCAATTTGTACTACACTGTATAGTCATTGTATTGTATCAATAAATCGTGTAAACATTCCTGCTTTTATTCAATGCATTTTATTATATATTTTTCCAGCGTTAATATAATATTATTTTCTTACAGACATTGTTTACAGAGTGATTGCATGTTCTGGTGTGCTGTCTTAAACGAAACATTGAAAGTAAATCATTTCTAGATTTCTAGACTAACAAGAAATGCACGTTTTGCAAATAACCTCCTTCTGGTTAATATATGTACTAACTTTGAAGTCGTACAAAGATTTAAGATCTGCAATAGAAAAAGTGAGCTAGAATTTCCGATGCTGCGTAGAGAAATGGGGACATCATTTTTTTGAGAAAAATGCCTAGAAAAAATGTGAAATCATCCTGAAAGATTTATGCTAGAACTATATATAGATCTTGTTACAATTTGAAGAAGATACATATTTTATTTATCAATATTATTGGGAAGTTTTACCTGAAATTGTAATTAAAAAGCGAAAATACATCATAAAAGATCAAGATCAAAGTTTTTGGTCCATATCATATATGATATTCATGATAATAAGAATACATTCCTTTTAAAAAAGTCCCTCTGCCGGTGTCTAAATGTATTTCTTTTTTTAAAATCGCATTAAAACTATATTAAATTCTAAGCGAAACGTTGAGCAATAAGAGCAACATAAAGCTACTTGTTGCTTTGTCACTAGAAGTGACTTCATCCCTGAATTAAATTGATGTTTTAGACTCCGTGTTATCTTATTGTATCGTGTGTATCCTATCTTTTGCACGCAATGTAATCTTAATGTATCGTGTTTATCCTATCTATTGCACGCACATTGCGTGTTTAAGGTAATGGATCCGTAATGACAACCGGAAATTTCCGTTTTATTACGGTTTCTCCTGATACGACTTCGGCATTCTCCGGTTTTAACGGAAAGCCGTGTACTCACTGAGCTATATACATGTCTGAGAGTGAGTGTGTAGTCGTACGAAAATGACCATGACTTTTAAACAACTACTGTGTTAACAGAAGTATTGGATTAGGGTTTATAACAAAACATTGACAGACAAAACATCGACAATTCCAGGTTTTCTCCTGATACGACTTCGGCATTGTCCGGTTTTAACGGAAAGCCGTGTATTCATTGAGCTATATGTCCGAGAGAGAGAGTGTGTAGTCGTACGGAAATGATCATGACTTTTAAACAACTACTTGTACTGTGTTAACAGATGTATTGGACTAGAGTTTAAAACAAAACATCGACAGACAAAACATCGCCACGGCATTTCATCGACATGATGGAACATCGATCCGACACTTAAGTGATACGGCCAAACATAGAAAAAAAAACACCGACAGAATATCGACAAATATCGAAAAACACCGACAATTCAACGTCTGATTGATCAGGTGCACGGTTGTGTCCCCTATAAATTCTTATGTCGTCGTCGGCAGGGAGTTTCAGCAAGAGGCCAGTCAGATACAGGGCACCATACTGCAGGACTTCAGTACTAAAGGAGTCATTGCTCCCTACCACCATTGTCCTTTGGAACTAGCTCCCACAGAGCCTCGTTGTAGTACCCACCTTGGAAGCCTTCAAGGACGGGATCGCGGCTGCAATGTAACTTCACCACTAATTGTTTTTATCCTGCTTGGGACCCTCCCTCACTTGTGTATATAGTCACCACGATTCAGTCAATTTGCACTGCACCGATACCGGAAGACGAAGAAGAAGAATAACTCTTCCATTGCAATCTAAACGAATGCATCTCCAACAGGTTTTAGTATCTTCGGATCGATCTTTGTTATCAATGAAACCATCGTTGCACAACTGTTTTTGTTTTTTTTTCTTTTATGCAAAGTTACATATTCCATTGCAAGATCACAAATGAGTAAGAAACATAAATAGATATATATTTGAAAGGGGTGAGTGGTTAGCTATTCCCGCGGGTTTATGCATTTAAGCGTGTGAGAAGAAACCAAGTCTTTTCACTTACCGTTAATAATAAGGGAGTCGAGTGGGGGTGTGTGTGGGGGGGGGGGGGGAAGATAGGGGCTAAGCGTCGACCAATTATATTTGGCAACATACAATTGCCAATGAAATAGTGCTTCTCTATTTCATCTACTTGTTTACATAGAAACATATCAGAATCAAAAAAATATAGAGCAGAACTTCCGTGAAATTTTACCGCAAGCATATAACATCATCGTATTGTTTAGATATGTTAAAACATGGTTCTTCTATGTATCATTTCTAATGTCTGTATCTTGCTTGTTCTTAAAGTCGATTTAAAGCCTTCATACACCAAGGTTTTATAACATCTATATTAAGTAACCTTTAAAAAGCGGTAAATGTTTTAGCTCGTAAGAATTCTCAAATTACTTGAATTTTGCGTTTGATAAATGATAATAAATATCTATATTTTGAAGTCATTATTCACTACTTCAGCTAATGCGCTATTGGTTACGACGACGGGGAAAAGTCTTTTTTTTTTTTTGCCACAGCGGTCCGGGGTTCGATTCCCGACGCGGTCATCTTTTTTTCTTGATATGGATTTTTTGAAATATTTTAGAAACGAAAATTCATATTCTAATGTTCATAATATGACCAAACTTCAATTTGAAAGAAAGATTGTTTTTAGCCAAATCTGGAGGTCAATGCCTTTAAGTCGATTTAAAGCTTTCATACAGCAAGGTTCTATAACATATATAACTAACCTTTAAAAAGCGGTAAATGTTTTAAGGACGCTCGCTACAGTTTCGTAATTTTTTTCTCAATAATAGATTTTGATGAAATGTTTTGTATTAAAAGATCATGTTATGATGTATTGAAAAATGAAATAAAAATACTAGGTCACCAGCTTTGTTTCAATTTAATTTGCCCCTAGATATGGTGCTATTTTAAACATTTTTCAAAATTTCTGTAATCCTAAAATATCTTTCAGTGAAGTACAATAATCAGCATAAATTTGATTATCTAAGCATTTTAATAACGAAAACAATATATCTATTTGAAACATGCTCAGAGAAATCAAAAGAACATGATTTTGTAAAGAAAGGAATACTTGTTCAGCAGACCCAAGGGCTATTTTTGCATATTTTTGTCAGTTTTAAGTTGGTACTTCTGCTATTTTATCGAGTTTCACATAATAGAATTTAATCAAACTCTGCACATACCTTTGGTTATGTCTACCTAATCTAAAACAAAAAGAAAATTGATAGGTCACCATATAAGATTTCGCTTAAATCAAATTATAATGAGGTGGGGTGTGGCGGGCATTTATACAACGCAGGTTGGTACGAAATACTATTTCAGTGTTTGAGTAAATGACTTAGAAATATATATATAAAATTATCAAACGGCAGATTTCTTAATAAGCGGATTTTAAGGTGTTTCTGAAGCATTTTGATGGCATAGAACGATGAAAGTTTCTGCCCTTTTTTTAACAAAATCTGTAGTTTACGAATGTACGGCACGGGTACGGTACGGGATTAGAAACAGCTGCGACTCAATGCAAAGTTTGATCGCTGGTATAAATAACAGACTCCAGTATATGTCGGATTGAAGCAATTTGAACTAAAAGTACTTTAAATGTATATATTTTGTAACCATGGTGATACTTACCCTAACCTTTTGTCAGTATATTATACATTGTGTACATTAAATGCATGCGAACGTACAATAATTTGCGAATTTTTGCCGTACGCGACATTAGATAATGACTTCCGGGCATGCGCAGAAGTCCAACCACCAAGTCTGCAGTGAGCTACATCGATCCAATTTGGCACGGCGTTGAGGTAAATATCGACCCGTACGGAAAAACTGTAGCGAGTGCCTTTAACTCGTACGAATTCCCAAATTACTTGAATTTTGCGATTGAGTCGGCTAGCGCTGAAAATGTTTGTCGCCCGAATTCTCATAAAATGGACCGAACAGTACATAACAGTGCAGATATAGTTCCATTGGAATGTCTCAAACTTCAAAGAGTTACCGAATAAATGAATTTGATATTTTGTCCCATGTATGAAGTATATTTGTTCCATAAGAGAATAAAACCAAATGTTTTCTTCCGCGAGACCCTTCGGATGAATCATAATCACGTGGTGGTGTTTCCTAATATCATGACATCATTCCGAGCACTTGTCAGTTCCTAAATATCGGCTTACACACGAGAAGTAAAATCGAATAAATGATGGTTTTTAACTGAAAAAGAACTTCATTTCTGAAATATGTAAGTAACTATGCAAGACGAAACAGCGGTTTTCATTCTGTGACACTTTCAAAATCGGTAGCTGACGAATAGATTCAGCGGCTGTCTTTATGCAATATTCCTGTCAGTGTAAACATTCATCACAGTAATATTTACATATTTCTGAACAATATATCTCGGCGCCTTCAATAAACAAATTGTCATGTACAAATCTTACAACGTGGGAAAACACAAGCCGATGATTACCTGTTTTGATCATGTGTGGAGGCAAATGTTTACTCAAGAAATAGACAATTATAGTCACGGGAAGTGTTAACCTAATTTTACCGCCAACTGTAAAATTGTACTTTCGATTTCGCACAAGACAGTTTTTTGCGAAACTCTTTATTTTGAGAGAAATATATCCGGTTCAGATACTTGCATATATCGAAGAAAGTTTTATTATGTATGCATCGATTGTATGCCCATTAAATTGATATTTATTAAAATGAAATCTGTCGGGAGGAATTGACGAATCTGTTCAGTGGAAAAAGATTCCTTACTTGAAATAATACAGCAAACCTCTAGCGGGTTTGGCCAACTTGCACTAATGACGGGTCGATGCAATTTTGACAGTCCTGTGTGTCAGAACGACCTTTCTAAAATTGTTACTTACTAGGTAAATTAACGCAATTATTCTTGCACCAAAATCGTCATTTATTTATTGACCGTACGGTTCATGCCGAATTACATCTCAGTGCATCAGTTTTCATACATTCCTTTGACGATATGCTTTACAAATGCCCTTGATTTTATTGCCTTTTATTTGACGGAACGTGTATCTCCCTTTAAGAATGATCTTTGTAAATCGACTTCTATTTCTTATTGTATGGCTGTGCCACACGCTTAGCCAAGAAGAAGTTGGTAGAAAGTTTCAATCTGACATCTCTATTAAAACTGTTGGAAGTTGTAACGCAGCAGACTTTTCGTTATAGGGTAAAATTCTTTACGTCAAAATTTGTTCAGAATTTTACACTAACCTTTGAAAAATTGTATCTTGGTTGGTCAAGAAAAAATAATCCCCGTTGATATGGAACGTAACGCAAGTAACTAAAATGCTCGGGGGATTCGAATGAGTGTGTACTTAAAAAAAGATTCAAACATCTGCGGCGTGTCTAGAACCCACCTTTAAGATTTCTCAAATATTTCCTTCGTGAAACCCGAGCGAATGGCTTGGTATGCCGCGCACGTATTTCATCTGCATTCATTAATTTACCAATTTTTTTTTTTTTTTCTCAAATCTTCATCAATTATTATGCATTTTATGTCGTATAAGGTAGCTTTTAAACTTTATGATATTGATGGATGAATGTACATGTATGCAAAATGAATTACACTGATTTATTCTCCTGGTAAAATCATTTCAAATCGAGTTTGTTTTTAAAGTGTGTTTGTCGTTAAAATTGTGCTACTGATACTCTTATTGTTGTAGATACTGTGTTTTAACATTTATATAGAAGCTTGGCCATATTGGAAATAAGTTGTATGTATACTATGTACTCTTAATATGTCACCTTCTTAAAATAAAGTTATTATTATTTTATTATTATTTATTATTATTAATGTTCTATCTTGAAAATGATACAGGTTTTGTGTCCTTAATCAGCAGTATCATTTTTGCATGCAGTATTTAAATAGCATTCGCTAATATTATAATAGAAATCGAAAAATTTGTCCTCTTGCTGAGAACTTACGAAGACAATTTGTGGTCCAAGGGAGGCAAATCTCACCAGCTTGTTATCATGACATTTATCTTTGAACAAATATAACGCAATAAGATTCTTCCATCTGGGGTGCAGTTTTACTATTTATTTACTACTTTGTGTTATCATAAATTCATTCTATGGCATTCATTAAATGCATTTTGTGATATCGTTAATGCGTGTTGTGATATCTTAGATTATAGTCAAACTGAAAAACAATCGTAACATGACATGAATTTGAAGAGAATCTGTTTAAGGAAGCATTAAGCAAAGGCCATGAAGAACAAGTTATTGTTTGATTCTGTCAGAAAGGAAACAGTACATACGACGTTCGTTTGGCAAGTTCTAAGAAGACAACGTTGTTACAATAAAATAAAAGATAAATAAAAGAGCAAACATCGAAGTTTGGAATGAGGGAGTTATTTAAAGATAACATTTGGACCGTGAAATTTTGCTTCCAGTTGATGCTAGCGGAAACATACATTGTCAGCAACAAGAGAACAATTATTAAACTAGCTCTAGGTCTTATTAAATGTTTTGAACTAAATTTGGTCGCAAATTCGTCAATACCAACGTCTAAGAATGCATTTCATTTATCAAGATATTATTAAAACAAAGGAAAAAGAAGTACAACATTTTTAACAACCACTAGCCCGTTATAGTTACAACAACATCTGCAGCAACGTTTAATAAGTATACATGTATACATTTCAGTCTTCAAATAAATGATTTTGAATTACTGAAGTCAAGTCAAGTTAAATAGATTGTCTCTTCATATGTACAACATTATAAAATAGTATTATATTAAGACATTATAAAATACGTAATTCTTTCTATACAGAAATATAAGAGACAATTTGATCTATACATTGGGTTTATACATTTACATACAATGTATTCTAAAACCTGATATCTAGTAAGAACTCTAAGTCATTAACATAAAACTATTAAAATCATTATTAGTAGGTATATCTTTAAAAGATTTCCTTACATAAAAAGCATTGGGAAACTGTAGATCGATCTATAATTGCCTGCAGATAGATGCTGTAAATTTTGAATCCATCTGTGACCAAATAAAGTTAAAAACTACTTTGTAAGACATTAAACAGAAAATATTTGGCTGAAGTATTAATGCTAAATCTAAATGTAGGTTGTATCAAATCAAATTTGACATACATTTGCAGTTTGATTACTATTTTTCTAAACTACAACTGACAATGTTAAAATATCATTGACATTATTTACAGTACAATGCATGTTTTTTTCTTTTTAAATATTAAAACAAGCTTTAGCTGTATACATTACTAAATTTATGTCAGTGCGTAATACACAAAATTTATCCTCATCAGATAAATTATCAAAATCACTTGAATTACTTCTGATATGTGTATGATGACATTTAAATGTGGTCAACGTCGGCCATTTTTGGTCGTCAACTTTCAGGACAACTTTTTGTGTGTCACACTTGTTCTCTAATATGACGTCTATATAAAAGCAAGATATTGTTCTAGTGTCCTTCATTTTCTCTATTGTTCTATTAAAAAACTTAATTACGTATAGTAATTCATGTATCTCAATAAAGAGAAAGCTTTTGGCAATTGCTTTGAAACAGTAAACAAGTAAACATTAATTGTTCATTTTTCGCTGAGTTATGAACTATATAAAATAAAAAAAAAATAACACTGCCTTAAACGCACTGAATTACAAAGCTGTGCTTCTTCAATTAAAATCGGAAACAAATACATTTTTTCTACTTAAAATAAAAACAAATATCGCGGTACGACCACCTCAAAGTGATAAAATATATACGTGATTTTGATAGTTTTAGAAGTTGGAAACTTTCCTCAACTTGACATTAGTAGTGAGCAGCCATGCAATATATCACAAGTTTTCTAAAGGTTGCCACTTTTTATACGGTGTCTTTGGTCATTTAATGCAGGATGCACATAACTGTCTAAACGGTTTGTTTACACAAACAAAATTATCATATATTGAAAATAGTACTTTCAGAAAATCCAACCTAATGTTCCATTTGCATTATTTTTACGTACAAGTAATATTCTGTAATATTACTTGACTGAAATACATCTACTTGTGAATCAAAGTCCCAGAAAACAAATTCCATCGATGATCGCCTTCAAACAGTACGCTTCCTGATGACGCACTCCAGGTTTTTACTGTCGCCGTCTAGTTAGCCTTCATGACAGCCGTTGTTACCATATTAAAACAGATGTAATATACTTCCTCGTAGAATAGACCTACCGTATATAGCATATAATCAATGTATATACCACATGTGGTGTACTTTCTGGACGCAATACAAATGTGAATAGGTATGTTCCATCTTTAGGAGCTGTAAATATCCCTGTGGCGTGGTCAAATGCGTTTCAACAGCCCCATCCACCTCCACGTTTCCGCTTAGCTTTAGAAAAAAAAAATCAAGATCTTAGTACATTGTACAATTGCTAACTTTTAAAAGTTGGCAAAGATTCAAGAAAAAGTGTTTAATACAGTATCAAGTACTCACTTGAACTCGGGTGCAGGTAAAAACCCTGTCTAATTTGATCAAAGTGGAGTATTGTTAAATAGGAACTTAAACAAGAGCTGACAAGTGCTCCCGAAGCGTGCTCAAGAATGCTAGAGTTGTCTCGCAAAATATGCCGGAATAGTTTAGGTATGAATGATTTTGTGACCTTGACCTGAGACATCCGGGTCATAAGCGTGACACACCTTCTCAGTGTGATTAACATTTGTGTGAAATTATTTTCAAATCCCTTGATAAATGGCAGTTATGGACCAGACAAGAAAAGGACCATGTTAATGTTTGACTTCGTTATGTGACATTGACATTGGAGCTGAGATTTGGGTCTTGCGCATGACACGTCGACTCATTATGATGAACATTTATGCCAAGTTGTTTCAGAATCCCTTTATGGATGGCAGAATTACAGCCCGGACAAGCATTTACACTGACGCACGGACGCTCGCATGCACGGACGGACGCTCGCACGCATGGACATACGCACAGACGGACAGTACGATTTTAAAAATAAAACCAAAGTCAACAGAAATGTAAAAGTAATACTTTCAAAGATAATAATTCTCGATAGCTATATGGATGAAGTGAAAATTTGAATATAAATGAAAACAAAATTGCCAGCTGATAAGAAATTATCAGAAGAAAAATTGCAACCATCAACACTGTGTAGAACTGAGCAATGAAGAAGTATATGCATGTGATAATTCTTTGTATAAAATTCACTAGTAACTTTGAATTTATATTGTGGTATCCATAAAGTACACATGAGTACTGGGAGTAGTACACATGTAATACTCGAGTATATATGCAACATGTGTAAGTACCAAGTTGTCCAGAACTCAAGTACTAACATACAGTACTTGACTCAGTCCTGCTACAAGTATTGTTCTCAAGGACTTGGGTTATGAATATTTAAAGAATAATATGAAATAAGGCAATGCCTCAATCGGGAATCGTTACAGTTCATCAGCTTGCACAGAAATATGCGTTTTTATCAATTTCAAGGTAGATTTTGGAACAAAAAATAACATACAGTCCATATTTCTACTGATGTGCAAGACGTTGCGGTTCGGACAAGTTATGTGGACTCTTATTACGCACAAGGAAAAGACGTATTCTTCCAAAAAATCCGAAGTGATACGCTCTGTGCACGTGCCGGAAGACCACATTTTTTAATTTGAAAGTATATCTCATTCGGTATATATCGCATGTTACCGTAGAAAATTATGTTCGCGACGAAAATCGGTAGGATCGATTCCTTATTAACTTTGTATCGAGAAATATGTCTGAGGCCTGCAGCGGAAATATTCCTTGACTTTATTATTTATTCCACTAAAGAACGAGAGCAAATTTCTCGATGCAGAGCCAATGATCTTTTTATCAAATACGTGTGTAGACATATTGATATTATTGAACATTATTAATTTGTCCAATATCTCGAATGAAACTGACGTAAATAAAAAGCCTCACACACATTAAAATGACGTCACGTACCCGATATGAATTTCAGACGTCAATATGGAAATATTGACTTTTCCGGTTCTATTGTAACTTAATGTAATAAGATATTGTATCGTGTTATGATGAGAATCACAATATAATATGTAATTGATGTCAATGTGATTTTATTTTGCAATTGAAGCGGCTTGAAAAAGCGAAGGATTGTCAGAATTAAGTATATATTAAATCTAATGAATCAATTTTCATTGTTCAAGTAACTGGATTTACAAAATATATTTAAACGTTGTGTGAAGAGCCTACATTTAATATTGCAATATTCTAATTCTAGCAGTATTGAAACGATCTAGATAATTTATGCTTTTAAACAGAAGATGATTTGCATTCATACAAACCTACACATTTCGCTATCCTATCGTTATACTCTTCCAACGTGTTACTTTTCTTAGATCATCGATTTCCTTGGACACTTTCTCTCTGTTCGCCATTAACACTCTTTTGACCTCCGTCTTTAACGTATCGGATTCCTTTACTTTTTCTTCGTTCTCATCTAACACTTTTCTGACCTCCGTTTTTAGCGCTTCGGATTCCTCTGCTACTTTCTCCCAGTTTTGCTTCAGCTGCTGTAACGATTCCAGAACAAGTTTGTTGGTATTCCTTATTTTCTTTTCCATCTGTCCAACATTAAATTCCACTCTAACCATTTTCTCCAGGAGTTGTTCTTCGTAGGCAAATTTAGAACAGACTGGTTCAGAAACAGTTGGTGTTAAGGGTAAAGAAACAAAAAGAAAGAAGCGAAGAAATGTTAGTTCCATCTTTTAGAGATACGCACTTATATTTCCTGAGTACTTGTTGTCTCAGTTGCGCAGAGCGTTATGTTCCTGAAAACGAGCGTTCATATGTGTGGAAAGAGCCACGCAGAAATAAACTGGAAGAACTACTGTTTGTGTTATATTGTCTGTAACATAAGTTTACTACCCTGTATAAAAATATTTATATTCGTCCTATTCTTTTCCGTTGAAAAATTATGTCGTTTATTTCGTATGAGGAGCAAAAGGAAAGGCGCGAAAGTTACGTAAATGCTGCTTAGTGATAACGGACCGCTGATTTGACAACGTCGAGAACGTTCCTTAGATGACGTCGCAGTTATTCCGTCTGGTGAACAGAATGTACGGGAAGCTGATTTTAATTTTAAATGCAACAAAATGTTTGCAATTTATAATATAACCTTGTTTACAAATTGAGAGGAAAATGTAAATATGAGAAATGAAACATTTTCTTTTGGTGTCCTGCTTTAATTTTATATCATAAAAGAACGTTTGGGTCAATCTTTTTTGTACAGAGTACCGTTTATACCGGGGCTGAGTTGGGATGGGGGCGGGGCTGGGGCCTTTTCATTTTCTTTCAAGAACAGATTCATTTCAGTCTGTTATTATTTTGCTTGATTGAATCCTTTACTTTTAAGGATCTTCTTGTAGATTTTATTATTTATTCTATATCTATTTTATTTATCCAATCGTGAACGTTTATTTGCAACACGGGACCGCACAATATGTGATACCGTATTGGACGCACGTGCGTACAAAAAAAAAACCTGCATTTTTTCCGTATTTCCAGTTAAATAACGAAAAAGCCCAAAACGCGAGAAAATGTTCCGAATGTAAATCGGGTGAAGTAGGCGCTGATTTGTACAGAGTTTGATAATGCGGCTCGTCCAATACGGTTTTCTCAGTTTTCTCAGCTGTTTAGTTTCTGTTGGGTTTAACGCCGTTCTTCAACTGTATTTCAGTCATGTAACGGCGGGAAGTTACCTAACCAGTGTTCCTGGACTTTGTACCTGTACAAACATGTTCTCCGCAAGTAACTGCCAACTTCCCCACATGAATCAGAGGTGGGGGACAAATGATTTCAGACACAATGTCTTTTATAAAATCGTCACGGAGAACAGACGCCCCGCCCGGGGATCAAACTCAGACCCTGCGATCCGTAGACCAATGCTGTACCTACTGCGCTAAACGGGCGGGTGTTTTCTCAGCTGGGCGATCTTCGTATTGTAAAGAACACTGTTAAATAACCCAATATTAACATACTTATAGAATATAAAATATCTAACCCGTACTGTTGGAAAATGCGCAAAAAAGACAAGAGTTAAAGGTAAAAGAATATCGGATTTTTAACATACTCATTCATAAACCCCGTTGAGTTACACTGGAACCTAAAGCGTCATTATTTTTCCATATTGACGTTCAAATTTCATATAGGGTGCGTAACGTCATTTGTGACTTCAGTTTCATGCTTGTCTTCGCGTTTAAAAGTTCTTTAAGGACGGTATGTTCTATCTTACTCCGGCTAAAAATAAATTATATTATTTATATATTAATTACAAGTGTAATATGTGTATGTAATAAAAAGATTATTAGATTTGCATCGAGAAATATGCACTCGTTCTTTCGCGGAATGATTTTGCGCTCCTAAAGTCGCGCAATATTTCCGATACAAATCTAATAACCTATAAATATACTGCATGTGTGCGTGCGTGTGTGCGTGCTATTAAATATTTGAATATACGTTCGTGCATGCGCTCGCTCGCGCGCGTGCGCGTGTGTGTTTGTGTGTGCGCGCGCGTGCGTACTTGCGTGCGTGTGATTTGGATCATTATTGTATTACTATTAATTCAGTCAATATCCATCACTTAAAACGCATGTTACGGAAGATACGAAATGAATTGTAAATTTTCTCCGGTGCCAGAGATATGATTAATTAAATGCAAGTCTGTGCTGTACCAAAAAGAAAATTATGGCAAAAAAACTCATCTATTTGCAAACTTTATTATTAATTACATGTAATGTTGACAAACAATTTTTGTTTGGCACCATCTTCATACTGTTTTCTTTCAATGTTGCAAAGAAAATGCGGAAACTTTCGGTAGGAATTTATTTTGGTGTTGGGGCTGACTGTTTTGAATAAGACAGATTGGAACAAGAGCAATTCAGTTACAAACACGAATGTCTGACATTTAGCATCTGTTGTTTCGAAATGTTTCATTTAGTCTAAGACAAAATTCTGATTGTTTAGAAATATCTTTTAAAAAGCATATGTGGCTGCAAAAGTTACAGGCAACATACAACAAGAAAATTGGGACAGACTGGGCGAGGGTGTGCAGATTTTCATAGAAAGTAATCGCCAAGGACTATACCTGTGCTATTCAGACACTATCTAATTACTAATTGATTTTATAGAAATTTCTCTGAGTAACTACAAGGCATTTTATAGTTATATCATTGAAAGTCAATAGAAAGTAATAAACACATACAAATTTTGAAACAAGCGGCAGCACAACAGGAATCGCCTAAACAGCAGATTACGCGCACGTGCATGATCTTGCACTATCACTAATAGTTTGTGATTGACAACTATGTCAGAATTCTGGCTAACATTTGAAATGAAATGTTCTCTTAACCCTTACCTTGCTAAATTTCTAAAACAAAATTGTCCATCTTTCAAACTGGACAGCACCATTAACAGTTAAAAGGGGATACTGACTGAATAGCGAACAATGTAGATTATGATCAGACTGCACGGATATGCAGGCTAATAATGATCATCACTGGTCGCAAAGGCAGAATCAATCGTGTCCAGCATGAAAAGTGTTAAACCTAACCAAACAAAGCCTTCAATATATGTACATTAACTGTATATGTAACACTAAACCAGCAAGTAAAAGCAGGGTCTCAATTTGATTTGTGTATGATGAATGGTATATATATATGCGCGTTAAAACTGGACCCATATCTTCATCTTATATTGAAACGACAATTTGAATTATCCTTAAAGTAGAAAATGTCACTAAATAATTCAAAGTTTATTTATTAAATCCAGAAGGTCATTAGACCCACGTGGCACAGATTAGCAATGTCATATAATTGGTTATAAATTTGAAATAAGATACATGATAATACTTACTACAACTAGCATATCTACCATATATTTTTTAAGCTTATTTCAAGAAATAGAAACAAACATATTAAGCAATAGTGTGACCAAAATTCAAGATGACCATCAAGATGGCCAATTAGTTTTACAAACTTTTATCTTGGGGTTATTAATTTTATCTTTAAGTGGCAGGGGCCAGTTACGCATTTGGCCCGAGTACGTTTTTTGACCTTGACCTTGGGTATAATGGGTCCAGCCCCTGTTTGAATGCTGATCAGTGTTAATTTGAAGTTACCGTTAGATATAAGGAATAGTAACAAAGAAAACAAAGGTTGCCTAAAAACTTTAACCAAGAAAGATCACGCCGACGAAGTGAAAATCCTCAATTTACTATGTTTACCTGTCCTCTGGGATCGATCTCGTTCATATATTTTACTCTTCCGTATCATAACTAATCATATTACAACTTGTAAAGTCAAACATGCGCTAAAGGCCACCTACATATATAGACCACAAGTTTAAAACATGTTTATAAAGGTCACTCTTTTCTCGATCTATATAGATAGATTTATTTAGCAAAAATCCGTCATACAACATTACAGATACAGATAAAACATACATACATAGCACATATCACTAAAATATCACAGAACCCCTAGTCTAAAATAAATAAATATCACCAAGAAGTTAAGACTATAAAATGTACTTTTTACCATACCAGTCTACTTTTAGTTAATTTTCTTTTTTAAATTGAAACTAATTCTGTAGACTGTAAGTAGAAAATAGACATTTTGCTTGGAAAGCCCATGAAAGTCAAAACGACTTATTTCCAATGGGGTCCATGACTGGGTTTAACAAACATATACATTTACACATACAAACAGACAAACAGACAATAGAGAACAAATAGGTGAAGGGCAAGGTCAAGACGGCAGCATAATTATAATTCAAGGCTAATAAACTAAACAGGAAACTGTACCATAATTTTGGTAGAAAATCCTGTTATATTAGATTGAAATGGTTAAAGTACCAACTTAAAACACAAGTTTTATCCATAAATATGTAACTTTACCCATGTAGAGAGACCACCCCCGGAGAACTCTTTCTAATTTCACAAGGGTGGTATTTACAGACATATATTTTAGCTCATTTAAAATAAAGTGACAATTAAAAGTGAATTATGTTCAAAAGCCACTGAGGCTTTGAAATTGTAATTCATTATTTGCGTATTGCAACGTCTGCTACCAGGGTAATCACTCTAGCAAGTAACATTAACAGGCATTATTAATTATAACTATCAAATGTTGATTATTACAATTTAATCGTTTTTCAGGATATTTACATGTTGGCAATATTGTTCTTATAACTTTGACTGATCACTCTTTCTGACAAAGGACTTTACAATGATATAGGATGATAACTCTTCAAGTATTTATGAAAATCATTCCAAGCATTAGTTGTTGCATTTCTGATAAATTCATGTTTGTTATGTTGTTCATATACAAGTGACTTTTTCATGACTTTATTTGATTAGCAGTTATGTGTCAGACCTATCACGTTTTATACCTACAAGTAGATTTCATCCTTTCCCTTCATGTTGCATTGATTTCAGCAGCTTTCATCGTGAATGATTGTTTTTTTTTCTTTACTTTCGGGCTACGCGAACTGTCAAACATTGTATATCATTTTCGGGTCGCGTTCGAAATAACGACACGCGGATTGTAAAGTTGTCGTTTTGTCAGTGGCTAATTGTGAATTGAACGCGCCTCAGTTCAGTTGTAATCCTGTTTCACTAGAGAGAGCAGCCGCTTGCTAAAACTGCTCCTGATAGATTCAAGTACAAATATCAGTAATTTCGGTCACGAATTATAGGAGCTTTGATGATCTCTTTTTTAGTTGTCAAAGGTAGATAAACTTGCCCCACACCGCTGTGGATTCGAGCCTTACTCGGGGCGTTGAATTCTTCAAGTGAGGAAGCCATCCAGCTGGCTTACGGAAGGCCGGTGGTTCTATCCAGGTGCCCGCTCGTGATGACATTATGCACGGAGGGGCACCTGGGGACTTTCTCTACCATCAAAGCTGGAAAGTCGCCATATGACCTATAATTGTGTCGGTGCGACGTTAAACCCAATAAAAACAAAAACAAAGGTAGAAAAATACTTTTCTAAGACTGAGGTCGGACAGTTTTACTCTTTCTCATTTATTTACCTATTCACATAAATTCATAGAGTTTTCAAAACAAAATTTGTTTAAACTTTAAGGTTGAGTCCATTTCTTACACAGCACGTTAGTAGGCCGCTTGCTACCGTAATGGGACCACATGATTCTCGTCACCAGAGAACTAGAACAATGCCCGACGTCAACAGAAAGTCTAAGGTCTGAGTTTGATCAACCTAAGAACGAAATATTTAAGTTATCAGATATTCTCAACCTCGGATATTTCTAAATTTGCCTCACCCGCCTGCCCCTACTCTCTATATGTAGTTCGACACATTATCTAAACCTGTTACAAGCGGATATACAATATCTGGAGATTTATGATGAGAACGATATTATTCTTATTCAGTGTAAATCATTTTACAGAGCCCAGAGATAGACGAGGAAGTAAACTTTAGAACATTTGTTTTTGTGAAAATACACTCTCGGATTATATGTACGGATAATGAAAATGATAGAAAGTTAAGATGACCTGATCCAAAACAGTAAGTTGCTGTTATTGAATTTAATAACACATATTTTCTAAGGTTATTTTTTAGCAGTGAGAGTATACAAAGTATTATCTAAACAATGAAAGACCTATAAACTTTTGTCATGTGATATCAAGAAATAAAAGTTGATAAACATCGCCTGATCTTAAGGCTGTATTTGTTGACTTTATTAAAATAAATGTTAAGTATTTGTTTTGTTTGTATAATTCAGGTGACGTATTTGATTTAAGTTAAATTAAAATATAAATCGCACTATCGGATATATTAAGAGACCTGTTACAACTTGATTTAATGTTGTCATATGATATTGCTATAAATAAGTTGTTATCTGATACACAAATTTTAACCAGGTCAAGTTAACGTTTATCATATTATCATTTTGTTTTCAGTTCAAATACTGAGCTGCGTGCAAAAATGGAAGTATCTGGTCGTAGGACACATGGTGCGCCAGGAGGGCAACCATTTGCCGAAGAAAGGGAAATATTCTGTCAGCCGTGTAGCAGTGATGGTGATTGGGTTGTTGTCATGGGATACTGTCAGAACTGTAATGAATACTTCTGTTCTGCATGCCTAAGAGTTCACCGAAAACAATCCGTGAGCCGAAATCATGTTATCTTAGAAGGCAAAAGTATGCCGAAATCTCTGGTACCGGAAGTAGGCGTAGAACCTTGCTCCGAGTTATGTGCATCGCATACAAATGAAATAGTGAAATTCTACTGTTCCTCTCACGATACAATAGGATGCGGTGATTGTATGGTCTTAGAACATAAAGCTTGTAAAGTAGAACGAATCCAAGACATCTCATGTAGCTACTTGAACGGCCCAGAACACACAAAGCTGGTTGAAACAGTGGGAAAATTCCTTCAAAATCTGGAAGATTTAGGGGCTTGCATACCATTGGTGGAAGAAGATATGAACGCAACATATTCCAAGGCTTTGGCTGACATAAAAACATTTAGGAAAGAAGTGAATATTTATCTAGATGAAGCTGAAGTCGAGATTATGGCTGAAGTGAACAATTGGAAAAAGAAAACTGGAAAGACATTTTCAGAGCTGGACAATGATAAAATATCAATACAAAATGAAATCAAAGAATTAGAAGAAAAACTAACGCTCCAATCCAAAAAAGCAAACGAACTTTTTACGGCAGCCAAACAAATGAAAGAGAGGATGATCACAATCGATACCAGCATTAAACAAATGTTCCAAAAAGGCCAGACACAATCATTTATGTTTGAACCGTCTTCTGAAATAAAACAAATTATTTCTTCTAAGGCTCCGCTTGGGAAGCTGGCAAAAGAAGCCATAAAGAGAAACACCCAAAATAAACTTACGTTGGATGATATGGAGCCGCAGTTTGATGGGGAAATCAATATCAAGACACATGAAGATAAAGCAGACTGTTTCATTATAGCATCTGCTATTATTTCACCAAGTCAAATAGTACTTGCAGACTATGCAAACAAATGTTTGAAAATGGTTGATATTGAACAGAGGAAACTATCTACAAGACATGAACTGTGTACGGGACCGGTTGACGTGGCAGTTGTATCCAAGAATATTATTGCAGTTACACTTCCAGATAAACAGAAAATACAATTTCTGTCTATCACACAGAAAAACACACTCACTGAAAGTCATGTCATAAATGTGAATGGCAACGTTCGAAAACTTGCTTGTCAAAATGATAAACTAATCATTGGGTATTTTAACAAAATTGAAATTTTGCAAATGAATGGTCATGTTGTGAAAACAATATCTTCAACAGATTTATCGTGCATAGAGTGTGTAGCATTTTCTCATGATTCTATGGCATTCTTTGTCTCTGACGGTTCCAGAGAAAGATCTTTAGTTTATAAATTTGACTTTGATGGCAACATACTAGCAACATACAATGATAAGACACTGCAAGCTGTTGGAGGACTCACAGTGACAACAGATGGTACAGTGCTTGTGTGTAGCTGGACTAGAAGTGGTGGCATTCACATGATTTCACCAGCATGCAAGAAAATCAAGGAAATTCTACAGCAGAATGAACATGTTCAATTCCCGTGTTCTGTTTCATTCTGCTGTCAAACAAACAAACTGTTTCTGAGTAACAGTAGATATAATCTTGACCCTAAACTGAAAAATGTGTTGAAAATTTTTCAGATGATGTGAATGTGCAACTGATAAAAAGGGTCCTCATTATATTTGATGACAACCTCTCTGCTCTATTCCACAATTAAGACAACAGTCAAATCTGTGCTAAAACTGTGTTTGAACTGAGACCACCTGTCAAGACAATATGTTTCATTTCCTATTTAAACAAATGCAATATATTTCAATTTGTGAATAAAAATCATCTGCAAATAAAAAACAAATACGAGTTATGCTCCACAAACAGTGTTTTTATAGGCAGTTTTGACTGATTAAGTGGTGGTATCACTGAAAATTTTGTCAGTATTTTATTTTTAAAATATATTCTGTGTATATTATCTGAAGTGTTGCTTCAATTTATACTACACTGTATAGTCATTGTATTGTATCAATACATCGTGTGTATTATAATTTCTTGCTTTTATTCAATACATATTTTTATAGATTTCCCAGCGTTGATACGGTATTATTTTCTTACGGACATTGTTTGACAGAGTGATTGCATTTTGTTATGTTCTTATGTGCACTCTTAAACGAAACATTGAAAGTAAATCATTTCTGGATTAACAAGCTTTTAAGAAAGGAATGCACGTTTTGCATTTATCCTTCTTGTGGTTAATACATGTACTAACTTTGAAGTCATACAGATAAGATAGATCAGCAATAGAGAAAGTGAGATAGAAAATCCGATGCTGCGCAGTGAAATGGGGACATATCTTTGAAAAAAAAATGCCTAGAAAAAAAAGTGAAATCATCCTGAAAGATTTGAGCTAGAACTATATATAGATCTTGTTACAATCTGAAGCAAATACATTTATTATTTATCAATATTATTGGGAAGTTTTACCTGAAGTTGTATTCAAAAAGCGGAAATACATCATAAAAGATCAGGATCAGAGCTTTTGGTGCATATATGATGTTCATAATAATAAAGAACATATTCTTTTAAACAAAGTCCCTCTGCCGGTGCCTAAATGTATTTATTTTTTTAAATCGCGTTAAAACTATATTAAATGCTAAGCGAAACGTTGAGCAATAAGATCAACATAAAGCTATTTGTTGCTTTGTCACTAGAAGTGACTTCATCCCTGAAATAAATTGGTGTTTTAGAATCCGTGTTATCTTATTGTATCGTGTTTATCCTATTTATTGCACGCATATTGCGTGTTTAAGATAGTAGACCCGTAATGACAATCGGAAATTTCCGTTCTATTACGTGTTCGGCATTCTCCGGTTTTAACAGAAGAAGGAGAAAGTTCATTAAAGTCTCACATAGAATATAAAACATAAAATGCATGTATAAAACCACTCATTATGAGTTATGAAAGACTATATAAGAAACATTTACAATATGTACAATCTGTATAAAATCGCATATTCAGTATACGCATAATTTACATTTAAAGCAATTCATAAAACTTAAAAACATGGAAGCGCATTGCTGTAAGAGTTTAAAAGATAAATCAAAATCACTGAGACAGCAAATAAAACACTATTTAACTTATACAGTATATTACGACGTGTAATGAAAATGTCTAAGCAGGTTTTGGCACATATTTTAACAAGATTACTTTCAGATATAACAAATATGAACTTCTCAAAAACTGAAAAATTAGAAAAGCTTGTATCAATATCATTTGCTTTCTGTAGTAACGGAGATCTCAAGCCATTATACAATGGGCATATAAGAAATGCGTGTATTTCATTATCTATTTCATTATTGCAACTAAAACATTTTCTGTCTTCAAGAGCTATTCTCTCGTATCTTCCAGTCTCTATTCTTAAGGGCGCAACCCCACAGCGAAATTTAGCAAATGCACTTCTCTGATTTCTTGAAATAACGTTATTCTTTACATAACTCTCAGTTTCATATCCCGTTTTAAACGATTTATACGTTCGTAACTTATTTCCACTCAGCCTGTTATGACCGGTGTCTGAGTTCACAATACATAACCAATTCTGTTTATAGTCATTAAATACATATCTTGTCACACTGTTCGCTATTCTATTACGTAGGCTTCTACTTTTGAATTCGCCAATCGGCATCAAAACATTAAACTTTTCAAATTGTTTCTCGACATGAAAGCACCAGTTTTTATTGGATGTTCTTAATCGATATGTCCATTTGAAGACTTTGTTGTTAATTCTTTGATCAGGCATATTATTTAGTCTGAGCCAGTGTTTGGTCACTGCTTTCCATTGTTTTGCGATCGGTGGGAGCCAACCCATGTCTCCATTTACTGCACAGTCCGGTGTATATTTGCCCACTCCTAAATAAAACCTGCAAGCACGTGTTGGACACCATTTATACATTAATATTCTTTTGTGCCCCATATTGCTGCTCCGTAATTTATGACTGACCAAACCATTGTGTCATAGAGTTTTTTGTACACTTCAAACGGCTTTCTCCTAACTTCGAGATAAGCAAACCTAGTGCTCTTGTCGCAGACTGTAAGACGTATTTTGCCGTAACTGAGTAGTCTATAGTGTCATTGATAAATAGGCCAAGGTAACGATATTCACTAACGATGTCAAGTAATGCAGACCCACATGTGAAGGAGAAGGATGTTTGTTGAACTGAGTTTGCTCTGAAATGCATAACTTTCGATTTTGAAGCATTTATTGTCATTTGATTTTCGTTACACCACTTGCTAAGAACATTTAACATTAATTGTAAATCACTTTCGTTGTCAGCGATTAATACAAGATCGTCCGCATACAGAAGATGGTTGACAAGAGTTCCATCCAACGTGATTCCAATGTTTATATTTTCAAGAATGGTGCTTAAATCGTTCAGATAGATGTTGAACATTGTAGTACTTAATAAACATCCCTGTTTTAGGCCAGATTGCACATTGAACCACTTTGTCAACTTTTCATTTATTTTCACGGCACATTTCACGTTCTCGTAAATTGATCTCAGAGCTCTACACATATAACCACTTATTCCGATCTCTGATAGTTTTTTTTCCATAGAATGCTTCTCGTGATTTAATCATATGCTTTAACTGTAGTCAATGTATGCAATAAACGTGTTCTTTTTCTGTTTCTTTCTATTTTCTATTCAACATGTCCGAGAGTGAGTGTATAGCCGTAAGGAAATGACCGACTGTCATTACGGGTCCACAACTACTGTGTTAACATATGTGGATTATGGTTAATAACAAAACATCGACAGACAAAAGATCGACACGGCATTTCATCGACACGACGGAACATCGATCCATTACTTAAGCGACACGACCAAACATAGAAAAAAAAACATCGAGACATAATATCAACAAATATCAAAAAACACCGACAATTTCACGTTTGATAGATCGGGTGCACGGTTGTGTTCCCTATAAATTCTTATGTCGTCGTCGGCAGTAATAGCTCTTCCATTAAAATCTAAAAGAATACATCTCCAATAGGTTTTAGTATCTCTGGATCGATCTTTGTTATAAATGAAACCATCATCGCACAACTGTTTCTTTTCTTTCTGCGAAATAACATACTCCATTGCAAGATCACAAGTAAGTAAGAAACATAATCAGATATATATTTGAAAGGGGTGCGTGGTTTGCTATACCCGCGGGTTTATGCATTTAAGCATGTGAGAAGAAATCAAGTCATTGCACTTACCGTTAATAATAATGGAGTCGACAGCAATAAATAAGGACAGATCGTTAATATAATTACATATAGCATTTTGTTATATTGCATGTATTCCAGTTGAACTTTAAGGACCCACTTCAACCACAACCTAGTGACCTACTGTCTTCTTCCACAAAACGTTAAGAAAATCATGAGAAGCAATGAGTTGTGTAGCGAGGGAACCTTTTTATAATGATAATTAAAGTCTGAAAAAAACATGCATAATTCCGTAAAAACATGGAATCTGGTGTCATGTCGGCGTAATATTTAGCGCCATACGGAAAGGGTGCTACTATATTTGATGTACTATTTTATATAAAAGACGTGTCAGGATTGAAATAATATAACAAAATGGTGTTACACTTAATTCAAACACACTGTGTAGTTATTAGGTGCGAAAAATGATTCATTAGACGTACACATCCCTTAGATATTCCACGGAACGTGTATTTTCACAATGTTAAAACAGAGTTACGCGTTCACGTCATGTCGACCTACTATATTTCACGCCTTACATTTGCCATGAAATAGTGCTTCCCTATTTCATCTGCATGTTTATATAGAAGACATATTAGAATCGAAAAAATATACAGCAGAACTTTCGTGAAATTTTCCGCAAGCATATAACATCATCGTATTGTTTAAATATGTTAAGAAATGGTTCTTCTATGTATCATTTCTAATGTCTGTATCTTGCTTGTTCTTAAAGTCGAGGTTCTATAACATCTATAACTAACCTTTAAAAAGCGGTAAATTTTTAAGCTCGTAAGAATCCCCAAATTACTGTGAAATCATTTTTATTCGCGTACGACGAATTTTCGCGTATTTCGCGCTAGGACCGATGCGCGAATTTAAGACCGCGCTATTATTATCTTTTAATTCTATTTTTTTCATTTCTAAAATTGGAAATGCGCGAATTAAAGTCCGCGCGAAACACTCTTTTTCACGTTTGCGCGAAATTTCATGCCAGCGAATTTAAATGAGTTCACAGTACTTGAATTTTGCGTTTGATAAATGATAATTGAGTCGGCTATCGCTGACAACGTTAGGCGATTCCTTGCTTTCGCCCGAATTCTTATTAAATGGATCGAACAATACAGTGCAGTGATGTAGTTCTATTGGAATGTCTCAAACTTCAAAGAGTTACCGAATCAATGAAATAAATTTATGTCAGTTTCATTTTATATGACCAGAAAACGATATATTTTGTCGAATTTGTGAAGTATATTTGTGCCATACGTAAATAACACCAAATATTTTCTTCAGAAAGATCCTTCCGCGGATGAATCTTGATCACATGTTGGTGTTTCCCAACATCATGACGTCATTTCGAGCACTTGTTAGTTCTAAAATACCGGCTTACACACAAGAAGTAAAATCGAATAAATTACAGTCGAACTTCGATGGCTCGAACTCGAGGGTCCCGTGGAAATAAGTTCGAGTTTTCCGTCCAAATGGCGGCCATTTTAAATTTGAGAATTTTAGGGCATATTGTGTTACAAACCTTACATTGTAACATATTGTCATATTGTACCTAAATGTGTATATGATAGGATGATAAATAAAAAACGGACGCTGAAATATTCTTTATTATTTATTTACAAACATGAAATAGATACGAAAAAACACAGACAAAACACTAATATAATTATAAGAATTTGGTGAAGACAACATCAAACAGAAAGAAATGAATAGCAAACCTTTTTTAACCATAGTCCAGTACAAATATTATCAAATATAAACACGTTAAAACACAAACAATTAATTCACGGACATGTACACAGAAATATTTTATCAAAGCCCATTAAAGCATTGCAGTGAACGAAAGACCTTTGTTAATTTGTTTGTCGTATACCGACGCTAATTACATAAGCCGGCGAAATTACGCACGCGCCGTTTAAAGGGGAAGCTTGACGAATGTCAGGCAGAGGTGTGAAAAACTTTGTAAACACAAGCCATTCTGGTGACAAATTGTTTGTTCGACTAAATAGGTGTAATTGTCACTGTAATTGAGCCGAGGGGACCACCAAATGAGTTCGAGAGTTCGAATTTTCGAGCGATCCGAGATAGAACTACATAGAATAAAGAAGGAATAAATTCGGGACCGGGGGAAGAGTTCGAGTAATCTTAGCTTTTCCCTCATTCAATTTTTCGATTGCTGTTTCCCTAAAGAAAAACCCTTTTATACCCAGTTTGATCTTTCTGCTCTCAGCAGTATCAGTAGTTTAAATAAATATATTCGTTTTTTCCCATTTTTTTTTGCATAATCATTGGTGTTAACCCAAACTCTTTTTTTTCTACCTTATTAAATATTAAAATCTATACATTTTTCCTTTTGTTTAACCATACGATCTTTAAAGAAGCTCATTTTTAAATTAGAGCAAATTTTGATTATCATCTCCCCGCCATAATTGTACCATTAGAAAAGTTTTTAATTTAAAATTACTTAAAAAATAAGCATAAACCAATCAAAATTGAGTTTTTTCATTAATTGTAAAAGATACTTTTTTTGTTGTTTAAATTTTTTCCCAAGACAGTTTTTTTAAAAGCTGTTCTAATTGAATGGATTTAAATTTATCTTTGCAATTTTTTTTTGTTCTAAAATGTATATTTATATATTATTTTTTTTTTTTAAAATTAATCTTTAAACGTTTACGCTGAGTTAAAATTTCCAGACCCGACAATTCTATTTATTCCTTTGAAAATTCTCCTTATTATCTTATTATTTTTACTTTTTTCTTTTTTTGTAATTCCTTAGAAATTAAATTCCCAACCCCGGGAGCGGGTTTTTTTTAAAATTTTTCAACAATTTTAAGCCTTTTCCCAACTTCTGTTCCAATCTTTTTTTTTTCCACTTTCTAATGCGCTTTTCCTCGTTTCCAAAGCTTTTTTTCCAGCTGTGTAATTGAAGATGGGCTGAAACTTGAAAGCAATTTGTTAAAGTGTAAAAGTACCTGTTCAGGTAAATTTTTTTTTAACCGTGGGGCATCAACATAAATAAATTCTTTATTTTTGTCATAAACTTTTTTGTACTTATAAAAAACTAAAATTTATAACTTTATTTTTTTTTAAATTGTGTAAAACTTTTTTCAACCTCATTAAATTAATTTTTTACCAATACATCTGAAATAATATTCTAATTGAATTTTAAAATTTTAAATTTATTAATTTCAGTTTTCCCAATCTTTGGGGTTCTTTTATAAAGGGATAAGCTCTTGTTAAATCTGCAGTACTTAAAGCTAGAAAATTTCACTAAATTTTCCCTCAAAAAGTGAATTATAATAAGTCCAATGAATGTAAATTGTATCCACGGTTAAAATTTTTGGTGTTTTTTATTTCCCCCATTCATTTTGTTTAAAATTTTTTTTCTCAAACCCAAGCGTGTATAAAAATTTGATTTTTCAAAATCCAACAAAAAAATTATCTTTAATTGAAATCAAAATTTTAAAACTACAAAAAAAACCCAAAATTTATTGGAGAAATTTGTTTTAAAAATTCATTCCCCTTCTTTTTAATTTTTCCCTAATATAATTATTTTTTATCTGGTAACTGTAATAACCATTGTAAATATGTATCTTTCAACCTTACCATTTTATAACGAATTTTTTTATTGTCTATTCTCACAAAATTTTGAAAGAAAGGTCATGGTTAATCACCCAAACCAACAACAATTTTTATTTTTTTTAAAAATTAAAAACCAAAATCTTTTTGAAAAAATAACTGGGAGTTTTTTTTATTTTCTTTAACTGTTTCAAAACAAAACTTTTTTTTTTTTTATTTTATATAATTAAAATCAAAATTCAAAAAAAAATAATTTTTATATAACATTTCATTTTGTTCTGGTAAGAGTAAATTTATTTTTAATAGTTCATAAATTTTTTAAATACCTTCATTTTTTAGGTTTCTTTTTTTTCCGCATTAATTAAAACCACAAATTAACCCCAAACTCTTTAAACCAATTTTCCGGATTACAGGGGACAAACCAAACCCTGCCTCAAATTTATTTTTTTAAACTTCATGATCTTTTTGATATAATCCGTTTTTCGTTAATTCTTTAAATTTTTTCTAGAATGAATTGAATGTTTTTTTATTTTTGTTATTCTTTTATTAACAAATCAATAAAAATCATTTCTTTTTAGTGTTTTTATTCTTTTCCAGTTATTCTATTTTTAGCAATTAAATTTGTTTTGACCATAAATTTTTTTAATTCAAAAATTTAAAAATTACCATATTGTCCATTATGAAAAACTTATAGGGGTTTTTAATCTTTTTCCCTTTTCCCTTTTCTCCTTGAGTAAAAATTTCATGAGTACTTTTTTTATTTTTTTTAAATTATCCGACGGGGCTATAATTTTTTTCTTTTGCTTCAGATCGATTTTTGGGGGATTTTTCTTTCTAGTTTTTGAACCCAGAATCATTACCCAATTTTTTTATTCCTTGTACATTTTCTTTGAATCCTTATTTCTTCCTATCATTTTTTTATCGGATTTTTAGATTTTTTGAAAAAATTAAAACCCTTCTTGTGGTGTGTTATTTTTTTTTTTATCAAAAAGTATAAATCTTTTTTTTTTATTTAATACCTCTGGATCAACGACATTGCACCCATTTTTTTTTGATTCTTAAATTGTATTAGTTGTATCTCATTTTTTTCAGTTTTTCCCCATCTTTTCTTTAAAACTTCAAATTCTTTTAATTTATTCTGGTACCCTTTAAAACGGGTTTCACCCCCCCAATTCTGGTAAAAATTTTTTTGTTGTCTTTTAGATTTTTCAACTTCCCCAAGCCCCTGAAATTTGGTTGCGGTTTTGGGAATAGCTGGGGTAACCCTGATATTTTGTATTCTTTCATTTTATCACCAAATGACTTAAATTTTTTTTTTATTCCCGTATGCTTTTTTCTGATGATAATTTTTTTTTTGATTTCTATTCCTTCAGTAATTTGGGTTTTTAAATTTCGTGTACATATCCGATTTGTATTTTTTTAATTTTTTTTCTCTTTTTTTTCTTTCTAAGAGTTCATCTTTTGCCCCACTAAGTTTTTTTTTTATTCTTAATTTTATTAAGTTTTGATTGTTTTATATAATGAAGTAAAGTAAAAAAATGTAATAATGAAGATGTATTTTATATATAAAAAGGAAATTCCCCAAAATTTTGATTCAAAAAATGATAATCCAAAAACTTTAAAACAAAAATTTTCCCTTTTTTGCCGATTCTGTTTTTGAAGTTTATGGGGATCTTCTGGGTCTGGAAAAAAAAAAAATAATTAATGCTTTTTACTTGAAAACCCTTTTATATTTATAAATTTTTACCTTTTGCAAAAACTTAGAACAAACTAAATAAGATTAATTAACCACTTAAACAATTGCAAAAAAAATTAAATGATCCAAAAAGAAAAACTTGAATATTCGGCCGATTTCAAAAAATTGACCTTGTTGGGAAACTTTAAACAGAAATAAAAAAGTAGAATTTGATGTTTTGTTTGTGAAAATAAAAAAGGGTTTAAAAAAAAAAAAACAAAAAACTTTTTTCAAGGACGTCACAAAAAATGTTGTGTTTTTTTATTTAAGTCCGTCTTTAAAAAAACACCAAAGAAAACGTTTAACTGTACAATAATTTTTTTTTTTGAAAGTGGTAAACGAGAAAAGTTGATTTGGGAATGAACAAAAAATTAAACCCCAAATTTTTGTAAGCAACAAAACAAAAATGATTTTTATAATTGACAAAACCCAAAGGGAAATTTTTTAGAAAAAACTTTCTGGGAAAATATAAAGGGGGTCTTTAAAAATATAGAACAAATAATGAACTGAAGTTAATAAGTTAAATTTGTATTGATTTTAATGATTAGTATAAAAACCTAAAAACTTTAAAAAAAACGGAATGTATTTCACAAAAAAAAAAAATTTAAAACACAATGAAAGGCTTTTAATTTTGGGGGGTAAAGAAATAATAACCTAGGGAAACCAGATAACCAACGATGCAGTTTCAAGCGGTTATGTATAAAAAAGTTCAAAATGTAATTTGATGACAAATCTTTAAGACACAAATCTATAAAAAAGACATTAGAAAAAGAAATAAAGAAACTGAGATTTAAAAAAGACTTAAAAAAAATTATTATTAATGTTCAATTTCAAAAGGGAAACCGGAGAAGAAAAGAAGCTATAGTTGATTCTATTAAAAAACTTGAAGAAAATCTGATTTGCAGATGACAACATAAGAAATATTTTGGTCAATTTTAAAATTTTAAAAAGCAATTATGGAATTAAAAATAGATGATTTTCTAAGAAATAAAGACAAGATTATTGAAGTAAGAAAAGTTACAAAAAAAATGTATCATTTGAAATCAAAACAAAGTAAAAAACTAAATATGAAATGGTAAAAAAGGGGAACAAAATTTTTTTTGATACATTTTAAAAAAAACTTCAATTAAATCTGCTGAAAAAAGGGTTTTACAAAAAGGTGATGATCATGACACAGATTGAAACCCTTAAAAAAAGAGCTCAATTTAAAATAGATACTTTAAAAACAAATTCGAATTTGGATTTTTACTGTTTACAACCGTTAAATTTAAAGATGCAGACTTTAAATAATATTACAAAAAAAATTTCAAGGAAAATTTAAAGAATTTAATGTAAAGTTGAAAAACTAAAAAAGAGGGACTTTGTATTGAAAAATCGTTTTAAAAAGGAGAATCAATTATGCTTGTAAAGCATTCACAATTTTGATCAGCTAGAAATTTTAAAAAACAACTTCGGAACTTTTTAGTACTGTTGACCCCGCCACAATTTTAAGTACGGGAATTTAAATAACTTACGGGAAATTTTAGAAAAAGTATCAGCGGATTTAATGATAAAATTAAAAAAAAAATAAAAAGATCGGATCGGTAGTTTAAAATATCAAATAAAACAAGGGAATCATTACGTAATACTCAAGAAATTTTTACGATCCCCAAGAAATTTTCAAAAGTAAAAAAGTTTTTCTAAAAAAAAAACACAATTAGCTGAACAAAGGGTGTTGTTGCAATCTATTGTTTTTTAAATTTTTCAAAAAAACGACTTTATGATTTAGTGAAATAATTCTTAAACAAAAAAAAAAGAAAAAAATAAAAGAAAAATTTGAAAAAAAAACAAAAATTTTAAGCGAGTGAAGTGTTTTTTTGAATTTAAAAACCGGTTTTTTTGATGAACCAAAAAACCCGAACAAAAAACTTTGAAACATATTTTTATACATAAAAAAGAAAAAGTTTTTTGACGCCCGGGGTCTGGTTTTCATTAATGATACTCTAACTAAAAGTGGTATAGGCTATTTTGATGCATTTTAATTTGGGGTCTGGAAAAAGTCTAATTTTAAAAAATTTTATAAAAACAAAACCCGAAAATTTAAACTACTGTACCCTGTACTATTAAAAAATGTGTTTTTTTGAAAAAGCAAATTTTTTAAAGTATCATTTTTTTTTTAACGGTGCCCCGGGCGCAGAAGGAAAATCAAAATATTCATTTTTTTTTTTGGTGGGGGCAAAATGGTTTTAAGGGAAATTTCCCGGTGGAAGTGTAAATATAACCCAAATCAGGGAGGTGTGACCGGTGACGTAAATTTTTTTATATCAAAAAAAAATCAAATTTATTTTAAAAGAAAGGACATGTTTGAATTCATCCTTTTGACAAATTTAAATCTACAGAAAAATTTTTTAGCTTTTGTCGGGAAAAGATGTCAATTCTACTATTGGAGAATATATAAATTTAAAGGAAGTAACTTTTGAATTAAAAGTTTAATTAAGATTTAATTAAAACTTTTTATAATTTTGTTCTTATTTAACTGGAAAAATTAATATATTTGGGGATTTAATAATAAATGAAAAAGTAAATAAAATAAAAAACAAACAGAAAAACAAATTTAAAAAGAAAACCCCCATTGTTTCTAACATGTTATACTCAAGATACGGTAGTGGGTTTTTTTCAATGGAAAAATGTAAATGCTGTTGGTTTGTTCAAAATGGTAATAATGTAAAAATTAAAATTTTTAATTTTTCTTAATTATTTTTTGATGCAATTAATTAGATAAAGGAGAAGCTAATTACAAATAAAAAAAAAAAAGAAAAAGAATTCTTAAAGTTTAATGTAAAAAAAAACAGAAAAAAAGAATCTATTTTTTAATAATTAGCTAATAAAATTTAAAAAAAAATGATGTTTTTAAAATTAATTTTTTAAAAAGTTTGAATATTAGTTACAATTTTGGTTCTATAATTTAAGTTTTTAAAAATTAAAAATTAAGAGTTCACTTAAGAATTAAATTTAAGAATAAGCAATGTTTCAATACCATTATCAAGAAAATTTTTTATCGTCTTAAAAATGATAAAAATGTTTTTTTAAAATAACTGGAAAGATTGTGTTTATCGAACGAATAACTTTAAAGGTGTGATTTTTGGGTGAATTAAAAAAAGTATCTTTGTAATTTTTATAACTTTTGTTTTCTACAACAAGTTTTTTTTTCCTTTACATTTTTTAACTTTCTTCGTTTTTTAAAAAATATGAATAATTTTACTTCTTAATCCGACAAATTAACAATGGGAATGCCGCTTCATCTTTTTAATTTTTCCCGTTCTTTTTTTTTATTGTCGAAAAAAATTTTGAGTTGTTGTCTAATCCTTTTCAAATAAACTTTGTCCTTATAAAAATCTCATTTTCATCTTTGGTTTTTTTTTCTAAATAAAATCAGGTCGTGAATAGTAAATTTCAAATTTCCCCCGACTTTTCCTTAATATAATTATAATGAAAAACAAATTAAAAATTTTGATAAATCTAAATGCCATTCCCAAAAAAACAAGGGCTGTTTAATAAAAACTTTCTTTTATTTTGAAAACCAAACAAATTCTTGTTAAACATCGTTGAACTAACAAAAGAAGGTTTGGGTTATATTTTAAAAAAAGGTTTTTATGATTAATTTAATATTAACCCTGGGGTAAAATTTTCCCTGCTTACCGAAAAGAGTTGTTCATCAACTTAAAAAAATCCTTTTGTTTTGATTTTTTTTTAGTATTTAAAAACAATATATTTTTTAACCAAGGCTTTCGTCAAAGTTTTATTTTGTGTATTTTTGTTACTTTTAAACCCTAATTGTGCATATAGTTCAAGATTTTTATAATGAACTACATAATTTTGTTTTTTTCATTAAAGTTGGAACTAATTTTTTACATTACTTTTTCCTATTTCAAATTCTTCTTAGTTTTACTATAGTTAGAAAGCCATTCGTCTGGTATTTTGATTTTTTCAGGAGCCAAAGGATAATCGTTGTGGGTTTTACGTAATTCTTTTGGATATTCAAGATCACATTCAACTACAAAGTTACTTTTACCTTTTGCAATTAATTTCTTGAATTGTTTTTCGGATATAAATTTAAAGTTTCCAGAGGGCAAAGGTTGACACATGGCCCAACCGTAAAGGTTATTGGCGTCGAGGTACATAATGTATTTGCTGTCAAGTTTAGGATCATAATCTTTCATATATTTATTGTTTGCTTTACTGTATCTGTTTGAAATATAACTTATTCCTCCTCTCAGTCCCTTTTCAATAAAAAGATACATATCAATATCAGTTATTAAATCTAACTTAATTCCAGTCATTTTTAACATTTGCATCCCAAGCTAAACCAGGGCTACTAAAATAATGACAAGGATCTAATTTGTAGTACTCTAAACATAGTTTTCTAAAATTTTCGAATACATCAGCTAAAAGTAATACGTCAGTTTTTAAATATAGATCATGATATTCTCCCATTGTTTTAATTTTAAATTTATTCCAAACATTTTTAGCATGTTCATATTCGTTGTCAGATATGTGTGTTTCATATAAAATTGAATAAAAATCTTCTTTAGAAGGTAATTTTGTTTCTTTGAATTTTTTAAATGAATCCATGTAATCATATGGATAAACACCTTTTGTTTTTAATAATTCAACACTTTCACAATTAAATTCAGTTGAAGTGTATTCAAATTCTGGAATATTTTTTACTAAGTTATCCAATGATTGAGACATAAATTGGAATGAATCAATAAAGACCAAGTCGGAAATCATAAATGCCATATATCTTTCCATATTGTTAGGAATAACATTAATTTCTTTTTTGAATTTTCCTATTTGCTGCATAATAAAATGACCGTCATAACCTCTTAAATTATGAAAAATAACAGGAATTTTGTGTGTTAGTCTAAAATTAATATTACATTCTGAGTGAGCACTTCCTCTGAATTTTCCTGTTATATGACAGTGGTCTCTTACTTTGATTGAATCTTCTATATATTCTTTTTCACAGATATGACAAAACTTTTGTTTTTTAAATTCACTTTCATCTTTTTTAGACATTCTTAGTTCTTTGTTAAAGTGCTCTTTAAATATTTCTTTACAATATTCCTCTTCCTCAAGCATTTTTTCAATAAACTTATAAACTGCATTAGGACCTCTATAAATCTGGGTTGGTTTAGTATAACTGTTATCATAACAACAAACAACTTTATAGCCGTAACCACAATCTATATGATTTTGATATGGTTCAGTAAATGAAGATTCAGTTGATGGTAAAGCAGTTAAAACTTTTTTAGTTATTGATTCAAAATCAGCATAAATTACAAAAGGTACTGCTAAACCTTTATGATAATTTTTAAATTGTACTTTACTTCCCTCTTTTGGCATTTTTATACCTTGAGTACCATTAATAGCTAAACAGTTTGGAATATGTTCATTTAATATTCTTTCTTGTGAAAAATTTTGTAAACATGATTTGCAAAAATGTTTTTTGTTTTTACATTTTGTTTTGTTAAACATTAATCTATTAAAGTCTTTTATCCAAACATAATGTTGGACTGGGGTCTCTGGTGATTTACAGTCGCCATTTATCTTATCTTTATTAATTAATAACATATCACAGTGTTCTTCGTATTGATATTTTGATATGTACAATGGATAAATTCCCGTAGGTTCTTCATAACCAAATATATTAAATGATATATCATTTAAAACTTCAATTTTAGGTATTTGATTTAATGTAACAGGAAATTTAATTCCAGTATAATCAAGATCGTTTATATGTTTTTTATATTTTGAAATTTTTTGAGGATCTTTTTCAACAGGAAATTTATAAGCTAAATGACACCATCTAAAGCATTCGTTATCATCATTCTTTATATTTATTAATCCTTTCATTGGATGTTGTAACGGTTTTGGTAATTCTAAATAACTTGAAGCAGCCATTGGACTATACTTATATCTATTTATATAATGAACATCAACTGACTCTATTCTCCAGCCGCTTCCTTCAGAAATCCAATTACCAATTCTATTTATTATTTCATCAAAAGCTTGACGTAAAGTTTTTTTTATTTCATTTGTGTTAATAATTTCTAAAGCCTTTGATTGAAAATAAGCTGATTTATATATTGTATCAGTTTTATCCATTTTTGCAAAAGTTATTTTTAAAACAACGTTTATTTTTATACTTTTTAAAGTTTTAAGTTCAGATTTAAGTATTTCATAAGAGTCGTTTATAGTTAAATATAATTGATTCTTTGGATCTTGTCTATATGTAATTTTAATTTCAAATTTCTTATAATATTGTTTTGTAGATCTCTCAATTTCCATCTATATATTATATTTAGAAAAAAAATTACTAAGGAAAAAAGGATTAAAAAAATAATAAAATAAATAAAGTTTAAGAAGAACTAAAATATTTAAATTTATATCTTTTTCCGCTGGTTTTTGATATTCCACTTTTAACTTGGTTTTTTTCTTTGCAGCACATTGTTATTAACCCCGAATTAATATTAAGGTCTTTGGATGCTGCATAAGTGTTTTTATTGTTTTTTCTTCATTAGTATCCCAATTGGTTGCAATAACTTTTTTAGGATTGTTTCGAATATTATTTGGTCTGGGACAATCACATAATCTTTCAGCATTTTCTTCTTCAGTTAATAGACAACCACAGTCCCATTCAAATAAATTATTTTTTAAAAGATAAGGATCTATAACATTTTGTAATTTATCAATGACATGATTTTTATATTCATCGCTAACTATTTGATTAAGTTTTAATTTAATAACATTTCTTCTTTTAAGAACATTTTTATATGAATTTTTGTCCGGATTCATTATTTCTCCTAAAGTGCTAGATAATTTTGGCATAATCATTCTATCTACCTTTCTATTAACCATTTATATATAATATACTTATAGAAAAAAAATCTTTAAAAACGCACCTAAAGAAATTATATTGATTTGAGAAATTTGTTTATATTATCTATATCTTTTGAATAAGATTTTAAAGTCATTTTTTCTAAATTGTTATCAACTGTTAAAATTGTAATACCTTCTTGAGACATTCTGTTTAACCATGCTTCGTGTAATTTGTGTAGTTTTTCTAAATAATCTAAACCAACTCTATTTTCTTCCGTTCTGTTTCTTTTTTGAAGTCTTTTAAAACATATTTCTGGGTCGGTTTTAACATAAACAAATCCATCAATTGGGTTTTTTCCTTATGGTTTTATAATATGATTAGTTAAGAAAAGATTGTATACTGCCCACTCGGGGTCATTTATAACACCGTTGTCGTGATGCTGTTTTGTAAAAACGTTACTGTTAGTTAAATAACAACGTTCAAGGACAGAAACACCATCAAACTGTTTAGCAGAAAATAACATTTTTATATGACTGTTTAAAGTTGTTAGCTGAAAAGGAAATAAATATTTGGAAGGTTCTTGAGCAGCAAGTTCAAAAAGATTATATGAATTTCCGCTTGGGTTTATAACATTTTGCCATTCGTGAATTGGTTCTGGAATTATATTAAAATTAGGATTATATTCTTTAATAATATCTAAAAACGTACTTTTTCCTAATGCAATACTACCTTCAACTGATATAATTTTTCTCATTTATATAAAATACTTATAGAAAAAATCTTTAATAATCTTTAATAATCTTTATTAACCTTTAATACAACTCTTCTTCTTTTTTACTTTTATATCCGTTAAGTTTAAATTCCTTCATATGCATTTCAAGAGGTGTTGAATAATTTTTTTCTTTCTGCATTTCTAATAGTATTGTAAAAATATCCTGAATAACTTTTTTCTCTTCTTCTTTATTTAATTTTCCGATCTGTGCTTTTGTTATAAGTTGTTTTATTTTGTGATGATGTGCTTTTAAAATAAATTTCTTGTCGTCAAGTTTTAGTCTATTAGTAAATATGGTAATTATTGTTGGGACAGCGCCAGCAACTGCTACAAATATAGGAATAGCTGGAACAAGTGCTAATGCAGCTGAGCAACCAAAAATACCTGCTGTAATATATAACCCAGTACTTACTCTCCCACAAAATTTATAAACTTTTTCTGTAAGCAGCAGCTAGTTTAGTTAAGTGAATAATTAATTGATCTATTGTTTCTATTCCATTATTATTAGAAATTAGATTTTTATTACTCATTTATATAATTAATATTAATATTTTTCAACTTAAATTTCTTCAAATTCACTAAACGGAACCCAACTATTAAATTTTTCATTGTAACCTTTCCATTTTACTAAAGCTTGTTTTTCTTATAGTCTCGTCTAATAACTTTTTCTATTCTAAAAACCTCTTGTGTAGTAGGTAAAAGTTCTTGTTCATAAAATGAACCTTGAATTATTTCATCATTTAAATCTTTAATAGTGTATGTTCTGGGATTTGTATTATTAATTCCATAAATTATAAATATTTCCTCTGTCCAGTTTGGTGTATATCCTTTTTCAAAATGTCTTTTAAGTTTGCTTAAGCGAACTCGATCACCAATTTTAAATTTGCTTTACTCTTTGGTATCTTAAACGACCATATAAATTAAAGTAAACAGTACCTTAGTTAAGTTTTTACTAGCTTCGGTTGGTGTCATTTTTATACTAGAATGTTTTGTTTTCTTATATTTATCAACCATGTCCTGCAAATTATCTAAATAAGTATAAGTATTATTTGCTGTAAAATATTTCCACATTATTCTTTTTAAACTTCTATTAAATCTTTCAATAACTACAGCCTTTCCTTCATTAAATGTATGGTACATATTAACCTTATATTTATTTAAAAATGATTCAAACTTTTTATTATAAAATTCTTTTCCTTCATCTACCCATACATTTTGTGGAATCCTTGCAGTCTTCGGGGACTTTCGTCCCTGAATTCTATCTTCTGAAACTATTTTATTAAATGCTTCAGTAACAGATTCTCCAGTTTTATTCTTTAATGGAATAGCCCAAGCATATTTACTGAATATATCAATAACGGTTGACAAGTACTTTACTCCTTTATTATATTTTGAAAAAGCTTGCATGTCAACTAAATCAGCTGACCAAGCATCATCAATGTCATTAACTATCACTCTTCGTTTCCTAAATTTTCTTTTAATTGGTTTGTGTAATTCTTCTGCTAATTCATCGCTCCATGTGATTCCGGGGGAATACTCTACCCCCTTTTCCCGTTTTTTGACTTTTGTCCCAGCCCAAGTTTATATTTCGTTTTAATTATAGGTTTCACAACTAAATGTTTTGCAATCTTTTCTCCAAATGTTTTTGATTTAGTGTTATTTAAGTCGGAAAGCATCTGTTTGTCACATTTGGCCTTATCAATGCTGTTGTCATAGCAAAGGTCATGGGTCTTACATGTCGCATCTAGTTCATTGACAGGGGGCCCATTATCTATGGGGTTTCCAGGCCCACAATAGCGAAAACCCGGAAGTGTTAACCCCTTTTTAGGTAATAAAGGTAACATTGCTTTGTGAATATCAATTGCACCTCCAGAACGTTTAACAAATTGTGTTTTTATATTACCACAGGATGCACACTGAGCTCTTAACATAAGTCTACCATTTTTTGTTGTAACATATTGAGGATATATACTATCAGTAAATTTCCTTTCTTTTACACAATATATTTGTTTTTGATTCATTTATATTATATGTATTTAAAATTATTAAAAAAGCATTTTTACTAAAAAATGGGTTCCGGTAGGACTCGAACCTACACCCTCCTAAAATTGTGATTAACACAGAATAATGATAATACTTAAATGCTCTAATACCTTAACGCGGTTATGTTGTATAACATTAAAGAACTATGTTCGTAAATGTTGTATAAACAACTGAAATCACTCAACCGTTTGAGTATGGCATAGGCATACGCATGGTTGAACAATATTTATTAAAAAAGTGCAAAAGCCGTGTTGTGTACATTTATTTTAACCCCGACGCCAGGTAGAATTTATTACGTGCACACCCGACGCCGGGGTGAACCATTAGTCTTTCCTAAGAGACCTCATCTGTAGGCTCACCATACAGCTGGTTTTTCCTAAATCATCAAACCTGCCCGGTTTTGCAGCCAGAATCACCTTCAACCCCATTGTTCGTTGCCTCTCGAAACCTTCGAAATTAGAGACAAGAACGAAGTAAGGCAATTCAGTGCTATTACAACATTGACGGAAGAATTCTTTATGTGCACAACCAGTCAATGTCATAACAGCAGGCTGTAACCGTTAACAGACAAGACGACCCAGTACACAAACCATACTGCAAGCTACCTTTAAACAGACAAGGACACGTCAGATAAACTTCCGGAACTAAGCGTAACCACAACTCGACTCAATGATATAAAAGTTGAAACCGTTCTTATATAACGTATATTCTTTATTATAATAATTACGGTTTTGAAATTATCATAATTTTATTTTTCATGTGTTATAATTTATTCAATTACTTTTTGTTTTTAAATAATAACAACTCCTAAAGTAATTTTATTCTTCCAATATTAATTAAAATAATTTGTATGAATTTCAGTTATCAAAGGGAGATATTACTTGTTTTTTTAATTTCAATTATTAAAGGGAGATAGATTTGTAAATAACCTGACCTTGTTATATTTGTTATATTTAGCATTTGGTTTTCCCGGTCTGTGTTATTTTTAGTTTGAAATTTTCTTGTTTCATGGATAATTATTAATGTATTTATTGGTACTGTGTACATTTTGTGTCGTTTCTAATGTCTTTAACAGTTGTTTTATCTATGTAGAAGGATTACAAAACAAGGAAGTAGAAGGGTGATTTAAACAGAAAATAAATGTGGTCTAAATTCAACCACATTATATTTTACTTCCTGTATGCTATATTAGGCCAAACTTATTCTACATTTTGTCTCTCGGTGTAGTGTTTAAAGTTTTTAAGTGGAAACTATTTTTAAATATATGTTTTCTTCATTTTAAATCATCTTTAGTTAAATCAGAGGTTTTCATTCGGTTTAACTAAAGATTTAAAAGATTTTGAGGGTACAGGTGTATCGAGTGCAACCGAAGACCGTAGGTCTGACTGGGTCAAAGACCCCGAAGGTTCCAGCTTCGCGAGTTAGTATTATAAGTTTAGGGTAAGGTTAAGGTGCACTTATAGAATAGGGATAAGAGGTCAAGTGGGGTCAAAACGCCAAAACCCTTATTTTACATTACTACTCTTATTTAAAATAATGGAAAGACTAAATAGGGGAAAGCGGTAGGGAGTGACTTAGGGATGGATGCCTAATCGATACTTTTGGATATTTTCTTTTGCCTCAGTCAAACTGTTTTGATTTTTCAATGTAGTGGTAAACTGCAAGAAATATTCTTTCCTTTAATGCCATTATACCGAAGAGAATACTTTAGAGTAAAAGGACAATATCTGATAACTCCATTTTTAAGTAAAGTACGTAAGTTGTCGTAGTGTGTACATTAGCAGAAATAGCAGTAGGTTGCTTCAGGCTGTCCGCATGAGCAGAGGGGTGATGCAGTAATACTTTGAAGAACAAATCATCGGCGTGTGAGCTGCAATTGGTTCGAAGGCGAGTGTGAAGAACCTATTTATTTATTTTTTTTTTTTTTTAGAAATAGTAGACAGGACTGTTATTATTTGCCAGAAAAAGCTGAAGGAGAGTTTCTAATAGGCAAAGACAGAGCGTTTACAGAGAGCGTTAAACGCTCTTACAGTTGACGGAAGGAAAGAATCAAAATACGTCAGACGTTGTAGCTCTAGGCACGTGAGAGTCAGCTTGATTACGGAGATTATAGGTATAATTCGAAACAGAATGGACACAATGCTCTAAGGTAGGATGGAGTGAGGTCATGCATCATCTTGAAATTTAAAATAAGTTTAAGCTTCTGCCTTCTACTTTCAAGTGATTATCATTAAACGTCGTTCATAAGATTCTGCAATGAAACAGGTTTGGTAGCATTCGTTACTATCCTAGCAGCCTCATACTTGAACTTTTTAAGCATGTCATTCTCTTGGATCGTACAGTTGGCAAAAAATAATGTCGCCATACTACAGGATTGGACGAATGTGTACACGGTTTCAAGCGATTTGCGTTCGAGAATAAACTTAGGTTTCCACATGATATCATTTCTTGTGTAAGCCTTTGTTAAGATGTAGTCTATATGGGCATGTCACTTTAGGTCTTTCATGAAGATCAACCCTAAATGCTTGCAGCTAGTCACGTTCTTGATTTCTTCATTGGCCATTCACAGGCTGAGATGATGACCTGGGTTAACTTCTCAAGGGAAAAATAAGTGATTCAATACTTTTTGGTTGAAATTTGCGAGCCAGCGAGTTGCCAAAGATGATATTTTGATGAGAACTGAGTTTATAATTTCTGAAGCTGTCGCTTGAGCGTCAGTAATCAAATAAAGACTTGTGTCGTCGGCAAAAAGGTCATTGTTGGTATTTATATCAATGAAATGTCATTTATGAATATTATGAAGAGAGGAGGACCGAGGATCGAGCCCTGAGGTACACCGGCTCAAATGTAGTTAAATTGGATTTGGCGCCCGGGATAACTACCTTTTGTTTCATATGAAAGAGATACAAAAAAAAAACCCAACGTAGAAGGCAACCACTTATGCCAATACATTTCAATTTGTGTGTCACGTGCGATCAAACACTTTACTTATATCGCAGAATACAGCCCCGAACCTGTTTGCCTGAGTCTATTGCCTCTGTGAAAACATTTGTATAAGTAAGTGAGCTGATTAACCGTTGAATCACCTGGGACAAAGCCAGACTGAAGAGGTGTGATAATGTTATTTCCGTTGAAATAGTTAAATGTGTGTTTGAAAACTAGCCTTTTCAAATACCTTGCATATTGTACTTAGGAGTGAAATCGGAAGATAGATTACATGTAAAGACCGATCGCAATTTTAAAGACGGTGATACATTCTTAAGCTTCTTTAAAAGAATCAGGAAATGTGGATGTAGACAGAGAGCATTAAAGAGATAGATCTGCATGAGGAAGAGATAATTCGATAGAAAGTTCTTCGAGAATTTTGTTGTTCACACAGTCGGGTCCAGAGGACTTGTTAAGGGGAAATGACTTCAAAATCATTTCGATATCGTCAGGAGTAACAGTGAAAGGTTGCATGATAAGTTCGGAGTTTCTTTCTGCCTCTTCATGGTGTGTTACATTAGCTTCGTTGAAGAGTGTTTTGTTACAAAAGAAGTTTCTCAGGATATTGGTTTTTGTAATTTCATCCTCGTAAATGCTGGTGGCCTCATCTTCTATGGGAGGATTAGTTGAAGAATTGGAAGAAGGGGACCAAACGCCGCTCTTCATGGAATTACACGCCTCAACACGTGTATCATTGAAGGTTCCATGTTCACCGCCGTTTGAATACATCTGCTGATGTCTCTAAATTGCTTTTTGTACTTTTAGCATGTGTAAATGTTGAGTTCTGCTCAACCAGGGGCTAGAGGGCGTGGACGGTAGCATGCATCTCCACTACCGTCCATGAACAGGCTCAATCAAACCGAGCCTGCAATTTTCGTTTTTGTCGTGTTGAGCGACCTGTGAAGTTTCCCCTTTTCTCTATTTTAATATCACAGCAGCGTGGTTTGTGCCGTGTGGCGGCCGTAAAAAGTCTCCCCGTACATTCAGTCAGGGCTGTTATATTTCGATCTTCTCAGATCGTTCAGCACGACTTTTATGTTATGTTATTGGTACTGTTTAGTTTCTCAACATGACCATTTTGGCCTGGGTGGTTCCAATACTCCCGCTTTCAAAGCCTTGGGTATTGTATAATCACCCCTTGGATATGGTGCCTGCTTTTTATTTTTGTCTTTTGACATTTCCTGTGATAGGCAGACTCCATAACCTCAGATCCCCTTCCTAAATTCCAGTTTGTTTAGTTCTGCCCATTGTTTTCTCGTTTGGGGCAAACCCATTATATTATCTGGGGACCAAACGCCGCTCTTCATGGAATTACACCCCTCAACACGTATATCATTGAAGGTTCCATGTTCACCGCCGTTTGAATAAATCTGCTGATGTCTCTAAATTGCTTTTTTGTACTTTTAGCATGTGTAAATATTGAGTTCTGCTCAACCCGGGGCTAAAGGGCGTGGACGGTAGCATGCATTTCCACCACCATGAACAGGCTCAATCAAACCGAGCCTGCAACATTTTCGTTTTTGTCGTGTTGAACGACCTGTGAAGTTTCCACTTTTCTCTATTTTTATGAATGACCTGAGGCATGCCCACCATGACTTCGACTTTGTTGATGTTGTATTTAGATTATTGGCTAATTTTAGAACGTGATTTTCCTTGGCAGCTCTAATTAGTGTACTAGAATGGCTATATATGTTTCTAAACCCTGATCAATCGTCCGCATTATTTGATTGTTATGCTTTTCTGTATGCCCTTCTGCGTCGTTTTATAGATCTTTTAATAACCACTGTATCCTAGGAGGGTCAGAGGGTCAAGTGGTGACTTCTTTATTAGGTGTGCATGATTTGGAAATGGGGTACTTGATTAGTGGCATTGGATGTGTATGTATTATGTCTCTGTCCTTAATTTGTTCCAATTTTATGTGTAATATTTTGTCTCGGAGAAGCTGATAATTACCTTTATCAAAGAGCCAGATATGTCGTTTGAAGGTGGGTACTTTGATTTTTTTTAATTGAGGAGACGAATGGTTGGACAATAGTAACGGATTGTTATTTCTAGGCATGGGTCGCCAGTGCAAATCATAAATACAAGATTCTGGTTTGATGAGAGAATGAGGTCTATGACAGAAAATTTTTCTGTGAACTGTGTTGGATCAGAAATATATTGAAGAGAGAAAACTGTGTTGACATATGGTGGTGATCTTTCCAGCTGAAGCTGAGTCTTGCATATTAATGTTGGTTAGATGTTTATTTGGAGGCCTGTAGAATACACCAAAAAATACTGCATTTCGTTGTTGTGTTGAGCACAATCCAGATGCATTCAACTGTGGAAATTTCCAAGTCGTGTATTCTGTTATATCGCAGGGCATTTTTAACATATATAAGAACAGAACGCCACCATGAATGTCACCAACCATGTCATTCCATACTTGTTCACGGAACTGCTCGAAAGATAAGATTTTAAGTGATCTAGCAGATGTGTATTAAGATGTTTATATGGATCTCCAGTATAACTCTGTAATGTTGTTCTTTTAAAGGCCTACCTTCCGTACCCGGGGTAAACGGTTATCACCTTAGCATGATACATAATATTTCCTAATTGTCACCTAATTATCAAGTTATTAATTGTAGCTTATGGTAAACAGAACTCTAGCATACATTATCAAGAGCAAAAACATATGACCTTTGCCTACACACTACCACTATCAGATATCTCAGTACAACAGGAGGTTCATCATGACCAAATGATTATATATTTTTGTACATAATATAGGTGAGTTATGTGAATAATGGGATATAAAACATTTTCAACGAAATAGTAAAAGTTAGAATATTTATTTTAAAAATAAAGTGGCACATACTAGTTCTAATACAGAATGAAGTTTAAAAATAAGTTCATTATCTAGGCATACAGCGTGTTCAGGAGAATTGTACTGTTTGCATACTCGATCTTCAAAACACAAATATGCATGGCCACATAAATAGAAACTAATTTGATAACTTCTTCATCTGATTTGTTGGATTACTTTCTTCTAAGAAAGCTTTTAACAGTATCATTATGAAACTTGAAATTATGTATGGATACTATTGACATATAAATATCACTAACAGATAATAAGTGCGTTCATATACTTTTATTCAGTAAATAAAATATAGACAGGAGTTCGGATGCGTGTAATAAAATACCGAGTAGACTCACAGGACAGTTCTCCTGAACATTGTGCACGAGTGCCTACATAATGTACTTACTTTTAAATTTCATTCTGTAAGAACTCATATGTGTCACAACTGTTACAAGGACATACCTTTGATTTTGAAATTATTTACTCTAACCCTTACTATTTCATTGACAATATTTTATGATTTTATTATTATTCAACTTACTCACCCATATTTTGTACAAAAAATAAAATCATTTGGCCATGATGGACCTCCTGATATAATTAGATATCTGATAGTGGTGGTTTGTAGGCAAAGGCCATATGCTTTTGCTTTTCATAATGTATACTAGAGTTCTGCTTATCATAAGCTACAATTAATAAATTGATAATTAGGTGATAATTAGAAAATATTATGGATCATGCTGAGGTGATAACCATTTCCCCCGGGTACAGAAGGTAGGCCTGTAAGATAAATTACAGCTCTTAGCTTGGTGATTAAACTGTGCGTTACAAGAAAACAAATGCAAGCCTAGAAGATATTACAGATTGGTCGGGTCAGGTATTATTCATTAGCTATGATATACTTTGGGTTGATGTTAGTTCGTTTAACATCTTGGACCTTTACTATGTATTCAGTAATCCCAGGTCACATGGAAAAGCATATGCAAAATATATGAATGCTAACGTAACAGCAGTATAGCATGAACAGCAATAGAGAATCTAGTTACGTATGACTTAGATACTTACGAGGCAAGCAATAGCAAATATCAAATAACTATATGATAATGTTCCAATTAATTATGCATGAATTGCATGCCACATAAAGCATATATCAAACATCTGTTCAATAATGCATTACGTGCCTGTCACATGAAGCAAGAACTGTATGATAATGTCACAAAGACTGTGCATAAATTTCAAATGACATGAAAAGAGTATACAACAAGTAACTTGTGATAACGTAACAGCAATTATGCATAGCATAAGTTGCATGTAACATAAAACAAAAGCTTATACCAGTTTAATTTATGATAATATAATAACAAATTAGGCACGAATTTCAATAGCAAGAGCTGAATGATAATGTCAGAAAACCTGTGCATAAATTTCATTTGGCATAAAAGAAAAGCATATAACAAATGACTTGTAATAATGTAATAGCAATTATGCATGAAGTGCAGGTCGCAGAAAGAGGAAGCTTATGGACATTTATTTTGTGATGTTAGGCACGAATTTCAACAGCAAGAGCTGTATGATAATGTCACAAAAATGTGCATAAATTTCATGGAACATAAATGAAGAGTATGTTACAAATTACTTTTGATAACGTAACAGCAATTATGCATTAATTGCATGTCTCATAAAAGCAGACGTATACCAATTTAATTCTTGATAATAAAACAATACGTTACATACGAGTCAGTGCATTTTCAAATGGATAATTATACAAAAGAAATAGTTTGTGCTAATATTGGAAATGGCGACAGCAGCATATTAAATCTGGAAACAATCGAAAAACCTAGTGTCAAAAATAAGGACACCATTTTAACAATAACCATCTTAGGCAATAAACAACTCATTTCATGATAAGTAGTGCCTAGATAAACTCACGTTATCACTTATATGTAACTGGCGATTGATTCGGATTTAACTCAAGTATAACACCAGTAATATTTGACAAATACAGCAAGTTTATATTAGTTAATCCTTATCCAAAAAATCGTACTTCTATTGTACCTATTTTTTGGACTTTTATTAGTAATTAATGAAAAACGTCAGAGGAAATATGACGCATATACATTTGCTCATTTATTTTAAATACCAGAATAGAGTAGTAAGATCATGTTTATCTTTCTGACATAACATAATTTCAGGATATCAAATATGAGTGTATGCTTAGCATTATGCAGATAATAGTAGCGTATAGATTGCGCCGCTCCTGCACGGTCTGAGACAACAGTTTTAATTTTAATAGATAGTATAATTATAAAAGCAAGCAAATTCGATGAATTGGTATCCCCCGGTTTGTGCTGAGGAATGGCAAAAAAAAAGTATCGGGCAAAACGTTAAGGATGTTAGTCAAAATCAGTTCAACAGGAGATGAATGCTATTCTTTGGTTGGGAAGGGGGAGCGGGGGCAGCGGGGGTGACCGGGTGCTCCCCAGTGGTGTTTTTGCCACTGACCGTTCCAAGGCAGTGCCCCACTGTGTTCCTTTGTTTGTTCGTTTTGTCCTAATGTGTGTTGGCTTTTGTGTGTGTGTGTGTGTGCGTGTGTGCGTGTGTGTGTGTGTGTGTTTGTGGTGTGCGCGTCTGCGTGCTGTGGGTTTCGTTTTGGGGAGGCTGCGTTTTTGGTACGTGGCATTCCCTGTTTGATATTTGTCTTTGTTTTCTATGGTGCAAACCATCATATGTTGATTGTTAATATTGATGAAAATTAAAAATGAAACAAAAAAATGGGTGGTGGTGGGGGGAACACTTGATCGCAGTGATGGGCATGACTGGGTGGAGAAGTGGAGTGAGGTTGGAGAACGGTACAACTTTGCATGTTGATAAATATTCATGGAAGGTTTTAAAAAATAATAAGATATGAATTTTTTTGTGGGGAGAGGGGCAGAAGGGGTGTGACCAAGGCAAGGTGGTGACCAGGTATGGGTACACAACTTCACATGTTTATAATAAATATTCATGGAAAAGAATGAAAGAAGTTTAATGAAATTCTACCAAATGGTTGGTTTGTTATGCACAAATAGACAATACATGTAGATTTTTAAACAAGTAAAGGGCAATAACTTCAATGAAAATTGACCAATTTAAACAAAAATGACAGGCATCATCGAAGTATGTTGGTTCATAAATTCTACAAGCTTGTTACTGAGAAATGGCTGCAGATGTGGATTTTTCATTAAATCAAGGGCAATAGCTCTTTTAAGGGAAATTGACCAACCAAAAAATAAAACTTGACGGGCATCATCGCAGTATGTTGGTGCATGTTTATTTCAAGTTTTATGAAATGTTACCTGCTAGTTACTAAGAAATGGCTGCGGACGGACAGTTTTGGCATTTTTCATTAAATCAAGGGCAATAACTCTAAGGGAAATTGACCAATCCAAAAAATAACAACAAAAAAACTTGACGGGCATCATCGTTTTATGTTGGTTCATGTTTATTTCAAGTTTCATGAAATTCTACATGACGGACGGACAACGCTCTTTCTATACCCCACTCCCGATTTCATCGGCGGTGGATAAATAACGTGTTCACGTTTATCACTAGGCACGGTATAGTGAAAGTTCCTCAGGTGACGAGATTCGTTTGATTTCGGACTTTTCCTCTTCGGTTATGTCACTGGCATCGTTAGCGCTGAACTTGATAAAGATTTTCCTGTCCATGGATCATGCTACGATGAGTTTATTATCCTTAACAAGCTTTCGCGCTTCGAAAAGTAGGTGTGATCTTTGAAATGTGCTCATTCACGAAAGTTCCGCGGTATCCAAGGTCACCGTTTTTGAGCAGTGTACGCTATTTGTACAACTTTTGGCCAGTACGGTATGTCGCAAATTTGACCACGATGTCAATTGGACCGTTGAGTTTGGTTTGCCTAATCGATGACATCTATCAATTTCAGACAGGTTAACATCAGCTTTGACAGCTTTGCAAACGTCTCTCACTGATTAATCGGGGTCTTCACCTGACATTTTAGCAATATCAGAAATGCGTAAAAAGTTACGTTTGCTATATCAGTCGTCAACGTTATGCTGCCTCTCCAGACCGCTGACCCGTTTTTCTAGAGCAATGTTTGTGTCCTTTAGGGATTTATTCTCGTCCCCCAAGAGAGCTAATACGGGCCTGGAGACCTATATGTACACCTTCGATTATTGTCTTAATTGTTTATTCTATCACAGACTGTACATTTGTCTGGACAGTGTCAGACAAAGCGATGATTTTGCTATGAAGACGTCATGGTCCAGTGTTGTGGTAGGTGGTGTAAAGGGAACATAGAGACCGACATTTTGACTTTAGACTCTGATATTTCAAGAGGAGAATTGCAAATCTTTTTAACTTTGATTCAGTTTCTTAGTCAATTTCCGGCGATGAAAGGTCTAGTGCTGTACTTATATTTCCATCTTTTGTTCTATTAAAAGTAACATTCTTTAGTGATTTAGTCAACGTTCATAGATTATAATGTCACATACATCCAGATAAATTCCTGTCTCACAAATTTCTCTAAAACAGGTTAAAACATTTTTAACAGCCGATTGTAAGCAATCTGTCCGCCATTTAATCAGAACCGTAAAACTCAAACGAAAATTACCGTAAGCTAAGTCAATACACCAATGATCCCGAGTACTCTTGACACGTTATGTCACAAAATTGTTCCATTTCATGTAATGCAGTCGGCTACAGAATGAGATAGAGAAAAGTGGAAACTTTACAGGCCGCTCAACACGACAAAAACGAAAATGTTGCAGACACGGTTTGACTGAGCCTGTTCATGAACGGTACTGGAAATGCATGCTGCCGTCCACGCCCTCTAGCCCCGGGCTGAGCAGAACTCAATATTTACACATGCTAAAAGTACAAAAAAGCAATTTAGAGACATCCGCAGATGTATTCAAACGGCGGTGAACATGGAACCTTCAATGATACACGTGTTGAGGCGTGTAATTCCATGAAGAGCGGCGTTTGGTCCCCATATAAAGTTAAGGGTTTGCCCAAAACGAGAAAACAATGGGCAGAACTAAACAAACTTTAGGAAGGGGATCTGAGGTTATGGAGCCTGCGTATCACGGGAACTGTCGAAAGACAAAAATAAAAAGCAGACACCATATCCAAGGGGTGATTATACAATACCCAAGTCTATGAAAGCGAGTCACACTGCCAAGCTACAGATACCCCTGTAATAACGAAGTGGCAAAGCGTCTACCTTACGTGTGACAACAGATTTGTCTCGCATCATGTGTATGATGTTTATTTGATTTTATTGATAAAGCGCATACTCGTCTAATGTTGTTTTAGTACGGAAATTGCCTAATGACCTTAGATTTTGTATCGACTGGCATCGTTTGAACAATAAAACACGAAAAGATGCGTTTATGCTTCCAAGATTTGACCACACAGTTGATGTTATTTCTTCTGCCAAGTATTGTTCCAAACTTGATTAACATTCTGCATATTGGCAGGTGAACTAAGAAGAAGAGGACAAAGCCAAGACATATTTTAGCGTAGGAACCCTTGGAATTTACGATTGGAATCGTATGGGCTATGGACTCACACACCCGCCACATTTCAATGCCTTATGGAAAAATGTATAGGTGATATGCATATGCGATAATGTTTAATCTTCCTCGACGACATTTTGATCATTTATTCATCTTTCGAGGAACACATATCTAGAATTGAATCTGTTTTTCAACTTCTACAATTTGAAATTGAAGCCTTCAAAATGTAAATTCTTCAAAAGGTCTGTCACATATTTAGGGCATGTAATTTCAGACCAAAGTATTTCAGCTGATTAACCAGTTGGATTTACCAGTGTGAACAATTGTCAAATCCCTCCGCCAGTGTCTCGGTTTAACTGAGTATTATCGCAAATTTTTGAAAAACTACGCCTAGATTGTAAATATAATCTGGAAAGTTGATCAGTCGAAAACATTAAGAGCAATGCAAACAGTGAAAATTGCAGACTCGGTTTGGTTGAGTCTGTTCATGAGCAGTAATGGAAAATGCAACACTGCCCACGCCCCTAACACCGGCTTAAGCAGTATTCAATTTTCAAATCTAAATAAGTTGAAATCAATGACTCCAAAGGACCGGATAATATAACAACACTGAGATGAAGTCGGGCGACTTTTTACGGCTGCTAAAACAACACTTAAAGGTGTTTTTCACAATTATTTCTAGCGGACAGAATTTTTTGTAACTTTGCATATTTATAGATTGATGTATGACAAGTCAAAATAAAAAATAAAACTAATAGGTACCCGTGCTTCTTTTTTCAATATTCAAAGTTTATTAAGAACACCAAATCGGTATTTTTGTCTGAAGAAACAGTACATACATGTTATAATAAAACTACTGCAAACAATTATTTATTCGAAGTTTCATTCTGATGTTACTTTTTATGCATCCGAATTAATAACACCACTATAACTATGCATAAAATGTCAACATATAGATATATTTACTCAGAAAAATTACTCTTGACAGATGTCGAAAGTATCTGAAACTGAGAAAAACACGAAGTATTTCTTAATGATATGAAAAATCTAGCGGACAGATTTTTTCCAAATTTTATATTATGTAAGCTAGAACTAAGACAAAAAAATCTAAACCAAAATAATAATATCAACCCGTGCTTGTTTTCAAGAAAAATTAAAAAATATTCACTCCACCCACAAAAGCATTTTTTCATTACCCCACCCACCTAAAAATTATGAACATTTTTTTTCTTACAAAACAAATTGCACAATGTTATTACCAGTTCCTTAACCAATATTCTTACTCACATGCGGAATAATGCTCCTTTAAGGTTGCAAGCCTCTAGATCAAATACTTTTTGAGATACGTGCTACACAAGCTTTCACATCCCATTTACGTATATATTTGACCACGTCAAGGGACATAAATCTGTTTTTATTGAGTGAAACCTCAAATAAAAGCACTGGTGCACAATTTCGCATTCTGAATTTAATTCTTGTGTGGTTTCATGACTCTTGGCGCATATAATTTTGAGGTAAATGCGACACAAATGTTTAGACCCTTTATGTACAATTTGACTATCAGGGGCCATAACTCTGGTCTTACTACGTGAAATTCGGGATGGGGCACAAAAAGTATAACAACATTTTTAGGAAGTCACATTTGAACTTGAAGGAGATATATCTACTTTAAGATTTTCTGGAATTTTATTTGACTTGGAGCCGGCTGCATCATTACTGGACGAAATAGTTTACTTTCAAATTGGCTGTCCACAATGTATTCGATTCGAGCACTTCCTACAACTACTCCTCCAATAAAACACCATCACTTTTAAAGGTAAAATATGGATGCACGACCTATATTGTCAGTACATACGATATAGTTTGCGCGAGTGCCCTCATATCCGACAATTATGCACTTTCGGCGGCGAATTCTGAACTTTACAGTGGATATCGCTTGCTGCGCGATTGAGCTGCGCACAAAATATTGTGATGAACTCCTTTAACACCCGCTGTTTTGAAGTAAATGTAATCTGGAAAGTAGATCCCTCGGAAGCACCGAGAACAATGCGAAGGGTGAAAATTGCAGACTCGGTTTGATTGAGTCTGTTCATGAGCAGTATTCATGGAAATCGCAAAACAGCCCACGCCCCTAGCACCTGCTTAAGCAGTTTTCAAATTTTAAATCTAAATGAGTTGAAATCAATGATCTCTAAGGACCAGAAAATATAACAACACTGAGATGAAGTCGGGGCGACATTTTACGGCCACTACACAGCACTTAACACCAAAAACCTTTGCAATCCTTACTTAAAGGATATGGTTTCACTACAAAGAAATCCAAGAAATCCAAACCGTCCAAGAAGAAGAAACTAACAGAATGGACATGGGGCGGAGCTCAACAAACTGCGTTTGATTCAATCAAACACCAATTGTCATCTGCACCAGTTTAAGCTAACGCAGACTTTTCGCTGCCTTTTATTTTGCATACAGACGCATCGTCTCTTGGCTTAGAGTAGTCTTATACCAAGTACAAGACGGTAAGGAGCGTGTTATCACTTATGCATCACGCAGCTTTAGGCCCCCAGAGCGTAACTATCTGGTCCATAAATTGGAGTTTTAGTACTCAAATGGAGCGTCACGGATAGTCCACGATTATTTGTGTGGAAATGAATTCAAAGTTGAGAAAAACAGCAATCCATTAACCTGCATCAAAACATCTGCTAAGGTTGAGTCTAATTTCGAAAGGGTGATGACAAATGTGCGATAAGCGATAAAAAAGAGCTCTCGTTTCATACAGCCAGCTGTTTATGCTGTAGATATATTAGTTTCGTTTTTTTTTTCATTCTATAACCATGATGTGACTGATCCAATGTTATATACTTCTTAAAGAGGATTCCTATAATTTTTTTCCTTTCATAGATTTTTTTCAAATTCACATATATGATAGGAAAATTTGTGCTGAAAACAATGAACAAATAAAAACAATGGGTCACCAGGCTTGTTTTTGTGAAAAATTGTTTTGAACATACCCACTATTGCTGAAACAGCCAGCGATTTTTCAACATTTTCATAATTTTCTGCTTTTTTATAAATACCGACCAAAATATACATCAAGACAGCACGATAAGGTTTATTCTTATTACAGATTTTATTATATACTTATTTGATACCATAGTCATATTTGTAATACTATATCCTTACAATAATGGGTACAAATGAAAAAATAATATTGTTTCATATTCACTTTTGTGAACTTTTTTCAATGAAAAATACCCATAAAAAAGAATATATTTTTAAATTTTGAAAAAAAACTTTTCATAGAATTTTTTCTTGTTTTTCTTTTGTATAAATAATTGTATTGTGAGCATAAAAATGGCTTAAAATGTATGGGTCACCAGGCTAAATCTTATGTTAAGACCGCTTAAATGCAACACCTGTTCGGACGAAAAATGGCGCGAACCTGACCAAAATGATTACATGTATATCTGCTAGAAGTCAAATTTTTTTTTAAAAATTATTAATTCTTTCTATAATTGAATACTAAATAATCTGAAAGGTGATATTGTCTTATCAGTACTAAGTCAATTGTCTTACATTATATTACCAACACTGTCTTTGTACTAAAATACCACGTGGAAACACAACCACAAAAAGGGCAAGATACCTGTCAGGCATGATATTTGTCAATACAACATAAACCAGTATCAACATTTGATTACCGATAAAACTTATCAAAAATGTTATTTCATTCAAGATTCCTCATATTTAAGATTGTCTGTCACATGTTTCAAAAACTGTTGACTTCACTTCAGTTTTCCATAGAAAGTGTCGGCTGCGCAGAAAGATGCGCATAAAACCTATAGGAATTCCCTTTAAGCAGTAGCTATTTGAAATGACAAAGGCTTAATTAACAGGGAAAAAATGCTTAACGTCGCATCGAAATGCACGCTTTCAACCGACAATTTGCAGTAAACTGCATTTTCTTGAATGATATGAATAATTATGTGATGTTTGTGAACAATTGTAGCCATCAAGCGTGGGAGCCTCCTGAAAACGTCAACATTAAGATCAGTAGAATCACGGGACAGGAATAGCTTATGTTAAGGAATGCATATGGACTGTAAGTATTCTGTTTCGGAAGAACTAAACATAACAACATCACTACGTCTACAAAATGATACTGTTTCCTAACTACGGTGTTCCGTTTGGATAATCGTGACTTTTTATTGAATCCTTAACCGCGATGTACCATGGTACGATGACGAAAACGCGATGGTGCGATGACATGATGATGAAACAACGATGGTACGATGGTGAAACCGCGATGGCACGTTGATGAAATCGCGATGGTACGATGGTGAAATATCGATGTTGTATCGCGTTTTCATCATCGTACCATCGCGATTTCACCATCGTATCATCGCGTTTTCACCATCGTACCATCGCGTTTTCACCATCGTGTCATCGCTTTTTCACCATTGTACCACTGCGTTATCACCATCGTGCCATCGCCTTCCGGTGGTCATGCGCAGTGTTACAGTGTATGTGTCAGTAAAATGCAGGCTTGATACAATCTCTTTTTCACATTGCACTTTGTACCTTCTACATCCTATCAAGAATAAGCTGGGTTTGAATAATATCATGTGACTACTAAACCCAGCTTTTCTATTTACTTTCATGCATACATAAAATACAAGGAGATTTTACACAGTTTTAATGAACTGAGCACTGAACATTTTGTAAACCATTTTGCAAAACAGCAGAACCTAAATTGTAAATTTCTTCTCACAAAATACATTGAGATACATGTACATTCATCTATTGTTGACAAAAATACAAGTGTACGGAACTACGCATTTCTAACCGGAAGGCGATGCTTCGATTGTGAAAACGCGATGGTACGATGATGAAAACGCGATAGTACGATGGTGAAAACGCATGGGACGATGGTGAAACCGTGATGGTACGATGGTAAAAACGCAATGGTACGATGGTGAAACCGCGATGGTACGATGGTGATAACGCGATAGCACGACAGTGAAAACGCGATGGTACGATTGTGATAACGCGACGGCACGATGGTGAAAACGCGACGGTACGATGGTGATAACGCGATGGCACGATGGTAAAACGCGATGGTACGATGGTGAAAACGCGATGGTACGATGGTGATAACACGACGGCACGATTGTGAAAACGCGACGGTACGATGATGATATTAACGCGATGGCACGATGGTGAAAACGCGATGGTACGATAGTGAAAACGCGATGGCACGATAATAAAAACGCAATGGTACAATAGTGAAAACGCGATGGTAGGATGATGAAAACGCGATATTACATCGACATTTCACCATCGCACCATCGCGATTTCGTCATCGTGCCATCGCGATTTCATCATCGTACCATCGTTATTTCATCGTCGTGCCATTGCGCCATCGTTTAATCGTACATCGCGGTTTAGTATAATTAAACAAAAGTCACGATTGTCCAAACGGAACACCGTGCCTAACAGTTGGAAGAAATTGCCCATTTCCTGTTTAGATCCTGCACATGTCTAATTTCCGACATTGTAGTGACAGTCCAAATTAGTTTAAGGTTCTGCATTTTTGACCAGAAAATCTGTTTTTCAATCGAAAATAATAAAATCATTCAATTTTACCGCTGTTTTTTTCTGACCAGTAGGCAGTTGGGTATATGCAAGCGTGAATGTTTGGAAAATTATTGTTATTCTTTTTTATACTATATGATGATACTAGCTGACATTACTGAATATTCAATTAGAAACCAAGATGTCGTCGCCTATACAAATTAGAATAATTGATTACAATTGCGAAATAGCTATGCAACGTCTAAAATATTTCTAACAAGGCAACAATAGATTATTTGAAACATACGTATGTAAATTTGCATTAAGCTGTGAAGGCAATTATTCATAACGACGTAAAAGCATCTCAAACCAAACTAAATCGACGGCGATTATATCATATAAAATGTTTCCAAGACATTTACCTAAATTTTGATGTAGGCGGCAGCTTTAATTTTGATGTGTTCACGCAAACATGAATTAACTGAAAAAACTCTTATTTTAGGCAAATACTAACTAGGTAGTGCGTGCTTAGAAATGAAGTTAATTGGTGTTTTATTTGAAATTAATCATTTTCAAGTATTACCCATTATTTAAAACAAACTATATAAGAATATGTTTAACAGTGACAGAGTGGTTCTGGGTCACTTTACGACCAATATGCGCTTTGAATTGCTAATAATCTGAAGTAATAAGTTCAATCCATTAAAATTGTGTTGAAAGATATATATCGCATACCATATATGAAAAAGAACACCGGTAAGCATTTTAATAGATAACGTCTCAACTTTTAGCTTAATTTTATTATGCTTACAGATTATATTATTGATAATATACCCAGCGGGTTTTAGCTATATAAATCTTCCCTCAATGACTAATTAAGTCGCAGCAATTTCAGTGGTAAAACTGGTAATCAAAGTCATAGATACAAACCTATGCTCTCAAAAGGTACTTCCATGGCTCTTCTCGTATAGTTTCCATTGATACCTGCTATTCCCTGACGCAATTCTGTAGAACCCATAATGTAATCTGTAGGTAATAAAACGGCAGATTATTTATCTTTTAACACATAGGCGAGAAATAGAGATATAATTATGCTTTAGAATAGCCGAATCCGATGAAATATAATCAAAACAAGTATATCACTTGCAGTACTTCAGGTTATTTCAGTGATACGAAAACCACATAAAGCAAAAAAGTAATCCTCGTACTAAGAACTTTAAAATGCTTTGCTTATTTAACTATGGCTATGTCATGAACAGTTTATGTTAATTTATTATCAATAAAGGACAGAAACGTATTAAATACTAGAATGGTACAAGTTTTTTGGAAACCATTTGTGTCTTAATGTTGAATACATGTGTAAAGTTTGATTCAGTTGTCACTATTAATAACAAGGATACACATACAGGTTTGTGAAGATGGCGAGAATTTGGACATTGGACGTGCAAATCTAAAACGACATTGACCATTCAAAGCGTAAGGCTGGCGAGAAGTTAGACAATTGACTTTGGACATTCAAAATAAGAATGACATTGGATACACAACTTGTCATTTTAACATTTGGTATCTAAAGCATGAATGTGCAATGTATTTCTCGTTTCAAATAAGTTTTCAATTCGAATGAATTTGCAATATCTCTCTTTTTTGTTTTGAAATTTCAATGTTGTTGTTTTTTTTTTATCAATTGTCCGAAGTCGTTTTCGATTTGAATGTCCATTGCCGTTTTAGTTTCAAAATAGGTTTGTGTTTCTGAATTTGTGAGTAAAATGCCATGCACACAACAATGTTTGAATGTTCGACGTCCAATTTGTTTCTAAATTCCAGTGTCGCTCCGGGTTTGCATATCAAACGTCGTTCTATTTCTGACTGTTCATTGTCCTCACTTTGAATGTACAATTTTGTTCAGAGTTACAATGTCCATACGAATGCCAAATGTATATTTTTCTGGATTCAAATGTATAGTGTCGTTCTGAATGAATTTCAAATGTCGTTCCGTGTTTCGATATTCAATGTCGTTTGTTTTTCAAATGCCCAATTTTGTTCTATGTTTGAATGTGTGATCTTGCTTTTAAATCCTATTACCCTTCTGAGTTTCAATGTACAATGTCATTCTGAGTTTCAATGTCCAATGTCGTGCTTTGTTTGAACAAGTACGTCGAATACCGAATATCGGTCTATGTTCGAATCACCGTTGTCGTTCGTTTTTTCCCCGTCGTTCTGGATTTGAATGACCCGTTTTTTTTCCGGATTTGAATGTCCATTTTTACTGGATTCAAATTTTAATGTATTTTGATATCAGAATGTCAAATACCGTTCTTCATTCAAATGTCCAATATCGTTCTTGATTTAAATGTTAAAAGTCGTTATGGCTTTGAATGTCTTATGCCATTTTTATCTTGAATGATCCAGTGTCGTTCTTGGTTTGGAAGTCGAATGACATTTTGGGTCGGACTCAAATGTGATGCCATTATTTAAAAAAGGATAAACCCCAATCCCATCGAACTACAGACCTGTATCACTAATAAATTGTCTTGAAAAAGTAATGGAACGGATAACGATTAAGTATTCATATAACTTTTAACATGAAAATAAGCTTATATATATAACCAAGCTGGATTTCTCCCAGGCCATGCTTCCGTTTACCAGCTTATTGATATCTATGATCAGATTTGTAAAGGCTTTTGACAATAGGAAATCGACATGTATAGTCTTCTGCGACATAAGCAAAGCATTCGACAGGGTGTGGCATAAAGGTCTTATTTTTAAACTTAAACAAAATGTTTTTTTTTCTGGAAATGTATTATACTGGTTCTCAAACTATTTGCTTATTAGGAAACAAATAGCATTTGTAGGCACTTCATTTTCAGATGAACAATACTTAACAGCCGGCGTGCCACAGGGCTCAGTGTTAGGGTCATTGGTATTTTTAATTTACGTCAATGATATAGCCGATTCAATAATGAGTATAACACGTTTGTTCCGTAGAGGTTAGTTCAAACGATAATTATCTACATAGAAACAACTATAAATACTGATTTAATAACTGTATCTATCTGGGCTAAACAATGGTTAGTGCAATTTAATCCGGCTAAAACTGAAGTAATGTATTGTTCTCTGTCAAAAAATAATAGAAATCATCCTGCTATTTATTTTCAGAACGAACAGCTTCATTTTGTACATAAACATAAACACTCAGGTGTCTGCATCAAAAAAATTAGAAACAATACGTATGCTTAAATTTTAAGTTAAAAAGGTATACTCTAAATCAGAATCATATAATCATATTTGAGACTAATTATAGAATACGCGTCGTTGGTTGGTATGGGGCAGCTGCACTCAGTATGAAAAGGAAACGCTCGTAAAGAAATGTGATGCTGTACGTGTTGTCACTGGTTCAAGACACTTTCTTCCTTCAAACAGAAACTAAAAGAAAAATACAAACCGCCACTAATACCTTCATACCCGTTTGGTGACAGGTTTTCGCAAATACACCATGCACGCATAAGAAATAAATGTTACAGTAAATTAAGATTTATATTACAATAATATACGGAATAATTTAAGTTGAAACTGTGGTTTCTATAACGAAGACGCAGAGCATTTCTTTTTATAAATGTCAACTTAATTCAGAGCATAGACGATATTTGTTTAGTAACACACGACCATACCATCCTTTAAGCGTTTACTGTTTGGTACAAATCACTCATCCGAAAACGATAATAAAACATTATTCCAACATGTACAACACTTTATAAAAACAACAGAACATTTTGGAAATGATAGAATTTAGGATAGAATTATAGATACTTTGAAAACCGCTGTTTACAAACAAGTAAATGTTTGGTTGTGCTGATTGCACTTTAGGCGGACAGGGGACATTTATTTATGGATTACATAATATATTATTTTTCTTAATTTAGGTTTTTCAGTTTTGTTTTTGTGTTTCTGTTTCGTTTTGAAACAATTTACCTTTTGTAATTATTTAATTTCTCTAAATCATTTACATTTCTATGACATACAAAGAAATTGATGTTCATTTTGTTAAACTTAATGTGACAAATGGGACGGGCCAACCTCTAATGTTCTCTAATGGCCCTACCCGTTTGCTTTTATGTAAGTTGAATTTTAATCAAACTGTTAGTAATTTGTGAAAATAAGCATGCCCTTTGCATTATATGATTTGTGTTTTTGTATTTAAATTAGAAACAATAAATATTATTAAATCCCAAAAAAGTCGGATGCCAATGTTGTTCTGGGTTTGAATGTCGAATGTTTAACTTCTCGCTTACTTCACGCTGTGATTATTCAACGTCGGTCTGGGTTTGAATGACAAATGTCCAATGTCAAGCTTCTCGCAATTTTCACAAACGTTAAATATTCGAGTATATAGTTAACAGGGGTTTTGCAACATATCCGCGATGTTTGTATACGTTTTCCTATCTAGATATTAATATATATTAAGAAATTTCCATGGAAACTTGTTTTATCGAAAATTATAGACCACAATGATGACATGACACTGCTGCCGTCAAATTCCTTTTTATTCTATTTAATATTCTAACACAACCCGTTCCATTTTCTATCAAATAAAGAAGAAAACTATGTTTTATTAAACAACAGTTCATTTTTCGGACCTCACAATTATTACGTCACAACGTCAAAAGGCATAATGGCGCGTTGAAAAAAAAAGCAACAGAAAAAAGCAATTAATATATAATAAATGCCGTCAAGGATGTACTTTAAAATCCTCGGTAACATGTTAGCTTCGAAATAATGTATCTCATTAAATGATTTGCTTTTAAATAAAATCATTGTTTGTATTTCAGATGCGTATTTTTATATCACTCGGGCTGCGCACTTGTGATATAATCCAGTCGCATCTGAACTTCAAACAGTGATTTTATTCAGCGACAAATCACCAGATGAGATATATTTTTTCTTAAGTCAAATTTATATCGAAAGTCAGTAATTTTATAAAACATAGAGAAAAGAAAACACATATCTTTAAACAAACCTTTATTCCTTGGATAAAACAACTATGTGTCCACTAATTATAATTTTGTTTTACCAGTCACGATCAAAACTGTTCATTTGCATAAGAAAGTCATTAAAAATAATCACGTTCTTCGAAAATAAATATAGCCGATCTTAGCTATTGATAGCTCGGGTTTTCCCTTAAGATCGACAAATTAAGTAACAGAAAATGGACTTTCCAATCTTTGAATAACTGAGATCAGCGGCTAGTTTTATATATATTAACAACCATTAATAGCGGGACACAGATATTGTATATACGTTATTTCAATCATTTCATGTGAAGCTAGCCAAAAGTTTATATTGCTGCATTAAATAGTCCTGGTTGGGAATAAATACGAAACAGCCTAGCCTATCCGTTGATTAATCGTGATGAAAACCAACATAAAACCGACGGCCAAATAGAAAAAAAACAACAGCTAATTAAAAAAATGAATCCTGTATTGACTTATTTGAACATTACTCCGTTACTAGTTAATATTTTGTACAGTTCTCCTTAATAAAACTCATCTGAAAAGCACATTTAATAGGGCAGAATTCGTCCACTAATCACATCATAAACTATTAAAAAACCTTTGACAAGGCTTTGCGTGTCCCTTTAGACCATATATCTGGATTAGGTCGACCTAAATAGTGAGCTAACTAGTGATCTATAATTATATTATGTTACTTGTAATACAAGGTCGAAAATGCAAGCGATTAACATTTTACCAAAATGTAATGTTAGTGCACACATATAGATGCTCAGTGACCAATTTTCTTTTATACCCAAGGCATGTGTTCCATAACAAGTCGAAGAAATATAAGAGTTCAGTTTCTGCACATACGTACAGGGGATGTTTGCAAAATCTTTTCAACAAGTACCGTTTTATCTAAACCTAAATTGAAGGTAGATAAATCCTACTTGAATCTTTAATAAAATGGCTTGTACTTATAATGTCCCATTTTTACCTGATTTCGCGTCACGATACTCTTCCGGTGTTTGAACTGTCGCCATTAGTTTATGTCAGACAAAAGTATTGTTAAAACGGTTTGCCGCAAATAAAAAAAAACAAAAACAAAAAACGAATGACACATTGGATACATTGTAACAAATTAGTACGACAAAATATTAATATGTAAGCTTAACGTTTTCCAGTACCCACGTTAAAGCCACTCTTATACCGAATATAGACACCAAAAAGTCCTTAACTGTTTCGTTTTTAATACCATAAAACCACTAGCTAAAAGTTACGTACCGAAAAGCTACTGACTGAAAGTGAGCAGGCATTGCAAACATGCAATTAATTCTACCAACGTGTCTGTTACTATTAGATACATACCCCTGTTTAGATATGTAAATCCTGTTTCTTTCACTCAAGTTATTAATTTGCGCACCTTACTCTTGAGTTCCATAAGAGACTTACCTGTTGCCAAGACACTGCTGGAATATCAGAGACGGATACTGTAGAAAATGAAAATGCTTCAAGATGCATAAAAATGAAAATGAATAATATCACACTTATTCCTACTGTATTAAATTTGGCTATATGTAAACCAAATTAGATGTTGTTTTTTTTTGTTGTTTTTTTTTCAGTACTACGGTTGTTGCGAGTTTCATTGAGCAGGGGGGTGGGGAGGGGGCGGGTGTGGACGTATTTTGTAAGTTGCTGCTTTTAGGCGAGAAAAATGCTGGCATCACGTAAAGTGTTCGTTTTGTACAGGAATTACATTTTCATGCACGGCTACGATTTTTTCGTCACTATAAACTGGCATTGTACCTTCAATAACTTTTTAACACACAAAGATAAACAAGTAAGACCAGCCATCAAGTGAAGATAAATTATATAGCCACCAATATTGCGTTATCGTTTGAAAATTTGTATACTTACCGCTGCAAAATGTGTCCTCTGTTATGTCAAAAAGTAAACAAATGACCCAATTTTGAACTGCAACCAGCATTTTTCTCGCCTAAAAACAGCAAGTTACAAAAGACGTCCACCCCCCTTTTGCGACCAGATACAAATGAGAACACAGTTATCAAAAATACTCAGCCTGTACACATGCGATATTTAAATGTGTTGTGTGATTTGCAGCGGTCCTATTCAGCAAAAGCTTGTGACTGCAAGGCATGAAGACCGAAACAGAAAAACAAAGTGTCAATTACATACGATGTATTGGGTTTCCTGAAGCTAGAAAAGAGCAATACGATATCTACCTAGTAAAAGCTCCCATCAGGTCATTCTTTCATTCTTGAATAGAAAATGACTTATAAAAGCTATATCTAGATGCTTTAGTCCAAAACAAGACTTGTCGAACCTTTCGGCTTTTAATATCATAATTAATTAAAAACAGTGGTAACGCATTTGGGAATACTCTACTCGTCAACGCTGGTACTCACAAATATTTGCAAAGACATTCCTTTTCCCGGCCAACGACCGTTTCGTTAGCTTTATCCTTTCTCCACCAAATACACAACGGTTTTTCTTTCAGTTGTATAAAGTAATTTTGATATTGAAAGGGTTTCTTACCTGCCTCTTGTTCTGCGTAAGTTAGCCATTTAATTTACCTATATTTAGCACTACCTTTACCACACACTAGGTGTAATTAGCGTAAATTAGCGTCACCGGTTGGACACGGTGTACTATATCTGTTTAGATAAAGGGAAAGTAATGTCTCATATTTCAAACATCAAATCTGTTTTTATTATCGTTCTTACTTCATATCCATAAAAACGTAATACCTGCAAATGCATGACGTCAGTGTCTAAGCAGATCTATTAGAAACCCGTAGCCATAGCTATGAATAAACTTAAAAGTTTTCGCAAATAAAAGGTAGGGTCTTATTGAAGACTTATTTGAAAAAAAAATGATAATGCGCGACTATGGGAAAGTCATAATTTCACATTTTCGCGAATAGATTTTTTTAACAATGTAGAAACTTCTCACATTTTGCAATAAAAATTATATAGTGAAATAAAATGTATAGGTCCGTGTGCTTGGTTTTGAGATATTTGCCAATGACTAAAGAGATTCGCACATAATTCTTAGACATTATTTGGAATCATTGAATGTATCAAACGTTTAAATATCATACTTTATCTTAAAAAAAAGATAGCTACATTACCATTCAACGGTTTCCATTTCATTAAAAGAAAAAAAAGTTTCGTCTTAAAATAACTACGCCCAAAACACAAACTCTGTTTTACAATGGGCAAGACTTTGGATTGTTTTATTTTGAGCATTTTATACAAGTACACGAATATATGATCATATTCTTTATAAACAAATACCAATTAGCGTACACTATGCATATCAACTTTACACAAATAGCATTATCAGATAATTATCTTTAAGGAAAAACGCATCATACACACAATGACTAAACTGTACGGTCGTCAACCTAAATACAATAGGCCAGATTAAAACCCAGACTTTGGAATTTTAAAAATCTCTGGAAAACTCTACCTACTATATATTGGTATTATAAAAATAACAAAAAGTAACAGCCTGTCGTAAAACTATACAAATGGCTCATATTGTCTTAAGTATATTCTACGCTGTATATCAAGTATATCAAGTTTGTCTAACCAGTTTATAAACCACATGGAGCTAACAAAACAAAACTATTAATTATAACCTTACAAAAATTCGAATTTGAATAAATCAGATGTGAAACAATCGAAGCCAAGCGTAAAACTGACCAACAACCGTATTACCCATACAAATTCCCACCACGTACCACCTGACCAATCACTGATCACGTGATCCAACACATCAGTCATTCGCACAAATAATTGTGACAACGTTAAGAGACACTCCGTGAGAACTACGTTCCAACGCAAGTCATGTCTAAACGATATCATTTGACATATCTCAACGACTTCTGGTTACGGTACCGCTCAATATGACACGGCTTATGTAATTTTCATATATAATAATTACTTTGGTTATATTTTCTTGTGTCTCTTGACATGAACATGAATTCAGATTCCAAGAGTAATCGCATAAATTGATTAAAACTTTTAGATTTTAAAAACAGGCGTCTGTTATTAAGAAAATAGAAGCATTTTGCTATTTTCCAGAATAAAACAATATAATACACATTTTTAATAGCAATACTTACAGACAGTCAATGATCGATAGAAGGTAATGCCAGTTTTAATCTTAGAAATATATTTCTGCAACTGCTTTATCATAAACATGCAATATTTATTTAATATTATGTTTCTCACTCTAACCGATGATGTTACTAACTCTAAACGCGACACAGGCAAGCGTTACTGACACTCATCGAAGTCTTGCGGCTTAACACATTACTTATATTCGAGTAAAATATACCAGCAAGTCTGTGACTGAAAATCAGATTTTTTTTCAAAGTGTGTAGTATGTTTCATCCGTTTTGTTGTTGTTTTTTTAATGGTATCCACAAGATATCTTTGTCCAAATGAAAGCAATATGTGTGTGTGTGTGTGTGTGTGTGTGTGTGTGTGTGTGTGTGTGTGTTCGGGTTTAACGTCTTTTTCAACAATTTTTCAGTCATATAAACGACGGTGTCTACCTGTAGCAGTCGGAGCACAATGCCCAACTTTATAGTGCCGCCTCACTGGAATATCACGTCGGAGACACGTGGTAATATTGTCGCTGCAGAACTCTTGCATATATCCACATACAAAGTTAATAACCTATAAATATTGCACGATCGCGGTCCATTGAAACAAAAAGGAAAATAATTTTAGGTATGTATTGAGGAAAAATATTTCTTGCACACCGTTCTGGCGTTTCCGTTGATTTTACCCATGCCTGCAAAACCCATCTGGCAACCCCATGTCAGATGGCTCTCGTGCTGGTAATGACAACTAGCGATTCATGCATTGATTATATAATTATGGTATTGCATATGTGAACTAAGACAATATCAGGTACCTTGAGACCTTCTCAATATTTCTCGGTCCAAAATACGTTATTTTACGGAAAGAACATACCAACGATAAAACTAAAGTGAATCTTTGTTATTGTGCTTCACTGAAACGTCATAACTTCAGTTTACGGACGTTAATTTCCCGCGCTGGGCGTACATACTCTACCATAAGAAAGAGTACTGCAAATAAAGTATTTCTATTTGCTTTAAATTTCTATTATTATTTGTAAAATACGGTATGCAACAAAAAGATCTGTTAAAAACGCATATTTGTATACGATATGCAAGAAAAATTGCAGTCATGTGTTAAAGAATTGGATAGAAATATCCGTCCTGAGGGCACTTGAGTACGAGATACATTCGCAGGTAATAATGATTATCATGTGCTGACAAAATGAGCAATGCGCCTGCACATGATGACGAAAATATTTGTTACGAAATAGCCAATTTATTTGCAAAGTTCTGGAAGAAATGCTTCACGATCCTGATTATGTATACACCATTGATTACCGGCGTACGAATGTACGCACTATTTAATAAGTGAGAATGTATAAGCTATTTTGAGCCCATTTAGTAACAATGAAGCGTTCTAAGTCTCTCCAAGACAATTACAGATATTAAGGTTCGTGGTGATGAAAAGCCTTTGGTGCTCCTCTGATTATTATTCCATATACAGATGGGCATCTTGGTAGAGCAAACGACTTACTGCAAGCGTACTGGATGGATTTCTTATATAAAAATCCCACACCCAAAGCTAAAGTTCAAGCACATAGTTGAAAGGGCAAGTGATTCAAATCAGCGACTATTGGCCTCCTTGGCCTTTCCCGTTATAACTTACAATGGGCGCACAGAATATACAATGCCATTTTATATGATTTTTGTAAAATTCATACAAAATCATATTATAAATTTTGCTGAATATAAATTAAGATCAAGATCTTTTTAAAGGAATCTATTGCAACAAAACAAATCTTTTCACAAGAATGAAAAATGTAAAACTATACGGGATTTTAGTATAATCAAAAGATCGAATTAATTGTGAATTTAAAACAAGAGGGTCATGATGGTCCTATATCGCTCACCTGTTATCATTGCACTTAAGGACAAGAAGGTCCTCAGAAAAAATATCTAAGTCCACAAAGGACAGGAACAACAAAGAGAAGAAATCTAACCAAAAAGAAAAAAAAATATTACAAGGTACAGATATGTCAAAATACACCTAAAAATTGGAGGTACCATCCATTTTGTACCACAGAAAAGTGGTCTCGGTTTTTCCCTACGGCCAATAATAAAAAAAGTTACTAAAAATAAGCTATTTATAGTAACGTAAAAGGGAAGTAATTAAAAAAAATATTGTAAGTGAACAAAAGAAGGATCCGCCAAATAAATCTGTTGACATAAATGAAATTTCAGATCAGTATCTTCATTAGTTACGGAGATATACCCATTTTAATTTGAAATAAAGGGAGGTAATTTGACATAAAATCAGTCCATAGTTATCTACCCTGATTGACTCAGTCCAACTAATAACAATAATGAAATTTCAAATAAGTCCTATAAGTACTTACTGATATAAATCCATTTTGATTACAATCAGGGGAGGTAATCAGATATAAAATAACTCTGGAACCTACGATTGGATCTGATTTGTCATGGAATCCAAGATTTATTGTTGTTGAAGATATTTTGGAAGTTTGTATCAAATAAAACCATAAATGAAGTATCTGTATGGCTGCAAAAGCCAAAATAGCCAATTTTGGACATTTAAGGGGCCATAACTCTGGAACCCATGATGGAATCTGGCCAGTTTAAGAAAGGAACCCAGATCTTGTGGTAATACAAGTTGTGTGCAAGTTTGGTTAAAATCAAATCATAAATGAAGCTGCTATTGTGCAGACAAGGTCAAAATAGCTAATTTTGGCCCTTTCAGGGGCCATAACTCTGGAACCCATTAAGGGATCTGGCCGGTTTAAAAAAAGGAACCGAGATCTTATAGTGACACAAGTTTTGTGCAAGTTTGATTAAATTCAAATCATAAATGAAGCTGCTATTGTGCAGATAAAGTCAAAAATAGCTAATTCTGGCCCTTTCAGGGGCCATAACTCTGGAACCCATAACGGAATCTGGCCGGTTGAAGAAAGAAACCAAGATCTTATGGTGATACAAGTTGTTTGCAAGTTTGGTAAAAATCAAATCATAAATAAAGCTGCTATTGTGTAGACAAGGTCAAAATAGCTAATTTTGGCCCTATCAGGGGCCATAACTCTGGAACCCATGATGAAATCTGGCCGGTTCAAGAAAGGAACCAAGATCTTATGGTGATACAAGTTGTGTGCAAGTTTGATAAAAATCAAATCATAAATAAAGCTGCTATTGTGCAGACAAGGTCAAAATAGCTAAATTTGGGCCTTTCAGGGGCCATAACTCTAGAACCCATAATGGGATCTGGCCGGTTCAAGAAATAAACCGAGATCTTATGATGATACAAGTTGTGTGCAAGTTTGGTTAAAATAAAATCATAAATGAAACCACTATCGTGCAGACAAGAAATTGTTGATGCACGCACGGACGGACGGACGGGCGGACGCACAGACGACGGACGACGGACGAAGGTGATCACAAAAGCTCACCTTGTCACTATGTGACAGGTGAGCTAAAAAAAGCAAAGGGATTAAGCAGAAAAATAGCGAAATGATCACGACACTGCGAACATAGACTAGCGGGAAGGAAAAAAATAATGATTTAGTGAGACAAATGAAAAACAAGTTTTATTCTGCTTTTAGAGGAAGGGACGCAGTAAAATACAAATCTGTTTGAGATTAGAATAAATGCTTGTCTTTGCATTACTTTCAATTTAAAGAAAGGAAAAGGACTTTGAGACTTTGCAACACTGTATGGGAGACGTTGTCACATATTGTCTGTTATCGTTGCGGCCTTGCAACATTTGTGTAGCTTACATAAGTTTTTTTTGTAACTAGTTCGTTGTATCTTCCAAAATGCTGCAAATAGCTAATATAGCTTCCACACATCAAACTCATCTTTTAAGTTATGAAAAGGTAGAATCAATGGTTTATTGCACATAATAAATGAATCAACAAGGTCATACGGAGCGACACCGTAACTTCATCGTTGAGATATGTCACATTATATCGATAAGACTTGACTTACGTTGGAACGTGGTTCTCCTGGAGTGAGAGATATGTTCTGCGGCTTTACTCCGTAACGCGCAAAACATTTAAGTCTTAACATAACTACGCACAAACACAAACTCTGTTTTGCAATAACTTTAACTGTTTTGTAATAACATGCTTTTTCTCCAATGAATCATCTATGACATCTATCTGAAACGCCTTCAGCATAAGCGGCAGTAGTGGCGCCACTTGCTCTCAATGAATGCGTTCCTAAACGCAAATAAGGCGCACCTATCTATAATTTAGACACAATACATTCTTTTGATCGACTGTAACTAAGCTTTTTGTCTTTATCAATTAAAAAACATTTGTGACCCGACCTGCATGCAGGTCTGAATGATACAAGTCTGATTTCAAATGCATATTTGAACAATGTAAATATCTTTGCAACATAGCAACTGGACATGCCGACGTTTCACCTCTAGAAATAAGTACTTCTTTACCACCTCTGTATATGTCAGTTTACTTTTCTTTATAAACAAAGATATCTTTCTTCAAAACGCAAAAATCCTGCGTAACTTAACAAAATCATTGTCAGATCGCGGAGCGCGATAGCATCCGTAGATTCTGAAAACATATTGCAAAGATCTATTAAATGTTCTTTAGTAATTACATCCTTTTTCTTTGTAGATTTAGAGTTCAAAATTTTGGCACATTCCAGCATAGATTTCACCACTACGTTCTCCGTTGTGTCCTGGAAGTCATTAATACTATGGTACCATTTAATTCCATAAAAAGCTGCCATAATTGCGCTGTCCGATTTTCCACTGTCTATTAAATTCGATAAGTACATGGCGACGTGAATGGAATGTGTTGGATCACATGAAAATCCCTTCGAAATACAGAAGTCTTTAAAAGTTTTCACTTGATGAGCATATTTATTTACAGTGCTATCAGCTCTAGAGCCCAAAATATGTGTAGCCATTCTGTCTATACATTGTTCTTCGTTATTTATCTGAACGCCAGCCTCGTCAAACTTACTTTCTTTTTAGTGTTTGCCTCAAGCCAGTACCTGAAAGACATACATGAGGTCAAATTTCAATCTTACATGTTCAATAAATCTTATTATGTTGGAGATTTTTACCAGCTGCACTTCAATGCTAACAGGTTCTATATTAAACACTCCACTGTTCCCTTTTCCCTTTGTGACAACATCTGTAGAAGGTAAAACATAACTTTCTTTCACAATGCTACTGAAATTACCCTTTTCATCAATTAACAATGGCCAAAATGGTGCTGATTTCCATTCAGGAATAACCAAAGTTCCTGTGCATTGATCGTGTTTTAACTTATGCAAACAGTGAACAACAAAATTTGGCGGTGGTACCAACCAGTTATTCTCTCCGGTCCACATTTGTGTAAAACAATCTGCTTCTGTACCAGGTACCCGCCATCTTGATTTAAATCTGTCACATTTGTTATTATAATGTGTGGCAAACCTGTCGACTGTAAACGGTCCCCACTTCTTCTTCAAGTGTTTAAATACGACCTAATTTACAGACCTATCATCACAAACAAGACACCTACTAAGATAAACTGCTGCTGCGTTCCTACACCTTGGTTTCCAAATTACTACAAACTGTATGCTGTTTATTTCGCATACTTCATGAATTCTAAGACATTTTTATGCAAATCGTCAACATAGCTGCCGGGATTCAAAATAAATTTCACATTATTATTGTCTGTAAAGAAAATGACATGATTATTCACTAATATATTAATGTTACTTCTTAAAACTCGATGAAGAGCCTCAAGTTCGCGCCATGTTGAACTTTTTTCTCTTTCTACTTCTGTCCAAGACCCAAGTACACCTGTACTGCTAAATGTACAAGACATAATTTACTGTACAATACACTCACTTCCGGGAGCACCAGACTACTAGACCCAATTTCGGGAGTCCTATAGAACCTCGTTCATTGTTTATCAAAACAGTTTGCTCACACCCGGGAGCAAAACCGGTGAGATATTCCACTTTCGGTGGAAACTTGCTACCTTACACATACCTTGGAACATTTCCTCATGGTTCACTTCCGTGAACGCTGTCTCGTACGGCGATACCTTTTCATGTAACGGAACAAGTGAATACTGATTAAAAAAATGTCACTTCATCAGACAAACTATCACAGTCTGTATTTGACCCACTTCTGGGAGTCTTCTCCTTCGTAGAACCTTGTTCTGTTCTGTGTTTGTCAAAACATTGTACATTAAGAAAGTTGTATCAAAATTGTATATCTTTATATACAACTATTACTTTTCGTTTATAGTTGTACTACTTGCCTGTTATAGTCACCAACCTGTCTCGAAAATAAAATATACCATTCAAGCGATCTTCCTAGCGAAAATTATACTGGTTTTTGCCTACATGTACAACACATATATATTTCAGTTTTTGCTTGTAATTTCTGGAGAAGTTGAGTTAAATCAAGAGCCAAATAACACTGAAGATAATTCTACAATCTCTGTTTCTCATCAAACTATTAGAAGCATACGAAATAAAATGGATTACATAAAAACACATTTTTTTCTGATTATGACATTTTATGTTTTACAGAAAACAATCTATCAATCGATATACAAGATAATACAGTTATGCTTCAAGTTGAAGGATTTGACAAAGGGAGGGGGGTCCAAGTTAGGTGTCTGCGCAAAATGTTTTTTGATTTTATTTATACTGTGTGGTAATATACCTACATGTACTAAGTTTCATTAACAAGTGTTACTGTTACCAGTTTTGACTTACTTTTTTAGATATTCACATTAAAAGTGGGTGGGGTTTTCGTTATGTTTTTAAAAATGGTTCTAACTTTTTACCTAAAACTTTCATAATAAAATAACTATGCAATTGACATTCACACAACATGTTGCATTTTAAATTGTACTGAATACTTTTTTCATCACAGAGCCACAAAGTGGTCTAATCAAATTTACTGAATCATTTTCAATGGACGAATTTCACCCAAAAGCTAAAACATTTTTTATTAGTTGAGATATTAAAGTGTTATTTTCAGCATATATTGTAAACTAAATAAACATAAAAATGACAGTATATCAGTATACTTTGATTAATATTGGAAGAGTGGTACACTCTCAAACTTGGTAAAAGTGGGTGGGGTAAATAAATATTTGAAGCAACACTACAAAAATTGTGCAGTTGTTAAGAAATGGCCTCAGATTGTCTATTACTATCTTAATTTTATTAAATACAGACTTGGTGATAAATTTTAACAAAAATTTTTCCTCTTTATACATGTGTGCCATGGAAAAATCATGGACCTTGAACATGACATGTAGACAAACAAATTAACCCTAAAAGCTCAAAGTATTTAACAAGAGGTTTTGTCTGAGGCAGTTTATTTTGAGGAAAGCTACTGTTTAAATTAAGATTAAATTTTCTGCATTCCCAATTTCAATGTAGTATAGAATATACATGAATATAGCTCTTCTAACTGGTAACTTTGACAGTCTCTTTTAGGTGGCCTCAGTGCATGTAATTTTAGTATTCTGTCTGCTTTGTCAATACCTGCATAAAATATGCAGTACAGGCACTGTTAGTTCACAATAGGAACATATTCATATTTCAACGGAACAGTTTTTATCTGTTCCTACCGGGAACTAACAATAAAATATACAGTAGGGGCACTGCAGTCAGTGGTCATTTACCTGCATGTACATAACAGGCAGGAACATACAGCAATCTAGGTATTGTTAGTTCCAGGTAGGAACATATACCACTTGCACTCAATAAGCCACTATAAGTTCCAGGAAGGAACAGACACTGTAAGTTTCCAGAGAGAACGGACAGATTATTCAAAACAAGCACAAAAGTTACATCACACATATAACTAGTCTTGTTAGTTCCAAATAGGAATATACTCATATTTCAACGGAACAGTTTTTATCTGTTCCCACCGGGTACTAACAGTATTTACTATATACAGGATATAAGTATGTGTTCCTGTATAAGATTTTAAATTCCTAGGGGGAACAACTGATTACCACAAGTGACCTTCATTTATGAGTTGATAGTTTACAGCAGAAACAAATACTTAGATCTTACCTAGATTGCTTTATGTTCCTTCCTTGGAACAAGTGTAGATAATGTGTTTGTTCCTTCCTGGAACCTACATGATGGGTTCCTTAACTGGAACTAACAGTGTCAAAGTACAAAATTTAATTGCAATTACATGTATAAGTATTTGTTCCTTCGTAGAACAAAAGTACTTGAGGCTTGGTGCAGATTTATGTTCCTGCCTATGAATTGATAATTTATGTGTTATGTACACAACTGACAGCAGCTACTGACAAACTAGATAGAATATTAAAACTACCTGCACTACGGCTACATGAAAGAGACTGTCAAAGCTACCAGGTACATGTAGAAGACCTATATTCCTGTATATTCTAAACTACATTGAAATTGCGAATGCAGAAAAATTAATCTTAATTTGAACAATAGCTTTCCTCAAAATATACTGCCTCAGGCAAAACCTTTTGTTAAAAACTTTGAGCTTTCAGGGTTAATTTGGTTTGTCTAGATGTCATGTTCAAGGTCCATGCTTTTACCATGACACACATGTGTAAGTGGGAAATGTTTTGTTAAAATTTATCAATCAGTGCTGTATTTAATAAAATTAACTGGGACCAATAACAAATAAGAAACAAATAATATCTTCACTCTTGTATTTTCGAAACCGACAATCATATTAGTGATCATTATGGCACCTACGTATATCTTAAAGCGAGTGGCGATACCAACGCATCTTACTAAATACGTGTCTGGAATTATAATAATGCTAATGACGAGTCGTTAAACGAATCCATACGTAACACTGGTCTTTCCTACGCAGTGAAGATATCAACTCGGCTACTTTGAAATTTACCCAAACGTTTCTAGACCTAGTAAAATCGAACGTCCCATATAATATATGTAACCGTTCGCCCATGAGACCGACCCTGGTATAATTCTGAAATACGTAAAACATCTAGAAAACGTGACTGTTTAAAACGAATAGCCGCAATCTCTGGTAAATCATCTGATAGGATACGTTTCAAAAATACGTAACAAAGTTAATAATATGAAAAAGAAATGTTCTTAAATAACATTGAATTTGCGCTAAATGATATTGATTCTAATGATTCTCGCCAATTGGAAAATCATTAAAATGCTCGTCAAAGTAAATTCATCAAAATGTGATTTTATCCCTCCTTTATTAAATGAAAATGGCACGTATTCTTTTATTGATATTGACAAAGCTAATACTTTAAACGATTAGTTTTCGTCCGTTTCAAATGTTGATGATTCGCAAGCAAGTTTTCCAACTTTTTTCCAGAAAAACTGACAAACAACTACAAAATATCACGATAACTGAAAAAGATACTATTGATGTCCTATCTAACCTTAACATAAATAAAGCAAAATCGCATGTTAAAGGAAACACGTGACACAGTCTGTGTACCATTAACTAATATTTTCAATAGGTCAATTCAAGAAAACATAACAGAACATAACAGAACAGAACAGAATTTTATTAAAGACTTGTACATAGTACATCGTCAAGCATAATAAACACACAATATTATAATACAATGTCACGTTATCATGATCTTTTAAACAAAAAATGATGATTATTCAATAAATAGTAATGTTTGATGATGGAGGATGAACAGTTTTAATGTAACATTCATAATGTATTTAAAATAATTCTATCAACAAATAGGCATAAATATGTCCTTTAAGTTGCTAATATAAGGCGAAAATGTTAATATTAGTTTTTAACATTCATAATCATATTTCTAGTTTTAATAGATTCTTTAATATACTTTGCAAGATTTAATAATGTAGTGTTTTTATTTGTAGTAATAAGTTCAATAAATTTATACATCGATGGTCTGCTATTATAGTACTTCTTAATGTATTTTCTCCTAATATCTATATAACATGGGTATATTGAAATGAAATGGTATTCATCTTCAAGATCTATCGTGTTACAACAGAAACAATATCGCTCATTACGTGGTATTCTATTTTGCCCGTATCGACCAGTTTGAATTCTAAGAGTATGTGCAGACATTCTCATTCTTGTAACAAAAATTCTATAACTTTTAGGTAATAAATCTAAGTAACATTCATATGCAAGAGTTGTTTACAATTTTTAAAAAGATCTAACACGGCACTATTTTCAACAGATGCACGCCACTCTTGCATGTAATTATCAATAATCTTTGGAAACAAACAACTATTATTGAAATATTTAGAAAAGCCATACATATCTAACATTTTTTTTAACATTCGATACCAAGTTATTTTTACCCATATTACAGTCGGATACGCCTAGCTCATAGACTTTCTTTAATATAATAGTATCAGTGTTTATTAATTTGCACTTATATTTTATTATTCTCATATATCTATTAATATATAGAGGGTGCCTACCTAACTCACCATAAACGCTTGGATTACATGTGCTACTTCTAACGTTTAAGATCCTTTTACATAATATCATATAATATCTTTTGACTTATTGTGGCCCCATACTTCAGAAGACTGCGTATGACAAAATAGAGCCTACAAAAGAATCAAACAACTGACATAATAACTTTGTTTTAAAATCAAAATCTTTACAGTTATATAATAAAACATTTAAAGCTTTTAATGCTTTACCGATCAAATGTTCTTGATTTAAAACAAAACTCCCTGTGTAGTTGAACAATGTACCAAGATAATTAAAACAATCTACAACTTCTATTGGTTGGTCAAGAAAACATATATCCGGATTTGTGGAAATGTGAGTATGTAATGCCTCTTTTTAAAAAGGGTGATAAAGATATTGCATCAAACTACCGTCCTATATCTGTAATAAGTTGCGTGGGTAAAGTCATGGAACGATTACATGATCCTACAACAAACTTCTGAGTAACAAATGTCAATTCTTTTGTTTTACTAATGATTTAACTTAAAACAAGATTTCAACGTCCGTGTCTCCCATACAGAGTTATTCCGCTTAAATTACGGCTAACTTTTCTCAAACTTCACGAGCCTATTGTAAACTAAGTAGAATGAAAACGGCAAGAAAACACTTAATTTAGTCTCGGAAACCATATCTATCGCTGGAGTTAATTAATAATCTGACTTCGTTTACGCCAGCATTGGGCAGCCGTTTTGTTTAATCAAAATTCATATCTGAAATGTACTTGTAGGATATCGATTATATCCTGTCTCCACGTGACGTCTATTGATCAGTAGAACTGCAAGAAACTTGTATGAGGCAAGATAAATATACATAATCAAATTTGTTCGTAATGGACGTAAATCTACTTGTATTATATTCTGTGATAAAAGTAAGCTTTTGATAGGGTATGGCATTCGGGGCTCACTTTCAAGCTTAGACAATGTGGTATAAACGGAAATATAATAATCTGGATCACCAGTTATCTGAATAATCGAAGCCAAAAAGTCTTTATTGGATCTTCCCATTCTGGTGAAACACAAGTAATTGCAGAAGTGCCTCAGGGATCAGTCTTAGGGCCTTTGTTTTTTCTTATTAACGTAAACGACTTTACCGAGCCTCTTTTAAGTATATCTCGGCTGTATACTGACGACAGTTCACTCGCCGTTAGTTCTGACAATGTTGAACATATCAAAACAATACTAAACCATCATTTAAAAAGTAAAAATTCGCCCCGACTTCATCTCAGTGTTGTTATATTTTCTGGTCCTTCGGGATCATTGATTTCAACTCATTTAGATTTGAAGATTGAATACTGCTTAAGCCGGTGTTAGGAGGCGTGGGCAGTGTTGCATTTTCCATTACTGCTCATGAACAGACTCAATCAAACCGAGTCTGCAATTTTCACTGTTTGCCGTGTTCTCATTGCTTCCGATGGATCTACTTTTTAGATTTTATTTACTTTACAACAGCGGGTGTTAAGTGCTGTGTGGCGGCCGTAAAAAGTCGCTCCGACATCATCTCATCATCTCAGTGTTGTTATATTTTCTGGTCCTTCGGGGTCATTGATTTCAACTCATTTAGATTTTGAAGATTGAATACTGCTTAAGCCGGTGCTAGGGGCGTGGGCAGTGTTGCATTTTCCATTACTGCTCATGAACAGACTCAATCAAACCGAGTCTGCAATTTTCACTGTTTGCCTTGTTCTCGTTGCTTCCGAGGGATCTACTTTCCAGTACGTATGATATCAAATTGGGCTCAAAAATGGCTAGTAAATTTTAATCCCTCTAAAACAGAAGTAATGTTTTAACTCGCGCCAAAAACAATACCGCTAGACCCTCCTTACTTTTTGACAATGTTCAGCTCTGCTATGTTCAAACACACAAATATTTTGGAGTTACGTTTTGTGATGATGGCGCTTGGCACACACACATTTTAAACATAGCCTCTTCAGCATCTAAAGTATTAGGGACAATGAAATTTTTAAAATCTAAGCTTAAACGAGTAACTCTATCTACATCTCCTACGTAAGACCTATTTTAGAGTATGCTTCTATTAGACATTGTCGGTTTATATGAAGTTTGACTGTGAACATCGAATGGTGACTGTCTAGGGAGCGTTTCAAAACACATTTATTCATTTATTTGTTTGTTTTGGTAAGCACTTTTTTTCACAGTATTTCTGTTATGTAACGGCAGGCAGTTGGCCTAACCAGTGTTCCTGGATTGTTTACCAATACAAGTGAACCTGTTCTCAGCAAGTAATTGTTGCTGTTTTTTCATGGAAAATGTTAAAATGTAACGAGCGAACTATTTTAAGTTGCTTTAACACGGTGACAAGTCACACCCATTAACTGTGCATACTGAAATTAGACTGATTGGAGACCATGTAATGACAGTTTGGTGATCATCCGAAGTTCACTTTAAGCTAGTGTAGAGATTTTTAAACTATCAAAATATGTATCCCTAGCGGATGAAACTGGTGGAAGCCGTACATCTCATTTTCAGTGACTACAATTATGTGTTTAAAGTGCGCAATTCTAAACAAATTATCCTCTTTTTTAAATTATTTTCTTGACAGTCTCTTATACATTAAAGTGCTAATCAATCTATAATCATGCTTGAGAGATATTTCAAAAACGATTTTTCTCCCTTGCTGAGAAAATAAGACGTGGAAGTTAATGTAAGCTTACAACACAGAAACATATACTGCAAGGGCGTAGCCAGAGGGTGAACGGAGGGGTGCGACGGATGCGATCGCACTCCCTTTTCGGCAAAGCTTCCATTTTTCATTATATCACAATACCCTTGAATGTCCATTCTTTTTTTTTTCCGCTCGCTACGCTCGCCAACTTACTTATATTTACTATTATTGACGCTGTAATCTTTATATATAGTCTGATGATAATTCTTTATGTTATCTAGAATATGATTTTTAGAAAGGTCAGAGCATTACTTTTATGCGAAACTGATTATGTATAACTATTTACCTTTTCACAATTATAGCGGAATGAAATGTATAAAAATGACAGTTTACATTTACATTAAGTTTCTAAAAAATGTGGTAAAATAAATAATGTAAACTTTGTAACTGAATACTATGAAATTTATTAACGGTGTTATGTGAAAAATTTTAACGGTGTTATGTGAACATTAGTGTAAAAATCAAAGATCATATATCAGTGAAAATTTGTTTAGCGACATGACCTGTACCTAGGTTAATACTCATTTTATTCGAAAATGATTTTATGAGTAATAACTCCGCAAACAATATTTCGAGCGGACGTGCCAATGATATGCTCAACAAGGCTTTATACCAAGCACTTCCTACTATCATTGAAATATGGACCAGAATTTTGAAATGAAGTTTTGACAAAAATTTCTAGCAGGGCTTTTTCCCCTATAAATCTACCTCCAGTAAAAGGAGGTAATCCCAAAGCAAAGAAAGTATTATTTCCCCAATTCTGAATTAAGCATTCCCAAATTAGTGTTACCTTTTAGGAATTTTGGCGGTTTAAAATAGTTTTGCTAATTTGTATGTATATTTTGTTGACCAATTACACACACACACACACACACACACACACACACACACACACATTATGCGTAGCATTTCGTGGGGAGTATAGATCAAAGCATCATATTTTGAAAAAAAAATCATAAATAATAATTCAATCCTTCTTTTTGAAAATTTAAAATTTGATGTTTATGATAATCTCGGTTGCATGGACCGAAGATTAGTCCATCCCCATTTGGGCAAGCATTATAATGAGACCATTGATATTTTAAAGGACATCAACATAAGTCATTGCATGAGTCTTTATCATGATATGAACTTGCGCACCTCCTATTTTTCGTCTGGCTCCGCCCCCTATTTTTAGAGTTATGGCCCCTGAAATAGTCAAAAAAGCACATTTTCACCTTGTGACATGCCTAGCTAAAAAGTATTCGATATAAATTGATGAAACATTGCATGAGTCTTTATCATGATATGAGCTTGTGCACCTCCTACTTTTCATCTGGCTCCGCCCCCTATTTTCAGTGTTATGGCCCCTGAAATAGTCAAAAATGCACATTTTCACCTTGTGACATGCCTAGCTCAAAAAGTATTTGATATAGATTCATGAAACCTTGCATGAATCTGAGTATGATATGAACATGCGCACCTCCTATTTTTCACCTGGCTCCCGCAACCCTATTTTCAGAGTTATGGCCCCTGAAAAAGTAAAAGATGCATATTTTCACCTTGTGACACGCCTGGCTCAAAAAGTATTTGATATAGATTCATGAAACCTTGCATGAGTCTTAATCATGATATGAACTTGCGCACCTCCTATATTTTATTTGAGTCTGCCCCCTATTTTCAGAGTTATGGCCCCTGAAATAGTCAAAAATGCACATTTTCACCTTGTGACATGCCTAGCTTAAAAAAATTTCATATAGATTCATGAAACCTTGCATGAGTCTTAATCATGATATGAACTTGCACACCTCCTATTTTTTATTTGGATCCGCCCCCTATTTTTAGAGTTATGGCCCCTGACCTAGCTCAAACATTATTTAATATAAATGGTTGAAAACTTGCATAAGTTTTTTTCATGATATAAACTTGCACACCTCTAAATTTTTGGCTGGCTCCACCCCCTTTTTTTAAAGTTATGGCCTGGAATAGTAAACAAATGCACTTTTTCACCTAATTATGTGCCTAGCTCAAAAATGTATTAGATGTAAATTCAGGAAACCTTGCTGGAGTCTTTATCGTGATGTGACCTTGCACATTTGGCATTCCTCTTGAGAATCATAGCTCTTATTACAGAGTTATGGCCCTTGAAATAGCCAAAATAGTGGATTTTTTGTTTGTGATGCTCATAGCTCAAAAAGTATAGGGCCTAGGATAATGAATCCTTTTCATAAAATGTTTGTTGAGACTATACCCCATTAAGACTGCAAACATTTGAATTATTGCCCCTTATTTGTGACAAATGTACCAGTGGGGGGGGGGGGGGCACACCCTGTGTCCTACAGACACATTCTAGTTACATTCGGTATTTACTTGTCTAATCTAGTTTGAGATGGAATGTCATTATTGTATTTGTCTTTGCTGTCGCATGATACTTAATCTGTTTAAAATAGTAGGCCAAAGGTGTTGTTGTAGATTGTTAAGGTTTCAAACAAATTCAAATATCATTGTTAGTATATCTGTCTATTTTAAATCTTCCTTGTAAATAGGAAAAAAATTTACACCAATCACATTACAGCTTTAACAAACAGGGATTTTTCGTTCGTATTTTCTTCTTAACTTCCTTTGTATTATTGTTGGGATGTAAGTTAGCAAGACCGCTAAATTCGACCAATGTTGCCGTTTGTGTATTGATTTCGGGCACGGTATGTTTATACAAGCTATTCAAGAAAATTCAACAGACATATTAAAGTATTTACAACATGCCGATTCTTCTATCCACTTCCATGAAAATATGCCTCAGACAACAAGAGGAAGTCAAGAGATAAACATGTAGCGTATATTTCTTTTTCTTTATAAGACATATAACTAAGACTTTGGTTTAGTCTTAAAGCGAAATCATTTCTTGGTGGTTCAAAGGTATACACTGTCGGTGTGTTTTTGGCAAATTCACCTTGTATGGTGCAACCTGGAGTACATTTTATTTATCAGATAGCTTTAATACTAGTAGCTTACACAATGTAATATTTTCAAATCTTACATTTTCAAAGAAAGTGTAACCTTTATTTATGTATTTTGTCTGGACCATCCACTCCAGCAATTATATAAATCAACTGCTATGATATATCTAATAAATACCGTTTAAACCAACTGCTATAGCGTTTGCGAAGGAAGCTGGTCGAACACTTATTCCAAAATGAATGAAATTACAAGCAAAGTCTGTCATAATTCTAGGCTCGGCAAATTGTAGTGATTTGAGGTGCATCGTGTCCGCCTCCTCTATGCCTTTGAAAACTATGACACTGATATTCTCTTAATTTGCGCCTAACACAGACTTTTATTATAATAGACTTTGATATCGGGATCATACGTCTGCCTTTAAATGTACTGGTCGCATGGAAAGATAACTTAAACAGGCCTAGTTGATACAGTAGCCAAAATTTCAAATAATCAGGACAGAAATAAATAGAAGTAGTTATACTTCTTCGATTCGAAACAGTGCGAAATCAATGACTGTATCAAACCATTTACAAGAAGGGCATACGTACTATTGTAATATCTAGGTATATGGGATAGTTGTACGTAAGACATTCTAAAACGCAAAGCATGTAAACTGTAACTATTTACATTAAAACTTAGCCCAAAAAATGAATATGAATGAGAAATTAACTTATCCTAAAAAATTAGAAAACGTGTCACAGAACCCCTAAATTTTTCGAAGCTTTTTCCAAAGTATAATATTCAGAGTATTTTGTATTTTAATGAATATTAACCATAATGTGGTAAGAGGCTTCAGAGTATCTACAGACAAGAGGCTACCGCCTTGGTAGCCTAGATGTAGAGCATCCTCCTCGAGAGTGGGAGTCGGTTCACTTCCTGTTTGCGTTATACCAAACACGTGAATGATCCAGGGAATCCCTTACTGGGTGCAAAGATCAGGCAGAATCAGATAAAAAAACTGATGAAAAACGATGTTTTGTGCTGAACTGAAACAAGAAAAATGACTCATGATGTGTCCTGTTAAAGATACCACCCTGTCATCATTCCTCTTTTGATATCACAGGCTTGAAAAATGTATGATTTACATGTGCATTTAAAAAGAAACATATCAGAGGACCACTGTTACAGAATATGCTAACCAAACAATTGTTTAGCTTTAACCATAACATACCAGATTTTTTAAAGTACTAATCCACCGGCAATTTTTGACAGTGACGTCTTTTTGTCAACAAACTATAAATAACCACAGTATATCCCCAAACGGATGTATACTTATAATTTATAGAAATATGTCCTTATCATATGCGAAATTCTAAGTAAGGTATGGCCCAGAGGATATGTTGGCTACTTGTCACGCAGGCGATGTGAGTTCGAAACCCGTGGTAGACGAGGTATATTTTATGTATTTTTTGTAGCAAAAACAAAATATTGTTTGGAAGACCAGTTACATTTGCTTTCCTTGATTTGGAAAAAAATAGGTTTCTTGTTAGTTTTTTTTTAATTATCAGTCATTTATCCTAATATGAAGTAAACCAAATGTTAATGCAACATATGCCCGTCTCACCGTCAGTCCATTGTGTTTTAGAATAGATATTGCTTTCTCGTTATTCTCCAAAGGCCCGCTACAGTTAAACGTGTTCATAGCCGTTTTAGCCACTTTATGTGGAGTGAAATGGCGAACGTTTTCTACACAATTTATTCTGTGCGCATAATTCGTGAAGCACTAGAAAATCAAGATAACTATACAGTTGAATAAGAAAATTCCGTGCGGGAAAAAAGTTCCGCCGACCGGATTCGAACTCGGTACCTTTCGACTACTACGACACCGCCGTTATCCTCTGGGCTACTTATCCTAGGCTACAGGTAAAACTTATCTTAGAGGCTATAGGTAAAGAAACATAATGATAATCCAGTATAATATAAGGTAAACATTGGAAAGTAAACACAATATGACGTCACTGTCAGGTATCCCTGGTCGGATAGTATTTTTTATTGTTACCAGGTAAACATATTTATCGTTAGGTTAAGGGGTGCAAAAGTTAGATTAAATCAACTGCGTCTTTCAAACCTTTTGTTTCAAACAATGTTGTTCATGCAATATGGTATATGAGCCGCTCCATGAGAAAACCAACATAGTGCACTTGCGCATTCTGGTCAGGATCCATACTGTTCGCTAACGGTTTCTCTAATTGCAACAGGGTTTGGAAGCGAACAGTATGGATCTGACCAGTCTGGATCCATGCTGGTCGCAAATGCACTATGTTGGTTTTTTCTCATGGTGAGGCTCAATTATATTTATGCAGACATTTAGCATCGTCAAAACAGAACTAGAAGCTTTCTATGAATTAATTGACTGAAGTTTTCATAATGTGGAGTTAAATCTGAAACAGTCTTTCTAGCAGACATCCATTGCATTTTTTAATCAGAATTTGGCCACAGGGACATATATAAAAGCTGTTGCTACCATTAAGGACAGAAAACTTACTGTAAATAAGGGGGATCATAATCTTGCAAACAAAGAAAATTAAATTTTCTCTTGCGAATTGATTTACTGTCAAATAAGTGACTGTCAAACACCTCCAGAGTGCCAATTTTATGTTATTTTCACACAATTCTAGACCGTGAAAGCTTAAAGACATATTTAAGAACACATATTTACAATTAAGAATGTCTGTCAAACTATGCTTGCATGAACATATTACTGTCAAGCCCAAAATACCTTAATGAAACAGTTAAAAGCATAAATAAAAGAATTATACATAATTACAGAGAGATAATGCACTTTTAATATGCGCCAATTTTACAATTCTGATAAGTCCTTGGTTCAGTTTTGGCAATTTTCTGACAAACTGACTTAAACAGCCTAAAATATGTTACAAAACATGTGCATCATACTTGATGAATGAAATTATCCACAGAAAAGTGTGTTCTAATGACAAATACTTTTCCTGCTAAACCCAACAGACCATACCTATATCCTCAAAATGTCTAAATAATGAAAATGGAGGGTGAGAACTTAAAAAAAACAAGTATGGTAACTATATTTTGTAATATGCCTTCCATCTGAACCACAGAAACAACACAGTTTACCGATTTAATGATTATAGAGCATTGTTTTTCTTGTTGGACCTAATATAAAAAAAATATGTTCTTTCATGTACTTTTTTGACAATTATTTTTTTTGAGCAGCAAACTTAAAGATGTTTTAATATTCAAGGTTCAATATTATTCCTGCTTTCAATGGAGCAATTGAGCTTTTGAGTAACTGAGTCAGTAAAACACATCTGAAATAAATTAAATAAAATCAGTACACACTTTAAAGGCAAAAAGGCGTCCCGCAGACTCTCATTTCTTCAAGGAAAAGAGAAAAAATTTCCATATAATATTATAATGTAGAGTGTTGTAAGAGCATATTTTAAGTTATTCCTGTCTTAGTTCGTGTTGACGTGTTGACGGGGCGAAAACACGACCCATTCTACGCGAAACCACGACGTGTTGAGGGCGCAGACACGACACATTTATCTGTTGATATGAATATGTAGTGTTGGCTCCCTTTGTTTGTTGCCCCACCGACACGAAAACATGACAAAAATACCTCATATGTCAGGTTTTCATGTCTTGCCCAGCCGACACGAAAACACAAAACATATGTTATTTGTCGTTTTTTACGTTTTCACGTTTTTGCCACGATGACACGAAAACACGACAAATGCTTCCCAGCAACCTCTAATAAATCGTGGAGATATTCTGAAGCCAGTGGCAGAGGGTCCGAGAAGCATTTTTTTTTCGATTTGAACTCAGAATCTATCCAACTAACTAAAGCTGCATTAAGAAATTTGGGATTATAAAACAGTACATAAATATGTCAGATGTTCATTATCGTTTTAAGAAAATAAAGTGTATGTATAATTAGAAAAAAAAAACGTATACGCGAGGGCCTCGAAGAAGACTAAGTTATTCAAAATGAGTTGCCTCGTTGAATAAGAACATTGTTTTTTTTTTATAATTATGATATAATTGTTCTTATAAAACACTGAACGTGGCCGGCATTAAATCTCCCGCACTGAGTGTACGCACGCATTGAATGTTACACTATTAAACCTATGTTAAACCTTACCCTAATATTCAGTATATAGTACACTCAATATGTGCGTACATCTAATAGGGGCGATAAAATGTCACATCCACTAAACGTATGCAGAGCACAACCTAATCATAGAATACTTCTTCTCTGGGTACACATACAATACGATGATTGTAATTCTGCATTGTCGTCATGGGATTAATATCAGGTATATTGAATATTTGTCATGCAATTTTATAATAAAGTTAATATCCTCCATATTTGTATATATTGCTAACGGCTAACCCGCCACTTCGTACTCGCAATATTTTCGTCGTAATACTGGGTAGAGATATCAAAATTAAAACAAAGCAAAAACTGTCAAAAACATAGACTTTATCAGATCTGGTCATTATCAAAAAATATTCTTATTATTCTACTAAGAAATTGCTTTAATACATTATGAGAAAATACATAAAATGTAGGTGAGGGGTAAAAAGGCAAAAGTAATTAGTTTGATATTCCACATTCGTCTTTCGATATTTTTTATGTAACATAATGATATTGGGCCGAAATATACATATAACATAAGTCGATTTTTATTCTTAAACTGATATTTTCTAGTTGTTTTGCCATATTTTTGCATGCAGTTACGTTGTGTTCAGTTCAATAATTGTTACGCGCATGTCTAACGGAAGACGCCAAAACGAAAAGTTTAACACGAAAACTCGTCAAATAAGATATTTGTCGTGTTTTCGTGTCGGGTGGTAACATACTAGTATAAAAACGTCATGTATCACTTTGGTCACATGTAATTACCATTAAATAATGATAACGCAAAGTTTGAGCATCCCTACAGCTTATACTGACTGAAAATATTAACTTACTGTTAAAACAGCCTAACAGAAGCAGGAACACTAGCAAAATTTTCTTCCTATATCTGATTAGTTCCGACTGAAAGCTAAATATCTTTGGAATATTGAAACATTCGACGGCAGGAGAGAAACCACGTCAGTAAGAATACTTTTCTTAGGAAATAGTGTAATCTGCAAGTTTGGCGATTAGTGAAAGCTGGTGGGGGTGCATTTATTTAAATAAAAGATACTACTCGCAGCATGATTTCCCCGCTGTACGAAGAAAGTGGAAAATTAAGTCATCGCCACCGTGGCGGCCATTTTACTCAACATTTTACATGCAAATTTTCATAAAAATAAAAGATGACTAAGTGGTAACAATAAAGTCAATAATTCTGTCATAATTTTGTTCTGACTATCTATGTGAACATATGCAAGTAAAAGGATGTGCATTTCACTACTTGTATTGTGCCTTTATTCGATATTTTTCTCTGGCCAAAATGACAAAATTTTGCAATTTTACGTGCAGTCAAACTCAATATTTATTCAATACATTTAAAAGAGAATTACAGCCAATTGTAAAGCAGACCATGAAGAACAAAGTGTTATTAAATTATTTTAAAGTTTTACCTGGTTACTGAATTATACACAAAAATCTCAACACCATCAATTTATCCAATTTGTGTTATCTGTTCACACATAATTTACATGTATATAAACAGGTGATATTATAGGACATTGTGTATAGATTTACCTAGCTAGCTGTGGTCAGTAATGCATGTACAAACAAGATTTTAAATTAAATTTACATGGGGTTGTCTTTTTGTGTCTAATGCCATAACTAGGAACAATTTCGACAAAATTCCGTAAGAGTTTGCAGTATAAATATTGTACTTTAAAATGAACTAAATTTTGTCTTTGTAATATTTTTTATATCGGAGTTTGACTGCATGTAAGATTTCAATATTTTGGGGTAAGTTTCCGGTCTAAACGAGACTCAAACATTTTTATGATTTTACAAGCGGCATATGTACTGTAAATCATCATATGCTTCTATGTTGATGATAATTTCACCAACTGTTAAGGCTTTAGTGCAATTTTCAAGAGAAAAAAAAACTCGGCCTTAAAATATGAACTGATATTGAGTTGTGACTGTGGCGATGCCTTAACAGACGAGTAATATCATGTCTATTATAGAAATTAAATCCAACTTGAAAACAAAACAAACAAACGAAAACAAAATTATAATAGCGTGCTTTCCATAAGTTTGCACGACTTTAGTAGGACCTACATTTTTGTCACGGTTTTGTTCGTGGAAAGCATGCAAAATAGCCACATTTACCGCTAAAGAAACTTTAGTTTTCACGGGTAAATTTAATCTCGTGACTGAATTGTATAATAAGCACAGACAGATATATGAATGACATACTTGATTTATATATAACATTGTTTATTCAAAACTAAATAACTTAGACACTACAAGTAAGCAGAAAAGATGAATCAAAACTAATTTTAAAAAAAATTGAAGTTCGGATCTCAGTGATACACGTACACCAGTGCTGATAAGAAAAATTAGAAACTTGATTCATAATTAAATAGATTATTTCTTCCCTAGATTTCTATGGAAAACATTGCAGTTTACAGTAAGGACCAAGGCCGGTTAATAAAACAAGTGCGTGCGTGTTTTACTGACATGTACGTTTTTTTACTTTTGTTAAATTGCTCGTTTCTTTTGCCATTGCCTATATGTCAAATACCTTATTGCTTAGCTTATTACTTTATTTTATCATGTTTTAAAGAGCAAACCTCTAGGCATGTGAAGTTAAACAAAAGTACTGTTATATGGACAAGGACATTCAAACAAATGGGAATACATGTATCATCACACAAGTCTCGTTTTTCTCGAGGAAGACTATGATACTATGGGAAAGTTCATTTAAAAAATAATCCTCGGATTTTAAAGACCTGCTCCAGTCCTACCTTTTAACCTTAAATTGTCACTGAAAAAGCATAAAAATCCTGACTATGAACTATGAAATAAAGTACGGCGCGTGGCCGTTAACTGTTACCTGTTGTAATCATGGGTTGCGTACACACAATAGAATTTGAATAGCCGCGGAGCAGGGCTTTAATGTTTAGCGGTCATTTTCTGGTCTAAAGAAAACAAAACAAACAAAAATATTTAAATGTTTTCATTTTCAGTTATATAAAAACATGAATTCCGTAATATCATAAGCTAACATAATGCTTTTTACAGAAATGTTTTATATCTTTACAAGAATGATATTTCTATATGAATCTGTGAAACAACATGATTTATATCAAAAACTGCCTACATGTTTTGTTTCTTTCTATGGTGTAATATGCGTGCTTTATTTCCATGTATTGGCCAAAGCAATATATTAAAATCAATGCAAAATCTATAACAAAGAATAATTGATTTGGATCATAAATGACACGACTTTAGCTAATGTAAGGGAGACAATCCAATTTGAAGGGAATAGCTTTAACGCTTCAATAATTAAGGGAGAGAATTATCGAACATTCTCGCTAAAAGCTGACCTTGGTCCTTTTTGATGTTGTCTGGAAGTGCCATTATATGCCTCGGATGTAAGATATTTCCGTATTTGAGAGCTGCAGACCTAGACATTTCAGAAATAGTTTCAGTAATAAATGTTGATTCTACGGAAGCGTGAAACGGTCATCTGACGTTAATACGTTTTACTAAAGGATATATATCTAGTACTCTGCCTATATTATAAGTCTAAGTGTGCACATGTATTTAAAAAAATGTTAAGCTTTATGAAACATTGATTTATTCATAAATCATTTCACCTGTTTCTGTGTCATTACATCGATAATTGATTTTATAACTACCCGTCGCGGTTAATAGTTCATACGTATCACACTTGTCAATTCTAAATTTGATTTAAACTTCCTAGTTTAAAATATTCCTTAAAATCGTTTTGGTAAAAAGCAGTCATCTTTTTGGGGGCAAGAATAAGGACCGTATTTGATAGATAATCAAGGTAATCAGTTTTATTAAAATTGTTGTTCCGTAATTATCATTTCGTTTTCCACAAACAATAAATAAGAAAACTAAAGTAACTTTATTTTGACATTTTATATTAAACCAGATTTATATTATAAACATGTTTAAGACTGCTTTACATACAAATGCAATCTGTCAATATGCCATTTTCATACTAGTACAGACACAGAGCAATGTGACCAGGGGGTCAAGGTGGAAGAAAGGCGCCCCAGAACAGAGAGGGAGAGAGAGAGGGGTGGGGGGGTGGGGTGCCGGGCTAACTTAGTCTAGCTCTTTGTGAATATATAGCCTAGTTCTTTTTTTGTTTTAAACGAGTCGGATATCTAGCACCAGTACATGTGAAGCCCTCTTTACAGACTTGTTGAATGGCAGAGACATCCGACAATAACTCTGAAAATTCCCAGTGCCTGGACTTGGACCACTAGACCATCATATTTTAAAATATCAGATTACCAAGAATTCACATTCCCGTCGGAATTATAACAGTTACTCTAGCAAGACTAAGTGCAAGACAAAAATTGTTAGCTTTAATATAGGAAAGTTACGCTCATCTAAATTATAATTCGAGTAGGCAGATTTCAATAGAATGCTGCGTATTGATCAGCCTATGAATGCCGGAATCGCATTCGGAGAATGCGTATCCGATTACCGGTCCACTATCTTAAGTTTACAAGGTGTATTATAGGATTAAATTTGGTGTAAATACTTGATTTCTAATAATATATTATAAGTTTGAGTATCTATCTTATAAATATCCATTTACAATCTAAAGTTTTATAAAAACAGATTATTCCCCTCAATCTGACTGAATTAAACGATCTTACTATGCGTAGCATTTTAGATTATATTAATCAGATTGACCCCCTCCTACAGGAAACATTGACAGTAGATTTTACAAATGGTTCATATCTCACCTTTGCCAATTTCAAATTTGATTTAAACTTCCCTGTACATAAAAGCTCCTTTTTGTATTTTGGTAAAAATTAATAATGAATTTTATACACTGAAATAATTAGAGGTAAGCAGTTTCAATTAAAATTTTCATTTTTTCGTTATTATTATTTCGTTTTCAATACACACTGATAGAACGTTGATCTAAATGTTTTCTCTTTTCCATGGATACGTGATACAGCACATGCACAAATCTATATCAAAACTCAATGAGTAAATAATATGTCATACGGACTTTAAAGACCCACCACGACCTAGTGACCTACTGTTTCTTCCCACATGAACTTAATTAGTTCAAAACATTCTTATAATATTGGTATAATACAGCTATACTACAAGATGACAGGTGAACAATTTAGGCCCTCCCTGAATTAATATATTTTCACAACTTCCTCTTCAAACTTTCTCAGTCAATCTCTTTTCAGTTTAGTTTTATAAACATACAGTAATAACTATCTTACACTGTAGAAACAAAGTGTGGTCTAAACTGACCTTAATACATCAAGTACTGCGCATACTACTACATTAATTTGATAATACATGTATATTTAGACATTAAACACATTGCCTTGGCCTTATATACCTCACTGTCAATTTGTAACTAGATACTTGTTATTTCTCATTGTCTTCATGCAAAGCATGTATAATTACCATCATGGAAATACAAAAGAATACAGTTATTTTGTGGTGCGTCTTTAACAGATGTACCATATTTATCTTTCACTAAAGTATCTCATTTAAATATACAAAGTCTTCGTGGCAATATCTATAAGCTATTGTGTTTGATGTGATGCAATCAAAATTTAGTATCATATTTGTTTAAAACAAAATGTCATTACATTTGTACATTTATTAGTGTGTAGTATTATTGAATTAGTACACATCACTTTAAGATAGTTCTGCACGTTTGGATCGAAATTTTTTCTACAATGTAGATTTTGATTAAACTCTGATTTTTCGTGTGCTTGATTTTTTGCTAGACTGATTTGAAAAATGTGTACCTCACGCAATTTTTCATAATGGGAGTCTATGGGAAAATAGCAACTTTCATAACATTTTCCCGAATAGAAAAATTTCCACAATGTAGATTTTAATAAAACTTCTCACAGTCGTAAATAAACATATGACCTATAATATGGTGAAATAAAATGTACAGGTCCGTGTGCTTATTTCTGAGATATTCGGCCATGATTAAAGTGAACCGCCTATTTGAAGCTAATTTTTAAGACATTATTTTGAATTATTCAACGTGTCAGATGTTTTAATATCATATTTTAACTTTAGAAAGATAGAGTCTGTTACGATTTGATAAATTTATTCACAGGTTGCCTTAAATTCATAAACTGATTTTCATTTCCGTACGCCGAACCCAGGCTTTATTCTACGTTTTCCGGATAAATGACGTTACGCCATCACTTTCGGTTTATCAAACGTGCAGAGTTACCTTAAATGCACAAGAACACGTTGCATTTCAAGTTTACATAGATACATACTCTGTAGTACTTTTTTTTCAAGTACTAAATTTGCATATAGTATATCTTTAAGTTAGTGCAGCTTTAGTTCAACTGTCCGAAAAATAATGCCTGACTTAGCATTGCGATACATTGTTTAACATAATGCCCAATACATGCTAGAGTAATAATGGCTGATCGGTACCGTAAGGACCAAGTCACTGGTGTATATTTTATCTTAGATACAAATATATAGATTATTCAAATATATGAGGTTTGTTTTGTTTCAAAGAAGGCACTATTAGGTCACTTGTTAAATGTACATTTAAAATCAGTAAAAATAGCTTTTAAAAAAGTATGTGCCTGGATCGACCAGCTGTTAAAACATTAAGTTTATTACCTGACAAATATAAATTGCTAGTACATTTGTACATAGATTGTATTATATGACTGGTCTGTATTCAACACATGTTTACCGGGCTAATAGGTAAAAACAAATAAAACAAGAGCACCGCCTTGCGGGTGCTGACGCTCATCTGATTTTTTTTGTATAATAGAAATATTGTCCTACCCATGATTTTCTAAGTCTAAAAAGGGCCATCATTCTTGCAAAAAGCAGGATAGAGTTATGTTTCTTGATGTACAGTGTCCACTTATGATGGTGAAAAACTGTTGCAAGTTTTAAAGCAATAGCTTTGATAGTTTATGAGAAAAGTATACTTAAACATAATACTCAACCAAGAAAATGATTTTCTAAGTCCAAAAGGGGCAATAATTATTGCAAAAAGCAGGATGGAGTTATGTTGCTTGCTGTACAGGGTCAGCTTATGATGGTGAACAAGTGTTGCAAGTTTCAAAGCAATAGCTTTGATAGTTTAAGAGAAAAAGTTCACCTAAACATAAAACTTAACCAAGAAATCTGATATTTTCTAAGTCCAAAAGGGGCCATAAATCTTGCAAAAAGCAGGATGGAGTTATGTTTCTTGATGTACAGGGTCAGCTTATGATGGTGAACAAGTGTTGCAAGTTTTAAAGCAAAAGCTTTGATAGTTTAGGATAAAAGCTGACCTAAACATAAAACTTAACCAAGAAAACTGATTTTCTAAGTCCAAAAGGGGCAATAATTCTTGCAAAAAGCAAGATGGAGTTATGTTTCTTGATGTACATGGTCTGCTTATGATGGTAAACAAGTATTCCAAGTTTCAAAGCAATAGCTTTGATAGTTTAGGAGAAAAGTTGACCTAAACATAAAACTTAACCAAGAAATCTGATATTTTCTAAGTACAAAAGGGGCCATAAATCTTGCAAAAAGCAAGATGGAGTTATGTATCTTGCTATACAGGGTCAGCTTATGATGGTGAACAAGTATTCCAAGTTTCAAAGCAATAGCTTTCATAGTTTAGGAGAAAAGCTGACCTAAACATAAAACTTAACCAGGCAACGCCGACGCCGACGCCGACGCCGACGCCGACAACCGCTCAAGTGATGACAATAACTCATCATTTTTTTTCAAAAAATCAGATGAGCTAATAAAACTGAGAAAATTAATTTCAAATGTCATAAAACACTTACGGAATTGCTTGTCAACGTTTAGTTTGAGGAGAGAAGCTCACAGACCCTGGTGATGTAGTATTACCATCTTGCCTCTTTCTTAAATTAGACATGGAGTGGCATGATTTGTAATAATCCAGAGATGCAACCATTGTGTTACTTCATAATGAAGTTCATTGAAATTAGGTTTATAAGAGGCGAAACTTTGAAGATAAATAGTATTCTATAGGGGGGACTGTGACTAAAACAGACCTGTGATATATTACAGACTCCGGTATATACCAGATTAAAACGATTGGAATGACGAGTATCTTTTATGTATATATTTTGTACATATGGTAATCCTAATCCTAGCCTTTAGTCAGTTTGTTTATTACACACTAAATGCTATCAGACATGCAATTATTTGCGTATTTTTGCCGCGCGATCCGATAAAATTGATTTTGTAACATACGCAGCTTTACTTTTATTACATCCAATACTGAAGAGCAAAACACGTATTTACGAACATTACACATAGAAATATCGTAATTAAAAACTTATAAGGAACAATAACAATTAACTTATTGTTATTTCCCATGATTACATATTGCTGTTTTTGATCAATGCTCTTCTTGTTTCGTGTGTAACTAATGCAGATATATTATTAGAAATATAAATAAGATACAAATATAATACAAGTCTCATGAATTAGAAAGAATTAAGATCAATTACTAGACTTGTATTCTATTCTAGGAACAACACCAAATATGTCTTATTAAAGGGACCAGAGAGGTGAATGCGAAAGAAATCTATGTTCTTCTTTATTATATGCACTTAGACCGTTTTCGCATTAATGTTTACAGAAGACACCTATCAAGAGAATTTACAGATATCTATTCCATCAACACCATAGATACATAGCCAGATATTATTTCTGGCAAGGGCGGACGTCCGGCATTCCGTTGCCTAATGGCAAATTGTGATTTTCATATAAAGGCTACATTAACACTTTCCATATTACTAACAAATTAGAATATTTATGAAAAATATACATAGAATTTAAGTGTATCGGAATCAAGTTTAAGTGCATATGAAATTTTATATATATATTACTAAAACACACGTGTTCTCGCTTTGTAGCAATGCTGAAAAGATGTCAGTTAAAGAATGTAATTCGGGTGACTACTTACTTGTTTGTGCTATCGACTTTGGAACGACATTTTCCGGATATGCGTTTTCCATGAAACATGACTACATAAAAGATCCCCTCAGTATAGCGACAAATAACTGGATTGGTCAGTCACTCATTTCACAAAAAGCACCATCGACTGTACTATGTCATCCAAACGGCGATTTCCACTCTTTCGGTTATGAAGCTGAGGAAAAATTCTGCGATCTGGCAAATGACGACAAACATCATGGTTGGTTTTTCTTTAGGCAGTTCAAGATGATCTTGCATTCACAAAAGGTAAGTAAACATTTTATTAACAGGTGCTGATACCAGACCAGAAAAACAAAAAGGCAGATTTTTTCCAGGGGGAGGGTTGTGCAGGAACTTAAGTACAAACACAGATTAACAAGTCAACATAACATTTTGCCATACGTATAAAATAACGTCGAGTATGTCACCTGGCCAAGATCTAGAAACATCAAGAAATGTGGCTTTTGTTCAGATGGAGGTTCGTGGAGGTTCGTGGTCCTCCACGACAAATTTTGAAATTATTCAAGACAAAATGGCACATTTTAAAGCAGTTTGAAGCAACATGTTGAGCAAATCGGGCTAAAATTTTGAAATTAAACAATTCTTATAGAAAAAAAAATGTTGCATTTTAATGTCATTTTAGACAAAATAATCTGAGCAAATGAGGTTGAAAAGTACAAACGGCTAGTCCGAATAATTGGAATACAGGTAAGAGTGGTGGTTCGGGAATTGTCCCCGAGGAAATTATACAAGACAAAATGTTGCATTTCAAATTCATCTCGAACAAATCTTCTGAGCAAACAAGGTTTAAAAGTACCTACTAATAGTCTTGACAAGTCGATAAAGGTAGGGATGGGATTCGAGGGTCCTCTCGGATAAAGTTTAAAATTCAACAAGTCTGGATAAATACAGGAGTAAAGTTTGAATTTCTACCAGATAAATGGTACATATAAAGGGTGTTTTAGACATAAAAGTTTAGTAAAACTGATGCAATTTATGTTTAAATATGAGTATAAGTGTTTAGGGGGATAACCAAATGAGTAACTATTCATGTGAGTTACCGTTAACTCTATCACCGTACCATCTCAGTGGGGAAAATCAGGTTATAAAAGCATGTATGATTTTATGATCTCTTAATGCGACACCTTAACAATGAGGTTAAAATACAAACACATTCTAAAATAGGCAAAGAAACATACACATAGTGAAAGGGTTGATGGTATTTGGTGGTATTTGACGTTGTCAAATATATTTTATAGTCCATGTATGACGGCATCAATGAAATTGAAAATCCTTCAAGTGGATTAGGAGATACAGAGCGGACACAAAATGGAAGGCACATATATAATAAAGCCTGGGGTTATGATTAAATTATTATAAAATTATAATTTAAAATAAACATATTTCTGCTCCGATTTTCAAATGTTTATTTTGCTTTCGGCATCTCAAATTTTGAATCAAAACTGATTTTGTTATGGATACGTTTATGATATTGCTATTCTTGTTGAGTTCCACAGATGCATTTATGGAGACTGTCATATTTTTACCACAGGAACTTAAACGAGCGACATTGCTGCACGACCATGAGGGCAAGAGTATGCCAGCATTGGACGTGTTTGCTATATGTTTACGGTACATCCGAAAACATTTGTTAGACGCCGTTGACAAACAAGGGATGACTTTCAAAGACAACGAAGTAGGATGGGTGATCACAGTTCCAGCCATCTGGTCTGATCCTGCCAAACAGTTTATGAGGGAAGCAGCGGTTCAGGTAACATTGCCAGAAAATCTAACAACTTCTAACACTTTATAAATTCATGTTTTTCACGATTTATGATTATTAACACGTGTAGGTATTATTGTACCTGTTTTGTTTGTTTGAATGTCAAGGACAGCTTTTTAGCTATTCCTCTGAGCATGTACTGCTACCTAGACAAATTCACCTCACTATCACAACAGCAGTGTCTAAGTGATGTGTAGCGGCTGTAAAATATATTATCGAACTTGGACTCATTATTGTTATAATTTATTTTCTTATCCTTGGAGACCACGGAGATAATTCAATAATTTTCTATCACACTGATTCCGCTTAAACCGGTGCTAGGGGGCGTGAGGGGTGTTTCAATACCTGTCATGAACAGACTCAGTCAAATCGAGTCTGCTATTATTTTGTTTGGCTGCGTTCTATGCTTTCAAAGGATCTTTTCACAGATTTTTTTTATATATAGGATGTGGAGTAGAATCTTATACAAAGTTGAAAATCTTTATCGTCCTATGTTTATTTTTTATAAATTTTAGTTGTTAACTTCGAATCGTTAGCCGTCCACCCCACACCCTAATACACTTTCAAAACCCAACAATTGTGTTTACGGGCTTTCATATGTGGAAGCTATAAATGCAGTTGTATCGCTTTATAGCACTAGCACATACAGCATTTAAGAACTATGCACTTCACAAGGTTTTAGATATAAAGACAAAAGAGAATCTCTGGTTTTGATAACTCCAAAACAGTTTTTTTTGCATGCTTAACAATTTTTCAAACGATAAATATTTTATTGTCAGAGTGGAATACCAAACGCGCACCTTGTACTTGCACTCGAACCAGAAGCTGCATCTATTTATTGCAAAAGACTACCTATAGACAGATTAGCTGCGGGATCAACATTACCAGGATTTAAACCAGGAATTACTTACATGGTTGTTGACATTGGAGGTATGAGTACTTTGGTCAAGTTACAAATTAAGTATATTTTGATTTGCTTCTCTTTCCCTGATTTTCTTTATCTAAAGAGATATAATTTAATAACATTTTCTAAAAATATGCTTGTCTTTGTTAAATTTCCCTGACGATATCAGCCACTTTACATAATTATTATTTAAGTGAGAAATAACTACACTTAGCCTAAATAAAATATTAACTCTATTCCGGCCGACCTTATTTTCCTTGACATTCAAAAGGGCAAATTCTTCCAGTCAGCCAATCCGATTGCTGCTGTGATGTTTGTAGTAAAGTTTTATTAAAAGATCAAAGAGTCACACTATTAATATACAACTACTCATGTTTAAATTTGTAACATAATTAGGAAAAGGACTTCAAATGAAGATATCGGGCATTAGTTCCCTGCATGTGCTTTAGCTGGGAATGTGAACATCTGAAATTTAAGGGTTTTATCGTGCTGTATCATTAAAAATAGAAGAAGTGGGAACTGCACATGTCGCCAAGTCTCAATAACAAACATTTATTTTTTAAGGTCTTGTATAAATGGAAAACAGTTGCAATAGTAAATAGTTGTAGTAAGAAACACTTTTGAAAACATTCACTGCTTTCTTTGAAAGTCGGAAATCTTAACTAAGTCTTGTTAACTGAAAGCTTTATTTAGGAAATATTTCATGAGGAGTGAGTAACAATATGCTCATATATAAATACATGTTATCAGTTGTGAAGTCAAAAATGATGTGTAGACATAAATATCAAATTACCATTTAATTCCGAAATTATGCATTACAGGAGGTACAGCTGATGTCACAGTGCATAAAATTCTTTCTGATGGTTCTTTAACGGAGCTACACAAAGCCAGTGGAGGAGCATGGGGAGGAACAAAAGTCGATCAGGCATTTCGAAGATTTCTGGAAAAGTTGTTTGGTTCTAAAGTTATGAAAAGGTTTGCAGAAGAATGCCATATTGATGATTTTGACCTTTCCATGGAGTTTGAAGTGAAGAAGAGAAAAATTAGTTTTGAAAGCACAACCCAGATTACCATGCGGATTCCTGCCAACCTAATGGTTTTGTATAAAGAAGTAGAGAAGAGAACTATCGATGATGTCCTGAAAAAGAATGGATTCGACGATAAAGTGGCAATAAAGGGAGACAAGATGAGAATAGATGTAAAAATCTTCAGAGAGTTTTTCACAGAGTCCATCGAAAGCATCGTAGCACACGTAGGAGATATTCTTCAAAGCCCTCTGTCCAGCGACGCTTCGACTATTCTAATGGTGGGTGGATTTTCAGAATCGCCTCTTGTACAAGAAATGATACGGCGAGCTTTCCCAGAAAAGACACTAGTTATCCCTCATGACGCAGGAACGGCAGTGCTGAAAGGCGCTGTCATGTACGGCCATCAGCCTAAGATAGTGGCAGCAAGAGTCAGCAAGTTTACATATGGAATAAATTTTCACAATGCCTTTGACCCGAAATTACATTTGAAAGGCAAGCGTGTTGTTATCGATGGTAACGTCCTATGCAAAGACATATTTCTGAAGATTGTTAGAGTAGGCGATACACTGAAACTTGGTGAGAAGAGGACAAATAACTTCATTGACACATTTCAAAGTCCAGACAGGAAGCGAATGATAGAGTATTGCAACATATTCGCATCGACTAACCCAGAACCCACTTATATCGACGATGACAATTGCTGGAAGCTGGGTCATGTCGCAATGCTTCCGCCAAAGAATGGATGGCCTGATACAATAGAAGGTAGAGTTGAAATGAAATTTGGAATGACCGAGTTCGAGGTTACAGTCTTCGATGAAATTTCTGGACTAGAATTCAATGCAAATTTTGATATGTTACAATAAATACAAATAAATCCTACAATAATGTTTCAGAGACTATAAATGAAGTGGCTGACATTTTATCATATATTTGTTGATCACTTTAATCACAAAATGTTTTTATGACATCATTTGCTAGAAACCTTATGATTTACCCAAACCATTGATTTTCTTAAACATTGAGCTGGATTTAAACAATTTAACATTTTGATTTCATTACTCTGTATACTTGGCTTGAATATTAATTAATGATTGTAAAATCAAATGTTTTGAATGATAGAAGTTTTGGTTTAATTAACATTTATCTTTGGTTAATTGATTTTGTTTAAGGTAGTTGATCTGTGATGGAACTCGGCAAATTCCGTGTGATTATGTATTCTCGTTAGGAAATTTGGCATTATTTGAACGTACATGTAGCTCAACACGTACACAGCTTTCCATAAAAACCCGAAGTTTGCCGATTTCATAAAATGAAAATACGTATTTTGCCGATTATCGTTACGGGTTAACTACATTAAACGGAATACAGTTATTACCATTAAGTATGTAAGTGCGAATTTCAAGTGTGCAACATTTTAATATTACCACACAATAGATAAGTTTTAAGTTTAAACCTTGTCAATATTGCCACTAAATGGACAAGGGCAAGTTTTAAGTGCGTAACATTTCAATCTTACCACTCAACAGATAAGTGTCAGTTTTAAGTTTATACGCTTGTCATATTACCACTCATTACATAAGTGCAAGATTTAAGTTTATACGCTTGTCAATATTATCATCACTAATTAAGTATGTGCTAGTTTTAAGTTTAAATGCTTGTCAACATAAACGCACATCATATATAAGCAAGTATTAAATTCATAAGTTTGTCAATACACTCACGGTTCTTGCTGTAAGAATAGTTTTTACAGTTTACTTGACATTTTCCAAGAATTTAGTGATATGATAAGATATCAAAAGAATAATTATGTTTGCTGGTCACGGTTTCGAGAACAGTGCAGCCTCTGTCGAGCAAACATCAATGGAAAAACGAACACGTCATTCCTGCGCATAGTGTTGCTCAACAGAGATACATTTACTTGACTGTCAGAACCTCAAACTAAAGCAACAATGACATAACATGTGTGCTGTACCACGTGAGCAGAGATATTGACAATATTGTAAATGTTTAGGTACGGAGGATTAATGTTACTAAATATGTGTGTGTGTGTGTGTGTGTGTGTGTGTGTGTGTCCAAGCTTCCAAGCTTTCAAGATGTACGTAAATTATTACTTAAAATTATGCATGTAATAGATGTTAGGCTATATGTATAAATGTATCAAATTATTCAAGAAAGTATATCATTAAGTTATCCAAGTAAATCTCCCTAGAATATATCCGTAACTCAGAAAGGGTATAATGTGTGTGTTTTGTGTTTATTTGTTATGTATCTTCACTTGTCCTGCATTCTCACGTAATTGTAATTAATATATATTTAGTATGTAGACACGACGACAAGCTTATGTGTAAGTTTGAAATAAAATTCTGCTTTATTTTGTTTTCTTCAATTCTATTTCAATATAATCATCTGCAATGGCCTGCAACTTTTAGTAAAAGTAACACATGGCAGGAAATAAAAGATAAAAGTAAAATGTTTGCAATCGCGAAAAATAGTGACAAAATAAAATCTTAGATGGATATACACTTGTACTCTATTTACAAGACAAAGTTATATTCCTGTAAACTATACCTGAGACATGTGAAAGTATAATACTAGTGGGCAGAATGGGAAATTGCTTTATTCATATATCCTAATATTTAACAAATAAAATCTATACGAAGGTCCATTGGAATAGAAAAAGTGGAAACTCCACAGGTCGCTCAACACAACAAAAACGAAAATGTTGCAGGCTCGGTTTGATTGAGCCTGTTCATGGACGGTAGTGGAAATGCATGCTACCGTCCACGCCCTCTAGTCCCGGGTTGAGCAGAACTCAACATTTACACATGCTAAAAGTACGAAAAAACAATTTAGAGACATTTGCAGATGTGTTCATACGGCGGTGCACATGGAACCTTCAATGCTACACTAGTGTGTAATTCCATGAAAAGCGGCGTATGGTCCCCAGTTAAAATAATGGGTTTGCCCTAAACGAGAAAACAATGAGCAGAACTAAACAAACTGGAATTTAGAAAGGGGATCTGAGGTTATGGAGCCTGCATATCACAGGAACTGCCAAAAGACAAAATTAAAAAGCAGGCACCATGTCCAAGGAGTGATTAAACAATACCCAAAGCTATGAAAGCGGGAGTATTGGAACCACCCAGGCCGAAATGTTCATGCTGAGAAACTAAACAGTACCAGTAACACGACATAAAAGTCGTGCTGAACGATCTGAGAAGATCGAAATATAACAGCCCTAAAATGTAGCCTAAAATGTAACCAAGCAAAATAATAATAGACTCAGTTCAACCGAGTCTATCTCTCAGTTGATCCAGAAAAAACAACTTTGAAGCAATAATTGGCTATTTGTGTCCATGCACTTCTCACAATATATAAGAAAAATACTAAACAACTAAATATAAATGTAATGAGTTGTAAAATCACCGGAAAGCACATAAATCTTGGGGAAAAGATCACTCTGACATCCAACAAGAAAACGCGTAGTGTAAGGAAAACCTCCCACAATGACTACGGATTTATTTTGGAAAATGACACCAGCAAAGATAAATACATAGTAACCATTACAGAGTTTGCAGTGAATAATTGAAAAGTGAAAATGAAATATAGATAGTATTGTGAAAGCTATTTTGATCTTACTCTTTATTAGGCATTTTCATAAACAATTAGTGAATAAGCACGTCAATGAATCGAATACGGCTATTGGTATGAAACTTACACTGAAATAAGTGGTATGCAAATAATTTTATTTTCATTTTGATAGACATCTGTTTGTTCGAATCGTTGGGAACTTCCTAAATGGAAAACGCTTGACAACATGTTTCATGCCATCTTATATATCTAAATAAAGCAAATGATTTAACCATGTTTTATTGCCTATATATATATACATGTAAATAGATAAATTGTATCAGAAATTACAATAAAAAAGCAAATTGGCTGGACAAAAAAAGTTCTTGCCTCTTTACCCTAAGCCAATGATAGAACATGGAAATATTAATGCATATAAATAATATTATGTATATCATAATAACATGAGATATTACATATGTATCTGAATTTCATTGTCGAAAATCTTAGGTATTGTCTAAAAATTAAGTATAATGTTCATCCTGATACACTGTAAATAAGTCAGCTTTAAATTATTATTATTATCCATTATCTAATTCTATTATTATTGGCCGTTCTTGTATATATATTCTTTTAATAAGCGCTCTTGGAAGGATAAAACAATGCAAAATCAAGTTATAATGTCCAGCATTTAACAATGACTAACAAGTGTAGCAGATCTATTTCACAGTTTATTAAATAAATAAAAAAGAATGAATATTCAACAGGAAAAGCAACGTTCCAAAAATCGCAGCTTCATCAAACTGCAACTCAAAGCACTAGAACGTGCACACACGAGCGCGCGCACGCACAGTCTAAAGCTAACACACAAGGACAAAACGACCAAACAAAAGGCCACAATGACGCATCGCCTTTGAACTGTCAGTCAAGGGTTATCCCAGCGGTTCCCTCAGACAGGCTTTCAATGTCATCCATTGTATAATCGCTCTCGTCAAACCCTTCAGATACAGATTCGCTATCAGACATTGCCTCCACATCTAAAACTTTGATGTATTCAGCTGGAACAAAACCTTTCACTAAGACTTCTTCATATTTCCTAGCGTAGTTCAACACCTTTCCGCTTAAATATTTCTTCCGAATTGTATCATCTGACAGATCAATCACCTCCACGTTCTTGTTTTCTTCTAACAGTTTTTCTTTATCAATCTGTACCACCGTGAACCTTTTCTCCGTTTTAGACTTATTTGATTTTTTATAACGCTTTATTGCCAGCCAATAAAAAGCTTCAATTGCCTGCTTTGATGCTGTAGTAGAGATAAAGGGTGACTTCTTCAAACCGTTCACATGGGAAGATACTTTTGCATCAGTTGCTTCGGGATTTCGAGCAGTCAGTCCTTTACTCGGGTCTTCGTCGTCTCTGAGAACACGGTACAAACGTTTTCCTGCAGGCATGTTGAAGTAGTTGCCCTGGAATAAAATAAAATGAAAAGAATGATATACAGAAATGGATGAATCATGATATAATTGCCTCTGAATTAAGCAAACATCAAGTGTGATGACAAAATTGCTGTTCTGAATATACACAAAATGTAGTTTACAATCATAATGATTGTAGTTAAAAAGAGTCACAATTACATGAACCAGTTACGACCTATTCTACTCTCTAAAATCCGAATAATTGAACTAACTTAGACCGTCAGTATTGTATTTGATTTTAAACAATTTCATACTTGTTTCCACTGATTATCAACTCGAACGGATTGATCAAACAGCAACACTGAAATAAAAATAAAATAAAAAGGTTATCTTTTAATTTGCTTTCCGCAATATATCTTTATTAATTTTGAAACATTATACAAGTTTTATTTTTATACTTACAATGTAAGGTAAAGTACTCCAAATGTAAAAGCGAAAGAAGAAGTTAAATTTGACCAGTTTATTTTTGTATATGCTGTTCTTGATCAAGTATACCGGTATAACTAATTTCATAAAACTAGCTTAAGTATCGGATATAAACTAGGTATTCTTCCCTGCGTAAATACAACAAATATCTTTACTCGTCTTAATGCCCCATTATGTCTCCAAAATGATTTACGTGTAGGTATTAAAGGCGAATCTTATATACTCCCGATTAACAACACGGTCTAACGCAGATTATGTCAGATAGGGTTAAATTTCCTCATCGCTGCAATTATATAATTGCCATTTTTGATACAAAAACAACTATATTTTGTGATTGCAATGTAACATAATACTTGTATCTACCTAGATATTCAGTAATTTAAGTTCTAGTAAAAAACATGTGATACTGTGTATAGTCTTATACACGAAAATACCGAATCCTAGAATAAATACGTGCAGTACATGGGTTAGATGATTTATATTCATTACAAGAAAAACTGAACTGTTCCGTATCAATATGATAAGCTCTGTAATGAGAGTTATGACAAACTATCAAGACCCAAAGGAAATAAACCTTATTTAAACACTGCTGCTATTGACATACTTTTGTCACTAAATCTCTCTATCCAATTGCCAGTTCTTATATTTTGTGGTTCATTACTCCAGTACATCAATTTCAATCTTCAAAAGAAACCCACGAATGCATGGCCGTTTTGACCAATACGACGAAATTTATTATTTCTTTGTATATTGTTTAGTATCAAACAACCTGGAACTGTAATAAAATTAATATTGTATGATAGCGTAACGGCTCAAGATTTCAAAACAAGCATGCGGTTCAAAGCTTGTTGCAAAAAGGCATTCACATAATCGTTGGACATCCTAATGTCGCCGATCTAATAAAAATAAACTTGTATTTAATTAATAATGCATAATGTATTAACCCGCCTGCTTATCTCTACAGGGAAAGCGGAATGCGGGGTTATTTTGATTATTGAAATTTTGACAGTTCAAATTTGAAATCTAACATTTGACATTGGTCATGAGATAATGCAGAGCAGTCAGCAGGAAAATTATCCTGGATGGCTATTTTTATGAGCACTGAAAACAATTTATAATCAAATGTCAAATCTATAAAATACCACATTTTTTACCTGATGTTAACCACGATTCCGGGGCAATAAAAATGTCAATACAGATACAACTTAGTTATTTCCACTGGTAATGAACAAATGTAGAGACGGGAGCCAATCTACAGGTAAATGTTAACACAGAGGTCATGTCACTTGTCTTACTCACCTGCTCTTTATCTTACTGCTTACTTTATCTTTACTGAATATTCTTGCAGCTTTAGCAATACTACAGATAGTTTGTGGCGTTTTTAAATCATAATATATGAATCCGTTTCTATATAATAGTCTGTCATAAGACTAACACATAAAAATATGTATACCACTCTTGTTTTCTATCTCTTAATTCAAAATTTTGATCAAGTTTAATCAAGTAATATGTCACAAAACCTCAGTTGAATATCTCACTAAAAATCCTGTAAATGTTTCTAAAATAATGATTTTGATGCTTGTATAGAATTCAGTTGCAATTCTGTGAGTTTTTAAAGTAATATTCAACTTATGTATCACGTAGTATATATTCCCCCTGACCCGGATTATATACTTGTGCAGCTACTAATCAACAGCTGTCTACCTAGACTAGCCACTGGACTGATAATAAAGACTGTGGTAACTTGAAAACTGAGCTTTCATTTATCATACCTTGATGCGAAATAAAGGGCATAATCTAAGGGTGTAACTCATTTTGCTTCATTACGATAGTTTGCCTGCAAGAAACAGAAATGAAGGACATGTTGAATTATGTTTGTTAGGATGAATATCAATGTGTCTGAAACTTTTTGTGATATAAGTCAATTCTTTAAGTTGGATATCAACAGATTTCAACATTTTGACTGGAATGAAAAGGTTGAACTTAAAACATTTAATAAAGTGTGAAAATGATATAGGCAACTTATTTATTATAGGTATTTTCTGATAAACTCCTTCGTCTTATAAAATGTTTTAAGTAACACAAAAAAGAAAAGTAATTATAAATGAACAGGAAAGTGTTTGGATTGCGTAATAGGGGTACAGTGACCTCAAGGGGAGGGGTGCGGTCATGACTGTTTCTTACAATAAGGCTGTTATTACTATTATTGTCATTATTAATATTGTTTTAATAATTATTATTACTAGGTACAACGCCACTGAAAATATCATTGTATAAAAATAGACGTTTAATCAAATTATTCAGTTTCAGTTTCAGTTTTAAGTTTGAAATTTTTTTTATTCTTCTGATGCAGGTTAATGCTGAAAGAAATTAGAAAGCTATAATTGAAATTCAAGAATACATATGATTCAGGTGATACATAAGATAATAAAAAAAGGCACCACTATGGGGTCATGTTATTGTAGAATAATTGATAAGCAAATTTTAAAGTTTGTTGAAAAAAAGGTAAATTGTCCTCTTCTTTCATATGTTGTGAACCATAAAATTTACCAGAATATTTTCTTCACAGCAATTTAATATTTGTTTTTAGGTAGTTATTTTACACCTCCCCACCCCCCCCCCCCCCCCCCCCAAAAAAAGGGAATGAGGCTCCAAAGGGGTATAAATTACTCACATTTCATGATAATTTAGATTAATAAGTAATTATTAGTTAACAGAATCATTGCTGAAATATATTAAGTATATGACAATTTATGATTCACCATTTTATATGTATGGGGGTGTTCACATCTCTTTAATAGGATGTAAGTGGAACTTTAACTGATATGCCATAGTATAAATATAGCTCAAAGACCAGATTATTCTTAAATGTGTGCCCTCTTGATCATGATAATTATACTAGTAGCAAGCCTACAATTATATTCACTAGCAATGTCACCTACACATGTTTCTTTATTCATCTTATCTCCTGTAACATTGGAATATACCCCAAACAGCAATCAGATCACTTGATTCAGCTAGCCAGAGAGACAAGTCAAAGACATTTTTAACCAATTTGTTATCAGCGGAACAGTTGTCAAGTATTTAGGTTTCCGCTGCTTAATCTGGTGGTCAGCATTTCATGCACCACATGACACCAGTACTGGTTTGGGTCCACTTCAGTAAATGTCACAATGACACTGCACAGCTGATAGTTAACATTTTATTATTGTAAGTGTTTCATTACCTGAAAAGGATAACTGATGTTCATGTGAACATGTAGCACCTATTTTCCCAACTAGCTACGTTTTTGGTAGGTGGTGTTTATGAAGTAGCCACAAAAGTAGCCCTGGCTGGATTCCATATACCCCAAAAAATCATTTTGATGTATGATACCATATTGTACTAAAAGTGCCTACGGATTTTTTTCTCAGGGCTTTCGCCAACTGTCTAGTATTCTAACAGTTAAATATTTTCATATTTCATCACTCACACTGTGAAAATACGAAATCTATATTTTCACACTGTGAGAGATATAGCTCCGCCCCCTCATTACATTGTGTATGAATTTTAAATTATTTGCTTAAAACAGGATGAAAATTGTAGCCGCACTTTGTTCCTTATAGTATATTTCTCGATTCAAATTATTTTACTTAAAGAAAATTTCATACCGTTATGCAGCAAGAAATAAAACAAAATGGAACTTTATGTTGCATGCGTCTTTATAACGTCACAGCACGTCTGACGTCATGTCTGTTTACGCGCGTCTGTTACCCGCGCTGAGATTAAAATGGTTGCAAAATGCACATCTCAGCGTAATTGAGCATAAAATAAAAAGAAAATATCCTCTGTGTAAGCTACACAAATGTTGCAAGGTCGCAACGATAACAGACAGTATGTGACAACGTCTCACATACAATGTTGCAAAGTCTCAGCATCATAATTACCATTTGAACTTGTAGAAAATTCTTATGTACATTTTATCTTTACTTCGAAAACATTTCTTTGACATTTTCATAAACACTGGATGATGTTTGAGCAAGGTACAACAATTTTATCAGTATGACAAATGTATTTGTCGTTATCATTTTACACGTTATAGTCTTACGCAGGCTGGAGTAAAATTCTTTGAAATTGATTCATAAAATCATATACAATTTCAGAATGAAAATTAAAATGTAGAGTTAATGCTCTTCAACAGAAATAAGTATCTTCAGGTATTTGCTATAGAAATACTTTCATTTATATCAAATTCCATGGAATGTTGTAAGCATTGTCAGTGGCTCCTACACAAAAGTGGTGTTCAGCTGAACCATAACTCATAGGGCCTATAGCCAATTTTGAAAAAGTGTATACATGTTATGCATTTCAATGTTAACATTTTACGTTAAAAGCGGAAAGAGAATCTGTAAGGTTTTAATACTTGCATGAACATAACAATTTTATTATTTTATACTTTAATGCATGTCTTTCTTTCTTCCTCGTCCTTTTTAAACACGCGCATTTCCAGAAAAATTCATTGCTAGTATTTTGCGTTGTTTTCATCTCCCAATATCCTTTTAAAATTCTCAAAACTTGTGCATTTAATAAGATACGCCACATTTATGCAGCTTCTTGCATTACCTTTTCTCTTTCTTTTTCAAACTTCATAAAAGTCATGCAGTAACTCGAATCTATTTTACTTTGTCGTTTTACTAAAGGAATAAGGTCAGTAATTCGGTCGAAAATGTGCTTCCGTGGGTAGAATAAAAAAGAAGTCCAAATAAATAGATCCAAATTTTTCCCATTTTTGCGAAAATTCGTGGAACGAGTGTTAAAATCCCCTTTTTTTTCCTACTAAAAAGAACTGCTGAAATGGGGGAGGGTTTTTCATGTGCAACCCCCACATGGAAGTTTTGCAACCAAAACCCGAAGTAGGTGTTTATTGCGCGGGACGAGGTAAATATGCGCCATTTTCAGGGTAGAAACCACAACGACTGGCATTTCACTAAACTACATAACCCCTTTTTTTTCTTTTCTTTTTTATTTTGTGATAGAACTTTCTGAAAAATAGGTGTGGAAAAAGTGTTTTTTCTTAAAGATACATAAAGAGGGACTAAAGTTGTCTTTTTTTTTATATGAACAAAGAAGGATTTGAATTACTGACCTTTAACCAAAATGCCCTTTTCCTTTACTTAATTTAGTATCCAAAGTAAAATTATTTTACTCGCTCCTTTCTCGCTTTTCATATCTCTTTAAAAATCTCATTTATCTTCCCTCCAATCAAGTTCGAAAGGGTAGCGACTTCAAAATCACTTATCCTTCATGTTGTGCTTAAAATTTATTTGGAGGGGGTTTTTCATGTAAGAATCCCCAGTCGCTTGCAGTAAGTCGTTTGCTCTACCAAATCCCCGCCCGAAATGAAATATGTTCACGGGGGGTCCCCTAGGGTTACCATCACACAACCTTAAAATCTTTTAATTGTCTCGGAGAGACGTAAACGCTTCTTTAAATGTTACTAAAAGGGCTCATTCGCACAAGTTTATTAAATGACTAATACTCCCAGTAACAAATGTTTTGAAAATCAGGATTTTGAAGCATTATTCCAGCACAAAATTAACTATTTGTAACAAAAACATTTCGTCACCATGTGCAGGCTTTATCATTTTGCCGCACATAATATTATTTATTACGTCGTCAAATGTATTGGAAACCCTAGACGTCAAGCTCGCAAACATACAATGCGCAAGTCCCCTAGGCGGATATTTTCCTTATAATATCTAAAATTATTTCCACTGAGTTTAATGGACTGCGAACGTCAAAATTTTTTTAAAAAAAAACGTTTTTAAACCCCTTTAAATTGTCATCCCGGCTTCTGTTTTGTTTCCATAATGGGGCAGTTTCGCCCTACGCTAAACATAAGGCCCCCCCGGGGAACCCGAACTTTAGCCGTTCTGAGTTGACGTCATGTAAACATTTTTATGGCGATTGAAAGGGCGCTGAACAATCGATTGTAAAAGTTATGGCTTGTTGATAAAAAGCATACAAAATATTCGTTTTTAAATGTTTGGAAAAAAATTGAAATGAAAAACCAAAATAAATAGAAAAGAAAATATATGATAAAAAAGGTCATAAACGGTTTTTTTGTCCTTAAGCCATAAAAACAACCCCCCTTTTTAATGGTCCTGGGCTAAAGCCCCCCGGCCCAAATTTAACACTAGAGTGCCATTTGGCAAGAAAGCCAACAAGTCGATATTAACCTCATAGTATTTTTTCGTGAAATGGCTTTTTTTAACTCTAAAATTTTGCTTGGTAAGGAAAGACAAATTTTCAGGCATTTATTTTTTTACAACTAGCCCCTTTTAAAGTAGTATTAAAAGAAAAGCCCAGTAAATGCTAAAAATGAAAAATGCACTTTAAACTTTTCTTTCAAAATTAAAGGTACGAAGTATATAGGGGGTTTAAAATAATTTAAACGGGGCCTTTTAGTATTAATGGCCTTGGGAAAAAAATTATAGCCCCACATTATCATCTTGTCGGGGCCATTTTTACTCAAAGGTCCCCCCCTCCCATTTAAAAAACTAACACAGCGGACAGCACTTTTATACCGGACGACGAATTTTTTAAAGTTAATGGAAAAAAAACGCACGATGTCCATGGGGTCCACGCGCACGTTGCGACAACAAGTTGAGTTTTTAAAACGTGGAAAAATAATAAGCGCGTTTTTGATTTTTTTATTAGATTTTTGAAAAAATATCTCGTTTTTTTTTTTTTTTTTTTTTTTTTTTTTTTTTTTTTTTTACCAGAACGAAAAATTTTGACATAAAAATAATTATTTTTTATTAGGGATGTAAAAAAGCTTATCAATTTTTAGTGGATATAGCACTCGTTCGCGGGAAAAAAATTTTCGCTCATAAAGTCAGCAATATTACTGCTGCAGAACAAGTGAATATATCCACATACAAAGTTAATGACCTATAAATATTGACGTTCCAGTTTCATATTGGGTGCGTGTCGTCAACTGTGACGTCAGTTTCATTGATGTTGTCACGTTTTTAAATTATTTTCAGTTCCACTCGGTCTAAAGAACAAAATTTTTATCATTGAAATAATGAATAATACACATGTAGTATTTATAAAAAGATTTGCATCGAAAAATAAGCATTCATTCTTCATACAGTCGCGCAATATATTTCCGCTACAGAACGCGTGCCTTTACCTAGATACAAATCTAATAACCTACGATTACATGCTCACTTCGGGTTGCTTAGTTGCGTCCTCTGTGCTTCAAAAAATCTTTTTACAGACTTACTGATAATTAAGGTGTGCTCATGCAATAGTATAAGTCAACTCCGCGCCAACTCGTACATATTGCTTTCATTTGGAGTAAGATATCTTGGGGAAACGGTCAAATAATAATAAAATTAAACGGATAAAAATGCTAGTACACACTTTGAACGAAATCTTAATTTTAATCACAGACTTGTTGGTATATTTTACTCGAATATAAGTAATGTGTTAAGCAGCAAGACTTCGATGAGTGTCAGTAACGCTTGCCTGTGTCGCGTATAGACTTAGTAACACCATCGGTTAGAGTGAGGGATATGATATAAAATAAATATTAATAGATTATGATAAAGCAGTTGCAGAAATATAATTCATAGATTAAATCTGGCATTGCCTTTAATCGACCATTGACTTCTGTAAGTTTTGCTGTTGAAAAAGTGTAGTATATTTGTCTTATTCTGGAAAATATCAAAATGCTTCTATTTTCTAAGTAACAGACGACTGTTTTTAAAATTTTAATGTTTTATTAAATTTATGCGATTACCTTTAGAATCTGAATACATGTACATGTCAAGACACAAGTAAATATGATCAAAGTAATTGATATACATGAAAATAGTATAAGCCGTGTCAAATTGAGCGATACCGTAACCAGAAGACGTTGAGATATGTCACATTATATCGTTGAGACATGACTTACGTTGGAACGTAGTTCTCCCGGAGTAATTAAGAGGATAGTGCTAGGACTGGTCAGCCTGGTGTCAGTATAATGTGACTGGGTGGAGTATCATGCCACGTGTCTACGGCGTGATATTCCAGAGAGGTAGTACTATAAAGTTGGGCGTTGTGCCCACTGCTACAAGTGGACACCGTCGTATATATGATTGAAAAATTGTTGAAAAAGACGTTTAACCCAAATACACACATACACACAAACGATCTAAAGAATTTATGATTTATGTTTTTAAACAAAAATACTACTTGCAATTTTACAAACCTTCACATTCTGCTATCTTATCATTGTATTCCTCTAATGTCTTTGCCCGCCCTGCCTTTAGATCATCGATTTCCTTCGCTACCTTATCTTCATTATCATCTAACATTTTTCTGGCCTCCATTTTTAGCACTCTGGATTCCTCGCCTACCTTCTCCCAATTTTGTTTTAGCTGCTGTAAAGATTCCAGAACCAGATTGTTGGTGTTCTTGATTTCCTTTTCCATCTGTCCTACATTAAATTCAACTCTCACCATTTTCTCCAACAAATGTTCTTCGTAAGCAAATTTGGAACAAACTGGTTCAGAAACAGTTGATGTTGAGAGTAAACATATCAAAAGAAAACGTGAAAGTATCGCTTCCATATTAACAGGCAGAAAATGTTATTTCCGATGTTGTTAGATGTAATTTTCAGGCGGAAGTGAAGGAAATGCCTGTAACTTCATGTATTTAAACCAAAGAAAATGTGGTTAAGACATTAAGATATTTTGGTGTCTGTATCTCTAATCCCATCTAGGTGGATCCTAGATTTATATTGAATTGCATTCCAGTTATGCATACTTTCACAAGTTGATTTTGTGTTTAAATCAGATAGCAGAGGTAAAATTGTTTTATATACTCTATTGCTGATTTTGGATTATGTTAAGAAAGAACACCTCTATTAATGTAACAGTTGTACAGAATCACATCAAAGTTTTCAGTTTTTCACGACAACATTTTAGCTGTCGCAAGTGTTATCCTAAGCTATATCAGGCAGTGCAGCATTGTTTTGTGTTTAGTTCCGTAAACACTGCCATTTATAAGCACTGAGATTTATAGAGAAATGTAGCATTTATTACACCGTAGAATCCGTAATAGGCGAGCTTTGTTAACTTAAGTAATACACTTACTCATGTTAAAGTCACGTGCTTACAGTAAAATAGAAATGGAGTATGTAAAAGTGCAACAACGTGATCAGCGTTGGTTTCATGGTTACAACTTTTATACTTGCCAAATTAAGCATAACTCACCGGATTTTTCTCTTCCTTAATGTGCGACATTCAACAGCAAATTAAAACTTTTCCTTCTTATTTTAAATTATTTTCAATCTGTGCACGTCAGTAAAGGAGGGGGTTTTTTTTATTTATTTTCTTTTTATTTTTTTATTTATTTATTTTATTTTTTTTTTTTTTTTGGTTTTTCGTTAGCTAATATCCCTATTTTTTCGCAAGAGTAAATGTGCAGCCCCTTCACTATATCTGTTGTTGTTTTTTTCAAGTCTACTTCCGGGACTGAGATGGTACATTTTATCCTCCTCTTTCCTTTCTCTTCTACCCAATTTACTCGCAAGTTACTATTTTGCTGTCTCTCTCTAGGCAGTATTCATCATACAGTTTACTATACACGTGTTACTCCCGTGTAGTTCATTTCCTGTATTCACATAGTACTGAACTGTCTGTACAAAATGTCATATCAGTTCTATCATACGTTTGCCTTTCTGTTTTACATTTATTCTTGTCTTTCCTTCCTTATTTATTTCCCGGGCTACCTATTTCTTCTCAAAGTGACTTCAAAACGTAATAAATATACTCTCGACTGATAACGAATATAGACACTAATATTCAAAGTTGTTGGACCTCATTGATAATATTTGTATAATTTACTTCTATACAAAATTCTAACATACGTACTTAATGAAATAAAGTAATAAATTAATTAGTTCTAATCTACAATTTAAGGTTGCACTTTTTTACACCTTCATTCCATTATTGTAATGTCTAAATAAATTTGACTTAAACTTAGAACATTTGTCATTTATCATCACCCACATCATGTAACGTAAGGTTCATAACTCCGGTGTAATGAAGTATTTCGACCCCCATAGAATAATGATTCTAATGACCCCCCGGTCATTATTCTATAGAAAAAGTGACCCCCCGGTCATAGTATTATGACCTCCAGATCATAGTATTATGACTTCCCCACGTGAAGTAAACTGAACCTCACGAAGAATATTGACTCCCATAAAAAACGACCCCCGGTCATTTGGTCAAATTTAGTGATAAGTCATGTATCTAAGGCCTAATTGCTGCATTTTATGCCCCCACTCGGGGGAGGGGGCATATAGATTTGCCCTTGTCCGTCCGTCCGTCCTTCCGTTTGACCATTAGCCCCAGATACCATCACTTCACACAGAAATCAGAGCATTCCGCAACGGGAAAAGGGATTCTATTTCTAGACGCTGTATCTTGGTGTATACATTTTTTTCAGGAAAATAACAATTCACAATACGTCCACAAAACACACCAGTGTCAATAATCCCTGCAAACTTCGGTATGAAGTATTTCTTCAGAAGAAAACTGCACAAGAAACTGCTAGCATAGAACTTAGTTTTAATAGAAGTTGCAATACTTAGCAGTGGCAGTAAAGTACGGTAGCGGCAACAATAGAAAGTAGTAGTAGTAGTAGTAGTAGTAGTAGTAGTGGCAGTGGTAGTGGCAGTTGCAGTTGCAGTAGCAGCAGCAGCACCACCACCAGCAGCAGCAGAGGAATTAGTGATAGCAACAATAGCAGCAGGAGAAGAAGAGGTAGATGTACAAGACGTATTAGTGGAAGCAGGTATAGTAGTATCAGTAGTAGCAGTTGTAGTAGTAGTAGTAGAAGTAGTAGTAGTAGTAGTAGTAGAAGAAGAAGAAGTACATGTTGTAATAGCAATAGAAGTAGCGGCACCAATAGTAGTAGTACAATCAAAATGTTAACTATAGGCAATGGAGGGTATTAGAGTTGTAGATCTAGTAAAATTGTCCGTTAGGTTTGGTGGGGATCACTTTTTAATAGATATTATCGTCGAAAGTCTTTTTAGGAGCCGGTGTTTTACACGGAAAGAGTAACTTTTTTAAATAGAATAATGTCCGGGAATCGATATTGTATGAGAGTTCGAATGTAGTAATTTCGGCAGTGAGTATTTTACATGGAAAGAGTCACTTTTTCTATAGAATAATAACCGGGGTCGTTTTTCTATGAGATTCGAAGGAAGTCATCTTTGGGGGGTGGGGGGGGGTCAGTATTTTACTTGGAGGGGTCAGTTTTTCTATAGAATAATGACCGGGGTCGTTATTCTATAGAGTTTTCAAAGGGAGTCAGTTTTTTATAAGGGGAGTCAATATTTTACAGGAAAGGAGTCACATTTTCTATAGAATAATGACCGGGGGGTCGTAAATATTTGAATATTTCATGAATTATGCTATCTTTTTCTTTAAAGTTAGGATTACTTTTTATTCAATTTCACTTTATCTTGGTTTTAACTAAATGGGTTTGAATTAACTAAAATAGTTGTTCCACATCATCAACCACATTATATGAGACAAGGTGATTACTCTGACATAAATATTCCGTTAATCATATCCCTATTATACATGGGAATTCTGGTTAATGTTTTGATGCACTTACACTGTCTCTGTAATTACTAAATGCAATAGACTCAAACTTAAACTGTTAATCCTCACCATCATCCACATCGGAGGTATTACCATAATCTTTCCAGTGCTAGCTTAAACCCCCCACGATATGCCATATTCACTATGAAGCACCAAAGTATTCATGGACAGCTTTTATTATATATGTTGTACCACACATGTTAGGTATTTAAACATCCACAGGGAATCTACAAACAGGTATAAATAATAAAATCTATATGAAGATCCTTTGGAAGCACAGAATGCAACCAAGAAAAATAATAGCAGACTCGGTTTGATCGAGTCTGTTCATGAGGTGTAATGAAAAGTGCAACAACCATGACGCCCCCCAGCACCGGCTGGAGCGGAACTCTCTTACAAAGATATTGAATGGACTCCATGGTCCCAAAGGACCAGAAAATGTAATAACATTAAATCCAACTACGGGGAAATTATTTTCTAAATTAAAAAAGAACTCTATAAGAAAATCATTTGGAAGTATGAAATGCAACCAAGCGCAATGATAACAGACTCGGGTTGATTAGGTCTGTTCAATGCCTTCAAGCCCCTAGCACCGTCTGAAGCGGGACTATATTCTGCACAGTCAGAACCAGTGAATTTATTCCATATTCCTGCAGGATAAAGATAATAACAACACTAGTCAAAGTACATGAAGACCTGTCAGGCACCATAAAACAAATGACTACTTCATTTTTTTAAACTCAATAGAAATCTCACTGATATATGATGTCACACTACAAGCGTAGAAATCATAAATTCTAACAACAGTTTGAACGGTAACTGGCATAAAAATTCGTTAACATAAAACATTCTACTTTTTATGCCATAGAAAATTTAAGATGAACATAAAGTAATCGTAAAGATATTTAGAATCAGTATTTTTAAAATCTCAAATGAATTATTTTTTAACTTAATAATAATTTGTGCAGCCAAAATTACTAATAAAACCTTCATTATTAAAATATTTGTAAATAGACTGTATTTAGACAAGCATATTTCGCCCAAAACTCTGATTCATGCATGGACGTACATGTATGCGAAATCATTAACTTAATAGTTTTAGTTGTATGATTACCGAGGGGGTGACAGACAGCTTTCTTTAACATCAAATAGTTGTACAAGATGTTATCACAGCCATTTCTAAAATGTTCATTTTTGTGTTGCCATTCTGATGTACATGAAGTCTTCGGATAGATATCATCTACACAAAGCCTCATTTCATTATTTATATCAAAATCCTCAAAATAATATATTTATATTGTACTCTTTAACAAAAGATTCGCAATAACAAGATAACTCAAAGTGTTTATAGCTTCAGTCTACATAATAATCACTTCTAACAAATTTTCTAATGTATCTTTATTTTCAAAAGATTGTTTCCTTAAACAATGAGCTTATTCAAAATTGTTTTCGATTTCATCTCCGAACTCCGAACTTATCACCAGTCAGAAACTTGAACTGTATCACAATCTTCGAAAGAAGGTTTTCTGGACCAAGAGACATCGTCGGGTTCACCTTCTCTCTTGTCGAAATCCTATGATCCACCTTGATCTTCAAAAGAGAATTCCCCATAACAAGATTCTTTATCAAAGCTGTCATCGGGTTCATCTTCAGTAAAGGCATCTTGGATAATCTTCTGATGAATCGCAATAATCCAAAGAAGGTTCTCCATAACAAAAGTCTTCATTAATCATATTACATGAAAAGACCTCTTGGATAATCTTCTTATAAATAGTAATCTTCCGGAGAAAATACCCCATGACAAGATAGATTTTCATCAAAGCGGTCACGGTCATCGGTTTCATCTTCCACAGAAAATCATCTTAGAAAATCTTCAAATGAATCGAAATCTTCCCAAGAAAGTTCTCCATAACAAGATTCTTCATCAAAGTTTTCTTCGACTCTATATTCGAAGCCGTTCCTTCTATCATAATCTTCAAATGAATCTTCAGAATAGGATTCTCCATGGCAACAATCCTCATCAGGAATGTTTTAACTGCGTATCTATAGTGTAACGATTTTCCTTGTATCAAAAGGTTGAAAAATTTCGATTAGAGAATGCATCCACATTCACAGCGTATCTCAATGCTCGTTGGCGAGGTCTCCAGAGCTTCTTTTCGAGATCAAAGAGAACGTTTCCATGTCCTCATTTCCTAAACCAAATACGTAGAGAAAAAGTATATAGTTTTGGGGAAATAAATAAGTGAGAGGTGCTGCAGGTATCTGTCACGAAAAAACCATATGACATTCTGTATGCATAATGTTTTATTTAGCACAGTGCGCACACATTCTTAACATTCCGGAACACTTCTTTTTTTCACTCCTGAGTAAGAGTGTATGCAGAATGTTTGGAGTAGCTAAAGGAATATGAACCAGATAAATCTAGCTGCATAACATGATTGCTGAAGTGTAATGGTTGGATGTCATTAGCATTATCCAGCAAACTAAGGTTTATTGTGAGCTTCGATAAATTCTCAAACGCTTTCCTGATCGTTATACAGTCTTACTTAAGTATTAATTCTATGTACACAGTTATGCATAATGCATAAATGTTAAAGCAGGGAAAACGTACACTGAAAATATTTAAGAAAGTAATTTTCGAAAATGTTCAACCAGACAGTAAATTCCTTTTAAAATTTACCGTGACAATTCACATTTTCGTCTCTTAATTCAATGATGTACATTTAGTTATGAACCAATGTCCCAGAAAATACGTTCCATCTATGGTTTTCTTCTTCATACAGTATGTTTCCTGTGGCGGCAGACCAGCTTTTTACTGACGCCGTCTGGTTAGCTTTCATGACAGCCGTGGTTTCCACATTAAAACAATGGTAAAAGTTCTTTTCGTAGAATCTACCCACAGTATATAAAACGTCTTTAATATATATACCAAATGTGATATGCTTTCCTGATACAAGACAAAGCTGACTTGTAAAAAGATAAGTTCCATCTATCGGAGCTGTAAATATCCCTGTAGCGTTGTTATAGGCATTTCCCATGTTTACAATGTTCTTGGTGAACACAATCGCCTCGTTTTCTCCTGGGTCAAGTGAGGAAGGAATTCTGGCTTTAAACGCAATATTTGGTATCGAAACCGCTCCTAAAAAAAAATCCGATTTAGGGTCTTAAAGCCTACAAAATTTAAAGTATTCTTTATCAATATATCTCTAACGTTACCACTGCTAGTATTTGAGATTATTGTTCTAGCTAAAAGTGACGAAATGCTGGACACATGGCTATATTCCTGTCTGTAAAAAGTTCAAATAAAGTAGTCCGACACTAATCGGGCTTCGAAACAAAGTGTTTCTGCAATCTGTGAAAAGATCCATTGGAAGCATAGAACGTAACCAGGCAACAAACTCGCAGACTCTGTTTGACTGAGTCTGTTCATGAAAGGTAAACTTAGCAACACTCCTCACGCCACCTAGCAACGACTTAAGCAGAATTCTATTACAAATATATTTATATAGTAAAAATGAATGTACTCCATAATCCCAAAGGACTAGAAAATATAATTACACTGAGTCCAAGTTCATTTCAGACTTACATAGAAATTTAGGAATGTTATTATACATGTATGGATGGTGTTCCTTAAGGCGATATTGGAACACCAGCCATGCTTTATAATATTTTTTTATTTCTATATCAATAAACTTGTATTCTGTTAAAAACAAAAACAAAAAAGAGTTCCAAAATATTAATTGAAACATTACAAACCTACTAACTGTTTCATCTTTTCATCATATTCTTTCCAGGCTTTTACCCTTTCCGCTCTTACATCGATTTCCTTTGATACCTTAACTTCATTCTCGTCTAACTCTTTCTTGGCTTCAAGTTTCAACGCTTCGAATTCCTCGGTCATTTTCTCCCGGGTTTGTTTCAGTTGCTTCAACGATTCAAGAACGAGGTTGTTGGTATTCTTTACTTCCTTTTCCATCTGTCCTACATTAAATTCCACTCTAACCATTTTCTCCAACAGCTGTTCTTCGTAAGCAAATTTAGAACAAACTGGTTCGGAAACAGCAGGTGATAAGATTAAACAGGAAAAAAGAAAATGTGAAAGTATCGCTTCCATGCTGAAATGGGAACAAGTTTAACTTCCAATGTTGTAAGCTGTAAATTGCAAGCAGAAGTGAAGGAAACACGTACCAGTTCATGAATTTAAACCGAAGAAAAGATGTTAAGGAGATTAACATATTTCTTGATCCCAGTGGGTCTTAATTAAAAGGTTTTTCCATTATACCCGAGTACGCAATTTCTGGAAATAACATGAGGCAAGGAAGTTTACTGCATCTGTAATGTATAGACCATACGCCCGTTCCCACTGAAATCAACTGTCTAATTAATCATTTTCTTTGAGCATTTTCCTGCATTTCTTCGATCCCCTAATTTGCAGGAATCATAGCAAGGGATATTGAGTAAGAAATGTACAAATATTAAATATACGATATATAATTTGAAACTCTGACAGGCCCTCCCCAGAATTTCGATGATATTCTCCATTACAATATCATACAGAAGCATGTACTTTTCTTCAAAAAATATCTCCTCCCGCAAATAGGTGATATATCTATGGACTTGGACTTACTACAATAACTATTGCTTTAAAACTAACAAATACAAAATAAATAAATAAATACAACAATTTTTGGTTGATACGTAATTTTTTTTTTTTAGAAAGTTTAGATACAGCGCATGGAAATTAGTGTAGATTGAATACAATAAACGTTTCGAAAACGACCTACGGCGGCTCTTGTTACAAAACTCAATCCACCGACATAAAGACAGATGTCAGACAGATGTCAGTCAAGTTGGAACTTTCTGTCAGAAATTTTAGCCGTGCTGTTTCTAAAGTTGTTGGAACAACGTTTCGCAAAAATGAAAGCTCAACACTGCACAAATCAACAAACAATGATCCGCATGCTCCTTGAAGATAATGGGCGTAGGAAAAACGACGCTACCTCTGACGAGTATAAGACTATTATAAATTAAATCCTAGATTATGATCCGATTTTTTTAAAAAGGAGTGGTGGGGGCGGTGGTGGGGTAGAATTTTATATTCTGTTTCTTATTTCTAAAACCACTGTACATAGGGGTTCCATTTGAAACAGGAGTACGCGTTTTGACTCCTGAAATTAGCAAAAGTGTACATAGGGTTAGGGTTAGTTCATGCAGACAAATATTATGACAAAGTTTTATGAAGATCAAATACAAAATGTGACATCTAGAGTGTTAAGAAGGTTTTTCTATGATTTGAATATTTTACCCTATGTGACCCAGTTTCAAACTTTTTTGACAAGAGGTTTTACTGAGGAAATAATCTGACCAAATTTCATTCAGATTGGGCAAAATGTGACCTCTAGAGTATAAACAGTAAAATTGTTGACGACTGAAGACGCACGATGTTCACAGGGTTTTCACAGTAGCTCTCCTTGAGCACTCAGTGCTCATGTGAGCTGAAGTTCAAGTCATAGGTCAAATTCCAGTATCAACAGTACTACTGGTAGATCTTCGAAACTCTGAAAGTAAACTGTTGCAAATTGTATAGATGGTATTGCGTAATTTCATTTCTGTTTTGTATCCAAAATATAAAAAAAGCTATAGAACAAAAACGCATTCTTCGTAGGCATTATCGTGAACAAATCTGAGGAGATTTATTACCACATGTGCTGATTGTTTGTTCTGGCATCCTTTTCGCATTTCAGAAGAAGAAATCTTTTAAACAGCTGCAGCATAGCTTTTTTTTTGCTTTATCCTTGACATTTGTGTTGAAATTGCGTTTTCGAAAAATAAGCCTTTCCTCATTCGCAAAACATTTTTACAATTAATGAATTATTTGTTGTGAGACACCACTAATTAAAACAGTTCAAATAAATGTACTGGGTACTTTCTAATGAAATATTGAGGACTATAGATGAAATTATTTTGCACATTTAACGTGTTTATTTTTCACTACTGTGTAACGTAATATGAGCCGTGCCATGAGAAAACCAACATAGTGGCTTTGCGACCAGCATGGATCCAGACCAGCCTGCGCATCTGCGCAGTCTGGTCAGAATCCATGCTGTTCGCTTTCAAAGCCTATGGCAATCAAAGAAAGTGTTAGCGAACAGCATGGATCCTGACCAGACTGCGCGGATGCGCAGGCTGGTCTGGATCCATGTTGGTCGCAAAGCCACTATGTTGGTTTTCCCATGGCGCGGCTCATATGTTCGTGTGTTAACATGGAGCTCTAAAGAGCTATTAAAGATTAACTGCATTTATTAGTAATCTGTGTCTTGCTGTCATTCTTGTTACTTTCAAAAGAGGTTATCGTGATACATCGTTATTTTCATTTTTAGACTTTTCTATTCCTTATTCAACTTTAAAAAAAGGAATAGGGAACCTGTTACTTATTATTACAGAAAAAAGAATAGGCTACAAGCATACTCGTCACAGCAATCATCCTTAAAGGCACTGACCTCCACAAGAAACCCAACATAGTGCATTTGCGACCAACATAGATCCAGACCAGCCTGCGCATCCGCGCAGTCTGGTCAGAATCCATGCTGCTCGTTTAACGGTTACTCTAAGCTTTTAAAGCGAACGGCATGGATCCCTACCAGATGGTCTGGATCCATGCTGATCGCAAATGCACTATACGTTGGTTTTCTCATGGTGCAGCACATATCATGAACATTCGAAGATGAGTTTTCAGTGTACGTGAAGATAGTGCAAGGTACAGATGCTCCAGTTTCGAGTTTACCTGGTTCTTTAGCATGCCGTGTGTAAAGCACCCATACACGGGGCTGAGGCTCGACTATCTATATTTTTTTAAGACTCAAACTCGCAATCCCTGGTTTCATGGTAAGACAGTGTTACCACTGGACAAAAGGAATACTTTAGTGTTGATTTTATATAATTGTCCAACCGTTTCAAATGCTAAAAGAATTTTTTAAATCAGACCACTATTTAAGCAGATATGGCATTTTGAAGTGTAAGAAAATTCATGGCTAATCATTTGTTTTAAATTGATTGGTTTCTTTGTTCGTTGAATTACGTAACAGCTTGGTATTTAAAGCCGATTCTGAAAATTCTTTAACTGCTTTATTATCCCCCGCCGATGAAATCGGGAGGGGGTATTGAAATGGCGTTGTCCATCCGTCAGTCCGTCCGTCCGTGCGTCCGTCCGCAGCCATTCCTCAGTAACTAGCTGTTAGAATTTCATTAAACTTGAAATAAACATGAACCAACATACTGCGATGATGCCCGTCAAGTTTTTTTTATTGATTTGTCAATTTCTCTTAGAGTTATTGCCCTTGATTTAATGAAAAATGACCAAAAATGTCCGTCCGCAGCCATATCTCAGTAACTGTCTGGTAGAATTTCATGAAACTTGAAATAAACATGCACCAACATACTGCAATGATGCCCATCAAGTTTTTTTTTGTTTTTTTTTATTGATCGATTTCCCTTAGAGTTATTGTCCTTGATTTAATGAAAAATGCCCAAAAATGTCTGATCTCAGTAACTATCTGGTAGAATTTTATGAAACTTGAAATAAACATGCACGAACATACTGCAATGATGCCCGTCAAGTTTTTATTTTTTTTATTTTATTTTATTATTATTATTATTTTTTTTTTGTTGTTGTTTTGTTTTGATTGGTCAATTTCCCTTAGAGTTATTGCCCTTGATTTAATGAAAAATCCATGTCTGCGGCCATTTCTCAGTAATAAGCTGACAGAATTTCTTGAAACTTGAAATAAATATGAACCAACATATTTGATGATGCCTATAAATTTTTTTTAGCTCACCTGAGCATGAAGTGCTCAAAGGTGAGCTTTTGTGATCGCCCTGTGTCCGTCGTCGTCCATCCGTCCGTCAACAATTTGACTGTTAACACTCTAGAGGTCACAATTTTGGCCCAGTCTTAATGAATCTTGTTTAGAATGTTATCCTCAATAAAATCTTGGATGAGTTTGATATTAGGTCATCTGGGGTCAAAAACTAGGTCACTAGGTCAAATTTAATGGAAAAGCTTGTTAACATTCTAGAGGTCACAATTTTGGTCCAATCTTAATGAAACTTGGTCAGAATGTTACTCTCAATAAAATCTTGGATAAGTTCGATATTGGGTCATCTGGAGACAAAAACTAGGTCAAATCAAAAGAAAATTTTGTAAACAGAGGTCAAATCAAAGGAAAAGTTTCTTAACACTCTAGAGGTCACAATTTTGGTCCAATCTTAATGAAACTTGGTCAGAATGTTACTCTCAATAAATTCTTGGAAGAGTTTGAAATTGGGTTATCTGGGATCAAAAACTAGCTCACCAGGTCAAATCAAAGAAAAAGCTTGTTAACACTCTAGAGGTCACAATTTTGGCCCAATCTTAATGAAACTTAGTCAGGATGTTACTCTTAATAAAATCTTGGACGAGTTTGAAATAGGGTTATCTGGGGTCAAAAACTAGGTCATCAGGTCTAATCAAAGGAAAAGCTTGTTAACACTCTAGAGGTCACAATTTTAGCCCAATCTTAATGAAACTTGGTCAGAATATTACTCTCAATAAAATCTTGGACGAGTTTGATATTGGGTCATCTGGGGTCAAAAACTAGGTCACTTGGTCAAATCTAAGAAAAGCTTTTTAGCACTGTAGAGGCCACATTTATGACTGTATCTTCATGAATTTTGGTCAGAATGTTAATCTGGACAGTCTCAAGGTTCAGGTTGAATCTGGGTCATGTAGGATCAAAAACTAGGTCACCAGGTCAAATCAAAGGAAAAGCTAGTTAACACTCTAGAGGCCACATTTATGACCATATCTTAATGAAACTTGGTCAGAATGTTGACCTTGAGGATCTATAGGTCAAGTTCAAATCTGGGTCAGGTGGGGTTAAAAACTAGGTTACAAGATCAAATCAAAGGAAAAGCTTGTTAACACTCTAGAGGCCACATTTATGACTGTATCTTCATGAAACTTAGTCAGAATGTTAATTTTGATGATCTTTATGTAAAGTTCAAATCTGGGTCATGTGGGGTCAAAAACTTGGGCACCGTGTCAAATCAAAGGAAAAGCTTGTTAACACTTTTGAGATCACATTTATGACCATATCTTTATGAAACTTGGTCAGAATGTTAATATTGACGATCTTTAGGTCAATAGGTCAGGTGAGCGGTACAGGGCCTTCATGGCCCTCTTGTTTTTTCAATTGGTCAATGTTCCTTAGAGTTATTGCCCTTTAATTGTTTAAAAATCAACAGATTTATACATAACAAACCAACCAATTGGTAGAATTTTATTAAAATTCTTTCATTCTTTTCCATGAAAATTTATTATAAACATGTAAAGTTTTGTGCCCACACATGGTCACCACTTTGCCTTGGTCACCCCCACCCCCCCCCCCAACCCAACCCCGCCCCCCCCCCCCCCCCCCCCCCCCCGCAAAAAATTCATTATTTTTTTTTTATGATTTCCTTTCAAACCATCCATGAATATTTGTCAGCATGCAAAGTTGCACCGTTCCCCCACCTCAGTCTTACCCACCACCCCGATATGCATCCCCATCTCCCACCCATTTTTTTCATCATTTTTAATTTTCCATCAATATTTATAATCAACATGTGAGATTTTGTAACCTCACGCAAAAAAAAAACCATTCATTTTCTGTTAAAATGATCTTGACTAATGAAATTATCTGATTCTTAGTCACATCCTTAACTTTTTGCCAGATATATTTTTTTGCCATTCCTAACCACAAGCCCTTTCTGCGGGGGATACCAATTCATCGAATTTGCTTGTTATACTTAAGATGGCCTGTCAGACAGATGAACAAAAAACAACACTGCCTTTGCATTCAAGGCAAATGACTTCTTCACACAAGTTTAACTATTATAATAGAAATAAAACAAACGCTTGTAATAAAATGAGCATTTTTAATATCTAGTAAGTATCACAGACTCTGATGACTAATCAAAATCATCTTTAAAAAAAGCAAGCATCAACAAACACTTAGGCAAATGTAACAGTAAATACATACAGTAAAACCTGTATAAAACGACCATATGGTCTTTATTTGAAAGTGGTCTTTATTCATAGGCTAAATACATTTTAAATGGTTAAGAAATCAGTGGCTCTGATCAGTTGGTCTATGTTCACAGGTGGCCTTTAAGCAAAGGTTGACAATACTGTATATGAACACCAACAGCCTAAAAATGGCCTTTATTTGCAGGTTACCTTTATTCATAAGTACAAACATTTCAAATGGTTTGATCAGATAAGAAATTAGCGGCAAAGTGGCCTCTGTCAAGAGGTGATCTTTAGCACAAGTTGATAAACCTCTACATAAAGACCAAAACCTGGAGAACCAATATACTGATCTTTCTTTGTAAGTTACTTTATTCAAAGGTGAAACTACATTTGAGCCGTGCCATGAGAAAACCAACATAGTGGCTTTGCGACCAGCATGGATCCAGACCAGCCTGCACATCCGCGCAGTCTGGTCAGGATCCATGCTGTTCGCTATTAATTAGTTTCTCTAATTCCATTAGGCTTTGAAAGCGAACAGCATGGATCCTGACCAGACTGCACGGATGCGCAGGCTGGTCTGGATCCATGCTGGTCGCAAAGCCACTATATTGGTTTTCTCATGGCACAGCTCATTTAAAATGGTCTGATGAGATCAAAAATAAGTGGCCTTAAAAACCAGGTTGTATTCTGTTCACAGCTGATCTTAAGATCAGGTTTGACTGTACATCATACAGTTAACTATTCATTATTAATTTTGGTTCTGTGGCTTTTCTTGTCTCTTGAAATCCACAAGTCAGCAATTTCTCTTAACTAATATAGATTACACATTTAGAAATACATTTCTTGCAGAAAAAAATAAACACAGACTAAATAAACACATTACTTTTAGTTCTGATAATAAATTACGATATAAAGTAAAATAATGAAGGTTTTTAGAACAAAATAAAAAAATGATTTTAAAATATTACTGAATATGTACAATTGTATAATGATTAAACAAAAAGCAATTTAAATACTATGGTAACCATTTCATTTTTATGGCAGTAGCAAATATGATTATGATAATAAATACAGTAAAAAGAGTTACTAATATCACTAAACGATATAGAAATAACAGAATAAATTATACGTCTTATTAACAAGTTATCATTCTAAGACAAAGATGTGCGTGAAATAAATGAGACAGCTACAGCTGATGTCTGTATTGCAAAACCTTATTGTCAACACCAACATTTAATTTAGTTTATAACAAATTTATTTAAGCTATATTTTATCTATCATAGCACAGATGAAATTTCGTCCAGAGATAGAGCTCAGTTGGAATAGAGCTCAGCTGCAGACAGAAATGGCCTGAAGATAAAGCTCACCTGCAGATGGTGTTTGTCCAGAGATAGAGCTCAGTTGGGATAGAGCTCAGCTGCAGACAGAAATGGCCTGAAGATAAAGCTCACCTGCAGATAGTGTTTGTCCAGAGATAGAGCTCAGTTGGAGAAAGAGGAGATAGAGTTTGTCTGAAGATAGAATTTATCTAGATAGAGTTTGTCAGGAGAATAAGGAGACAGATCTTGTTAAATATAGACAGATCTTGTCTCAAGATATAACTTGACCAGAGATAGAGCTCATCTCGAGATAGAGCTTGTCTAGAGAAAATGCTTCTCAGGAGATAGATCTCAGCTTGTTGGGAGATAGTGCTCACCTGGTAGATTGAGCTTGTGAGGAGACAGTGCTCACCTGGTAGTTAGAGCTTGTGAGGAGACAGCGCTCACCTGGTAGTTAGAGCGTGTGAGGAGACAGCGCTCGCCTGTTAGATAGAGCTTGTGAGGAGATAGCACTTGTCTGATAGTTAGAGCTTGTGGTCTCTAGATTCATTGTCTTGTATTCTACCTGTTCAGTTTCTGACAGCTAGGAATATTGCCATCAGCGATATTAAGAAGTTATATCCCTGTGTATATTATTTTACAAATTACTGGTTTTTTCAAAGTGTATAAGTTTTCGGAGAAAAAAAGGTACTATTAAGAATTTTGTACAAAAAAAAATATTTTGGAACATGAGAATGAATATGAAAACAGATCTTAATTTTGACATAACAAAATCTCTTGTGTATATTGCTAATGTGTTTCTATTGCAAGTCCATACAAAATCAGCACATTCACACAAACCTGTACTGACTATAAAACCACACATCTTGGTCTAAAAACTAATCCAGTGTATCTAAAATAGGGAACAAAAAGACACTTATCATTTTTATTTCAAAGGGCTTGCAAAAACGTAACTGCTGACTGGCTGTTTTTTTATGTGTGTCACTGAGCTTCTTTCATGGTTAGCTTGTAAATGACTTTTTTCACGTAATTTAAAATTCGCATGTTACGAGTTATAATTTGGAACATACCTTATACACCTCCGTTAATTAAGGTTTATTTCATAAAATGTTTTTAAATTATTTGTAGTTGTAAATAACTATGAAAATGCAATCATCCTAGGTGCATTTATTTTAGGGTATATGGTAGTGCTGGTTAATATTGCGAGTCACACTGATCCAAAAATCTATTTAAAAAAAAAAAGAATATTATTCAATCTACAGTAAAATTTAGCTCCCTTTCTTATTCAGTAAAAAATAAATGCAACAATTTTGGTCTAAAAACCTGTTACTCAATACTAAAAATACTACTTAATAAACTCATTGTAAATAGCACATGTTGTGTGGACTGTATAAACCTTACAAGAAATTGTTATATATTTATTTTTAAGCAAACAGCACATACATGTAATAATTTGATTACTAGTTCTAATGATTGGTACTTAGTACAATCTGGACTGAATTCTGGCAACAGACAAGGTAAGATTTTCCCCCCTTTGTATCATTTTTTTTTCTAAATATCTGTTGTCATTATTATAAACAGTCCATATACAGTGCTAGCCTCTGTATCTTAAGAACTGACTATACTATGGGTAATATTCCTTGTTATGTTTTATATCATAGTATACTCCCTTGATCTATAGTCTGTATCCACAAACAAGGTGCTGTCTCTTGGGGAAACGGCTGAGATTGTCTGTATTCGTCTCTATAACTTCTATATTTTTTACATTACCTAAAACTGACAGTCTGTTTCTAAAAGCTAGTCTATATGCATACATTTTACTGTATATTACCTTACATTTCTTCATAAACATATTTCTCAGCCACTGTGTATATCTATGTTATATAGCCTTTTTCATAAGCTAATCACTTTCTCAAACTGATTTTTCCCCTTGATTTCTTGAGTTTCCACAAGTCAATTCTTAATTCTTGAAAAATAGTTTCTGTATGTTTTCTATAGTTTGTGAATTTTTTATTTGCTAGATCTAAAGTCAGTTTCAAAAAAAGTTATTCTCTATCTCTATGGGAATGTATATCATCTGTAAGTTTTCTGTACTTCATATCCATTAAATATCCCCTGGCGTTACTGTAATATTCTTTGCTCAGCCAGAAACATTGGTCAAATGTGGCATCAGATGACCTGTAAAAGAAACAAAGTAAGCAGTTCAAAATGATGACTTTTAAAATTATGGTTGGGTATCATTACTTACATTTGAAATGCGGCATATCGGGATAATTTGGTCTGTACTGCTATGAAATTGTGTTGGTGTAATTCTTTTTAAAATGAAATAAAAATACTAAAATACGAACATGCATAAAACTTGTAGAATCAATGTTTTAATTACAACAAAATGGATTAGAAATACTAAGACATAAAATCTGCCATGAAATATACAAAATACAACGAAACCATAAAGGTCAACATTATTCCTGATTGTCCAGTGTGTAATATAATCTGGATGTCATTTTAATGCCTGTTTTTACATTAAAGAATTCAATAACATTTTTTTTTTTTTTTATTTTTTACTCGGGCTAAAGATCAAATATTTACGTAAGTGTAAATGAATATTCATAGTAGAGCACCACAGACCTCGCGCATAAGGTATGAGGGTTATTTAAGTTACTGAGTGTTATTTAAGGTTATTCTCACCTTTTTCCATTACAAAACTGTACAACAAATGGGTTAGACTGTATCACCTCTGCTGGCATAAATGTCATACTATGCTGGCTGACTGGAGCTAAAACATGGGACCAGTCCTCGTGGCGCGTCTGCCGTTTCCCGACCTCAAAAATATGGTTTGCGTTCTGCTTGCTCATGTCGCCATCCAGCCATTTAATGTAGTACTGCTGTCCAAGACCAACTCTTGAATCAACCACAGCTTGAAAATAAAAACAAAGAAAAATAGAAAAATATGTTTTCATTGCTTGTTGCAATGTTAGTAATTCCTTCCCATGGACAGTTTAGGTTGAGTGCATATTTTTTATGTATTTTTATTACATGAACTGAAATAGTGATGTAACATTTTCCATCAATCACAACTATAATATGCTCATTAAATTCACACTGATGTAAGTTTTTTCCATATTGGTTGGCAGACAGTTTATGGAAAGTCAAAGTTAAATAATACTTCAAGTCTATTAATAACTTCTGTCAATTGTTCTGTAAATTTTTAAAAAATATATATATTTTCAGTCGCACAAAACTTCAAACAAATCCATGTAATTTTCAAAACCTGACAGTTCACCTTTATCAACAAACAAGAAATCATAGTTCACAAAGCTGTAAGATTATTACATACCAAGTTTATACAAGCCAGTATCATCGTCCCTGGCAACAACTGAAAGTCCAATCAAATTCTTCTCACATCTCTTTATATATTCGACCACTTGTTCATATTTTGCCTTTGAGATCTTATATACTTCTTCTGATGTCAGTTCAGAAATATTTCCATCGAAAAACTCGACCTTGACACTGCTGTTAGCGTATGTACCGAGAACCTCTGCCGGGGCATAGCTAAACACGTATTTAGGATGTAAGCCTATCACATGATCTTCTGGCTAAAAAGTGCATAGAATATATTGCGATTATGTAGAATGTAAGTAAAACATCAATCTTCTTATAAATTAATTTGAAATAGTCATGAATATTAACACCATTATCTCTAAATATAGAACTAAATTTACCTGTGAAGCACAAGTTATGAATAATTCAAATGTAGAACTTTTCTAACAATTGAATCACAAAAAAAAAACAAGAGGGCCATGATGGCCCTATATCGCTCACCTGTTATCATTGCACTTGAGGACAAGAAGGTCCTCAGAAAAAATATCTAAGTCCAAAGGACAGGAACAACAAAGGAAAGAAATTTAACCAAAAAGAAAAAAAAAAATTCTTACAAGGTACAGATATGTCAAAATACACCTAAAAATTGGAGGTACCATCCATGTTGTACCACAGAAAAGTGGTCTCGGTTTTTCCCTACGGCCAATAATAAAAAAGTTACTAAAAATAAGCTATTTATATTAACGTAAAAGGGAAGTAATTAAAAAGAAAAATATTGTAAGTGAACAAAAGAAGGATCTGCCAAATAAATCTGTTGACATAAATGAAATTTCAGATCAGTATCTTCATTAGTTACGGATATATACCCATTTTAATTTGAAATAAAGGGAGGTAATCTGACATAAAATCATTCCATAGTTATCTACCCTGATTGTCTCCGTCCAACTAATGACAATAATGAAATTTCAAATAAGTCCTATAAGTACTTACTGCTATAAATCCATTTTGACTACAATCAGGGGAGGTAATCAGATATAAAATAACTCTGGAATCTACGACTGGATCTGATTTGTCATGGAATCCAAGATTTATTGTTGTTGAAGATATTTTGGAAGTTTGTATCAAATAAAACCATAAATGAAGTCTCTATATGGCTGCAAAAGCCAAAATAGCCAATTTTGGACCTTTAAGGGGCCATAACTCTGGAACCCATGATTGAATCTGGCCAGTTCAAAAAAGGAACCAAGATCTTGTGGTGATACAAGTTGTGTGCAAGTTTGGTTAAAATTAAATCACAAATGAAGTTGCTATTGTGCAGACAAGGTCAAAATAGCTAATTTTGGCCCTTTCAGGGTCCATAACTCTGGAACCCATTATGGGATCTGGCCGGTTCAACAAAGGAACTGAGATCTTATGGCAATACAAGTTTTGTGCAAGTTTGATTAAATTCAAATCATAAATGAAGCTGCTATTGTGCAGACAAGGTCAAAATAGCTAATTCTGGCCCTTTCAGGGGCCATAACTCTGGAACCCATAATGGAATCTAGCCAGTTCAAGAAAGGAACCAAGATCTTATAGTGATACAAGTTGTGTGCAAGTTTGGTTAAAATCAAATCATAAATGAAGCTGCTATTGTTCCAGACAAGGTCAAAATAGCTAATTCTGGCCCTTTCAGGGGCCATAACTCTAGAACCCATAATGGGATCTGGCCAGTTCAAGAAAGGAACCAAGATCTTATGGTGATACAAGTTGTGTGCCAGTTTGGTAAAAATCAAATCATAAATAAAGCTGCTATTGTGCAGACAAGGTCAAAATAGCTGATTTTGGCCCTTTCAGGGGCCATAACTCTGGAACCCATAATGGCATCTGGCCAGTTCAAGAAAGGAACCGAGACCTTATGGTGATACAAGTTGTGTGCAAGTTTGGTTAAAATAAAATCATAAATGAAACCATTATCGTGCAGACAAGAAATTGTTGACGGACGCACGGACGGAAGACGGACGACGGACGAAGGGTGATCACAAAAGCTCACCTTGTCACTATGTGACAGGTGAGCTAAAAAAGATCTACCAATCTACTGTACAGCATTTACAGATAATAACACAGCAGCATTTACATTAGTCCAATATCGGGCCGCTAAGGGTCTAAATAGTGGTCCAATATCAATTTTTGAAAGTTGACATAATATCGGCCTGATAGCAGCTGTTAGCTGTTGATGCCTGTTTTTGCAGAATGTCGCAAAAATATCATAAACAGAATTAATGTTTGCTGGGAAATATAAACATATTTTTATGACTTCTGAACAGCAGAAGACAAGAATACCCATAGTGTATACCTGTATTGCATCAAATCTGTGTTCGGTATCTGTGAGAATATCATCTCTTAGTATAGTCTCCATGTACCCTGTACAGTCTCTAATCACGTATTTCTGGTCTTTCCCATCAGCGACAACACAGCCCCTGTAGAACCAACCATCATCACGCCAACGTGCCAACACTTCCTGGTTCATCCGTAACCCTGGTGATGACCTCCGCTGACTCTGAAGGTCAGGTGACTCTCCGTAGCTCGTACCTGCAAGGTAATGAAATAAGCTCACTTCAGTAAACAATTGTTTTGACATATAGCTAAATTCTGACTTCAACCCTTACCCTACTAAATTTCTATAATGAACTTGTCTATCTTTAAATTTGGACAGTACCATTAACTGTTAAAAGGGTGCTTACCAAAAAGATACTGACTGTATGGCGAACAGTGCAGACCATGATCAGACTGCATGGATGTGCAGGCTGATCTTGGTCTGCACTGGTCACAAAGGCATAATCACTTGCTGCTAGCAGGCTAAAGGTTAAGGAAGATCCAGGTGCACTTCTAGACATTATTTCATGAATGGTTTGGCACCTTGGAAGAACATCGCATGCCAGATGTTTGGCTTCTTCACATGATGACCCAACTGAGACTCAAACCGGACTGAAGGGCAAGTGTTTCAATGTCAGTTATCTTAACTGTTCAGCAAAGCTGATCCCCCATACCATTAGTTATACTGATGCAAAATTTAAACAGTGAAATAAAAGAACTTCTTCCTTTGACAATTACATATTTTGAATAACAAAACTACCTAAATATTGACTATACAGTCAAACATCATTTTCTCGAACTGGGGTAATTCAAACACCATGGGCACCCTTCATTTGAACTCATGGTCAGGTCCCAGCAAAATTTCTGTGTAATGTATATTGTTTGTTGGCTCAAGCTACCGATAACTCGAACAAATTCTGTCAGTCTCAATGAGTTCAAGTTAACAAAGTTCGACTGTTTATGATTTTTCATAAAAAAATTCCCTTACACCATTTTGCATTTTAGTGATTCATATAAGCAAAGAAGTATAAAATATTATTTTTATAGCTCTTTGATATAAGTAAATAAGCAAGACAGTCTTAAATTTGATTCTAAAATTTGCAGGTACTTATTTGTTTTTCGTTTTGGTGTTTTTGTTCAAAATAATTTTTTTACCATCAGGACTTCCTTTTCGTCTCTGTGGTGATGTGTCTGTATCGGATGATGATGATCTACGACTTTTCTACAAAAAAAAAAGGAGAAGTGTAATAATTGCAATATTCACACAATAAGATCAGTACAAGTACTAAACAGTCTTACAGGCAGGGATTATTCTGGCCAGATGTTGTCTTAGTTGTAATGTAACTTTGTCAAAAGGTGAGTGGAAACGTAACTTATTGTCAAAAGGTGAATGGTAATGTAACTTTTTGTCAAAAGGTGAGTGGTAACATAACTTAATGTTAAAAGGTACATAACTTATTGTCAAAAGGTGAGAAGTAAAATAAATTATTGTCAAAAGGTGAGTGGTAATGTCAATTATTGTGAAAAGGTGAACTGCACAGCTATATAGATGTATGGTATTACAATATGCTTGAACTATCCATGGTTTTGAGCATTCCAAATACAGAAAATATCAAGAAAACTGCTAGGGACAGGATAAGTGCTTGTGCTTGGGTTCAGATGTTGCATGTTCAGATGCTTGTATATTTATCCACTCGGACAAACACCCTCGTGTTTTAATTCCTGCACATCTGAACTCTAAACCATGGTAAATCAGATTATAAGCCGCACAGAGGCCTTGATTATTGGATAATTAAACATAGGAGAAGAGGGAGACTTACTGTTCTATCAGAGCGGTCTGTGTGTGACGACTGTCCCGACTCATTGTGGGATACATCCGAGTCTCTGATCTTTCTCCGAATCTTGTTAATTTTGCGAGCTTGCCGCACCAATCTCTACAATGAAATGAATAGCGTATGGATTCAAAAATTGTAAATAAAAAAGCAAGGAAAATGTTTTCGAAAATGCAAGGAAGTTTTCTTAAATGATCTTTGTACCATATCACAAAATTTAAGCAAAATTGTACAATCATTTAAAACAAGAGCTGTCAGCGAACAGCGCGCTCGACTATTCTCAGTGCTTGATAGTATAATATAAGCAATGAGTAAAACTTTAACATTACAATAAGCATATTCTAAGTCAAAAAGGGGCCTCCTCCTTTTTACAGACTGGGGTCATGATGGTAAACAAGTATGCAAAATATGAAAGCAATATCTCAGTGGACTTTGAAAATATTTGGAGTGGTACGCAAACATTAACATTTGTGTGACGCTAACGCTCATGCTCACGCCGACCCCGGGGCGAGTAGGATAGCTCCCCTATTCTTCGAATAGTCGAGCTAAAAAACACACCTTCCTAATTACAGCCACCATCCCAACATTTACAACAAAAAAATTTACCTATTTAATGGATGCAACCTTTTCACAAGATGCAATTTCACTGGGGCTTTTATCTGGGTGGGATGGAGTGTGGGAAGAGTAACTGGTATATCTAACAGTTCTAGAATATTTCAAATATTTGAGTTGGTACATAAAAAAAAAATCACATTTTATATAAAATTATGTTAGTTAAGGGAATTTGTAAATAAAATAACACACCCTTTCTTGTCGAAGTTGTTTGCGTTTTTGTTTTTCCAGTTGATACTGTAGGGCTTGAATCACTTCGTCTTTCTCATCAACATTTACCAACTTGGACATCTTGGTGGAATGACTTTGCTCAGACAATGGCTCATTGTATATATCTGAAAAAAATATAGCAAGAACATATTGTGTATGTATAATTTGTAAATATATTCCATGGCCTGACAGAGTCACAAAATGCACTGAAACCAGATTACTTTGTTTCAATGACTTCAAATTATGATGATTGCGACTCAAGTATTGTGTAAATACGTATGTAATAAAAAAGGTTATTATCTTTGCATCAAGAAATATGCACTGATTCTGCAGCAGAAATATTACGAGACTTTAGGAGTGCAATATTCTTCCACTGAAGAATGAGTGCATATTTCTCGATGCAAAGATAATAACCTTTTTTATTACATACGTATTTAAACATATAAATGTAATGTAAATATTATGAATATGTTCAAAAGCCTGAATAAGATTTAAAACACTGAACTAAATAAAAGAATTAATGTGTAATAGGAGCGGAAAAATGTGCAGCCCGATACAGGACTCGAACCTGCAATCTTCTGCATGCAAGTCAAATGCTATACCAACTGAGCTAATCGGGCAACCGATATCACACACCAATTATATACATTATATACACACTGCTACATTCCTCCCTCCTTTTTTTCAAAGACAAACTCAGATTCTTTTGACCAACCCAGCAATTGCTTCACCCTAGCTCTAGGATTCCAAGGCTAGTCACCACACTCACGGCACCAATGTAATAGGAGCGGAAAAATGTGCAGCCCGATACAGGACTCGAACCTGCGACCTTTTGCTTGCAAGTCAAATGCTCTACCAATTGAGCTTATTGGACAACGGATATCACAGACCAATTATACACATTATATACACACTGCTACAAATGCAACAACACACATTAAATTATGTCACGCACCTGATATGAAATTCAGGCCTTAGTGTATGGAAAATTAGTGAAGTTTCCGGTACCATTGTAACTTAACGGGGAATAGAAACAAGTATGTATAAATATATATATGTGTAACATATGATAAATTGACAGATAGATAGATCTGAATTGACAGATCTTTTACAAGTTTTTTTGTTTCTTGCATGTTATATCTAAAATATTGCTTCAGTAATATTACAAGATAACACCCACAATGATATTTTTCTTATGAAAATTTAACCATCTTATTGCATTCTTTTGATTTGCAAAAGCAATGGGCGATAAAGCACTAGGGATTAAAATACTGTTATTAAAACAAAAATAGGTTTTATATTTATTTTACATGATGATGAAACAAGTCCTTTCAATTTAAAACTACTCATGGTTTCTCTTAGCATGTCTAAGAAAAAACAACTGTTTGTCAGCTGGGTTATTTACAGTCACAGACTGTTTCTTATTGTACAAGGAGTGTTCGATACGAATTGCTTATTGTCCTCTAGCTCGATATCCACGTGGGGCACGATAAAAACCAATACCTACTTGTATAGGGTTATTCAATACCTACACAATGGTGTATAAATGTACATGTTAGACTAAGTGTAAGACATAAAATTTGCCATTTGAATACACGCAATCACTGACCACTTTAGTAACTAGAGCTATCACTAAAGGTGATGAATGTACCCCCTGCATGCACTGACACAGTACATTGCAATTTGACGCACACAAGATTGCATAATTATGTAGACTGTATGTATATAGACTGTATGTATACAGTATAGTAACAAACTAGAGCTATCACTAAAGGTGATGAATGTACCCCCCGCATGCACTGACACAGTACATTGCAATTTAACGCACATAAGATTGCATAATTATGTGGACTGTATGTATATAGACTGTATGTATACAGTATAGTAACAAAAAACAAAGTCCCATAACTATGCAGAATATTTATCTAAAAGAATGTAACATGCACCATGCACAACTAGGGTCGGTACTGATCACTTGTGTGAAGTTTCATTAAATTGTGTGTAAGGGTTTGGTGGATTAGGCATGCACAAGATTGCATATGCAGACTGTATGTACATAGTATGTTAACAAGAAACAAAGTCCCATAACTCTGCAATTTTTGTCGCTGAAAGAACCTAACATGTCCCATGCACAACTACTGTTGTTACTGATCACTTGTGTGAAGTTTCATTAAATTGTGTCAAGGGGATGAGGAGAGATGGTGCGCACAAGATTGTGTCTATGTATATAGTATAGTAACAAAAAAACAAAGTCCCATAACTCTGCAAATTTTTTTTCTGAAAGAACCTAACATGCCCCATGCACAACTACTGTTGTTACTGATCACTTGTGTGAAGTTTCATTAAATTGTGTCAAGGGGATGAGGAGAGATGGTGAGCACAAGACTGTGTCTATGTATATAGTATAGTAACAAAAAAACAAAGTCCCATAACTCTGCAAATTTTTTTTCTAAAAGAACCTAACATGCCCCATGCACAACTACTGTTGGTACTGATCACTTGTGTGAAGTTTCATTAAATTGTGTCAAGGGGATGAGGAGAGATAGTGCGCACAAGATTGTGTCTATGTATATAGTATAGTAACAAAAAAACAAAGTCCCATAACTCTGCAAATTTTTTTTCTAAAAGAACCTAACATGCCCCATGCACAACTACTGTTGGTACTGATCACTTGTGTGAAGTTTCATTAAATTCTGTCAAGGGGATAAGGAGAGATGGTGCGCACAAGATTGCATCTACGGACAGACTGACAGACGGCCAGACGGACAGACAGACAGACAACCTGAAACCAGTATACCCCCCCCTTACAACTTTGTTGTCGGGGGGTACAAAAACAAAGTCCCATAACTATGCAGAATATTTATCTAAAAGAATGTAACATGCACCATGCACAACTAGGGTTTGTACTGATCAGTTGTGTGAAGTTTCATTAAATTGTGTGCAAGGGTTTGGTAGATTAAGAATGCACAAGATTGCATATGCAGACTGTATGTACATAGTATGTTAAAAAGAAACAAAGTCCCATAACTCTGCAATTTTTGTCGCTGAAAGAACCTAACATGCCCCATGCACAACTACTGTTGTTACTGATCACTTGTGTGAAGTTTCATTAAATTGTGTCAAGGGGATGAGGAGAAATGGTGCGCACAAGATTGTGTCTATGTATATAGTATAGTAACAAAAAAACAAAGTCCCATAACTCTGCAAATTTTTTTTCTGAAAGAACCTAACATGCCCCATGCACAACTACTGTTGTTACTGATCACTTGTGTGAAGTTTCATTAAATTGTGTCAAGGGGATGAGGAGGGATGATGCGCACAAGATTGTGTCTATGTATATAGTATAGTAACAAAAAAACAAAGTCCCATAACTCTGCAAATTTCTTTTCTAAAAGAACCTAACATGCCCCATGCACAACTACTGTTGGTACTGACCACTTGTGTGAAGTTTCATTAAATTGTGTCAAGGGGATGAGGAGAGATGGTGCGCACAAGATTGTGTCTATGTATATAGTATAGTAACAAAAAAAACAAAGTCCCATAACTCTGCAATTTTTTTTTCTAAAAGAACCTAACATGCCCCATGCACAACTACTGTTGGTACTGATCACTTGTGTGAAGTTTCATTAAATTCTGTCAAGGGGATAAGGAGAGATGGTGCGCACAAGATTGCCTCTACGGACAGACGGACAGACAGACAGACGGACAGACAGACAGACAGACAACCTGAAACCAGTATACCCCCCCTAACAACTTTGTTGTCGGGGGGTACAAAAATGGTTGGTAGAAGCGTCGACGAGAAAGATGAAATACGGGCTTACATCAAAGCTCGCTCAAAACTTGGTTGTTCTTTGAAGCAGCTGATGACTGAACTTTCTACTGCTTATGGACCTTCTTGTGTGTCTTATGACACAGTTCGGCGGTGGAAAAAGAAATTTGAGTCTGGTGTAGAGTCCATCAAAAATGCACCGAAATCAGGTAGGCCAAAATCTGCATCTCGTAAAGAAATCGTTTCCAAAATAAAGGAAACATTGAAGGAGATGCCAGATTTACAGTTCGAGATATTGCACGAAAGGTAGGCATATCACTATCAACGGTTCACCTTATTTTGAAGAAGCATTTGAAAGTCAGAAAGATTTCTGCTAGATGGGTGCCACATCTGTTGACTGATGAGCAAAAGAGGCAACGGGTTAAAGTGGCATAAAAGCTGCTTCAAATGTTTCCAAAATATGACAAAAAGCAGTTTGCCAATGTCGTCACAGGTGATGAAACCTGGGTCCATTATTTTGAGCCCGTCAGAAAGGTTAGCAATAAGATCTGGGCCACTAAACACAGCAAACGCCCAATAATTGCCAAACGTTCTTTGAGTGCAAAGAAGGTTTTGTATGCAATCTTCTTCTCTGGTGAAGGAGTCGCAATAAAAGTGCCGGTGAAAAAGGGCAAAAGCATCACCGGAAAGTACTACAAAGACGTAGTACTGAAGAAACTGAAAAAGTATTATCAGAAACGATGCCCTGCCACTGGTTTTAAACATGTCCGTCTTCTACATGACAATGCCCCCGCTCATACCTCCGCAATAGTTACGGCGTTTTTGAAGAAAGAAAAAGTAACTGTTTTGCCTCACACTCCGTATTCCCCAGACCTTGCCCCATGTGATTTCTTTTTGTTTCCGAAATTGAAATCATTCCTTGCTGGGCGGAAATACCAGTCCCGACAGGCACTTGGATCTGCCATTCATCAGTACCTTATTACTGTGCCCAAATCAGCGTACCGTGACGCCTTCAAGAAGTGTATACATCGGCTGAAACTTTGCATTTCTAGCCACGGGGAGTACTTCGAGGGCATGAAATGAGCCCTTTTGGGCTAACTTGAAATTTGAAGTCTCCAGATAGAAATAAGCAATTCATTTCGAACATCCCTCGTACATTATGTGAACTCCAATGATATTTTTCAGTGACATAACAGAATTACTGAAGCATGACGGATAGGTGTGTTTAAGGTACCTTTTCTTGTGACATCAGCACTTCCTAGCACAGAGTCTGTCCTTACATGTGGGGTTTTGCGGTGAGCCGAGGGTGTCGGTCTGCGTGGCCGGTCATATGGTGACCGTGCCCTCGGAGTTGAACTGCCTTTACTTCTATCACTCCTGTTAAGAAGAAAATGATGGATTAAATAATTATGCTGACAGAAGAAAAATATATAGTTCTTTTCTAACTTTAGGGCACTTGGCATGGGGCTATTTTGCCAAAATGGGCTGAAAAGGCTTTTGCAGTCATAACCTTAAAATGAATAACAAGCACCTATGAAATAAGGCATATCATTGTTTTCCTTTTCTATTTACTGGTACATTTTTTCTAAAGGATATAAAATTTTTGGTGCAAAATGTGCATTTATTTATTTTGTTGGGTTTAACATCGCATTGACACAATTATAGGTCATATGGCGACTTTCCAGCTTTGATGGTGGAGGAAGACCCCAGGTGCCCCTCCATGCATTATTTCCTCATGAGCGGGCACATGGGCAGAACCACCGACCTTCCGTAAGCCAGCTGGATGGCTTCCTCACATGAAGAATTCAACGCCTCGAGAGGGGCTCGAACCAACAACAATGAGGGGCAAGTGATTTGAAGTCAGCGACCTTAACCACACGGCCATGGAGGCCCCTGTAAAATTGTGCAGGACAATAGCTACATGGCATATACTGCTGATACTATTATCAAAGTTACTTACATATGAAATATCGACTTTTATCCATAGATAAGCCTCGGACTTTATGGCAAAATTATTCTAGGTGTGTGTTTAAAATAACATACTTTATACAATCTACAATATAATTACCCCTGGCTCCTTGAACGAGACCTTGACCTTGAACTTTTATCTGACGACCTTGACCTAGAAAACAGGATCAGTATGATAAACGCTCACTCCTAAAACCCGTGTAAAACTTTCAACTGTAATCAACAAAAAGGAGCTAGACACTAAACACTAAAGCATGCTCAGCAGTAGAAAATCTGAATACATTTTCTTTCGTAATAAGTTTGTTACTGTAACAAATTATTTTTCCTTTGATCTACTATCTACTTATCATGCAGTAGAAATTTTACCTGCACCTCTCATACTTGCAGGCTTCTTGTAAGAATATGCTTGCTGAGATGCAAATTCAAGACAGTAGCATTCAGAATGGCAAATTCAAGACATCAGCATTCATTATGGCAAATTCAAATTCAAGGCAATAGCATTCAGAATGGCAAATTCAAGATGGCAGCATTCAGAATGGCAAACTCAAGACAGAAGCATTCAGTATGGCAAATTCAAGACAGTAGCATTCAGAATGGAAAATTCAAGACAGTAGCATTCAGTATGGCAAATTCAAATTCAAGACAGTAGCATTTAGAATGGCAAATTCAAGGCATTAGTATTCAGTATGGCAAATTCAAATTCAAGACAGTAGCAATCAGAATGGCAAATTCAAGGCATTAGCATTCAGTATGGCAAAATTTAAATTCAAGACAGTAGCATTCAGAATGGCAAATTCAAGGCAGCAGCAACCAGAATGGCAAATTAAAGACAGTAGCATTTAGAATGGCAAATTAATAAAAGCATAGGTTTGTGACAGACAAGTTCAAGAAAATACTTCCATTTTTAGAATGGCAGAAAGGAAGCACATCTCTACAAATGATAAGTTCAAGATAGCATTTTTTTGTTTATCAAATTCAACAAATTTCAGAAGAAAGATTTTAAAGAATGGCATATTCAAGAAAACGCAGCTTTGAGCATACCAAAGTTAAGAAAGCAAAAATATTAAATATGACAATGATGGTCATAATGATAAGGCCTAAAAAAATTGTTTGTTTCCAGTAACATGCAAAAAATTAGGGTAGGTAGGTTGGCATCAATAAGATGATTTCTAATATTACTGACCATGTTTAAAGCATAAAAAGTGCAGTTTTGCAACTCTGAAAGGCCATAAAAACATTTAGGTTCGAGCCAAAAATGTAGGGTAGGTCGGGAAACCGGAAACATACAGGCATAATGATGATGATGATGATGAAGATGATCAATAACAAAAGTCGCAAATATATTACACCACATAAAAGCCTATACCTTGGTGGAGCAGCAGACTTTGGCCTTGACATTTTCACAGATGACTTTGACCTGACAGTTGAACTTGAAGAGGATCTAGATCTTGACCTTCAGAAATCAAAGCAAGCATTAGTAAAGAAAGGTGTTAAACATTATCAAGAGAATACTGATTTAGATATATATAGATAGATCACCTCCACCTACATAATAAATCTTCAAAAGTGAAACGCCTCCAGCGTCTTGTGTATTTACGATTCTCACCCAAAAAGATATACATTTTTCATTGATCATAGAAGTTCTAAAAAGAAGAATCTATGAAAGACTTGTCAAATCAATTAAATTTCAATATTTTTGGAGACAGTGAATTTGAAACAATTTCAGCTGGTATACATGTACATTGCAGGTTATGTGAAATTTTCGTTTTTATTTTTTGTGTTCCTGGAGGTGAGGCACTTAGTTAAAGTATAGTGCATAAGAAGAATGGTAGAAAAGTCTATGTTATCTAAACTGTGCACAGTTTGTCACCTACTATTATATAGTTTCATATACTATGAGAGAGGTTACAATTTCATACTTGTAAGGGGTAGGCCTACACTGAAGTGTAATATTCCATTCTCTCGATAAGCATTTAAAAATGCCAAAATTCAATTTCTAACATGACCTCATTTTATTGTTTAGTTGAACAAAGATAATTTCTGCAACAAGCAATGGTACATGGACTGGTGAGAGAACATAATATGATGTCATAACTAAGGGCAAAATGCTGCATAAAGATAGCTTCATTTCTGCTTGGACAGATGAAGTTTATGCCCCTGTGGTTCAATTCTTGCATACCTGAACTCTTAACCATGGTATATCAAAAGATAAACCACACTAAGGCATTGCTTACTTGTTAAACTGTAGTTTTCATCCAATTTAGGCATATATTCAAAATTCATATTTAAATTATATGTTTAATTAACAAAATTTAGCATTTGCTTATTAATGCAAATAGAGGCATGACATACATTCTTCTCAATTTTTACTGTAGTATTCACATGAGCTAAAAGTACAGTCTTGCTTCAATGTATCATGCAGATCAATACCAAAGTATGAAAATGCAACCTCTCTATGACTTACTACTTAAGCACCAGTTCACCAGAAGTAACATAGAAAAGCAGACTTTAGATTAGATGCAAACTCATGCAATGTGCAATATTCAAACATTCAAAAATTCTACAAAATAAAAGATAAATAACTCCTAAAATATCCAAGATAACTGGGGATACCTTGACGAAACAGATCTTGTCCTTGATCTGCCTGACCTCTCTGATGACTGCGACCTTGACCTTGATGAGACAGATTTTGTCCTTGAACTGCCTGACCTTTCTGAAGACCTAGATCTTGACCTTGATGAGACAGATTTTGTCCTTGAACTGCCTGACCTTTCGGAAGACCTAGATCTTGACCTTGATGAATCTGACCTTGATTTAGACCTTTCAGACTGTGACCTTGAACTCTGAGACCTTGACCTTTACATATGAAAATGGTGATTTCAGAGCAACAAGGGATTCTGAACAATGGTTTATAATATAAATATTACTCACCTTTTCATTCTGGGTTAAGTGTAAAGCCCAAACACCTGCTGTGTTTAAGTGTTCATTGCTTGCATGTATAATTTCAAGACAACTGTGAAACATGCTTCAAATTCAAATATGCAAAAGAAGTATTAAAGTTGATGCTATTTTTTTGAAAACCTCATATGTCAGTTTTGGTATGAAAACTGTTATTCCCGTATTTCAATAGCAGTACTTTGTCTCATCATTAGCAAAACCACCAGAGTCATTAACCAATCAAAAACAATTATTTGAAATTATCCTGGATTTTTGTTTTCCCAATTATTTGCCTCCAGAACAACATAAAGAAAGAAATTAATATTTTCTTTTCCCTGAAAAAGTTTACTAAGTGACAAAAATGACAAACAAGAATTTCTAAAGAACTCATGCCAGTTTATCCTATTATTATCTGCATAAATACTGGAGTCAATAACCAATCGGATAGTTGCAAAATAATCATGTCAAAATATGCAGGACTTTTGATTTTCTGATTTGGAAAACAATGTAAAAATAAATCAATAATTCAGTTTTTTTGTGTTTTCTGAAATATGACCAAAACATTTATATGGGATTTTCAAAGATCAGCAACAATGTGCGAGACGCAACTAAATTATTTTACAGCTACATGTACATGTATTACTACAGAACCACAGAAAAAAATACCTCTAAATGTTTTCGTTACATTTAAGATACCCGCACACCCACCCCCAACCTCAAAAAAATAATAATAAATAAATAAACTGAATAAAAATAATAAATCTGGAAAAAAAATCATAAATGTGATTTTTGACTGAAGAATTCGATATCTTAGCACTTACAAATTTTCATGGAGAAAATATAAACTTAAGTTACAGTTAGACTTAGTATTAAAGAAGCAATTAATAGAGAGGTTTTAAGCTCATACTTGTACAAGCACACGTTTGTGTAGGACTTTATTCTTTAATTCAATAAGCTTCTGAGGTGTCAAAATTCAAAATATTTAAATTTCTGCACAGTCTAATTTTACACGTTAAAACTGTATTTGTTAAACTTAAGTCAGAAGTTTTAAACTTACAGATTTAACTTTACCTGTATAGCGTACTTAAACTTAATTCGTCAAACAATCTTATCATTTAGTATAGAGTTTTACTACACGGAAGCATATAAATACAAGTATGAAACTGCAGCCTCTCTATTATTCAGCCAGTCTACATGGAACTTGTACAGTTTGTTATAATTAAGCAAAGACTACTTTGAACAAAGAACGTTATATATTACACAGAAATCACTGCATATTATTTGACCTCCACCCTCCGCTGGAGTAGAGAATAATTTCTTTTATTTACCTTGACCTTGATGATGACGATGACCTTGAGTGGGATCTTGACCTTGAAGATTTACTGCTCTGCGACCTTGACCTCGATCTGCTTTTTCTTCTACTGTTTTAAAACAAAAATAGTAATATTACAATACTGCAATGATAAAACACATCTTTTCCACTGAACTCTTTTTAAATGAACTGTAACTGCTTGAACATTCAAGGCTCAGTTACAAGAATGATTCTATTTAAAAACAAGAGGACCATGATGGTCCTGAATCGCTCACCTCTTCCCACATGATCCAGTTTTGAGTATAACGTCGTTTTTTCTATTATTTGACATAGTGACCAAGTTTTTGAGCTCATTTGACCCAGTTTTGAACTTGACCTAGATATTATCAAGATAAAAATTCTGACCAATTTTCAAGAAGATCCATTGAAAAATATGGTCTCTAGAGAGGTCACAAGGTTTTTCTATTATTTGACCTATTGACCTAGTTTTCAAAGGTACGTGACCCTGTTTTAAATTTTATCTAGATATCATCAAGGTGAACATTCTCACTAATTTTCATGAAGATCTCATGAAAAATATGGCCTCTAGAGAGGTCACAAGGTTTTTCTATTTTTATATCTGCTGGCCTAGTTTTTAACCACATGTGACCCAGTTTCGAAACTGACCTAGATATCATCAAGGTGAACATTCAGATCAATTTTCATGAAGATCCATTGAAAAATATGGCCTCTAGAGAGATCAAAAGATTTTAATAATTTCAGACCTACTGACCTAGTTTTTGACCGCAGTTGACCCAGTTTCAAACTTGACCTAGATATCATCAAGATGAACATTCAGACCAACTTTCATACAGATCCCATGAAAAGTATGGCCTCTAGAGAGGTCACAATGTTTTTTATTATTTGACCTACTGACCTAGTTTTTTAAGCAACGTGACCCAGTTTCGAACTTGACCTAGATATCATCAAGGTGAACATTCTGACCAATTTTTATGGAGATCCATTCACAAGTATGGCCTCTAGAGAGGTCACAAGGTTTTTCTATTTTTAGACCTACTGACCTAGTTTTTGACCGCACATGACCCTGTTTCAAACTTGACCTAGATATCATCAAGATGAACATTCAGATTAACTTTCATACAGATCCCATGAAAAATATGGCCTTTAGAGAGGTCACAAGGTTTTTCTATTATTTGACCTACTGGCCTAGTTTTTGATGGCACATGACCCAGTTTCGAACTTGACCTAGATATCATCAAGGTGAACATTCTGACCACTTTTCATGAAGATCTTGTGAAATATATGGCCTCTAGAGAGGTCACAAGGTTTTTCTATTTTTAGACCTACTGACCTAGTTTTTGAAGACACGTGACCCAGTTTCGAACTTGACCTAGATATCATCAAGATAAACATTCTGACCAGCTTTCATAAAGATCCCATGAAAAATGTGACCTCTAGAGCGGTCACAAGCGAAAGTTTACGGACGCACGCACGCACGGACGGACGACAGACACCGCGCGATCACAAAAGCTCACCTTGTCACTTTGTGACAGGTGAGCTAAAAATGCCTTCCAGTCAGGCCTGAATTTTTTGTGTAAAATGTTCTAACATGTCAATAACAAAATATTTAATACATAAAAATGTAAATTTGTACCTTTTCTTAGCTTTACTCTCCTCTTTTTTATGCACCAATTTCTTTGTAATTTTTTCTTTTTTACGCCGTCCTCTACCTGACTGTGAGGATCTGGTTGAGGAAGCGTCATCCTCTGACCTCTTTGACCTCTGAGACTGAGGACTTGGTAGAGAGGAACTCTCTGATAAGGCACTCTCTTGTCTAAAAGTCAATGTCGAAACCAAATTTAATATGTATTCTAATATGCTTGTTTCTGATAAAACATGCTTACGCTAAAATGATGTCACAGTAACGGGCGATGACTTCAATGTTTTTGCTGTGACCAAGACAGGGGGCAATTGTATTTTATCTTCTGTTTCAGATAAAGCGTATATTAGAATTGAAATAATGTATAGAAAAATAGTGTTTTACTTAATATATTACACTCAAAATTGGTTGTATGTTGCCAGAATAATTCAAATTCACTTGTGAAATTATTCTGGGGACGTATAACCTCTTTTTCATGTATTTATAACGTTAAAAGACAATTTTTCTACACATTATTTCTTAATTATGGCCACTTAGTAGTTATTGCTTCTTATAGGAGAAGCTAATTTTCAATTCTCTTGTAAATAATTAATATAAGGTAACATTATTAAAATTGTTTGTATTATTTGAAAGAATATTTAATTATATTTATACGCTTTTTCTTCATCTCAGTATATAAAACTATATAAATGTCACAGGGTGAGAAAAATGTGCAGTCTGTCCAGGGCTCGAACTTAATTGGGACCCCTCGCTTACAGGACGAGTGCTCTACTGACTGAGCTAACTGGCTGCCTGACACATATTCACTCCGTAAGTGACCAAGTCCATACTGTGAAATAAAGAAATGTTTGTAGGACTACCTGAGTATTCTCTGTTGTTGTACATGTGTTATATACTTTATTGCCATCTCAAATCTTGCTTTCCCAATCTTTACAATAAACTTCCTCATTGTCGTTTCCTGAAATAGTATAAATCAAAATTTGCACAGCATTCTAAACAAGAACTGCCAGAGGAGACGGGGTGCTCAAACATTTGATGCCCGATTGTGAAACCGGGCACATCTGAGGAAACTAGAGCTATCACTGAAGTGATTAATACCCCTGATGTGGACGATGATGTGGGACAACAGTTTAAGTCCAAGTCAAAGCCATTTTAGTAATTACAGTGATAGAGTGACATTAACAAGAATTTCTGCCAATAAAAGGGAAATAATGAATGGAATGTTTCTGTCCTTGAGAGAATGCACCTAGTGTCATAATTATGAAGTGGGTGATGTTGTTCTTGTTGGGTTTAATGTCGCACCGACACAATTATAGGTCATATTATGGTGACTCAAAATTCCAGCTTTGATGGTGCAGTAAGACCCCAGGTGCCCCCCTCCCTCCATGCAATATATTTCAACACCAGCGGGCACCTGGACAGAACCATCGACCTTCCGTAAGCCAGCACTTGAAGAATTCAACACCCCAAGTGAGACTCGAACCCACATTAGTGAGGGGCAAGTGATTTGAAGTCAGCAACCTTAACCATTCAGTCACAATGAATGTAGAGACCCTCTGAAAATGCTTAATAGAAAATAAAAAACTCCAAAAAAGGGGCACTAAGCTCACAAAGAATGTGTGATGGACAGATATACAGATGAATGGACTAATGGATGGACAGAAATCTTTGACACTGGGAGCATAAAAAGTGTGCTGGTGACATCTTCAGGCCCGGACTTCTAGGTTTCTGCCTCACTACGTGCCTGACCAGTATTGACTCGATCCCTGCAAGTTACTGACAACTTCACCACATGAATCAAAAGTTGTGGGCAAATGACTCAAGACATATAATCTTCTGTCAGATTGCACTTGAATCAAACTCACCACCTCTCATTTTATAATCTTGTACACCAGCTACTGTTCTAACTAGTACGCACTGGTATTAAATCTATAGCGCCTGCTTTATGCATCTAAATGCATGATATCTTAAAATATTACAAAACTTTTGTACTATTGTTAAATCAATTTGAAAATCAACTTGAATTTCCCAATTGGTTAATACCTGGTATAATATGCACTATGTAATTTAAGCACCATATTTATACTGCTATATTTCAAACTGAAAATTCTACCTATATTCAAGTATTCATAATGAAGGAAAAAGGAGTTATAGATTTGTTAAAGAACTGAAAAAGAACTACCAATAAATTCCATCAGGAAGAAATGAACATTTCAAAATTAGGTGGCCAGTTTTATTTAACAATAAAAAAAACATGGCTCTTTTCTTCAAACAGAAAGTATCAAGCTAAAAATAAATCCCATAAAAACATGTCATTTTATACATTGTATTGTAGCGGAACAATAAGGTAATGTAATTAGCATAAATTATGTACTAGTGCATACATAGTATTGTAGTTATTGTTTAACCCTACTTATCATAAGCTTATTATTGGTATTGACAAAATCTTTTGTTCAAAACACATTTATGTATATAGATTATGATCAAGTTTAGGTAATTAAATCTCACATAAGTATCTGTCTGACAGGTTTTAAACTGTTTCAAAATTGAACTTACAGTTCTCAAGTTTGATTTATTTTAAAGTTCAATGATAAAAGTATTAGTCATTTGTCTAGGCTAGGAGCTTTTTTCAAATAGGTTTTCAAAATAATGGCTTTAAAGTGATTTGTTTTCATGTTGCTGTCTTTTTTTGTTTTTTGTTTTTGGTAAAAAAGTCTACACTTGTATCTTTTGAATATGTATATACTGTTTCAAAACCAAACTTCAAAATGTATTACATTTAATTTATTTCAAGGTATTTAGTCATTTGTCTATTAGTCAGGAGCCTAATTCATTTTTTTGTGGGTAGGGAGTTAGGGGTTTGTAAAAATAGCGGGCCCTTAAGTAGTTATTGTTAAAAAAACAATGATGCTTAAATCCTGATGGAACAACAATTCAGTAAAGTGCTGTTCTTGAAAACTTCTTCCACAGAATCCATATGAACTAAGTGAATCTAAGATGGCCTGAATTAACATTTAGTCAACCCCTAAAAATCTTATACATCAAAAAATGTAATCTTTCTATTCAAGGCTGGTTTTGATTTTGTTTTTTTGTTTTTGTTGGGTTTAACGTCGCACCGACACAATTATAGGTCATATGGCAACTTTCCAGTTTTGATGGCAGAGGAAGACCCCAGGTGCCCCTCCCCGTGCATCATTTCATCACGAGCGGGCACCTGGGTAGAACCACCAACCTTCCGTGAACCAGCTGGATGGCTTCCTCACATGAAGAATTCAACACCCTGAGTGAGGCTGGAACCCACATCAGTGAGGGGCAAGTGATTTGAAGTCAGCAACTTTAACCACTGGGCCACTGATGCTCTCTTTAATCCTTATCATGCCGGACACGATTGATACTGCCTTTGCGACTAGTGTAGATCTTGAACAGCCTGCCCATCCGTGCAATCTGATCATGATCTGCACTGTTCGCCACTCAGTCAGTATTCCTTTTAACAGTTAATGGTACTGTCCAAATTGAAAGATGGAGAAGTTCATTGTAGAAATTTAGCAGGGTAGGATGCATGTTTATTTCGATATGGTGTATCAACATACAGTGCTGACAATATTTGCTTTGTTAAAAATTCATGCTTCCTGAAAATCTAAAAGTTCTTTTTACTGCTGTAATGATCAGGTTTTCTACCTTTGGGTATAAAACTTCCCTATTTATGCAATATATTATTTACAACCTGTCTAAGCAGAAAATTAAGTGTTTCTGTGTTTTCCATGCCATGTACGGGTAATAAAATTTATGATATATCAAATACTAAAGGCTGTCTAAACAAAAAAATACAAGTACGGTATATTGATTTTCAAATCTTCTTTTATCTATTTTTCACTGTCAGCAAATATCGCTAGATCACTGTTTAAACATTATTAAAAGTACCAGGTACTAAAACGTGTGCACTTCAACAAGTTTTTTTTTCTCATAAATTTCTTATATTCATCTCAACAGTTATTATTGTACATCGGCTTATTTTCACGATATTCTTTATTTTTTGGCTAATATTAAAGCCACACATAAAATAGAAACAATCCCAAATACATAGCAGTATTATCTCCAAATTCTACTGTCAAATCATTTAATTTTGTGGGCAATAATTTTCCTGGTTTCGGCCAAAACAGCTATTTCGTGGGGATATGAATTCGTGGATTACAAGATTTGAACATAAGATTAAGGGAATTTTACATTTTCCTTGGGATTTCATTTTGTGAACTGACTCAGCCATGAAATCTACAAAAATTAGTACCGAATATAGATTTTACAGTAATCAGCTAAGAAGCATTTATTTTTCAGAATGCATTTATGTCAGTTGTCTGTCAAATCGTCAAAGAAAAGTGATTCCAAAATTATCCACTCCAAGGTATTAAGTATCGCCATTAAGACTCGCCATTCTGATTTGTAAAGTTTTTCCCTTTAGTTTACTTTTTTTTTTGCAACCCAAGCAAGTTTGAAAATACAGATAACAGACCAATTTAGTGACTGGCAAGGGTTTTGACTCATATGTTTGTCAATTTAATTCAAGAACCCAAAACTAAGAAACAGAAATCCTTACCCTCTGTCCGTTATACAGTAGAACAGAGTAAAACTTTGCATGGTGTCGAAAATCTTCAGGTGTAACTTCGACAATGGCTGGGACGAAACATTCCGACTTCATAGTTTGGTAGAACACACGCACAAGCACGAAATCACCTGGCTGCAATGTACGTAATAAATAAATGGAATCCTTCAATATTATATTATGGAATTCACATCAACCTAAAAGTTATCCGGCAAACTGTACAAATACTGTTACAGCTCAAAACATATGATAATTTGAAGTATTTTTAGAAAATAATTATGGTCATTCATTTTTAATGATTATGATTCATTTACAATATATGATACAAATCAATAACATCATCAAATCAGTAACTCCTCCTGCATTTCTTTTATATAATTATCTATTATGCAAATGGTCTTAATATTCAGAGAGCGTTTTTTGGGGGAAAATACCTATTGTTTATGTCAGTTCCACTGTAATAGAATTAAGTACTAATAAAGTTGAAATGTATATTTTAACATGGCCCACTGTGTTTTCTTACTTAACAAAGAAATTTGAAAGTGTGATGTTATATAGCAAGAAATCTCTGTTTGTACATCACAGTTATTACATCATAGCATCAAATAATAGTAAAGAAAACCATACAAAACAGGCAAGTATTTGTGGCTTATAATGTATAAAGTAATCCTTGATTTTGTGTTAAAATTAAAGTAATATATCTCAAACAGTGATTTTGTTGTTGAACATGTCAAAGGGTGAGAAAAATGTGCAGCCAGACCGGGACTCGAACCCGGGGCCTTGGAATATGGTTCCGATGCTCTACCGACTGAGCTACCCGGCCGCGTACACACTTTCTCCAGGTTTTGATATTCAAATTCTATACCGTGACATATTTCCCCACCATTTTTGAAATTCAGCCTCAAATTTCAGCGGGTACTTTATATATAAGCAATTACAGGCGTCGGAGACTAACCAGTGTAATGCCGTGTTCTATACCATGACAAACAAAATCATTGTTTGTATTCAGATGCATCTATTATATATCTCAGGCTGCGATAATTGTAATTCCTTCACATCTGACCTCCAAATAATGCTTTTATTCAATGACAAAATCACTGTATGGGATATATTATTTCTAAAACATAGTAAGGTTTAATGAGGTTTTCATTAAACAAGAACAAAATTACATACAGCAAGCTCTGGCCTGGCTATTGCACCACTCATGGGTATAATCATCTGTGTGCGAACTTTTTGACGCTTGTGGGTGTTAAAGTTCACAATTGCATAGGCTGATTCTGGTGTATGGCTGACATAGCCTAGAAATATAAAGATAAAGAGGTTAAGAGTTAGGTCAATGTTTCAGAGAAAAAAGTTTGAACATCACCAAATCATAGAAAGAAAGCACTGTTTTACATGAAAATTAAACAGCATATAAAACATGTTAATATTTCTACAAAACCATTGTCAATTTACTCATATATGTATTGAATTCCGGAAAGGGACTGCATGAAGGGGCCACACTTCTGGACAGTTCAGCGCCTATAAAAACTCATCATTTTTAAAAAGCTGTTACATGTATCATGGTCTTCGTTTTGATGCATTTGCAACAATGTACCAGTGTTTAAACTTAACATAACTATGTACAACATTTTAAGTATCCAATTCTATGGGACAGAACAGTAAAACATGTATTAGACAGATAAGTTGTTTGTCAAGATGTTGTTCGTTTACTAATAATTTCTGTTGTTTTGTGATTAGTCCAAATAATAGGACGTTTAGGGACAGCGTGATAACTTTTGACTGTTAGAGGGATGACAATTAAAAAATATCAGATCATAAAATAAGTCATCCCGATAAGCCAAATGAGTAAGGCTATTTTGTGATATACTGCTAAACCTTAAATTTATTTCATACTTGTTCAAATATGTATACAACAGTGTAGCTGTACATGTTCTAAAATATCCTTGTGAAACCTGAAACTGTGGATTTATATTATGCACAACATCATTTTGAAAAATTTTCAACAGACTCATTTTTCAATTTTAAATGTAGCTCTACTGAGGAACACATCTTAAAATTTCGACTTTCAGGAGCCCAACAGAAGTGAAAACTTATTAGAAGTGTATATATCTGAGTCCGAAGCTAAGGATATTTTTTTCATGTGCATACACATTTTATTCTGTAGAGTAAAATTTAAAAATTTAAATGTAAAATGTACTTTTAACTAAAGCGACTTCGCCTACCCTATACGAAATTTACATGTTAATGTTGTGGGAAAATATTGATGTTAGAGATTCCATTGTAAAGTAATGGAATATAATAAATTAGTATGGACCAAATCAAAATACATTCGACTTACCTGGATAATACAGGCCATCCTGTTTGTTACAGGCTATTACACGTAGTCCCACCATGTCGTCGTTCTCTTGGTTAGTTGTCTCCGATTCTATTTTCTCTCCATCCTCTGATGGCAGGGTACGATTACTGCCGCCGTCCTTGTCTGGTGGCCTTCTTACTGCTCGTTTTTTCTGTTTTATAAGAAAGTAAAATCTGTCTTAATACTAAAATGAAAACAAAATAATAACTGGAACTTAAATTTTATTTGATTTGATAATAGAACATCTTTCTACCTTTTCCTGAAATTTTTCATTGAAATCTAATGTGAAAATCTTATCGGGCTCTCAGGTAACTGTTTTGCGGTAACAGCGGTTTTGCCTAAACAGTTACCCTCTAGCCAAATATTTCAATCTGCACCTTCAACCAGTGAAATATTGCTATATTCTATCTCAGAACTGGAAACATTCTTACCCCGTTCATTAATAAACTAATTTAAAGTGTCATAACGCCTATACAAAATGTAGTTATAATCTGGCTTCCTTATTTTTTGTTATGAACATGAAATATAATGATTTCTTGTTATTCACAATATTTTGTAATTTTATCACACATATTTGCCATAGGTTTGAAAATTTGGTTTAATTTTGCAAAAAGTATTATTGAATCCATTCTTTTTTATTACCTCCCTTAATGATTTTGACAGTACAAGTTTGTGTGCAACATTGAAAGTAGCGCTTTTCTAACCATGTAATTATACATGAGCCGTGCCATGAGAAAACCAACATAGTGGCTTTGCGACCAGCATGGATCCAGACCAGCCTGCACATCCGCGCAGTCTGGTCAGGATCCATGCTGTTCAATTTCAAAGCCTATTGGAATTAGAGAAACTGTTAGTGGATGCACAGGCTGGTCTGGATCCATGCTGGTCGCAAAGCCACTATGTTGGTTTTCTCGTGGCGCGGCTCACATATCCACTGTTTTGACGGCTGCCTTATCTGTTTTTTAACGAAAAATTAAAAGCACCACACGGAACTTTTAGGACCTATTTATGGAACTATGCTAAATCTGAGAGGGTTTATAAAAGAAGTAAACATGATTACAAAAACAATCTCACCTTTCCAACTCAATTTTTCCTTTCATAAAACTTAATTTCAAGAACCTGCACAAATTCCTGCTTCGACACTGACAGTTTTATTCTACATAACCATACCTATCGGAACCTATAAATTGAGGTATGCTATTGGACAAGAACCAGTCTGAGAGATTATTGATTAATCCATGGACTGTTGTTTGCAGTTTATCACTAATTGTAACAAACTAAACAGGCAGAACAGTTATTATAACAATGGAATTTTCAACGACAATAGCAGTTTATATTGTAATTTCTATGAAAACTATATTGATTTTAGTTTTAGTGTGGACTTTAATATACCCCTGTAATAATTCTATAGGCATTACTTAATAACACAATTATACAAATATATATCTAGTAAGTGACAATGGCGAGGTACATGTATTTGAACCCGAGTTAATCAATACATGTCTATTATAGCTACAGGAAATGTTGGATATTCTTTTCACTATGTATTGAATCAAATCTGAAGGAAGACACTTTGGAAACACAGAATAAAACCAAGCAAAACTAGAGCTATCACTGATTTTTTTGTTAGGTTTTAACTTTGCACCAACACAATTACAGGTTATATGGCAACTTTCCAGCTTTAATGGTGGAGGAAGACCCAGGTGCCCCTCCATGCATTATTTCATCACAAGCAGGCACCTGGGTAGACCACCGAATGTGATTATTAAGCCGTGACATCACTAAAAGCCAAGTACTCTGCAAATTATCTTGAACAGGTAACCATTGATGCCAGTTTGCAGTGGATAATGGTAGCATCTAGTATTCAAATGTTATCTCCCTTTTCAATTTTTATTTAGTCTGAGTAACCATAAAATGTCACAGTTACTTCCCTTACATTTTATCCACCATTTGGATTGGATAATGTTAGTATACATTATTCTAAAGTTGTCTCCCTTCTCAATTTCAAAAAAGAAGAAACCTCAAAATCTACTAGTTTTTGGTGTTACTTCCCTTTTATTCTCAATAAAGATATTGGGATTTCTCTTTTTCCTTAGTCAAAATACTTTGCATTCTTTCATGAGCAGGGAATAGATTAATGAAAATAACTGTATTATATACTGTTACAAATAAACTTTGATAATGTGGCAGTTGACCTCAATACAATCAACACTGTTTATTTTCCAGTACAAGTAAATCCAATAATTGCTTTACAATAGATCTGTGACGGATTATCTTTGAACACCCCTGGACTTATTGAACTCAACTGCCACATTATTAATACACAACCATCAGAAGCTTTTTATTCAATCCTGTTTGTAATCCATAAAATTGTTGTATATATACAGTGTATAAAAACAACCATTATAAATTTATCAAAATAAAAACTGCATCAGTTAAAAGGGTACACAATGTGCCTATCACATATTCACATATTTATCTATGAACATTATAAAAATACATTAATTTCTTGTTAAGTTCTTAATTTCATACCTGTTGTCTCATCAGTATGTCAAAGGTTTGAATATTCGATTCACACAGTTGAAAGTACCATTAAATCCATTGTTTTTATTACCTTCCTTTATGATTCAAAAGTTTACAGAAACATTTTTTTTGTTTTTATTTTATGTTTTTATTTTAGAATTAACTTAAGTCTTATGGGTCAACTATTAGCAGCTGGAACTCTCTTTCCTGATCATGTTAATTTTGAACTAAAAATAAATGAGCTGTGCCATGGGAAAACCAACATAGTGGCTTTGCGACCAGCATGGATCCAGACCAGCCTGCGCATCCGCGCAGTCTGGTCAGGATCCATGCTGTTCGCTAACAGTTTCTTTAATTGTAATAGGCTTTGAAAGCGAACAGCATGGATCCTGACCAGACTGCGCGGATGCGCAGGCTGGTCTGGATCCATGCTGGTCGCAAAGCCACTATGTTGGTTTTCTCATGGCACGGCTCATATGTATTAACTCTGCAATTCTTTTGAATGTTTTTTTTTTTTACATCTTTAATTGCCAAACTGCATAAATTAATTCATATCTTTAAAAGACATTTATAACTTAACTACCAATAATGAATTTATATCTATTTTTTCTTCTTCGCCTTAATTCTATTAAATATTTTAATGTTATGTTAATTAAAAATATCACTGCCTACGTTATGGTCGAAAAAATATATATGACCAAATATTTTGGAAAAAGGAGGTGGGGAATGAAATCTAATAGGTTTATAACTCGGAGTCTTTTAATCAAAATATGATATGGCTGTTGGTTTTGAAGCACATAGATTTATTTCACAGATTATGCCTTTTGTACATAAAACCTTATAAAATCAGGATTAAGATTAAGTTTAAAGGATCTTATCTTTGAATGAATCAATAAACGCCACCAATCTGTCACACTTTAATAATTTATTTGGCATTTGAAATCTTGTCCTGAAAAATAAATATTTGAAGGGTGGTCAGACTTGATAAAACTGATCATAAATGATTTAATATTTCATAATTTTAATGAATCAGTCAGTCTGTTTAGACAATTACAGTACTTCTTAATCATAATTTTATTTTTAAAAAATTGTTGTTAAAGCAACAATCGATAATTTCTATTTAACCCTAACCCCGTTAAATTTCTATAATGAACTTGCCAATCTTTCAATTTGGACAGTTACCATTAACTGTTAAAAGGGGTTCTTACCTAAAAGATACTTAATGAATGGTGAACAGTGCAGATCTTGATCAGACTGCATGGATGTGATCATGATCCACACTGGTCGCAAAGGCAGAATCAATTGTGTCCAGCATGGTAATTATGCATTTTCTGTATGTGACATCAGCTTTCTGGTCTGGTACAAAAAGCCATATTGATTACCGGCCGAGATTTAACGAAATATAGTCACCAAATAACCTACAACGTTCGATTTTAATGCTTGTTTAAAATATTCAAAATCTGCTAATTTTTAATTAAAATACAAACATTAGTTCTTTGGCCATTTTTTTCAACCAATGGAGGTGGACTGCATCTCTGTGATTAAACCACTACTAATGGCCCATTTCTTTGATCTAGCCATTTATACTGATGGCCCATCTCTTCAATTAAACCATTACTGATGACCCATCTATTTGATTTAGCTACTACTGATGGCCCGTCCCTCTGATTTAGCTACTAATGATGACCAGTTTCTTTAATTTGGTGCCTGTTTCTCTAATTTAGCCACAGCTGAGGATCTTTCTCTTCAACTTAGCCACTAGTAGTGGTCTGTTTCCTTGATTTAACCAATACAGATGCCCCAACTCTTTGATTCTGTTTCTTTGATTTGGCCACAACTGAGGACCTTTTTCTTTGCTATAGTCATTAATAGTGTTTCTTTGAGTGAAGTGAATACAGATGGCCCATCTCTTTGACTTAGTGATGACCTGTTTCTTTAATTTGGCACCTGTTTCTCTGATCTTGCCACAAATGAGGACCTTTCCTTTTGATTTAGCCACTGGGAGTGGTCTATTTCTTTGATTTAACCAATACTGATGGTCTGTCATTACTGATGGCCTGTCTCTTCTACTTAACCACAGTATAAGGTTTGTAACATTTAATAAAATGGGACTTTTGAATCAGATTTTAGTTTAGATCATTTAAAAAAATATTTAGTTTACACCTCACAGTATTAAAAAAGTTTAAACATGATAATACTTAAGTCACATTTTTACATATATTTTAAGGTTCCCCAAAGGATGTTAATCAGTAAGTGTTGCCTTAACAATATGTAGAATATGACTGTCAATGCCAGATTATAATAAAGACATGAGCCGCGCCATAAGAAAATGCCTTGTGACCAGCATGGATCCAGACCAGCCTGAACATCCGCGCAGTCTAGTCAGGATACATGCTGTTCGCTAATGGGTTCTCTAATTGCGATAGACTTTGAAAGCGAACAGCATGGATCCTGACCAGACTGCGCAGATGCGCAGGCTGGTCTGGATCCATGCTGGTCGCAAAGCCACTATGTTGGTTTTCCCATGGCATGGCTCACATCAATATTTTAAAAGTAAATTATTAAAATCTAACACATTACCACAAATACATATACCTCTGTAATCTGTTTAATCTCATTAACTTTTGGCATAAGACCAATTTAATATAATTTTCAATTCCTCAAAAACCCACCAGTTGTATTCCATCTTTTTTTGTTTTCACATAATGAACTTCATATTCAGGGGCTCGCGGAGATTTTCGCACTTCACAAATATAATTAGATTTCATAGATCCAACGTTTTCTCCACTGCTGGTTATAGAAACACTCCTGATCATTTTTTCACGGGCTAGTTTCTGCCGCATGTCTATAGCTGTGCCGTCACCAACTAAATAATACTTTCTCAACGGCATAATATTATATAAACATTAAATAATAAAACTGACAATGTTCACTTTGTAAATATATATTTAGCCCATTATTTTCCATAATGATCGCAACATTTGATCTCCAATACAAACAGTGGTAATTTTGTCAAAGCAAGAAATTCGATGTCCTTGTCGTTAAAAATCCAATACATAGTGTCTACTGGGTACATATCAATAGTCGGTAACTACTATCCATAAATGATCATGTATTGACACGAAGCACTTCGGGTGTCTCCAATACACAAAGCAATTAATCGACTTTTAAATTAATGCAATACGTGGAGGAAGTTCTGTTTTATGGTCCAATCTTTTATCAGGGACGAAATTGTTTTTCATCACGAAACATACTTAAAACAAGATTTGTTACTATAGTTAGCAAATTAAACTAATAAAATCAGCAGACTAATTAAGCAGACTGACAAACCAGCAAATACTTTTCCTTATTAATCAATACTGTGAAATCATTCATTTGTTCTTCGGATTAAATTTTGCCCACTTACTCAAATGTAATTCCACGAAAAATTAATTCCCATAAATATTAACAATTTCACAATAAGTCTGTTGGCATTAGGTGACTTTGATAATTTTAAAATACAAAAAGACATAAACTTTTTTCTGCAATACCTGACATTGAATAAGAAAAACAGATATAAGCTGAATGTAGCAATATAATCCTAATGCAATGAGTTAAATATTATGATATATATAAATATTATCTATTTGTAAGAAACATTTTTGGTGAATTTTTAAGATGTAATTTTTACTTAGCATGAATAATATAAAGAATCTAATATATGTGAAAATGTCAGCAAATAAATTCTGCTCGTTTTTGTTGAAATTTAACTTTGTGCTAGGGACTGCCTGTCAACAGAAACCACCTTGTTTTAAAGACCACAACTTTAATTTCTAATTTAAACATTTACTGTGTATTTTGACCTGTGGAAAAAAAAGAAAACCGGTGGTCTTTATGCACAAGTTCGATTGTATATGACTGAAACGAGTTACATGTGAAACCCATTCAAATTAAGAGGGAGCATAAGGCAGTATAATAAAACGGAAAAATTTGTAGTTGATTGTAAAAAAAAATCAGTTTTATTGCTTTCCTTGTATAATTTTATCTAGCCATCTATACGGTATACAAAGTATTAAACTGTAAATTTGTTTTTTAAGTCACAATGTCATTCCATTTACAAACATTCAATGAAATATAAAACTCTTAATAAAAAGGAAGTATTGAAATTTCATTCCTTTCATTTTGATATAAAAAGGACGTATTGAAAATCTCACTCACTTTTTTTTAGAAAAACTTAAATGTTCTTTTTGTAGCTTTCATTTTATTCTTAAAGGTTTATGTTAATTTTAACTAATTTTCATACCTATATTTATAAGCCGGACCCATTACCTGCAAATTATTAATTTACATGTACACAAGTCACGTCTTTATCCCAAACCGTCTTCCAGGTTTCATGAAAAAAAAATCTTGTTCTTTTAAATTTAGTGAAGTGTCTGATGGATGGACAGACTGGTAGACAAAATAAATATGCATTGCATATGTTCCATTTTACTTTCTATCTATGTCCCAAGTTTTTAAGAAAAAATCTCTTGTACTTTTGAAGTTATGGGAGGATCCACCATTTTTGATTTACGGAAAGACTGACAGGTGGACAAAATGGACAGACAAAATAATCTTCTACCTATTTACCAAATTTCCTAAAAAATCACTTGTACAGTTTGATTTATGACAGAATACACATTTTTTGTCATATTTTTTGGACTATTTGTTACCATAGAAACCACGTTTATTGCCATAGCAACAAAAACTAGAAATGTGTCACAGACACGGATGCCCCCGCAACATGAGAAAGGTCACAGGCATGGTACTGCTCACAAACTAAAAGAAGGACCCTTGGCCCTATTTATTTACAAAAAAAAACAATATTGTAGGAAAACCAGAAAATTTAGTAATCTGTATATGTAGTGAAAATTGGCTAAAATCAACCAAGGACTGTGACCTTGACCTCTGACCTAGTCAAATGGTTGTTACGCATGACACATCGTCTATCCATGCTTATCATTTGTATCAAATTATATATTTTGAAATCGGACCATGCATGTCAAAGTTATGGCCCGGACACAAAGACCACTTATGTAGTGAAAATTGGCTAAGTTCAACCAAGGACTGTGACCTTGACCTTTGACCTAGTGAAATGGTTGTCATGCTTGACACATTGTCTATCCATGCTTATCATTTGTGTCAAATTATTCTGAAATCGAACCATGCATGTCAAAGTTATGGCCCAGTCATGAAGACCACTTATGTAGTTAAAATTGGCTAAGTTCAACCAAGGACTGTGACCTTGACCTTTGAGCTAGTGAAATGGTTATTATGCATGACACATTGTCTATTCATGCTTATCATTTGTGTCATATTATTCTTAAATTGGACCATGCATGTCAAAGTTATGGCCTGGACACGAACACCACCCTTTCCCAAATACACAAACAAACACACAAACATACACACAAACAAACAAACAAACAAACACACACACGGACAGGGGTAACACTATATGCCCCCGCCCCTCCCATTTTATGGTGGGGGCATAATAAAAGTAAAAGTTTCATGAAAAAAAATATTGTACTAGGATTCTTCTCTGCCATTTTTAGGGGTCATATTTTTTTGTAAATCTATTAATTAAATAACCACAGTTTTTACCAAAACAGAAAAATAAAAGGATGTGCTTATTCTCTGTATTGCCAATAATATTCTAAAAACCAAGTTTCTTGAAAAATATCTAGTACTTTAAAGTTATTGCAGAATCCCACTTTGTGTGACAGGCCAAACCATAAGTCTCCTCGTGGAACTCCGGTAGGGGACAAATAAAGTCATATTGTCTACACTGGTTCACTGTATACCTCTATATAAATGCTCCCCAGACCCCACCCATCCACACCCTATACTGTAATAAAAACAAGAGGACCATGATGGTCCTGAATCGCTCACCTGTCCCAACATGACCCAGTTTTGAACTGAGTATGACATCGTCTTTTTTCTATTATTTGACATAGTGACCTAGTTTTTGAGCTCATGTGACCCAGTTTTGAACCTGACCTAGATATCATCAAGATGAACATTCAGACCAACTTTCATACAGATCCCATGAAAAATATGGCCTCTAGAGAGGTCACAAGGTTTTTTCATTATTTGACCTACTGACCTAGTTATTGATGGCACGTGACCCAGTTTCAAACTTGACCTAGATATCATCAAGATGAACATTCTGACCGATTTTCATGAAGATCCATTCAAAAGTATGGCCTCTAGAGAGGTCACAAGCTTTTTCTATTTTTAGACCTAATGACCTAGTTTTTGACTGCAGCTGACCCAGATTCAAACTTGACCTAGATATCATCAAGATGAACATTCAGACCAACTTTCATACAGATCCCATGAAAAATATGGCCTCTAGAGAGGTCACAAGGTTTTTCTATTATTTGACCTACTGACCTAGTTTTTGATGGCACATGACCCAGTTTCAAACTTGACCTAGATATCATCAAGGTGAACATTCTGACCAATTTTCATGAAGATCTTGTGAAAAATATGGCCTCTAGAGAGGTCACAAGGTTTTTCTATTTTTAGACCTACTGACCTAGTTTTTGACCACAGTTGACCCAGTTTCGAACTTGGCCTAGATATCATCAAGATGAACATTCAGACCTACCTTCATACAGTTCCCATGAAAAATATGGCTTCTAGAGAGGTCACAAGGTTTTTTTATTATTTGACCTACTGACCTAGTTATTGATGGCACGTGACCCAGTTTCAAACTTGACCTAGATATCATCAAAGTGAACATTCTGACCAATTTTCATGAAGATCCATTCAAAAGTATGACCTCTAGAGAGGTCACAAGCTTTTTCTATTTTTAGACCTAATGACCCAGTTTTTCATCGCAGCTGACCAGTTTCGAACTTGACCTAGATATCATCAAGATGAACATTCACACCAACTTTCATACAGATCCCATGAAAAATATGGCCTCTAGAGAGGTCACAAGGTTTTTCTATTATTTGACCTACTGACCTAGTTTTTGAAGGCACGTGACCCAGTTTCAAACTTTACCTAGATAGCATCAAGATGAACATTCTGACCAATTTTCATGAAGATCTTGTGAAAAATGCGGCCTCTAGAGAGGTCACAAGGTTTTTCTATTTTTAGACCTACTGACCTAGTTTTTGACCGCACGTGACCCAGTTTCGATCTTGACCTAGATATCATCAAGATGAACATTCTGACCAACTTTCGTAAAGATCCCATGAAAAATGTGACCTCTAGAGAGGTCACAAGCAAAAGTTTACGCACGCACGGACGGACGCACGGACGGACGACGGACGCTGCGCGATCACAAAAGCTCACACTGTCACTTTGTGACATGTGAGCTAAAAATAAATATTAACCCTTATCATGCTGGACATGACTGATTCTGCCTTTGCGACCAGTGTAGATCATGATCAGACTACATATCCGTGTAGTCTGATCATGATCTACACTGTTTGCTATTCAGTCAGTATTTATTTGGTATGCAACAGTTAATGGTACTGTCCAAATTGAAAGATGGATCTGTTCATTATAGAAATTTAGCAGGGTAAGGGTTAAGTTATGTTTATTTCAGCATTATATTGGTAAAAATTGTTAAAATTCATTCAACAGAAGAACTTTTTTTGAAACTGGGCTCCTAAATACCATCCCCTTTTTCAAAATGCAATGCCAATCAGGGTGTTTATTCCTGGGTATATGGTATTAAGAGATATTTGGTAATGAAATGATTTTTACTACCGGTATAACTCTAATAGAAAAGCTCATTAGCATTATTAATTAATGAAATGTTTAGGAGCTTCATCATTTTCATTAATTTTTAACGAATTGATACATTTTAACCATTGAGATGAGAATATAACCACAACAACAACTATACCAATAAACACCAGTAAAAAATCTGTCAGTATTTAATCCTTACAGAGAAGAAAAATTGGGGTAAAAATCAATCTGCCTGTTTTATTAGAAAAATAAGTAAAGAAAAAAAATTCATACTGCCTTTTGAAAAAAAAAGTTTCAATACTATTATATAAATGAGGTGTAAATTGTGAACGATCAACTGTCAAATGCTTCAATCAATACTAGCCGTTCGTAACGTGATCAAACGTTAACGATTTTTCAAAATCAATTTTAATTGGCGGTCTACCATACAGTACATTTACTTATCTCTGGGGATATTTAATTTTGGAAGCTATTTCAATAAACACACATCTTAATATTGACGAAATTATATGAATATCAAATACAGCGCATATTAATTTATGGTATGGGCAGTCACAATCTGGAACAAGTATCTATCAATCATAAAATGGTTCAACCAGGTTACCGGTAAGTTGATATAAGATAAAATGAAAGAAGAATATAGCAAAAAAATTACCTTTCAGGTTTTAAGAATACAAAATCCAGACTGAACCATACAAAAATTAAGGGTAAGATTATATTAGATTGGATCTTTATTACATAACCAATATAAAACTTGAATGAAATTTATATTGTCTGATAAGGTACAGGGGTGAAACCAGGTATTGATTCTCTAATCGGGGTGTTTGGGTACTTAGTTGCTATGCAACAAACATCATAGTACAAGACTTGTAGAGTTACCTCCCTTGGAAAGACATACAAATAGACAATCTTTATGTATCTTAAAACAATTTTTTAACCAAGTTTATATATGCGAATTTATTTACATTAAGGAAATATCAAATATACAAAAGCAAACATAAAACTTTCAATGACTGTATGACAAATATTCAGTTTAATTGAAGGAAAGATGTCAGTCAATTTTTTAGATTAAGAAAGAAGGGTCCTTTTTTATTTCTTTAAAATGAACAGCAAAAAAATAAGAAATAAACAAAGCAGAAGAAGAGGTCCCAGATGCAATGGTAACACCGTCTGACTATGGAACCAGGGGCTGTGAGTTCAAGCCTCAGCTTCTCAAATAAAAGAGCTGTCACAGGAATCAGTGTGCTCAGCTATTTGGATGCGGGATCATAAAATTGGGTACAGCAGTGGAAGCTGAAGCTCTCAAAGAAGTGTTTGATTTCAATGTGGATGACAACATTTGACATTAGCTTAAGCCCCTGTCAAATGTATCAAAACATTAAGTATAAAAGGGACATGATTCATGGAAATTTCTACAAGAGCAACACACCATTTGTCATATCAAGTGGCTTAATATATGAAAATATCTAAAAAATTTGAAAATCTCTACAAACACAAGTCTTGTGGAGATGTTTAAAATGATGTATAATTTATATGAGGCTCTTGCAAAATAAAGCCACAATGCTAGGAGAATCTTGGTATGGATTTGGTGGATCAAACTGTAAAGGCCATTAAAATCTTTATGAAGAACCACTCACTTCAGCATTGGTGGCTAGAGAACCAACCCTGCCTTTAACAATTCATGTGGTCCCCATATGTTTTCCATATATTCTCTATTTGGATCACCTTGGACAACTCAAGACATTTTGCTCATCCCCTTTTTGACTCAGAGTATGTTTATTTTGCGATACTTTAGAGTCATTGTTGTTTCCATTCAAAATCGCACTTGCAAGATTGCATTCCGAGATTGATTTCTAATTACTGTTTATAACCATGGGCCCTGTTTATTATAGTTTTTCTAACATGATGTGTAACATTTCCTTTAAACATACATGGAATGAGTATTTCATTCTACAATAAAATACACTAGTCTTGTGAGTTACATTTTACCCACTATGATTGAAACCCAGATACTCTAAAGATGATTTTTATAAGCACTTGTGCTGTATATTTCATTCACATATTAAATATAGGGGCACATTTATTATTCCTGAAGTCAAAAGCTACCAATAGAATTGTAATGTCCATGTAACTTCCAAGATACTTATAAGTAGAACTTGCATTTTTAATGGCATATGGTAACGGTATTCATTTATTCTAAAGACTCTTACTTTGTTAAAATCAGTTAGTTTTTCTAAAAATGTTTAATTAAAATCCAATCAATTGTATAGCAGAGCTACTGCCGAAAACATGTAATCTGGACAGACAAAAATTCAGTAAACGTCTACACATACCATATATGGAGAAATTATCATTAGCACAGCCTGTAGTACAGTATCAAGAAACAAGAGCTGTCTGTAAGACAGCCAATACTCAACTATTTGAACTGTCCCAGAAGCAGGAACATTACCCTAGATGTTAAAATATCTATAGAGTTTCAATCCAGTATCTGCATTAGTTTTGGAGATAGTAACTTGCATACAAAACTTTAACCAGGATTGTCCAAGTACAAAAGAGGGCATAATTGGGTCAAAATGCACATCATACTTTGAGTCTTATAACCCTGAAGACACATGTGAAGTTTCAATTCAATATCTACATTAGTTCTAGAGACAGTAACTTGCATGCAAAACTTTAACCAAGACCTTCTAAGTCCAAAAGGGGCATAATTAGGCCAAAATGCATGTCAGGTATGGGACTTGATCTTGTGAGGTTGGTTATTTACCAAGAAAAAGAAAATAAAACTTTCAAATCTATATTCCTTTAAATAATAGCTATATGTACTTGCATGCAAAACTTTAACCAGGATTTTCTAAGTCCAAAAGGGGGCATAATTTGGCTAAAATGCATGTGATAGTTTTGGGACTTGATGCTATCACCTAGTTTTATAACCCCAAAGACATACGTGAAGTTTCAATTCAATATCTACATTCGTTTTGGAGATAGTAACCTGCATGCAAAACTTTAACCAGGACTTTTTAAAGTTCAAAAAGGGGCATAATTTGGCCAAGATACATGTCCGAGTAATGGAACTTGACTCAAGGAGGTTAGTAATTGACCTAGAACAGGAGAAAATAAGTTTGAAAGCTATATGCCTTTAAATGATAGCTATATGTACTTGTATATAGATGTACTTGCATACAAAACTTTAATCAAAGTGTGATGCTGACACTGATGAGGGTGAGGGCGAGGGTGCCAGGGTGAGTAGAATAGCCAGACTATTCTTTGAATAACCAAGCTAAAAATCAGTAAAACTGATGGATGCTTCCCGAAAATGTTTTATTGCTTATTATAAGAACAAAAGTGGAATTCACTTACTGGGCACATAATTATAGTTTACTATGGCTGAATAATCAAAAGGGAAATTACTCATTGAAAAATCATCCCAAGGGAACAAGAAGACAATAATTATGCATACCTCCTTTTGAGGGTTAAGCATCAAACGAATTTCAGCTGAATTCCAGCTGGTGGTTGCTGAGAAATACTCCTGACAAGGATAGGGCTACATTGGTTGCAGACGAATACTACAGACAAGAAATGGTACTATAGTATACTTATGTTCAATAACCAAATGGTAATAACTCTGTGAAAAACTCATCCGACCAGAACACAAAGATAATATGAGCCACGCCATGAGAAAATCAAGATAGTGGCTTTGCGACCAGCATGGATCCAGACCAGCCTGCGCCTCCGGGCAGTCTGGTCAGGATCCATGCTGTTCGCTAACGGTTTTTCTAATTGCAGTAGGCTTTAAAAGCGAACGGTGTGGATCCTGACCAGACTGCGTGGATGCGCAGGCTGGTCTGGATCCATGCTGGTCGCAAACCCACTATGTTGATTTTCTCATGGCGCGGCTCATATGTGCATTTCCTTTTGATAGTAAAGCTTCCTAGATTCCATTTTCAGCGTTGCTGAAAAATATTCTGGATAAGAATTGGTGGACAGACAGATGGATTAACTAAGTGGCAACCATAAGCTTCCTCTTTGGCCAGCATAATAAATTCTGGAAACCAACTAATTCCAATAAACAAATGAGCCGCGCCATGAGAAAACCAACATAGTGGCTTTGCGACCAGCATGGATCCAGACCAGCCTGCACGGATCAGGATCCATGCTGTTTGCTAACAGTTTCTCTGATTGCAATAGGCTTTGAAAGTGAACAGCATGGATCCTGACCAGACTGCGCAGATGCGCAGGCTGGTCTGGATCCATGCTGGTCGCAAAGCCACTATGTTGGTTTTCTCATGGCGCGACTCAAATTACTCTTCAGACATACAAAATTAATGTTGATTTTAAGAGTTATAACTAAACCAGCAGTGAAATTACAAATTCGGAAGGTTTATACAACTGTGGAAAAAACAAGGCAAAACATGTAATATTTAACAGTTTAATGCAAACATAACTACAAGTTAACATAGAATAATCAGATCTCCTAAAAGATAATGCTAAATCCAGTATTTTGGAATGATATCTCGTACAAAAAGAGCAAAACACCTAGATAAAGACAATATTAATCTATAACCTACAAACAAATCCCGTCCAATTCTGCCAATTTCCTTCCTTTTACATGATAAATGCATATTATAAACACTTGGCAGTATTAACTCAACTTTGGAAATGCAGTTCATTTACATTCTTACAATCAGCCAATATTTTATGATAAGTTTTGTATCATAAATGAACTACATTAAAACACATAAATATATAAAGGGTATACCTTTACATTCATTAAAGGGAAATTAAGTATTAAAAATAGTTAAAACTGCACATTTCTGCTAATTAAACAAGTGCTAATGTATTATGTCTGCCTGTATGCAATTTGTGCTAAAAGTAACGCAATATATTCCCATTATCATGATACATGTGTATTATGACTGATTTCAAATACAAGTCGGTAGAATTTTATACCCTGATTTAACACTAATGTATATTGCATAAATATTTTTCTTTCATTGTTCTGTACTGTAGCTTAAATTATCTCCCCTCCTACAAGTTTCCATCATTTGTAATGTTTAACCCTTACCATGCTAAATTTCTATAATGAACTTGTCCATCTTCCAATTTGGACAGTACCATTAACTGTTATAAGGGGTGCTTACCAAAAACATACTGGGAGAATGGCAAACAGTGCAGATCATGATCAGACTGCAAGGATGTGCAGGCTGACGATGATCTACACTGGTCGCAAAGGCAGAAGACCAAATTGTCTCCAACATGATAAGGATCAAAACAAAACAGCTACCATATCGCAAAGTCAGATTAATTTGGAAATATTAAAATATATGAAAGCTAGTCAGTTGAAATCATTTTATGACCTGTTGTACAGCGGATACAAAATATACTCATTTAATTAATAATATTCCTGTGAATATTTTCTCTCTTTATGTCAAAGAAGATACAACAAACAAATAATTGATTCTTAACAACATAAATAAACGTGAAATATATCCAAGGTAGAGTAAAAATATCTAAAAAAGATATTTTATTGAGTTAAAGGAGCATTTAGCATACAAAGCCTAGGCTATAAGAAATTTTTTGATTACAAAAGTGCCACTGTTTTGCAAAGCTATGTGCAGTTTTGATTAATAATAAAGTTTCTAAACTAATGGACTTGGTGCAGCATTCTAATAAAAGAACAGTGCAAGTTAATTCAAAGAGGTTTGTATGAACATTTTATACTCTGCAACAATGACTTTTTCCTTCTTTTTTTTTAACAATCTCACTATAAACAAAAGAACAAAAGAAAAAAAAGTTGAATGAAATTAAAACTTTTCTTTTTGATAACAACTAGCAAAATGTTAAATAATGTATTGAGAAAATATTTATTCTAAAAATAAATATAAAAAAAAAATAATTATGTCCAATTGTTCAGAAAAGTAATTTAAATTAAAAGTGCTACACTCATAGCAACTGGTAACAAAAAGGTTAAAATGTGACCTACTGGTACATTGTGTCAATTTATCTTTTAACATAACCAGATTTTTTAAAATCACATGTTTATTTTTACTTACTGCAATACTTTAAGGAAAGAATCAAATGTTCAATACAATATATGAGCCTCGCCATGAGAAAACCAACACAGTGGTTTTGCAACTATCTGCGCAGTCTGGTCAGGATCCATGTTGTTCACTAATGGTTTCTCTAATTGCAATAGGCTTTGAAAGCGAACAGCATGGATCCTGACCAGACTGCGCGGATGCGCAGGCTGGTCTGGATCCATGCTGGTCGCAAAGCTACTATGTTGGTTTTCTCATGGCACGGCTCATATTATATAAATATAGAATATACAGAATAGATACATATTTCATTTCGCCATTACAGGTGACTAGACTTACTTAAAATTTAAGAATTTTTTAAAAAGCAAAAGATTATACATCATGCAGCATAAATTTCTAGCAAATAATGTAATTGAACCTCGACATGAGAAAACCAACATAGTGTGTTTGCAACCAGCATGGATCCAGACCAGCCTGCACATCCGTGTAGTCTGGTCAGGATCCATGCTGTTCGCTAACAGTTTCTCTAATTGCAATAGTCTTTGAAAGCAAACATTATGGATCCTGACCAGACTGCACGGATGCACAGGCTGGTCTGGATCCATGCTAGTCGCAAATGCACTATGCTGGTTTTCTCATGGTGCGGCTCATATATATCATATATATATAGAGGATAATTGTTGGTTTCGGTGTAATATCACGTTATAATTTCACCGAGTGGGCACCAAAAGTGATATTTTCACGAGTGGCGCAGCCACGAGTGAAAATAACAACTTTTGGTGTTCACGAGTGAAATTACCGTGATATTACATCGATACCAACAATTTTTCTGTTTATTTTATGTCTAAAACTCTACTTTTGTTGTGTTTATTTCAATAAAATGTCGAAATTTGCGGGAATCATGGAAATCACAATGCAAACGTCATGTTTAAGACCAGCTGCATCATTGTTTCGGTTTCATGCTCGTAACATTTTCGTTAATCGGCATATCAGCATTATGATCTCAACTGAGATGCGCACGTTGGATTCCATCAGTGAAATTCACCTGTTGTTTTCATAAGCCTCAAATATCATAAAATAAATTATATATTTATATAAAATATGGTTTGATATGACGAAGTGATAAAAATATGTTCCCACCATTTTTGCTGACTGGTAACAGTAAAAATTAAGCCATACATTGAAATCAATACATATAAAATTTTCAGTAGAGAAATAATATGTGATATTTAAAGTACCAAATATTTAATGACGATGGGAAATTTCTGTGCGATGATGTATACACTGTACTTTCTCCGGTATAAACTGGAAGCATGGGCTGTTCCATACCGCTACACAGGAACACATAACCGTGCAAAAATTACTGTCTGGTATTACGGGGCCACTACCTTCTCTGAGATGAATTTCTTGAAGAGGTGAAATAAGAATATTTTTGTGTCCAGTCACACCTGTGCAAAGAGCACCTGCAACCACCTGGCTCAAAAGACTGCAAGTTAAAAACATTTTAAGGGTACTTTCGAACCTGTATATAAAGACCATTCCTAGGAAAACTAAAAAATAGTCCATATACAGGCAGTCTTTATTTTAAGATACTGCCACTGTTCAACAGAAATGAAACAGGTGGTTTTTAGAGCCAGGTGGGTCCTATCTGCAGATGGCATTAAGCACAGAGCTGACTGAATTTTAGCCACTGAATAATGGACAATCTGAAAACAAGGACCTTTTTTTTCTAAACTTACTGATAGTTCTAAAATACTGTATTTCTCTCAAATAATATCTATGCCCCAGGTGTTAAGAGTTTCTCTGGATTAGCATCTGGTAAGCACATGGACTAAATTAATTAAAGTGTCAATATATACATTTTTTACTGAGACAGAGACATGACATTCTAGGCCTACATATAAAACTGAGCATGCAAATTATAATACTGAATATATATCATGAAATATAGACATTACAGAAATAATTTAAAATGCATCAAATAAAATTAAAGACTTTTACTTATTTGGTCTAACACCACACAATAATTCATTACATTTCAGTAAATATGAACTTTATAGTCTGGGAGGTCATAAAAAACTGTGAAACAGACCTCTGTACCTTCTGATCTGGACTGCATATTAACATTTTTGGTCTGCAAAGTCCATTAACTGCATATGATCTCAATGCTATGTTTAATCTATTCAACGACAAAAAAGGCAAACAAAAACCTCTACCCTACAGTATAAATATATAATCTCAAGCACTTAAATAAAAGACCTACTGCTTAATATAATGTTATGTGTACCTATTGCAACTTAAAAGAAACTCTGTGTAAAAAAATGCAATAAAGTTTTAAAAGTGAATAAAAGTATAAAAAAATGTCTATTCTAATTTCTAAATAGCCAAACACACTTAAGAAATCAATTCCTATTGCTAATCATGGTGTTTGTATTTCTAACATATATGTTGTAGTCTAGGAAATGTCCCATACCTCTTCTGTATACCTGCACACAAACATACAGACAGCTGAACGTAATACTATCGTAGCTCCTTCTTTATTTAATAAGAGTTACGACAGTTTTTCATTTACCTTTCAATATAGATATCATTCTACGCAGCTGTTGTCTGCATTTACTTGCAAATATTTGCTTCTCAGAATATGGACTTTAACATCAAAAACTCTTCTATCAAATTACAATAACAAAGACACCTCTCAGACCTACATGTATAAGTTAAGGCCATTTCACATTATACACCAAACCCATGCCATTCCTTTTTTTGCTGTAATCGACTAGAACTTTCCCATATAATTATGCCAAATTTTTATCCAAATCTCTGGGCAAAAAATGTGTAAATAGACCATCTTGTGGAAAAATGTGACATTCACGACTTTTCAGACCAAAGTCAGTCACCCAACTAGGATTTCAGTTTTTTTTTTTTTTACTTTTCAGTTCGGTTTTGGAGTATAATGTAAAATGGCCCACTGATCATAATGCATTCTAATTTTTTGGGTTCGGTCCGAGTTCAGTGTACATGTGAAATGACCTATACCCCAACTTACAATCACATTAAAATTTATAGGAAGATGTCCCTTTTACACCAAGATATCATTAAAACTCCTAGATTTCAGATCAGATTATTATAAATATGCCTTTTACACAATCACAAATATACCATACATGCATTTATAATGATATATAAGTAAACCATTTTGGGCCTATTTACAGTCAAACCAACTATGCTTAAGACCACCTTTGAACAGAGACCATGAGTTTCATTTTCTATTTAAAACTCTACGGTGTATGCTAACAAGGAATAAAGATCACCCATAAATAAAGCCTATGCTTTCTAAATAAAGACCAAGTTTCTAAAATAATGACCAAGTTTTCTAAACAATGACCAACTTACCTAATAAAGACTAAGTTTTGGCTCTCCCAAACACAGGTTTGATTGTATTTTGTTTCTGTTTTAAAAAAGTCTTTTTGTTTACAAAAAAATCAACTGGTTATAACACTGATCAGCTGAAATAACAGAGTCCAAGGATATCAAAAGTTGAACTTCTTCAGTGGAAACAACTCAACTTCTCAAAATGAAACAGAAGTTGAAAGCAATCCCACTAAGTCCATGCCAATTATCTACCAAAAATCAAGCACTTTCTTCAGTGATCAAACTTGTGACTCTAGTTTGATATAAAACTGTTCTCCTAATTTAGAGAGCTAAGTGGTCAAGTGCTCTTGAATAAAAGTTAAACAAAGGCTATAAATCTGAGTTAGGAGACCAGTCTAAAAACTCAAGCATCTGATTGGCTGATTTTGAAATCAATTTTGAATCTAACCAATGGCAATGTTGCTTTCTGCGACTGGTCTCCAAACTATTTTATAACCTTAAAGTCTGCTCTTGAAAAAATATTTCTAAAATTTGGTCCAATAAAAGGGAAAATATCACAGATACTTTATATAAACATAACAATAAAAGAAATATTTTCATATATATAAACATCTATCACACTTTATATATAAAACATTCATTTCAAAAGCACATGACTTGGTCTATATCTACACAATTTAATTTTAAACCACAACAAACATAGAAACATGAACACTTCACATGCTTAAATTCACATGTAACTTATCACAATAATTATTAAAGCATTTAAAACAAAAATCTTTCAAAAAGAAAGAAAAAAACCAGCCATCTTGAGTAAGAATTTCTGAAGGCCACAGGTGTTGAGCTATTTTCAATAGGTCCCTGGTGTGCAAAGAATACACAGTATCTTTGTTGTTTATTTCTGAAATACCAGAAGCTTTCCTTGTACAAATTTCTTCTGGCATTCATGTTATTTAATTTATTTTATAACGAATGAGATAGATAGTACAAGGACATGTTTATTAAATATAGAAAAAAGATTATTAACTCATTTTCACATTGTTCAGTTTAACTTACAAACTCGACTGCACCTGGAATCCACCCTTCTAGCTGAGAATAATTTCGTTAAAAATATTCTCTTCAAGCCAGAAAATATCTGTGAACATCATACATTGACATCATTGAATGTAAAGAAGTTTTAATATACAGGCCAAATACACTCATGCCATGCTTTTTCATGAAGAAACTGGGTAATCACGTAAAACATGTCTAATCATGTAAAGAACAAGAAATGTGCTAAAATGCAGAAACTTCAATGAGTGAGGTATTACCCTCAAGGCTGCCCACTTTGTGCTGTGAGGACCTGCTTCCTTTGGAATTATGGGTACTCTGAGAATCCTTGGACTTGGCGGACTTATCAGATGCACTGGAGGACGATGACGAAACTGAATCTTTTGACCTAGAAAGTTCTTTTGACCTTGCTGAGAGTCAGGCAGAAAAAATCGCTTTGCTTTAAAATCGTCGACTAAACATTAAATTCAATCGTCAAGTCGTTCCCGCTATTAGCGCTTTGCGTAAATCTTTAGATGTTTGGAGGTACCTTTCTCTGTGCTATTTCATCTTCAAGGAGTGTTATATCATGTTCACTGATGGGCCAATTTGCCTCCTGGAGGGCTCTCATGAACCAGCTGCGATTGTTTATGAAAGAAACTGGGGACCGTCATATCAACCGAACAGCTGATAAACATGAAAAAATGTAACCCTATTATTCACCCTGTGACAAGTAAGGATGTCTGCACATGTTTGTTAAAAAGATCAAGAAGAAAAATGATTGTTAGATTAAAGTTTAACGCTATTTTTCAACAGTATTTTAATTACATATTATTATTGTCAGCTAATTTTTTGGTGTTCTTCAACTCTGTACCAGAAATAACAAATACTGTGCAAATAACTGACAACAGCCCACCCGCTTAGCTCAGTAGGTAAGAGCCTTGGTCTATGGATCTCGGGGTCGCGAATTCGATCCTCGGGTGGGGCGTATGTTCTCCGTGACTTTTTGATAAACGACACTGTGTCTAAATCATTAGTCCTCCACCTCCGATTCATGTGGGGAAGTTGGCAGTTAACTGCGGAGAACAGGTTTGTACTGGTACAGAATCCAGGAATACTGGTTAGGTTAATGCCCGCCGTTACATAACTGAAATACTGTTGAAAAATGGCGTTTTAAACCCAAAACAAACAAAAATAACTGACAACTTCTCCACATGAATCACAGGCAGCAGAGGTGGGACGTGAGGAACAGATTTTGAGCGTAAAGTGTTCTGTATAATTATCTTGTACATTTACCTAGTCTTGGAACTAGCTCTTAGTAACTAGAGCTCGCAGTCTCTTAATTCATAGTGTCATGCTCTCTCTACTGTGTTAACTGGATACACAGCATATCAATGTGCCCACAATATACCATCATGTCCACAATAGATCAGTGTGTCCACAGTATATCAATGCATCCACAGTATATCAATGTGTTTAAAGTATATCAACATAACAATAGTATATAAATGTATCCACAATATATCTTTGTGCTCGCAGTATATCTATAGATCCACAATATATCACTGTGTTCAGAGTGTATCAATGTGTCTGCGATATATGTTTGGGATCACAGCATATTCTATGGTTCCACAGTATATCACTGTGTCCACAGTATATCAGCATGTCTACAGCATATAGATCTATAGTATATCAATGTGTCCACAGTATATCAATGTGTCCACAGTATATCAGCATGTCTATAAAATATAGATCTATAGTATATCAATGTGTCTGCAGTATATCAATGTGTCCACAGTATATCAGAATGTCTACATCATATCTATAGATCCAAAGTATATCAATGTGTCCACAGTATATCAGAATGTCTACATCATATCTATAGATCCAAAGTATATCAATGTGTCTACAGTATATCAATGTGTTCACAGTATATCAATGTGTCCACCATATATCTATGTGTCCACAGTATATCAATGTGTCCACAGTATATCAATGTGGAGGACAAACAAAAAGTTAAGCACTTACTCTTCATCCCTTATATCTTTTGGAACAGCGTCCCATACCAGTGCATCCAGTCGTCTGTGTGAAAAAAATTAAAATGTAATATCATATTCTAATTATCTATTAAATTTAAGGCACCTGTCAAAGAAACTGTAGATGAGTTTCCATTTAAAAAAAACCAAAAACATATCTAAACATTCTCATTGACAGATATATTATTCATATTACTTCATGAAATTGACAATATTTCTTTCATATCATAAGGATTTTGCGGGAACTTTCATATTTCAGTATCAAGACAATTCTGACATTCTGAAAAGTGACTACAACAGTTACTGTATATTAAACTATACCTATTAAACAGGCCTAAAACTCTGTCCAGTTTTTCCTCATAAGCCTTCAGGTTGACTCCGTTAGGGTTGATCAACTTGATCGGTTGTCTCGACTTGTTTGAAACATGTGCTATTGGTAGAACCTGTAAATAATGGGGATATTGTTAGAAATAAAGGAAAACAAGAGGGCCATGATGGCCCTATATCGCTCACCTGTTATCATTGCACTTGAGGACAAGAAGGTCCTCAGTAAAATATCAAAGTCCAATGGACAGGAACAACAAAGGGAAGAAATTTAACCAAAAAGAAAAAAAAATTCTTACAAGGTATAGATATGTCAAAATACACCTAAAAATTGGAGGTACCATCCATGTTGTACCACAGAAAAGTGGTCTCGGTTTTTCCCTACGGCCAATAGTAAAAAAGTTACTAAAAATAAGCTATTTATAGTAACGTAAAAGGGAAGTAATTCAAAAAATATTTATTGTAAGTGAACAAAAGAAGGATCTGCCAAATAAATCTGTTGACATAAATGAAACTTCAGATCAGTATCTTAATTAGTTATGAAGATATACCCATTTTAATTTGAAATAAAGGGAGGTAATTTGACATAAAACCAGTCCATAGTTATCTACCCTGATTGTCTCTGTCCAACTAATAACAATAATGAAATTTCAAATAAGTCCTATAAGTACTTATGGATATAAATCCATTTTGATTACAATCAGGGGAGGTAATCAGATATAAAATAACTCTGGAACCTACGATTGGATCTGATTTGTCATGGAATCCAAGATTTATTGTTGTTGAAGATATTTTGGAAGTTTGTATCATATAAAACCATAAATGAAGTCTCTATATGACTGCAAAAGCCAAAATAGCCAATTTTGGACCTTTAAGGGGCCATAACTCTGGAACCCATGATGGAATCTGGCCAGTTGATGAAAGGAAGCAAGATCTCGTTGTGATACAAGTTGTGTGCAAGTTTGGTTAAAATCAAATCATAAATGAAGCTGCTATTGTGCAGACAAGGTCAAAATAGCTAATTTTGGCCTTTTCAGGGGCCATAACTCTGGAACCCATTGTGGGATCTGGTCGGATCAAGAAAGGAACTGAGATCTTATGGTGACACAAGTTTTGTGCAAGTTTGATTAAATTCAAATCATAAATGAAGCTGCTATTGTGCAGACAAGGTCAAAATAGCTAATTTTGGCCTTTTCAGGGGCCATCACTCTGGAACCCATAATGGAATCTCGCCAGTTCAAGAAAGGAACCAAGATTTTATGGTGATACAAGTTGTGTGCAAGTTTGGTTAAATTCAAATCATAAATGAAGCTGCTATTGTGCAGACAAGGTCAAAACAGCTAATTTTGGCCCTTTAAGGGGCCCTAACTCTGGAGCCCATAATGGAATCTGGCCAGTTCAAGAAAGGAACCAAGATCTCGTGGTGATACAAGTTGTGTGCCAGTTTGGTAAAAATCAAATCATAAATAAAGCTGCTATTGTGCAGACAATGTCAAAATAGCTAATTTTGGCCCTTTCAGGGGCCATAACTCTGGAACCCATAATGGGATCTGGCCAGTTCAAGAAAGGAACCGTGACCTTATGGTGATACAAGTTGTGTGCAAGTTTGGTTAAAATAAAATCATAAATGAAACACTATCATGCAGACAAGGAATTGTTGACGGGCGCACGGACGGACGGACTGACGACGGACGAAGGGTGATCACAAAAGCTCACCTTGTCACTATGTGACAGGTGAGCTAAAAAATGATGGAAAGATTGATGGAAATAATGGAAAAATTGAACAAATTTATAATGGGACTGTTCTAAGATACATAGCTCTTACGTTAATAACTTAAACATATTACATATTTTTCAGTGAAATACCAAAATATTATGACAAAATATATTATCTGGTATTTTCACACAGTTTCATATGTAAAAAAATTACATATTAATTGTGTAAAAAAATGAAATGTGTCTGTTTTACAATTTCACTCCTGAAAACCATAAATTGAGCCACACCATGAGAAAACCAACACAGTGGCTTTGCGACCAGCATGGATCCAGACCAGCCTGCGCATCCACGCAGTCTGGTCAGGATCCATGCTGTTCGCTTTCAAAGCCTATTACAATTACAGAAACCCTTAGCGAACAGCATGGATCCTGACCAGACTGCGCGGATGCGCAGGCTGGTCTGGATCCATGCTGGTTTCAAAGCCACTATGTTGGTTTTCTCATGGCGCAGCTCATATATCAAGCATATTTTCTGAACATTTAAATACAGCTAGCACAGACCTCTGGTTAACTCATTTATTTGCAAATCAAAAATACTACATTATACAGTCTTATGAAATAAGAAATAGATAAACACTGACTTACCTCATCAAAAACTTTTGCCAGCACATGCTTATCGAGTATAGGAACATATTTAGATCGGTGTGGTATCATTGTGGGTGCCAGGGCGTCCAGTAATGTCAGTTTCCTAGCAACAAGGCCATTTCTCTGTAACCACTGCTTGCTTGACATACTGCGAATTCTAGAATCACAAGTAAGATAGATTTATATACCTTCTTAACCCTTACCCTACTGAATTTCTATGATGAACTTGTCCGTCTTTCAATTTGGACAGTGGCATTTACTGTTAAAAGGGGTGCATACCAAAAAGGTACTGACTGAATAGCGAACAGTGTTGATCTTGGTCTGCACTGGTCGCACAGGCAAAATTACTTGCCCCTAACAGTCTAAAGGTTAAAGCTGGATGAATACCACGAGTACCCATCCGAGCATTATTTCAGGCATGGGTTGCCACATTGGTAAAACCATTCTTAAGCCAGCTGGATTGCTTCCTCACATGAAACCATTTCTACACCCCTGGGTTCTACCAAGGTGCTTGCCTGAAAGAGGCCTCTAGCGGTACCCAGTGTCATCCTCCACCATTAAAGCTGGAACGTTGCCATATGACCTGAATTATGTCAATGTGACTTAAAACCAGACAGCTAACTAATCTAATGTCATTGCTTGCTGGATGGAAAAGTTTCACTCTGATCAAACTTGCGTAACTTTTTTACATGTCAACTTACTTTTTAAAACGTCTGCTTCTGGGCCGTCTTTCAAGTGCTCGTTGTTCACGTGCCTCAACTGAAAATAAATTTTTGATAATTCTAAATGAAACTGTATATATATGTAAAATAAATGAATGAAAATAATGTGAACATAGTCAAACAAAATTTCAAAAAGACTATACATGTATATCAAATTAATATTTCTTTAAAAATAAAACCTAATTGTCTGTCTTTACATATATACTCTTATCAGTGGTGTAACTAGTCGTACTAAATGTATGCACATCAAAGAGACACATCTCAAAGAGTACAGAGAATCTTATGTTTTTTAAAAAAAAATATCTGTTTTAGGAGGTATTTTCAATGTAACCGTTAGCCTGCTGGTGGCAAGTGAGTCCGCCTTTGCACATCTGTGCAGACTGATCATGGTCTGCACTGTTCGCTATTTTGTCAGTGAATTTTCAGTGAACACCCTTTCGAATAAAAAATGGTATTGCCCAAATTGAATGGTGGACCAGTTCATTTTAGGAATTTAGCAGGGTAAAGGTTAAAATGAGCTCTACATACAGTGGTAAAAATAAACAATCTTAACCATGAGCACGTTGATATGGCTGCAACTCCATTAAACATCCCACCCTTTGATCTTAATCACAGTTTGTGAGTAGAATGCACTTTGACTTAAAATCAAGTTTATTCACATGCATTCCGGTGTATACGTATAGCTACACCACTGCTTACAGAATTCTACTTTCAGATTTATGAAGTCTTACAGACCTCTTAAAAAAATAATTTTTTACCAACAATAAAAGTGTTAATAGCTAACTACATATACAGAACAGCAGTCAAGGAAATTTGAATGAGCATTAGTAATTTTCAACAAGCCAGGAAAAACTAGGTCAAAAATCAGGTACAAAGTCAAACAACAAAAGAACAACAACAAAATTGGCTGCATTGCAAACAGGTTGCGGGTCAGAGCATTTATTTAGTCACCCAATCCCTTAACAAATATCTCACAGTCTTTATACAAGGGTAAACCTCTTGACAAAAAAAACAAACAAATTTGAGCCATGCCATGAGAAAACCAACATAGTGGGTTTGCAACCAGCATGAATCCAGACCAGCCTGCACATCCGCGCAGTCTGGTCAGGCTCCATGCTGTTCGCTTTTAAAGCCTATTGGAATTGGAGAAACTGTTAGCGAACAGGATGGATCCTGACCAGACTGCGCGGATGCGCAGGCTGGTCTGGATCCATGCTGGTCGCACACCCACTATGTTGGTTTTCCCATGGCACGGCTCATTTAATGGATAACTGTAATCATCTTAAATATATAACCAGAAATCCTTAAAATTTCTATTAACTATATATTAAAACAACACAAAATTCCATAAAAAATTTAGCTGTATTATGTGAATAATCCAAAGCTGGCTTAACACTATATCACATTTTTTTTCTGTTCGAAACAACTCTAGCATCAGTTCACCTTACTAAGAATTGTTACTATATAATTTAGTCTAATACTTGACTTACATTACTTAGTAATATCTGTATCAAGAGTATTTTAGCAGTGCACACATAGGTATATATACATGTATATACTCAGCTGTGTTGTGAAGGACAAAGGGCACCAAAACATTCAACTTTCCTTTTAATTTATAAACAAAAAACAACAACATATAATCAACTTTTCCAACACAGAACAAAAGGATTATGAAAAAGCATGAAAAACATTTGCGCGCACATTTCATACAACCTATATCAACGACTCGCGGTGACATGCCATAATCCTCAAGTACTGCAAAAAAAACAAGAGCTGTCTCCATAGGATGACACATGCCCCCGATGGCACTTTAAATGAATAGTTATGGCCGATGTTCGAGTTTAGGACCTTTGACCTACGGAGCTGGGTCTTGCGCGCGACACGTCGTCTTACTGTGTCACAAATTTATGCGTAGTTATTTTAAAATCCATGCATGAATGACAAAGATATGGACCGGAGACACCCATCAATGCACTATCATGAAAAAAGACCTTTAACATCTAAGTGTGACCTTGACCTTTGAGCTACGGACCTGGGTCTTGCGCATGACATGTCGTCTTACTGTGGTACACATTCATGCCAAGTTATTTGAAAATCCATCCATCAATGACAAAGATATGGACCGGACACGCCCATCAATGCACTATCCCTTAATGTCTAAGTGTGACCTTGACCTTTGAGATACGGACCTGGGTCTTGCGCGCGACATGTCGTCTTACTGTGGTACACATTCATGCCAAGTTATTTGAAAATCCATCCATCGATGACAAAGATATGGACCGGACACGCCAATCAATGCACTATCCCTTAATGTCTAAGTGTGACCTTGACCTTTGAGCTACGGACCTGGGTCTTGCGCGCGACACATCGTCTTACTGTGGTACACATTCATGCCAAGTTATTTGAAAATCCATCCATTGATGACAAAGATATGGACCGGACACGCCCATCCATGCAATAACCTTTAATGTCTAAGTGTGACCTTGACCTTTGAGCTACGGACCTGGGTCTTGCGCGCGACACATCGTCTTACTGTGGTACACATTCATGCCAAGTTATTTGAAAATCCATCCATCGATGACAAAGATATGGACCGGACACGAAAAATGCGGACAGACTGACAGACCGACAGACAGACGGTTCAAAAACTATATGCCTTCCTTCGGGGGCATAAAAATTCCAAATGTTGTTCTAAGAACATGTTCTATATCCTACTGCTAGACTAAATTTTAGCCTAAAAATTGGGGGATATCTAGAGGCACTTAGCTAATGTAATGCAAATACTTTACACTGTTTTCCCTAAAACTGCTTTGCTGGATTTTTTTTTACAAATTCTTCTTCCCAAAAGCAGTCATAATAACATTGAAATTTATGCACCTTTTCAAAAAGTTATTTGTTTAATTAAATGATAATATATAGAAGTGTGCTTTAATTAATTTAAATATGACAAAGAGGTCATACCTCTGGCATAAAAAAATCCATGAAGATGCAACCCGGGTGAATTATTCCATGAGAAGTATAACCAGTTCTGAGTGTTTAAATTGATTAAAACATGAATTTTTTTTTTCTATTATTCTAGTTCCTATAGTTGTGCCTTATATGTATGCACTATTTCTTGGCAGCTATAAGTAGACTGAAGTGACATTACTGTTAGCATGTATTATCAAAAATAAACATGATTTGTCATTTTAGAATATTAAAATATATGCAACAGGTTTGGCCATGATCATCAAACTTTGAATACAGCTAAAATACATCCTTTGCCTTCATTTTGCCCTATATATTACACTTTACTACAAATCGCTAAAGTCACAGCTTTTTCCTAGCATCTTAAATGTCTAGTACTTTGTATCTAGCACTCTGATGCTACTACCAATATGTATATAGACCTCTATGGACAAAGTGGGGTGCTAATCCATGCTTCTCTAACACTGTAAAATATCAAAACAGACACATGTACCTTAAAACACTAAAAATAGTTCAGCATGATGTCATTTCTAATTTTAGACTGATTATATCCAACAGAATTATCCTGATCGACCAAGGTTCTACTAAGGAGGGAAGCCTTCTGATTCTGTACTCAAAATTCATATATTAATCGTACAGTCAAATGACCTTGACCTTGAAGCGAGCCATCCAAAACATGCGCTCTGCACATTGTCTCAATGTGGTTAACATTTGTGTCAATTTTCTTCGAAATCAAGGGGTTAAAGAGTTAAGCGGACACAAAATTGCTAACGGACAGACAGACACTGGTGTCATAACATAATATGATCCTTTGGGCATATAAAGTTATAGTTTGTATTTATAGGGAGTGGGGGTATCAGCTTTCAGTATCTGATGCATCATTTTTTTTTTTCAAATTTAAGGCATTTTAATTCAAGAAAAAAAAAAGAGGATAAAATGATGGAAATTAACTGCATTTTCCTTAATAGGTAATGCAATAAAATTATTGGAAATATGGAACCTCAGAAATCTCAAGAAAATATAGGAAACTAGAGCTATCACTAAAGGTGATGAATGTACCCCCCGCATGCACTGACAAAGTACATTGCAATTTGACGCACACAAGATTGCATAATTATGTGGACTGTATGTATATAGACTGTATGTATACAGTATAGTAACAAAAAACAAAGTCCCATAACTATGCAGAATATTTATCTAAAAGAATGTAACATGCACCATGCACAACTAGAGTTGGTACCGATCACTTGTGTGAAGTTTCATTAAATTGTGTGCAAGGGTTTGGTAGATTAGGCACGCACAAGATTGCATATGCAGACTGTATGTACATAGTATGTTAACAAGAAACAAAGTCCCATAACTCTGCACTTTTTGTTGCTGAAAGAACCTTACATGCCCCATGCACAACTACTGTTGTTACTGATCGCTTGTGTGAAGTTTCATTAAATTGTGTCAAGGGGATGAGGAGAGATGGTGCGCACAAGATTGTGTCTATGTATATAGTATAGTAACAAAAAAACAAAGTCCCATAACTCTGCAAAATTTTTTTCTAAAAGAACCTAACATGCCCCATGCACAACTACTGTTGGTACTGATCATTTGTGTGAAGTTTCATTAAATTGTGTCAAGGGGATGAGGAGAGATGGTGCGCACAAGATTGTGTCTATGTATATAGTATAGTAACAAAAAACAAAGTCCCATAACTCTGCAAAATTTTTTTTTCTAAAAGAACCTAACATGCCCCATGCACAACTACTGTTGGTACTGATCACTTGTGTGAAGTTTCATTAAATTCTGTCAAGGGGATAAGGAGAGATGGTGCGCACAAGATTGCGTCTACGGACAGACAGACAGACAGACAACCTGAAACCAGTATACCCCACCTTACAACTTTGTTGTCGGGGGTTACAAATATAAGACAATACTGAAATTCATAGGAAATAGTCGGCAGCCTAACAATATCAACATTCAGGTAATACATGACAAACAGATCGAAAAACACTTAAAGCAGGACAGAAAGAAATTGAAACAACTATTTCTTGAATACCATGGTGACAAAAATATCAGATTCTACTTTATACTACTGACATTATATAAAAGAAAACACAATAAAAGTTTTAACCATTTCAGAAATAAAATGAAAGAAAAACATCTTCTAGTACAAAAGGGAGAAAATAAGATAAAATAAACTGGACAGCATCTCACCAATTTCTTCATCAGATACTGAAATCAAGCCCTTATTAGGGCCTGCAAGTAGAACAATTATGGTTGAAGGTCTACAAACTTAACTTAATTAAAACACAGTAGATGCTAACATATGAAGGTTTCTTCTATCACAATAGCTAAGAATGACAAAATGTAATGGTGTTCACAGGAAAAAACAAATATTTACAGGTTTGTGATGGTAAAATGTGAAACTGTGTTAAAGGTAAAAAATGAAAATGTGTTTGAGTTAAAGAAGTTATTGTGTTAGAAGTACAAAATGTATAGAGTTTAGACTCTAAAAACTCCCTTTACAGAAGATTGTTTGGCGTTTGGTTTATCTGATACTATAAACAAAGCTTGCAATATCAATTTTGTGGGTACCAAAGTTTGTGGTTTCAGCAAAAAGAGACATTTTGAACAGATGTAAAGCCATAGATTTTAAATTTTGAACATGAACTGGAATTTTACTCAATTCACTGGTACTTTATTTTGTAGATTTTGCTAACCAAAGTGGTAAGTTCACGACCAATATTAACAATTTCACATTACATGACAATTACTTTTCTTTTGATTTATAATTACTAACCAACGGAAGTACCTTTAAAATTGTGAAGATTTGATATAAATCTGGAGGTATGCTCCTTTAAAGAAGAACAAATGAGCCGCGCCATGAGAAAACCAACATAGTGGCTTTGCGACCAGCATAGATCCAGACCAGCCTGCGCATCCACGCAGTCTGGTCAGGATCCATGCTGTTTGCTAACAGTTTCTCTATGACAATAGACTTTGAAAGCGAACAGCATGGATCCTGACCAGACTGCGCGGATGCGCAGGCTGGTCTGGATCCATGCTGGTCGCAAAGCCACTATGTTGGTTTTCTCATGGTGTGGCTCAAATTATTCAAAAGAAGATATAAACTAATAAAATAACAAATAACTAAGAGACACTTGGTACTTTTTCCAGCCATTCAGAGATCCATTTTATTCACACATATCTATAAATAGATTTTCTATTAATATCTAGGAGAAAACATAAAATGGGCTTCAAAATTCATACCTTGTGCCAACTTTTTCTGTCTTGATGCCTGTTTTTCAAACAATTGTCTTGTTTCGGGCAGAAGCCACTCGTCAGAGTTGAACTTGCCCTGACTGTTCAATGTCCTTAACAGACTGGTTCTCGTATGACCTGTAAATGATGTAATCACTTTAAACCCGTGTTTACCAAGGTGTTTTTATCTAGTTCACTCTCAGATTCATTTAAGGAATAAATTGTGGTTATGTAGTTATCATATGGAAACCATACTGATATAAAATTAATTGGACTGTTTAAAGTGTGCAGAGCTCTCCTCGCTTTTTTCTGATCCAGTGCAAAATCTTTAAAAAAGAAATACAATGTACATCTTTGAAACAACAAAAATTGTAAACCAGCTGTTGGAAGAGTAAACATTCTAATGTCGCCTTACACAAGCAACTTTAGGGACAATGAAGTACTGTGAAATCATTTAAATTAGCTGGCATGAAATTTCGCGCAAACGTGAAAAAGGACTGTTCAGCGCGGGCTTTAATTCACACATTTTCAATTTTAGAAATGAAGAAATAAAGTCAAAAAATAATAATAGTGCGGTCTTAAATTCGCGCATCTGTCCTAGCGCGAAATATGCGAAAATTTGTCCTACGCGAAAAAAAATGATTTCATAGTATTTCGTGTGAAAAAGAGTAGAATGAAAACTATCACAGCCAATCAAGCATTGTGACCCTTGAAATGCTCTGTCTTTGGAATAACAAGCTTCCTAGGTATTGGGGTCCATTAGCCGTTAGTACCAGTAGCTTCATCTGAGAAAATGCATTTGTACTGTGAAGATATAAGCTAGGAACTTGCACCTCTTGAACCCATGTCTATGGTATTTACACATACCATTTTCATTTTCAAAGTCATAAGATTTCCCATTTACTCACTCAAGGTTGTTGCCTTTTCATAAATGACATCATCATTTTCCACAAAACAGTGTCCCAACATGAAAACCAGTAAATTATAAAATACAGAATTTGGCTATATCTATAGTAATGTTTGTTTTGAGTACCTGCTGCAAGGGGCTTGGCTACGGGACCTCTGGCGCTACTTGGGCGTGAGCTCCTTGGCCTCCTTTTAGCAAGAGTAAACTCCCTTGTTTCCACTGAGGTTGTAACCCTTGGTGGTGGTGGGGTAGGAATGTGTTCCCTATCTGGAGGGGCACTGCTGGGTCTTGGGGGTTGGGTTGGGCTGTTTGACCTGTACAGGTCCTGTGGGTCCATGGCTGGTACAGCTGAAACCCGGTCTGTACCTGGCATTGGATGTTTCCTTTAAACAAAAAAAAATAAATTAATAAAAATAAAAAAATTGTATTACAACACATATAATTAACACAAGAGATACATATGATTTCATGTAACGTGATCTGAAATTAAAATGATTATTTTGTGACATGTAAGGTGAAAAAAAAATTCCAGAAAACCAAAGGATGAATTACCTAAACATTACCTAAACATAATGCATAGCTTTTTCATATGGGCAAATAAAACACAATCTCATAAAAAAGTACCTGCTACATTTTTTCATATCATCAATTTCTTTCTTCCATGACAGTTTGGCACACTCGTCTCTCAACTCGGCTACTTTATCCAGATTCTCCAAACCTCTCTTCATTTCATCTTTCAATAGTCGTATATCCTCACTCTGTAAAATTTATCAGAAAATTGTAAATATTTAGATATTTTAAACAATAACAAGTGAATGAAGTATTGCCATGCAATACAAAGTCCCCTACTGGAAGGCACCTAATTTTTCCTACTGCAGTATAACATAATGAACTGATATCTGTCAATGATGTATAAACAATATTGTACTACATATACAATATGTTATAACATTATAACAACACACTTGGATTAAAATGTGCATATATAAAAACCCACAGTTGTTTTCATATTGAATTTTTTTGGCTGATTATAAAAATGTTGTCATGTAAGTTATTTATAGTAACAACAAAGGGAAATTAATCTTTAAAAAAAAAAAAAAAAAAATTAATAATATAAGTCCACAAGAAACTCTTTACCAGGTAGAGATAGGTCAAAATACACCTAAAAATTGGATGTAACATGCATGCTGTACCACAGAAAAGTGGTCTCGATTTTTCTCTACTGCCAGTAATAAAAAAGTTACAATAAAATCTATTTATAGTAACAACAAAGGGATGTAATTCTAAAAACAAGGGTGCCTCATGGTGGTGAACATTTGGTCCAAGTTACATCAAAATCCCTCCATGCATGAAGAAGAAATGTTCCATACAAAGTCATTCTTGAATTTGACCTTTGACTTCTAATATGACCTTGACCTTAGACCTAGGGACCTGGTTCTTGCGCATGACATGTTGTCTCATCCAGGGGAATATTTGTGCCAACTGATATCTAAATCCTGCTTTGCATGACAAAGTTATAGACCGGACAGGAAAAAAATCCTCTTGACCTTTGATCTCAAAGTGTGACCTTGACCTTTAAGCTAGGGTACTGGGTGTTGCGCATGACATGTCGTCTCATCATGGGAAACATTTGTGCCAAGTAATATTAAAATCCCTTCATGGATGGCAGAGTTATGGACGGGACAGGAAAAAAACTCTGTTGACCTTTGACCCCCAATTGTGACCTTGACCTTGAGCTAGGGGTCCGGGATTTGCGCATGACACGTCGTCTCATCATGGGGAACACTTGTGCTAAGTAATATTAAAATCCCTTAATGAATGTCAGAGTTATGGACCGGACACGAAACAGACCCTGTTCATGCTATGTTAACATCTGACTGCTAAGTGTGACCTTGACCTTTGAGCTAGGGGTCTGAAAGTTGTGCATGACATATCGTCTTATTATGAGGTACATTTGTGCCAAGTAATATTAAAATCCCTTCATAGATGGGAGAGTTATGGACCGGACAGGAAAAAAACCTTGTTGACCTTTGACCTCCAATTGTGACCTTGACCTTTAAGCTAGGGGTCCAGGTTTTGCGCATGACACGTTGTCTCCTCATGGGGAACATTTGTGCCAAGTAATATTAAAATCTCTTCATGGATGGGAGAGTTATGGACCGGACAGGAAAAAAGCCCTGTTGACCTTTGACCTCCAATAGTGACCTTGACCTTTGAGCTAGGGGTCCGGATTTGCGCACGACACATCATCTCATCATGGGAACATTTGTGCCAAGTAATACTAAAATCCCTTCAAGGATGGAGAGTTGTGGACCGGACAGGAAAAAAGCCCTGTTGACCTTTGACCTCCTATTGTGGCCTTGACCTTTGAGCTAGGGTCTGGGTTTTGCGCATGACACGTCGTCTCATCATGGGGAACATTTGTGCCAAGTAATATTAAAATCCCTTCATGGATGACAGAGTTATGGACCGGACACGAAATTGCGGACAGACGGAATGACGGAATGACAGAATGACGGAATGACGGAATGACGGAAAAGAGCATTCCTATAGTCCCCAAAACTGGTTTTCAACCAGTAGGGGACTAATAATAGTAATAACAATAATAATAGTAAAAATAGTAGTAATAATAATAGTAATACTGATAATATATATCAATATGAAAGTTTTTATCTAGGTAACTCTAAATATACGACACAGAAGCTCTGTACTTAATGGTTAGAGAAAAAGCACTAACACATTACACAAATTAGTAGAGAGAACTCTGAATCAAAGTAATATGCCTTTAAATGATAGCTTTACATACTTGCATGCAAAACTTTAACCAAGGTGTGACGCCGACGCCGACGCCAGGGTGAGTACATAAATGATTCTTTGCAACTTTTTCAACAACCATTATCAACAAGATACTTCCACCAAATTCAGTCAAATTCAGACTTTTTCTCTCTTTTCTCTTTGCAGAATCACTTTGTATTCAGTTTTGCTGACATGTTAACAGCTTAGAAACTGAGGTGTCTTTCCATACAGAAGCTCATGTTAGGAAAATAATCTTGAAATCAGAAACAATCAAACCTGTGCTGAAGAACGCCTGAGACCATTTATCGACTTTTGTGTGCAGTTGATTGTAATTTTTCCAGGTCAATAAATCCTCATATCGATCTGATTAAAAAGGCAATAGTTGTATGTTATTATCTTACCTCAAAGGATTCTGGCTGGCCTTCAAGATCTGCACCTTTCTCAGAGAAGTAGTGATATCTACCACCAGTTGCACGTGCAAGGTCATACAGGAAGTGATTGGCCTCGGCATCGTTACAGTTGAACGATATGGTGTGCACGGGAACACTGTGCTGCATCTGTACTTGAGCTATGATTGACTTTGGAGGCTGGAAGAAAGAGCAGCTTTGTAAAAATATTTAAGAATATAAATGAATCAGTTATGAATGATAACTAGCCATATATTAAGTAAGAAGATCTACAACAGATTTTTGAAGCAAAAAATAAACTGGTTCTAATTTGTAGTTTAAGCTTTCAAAACATTTCGCCAATGTATGTAAACAAGGACACTTACTATTTTGAAACAATAGACTGATGAAATTAATTGAACAGGTTATGCTTATCCTTGTGTTTTTACAATGAAAATGATTTATTTTACTGCAACGATAAATGCAAAATTACTTGTGAATTTCAAAATTTAAAAAATCTAATAGGCACTGAAAAAGTCAAGAAGAACAACTGTCAAAGATAATCTGAAACTGATCTGGAAGGAAGAAACATAATTGTTTAAAAGTAACCTAACTAATTGGTAAATTTAGCCAAAGAGCCAATTTAGTGAAAAGTGTGACTGCATGAGTAAGTTTCAAACCTGGTCTGGTCTTCCATCAGTAAGCAGGTATATAGCTTGTGTGCCAGGATCACTTAGGGCATGCTGCAGAGCAGCGTAGGTGTTTGTGGAGCCCCAGCATGACAATCCTTGTATCCAGCGCCAAGCCCCTTCCAGACTTGTCTCTGTAACATCGACCAGGCGGTTCTGCCAGACTTGAGCTTTAGAGTTAAAGGCAATCAGGTTGAACTTCATCTTATGCCTAAGTTGTTCCTTAAAGGTTGAAAATCAAACTTTCTGTAGTAAAATGCTTTTGTTCAAGAAAACATGTACAATACACTTGGAACTAGATGTGTGTCCATAGGACACAGATGCCCCCCGCCCCCCCTCCTGCCACTGTAACATGGTTTATGACTCAGGTTAAATAATTTTTAAGATGTTTGCAACACAAACTTTTAAGAACCTTATGTGTATTTTTCACTTAGTTAGCCATAACTCTGGCCTAGCTGAGTAAAATCCTAAAGAGAACTTTTCACAGACTATAAAACAATCCTCTAATGTTTTATGATTCTAGGTCAAGTACATTTTAACATACATGTTTCACAAACCTTTTTTTTTTGAGTAAGTCTGGGCAAGAAGTCTGGTCTTGTGTAATGAAAAAACTTAAAAAACAATATAAGTCAGGGGCCATAACTCCTACATAACTGAATGAATCTGGACGCGAAACCCCAGGTGCACAACTGCACATGCTGACCAACATTTCTGTAAACTTTGGTGACTCTACGTCAAATACTTTTGGAGCTACGTGCGACACAACATTAAAATGACTGAATAAATCCGGACGTGAAACCCCAGGTGCACAACTACACATGCTGACCAACATTCCTGTAAAGTTTTGTGACTCTATGTCAAACACTTTTGGAGCTAAGTGCGACACAACATTAAAATGACCAATTTTTACAAAGTCAGGGGCCATAACTCCTACACATCTGAGTGAATCTGGACGCAAAACCCCAGGTGCACAACTACACATGCTGACCAACATTCCTGTAAAGTTTTGTGACTCTACGTCAAATACTTTTGGAGCTAGGCGCGACACAACATTTACGGAAGGACGGATGGGCAAGAGCAAATCTATATGCCCCCACCACTTATGGGGGTGGGGGGGGGGCACAAAAACTGTGTGTTTGATAGTTTAAAACATTTCAAAGGCAAAAAGTAATAAGAGCACTGCCTGCAGGTGCCATCACTTGTCTGCAGGTGCTGGACAATATGTAAGAAAAGAGTTAATAGTTCTTGGCCTTCCTACTCAAAGCTATAGTAAGTATTCAAGAAAAGTGAAAAACAAAAAACAACCAATAAATACTGATTTTCTGAGTACAAAAGGGGTCATAATTCTGACAAAATGCAAGTTAGAGTTATGGTACTTGGTCTACTTACTCTAAACAAGTGTGAAAGGTTTCAAAGCTGTAGCTCTTATAGTTCTGGGGAAAATACTTGTGCCAATTAATAGTCCTTCACATTTTAAATCAATATATACTGCATAAAATAATTTGCTTTGGCTAAACCCTAGAGAAAGTATTTTGCAAACATATAAACTCTTCATCATGTTTAAATATATTAAAACATGATTATGTTATATAACACTTCCCCAGGTAAAATAAAAGCCCCTACCTGCATAAGTAAAAACAGTTTATCTTTCACATACTGGATACTGGGCACCATAGATTCTGACGTATCAATCACAATATATATCTGATCCTCAATTAGGGTCCCAAATAGAGATCGGCTCCCCTGATTCAACCAATCAACTCTATTCTGTATTGCACGTAAAGCAACCAGCATTTTCTGCTCATATGTACGATGAAGTTCTGGTGTGACCTGCACGTGCACAACTTTTCCGTCCTTCCAGCGCACCACAGGGAATCTATCGCAGTATTTGGCATTCACTAACTTCTTGTAGCGTAGCTGAAATTACAATATAAATGTTGTCATAACAGTTTGCCAAATCATCTAATTCCATTGCATAAAGTAATGTGGTTTCATTCAAGACAGCACTTTTGTGTGGATCAAAATGCAAATATTATGAATTTAAACATTGAATGAATTTTTTATTTGTTCATCCAATTTTAATTTTCTGGATTGACACAACTTTGAAAACCATGAAAATCAACCTAGCTACTGTGTTGGATATCAACTCACAATATTGTACATCAACCTGTCTTTTTGGATATCAACCTATCACCTTAAATATCAACCATCAGATTTTTTGTTGTATTGACCTACTTTATTGGATATCATCCTTCTCTACTGGACATCAAGCTATCATGCTGGATATCAATATATCCTTTTGGACATCCTTGTATGCAGCAAACAAATGGTTCACAAGCATACAATCTATGATATAGATATCCAATGCACTGTGACACATATGATATCTCAATGTTATTTTTTTCTACCTTCATAAACAATTTTGATTAAAACATATTAAAATGCATTTGTTGAAACTTAGAACACAATACAATTACTTACAGCATCTGTCTGATATTCATCAAGGGGATGCGTCTTCAGGTCGACCACACCGTCTCGATGATGGAACGCTACCCCGCCCAGTGCATCAAACAGTTCCAATTTCTTTGCTCCAAGACCATGCTTGTCTAGCCAATGGTGGGAACTCATGTACTGTTCATTGATTCTCTCCACATCTACTTGCGGCGCAAGTTCTGACTCTGTAATCAGCGTGAAATACAAGATTAAAGATTATGTTTTCTAATTAATTAGGCAAAGATTTTCTCATTTTACAATCGTATTTATCTGATGTCAATACAACAAAAATCTGATGGTGTCTTGTTTTGAGGAAAAATTCATTCATCTTTGTAAAAATAAACAGAGGTACTGCAAGTAATAATTGAGCCGTGCCATGAGAAAACCAACATAGTGGGTTTGCGACCAGCAAGGATCCAGACCAGCCTGCGCATCCGCGCAGTCTGGTCAGGATCCATGCTGTTCGCTAGCAGTTTCTCCAATTCCAATTGGCTTTAAAAGCGAACAGCATGGAGCCTGACCAGACTGCGCGGATGCGCAGGCTGGTCTGGATCCATGCTGGTCGCAAACCCACTATGTTGGTTTTCTCATGGCACGGCTCAATTATTATAAGGCCGACATTGAAATTCTTTTAAATAGAAAGGAAAATTTAATTTCATTTAAAAAGAAAGGTGTGTCTTGTCATTTAGAGACTTATATATATATATGTTATTGTTAACCTTTAGCCTGCTAAATTTCTAAAATGGACTGGTCTATCATTCAATTTGGGCAATACCATTTATTACTGGAAGGGGTGCTCACTGAAAATTTATTGACATCTGTGCAGGCTGATTTTGGTCTGCACTGGTCGCAAAGGCGAATCACTTGCTGCCAATAGGCTAAAGGTTAAGCATGGCAAATAACAGTTCTAATACAAAATTTACCTGATTTTTATTTATTTTTGGGGGGGACTTTATTTCATGTACTGATGCAACCATAAATGTTCAAAATTTATAATTTTACATTATCCGATTTAAAAGAAACCATGACTGTCAGGATTAATATACATGTATCATGTAAATATACATGTACTTACAAAAATGAAATGCATGTCTTATCAATTTAACACATAAAGGAGTACATGTACATGTGACTTTGGGCTATGTTGCACTCACACTCACCCCGAAAAGCAAATTCATAAAAATAATAATCTCTATCAAAAGACAAAATTTGGCTACCAGTATTTAAAACTTTTGAATGCCCACACAAATAGCCTAGAATTACCCCTTGTATGTCTTTTTAAGCCAATTTTAGTCAAAGTCACAGACACATCTTTAAACATAATGCATTTCATATGTGTATTGTAAACCACCAGTGTCTAGCATGCATTTATGTATATCTACCATTCCCAATTAAAAAAGCTGTAGCATAATTATTTATTAATACTTTGTATTGATTTGTCTTGCAATAGTATCTATAGTCAACATGCTGTAACTTATGATTGCTGATAGATTAATATCATGAACTACATGCACAGGCGTTAATCCTTCTATGATTTTGTTAATGTTCATAATAAGCAGGAAAATTTTCAGTGCAATCTGCACAATTTTCAGTGTAATTTGCACTATTTTTGGTGCAATCTGCACTACTTTCAGTACCCAGTGCAATATGAACTATAGATAACCCTAAAACACCTTTTCTGAACACCTTTTCTGAACGTTATTCATCATTGGTATAAAATTTTCCTGAGTCAATCTGACAGAAATTGGTCCATAAAATAGTATCTTAACTGGTACATTGGTATATGGTCCAGAGAGAGATTTACGCTTGTGTATATTTCTTTCATGTTACTGTTGTTACAAACTTTTTCCAACATGGTGGCTGTTGGAATTTCACAATGGTTAAATTTTACTGCCAATAATGTCATGTTAAAAATTTCAGCAGGTGGTTATAAAGGAGTAATATCGAGGCTATGCTGGCAAAAAAAAAAGCCTCATAATACTAATTATAGTAACAAAGGTGCATTAATATCTAATTAGTATAATTCTACCATATTATATTTGCCTCTAACATAATCTCTTTCTGATATTATATATTTAACTATAGGTTATTAGATTTGTATTGAGAAATATGCATGAGTTCTGCAGCGGAAATATTGCGCGACTTTAGGAGCGCAATATTATTCCACGAAAGAACGAGTGCATATTTCTCGATGCAAATTTAATAATCTTTTTATTACATACACACACTTCACTTGTAATTATTATATAAATGATATAAATTTGTTCTTAAGCCTGAGCAAAACTGAAAATATCGTCGTTAAAGAACTTTTAAACGTGACGACATGCATGAAACTGACGTCACAAATGACGTCACGCACCTGATATGAAACTGGAACGTCAATATGGAAAAATATTGACATTTCAGGTTCCACTGTAACTTAAAGGAATGTATAATTGAGTATGTAACAAGCAAATTCGATGAATTGGTATCCCCCGCCGAAAGGGTTTGTGGTGAGGAATGGCAAAAAAATATATCCGGCAAAAAGTTAAGGATGTTAATAAGAAGCAAATAATTTCATTAGTCAAAATCAATTTGACAGAAAACAAATGTTTAATTAAAGAGTACATAATAAATGTATGATACTTTGATCCTGACTAAAGAATTTATTTTGAATGGGATATGCTTACTGTAATAAGCTTAGCTTTTAAAATTAAATGCAGTTAATTGAAATGTGAGCTTGAAGTTTAACTGGAACAAAATATTGTCTTTGAGTGGTTTGGCACCAGGTGTTGCTGTTTAACATGTACATTTGAACTTAAAAGAACAGATCTGGTGTCCTTAAGAGAACACAGGTAAGATATCTTGAACATGACTGAGGGCAAGGTTTGTGCAGTCATAACTTAACATGTTGAAGGTTTGAACATTTTTTTAAAAAAACAAGAGCTGTCACTAATGGTGACAAATGCACCCGCAGCACCTTGACCTTTGACCTGGTGACCTTGACCTTTGACCTGGTGACCCCAAAGTCAGTAGGGGTGGTGTACTCAGTAAGTACTATCAGCATGTGAAGTTTGAAGGTCCTGGGTGAAGTGGTTCGCGAGTAAAGTGCCTTCATGCAAAAAGTTAACATTGGTCCCTGTGACCTTAACCTTTGACCTGGTGACCCCAGTCAGTAGGAGTGGTGTACTCAATAAGTACTATCAGCATGTGAAGTTTGAAGGTCCTGGGTGCAGTGGTTCGCAAGTAAAGAGCCTTCATGCAAAAAGTTAACCTTGGCCCCTGTGACCTTGACCTTTGACCTGGTGACCCCGAAGTCAGTAGGGGTGGTGTACTCAATAAGTACTATCAGCATGTGAAGTTTGAGATTCCTGGGTGCAGTGGTTCGCGAGTAAAGAGCCTTCATGCAAAAAGTTAACGTTGGCCCCTGTGACCTTGACCTTTGACCTGGTGACCCCAAAGTCAGTAGGGGTGGTGTACTCAATAAGTACTATCAGCATGTGAAGTTTGAAGGTCCTGGGTGCAGTGGTTCGCGAGTAAAAGGCCTTCATGCAAAAAGGTAACGTTGGCCCCTGTGACCTTGACCTTTGATTTGGTGACCCCAAAGTCAGGAGGGGTGGTATACTCAATAAGTACTATCAGCACATGAAGTTTAAAGGTCCTGGGTGCAGTGGTTCGCGAGTAAAGTGCCTTCATGCAAAAAGTTAACGTTGTGACGAATGAACAAGCGAACAAACGAACTAACGAACGAACGATGGACAGTTGAAAACTAATATGTCTTCCTTCAGGGGCATAAAAAAAGAAAGCAATGGAAATATATATAAATTATGTATATATATTTATTTTTTTAGGGGGTGGGGGTGCCGGGGAACGGGAGAGGAAACAGAGGATGCATGATCAGTGGTGGGCATGACTGGGTGGAGGAGTGAGGTGGGGAAATGGTACAACTTGCATGTTGATAAATAATCATGGAAGGTTTGAAAAAAAATCTAAAATAAGAAATGAAAATTTTTTTATTTATTTTTTTTTTTTTTTTAGGGGGGGGGGGGGGGGGGGGGGGGGGGGGGGGGGGGGGGGGGGTGTGACCAAGGCAAGTGGGTGACCAGGTGTGGGTGTGCAACTTCACATGTTTATGATAAATGTTCACAAAAAAGAATGAAAGAAATTTAATGAAATTCTGCCAAATGGTAAGTTTGTTATGTACAAATATGTGGATTTTTAGACAATTAAAGGGCAATTACTCTGAAGTTACAATAGAAATCCGTACGAAATTGTGTGTGCACAACCACATTATAGTGCTCTAAATTCTGTTAAAGTTTCATAGTTTAAGGTCAAATATATCAAAAGTTATTATGCAGAAATTGCCATATCTATAGTTCCCTATATAGTTAACACTAGAAACTTCTAAGGGCCATAACTCTGGTGTTACTTGGGCAACCCCATAACCTCATAGTGGTGAACATGTATATGAAGTTTGTTTGAAAAAAATCTAAAATAAGGAATGAATTTTTTTTTTTTTTTTTTTTTTTTTTTTTTTTTTTGGGGGGGGGGGGGGGGGGGGGGGAGGGGGGTGATCAAGGTAAGGGGTTGACCAGTGTGGGTACACAACTTCACATGTTTACAATAAATGTTCATGGAAAGATGGAAAGAAATTTAATGAAATTCTACCAAATGGTAAGTTTGTTATGTACAAATATGTGGATTTTTATACAATTAAAGGGCAATAACTCTTAATTTACGAATAAATCTGAACGAAATTATGTGTTCACAACCACATTATGGTGATCTAAATTCTGTTTAAGTTTCATAGTTCTAGGTCAAATATATCAAAAGTTATGATGCAGAAATTGCCATATTTATAGTACCCTATACACTAGAAACTTCTAAATGCCATAACTCTGGTGTTACTTGGGCAATCTGACTGAAACTTGACGGGCCGCAAGAACTCATAGTGGTGAACATGTATATGAAGTTTTAAATAAATCTTCCCAACCATTTCCTAGATATGGCTCCGGATGGACAACGCCAAAACTATATCCCTCCGACTTTCGTCGGGGGATAATAAAACAAATAATACAGCTTGGTCCATACGCAGTTTATATGGATCAAATCAGAACCAAGATCCACATAATGCATTTTTCTGCTTCAGTCCATATTGCATTTCTGACACAGTCTGTAAACATTATGAACCTAAGAAATCATGTATTATTTTACATGAGACAATTCCATTACTCAGAACAAAACATTTAACTTAGTGGATATTTCGTTTTCCGCAAAGTTCTAAGACTACAGTACATTCCCTTAATACCAGACACTGACCTAGTTCTTTGCTAAATAAGACTGTGTAAAGCAGACAAAATATCCAGTAAGACAACATGTTTTGTTCTGCGGAATGAAATATTCTCACTAAAAACCTTTATATTTGCATGTGTTATCTGTTAATTAGTGCACGTATATAATAAATATCAAATATTAAATTATTATTTTCTCTCTTTTTCTGTTACACATGCATTACCTATCTCAAACTGCTGGCCGTCTACTACATATGTGTCTATACAACAAAGAATATAGATATGTAATAAACACTAGTGTCTATATAATCAAATAGCAAAACAGAATATATGTATATATATATGCAGATAAAAGATGACTAAAACTGTGAAAAGGGTTAAATTAAAGCACTCAAAGAAATATATGATCAGTGTATATTCTGTAGCACACTCAGATTGGAAAGAAATGACCAGCAAGAGAAGTTTGAAGAGGAAGAGCACTCCACTATCTGGACGGCAGATAAGTGAAAAAAAATGGCTGAAGAAGGAAGCATTTAAGGAAATTGAGGTACATAGACTTTGTTTCCGATAAATATGGCCTGTATGCATTTCCTATTTTAAGATGGAAGCAATACCATAGAGTAAAAGTGATTGAAAATTGAAACTAAAACTAAGTGAAAAGGGTTCATGATATATTGCTGTCAGAGTTAAGGAACTTTTCAAATATGACAAGGAGGAAATGGAGATGGATAATGTCAAATACAACTATTTGAAATTTGAATTAAATCCATTGAGCATAATTTGAGTATTACTCTGAAAGTGAAGAAAACTTTAACCTAAAAGTTTAAAGTAGAAATGGGGGGCCATAATTCATGAAATATTGGTACTAGAGTTATGAACCTTGTCTTATATGATGTAGGTGATGATGAAGAACAAGTTTTTTAATGCACAATATTTTTTTATTCAAACCCCAGATATATAGCAAGCAAGTAACCCCTTCTTATCTTCAAGTAGTTGAGCTAAAAAAATAGCAATATTAAACATTCCACAGTGTTTTGGCAAGCCTAAATGTCTTATCACATCCTGCATTTAGAAGGAAAAGAATGTTCTTTCTCTGTCTCTCAAAAATCAAAAAGATTGTACAAGAAGAACTACTTTCTAGACATGAAGATATAATATACAGCAGTTTCTAGATTTACAGAAATAATGTATGGAAGAAACAACTTCAGATGAGTGTATATATTTCAGGCACACAAGACATCTACAATTAACTATAGTATATCACGTGATTATGATCGGAATATAATGTACAAATCACGCGTGGTTCTCAAACTTTGAAAGCGTAACATTCAACATCTACATGCAAAGTGTAAAGTACCAAAATGACCACTTGAAGTCCTTCTTTTAACATCTGTAAAATGGTAAAACCAGTCCATTGAGATATTCAGATGTCCATTAAAAATATTCAGTTGTCCATTAAAATATTCGGATGAATATGAAAATGCGAGAATGGGTGGTACTCTGTATATACAACCAAATTTGATTTTTCCTGGTCATAAAAGAAGATTTTTTCAAAGCTTTTTCCAAGACTGAGTTTCTGTAGGATGTAGTGTAAAAGAGGGCTAAACATCTAAAAGCATGAAACCCCACAAAACCATCAAAATCTGCATAAAACTGAATAAATTTGCATAGAAATAAACAAAACTGGTGATAAAACTTACCATTTGCTACGTCTTAAATATAATTAATAAAAACATCACATTTTTGACAATATTGGTAGAGTTACCATACTTGGGGATATTTAAGACATGGTTCAAAATTTGACCATATTAAAAATATCCTAAAGTATTTTTATGGAAAGGATAAAACAATACAGTAACTGCTACTTGAGTAAATTAGCTTTGGGCCATAATGAATGAATCAACTGCTAGATAATATTTTCTATCCTTGCAGTTGCTATAAAATTGATCTAATACTATCTGGTCTGAAACAGGATTGCAAGACCTCTTGTGGCTGCCAACAAAATTTCGGAATTTCTTAATTCATTTTTTTTTTGTCAACAGCACTGTTCAAAAACAGTTACATCTTGCATCTAAATTCAATCTTGAAATATATTTAAAATGGTTGCCTAGCAATTAATTTATAATACTCTGTAGAAATTTACTACATAATTATACAATACTGGCTACCTAGATTCAAAATTTGTACAACAATGATTCGACATATCACAATATTTTTTAGCTAACTTTTTAACTTTTAAGAACAAAAAGTCTAGCATTATTACAAAAGAAAATACTAGTAAATAGCGGTATCAGGGAAGTCTACCAGGGTTCATACAGACAAAATTCAAGGACTTTTCAAGGACTTTTTTACTTTTACAAGAGCTAGTTTTCTCTAAACCATGTCTTGAAATTTTAATCCAAACAATTTTTATCAACTTTTTCTAACAAAGGTGATGCAGTAGAAAATGCAATCTGAGTAAATTTTGATTTCCACACTTAAAACAGACCACTAATATGACAGCTACTGGTGCATACCAGGCTTGATAAGTGACCAAATAACATGTTTTCTTTCAAAATCTTTTTATTTCTTTTTCAACCTTCTCTTTCCAAAAGCCTTAAGGCAAGCTGCTGATGGAGCATTTTCAAGGAGCTTTTTGTGTAATTCTAGCATATTTTTCCTTCAGAATTTAAATACTTTTCAGGTCTTAAGGGCCAAGGTAATTTTTAAGGATATTTCAAGGACTAGAATCAATTCAAGGACTTTTCATGGTCTGTGTGAACCCTTTCTATGACAACTTGCAATAAATTTCTAAATATCAAATAACATAAAAATTGAAAATCAAACTATTAACAATTTTTTAAAGGTGAGGATAAATATTAATTGGTAATTAATGGGAAATTAATATTGTAGTATTAAAAGTTTGGTCAAAGTGAAAATGAATAAATAAGGTTTTAAAAGAAATGTATATTCATGCAAAAAATAAACAAGAGGGCCATGATGGCCCTATATCGCTCACCTGTTATCATTGCACTTAAGGACAAGTCTTCAAGGTCAAAAGATCATAATAGAAATCAATCAAAAGAATTATGAGAAAATATAGTTGAAATTTTCTTTAAGTAACTTTAAAAACAAGATTTGAAAACTTTTTGTAGAGGTCCACTAGGCAATGCTACATGTCAAATATCTAAGCTCTTCTGGTTTATTTTTAGAAAATTTTGAAGATTTTTCTATGTACAATCAAGTAACCCCATGGGGCAGGGTCAATTTGACCCCAGGGGTCATGATTTGAATAAACTTTGTAAAAGTCTAATAGGCAATGCTACATGTCAAATATCTAAAATCTAGGCCTTCTGGTTTATTTTTAGAATTTTTTTTTAAGATTTTCCTATGTAAAATCAAGTGACCCCTAGGGCGGAGTCAATTTTGACCCCGGGGACAAGGTTTGAACAAATTTTGTAGAGGTCCACTAGGCAATGCTACATGTCAAATATCTAGTCTCTAGGCCTTCTAGTTTATTTTTAGAAAATTTTTGAAGATTTTCCTATGTAAAATCAAGTGACCCCTGGGGCTGGGTCAATTTTGACCCAGGGGGTCATGATATGAACAAATTTTGTAGAGGTCCACTAGGTAATGCTACATGTGAAATATCTAAGCTCTAGGCCTTCTGGTTTATTTTTAGAAAACTTTTGAAGATTTTCCTATGTAAAGTCAAGTGACCCCTAGGGCGGGGTCAATTTTGACCCCCGGGTCATAATTTGAACAACTTTAGTAGAGGTCCAATAGGCAATGCTACATGTCAAATATCTAAGCTCTAGGGCTTCTGGTTTCTGAGAAGAAGATTTTTTAAATATTTTCCTATGTAAAATCAAGTGACCCCTGGGGCGGGGTCAATTTTGACCCCGGGGTCATGACTTGAACAATTTTAGTAGAGGTCCACTAGGCAATGCTACATGTCAAATATCTAAGCTCTAAGGCTTCTGGTTTTTGAGAAGAAGATTTTTTAAGATTTTCTTATGTAAAATCAAGTGACCCCTGGGGCGGGGTCAATTTTGACCCTGGGGTCATGATTTGAACAAACTTGGTAGAGGTCCACTAGGCAATGCTTCACACCAAATATCTAAGCTCTAGGGCTTCTGGTTTTTGAGAAGAAGATTTTTAAAGTTTTTCCTTTCGGTTGCCATGGCAACCAGTGTTCTGCATGGAATTCAATTCTTTGAACAATTTTGAAAGGGGGCCATCCAAGGAACATCCCTGTGAAGTTTCATCAAAATTGGCCTGTTGGTTTAGGAGGAGATGTTGTTTAAAGGAAAGTGTGGACGGACGTACAACGGACGGACGTACAACGGACGGACGTACAACGGACGGACGGACGGACGGACGCCGGACGGTGAGCGATCACAATACCTCACCCTGAGCACTTTGTGCTCAGGTGAGCTAAAAAGTTTAAAAAAAATTTCATCTTATAACAGTCTAGTACATACTGACAACATATCCACATTCTAATAAAAAAATTTAACCTCGAAAATACACGCTAATATTTTCACAATAGCAAACGCGTTTCTAACAGAAATAAGCCTTTTGTCTTTGTTTGGTTTAAAGTCACATGAAATAAATCTAACTTTTCTTCTTGCCTTTCACAGTAAACAGTAATTTTAAAGTTGCACAGCAATGGGATATCAATCTTTACAATTTTTTTTAATAAAATTTACATAAATACATACCAAGAACAATGTTTGGTTCCGGTGTCATTCCAATCAGTTTCTGAATTTGAATGAGATTGTTCCTGGCTTCCTCCATTTCCTGGAACAGTAGCACAATGTCCTCTCGAACCCCGGCTCCAGGCGGGATACCACCAAATGTTTTCTTCTTTAACATAATGTTTGCCTTGTTGGTATTAGGATCAACTGGAAGTCCTTCATAAGAATCCATCTCCATGACAATTGCATACACGTGGCTTCTGCAAAATGAAAAAAAATAAAAATGTACAACAACCTCTCTTCCCAGTTTATCTTCTTTTTTTAAAACTCTGGTCATAATTATTATGCAGGAGTTAGAACTTCTAGAAGCAAAAACACAAAGAATAGGTGCCTATGCTCATTTGAAAATAATTCACATTAGGCAAAATGAAAGCCAGACTTGTGGCTCTTGACTTTTTTGATAATTGATGACAAGCATGTTTCCTAAGTGTCAAGGCTTTAGCTCCGATTGTATTTAAGAAAACTATGACCTAAACAATCAATTTAACCCAGAAATACCAATTTCCTAAATACAAAAAGGGCCGTAATTCTGAACAAACACAAGGGGAAAGAGTAATGGTTCTTGGTTTAAGCAAATTTTACCTAAAGATGAAAAACAACTGTACACAGTTTGAAAGCTAAAGCTGATAAAGCTCTGGAGGAAAATAAAAATGTGCAGACACGGAACCTGATAGTGAAGATTAGACAATACCTTGTTGTGTTGAGATCTAAAAATAGGTATCAACATTAAGAGATTTTAAAATAATGAAACTGATTCCTTGATCTCAACTATCTATTACAATTAAGAACTCCAGGAACCAAGTTACACACATTTACCATCATCACATTACTGAAACTGATCAAAAATGAGCCGCACCATGAGAAAACCAACATAGCGCATTTGCGACCAGCATGGATCCAGACCAGCCTGCACATCTGCACAGTCTGGTGAGGATCCATGCTGTTCGCTTTCAAAGCCTATTGCAATTAGAGAAACCATTAGCGAACAGCATGGATCCTGACCTGGTAATATCAGGCTGGTCTGGATCCATCCTGGTCGCAAACGCACTATGATGGTTTTCTCATGGCATGGCTCAAATAGTGTTACAACTTGGGGAAAATGACTTACTTCCCTCCTGCAGCAGACGCAAACTCTCGCAGGAATCTGACGGTGTCGGAATTCTCACAGTTATATGACACTGTATGGATTGGTGGTTTCTTCTGTATAGCACATATCTATGTAACAGAAATATATAAAATTCTTGATAATCCAGTCAAGACTATCTCAAGAATCTATCAGTGTCAGAATTCATACAGTTACATGACACTGCAATGATTGGAGGTTTCTTTTGTAAAGTTTATAATATTACCTAGGTGATAAAACATAAATAATCTTGAAAAATTAAAGTACTTGAAGTGCCTGAAAAAAATCTTTTCCATCTTTTAATTATCATGAATTAGATAATGTCTGAAACATAATAATGAGGTTGAAAGAAGCTCAAAATTTTGTCACAAATAAGCCATGTAAATTTTACATATAGTATGAAAATGGCATAATTCTAAATGTCAAATCATCTAAGGGACCTGTAATATCAGTTTGCATTTCTGTGCAATTTCATCTTCTATTGCAGAAATGGTTAAAAACAAATAATATGTCCAGCTTTCTTGGTGAACAGCAGATAAAAGCTCTGGATCCAGTTGTTCAAAACTTTAACAGGTGATTAAGCAAATGGCTGATTAACTTTTAGGGTTATATTTTGACATTTTAGAAGACTTAGAAAAACATATGTATGAGTCAAGAATTATGAACACTAATAATTCTTTACAGTAAAAGCCAAACATCATACTGGTGTTTCCCACCAAGACTTATATTTATAATCAAAATTTAACCAATGGTTAGTTTAACAGCCGGTTAAAGTTTCAAACTACTGAGCCTTGGATATAGCAAGTTTGATTTAGTGACTTTACAAGTGTAATAGGCCTCATTGATGTTGCTGCTTGAAAGATTATTATGTTACCTTTTCCTTGAGCAACTGTCTACATGTATCTACTGATGAACCCTCTGTGTACAAGTATATAGCTTCATTCTGAAAATAAAATGCATAAAGCCTTAAAACAAAATTGCCTTCCTTCCATTATTAAGATTTAAAAAATTATTTCTCAGTTAAAAATTTTCTATAAAATTTCAATGTGCAGAAAATTTCATGGCTTTGATGACAATGGCTATTTCATGGTAATATAAAGTCGTCCATTTTGGGAATTTAACCCTTATCATGCTGGAAACGACTGATTCTGCCTTTTGCGACCAGTGCAGATCATGATCAGCCTGTACATTCATGCAGTGTTATCAAGATCTGCACTGTTCGTCGTTCAATCAGTATCCTCTTGTAAGCACCCCTTTTAACAGTTAATGGTACTGTCCAAATTGAAAGATGGACAAGTTCATTATAGAAATTTAGCAGGGTAAGCATTAATATCTTTGATTGATTTTAATTTCGTGGATTGACTTGACAACAAAATCAACAAAACCTAGTTCTCAATCAATGTTACTGATTTTATCGCACCTTCCTGTACACTTGGCAATTTTTGTGATGGGATTTTTATTGGTTAATCTTTGCCAATGGCCTGACTTGTAAATTCTAAGCAGGGCTGAATGCTAAATTGCATTATATCTTACAGTTTTACCAGATACAAGTTATGAAATTTTATCAACACAAAAAAAGTACAGATACTAGAATCAGGAAAAAACAGCAATACAATCCTTGTACCACAAGAGCTGTCCATAAGACAGCGCGTTCCACTATTCGGCGATTTGACAGTAAAATTTTGTGAAGTAAGAAAGGGGCATAATTTGGTCAAAAATACAAATCAGAGTTATGGGGATTGTTACCACACATGCAGATGATGATGATAAAGATACATTTTAAGTTTCAAGTCATTATCTTATATTGTACTAAAGTTATATCCAGAAAGTGAAGGTTGCCAAAAAACTTATAACCCAAAAGACACATGTGAAGTTTCAATTTAATATTTGCATTAGTTTTGGAGATAGTAACTTGCATGCAAAACTTTAACCAGGGTTTTTGAGATAGTAACTTGCATGCAAAACTTTAACCAGGATTTTCTAAGTCCAAAATCGGGCATAATTTGGCCAAAATACAATCATGTCAGAATTATCTGACTTGATTCTATTACCTAGTTTTATAACCTCTAAGACACAAGTGAAGTTTCAAATCAATATCTGCTTTAATATCTGAGATAGTAACTTGCATGCAAAACTTAAACCAGGATTTTCTAAGTAAAGAAGGGGGCAAAATTTTTGCCAAAATATATGTCAGAGTTATGGGACTTAACCCAGTGAGGTTGGTAATTGACCTAGAAAAAGAACAAATAAGTTTCAAAGCTATATGCTTTTAAATGATAGCTATACGTACTTGCATGCAATGTGACTCCGATGCCATGGTGAGTAGAATAGCTTGGACTATTCTTTGAATACTTATGCTAAAAACGGAAATGTCAGTGTAGAATTTAAGAATAAAATCAAACCTGTTTATCCTCAATAGCACATAGCACAGCTTCAACACAAGCAGTTTTTGACACGCTAGCCAGTCTGTCAAGACCCCATAACCACTTGATGGCGCCCTCAACAGTATCATGGGTGACAGGAACACAATGGTCTTGGTACATGCTGATCTCATCATTTGCCCTGAATATATCCCAAACTTCTTTTTAAAAAGTCCTTGTCTATACTTAAAAATTTATATCTCCTTTGTTAGTACCTAACTTTTAGTCAGCATATAGTTTGGTGTTATTCATTCTCCAAGTTCCCTGTCTATAAAAAGAAATATGAATGTAACAAGCTACGACTTTGATCGTACAAATTTCTTCAACACAAATTGTCAAAATCCCTTAATCTTCAAAGACATTGAATTCCTTCAAAATTCTGGAAGAATATGCAGCCATCAAAAACCAAAAGATTTGTAGTCACAAAAGGTACGCATATCCTAGATGCAGATATTTTACATTCCTCAGATTTATAAGAACTAATACAAACCTGATCAAGTTGAACTTGGCAATCTGAGTAACCTGTTCATAAATCACCCTTTCGAGTCCCATCCTGTACATATCAAACTGTTGTGGTGACATGTTACGAATGTCAAGGACAACAGTGACGGCTTTCTCTTCCATGACGCCGAACAGACGGCGACTTTCTGACGTCAACCATTCCAGTCGGCGTTTATATAGGTGTATAGCTTGCTGAAGACGGTTTTCTAGCTGGCGTAACTTATCTCGTCCACAGGTGATCTAAAAAAAATTCCAATGGATTACTTGGTTAGGATTTAAAAAAACATGGGCAATTTTGTGTCAGATGGTAATTTTCCAGCTTTTATCGTGGAAGAAGACCCCAGGTGTCCTTAAACTTGCCTCCAGACATATCAGGCATGGCCGGCGACTGGGTAGAACCACCAACCTTCAGCAAGCCGGCTGTATGGTTTTGCACATGATGTCTCAAACAGGGCTCGGACCTATAGGGGCTAGGGAAAAGAGATCTGATTTCAGCGACTATGACCATGGATGTGTCCACTACCAGATCAGAGTCAAACAGCATGCAGAAACTACTTGAAACATTTGCAAAGGTTCCACAGACACTGTGCCTTATGTGCATAACAATGCTGTGAACAGAATGCAGACACAACAGTACAGCAAACAGAAAGTTGGAAAATACAGTTAGCTTCGGTTAATGATGAATATTCTTGCGAAAAGATTTCCATATTTGGTACCAATCTTTTGAAATAGAAATCTGAGATGTGTATTTTCCACCAAACTACAAAAAATACTACTAGGAGAAAAAAATCAAGATAGGTTATTTTTGCTAAGAATATTTGTCTTACATTAAACATTTTTCCATCAGATCGCATAAGCTGGTGAAACATGCCTTCGGCATATCTGGATGACACAGGTCTCTTCAACGTTGAGTCAAAATCTACAAGGTAAAAATATACAAGCAATGGTAACAGAACTTTAACACACCATATAAGGGTATCAAGGCTTAACATATGGCAATATGCATGAAAAGAGTTATACTTCTTGAACCTCTTATGCACATCTTAAAAATGCCAAATCAAGAAAAAAAGATGACCGCGTCAAAAATTGAACCCGGACCGCTGCGGCAATAAAGTTTTCAGCTGTCGTTTTTTCCACTGTCGTTACCAATAATGACATGGAGGATTTAGTATTCAATGCATTTCAATATAGATATCTATAATCGAGGCAATTTACCTATCGTAAAGCGTTACAAACACTTTTCGATTTTCAATGTAAAAAGTAGTAATAAAAACTAATTCTCATGTATTTCCATAACATATAGTCTGTCAGTAATTAAGTTTCAAAGCATTCTTATGCAATACAGCATTAATTTCCAGATATCTAAAAAAATCTTCTTTTTTTGTTTTCAAAAAATCTGGAGGTCAGTGCCTTTAACATTCGCGAAATTGCAAAACTGGTATCCTATTTTAATTTGAATTATACTAATGGTGAATATTTACATGCAGGTTAATTTTCACGAGATGTAGGGTCTCGCAAATATAGCGAAAATTAAACCCTTGTGAAAATTTCTGCTTTTACAGTATTCAAGAAATGTCAACCTAAACAAAACTTTTAACCAAGCTATTTCGATATTCTTAGTACAAAAATTGCCATAATTATAACAAAATGCAAGTGAAAGTTTAACAGTCACTGTTCTTGGCCGACTTTTTCAATTATTAATGAATAACAAGTGTACAAAGTTTCAAAGCTACAGCTATTATATCTTAACCGAGCGACACTGTCAATCATCTGTAGACAATGCCATGCAGGCCTTTAAGAAAATCAGACAAGCTCATAATATCATGTTAGTAACATTCTTTTACATCAGAAACTAAAGAGTGCATAATATTTTGAAGGGGCTTTTGCTTCTTTTGTTTTTGTAAAAATTAGTCCCATTTCATTAAAGTATAATTATTTTCATAGTACCATGGTGATGAAAAATGACCACTGACCAAGAACTATGAAATGTTTTCCAACCTAACAAAATTCAGCCCATAAAGTTTCTAATGCTCAAGATTTTACCTTCACTCATTTTAAACCCAATCACTGGCAGAATCTGTTGCATAGCCAGCTTATTCTTATGTAGACCGTAGTTCTGCAACCATTTCCTTGTACAGATAAGGGCTCTGACGTCCAGTTCCCACTCCTTGCTTGGGGTTTTCTTTATGCTGACTTCTGGGTTATAATCATCTTCACTTTTCACTATCACAGATGAAGGGGTTTCATTAAGGCACCGTGTGTTCATATCAAATGACACTTCTGAAACAAAAAGCAAAAATTTGTCAATGTAACAACTGAAAAAATATATTTTGGACTTTCTTCCTTTCTGTTTTCCCACTCTTTTAGACTCAGTGAGACATAAAACCACTGATAAGCTTCTTTTAGATGCAAAGAGACGTAAAACCACTGATAAGCTTCTTTCAGACTAAAAGAAATATAGAACCACTGATAAGCTTCTTCTAGACTCAAAGAGACATAAAACCACTGATAAGCTTCTTCTAGACTCAAAGAGACATAAAACCACTGATAAGCTTCTTCTAGACTCAAAGAGACATTATACCACTGATAACCTTCTTTCAGACTCAACGAGACATAAAACCACTGATAAGCTTCTTCTAGACTCAAAGAGACATAAAACCACTGATAAGCTTCTTCTAAACTCAAAGAGACATAATACCACTGATAACCTTCTTTCAGACTCAACAAGACATAAAACCACTGATAAGCTTCTTCTAGACTCAAAGAGACATAAAACCACTGGTAAGCTTCTTCTAGACTCAAAGAGACATAAAACCACTGATAAGCTTCTTCTAGACTCAAAGAGACATAAAACCACTGATAAGCTTCTTTCTTCACACAAAATTACCCCCCCCCCCCCCCAACATGGATATCAATGATTTCAAGGTATTTGTGTGCTGTGAGGTAAACACCCTAAAAAAGCAATGATAAACTTTGACAAGATAACAGTATGCTGTTAGAGATTTTTGAAAATCCAAGTTCCTAATACCTTCCTTCTGAAATGGATTTAAGTGACAAATCTGATCCAGGTAGATCATGTTTTTGCACTTACCTGACAAGATAACTCAAAACCAATTGAAAAATGTGATAATAAAATACAGGGTCACAATAAAGGAATAAGGGAGTGAGTTTAGTTTTGTTGAAATTGACAATGATTTTAAACACCTAGAAAAACATTTTAACAAGAGCTGTCCATAAGACAGCACATCTGACTATTTAATAGCTTCTGACTTGAACAAAGGCTATAACCCAGCCTTCAACAAGGGCTATAACCCTGACTTAAACATGGGCTATAACCGTTCAAGATTTATGTTACTGAGTTATTTTAAAATCATTTCAATATCTTAAATTTCACTATGGCAATAATGACAACTTGCACGCAAAACTTTAACCAAGCTGTTTAAGCCAAATAAGGGCCATAACTTGAATTAACTTCAGCCAATGGTTCTCTTAAATATGTTTGATGAGAAAGATGTACAGGTCCCCTGATATATGTAGTCACTACTGAGATGCAATCTGATGGTAAATTGCATGCAAGACTAACTGAATTTTCTAAGTTGAAAAAGGGACATGATATACATCAAATTCAACCTAGAGTTATCTTACTTGGTTACTTAAGTTGGTTTGATGACTGGAAACATTCTGTGAGTTTTCAATCAAATACAAGCAACTATTAATGGTACTGAGATACAGCTGAAATTTCTGAGTTGAAAAACAGCCAGAATTTGTATTGAATATAATGAGTTATCTAACTTGGTTATTCTAGTATGTCTGGTGACTGGGAAGCACTAAGGGAAGTTTCACCTCTATACATATAGTTGTTACTGAGATGCAGCTTCATAGTTAGTTGCACGCTTAACTTTAGAAAAAAAGGGCCATAATTTGAATCAAATTCAACCAAGAGTTGTATCCCTTATGAAGGACTTATGTAGCTTGACAGTAGCAGGATTAAAATATGGTTATAAACATTTCAGTGTTTAGTGGTGTGTGCCACATTTTCCTCCATTTCTGAGATGTTTCAACCAAGAGTTATCTAACTTGTTTAATTTCATAGGTTTGATGACCAAGAAGCCTTGTGAGAAGTTTCAATCAAATGTATGCAATAGTTACTGAGATATGATCTTGCATGCAAAACTTTAACCTAAGTATGAGGCAGTTGCCCAGGTGAGTAGAGCAGCTCACACTATAATATTCTTCAAATAATTAAGCTAAACTGCTAAATTTGCCTTATACTGTAAAGTCAAAATTATTTGTGTGGGATTAATTTTTACTAATTTCACATTTCTGACTATTTCACTGACATTATAATTATGTAGTATTCTGATTACTTTAACTGTAAAAATTTACACCTGACACAAAGATTACACACAAGGATATTATTATCTTTTCAAATTCACAAAATTTCGGTCAAATGAAAATCTTTAATGTTAGTAACATTAACAGACAGGTTATACTGGAGTGCACTTATAAACTTTTTATTCAAAACTGATTATGATTAATGATATATACCCAAATGCAGACAAATATAAAATGACATTTCTAATTCAAATCAAATATTTACATAAATTCAAATTTGAACAGACTGGATCAACAAACACAGGTTATCAGTAACATATAAACCTAGAAGGATACATTTTTACTGCTACTGTGTACAATACCGATATCTGTGTTACAACTGTGACCAATATGATATTTAACCTGAACTATGACTTTAAAGCCATTAAAACAGCCACAAAGTATTCTGGTACATTAGGGTAACAATAAATTTACCTGTATATGGATGTTACTTTGAAAGAAAAAATAAAGACAGAGAGTTTATATTGTAAGATATAGATCAAAGATTTGAAAGTCTTCATCATGTTTAGTTTCCAATCAGAGCCTCTATGGCTGTGTGGTAAAAGTCCCTGGCTTCAAATCGCTTGCCCCTCACCACTGTAGGCTTGAAACCTCACTTTGGGTGTAGAATTCTTTCATGTGAGGAAGCCATTCAGCTGATTTAAGAAAGACTGATGGTTCTACCCAGGTGTCCATGCCTACGAAAATGCTCAGAGGGACATAGTGGGTATTCCTTCACCAAAAAAAAAAGCTAAAAAATTGCAATGTCACCTATAATTGTCAACAAAAACTAAGTTTTGCATCAAAAAATCTATCATAGCTAGGTGATACGAACATTTTCTCTTGATTAATGTTATTAAAATAATATAACATAATTCTGATACGAGTACCCTTCTTTAAACATTTAGGGAATTCATATTCATTTAACAAAGAGAAATTTAATTAAATGAAATCTACACAAGCTACAGAAGGACATGGCTCCCTGAAAAGCTACAGTCTGCTATCAACAAGTGTCAAACTTGACACTGACTTAAGGTTTAGTCTTAGATTAAGGATCTTTGAAAACGTAAGCTACTTACTATCAGAGTAGGCCATTTTCTTGTATGGATCCACTGCCAGGAATGTATCCCTTATGGCAGTAGATGTTTTCTGTTCTGTCGACAGGAAGCTATCCATTTTTTGTTGATGTCTTTTTCTGTTGACAGTGAACTTTTATATGACTCTAAGGATCCTTACTTTCAACAAATCGTTGACCTACAATTATAAAACAAAGAAAATAAAATTGAAAATACTGCAAAATATCATTCCAATATTTCAAACAAATGTATTTCAAGATGTACGTTTAGACAAAACTTTCAGGTAATAAAACACTAAGACATACAGAAAAGCAGAAATCTTCAAACATTTTCCATAATTTTTCATAATTTTTTTCAAAAACCTTATCCAGTTGACTTAAATTTCTAACTTGAGTATACATTTTTATGTATTTTATGTATATGTTATTGATCTATACTTCATTAGAAACAAACTTGGTATTAGTATCTTGCTTATCTAATTAATCTGAGTTGCTCTGGGAGAAAATAATCACACAGTGGAAACGAAATTATCACACAACACCATATTGATCTAGCAAGTAGACAATGAAAAATAAAAAAAGAATTGGCACATTTGTATAATTTTGCTCTTCTTGATTACCATGAAATTAAAAATTGGGACATATTTCTTTATTGATAATTTACTGTATTTTTTGTTCATAATTAAAGTAATGCATTTTAAACCATTAATTATTTTCACAACACTAATGTTCTGAAGTTTTACAACTGTAACCTCTTTAATAAATTTATTTTAATATTATGAATAAGCACTAAGTCTTGTTAAAATTTTGTTTACCATCAGCTAAAAGAGGCAATATTTAATTCCATAAATTTATAAATTTTACCGATTCAAAATTTAACTCCATTTATAAGTCTAATAAATTTTACAAATTAACTTTTTCAAGGAAAATTTGATTAATTTGTTCAATTTTCTGTGTTGCTGTTAAAGTGTTCTTCAACATTTCTAGCTACTCTGGAATATTGCATGTGTATGTTAATTTATAAAAAGAGTACCGGTAAGGCCATACAAAATTGGATCTGGTTTTAATATTTCTGGTAGGATAGGTTTGGGCTGGACCACTGTGCTCTGGACTGAGAAATAATTGTTTAAAAACAGACATTTTGCAAGAATGAAAAACAAATTCAGTCATGTAAGATTTTGTTCATATTTTTTATTCTTTCATTTCAAAATTACTACTTAAGGTCTGAGTAATTTCCACTTAGCAAATAATACTGATGACACTGACTACTATTACAACAAAATTTTTATGATCTTCAACAAAATTGTTATGATCTTCAACAAAATTGTATCCAACAAAATTGCTATGATTTTCTACAGAATATTGACAGATTTGCTTTTTCAAAATGCATTTTGTTTAAGCTTGAACGAGCATTTAAAAAATAGTCTGTGTGTCGAATAAGTTCACAGAGCTGGACTAAATTACCCCTAGCTAGAGATGCACTAATGGGGTAGCTACACTGTAATACTTCTTGGCTGTTGCCACAGTGTTACTTTGTTTAACAATAAAAAGCAAAATTCAAGTTCAAATTTCAGAACAAGCTTGAACTATTGTCTATACACATGTAGGCAAAAGTCTTGAACTAACAAGAGCTGTCCATAAGACAGCTGATGCTCGACTATTTGACTATAATAAATGCTGTCCCAGAAGCAGAAATATTACACTAAATGTTAAATATTTGTACAGTTTCGGTCCAGTATCTGCATAAGAGTTTTGGAGATAGTAACTTGCATGCAAATCTTTAACCAGAAGTTTTTAAGTTCAAAAGGGGACATAATTTCTTGCTGTCTGCAGTTTTCGCTGGTATGCAATGGATACCAACAAATGCCCAAACATACACCTTTCTGACAAAGTCTGCGTATATGTTTCTCAGTTTCTACACAAGCCAAGGCTCAAGCTGTGCTACATTTAAGTATCCACAATTAGCTGTTACATTGTAGATTTCCCAAAATACGCAGAAACTTATGGTGACAAGTTTAGGACACTTTATTTTAATGCAAATCATCTTGAACATTTGCCTTGTTATCTGGAGCACTCAAAATATTATCATTACAAATGCTATATATTTATACTTTCTTATCCACTTTGAAACGTAATCTCAGACACGCAACTGATAATTCTGGCAACTGTAAATTAACTTATAACTGATGCTATTTCAGAAAGCTGAATGTTTTCAGCTAAACTGAAAACTTGCTATTTTTGAGCACGCAAGATAATGAGTAAAAAATAAGTGTGTCCTAAACCAAAGAAGTATAAATACATAGAATCGCAACTGGAGATAATCTCGCGTGGGCAGGTATCACCGTGTTAAACGGCGTTATCTTACTGAAGCGTTTGCTGACTTGATCACTTGTGATTAAATCAACAGATGCTTATTAAAGTATTTGACTGGCAATACGGTCGTCACATAGTAAACCGAATCGGATCCAATTTTCGAACGACCACTGTTAATTTCTCAGTCTTCCAATTACAAATTAATTCACTTCTTCCCCGTGTAGAAAATACCAACAACATTAAAAAAAACACCATTAACATTATAAACAAACGATCTGATAGAAAGTTTTTCACGACACAAATTTTCATCCTTATGCTTTGTGTTTCATACATGCACAGGTCCTGAATTTTCAAACTACCACTTTTGATTTCCCAGACTTCCAATCAAAAATTCATTTCTTCCCCGTGTAGAAAATACTAACAACATTAAAAAACCAATTATCATTATAAACAAACCATCCAAAAGAAACTTTTTCACACAACACAAATTTTTATCCTTCTGCTGTCTGTTTCATACACCGGTAAAATGCGACTTCATTCAGTTTCCATGTGATGTTGGCAAGATTTGCTCTATATGCCTTTCAAGTTGCGAACCGATTTATTTTTATAGCTCTTTGCCTAAACATACCACTGTAGAAACTTATGCCATGGTGAGGACAGAACAAACACCATCAATTATCATTCTCACACTCAAATTATTTAGTCAGTGTACAAAAACCAAGTATCTGTTAGAAATCCTACATTTAAATCGCTTTTTGCCTATTAGACTAATGAAGAAGAAAACGTTTAAGACACTGCTAATTTCAAAACAGATTACTCAATCCTTACTAAATCCAGCAAGCTTAAGTGATAAGAAAACTAAGTCAATTAAGCAAGCACCTGTCAGTAGCCGCCATCTTGTTTATCAATCGTTGCTTAGCTTTCTAAATTTACGGCATTTTCCGTAACAGGTGTCCGGTAATCACCGTAACTACGGTTTAGACTCGATACGGAAATTATCGAATGAAAAAACATTCACCGGGTTTTACCGTAAACTGGTTCTTGTTTCCTTTACCACGTATAAGTGAACGATTGAAAAACTAGGAACCAATCTTATAAAATTTATGAGCGCATAACCACATGACGTATTACACATTCATCGTCCAGGAAGGAAACAGAAATGGCACCGACAGCAATTAGATTATGCTGTGCTGCCTTTAGGTGGACACCAGTCGTATTTATATCAGCGATAGTGGTGTGGTCATACTATGCTTACGTGATTCAAATGTGTATTTGTAAGTACGGTACTAGATTGTACTCAAAACATTTTTTTTAGGTTCGTCAAAGGTAAACTTTATTTATGTTGGTTTTAACAAACTTTGTATTGTAAAGGTTAGCTAATAAGTAATTTTCCAACAAATGTGTGAACTGGCTAGGGGTCCGGTAACCGTAGTTCTATAAATAAATGTCTGATTTCAATATTTTCCGATTTTGACATTTCGTATAGTCCGACGTTTTATCGAACATGGAACTGTCAAATCTTCTTTAATGTAAAGAATGAATTTAGACGAAAAATATTCTCACGGTTGGATTTTATAAACAATGCTGCCCGTTACGGTATGTATTGTCTTATATAGTGTGTATATATAGTTGATATATGTTACCAGCATTTATCTGTGGTAATTTAATTAATAGTTCTTTCATCAAGTTATAAGTTCATATCAAAGCAGTTTCAGAGGCTAGTCCAAAATTATGCATTTGGCGGTACCTGTGCATCAAATAATGACCGTATATTTTTTTACTAGTGCCGTTGGTTGTCTATAGTCCGTGTCTAGAGGTCTAGTTACAGGAACCCTAGCCACTGCCATTTTAATGTGAAGATTTTTTTACAGACATACCTAAAAATGGAGTAATTTCGGTTCTTTTCGAAAGAAACGCGGCATTATCTTGTTATTTGGAACAGGTTCCGAACAAATATTTTGATATATTTTACGATAAAATGGACATTGTTTCATTCCGAACTGGATAACCACTTTGGAACTACTTTTTAAAGTGCAGAATAATTTGATGTAATAATACTTTGATTTATTCCATTTTTATTTAAGTACTGTCAAAGTCATTAAATTACTTTAATAAATGCCACCCTCTTGCCTACAAAAAATGTATATGAATGAAAAACAAGGGCATTCAAAATAACAGGAGTATTAAAATATATAATATATAGCTAGGGAGTTGTGATTCTAAAAAGGCCCTGGAAGGAAAAGGTTTCCCCTGGAAAAGGGTTTTCTTTGGTGGATAGAGTTCTTCAGAAAATGGGGCTTAGCAATCGATTGGGGGTTAAAAGTGTCTGAAAATGGGATTTTAAAAAAATAGTCCTTATTTTAGTATGTGTTTCAAATATTTGCATCATTTAGAAAATTCATGGTGACTTTCATAAAAGATTCATTGAAATGCTTCCATTATAATAACTTACTGTCACTCAAAAGACAGCAGTTTTAGTTAATTCAATGTATGTTTTGTTTAGGCCCGAAGGGACGTATTATGTTATGTCCCGGTGTCCGTCCGTTCGTCCGTTAGTAATTTCGTGTCCGCTCTGTAACTCTTGAACCCCTTGAAGGATTTCAAAGAAACTTGACACAAATGTTCACCACACCAAGACGATGTGCAGAGCGCATGTTTTGGATGTCTCATTTCAAGGTCAAGGTCACACTTAGAGTTCAAAGGTCATATGAGTGTGTTTCGTGTCCCTCTGTAACTCTTGAACTTATATGTCTTTGCTGTGTCTGCTCTGTAACTCTTGAACTGTTTGAAGGATTTCAAAGAAGCTTGGCACAAATGTTCACCACACTGAGGCGACGTGCAGAGCACATGTTTTGGATGACTCGCTTCAAGGTCAAGGTCACACTTAGGGATCAAAGGTCATATATGACTTTGCTTTGTGTATATTGCTCTGCATTGCAGTGCTCTTGTTTTTATTTGGCAAAATACCTTTTTGTTCTCTTACAATATTTTTTTTTTAATAACTTCCCTTTTTTGTTACTATAAATAGCCTATTTATATAAATAGCTTATTTTGAAACTTTTTTGTTATTGGCAGTAGGGAAAAACTGAGACCACTTTTCTGTGGTACAACATGGATGGTACATCCAATTTTTAGATGTATTTTGACATAACTTTACCTAGTAAGAACTTTTTCTTGGACTTGGACATTTTTTTTTTTGAATTTCTTCTTTTTGTTGTTCCTGTCCTTTGGGCTTAAACAGTCAAGTTCTTTAAATTTTGCTCCCATCCTCTGATGTAACCCTTTGGGCATATATTGCCCCACTTGGCGGCGCTCTTGTTTTTCATGAGATACTAAGTTCCCATAGTTGTTGAATTTCTAATATTACATTTTCTTTTTTTCAGTGACTGTTGACAGTGTTACAGAAAAAGGTAGGTAGTTTTTCAGTTTTTAAATTTCGCGAATGCATGTGTTAAAATTATGAGACATCTAAGGTTTTCATCCTTTACCATTTGTGCGAGTGGAAGAAGGGCATCAGCTACACCTATATAAGTTTGATGTAGTTCCATAACAGATCTAGTTCACTTATTGAAGGACCACTGAGATAGGTCTTGAGAGTATGGTTTGAACTGCTTGTTATAATATTTTATTGTTGATTCACATTGTTCTATAAAAACACTGATGTACTGTGAAATACCTTAGGGAAATAAATGCTATGTTCTGTTCTGTTCTTGCTCTTTACCACACTTTTGGAAGGGACTTCTGTGACCTGAAAGATGGCAATGACATGAAGATAAAGAATGCAAGGACATCCCTATCTCACATAATTATTGATTCATCTCCCAACAGACCGTCAATAACGTATTAAAATTATGTATCCCATTGCACGAATATCTACAGTTGAACCTGTTTGAGGCAAGGGCCTGCATAATATAGGTGGCCACTAAGGCATACGGATCTAAGGTTCACCTGTACTAGGTACAAAACAAACACAAACAAAAAGAAATCTTAAAGTAATCACAATATAATTATGATTACAGCCTAATTTTGCCTGAATTTGAGTAAATTATGAGTAAAGTAATCAGAAAAATGCATGATTAATGATTAAGTCTGATTACTGAGAAATATTAATCAATTATTAATCATTATGATTGCCTTTAATGATTAACTTGGCTCTGTCTTAGTTTTGTTCTGTTTCATCTGCCAAAGAAGATATTTTTGGTGAAACGAAGACAGTGCCTGTATTTGGGACTGTTAGGGACAATTTCCCCAAGAATATTCAGCAGGCATTGGAAAAAAACAAAACAATTTCCTCATGAATGTTCAGCAGGTGTTCGAAAATATTACTGCTGTATTATATTAATATTCAGTAGACAAGCATGCCTATTGATTGCCTCAAACAAAAACAACTGTCTTGTATCTACGTTATATTCTGTACTTCTCCCAAGGGATGAAATAGGTAGTCTGAATATTGGTACAATTCTGGTCTTTCTGAAGCCTTATTTGTGTCTTGTGCTGTAAATCATTTAATTTTGTGGGTATGAAAATTCATGATTCAGGTCAAAACAGCTATTTGATCAGGATACATATTTGTACCCCCCCCCCCCCCGACAACAAAGTTGTAAGGGGGGGGTATACTGGTTTCAGGTTGTCTGTCCGTTCGTGACACAATCATGTGCGCACCATCTCTCCTCATTCCATTGACACAATTTAATGAAACTTCACACAAGTAATCAGTAACAACAGTAGTTGTGCATGGGGCATGTTACGTTCTTTCAGAAAAAAAATTTGCAGAGTTACGGGACTTTGTTTTTTGTTACTATACTATAAACATAGACACAGTCTTGTGCGCACCATCTCTCCTCATCCCCTCGACACAATTTAATGAAACTTCACACAAGTGATCAGTAACAACAGTAGTTGTGCATGGGGCATGTTAGGTTCTTTCCGAAAAAAAAATTGCAGAGTTACGGGACTTTGTTTTTTGTTACTATACTATATACATAGACACAATCTTGTGTGCACCATCTCTCCTCATCCCCTTGACACAATTTAATGAAACTTCACACAAGTGATTAGTAACAACAGTAGTTGTGCATGGGACATGTTAGGTTCTTTCAGAAAAAAAATTGCAGAGTTATGGGACTTTGTTTTTTGTTACTATACTATATACATAGACACAATCTTGTGTGCACCATCTCTCCTCATCCCCTTGACACAATTTAATGAAACTTCACACAAGTGATCAGTAACAACAGTAGTTGTGCATGGGGCATGTTAGGTTCTTTCAACGACAAAAATTGCAGAGTTATGGGACTTTGTTTCTTGTTAACATACTATGTACATACAGTCTGCATATGCAATCTTGTGCGCGCCTAATCTTCCGAACCCTTACACACAATTTAATGAAACTTCACACAAGTGATCAGTACCAACCCTAGTTGTGCATGGTGCATTTTACGTTCTTTTAGATAAATATTCTGCATAGTTATGGGACTTTGCTTTTTGTTACTATATTGTATATATACATACAGTCCACATAATTATGCAATCTTGTGTGCGTCAAATTGCAATGTACTGTGTCAGTGCATGTTGGGGGTACATTCATCACCTTTAGTGATAGCTCTAGTTGTTTATTTCAAATTTAGAACATAAAATGAATGGGAAGTTTTCTTTCAAGCAAATTCATTGTGATTTAGCCTGTAGCCTGCTGGCGGCAAGTGATTCTGCCTTTGCAACCAGCACAGACCAAGATCAGACTGATCATGGTCTGCACTGTTCGCTATTCAGTCAGTAAATTTTCAGTGAACACCCCTTTGAATAATAAATGGTACTACCCAAATTGGATGATGGACCAGTTCATTTCAGAAATTTAGCAGGCTAAAGGTTAATTTTGTGGATTGACACAAACAGGAAAATTTAATCCACAAAATTAATCCACCACAAAAATTAATGATTTCATGGTATCTAATTTTTATGGAGGCAGAGTTACATGTATTCTGATTTCCTTCTCATTAGCTCTCACCACATAATAGAGTTGATAATAGGTTACTTTAATTTTATGTATGTACTAGCAAGTTGTGCTTTATGACGTCAGTTCAGTAAATTGTATTTTATGACGTCAGTTATAATAAAGTGTAAATTTGACCACAAACTGATGTTAATAGTGTGGTAATTACATACCTTTTATCTGGTAGGTCATATGTATAACTATTGTCACTCATTAATGGGACTAAGTATGCACTGTAGTTATATTTTCATTACATGAACTGTTCAGCAATTGAACAACTTCTAAGACCTGCACATTGAGAACACCTTTGAATGGCTACTCAATAATTGTTCAGCAACTTAACATTTTAAAGGGGTCGCACATTGAATGATCAGCAGCTGAACACCTTTAAACATGAATCCCTGCACATTGATTTTCCAGCAGCTTGAACTCTTAGGTTCACTTTTCCTGAATAATATTAACAACTTTATATTTCTTTGTTGTGATCATTAGGAGATAAAGAAGACCAAGAACCACAGCTCAATTTTTTGCATAGTGCCTAATGTCAAACACTTAAGATGACCATCTGTTTCTGTTTTTTCCAGTTTTATATTTGCTACTGTACCACCCATTGTTGGTGATGTTTGTATGGTCATATGGTAAAACCATATTTACACCTGTTGGAACAGTGCCAAAAAAGGTAAGTTACAAGCAGACATTGCACTACCAGATACTGATTTATATTAGGTCTGTTATGACACACGATTTAGAACTTATATTTATCACTCTCAGTCTCAACACATCATTCCTGACTGTCTCTATTGCCATGAGAGTAAGAGAGAAGAGAAGTAAGGTGAGTGCGAAGACAGAAAGTTGCTTGCAGCATTTTTCACATTTTTGGTATGTTACAGCCAGTGAAAGAACCCTTAACTGCTAGGCCTACCAAGGTATTAATTACGGCTGCCTGCATCTTCACTTAAGTTTAATGTGCTAAAATTTGTGATATATCTAATAATATTGAAAGTTTTTGTTTTTTTTTTGTTAATAGAGGCATGATTTTGATTAGCTATGATTGCACTTACTGTTTAAAATATGTGCCTGTCTATGTGTATAGGTTTGTAGACCAATCACTTCAAACTGTTTAACAGTTTCTTTCAGTTGATTACTTATTTCACCATTAACACTTTCTGTTTGTTTTCTGCACTGTTAAAGAGTGCAATGTGCTTTATTTGTTACATTTGCAATAGGAGAAATACCCCAATATGACATGGGAATGGGGATATGTAAATTATGCAAAGACATTGCCGAATGTCAGTATGGGTCCAATACCTTACAAGACTTACCAAATGTCAATATGGGTCCGATACCTTAAAAGACTTCCCAAAATGTCAATATTGGTCTGATATCTTAAAAGACTTGCTGTCGTGGGTCAAAATTTTGTATCTTGAATTGAAGATGTCAGCTGTATAGTAATTTATTAAGTAGACTGGATATGAGCCGTGCCATGGAAAAACCAACATAGTGGCATTGCGACCAGCATGGATCCAGACCAGCCTGCGCATCCGCGCAGTCTGGTCAGGATCCATGCTGTTCGCTAACAGTTTCTCCAATTCCAATAGGCTTTAAAAGCGAACAGCATGGAGCCTGACCAGACTGCGCGGATGCGCAGGCTGGTCTGGATCCATGCTGGTCGCATACCCACTATGTTGGTTTTCTCATGGCATGGCTCATATTACTATTCCAAGAAACCCACAAACTCAAAAACTTTGATGAATATTTAGCAGTGTTTAGCTGTGTTGTGTTATCTCCAGTCAGCAAGGTGGGAACTCTTACTCAGTAAAAATATGGCTGTTGCAAATCAAACCATGAAGGAAAATTGATTTTAAACATGTCGTCTGTAGATGTCAAGTGGAAAAAAAGATGAATAGGTGTTGGTGTATTTTGTCACTAATAGTGTACTGTATGATTAATTGATTATTTTCAGTTTTATTTACCACACCAAGATGCTGACAAATTGATGAGGGAGACAAATGAGGAAGCTCAGAAAAATATACTGATAGAATTTGCTAGAAATTCTAATCTGCCAGTACAAAACAGAACACATTCAGGAGGTAATGTTTCTTGTTTGACGTAACAAAATTTATAGCAGAGTTTGGAAATTCATCTGACTGCCTGACATATCTGGTAAAATATTCAATCTGCTGAAGAAAATGGAAATTTTACAACAGACGTAGAACGATTTGTTGTTTTGACCAGTTAAGTCTGGCTCTCTTTCATAATTCATTTGTAAACTTAAACTTCTTAAAATTAAATGTTAAAACATGATTTTCAATGGGACATAACCTCAGAATAATTGCTCATTATTACTTTTTGTATGCCCGTGGCGGTGGGCGGCGGTCGGAAGCATGTCCTCTCTCTAACTGAACTATTTTCATCTGATCTTCATCAAACTTACAATGTTTGTGGGCATAATATCTCGGCCAACCAGGCACTCTTGGATTATAGCCCTGGAATTACTTGGAAAAAAACTGCGAATATAGCCTTGTCCGCTCTCTAAGTCGAACAGTTTTCATCCGATCGTCATCAAACTTGCTGATAATGTTTGAGGGCATAATATCTCGGCCAAGTTTGATAAACAGCCAAATCGCACAAGGCACTATTGGATTATGGCCCTTAAATAAGGTCAAGTTCAATAACGGGCATATTTTGTGACAGTCTGGCACTCCTGTTTCTTAAAAAAAAATATGTTTGGCCAGCACTGTCTTTTCCTTTGTTTCATAGATTTTATTATATCACATTATTATACGAGATTTATGTAGTGCACTTTTCATGATATATACATTCAAAAGTGCTTTACATTTTAAAGGTAAGATTTATGTTCGTTGGGATTTAATTTTGCAGAATTGACGCATCCACAGAATCTGTGAAAATCAGTCCCCATACGTTTAATTTTGATTTAACACTATAAACGCCATATTTCTGTTGACAGCGCCAAGATACTGTGAAAAATGTCGATGTATAAAACCAGATAGGTGTCATCATTGTTCAGTATGTGGTACCTGTGTGTTAAAGATGGATCATCATTGCCCATGGTATGTTTTAATTTCTTACTTTCATATGAGGCCTAAATAATTGTTTGTTTCTGGTATCCTGACCTACCCGAAATGTTTATATTGCCTTGGAGAATTGTTTTTTCAACATTCTGACAGAAAGTTGCAAAACTGCACTTTTTACGCGTTAAAATGGTCAGTGATGTTAGAAATCAGCTTACTGATGCTCTAAAGGCATAACCCCCTTACTTATATTCATATTATAATATCTTATATTATTATATATATAAAGTCTTACTTAATAAAAAAAACCCCCCCCCCCCCCCACCAAAAAAAAACAAGAACAAAAACTACCTACCCTGATTTTTAGCTCACCTGTCACAAAGTGACAAGGTGAGCTTTTGTGATCGCGCGTCGTCCGTCCGTGTGTGCGTCCGTAAACTTTTGCTTGTGACCACTCTAGAGGTCACATTTTTCATGGGATCTTTATGAAAATTGGTCAGAATGTTCACCTTGATGATATCTAGGTCAAGTTCAAAACTGGGTCACATGCCATCAAAAACTAGGTCAGTAGGTCTAAAAATAGAAAAACCTTGTGACCTCTCTAGAGGCCATATATTTCACATGATCTTCATGAAAATTGGTCAGAATGTTCACCTTGATGATATCTAGGTCAGGTTCGAAACTGGGTCACGTGGGGTCAAAAACTAGGTCAGTAGGTCTAAAAATAGAAAAACCTTGTGACCTCTCTAGAGGCCATATTTTTCATGAGATCTTCATGAATATTGGTCAGAATGTTCACCTTGATGATATCTAGGTCAAGTTTGAAACTGGGTCATGTGCCGTCAAAAACTAGGTCATTAGGTCTAAAAATAGAAAAACCTTGTGACCTCTCCAGAGGCCATATTTCTCAATGGATCTTCATGAAAATTGGTCAGAATGTTCAGCTTGATGATATCTAGGTCAAGTTCGAAACTGGGTCACATGGGGGTAAAAACTAGGTCAGTAGATCTAAAAATAGAAAAATCTTGTGACCTCTCTAGAGGCCATATTTTTCATGAGATCTTCATGAATATTGGTCAGAATGTTCACCTTGATGATATCTAGGTCAAGTTCGATACTGGGTCATGTGGGATCAAAAACTAGGTCAGTAGGTCTAAAAATAAAAAACCTTGTGACCTCTCTAGAGGCCATATTTCTCAATGGATCTTCATGAAAATTGGTCAGAATGTTCACCTTGATGATATCTAGGTCAAGTTCGAAACTGGGTCAAGTGGGGTCAAAAACTAGGTCAGTAGGTCTAAAAATAGAAAAACCTTGTGACCTCTCTAGAGGCCATATTTTTCAATGGATCTTCATGAAAATTGGTCAGAATGTTAACCTTGATGATATCTAGATCAAGTTCGAAACTGGGTCACGTGGGGTTAAAAACTAGGTCAGTAGATCTAAAAATAGAAAAACCTTGTGACCTCTCTAGAGGCCATCTTTTTCATGAGATCTTCATGAATATTGGTCAGAAGGTTCATCTTGATGATATCTAGGTCAGGTTTGAAACTGGGTCACGTGGGGTCAAAAACTAGGTCAGTAGGTCTAAAAATAGAAAAACCTTGTGACCTCTCTAGAGGCCATATTTCTCTATGGATCTTCATGAAAATTGGTGAGACTGTTCAGCTTGATGTTATCTAGGTCAGGTTCGTAACTGGGTCATGTGCCGTCAAAAACTAGGTCAGTAGGTCGAAAAATAGAAAAACCTTGTGACCTCTCTAGAGGCCATATTTTTCACAAGATCTTCATGAAAATTGGTGAGAATATTCACCTTGATGATATCTAGGTCAAGTTTAAAAGTGGGTCACGTGCCTTCAAAAACTAGGTCATTAGGTCAAATAATAGAAAAACCTTGTGACCTCTCTAGAGGCCATATTTTTCAATGGATCTTCATGAAAATTGGTCAGAACTTTTTATCTTGATGATATCTATGTCACATGTGCTGAAAAACTAGGTCACTTTGTCAAATAATAGAAATAACGACGTCATACTCAGTTCAACACTGGGTCATGTGGGGATAGGTGAGCGATTCAGGACCATCATGGTCCTCTTGTTTTAGCATATTACCGGAAACAATCTTTTTTTTTTAGGCCTGATCAGAGAGTAGTTTCACATTCCGTGCCCAATATTCATCAACATTCATCAGTTGAATGGCAATTATTCAGTGTTTTGCTTATATTGAACCATTTCTGGCCAAATTTTGCCTAGCTGTCTGTACATTTGTTGTCATTTTTTTGCAAATTTTTAGTACTAAATAGTAAATACATCTCAGACATTTCAATAAGCGCAGATGTGAAAACATGAAAATTAACATGCTTCGTTGCCAGCTGTTGTAATGTTTGTAGTAAAAGTCAATGCATTTGTAATCGTATTTCATTTATGGGAAATCGGATAGTGTACACTACCTTTACCTCGCTTAGCTCAGTAGGGAGAGCGCAGATCTCTGGATAGCGGGGTCGTCAGTTTGATCCCTGAGCAGGGCGTATGTTCTTCGTGATGATTTGATAAAAGACATTGTGTCTGAAATCCATCTTCCACCTCTGATTCATGTGGAGAAGTTGGCAGTTACTTGCGGAGAACAGGTTTGTACTGGTACAGAATCCAGGAATATTGGTTAAGTTAACTGCCTGCCATTACATAACTGAAATACTGTTGAAAAACAACGTTAAACCCAAAACAAACAAATATACACTACCTTTATATGGATAGAGGGAGTCAAATTGTAGACAGTTTGTACATGTTAAACTTGGCAAAGTTTGAAGATTTTTTTCCCAAAGCTTTTGTAATTTATGGGTAATATGCATCAGTGTTCCTGAAATAAGGCAAAAATAGCAAAAATTTGTCTCTTGTGAATTTTTCAGATTTTACAGTACTAAACTATTTTCTTCCTCTATTTCAGGGTAAACAACTGTGTGGGGTTTACTACTTATAAGTTTTTTGTGATGTTTTTGGGATATGCTTTAGTATACTGCATATATGTAGCACTTACATCATTGAAATATTTCATCTCATTTTGGTCGGTGAGTATATTCTTATATTGACCAAAATAGATGAGGTCTCCTTGGCCTTATGGCTAAGAAAGTATACTTCAGTCATTTAACCAGGTTCAGAAAGTTCTTGTCAGATTGAGTCTTGTGATGGTAAAATTTATTCTCTTGCGACATTTGAAGGTCAGTGGTTCTACCATGTTGCCAGTTCTTGCCTGAAATGATGCAGAGGCAGAGCATGTATTTTCTGATTTAACTAAATAATCTCTTTTTCCTGCCAAAACAGGGTATAAATATCAGACCGAAGTTAGCATAACCATCTCCGTTTCTGTCGTTTGTTGGAAGACAGATTCTACAATAATTGATATCATTTTCAATTCAGATGAGGACACATTTATCTGCTCCTTTGTGTTGATGTGAATTAATAGAGATATTGCCTGATAAATGTTTTTACAAGATTCATGACCTGATAATGGTTCAAATTAATTTTAAGATTTCAGCTTTTCATCCAATAGAATTTGTCTGACAACAATGAATATAAGAGCTTGAAAGTATATTATTACTCCTGATTAAACTTGCAGCTATTGTTAGTTTATTAATAGTTATCGATGTTATCTCTTTACAGGGAGGGGTTGGTCACAATATGGGAAAATTCCATATTCTATTCCTGTTTTTTGTTGCCGTGATGTTTGCTATAAGTCTTATATCACTTTTTGGATACCATTGTTACCTAACTGTTAAAAATCGTTCCACTCTAGGTAAGCTGGGCCTCATATTCATCAAACAACTTAAGTCTGAATCTTGGACTTCGACTTTTAAAAATGTTAAATATACTTTTTGTTCTGTAGATGTTATATTTACACAGATTGTAATGAAACTTTGCGTAAGAGTGCATTGGGCAGCTACAAACATCTCGGCGAAATTTCATGAGTATCAGTTTGAACTGAAAAAAATTATGGCAGATTGAATAAGTCTGAGTCTAAATTTCAGACTTGAATGTTGATGAATACAGTACCAGGAATATAGTGTATATAATGCATGCACTGAAACAAAGGGAGACAACCATTTTAACACAACAATGATGCTGGAATAATTTCAGTTTGAGGCTTGACATTGTGAAATCACAAATGCTCTAGGATTTATCAGTTGCATTAGGGCATAAAGTAAGATCCTGAGAAACAAATAAATGTTGGCCAAAACTACAAATTTCATCGTACAAAATGAGTGCCATTATTTTAGCAATATGAAACAACTAATATTCAGATGCAGTGGAAGGATGGGGAGCTTGGGGCTCTTCACAGGTGATCTTTAGCAGATTTAGTGCATGAATGTATTTTGGAAAGATATTCTGGTGATGAATTAGATCTCATAATTCAAAGCTCCAGCCATCTTTTGTTATTTAAATGGTTGTCTCTCTTTTATTTGATGGGATGTTACTGTTTCTTTTATTTATTTCCAGAAAGGGATCAACCACAATATGGGCCATTTTCATGTTTTATTCCTGTTTTTTGTTGCTGTGATGTTTGGTATAAGTCTAATTTCACTTTTTGGCTACCATATCTACCTTACAGTTAAAAATAGATCTACACTAGGTAATTGGTTTCCATTTGATCATATTTTTGTTTTGTATATTATATTTTCAATTTGTATAACCATGTTAGCTTTTATTCAGCCGTTTACTTTCTAACTTGCCTCTTGCCTCTGTGAGTTCGAGCCTTGCTCAGGTTGTCTTGTTAAGAGGCTTTCAGCTGGCTTGTGAAAAGTAGGTTCTACCCAGGTCCCCGTCAGTGCCTGAAGTAATGTCAGGGTGGCTACTTTAGGTATGCCATTACCATTGAAACTAGAAAGAGGCCGCATTACCACGACTGAGTCATAACTATGTCAGTGAGACTTTAAAAAACCTAACCATTACTATAAAATCATTAATATTTGTTGGGAACCAATTTTTGTGGATCTGTGGTTGATTCAATCCAGGAAATAAAATCCTAACACACAAAGTTGGGAAGTTGGGAGTTACTTGTTGAGATGTTAGTATGTTAAATCACACTAGTTTCTTTCCGAAGAACTGTTTAAACTGATATTAAAGCTCATGATGTTAAAAAAAGTTCATGAAAAATAATATGTGAGAAATCGAAACAGATCTGTCGAGAAAGAAAGCAGTTTGAAGTTTCAGAACCGGTTCAGTTGAAATTATCCTTATACCAACTTGATACTTCTTTGCTGAAATATGTTTAATAAGCTGCTTTTGTATCTGCATGCTGTTATTGTTCATTATTTTGCTCATTCCGGTCTGTCTATCCTGTCAGAATACCCAGATCACCATTTCACTTCTGTCAGTCATTTGTGGAGTAGATCTAGTTGAGTTTGTAACATTCAGACTAAATATTATGTTTGACTGTTGTTCTTAGCTGACCAGGATTGAATTAGGATTCAGTACATCAAAGGTCAAGGTCACAATTACATCGAGACTTAACACTTAATAAATGACTTATAATTTTGGCAGCCTAAGTATGTAAGAAGTCAAGGTCAAAGTGATCTTAAGACTGAGATGTGTTTCCAGTTATTAACTGGAGAATGTGTTTGCCTTTGATCACTTCTAATATTTAAGGCTAATAAGGGCAGAGGTCAGTGTTGCAATGGCATTATGGTTAGAAATAATTTTTTGTAAGTAACTTGTGAATTCTTTGACATGCAGCTATCATGATATTCCTTTGATCAAAAGATGTCCTCATTTTGTTTAGGAGGTCATTTTCTTACAGAAAAAAGGTCACAGTATTCTTGAGACTGAAAAAAATAGGCATATATCAGTTAACAATCATTTGACTTATATTGGATGTGATTTGACAAAATCGTCGGAAGACTTTTAGCTTAATATTAATGAATACGGGTAGATTACAAGTTCAGATCCTTTAGACTAGAATTTATTTAATTGTGACAGTGATAAAAAAGAGGTAAGGCCACACCAAATTGAAAAGTTGTTCATCGGATTTTTTAGCTCACCTGTCACAAAGTGACAAGGTGAGCTTTTGTGATCGTCCGTCGTCCGTCCGTCCGTGCGTCTGTGCGTGCGTGTGTGCGTCCGTAAACTTTTGCTTGTGACCACTCTAGAGGTCACATTTTTCATGGGATCTTTATGAAAGTTGGTCAGAATGTTCACCTTGATGATATCTAGGAAGTCTGAAACTGGGTCACGTGCCATCAAAAACTAGGTCAGTAGGTCTAAAAATAGAAAAACCTTGTGACCTCTCTAGAGGCCATATATTTCACAAGATCTTCATGAAAATTGGTCAGAATGTTCACCTTGATGATATCTAGGTCAAGTTCGAAACTGGGTCATGTGGGGTCAAAAACTAGGTCAGTAGGTCTAATGATAGAAAAACCTTGTGACCTCTCTAGAGGCCATATTTTCATGAGATCTTCATGAATATTGGTCAGAATGTTCACCTTGATGATATCTAGGTCAAGTTCGAAACTGGGTCACGTGGGGTCAAAAACTAGGTCATTAGGTCTAAAAATAGAAAAACCTTTTGACCTCTCTAGAGGCCATATTTCTCAATGGATATTCATGATAATTGGTCAGAATGTTCACCTTGATGATATCTAGGTCAAGTTCGAAACTGGGTCACATAGGGATAAAAACTAGGTCAGTAGATCTAAAAACAGAAAAACCTTGTTACCTCTCTAGAGGCCATATTTTTCATGAGATCTTCATGAATATTGGTCAGAATGTTCACCTTGATGATATCTAGGTCAAGTTTGATACTGGGTCATGTTGGATCAAAAACTAGGTCAGTAGGTCTAAAAATAGAAAAACCTTGTGACCTCTCTAGAGGCCATATTTCTCAATGGATCTTCATGAAAATTGGTCAGAATGTTCACCTTGATAATATCTAGGTCAAGTTCGAAACTGGGTCACGTGCGGTCAAAAACTAGGTCAGTAGGTCTAAAAATAGAAAAACCTTGTGACCTCTCTAGAGGCCATATTTTTCAATGGATCTTCAGGAAAATTGGTCAGAATGTTTACCTTGATGATATCTAGATCAAGTTTGAAACTGGGTCACGTGGGGTTAAAAACTAGGTCAGTAGATCTAAAAATAGAAAAACCTTGTGACCTCTCTAGAAGCCATATTTTTCATGAGATCTTCATGAATATTGGTCAGAATGTTCACCTTGATGATATCTAGGTCAGGTTCGAAACTGGGTCACGTGGGGTCAAAAACTAGGTCAGTAGGTCTAAAAATAGAAAAACCTTGTGACCTCTCTAGAGGCCATATTTCTCAATGGATCTTCATGAAAACTGGTGAGAATGTTCAGCTTGATGATATCTAGGTCAGGTTCGTAACTGGGTCATGTGCGGTCAAAAACTAGGTCAGTAGGTCTAAAAATAGAAAAACCTTGTGACCTCTCTAGAGGCCATATTTCTCAATGGATCTTCATGAAAACTGGTGAGAATGTTCAGCTTGATGATATCTAGGTCAGGTTCGTAACTGGGTCATGTGCGGTCAAAAACTAGGTCAGTAGGTCGAAAAATAGAAAAACCTTGTGACCTCTCTAGAGGCAATATTTTTCACGAGATCTTCATGAAAATTGGTGAGAATGTTCACCTTGATGATATCTAGGTCAAGTTTAAAAGTGGGTCACGTGCCTTCCAAAACTAGGTCATTAGGTCAAATAATAGAAAAAGCTTGTGACCTCTCTAGAGGCCATATTTTTCAATGGATCTTCATGAAAATTGGTCAGAATTTTTTATCTTGATGATATCTAGGTCACATGTGCTCAAAAACTAGGTCACTATGTCAAATAATAGAAATAACGACGTCATACTCAGTTCAACACTTGGTCATGTGGGGATAGGTGAGCGATTCAGGACCATCATGGTCCTCTTGTTTCTGAAAATATTGAGGCGGCGAGTGAAAAAATAATTTAAATATTTTTTTGTTTTTGAGAAAATCAGGAGCGAGCGAAGAAATATATTTGTCTTGTTTTGGCTCTCGATTAACTAATAAAAGCCCTTAGAATAGAATGTACAGGCCTTTTACATTAGAAATAATTCACCAGGGATTGAGAAAACATGGGTACATTTTGGTTTGAGTACATTTTGACCTGCAGAAGCACAACAATGCGAACTCGTGGAAAAAGGTAATAGTATTGGAATACAATATAGTGTAATCAAATAATGTATGCGTTTGAAAATGCTGTTAGAAAATATGTAATATACAACAATGCATAACCTTAAACCATAATCATAAAATAGATATGTGACTTGAATATTTACTGCTATGAAAATGTAGCATTTTTAGCTCAACTTTTCCGAATCCGATTTTCGAAGTTTTTGATAAAGTCAAGTATCTCTGTTACCATCAAAGCATTTTACTTGAAACTTAAAATAGTTATTTACTATCAAAGTCTACACCAGGAGAAACAGTGTCCATAACTCTGATTTGAATTTTGACAGAATTATGCCACTTTTTAACTTAGAATTTTTTTGGTTAAAGTTTTAAATAACATCCAATAACTTTGTTACTTTCAAAGCTATTGACTATTATGCCCCTTTTACTGGCACTCTAATTCAGAATCAAGCACTGAGAAAAGTCGAACATGCTGTCTTACGGACAGCTCTTGTTCTAACTTTAAACCTTCTTTACGGATTAAATTTGTTGAAATAAAGTCTCAATTAAGGTCTGAAACGGAGATTAACGTGAATTCACATTATTCTACTCGAGGATTGAAAAATTTGAAGATCTAAATTGGTCTGAACACAACTCATAATGTAAATTCCTTACCCCACCCACTTTCGTATGAAATGCTGATCATTTTGACGACAAAAAACAGAAAACAGAAAAGTGATATGCATTAGTATGTATTTACCCTTACCAAAATAATGTAGATTGATGTTATCAAATAAATTAGTGTGCGTTTTCATCCAATTTTCAATGAAATAGGTCCAATTTTTGTAGCAACTCAATTTGGTAAACATTGGAAGAAAATTACGTAACTGCATAAGGGGAAATAACTTTAATGCAACTAAATATAAGTGTCCTGATATATTATAGACGAAATGTATTTATTGTGATTAAAGTCCATTTTAGAACAGTCTGGAACTGGAATTATAAGCATTTGTACACTGTTACGTCCGTAAAATGTAGCGCACCAAAAAATTTTGCCTTGAATTTTTTCAATGGGGCGAGCGCAAGCCAAAAACAAACAAAAAATATTTTTTTTGTGTTTCTGAAAATATACAAGCGGCAAATCCGATGAACAACTTTTTAATTTGGTGTGGCCTAAAGTTTATTAGGAAGTGTTGGGTATAAATCCTGACAAGAATAGAATTTGACCAGATATTGTTCTGTCAATAACTACAGTACAAGTACTGGTCTGAAATCATGGAATCAATCAGCGTCGTTGACATAATAAGTGTCATTTTTCTCTTTAATCTATGTGAAATAAATTGGTTAAAGTAATAACAATGGAAAGAAATCTTGTATAATAACAGATTGTTCATGCAATAGTTTAGGAACAGTTACTTGTCTTCATGTAAATTTTCATTTTAATACAGTTTCATCAAAGTTTTCAGAGAGCTCAGTTTCTACTTTAGCACCATTTTGAAAAAAGTTGATTAAACATTTAAAGACTTACATTTCAAGACATTGTTTTGAGTAAAATTGTTCTTGAAAAAGTAAAATTGTACATGAAAAGTCCTTGAATTTTGTCTTGGATGTTCTGTTTGAAGCATTTAATCTTATCATACAAGCTAATGCTTATAATTAAGTACTGGAATTCACTACACATACTCCCTAGTAGGAAAGCATTTGTACTGAGCATACAAACGACAGTTTTAAACCCTATTCTGCAAAGTTTGTTTTTATTTCAATTTTTCTCTGCCTTTACAAAGAATAAATGTAATAGTATTAACTTTTCCTTATATTTTCAGAGTCTTTTAGATCACCTATATTCCAGTCGGGGCCAGACAAAAATGGCTTCAGCCTGGGAAAGTACAATAACTTTATAGAAATATTTGGAGAGAATAAGAAGCTATGGTTTATTCCAGTATTTACAAGGTAAACTTGCATGTCTAATTGCAGTGCTCATGATATTAGCATAGTGTTTGAGGAAAATTAACCATTCATCCAAACTTTTTCATAGAAAATTATTGTTTATTTGAAACCTTTAAACAGAAAATTATCATTTTACCTTTTCACTTAAACTTATCATTTATTTAAAAGTTACAATTTATTTCAAGCCTTTTCACTTATATTATCATTTCGCCTTTCCACAGAAAATTATTATTCATTTAAAGCCTTTTCACAGAAACCTATCATTTTGCCTTTTCGCAGATATTATCATTCCGCCTTTCCATAGAAAGTTATCATTAGCCCACCATCTGATGATGGTGGGCTATTCAAATCACTCTGCGTCCGTGGTCCGTCGTCCTTCCGTCCGTCCGTCCGTCCGTCCGTCCGTCCGTCATTCCGTCCGTCCTTCCGTTAACAATTTCTCGTTATCGCATCTCCTCAGAAACTACCAGGGGAATTTTGACCAAACTTTGTCAGAATGATGTATTGGTACCCTAGTTGTGTCCCCCTGAAAATCAGACTGGTTCAACAAATTTTTAGTAAGTTATGGCCCTTTGTTTATTTCTATAATTTACATAGATTTATATAGGGAAAAACTTTGAAAATCTTCTTACCCCAAACCACAGAGCCTAGGGCTTTGATATTTGGTATGAAGCATCATCTAGTGGTCTTCTACCAATATGATTCAAATTATTTCCCTGGGGTGTAATATGGCCCCGCCCCGGGGGTCACATGGTTTATATAGACTTATATAGGGAAAAACTTTGAAAAACCTCTTGTCCAAAACCACAGGGCCTAGGGCTTTGATATTTTGTATGTGACATCATCTAGTGGTCTTCAACTAAGATTGTTCAAATTATCCCCCTAGGGTCAAATATGGCCCCGCCCCGGGGGTCATATGGTTTACATAGACTTATATAGGGAAAAACTTTGAAAATCTTCTTGTCCAAACCACAGAGCCTAGGGCTTTGATATTTGTAATGTAGCATCGTCTAGTGGTTCTCTACCAAGTTTGTTAAAATTATCCCCCTAGGGTCAGATGTGGCCCCGCCCTGGGGGTCACATGGTTCATATAGACTTATATAGGGAAAAGCTTATAAAAACTTCTTGTCAATAACCTACAACATTCAGATTTGGACCACATGTATGGTTTTGAGTGGCAAGATGAACCTTGACATGAGTTGACCTTGATTTTGACCTAGTGACCTACTTTCACATTTCTGTAGCTACAACCTTCAAATTTGGACCACATGCATAGTTTTGTGCACTGAAATAAACTTTGACCTTGACATTGACCTAGTGACCTACTTTCACATTTTTGAAGGTACAGGCTTCAAATTTGGACCACATGTATAGTTTTGTATTCTAAAATAAAATTTGACCTTGATTTTGACCTAGTGACCTACTTTCACATTTCTCAAGCTACAGCCTTCAAATTTGGACCACTTGCATAGTTTTGTGTACCGAAATGAACTTTGACCTTAAGGTTGACCTAGTGACCTACTTTCAGATTTTTGTAGCTATAGGCTTCAAATTTAGACCACATGAATAGGATTGTGTACCGAAACAAACTTTGACCTTGATATTGACCTAGTGACCTACGTTCACATTTTTGAAGGAACAGGCTTCAAATTTGGACCACATGCATAGATTTGTGTTGTGAAGTGAAATTTGACCTTGATTTTGACCTAGTGACCTACTTTCTCATTTCTCAAGCTACAGCCTTCAAATTTGGACCACTTGCATAGTTTTGTGTACCGAAATAAACTTTGACCTTAAGATTGACCTAGTGACCTACTTCCAAATTTCTCAAACTACAGTCTTTAAAATTGATGCACATGCATAGTTTTGTGTACAAAGAACTTTGTCCTTGAAATTGATCTAGTGACCTACTTTCACATTTCTCAAGTTACAGCTTTCGAATTTAGACGACATGCACAGTGTTGTGTACGGAAATGAAATTTGACCTTGAGCTAGTCAGTAAGTCTTGAAATTTGGAACACACAAAAACGACACATTGGTGGGCGCCAAGATCACTCTGTGATCTCTTGTTTATTTAAAGCCTTTTTACAGTATCTCTACCATGGGACATCTCTTGGCCAGTTTCTAAAAGGATATATCAGCAATAAGGAGCTTGTCTGTATTATGCATTATATTTTTACCATATAAAGATAAGTACTGATACTGAATCCAGAAAAACGTTCGGGAGGGATTCTGACCGGTCGATTAATAAAAAAATCGCTTGAACGATGTCGACTGTAGTTACATAGTTACAAATGTAGATCTACCAGTAGTTTGAACTTATTATTTTGTACATGCAGTATACCAGTAAATACCAGTTGTTAAGTCATGCATGAAAATCCTCACTGTCAATTGGTTAAAAATACATGTAACTATCCTTAGCACATTGATACCCCTGTTATGTATTCACACTAAGTATAAAGTATTACCTATGTGCTCGAAATACTGCCGATTGGATAAATTTTGCGTCATTTTTATTTGACAATTCTGTAGAGATCATGCTTTGGCTAGATATTGCACTTCATGACGGTTTTTTCTTTTGGTGAAAGTGCTGATTAATATGCACCATTTTGAATTTGCTTGTCTCTTGATACGCGAAAATTCTAAAAAAAATCGCAAATTATACCCAATCTGCAGTTGATCTTGAATTGTCATTTTTGACTGATTCGCACAAATTTGATCAGTTTTGTGTGAGGGATGAACAGTTTTAACTTTTGTCTTCTAGGATGATCTATTTCACTACTACTATTTCACTTAGCAGAAACACAAGAAAAAAAATGCCTGTTTGCATCCTCTATCAAATGAATAATTTTCCATGGTCTTTATAACTTATAAATGTTTTCATTAAGATAATTTTATGTACTTATTAACATTTTGATGCATATCTTTTGCGAATATTTTTTTATTAGCTCACCTGTCACATAGTGACAGGGTGAGCTTTTGTGATCGCCCTTTGTCCGTCATCCATCTGTCCACAATTTCCTTGTGAACACAATAGAGACCACTTTTGTAATTGATTTTAATCAAACTTGCACACAACTTGTATGGGCATAATATCTCGGTTCCTTACAAAAACTGGCTAGATCCCATCATGGGTTCCAGAGTTATGGCCCCTTGAAGGGCCAGAATTTGCTATTTTTGGCTTGTGAACGCGATAGAGACCACATTTTGCAATCAACTTTAATCAAACTTAAACACAACTTGTATTGGCATAATATCTCAGTTCCTTTCGAAAACTGGCCAGATCCCATTATGGGTTCCAGAGTTATGGCCCCTTAAAGGGCCAAAATTTGCTATTTTGGCTTTTGCAGCCATATAGAGACTTCATCTATGGTTTGATTTGATACAAACTTGCAAAATATCTTCAATAACAATAAATCTTGGATTCCATGATGAATCTGTCAGATCCAATCATAGGTTCCGAGTTACAGCCCCAGATTTACCCCTAAAAGAGCCAAAGTTTGGTAATTTTTACCTTGTGAACATGATAGAAGTGATATTTTATATTTGATTTTAACCACACTTACATACAACTTAAGTCACAATAAGATCTTGATCCCTTTGGAAAATGGGCTAGATTCCATCATGCGTTCTAGAGTTACTGCCACTGAAAGGGGCAAAATTTTCTATTTTGGCTCTTTCAGCCATATAGAGGTTTCATTTATGCTTTGATTTGATACAAACTTGCACAGAATGATTATCTTGATGATCTCTAGGACTGGATTGAAACTGGGTCATGTCAGGTCAAAAACTAGGTCATCAGGTCAAATCAAAAGAAAACCTTGTTTACACCCAAGGGGGCTGCATTTATGACCCTAGCTTCATGAAACTTGGTTAGAATGTTTATCTTGATTGTCCCTAGGCCAACTTTGAAACTGGGTCATATGGGGTCAGAAACTAGGTCATCAGGTCATATGGAAGGAAAAGCTTGTTAACACTCTTGTTCATTTGATGTGCATGAAACTTTGTCAGAATGTTTGTCCGCATGAAATATCGTATGAATTTTTATCTGGGTCATGTGGGGTCAAAAACTAGGTCACCAGGTCAAATCAAAGAAAAATCTTATTTACACCCAAGGGGGCACATTTTTTATTCTATCTTGATAAATTTTGGTCAGAAAGTTTATCGTTAAGTCTTGGAAGATTTCAAACCTGTGTCACTTGGGGTCAAAAACTAGGTCACTAGGTCAAATCATAGGAAAAGCTTTATACACTTTTTTGCTCCAGTCTTCCTGAAACTTTGTCAGAATGTTTGTTTTCATGAAATTTTGGACAAGTTCGAATCTGGGTCATGTGTGGTAAAAAACTAGGTCACTTGGTCAAATCAAAGAAAATGCTTTTTTACACTCAAGAGGCCACGTTTTTTGGTCCAATATTAATGAAAATTGGTCAGAATATAAGTCTCCATGAAATCACTAGGTAAAACATGTTTACACTGTTATGGTGTGTTACACAGATGAGCGGCCTAGGGCCATCTTGGCCCTCTTGTTTACATGTAGTGTGGTTTAAGTCTTTGATAAGTTGTGGAAGTTGAGAGTGAAATAAGTTTTTTATGCCCCCAGCATCTACTGATGCGGGAGGCATCTAGTGATTGTCCTGTCCGTCCGTTCATTCGTTCGTTCTTGCGTCCGTACGAGGTTAACCAAATGGGACCGTTTCGTCTAGGATCAATACCCCTTACTAGAATTACTTGATACTAATGCAGATGTAACCTATGACCATTCCTCATCTTCAGACATACCTGACCTCAGTTTGACTTTGACCTTGACCTCATTTTGGACTTAGGTTGCTTTATTTAGGTCATCTCTTGGTTAACCAAATGGGACCGTTTCGTCTAGCATCAGTACCGCTTACAAGAACGAATTGATAGTTATACAGATGTAACCTGTGACCATTCCTCATCTTCAAACATCACCTGACTGTGACCTTGACCTCATTTTGGACTTAGGTTGCTTTATATGGGCCTTAACATTACAAGAATGAATTGATACTAATGCAGATGTAACCTGAGACCATTCCTCATCTTCAAACATCACCTGACCTCAGTTTGACCTTGACCTTGTTTTGGACTTATGTTGCTTTGTATCGACAAGGATGCCACCGGGGGCATCAAGCGTTTTATTGAACGCAGCTCCTTGTTTAGAGATGTCAAGCTTATTTTGTCTAACTGCTTATATAGTTATCTGTATAAGATACATTGAAGCTAGTTCTTGCTCTTGTTTGTTACTGTAATTACCTTTGGATAATGCACACTTTTTACTCCAAAGTCCTTTTCATAGCTACTGTTATATGCACCTTATCCAAATTGAGGGTTTTCCTTTATTGTTCTTAAAATATACAGTAAAATATAGATCCCTGGAGCTCACAAAGAGACAAGCAAAATGCTCCAAGTTGTCCAGGGCCGTCCAAACACAAAAAATATAAGGGAAACATACATTACTAGAACAAGCAAGGAGAGGTTGTAGTGTAACATTCTAGAGGGAAAAACTCTGAATTTTCAACTATTAATTATAGTAGAAATTAACAAATCCAAATATTAATGTTCAAGTGTGTATCACCTTGTTTTGGGTTTACAGTGAAGGAGATGGGGTGACTTTCCCAACACCAACAACCAGTACGTCAAGTTCTTATCAAACAATGGGAACCACGAGCCCATCGACAATTCCAAGGTCAGGCCATCAAATTTAGTTTGCTAGCAGTTATAATATTCTAACCAAGTTTACTTATGCATTAGTAACAAACCAGGACTTGAACCAACAAATTTTGAAATAACTTTTTTGTGCACAATGGAAGTTACACGGTTTGAAATTCGAAAAAATTAGGACCCTTATTGTGAAATATTTTCATTCAGGTGGCGGCTATAAGAAGGCTTAATTCCTTTGAATATGCGTGAAAAATCAATTAAGATGATTTAAAATTGTTGGAATAGTTTAATAAAAAAAAGATGCCTCACTGGAAGAGTGATTAATTTTGCTGATTTTTAACCACTTGCTCTTCGACTGTCTGTTGGAGCCACGCCCACCTGTGCCTGAAATAATACCCCGAGTAGTTCCACGTTTATAGAAGTGCAAAATGCATTGTGTCTGTGAAAACAAAACAAACAGTTATAGAATAACAAAGTCCTGTTTTGCTAAAGGAAGAGATTTAAGAATATTTTCATACATGTCAATACAAATCAGATTTTTACTGAACAACCATTTTTAATTTGAAAAAGTATAAGATAATAATAGTTACAGGAAATATTCTTAGATCTGTTTTCTGCATGTACATTGTTGTAAAATTTAGTATTAACATTCACTATGTACAGGTGTAAACATTATTGTGTTTTCTGCATGTCTGGTGTTTATTTTTAGATGTTTACAAGATATTGCGCAATTTGATGCCCTGACTTTGAAAGTGTTGTATTTACTGTATATTTATAACATGATTTCTTTGCAAAATTTGCTCTATGACAGTTTAAGGTGGTGATGGAGGCTAGAGACATTTGTTTGAATTATTGATGAAGATAAACCATATCAATTTGAAGTCATAGTGCCATATATTATACATTCATTCTCAGATGAGGAAGTTTTCATTTGCATTCGGAGGGCTACCTTCTGTATCCCTCATTACTGAACCCTTTGTACAATGGGACCCTTCTTCATTGAAACCTCTATGCTGTTGAAATCCTCTTTGCAGAAACCCCTAGTAAAGTGGAACCCAGACAAACTGAAATTTTGTACCAGTCTGGAATAAGCTTGTTGTAATAAATATTCCTTCAAAACTTAAATTTTCATTTGGTACTGAGATGTTTTGGTTTAGTGGGGTTACTGTTGTAGAGTTTAAAGCTTATGTTTGCTCTTGTTTTTGGCGTTTGCTTATTTGGGAAAAGAGGCTATGCATGTTGCTTTACATATTTCATTATGCATACTTATTGCACTTCAATTAATAGCATTCAATGATATTGGGTAACAGTGGTGCAGCATGCTATAGTCCGTCATGGGCATAAATTTCCATTCTTTTGTAACTTTTTAGCTCACCTGAGCACAAAGTGCTCATGGTGGGCTATTGTGATCACACTGTGTCCGTCGTGCGTGCGTCAAGTTGTCCGTTTGTCATCAACATTTGTGTTTAAACGACATCTCCTCCAAAGCCAATGAATGAATTTTGATGAAACTTGGCCATGATGTTCCTTGGATGGTCCTCTACCAATGTTGTTCAAACGGTTCTGCTTGGTAGCACATAGGGGCTGCTAGAGCTAAAATAGAAAAAACTTCAAACGATACTCCTCCTAAACCAATGGTCAGATTTTGAAATAATTTCACACAAATGGTCCTTATGTCACCCTCTACCAAGATTGTTCAGATTATACTGATTCGTCAAAAAACATGGCTGCTGGAGGGCGTGGTCACTTTTCCCTATATGTATATAGTGGAAACTTTAAAAATCTTCTTGTGTGAAACTGCTTGCCTGATTTAAGAATAATTTTACACGTAGTCAAATGGTCCTTGTGTGATCCTCTACCAAGATTGTTCAAATTATTTTGATTCGTCAAAAAACATGGCCACCAGAGGGCAATCAGGGCATGGTCACTTTTCCCTATATGTATATAGTGGAAACTTTAAAAATCTTCTTATGTGAAACTGCTGGCCTGATTTTAGACTAATTTTACACAAATGGTCCTTGTGTGACCCTCTACCAAGATTGTTCAGATTATTTCGATTCGTCAAAAAACATGGCCACCAGAGGGCGTGGTCACTTTTCCCTATATGTATATAGTGGAAATTTTAAAATCTTCTTGTTTGAAACTGCAAGCCTGATTTTAAAATGATTTTACACTAATGTTTCTTGTGTGACCCTCTACCAAGATTGTTCAAATTATTCCAATATGTCAAAAAAAATGGCCGCCAGGGGGCGTGGTCACTTTTCTTCTCTGAATCAATAATAGCAAGAGCCTTGATATTTGGCATGTGATATCAGATTTATAATGTGTACCATAATTGTTCAGATTATTGCCCTAGGTTCAAAAGTGTGTGACATGCATATAATATAGGCTAACATAGAAGAAAACCTAACTCTGTACTTATACAAACACACTTGAAGCCTTGTACACAGGTGAGTGCTTTAGGGTCGATGACCCTCTTGTTTTTCCAGGATAATGTGAAAAGTTTATACACGGGAGTGACAATAAAACATTGCACTTTTGCTTAACTGTCAGGGTAGCTCTATACATAGAACACAAGATTGTCAGTTTAAAGGTTGCAAGTTTGATACAATCCTCAGACAAAATGAAAATTTGGTAGAAGAGCAAGTACCTGAAGTCAGTAATCCTTGGGGAGGTTGTCATTTTCTGTGAAATCATAAATATTCGTGGGGGACTGATTTTCATGGATTTCGTGGTTATGCAATACTATGAAATAAAATTGCAATGAACATATAAAATTACCATGCTAAGTTTCTAAAATGGACTGGGCAGTACCATTTATTAGCTCATCTGATTTTTTGAAAAAAAATGATGAGTTATTGTCATCACTTGAGCGGTTGTCGGCGTCGGCGTCGGCGTCGGCGTCTGCGTCGGCGTTGCCTGGTTAAGTTTTATGTTTAGGTCAGCTTTTCTCCTAAACTATCAAAGCTATTGCTTTGAAACTTGGAAGACTTGTTCACCATCATAAGCTGACCCTGTATAGCAAGAAACATAACTCCATCTTGCTTTTTGCAAGATTTATGGCCCCTTTTGTACTTAGAAAATATCAGATTTCTTGGTTAAGTTTTATGTTTAGGTCAACTTTTCTCCTAAACTATCAAAGCTATTGCTTTGAAACTTGGAATACTTGTTCACCATCATAAGCAGACCCTGTACATCAAGAAACATAACTCCATCTTGCTTTTTGCAAGAATTATTGCCCCTTTTGGACTTAGAAAATCAGTTTTCTTGGTTAAGTTTTATGTTTAGGTCAACTTTTCTCCTAAACTATCAAAGCTATTGCTTTGAAACTTGGAATACTTGTTCACCATCATAAGCAGACCCTGTACATCAAGAAACATAACTCCATCCTGCTTTTTGCAAGATTTATGGCCCCTTTTGGACTTAGAAAATATCAGATTTCTTGGTTAAGTTTTATGTTTAGGTCAACTTTTTCTCTTAAACTATCAAAGCTATTGCTTTGAAACTTGCAACACTTGTTCACCATCATAAGCTGACCCTGTACAGCAAGCAACATAACTCCATCCTGCTTTTTGCAATAATTATTGCCCCTTTTGGACTTAGAAAATCATTTTCTTGGTTGAGTATTATGTTTAAGGCAACTTTTCTCATCAACTATCAAAGCTATTGCTTTAAAACTTGCAACAGTTTTTCACAATCATAAGTGGACACTGTACATCAAGAAACATAACTCTATCCTGCTTTTTGCAAGAATGATGGCCCTTTTCAGAATAGAAAATCATGGGTAGGACAATATTTCTATTATACAAAAAAAAATCAGATGAGCGTCAGCACCCGCAAGGCGGTGCTCTTGTTATTCGAAGGTGCATTCAATGAAAATCTACTGAATGAATTGCGAACAGTGCAGACCAAGATCAGCCTGTACAGACAAATAAGCTGATCTTGGTCTGCACTGGTTGCAAAGACAGAATCACTTGCAAGCAGCAGGCTATAAAGGTTACAAATTTTTATCCCCGCGAAATAGCATTTTTGTTCAAAATTTCATGCCCATGAAATGAATGATTGAAATATTTGCAGGAAACAGGTTAGTACTGGTACATATTATAATACCATTAGAATATGAAAAACTTGTAAAATACTCAAAAATGTGTGTTATGAAAAAATGCTTGCAATGTTGTATAAATGGCCATTTGAATCTGCTTTCCATGTTGTGTGACTTGATTAAATTTGAGAATCTTTCAGTTTCAGTAAATATTAGATGTGATAAGACTTGGAGTAGAGTACGGTATAAAATTCATATCTTTTGAAAATTTACTGTATGTAAAGATCTTATGCACTGCAACTGTAGTGGTTGCTTTTCCTACAGGATGTGCCAGAAATTATTTTCTTGTGTAAAGCTTAATGAATTTCACATGAAACCATTGTACACTGTTAGGGACTGATTTTAATGGATTTCAAAGTTTTGCCTATCCATGAAATTTAATTCTTCTGAACAAATGAAATTTCCACTGAAAGTAGCCATTTTTGGCAGAAACTTGAAATGTTGTACATACACATAAATGATTTCACAATTTATCCTAAATGTGAAATTATACACTGCTTTTATCTGTATAAAATTAAATTCTACAGTTGCTGTTATTTTGCAGTTCTGGAGATGGTGTAACATATCCAACTCGTACTGTAGATCTGGATAGTGATGGGTTATTGGCTGATAGACAGCGCTGGATGGAAGAAGGAGATCTAGATTCTAATATCACAAATGGTAACTAGATTTGTATATCACAAAATTCATTACTGAATCTAAGACCACTGGTTAGCTAAATATGTTTATAGGCTGCTGTTACGTATAACTGAAATACTGTTTAAAACTGCATTAAATGAAAACAAATAAGTAAAAACAGTAATGTAAAATGCAATCCAACTAAATTACAAACAGTCCCAATTTACAGGAAAGATAGTGAAATAGAACTCTTGCAGCCATTGATCACTGTAAAATGTTTTTTTCATGTTGCTTAAAATTTGCAATTTGATGGTGAATGAAGAAGATAATACTATCTGTAACACATAAGTCTCTTAAGGTCCCAAGGGATGGGGCAAATAATGCTCAAGTTTTTGAGCTATCCAAGCAGAAAATATAAGGAAAATGACCGGGACTATGTTAATAGCTTGTGTGAGTCATGAGCACTGTTTCACTGTATTTATTTACAACTGTTGTCTATTTTGGAGTAAAGTAAGTAAGCGGAAAAGCAAAATCATTATTACCCAGTATACAGTAATAAAAGTAGGAATGGCTGGTTTTATCTGAAATTGGCAAACTTCTTTCTGTTAAGATGCTTGATTAAACATGCAGAAAAAGAACCTCAGTGTTTTGAACTTCTTTTATATTTATCTTCCATAGTGGTTTGGCTGTTGCGGCTAGACATCAGGCTTTAGAATGCATTAAAATGACCTGCACACAGCTCTGTATTACTAAATTTTGTAACTTTAGCGCAAAAAGTAACTAACTGCATTGACTTAAAGGAGAAGATAATCACTTTTTGCGCCAAGTTGGCATAATGCACTATACTTACGTGAAAATAATAAATAAACGCATTGCAGTTTGTGATAAAAGACTGTTTTTACATTTTAGGAGCAAACAAAATGTCGTCATCTAATCAGAACTTGATCACCTCTCTCCAGGAATGATCTTTCTTTATGTAAACAATGTTTTTGTCATAAAATATTGTCCCTGTATGTGTTATTTTTCAATTTATTTTCCCCTTCTTTTCATTTTCTTTTTGTATTTGCACCAGCTGAAAATGTAGAATTATTAAGACTAAAGTTAGTAGGTTTACGTAGTTTAATTGTCAAATTACAGTATAGTTTCCTTTATGGTAAGTTTCGTTGTTTTTTGCATTCAAAATATTGTCTGTTGAAACGAGAAATTTTCTGGTGTATACTGTTTGTATTTCATGATCAATTTCTTATTTACTTCCTTTTCTCAAATTTATTGTACCCCAGATACAAAGTATATGGAAGCTACATCAGAATCACACATTTTCATTGTGTCAGTCCATAAACCAAAGTTAGATTCAATTGCTAATCTCATCCAGACAGCATACAATGTGTAAAACCCAGGTCAAAGATCAAATAGCTTCAATTTTTGTCTGGTGTACAACCTAGGTCCACTTCATTATCTTCTTAACCTTTTGAAGAATTTTCATAAAACAAGCGTTAATTATCAGTCTCATCGAAACAACATGCAGAGTGTTCAACCCAGGTCATTAGATTCAAGGCCAAGGTCACACTTTTAATACTTCAACAAATCAAGTGTGAAGGTTTTACACATTATTGCATACTGCATTATTTTTGTATATGAAAGTAATAATTAGTCAGCAATGAAACTTCTATGTGATCTGTTGAATTATGTGCCATTGGACTTAGTCATAATAAGCATGTTGAATATGGTTGCATGAAAATATGCGGTCAGAACTTCTTTCAAAGCAACGAAACTTTATACGTGTGATCACCACCTGACCAGTTTTTAGGGACAATTAAGGCATTGCAGAGTTATGTGCATTATGTATTACTGGTGCATAGACAGTAGAGGTGGGAACCGTTCAAAACTACAGTTGCAACGGAACTTTATGTACATGATCACAATAAAGAGTGTTTTTGTGCATGACATATTATTAGGGTCAGTTGAGTTATGCCCTTGAACTATGTAAAAATTCTTCATTACCTCTGACAAAGCGATGTTGTGGCTCCAGTTTTTACATATTTTCAGTATGTTTCAAAACTATCGAACATTTTCTTGTGTTTATAAGCTTAATGTTGTTTGCATTTTTATTTTCCAAGAAATATCTCATCTTGGGAATGCCAGTTTTCACCTTTTCTTTTCAGTGTACAAACACACATTTTGCATGAAATTGCTTGAAATAGAAATTTTTCTAAGATATGTATGTTTGTGAACAGCTTAAAATGTTAAAATAATCTTGGATCCAGTTTTAAGATCTCTTTTAAAGAATATCTTAATATGATGTAAAAATGCTTATTTCTTTAGAGCGCATGTTAAACACACATTTGATTATTCTCTCACATGCTTTAAAGTTTTGTATTTTAAATGCAATATTCACTGTAAATCCAAATCCGATTTATTTTCTTTTTTAGCTCGACTATTCGAAGAATAGTCTAGCTATTCTACTCACCCTGGCGTCGGCGTCGGCGTCGGCGTCACACTTTGGTTAAGTTTTTGCATGCAAGTACATACAGCTATCATTTAAAGGCATATAGCTTTGAAACTTATTTATTCTTTTTCTAGGTCAATTACCAACCTCACTGGGTCAAGTTCCATAACTCTAACATGTATTTTGAGCAAATTATGCCCCCTTTTGGACTTAGAAAATTCTGGTTAAAGTTTTACATGCAAGTTACTATCTCCAAAACTAATGCAGATATTGAATTGAAACTTCACATGTGTCTTCGGGGTTATAAAACTAGTTGATAGCACCAAGTCCCATAACTCTGACCTTCATTTTGGGCAAATTATGCCCCCTTTTGGACTTAGATAATTCTGGTTAAAGTTTTGCGTGCAAGTACATACAGCTATTACTAAAAGGCATATAGATTTGAAACTTATTTTTTCTTTTTCTAGATCAATTACCTACCTCACTGGGTCAAGTCCCATAACTCTGACATGTATTTTGGCCAAATTATGCCCCCTTTTGGACTTAGAAAATTCTGGTTAAAGTTTTGCGTGCAAGTACATACAGCTATTACTAGAAGGCATATAGATTTGAAACTTATTTTTTCTTTTTCTAGATCAATTACCTACCTCACTGGGTCAAGTCCCATAACTCTGACATGTATTTTTGGCAAATTATGCCCCCTTTTGGACTTAGAAAATCCTGGTTAAAGTTTTACATGCAAGTAACTATCTCAAAACTACTACAGATATTAAATTGAAACTTCACATGTGTCTTCGGGGTTATAGAACTAGTTGATAGCACCAAGTCCCATAACTCTGACATGTATTTTGGGCAAATTATGCCCCCTTATGGACTTAGAAAATCCTGGTTAAAGTTTTGCGTGCAAGTACATACAGCTATTACCAAAAGGCATATAGCTTTGAAACTTATTTATTCTTTTTCTAGGTCAATTACCAGCCTCACTTGGTCAAGTTCCATAGCTCTTAACATGTATTTTGAGCAAATTATGTCCCCTTTTGGACTTAGAAAATTCTGGTTAAAGTTTTACATGCAAGTTACTATCCCCAAAACTAATGCAGATATTGAATTGAAACTTAACATGTTTCTTCGGGGTTATAAAACTAGTTGATAACATCAAGTCCCATAACTCTGATATCTATTTTGTTCAAATTATGTCCCCCTTTCGAACTTAAAACTCTTTTGATATTTAACATTTTGGGTAATAATTTCCTGCTTCTGTGACAATATTTCGAATAGTCGAGCTTGGCTGTCTTACGGACAGCTCTTGTTTAATTTGAAACCCACAAATTCATGCTTGCAAGAATCAGCCATTTGACTTAACCCTTATCATGCTGGACACAATTGATTCTGCCTTTGCGACCAGTGTAGATAATGATCAGCCTGCACATCCATGCAGTCTTATCATGATCTGCACTGTTTGCTATTCAGTCAGTATCTTTTTGGTAAGCACCCCTTTTAACAGTTAATGGTACTGTCCAAATTGAAAGATGGACAAGTTCTTAATAGAAATTTAGAAGGGAAAGAGCAAAACTGCAGAATTTTATGGCACCAAAAGTGATTGAGTGTACAGTATTTAAAATCTGTTCATGTCTATGTAAATATCAAACTGTGATGAATTACTGTAAAAACACATATCTTTGCTGGGTCAAAATTTTGTGAATTTGAAATTTTGCATATTTTCGCGAGGTTAGATATTCGCGATATTGTAAAAATGGTATCCTACTGGAATTTGAATTATACTAATGTTGATTATTTACGCAAGGATTAATTTTTGCAAGATGTTGAGCCTCGCAAATATAGCGAAAATTAAACCCTCGCAAAAGTTTCTGCTTTTACAGTACCATGCATTCCAGACTGAAATTTCGTAAGAAACACGAAGAGAATTCACAAGCTGACCCGCTATATTCTGTATATTATGCTGAAGTACAAGGTAGTTGGCAAGATTAAACAAAAAAAAATTCTATAGTTTGTTATCAGATATAGGATATTCACTGTCCTGGAGTTCCATATCAGGCTCTAGCTTTGCTGTTGCCTTATACAGATTTTCTAGGCAGAGTATATCCTTAAACTGGTGATCAACAAGCTTAACACTTGCAGTGAAAAGTTAAAGAAAGGGGAGATAAGCTGGAAACAATATTTATATTTCTATAATCTGTTTCAGGATATGGCTCATACAACAGAGACAGTGGAGTGAGACTAGCATACTAGATACAGACTATAGAAATAGCAGATTTTATATATAGTGTAGAAGATTGTGGTGTCCCCGATTTTACCAGACAGTAGACCAGCACAGAGGCAGAATAGAAAGTATAGAAAATGGAAATAGACTATATTAATGTTTTGACACAAGTGTAGAAAACAGAAATAGACTATATTAATGTTGTGACACCGTGCTCAATTGGGACAGAACAAATGCTGCAATGTCAGATATGTTTGTGACTCTAAACTGAAGCAAAGCTTGAGAATTGTCGAATAACACAGGGTTTTGTTTTCACATAACTTGTGAATATATCCTGTAACAGATGTTTAAAACTTATTTCTGCAAGGATTGATTTTCATGAAATAATCAAAAATGTGAAAACAATGAAAATTAATCTGCCAGGAAAAGTTCTGATCTTTAAGTACTGGTAATTCATGCGGTCTTGTAAGCTTGATGGGTATGAAGTCATGTCAATGGAATGTCTGTATCCATGGACACTGTATACCATGACTAAATGTCTTAAACAATGAATCCCAAAATCATGGATTTATATACATGTAATACATTTGCTTAAAATTTACATTAGTTTAAAGAGGCACGCCACCAGATGGACAACAACATTTATAAAATATCAAAGATTGGTATTTAGAAGAAAAAATCTGCTAAATTCTTTACCCTTTGCATCACTTTTGAATTGGATGATTGGGTGACTAATACTTTAAAGATTCTATGTAAGTCAGACACTTCGAGAAATGCTTTTTTTCAAATAAAAACTGTATCTGAAAGCATTTTCTTATTTTGAAAAAGCCGACGCTAAGTCTGGAGTCGTACCCCTTTAAATCTTGTACACATCTACACATGCATGCATACAGGAATGTGCATCTTTTGGATGTATAGTTCACATTTTCATATGTATTAAAACAAAGACTGCTTATGCTTATGTTAGTATTGATAAAATTTACATGCACATTTTAGTCATTCCTGCGTATTTAATACGTGTGTGTTTAAATCTGTTGATCAGTTTTAATGTATATTGTAAACAGTGTCTGCATACGTATTAGTTAACCAAATTGTATATACATGTAAAATAGTTAAAAGCTGTACATATGATATGTGTATAAAAAGCCAAAACACATAATTATGTATATATGCATATCATGCTTACTGAAGCTAATCAGACATATAATAAAGCAAAGTCTGTGCTCAAAGTGATTGCAAAGTGATTGCAGCTTTAAAGGGGCACACCTCCAGATGAATTTCAATTTTTTTGAATACCTACTGTGCCCTTGTGAGTTAGTAAATATAAGTTTAAAGTAAAAATAAAAAGTGATGAGTGCATTCTTTGCAGTATTTTGTGATTAAACAATCTTGACTTTTTGTGTATAAAATATGAGGAAAAACTCAGTCTGGCATTAGAAGCTGGTTGTAAAATAGAAAGAATTGAGGTGTTATTTAAAACATACTCATAAATATATCAATAGAACAATATTATTTCATTGCTTCTGATAAATATATCATATTGCTTTTTGTTTTGAAAAAAAAATGTTGTAGGCATGCCCCTTTAATGTCAGACTAAATATGTTAAACCTATACACTGTGGTCAGATTCAGTGCTTTATTAACTGGCATTTTCCAGAAGCGGTTGTAATTTGTATCCAGTAACTACACATGTCCAGACAAAATGTAAAATAACTATTAGACATTCTTTTGCATATGTCTAAATAGTTCATTTAGTCAGAAATGACTTTGATGTAAAGTTCCCTTTTATTCATAAATAAGACTGAAAATTATGTGGAAAATTTTTCACTACAACAGCTTGTGTGTTTATCAGAATTTCTTAGTTTAGTGAAATACTTTCCATTGTCCCTAGAATTGATAGTTAATTTACTTTTTGGGGGGTGAAACTCTGACTTGATTCTGTAAAATCAGACATTCATGCGATACAAACTATTTTGCTACCTTCAAAATAACAGGTTTTCTAGGTAGAATATGCGTGTGTGGACAGCTTATGAAATAAATTGGACTATATGTAACAGTGTTTTTGTTAAATATCGTTTTCTTGTGGAGTTAAGTCAGATTTGTTCTCCGTCATATTTGCTGCATATCTTCTGTTGCAATATTGAAAAGGTCATTGTCTCAGACAGATCTAAGATATCTGGTTATTGAGACGTGACATTATCAGTTATTAGAATTTTTTCAGTTGAGAAATTACGCAGATTCTGCATCAGACATACTGTCTGACTTCAGGAGCATAATGAACAAAAATTATTGCATATTTCTTGATGTAAAGCTGGTAATCATTTTGTTACAAAAGTACATTTACGATTTATGTGAGGGTTGGTCCAGAATGAACTGGACTTTCCTTTAATGGTTTCATTTACTTAAAATTTTACCAAGCATACCTTTACATATTATCTACCTTTAACTTGAAAGAAATGTTTGCTTTTGTCTTCAAACTACCCTTTTGTCGGTCCTCATAGTTACAAGTAAATGCTGAAGCATATTAGTTCAAATGAGCCGCACCATCAGAAAACCAAAACAGTGCATTGGCGACCAGCATGGATCCAGACCAGCCTGCGTACCGCGCAGTCTGGTCAGGATCCATGCTGTTCGCTAACATTTTCTCTAATTCCAATAGGCTTTGAAAGCGAACAGCATGGATCATGACCAGACTGGTCTTGGTCCATGCTGGTCGCAAACGCACTATGTTGGTTTTCTCATGATGTGGCTCAAATACAAAGTTCAAATGTATTGAATATCCACTGGGGCACACTTGCCTCAGTTAAAGCACTGAATAGTTTATGCAGATTGATATTACATAAGGAATTTCAACATCATATTTTTTGTCTACTTCGAAATTATAATGATTATAAAACTATACACATGAACCTAACATATCAATGTCTGAATAGTTTAGTAATACTGCACAAGGTTATATTTTGGTTTAAAGCTAGGCAGAACACACATATATACAGCAATGATTGTTCTAAAAATATTATTGATGCCATGTTTGCAGTTGCTAGCTTTGAACTGGAGTTGTAATCTATGAAATAGAAAATGAATAATTCTGATCGCTCAACGACACATCGGGAACAAACAAATTGCATTGAAACAGACAGGATAATGTTGAGCAGACTGCAAATTTGAATTTTCAAATAGTACAACACCGTCTTCATGTTTAGCTCGACTATTCGAAGAATAGGGGAGCTATCCTACTTGCCCGGCGTCACACAAATGTTAAAGTTTGCGTACCACCCCAAATATTTTCAAAGTCCATTGAGATATTGCTTTCATATTTTGCATACTTGTTAACAATCATGACCCCAGTCTGTAAAAAGGAGGAGGCAACTCTATCAAGCATTTTGACTGAATTATGGCCCCTTTTTGACTTAGAATATGCTTATTGTAATGTTAAAGTTTGCGGACCACCCCAAATATTTTCAAAATCCATTGAGATATTGCTTTCATATTTTGCATACTTGTATATCATCATGACTCCAGTCTGTTATAAGGAGGAGGCAACTCTATCAAGCATTTTGACTGAATTATGGCCCCTTTTCGACTTAGAATATGCTTATTGTAATGTTAAAGTTTTACTCATAGCTTATATTATACTAACGGTATCAAGCACTGAGAATAGTCGAGCGCGCTGTCAACTGACAGCTCTTGTTTTTATTGCAAATCCATCAGAAAAATTCAGATTTACTGTATACTTGACCCTACTCTAGTATGAAAAGTTAATTTTCTCTCTCTCTTTTTTTTTTGTTGGAGGGGGGAGTGGGAGGGGGATGTTTGTAGTGAGAACTAGAAATATTTGCACTTAAAGAGTGATAAAAATTTCTTACTAGTTTTTACTGTTGGGAGTGTATAGAATTCTTGTTTCTGTATGTAAATACTGTATAGAATGTTTTATTGTTGTTATTTATTTAAAATAAGTATATGTGATTGTATAAAAGTTTTTTATTAAATGTTGAAAGGTACACTGAATTAAAATCAGCTCCTGTTGATTTATCCATTCTTTTTGTTTCATCCCTTATCTGAATTACATGTTTTCGCCAACCTAATTATGAAAAACAGTTTGACCTGGATCCATTTTGGCATTACCAATTTTCATTCCCTTATTTGAAGAACTGTATATTGTTTTGTTGATGTCAGTCCCTTTATACATTGGCAGATGATTCAGCTACAGAATACTTGGGTTTACATCTTTCAAATGATACAGGATGATTGCCTGTGGTCAGTTGCTTTTGGGGGTCAATATGTAAAAGGTAAAGGTCAAAATTGCCTGTGGTCAGTTGATGAACCCCTAATGTTTTTGGGGTCAATGCAAAAGGTGAATGTCAAAATCGTGAAACAACCAGTTTCAAATCAATCAGAGAATGATTGGGCCTGTGCCCATTAATCTTCATTATAATGCAGTTGGATCTTGGTCAAGGTAAATTTTAGACAGAAAATTACTCGTACAGTTCTGACAGACCGCCATTTCGATCATTATTATATGTGTATTACTAACAGCAGCTGTTCTTCACATATATGTGCAGATGTAGAAAACCTTTACTTACATTACCGGTAAGTGTCCAATAAACAAATCAAGAGTCTCATTACACCAGAAGGTAGGTACGCAGTTTTAAACTTCGGAAAGTAGGATTTACAACAGTAAACCAACTGGTTTATCAACTAGAATTTCACACTTTGCTATGATTTTAATATACTCTTATTGTGCAAAATATGCAATAAGTATTCTACATGTATTTTTACCTGTATAGATAACAAATCTCCCTTGCTTGGCTTCTCTGTCAGTCTGTCTGTCCCAAAAGATAGTTCTATACAATATATCGCCATAGTGTACAGAAAAGTTATTAAAATACCTTAATATCATAAGCAATCAAGTTGAAAAAAACCCTTTTTGTACTGAACCAAAGTTGAAATGAATATTCAGTCATTATATCATTTTATTTTTCATGTAAAAGAAGTAACATGTATTATTATGCCTTGGAAAGAGGGAACTTTTTGGAAATCTCAGCCAGGGTATTCAGTTAACTATCACCTAATAAACCAAATAGTGTTTTTGTATACAAAATGTATTGCTTATGTTCTTTTTTGTATCTATTGCATAGTTATGTATTGAGTATTGGAAAAGATTTTATATGTGTTGAAGTCTGTCAATTTGCCATTTTTAAACAATAAAAAATGTGTTATTAACCTGTGTTTTTCTTTATTTCTCACCAGAGCATGAAGTGCTCATGGTGAGCTATTGGGTAAGTTCACATCGAAGCTCTAGGGTAGAGTAGAGACTGACTATACTCGAAAACCCACTTGAACGGTAAAAGCTAGAACACCAACCGTATCTTCCCTGTTGAAAAGCTGAACTCTGCAAACTCCACAGCGAGGTAGGGTTTACTGGTTCCTTGTTTTTCAACACAGCACTCAATGTGCAGGGAAAAAGAAGTTTTACATATTTCCAGGGCCCAATTTTTGATTGTTCGGTTACTTTACTGGTAGGAGTCAGTATCATTTACACAACAGCCTACCCTTCCCTAGAGCTCCGATGTGAACTTACCCATTGTGACCGGTCATTGCGCGAAGTGCGTCGTCCATCAATATTTGCCTTGTTAACACTTTATGAAACTTGGTCAGAATGTTTGTCTTGATGACCTCTAGGTCAAGTTTGAATCTGGGTCATGTGGGGTCAAAAACTAGGTCACCCGGTCAAATCAAAGGAAAAGCTTGTTAACACTCGAGAAGCCACAGTTGTAACCCAATCTTTATGAAACTTAGTCAGAATGTTTGTATAGATGATCTCTAGGTCGTCTTGAAACTGGGTCATTTGGGGTCAAAAACTAGGTCAGTAGACCAGATGAAAGGAAAATCTTGTTGACACACTAGAGTCCACTCATGAGAATTGGTCAGAATGTTTGTCTTGATGACCTCTAGGTCAAGATTGAATCTAGGTCATTTGGGGACAAAAACTAGGTCACCCGGTCAAATTAAAGGAAAACTTGTTAACACTCTGGAGGCACAGGTTGTAACACAATCTATTTGAAACTTGGAATGTTTGTAAAGATGATCTCTAGGTCAGATTTGAAACTAGATTATGTGGGGTCAAAAACTAGGTCAGTAGGCCAGATCAAAGGAAAATCTTGTTAACACTCAAAGAGTCCACAATTTAAGTTTGAAACTCATGAGAATTGGTCAGCATGTTTGTATTGATGACCTCTAGTTCAAGTTTGAATCTGGGACATGTGGGGTCAAATAGTAGGTCACCTTGTCAAATCAAAGGAAAAACTTGTTAACAATCTAGAGGCCACAGTTGTGACCCAGTCTTTATGAATCTTGGTCAGAATGTTTGTCTTGATGATCTCTAGGTTAAGTTTGAAACTGGGTCATGTGAGGTCAAAACTAGGTCAATAGGACTTGTGATATGCTCCAAACAATTGTTTCAATAGATAGGGAAGCACAACACAATATTTTGGCAACAAGAAGACGATACAATTTTGTAAGCTCAACGGAAAAAGTAAATTGCATTTTAAGGCAGTGAACTTATCTATATTTTCTTTATCAATCTCCTGATCTTTTGCTGTGTTCTTCTATTATTTCTAGTCCTTTGGGATCATAATTTCTGATCCTTTGAAATCATAATTTCTGGTCCTGTGGGATCATTGAATGCACTTACTGTTACTTATAATAAAATTCTGTTTAAGCTGGCATTAGGAAATAAGGGTCATTTGCTCACTTCATTACCCCACTAACAGACCTAATCAACCAGAGTACCGGTCCTAGGTGAAATACTTGTCCAGATATCGTGCAGAAACCATTTTCAAATGTTCAGGTCACTGTGACCTTTGACCCAGTGACCCTGAAATCAATAGGGGTCATGTACACATCAAGACCATCATACCTGTGAAGTTTCTAGGTCCTAGGTGAAATACTTGTCCAGATATTGAATGAACAAAAAGGTTAACATGAGACTCATTATTCTATCCATCCGCCCATCCATCCATCTGCCCAGACAGACGTAATCTACAAGCCGGATTGTTCTTCGAAATCCCGGCCAAAAAAACCTTTTAACAACTTTTCCTTTTGAACTGCTTGATGGATCAGATATCACCATATTTGGTTTGTTGCATCGTTGAAAGTTTTTCTCAAATTTATTCGGAAGGTTTTGCTTGACTGACATTAAGGGCTGTCGGAGCTAAAATGGAAAAACCTTTAAACAACTTCTCCTCTGGAACCACATCCTTGTATGACCCTGTCTCATATTTGTTCAAATAATTCTGCTTGGCCTCATAGGGCCTGCCAAAGTGAAAAATAGAGAACACTTTCAATAACTTTTTAGGAACTGCTTGATGGATGTTCATAAAATTTGATCAGAGGTAGGATCTGAAGGTCTTAGTGCTCAGGCAAGTGAACTAGGCCAATTTGGGCCCCTTGTTTTTCTTGATTAAGTAATTACTACCCCTTTATATGATGAAGTACAATACAATGTGGGTTTTTTACACAATTTTCACAAGAATTTAAAAAAAAGACTGATAACTAAAATCAAAAAGAAATTATCAACTCTGGCATCAATTGCACACACAAACATGTATATATGATGGTTTAATGGCAGAAGAGTGGAAAAAGTGATCCAGGGACCATTAGTTCAAGCCCCCTCTTCTCTGACTTTTAATTACTACAATTGCGATATGAGTTCCAGGTTTTAATCTAGCATGCTAAAAAACAACAGGGAATCTTATGGCAATGGAGCATCTTCTGTATCGTGCACTATCTTCCAACTAAATTTACAAACAGTATTCTGGAGGATTCGCCCATATGAACAACATTAGATCATGGTAGAATTTAGATTAGACCCTAGGACTTGGTATTGGTTGGCACATAATATGCTAAATGTGAAAAATGTCCCTTGCCGAGTTCTGCAGGTAACTGCTACGATTTCTTGTTGAGTGCCTTTAGAGAAACCAAAATTTGACTCTACACAAAATATTGTAGACCACGTACTGGTGCCTGATACTATGAATTCAAAGGTGCAAAGAAACAGATGGGCCCTGCGGACTTGATTGTATATCTTGCTTGTGTCACAGGGTGTGAAAAATGTGCATCCAGACCAGGACTTGAACCCGGGACTTCGGAATACCGTTCCGATGCCGATGCTATACCAACTGAGCTACCCGGCCGCCTACACATTTTACCCCTGTTTCAATATTCAATTTCTACTCCGTGACACTTGCCTTCTCTAAAAAATACCAAACTATATACATGTAGTATATTAATTGTTTGACTTTCGTAACCGAATGATTTGTGTCTTTTTTAAGTGAAAGAGCTATATATTTTATACTTCTTTTGAAACTTCATTCACTGCATAAAGTTTAAAGCAAGGGACGCAAAACCATGTTGCCAGGCAGTATCCTTTACTAAGAAATGTCCCTTCCACTAGATCTATCTGGATAATCCAGTAGTCGCATAGAATCTAGTTCCGAATTAAGTCTAACTGGCTCGAGTCGCATAGCAAATTCCAGTGTATATTTTTTGTTTGGTAGGAATAAGGTCAGTTCCAAAAAATCAGCATACGTTGTATACCCGTTACGGACCGCTGTGGGAATGGTATTTTTTTCCGAGTGCAAATAATTATTTTAATTCACACATATATTTTCATTGCAATATAGAAACAAATACTTAAATTACTAAGGCTTGTAGGAATAAGGTCAGTAATTCGGTCGAAAATGTGCTTCCCTGGTGCAGTCGAAAGAAGTCCATAATAAATAGATCCTAATTTTCCCATTTTTTGCGCAAATTCGTGTAGAACGAGTGCTTTAATCACCATTTTCACTACTAGAATATATTCTGCACGAAATGAGACGGTTTTCATGTTCATACACCCCACATGGCAAGTTTTGCAGATTGAAACCGGAAGTAGGTGTTTACTGCGCGGACGAGAGCAAATTATATGCGCCATTTTTAGGGTAGCAGACCACAAATGACTGGCATTTCACTAGGAACTACATAACCCCCTATTTTCTTTTCATTTTTTTCCGTTAATTTGTGATAGAACTTTCATGAAAAATAGGTGTAGGAAAAAGTGATGTTCTCTAAAGATACGTTAAGACGACCTGAAGTTGTCGTTTTTTATATGAAACAAAGAAGGATTTGAATTACTGACCTTCAACCTGTAATACCATAACCATATTTCTCTCTAGCGATATCTTAGTGGTATATTACCCGTATAATCAAGTCATAGTACCGTTAGATGCAAGATTTAGTAATTTGTTCATTACCAATAATGTTCACTTACAGTATGAGCGCACGTGGAATGTTCCGTTCTATAGTAAATATCAATGTATGCAAGGTAAATCGAAAACAAAATCTGTTAACTGGGCTCCTAAACAGAGTCATGACAACAAGCCTCTACGACTTCTACAAACAAACCAGTTTTATGATCAGGGTGTCATTGTAAACCTAAAGTGACGACCTTTTCAACAGTATATTACATTTGACATTTGAATACAGATAAGCGATAGTAAATCGACAAGAAATATTGATAAGAACGAATCAAACGTCAGTTGGACAGATGTGCAAGAATCTTTTGTCATATTGAAAGATGCTTGAATATCTAAGCAAGTAACTTGCAAAATACATGTCTACGCTGAACATTGTGACTAAACATAAGCTCCACCATTTCCATTTACAACATGTTTTACATTCACATTTTCATAGCATATCCTTTCAATAGCCGTAACGTACTAAAACGTATTTGCCTCTGGTGGCCAATTCACGCTTCCGTAGAATCAACATTTATAACACAAAATTAATTTTGAAAATATTTCTCAAATGCCTAGGTCTGAAGCTCTCAAATACGAAAATATCTGACATCCGGGGCATAAACTGACATTTTAATACAACATCAAAAAGGACCCTATGAACGATTTGCCGAAGTTCCAAAAATCTCCATACATTGTATACACATTACGGACCCCTGTGAGAATTGCTTTTTTTCTGCATTTCTTTTGTCCGAGTGCAAATAATAATCTTAATACATTCATATATTTTCATTGCAATATAGAAACAAATACTAAAATTACTAAGTCTTGTAATACCAAAACCAGTTCTCTCTTGCGATATCTTAGTGGTACATTACCCGTATAATCAAGTCATAGTATCGTTAGATGCAAGATTTGGTAAGTTGTTCATTACCAATAATGTTCACTAATACTATGAGCGCACGTGGAATTTTCTGTTCTGTAGTATATATCAATATATGCAGGGTAAATCGAAAAAAATCTGTTAACTGGGCTCCTTAACAGAGTTATGACAACAAGCCTCTACGACTTCTACAAACAAACCAGTTTTATGATCAGAATGCCATTGTAAACCTAAAGCGACGACCTTTCCACCAGTATATTACATTTGGCATTTACATACAGGAAAGCGATAGAAAACGGCAACAAAATTTGATAAGAACGAATCAAATGTCAGTTGGACAGATGTGCAAGAATCTTTTGTCATATTGAAAGATGCTTGAATATCTAAGCAAGTAACTTGCAAAATACATGTCTACGCTGAACATTGTGACTGAACATAAGCTCCACCATTTTCATTTACAACATGTTTTACATTCACATTTTCATAGAATACCGGTATCCTTTCAATAGCCGTAACGTACGAAAACGTACTTGCCTCTGGTGGCCAATTCACGCTTTCGTAGAATCAACACTGATAACACGAAATTAATTTTGAAAATATTTCTAAAATAGCTATGTCTGAAGCTCTCAAATACGAAAATATCTGACATCCGAAGCAAAAACTGACATTTGTAGACAAGGTCAAAACGGACCATATGAACGATTTGCCGAAGTTCCAAAAAATCAGCATACGTTGTATACCCGTTACGGACCGCGCTGTGGGAATGGTATTTTTTTCCGAGTGCAAATAATAATTCTAATACAAACATATATTTTCATTGCAATATAGAAACAAATACTAAAATTACTAAGGCTTGTAGGAATAAGGTCAGTAATTCGGTCGAAAATGTGCTTCCCTGGTGCAGTCGAAAGAAGTCCATAATAAATAGATCCTAATTTTCCCATTTTTTGCGCAAATTCGTGTAGAACGAGTGCTTTAATCACCATTTTCACTACTAGAATATATTCTGCACGAAATGAGACGGTTTTCATGTTCATACACCCCACATGGCAAGTTTTGCAGATTGAAACCGGAAGTAGGTGTTTACTGCGCGGACGAGAGCAAATTATATGCGCCATTTTTAGGGTAGCAGACCACAAGTGACTGGCATTTCACTAGGAACTACATAACCCCCTATTTTCTTTTCATTTTTTTCCGTTAATTTGTGATAGAACTTTCATGAAAAATAGGTGTAGGAAAAAGTGATGTTCTCTAAAGATACGTTAAGACGACCTGAAGTTGTCGTTTTTTATATGAAACAAAGAAGGATTTGAATTACTGACCTTCAACCTGTAATACCATAACCATATTTCTCTCTAGCGATATCTTAGTGGTATATTACCCGTATAATCAAGTCATAGTACCGTTAGATGCAAGATTTAGTAATTTGTTCATTACCAATAATGTTCACTTACAGTATGAGCGCACGTGGAATGTTCCGTTCTATAGTAAATATCAATGTATGCAAGGTAAATCGAAAACAAAATCTGTTAACTGGGCTCCTAAACAGAGTCATGACAACAAGCCTCTACGACTTCTACAAACAAACCAGTTTTATGATCAGGGTGTCATTGTAAACCTAAAGTGACGACCTTTTCAACAGTATATTACATTTGACATTTGAATACAGATAAGCGATAGTAAATCGACAAGAAATATTGATAAGAACGAATCAAACGTCAGTTGGACAGATGTGCAAGAATCTTTTGTCATATTGAAAGATGCTTGAATATCTAAGCAAGTAACTTGCAAAATACATGTCTACGCTGAACGTTGTGACTGAACATAAGCTCCACCATTTCCATTTACAACATGTTTTACATTCACATTTTCATAGCATATCCTTTCAATAGCCGTAACGTACTAAAACGAATTTGCCTCTGGTGGCCAATTCACGCTTCCGTAGAATCAACATTTATAAAACAAAATTAATTTTGAAAATATTTCTCAAATGCCTAGGTCTGAAGCTCTCAAATACGAAAATATCTGACATCCGAGGCATAAACTGACATTTTAATACAACATCAAAAAGGACCCTATGAACGATTTGCCGAAGTTCCAAAAATCTCCATACATTGTATACACATTACAGACCCCTGTGAGAATTGCTTTTTTTCTGCATTTCATTTGTCCGAGTGCAAATAATAACCTTAATACATTCATATATTTTCATTGCAATATAGAAACAAATACTAAAATTACTAAGTCTTGTAATACCAAAACCAGTTCTCTCTTGCGATATCTGAGTGGTACATTACCCGTATAATCAAGTCATAGTATCGTTAGATGCAAGATTTGGTAAGTTGTTCATTACCAATAATGTTCACTAATACTATGAGCGCACGTGGAATTTTCTGTTCTGTAGTATATATCAATATATGCAGGGTAAATCGAAAAAAATCTGTTAACTGGGCTCCTTAACAGAGTTATGACAACAAGCCTCTACGACTTCTACAAACAAACCAGTTTTATGATCAGAATGCCATTGTAAACCTAAAGCGACGACCTTTCCACCAGTATATTACATTTCGCATTTACATACAGGAAAGCGATAGAAAACGGCAACAAAATTTGATAAGAACGAATCAAATGTCAGTTGGACAGATGTGCAAGAATCTTTTGTCATATTGAAAGATGCTTGAATATCTAAGCAAGTAACTTGCAAAATACATGTCTACGCTGAACATTGTGACTGAACATAAGCTCCACCATTTCCATTTACAACATGTTTTACATTCACATTTTCATAGAATACCGGTATCCTTTCAATAGCCGTAACGTACTAAAACGTATTTGCCTCTGGTGGCCAATTCACGCTTCCGTAGAATCAACACTGATAACACGAAATTAATTTTGAAAATATTTCTAAAATAGCTATGTCTGAAGCTCTCAAATACGAAAATATCTGACATCCGAAGCAAAAACTGACATTTGTAGACAAGGTCAAAACGGACCATATGAACGATTTGCCGAAGTTCCAAAAAATCAGCATACGTTGTATACCCGTTACGGACCGCGCTGTGGGAATGGCATTTTTTTCCGAGTGCAAATAATAATTCTAATACAAACATATATTTTCATTGCAATATAGAAACAAATACTAAAATTACTAAGGCTTGTAGGAATAAGGTCAGTAATTCGGTCGAAAATGTGCTTCCCTGGTGTAGTCGAAAGAAGTCCATAATAAATAGATCCTAATTTTCCCATTTTTTGCGCAAATTCGTGTAGAACGAGTGCTTTAATCACCATTTTCACTACTAGAATACATTCTGCACGAAATGAGACGGTTTTCATGTTCATACACCCCACATGGCAAGTTTTGCAGATTGAAACCGGAAGTAGGTGTTTACTGCGCGGACGAGAGCAAATTATATGCGCCATTTTTAGGGTAGCAGACCACAAGTGACTGGCATTTCACTAGGAACTACATAACCCCCTATTTTCTTTTCATTTTTTCGTTAATTTGTGATAGAACTTTCATGAAAAATAGGTGTAGGAAAAAGTGATGTTCTCTAAAGATACGTAAAGACGACCTGAAGTTGTCGTTTTTTATATGAAACAAAGAAGGATTTGAATTACTGACCTTCAACCTGTAATACCATAACCATATTTCTCTCTAGCGATATCTTAGTGGTATATTACCCGTATAATCAAGTCATAGTACCGTTAGATGCAAGATTTAGTAATTTGTTCATTACCAATAATGTTCACTTACAGTATGAGCGCACGTGGAATGTTCCGTTCTATAGTAAATATCAATGTATGCAAGGTAAATCGAAAACAAAATCTGTTAACTGGGCTCCTAAACAGAGTCATGACAACAAGCCTCTACGACTTCTACAAACAAACCAGTTTTATGATCAGGGTGTCATTGTCAACCTAAAGTGACGACCTTTTCAACAGTATATTACATTTGACATTTGAATACAGATAAGCGATAGTAAATCGACAAGAAATATTGATAAGAACGAATCAAACGTCAGTTGGACAGATGTGCAAGAATCTTTTGTCATATTGAAAGATGCTTGAATATCTAAGCAAGTAACTTGCAAAATACATGTCTACGCTGAACATTGTGACTGAACATAAGCTCCACCATTTCCATTTACAACATGTTTTACATTCACATTTTCATAGCATATCCTTTCAATAGCCGTAACGTACTAAAACGTATTTGCCTCTGGTGGCCAATTCACGCTTCTGTAGAATCAACATTTATAACACAAAATTAATTTTGAAAATATTTCTCAAATGCCTAGGTCTGAAGCTCTCAAATACGAAAATATCTGACATCCGAGGCATAAACTGACATTTTAATACAACATCAAAAAGGACCCTATGAACGATTTGCCGAAGTTCCAAAAATCTCCATACATTGTATACACATTACGGACCCCTGTGGGAATTGCTTTTTTCTGCATTTCTTTTGTCCGAGTGCAAATAATAATCTTAATACATTCATATATTTTCATTGCAATATAGAAACAAATACTAAAATTACTAAGTCTTGTAATACCAAAACCAGTTCTCTCTTGCGATATCTTAGTGGTACATTACCCGTATAATCAAGTCATAGTATCGTTAGATGCAAGATTTGGTAATTTGTTCATTACCAATAATGTTCACTAACACTATGAGCGCACGTGGAATTTTCTGTTCTGTAGTAAATATCAATATATGCAAGGTAAATCGAAAAAAATCTGTTAACTGGGCTCCTTAACAGAGTTATGACAACAAGCCCCTACGACTTCTACAAACAAACCAGTTTTATGATCAGATTGCCATTGTAAACCTAAAGCGACGACCTTTCCACCAGTATATTACATTTGGCATTTACATACAGGAAAGCGATAGAAAACGGCAACAAAATTTGATAAGAACGAATCAAATGTCAGTTGGACAGATGTGCAAGAATCTTTTGTCATATTGAAAGATGCTTGAATATCTAAGCAAGTAACTTGCAAAATACATGTCTACGCTGAACATTGTGACTGAACATAAGCTCCACCATTTCCATTTACAACATGTTTTACATTCACATTTTCATAGAATACCGGTATCCTTTCAATAGCCGTAACGTACGAAAACGTATTTGCCTCTGGTGGCCAATTCACGCTTTCGTAGAATCAACACTGATAACACGAAATTAATTTTGAAAATATTTCTAAAATAGCTATGTCTGAAGCTCTCAAATACGAAAATATCTGACATCCGAAGCAAAAACTGACATTTGTAGACAAGGTCAAAACGGACCATATGAACGATTTGCCGAAGTTCCAAAAAATCAGCATACGTTGTATACCCGTTACGGACCGCGCTGTGGGAATGGTATTTTTTTCCGAGTGCAAATAATAATTCTAATACAAACATATATTTTCATTGCAATATAGAAACAAATACTAAAATTACTAAGGCTTGTAGGAATAAGGTCAGTAATTCGGTCGAAAATGTGCTTCCCTGGTGCAGTCGAAAGAAGTCCATAATAAATAGATCCTAATTTTCCCATTTTTTGCGCAAATTCGTGTAGAACGAGTGCTTTAATCACCATTTTCACTACTAGAATATATTCTGCACGAAATGAGACGGTTTTCATGTTCATACACCCCACATGGCAAGTTTTGCAGATTGAAACCGGAAGTAGGTGTTTACTGCGCGGACGAGAGCAAATTATATGCGCCATTTTTAGGGTAGCAGACCACAAGTGACTGGCATTTCACTAGGAACTACATAACCCCCTATTTTCTTTTCATTTTTTTCCGTTAATTTGTGATAGAACTTTCATGAGAAACAGGTGTAGGAAAAAGTGATGTTATCTAAAGATACGTAAAGACGACCTGAGGTTGTCGTTTCTTATATGAAACAAAGAAGGATTTGAATTACTGACCTTTAACCTGTAATACCATAACCAGTTCTCTCTAGCGATATCTTAGTGCTATATTACCCGTATAATCAAGTCATAGTACCGTTAGATGCAAGATTTAGTAATTTGTTCATTACCAATAATGTTCACTCACAGTATGAGCGCACGTGGAATGTTCCGTTCTATAGTAAATATCAATGTATGCAAGGTAAATCGAAAAAAAATCTGTTAACTGGGCTCCTAAACAGAGTCATGACAACAAGCCTCTACGACCTCTACAAACAAACCAGTTTTATGATCAGGGTGTCATTGTAAACCTAAAGTGACGACCTTTTCAACAGTATATTACATTTGGCATTTGAATACAGATAAGCGATAGTAAATCGGCAAGAAATATTGATAAGAACGAATCAAACGTCAGTTGGACAGATGTGCAAGAATCTTTTGTCATATTGAAAGATGCTTGAATATCTAAGCAAGTAACTTGCAAAATACATGTCTACGCTGAACATTGTGACTAAACATAAGCTCCACCATTTCCATTTACAACATGTTTTACATTCACATTTTCATAACATATCCTTTCAATAGCAGTAACGTACTAAAACGTATTTGCCTCTGGTGGCCAATTCACGCTTCCGTAGAATCAACATTTATAATACAAAATTAATTTTGAAAATATTTCTAAAATGCCCAGGTCTGAAGCTCCCAAATACGAAAATATCTGACATCCGAGGCATAAACTGACATTTTAATACAACATCAAAAAGGACCCTATGAACGATTTGCCGAAGTTCCAAAAATCTCCATACATTGTATACACATTACGGACCCCTGTGGGAATTGCCTTTTTTTTGCATTTATTTTGTCCGAGTGCAAATAATAATCTGAATACATTCATATATTTTCATTGCAATAAAGAAACAAATACTAAAATTACTAAGTCTTGTAATACCAAAACCAGTTCTCTCTTGCGATATCTTAGTGGTACATTACCCGTATAATCAAGTCATAGTATCGTTAGATGCAAGATTTGGTAACTTGTTCATTACCAATAATGTTCACTAATACTATGAGCGCACGTGGAATTTTCTGTTCTGTAGTATATATCAATATATGCAGGGTAAATCGAAAAAAAATCTGTTAACTGGGCTCCTAAACAGAGTTATGACAACAAGCCCCTACGACTTCTACAAACAAACCAGTTTGATGATCAGATTGCCATTGTAAACCTAAAGCGACGACCTTTCCACCAGTATATTACATTTGGCATTTACATACAGGAAAGCGATAGAAAACTGCAACAAAATTTGATAAGAACGAATCAAATGTCAGTTGGACAGATGTGCAGGAATCTTTTGTCATATTGAAAGATGCTTGAATATCTAAGCAAGTAACTTGCAAAATACATGTCTACGCTGAACATTGTGACTGAACATAAGCTCCACCATTTCCATTTACAACATGTTTTACATTCACATTTTCATAGCATACCGGTATCCTTTCAATAGCCGTAACGTACTAAAACGTATTTGCCTCTGGTGGCCAATTCACGCTTCCGTAGAATCAACACTGATAGTTCACGAAATTAATTTTGAAAATATTTCTAAAATAGCTATGTCTGAAGCTCTCAAATACGAAAATATCTGACATCCGATGCATAAACTGACATTTGTAGACAAGGTCAAAACAGACCATATGAACGATTTGCCGAAGTTCCAAAAATCTGCATATATTACGGACCCCTGTCGGAATGGTATTTTTTTCCGGGTGCAAATAATAATTTTAATACACACATATATTTTCATTGCAATATAGAAACAAATACTAAAATCACTAAGGCTTGTAGGGATAAGGTCAGTAATTCGGTCGAAATTGTGCTTCCGTGCTGTGTAGTCGAAAGAAGTCCATAATAAATAGATCCTAATTTTCCCATTTTTTGCGCAAATTCGTGTAGAACGAGTGTTTTAATCACCATTTGTACTACTAGAACACATTCTGCATGAAATGAGACGGTTTTCATGTTCATACACCCCACATGGCAAGTTTTGCAGATTGAAATCGGAAGTAGGTGTTTGCTGCGTGGACGAGAGCAAATTATATGCGCCATTTTCAGGGTAGCAGACCACAACTGACTGGCATTTCACTAGGAACTACATAACCCTCTATTTTCTTTTCATTTTTTCGTTAATTTGTGATAGAACTTTCATGAAAAATAGATGTAGGAAAAAGTGGTGTTCTCTAAAGATACGTAAAGACGACCTGAGGTTGTCGTTTTTATATGAAACAAAGAAGGATTTGAATTACTGACCTTTAACCTAATATAAAAAATCCCCTTTTTTCACACTATTAACCTTTTATATGTTAGTCAAATGAAAAAAAAATCGATGACAAAAAATCCGGTCACAGTTCATGACTGGATTTTTTGTCATCGATTTTTTTTGATGACCGGATTTTTTGTCATCGATTTTTTTTTCATTTGACTAACATGTATAAAGTATATTTGTGTGAAAAACAAACAAAAAAAAACATCTTTCTTATATTAAACAAAAAAATATATACTGGACCCGTGCCTGTCGCAGATTCGCGGTAATCCTGATTGTAAATACATTCTAGTTTTTTTTTGTTTTTATTAAATCTTTTCCGGCCATTTGCGCATGCAAAGCACGTATCTTATAAAGAAAGATAACTCTTTCTTACATACATTGATAAAAAGTTGATTATGTCCCATTGTTAAATGTCGCGGCTCGTGTCTTACCTGTGTTGCGGTCACATCAAAGGAATCGACTGTGTTTACACCTGTATATATGATTGACAGGGAACTCCGCCCTGGGAGGCAGGCCATTTTAAATTTATCCGCAATAGTTTTAAAATCGACATTTCTTTCAAATAACTGTAAAAAAACATATCAATAAGTAATTTCTAGTAGAAATTCTACAAATAAGCTGAAAGTCGATCTTTTACTTTTGATGCGTATGTAGCTTCACGCGAAGTTTTTGTTTTGCGGACTACTTTTGATGATACGGCAGACAGAGAGGAGTAATTTGGTCCAGCTGTGTTTGTAGCTTGTTTCATTGATAAACAGTGTGTTACACGAAAAGCATTATGGTGGAGAAGTTATTGGATTCAAATTCGAAATAAAACCGCGGATTCTAAACATGAAGTGTGTCGCTAGGTAAGAATGGCATAGAAATATTCCATGAAGTGGATTTAATAATCTTGTGTGCATGACGGGTGCGGATTTCAAATAAATTAATGTTGTTACCTGTGGACTAATTGTCACATAGTGGGATTTTCAAGTGGGTGGGGTACGGACATGCTAAAAGTTTTTATTTTGTTTGTGGATTTGTAATTTAAAGAAAGCGTGACAGTTGTATATTTCTCTTTTGTGATTTTGTGTTTGGATTAGTAGTGTGTAATAATGAATAAAATATCACCTAGGATTATTTTTATGCAATATTTCTAGGAATTATTGGCACCCTTTCAGATAAATATGTTTGTTTGGTTTCACTTTCAGTAAAATGAAATGGGTTGGTTGCATATCAACATTTGCAAGAGAAAAAATTGATACCTACCTTATCTGGCCTATAGGAATGAACAGAGGCTATAGTGGGGTTGATCTGGAGGTGACCCGTTCAAGTCTATTCAGCCCTCTAGTGTGAGCTTTAAGAGCTTGTCTCCCTAATACCAACATAAGGGGGCAGGGACTGGTGGTCAAAAGTACCTACCGGTACATGAGGAAATCGTACTGTTGTAAAGTCCATGAAGCAGCTGCTTCAATTAGTGTTTACATAAGTTATGCAACAAACAAAGAAAATACATGCAATGGAATGCTAAAATGAAAATGCATCAGTGCAGCCTTTTAAAGTTTTAACCCAGTTGTACACATGTTAAATTTCAAATAAAAATGTTTTTAACTCATTGGAACAAGAAATATATTATCTTTCATAAGGTTAAGGATCTCTTTATGTGAAACACCAAATATTGCCTTTGAAAGTATTTGAATAGCTAATTCAGGCCTGAGGCATGGACCATTGTTTTAACTGTGTTGACATATACAATAATGTGCATAAATCACACAAGAATATGTCAGTATAAAGTGCTTTTTGTGTCTTTTGTATTCAACTTTGCAAAGGAATTTTAGCCATGACATCTCTTAAAACCATCTTTTTTTGTTTAATAGTTCAACCGGGTAAAAATTTCTAGTTTTGTAGCTTCTTCCACTTTAATATAGCCTCTGTAATATTTTCACAAGTAAGGCACGATTCAACAATTTTTATGAAATGTCCATTAATAATTTTAAATAATGTTAAATGGAAAGATACATGTATCTTCTAAAAATAACAGATATAATTGTGTTCAAATTTTTCTATAAAACTATGGTGAGAGTCATTTAAGTTGAACCATTTATCTTCAAGTTTAATGGTAGGGTTTAAGAATAAGATAAGTACAATGGAAACTCTGCAATGTATAATGTACTCTGTAAAATCATTACTGTTTGTAAGGGACTTATTTTCGTGGATATCTTGGTCTGTTCAATTCATAAGTATGATAAATTTAAATTTGAGCTGGGAAATAAATTTCTGATTAGCATTTATTGACACCCTTATCATGCTGGACACGACTAATTCTACCTTTGTGACCAGTGTAGATCATGATCAGCCTGCACATCCATGTGGTCTGATCAAGACCTGACTGTTTGCCATTCTTTGGTAAGCACCCCTTTAATGTTCAGTTAATGGTACTGTACAAATTGAAAGATGGACAAGTTCATTATAAAAATTTAGCAGGAAATGTTAATATGTCTTTAAAATGTTAAAGCCCACACTTTTATTTAGACATTTTGGTTGAATCCATAAAATTTGTACAGTTGAAATTGTTTTAATGACTTACAGTGCATGATCTTTTGTGTGAAATATTATTTCTCACTTCATGCTGAGACACATAAAGTATGTTTTTTGTTTTAAACATTTTTTCATCAGTACATTCACAATCTCGAAGCATAAAACTGTACGTTTTCATGCCTTGCGGTTTATATTGTCATAAAGAACTCCTCGTGAACTTTAAAGATAGTGTCATTGTATTTGCATGAGGAGGTAGAAATTTGACATGTATAATACCCTCTGCTGGGCATTGCACACAAACGTGTGCCCTCATCTGTAAAATACCGATATGGATCAGGGCCAGAGACTTATTTTAAAATGTATTTTAAATTAAAACTTCTTCTATATAGATGCAAGCAACAGAAATGTTATATTTTAGAAAATTGTTTGGTAAATGAGTGTAGCTTCAACTTACTTTTCGGTCATAAATTTTTATTTGCAAAGAACACATAGCATTGTTCTTTTTAAAGAGACTTAGAGACTTTAATTTCAGTCGTAATTGCTCTGCCTCTTTCTTTGCCAAGATCATTTCTTATCTATCATTGGGAAAATATTACATTAGGGTGAGAAGTTTACCAAATTTATTTATTTAGTTGATCATTTTTTTGTCGACAGTTGTCACTTCTGCTCGCCAGGGGACCATGGCACAAGCATGATGTTTACCGATTGTTTGAATATTTAATCAATGGACTAAAATGTCAGATTATGCGTTTTGAAAGTCTGTTTACACACATTTGTAGTTTGCACTTATTCAAGTTTAAATAGATCACAGCTGTGTCCAATCGTAAGAAATCTAACATTGGCAAATTAATTTGCTGACATGAGCCAAAAATAAGATTTGTGGCATCATGGGGTCTTGTTTGATTTTAAACATCCTATAAATGTAGATCCGTCGTTCATATGCTGAAAAATTGCTGAAAAAGACGTTAAACCCGAACACACAGTCATATAAATGTAGATATTCAGCTATTGTTATTTATGAGAATTCTTGTCAATCGAACGCTAAGTTCAACATTTTTGATACTATTCAGTCTTTAAAAGAGTGACAAAAAACCCATTTTTTTTATTCTTCAGATTTTTTCTTTCTTTTGGTATAAAATTTGGACATTTTGCATTTTTAGATGGTTTAATGGTTTCCCGAGGCCTTTGATACATTTTTGCATGCCAGGTTTCATATCAATTGGTTATGCTAGCATTTGGGCTGAGTGATTATAAATATGCAAGTATGAAAAAACAATCTTGACTTTTTCTAATTTTGAATTCAGCAACACAGATATTTACATAATGTTAAAAAAAAAAGGTGATAGGGCCAGGTGTGTTGGTAATTAAATATTCTGCTAATTTAAATTGATGATTTTAGAAATTATCTTTGTAAGCTGTAAGTCATTGATTTTGAAATGAGAGCCCCAGGGGCCGTGTAAACTGCATGTGTTTGAAACCTCATCATTTATATATGACTTGATTTAGATCAGCTTGTACTAACATTATATAATATAGTCTGTCTGTTAAATTAAACGGTTAAATTAAATGTATACTGTACATTTTACTAGGTTTACTCAGCAGTTTAAAATTAAGTACAGTAGTAATTATATTAAGGCCTGTAACGGGGCACTTTCCTCCATCATTATCAGTGTTTCTTGATACAGATTGAAGTAAAAAAACCAGTCTCCAACATTTACGTATTCAAATGAGTCTTTATTGTTCTTAATTAGTAAACGTTTACAAAATTTCTACTTGGTTTTAAACAGTTTTACCATTAGATTATATTTGCTTCTTACTCAACCAAGATACAATACTCTCATTATTTTTTTATATAAAATTCAGCCATGTGTAAACTGTTAAACTATACAAAAGGAACTTTTTCTGTTTCTGTGTAGGTTATTTTTTTTACAGTCTGCTGAATGTTTGGTTTATATATCTTAATCAACAGTAACGCAAATTTTTGTTATAATGTATCAACTTTTAAGGGCTTTGAAAAAGTCCCAGATTATAGAAGAGATGTCTTTCTGTCTTTCCTAAAAGGCACATAGTTGTGGCAGGTGTCTGCGCAGTATTAATTTTTCTTCAAGAGGGAGACAGGGAAAATTTGCACTTTGTATTGACACTGCAAAGTAAAACACTTGTATCTTTATTAATGGTTTGTCTGCTTGTTAGCTTAGAAATGTGCAAGTTTTTCCAGAGTATCAATATCTCTTCCACTTGTGATTGTCTGCAGTATCTGGAATTGTGTTGCAGAAACCGCCCCTAATGATATATGTTTAATGGAAAAATCTGGGAGTTATCAGCCTTTTCTGCTGTACTGTACTTGAGAGTTACATTCCAGACCCCACCAAAAATATTATGCATTGTTTTGGGAAAGGATTTTTACATGACATTGATTTTCTTTCATTTTAAGTAAGTCAAGACATTATTTTGTTTAACATTTTGTGGCTTAACATTTGTGCTATATAGGATTTTGTAAGAAGTACAGTGTGTCCCTAAAAGTTTAAGTACACTTTTGTTTTTGTTTGGTGTTTAGCTGATAAGGCAATCAGTGTTTACAAATATTTTCTTTCTGACAAGTAACAGAAAGGAAAATTAGTGTGAAAAATAAAATACTTGCATTGATAAGTAATAAAAGTGAGAGATAAAATTTCTATAATAAAATTGTAGTCGGCATTCAAGTATATGAGAAATAATTTTATCTGACTTTAATGGTCTTTCCATATATTTCTCAAACAGTGACTTTTATTTTTACAGAAATCTTGATATTTCATTTTGTTTTGAAGGTTTTATGACTTGATTTTGAAACAGAAGAAACAGCATTTTCGATAAGAAATTTGAGTATTCAAATTACATCTTGAATAGAAATATAAAGTAATAAAGCTGATTTGAATATTCTTTTCTTTCAGGAGATGAGCCATGCAGCTGAAGTTGAATACTGCAGTCCTGTTGCCAGGGACAATATGGACAAAATGGCTGATATGGCTCACCACATTCTCCATAGCAACATTTGCTGCGGCAACAACAGAGACCTTCAGATTGACCAGTCTTCACTTCACACAGGATCAGTACAATGTGACTGTTCCAGAAAATTCTCTAGGGAAAACATTTGTGACTCCAGCTTCAAAGATGGGGATTTATGTACCAGAAAATATTCCGGTTAAAATAACATACCAGATTCTAGATTCAGAAGATGATTTATTTAAAGTTGAGGATCACTTGGTTGGAAATTTCAATTTTCTGTTAATCCGAACACATTCCGGTAGTTATGGGAGACTTAATCGAGAATTTAGGTCCGAATATCATCTTCGGATTAAAGCTATTGCACAAAGCAAAGGCGCATCATTTGAAATGACAACTTATGTTGTTGTTTACATATCGGACGTGAATGATCTTCAGCCGCTGTTTGACTACGACTTTTACAATGTCAGCGTGCGCGAAGATACACAGTTACACACAAGCATTGCGCGAGTATCTGCATATGATGGAGATGAGGGCATCAATGCACAAATATATTATAGTTTTGTCCAAAGGACCAATGTTTTTGCCATTCATCCAACTAGTGGCGTAATTTCTTTAACGAGACCACTGAACTATTACCTTCAAAAGGTGTATTCGATTGACATGTTAGCACAAGATCGTGGCCCAGTTCCGCCACAGACTTATAGAAAAAGACCAGCTAAATTACAAGTGAATGTGTTAGAAGTGAATTATTACCCACCAAACATATCTATAAGAAAATTGCCAAATTTATTTGAACCCGGACAAGAAGAAATAGTTCTAGCTATTGTAAAAGTTAAAGACAGAGATAGAGGGGAAAATGGAAAAATTGGGTCAGTTGAAATTGTGAAGGGGAGTCTGGATGGAGCTGTTACTTTACATAAGGGGGTGCAAGATGGAGAGTACAGGGTGATACTTAAACCATCTCGGAAAACTTCTGTGCCTACCCCAGGTTTTAATGTGACCTTGAAAGCAGAGGACAAAGGTCAACCTCAATTATCAGCCAATGAAACATTTTATGTAAGTGTATTTGATACTAGAGTGGTTCCAAAGTTTTCTAAGTCAGTTTATAATGTTTCAGTGGAAGAAATAGCCCCTGTTAATACCCCTGTAACATTTGTTATGTCTGAACTTTCTCCAAGTAACTTTGATGTGAGATATGAAATAGTGGACGGTAATCAGGATAATTTGTTCAAAATAAACCCTATATCAGGCCTAGTTTCTACCTCAACTCTTATCAATGCCGAAAAAGTCAAAAACGTTCAGCTCAAAGTGATTGCGTATGATGCGGTGAATATGCATCATTCAAACAGTGATTCGTGCATTGTCAATATCACTGTGATAGATAACAACGACAATGCTCCCCAGTTCGACATCACAGACAATGTATCTGAGATATATATCCAGGAAAACCTGCCAGTCAGTTCAAGCATTTTCAAAATTAGTGCCACTGATAGAGACCAAAATGACAATGGTAAAATTAGCTTTTCAGTAACAAACAGCCGTCATGTGCCATTTGAAATAGAGCCATTTACTGGTATCATAAGAACAACTGAAGTACTGGATTACGAAACTATGAGGCTTACATATAAATTGAATATTAGGGTTTCGGACTGGGGTACCCCATACCCTAGAGAAGATGAAATGACTTTTACGATTAATCTACAAGACATCAACGATAATACGCCACAGTTTGAGAAAAAGGATTGTTCGGGATATGTTTCACGCGATGCTCCAGTCAACACTGAAGTAGTAATAGTTGCAGCAATAGATTTCGATGTAAATGATATAATTCAGTATCGAATAATCGGCGGAAATGGTGATAATTGTTTTGGTTTGCATCGCGAGTCAGCTAGAGTCTTTCTGAACTGTTCGCTCAGGGATATGCCAGATGAAAAGCGATATTTGCGTATCGTTGCTCATGATGGAATCCATGAATCTGCACCTGTTGATGTTGAAATAACATTGGTTAATTCAAAACAAAATTCGCAGCTTTCAAACAGCCTTGCCAACATCCAGTGTCAAAAAACAGATATATTTCAAAAGTTGCAAGATCTTGTGATAATGTCAAGGCAAGCTAACACTCAAACAAATTATGGAATTCCGGAAACACCTGTGGTGGCACCAGTCAACAATCCACCTGAATTCAACGACACCGTTCCCACTAGTCTTGAAGTGTCAGAAGGATTAGCCATAGGGACAGTACTTGCTAAAATTGAAGCTGTAGATTTCGATCAAGGATATAATGGAAGACTCGTGTATGTCGTAAGATATGGAGATATTGGCGGTCATTTTAAAGTTGACATGTACACTGGTAAGCTAATGGTAATGTCTAAACTGGACAGGGAAATAAGAGATGAATATGACTTATTAATTGAAGTTTCAGATCTAGGTAAACCTTCCTTGTCAACGAATACTTCCATCGTTGTAAAAATTCTAGATGAAAATGATAATGCTCCCAAGTTTGAGCAGGATGTATATTCTGTCGTAATTTCAGAAAATATCAATAGAAATGCTACTGTCACACAAGTTTCAGCTTCTGATAACGATCTCGGTAAAAATGCAGAAATTACTTACACAATTGTTTCCGATACCGACCATTTCTTGATAAATCCAAACAATGGCATGATTGTCGTTAACAAACCGCTTGATCGCGAAAGGCATCCGGTTTATACTGTTCTGGTTCGAGCTTCTGATAAAGGTGAACATCAGATTAGTTTAAGTTCAACGGCAACAGTTCTGGTTGAACTAACTGATATAAATGATGTAGTCCCTGAATTTACGCCTGATTTATACAGTGTTCGAATCCGTGAAGATTTGCCGCTTGGAGCTGTTGTTACCGTAGTCACAGCTGCTGATACTGACGAAGGCAAAAATGGGGAAGTTCAGTACCAGCTTGTTTATGGAGAAGATTACTTCGAAATTGATTCCGATACGGGAGTGATCAGGATAATCAAAAGCTTGGATTACGAAACTCGGCAAGTTCACAATATAAGTGTTCGCGCACAAGATGGCGGAGTTCCATCACTAATATCAGTGTGTTTCATAAATATTGAAGTTGTGGATGTGAATGAAAATCTGTTAGCACCAGTGTTTGAAAATTTCTTTGCATATGGATACGTCAGTGAGAATGAGCCTGTCGGTACCACAGTTATGTTTGTAAAAGCTTATGACCCTGATGGTGATGGCGTAACGTACTCGATACGAGATGGCTCTGGCCTTGGAAGGTTCACAATCGATTCAAATGGTGGGTATTTTGTAAATTTGTGTGTTAAAGAATCTTTCTTGTTTACAGTTGTAACCATGTTCTCAAACAACTGACATATTAAAAATCATAGTCTTTCAAATTGAATGGTCAGGTCAACTCATGCATGCAAGTTCACAATTAAATGATCAAGCCTAGTCACAGCCCCTTTCTAAAATATTCGTCAGAATTAAAAATGGGGGGAAAATGGAGTTCAAACTCAAATTGTAACCTCCAGTAAATCGGGACATAGAACTTTAAATTGGTTAATCTGTTCAGCTTATTGGCCAGACAATATTTGTCAGAATGTAATATTTATAACTTGATAAGCTTTTCTTTGGACATAACTAATACTTTAGGTATATAGTCTATTCATAAAATGTTTTACACGCTACGATAAGGAGTTAAAGTACAAATTTTCTTATTGACTGCGTTATGAATGGGAATCTTGTTACACTGTTTGAGTCCGTCCAACATGTTGAAAATAATGACTTCAATATTTGAAAAGGCTTGATTTCGGTTAAGTAAATCACTAAAGTAAACTTCCAATGACGATCAGGTATCGTTGGACGAATAGATAATTGTATACATGAACGCTGTTACAAGGCCGTTGACGGTTTTCTAAGTAACAAAATTGTCTTGTCAATGAATTTTTATGATTAACTGATAATTTTAAGAAAGGTTTTGTGGTAGGTTTTCAAGTTGAATGAACGTTCAAGTGTACGATTATCGAAACATTTAAGACTTTAAGCAGACACAAGTGGCATTACGAACAAGAGTCTAAAATTCCCTTTATAATATGAACAGTAGCTTGTTTGAATAACTAAATAATGTAAAAACAACTTGGTAACACAAGTGACATTGAAATTTATTGATGGTTGCAGAAAAGGGGGAAAGGAGATGTAGAAAAGGAGGGGGTTGGGATGATATTCAGCTGTAGGTATCATAACTTTATTGAAGGTTATATGAAAGGAGAAGGGTACAAGGGAAAAGGGGGTGGGGGGTGTAGGGTAGGTGAGAGTAGGAAGCTTATATTGTTCGTTGTGGGCAAGGTGACAGGATTTCAGGAAAGTTGTGTAAAACATGGGATGCTTACAAAATATTTGCTATAAGGCCTCAATTTCATTTTCAGTTAGAAACTGTGATAACTCCTGTTCATTCTGGACTGTCTTTAATAAAACAAAAACAGATCTGAATTTTTTTATTGAGGAAGGGCAGTTATAAGGAGTGCACATTTTTCAGCAGTTTCAAAGACATTTTAGTATTCTTTCCGGCATACCTAAGCATGTCATTTGGAATGTCAAGCCCTGGTTCATGATTCCTTACCAAAAATTTGTGTTTGTGGTCAAAGGAGGAGGTACCTATTACCACTGTGAAATTTCATATTTAAACTGTTCTACCCATGTTTGTGTGAGGTTTTTGAAATGACACCCTCTTATTTGTTTTGCTGTCATGTTTTGGTGAAGTTTTATCTCTGAATCTACCATTTCATTGAGAAAGACTGTTCATTGAAGCTTGAAATGGTAAATCACCCAGCTCTGACGATTGTGATCATTTAAAAAAGAAAAACAAGTCTATTCGTGTAAATTTAATGAAAAATGATGTTTCATTATGTATTTTGTAACAATGAAACAATATATATGCAGTGTAAGGTAAGGGAGTGAAAGGGAACAAAATTATTTTAGAGCATAATGTCCGATTCAGATGAACGATGGAGAAGACCACTTTGATAGTTGACTTAATCTTTTATTTGTTTATTTGCATCAGCTGTAGAATGTAACCGATACCGTAAAATTTGTCAAAATATTTTTAAGTAAATTTTTAGCTCATCTGATTTTTTGAAAAAAAATGATGAGTTATTGTCATCACTTGAGCGGTTGTCGGCGTCGGCGTCGGCGTCGGTGTCGGCGTCTGCGTCGGCGTTGCTTGGTTAAGTTTTATGTTTAGGTCAGCTTTTCTCCTAAACTATCAAAGCTATTGCTTTGAAACTTGGAATACTTGTTCACCATCATAAGCTGACCCTGTATAGCAAGAAACATAACTCCATCTTGCATTTTGCAAGATTTATGGCCCCTTTTGTACTTAAAAAATATCAGATTTCTTGGTTAAGTTTTATGTTTAGGTCAACTTTTCTCCTAAACTATCAAAGCTATTGCTTTGAAACTTGGAATACTTGTTCACCATCATAAGCAGACCCTGTACATCAAGAAACATAACTCCATCTTGCTTTTTGCAAGAATTATTGCCCCTTTTGGACTTAGAAAATCAGTTTTCTTGGTTAAATTTTATGTTTAGGTCAACTTTTATCCTAAACTATCAAAGCTATTGCTTTAAAACTTGCAACAGTTTTTCACCATCATAAGTGGACCCTGTACAGCAAGAAACATAACTCCATCCTGCTTTTTGCAAGAATGATGGCCCCTTTTGGACTTAGAAATACCAGATTTCTTGGTAAAGTTTTATGTTTAGGTCAACTTTTTCTCTTAAACCATCAAAGCTATTGCTTTAAAACTTGCAACTGTTGTTCACCATCATAAGCTGACCCTGTAAAGCAAGCAACATAACTCCATCCTGCTTTTTGCAATAATTATTGCCCCTTTTGGACTTAGAAAAATCATTTTCTTGGTTGAATATTATGTTTAAGTCAACTTTTCTCATAAACTATCAAAGCTATTGCTTTAAAACTTGCAACAGTTTTTCACCATCATAAGTGGACACTGTACATCAAGAAACATAACTCTATCCTGCTTTTTGCAAGAATGATGGCCCTTTTTGGACTTAGAAAATCATGGGTAGGACAATATTTCTATTATACAAAAAAAATCAGATGAGCGTCAGCACCTGCAAGGCGGTGCTCTTGTTTAAAGCTCACATTCATAAATAAATATTATCTGCTTTCAAGCAAGTCATCATGTAGGTGTAAACGCATTTTTTTTCGAATATCATATTTTGCAACTTAGCGACAGACGATCTGAAGGATTACCTGCCTCATTACATAAGCTTTAAATTAATAAAACCTCCTGCGTTTCATGCATTATAAATGAATCTTAGCCAAATGCTATTTTAACCCGGGGATGAATTTGAAGTAATGCAAAAGCTTTGAAAGCTTTGTGAACACGAAAAAAAGTGGATCTAAACTGCACATAAATCTAAAGAAATTGACGTTTTGCGAAATTAGAACTTGACCTTTAACCCCACACCTGTGCCAAATTGTGGTTTAAATTTCTCCGCTATTGATCTAGAGATCACATGAATCTGCTCTACATATACGGAAGAAAAGGCTGAGACGTTGTCAGTCGGTGGTAGTCGGTCTCCATTATCTAGCGATTGTTTGTAGAGCATGCATGCATATTGACAGAATTGTTTAGTTTAGAGAAGGTATTTTCCAACATCGTGATGAAGGATTAAGTCGTCCAGATCTGTCGGCTCGAGTTCGCTTCTGGGGAAAATCTAGTGGTATATATGTCATAAGGCATGGTTGTCACAACATTAGAGCTCAGATCTATGACCACAAGAGTCAGTTGATTGAAGCTGTTTCGATGAACTCGCATACATGTACACTGCGTCCCGTTTCAGATGGAAACTTTTCATCCTGAAAATTATAAAAATATTAACTTAATGATAGCTATATGTGATTTTTGATAAAATTTGATGGCAAATTGAAATTTTAAGACAAAATTATATCATAAACTATATCAAAATGAAAGGTGAATAACTAATGATGTCGCCATTTGAAATCTTGATTTCTTTTATTTCTTGCTGTCAGAAAAGATAAAATATAAATGTCGACTGATTTCTGTCTATATAATTAAGATAAAATAAACAGGTTATGCTCATAAGTAAACAAGCGATAATGATTGTATAGGGCAGTTTGACATTTATTGTTTTAGCGATTCGTTTGTCAAAAACAGAAGTTTTTCTGTCTCTTTCTGGCAAATATATGATTATCTGACACTTTAATGGATTGACATAAAAAGACTTAGTCAAGAATAAATTGAAATGTCTAAAAGATCAGACAAATTGGTCTCGTGTTTCGTTTCGGAAAGGAAAGACCCTTTAATAATCATGTTGCAATATAATTAACGCAATTATACAAGACTGTAACCTGTTTGAAACCTGTAGAGCTCTTTTAACCTTTGAAATTTGAGCGCCGAGACCTAACACCAAGTTTTAAATATATAAAACTGTTTGCGGTTAGGTTTTGATAGATTGAAAATATTACATTATAATATCTGAAAGTCAAATATTATTCTTTGACAAATACTTTATTGGATATAATTAGTACTGATCTCATAAGTGACAAAGTTGGCACATTCGAAATTCATGTTTTTAATTGCATTACAATGCATACAAATATTCTGTATTTTGGTCTTACTTCTACTGTGAAGGTTTAGGAGTATATCACCAAAACACAGAAATATTTTATAAACGAACAACATCGTTACCAATATTTTACCTGACCATTACATGTTCTGCCGTACTGTCCCGTACTGAAAATATTCTGAAAAAGTTGTCCCCCTTTGAAAATGAATGCCATTTGTAAAGAAATAAAAATAAACAATCGCTGAAAACTGTGTTCCACCTAGTTATGTGAAATTTCAACACTCGCACGCTATTACAAATGCATCAAAACAAACATTTGTAACAGTTCCTTGTAAATGGTGAATTTTTAAAAGCGCTTGACTGTCTGGAAGTGGGGCCTGTTTAAACAGTTCTTTTTTCGGAATTCAATGCTTATATCGGTATACTGACACTTGTTTTGTAGAGTAATATAAGTAATATACACGCTATCATTACAAAAACAACACAACAAGTGTCAGTATACTAAAATAAACACTGAATTCCGAAAAAAAGACTTCCTAAATGGGACCCACTTCCGGGCAGTCAAACGCCTTCAAAAACTCACCATTTTCAAAGAACTGTTACACATGTTAGTTTTGATTCATTTGCAATCGCATGCGAGTGTTGAAATTTTACATAATTAAGTGGAACACAGTTTTCAGCAATTGTTTATTTTTATTTCTTTACAAATGGCATTCATTTTCAAAGGGGGACAACTTTTTCAGAATATTTTCAGTACGCGACAGTACGGCAGAACATGTAATGGTTAAGTAAAATATTGGTAACGATGCTATTCGTTTATAAAATATTTCTGTGTTTTGGTGATATACTCCTAAACCTGAAGGTTTTTTTTTTTTTTAGAACTTTTGCTTTTGTTATATTTGATCACTCTTATAATATGAAATAGATTATTCTGAGGTAAATCCAGAATCGGTTATTATTATACTAACAAGACTACAAGCAGTCTGAAATAGAAAATATACAGTATCAGTGCCCGCTATTTCTTTCGGAGTATGAGGAATACGGTCCAAGGGGAGAAGGTGTGTTTAGTTGTTTGTTGTTCTGAAATGTACTTTAAAAGTTCATTGACACAAGATGAAATAAATTCTTAGTTTTTAAAACCTATTCAGTTAGTACTGAAATACCGCTGACTTGACGATATTATTTATTTGACAGAAAGAACATTATTTTAGTCTTTATGACAGCGGTGTGACAACTTTGGTGGAATATTAAGTAATCAGGATTTGAAGTAAATTGCTGTTTTTATGATGTTTTTCGAGATAAAGCGATTAATCATTATTATCATGATATTATCTTAGATGATATTTCCAAATATAGTTATTGGCATTTGACAGCTATAGCTTGTTACATTATGTCCAGGGGGTATAACGGTGGATAAATTTTCATGACTGGCAGGCGGATTTTGAAAAAGATAAATTGAAAACTGTGGCGAGTACGCAGAAAAATTGAAAGTCATTTTGACAGTTAGGGTTTATATAATAGTTTTTTTGATGTCGCTTGTTTTTCTAACTGTAAAAGTTGAAGACAGTTTGACAAACGTTCCTGTAAGGTTTGAAAGGGAACCACTTTCATGGACGATTGTCATAAAACGTCAAAGGTCAGATTTAATGCGAAAATTACCACTTACCTTGTGTGAGTTTGTTTATTCTTTGGAACATATATCAAAAATATGATCTTATAATTAGGCACCTGATTTGGCTTGAATCTTGTCAAAGGTCTAGTTTTGAACAAAGGGTTTTATGTATGGAATAATATCGCTTGTCAAATGTAGGTCAAAGCCAAGCCTTGGGTGACTTTATAACTATCGACACATGCAATCATCAAAACAACTTTCGAAAGGGATATAAAAGGTGACTTAATATTTTACAATTATGCGCGAATGAGTAAATAGACAAATGGACAATGAATGGTTCATAATTCGTCAAATTTATGTGTACGCCTGAGGAAAGCACTTATCTCTTGCCTTTTTAGTCGTTATTAAAGTCGTAAATCTTTGCCTCTTCTTAAATTATGTACGCAAACATAAACCAAGCAAACAGGAGTTTTATGACCATTATTGAAATGGCAGCACGGAAATCCGTGTTAATATAGCATTCCGCGCTACTGATAGAGTAATGTATAAGTTATCCGAAGTCAACAATGTCCCCATTGGCAAACGAAAGCTTATTTAGCATAACTAATTTTATGTTGAAAACCATTTAAATCTTGCCTTTTTGTTTTAGATAATTGTAAATCTTTTCTTTAAAGTCCCCAAACTCACAAACTTATAATATAGTTATATACAATTGTACATAATGGTGGATAAGTTTTCATGACTGGCAGGGGGATTTTAAAAATGATAAATTGAAAACTGTGGCGAGTACACAGAAAGTAATGAGTCATTTTGACAGTTACATTTTGTAGCATGCACTGCTCTTGGGATACCAATCAAAAGAAATTATGCATACGCTCCACTTTGCCTAGGTGGTGGGAGTAGGGGTGGCGGATGCAGAGAGAACCGTCAAGAATTTTTAAACAGATCTTTATGTTTTTAGTCTAAACCTGGCAGCAAGGGCAAATCTATGTCCTCCAGAACTATTTTTAGGACCTCAAGGTGTAATTCAGCATTTACTTACCAGTAGGACCATATTTGTATTCTGGGTGTGGTCTTTCTGTTTTACTGTAATCCATTCATCTTGGGATTTTGGATGAATACACATTGTTTTTAAGTGTGAATAATTAACTGACAATAAAATGATTATTTTCAGACAGCCTGAAGACCTGTAATTACCTGTAAAATACTTTTAGGCTTTTTGATGTGCAAATTTTAAAGGCCCACCTGGGATATTGCTGATTTATGATTTCTAAATGTACCTTTTTATTGTGAAAAAAACTTATATGTAATTTAATGTGTTATATCAATTTGCCTTTGTTGTGTTCTAAGGCAATGAGGAAATATAACATTATTGCATTTTTTCGAGCAGATATTCAGTTGTCTATGTAAGATTGATAATATGAATGACATAAACATTTCTTACTTGCAGATGTTAACAGTTTCTTTAAAGTCTCACAGTATACTAGGAACATAAACATTTCATAATGGTAACATAATAATTTGCGTAATTTGTCACATATTGGAAAACTTCGAACAAAACTTGTGAAAATTTGACAGTTGTTTATGCCATATTGCGTGAACGTTTGTTTCAGTACTATTGACAAATTCAGAAAGTTTGTTCAAAATCCAATAAGTGTTACACAATTGTTTTCTTTGCAGATCTTGAGGATCTCTTTATTTGTTATGTTATTGCAAGTGCAAAGGCATAAATGCAGAATAGAAGCGTTGATTTCATTGCCTTTTTTATGTTGAGCAAAGTGGTTAGAACTTCATCGCTTTTTGTCGTTCTATAATGCATGTAAAAACACATGAAGACGTTCTCCTGCAGTAATTGTTGGTCCAGATGTCGATTGTATAGGAGTTATTGAATCTGTACCGAAAAAGAAATGGCGGCTGAAGATGCACCAGCTGCGAAACGGTTATTTGCCGCACATGTCAAAAACAAATATTTGCGCGGTTATTATGTGCATGTGGGTTTACAAGTATGTATGAAATAACATTCCTTTTTGTACACTAAAACTGATATAAGAATAATTGCGTTAGTTCTTTATGGTAATCAGAAGACCACCCAGCGGGGGTCTTAGCAAAGATTTTATTTATATCACGATAGTTTGCTGAAGATATAGACTCATTAATATCTAAGTCAGTAAGCGTAATTAAAAAGCATGTGCTAGACTGAATCTAGTTATGTTTTTTTGCAAGCCTTGGTGCTAAAAATTTTTAATTTTGTTCAACCACAGGCCGATAAACGACGCAGAAAACCTTCCTCTGTTCTGGAATGGCAGTTTTGTCATTAAAAGCAAATTACTTCCTAACATGACATTCATTTAGCCAAGATGACAATATTAAATTAAGATGAATTTAATCAGTTAATTGGTATTCTGCAATATTGGATGCAATTAGTATGTTGCATTATTCATTGACCCATGTGCCATTCCGAGACATTTTTGTGGCGTTAGATTCCCTTGGCATGCAAAATTAATAAATTGCTTCATGTTTTGTGTGCATTTCAAAGTTGTTTTTAAATGCAGAAACAATTAATGTTTGTTACATTGAGATTCCCTTGCCATTCAGAAATAGATTTAGAATGCCGATGTTCTTCGTATTCTGAACATGTCATGGCTGTTTGGAAAAGAAAGCAGAAACCTTGCATACACTAGCATTATTATAATTTAATCAAAGTGGGGATATTTCTTTCTTAGTTTCATAACAAAATGTTGAATCTGCCTCATATATTTGACTTCTGTCCACTTTTAACTTTTAGTCATTTCGGAGTTCTGTTAGCCTTTTTTATCATTGGTCCTTAGTGCCTTTCAATGTATGTTAGCACTTTTTTTTCTACCTAAAAACATTTGATTAACCCTTAGACTGCTGGCGTCAAGTGATCAAGTGATCCTGCCTTTGCGACCAACTAGTGCAGACCAAGATCATGGTCTGCACTGTTCGCCATCCAGTCACTATCTTTTTTGGTAAGCACCCCTTTTGACAGTTAATTGTACTGTCTAAATTGAAAGATGGACAAGTTTATTACAGAAATTTATCAGGGTAAGGGTTAAATCAGCTGCAAAATGCTTCTGATGATTGATAGAATATCACCACAAAAGCATTATAAATTTTCAGTTGATATTTGCTGTAAACTTTCGTATATTTCCTGTATCTTTGGGTAAAAATGTTACGCGAAGTTACCGACCCTGATCAAGAGGTAATCATGGTTACTGATGTATGTATAACATATATAATTATTATTGATCACCTTCTGGTGTCAGTGCTTGTCAGTCACGAAAACCTCTCCATGGCTACTATATACCCATTGCACCACCAGTACAGAAGGTATCCTAATGATTAGACTGGTGACAGTTTTTAGCCTGGTGACAGGTTTTAGCCCAAACTGCTATAGACTGGTTAGCTAATCTTACATCATGAAGTGCAACAAACTTGTCACAGCTGATAATGAATAATACAATTTGTTGACTTCTGCAAGCATAATAATATCTAATTTATCCCCTTTTAAATTTGACTTTTAAATAAGTTTTGGGGCTTTTGCAGTTTCAAGAGGCCATAGATTACAAAGTCTGACTTTGATAGCTGAAACAAGTGGGGTAATATTAGAGATAGTGTTTTCATTTATAGTATCATTTTAGAGTCAAACTGTTTTTTTGTTAAGAACATTATTGCCCTTTTGGCAGGCCCAGGATTTTTTCAGGACTGATCCTGATTTCAGGCTTTTGATTGCTAGAATTTCTTTATATAACTGTATCGGAAAAAGACATTTCAGGCTTTGGAAAGTGGATTTCAGGCTTCTCATTTTTAACTGAATCCCAGACCTGCTTTTACCAAAAGGTTGATTGTCGTGCAAGTTTTGCCATGTGGCAGAGAGGCAAAATTGTTTTTGGAAAACTTAAGGTGAATATTTTTCCTTTGTTATATTTATTTGTTCAAATTTTGATATTTCCTAAGTTCTAGAATAGGTACGAAACTCCATAAACTTATGCAAGGGAAATTAAGGATTGCAATCATGAGACCCCCATTCATGAACATACATGCAATTTAGGATGTTATAATTTATTTTCTTTTAACTTTACACCTCACACTGTGTTCAAATTTCAAGTTTAGTCATACAGTCCAAGGAAATAATAAACAAACTTGGGTATTTTATTGTGGTGTATGGGTTTGTCTTGCGGTTATCTATAAAGGAAAGATTAATTCTAATATCAATAGCATTAAATTGATTATTTCCACCTGTGTTTTCAGTATTGCTGTTTAAAAGACCTTATTTGGATAGTGGCAAATTTGTTTTATGCTTTGCCAATTATTGGCTGGACTTTCCAAAACAGTCTTGAGGAATGGTTCTAAACAGCAAGAGACATTGTTTGACTTTGTTCGGGAAGGTTTCCAAATATTGACATTCGTCAGATGTCATTGTTCTTTAATGAAAGGCAGAAATTGAGACGATGTTCTGCAATAAGAATCCATACTATGTCAAACTGACAATACACAGAGAATATGAGTCGTAGACCCTGTAGTCAATACACTGGCAACACACTGACAATAAGAGTTGCAGACTCTGTAGTGAATACACTGGCAACACACTGACAATAAGAGTCGTAGACTCTGTAGTGAATACACTGGCAATACACTGACAATAAGAGTCGAAGACCCTGTAGTCATTACAATGGCAACACACTGTCAATAAGAGTGTCAGATCCTGTAATCAGTACACTGGCAACATGCTGAAATAAGAGTCACAGACTCTGTAGTCAGTACACTGGCAACACACTAACAACAAAGTAAATGGTAATACAATGGAAGCTCTACACACTGACAATAAGAATTGCAAACCCTTATTACAATCAAATTGACAATACATTCTGGCAACACACTGACAACAATCTAGTAAATGATGGTGTCCTTTTAAAACCAGTAGTAGTTTGAACTTTTCTTTTCAAAGCCATATTGTCATGGTCAATGCTAGATTGTCAGTTTATACTGCCAACAGTACAACAATGTATTTGCCAGTGTGAATCCAGTGAATCCAGATTTTGAAGAGACTACTGCCATAACTTGCTTTTCTTTTTGTTAGGATAATGCGACAACTCCTGAAGGCCAAGATTAAGTCCTTGTGTCTAAGAGCAAAGATCACCTTTGTTTTTTACTGTTCATATAAATTATTATGCTATCTGAAGTAAAATTTGCTTTTTCATTATGTAAGGCGTAGTAATTATTTTCATAATGTAAAAGCGTAGCAATTATTCAAGCATTCCGAACCAGATTGCTTGGCGGCTTATTCTTTGTTACATTTTAAGTCTTTTGCTTGATTTAGTATCTAGAAAGAAAAGCGTTAAAGTTTACATGTTAATAACACTACAAAATCATAATCTAGTGTAATATTTTGCAAGTTGGCATTAGTATTTTACAACTTTGAGAATTATGGCATTAAATTTGGCTCATTACACGTCCTAAGATTCATAAATTTTTCAAAATTTTATTTACACACGAAAGTGAAATCTTTGTTCAAATACTCGATAATGAAAATTGTTATGGTATTAAATGTAACTTGCGTTCATATTGCATACAATAAAAGTTGAAAAGGCTGTTCACGTTTATCGTAAGAAAGGTCGGCTTGTAATTGGATGCATTCATGACATTTCAAATGATGTTTGATTTGGAAATACTTCAATATATGTCAAGAAATTCATTTATTTTTTAATTTAGTGGAAGGAATTTCTATTTCTATCCCTCATCATTAAAGATCATGTATTATATGTATCATGCAAATACAGAGATTTCAAGTTATGCATAAATTTCTGTTTCCGCACTTTTATAAAGCTGCAACACATTTTATGATGAAATGTTTTTAATGTTAATTAAAAAAATTCAGTATCTAGGAAGCACACTTAGATATGGCTCTTTAAATTTGAAAAAGAAAAGAAAATGACAGTTTTATAATTTGTTAATTATTAAACATTCCCTTACATATGCATAATTTATGCAAATCAGATTAACAATGCAACAATTGACAAGTAAAAATCTATAAATTTGCACTGTTGGCAGTATTTATGCATCGGAATGGCTCTCCATATTATCAGATTTTTGATGAAATAGTAACCAGTTTCCATGACAACCAATACGGGTCAGAGTGGTTTTTAAATCCTGTTTAACTGAAGTAGATCTGTACACTTGTCATGATAGTCGAAAATCTATTTAAATTTGATAAATCGATCCATCCGCAAATTACCCATGAGGCAGTTTTGTGGTCGGTTATCCATATGTAAACATATGTGATTATAATAACAACTTAAGAGTTTGTTTGGTGCAAATATAAACTTTCAATTTTTGAAAGCGGACTATTGAAATTGAGATCGGAAGTTGGCAGAAAGTTTTGCAGTGGCCCAGCTGTTTGTTATACAAATAATTTCTTCAGAAATTTTGATGCTGAAAACCTTTTAAATATATTTGTTCTGAAATGCCTTGTTAAAAAATGCTTGCACTTCTTAAGTAGGTCACTCAGTCAACATGTATCATATGCAGTGCTTTCAGTATGTCTAATTCATTTCAGCACAGACTGACATAAATTCAGTTGCATTTTGCACTAAAATCGTTAACATGTGTGTTTGTACAGAATTTATCATTGAACTGCCGCATAAGAAATTTCAGTTTTCATGTCCTGAGTCATTTTCACCTGCATTGTCTGTTACACATTTAGCTTATCTGCATAGGGTAGTTTCTCGCCATATTATATGACATTGCAACGAATAAAATACGGAAATAAATGTCGGTTAAAACCGTTCCTAAATCTTATCAGGGAAAAAAAATAAGACCGAAATCACATTGACAAACTTTATGCAGGCTTTGTGGGGATTTATGAATTAAATCGCAGAATGACTCATAGTCACTTTTAAGCGTGATATATCTATCCATTCAGTTTAAATAATGAATGCGTACATTTTTGTCAAGGTAAAGAAATGTAGAACAATGCAGTTATTGTTAAATGCGCACCTAGGAAGAGTTTTAACACTGACCAGGGAACTTCAAGAATAGATCCAGATAATAGATATGATTTATTTAGCGTAATATGCAGACAACTGACTGCATTAAAGATTGCGCAAACATTGTTATTATAAGAACGCATTATCGAAATGCATTTATTTTTTGTCAATTCCCAAATGTTGCTATTGATTATATTAATTTTGAGCCCGCCCGCTTAGCTCAGTAGGTAAGAGCGTTGGTCTACGGATCGCGGGGTCGCGAGTTCGATCCTCGGGCGGGGCGTATGTTCTCCGTGACTATTTGATAAACGACATTGTGTCTGAAATCATTAGTCCTCCACCTCTGATAATTCATGTGGGGAAGTTGGCAGTTACTTGCGGAGAACAGGTTTGTACTGGTACAGAACCCAGGAACACTGGTTAGGTTAACTGCCCGCCGTTACATGACTGAAATACTGTTGAAAAACGGCGTTAAACCCAAAACAAACAAACAAACAAATATTAATTTTGACTTTTCCTGAGCTGTCAAGTTTGTTCATTTTAGTCTTAATTTTGAGGAATACTTGGGAGTATTGAAATTGAAATGTAAGGGAATGTTGTCATTTAATGTAGAGAAGAGTTTTTCTATGTTGTGGACATAAATATGGCCTAATATTTTACAAACAAAAAGAAAGAAAAGTTTGACTTTACAATGCTTTTTTTTTTTTTTTTTTTCACCACATGTAATGTGTATGCCTCTCATTTGGAGGTCACGGCTTTTAACTGATGCCATAACTGCAGACTAGAGAATGATTCATTTCAGTTTCATTTGCTTTAAGCTGAAATAAGTTACGAAATATATTATGTTTGAGGATTTTTGGCACCCATGTTATTGTTCGCATTTGCATTAAAATTTTGTGAATTTCCTGGTCTCTTCAGTCATACAATAAACATAGGAATCGTGAAATAAATTTCATTTAAATTTCTACTCTGCATTTTAATCCTTTCGAATAAATATATTACAATTGCATTAGATCTCCTGTGGATGTTTGTGTCTGGTTTTTGATAAACAATTAATGTGAGTTTGCTGATTTAAATTACATATAAACCAGAGGACAAAACTGGCATTACCCCAAAATTACATATTTACCGACCATGCATGAGACACATTATGGAAATGAAATTAAAATTGTAAAAAATTTACATCATTTTGTTTTTTCATACCTGTATCAGGCGCCATGTTATTTATACTTTAAAATGAAATTTTATGCAGCGGGGGAAAAAAACTTTATCTTCGGATAGCAGAAAAGCGGAAATTTTAATAATGACTTTCTTTACATCGAAAGATATATTTGTATTATAAAATCTTAACTCAATGCACGAAGTCTGTATTCTATCCAAACCTATTATTTACGTTTGGTTTATTGTTATTGAAAAGTACGATATTAAATGTCTGTATCAAGGTGTCCTCTTAACATTTGTTCAGCAAGTTGTCGCCACAGCCAAATCGTTATATACTTCATCTCTTGCTATTCGGAACCGTAACTTTATTGTAATAGATCAAGATTGGCATACGAAAAGGATATAATGAGTAAACTGCATGAAAACTAGCGGGTAATCTACAGCTAGACGCAGGCGAGATTGGATATTTACCAGCTTTTAAGAGCAGTCACGAAATCTCGTAACTCGGAGGTTATCACTTTAATACCAAAATAAAATATTCTCTTTCACAAATTCTCACAGTGTTTTGTATGTAGGCAATTTTTGTCGATTAGGGTCAGTAGATATAAGACTACCTAAATACAAGATGTCTCAAAAGATATATCAATCTTAAAATAAATAAATGATTATCTTTGTTCCTATTGTATAATTTAGCACCTACGCTTGTCTTGCCTTTGAACAGTAATAGTGGAACAGTGAGTAATTTCTGCTATTATCACTATTAAGGCAACAGTGATTGCATTAGATTGGCCGAGCACTGTTACAATAGTGCATATTGGGATATGCAGCATACAGTGAAGCATCATGCAATAATCTATTCTAGAACAGTTTTAAGAAATTCTGTTTAAGTGAAGGAAGACTAGCAGATTGCCTTCACAGTGGTTTAAAGGTTGTTGGAGATCAGTCTGTGCTTCAGAGCATTGTTTAATGGTCAAATTTCTTCAATCACAGAAGCATGAAAATTCCATCTAGGTCCTGAAATAGTCTCATTATAGGCCTGAAGTACTGCTGAAATAGCTTCAGTGTGAAAATGTTAAAATTTCCATATGTGACCTTTTAAGCTGTCATTTAAATGGAACTTTTTTTAATATTCATCAAAACATAATTATTTAACAATTAACCTGTTATTGGTGTGACTAATTGGTGAGTAAAAATTCTGTTCACTATGCCTAACGACTTTTCATTATACCCCATGCAATGGAACAATTAAGTATTTTGTATTTACCTACATATTTATTACAATGAATGGACCAGTATATCTGAAATAAAAAGCAAAATGGGCCTATTTGTTTCAGATTGTAATGAAATTATAGACCATTAAATCCTTGATTATAGGTAGCATTTATTGTCTACTGTTCTCCATAATTTACTTGCTTCTCCAATGTCTCTTTTGTTATTCCAGAGGAAGGCTGTACAGTAGATTTACTGCATCTCAAATTTCCCTATTGTTTGTTGGTTCTTGCTTTTATAAATGTATTTGTTCTGGAATATCAGAATCACCTGTGACATTTACTTTCTGATGGGATTTGCCAGCAGATTTATGTGGGATTTTTGGAAATTTATAGGATACTTTGTTATCTATTGTTTATGAGGGGCCTTGTGGCCGAGTTGTTTATGGCCACTGACTTTGAATCACCTGGCTCTCACCAATGTGGGTTCAAGCCTCACTTGGGATGAATTCTTAATGTGGGAAAGCCATCCAGCTGACCATACGGAAAGTCAGAGGTTCTGCCCAAGTGCCTGCCAATGATGAAATGATGCACGAAAGAGCATCTGGTGCCTTCCTCCGCCATCAAAAGCTTGAAAGTCCCCATATGACCTATAGTTCTGTCAACTCATAGATCTATTAAAAAAGATTTTAATCACTTGAAAAAGCTGGATTGCAGTACAGTATTTTTCTAATGCAGTTATTATTTTTTTGTACTAGAAAAAAAAATCTGGTATAAAATAATTATTAAGACTGCAAAGGATCTTGAATTTTTGTTTCGCTGTAATATTGTTGGATAATTCATTCAGTAATTTTTGCTGATAAAAACTGGCATTCAAATTTCCTCTAAATAGGTTAGTATTAAAATTGGTTTGATGAATGGAGAAAAAGAAATGCAATTCATTGTGCGCCCTTGAATCTAAACAGCATATGTTGTAAATTATGGTATAATGAGCGTGTGTCAAATTAAATTTTAAAACACACTTGCTTCAAGTTAAGTTCTTTAACACACGTGTCAGTGTCAATTTCTAGGGGTGTACATGGTTAAACGCCTATAGTTCTTTTTAACAAGTCGTGCTGCAAATATCAAAGTTGTTGTGAAATGTAAAATACAGTGAAATCTGTGATTAGGACCACCTGATTCTACAGACTTCCTAGGCTATAGCTTCTGATTTTAAATGTTGTACTATATTTTTACCTGTGAAGACTGCCGTAAAAGTGCATAAACACCAATTGTGATATATGCGAAAAAAGTAAACTGTTATTTAACGTTCTCATCAAGTCAATGTTTATCCCAAGCATGGGTGGTCTTATATAGAGATTTGACTGTATTTACATACTGAACAAGTAGATCTATAGGCACATGCAGTAACTAATAACTGCCTTGACAGCCCTAAATGGAAATTGGATTACCAAGGATAATCCCAGTTACTTCCCTTTGTTACTGTTACACCATTTGCATTTCATTGTATTTGCTGCTTACTTTTACACACAGACAGCTGTATTCTTTATGTTTAAATCAAATGGACACTAAGTCTTTGTCTGGTCTACAGTTTCAAGAGTTTTAAGAAGGAAAAGTAGAATTCTTAGCTGGAAGAATGTATGACCATTTATGCTATCACATTTATTGAATGGCAGAAGATGCAAAACATATTTTTCTCTTTCAGGTACAATAAGTACAACTCAAGTATTAGACCGGGAAACAGCAACCCATTACTGGCTCACAGTCTATGCCCAGGACCACGGACTGGTTCCCCTTCACACAAGACATGAAGTTTACATAGAGGTCAAGGACACAAATGATCATATTCCTATAACCTTTGACCCTGTGTATTATGGGGTAGTACCTGAAAATGTTGATGAAAAGGGATTGTTTGTGACCCAGGTTCAAGCCTTTGATCTTGACAAGAATCTCAACCAGACGCTGACCTATGACATTACAAGATATGATCCTCTCAACTTCTTCAAAATCGATCGCCACACTGGTAAGAAAATGTGATTTTGCATTGATTTTGTATGTATTGCAAACAGTTTTGGTCATATTATGGTTTGGGAGGAAAACCTCATTTAAGGTTCCTGTAGACTGGGATCTAGATAAAGTTGTAAGTACGCTGCAATTAGGGATTTTCAGTCTGTGGCAATTTTGGGGTAAGAACGAAGAACAAGTTTGACATTATATATGCAAAACTTATAAGTATCAACATTCTGGTTTTGCAAGATCTTTAATGCTCCGTGCAATCTTTGAATTTATCCCCCCCCACCCCCACCAAAACCAATGCCACAGGAGGGAGTTTGTCTGTTAAAAAAGACAAGTGACGTTGACAGTGGATAATGTTGAATTTTTGATGAGTCGCCTGTTACATAATTCTAATATCCAAATTTTTTTATGCACATGGGTGAAAGTTTTCCGGAATACTCCGGAAGTTCCGGATTTTCCATCTCGGCCGGGATCGTTTTTCCAAATCGTCTAAATCCGGGTCGAAATTCGGGGGGGGGGGGGGGGGGGGGTTGGTGTTGTGTCATCAATCAACAAAGCTTATAAAATCAGTCGATCGGCGACAAACACAATCGACTCTGTTTATCACATTTGCCGTTTGCAGCGCATCTCGCATATTGTCAATATGTAACGACAATTTTGATTGGCCCGCATAGGCGCTGTACTTCAATGAAAACAACTGTTACGTTTTTCATAAATTTTACATGCGCCGAAAACTTCCCGCGCGTCAGAATTTGCACGGACTTTTGTCTGCAGCATGCATTTCTCGATTTCTTGCATGCAATTTTATCTTCAAACACCACGGACATGTAGCCGCCTCGTATATTGCGAGTTATGTCTTATACGAGTATTGATGGGTTAAAGTCTGGATAGGGACGAGTGGACCTCTCTGTATGCTCATCCGATCGGACGCGTGGATTTTACCTCGTAACTTTACCAAATGCAGAAATTACATCCCTAAAACTAACCTGGATTGACTGGAATTTACCCGCGAATCGTAAAGATATCAAAACGTCATACCAGTAATTTTCCATTCCACGAACACGTGCGACCAATCGTAATAATAATATCTAATTTAGGCTAGATCGCCGTTACTTTTGTTTATCGACACGTACACAAAAAACGCGCGTAGTGCATTCATTTTTTAATATAATCGCTTCAAATTTTCAACACCGCTTGAGAAGTAATACAGTTTGAATTCTATAACGATTTTAATAAGATATCGACAGAAATGTAGGCAAAAGTCTATAAAAACGATCGAATTTTCATACATTTATTTGTAAAATTTCAAACAGCGCCATCTTAAATATTTATTTATTTCTAAAAGTAAATAAATACTACATTCTATGGTCATAAAATTCAGACTTTTGACAAGAAAGTACAAAAAACAGAATTAAAAAATCTTAAATAATAAAAAAGCGGCAGCTATTTCAATACAGGCAAACAGATTTCTGTGTAATGCGGCAGAATAGGTTACGTGACCTCGTGAACGTAAATAGAAATATGGTTTTAAAATAAAGCAGTATGATGTCGCTGTGGTTTTAAATAAGTTTGATAAGTAAATGAATATTTGTAGATGTATTTTTGACACGACACTATGTGAGATATTCTTCTCAAACAATAATGTAAAAAAAAATTAGGGCAAATAGGTCACTTATCGTTTGACACATTTACCTGTCAGTTTATACGGGATATTGCACATTCGCTTTTAAAAAAATTTAAAGAAGATACTTTTTTTACTGTTTTAAAGAACCGAGGCGGTACGATCAGACAGTGATGTGTCACATGGCGCGAAAACATGACGTAATGCCATGACAATCTCGGGCAACTTTGATCTCCACTTCAGATGCCATGATACCGACACACTTCTTTTAGTTCTTTAAGGGGGTTTTAACTGATGACGAAAACAAGGCCAGTACTTATTTTATCAACAGAATATTTACCGATAATTGTTAATGTTTTTTTCCGCTTTGAACAGGGGTGGGTTGATGATAATTATTTTCCGGGATTTTCGAATCCAAGGCAATCTAGATCAGATAGGATACAAGAAAAATAATTAACAGCTGCATACTGATAAAAGGAAGCAAGATTCCTGTTTGTTCTATATTTAATGTTCGTCCCGGCAGTGCAGGACCGAATGTCCGGCCATTTTTGGCAACTTCCGTGATGTCTGGATTTTATTATACACACCTTGTAAAGAGTTCCAATTATAAAACAAGCGTCAACCACGGAAAAGTCACTTTAATAAAAAAATATTGCAGTGATGATTACTCGATCCTGTTACGTACCGAAATTTACTTCAACTGTTTGTTTTAAAACATCATTTTAGACGACCGTTTATATAACTATTCGCTCACGTTTTTCATGACTTTCACGTGCGCCTAAAAGTTGCCGCGTCAAAGTTTGCACGGACTTGCACACGCATGTCTTGATTTCTACGGTTTGCACGCTTTTTATCTCCAAAGTATCAATCTTTCTACGAGGAACAGGAGGAAGATCAAGATTTCTTTCGGGGATTAACACGCCGTAATTAGGGCTGCACGGGATAGTGCCTGAAAAATAATGTTTTTACCGCCAGCGTACAATACTTAGGACTTAGAAAGCAAACATGGTAACAAATGGAGATGGGCTTGGCTATCTGAATGTGACACTGATGGTGATCGATGGGGTCTTTGGCTACGAAAACCGGATATTGCAGGGTCTGCATTTTGTGAATGTGCCAGAACATTAAAATATGGTGTCATGAAAAAACAAAAATGTTGCTAGAATTTTCAGGTAGTTTCAGTCTGAATCTTACAAAAATATGTTGAGGGTATATTGTTGAAACAAGTCCTTGACTTAGAAAAGTTACTGTTAACTGAAAATCATGCATTTTGTGCAATATAATAAGTAAATTTTTGGCACACATATAAGAGTAGAATAGGGCTGTTCTAAGCGTTCAAAATCACTAATTCTCAGAAGCTTCCGGGGGCCTTCGCCCCCCTGGCCCCCCTACCAGGGCTTTGCCCTGGACCCACCGGGGGCCCTAGCGGCCCCCAAGCCCCCAGCAAATTTTTCAGGATTTTCAATATTCTATACTTTCACCCTTGTATGCATGCTTGTAATAGAGAATCCGCCTATGTGTCGAGTATTTTCTTTTTTCTGTAATTACCCCATGCAACTTTTTGTTTTATTTTATGACGTAAACACATACCGTATTTTCCCAAATTAAGGCCCCCCCTCTAATTAACGCCCCCCACCCATTTTGGAGGGAAAAAAAATCAACAAGAACGGGAAAAAATCACCTACCTCATTTTTATAAGTCCACATAATAAGTAATTTACAGTACTAAAGTCCAATGTATTAAAAATTCAACACACTTTTAAACAGTCCATGTACCGTAAGTCCAAAACATTTGTACTAAGTACGGTATGTAACAGAAAATTAAACGGTAAATACATTTTTGATTTGTTTTTACACCACTCGCGCACACGCTTCCTGCCGACTTTAAACAAACTTGCAGCAAAGTGTTTACGATATACCCTTTCCTTCGGCGGTTTTTAAGAACTTTTAATTTAAAAGCAGGCACAGCAGCGTGTCAAACCACTGACATTGAGTATTGCGCAATTAGCTACCCGCATGTACTAAGGAAAATGTTATCGGAGTACACAGCTGTTTGGGTCATGACGTAATGTGTAGTGTCGCGAGCGTGTCAAAAAGCCAGACATGGAATACACGAGGTACCGTATTTAAATGCATAAAAGACACACTGCATTAAATTGGATGCCAAATAATTACGTTTTGGGGGGATTGAACAACACAGAAACACTTTACAGCTAGTTTGAACGATGTTTTTAAGTTTTGTAAAAAATTTTCATTTTTTTTTTTTACCTCAAATAAACGCCCCCTCTTTGGAAAATGTAACGCCCCCGGGGGCGTTAATACGGGAAAATACGGTATGAGTGTAATAAATATATTACAATGAACTTATTTTGTGACTGAAATATTTAAATGAATCAGTCCAGTATTAAATAATATGCATGCCTTGAATTACTCAGTAAGACCCTTTTATTGGGCTGAATGTGTTTTTAATTGATCTTTAGGGGGCATTTTAGTAGATTGTGATCTGTTATACACAGAAAGTCATTTAATTCTTGACAATTAAACACCACTTTGATGAGATGCTGTGAGTTTAATTAACCCTTGACACTTCAAAGCAATAAAACCGGCATGCGTAGGACAGTTGTATCTGATTTTAACTATCCCCTGGATTTGAGTCCTTTTTGCACTACTTTCATAAAAACATGTGGAACTATTTCTTGAGGAGTAGGAATTAGTGCCAGTAGTTGTGGAATGTGCCCAATACATCTGATGGCCAGTCATTTTGTCCATTTATGGTTGTCAAGGGAACAATAAATTCGGTCATGCGAGTGATTTATTCTCCCAGACCTGACCTGTCCATTAACCTGAAGCTATTGCTCTCTGCTAATGGGAAGATTCTGTTGATGCAGAATTATGAATAAATAACATTTCCTTCTTCCCTGTTCCATGAGGCTTAATTAGAGGTTTTGAACCTTCGTTGGTCATTTGAAAGTTCCAAGAGCATTTCCGCTACATTGTATTTCCCCATTTCCCAGTCTTTTGAGAGAAAATCTTGCCCAAGGTTTTCATGGCGGGATTGTAGTGAGGTCATTTTGAACTCTTGTTGTTCTGTCCATAAAGTGCAAATTCTTTATAATGCAAATGTAAGTCCATTTTCTTTCAAATGGCGAATTGAAAGAAACTATAAAACCACAATCTGTTATTAGTAAGTTGAAATTATTTGTTTGTTTTGGGTTTAAAGCAATTTTTCAACAGTATTTCAGTTATGTAATGGTGGGCAGAGTTACCCAGAGTAAACCAGTGATCCTTGATTCTGTACCAGTACAAACCTCTTCTCCTCAAGTAACTGCCAGCTTCCCTAATAATGTTAATCAGAGGTGGAAGACGAATGATTTCAGACACAATGTCTTTTATCAAATCTTCACGAAGAACATATGCCCCGACCAGGGATCGAACTGAACGACCATATGACATGTAGATCTGCGCTCTCCCAATTGAACTAAGCGGGCGGGCTTAAGTTGAAATTAAGTCTTAATCGAAGTATCACTGCTGAAAATTTACTACATGAATTCCAGTGTTTTGATACAACAAACAAAAGAAAATGATTAGCTTATGAAAAATATTCTTGTCTCTAGGGACAAATAGGCTGTCTGCGTCAGCTTTTAATCTTGTTGGACACTGAAATTAATACCAGTCCAGTATTATGACCAGTTGTCAAGGATCCAGTCTCTCCATTAAATGTCGGAAATGGAGTAAAATTAATCCGGATTTTTTCCTCGCACAGTAGCTTATCTGTCGCTTATAGCCTACTGAACTTCAAACTTTTTTTTCTGTTTTGTTCGGGGGACATTAACTTCATTGAAAATGGCTCGTGTACTTAGCTCGGTCAACCTATTATCGGGATAACAGGGATTTGTATGTTGGAAGATGGTTTAGGAGTGAAAACTCTTTAATTTTAAAGTAAACTTCGGCATTTTCCATCTGTCTGATGGAATACACTTCTTGGTTACAAATGGTTTTTCTATGAAGGTCATCTTTGTTGCGTATGATAAGCGAAACACTTCTTTTTTTTATCGCTTTCATCATTTCTATCTTTGCGTTGATGTTTGGAACATCTTTATTAGCACTAAGTCTTCCTGACCCTGAAATAAGTTAACTTTTTATTACACCAGATTTGAAAGTAAAACATAGCTCACAGCAATTTTTGAAAGGTCTATGAAAGTTCCACAGCGGGGGTTGTTCATATAATACTTAAGATTATTTTTTGCACGATTCTTTATTGACTTAAGAAGAATCTTAGGATCTGTGATTGGAAAAAGTTCGCCCTTAAATCATCCTTGGGTAATTCATTTACCCCAGGGGACCGATATTTATTATTTCCATCTACTATCCTATGGCTTGAAGGTCGGGGAAATAATCAAAATGTCAGAAAAAATTGTATATAATGTCACGATCCAAACTTCAAAAAAAGAATCGTCAGATCTTTATGAAAAAAACACTGAGCTGAGACTAGATTATTGAAAGGCGCAATGCAAATGACTTATTTATCTGTCGGAGTTCATTATTTTGTCATAATGAATAACCATAATGTATAAGCTAGTGGGATTTACAAAATGATATCATAATTTAGATGTAAAGAAATTCGGTAGTTAGTAAAATTAGGAATAAACATATCAGTTGTGATAACGAGGTGCTTCAAAGGTTAATACGGTGATTTTTTAAACGAAAACGTATTTCGGGGAAAAATTCTTTTCACGTTTCTCTTAAGATTTTCTTTTAAAGATAAGATTATTGTATGGATCATATAATCTCTTCCAGAAATGTTATGAATGTCAGTCTTGACTATCATTGCAGCAAAACATGTTTTTGATTGTTCTTGAAATATTCTTATGGTCATGTAATAATGATATTAACATATAAGCATATTTTGCAGAATTTAGTTCAGATTGAATCCTGAATCTGCCAATATAAGTATAATACTTGTCATCTAAATCAAACTTAAGACTGCTACATGGAGAGAAAAAATGAATGAAGAACAAAGACCATTATGCGGTTCTGTATGAATTTATGAATGACATTTAAATGTTGATTTATTTTGTCCTCAGATAAATTTTTATTTACCTGTATTATTTATTCAATGATTCATTCAACACTAGGGATTGTCCGTAAGTGGATGATATCTGCAAAGATTATGCAGACTATGCAAGGAAAGAAGATATGAAAACTGTTGACGACATCAAAGCTTGCATACAATGAAATTTAGTAAAGAGTCGGAGTTTCTGTTTTCACATTCAATACCGCCTCGATAGCCTAGTGGTAGAGCGTCCGCTTCCAATGCAGGAGGTCGTGGGTTTGATCCCCGGCCGCATCATACCAAAGATGTGAAAAATGGTACTAGTACCTCCCTTGCTTGGCGCTCAGCATTAAAAGGGAAACTGGCCTCTTCTCTCATACCCTCGTGGCGATGGATTCCATCAGGAATGAGGTGTTGAGAGTGATTAATATAAGTTGTAGAACTTCCTTCCCAATCGACCTAAAATAAATTATGTATAAACTAATGGAAATTCATAAGTTTTGAACACCTGCATTACAGTCTATCATGTCTTTTTTTCCTGTAGATTAATCATTCTCTGATTATATTTGTAATACCAGCAGACAAATTTCCATTTTTATTTGCTTATGACCATTTTTGTACTTTTAACTACGAAACCGGATGTCTGGTATTAACCACGCCAGATGAGGTAAAATGGGTTGACCAATGTTTGTAAGTCATGATTATGCTGCTTAATGCTCGCACCACAACATACGGAACGCGTGCAACCACAGGATGTTATAAATATATTGTATTGTGGTATTTCATAGTTGTTTTATGTGTGTAAAAAAAGTCCATGTAAAGCAGACAGAGTTTTTCTAACAGCGTGACACATGAGGATATGGTGCATTATAACCTTGGAGGAGTGTCTAACGGACAAATTGACATTGTTTATCCGGCACAACTGAAACTGGAATTGTAAAGACGTGCACCGTTTAAGAAATAAATCGAGGGGTTAGTGCCAGAAGGTCGTAATTACATATGAATTAAGAAGACACATAATAAATGACGTAGATTGTCAAATTAACTTCTGAAATTTTAGTTTTTAGCTCATCTGATTTTTTGAAAAAAAATGATGAGTTATTGTCATCACTTGAGCGGTTGTCGGCGTCGGCGTTGCCTGTTAAGTTTTATGTTAGGTCACTTTTCTCCTAAACATCAAAGCTATTGCTTTGAACTTGGAATATTGTTCACCTATAAGCTGACCCTGTTAGCAAGAAACATAACTCCATCTTGCTTTTTGCAAGATTTATGGCCCCTTTTGTACTTAGAAATATCAGATTCTTGGTTAAGTTTATGTTTAGGTCAACTTTTCTCCAAACTATCAAGTATTGCTTGAAATTGGAATACTTGTTCACCATCTAAGCAGACCTGTACACAGAAACTAACTCATTTTGCTTTTTGAAGATTTATTGCCCTTTGGACTTAAATCAGTTTTTGGTAAGTTTTATGTTAGGTCAGTTTTATCCTAAATTATCAAAGCTATTGCTTTAAAACTTGCAACAATTGTTCACCTCATAAGTGACCCTGTACAGAGAAACTAACTCTGCCGTTTTTGCAAGATTTATGGCCATTTGGACTTAGACAAATATCAGATTCTTGGTAAGTTTTATGTTTGGTCAACTTTCTCTTAAACTATCAAAGCATTGCTTTGAAACTTGCAACACTTCTTACCATCATAAGCTGACCTGTACAGCAAGCACGTAATCCATCTGCTTTTTGCAATAATTATTGCCCCTTTTGGACTTAGAAATCATTTTCTTGGTTGAGTATTATGTTTAAGTCAACTTTTCTCATAAACTATCAAAGCTATTGCTTTAAAACTTGCAACAGTTGTTCCCATATAAGTGGACACTGAACATCAAGAACTAACTCTATCCTGCTTTTGCAAGAATGATGGCCCTTTTTAGACTAGAAAATCATGGGTAGGACAATATTTCTATTACACAAAAAAAATCAGATGAGCGTCAGCACCCGCAAGGCGGTGCTCTTGTTATACTTTACGACTTTGAGAAATTGACCTCAGATAATTTATTCTCATTCTGATGAGTAATTTTGTCTGACAATCAACATTACAAAACTGCTCAACTTAGTTAAGATTATGTTATAGAGAGATACCGATGACAGTACCATAATTATAGCAGTCTGGAAAATTATTAAAATTTCATATATTTTAACCCAATTTTGATATAAAGTAAGGAATGAGACAATTTGATGCATTCATTTTTGTCTCCCGTCTCACAGTGGGGAAAAAGACTTCTTGATAGATTATGTATATTTATATAAATGTGCGAATTATGTCATTTTTCATGTAATCATTTTGCGAAGTTTCTCAGGGAAACATCTGTGAGAAAGTGCACTTTGCGCTGTGCAAAATGTCATATGGTTGCTAAGGTTCAAACAGATATGCCAGCAATGAACTAAATAGATACCAGTCTGGTAGATATTTATTTGTTAAGGACATATTTTGTTGTTTCAGTCCACACAATTATAAGTCCAGTCCACACAAGAATTAGTCATCCCAACAAACACTTTAATTACGTAATATAGCCTTATTTATTTATAGATCTATGAAATTTTAGTATTCTTTAATAGGATTTTCACAGAAATTGCAGAAAGAACGTAGTATATGCCAACGAAATGAAATGATTTTACTGAGAGTATATAAATGCAGGCCATGAACTAAATATATATATATATATATATATATATATATATATATCAGCCTTTCAATATGTAGATATCATAAATTTGTTATTGATAAAAAGTTTGCGTGGGAGTTGTATTTGCATTTGAATTTGAAAAACAAGTTTGATTTCATATTACTTTACGGCAGATTTTGAATCTGTTTCAAGAAAGTGACAGTGAAGTCGTCGAAGTGTTTACTGCTTTACATTAAACTTTAGAAAATATTTCGATTTATTTATGTCAAAAATGTAAATTATTTGGCAAGGCACCTTGAGAATAAAGGCAAAAAAAAATTGATGTTGAAAGAAAGATTCGTGAAAGTTATTAATGAAATTTTTTTTCTATTCAAATGTGCATCTAAATTCTTTATTGTCAGCAACAGGATCCAGGTTATTACCTTACAAAATTCAGTGAGAATCGAAAGTCATATTTCTTAAATGTTATTTTTTTTTATGTGGGTGGCGGGGTTAAGGGACTAAATAATGCCTAATACATATCAGCGGTATAATATTTGTAGAAGCGGTCAATGTTGATGTTCAATTTAAGCGTTGCATCTCAAGGGCATCTTGCATGCCCTATAGAGTTCACATGGCAGTAAAAAATTTAATAATCTTGAGCGATAGTGAAAGAAAAAAAAAGCATTAAAATTGATGCCTGGCTGATCGTAAAATGTTCTTTTTGCAAGCGATGCAGATGATACTGTCAGATTTTTAAAGACCTATATGCACATTTATTGTAGTTTGTTATCTTATCATGCAGGGAGAAAGCATATAAAGATTGAGGTTTTGGCAAGATTGCGGCTTTAAACACTGTTGATTGCTCGATATTTTATTATCCACTGGGACTGAATTCTGAAATATAGATATTAATACCAAAAAATAAAGTGAGACACAACATACAGGAGAAAAGTATTTGGGTAGTTGTTGTGGGTAATTAGGCAGCTACATGGAACGTATCGCACACACACAAAAACATTAATAAACAGCTAGGGTAACAGTTGAGTGTTGGCGACTATTACCGCTAGAAGTGTATTCTTCTTCTGAAATTTTTATCCACATTTAACTTTTCTTGGAATGAATTATTGCCCTTTAATATAATGAGTATTGTAATATATATCTGGTATTTTTGCATGACCAAAATAATGCGAAATGTTTCTTTGTGAAAACCGTAGATTTTCCCATGAAGTAATATAGTGCAAAATTTGAGTTTGCTGGAATGAATAACCGGGACAAAAATTTGTTTCTTAAATTCACACAAACTTCGAAAGAGGACAACCTTTGAGTGCTGTTGCTCCACTACCACTTTGTTTTATAATGAAATAGCTGCAGTTAGCACTTTTTATCATTGTTTAAATTTTAGTGAAAAACTCTGTAAATATTTACAGTCAACTTTCGTATCAATGAACTTGTTAGTATCCTGTGAAACGAACATTGTAATCAGTGATATGTTTGTTGAAATTAAATTGCTGAGTAAATAATGTCCAGTCTGACCGATTGCGGTGGTCCAAGTCAAGTCAATACGAACAGTTCTGGCTGGTCAAATGCTGATACAGGTAGCAAACAAGAATAAGGAGTTTAAATATACATTTGTTATTCTTCTTTGGTTGGGGAAAAAAGTATAATTGTACTGTAAGTGCTACATAACTTAAAAATTATTTAATAAACCTTCTAATTGGCTGTTATGATTTGACGAAGCATAGGTTACCTTTTCGTATTATTATTAGACTTTATCAGGACTTCCACTTTGGACATATGTTCTAACTACAGTCAAACTTCATACATTCAAACATGGATCGTTCGCACACAACCCTTTGCTTGAAGTCATTGTCAGGTTGCAACAAAATGCATATATATAGTGTATTTTGTTCAATGAACTAATGATACCTTGAAAAAAATTTGCTGGTCCCGTCAAGTTGGAGCAAACAAAGTTTGACTGTATACAAGATTTTAACTCCTCATGAATTTTTTATTTTATTAATGACATATCTGAATCCAACTTTTGCATGTTAGCCATGACATGACTCAGACGATGTGTAAGATGTTAAATTGAATCTGTTTCACTGCAACAACATAATTTGCAAAACAATATGGGTTTTGGCTTTAAACAAATTGTTTCCAAAGAAGCAGCATCATTGTTTTATTTAGTCTCATCATTGGGTTGCTTTGAGTTGTTTTGCTATTTTTCCCTACTGCATGAGTTGTTTTAGAATAGTTGGACTTCATTCATACAAAACAGGGCTTTCCTGATAATGTGAATGGTTCACGGAAATGCGCAGGGATGTTTCGATCAGGCTGTTCAGCATATCCCGCAGGTGTAGCGGATCATGTGCACACATTTCTAGGGCAGTATTGAAATGAGTGCAAACCGGGCAAAATTGGTATACTGTCTGGGCAAAATTGAGATATACAGTCGAGCTTACCTCAAATGCTTCGACCACTTTGTTAAAGTTAGTTGTGCCTAACAGATAACATCCTAAAACTCCAGCTTAGAATGTACTTGCAGGTATTGATCTTAATTCAGATATTTTGTCAACAGTGCAAATTTTGTAAGGATTCTAACACCTGCCAGTGGATATTATCAGTAAAGAGGAAGGGTTAGATAAAGTTAATCACTTAAAATCAGTGATACCAGTAAAACCCAGTGATTGCTAAGAAAATCTGAAGTGTTGCACATTTCCTGATTATAGGCAAGTAAAGAAAAGCTTAACAATTTGATTTTTTAAAATTTCATTCAGGATATTTTATGTTCTTTGGTCGTAACCATGATTAAAGAACTTTGATGTGATTAAAAAACTGAAGATATTGAAAAAAATAAATTGACATTGTAAAGCAGCCATGGCACAAGTACTGCATTATACAAAGAAGTCCGGTCTTCGGACTGCTTTGATACATCAGAGCCTGTGAGTCGCAATGAATGAGATCTGTTTGTACATTACTGTACCCTTCACAAAAATTAATGTCCGTTATCTTTTTGGACACGATGACAGTCGTGACACGGAAAAATAATCAAGAAAAGACTTCATCACACTAAAAGTGGCTTCCCCATCAGTCAAACTTTATTGAATTGGTTCACAGTAACAAAACAATACAGTATCTGTCGCTAAACTAATTTTGTGGTTTTCTTCTGAAAATCCCCAAAGACCCCATTGTGATGATTTTTTTTCTAGATTGTGGTACGATATATATAATTATAGAATATAGATGGTAACAATATAATCTTCTAAGCGAAGTTTACATCACAGAAAAATTGGTCTCTGAAGAGGACCACATTTCGTTTGAGCGTTTTTCTCTGCATATAAATACTATTGATAATTGCATTTGCAATAATTCACCTGTTTTGGGCAAGGTCCACTAAATACTATAGCTATTACCAACTTTATGTCCACTTAATAGTGAGCCATACAGTCTACCAACCAGATCAGTTTTGACAACAAAACGCAAGTCCAGTGTCCTAATTTTTCGCATTTTATTGCTTTTTGGTTTCAAAGGTCATAAAAACTCATAAAATTCATCATTTTTGTGTTGTTGAATTGATTAGGTGACCTTTTTCGTAATGAATTTTCTTGTACTAAACATTGTTTAATTGTTATTTTTTATCCCAAGAAACAATACTTTTCTTTTAACTTTGACACAAAACTGATTTTATGAGTAAAGTGTGTTATTGATCAAAAATTTTTAGTTTCATTTATGATCTGTGACATCTGCAAAGGGACAATGTTTTAAGTAAAAATAAATAGTTATTGTTCTTTATTTGCTACAAACTTCATAAATCATGCGGTATTTAACCTTTTCTTATGGAGGAAATTTGAACAAAAAGCTGAATGAAATTTTTTTGACATTAATACATTTTATTTTTCATTCTGGGGGAATTTATAGAAATGTTATTCCTGAGGACAAGTAAAAATGCGAATAAAATTTATTCTTGATGTTTCCAACATGTTGAATACATTTTCATTAATGAAAGTTGCTCATGCCTAATTGCTGATGAATTATGTAATAAAATCCAGGTATACTCTGCAATTAATTGTCTTTGTGTTCATTTAATTACCTTGTATTAAATACAGATGTTTCTGCTTCAAGAAACTATGTCATAAAAAACGAAACTTAAAGCCGTAAAATGCAAATTTATGGAATTTTAATAGGATTTTTTTTACGAACTTGATTGACTAAAAACGTATTTTAAATTTAAAAAAAAAATCTTTTATTTGGTATAATATTTTATTTGAATGTTAAAGGGCTTTTCACATCGCAGCCTCATTAATTTTCCTTAATACATCTAGATACAGACAGGCTGCCATAATGTTCCCTTGTTATAAATTGTTCCTGTAGAAGTAAGTTAGACCAGTTTTTAAACGCTTGAGATATTTCTTGGAAATTATGTCTCAAGTCTGTTGTTACCAAACCCATTTCATTAAATCGGATGACAGTTTTGTAAAGCTCCCACTTGGAGAGAAACCTTACAGGAAAATGTTTGATGGTTTTTCCAGTAAAATCTTGACGAGAAATATATCGTAATGTTCCAGACGTATTGATTTTTACATAATACCTACTTTCATTCTCCAATATAATCTGGTCAGCGACGAAATTGGACAATCATTGCTTCACGCCAACGATTTGCCGATGCAAATTTCCCCGACAAATTTTTGTCTGACTCTGGTAAAGGAGAATCAACAAGCGGGAAGCTGAGTTCATAACGGCTCTATCTACATATGAGAACTAGCAGATTGATGTCTTTGTTACGCTGTCTTTGTCTGAGTTATAGGTGTATGGCTTTCTATATATGGTATAAAAGTCATTTCTTGCTATGAAATAGAGTGGTATTGATTACATTTCAGGAATAAATCTGCACATTGTCTGAAAAGTTTTTGCCGAATCAGCAGTAGTTTTTCTCTGTATAGATTGATATTATTTATCAAACAGTAACTTGGTTAGTCTTTAGAAAAATTAAGCAAGTTTCATTTAAACTCAGTAATAGAAATCAACCTTGTTTTCACACCATTGTATTCATCATTAAAGCAGAAAAAATAGGTCACTAGGTCAGCAAATTATTTTCTGCAAAGGGAAGTAAATATTGAAAAACCAGGCAAGGGAGAACACTGATACCTGAAACATCTTGTATTTCAGAGGAAATTGTTTGTCCATAATTTTGAATATTAAAATGTGTACTAAAGGGCATCCATAACAGTCATTTTGAAATGCTTTTTAAAGGTCATGTAATATAGTAAAAGATTCGATTTATCAAAGAAAATGCATAAAAAATTCTTCATTTACAAAGTGGCAGAAAATTTGTACAAACACCAGCAAGTGTCGAAAATCTGCAGAGGTAATCATGATCCTTGTCGAGAAATGTGAAGATTTCCGAGATTTCGAGCGAAGTCTCTTGCTGCTTTAATAATCCTTCTCCCACTACTAGTGTACCGCCGGCAGATCAGACGTCAAGATACAGAGCAATATTGCAGATTACAACTCGCATCAAAAAGATATTTTTGCATTCAGTGTTTCCTAAAAAAAAAAAATGCGTCTTGAACAGTTGATTTATATTCTTTGAATGGGATGCTTCCTGTCTTGGATGAAAGCTAATCGGAAAAAGGGTGAATCAGCAATCATTATAGTATTGACAATTCTGCCGTTAACTTTCATTGCTATAGCGTTTGACTCTAAAAGAAGTTATTTTATTCTGTTCAGGGCACCTGTTTAAAAATAACAAATTGCTTTTAATGTTCAAGTAGTACCCGTAATAGTTAAAAAGCCATGTTAAATCTTTTACTTTGTCTCTGAAAGTACAGAAAGGTTTAAAGTCACTTTTGGGTGTGTATAAGTAAGGTAGATGATACTGATAGTTTCCTGTTCTGAATTTGTAATATAGACTTTATAATTGAAATGAACTAAAAAAAAAATTGCTTACACTTCCCCCGTAGATGTGTTTAAATTCTTTGGTCTTTATAATGATAAATTCTTTAAAATAAAGAATAATTATTTTGGCGACCTCTCTCAGAGATGATTGACAGTCCTTTAAGGCTCAATATTGAACAAGATCGCGGCTTGAATTTCGTGGAGTGCATTTATAGAATGAACTATTGCCTAGTTTTCGTTAAAACGCGATCTTTAAATTTTATGTCAACTTCATGTATTGTTTATTGTTATGAAATGTGAAGTTCACGTTATCAGAATGAGAGGCATTTAACTGTGAATAATGATTGATGAATCGGTTTTTAATGAAACATATGATTATTGAGCACTAACTTAAAGTACGGGGTTGTTTTCTGCTTATCTCATATTGACCCGTTTTGCCGATTTTAATCACGGAAAGAATACGATGTAGATTAAGATAGGAAAGACGTGTCATTTGTTCTAGACTTGACTGACATATTTAGATTGTTGTCTAAGGCCTCACCAAATTAAAAAGTTGTTCATCGGATTTGCCGCTCGTATATTTTCAGAAACACAAAAAAAATATTTTTTTTTGTTTTTGGCTTGCGCTCGCCCCATTGAAAAAAATCAATCCAAAATTTTTTGGTGCGCTACTTTTTACGGACGTAAAAGTGTATAAATGCTTATAATTTCAGTCCTAGATTGTTCTCAAATGGATTTTAATCAAAATAAATACATACTACGCACACATCGTTTATAATAAATCATAACAATTATATTTAGTTGCATTAAAGTTGTTTCCCCTTTATGCAATTACGCCATTTTCTTCAAATGTTTACCAAATTACATGCTACAAAAAATCGAATTATTTCTTTGAAAACTGGATGAAGAAAAACATACTAATTTATTTGATAACATCAATCTACATTATTTTGGTAAGGGTAAATACTTATTGATGCATGTCACTTATCTGTTTTCTGTTTTTCCTTGCCAAATGATCAGCATTTGCATACGAAAGTTGGTGGGATAAGGAATTACATTATGAGTTGTTTTCAGAACAGTTTCGATTTTCAAATTTTCCAATCATTTAGTAGACTAATGTTAATGCACGTTAATCTCCATTTCAGACTTTAATTGAGTCTTTGTTTCAACAAATTTAATATGTTATGAAAGTTTAAAGTTAGAAAAAGAGCTGTACATAAGACATCATGCCCGACTTTTCTGAATCAGAGCTTTGCCAGTAAAAGGGGCATAATAGTCAGAAGCTTTGAAAGTACAGAGCTACTGGTCATTATATAAAACTTAATTAAAAATATTCTATGTTAAAAAGGGGCTTAACTCTGTCTAGATTCAGACGTAAGAATATTGTTTCTCCAGGTGTAGACTTTGACAGTAAATAACTGTTCTAAGTTTCAAATCAGAAGCTTTAATAGATCTAGTAACACTCGCATAGATATTTGATGTATCAAAAACTTTGTAAAGTCAGCTAAGAATGCTACATCAAGTCACATATGTGTGATAAGTATGGTGTAAGGCTATGCATTGTTGTTTATTACATATTTTCTAACAGCATTTTCAAAAGCATGCATTATTTGATTACAGTGTACTGTATGACAATGTTATTACCTTTTTTTCATGAGTTCGCTTTGTTGTGCGTCTGCAGGTCAGATTTTCTCAATCCCTGGGGACTTACTTTTTTATTTAAAAGGGCTATACATTCTATTTCAAGGTTTTTATTAGTCAGCCAAGAGCCAAATGAAGACAAATATATTTCTTCGCTCTTCGCTCGCTCCTGATTTTCTCAAAAACCTATAAAAATATTTAAATTATTTTTTCGCTCGCCGCCTCAATTTTTTCAGAAAAAAATCCGATGAACAACTTATCAATTTGGTGTGGCCTAACTGACGGGTTTTGTCTCCTTGTTGTTTTTTTTTTGCACAATCTGGTATATTTACGCATGGTCTGTTTTGTAACAACCCTATACATTATTTAGAAGTCGTTTTATGTACTGTGCCTTCTAAAATTAGAAAATAAAACTTATACAACAAAAATTTACATTTAACAAAAATTTACATTTAAGATTCATTTCGAATTTACTGTACAAAAATGTTCATAATTATTTTGCAGAATGTATTTACATTAACAATCTAGTAAAAGTCTCGTAATAAAACGATTTCAGTATGTACTATTTCCTTATCTGGTGTGCTTTGTGTTGTAATGAGATCTCGACAATTATCATTAATAAGATATCCTAGAATGTAAAACATTGGCAGTAGCTAGGTTATTTTGAGAAAATATCATAAACTGCTGTAAATAAACTTTTATAAGCCACTTAATTCAAATAAAAATTTTGATCCAATCTCCAGAAAAAAATTTTTAATTAATTTGTTTCTCATAAAAAAGTCCATATAAAAAACTTAGTTGTATTCAAGCGTTTTTGATGTATTGCACATTATTAGTAGCAGGTGCTTATTACGCCACTGTTAGATGTGTATCGGAGAGGAAGGGGGATAAATGGTTACTATCGCTCGTGTTATTTTCACATTTAGGGTGTTTGTTTCATGATGGTGTCTGCATTAGTCTAAATGTTTCAAAGATAACGCATAAAAAATGTAAAGTACTATGACTTTTCTGAAACGTTATTTTAATATTTAAGGCCATTCAAATTTAAAAATCATTCAAGGTTTTATATAAATGGCCATTAGAATTTTATTTGACCTCGTGAATAAAATGAAAATTGGTGTTAATGAAAATTTTCAGAAACTTAACTCTAAGAGTTTGTTCTTAATAAGCTGAAAAAATGGTTTTTTACGTATGGACAGTTTCAAAACACGCTCTGAATATTGTACGTCGATGTATTTTAAATGAAACAGAATGTTTTTGATGTGCATTATAATGTACCGGTAATTTGGCATTGAAACAAGTAAACATACATTTTCCTGTCATGTACACATGACCTTGGCGTGTCTTGTCAGTGTTGTCGCAGGTACACTCCTCAATGATGTACACTAAAATGCTTTTAGCCATGCGTTTGATGTCCTGAGTGTCATATAAGGAAAAAGAAAACACAAACATGCATTTATTATACTGTAATCTTTTCTAAAGTGAAGGGACAGGGGAGTTAAGTCTTGCTGAGGGGGTGGGGGAATTCAAAGTAGTATTACATGTATGCTGTTAACATGTTTTAATAATTTGTAAGCTGCAGCTTTGGGAGTAATTTTATTACAGACAAAAATGCAAATGACCTTTCAGATTTTTCCCTCCTTATACTAAGAGTTCTCTCCCTTGTTTGATTTTGTTTTAGAATTATTTCCCTTTCTGAAAGTATTTATTTGGTAGTATAGAAAGACTAAGTTAACTGTGAGGTAAATATGAAAAAGACAACTGTTATTCCTGAAAACTCACAGTTCTGTCCCTTGTTGGGATTTTATAGTTACCTACCTTTACAGAAGATAACTTACTCCCTGATAATAACACTCATTAACGATAACCAGAATGTGTGCAGATTTCTGATCTTTTTCAGTTTCAGCATTTTTGCATTTCTCTAATTGTTTTGCTTGCTGAGTCTCAGGAGGGAGAAGAATGCAGGAAAAATTATCACTGCCAGCCTAGCAGAACTGAATGCGCAGTAAATCTCATCAAAATTGCATGGTTCACTTGTATTTTTTATGATTTATGAAAGAGATTTGGTCTCTGTCTTCATTCTTTTCTCTTGGAAATGTTCGTTTAACTTTTCCCTAAATTTTGGAAAAGGTATTAAAAAATTTTTTATAGGGTTTATCAGGGAGTGTATGCATTGTTAATAATTTTGAAGTCTCCAATATGATTTTAATGTTAATTAAGGTAAAAAGAGATACATGTAAAGCAGGGGTCAGACTTGCCGCCCCTTCCTTGGCTGAATAAGCAGGTGCTTACGTACTTGGACATGAACTTTTTTATCAAACAAATTTTACCTAAATTTTTGGCAGAGCAATTTTTTCCTGATGGTCTAAGTTTTAAAAAAAAATGCCCAATTGCTCTGCATAGCATAACATTAAAAGTATAGGGAGCTGCAGAAATTATACTCAGATTATCAAAATTAAAGGTAATTTTCATTCAAGTTTTTCTTTTTGTGTGAAAAGCAAAAGCCACACACATGGAGGATTATCATAATTTAAGCAGCATAATTACCAAAAGAAAAATTATGAAGGAGATAATTTTGCTATAACTTTGTTCTTTAATGAAGGAAAAGTTCAAAAGATTCTGCCTTCATAAATATTAATATAATAAGATCTTAGCTTCTTGGATTCTTTGTTTTTGTCTGATGATGTTTATGAATGGTTTTTGCATTATGTTGCTTGTTATAGAATATTTTGAGTGTGTTCTGTTATGCTTTTTTAGTCCTGAAGGGAAAACCAGAAATGTAATGTTATTCAATGTTTTTATAGGTGGGTTTAAGTCACCCTTTCACAATTTAGGTCAAATGATTATGGAGTTGTCTTCTCAGTCCTTAATGGTGCAGGTCTTCAAGAACAAATATTTCAAGCATTATAGACTGTTTAGCACCTGAGTAGGACCTTTGGCAGCAAGTCGGATTGATAGCTTAGGTTCCACACATGATTATAATTGAGTATCACCATGAGAAAACCTGACATAATCCGCGCAGTCTGGTCAGTATCCATGCTGTTTGCTAATGGTTTCTCTACTTGCAATAGGCTTTGAAAGCGAACAGCATGGATCCTGACCAGACTGCGCAGATGTGCAGGCTGGTCTGGATCCATGCTGGTCGCAAACGCACTATGTTGGTTTTTTCATGGTGAGGCTCAATTCTACTTTCTAAGGACGGTTTCAAACCCACAGCAGTGAAGGACAAGTTTTTTAAAGTCGGGGACCTTAAAACCACTGAACCGAAGGGGTTTTCCTGAACCTTTGTTATACAGAATGATATTATTTATTGTAAATTGACTGTCACAGTCATGTTAATATAACTGTGCAGGTCGTAAAAAACAATAAAAGATTTTTAGCAAAATATAGTACTATAGGAATCGAAAAATTTTAGAGTACACTTTTAGATTGCACATATAGCAAAAATTTTCGAAAGTCAAAACCTTCAGCTTTTTATCTTGCTTATGTATGAGAATATTATGAAAGAAGCGGAAAAATATATTGATGAGCATATTATGGAATAATGAGTAAGCTTAATTTTGTGCCGACTTTTTAATTAAAATGTAGCAGTCAGGGTAGCGTTATCGTTCTCCGTTGCTAGTTAGCACAAATTTCAAACTTAATTTTCAAACTAACCTTTTAATAAAGGTGTTGCTTTAAAGATTAGATATAGGTCTGTCAAAGATTTGGCAAATTAATGTGTTTAAATTTTGACACTTGAATGGAACTTTGTTTGGACAGAATGTTTAGGTCACCAGAGTTGTATTTAATTTTGAGGCTGTACAAATTGGTATAGATAGCTTGTCATGATATACTTTGAACAGTTTAAACACCTGAACTTTTATGAAAAGGTATGAAAATAATAATAAATTCTATTAAAATGATTTAAAGAGCTCACGTGGTACCGTTTACATTTTATCGATAGTGTTATTCTACGAAGCACTTAATATTTAAAGATTGCATAAGGTCAGGCTAGTCATAGGTTCAAAATCTGTACTCGCTGTCCTTCCTTATTGTGAAAGTTGAAAATAACCCTTACCCTGCTAAATTTCTATAATGGACTGGTCCATCATTCAGTTTGGGCAATACCATCTATTATTCGAAGGGGTGTTTACTGAAAATTTACTGACTAAATAGCGAACAGTGCAGAACATGATCAGACTGCAAAGGCAGAATCACTTGCCGTCAGCATGCAGCTAATGGTTATTTAGCTTTTCTGTTTGTTGATCTAGATTCTAAGGCTTGTATGTACTTTGGTATATTCCTATAGGAATACTGTTTTTAGCATTTTCTTCACACATTTTCTCTGCCAGGATATGTCACATTAGACATATAAAATCTCAAAAACATATAATATCAAACACATAGCATGATGAAAACCAACACCTACAGGAAAATGTGGTGCTCAGTGTGCTAAACCAAGCTACCACCACCCACTCAGTATAAAGGATTTGTTTATTGTTAATTGTCTTTAATTAACGGCAGCGTTCACTTATTTTCTACTAATCGCATATGCTCATAATTCACACAAGTTGCAGGTGAAATACAGGGCAATTTTCTTTAATTCTTATTTACATTTTAAATTTTTCTAAATTGCTTCCTGTACATTGTGATATACTCTTTATGGAACACGAAATTTGCTGATTAAAGGGAGATAATTCATACTTTTAAGTGACTGTCTTACATTTAGGATCAAAACTGGATTACTACGTGATGGGATTATATTTGTATTTAAGAGAATGATTTCCCAATAGTTTAAAAGGTCTTATAATTGCTTTTTCTTTTTTCGATAAGAATTCTGACACCTGAAAAGATATAAAATAATTTAAAATGACAATCAGAAAACTTTTTGACTTGCATTTTTTTTTGTCACTTCTAAAGAAGAAGCTCAGATCCAATTTTCAGTGTAATCATTTTGGTATCTGTTTGTAATTTTATATTTGAAAATTAGAACATAATTATGATGTCATCATTTTGTCAGAATTAATGTTTCCGATGATATTTAACTATGATATCCGTAGTGAGCTGTCATTTCAATAAAAGAAAAGTCATATATTTAATTTATTTTCCTTTTTGTAGACAAAATACAGAGATTATGCAAACAAGTGGTACCAGACCGCTTTTGACACTTCGACGCTTTATTTTGATGACAAGTATTTCGTTTTTTGTGAGTCCCCCACTAAGACGTTTCAATTTGAAAAGTCAAGTTAGACTGTCAGTTTGCGTGTACTCGCAATTAAGAACTTTGAAAACTTGTTTTTGTTAATCGGGAAATTTTATTTTTGATGAATCGGTCCAAATGATATTGTATTTTGATAGAAATACGTACTCGAGTGTGTTTCGTTGATAATTGACGAAAAAACACGATTGTTTGTATTGTCCCCGCGACCAGATAAGGTGTTGGGACAGCTGATATAAGACGCCCGATATAAATTAAGGCATAATGTTGACGCTGAAGTATTGATCAAACATGTCAGTCAGCTCTTAAAAAAATAGAAACAGTTGCACTTGTCGCTTGATAAATTGATTAGAATTTTTATTTTGTTTGCATAAGTAAATTTTTTGGTTGTTTAAATAAGACTTTAGTTGATGTCTCGTTCCTCAGCAGAAACTATCGGCTACATATGTAGTGACTTTACTTTTCTGCATAACTTCATGTAATAAGAGGCCGTAACCTTGCTTTATTATAAAAGCTGGTTTATTTTTCGCAATGGCAATGTCTATTATATGCCCCAGTTTAACTAAATTACTGCACAGTGGTTTACTATACACAATGTCATGGTTTATTATATACCATGGTTTATTGTGCACCATGGTTTATACATTATGGTTTTCATATGCAATTATAGATAATTATACATCACTGGTTTATTGGATGCCATGACTAATATTGCACACCATGGTTTCATGTGGGGAAGTGTTAAATCAAAGTAAAGAAATGAGTTTTTAGAAAGTGACAAAAATGACATACCTTAAAAAAATAATTGTATTTAAGAAAAGGTATAATACATTTCACTAATATAAATTATGTTACAAGGTAATACATATTGAAGGTGTCTTAACAAAAGCAAAGAAAAAAAAAGATCATAGGCTGTTGATAAAAATCTTGCTGAGGAAAAGCCTATATTGTGTTTGAGCTGGAAAAACTAATTAATATCTTAAATTGATATTTTGATAAAAAGAGTTTCGGCAGCGTTATAGGTGACTCTTGTAAAATGAATTAAGGATTTCCTGCTGTATTTTAGAAAAATTCATGACTGAAGCTTGGTACAATCTGCAATAAAAATGCTGATACAATCACCTTAAATTTGGAAAATGGAAATTATGTAAGACATAATGTTTTATAATCACTGTTACAGCAAGATATTCTGAGAGTCTTTTAAATGGCTCATACACTTTTACTTTGATGTCTTGGAATATTTACTTTATAATGTAATATAATGTAATACGATCAAGCCTTTATTGTTTCTGAATTTCAAATTTTGGGAAGTAAATTACTTTTATACGCCTTTGAGAATGTTGAAAAGCCAAAGGATAAGTACATTCTGAATTTCTTAAATTGGTACTTGTGTTTTTATTTGATAATAATAAAAAGAGTAGATAATATTTTTATCTTTCAAGAGTTAGCTGAAACACTTCCTGTAATAAAAGTTTCTCATCTTCAGACTTGGTCTAGGAGTGATTTGAAAGTCATGAGAGAGATTGTGTGTATGTGGAGAGTGGGGGGTGAGGAAGGGCTGGGGGTTGGGGGGCAGTCTTTGACAGAAGCCAACCCCTGCGAAATGAAACGTTACTGTTCATTAACAGTGCATGCATATTTCATGAACAGAGTTCATGAACACTTCATGAATTGTTTGTGAAGATAAAATGGCACCAATTCTTGAAACATTCTAAAATACCGTTACAGAACAGTGCATGAAAAGTGAAAGATGACTTCAAGAACTAATGTACATGAACAGTTCATGAACTATTCACTTAATGAGTAGTTCTTGATATTTTGTTGAACATTAATAGTTCATGAAATTCTTGCTATATGTTTTTATTGTGCCATTTTATCTTCACGAACTAGCAGTGAACCATTCATGTACATGATTCTTCATTAGTTCATGAACTACATGTCATGAGTAGTGCATGAAAGATTCAAGAAAATAACATCATGACTGTTCCTTTAACCAAATTTATCATGGACAATTCAAGAACTCTGTGTGATTCTTTAGTAGTACATGAACTGTTTATGAACACTTTTTAAGGACAGTTCATGTCCAAAAATTCATGAACACAAATCAAGAACTGTTGAAGGTTAGTTCATGAACAGTTCTTTAATGGTTTGAAGTGTTCATGATTTCAAGAACTGCATTTCGCAGAGGAACTGTTATCAGCTGTCTGTGTTTATTCCCATTTTTTTTTGGACAACCAAACAAAACAAGATCTCCAGTTATTATACTTCTGTATTCTATTAAATTCTGAATACTTCTATAATAGAATAATTGTAGTATCAATGATTGCTCTTGAAAATAGGCTTTTTTTACTGTTTTATCTTTGAATATAAAAGTTTTGGGACCAAAGCATATGCCCGCCCGTCCCCCCCCCCCCTCTCCCTTAGTAACCTTTCTCTTACTATCAAAGTTGAGGGTGGGTCTCTATTTGAATTTCTCGAAGTAAGACCTTTTCTAGCAGATTCTACTTATTTAAAATATCCTCACAAGGGCAGACTGCAAAAAATGCAACCTTGGAAAGGCGAAAGTCGATTCAATTATCAACTTGATCGAGACATTCGTTCATAGATTGGAAGCAGACACAGTTTATTGATGACCATAGTATCCCTCTATTTGGTAGTGCAACATGCCATAGCCAGAGTTCAATTTCAGCGCAATTACCACGATAAATTGGACATTAGAATATCCAGCTTCCTTGAAAGGTTTTCCATGGCGATGAGAAATTGGATTTTGCTTTCGATCAATCAAATCTGGTCAAGAGCTTGACCATTGCTCAGCGATTCGCGCTGATTGAAATATTAAAACTTTTTATCGATACAGAAGCTGGACGGGGATTTTACGTTCTTTGAAAATTTTGCCAAATAATAAAACCATTCAAACTCGTATTGTATTATGTTTCAATTGATGTTTTATTTGTATTTTTCAACCTTCTTTTCAAGTTCGTCAATACCCAGCTAGTAAAATTTAACAGTTTTCCAAACCTCATCTGTAGGCCATTTGTATCCAGCAGTTAATTAGTTACCGTGTATCAGTTTCCAACCAGTATTTCACCCAGGGGCATGTTGTTTCTTGTTTTATTTGCTTTTTGCTAATGGACATGCACTTGTTTGACCTTGGTATGCCTTACGGTCATCTCAGGTCAAATGGTCAAGTCAATTTATTTGTGGTCAATCAGTGGACATGTGCCTGACAGGCCATTTTACCCTTTATTTAAGCTTAATTCTTTTGTAAATGATTTTCTTTCTTTATATAAGACAAAATAATGCATTGTTGACGGTATCAGCAGAGATGCTGTTTGTTTTATCAAGTGAAAAGTAATTGATCATATGAAATGTTCTAGCTTCACTGCAATACTTTCTTTTCAGATCTTTCTCTTTTTATGTAACTGCTTTTGTACTGGTATAGTATTGCTAATAAGTCTTTTAAGGGAAACTTAAAAATAGACTCCAGCAGAAATTACCTGAAAACAGTATTTTTAGCAAGAACATTTTAGAAAAATATAGGCCAACTCCTCCATCCCTATAAGAAATTGCAAATGATATTCTGAAAAAATCATCAAGCATTTCAAAATCTATTTTCAGGTGTGATAACAACTACAGGTAAACCTCTAGACAGAGAACAGCAGTCAAAACATCAACTTGAGGTAAGTTCCTATCACCCTGGTGATGCAGGAGGGCAATAATTAACTTCTCGTCCATAAGTTGTATGCTAAAAATAAGTGGATAGTAATTTTTGTCGTATAGAAATTTGTGTTTAGAATAGTAATATTACATGACTACTTATGTATATTGCCAATCCATAGTTTTACTGGGCTTATAAGTCAAAAATTTAAAAATTATTCGTCTGATGTCATGAGATAAAACACCCTCGGACCTCAGTCAATAGTTTTGACTTGTTGACCGGCAAACCATTCAATTAAGTTGTTAGTGAAGCATGCAAGTATTTGTAAAAATATGGAAGGTGTATTATATATAAACTCCCTTGTTGTCAGATCTTGACATTCTGACAAATTCTAAGCTATAAAAAAACGTTCTGGAAACTATCAAAGCAGAATAATAGCCCACTAAAACTATTGCATTTTTACAATGCATTCATTTTGTTTTTGCATAATAGTCAGCAAATATTGTACTGACTGTAAGTGTCGGCAAAGTTTTGCCTCCTTGCAAATTGTTAATGACGTTATTCCATAACTGACATTTATTTGTCTGATGTATTCCATAAATGGGTAAATAGTTCACGTAGGGACATAGTAAACATGAATTACGATATGTCAGTATTAAAAATCGGTATGAAACCGTATATAAGCGGAGAAGATGGCATTCATGAGGTTTTAAATGTCGAATCGAACTTGTAGGGCATGAAACACACATCACCAAAACACGTGTAGCCTTTACTGTAAGAATATTAATGTATATTATTGACATAATATTATTAAATTTTACCCCTATCAAAAAAATCTTACTAAAACCACAAAGTCTCCCCTCTTTGATGGATTCAAGTCAAGGCTTTTCCTATGCTTACCTTTTAATGATATTATTAATGATGATAACAAATAATCTTTTTTGCTTCTAGCCTTTTTTCCCCATGTGGTTTAAAGTGACACCATAATTAAGCACTTTTGCATATAAATTAAAAGTGAAAAGACTTATCTGTATTAAAACATAATTAACCCTCTGGTTTGCACCTGTGTTCCGGCACATTCAATGATGATAAAATACCTGTCATGTAAACTTAGCATATTTTACTCCTGGTGTAAACATATGGGGTATAAATATTTGCATAGAAATTAAACGAAACCTCCAAATTATGCATACAGCGCAACATTTTTTACCGCACAAGAACAGAATGGAACGCAACAAAATCGTAAGGTCTGAGCACATTAGCTTGATGCATGTTGCCATTTGTTTGCAGAAAAAGGTTATCATAATTTATTCTTAAGTACTCAATTATTTGTTTCATGTGGGGAAGTTGTGAGAGATTTTGATAGAGGCATGAAATCATCATGAAGTATACCCAGTAGTGAATTGAAAAAAAAAAATGAATCTCATATTAAGAAGAAAGAATTTAACCACCTTAATGGCAGGAAACCAGGGACAATTACCAGAACTCCTCGTAGAAGTCAAAGGACCAGACTTGAATTTGAAAACCAGTCTAAACTGTCTATCATCTGATTTGTTGTCTTGAGCATACATTTGAAATGGACCAATGGCAAGGCTAGATTCTGAGACTGGTTGCTACATATTTACAACCTTAACCCTTACCATGCTAAATTTCTATAATGGACTGGTCCATCTTCCAATTTGGGCAGTACCATTTATCATTTGAAGGGGTGTTTACTAAAAATTTACTGACTGAATAGCGAACAGTGCAGACCATGATCAGACTGCATAGATGTGCAGGCTGATCTTGGTCTGCACTGGTCGCAAAGGCAGAATCAATTGCCGCCAGCAAGCTTAAAGGGTTAAAACAGGGGTTTATCTTAGAGATAAATTCAGCCATTCATTATGGAAGGCAGGAATAAGCTGCATTTAGATTTATGTTACATAATTATGTTGCAAAGGAAAATGCAAGAACAGCAAAAAAGCACATTGCACTTGAAACAATGTTGGATTTTGTTGATAATTTAATAAATTGTGCTGTGTGTTCTAGAGGATGAGTATAAAACACCTGTATATTCTCTGACAATAGACCAAGATAGAATCTATTCTTAACAAGACAAAAAACATATTAGTAAATGCACCCTGCAGGTAGCTGGCGCAGAAAGAAAACACAAACATTGTGTCTGCAATCACTGGGTGGTTTATAAACATCAAATACAGGTGTCTTTAGTAATCTTGACTGGTGCCAAGTAATTAGCAACAATATTTGTCTGAGAATAGAAAATTGCTGACCTGCTCGGTCAAAAAGTTTTCAAAATAAATTTCTAAACAGTTTTGTTGTACCACCGGTGAAATGTCAGGTAGACCTGATGCAGTAATATAACGAGAAAGATATTGTCTTGGAAAATTTATGTTTCCATTACTCTTTGTAATGTTTCCTGAAATATTACTTTTTGCCATAACGGTAAATCATTTTATCACGTGTGTGGCTTGAAGATATATCAAATATAAATGATGATGAATCTATGAATTTTAGTGATAAAAGGTCTTCTGTTGAAGGTCATACTGTTTATAATCATAAAATCGTATGATGAATAGATTTTTTCGCGATTGTCAAACTTACATAGCCTTTTATTCTTTGACAATGGAGTTTTGGGGCAAGATTTTGTGACTTTACAACCTTTCGCTGACACCATCTACTGTTGTAATAAAAGTTTGACACACATCTCCTTAATGGATACGATGTACTGATATATGTGCCGATAGCCCACTGATATAAGTGCTGATAGCCTAACACAGCTATCGTTTGACTGTCCTTGTAAATACATGTTTATTTTTGTCAAAGATAACACGTTTGGCCTATATTTCATATTGTGCAACAGTTAAATTTTGGGGACGAGCAGTAAATTTTAAATTTCCAATTTTGTAAAAAAATATGTATGATAATCAAATTTCCTTCCCTGCTGAAAAACAGTTCAAATTAATTTAATCTAAGTTAATGGAACAACATTATATATTTACATTGGAAACAACGAATCTAATGTATTTACATTGGTAAAAGTGTTTTTACATTGGGAATAACATATTTACATTGGAAACAACAAATCTATATTGGGAACAATGTATTTACATTGGGAACAAGTTCTAAGAACATAATTATTTACATTGGGAACAATCTGTGTTTAGAACAATGTATTTACATTGGTAAATGTATATTTTTACATTGGGAACAATGTATTTACATTTTGTCAAAGATACTATACATATGCTGTCAAACCTTTATTAAGCATCCAGCCAAGAGAGTAACACAGTTTAGCTTTTTAAGGCAGGTGCCTGCTGGAGACAGTTTTGAAATATAAAAAGGTCAATTTGGAATGTTTGCTGACTGGCTGCACAAGGCAAGTGGCTGTTTAACACAGGTGGCTGCTAATTCAGGTTCAGTTGTACTGAGGAATGGCTTAGATACTATTGTGGGAGACAATAAGTATGCCACCTACTGGGTTTTAAAACTGAGATTTTTAGAAAATGAAGATTTACTCGCTTTTGATTTACGATGATGAGCTATCTGATAATTAAGACAAATATGACACTAAACAATAAATCATAATTATTCTGTTTATGAAAAAAATACATACTATATGCTTCTTATTATTAGTTAAAGGTAAAAAGACTTGATTTAGTCAACCAAATTTTATTTTGTCAGATTCTTTTGAACATTATCATAGTAGTCTTGATGGCAGCAGCGATAGAAGAGGTCATTTCTGAAGAGGAACCTTACTTGTAACAGAGGACAACCTTTTTGTTTTAGATATATTGATCAGTCATCTATTTTCACAAAACTCTGTCTTATACCCTGTAAATTGAATAAGTTTTATCATTTTTTACATTCATTTGCCATTAGACATGCGTTCAGTTCACTAATTGTGATAGAGGAGCAAGTTTCATGTTAGAGAAATTGTGATGGTAGGAAAAGGTAGCAAGTAGACATCATTTCTGACAACAAGAATGAAACTCTATGAGAAAAAACTGGTAGTAAACAACAAAAATTTGATCCAGTTTTCTGGGAGCAAAATTACCATTACCGCATGCGTAATATGAGATAGTATTGATCCGGCAATTAGTTGTTAACAATAACGCGTCTAATAAGTGAGTTAGACAATACAGTGTCGCAATAATGTAACTTATGATCATTATAGGAAAATAATTATCCCGAAAGTATGTCAGCAATTTTGTGCAGTGTCTTTGCTGCAGAGCCAATTGTTTAGATTTCCATAATAATCGTAATATTCTGGTAATATCTGTAAGATTATTCTGCCAAGTTCTGCCGTTTTTATTTCATAGCGGTTAGGGAATAGTGAAAATAGATGCTAAGTTTTTTCTTTGATACCGAAACCTGTAAGAGAAAACAAAGATGGAGAGAATTCATTCGCCTCTACTCGGTAAATGGATTAAAGCCAAAGTAAACCTCGGGGATTTGTTCTTTGATAGAATTGCTTTCTAGGTGAACTGAAAATCTCATTTCTGTTTTTTTCCCTACTGAATTAATAACTCGAAAAGCTGTTGTCTTTATCAAAATTGTTTGTTCATTTTTTTTGAAGCGCTTAATAATTCTTTTGCAAAGATTATATAAAAAAATTGCAAATTTTCCATATTTTTTTTAACTTCAAAATTATGATAACGTTACTGACTTTATGTAACACTATCATGTCCTTTTTTTTCTTAGAAGTACAAGCACTTAAAGCAGTTTAAAGGTCCATTACTAAGGGAAAGTGAGTTGGCAATTTTTTTCATAGCCAGTGCATAGACTTCTGCAAGACACTAAATAATGAAGATTGGTAGGTCAAAATTTACAGAAGGTCTTTGGAACTCAAAGAAATGTATGTGTATTATGTTGAAATTTCAATGAATCGACAGAATGACCCCCCAGGTCTTTTTAACTTTCTTCATACTTCATAGAAAAATAATTGTACATATACTGCGATTTATTTCGAATTTCTACATACCAATTTTCATTTTCCAATAAAATGAAATAGTTTCTGTGCTTTTTAAAAGAAATTAAAATGTTCACTTTCCTTAGTATTGGACCTTTAATGTCCAGTGTGTGGTGGTTAGCCGTGCTGGAGGTGGGGATGGGGGTGTGGGGTTAGGGTTACCAGATCAAATGAAATGAAAAAGTAGCCCTATAGCTATACAAACAGTGCCAAATAATAAAGAGAAATTATAATATCATGCAGTGTTCTGCACAACTGCTAGTAAAAAAAACTCAGCTGTCTTGGGATTCCACTTGAAGAAAAAAGATAAGACGATTTCTGGAAGAAAACCAGTTTTTTGTTTTGGTTTTGACAAGATAATTAGTAGGGTGCTAATCTGATGATTTTTATGTCATGGTTGAAGAATGCTACCTGGAATAGTAGACTGATATAAAAATACTAATCTGTTATGCATTTATGTAAAAAGACTGAGTTTAATACCATTTTTTAGACGTTTATTGTCCGTATATCCACTTTAAAATGCAGCATATTGTACTTAGGGATCATAAATTTTTAAGAAGAGGAAGGGAAAAATGAGATGTATTTAAGATTATTCCTTTCATCTGTGTTTTTAGCTCACCTGAGCATTGTGATCGCTCGATGTTCGGCGTCTGTCGTCTGTCAACATTTAGCTTGTGTATGCAATAGAGGCTGTATTTTTCAACTGATCTTCATGAAATTTGGTCAGAATTATTACCTTGATGAAATCTAAAACAAGTTCGAAAATGGGTAATCTGGGATAAAAAAACTAGGTCACTAGGTCAAATCAAAGAAAAACCTTGTGTATGCGATAGAGGCTGTATTTTTCAACTGATCTTCATGAAATTTGGTCAGAATGATAACCTTGATGAAATCTAGGCCAGGTTAGAAAATGGGTCATCTGGGTTCTAAAACTAGGTCACTAGGTCAAATCAAGGAAAAACCTTGTGTATGAGATAGAGACTGTATTTTTCGACTGATCCTCATGAAATTTTGTCAGAATGATAACCTTGATAAAATCTAGGCCAAATTCGAAAATGGGTCATCTGGGGTCAAAAACTAGGTCACTAGGTCAAATCAAAAAAACCTTTTGTATGCAATAGAGGCTGTATTTTTCAATTGATCTTCATCAAATTTGGTCAGAATGATTGCCTTGATGAAATCTAGGTTGATTTCAAATATGGGTCATCTGTGGTCAAAAACTAGGTCAAATCAAAGAAAAACCTTGTGAATGCAATAGAGGCTGTATTTTTCAATTGATCTTCATGAAATTAAGTCAGAATGATAGCCTTGATGAAATCTAGGTCAAGTTTGAATATGGGTCATCTGGGGTCAAAAGTAGGTCACTAGGTCAAATCAAAGAAAAACCTTGTGTATGCGATAGAGGCTGTATTTTTCAATTGATCTTCATGAAATTTGGTCAGAATGATTGCCTTGATGAAATCAAGGTCAAGTTTGAATATGGGTCAGCTGGGGTCAAAAACTAGGTCACTAGGTCATATCAAAGAAAATACTTGTTTAAACTCAAGAGACCACATTTTTGGTCCAATCCTAATGAAAATTGGCCAGAATATTTTTTTCCATGAAATCACTAGGTCAAACATTTTTACACTATTATGGTGTGTTTCTCAGGTGAGCGACCTAGGGCCATCTTGGCCCTCTTGTTATATAACCCTAATGCTAGAGTAATGTTATACAAGCAAAGTAATTGTGAATATAGTGAAAGAAACAAATATCAGAAAAGACCTTCAGGAAAACTTTTTTTCTCCTGTATTTCTTTTCCCTCTTATTTCTTCTTTCTTTCTGATACTGTATTTTTAGCCCACCATCATCAGATGGTGGGCTATTAAAATCACTCTGCGTCCGTGGTCCGTCCGTCCGTCATTCCGTCCGTCCGTCCGTCCGTCCGTCCGTTAACAATTTCTCGTTATCGCATCTCCTCAGAAACTACTGGGGGGATTTTGACCAAACTTTGTCAGAATGATGTATTGGTACCCTAGTTGTGTCCCCCTGAAAATCAGACTGGTTCAACAATTTATGAGTGAGTTATGGCCCTTTGTTTATTTCTATAATTTATATAGATTTATATAGGGAAAAACTTTGAAAACCTTCTTGTCCAAAACCACAGAGCCTAGGGCTTTGATATTTGGTATGAAGCATCATCTAGTGGTCCTCTACCAAGATGATTCAAAATTATTTCTCTGGGGTCAAATATGGCCCTGCCCTGGGGGTCATATGGTTTACATAGACTTATATAGGGAAAAACTTTGAAAATCTTCTTGTCCAAACCACAAAGCCTAGGGCTTTGATACTTGTAATGTAGCATCATCTAGTGGTTCTCTACCAAGTTTGTTCAAATTATCCTCCTAGGGTTAAATATGGCCCCGCCCCGGGGGTCACATGGTTCATATAGACTTATATAGGGAAAAGCTTTTAAAATGTTCTTGTCAGTAACTACAACATTCAAACTTGGACCACATGTATATTTTTGAGTGGCAAGATGAACCTTGACATGAGTTGACCTTGATCTTGACCTAGTGACCTACTTTCACATTTCTGTAGCTACAGCCTTCAAATTTGGACCACATGCATAATTTTGTGCACTGGAAAAAACTTTGACCTTTATTTTGACCTAGTGACCTACTTTCACATTTTTGAAGGTACAGGCATCAAATTTGGACCATATGCATAATTTTGTGTTTCAAAATGAAATTTGACATTGATTTTGACCTAGTGACCTACTTCCACATTTCTCAAGCTACAGCCTTCAAATTTGGACTACGTGCATAGTTTTGTGTACCGAAAAAAACTTTGACCTTGACATTGACCTAGTGACCTACTTTCACATTTTTGAAGCTACAGCCTTCAAATTTGGACCACTTGCATAGTTTTATGTACTGAAATGACCTTTGACCTTTACATTGACCTAGTGATCTACTTTCACATTTTTAAGTTACAGGCTTCAAATTTGGACCACATGCATAGTTTTGTATTCCGAAATAAAATTTGACCTTGATTTTGACCTAGTGACCTACTTTTACATTTCTCAAGCTACAGCCTTCAAATTTGGACCACATGCATAGTTTTGTGTACCGAAACAAACTTTGACCTTTACATTGACCTAGTGACCTACTTTCACATTTTTGAAGGTACAGGCTTCAAATTTGGACCACATGCATAGTTTTGTATTCCGAAGTAAAATTTGACCTGGATTTTGACCTAGTGACCTACTTTTACATTTCTCAAGCTACAGCCTTCAAATTTGGACCACTTGCATAGATTTGTGTTGTGTATGGAAATGAAATTTGACCTTGAGCTAGTCAATAAGTCTTGAAATTTGGAACACTCAAAAATGGCACATTGGTGGGCGCCAAGATCACTCTGTGATCTCTTGTTCTTTTTCTTTTGCTAATCTTTCTTATAATATATCTTTCTTTCTTTTGCCATCCTTTCCCAGTTTCTTTGACTAGTTCTTCTCTCTTTCTTTCACTTTTCCTTCTATCTATTTTTCTTATATCTTCCTTTCCAATCCTTCTTTCTTTCTTCCTTTCCAATTCTTCTTTCTTTCTTTCTTTTTCTAAATCATCCTTGTCCTCATTCTTTCATTTCTTTCTTATGTTGGCCTTTCCAAATTTCTTTCACTATTTCTTCTATTTTTCTCTCTTGTGTCATCCGAATCTTTCCCTCTTTTTCTGCTGTTTGATTCTAAAAAGAATCCTATTTATTTGATATGCCTCCTGCTTTGCCTCAGCAAAATACATGGACATTTTAATCCTGGTGCAGGTTTAGATGTGTTAAATTCATTTATTTCCTTGTCAGACCTTCAAATGATGAATGGCAACATTTGTAATTTCCAACACAACTCATTACCCGAAAATTTCATTTTCTATTAAATGATAGATATCATGTTCCTCTCTAATTCTTAGTCTGTTGAGTTTGCCAATTTTGTTTCTTTTAAAGCAGTTTTATTTAATAAAACGAATGCTGTTTGAGATAACATTTTAAATTTTAGAAATTATGTGTTTCCAAGATGAATGCTTATATAGATTATCTTCCGATAATGTCTTTAACCCTTAGCCTGCTGCAGGCGAATTTAACAGCCTTTGCAAACAGCTTGGAACCAGATCAGGTTCCAAGCTGTTTGCTACTCTGACAATATTTCTTCCAATTTTGGAGCAAATTGAATGAACTTTACAATTTTAGCAGACGACATTTCCATTAAAATTGTTTTCTTTGTCAAGATCTGTGGTTTAGCCTGAAAGTGGTTGAAAATGATTGTGTTAAAAGATAATTCTCAGCTGATATATTATCATTAAGTACTGTGAAATCATTAATAATAATCGTGGATTTTGTGGTTGAATCAAAACATGAAAGTTACGAAATATTACAGTGAAATGTATTTGAAATTTACAGTATCTCCTGGAAGTAGCCACTAAATTTTATTCCGATTTCACAAAACTTAAAAAATGGCAATTTTGAAGAATTTTGCAGTTTTTTTTTTCCTTTTTGTTTTTCTCAAGAGTTTACTTTTGAGATATACATAAAAATGCTCCTAATTGATTTTCATGTTATTTTGGATTGGTAAGTGAAAATAATTATGTTATCAAAGAAGAAATCTCAGCTTTTGTCTCTCCAGTAATAAATGCACTTAGCTTCCCTTTAGTGTGAGTGCATTGATTTATAAAAAGTTGTCTCCCTCTTTGTATATACTCTAGTATTGGTACTGCCAGGCCCTTCAGTACTTTGACTGGGAATGCTACAGGGTTATTAGTCTGCCTCCTCAAAACATAAGAACCGCATTAACATTTAATCTAGCTCAATAAAAATAAGGGTAAGAGTTGTACTGTAAGGCAATAATTCTACAGAATAGAAATGAAAGAGGATTAAAAATGATGCTGATCAGGTGGTGAGTATCTGAGATAAGTATCGCAAATTCTAAGGGGTTACCTTAAATATAATATTTAAACAATATTCATTCCATTTTAAAAGTACACAATATAATCAAGACAACCTCATTTTAAAAATAATTACAGTGTATTACAAGAACCTCTCTTGTTTGGAAGAATTTTAGGAGGTATTCTGAGTTAATTAAGATTTTGATCATTATTAAAAGGAAGCATTTTCTCTCCCTACTTTTTTACTGACAAATTTTGTTCTAAGAATCACTGAGGAATTGTATTCTTAAAAGGTAAAAACTAATATACATCAAAATCTGTTGATTTAAATGTAGCTTAAGTACTGGAGTCTGAACATAAACAAATGCGACTCTTCCCCGATATCTATGAGACAGACAGAACATGTTTTGAATATGTAACACCAGTAATATGCGTGCTCAGAATATTATTAAGTGACCTTGTTATATTTCACCAGAATATTCAGTGTTCAATGTTATAACAAAAAAAGTGCCCAAACATAAGAACAGAACTGCCAAATTTATACCTGATATTTTAGTTTTTGTTGATCCTACTGTGGGAACATATGAGGTTTAAAACAAGATTTTTTAAGAGCCCTTTATATTGTGTCTCTGTGCTTAATTTTTCGGTAGTTTTTGTCTTACAAAAAGTAAAATAACAGTGGTAATTGATTTAGTTGTACTTTAATGGCTTCAGCTTAGGGGAATTTATGAGACATAATGATAGCATAAAATACTCCTGGAAACAGCTCATATGGTAGTCTGCTGACATGGCAAGAAAGTTAGCGCAATAATTAGAGCTAAGTCAGTGAGAGTTTTTTAATGTTACATGTTTTTTTATTTTTTCCCAAAAGTGTCCTTAAATTATCATTAGAGTGGATTCTGGGACATGTGTGGAGGAGGTTATTGGAACTAATGCTAGGGGATGGGTAACAGATAGATTTTGGTTCAAATGTTTTGTAAATTGCCAAATAATTGTTTCATACCATTTTATATGTAAATTTCAGACCAAAAAGGGCATAAATTAGTCTTAAAATGGACATTATAAATAGGGGTGTTTTAGCTGACCTTTTTGCAAAGAACAATAAATTTCTTTCAGGCACTAATTTGTGGATGGGAGTCTCAGTTGACTTAAGTATGTTCAAAAGATTGTAAATATCCTGAAACAGCTCTTTGTCACAATTTTCCCAACACAGAGATTGCTGGTGTAAAGTGTTTCTGCCTTTGCGACCAGTGCAGACCAAGATGACAGCCTGCACATCCATGCGGCTGTGATCTTGTTCGGCACTGATCACTATTCAGTTCATAAATTTTCAGTGAACACCCCTTTGAATGATAGGTGGTCACTGCCCAAAGTGATGATGGACCAGTCCATTTTAGAAATTTAGCAGGGTAAAGGTTAAGGTGTTTGCTATATAGAAGTGTCCTAAACAGAGCGTATACTGTATTCCTTGTAAAACATGGCCGCAGTTTCCTAGGGAAAAAAAACTAGATTACCACTGGTTGCGCAGACAATAAGCCTGAGGGTCATTAAAGTTTAACGTCTGACAGACGCAATTAGGGACTCTATGTATAAGTTGGAATAAGCTAACTTTATAAAGCAGCTGAGTGAATAGCTTGACTGTCGGTGTCCCACTGTTTTATGTAAATTGTCTGGAAAACGCCTGATAAAATCTAAGTAAGATGCTGAAGGAAATACTGAAAATGTTCAAATAAGTCCAAATAAACACCAGATTTCCGTATAGGTTATAACATTTATTTCGTTTGCGATCGGCTTATGTATAATAAATATCCATTCTGCGTCTTGTGTTTTATCGTGGAGTCAGTGTCTGGTCCCAATTTACTTGTGGCACTTGGAGGATATTTAGCGGTGACTTTATTGCAGCATAAGTTTGATTATATCCTACAGAACCATGGAAGTTCTCAAAATAAATAGAAAACGTCTCCACAGGCTGCAACTTTGCAGGAGATTGATTTACTCGACAATATATAAAACAGGATGGTCCCTCAGAAACATTGTGTTAATTGATTCACTATTTCCTTCAGGATTACATAATTATGAAGGTAGCTCAATCAGACCTGGACCAGGACCCGAACCCGTACCGATGATTGGTAATTTCTGTTTGATCACGTTTTCTCTGCATGTGATTCAGGTTTTCCCGATGGAACAGAGCGCCATGTAGTCAGAAATGCACTACATTAATGGCTGAAATATATGCTGCAACAGCATAAGAGATTTTTTGTCCCACTGACTTTCTTGATTGTTACATTGTCTCAGCCTGTCACAGTAGAATATAGCCCAAAGAAAGTTTAGAAAGGAGCTGTTAAAAAAAAACATGGGCAGATGTACATAGAGAAGTCCTCATCTTTTTATTTCACTTTTCCTTGTAGACTAATAGTTTATTTGTCTCATTGGAGAAAATGATAAAGAATTCTTGTCTAGTGTCCTTTTGCTTCAATTTCCTTCTAGCTTTTTTTGCTCCGGCAGGTGTCATGTAATCCTGTGATTTATTATTCTTGTGATAATTGAAGGAAAAAGTATTCATCAAACTGCTACTTTAGTTTACTAGGAGTTTCAGACAAATATCTGTTATTCCCAGAGATGTATTAAAAGCATCTTAGGCTGTTTTTACAATGCACAAGTCATCTATCTCGTAATGGACAATGCACAAGTCGGCTGTCTCGTAATGGACAATGCACAAGTCAGCTGTCTCGTAATGATAACACCTTCTGTTTGGTTTTGTTAGGCATATTCTGGATTCAGTTTCAGACTGCGGCTTTAGATTGCAGCATGTCTTGTGACTCAGTTACCAAGGGAAAGAACAGAAACTGGGTTCGAAGACCTGTCTCGGAAAGCAGTCTAGTGATTGGTCAATTGCGAAATTTTACTTAGAAATAACCAATTACATTCTTGAGATCTGAGCTGAGTTTCATAACCTTGGACCCTGGACTGCCAATCTTGAAGTCACAGGTTTGATCCCAAGGCAAGGCAAATGGGATTATTTGACCAAATGTGATTCTTCAGAGGTAATTTCCACACCAAGCTGTTTACTGATCTTGATGCCTTTCTTAAGCGAAGACATTGACCCGGCTGGCAGTGCCACAGCTGCTCAGATGGACCCAAAGTTTAAAAATTAAACTTCAAGAGAAGTTTGCATTTTAGTAGAAAAGTCTGAACATTGAATGTATTACTAGCTTAAAACAATTAGTGAAGAAGCAAGGAATATATTTCTTGTCTGATTGACAGATACATCTATCGAAAGGAAAAGTTAATAATTGTTTATGCTTAAGATGGTCATAAAATTGTCTAGTGCTTCAATAAACATAATACAATATAAGTATTTTTGACTTGAATTATGACTTTTAAGTCACTGTAAATATGAAACTCTGTAGTATATCCCAAAACGAGAATTCAGCGTTCCTTATCAATTTGATAAAAGAAATGGGTAGTACGAATGTTGAGTTAGGCGTAATTTTATATCTGTTTCCGAAAGAACAACTATAAAACACAGTTCCTAAGAAATTGTAAATTTAGAAAGGCTGTCACTTTAGTATTTTACGCATACTTTAATGTTTACTGTACATTTCAATTGTATAATTACCGGGTACATTTAATATGCATTAATATATCTACACAAAAATGTCAAATCTTGATAAAGCTGGTACTTTTAGCGATGTCGCAGGAAGTAGGTTAGAGTCCCATTGCTACTTGTTTGGGCAATAATAATAGACCGCAGGACTGTAACCTCTTCTATAACTCCCACAATACGCGCCTATTTTTAAAACAAATGTGGCGCAGTATTTTTTTACCTTCTTTTATTGACACTTTTGAGTTGTTCATAGAGATGTTAGTCTAGTTTGATTACTGTTTTCTTTGATGTTTTTTTGTGATTGTCATCCAGTTATGTTACTGCAAGAACGATGCAAGACCTTTTCTGTTGTCGTTTGTTTTAACGTTGTCTCGCACATACACATTTTACCTTTTAAGTATACCTCTCGAAACATCTAAAGAAAATTTGTTTGCTCTAGAATTGAAAGAAAGAAGCATTTTACATAATATATTTATCGTTTACTGTAATAGGTTTATGTCAGGGGAGGCCAAAGGCAAGTTGATCAAAGAAAAAAATTTTTTTTATTCTATGGAGAATCTTTTTTTTTGTTGGGTTTGTTCCGTAACACTTTTTCAGTTGTCATCGTGTGTCAGCAAGTTTATTTCGTCTTATGATAATCTTTGTCACAATACCGGACACGTTTTCTTTTTTTATATACTATTTATGTCATGATTTGAATGGATTTCACATTAAAATTTGAGAAAATTTAATTTTCTTCAAAACGTTTTGTAATTATGACATGTTAAAATTATGTTGCGCAAAAATGATTTTTTTTGTGTTTGTAAATGATGTATAATTTCGGAAGTAGAAGAGGCTTTCAAAAACGTAATTTCGAGGGATAATCTGTCATGCTACGAAATGATAAATTAGTGAGGAAAGATAAAATCTTAATAGGTCACAGTAAATGGCTTTTGTTAAGCTGCTTAGTTCGTCAAAATTGAAAAATGGCCTGATATGGACTGAAGTTGGACTAAAATTGGATTTATGATGTAAACATTTTAATATTATTAATCCAAAAACAGTTTGACACAAGACGCTTGACTCCACATTTTGCAGATAAATATTCAATGGCATAGTCTATTTAAATCTGCGGTTATGGTGATAGTAAAAGTCAATTAAGTTTATTCACAAAATTATCTCATTAATACTTTATACAGCATTTAAGATACCATCAAATCTTAAATTATAGAACGTTATTATGAAATTAAAGTTTATCGTGTCACCATCAGGTCTGGCTGTTACAGGTCAAATCCCGATACCGCTTTTGGTTGTATACAACAATTAGTAAAAAAGCGAGTATATGGCTAGAGAAAATACGATTTATATTGATGACATTTTAATAGAATATTGAAAAGTATTAACAACAGAAAAATGTAAATGTTTATTTAAGGTATTAAACTGTTTCTGATGGGTCTTAATGAATTTTTCAATACGGAAAATTTTCTCTTTTCATTTGGTAGCCTAATGGCCGCATTTATGTTGAAAATTATGTAATAAAAATTAGTTTTATTGAGTACTTTTAATAGTTAGAGCAAATTAAGCTTTGTCAAAATGTTATGTATCATAACTAAAGCAAAAGCAGATTTTATATGTTCAGTCCTAATAGTTTTTCACAAAAGAAGTGCAGATACGATTGATACTATATATCGAAACAATAAAATGTGGGCTCGACTTGCAGAAAAGATACAGGTTTTGATATAGTTGCATGCAACAGGATCACATCTGTTATTCTTGTATTTGTCTGAAATAAACATTGCACGAGTTACGTGCAGCACGTTGAGTACACCTGAAGCGTATGTTGTATCTTACCGCTGTTGTTTGACATAACAATTACATCTTGTACAAGCTATAGCAAACATCTGCAACGAAATTACGACATAAATTATACGAAATGGTAACCTGCGAGATACAGTAACGTTGAAATATAAATACACAATATTATATACAAAAGCAGGTGAGATGTTACAACAAAAGCATACATTATCGTAAATTTTAAATAATTCTGTATAAAGAATGCACCTATGTGATATACACAAGGCCAGATGGGGCTAGGGCTTGAAAAAGACATTATAATAAAGAACATAAGAACATACTAACATCCATTACAACAAGACAGATGGGCTATTACAGTATTTTGCAGGGAGATTCAGATTGTATCTGGCAAGATTTAATATACAGTTTTGTATTTTATGTGCCATAAGTCACCTAGTGAATTTTGGATATTTTCAGAAAAGGAAAAGGGGAAAAGAAAAAAGAAATGCATAATCCCTTAAAAAGCATGAAGTTGTTGTAGCTATAAAAGGGTATATATACAGTTAAGCACTGAGATGACTAAATGTTAAGTGAAATCTAAGAGCAGAAATCTAGATGCACCTCATTGCAAGAATTAAAAGAAATTATTATTTCATTTCTGTTTATATATAATAAAAAATGTTTCTCTTTTCTTTTGATTAACAATATTTCAGTTCAGCTGGCAGCTAACCTGAAACCAGTGTTCTGCTGGATTCTGTAGCACTGTTCTCCACAAGTAACTGCCAACTTCTCCACATAATAAAGTCAGAGGTGGAAGAAGAATATGATTTCAGACACAATGTGTTTAACCCTTACCCTGCTAAATATCTAAAATGGACCGGTCCATCATTCAATTTGGGCCATACCACTTATTATTCAAAGGGGTGTTCACTGAAAAATTACTGACTGAATAGCGAACAGTGCAGACCATGATCAGACTGCACGGATGTGCAGGCTGATCTTGATCTGCACTGGTCGCAAAGGCAGAATCACTTGCCGCCAGCAGGCTAAGGGTTAATCAAATCCTCTATGAGAACATGTGCTTCATATAAACCTATCTATTTATGGACAGGAATAGCTTAATTATTCAAATTTTACCAGAATGAAAAGCACTCAGTAGACACCGAAGTTACAAGAAACAGAAACGTTTTTTTGATGGGTTAAAGGTACTCATTGACTCTCCTGGGAACATATAACTTACTTTTCTCATTACAGATATTAGTAACTAATTTGTAATAAATATTGTTAGCAATTTATGTTCCAATATTTTTTGAAAATTACTACTTTAGATGGGGGTAACAAATTAATTGATAAAGTAATTTTAATCATACTAAAGACAGTCAGAATTTACCTGAATGTTTTCAGTGAGTTTATATCATGGACTATTTTTCTTTAATGGTAGATTCTGTACATGGATGAAAAAAAATAATGCAGATTATTGGTACCACCTTCACTGCCAAAAAATTATCAACCCCTCGCAGAAAAATTTGCAATGAAATACCTGTTGAATAAGCGACAGAACTTATTGACAGTAATACTAAAATCAGAGGCATAGGAGCAGTTTCATTAGACATTGGGAAAGCAAAAGGATGGAAATGTTACGTGATTGTTAATAGGCAATTTTTTTCCTGGTTCTTGGTAGCAGATTCAAGGCGCTCATTAGCATAAATGAACTGTGTTTTAGTTCAGGGTAAATTTCTGTACCAGTTATGGGTGAATTTATTACATAGATAATTTCCAGTATGATAGATTTGGATATTCTGCATATGAATAATGTTGATGATGTGGGTAAAGGTTTTTCAAGAATTTGTGATGCAAGGTATACACCTCTTAAAAGTTCACCTTGAAGCAAAAATTTGAATGCTTAATGGTACAATGAGTACATGTTAGCAACAAGAAAAATGAAAATTTTTTTTGGTCATAGCAGATAATGTGTGAATAGTAAGGGTGAATTATATTCAAAATGTATAAATGAGTTGGTCTAGGAAATTCAGATTGATGAATAACACTTCTGTTGCTCCAATCATTTAAAGAACCGTGCAGTTTATAAGGCCGTGCCATTATTTGTCCTCATTAACTTTTCCGTAACTTTGTATCTTTCGAGTGTTAGGTCTTTCGTGACATTTTGACCAACTGCAGTAAAACATTGATCACCGAGGCCTCATCAGTAGAAACAAAATGTGTGGGTAAAAGATCCAAGTGTAGAAAGAATTGTGGGAAATGGCCTGCAGGGATACCAGGATGTGCTCAAGTGAGTCCGGGTGTTTGGGCCAACAAGGCTCGTACTTGAAGATCTTCACAGATATAGGAGATTGACAAGTTTGGTGTAAATCTAATAAATTAAATGCCGTAAGTGAAAAGAACCCGAACTGGACAGACTGTTGAAAATATAATTTTTCTAAGTCCCATCTGTTCACTAGTGTCGAGTTTTCTGTTGTCGTAGTGTAAGCGTGAAAGTAAGTTAGACTTAATTATGAGTAGACTCATGACTTTATAAAGCTGTTAATAAATTTTTCATTAAATGTATTGACTGTGTAAGATAATGTTTATTTTCTCTTCTCTCGGGAGTAAGTGGGAATATATTTGCCCGATTAAGATCTGCAGAGCTGTTTTATTTAAAGATCCATGTGTTTTAAGAGGAAAAAGGGAAATGTAAAACACAGTGTTTGATTAATTCTTCCATCATGTGATGCATGAATAAAGACCACATATGGACATTCGATCTTATCAGGCCGCTGGCCTCAATAATATTGTATTTTTGCCGATACCATCAGCTTTAAGTATACAATAAAACTAACTCTTGAGTGTATTTTTGAGCAAACGGGACATAACATGATCATTACTTGGTAGCTGTTACTAGTTATATGTTTACATTTTTGATATTTGATTGAAAAAAAAAAAATATATGAATTTTAAATACTTGTTGCAAATTGAACATGAGCGTTTCTGAGGGAAATCAAATTGGAAAAATTGAACGTAATTTCCAGAAAATTGAATTTTCTTCTCTGTCAAGAAACCCCCACCTATGTAGAATGCAGTTATTACGCTGCAAGTCACACTGCAAGTCACACTGCAAGTCACTATATCCTGAATGTTATCTAATTTTCAATTGATTTTAATCTCTGCAAGTTTCATGTTTGAACAGTTTTATTGTTCATAATTTCCTGTGGGATTTTCTTTAACTTCTGTTTTTCGAGATTTTCGCTCTGTATGTTAAAATCTGTGCCATCATTAATTCAACAAGTTAGAATAAAAATGAGATGTTTTAACATGCTGAACAGTGAAGCTGTTGCAATTTTAGTGATAGAAAAAGAGGTTTTGACATGAAATATCTCAAGATTATCAGTGTCCTAGTAGTCCTAGCTTATTTACAACTGTTGTTGTCTAATGTTTTAGAAAAGATTGATTGTTGGCACTTCAGTCAAATTTCACTATTGACAGGGTTCAGACCTTCACACTGTTGGTCAGGAGTCAAGCTTTATATCTCCAGCCACTCAGGTTTTAAGTGAACATGTGATACAAAGCAACAGATTGGATGAAACTGTCCGTTTATAGAATTCTCTAGTATCAAAATAAGCTCTCTATATTTGTCCTTTCTAATGCTCCCATCCTGGTGTATGTGTTGCTAGCAGTTAAAAAAAATTTCACTCTGGTTTCTACTGCATGTCCGGTTACTGCTACACATCCGGTTACTACTACACATCAGGTTACTATAACATATCTGATTACTACTACACTACAAGCACTGGCAGTATTGCCACCCAGTAGTTAAATTTGCTCTGTGTGAAATTCTTGCGAAATTTATTTTAGTGGAACATAGAACATCTTCATCCACATCTTGACAAGAAAAAAATGCACTTGAAAACATGCAAATTTATAGTTTTATGGTTCGTCTTAATAGAAATTCTACTGAACAAGTGGCTCCATTGTAAGTTCTGAAACTTTACCAATCAGCTGCAACAAATACTGATTGTATTTTATTATAACAGATAAAGATCTTGTGGTTTTCTGTATTTGCCAGGTAAATTGGCGCACTTGCGTGATGCATGCAAAAATTACGTTTTATGAGTGATGAAAATGCAGGAAAGTAAATAATTATGCTGATGGCAGGAAATTTGAGAAATTTAACAGTCACAGCATGTTAACATGACTTGTTTACCTGTAATTTTATACTTTTGGGTACTGAAAAATTATTGATATTCATGGGGAACTAACTTTTGTGGATATTCCACAAAATTTAGTAAAATTCCTATTCAGCAAAGTCAGTAATAATTCATTCATCATGAGGTATGAAAACTTTTCATGAGCCGTGCCATGAGAAAACCAACATAGTGGGTATGCGACCAGCAAGGATCCAGACCAGCCTGCGCATCCGCGCAGTCTGGTCAGGATCCATGCTGTTCGCTAACGGTTTCTCTAATTGTAATAGGCTTTGAAAGCGAACAGCATGGATCCTGACCAGACTGCGCGGATGCGCAGGCTGGTCTGGATCCTTGCTGGTCGCATACCCACTATGTTGGTTTTCTCATGGCGCGGCTCTCATAAACTTGGTTTTATGCGAGTTTTTTTTTAACGTAAAAAAAATTCTTTTCTGTACATGGTAGGTAATTTGTTATTGTAACATTGTATTAGGGTATTTATCAACAAAGCAGACATTACATTTTATAAAACATACCAAGTATTCTGCTCTTTAAGAGCATCATAATCTGGTATAATGTAGGACTGAAATTCCCTTGAGAAAGACAATGTGTATAAAATATTGACCATCAGAGGGGAAAGATGGACAATGGCTACTATGACAGTCTAATTAGTCATCTTGTGTGAGAGAGGACCATTAATTAATGAAGCAGCTTTGAGGCAGTGGACTGGTGTAAGCTGCAGAAGGTCAAGGGAGTTTGCATGTAATCCCAGGTCTTTGTAGTGACATTACCCATCCATTTTGGTCACCAAATTAATAGCAAGACGACAGTGGTTGTAAAGATATAGAGAGTTGTTTTGCAATATTTTAAGGCAATTTGGAAATGTTTCAAGGAATTTTGTTAGGGTTTTTAATGAATGTAAATGAGTTTAAAATGCCTTTGAAGTGTTTTCTACCCTCCAAAAAGGAGAATTTGCTTATTAGAGATGCAAACATAATATTGTTATTACAGTTTTGGGAATGTTTACAAAACTTAACCATTTATTTAACAAATGGGAGACACGTAATAAAGAAAGCTGAACCAGGCTAGCATGATACTTGTTGTTTATTTCATTATTTTAAAAGAAAACCTGAGCTGTTTTTATGTCATAATTATATTAGTTTAAGATTGACAGCTATTAAAGGCATTCATCCCCCTTGTCCAAATCAGAGATCAGTCTTCTGTCCTGGAAACAAGTCTCCAAACACTTGAGGTATGATATCTGAATGTGCACATGTCCTCTATAAGAACTCAAGTTAGTTTAAGTCATAGTGATATACTGCAAAAAATATGATAATTATAACATTATTCCTGTTCTTATGCCACTTTTCTCCACAATTACTGAATTCTTTGGGTCATTCTGTCTTTCAAAAGGCAAGCTTCTGACTGATGTTGATTTTAGACTGGTCATATGATTAATGAGAAGATTACAGTAGACCAAAATGACATTGGCAGGCTGACAGTGGCACAGTCTAATGTTTACTTTAGTAATGAATTTATTACATTTGGAGGCTGCAGGGTGACAAATTGTCTTAATATAATAGTCTTAAAACCACTCGGATGCATTCAGAATGAAAGTTCAACTGGTACAAAAAATCTTTTTTTTTTTTTTCTGGAAGCTTTTTTTCAGAAAGTGCTATTAAAGAAGATTTTATGGCAGAGATACTTGTTTTTTAAGGACTCTAATGACTGCTGCCGGTCTTAGAAACAGACTAGAAATGTTATGTCTCTTGCTGAACTGTGATATCGATCTTTTGATATATTGTTGATTGCAATTAACCTGAAAATATCATTGTATCAACAACAAAAAAATCTTATGATCAGTTACTGGTTTATAAAAGTTATGGATTCAGAAATATTTTTTTAAAATAAATATAAATTTGATATGTGTGGATTTTAGAGGTCTGATAATTTGCTCTGCTTTAAAAAGAATGTATTATCTGTTGCTAAATGTTCAGTAAGCCCCTTAATGCATAAGTAAAACATATTTATTACCCACATGATCAAAGAGACTCAATAAGGCTTTGGGAGTAATTGAGTTTTAAACTGATGAAGGTAATCAATTAAAGGCATTTGTGCAGGCTTTAAATTACCAGTGGGATATGTTTATCCTTATTACTGTTCAATTGTTAATGCATGATTTGATTACTGTACAATGTCTTAAATGTCTGGGTTATGATCTATTGGGTGACCCTGGTTAGGAGAGAGATTATGATCTGTTATGTCAGGACCCCTTGGGCAGAATATATCTAGTACTGAAACTGTCATCAGGCCCCATTAGTGAAGTAACTAAATGCCTACCAAATTATTTACAAACAATCGCATACACCAATATGTTACTTTTGGAGATAAAAGCGAAAGTGGTGTATCTGGAATATGTGTATTGGTGTAACATAGATGGTTTTGGACATGGCTGTGATGGTATTTGTTCGTTTGAGATGGGTGTTTGGGTAAATTACTTTAATTGGGCAATATAATGATTATATTGTCTGGGTTAATGTAGGTGTGAAAAGTCAGTCTGGTGATAACAAATAAGGAATATTTATTTAATATCATTGATGGATAAATAAAATGAGTTTATTAGTTATTAATACTGTATACAATGTTACTGAATTGTATTGTCACAAATACAATATAATAACTCTTCTAATTATTGTATCATCAGTATACATACAATTAATTATTCTTTTCTTTCAATTCATAATTTTAACATGTCCAAAACATTGTGAAATGATACTTACTTCACTTGGGTATTGATTACATTTTACTCGGACTTTATCATAGACTCCCTGTGTAAAATCTCAAACTTTTAACTAAAATAAAGGTACAAAATTGATAAAATATCTCAATGAAACTTCAAAGTTTTGTTGTCTGTAGCATCATCTGGGGCATGTGCAGCGAAAAATCTTAATTTGATTTCTTAAATAGTGTGATATTTATTTCTAAAGTCACTATATGTTCATTGTAAATATACTTTGTTATACCCAAGTGGAAACTGGCAGGTACTCGAAAATGCAGCTCTCTGATTGGTCAATAAGAACCCCTAATATACTGTGATGTCATGATAAAGTTATGAATTACAGAATGGTAACTGGCCATTTTCTTAGAAGTCATGTATCACTTAACCGACCACTATTTGACCCTCTCTCCCACGGCTGCCATCCCCCCCCCCCCCCACCCCAGATGCTGATTATGTAAAATGCTAAGAGTGTCTCCATTTTAAAAAATAGATAGTTGGTTGTCACATGATTGACAGTCTGATCAAGATCTGCACTGTTTGCCATTCAGTCCATAACTTTTTGGTAACAGTTTTAACAGTTAATGGTACCCCTGCGAAATGAAACATTACTGTTCATGAACAGTGCATGAATATTTAATGAACAGAGTTCATGAACACTTCATGAATTGTTCGTGAAGATAAAATGGCACAAATTCTTGAAACATTCTTAAATAACGTGTTCATGAACACTGCATGAAAAGTGAAAGATGACTTAAAGAACTAATGTAAATGAACAGTTCATGAACTATTCATTTCATGAATAATTCTTGATATTTTGTTGAACATGAATAGTACATGAACTTCTTGCTATATGTTTTTATTGTGTCATTTTATCTTCATGAACTAGCAGTGAACCATTCATGAACATGATTCTTCATTAGTTCATGAACTACCTGTCATGAGTAGTGCATGAAAGATTCAAGAAAATAACATCATGATTGTTCCTTTAATGTTTTATCATGGACAATTCAAGAACTCTGTGTGATTCTTTAGTAGTACGTGAACTGTTCATGAACACTGTTTAAAGACAGTTCATGTCCAAAAATTCATGAACACAAATCAAGAACTGTTGAAGGTTAGTTCATGAACAGTTCTCTTGAATATGAAAGATGGACAAGTTCATTATAGAAATTTAGCAGGATAAAGGTTAGTTAGCAAGAATTTGTTTGAGTTTCAAATATGTTTTATTTTGTAGATGTTTGCTCAGTTTTTACACTAATAGAGGAGACAGCATGATTTAGTACGAAGATATTCAAAAGTTATTTAAGTAACCAGTGTTTTAAAACTATTACTTCTCATGTATTAATAGAAATCTTGACTGAGATATACGTTATTACGACATAATTTCATCATAAAAATTGTGATCTTTCACGTAATAACATTCGTAAAATAACATACGTAAAATAACATTTGTAACATTCTAACATTTGTATTTTCTCTTGCCAGAAATCATGATAGATTGGAGTAGCCTACTCCATTCCTGGAAATTAGCATACTGAGGCGAAATCATTATTGAAAAATAACACTCACAGCATATTAACACGTTATGCTATCGACTTATAAATTCGAAGAAATTATTTCCCCGAATACCAGTAAAACATCACACCCGCGAAACTTCAAAGGTATAGAAGTACCTGTCTCAGTAGGTAATTCACAACTAATGTCGGCGAACTGTGTGCGTTTCCTTCATGTTGATGCATGCCTTCACACTCAACACCAAGGCATCTGTCATCTCAAGTCATTTTTTGTTAAACATAACAATAAACATGTTCAACAGGTAGAAGATTAAAGACGATCGTTTACACTCAATTATGTCAGAAGAAATTTTTTTTTCCAAAACAGAAAGGGGAAATACCTATGTTAAATGCCCTTCAAATCAATGTTTCGTACAGACATCTCAAGGCTTCTTTGCATTGTTTGCACATGCGAGGAAAGTTTCTTTATATCCTGCATGTTTTTAATTTTAGATTTCGACAATAAAATCAGTGATTCTATAGCAGCATGTGATTACTGAAACATGAGGACTAAAACATTATAAATTATTGTATTTTTTATACCATAATTTTACATTTTACACGCTTTTCTCAAAACATTTCGGAAATGCAACCATAATTAAAAGTCTGCAAAAACTTCTACTTTTAAATCGAGATCGTTTTAAAATTTAAAAGATGCACTCTCCATTAAAGCTTGCAAGTTGCAATTGAGATTCAAAAAATTTGGCACTGTCAGACAAGATATCAGCATTTTACTTCTGGAAAGAGGATTTAAGGAGGCAGGAATGAGACTAAGTTAACTTGACATTCTTATTGCCAACCGTTTATATTGTTGGAATTCTATTGAGTCATTAATACAACAATCTGGTAGAGAACTTGTCTGATTCCATCATAAACAAAAAACACACAATAGGTTTTTCGTTATTGTAACTCCACGCAGGTGCTCTCTCCTACCAATCTATATATAATGTAAGAAGAACAGCTAGAGTGTTTCACTCCTGTTGACATTCTCGTAGAATTGCTACTGTATAATTTTCTTTTTACTTTCAAAATATCTAAAGTTATTTAGAAGGACAACAAGCATTTTTTGATATTTTCATCGTTATTTGCTAAGAGCAGCTGAAATATTACATTCTCGGCTACATTCTTCCGAAAGAACTAAAATGTTTCATTCTCATCAAAAAAGTCTTCTGTTTCATTTTTCTGACTATCTTTTGTTTAAATTTGTGCTTGCATGTTGTGCAAGTAATGTTTTGTATGTAATAATATCTGTAATAACATATGTGAGATTATTTTGTCTTAGAATTTATTTATGGAGGATACAAAAAGCTGTTAATTATCTACAAGATTATTTTTCTATGTTATAATTGTCTGAGAGCAGTTCCAGTAATAATCTGAAAAATGTTACCGTGGAAACAAGATGGGCGTTTGAGTATCATAGAGGATTTTAGTATAATATTGTTACTTACATTTAAGGTTTTTAATAATCCTGATTTAACATTGTAACAATAATTGAGCCGTGCCATGAGAAAACCAACATAGTGGGTTTGCGACCAGCATGGATCCAGACCAGCCTGCGCATCTGCGCAGTCTGGTCAGGATCCATGTTGTTCGCTAATGGTTTCTCTGATTGCAATAGACTTTGAAAGCGAAAAGCATGGATCCTGACCAGACTGCGCGGATGCGCAGGCTGGTCTGAATCCATGCTGGTCGCAAAGCCACTATGTTGGTTTTCTCATGGCGCGGCTCAAATATACAAATAGGCTCTGTATACAGGTCCTTTAATATGGTATCTATTAGTATGTTTTCCTACAATAATTACCTTTGCATTAACAAATATTATGTGGTCATAATAATATTATGAAAACTGATAAAAGAAGTTCTGGTAATTATTAGTAAATGTCAACATTATCTTCATTTTTATTTTTTTTTGACTGTTCGTTATATCAGTGCAAGTTTTTGTCATAATTCTGCTAAATTTTGTGTTATATTTCTTCTTGTGTTGTCTTTATTCATTCATCAGCTACCACCATTAGCATTGTTTTTGTTGGCGTCATTGCTGTTGTTTTCATTATCTTTATCATCATCAGTAGCAGCAGCAGCAGTCACAGTTATTATCATCTTTGATGGTCTTGTGGTTGTTTTCTTCATCTTCATCATCATCATCATCAGCAGCAGCAGCGTTATTGTCATCTTAGATGGTATTGTTGTTGTTTTCATCATCTCCATCATCATCATCAGCAGCAGCAGCAGTGTTGTTGTCATCATCGATGGTATTGTTGTTGTTTTCATCATCATCAGCAGCAGCAGAGTGATATTGTCATCTTTTATGGTATTGTTGCTGTTTTGATCGTCATCAGCAGCAGCATTGTTATCATCATCATCATCATTATTATCATCATTGTCATCAGCTTCAATTTTGTATTATCCCACAGTTGTCTTTGTTGTTGCATTTTAAATTTTAAGTCAGTCAAGTGATGCAAATTCTATTGTCATCCTTTTTTATCTGTCTGTTTCCATGTACTATTCATCTTTTATATCTACTGTAGAGATTTGTATCTTTTACATAGAAGTCCGGAAATGTCTGCAGATAACAACAGTAATTTCTGAATACATTCAACATCTCTCAACATTCAAACATATTGATGGACACTGATAAAAAAAATATTTTCGAAAAAATGTAGTTTTCCGACTTTCGCAGCTATAGTGTAGACCAAGTCTCAGAATTCCAACATGGCATGAACATTTCTAGGAATTAATTAAATGTGGTGATAGACTCCCTGTATATGTTAATGTAATCATGCGAAGAACTTCGTCCAAACACCAGAACTCATTAACAAGAACATGAAAATCATAATTGAAACTTGATGGTATCTTGGGGGAAGTTGTTTGTAGATTTGGATTGGTCATGTTTCTTCATTTATTCCGAAACTATCGATTTTTCTCTCATTCTATCTCCATTTGACCAATTTGCCATAGAATCATGAGAGTGGGCCTTTTTTTCGTTTCCATTTTATGTTGATTTCATAGGTTTTTGATTGTAATTTTTCATATCAGTCGAAAACAATACTGCGAAATCTTTTAATTTCGTAGGAAGGAAATATCGTGGTTTGGGCCAAAATTGTTATGTCGTGGTGATATTATTATTATACCAGATTTATTCAAAGGCGCTTTACATATACTGCAGCCACACAGGGCGCGAAATCATCCTCTACTAGTACAGACACAGAGCGATCTGACCAGAGGGACAGAGTGGATCAAGCCCCGAACAGACAGAGAGACTTTTCAGATACAGACGTGTCCGGCAAACTTACTAGCTCTTTTAAAATAGACAGTCTGGTTCTTTAACGTGCCCGGTGTATAGCACCAATACATGCAAAGCTGTTTTTCCTGGGAAGAACCAGTACAGGCCTCCAGTGATATGAAATCGTGGATTTCAAATTTTGAAGATAAAGTAAATGGGAATTTCATTTTGTTTTTGTTTGGATTTTGTGTCATTGATGCAATTACAAAATCCATGATAGACCCCATCAAATATAATTGATTTTATAGTCTCTTACTTGTAAGAATCAGAAATTAGAATCCAGTTGAGACATGAATTTAACAGCAGTTGTCAACAGTTCCTGACCAAGGGTGAGTACTGGTGGAAAAAATTCAACAAGCAGCCATCAAGAATATGCAGTGAACAAAATGTATACCAACAACTTTCTTTACAATTCAGTGTTAGTCATATGCAGTAAACATGGCTTGTGCCAAAAACTTCCTTTACGAACGTATGCTGTCAACATAACTTGTTTAGATCAACAAAAAAATAAATAGATTTAAACTAAGAATCACTAATACAATAGTTTCATATTGACACCAAGAATCCTGTAATTATAGGGCTGCTAGTAAAACTGCCTGCAAGTTACAACAGTTTTCCGTTAATATGCCTCTGTGTGCACTGCCGTTGCATTTTTTGAATCTTTGTTGATTCTCTGCAAGGATGAGGTTGTTAACTGTTTCCTTTGATCATTGTACCATTACCTGTAATTTGCGATTAAAACAACAAAAAATAAATAAGAAAAATATCTATAAAGGAATATGCATGGTATTCGCTGCATGCAGCCGCTGTTTGTAGAATATTAAGTCATTTTCCTATTTGCAGTGACTGTAGCAAAAAGTATTTTGCATTATCATTTAATTGTTGCACTTATTAAGTTTCCAGAGAAACAAAGGCAATGTCATAATGGAGAATTTTTATCATTGAGTTTTGAACTTCTTTGCTGAGTATTACCTATTAAAGGGAGATAATACGCAGTGGTAAATTTGATAAAACCATTTTGGAATAAAAACAACACTGCCCATATTGTATTGTATTACAGGTAATTTCCGCCTCTTGGATAGGCACACCCTCTGTAGAGGTATATTTATTTATATGAAACTTTATTTACAAGTACACAATACATGTATATATACTATATATTCATATTTGTACTGATGTGCAAGACCTTGCAGTTAGGACAAGTTATGTGGACGCTTATTAGGCACAAGGAAAAAGCATATTCTTCCAAAAAATCCAAAGTCAAATGCTCTATGCAAGTGCCGAAAGTACACATTTTTTAATTCGATAGTATATGAGCCGTGCCATGAGAAAACCAACATAGTGGGTTTGCGACCAGCATGGATCCAGACCAGCCTGCGCATCCGCGCAGTCTGGTCAGGCTCCATGCTGTTCGCTTTTAAAGCCTATTGGAATTAGAGGAACTTTTAGCGAACAACATGGATCCTGACCAGACTGCGCGGATGCGCAGGCTGGTCTGGATCCACGCTGGTCGCAAAGCCACTATGTTGGTTTTCCCATGGCATGGCTCATATATCTCATTCAGTATATCGCATGTTACCATAGAGGGATCAATCCCGATTTTAGTAGTAAGACATGCTACATCTTTTGCTAGAGCATCAGAAAGACTAAAATATGACACAATGGCAGCTGATATATGGAACCCAGCCACTAATAACTGGTTCCTACAGGACAACAGATCGTAATTTAAGTGCCAAATAACCACTTCTGCTCATTTGCCTCATACTCTATACATATAAATAGATTTTTTTTTTATCACAAAATTGCTTCATCGATGAGTTGATTGACGGCACTTCATAGTCCATTAGGAAAGACAGACATATTTTTTGGCTTTACGTTGTGGTCAAAGACCTTTACACCATAATTGTTCCACTAGCACTTGGGGGGAAAAAAGACTTGAGTAGATATATTGTGCCAAGAAGTATTGTACTGCTTATGCAAGTTTGATAAATTGATTAGTTTTACTTCACGTACAGACATCTGATGGTGAATATTAAAAACTTTTCCAGAAAAGCTTTTTGGCATTTTTCGTCTTAGTTGTGTCGGAGCTTGTCAGGAATCAGTTTTTAAACGTATCCGGTCGGATCTGAAAATATCATTGCAAAAACAGGAAATTTTGTACTGTATTTCATACAATCACCTGCAATAACTAACGATATTATAAAAATAAATATAAAGTTGTTTAGAATCTGTAAAGTTGACGGGAAGTGACTGAACAGTTCCATTACAACTGTCATTTAATCGCCTATTACGATATGAAGTCGAACATTACAAGATGTCTTTAAAGAATGCATTATCTGTTATTTTCCTTTTTGCAACTAAGTATATATCCATCTTAATAAGTTTTTTTAGTATTTATATATAAAACAGTTTCAGAGTTGCAGAATGAATAACTTAATATGTGGAAAATTTTATTTGGTCAGGTCATCAATTCTTATGTCGCTCGATTGTCTAGCAGTTTAATTCAATAGACTGTATCGCAATCTAGATTGTTGTTCACAAACTACGTCTATTTCCTCTAATTTAGTTTGTGTTTATAAACCAGAGAGCAGTGCTATCCCTTGAGGAACTTGTGATAAAGTGCAAATTTTCAATTACTTCGGAATTGTGATGGATGGTCTATGTGTTACACATGCATCTTGTGATGTTAGTGTTTTCAGTGATAAGTAAAAATTTTCCCCGAGAAATAGATCCATAGATATTAATAGAACTGTCACGGAAAAACATTCATGCTCAGTTCAATTTCGTCCTTGATGGGGGACTTAAATCTAAGAACTGAGCTTGTAAAGTCAAATATTGACTCAGTTCAAGCTTTGCCAGCTTTAAAGTTAGTCGATAGAATGGCCATCTGGCATCTGTCTTCTTGTGTTTATATAGATAATTAGAAAATACTGTTTGAACATCTTTCGGAAGTGTTTGAGATCCAGCAAATTCTTTGAAAAACGCTAGCTTTGATTAACTTTGTCAGTTTTAGAAGAAAAATAGAAAAAAGCTTTCAAATAACAGTTGTAGGTGAAGATTTGAAACCAGAATGGATTTAAATGTCTTTGATATTGTAGTAATTCTGCTGCGTGGTTAACAAAAAAACCCTGACTTGCAGTAACATCATATGAGCCGTGCCATGAGAAAACCAACATAGTGGCTTTGCGACCAGCATGGATCCAGACCAGCCTGCGCATCTGCGCAGTCTGATCAGGATCCATGCTGTTCGCTTTTATAGCCTATTGGAATTAGAGAAACTGTTAGCAAACAGCATGGATCCTGACCAGACTGCGCGGATGCGCAGGCTGGTCTGGATCCATGCTGGTTGCAAACCCACTATGTTGGTTTTCTCATGGCATGGCTCAATTATAAAGTAAAGTAAGCTCAAGCTGTATTATTGAGAAGAAAAGAAATTTGCTGGGCAGATTTTTCTGGAATGGCTGCCGGACTATATTGATCAAATGATCAGTGATTTCGCAGCTGTCACCATTAGTGGACATGGCGATAGAGCAATTTGCCGCCATTGGCTGTGCTGCAGACTGGCTATTTTGTTGCTCGTTTATGTCCTATTGTTTCTCGGATACCGCCATTAAAGGGTTTCATTAGGGATATAATTTTCATGTTCATTATATTGTCATGCAAACTCTGAATTCATTTTCATGTCATTAAGGGAGAGATGTTTCATTTTGCTATATTTGATATTTTGCAACACAGTTTGAAAAAAAAAATCCATTAAAATAAAGTATCTAGAATACTTGTAAAATTAAAAAAAAAAATCCATATAATTTAGGAATAAAATAGAACTGAGCTGTAATTAAACATTATATGCCGTCAGTGCCACAGGTGTTTGCAAATGAGCACAATTTTGAAAATAGAAATAATTTTGGTGAAAGTGGTGATCACAATAAACAAATTTCTGATGTAGAGTGCATTTCCTTGTAGCAAAATAACATTTTGTCCATTTAGCTTAAAGTATACATGTAATGCATAGTAATATCTCCATTTGTGGAGAGCACTTATAAGGATGCATGGTGAACTTTTGAACTTTGCCCGAAGTCATTCAGAATATCTGCTATGCATTGGAATCAGAAACATGGAGTTGTCATACGTAAACTGATTTCCGAAATTGTTTTGAAATTACCATCTGTTGAAAACTTTCCATAAATGGAAATGCATTCTTCAATTTGATAGAACTGTCTAATTACACGAGAGTCCCTGTTAATGGAAAATTTATTGGTCTTGCATTGGCGGAGCGTGTTAGAATTTGTGGTGGTGCGGCGACTAAAATTACGTAGATTTTTTGTTAGTTTCAGAGGAAAATGTTATGTAAAATTGGTCTGGCAGACTCCTTACATACTGGATTGCTAGTAGCTGTAATAATCATTGAAATTTGTGAGTATTTAAAAAGAGCGACAGTTTTGCTTCTCAATTTCCATTGCAGTAATATTAAGAACGAGGGAAATTTGAGGTTAATTGCATATTGTTTTAGAATGAGGTCTGCGTACTCCTGGAGAATAAAATAAAAGTAATTGCTGTCTGGTTTCAGAGAGAGAAAATTGCACAGGAATCAAATTAGAGTCTATAAGATAAGTTTAGAATTGCCATCTACAGTAACCATCTACAGTAACTGTTGGCATCAGGACAATATGATTGTGGAGAGAGGTTGTAGAGAAGGGAGGGGAGGGGTTGTGAAAGCACTGGGGGTAAATAAAATATTACCAACAGTGTGTATTAGACTATGATTGAAATAAATTTTGCCAGGAAGTCTGTGTATTAAAACTTCTAACATTAAAAATTAATTTCCCTAAGGGAACTACTTTTTCACAAAATGGTATTCATCATCTGTGCATTTATGATAACATTCTATACAAACTGAACATTTTTTGTAGTTTAGTAATTTTCTCTTCTAGAAGGTTTATAAAAAGAAAACAAAAAGATTATTTTACAAAAAGATTTTAATCAGTCATAAAACTGAAGTGTTAACAACAACAGTTCTACTATTTTTTTACAGAGATTTGTTGATTTAAAAGGAGAACAGTTTTACATGGTAGATATGACTTTGTTGATGTTCAATGTTGATATCACCTTAATAAAACCATGTGATTACTTGGCGTTATTTCAAATGATCTAGGTACCTGTAAAAACAATCACTTTGACACTTGATACCAGTACTTGGGATTGTGATCGAAATTATGAAGTTTTGTTGTGAATTATCACCATGCTGTTCAAGAAATGGCAGAATTTGTTCAAAGTGAAATGAGGGGAAAACAATGTCTGTTTTACCGATTACTTCTACCAGGTATTCAGGATACAGCATTTTTCGTTTTCATGAGGATTTTTTCATCACTTTAATTATGAACCTGGATGTAGAAAAATCGTAATTTGTTTTGCAAACGTTATTTTAATAGAGGGTTGAAAAAATGCTTGCGCTTTTATTCGATAATAATTTTAAAAATATCATTTGTGTTTGATACGTATTATCAATAATGTACAAATGACAAGAATATGTGTGTACAAAAACAGTGATATACATGTATAATATGTATAAATGATACATGTATACAAACAACAATCATACACACATTCAAACAACAATATTATACATGTACGAAAAATATACAACTTCAAACAACCGTAACATGTTCTTTACAACAATGATAACAGTATGAAAAAATTCTAGTTATAACGACTAAAAAAAAATGGAAATTAAAAATTACAAACACATGCTGAAATTATGTGCTTTTTTGTGTGTAAAAACGAGGATCCGTTTTCATGACCTGGGTAACAAAAATGCATTATAATTATGTATGTTGTATGCAGGTAATAAATTTATGTTGTAGGCTAAATTCTGCTTCATGTTAAAGTTATAGCTTTGAGATGATGTAATTTTCAGTTATTGCATCTTTATGACAGATAACAAATTGATCTTCGTTGTACCGTGGAACTATTTCCATGAACTATGCTAACATAGCATGCTATGTATGTCTGTCGTGCATGCATACTGTCAAAAATATGCATGTTTTCTTTGTAATAAGATGTAGTTATTTTTGTTATGTTGCAACATTCAAGATCATTTACCGCTTACAAAACAGGGGGGAGTGACGGAATGTACATGATCATTAAAACTGTTACAACTGCTTCTCAGGTCATAAATAGCTATAACCATACTGATTGTTCTTATTTGTGGTTAGGTGAAACGTTTGTAAAGATGAAAATTGCAGGAAAAAGTTGTTTTTCTTGGCTGTTAAATTCAGACAGAAGTCCTCTGTATCTTCACTTCGTTGAATACAATAAATTTCATGAAATTTGAATTAGATACTTTGTTAACCCTTTTAAGGCTTATATATTATCGAGTCACATGTTTACTTCATAATAACCATTGAATGAGTCATATTTATGAATTATAATAACCCTTTAAAAGAATCAGATTTATACTTTATAATAATGCTTTAATGAATCAGATTTGTGTTTTATTATAACCAATAAGTATTAAAATCAGATTGATACTTTTTAATAACCCTAGTAAATGAGTTGGATATATACCTAATAATAACCCATTTACATTAACCCATAAATAAATCATAATTTTTTTTGATGACCCTTAAATGAGTCAGATTTCAAGTGGCATTTAGAAAATGGTGTCATGATGGGTAAAACAGGTATGGTCATAGTAGAGGTCATGAAATACATCTCTGGCTTGTCCCTCTCCATCAAAATTATCGAACCCAAGTATCATAAAAAAATCTTCTTGATGGATAGAAGAAACAGTTGTTGTTTAACCACTGAGTGAGAGAACAGAAAACCTTTGATCTCCATTTAGTCAGTACATTAACAACCTTCAAGAGAGAAAAAAACCCCTCTCTTCCAAAAGCATCACCACACCAACTGTTAAACCTGTGAAACTACCATTAGAAAGACATCAAGTGTAGCCAGAAAAAATGGAAGAAAAAAAAACATGATTTATGTGAGCAATTTCGATTTCAGACAATTACCTCTTGCAAGTTTTAGAAAAGTGATAGTTTATGTACATAGTAGCAACAGATAGGGAGAAAAATTGGAAAGAATTTCGCTTCGGTTCATTGAAATCGTACTTGAGGCATTGCAAAAGGTGGCAGGTAAAATCAGGATTTTAATTCCTTCAAGATGAACCTTTGAACCTGAATTAAGTAAAAAAAAAATCTGTAAATGATGGAAAGATTTATGTGTTTTGGTTATGTATTATCTTGCACAGGAGAATTCTATGAAAGGAAAACATCAGTCTAATCTTAAAACTCCGCTTTGTGTCCTTTTCAGTGTGGTGTTGTCCTAATGCATTTATCCGTCTTTCACTGACATCTTTGTCATCTTCATCATTATTGATGTTTTCTTCTCAACGTCTATTAATATCATTTTCAACATGGGTCATCCTTACTGTATTCATCATCTTCTTCACTATCTTTATTTTCATTATTGTCAGCCTCATTTTCGTTATATTCATTTTCGTTATTGTCAGCCTTGAGCTAATCTGCTTCTTCCTCTTACTAGTGTTTTAATTCATCTGTATCAATTTGATTCATTAGCTTGTCTTTATCATTGTCAGTGACAAAAAATCTATCCAGAAAATATTCAGTTTCTTGGATAAAAACAACTAAAGATTTTTATGAGCTTTGGTAAGGATATTTTCTACAATTTCCTTTCAACTGTTGTTCTATTCCTAGTTTTAGTGACATATAATTGTATTTTATGGATGTTTATTTCCGAGACCTACCAGCAAGCCAGTGCTCTGTCAGAAATTTTCCAGAAACGGATTCTGTAAGAATGGTTTATGTGCGCTAATTGGGTAACCGTGCTGGGGAGAGTGCTGGGGCGACAACAGCGATAATTACTAGGCCTGTACCTTCACTTATAGGTTAATCTGATGTGTAAATATTGACAGAATGTGGTCTCTGTCTGTAAATTTCAGTAGGGGCATATGGAATTACTGGGCGAAAAAAGCCGATCCAATTTTAATTGTAAAAATGCTCACATGGCAATTGTTGAAGAATTTACAGGTGTTTATTTGTGAAATACTTATTTTACTAACTGTGGGGTATAAATTTTTTGGAAACTGTCTTGTGGCTTAATTGAAAATATGTCTGTAGATTCTCGTTAAGAAGTATTTGAAACACAATAGGATTGTAGACTATGAGTCTAAAATGTGTGGGTGGGGGATAATGAAGTTTCACAGAGTGTCTGCAGAAGATTCTAAGCACTTACTCAACTTATTTAAGATGTCTTGAGAATTTATATTTTTCCTCCCACAACTTGAGGAATTTCTTGAAACTCATAAAGGTATTTTACAGGCATAAAATGTATGGAGTAGCCTTTCTTAAAGGAAATGTTTTTCAGAGTTGTAGATTAGTAGTTTCAAGGACTTTGTGAAAAGCTAATGAATTCTGGGCATAATTTGTGAGTGGGTTACATGAGCTCTTACAAAAGTCACTTAAGTTAATAAAAAATGAATTGCTTCTGGTTTTTGTAACATGATAATAAAAGTGCCACACAATGGCTAGAAAAATGTGCTTGAACTATATTTGGTTTGTAAACAGATTACATGTGTTGATTAATTACTGAAACTAGGGAAAATGTCAACACCTAAAGCAAATATGGACAGACCACAGGTGCTGTGTGTTGCCTGATATGAACATAAAACTGTTTATGACATTGCTTTTCATTGGTCATTCTGTCAATGGTGGTGTCTTATCTGTCGGTTGATTGGTCAATAAGTCCGAGGCAATATGTTATCTACATTTTCATTGGTCCAGTGATTTATGGGAATGTTGTTATCTTGAAAACTGGACAACAAGTTTATGATCAAATTTACTGCATGAACAGTGTGAAATTGATGATCATGAGCTGATTATGAAATTCTCATTTATTGGACACAATAAACTTGTCTGTAATTCAACTCTAGGAGCACGGTTTTCACCTGTCCCTGACGTTTTATTACCCTAAACCCCAAGGGGGGTTACACAAGCCTCATTCTGTTAGCTGTTTATGATTGCCATTAGCCTAACTATTTGAACAGAAACATAGATTGAATGTTAATATGATATCATATGTTTTGAAACCCAAATATATTGATAATGTAGACATGATCTGATAGGTTAAAAATGATCTTAGCATGGACAAGATCATGTAGATGTGCCTGTTATTTTACTAGGTCCTGTTTTCGTCAAAGTTTTAAGCAGGAATTTAGACATAAGTTAAAAACTTAAAAATTCAGGTTGTTGAAACTGCTTCTTCTCCTTTTGGTGAATCTGAAATTTTGCAGGCTATTTGTTGTAGTACTACACATACAGTTAATTGTGCAAAGTTTCATTAAGATTAGTACACCGGATTTACAAATAGAACAGCGTTTGTTTGAATTATAATATTGTATTCTTCCAATCTCTTCTGGCAATGGTTCAAGTAATATTAATTTTTAGCTCGACTATACGAAGTATAAGGAGAGCTATCCTACTCGCCCCGGCGTTGGCGTCTTTCCGCGTCCCCACCTTGGTTAAAGTTTTGGTGCACTTTCTCTTTTTTCAACTTATCTCTGTAATTACTTGATGGATTTGATTCAAACTTGAAATACTTATTCCTCATCATCATCCACATCATCTGTCATAAGGGCCATAACTCTGGCACCAATATTTCATGAATTATCCCCCCTTTTCACTTAGATTTTCAGGTTAAAGTTTTGATGCACTTTCACTCTATCTCTGTTATTACTGAATGGATTTGATTCAAATTTAAAATAGTTGTTCAACATCATCACCCACATCATATGACACAAGGTGCATAACTCTGGCACCATTTTTTCATGAATTATTCCCCCTGTTTACTTAGAATTTCAGGTTAAAGTTTTGGTGCACTTTCTCTCTACCTCTGTTATTACTGAATGGATTTGATTCAAATTTGAAATAGTTGTTCAGCATCATCACCCACATCATATGACACAAGATGCATAACTCTGGCACAATTTTTCATGAATTATTCCCCTTTTTACTTAGAATTTTAGGTTAAAGTTTTATGCACTTTCACTCTATCTCTGTTATTACTGAATGGATCTGATTCAGACTTAAACAATTGTTCAACATCATTACTTATCATATGACACAAGGTACATATCTCTGGGACCAATTTTTCATGAATTATTTCCCCTTTTTACTTAGAATTTTAGGTTAAAGTTTTGATGCACTTTCACTCTGTCTCTGTTATTACTGAATGGATTTGATTCAAACTTAAAATAGTTGTTCAGCATCATCACCCGCACCATATGATGCAAGGTGCATAACTCTGGCACCAATTTTTCATTAATTATTCCCCCTTTTTACTTAGAATTTTAGGTTAAAGTTTTGATGCACTTTCACTCTGTCTTTGTTATTACTGAATGGATTTGATTCAGACTTGAAATAGTTGTTCAACATCATCACCCACACTATATGACACAAGCTGCATAACTCTGGCACCAATATTTAATGAATTATGCCCCTTTTTGCTTAGGATATACTTATATAGTGTTTTGATACATTTTATCTTTACCTCTCTTATTACTTTAAGTTGATATTTTTGACATAGACACAGGCTATTGTGCAATATCTTCATCCACAATTGGAGTCATTAAACACTCCAGTGACAGCTCTAGTTTCCTCAGATGTGCCCAGTTTCACTATCCAGCATCGAAATAGTCGAGCGCGCTGTCTCCTGTGACAGCTCTTGTTACTTATTCTTCCAATTGTCACATCTTCTGGGGTATCAGAATGCTGATAAAATATTTCATTTTCGTGATTTTACATCCAGGATAAATATATACCCCACTCCTTGAAATTGATTGCTTAGACAAAAAAATAAAATGGATACTTATCATCGAATTACTGAACTATTACTTCAGAAAATTTTGGAAACTGTGAAGTGACAGAACTAGATATTCAATTTATGTAATCTTAAAGCCTTTCAGATAAGCATGATAGATTGGACTGATTAGGTGAGAATTATGTTCGAAATGTACATAATACTTCCCTAGATTCCAATCAGAATGAATTTTGTGAATGTTTTTTTTTTATATTCGCCTTTGTTCGCGGAGTTGATGTAATGCTATGACATTGTTTGAATTATTTATTGTCCATTATAGGAGTTTTGCTAAATAATGATGAATCCCAAGACCATGGGTTTTCATTTTAATTAGCACCTCGGATGTCTGAGAATTATGGTTCCTTTCAAAACCTTGAAATTCTGACAATATTTTGACAAATTCTGCCAATATGTCACAGATAATTGAGGAAATAGTGTACATACATGTAATAGCTTAAAGATATATCAAGAGAATTGTAAATACACCTTGTACTACATTAATTGGAATTACAAAACAAAACAAAAATCATGTACATTCTAAACATTTTCGTGTGAGGGAAAAAGATCTGTTCAGGCCTACTCCTTTAATAAGCAAATGTGAATATAGATTTAAGTTTAAAAAATATTCTTCCTTATTTTTTTTTTAATTTTGCATGCTTAATTCTTTTCAAATTTTATAAAATATCTGTTATCCATAGAATTAGGTTAAAGTGAAAAATTGTAATATGGTCCGGAAATAATCATTACACATGACCTTTTCATTGAAGGTCATTTATAAAGAAGAAAGCCCCTTTAAAACCCCTGATGTTTGACATGTTCTAAATGGGCTCAGCTTGTCAATAGAATCATGTTTAGGTGGGCTCTGGTGTCATTGATACCCATTCCGATTCAATAAACGGGGACAATATTTTTCCTGTGACAGAAGTTGGTTCGGCAAATTAAGAAAAAGTTTAACACCTTAATGTTCAGCTAGACAGTGATTATCGCTGCATTATCGTAACACATTATTTCTACTTGGGGGAAATTAAATAAAACTTCTTGGCAACAGTTTTCATTTTAAGGCGTAATTTGTATAATGTCCTTACCGTTCCTGGGCGTTTGTTATTTCTGAAAATTTTACCAAAAGGCATAGGCTCTTGAAAGCCAATTATTTCATGATGATGTCCTTTACAGATTTATTTTCTTTTGTAAAAAATATGAAGTGAAATAATGCAGATGTTTTAAGTCTGTAATTGTAAATTACCTTTATCAATTTTCTGACTTGGCAAGATACTACCTGCAGTGCTTCTTTATTTGTATATGTTTAGAATAGTTTCGCATTGAGACGATGTTATGATTTTCTTTACTGAAGTATTGAAGAATGCCATCTTCTCTTCGGAATTTAAGAAATGTTAATTTTTCTGGTCCAGAATGAAAATGACATAGTGTTACTGATATGTATTGCAAATAGGTGGAGAAAGACGATTGCAGTGAAATAATGATCATCAGCGATACTATAATGTTGTCTTTTTATATTTCCAGGTGACAGTGTCAGACAACGGTGAACCACCCCTGACTTACCAGACTCGTGTATTTGTCAAGGTGGAAGATGATAATGACAACCGACCGCAGTTCAGTAAGCGACTATATCGAATCCAAACCCCAGCCACGGAATTCATGGGCCTTGATATTCCAGTGTTCCAAGTTCTGGCATGGGACGATGATGAAGGAGAAAATGGCGAGCTGACGTTCGACATTCGTAACTCAAAAGATGACTCAACAATTTTCATTGTTCATCAGAAGACTGGAATGATCTTTGCCACAAACAGTCTTGTATATGGAGATATCCATCATTTTGTGGTATGAATTTATTTCAGACAAGATTTTCAGGGCCATGTTGCTAAGATCATTAGGGAGAGGGTAAATATTGATCGCTGGGTCATGAGTTTATTTCTAGGGTGAGGCATATATGTTATCCAGGAGGCATTGTGTCTGCAATCATTCGTCCTCCACCTCTGATTCATGTGGAGAAGTTGGCAGTTACTTGTAAAGATCATGTTGGTTCTGGTACAGAATCCAGAGACACAGGTTAGGTCAACTGCCCACAGTTGCGTAACAGAAATACTGTTGAAAAAACATGCTAAAACCCAAAAGGTACACTAGGTTGCCCCTGAAAGGAGGCATATTGTAAATGAACTGTTAGTTTTCTGTTAGTCTGTTAGCTTTTCAGCTTTAGATGATAAAATGGATTCCAGTGAAACTTTACAAAAAATTAGTATTTTGAAAAGGTTTGTCATATGCAGAAGTCAGGTCTATATCAAAGGTCAAGGTCTGATGCAAAGGAGACAATTTTGATGATTTTAAGTCATTGTTCAAATGATGATTCATTTTAAATAAAGATTTATTTCATTAAACAGGATTTGGAAACAAACATGTATGATTTATGTAGCTCTTCCTTACACAGGTTCGAGCTTCAGACAACGGAAAACCTAAGCCAAGGAAAACAACGGTGAAGGTCAGAATTGAGGTTGTAGAGAGAATGAAAAAATCTCCGAATCCACCCAAGTTTACCTCTCCTTCCTTGATGAAGTGTGTCATGGAGGATGACAAAGTAGGACACATGGTAGAATTACTACAGGCACATGACAGGGACAGGGATGATCTCTTCTATTCTATCATAGGTATATACACATCAGACACAAATACACTTACTGTATCACAATTCCTGGTGAACCCCAGTAGCTCAAAGCAAAACTTTTCTGAAGGCAATGCACAGTGCTCATTTAGACACATTTTGTTAAAAAATGTTCAGCAGGCTATAAAAATGTCCAGAGTATTTCATACCAAAATGGAAACCACAAAAAAACCCATGATTTACCTTGCTTTATTATATCCTCTACATACATTATTCTACTATAGGAATATACACTTTACATATAAAAGAATATTACAAGATCTAATCCTCAAAACTGCCTGTAACCTATTACAAAATACAATACACCCCTCTATCCGTATAAGAGATAATAATTCGAAAGACTTCAAAATGAGGTATAAAAGCTGTAAAAGCACATATTTTTGCTGGGTCAAAATTTTGCAAATTTGTAATTTTGAGTATGTTCGCGAGGTTTAATATTTGGGAAATTGTAAAAATGGTATCCTTCTTGATTTGAATTATACTAATGGTATAAATATTTACGCGAGGATTAATTTTGGTGAGATGTAAGGCCGCGTGAATATAGCGAAAATTAAACCCTCGCGAAAATTTCTGCTTTTACAGTATAACCTCTGTAAACGCCACCTTCAGTCAGCAAACACCTCCCTACAAAGTCATATTTTTTATCCTAACAAGGCGATGTTTAATAATTTTCAGTTTATTAACCTTCTGAGAGCTACAACCCGTGTAGGACAATCTTTTATTTCAGTATTTCCATCTGTGTTTACAGTCTTCGCTGTATTTTCTTGTGAACTTTCTGGTAACAAGTCTGTGTTGCCAATATATAGAAGGGGAGGGGTTGCTTCGACCAGGTATCATCTGGTTTCTCTAACAATTCTGCTCTTCTGGTGTTAATTAAGAGCAAAGAAACTCATAAATTACTTCTGAAAAAAGGATAAAACGCAAAACTATAAGGTGTCAAATACTAAATCTTGGTCATAGACCTTTGTCCTAACCAGTTTTATTCTGCAACCAAACCCACTTTTATAGCAATACCACTTAAGACTATATACACTGATACATATACAGCTCTGGTTTGTAGATGTCGGAAAATGTTAAAAGTAATAAAATTGTAATAAAACAACAAGTTTAGTCAAGTGGGTTGAGTATTTTTCTGTTATAAATGCTGTAAAAGTGTTTGAATTTAGCTGTAAATTCCGATTCTGATTATCGATGGCTTTTTTACTCTTTGTGACATCTTTACCTAGTTTATATACCTCACTAGCTATAAAAAAAAGAATTAGACAAACACACTTTCGCTGTCAGTTTCAACCTTTGAAGATGAACAAGATGAAACATGGTAAAAACAGATGTCCAGAAGCATTGAATACTTTTAACAGATGTGTGTACTATACCTGAACACCATGGATTCAAAATGTTGATGTTTAATTTGTACTAATAATGCAAAACAGTATGGACTAGCTGATATAGGTTTTAATTCTTTTGACAGTAAAGTTATTGAAAATTTTAGTATTGTTAAGTCTCTCCTATTGTGGGTTGCTTTGAGGATGAGTATTCAAAGGGTGTCTGATCTGGTCTTTATTAAGAATCAGTTACACAGTTCATTTAAACTTAATGAAAAAAATGATACCTATTTTATTCATTTTGTGGACTGCTTTTACAAGGTGACTCTATTATAGTTTACGGTTTATTTTAACATTAATTAATGAACTTTTTTAAGAAACCAACAACAACAAAAAGATTTTATTTCTCCGGTGCATAATGGTTTAAGTATTTAGACATTGTAAATTTTACATTTGTTGTAGGTGATACTTTCTTGCCTTACATTCTTTAGTATAGTCATTTACCTTGCTTAATTTTACCCTAATAGCCTAAGTAATTACATACTTTTATTACAGAAATCAGAGGTATTTCTGTTAGTGAATTCAGTCAAATTCTAGCCTGGCCACTTAGCTCAACAGGGAAGGTGCAGTTCTACAGGTCAAAGGGTTGTGAGTTCAATCTCCGTGTAAGGCATATGTTCTCCTTGACGATTTGATATTTTGACCAAAGCCGTTTTATCCTCCACCTTTTGAGTCATGTGGAGGATATGGTTAGTACTGGTATAGAATCCAGGAACACTGGTTTGATAGGTTAACTGAAATACTGTTGAAACCAGCACTATAAACCCAAACAATACAGTCAAATTCTGTTAGCAGGAGAAAGAGCTGAGCATTGAGACCATAATCTTCGGTCATATTTCATTGAGCCGGCTACTGAATACCATTTAATTCCTGCGGAATTATCTCCTGTGAAATATTTATTGTTTCTCCCTCTGTAGTTTGGGCAATTAGGTATTTAAGATAAGTACAGGGTTATCTTCCACATTATAGGGCCATTTACCTCATTCTGTCAGATACATAATATTTGAGGAATGGATAATATTGTGGTGGTTTTACTTTTGATAAAATTCACAAAAATAGCCCACTCACAAATTCAAAATGGTGTGAAAATTAAAACAGTTAACCCTTACCATGCTGAACACAATTGATTCTGCCTTTGCAACCAGTGTAGATCATGATCAGCCTGCACATCCATGCAGTCTTATCATGATCTGCACTGTTCACCATTCAGTCAGTATCATTTTGGTAAGCACCCCTTTTAACAGTTAATGGTACTGTCCAAATTGGAAGATGGACAAGTTCATTATAGAAATTTACCAGGATAAGGGTTAATCAGCAACAAAGCATGAAACAACATAAATCTTGGCTGTTGTCTATCAAATTGCCTTTAAAATTCCATTTCTACAGAACCTGATGTTTTTGCTCATTGGATAATTTTGCATTGCTCACTTCTTCTCCAAGTGTTTAATTTTGCATTAACAATACAGTGAAACAAGATTTTTTCCCCTGAAATTTTGCAATCAGATTACATTTAGATGTTGTAATAATGGAAAAATAAGGTGTGTGGGTGGTTAGGCCATACCAAATTGATATGTTGTTCGTCGGAACTACCGCATCAGTAATTTCATTCCCGTGAAAAAAAAAAAAAAAATTACCCGCCCGCACGTACATAAAAATCTCCGAAAATTTTTTTTTTTTTTTTTTTTCGATTATGCGGTCCGGAATAATAACGGCAAAACAGGTTTTATCGCAGTTTTAATGCGTCAAAGTGATATTGATCGGATTTCATGCGTCATGTAACTGATGATCCAAACTCAAAAAGTCAGGAATTCTGGTGTTGTTCATCATTTGTTTTAAATCAGGAGTGTCCTTCGATGTGCCGGTAGGTAATGAAATAGGCACATTCTACTTTTGTTCAATACAGTGAAAAGAACGAAGCCCGACTTGTAAGACGTGCACGGGGATGCAGTTAAAAATATTTGGAAATATTGTTCAGATATAAAGTTTTCAAACCATTTGTTATCAGCTGTTTAATTCAGCATGTTAGATCTAGAGCCCAAAGCTGAGGCCAACTACTATCTTAAAAAATATTTGTTCACAGATCCTGACCGACCTATCTCATTGTCTCGGCCCAAATCTTTTTGAACGTAACTTCTTTAGTACAGCAGTCAGATATTCTATCAAAACACATTTAGTCAATTTAAAAATTGTTTAGCTTTTCAAATAAGTAGTGTTGATATGAAAATAATTTCTAACAAAATCTGTCCTTTTGTAACCCCAGTTTTGCCTGTTTGTACACATGACGCCAGGATATATTTAAAATTGGCTGTAAATTGATTGAACGGAAGAAACTGAAAAAAAAACAGACTTCCCCAACTCTAAATTTATAGTTCAGTCAAAGCACAACAAACAACACTTTTAAGGGTGGCCATATTGGGATCATTCTTTGTCCGTCCGTTATTATTTTTGCCTGAAATGAATCTCTACCACAAAAGCTTAAGCTAGCCTGATCATGATCTGTTAAGAAATTATTCCAAAGGGATTCGAGCAATGCAGAAGCATCTGTATGCCCAACTCCGTTTGGTCTCACTGGTCAAGTGGTTTATTACTTCCCCTCACCTCTATGGGTTGGAGTTTCACTAGGGGCACAAATTTGTTCATGTGTCAAAGCCATCTGACTGTGTTTCAGAAGAAATGTTATTCCACACAATCATGTGCCTGTTTTGTCTTAAATATTCCTCATCCTGTGCCATTAAATAGGCACGTCTTCAGATTAATGTAGAAAAATCAAAATTAAAAATAAGACACTCATTCCTTAGTAATTAAAATTACAAAATAAAAAAAATAAAGTGATTCAGTGAGTTTTGGCAAGAATTTATTTGCAAAATCATTCATGTAGTCTTTAAAACATATAGAAAAGCTATATACTGTGTTACCCACACTGTAAATGTTTGATTTCTGTGTTATTTCTAAAAAAATGTTAACTTTATATATAATCATAACCGCCTCCTCAAGGGTTCAAGCTGGGGAAAAAAAAAAATGCCCGCTCGCTCCATGTAAAATCTACCCGCCTCTGAAAAAATCAAAATTGAGAAAAAAAAATCAAAATTTCGCTCGCCCGCTCCTATTTTTTTGAAAATTTTCCGAAGAACTATTAATCAATTTGGTATGGCCTTACGTTTGTCATTGTACTTCTAGCAAGATTTTACATTTTTTTCTTAAGAAAAAGAATAACAGTTACTCTGTTATAGTATATATTTATGAAATTTTTAAAGACTTCTAAAACATAATTTTAGAAACGATCTTGAGAGGGTCCTGGTGCTTGTAGGAGTGTTAAGCTTTATAGAGGATGATTTATTTAGTGTTCCCTGTATATGTATATAGACAGTAAAAACTGTTTTTTTTTAAATGACACTAGATCAATAGAAAGACTTCCTCATACTTATTTCTTTATTTACATTGTACATTTTGGTGCCATTTTAAACAGTTCTTGCCGAAAAAGCAAACATCCTTGAATTTTATATCTTTACAAGATCATCTGGCTGTAAGTCTGGTCAGCATGCCAGAGCTTTGAATGGATTATCTTTTCTGGACCAGGGAATATTATTTCTGTAAATTAATATCAATAATGTTTTATTTGCCATAGTTCCATAACAAATAAAGACAGCTGGGTTCTATCATAGACTTTCAGCACTTCTTTAGATACAGAAGGCTTTGAAACAAAAAGGAAAGTCCACATCGTGGGCTGAGCGCGAAACTATTGTAACTGTATATAAATAAAGAACAAGATACAATAGTTTCGCGCTCAGCCCTCGACATGTTAATTCCGTCAATATGATTAGTATCAAATTATAACTGTATACTCCCCAAATTCTCACTTCCACATGGTAAGGACACACTCCCAAATAATCCCCTCCTGAAATTTATTTTTTTTTTACCCCAGAACAAGCCTGCTTGGTGCCTCTAAAAATAAAACTGTGTGCCAGATAGAGGTCAGTTTAACAGGAAATTAATAAGATATCATTAACTATTTCATACATTTTGATGCAAAAAAAAAAAAGGTTTGAAAAAAATGTGCCCCTCCTTTTAACCCTTATCATGCTGGACATGATTGATTCTGCCTTTGGGACCAGTGTAGATCATGATCAGCCTGCACATCCATGCAGTCTGATTGAGATCTGCACTGTTCGCCATTCAGTCAGTTTCTTTTTGGCAAGCACCCCTTTTAACAGTTAATGGTACTGCCCAAATTGGAAGATGGACAGGTTCATTATAGAAATTTAGCAGAGTAAGGGTTAAAAACAGACATTGCTACCATGGGCACTTATTTAGTATCATATGGTGAGTATAATATTGTAAAGAATATATCAGAAATGAGTTTGTCAATATTGAATGCCAAATTATGTAAGTATTTTGCCTATAAAGGGTGGGAAGAACTATTAGTCTGGGAGGAAAAATTATTAATATTTTAGTATTTTTCTGGTCTAATTTCCTCAGGTCAGACAAGCTTTCTGGTTTAATTACTTTTGTGTATAGAAGGAAGGGTGTGTGTGGAGAAATATTAGTGTTTCATTTTTTATTATAGCTCATCATATACTATGACAAAGAACAGTTAGATTTCCAAGGAATGAGCTGATCATAAAAACACTTTCCTACTTGTTAGTGAAAATGATAATTATGTTTTATGTTGTTTGGAATTCGCTTTTATAGATAAATACATTAGTTAAAGCCCTTGTGACCTTTATGTATGCTAAAGTATTAAAAAAAAAAAGAGTTAAAAATCTCACAGCTAAGTGTACAAATAAGAGATAACTCTTGTAATTATTTCCCTTTTCTCCTTAAAAAACATCAACTCTAGTAATTATGTCCCCTTTCTATCTTTAAATATCATTTTGACAAAGACTTGTAATAAAAATACTTAGAAACAAAACAAATTAAACATGAAAAGAGAAAAGTTAATGAAACTGTATAAAGGGATGTTATTGATCAGTTTTTTTAGTCACGAAAGTATGCGTATTATATATATATATATTTACTCTTTTACATTAATTTTATTCGTATGAATTTATTCTTTGAACACTGTAACTTGAAATAATTGAAAACATTTTGGAATGTGTCATTAAATGAAGATTTATTGTCATTTGATGTTGTAACACTGTGTTTTGTATGAACGTTTCCTCATTTATTGCAAGCATTCTCGACATGTGTTTTGTTTGCTGTACGATCATGAATAGAAATAAGGCTCTTGCTGACTGAACAGAAACATTTTAAATATGAAATTATGCAGCGAAAACAAAAAAAAAACATGCCTGTCATTGATTATCAGACGGAAATTATGGCACGTTGATAAAACCATGAATTCTCTTAATGGAATTCTGTTGTTGTAAAACTATTTTTATATCATATTGTTTCGTTTTGCATTGTATAGATAGCGCAGAACTCTCCTTGAATGTTGAATCGATAAGGAAAATAACAAAACAGAGAAACATTTTAATAATGGTGTACTTTTATGCATTTAGGTAACTGCGTATTAAGTTTTCTAAATCTGCAGAAGTGACCGCCTTTGTTTGTTCCACAACAGATTGATGCTGGGATTCCTTTAGGATTGGGAGGACCGAAAATAAACAAAATTTCATATACTCATTACATTACTAGAAATCATCAGGAAGCACTGCATACTTAGATGCCGTATTTTGATTATTTCCTATGCTTTACATTTATATATTATATATTAGCCACACAATGAGAAAACCAACATTGTGCATTTGCGACCAGCATGGATCCAGACCAGCCTGCGCATACGCGCAGTCTGGTCAGGATCTGTGCTGTTTGCTAACGGTTTCTCTTACTGCAATAGACTTTGAAAGCAAACAGCATAGATCCTGATCAGACTGCGCGGATGCGCAGGCTGGTCTGGATCCATGCTGGTTGCAAACGCACTATGTTTGTTTTCTCATGGCAAGGCTCATATTTATTTTAAAAAATTGGTGGACAGTTTTTGTATGGGAAACCAATGCAATACTTGCATAATGTTCCTGTTGTGATATAATCTTTGCTAATTTCAGATGGGGACCCACAGAACCAGTTCTATATTGGCTTAGACACAGGTGCTCTAGTGGTGGCCCGGCGGCTCGACTGGGAGGAGAAGAGTGTCTATAATCTCACTGTACAGGTCACTGATGGAGTACGCTTTGATAACTGCTCGGTAAGTTACAAACCTTCATACGGGTAAGGTCAAAAAATGAACTCCGATGTTAGTAATCTAAATCATGAGGCGGTGCATAACATTGAATTCACAGATCTGCTTTTCCTGAGGCTATCATAACCACTACAAACCAAGAAACTCTGCCCAAATAAAGCAGATTTTTCAGACAGCAAGCAGGAAAGACTAGCATCAGAATGTCAATTTTGCTTTGTAATTTTGAAAGAACTTTTACCATATCGATTAATATAGCCAAGAGCCAGTATCTGAAAATGGTCACAGAGATAAGCAAAAAATATCTGACCAGTCTACTACTTGTGTGAATGCCGCAATCGGAAAAAATAAGTTTGCACAAATATCACTAATACACATCATCATCATGGCAGGTAATAGGTCGCCAGACCTGACTTAATGCAGTATATAAGTATAAAATATCAGTGTGACATTTTTCAGTAACTTTGATGACTTATTGAAAAAAAATACAAGTCAAAGAAACATAAAAAATTATTATAGCATGTCAAGGACAGCTTAGGTTTCAGATGTCTTCACTATGCATTATTCTTTGCCACAAAAATCACTTAACTCAGCATTATCTATTGAACTATTTAAAGTCCCTCTTATCAATGGGCATCAAACAGCCATTATTGTCATCATTTTCCAATAGATCAAACGGTTATATTGCAGTTTAATAGCTGCAAGTGTAGGTTTTATGTCAAGGTCTAAATCAGCTCATAATATAAAATGAGACACCACTGGATGCGGGCTTGCGCAGGGATGGCTGAAGCTTTGGGGCTGAGTTGAGCAGTTCACATAGCCTTTGGCCATTTTCCTAATTCTTTGGGTTTTTTTGATGGCTTGATATCCAGGATAACTTAAGCATTTTCATATGTCTCCTTGCGAGTTGGGCAATTATTGTTTTACTGCATTTCGTTATTTCTGTTTGGCTGATTTTCTGGAAGGAAGTCAAGACAGTAACTTCTGAAATAACCGAAAAGTTAATTTGTGAGTGACAAATCCTGTCTCTAATATAGTATTTCTTCCTATTTAAGATTACTGTTCGCAAGATTTTACTCAAATTACATTTTGTGCTATTTTAAAGACAGCTAAATTTCATTCTACATTGAAGAGGGAAACTTAAAGGATGAACTGAATTTCCTGCAGGATGAAATTTGACGATATGAGCACAAAATGAATCCGGCTTGTCTCGATGGTGCAGTGTTACAGTAGGATAAACCAAAGCTTTCGAATCCAGTGGTGGCTTTTTCTTTTACCTTGCTTTCTGAATGTGAGCCATTGCAAATTTATTCATAGGCTGAGAACCAGCTATTACATTATATAAACCCAAAGAAACCCTTTCTAAAGGAAAGTGCATATCGCCCCCTTAATGCAAAAAGGTACCAAGTGCCTTCTTTATTCATATGCTCATGGTACCTTTTTGCATTAAGGGGACGATATGTTTTGTTTTTGAAAAAAATGAAACACATTCAATGATAAGGGGATAGAAATGCCATGACTTTGTAGCAATATCTGAATATATCTCACAGTCTGTCTCTCCATCTGTATCACTTTGTGTCTCAGCTTTTAAATTGAAGCAGTTTCAAGGATTTCACTGAATTTTACACAAAATTTTATTTATCGTAAGTTATACAGGCTAAAGTTAAAGTTCGTGCCTACGCCAACACAGTATATTATGTATCTTTGACATTGAATGCAAAGAGCAAATTACTTCACAGGTCTTTATAATCAGGACAGATTAGAGTACTTTTAAAAGTGAAATTATGTTTAGTTAAGATGTAACTTTATAAATTAGCTATATAGAATTCCATTTAAAGGGAAGTGGTGTTGAAGAGGTTTATAGGTCAGATACCACTAAATTTGTTTAACCTGCTTGGGTTTATGCCAACGAAGCAATTTCCTTTTGACAACATAGTTATGGTCATGAAATGGCTTATGGTTAATTTTAATGAAAGAATTCTAAACATTTAGATTAGAAGTGACTGTATAATATAACATAATAGTGTAATATAGCTCTTTATACAAGGTAATTTCCTAGTATGCAGAATGAATTTATGAGTTGTCATGTAAAAACCAGACCATTTTGCAAATCAGCTTTTCCGATACAATGACTGAGTAATAACACATGATGAAACTTGTATGCTGCATTGACTCGTGTGGTGAAAATTTTGCCAGTCTGTGATATAAGTGTTAGAAACTGTCTCGGTTTGCAGTTTTGGCCCTCAGCGGCAGATCTGCAATACATGACATTATAAGGCAATTCAAAAAAGAAAGGAAGTTAAAAAAGGCCTTCATGGGAATTGAAACTGCTTTTATTTTGAATAGATAAAAATGCTAAAAATACTGGTCCCAGTTTACTATGATGAATTATATTATATACTGGTACTGATGATAAACCCGGACAGATGATAAAGTCGACCACCTTGGAAATATTTGATTGCAATCGGTTATTTATAAAATTGAACACACCATCTGATAGTTTCCACTTACAACACCAACTGGTATAAACAAAAACAAAATTGGTAAATATTCTGTATAAATAAATGACTTACATAAATTTGTATAAAAAATATTTACCCAAAATTACTGGGGAAGAGGGTGTTTTTTTGCGCATGCTCACTGTCGAAACATGAAAGCCTGATATTTGTTTACTTTTCATTACTTGATCAGGAATGACTGTTGCAGCTTTTTGGGGAAAGTTTCAATATAATAATATCAAGAAAATTTTGTAAATGACAAAGTGTTCGAATTTATCATCAGTCAACGTTCATACAGTCCCCCTTTTACAGACCCCTTTCAGGGCCTCACTTCGTGGGAGTTTGCTTACTAAATATAAATTTGAATTATTTAAAGTTTTCAGCAAAGGTTAAGCTTTATTTTGATACTGACCATTGATTGCAATTTGCAGAATTAAAAAAGTTACAGGTAAAAAACTTCATTTTCTGTTCGGGTTTATCATCAGTACCAGTAGCATGTAACAAGAAAATATCAATTTCTGTGTATGAAAAGCCACATACAAGTACAGATATAATTAAACAAAGATAATTATTTCTTCATATTTGCACTGCAATTTTAAGTGGTGACCAGAACGATAAATAGTAGATATCGGAATTTTAAGAACTATGCACTAAATACAAGGATGATTGTATAGAAAGCAAATAGTCCTCTATCATTGACATATTTGGCAATAAAGTTTTGGAGTGTGGGGACGTCTTGATTCATTTTGTTGACTTATTGAGGCGACGAGGGTTGTCATGGGGTTAAACAGACCCATCAAATTGTACAAACGAAGAAAATTAAACTATAAATGACGACACTTGAGTTGTTTTAAGAGGGCGGCGACAACAATTACAAGGTTATTGAGTAGTCCTGTACATTTAGGTGAATGAGTTTATGGGAGATTTGAAAATGTATTGCTTTATTTGTATCTTCGGAATTATTTTCAAGTTAAAGAAAAAAAAAATGACGGAAAAATAGAATAATTTATAGAAATAAAAATCAAGTATATTTCTTTGTTATTTTATGTTGCTTTTCTAACGAAACGTTTTCAAAATCAGATATCAGAAATACATGTCAGTGACTTAACAGTGAGATATTGATAAATAAAGGGAGGTAATAAGAAAAACTTCATCTGATGAAACTCAGTCTTAGGTGTCTTTTGGTCAATGAACATAGTTGACATTTAGTGAAAGAACAGTTTCTCTTTTGTTTGTTTAAATCTGTAAGTTAATACTTCTAAGTAAAAAGCTGTTAGAAAATATTTTTACAAATAGTTGTATGTAAAGGGAGGTAATAAGAAATGCTTAGTTTAATGAAATTCAAACCCTCAAGTGTCCTCGAGTCAATGAGCATAGTTAACAAATTAATTGAAAGAACCTTTTCTTCAATGAGTGTTGAATATTGTTTATACTGAAGGAAACTGTTCAAAAACATTTTATAAATAGTTTACAAATAATTGGATTTAATCTGTTGACATTGGGTGGTCATGAAACCTTTGTAAATAAACATCTTTTGGAAAACCGGAAAGTACTTATAACTTCAAAGTTATTTCGAAATGCGGTCATAAGCTATATTTGAATCTGGTCTAACATAAATCCTGAATATGTCACATCAAAAAAGATATCAAAAGAAGATAAAAAGTAGTTTTGAGTCCTTTTTAGTCATAAAACTGTGAAATTCAGCATCTTTGTCACAACTGTTACATTAACTACATTATTATCTCTTCACCATCGTTATCATCATCATCATCGTTACAATCATCATCATTCAGTAAAATATCAAAGAAGATAAAAAGTAGTTTTAAGTTCTTTTGAGTTTTAAAACTGTGAAATTCAGCATCTTTGTTGCAGCTGTTACATAAACTTTATTATTATATACCTATAAAAATTCTGTAAAAAATCGGCTTGTATTTCACAATTAAATATGAACAGACAGACATAAATTCCGTATTGTACCTTTTAAATTCCGTATTGTACCTTCCGTATTGTATGCTGCCGGACTATTTTCATTAATATGCATGACCCGGCACATTTCTATAAATAGCGCATATAAAAACTGCACTAAGTTCCATTTAATATCGATAAACATTGAAGATTTCGTTCAAGAACAAAACAAGAATCAAAATGGTAAAGGTATATAATAAAAGGGTCATTATAACAGTAGCTAGATCTGGGACTTTGTATTTGGCTCTCGTTGATTTTGCAAGGTCGGATCACACTCGGCGCTCGCGCGCCTCGTGAGATCCGATCTGGCAAAATCCACTCGAGCCGAATACTGCATCCCAGATCAAGCTACTGTTATAATAACCCTATTTTATCATCTCTAACATCATCTACGTTGTCGTCATCATCATCATCATCATTATCATCATTCATTGTGTCATTATTATCCATACCATCAGATATCTGTGTATAGGAGCAAAAGTTTCAAACTACAGTGACTGTTGCATATTAGCATATATATTATTTTGCTATAAAAACTTCCGAAAATGTATGTCAGTTTGCCATAAGAATAACGATAAAAGGAATACCAGAAAAAAACAAGATTGCATTCTGGGAGTTATGATAAATGCAAAAATGTGGTATTACTAATTTTCAAAGTTTTGCAGAAAAAGAATGGTTTGCATCATTCTCTGAAATGAATGATTTTTCCAGAGGGAAATCTGAATTTACTGTTTACATAGCAATATCATGGAAAGTAAGGTTGGAAATGTTTATTTATGCCATTTGTTATACAATAAAGTGTAAGATATCACCAGAGTTTTTTGTGCAATTAGATAACCTAGTGATATAGTGTGAATCACCCAGTGTAATATACATATTTTGTAAGGTTTTACAGAATTTTTGTGTGCGAGATTTTGCTGTTTTGGTTTAGTTGCTTTGGGGATTGCTGTCTAGTGGGAGAGAGGTGGGGAAACATTATGAGAGGGCAAAGTCAGTTTGTTTTGTTGGTTTTAAGGCATGCTTCCACAATATAAGTCTTTTGGCTACTTCCCTGCTTTATATAGTGGAGGAATAGGTGTGGTAGCTTCCAGGTCACAGTTTTAGTCACATGCAGGCACTTGGATTATGAACCGCATGTCAGCATGATGGCTTCTTCAAATATCAGTGTGAGATGAGCCGGAATCCTTATAGGCAGTGGCAAGTAGCTGAAAGGCACCATAACTACACGGTCATGGAGGTCCAGGCAGATCCTTTTATAATGGTAGGGGGAATCTTTAAGCAGGATTTCATAAAAAATTGAAATAAATTAGTAAATGCAGAGCATTTTGAAAATTTACCATGTTCAAATATCAGGCTCTAATGTACCATAATTGGCCAAGTGTCCTGTGCACCTATCAATTAGTTCCAGAATCTTTCTTATCCTTTCTACATGCATTGCCCTTTAATCAGATGTTTTGTACTTTCAAATTAACAAATTTCTTTCTCAGAGAAAAAAAAATGTACTGGAACTTCAGAAGTCTGTCATTATCTGGAAAATATGCCAGCGTTTTCCTGTTTTCATTACAAGACAAAAATAATTTGACTCTGAAAAAGCAATTTTCCCTTTCCTATGTATAACCTGTGAAGTTAATTTATTTAAAGGATTTTTGTTTTGTACTAATTATTTTTGCCCTAAATCCTAAAACAGAAAACTGAACTAAATTGCCACTCATATAGTTATTCTGAGATTGTGACTGGTTAATTTGAGTTCTAAACTCTGATAATGTGTCGATAATAGCTGGTGATGTCACTAAATTGATAAAGTCTAGTAAATTTGTGTTTTCTTGATCCTGAAATAAGTTAAAATATGTTCAAAATTAAATAAAATTGTAACGATAGTAATAGCTGTTATATCATCTTGTTCGACAGTTTTGTTTATTGTTTTTCGTTTATTTCTGAACATTATTGGCTTTGAAACACTTCTTTTTTAAAACTTGCAGAAATGTTATAATTAAATTAAATAATAACAGTTCTACTCAATTTTCCAGTTTTTATGATGAATTGGTCTCTCATGATCAGATGCTTGACATATCGCTTAAAATTATTAATTGAATAATCATGTATTTAAATTTTTGCTGTGTCAGCAGTATGAATATATAAAACAGTTATCTGACAGCAAAAAACTGGAACATTTTTATATATGTGGAAAATAAGTATGATAGATTATCTTTCATTTTTAGCTCCTCTAAGTGGTACATTTCCTTTAACTTTGGTGAAGTTTTCAAGTTTTTCTTTAGCCTTACATGGAAATTAAATTACATACTTCATTTGTATGATTTTGTACTCATTATGTTTGGGTTTTTTTAAATTTGTTTATGATAGCGATTACTTTATTAATTAGTGAATAAAATTTAATGGTAATAATTCATTATGAATTGTAATTATAAAGCACAGATACTGCTTGATTTATTTTTCACATGAAATTATTCTGAGTTGCAGTGCCAAGACTTATATGAACCGTGCCATGAGAAAACAACATAGTGGCTTTGCGACCAGCATGGATCCAGACCAGCCTGCGCATCTGCGCAGTCTGGTCAGGATCCATGCTGTTCGCTAACAGTTTCTGTAATTCCAATAGGCTTTGAAAGCGAACAGCATGGATCCTGACCAGACTGCGCGGATGCACAGGCTGGTCTGGATACATGCTGGTCGCAAAGCCACTGTGTTGGTTTTGTCATGGCGTGGCTCGTATTGAGTTTTATTGCTAAAAAGATACTTTTGGTCTTAAGTTTATGATAGACTGTCAGCAGAAATATGTTGCTGTTCCTAAGACTTATAACTGAGTCTGTCTTATGTCTGGAAAGATACTGTTGGTGTTCAGTTCCAGAAATGATTCTTTTAGTCTGTTGCAGTTTGTGGCAGTATATTATTAATCCACGGCAAAGAGGCTTGCATATACAAAACAAGTGAATGTTAAGCAATATTATTTCTATAACAATAGCCAACAATGATGCGCATATTAATAAAAGCATTCTGTTGAAATTACACAGTAACATGAAAATAACGCAAGGTCTTCAGTTTTGACTTTGTACATTATATTTTTCACAGACATAGAGGAAATTGTGCTTTTGTAGTTATTGATAGAACGGAATTGCAAAATTAGAACTTCCAAGCTTTGATGAATATCATTTAATTGTGGAATATAAAAGTTAGCTTTCATTGCATTGGAATTTTGATTTTAGAGATCAATGCTCTAACTGTTTTGAAGTTGTAGAATCCTCTGCTAAATTGAAACTTTGATCTTTAAGACAATTTAATTCAGATTGTAATAGAGAGTTTGAAATTGTTTCTAATAAAGTCTTAAAAAATATCTGTCTGTAAATGTTTAAATGATGTATAAAGTGGTGTCATTTTGGCAAACATAAACACTGCATGCTTCCATTAGAAAGAAATTTGATTTTTGTGCACCCAAAGGAGAGGCCAGTTCCTGTAATAGTTACCACACTGTTTGTTATTTTGTCCGTCCTTCTATCAACAAACATTTCATACCCCAAATATGACTTGGATTATTCAGTGGATTACTATGAAACTTTACACAAATGTTAAGCATGATAAAAAACTGTGTCATGACCTTAGAGTGTTAGGTCTATATTTCAAAGGTCAAGGTAACAGGCATGGACTCAAACCCTTTAACTGAAACCTTTAGTGAGAAAAAGGGCATATCCCTTCACGTATATTTGTCGTTTACAGCCTCTAAAAAAATCTTCCACTTATTCTGTGTTCTTGATTATGTTTATATAAATTTCTAAAATCCATTATCACAATTACAGAATACATTAAACGATCGAGTTGTGTTGCAACTTAATAATTACATGTGTCCATGGTGTGTCACTGATTTCCATGGCTATACATTAGAAATTATTAATTCCATTGCGACATTTATATCTAAATCTTTTGATGTCAGGATCTGTAATTTAGTAATGAAGACTTTAACAATAATTTTGATTTTCATAAAAAAACTATTGAAACTAATTATATAAGCATATGGTATAATAAATGCCTGACACAATCAAAAAATGGTATGAAAAATACCAGAATTCATCTACGGGATACATAATAACAAACAACTCTTTACTTATCTGTGTTTTATGTAGGGAGAATCAATGTTAATTTTCCTGACAGTTAATAATTGGGAATGATTGCATTTTTGTCATTTATTTTCAGTGTTCATTAATATTATCATATATGCATTTTCATCAAAGAAAATTTTAACAAATGATCATTTTTTAAGTCATTTTCTAACATTTTGCTTACAAATTATTGCATTAACATTTTTTTTGGCTTTTTTTAACCCCGTTTTATCAAATTTCTCTTACAACTTCATTGTGGGCATTTGCACAACTTCTGTTGCTTAGTTTTCTTCAAGTTCTTAAATGCATTTTTGTTCCAACATTCATAGATTTTCAGCTCCATGTACAGGGCATTTCTACCAACTCCATTGCTTTTCTGAATCGCTACCAGTTAACCTGTTCTCTGTAATAACTGCCAACTTCCCCACATGAATCAGAGGTGAGTGACTAATGATTTCAGACATGTCATTTATCAATAGTCAACGGAGAACATAAGCCCCGTCCATAAGATCGAACACACGACCCCATGATCCGTAGATCGACGCTCTACCTACTGAGCTAAAGATGGACTAGTATCCCAATATATCGCTTACTACTCAGTGTTACTAATTTTTTTATTTCCCCCCAGGAAGATTGTCTTTATTACCATTGTATTGTCATAGCATTGTCAGTGTATGGAAGTTTGTTTCCAGTTTAGTGTCAGTATATATTTTTTTCTATTTATCCTTATTAATGTTTAATATGAATTTTAATGTGACTTAAAACCTTCATTTGCTTGTGACTCAATTTTAATACAAATTCAGATTTGCAATATTTCAGTTATCAATAATATAATATTGAAACCAAAGGAAATTTGACAAAGATTATGGTAAATCTGCAAGTTTAATTTTACAGGGTAGCGAAAATACATGACTTTTAAAATTTCTGTATCTGTTTAGCAAAAATACTTGTTGCGGACAGAATCTGTGTTACAATGAAAACAAGTAACTGTATAATGATGAAAAAGTACCTTTACAATGTGCCCATCAGTGCTGGAAAACTATTGAAAACTGAAAATAGCTTTGGAGGGAAAAATGCAACACTTGGCCATTTTGATAAGGTGTCTTGTAATATTTGTTTTGTTGTGAAAATTGCTAAGATGGGTATGTTGCCAGTGTATTGCCATTGTGTAGCCAGTGTATTGTCAGAATCTGCTCTGAGTAAATTTATATCCAATGTACTGTCAGACAGACAGCCAATCCATACAATATTGTCATTTATGTAATTTTTATCTCGATTATTCAAAGAATAGAAGTTATTGGACATGCCCCTGTGTTTTTTTTTTTGTTTTTTTTTTACAAAATTACAGATTGAAACTAATTACACACTTGTTCAATGTCATGACCTGACATGTACTAAGCAGGTCCCATAACTATACTTTTTTCCAAAATTAAGCCCCTTTTTCCACATAGCATTTTTTGCTTAAGTTTTTGTATGCAAGCTGGTATCTCAGTACTCATTCAATTCGATTATAGAAATTATGTTTTTTATTTCCAGTTTCTTGCCATTTTCCTGCCAGATTTCTTCCAGACACTGGAAACAAGCTGACAATATTGTCAGTGTGTTTACATGCTGATTGTTATGAGCCAGTTTATTGTCATATAGTTTGCAGATTATTCCCAGAAACTGGAAATAATATGGAAATAGTGTCCATATTATTTTCAGCTAAACTTTTTTTCTTGGAAGTTTGTTCCCATATAGGAGTCAGATTATTTCCAGTTACCTTTTTTTTTGACAGACTGTTGCCAGATCATTGACAGTTTTCCTTGCAGCTTAATGCCAGCTTGTTTCCATGTTTCGTTTTCGTAAGGGACCAGTGGCATCTCTAAAAAAAATCTTCATTTCATTCTTTGTTCTGATTATATTTATAAACTTTTTATAAATCATTCATCACAAATCACATGAAAAAAGCTTACTAAGCGAGTATGATAGTCTGTGTTGGAAAGCGTTAATATATTACATGGCGCGGAGTGTCCAAAAACATGATTATAGTGGCTATATATTAAGGCAAACTTCATCGTTAATTTCATTGTAGCGACATATTTATCTAATAAATCTTCATTTGATGTAGCAGGGATCTGTAATTTAGAAAGATGGATAGCGACTATATATACATATAATAGTATGATCTAATACATAAAACCTATAAACGTTTATAGCATATGGTACTAATAACATGCTGCTATAAATAAAATTGAAGTCATGAAAAAAACGCAGAATTCATTTTAGGGAAATAATAAATTAATCATACTATCTGTTTTGATGTAGGGAGAATCTTGTTAATGTTCCTGATAAGTTAATAATTGGGAATGGAATTTGCATTTTATTGCATTTCTATGCACAGATTTCATTATAAGTATTATCATTATTATGCATTTTCTTCAAAGAAAATTTCTGAACAACATTATTGCATTTTTGTCGCAGTTCATTTTCTTAAGCATTTTCTTCACAACTTCCATTGCATTAGACATTTTCTTTTACCGAGGCATTTTTTCATAACTCCTGTTATGTAGTCAAATTTTCTTCACAACTTCCATTGCTCTAAGGCATTTTCACCACAACTTCTGTTGCATTAGGCATTTTCTTCACAGCTCTCATTACATATGCATTTTCTTGTAACTCCCATTACATTACATAGCAGTTTGTCTTCACAACTCCCATGACAGAGGCATTTTTCTTCACAACTTCTATTTCATAGGCTTTTTCTACATGGACTCTTGTTACACTATTAGTGTTACATAAAAACTTGCTATCTGCGGAAGGTGAAAGACCTTTTGAGTAATTTTATATTTTTCTTACAATCAAAAATGACTGAAGTGTTGGGTTACGACATCTTCAATTTTAATGTTCATTTGTCTATGTTTTTATCTTTGACTTTAATTTTGGACAAATTTTATTTTTCATTTCTTCTGAACGGTACTCTGACAACTAAATTCTGTTTTACTGACAACGGCAGGACACAAATGTCCTGAAAAAGACTTTAGTGCAGATACCTCATCAACAAACTTTATACATTTTGAAGGGCACATGCTGAATATGCAGGTTGTAAGGCAATGTTTTTCGATCTAGGACGACTTTTTTCCGTACTTGTAAAATGTAAAATTAAATAATAAGATATATTACTTGTGAAACCTACATACCCAGAATTCCCTGTAAAAATGGAAGTGTCTTCCAACATTTGTTTTAATTTCGGAGTATTGTCAGTTGCAGAAAATTGAATCAAGATGTTAAAATTAATGTTTTCCCTGATATTTTTCCAGATATTTTTTAGGCAGGAATAGATCTGAAGGAGTTATACTGGATTATAACCAGAAATTGATTGACACTAGGCATCTTTCTTCTTATGCTGTACCAGACAGTAATACTTCTAGTACTTTGATACCACTCAAGTGTTTTTCGCCCACCTGCCAAGGCATGCCTTTCATAACAGAGGCTTTTATTCAAACAGGTTTATTTTTTGGCCCAGGCGGTAACATGACTGTTTTATTGCAGAATTTACTAGAGGAGATAGTTTCACAGTTGGTGGGTTGGTGGTTTTTATGCCCTGGTCATTTGAAGGTTAAAGCCTATAATGAATACATCAATCATATTCTATCATAGAGGAAAATAAAACTGACAACAGAGTTTTGAAAAACAAAAAAAAAGAAATATATTTTTCCTCTTCTCAGTCACTCAAAAGTTTTACCTGCTTTTATCTTCCTTGATCGTCAGTATATGGGTGTCATTAGATGAAGTCTTGTTCTTGAAGAAAGGGTAAATTGTATTCGGCTAAGCACTTTGGAATTCCAAAGAATGTAAACTCAAATAAAGCGACCAGGTTCTATTTTCTTTCAATACAGGTCACTAGCCACTCACTGATATTAGTTCAAGCCTTGTTTGGGCAGAATTTTATTGTGAGGAAACCAGTCTCAGATTCTAGCATTTGATTGGCTAATTTTTAGCTCAGTCAAGAAATTGACCAATAACAAAGCTGTATTTTTTGTCTGGTCCCCAAACTCAGTTTTTTTATTACCTTGGACCTGCCTTGTGAGCAGAAGTGTCTGAAATAATGAAAGGAAGAGAATGCTACTACTCAGGTTAAGCTTAAAGTTAAAAGGTTGTCAGATAGCCTTAACTGTCCCATGATTTCCTAATACTGAACACCATCTTATTCATTTTATGAAATATAAATAGAAAGCATTTGTTGTTGTATTTTCAGGTCCATATAGAAGTTATTGACATCAACGACAATGTGCCGTTATTTGAAAGTACACATTACGAGGGGAGTTTTCCGGAGAGCTCACCAGTTGGTATGACATTGCTGAAGGTCACGGCAACCGATGCTGACAACAACATGCTCAGATACAAATTGCCAGACTGTTGTAACTCTGCCTCTACCCGAGATCTGTTTGCTGTAAATGCCGAAACTGGTAAGAAAACTGATTTTGAGGTCAGTGGGTCAAAGGATATGATTGGGGCCTCCGTGGCCGAGTGGTTAAGGTCGCTGACTTCAAATCACTTGCCCCTCATCGATGTGGGTTCGAGCCTAACTCGGGGCGTTGAATTCTTCATGTGAGGAAGCCATCCAGCTGGCTTACGGAAGGTTGGCAGTTCTACCAAGGTGCCCGCTCATGATGAAATAATGCACGGAGGGGCACCTGGGGTCTTCCTCCACCTTTAAAGCTGGAAAGTCGCCATATGACCTATCATGTGTCGGTGCGACGTTAAATCCAACCAAAAGAGAAAAAAAGTTAAGATTACAACTGCAAAACTGAGCTTGGTGATTTATACACCAGTTGAAACAATTCTCTTTAAGGGGTGGAATGTCTGACTCTTAAATCAGAGGTTGTATGTTCAAATCCTAGATTGGAAATGGTTTGTGGCCACTACAGTCCCTTACTTAGGCGTGAGCGCTGAGGCAGAATTTAATTGAAATTGACATATGTTTTATATTTTGTGTTTAATACTTTCCCAATTTAAATTTTTTGCATATATATTGACAAAGGTTTGATAAATGTCTCCCATCTATCAAAACAGTTTTTGTTAATATGTAAGTTCATGATAGAAAATTGCACTTGTTTTAGGCCAGTGAAGTCTAGACAAAATTAATACATGTTGCAGTGTGTTTCTCTTCAAAACAGAAAAAAAAATCCCTTTGATGTATAATGTATCAACGAAAATGCAAACTGTGAAATGAAATATAATTATTATCATTCAGCGAACATGAATGCCGATTATTTCACACATTTTGCCACGGATTTATATCAAAAGATCATAAAATAAAACAGATTTATACCAAAAGGCCATAAAATAAAACACTGCACTTTTTTTCGTTGCACTTTTTGCCCATATCAGATCAGGGGTCAATGAAATTTGAGTGCCTTCTTGTCTGTAGGATGTTGCAAAGAATTGATGTGGAATTAATTGCTTCTTATGTAATTTAGATGTCTCCCTTGATAAGATATTGAAGGCATTAAAGGTATTAAGTACTTTAAAAGCAAAAAAGCTATGTAAGCTTTTATATATATTTGCATAGGAATTCATTCATTTTTTTGTAGAATTTATTCATAACACCATTGACAGTGATGATTTTATGGCCCAAAATACAGTCGGGAATTTTAAAGGAAAACAGCACTAAAAAGGATTGTTACACCAACTTAGTGGTTAAATCATCGTTTGCTTTTTAGCTCATCTGATTTTTTGAAAAAAAATGATGAGTTATTGTCATCACTTGAGCGGTTGTCGGCGTCGGCGTCGGCGTCGGCGTCGGCGTCTGCGTCGGCGTTGCCTGGTTAAGTTTTATGTTTAGGTCAGCTTTTCTCCTAAACTATCAAAGCTATTGCTTTGAAACTTGGAATACTTGTTCACCATCATAAGCTGACCCTGTATAGCAAGAAACATAACTCCATCTTGCTTTTTGAAAGATTTATGGCCCCTTTTGTACTTAGAAAATATCAGATTTCTTGGTTAAGTTTTATGTTTAGGTCAACTTTTCTCCTAAACTATCAAAGCTATTGCTTTGAAACTTGGAATACTTGTTCACCATCATAAGCTGACCCTGTACATCAAGAAACATAACTCCATCTTGCTTTTGCAAGATTTATTGCCCCTTTTGGACTTAGAAAATCAGTTTTCTTGGTTAAGTTTTATGTTTAGGTCAGCTTTAATCCTAAACTATCAAAGCTATTGCTTTAAAACTTGCAACACTTGTTCACCATCATAAGTTGACCCTGTACAGCAAGAAACATAACTCCGTCCTGCTTTTTGCAAGATTTATGGCCCCTTTTGGACTTAGAAAATATCAGATTTCTTGGTTAAGTTTTATGTTTAGGTCAACTTTTTCTCTTAAACTATCAAAGCTATTGCTTTGAAACTTGCAACACTTGTTCACCATCATAAGCTGACCCTGTACAGCAAGCAACATAACTCCATCCTGCTTTTTGCAATAATTATTGCCCCTTTTGGACTTAGAAAATCATTTTCTTGGTTGAGTATTATGTTTAAGTCAACTTTTCTCATAAACTATCAAAGCTATTGCTTTAAAACTTGCAACAGTTTTTCACCATCATAAGTGGACACTGTACATCAAGAAACATAACTCTATCCTGCTTTTTGCAAGAATGATGGCCCTTTTTAGACTTAGAAAATCATGGGTAGGACAATATTTCTATTACACTAAAAAAAATCAGATGAGCGTCAGCACCCGCAAGGCGGTGCTCTTGTTTAAAAGTGCAATGGAAATAATATCTCGAACTATTTTAGATATCAATAATAATTCTGCTACCTTACATAACGCTGTTTGTTAGTTTGTTTTGGATTTAGTGGCGTTTTTCAACGGTATATCAGTTATTTAACAGCGGGCAGTTAACCTAAACAGTGTAGCCTTATCATGCTGGACATGATTGATTCTGCCTTTGCGACCAGTGCAGATCATAATCAGCTTGCACATCCATGCAGTCTGATAGTGATCTCCACTGTTCGCCATTCAGTCTGTATCTTATTGGTATGCACCCCTTTTTTTTAACAGTTAAGTGCTGTTGATATTGAAAGATGGATCAGTCCATTTTAGAAATTTATCAGGCTAAGGGTTAAAGAATTATTTACTGTAGTTTTCTGACAAGTCCTTGCTTTGCAGTATTTGCTGACCTTTGAAAAGCTATGAAACATGTAACAATTGTTTCATTTCAGGTGAAATTTTTGTCAAGAGTTCGCTTGACCATGAGGTTGCCATGCAACACAATTTGACAGTCATGGTGAGTGACCAGGGTATGAGTCCAAACCGTAACTTTACTAGAGTTGCAATCAAGATCTTGGATCACAATGACCACCAGCCGGTGTTCCTGTCGAACAAGTTCCGTGGAAGAGTGTTTGAGACTGCGGCTGTTGGAACGTCCGTTGTTCAAGTAATGGCCGTAGATGAAGACAAGGGACATAATGCGGAGTTGACATACTCAATAGTATCAGGTAAATAGTTGCACAGTCTGAACTAATTGGTGTCCAGTCCTTTACATATGCTGAAATAAATTGGTAGGAACCAGTCAAAATTTCCATGTCAGTAATTTTTTTAGACGCACAAATATTTCCTGATTACCAAAATCAGAGAAATGACTTGCAACTGAAACTGGTCCAAAAAAAAAAGTCAATTAAGCATGTACAGCAATGAATAAGAATAGCAGGCCTGTCAACAGAATCTATATAGTTAGTAACACCAGTGATATTTTATTTTGGGACATGTTACAATGTTGGAACTCAGTGAAGGTGAATCATATCAAAAGCCATTTATTCATAATTCATCGAAGCTGTGATAAATCAGCACATCTCAATTTTCAGCACATCTCAATTTAAATGCCAGCTCAAAACTTATATTACCAATTTTTACATGACTGATTGTATTTTGATTGGTCTTATTGGTGTCTATCTTTATATAATAAATATTTACTTTTTCATAACAATCTTCTAAATCTTCGTCATTTCTGTTATCAATTTTTCAATTTACATTGCTTCAGTAAAGAGATGACAAAGGGATTTTTTTTTTTACTTTTTAATCATTTTAAAGTAGGTGGAGTTTTATATTTTAAACTGTCTCCACAAAGGATGTAAACATAGTGACAAAAAGTAATTAACTGCATTATTAAAGCAACAAAACCAAATATTTACAGTTTATTACCATTCATCAAAATGTTTCCTTGGTGACGGCGACATGCTTTATATTAATAAATATCAATTAAGTGCAGTTTAATAGAACTTATAGCGAATAGTGTAAGAAATGTGTATATAAATTATATAAAAAGATGTAGATGGCTCAACTTCCCATATCAAATTTATGCTCCTTGATAATGTAGGGTTACAAAAAATTCATGACTTTGTAATTACCAGTGGTGCGAACTAATTTAACAGCCCATTTAAAGTGAATGTGCATATTTAGACAAACAAAAACGCCCAAAATGAACTATTATTTGATTTCAATAGACCAGTATATGCCATTTAAGTGTTCGTCCCGTTACGTAATTTACTGTTCCTTGATTGTTTTCTTAATTGCCGAAATTTTTATTTGACGAATTCATGTAACGATTATTTTTCAAAGCGAACAAAGCATGTACTGTTACCCGTACATCATAGATTTTATCGCAAGATCGTTATCTTAAAATTTTGCGCTGCAAATGTTGTTTTGCACCCATAAAGTAAAAATAAATAAAAAATTTGCATTTTGTTTCTTTTACTCCATTGTTTGGTATATAATTACATCCAGTACAATTTACATGCTCTAGTTTTAAACTCGATACATCTTGATCGAAATGATAAAGAAAGAATTTGTAAGAGTTGAATTTTTGCAGTAATTTAATATCAAATTATTATCGGAAACTGATTTCGGTCATGATGTGCACGTTTTGGAACGTACTGGTGTTACTTGCAAAAATTGAATTCATTTAAGACATCATCTGAAAGTTTATTGCATTTTTTCATGCAATTAATTGAAATTCAGTACGTGATTAGAAATTTTAATATTTTTGCAGCAGTAGTGATACTGTGTAATGCTGGGAAAAAATGTTCTTTGATCAGTTTGTTTAAGGAAGAATAACTGATGACTTGGTTTGATAAACAGAAGATTGTTTGCCAATAGTAAAAAAATTATCATGAATGTTAATAGACATCAATTTTAATGAGTTTAGTGTTCAAAATGTAATACAAAATAAAAAAATGATGTTTACAGAGGCTAGATAAAAATCAACGGCACAAAATAATCTTGCAAAAAAGTATAACACTTCAGTACATTTGTTAAGACGGGGACAAAAAAAAATTTTTTTTGAAGTGGTACCAAGTAACTGTCATTATTAAAGGGATATATTCTGTGGCGGCGACACTTTAGATATTATTATACAACATTGATAAGATTTACAGCCCTATTAATTCTGTGAGACGTAGATGTTCATGCGAGATAACTCTCAACTTTATCATTGACACTTTTTAGGACGTGAGACAAAAACAAATTTTTAAATTATTATGAAGTTTTTTATCGAACACAATTCATTTTATGTAATTGTAATGAAACATGCATTGTTGTGTATTTTGTTTGTTATCTACTTGGCTTGACAGTTGAATAAGTGCAGTTTAAATCAGCAGAAACTAGAACAAAAACATTTTATGAATGAAACTTGAAATGTGATTTAAAAGCATTCAAATCGGCCAATAACGTTATATGATATCTGTTATCGTGTTGACATAATGCACTCAGTGGACTTTATTGCCAAGTAAGCAATGTTTACAGTATATTATGCATTTTATCTAATCAATGGAACCAAAATATATTCACCGTGCTGTATTTTTCTTTAACCTTTAGCATGCTAGATAAATTGTCGTCTGCTGGAAATGTCGTCTGCTAAAATTGTAAAGTTCATTAAATTTGCTCCAAAATTGGAAGAAATATTGTCAGAGTAGCAAACAACTTGGAACCTGATCAGACGCCGATTAATCGGCGTCTGATCTGGTTCCAAGCTGTTTGCAAAGGCTGTTAAATTCGCCTGCAGCAGGCTAAGGGTTAAGAAACCTGTCAACTCAAACATATATGGAATGTCTCAAATACTTTATTTTCTATTATTTTATCAGTCATTTGAGAATTAGTGTCACATTTTGCAGTATCTTTTACAGAAACCTCTGAATGGTTCAGACTTTCAGATATTTAGTTATAACTGTTAAGATTGATTTAAAACAAAAAAGAAGAAACAAAGACACTTTACAATTTTTCAAGGTCAAATAAACAAGGTTATATAACTGTAAGGTTATTTAGAAAAGAGCGTTACAATAAGTTTAAGATGCATGCATGCCTGGTTAATGGTCTAGCTCTTCGCAAACAGACAGCCTGGTTCTTTAACATGCAGATACACACATAGCTGTCTTTTCTGGGAAGAATCAGTACTTGCCTTGAGACACTCAAGAGAGCATTTCAGAAATTTCCAATGCTTTGATTAGGTTTTAATCCTCAGACCTCTGGATTGACAAACTAGACCATGAGGCCACCCATAAAGTTCAGAATTGGGTCTGGATAGGGAGAGATATGGCAAGTTGGGCATTTGGGAAATTGTCTACTCAGTCATTCGTAAAGCAGTGGGCGTTGTATGTATAAACGCCCTAGAAATAAAAGGTCATGAGTGAAATTCTACTTTTGAATCTCATTGAAACTGTTCAAATCTATATTGTAAGTTTGTAGCAGTTACAACTGTATATATCTGGGATGCCGATATACTATACATTTAAGTTGATAACTACGGTATCACACAGTGTGAATAACTATATCAGAAGTAGGTATCAATTAATTACAATGGCTTGTTTGTTGTTGCACTACTGAAACATTTTTTGGTTGAAAAACCCAATAATCAAAAACTAGTGAACCTTTTCAATTTTTTTTTAGGGTTAATTAATTAAAGAACACACATTATCGACTGTGTGTTTTGTGTTAAGAATTTTGTGGCAACATTTCATGGATATGCATAATTAATGACCAAAAAGCATGCAATATAATCCTATTGTAGTGGTAGGTTTTGAAAGCCAAAATTTATGAAATCTGAGAAATTTATTCCCCCCAGTGGTTTGTATTAGAGGTCTGGGGGGTGGGGATGGGGTACTGGTAGTTTAATCATCACTTTTTTCAAGATTTTAATGAGCTGGTCACTGTAAATTATGATATAAATTGTTGAATAGTAGAGCTTTGTTAAAATGTTTTAAATGTAGGCCGTTGTTGTAATACAGGCAAGATCTTTAAAGTTTTTTGTTTAAAAAGTGGGTCAGTTTTCTTATATTAAAGTATCCATTTATATTATTTCGGATTTTTTTCAGTTGATTAACAAATAAGCATGACATAGTGTAAACATTTTTATATTGCATTTTTGCCAAAATTAGATATTGTTTTTCTGTCTTTTTTTGTTTTTTGTTTTTTCCTTATAATTGTTTCAAGCATTAGATCTGAAGTAAAACATGATATCATGGGGAATGGCAAAAAGATTTATTTTTGTAAAAAAAAAATTAAATTCTTAAAATAGCCTGAAAGCAAAGAAAATCATGATAGATGGAAGAAGGAAGTCGACATTGATACTGTGGTTATCGGCTCGGGTTTTGTTGACATTTTAACAGTTTTATCCTGGTTAAATAATTTTTTGACTTTTAACAACCATATTTAAAGCACCATTTTGCTTATTGGCCAAAGTTCTCTACCACCTAGTAGCTGACATCTTAAATTGATAAGCACTGCCTACACTCTAAAATCAAATATGGAAAACAATACGGGAGCTATGACGGATCCTTGGCTCACTCCCCTACTGATCTATTGTTACACCAGGGATGATTGATGGCCCATTGTTGGAGTCTGACTGCTAGGATATTATGCGAACAATTGGGGGCGGATACCCTGATTTAAGATATCCCCTTCGAGACATCTGTGACGTTTAAAAAAGAAGTGTTCAGATTTGAGTGGTGAGATCATTTTTGGTTTGTACATGAAGAAGAATGAGCAACTAGGGTCTTTTGTTCTCTTTTAAGTTGACTGTGTTTGCTTGGCAAACTCGATAAAATCTCCATAAAGTTACATTTTATATTACCATTGTTCAAAGCCTGTCCATTAAACCCAGTACGGCGAGGGCAGATCCATGTATCGCAGGTTCATGTGCTCAGTCAGCTGACGAAACATATGTTCTCTGTGACTATTTGACTAAAGATACATTGTGTCTGAAATCATTCGTCCCCCACCTCAGATTCATGTCGAGAAGTTGACAGTTACTTGTGGAGAACAGGTAAGTACTGGTACAGAGTCCAGGGACACTGGTTAGGTAAACTCTTTGTTGTTACATAACTGAAATACATGTACTGATAACAAAAAAAGATGCTGAACCAAAGAAAAAAAAGCAGGTTCTTTTTCACACGGTGTTAACCTTGATTAAACATACAACAAGCCATTTGGGGGGTGGGGGTGTTGATCAATTTAAAATTGTATGCCGAGACCACCACTGCAGGATCTTTGTCATCAAAAAACGGCAAAAAAAAAAAATGCAATAAACGGCAACAAAACCTGGCTGATTTGATAATCGGTTTCATTTAACCCATGATAGCTCTCAATTACATGGTTACTTACCTGCGTAAATTTGAAAATTACCACATTTTATACAATTGAAGCAATTCAATAGTGTATAAACATACGCATTTCCATTTAGGATGAAAAACTCTACTGTTCTCAGATCTGTAAAAGCAGAACGCGTCCTGTCTGCCGTGTCAAATTTCTGTATCATTACGTGGAGAAAAGACAACAGGTCTCTTGGCGGAAATACAATATGTAATATTTTAAAGAGAGATATCAGTTTTATGCAAGATTATATTGTTGCATATATGAATCAATCATTCTATTCTTTTTACATCATCATGTTGAAGAAAACGTCCATATTGCGTAATTTAAGTGTCTTTGATTTCACTGAACAAAGAAATGTATTTAGATCAAGCCTCATTTGCATAATTGCGATATTTAAACTTTAACAAAAGAGATTATGAAAAGAATATCAAATAGCCAAAAAAACGTAATGTTTCAGAATATGAATAAAGACCAACCGTTATAATACCACAGATTTAAAATATTTCTTCGTTTTTATAAAGAAAAGAGTGTCATATATTGAAATATTATGTAAGAATCGGGTCATTTTTCGTTTCTCAAATTTCAGGTGACATGATCATTTTCCAAAATTATAATAATGCAAGGCTGATGTAACTAAAATATTAAAATTAATGCAGACTTTTCGCTTTTTTATAAAACAGTAATAACGACACTGAATGACTTTGCACTCCCATGTTTTGCGCTAACGACTAGCTTTAATACCATATACTCCTGTTTAAACTCTAATTTGAGGTGAACAGTTTAAAAAGAAAACATTTAAATGTAAATTGAACAGTATTCAATCATTATGGGAAAATAAGATGGACTTTATTTGAGTGGACCAAGGAAGCACATATGAGAAATTACTACCATTACCAGTTCTGTGACAGGAGTTTGTTCCTGTTTGAAAGTAAGCATATATGAGGATGTCAGAAAAACACATTATCTCGACATGCAAAAAAACCCCCTTAGATGAAAAGATTGATGTTTTTAACCCTTACCGTGCTAAATTTCAATAATGGACTGGTCTATCTTCCATTTTGGGCTACACCATTTATCATTTGAAGGGGTGTTTACAGAAAATTTACTGACTGAATAGCGAAAAGTGCAGACCATAATCAGACTGCATGGATGTGCAAGCTGATCTTGGTCTACACTGGTCGCAAAGGCAGAATCAATCGTGTCCAGCATGGTAAGGGTTAAAAATGCTTGTTTTTGACTTCATATTCTTTATTTGTTAATGTATTAATTTCATGGTTGGTGTGTATAGATACAGACAATTTCTTCTCGGTGTTTTCTCTTCTCAATGTTATCGGATAAATAATTATCATCAATTACAAAGGGTAGCTTCACTTTGAAGTATTATCTATGTACTGGTATACATCATACACAATCCTCTAATGTTAAAGCCTTAATCTTTCAACAAAAAAAGACCTAAAAAAACATCAGTCTCGGCTTTTGACAATATTTCTAGCTTTGATGATAACTTGATATATGTACACATTAAAGACGTACAGTTATGATGAAAGCTTTGACAAGTGTAGCTGAAATGGTAAATGATTTTATTTTTTTTTACAAACACGGAGATAGTATATGTTTTTAAGATTTCAGCAATTTATATAAATATGTTTTTTATTTTTGGCTGAACATCAAAACTTTTATTGAATCAGTGCAGTAAGGTGTATGGGAGAGTAATAAGAAATGAAGATGACTTCTTCATGTTGTTTTAGTTGAGGTGACCCGGCTCGGTAGCCTAGTGGTAGTGCGTCGGCTTTGAGTGTGGACGGACATGGGGTTTAGCAGACATGAAATTAACCCTTACCCTGCTGGTGGCAAGTGATTCTGCCTTTGCGACCAGTGCAGACCAAGATCAAGCAGTCTGATCATGGTCTGCACTGTCCACCATTCAGTCAGTATCTTTTTGGTAAGCACCCCTTTTCACAGTTAATGGTACTGTCCAAATTGAAAGATGGACAAATTCATTATCAAATTTTAGCAGGGTAGGGTTAACAGTCTTTCGTTTATCTACTTTCAGGAAATGTTGGCAGTGTCTTCTCTATTGACAGCATGCTCGGGACAGTTACTGTTGCTAAGGAACTAGATAGAAACAACAAGCCTCATTATGAGTTAGTTGTCATGGCAACTGATAGGGGAGACAACCCAATGTCTAATACAGCAACTGTCATCATTGATGTTACTATTTCCGACAACGCTCCCCCAAAATTTGACAACCTTGAATACATGGCTGAGCTGCACGAAAACCAACCATGGTTTACGAATGTTTACACTATCACTGCCAACTGCCGATCAAGTGTCATCTATACTATTGTTGCCGGGAATGAGAAAGGCATATTTGCAATAAATCCGAACTCCGGTGTTGTTTATACAAAGAAGTCTGTGGATTATGAAACTGATGAGACCTTCAACCTTACGATCAAAGCTACAAGTATTATACACTCATCAGCCGAGACAAATTTGCATATTCACATTATCGATGAAAATGACAATGCCCCAGAGTTTATTCAGGAAGAGTACATTGGAAATGTAACTGAATCTGCCAAAGCTGGTACTATTGTTCTAAATGCCACTGGTGAACCACTAGTCATTCTCGCCACTGATAAGGACTCTGGTCTGAATGCTGTACTGATTTATGAAATAAGAGATGACTATGCCAAGAGCTACATTACCATCGATCCCAATACTGGTGCAATAAGAACTGTATCAGAATTCGACCATGAAGAGATGAACAAAATTGAGTTTTCCGTAGAAGTCTGGGATATGGGAAAGCCGCAGCAGAGGACAAAGTTTCCCGCCAAAGTCATTTTATACATTAATGATGTTAACGATACCCCACCAAAGTTCTCGGAAGATAGTTATAGCGCTGAAGTGTTGCTGCCGACGTACAAAGATGTCATTGTCATTACTGCTGATGCTTATGATGAAGATACTGGAGTCAACTCAAAACTGAAATATTCTATAATTGAAGGAAACGATGATCATAGATTCAGGATAGACAAAGACACTGGGTCTATTTACATTGTCAATGAATCTAACATGGCTGACAAATACAAGCTCAAAGTTCAAGTTGAAGACGGCATTTTCAAAACGGCAACTGACGTATTTGTATCGGTATCGCAACCAACAAGCAGTCCTTTCACATTTACTCATGAAGTGTATGAAGCAAGAGTTATGGAGAACCATGCAATACTGGACACTCTCACAGTAGTTCAGGTGGAAAACCGAGGCTTGAATCAGCAGTTCTCATACAGTTTACTCAATGGCCGCAACAAATTTGAAATCGGCTTTACTTCAGGTGTTGTCACAACCACAGGTGTTGCATTTGACAGAGAAGAAGTCAACATCTACAATCTAGTTGTAGAGGTGAGTATAGTTAATGGCAAAAAATCATAAATTACAAATTTGTTAAATTCTTGATTACTTTTTACTTACTTTTTTCCCCCTAAAAAGTCGATAATAAATGTGTTACATTTTCAATTTTCTTTTTGTACCTTTTTTTTGTTTTGGCTTAATGCACAGCTTGACCCCCTAGTTAATTTAATTTGCACAAGATGAATAGCCCATCACCAAGACATAATTAGAGTTTTTTTTATATATTCATTAGATGGTTATTTGCTGCACAAAACAGCTCTGCATGGAAGATGTTTAATATGTTATATCATGTCCAAAGTGAAGATATTTATCATGTCCAAAGTGAAGATATCATGAATGTTTCAATAAATGGAAAAAATGTAATTTTAGGTTCGAGGAGAAACTGCACAAGGACTGCAGAGGGCACATGCATTGGTCAAGGTCACAGTGGAGGATGAAAATGACAATGACCCAGTGTTTGTCCACCAGCCGTATCATGCTGTCCTGGTACATGACTCGGTTCTTGGACATGTTGTTAAACAGGTTTGTCTGTGTTATTGAAATGAGTTTGTTTTCTTCCCGTGTTGTTCCTAATGATAATTCAAGGTCGTGGTAGTAGATTACGTTTCAGAAACCAAAAATGAGCAGACTGTAACGATGAAATGCATTTCCTTGTATAGGAATGCCACCTTATTTATCATTATATAATTTTTTTTAATGAGTTTGCTGGCAAATTGTTATTTTCGCTACATCACTGTAGGGGGGAGAAAAACGTATGTGACTGTCTTTGGGAAGCAAACTGCAATGCTTGACTGAAAACTGCTAAATAAGTTTAGCTTAACATGCGAAAAAGCGTGTTAAATTTTAACAGGAGCTGCACAAATCTGATTATTAATCAAAGGGAAGTAACTGCTCAAAAAAAGTATAATCACCCCCATAATGCTTGATAATTCGTCATAAAAAGCTTATTTCCCCTAATTAAGATGTGTATGTAATCCAAAAAGATTAAACTAACTGTAATGGACATATATTATATATTGATAATAGGTGACAGCAATTGACAGAGATGCTGGCCAGTTTGGTCGTGTGACTTACAGTGTGAAAGGTCGTGGTGACCTTGATGACAGGTTCGCAGTTGACCCAAAAACAGGAAAGATAAGCGTGTTCAGAACTTTGACCACTGCAGACATTGGCAAGGAAATTGTACTGTCTGTAGCTGCAGCAGACGGAGGTAAATTTGAGACAGTCAAAAATTAATAATGGTCTTTAAGAATTCATTTGAAAAGCTGTGCAAGGGGGCAGAGTTTTTAAAAAAAAAATTTTATAATTACTTATTAACATAAAAAGAATTGATGCCTGTATACTACACATCAAGAAGGCCGCTGTTTGCACAATTCCATTCTGCATGTTAAAGAAACATTTAGTAATTATGAAACCAGTCTTTTCTTTCATAGCTTATCACCTGAAATGATTTTAACTTCTCAGTTAATATGTACCAATGTCAAGGCTCTTGAACTTTGCTGCTGCAACAGAAACTGTCAAGGGCATTATATATTTCTCATTTTAACTTGCAAGAAAACATTTTAAGGCATATAATTTTTTAAAATAACAGTAATTCCACTCGATGTGGAAAACTGTGCAAGTGAAAGAAAGATATGAGGTTCATTTTGCGCACATTCTGTAACCGTTTCAGCTTGTTAGTTTTTAATTATATCCCATGATTGATTAATGTTACTATGTTTTCGATCTTTGTATATTTTAGGCTCACCATCCCACAGTTCTGAGACAACAGTAAAAATAACAGTTATTAGCAAGAATTACCCAGTGTTTGACCAGCAAGTATACCGTGCTACCATACCCGAACATTATCCAGTCGGCTCCTCAGTTGCTAGCATGACCGCTAATAGTCCGACGGAAGATAAATTGATCTACACGATTATAGATGGTGATCGTTATGGGGACTTTGACGTCGATTTTAATATCGGTAGGTTTAGTTTCACAGTCAATAATATTATGCTTCTCAAAAAGTTTTATTTCAAATGCAAATAATAATTGACCAATTTTATTATTTTTATATACCGTAATTTTTTTGGTGTTGGATATTGTTGTGTAGAGTGAATTTTGTGTGTTTAATTTTTCGAAACTTGTTTTTTTCCTTTTATTTGAAAATAATCTAATTTATTAAGAGCAATAACACCTGCTATAAAAAAATTTACTGCAGAATTATTCAGAAGTGATCTGTCTTCTTTTATTTTATGCCAAAATAATTTCGTTAAAAGATCATTTTGTACAATTTTTTCACTTTAAAAAACATTTCAAGCGCAGAATGAGTTTGGTTGGAGTAATATGATTATGGATGTCCTTGAAGTCAGGAAAGAAGCAGTGTTATCATTCATTTGAAAGTTTTTATGCTCTTTTTCAGCAAAAACATGAAACTTTTAACGTTTAACAAAAACAAATGTATCATGGAATGCTATTATATTTGAATGATGTTATCATCCGGTGCAAAAAATTCTGCCGAAGTTATGCAATTGTAGGCAGAGTGTTTTTACACCGGGTCGATGAAGTATGGTGTTGGGCTGCAATCTATTTTCTATGTTTGACGAATTTAAGCACCGAAAATAATTTAACTTAAAACTTTCTAATCTAATGTTTGGTGGTTGGGTATGTCGAGTGGTTCATTTTATTTCCTTTTAACATGATTGTTTTAACTAATATACCTTCGTTCTTGTATGTAAACAAGTTACGTATAGGCAAGAAAATTTAAGTAAATTGGTTAAAATGTGATAACGTGTGATTAGCTTACAGTAAAATGTATGGAATTAGCGATAAATTCACTTACCATCCTTCTTTGTATTTCTGACATATTGTCTTCGAAATTGTCACAAATTTTAGCACGTCTTTTCAACACCATAGATTAAGCAGATCTTTTGCACACAGTTCTCGCACATCTTTATAACAAGATTTTTTAACTGAAAATTTGATAAGACATCAGTATCGTCATTTTGTAACTTTTCATTTTTGCTTGTTTATGATGTAATTATCACCTTATAATAAAATGTTTTTATTTTAAGACACATTGGTTTGACATGTTGTATATAATTCTGTAATATTTTCAATTACAAAATTTAATAGCTTGTTAAAAATGAACCACATTTCTTTCATTTGAATAACATCATTTGGGCTATGCCATGGTAAAATGGTCCAGAAACGCCTTCTGTATACAAACCATTAGTATCAAAGCAGTGTCCAGAAGTAATAGAATATTCAGAGTATTAAAATTTGTTGGATTTGTTAGAAATCAACTTACATTTTGAGGTCCTTCAGTATAAGTGTTTTATTCTCAATATGACTGTAATGGGCGAAAAAATCATAAATTCTACAATCCAGTAAAAAAAAAAAAAAAAAAAAAAAAAAAAAAAAGTGACAGAGAAGTGGTTCATTTTGCTATATTTGATGTGTACTATTTTGTATTGAACACATTTTTTGATTTTCCCCAATATTTTTTGTGTGGTCTTTTTATAAAGCCATGGATGTACATGGTCCATGTGAGTATATAAAAAAATGCTTGATGCTTGCAAAAAAAAAAAAACAACATTTACTGATGGCTTTCTCAAATAAGGCAAACTTTTACTGATTCAGAGAGATGATTCTCAAAACAGTTTTAACACACAACATGCTTCATAAATATGATTTACTCTCGCATTTTGCATGATAAAATCTTTTGTAGTTCAAAGTATACAAAGATATTAAAAAAGTTCTCTCATACAAATATTAAAAACATACTGTAAAAGTTTGCCATTTTTGCAAGGCCTATCAGTATACTATATCATGTCACTGAAGCTAAAATTCATGTCACAGGGCGCTTTCCTATATATATATATATATTTCACAAATTACTAAAAAAAAACATGGTGGAAAATATTTGTTTGTTTCAATGCTCATAATATTTTGTTCCTGACTAGCATATATATTATATATTTTTGTCATACTAATTGTCACTTTGGGTTCTTGGGGTAGTAAGGGAGATAACTTACATAATTGACTGAATTCAACCTTATTTTTGACTTTGCTTCCTGTAAGATGAAAAAAAAAAACAGTGGTTGGAAACGGATATTTTTATGCTTCCTGCTCCAAAGTGAAATTTAAATTAGCGAGGCATTTAAAAAGGCAGGTTTCCAGTTGTATATCGCACTATCAAAATCTTTGAAACAGTAACATTGGTAACATTGATTAATGAGATATATTTGAGCCGTGCCATGAGAAAACCAACATAGTGGGTTTGCGACCAGCATGGATCCAGACCAGCCTGCGCATCTGCGCAGGCTGGTCTGGATCCATGCTGGTAGCAAACCCACTATGTTGGTTTTCTCATGGCACGGCTCAATTATTTGGAGTGAGTTGTAATATGTACAACTATCTGAAATATAACAGCACCATTTTTTCTGTGTGACTGACAGTGGGACATCTATAGCCAAGTTGGTTATGGTCGCTGACTTTGACACACTTGCCTCACACCACAGTTGATTTCTGTACCTTGCTTTGGCTGTGAAATTCCTTCATGTGAGGAAGCTATCAAGTTTGCTGAAAAAAGGTCAGTGGTTCTACCCATGTTCCCATCCGTTCAAGAATACCTTTGGTTTTCCTCCGCTATTAAATGGTGTAAATTTGCCACATGACCTATAACTTTGTTAACTTCGCGTTAAAAGTGGACACACTTTTTCTTCATTTTGTTTTCAGATTACACTAGTATTTGTGAAAAATGTACTCTCTAGAACTCCTTCATTCTCATAAAATTTCTTTTTCATAAATGGTTTCTAACAAATGAAAGTCTAGTGTCTTACTTAACAAACATTTGATATACGTCTGCAGCATGCCTCTTTAAACAGGAATTGAACGTTCGAAACAAAGTGGCTTCTGGGACATAAATTATTTGGTTGAATTGGTTGTGAAGCTCTAATTTCTCAAGAGTTAATTTGATTACTTTGTTGTGAAATGGTATTTAAAGTTTAGAAGGGTTATTTTCTCTCCTGGTTGTAATTAAGCTTGTTTATTAAGCCATTGTGTAACCTTCATCAATTAAACAAAAAAGGAAGACGAGATAATTTAATTCCCTGAGTGTAAATTTGGGCAATTGATCTGTCTCGCAATTTCATTTGTATTAATAGATGGTTTTGAGTATAGGAAAAATACATACTCATTCTTAAACTGAATTTGGGGACCAGTCTTTGAATGCAACCTTGCCATTGGTCAATTTCAAATTTGCATTAAGAAACAGCCAATCAAATGCTGTGGTTTTAATAGACTGGATTTATAAAAATTTGTTTTATGATATTGGATCTATGTTATCAAAAAGATTGGTTCTCTAGTGTTGCTCTGCTTTTGGCTTGAAGAGTACATCTTTCTGTTGTCTGGCAAATACATGACTGTATATGCACTTTTAATATGCTACGATAGTTATAAAATGGCCATCAGGATTTATTGCAAGTAATAATGTTTGTATCTTTTTTCTTCCTCAGCAGGATTTATTGATATTAACCAGCAAAAATGTTATATAAATATTTTGTTCTTCATAGATGGGCAAAATACATATATAATATTGTAATAATGATAACAATATTTCACTTTCGTGCCTAATTAACTGTCAGACGTAAACAATCTTCCACATTAAGGTATTATTTATTGCCTTTGTGGAGTAAAAAAAGTTTATACTTTGTGTATTTAGCTATGATGGTTCAAATCAGTGAGTTTTTCTCCGATACTTGTTTTATTTGATCAAGTATATTGCTAGCTGTGCCAAGGACGTTAGCTTCATTGATGTGTTACCTTTTTATGTTTTGCTCATCCTTTTTCACGTGCAGCACGACTTGTGCATGTTGGGAAGGGAAGAGTTTGCCTGCCTTGCTGTGTATCTTTTGATAAGCTAGAGCCCTTAATAAACTGATAATGAAATGACAAACAGATTGCTTGACAGAGTCAGACAGGATAAATTTTGTCAAGTGAAAATTTTCAGATCTAATACGGATACGTAACCCTTCAAAATTTTGAAGGATCTTGAAACTTGGTATATTAAAATACCATTTTGTTTAAATTTTAGATACTTTGAAAACTCTTGACTGAAAGAAGATGAACTTACTTTATATGTAAAAAGAATCTTGTAATTTGTTTCATATAATTATTCCCTAAGACTGTAACTATATTAAATATAATCGCCAGAAATGTACTTTATATAAATTTGTATATTCCCACTTTGACTTTGACGTAAGGGTGTGTATGGACTTTTATGCATAGCTGGTATTGGTACCTTTCTGCGACATAGCTGTACGTAGTAAGTCAAAAAATTAGTGCAAACCAAACAGCCTGCATGAAGTTACCTTGTTATTACTGCTCTTATTTTTAAAAGTAACAGGACTTCTATTTTTTTTTTGGCCGTTCAGTTACTTACACAGATTTTCATAAACATTTTGACAAACATTACAGCTATGTCACTTATTATGTTTTTATGACATTATTTATGTTTTGACTTGTTTCTTTTGCTGATATTTGTTTTGTTTTTGAAATGGCTGGTAACTTACTTACACAGAATTTTGTTTTTTGCATTGTGATATTTTACTATATCAATATTTTCTACAGCTTTCTCTAACTTCAGCTGTTACTGCTTTAGTATTCTCTAATGTTTTCTCGAAGGCATATCATACTGCATCTTGTTGTTTTCCAACTTTTTCTTCCTAAAAGGCTCCTCCCCATCAAGGGCTTGAAATCTCGGAATTTATGTAGAAATTTTTCATGCAAGGAAGCCATCCAGCTTGCTTGTGGAAGGTCTTTGGTTCTACCTACATGCCTATACATGCCTGAAAAGAAACTTTTAGGGGCACTATATGTCTTTTTTTTGGGGGTCTCTTTGGCTGAGTGGCTTTTAAGGTTACTGACTTTGAGTAGGTGGCCCCTCAGTGCTATGGAATTAAGTCCTACAAATTGTATTCCACCATCTTAAGAAGTTGTCCAAGTGGCTCACATGTATGTTCTACTATCTAAAATAATGCTAAAAACGGCACCTATTTTAAACATTTTTAAGGTGGAGTCTCACATGTCAAAACATTTTAAGGAGGAACCTCATATTTTAAAACATTTTTAAGGGGAAGCCTCACATGTCAAAACATTTTAAGGAGGAACCTCATATTTTAAAACATTTTTAAGGGGAAGCCTCACATGTCAAAACATTTTAAGGAGGAACCTCATATTTTAAAACATTCTTAAGGAGAAACTTCACATTTTAAATTTTTTTAAAGAGAAGTTGAGACACTAAGATTCCTGGTTTAGGAGTTTTTCAGTGTTACGCACTGTTACATCAAACAATCTTTGTTTTCATTCTGGTGAATGTTTCACGCTATGATTCTATTTGGTGCCACAGGGAATTTTTAGTTTTGGTATTGAAGGGAATTTCTAATTCTGACATTATAGGTATTAGATGAATATTACTCTAGAACAGTGAATTTTGTTTTAAATACTTTATTTTTTTTCTGCAATATACTCTAGAAATGTAATTATCTACTAACTCTACTGTAATTCTGTGATAGTATCACATTTTTCTCCTTTCTCTTGTAGAAGTAATTCATTTTTCTAACATATATAGAAATGATGGGAAAGAAAAGTTTAGAATTTTAGAGGAAACTAATTGCCCAAGGAAAATAACTTATTTAAAAAAAATTGAAGATTTTTAGAAAAAAAAAATAGCTGAATGTAGCCTTTTTACCAAGTTCTGTAGGTTTTCTTTTACTCCAGCATTTTCTCTCCCTTTTCTCAGTCACCTTCTTATATTATTGAAAAAAAAAACATCAGATGTTTCTATATAATAGTTTTGCAAGTGCCACTTTCTTCTGTTAATGAGAAGAACTCAAAAAGCCATTTCTTGTATGTCAAAGTATTATGTTTGTTGCTTCATCAATAGTTTTTTTAGTTAAAGGGGGATAAATCTTAAAAACTAAACTGTGAATTATACATGAATAACCCAACATAATCCTGTTTGGATGTTATTGCATTAGGCAAACGAAATACACAAAGTCATGTGCCACTCATATTGATTTATCAAATGCTTAAAATGAAAGTATAAAGTGTGAATAAAGTGTTATACTAGGTCTCTTTGGTTATCATGAGATTTAAGGCGATTTCACTCTTAGTTCTTTTGAGAGTTTCAGTTCTGTTTTATTTTAGAGAAATGCGTGGAAAGAACCTGTTCTTGTCCAATTGATATAAGAAGGTGACTGCTTCTAAAATAAGTTGTAAAGGTACACTCTTACAAAGAATTCTTTTATGATATTACATATTTACATAAATTGATTTTTTTTTTCACAGGTTTGGTTACTGTGAGGGGATTTATAGAATATAACTCCATACAGACTTACAATCTCACGGTACAAGCAGTAGAGGTCAAATCTGGTCTATCAACAACCGCTGTTGTCATAGTAACAGTACAGGTGAGACCTTGACCTTGAGAAATGTGTATTTTTACGATAAGATAATGATAAAGTCTTTTAGGGCTACCAAAAGAGGTAAAGCTAACTTGAAAATTTAGAGCTTTTCGAAAAATTAAATGTAGCTTGTTACTTGGTTCCAGAATTTATTGTGAAAATGTGGCCCCAAATTTATGACCTAAATATAAGCAGGTGATCTGAAGCACAGAGTTTGAGTTTTCAAATTTCACCAAAATGCATCAGAAGTTTTTGACGTAACTTTATCCATTGTGTTTGAACTTCAAAAGTTTCAAAACAGTTTGTATTTTTTTTTTATAGAAATGATGTCTTTACTTTTTCAGGATATAAACAACTTTCCTCCTGTCTTTGCGAAGGAATTGTATGAAGTAACAGTTTCTGAAGCGGCCTCAATTGGTGCATCTGTTCTTGAGGTAACAGCTGCTGACCCAGAATCTGGACTGAATGGACTGGTTCATTATTCACTTATCACTGACAAAAAGGGAAGTAGAGAAGTTGACTGGTTTACAGTAGACTCTGAGACTGGTCTCATAACAACTAAGAAATTTCTTGATCGAGAGAGACGGTCTGAGTACAGTTTTTTGGTTGAAGCAACAGACGGTGGTCAGCTGCCGTTAAGCAGTACAGCACTTGTAAAGGTGAAAATTTCCGACCTAAATGATAACGCTCCAGTTTTTGACCAAGCGTCATATCACTGCATAATTACCGATCAAGGTGATAGGGGTCAACTGGTTACCAAGGTTTCTGCTACTGACCCAGATACAAGCAGTGCCGGATTACTGAGGTATGCCATAATTGGCGGGAATGATCAGCACACATTCCAGATGGACGAGGACAAAGGCATCATTATTCTGTCAAAACAACGGAAGCCAGAGTTTTATCGTGTCTATGAACTCAACATATCTGTCACAGATGGCGTCTTTACCAACTTTGCCCGTGTTAGTATCAAAGTGCAGAACAGTAATATTCATTCTCCAAGATTTAAGCAGAGTATTTACGTGGCCGAGTTTCCAGAAAATTATGGTGAAGGGACGTTAGTGACGCAGGTAACAGCTGTAGATGATGATGCAGGAAATTATGGAATGATTTCATATTCCATACCAAGCGAAGAGATGCAGCAGTTCTTCAGAGTTGACGCGGATTCTGGTATGTGTAGTTTTGATGCCTTCGATATACTTGTATGTTAAACCAATCAAGAATATAGCATTATAGGTGTAAGTCTGTTTCTTAAATTTTGTTTGGTCTTTTAACTACAAATAACGAGTTTGTTGATTTTTTATGAAATTGAACAAATCATGTTGACTTACTTTTCTTTGTATTTAGAAATATAGTTGTCATATTTTATATTGCATACTGTTCTGTCTTTGCTAGACTATGGAGCATGTTGAAAGGGTCAAGTCTGTTTATTTTCCAGGAGAGGTATTTTCTGTGCAAGTGTTGGATCGAGAGCACCAGTCAGTGTTCAATGTTCCCATAGCAGCAACAGATAATGGCGGACGTATGGCCTTCACAAAGTTACACATCTCTATAACCGACCAAAACGACAATGTCCCACAATTCCTAGCACAGGAATACAAGTCATCATTACTAGATACAACACCGATCAACTCTACAGTTATGAAGGTAGGCATTTGTTGTTTGAACTGCCTGTTTATAGTATTATAGTTATCAGTATAAAGGAAGATTTAATTAAGTAAATCTGAAAATAGGACAGTCTTGCCTTGGTGGTAATTGTATATGGGTTACAATTTTAGATAGATTTATTTTTGTAAAAATACCAGTATACCGGTAGGCATGATGCAGATGATATTGAAATACAAAGGGCAACACATTGATTAAGAGAATTGAATTTTATGTTTTCATGTAGCACTTTTAGAAGTCTGTGTTGCCAAGTAGTTAAGGTCTCTGACTTCGGATCACTTGCCCCTCGGACCTCAATTTGGGCATAAAATTCTTCATGTGAGGAAGCCATTGGACTGGCTTACGGAATATCTGTGGTTCTATCCTGATACCTGCTCATGCCATAAACTGTGTCCAAAGGGGCACCAGGAGTTTCTCTGCACCTTTAAAAGCTGGAGGAAAAGGTGATTTGATCTAATTTATCTCCTTGTGTCTCTGAATCCAACAAACATACAGAATTTTCTTGTGCAATTCAGATTCAAGCTGAGGATGCAGACAGTGGTAAGAATGGCAAGATCACGTACAGCTTTGCTGCAGGGACAGTAAGTCGGATAACCCAGATGCTACATATTGACCCTGAAACTGGAGTTATCACAACTTTGGAGTTACTCAAAGACTGTGGTGAGTATACTGTGTATTAAGGGAGACATTACAGTAACAGCTGTATTTCTCCTATCTGTTAGGCACAGTGTCTGGTCAGCATGTCAAAAACTAAAGGCAGGACATTTGTCACTTAGTAACTTCACTCTTAGTAAGCTTGCTTGTCACTTAGTAGTGACATCTCTTGTGTTTTGGATTAAGGGGTGTGCAGTTGGGGCATTTCTGTTTTACTGAGCTTTTTGAGTATTTTTTTTTTTTTGAGACTTCGGAGTAGTTTGGTTCTTTAATCAAGACAGGTATTTATACAAGTGAAACATCTTTGTTAGATTAGCGTTCTTTTTTGATAAGTTATAACTTGAAGTCATTTTGAATATTTCTGAATAAATTTGATTTCACTTTGTTCAATTCTTCAACCATTCCTTTTCAGTGAATGAGATGTTCCAGTTCTTTGTTGAAGCCAGTGACCAGGGTAGTACTCCAATGAAAAATAGTGTACCAGTCAATATGTGGGTCACGGACAATTTCAATGTTCAGCCGGTCTTTACACAGTCTGCTTATTCCTTCTTCCTGCTTGAAAATGAGGCTGTTTCCACGGTGATAGCAACAGTCAAGGCTGTCAGCTCTCTAACATTGGAGTACCTGATAGTCCCAGGATTTACGAAGAGCAGTAATGCCCCTGCAAGGTTCGGTATTGATAGCCAAGGACGTATCCATGTGGCTGGGGGCTTAGACATGGAAACTACAAGCGCTTTCACCTTAACAGTTCAAGCACAAACTCTTAGCAACAGACCGCTTGTCAGGCAGACGACAGTTAATATCAGGCTTATGGACATCAATGACAACTATCCGTACTTTGAATCAAATCCCTATGTAGTTACTGTTCCTGAAAATACAGAATCTGGTATCAACATAGTTCAGGTTGTTGCGCATGATTTGGACAAATCTTCAAAGTTTAGATACAGTTTCGGTGATGATATGCGTAAATATGCTCACCAATTCAGTATTGACTCAGTGACAGGAGTGATAACTTTGTTGTCTCCCTTGGATAGAGAACAACAAGATTTGTACAACCTGACAGTTTGGGTCAAGGACAGTGAGAACTTAGCAGATGCTCTTCAGAATTTCACCATCGTACAGGTCAAGGTCATGGATCATAATGATAATCCGCCATTATTTACACGTTCCTATTACCAGGCTGCTGTGAATGAAGACGCCTATCAGGGAACTATTTTAATGACTTTAACAACTATTGACAAAGATATTGGCCCAAACACTGAAACCCAGTTCTATATTATTGATGGGGACCCCGAAGGTAAATTCAAGGTCCGCAAAAATGGAGACATTTTTGTAAATCGTCCATTAGACAGAGAGATGGTACCAAGATACCACCTTGTAGTTGCAGCGACTGATGGTGGCTTTGTTTCCACGGCAACGGTGACTGTCGATATTCTAGATGCCAATGATAATAGTCCAGTTTGCGAAAAGGTATGTATTGCCGTAAATGAACTTACATACAGAGCAAAAATTAAGGTATACTGGCTTATCAGCAGTGCATTTTTCTTGATGTATATGGTAGTGATTGAGTATACTCTTAAACATGGTGTTTAAAACATTTCTGCTGTGAAGATATCTAAAATTATTTTTAATAACATTCACTGATTTCTTTTTTTTTGAAGTTTATCATTCTTAATTTGCAGTGATAATTTCTTATATTTGCTGTTAAATATTTTAGAAATGTTCAGTCAAAATCAGCAGATCTATGTTAACAAACAGTTTTTGGTGCTTTTTCATAAAATATATTCATTATCAATAGAACTAAACAAAAATATTAATGCACTTTCAGCTGCAGTACTCGGAAATTGTCAGTGAAGACGTGCAACCATCTTGGGTAATTTTGAGGTTAAAGGCTACAGATGCTGACGAGTATGGCTTTCTGCATTACGAACTCAAAGGAGACCATTCTGAACATTTCTCCCTAGAACCAAACTCTGGTACAAACATTTCTGTGTATAGGTGTTTAGTGACAATTTTCACGTGTGTATTATAACAATACCATTAAAATAGGACTTATTTTCGTTCTGACATATAGTCAAGTAAGTCTTTTTCAGCTTATGCACACTTAAAGCTAATAGATACTACGAAACTTAGGAGTTACTCTAAAAGTTTCTTTCGGAAAACAATGATGCTTAAATCTAATGCAGAAGTCTGATATGATATGACAATACTGGACATGGTGGCGAACACCTATCTTGTTATATTACAACACCAGTTAATTTGATTTGTATAAATTTCTAATTATATTTACAGGTGCTTTGACAGCTGCTGTTGATCTGGACAGGGAAACCATTGATACATACCATCTTATAGCTAAAGCTGTTGACAGTGGCCGCAAGTCGTGTACGATGGATGTGACCATTAAGCTGAGTGATGTCAATGATAACAGCCCGGTGTTTGCCCCTGTACAGGGTCCAATCCCCATCAGTGAGGGAGCTGCACTTAATACACTAGTGTACAGAGTGTTTGCAACAGATGCTGATTTTGGTAAGTGCGTTATACAGGTTGCTTAAATTGTGCAGAAGAAATAAAAAAATGACAGATTTTGAAAACTTAAGAAATTTGAATCAATTTGCATGTTCATAAGTGATTTTCTTATAGTTCATATTCTTTTTATAAACACAAGTTCTTGATTTGTCATCTCTTAAACTTTGTATTTAACCAAACTGACATAATTGATATCTTATAATTAATTTACGTCAGTTTACTGACATGAGAGAATTATATATTCTAAGAGTGGCAAGGAGCAAATGATTTGAACTTTCATGAGAAAATTGCATGTCAGGTAATATTACTTTTGACTATGTAGGTATAAATCGACAAGTGATGTACTCACTGAAGACAAACCCAGGCGGTATGTTCATGATCAATGAGAAGAGCGGATTACTCCAGCTGGCTAAAGAGCTTGACAGGGAGACAACTCCTACACACAGGGTTACTGTGGTAGCTAAGGACAGAGTAAGTTTTCTATGTTGGATTAGAAAGTTTTAGGAAAGGTTTCTTGCCTTAAAATGGTTCATGAATTTCCAGTCTGTTCATCGACTTGGGTAAAACATGTCTTTTATATCAGGATGTAGAACGATGCTTGTACTGTGAATGATGTCGTAATGAACAACAGTTACAAATGCATGCATAAATTCTCTGCTAAGAGGAAAGTATATTTTTCTAGCATTTGTAAAATGAGCCATGCCATGAGAAAACCAACATAGTGGGTATGCGACCAGCATGGATCCAGACCAGCCTGCACATCTGCGCAGTCTGGTCAGGCTCCATGCTGTTCGCTTTTAAAGCATATTGGAATTGGAGAAACTATTAGCGAACAGCATGGATCCTGACCAGACTGCGTGGATGTGCAGGCTGGTCTGGATCCATGCTGGTCGCATACCCACTATGTTGGTTTTCTCATGGCATGGCTCAAATATTGTATGCAAGAAAAAGTAACAGAGTCTTACAGCCTAAACTCCATGAGCAAATAAAACATACATTGAATCTATTACATAACCATTATGAATACACATTTTTGAGAACATTATGCTATTTTTCTTCTGTGAAGAGTCATATATGAATGGGTTTCTGTTAAAAGGCTTGAATGTTTATTTCAGGGTAAACCACAAATGTCAAGCGAGATTGACCTTGAAATAAACGTCCTTGACATTAATGACAATCCACCAGAATTTGAGCAGACGACATATTGGGCATCGATTCCAGAAAACGCTGTGATTGGACAATCAGTAACCAGTATCCTAGCAACCAGCAAGGACACTGGGATAAATGCCAAGATTTCTTATTATATCCAGGCTGGCAATGATAAAGACAAGTTCACTGTTGATCCAGATACAGGTACTATTATTACATTTTCTGTACAGTGTAGACTTTAAAGTAAACTTTAACGCTAAATGGATGTGCTAATTCACCTTAAAGCGTTAGTAGTATCAGCTTAATAAATACTGTGAAATGAATTTTATGGCTTTCACAAAAGTGGCTGTTTAGTAGGGACATATATTCATGTATGATGAATGCTAAAATTACAGTATGAATGAATTTCATTAAATTTTGTGAAGTGACACCACCACAATTTCAATGAAAAGTAGCCTTTTACGAGTTTTTTCTTATAAACAGTGTTTCTTTTATGTTGTCTGTTTTCTTAGAAATACAATATGCAATGCTCTCTTTCAGGTGTTATCAGAACTGCAGGTGTGTTGAATCACGAGACGGTACCAGGCTATGTGCTGACAGTTCGCGCCCAGGACCATGGAGAGGTGCCGCTTAGTAACACTGCCTATGTTCAGATCAATGTCACAGACGTTAATGACAATCCACCAGTATTTTTGCAGAAATTGTACACTGCTAAAATCAGAGAAGATGCAAAGATCGGGTCAAAGGTTATACAGGTATGTAAGATTTAATTTTATAACGCTGTGTTTAAAAATTCTGTGAAATAGTTAAGATACTGACTTAGTTAAAGATAATCAGCCGTACGGAAATATTAGTTTAGTTTTACCTATTTATTTTACACCATTTGTAGAGAAAGTTATAGCAGTTTATCTTCACTACAAATGTACACTCGGTGGCAGCTTCCTGACTGTTACATTCACCTTCATTGGGGATTGTAAAGAACATTGTCAAATTCCACTGTTACAGGGAATTGAACCCACAACCTATTTGGTGGAGTTAGACTCTGTACCACTTACCCACCATATTACCAGAGAGTTTTTCTTTACAAACAATATAAGGAAAACCCAAAGTATGTATTTTTTTTTTGTCTATTTCGGTAATATGAAAATTTATTTATTTGCTGTTGTATTTTAATTCAACCTGTCATATCTATTTCTCTCTGGATTTCAGGTTATATCGTCGGACTTGGACAGTGATCCACGTAACAAGGCATCTAACTACAGTATAATATCGGGCGATCAGTTCCGAATGTTTGATATACATCCCTCAGATGGTACCATTGTAGTCCGAAATCATCTAGATCGGGAAACAGTAAGAGAATTTACAATACTTGATCTTTCCGAAAGATTTTTTACCTTAACATTGTCCATACTTGTAGGATCTTGCACACCTTTTTTGGAAAAAAACAAACTATGCTCCGAGATCAAATCTCAGTTTAAGGACTATAGTGATCTGTAATACTTTTCTTCACTTTTATCTAAAATTTAAGCAGATATTTGAAAGTAAAATTTTGTTAATATTTTTAGATTGCCTCTTACGCACTGCATGTGAAAGCTGTGAACTATCACCTGACGGCAGAAACTGTTGTGAACATCGAGGTCCTTGATGCTAATGACTCGCCACCAATGTTTACTGAGGAGAATTACACAGTATTTGTACAGGTATGCCTCTTTACTGGTATCTTCTAATAAATGTAGAGTATAGTTTAGCTATACTATAGCAATTTTAATTTTTTTCGAAATCAGTCTTAATTTTTCATAAGTAGCGAAGTTTAAAATGCTGATGGTAGTAATTTTTTGGCCATGGGAATTAATTTTCTTACTTTTTTGGCTTTAATAATAGTTGTTTTTTAAAATTTAAGTGACAAAGACTTTATCACATATTCAAAGTTATTTCGTTACTTAAAGTAATTGCAGGGCTGGTATTTTGTTTGCTTTAATTAAATTTAATTACTGAAGTTGATTAACTTTATACATAACAATTCATAGATGAATTCGCTCCTGTCAGTAAGTACCAACGAATGTTGCTTATACTTTTTACGTATTGTCCTGCATGACAGACAACAAAAACATACCCAGTTTGATAACAATCCCAGGAGGTTTCTCTCATTATGAAACCACATAATATGCCAAGTTTGATAACTGTCCCAAAATCAAATCACATACATGCCAAGTTTGATATCTGTCCCAATATCAAATCAAATCACATACATGTGAAGTTTGATAGCATTCCCATTATCAAATCACATACATGCCAAGTTTGATAACAGTCCCATTTTAAAAATGCATACATGCCAAGTTTGATCTCACTCCAAGAAATTTCATCCTTGATGAAACCACATACACCCCAAGTTTGTTAACGGTCACAAAGTTTTCACTCTGAAAACACATACATACCAAGTTTGGTGACATTACTTGAAATTGAACTTTAAATCGTTTGTTCCAAGTTGATACAACCCTAAAAATGTTTGTAATCTTAATAATACCAATTTTGATAACAGTGCAGAAATCTAACTTTACCAAAACATATCCTGGCCAAGTTTGATGGAAATCCATACTCTGTCACTTGTTACCTCAGTGCATATATTAAAAAATGCCAAGCTTGATAACAACATTGACCATGTCACATTTTGTAAGTCTTAATACATACCAAGTTTTATTACACACTAGAGAACTATTTCATTTCTACTTTCAAAGTTCACATCTTATCTTTTTAAAAGTTTTCTCTTTTTTCACACTCTGAACATACACATGTTAATGGTCTAGAGGTCTGAGATTTAAACGTTCATAATTATACATAAAAGAAAATTGTAATTAAAATGTGGTTCTATGTAGGACTTGAGACAAAAATAGTTGCAAGTACAGACAAACCTTACGTTAAGCCTACTCCTGAATTTCAATCACCCTGCTATAAAGACCATTTGTAGTCTGGTACATTTGTCACAATATTAGACTGGGTTACACATGATATTTTAGATTTGCACTAAACTTGGTACATGTGGACTGACATTTAATTGTATATAAATTATGTATGCATGTGTAGTGGATTATTTTATTGAAAAATTCAAAAATAAAGTGAAATGCAAAGACAGTTACTGCATGACATAGCATATCATTTACCAATAGGGAATTTATGTTAGGAAACATTTTGATATTATATACAAATTGTATGAAATATAAGTTGATTTGTACAATGCAAGTAAAATTGTATGCAAAACAATGCAAGTAAATCCGTATGCAAAACAATGCTAGTAAATTTGTGTGCAAGTAAATTCATATGCAAAAAATGCAAGTAAATTTGTATGCAAATGCAAGTAAAATTGTATGCAAAACAAAAATGCAAGTAAATTTGCATGTATAAAATGCAAGTAAAATGCATGGAATACTTAAAACGTCCTCTGTATTGAACTGCCTGTGGAAAATTAGACATGATGAAAATTATATACATGTACTGACCAAACACTCCAAAAGATCATATGTCATATATATTGTAATTTTTCTCTGCTGTAATTTGAATATATTCTTATTCAGCATTTGAGCTTCTTTTAGGTTGATGACATTTGCTTGTATGTGTTTTCATTTTAAGTTTTGAATGATTTGAAGTTTTTATTTTTTTCAAATGCTTTGAATTGTTGTATGTGTTTTAGATTTGAATATTTCAGCACAAACTTTTATACAAATTATGTCTTTACTTAAATTAGTATATCATACTAAAAATGATGATAATGTAAGACACTGAAAATTTTATAACAAGTGGTAAGTTAATAAAAATGTAAAAGCTTTACAGTAGGAAAAATAGAATGCAGCTTGTAATGTATATAAAAAAATTACAGTAGGAAATGAGTATGTATAGCTTGTATCAAGGAAAGAAATATGTGATGCCATTGGTATATATGTATATGATGCAGCTCATATCTCTATATAGGTATTTGTTTGGTTGGTTGGAGATGAAAAAGAGAAGTAAATATTTAGAAACATTTAGAAGTAGTTTTGAAAAATATTATGCAGATTACTTCAAGGAAAGAAAATGTGATCTCATTGGTACATAGAGACAGACTGTATTTTATATGTGCTTGTTTTGGTGGAAGATCAAAATTTAAGTCATTGAGTGAGCACCATACATAATAATTTCGTGACTGGTGTTTCTTATGTCTAGCTTATGTATCATTACTGTAACAATCTATTTTATAATTGAAGGAGGACAAAGGAGTAACGTCGTGCATTTTGAAGTTTGAGGTCACAGATGATGACCTTGACCCTAATGGTGCACCTTTTACGTTTGACATCACTGAGGGTGACGGAGAAGGGAAGTTTCAAGTCCATGATGAAGGACAACTTTGTATCGCTAGAAATCTGAATCGACAAGTGACTGCTGATTACGAACTGATCGTAAGAGTCTATGATAATGGCACGCCGGCAATGTATTCTGACGTAAAAGTTGAAGTCAGCGTTATTGAGGAAAGTACATTTTCACCTGAGGTTTCGAACATGGCAGTATCCATTAATTCATACCTAGATGAATTCCCAGGTGGCGTTATTGGCGTTGTGAAAGCTGTCGATGGTGATAAATTTGATACTCTGGAGTACGAGGTAGTTTCAGATAATCGTCACTTATTCGATATCGACAAATTGGATGGAAGAGTTCTTGCTTTCGCTGGTCTAGATTCGGGAAATTATATGATCAACGTCAGTGTAACAGATGGGAAATATACATCTTATGGAACAGTAAATGTCGAGGTTACATCGATTACAGCTGAAATGATCGCAAATGCCGTCACAATACAGCTTAGTAATGTGGATGCAGAGGAGTTCGTGAAAAATTACAAGCGAGACTTTCAGAGGGTACTAAAAAGGGAATTAGGTGTAAGGACGAGGGATATTGAAATCATCAACATACAAAAGTCCCAGAACTCATTTGAAGTGGCCAGTAGGTCACGCAGGGAGACCAACTCGAACCTTGATATCCTTTTTGCGGTCAGCAGAAGCGGTGAATATATTCCGAGGGAGAGACTGAAGAGAAAAGTTACACGCTCAGTTTCTGAACTAGAGGAGGCCATGTCGGTCAAAATTATGAAAATTTTCTCCGATGTTTGTGAAAAGGACATGTGTGAAGGTGGGGAGTGTGTGGGATTTGTAGAGTTTGATAAGGACAGTCTGGTTCCAGTCATGATGGATGGAGGAAGCTTTGTTGCAGCAAAACATAGATACACGTACGAGTGCGAGTGTCCAAACGGCAATATTGGTAAGCATTCTAGAATTATTACATGGAATTTTGAATGATAATATTCAAATGCATTGACTCCATTTCCAATAATTCTTGGATTTTCTTAGAAAAAGTTTTATTATACTAACAAGTAGAAAATTAATAATGTTTAATTAAAATGGGACCAAATATTAGAACAAGAATGATATTCTATTTAAATTTACTACTTTTATAGGAGACAATTGTCTGCCAAACCCTACCAGCTGTGACCAGAACCCATGTCCTACGTACAAAGTGTGCACTTCTCATCCTGTACATGGGTATCAGTGTTTATGTCCCCAAGGAAGGACGGGCAGACACTGTGAGAAGGATCTGGACAATAAATGTGACAATACAAACTGCCCACGAGGTAAAACTGATACTGTGTTGAAAATGTTACTTCCATGTTTATAGATATGTTTCATTTTGAATGTGCGACAGTTTTGTAATTTATTGCTAGAAATTAACTAAGCACATTTTATGAATAGAAACAGACATTTGTTTTTGAACTTTTACTAAAGATTTTTTAAAATGCTTGTGTGCAATGCCATTACCCCCTACCTGGGTTTGAACTAGGTATGACCAGTTTAAGCAACAGTTCTTTTTTCCCTGCTTAAGTGTATGTTTCTCTGCATTAGTAGGAGATTCTCCGATCACATTCTCTGGGAACAGTTATGCCAAGTGGAAGCTAGTGGACCCGATTGATCGCCGGCTCAGTCTGTCATTGAGGATAAAGACTATCAAGGAAACTGCCAGTATAATGTTTGCGAAGGGAAGAGTAGACTACAGTATTCTTGAGGTATTTTATTTTCCAAATTTAGAAATTTGATATTGATATTTTTGAAGGTTAATGTTAGGAAGAAGAAAATAAAATTGAGCCTTGCCATGGGAAAACCAACATAGTGGCTTTGCGACCAGCATGGATCCAGACCAGCCTGCGCATCCGCGCAGTCTGATCAGGATCCATGCTGTTCGCTTTCAAAACCTATTGCAATTAGAGAAACTATTGGCGAACAGCGTGGATCCTGACCAGTCTGCGCGGATGGGCAGGCTGGTCTGGATCCACGCTGGTCGCAAAGCCACTATGTTGATTTTCTCATGGCGCGGCTCATTAATCTATAAGAAGATCTTTGGAAGCTAAGAATGCAGCCAAGAAAAATAATAACTGTCTCGGTTTGATTGAGTTTGTGAGGAAGTAATTTGTAAGGATTTTGTAACTGTTAATATCGCTAATATACCTTTTAAAAAAGTATGTATTTTTTGTTTGATAAATAGGTAGAATTCATTATAAATGCTGATTATATAAAATTGGCATGCCTATTTTTATATTGTTTATTTCATATTTTTTGCATTATGTGATTTTCGCAGTAGTAATTTGTGTATATCTTTCCTTTCTAGCTTGTGAATGGAATGGTCCAGTATCGTTTTGACTGTGGGAGCGGGGAAGGCCTGGTACTTCTACCCAATCATGTCAGCGACGGCAAGTGGCACACTATCATGGTGGAACGCCATGGAAAAGAGGCGGCCATTTTCCTCGATGGACAGTTTTCCTCCTTGACGAGTGCTCCAGGAACCAATGATGTACTAAACCTCGATACAAGCGATGTTTACTTTGGTGCAGAAGTTGAAATGTATGCAAATGGCTATATTGATATTCGTAAGGGGTTCCGCGGCTGTATTGAAGATATCAGGATCTATAATGTCAGATTACCGGTCTCCGGCAGTAACGCTGTGGCCCTGTCCCAAGACTTTGAGAAAGTTGAGTTCTCTTGCAGGGATGCAGACTTTGCCATCAATGGAAATAGTAAGTATCTCATCAGTGTAAAGGGATGTACACTGTAAAATAGAAATTGAAGATATTGAGATTTTTGCACATATAAAAAATGATAATATTAAAAGTTTTATAAAGAAAACGGGTTATTGCTACATGAGAAATTCAAACAAATTACAAAAGAAATTTCTACGACAGTATTGTGAAATCTAATTTTGTGGATTTCATGTTTGCTTCATTCCATAGAATTAAATCCCAGCGAGGGAAATTTTCCATTTTTCTTTGCAATTTGAAATCCATGAATTTGTATTCTCTTAGAAAAGCATGTATCGGTGATAGTTTACATGGGCTATAGCTTGCAGAGATTCATTTATGGAATGAAGTTTTTAAAACCTTTTTTTCAGATATCTGTAGTACATTCCCATGTATGAATGGTGGACAGTGTGAGACAACGGGAAAGAACTCGTACATCTGTAGGTGTAGTAGTGATCGTTACCGTGGTGCCAAATGTGAAATAGACACTCAGCCATGTCTTAGACAACCTTGCCTTAACAATGGTGAGTATACTTGCAGTATTAAAGCTACACTACGCATTGTTTGAAAAATAGGAAAGTTACTAAAGAGAAAATATGAAATCGAATTTCTTTGAATAAATTTTCATATTGGCTTACTGGCATATAGTTTTTCTTTAAAAATAGACATATAATTAAAAACATATTTGATTAATTGCACCTTTCTTTGAATAACAAATAAAATGGACGTTCAGCATTGGTGTTTGTATTAGAATTTAGTTATACATTTTCATATAGTATTTGTTAAAATGAGCAGAATTTCATGCCGTGTTCTGTTGCTGAAAGACTGTATTATGGTCAATAGGAAATATAAAGTTATGCATTGGATTTAACAGGAAATTAAGCAGCCAGCCATCTAGCTGCTCAAAGTTGCATAAGACAAACTGAAATTTTTTAAAACTAACTCACTGCTTGACTCAAGTGGATGCTGAATACAGGTGATGCTAAGAAAGGTTCTACTATGTATCATACTTGGTATACTTCTTTTCCATTATAGGTGTGTGTGAAAATGTTATTGGTGTACCAAATGAGTTTATATGCAAGTGTGTGGGTGACTATAGAGGACGTAGGTGTGAGTATGGGAAATTCTGTCTACCAAACCCTTGCAAGCATGGGGGCACGTGCATCGAGGGACCATCTTCATTCAGTTGTATGTGCCAGGTTGGATTTACTGGTAAGATTTGGTTTGCGTTTTCAAATCCCAGATATTGTGTTGCTTTCTTACCATTTAAAAGGTATAGGAATATGGAGTAAAATAGAATATTACAGATGTTTGCTTCTTAATTTTTCATGAGCTCAGTACAAAGATAACAAATACAGTTGATACTCGGTATTTCGAATTCGGGGGAATCAAGCGTTTTACTTCAAGTTAAACAAAGTTCGACTTAAAATAATATTTTGTGAAGGTGTTTTGGGATGGGACTTGAAAATGTCTTCCAGATAGCCGGAATTTAGAGATAAGGAAGTTCAAGATATCGATTTTTACCTGTATATTGAAAAGAAGTCTTCTTAGGGTATTTTGAATTTATTAGAAAATTACATAAAAACGATTAGTATGTGTATTTACAACTTGTAACTGTTGATATATTTCACACATCCAGGGCCTCGATGCGACTCTATAGTGGACATTTGTTTGTCAAACCCATGTCAGAACCAAGGTGAATGTATACAAGAGGGAAACAGTTACTCGTGTAATTGCTCAAAGTCATATAGCGGACCACAGTGTGAGGACATCATCCTCCCTACCATCTCATCAAGCTCGGCGGGAATTAATTCCGATGAAATTTACGCAATCGCGGGTGAGTTAAAGTAAACTGTAGAAGATTATAATGTAAAAGCATATACCTTGCTCTCCATCTGTTTTTCCTTATAGGGGAATTGTCTATGAAACTTGGTTTTGTTATGGTTTTACGTTCAAGACCAGTGTAATATTAACTGACAATCTTTTAGTCAAAGCAATTAACTATTTTTTAAAACACTGATTCTTTAAAATTCTGTAATTTACAAATATAATTGATCTTCATTTCAGTATAGAAATTAGGAAACAAATAGAAGTTTACAGAATTGTTTTTCAGTTTTGACTTCCTGATATTTTCCATTTTGTTTATTTGCTATAATCAGCAGTATAATAAAGCAGTCTATTACAACTGTATATGATGAAATCATTCATTTCATGTATTTTATATATTTCAGGAGTTGCTGGAGGTTTGATTCTGGTTGTGATCATTTTCGTGCTGATTCGTGTTTGGCGTCAGAAAAAGAGGCAGCGTCGCCAAGCCAACATCACTCCTGGTATCGCAGGTGACGGTACTGAAGTCTACCTTAACCTTCTTAAAGACGATAAAAACAAGTACAAAGCTGAAAATATGCTGAAGATGGATAAAATCAATAATAGAAATAAAGCTCCACCGTCACCTCAGCCTCCACCAGTTCCCGATCGCCCTGCGTCATACACACCAAGTGCCAGAGACTCTATAAATACGTTAAACAATTTCGACCAGTTAAGAAGTTGCACCTATGGAAGTGCAGCAGACGACCTTGAACATGTTCCAAACATTCCACCATACAATTTAGATTTTCTACAAACATTTGCACCTCCCAGAAGTGTCGCTAGTATACAGCCAACCATACCTCCTCCACCACAGAGTGATACAGATTCCATTCAAAAGGAACCCTGGGAATTTGCGTGTCAAAATATTTTACAGAATTATATGTCAGGTATATAAAAAATCAGTACTTTATTTCTGCTTTCTCATTTAAAAGGCTGTGAAAACTATACCAAACTTATATTTTCTACTCAAAAATCGGTATGGTGTTTAAATGGGAAGTTGATGATTATCACTACATAGTTTTCTCCAGCATTCTTATTGCTTTTTCTAGGGAATGAAACTTCAGAGCAATTAATTAAATGAAGATGCATATTAAAATCTACCTTTATTAAAATGTTAAATGACCAAACATGCAAATTCTTACTTTTTAAAAGAATATAACATTATAATTACTTCTTGAAGAAATTTGCTACATATTAAAATGCTAAATTTTCATATTCCAGGTTGTCTTTTCTTTATATTTGCAGTTTTGTTTATATCTTTTGCATTCAATACTTCAGAAAAAAATTCAGATAAAATTTCAAAGATGATGCCAATAGGTACAGTACAGCCGATGTCACATCTCCAAGGTCAAGGTCAGGATAACACGTCCCTCAGCAGTTTACCAGTCTCGGAATCTGAGGACGACCAACAAGGTATGAGAAATTTTACATTTTTGGGGTTTTGATTTTAGCAAAATTTAATCATCTAATTTTAATTTATTGATAACATTGGTTGTAAGTAACTACTAATTAATAGATATAAACCCTTTGGTACTGTAGAAAAAATGTAAAGAACAATTTTTCATAGTTTTAGATGAAATAGCTTTTTTAGCATCATATTTACAGTTAAAGGTTTAGATTACTAAAGTTTTTCTTATATCATTTACATATACAGCCGAAAATTTTATTAATAAGTTTTTGATACATTTTAAAATTGTCAAGTCTTAGATTTTTTTCATGAAAATTAGTATTTCTCTTTGAAAAATAGATATTGTAGAATTTCCAGATTGTAAGCCAATGCACTGTTTTTAAAACTTGTCTTAATTGGCCAATACTGGTATTCTTGGTTTTTGAAAACTTTTGTGATATGATTCACATGAGTTAAAAGTCTCTAAGCACTCTGTTTTTGGATAATTAAGTGCAGCTCATTTTATAGTCTCTAATCACTTTATTTTTTACTAATTAAAAGTAACCATGGTAACGTAATTCTTTTCATGCCTTTGAACAAAATGTCATCAATACTTAGGGCTTGCTAGAAGTAGAACAGTTACTTTTGGCCCCACAGAAATAATAGATTCGGAAACAGTTTCCTAGGCGAACTGGTGAGTGCACTGAGTGACCTTGTTTCCATGGCAACAGCAGCATGACCAACCAGCTGTGTCAGTGAATTTTTGACTGCTACATACATTAATTGTCCTTGGCTTTATAATTCCAGCTCAGTGTGAAAAGAAACGAGATTGCCTAACTTTATATGCATGGTCTAAATTGTAATAAATGACGAGATGAGGAATTTTTTTTTAAAAAGACTTATACTACAGTTATTTCATAATTATGATTAAATTTCTGACTTGATTAAAGAGAGGTCATTTTTATTGCCGATAACCTTTCATGTGATTTTATTACCAGTTAATCGTTTTGATAGTTTGACCGAAGATAAATGAAAGAACAGAAAGTATGGAAGGTTGAGGAAATTTTCCGAAAATTCTGAAACTTCCTTTTATGAAAACTTAAAAAAAACAACAACAACAAAACATTCTTATATAATGAGACAGGATGAAGAATAAATTTGGTTGAAACATATTATTATATAAAGGATTTTGTCTTTTAGTTGTTACAGTTTTTTTATAGAAATAAATAAGTCAAACAAACTATGTTTTTCTTATCAAATTTAGCCAATAGGAAGAAAGGAAAGAAAGGTGATTCTTCAGCCAGCATGATGCTATCATGATCAATATTCCAATTATTGTACACAGTAACATTGTATAATAAGTTAGTCCCTGGAGCATAGCAATGAAGTACTAAGTTCAAATGCTTGTTGCAAATCAACAGAATCATATAATATTTACATTTTTTAATTTCTACAATATTAACTGCTTCAGTGTTTTCAAAAAATCATAAATTGGCAATACTTTCAATGTTAACTTGAATCATTTTGAGAATATCGGTAGAATCTTGTTTACACACAACTAAATCAAAAACAAAAAGATCTTCGAAAAATCTTTCAGAGGATTTTGAAAAAGACTTTAGTTATATCTATAGTCTGTTTCAATTGCTGTGCTCATTAATTTAGCTACATATAGACTATAACTAAGCATGCACCTTCTATACATGGATCTGTTACTATTTCAGCATTTTATGTTGCAGCTGCAAAATTGTTGCATTTCAACATATCATTTCTGTTGCTTTAAATGAATAATGTCAGCAAATATCACTGCTTAAGGGATTTTATGGTGTTTTATTTGTGTAAAAAATCATCCTGTTTACCCTGTATTTTGCAAAGTTACAAAACCATGCATCTCTTTGCCTGAAGTTTTACTTTAAAATTTGTATGACTTTTAAAATTGTTTGTTCTTTTCATCTCTTGTCGCTGCATTTTAAATTGTTGGACATTTTTTTGCTGAGCTTTTATTGTTGTTGCTAGATCTGTGGATTAAAATTTTCAGTTTTTCTATCCATATACACCCCTTAAACCAGGCTTTAGGAAATTGTTCAGTATAAAATGAGCCGTGCCATGAGAAAACCAACATAGTGGGTTTGCGACCAGCATGGGTCCAGACCAGCCTGCGCATCCGAGCAGTCTGGTCAGGCTCCATGTTGTTCGCTTTTAAAGCCTATTGGAATTAGAGAAACTGTTAGCGAACAGCATGGATCCTGACCAGACTGCGCGGATGCGCAGGCTGGTCTGGATCCATGCTGGTCGCATACCCACTATGTTGGTTTTCCCATGGCGCGGCTCAAATGTTTAGTAGATTGTTGTCTTTGGCATCAAAAGTGCTGATAACATTTTGATACTTAAAAGATTATGTTGGTTGTCCATTTAAAGAAAGTTGTCTTTAAATCATTTTGTATTCCATTTTATCACATTATACCTATAGTTAATGTTTAAAAAAAAAAAAAAGAGTCCCCTTTCTAGGATGATGAGTAACAGTATGTTGGTAGAATGTAATACTGTTGTAACTCATAAAAGATAAAGAAGGGGTTACATAAGTATTACGTTCAACACAAGAAGTCATATCTGTGCATTTTTGGTCCATGTGTGTATTGGCATCCTTATATTGGCTAGAAATCCAAAGGGTTCACATGTGCATTTTAAATAATCTGGTTGTTAATTTTTTCAATTGGTGTTTGTACCCTAAAAGCTAGTCTCTGCAGGTGTAGGTTGAAATTGACTTCCTCTAGTCCCTGTATTGCTTAATTACTGATTATGTCATTGCTAAATTATTTTCTACTTTCTATTTTTATCAAGTGGCTGAAAAGAATGGTAGGGACAAGTTTTTTTATGTTTCATCTTTTCAACCCTTACTGTATGGTGATTAATGTACTGTGGGTTAAATCACTGTGCTAGTTTATTTGCCTCTTTGGTTGGGACTTATCTTTGGTAGATATATTTTATTTTGATTTTGTTTAAGAAATATAAATGTGATTTAACTTAGTAAGCTACTTTGCATGTTGGGTATTGTCGTTTTTGAATTTTAGGACTTATAAAAAGATTTTGGATATGTTTGATTTTTATTTTCATTTTTATTTGATTAATTTTGAATGGAATTTTGTCAGTGGTGAAGAATGCATGAAGACAGAACTAAAAATTGACTGTTTTCTGATTTTCTTATCTTTATTTTGGTTGTTAAGGCTCTGTTTGTATTTCATTTCCATTTCTTTGACTTCCTTCTCTTTTACTGTTGGTGACTTTGGATTGACTGACTACAATAGTGGCTTTCATTAACAAAGAAATGACTAGAATTCTCTTTGTTCATCTATATGTTTTACAACAAAACCAGATCAAAATATCTTGAGTTAGAAGAAAAGGTTATGTCACACATAGGTTAATTACAAAGTCAAAAGTGTTGCAGAACAAAAAGAAGAAAGAAAAAAGAAATTGTTTTGGAAAATGTTGTTAATTGTCTTGAAAAATGATAGTTGATTCTTCAGATGGTGGTCCATGTCTACATGTTGGATTGTGTTACTGTAAAACTTAAGTTAGTTGCCTCTGTTGTAGTCAGTCATAGACAGATATGTTAAGATAGTTCTTAGGAACGCACTATAGAAATTACATTTCCCCTTGTCTTGTCCTCTCCTGTGTCCATCTATTCTGTCTACCCTTGTTCTGTCTTCTCTTTAAATGGTTTCATCAATTCTTTCTTACCTGGTTACAACTTTTTTCTCTCTCCTGGTTTCATCTTTTCTCTCTTCCCTGATTTCATCAGTCCTGTTTCCTGGTTCTGTCTGCCATGGTGCTGTCAGTCCTCTCTTCTCTGGTTCTGTCTATTTTCTTCATTCCTGGATCCAGTCTGTTCTCTCTGTCTTTCCATATGAACTGTTTTATAAAATTACTATTATCTTGTTGTGTAATGGAAAAGTAATTACTATTGTATTGTTGTAATGGAAAAGTTATTACTAAAAGCATTATGCTTATTGTACATGCTTAATGTATTTTATTAACAACATGCATCAATATTTGAACAAACACCTTTATACAACATGTAAATGCAGATATGAAATTATATGATTGTCTTAATAAACAGAAAAAAACATTCTCTAAATATACTTTAGACAGTATTAAATTAATTGTCAGCAGTAATTGTAATAAATTACTCAGGGTTTTGTTTTTCAGTGAAACATTGCATTTAATGCTTTGTAACATAAATGAGCCACGCCATGAGAAAACCAACATAGTGGCTTCCGGGCAGGCTGGTCTGGATCTATGCTGTTCGCTTTCAAAGCCTATTGCAATTATAAAAACCGTTAGTGAACAGCATGGATCCTGACCAGACTGCGCGGATGCGCAGGCTGGTCTGGATCCATGCTGGTCACAAAGCCACTATGTTGGTTTTCCCATGGCATGGCTCAAATGTTGTAAGTTGTGCACAAGTTTTATAGAAATCTTCAAAAATTTGTGAATGATTTATGACATTATTAGTTTTCAAAAGTGATGAAATTTCTCTGTTTTAACCAGCACATTCAGTAGTTAGACCTCAGAGTTGTCATCTCAGACATACTGTAGTGTTAGAAATGTTTGTGAATTTCTCACACACTTAGTTAGTGATTTGAAGAAAAGTTATTTAAAGCAAAATTATTAAAAGCAAGTTCGAAAGTTGAAAATCACAAACGTTTCTCGATTACATTCTTAATATACTTTAGGATGGAAGAGGTCATGTAAAGATTTTGTCTTAAGAAGGCAGTAGACAATTTTAAACCAACTGTAGTGTCATTTTTTCATTTTTTTCTGGCTTTGCATTTTTAAAGAGCTTTATATCAGATTGCTAGATTATTCTATATTTGAATAGGGTTTGAAGAAAAACTAAACTAGTATTCACAATATTTTTCATACTTTTTAGGTTACCACTGGGATACATCTGACTGGGCACCAGAAAAGTCTTTGCCAAATATAAGTGAGGTACCAGCTGGCGAATGTCCAGATTCACCTGGTTCTGAGAGTCCACACAGTAATGAATCTAACACACATATTGACAATGTCGGACACGGCCGTTATGTTACAGATGGAGAATATGTTGACTCTGAATACGTCGGCGATTCTGAATATGGCGAACATGACATGGAGGAGCCTCCAGATTTACCAAATTATGAGGAACTTCTTGCAGAGCAAAGTAGACTTCTCGATGATTATGAAATGCCAAATAGGAACATGCATGTTCATCCAGACTATTATCTCCCCTTGAATTCGAGTTTTACAAGTGCTGACGGTCAAAATGACGATTCTTGGCCGGAACCTCCTCCTGCTTACGTTGTTAATGGAGTTGAAGTAAATATAAGTGATTCGAGTCACACGACAACAAGTTCTGATGACGATAATGACTCAGTGTTGCATTATGGGTTCCCGCCATCACATTTTAACAACATAAACAGGTTGTCAATGGTTACGACTGACAGTGATATAAACGTAGACAATAGGTTATCAGCTGCGTACACAACAGACAGTGAAGTTAACGATGGGGAATATAACCGAGGTTCTGTGATTGACGATATGTCGGATATATCTGGTCTTTGTGAAATTGAGGACAGTGAGGTCAACAACAGTGACAGCGAGGATGAGAACACACCGTTAACTACACAACGAATACACACGGAGGTGTAGACTTATACATAGAGACAAAGTTTGGCTATTAAGTTTTTGTTAAAGATACAGATTATAAAACTAAGATTTGTGACCATTACAGGAATATTGTGTTAAAGAAATCTTAATTTTTACTGTGTAAAAAAAACTTGACTTACAAATAAGCTAGTTCTTAGAATTATGATACAGGAAATTTTAGTGATTTTATTTTTTCGTGCTTTACGTGACATCTAAAGGGTTGTGATTTTTTGCCATTACATAAATATTGCTATTTATAATGAGTATGTGCTTATTGTAAAGCATAGAGTCATACATTATACACTGGATAAAAAGTGCTTCTGTTTTTAGCCATTCGCTGTGTATTTCAACCAAATTTAGTCAAGTCGCCATTGTCTAAGTCAGAAAAAAATGTACACAAAATATATACTGTACCATTTAGAACTGTCTCATACAGAATGATTTCTTTATGAAAATAAGTGGTATTAAATAACATAGGCCCTTCTCCTGCCGCAATAGGTGCAACAGCATCGTGGCCTCTTTAATTGGAGTACAAGCGTACTGCAGAACTTTTCTCACGTGGAATAATATTTCAGTCTGATATTTGGTAACTAAGGACATCGTAAGATCATCATTGGCCTAAATTTTTCTAACAACTTCAGTAAACATAGTAAAGTTAAGTGAAATTAGCCAAATCATAAATGGTATTTTATTTTTGTACAATAAACTAAATTTTCAGCAAGTGTTGTATTGAGACTTATCAATTGATACAGTAGTATGAAAAAATTCTTTTTTTGTACTTTGGGGTATAGAATACTGTTCATTTTATTGCACTTGTTAGCTTTATCATTACATGTAATAGTATTTCAGTAAATTTATAGGTGCTATTTAAATGTTCATGGTTAAATTGTGATAAAACATTGCTTAATGGATGGCATACAGAACTTCATGTACCCCACCCACAGCTGCCCACCTTTCATGTGTGTAAAGCGCTTATAATGTTAATTTCCAGAATTTATTTCCTTTTTAGAGATACTGTAGTATTGTATACACTCACACTTTTAACAAAATAAGGTTGTGTTGAAATTTTTATGCCACTGTATTTTAAAAAAATATTTTAATTTACTTTTCAATGATTTAATTGTTCCACAGTTTTTGTGCCAAAGTACTGATTCTTACAACCATTCCCTGTAAAAATCAAATTGTTCCTTTTACTAGGTAATGTTGTAGTTGTACTGCCTATAATTTGACGTATGTTACAACATTTTTAGAAAAATATAAAAAGGATAACTTTAGAATAGTTCACTTTTATTGTAAAATAAAAAAAAAATGACTGAAGGCATACTTTTTGTTAATTTAGCTTACTGTATTTTGATGGCTTTTATAAGGAAGTATGTGACTAAATATTGCATATTTTTGAGATGGTCCCCCAAAATGGAATACTGAGGACTTATGGCTAATATCTACTTACAACCATGTAGTGATGTTTATAAGGTGCCATAGACACAGGCATGCATAAAATACATGACATATTTCTTTTGGAAATAATTCTTTGTTTTATTTTGTTTTGTGTTAAAGTAAAGTTTTAGTTACATAAGATACAAAAAAAACAGGAACTTATTTCTTAACATTTTTTGTATATTTAAAGGTTGTTTTTAAAACGTTTTACTTTCATCACAGAAAAGGTACATGGAGCACCTAGTGAAATAAAGCAGTTAAAAACAGTATTCTATTTTTCTTGAAAGTTAGTTTTTCTACAGAGTTGTTTCTTGTTTGTTAAACATATACTTTTTCTTCCAAGTTTTTTATTAATTGAGGCTAAGCTACGTTGTTTTCTTGATTTTACATAATTAACATTTAGCCTGCTGGCGGCAAGTGATTCTGCCTTTACAACCGGTGCAGACTGCACATCCATGCAGGCTGATCATGGTCTGCACTGTTCGCTATTCATTCAGTAAATTTTCAGTAAACACCCCTTTGATGAACAAGTGGTACTGCTCAAATTAAAAGGTGGACCAGTCCATTTAAGAAATTTAGCAGGTTAAAGTAGTTACTTATCCACTATTTATGATTGTTACAGAAAGCTCTATGCTACATTTACAGCCAAAGTATCCCAAAATATTTTAGCATATGAGAATATCTAATGGCATGAAAATTTCCTGTATCTTTGAAAACAGTTAACATAGAAACTCGGCTAAACCCATAAAGAATTAAGAGAAAAATCGTTTCTGTTACCCTAGCAGCCAAAAAAAGATGTTAAGTTTTAATTGTTAATTCAAAGTTTTTAGGTGTTGTTTGAATGTAGAAATCTGAACAGATCTCTTTATTTACAACCATCTGACCTCAGAGACCCAAGTGTCTTAAACTGCTATTAATAAAGTGCTTCCTAAATCAAGGTATCAATATGTATTACATTAAAAAGCCTGGTTGTAAGGAAACTACAGAACTCTGAACCAAAATATTGTTGTGAATACCTCACAGTGTACATTGGTTAATTGCAAAGTCTGATCTTTTTTGCAAAAGGTGAAAAAGAACTATTTGTAGATATACTGTAAAATCATTTAATTTCGTGGGCATGAAATTTCATGGATTTGGTCTAAACGGCTATTTCTTGGGGATTTGGTCTAAATGCCTATTTCGTGGGGATATGAATTTGTGGATTTCCAATTTTGAACATAAAATGAATTGGAATTTTACTTGTTTGTTGGGATTAAATTTTGTGGATTTACTTAACCATGAAATCTATGGACATTGGTCCCCCATGAATATTAATGATTTCACAGTACATGAAGACATACTTTTAAGAACATGACTGTGGGCTAAGTTCCTTACAACCAGATATTGTTCTAAAAATGTTGTGTTATATTATTTCATAATTACAAATTATACAATTATGGTTGTGATTAGGTTCTACTTCTCTCAGTAAATCAAAAACAAGTTGTTTGTCATTATTTCTACTTAAATATAAACTTTATTGTTTTAATTTATCCTCTTTTTTTGTACAAAGAAGTTAGTCTTTTAAAAAACGTTTTTGCCATTTTAGCAGATTTTAACAATATATACATACAGTCCAACCTATATTAAGCAGCCAACCAAGGGTTCACCACTATTTGCCTACTTAAGGCAAGTGGCTTCTTAAAATAAGTTGAATTAGAAAGTCAATTTGGGAAGTTAAGTGTCTTGCTGGTTAAGGCAAGTGGCTGTTTAATACAGGTGGCTGCTGTGACAAGTTTAACTGTATTCTATGTAAAACAGTACTGGTACTGTTTGAACAGTTTAAAATGTCAAATGCATCTTTTGCATGAGTTTCTTAACCCTTAGCCTGCTGGCGGCAAGTGATTCTGCCTTTGCGACCAGTGAAGACCAAGATCAGCCTGCACATCCGTGCAGTCTGATCATGGTCTGCACTGTTCGCTATTCAGTCAGTAATTTTTCAGTGAACACCCCTTTGAATAATAAGTGGTATGGCCCAAATTGAATGATGGACCGGTCCATTTTAGATATTTAGCAGGGTAAGGGTTAAGTAGAACTAAAAAATGTGGCCTGTTAATGATAAAAGTTACTTGTAGTATCCAGTTTTGTTTCTCTTGTGATAATCTTTTAAATAATAGAATTGTTTTAATCAATGTTGTATTTTCAAGTTGCCATGTTTTATTGTTTATACATGTATTTTTTCTATGTTTTAATACTAGTACTTGGTTCTTGATACAAGGCTAAATTAAGACAATGATTTGTTTCTCTAGTCTTTAAATAGGACATGAGAATTTTATCAACAATTATGTATGACCTAAAACAATTTTTTTCTTGTTCAAAGTTAACAAAAGGCAAGGTTGTGCCATTCATGTTGTGATGTCGACTAAAGCAGACAGCATGCTTTCAAATCAAATGTTAAAGTTGTGTTTTGTGCTCATTTGTAATGTTTGTTGTGATATTTTTGTTTATTATGGTGACATGACTTTCTAATAAAATAATTTAGACTGTGATCTAGGAACTAACGTAGGTCAGTACACAATATTGGTAACCAGTGTATCCTTTTGATGTAATTTCATTTTGGAATTTTTAAAGACTTTTTTTCCATGAAAAGTTTCAGAAAAAAAAACAAATAAAATGAATCTTACATTATTACTGTATTATACTTCTAAAAGTTCTTTATCTTTTTGTAAATTAATGCTTTCTTTTAAATAATTTCTAATAGGGCCTTTAATCAATGCATAAAAACAGTTGTTTGCATATTTGCCAAATATGCAGCTGTTTTGCTATTAATCTTGGTGAGTGAAGTGGGGTACAAGTTTTAATACTTATTTTTTTTCTGTAATTGTCCTTAGGTTGCATTAAGTTCTGGGTTTGAGGTTATAAAATCAAGTTTGGAGACCAGTCTGCAAGTACAAGCATCTCATTGGTTCATTTTGATGTCAGTTTTGAAATTGACTAATGAGAAGCCTGCATTATCAGACTGGTTCCCAAATTTAGTTTTGTAAATCAGTATTGCAATGGATGTATGCATGAATTTTGAAGTACTATATTTACACTGGTCATTGTGTAACCTAAACATTTTTTGCAAGTTCTGTTACTATGTTTCATTCCTGTTAAATTATTTTCTGGTAGTTAAGAAGTCCGTTTAGTTTATTCAGTAGGTAGCTCACTTCACACACCTTGACCATACACAGCGCTTTAACTACATACATGCATATGTGTAATGATTATTTTTATGATAAATCTTGTGTTCAGTTGCATTTGATCATTTGTGTAATATAATCATCATATCAGATTCCATTGTTCTATATATAGATCTGATGTCTAGATTTGATTGAACTAATATTAATATAAATGTCATATTGTTTTGCATCAAATGTTGTTTAGTTAAATTGATGATAAAATATTGAGAATTTTGTAAATTAAAAAATTAAATTATGACAAAGGGGTTTGTTGTATTTTATATAAAAGGTAACAGTGTCACATTGATAGTGGTTGGCGAAAGTCCACACTTGAAATGAGTGGAACAACTTATTTCCTATCAAATTCATGGCAGATCCTGCCCAGGCAGTCACTACAAAAACTGTACCAATTTAAGCAATGACCCAGCACTGAATACCAATTAAAAAGAATTGCAATTACCCAGCATACCATCCAATTCATATCGCTTGAACTTTGCAGCATTTTCAGCCAGACATTATGTTGTCTCATAGTCTAGACCTTTATAGTTTTCAGACGTTGTCTAAGTTAATATCTTAGAGCTGTTATTTAAAATGGCAGAATTTTGCCATACTGGACGGATTTTGTGCACAGAAGATGATTTTGACCGGGATTGAATACAGATGCCAAATTGTACTCTGTTGACACCCTATTTATGAGCAAAATTTTCAACAAAATTTTGGTATGTTGATATGGTTTTGAAGTGGCCGAAATGGTGGAAAGAAGTGAAAGGCTTTGAAAGGATTTCATTGAAGCGATGAAAAACTGACTGACTTAATACTAAGGAACTGCAGCATCAACTTTGTAAAACACTGAAAAATTAACCATTCATTAGGTTCTTGTTCGTGGAAACCCTATAATAATCATCCCATCCATCCAACCGTCTGTCTGTCTGTCTTCGGATATACCTTTGTGTATGAGACATAACTTTAAAAAACTTCAAGATTTCGTTAAGTTTTCAGAAAATGACATTGAGAGGAAGTGAATGAACAAGAACTGTAACTACCTTGTGTACATTTTAATCTATATCCATTTATTAAATATAGTTTTACTGTCCGTAATTAATTTGTTCGGGTTGAAACATTTAGAATAGAAGTAGGTTGATTTTTATGAATTGCACCAGTAGTGTGGTCAAAGAACAATAACTCTACGTTGCTTTTGTCTTAATTATCTCCCTTCATTAAATTTACTCACGTCACTTTTGTTCAATTTTGATGAACTTTAACACATTCATAGAAAACTAATACCGTGCCTTTTAAAAGCAGACGCCTTAGATAAAGAAAATGTTTTCAAGCAGTCCGCAAAGATCTTTTTCATATACCAATATCGAACACTTTCAATGACCTGTCATTAGAATATATCTCCAATTTTCAACTCAAGAGACCTGGAACGAAAAGATATTACGATACAAAATAGTAATACATGGTTCGTATACCAGGAACTCGACATCGTGTAACAGACAATGTCTCTCGACATCCTACAGGGGTCCTGTCAAACTCGTCAGCTCAGACATTGCAGCAGTCGCAAATTCCGCAATTTGTGTAAATAACGCCTCCGCAAAACAGTTGGCAATTAAATACAGGTTAAGCCTTCAAAGCGTTCTATTGCTGACAACACTTATCTCAATCATCATCTCAACACAGATGCATTCTACTGGTTCAGTACAAATACTCGAACAGGGTTTCAACAGTTATGTGTATAGATCATAGGAGACCCAGTACCTCCCGGCAATACAAATCACACGGTACCTTAATAATATGAACGCCTGTGAGGATAAACTTAGGAATCGTCATATGAAGGATGCTGAAGAAAACAAACAAACAAACAAACAGGGTTTCAACAGCTATGTATATAGACCATAGGAGATCTAGTACCTCCCTGTAATACAAATCACACGGTACCTTAATATGAACGTCTGTGAGGATCGAAACATCATATGATGTATTCTGAAGATAACGTAGAGAACGATTTCCGCCTCTTGTTGTCGGCGAAAAAAGACAGGAAATCATCCCCGCCAGCTGAATAGTTGACCTGGTGTTGTTATTTTACTCTGCAAAATAAAGACTGTGATTGTTTCGAAAGTGGATCTCTCCAAACTGAAATTTTTGGAGAAAATAGATACATGCGCAATTTAGACCAAGCGATTTTATCATTTACAGTAATACTGGAACACTGAAACACAAACTGACATCAATTGATGATGGGGACTAAGTCAAATATGAAAGCAATATATCCGACCTGTGTTCTATCAGTGACAAAAAATCGATTAGTTCAACTCATTAACACAGGTTCTTGTCCCTCGTGCACCAAATCGTTGTCAACTGCTTGTTATAGAAAATACCTTTATCACATTTAACGAACAAGCAGACGAATGGAGAAAAAAGATGCATGTGCAATTTAGACCAAGCAATTTTATCAATGACAATAATATTGGAACATTGAAACACAAATGCAAAGACAAGACTGACACCGATTGGGGATGAGGACCAAGTCAATGGTAGAAATATATTTGACTTGTGTTTTCTTGAAAATACTCTTTCAGTGACAAAAATTGGTAAAGTCAACTCATCAACACCGGCTCTTGTCTCTCGTGCATCAATCAACTCGTGTCAACTGCTTGTTACACTTATCACCACTAACGAACAAGCAGACGAACCATACATTTTGGAGTTCAGCGACAACTCAATAACGTAACAAATTCAATCTAAACAAGGACAAGTTTTTTTTTGTTTCTGTGGCCAGTGAAGTTATACTACCGTGTAACATTCATTATTTGATGTAGTGTCATTTTTAGCTCGACTATTCGAAGAATAAGTAGAGTTATCCTACTCACCACGGCGTCGGCGTCGGCGTCGGCGTCACACCTTGGTTAAGTTTTTCGTACTAGTCCACATTTTGACAAAGTGTTTTGAGATAAAGCTTTCAACACTTGTTTACCATCACCATGGCCAGTTATAGGCAAGAGCACATAACTCCATCAGGGATTTTGGCTGAATTATGGCCCCTTTTGACATAGAAATCATGGTTAAGTTTTTCGTACCAGTTCATATTTTGACAAAGTTTTTTGAGACAAAGCTTTGAAACTTTCAACACTTGTTTACCATCACCATGTCCATTTATAGGCAAGAGTACATAACTCCTTCAAGGATTTTGACTGAATTATGGACCCTTTCGACTTAGAAATCTTGGTTAAGTTTTTCGTACCAATTCATATTTTGACAAAGTCTTTTTAGATAAAGCTTTGAAACTTCTAACACTTGTTTACCATCACCATGTCCAGTTATAGGCAATAGCACATAACTCCATTTAGGATTTTGGCTGAATTATGGCCCTTTTTGACATAGAAATCTTGGTTAAGTTTTTCGTACCAGTTCATATTTTGACAAAGTCTTTGAAGATAAAGCTTTGAAACTTTCAACACCTGTTTACCATCACCATGTCCAGTTATAGGCAAGAGTACATAACTTCATCAAGAATTTTGGCTGAATTATGGCCCCTTTTGACTTAGAAATCTTGGTTAAGTTTTTCGTACCAGTTTATATTTTGTGTAAAGTGTTTGACATATGGCTTTGAAACTTTTATCACTTGTTCTGTATAATAGTCTCTATCTGTAGGAAAGAGTACATAACTTTGTCATATATTTTGGCTGAATTATTGCCCTTTTTGGACTTGGAAATTGGTTCTGATTTCATACAAGTCCACGTTTTGTCAAAACTTTTTAACATATGGCTTTAAAACTTTGAACACTTGTTTATCATCATGATTTCCATCTGTAGGCAAGAGTACATAACTCTGACAACTATTTTGGCTGAATAATGGCCCTTTTTGGACTTTGATATTGGTTCACACATTGCCATTTAGTGCAAGACTTATCGAAATCCACAAATACGGGAACATTGTTTGTCTAATGTAAATTTTTCTTTTGTCTGAATATCTGTAGAAATATTTTGACCACATTCTCCAATCAATTCTTCGAATAGTCGAGCGCGCTGTCATCCGACAGCTCTTGTTTACTTAAGTCTTTGCCATTGACATTATATACGTTTGGGAGTGAAATATCGTGTTGACAATAGGTCAATGATTTTATATGTCTTTTAACTAATCGTGTTTATTCAAAGACGAAATAAGCATGAAACATACTTTTTACTTTTCAATTCTAGGTCAAAATCACAATATCATGAAGGTTTTCGTAAATTTTATCCCCATAACTATCATCCATATAGTATTATATTTAATGCATGCAATGCAACCAACTTGCAAAGACACACGGTTCCTAAGTGTTCTTACTCTTGAGTCATTCCTTTGTTAAAGCTCAACTAGAGGTAAATTACAAACATAGATATGATTAATTCTCTGCGATATATGCTTCTTTTAAAAATGTCAGTATGAAAGTTTAGTAGCAATCGGAAAGAGGTTCGGTACAATGGTGGAGTGCAACAGAGGTCAGTCATTGCATTGTCTAGTCACTCATCTACACATGTCTTAAGGATAACATGGTGTAATCGGTCTCAATTTCACCAAAAGCGTACATACAACTTGATAATGTAAGCTTTAAAAATGTCAAACCATAAAAATAAGGTGTATATTGACAAGTTATATAGTGACAGATTTTCTCAAAAATTTCCTTTAGATTACCTCCCTTGAAAATTTTGGTTTTTCATAAGTTATCTCCCCTGAAAACTAGAAAAAATGATTTTCTTCTTTTCCGTACTGGGAATTTTAGATTTCTTTTTGATATTTGTATCAGAATCATATAATGCAGCTTTCTATTGCAAAATTTTCTCGAAACTCATGTTCAGATTCTCATAATCAAAGAAATTATATATTTCCCATAGGCATCAATGTTAACTTCAATACCGATTATCTCCCTTAAAAATGATAAAATTTGAAAAATCTTTCAGTGAAAAGTTTTTAATTTTGAATGTCTTTAAAGTGACCAAATTTCATGTAAATATTACCATCCAATTACAAGATATGAAATATGGCTATTACACCATGTTATCCTTAAAGCGAACGTTGTTACAGGTGTCAAGAAGCTTTTCAGTCGAACAGTGGAATGTCCTCAGTGGATTGTACTCTGTCCTAGTATGGTCTGCAAAATGTGAAAAGATATACCGTAGTATGATGCAACCCGTTTCTCTGTGTTTGACTAAGGGCTCTCTCATCTCGGCTATATTATTTTCAGCGGTCGTTTCCTTTTTCGAAACTTAGTTTCAGCTGAACAAGACCGATTCATTGCCCATATTGCAGTCATAACACATAAACGGGTTGGGTATATCTCTGATGAAGCGATATTTTATATTATCTTTATATAGCAGGTATATTACGGTATTACATGTTTGCAGCTTTAAAATTTGAATATCCTACATTGAAAGAATGGTCTTCAAAATTGTTATTTGTATCATTTCCATCCATATTTTTCTGTAATTCCAAACTGCATATTTTAATAGAAAAAGAAATAAACATTAGGCACAAAAAGTTTGCCTGGTTTTTATTAAAAACACATGGTTATAATTTTAACACCACAACCGGTAAATATTATTTCTCTTATCACTAAAGCATGCGCAGTACGCTGTTATGTTTCACCGTGAGGTTACCGTGTTTTAATCAGGTGTTGTAAACGACATTTTTGTAATATATTTCACATGTATGTTAAACTTTATCTTAAACTATCCAATTGTCATATTTTTTAGAAACAATTTCGAATGTAACCATTTGATACTGGATGCCAATGTCGATTAAATTACGAAACTGTCTTCTTCCTCTTTCGATTTTAAAATACATGTATAATTTATGCTTGTAATACAGTTCAAGATTTTTTAAAGCTACGTTTTACAAAATAATAGATATATGATTATTCCAAAGTAATTTCCTTTATTAGAGTTATAATTTTAGATGATCGCAATTGGCAACTATAAATTTTTCAGGATGGCATCTGGACAAGCCAATACCCTAAAACGTGTGTATACTTACCGCCTTCAAGCCCTCCTAATTGATGGTGGAACGGAAGTCATTCGTAGCGTCTTCGACCAACTAACCGGTGTACCTTTAACTGTTCATCTAAGCAACAGCCATACAATCATCTCTCAGCTTAAGACTGCACGTATCATAACGCAAGCGCAATATGCGAAACTTTTCCAAACACCCGGAAATCCAACGTCAGCATCATCTTCAGACTTAGACATGACGCTACTTGTATGTTTGCTTCAAAGTACATGTGGGTTGAAAAAAAGGAAAGATCCTATTTGGTTTACACAACCAGCCCAGAATGACATGTCCGTGGAAGCAGATATTGTCAGAATGAGATATTTCCGAAATGAGGTAATCTTTTAATTATAAATAAATTAAATTTTCAACAGAGTTTTTCAAAGTTATATTTGGTTGTATCTCGCGTTTCGTAACTATGTATACAGAGATATCGTGTACGGAGTAATTAGTAACAGAGAAATATTTGTCATGAGGCCTTCATATCACTAAATGTTTTCGAATGGTTATATTTCAGCTTTCACATAGAGAATCTGTCGCCGTTTCACAACAGTATTTTAAGGCAAAATGGAGCGAAATTGAAACGGTAAATTTTCGTTTTACTTGTTAACCAACTGAAGTATCATAGAACAGAAACGTGAACAAATCTATTAATGTGCACTTAAGTTTTTTTCATTTAAATACGATATAATCAAAGAATTTTCATAATAATTCAAGACGTACACTATTTCATGCAGTTATACTAGTTATGACAATCAAAATACTATATAAGGTCCATTGTGCTTTTAATTTTCTGTTAGAGATTATAAGTTTATTTTAATAAGTAGCACTTCAAATACCTTGAAAAAGTTAACTAGCCGTAAAATCCAATTATAATATACAAAAATATCCAAATTCTGTCCTGGTCAAATTTAAATCCAATCAGTGTTTCAAATTTCACATAGAATCCAAACTGAATTTATAATATCCAAAGAATGTTTATGTAACAATCCATCAAATGTTAAATGTCCAAACTGGTAATATTTTGTTATTAAGAAATACAGGAAAGTTTGTCAATAAAAATCATTGCTGTTCTACCTCCCCTTAAACAGCTTCCTATTAAAACATCAGACCCTATGTTTAGTTAATAGGAGATAACTCCTTAGTCTACTTTAAGTTTGAATAAATGTGACCCTTTTAGTCTCAAGACATAGGATCTGTATAAAAATGGTGAATCCTGGAGACTGCCTATTCTTAGGCCAATCTATAGCAGCTGATAAGAATCTCAGGATGTTCAGGATGTTTTGCCATTAATAGGCCCTGCTGTTATGACTTTTGATCTTAGGTCATAGCATGGAAATATCTTATCATAAAAGGAACATGACAGTATTACTTTGTGTTACGATTTTATTACTTTTATTTGTACAACAGTTTGTTAGTTCTTTTTTTTTTTCAACAGTATGATTTATGAATAAGATAGTAAGCTTCTCCTATGTTTTCACTTACCATTACTCCCTTTAATTAAAACGTTTCCCAAGTTCCTTTACTGTCTGAGTTTAAAATTCGTTTCACCCAGCTACCTTTTGTTGCATGACATCAATTATTTTTTCAAACCACTATCCATATAATCTTTTGTAATTGTTTTTCGAGAAGTTTTGTCTGGTTTTCCATCCCAAAGAAGTGAATAGTCTCGTTAGTTATGAGAAATAGTTATCTGATGGGTTTTCTAACTTTGTTAAGGGAAAATAATTTTAGAGGGAGCAAACGTCTTTATTACTGTTCATTTTCCTCACAAATTATTCCATTTATTTAGGCATGCATATAATTCTCCATTTTTATCATATTTAAATTTTATTCGTTCAGTTTTTTTCATTTGTAAAAATAATTCCTAAGGGGTAGTTTGGTCTGATGTCCATTTAAATGGTTTCATTTTACAAAATATTGTTTTCAGTGTAACGAAAAGAACATGCTCATAAAACTGTATTTTACTGTTTTTTTTTACTTTGTCTTTAAGTCCATGGATTTAAACGCAAGGTTTAATTAGTACTCCCCTTCAAACCAATGTTTACCATGCAATTTCATTTGATTTTACATAGGTTCTGTTAAGATTAAATGGTAATTGTCAAACTGGCAATCCAAATCTTCAAACACAGTTAAATGATTTTAAAACTGGCACTGTCGATGAAGAATCACAAGAGCGGTATGATCAGGAACTTAAAGACTGGGAAGAAATGGAAAAAGTCGTGATGGCAGAACTAGGAGAAATAAATCAGATGTTACAAGATGAGAGTTGTAGGTCAAGAACAATTGCGAAAGAAGTTACTGAAATACGTGGTATGTCGATGATCAAACATGATTAAGTGTTAATGTTCAGCACAATTCATCCAATGATTATATGTAATTGTTGATTACTTTCAAAATTAAGCTATACACATGCACATGCTACAAGTACAAAAATCAATTTAGAAACATCCGCTCACTGGGACCAAATTTTCCCCCCTTATATTCCTTTTTTTCTTTTAAGTTTTTACCTTTCTTCAAGACTTATTATTGATTTATTGTACAAAGTGAAATATTTTCATTTGATAAGTGATTTCTTGCTGTACAAAGTGAATTTAACTCTGGAACAGAAGGGGACAGAGTTAGATATCTTTAAAAATATTGAGTTACATGCGGTAAAAGTTCTCTATTTTACGTTTACTCTTTAGATTACACATTGTGGAAGAAATTTAGGTAGGTTTTACTTCTGCCACAATGTTATTTTTGATTATTACATGAGTACCTATAAATAGTAATAATTTTGTGCTTAAAATTCTCCCATTACTGCATTGCGTTATGCTTTATCACTTTATCATAATAAGCCCCGGAGCCATTATCGATAATGGCCCTGGCGTTAGCGCGGGAAATTAACGTCCGTAAACAAAAATGACGTCTTGACGTTTCATGGAGGTAAAAAGAGAGAATATTTCAGTTTCTAGTTTTATTATATTGAGCGTAACGTCGTATATCCATGATATAACTTATTTTCAATTATGCTATAAGCAACAAAGTACAACTATCAAGGCATTTGATTTTATACAGCATATAGTATCTTATAGGCCCTACATATTTTACTACAGAAATTGAAATGCTGAAAATCATTATGCCACTAGATGCCACTACTCATACAAATGACACACTAAACTTTTCTAACTATATTATAGGTAAACATGTAATAAACAGGGAAATACATGGGAGAGCGGTGCCTTTGAGTGATAATGGCCCTAGAAGAAGATAATAGCCCTCGGGCTATTATCATCTTGCCAGGGCCATTATCACTCAAAGATACCGCTCTCTCATATATTAACCTATACATAAAGTGTGCAAAATTTTAAACAGTCCAACAGGACTCAACGTTAATTTTTCAATGATAGAGTCAGAATTCTGTCTCATTAAATCCTTTTACTTGAGGCATCCTAGCAAAAAAGTTTTATTCACAGTTTTGTTTTGTGTTTTGTAATTGTTTACCGATAGTTTGACCTTTTTTATCAAGATTAATTGCATAATGAATTCTCTGCAAACGCTTTGGACAGTGGCCATCACGTCGAAATTTTCTCTACTTGAGCTTGAGGAAATATCATGAATTGTACAAAATTTATGAAAAACGGCACGGTAAAAATTGTTTAAATTTGGCACTGGATACAGTATATTGCTATAACATTGTTTTGAACATTTGAAATATTTACCATTAGGTGGGTTATACCTTAATACCAATAAACATAAACTTGTTACGTATTATTTCTGACGTTTAAATTCTTTAAATCAACGGAGTAAAACAAATAGAGTTTATATCACGATTTGCAGTTTGCGATCAATAGTCGATGCTGTATATGAGGGTAATAGGATGAAAATACCTTCTCTATTAACTGTCGATCCTAAAAAACATTTTTTTCATTGAAAGAACCAAACCCTTTAAATAAATATTTTTAGTTAGGAGTTACATGTAATGCAGTGTTCTTGAAAATTGTTAAAGCCGAGGTCTTTACAGCTATGCGGGTGTTGCTGTTTGAAAGCAATTCAGTGTTTTCTCGTCTTAATCGCTCATCAAAACTAATTTCCGAAAGACATATGTGTTAGCTATAAGCCATACTGAATTTTAACGAAAGCTTTAATTATATTAATTTTGTTTCAGTGAATGTTCAGGGAATTCAACAAACTTTCTCACCAAGAGTGGAATCACTTAAAGGTATGAATGCTATCATCAAATATGAAGAAATGCAATCGAGAAATTAGATCATCAACAACAAAAAACCCCAAATAAACCCCCCCAAAAAACAACACTTCAATGTAAACATTATTTTACAAATTTCATAATATACGGATTACAGTTTAGTTTTTAATGCTGAAGTCTCAAAACGCTGTTATAAGTAGCTACCCCCAAAGTAAAATATGTTGCTGCTCCTTTTTGTATTTGAACTTTACAGAAACAACTATTTAGATTTAATTATTTCTTTCTTAGATCTTTACAGTTTTTAGTCGTTTCTAACGACGACTGAGTGAGTGCCAAACGAAGAGCAAAAATAAATTGTTCAATTACGTTTTAGCTGTTTCAGAGCACCATTTCAACCAGACGAAAGAAAACCAAGACCTGTTTGTGAGAACTGCGACGTATAAAAAAGCTTGGGAAAGATTTAAACCTGGGATCACTATCTTAAGCGGCTACTCTGGTGAAGGAAAAACCACAGTGGCATCACAAATGCTTATCGAGGCATGCCCTTCGGAGAAAATCATCAAACTATCAACCCCACAAGACTGGGAACAATTAAATATCAAACACTGGAAAGGGGTTTTCATTGACGACATATTCGGATCTGACGCATTCGATGAATATAAGGCGAATCACTGGAAGCATCATTTAAACGATTTGGAATCTGCAGCACATTCACTGCAACTGTATGTTGTAATAACAACACGTCAGAATATTTTAAATGAAGCGAATGATCGTCATAATTTAAATCTATTCAAAGAGGAGAATGTCACGATTCTCAACTCTTCAGACATTTCCGAGGATGAGAAAACGCATATACTAAGGCTTCGTTTAGAAAAGAACAAACGAGAGTATTCTGATGCTAGTCTGAATTTGTGTATTTCAGGTTGGAACAGTAACGAGTGTAAAATAGGGTTTCCTGAATGTGCCGTCATGTTTGCAACAAATGACACACTGTTTACAAAAGGTCCACAGTTTTTTGCAGCGCCATTTGAATTTTTCCGTAAGTGCATTGCTGAACTTTCACAAAATGAAAACGAATACATGATACTCATACTTATATGGACGAAACCATCTAGAAAGTTGTCAAAGTTTGATCTCGAGAAGACAAATATTACCTCGCTTTCGGACGTAGCCGCAGAATTGGGTTATCCACTGCATGAGAAATCAAGGACACTGAGAAAAACGCTTAAGCACCACAAAGATGGCTTACTAAGTCTTACGGATAGGAAAGACGAATACACATTCAGTCACAACGTGATTGGAGATGTTGTCGGACTTGAAATTGGCAAAGAATATCCAAATTTAGCAATTAAATACGGATCAAAAAGTTTCGTTATGAGGTATGTCAAGACAAGCACAACTGCCACCACAGATTGCATTATTGTGGATGATAGAAGATACTCTGTTCTCAGCAAGAAATTGAATCACTTACTTTTTGAGAAGAATGAGTCGTTTGCAGTACTAGATGTCACGCTAAAAGAATTTAGAATCAACAGCAAAGGAATTGAAAACACACGCATTTCACAGTCAATCCCAGATATATCAGTTCTTGAACACGAGGCCTTCGGCAATGCAACGTTTGTTCAAGAGTACATTGATCCTGCAAATGAAAACGACATCGTAAACACGCCAATTTTAGAAGTCTATGAACATTTTCGCAATCCTTACTGTATTCAGTTCGAATATGGAGAACTGGGTATGTGTATTCCTACATTCCTTCTTGCAAAGAAAAATGAACAAATGATCACTGAATGTATTGAACATGATATGCTGACAGACAGAGAAAAATACATTGCATTACTGTTTGCAACACGCGATAATAATGAAGCGATGGTTCGGCAACTCATAGAAGCAGATGTGGGCGTGAATGAAGATGCATTGCAGATTGCGACTGTCAACGAAAATATCAAAATCTTGAAACTCCTATTACTTCATTTTCGGCAACGCAAAGCAACCAAAAGTCATATACAGAAACGAAATTCCCCATTGATCACGGCGACCAAGAGACATTCCCTAGACACTGTTACCTGTTTGCTTCAAAGTGGTGTAGATATTAATTACGCAAATGAGGACGGTCTCTCCGCAATTGATAAGGCTGTTATATGCAAATGTGTTGATATATGTGAGGCTTTGACTGAAAAGGGATGTAACTTGGATGCTAAAAGCGGAAAATTTAAACGCACACCTCTGCACAAAGCAGTCGACATGGGATGCCTCGATATTGTAAAATTACTTTTGAATGTTGGAGCCTCTGTATACACTACAGATCATCGTGGGAAATATCCTATTCATACAGCAGCTATTTGCGGTCATACTGAAATTCTCCGACTTCTGCTAAAAGAAGATAAGACTCTTGCAGTTAGACCATTCAACACAGTATTACGTGGAAACAAAATAAAAAATCTGACGCTCTACCATTACGCTGTATGGAAAGAAGACGAGATATTACTCAAGGTCCTCAAGGAGTTTGAAATAGATCCAAATATACAAGATATATGTGGTAGGACACCTCTATACCTGGCAACCTACTACAACAAACCAACGTTTGTCGAGCTTCTTGTAGATATAGCAGATGTTAATATACCTGAACGAAATGGATATACACCATTACATGCAGCGTCGTCAAACCTGAATCCAAAAATTGTCAGACTATTGTGCTGTTCTAATGTAAATATTCGTATGATCGACAGAAAGGGAAACACTGTGTTTCATGTCTTGGGAAACGTAAACGAAAATGCAATAGGAGGCGACGAGAATTTCGAAGACCCATTGGCTCGTATAATGGTTTCAGAGTGTGTAAAGATACTATTAGAAAAAGACCCAGAATTTGAGTACGAGCTAAACAGAATGCCAAACAAAGATGGTTTAATTGTCTCTGCGAAATGTGAGCGAGATACATATTCGCTTGTATGTAAATAAACGTATATTTTTGGGTGTGTATCACAAAGTAATTGCGTTTGCACGGTCAACAACTAAATGAATTTTAATTTTTCTGCTCTGAGCAATTCCTTTTTCTGGACAGTTGCATTCTATGTCTATTTTATTTATAGATAAAAACCTCACTTTTGACAAAAAATTTGTTTAGTGTTACGTAAACCTTTGAACTCAGGTGGACTCAACTGTCACCGATTTCGCTCGATATGCCATCATTTTAATTTACCAATCAGTACAAAATTACAGTGTTTAATTGGTGCATCATTTAATGTTGTATTCGATGTAAGATTCTTTTATACCATTGCTATTTCATTACACTTCATCTGTTAGAAAGTGTCAGATTGTTGCTGCATTGAAAATAGTTTCATAATAAAAATTATGAAAAGTACAAAATTGGTAGGTCTTGATTACACCATGTTGAGTAGCACAGAAACATTTGTTTCCAGTTATTTCTGCTTTATTTATAGCAGACATGACATTTATGGTCTTCTGTAGCTAAGAAGTGGCTAAGATTCCATGAATTAGTACATGCAAGATTTGATTCACCTTAAACATGTTAGATAAATTGTTTTAGGAATTGATTGATAGTTCTTCGAAAACATTTCAAAAATATGGAGTGAGCGAGCGATTTTTTTTTTGGATTTTTTACCCAAATTTGAATTTTTGAGAGGCGGGCACATTTGTCATGAAGCGAGCGGGATATTTTTCATATTTATAAAAAATTATTAACTATTTTAATGGCACGTTTCCAAATAATACCATTGTGTAGCATACAAAGGTCTAGTAATGGTGTTACTGATCTGCAGCACAATAAAAATGTGTATTTTTCCTTTTTATGTACAGTCGTGCTAATAATATGAAAGTATTTCAAATATGCAAAATTCTTTAGGTTTAAGATCTTTAGAGAATAGACGAACTGATGCAATAACAAAATTGTCCGTCGCTATTCTTGTCCCAACGTATTTCGAAAATCCCAGGAGACCGAAGAATTTTGCATATTTGAGATACTTTCATATTATGTGGAATAGAGTTTTTGTATATCCATCTGATTGCTCGTCTTTGATATTGATTTACCCAGCTTTAAATCGATCAGTTATTAAAACAATCCATTCAAATTTTTATTATATGACTCCATGAGGCCATTCCACCATGATATGTGATTCTTCGGAACCACCTCATCAACAGTTTCATAAATTCATTGAGAAAAAAAAATATAAAATTCATTAGCACGACTGTACATACAACATTAAGTCGGGTTTTTAAAGTTTTACTTTTTCTTCAAGATCGTTAAAAAAATCGGTGTTGGACGTTGACGGAGGTGTATACTTCTGGAACGAAAAATGAAGAACGACAACACTGTATGAAAAATCGATGAGACAGAGCCGCCATGTAATGATAAAAAGGATTTGTGGCTTGTGTAATTTTACTTCCCTTTTAACAACGTCTTTTCGAGGTTATATGGAGAAGAGATTTTTGTTTAAAGTATTATCCAAATGACCATGAAATGAGTAATGAGAACGATACGTGAAAGATCAGATAAGGAGCTTGAGATGAATCCGGTGTCCCCTAGTTTTGCAGCCGCAGGAAAGAATACTAGACCAAAGGTCCGCTCCCTTACGATATAGGATCGATGTATTCAACGTTATACATATTAACATGACGTAGATGAAATATTGGGAACGCATATCTAATTTATTTTATTCCGGCGTCTGGTGGACGATATGGGTGCATATAATGTCCAGATTGTCCGTTTGTTTATTCGTTTGTCCGTCCGTCTGTTTGTTTGTCACGTTTGTGTAAAAGCTACGTATGTAAGCTATTCGACTAACTTCTAGACATTTATTGCGTGTATTAGTCATTATCTCAACCAGAGTCCATTCTGATAAGAAAGACAGTTTCACTTTAAATATTTGAAATGCCACTTTAAGCTAAAAAGGATATGCACGTTTTAAATAAATAACAATGGTATGATATGACCGCGGCAGAATCAAAATCAGTGGCTATGAAAACCAGTAAACCCTTTCGTCTCTGAGAACCGATGACACTTTTGACTTATTCTGGTGAAAGTTAAAATAATAGCTGAACTTGAAGCTGTAGATGACCTAGAAATACCTAGAAAAAGCGAACTGCCAGCTCGGTTTGAAACGGGAGAGGCCAAGACGGAGTATCACTCGTCTTTGGAATTGTATTTTAGACAGATACATTTCGAGGCGATAGACGTAAATGTCAGTTCATTAAAAGACCCCTATGACAACGACGATTTCAATCTGCAGCTGCAGGATGAGCAGCTACTATTGAAGTGCGTTACAAAGTCAGAGTTTGGCACGGTTTCAACATTCTATGAAGATGACTTGAACAACCAAATTGAGGCGTTTGAAACGAACTTTGAAAGTGATAAAATGCCGCACAATGTTGCCTTGATGGCTCAGCGTGAACGAAAATGGCTAATTGTAGTGTTGAAGCTTTTAAAACTGTCAGTGTAGAAGCTTTTAAAAATGGCGTCAATATATGCATTCAGTATCTTTTTGGTATTAAGCATCCTTTTTAAAAGTTAATTGTACTGCGCAAAATGGAAGATGGACAAGTTCATTACAGAAATTTAGCAGGGTAAGGTTTAAACAGCCTGAGTGAAGTGGGGTACAAAGTTTAATACTTACTTTTTTTCTGTGGTTGCATTAAGTCATGGGTTAAAGGTTATAAAATTAAGTTTGGAGACCAGTCTGCATTTGGTACAAAGTATAATACTTACTTTTTTCTGTGGTTGCATTAAGTCATGGGTTAAAGGTAATAAAATTAAGTTTGGAGACCAGTCTGCATGTGCAAGCACCTCACTGGTTCATTTTGAAGTCTGTTTTGAAATTGACCAACGAGAAGACTGCGTTTAATATAAGGCTGATCTTCAAATTTAGTTATATGTTTATTTTGTATTACTGTCACAGTGGATGTATTTGCGAATTTTTTAAGAACTCTATTTGCTCTGGTTTTCTTAACAAATTCATTTTGTGACCTAAACATGTTTTGAATATTCATTTTAGATATTTTTCCTTCTTGTCAATCTTCTGGTTGTTTCGAGATCAGTTTAGTTTATTTAATAGGTACATCACTTCACACACCTTGACAGTACACAGCGCTTTATCTACATACATACATATGTGTAATGATTATTTTTATGATAAATCTTGTGTTCAGTTGCATTTGTTCATTTGTGTAATATAATCATCATCTCAGATTCCATTGTTCTATATATAGATCTGATGTCTAGATTTGATTGAAATAATACTGATATAACAAGTTAAAGCATAGCAAAAGTTCCTTCTAGGGCATATTTATATAAATATATAATGATCATCTTGTAAAATTTTGGTTGCAATGTCTGTTGGTCATCAGTGTGTAGAACCCCAGGATCAGACACAAGGACAAGACCATTCTACCTTATTGACATTCCGTATCCATCCTCCCCCCCCCCCCCCCCCGCCCCACCATGTTTAATCAAGGAATCAGTGGCGCATTGGTTAGCAGTTTTGACTGCAACGACAGCGATCCGGCTTCGATTCCCGCACCCGGATCGATTGTCGCTTGTTGCTAATAACCCTACTAGTGTTCAGTGCTGTGTGATTTACTTTACTTGGTACTGTTTCCAACAGTATCGGTCTAAACTGGCTGCTGGGGAGATAAATATGACGCCTGCCGTGGGCTTGGCTGGAAATAAGTTGTTCCATCCATTACAGATGGTGCCTTTCGTCGACTACACATGTTAAGTAGCGCCCCTGGGGCACTACATTTTGCACCAAGGGTGCGTTTATTTCTGTACCAAAATACAAAAAAATAATCTAAAATTTTGAAAAAGAACTATCTTGTTTTATACTGCCAAAAAATGTCAAGTAAGTATTTACGCTAGTTATTTAACATAAATTGTTAAATCCAACAACAAAGTAAATCCGTTACCACTTTCAGTTGAGTAAATTCGGCAATAAGACCTTGACCTGGTCAATCCTGTTAGTATTCCAAGGTTGATTGATTTTACAGAAATATACACAATAACACTAGAACAAAGGTCAAGGAGTTTCATTGAACAGCTTGAAATATTACATCAGCTTTCTGTTGTAATATTATATCAGGTTTCTAGGTCAGCCGCTCAGTCAAGTATAACTTACCAAATTAAAGAGTTCTTTCTCAAGAGAAGGAACAATAAATGTCACATTGTTTTGCATCAAATGTTGTTTAGTTAAATTGATGAATTTGTAAATTAAAAAAAAAATATGACAAAGGGGTTATTTGTTTCTATACAAATGAAATGTAAAATTTTATTATATAACATGCAGTATATAACATGCAGTAATTGGCGAAATCAAACTGCGGATCCATACACCACTCTGGTCAGAATCCTTGCTGTTCGCTAACGCACTATGCTGGTTTTCTCATGGTGCGTCTCAATATATCTGGATACAAATATATGTATAAAAAGTAAAACGGTTTCGTTTCGCCAGTTACATATTTTCGACTTTTTTCTCGGTCTGACTAAAGTTGTAAGTTTGTCTGACTTAATGTCCAGCATTTTTGCCAAGGAGTGATAATTAATGCACCTCTAAAATACACTAGCTGCAGAACTGACATTCTGAGGTGCATCTGTGGTGCATGTTTGTGTTGTTTTCTTTCACAAAAGTCTCATGAAAACCACCGCTATCTGATACGGACTAAATCAGTGTGTATAATAATTCATGACAGACACTGCCCCAAAGCTTTAAAAGGAAATCTTAAAAGCTGAATGATTTGGAGAAAAAGCTTATATTATTTATTCGTAGTAAAACATTTTTTCGATGTAATTTATGTTGTCGTTTTCCTCACAAATAATCAAAACTATTCGTTAAAGACTGAATCAGTGTGTAAGTAAACAATGACTGGCAGTGAAAAAGGATTAATTTTGAAACCAAAGCCTAATATTAAAAAAAATGCAAAAAAAAAAAGTTCTTATAGTTTATATTAACAATTCCTCAGTTGTCACTTTCTTTGTAATATTTTAAACATTGATTAGCAGCCACCATCAGCGCTTTGAGCGCTTTGATTTTTTATATTAACTACCGTTATGAAATTAAGTCTTTCATAGGGCTGAAATTTATTCCACTGCGTACTAAATTAGGGGAGGAGTGCACAAGAACCATAACTCTGTGTTGAATACTTTTCAATCATCTCACTACATTTACATTTAGTTTCCTTGTCCAAAGAATGATTATAAAGACTGACGCCATTTGACACATGAACTATTGTTGAATACCCCATCCCCTTTTCCTCGATCAGAGTATAACCTAAAAGGTAGGGGAGACATTTCAGTGAAATTTGGAATATAGATACGTAACAATAAAATGGAATGTATTTCACAAGAATGACACCTCTATTTGAATTATATTCCATTTTGTGCTTAATGTTTCCTTAATAGTGACTTTGCAAGTACAAGAATTTCAAGAATTCGTTTAAAATGGCAATGACAAAGAATATACAATGCAAAAAATGTAATCTTTCCTAAAGTTAGTGCAGTACTGATTCTCATTTGGCAACGCGATTCAAAAGGAGTCATGTCACACCATGTGTAAGATCATTTTACATAAGGGAACATACATCACTTCCTTGTATAACCTTGTTTAAGCACTGTCTTCAGCTGCAAGGCTGATCGCATTCAGTCATAAGCTAGAAAATTTCTGATTTGGCGGGTTCCTCCGAGAAAATTATGTTCTAGTTCCAAATGGTGGTATTTGTCTGATAAATCAATTCTGTAATGTTTTTTTCCTAAAATAACTTTTTTAATTATAAAGATACATTTGATCATTCTAAGTAAATGGCTAAATTTAATTACAAAATATGATAATATAAACAATCTGAGAGTTTGATTAAAAATCTTACAAAAATTTGGTCAAGATTGCAATTTGAATAAAAGCTGTATGAGAAAACACCAATCAGAAGGGTAAATTCAAATCGAAACAAATAAATTTTAAAAATGTAAAAACTTACAAATGCATATGACGCTTATGAAGAATAAAATTATTACTAGTATCTTGAATCACGTGACCAGATAGTACAATCAAACAGATCTGCATAACTTTTACACGTACATACTTGGTACCAGATATAAAGAGCCCCAAGAAACAAACGTGAATATGTCTTATTTGGAATTGAAACGCGACATAACTTTCTAGCATTTATACCTTTATATTTTATTTCTCCGTCCACTTTTATTACATTTATAAAACTCACGATTTAGAAACTGTTCATCCCGTGTACTGTCGTCCTCATAAATTCTCTCTACTTTTTGTTCAGCAGCCGCACTATTAACTTGTTCCGTCTTATATCCGGAGACAATTTTATGCCCTGTCTCGTCCACTTGTGTGACAATAATTCAACATTTGTCGTCGTTTCGCCGAATTAACAGCAAAGTTTACAAGCCACAGACATATAAAATACAGAACTACCGATGATTGCCAATAACGTCACACTTAATCAAGCCCAGAAATATCTTGCTCCCATGTCTTCTATAGCTATAAAAGCAAGCACTCACACGTAACATGATATCTCCTAAATGTTAATTCAGATATATCTTTAAGCTAGAAAGAAATCACTTTTGCTAAGAAGATTCCTTAATTAAAGAGCTATCTGTGAAAGTTAATACCATGTCATTACAGTAAATTTAGCTATAAGTCAAGTTGTGACTGATCCCATTATCGTACACTAGTACTTTATCTCAGTCGTTTCTAAAAAATCCTGAATAAATAAGTAAACGGCCTGCCAAAGTTAAAACCCGTTTCCTTTTAATCAGTTCATCTCGTCTTTTAGCTTTTTATATTTGACTCCGATTGTCTTGTTTAGTTCATGTCTGTATTTCACCCACTCAACCCCCTCACCCCTCCCCAATTCCCCGTTTCAAAGAAGATCACCGTTGGGGTCGGTCGGTAAGTTATTAGAGAACGTTTCAGAATTTAGTGATCAAACTTTATAACATGATTGCCTGTGGTTAGCAGATGATTTCTATTGTTTAGTGTGTGTGTGTAATTGGGGAAAGGGGGGTGGGGGGGGGGGGGGGGGGGGGGGGAGGTTCTGTAAGTGAAAGGCCAAGGACCTTAAAACTGAAAGCGGGTCCCAATAGCTACAGAGTGCTTTGTTATACAGTCTTCAAAAGCCATAGGGCGATTGCCTGCAGTAGTAGATGTAGGAGTCAGTTTGCCAAGTCAGGATCGCAGTATCCTCTAGTTGAAAATGATTTCTGCTCAAGAACTCAAGTTTTGGAAGTCAGAACGCAAAAGGTCAAGGTCACAGTTACATCGTTACTGTCAATCAATAACTTCAGAATCTGTTGAACTACCGACTTCAATCTTCGTATGGTGATTGCCTGTCGTCAGTAGATGACCAATATTGTTTTTGGGGGGTCAGTAGGCCAAAGAAGTAGTGATATTTATACACTTCAGAGATATTTATATACTGCTAATGGACGCAGCCTATGGATAGCAAAAGTAGCGCCATTTAGATATAGTAGCCAGAACTGACTTTGAGACGAAACACTTCCCGCATATTAAGTAAAGAACGCTTTTGCCTACTGCTTATTAACTTAAAATAATGTTTGCCTGTGGTCAACGGATGAACGCTGCTGTTTTAGGAATTAATAGGTTAAAGGTTAAGTTCAACTGAAAACGGTTTCCAGTCTCTATCTAGGATACTTTTTGGGCGTACGGCCGTTAAAATCTAAACAGTAACTGCCTGTGACCACTGGCCTGGAGAGAATCCTTAGTTTTTGAGAGTCAATACCTCAAAGGTCAAGGTCAAAATGTCACTGAGGTCAATGGTTTTTTATCAACTACTTTGAAACGCTTGTGCCTATAACCATTAAACTTCCTTGAATTATTGCCTGTAGTCCGTAGATGGTGTTTTGGTGTTGTGTACAAGGTCATCAGGTCAATGATTAAGGTTACATCATACATCACTACATTCCCAGTTGCCTCCAACAGGTCATCATGGGAGCGTATGTGTTTTACAAATAAAATTTCTTACATTTGTATTAATTCGTATTATTTTGAATGTGTACTATATGTGAAGTACTTTTGAACTTGAACACGCACGAAAAGGATGTTGTATAAATGTGATAGGATAATAACTGTAATAGTAAGTCCATAGGCAAATGAGCCGCGCCATGAGAAAACCAACATAGTGGCTTTGCGACCATTATGGATCCAGACCAGCCTGCGCATCCGCGCAGTCTGGTCAGGATCCATGCTGTTCGCTATTAGTTTCTCTAATTCCATTAGGCTTTGAAAGCGAACAGCATGGATCCTGACCAGACTGCGCGGATACGCAGGCTGGTCTAGATCCATGCTGGTCGCAAACCCACTATGTTGGGTTTCTCATGGCACGGCTCAAATGAATCTTCTTCGTAATGCAATTCGGTCAATCTGGACCAGAACACAAATACATGTATTTGGTACCATTGTAAAGGGAAACATGATATCTTACATTTTTTTTATTCTATTTTTGCTAGAATGTATGCATACGGGTACATGTAAATGCAAGTAAAAATAAATTCGTTTCGCTGACAACCCAGTGTTCAAGCTGCCATCCAGCCTAGCCGTGTTGGATCCATATATTTTTGGTACCATAAGATAAGAATATTCATGACCTCAAGTTGATAAAATATTTGTGTGTTTGTTTGTCCAAAGCAGGTTTTTGTTTTAATACGTGCTCATGCAATCCTTTTAATAATTTTCGCAATATCAATTTCTCGTTTTTCGAGTACGCCGGTCTTAGCGCTGATAATTGCCTACCTGACTCAGAAATTAAAGTAGAATCAAAGTAGTTCAAATCAGTCATTATATATAAATCTGATTTTTTAAAAAAATGAAATGTTTTCTGCATCAACATTCCATACATCTGACAAAATCCTTTAATATTATTTAAAGGTTTCATAGACCCAAATTTATTTATTTTTTTATTTTTTTTTAAATTTGAACAGGAGTTTACAACAGCATATAGTCAGTTAGATACATTTGATGAGGATTTTCTACATTCGAAGTAAATATCTAAAGGTGAAATATTTTAGTGAAAATAGGCATCTGTTATCTTTAATAAAAAGAAAATTGGCGCCAAAATTAGTTCACGTTTGTAACATGGAATAAGAATACTAAATGTCTTTTATCGATTTATATTGTACATCCTCTTAACCGTTACCCTGCTAAATTTATATAATGAACTTGTCCATCTTTCAGTTTGGACGGTACCATTAACTGTTAAAAGGGTTGCTTACCAAAAAAGATGCTGACTGAATGGCGAACGGTGCAGAGCATGATCAGACTGCACGGATGTGCAGACTGATCTTGGTCTGCACTGGTCGCAAAGGCAGAATCACTTGCCGCCAGCATGCTAAGGGTTAAAATAACATAGATTCAGAATTTATAAAATACATGGATTGACAAATGCTCTTGTGCATTCTAATGTTATTGCATCGAGTGGATAATAAATAATCACAAATGAAAAATCACTCCAGAAAATTCCCAAAGGTTTCGTTCCATACGTTGACCGAAACCTCCGAATTCACGAATCATTCGCCACGGTCTGCAATATGTCATGAGTCGCTATTAACGCGTTCACTCTTATATCCGTATACAACTTTACGTCCTGTCTCGTCTGATTGTGTAACAATAACTCTTCCTTTGTCGTCTTTATCACGTGATTTACACGAAAATTTACGACCCACAGACATATAAAAACACAACAGTACCACTGATATTACTCCAATAGCTGCCAGTAACGTCACTGTTAATAAAGCCAGGAAATATCTCGTTCCCATTTCGTCTGTACAAGAATTTATTTCCAGATCCCCTATTTTATTGGTTGCTTCGTAGCATTCATCTAATTCTCCGTGAGTAAGTACAAACATGGCAACTCCAGTTACAACAACTGTAGATACAGTTAAACCAACCATGGATATGAACTGAAAGGGAACGATTCCTGATAAATAAAATTCCAAGAAATATTTCTCTACCAAAATACTAGAGTAACAACGCTGTAAGACACAGAAAATGCCGAAGGAAAATGCTTGATAAAGTCATAAAATGAAGGTAAAAAGGGAACATAAAAAAACTTCCGACAATACTATTTTATGCTTTGTCGCAAACAATGGACGAAATACCTTTAAACCGTAAATTTCTTTAAACCAACCTCAATCTCTGGTCTGGCTGTTGTTAGGTTTAGAGATGTTCTACTGTATGATCAGGAATATCAATGACATCAATTGTGAACAAGTATTAATTAATGTAGTTAATACACTTTGCGTGACTGATAGGGAAAGTGTACCGGATCAAGACTTTGAACTTTTTGAACCACATTCTTTCTTATTGCAAAGCAAAGCAACAGCATTAGAAGGATATCATAATCGAAAAGTATTCATTTAATGTAAATATCCTGTTGATCATGCACTTTTGACAATATTTGTGTTTTCTTTTATAGAGAAACAAACTTACGCAACATAAAAATGTTCTTGTTGCTCCTACACTATCTAGTAGAATCTTCTTGCTTTCATACCTCAGATACCACACCAAACAGCTTACAAATATTACCTGAAAAGTGTTTCTATTTACAGTAAAATGGGAATAATAAATTAAAAAACAACATCGCTAGCGTATGTTGTGGCAACTTGCTTTATAACATTTTTAGTAATTATTTGGACTATTAGGGTTAAATATCTCTGGTTTTACAGTGAAAAATATCACAAGTTTTAAATGCTGAATATCTTTGATGACGAAAGAAACATGACTTATACGGGATTCAAGAATTTTGATTGGTTATATTGAGAAATGAGGGAGATTGGGATGAAGGGAGTGGAGGTGGAAGGGGGGGGGGGGGGGGGGGATAGGAACTAAATAATAAACTTGGTTTCATATTGGCCTTATTATTGTCTTCCTACAGTCGTATTCAACCTCAGTCCCTCGGTCAAAAAACAAGGCAAATTTGAAAACAATTGATTAATAACATGATTGCATTATTTGACACTATATCAAGCAACCAGTCACCCTTGTAATATCCAGTGTAGAACAAATGTACTATAAAACAGAGATTCGTAACTAGGTACCCAGATCTTTACAGTCGCGACGGAAAAAAGAGATGGCTTTGTTCTGCTTACCATAACACAAACCACTAAGGACGGTTCATAGTCGGATCCTGACATACTGATAGCAGCCGAGGAGGTTATGGCGCAAATCACTGCCACAAATACATTGCCAATACTTATCATGCACGTGTAACGTAACACGCGTTCTCGTGCCTTTTTTGGACGTTGACCTGAAATTAAGAAATATATCTTTATGCAATAGTGACTCCTAAAACCTTCTAATAGCATATGATTCTAAATGTGCGACTATTTGTAATTTTGCGAAACATTTTTATACCCTTTTTGTGTTGAAATCTTAGCAGAAGGAGTATAAATTCACAAAGTATCGTATTTTTTGAATATTAAACAAATTTTCAGCCATATGTTTCGTATCAAATCTTGTTCTCCATGATCTTTGCTCTTCCCATTGTTCGATATAATTTTCTTCATGTGGTCCATATATAAGTTTGAAGTTTTAATGACTAACTCAGACACGTTAATTTTTTTTCATAATCAATGTTAAATATAAACATATTAACATGTCATAATTTGTTTCAAGGTAAACGTACATTTTTTTCGATGATGACTTCTCATATGACACCATGCAGTGCTGGTTTTTCCTAGAAGCGGACTCGAGAGTGGTTCAAATAAGCTTTTATTACAATTGAGCTAAAATAAATTAGTATTAAACACTGATAAACTAAAAGTACTTTTTATTTCCGGGTGTAACTCAACAGTTTCCGGGTTGTATGTCACCATTGGGTACATCACAACATCTGTCTCATCTATCTCCATGGGCTCTTCTTGCATTGCAGTATACCGGTCCATTTCTTTTGCAGTCTTTTTTTTGAAAACAATCTAAATTGAAAAACAAAAGAAAAAGATATTTATACGTTATATTGCCTTCTAACATGGCTCGAATTCAATAAAACCTATCTTGATAGAACAACCAATTTGTTAAAGCAAGTTATTGACAACGCAGATATTAGGGAAGTTATTTTATTGAACGCCATAAACAAACTATAACTCGTGTTAAAGAAATACGTCCAACACTCAGACAAATATGATAAATTATTTGTCAACTATAAAAATAAATACAAGTATTCGGCTCAGTGAATATATCGTCGGTGGTTATGTCTTATCTCATCTAAAGAGGTTAACAAATATAAATAATTATACCTACCTTTATTTATACAGGTTCAATCTATATACATGTAACAGAGTAAGAAACACGAAAAATATTATCTAAGTAAAGTATTCATTATTCAAATTCGTCCGCAATGTATCCCCGTAACATTCATTTTAAATTTCCACTGGCATTTGAATGTTTACAAACCATCCTACATGTAAAGTCACGTATTAAGCAAAGTTGTAGTTTAAGTATGTACACCTAGGTCAAGGTCTTCTACATTTATGTTTATAAATCTTAGCTATTTAAAGCTATGATAACAATATTTCTTAAACTGGGCATGCGACGGGTTGAATTACCGCTTTAATTTAAGGTTTTGTTGGGTTTAACGTCACACCGACACAATTATAGGTCCATATTTCTGATGGCGGAGGAAGTCCGTGCATTATTTCATCATGAGCGAGCACCTGGGTAGAACCACCGGCCTTCGGTATGCTAGCTTGATGGCTTCCTTTTATGAGCAGTTCAAAGCCTCAATCGAGTAATGCTCGAACACATATCGGTGAAGTGCTCGCAATCATAACCATTCGGGTAAATTTTTCTTACATGTAAACGATACAGTTGGCAATTTTCAACACCAGTAATGAAAAAAAAAAAAAAAAAAAAAAAAAAAAAAAAAAAAAAAAAAACAGATGCTACATTTAACTAACGTAAGTATAATTTAGGTCCATTAAGGATTTTGAACTTCATTTTTTTTTTAATTTTATGAATGTTTAAATGTGTATGTTGTTTTTATGCTAACTAGGATGTCCTAAAAGATCGACATATCACGTCAAACTTACAAAAAATTTAGTGTTCAAAAGGGCTCAAATGTACAATTAGAAATACCACATTTAGATTATTTTTGATGCTAATACTAAGGTATTTTGAAAAATAAAATTGTGCCCATTACAAGCCTTAGACTTGTTTAAAAGGATGCGTAAAATGAATTCAATTGTATCATATTTTAATACAAATTAAGAAACATACCTTGTGATGGATAAGGTTATCAAAGAGTAACTACTATTACTTTGAAACTAAATCATAACAAGCGCTTGTGTCAGCAATAACGTACAATTTATTTATCTATTTATTTGGGTTTTACGGCGCACCAACACAGTATAGGTTATATGGCGCCAAATAGGACTACAAATTTTGGTTTCATATCTCATTTACATCAAAATAAAAACATGAGGTATGGAATCAAAACTTGCATACCTGCTGGAATCACAGAGTTACAGCAAAACCAAGTGTTAAGACCCTATTAGTCGCCTCTTACGATCATGCAAGGGTAAGGCAGGGATTCCAATTCTTTTTATACACAGATCGTCCCAGAACCACATGGGGCAAAGACACTTTGACGTTGACCTGTTCTTTGCTCCACACGAAATGCAACTCGAATCACCAAGGTCCCGATTTTATATAGCGACTTTTCGTGATCAGCACGTTCTAAGGCGCTATATATAGCACAAAGGCAGCCACTCAGTGCGCCAAATTCATCTTCTGCTAGTACAGACACAGAGTGGTCTGACCTAAGGGATAGAGCGAGAGAAGGTCCCCAGAACAGAGACAGAAATCCTTATAGATACAGGCCTGTTCGAATTATTTATCCTAGTTTTGCCTGTTCCAATTATTTAGTGTTGTTCTTTCAAGTGCTCGGTGTATAGCACCGATATTCCCGGGAAGAACCAGTGCTGGTCTCTTAGCTAGGTGGGACACACCCAAGAGCATCTCGGGAAATTCCATTGCCTGGACCAGCATTTGAACCCTGACTTCTGAATAGACAGTCAAACGTGTTACCACTTGGCCACTGGGCCTCCTATCGTACCAAACTTGGTAGCGAGATGAAAAACACAAACACAAACTGTTCGCACACTTTCCAACCTTTCAACATTTTATTCACTATTGAATAAACAACAACAAAGGAATAAAATCTACAATATAGCCCCGTCAGTATATAATCAAAGCATTATAAATCAGATGTTTGACAGAGTTCCGACGGAAGCATGGTACACTTTGAGAATGCGAGAATGTAAAACATATAGTTCAGAACTTCAACAAATAAAAAACAAAACAGCAAAAAGAAAATCAAAGTGTTAGTCAACAAGTTTTTTTCTTACTTTTATATTAAGTCTAGTTTGCAACAAGAAAAAATTGTATAAAAGTTATTTGTCAGTCAGTTACGAAACGGCTTGACTTGCTTTGTTTGGTTCTCTCTAGAAATGTAGAAACATAATCATATTAGTTACATTACAATATCCGAGAACTATACAAAGAGTCTTTAGGTTAAAGAACACCAATTGTTTTCCAATAGACTTCCATTATATCATTATTATACGTGTACGGCCGTCCATAAATTGAAACATATACATGTACATCAAATCACATTTTTTCCCCAAGAACTATCTCAAGCCTGACGAAAAATAGATGAATAGTGATACTTTATTTAAGTAATTTTCATGTGAATGAGATGACCCTCTGTTTACATCGTTGTCATGGCGTGGGTAATTCCTTTTATAAAACTTTTTCTTAATACACATAAAATGTAGCAAATTTTGTACAAATGTATAATACAATACTGTAAATGCAGTAAAAAAATAAATTTTGAAAAAAAAATCACTTCTTGGGTTTGTTTACATGACTGACCTTTCAGAACGGACAAACATTACCACATTCTCAGGTATACGCTTACTTTATTCCCAGTAAGTTCCCTATTTTTAACTGGTGGTCACTGACCTATAAAAAGATACAATGTTGCTTTTTATTAAATCATCATACAATCTCTAAATGTATCGTTTTCATAGATAGTGACTTTATGAATCCGGTATATTTTTCATTTATCATTCCTTTTCTTGGTAACTGTCGACAGTTTTTAACATTCATAACAGAAGTTGACAAATCATATTCTGCAATACTTCATATAGCTTCCCATTATGTTTCCTAACTTTGCTAGAGTCTCATCTACCGGTAACTCATTTCGTCTTTGTATTATAGCTCTCAAATTGGTCAGCCACTTGATTTTCTTATAAATATTTCTTTTTAAATGCCAAAAGATTGAAAAGCTACTTTTTGGCCATCCGGATATTTATTTTCAACGATTTTGCTGAAATAAGTATCGGACTGACTGTGAGCCGTTTTAGTTTCTCAGCTATCATTGTTACATGATAATCGCATGGCATTTGGAATTATTAGTAACTGTTTAATCAAGGCTTTGAAAAACCTGATGAGGCGGAAAAGTTGTCATGCAGGGAAATGTGGCATTTCATAAAACAACAGCGATTGTTGCGTGACCGAGCCCAACAGATGGAAGTCGCCAACATATCCCGAGGACTTCCGAAATTGTTAATACACAAAAAGGTAATGTCGCCTTTTTTATTAAACCGTCATACAATATCTAAATGTATCGTTTTCATAGGTGGTGGCTCGATGAATCCAGTATAATTTTCATTTATCATTCCCGTTCTTGGTAATTGTCGACAGTTTTTAACATCCATAACAGGAGTTGACAAATCAACGATTTAACAGTTATTACCGATCTAAAGCATATCGTTTGATAATCCGGTAAACAGGAGCACAATTTTGAAAATAATAAATCTTTGTACTGCTGAGGTGATTCGAGTACAGGAGCGAGCTGACCTCCAATCCTTTATACGAATTTTATGAAAATTGAATAAACATATCGGTTAGTACTGCACTCATTCGTTGATTTGTTTCCTAAAAATGTACAAGTTGCGTGCATTTCAATATAGTACAGGAGCGAGTTGACCTCAAAAACTTTATACGAATTTTGTGAAAACTGAATAAACATATCGGTTAGTATACTGCACTGACTCGTTGATTTGTTTACTAAAAATGTACAAGTTGCGTGCATTTCAATATAGTACAGGAGCGAGTTGACCTCCAAAACTTTATACGAATTTTGTGAAAATTGAATAAACATATCGGTTAGTACTGCACTGACTCGTTGATTTGTTTCCTAAAAATGTACAAGTTGCGTGCATTTTAATATACAGTATTCAAGGTTATCGGCGTAAGTTTTCTAAAGAGAAAACAAGGGGAGTAAGCGAGTAAACCTATAGATAGGGATATCTGTGGGTGGGATTTCAGTGTGCTGGGGTCCGGATCCAATTTAATATTATGCTGAAAAATACGTCATTCGACGGTGATAATTTTTAAAAAATGTTCGTAAATAGACAGTGTTAATGTTTTCAAATATACGACACTCGACGATGATAATGTTTGCCTGTATGTGTCATAAGGTGGTGAGAACTTTTCCAAATATGCTTCTCTCGACGGCGATAGCTTTTCCAAACATGCGTGTCTCGGCGGTAATAATTTTTCCAAATATGCGTCTCTTGGCGGTGATAACGTTTCGCAATATGCGTACCTCGACGGTAATAACTTATCCAAATTTGCGTTTCCCGGAGGTGATAACTTTTCACAATATACGTCTCTTGGCGGTGAGAACGTTTCTCAATAGACGTCACTCGGCGATGAAGACGCTTCTCGATAGGCATCACTCGGTGGTGAAGACGCTTCTCGATAGGCGTCACTCGGCGGTGTTCATGTTTCTCAGTCGGCATCACCTGATTATCGTGATGATATTTGCCAATATACGTTACTTGATAGTAACAACTTTTCCCAATATATACGTCAGTTGAAACTAGTACCGTTTAGATTTTTGCCAAAATCCGTCACTTTTCAGTCATAACGCTTCAGTATGTGTCACCCGACGTTTCCCAATATGCGCCAGGTTTTCATCTGACACTGTCGCTGAATCTCAACGTGTGCGTGAGTTCTGTTGAGGAAGAAGATGATTCCCATGTGTCAGTCAATGCAACATCTTTTTCAAGTTATCTGAAAAACATCATTTATTAATGTCGTCGTTCCTTGTGGGATAGATTCTGACGCAGTCCCTTTTTCAAACAGAATTGCAAAATTAAACAAATATTTTTTTTCCGAAATAGCTTATGCAGAATGCTAGACCAGGTGAAAAAAAACCCCGAAAATATAATTAGACAGTGTCATTTTACAAACATTGAACATTTGTTATGTGGCCCTTTTCAACGTGAATCGGAATTCTTGCAAAACAATCACAAAAGCTGCATCCTATTTTCCTGTTTGATTTCCTAACTTGATTTTTTTCAAACAATTTCTTGTCAACATTTTTTGTTAAGTCATATCGACACAGTTCATGTTATAAAACAACCCGCAAGCTTATAATAGTGGAGGAATACCTCAGATGCCCGTCCGGGCATTATTTTCTATTTAGATTTATAATTGGTTCGTACAAATGTTGACAAAAACTTCATGTAGGATTACAAGATATTATAGCTTACTCTCTATATCTAATATCCCCATCCACAAATTTTGATGTCTACATAAATTCTTATATTCGATGTCAATATAATAGTTATTATAATAGTACTTTTAAGTTAGTCTTTTTTTTTGCCTTGAGGCGCTTGCGCAGCCTGGCAAAATCTAGGAGAGCCGAATGCATCATTATAATCAGGGGACTGCTTTAATGACCATTATCTACTTCCGGTGGTATATCATCAAAAGTGAACTATGATTTCAGATTAATAGAACTGAAAACTCGTTTGTTGATTAACTTTATGACGTATAGAGCGTCGAGACGCCACCATTACATCATTGTTAATTGATTTTTTTTCGTATCCAGTGGGAGTTGAAAGAGAATTTTGTATTCGTCGGCAAAACTACATCTCTTTCTCTGATGTCTATTTATAACTTCTGACCTCATGTAAATAGGGTCCCAATCCCCATTTTCCAAACAGTAGAATAAATTATGAATAACGGAATTTCATTAATAGTATTCCAACATTATATTTACCTCCGAAATAGCCGAGTGAATTATATTTATTAAAATATTTCATTACTACAGTAAAAAAAAATGTTAGAGTTGCCCAAGCATGTTTATTAACCTTGACTAAACTTTGCTTTCTTTTACTGAAGTAAATTAATATTTATGTAACATTTGCACCTTGAAAATAAATAGTTAAATTACGTCACTAAAGATGGAATAATATAAAAAAAATAATTACCTGCGTGTAGATGCAATATAGAACCGTTTTAAATATAAAGCCTTATCCATTTGACACGCCCTAGAGTATTCGTGACCCTAAACGGGGTAAAGTTACACGAGTCACAGATCAAGTTTCTGTCGGCTCGACTACCAATTTTTTAAAACAAAAGAAAACCAGACATTCAATCTGTTTCAACAAACAACCCTATAATTCTCTTTTACATAGACCTATAATTTTGATTGTGTAAGTAATAGAATAAAAATGTCAAATAAAGGGTAAATTTGCACCCTTTTGTGAGCAGACAGATTGCATAGAAAACAAGGATTAGATCTTATTGTAAGCGATGATATCCTCACGTGACTAAATATTGGTGAAAGCTAAACTATTTTTGCAAGAAGAGTTTATTTTTTAACAGACAATGCATAAGACAAATCAAAGAAAGCCTTTCATCTTATAACATAAGGGACTTAAAGAAATTTTAACACTCGGAAAAAAAAATATTTGTCTTTGATAACTTCTGATACATTTGCAACAGGAAAAGATTTTAAAGGTACTCCGATAGAACTTTCAAATGTGTGTGTTAAGGGGTCATGTCGTTTTCTCTAGTTCTTTTTTTCAAAATCTGCGTACTAATAGGTAGGTCGGCAGCGTTAAACTCATTTTAGCTGCTCAACAACTTCAGTTATTCAAGAAATAATAAGGATCAAAATTAGGTTTATTGTAGAATAACCCGAGTTTGGAGTTTTTATGCGCAGAAATATATCACGAAGACCGAAGACCTGAGTGATAGATTTCTACGCATAAGAACGATAAACGAGGGTTATTCTGCGATAAACCTTATTTAGATACTTATTATTTCGATTCTAACACGACTTATTTCAAATAACTTTAGACGAGAATCAAAGGAGTATTTTCATCAAACGTAAATTACGTCTGCGTGCTAGGCCGCAGCATAGCCAAAATTACTGTGCGCTCGCAGCATAGTTCAAGGTCGGTTTATAGCAGAATAACTCGAGATAGATTTTGCTCTATAAGTATGTAGGTTATTAGCTGGCCGTGTTAGAATGTGTTATAAGATTTTACTGGTTGTGTAATAGTTACCGCTTATAAGCTCAAGTTGAGGAACTGAAATTACGAACAAAATATAGTCTATAGAAAACTTCTACCAAAGTTTAGAATTGCACATGGTGCTAGTGGAGATATTTTCGCTAAAATTCAAAAAGAAGAAGATTAGGTACCTGGTATATCCATCGGGTAGCCCTACAGGGTCATATGGTTAAGATGACCGGGCAGCGTTTGCTCATAAAAACATCACGTTTTCGACCTAGTTTGAGCCCATAATTATGGCAAGGAAAATATAGACATACCCTACCTGAACATGTAGTAATGAGTCTGGCCAAGATTGGGTACCTGGATAGATCTAGATTTTGAGGAGAGGTCATAGAAGGTGACAAGGAAGTATTCAAAAATAGAATATTTCACTATTTTGACCATATCTGGAAGGTTTTCGACCTAGTTCAAGCCCCTACCACCTGAGCATACTATACATGTAAATGAAGGTATATATCCTGGATACAGTTTCTCTACTGGCTATCGGGTAGGTCATACATTGATGATGTATGGTAGTATATGTTCAAGTCGCTTCATGTTGGTGTGTTGATAGATGATTCCACTTCGAAGAGTCAAACGTCGTCCATTACATTTTTTGGCCTTTGACAGACTTTCAAATTTTGCCGATAAAAGGGCAAGATACGAAGTCGAAATGTTGTGTTATTAACTCGAAATTTCGAGTTATTTAACTTGAATTTTCGACTCATTAACTCAGACTTTCGACTTATAAACTCGAAATGTCGAGTTAAATTTCTCGAAAGTTTGAGTTAGTAACCCAAAATTTGGTGTAAGTATCTCGAAATTTCGATTTAATAAATAAAACGCACCTGGCACTTATGCTTTTCCGTAGTATATATTGTATTTGTACAGAAAAGAAGTGTCAGTTCATAACATAATTTAGAATAATGTGACTTTTAGCCATTGCATGAGGGGCAATATAGTCAAGAACTAGTTCACTGTAACACAAAATAGAAACAAAACAGTGACAACTCATTAACTTGAGCTTCTATTGAAACATTTCAATATAACTTGGTAGTTTATAATAAAATAAATGATGCATGTCATACCGGAAAACTGGGCGAAAGTCAATGTCACTGTTACTAAGAATAGAAAAGCAGTGTCAGCTCGCTTAATAACTCAATAACTTAGGTTTGCTCAAGTTAGTTTTAACTGAATCGAATGAAACTTAGGTTGAACGCAGTTTATGGCAATACCACGACAGTAAATTAACATTGGGTCGGTTAGGCTAAGGTCACAGTAACTAAAATGTCCGGTCAATGACCCCAGTTATGATTAAAGACTTTGAATAAATGAAGGCCACCAATGTAATGATAGTGTAAATGTGCTCATAACTGGAAACAGAAAAAAAGTCAGTGTCCGCACAAATAATTCCAGCCACTATAAAGATAAATCAAACGAAACATAGCTAAAGGTTGCTTTAGGCCGAACGTTTTTATCTTCCCATTCCAAAATGCTCCATTTTCAGATTAAGACAAATGTGCCACACAAAACAATGCGGATATAAATGGATATTTCCAATTCAGAAAACAAAAAGGACGATTTTGTAACATGTATTACACAATAAAATATATGATATGTAGATTAATATAGGTTGATAATATAGAAATAATTAGCACTAAAATATTGCCTCGTCAAACTAACACACAGCTAATACACAAATCAACTACATACATATTGCACCAAAGACCGTATAAATGTAACTTTCTGTCAAATTATTTTAGAACACTTCTAAAAAAGTTCGATTCCTGAGGTGAAAGTTAGTAAAAACAATCGCCACTTTCCGTTCAATTCCTTATTCTCCAAATGCGATTTCGGAATTCTCCGGGTGTTATATAAAGTCCATATTCTCAACGGTTATAACCGAAGGATATCGAAATAGAACACTGGAATACGTCATCGAACGGAAATTGCCGAATGTTAATACGAATCCGCTACCTTAAATATAATGTAAAAATGGCCTTTAGTATAAACTTATTGGAAACACGATGCTTGCGAAATTACGGTGCCCCTAAAGTGACATGTTACGCTCTTTTTTCTACTTAGGTAATGTGATACTTTTTTTATTTCGTTTAAACGAATTAGTTATTTCGTTTAAACGAAACAGTTATTTCGTTAAAACGAAATCATTTCGTTTAAAAGAAATAGTTATTTCGTTTAAACGAAATCATTTCGTTTAAACGAAATAAAAAAAGTCTCACATTACCTAAGTGGAAAAAAAGTGCATAACATGTCACTTTAGGGGCGCCGTACGAAATACCCTTGTATAGTACAAAAACAGTAACTGTTCCTTAACGAAAAGTTCACTTGAGGCATTTTGAAATGTTGGATAAACTCAACATTCATTTCGAATTAGAAACCGTAGTTTCATTTTTTTTTGTTATTCAAATTACGCGTATAAGAAAATTATGGAACTAAAGTCTGTTCCACTTATTACGTTTACCTCGTTTCTGAATTATCAGTATCGGTAAAATCGTCCAAAAAACATAGTTATATCCCATACATCAATATCTCTAGACCTTTTTTCATATTTTTAATAAAGTGTATATTAAAGAAATAATCTTGGATTTTTCTTTTTTCCCCATAGACCGTAATGCTATATGACGTTACGTCGACTTTCCAATATGGCGGCGCCCGTAGCGCAATAAACTAGGGGTTAACTCAAAATTAAAATGCCCGAGTTAATATTTGAAAAGACTGTGTTTGTTATTGTATTATGTTAATTCTTGGGGGAATTCGTGACATGCCACCTCAAAATGAAAAATAAATAAGTAAATAAAATAAATAAATAAGAAAATAGAAAGAAACAAACACAAAAAAAACAAGGTGATTTCTAAAAAAAAAACAAATGTGCGTGCGAACGTCTCGTTATTTTGATAACACATGGGCATTATTCTTATATGAATAATTTTTCTGTCACTGAAACTCGAATGAAAAATATTATAAATACAGACATTTCAGAGTCTGTCACGGACGTACAGGCACAATATAAAAATTCGAGCTCTAAAGCATGCATTTTCATTTTGTTGTAGTGCATTTTGTTTACAATTACATGAAAGTTTCAACATAGTACTTAAAGGTGCAAAATAAAGACAAATGAATAGACATAAATCTTAAAAAAAGACTACACATTTTGAAATATAGTACTAAACATTACGATAGCCGTGCAATATTCCCTTGAAATCAACACATGTACAGAGAAACAAATGATTGTTTCTGTATTTTCTTAGACTGACATGGGGGGTCATTTTGTCCTACTTTCGTGTTTATCGCTTTTCCGTAATCGGTCGGAAATTCTTCGGGATCACGTGATTTTAAAATTGTTTCAAACGAATATCCATTTAAGACGCGCAACAAAATAACTGTGGGCGCTTTTGTTTGTAACAACTCAGTTCGGTTTCAAACCGGTTTGCCAAACTTTCGATTTGTTTTGTAAAACTGGTTTTGATCTGGAAAAGGTTTGTGTCATTTGTTTTAAAAAACCGCTAACCGGTTTGTCAAACCGACCAAACTGCCTCTGGAGGCGGTTTGTTCGGTTTGTTGTATCCGAAATTTATTGCAGTTCGAGAAAAAATGGCGGACCGTGTGGACCAAAATGGAAACGAGTAAGGAAAAAAAAATAAGAATTTGTTCATTTCTAGAGAAAACCCGTGGTAATCTTTATGCTCAGCCGAATTCATTTGTCAAGAATTACTTCTGAAAACATTCTCTTTGATTGGCATGTATACATCGTTATAATCAGTTTCTCTTACCATGGTCGAAATATTCCATTAATTTCGTTCCAAGATTATTCGACCTCCGACAGTCCAAAATCCAATTACTGTTATAGTATAAAGTTTTAATTTATAGTAAATGTGTCTGTTTCTGAAGGATAACATACAAATGCAATATTTTGTATTTAAATAAATGTCTCTGTTGCTAAGCAAGGGATCACTTCTTGTAGTGTAAAGAAACACACTTACTTTTGTAAGAATTCTAGGTTCAAGTCCTAGCAAGAAGCCCTATGCACATTGACATAACTTTATATGCACATAAACATCATTAGTATACAAGTACATAATTATGCAAAGCAGTTCCCTAGTCTGACTAAATTTTAAGAGCAAAATGAGTATTTTTTTTTTTTCATGCATACAACTATTCATATCAATAAAATTTCAATTTCCAATTAAATTTTCATTTTTAGCTCACCTGACTGAAAGTCAGGTGAACTTTTAGTATGGTCTTTTGTCCGTCGTCCGTCCGTCCACAATTGAGCTTGTGTTCACGATAGCGTGTTCATTTCTTATTTGATTTGAACCAAACTTGCAAATAACTTGTATCTCTATTAGATCTCGGTTACTTTCGAAAATCAGCCATATTTCAAGATGGGTCTTAGAGTTATGCCCCTGAAATGGCTAAAATCTGCACAATTGAGCTTGTGTTCACGATAGCGCTTTTCATTTCTTTTTTGATTTGAACCAAACTTGCACATAACTTGTATCTCTATTAGATCTCGGTTAATTTCGAAAACCAGCCATATTGCAATATGGGTCTTGGAGTTATGCCCCTAAAATGGCTAAAATTGCAGATTTTAGCCTTGTGTTCACGATAGCGCTTTTATTTATTTTTGCATGTTCACCAAACTTGTTTAACTCACCTCACCGAATTTCTAGAAAATTTGTTCAAATTAAATCCCAGGGATTACTTGTTTTTTACATAGACTTGTATAGGAAAATTAAAAAAAAAATTGTCTGAAACTACAACGGCTAGAGTTTAGTTATTTAGTGTGTAGTATTGTCTAGTGGACCTCTACCAAGAATATACAAATCGTAACCCTGCAGTCAAAATTGGCCCCACCCTGGGGACTACTTGTTTTTACATAGACTTATATAGGAAAATCTTTAAAATTCTTTTTGTCTGAAACCACAATGTCTAGAGCTTAGATATTTGGTATGTAGCATTGTCTAGTGGACCTCTACAAAGATTATTCAAATCATGGCCCTGGAGTCAAAATTGGCCCCGCCCCAGGGGCTACTTGTTTTACATAGAATTATAGAGGGAAATCTTGAAAATTCTTTTCGTCTGAAACTACAATGGCTAGAGTTTAGATATTTGGTGTATATCATAATCTAGTTGACCTCTACCAAGATTCTTCAAATCATGGCCCTGGGGTCAAGATTGTCCCCGCCCCAGGGGATACTTGTTTTTACATAGACTTATATTGGAAAAACTCTTGATTTTAAAAATTCATAAAAAATAGAAGACATGATATTTGAACCTGGAGAAAAAAAAAATATTATGATTTTCATCAAGGAATGCTTTGGTCGAGATGTTAAGGGGGTGGGCCCAACCGGGTTGGCCGAGCCTATATTGCACCATTATCTCCTGTGAAACTGTTGAGCCAAATTTAAGGAAACTTTACAGGAGTGATACTTGGGTGGTCCTCTACCAAAATTGTTCAAATAACATTTTCAGTCATTAACTTGTTCTCCTACAACCATAGTGCCTCATTGGCTTGTCAGGTGAGCGACCAGGGCCACTTGGCCCTCTTGTTTTTTATCCCTGACAAGATATTAATTGAAAATAACTTGACCGACAGCTCTAGGACCTGTTAACATAAGCAGAAAAATGGCCGTAAAACACTTCAAAGTCATACATACTTGTGGTTGACTAATTTTCATGGATTTCATAGTTGTGTAATTAATTTCTAACAAGTCATAAATACCATCGTTTTTATCTTCAAAAGCTGAATTCTATAAAATCGTGTCCTCATGAAATAGCCATTTCAATATAGACAAAGCAGTTATCAACAACAAAAATAAAATGACTATTAAGTCTGTAAAAAGAGCTGATCCTTGTTGTCAAATGTTGTACAATTTATTACAATGCTAACTTCGAAAACAAGTTTGCACAAGTTTGTTTCAGTTGATAATGCATTGTCTCATTAGTGATGGTGATTTCCCCTTGTGACTCGCAGGTTCTGTTAGTTGTTCTGACTGAGCTCCTAACTTAGCCAGTTTGTCTGCCTCTTCATTGCCTGCAAGTCCACAATGGGATGGAATCCACTGAAGTGCTACTTTGCAGGTTATACTCCTGGCTAGCTGCGGAGCTTTATTGTTGATAAGAGCTTCCATGACAGACAGTGCATCTGTAAGAAAGACGACTGAGGAACTTTCTTCTGCCGAGTTCTCAATCATTGAGACGGCCTTCAAGAGTGCGTCAGTCTCTGCCTTGTAATTGCTGTTACAGTAGTGTTTTCCTGTGGCTGCGTTTAGTGTAGAGACATTTCAATTCACCGAAATACATATAACTATATACATAAGTATCAATTATGTTTAATAATGTATATCCATGGTTTCTCCCCCCACCTAATACAGTGACATAAAAGTTCAAAGTATTAAGTATTATATGATCAAGTCAGGGGTGTCATTGGATGCCATCCAACTCATTGTTGCCGGATTTTGAATGTACAATGCGTCATCAGAAAAAAATGTCAGAGATTAAATATGTCAACCATTTTTGAAGAATCTTAATTAATATTTATTTAAACATGTTTTTGTGAGGTAAGATACACTCGCTGGCCTAAAATACAACTGCTTACTTAAATCAGTCCAGCACCAGTTTCAGAGTATATGTGCTTTGCTTGAACCTTGAGTAGTATAACGTCATCTATTTTTGCACATTAACTACATCACAACTGTCAAACTTTGCTGGCAATGATTTCAATTTAGGAGTTATCCCTGTTACAAAACACTTAATCTCTAATTTTCATCAAATTGAAATAAAAAAAAGTCTGCTGGATAGTGGATACAGTTATATGATTACATCTCAGTCTTAGTCTTTGTGGCCGGATGGTTAGGGTAGTTGATATTAAATTATTTGTCCTTCACTGCAGTGTGTTCGGAACCTTGCTCAGGGTGTAGAATTCTTTCATGTGTGGATTTTTAAGTAATCCAGCTGACTTAACGGACAGTGGCTTAACCTAGCTGCCCGCCCATACCTTAAATAATGCATTGAAAGTTGATGTATGACCTATAATTCTGTCAGTCTGACATTAAACTTAACAAAAACTATCATTTGTATTCACTCAATTGGTCTAATGTTCTCGCGTGCAAAAGGAAGTGACTCAACTGTCTATGCCATAATTAGCCTTGCTATGTTAAATTGTGGCGGCACGTGAGGAGTAGTAATAGTAGTACATGTTATTTAATATGTTTGGCTCTTAGATACAAAATCTGTCATTTATCTCCATTTAGAATAAATTTAATCACTATTTTTCTAGATTCGTCATTTTGTTCATACAAACCGCCTGTTTGTTCAAGAACTCATTTTAACCGAAACCAGTTTAAGTTTATCATTATTTTTTATCCAAACCAAAACCTAAAACCCAAACCGGATTTTTGCAAACAAAAGCGCCCTGTATTTCCATGATGGTAATTATGCACGACTTGCACGAAAAATATGAGATCTACAAAATTTAAATTTAAAATTGACAGTGACATAAATTAGGCCAAGACAATGTGTTTAATGTCTAAAATCTTATTAAATTAATGTAGCCATGTGTACATAAATAAGTGTATTTAGGTAAATTTCAATCATACTTTGTTTCTGCAGTTTAAGGCAGTTACTCATTTATATTCTTAAAATTATACTGAAAAGAGATTAACTGAAAAAGTTTACAGACGAAGTTGTTAAAACACTTTTATTCGGGAAGGGCCTGAATTGTCCTTATGAAAACTTGTAGTATAGCTGTATATTACCTGTATTATAAGAATGATTTTCATGAAGTTTTTGTGAGTTACAAAATTGTTGAATTCCATGTGCTAAGTTTGTAAAAATCACGTTATCGTTTGAGCATATGATATATTTTGCATCTATTTATAAATTATAGCCTCGTTTCGGAGGATTCTTCCGAAAAAGTCCGAAGATGCTCGACGGGTTCGTAAGCAGTCGGAAAGCATACTTTCGGTTTGACATAGGCAACAGTTTTTGTTTATAAATTTGTCAGTTATTCTTGAACATATTCAGGACTATTTGGTCAGAACCGATGCAGTGGGCCATATTTTCAGTAAATAGGAAGTCTCAGCTACAAACTCTGGTTTTCATATAATACTCGTTCGGGTTTTAGTAATGGACCTTTAATGTTTCTGGTGACGCGAAAATATAACGCAAACACGTAATTTTCCATAAGCACACGGTCATTTCCGAAGGAGCATCATGGAAGGCACGTGCAGTTTTCCCGCCAAAATACGAAGAAGAAACGTCTGCTTTCGGTTCTATGGAGAAATTCATTATGTTGTATACGATGGCCCGATATTTACGTATATTTAAGCTGGATTTTCATTATTTTACTATTCCCGTTTCCATCTTAAAGTTGTGTTCAACATCTGCCGAACAATGTACGAAAATGTATATATCGATCTAGCACAGGTTCTACAGAAATATGGTTTCGGAAGAATCGTGTTGAGTCATTAAAACTAGTATCACTCCCTGACGCCGACAAGGCTTGTAATTTCTTTGGACATGATTTATGGAAATTTGTTTTTGTTTGTTTGGCTTTGGGTTTAACGTCGTTTTTCAACAGTATTTCAGTCATGTAACGGCGGGCAGTTAGCCTAACCAGTATTCCTGGATTCTGTACCAGTACCTGTTCTCCGCAAGTAACTGCCAACTTCCCCACATTAATTATCAGAGGTGGAGGGCGAGTGAATTCAGACACAATGTTTTTTATCAAATCGTCACGGAGAACATACGCCCCGTCCGAGGATCCCGCGATCCGTAGACCAACGCTCTTCCTACTGAGCTAAGCCGGCGGGTCCGTTTTCAAAATAATTGCACGCAGCATATGTTTTACTAAGTTTGTTTTAAAAGCACGGATCGCCAGAAAGTATGACAACAACAAAACAAGAGCTGTCTCCATAGGATGACACATGCCCCCGATGGCACTTTGAATGAATAGTTATAGCCGATGTTAGAGTTTAGGACCTTTGACCTACGGACCTGGGTCTTGCGCGCGACACGTCGTCTTACTGTGGTACACATTCATGCCCAATAATTTTAAAATCCATGCATGAATGACAAAGATATGGACCGGACACGCCCACCAATGCACTATCATGATATATGACCTTTAATGTTTAAGTGTGACCTTGACCTTTGAGCTACGTACCTGGGTCTTGCGCGCGACATGTCGTCTTACTGTGGTACACATTAATGCCAAGTTATTTGAAAATCCATCCATCGATGACAAAGATATGGACCGGACACGAAAATTGCGGACAGACTGACAGGCCGACAGACGGTTCAAAAACTATATGCCTCCCTTCGGGGGCATAAAAATAGATATCAGAAAATTATTGCTAAATTTCTCATGAAAGTTTTAATAGTTAATGACAGATTATGTTACAGAAACACATAAGAATTATTTATTTATTTATTTTTTTGTCGATTTATTCAAAATAACGGGATACTGGAGGTAAACTGCCTTAATCATAAAGCTTTATATTTATTTAAATAGTCCTCCGTGGTGTACTGGTCACGACCCCAGGGAAATTTTTATCGCGGCGGCGGCCCGGGTTCGATTCACGACTCGAGCATGTTTTTATCTCTTAATTTGGCATTCTGAAACAGATTAGCAACAAAACCTCGTATTCTAATATTCAAAATCTGACCAAACTTTAAGCAAAAATCTGGATGTCTTTGCCTTTAAATGGCTAAACGCTAAAGTAACAACTTGTGATTTTTTTGGCCACATACTGTTTAACGTATGAAAGAAATAGTAAAGACAGGTAATGTTTCGGAAAAGATATGAACTATATTTCGCACGTCATTTTTTTTTACTTCAACGTACAATAAGTTTTAACAAGAGCTGTCGGAGGACATCAGCAACGCTCGACTATTCAACAGCCTTGTCAATTGAATGAATACAAAAGTTGAAAAAGGGGCATAATTTTGTAAAATGCAAAGTAGAGGTATTGAACCTCTATACTGCATGTCATATCATGACATTGAACAAGTGTGTGAGGTTTCAATCCTTTCCAATTTGTGGATACTGAGATACCAGCTTACATACAAAAACTTAACCAAAAACTGCTAAGTCAAAGGGGCATAATTTTGTAAAAATGCAAAGTAGAGTTATGGGACCTTCACAGTGCATGTAAGATCATGACAGTGAACAAGTGTGTGAAGTTTCAATCCATTCCAGTTAGTGGATACTGAGATATCAGATTACATACAAAAGTTTAACCAAAAACTGCTAAGTCGAAAAAGGGGCATAATTTTGAAAAAAAAAAAGATTAAAGTTATGGGACTTGCTTAGTGCATGTCAGATCATGACAGTGAACAAGTATGTGAAGTTTCAATCCATTCCCATTAGTAAGTACTGAGATACCAGCTTACATACAAAACCTTAACCAAAAATTTCTAAGTCGAAAAAGGGGCATACCTTTGTAAAAAGGCAAAATAGAGTTATGGAACCTGTGCAATGTAGGTCAGTTCATCACAGTGAATAAGTGTGTGAAGTTTCAATCCATTCCCACAAGTGGTTACTGAGTTACCAGCTTACATACAAAACCTTAACCAAAAATTTCTAAGTCGGAAAAGGGGAATAATTTTGTAAAAAGGCAAAATAGAGTTATGGAACCTGTGCATTGTAAGTCAGTTTGTCACAGTGAATAAGTGTGTTAAGTTTCAATCCATTCCCACAAGTGGTTACTGAGATACCAGCTTACATACAAAACCTTAACCAAAATCGGGACGCGGACGCGGACGCGGACGCGGACGCCGACGCATGGGCGAGTCCAATAGCTCTACTATTCTATGAATAGTCGAGCTAAAAGGGTTTTCTTTTTACGATGCTGGCTTTGAGAAGGAAGAAATTGATGTTCGCGATTTGCATAAGCGATTTAACCGAACAATTGAAACTCGATTCACGCATGTTTTCCTTTCGGCCTGCCTCGATTTCATTTCTGAAACTGTGTCCGTGGCATAACAAAAAAAAAATATTTATACGCGTCACGTGCCAGACAGAATACACGAGTGTGAATGAAAGGCGGGAAAAGTGAGGTATCAATCAGTCTCCACGGATTTTATTGACTTCTGCACAAGTGCGAGATACAGTACATAATCGGTGACATGATTCTATTACGTCAGGAAATGTTGACTGACATACTTTCAGCGATTAATTAAGGACGCTAAAAGCATGACCAAGACTTCAAATTCAAAGGGAACGAGATAGAAAAAAAAAAAAGAAAAGAAATGCTTAATGAACAGAAATTTATCAAAAAGGATAATATTTCTTAGATCGATAATGTCAAAATTGCATTCATTAAAGTAGCAACTTATAGTTAAAAAGAAAGGAAAACGTCCGTAATTAATTAAAAGAGGTGATCAAACACCCACCCACCCATATTTTATACATTTTTACAATTAACCCATCACCCATAAAGACGGTTTTTGTGAGGACCACCACCCATAATTAAGATTTTTGGATGGACCCCACCACCCATAATTATGATTTTCCGATGGAACCCAACACCCGTCATTAAAAGATTCGGTTGCCGTCCGACACCGCCCCTCCCCCTATAAATTCAATTCTGGAATCGCCATTATAAATAACTTCAAATTCCGAGTAGGCTCTATGACTGCTCTCTGGATCGTTCATACAAGTTATTTTTAAAAGTCAAATATAAATCTGTTATAATAATAATGATAGATTTGATAACAATAAATAGAGAGAATGGGTTCGCGGTCCAAATTTCGCTTTAAAAGACATCTAAATTAGCAGCCTTCGGATCAAGAGTAAGTCACGAGCTTAAAAGAAAACGGAGATGCTTCTATATAAACAGCAAAATCTAAAAAAGAAATGAAATAAAATAGATAGGTTGATAAAACGACAAACAACTAAGCATTGTTTAGATATATATTTCAAGAAGTAAAGTATAATTCTAGCGTGACATAGATACGTCAAGATTTCTATCTTCTATCAGCTGATTGTGTTTTTAAACCTACTAGAGGTAATATTTCCCTTGTGCGCCTCGTATAAATCTGCATATGGCCACAGCAAGATTACGTCATTTGTCTAATACGTCACAAGTTTCTTTCGTAGAAAAGTAATTCTCTTGCATACACAACCGGTAAATATTGTTTATTGAAGTTCAAAACTGACCATTGTGAAAGAAATTGGATATGTGGCGGACTGTAAATACTTCAGTAAGGATGCTAAAATACAGGTTATCTTTGAACCATACGTTTGGAAATGATGTTATTTTGAACAAGTCATCGTTTCAAGGGCATGGTGCGATTGATGCCTGGTTTTCACCGATGTTTAAAAGACCTTGTTTGTTTACAATTTACTCATCGAGGATTGGATAGAGCTACCGAAGACTTGGAAGAATTTTGGACTGTTTATAACTTTGTTAAAAGTGAGTCAATTTACATTTTTGTTAGATCTAAATAATGTGTTCATTGTTATAGCTTTTTTTTTAAATACAACATTTCATTTCCCACATGCATTCATAATCATAAACGAAATGAGTCTTGAATCGCTCCCGATAAAATTCACGTGAATTTTCCCGTAATACTCCAAATTTAGAGAGCAAACTCCAATGGCGACAAGAAATTACAATGGGAGACTGCCGTTGAAAATTTAATTTGTCATTTATTTGGATATTTGGCAAAGCAGAAAAAAATCGTTAAATTTCTCGAGGGTGACTTTTTTTTAGTTTATCAAACCATGTTTACTTTGCCGGTAAGTGTCGTAGTTTTGTCATGTGACACCAAAGTTGGGGTAAACCTTTGGAATGGAACATACTTTAATATTGTCACACCAAAGTGAACGAGTATCTTTAACTCTGATGTCAGTATTGGTAGCTACAAGCAGACGACAAGAAACAGCTACTCGTCGGTCTGTCATCAAACTGCTCTCTCGGAAATATGAGTTGTTGATAGGTTTCCTCTGGAAAAGAATTACAAGTTTTTATTCTAAGTAAAAAAATGTTGTTTTTATACCGAGTATGATATTAAGTACCGCTACATTTTCTTATATTTTACACCACACCTTTTATTTAGGGTACTTCTATACTTACCGTTTGTTTGGTATGTAACTCTGAGCAAGAATCTCGTTTGCCTCAGCTAAGTGTTCGGCTGAAAATAAAGAGCAGACGATAAATGACATACCATTGAAAAGGGTGTCCATGGTTAAAACATACGGTAGAACCAGCCTCGCTATCAGGGGAAACGATTAGTTTAAAATGCTGAACAAAGTCAAACTTAAGGGCTTATCTTCAAAAGAAAGACTAAGACATTTGTTCGGCCAAAGGTGTTTCCACTTTTAAGGGTTTGCGGTTATTTCAATTGTATCCGATTTTCCGGAAATGTAACATGAGTCTCTCACATCCTATAATATCAACGTATACATTTTTTCCCTTATTATCATGTGGGGCACAAAATGAAAGTCGATTACATTTTCTCCGTATGCGGTTTCGACATTTTCTGGTTGCAGCATACGAGAGGATAATGCCTATTGTCATTTAAGTGTACATGACCTTAACCAAACTGATTTATAAATCGTGAGAATTAAATTCTTATAGCTTACATTGTCTTTCAGAGTCTGCTATATTTCTACGACTGGCGGAAATTGAAGCGACATCTACTCTAGGTATATAGTCCCCTCTCGGAGAATTCGAAGGTAGTTGGTATTCTAATGCCTGCTGTCGCCACTCGGAAGAACTTCCATACAGTCTAAGAGCTTTCGAATGATTCCAACCTCTTGTTTCGAAAGAACTGGAACAATTAAAATGTGACATATATGTATGTACAACTCGGCATTCCATAAGTTCTGAGATGAGAATCTTCAGAAAAAACGTGAGGCTGTTGCCTAAAACGTGGAATTGAATAGTGCTAAAAAGTTGTTTTCCTAGAACATGAAAAGATAATTGAGCCGTGCCATGAGAAAACCAACATAATGGCTTTGCGACGAGCATGGATCCAGACCAGCCTGCGCATGCGCGCAGTCTGGTTAGGATCCATGCTGTTCGCTTTCAAAGCCTATTGCAATTAGAGAGACCGTCGGCGAGCAGCGTGGATCCTGACCAGACTGCGCGGATCCATGCTGGTCCCAAAGCCATTATGATGGTTTTCTCATGGCGCGGCTCATATCTAAGCAACCTGTTTGTAGTGCTAGATAAGATACCTAAAACTGGTATCCTAACAGCAAATGGTATGGACTAATATCCAAGCCCCGGGCTCTATTATAATTAAAGATAAAATCTCTTTTGAAGCAAATGGTTGAAAGAACTGTATATAAGAAATGAAATAAATAAGCAAATCGTAGAACACTGTCATGTACAGCAGTCCTGTTCCTAAGGTACTGAACTCGTATTGGTATTCGGCAATTTCCGTGCAATTTCGTATTCCCGTCTGCGGGAGAAAGCTAACTTGTGACCTCTCACCCTCAAAGCTACACTGCTTCCCCCGTCCCTATGTTTTGTTCTGTCATATTTCTCATATATAAAGTTACTGCATTAACAGTGGAAGTAACTCAGCAGGTTGTTTCTGTATTGACATTTTTATTGCCCCTGGCTCCGAACATGGTTTAGCCATCAGATAAAATAGGCTATTTTAGATGCTTAAAGGTTTGCAGTAATTAAAAAGAAATAACCATGCAGCCAGTGAGCCAGGCTAACTCAAAGCGGGCGCTCTAATAGAAGGCTACCATAAGCGTGAGCTAGATTTTCTTTTGAATATGTATAGAACGACCATAAAGTCGAAATACGACTGTCATTTAGCTTACCTGAGAGAGTTATCCAAACTGAACTTCGATCTCTGTGCAAGTATCATTTTAACAATATATATGGTAATCACCCCAGCCAACACAAGACAGATAAAGCCACCAATGGATAATAGGATTATTACGGTAACATCATCTATAACAGTAAAAGTAAAGCATTTAATGATAACAATGATGATGATGACGACAACAACGACACTATTGATGATTTTGAAGAAGGTAAGGAAAGAAGAAAAAGAGGAAGACGAACTTGAAGTAGTAGAAGAAGAATATGATAATGTTGACGATGATGACGTAGATGATTACAGTATAGTGGTTATAACATAAATAGAAATAATAATAATTGATTGTGTACTACTTGATAGTTTCAATGCTTAATATCTAAAGAGAAAGTTTCTCCATAGCCTATTTAGACTAAAATGTAAGGCATATTTTAAGTATCATACCTTCTTTTTCTTTTTCACTGAAATTTAAAAGAGAAATGTCTTTTAAAACAAAACGTGAACTTCTAAATAAATTTAAGTCATTGTTGAGCGTTCTTTTTCCCATTAAAATCAAAACATCCAGTAAAATACGTGGCAACCAATAGCATCGTAAAAAAGTCTATAGCAGTGCTGAAATATTTTTAACAGATAAAGTCTTGGCAAAGCTGAGTTAAATTATCTTATCAAGTCTCTTCAGAGTTATGTAATATACAAATATAAATGTATGGACTTTTCAGCTATGCAGAGTTATACAGCTTCATTTATTCATTAATACTCACCTTTCATATGTCGCAGTGTAACACACACTGCTGGTACTCTGTAAAGGCAATAACTCCACAACGAGAAAAAGTAAATGTTATAAATCGGATATTTCTACAAAAAGGATGCAATATAAAGGTAACAATCACCTTTTTGTAGTAATATACTGAATTTCAATGTGTCACTGAGGCCTGCTAAGTTTTCTTTTTGGCTTTGATTACCTTTAATAATTATAATGTAACTCTGATAGCATGAACCAAGTTGTAAACGTATGGCGAAATTTGTAATAAGTCATATTCTATAACTTCTAAATCACTAAAACACCAAAATGTATTTGATTGCATTGTACGATCTGTCTACCTTCGTGACTTTATTTGAATTTTTAGAATTTTATACGAATCTATATAAACTGACTTAGTTTAATAAGTATTTTGTCTGTAGATCATCAGATTTATTTTTCTATTTATGCCACAACGTCTCCTGACGTTACACTGAAGCCTTTATGAGGAAAAGATCAATTTATACAAATGAAGATTGCAAAAACAGAAGAAAATATCGTTTCCAGTAGTTTCGGTATTGAAGAGTATGGACATAAATCTTCTATGATACGACTTGGTTGGCCCCGCCAAGGGCGTTAAGTTGAATGTTTGTTTTATTTAATATAACCCAAAAAACATTTTGATTGGCCGCAATGCCATACTGTCTGTGACCTTTGTATTGTACAGTTTCGGACTAGACAGGTTCCACTGTATTAGATCATCATTTAAACCATTTAATTTGTTTCGTTGTGATGTCAACGCTGCAACTTATTTGGGTATATCAATAAGATATATTTATTAAACAGCAAGTTATTCAATAATGATAAATCATTGATATATAGTTCATTTAAAAATAGCAAAGCTACTTACATGCATGCAGCATAACCGTTTTCTAATTTGCATTCAAAATTATCTTGACATTCACCAGCAGTGGCAATGAAAAGTTCACAAAGCTTTGATGCGTCATTGACATCTGCTTGTGTAACTGAAAAAACAAAATATATTTTAACGTTCTTTAAACTTTGATTATATTCCCAGGTTTGTCTAAGACCGGACCAAATTTTGCCAGTCAATCATTTTCTTTCATTGTCACTATATATAGATATGAATAGATATGAATGGATAATGGTTTTAGTTAGTGTTTGAGTGGCGCAACGTTTTCATGTTTCCACCAAAAAAAAGGTTTTCAGCTAGATAAAACATTCGTAAAAGTGCGACCCAGTTAATGGCAGGCATCCTTAACGGAAACGCTAGTCCTGTGGCATTGTACACTATGGTGTCCCGTTTGGAACATTGAGATTTATATTTCTGAACCCATACTTCGAAATCACAAACTTATGATAATGAAAGTCGAAAGCACGACGGTGAAAAATGAAATCACGACAGCGAAAACATGAACTGACTACGATGGTGAAAGTTTAAATCACGAAACCACGATGATAAAAACGCGTTTCACCATCGTGGTTTCGTGTTATCATCATCGTGGTTTCGACTTTAACCATCGAATTTTCGATTGTCACCATCGTAGTTTCGACTTTCACCATCGTGGTTTCGGCTTTCATTATCGTTCTTTTGACTTTCATCATCGGGCTTTCGACTACAGTTTTGGAAGTCGAAACTGCGATGACGAAAGTTGAAGAACGATGATGAAATGGTGAAAACGCGAAATGATATCGCGTTTTCATTTTCGTTGTTTCGTGATTTCGGCTTTCACCATCGTAGTATCCAGTTTTCACTATGATCATGATTTCGACTTTCACCGTCGTGTTTTCGGCTTTCATCATCGTAGCTTCGTGATTTCGACTTTAGAGATATGGGGCTCAGAAATTAAAATATCGATGGTCCAAACGGAACACCGTAGTGTACAAAACGCTTAATTGTAACCATTTTGCGTGCTTGCAAGGCTAAGCAAAAGTGGTAATCGCTAACTAGACAGTGTAACCGTACTTTTAACTATCGTCTCAGACATACTTATGAATGCATATATGGAAACAAATCGTATGAGATTTAGGGAAGGATTCAATTTATGAGGTCTTCACTCTTAGAACTGAGATGACCCTAACAGTTGAATATCCGTTTAAGCGCTGATGCTGTAAATCGAACCACCATTTCATTATATGCCAAAAATATATACTAGTAAGTTTTGATAGTTTCTTTATATCAAGATAATTGATTCAATTACCTGTAATATTGTCACTTTCCACTGAATCAGCCGACACTATTTGATTTAGTACCTCTATATTTTCTTTCCCACTTACTAGATCTATATGAGCCTTGTTTAAGTTACTGGAAGCCTGGGGTGATTTTGCAACCTCCACTTCGTAATCGACTTTAATACTTCCATACCTATAGGTATATAGTAAATAAAAAATCCTGTTAGTTTACGAATAAAGATTAATAATTTTCATATAAGATTTATCAGTAAAGCAATGCCAGAAAACATAACATCATAAATAAAAAGCATGATATTTTAACACTAATGTGCTGAATTGGAAATAAAGCATTGATATTTTAACATTTACTTCTCTGTTGAATTAGAATAAAGCACTGATGTTTTAACATATACTACTGTGCTGAATTGGAAATAAGCACAGATATTTTAACATATAATACTGTGCTGAATTGGAAATAAAACATGATATTTTAACCATGATATACTTCTGTGCTGAATTGGAAATAAATCATGATATTTTAACCTATACTACTGTGCTAATTGGAAATTAAGCATGATATTTTAACTGTTACATAATTATTACACTACTGTGCTGAACTGGAAATTAAGCATGATATTTTAACCTATACTAATGTGCTGAATTAGAAATAAAGCACTGATTTTATTCGATACAAGATATTTTCTACTTTGTGCTTTATTTATTGTAGTGTTAAAGTGCTATATCACCCGATTGATTACCATATCATTGAAAGCATGTTTACCTTATCTTTTTAATGGTCATTGACAGGATGTTTACCTTTTCAATATAATGGTCAAAGACAGGACCTTTACCTTATATCTAACATGTTCATTGACAGCACATTTACTTTATCATTATAATGGTCAGTGACCTGAGATTACCTTGTACTTATAACGGTCAGTGACAGGGCGCTGGTCTCACTTTTATAATAGTTTTTTTTAAAAGGACATTTACCTTATGTTTATAATGGTATGTTTACCTTATCTTTATAATGGTCAATGACAGGACGTTTACCTTATCTTATAATAGTCAATGACTGGACGTTTACCTTATCGTTATAATAGTCAATGACAGGACGTTTACCATATCGTTATAATAGTCAATGACAGGACGTTTACCTTATCTTTATAATAGCCAGTGACAGGACGTTTACCTTATCTTATAATAGTCAATGACTGGACGTTTACCTTATCGTTATAATAGTCAATGACTGGACGTTTACCTTATCGTTATAATAGTCAATGACTGGACGTTTACCTTATCTTTATAATAGTCAATGACTGGACGTTTACCTTATCGTTATAATAGTCAATGACAGGACGTTTACCTTATCGTTATAATAGTCAATGACAGGACGTTTACCTTATCTTTATAATAGTCAGTGACAGGACGTTTACCTTATCTTATAATAGTCAATGACAGGACGTTTACCTTATCTTTATAATAGCCAGTGACAGGACGTTTACCTTATCGTTATAATAGTCAATGACAGGACGTTTACCTTATCGTTATAATAGTCAATGACTGGACGTTTACCTTATCGTTATAATAGTCAAAGACAGGACGTTTACCTTATCGTTATAATAGTCACTGACAGGACGTTTACCTTATCTTTATAATAGTCAGTGACAGGACGTTTACCTTATCTTATAATAGTCAATGACAGGACGTTTACCTTATCTTTATAATAGCCAGTGACCTGAGATTACCTTATATTTATAATGGTCAGTGACAGGACGCTGGTATTACTTTTATAATCATTTGTGACAAGACATTTGGCTTATATTTATAATGGTCAGTGACCGGACGTTGACTTATATTTATAATGGTCAATGACAGGACGTTGACTTATATTTATGATTATCAATAACAGGGCGTTGGTCTTATCTTTATAATAATTTGTGACAGGACATTTGCCTTTTATTTGTTATGATCAGTTACCGGACATTTACTTAATATTTATAATTGTTAGTGACAGGACGTTTACCTTATATTTATAATGGTCAGTGAAAGGAAATCACTTCCAATCAGTCGAGTATATACAAGGACAAGCTGAAAAAAACATTTGTTAAAAATATTGAATTATATTTAACAAAAAGCATGAATGAACTTTTACAATATGTTAAGCAGAAAAAATATTATAGTATTGCAAACATATAAATCTAATCATATATTTTAATCAAAATATCACTATAATATTTAATGAATCTGAATTCTGAAAAAAAGACACACCTTTTTTCCTGCTAATTATTTCACTCTGTTTATACTATAAAACATAAGTTAACGATCATATTGAACTTAACTCACGACGATTTTAACTTAACTAAAGATAAAATATAAACTGAACTCACAATAAGACAGACCTTAACTGGAGATAAAAAAAAGACAGAGCTTACCTGGTTTTCAACTTCCGTTTTTAATTGGACGTACTCCGCACTTGTTTGATTATTTAGATCTATTCCAGAAGCATTAATAGGAAATATCATAACAAGTACAGTTAAAGACGTTTCTTGGGGCGCAGTTTCAGTTGTTGTTGTCAAAGAAACCGTACTTGACAGTGTAACGCTCGTAGTAGGAGTAGCAGTCAACGAAGTAACACCAGTTAAAGACGATGTTATATGAATTGTGTCTGCGACTGGCAGTGTTTCTGTGACTGAAGCGGAACCAGTAAATTGTGTTGATGATGTCGACTCGACTATAACTGTGTCATTCGCTAGTGTTGATGCAATGTCTGTTGTTAAAAATGTCGGAGCAACTGTGACAGTATCGGTCGCTAGCGTTGATGAAATGCCTGGTGCTGAGGATGTCTGAGCAACTGTGACAGTATCGGTCGCAAGCGTTGATGCAATGACCGGTGTTGAGTATGTCGGAACCACTGTGACAGCATCAGTCGTTAAAGTAATATCCGGTGCTGGGGATGTAGTAGCAACTGTGACTGTATCGGCCGCTAGCGTTGATGTAATGTCCGGTGTTGAGGATGTAGTAGCAATTGAGACTGTATATGTCGCTAACGTTGATGTTATGTTAGGTGTTGAGGTTGTAGTAGCAACTGTGGTTGTTAGCGTTGATGTAATGTCCGGTGTTGAGGATGTTGTAGCAACTGTGGTTGTATCGGTCGCCAGCATTGATGAAATGTCCGGTGTTGAGGATGCAGTAGCAACTGTGGCTGCATCGGTCGCTTGCGTTGATGTAATGTCCGGTGTTGAGAATGTAGTAGAAACTGTGTCTGTATCGGTCATTGGCGTTGATGTAATATCCGGTGTTGAGAATGTAGTAGCAACTGTGGCTGTATCGGTCGCTGGCGTTGATGTAATGTCCGGTGTTGAGGAGGTAGTAGCAACTGTGACTGTATCGGTCATTGGCGTTGATGTAATGTCCGATGTTGAGGATGTAGTAGCAAATGTGACTGTATCGGTCGCCAGCGTTGATGTAATGTCCGGTGTTGAGAATGTAGTAGCAAATGTGACTGATGTAATGTCCGGTGTTGAGGATGTAGTAGCAACTGTGGTTGTATCGGTCGCCAGCGTTGATGAAATGTCCGGTGTTGAGAATGTAGTAGCAACTGTGGCTGTATCGGTCGCTGGCGTTGATGTAATGTCCGGTGTTGAGAATGTAGTAGAAACTATGTCTGTATCGGTCGTTGGCGTTGATGTAATATCTGGTGTCGAGAATGTAGTAGCAACTGTGGCTGTATCGGTCGCTGGCGTTGATGTAATGTCCGGTGTTGAGAATGTAGTTGAAACTATGTCCGTATCGGTCGTTGGCGTTGATGTAATATCCGGTGTTGAGAATGTAGTAGCAACTGTGGCTGTATCGGTCGCTGGCGTTGATGTAATGTCAGATGTTGAGGAGGTAGTAGCAACTGTGACTGTATCAGTCGCTGGCGTTGATGTAATGTCAGATGTTGAGGAGGTAGTAGCAACTGTGACTGTATCAGTCGCTGGCGTTGATGTAATGTCAGATGTTGAGGATGTAGTAGCAAATGTGACTGTTTCGGTCGCTAGCGTTGATGTAATGTCCGGTGTTGAGAATGTAGAAGCAAATGTGACTGATGTAATATCCGGTGTTGAGGATGTAGTAGCAACTGTGACTGTATCGGTCGCTGGCGTTGATGTAATGTCCGGTGTTGAGGATGTAGTAGCAATTGTGGTTGTATCTGTCACTAGCGTTGATGTAATGTCCGGTGTTGAGGATGTAGTAGCAAATGTGGTTGTATCTGTCACTAGCGTTGATGTAATGTCAGGTGTACCGGATATAGTAGCAACTATGACTGTATCGGTCATTGGCGTTGATGTAATTTCCGGTGTTGAGGATGAAGTAGCAGCTGTGGCTGTATCGGTCGCCAGCGTTGACGTAATGTCCGGAGTTGAGAATGTAGTAGCAACTGTGGTTGTATCTGTCACTAGCGTTGATGTAGTGTCCGGTGTTGAGGATATAGTAGCAACTGTGACTGTATCGGTCATTGGCGTTGATGTAATGTCCGGTGCTGAGGATATAGTAGCAACTGTGACTGTATCGGTCATTGGCGTTGATGTAATGTCCGGTGTTGAAGATGTAGTAGCAACTGTGGGTGTATCTGTCACTAGCGTTGATGTAATGTCCGGTGTTGAGGATGTAGTAGCAACTATGACTGTATCGGTCATTGGCGTTGATGTAATTTCCGGTGTTGAGGATGTAGTAGCAACTGTGACTGTATCGGTCATTGGCGTTGATGTAATTTCCGGAGTTGAGGATGTAGTAGCAACTGTGACTGTATCGGTCGTTAGCGTTGACATTATGTCTGGAGTTGAGATTGTAGTAGCAACTGTGGCTGTATAGGTCGCCAGCGTTGACGTTATGTCCGGAGTTGAGGATGTAGTAGCAACTGTGACTGTTTCGGTCGTTAGTGTTGACATTATGTCTGGAGTTGAGATTGTAGTAGCAACTGCGGCTGTATCGGTCGCCAGCGTTGATGTAATGTCCGGTGTTGAAGATGTAGTAGCAACTGTGACTGTTTCGGTCGCCAGCGTTGATGTAATGTCCGGTATTGAGGATGAAGTAGCAACTGTGACTGTTTCGGTCGTTAGCGTTGACATTATGTCTGGAGTTGAGATTGTAGTAGATGTAATGTCCGTTGAGGAAAATGTAGTAGCAACTGTGTCTGTATCGGTCGCCAGCGTTGATGTAATGTCCGTTGATGAGAATTTAGTAGCAACTGTGACTGTATCGGTCGCTAGCATTGATGTAATGTCCGGTGATGAGGATGTAGTAGCAACTGTGACTGTATATGTCGTTAGCGTTGATGTAATGTCCGACGTTGAGAATGTAACAGCAACTGTGGCCGTATCGGTCGTTAGCGTTGACGTAATGTCCGGTGTTGAAAATGCAGTAGCAACTGTGAATGTATCGGTCGCTAGTGTTGATGTAATGTCCGGTGTTGAGAATGTCGGAGCAACTGTGACTGAATCGGTCACTAGCGTTGATGTAATGTCCGGTGTTGAGGATGCCGTAGCACCTGTGACAGTATCGGTCGCTAGCGTTGATTTAATGTCCGGTGTTGAGAATGTCGGAGCAACTGTAACAGTATTTGTCGTTAGCGTTGATGTTATGTCCCGTGGTGAGGATGTCGGAGCATCTGTGAATGCATCGGTCTCTAGTGTTGATCTAATATCTGGTGTTGAGGATGTCGGAGCAACTGTGACAGCATCGGTCGATGTAATGCCTGGTGTTGAGGTTGTTGTAGAAAACGTCACTGTATTGGTCGCAAATGTTGACGTAACGACCGATGTCAGAGGAACTGTGACAGTATCCGTCGCTAGAGTTGACGAAAAGTCCGGTGTTGAGGATGTCGGAGGAATTGTGGGTGTATCGGCCGCTAGCGTTGATGTAATGTCTGGTGCTGAGGAAGTCGTAGCAAGTGTCACTGTATTGGTCGCTAGCGTTGATGAAGTGTCCGGTGTTGAGGATGTTGGATCAACGATGACTGAATCGGTCAGTAGCGTTGATGACAAGTCCAGTGTTAAGGATGCCGTCGCTAGCGTTGATGTTATATCCGGTGTCAATGATGTCGGAGAAACGGTGACTGTATCAGTCGCTATTGTTGATGTTATGTCTGGTGTTAATGACGTCGGAGCACCTGTGACAGTATCGGTCGCTAGCGTTGATGTAATGTCCGGTGTTGAGAATGTCGGAGCAACTGTGACAGTATCGGTTTCTAACGTTGATGTAATGTCAGGTGTTGAAGATGTAGTAGCAAATGTGACTGTATCGGTCGCTAGCGTTGATGTAGTATCCGGTATTGAGGATGTAGTAGCAAATGTGACTGTATCGGTCGCTAGCGTTGATGGAATGTCCGGTGTTGAGGATGTAGTATCAAATGTGATTGTATCGGTCGCTAGCGTTGATGTAATGTCAAGTGTTGAGGATGTCGGAGCAACTGTGACAGTATCGGTCGATAGCGTTGATGTAATGACTAGTGCTGAGGATGTTGGAGCAGCTATGACAGTATCGGTCGCTAGCGTTGATGTAATGTCAGGTGTTGAGGATGTCGGAGCAACTGTGACTGTATATGTCGCTAACGTTGATGTTATGTCAGGTGTTGAGGATGTCGGAGCAACTGTGACTGTATATGTCGCTAGCGTTGATGTAATGTCCGGTGTTGAGGATGTAGTAACAAATGTGGTTGTAACGGTCGCTAGCGTTGACGTAATGTCCGGTGTTGAGGATATAGTAGTACTTGTAGCTGTATCGGTGAACAAGTGAAAATTTGATATTATACTACTGGTAGAAAGATTTTGTAAATACTTTGGTCATGAAATTGTATTCTTAGATAATACTGACATGTTAGTTAATATTATCGCCTTTTATCTTGGTGGAGGAGTATGTTTTGTACTTTTGTAGCTGTCTTGAATTCGTTACTAAAATGTCTGATATATTAACTAAATATATGTAGTGTATGTATGTTGTACATCATTGTTAAAAATCCACCGCTCAAATCGTAGACAAGAATGTTAACAAAATTGTGATTTTCCCATAGATTCCCATTATGTAAACTTGTGTGAAGTCCATTGTTTCAAATCAGTCTAGCAAGGATTCAAGCACACGGTCCTATCTTTTTATTTGCGGCATTTAATTAATATATTCTGAAGTTTTGACAAATTAAGGTTTAATCAAATTTTACATTGTTGAATTTTTTTTATCCTAACGTGCAGAACTACCTTAATGCGTGTAATCAGAAAACAGGATATTTATTTTTGTCAGCCGTGCGTTCGTGTGTCTGTCCGTTAGTTTTTTTGGGTAAGACAAAACGTATATATCCTATGAGAGCTACAAAATTTTGATTAATTGTATTGAACGTTTATGGAATGGATCAAACTCATCTTTGGTTTACGTTGCTTCAAAGGTAAAACAAAAAAGTTCATTCGTTGTAACTCGTTCAATGAAATATATTTTGCTGAAATTCACCTGGATGATATAAAAGACAATAAGCAGATAATTTTTCATGATTTCGGTGTGAACTGATGCTGATTTATTCAGTACGAAACCAAAACATGAATGCACTTTTGATGTACTTAATTAAATTATTACTTCCACTGGTAAAATAGCAAAGCTTGGAAACTGTCAGCTGTTGTTCTTTGAATATTTCGGTTTGCCAGGACTCAGTGTGTGTGTGTGCGTGTGTTTTTTTTTATTTCCTTTGTGATTCAGAGTATTTTTACAACAAAATTTCGCAATAGCCAGTGCTTTGGGTTATGATTCATAACCGTCCAACAGTGTCTCAGACAAACAATGCGTGATATTATTTCGTATTTTTGTCGTGTGAAAGGTACAGAGCTGTAAATACGGTACTATTAAGTTGGAAATATTTATTTTTCACTAGAATATAGCAGACGATTTTTGTCGTGGTTTCCGTGAATTCTAGACTTTGACTAGTTTATGCTAATTTGTTTTAGCTCGATTGTGATGATTGGAACCACTCTCGAGTCGGCTTCCTGGAAAAACCAGTACTGGTGTCATATGAGATATCATGGTCGTGACCCCAGTTGGGCTCGAACCCACGAACCCTGGACTGAGCGGCCGATACCTTATCCACAAGACCGCCTTAGACTTTGACTTGAGGTAGATTAGCTATTTGTTTTTACTAATGTGGCAGCAATGCAAATGAGATTTTAAGACCCTGACAAAAATATTAAAAGAAATAAAAATTCAAAATTGATAAAATGTATTATAATTCAAAATACCTGTGTGCAGATGTTCCACCGTTGCAAGAAGCAAAATGAAAATTAAATTAATTGAACACATTTTATTCCTTGTCCATTCGACACACCCTAAAACATTTATTACTCTAATGGAACGGAGCTAAATAACGCGTTAGATATTAGATCTACTATCAAATTTCAAAAACAAAGGATCCAATACTATAACGCTTTAAGCTCAATAACTCTCTTTTATTTAAAGTTGTCTTTCTATCTATTATTACACGAAGAATAATGTTATGCACCGAGCATTTCTTTTTATCTTTATAATATATAACCTTTTATAAAAAAAAGGACCGTTTATTAATTCTGGCTTTTTACACTGTTAACAAATCTTGGCAACGCACTGTTACTGAGCCGCACCATGAGAAAACCAACATAGTGGCTTTGCGACCAGCATGGATCCAGACCAGCCTGCGCATCCGCGCAGTCTTGTCAGGATCCATGCTGTTCGCTTTCAAAGCCTATTGCAATTAAAGAAACCATTAGCGAACAGCATGGATCCTGACCAGACTGCGCGGGATGCGCAGGCTGGTCTGGAACCATGCTGGTCGCAGACCCACTATGTAGTTTTTTTCATGGCGCGGCTCATATTATTATTTACCGTATTCAGCTAAAGAAATCATGCATTCAGATAATGGCTCAGCGACATGTGGCCAGTCATATATACGAACAGACGGTTGGACAGACAACAAGAGTGGGTATAGAAATTATGACTATAGACTTGCTTGCACTAATTAGAGTTAAATTATGACGTACCATTTGTGTCATAAGTCTTAAATCGCTCGAGCGATACCATAATACACGCTCAGTAATACGTCAGAAAAGGTATGAAAACTATATTTTAAAGTTAATACATTCTAATGAAAATTTTCCGCAATATTTTTCATTCATAATTCATACTTTATCCCATGTCCCCTTAATTTTAGAACAAACGTATATGCGATATAAACTAAGAAGAAAAGAATGTTGTAGTTAATCATTCAGTGCGTTTTCTTTACATCTTTTGAATATGTTTTCAATAGCAAAGTCACATACGCCCAGAAAGTACAATAATGTATTGCGCGTCTAAAGGAAATAAACAAACGCTTTCAAATACGGCCTTATTAACAAGAACAAAATATACTGAACCGATATCTGTTATCCGTAAATGATATGATTATTTTAAAGGCCTACAACCAATTGTTCAAAAAAAAAAAAAAAGCAAATGTTAAAATGTGCTGCACAAATAAGTTACGGAAATTAGGCTAACATATTTTTTAATGCATGGTTTCAGTAATTTACTGAAATATTAGAGTGAAATATATCTGATATTTTCATTAAAACATGATTGTAAGTAAATTTACTTGTTTTACGTGTAAAATAAAAATATATTTCGCTCCCGAATACAATCTTACATTTTCTCTTTTGACTACGCCCTGGGCTGCACGATGCCATGGTCGCAGTTCATCGGCAACCAGTAGAAATGTTTTACTCGCAAACATGCAATAAACGTAGATCAGAGTACCTCGGAACGTTTAAATTATTCATGCAAGGAAGCCATCCAGCAGGCTTATGGAAGGTCGGCGGGACTAACCAGGTGTCTGCTTGTGATGAAATGCACGGTGTGTGTGTGTGTGGGGGGGGGGGGGGGGGGGGGGGGGGGGCACCTGGGGTCTTTCGCCGCTTTCGAAGCTAGAAAGTCGCCAAATATCCAGAATACAACAAAAGACCAGGAGTACTTACTGCACGTAGGTGCTTGTCCTGTCCATGTTTTATTTCCCTGACAAATCCTCTCCGAATTACCATACAAGACATACCCAGCATCGCACGTGTAATGTGCGGTGGTAACCGCACCATTTGTCTCTATTGTTACAGATCCTCCATCCGGGAAATCGAGCACAGGACAGGTAACTATATGTGGTTAGTTCAAAATAAGATTTCGCTGATCACATCAATTTATTGTAATATAAAAACCATTCAAAAAGTAAACACATTATTTTCAACAATGCAAATTTTATACAATCACTTATACAACTTTAATAAAGTGCTAAATTTAGTAATCTTCTAAACGAACTAAATTCACAAAAATATAATTACTATGATTTTTTAAGATTAAAGGCTCATAATATAACGTGGCTGCCACATATATTTTTTGTTACGAACATAAATTAATCGATTTCTTGTTACATCGTGTTTTCGATAACTGGTTTCTCAAATTGTTGTTAAAGGCTTGAATATTGATTAACGCAATAAGAAGTTTTATTGAACACTTTGTCATTTTATTACCTTCCTTTATAGTTCTAATGGAAAAAGTTCATGTGCAGTAATGAAAATAGTGTTATTCTAACCGTATAATCATGCATATCATCTATTTGGACAGCTGTTTCATCTGATTTTAACATAGAAATTAAAAGCTTAATGGAACTTTAATACTTACAACAAGTTCCTGAAATTGACAAAAAAATGACATTAAAGACATTGTGGTGGAGGAAAAGTAAATATTTCACAAATTCTTGTAGAAAAAGCATTTCATCTTTATTTCATTTTATTACAACGATTGACGAAATCTTTTGACCAGCCGATGTTTAAGTCTCTCCGCCGACTTATTATTACGCAAAATGTTGTAATCAAGGGCTGGTGTACATGACCACGAAACAAATGCCCTTAGATTTTTTCATCAAATCTCGAAAAAATATCAGAAGGTTTGAGGAAAGTTAAGTAAACCAGCATAACATGTGCTCATTTACTTTTGGTTGCTGGTTTCTGTCATTTCATGTCTTTTGGGCAAAGACACGAAAACACTACAGAACGCAATCGTCGTGCATTCGAATCTTCGCGAGTCGAGACGAAGACGCTAAATATTGCATAGTGCTTACCGTAAGTCGATGTTATTGAGATTAATGCTCCAATAGGATCAGGGAGGCTGGTATCTACAGGGTAACCAGACGATGTTTGTCCGTGCCTACAATACCCTGGTGCCACGGATGCTGTTGTTAGATTATTACTAACGGCCTAAAACAAGTTTTCGTTAAGTGATGCATCAAGACACAAGTTATAAATGATAAATACTTACCGCCAAAACAGTTACCCTCGAAGCAGATATTTTTGTCTGCATCTAAAACCAGTGAAAAACACATTATATTCTTGCTCACTGGACCGGGGTTTCCGGTGATTTTACCCATGCCGGCAAAGCCCATCTGGCACCCTATGCCAGATGATCTTCTTGCTGTTAATATTATACGACTAACGATCCGTGCATCAAAAATGGCGGGGTCTATGTTTCGGCGCACCACTTATGATATACATGTATATTGATTATGAAAAATTCGGCAATGATAGTTGCTGTTTGTACCTTATAGCATATTTCTCGACTTTAAGAAATAACATGAAAAGAAAAAAAACATTTCGCTACAAATGATAAAACTGAACCAGAACTTCCTTGATGAGCGTCAAAAGAACTTCATGACGTCATTTCCGTTTACGGACGTTTATTTCCCGTGCTTTGTTTAAATACGCTACTTTAAGAAAGACTACTACAAAAGACGTATTGGTTTTGTTTGATTTGTTCTTTAATTTGTATAATACGGTTGCAGATGGGAATATCCGGCTCGAGGGTAACTGTTTTTTACGGAAACGAGCCAGTAAGAGTACCTAAAAAGTACCTAAAAGTATTCAAATTCTAATATATACACGAATTCAGCTGTGATAAGAGGATAAAACACTGTCTATGCTAATATATGTATATCACAATTCGAATACATCTAAAATAAAATCATTTTGACAGGTTACGTCAAGGTTTAATCTTTCATCAGAATTTTCATACCAAATGTCTAGTAATGTCAAACAAAAGAACATTATAAAAAAGTAATTTACTGTAATATACACAATTTGCACTTACAAAACATGAAAATTGGAAAGTGTTTACGCCATCAAAAGTTCCACTGTTGTAGACAGTTACATAATTCTCCGAAGCTACCGGAACTGTGTCCACACACCTCACAGAGCTTGTACCTGGTGAAATGTACTACTCTTTCAAATGAAAGGGATATGACTCAAGAAATATTATTGATATACAAAAATTGTAAACTGAAAGCATTGTGTAATGTAAATATGAACTGTCGAAAGCTACAGCTATCACTAAAAGCGATTCATACCACACAGACACCGCTTTGATGCTGGGAAAATAAAATGTTCTGATCATGACCTTTGACCTTCAAGTGTGACCTTGATGTTGGATTCTGGTGAGCATGTCTTGACAAGGTTAACATTTGATGTTGGTGTTTTGAAAATTCCTCTAGTGACTCAGAATATATGACGCGGACACAAATATAAGCTTATTTAGCTTGGAGCTTGGTTAATGGAGTTAAGCGTACTAGGAGAAGCCGGGCAAGGAGGAAAATATTAGGACTCCAACTATAGCTCATTTTGTTACTAGCAGTATGACATCTGGGAAGGGCCAACCCGCTAATGTTGTTAAAACTTGTGGCCCAACCTTTTTGGTTTTTTATGTAATCTGTATATCAATGCATTTTAAATATTCTTACATTTAGTTCGTTTTTTTTTGTATGCATGTCTTGTAAATTTGTATTGTATTTGTATTGAAAGCAATAAAATATGATTAAACTAAATTGGTCAACGCTCTCTGATTCAGTCAGTTTCATTTATATATTTAAAAAAAGTACAGCTTGATTCCTTTTTCTTTCCACCAAATTTTACTGCGTGACTAACGAAGAAGAAAGTTTTCTTCGTATTAAGCAGTGTATTCACAGATAAATAAAGACTAGAACAAAATATATCACTGTCTTTTCACTTTCTATACTGATAATTCTGATGCAATATCCAGTTTAGATAATAAAATGCTAATCTATTTTCGATACTGATAACATCGTAACACTGATTTATATTTGGGATTAAAACGAAGTTAAATAAAACCTCCAAAATCAGCACATGGACACTGCAATATTTTGTTTTCTTTTCATTATCGAAAAACTTGCCCTGGATGTTTTTTTTAATTAAAAATATTGCAAAAACTTAATTTCAATTACCTGAATAGGGTACATCTACAGAACAGCTTGATAAATTGAACGCCATGCTAGAGATATCAGTGCACATGTCCCATGTGTTTCCTCCTGCGGAGCACGATGTCGTTCCACTGGAAGAAGTATGTATGTAGTCAAAACTTCCAAGGAATATCCAGGGACATGGAACAGTTGCTGAGTCCTCCTGACCTGAGATATATACACAACTAAGTTTTATCTAATTTATTTCCTATTATGAGTTGTAATGTTTATTGTGTAATCCTGCTAAGAGATGGAAAGGTCAACAAAATATAAAACAGAACTTGAGCTACATTCTTCTTAGACCAGAAACTTTGTTTTTCTTCTGCAAAATGCTGAGATTTTAATGACCATGTAAAGACTGTTTCTTCTATATATAAGCCTTTTCAAAAATACATTTATCGTCATGTGATAATTGCATTATATAACCAGCAATAAAAGAATCATATTTTTTGGCTGCAGAATTTGAACATGGCCTATTATGCTTTTAATGAATTCTCTAACCTGATTTGATCATGACGTTGTATTCTGCACCGGAAGCGCCGTACGCGTCAAGGCAGATTGTTGGCACAGTGGACAAAGTTCCGTCAGTACTAATGTGATACCGGCCCCAGTCCAAATTATCCTGCTGAGCTGATGACGCATTATAATTAACAATACTTTTATTTACTATGATAATAAAAATGCTTATGGTGATGATAATGCTGCCGCTTTTTCTTCAGCTGCTGAACCACTTAACACAGACAAACTATGAAACTAAATCGTAACTTCGTTGTTGTGCATTTTTGCAACGACATGACGTCATTTCTATTATGGACATTAATTTGCCGCTCTTCATTTAAACATATTTAAATACCTTAAGCACTGTAAGAAAAAGTATTGCAAAAATGTATTTTGATTTACATTATCTGTTTTATAATTTATAAAAATGGCTCGCAAGAGAAATAATATATTACTCGTAAAATTTGTAGATAGGAATATCGTTACCGCAAAATCAGTTACTCTCGAACCGGATATTCCCATCTGCATATATACAACCAGTGACAGATTATATAGCATTGTTGCACCTCAAAATGGTAGCAACGCATTCTGGTAGTCACTACCAAATTCGACCGAGTTTTGGTAACGACAAAATGCGTTGCAAGGGTACATATGATGTATTCAGGATCATGGAATGGAACGTTTTTTGGTAGTTTTTTCTACTTCAGTCGCTGTGATCATTTTTACATTACGCACAAAAGAGAGAGCTAGAAGGAGGGAATGTCTCCTATAAAAATGGTGGGGGAGTGGGTTTGGAGTTCCCCTCCCGAGATATAGTTTTCGTATAAAAACAACCAAAATGTAGATTCCTGAGCGTGTAAAAAGGGCCTCAGACGACGCTTCCTATACAATAACATTGTATTGTTTTGTTGTTTTAATGTGCTAGTGTTGTCGGAGGGATGGTCCACCGAGATTGTTTTAAAGCACGAAAATGTTGAATTCTGTAAAAAGAACGAAGTATAAATGTGAGGATGGCACGTGGGTCCTCCATCTATAGATATTTTTAAACATCCCACTGAATTCAACATTTTTTTCTCTTTAAAGGTGAGGGGTTTCGAGAGTCCACCACAGATATCTTTGAAACACGACGTAAAAGAATGGTAAAATGTAGGCGTGGGCTTACTCGAATAATTTTCCAAAAACTAAATTCTCCGTCGTCAGATTAAAATTTTTATTTTGGTGTATACATGCGAGTGGTATTTGGAGTCCTCTCCGGACAACGCATGGAAAAGATGGGTTCTGTGTGTTAAGATGGGTAAGAAATATATCATTTACTCAGAAATGAAGCTTCCTCCGCAATAAGGTATACGATGTCATATATCTTATCATTTATCTACATATATAAATGCGAATGATTTTTTTCTAAATATTTATCGCAGATTTTGGCTTTTTTTCTTCATTTGTATACGACGTATTATGAGAACACATGCAGAGGGCGAGAGGGCGGCTCCAAAAGTTGTTCGCTGTCTAACTTGAGCAGTTCTTATCCAATGCCCACCAAACTTGGTCAGAATGTTAACATCTCGGACAAGTTCGATAATTAGCCAGGTTGTCATGACTCTCTTTGAAATAATATTGTCCATTCGTCACAAAATATTCTTTTTGTAAATCATGAGATTATTATTAATACCGTTTGTGCGTTGGAGGTGTACATATCCAACGCATTTTGGTACTACATTTTTGTAAACCATCAAATTGGAATGAGTGTAACGCATTTTGGTAGTGACTACCAAAATGCGTTGCTACCATTTTGAGGTGCAACAATAGCATAAACGAAGAAAATTCTATTTTCTTTGGTGTAATGTTAAATAAGACTAAATACTATTACGTTATGTATCTTACATTGGACGCGAGTTCAAAATAACAGAAAATGCACGTGAAAACTTCTTACGTTCCATGACGTAGTATCGGTAGGATACGTCTGTAACCGCCGTCAATTTCAAACAAAGATAGGCGTAGAACGACGACGTATGGAAGATGAAACTGTTCACTGATCTGAAATAAAAGTGGCATCACAATAAATTTAAAGTTTGCTTTGCTTACATAATTGATGTTTATGTATATGAATATAATACCTGTTTTGATCAAACTTAGTTAACTTAAATGTACTACTCGTGTTTGTTAACATTATTATAATTGTGGAAATAAATACAGTTTAACACTTAGCCTGCTTGCGGCAAGTGATTCTGCCTTTGCGACCAGTGCAAACCAAGATCATAGTGCAGACCAAGATCATGGTCTGCATTGTTCGCCATTCAGTCAATATCTTTTTTGGTAAGCACCCGTTTTTAATCCCCCGCCGTAGCGGAGGGATTATAGGAAAGGTCTGCGTCCGTCTTTCCGTCCTTCCGTCCGTCCTTCCGTCTGTCCTTCCGTCCGTAACAAAATCGTGTCCGGTCCATATCTCCTAAACCCCTTGAAGGTTTTTCATGAAACTTGGGTCAAATGATCACCTCATCAAGACGATGTGCAGAACCCATGAGTCAGCCTTGTCGGTTCAAGGTCAAGGTCCCAACTCAAGGTCAAAGGTTTGAGCCTGACATTTTGTGTCCGCTCTATATCTCCTAAACCCCTTGAAGGAATTTTATAAAACTTGGGTCAAATGATCACCTCATCAAGACGATGTGTAGAACCCATGAGTCAGCCATGCCGGCTCAAGGTCAAGGTCACAACTCAAGGTCAAAGGTTTGAGCCTGACATTTTGTGTCCGCTCTATATCTCTTAAACATCTTGAAGGAATTTTATAAAACTTGGGTCAAATGATCACCTCATCAAGACGATGTGCAGAACCCATGAGTCAGTCATGCTGGCTCAAGGTCAAGGTCACAACTTAGGGTCAAAGGTTTGAGCCTTCCATTTTGTGTCCGCTCTATATCTCCTAAACCCCTTGAAGGATTTTCATCAAACTTGGGTCAAACGATCACCTCATCAAGGCGATGTGCAGAACTCATGAGTCAGCCATGTCGGCTCAAGGTCAAGGTCACAACTGAAGGTCAAAGGTTTGAGCCTTCCATTTCGTGTCCGCTCTATATCTCCTAAACCCCTTGAAGGAATTTTATAAAACGTGGGTCAAATGATTACCTCATCAGAACGATGTGCAGGAATTATGAGTCAATCATGCCAGCTCAAGGTCAAGTTCACAACTAAGGGTCGAAGGTTTGAGCCTTCCATTTGGTGTCCACTCTGTAGGTCTCCTAAACCCCTTGAAGGATTTTCATCAAACTTGGGTCAACTGATCACCTCATCCAGAACTCATGAGTCAGCCATGTCAACTCAAGGTCAAGGCCACAACTGAAGGTCAAATGTTTCAGCTCTGTATCTCCTAAACCCCTTGAAGGATTTTCATGAAACTTTGGTCAAATGATCACCTCATCAAGACGTTGTGCAGAATTCATGAGTCAGCCATGTCAGTTCAAGGTCAAGGTCACAGCTAAAATCAAAGGTTTACCCTTTCACTATCCATAGCTGTGGCGGGGGATTTAGCTGTCTTCAGACTGCCTTGTAACAATTGACAGAACCGTCCAAATTGGAAGATGGACAAGTTCATTATAGAAATTTAGCATGGTAAGGGTTAAACCAAACCCTGTATTTGCAGAAATGACCAATATTGAAGACAGCTAAATAACATAAACCTTAAGGTAGTTCTGTACGTTTGGATAGAATTTTTTCTACAATGTAGAATTTGATTAAACTTTGATTTTTCAAAACTTCATAATATACCTAGAAAATTCAGCAAATTAAAAAGATAGGGTCGTGTGCTTGATTTTTTGTTAGACTGATTTGAAAAATTTGGACCTCATGCAATATTTCGTAATGGGAGTCTATGGGAATATCATAACTTTCATAACATTTTCGCAATTATATTTTTTTTCTACAAGGTAGATTTTTATGAAACTTCTCAAGGTTGTTAATAAACATATGACTGATAATTTGGTGAAATCAAATGTATAGGTCCTTGTGCTTATTTTTGAGATATTTGACCATGATTAAAGTGAACCGGATATTTCACGCTAATTTTAAGACATTATTTTGAATTTCTTAACGTGCCATATGTTTTAATATCATATTTTGACTTTAGAAATATAACAACAGTGTCATTGTAATAATTTACTCACAGGTTTCGATTAATTCATAAATTGATTTTCATTTCTGTACGCCAAATCCAGGTTTTATTCTACGTTTTCCGGATAAATGACGTTACGCCATCACTTCCGGCTTTTCAAACGTGCAGAATCACCTTAAGTACCACACTGAAATACAGAATAACTCGTATATTCTTCTTCAGAGGTCGTTAAGGCTAAAATCAAATACCCTAGATAGGGTGACGGTTTATTTTCGCGTCAAGAGCAACAAGAACATTTAAAATACTATAGAGCATGTTAAGCAGCTTTAGCACAGTCTATCAAACTATGAACCGCGAATTCTTAAAAATGTTAATATATATATCGAAACGTTACCCGAAAATAAGTGTTTCGATTGTAGAAAAGTATAAAGAAAAATATACAGAAAAATATGCAGGTTTTGGTCACCTCATCACCAAATAGCCGTCTGATCCGAATTGGTCAATATTTGTGCATTGCCACTCATTGATCACGTGGTACACACTCGGGACTGACCATCCTGACATTGTTGTTTGCGCAAATACAAGGTTCCCGCATGCATTGTCTATCCACACGCTTGACGAAAACCATGGCGGCCAATCTTTTGAAAATGTCAATTATCCTTATATTCAATCTACCTACTTCTTCTTAATGTCTAAAGACATATTCTTAATAGTTGTCAGCCCTTACTGATCTGTTACATACATTATTTTAAAGAAAACAACATTTTGACTTTAAAAAAATTGAATTCCTGTGGCAATGAATTAATAAAACAACAACAACAACAACATAATTTTTCATCATGATAGTATCTTTTTCATTTTTAGATACACTGATAACGGGACTTATCTTGATATTCTAACTGAATATGAATTATATTACATCTGGAAAAAACCCACTCAAACTAGCTAAAGAGGTCTTTTTTTTAGTGAATCATGGGAAATTAATGTGGGTAGGGTAATCAAGAAGTTAGAAGTATCTGGAAAGCAGTTGAAAAAGGTGGAACCACTATAAATCTTGATTGGTCACCAGGGCATGCCGCAGTTGCTGGAAATGAAATTGCAGACGACAGACTAGCTAAGGAAGCTGCACTACAGGCTGAAGAAATGAAAGGAGAGTCAAAAGAACCCATCAATCAAGGGGATGTTAAGAAGGCAGCCAAGTAAACAATTACAATGTTGTGGCAAAGACGATGGTATGGAAAGGGAAATGTATGACTTGAAGCCAAGAGTAAAACTGAAGCAACTGGATTACAGCAAAAGTACAAATCAAAGAATTCTCATAAAATTACAGAGCGGCCATTGCAATTTAAAAGAGCATAGACACAAGGTTGGACTTGACAGTAACCCCCACTGTAAATGTGGTGACCCAGAATCAGTAGAACATTACCTGCTGGAATGTCCAATTATTGAGAATCACAGAGAGATAATGAGAACTGGTATACGTAATCTGGATCTCAAATTGTTACTTAGTTCAGGAGAAAATGACCCATGGAAAGTCATAAGACCCTTTATAATTGACGAACTTACCAAATATATTGATAGGTCAAAGAGATTTGTTAAGTCAGTACTGGCCGATAACACAACCGGACTCCACATAAATGCTTAAATGTTAAAGTTATAATTTCAAAACACTACCTGAGAGACTTTTACATTGCAAGACATTACCGGAGATCGAGACGACAACGATGAGTTATTGCGGCCGGAAGGCTTCGAAATCAAGATCAAGACATTCAAACACTATTTTTACTGATAATTCAAGTGTATGCGTATGGCTAATATTTTATTTCTATTTTATTAGAATAATAAACTCAATAAGAAAATTTGATTTTTTTAAATATGTGGATGAAGTCTAAAAAGACTAAAACGGGAAGTGTAACAGTCTTCGGATAGTCACTATTATCCGGATTTTTCATGATTGAGACATGTTCTAAAATAAGACACTTTATTACAGTAAACACTGGATACTCAGTTGTACTAGCATCTACCTCACGGCCTTTTCTTATCTTTTTAAGACTTTATGTAGTGAATATTAGTGAAAACAGATCAACAAATACCAGACTTTTCAGGATAAAAAAGTACAAATGTATATTATTACAACTGCACTTTATGAATACTATATTTGCAATTGTTGAGAAAATAATCTAAGATAGATATCTGGTGGAAAAAATGATAAATATACTGCTTAATTTCCAAGTCCAGAAATTCATCACTGGTTATAGAAAATCCAGCAGATATATCAAATTATGTATAGAGATAATTAACACTTCATTTTTGGAAAGAAACTCATTACTACATATATTTTAAACAAAATATTAAGATGATGGTTTTGTTTACTATAATGTCTTCAAACACAACAAAATATAATAGTAAATATAATAAGTAGATTAAGAATGTTTCCCTAAAGCAATTTTGAAATTAATGACGTATGCTAGAATTTGGTGCGAAAATTTTCCCAATAACAGAATTTCTTCAAACTTTTGATATTGAAGGACAATGATCTAAGAAACAAAAAGATGCAATAAAAATCATAGGTCATCGGATTCGAAAAAGAGTTATCTGGCCTTTAAAATGGCATTTCCCCCAAAAATGACGTTTTCAAGGGCAGATAACTCTTTTCTCTCCTAGTGAGAGGTAATGGGCCGACTAGCTTAACCTTTAGCCTGCTGGCGGCAAATTATTATGCCTATGCGACCAGTGCAGACAAGATCCGTCTGCACATTTATGCAGGCCTGCACATCCATGCAGGCTGATTATGGTCTGCACTGTCCGCTATTCAGTCAATAATTTTTCACTGAACACTCCTTCAAATAATAAACGGTATTGCCCAAATGGAATGACGGACCAGTCCAATTTAGAAATTTGGGGTACATATCAAAACACAAACTATCTTTATCAGTTGTAAAAAATTGTATTTCCAACAAATTAGTTTGAATATGTTACGAATTCAGTATGAAATTCTTATGATTTTCACATAATACTGTGATTCATTTTCACAAGGCAATATCATTACCCACCCACTTTTTTTCCCATTAAAAAAAAACAGTACTTGTATCAGTCTAAAGATTGCATAACTTTATTTCTACAATTAAGATTTTTGAAATAATTTTCGTATTTAATGTGTCTCAAAATTGCTTCAAAATAAGGAGGAAAAAAATTAGGGGTCATCAAACATATAAGAGAGAGATTCAGTATTTCATCATGAAAGTACCAACATTTTAGAATATTGGGGTTGGATGTCATATAAGCTACAAGTATAAATATTTTCACTAAAAACACCAACACAATATGAACACTTGTGCAAAACATAACTTTAAATAATAAAATAGTTCCAAACCATTTACATCGACATTAAATCATAATAAAACAGATGTAATATTACCCCACCCACTTTTTTTAAAATTAAGTATGAATTATATGGCATTGTTAACACTCTAGCATTAATATTACTACTAATAAACTTTGATAATGTGGCAGTTGACCTCAATACATTTGACACTGTTTATTTTCCAATACAGGTAAATCCAATATTAGTTTTACTATATATCTATGACGGATTATCTTTGAACACCCCTAGACTTATTGGACTCAACTGCCACATTATCAAAGTTTATTAGTATCACAATCTTCACCAAAGTAATAAACAATCTGCATGGCTACATAAGCTAATAGGCTAATGAGTTGGATTTTGGGGATGATCCAACCAGAATATCCAGAGTAATGTGCCCCTGATATAGTAAAAAATGGCAATATTTCACACTGTTTATACTGTAGCTTTTTTCCCCACAGCAATCTTAATTAAACGTACAGACAATGTATATGGTAATAAGGTCTTGCAAAAGCTGAATTTTGGGCATTATCAGACTAGTAAGTCCGGAGTTATGTGTCCCTGATATAACAAAAATTGCAATATTTGACATTTTTAATGCTCTAGCTTGAACATTTTCACAGGAATTTTGATCAAACTTGATTGCAATGTGTATTACCACTAGCTCTTAGAATAACTCGATTTTTGGGTGTGATCAGACCAGTGTGTCTGGAATTAGGTGCTCCTGATATAACACAAGAGCTGTCTGTTGACAGCACGCTCGACTATTTGAAGAACTGTGAATACAGACGAGGATCATGATGGCGGACAGTTAACACAAAACGTGGAATGGTATAAAAAGCTTAACCAATACAAGTGTTCAAATTCTCAAAGCCATATATCAAACAGTTAAGACAAAACATGGACTGGTACGAGAAATTTAACTTATTTCTATGTCAAAAGGGCCTAACTGAGCAAAACTCCTTGCCCTAGTTATGTAGTCCTGAATACATATGGAGACTATGATGGTAAACAAGGTCAAGCAGTTTTTACAAAGTATGGAATGACTGGTATGAAAAGTGTAACCAATTTCTTAGTCCAAAAAAGGTCCAAAATTCAGCCAAAATCTTTGACAGAGTTACATACGCTTGATTACAGATGGAGATCATGCCGATGAACAAGTTATTAAAGTTTCAAAGCTAAAATGTCAAACAGTTTTGACATATGTGCACTGGTAAGAAAACTTATACAATTTTCAAGTCTAAAAAAGGCCATAATTCAGCCAAAATACTTGACAGAGTTATGTCCACTTGCCTGTAGATAATGAATATTATATAGAGTGAATAAGTGATAAAAGTTCCAAAGCCATATGTCAAACATACAACGTACAGTTTCGACAAAATTTAAACTGGTCCGAAAGTAAGTTTAAAGGGGCCATAATTCAAACAAACTTGTTGACAGACTGAGTTATGAACTCTTGCTTAATGGTAAACAAGTGTTGGAAGTGTATGTCCAAAAAATATACAGAATGTTGACTGATACGAAAAACTGTACCAAGGTGTGACGACAAATCTGTTTCAGTAGGATAGCTCTCTTAATTCTTCGAATAGTCAAACTTAACATTGCAATATTTGACCTTGTTTACAGTAAAGTTTGAACATTTTTAAAGCAATGTTCAAACGTGAAGACAGTATATATGGGAGCAATACTGCAATATGTTGAACACCTTTTGAAAAATAACATTAAAATTTAATGATGTTATGCCTGAAAAATTTATGAAATTTAAAAATTCTGACATGAGTGAAAAATTATTCACATTTTGACCTTGACCTTCATTGAATGTCAATGACCATGAATGCAACAAACTGTGTTCATTTGGTAGACATTTGTGCCAAAATATTTTGAAATCCTGCAATGTCAGCGGAATGATAGTTCTGACACAAACAAGTCAAACTATCATCATGACCTTCACCTTCAAAGAAGGGTCAAACACAACATACTCATGTGGTTTACACTTTGAAATTCTTACATGCAGAACAAAGTTTTAATTTGGTGAATGAAAAATTATGTGAACTGATCTTTAGTGAAGGGTCAAGGGTCCAGAATATCGTGTTCTAGCGATGGACATTTCTGTAAAGTTACTTTGAAATCCTGCCATGCCATAAATAAAATAATAATAAAGTAGAAGTTTGGCGACTCAAAAATTATGAAAAGTGCCTTTGCGACCTTGATCTTTATAGAAGTGACCATGGGTGTTTGTGTGTTGGACATAAGTTATTCTGAAATCCTGCCAAGTATCACAAAGTTATAGTCGCGAATATGAGTGAAAGTTTGATTTTGACCTTGATTTTCACTGAAAGGTCACAGGTCATGCATGTGACATGTGTTGGATATGTGTGCCAATTTATTTTGAGATCGTGCCATATACAACAAAGTTATAGTCCAAAAACGGGTGTTGACCGACAAACAGAAGGATGTTCAACGACTAACATCATCCCTATGTGTGCGCTGCCTCTCACAGGAGACAAAAATAATTGCTATATTTGATGCTTTCTACACTCTCGATTGAACACTTTTTAAGCAATCTTGATCAGACTTGAAGACACTGTATATAACCACAAGATCTCATAGAAATTAGACTATTGGCATGATCGGAACAGTTCATCTGGAGTTATGTGCCCCTGATATAACAAGTGAATGGAGTATTGTCATTCAATACAAAGTCCCTTACTGGAAGGCACCTAATTTTCACTAATGCACAACATAATTATCTGATATCTGTCAATGATGTATAAACAATAATGTACTTTATATACAATATCATCTTGTACACATTATATGTTATAACACAACACTTGGATTAAAATTTGCATACAAAAAAATCTACAACTGTTGATTGTTTCATAATATAACTATAAATATAAACTAGAAATACATTCTGCATGCCCACGGGCAGAATGTCGAGCTCGCCAGCACATTTGGCCTCTAAGTGTGACCTTGACCTTAGACCTAGGGACCTGGTTCTGCGCATGACACTCCGTCTCATAATGGTGAACATTCATGCCAAGTTACATTAAACTCCCACCATTCATGAAGAAGAAATGCCCAGGACAAACTTCAATTTGATCTTTGACCTCTAACTGTGACCTTGACCTTCTCATTGAGGTAAACATTCGTGCCAAATATAAACACGATTGGTACATGGTAGTCAAAGTTATGGTCCGGACAAAATCGGACGGACGCACAGACGCAAGCAGTCACGGACACATATACATCGACCCGCTAAAAGTGACGACTATCTCATAAGTTTGGTAGACAATAAGCCCAAACAATGACATATCCAATTCTAACAACCAGGTTAAAAAGTTTCAGGAATAAACTATTTATAGTAGCAACAAAGGAAAGTAAGTCCACAAGAAATCTGTATTTTGTATTTCTAAGTCCATTAAAAAAAACCTTACCGTGTAGAGATACCTTAAAATACACCTAAAATTTGAAAGTAACATCAATGTTGTATCATAGAAAAGTGGTCTTGGTTTTTCCTTAGGTCAATTATAAACGAGAGTACTACAACTTGGATCAATATACACCCGAAGGTATGGCCTTTGGCCCTAAAAGTGACCTTGCTCTTGTAGCTAGCCATCCGGAACTTGCGCCCTGCACATCGTGTTGGTGTGGTGAACATTTGTGTCAAGTTTCTTCGAAATCCGTCAAGGGATTCAAGAGTTACAGAGTGATTGCCTTTGACCCCTAACGGAGACCTTGACCTTGAAGTGAGACCCCCAAAACATGCGATATGTACGTCCTCTCGATGTTGTGAACATTTATGCCAAGTTTCTTTACAATCATTCAAGCAATTCAAGAGTAACAGAGCGGACACGAAACACACTCAATATGATTATTGACCCGTAAGTGTGACGTTGACCTTGAAGCAAGCCATTTAGAACATGCGCTCTGCACATCGTATTGATGCGGTGAACATATGTGTCATGTTTCTTTGAAATCCTTCAAGCAGGTCAAGACAGCGGACACGAAACACACTCATATGACATTTGACCACTAAGTGTGACCTTAACCTTGAAGCGAGCCATCCAGAACATGCGTTCTGCACATTGTCCCGATGTGGTGAACATTTGTGTCAAGTTTCTTTGAAATCTTCAAGGGGTTCAAGATTTACAGAGTGGACACGATATTGCTAACATAATACATCTCTTCGGGCGTATAAAAAGTTACAATATAAGTTATTTATACTTACAACAAAGGGAAGAATAAAATTCTAATTCCACACAAAAATGCTTAACAGTTAGCAATAGGTAAACATACACCTAACAAGAGCTGTCCGTAAGACAGCGCGTCCACTATTCGGCGATTTGACAGTAAAATGAATTTATGTCTCAATAAGAGACCTCTACTTTAAAAGGAAGATACACCAAGATATTTAAAAGACCCTACTACTCATATGGGTTAAAGGTCAAATATGGCAGGGGTACTGACATTCTTTAATTTGCTGGAATTAAAATGTCGCAGTCCAAAATACCCTGGCTTATTTACTGGCATGATGCTGTTCCTGTGAGTTCGAGATTCGGGCAAGGGATAACGGGTCTGGAAATACACAAATGTGCGCGTATATAATTTATTTATTGTCAGAGACAAAATCTGTGGCCTTCGCCATTAAATATTTCATTCCAAGTGCTAATACATAGAAATAACAAAATCGATGAATGGCAAAATGTAGATAAATGATTCAGCATTAAAAACAATCTTCTAAATTACCTGGAAATACACAAATGTGCGCGTATATAATTTATTTATTGTCAGAGACAAAATCTGTGGCCTTCGCCATCAATATTTCATTCAAAGTGCGCATGCGTTGTGCAAATTAACCGGGAAATCGAAAATTAGAAGAGAGGCCCATCCATGTGGTTAGTTATTATAGTTAGTGAATTATGAATAAATGATATGGGTAAAGTCTGGACTATCGGATATGATTTACATGAGGTGTGTTGAATGAAGAATAATGCCTAAACATAACTAAATACAACAGTTAGACTACGCCTGACGATAACGGACTTAATACAATACTACGACTACGGAGGACAGTACGGGACATACAGGACATAAACATATAGAAAACATAAACTACGGTCAGTGTATAATTGACCCTGCGACAAAAATATATCAGAAAAAAATCACAGTAAGATATAAGCAATAGTAACAAACATATGACAGAAAAAACAAAGGTTGCGGAAAAACTTTAACCTAAAATATAACACCTTGGTGACCTTGACCTTGGGTATAATGGGCCGAGCCCCTGCACATACTTTGTATGCTGAACAATGTTAATGTGAAGTTACAGTAAGATATCCTTTTCACAGCCTTAACGTACTAAAACGTATTAGCGTCTGATGGCCCTTTCACGCTTCCGTAGAAACAACATTTATTACACGAAACTTATTTTGAAAATATTTCTGAAATGTCTAGATCTGCAGCTCTCAAATACGGTTATATCTTACATCAGAGGCATATACTGACACTCTCAGACAACATCAAAAATGACATTTTGAGCGATTTGATGAAGTTCCAAAATTATCAATGTACCCTTGGTCCGTTACGGACCCCTGTGGGATTTGTGTTTATCAAGAGCTCAAATATTTTTTCATAGATTAAAAGCTGACATGCTGTACTAAATCCCAGGTAATTTCAATTCGTAATAAAGTGCAGAAAATTGGCTCCCCAATAGCAAAAAAAAAAAAAAAAAAAAAGAAAAAAAGAAGTCCACGCGCATACATTTAGACGGAGTGACCCCTGTGCGTAACCCTAGACTATCTACGAATCAAAATGCAGCTTTCGTTTTAAAGTTTAACATTTCTACTTTCATTTTATTTACTTTCGGAAATAGCTGCAGGTCGAGTGGCGTCATTTACTGTGTTGTCAAAAACATACATATGCCTGGCGAGATTGCATAAATATGTGCTGGCCGTCCTAAGGATATAAGCAATAGTAATGAAGAAAAACAAAGGTTGCCGAAAAACCAAGAAAGCTCACGCCGACACTTACGCCAGGGCGAGTAAAATAGCACATATATTCTCCGAATAGTGGAACTAAAAACTGGAAGTAACATGCATATTGCACTATAGAAAAGTGGTTTGATTTTTCCCTACGGCCAGTAATAACGTTACAATATAAGCTTTTTACTTAGTTGAGAAAATGAAATTCCCTGATTTTCCCCCGACTATACCATACTTTTCACTGACCAATACCACCATATTATTTCGGCCTTTTCCTTCCCTGCTGTGTCCAATCCACCCTGTTATATTTATTTTGTTTCAGATATAAACTTTCATTAAAAATACCAAATTTATATGAGTGTAAACATTATAATGATGATATTAGTCAGTGACAATAATTGAGCTGACTTGGCTATAAACACACCCCTTAAAAATTCCAAAATTAATATAGAGACGAAATTGATTCAATTACATTAAGTTATGTTTATACACAGATACACCAAAATGTGTTTGGAAATGCATATACATACTGCTTGAAGACTGCCATAGCCACTGAACATTTTAAACATCGACCTAGAATTTCATTTTTCCATGACTTTTCTAAATTGTCATTTTTCACTCACCATTTATCAAGATTTCCCTGACAATTCACTGACTTTGAAATAAGGCTCCGGACAAGCCTTATTTTGAATAATAAAGGGAGATGATAAAAAAACTAGAGTTATAGTTTTGACACTTCACTTTCTGTCAATGGCCTCTATCATTTCGTGACGTTTCAATGTAATGTCATTAATACTTTTAAAGAAATGGCCCGGACAAGCCTTATTTGGTATATTAAAGGGACCTGCAAGTGTGGTCTTGACCTTTAAGTAGGGGTCTGGATGTTGTGTATGACAAATTGTCTTATCATGGTGCACATTTTGGCCAAGTAATACCAAAATCCCTTTAAGGATTGTTGAGTTACAAACTGGACAAGAAAAATATCCTTTTGGCCTTTGACTTCCATGCGCACGACACGCCTCATCCAGGGGAATATTTGTGCCAACTGATATATAAATCCTGTTTTGTATGACAAATTGATAGACTGGAAAGGAATAAAAAAACCTATTGACCTTTGATCTCCTAATGTGACCTTGACATTAAAGCTATGGTTCTGGGTGTTGCGCATGACAAGTCATCTCATCATGGGGAACATTTATGCCAAGTAATATTGTAATCCCTTGATGGATGACATTTAGTTCTGGATCGGACACGAAACAGACCGTTCATGCCATGTTAACATTTTGACTGTTAATTGTGACCTTGACCTTTAAGCTAGGGGTCTGAAAATTGTGCATGACCGTCTTATTATAGGGTACATTTGTGCAAAGTAATATTAAAATCCATTCATGGATGGCAGTTTTTGACTGAACAGGAAAAAAAGCTGTTGACCATTGACAGCAAATTGTGACCTTGACCTCTGAACTAGGAGTCTGGGTTTTGCGTATGACACATTGTCTAATCATGTGGAACATTTGTGCCAAGTAATATTGTAATCTCTTGATGAATGACAAAGTAAGGGATCGGACACAAAAAAGATCCTTTTCATGACATGTTAATACTTGACTGCCAAGTGTGACCTTGACCTTTGAGCTAGGGTCTGAAAAATTTGTTTTTACAGCTACAGCACATGCAAAAGTTTACTTACAAAGTAAAATGATTGAATACTGACATTATAGCATAAAACTGCTGTTCTTCCACTTTTCGGGAGTGTTTTAACAGGACGTTAATGTTAACAGAGAAATTCTCGCGCTCATGTGCTGTTAAACACGTTTTCATATATGTGCATTCCGTGGCAAAGTGTGAAAAATATTACGGCCCAAAAATGGATAACTCAAAAGAAAATGACGTCAACGTAAAAAACTACTCAGACATTCCCACGCATTTCATGGAAATTTAATGACGTTGACTGACAATGTATTCATTTATCAGTTTTTAGGCATTCTATGCTAAAAAAGCGTAATTGCATGTTCATTAATTTTGGTGTTATAACATCTTCAGAATTCCTCGATATATGTTGGTACTGTCGCCCTACTGGGCTCAGGCACCAACCAATCCCTCGGGATTCTGCAGATGTTATAACATGAAAAAAAAACATACATTATCGTAATCCCTGGTAATAATCTGTAAAAATTTTAGGAGACTTTTGCATAATCTAGCTTTTGACCCCACATGATCCAGTTTTGAATTCATACACATTTTATGTAGAAAATCATTCTGACCAATTGCCATAAAAATAGCCTCTAAAGTGTTCTCAAAGTATTCCAACTTTCTAGAAGATAATGTCAACCAGTGGTCTCGGGCATATTCACAAGACATAAATCGAGATTTCCTTTGATCAGTTTAACTGACCCTTCTTTTTACCGTCATTATTCACAACTGTATGTACACATGCCTTGTATTGGCAAACCATTTTGGTAAGTTTTCTGAAGATTGTAACAAGTATTCTCGATAATCAGCGACACTTCCAATTATTTTCTTGCTGTTTGTCACTCTAACCCTTTTGTTCTCTGTTTTTTTTTCACGAAACAGGTGAATGTCGTTAAAAACCTCACGATAAACTTAGACTTACAGCGTCAACGAATAGTTTCCTTCTCGCTCTTCCATTAAAACGCCGATTATTGGAGATTCTTTTGGAAAGCAAAAAAAAAAAAAAAAAAAAAAAAAAAAAAAATTCAGAGCAAACGACCCCTTTGTTGTAAATTGCGTTACAGTGGTCAATATGCTAAACATTAGAAATAAAATTATAGTTCTTTTCGAAAGTTAATTTTTACTACTTGACTGCAACATGCTGGTGCACTTTACTGTGAATATACACACAGGTCGTGGTCAGTAGATTACACCTATTAAATTTGTGATCAATAGATCAAGTCAAGTTATAGGCCTGAACTTAAAATCAAAGCCCTGAAAGAACAGCTAGCCAGTGCTTATTGAGTGATATTTCAACCGAAACACCATTACTCTACGGCTAGTTGATATTTTCAAAATATTTAAATTGTTACTTTTCAAAATAAACTTTGCTGTTGTTAATACTTACTAGTTTGTTTTTCTGTTACCTATAGTATTTTAAATAACAAACTATTGTTACCCTTAGACGAACAATTGGAATATTCTTTTTAAACTCATGGACATTGTCTCTGTCAAACCTTAACAAAAGTCAAATGCATTACCAGAATCTGGAAGCAATGCACTAATCTACCGAGCAGAAAATTATGAATACTAATGAAACATGAGGAGCCCGGTGGTTCTACCAAAGTTGCCGCCCTTGATGAAATAATGCACGGAGGGGCACCTAGGTCTTCCTCCACCATCAGAACTTAAAAGTCGCTATATGACATATAAATGTGTCGGTTTGACCTTTTCTTACAATATTTTTGCGGCGTTTGGTAAAATTGAAGAGGTGACTTAAAAATGCACGAGGTGATGCCTGATAATCTACCGGTTAGTATTTCTTTGGGTGTGGGGTTTGGGGAAGGACAGTCTAATGCTATGAAGTTGAAGACCCAACACAGATTAACTGAATTCATTTGTGTTCCCATGATGGTATTTATACATGATATGCATACAAATTGAGAGATGCAAGTAAATAGTTATAAATTGACAATGACCTATATTAGGCCAAGGCAATGTATTTAATGTCTTAACGTTCTATTAAATAAATGTAGCAGAATGCTTAAGTTAGTATAACTTAAGATACTTCAGCGCTCCCGGTTTATATGCAGGATTTGGACGGGAGCGCTGAAGTGTACTCCGTAGGGAAATCATACCAATAATCGTGCCAGAAATCTGACACGCTCGCGTTCGTACATATTAAAAGAAATCGGCAGCAGCACTTTCTAATCATTTTATATATAGTAAAATCTACCATTGTGCCATATTTTACGCATCAAAACCCATAACTGAATGCAGAAATACCTGACAATTTCGAACTGGCCTGAAAAGTTTACTCTACGCCACCATCTTGCTCCTTTGAAATACGAGACTGACCATTCACCCGCGCGAACCGCTAAGAGAGCACTAACATGTGCTGCTTCGTGTTTGAAGTTGCATCAGCATCCCGGTGACAAAAAAAAACTTGGGAAAAAGGTTATTTTTATTGAAATTGATTTGAATTATTATTTTAATAGATAAAGCCTAAAGAAAACTGGTATGTATAAATTATTTTTTTGTTTACAAGGTGCTCTACATGTATATTTTTAGCGGTTCGCGCGGTGCCGTCATGCGAGAATCTCGCAGTTGCTATTCAACAATGGCCGCCGAAATGATGCTGATCTATCAGTGACTTGTAAAAATCGACTATTTTATTGTAAGATTTGCTTGCAGAATTTGATAAATGGTGTTAACTGATGTAGAAGTAATTACTTTATCAAGGTACCCATACGTCTTCGTTCAGAATTTCAGTTGACTACGTTTGCGACAAAAAGTTGGACAACTTTTTATTTTGGTATGGTTTCATAGTAGGCCTGGTCCAAAACTCTAAAGCCGCAACTATGAAAAAACAAAATATGAAAAAGCGGCATTTAGAGTTTTGGAAGCCAAGACTAAAGTTAGTACTATGTTTAGACCAAAGTTTGTTTCTACAGTGTAAGGTATTTTTAAAACCATACTGAAAAGAGATTGACTGTTGATGAAGTGTATAGGGGTAGTGGGTAGGAAAGTAGGTCAGTGAGTTGTAGTACGTTTTGATGTATCACTATTCACAGTGCTTGGAATGTATATAAATTGATAGCATGGCTCCCTGACTGCATGGTTATTTTTTATATAAATACTGGAAACATTTTATAAGAACATTTTAAGCCTCTAAAATAGCACAATTTTATCTGATGGCTGAACCACACCTATGTTTGAAGCCAGGGGCAATAACAATGTCAATGTAGAAACAACCTGCTGGAGTTTGTTCCCTCTAAATGAAAAAAACTGATATATGTAAATAAGAACAAACATAGAGACGGAAGCCAGTGTAATAAATTGATTACCCAATTGCGTTTCTACAGTGCAATACTTAATATATATATATATATATATATATATATATATATATATATATATATATATATATATATATATATATATATATATATATATATATATATATATACATATATATGTTTTAGCTTTAGCTCACGTTTGTCTTATACATGAGACGCTAAAATATGGAACCCTGAGTTTAGGTTACAAAACACAATCTTTAATGTTTACAAACATCATGTTTACGAAAACGAACTGTAGCGGATAGGTTATGAAAATTCATTTATATGAAGGCATTGCAGTATATATGTTTTTGAACGTCAGATATATTTTCAGAAAGATTTTCATGAATTTCGTGCGGGGATATATTGGTTATCCTTGGCCGGGGCCAAAAGTTTGCTTCGACGGAGGTCTTGTATAGTAACTAAACACAACACTGAAGAAACATATTTACGATGTTTTATACTTTTATTCACCAGGGATAAAGGTTAATGTTATACATCAAGGTTTCAAATAACAAGCCTGTCATAGAAACATACCTTTATGCATGTTGAAAATAGAGTAATGAAAATTTAAGAAGTATTCTACTGCATTTGTCTGCGCCCATTTTGTACCAACATATTAATTAGCTGCTACATACTGAAGACCGCTATTTGTACCATTCTTATTAATAATTTCAAAAAATAATTCAGGAATTTCGTATTCAAAGGCTCAGGTCTAATGAACTTAAGAAATACACAATACCCCAAAAACATTTGTTGTGCAGAAAAGAACCCACCTATTTAACAGATATCAGTAAGCTTAAAAATATTTTCGGGCGATTGTTAAAAAATCAAATACACATTGCCCACTTCAAACTAAAATTACACAATAAAAGCGAATTTACCTGCGCGGTGCGTGTTTGTTTTCTTTAAAACATTTTGAAAAGTATAAAAATAAGGGCTTATTACATTATTTATGAAATCATTGCGCTTTAGCATTTTGAGAGTGTCTGTCATTGATTCGTGCGTGAATTTTGGAGTAAATGTAAATAAATTCATACGTGTCTAGCAGCATTAAAAAGCACCACATGGTAAAACTATATGAAATTTCGATGCTTTATTTTTCCTCTTTTTTTTTCTTGGCTTGTATAACACTAAATTGTCGTCTGAATATAAAAATCTTACTGGTAACCGCCTTGGCTTAATTTCTACATTATTTTATTATTGAACATATGCATAATTTTTCGTTTTATCAAGGCGTGCATTGTCATTTTTAAACAAACATCACCCATTTGTCTTTTCTTTTCCTGTGATCTTCTCTTACAGGTACACGGCCATTAACGGTTGTCTATATTGACAGAAGCGAATAAATGTGTCAGTAAACTTAACTCCTTCATTAAGTAAATGTATCTTAATTACTTGTAGAAGTTCTCAAAAATGTTCTAGAAATGCTTCTTTTGACTAATCAAATGATGTAGTAGACGGCATGCACATCACGTGTGCGGTTGCTGGAATAGCTATCGTCGGTGTGGAAGTAGTAAAAAGGAAAGCGTTAGAGCTAGCAGTAGTTCCTTCCATAGGCACTTCGGCAAGACCTTCACATACGATTTCGTCAGCCGTAAAGCTCAGGTCTTCAAACACAACCTGCACTGGTGTATCATACACAATTGTGGAGGTAACAATCACCGTAGATGAGGAGCTTGTCGCTTTCCATGGTATGACGGCTGTAAGCTTCCGAGTCGATGTCGAGGTGGCTGTCGTCGAGCTGGTGACAGTCGTGGTTGTTGTTGCAGAAACAGTCGTTGAAGAGGTCGTAGTGTAAGTTGTGGTCGTTGTCGATGTCGTTGTGGAGAAGGATGTTCTTGTTACTGTTATGTCGGACACTGAAATAAATGCGGCATGTTTGTTAGAATAAAATACACCCCGTTAAAAATCTGTTTATCTTTAGCCGACTTTCCTAACCATACGAGTACAAAGTATTACATTTTTTAAAACAAAAATCCACAAATAAGAGTTGATACTGGCTTGCGAAAAAAAAATCATTATCTAATTTTGAGTATTTCCATGGAAGGATAGAGCCAATGTATTGCATATAGCCGCCAATACAGCTGTTACTTAATAAATCCAGATAACGGCGTATTTAAAGTAGTGGAAATTCGTTGTGTCACATTTAACAGTTTACTTTCTTCGCATACTTTAAAATAATTTAGATAGATGGACTGTTCCCTTCCAACTCAGACCGTGCTTAAACTTGTCAAAATTTTACTACTGACCGACTATCAATTCAGTGGGTATTTTATAATAACATGACATCAGAAATAGATTTCAGCCATAAAGTTTTGACATTAACCCTAAGACCGAGCATATATAGTACAAACCATGTAGAATAAGTCGTGGTATATATAACCTTTAGCATTTCAGTCATAAAGTTGAAATAGATGATTAGATCTATTGGATATCTTTAAATGTGACGCGTTCGTATCGATATAAATTTAAAAACACACACTTGTGTCACAAATATATGCCAGAGTTGTAAATCATTGCCAGGCTGACCCATTCAAAACACATAGATTCTACTTGACATTTAAATGTTCATATTCTAACACGGCTAGATTTTGTGTCAGTTATTAAGTTTAATAACACGGAAGGGGATCCAACATATGCATTCCTAAATGGGCTGCGCTTAAAATCATGTTGTGCGTCCGGAAGTAAATATAGTAAACATTTCACAGAAAAACAGGTGAGATTCTTATTTGTGATTGAGTTTTGTTAAAATGACATTGTTTGCCAAAATATCGCGATGCTTTACGCGATACTCACATTAATATTCTTAAACCCTGAAAATGTCGTTTAAGTGTTGTCAAGTAATATTGACATTAGGATGTTGCAGAGGAGAATGTGAGTGTAAGAAACGAACTGAAGACAACAATGCATCACGCTTTCATTTCTTCATTTTAGCTCAAGATCTGTACAGTTTTAAAAAATTCAATGCACCACATATGTAGCCCATGCACAACATATGTATCCCATTCGCATTTTTGCTCATAAATAATGTTCTAGCAAAGTGATTGCCATATAATTGTTCTTCTGGGTTGTGTTTAGCATACGAAAGGTTTCAAGGGCAAAATTTAAGCAGGCGCAGGGCAATAACAACATATTTCCATCTGTTGATAAAAATGTTGCTAATTTTCAGTCATACCGCTTCACGGAGGATAAGTTTTTCTCCGTCATTTCTACAAATACAGGTAAGATAAATGCACTTACGTGCTTGGCTTTGTATACTCGGTTGCACTGCATCGCGATATTTTGGCAAAACAATGTCATTTTCACAAAATTCAATCACAATTAAAAATCTCACCTGTTTTTCTGTGAAATGTTTACTACATATGTATTACCGTAAGCACAACATATGATTTTAAGCGGTGCCAATTTAGGAATACATAGTTATGTTGGATCCCCCTCCGTGCTAAACAAAGAACAGTTAATGTGCGGTCTAGAAAACATGATGACGTCAATTATTACGTCAACTGCCGTATGTGTCATCCGGTTGATTTATACTACCAGATTTGGCAGGCCAGTTGTCCAATAATTACGTGAACCCAGGTTCACGGTCGAAAAACTAGGATTAATGGTCGATAAACTAGGTTTCTCGAACGTTAAATCAGTTTTTTTGAATACTAACCTATATTTTAGAGCGAAAACATAAGATAACGGGCGTAAACCATAGTTGACCAGCTGTTAAAACATTAAGTTTATTACCTGACAAATATAAATTGCCAGTACATTTGTACATAGATTGTATTATATTATATTATATTATTTATCTATTTATTTATTTATTTATTTGTTTACGTCTCATCAATGTACATACATATGATACAACATAAAACATCACAATTAATTAAAATATGAATTTATAAAACAGTACATTGCCACTCTAAGCAGAGTTATAAGAGACAATAATTATTCTGATATCATAGACATAATTCATTTACATTGACCAACATAGGTAAGTGTTTTAAAATAAAAATAAAAGGAAAACACCACCACTAATCAGTTATAAAGAGGAAATGTCTTGAAAACTGATAATAAAGTGAATTTATAAATGGGTGTTACTATGCTAAATAAAACAGGTATAAAACATTTTTTATGTATTCTTAATCAATCATATATTACTGATTATTAAAAATATTTTAAAAGTAATCTAGATAAGAAACAACCTAACACTTGAGATTTCTGCTAAGATAAACTGGCTATATATTACAGGATTGTAAAAAGCCTTAAATACAATGTTAGAATACACTCTTAAGAATGACTGAAGAACTGATATTTGCCAAAAGCATGATAATCAAAGAGTAATAATGCCTAGGAAAAAACAATTTATATATGTAATAACCAGCCCATAGAAGTCATTGTAAATTAATCAATATTCTACGACCCCCACCCCTACCCACAAAAAAAGATCATGATTTCAACAATGACAATTCTTCAACCATGATAAACCAACACACTTGTTAGTTTATTTGTACAGCAAATTGTTCCTAGTTTTTAAAATCATACAGGTTTTGGCAGTAACATTAACTATATCCTTGTTGGAGAGCACAAAAATCAATTTCTCTTGGTTATTGAAATTCACGTAATTATTATTAATATCACTAGCTTTAGCACTGAGTACTTCTCTTAAATCTTGGTATGCATTACATTCAAATAGAACATGCATTTCATTTTCAACTGACATTTTACATATTGGGCAAACACGCTGATTTTCTGGAATGTTTTCATACCTTCCAGTTTCTAACCTAAGGGGGGCAACCCCACATCGGAATTTAGCATAAGAAGATCTGTGTTTGACAGATAAATGTAATCTGAGGTATGACTCTGTTTCATAATATTGTTTAAACAATCTATATGTACGCAACTTGTTTCTTCCCCGACCAGATGGACCAACTTCATTCTGAATATTGGAACTCCATGCACTAATAAAATCATCCATAGAACCTTGCAAAACTTTATCACAAAAATACTTTGATGTTGAACTTGTACACATATCTAGAGATTGTAACATATTTATACTGTTCATATGATTCTTAAACTGATACTGCCAATTCTTACAACGAGTGTTACTTTTGTAACAAGGCAGTCTGAAAGACAGCTAAATCCCCCGCCACTGCTACGGATAGTGAAAGGGTAAAACCTTTGATTTTAGCTGTGACCTTGACCTTGAACTGACATGGCTGACTCATGAATTCTGCACAACGTCTTGATGAGGTGATCATTTGACCAAAGTTTCATGAAAATCCTTCAAGGGGTTTAGGAGATACAGAGCTGAAACCTTTGACCTTCAGTTGTGACCTTGACCTTGAGCTGACATGGCTGACTCATGAGTTCTTGATGAGGTGATCATTTGACCCAAGTTTGATGAAAATCCTTCAAGGGGTTAAGGAGATACAGAGTGGACATCAAATGGAAGGCTTAAACCTTCGACCCTTAGTTGTGACCTTGACCTTGAGCTGGCATGGTTGACTCATAATTTCTGCACATCGTTCTGATGAGGTAATCATTTGACCAAAGTTTTATAAAATTCCTTCAAGGGGTTTAGGAGATATAGAGCGGACACGAAATGGAAGGCTCAAACCTTTGACCTTCAGTTGTGACCTTGACCTTGAGCCGACATGGCTGACTCATAAGTTCTGCACATCGCCTTGATGACGTGATCGTTTGACCCAAGTTTGATGAAAATCCTTCAAGGGGTTTAGGAGATATAGAGTGGACACAAAATGTTGTCTTGATGAGGTGATCATTTGACCCAAGTTTTATAAAATTCCTTCAAGGGGTTTAAGAGATATAGAGCGGACACAAAATGGAAGGCTCAAACCTTTGACCTTGAGTTGTGACCTTGACCTTGAGCCGGCATGGCTGACTCATGAGTTCTGCACATCGTCTTGATGAGGTGATCATTTGATCCAAGTTTTATAAAATTCCTTCAAGGAGTTTAGGAGATATAGAGCGGACACAAAATGGCAGGCTCAAACCTTTGACCTTGAGTTGTGACCTTGACCTTGAACCGACAAGGCTGACTCATGGGTTCTGCACATCGTCTTGATGAGGTGATCATTTGACCCAAGTTTCATGAAAATCCTTCAAGGGGTTTAGGAGATATGGACCGGACACGATTTTGTTACGGACGGAAGGACGGAAAGACGGAAGGACGGACGGACGGAAGGACGGACGCAGACCATTCCTATAATCCCTCCGCCACGGCGGGGGATTAACAACAATAAGTGAAGACCTTACTGTTAGTTCTATTTATATCCATTTGATTTCAACCGATGTCACTGATGGGCTACAGATTTCCATTGTTTCACATGAGGGGGCTGCCAGGCAAACTCATCATAAAGGGCATTGTTGGGTGTATATTTACCAGTGCCAAGATGACTGGTCGTCTGTATTTAACACATGTTTACCGGGCTAATAGGTAAAAACAAATAAAATAAAACTGTGAAAATTAATTTCAAATGTCATAAAACACGGAATTGCTTGTCAACGTTTAGTTTGAGGAGAGAAGCTCACATACCCTGGTGATGTAGTATTACCATCTTGCCTCTTTCTTAAATTAGACATGGAGTGGCATGATTTGTAATAATCCAGAGATGCAACCATTGTGTTACTTCATAATGAAGTTCATTGAAATTAGGTTTATAAGAGGCGAAACTTTGAAGATAAATAGTATTCTATAGGGGGGACTGTGACTAAAACAGACCTGTGATATATTACAGACTCCGGTATATACCAGATTAAAACGATTGGAATGACGAGTATCTTTTATGTATATATTTTGTACATATGGTAATCCTAATCCTAGCCTTTAGTCAGTTTGTTTATTACACACTAAATGCTATCAGACATGCAATTATTTGCGTATTTTGCCGCGCGATCCGATAAAATTGATTTTGTAACATACCCAGCTTTACTTTTATTACATCCAATACTGAAGAGCAAAACACGTATTTACGAACATTACACATAGAAATATCGTAATTAAAAACTTATAAGGAACAATAGCAATTAACTTATTGTTATTTCCCATGATTACATATTGCTGTTTTTGATCAATGCTCTTCTTGTTTCGTGTGTAACTAATGCAGATATATTATTAGAAATATAAATAAGATACAAATATAATACAAGTCTCATGAATTAGAAAGAATTAAGATCAATTACTAGACTTGTATTCTATTCTAGGAACAACACCAAATATGTCTTATTAAAGGGACCAGAGAGGTGAATGCGAAAGAAATCTATGTTCTTCTTTATTATATGCACTTAGACCGTTTTCGCATTATTGTTTACAGAAGACACCTATCAAGAGAATTTACAGATATCTATTCCATCAACACCATACATACATAGCCAGATATTATTTCTGGCAAGGGCGGACATCCGGCATTCCGTTGCCTAATGGCAAATTGTGATTTTCATATAAAGGCTACATTAACACTTTCCATATTACTAACAAATTAGAATATTTATGAAAAATATACATAGAATTTAAGTGTATCGGAATCAAGTTTAAGTGCATATGAAATTATATATATATATATGACTAAAACACACGTGTTCTCGCTTTGTAGCAATGCTGAAAAGATGTCAGTTAAAGAATGTAATTCGGGTGACTACTTACTTGTTTGTGCTATCGACTTTGGAACGACATTTTCCGGATATGCGTTTTCCATGAAACATGACTACATAAAAGATCCCCTCAATATAGCGACAAATAACTGGATTGGTCAGTCACTCATTTCACAAAAAGCACCATCGACTGTACTATGTCATCCAAACGGCGATTTCCACTCTTTTGGTTATTAAGCTGAGGAAAAATTCAGCGATCTGGCAAATGATGACAAGCATCATGGTTGGTTTTTCTTTAGACAGTTCAAGATGATCTTGCATTCACAAAAGGTAAGTAACCATTTTAGTAACAGGTGCCAATACCAGACCAGAAAAACAAAACGGCAGATTTTTTCCAGGGGGAGGGTTATGCAGGAACTTAAGTACAAACACAGATTAACAAGTCAACATAACATTTTGTCATACGTATAAAATAACGTCGGGTATGTCACCTGGCCAAGATCTAGAAACATCAAGAAATGTGGCTTTTGTTCAGATGGAGGTTCGTGGAGGTTCGTGGTTCTCCACGACAAATTTTGAAATTATTCAAGACAAAATGGCACATTTTAAAGCAATTTGAAACAAAATGTTGAGCAAATCGGGTTAAAATTTTGAAATTAAACAATTCTTATAGATAAAAATGTTGCATTTTAAAGTCATTTTAGACAAAATAATCTGAGCAAATCAGGTTGAAAAGTACAAACGGCTAGTCCGAATAATTGGAATACAGGTAAGAGTGGTGGTTCGAGAATTCTCCCGGAGAAAATTGTACAAGACAAAATGTTGTATTTGAAATTCATCTCAGACAAATCTTCTGAGCAAACCAGGTCTAAAAGTACCTACTAATAGTCTTGATAAGTCGATAAAGAATGGGATGGGGTTCGAGGGTCCTCTCGGATAAAGTTTGAAATTCAACAAGTCTGGATAAATACAGGAGTAAAGGAACATATAAAGTGATTTTAGACACATTAGTTTAGTAAAACTGATGCAATTTATGTGTAAATATGAGTATATGTGTTTAGGGGGATAACCAAATTAGTAACTATTCATATGAGTTACCGTTAACTCTGTCACCATACAATCTTAGTGGGAAAAATCAGGTTATAAAAACATGTAATATGTAATGATCTTTTCATGCGACACTTTAACAATCAGGTTAAAATACAAACACATTCTAAAATAGACAAAGAAACATACACATTTTATTACAAAAACAAGGCAGTCTGAAAGACAGCTATATCCCCGCCAGTGTTATGGATAGTGAAAGGGTTGATGGTATTTGGTGGTATTTGACGTTGTTAAGTATATTTTATAGTCCATGTATGACGGCATCAATGAAATTGAAAATCCTTCAAGTGGATTAGGAGATACAGAGCGGGCACAAAATGGAAGGCACATATTTAATAAAGCCTGGGGTTATAATTAAATTATTAAAAAATTATAATTCAAAATAAACATATTTCTGCTCCGATTTTCAAATGTTTACTTATTTTGCTATCGGCAACTCAAATTTTAAATCGAAACTGATTTTGTTATGGGTACGTTTATGATATTGCTATTCTTGTTGAGTTCCACAGAAGCATTCATTGAGACTTCGTCATATTTTAACCACAGGAACTTAAACGAGCGACATTGCTGTACGACCATGAGGGCAAGAGTATGCCAGCATTGAACGTGTTTGCTATGTGTTTACGGTACATCCGAAAACATTTGTTAGACGCCATTGACAAACAAGGGATGACTTTCAAAGACATTGAAGTAGGATGGGTGATCACAGTTCCAGCCATTTGGTCTGATCCTGCTAAACAGTTTATGAGGGAAGCAGCGGTGCAGGTAATCTTGCCAGAAAATCTGACAATTTCTAACAATTTATAAATTCATGTTTTTCACGATTTATGTTTATAAACATGTATACAGTACAACCTCTCTCCAGAGCAGCCCTCTCTTAAGCAAAAACCTCTCTATAACAGTAGCATCAAAACTTTCCTTAGCTGAAATATACTATCAAATTTACCTCTTCAGAACAACAACCTCTACATAAGAATCAATATTTGAATCTCCCAAAGGATGTTGCTCTACAGAGGTTGCACTGTATGTATTACTGTACCTGTTTTGTTTGTTTGAATGTCATGGGCAGCTTTTGAGCTATTCCTCTGATCACGCACTGCTACCTAGACAAATTCACCTTACTATCACAACAGCAGTGTCTAAGTAATGTGCGGCGGCTGTAAAATGTATTCTCGAACCTTGACTCAGTATTGTTAAAATTTATTTTCTTATACTTGGAGACCACGGAGAACATTCAATTTACTGTCACAGAATTCCGCTTGAACCGGTGCTAGGGGGTGTGATGGGTGTTGCACATTTCAATACCTCTCATGAACAGACTCAATCAAACAGCGTCTGTTATTGCCTGCTTTGTTGCGTTCTAAGCACCAAAAGTATTTTTTCACATTTTTTATTTCATCCTAACAAGAGACTGGCCACCGGCCTAGGAAACAATTTCGAGGCTGAGGAGGGGAACCTTATTCACAGTTGAAAATCTTTATTATCCTATGTTTATTTATTATGAAGTGGTACATTTTCGCTTGTTAACTTTGAATCGTTAGCCCTTACACTGTCAAAACCCCACAATGGTGTTTACGGTCTTTCATATGAGGAAGCTATAAACATAATTTTACCGCTTTTTAAATCTAGCACACATAGCATTCGAAAAATGTGTCCTGCTCACGGTTCTAGATATAAACCCAAGAGAGAATCAGTGATTTTAAAAACTTCAAAAGTTTGAGCGTAGTCAGGTTTCGTTTTCTGCATGTTTAACTTTTTTCAAACGATAAATATTTTATTGTCAGGGTGGAATACCAAACGCGCACCTTGTACTTGCACTCGAACCAGAAGCTGCGTCTATTTATTGCAAAAGACTGCCTACAGACAGATTAGCTGCGGGATCAACATTACCAGGATTTAAACCAGGAATTACTTACATGGTTCTTGACATTGGAGGTATGAGTACTTTGGTCAAGTTACAAATTAAGTATACTTTGATTTGCTTCTCTTTCCCTGATTTTCTTTATCTAAAGAGATATAATTTAATAACATTTTCTAAAAATATGTTTGCCTTTGTTAAATTTCCCTGACAATATCAGCCAATTTACATAATTATTATTTAAGTGAGAAATAACTACACTTAGTCTAAATAAAATATTAACTCTATTCCGGCCGACCTTATTTTCCTTGACATTCAAAAGGGCAAATTCTTCCAGCCAGCCAATCCGATTGCTGCTGTGACGTTTGTAGTAAAGTTTTATTAAAAGATCAAAGAGTCACACTATTAATATACAACTACTCATGTTTAAATTTGTAACATAATTACGAAAAGGACATCAAATGAAGATATCGGGCATTAGTTCCCTGCATGTGCTTTAACTGGGGATGTGAACATCTGAAATTTAAGGGTTTTATCGTGCTGTATCCGTAAAAATAGAAAAAGTGGGAACTGCACATGTCGCCAAGTCTCAATAACAAACATTTATTTTTAAGGTATTGTATAAATGGAAAACAGTTGCAATAGTATATAGTTGTAGTAAGAAACACTCTTGAAAACATTCACCGCCTTCTTTGAAAGTCGGAAATCTCAACTTGTTAGCTGAAAGCTTTCAAAAACATTTAGGAAATTTTTCATGAGGAGTGAGTAACAATATCCTCATATATAAATACATGTTATCAATTGTGAAGTCAAAAATGATGTGTAGACATAAATATCAAATTACCATATAATTCCGAAATTATGCATTACAGGAGGTACAGCTGATGTCACAGTGCATAAAATTCTTTCTGATGGTTCTTTAACGGAGCTACACAAAGCCAGTGGAGGAGCATGGGGAGGAACAAAAGTCGATCAGGCATTTCGAAGATTTCTGGAAAAGTTGTTTGGTTCTAAAGTTATGAAAAGGTTTGCAGAAGAATGCCATATTGATGATTTTGACCTTTCCATGGAGTTTGAAGTGAAGAAGAGAAAAATTAGTTTTGAAAGCATAACCCAGATTACCATGCGGATTCCTGCCAACCTAATGGTTTTGTATAAAGAAATAGAGAAGAGAACTATCGATGATGTCCTGAAAAAGAATGGATTCGAAGATAAAGTGGCAATAAAGGGAGACAAGATGAGAATAGATGTAAAAATCTTCAGAGAGTTTTTCACAGAGTCCATCGAAAGCATCATAGCACACGTAGGAGATATTCTTCAAAGCCCTCGGTCCAGCGACGCTTCGACTATTCTAATGGTGGGTGGATTTTCAGAATCGCCTCTTGTACAAGAAACGATACGGCGAGCTTTCCCAGAAAAGACACTAGTTATCCCTCATGACGCAGGAACGGCAGTGCTGAAAGGCGCTGTCATGTACGGCCATCAGCCTAAGATAGTGGCAGCAAGAGTCAGCAAGTTTACATATGGAATAAATTTTCACAATGCCTTTGACCCGAAATTACATTTGAAAGGCAAGCGTGTTGTTATCGATGGTAACGTCCTATGCAAAGACATATTTCTGAAGTTTGTTAGAGTAGGCGATACACTGAACCTTGGTGAGAAGAGGACAAATAACTTCATTGACACATTTCAAAGTCCAGACAGGAAGCGAATGATAGAGTATTGCAACATATTCGCATCGACTAACCCAGAGCCCACTTATATCGACGATGACAATTGCTGGAAGCTGGGTCATGTCGCAATGCTTCCGCCAAAGAATGGATGGCCTGATACAATAGAAGGTAGAGTTGAAATGAAATTTGGAATGACCGAGTTCGAGGTTACAGTCTTCGATGAAATTTCTGGACTAGAATTCAATGCAAATTTTGATATGTTACAATAAATACAAATAAATCCTACAATAATGTTTCAGAGACAATAAATGAAGTGGCTGACATTTTATCATATATTTGTTGATCACTTTAATCACAAAATGTTTTTATGACATCATTTGCTAGAATTTTATGATTTACCCAAACCATTGATTTTCTTAAACATTGAGCTGGATTTAAACAATTTAACATTTTGATTTCATTACTCTGTATACTTGGTTTGAATATTAATTAATGATTGTAAAATCAATTTTTTGAATGATAGAAGTTTTGGTTTAATTAACATTTATCTTTGGTTAATTGATTTTGTTTAAGGTAGTTGATCTGTAATGGAACTCGGCAAATTCCGTGTGATTATGTATTCTCGTTAGGAAATTTGGCATTATTTGAACGTACATGTAGCTCAACACGTACACAGCTTTCCATAAAAACCCGAAGTTTGCCGATTTCATAAAATGAAAATACGTATTTTGCCGATTATCGTTACGGGTTAACTACATTAAACGGAATACAGTTATTACCATTAAGTATGTAAGTGCGAATTTCAAGTGTGCAACATATTAATATTACCACACAATAGATAAGTTTTAAGTTTAAACCTTGTCAATATTGCCACTAAATGGACAAGGGCAAGTTTTAAGTGCGTAACATTTCAATCTTACCACTCAACAGATAAGTGCCAGTTTTAAGTTTATACGCTTGTCATATTACCACTCATTACATAAGTGCAAGTTTTAAGTTTATACGATTGTCAATATTATCATCACTTATTATGTATATGCTAGTTTTAAGTTTATATGCTTATCAACATAAACGCACATCATATATAAGCAAGTTTTAAATTCATAAGTTTGTAAATAATGCATTCACGGTTCTTCCTGTAAGAATAGTTTTTACAGTTGACCTGAGATTTTCCAAGAATTTAGTGATATGATAAGATGTCAAAAGAATAAGTATGTTTGCTGGTCACGGTTTCGAGAACAGTGCAGCCTCTGTCGAGCAAACACCAATGGAAAAATGAACACGTGATTCCTGCGCATAGGTTTTTGCTCAACACAGATACATTTACTTGACTGTCAGAACCTCAAACTAAAGCAACGATGACATAACATGTGTGCTGTACCACGTGGGCAGAGATGTTGTCAATATTGTAAATGTTTAGGTACAGAGGATTAATGTTACTTAATATGTTTGTGTGTGTGTGTCCAAGCTTCCAAGCTTTCAAGATGTACGTAAATTATTCCTTAAAATTATGCATGTAACAGATATTAGGCTTTATGTATAAATGTATCAAATTATTCAAGAAAGTATATCATTTGAGACATGTGAAGGTATAATAGGAGTGAAGGTGTGGGCAGAATGAGAAATTACTTTATTCATATTTATTTTATGCTCTTCAGTGAAATACTGAAATCTATCAGTGAAATAAAATTGGTATTTTCACTGTTTCAAACAGTGAAAATATCACTTTTATTTTTCACTGGTACGGAACTACACTTGAATGCGTAAGAATATGAATTATAAATAATAGAAAATTCCATGCATAATATACTTCAGTAAAGATATAGATGTATAGAAATACTAGCAGGATTATAAATATATACGTTCTATCATAATTAAATGTAAAAGAAATCAGGAAACGTAATAGAACTATTTACAGTTTTTCTACAAAGATATCATGACGTCACGACATTATGACGTCATGGTGCAATGCGCGTGACGTTGCGCGGACAAACTGGATAGTATTTGGTTAAAACTACTAAAAAGCACATAAAATAAACAGAAAATTTGTTTGTTTCAGTGTAAGATCAAAATATATTTCACTCGTGAACACTATAATTTACATTTTCACTCGTGGCTGTGCCACTCGGGAAAATATTGCATTATAGTGTTCACTTGGTGAAATATATTTCGATCTTACTCTGAAACAAACAAATATCCTCTATATCCTAATATTTAACAAATAATATCTATACGAAGGTCCATTGGAAGCCTAAAATGTAACCAAGCAAAATAATAATAAGACTCAGTTCAACCGAGTCTATCTCTCAGTTGATCCAGAAAAACAACTTTGAAGCAATAATTGGCTATCTGTGTCCATGCACTTCTCACAATATATAAGAAAAATACTAAACAACTAAATATAAATGTAATGAGTTGTAGAATCACCGGAAAGCACATAAATCTTGGGGAAAAGATCACTCCGACATCCAACAAGAAAACACGTAGTGTAAGAAAAACCTCCCACAATGACTACGGATGACACCGGCAAAGATAAATACATAGTAACCATTACATAGTTTGCAGTGAATAATTGAAAAGTGAAAATGAAATATAGCTTGTATTGTGAAAGCTATTTTGTTCTTACTCTTTAGGCATTTTCATAAACAATTAGTAGATAAGCACGTCAATAAATCGAATACGACTATTGGTATGAAACTTACACTGAAATAAGCGGTATGCAAATAATTTTATTTTCATTTTGATGGACATCTGTTTATTCGAAGTTTGAATCGTTGGGAACTTCCTAAATGGAAAACGCTTGACAGCATGTTTCATGCCATCTTGTATATCTATATAAAGCAAATGATTTAACCATGTTTTATTGCCTATATATATATATGTAAATAGATCAATTGTATCAGAAATTACAATAAAAAAAAAGCAAATTGGCTGGGCAAAAAAAGTTCTTGCCACTTTACACTAGGCCAGCAATGATAGAACTTGGAACTGTTAATGTATGTAAAATATATTATGTATATCATAATAACATGAGATATTACATATGTATCTGAATTTCATTGTCGAAAATCTTAGGTACTGTCTAAAAATTAAGTATAATGTTCATCCTGATACACTGTAAATAACTCAGCTTTAAATTATTATTATTATCCATAATTACAGATCTATTTTTATACTTATTGGTCGTTCTTGTATATATATTCTTTTAATAAGCGCTCTTGGAAGGACAAAACAATCCAAAATCAAGTTATAATGACCAGCATTTAACAATGACTAACAAGTGGAGCAGATCTATTTCACAGTCTATTAAATAAATAAAAAAAAGAATGAATATTCAACAGGAAAAGCAACGTTCCAAAAATCGCAGCTTCATCAAACTGCAATTCAAAGCACTAGAACGTGCACACACGAGCGCGCGCACACACAGTCTAAAGCTAACACACAAGGACAAAACGACCAAACAAAAGGCCACAATGGCGCACCGCCTTTGAACTGTCAGTCAAGGGTTATCCCAGCGGTTCCCTCAGACAAGCTTTCAATGTCGTCCATTGTATAATCGCTCTCGTCAAACCCTTCAGATACAGATTCACTATCAGACATTGCCTCCACATCTAAAACTTTGACGTATTTAGCTGGAACAAAACCTTTCACTAAGACTTCTTCATATTTTCTAGCGTAGTTCAACACTTTTCCGCTTAAATATTTCTTCCGAACTGTATCATCTGAAAGATCAATAACTTCAACGTTCTTGTTTTCTTCTAACAGTTTTTCTTTATCAATCTGTACCACCGTGAACTTTTTCTCCGTTTTAGACTTATTTGATTTTTTGTAACGCTTTATTGCAAGCCAATAAAAAGCTTCGATTGCCTGCTTTGATGCTGTTGTAGAGATAAAGGGTGACTTCTTCAAACCGTTCACATGGGAAGATACTTTTGCATCAGTTGCTTCGGGATTCCGGGCAGTTAGGCCTTTACTCGGGTCTTCGTCGTCTCTGAGAACACGGTACAAACGTTTTCCTGCAGGCATGTTAAAGTAGTTGCCCTGGAATAAGATAAAAGGAGAGAATGATATACAGCGAATTATGATATAACTGCCTTTCAATTAAGCAAACATGAAGTGTGATGACAAAATTGCTATTCTGAATATAGTTTACATTCATAATGATTGTAGTTAAAAAGAGTCGTCGCGATAACATGAACCAGCGACGATCTATGTTATCCTCTAAAATCTAAGTATTTGAACCATCTTAGATCGACCATCAGTTTTGTATTTGATTTTAAACAATTTCAAGCTTGTTTTCACTGATTATCAACTCGAACGTTTTGGTCGAACAGCAACACTGTGAAAAAGTATGACGTACCGTTTGGGTCAAAAGTCTGAAATCGCTCGAGCGATACCATAATACACGGTTAGCGTGTAAATTTACACGCTTACCGTGTAAATTTACACGCTTACCGTGTATTTCAATCGGTAGATCTATAAAAGTACACGCTCACCGTGTATTTTTACGCGTTTATCGGGTAAAATATACGCTTAGCGTACAAATTTATACGCTTAGCGCGTATCGCTCGCTTGAGTTACACTTTTAAATAAATTAGCCAATCAAAATACAGGTTACAAAGGAAGATATTTATAAAGTTTATGATTGAATTATTACTTTTAAGGAAACATACATAATATTTTCATTATATTACGAATTGTTTTGCCACTGTAATGATGATTTCAGTCAAGTAATTTATTCTACAGTATATATGCTTTGATTAAAGACATGTATATTTTTATTATATCTTACCTGAAAAGCCTGCTTTATTCTTATTTTCGTCAGAAAAGAACAAGCATTTCCAGTCTAATTCCACACATCATACACATATAAAACTTGTACTTTGCATTTTAAAATGCCATTTGTTATCATATATCTATTTTTTCTACAACCTCAAATAATATATATATAAATAATAATAGTATTTATTTTTCTCCGACTTGAATGACATGTACATAATTGGGGAGGGGTGGGGGGAATCGAGCGGCTCAATGTCACTGAAGTTGCTGTTTTAAGTGATCTACCGGAAATCATTACGTAACTGTTATGCAAAATGACATGATAAAACATATGTCACCTAGGTTATCAAGATCCTTTCGAGGTTCCCTAATTAGAGCGGATCATAAAATTTACTGAAGCATATAAGATGGCTTTGATATGATACAATTTAATGCCTTCGGTCATCAATGCCACTATATATGAACGAACACGGATTAATATATCACGTGGCGGAGCTGTCTTGTGAAACGAAAATAAAAATTTCACAGGATATCTAGTATTCTAAAATCTGTAAGAATATATTTGGAAATTTAATGGACATTTATTTTTAAAACGATGAAAGTGTAATAACAAAAAATGTAAATTCGTTAGAAATGAATCAAGGACTTTAACTACTTACTATTGGGAAATACCTAATATCTGGAACAACTGAGACGTATATTAGACCTTCCTGCTAATATAAATCTATAATATTTCATTTTTTATATTTACATGCTGGATCATTTTCATATCGAAAATGTATCGTGCGCAAAGTCATTATCCGTAATTTAATAGAATAATTATGATAAAGCTGAATACCGCAAAATATACAAAATATAGAACAAGATTTCAAGTTTAGAACACCCTTCCCTGCTGCTACCCCCCCCCCCCCCCCCCCCCCCGACACACACACACTCTCTCTCTCTCTCTCTCTCTTAAATCTGACCGCTGCCATTTGATATTTTCAAATAAAAACTTTCAATTCGAAGAATCAATAGAAATGATAAATAACAATTTTAAGATGACTACTATTTTTGAATACGGAATGAATAGATCCCCACTTTAGTATAAGTGGATACAAAATGAAAGGCTGGACTAATTGCATATTTCATTTTCAACTTCCACTTTTAATTATATTACAAGTATCATGCAAGCTTATTGCGGCAGGTTGTAAGTTCTGCGAGGTCGAGCAAGGAAATAAAATGAAAATAGAAAGGTTATCACTCAATTTGCTTTCCGCAATATATCCTTATCAATTCTGAAACATTATCAAAGTTCAATTGTAAGGTTAAGTACTCCAACCGTAAAAGCGAAAGAAGAAGTTAAATTTGATCAGTTTATTTTTGTATATGCTATTCTTGATCAAGTATGACTGAATAACCTAGTTTCATAAAACTAGCTTAAGTATCAGATATAAACTAGGTATTCTTCCCTGCGTAAATACAATAAATATCTTTACTCGTCTTAATGTCCCATTATGTCTCCAAAATGATTTACGTGTAGGTATTAAAGGCGAATCTTATATACGCCCAATTTACAACACGGTCTAACGATAGGGTTAAATTTCCTCACCGCTGCAATTATATAATTGCCATTTTTGATACAAAAACAACTATATTTTGTGATTGCAATATAACATAATACTTGTATCTACCTAGATATTCAGTAATTTATTTTCTAGTAAAAATCATGTGATACTGTGTATAGTCTGATACACGAAAATATCGAATCCTAGAATAAATACGTGCAGTACATGGGTTAGATAATTTATATTCATTACAAGAAAAACTGAACTGTTCCGTATCAATATGATAAGCTCTGTAATGAGAATTATGACAACCTTTACATGACCCAAAGGAAATAAACCTTTATTTAAACACTGCTGCTATTGACACACTTTTGTCACTAAATCTCTCTATCCAGTTGCCAGTGATTAAAATTCGTGAAGACTTATTTTCTTATATTTTGTGGTTCATTACTCCAAAACATCAATTTCAATCTTTAAAAGAAACCCACGAATGCATGGCCGTTTTGACCAATACGACGAAATATATTATTTCTTTGTATATTGCTTAGTATTAAACAACCTGGAACTGTAATAAAATTAATATTGTATAATAGCGTAACAGCGCAAGATTTCAAAACACTTCCGCATGCGGTTCAAGTTTGTTGCAAAAAGGCATTTCACAAAACATCGCTTATGTCGCCGGTCTAATTAATAAGGCATGATGTATTAACCCGCCTGCTTATCTCTATAGGGAAAACGGAATGCGGGGTTATTTTGATTATTGAAATTTTGACAGTTCAAATTTGAAATCTAACATTTGACATTGGTCATGTGATAATGCAGAGCAGTCAGCAAGAAAATTAGCCTGGATGGCTATTTTTATGAGCACTGAAAACAATTTATAACCAAATGTCAAGTCTATAAAATACCACATTTTTTACCTGATGGCTTCACCACGATCCCGGGGCAATAAAAATGTCAGTACAGATACAACTTAGTTATTTTCACTGGTAATGAACAAATGTAGGGACGGGAGCCAATCTACAGGTAAATGTTAACACAGAGGTCATGTCACTTGTATTACTCACCTGCTCTTTATCTTACTGCCTACTTTATCTTTACTGAATATTCTTGCAGCTTCAGCAATACTCCAGATAGTTTGTGGCGTTTTTAACTTTTTAAATCAATATATGAATCTGATAGTCTGTCATAAGATTAACTCATAAAAATATGTATGCCACTATTGTTTTCCATCTCTTATTAAATCCAAAATTTTGATCAAGTTTATTCAAGTAATATGTCACATATCCTCAATATTAAACAGTTCACTAAAATCCAGCAAATGTTTCTTTGCATTAACTAAAAAATCGTAATGATTTAATAATGCTTGCTTAGAATTCAGTTGTACAACTGTGAGTTATAGCGTATCAAATATATACTCGACGTATGCTATGGATCTCCAAGTAAATATTCCCCCGACCTAGATTATGTACATGACTGTGCAACAGATCAACATCGGGGTCAACATAGACTAGCCACTAGACTGATAATGAAGACTATCGTAAACTTGCAAGTTTTTGTGATTTTACTTTTATCTTACCTTCATGTTAAAAAAGACATAATCCAAGGATATAATAAATTTTGCTTTATTAGGTCAGTGATAAATGAATTTTTGCCGGACTCTTTTTCACTTTTTCTTTTCAAAACGACGCCATCTTGTTTTTGAGACCAGCTACTAAAGACACATTTTTTTATTGATTAAGCCGCAAATTTTATAACTGAGCTTTAAAATTTATTAGTTACCTGAGACCGGCAATGTATATTTACAATTACCACAAGAAGATTTTATAACAAGTGACGTTATGATTAAACCCAGATCTAACAGTGTTCGACTTATATCTGAACTTTAGATAAAACTTCACTTGGTTGTAAATTCGAATTATTTCATAATGTTAATAGTACACAGAAGTTTGGTACAAAATGTAAGATTATCTTTCATTTTATAATGTTAGGAATTTTAAAAACCTTTTTCAAATCAAAGTGTAAATTTGCCACACATATTAGTGGCGTATTAATTCAACTGTAGCTGAAGACATACACCTACCTAGTTGGTGGGTTGTTTTGATTAATCAGAAGGTAGTATAAATAGAACATTAGATTACTGTCTTTATAAATTCAAATTTATAAGGTTCCTTTATCATAATGGAAACGAAAAAAGTAAATATATTTCTCGACTAAAGCATCGACTATTATATTTTCTTCAACTTACCTAATAAATATATAAGACAGTAACCTAATATTTTCTATTCATTTTAAAAATCTTACATTTCCCTAATTACTTAATCATGTATATAATTATAATGGCATTTTTTATGCTTTAGGTAATATCATAGGACTTTTTAGCAAGGTTATGACAGTGCAATAAAAAACTTATTAATGAATGAATAAGTGCACTTGGAAAAGTTGTTAATCTGTTACAAACTGCTTAGATGGAAAGCGGAATAAGATTGGTGAATTCCAAGGTAATATCGCTATATAGTAAGTGCCTGAATACTTAAGTTGTTTTTTTGTAGGGGGCCTCCGTGGCCGAGTGATCACTGACTCCAAATCACTTGCCCCTCATCGATGTGGGTTCGAGCCTCACCCGGGGCGTTGAATTCTTTATGTTCTTCATGTGAGGAAGCCATCCAGCTGGCTTACGTAAGGTCGGTAGTTCTACCCGGGTGCCCACTCTTGGTGAAATAATGCACAGAGTGGCACCTGGGTCTTCCTCAAATCTGGAAAGTCACCATATTACCTATAATTTAGTCAGTGCTACGTTAAACCCGATAAAATGAATAAAAATATGTTCTTATGTAACATTTGTTGTAATGTCATTTGTAAAAGAATATGTATACATGTTAAAGTATTACAATAGAACAGGGAATTTTCTCTTAGATTTGAAACTCGCAGCAAAATACTAACTTAGCATTATTGTTGTCATAGGCATCCGAAAATAACGAACACTTAAATGCTTAAGTGGTGTCATTACATGTTTAAGTATTTATCTGCTGCAGTAGTTGAATTCAGTAAAGTTTTTGCTACAAATTGTTTGCTGATATACACGTACTAAGCAACCACGCAACTTCTGGCGTTAATGTGGCAATTTATTTAGGAGACATTTCACGTAATTTACGTCAATCACGTTAAAAAGGACCATCCTGTCAAAACGACGGTGTTTACGGAATATTTCCTGCATTGATCTATTAAGTCCATTACAGAAACACTGTTTTATACCTGTTTTATTTAGTGCACTAACACCTATTTATCGATTCAGTTTATCATCAGTGTTTAATGCAGCTTTTACTAAACCCGAAGACGGTTGACTGATTCTTCTATTTCCTCAATTCTTGAAGAACATAATATATGTACAAACAGATAATATATAACAGCAAATTTACATGTAAACAACTAAATATTATCGTTATCTTCAAATGCATGGTTAATATGTGAAAACAAACCCCATTGCGACCCTCTAATTATGTGCAACAAATTCACGCATCGAATCATAACGGATTGACCGGGTCAATGTCTTATTGCCGTATTTCCTCAACTGAAAGTGGTAACAGATTTAGTTTGTTGTTGGACTTAACAATTTATGTTAAATAATAACTAGCGTAAATACCTACTTGACATTTTTGGCAGTATAAAACAGACATTGCAACCAAAATTTTACATGATATCTCTCTCTCTCTCTCTCTCTCTCTCTCTCTCTCTCTCTCTCTCTCTCTCTCTCTCTGTGTGTGTGTGCCCTAGAAGGAACGTTTGCTATGCTTTAACTTGTAAAATAATAATACCAGGCCCAATAGTTTGTACTGCTTGTGCCGGTTTTATAAGCTATCAATTTTGTGAATGTGCCATTAAGCTAGGCGCCCTGCCGTAATTGGATACTAACCTTAAAGTGCTTTAGTCCGGGTCAGTTGGAAAGGCTTGTTAACTGTCAACATTAGATCGGTACTATTGGATGTACGCACGTATTGAGTGTACTATATACTAACTAAAGGTTAGGGTTAGGTTTAACATAGGTTTAATAGTGTACATTCAATGCGTGTGTACACTCAATGCGGGAGATCTGATGCCGTCCGCTTGTTAAAGCCAAAGCTGAATTCTGAGACTTAAACAGTGTTTAGTTTTATAGCGTGTCTCTGTTTGATTCATGTGTATGATATTATGTCTGTGATATCAATTTGTCTAATTATAACTCTGTATAGTGTGGCAGTGTACTTTGTATAAATTACTAAATGTTGTTTTAACTGTAAAATATTTATGTATTATATTGATGAGACATAAATCTACGTGTTGTTCCGAATGTTTGAAAAAAAAATCAAATTTACTTAAAGTAAAGGGTGTCAATGAAATCAATTACCATTTCGTGTGTACGCATTTTCTGACAGATAGTCAGACAATCATTTTGCACACTTTTAATAAAAGTTTTATTCATGTAGGATATATAATAAAATTAAACGTTCACCGCTTGAAAAAAAAAATACATTCGCGGCGAAAAGTGTGGTTTTACAGAATGTTCTCTAGATTCATGCTCCTTAACTCCCCTGATCTGACTTCTAAAGATTTACTTTATAATCTTCAACATCAGTTGGTTAAACTTCTATAGAACAAAAATAAGAAGTAAGTGAATAGGGACGTCATTTTGAGAATATTCGGCAAATGTTGAATAGTTTTAATATTTGAATGTTAGATAACTACATGTTATGTATCAAATAGAACTTCAAACTTCTTATACGTAGATTTGTAAATAGGTAATAAACGAGTACAGAGTGGAATCACATATTATTACTCGTACATACTCATTTTCATACCCGGTTTTGGAACCTGAAACGTCATTTTTTTCCATACTATTCTTGACGTCCGAATTTCATACTTGTATGTGACGTCATTTGCGATGTCATTTAAATGTGTATCCTCACCTTAAAAAAAAGTTTGTTAAAGGTAATATATTTTCAGCTTTACTCAGGCTTAACACAAATGTATATTACTTAAATATTAGAATAGAAACGTGTATAATAAATAGTTATTACCTTTGCATCGAGAAATATGCACTTGCTTCGCGGAATAATACTGAGCTCCTAATATCGGACGATATCCCCTATGAGAAACTTGTGCATATTTCTCGACATAAAGCGAACGGTCTTCAATTATTAGTTAGCGCTTACATACTTCAAAGAATTTGTTGGTTCCGTCCATACAATGTAAAGTTCTCTATATTGATACAATTTATAGTTCTATATATTGACGCTCATGACGTCATTTGTTATTTTCAATTTTACAAAGGCTAAAGAACAATTCTAACACTTTTAAGATTTTCTTTTATATAAACAAAGAAGCATTTTACCGTGTATTGTCTTGTCGATTATTAAAACACGTTGCGCAAAATGACCTTCTTTTGTCTAGTACCACGCCTAAAACAGATTCCAGATTAGTATTCCTTACTGGTGTAATTCGGAAGTGTTAGAATTGAAATTCGGCCTGAGTGATAATCACATCGCATATGAACGAAAGAACATGTTTTATTTCCCAGCAAAGCACGCAAGACTAAAATCTATTTTCAAAATTTACAACATTTAGGTAGCGAAAGTAAGTGTTGATGCTTATGTGACGAAAGGCATAAGGAATAATACTGAGCGATTGTAGTATTTATGGATATTTCTCTACAACAATTCAAATAAGTTATAAACATATTGTCTTTAAAGGGAAGTTACAGTTATATAAATGCATAACTTGAAATTTCGGAAAATTCCACCATTTTATTTGTTTCGAGTCGCATTGTTATCTTCTACATTAACAAAATAGTACATTAACTTATGAATTAAAGTTCCAGAAAATATACACCATCAATGTTTTGTGTCTTCATACAGTTTACTTCCTGAAGACGCACTCCAACTTTTTACAGACGCCCTCTGGTTTGCTAACATGACACCTGTTGTTTTAACAATAAAACAAGTGTGAATGTTTTTTTCGGAGAATCTTCCCACAGTGTATAACTTATCATCAATATAAATACCGAATGAGATTCTTGTTTCACGCATAAGACACACTTGAGTTGTGAAAAGATATGTTCCATCTATTGGAGCTGTAAATACCCCTGTGGCGTTGTCATAGGCGTTTCCAATGTTTACAATGTTCTGGGTGAACACAAACACTTTATCCTCTTTTGGATCAAGTGAAGAAGGGAATCTGGTTTTAAACGCAATATTTGGCACTGAAACCGCTAATAAAAAGTAAGACAGACACTCTGATTTGGCTAGTCGTCAGTCAATAGTGTTAACAACAACAATGTCGAAGTTCATTGTTTAAAACTATAACTTTTCAAAATCTATATTTCTCTCTTCGACCGCAACACTATTTCTGCAACTAAAGTAACGAACTGTAGAGCCCGTGATTATATTCCGTGTGTACAAGGTTCAAATCTATAGCCTCTGGTTGAGTAGACCGGCACGATGCCGGCATATGAGACATGGGTTTGTAATAGTGAGGCTTACATAGAGTTTATTTTAATAAGAGATTATCATAAACGCAGTGATGCTGTTCCTTTATTGGATATTTGGAAATAATCTGTTTTATAACCATTTTATTGCATTTAAGATAAAATTGTATTCTTTTATAAAATGAGAGATTTAAGCTACTAAATATTAAATGCAATTTTACAAACTTTCTAACCGCATTATCTTTTCGTCATATTCCTCCGCTGCTTTTGCCTTTCCTGCTCTAAGATCATCGATTTCTTTCGTTATCTTTTCTTCATTCTCATTTAACACTTTTCTGGCTTTCATTTCCATCGCTTTGGATTCATCGGTCACCTTCTCCCAATTTTGTTTCAGTTGCTGTAACGATTCAAGAACAAGAATGTTGGTATTCTTAATTTCCTTTTCCATCTGTCCAACATTAAATTCCACTTTGACCATTTTCTCCAGCAGCTGTTCCTCATAGGCAAATTTGGAACAAACTGGTTCAGAAGTTGTCGGTGTTAAGAGTAAAATAGACAAGATAAAGCGTGAAAGAATCACTTCCATTTTATAGCTTTAATTACTTGTATATTTGTTAAATTTCTTAAAATTGTTAATAGTAAAATGTTCTTACAGAACGTTTTGTTTTTGGAAACCAGCGTTCACTTGTGGAGTACACTTTGCAGCGCACAAATGAGATGGAAATTTGTCCGAATTACTGTTTGTTTTACATTGTCTTTAACAGTATTTTACTCGGTGAAAAAAAAAAACAACAGTTTCATTAAAACAAACTTTGTTTAATTTATTAAAAAGTATTACCAGTTACAGTTTGTGTTTAATAATAATAAAAAACTTTCAAATATTACAAGACTGATTTCAAATCTACAGTACCATTTATAACGTTTCATGCATTTTTTTCTTTTTGGTTTTTGACCGCTTGCGATACAACTGTTATTAATCACGTCCAACCACCCCATGCCTTATAATAGTCATCGCCACGAGGGTATGGGAGAACACGACCGTTTAAACTTTAATGTCGAAGTTAACCATTTGTGATACAACTCATATTTATCACTCTTGGCACCTAATTCATGATGGTATCGACCGACACGAAGACATGAGAGAAGAGAATGCTTTTGCTGTGTATTATATTCACAAAAATAAAGTACAATAGTTTGAGTTGCATGGAAACAAATCACCATTCGTTCTTTTTGCAACATCTGGTGGTTAAAATCTCTTATCAAGCCACAGCAATTTACCGAAAAACCTGAAATTTTCAGAAGCATTCATCTGTCATTTTGTAGCATTTTGGAATTATCACAGCATTTCATATTATCCGGATAACAAGGGTGATAACAACATGACAACATTTTTCATGAAAACGTAGATCATACACCACCACTATAATTCTGGGTCTCATTTTTTAGCTAATTTTGCAGTTTATGTGTTTGAATGAAAATATTTTTCTTGCATCAAACATGACCCCCACTTTTCTTTTGATTTTTATTTAGCACTGACAATATTCTTCAAGAAAATGTAAGTTACAAACATTTAAAATGGGTCCTGATGTGTGCTGCGGTCATTGGAAATAGGTCAATTTTATATAGAATAAAGAAGAACAGCAATTTAGTGTGTTATAACCTATTCCCCCAACAAAATGTCATATGACGGGAAATATTACTGCAAATCAATCAAATGCGTGGCGTTATCAAAAGAAATCAGAGGTCATGGTTCGACCATGGGGTAAATAAGCGTAAATTCGAGGGTTCCGTAATAATACCACCGAAGACACGGCCTGTCATTAGATTTGGAAATTTTAAGTCTGAAAAATAAAGTACTGTAGTCTAGTCTATAATAGTAAAATTAAATTTGAGTTTGAAATAATTATTACTGTTTAAATTTTTACACTAACACCATCTTTCCATAAATAGCATTTCTTCCCAATCCGGACGGTTATCGCGCAGAAATTTCCCGATTTTAAAGGCCTAGGCCTCTTTCCAATTTGCTGGTGAAAAGCCCTGGGAAATAATGCAATTTTCAGCATAGAATCGTTATATGTGGGTTTAGTATTGAAATTCTTTCGACAAAACATTTGAATAATATTACAATTATACGTAGACATTACTTTTTTGCATATTCAGTTTCTAACAGTGAACTCACATTTTATGTGCTGATCTTAATCAGTTGATTTTGAAAGAGGACAATTCCATAACTAAAAGATCACCGTCAGTATATAAAAGACCTTATTTAGTTATGGTATCCAGAATTATATGCAAGGCAGACTCGGATCAAATTGCTTGTAAAGTTTGAATGTTATAAAAATGATTTTTGAGCCTCATTTTGAAGCTCACCTGATCACCCTTCGTCCGTCGTCCGTCTGTCCTTTCGTCCGTCAACAATTTCCTTGTGAACACGATAGAGACCACATTTTGTTTTTGACTTTAATCAAACTTGCACTCAACTTGTAAGGGCATAATATCTCGGTTCCTTTCGAAAACTGGCCAGATCCCATTATGGGTTCCAGAGTTATGGCCCCTTAAAGGCCGAAATTTGCTATGTTTGGCTTCTGAGCACGATAGACAACATTTTGCAATCAACTTTGATAAAACTTGCACACAACTTGTATTGGCATAATATCCCGGTTCCTTTCGAAAACAAAACTGGCCAGATCCCATCATGGGTTCCAGAGTTACGGTCCCTTAAAGGGCCAAAATTTGCTATTTTTTGCTTGTGAACATGATAGAGACAACATTTTGCAATCAACTTTAATCAAACTTGCATTGGCATGATATCTCGGTTCCTTTCGAAAACTGGCCAGATCTCATCATGGGTTCCTGAGTTATGGCCCCTTAAAGGTCCAAAATTTGCTATTTTGGCTTTTACAGTCATATAGAGACTTCATTTATGGTTTGATTTGATACAAACTTGCAAAGTATCTTCAACAACAATAAATCTTGGATTCAATGATGAATCTGTCAGATCCAATTATAGGTTCTGGAGTTATTTTGTATCTGATTACCTCCCCTGATTTTAATCAAAATGGATTTATATCAGTAAGTACTTATAGGACTCATTAGAAATTTCATTATTGTCATTAGTTGTACTTGGACAATCAGGGTAGATAACTATGGACTGATTTTATGTCAAATTACCTCCCTTTATTTCAAACAAAAGATGGATATATCTCCGTAACTTATGAAGATACTGATCTGAAATTTCATTTATGTCATCAGATGGACTTGGAAAATTAGTGAAGATACATATTGACAGAATTTATGACAAATTACCTCCCTTTATTTTTTATGTAAATGAATATACCTAGCAGCTTCTAATGAGATTGGTTTGAAACATTATTTATGTCATCCATGGTAAGAAATTTCTACTTTTACCTACTTTTCTAATATATTGTTGTAAAGGCTTGTACTCTGTATCTTTTGCATGCATATACTGATGCATGATTACCTCCCTTGATTTTATTAAAATTAGATTTATCTCAGTAAATATTTATAGGACTCATCTGTAATTCATTATTGTCATTAGTTAGACTGAGACAATCAGGGTAGACAACTTCAATAAAACTTTTTTAACCATTTTGTTTGATTCTGTAAATGATTTGTCATGCCTCTCTCTGTTATCCTTTTAGGTAACTTTAGAAAATGTTACATAATGGAGGTAAATTAATTCGCCCTCTATGAATGAAATGTCCGTATGAATGGAATCTTCTCGTCTTTGGTAATGTAAAACTCAATGACATAATACACACACTGTGTAATACAAGAGGTCACAGAGTAATCTTGGCGCCCACCAATGAGCCATATTTGATTGTTCTAAATTTCAAGACTCGGTAAGGTCAAAATCAATGTCAAATTTCATTTCAGTACACATCACTGTGCATGTGGTCCATGCATGTGGTCCAAATTTGAAAACTATAGCTTGAGAAATGTGAAAGTAGGGCACAAGATCAATTTCAAGGCCAAAATTTATTTCGGTATACAAAACTATACATGTGCTTCAGATTTGGAGGCAGCAGCTTAAGAAATGTGAAAGTAGGTACTAGATAAAAATCAATGTCAAATTTCAATTCATAACACAAAAGTATGCATGTGGTCCAAATTTGAAGCCTGTAGCTTGAGAATTGTGAAAGTAGGTCACTATGTCAAAATGAAGGTCAAATTTCATTTCGGAACACAAAACTATGCATGTGGTTCAAATTTGAAGCCTGTACTTTCAAAAATGTGAAAGTAGGTCACAAGGTCAATGTCAATGTCAAAGTTTATTTTTCAGTACACAAAACTATGCATGTGGTCCAAATTTGAAGGCTGTAGCCTGAGAAATGTGAAAGTAGGGCACTAGGTCAATGTCAATGTCACATTTTTTTCGGTACACGAAACTATGCAAGTGGTCCAAATTTGAAGGCTGTAGCTTGAGAAATGTGAAAATAGGTCACTAGGTCAAAATTAATGTCAAAGTTCATTTAGGAACACAATACTATGCATGTGGCCCAAATTTGAAGGCTGTAGCTTGAGAAATGTGAAAGTAGGTCACTAGGTCAAAATCAAGGTCAAATTTCATTTCGGAACACAAAACTATGCATGTGGACAAATTTGAAGCATGTACGTTCAAAAATATGAAAGTAGGTCACTAGGTCAATGTCAAGGTCAAAGTTTTTTTTGGTACACAAAACTATGCATGTGGTCCAAATTTGAAGGTTGTACCTTGAGAAATGTGAAAGTAGGCCACTAGGTCAAAATCAAGGCCAAATTTCATTTTGGAACAAAAAACTATGCATGTGGTCCAAATTTGAAGCCTATACTTTCAAAAATGTGAATGTAGGTCACTTGGCCAATGTCAAGGTCAAAGTTTTTTCCGGTACACAAAACTATGCATGTGGTCCAAATTTGAAGGCAGTAGCTACAGAAATGTGAAAGTAGGTCACTAGGTCAAAATCAAGGTCAACTCATGTCAATGTTAATCTTGCCACTCAAAACTATTCATGTGGTCCAAATTTGAATGCTGTAGGTTATTGACAAGAAGATTTTAAAAGCTTTTCCCGATATAAGTCTATATGAACCATGTGACCCCCGGGGCGGGGCCAGTTTTGACCCTAGGGGGATAATTTGAATAAACTTGGTAGAGAACCACGAGGTAATGCTACATAAAAAATATCAAAGCCCTAGGCTTTGTGGTTTGGACAAGAAGATTTTCAAAGTTTTTCTCTATATAAGTCTATGTAAACCATGTGACCCCCATGGCGGGGTCATATTTGACTCTAGGGGGATAATTTGAATAACCTTAGAAGAAGACTACTAGATGATGTCACATAAAAAATACCAAAGCCCTAGGTCCTGTGGTTTTGGAGAAGAGGTTTTAATAAGTTTTTCCCTATATAAGTCTATATAAACCATGTGACCCCCAGGGTTGGGCCATATTTGACCCTAGGGGGATAATTTGAACAGTCTTAGTAGAAGACCACTAGATGATGTCACGTGCAAAATATCAAAGCCCTAGGTCCTGTGGTTTTGGACAACAGGCTTTTCAAAAATTATCCCTATGTAAGTCTATATAAACCATGTGACCCCGGGGCGGGGCCATATTTGACCTCAGGGATATAATTTGAATTATCTTGGTAGAGGACCACTAGATGATGCTTCATACCCTGTGGTTTTGGACAAGAAGATTTTCAAAAAATTTCCCTATATAAATCTATGTAAATTATAAAAAACAAAGGGCCTTAACTCACTCAAAAATTGTTGAACCAGTCTTATTTTCAGGGGGACACAACTAGGGTACCAATACATCATTCTGACAAAGTTTGGTCAAAATCCCCCATTAGTTTCTGATGAGCTGCGATAACGAGAAATTGTTAACGGACGGACGGAAGGACGGACCACGGACGCAGAGTGATTTGAATAGCCCACCATCTGATGGTGGGCTAATAAAGAGATTTATCTGATAAACCGTGCGAAATGTTAAACGTATTTAAACAAAAAAATACAACACATGGAATTGAAATTGTATGGAAACACTTAGATAATGTTTATGTTGTTTAAATGGAAATTGAATTCCAGCGACCACTTCATTACAGGTTATGACCTCCGTCTTAAATAGCTGATTAAACAAGTGGTCATTCATAACAGATGTTGATATGAATTGTACTGCGCATTAGTAATCAAAATTAATGTTAAACAAAAGTATTTTGCTTGGTATGAATTTGCATTAAGTACAATAAATAATGAGCACATGATAATTATATGTATAATGTAAAAGTGAAGCATAAGTTTTGAAAATCAATTCTTCCAGATCAGTTATTATAGGCTCTACGGGACATAATCGCTGCGTTGAATTACCACGGTAACGGGAGAAGAAACAAATGACAACATTCTACAATTTGTATACCGAACATGTTATGTTTTGCTACCAAAATGATGTTTATATTTACAGTACAAGAGATCACAGAGTGATCTTGGAGTCCACCATTGAGCCATTTTTGAATGTTCCAAGTTTCAAGACTAGCTCAAGGTCAAGGTCAAAACCAAGGTCAAATTTCATTTTGGTACACGGCACTGTGTATGTGGTCCATGCATGTGGTCCAAATTTGAAAGCAGTAGCTTGAAAAAGTAGGTCACTAGTTCAATTTCAATGTCAAGTTTCAATTCAGAACACAAAACTATGTGGTCCAAATTTAACACCTGTACGTTCAAAAATGTGAAAGTAGGTCACTAGGTCAATGGTCAAAGTTGTTTTTGGTTCACAAACCTATGCATGTGGTCCAAATTTGAAGGCTGTAGCTACAGAAAAATAAAAAAAAATCTTTTTTATATTTGGCATGAATGTCATCCTCAGTCAGACGAAGCCACAGGTTCCTATCTCAATATTTGACTTTCATCTAAGAATTTTACAAAAACAGCTGAAATGCACCGCCCCATCAGTACTCCCAGTGCTTTGATTTAAAGTATAGATTGGACGCGGTGATGAAGCAATGTCTAGCCATAGTTTGCCACTATTTTGGGGGCGAGTACTCTTGTGGAATTTCTGCCCGTATTTTCAGTGGCATTACCTCAGCGCAAAAGTTAAATTTGCTTCTTTCCGTCTTAATCTTTCCTTTCTGTGAAATAACGGTGTAAAGTACTATGACATTTCGCAGAGTGTTCCGGTTAAAATAACATTGGCATGTTAAACACAAGCATATTTTACCGTTTCAGTTTCAGTATCTTTGATCCCGAGACAATTGCGTCGATTTTTTTAAACAATGAAAAAATGTCTATTTATATTCATAATTATATGTATTTGCTGATTTTGAATTTATTTGTAAATTTATATATTGAACAACAACCGTTTTGGAATCGCAGAGATCCACAATAAATTTGCGCTTATGAGACCACTCGTGGTACAGAAAGTGGTTTCACCAGCGGATTGGTACGGTGGCACAAAGGTGACATAGATGGTTTTTTTTATTTTAATACGTGCGCACGTACTAGTATAAAAAACATCGTCATACGTATAAAGTAATACGTGCGCACGTAAAAGGTTTTACGTGCGCACGTATTAGTTTATGCGTAGGTAGATGTTTTTTATAAACTAGTACGTGCGCACGTATTACTTTTACGTGCGCACGTATTACTACATACGTACGAAGATGTTTTTTGTTATGGTATGTGCGATGATGTTTTTTGTACTAGTACGTGCGCACGTATTACTTAATACGTACGAAGATGTTTTTTATAGTATGTGCGATGATGTTTTTTGTACTAGTACGTGCGCACGTATTGGTTTATACGTACGAATATGTTTTTTTATAGTATGTGCGATGATGTTTTTTGTACTAATACGTGCGCACGTATTAGTTATTACGTTCGCACGTATTAATATATAAAACATCTATGTCACTTCTGTGCCACCTTAGATTGGACTCATATTCAAACAGTGTAACAAATCTGAAGATTTTTAGAATTTTTTTGGAAGATTTTCCGATGTACAATCAAGTAACCCCTGGGGCGGGGCCAATATCTAATATCAAATATCTAAGATCTAGAGCCGTTGGCTCTGGTGAGCTAAAAAAAAAAAAAAGAGCTGTCACTAATGGTGACAAATGCCCCCGCAGCGCCTTGGCCTTTGATCTGGTGACCTTGACCTATGACCTGCATATGCAAAAATTAGACCCATCGTGAAAATTACCACAAAAGCCGATAATACGTTTGGCCAGGTAAATCGGCTGTCGAGACTGTTCGCTAGTTTTCGGCCTACTCCGTATTTCAGGCCGATGTCTAACCCTTCTTCGCCAATGTACCGTTACATTAATACTTTTGATCATATGGATTTAGGGATATTGTCAGGCCCGTAGCTACACTGAGGCACAGGGAGGCCAGTGCCTCCCTTTTTTTCTGCCAAATTTATGAGAAAAAAAGGATATGTTTTGAGTCACCACCTTAAAAGGCAAAACCGAACTTAGGCACTATTTTCCGCTATTTTTTTAATATCACGAATAATTACACTATACATGGCCGTAGCGAGAGACTAAATTTTACCGAGGCAAACGAGTATGTGCGTTTGTTCGTGGTTATTAGGTAAATTTGAATGGTAAAGTCAAAGCCCCGACGGGCATTAATTTGGAAGGTTGTGTCCCACCCTCCTCCATATATGAGGGTTTGTGGGGCTCCCCAAAAAACAGGATATATGATATGTAAAAAAAAACACACTTTGTTGCCCTGTTTTTATATTAAAGAGACAAATTTCCCTTTCACTCCTCAATCTACCCCGGGTACTAATACCGATTTATGGTTTGTAATGTGTCGCTTTTGCGAAGGAGGTCTCGGATGCAACACAGGACTTACTTTTTGGGAGATGTATGTCTATATTATTCTTCTTGATGGAGCCGTTGATTTATCTTATACGAGTAAAATTAAATGTAAAAATGTTGAAACAATTTTCCCTAAAATCAAAGTTCTGTATAATGTTGCTCTCATGCTGAAAAAGGTTTTCTATAAAAAAGTTTTTCTTTCATACAATGACAAGGATGTTGCTACAAAGACTGGATATCCAGAGGTAAGAGAAAAATGCGTTTTAACAAATTGTTTGAAGGGTGAAATTAAAATAAAACTTCATAAGGTTGAAAAGAACATTCAAATCCATACCAATTAATGATTACAGCATAAATGGAGTTTCATCAATTGATCACAATACCCCATGTTCTACCTATCGTCTGCTTCAACAAGAATTTCGCGCTTAATATTCTTCAAAATAAATTAAATTCTAACACGACCAGTGAAAAACCTACATACATGTAGAGAAAAATCTATCTCGGGTTATTCATCAATAAACCACCATTGAACTGTGCTGCACGCGCTTCGTGTTTTGGCTATTCCACCTATACACTGCGTGTTAAGTTTTATGAATTAATCTGCAAATGATTTATAACAGTTTTTATGAAGGGGAGGAGGTGGAGGAATGTGGTGTTTAAGACCAGAAAAATCAATCTGGCTACGGTCCTGTATTTCCGATACGGAAATACAAATCTACCAAAAATACAGTTTACTGGTATATGCGCAAACACTGACACAAGCCTCATACCTTCGCCTGATATGTTTTATTGCTTCTTTCGATATTTGATAGAATTCAGCCCAGCTCTAGCTGAGAAAAGTCGAGCGTGCTGTCTTTGCTGTCTTACAGACAGCTCTTGTTTTTATTGAGCTTTAATGTAATTTTAGGTCGTAAGATATATCAGTTTTTAATTAACGATTAGCACCTTTTACACCATCTTGGTTTTAACACTGTAATTACATGTACATGTGAGAGGTAGACATAGTGTAGTATACAAAATTGTCTTATAATTCTAATTAATACTGCAAATGGTAGGCAATATAATGCCTCCTTAAGGGGGTTACCGGTCTACGTCTGTAAACAAAGGTTTTTATATATCAAAATGTTCGTAAGGAATTGTAGATTATAGAACTGCTTGATGCAGTTGCAATTTCTGTGGTAGATTACCGATATTCAAGATGGCGTCCAAGATGGCCGCCAAAATAGATTTGTTTACATTTATTTACTTGTCTGTGTAAAATAATAGCATATATTGTGCTATTAAGCTGATACTGACTGGATAGTAAAATATAAATTAGAAAAATGCAGTAATATAGAGAAAAGAAACAAATAATACTACATTTAAGGAAGTTCAGGCCTAAAACAAACAGAAATAGTACATTTCATAAGGGTTTCCAAACGGTTTTGCTCTGCATGTATTCAATATTGGATAAATAGATTAACTATAGGTGGTCCCTTTTAATACTACGTAAACATTTTTGATTTATGGTACACAACATACATTTACTTTCCCAGCTGGTTATTTATCCGTGCATTTGACATACTTATTTCCCTTGTTACCATTTATGCCATGAAAAAAAATGAGAAAGAAAACAATTATAAAGTATAAGGTGCATAAATAATTTCTTGTAAGGACAATCTTCTTTTAAGATGTACTGTCCATAAGTAGATTTTGAACTGAATTTAAGAGTCATAACTTGTTCATACAAAAGTGGTGGTATATATGAACAAAAACAAGAACACCTCCGTTTTCAGACAATTAAAGGTATGGCATCCTTCGTACGAAGTACAAATGCAAGTCATATGTAAGTCATATAACTCTAGAAACTAGTACATTTATACAGAAACATTGTATAAGAATCCAAACGGTCTAGGAGGGTTTGATTCCATTTTTATTTATTTGGCAATGGGTAGTTACATAGTAGCTTTTGATCACTATTTTTGGAACTGAAAACCCAAATTGCCTAAAATGTCTAGAGGTACGTCCAATGATAATTTGTAAAATCTAAGGATCACCCGGGTAATTTGCTCAAGATTTCAGTCTTACGGCTTCACATGTATCGCTCAGATATCAGGACAAACTTGTTGAGGACATCAACTATGGGGTGGGAGCGGTAACTGATTTGAAGTTAGCAACATTAACCAATCGACTAAGGAAGTTCTTAATCCAAATTAAGTTGTCTTTCTCATTATAATGTCTCTATTTCTGTACTGTATCTTCCTTTTTCTTTTTGCTGACAGATCTTAATTTGTTTTCACAAGTTGAATTCTTTCTGCAGTTGTTTAAAATCATATCTGGCCAGGGCGCAGCAGTTCATATGTTTTTACGTTCAACAGGGTATGTTTCAAGACATAAATTAAACATAACTTTTATATTGTCTCGATTGTTTCTTGGTGATATTGATATCTGCAATGTCTAATCATGTGGCCTTGAAGTACAAAATAGACTTGACCAAACCAAGTATGCAACGAAGAGAATATTTTCAAAGGTGCTTACTGGCAGCTGTAAAGTCTCCCTACACGGTTATATTTTCGGTTCCATTTTAATCAAAGAGTCTAAAGATTATGTATGATAGAGATCCGCTTTAGTTAGATGTGTCAGGCGTGTTGCACATTTCATTTTTGCATTAGAAAACTCAGTCACATGTTTTGTTTTTTCCTTTGTTCTATGCTTTCATAAGATCTGCTTATCGAGTCTATTAATGAAGCAATAGTAACAGATTAGATATAGATACCAACTTCAATCAGTGTGTGTCATGTAAATGTTTTACATACACATTAATGTCAGTGATAAACACATATTCATAATGGTTAGAGACAGACGATTGAGTAAAGATAGAACCAAAATGTAAACTGTTGAATGTAACAGTTGAGTCTATCCTCTTAAACATGTTATCCCCCAAGTTGCTTTATCTGTTATGAAATACACACAATTGGCGTTGACAAAGAGTGCAATGTGTAAATGCATTTCCATAGGACAGTCCTGATTATTTGATATAAAAGGAATTATAACATTGTTGTCTTGAAAAGAAAATCTTAGTCAACATCAAAAGGTCAAGTTGCACAGATGTCAAAATCAGTATTATAGGCAATTCAAAACTATCAAACACCTCATCAAAAAAATAAATGTTATGTTATGAAATATACATCAAGAACATTCTAGACATCAAACAGTAAAATTAACTCGGAATGCATTGGTTAAACAAACATCTTAAACAGTTTCAGTTTGTTTTTTTCCAGGAGTTTCTGCACTCTCACTGACCCAACTATGTAAGAATGCCCTTTGAAAAACCAAATACCCAACTATGGCTGATATTGTCTTTGACCTCTGAGGTATCCTGAAACGCATCCAAAACCTGAAGGTGGATAAGGCTGCTGGCCTAGATTTGATTAAACCCATTGTCCTGAAGAAGCTCCGATATGAGATCCATGACATAGTATTACTGATTTTTCAAAGATCCCTAAATATTGGTCAACTCCTATCGGAATGGACGAAGGCAAATGTTGCCGCACAGTTTAAAACACAGTGACCCCGCAAACTATAGGTCCATATCTCTAGCGTGTGTTCTATGCAAACTCTTAGAACATATTATTGCTTCTAGCCTATCCACACACTTCTCAAAACAGAACATTCTATATGAGCTGCAACAAGGGTTCCGGGAAAAACGGTCCTGTGAGACCCAGCTGACAGAACTTGTTGATGAAATATCAAGGAATCTTTCCTCTGCCAAACAAACCGACCTTATCATACAAGACTTCAGCAAAGCCTTCGACAAGGCCAACCACTTTAAATAATAATAATAAATTATTATTCAAACTCCAAGAACATGGTGTCCCCAAACAAACCAGGTTTTTGATCAGGTCCTGCCTAATAGGCACATCCCAGTCTGTCGTGGTCAACGGTCATATGTCTGATCAAGTCCCTGTCACATCAGGGGTCCCCCGGGCTCTGTCCTGAGGTCCCTGCTCTTCCTACTGTGCATTAACGATCTCCCTGATACAGTCACCTCCCAGGTACGGCTATTTGCAGATGACACAGACGTGTACCTCACAGATTGCCAAAGGTTACAAAATGATCTTTCAAATGTTAGAAACTTGGGGAAAATGTGGGACATGGAATTTAACCCCAGCAAGTGCAAGGTCCTTCACATCACACGTAGCAGAAAGCCCACCCAGTTCCCCTATAAACTACATGGTCAAACACTGTCCCCAGTTAAGGATGCAAATTACCTTGGTGTCGACATCAGCCACGACCTCAACTGGAACACACGTATCAACAGAATAACAACAAATGCAAACAGAACACTAGGTTTCCTTAAACGCAACATCAAAACACGAAAACGTCTAAGCACTATCATACAAAACACAGGTCAGACCACAGTTAGAATGCGCCTCATCTGTATGGTCCCCCCACACAGGTTAACAAAGCTGGAAATGGTCCAGCGACACACAGTCAGATGGGTTACAAACGATCATTCACGATACAGTAGCTAGCGTAACGGACCTACAGAACACCTAAGGCTGGAGCACACTTGAGAAGAGACGTCTAGACTCCAAACTGGTCATGTTCTACAAGATTAATCACCATCTTATAGCCATCCCACTTTCAACTTGCAAAGAAGCCCCACCCAGGTTCACCAGAAAGATGCATCCCCTCAGTCTCCGCCAAATTCATCTCAACACGGACTTCTTTAAATTCTCCTTTTTCCCTAACACCACAGTCCTATGGAACAGGTTACCCCCGTCCTATGGAACAGGTTACCCCCGCATATTGCGACTCTGTCTGAACTTGAATCCTTCAAACAGGCAGTGGCCTTGTTCCAGCATTAAATACAACAGTTGTTTTTAACCTTCTTTTACTCTAGATCTATTACTGTTTTTAACATTTTAACAATCATGCTATGTCTCATAGTTTCACTATGTCTGGAAGACTTCTTCCAGTTCAACATTTATTCTTCACTAATACCCGGCATGCACCCTGCCCATAATACTCACGAGAGGCGTGAGGCAGTAACCATAGATAGATAGACAGCTGTCATGAACACCAATTTGGATATTAATAATGTTCCATAAAAAAAAATTTATAATCGTCTTGACAACATAACATACATTTTAGTGCATTTCAATAAGATATATACAATTTAGCACTTCTGTATACACATAAGTCTCCATATTCAGAAATTTAACAATTTTTGGCGGCCATTTTGGATGCCATTTTTAATATCAATTATCTATCATACATGATGCAACTGTATCAAGCAATTCTGTAATCTAGAGAGTGAAATGTGTAAATGAATTTCCATAATACAGTATTGATTATTTGTTAAAGGAATTATAACATTGCCAGTTTGTCCACGAAGTCTTGAAACAAAAATCTTTCTCAATTTGGCAGCCATCGTGAACGCCATTTTTGATATCAGTAATGTTTCATAAAAATAATTCTTTAATTATCCTCTTGACAACATAACATACATTTTAGTGTATTTCAATAAGATGTACACAATTTATCACCCCTGTATATCCATAAGGCTCCATATACAGAAATTTAACAATTTTCGGCGGCCATTTTGGACGCCATCTTGAATATCAGTTATCTACCACATATAATGCAACTGCATCATGCAGTTCTGTAATCTACAGAGCCTAACAAACATTTTTGTATATAGAAACCTTTGTTTACTGAGATAGACCGGTACCTTGTCAGATATGCTTAGGTATTTGCAGTAGTAAATGTATTTAATGACTGTGTACAGATGTTTAAATTAGGACTGGGACGATTACTCGGTTAATCGGATCCGGTTCAATTACTATGTGAAACCGGTTTCAATTTTGCAAAACCGCTTATCGCTCTTAAACAATAAATATCACGAATCGTACTTTATCTTTATATATTTCTAATTTCTTTGACCAGCACATTGACCCATAGTATATTTCCCTAAAACACATCAATCAACATAATCATTAGTCTTGGATTTGCCCGTCGTAAAATATTCAAATTGAAATACACCAAAATATGACTAATTAATTATCAGACTGCTTGCAAATGATGAAGTCCGTAAGTTCCTAATGAAGTCAGCTGCTGGAAGTACCTTGATACGGTCATCAGGAAAGAAAAGAGCATTTTCAATATGGCGGCCGATTAACCGGTTCGATTCGATTTCAAACAAATGATTAACCGGTTTCAAAATTTTGAAATCGTCCCGGTGTAATGAAGTATTTCGACCCCCATAGAATAATGACCCCCCGGTCATTATTCTATAGAAAATGTGACTCCTTTCCTGTAAAATATTGACTCCCCTTATAAAAAACTGACTCCCTTTGAAAACTCTATAGAATAACGACCCCCGGTCATTATTCTATAGAAAAACTGACCCCTCCAAGTAAAATACCGACTCCCTAAAGATGACTCCCTTCGAATCTCATAGAATAACGACCCCGGTTATTATTCTATAGAAAAAGTGACTCCTTCCATGTAAAATACTCACTGCCGAAATTACTACATTCGAACTCTCATACAATATCGATTCCCGGACATTATTCTATTTAAAAAAGTTACTCTTTCCCTGTAAAACACCGGCTCCTAAAAAGACTTTCGACGATAATATCTATTAAAAAGTGATCCCAACCAAACCTAACGGACAATTTTACTAGATCTACAACTCTAATACCCTCCATTGCCAATAGTGTAGCGTGCACGGTCTAGCTCAGTATATTCAATATAATATAATTTTCCTATGGGCTTCCTTGCCGAATGATTGGAAAACAAATGATTCTTAAAATGATTGGTGAAATATAAAATAGTTAATGCTAATCAATCTATCTCAATTTAACTGATGACGAGCACTCAAAATTCGTGGATGGGATCTTGTAGTATGGCGATGCACAACAAACAATGCCTGAGGTGAATACCATACATTAAGATTTTATCTAAATACTACTAGATGTCAAGTTCCATCGTCGTGGCCCTTAAACGAAACACAATGTTTTGAGTAAGAACTCAGACTATGATAGGAGGTCAAGAACCCAATAGTATATGGTAATTATTTCTTATTTATTATCGGTCGGCAGCTTGGCAGATTCATATAATATATTTACTTTGACGTTGTTGACTCCTCGGTAGCCAGGCAGGTTCTGATCTCTTCGTGGCGCTGTCCCGGTATTTATAAGCTTTTATCCAATTGTAATTAATGAGCGCTCAATGATTATGACAAAATCAAGCTCCTTAGTACATTGATAATGGAAGTGCGTAATTTGTCCTTAATTTGTGTATTTTCCGTAATTAGAGCCTAAAACTATCGTAATTAACGTGTCAGTAGATAGAACTTTCTTTTCTAGGAATTCATGAAAGATTGGTGCTTATTTCATTTAGTCTATCATCTAAAATATTGAATTATGACGGATCATCGGCGGTTCGAATATGATTGGGTCTAACTATTCTAGGTACGAATCATAAGGTATGCGGTGACTAAATTACATCAAACATCCTGATAGAGGCATCTCGCCACAATAGTTAACATTTTGATTGTACTACTACTACTAGTGCCGCTACTTCTATTGCTGTTACTACATGTACTTCTTCTTCTTCTTCTACTACTACTACATGTACTACTACTTCTACTACTACTACTACAACTGCTACTACTGATACTATTATACCTGCTTCCACTAATACGTCTTGTACATCTGTCTCTTCTTCTCCTGCTGCTGTTGTTGCTGTCACTTATTCCTCTGCTGCTGCTGCTGCTGCTGCTGCTACTACTACTGCAACTGCCACTACCACTACCACTGCCACTACTACTACTACTACTACTACTACTACTACTACTTTCTATTGTTGCCGCTACCGTACTTTACTGCCACTGCTAAGTATTGCAACTTCTATTAATACTAAGTTCTATGCTAGCAGTTTCTTGTGCAGTTTTTTTCTGAAGAATTACTTCATACCGAAGTTTGCAGGGATTATTGACACTGGTGTGTTTTGTGAACGTATTGTGAATTGTTATTTTCCTGAAAAAAAAATGTATACACCAAGATACAGCGTCTAGAAATAGAATCCCTTTTCCCGTTGCGGAATGCTCTGATTTCTGTGTCAAGTGATGGTATCTGGGGCTAATGGTCAAACGGAAGGACGGACGGACGGACAAGGGCAAATCTATATGCCCCCCTCCCCCGAGTGGGGGCATAAAATGCAGCAATTAGGTCTTAGATACATGAGTTATCACTAAATTTGACCAAATGACCGGGGGTCGTTTTTTATGGGAGTCAATATTCTTCATGAGGTTCATTTTACTTCACGTGGGGGAGTCATAGTACTATGATCTGGAGGTCATAATACTATGACCGGGGGGTCACTTTTTCTATAGAATAATGACCGGGTGGTCATTATTCTATGGGGGTCGAAATACTTCATTACACCGGCCCTAGTTTAAATATGCTAATTCTTTTATGCATCTGTAATGAGGCTACAATAAAGACTAAATATTCGATATTTTACCCTTTTTATTTTTAGGCTTTGTCACAGTTTCAAAGCCATATGTAAAACAGTTTACACTACATATGAACTGGTACGGAAAACTTAACCAAGATTTTACGTTAAAATGGGCCATAATTCGGTCAAAATCCTTGACAGAGTTGTGTACTCTAGCCTAAAACTTGACATGGTGAAGGTACACAAGTGTTGAAAGTTTCAAAGCTATATGACAAAAGGATTTGTCAAAATGTGAACTGATAAGAAAAACTTAACCAAGGTGAAACGACGACACCGTTGTGAGTAGGATAGCTCTCCTTATTCTTCGAATAGTCGAGCTAAAATGAAGATTTAGGGAGACATTTTGCACACATTTGATAAAAATATAATCTATTAAACTGTAATAGAGGTATAGAATAAATCAACTGTATTAAGTAGCTATTCAGCATGACTTAAGCAGCCGTCCTTCTTAAGCAGTCACGCTGAGTCGCTTCCTTTGATGGCTGCTTAAGATAGGTTTGCTATAGTCCCATTCGACTTAGTTTGCTAAAAGAGTAAGAACGCAGATACTATTGTTTTGAATGGAAAGTACTTCAATATTGTTTTGATATATGGGCAACACCATGAGCCCTCATCCTTGGCCCTGATACTACAATTTGGGAGCTTATTTGAAAATGAAAGGGGAAATCAAAGTTTGAATTTGGTATCTGCAATGAATTACTTAATTTGTTTGACACAAATATTATGGATATATTTAAAGCTATGAAAACTAAAAGTGCAATAGTTTGAGGCTGCTGTCTGTTTCCATTATTCGAACGGAGTTATCAGGTGCTTTTTATTCCTATTTTATTTCACAAATTCAATGACACTGCAACTTATGCCCATATTACCAAGTAATGAGATCCAACCAACTAACAACTAAAAAGGCATAAAAACTTACTTTGCGGCATTCATTACGCTTCATACATTTTAAGATCATTTTTTCCACGGTATTGTATATATTGTTTCATTTAGCGTGTTTATATTACGATGCAAATGTAACTTAATATGTAACATCCTTGACTCCAAAACTTGATTTAGTATTACTGGCTATACTTGGTAAATCGTTTGAAGATTATTTAAATTTCTTTTCTTTATTTGCGTGTCTGAATCATGAAATGATATCTTAAAATGTCAACCTGACATCAGTTTATTGTTGTTGTAAAATCATTTGTTGAAAATCTTTCACTGTATAAATTAAACTTCAGTAAAGAATGTGAGTGGGATAGTTTTTCTTGTTTTTATGTATGATATCTGATATCGTTCGAATAACATTATACCAAGCAAGCAAACATGACCATGTGCCTTTAAATTGGCGTTTTAGAGTGACAATAATCGCAAATAGGTTGGCTGTTTCAAAAAGTAACAAAAACATGTTTGAAATGCAGAAAAACGCACGAAATGGCATCCTAAAAAAATCCCAAGGGAGCATGCCCATGGACCCCCTACCAAATGCCTCCCTATTTTTTTACCTCTGGCTACGGGCCTGATTGTTAAGCCTAATTTACAGTGATTGCAAAGATAGATTAGAAAATAGAAACCTAAATGGCTATTGGTGGTTTAATCAGAATACCATTTATAACGGTATTCTCAACAAACACATTATTATAAAACCAAACAATGACTTTCCAAAAGTAATTTCTACTTTCTTACAATCAGATGGAAACTCGCTTTTATAATACTTTCTTTGATGTTCATGATTATGAAATAAAGATTTAAGTAGTTTTTATGTAATCAAATAACTGCACATTTATTATTATGTCGTGAGCGGTGTCCAACTAGCTTAGAATTTTATGCCAGCTCGAAGATCGAAATTCAACTTCATAACTTATCGAATTTTGATCCTAAGCTACACCTGAAAATCGAAAAACGTCAAATTGCAAAATAGCTTTTAATTTCGGGCCAGGTCAATGATCGAAATTTATAATATTCCAAACGCCAAATTTCGATCTCGTATTGAATGAACAGCCTGTTCCAAGATTGATATTGAAATGAAGAAGTCAAATATCGAGCAAGCAATTAGTGTCGAGCCATCTCGAAAATCGTACTTAAAATTTTGAAAAGCTGAATTTCAGTATAATACTGAAACTGCGATCTGCTCAAGATTCACAGATTAAAAATCGTACAAGATTGGATATATCGAAATTCAAGTTTTTATGCCCCCGGCATCTACTGACGCGGGAGGCATATAGTGATTGTCCTGTCCGTCCGTTCGTTCGTCCGTTAGTCCGTCCGTCCGTCCGTCCGTTCATCCGTACGAGGTTAACCAAATGGGACCGTTTCGTCTAGCATCAATACACCTTACTAGAATGACTTGATACTAATGCAGATGTAACATGTGACCATTCCTCATCTTCAGACATCACCTGACCTCAGTTTGACCTTGACCTTGAACTTGACCTCGTTTTGGACTTAGGTTGCTTTGTATCGACAAGGATGCCACCGGGGGCATCAAGCATTTATTGAACACAGCTCCTTGTTAAAAATCTAAATAGATTATTCTCGGTATTATATTTCAAGCATGCTCGAATTTTCAAAGCAATCGAATTTAAAACTGGTATTGAATGTGAAACTATCTTTTAAACAGCCAGCTTCCGGGAAAACCCAGTACTGGTGTCATATGAGAAGTCATGGTCGTGAGACCTTTCACGGATGCTCGAACCCACGACCCCTTGGTTGAGCGGCCGACACATTATTCACTGGACGACCGCTCCCCTCAAAATATTTGAATATCGGTCATCCTGCTGGATCTAATTTCAACTCTGCTCGAAATTCGACGAATTCTTTTTATTTTAATTTCAATTTCCGAGTCTGTGCGAAATTCAATGTAAGCGAAATTCAACATCATCCTTTCAAAATTTGAATTTTGATTTTCTACTTCTAACTTGCCCAAAAAATGCCGCATAAAATTTCAACGTTTCTTTTTTAAATTTTGAACTAAGATCCTCAAGCTGTTTAAAATTGACTATTGGCTGTAAACAAATCATATTATGGAGCGTCCACTAATTTATAAATCCGTACATGTGTGCTGTTTAGCGGGTGAGAAGATATCAGTCTTTGCCGTTAAGGAGCTTAAATTCCGTAAGAATTGACGGAAACATACGAGAATGTTCGAGTCTCTCCGGTAAGGAAAAAAAAACCTATACTCATCTGCAAAATGCTTAAAAAAGACCATTTTCTTCTTCACCTAGAAAACTGAAATTAGTATGAAACAATAGCTAAATGAATATAGATTACTAAGTGGTTTGCAAAGGTCTTTAAGCACACATAAGAATCTATTTATTCTTTGTTAAACAGAAGAAATTTCAGCAAATTATCCATATTTTACTATATTTCTAATTGTTGATAGACAGGCATAAAGTATAGGCAAAAAAGACCATTTTCTTTTAAATTCATTTTTAAAATAAAATATTCATAAGAAAGACAATGCATTGAATATTATCACATCGTTTGCAAAGCTAAAATACCTATAATACTTTTTCCATGAATTTAAATAAAGTAAAGGGCTCCTTCTTTGCGCTATATAAAATATTTTCACTCGTGTGAAAAATCGATGGGTCTAATTTTCCCATATGGTGACCCCAAAGTCAGTAGGGGTCGTGTACTCAATAAGTACTATCAGCATGTGAAGTCTGAAGGTCCTGGGTGCAGTGGTTTGCGAGTAAAGTGCCTTCATGCAAAAAGTTAACGTTGTGGCGAACGAACGGACGGACAGTTGAAAACTAATATGCCTCCCTTCGGGGGCATAAAAAATGATATTATGAATATGACAGAATTCCAATCTTCGAAAAATCTAACCAGATGGTTCATTTTGCCGTGATGACTTGCATCCTTATTATTATGCTTTTTAAGCAACAATGTTCATAATATAACTTTACCGAAGCACATTTACTTATGAATGAGAGTGCAAGAAAACAAAGCCTACTGATAGTTTTCTTGTCCATACAATGCGTTTCCCGATTGTGTACAACGTACAAAAAGCCCACTAATAGTTTTCTTGTCCATAAAACGCGTTTCCTGATTGCGTGCAATGTATTTTTGACACCCTCTGACTAGCTTTCATTACAGGTATTGTTTCTAAATTAACACAGAACAGAACAGATACTTTATTTGACTTGTACCGCAGGCACATCATCATAAAACAAATTTACAAATACAATACGTATAATAAAGTCACATTTCAACAAGTGTAGATTATAATTATAATAATATTGCTCTAAACTTCTGAGAGGATGGGCCGTTATATATATGTAACAGATGTCAGGGGTGTTCTCAAAGATATAGCGTGTTTAACATATTTTGCTAAGTTTGATAAAATTGCTTTCTTGTCAGTTCTTAGTAATTCAATGAATATTAACTTTTGACAACCAGTTAATCTTACCAACTAAACAGTCATTATATGCAAGTCTATATACATGCTGCAATATTATGTTATCAGTGTTTACTAATTTAAACCAATATTTGATAATCTTAACGTATCTCATAACATAACCTTTAATATCATTTTACAGAATTTTAAATGTATTCTCTCAATTTCCTTTGATTTGCTAAAACCACATATTTCTGATGTGTAACTTAAAACGAATGCGTCAAACAACTGACACAAAATGTTAGGTATTAACTGGTATTTATAACAATTAACAAGTAATAAATTTAAGGCTTTTAATGCTTTTCAAACAAGGTGCTCTAGGTTAAGTACAAAGCTACCTGTATAACCCAAATAATTTAAAATAATTGAAAATTTCAAGTTTACTTCCGTTGTAATAAAATTCCTCATTTGGTAATAAACCACTACGTTTTCTAAATACCACAACTTTTGTTTTATCGGTATTTACTTCCAAACTCCATTTTTTTTCAATAATTATTTAATAAATCTAAAGTTTGATTCACCTCTTCAGGAGAATTACCTAAAATAACCATATCATCTGCAAACCGAAGTAAAATAAGTACAATATCATCAATAGTAAAAGCACAACTTACATTTTGTTGGAGAAATAATTCAAGGTCTGCAGCAAAGAAGGAAAATAATACTAGAGAAATTACCTCCCCTTGTCTCAAGCCAATTGCATATTCGAAGAAATCTGAGTAGGTACTACACAATCTAATACAAGACTTGACCTTTTCATACATATCTTTTACAATGCGGAGCATTTTACCTCTTATTCCACTCTTATACAGCTTTAACCAGAGAGCATTTGTATATATATTTCACACCCTAGATTTGTATGTAAAACGGAGTTGGGATTTGGATCTGTATCCTGTAAAAAGTAGACAATAATTTGTGATCCTATATTTTATTAGTAGTATTAGAATTACCGATTTTGGCTCAAAATCTGACCCCCCCTGACCCCTTGACCCTATTCTATAAGCAGACTTTAATCTTACCCTAAACTTAAAATACTAACTTGGTACCCTTAATACCCTGTGTAGGAAGTGATTATTGTTCATGTTAATTTTATCAGTTTTTGTTGAAACAACTGATTGAGAATTACGCTGTAATCCATTTGCACTTAATGACCTTAGTATAGAACGTTTCGCAGACGACATATGTGTCAGTTTTTGTTGAAACAGTTTATTGAGAATTACGCTGTAATTCATAAAAAATTTTAAAACCATTAAACGTATAGATTATAGCTTTGTAATTTGGTGACACACGGTGTGTTTACAATCAATATTATAAGTTAAACAGACGATTTATTGCATTCCTTTTAAGATAAACATATATCGAGGAGTTGTTTATACAACATATTTGATCTTATTTTGAATTAGTAACTACATTATTAGTCTTTAAATAATTTTAAATACATTTGATATAGATGAGTTTACAAAATAAAATATATTGTTTGAAAGAAAGAAGATTTACTGATAATATAAATCCTCATTATGTTACAACAAAAAACGGGAGAAAAATGATAAGGGCTACTTGTTCATTTTGTGGAAAAATGAAATCAAAGTTTTTTTAAAAGTACAGGGGGTAAATTTAGTTTATTCAAAAAGCAATGTTACCTTTATTCCCTTTTAAGAAAGGTTTAACATTTCCCCGGATATAATTTTTTGGGGGCCCCGGGAAACCCCCAGATAATGGCCCCCCTTATCAAGGGAACTGGATGCAGTATGTATGAATCATATTTTTGGGTTATGATATTGATGAAAAAAAGGGTACATGTGATAAGAAAATGTTTTTCCCAAATTTTAAAATTAAAACTAAATAAAAAACCCCTTTGGAAAAAAGGGATTCCCAAAACATTTGGTTTTTTAAAATTTTTAATTAAACGAAATCCCAAACTTGGGTTGGGACAAAAATAAAAAAAGGGGAAAAAGGGGGGTAGAGTATCCCCCCGAAAAAAATTGGAGCGTTAATTTAAAGCAGAAAAAATTACAAAAACCCCCTTTAAAAAAAAATTTAGGAAACAAGGGAGTGAAAAGTTTTTGAAAATTGAGGAATTGGGTCAGCTGATTTATTTGACAGCAATTTTTTAAAAATAAATAAAGGAGTAAATCTTTGTTCCCGTTTTGATATTTAGTAAATAGGGGGGGTTTTTTTCCCTTTAAAAGAATAAAACTGGAGAATCGGGTTATGAAGAAATTTAAAAATAATTTCTAAAGGGACGTTTCCATTAAATTTTAGGGTTTAGAGGAAGGAAAAAAATTTTAAAAAAGTTTGAACCCATTTTTAAATAAAAAAAAAATTAATATGTTCAACTTTTAATGAAGGAAAGGCGAGTTTTAAAAGATTTAAATAGAATTTTAAAAAAGAATAATGGGGGAAATATTTTACAGCAAATAAATTTATATTTTATTTAAAAAATTTTCCCGGATATGGTTGATAAATATAACAAAAAAAAAAACTTTCCCTAGTATAAAAATGACCCCAAACCCCAAAACTAAAAAAAAACCTTAAAAAAAGGGTTTTATTTTTTACTTTAATTTAAATGGGTTTAAAAAAGATAAAAAAGAGCAAACCCAAAAAATTAAAATTTGGGTTTGTTTTCGGTTCGTTTTAAAAAACTTAAAAGGCTTTTTGGGAAAAAAGGGATATACACCCCCAAAACTGGACAGAGGAAATATTTTTTTTAAAATTTTAAAAAATTTCAAATCCCAAAACCCATACATTTTAAAGATTTAAATGATGAAAAAATTTAAAAGTTCATTTTATGAACAAAAATTTTTTAAACCTACACACAAGAATTTTTTTGGGAATAAAAAAAAGTTTTGACGAGACATAAGAAAAAAAAAAGTTTTTAGTAAAAGGGAAAAAGGTTTAAAAGTAAAAAATTTTAATAGTTGGGTCCCATTTAGCGATCTTGAAAAAATTTTAAATTTTTAGAAATAAAAAGTTTAATTTTTAAAATAAAGCAAAAAAAATTTCAAATTTTTCTAATAAAAATGGAAAAAATAAGAAACAATAGACCTTAAATTATTCACCTTTAACAAAAACTAGTGTCCCTTACGGGAAAAATTTTATAAATTTTGTGGGAAGAAAGTACTGGATTTAATTCCCGCGGGTCCCCCCCTTTGGTTTTTCAGCGCCTTAGCACTTGTTCCAACACCCTTTAATTTGTAGCTTTTTGCTGGCGATGTTCCATCAGTATTTACCAATTTTAACAACTAAAACTTGACACAAAAATTTTTTTTTTAAAACACATCAAAAAATAAAACAACTTTAAAAAAAACACGTTTGGAAAAGTAAATAAAGAAGACCCAAATAAAGTTTTTGGGTATTTTTTACAATACTTTAAAAATCCGGAAAAAAAAAATTATTCAACCTCGGGGAAAATGCACAGGAAAAATTTTAAACTTAAGGGGATATAAAAGTAAAAAAAGAAGAAGAGTTGTTTAATTTTTAATTTTTAATTAAAGTTTTTTTCCTATAAGTATTTTATATAAAAAGAAAAATTATTTTCTTTTAAAGGGTTTAAAATTTGCATCGGGAAAAAAAGTACGTTTTTTAGATATTTTTTAAAGAAATAACCCAAATTTTTTAATTTTAAATTCCAAAAACCCAATTCCCAAAAGGGGAAAAATTTTTATGGACCACTTTGAACCGAAGAGGTAGGCCCGACGGGTTTCAACGACCCCCAAAGGTTCCGGGCTTCGAAAATTTATAAGTCATATAACCTTTTTGAATTGGGCCTGCCAAAAACCCTTTCCCCCAAATATTTATTTCCTTTTAAAGCAACAATTTTAAAACAGCTTTAAAAAAAATGTTATTTTCTGCTAAACATTTTGATGGTGTTTCTGCCCCTTGAACGTTGTTTTTTAAACAAACATAAGTTTTTTACAAAACAACATCCGCTGGTTTTTAAAAATGCCCCCGAGGGGGCAGAATCCAACCCTTTTCTTAACGTTTATATTAAAAAAACCATAGGGAAAAAAAAACCCAATTTTGATGTTTTTGGGTTTATGTTAAAACCGCCCCAGAAATAAGGTTTTTTAAAAGACTTCAAAAAAAAAAACAGAACGGAAAAAACAAATTTGGGTTTGGGTTTTTTAAAAAAAAACAAACCAAAAAATTACACAAAGAAGGGTTTTTAAACAGAATGTTTCAAAAAGGTATTAAAATTTTAACGGGTTGATAAAAATTTTTAAAAAAAAGGGACTTTAAAATCTTTTCCCCAAAGATTTTGATAATATAAAAAAATTTTTTCTAAAATTTCATATAATTTCATTAGGGGTTTTTTTAAAAGATTTTTTTTTTTAATTTTAATTAAAAGATGGAAAAATTAGAAAGGTAGATAGAATGTTTAAATACCCAAAAATTATTTTTAAGGCACTTTAGGAAAAAATAATGAACCCAGATAAAAATTTCCCATATAAGAAATTTCAAAAAAGAAATGTTTTTAAATAAAAACTTGTTTTAAAATTTTTTAGCCGATGAATAAAAAAAACCACTTTCTTTGATAAATTAAAAAAATGTTTTTTAGATCCTTTTTTTTTAAAAAAAAAATTTTTTTTTAAATTTGGGAATGGGCTGTGGTTGTCTTTTTAAACCTGAAGAAGAAAATGCTGAAAGTTTGGGGATTGTCCCAGCCCAAATAATTTTCAAAACAACCCCTAAAAAAGTTATTCCCCCCCAATTATATATTTAATAAAGGGAAAAAACAAAATAAAAGAAAACTTAGGGCGGGCATCCAAAGACCTTAATATTTTTCGGGGTTTTAATCCAAGTGTGAAAAGGGAAAAAAACCCAAATTAAAATGGAATACCCAAAAACCAGCGGAAAAAAAGGATATAAATTAAATTTTTTGGGTTTTTCAAAAGAAAATTTTAAAAAACTTTATTTATTTTATTTTTTTTTTTAATTTTTTTTTTTTTAATTCCTTTTTTTTCCCTTAGGGTTTTTTTTTTTAAAATATAATTTTTAAAATTTAAAAATTGAAGACAAACAAAACAATATTAAAAGGGAAATTTGAAAAAAAAATTTACATATAGCCCAAAAACCCCAAAAAGAATCAATTATATTTAACTATAAACGACTCTTATGAAATATTTTAAATCTGAACAAAAAAATTTTTTAAAAGGGTTTAATAAAAAAAAAAACTTTTTTTAAAAATAACTTTTGAAAAAAATGGTTTAAAAAACTGATACAATATATAAATTTCCAGCTTTTTTTCCCAATAAAAAGGTTTTTAGAAATTATTAAACAAAAACAAAAATAAAAAAAACTTTCACCCAAGTTTTTAAATGAAATAAAAAAAAAATTGAATTGGGATTTCAAAAGGGAAGTGGGGAAAAAAGGGGTCAGTTTTTCCCCATTTATTTTTAAAGTTTATAATTTAAAAGTCCTTTTGGCCCTGTTTAAATTTTATTTAGAATTCCCAAAACCCCATTACAAAAAATCCAATGAAAGGATTAATAAATATAAAGAATGATGATAATAAAAATTTTAAAAAATTGGTGTCTTTTATTTTAAAATTTTCCCTGTAACAAAAAATTCGAAAGGGGGGTTTCAAATTTTAAAAAAAAAATTAAACGTTTCCTTAAATTAAAGGGGGAAATTTAAAAATTTCCTGTTACTTAAATAAAATTTACCAAAAATTTAAAAATTTTAAATAAAATATCATTAAAATATTTTGGTTTTTGAAGAAAAATATTTATTTACCCTTTTGTACATATAAAAATTTATCAATACGAAGAACCCGGGAACTGTTTGCAAATTACTAATGTAAAATAAATGAAAAAAAATAAATGATAAAAAAAAACTAAACGATGACGGGTAAGCCCCAAGAAAGGAGTCCAACTTTATTTTTTGGGATAAAAGACTTTAATGGGATTAAATGCAAACCAAAACCAAAAAACCAACTTAGAAAATTTTTTTTGAAAAACAGTCTACAGAATTTTACTAAAGAAAGAATTTTAAAATTGAACTTTTTCCCAAAAGGGGGTTTACTTTTAAATGGTACCCCAAGGGGGAAAAAAATGCCAAAAGGGGGGAATTTAAAGTAAAATTTAAAAATTACCCAAAAAGGGGTTTAGCAGTACCTTTTAAATTTTAAATCTGATTTTAAATTCAAAACTAAAAAATTTTTAACGCTTTACCATCAACTAAAATCTTATTTACTGAACCATATCAAAATCTTGATTGTGGTTAGGGGTTTAAAATTTTTTGTTTGTTTTTTTATGACGAAAAAATTACAAAACCAAACCCCCAGATTTTTTAGGGGGCCTAATGCAGTTTTTTATAATTTTTTATTAAAAAAAATGCTTGGGGAAAGGGGAAAAATTTTGGGTAAAGAAATTTAAAAGACCATTTTAAAAAAAGGAAACTAAAAAATGTCAAAAAAAAGTTGAAAGTAAATTTTAAAAAAACAAAATTTTTGGGCCTACTTTTAAAAAAAGAAATTTTAAAAGGGGAAAGTGCCAAGTGACACTGTCAAAAATAAACAGGAAAATTCAGGGGAATGCTAAAGCTGAATGTAATTTTTAATTTTAAAAATTTAACCCCAAAAAATTTCCCTTTGTTTTTTTTTCAAAAAATTTAAGGGTTTTGACGGTCATTTTATTATGCAACAATTGGGGAAAAATTTAAAAAAAAGAAATTAATGTTTTTCCCCTAACAATTTGGAAAAATTTTGGGTTTTTAATTGATTTTGATTTTGGTCTTTTTTGGTTTCTTTCCCCAATTTTTTCCCCCTAAAATCTTTGGGGGAACTTAAAAAAATTTTCCAAAATTTTAAAACTTATCTCAAAAATTTGATTACATAGAATTTTTTTAAAAAAAAAAGGTTTTTTATCCATTAGGTTTACATGGATTCTTTTAAAAAAAAATTCAAAAAAAAACAAAATTACCTCCAAAAAGAAGTTTTTTATTCATTTTTAAATTTGAAAAAACACAATCTGAAAATGAATACAACATCCCTAAAAATTTTTTGGAATAAATTTAAAATTAAAAAAGGGGAGAATATCATGAATCTTTTTAATTTAAAAACGGACGTAAAAAATTTTTTAGCTGATTATTCAAAAAATTTTGGGAAAACTCTTTTTGGAGTACCCCAAATTAGATCCTTGCCCATTATTTTTTTAGGCCCTTTGGTTTAGTTTGGGGGTTTGCAATTTTTAAAAAGGGTTTGGGAAAAATTTTAAGTTTTAAAAACTAAATTTTTGAAAATTATCTTTTTATTGAAAAAGGACGGGAGAGGAGGAAAAAAGTTATATTTAAAAACAGATACAGAAAACCAAAACAAAATATTTTGAAAGATTATGACCCTAAAAAACCTTGAAAGCAAATACATTATGTCCCTTGAGGGCCAATAACCTTTAGGGTTGGGCAAAATTGGTAAAACCCTTTACCCCTGGAAATTTTAAATTTATATCCAAAAAAAACCAATTTAAGAAATTAATTGAAAAAGGGTTTAAAAACTAATTTTTTATATTTGGAATTTTGATCTTGAAAAACCAAAAAAATTACAAAAAACCCACAACGATTATCCTTTAGCTCCTAAAAAAAAAAAAAAATACCAGATCAATGGCTTTCTGATTATGTAAAAATATTAAAACAAATTTTTGGAAATGGAAAAAAAAGTATTGTAAAAAAGGGGGGGTTTCCCCAATTTTAAAAGGAAAAAAAAAAAAAAATTATGTAGTTAAATTTTTTAAAAAATTTTGCTATTAAAACAATTGGGGGTTAAAATAACAAAAAAACAAAAAAATTTTTTTTGACAAAAAAGCCCTTGGGGTTAAAAAAAGGATATTGATTTTAATACCAAAAAAGATTTTTAAAAAGAAAAAAAAAATTTTTTTTTTTTTGAAAAGGCCTTTTTTAATTTAATGAACAACTCGGGACGGTAAGACGTGGACCCTTTTTCCGAAAAAGGGGGTTAATTTAAAAATTAATTCTTTGATGAAAAAAATTTTATGAAAACATACCCCAAACCTTTTCTTTTGTTAGTTTCAACAAATTTTAACCCCAACCTTTTTTGGAAAATTAAATAGAATAAAAGAAAGTTTTTTTTTAAACAGCCCTTTGGGTTATTTTGGGAAAAATGGGGGGAAATTCTAGATTTATAAAAATTTTTAATGTTGATTTTCTTTTAAAAATTTCCCTTAAAGAAAAGTACGAGAGAAATTGTAATTTTTGGTTTCTGACCCCGGGATTCTTTATTTTAAATTGAAATTAAAACCAATGATGCTTTATAAAGACTTTTATAAGGAAAAAAGATTTTTTTGGTAAAGGATTACGATGAAAATTCAAAATTTTATTTTGAAAATAAAAAAAAAAAGAAAGGGGGAAAAATTTAAAAGATGAAGCTCCGGGCATTCCCCATTTTTTGAATTTGTCGGTTTTAAGAAGTAAAAGGTATTCTTATTTATTAAAAATAAATAAACTTTTAAAAAATTTTAAAGGAATTAAAAAATTTGTTGTTAAAAAAAAATATTTCCCAAAAAATTACAAAATACTTTTTTTTAATTAAACCCCAAAAGTAATCACATTTTTTAAAAGTTATTCGTTCTGAAAAAGCTTTAATCTTTCCAGTTATGTGTATAAATAAAACATTTTTATCAGGTTATATGATAAAAAATTTTTTCTTAAAAGGGTTTGATACATTGCTTTCCCTTTTAAAATTTATAGAACCATAAATTTTTAAACCCTGAATATTCGAAAAACTTTTTAAAAAATTTAAATATAAAAAACCCTCACCCCTTTTTAAAATTCATTTGCTTTAATTAATAAAAAAGTTTCCCTTTTTTCTATTATTTTTTCCCTGATAACTTTGAAGAAATTAAACACTTTCTTTTTTTTATTTGAAAATTTTCTTTTTTTCCTTTATCAAATTTTAAATTGCTTTCAACGGGGAATAGTTAAAAATGCAATTTTTTTTTAATTCCCCACAATTTTTTAACCACCCTAAAACCAAACCGGGAATAGCATTTACATTTTTGCCATTGAAATAATCCACCTTGGGTATCTTGGGTAAAAACTTTTTTAAAAAAAAATGGATTTTTTCTTATTAATTGCCCTTCTATTTTTTTTTTTCTTTTTTATTTTTTTTTTCTTTAAATTTTTTGAATTTTCCCCCTTATATTAATTTTCCCTTTTTAAAATTTAAATTTCCCCTTTTTTTTTAAAAATTAATTCATAATAGTTTGTTTTTTTAAACCTTTGTTATGAATTTTTAGTTTTTTTTATAAAATAAATCATACAACTTTTACTTTTCTTGTAACATTTTAAATAAAAAATAAAAAATTTAATATCCGAAAAGCATACTTGTTTTTTTCTTGATTTTGAACATTGTTGTTTTTTTACTTTTGGGTATATACTAAATTTTACTTTTTTTTGGGGAGGAAGTCCAAAGGGAAATTCCGAAGTATATATTATTAAAGTAAAAAAACCCAAGGGGTTTTTCCAGGCCCAAACGAGTCGTCCAAATTAAAATTTTCCCACTTTTAAACCTTTTTTTTTAATTTTTAGAAAATTATTTAACTAAATACACCCCTAAAGTTTTTAATTTTTAATTGTTTTACCCATTTTAAATTTTCAAATTTTAGAAAAAAAGGTTTGTTTAAAAATTTTTATTTTTTTTTACAAAGGGGAAATTTCTCTGTAAGGTCTCCTTTGGGGAAAACAATCGTAATCCTTTTCCCTCAACAAAGTTTGTAATCAAAGGTTTTCCCTGGGACTAGCAGCCAAAATCCCAAAAAAAAAAACCCCCGTCTTGTTTTTTTTTTTGGGGAAATTTTAACCCCACCCAATCCTACTAGTTGTTTTCTTTGATTGGTTAAAATTTAATGGCGATAAAAATTTTTTCCCTTACATTAGCTACGGAAATCAACCTTTTCCCAAGTATTTACTAACACCATATGGCTACCCCCGATAAAGCACCAATGCCTAGAGGGGAAAAAATTTTTTGGAGTATTTTTCCCTCCCCATTGGAAGAATTTTTTTTCCCTAAAAAAACCAGCCAAAGCTCCAAAAAATCCCCCAAATTTTACCTTGCTGGGGCATTTTGTTTTTTTTAAATTTTTTAAATTTTTAACCCCCTTTTTTTGCAAAAAGCTTTTTTTTTCGTTAATTTTGGTTTTTTTTAAAAAATAAAGGGAAATTTCCATGTAATTGTTCATGTTTTTAATCTAAAAAAATGTGGGAAATTTTTTTTATAAAAATTTTGCTAAATTTTTTCTTTTGTCCTCTTAAAGGTTTAATTTTAAATTCAATATAAAATTTTATGTGTGGTTGTTTAAAAAACCCCTGTTTTTAATTTCTCATTATATTAAATATATTTATTTTATTTAAAAAATAACAAATTCATTCCAAAAGGAGTTTTTTCAACGTTTTTCAACAATCAAATTTCGTAAACCGGTTTAGCCCCGCTGGGGAAATTTTAAATTTTTTGTTTTAAGGGAATATCTTTTGGGTCATCTGTTTGTTACTTCCTTTTTTTTATTCCAAGTTTTAAAAAAATAAACCAAATAAACTATTAAAAATTTTATTTTTTTTTAAAAACTTTCCGTAGTCTTATTATTTTTTTATAATAAAAATTAATTTTTCCCCCCCTATATTCTTGATATACTTGTGGGATTCTGTTTCTGGATTTAAAAAACCCCAAATTTCCAACTTCAAGACGACAAAAAACTCAAAAAGGAATTTTCTTTGCTGCATTAATTTAAATGTTCTAATAAATGTGGATTATGTTCTTTTGATTTTCTTTTTTCAGGGCGTTTTAAATAAACAAAAACATGTTGTGGTTTTATTACACCCCTGTTATTCCCAAAGGTTTTATTAAATTTGTTGTGTATCAGTTGATTGCGTCATCATTTCCCTAAGGGATGACCATCTTGCTTTTTTAAATTGTTTAGTAGTAATTAATCAAACCCCCAAAAATTTATTTTAAAAATTTTAAACCGGTGGAACCCATAAATAATTTTTGTTACAATTTAAATCTACCGGGTCAACAGCAATTTGCTTTTAAAAAATTTTTTTATCCTCTTTTTCGGGTGTGTGTTATTTAATTTTGGGCTGGAGGTAAAAAAATTTTTTTTCCAAAAACCCGGGAAAAAAGAATTTTTTATTTAAAGGAAGGGGGGGGTTTTTCCTCATTACCACCTTCGGGTTAAGGGGGTTTTTTTTGATGGCCCCCCCAAAAAACCCCCAATTATATTTAGCTTGGGTTTTTTCCTGGGTCTCAGCAGGATCATTTTATCTAAAAGAAAAAATTCATTTGTTCCGTTTTCTTAAAATTCTTCAATAGTTTTTAAAAAAAACCCTTTTCATTTATTTTTGTATAAATTTTTACAATTTTATAAACAATTTTTCCCTTTTGTTTAACCACTAAATGATCCCAAATTTAAAGAAGCTGCAAAATTAAATTAAAGCAAATTTTATTAAACATCTCCACCAGCAAACCCTTTAAATTTTTACCATTTGCAAGTTTATTTACTTTAAAACTTACTTTAAAATAACATTTTTTAAAACCCAAACAAAAAAATGGGCCCTTTTAAAATTAATTGGAAAAATGATATCCGTTTTTTTTTGGGGGTTTAAAATTATTTCCCCGGACAGATATTAAAGCGGAAACTTAAAGGGAAAAGGAGTTAATTCTATCTTTCACAATATTTTTTTTTTAAACATGTTATTAATTTTTATATTATTTTATTTTTTTTAAAAGGGTTAAAAAAATTTTTTTTTTATAAAATTTAACGTTAATACGGTTTTTTTTGAGCCTTTAAGTCCCGCCCCGAGCTAAAGTTTCCCCGAACCCGACAATATTCTATTTATTTCCCTTGGGAAAATCCCCTTTATTATTATTTTTATTATTAAATTTTTTTCTTGTAATTCCTTGGGAATTAAAAATTTCCCCCCGGGCGGGCAGGTTTCTTTGGGGTTGGGGTTTTTTTAACAAAAATTTTTGCTCAGCTAAAATTTTCCCCCTTCGGTTTCCCAAACCCTTTTTTTTCCACTTTCAAAATGCTTTCTTTTCCTGCTGTTTCCAAAGTTTTTTTCCCCCCGCTGTGCTAATTTTTAAAATGCCCTCCCCTTGAAACAACTTCTTTTAAATGTCAAAGGGTAACCCGTTCCGTGTAGATTTTTTTCTCCTGTGTGAGCAACAAAATAAAAAATTTTTCCTTTATTTTTTTCATAAACTTTTTTGTACATTATTTTAAAACTAAAATTTTTTTAAATTTTATAAATTTAAAATTTTTAAAAAATTTTGTTTTAATTTTAAAAACTTTTAAAAAATTGTGTAAAACTTTTTTCAACCTCATTTAAAAATTTTTATTCTACCAAAACATCTGTAATATAATTCTAATTTTAATTTTTAAATTAAATTTTTTAAATTTTAGAATACCAAACCCTTTTGGTTCTTTTTTTAAAGGGGTAAGCCTTTTTTAAATTCTGATACTTAAAGCCCCTAAAATACTTCCTGAAATTTCCATCAAAAATTAATTTCAATAAGAACAAAAATGAAGGGGGAAATTGGGATCCACAGGTTAGTTATATTTGGTGTTTTTTTTTCCCCATTCGTTTTGTCTAATTTTTTTTTTCTCAAATTTCCCAAACAAAAGTATGAAAAAATTTTTTAAATTTTCCCAAAACCAACATTAAAAATTTTCGGGAAATTTTAAAACAAAATTTAAAACTACTTTTAAAACAAATTTCCCAAAATTATTGGGGCAAATCGGAATTTCCTTTTTTCAAATTCATAATCACCATTTTCTTATTAAAAGTTTTCCCCAATATAATTATTAAAATCCCGGTTAAAAATGAAAAACCATTTGTTAAAAAATAATACGTTCCAATCCCCTTTCCCGTTTTTATAACGAAAATTTTTTTATGTCATATTCCCTCACTAAATTAGCCAAGAAAGGTTAAAAGGGTTTTAATTAAAATACCAAAACCCAAAAACATAAGGTTTTTTTTGTTACAAAATTTTTAAAAAACATAAATCGAAATTTTTAAAAAACACTCGGTTTATTTTTTTATCTTTAACTGGGTTTTAGAACCAAAAAACATTTTTTTTTCCATTTATAAATTCAAGAAAAATAATTTTTATATAACTTTTTTTGTTGTTTTTGGTTTAAAAAGGAATTTTTTTTAATAGTTCTTTAATTATTCCCCAAAAACCCCTTTTATTTTTTTGTTTTTTCATTATTATTTCCGCATCAAAAATTTAACCCCCAAATTAACTCCAAGTCTTAACCCAATTTTTTGGAAATTTCATGGAACCCTACGTCTTTAAACCTGGGCCCCTAATTACTTTTTTTTAAATTTTTATAGATCTTTTAATTTATAGGTAATCCCGGACTTTTCTGTTAATTCTTTTAAATTTTTCTTGAATGGGAAATTTAAAAGTTTTTTATTTTTGGGGGTAATTTTATTAATCAAATAATTTTAAATTTATTTATCTACTTTAGTGTTTAAAACTTTCCTTTTCCAAAATTTTATCCTTAGCAAATTTAATTTTTTTTGACCATAAAGTTTTTTTTAAGTTTATAATTAAATTACCATATTTTCCATTTTGGTTAAACTTTTATGGGTTTTTGATATTTTATTCCCCTTTTCCCAAATTTCCTTTGGGTCTTTAATAATTTTTAATAAGCGTTCCCCTTGTATTTTTTAAAATTTTCTCTATGTAATTCTAAAATTTCCCAAAATACCACTTGCAGCCGAGGTTCCGCATTTGTAAATTTAAAAATTTCATCTGGTTTTTCTTTACTTTAAATTTTTTTACAAAGAGTAAAGGCCTTTAAATTTTTTGGGGAACCCTTTTTTTTGTTTTTATCCAAATTTTCTTTATTTTTTTTTATTACAACTCTGTTAATGTTTGGCAATCCCTTTCTGAATTTTTTATTCTTTTTTCGGGGTTTTAATCTAAATTTGCTATTAAAATTTTTTGTTTAATTTTTTCGGGGGGGTTTTTTTTTTTTGTCTTTAAAAATCATCTTTTTTCATATCCAAAACCCATAATGACTTTGCGGTAATAAAATCGGGGTTTTTCTCGGAAAAAGCTTTCCAAACCCATAATCTTTCCCCCCGGGAATAAATTTTTGGGTTTGGTTTTTTTTTTCCCATGGCCCTTCCACCATTTTTAGATTTTTTATTTTTATGTATCTTAAACAGCAAAAAGTTTTGGAAGTAATGCTAATTGTTTTTTATTCCCGGTAATGCTTTTTTAATGACTTGATAAAAGTTTTTTTTTTACTTTCTATTTTTTCAGTTTAAATTTGGGGTTTAAATTTCAGTGACATATCCCGGGTTGTAGTTTTTTTTATTTTTTTTTCCATTATTTTCTTCTCTTTAAAATTTCTCACTTTTGCCCAACAATTTTTTTTTTTATTTTCATTTCATTAAGTTTTGATTGCATTTATATAATAATGGGGAAGGGTAATTAAAATAATGTAAAATAATTTTAAAAATAATGTAAGAATTGGAAAATAATTTTAAAAAATATAAATGGAATTTCCAAATTTTTGATACAAAAAGTGATAAAAAACCAATAACTTTAAAAAAATTTTTTCCTTTTATGCCCGATTTTAGGTTTTTTAGATTTTTAAAATTGGAAACCTGGGGTCTGGGAAAAAAACAAATACATTTAAAGCAAACCCTTTGAAAAAACCCCTTAAAAAATTTTAAAAAATTAAAATTATATCTAAAAAACTTAGAAAATCTAAATATCAAGATTTAATTAACAAATTAAGTCAAATTGCAAAAAAAAAAATTAAAAGTAGATCCCAAATGAAAAACTTGAATATTCAGCTGTCCCAACCCCAAATTTTAACCGGGGGAGGGAATTTTTGAAAACAGAAAAAAAAAAAAGTAGTAAATATTGATGATTTTGTTTGTTTAAGGGAAAAAAAGGGTTTTAAAATGAAATAACAAAAAAACTTTATTTAGGCCCCTTTACAAAAATGGGTTTTTTTATTTATTTAAGTCAGTCTTTTTTTATAAAACACCAAAAAATATTTGAAAAATTAACCCGTTCACATTATATTTTTTTAAAAAATCCAGAAAAAAATGGGGAAAAAAATAGGATTGGGGGAAAGAACAAAATTTTAGTTTGTGATACTTTTTCAAGTAACAAATCAAAAACATGATTTTTTATATATTGCAAAACCCAAAGGGAATTTTTTTTAAAAAAAAAAATTTACTGGTAATATATAATAATTATATAATGGGAAATTTTTTTTAAAGACTAAAACCAAAAAAGTGAAACCCGAAGTATTTAAATTAAAAATTAAATTTTTATATTTTATTTAAAGGGTTAGCTCTAAAAAAAAATTTAAAAAGGGTTTTAAAAAAGGGACCCGGAAAACGTTAAACTTCCAGAAATAAGGAAAATTGAAACAAAAATGAACAAGCTTTTGATTTGGGGAGGTAATTTAAATAAACAACCAGGGAAAACCAGATAAAACCCCAAAATTTCAGTTTCAAAACCCTTTTATGTTTTTTTAAAAAAAAAAAATTTAAAAAATTTTAATAGATGACTTTAAAAACTTGAAGACATTTAAAGGGGAATTTTATAAAAAAAGGGCCCTTGAAAAAAAGGAAAGGGAAAGGGAAAAATTGAAGAAAATTTAAAAAAAAGATTTAAAAAAGAATTCATTAAATTTAAATTTAAACAATTACAAGGGAAAATTTAAGAAGAAATTTAAAAAACTATGGTTATTCTATTAAAAAAACCCGGGAAAAGAAACTGATTTGACGGGTGGACAAAATAAAAAGGGAAAATTTTGGGTTAATTTTTTAAAAATTTTTTTCACCCAAAAACAAGAATTAAAAGAAGTATGATTAAACATGAAGAACTTTAAAAAACAAGATTATTGAAGTTGGGGAAAATTGTTACAAAATATGTATCATTTGAAAAACAGAACAGAAAAAAAAATAAAATTTAAAAAACCCGAAAAAATGGAAAAAAAAGGGAAAAAATTTATTAAATTAATTTAAAAAAAAAGGCAGAATATAAATTGATTGGAAAAAAAACAGCTTCCCCCCAAAGAGGGGGAAAGACCAAAGATACAGCATTAAATAACCTTTAAAAAAAAAATTAATTCCCAAAAAAAGATGATTTAAAAAACAAATTTCGAAATTGGATTAGTATTGTTGACAACCGTTTTAAAATTTAAAATTGCAGATTTAAATAATATTACAAAAAAATTACAAAATTTAATTTTTAAAGAATTTAATGCTAAAAATTTTAAGAACCTAAAAAAGAAATGGCCTTTTTAGTTGAAAAAATCAGTTTTAAAAAAGGGAGTTAAATTTCGGCTAATATGAAGCAATTAAAATTAATAATCAGCTAGAAAAATTGAGAAAACAAATTGGAAAAATGATTAATAATTTTTCGAGGGAAAATCACAAATAAAGTACGAAGAGTTAAGTAAACTTAAAGGTTTATTACAAAAAATATTAATGAAAATTTAATGATGAATTTAATTTATTTAAATTAAAAAAAAAAACAAAAGATTTAGACTCTGTAGTTAAAATAAACGGATAAAACAAGGAGAAAAATCAAACTGCAAATTTCCCAAGTAATTTTTGCTAATACAAAAGGGTAACCGCTAATGTCGGGAAAAAATTCCCCTAATACCCAAAAAAATTACAAAAGTAAAAAAGTTTTCTTAAAACAAAAAAAACACAATTACTAGAAAAAGAATAAATGTTGACAATTTTTTTCTGCTTTTTGAATTTGCCCCCAACAAAACGGGCTTTAGGAAATTTTGCTGAAATAAATTTTTAAAAAATTTTAAAAAAAAAAAAAAAAATAAAAAAAAGAATTGGAAAAAGAAAAGGAAAAAGAAAAATAGAAAAAGTGAGACATGAAGGGTTTTTCTTTGAATACTATAATAAAGTTTTAATTTTATTACAAAAAAAGAAAAAAAAAAGTTAACCGTGGGGGTTGGGCCCGGATATATTCCCAAAATATGAAAAAATGACCGGGGTTTAACTATTTTTTAAAAGCATTTTAATTTTTTCCTGGAATTTTGTTTTTTTTATAAAGGGTTTTTTTTAAAAAAAAACCCCAAAAAATAAATTAATTTTCACAAGATGTGCTTTTTAAGGGGGTTTTGTTTTAAGTCGAAAAACTGGAATTTATTTTAAAAAGATATTAATATTTTAAATTTAAAGGGGGCCAGGCCCATAGGGAACCGGATTTTAAAACCCAAATTTAAAAACCCAAAAATTCCCCTTTTAATTTTTTTGGTGGTTGGGGATTATTCCCCAAATTTTTTTTATTGAAAAATTTGAAATTAAATACAAAAGCCCAGGGGGTTTGGAAATGATCAGTTAAAAAATCTTGTATAGAAAAAAATTTAAAAATTTTTCTAAAACAAGGGGGCAGTGATTAAAATTCATCCTTTTGGGCGATTCAAAAAACTACAGAAGTAAAAATTTTCCCCTTTTTTACGGAAGGTTTCATTTAAATTTTACATATCGGATGAACCGGGATCTTATGATGGAAACAAAATTTTGGGTTAAAAGTTTTTTTTAATTTTTTTTAAAGGTTTTTTTTTAAATTTTCAAAGGGGGAAACCCCAAAATATGATTGCTAATTAAAAAAAAGAATCAAAAAGGGTTTTTAAAAACAACTCCCCAAAATTTTTGTTTTTTCTTTAAAAAATGCCCAAATTTTTTAAACGTTTTGTTTAACTTTAAAAATTATTGGAATTTTTTAAAAAAACACCGGGGTCACCAAATTACAAAGCTATAATCTATCGGGTTTTAAAAAGGGGTTTTAAAAAAATTTTTTTTGAAAAAACCCAGCCCCGGAATTCTCCCAAAAAACTGGTTTTTTAACAAAAAAACGGGCACTAGGGCGTCTGCGAAAAAGTTCTATTTTAAAAGGGGGTTAAGTGGGAAAAAGGAAAATTAACCCTTCCCCTAAATTCCCCAATCCCGTTTTTGTTTTAACAAAAACCGAATTTAAAATTTAAAATGAACAATTTAAAAAAATTTTTCCCAAACGGGGATTAAGGGTACCCCAAATTTTGTATTTTAAGGTTTTTGGGTTTTAAAAATTAAAGTTCCCCTTATAAATAAAGGGGGTCAGGAGGGGGGGGGCCCGTGGGGGTTCAGATGTTGAGGGCCCAAAAACGGTAATTCTTAAAACTTTCTTTTATTCCCCGCGTCAAAGGGGTTTTGGGGACAAACAGTTAAAAATCATTCATATAAACTTTAAATTTTTTGTAAAAACAAACAATTTAAATACATTTTAAAATTAATTTAATAATGGTAAAATTAAAAAACATTATTTAAAAATCATTCAACTGTTAAAAAGATTTGAAAATGTTTTTTTTAAAAAAAAAACAAAACCCCTTTCAAGGGCAATCACTTTGTTTAGGGGAAAAAGGCCCTAAAAGGACGGCCGTTTCAAGAAAAAGAAAAAAAATGAATTAAAGTAGACATTTTTTTAAACTAAAATTTCATTGACAAATGTTTTAAATAAAAACAAATTAAAAAAGCTTTTTAATATATGTAGGGGGTTTTTTAAACTGAAGGAATTTAAAATTGTTATAGAAAAATTTTTGTGGCCCTAGGTTTTTAACTAAAAAAAAATTTAGCTTTTACAATTTTGGGGTTTGGGGGGAAATTTTTTTAATATAAATATTCGCTTGGCCCTTTTAGTAAATTATAACCCGGAAAAAAAAAGTTTTAAAAAACTTTCAGCAAATCAATTTTTTAAAACCCCCCATTGTTCAAAATCTTTTACTCCAAAAAACCTTTTTTTAAAGTATCTAATTTTCTATTCCTTTATCTTTGAACTTTTTTTAAGGGTTCCTTAAAAAGTGTTATTTTTGGGTTTTTTTGGAAAAAAAAAAAGAGTTATTAATTAAAAATTTGTTAAAAATCTATGTTAAATTTAAATCAATTTTCGGGGAAACAAAAAATTTTAAAATTGATGGGGAAAAAATAATTTCATACTAAGTTTTTAAAAAATTTTAGTTTTTTCTTTATTAAGGGAAATTTTAAAAAATTTATTTTTTCCCTAAACACGCGACCCGGAACCAAACCCAAAAAAAAAACAAAAAACTCACTTTTGGCCTTTTGGTTTCTTTTTAAAAAATTGGGTTTAAAATAAGCAAACAATATTTTTTAAAAATCTTCTATACTTTTTTTTTCTGGAATTGTTGGGGGGAACAAAAATGAACCCCTTACCCTGCTTCAGCTTATTATCAAATTTCTCTATCATTCAGAATATGTACAGTACTGTTTTCACCGGAAAGATTAATTTCAAATTTAGAGTCTAAAATTTAACAGTATCGGACATGTTGCAGGTTAGTAATGATTTGCACTGGTTAGAAATTGTTGCTGTAATACAGGATAAGAATTATTGACTGTATAAAACAAATAACCTTTTTGTAAAAAAAACAAAACTTAAGGAAAGGAAACTTAACTAAACAGAAATTACTCCGGATGAGCAGATGAATATTTGGTTATGCACACCCGTTCAAGAGGTACGCATACAACCCGATGGTGCTGTACTTATAGAGGTTATAGATGACGAACGCTTTGTCATTTCACTCAGTGTCACACATAACTCAGAGTGAAGCATTTTCACCAATCAGCGCCACTCTTACAAAATCTCTCATTATGGCTGAAAATACCGAGAAAACCTTACCAAGCAATCCGATTGGTACATTATTCAGGCCGCATAAGGTCATACGAGGTCATAAAATCATGCTTAAAACGGCACGCCGAAAAAATAGACAATAATTCGCGATTATATTTTATTTCTGCAGTCAATGTGTTGTAACTGCCCACGATATTGTCCAGCTTTTATACAGAAGATACAGCTTGAAAACTTTCTGGTCATGATAAAGATGTCATAAAATAATATTCAAAATGCCAATCAGACTACTCACACGCGTCTTAATTTGTTTGATGAGTCTGGACACTGACTTAAATTTTAGGCCCAAACAGCTCAAATGCTAGGTCCAGACAGTTTTTATGATTGTCAAATTTGTTTTACATTGCCACAAGGGGTTTCTTATGACTTTTATTTGACCAGTAGGCTTAATTTATTTGCTTTGAGTATACTATTATGTGAATTTCGCAATATGGTCATTGTACCATATAAGATACAATAAATCTCATCTATTTACAATGATCCAAAGTTTGAAATTCTCTTTTTCTTTTGCTATTATGGATTTTAGAAAATATCAATATCTATATACTGTTGTATAGACTTATACAACTAATTCTAGGTCTTTATATATACTATCAAAGCACTTTTTAAAATTAATGAAGACACAATAAATGCGTTTGTTTTCATTTACATACTTTTGAACTAAAGTTAACAGAACAGACACTACATCAACTGTCGATTTACCTTTTCTAAAACCAAACTGTGCATCAGATATAATATTATTATTTTCACAATATGTCATTATCCTTTTATTTAAAATTGTTGTAAATAATTTCGACAAGCAGCTAACCAATGTAATTCCTCTATAATTATTGACATCGCTTTTATTGCCCTTTTTATGTAATGGTACAATTACGCCTTCAGTCCACATTTCAGGAAAATGTCCGCTATCTTGAAAGTAATTGAATATATCACACAAATGTAATGACTAAATATCAATAGATTCTAATAAATATTCATTTAATAATAAATCAATACCAGGTGATTTACCTCTCTTTAGTGTCTGAACAGAATCCAATATTACAGTTATAAATAGGTCTATCTAGAAACTCATCAGATCCACTCAAATCATTGAAATCGTAATTTGTTGAAAAACATTCTGCTTCTTCATTTTTTTGGCCTTAAATATGTCATCTCCAAGTTGGGAAAAATATTTTAAAAAAGTGTCTAAACTTATATTATGCTGAGATTTACTCTTACTGGTAATATACTTCCAAAACTCCTTCGGACTTGAATACCGTAAATTTTCAATACGGGCTATATTTTTCTATTCGTATTTTCTTCGCTTCTGTTTAACACTCCTTTTATATTCATTTTTCATAGTAGCAAATTGCTCCCTATTATAATTCGTTTTATTCCTATTGAAGCTATTCAATGCATTAATATATACTTGTCTTGCTTGTATGCATTCATAATCAAACCAGTTCTTTATTTGCAGAAATAGATACATCAATAAACTTTCGAGTTTTGTGACTTGCATGTTTTTGCTAAACAAAGGACCAGCAACATCATGTATAATAGAGGTAAATCCATTGGTAATGCTATCAATGCATGTACTATCATTTAAATCAACATCTCTTGTCGTATTTAATTCCGTCAGTTTCGATATAAGGCCAGACCGAAAATCATTTCTCAAATCTTGTGACCATGTGTGTTTAACATACGTCTCATTTTCTTCCGTATAATTATCATTACATAAAACGTTACAAAATAAAGAGAACGTTAAAGCCCTGCTACCGTTCTACCTTTTAACCTTGAATTGTCACTGAAAAAAGCATGAAAATCCTGACTATGAACAGTGACGCCTGTCAAATTAGAGTCTGTCTTATATAAAATTCTATATGAAATACCTGTGGTTTTGCATGCTAAAGTTTGGCACGTGGCCATTAACTGTTACCTATTGTAATCATTGGTTGCATAGACACAAAATAATTTGAATAGCCGGGGAGCAGGGCTTTAATGGACTACGATCACTCCATTCGTTAAAATCATGTACCGTAAATTCGTTTATTTTTATAAAATTACATTAATTTGTTAACAAATAATCTATGACTGACGACCCTTGTCTAGACGCATAGGTAAAAGAACCGTTACAATGATCATTGCCTAAACGCCCATTCACAATCCGCAAATTTGTAGATTTACAACGATCTAATAGTTTAATCCCAAATGCATTACAGTATCTCTGGAATATAATCATCAACATCTATGACATCGTTATACATATCACAAGTAATATAATCGTTTCTTAGGCCTACCCGACTATTCCAGTCTCCAATTATATACAGTGACCCATAACTTTCAAAATCAAACACATCGTTTTGAATTAGATCAAATAGATCTATATTACATATATTGTAAGCTGGCGAATCTTCGCACCACAGATAAACTGCACACAGATAAATGTCATTTTCAACACGAAAGAAATTTTTATCTAACTTAATAACAGTATCATTATGGTGACGGACAATCTGTATACCATCTTTCAAAGAGTCTTTGTAATAAATAGCTGTTTCCCCACTAGCACGCTTAGAATTACGATGCCGAACACAAATGTTAAAAAAAAAACTTCTTTCGTGGATTCTACCTACAATTTATGATATACTTTCAATATAAACGCCAAAGGTGATATATTATTCGGGCTGATGACAAAGCTGACATGTGAAAAAGTATGTTCCATCCATCTGTTAAACACAACAACTTTTATACTTATTAACTTAAAACAAAACTAATCGCGGTTTTCAAATCTTGAATGTTTGATATTCAAATGTAATTTAGAACTTTTCGTTTTTAGAAATCTTCAATTATTAAAATTGCATATTTTCTATCCTAATTTGTTTCATGTTACCTATTCCTTCTTTTTTCCTTTTGGACTATTGCCCTTGTTTTGGAAAACTCATTGTAATATACACTTAGCTTATTATAAGCAATGCACATTTCGCTGACAATTCGTCATATTCTTCTCCTGCATCATCCCAATCGCGACATCTTTCATATTCTTCTAGTTCATCTTCCAAATCTCAACTTATTTCATATTCTTCTCGTTCATCTTGGAATGCGGCATGGCATGGGAATCCATGTGACCGTGGAGACTCATGACGTGCTGGATATCCCTAGCCGCGGCCTGGGGTGCGTGCTCCCGGAACTTTGGACAGTACCGCGTTATTTCGCACCTATCCTACAACTGTCAACTGTAATTAAGTAATTTAATTGAGACAAAGCACATGCCGACTGAAATACTATTTTCAAGCACATGTCTGCACTAGCTCTTTGAAGATGTGCCAGTTTAGCTTCTCAATGACAGCTGAAGCCCAGCACAGCATTGTCACCCATGTGCTTTGTGCGTTCGTTACAAAGTATTTAAAATAATGAACATAATAATGTTTCTAATCAACTCACTAACGCATCTTTAGACATCCAATGATACTCCCATCTGTATTATTATTAATCCACAATGATTGAATATTATTACAATCCTCACTTCTAACAAAACAAATACCAGGTAACCTTTTCACTGTCAGTGCACATACTTTTGCATACTTTTACCAAGCGAACCAATCAGTTGCGAGAACGTACCGATAAACACGCCCATGTGTAGTCATTCGCACATTTAACAGCTTTGACCCAGTGATCGAGTCAATACACATTGTCACGTGACATGTGTACTTAGTTAAATATAGTCTGTTTCAAAAGTTATAGTTTCCCTTTCCCGCTGCCGAAATGCTCCAAATAGACCATAATCATAAAAATAGTATTTGTTTTGCGTGTAGGACTGGGATGGGGCTGGAGACACATTCGCAGTACTGTAAAATACTTATTTGCTGTAGTGTGGATGCGCCCTTACCCCCAAAACAGTCCAATCAGTGAAAATGTAATTCTACTTCCTAGCATATTTTAGAATTGAAATTAATAACACCATGCCACGTATAATTGTATTGTATTTAGAGCAACTGTTCGCTCATACGTCATGTAATATGATTTGAGATGAAATAAAGTGTTGTCTATGTCTATGTCCTAGTCGCGACTTCTTTCATAGTCTTCCCGTTCATCTTCCAAATCGTAACTTCTTACCTTTTCTGCTGATGCAACAATACAAATAAAAATTCTCCATAAAAGTTTCTTCACTTTTATATTCCGCGAAATCATCAGATGTATCGGAACCTTCAGATGTATCGTAGCCTTCATATGTATCGTAACCTTCAGATGTATCGTAACCTTCACATGTATCGTAACCTTCAGATGTATCGTAATCTTCAGATGTATCGTAACCTTCAGATGTATCGTAATCTTCAGATGTATCGTAACCTTCAGATGTATCGTAACCTTCAGATGTATCGGAATCTTCAGTTGAAAATTTTCGATTAAACAATGCTTCCACATTCACAGCTTTGACGTATTTTGCTGGAATTAAACCCTTAATTAAAACTTCTTCGTATTTCCTAGCATAGTTTTGCAATTTTTTATTTCCCTCTAAATAGCTCATGCGGACTTTTTCATCTGATAGATCGATGATTTCAACGTCCTCGGTTTTTAATGCTTCTCTATTAATCCTAACGACTGTCATTTTTTTCATTATTTCAGTATCTGTTGGTTTTTCTCCTTTCGCCTTTTCTTTGGGGTTTTTTCTGTCATTTTTGACTTGCTTGTTGTATTTTGATTTTTTATTCGTTTCTTTCTTATCGTCCTTTGCTACCTCTTTTGACTTTTTCTCCTCTTTCCGCTTCTTTAACGTTTGTGAACGCCTTACTGCAAGCAAACAGAAGGCTCTTATTGCATCCTTTGATGCTGTCGTAGAGATAAATGGCGATTCCTTCAAACCGTTCACGTGAGAAGATACTTCTGCTTTAGCTGCGTTAGGAAAGCGAGCAGACAACCCTTTTTTGTAGTCCTCGTCATCTCTAAGAAGTCGATATAAACATGTTTTAAAAGGCATGTCTAGTTGATTGTCCTGAAGTAGTAAAGTAACTTACTTTTTATTCTTATATATTTTTGATGGCACTTTAAGTTTATGAAATCTTGCACAGACAATTAAGCACATGTACTCTGATTCCACGCAAGTAATTATCAATTTTCAAATATCAATCAGGCAAATGAATAAGGCGTATTGTCTTCTTAAAAAAATTCACGTAGGATACTGCTATGCTCCAAGATCGAACTCCCAATATCTCAAATGGTAGCCGTGTGTTCTACTTACAGCGCCAACTGAGCTGATTTAAACAATAAAAACCAACAAGATAGCATCAAAGTAACTGTTCTATCATAAAGAGTAAGTAATAAATTGATAAAAAAGCTAAAACTGCTTTTAAAATATCCTACTTACACAATATATCGTGTATGGTATCCATTAACTTTGTAGATAAAATATATTATAAAGACTCAAGTTTCCTTATCGGCACCCTCTTCAAAAAATAATATATGAAATACATTTTACACTTTGTCATCCGACTTAAAGCACCAATACATGTTTCATCAGCTGAGCTGTATAATAATTGTTTGTTGAGAGCATTTTCTTTTGTTAATGTTTTGTTTTCACTCTAGAAGAGGTACGTTGCAATGTGTCATGTGTCATGTCTCATGTCTCAATGATATGTTACAATGTCTCAACAATAACATTTGAAAATATTTCAACGACAGTTGCTACGTATACAGTGATTCTGATGCTCTATCACTTTGGAAAATTGAACATAGTAAATACGAACAAAATAAGGTGTTTGACCCTTGTCCATCTTTCAATTTGAACAGTGCCATTAACTGCCTGAAGGTGTGCTTATCAAAATAATACTGACTGAAAAGCGAACACTGCAGATCTTGAAAACTTCAGTCTGAAAGGTCCGCACGGGTGTGCAGGTTGGTCATGATCTACACTGGTCGCCAAGGCAGTATCAATTGTGTCCAGCATGATAAGGATTAAGCTAATAAAGTCTTGTTATGCTTGAAACTGAAAAGGGATACTGATTTACATAGGAGGGAACATTTCAAGGACAGTAATGCGTGAAATTAATCAAACTAACAGAGTAATATCACAATAACTCCTTTAATGTTTTATATATGTGTGATTTTTCTGCTTGGTTTTATTTCTGTATTTTTGCATTCATTATTTATGTTTAGTTAATTCTTATTTCAATCTTATTTTAGATTTGTATTTCTGTAAAGCACTTTTGATCTAACCTACCCTGCGGCCGGCTGGACGAATAGCCGCCGTTGTGTTGACTACACGTAGTGATTTGACTGATACTTTATTGAAATTTTTTACTTATGTTATCACCAAATAACCCTAAACTTTCTTTTAAATATTCAGAATTGGCCGATGATAATAAAACAAGAGGGCCATGAAGGCCCTGTATCGCTCACCTGACCTATTGACCTAAAGATCATCAAGATTAACATTCTGATCAAGTTTCATTAAGATATAGTCATAAACGTGGCCTCTAAAATGTTTACTAGCTTTTCCTTTGATTTGACCCGGTGACCTAGTTTTTGATCCGGCATGACCCAGATTCAAACTTGACCTAGAGAGCATCAAGTTTAACATTAGGACTAAGTTTCATGACGATACAGTCATAAATATGGCCTCTAGCTTGTTAACAAGCTTTTCCTTTGATTTGACCTGGTGGCCTAGTTTTTAACCCCACCTAACCCAGATTTAAACTTGAGCTATAGATCATCAAGATTAACATTTTGACCACGTTTCATCAAGATATGGTCATAAATGTGGCCTCTACAGTGTAAACTATCTTTTCCTTTGATTTGACCAGGAGACCTAGTTTTTAATTCTACATGACTCAAATTAAAACTGGACCTTAAGATAATCAATATTAACATTCTGACTAAGTTTCATAAAGATATAGTCATAAATGTGACCTCTACAGTGTTAACAAGCTTTTCCTTTGATTTGATCTGATGACCTAGTTTTTGACCCTAGATAACCCAATATCAAATTCCTGCAAGCCTTTATTGAGGGCAACATTCTGACCAAATTCCATTAAGATTAGACTAAAAATGTGGCCTCTAGAGTGTTAACAAGCTTTTCCTTAGATTTGACCTGGTGATCTAGCTTTTTACCCAGATAACCAAATATCAAACTCGTCTAAGATTTTATTAAGGGTAACATTCTAACCAAGTTTCATTAAGAATGGGCCAAAACTGTGACCTTTAGGGTGTTAACAAGGTTTTCCTTTGATTTGACCTGATGACCTAGTTTTTAACCCCAGATAATCAAATATCAAACTTGTCCAAGATTTTATTGAGGGTAACATTTTGACCTAATTTCATATGGGCCAAAATTGTGACCTCTAGGGTGTTAACAAGGTTTTCCTTTGATTTGACCTTGTGACCTAGTTTTTGACTTCAGATGACTCAATATCGAACTCGTCCAAGATTTTATTAAGGGTAACATTCTAACCAAGTTTCATTAAGATTGGGCCAAACAAGTGACCTCTAAAGTGTTAACAGTCAAATTGTTTACGACGGACGGACGAACGCACGGACGGACGACGACGGACACAGGGCTATCACAAAAGCTCATTTTTGAGCACTTCGTGCTCAGGTGAGCTAAAAATCGTCCAGCCGCAGGGTACTTGTGCTTTTGACATGTACGTACACATAGAAAGAGAGTCGCACCGACACGATTAAGGTCATAAGGCGACTTTTCCAGTTTTTAATGGTGAAGGAAGACCCAGAGTGTCCCTCCGAGCATCATTTCATTACAGATGAACAGCGGGACAGTAGAATCATCGACGTTCCATAAGCCAGTTGGATAGCTTCCTCACATGAAAATTCTACACCAAAAGCGAGGTTTCGATCCCACATCGTTGACCGGCAAGTGATTCGTAGTCAGTCTGAGAGACATTAACCACTTGACCATAGAAACCCCCGAAAACTACCCCTACACACATACACACCTCGAGTCCTTTATAAATGTAATGACAAGCGCGTAGCTACCTTTACGCAAATACACAGCTGCGTAGTGAAAATCTGGCTACCATACACAATTAATTGGCTAGTGTCATGCAACGGATGGCTTCATACACTATCATTGCTTACTTCATATTGTGTCTGAAGTATAGTAAACTCCGGTTTTAGCGAACTCATCGGGACAAGCAAGTGCGTTTTCGTTATATCCTGAGTTTGTAATAAAAATATAGCGAACCTGTTTCTTAAAGATATTATTTGTATAGCCAGTTTGATTTATAATTAATATGATTAACTGATTTAACGTGCATTGAAATTCACATATTGTGTTTGTAGTTTTATAACAATTAAGGTACAGTTTTGCAATTTATCTCATAATCCTACTATCTGATTGCTTATTTTGTAATAATCCTGACCATGTGAAATATTACAATCATACATTGTCTAGAAGAAAATTTCTATAACAAAATTATAATACAGTGTTAACCATTAATAAAATGCTGGTTGAGAAATCGGAAAAAATACATTTTCAAGGCTAAAAGCTTTTGAATATGACTTTTTGTATAACACTGCAGACGTAATTTGTCTCGCATAATATTTACTTTATCTTGAGCTGAGCGCGAAACTATTGTAACGTTATATAAATAAAATAATAAGATATAATAGCTTCACGCTCAGCCTTTGATATCATAGATATATGTTACTATTGTACTTAAGTGTATGAAATTATCAATTATTATTCCATAGAAAATAAAATTCAATAGAAATCCATTCATTGCACCTAGATAAATCTTAAGCTATTGAAACCGGTACAAGTCATACGATATTACAGTATTTGACAACCAATTCACAGTGAGATAGATATGTCTTTCTATATAATTGGTGATTTAATATTTTCAATGCGTATTACGTACCTAAATTACATGTATAATATTTCGAAAGACCTTAAACAACATTTTTAAAAAACATCAAAACAAGATTTCAGTGTTTTTTTAGATGTCGTTTAGATAATATTATATCAACAATCCCGTTACGTTTAAATATTTGTTTTATGATTCAATATTGTTGGTACGAAATCTACCCAAAGCTAATGTTAAAGCCTGAAATTTTCATAGTTTCGCACTTCGCCATTGTGATCTCGCGCTTCGTCTTTCTCGCTTCTCTGTCATGGGAAGACGATACCCGAAATGCGAGATGAAAATGACAAAGCACGAAATGGACTTTTTTATTTTTTTTTTTTCGAAATTTTTAGCTTCACCATCATGATTTCATGATACACACATCTCTTGTCATCCAATCATAGTGATGTTCTGAAAGTGTGTTACCATCAACCATCTGTTTTGAATACTGCACACATATAACATGGATCAATGAACCACAAATTGCACGTGCAATATTGCACGCATATCTAGTAAAATAATACACTTTATATAAAGATTAAGAACGAATAAGGTTTTATACCTCTGCGTACTATGAAGAATGCCGTAGCTACGCGCCTGAATGATATAGTAATTAATAATGATATTTCAAGTAATATTTATTATTATAATTATTATTATTATTATTGATCGATTGATTAATTGTACAAATATTTAAACAAATACTTTTAAAAGATACTTACGTCTTTTACTTTCATAACCTGACAGTAAGAATGGTTCTTTGAAAACGAAAGAAGAAGTTTAATTTGCATGATTACACAAAACCTTGTAAAATGTTTGTATTGGTAGTGCCTTGACGATTTATGCTTGTTTCAGCTTTATGTTTACCAAGTGAAAAATCAAGGGCTTGGGAAGACTGCTGGAGGCGGGTTTTGGCAGATCTCTTTCCTGTTATATTTCACTGACTTTAGATTTAATGCTACTCGTTGACACATCAGATGATGCAGAGAATGACTGCATTTACAGATTGTCTGTTAACAAAAGCAATTGCATTAAACCTTTCAGAGGACAAGTTTTATCTCAAGAAAAGAAACGAACAGATTAAACGCTGAAGATAAAATTAGTAACAAAACCAACCCTAAAAGTAATTATCCACTCCTCCACAAATGTATGAAAATCGCACTTACAGGCATATTTGTGCTATTATTGATAACACACTAATGAATAATTATTGTGCCATCAAATTACAATATTAAAGGCGTACGCTAGAATTCCCTATATATGAGATGGGCGAAAATTTTCCCAATAACAGAATTTCTTTAAACTTTGGATATTGATGGACAATCACCTAAGAAACAAAAAGATGCAATAAAAATCATAGGTCACCGGATTCGAAAAAGAGTTATCTGCCCTTGAAAACGTCATTTTTGGGAGAAATGCCATTTTCAAGTGCAGATAACTCTTTTTCAATCCCGGTGACCTATGATTTTTATTGCATTTTTGTGTTTCTTAGATGATTGTCCTTCAATATCCAAAGTTTGAAGAAATTCTGTTTTTGGGAAAATTTTCGCACCAAATTCTAGCATACGTCCTTAAGTAACAAGTCGAACACCAAATGTTTATATATTACCATGAAACATCAGCACATCTATTAGGGGAAGTGGAACTAAAATACAAACTTCAAGTAGGCATCAAATATTTTAGATGTAAGTGCAGCTAATTGCATGAAAGTACATACTCCGAAAAAAATAATCAAAATATCATTTTCTGAAAAAGAGTTATATGAGGTAAAAAAAAAGATCCTGGGTAAATTGCTCAGAAAAAAATGGAGACAACTCCGCTTATACATTATTGCAGGCTTATATCGTTTTCTTGCGAACGACAAGAAGAAGAAAGAAGAAGAAGAAGATATCGTTTTCTCCTGGGTCAAGTGACGAAGGGGTTCTGGTTTAAACGCAATATTTGGTATCGAAACCGCTCCTAAAAATAAAAAATCTCCGATTAAGGGTCTTAAAATCTTGAAAATTCAAACTATTCTTGTCAATATATCTCTAACGTTACCATTGATAGGATTTCAGATTATTGTGACGAAATGTTGGACACATGGCTATATCCCTTTCTGTTAAAAGTTCAAATAAAGTAGTCCAAAACTAATCGGGATTCGAGACAAAGTGGTTCTGCAATCTGTGAAAAGATCCATTGGAAGCATAAAACTTAACCATGCAACATAATAGCAGACGCGGCATGATCGAGTCTGTTCATGAAAGGTAAACTTAGCAACGCCCCTCAAGCCACCTAGGAACGACCCTATTACAAATGTATCTATAGTAAAAATGGATGTACTCCATGATCCTAATAGACTAGAAAATATAATCACACTGAGTCCGAGTTCATTTCAGACTTACATAGAAATTTAAGAATGTCATTATACATGTATGGATGGTGCTCCTAAAGGCGATATTGGAACACCTGTCAAACTTTATAGTATTTTTTATTTCTATGTCAATAAACTTGTATTCTGTTAAAAACAAAACCCAAAAAAGAGTTCCAAAATATTAAATGAAACACTACAAACATCCCAACTGCTTCGTCCTTCCATCATATTCTTTATTGGCTTTCCCCCTTTCTGCTCTTAGATCATCGATTTCCTTTGATACCTTCACTTCATTCTCGTCTAACGCATTCTTGGCTTCAAACTTCAACTTTTGAAATTCCTCGGTCATTTTCTCCCGGGTTTGTTTCAGTTGCTGCAAAGAAACCAGAACGAGGTTGCCGGTGCTCTTTATTCCCTTTTCCATCTTGCCTACATTAAATTCCACTTTAACCATTTTCTCCAACCGTTGTTCTTCATAAGCAAATTTAGAACAAACTGGTTCAGAAACAGCCGGTGGTAAGATTAAACAGGAAAAAAAAGTGAAAGTATCGTTTCCATGTTGAAATGGGTACAGGTTTAACTTTCGATGTTGCAGGCTGTAAAGTGCAAGCAGAAATGAAAGAAACACGTACCAGTTTATGAATTTAAACCGAAGAAAAGATGTTTAGTATATTAACATATTTGTTGATCCCAACGGGTCTTGCTTTAAAGATGTTTCCATTTTACCCGAGTACGCGATTTCTGGAAATAACATGAGGCAAGGAAGCTATCTGCATCCGTAATGTATAGACCATACACCCGTTCCCATTAAAATCAACTGTCTAATTAATCATTTTCTTTGAGCATTTTCCTATATTTCTTCGATCCCCTAATTTGCTGGAATCATAACAATGGAAATTACGTAGGAATTGTACAAATATTAAATGTATTAAAATTAATTTATTAATTAAATTAAATTAAATTATTATTAAATAAATAAATAAACAATTGACCTCGAATACAACATTTTTTGGTTAATACGAAATATTATCAAAAAATTTAGACATAGCGAAAGAAAATTAGTGTTGGTTGAATACTATAAACGTTTCGAAAGCGACCTACGGCGATCAGTAATTGTACCTCTTAAAAATATAACCACCGACTGCTGTAAATTGTTAGTTATATTTTTACTTTTATTTGTCTCACAGGCACAACTTTTCTTTGAAAATATCGTCGTAAAACAGAAAGGAGAAATACAGACCTAATTCTTGTTCCTTGCAGGTAGTCCGACGTTACGTCAACCGTACCGTGTTTTATCAAAAGTAAGTAAAACACATATTAGAACTAACTTATAAATTTAACGCTGATACAAACTAAGGTATGCAGTTTCGTAAGCAGCAAAATACAACATATATTTAGGGTATGCAAACATTCCGAATTTCCAAACACATGACGATCCACATATTACTGTAGTTACTTATGTATCAAAGTTCCAGAAAACATGTTCCATCGGTCGGTGTCCTGTTCAATCAGTATTTCTCCTGTGGCCGCATTCCAGCTTTTTACTGAAGCCGTCTGACTAGCTTTCAAAACAGCCGTTGTTTCGATGTTAAAACAAATGAAATCTTTTACTCCATTTCCCCAGTATCTGCTCATAGCATATACAATATTTTCAATATAGATTCCGAATGTAATATGTTTTCCCGACTGGAGACACAGATGACTTGTAAAAAGATATGTTCCATCTATAGGAGCTGTAAATATCCCTGTAGTGTTGTCATAGACGTTTCCAATGTTTACAGTGTTCTTGGTGAACACAATCACTGCATTGTCGTCTGGGTCAAGTGAGGAAGGGGTTCTGGCTTTAAATGAATATTTGGTACCACAGCTGCCTCTTAAAAAGAAAAAGAAAATAAAAAATTGACTTTATCGAATTCAAGGCATATATTTGTTTCACCTAGTTTCAAACCACTATTAAGAACTTGACATCAACTGCCCTCTTTGACATTTACGTGGATTTCAAACATTTACCCCGTATGAAATAAGGGAATACCATGTTCTTATTTGCCACCCTCTGCTGTAATTGATGATATTTGATAGAAAATGTACACCAACGGTCTGTCTGACTTAAATACTTTATGTGGAATCTAAAGAATATCTTAAAATTGAAGTATACTAGAAGTTAGTCTATGTCTACATCTTTCCTTTTATGTGCATTTCTAAAGTAATTCAGTTTCTATTCAACATATGACCAAAGCATTCACGTTGTATATCGTCCGATATACCATGGTGTGGAATTCAGGAATTGAACCACGAGGGTGTTAAATATCAAAGCATTTACAAGTAGATATTGAACCATTGTAAATCTTACGATAAATCACAAGAAAGCCTTGATTATTTTCATTTACATGTTCATTAAAACATGATGATAAATAAAAGTTATGCTGTGCTTGATTCGTCCAAGCAGTAATGAAGCGGACATCATGTGGCTATTTGTATCTTGATCGACGTAATCATGTTCTCTCAACGTTCCGCGCGTGAACCTTTATCTATCCGGGTTTGCTTCAGTTGCTGCAAAGATTCCAGAACGAGGTTATTGGTATTCTTTATTTCCTTTTCCATCTGCCCAACATTAAATTCCACTCTAACCATTTTCTCGAGGAGTTGTTCTTCATAGGCAAATTTAGAACAAACTGGTTCAGAAACAGTTGGTGTTAAGAATAAACAAACAAAAAGAAAGAAGCGCAGCCGTTTGAAATCCATTTTCGCAAATGCGTGTTTCATGTTTTCTGAATACTTTTTCAATATTTAAAATGTCTTCAGCTACAATACTTAAACGTTACGTTCCTTAACAATGAGCGTTCACAAATAAAATAGAGTTCTTGTGGAACTACTGTTTTTTTTATATTTTCTGTAACTTTATCATACTTCTCTGTTACTTTTCAAGTAATGCTCCGGAGAAGCCTTACTTTGTATAGTAAAGGGAGATAATTCAAAACTTAGGTAAAGTAGAGTTATGAATTTTTGACGATACCTTTCCCGTCAATGGCCTCCAACTGGTTCAGAAATTGTTGGTGTTAAGAGCAAACATACGGTGCCCCTATATATATATATATATATATATATATATATATATATATATATATATATATATATATATATATATATATATATATATATATATAAACGAAATAAAAAAAAGTCTCACATTACCTAAGTGGAAAAAAGTGTGTAACATGTCACTTTAGGGGCACCGTACATTTTACCGTGAGACAATGCTTTATTTTCCTGAATATTTGTTAAATATCATAAAATTGCTAATGACACAACGTTTTGTTCCCGGTCACCACAAGTAAAAATCAGTACTATTTGTGTCACACGCATGAAATGGAAATGTCAGAATAACTGTTTGTTTCACATTATCTGTACAGTAACATTATAATAGTTTCAGTAAAAGGATTTTGTTATGTTTGTTGAAAAGTATCACCAGTTACAGTTTGCGTTTAACGATAAAATAGTTTCTAGAATATCAAAATACTGATTTCATGTTTATATTACCATTATAAAATTATTTGTTGCTTAAACATCTTGTTTCGAAAGATGTGAAATTAAAAGTAAATGTTCTGCTGTGCCAGAGAAGGGATATATTAAATGATTACACTAAAGAACTAAAACGAGTTTCTTTACGGACTTTATTATACACAAATCTGACAAACTACTTACTCCATATGCTTTTTGTTTGTTCCGTTATCATCTTCTATCCTTTACTCTTTTCAAATTTCCAAACAAATGCATCAGCTTCAACTTTTGTTCAACTTGTTATTCATGTTCTTTTTGGTGCAAAACACCGCGAAGTTTGATCTGGATTAGATCAATACATTATCAAGAACGAAAGCCAGACTCCTTTCCAATCGTTCCACGTGTGTCGTAATGAAGAAGTGTTTTGACATGTGTACAATGTAAAATACAGACCACTTGATTAGTAAATAGGAATATCTTTTTCTTTTATATACAAATCGTGTTGCAAAAAATATATCTCCCTAGTTATTCCTTTTATTCAAAAAACGCTAAGGAATAACACATATGGAAAAAAGATGGAAGTGCTTCCCTTATTGAAAAATATTAAGACTTTCAAAGTCTGTTGAGATCAAGTAATCTGAACTAATATTTATTTATTTCTTCATAACTATGAAAAGACTTTTTTCCCTAGGCTCATCTCAACAGTAAGATTAGAGATAAGAGATATTGTAAATTTTTACAAAAGTGCTATTAAAAGGATTTTATGGCAAAGAAATTTATTTTAAAGGAATATAACGGCTGATGCCAGTCTAAAAATACTCCACAAGAGTAACTTTATCTATGCTAATGTCTTAATTCTAAGATGGGAATGATAACATCAATTTGTAACACTGACTATTGAATGGTAATATTTATTTAGACAGAAAATAAATGAGTAAGCAGTTGCTATCTATTTGAATAATATTACCGGTCTGAATGGTACGCAAGTGTCGATGGCCAGGACTTATGACACCAATCTATCATGGATTCGTTCTGTTAATTTATTAATTCATTGTTCCAATTTTCTAAGTTCGAACACTGCCCAGTCATTGAGCGAAACCGGGTCGAAAACATGGTCAAAAACATAACATCTAATAAGGTACTCTAGGACTTTTCAAGAGCTAATAATACCTAATATAAGATACCTAATCTTGGCCAGGACCTACTCACCTCCATATATGGTATTCAGCAAGTTGAATATTTTAGTTTGTAAGTCGTAATTTCCAGTAATTAAGTCGAAATTTCACTGTTCATATACAAACTTTGTGTGATGTCAATCATGGATTCAAGACACTTAGTCGTAATGTTGAATCAATACATTACACGTATATGGCACTAATTCTCAAATATTTGTCGTACTTAAGAGAAAAATATCTACATAATACCTAAATTTTTGATATATTCCTTTTGAAACTGTTTTAAATATTTTATCAACTGCGTTTCTTTTTACTTTAAGTCAAGATTTCAAAATGGCATCAAATATTCCAAACTCATAGAGAAGAACCTGTCGTATTCTTTCGTTGAAATTTGAATAGCACTCACTATCTCTGACAACTAAAACATTTAGTTCTGTAATACGAAAAACATATCAGTCAATCCACACAGATTCATTATTTTATAATTTTTGAAAGTCTGAGGTCTAATAAAGATCAAAGTCGAAAACATAAAATCTTGAAATTCATTGCCTACATACTGAAGTATTAGCCAGTATTTCTACTTCATTCTTCTTGTAGCTATCAGATGTAAATTTATCATCAGATAACACCTTTATGCCGATAACTTCGATGTATTCTGCTTGAATAAAACATTGACTAAGAACTTCAACATTGCATGTTAGCTTTTCATTTCTAGGTAAATGTTCTTCACGACCTTCTTTGAGCGACAATTCCAAATCCTTGATTTTGTCTCCTTTATTAGCTTGACTATACGAATTATAAGGAGAGCTGTCCTACTCGCCCCGGTGTCGGCGTCTGCGTTGGCGTCGGCGTCTTTCCGCGTCCCCACCTTGGTTAAAGTTTTGGTGCACTTTCTCTTTTTTCAACTTATCTCTGTAATTACTTGATGCATTTGATTCAAACTTGAAATACTTATTCCTCATCATCATCCACATCATCTGACATAAGGGCCATAACTCTGGCACCAGTATTTCATGAATTATCCCCCCTTATCACATAGATTTTCAGGTTAAAGTTTTGATGCACTTTCACTCTATCTCTGTTATTACTGAATGGATTTGTAAATTTGGTATAATAATAATTTGATTCAAACTTAAAATAGTTGTTCAACATCATCACCCACATCATATGACACAAGTTGCATAACTCTGGCACCATTTTTTCATGAATTATTCCCCCTTTTTACTTAGAATTTCAGGTTAAAGTTTTGGTGCACTTTCACTCTACCTCTGTTATTACAAAATGGATTTGATTAAAACTTAAAACAGTTGTTCAGCATCATCACCCGCATCATATGACACAAGATGCATAACTCTGGCACAATTTTTCATGAATTATTCCCCTTTTTACTTAGAATTTCAGGTTAAAGTTTTATGCACTTTCACTCTATCTCTGTTATTACTGAATTGATCTGATTCAAACTTAAACAATTGTTCAACATCATTACCCTTATCATATGACACAAGGTGCATAACTCTGGGACCAATTTTTCATGAATTATTTCCCCTTTTTACTTAGAATTTTAGGTTAAAGTTTTGATGCACTTTCACTCTGTCTCTGTTATTACTGAATGGATTTGATTCAAACTTAAAATAGTTGTTCAACACCATCACCCACACCATATGACACAAGGTGCATAACTCTGGGACCAATTTTTCATGAATTATTTCCCCTTTTTACTTAGAATTTTAGGTTAAAGTTTTGATGCACTTTCACTCTGTCTCTGTTATTACTGAATGGATTTGATTCAAACTTAAAATAGTTGTTCAACATCATCACCCACACCATATGACACAAGGTGCATAACTCTGGCACCAATATTTAATGAATTATGCCCCTTTTTTGCTTAGGATGTACTTAGATAGTGTTTTGATACATTTTATCTTTACCTCTCTTATTACTTTAAGTTGATATCTTTGACATAGACTCAGGCTATTGTGCAATATCTTCATCCACAATTGGAGTCATTAAACACTCCAGTGATAGCTCTAGTTTCCTCAGATGTGCCCAGTTTCACTATCCAGCATCGAAATAGTCGAGCACGCTGTCTCCTGTGACAGCTCTTGTCTTTTACCAGTTGTTACCTGGAGTTGCAAAGGCCTCCAGTGTGACATGTGTAAGGTATGGTTCCATGCAGATTGCCAAAACGTTTCCGACTCCCTTTACGACATCCTTTGAGACTCATCAGCTGGGGTAGCAGTCTGGAAGTGCTCACTTTGTGAGAATATAAATGTCTCAAATGGTTCTGTCCCCAGTCTGGACTCGAAACATCGAATCCCTTCGCCAACCTTGATAACTCAAACGGGAGTTATATGTCTTTGTCGATGGCCCACTAATCCACTCCAAAGCGTCACCATCCTACCCAACAAATAAAAGCCAAGCCCTAAAAAGGTAAGAAAAACAATATAAGAAGGTCATTTAAAGTCCAAGTAATTAACTGTAGGTCAGTTGTGGACAAAAAACTTGAATTTAGTAATTTAGTAAATTCGACAAAGCCCGATATTGTGATAGGTACCGAGTCCTGGCTTAAACCTAAGCATCGTACTAGTGAGGTATTTGACTCAGACTTAGGTTACTCTATCTTCCGTCGTGACAAAATCAAGCAGGCAGGCGGAGGGGTCTACATTGCAATTAAAAACTGTATCATAGCCCAAGAAATGCCCGAACTTCAGTCCGAGTGTGAGGACCTTTGGGTAAAGTTAGACCTGGTAAGTAATAAGTCCCTAGTTATAGGTGCTTATTACAAGCCACATGAATTAGACATTGACAGTTTCGCAGAATTTACTAATTCCCTTGAAAAGGTTAATAAAAAGTTTCAAATGTCTGGGTGGCCGGGGAATCTTAACCTCCCAAAAATGGACTGGGACATCAGCAGTCCATCCCCTGAATGTAAGCACTCCACCTTCTACCGCCCCTCAAGCATTTAATGATTCAAACCTAACCCAAGTGGTCAACTTACCAACTAGAGGAAATAATATTCTAGACTTATTCCTTACTACAAACCCAACTCTAGTGAATCAGTGATTATAATGTAGTGGAAACAGAAATCAATACATCCGCAAGGATGTTACCAGAAGCCTCGAAAATTCCCTTGTATATAAAAGAAAACTGGCAAGAAATAAAAGAGTCAATAATTGACTACAACCAGGTTATGACCAATGAAGGTAAATATTCCGCACAAAAACAGAACAGTTATGGGAAAATTTCTCAAATACCCTAAACTACCTTACAGAAAAATGGATTCCATCCAAACAGTCAACTATAAGAGATCACCTTCCATGGGTCAATCAGGACATTAAGAAACTAATCAGAAGGAAGAACAGAGCTTTTAAAAAGGTTAAGGAAACTAGCTCATCTTCTGATCGAAAGAAATTTCTAGACTTAAAGCATCTAGCGCGGAAAAAGGCCAAAGAGGCTTATAGCCAGTATCTTGAACACATCCTAAACTTGAACAACACTGATGCCTCACTCCCAAATAAACCAAATACTAAGAAAGTGTACTCGCTCATTAAACACTCGAGACAGGAATCTTCCTATGGCCCTCCCCTTAAGTATGAAAATAAACTCCATCTGGATGATCAAGCTAAGGCAACAGTACTGAACAAAGAGTTTCAGTCTGTTTTTAGCTCCAAATCACCACTAACCCTCGCCTCGCTTAGCAAAATTAAACTAACTCCAGATGGTAAATCAGTCTCTACTATGCCAGATATTAGGATAGCCATAAATGGTGATGAGAAACTTCTCAGTATCCTGTACCCCCATAAGGCCAATGGTCCTGACAAAATCAAGCCTATAATACTTAAAACATTCTCCGTAGAACTATTCCCATCCTTGATGTCATATTCCAGAAATCCCTGGAGGAAGGATCTTTTCCATCCCAGTGGAAATCCGCATATGTTGCCCCCAATTTAAAAAAGAGATGATAGGTGATAGGTCAAATCCAGTAAATTATAGGCCAATTTCATTAACATGTGTCCTATGCAAAGTTCTTGAACACATTGTTTCCTCAGTTATTGTTAAGCACTTCACCAACCATGGTATTCTGCATGACCTACAGCATGGATTTAGGGAAAACAGATCATGCGTTACTCAGTTAGTTATGTTAATAAATGATCTGGTCACTTCAGTCTACAATAAGAAACAAGAAAGGCTTTCGACAAGGTTAGCCATGAGAAAGTCCTTCTAAAAATGCACGAATATGGAGTCAGAGGTAACACGCTAAGATGGGTCAAAGGCTTCTTAAATAATAAGATCCAATCAGTAGTCCTAAATAACACTACCTCTGATGCCATCTCAGTATCATTAGGTGTACCACAGAGGTCTGTACCTGGTCCCCTGCTCTTCCTAGCTTACATAAATGACCTCCCACAAAACGTTAGTTCATCTGTTTGCAGATGACAAGGCAATATATCTAACTCTGTCATCTGTAGACCAATCTGTCACACTCCAAAATGACCTAAAACTTCTAGAAAAGTGGGAGTTGGAGTGGGATATGGAGTTCAACCCCTCCAAGTGTCAAATGATCCACGCCACTAGAAAGAAACATTCTATCCCTACCCAGTATTACCTACATGGAGTCCAACTTGAATCGGTCAGCTCATCTAAATACTTAGGCGTTGATATCTCAAATGACTTATCATGTGACAATCAAATAAACAGGTCAACCAATCATGATCTGGTTGCTATCCCAATCGTAGATTACCTGAATCCAATGACCCGTTGTGTCCGCTATGGCCGTTCCCAAAGTTATAGGTTAATTACTGCAACCACTGCCTATAACAGGTTTTCTTATTTTCTGAGAACAGTGTACCATTGGAACGAACCAACATACCGACAGTGTCGCCCACCTCCCTACCCTACAGCAGTTCTGTGCTGCAGTTTGCAGCCTTGAACATGTCTCGCCCTAGTTATTCTGCAAACTCAAGTTTTAACCTTTTTATATCACCAAAGTTATTTTTAGTTTCTTCCACTCTAAATTTGTATCACTATATTCTTTCTCTTTTCGATTTTGACGCTCAAAACGTCTACGTTCCCGCAAGGGGTTTGACGTCAACGGCAGATAGATAGATATATGCTTTCTTTGTTACTATTGTAGAGATAAACGGCAGATTCTTCAATCCGTTCACGTGAGGTCATATTTTTGTACAAGTTGCGTCGGGATCTTGTGAAGAAATTGCTTTTCTAGGGTCCTCGTTGTCTCTAAGAACACATATTTTTCGACATGTATATGGCATTGGTTATTTTGACTTGAACAAATGAAGAAATATGAGATCAAACTGGAGGCAGCAGCTTACCCTCCCCACCCATCCCCTTACCTTCAAACTAGATATTAACCCTCAACGCAGCGCGTACGGGCTACCGACAGGGAATATTATTACTTTAAGGGTAAATTCAGTTTACGTATCCTATTTTTGTGATAAGACTGAACAGGAGACTGTAAACCTGCTTCTCAGCTTCCTTTCTTCCTTTCTTGGGAAAAGAATAATCTACCAGCAGTCCACATACAAATTCATTTCTGTGTCAAAGATTACCTGGTTGAATGACTCGTATTCTTTACAGTGTGTGCATAGATTATTTAATATTATACCATATTAATTCTGTCAAAATACGGCTTGTTTGTAAATATGAACAGGCAGAAAAAACCCGCATTGTACCTTTTGTATTGAATGTTGCCGGAATACTTTCATTCGATATGCTTGACCTATTGCACCCTCAATATGTGAGAACATCCAAAAGGGGCGATTTAATATTGATGTTCTTTAAATAGCGCACCTAAAACTTCACTAGTACTATTATAACTTCGATAAATATTGAAGATTTCGTTCGATAACAAAACAACAAAGAAAAAGGTGGAGATATATATTAAAAGGGTCGTTATAACAGTAGCTCTATCTTGGATTTTGTATTCGGAACTCGTTACTAAAGATTTGCATTTTGTTGGTTATATCTGTCGGCGGGGCACAGCGTAGTGTATAAACGTAGCCTGTATAAGTTATGTTTAAAGATTCGTTGTATTTATTGGCCTGCAAACCAAACATTCTTTGTAAATGCTGTTTTGCCTGTGTAACTGGCACGGGATAACACATGATCAATGTCATACTGTTGTGCAATCGACCTTGACGATACGACAGGACGATGCTGTTGTGCGATATTGATCACGGCATCACGATAATATGATACGACAACACGACAATACGATGCAACAATACGACAATACGATAAGATAATGCGATATTCATGTTGTGCTGACGCATCGTGTTGTCGTGCTATTACGTCGTGTTATCGTACTGTCGTATCATGAGGTGTGCTCTGTCGCAACGTCTTATCGTGCTGTCGCATGGTATTGTTATCATGTTGCATCTTGTTATCGAAGTGTCAGCCTTACCTCTGTATGGCTCGACAAATAGTCGAAGATATATTGACATGACTACTGAAAATATAAATTACAGTCTTGTCTTTATTTTCAATGGCATAGCCATGGGAAGTATGAGAGACTGTAACATTCTTGTGACATATTACTTTAAGTGGCGGACCTTTTTCTCTCAAAAACTTCTCCTGTTATATTTTTACGTCCCGGGTATATAGCGTACGAGATTTTACCGTTTCGCCTACAGCTTAAATTAATGGCCCGGCTCATTAAACTTTGTGGCAAGACCTACAAACTGACCTAACATATTAGACATTGACCTTCAAATCATGTGATAATTAGCATTAAGCTTTAAACCTAAAAAAACATCTTGGGACATACACCTGGTGCATGATTTTGTGTTTTGAAAAAGCAGCCCCTTGTTTGTTAAAACCTCTATAAACAACACTTTGATTAATCAAATTTTACTGTTTTGCCTATCGCCCACATTAATGAATTAATGACCCCAATTAGTTCATATTCACATCCAACAATCCGTATGGCAAGACCTACAACCTGACCTATATAAAAATGACCTTGACCCTCATATGACCTTCAACTTTAAACTTGAAACCTTTCAAATCAGCATTTTAGTCCTACAGCTCTAATGAATGGCGCAATTTATTCATATTCATACTCAACAAACCTTGAAGCAAGACATACAAAGTGGCCTAAATATAGATGACATTGACTTCCATAATTATGGTCTTTACCTTTAGGCATGAAACCTCAAAACTAACATCTTCGGTCAAACACCACAAACGCAGGCCCTTTTTGTTATCTCGTAGGTGTCAAGTGTAACCTACTAACTGCATATACATTAAATATCAAAAGCATTCGTGTTTAATGTAAAAGTGTTACAAAAGATGAAACAAAAAGGTAAAAGGAAGACAAAAATGCCGCAGAAACATCTGACATGACATTTATCAGCGTTGTGTTTGCCTTTTTATCAATTATTTATTAATTGTCAACAAACGTAGACGATAGGGCCATATAGATGCATGTCTTTTATAGATGATATTATATAATTTCACTTACTACCAGGAAAGATACAGCCCGCCCGCTCTACTCAATAGGGAGATGGATCGCGGGTCGTGAGTTCGATCCCCGGGCGGGGCGTATGTTCTCTGTGACGATTTGATAAAAGATCGTTCGTCCTCCAACTCTGATTCATGTGGGGAATGGCAGTTACTTGCAGAGAACAGGTTTGTACTGGTACAAAATCCAGGAACACTAGTTAGGTTAACTGCCCGCCATTATATGACTGAAATACTGTTGAAAAACGGCGTTTAACCCAAAACAAACAAACAAAAACTAGGACCTATACTGTAAATGAGGTATGTTAGTTATATCTTTAATTTTATTTGGGACATGCATGACTATCTTCGTGAAACAGAAAATTTATATTCTTGTTCGCTGCAGGTAGGCTGATGTGACGTCAACCATATCGTGTTTTTATCAAAAATAAGTAAAACTTATTGTATTAAAAGTAACTGATCAATTTAAAACTAATACAAACTAAGTTTTACAATGTCGTAATCAGCAAAATACAACAGAAACTGAGAGTATGCAAAAATTCTTAATTTTGAAAACATGACGACCCACACATTTCTATAGCACAGTTACTTATGTATCAAAGTTCCAGAAAACATGTTCCAACGGTGGTTTTCCTGTTCAAGCAGTATGTCTCCCGTGGCCGTATTCCAGCTTTTTACTGAAGCCGTCTGACTAGCTTTCAAGACAGCCGTTGTTTCGATGTTTAAACAATTGAAATCGCTTTCTCCGGGTCTGTGGTATCTACTCTTAGTAAATACAGTATCTCCTATATAGATTCCGAATGTGATCTGTTTTCCGGACTGTAGACACAGGTGACTTGTAAAAAGATATGTGCCATCTATAGGAGCTGTAAATATCCCTGTAGTGTTGTCATAGGCGTTTCAAGTGTTTACAATGTTCTTGGTGAACACAATCACTGCATTCTCGTCTGGGTCAAGTGAGGAAGGGGTTCTGGCTTCAAATGCAATATTTGGTACTACAGCTGCCTCTAAAAAAGTTAATGAAAAATTGACGTTATCGAATTCAAAGCATGTATTTGTTTCACCTAGTTTCAAACAACTATTTAGAACTTGACATCAACTGCCCTCTTTGACTTTTACGTGGATTTCAAACATTTGCCACGTGTGAAATAAGGGAATGCCAAATACTTTATGTGAAATCTAAAGAATATCTTAAAATTGAAATATACTAGAAGTTAGTCTATGTTTAAATATTTTCTTTCTAGGTGCATTGCTAAAGTAATTCGGTTTCTATTCAACATATAACCAAAGCCTTCATGTTGTTTATCGTCTGATATAACATGGTGTGGAATTCAAGAATTGAACCGCGAGAGTGTTAAATATGTAAATACTGAACCATCGTAAATCTTACGATAAATCACAAGAAAACCTTGTTTATGTTCATTTACATGTTCATTAAAACATGATGATAAAAGTTGTGCTGAGCTTGCTTCATCCGAGCAGTAATTAAGCGGACATCATGTTGCTATTTGTATCTGGATCGTAATCATGTTCTCTCAACGGTCGGCGCAGAAACCTTTGTAACTGTTTAAAGTTTTTAATAGTTTCTATTTTATTATGATCAAGACTTGCGCGTTTCTTCGATCTGATACAACTGAAGAAAATGTTTTCAAACGAAGTAGATATGAACGTTACATGCAATAATAAATACCTCCAAACTCCTTTATTTTGTTGTCGTATTCTTCAAGTGTCTTTGCCGTTTCTGCTCTTAGATCTTTGATTGTCTTCGATGCCTTCACTTCATTATCATTTAACACTTTCTTGGCTTCAAGTTTCAACGCTTCGAATTCCTCGGTCATTTTCTCCCGGGTTTGTTTCAGTTGCTGCAAAGATTCCAGAACGAGGTTGTTGGTATTCTTTATTTCTTTTTCCATCTGTCCTACATTAAATTCCACTCTAACCATTTTCTCGAGGAGTTGTTCTTCATATGCAAATTTAGAACAAACTTGTTCAGAAACAGTTGGTGTTAAGATTAAACAAACTAAAAGAAAGAAGCGCAACCGTTTGAATTCCATTTTTGTAGATACGTGTTTTATATTTTCTGAATACTTCTTCAATATATTAAATGTCTTCAGCTACAATGCTCAAACGTTATGCTCCTTTACAATGAGCATTCACGTGTGGGAAAAAAGCAACACACAAATAAATAGAGTTCTTGTAGAACTACTGTTTGTTTTATATTTTCTGTAACTTTATCCTACTTCCTTGTTGGAAAGGAACATATAGTTTAAAGTTAAACATAAAGAAAAAATATTAAATCACGATTTCATTTCTTGTCCTAAGTTTATAACATAAATAGGATACTGTGACGCCTGACCAGTACTGTGACTAAACGTTCGACCAAAACTTCAGAAAGAAAGGCAATCAAGATAAAAAATAAATTTCAATTATATATAGGAACGTATATAGTGCGTGCATCCGTGCGTGCGTGCGTGCGTTGAAAAATTTGGAATATTTTGTTATACTTCGGTCAATATCCCTCATTTTAAAACTAAGTTACGGAAGATATGAATTCAAAAGTAATTTTTCTCAGTGTCAAATATGAAGTTAACTGATACCAAGTCTGTTTTGTATTAAAAAGAAATAAGCAAGACACATAAAATGCATTTATCAGAATTAAATCTGACGTACATTGTTGTTTTTTCATCTTTCTCCTTTCTGTTTTACAATTCTACGGGAAATCTGCAGCAGATTTCAGTTTTTGTAAGGGTTTAGTTTGGTACACAAAATCGTAGATCGGGGCTGCATTGAATAAAATTTGTTTGCACAAGACCAATACTGTTATAATCAAGACTGTCTGATTTATAGCATCTTTCGCTTGAAATACTTAATTTAGTTCACGGGTTAAATGAAAAAAGTGTCCATTGAAATATGTATATTTGACTGCACAATTCATCTCGGCTAGTTATATATCTTATTGCAAGAAAAAGGATGGACGGTGTGCCCGAGTTTCCAAGAAAGTAATGAATTTTGCCGAATGACCATGGACAACTCACATGTATAGGTTATAGATCATTTATTGACTTTCTAATGCAATTAAGTTTTTCGAAACGGAGCGCAGCATAGTGAAGGCAAAACTTAATGCATTAGACTGTCAATAAGTGTATCTATAACCAACTTATAGTTAAAACGCCCCCTTTTTCATCAGTCAGCGACATCTCCGTCTCAAGTAAACTAAACCGCACACGGAACCCTTCTCTTAAAGAGTTTTTTATTTGCACATTTGTACATAGTGACTTTTTAAACATCTGTTTCTGTTTTATTTTGTAAAGGTGACTTTGAGAAAAATGTTTTAAGATTTGAATTTGAATTTCCCTGGGAGGTCTGGCCAACTTTTGTACACAAAATCATGCGGATACATAGTAGACGACTCACTTACCGAGTAGTTTGTAGAACACAATATTATATTCTTATTCAATGAAAATAGATTAAATATGCAGGTTTAACTCATAATAATCTAGCAGTTCTATTTAATTAACTATAACTTATAATAAAACGAGACAAAGTAATAACCACTGTCTGTTGCTTTTGATCAACAGCGCACTCTGGTTTATTTTTAGTCCAGTAGATGTAAACGACCTCCGATTTACATCTCATGGAATTTAATAAATACCAACAATTTGTCCACTCCCCGGTCAAATGTGGAGATAATACAAAGACTGAAAGGTGCAGAAAGGTTAAACTTGAACTATGAAAGTACAGCTTGCATTAAAAATGTATATACTTGGTCCATTCATTATAAAGACACGCATTCCCTGTTTTGGTAGTTGCTCCGCCTCCTTGAATGTGGGAAATCCGTAGTAGGCGGAACAATGAATACTTATTTTTTTGTACTACTTCGTGATTAAGTGGACCATTTTTTCAGTTATGAAATAATATGAAAATAAATTGGTTATATATTTGAAAATCCTTTGCTTGTCATTGGATAAAAAAGATGTTTGAACTATAAGCTACTTTACTTAGAATTAAACTGGTTAACCCTTGCTTTCTTCTCTAAAAGGGTAAAAGAAATTTTCAATGTTCAAAGTCAGACTCTGGGTTTTTATATAATTGAACTCTGAAACAGGGATTATCTTTTTTACATTTATTTGATTAAAGGTGCATTCCTGTTGGGGAACAACAAATTGCACCGTCAAAACCGTGCCAATACTTTTGCTGTAGAATGGGTGTCAGAAAGGTAGACAGACTGCGACATAACTGTATGATATATATAGGTAGGTAGAGAGAATTTATTTCATTTATTTCACAACATATTTCTCGATTCAAAACCAGTTATAATTTTATTACATAAGCACATACTCTTGTCATTATTCAGAAAAAAATGATAAAATTATTATTGTGTCTGAGTAGAATTTAACGAACGCGCCAGCTCGACAGAACGAAATGGCAGAAATCGGCCACCATATAACTTTCTTCGTAAATACATAATGCTTACGATATGACATACTGTAGGTTAACGGCGTGTCATTCGTTCACTATTTCGTGATATCCTTACTTCTTTTGTAATATCAGTAATGTTTTTCATGAAATAATTTATGCGTTTATGAATACGCTTTATGATATCATTCATTATTTTTAAATGCATTTAACGAGATATCTATCATTAGATTATCTGATGTCTTATATTAGTTTTATTCTAAGATTTAATGATTCAATTTAACAATATTTTTATTCTATTTTATGAAATCAAAGTGTCATAAATAATTTTTGATATCGTGATATTCTATTGAAACATCACTAAATTTAATTAAGGATGTTTAACATGACTCATAAAATAGATCGATTTTTTGATATCACGAATGCATTTAATAAACTAGATTTACTTTTCCACAAAATAGAGCTTGACTATAACTTAAACTACATTTTATATATAAAGTCGTTTGGACGGTCACGACGTACGTAATTTTAGGAATACTGTCATGTAATTGTTCTGATATCGGCCCATGCGTGCGTGCGTGTATGTGTGGAAGGAAGGGGGGAGGAAGGGAGAGAGAGAAGACAGCGAAGAATTTCAAAAATAGTTTACTCTAAGATAAGGCTTTACTCAGACCAGCGTGCCATTCTTATTTGATCATTAATACCGCTTCAGCGTACACGAAAGCGATGTTGCAATTGTTACATGGATAAAAAAGTTCTAATGACTCGCTTTAAAAAAAATGCATACCGCTAAAGGTCTATAACCTTTACGAAGCGAGCAATATTTCAGCTTGTAAGAAATCCATAATTGGTGGTTTTGATTAATATTAGCAAATGAATACCAATTTACTTTTCTTTGAAGAAAGAAAGACAATGATTGCGTTTCTAATAGGATTTCTTTTCTGATTAGCAGAGACGCATAGAAAATGATACGTTTGTTAAACTTGAAATGTTTTCTATTCCAGTAAGTTTGGTATGAATTCCCATGTTAATACTAAAAACATGTCGACCGATAAACATACCCCATGATATTTAGCGTCGTTACACGCCTCACATGCCGTGTCTTTTGTTGATGTTATTGTTGTTTTGTTATGAGGGAGGGGTCTTTTTTTTTTCTTTTGATAACCTGTAATGTAGGCGGACTCGTTTTTAAGGCGACTAACAACAGCGTGTCATTCGCAGCTACTGTTTTATTCAAGGTGCAATAACTTATAAATTATATTCTCGGAAAGCATACTATATATTTTTTATTTCTATATCTTAATTTTTACATTTTCTGTAACTGACATTTACTTATGAATTAAAGTTCCAGAAAACATATTCAAGTGATGCTTTGAGTTTTCATGTAGTATGCTTCCTGGTGACGCACTCCAGCTTTTTACTGATGCCGTCTGTTTAGCGTTCACGACAGCCGTTGTTTCGATATTAAAACAGATACCGTAGTCTCTCGTAAAATCTACCCACAGTATATAACATGTCATCAATGTATATACCAAATGAGGTCCACTTTCCCGAGACGAGACAAAGCTAGCTTGTGAAAAGGTATGTTCCATCTATCAAAGCTGTAAATATTCCTGTAGCATTGTCATAGGCATTTCCAATGTTTACAATGTTCTTGGTGTGTTCAGTCACCTCTTTCTCTCCAGGGTCAAGTGAGGAAGGAGTTCTGGCTTTAAATACAATATTTGGTTCCAACACGGACACTGAAAAAAAAAAAGAAATCTTTGATGTGATTCTGTTGAACTGGTTCAATAATAGAGGTGTTGTTTCTGAACAGAATCCAAATCAGTAATAGAGGTAATCAAAACAATTCTGCTTTTGCTATCTGAATTTTACAACAAAATTAACTTGTGAAAGTATGCATAACTGAAGTCTATTCAAGATAAATCTAGGATCCACTTAGATGGGATTAGAGATACAGATACTAAATTATGTTGGTGTCTTAACCAAATTTTTCTTGGTCTAAATACATGAACTTACAGGTTATTCCTTCACTTCTCCCTGAAAATAACTTCTAACAAAATCGGAAATTAAATCCCTATTTTCTAGACTGGCCGAAACATTTTGTTATGGTAAAAATACAAACAAATAAATTCAGCAGTTAGAAATTGTTTGTTTCAGAAAAGTTGATGTACTTTTTATTACTACTACTTAAGTAGCACCGAGTAAGTCGAGTTTTTAGTCGGCATATAACGGAAGCAGAGTAGAATCTCACAGTCATGTTACAGTCGTAGGGTGGAATGGAACAGCTATATTTTATCGTAGATTCATGTATACATAGGCGATTTCGCTATATTTATATAGCAAATGCTGCGGATCGTGTTAGAATAAATATCACTTTAGATATCAAAACCAGCAAGATATATTTAGTCAGAATAAAGTATATGTTTGGATATATTAGCCTATAATTCGGAAAAATTACATGATCCAAGCAAAAATACTTACACAATACATTTAAAACTTTTTAGAAACTTCGTTCAGTTTGACAATGACATCATTCAAACGATCTAAAGAATTTATAATTTATTTTTTGAAACAAAAATACTACTTGGAATTTTACAAACCTTCACGTTCTGCTTTCTTATCACTATGTTCCTCCAATGCCTTTGCCCGTTCTGCCTTTAGATCACCGATTTCCTTGGATACCTTCTCTTCAATATCATGTAACATTTTTCTGGTCTCTATAGTTTCAGCGATTTGAATTCCTCGGCTACCTTCTCCCAATTTTGTTTAAGCTGCTGTAAAGATTCCAAAACGAGATTGTTGGTGTTCTTAATTTCTTTTTCCATCTGTCCAATATTAAACTCAACTTTAACCATTTTCACCAGCAGTTGTTCTTCGTAGGCAAATTTAGAACAAACTGGTTCAGAAATAATTGGTGTTGAGAGTAAATATACCAAAAGAAAACGTGAAAGTACCGATTCCATATTAACAGGAGGGATTTAATTTCCGATTTTGTTAGAAGTTATTTTCAGGGAGAATTGAAGGAATAACCTGTAAGTTCATGTATTTAGACCAAGAAAAATTTGGTTAAGACATGAACATATTTTGGTATCTGTATCTCTAATCCCATCTAGGTGGATCCTAGATTTATCTTGAATAGATTTCAGTTATGCATACTTTCACAAGTTATTTTTTTTGTAAAACTCAGATAGCAAAAGCAGAATTGTTTTGATTACCTCTATTACTGATTTGGATTCTGTTAAGAAACAACACCTCTATTATTGTACCAGTTCAACAGAATCATATCAAAGATTTCTTTTTTTCACGACAACATTTTAGTTGTCGCAAGTGTTATCCTAAGCTATACCGGGCAATGCAGCATTGTTTTGTGTAACATATACTATTGATTAGTTCCGTAACACTGCCACTTATAAGCACTGATATTTTTAGGGAAATGTAACATTTATAACACTGTAGAATCCTTAATAGGCGAGCATTAGTTAACTTAAGTAATATACTTACTCTTGCTAAAGCTACGTGCTTACAGTAAAATTGAAATGGAGTACGTAAAAGTGCAACAGTGTGATCAGCGTTGGTTTCATGGTTACAACTTTTATACTTGCCAACTTAAGCATAACTCATCGGATCTTCCATAATGTGCGACATTCAACTGCAAATTAAAACTTTTCCTTCTTAATTTAAATTATTTTCAATCTGTGCACGTCAGTAAAGGAGCTTTTTTTCGTTAGGTAAGAGCCATATTTTTCAGAAGAGCAAATGTGCAGCCCCTTCACTATATCTGTGTTTTTTTCTTGTTTTTTTTTAATTCTACTTTTGAGACTGAGGTGGTAAATTTTTATCCTATTCATTCTTTTTTCATGTACCCAATTTACCCGCAAGTTACTATTCAGGTAGTATTCTTCATACATTTTACTATACACGTGTTTATTTCCTGTACTGGACTGTCACTACAAAATGCCATATCAGTTCTACTATATGTTTGCCTTTCTGTTTTACATTTATTCTTACCTTTTCCTCCTTTTTTATTTCTAGGGTTATCTATTTCTTTTCATAGTGACTTCAAAACTTAGTAAGTATACTCTCGGCTCATAACGAATATAGACACTAATATTTAAAATTGTTGGAGCTCATATATATTTATATAAATTACTTCTACACAAAATTTTAACATACGTACTCAATCATATGAAGTAGTAAATTCATTTGTTCTATTTATAATTTACAATTCAAAATTGCACTTTTTACACCTTCATAGATTTGACTTAAACTTAGAACATCTGTCATTTATCATCACCCACATCATATAACATAAAGCAGGGGAGCAAACTATAAGAAAGGCTTCTGGTGACTTTTCTAACCAAAACTATGCTTTAGATTAGAACAAAACATTCACAAACGGCTCGGAATGTAAAGAAATGTCTATATAGGTTTATGAACTTTGCAAATCTGGGTCGGGGAGAGGGGCGGGGACTAACTATTTATTCAGGATGAAATTTGTTATTTACAAATTAAGCAACATGATATTCAGCGTCGTTACATGCCTCAGATGGCGTCTTTTGATGATGTTCTTGTTGCTTTGTTGTGAGGGGGGATCTTCTTTCGTTATTATTTATTTATTTATTTATTTATTTATTTTGATAACCTGTAATGTAGGCGGAATCGTTCCTTTCTTTGATTTACACTAAAAAAATCAGCAGAAAATCAGCATAAAAACCATAAGTTTAAACAAACAGTTCCCTTAGGGCGACTAACAACAACGTTTCATTCGTAACTACTGTTTTATTCAATACCATTTGTCTGGTGCAACTACTTATGAATTATATTCTCGGAAAGCATACTATATATATTTTAAATTCTATATCTTATACATTTACATTTGCTGTAATTGACATTTACTTATGAATTAACGTCCCGGAAAACATATTCCAATAATGCTTTGAGTCTTCATACAGTACGTTTCCTGATGTCGCACTCCAGCCTTTTACTGATGACGTCTGTTTAGCCTTCATGACAGCTGTTGTTTCTAAATTATAACAGATAGTAAAGACTTTTTCGTAGAATCTGCCCACAGTATATAACATATCATCAATGTATATACCAAAGGTAATATATTTTCCGGCGCTAAGACAAAGCTGGCTTGTGAAAAGATATGTACCATCTATCGGAGCTGTAAATATCCCTGTAGCGTTGTCGTAGGCGTTTCCAATGTTTACAAGGTTCTTGGTGAACACAATCACCTCGTTTTCTCCTGGGTCAAGTGATGAAGGACTTCTGGCTTTAAATACAATATTTGGTACCAACACGGACGCTAAAAAGGAAAAACAAGTATAGATTTGACCTGATTTGAATCGTTTTCAAAAAAGCACAAGTTAATTTAATTCTATTTAAGCTTACAAGCTATTATTTTTATTTAAGACAAAGTAAGCAGCTATATTCTACACTTAAGAAGGTATAATGTATTCTGTTCTGGGACGTCAGGTGTTGCGAATATGATGGCGCAAAGTGTACCGAATTTGTAGTTTACATTATTTGCTCTTATATCGATTTTGCTTACACTTACTTGCAGTCCAAATCACTTTTTTGCTAATACATAGATATAGGTCATCACGGAAATTGCTACAAGAACCATATATTTGCATTAAAGAAAACGTCCAGCTTACATGTTTTATATATAAATATCTAATGTAAATATTTAAATAGAGAATAATATTTCACTTTAAATATCAAAACCTGCAAGATATATTTAGTCAGAGTAAAGTATATGTTTGAATATATTAGCCTATAATTAGGTAAAATTACATAATCCAAGCAAATATATTTACAAAATACATTTTAAACGTTTTAGAGAATTCGTTACGTTTGACTATTATTTTCCGGTGTTCTAATTCTAACATCATTCAAACGATCTAAAACCGCTTCGGTAGCCTAGTGGTAGAGCGTCCGCTTCGAGTGCGGGAGGTCGTGGGTTCGATCCCCGGCCGCGTCATACCAAAGACGTAAAAAATGGTACTAGTAGCTTCCTCGCTTGGCGCTCAGCATTAACAGTGCTAGGACTGGTCAGCCCGGTGTCAGTATAATGTGACTGGGTGGGATATCATACCACGTGTCTACGGCGTGGTATTCCAGTGAGGCAGCACTATAAAGTTGGGCGTTGTGCTCACTGCTACAAGTAGACACCGTCGTTTATATGACTGAAAAATTGTTGAAAAAGACGTTAAACTCAAATACAAACATACACACAAACGATCTAAAGAATTTATAATTTATGTTTTTAAACAAAAATACTACTTGCAATTTTACAAATCTTCATATTCAGCTATCTTATCATTGTATTCCTCTAATGTCTTTGCCCGCCCTGCCTTTAGATCATCGATTTCCTTCGCTACCTTCTCTTCATTATCATCTAACACTTTTCTGGCCTCCATTTTTAGCACTCTGGATTGCTCGCCTACCTTCTCCCAAATTTGTTTTAGCTGCTGTAAAGATTCCAGAACCAGATTGTTGATGTTCTTGATTTCCTTTTCCATCTGTCCAACATTAAATTCAACTCTCACCATTTTCTCCAACAATTGTTCTTCGTAAGCAAATTTGGAACAAACTGGTCCAGAAACAGTTGGTGTTGAGAGTAAACATATCAAAAGAAAACGTGAAAGTATCGCTTCCATATTAACAGGCAGAAGATTTTATTTCCGATGTTGTTAGATGTAATTTTCAGGCGGAAGTGAAGGAAATGTCTGTAACTTCATGTATTTTTAAACCAAAGAAAATGTGGTTAAGACATTAAGATATTTTGGTGTCTTATCTCTAATCCCATCTAAGTGGATCCTAGATTTATATTGAATTGCATTCCAGTTACGCATACTTTCACAAGTTGATTTTGTTTTTAAATCAGATACTAGAGGTAAAATTGTTTTGTATACTCTATTACTGATTTGGATTATGTTAAGAAAGAACAGCTCTATTAATGTAATAGTTCTACAGAATCACATTAAAGATTTTAGTTTGTCACGACAACATTTTAGCTGTCGCAAGTGTTATCCTAAGCTATACCAGGCAGTGCAGCATTGTTTTGTGTAACACTGCCATTTATAAGCATTGAGATTTTTAGGGAAATGTAACATTTATAACACTGTAGAATCCGTAATAGGCGATCGTTTGTTAACTTAAGTAATATACTTACTCATGTTAAAGTCACGTGCTTAAAGTAAAATTGAAATGGAGTATATAAAAGTGCAACAATGTGATCAGCGTTGGTTTCATGGTTACAACTTTTATACTTGCCAACTTAAACATAACTCATCGGATTTTTCTCTTTCTTATTGTGCGACATTCAACTGCAAATTGAAACTTTTCCTTCTTATTTTAAATTATTTTCAATCTGTGCACGTCAGTAAAGGAGGGGTTTTTTTGTTGTTGTTTTTTTTTTCGTTAGGTAAAAGCCCTATTTTTTCACAAGAGTAAATGTGCAGCCCCTTCACTATATCTGTTGTTTTATTTTTTCAAGTCTACTTTTTAGGACTGAGGTGGTACATTTTATCCTCCTCTTTCCTTTCTCCTCTACCCAATTTACTCGCAAGTTACTATTTTGCTGTCGCTGTCTCCAGGTAGCATTCTTCGTACATTTTACTATACACGTGTTACTCCCATGTAGTTCATTTTCTGTATTCTCATAGTACTGAACTGTCTGTACAAAATGTCATATCAGTTCTATCATATGTTTGCCTTTCTATTTTACATTTATTCTTGCCTTTCCTTCCTTATTATTTACCGGGCTACCTATTTCTTCTCAAAGTGACTTCAAAACTTAATAAATATACTCTCGACTGATAACGAACATAGACACTAATATTTAAAATTGTTGGACCTCATTGATAATATTTGTATAATTTACTTCTAGGCCTACACAAAATTCTAACAGACGTACTCAGTCATATGAAGTAATAAATTCATTTGTTCTAATTATAATTTAAAATTTAAGGTTGTACTTTTTACACCTTCATTCTAAAATAGATTTGACTTAAACTTAGAACATTTGTCATTTATCATCATCCATATCACATAACATAAGGCAGGGGCGTAGCGTGATCAATGTAGATGTTACTCAAGGAGAGAGTGTGGGAGGAGGAATCTTTTCCTCCGGCAGGGTCCGGACAGCCTCCCCCCCCCCCCCCCCCCCCCCCCCCCCGCCACGGACATTGTAGAGCAAACAAATAGAATGGGTGGCTTCTGGTAACTTTTCTAACCAAAACTATGCTTCTTCAAGTTTAGACCAAATATTCACAAACGGCTCGGAATGTAAAGAAAGGTCTATATAATATTGAGGAACGTTACAAATTTGAGTCGGGGAGAGGGGCGGGGGCTGGCATTTTGGAAGGACTTGGGCTAGACTGTCTATTTATTCAGGACGAAATTTCTTATTCACAAATTAAGCAACATTAGTTCTTTTTCTAAACTAATTTGTTGTATGCAAAATTTGAATTTAATATACATTTTATATGGAAAGACAAAAGCGTTAATTTTCGTTATAAACAATATTGGAGTAATAATATCAACGACGGTCCTTTCACGCGTAATCTGACGTCCTTCACCAAAAACATGAACAAATGGCCTTGTTAAAATATTCTTTCAAAATTGGACGCCAAGACTTTAAAAAAGAACATTTTGTTAAAGCTGTAACTAATTTTTCTGACGTCAAAGATCATAACTGAATCGGCACGACTGTATAAATTTTCACTGAAGTTAAAAATATTTTAAATAAAATCCAGGTACTATGTTTTTATCGAAAGGCGAATTATAGTAGAACGTGGGTGGGTCTTTTTTATTGTTCTGTTATACGATGACGAAAATATCGATACCTTGGCATTTATTTTGATTTTCTGATAGTCATGGAAAGCAAATCAGTTATTTTTGTATCAAGCTATCGTAAAATGTAAATATAAGAATTGACTGCTATTCTTTTTGTGCGTTTATATGGGTATGAACTACACCGGAAGGCTTCTTGCTGATCATCAAAGAATCGCTATCGTGATTCATGAATTTGAAAGAAGTCCCAATGTGGTTTATACCCGTATAAAAAGCATAGAAAATGGCATTCAATTTTTAAATAAAGTACACATCTTTACGTGTTACAACGGAATATATGCAAATCACCTTGCAGTAAATGCTCTAAAATGCCTAGGAACTGATCAGACTGCTAAGGACAAACTTTGACTTACGCATAATTTCAAAACAGACAAAATGATGAAGCTATTTCAACAGATTCTTATTTCATTCATATATTTATTTACAATTTTAAATGTATTTAGATTTAAATATGTATTTACAATAACAAAGAAAAAACAAGATTTAGAATTTTTGATCGAAATTTTGATAAAAGAGCAACAGCAGTCTGACGTCAAAAAAGAATTATAACAAAGTCAAGAACCTAGAAACAGCTTTCTCATATGCTATGACATTGTCCCTACCCCCATACCCACTCCTTGTCAGTTTTTATTGCTTCTGTGGAGTTTTTAGTCTTTTTTATTTTTTGGATTGTAAATGTTACTCGGCCGAGTAAATAAGTATATTAAAATTTGTGAAAAGATCGCTTAAAAGCATAGAATGCAACCAAAAAAAAATAGCAGACTCGGTTTGATTGAGTCTGTTCATGAAAGGTAATAAAATGTGCAACACCTCTCACGCCCCCTAGCATCGCCTTAAGCGTAACTCTATTACAAATCTATCGAATGGACTCCATGATCCCAAAGGACCAGCAAATATAACAACACTGAATCAAAGTACAGGAAGACGGTACTTAAAGATTGCTGTTATGATAGATAATAAAATCTGTAAAAAGATTCTTTGGAAGCAAAGAACGCGACCAAAAAAGAATAGTTGCAGACTCGGTTTGATTATGCCACGCTTCAAATTTCTGGTTAATTTCTTAATCAATTTCACTTTATCTTGGTTATAAATAAATGGATTTTATTTAGCTAAAATAGTTGTTCCACATCATCAACCACATTCTATGAGACAAGGCGATTACTCCAACATAAATATTCCGTTAATCATGACATTATTATACAAAATGTACATAGAAATTCAACTAAATGAATAGACTCATTTAAACATCCTCAGGGAATCTACAAAGAGGTATAGATAATAAACACTATATGAAGATCCTTTGGAAGCACAGAATGCAACCAAGAAAAATGATAGCAGACTCAGTTTGATTGAATCTGTTCAGGAGGGGTAATGGCAAGTGCAACACATCTCACGCCCCTAGCACCGGATTGAGCGGAACTCTATTACAAAGATATTGAATGAACTCCATGATCCCAAAGGACCAGAAAATATAACAACACTGAATCCAAGTACGGGGAGATTATATATTATGTATTCTATTTTTTAAATTTAAAAACACTATAAGAAAATCATTTGGAAGTATGAAATGCAGCCAAGCACAGTAATAACAGACTCGGTTTGATTGGGTCTGTTCATGAAAAGTGCAACGACTTCAAGCCCCTAGCACCGTCTGATGCGGGACTATATTATGCACAGTCAGAAAAAGGTGAATTTACTCCATGATCCTAAAGGATAAAAATAATAACAACACTTAAGTTAATGTACGTAAGAACCTGACAGACACCATAAAACAAATAACTACCTCATATTTACACTCAATAGAAATCTCACTGATATATGATGTCACACTACAAACGTAGTAATTATAAACTCAACAGTTAGAGCGGTAACTGGCAAGAACATTTTAATTCGTTAACATAAAAATCTGAAATGACTTATTTTTGAACTTAATAATAATTTGTGCAGCCAACACTATTAATAAAGCCATATACATACAACCTTCAGATACATTATTAAAATATTTGTAAATAAACTGTTTTTAGATAAGCATATTTCGTAAAAATCTGATAGGATTCATGACTGGACATACATGTATATGAAATCATAAACTCAATGTATGATGACCGAGGATGTAACAGACAGAGATTTTTTTAACCCTTAAACTCCTAAATTTCTATAACGAACTTGTCCATTTTTCACTTTGGACTGTACCATTAATTGTTAAAAGGGGTGCATACCAAAAAGATACTGACTGAATGGCGAATAGTCGCTAAGGCAGAATCAATTGTGTCCAGCATGATGAGGGTTAACATCAAAGAGTTGTATAAGATGCTATCACAACCATTTCTTAAATGTTCACTTTCTGTGATGTCATTCTTATGTACATTTAGTATTTGAATAGATATCATCTACACAAAATTCTTTGATTCCGCCCTCATATCATTATTTATCAAAATCCTCAAAACAATATATTTATATTGTACGCTTAAAGATTCGCAATAACGAAACAACTCAAAAGTGTTTATAGCTTCAGTCTACACAGAAATCACTTCTGTTAAATCTTCTAAATTAAAATGTATCTATATTTTCAAAAGAATGTTTCCTGAAACTAGATGCTTATTCAAAGGTGTGTTTGATTTCATCACCGAACTTATCACTTTGAACAGTCAGATACTTGTACTGTATCGCAATCTAAAGGCGGTTCTCTAGACCGAGAAGCTTCATCGAAGTCATCATCGGGTGCATCTTCATTCAGTCCTCTAGTGTAACGATTTTCCTTGTATCATACAGTTGAAAAATTCGGATCAGACAATGCATTTACATTCACAGCGTATCTCAAACCGCTTCTTTTCGGAATCAAAGAGAACGTTTTCATGTTTTCATTTCCTTAAAGAAAAGTCTACAGTTTTGGGGGAATAAATATGTAATGACACGTTCCTTTGGCTTTTATATTTTCTAATCCTTTGGAATCATAACGTCCATTCAATGTTCATAAAAAGTAGAGCTATCCACCAGTGCTAGGAGCGGGAGAGGTGCTGCAGATTTCATCATCACCTGTCTTGAAAAGACAATGTGACTGGTCTGTCTGCACAATGTTTTATTTAAAACAGTCCGCACATGTTCTATACATTCCGGAACACTACTCTTTTTCACTCCATTGACTTAGAGGGTATGTAAAATGTTTGGAGTTGTCATAGGAATATGACCCAGATTATGGCTGCATAACATGATGGCTGGATGTCATTAGGATTATCCTGCAAGCTTCTATATATTCTCTCCTGATCGGTATACAGTCTTACTCAAGTAATAATTATATGCATAAATTATGCATAAAGTGTCTTAAGCAGGGAAAACATACATTGAAAATAGTTTTAAAAAGTTGTTTTCGAAAATGTTCAGCCAGACAGTAAATTCCTTTTTACATTTTAGCGTGACGACTCACATTTTCATCTCTTTATTCAATGATGTAAATTGAGTTATGAACCAATGTCCCAGAAAATACGTTCCATCTATGGTTTTCGTCTCCATACAGTATGTTTCCTGTGTCGGCAGACCAGCTTTTTACTGACGACGTCTGGTTGGCTTTCATGACAGCCGTGGTTTCCACATTAAAACAATGATAAAAGTTCTTCTCGTAGAATCTACCCACAGTATATAACACGTCTTCAATATATATACCAAATGTGATATGCTTTCCTGATACAAGACAAAGCTGGCTTGTGAAAAGATATGTGCCATCTATCGGAGCTGTAAATATCCCTGTAGTGTTGTCAAAGGCATTTCCAATATTTACAATGTTCTTGGTGAAAACAATCACCTCGTTCTCTACTGGGTCAAGTGAGGAAGGAATTCTGGCTTTAAACGCAATATTTGGTATCGAAACCGCTCCTAAAAATAAAAAACTCCGATTTAGAGTCTTAAAACCTTGAAAATTTAAAATATTCTTTATCAATATATCTCTAACGTTACCACTGCTAGGATTTCAGATTATTGTTCCAGCTGAAAGAGACGAAATATTGGACACACGGCTATATTCCTTTCTGTAAAAGTTCAAATAAAGTAGTCCGACACGGCAAAGTGTTTTGCAATCTGTAAAAAAAAAAGGATCCATTGGAAGCATAGGCCGCCACCAGGCAACAAATTAGCAGACCCTGTTTGACTGAGTCTGTTCTTAGCAACACTCCTTACGCCACATAGCAATGACTTAGGCGGAATTCTATTACAAATATATGTATATAGTAAAAATGAATGTACTCCATGATCCAAAAAGACTAGAAAATATAGTAACACTGAGTCCAAGTTCATTTAAGACTTACATAGAAATTTAAGAATGTCTTTATACATGCATGGATGGTGTTCCTTAAGGCGATATTGGAACACCAGCCATGCTTTATAGTATTTTTTATTTCTATGTCAATTAACTTGTATTCTGTTAAAAACAAAAACCAAAAAAGTGTTCCAAAATATTAAATGAAACACTACAAACCTCCTAACTGCTTCGTCCTTTCATCATATTCTTTATTGGCTTTCCCCGTTTCTGCTCTTAGATCATCGATTTCCTTCGATACCTTCACTTCATTCTCGTCTAACGCATTCTTGGCTTCAAGTTTCAACGCTTCGAATTCCTCGGTCATTTTCTCACGGGTTTGTTTTAGTTGCTGCAAAGATTCCAGAACGAGGCTTTTGGTATTCTTTATTTCCCTTTCCATCTGTCCAACATTAAATTCCACCCTAACCATTTTCTCCAGGAGTTGTTCTACATAGGCAAATTTAGAACAAACTGGTTCAGAAACAGCCGGTGATAAGATTAAACAGGCAAAAAGAAAACGTATAAGTATCACTTCCATGTTGAAATGGGTACAAGTTTAATTTCCCATGCTGTAAGTTGTAAATTGCAATCAGAAGTGAATGAAACACGTACCAGTTCATGAATTTAAACCGAAGAAAAGATGTTAAGGAGATTAACATATTTCTTGATCCCAATGGGTCTTAATTAAAAGGTTTTTCCATTATACCCGAGTACGCAATTTCTGGAAATAACATGAGGCAAGGAAGCTTTCTGCATCTGTAATGTATAGACCATACGCCCGTTCCCACTGAAATCAACTGTCTAATTAATCATTTTCTTTGAGCATTTTCATGCGTTTCTTCGATCCCCTAATTTGCAGGAATCATAACAAGGGATATTGAGTAAGAAATGTACAAATATTAAATATACGATATATAATTTGAATCTCTGACAGGCCATCCCCAGAATTTCGATGATATTCTCCATTACAATATCTTACAGAAACATGTACTTTTCTTCAAAAAATATCTCCTCCCGCAAATAGGTGATACAATTGTATATGTATGGACTTGGACTTACTACAATAACTATTGCTTTAAGTGTATCAAATCAATTAATCAATCAATCAATCAATCAATCAATCAATGACCTCGAATACAACATTTTTTAGTTCATACGTATTTTTTTTATTAGAAAGTTTAGATACAGTGCATGGAAAATATTGTTGATTGAATACAATATTAAACGTTTCGAAAACGACTTACGGCGGCAACGCATACATTTAGTAAGTCCACCTCTTGTCTGATCACAAAACTCAATCAACCGACATAAAGACAGATGTCAGGTAGATGTCAGTCAAGTTTGAAACTTTCTGTCAGAAATTTTAGCCGTGCTGTATCTAGAATTGTTGGAACAACGTTTCGGAAAAATGAAAGGGTCATTAGCTCAACACTGCACAAATCAACAATGACCGACTTACTGCTTGAAGATATTGGGCATTGGAAAAACTTTGCTATCTCGGACGAGTATAAAGGGGTTTTGAATAAACATGTTCCTATCCTGTTTCCAGGAGATTTGTCTAACAGCATGGTATTCCAACAATGCATCTAACCGTAACTGACCTACTATCCCCGCTCTTCTCTCTTTTAGATTTCATTTATCTTTGGTTAAATTTCATATTATGTGCAACGAAGTGTGTAATACCATTTTAAAGAAAAATACTAGGAAATAGCATGGTTAAGTTTTAAAGGAGTGAAGACTCTGCAAGACCACTCAAGGAGATTCACTTCACCAAAGGAAAGCTCTAGTCATAAAAAGATATATTCAAACTATCGCTGAAAACTGGTTAACTCCGAGTAGATGGAAGAATGCAGTCACTTCAATCTAATATACAGGTAAGGCCAAAATTCCGAGGCTGCAAACTATAAACCTATATCCTTAAATGCACTGCCTGTTAAATGATGGAACATATTTTAGCTTCTAACATCTCGTCCTAATTAGACAAAACAGATCCATTCAGTTATAACCAATAGTGTTTCAGTTCAGAGCTTTTCTTAGAAACAAAACTTTTACGCAAGAGGACTTCAAGAATCTAGAGAATGGCCAGCAAACTGACAATTATGATAACGCACTTTGCTAACGCTTTCGAAAAGGTTGCCCACCATGATATAATACACCAACTCCACTGGAAGCCCATCCGTTAGCATCACATACCACAAAGTCGTTACTCAAAGACAGATCCCAGTGTCGTTGTTGACGGCTGTCCCTCATGCACTCTTCCTGTTCTCTCTGCAAATCCTGATGGTTCAGCAATACCGGTAGGCTCCTGTCTCTTCCTGATTTATCTTAACCATTTACCGACTCTATCATAAGAAACAATAGATCAATTGCATATAAAACCATTGTGTGTCTTATGCGGAAATCCTAAATTGTTACACAAATTCTGCAAAATGATCTCCATTCCCTAGAAGCATAGGAAAAGGACTGGTCAATGAAGTTCAACCCTGAAAAATATGGGGTACTAGATACTACTTGAAAGAAATTAAAAAAAAAAAACAAGTATTTACCATGACACAGTTATTTCATAACATAACTATCAAAGGTTTCACTTTAAGTAGTTTGTCAAAGAACACAAATATCATAACTGTAAAAGTAAAGAGCTCAACCAGAATCAGCAAGAGAAATGTCAAAACAACAAATAGAAACGTCAAGGAAACAGCAAACGCATATTTAACAAAAGAGATGAAAATTATATCTCTAAGTTTTATAACATGCAGATTTTCGTCTAAGAGACACATGACTTTTTGCCAATAAAACAACAAAACGAAAATGTTTAGCTAAAATTTACGATGGACTGCTTAAAACTAAAGTGTTGTAAAGAACGAACAATCAGCGCAAACAACAAAAGAATGTGAAATTTTTTAAGTGAAAATCATTCAATAAGATCGACGAAGATGAAATAGTAACAGTTGATAGTGTACCTTCATTAAGCAATTATATATATACCAGCGATGATAAAAGTGAGAAATATCAACAAACTTTTTGGTAAAATTGATGAGGCGACTTTACATTGATACGGGAAACACTCTACAATAAGTATTTCATTTACGTTGTTTAAATATTTTACAATGGAACTACTAGTATTGCAAAATGAATTTTTAATTGACGCTTACTGAAGATAGTAAAGGGATTATTGGAAGGACATTATGTCAGATTCATGCATGGAATTTGCCCATCAGGGGCTTGTTCAAGGAAAAAAGCGACTGTAAGTCACTACAATTCACCATGAAACGATTGCAGCCTAAAGTCGGTTACAGCTTGTAGTGATAAACTGGAACTAGGGATTCTTAAAGAAAACATAGATATCTTGCCTGAGTTTGGTGTTATTTTTTCACATCAAACATAATTGTGAACAACGTATCTTTCGTTGCTTTCCCATAGATTTCATCGTTTTCTATTAGAAACCCTGATTCAAATTCAGCACTATCAAGTGCATTTATTTGTGGGCAAAGCCAGGCTTGAATCTGACAAATTGTCCTCCCAATAATCTCTGGCATGTCCAAAAGAATTCTTTAGTTTATTTTGGTTAGTTCATTTTATACTAATTAGCTCGATTGTGAAGAAAGTTTTAAGCTTATTAAGCTTATTGGAACCACTCCCCCGTCTGCTACCTGAAAAACCAGTACTAGTGTCATATGAGATTTCATGGTCATGACTCCAGTAGGACTCGAACCCACGATCCCCGGATTGAGCGGCCGACATTTTATCCGCTAGACCACCACTTAGATTCTTTTAATTACCTCATTTCAGAAATTGGTTTGCAACTGTAAAATTGTAAGGCATCTTTGAACAACTTACTTGAAATATTTGATTTGAAATCTCTTCTAAAGTCGCGCAATATTTCTGCTGCATAACTGGTGCATATTTCTCTATACAAATCTAATAACCTATAATCACATGCTCACTTTATATTGCTTTTTTGCTTCCTGAGCTCCAAAGGGATCTTTCACAGACCGTATTATAATTAAGGTTCGTGCACGAATTATTTAAACCAACTGAGTGCCACCGTACATTTTGCTTTCATTTTGACTAATATTTTATATATTTTGGGAAAACCGTTTAATGGAAAAACGAGATCAAAGTAAACTACTAAACACAGTACAGAATATAAATTTTCAATCATATTTAGACCTGCTGGTATGGTTAACTCAAATTTAAGTTTTGTGTTTAGCTGCAATACTTCGATGAGTGTCAATAACGCTTGCCTGTGTCATCGTTTAGAGTTTGCATCACCATTGATTTAATTGAGGAACATGAAAGCAGTTGCACTATTATATTTCTGAAACATTGCATTTAATTTATCATTGGCTGTCTTTAACTACTGATTTTGAAAACGTCTAATATCATTACTTTTGCTCTGGAAAATAGCAAAATATCTATATTTACTAAAAACCCAGACGAATCTTTTTAAAATCTAAATGTTTTAATCACTTTACAATTAGAATTTGAATACATGTTATTGCAAAGACACAAGTAAATGTAATCAAGGTAATTATCATATACGAAATTATATCAACCATGTAATGCTGAGCGATACTATAACCAGCCATCGTTGAGATTTTGTCACATGATATCGTTGAGACATGGCTTACATTGGTTTTGCTTGCCTGATACAAGACAAGGCTGACCAGTGAAAAGATATTTGCCATCTATCGGAGCTGTAAATATCAATGAAGTGTTGTCATAGGCGTTTCCAATGTTTACAATGTTCTTGGTGAACATAATCACCTCGTTTTCTCCTGGGTCAGGTGAGGAAGGGGTTCTGGCTTTAAACGCAATATTTGGTATCGAAACCACTCCTAAAAATAAAAAACTCCGATTTAGGGTCTTAAAACCTTGAAAACTCAAACTATTCTTTATCAATATATCTCTAACGTTACCACTAATAGGATTTCAGATTATTGTGACGAAATGTTGGACACATGGCTATATTTCTTTCTGTTAAAAGTTCAAATAAAGTAGTCCAACACTAATCGGGATTCGCGACAAAGTGGTTCTGCAATCTGTGAAAAGATCCATTGGAAGCATAGAACGTAACCAGGCAACATAATAGCAGACGCGGTTTCATTGAGTCTGTTCATGAAAGGTAAACTTAGTAATACCCCTCAAGCCACGTAGGAACGACCCTATTACAAATGTATTTATAGTAAAAATGAATGTACTTCATGATCCCAAAAGACTAGAAAATATAATAACACTGAGTGTGAGTTCATTTCAGACTTACATGGAAATTTAGGAATGTAATTATACATATATGGATGGTGTTCCTTAAGGCGATATTGGAACACCGGCCATGCTTTATAATATTTTTATTTCTATGTCAATAAACTTGCATTATGTTAAGAACAAAAACGAAAAAGAGTTCCAAATATCAAATGAAACACAACAAACCTCCTAACTGTTTCATCTTTTCATCATATAATTTCATGGCTTCTGTCCTTTCTGCTCTTAGACCATCGATTTCCTTCGATACCTTCACTTCATTCTCGTCTAACTCTTTCTTGGCAGACCTAATTCTTGTTCCTTGCAGGTAGTCCGACGTTACGTCAGTCGTATCGTGTTTTATCAAAAATAAGTATAACTCATATTAGAACTAACTAATAAATTTAACACTAATACAAACAAAGGTATACAGTTTCGTAAGCAGCAAAATACAACATAAACTGAGAGTATGCAAACATTCCAATTTCCAAAAACATGACGATCTACATATTACTGTAGTACAGTTACATATGTATCAAAGTTCCAGAAAACATGTTCCATCGGTCTGTGTTCGATTCCACCAGTATTTCTCCTGCGGTCGCACTCCAGCTTCTTACTGAAGCCGTCTGACTAGCTTTCAAGACAGCCGTTGTTTCGACGTTAAAACAAATCATATCGCTTACTCCATTTCCGTAGTATCTGCTCATAGCATATACAGTATCTTCAATATAGATTCCGAATGTAATAGACTTTCCGGAACTGAGGCACAGATGACTTGTAAAAAGATATGTTCCATCTATAGGAGCTGTAAATATCCCTGTAGTGTTGTCATAGGCGTTTCCAATGTTTACAATGTTCTTGGTGAACACAATCACTGCATTGTCGTCTGGGTCAAGTGAGGAAGGGGTTCTGGCTTTAAATGCAATATTTGGTACCACAGCTGCCTCTTAAATAGAAAATGAAAAATTGACTTTATCGAATTCAAAGCATGTATTTCTTTCACCTACTTTCAAACTATTATTCACAATTTGACATCAACTGCCCTCTTTGACATGTACATGGATTTCAAACATTTACCCCGTGTAAAATGAGGACATGTTCTCATCTGCGACCCTCGGCTGTGATTGATAATATTTGATAGACAAGGTACACCAACGGTCTGTCTGGTAAATACTTTATGTGGAATCTAAAGAATATCTTAAAATTGCAGTATACATGAAGTTAGTCTATGTTTTAATATTTTCTTTCTAGGTGTATTGCTAAAGTAATTCAGTTTCTATTCAACCTAGCCTTCACGTTGTATATCGTCCGATATACCATGGTGTAGAATTCAGGGATTGAACCTGGAAAGTGTTAAATATCCAAGCATCTAAATGCTGATCCATTGTAATCTGACAATAAATCACAAGAAAGCCTTGTTTATTTTTATTCACATGTTCATTAAAACATGATAATATAAGTTATGCTGAGCTTGATTCATCCGAGCAGTAATGAAGCGGACATCTCGTGGCTATTTGCATCATGGCCTACGTAATCGTGTTCTCTCAGCGGTCCGCGCGTAAACCCTTATTTATCGGAGAATATACAACGCTTGACTTCCTTCTTTGTTTAACTGACAAAACCATTGATGTATTATGTTTGCAACTGTTTTATGTTTTTAATAGTTTCTATTTTATTATGACCAAGACTTGATCTTTTCTTCGATCTGAGTAAAACTGAAGAAAATGTTTTAAACGAAGTAGATATGAACATTACATGCAATACCACGGGCTGTAAACTCTGGCTCCAACTCTTTATGGAAATGATTTGAAAAAAAGAGCCAGTGATACTTCCGAGGCGGTGCTAATGACCGGAACTACACGAGAAATGTAAACAAAGACAGAGAGCGAGTTTAATTATTACTTTCTTTTACAAAAAATGTTCTTATTCCAAAAAGGGGCAATGTTATTCCACTCAGATTGGTCAGGCAGTTTAAGGAAAGCAGATCGTTTGCTAATAACTTAAAAACGTCGAACACCCTGTTACTGAATGTGCCTTGTCTCCCACTCTTGTTCTAAGCGCCTCCTCTGTGTCCCCGGCTCCTCCTCCTAGCTAAAAATACACAAAGACGGTAGCAATCCGCCAACAAATCACGTAGATTATACACTAATAAAACATTCCTTTCAATAACATCCGAACGATGACTTTGAAATCTCTGACTTGTGTAAATTAGGGCGAAATACATAGACATATGTCCACTTTCGGTTTAATTCGGTCCTATTTCACAACTTTCAAATTTTCTCACGTCAAGACATGCCTTCGCCCTGCAGATTGACCGGCATAGATAAGAAGTTTGACCAATTCTAAATGGCAAAAAAAATGCCCCTTTTTTGAAATAAGGACTTAAATTTGTTAAAGAAAGTAAAAAATAAACTAACCTTCTGTCTTTGTTTACATTTCTCGTGTAGTTCTTGTAATTAGCGCCGCCTCGGATGTATCACTTTACTCTTTTTTCAACTCACCTCCATAAAGAGTGGGATCCAGTGTTTACAGCCAGCCCGTGTTATTGCTTGTAATGTTCATACTGATATACTTTGTTTAAAAACATTTTCTACAGTTGTATCATATCGAAGAAAAGAGAAAGTCTTGGTCATAATAAAATAGAAACTATTGAAAACATAAAACAGTTGCAAACATACATCGATGGTTAATAATAAATACCTCCAAACTCCTTTATTTTGTTGTCGTATTCTTCAAGTGTCTTTGCCGTTCCTGCTCTTAGATCTTTGATTGTCTTCGATGCCTTCACTTCATTATCATTCAACACTTTCCTGACTTCAGTTTTCAGCGCTTCGGATTCCTCGACTACTTTCTCCCAATTTTGTTTCAATTGCTTTAACGATTCCAGAACGAGACTGTTGGTATTCTTTATTTCCTTTTCCATCTGTCCAACATTGAATTCCACTCTAACCATTTTCTCCAGGAGTTGTTCTTCATATGCAAATTTAGAACAAACCGGTTCAGAAACAGTTGGTGTTAAGAATAAACAAACTAAAAAAAAGAAGCGCAACCGTTTGAATTCCATTTTTGTAGATACGTGTTTCATATTTACTGAATATTTCTTTAATATTTAAAGTGTCTTCAGCTACAATGCTCAAACGTTATGCTCCTTAACAATGAGCGTTCACATGTGGGAAAGGCAATGCACAAATAAAATAGAGTTCTTGTAGAACTACTGTTTGTTTTATATTTTCCGTAACTTTATTCTACTTCTCTGTTAGAAAGGGACATACAGTTTAAATTTAACTTTATTTAACATTATATCATGATTTCATTTCTTGTCCTAAGTTTGTAACATAATTAGCTGTATTACAAAGAATACTGTGTGGCCACGCCAGTTCTGTGACAAAACGTTTGACAAAATCTTCAGATAGGAAAACAATCAAAATAAAACTAACAAGGAATCGGTAAAACCGTATGATGCTCCCGGATGCATGTGCTTGTCGCAATATTGGGATTAATGTACTAGAAACCAAAAAAAAAAAAAAAAAAAAAAAGAGATGATAAAAAGACGAAAATTGAATAAAGGGAGATAATTCAAAACTAGGTAAGGTAGAGTTATGGTTCTTTGACATTGCACTTTCCGTCAATGGCCTCTATCATTTTGTGAAGTTTCAATGAAATGCCATTAATACTTTTCAAGTAATGCTCCGGACAATCCTTACTCTGTATGATTATGTGAAGTTTCAATCAAATGCCATTAATACTTTATAAATACTTTCAAGTTATACTCTGGTCAAAAGTGTGACGAACGGACGGACGGGCGGAAGGACGGACAAAGCGGCAACTATATGCTCGCCCTTCCGGTAGATAAAAATGACAGTCATATATAGGAACATTTATAATGCGTGCGTGCGTGCGTGCGTGCGTGCGTGTTTGTTTGAAAAATTTGGAATATTTTGTTATACTTCGGTCAATATCCATCATTTTAAAACTAAGTTACTGAAGATATGAATTCAAAAGTATATAATTTTTCTCCAGTGTCAAAGATGAAGTTAACTGACATACCAAGTCTGTTTTATATTAAAAAGAAATAAGCAAAACATATAAAATGCATTTATCAGAATTATATCTGATGTACATTTTTTCATCTTTCTCCTTTCTGCTTTACAATTTTACGGGAAATATGCAGCAGGATTCAGTTTTTGTTATAGTTTAGTTTGGTATACAACATCGTAAATCGGGGCTGCACTGCCATGATAAAATGAGTTTGCACAAGACCAATCCTATATCGAGACTGAGGTTGTACATTTTTATCCTCCTCTTTCCTTTCTCCTCTCAAATTACTATTTTGCAGTTGCTCTCCGGGTAGTATTCATCATACATTTTACTATACACGTGTTACTCCCATGTAGTTCATTTCCTGTATTCTCATAGTATTCTCATGGTACTGGACTATCAGTACAAAATGTCATATCAGTTCTATCATACATTTGCCTTTCTGTTTTACATTTATTCTTGCCTTTCCTTCCTTATTTATTTCCCGGGCTACCTATTTCTTTTCAAAGTGACTTCCAAACTTAATTAATCTACTCTCGACTCATAACCAATATAGATACTAATATTTAAAATTGTTGGACCTCATTGATAATATTTGTATAATTTACTTCTACACAAAATTCTAACATACGTACTCAATCAAATGAAGTAATAAATTAATTTTTTCTAATTTACAATTTAAGGTTGCACTTTTTTACACCTTCATTCTATTATTGTAATCTCATGAATTATGCTATCTTTTTCTTTAAATTTAGGATTAATTTTTTTATTCAATTTCACTTTATCTTGGTTTTAACTAAATGGATTTTATTTAACTAAAATAGTTGTTCCACATCATCAACCACATTATTTGAGACAAGGTGATTACTCTGACATGAAATCATAAACTCAATGTACATGTATGATGACCAACGAGGTAACGGACAGAGCTTTCTTTAACCTTTACCCTGCTAAATTTCTATAATGAACTTGTCAATTTTTCACTTTGGACTGTACCATTAACTGTTAAAAGAGGTGCATACCAAAAAGATACTGACTGAATGGCGAATAGTGCAGATCATGATCAGACTGCACGGATGTGCAGGCTGATCATGATCTTCACTGATCGCTATGGCAGAATCAATCGTGTCCAGCATGATGAGGGTTAACATCATATAGTTGTATACGATGCTATCGCAGCCATTTCTAAAATGTTTACTTTTTGTGCTGTCATTCTTATGTACATTTAGTATTCGAATAGATATCATCTAGACAAAATTCTTTGATTCCACCCTCATATCATTATTTATCAAAATCCTCAAAACAATATATTTATATGATTCGCAATAACGAGACAACTCAAAAGTGTTTATAGATTCAGTCTATATTGAAATCAATTCTATTAAATCTTCTAATGTATCTATATTTTCAAAAGCATGTTTCCTTAAACAAGATGCTTATTCAAAGGTGTGTTTGATTGCATCACCGAACTTACATGTATCACTTCAGTCAGATACTTGTATTGTATCGCAATCAAAAGGCTGTTCTCTAGACCGAGAGGCTTCATCGAAGTCATCATCGGGTTCATCTTCATTCAATCCTCTAGTGTAACGAGTTTCATTGTATCATACGGTTTAAAAAATTCGGATCAGACAATGCATCTACATTTACGGCGTATCTCAATGCTCGTTAAAATTGGCGATGACTCCAGACATGAAATCAAGCGCTTCTTTTCGGGATCAAAGAGAACGTTTTCATGTTTTCATTTCGTTAACCAAATACGCAGAGAAAAGTCTACAGTTTTATGGGAATAAATAAGTAATGACACGTTCCTTTGGCTGTATGTGAAAATATGTTTTATCCGGAAGTTACAAAAACGTCCTACCCAATAAATAAAGTAAAGCAGAATACGTGGATTCCTAGCTAAACGATGATATTATAACGTTTTAAATCTTTCAGTTCCTTCTAGCTTTTCCGTTATCCTTCGGAATGTGATGGGCATCTGAGGCATTCTTGTTTTCTAGCCATTTTACGGTCGCTAAAATCTCATTGTACTCTTATTCGGTGCTTTTATGTTTTCTAATCCTTTGGAATCATAACGTCCATGCAATGTTCATATAAAGTAGAGCTATACACCAGTGCTAGGAGCGGGAGAGGTGCTGCAGGTTTCATCATCACCTGTCTTGAAAAGACAATGTGAGTGGTCTGTCTGCACAAGGTTTTATTTAAAACAGTCCGCACTAAAACTACTCTCTTTCACTCCATTGACTTAGAGCGTATGTAAAATGTTTGGAGCTGTCATAGGAATATGACCCAGATTAATCTGGCTGCATAACATGATGGCTGGATGTCATTAGGATTATCCTGCAAGCTTCTATATATTCTCTCCTGATCGTTATACAGTCTTACTCAAGTATTAATTATATGTACATGGTTGAATTATGCATAAAGTGTCTTAAGCAGGGAAAACATACATTGAAAATAGTTTTAAAAAGTTATTTTCGAAAATGTTCAGCCAGACAGTAAATTCCTTTTACATTTTAGCGGGACGACTCACATTTTCATCTCTATATTCAATAATGTAAATTTAGTTATGAACCAATGTCCCAGAAAATACGTTCCATCCATGGTTTTCGTCTCCATGCAGTATGTTTCCTGTGGTGGCTGCCCAGCTTTTTACTGACGCCGTCCGATTGGCTTTCATGACAGCCGTGGTGTCCACATGAAAACAATGGTAAAAGTTCTTTTCGTAGAATCTACCCACAGTATATAACACGTCTTCAATATATATACCAAATGTGATAGATTTTCCTGATATAAGACAAAGCTGGCTTGTGAAAAGATATGTTCCATCTATCGGAGCTGTAAATATCCCTGTAGCGTTGTCATAGGCGTTTCCAATGTTTACAATGTTCTTGGTGAACACAATCACCTCGTTCTCTACTGGGTCACGTGAGGAAGGAATTCTGGCTTTAAACGCAACATTTGGTATCGAAACCGCTCCTAAAAATAAAAAAATCTCCGATTTAGGGTCTTAAAACCTTGAACATTTAAAGTATTCTTTATCAATATATCTCTAACGTTACCACTGCTAGGATTTCAGATTATTGTCTAGCTAAAAAAAGACGAAATGTTGGACCCATTGTAAAAAAGTTCAAATAAAGTAGTCCGACACGACAAAGTGTGTTGCAATCTGTGAAAAAAAAAAGATCCATTGGAAGCATAGGCCGCCACCAGGCAAAAAACTAGCAGACCCTATATGACTGAGTCTCAGGTTCATGAAAGTTAAACTTAGCAACACTCATTAATTACGCCACCTAGCAACGACTTAAGTAGAACTCTAATTCAAGACTAGAAAATATAATAACACTGTGTCCAAGTTCATTTCAGACTTACATAGAAATTTAGGAATGTTATTATACATGCATTGATGATGTTCCTTAATACCCCAGTCACACATACGGCGCGGATAGCTACGTCTAGCCACGGATAGAAACGCAGTAATCCGTATCGATCCGTACCTGAGCCGTACCTTAAAGTAGTAACCTGTATCAGTCCGTACCAATCCGTACGGCTCAGGTACGGATCAGTACGAATTACTACGTTTCTATCCGTAGCTAAACGTAGCTATCCGCGCCGTATGTGTGACTGTGGTATTAGGCGATATTGGAACACCAGCCATGCTTTATAATATTTTTAATTTCTATGTCAATAAACTTGTATACTGTTAAAACAAAAAAGAGTTCCAATATATTAAATGAAATACTACAAACCTCCTAACTGTTTCATATTTTCATCATATTCTTTCCAGGCTTTTGCCCTTTCTGCTCTTAGATCATCGATTTCCTTCGATACCTTCACTTTATTCTCATGTAACACTTTCTTGGCTTCAAGTTTCAACGCTTCGAATACCTCGGTCATTTTCTCCCGGGTTTCTTTCAGCTGCTGTAACGATTCCAGAACGAGGTTGTTGGTGCTCTTTATTTCCTTTTCCATCTGTCCTACATTAAATTCCACTCTAACCATTTTCTCCAACAGCTGTTCTTCGTAAGCAAATTTAGAACAAACTGGTTCAGAAACAGCCAGTGATAAGATTAAACAGGCAAAAAGAAAACGTAAAAGTATCGCTTCCATGTTGAAATGTGAAAAATTTTAACTTATGATGTTGCAAGCAGTAAATTGCAAGCAGAAGTGAAGGAAACACGTACCAGTTCATGACTTTAAACCGAAGAAAAGATGTTAAGGAGATTAACATATTTCTTGATCCCAATGAGTCTTAATTTAAAGGTTTTTCCATTAATCCCGAGTACGCGGTTTCTGAAACAGTATGAGGCAAGGAAGCTTTCTGCATTCATAATGTATAGACCACATGCCCGTTCCCAATGAGAATTCAACTGTCTATTTTTTTTCTTTGAGCATTTTCCTGCCTGTCTTCGATCCCCTCGTTTGCAGGAATCATAACAAGGAATATTACCTAAGAAACAGACAAACATTAAATATACGAGAGGTATTCAAATGATATTTAACACAATAAGATTTGAATCTCTGACAGGCATTCCCCACAGTTTTGAAATTTGTGCATTGCCAGATATCCATTACAATATATTAACGATACCTGTACTTTGCTTCCAAAACAATCAAAATTCTCCTCCCGAAAACAGATAATACTTTAATAGCATCGGGCTTTTAATAACTAACCTTTCTTTTAGAGTATCCAAAAAGCTATAAATGACCTCGAAACAACATTTCTTTGGGCTAATACGAATTCTTTTAGAAAATTTAGTTAACAACGAAATAAAATTAGTATTGGTTGAAAACTAAACATTTCGAAAGCGACCTACGGCGGCAACGGCTGCGATCAGTAAGTCCACCTCTTGTTTGATCACAATAAAATCAATCCACCGACATAAAGACAGATCTCAGACAGATGTCAGTCAAGCTGGGAGTTTCTGTCGGAAATTTTAGCCGTGCTGTTTCTAAAATTGTTAGAACAACGTTTCGGAAAAATGAAAGGGGCATTAGCTCAACACTGCACAAATTAACAATGACCGACATACTCCTGGATGATATAGGGCTTTGGAAAAATGTTGCTATCTCGGACGAGTATAAAGGGGTTTTAAACAAACATGTTCCTATCCTGTTTCCATGGATTTGTCAGCAACATGGTATTTCAGCACGACAATGCATCTAACCGTAACTGTCCTAGTTTAAGAATTAAGCTGTCTTAGTTAAAAATTACTCTGAGCCGTGCCATGAGAAAACCAACATAGTGGCTTTGCGACCAGCATGGATCCGCGCAGTCTGGTCAGGATCCATGTTGTTCGCTAACAGTTTCTCTAATTGCAATAGGCTTTGAAAGCGAATAGCATGGTTCCTGACCAGACTGCGCGGATGCGCAGGCTGGTCTGGATCCATGCTGGTCGCAAAGCCACTATGTTGGTTTTCTAATGGCGCGGCTCACTCTAGATTTACTACAGGCAAGCATTCTAACCAAGACTCATGAAGATCCTGTAGAATATGTCCCCTCTTGTGTCTTAACAAGAATTTTCTATGACTTTACATAGTGACCTAGAAATTTATTTAAGATAACCAAGTTTCACACTTTACCTAGATGCCATACAGACAAATATTCTGAAAAAAAGACTTTCATAAAGATCAGACAGAAAATGTTAAATTTCATAGAGACAAACGTTCTAACAAAGTTTCATGAAAATTCGGTAGAAAATGCGGCCTCTAGAATATTAACAAGTGTTTTTCTACTATTCGACCTGATGATCTTTTTGACCTTCGAACTCGACCTACATTTCGTAAAATCAAACAATGTGACAAGTTTGTATGAAGATCAAGCAGAAAATGTGGCTTCTTCGGGTGTTAACAAGGATTTCCTATGCTATCTAGTTGTTAACCCTTAGATGACCCAGTTTCGAACTTGACCTAACTTCAGATAACCCAGTTTCGAAACTGACCCATGTTTAAAGAGGCGACAATCTGACAGAATTTATGATGATCAAATAGGAAATGTGATCTCTGGATGTTAGTAATATTTTTTGTATGATTTGACCCAGTAACTCATTTTCGAACCTGCCCAGATTTCGTGAAGACAAACATTCTGACAAAGCATTATGAAGATCAAGTAGAATTGTGGTCTCTAGAATATTTTCAATTGTCTTCTACGTTTTATTTGGTAACCTAGTTTTAGACCTCAGATAATCATGTTTTGAAAATGACCTTAATTTCATGCAGACAAATATTACGACAAAGTTTAAGATCAAATACAAAATGTGACATCTGGAGTGTTAAGAAAGTTTTTCTATGATTTTACCCTATGTGACCCAGTTTCAAACTTTTTTGACAAGAGATTTTGCTGAGGAAATAATCTGATCAAATTTCATTCAGACTGGACAAAAATGTGACATAGGTCAAATCCCAGTATCAACAGTACTACTGGTAGATCTTCAAAACTCTGAAATAAAAGTAAACTTGCAAATTGTAGAGATGGTATTGCGTAATTTCATTTCTGTTTTGTATCCAAAATTTAAAAAAAACTTTAGAACATAAAACGCATTCTTCGTAGGCATTATCATGAACAAGTCTGAGGAGATTTATTACCACATGTGCTGATTGTTTGTTCTGGCATCCTTTTCACATTTCAGAAGAAGAAATCTTTTAAACAGCTGCAGCATAGCTGTTTTTGCTTTGTCCTTGACATTTGTGTTGAAATTGCGTTTTCGAAAAATAAGCCTTTCCTCAATCGCAAAACATTTTTACAATTACTGAATTATTTGTTGTGAGGCACCACTAATTAAAACAGTTCAAATGAATGTACTGGGTACGTTCTAATGAAATACTGAGGACTATTCATGTATTGATGAAATTAATTTGCACATTTAAGGTATTCTGCACGTTTGATACACCGGAAGTTATGGCGTAACGTCATTTATCCGGAAAACGTAGAATAAAGCCTGGATTCGGCGTACGGAAATGAAAATCAGTTTATGAATTAAAGGCAACCTGTGAATAAATTTATTACATTGTAACAGTCTCTCTCTTTCTAAAGTTAAAATATGATATTAAACATCTGTGACACCGTTAAATAATTCAAAATAATGTCTTGAAAATCAGCTTCAAATAGGCGGTTCACTTTAATCATGGCCAAATATCTCAGAAATAAGCACAAGGACCTATACATTTTATTTCACTGTATTATACGCCATATGTTTATTTAGGACTGTGAGAAGTTTCATTAAAATCTACATTGTGGAAAATTTTCTATTCGCGAAAATGTTATGAAAGTTGCTATTTTCCCATAGACTCCCATTATGAAAACTTGCGTGAAGTCCGAAATTTTCAAATCAGTCTAGCAAAAAAATGAAGCACACGACCCTATCCTTTTTATTTGCTGAATTTTCTAGGTATATTCTGAAGTTTTGATAAATCAGAGTTTAATCAAATTCTACATTGTAGAAAAAATTTCAATCCAAACGTGCAGAACTACCTTAACGGGTTTAGTTTTCACTACAGTGTAACATAATTGAGCCGTGCCATGAGAAAACCAACATAGTGGCTATCTGCGCAGGCTGGTCAGGATCCATGCTGTTTGCTTTCAAAGCCTATGGCAATCAAAGAAAGTGTTAGCGAACAGCATGGATCCTGACCAGACTGCGCGGATGCGCTGGCTGGTCTGGATCCATGCTGGTCGCATAGCCACTATGTTGGTTTTCCCATGGCGTGGCTCATATTTTCGTGTGTTAACATGGAGCTCTAAAGAGCTATTAAAGATTAACTGTATTTATTAGTAATCTGTCTTGCTGTCATTCTTGTTACTTTCAAAAGAGGTTATCATGATACATCGTTTTTTTTTTCATTTTAGACTTTTCTATTTCTTATTCAACTTTTAAAAAAGGAATAGGGGACCTGTTACTTATTATTACAGAAAAAAATAGGCTGCAAGCATACTCGTCACAGCCATCAGCTTTAAAGGCACTGACCTCCACAAGAAAACCAACATAGTGGCTATGCGACCAGCATGGATCCGCGCAGTCTGGTCAGAATCCATGCTGTTCGCTTAACGGTTTCTCTAAGGTTTTAAACCAGATGGTCTGGATCCATGCTGATCGCAAATGCACTACGTTGGGTTTTTTTTATGGTGCAGCACATATCATACACATTCGAAGATGAGTTTTTAGTGTGAAGATAGTGCAGGGTACAGAAGATGCTCCAGTTTCAGTTTACCTGGTTCTTTAGCATGCCGTGTGTAAAGCACCCATACACGGGGCTCTTATCCCTGTTTTTAGACTCAAACTCACAATCCCTGGTTACCACTGGACAAAAGAATACCTTCGTGTTGATTTTATATAATTGTCCAACCATATCATATGCTAAAAGAATTTTTAAAATCAGGCCACTATTTAAGCAGATATGGCATTTTGAAATGTAAGAAAATTCATGGCTAATCATTTGTTTTAAACTGATTGATTTTTTTGTTCGTTGAATTACGTAACAGTGCTATTTAAAGCCGATTTTGAAGATTCTTTAACTGCTTTATATACTTAAGATGGCCTGTCAGACAGTTGAACATAAAACAACTTTGCCTTTGCATTCAAGGCAAATGACTTCTTCACACAGGCAGCAAGTTTAACTATTATAGTAGAAATAAAACAAACACTTGTAATAAAATGAGCATTTTTAATTTCTAGTAAGTATCACAGACTCTGATGACTAATCAAAATCATCTTTAAAAAAAAGCAAGCATCAACAAACACTTAGGCAAATGTAACAATAAATACATACAGTAAAACCTGTATAAAACGACCACATGGTGTTTATTTGAAGGTGGCCTTCATTCACAGGTTAAATACACTTTATTGGTTAAGAAATCAGTGGCTTTTACAATTAGATGGTCTCTGATCAGATGGTCTATGTTCACAAATGGGCTTTAAACACAGGTTGACAACCATTTTATAAACACCAACAGCCTAAAATAGCCTTTATTTGCAGGTGGCCTTTACTCACAAGAAAATCCATTTCAAATGGTTTGATCAGATAAGAAATTGATGACTTTAAGAGCGGAGTGGCCTCTGTCAAGAGGTGATCTTTAGCACAAGTTGATAAACCTGTACATAAAGACCACAACCTGAAGAACCATTAGACTGATCTTTCTTTATAAGTTACCTTTATTCAAGGTAAAACTACATTTGAGCCGTGCCATGAGAAAACAAACATAGTGGCTTTGCGACCAGCATGGATCCAGACCAGCCTGCGCATCCACTATGTTGGTTTTCTCATGGCACGGCTCATTTAAAATGGTCTGATGAGATCAGAAATATGTGGCCTTAAAAGCCAGGTTGTATCTGTTCACAGGTGATCTTAAGACCAGGTCTGACTGTACATCATACAGTAAACTATTCATTATTAATTTTGGTTCTGTGGCTTTTCTTGTCTTTTGCAATCCACAAGTCAGTAATTTCTCTTAACTTATATAGATTACACACTTAGAAATACATTTCTTGCAGAAAAAAATAAGCACAGACATATTACTTTTAGTTCTGATCATTAATTATGATATAAAGTAAAATAATGAAGGTTTTAGAACAAAATAAAAAAAATGATTTTAAAATATTACTGAATATGTACATTTGTATAATGATTAAGCCAAAAACAATTTAAATGCTACGGTAACCATTTCAATCTTTATGGCAGTAGCAAATATGATAATGATAATAAATACAATAAAAAGAGTTACTAATATCACTAAACGATATAGAAATAACAGAATAAATTATACATCTTATTAACAAGTTATCATTCTAAGATATAGATGTGCTTGAAATAAATGAGACAGCTACAGCTGATGTCTGTATTGCAAAACCTTTTTGTCAACACCAAGATTTAATTAAGTTTATAAGCTATTTTTTATTTATTATAGCACAGGTGAAATTTCCTCCAGATATAGAGCTCAGTTGGGAAAGAGCTCAGCTGCAGATAGAAATGGTCTGGAGATAAAGCTCACCTGCAGATAGTGTTTGTCCAGAGATAGAGCTCAGTTGGGATAGAGTTCAGCTGCAGATAGAGCTGGTCTGGCGATAAAGCTCACCTGCAGATAGTGTTTGTCCAGAGATAGAGCTCAGTTGGGATAGAGCTCAGCTGCAGATAGAGCTGGTCTGGTGATAAAGCTCACCTGCAGATAGTGTTTGTCCAGAGAAAGAGCTCAGTTGGGATAGAGCTCAGCTGCAGATAGAGCTGGTCTGGCAATAAAGCTCACCTGCAGATAGTGTTTGTCCAGAGATAGAGCTCATTTGGAGAAAGAGGAGATAGAACTTGTCTGAAGATAGAATTTATCTAGATAGAGCTTGTCAGGAGAATAAGGAGACAGAGCTTGTTAAATAAAGACAGATCTTGTCTCAAGATATAACTTGACCAGAGATAGAGCTCATCTCGAGATAGAGCTTGTCTAGAAAAAATGCTTCTCAGGAGATAGATCTCAGCTTGTGGGGAGATAGTGCTCGCCTGGTAGAAAGGGCTTGTGAGGAGACAGCATTGCCTGTTAGATAGAGCTTGTGGGGAAAGAGCGCTTGCCTGTTAGATAGAGCTTGTGATCTCTAGATTCATTGTCTTGTATTCTACCTGTTCAGTTTCTGACTGCTAGGAATATTGCCATCAGCGATATTAAGAAGTTATATCCATGTGTATATTATTTTACAAATTATTGTATTTTTCAAAGTGTATAAGTTTTCAGAGAAAAAAAGTACTATTAAGAATTTTGTACAAAAAAAAAATTATTTTGGAACATGAGAATGAATATGAAAACAGATCTTAATTTTGACAAAACAAAATCTCCTGTGTATATTGCTAATGTGTTTCTATTGCAAGTCCATACAAAATCAGCACATTCACACTAACCTGTACTGACTATAAAACCACATAATAATTATTATCTAGGTCTAAAAACTAATCCAGTGTATATAAAATAGGCAAAAAGACACTTATCATTTTTATTTCAAAGGGCTTGCAAAAAAATAACTGTTGACTGGCTGTTTTTTTGCGTCACTGAGTTTTCTTTCGTGGTTAGCTTGTAAACGACTCTTTTCACGTAATTTAAAATTCATGTTACGAGTTATATTTTGGAACATACCTTATACACCTCCAATAATTAAGGTTCATATCATAAGATGTTTTATTTGTAGTTTATTTGTATACAACTATAAAAATGCAATCATCCTAGGTGCATTTATTTCAGGGTATACGGTAGTGCTTGTTAATATTGCGGGTCAAAAGAAATTATTAAAAAAAAATATTATCTAATCTACAGTAAGATTTAGCTCCCTTTCTTATTCAGTAAAAGATAAATGCAACAATTTTGGTCTAAAAACCTGTTACTCGATACTAAAAAAACTACTTAATAAATTCATTGTAAATACCATATATGTTGTGTGGTGTATAAACATACAAGAAACTGTTTTAAATTTATTTTAAGCCAACAGCACATAATGTAATAATTTGATATTGATACTAATAACTAATAGTACAATCTAGACTGTATTCTGGCAACAGACAAGGTAAGATTTACCCCCCTTGTATCAATCTTGGGGGTTTCTAAATATCTGTTGTCATTATTATAAACAGTCTATATACAGTGCTAGCCTTTGTATCTTAACTGACTATACTATGAGTAATATCCCTTGTTATGATTTATATCATAGTATACTCCCTTGATCTATAGTCTGTATCCACAAACAAGGTGCTGTCTCTTGGGGAAATGGCTGAGATTGTCTGTATTCGTCTCTATAACTTCTATATTTTTTACATTACCTAAAACTGACAGTCTGTTTCTAAAAGCTAGTCTATATGCACACATTTTACTGTATATTACCTTACATTTCTTCATAAACATATTTCTCAGCCACTGTGTATATCTATGTTATATAGCCTTTTTCATAAACTAATCACTTTCTCAAACTGATTGTTCCCCTTGATTTCTTCAGTTTCCACAAGTCAATTCTTAATTCTTGAAGAATAGTTTCTGTGTATTTTCTATAGTTAGTGAAGCTTTTATTTGCTAGATCTAACGTCAGTTTCAAAAAAAGTTATTCTCTATCTCTATGGGAATGTATATCATCTGTAAGTTTTCTGTACTTCATATCCATTAAATATCCCCTGGCGTTACTGTAATATTCTTTGCTCAACCAGAAACATTGGTCAAATGTGGCATCAGATGACCTGTAAAAGAAACAAAGTAAGCAGTTCAAACTGATGACTTTTAAAATAATGGTTGGGTATCATGACTTACATTTGAAATGCGGCATATCGGGATAATTTGGACTGTACTGCTATGAAATTGTGTTGGTGTAATTCTTTTTAAAATGAAGTAGAAATACTAAAATATGAGCATGCAAACAACTTGTAGGATCAATATTTTAATTACAACAAATTTGATTAGAAATACTAAGACATAAAATCTGCTATGAAATATACTGAATACAACGAAACTATAAAGGTCAACATTATTCCTGATTGTCCAGCGTGTAATATAATCTGGATGTCATTTTAATGCCTGTTTTTACATTAAAGAATTCAATAACATTTATTTTTTTATATTTTTTACTCGGGCTAAAGATCAAATATTTACGTAAGTGTAAATGAATATTCATAGTACAAAGACTGTTAGCTGTGCATGATTGAGCACCACAGACCTCGCGCATAAGGTATGATGAGGGTTATTTAAGGTTATTCTCACCTTTTTCCATTACAAAATTGTACAACAAATGGGTTAGACTGTATCACTTCTGCTGGCATAAATGTCATACTATGCTGGCTGACAGGAGCTAAAACATGGGACCAGTCTTCATGGCGAGTCTGCCGTTTCCCGACCTCAAAAATATGGTTTGCGTTTTGCTTGCTCATGTCGCCATCCAGCCATTTAATGTAGTACTGCTGTCCAAGACCAACTCTTGAATCAACCACAGCTTGAACATAAAAACAAACAAAAATAGAAAAATAGAAAAATAAGTTTTCATTGCTTGTTGCAATGTCAGTAATTCTTTCCCATGGACAAGTTAGGTTGAGTGCATATTTTTTATGTATTCTTATTGCAAGTGAACTGAAATAGTGATGTAACATTTTCCATCAGTCAGAACTATAATATGCTCATTAAATTCACTCTGATGTAAGTTTTTTCCATATTGGTTGGCAGACAGTTTATGGAAAGTCAAAGTTAAATAATACTTCAAGTCTATTAATAACTTTTGTCAACTGTTCTGTAAATTTTTAAAAGAATATATATTTTCAGTCGCGCAAAACTTCAAACAAATCCATGTAATTTTCAAAACCTGACAGTCCACCTTTATCAACAAACAAGAAATCATAGTTCACAAAGCTGTAAGATTACTACATACCAAGTTTATACAAGCCAGTATCATCGTCCCTGGCAACAACTGAAAGTCCAATCAAATTCTTCTCACATCTCTTTATATATTCGACCACTTGTTCATATTTTGCCTTTGAGATCTTATATACTTCTCCTGATGTCAGTTCAGAAATATTTCCATCGAAAAACTCAACCTTGACACTGCTGTTAGCGTATGTACCGAGAACCTCTGCCGGGGCATAGCTAAATACGTATTTAGGATGTAAGCCTATCACATGATCTTCTGGCTAAAAAGTGCATAGAATATATTGCGATTATGTAGAATGTAAGTAAAACATCAATCTATTTATAAATTAATTTGAAATAGTCATGAATATTGACACCATTATCTCTAAATATAGAACTAAATTTACCTGTGAAGCACAAGTTATGAATAATTCAAATGTAGAACTTTTCTAACAATAAAATCACAAAAATAAAAGATGTATCAATCTAATGTACAGCATTTACAGATAATAACCCAGCAGCATTTACATAAGTCTAATATCGGGCCGCTAAGGGTCTAAATAGTGGTCCAATATAAATTTTTGAAAGTTGACATAATATCGGCCTGATATTGTTTCCAAAGAAACAGCTGTTAGCTGTTGATGCCTGTTTTTGCAGAATGTCGCACAAATATTATAAACAGAATTAATGTTTGCTGGGAAATATAAACATATTTTTACGACTCCTGAACAGCAAAAGACAAGAATACCCATAGTGTATACCTGTATTGCATCAAATCTGTGTTCAGTATCTGTGAGAATATCATCTCTTAGTATAGTCTCCATGTACCCTGTACAGTCCCTAATCACGTATTTCTGGTCTTTCCCATCAGCGACAACACAGCCCCTGTAGAACCAACCATCATCACGCCATCTTGCCAACACTTCCTGGTTCATTCGTAACCCTGGTGATGACCTCCGCTGACTCTGAAGGTCAGGTGACTCTCCGTAGCTCGTACCTGCAAGGTAATGAAATAAGCTCACTTCAGTAAACAATTGTTTTGACATATAGCTAAATTCTGACTTCAACCCTTACCCTACTAAATTTCTATAATGAACTTGTCTATCTTTAAATTTGGACAGTACCATTAACTGTTAAAAGGGTGCTTACCAAAAAGATACTGACTGTATGGCGAACAGTGCAGACCATGATCAGACTGCATGGATGTGCAGGCTGATCTTGGTCTGCACTGGTCACAAAGGCAGAATCACTTGCCGCCAGCAGGCTAAAGGTTAAGGAAGATCCAGGTGCACCTCTAGACACTATTTCATGAATGGTTTGGCACCTTGGAAGAACATCACATGCCAGATGTTTGGCTTCTTCACATGATGACCCAACTGAGACTCAAACCGGACTGAAGGGCAAGTGTTCCAATGTCAGTTATCTTAACTGTTCAGCAAAGCAGATCCCCAATACCATTAGTTATACTGATGCAAAATTTAAACAGTGAAATAAAAGAACTTCTTCCTTTGACAATTACATATTTTGAATAACAAAACTACCTAAATATTGACTATACAGTCAAACATCATTTTCTCAAACTGGGGTAATTCAATCACCATGGGCACCCTTCATTTGAACTCATGGTCAGGTCCCAGCAAAATTTCTGTGTAATGTATATTGTTTGTTGGCTCAAGCTACCGATAACTCGAACAAATTCTGTCAGTCCCAATGAGTTCAAGTTAACGAAGTTCGACTGTTTATGATTTTTCATAAAAAAATTCCCTTACACCATTTTGCGTTTTAGTGATTCATATAAGCAAAGAAGTATAAATTATTATTTTTATAGCTCTTTGCTATAAGTAAATAAGCAAGACAGTCTTAAATTTGATTCTAAAATTTGCAGGTACTTATTTGTTTTTCGTTTTGGTGTTTTTGTTCAAAATAATTTTTTTACCATCAGGACTTCCTTTTCGTCTCTGTGGTGATGTGTCTGTATCAGATGATGATGATCTACGACTTTTCTACAAAAAAAAAAGGAGTAGTGTAATAATTGCAATATTCACACAATATAAACAGTACAAGTACTAAACAGTCTTACAGGCAAGGATTATTCTGGCTAGATGTTGTCTTAGTGGTAACGTAACTTATTGTCAAAAGGTGAGTGGAAACATAACTTATTGTCAAAAGGTGAGTGGTAATGTAACTTACTGTTAAAAGGTGAGTGGTAACGTAACTTATTGTCAAAAGGTGAGTGGTAACGTAACTTATTGTCAAAAAGTGAGTGGTAACGTAACTTAATGTTAAAAGGTACGTAACTTATTGTCAAAAGGTGGGTGGTAAGGTAAACTTTTGTCAAAAGGTGAGAAGTAAAATAAATTATTGTCAAAAGGTGAGTGGTAATGTAAATTACTTTCAAAAGGTGAGTGGTAACATAACTTAATGTTAAAAGGTGAGTGGTAACGTAACTTATTGTCAAAAAGTGAGTGGTAACGTAACTTAATGTTAAAAGGTAAGTAACTTATTGTCAAAAGGTGGGTGGTAAGGTAAACTATTGTCAAAAGGTGAGAAGTAAAATAAATTATTGTCAAAAGGCGAGTGGTAATGTAAATTATTGTGAAAAGGTGAACTGCACAGCTATATAGATGTATGGTATTACAATATGCATGAACTATCCATGGTTTTGAGCATTCCAAATACAGAAAATATCAAGAAAACTGTTAGGGACAGGACAAGTGCTTGTGCTTGCGTTCAGATGTTGCATGTTCAGATGCTTGTATATTTATCCACTCGGACAAACACCCTCATATTTTAATTCCTGCACATCTGAACTCTGAACCATGGTAAATCAGATTATAAGCCACACAGAGGCCTTGATTATTGGATAATTAAACATAGGAGAAGAGGGAGACTTACTGTTCTATCAGAGCGGTCTGTGTGTGACGACTGTCCCGACTCATTGTGGGATACATCTGAGTCTCTGATCTTTCGCCGAATCTTGTTAATTTTTCTTGCTTGCCGCACCAATCTCTACAATGAAATGAACAGCCTATGGATTCAAAAAATTGTAAATAAAAAAGCAAGGAAAATGTTTTCGAAAATGTAAGGAAGTTTTCTTAAATGATCTTTGTACCATATCACAAAATTTAAGCAAAACTGTACTATCATTTAAAACAAGAGCTGTCAGTGGACAGCGCGCTTGACTATTCTCAGTGCTTGATAGTATAATATAAGCGATGAGTAAAACTTTAACATTACAATAAGCATATTCTAAGTCAAAAAGGGGTCATAATTCAGTCAAAATGCTTGATAGAGTTGCCTCCTCCTTTTTACAGACTAGGGTCATGATGGAAAACAAGTATGCAAAATATGAAAGCAATATCTCAATGGACTTTGAAAATATTTGGGGTGGTATGCAAACTTTAACGTTTGTGTGACGCTCATGCTCACGCTGACGCCGAGGCGAGTAGGATAGTTCCCCTATTCTTCGAATAGTTGAGCTAAAAAACACACCTTCCTAATAACAGCCACCATCCCAACATTTACAACAAAAAAAATGTACCTATTAAATGGATGCAACCTTTTCACAAGATGCAACTTCACTGGGGCTTTTATTTTGGTGGGATGGAGTGCGGGAAGAGTAACTGGTATATCTAACAGTTCTAGAATATTTCAAATATTTCAGTTGGTACATAAAAAACAAGAGCTGTCTCCGTAGGATGACACATGCCCCCGATGGCACTTTGAATGAATAGTTATGGCCAATGTTAGAGTTTAGGACCTTTGACCTACCGACCTGGGTCTTGGGCGCGACACATCGTCTTACTGTGTCACACATTCATGCATAGTTATTTTAAAATCCATGCATGAATGACAAAGATATGGACCGGACATGCCCATCAATGCACTATCATGAAAAATGATCTTTAACGTCTAAGTGTGACCTTGACCTTTGAGCTACGGACCTGGGTCTTGCGCACTGCACGTCATCTTACTGTGGTACACATTCATGCCAAGTTATTTGAAAATCCATCCATCGATGACAAAGATATGGACCGGACACGCCCATCAATGCACTATCCTTTAACGTCTAAGTGTGACCTTGACCTTTGAGCTACGGACCTGGGTCTTGCGCACTGCACGTCGTCTTACTGTGGTACACATTCATGCCAAGTTATTTGAAAATCCATCCATTGATGACAAAGATATGGACCGGACACGCCCATCAATGCACTATCCTTTAACGTCTAAGTGTGACCTTGACCTTTGAGCTACGGACCTGGGTCTTGCGCACTGCACGTCGTCTTACTGTGGTACACATTCATGCCAAGTTATTTGAAAATCCATCCATCGATGACAAAGATATGGACCGGACACGAAAATTGCGGACAGACCGACAGACTGACAGACCGACAGACTGACAGACCAACAGACAGACAGACAGTTCAAAAACTATATGCCTCCCTTCGGGGGCATAAAAATCACATTTTTATATAAAATTATGTTAGTTAAGGGAATTTGTAAATAAAATGACACACCCTTTCTTGTCGAAGTTGTTTGCGTTTTTGTTTTTCCAGTTGATACTGTAGGGCTTGAATCACTTCGTCTTTCTCGTCAACATTTACCAACTTGGACGTCTTGGTGGAATGACTTTGCTCAGACAATGGCTCATTGTATATATCTGAAAAGAATATAACAAGAACATATTGTGTACGTATAATTTGTAAATATATTCCATGGCCTGATAGAGTCACATAATGCACTGAAACTAGATTACTTTGTTTCAATGACTTCAAATTATGATGATTGCGACTCAAGTATTGTGTAAATAGGTTATTAGCTTTGTATCTTGAAATATGCACAAGTTCTGCAGCAGAAATATTACGAGACTTTAGGATCGCAACATTCTTCCTCTGAAGAATGAGTGCATATTTCTCGGTGCAAAGATAACTAGAACTGTCACAGGAGTGACTCATACCCCCACCATACGGTCTTGTCACAGAAGAATGGCAACCATAAGGAATCTTAAAAATACTTTGGAGTACTTCATCCTGGGCTTCCACATAGAAGTAATACTAGTATAATACTAGTATAGTAATACTAGTAAATATATTAAATCTCTAATATTAGAGATACACTAAAAGGGAATACAAAAAAGTGTCTTACCAACCCATGTTACCACGGAAAAATGTTTTTACCTTTTACATAGGACTTATAATAAAAAAGTTAGAAAAATACCTGAAATATTGAAAATCTAAAAATAGGATTTCTAAAAATAGACTAATTCCTGGAATTTAAGGGGAAGAAACTCAGTGCAAAGGTTAAAAAAAGGTTACTTCCCTTTGGCTCTAAGCCAATCAGAATGAGATATAGTGAAAATACATCAAAATTAACCTTAAATTCTAGGTAAAAGGGGACACAATTCAAGAAAAATAGTGTCAGAGTTATGCACCTTGTGTCACATGATGTGGGTGATGAGGTGGAACATCTATTTTAAGTCTGAATCAAATCCATTCAGTAGTAATTGAGATATAGTGAAAATACATCAAAATTAACCTTAAATTCTAAGTAAAAAGGGGCATAAATCATGAAAACTTGGTGTCAGAGTTATGCACCTTGTGTCACATGATGTGGGTGATGAGGTGGAACATCTATTTTAAGTTTGAATCAAATCCTTATAGTAATAATTGAGATATAGTGAAAATACATCAAAATCAACCTTAAATTTAAAGTAAAAGGGGACATAATTCATAAAAAATTTATGTCAGAGTTAAGCACCTTATGTCACATCATCTGGGTGATGAGGTGGAACAACTATTTTAAGTTTGAATCAAATCCATTTAGTAATAACTGAGATATAGTTAAAATACAACAAAATTAACCTTAAATTCTAAGTAAAAGGGGACATAATTCATGAAAACTTGGTGTCAGAGTTATGCACCTTGTGTCACATGATGTGGGCACATGATGTGGGTGATGAGGTGGAACATCTATTTTAAGTTTGAATCAAATCCTTTTAGTAGTAACTTAGATAAAGTGAAAATACATCAAAATCAACCTTAAATTCTTAGTAAAAAGGGGCATAATTCATAAAAAAATGGTGTCAGAGTTATGCACCTTATGTCACATGATGTGGGTGATGAGGTGGAACATCTATTTTAAGTTTGAATCAAATCCATTTAGTAATAACTGAGATATAGTGAAAATACAACAAAATTAACCTTAAATTCTAAGTAAAAGGGGACATAATTCATGAAAACTTGGTGTCAAGAGTTATGCACCTTGTGTCACATGATGTGGGTGATAAGGTGGAACATGTATTTTAAGTTTGAATCAAATCCATTTGGTAATAACTGAGATAATAGATTTCGGGACGCGACGGGACAGGACGGGACGGAACGCGACGGGACGCGACAAAACTGACTCCTATATACCCCCCTCAAACATGTTTGGTGGGGGTATAATAACCTTTTTTATTACATACGTATCTAAACATAACATATAAATGTAATGTAAATATTATGAATATGTTCAAAAGCCTGAATAAGATTGAAAACACTGAACTAAATAAAAGAATTAATGTGTAATAGGAGCGGAAAAATGTGCAGCCCGATACAGGACTCGAACCTGTGACCTTCTGCATGCAAGTCAAATGCTCTACCAACTGAGCTAATCGGACAACCGATATCACACACCCATTATATACATTATATACACACTGCTACATTCCTCCCTCCTTTTTTTCAAAGACAAACTCAGATTCTTTTGACTAACCCAGCCATTGCTTCACCCTAGCTCTAGGATTCCTAGGCTAGTCACCACACTCACGGCACCAATGTAATAGGAGCGGAAAAATCTTACTGCATTCTTTTGATTTGCAAAAGCAATGGGCGATAAAGCACTAGGGATTAAAATTCTGTTATTAAAACAAAAATAGGTTTTATATTTATTTTACATGATGATGAAACAAGTCCTTTCAATTTAAAACTACTAATGGCTACAAACATTTTTCTCTTAGCATGTCTCAAAAACTAGATGCCCACAGGCATCATGTCGAGCCCGTCAGCTGTCAAAAGGACTGGGAGTTGACACGACATTCTGTCATATTGAGGCAAACATTTATGCCAAATAAAAACAAGAGCACCGCCTTGCGGGTGCTGACGCTCATCTGATTTTTTTTGTATAATAGAAATATTGTCCTACCCATGATTTTCTAAATCTAAAAAGGGCCATCATTTTTGCAAAAAGCAGGATAGAGTTATGTTTCTTGATGTACCGTGTCCACTTACGATGGTGAAAAACTGTTGCAAGTTTTAAAGCAATAGCTTTGATAGTTTATGAGAAAAGTTGACTTATACATAATACTCAACCAAGAAAATGATTTTCTAAGTCCAAAAGGGGCAATAATTATTGCAAAAAGCAGGATGGAGTTATGTTTCTTGCTGTACAGGGTCAGCTTATGATGATGAACAAGTGTTGCAAGTTTTAAAGCAATGGCTTTGATAGTTTAGGATAAAAGCTGACCTAAACATAAAACTTAACCAAGAAAACTGATTTTCTAAGTCCAAAAGGGGCAATAATTCTTGCAAAAAGCAAGATGGAGTTATGTTTCTTGATGTACAGGGTCTGCTTATGATGGTGAACAAGTATTCCAAGTTTCAAAGCAATAGCTTTGATAGTTTAGGAGAAAAGTTGACCTAAACATAAAACTTAACCAAGAAATCTGATATTTTCTAAGTACAAAAGGGGCCATAAATCTTGCAAAAAGCAAGATGGAGTTACGTTTCTTGCTATACAGGGTCAGCTTATGATGGTGAACAAGTATTCCAAGTTTCAAAGCAATAGCTTTGATAGTTTAGGAGAAAAGCTGACCTAAACATAAAACTTAACCAGGCAACGCCGACGCCGACGCCCGCTCAAGTGATGACAATAACTCATCATTTCTTTTTCAAAAAATCAGATGAGCTAAAAAGATTGCAGAAAGTTACAATATCAGTTTTTTGTAGTAACAACAAAGGGAAGTAAATATTTAAAAAAAAAAAAAAATTCTAAGTCCACATAAAAATCCTTACCAGTAGAGATAGGCAGGCCTCCTAGCAGGCCTGAACAAAAATAAAGGTTTTTATAAAGGCTCCAATCTATGGAAATAAAGGCCTTTTAGTGTAAAATATTAAAAAATAAAGAGTAAATAAAGGCTATTTTTGTCGGAAGTCTCGTTGGAAACACATAATATATATAGGTATTTACTACATGTATGTGGTCTGGTGAACACAACAGCATTCTGAAAAACTCAAGATGAAAGATACACAAGCAGTATCCTAATAACAACACTAAAAAGGGGGGAAGAAATACAGTAATATAACCATTACTTGCTTTAAACTGGCATGGCAAGCAGTCTGAACAAAAATATAGGTTTTGAGTGAAAATTACAGGCTATTTGGCCGTTTTAAAGGTTTTTTCAGAAGATTTAAAGGTTTTAAAGGTTTGCTCTGAAATTAAAGGTTTTTAAAGGTTTTAAAGGTTTCACTAGGAGGCCTGGATAGGTGAAAATACACCTCAAAATTGGATGTAAAATGCATGTTGTAATACAGAAAAGTGGTCTTGATTTTTCCCTATGACCAGTATTAAAAAAGTTACAATATAAGCTATTTATAGTAACAACAAAGGGAAGTAATTCTAGGTTCTTGCGCATGACACTCCGTCTCATGATGGTGAACAATTGTGCCAAGTTACATCAAAATCCCTCTATGCATGAAAAAGAAATGCTCCGACAGTCATTCTTGTATCTGACCTTTGACCTCTAAGTGTGACCTTGACCTTAGACCTAAGGACCTGGTTCTTGCGCATGACATTCTGTCTCATGGTGGTGAACATTTGTGCCAAGTTACATCAAAATCCCTCCATGCATGAAGAAGAAATGCTACGGACAAAGTAGTCATTCTTGCATCCTTTGACCTCTAAGTGTGACCTTGACCTTAGACCTAGGGACCTGATTCTTGCGCATGACACTTCGTCTCATGATGGTAAACAATTGTGCCAAGTTACATCAAAATCCCTCCATGCACGAAGAAGAAATGCTCCGGACAAAGTCAATATTGAATTTAACCTTTGACCTCTAACTGTGACCTTGACCTTTGAGATAGGAACCTGGGGTTTGCGCATGATACTCCATCTCACTGAGGTTAACATTCATGCCAAATAAACAAGATTGCTCCATGCATGTTAAAGTTATGGTCCGGACAAACAAATCCGGATGGACGCACGGACGGACGCATGCACATACACCGAACAGCCATTTGGACAACTATGTCTTCGCTTCTGCAAGCAGGCTCGACAAAAAAAACAACTGTTTGTCAGCTGGGTTATTTACAGTAACAGACTGTTTCTTATTGTATATTATGTGAACTCCAATGATATTTTTCAGTGACATAACAGAATTACTGAAGCATGACAGATAGGTGTGTTAAAGGTACCTTTTCTTGTGACATCAGCACTTCCTAGCACAGAGTCTGTCCTTACATGTGGGGTTTTGCGGTGAGCTGAGGGTGTCGGTCTGCGTGGCCGGTCATATGGTGACCGTGCCCTTGGAGTTGAACTGCCTTTACTTCTATCACTCCTGTTAACAAGAGAAAGATGGATTAAATATGCTGACAGTAGAAAAATATATAGTTCTTTTTTAACTTTAGGCACTTGGCATGGGGCTATTTTGCCAAACTGGGCTGAAAAGGCTTTTGCAGTCATTACCTTAAAATGAATTACATGCACCTATGAAATAAGGCATATTATTGTTTTCCTTTTTTATTTACTGGTACATTTTTCCTTTAGGATAAAATTTTTGGTGTAAAATGTGCATTTATTAATTTATTTTGTTGGGTTTAACATCGCACCAACACAATTATAGGTCATATGGCTACTTTCCAGTTTTGATGGTGGAGGAAGACCCCAGGTGCCCCTCTGTGCATTATTTCCTCACGAGCGGGCACGTGGGTAGAACCACCGACCTTCCGTAAGCCAGAATTCAATGCCTCTAGTGAGGCTTGAACCAACATCAATGAGGGGCAAGTGATTTTAAGTCAGTAAACTTAACACTCAGCCATGGAGGCCCCTGTAAAATGTGCAGGACAATGGCTACATGGCATATACTGCTGATACTATTATCAAAGTTAATTACATATAAAATATCCATTATTATGATCCATAGATAAACCTCAGGCTTTATGGCAAATATTTAAATTCTAGGCAATATGTTTAAAATAACATACTTTATACAATCTACAATATAATTACCCCTGGCTCCTTGAACGAGACCTTGACCTTGAACTTTTACTTGACGACCTTGACCTAGAAAATAGAATCAGTATGATAAAGCTCACTCCTAAAACCCATGTGAAACTTTCAACTGTAATCAACTAAAAGGAGCTAGACACTAAACACTACAGCATGCTCAGTAGTAGAAAATCTGAATACATTTTCTTTCGGAATAAGTTTGTTACTGTATAAGCAATGATATTTTCTTTGATCTACTATTTACTTATTATGCAGTAGAAATTTTACCTGCGCCTCTCATACTTGCAGGCTTCTTGTAAGAATATGCTTGCTGACATGCAAATTCAAGACAGTAGCATTCAGAATGGCAAATTCAAGACAGTAGCATTAAGTATGGCAAATTCAAATTCAAGACAGTAGCATTCAGAAAGGCAAATTCAGGACAGTTGCATTCAGAACGGCAAATTCAAGACAGTAGAATTCAGAATTTGCAAATTCAAGACAGTAGTATTCAGAATGGCAAATTAAAGACAGTAGCATTCAGTATGGCAAATTCAAATTCAAGACAGTAGTATTCAGAATGGCAAATTCAAGACAGTAGTATTCAGTATGGTAAATTCAAATTCAAGATAGTAGCAATCAGAATGGCAAATTCAAGACATTAGCATTCAGTATGGCAAATCAAATTCAAGATAGTAGCATTCAGAATGGCAAATTCAAGACAGTAGGATTCAGAATGGCAAATTAATAAAAGCATAGGTTTGTGACAGACAAGTTCAAGAAAATACTTCCATTTTCAGAATGGCAAAAAGGAAATACATTTCTACAAATGATAAGTTCAAGGAAGCATTTTTTTGTTTATCAAATTCAACAAATGAAAATTTCAGATGAATGATTTTCCAGAATGGCATATTCAAGAAAATACAGCTTTGAGCATACCAAAGTTAAGAAAGCATGCAAAGATATTAAAAATGACAATGATGGTCATAATGATAAGGCGTAAAACAAACTGTCTGTTTCCAGTAACATGCTAAAAAAATTAGGGTAGGTAGATTTGTAAATTTTTCTTTTTTAATTTTTTTTTATTAAGTGAGACTTTTCGGAAATTACTTTTGTGTCAAAAAATGAATACAAATAAGGGTTTATGCCTTTACAGCATCAATAAGTTGATAACTAACATCACATGTTTAAAGCATAACAAGAGGGCCATGAAGGCCCTGTATGGCTCACCTGACCTATTGACCTAAAGATCATCAAGATTAACATTCTGACCAAGTTTCATTAAGATATGGTCATAAATGTGGCCTCTAAAGTGTCAACTAGCTATTCCTTTGATTTGACCCCGTGATCTAGTTTTTGACCCGACATGACCCAGATTCGAACTTGACCTAAAGATCATCAAGTTTAACATTCTGACTAAGTTTCATGAAAATACAGTCATAAATGTGGCCTCTAGAGTGTTAACAAGCTTTTCCTTTGATATGACCTAGTGACCTAGATTTTGACCCCACCTAAATCAGATTTAAACTTGACCTAAAGATCATCAAGATTAACATTCTGACCAAGTTTCATTAAGATATGTCATAAATGTGGCCTATAAAGTGTTAACTAGCTTTTCCTTTGATTTGACCTGGTGACCTAGTTTTTGACCCGACATGACCCAGATTTGAACTTGTCCTACAGATCATCATGTTTAACATTCTGACTAAGTTTCATGAAGATACAGTCATAAATATGGCCTCAAGAGTGTTAACAAGCTTTTCCTTTGATTTGACCTGGTGACCTAGTTTTTGACCCCACCTAACCCAGATTTGAACTTGAGCTATAGATCATCAAGATTACATTTTGACCAAGTTTCATTAAGATATGGTCATAAATGTGGCCTCTACAGTGTAAACTAGCTTTTCCTTGCCGAAAAAAGCAAGGGTATATAACTACGTCTTTCCGTGGTTAACATGTCTTTATGCACAAACCTGTGTTCAGGACGAACATTTCGATTTTTTCCGAGCTCCCTGTCGTTAGAGTTCATTGTTTACCACATAGAAGGTCCTGTGCGCGAACTGAGAAGGATCCGTTTTCTCATTTACCACAGAGCGGAATCCGATATGCATACACACCGGGTATTAGGAAGTTGTTCGCTATACGTTTAAAGGAAACTTCGGATAAAACGGGGAAAATCAACTTCACCTAGCGGTCTTTAGAGAAGATGTCGTTTGAAGAAAAGTGTGGACGGACGATGGACGGTGAGCGATCACAATATCTCACCAATGCACCTGAAAGAATCTTTCAGGAGAATCAACATCACAAATAAATATACTCTAATTTATTTTCTTAACTGAAATCCTGTCATTACTTCTCTATTGGTTCGATTTCTATTCCATTATTTTGTTGGTGATTATCAGTGACTACTCGAGAATCCTTAACCTTTAGCCTGTTGGTGGCAAGTGTTTCTGCCTTTGCGACCTTCAACACCCCTTCAAATGGCAAATAATTGTTCCTTCTCTTGAGAAGGAATATTTTAATTCGGTAAGTCACACTTGACTGAGCTACTGATATCGAAAGCTGTTGTAATTACAAGCTGCCAATTAAACTCTGTGACCTTAGAAATAACCTCTGACGTTAAACTATTCTTTCCTAATTGAGGCGACTCTCTGACTGAACGCGTTCCATGGATTACATATTTCTAAACCCGAGGATGATTGATTGATTCTTTTATTTCCTCCATTCTTGAAGAACATAACATATGTACATTCAGTCGACCAGATAGACATATATCAGCAAATTTAAATGTAAACAACTAAATATTACCGTTACATTCAAAATATGGTTAATATGTGAAAACAAACCCCATAGCGACCCTCTAATTATGCGCAACAAATTGACGCATCGAATCGTAATGGATTGACCGGGTCAATGTTTTATTGCCGTATTTACTCTACTGAAAGTGGTAACATATTTAATTTGTTGTTGGATTTAACAATTTATGTTAAATAACTAGCGTTAATACTTACCTGACATTTTTTGGCAGTATAAAACAGACATTGCAACCAAAATTTTACAAGATGTTCATTTTATATTTATATAGATGTGCCCTAGAAGGAACTTTTGCTATGCTTTAACTTGTAATAAAAATAAATGGCACTACCCAAATTGAATGATAGACCAGTCCATTTTAGATATTTAGCACAATTTTGCTACTTCGACACTAGAACTAGCAATTATAATCTATGTCTCCTATACGGAATCAACATCCTCACATGCGTTCATTATAGGCCTAATTATAGTAAAGGAACCTGTGTGGGAACCATCTGGTCTAGCTGCGAAATGGCGAACAGGTTTTTGAACACATATTTTTCACTTGGCATGGCCACAGAGGTCTAAATTAAAGCTGTTTTCTGTTTTAATTTCATGGTAACTGTATGTTTGACATTTTGGTAGAAAAATTGAGAGAGGAGGTTGTATTTAGTGAAGTGAAACTCAGTTTAAGTATGAGTAGTACTTCCAGGTCACAGCAATGTGATTTTGATGTGATTTAACAGTAAGCAAATGTGACAAGAGAAATCTCTCTTAGAAGATACATAACCCCTACTTTTCTCTTCATTTTATATCAGTTTTATCATAACTATTTAAAATTAGGTAAGGATTTGTTCTCTAAAATGGGTCTAGCTATGTTTGGTAGCTCTTTAAAAATGTAAGTTTTATATAGAATATAAAGGAAGTACTATTTAGTGTAGTGTGACCTTATAACCACTACAATTTCACAAGAGAGAAAGTCACATGACACTGTAGTACTTGATCTTTTATCTTCTAAACAAAGGTCTGAGGATGACCTATTCACATTAATCTTTCTGTATACATGTATTTGGATTTCCGATATTGCTATTTTTATTTTCGCAAATCTATTTTTATTTGCACCAGTCAGACGACTCATTTCAACAATCATTTGGCTGAACTAACTATCAAAATAGCGTCGAATGTCACAGGGTGACCAAAAGGGGCTCGAACCCGAGACCTCTCGCTTACAGGGCGAGTGCTCTACCGACTGAGCTAACCGGCTGCCTGACACATATGCTCTCCTTACGTGACCAAGTCCCTACCGTTACATATGATACCTCTCAAAACACAAGTGCGCAGTCATGATTTGGTCGTCATAATAAACATGAAAAACCCAGGCTAAATATAGATTTTTAAACTTCTACTTTCACTTTCAAAATGTTGAAAGCAAAGCTCTGATTGGTTAGCGGAAGGGTCGTCAGAACTAGTTTATCAATAGCACGTCTTCAGATCCAAATCGTAGCGTTAATTGGAGATGTACTTTAGTCAGATTGCAAATTCCGGCATTTGCCAATCGTCCAATAGATATTTTTGACAAAAATTACTTCAATTTCTTATTTGAACAATTATGTGCGCGAATATTACCATTAAGATGCGAATAATGCAATTAAAAAAAAACATATTCAAATCTGGTTAAACAACGCGTGATTGCTGCGATTAAATCACCGTAAGGGGAAGTAATCGCTGTGCATAGAGTTTGATGCGGAATATTTTGTGCGAGAGTCATTCTAAAAATAATGACAATTCCGCAGGAATATGGTGAACGATGACACATTTATGAGCTGCAGCGTTGTGATGGATCAGTTAGACATCGCGGAGACCAATCTTTCGACACATTTTTTCTTTGTATCGATTAACTGCTTTCAGTACTTTGTATCCTTAAATCTGTCCAGTGACAGGTTTTCTGACAGTGTAGGAATTTGTACAACAGTACCCCTTGAGTTAAGAAGATGGAATACAACTTTTAGTTCTTTTTGCAATTACTGGTGTAGGGTCACCTTTACACAGCCACTGTCTGTCGTCAACGCAACGCTGTGACTCGTAAAAGTATATCCAGTTAGGAGCTGTGACATTGACCGGCGTGGAATGCACAACTTTCATGAGAGTTTGAGGATGCAGTGCACGATATTGATATATTGTTGGTATGTTTGTTCAACTGAAGAGAGTACTTTCTACATTGCCGACGGATATTCAGGATACCGACGGCGTCGTATTTTTTTTAGAATATTTTAGATGTCCGAAAATGGGCTCGAATCTTTGTTACTGCTGCAATTCACAGCGTCCGGGTGGATTTGAGGATGAATTAAACCATGTGGATATATTGCTGGTATGTATTTTCAAATAATAGTACGTATTACATTGCCGACGGATCTTCAGACTAAAAGACAGAAAATGTTAGTAAGGAAACGTTTATTAACACTATTAAGTGAGTTGGAATTGTTCAGAAAATGAAAGACAAACACACCAACACCAAACAAGTGGCCAAAAAATGCAAATTCAACTGTTGCTTACAAATCATAGAAATTTATGTGCGAGAAGAGACATCTGGATGGTTGCATTGTATGATATCGAGTGGTCTACAGGAAAAATCACAGACATAGCTTATGATAAAGTTCTGATTCATTTCCATACTGAATCAGAGAAATATATTAACAAATGCAAAGCCCCGTTCGTCCAAGATATTAAAATGATAAAAGTATGGTAATTTTTATTTAGAACTGACAGGAAAATCGGGAAATGTTCGAGGTTCTGTGACGGGCGAGGGTACCAACGTATCCCGAGGGATTCTGAAGATGTTATAACACGAAATGAACATGCGCTAACGCTATTCTAGTATGAAACGCGAAAAAATCATCAATTACCAACGCCAAGTCTTTAGAAAATCGAAAGAGAAGCTATGGCACACTGGCAGTTTTAGAATAGCAGATTAATCCGCCGTTCTATTTCCGCACTACTTTTATTGAATACCACATAATTTCTATGTAAAAGTTCCTGGTCAGGTTTAACACTCATTTCAATGCAAATGATAAAAGAAAATATATCAAATCATACATCTTTGAAAAGCTTAGATCACAAGTTTTCTTATGGCGTAAACTTTTAGAAAATCGAAAGAGAAGCTATTTTTAAACGATTTTTTATCTCTCGTAATAAAAACTTGAAAGTACCAATAACTGTTCATATAACTTCAAAACATTGTTCTTGATAATGTTTGTACTTTAATACATGTTAGAAGGTCGAAATTAAACGTACTACTGACGACATTGAATAGTATTCAAGATTAGAGGTTGACCGACTTCAAAGGTCATGCACATCTCTACAAAAATTCCATTGAATCGCTGCAGACAAAATACGACACAGTCAACAGTAAAGTGTTGGTTCAGGAATCAGGAATATCACTCTTTCTATCTATCTTCCGTTGACGTCAAACCCCTTGCGGGAACGTAGACGTTTTGCGCGTCAAAATCAAAAAGAGAAAGAATACAGTGATAAAAATTTAGAGTGGAAGAAACTAAAAATAACTTTGGTGATATAAAAAGGTTAAAACTTGAGTTTGCAGGATAACTTGTATTAGTCAGTGGTTGCAGTAATTAACCTCTAACTTAGGGAATGGCCATAGCAAACACATCGGGTCATTGGGGTCAGGTAATCTACGATTGGGATAGCAACCAGATCATGATGAATCTTATAGAAGAGCGATAACTTAGAATCTATACGCCTTAGATTCAGTCGACGAAGATTTAGGGAGTGTAGCATATCTGTTACACAGGAAGTACGGCCGTAGTCGGTCTTGATCCAACGGGCGGCTCTCCTTCGGACGCTTTCAATTTGGTCAATTGAGTTTGGGTGTGGGGCGACCATACCTCGGAGGCATATTCGAGCTGGGGTCGGACTAGAGTCTGGTAAGCAATGGTCTTAATGGGTTGGGATTTGACCTTAATGTTTCTTCGTAAGAACCCTAGGGTTTGGTTAGCTTTCTTGGTTGACCTGTTTATGTGATTGTCCCATGATAGGTCATTTGAGATATCTACGCCTAGGTATTTAGCTGAGCTGACCGATTCAAGTTGGACTCCATGTAGGTAATACTGGGTAGGGATAGGATGTGTCTTTCTAGTGGCGTGGATCACTTGACACTTGGAGGGGTTGAACTCAATATCCCACTCCAACCCCCACTTTTCTAGAAGTTTTAGGTCATTTTGGAGAGTGACAGATTGGTCTGCAGATGACAAAGTTAGATGATTTTAATCATATTAGGCATTTTGAAGTATTATCAACAAATTAATTTTCTGACTATTGTGCTTTGCGTATTTGTATAGAACGAAAACGTCCACTTGTTGTACCACGTGACATTAGTACTCGCGAACTGTTTTTAGCATGGGATGAATCACGCACCGATACGTTCCGTATTAAATTATTGGACAACATAGATATTCTTGACCGATTGACAAGCAATTTGGATAACAATAGTATTAATGATTCGGTTCGGTTATTCACATCGTTTATGCAGGACAATGCATTCAATGTATTTGGAAAAACCAGACAAACAAATACTTGTAATAATACTTTCAAACTGTGTCGAGATAAAAAAAGCAATGGTTTAATAGAGAGTGTTTTACGGCTCTTAAGGAATACAATAAAGCTAGAAATAATAATGATTATTATTATAATTATTTATTTTAGGATATAGTACACAATACGTACAAGACAAACAAGTAAATTATGTATCACAGACAAAAGTGGCAAATATTAAGAATCACCATTAAAACAAGACATTATAAGAATTAAAACAAGTTAGACAGTCTGCATATAAAACCAAGCGTACTTTTACTTATGACCAAAAGGGAGATGACTACTAAACGTTTAAAAAAAGATTGTACTATGTTCCTATGGATAACCCATTAAGCTAATGCCAAAGTTTATGTAAAAAATGAATAACACTTAAAAAATGAAATCCTTTGTCAAGATTTAGGTTCAAAACGGGAGTAAAAGTTATATTCGAAATAAAACAACTAGTAACAAGGAAATATTTCCTATTAAAAAACGTAAATATATATAAAAACAAGACGTAAATGTAAAACTAGTTTTGGAAAAAAGGAGGGTGTTCGAATTGTAAATTTAGCTAAGACAAGCCCGAAATCTTTCTGGAAAAAAAAATGAATGTACAATATAAAAGAAATAATGTTCAATCAGATACTAGTACTTTAAATATAAACAGCTTGCACTCGCATTTTAATGACTTGTACGGATCACAGCCGGTCGGGAACCAAAACAACACGGATCCCAGAATAAATCAAACACATGATACGGATCTCTAGACTCGGACTTTACTATGAATGAACTGAAAAATGCAGAGATTTTGCCCAAAATAATTCAAAAAGCCCCGGAAATGATCATCTTATTGCAGAAGTTTTGAAACATTCTTTTGATATAATATCACCTTTTTTAACTGTCTATATAATAAAATATTCACTGATGGTATTTTTCCTGAAAGCTGGGAAGAGAGTATTATTATTCCTATTTATAAAGGCGGCAGTCCGGACGAAGCCAAACATTATAGAGGTATAACCATAAATAATATATTATCAAAAAATTCTTCAAAACTTGTGGTTAGTCGCTTAACAGAATGGTCCGAAAAACATGAAGAATGTATTGACAATCAGTAAATCAACAGTTGATTGTATTTATATTCTACAAGCTCTTATTTCCAAAACATTGGCTAAAAAAAACTTTATGTTGCTTACCTTGACTGGGATGAAAATGTTTGATCGAATTGATAGAGTATATTAATGTGGAATAATTTACTTAATGAAAATGTCAGTAAAATATTTTAAAACGTTAAGTCATATATACGTTATAAATCTAATAAATCGGAATTCATCAACTCAAACATTGGAGTGAAACAAGGAAATCAGGCTAGCAGCTTGCTTTGTTTATCTTTCTTAAATGATATTTTAAATAGCTTAAAGTCTAATATCAATGATGTTCTAAATCTAGATGACATAAAAATATTTTTACTGTTATTTGCTGAAGTGTTTGCATATAATCCAGTTTCCTGACAGTCCATGCTTAATGATATAGAGGGATATTGTAATACATGGGGATTACGTCTTAATGTTAACAAAACAAAAGTTATGGTCTTCGAAAATGGTTGACATACGCAGTATGATTTCTATTTATACAATAACAGAATTGACATTGTAGATTCCTTTAAATACCTTGGTGTTCACCTATTCAAAAACGGTAGTTGGCATCGTACACAAAAGCGAATAGTGCAACATGCCTCCTTTTCGTTGCACAATCTGTTTACAGTGTATAATCAACTCGAGTTACCTATTTCTCAAAAAGTAGAATTATTTGACTCTCTGGTTTCCCCAACATTAAATTACGGGGCCGAAATATGGGCTGTCATCAAGGACCGGATGTTGAAGCTATACACTCCAAATTCAGTAGAAACCTCCGATGCGTTAAAAGGTCCACTAATTTAGATGCTCTCTATGGTGAACTTAATAGAATACCGATGAAAATACACAGAACGTTGCTAATGATAAAATACTAGCATTAAATGACCAATCCCTGTTATTTGAAACTTATAACATGCTTAAAACTGACTTAGACAACGGGCTATACTACAACACAAATAATTGGGCTTATCATATAAAGCTTATTCTTGATGAATGCGGCTTGTCTTATTTATGGACTAATCAATTTAACATGCTTATAAGCTATAATGAGATAAAGCAGAGAATGTTAGATATATACTTCCAAGGGTGGTACTCATCTATTAATACTGCAATATGAACATGATAGAAAATGAATACCACTTTCTATTGATATGTCCAATTTATTCTGAATTGTGAAAACAGTGTATAAAGCGTTAAGTCTTACATGGCCAGTATTCAAAATGTCAGCCAAATCTGAAACATTGTTAAAAATTTGTGTAAGTTTATATACTTCACGAACCTACTTAAAACTCAGAACAATTAACATTTGATGACATGCACAATATTTTGCTCTTCTGCAAATCCATGTCACTCTATGCTCACATGTATATTTTTTGCTATAAACATTTTGTATGTTTTATGCAATAAAAGTATTGTATTGTGTTGTGTTGTGTTGTGTTGTGTTGTGTTGTGGTGTGTTGTGTTGCATTGCATTGCATTGCATTGCATTGTTGCATTGTTGTATTGTATTGTTTAGTATGGAAACAAAAATAATCCATGTTAATACATCGATGTTCAAACTCTACGCAGCCAATAAAAACAAAGAAGAAGTCATGTGATATTATTCTGGCAATCCTCTGGCGGACATTCACATCTGATCAGATAATTAAAAGATTATGGCGAATGTTTTGAAGACGAAAATATAAATAAAAGATTCTGGTGACGTTTTGGTGAAAAAAAATCATGTGATAAAGTTTCTGGCAATGTTATGGCAAACTCTTTATTTAATAAAGTCTGTGGTGAGTTTGCAGCAAAGTCACCGAAACGTTTGCCGAAAGATCGCCGCTACCGGAAAACCCCTGCAAACATTGATTACTCTGTTCTGGTGAAATAACATGTTTGCGGCAGTGAGAAACACACTAAAAGAAACCTGATAATTAAAGACTAACGCACGTTTTTTTTCGTGTAACAACATCCGGTAGGACGAGTGTACCATCATAACCCTTTGGATTCTGCAGTTGTTGTTACACGAAACAAACATGTGTTATCGCTATTCTTGCACAAATCACAACGATAGTGCTGAAAATATCAAAAATACATAACATAAGACTATTCAGGTGACTTCATCCAATCGAAGTCGGCTGTTTCACGTTGTTTTGGACACATTGTATTTGCGCATTTCAGGGGCGACAGTAACTGTGCGTTTCAAAATTCTTATCCATGTCGAGTTGACATTTATAAGTGTAGCAAGTCATGTAATTTCTTATCAAAATGTAAAATGAGTGTGATTCTCCATTTTTTTTTATATAATTGGTACACAATAAAAACTTAAGACCTTTGCTTTTACACATTGCATATGTGTCGCCATTATCGTGTAATATAATAGAAATCGATTAACGTGTACATTTTTATATAACCAAAAATGTAATCTCTAGGCCTATTTATTTTGTAAGTCAACTTAGAAAAGTTTTACATTTACGTCTTGTTTTTATATATTTACGTTTTTTAATAGGAAATATTTCCTTGTTACTAGTTGTTTTATTTCGAATATAACTTTTACTCACGTTTTGAACCTAAATCTTGACAAAGGATTTCATTTTTTAAGTATTATTCATTTTTTACATAAACTTTGGGCATGTCAATTTTACCCATGGACCCAATTGGAAATAAGCTATTAGCTTAATGGGTTATCCATAGGAACATAGTACAATCTTTTTTTTAACGTTTAGTAGTCATCTCCCTTTTGGTCATAAGTAAAAGTACGCTTGGTTTTATATGCAGACTGTCTAACTTGTTTTAATTCTTATAATGTCTTGTTTTAATGGTGATTCTTAATATTTGCCACTTTTGTCTGTGATACATAATTTACTTGTTTGTCTTGTACGTATTGTGTACTATATCCTAAAATAAATAATTATAATAATAATCATTATTATTTCTAGCTTTATTGTATTCTTTAAGAGCCGTAAAACACTCTTACATTTGTTTGTCTGGTTGTTCCAAATACATTGAATGCATTGTCCTGCATTAATGATGTGAATAACCGAACCGAATCATTTATACTATTGTTATCCAAATTGCTTGTCAATCGGTCAAGAATATCTACGTTGTCCAATAATTTTGTACGGAACGTATCGATGCGTGATTCATCCCATGCTAAAAATAGTTCGCGAGTACTAATGTCACGTGGTACAACAAGTGGGCGTTTTCGTTCTATACAAATACGTAAAGCACAATGGTCAGAAAATTAATTTGGTGATAATACTTCAAAATGCCTAATATTATTGAAATCATCTAACTTTGTCATCTGCAGACCAATCTGTCACTCTCCAAAATGACCTAAAACTTCTAGAAAAGTGGGGGTTGGAGTGGGATATGGAGTTCAACCCCTCCAAGTGTCAAGTGATCCATGCCACTAGAAGGAAACATCCTATCCCTACCCAGTATTACCTACATGGTGTACAACTTGAATCGGTCAGCCCAGCTAAATACCTAGGCGTGGATATCTCAAATGACCTATCATGGGACAATCACATAAACAGGTCAACCAAGAAAGCGAACCAAACCCTAGGGCTTTTACCCATTAAGACCATTGCTTACCAGATTCTAGTCCGACCCCAGCTCGAATATGCCTCCGAGGTATGGTCGCCCCACACCCAAACTCAATTGACCAAATTGAAAGCGTCCAAAGGAGAGCCGCCCGTTGGATCAAGACCGACGACGGCCGTACTTCCAGTGTAACAGATATGCTACACTCCCTAAACCTTCGTCGACTGCAATCTAAGGCGTATAGATTCTAAGTTATCACTCTTCTATAAGATTCATCATGATCTGGTTGCTATCCCAATCGTAGATTATCTGACCCCAATGTCCCGATGTGTTTGCTATAGCCATTCCCTTAGTTATAGGTTATTTACTGCAACCACTGACTATTTCAAGTTTTCTTATTTTCCGAGAACAGTGTACCATTGGAACCAACTCCCCCACCCCCCAGTGTCGCCCACCTCCCTACCCTAGAGCTGTTCAGTGCTGCAGTTTGCAGCCTTGAACATGCCTCGCCCTAGGTATCCTGCAAACTCAAGTTTTTACCTTTTTATATCACCGAAGTTATTTTTAGTTTCTCCCACTCTAAATTTTTATCACTGTATTCTTTCTCTTTTTGATTTTGACGCGCAAAACGTCTACGTTCCCGTAAGGGGTTTGACCTCAACGGAAGATAGATAGAAAGAGCGATATTCCTGATCCAACACTTTACTGTTGACTGTGTCGTATTTTGTCTGCAGCGATTCAATGGAATTTTTTGATAGAGATGTGCATGACCTTTGAAGTCGGTCAACCTCTAATTTGGCAGATTTATTTCGACTGGGTATCGTACTCTGTACTGAAGAACGAGCTAGCCTTCTCCGCATCTTCAACTCTTCTATTTATCGCACTCACTTTGGTTTCAAGCTGATTTATTTAAAAACTTATGTTGTTCACTGTCTTTTCAACATTTTCTATTTCAGCTACAGAAAGTTTGATACTTTTTATATCTTCCATGATATTTGATACCCATGGTGGGGATTGAGTGCTAGGGGGGCGAAGCTACATACGCTGGAAATGGAGTCGTTGGAGACGGCATATACGTAAAAACTCATGTTGCTTGGTTCAAATGTGAAATATTCAGGCCTTGTTGGTACAAAATGAAAACGCTTACTCTGATTCATTATACTGTCCGTATTGTCCGAATCTACGTGTGTAATACCTGTCCCTGTATAACCGGTTTAATCTTTGTTTTCACTGTCCACTACACTACCCGGGAAAATGGGGAAATTTGTTTTCGTTTTTCAGCTTTAGTTTTCTTTCCAAAGTTCTTTTTTCTGAATTTTTCTTTGTTAACAGTTAGCCTTTGTTTTTCAGACTTTTGCTACCTGAAGACCACTAAATACAACAGATTGCAATAGATAATTTAGTGAATCTGCAAATTAATTAAGACATTTGCACACAGAGGAATGTTTTGCAAATCAGTTATCAGCGTGACATTTTGGTAAGGGCAGTGTTGGAAGTGCAAAAGATTACAGGTGTCTTTCTTTGTGCAGCACCGGTATGTTATTACAATGCAAAACTGATTGAAATGTGATATAACTTCAACGTAGTTTACATTCTGCGGACATGTTTTTTTGCCGTATGTAAAATGCGCATGCGCCAAATGATATTTCCGTTACCAAGAATCAGGCCAATTGTAAATTCGTCTAAAAATAATTTATTTGTCTCGTTATATTTTATAACTCTTATGAAATGGTCGCGAAATGCAACTTATATTGAAAATTCTAATATGCTTGTTTCTGTGAAAACACGCTTACGCTAAAATGACGTCACGTCAACGTGCGATGTTTTTGTTGCGACCAAGAAAGAGCGCTACTGTATTTTATCTACTGTTAATAATAGATAAAGGGAATATTAGAATCGAAATAATGTATAGCAAAATCGTGTTTTACCTAAATTAATACACTCAAAATCGGTTATATGTCGCCAGAATAACTCACTCGGGCTACGCCCTCGTGAAATTATTTCGCGGACGTAACCTCTTTCCGTGTATTAATAACGTTAATCGATCGAGTTACTTCCTTTGACTTTGTTAAATAAAAAATGTTGCTGCTATTTGGCTTATATGTTCGCACACCAATGCGAATAAATAAAACATTTTATAGTCCAACTCCTTTTCCTTAGCTGAAGCTGTTGAAAGGCAAATATTGTGACCCCAAAAGTGGAGCATTCCATAGGTCACACTGCTCGATTGGCTACGATTGTTAAAATACGTCTCGCCGTTGTGGCGATTTTGTTACTTCAGCATTGAATCAAATAAATCAATGTGGAAGAAAAAACCAATACCAGCAGCCTCTTATTATAAAGGAATGAATATATAGCAACTATCTGGATATAAAATTATATTTATTATGTTTAAAATGGCTTCCGCACACTTTGGCCCTAACAACTATTATCACCATAAAGTAATCGATTTATTCAGTGACGTACCTTTAGGCACTGCTTGTTTTATCATTTATGAAGAATTTATCGTTGTATATCAAAAAGTATTTCTTTACCAGACTTCCGCGTATGTTTACATGTTTTGTTTTCCTGTTGCATATCCACGTACAATTACCTTTGGTTAACCGAAGACAAAAATAGAATACGAAACTTAGGTATCTGTATAAAACGGCAGTAGAAAGCAAAGATCGCACACATCACAGTAGACAAAATGGCAGCGGCGGTGCTACTTAAGGTGAGATGTTAATACATGTTAAATAAGATAATTTATTATGGACTTGCTCATTGCTACTTCTGTAGAATGGTTTTCTGAAAAGAAATCTTGATTTGAAATGCTATATATCTTTTTAATGTACCGTATAGTTTTAGCTGGAGTAAACTGAATATTTGATGTATACTTTGTCAGAAGAAATGAAACCGGTTTTTAATCTGCTTGTAGTATCATAGTTCAAAGACCAGCAATGATATTATCTGACATATTGCCCACATTTTCCTTAAGTTCTTTTTCTTGTAGCATACTGTACTTATTGTACTGGCATGTCTAGTGTATGATGCGCACGCAAAACCAAATGGCCGTGGTAGAAGCTTTGAGAAATGTAGAAAAGATCTTGGTAAGTAATTAAACTCTACTTCAGATTCATGTAATGTACTCGCCGAGATAATTTTCATTTTTTATTTTTTTATTACATAATAGACTTTTGCTCTTGGAATTGTTTTTTGGTGTAAGCGACATAAGCTAAGGCAGTGTTTTCTTACTCACAAAATAAATTGGACTATATCATTAATTTCAAAAGTGATATTAGGCAATTAAACCATACGAAAATAAATTGGAGTATATATAAATACATATAAAAGGACATATATAGACACCATGAGTGCAGAAAGGGATAATTTGTTCCAAAATGTAAGTGACAGTGAAGTGTTGAATAAACAACATGGCGTCCCATTAGTATTTTTCCAAGAGAAAAGTCTGTATGGGAACAAGAAACCGGATTTTGAACATTGGTTGAAGCATGAAGAAATATTCATGAGTATATCTGAAGTGATTGATGAAACACATATCACAGGCTTTCAGCGGGTTCGGGGCATGTGGAGAATTTACCTGGATAACCTAGAGGACAAAGCTACATTGATATTTGAAGGGGTAACCATCAGCGGAAAAACATTACCAGTCTTAATGACAAACCCATTAAGACCTGATTATGAGAACACTACAATGGTAAGAATACAAAATATCCCTTTATCTGCTGATGACGGAGTTATTTCTAGAACTCTAATTTTGAAAGGACTTGAAGTCATTTCTATTGCTAGAGAAAAACTTCGCATAAAAGGTAAATTGACTAACTGTGAAACTGGAGACCGTCTCGTGATAATTAAAACATCATCACTGAAAGCCCCGCTGAACAAGTTTATGAACTTTGGACAATTTAATGCACGCGTAATACATAGGGGCCAGGCTAAAAAAGTATTGAAATGCACAAAATGTCTCCAAGAAGGACACCTAATCAATGAATGTAAAAACGAATGGAAATGTCTTTCTTGTCAAAAATCAGGACATAAACAAGGTCAATGTCCTGTTGATAAAGTGTCGTCAGATACCCCGTCGAGCTTCTCAGATACTTCAGACGACGATGACGATATACAGTCGGTCGAGATGAAGGGCGCCGATGGGGACCAAAATCAAACAGTAAAGGGGTCAAACAAGGCTACAAACAGTGGTAAACCCGAAATAATCCTACCGGAGCCTCATGATCATAGACAACAAAACAAACCTAGACGTAAACATAAAAATAAATCACAACATGCCCAAATTAGCGGACAAACACAAATGGACAAATACGTGATGCACGGAGAAAGCACACCAAACAAGTTCAAATCTGGGTCAATAGCTAGGTCGCCTCCAACGCCTGCCGAAGAAATGAATGACGCCACGAAGAAATCGAGAAATCGTGATAAAGACTGACCTTTCAGTGTCATACTTTTGTTAAAATGGCCATTCACTCGAAACGAACAATGGACTGCGATTTAGGACTGCGAGTTTTCTCATTAGGTAAAATGTACCTAATGTAGAATATAATATACGGAAAAGTTTAAAAAAATTATAACATATAAATGATAAAACTATACATGTATTATACAAGCAAAATATATAGAGCGTATGTATTATACATGCAAAATATATAGTGAAGTGTAAAGACAAAAAAAAATATATAGACAACATATGAACTGTTTCATCTTTTATCAAGAATATGTGCAGATTTATTTCAAAGATGACTGATATTTTCTTATCCTCGTCTTAACAATAATATTTAAGCAATTTGTAAAGAGAATTAACATTGCGATTATATGGAAAATACCTGTTAGTGTGAATTGAACACTGATTACTGTTTATGTATATGTACATTTAGATAACGGTTATTTTTTCTACTATTTATTACTTAGTACTAATCCCCAATGATAACGTGATTCCCGCCGAAACGCGAGGACGAGTCTAATTCATGATAACTGATGAAATAACAATTCATAATGCTTGCACATTACTTGACAAGCAAATATTAGTATTTCTTTCATTTTGAATATCTACTAAGTATATGGCAGCATAGCTCAGTTGGGTAAAATGCAGACACCAATTTGATATAAGGAAATCGTTTTGTGGGTTCGAATCCTCAGGAGGATTTTTTTTTTCAGATTTTTTTTTTGTTTTTCCTATTCGTTTACATTTTTGCTTCCGTATTTTTGTTTCTTTCTTTGATGGTTAGTATTTGTATATATGTCTTTATATAACACAATAGTATGTTCATTATTTGCATGGCTTAAGTGCATTCATTTAATCAATATACCGGTAATCTTAGATATTTAATAAACTATTCTGATCCGCCATATCGCCTTTAGATACCTTTCGGTCATGTTGTCACAGAGCTCATGAAGGAATATTAATTGCTATGCAAGAGTGAAATAAAAATGAAATGTCCATGCTGAGTTTCGAACCCACACGGCAAAAGATCTGCTGAACATGGACAGTATGCTTTACCACTGAGCTAATTTGTAATTGGTGCAAAATCTAGAAATATTTAGATTGTAACATGTTTGAAAAATGTTGAATTCCCTATGTTCCATTTTAATCTATTTATAGTCATGTTTGTAAATATCAAGTTATCGTTGGGGCATAGTAACCTGTTTTGTAAATGGTTGATTACTTTCATGTATTGTCGTTGAATGCACAAGGTTTGAGAGATCGTGAAAGACGTGAACGTTTAAAGCAATATGTTATAAATCAAAAGGTCGATATCTTGCTTTTGCAGGAAACCCACTTCACGCCTGATATTATAAATCAAGTACAAATTGAATTTAATGATTGGGAGGTATTTAATTCATATGGGACAAGTCACAGCAGTGGGTGTTCAGTGTTTTTTAATAATAGGCAAGTGTATGACATAATTGATTTTGAACTAGATGTAAATGGTAGATTTGTTTTCATTAACGTGATGATAGAAGGGAATACTTATACTTTGATAAATATTTACGCAAATAATGACAAAAATAGTAGGAATATTTTCTTTAAAACTATAGATAAACTTATAAATGAAAAATCTCAGGGTATGAAAATTATTGGAGGAGACATGAACGATACTCTTCAGCTAATCGATAGGGTAAATCGAAATAGTAATATAAATAAAACACCGGTAAAAGGTCTTTCATCACTTATAAAAGCACACAAATTAAGTGACATATGGCGCGAATTAAATATAGACAAACGACAATATACATGGCGGAGGAAAAATGGTACTGAGAAAAGCAGAATAGACTTTTGGTTAATTGAAAACAATTTAATTCCATTAGTACATAACACAGATATAAGGCCAGCTAGTATTAAGTTTACGGACCACCTAGCAATATCGATAAAGATAATGAAACCCGAAAAAAGAGGTAACGGATATTGGAAATTAAATAACATGTACTTAAATGATGAAGAGTATGTTAACATTATTTCTAATGTGATAGAAAAATATGATGTAAGTAATATACCTCGACAACTATCATGGGAACTTTGTAAATTAGAAATTAAAGATAAATCCATAATGTTCGCAAAAAAGAAATGTAAACAAAGAAAAGAGAAAATAAATACATTGGAGAATAAACTACAAAGTTTTTATGAAAATTCAATGCCAGAATGTGAAATCGAAAGTCTAGAACAGGAGATCCAAAAGTTATATGAAATTAAAGCAAAGGGAGCGCAAATAAGGTCAAGAGTAGAATACATAGAAGAAGGCGAACAAAATACAAAATATTTTCTGAATCTTGAAAAATCAAGACAAACACGAAAACTTTTAAACAGGATTAAAGTATATGATAAAAATATTACAGGTATCTCAAAAATACTGAAAGAGGAAGTAAAATTTTATAAAACACTATATAAATCTGAAGGAACAAATATAGCAAGTATTTCGAAATATATTGAAGAAACATCTTTAGAAAATAAATTGACGGAGTCTGATGCTAATCTGTGCGAACGTTTGATTACATGCAAAGAATGTGAGCAAGCAGTAAAAGATATGAAAGTAAATAAAAGCCCTGGTTTAGATGGCCTTACTTGTGAATTTTATAAAAAATTCTGGACTAAGATATGCTCTTTAGTTACTGACTCCCTAAATGAAGGATTTGCAAAAACAGAAATTTCAAATACACAAAGACTAGGAATTTTATCATTAATATATAAGAAAGGTGACCAAAGAAATCTAGAGAACTGGCGACCGATAACATTATTGAATAACGATTACAAAATTGCAGCAAGGGTATTAGCAAATAGGCTTCAAAAAATTATTTATAAAATAATAAACACTGACCAACAAGGATATTTAAAAAATAGATTTATCGGCAATAATCTGAGACAAATACAAGACATAATAGACTATGCGGAACAACTTCAAATAGAAGGAGCAATACTATTCTTAGACTTTAGAAAGGCTTTTTATACGGTTGAGTGGGACTTCCTTTTTATCGTACTTAAACATTTTGGCTTTAAACCAACTTTTATTCAGTGGATTAAAACACTTTATTCTAATAGCAAATCTTGTATCTTAAATAATGGCTGGAAATCTGAAAGCTTTAGCTTACATCGCGGTATAAGACAAGGTTGTCCGATTTCAGCTCTGCTCTTTATATTGGTAGCAGAAATAATGGCTTTGAATATTAGAAACTCGGATGATATAACAGGCATAACAGTGAATTCAGAAATAGGAAAGAAGTCAATAAAAGTTTCGCAGCTAGCAGACGATACAACTTTATTTTTGGGTAAAGAAACGGAAATTGAGAAAGCTTTGGAAATAATTTTAAAGTTTGGCAAATTGTCAGGATTAAAATTAAATAAAAACAAAACTGAAGGAATGTGGGTCGGTAAATCAATATTCAGCAAAACACAAATTGGCGGGTTAAATTGGCCTGAAAAACCAATCAAAGTTTTAGGCATTTATTTTGGTCATAATGCATCTAAATGTTCTGAATTAAAATGGGAAGCAAAAATTGTCAAATGCAAAACCATAATTGATAAGTGGAAAAAAAGAAAAATTTCTATTTTTGGCAGGGTTCAAATAATCAAAACACTAATCATACCAAAGTTCTCATATGCTTTTCATGCACTAGAGGTTCCAAAATGTGTAATTATAGAGATTAACAAGTTGATATTTGATTTTCTCTGGAATGGTAAACGAGAAAAAATAAAAAGAACTACACTGATTGGAAAGAAACTTAACGGGGGAATTGAAATGATTGATATTGAGTCTTACATTAGCGCAATTAAAATTAAATGGATAAACTCCCTTCTAGATGAAAAACAAGCTAATTGGAAAATATTACCAAACTATTTCTTATCAAAGTTCGGATATAATTTTCTCGTATTCTTTATGAATATTGATAGTCCAAAAAGTATTAATACAACAACTCTACCAAAGTTCTACCAAAATCTTCTAGACATCTGGATTAATTTGAAAAACAAAGAACGGTATCATTGTAATACCTTTTACGATATTAGAAAGGAAATACTGTGGGGTAATAGATTTATTAAACATAATAAAAAATGTTTAATATTTCCAACATGGATTAGAGCAAAATTAATTTTTGTTAATGATATTATCAATGATAATGGCGAAATAGAGGCTAATTTTATAAGACAGAAATTATTAAATAAAAATAATTGGATTGCAGAATTTAACACATTGGTAAACGCTATTCCAAAAAAGTGGAAAAGAAGTTTACGGTCTGAAGTTTCGTGTTCAACAGACGTAAAAACTGAGCTGAAAATTAAAATTGGAAATGACGATCTTAAGAGTAGTGACAACAAAACAATATATAACCATCTAGTTTCCAAACGATGTACAAACCCATATATACATGATTATTGGAAACAACATCTTGAATACGATATCCAATGGAACACCTTCTATGATTTCATACACTCTTTACAAGATAATAGAATAAAAGAATTCAAGTATAAATTAATAAATAGAATATTTCCATGCAATGAAATACGATACAGGTGGAAAATGTTAAACTCACCTAACTGTTTAGTTTGTAACCAATTGGAAACTTATGAACATGTTTTTGCAGAATGTCCGAGAACAGATAACATATGGGCGGATGTCCATAATGTACTTAAATCTTGCGGCATATGCAATAATATACGACATTTAAAAACTATTGTTATAGGCTATAAGATTTCAGATCCGACCTATTATTATATTTAATACTATACTGTCTCTTGTCGGATTCTGCATTTATAAAGCTTATTTCCTTAGCAACTGTCGAGAACGTAACTATGATATTTTGTTAATCTGTTTAAATCTGAATACAGAATTATATTTAAATATCTTACCAACAGGAAAGTAAACAATCTTTTCACACTTAAATTTCATGAATATGCAGAATCATGATATAATAACAGAGAATGAACTACATATTTCTTTATTTGTGCCATTTTACTTGTTTGTATACACTTGTTTTTGTACAATGATTGATTAATAATAATAATAATAATAATAAAAAAAAAACAAAAAAAAAAAACGACTTTTGCTCTTCATTATTTTTCTTCAAGAGATTATCCAACTAATTATATTATCTGTAATCGACACTGGAATATCCAGTTAAATTTCAACAACTTTCAAAATATAAGTGGAAAATTAAAACTGTTGTATAGGCCGCATGAAAGGCCCATTTAGAAAAAATAAAATGACGTATAGGCCGCTTCGACGCATAGACTGAACCCTAGAAAATTTCACTTCTTTTAACGTATACAGTAAATCCATATAATATTTCAATGAAACTTCAAAGTTTTGTTGTTTGTAGCATCATCTGGGGCATGTGCAGTGAACAATCTTAATTTGATTTCTTAGAAAGTGTATATTTATTTCTAAAGTCACTATATGTTCATTGTAAATATACTCCGTTATACCCAAGTAGAAACTGGCAGGTACTCGAAAATGCAGCTCTATGATTGGTCAGTTAGAACCCCTAATGTGCGGTTATGTCATGATAAAGTTATGAACTCACTTTCAGGATGCGTAATTCATCGTTATTAGTTTGTTGTCTGTGTAGTGTCATTCGTCGGCACAGTTCATTCTTTGTTTGACCGATGTAAAATTGCTGGCAATTCGCTCAGATAATAGAATAAATAACATTTTTTAGAAATACAATTCATACTCTGTTTAACAGTAAACGTTTAATCATTTGAAAATTGAACTGAGTCTCCTTCTAGCAAATTTGGACACGTCTTACATCTGCTTCTGTTACACTTAGTTACAGTCGCGATATTTTCCACCATATCAAATTTCGATTTAGATAGAATGTGTTTCAAGCTTTTAGGTTGCCTTTTACTATTTATGATTCTTTTCTGTTGCAAAACAATTTTCATTCTTTCGCTGTTCTGTAGCATTGCTTTGCATGAGTGTATTGCTGGTGACATATTCTTATTACGTGGGTTAAAAGTTGTTACAAATGGAATTACATTATAATCCGATATTTGATTTTCACGATCTTTCGTTGTGATAGGTCCTTTTGATTTAGCCTTTGATAACCCGTGCTTAATAATTTCTTCCGGGTAGTTTTGTTTCAATAATTGTAACTTTAATTCTGAAAGTCGTCTTTCTTGTAACTGTTTATCTTTCACTATAGTGACTATTCTTGAAGCTAAGTTAAATGGTATATTAACCTTTGTGTGTTTTGGATGGCAGGAATTAAAGTTCAAGTAGCTATGTGTGTCAGTAGATTTACAGTACAAGTCCGTCGTTATATTACTTCCAGAATTTTTAACAAGAATATCTAAAAAACGGCATAATAGCATCATCCTCACTGCATATGAACTGTATACTTGGATGTAACTTATTAAGTTCTTTTAGGAATTCTAATGCGTTAATTTTCTTGTTCAGAATTAGGAAACAATCATCAAGAAATCGCTTCCAGTTAAGGCGTAAGTAACTGGAAAATTCAGAACTGTATCCATGTTTAATATTGTTGTACAGTGTTTCTTCTAAGTATCCAAGTACTAATGTTGCGTAAGTTGGAGCGACCTTCGTACCCATTGCTGTGCCGTTTTTCTGGACGTAGAATCTACCGTCAAAATAAAAAACGTTCTGTAATGTAATCTGAAGAGATTTACGAATGAAAGTTATTTTAAAACGTGTCTCTATTTTTCCTGGTATTTTTTCTATCCAAAAACGAACTGCTTCCAATCCAAGGTCATGTGGGATATTTGTGTATAAGCTAATTACATCAAAAGTTACGAGTGTTGAATTTTCTTCTACCTGTTCTGGTAAATAGTTAAGAAAGTCTAAGTCGTATCTGGTGAAACTGGGGACCTCTTTACACAATGGTTTTAAGTATAATATCGAGAAAATGACTGAGTCTCTGGGTAACACTATAAGGTCCACCTACTATTGGTCTGAAAGGGACGTCATCTGGGATTGGGACTTTTATGTATTCTAAACAGAGTATGAATTGTATTTCAAAAAATGGTATTTATTCTTTTATCTGTGTTAATTGCCAACAATTTTACATCGGTCAAACAAAGAATGAAATGTGCCGACGAATGACACTACACAGACAACAAACTAATAACGATGAATTATGCATCCTGAAAGTGAATAAACATATCCACCAATGCTCTGGTGGGACGTTTAATATATTCCCTTTATACAAGAATCTGACAAACAGTGACAGTTTTAAAGAAGAGAAAGAACTGCATTTCATAACAAGAGATCACAGAGTGATCTTGGCGCCCATCATTGAGTCATATTTTAATGTTCCAAATTTCAAGACTAGCTCAAAATCCTAAAAGTAGGTAATTACAGTCAAACCTGTGTTAAAGACCACCTCTGAACAGAGACCACCTGGCTCTAAAGACCACATGTTTTGTTTCCCATTTTAACATTTACAGTGTATTTCAACCTGTGAATAAAGGCCACCTCCTGATAAACACCACATTTTGGCTCTCCCAAGAGTGGTCTTTATAGATAGGTTTGACTGTATGTCAGAATCCAGGTCATCACAGTCCTTGGATCCAGTGACCTCTAAAACCAGTTGGTAATTTTGGCTCCATACAAGGTTCTTACATACCAAATATCAAAGAGATTGGTCAATATATGAATATGCTATGATCAAAGCACAAATATGTCACTAGGTCAAAATCAAGGTCAAAGTTAATTTCGGTACACAAAACTATGCATGTGCTTCAAATTTGAAGGCTGCAGCTTGAGAAATGTGCAAGTAGGTACTAGATAAAAATCAAGGTCAAATTTCAATTCAGAACCCAAAATTATGCATGTGGTTCAAATTTGAAGCCTGTAGCTTGATAAATAAGAAAGTAGATCACTAGGTCAATCTCAAGGTCAAAGTTCATTTCGGAATTGGTCCAAATTTGAAGGCTGTAGCTTGAGAAATGTGAAAGGAGGTCACTAGGTCAATTTCAGGGTCAAAGTTTATTTCGGTACACAAAACTATGCATGGGGTCCAAATTTGAAGGCTGTAGCTTGAAAAATGTGAAAGTAAGTCACTAGGTCAAAATCAAAGTCAAATTTTATTTCGGAAAACAACACTATGCATGTGGTCCAAATTTGAAGCCTGTACCTTCAAAAATGTGAAAGTAGGTCACTAGGTCAATGTCGAGGTCAAAGTTTATTTCAGTACACAAACCTATGCATATGGTCCAAATTTGAAGGCTGTAGCTACAGAAATGTGAAAGTAGGTCACTAGGTTAAATCAAGGTCAACTCGTGTCAAGGTTCATCTAGCCACTCAAAACTATACATGTGGTCCAAATTTGAATGTTATAGGTTAAAAACAAAAAAGTTGGTCACTAGATCAAAATACGTGACCTTGGCCCTAAACAAGAGAGATGACACCATTAATGAGCTATATGCATTTTTTTTATTACGGAAACGGAGAATGCAAATATAATTACTTATATTATAACTAATAATTAAACCCATACCCTAAACAAGAGAGATGACACCATTAATGAGTTATATGCAATTATTATTTTTTTCTTATTCTGGAAACAAAGAATGCACATATAATTACTTAATTATATTATAACTAATAATTAAACCCAGAAATTTGAGCACTAAACAAATTAATCATCAATCTACTAGTGTAGTCCATTCACTGCTGAGGTGTAATAGGAAAATAATGAACAACTTGAATCATTATCTCGTTAGTGTCTGCAGACTTTATGACCCTTCTACAGGTAAGGCCGTAAAAAACCAATTAACTGCTTGGAGGGCCACTGGATATAAAATTATATTAGAAATCAAAATAAACAAAGGGCCATAACTCAATCAAAAATTATTGAACCAGTCTGATTTTCAGGGGGACACAACTAGAGTACAAATACATCATTCTGACAAAGTTTGGTCAAAATCCCCCCTGTAATTTCTTAGGAGATGCGATAACGAGAAATTGTCAAAGGACGGTCGACGGACCACGGACGCAGAGTAATTTGAATAGCCCACCATCTGGTGATGGTGGGCTAAAAATCTTGAAACTGGAACTTAATAGCGTTTGACTGTGATATTATACTTATTCTTTTTTTGTTAAGTCCGCACGCTTGGCGGACTTTTAAAACTGAATGTTTATTATAATACGTTATAAGAATTTTCAGTATATATATGTTTACTAATTTACCTTAAAACTTAGAATAATAATGGTCAAAATTGTTTTAAAAATTGATGTTATCAACTGCGTGCACTTTAAATGGCACCATTGCTTTGCTCTTTAAATTTTTGTCTCACTTTTTCCTGAAATTGAAAACAGTTGTATCTTTAAATAATTACCTCCCATTAATTTTTGATGATATTTATATATTTGCTTAAATATCACTTGTGTCATAAAGAACTAGTGGGTTATTTGAGAGTCTTTCTTTTTACAGTATCTAAAATTGATTTTAAAACTATTATTACATGTAATTCAATTATCCGAATGTTATTCATTAACATATATATCGAGCATAAATGTGTTTAACAACACTTATTACCTCCCCTTTTTGAATGGTACGGTATCTAGTTTTGTGCGTGGACACAGGGTATTCTTGAGATGCATTATACTTTATTTTCTTGAAGTTTGCCGCAACGTCATTTTACGACGTTTCCCGTAGTTTTTGTTATAACGTTACTTCATTGTATTATTTCAAAATGTAACTGCCTGAAGATATGTACAATTGAAAGCGCTTGCAGTGAAAAATTAAAATTATTGAAAAAAATTCAGAAGTCTACTGCTGTTATTCCTTGGAAATTGAACTTTTATATTATATATATATGTGTGTGTGAAAAAAAAGTTCTATTATTGTAGTAAATCTTTTCAATATCTAAAAGTACTGCTATTTATCTATCTATACATCTCTGTCTATAGAGCGCTGTATGAGTAGTGGAAGAGGGTTTGCTTGCCAAGGTACTGGGTTAAAAGTCATGTGTAGACAAAGAGGTGTGATGTGTGATGGTAACGTAGACTGTCCTTGGGGAGAGGACGAGAAATACTGCAGTGAGTGATCTCTTTCATATGACTTTTGAAGACTTCTTTTTTTAAACATTGCAAATGTAGTTTTCGCCATAAACATATTAATAAAATGGTGTAATCATGCAATGTCATTATCACTTATGCCTGCTGCTATCTATTTTGTGTCATAGCATTAATTTAGCAAATACATTCTGCTAATTTGTTCTGCACTTGTATACTACGTATCGACTTGTCTTGGACTAGCAGTTTCATAAAAACTCAATTTTGCTATACAGATCGTCTAACAATAAGACCTTCTTCACGTACCAAATTTACCACCACAACAATTGTCAGAACAACAACAACAACCCAAACCAGTACCACCACCTCGACCAGAACTAACTCAGTCACCAGTACATCCACCACAACTTCCCAGGGCGCTTCACCTTCCATCACCACGACTACTTCCACGCCTTTCGTATCATTGGCTTCCAGCAGTGCCTGGTTTGCGACGACAGTAACATCTACACTTACTGAAGCAGTTATTGCAGCAGTACGTCTTAATAGCGGTGACCCGATCCCAGCCGGGTCAACATGTATATTAAGAGCAGTAGATGCGGGTGCCGATGTTGGGGATTCTGACTTTCGATTCAGCAGGACCTCCACGGAATCAATTCTAATCGTTTCAGTCACCGCGACCTGCACACCGACAACTGCAACTGTGCATTAAACAGGCGTACTGTCTAAATATGTTTGAAGCAGTAAGCATGCTTGATATAGTAGCAAAATCGTGTTTTACTTAAATTAATACAGTCAAAATGAGTTATACGTCGTCAGAATTATTCACTCGGGGCTACGCCCCCGTAAAATTATTCTGCTTACGTATAACCATTTTTTCATGTATTAATAACGTTAAAACACGATTTTTCTATACATTATTTCTTAAATAATGTTAACAAGAGAAATAATTCAAAATACTATGAACAGTCTAGCGACTAATAGGGTCTTAACACTTGGTTTTGTTGTAACTCTGTGATTCCAGCAGGTATGCAAATTTTGATTCCACACCTCGTGTTTTTATTTCGATGTAAATGAGATGTGAAACCAAAATTTGTAGTCCTGTTTGGCGCCATATAACCTATATTGTGTTGGTGCGCCGTAAAACCCAAATAAATAACTAAATAAATATTTAATTATTAACGTGTAATCGAAAGGATTCACGGTTGTAATTTCCAAAATATTCTTCTTTTATCTGACGGCAATTACTGTCGCTATGTACATTATTTATTTTGTAACAATCACTGCATTTTTTTGTCGAATTACTTTCGAACAAAATTCTTCTAATATCCAACGTAAGATAGGAAGGGTTATTCTTTTTAAGTTCCAAAATGTCTTTTGTATTGTTTTAAGACAACTGTCACTGTTGCTAGTAGTAATGATCGACAAACATTTGGAACGCTCTTTGTTTCCATCTATAATAGAATATGAATGGTATGTAACAATTTCATTGTTGTCAAAATCCTGAATGTAAATCCTTTGCAAGTTATTCCAATAGCAGTTTCCGAGAAAGATCAATCAAGTCACAACCTACCACAAATATTTTTTAGATATCGGTCATAATTTAGGCTGCACTGATAAGGTTTGACGGCTAGGTGCGTCTTTGATAAACACATCAAAATCTCTCTTTCTTAACAGCTTGAACATCTTTTTTTTCTACCGAAAGCATGATGCAGTTATACAGACAGAACACAACAATTAAGAAAACAAAAACACTGAGGGAAGAAAGAAATTGCAAATATCATGCTGAAATAATGGTTTCAGTATGAGTATAATACTAAGTGCCAGAAATAACTAACCTAGGGTTAATGAATTTTAAATCCGTATAGATTGAGTTTAATTTAAAAAAGCATTTTTTTTTTAAAATCACTTCTTCTTCAACATGTGTAAAGGTTTATACTTATGATGGGTTTTGTTTTTATTAAAACCTTGATGCTTTATAATTACCTTTATACTTGCTGAATAAAGAAAATGAAATAAAAAGTCAATGAGGTTTTATCGTATGCTTTCTCGGTAGTTTTCAGCATGTGACATTGTTTGAAATAGTTTTGAAAAAATTCTTGATCGTTCTTAAAACCGACCTTGTATCTTTTCTCGCAGATGTAAAAGGAAGTAGCAAGGCGGTGTTCACATAACTTTCATCCGACCCACTGATACCCCAGAAATCGAACTCCAATAAGGAACGTTTATTCACCAATGAATTACCGCAACTATATGAATTTTATAAAAAAAAGATACACCTTTTATATTACAAGTATGAACGCGTAAAACATCACGGCCTCAGTAGCCTAGTGGTAGAGTGGCCGCATCACCCCAAAGACATGAAAAATGGTACTAGCAGCTTCCTGAAATGGCGTTTAGCATTAGGAAAAAAGTTCTTTGACTGGTCAGCCTAGTACCAGTTCAAAGTGACTGGGTTCATGTTTCAGTGGCGAGATATTCCATAGAGGCGTCTCTTTAATTCTGGACATTGTGAGACACTGTCATTTATATTTGAATGACAACTGTTGAAAAACCTTAAACCTGCATGAATGTACAGAAAACAAGTTGTAACGCACGTGTGCCCGAGTTTCCTCCATAAATTTTATGACCTATTCTAGAATAGTTCTTGCAAGAAAGAAAGGCGAGTCACGACCCTTTTAGATAAAATTGTAAACTACTGATAACGACATTATCTTAATAATTCATTTTAAACATTACGGGAATCCAACGTGTTTATAAAATATGACGTCATGACATGACGATTCAAAGGCGTACTAAAATTTAATGAAAGTGTTCATATTTAAAATATCAATCTGAAATGTTACTGTGTTTTTCACTCAACCCTCCCTCCTGTATGTGTAGCATATTAAAATTACATAATGTTTACCTATTGAGGTCGTGGGTTCAATTCCCGGCCGAGTCATATCAAAAAACGTGAAAAATGGTACGAGTAGCTTGGCGCTCAGCATTTAAAGGGAAATTGGCCTCTTCTCTCGTACCTCCATCAGGAATGAGGTGTTGATAGTGATTAATATAAGTTGTAGAACTTGTTTCACAATCGGCCTAAAAATAAATTAGAATAAACGTACCTATAACAGGCGTTGTCATCCGAACTGCAAGCCCGAACCGAAAGGTTGACGTTCTTAACCAAGTTCTGTATAAAGCCAATAGAAAAATAGCTATTGAATAGATGCATGGACATACGCCAGCATTTAGCACAGTGTGCTCGATTTGTCAACCGAAATTTATCCTGGGTGTTCATGAAAGAACAAGCACACGAGAATAAATATAATAGGTTATGAACAGGGATGCTGTATTCTTTTGAGGTCGATCGGATCACACGAGGCCCTGCAAGTGATTAGTAGCATTAGTCTAGAGTACTATATTTCTTATTTCTATATTTCGTTTTCATTAGAAGTATTGTTGTGTTTTGATCTATGAAATGGTAATATACGTACTGATATAGATGAAAAAGTAAATATTGAAGACGCATAAAGGGCAAAAACAAGCTTTTGAAAAAAAGAGACTTAGATATGCAATTACTTAATTACCATAAAGAATTATATCGCTACTACAGAAAAAGAAAACGGGTGTTAACTTTTATCATTATTTAAATACTATCCGCTGAATTTACTCCTTTTCACTTCTTTCAATGTTTTTTTCCCGAAAATGTAACATTTAACGCGGCCACTTTTAAGTAGCATGTGGTAGGAACATACTGATTTCGACAGAATGCTACACATATATAGAGTGAAAACAAGAGCTGTCACAGGAGACAGCGCGCTCGACTATTTCGATACTGGATAGTGATTCTCGGCACATCTGAGGAAACTGGAGCTGTCATTGGAGTGTTTAAGGACTCCAATGATGGACGAAGATATTGCACAATAGATTTAATCTGTGTCAATAATATCAAGTAATAAGAGAGGTAAAGATAAAGTGTATCAAAATACTATATAAGTACAATTCTAAGCAAAAATAGGTCATAAATCACAAAATATTGGTGCAGGAGTTATGCACCTTGTGTCATATGATGTTGGTGATTATGTGGAACAGCTACTTCAAGTCTGAATCAAATGCATTTCGTAATAACTGTGATATAGTAAAAATGCATCAAAATTAACCTTAAATTCTAAGTAAAAGGGGCATACTTCATGAACAAGAGCTCCGCCAAGCGGGGCAATATACGCCCGAAGGGTTACATCAGAGGATGGCAGCAAAATTTAAAGAACTTGACTGTTGAAGCCTAAAGGACAGGAACAACAAAGGGAAGAAACTCCAAAAAATTGTAAGTCCACAAAAAATATTCTAAGTCCACAGAAAAATCCTTACCAGGTACAGGTATGTCAAAATACACCTAAAATTGGAGGTACCATCCATGTTGTACCACAGAAAAGTGGTCTCGATTTTTCCCTACGGCCAATAATAAAAAAGTTTCAAAATAAGCTATTTATAGTAACATAAAAGGGAAGTAATTAAAACAAAATATTGTAAGTGAACATAGCCAAATAAAAACAAGTGCACTGCAATGCAGAGCAATATACACAAAGTAAAGTCATATATGACATTTGACCCCTAAGTGTGATTTTGATCTTCAAGTGAATCATCCAAAACATGCGCTCTGCACGTCGTCTCGGTGTTGTGAACATTTGTGCCAAGTTTCTTTGAAACCCTTCAAACAGTTCAAGAGTAGAGTAGCAATTTTCACTATTTGCCTTGTCCTCGGTGCTTCCGAGGTATCTACTTTCCAGATTTTAGTTACAAAGCGGACACGAAACAAACTGATATGACCTTTGACCCCTAAGTGTGACCTTGACCTTGAAGTGAGACATCCAAAACATGAGCTCTACACGTCGTATTGGTGTGGTGAACATTTGTGTCAAGTTTCTTTGAAATCCTTTAAGAAGTTCAAGAGTTACAGAGCGGACACGAAATTGCTAACTGACGGAAAGACGGACACTGGGGGTATAACATAATACGTCCTTTCGGGCGTATAAAAATTGATACCAGAGTTATGCACCTTGTGTCATATGATGTAGGTGATAAGGTGGAACAACTATTTTAAGTTTAAATCAAATCCATTTAGTAATAACTGAGATAGAGTGAAAGTGTATCAAAAATTTAACTTGAAATTGTAAGTAAAAAGAGGGGATAATTCATGAAATATTGGTGCAAGAATTATTGCCCTTGTGTCATATGATGTGAGTGATGATGTTGCACAACTATTTTAAGTTTGAATCAAATCCATTTAGTAATAACTGAGATATAGTGAAAGTGCATCAAAACTTTAACCTCAAATTCTACGTAAAAGGGGGTATAATTCATTAAATATTGGTACCAGAGTTAAGGTTGTTATAGTATAATTGTGTCATATGATGTGGGAGATTATGTGGAACAGCTACTTCCAGTTTAAATCAAATATGAGATCGATGAAAGTGCATCAAAATTTTAACCTGAAATTCTAAGTACAAAGGGGGATAATTCATGAAATATTGATGTGAGAGTTATGGCCCTTGTTCATATGATGTGGGTGATGTTCATCAAGTAATTACAGAGATAAGAAGAAAACAAGAGCTGGCTCCATAGGATGACACATGCCCCCGATGGCACTTTGAATGAATAGTTATGGTCGATGTTAGAGTTTAGGACCTTTGACCTACGGACCTGGGTCTTGCGCGCGACACTTCGTCTTACTGTGGTACACATTCATGCCCAATAATTTTAAAATCCATGCATGAATGACAAAGATATGAACCGGACACGCCCATCAATGCACTATCATGAAATATGACCTTTAACGTCTAAGTGTGACCTTGACCTTGAGCTACAGACCTGGGTCTTGCGCGCGACACGTCGTCTTACTGTGGTACACATTCATGCCAAGTTATTTGAAAATCCATCCATGGATGACAAAGATATGGACCGGACACGAATGCACTATCATGAAAAATGACCTTTAACGTCTAAGTGTGACCTTGACCTTTGAGCTACAGACCTGGGTCTTGCGCGCGACACGTCGTCTTACTGTGGTACACATTCATGCAAAGTTATTTGAAAATCCATCCATGGATGACAAAGATATGGACCGGACACGAATGCACTATCATGAAAAATGACCTTTAACGTCTAAGTATGACCTTGACCTTTGAGCTACGGACCTGGGTCTTGCGTGCGACACGTCGCCTTACTGTGGTACACATTCATGCCAAGTTATTTTAAAATCCATCTATCGATGACAAAGATATGGTCCGGACACGAATGCAGTATCATGAAAAATGACCTTTAACCTCTAAGTGTGACCTTGACCTTTGAGCTACAGACCTGGGTCTTGCGCGCGACACATCGTCTTACTGTGGTACACATTCATGCCAAGTTATTTGAAAATCCATCCATCGATGACAAAGATATGGACCGGACACGAAAATTGCGGACAGACAGACTGACAGACCGACAGACTGACAGACGGTTCAAAAACTATATGCCTCCCTTCGGGGGCTTAAAAAGAGAAAATGTAAAAGAAACTTTAACCAAGGTGGGGACGCGGAAAGACGCCGACGCCGGGGTGAGTAGGATAGCTCTCCACATACTTCGTATAGTCGAGCTATAGAACGATGCTACTGAGAAAGGGCAAGAGAAAATGAAGAAAGATTCGCACTATTCATATCTAAACTACTTCGTAGGGTTTCATTTTATTTGATAGTCTGAAGCTTCCAGGTCAGCATTAAATCTCCCGCATTGAGTGTACGCAAGCATTGAATGTACACTATTAAACCTATGTTAAACCTAACCCTAAGTCCTTTAGTCAGTATATTGTACACTCAATACGTGCGTACATACAATAGGGGCGATTTAATGTTGACGGAAGGGAAGCTTCCTATTGCTATAGATACTAAATGTTAAATAATCAAAGGGTAACAACTCGGTGAAAATCATCCGACCGAAACACGTACTCCTCTTGGGAGTAAAGGCTCCTATGAAGTTTCTGAACTGCAGCCAGTGATTCTTGAGGAATACTCCGGACAAAAGGGTGCTTTAGTATACAAATGTTGATTTATGTTGTTGCACCGACGCAATCATAGGTAATATGGCGACTTTCCAGCTTTTATGGTGGAGGACCAGGTGCCCCTCCGTGCATCATTTCATCATGAGCGGGATACTAATATTGAAATTTACAAGTTTAGCTTTTAAAAAAGCTAGAAAGTGGCTCGCTTAGCTCTTGTTCTAACAGGGCAGTTATGAAGCACAGTGATATGCCAGTGAAAATTATAGGGTCTGTGATGCCTGGATAGGTCAGTGGTAGAATGTTTATTGTGGGTACACAGGTTATGTGTTCAGTGCCTGAACGTGAGCATTTTACCAGAAATTCCCTTGCTTTTTGCCTAGCATTAAAAAGAAAACCAACTTCCTGTCTCTTGTACATTCATGGCGATGGATATCATATAGCATAATATAAGTACGTTTTTTTCTGTTTTTCTTGCGTTTCTGCGGGAACCTCCAGTGTAGAGAGTTGCAAAAAAAGAAAAATTTAACGAGAAAAGCCGAAAAAGAAGGAAGGGAAAAAAACGAAAAATTAAACAAGAAGAACCGAAAAGGAACGAAGGGTAGTGTATTCTATGTTGATAACGCTTTGAAATTTTGCCTTATTACTATTTCAGATCTTGTCTACATAGTTCTGAGGCGTATATTCATTCATTTTTTCCAGAAAAGGAGCAATCTGAATCTTTCTGCATAATTTCAACAACTACAATAAGGGACAGGCAATCAATGCATTTTCTACTTGCATAGATTGGTCCTTTGCGTGTCATTGAGCTTCTTTGTGTTCATTAATATAAAATGGTTGCGGCCTATGTGGATTACATGAATTTTTCGTAAACCAGCTTTCGATTGGTCACTTTTTGTAAGCCTGCTTTCGATGGGACACTTCTCGTAAAAGTGTTACCCTACGGCTGGTGTTACGTGATCGTTTAGAATATTGTTTCTTCACATTGTGTCTTTGGTGGGTAATCAAGAGCTCATATGTATGTGAAACGAGAAGAGATGGAAAATAAACAAACACACTGTCAGTTTTATATAATGTATTAATTGTTAACTAAAATGTGCAGAAATAATCACACGCGAGCCTCTCTCTGTATTAACGTATATACAAGTCAAACTAGATGAAACAGTTAATAGTAAAATAGTCCCAATAGTCTTTCAATACAGCACACCCTGACGCAGAATTGGTGGCTGGAAAATAATGTGTGTACTCTACAAGTAGCTATCTAACAGTGCGCGCCACAGTTCCGTGGTCTATGGGTTTTATAACAATTATGTGACCTTTGACTGTCCAGACATGAGGACATAGTTATTATTAACTTCTTTCTAAATATATGTTTGACCAATGCCCATTTGATCGGGTCAACTATATGTCACGCGTATACCTGTGTGACCGGTTAAGGTATTTCATGTATAAACTGAAATATACGAATATACATGAAAGATGGAATGCTAGATATCATAATGACCTGGGTAAACGTTAAAGTATAACAAAGGAAACGCTATTTTGTTTTCTTGGTTGCTGGCTTGCATTGGTAATGAAAGTAAAAAGCTGAGAGCCAGATTTAGGAGATGTTCTGCCTTTTAGGTAGATTTAATAGTAAAATCCTATCGTAATACTGGCTCGTCGAGACGAGCCAGCATAATCAAATGGTAAGAACTCTGAGAAAATCGTCCGACCGGACTGGCTATTATCGCTCACATGAGTTTAATTGCTTTCTTGAATTCTTACAAGTTTTTACTAAATGAACATAGACAGGTAATGTGTATGTGTGATTGTTTGTGTGTGTGTGACGTGGGGTAAAACAATGGGGGAATGATGTGATATGACAATATCAGTCATGAAGACTTTTAGACTTTCCACTACATTAAAATATCTAAACTCTGGGCCATGTAGTTTGAGACAAGATTTTTTTCTTTAGTACATGTCTATTCAAACCATGTGTCCCCGGGGCAGTGCCATTTTAAACCCCTGGGGATAATTTGAAAAATCTTGGTAAGGGACTGCTGTACGATTCTACATACCGAATATCAAAGCCCTAGATCCTATGATTTTGTACGAGAAGAATACCAATAAGTATTCCCTATATAATTCTATATAAACCATGTGACCCCCAGGGTGGGGCCATATTTGACTCTAGTGATATAATTTGAACAATCTCGGTAGAGGCCCACTAGATGATTCTATATAACAATATCAAAGCCCTAGGCACGGTGGTTTTTGGACAAGAAGATTTTCAAAGCTTTTCCAAATATAAGTCCATATTAACCATATGACCACCAGGGTGGAGCCATATTTGACCCTATGGGATGTAATTTAAACAATCTTGGTATAGGACAACTAGATAATGCTACATACCAAATATTTAAGTCTTAGGCCATGTACTTTTAGACAAGAAGAATTTTCAAAGTTTTTTCCCTATATAAGTCTATATAAACGGGGATAGTTTGAACAATCTTGGTAGAGGACAACTAAATGATTCTACATACCACATATCAAAGCCCTATGACTTGTGGTTTTGGACAAGAAGAGTTCTGAACAGAATTCAAGTCTTTGAACATTTTTTAAAGAAGACAATTGGCCTGGTTGGTTTAGGAGGAGATTTTGTTTAAAGGAAAATGTTGACGGATGACTGACGGCGTACGACGGACAATCACTAACCATAATAGCTTACCCTTGATCACTTATATGCTCAGGCGAGCTAATGATATGTATATCTCCTCTTGAAGCTTCCTATGAAGTTTCGCTTATTTCCAGCCAGTGGTTCTTCAGGAATATTCCAGACAAAGAAATTGTGCTATAGTATACTTATGTTGAATTATCAAAGAGCAATAACTCAGTGAAATAGCATCAGACCGGAACATGAAGATAAAATGCGCATTTCCTCTTAGGAGTAAAGCTTCTTATGAAGTTTCGCTAAATTCCAGCGAGTGTTGCGGGACGGACGGACGAAGATGTAACGTATACGCTTCCCCTTTTAATCAGCATAAAGATGTTTGTCTCAAACATTACGTCATAGATAGATAGGCTGTTAGCTGGACAAAAATTTGGTACCACTTTTTTTGGCAAATTCTATATTATATATATATATAAAGAAAAACATTCAATGGGTTTCTTCTATATATACCCTGAAATCACGAAAATAAGCCGCGGCTTATTTTAAATTTTCGTAAGGATTTGGTGGCTTATTTCTGAGTCCGGCGAGCTTTTAAGTACATATATTCAGTAATGTTAAAAACCGGCGTATTTTCGAGTACCGAAATACTGAAAATATGGATGTCATATATTTTGCGTTTTAGTAAAAACATCGACGTCGGTAAAACATATACTTCTGACATAACAGTTTTGTAACAATTTGCTACAATATCTTTAATGAAAATAATCCGATGCTAACAGATAATTACCCATTTAAAAGTTTTGTCTGGCCTAACAAACAAATACACCTATTATTTAATTAATCGGCAACTTACACAATACGCAATAAACACTGCATTGTGTTATAAAGACCGGTGTAGCGTGATTATCACACGGTCGTGACCAGGTCCACGGTTTATATATGTTTTTCATATTAATTAGTAGAGCTGACGCGGCAAGAAGAGTTTGAGACAGGATTTTTATTGCTTTTAAAATTTTATTTTGTCTTGGGTTTTAAAAATCAGCACAACTTGTATAGTTTTAAGTGTTTTTATACCATATTATGTTTTTATATGCGGAAATAAATCTGCTATATACTCGTTGGTAACGTTTGCTATATAGTGTCCTAACAAAGTCATTGATACTTTCACTGATACAAAAAAACCACAACTGAACGGCTTATTTTTGAGTGCGGCTTATTAATGAGTCATTTTAGCCTGTATTGAAATGGTGGCTTATTTTCGAGACCGGCTTATTTTCAAAACCGGCTTATTTTCGGGATTTCAGGGTATTTTTGTCTACCTACCAGTTTCATATATAATCATCAGGGCAGACATATAAAAATGTGAAGTTGCTACGCAACGTCACATGTGTACACATGTGTACACAACGTTATATTATAACACATCAATATTTACTCAGTCTTGGTTTGAAAATATCAAAAGAGTAACGTTCCTTAGATAACCTAGCTGAAACATTATTATCATGAAATTTATAAAAAGGAAAAATTGAATATTGTATGTCCATTTAAGAGCATAGATCTAACTGTTCATTAACAGGCAATTGTCTTGTTGATGGTTCTCTTATTTGCTGATATGGACTGTCCTTTTGTTTCTTAATTTATCACCTGTTTGTCCAATATAAAAATCCTTGCATCCATTGCAAACCAAAACATACAAGACATTTTGGACAGTACAATCCATGTTTTCTATTATATGAAACATTTTATTGTTCAGTTTTGAACTAGACCTTTCTATAATGTATTTGCATAACCCACAGCGTGGCTCGTTACATTTTTTGACTGAAGGCGGGGTAACATTTTCATTGAGTTCGGATATAACCAGAATATGTTAGAGGTTAGATATAGACTGGCATCAGTCGTTAGAGTCATTAAATGTAAAGCACTTGGCCATAAAATCTTCTCTGATACCACTTTCTCATAAAATTTACAATATCTCTAGGCATACACTTATTTGTGGAATGGAATGAGATACTTATTCCATTCCATTCCATTCCAGTATCTCATTCCATTCCATTCCATTCCATTCCATTCCATTCCAAACTTCCATTCATTTTGGTAATGCCCCAGAATATTTAATTGGAATCATGCATGCCAAGGGCAAACTAGCTTACTTAGAGTATGATGCAGTCTTGACAAGTAGTCTGAAGCTGTGGGATCTAATCTTGTCATGCTATTTTTCGTGTCCTCACCTACACAGTACTCTGTATAAGTTCAAATTGAATAAAAATGTCTGGCTTTGGATCCAAATGAGTTGCGGTTTGTGTTTTGGAGTTTAACGCCCTGATTCAACTTTTTCATTCATATCAAGACGATTAGTTTAGTGACATACCGTTTCTAGGCAAGATACCACAGTTTACCAGTACTTGGTGCACAATTTCCTATACGAAGTAACAATTTCCCTTATTGGAACAGAGGTAGGGGGTGAAGGGACACACTGACTAAATGCCATGGGAAATGCTTCGACCCGGATTCGGCATTGAACCCACGCCCCCCCCCCCCCCCCCATGAGGGACCAGCGCTCCAAATGAACATCAGAATAAATAACTTGGCCCTATTTTTTAATGTTTCAAAGCAAAACAAATAATCCATTCTGATATCACTCGATCCCTATTCCACCCCCCCCCCCCCCCCCCCCCCCCCCAACACACACTCTTCCTCCTTAATCAAATAAAATCAGACCCAAAAAGAATCTAATGACCTAATGACCATGTTATTTCTGGCAAAACAACAATAACATAGCCATCTGAATAATTTCAAATATAACAATAAGACAATAACTGTGAGATAAATTTCTGCAAGAGATATCCCTTGAGATTGTCCAACAGTTTAATGAACCAATTCTACCTCAAGTTGAACTTTGGTTTGTCAATCTGTTTACAAATGGCAATGAGATATGACCTAAAGATGTAAACAAATCAGTATGTTTTGGAATGGAATGGAATGGAAGGAGATAGTGAAATGGAATTGAATGGAATAAGTATCTCATTCCATTCCACAAATAAGTGTATGCCATATCTCTAGCCTTTGTCTGTTGAGATAAGCCACAGTAAAAGGGAGCCACAGAAAAGTTGATATATATTAAAAAGAAAATAAATAAAATGGGAAATGTTTAATCTCAACAGACTGTGTAAGTCTAGGTTAGATATAGTGGTATCAGAATTTAAAATTTCCATGTTATTTTTTAGAATCCCAAACAACTCTCTATTTTTAGGATTTTTAGGATTATATGTAGAAATATATGATGTATTTTTCTTCTTTATTTTCCTTTACTGATAATAAAGTACTTTTGGATATTTGCATAGCTTTAATATTCCTGTTTTTATAACATCTACTGGGTACATATTTTTGATCAAATAAGAAGCTAATTCTATTAATCTTGTGTTAAGTATATTTTTGTCAGAAATAACAGTACAAAGTCTACGAGCTAAACAAAAAGGAATATTAGTTTCAGTATGTTTAGGGTGACAAGACTGAAATTTTAAATATTGTTTAGAATCAGTAACCTTAAAGTAAATATCTTTGGAAATTATATATTCAAGTGAGATATTAAAGAAAAAACATCAACGAAATGCCTTTCAAACACACTGAATCCGGATACAAGAACATAAAGATAGAATTATAGAGTATGAAAAAATAAAGGTTTAAACAGTGTCAAAAGTTTAATTATAAACTCGAGCGCTTTCGGCTTTCTAAAAATGCCCTTTTCAAGGGTAGCATAAATCAAAACAATACAATAACGGCGTAAATAATTCCGCCTGTATAGTTCGATAGATAAATGCTAAATGAACATATTCATCAACAGCATTCCATAAGATCAGGTTAATTGATAACAGATGTCAGAATTCCATAAGATCAGGTTAATTGATAACAGATGTCAGGCATCTGTTACGGTCATTGGAAGTAGTTATCTAAAAATAGCACGCTAATGATTAGTTATCGCATATTCTGCCAGGAGAGCAACATGTGGTATTTTTTGAAAGCAGAAAATAGCGGCTTTATAAAAATAGAGCGAGTTTGATTGGTTCCCTGTATTTTTCCTGAGGATTTTATTTGTTTGTTTTGGGTTTAACGCCGTTTTTCGACAGAGGAAGCAGCGGGAAAACAAAAACTTTGATATGAGGTTAATTAAAATCTATGTATCTAGAAAGGGAGCTGTCTGATTTGTTGGGGATGTTTAAATTAGCAAAACTTGCCGATATGAAAGTAAAGATTGAAAATAACACACGGCAGATAAAATGTAAATTAGAATTTACGTACTTTATGTTATAACTGGTGTTACGGCTTGTATTAGAATTTTATACAGTAGTTTTATACATAAAACTAAACCGTTTCAAAATGAAAGTTAAATTAAACTTATATATATATATATATAGTAGAGAGAATTAATTAATACGAACTAAATCACCACCACAATATACCAGACCAATTACGGCAAAGCGCCTAGCAGTACAAACGAACACGCACATGCCACAGCAAGTCCACTAACCCAATAAGATTAGTTTCGATACTGCTTTATATACGAGCCCGAATTGTACTACACATTCGTACTGGTTCAACATTTGCATATATATACTCAAATCTCTGTTTTCATGTCTCACAAATCAGTAGTGACTTTTTAGTCTTTATAACTGATTGGGACCAGAGAAGCTATATTTTCTCTCTCTGAAAGTTAACTGGATCTAGAGGATACATGGAATATATATAGATAATTTGCGTTAAGGGATATAATTATATTCAGAACAGTTGACTTTCCCATACGTGAGATCCGCTAGGATACAAGTTCGCATTATAAATTATTATATAGTTGAGAGAATTAATTAATACGAACTAAATCACCACCACAATATACCAGACCAATTACGGCAAAGCGCCTAGCAGTACAAACGAACACGCACATGCCACAGCAAGTCCACTAACCCAATAAGATTAGTTTCGATACTGCTTTATATACGATATATATAGACGAATAAAATAAGATTAAAAACTTAATCTATAAATCTTGCAAAATGCAGATATCAATGTGAAAATTGAAAATAACGCATAACGGCTTAGAAATAATAATATTAAGCAGATGACAAAAATTGTGTTATCTTATAAATAACATAACTAATTATGTAGGATCTCGAAAGTTGTTTTATTGATTAAGAAAATAGTCTATACCACTTTAAAACATAGAGGGAGAAAAAAACGAACGAAACATAAGAAACTTGAGTACCCTAGTAACAGCCGTGCGTAATATATTGTTAGCCGCCATTTGCGATATTTAGTAGAAATATGTATTTTACTACATTTGACCCCCTGTGCGTAACTATTTAAGTAAGGAAGCGATTTCTTTCATTAAAAGTTTATGTTGTGGATTGATATTTTCACAAAATAACTGGAACATGTATATATGATTACGTGTAGCTAAATTATTTCTGTTCAGATTTTATAGGGGTCTATAATTGGCGCCTTACAGTTTGGTGTTTAACAGGGAAATTGTAAATTTCAGACGTTCTATATTCTAATGTATGCGTATTTTAAGTATAAGCAAAAATTCAGGTTATATTATATTGAAGGGAAATAATCTTTGGAATTATAAGTTAAAAAGTGTGTGTGTGTGGGGGGGGGGGGGGGGGGGGGGGGGGGGGGGGGAGAAGTTCAGGTTTTAGTGTTACATTTCCTGCAAAATTAACTTAGTGTTGATACATTGTTTGTGGTAAGTTCTTTTAGAAGGACGGAATGGAGCTCTTTTCATCAGTGATGTGAAATCTGAAATATATTGATAATTTTCTTTAAAGTTATAATTGAATTGATCATATAGATAGGGTTAGCTGTTACGGGACTTTGTATGTTAAAATGAGAGAAAGTTGAAAGAATAGTTTTTCCGTGTTATGTTATCTGTGTGTGGAAAAGAATGCTTAAAGGCCTACCTTCCGTACCCGGGGGAAATGGTTATCTCCTTAGCATGATCCATAATATTTTCTAATTATCACCTAATTATCAAGTAATTAATTGTAGCTTATGATAAGCAGAACTCTAGTATACATTATCAAAAGCAAAAACATATGGCCTTTGCCTACAAACCACCACTATCAGATATCTAATTACAACAGGAGGTCCATCATGGCCAAATGATTTTATTTTTTGTACAAAACATGGGTGAGTAAGGTGAATAATCATAAAATCATAAAATATTGTCAATGAAATAGTAAGGGTAAGAGTAAATAATTACAAAATCAAATGGATGTCCTTGTAACAGTTGTGACACATATGAGTTCTTCCAGAATGAAATTTAAAAGTTAGTACATTATGTAGTCACTCGTACACAATATTCAGGAGAATTGTTTTGTGTGTCTACTTCAGTTCTTCCAAACACAAATATGTGTGGTCGCATTTAATTTAATGAAGCCACACTAATTTTCTCTATCCGAATTGTTTGGTAACTTATTTCTCTAAGAAAAAAGAACCACTTGCAAGAGTTTCCAGCATTTAACATTGTCAAATGAAATTATAGATGCATTCTATACCTTAGCAGTGCATTTCTTAGTTATGAAAAGCATGTATTGACATTTATATCAGATAATAAATATGTTGCCTATATTTTATCAGTGAATAAAATATAGGCAGGAGTTCGGACCCATAATATTTAAATCATGAGTAAATAGTACGTAGCACGAGTGATTTAATAAATCGCATCCAACGATTGCCTATATTTTATTCTGTGATAAAATATATGAAAATATTTATTATTTTGATTCTAAAACATTTTTTTAGAAATATCCTGAATTATGTTGAACGCATCATTTCATTGTAATTTCCAAATACAGACTGTGATTGGATGCGCTTGTTTACATAAGTTTCATGTCGTAGGTCATACCTACCGAACGCATTACTTGTGGAGAAGCTAAGTATATTTTATCGTAGAATAAAGTATTGGATGGTTTCCCTATATGTTTGTATATACATCACAATACAATGTTGCAGGTCTCACACATAACGCAGATGATTAATAGGCAAAAGATAACACTATTTTTTTAAACATTTGTAATATATGTACAAAAGTTATAGCTGCTCGGAAACATTTTGTTGTTTTATTTTAGCAAATTGTTAGTGTTGTTTACACATGTGTAAAATTTACATTCAACTATCACCGGCTGAAACAGGGTCCATGCGACAAAATTTTCAAAACTGTGTTAAATTGTGCTTTTGGCAAAATTAGGTTTCAACAATATTTCCTGAAATTTTAAAGAGATACTGACTTTAAAAATGTCATTTCAGAATCGAGATAATGAATATGTTCCTATATTTTATCGGTAAATGAAAAACGGCAAATCGTTTGGATGCAATTTATTATTTTTTATCTTAAACTTTATTTTATATCAGTTGTAGAGCTAAGTTCTTACAAATCATTATATAAACTACTCTCGGTGACTGCTTCCTGGAGTGCTGACCAGTACTCGTGCCGAAAGAATGGATTGTGAAGGCCGCGGTCAAATTCCGCAGACAGGATTCAAACCTGCGACCTATGGGTTAGGAGTCCGACGCTCTACCCCTACACCACCGTGCCTTCCGGTGCGATTTATTAAATTACTCGTGCTGCGTACTCGGGATTTTATTACTACGCATCCGAACTCATCTATATTTTATTTACTGATAAAGTATAGGAACGTATTTATTATCTGTTAGTGATATAAAGGTCAATAGTATCCATACATAATTTCAAGTTTCACAATGATACTGTTAAAAGCTGGAAACTCCTTTCTTGGAAAAAAAGTCAACGAATAAATCAAATGAAAAAGTTATCAAATTAGTTTTCATTTATGTGGCCATGCATATTTGTGTTTTGAAGAATAAGTATGCAAACAGTACAATTCTCCTGAATACTTTGTATGCCTACATAATGTACTTATTAATGAACTTCATTCTGTATTAGAACTCATATGTGTCACTTTATTTTGAAATAAATATTCTAACTTTTACTATTTCGTTGACAATGTTTTATATTCCATTATTCACATAACTCGCCCATGTTTTGTACAAAAAATAAAATCATTTGGCCATGATGGACCTCCTGTTGTAATTAGATACCTGATAGTGGTGGTTTGTAGGCAAAGGCCATATGTTTTTGCTTTTGATAATGTATACTAGAGTTCTGCTTATCATAAGCTACAATTAATTACTTGATAATTAGGTGACAATTAGAAAATATTATGGATCATGCTAAGGTGATAACCATTTCCCCCGGGTACGGAAGGTAGGCCTTTAAGCAGGCTAATCTAATCTCCCACATTGATGCCTAAAGGTTGTAAGGTGTTGAGACGACGGATCAAATAGGTTTCTCTTTCCTTGAAAAAGTGCATTGAAGGATAATGTGAATACATACACCGTAACCCGTAGCCACCTACGATGCCAAATTTAGACTAATTTATCGCACGGCGCCCGGGTGGTCAGATGTGAATTAGGTGGAAGCTAGATATATTAATATCATTGTATATACAAATTTATGTAGTTTCCGTCGATTTTATCCACTTTCAATTGTCTGTGAGGACGTTCACAAGTCTTAATCCAGCGAAGACATTTCTCAAAACTTAGGTTTTGGAAAAGGGATAATCTAGGCGTTCTGGAAAACCACTGACACCTTTTACCATTTCTAATAAGTTTTACTTGTTTATATAATCTTTTTCAAACGGAATTTATCAGTTGTTTTTATCATTGTCGAGATATATATACACACACATTTAAACTTACAAATCCCATACAGTCTTTGTCGCAAATCCAGCAGTTACTCATATGTACAATACATAAACATAAATATCAGTTGATATTTAAACTATCATTTTATGACATGCTTTTATCACATCTAATATGAATTATATTATTATCGGCACAATATAAACTGGCCAGTAAGTCCGCGATCTGATTCATAGGTGATTTCGATATGAACGTCCTAAAAGAGCGTACACTACAGACCGCAATAAGTTTTGACCATAGGCATGAACGGACCGTCTCATATGGGCAAAACAGTATTAAGCGTATTGCGGAATTGTCCACAGTAAAATGTTTTTTTTTGTACCTCACCGTCTTATTAAATGAGAGCAATTTCATAAGTATCTTTGTAGCTGTAAAGCTATATGTTTTTTGCTGATCGATATTTTCTACTAATTGTCTAAAAAATACATAGACCTTTCATATCAAAAATGTTTATACCCTTTTCAACTGCTATAAGCTGGCACAGGTTCCCAAAACGTTATTCTTGTTCCTGGTGGAAGCCGAAAGCTGTAATTTTGTCTTCTATGTTCCTTTACTAAATTAGGTAATGAAAGGTGGATTTTCCGATTTATGAAATACATAGAAAATAATTACGTCTGGCTGGATGCAATATAGAACCAGTTGAACAATATCACACAGGATAACCGGCTATCTTGACGGCCGCTGGAAATGTAACCCAGCTGGAAATGTAACACAACTGGAAATCGGTAGGTAAAGTTTTTCATTTAATTCTAATAAAACGAAGCCAATTCTTGCAAATCAACTTTTGTCAAGGAATGAACATGGCTTATATTTCTAATTTCTGGGCCAAAAACGATCGTTATGTTTTTAGATATTCGCTAACAATTTCTTCAGTTTGAAAAATCCAAAATCCAAAGTTTTGCGCAAATTGTTTTGTTTATGAACAATCTGTGAAAACTTTTATCATCTGGTTTAACGGATGTGTTCTTTCGGAACACCTGTGTGAAGTTTCCGGGTTCTACGTTATTTCCGAAAAAATATATTAGCCGTTAAATAGACATGGTCGAAAAAAAGGACTGTCGAAAACGGCTAGTGCTGTCGCTGAATTCGGATGTTAACATTTAAAGACTGTCCATTAACTCTGATAATTTTGAATACTTTTGTATGTAAAAAGTATTATTGGCAGTGATTTGACGGAAACGGAAACATGATTATTTTATAAAACGGCACTTTCATTTCAAGAGGCTTTATGACTATGTTCCTTCACGCCCGGGCTGAATTTTAACCTAGTACACGCGTTCTTGCCATTTTTCAGCCATGCAAAAGCCAACCATATAGTTTTTTTGCAGTAACACCGAAACAATACAGTACATATTGCCACTTTGCTAGCTCTTGATGGTGGAGGAAAATCACTACAGGTGCCTCCGGGCTACTACAGAAAGTAATTTCACCTCGGGTTTTGCAAGTGCAGATGATTGCTTCTTGTCGTCAGTCCTTTGAATTTCGTTTGAAGAATTCAGTATCTTTAATGAATCTCAAATGCCCGTTCTTGTTTTGAAAAGTGTTCTTAGTGTAGTGCTAGATACGTGTATAATCTTATTTGCTCATACATATTTATTTAATTGCTCCTGAGGTTTATCTGCTATTTTGTTTTATTCATAAATTTAATACCTTTTCAACAAAAGCAGTTTATTCATGGTCTATAACTGTAAGTTGTTGATGTATACAGGCAAACGGTTGTAAACGATTGTTTCAAACCTAAATAAGCAGAACTTGGCAAAATCTCACATGACTGTTTTAAAGAATAGTGTTCATTTATCAAATCAGTTATTTCTTAACATGCCAGCCACAGTTAGCTTTAATCAACATATAACAAGGTATGATCGGAACTCTTCTTTGCTTGTTTACGATCCCGGATCCTAGACTTTATGTCACAAGAGTTACTCCCCTTTTGTGCAGCTCACGCATTTGCTCTTTCTATCAACAAGATCTTACACTGTTATTTTGTACATCGCTAGGTATTGTGCATTGTTTCACATACATAATGTCTTTTTGTATGAAAAATAAATGCTTTAGAGACCGGACTCGAAAGTGCGACCTTAATGTTCAATCAAGGGTAATGACTCTTGCATGTCTAAGATTATTTGGCTTAAAAATCAGTTCATGCATGTAGAATCACAGCCCGGACAAGACACTGCGGATGGACGGACGGACGAAAGGAATTAAGTAACTTTTAGACTCTAAACCAAAAGGACAATGATATTGAAATCAACCAGAATTACTCGACATGGCAATAAGGATCATACATAAGTATAATATTATATAAACTGCTTACTGACTGCAAGTATACACAATTTTCACAAATGAAAGACGAAAGAAATCGCAAAAACAGTTTTTTACTTTTATACAGCTGTATTCTCGATAGCCGACAGCTGACTTCAACGACTGCCTATTGCAAATACAGCGGCCGTTTTCGACAGTCTTTTTTTTTCGACCATGTCTATTTAACGGCTAATATATTTTTTCAGGAATAATGTAAAACCCGGAAACTTCACACAGGTGTTCCGAAAGGACACATCCGTAAAACCAGATGATAAAAGTTTCACAGATTGTTCATAAACATGACAATTTGCGCAAAACTTTGGATTTTTGCCCGATTTTTCAAACTGAAGAAATTGTTAGCGAATATCTAAAAACATAACGATCGTTTTTGGCCCAGAAATTGTAAATGTAAGCCATGTTCATTCCTTGACAAAACTGTCAAGTTGATTTGCAAGAATTAACTTCGTTTCAATAAAAATAAATGAAAAACTTTACCTACCGATTTCCAGCTGGGTAACATTTCCAGCTGGGTTAAATTTCCAGCAGGCGTCAAGATAGCCGGTTATCCAGTGTGCATATTGCCTTATCCATTCGACTCGTGACCCTAAACTGGGTAAAGTAACATGAGTCACAGATTAAGTTTCTTTGGTTGGACTACATTTTTTAAAACAAAAAACTGAGACATTCATTCTGTTTTTAAAATCCTATAATTCTATTTAAAAAAAAATACAAATCTTTTATTTTGATTGTGTAAATTAGAGATCAAAACTAATTTTGCACCCTTTTTGCGTAGAAAGATTACTTAGAAAATAATGATTGAAGCTTATTGTTACCTGATTTGACTAAATATGGGTGAATACTCAGCAATTTTGCAAGGAGTGTTTATTTCTAACAGACATTGCAGAAGAGAAATCAAAGAAAGCCTTACATTTAATAACACAAGGGACATAAAGATGTCCAATGCCCATTTTTCACCAAAATATTCTATTTTCAAAAAGTTTCTTCAAATGTAGAAAATCCTCATTAAATGTATTTGAGCCGTGCCATGAGAAAACCAACATACATGTAGTGGGTTTGCGACCAGCATGGATCCAGACCAGCCTGCGCAACCCTATTGCAATTAGAGAAACTGTTAGTGAACAGCATGGATCCTGACCAGACTGCGCGGATGCGCAGGCTGGTCTGGATCCGTGCTGGTCGAAAAGCCACTATGTTGGTTTTCCCATGGCACGGCTCATTTATTTTTTACCAGGTCTGTAAATTAATTGTTTATATGTAACTACATTCACAATTTGCACGTCTTTTTCTCGCAAGTTCTTTTGTTTTCAAAACCTGCTTATTAATGGGTAGGCCCGCAGCGTTCATCTCATATTTACATGCTCAACAACTTAAGTTATTGTATGGTAAGATATGATTAGTTATGGGCCTAGGGAGAATAAGGCAAAATCATTGCTTAAGTTTAGAAATTCAAATGACAAACAAAATATAGTCTACAGGAAATTTCTTCCACAGTTAAGGATTGCACATAGTGCTACTAAAAATAGTAAAAAAAATAAAATAAGAAAAACTTCGCTCAATAATTCCTTCGCATCTAAACTCCAAACACTGATTTTATTCAATGACAAATCACAAAGTGAGATATATTATTTCTTAAATAAAGGCTGGATGTCACATGGGAAAAGTATGTCAAAGTCAATGTCACTTTTATCGAAAAAAAAATCTCAGCTTGCTAAATAATTTAAGTTATGTTTAACTGAAGCAAATGAAACAGAAAAAGGTTAGTATCGCCAAAATAAGTCCAGTCATAATATCTACAGTCAAATGAAAATTGGCTGAAGGTAGCTTTTGACCGGAAATTGTCAACTTCCCAATGAAAATGCTCCGTTATTAGATTTGGACACTTGTGCCACACAAACATTTTGACAACACGGACAAAAATGGACAGTTTCAATTCATAAAGCAACCATGTATGATTTTGTAGCATGCATTACACAATAAAACATAAGATATGTACATTAGAGGTCGATAACATAGAAAGAATTAGCTTAAAATATTGCTTCGTTTGAGTAACACACAGCTAATAAACAAATCAACTACAAACATATAGCACCAAAGACAGTATGAATTGAACTTTCTACCAAATTCATTTTAAACTTTTCTGAATTAGCTGGGGTGAAAATAAATTCGTACATTAATGTATCGGTAATAACAATTCGTACATTAATGTTTCGGTAATAACAATCGGCATTTTCCGTTCGATTACGTATTCTCCAAATGCACAATCGGAATTCTCCGGATGTTGTTAAAAGGTCATTTTCTTAACGGTTATGACCGAAGGATATCGAATAGAACACGGGAATACGTCATCTCACGGAAATTGCCGAATGTCAATACGAATCTACTACCTTCTAGTTGGTTAAAGATTGTATATTATGTAAAAGTGGCCTTTAGTATAAACTTACTGGAAATGTTTGTGAAATAACCTCGTATAATACAGGAAACAATGTTCCATAGCGAAGAATTCACTTGAAGTATGCGTGTTTAGAAATGATGAATTGATTCAACATTCTTTTTGGAAAAGAAACCATACTTTTTACTTCTTTTGTTATCAAAATCACATGTATAAGGTATTTATCAACCCAAAATTGATAAAGTAGTAACTTTCACTCTATTGTCAGTACTCCGGTAGCATCAGGCAGACGAAATCAAAACAGCTATTCGTCTGTCATCAAAGTGTTCTTTTGGAAATATGAGTTAGTAGAGTGCCAATTTTGAAAGATCTAGACAGACTGGACAAAAGCACCAAAATTTGCACAATGGTAGTTTAGGACAGTATAAGACTTTTGGCTGTAAGGGCCAAGGTCACAGCTTTTAGGAATTCTATTTTTAGAAACATTCAAAATGGCCGCCATTTCAAAATTGACTTTTCAATTAGATTTAGTTTTATTTCATTTTTTGATGTATATATACACTTAATTCAATTTATATTTACTCCTAGGGTCAGCAGATGCAATTGTGTGGAGTTATATCGATTTTCGTATGTGTCTGTCTGTTCGTCCGTCTGTGTATATGTCTAAAATCTGCACTTTTACAAAATTTTAGACTGTTTTCGCATATAGATGATCCATATAACTTGAAAGCTGGTTTTACTACATTTTGAAGTAATAAAAATTCTTTTTCCTATAAAATAATCATTTATTATTGTAATGTACAAAACAATAATACATGTTTTGTAACTATTACAAAGAAAATACATAAACATAGTATATAGATCAGAGCATATGAATTCAAGAGTTATAAAAGTATCAAAATTTATGTTTCTTTTTGCATTATTTAAGTGTCTGTACTTCTTGAAACTTGAAACACATTGTCATTATAAGCCATTATATAACTTGTCTATGTTTACAGGCTTACTGATTTTATTCATCTTTAAGACAGTTACATGAACATAATTCAGTACAGGCCCAGTTTGTCTTCTTGCAAGAGCATCGGTTACCACATTTAAATTTAGATTTACAGGAACAACTGGTTAACTCTAAGCATACTTTTGAGGCAACTGGACGATTAGTCCAAACTGGGCACCATTCCTGTTTACCCTGGTCAAACGTCCAGCCAAAGCCTTCAGGCGTCGGTACATTTTGTTGTGATAAGTCACCTGAAGCCCAGATGCTACACTGGTATACTGCTCGTTTTGTATGTTCAATAAGTGCTGACTGTGTAGGAGGAATATTTTGCATAGATTTGTTTTTCTGACAAAACAAAACTCTTCTTGCCGTGTTTACTTCCAGTATATTACTACCTTTATCATAGAGCTTAACTACATATGCCTCAAGTGCACTAAAGACTTCACTATCCGTTGTAACGTTCTGAAACTTGTCGTTAGACATTGAAATGAATGCATCTGTTACTTCAGGTATTGTATTCCATACTTCCCATGCCGACTTTTTTCCTTTACCATAAAATGATGAAGTAGTGTCACACCCTGTGAAAGAGTGAAATCCAAGTAATGCCAATGCATTCCGTTCACCTAAACCTTCATATACTCTCCTGACTTGATACAGCTTGTAACTTTTTCCAGTACCAAAGGCTACCCATATATCTACATTCTGGTTGATATACAAAAACTTATGAAACAGTCCTATCAATATAACTAGAACATCAGTGTCTACTGTTCTCACTAAACATACTTTTGCACCATGCACTACAGCATCTATAAGGTGTACAACAAGTCTTGTGTCTGCTTCTTCATGGTCACATATAAGCATATCATGATCTGAGCCACTGGATAGAACAGTCTCCCCATCAGTTATGAATACTTCTTTATTCGATGGAAATTCATACGAAGCTACTTTACATGACAAGAAATGGAACAGTTCTTGTTTATTATTACCTTCACATAAAAAGCCTTTCCAGTCAACTGGCATTTTATTATTTCCAGATACTTTACGTCGTATGCCTTTGCCTCGCCTTTCTCTTGCTGTATCCTTCAAACTATGTGCTAGGTAAACATCCCAGACAATATCAAGCCTTCTGCAAAAATCAAGCTGACTGACAATGTGGGGGATAAATACATTATTTGCATAATCATCAAATGTTGAGAAACCTGCTGTATTCAAAAGATGAACCACAGCTGCACCATCCAAAAGCTTTCATATCATAAAACTGTGGAGTTTTTTGCTGATCAGTGTGAGGGATATTCTTAAGTAAGTCTGACTTTTTACAACCGCGTAGTTTGCCATTCTCAGCAATCGATGGGGGATGTGGATGATTTTCATGGCTGAAGAAAGTATTCATGTCTCCATGCCTGTGTTGTGTAGCAATGTACAGTTTAGAAAATAAGGCAGCGTCACTCTTCAGCAGCTTTGTTTTTTCACTCAACGATGATTTGCTCTTTTTCACTTTCCCTGTATTGTATATGACAAATTTGTTTTTCTTTATTGGGTCCTGAATTGGTTTAGATCGGTCAATAATCACCTGTTGCTTGAACTCTGAATACTGCTTTTTACCAGTGTGTTCTACTGCATTTAAAGTGGTAGCACAGCTATCATCAAAAACATTTCGAGTGTCGAGTTGTATCAATTCCCCAGTTGTTTCAAGAAACGGATTTCCAAATTCCTTAATTGCTGTTTCAAGGTTCAAGACATCATTAGTAAAGGATTCCTGATAGCTTTTACCCTCTTCATGGTGCAGATTACTTCCATCATCAATGTAATATCCTTGTTCGAATTCTGCAAGGAGACGGGCTTTCTCAGGTCCAGCAATCATCCATTTCCGGAACGCAGATGGGTTTTCAGTGAGACCAACTGTACCTCCAGAATCCTTTATCAGTGCATTATTCTGCTCGTGAGCTTGATCAATTGGCATTCCGGAGAACCTGTTGCTAGATTTATGGACAACCCAGTGCCCATTTTCAACAAACTCCTGTAAAATAGCGGTAGGTAAATTTTTCATATCACGGATATGTATTGGGATCCACCTGGCATAATTCTGATGGTCCAAGGCAAAGAACCATGATGCATTTTCCTCAAGAGTTTCAACATATAAAGTGAAATTCTGTTCCCTGTGGGCTCTAACAAAGATTAACCCTAAAATTTCTAGACGTAAAACAGTATCCCAATATTGGAACGTTGGACTTATTCTGCACATAGATTTACGCCAGCTCTCCTTATCATCCTCGTTATGGGGTCCTTCTGTTTGAAGAAATGCTTGTTCCTGGAGGTGTCCTAATGCTACTACACTTACTTCGTGTGCATGTCTTGTTTTCTTCAAATGTGTTGCTTTTAGCATTGCGTCTGCAGTACCGGACGATGCAACCTTGGCTGTGGTGAGAGCAGTTGTCCATCCTGATCCTTCAAGAAAGTCTCCAAACGTCTTCCAAATTGCCATTTCGATATGGAGGCCTCCGAACATAATAACATGCTTGTCCTCGCCATGAGTATCAGGCCATGACCACTGGATATATTTAGCGATAGCATAAAGTGGAGCATCAAATGCAGTTACAGGTATTTGGCCGGGATTTAGATATTCGGTAGCCCTTTGCTGAACAGCCATTCCATGTTTAACCATCGCAGGAGTGGCAGCTTTCTCATAAAATAGCGGCAATAACTGTGACAAACTTACAAGACAGTCAGAAGTTGCTAAATTCAATGAAGCATGGTAAGAAGACCATGATATCTTGTCACCTTTCTCTATAAGTGGTTTGTTTAATAATTCAAAGGTATGTTCAAGCCAACAATTTTCTCGTGATATGGCAGCATTCAACTGACCTTCTCGTTCTAAGGCAAATTTATTTGTAGCAGGTACCGCGATTTTGGCAGTGTTCATCTCAGTTGGAGGTACGTCTGTATAATGGGCGGGAAGAGGAAAGTACCTGCTGGTATCTTCAGATAGCATACTTTCCCGTTCTTGCTTTTGTCCCAAATTCATTGATGTTTGAAACTGAAACAAACTAATTCCTGTACCATGAAAAGAGCCCTTTGCAGTATTACTGGACGGATTGTGGTCAATGTTGTCAAGGGCTCCTACTGTAAACAGACCTTTTCTGAAAAATGAAGGACAAACAACATCTATTTTTGCTACATATTCACAGACTGAATTTGCTAATTTCTTCTCAATTGTCATAATCTGTTTGTAAGATAAAGAAATACCTAGCCTATAAAGCTGGGTCAGAAGTTTCTTGGAACGTGTTCTTGTATGAACATTAAGCCCAACATAAAGCGGTAAAGGCGGAATGTGAATATTTTTTTCATAGGTTGCATTTTGTTTTTGGTCTCTATAATGGAACATAATCAGTTGGCATATGGTCAAACATGGTTGCTTGTCTGTATTGTCTTGATCATCTAACCCAGTTCCATGCAGAATCATAGACACCATGGTTTTCAGGCTCATCGGAATAGACATGTGTTGGCAGTTAGTATCAAACGATCCTTCAAACTGAAAAGGTGGAGTGTTTTGAATATCATTTCTGACAATATTGGCAGCCTTTGCCAAGCAAAAAACATTTTCACTATGACACTTTTCAAAAGTATTCTTTAACATGTCTTGCATGCCCTTTTTAAAAACTAGAACATCATGTTTGCCATCATTTTGCCATTGAGCTTCAACAAAATGTTGTATCAAGCGTTCCTTAAAACGAACTGTATTCAACTCTTTTTTAATACCAAAACACTCAAGCCTATTTTTATATAAGTGGCGCAATTCCGATACTTTGTAAATGTGTTTTCCACCTTCCACGCTTGTTTTGATATGTTCAACGAGTTCAACAAAAACTCTAGCCTCTGTATTTTCAACTTCATTTTCTGAGTATGATTTTTCATTTTCTGTTTGTTTTCTTATAAAAGATCTGTACCTATTTCGAAGAGATGTCAGACATTGTAAATGATATTTTGCTTCCAAAGCTATAAGATCTCCCCCTTGCAGTCTTGATAACAAGCCTGTGTCTTCCAGTTCAGTGGCCATTTCCCTAACTTTGGAATCTGCCTCTAGGGTAGAAAATTCATGAAGTCTGTAACCATCCTTGCAACAGAATATACACGAGGTTTGAAGCATGGTGTCACTTCTACGAACTCTTTTAATAGGCACATTGTTAATATCTTCATTGTCTGTTGATACCTTACGCTTCAATCTTAAAAGCCTGTCTGTTCTTAATTCTCTTCGACATGACCTATGCCAACTAGCGTTATTATCAACCAGGTCTGAGATGGTTAAATTAAAATCAAATTTGATCGGTGTTGGTTGTTTACTGATACTACGGATCTCAGTGATTGCAGTCAGAAATGTTGTATATGCCTCAGATTTTTCCTTCCTTATAGATTTTAATGGGCAGCATAACTTTTCATCTTTTCTCTCTTGACAAATGATACATAGCGACCAGTCCATAGTGTCTGGAAATATCCTGAAAAAAGGGTTAAATTTGTTTTAACTGTGTAGTTTTTATCGAGAGAATGCATTTTATGAAACCTGTATGAACATAGAACTAAAAGTCATCATGTTCGCATTTTAGTGTACTTAATAGGTATGCAAACCAGGGTATGCGGTGCTGAATTATTATCTACTGTTAAATGATTTTAATCCTTTATTGTGTGAACACAAGTGTTTGGTACTTTCTTATGGTTGTGGATATTATCCGAGCGTAACTCGTAACAGCTTTCAAGAAATCTCTCAGTGACATTTCCTCGATAACCACAAAGGTATTCTAAAATCAACGAAATCATCCGAAATGACAGCTCCTATATACAGTAGCTTGTTTACAAATTCTATTTATATATTGCAAGACTTATTCTCGTTCATGAATCCTTTTACCGTTTACTGGAATTTAGCAAGGTCCTTTAACTATAACTTGAAAATAAATACCTTTGGCAATAAATAAAATGTCATAGATCAACCTTATATGATTCCGTTACCCTTTTCTTATTACCTCAGTCTCAGCAAACAGAGAAAGCTAAATATTATATAGATATATACTGCAAGACTTCTTTCTTTTTCCGTACACCGGGTTTTAGACTGTCACTTTGTTACATGTTTTATAATGACTTGACAACAGTTTCACCTCTGCAATAAGTTTACTATATTAATGCTACCTCATATAATGTTGCATAGTTTTGCACAAGTTTACCTTTAATTTCTGTGCCTTTTTAAAAGTGTTTTTTTTTGCAGATATTCATGTTACAGAATTGGTGTCTGCTTTCATTACAAATGGCGTAAACTATCTAAGGGAAACAACTATGCAGCGACTTCATACTGAATAACAGATCTGCATTTCTTATTGAATAACAGATAAGCACCAAAAGAATTTTTATTTTGTTTTATTTCAAATGCATATGTGAAAAAACATACTTTACCCTTTCTACGTCTTGTTATTGTAGATGGTTCATCTATTTCTCCATATGACTGCTTCGTTGTACATGATAAATAACCGGTATCAAAATGCTTAAGGAAATGTACTCGAGTTAATTTTTTTCTCCGATAGTTTAAAAAGCAGATTGTTTGTAAACCAGAAAGCAAGTGCCGCTAAAACACAGAATATAGTATACATAGGCCATTTCAATTGAATTTATAAACAGCAGATGGCGGCCATTTTGAATATTCTATAAATAGAACTACACCCAAGTACTGACCATGGTCATCTGATACAAGTGTTTAACATATCTACAAAACCAGTTATCGTAATATTTTTAATTTCTCTATATATCTTTTCATCATACATCAGATCGCAGCAGTTGAATCAAACTTTTGACGCCTTTTTTTTGCGTACGGACGGAAAAACAACAAAATATTTCAGACCAAGACACTTTAGATTACAACTGACCATCAATATTACTTAAAGAAATAAACATGAAGCAAATAAATTGATTAAAAACTACAATAACGAAGCCAAATTTAATATTTATCAAAATTACAGATTTTAAGAAGGCGGCCATTTTGAATGTTCTAAAAATAGAATTCCTAAAAGCTGTGACCTTGGCCCTTACAGCCAAAATTCTTATATTGGCCCAAACTACCTCTGTGCAAAATTTGATGCTTTTGTCCGGTCTGTCTAGATTTTTCTTATTTTTATGAAGAATTGGACCTTAGCTAAGTCGTTCTTAGGGTTCTCTGAAAAAAAAAACAAAGAAAAAGTTATTCTTAAAATCAAAAGTAAGAAAAAAATGCTGTTTTTTTATGCCGAGTATGATATAAAGCACAGTTACATTTTCTTCCATTAGTGCTATATTTTACATCCCACCTTTTAAATTAACAAATTCAGTTTTAATTAAGGGTACTTCTATACTCACCGCTTATATGATATGTTATTCTAAGCAAGAATTTCGTTTTCCTCAGCTAGGTGTTCAGCTGAAAAAAAAAATAAGCAGACGAAAAATAGCATACCGTTGAAAAAATCCTCATGGCTAATTACTACAGTAGAACTCCTATTAATCGAACAGCCTGGGTGTCAAGGGAAAACATCAGTTTAGAATGCTGAACAAGTTACAAAAGGGTTATGCTCAAAAGAAAAAACTAAGACATTTGTTCCGCCAAGGCTGTTTCCACTTTTAAGGGTTTCCGGTTAAGAGGCGTCCAATTGTACTCGAAGATTTTCCGAAAACGTAACACGAGTCTCTCCTATCCTATAATTTTAACATTAATAAATAGTTTGTATACATTTCTCCCCTTCCGTCAGAGATGTCCGAAATGTAAAACCCTTTATGACAATCGACAGTTTCCAATCGATTATGTTTTCTCCGTATTTCTAGATATTATGAAAAGCAAAAGGGATACGAGATTTTGTAATCTCGAAATAATTGCCGATTGTCAGTTCAGTGTACATTACCTTAAATAAACTGATTTATAATGTGCAAGATATAAATTCTTTTAGCTTACAATGTCTGTCAGAGTCTCTAATATTTCTACGACTGGCGGAAATTGAAGCTAAATCTACTCTAGGTATATAGTTCCCTTTCGGCGAATTTAAAGGTAAGTGGTAATCCAAAGCTCGCTGTCGCCACTCGGAAGAACTTCCATACAGTCTAACACCTCTCGAATGATCCCAACCTCTTGTTTCGAAAGAACTGGAAAAATTAAAATGCGAAATACGTGACACATACATTTATGTGCAACTCGGCATTTCATAATTTCTGAGATGAAAATCTTCAGTAAGAAGAGAAATACCGAACAGATCGCAGAACCTGAGAATGTTGCCTAAAACATGCCTAAAACATGGAATGGAATAATGTCGTAGAAGAAATTTATATGCTGATAACATACTTATATCTAAGATACAACCTCTGAAGAGAAAAGGTACTTTTCCTAAACTTCGTATACTAGTCTGCGGAAGAAAGCTAACTTGTGACCTCTCACACTCAAAGCGGGCTCTCTACTACTAGGCTACTATAAGCGTGAGCTAGATTTTTTTTTTGTACCACAAAGTCGAAATACGACTGTCATTTGGCTTACCTGAGAGAGTTATCGAAACTGAACTTCGATCTTTGCGCAAGTATCTTTTTAACAATATAGATGGTAATCACCCCAGCCAACACAAGACAGATAAGGCCACCAATGGATAATAGGGTTATTACGGTTATATCATCTATAACAGTAAAAAAATCAATTAATGATGACAGTAGTGATGATGATGATGATGATGATGATGCCAACGACTCTGATGATAATTTGGAAGAAGGTAAGGAAAGAAGGAAAAGAGGAAGACAAACTCGCAGTAGAAAAAGAAAAAGAGGAGAAGAAGACTTTGATAATGTTGACGATGATGACGTAGAAGATGATAATAGTGGTTATAACAAATAATAATTGATTTTGTACTACTTGATAGTTTCAATTTTTTAATGTCTTAAGGAGGTAGGTTACTTTAATATTTGTATGTGCGCATGTTCAACCGGAAGCTAAGCTGACGATTTACAACGACGTTTACGACAAACTAAATGCGTTTGTATATCCATTCTTCTGAAATGAAATCATGAACCTGCCTCCGATTTGATGCTTTAATAATGAAGAAATAATGAATAAATTGCCGCAGAAATGCTTCAAAACAATGTTGCCTTAAAATGACGTCATTGGCGCCATGAAGTTACATGTCAGTTACCGCGCAAAATTAATAGCTTTTATTTAGAAAGTACGTAATTCTGTGCATTTTCTTTATTTGAACTATTTTTAAAAAGCCATTATTTGCTGGAATATTACTATGAGTCTTTTGCTCTGAATAATAATCAATATTTTGCTTCTTTTATGTAGTTATATTGAAATGTTATGCGGAATGTAAGAAAATGGATGATGGTAACCAATGCTATTTGGAATATAGTTGGTTGAAAGGTTACTTGTTACGGCCATTTTCAAAGAAAAAGACTAGCAGTTTGATTTGTAATACCTATTTTTCAGTTTCCGTTGATAATTTATTACTTATATACTAAAATTAAGCTCTAAAATTGTACACATTTCAGTAGAAAATTGTGGTTTCTTGAATTGAATTGGTGTTACTATGGAAACAAAGCCCGTGACATATATATCTAAATGTAAAATTCAAAAGCGCTGACACTGGTCTATCTAAGGAACACAGCTTCGGCTTTATATTTTCATTTCAACAATATGTATGAGAATAATAGCAGTATGCTGAACGATTTTTCCATGAAAAATGCCAAACGAAGGGTACTGCTGTAAGTATTTTAAGCTGTGAAATTTGTTTGAATAAATGCAAATAACACGAAAATATAACTTACGTTAGAAATAACATGTTTTATAGCTACATTAACAAAAAAGATAATTTTATTCAATATTTTTTTTATAAGAAATTACCACAAAAAGCAAGATATACGCTTTTTTAAACATCTCTGTTGCAATGGCTACTTTAAACTTTAAGAAAAATAAGGTACCATGTAAAGTGCTTGGTATTTTGCTAATAATATTACCCAAATATTCCATGTCGGTTATTAACAGAAGGCACTGAAGCCGTCGAAAACCCCGTTTTTATACATAGTTGTTTAAAAATGAGAGAAAATGCGTTACCATGGAAACACGAGCCCCGCGACATATACATTTTAAGTTTATATTAGAAAACTAACGCGCATACTAGTAAAATTATCAATTATGCAGACTTCTACGGATATGAAACTGAAATACACTGAACGTGTTAAATATCCGTATTTTCCTTCTTCTTTCCATATAAAATTCCTTTGAAGGGTCATGTTCTTCAAACTAGGATAAAAAATTATCTTGAAGGGACAGAGATAAACGAAATTGAGATTGTAGCAGGCAGTTAAAACATCATATTACACGAAATACAAAAAACTGCTGCGGTTTAACTTATTTGAATTTACCCTGGTTACAAGGTTACCTACCTCCTTAAGAAAAAGTATCTTCATAACCTAGTTAGACTAAAATGTAAGAACACTTTTTAAGTTTCATACCTTCTTTATCTTTTTCACTGAAAATTTAAAAAAGAGAAAAGTATTTTTAAATACAATTTCAACTGCTAAATACAAGTCATGTATAGCAGTACTGAAATATGTAAAAAAAACTAAGTCTCGGCAAAGCTGATCTAAATTGTCCTATAAAACCTCATCATAGTTATGTAATATACAAATATAAATGTATAGACCTTTAAGCTATGCAGAGTTACACAGCTTCGTTAATTTATAAATATTTCGCAAAGAAACACACACTGCTGATACTCTCGATGGACAATAAATCCAAAAGAAAAATGTAAATGATATATAGGCTATATACCAATAAAAGAAATTGTTCTTTGTTTCATATAAATTTCAGCAATTTCAGATCAATTTTGATACAGTTTCTAGATTCTCACTCCGTCGTATACCTATTTTCCACAAGATATCCATACATTTGCTACATGAAAACGAAAAGAACAAGAGTGCCAGAATGTCACAATATACGCCCGTCACAGCAAATTTCTTTACTCTAGCACCTGTATTTGTAAATGGAATTTTAATTTTGTGGTTGTTTAGTAATCATTGTAAGTCATTTGTTTTTCTAAGACCACAAAAAACTCCTTACCAGGTAGAGATACATTAAAAGAGACGATTTTAATTTTGAAATTGTCAACTTCCACCACATTGATGGGAATGTCCCTTGAGCAGCACCATACGGTGTCTATATTTCACAACTTGTTCGTTTTGCAAGAGATTGCTCAAAGTTAAAGGATTTTAATGATAGAAATCTTCATATCACTAAAGAATTATTACAACAGGGTTACCGTTATCATAAGCTACGGAAAGCTTTCACTGAATTTACTACAGATCGTCCGGACAGTTAAAGAAATATACTACTAACCTTAAAATACTTTTAAAACTTGGTCTTACACACCCGCAATACTATGGAGATGCAGTTTATAAAATTCAGAAAATTAGTCTTGCCCTTAAAAGTTAGGCTCTTGGTGCTCTGCTCTGACTTCAGACAAGTTGTTGGGTACAATGATGTAATTATGTCTCCCCCACCCCGTCTGGGGGAGACATATTGTTTTTGCCCTGTCCGTCCCTCCGTACGTCACACTTCATTTCCGAGCACTAACTGGAAAACCATTTAACCTAGAACCTTCAAACTTCATAGGATTGTAGGGCTTCTGGAGTAGACGACCACTATTGTTTTTGGGGTCACTCTGTCAAAGGTCAAGGTCACAGGGGCCTGAATATTGAAAACCATTTCCGATCAATAACTAGAGAACCACTTGATCCAGAATGTTGAAACTTCACAGAATGATTGGTCATGAAGAGTAGATGACTCCTATTGATTTTGGGGTTACTCCGTCAAGGGTCAAGGTCACAGGGGCCTGAACATTGAAAACCATTTCCGATCAATAACTAGAGAACCAAAGGATCCAGAATGTTGAAACTTCATAGAATGATTGGACATGAAGAGTAGATGATTCCTATTGATTTTGGGATCACTCCGTCAAATGTCAAGGTCACAGGGGCCTGAACATTGAAAACCATTTCCGATCAATAACTAGAGAACTACTTGATTCAGAATGTTGAAACTTCATAGGTTGATTGTACATGCAAAGTAGATGACCCCTATTGATTTTAGGGTCACTCCGTTAAAAGCCAAGGTCACAGGGGCCCGAACATTGAAAACCATTTCCGGTCAGTAACTTGAGAACCACTTGATCAGAATGTTGAAACTTCATAGGATGATTGTACATGCAGAGTAGATGACCCCTATCGATTTTGGGGTCACTCTGTTAAAGGTCAAGGTCACGCCTGAACATAGAAAACCATTTCCAATCAATAACTTGAGAACCTCTTGACCCAGAATGTTGAAACTTCATAGAATGATTGTTCATGCAGAGTAAATGACTCCTATTGTTTTTGGGGTCACTCCGTTAAAGGTCAAGGTCACAGGGACCTGAACATTGATAACCAGTTCCGATCAATAACTTGAGAACCACTTGACCCAGAATGTTGAAACTTCATAGGATGATTGAACATGCAGAGTAGATGACCCCTATCGATTTTGGGGTCAGTCTATTAAAGGTCAAGGTCAAAGGGGCCTGGTCATGTAAAATCATTTTTTGGAAATAACTTGAGAACCACTTGATCTAGAATGTTGAAACTTGATAGGATGATTGGACATGCAGAGTAGATGACCCCTATTTATTTTGAGGTCACTTGATCAAAGGTCAAGGTCACAGGAGCCTGAACAGTGACTTGAGAACCACTGGGCCAAGAGTGTTGAAATTTAGCGGGATGACTGGACATGCCAAGTAGATGATCCCTATTGCAGCCAACCATCAGTGTCTCTATGACTTTCGCTCCTGACCCCTATTGACTTCTTGCTTATAGGACTTTGCATTGGGGGAGACATGCGCTTTTTTACAAAAGCAATTTCTAGTTATACCTTAGATTTACTATAATTTTATGTTTTACTTAACTCATTAAGGACGCAGATCGCATTTATGCGTTCATTTTATCTCTAATCGAGTACCGCATGTCGTATTTATCCGTCGAAAGATAACAGGCGTGTATGCCGAGGATCGCATAAATACGCTATCTACCTGATAGTACTGCATGCCGCGTGACGTGATTTTACGCTAGTAAGAGTACTAACGATTGGACTGCTGTCAAAGTCAACTAATTAAATATTTTACACTAAAGATTTATAAAACCCGGAAGCGATCAAAACTATCAAAATATTTATTATTTAAGCATGTATTTTCAATATACTCATCACTTAATATTGCAACTACAAAGTTATTTCTAGGTATTGCCTGTTTGATTTTCTCATTCTAATATACTGCAGAGTCTTTCTTTTTCATTCAGTATTTCTAACTTTATTAAATAAAGCATAATTCTGTTCTTTTATAATGTCATTTGCTTTAAAGTTCAGCGGTAAATAATATTTGAATAAATATAAAATAATCAAATAATGGCTGTTTTTCTATGTCAAATCTTTCTTGAATATTGCAGTTTTCCATATTCGTGTTACTTCAGTAGGCCTGTGAAACAATTTGCAAATTAAAATAATAGTAAATTAATTTTTTTTGAATAGATCATAAATTGTAGTATCAGATGTAAAAATATCAGTTTTATTCATCTGTTATAAACAGATGTTTGTCCCTAATATTAATCAAAGAATGCCTAGATCTTTTCGATTATTGATTATCAGTGAAAATCTACAGGCATACAAAGCAGATAAATTTATAAGTGGCTCAGGAATGTATGGGAAAATTGATGCCAGTAATTAAGCGGCAATATGGCTGCAGGTGTTAATGAGTTAATATGATCTGGTATTTTTTCACTAAATTAATGTTAGAGTTTTTCTCAGCGGGAAGTGATGTTATTTAAATTGTCTTGTCTAACTTGTTGAAAATAGGGTAAGTGCGAGGTTGGCATGCCCTTAACGCGTTTAAACCCCCAGTTTCCTTTACATAGGTTACTGACCGTTTCAAGGCGGTGCCCCTATTTTCAACTTGTTTTCTGTCCGTCTTGTATATGTTGTCTTGTTGATTGTTAGCGTTTCTTTCCTCTTCTCCCCACTCTCGCTATCGCCCCCTCCCATCCTTTCCCTTGCATTTGCGCTCAACTGCTTTTGTATCCCCTTTCCTTTACTATGAGTTAGTTATCGTGCACACCTTAGTTTTGGCTGCTGGAATCCTTAGGCGGTGCCCGATTGTTGTTTTTTCTGCTTATGTGTGTGCGTGTGTGTGCTTGTGCGTCTGTGTGTCTTGGGCGGTGCCATACAGTGTTGTTATATCTCACTTGCTGTGAGTTTATCTATGTAAGTTAGAATGGTGCGTACGTGTGTGTGTTTGTGTGTGCGTATGCGTGTGCGTGTGTGTGTGTGTGTGTCTTTTGTACGCGAGTGTCTGCGATGTTGTGGTTTACGTTGTAGGGTAATTGTGATTAAGGAACGTAGCACTTCCTTTTGAATATTCATTTTTGTTCCACTTTCCCCTTCATTCCCCTTTCTACCCCTACCCCTTGCTTCCCCTTCTTCTATATTTTGCATAAAATTAAAATGTATTTGTTGGATTTTGGAACAACCTGTCTATAACATTTTTCCGCTACAGCTTCTTTTTGTTGTGGGCATACTTTGCAAATGCGTGGTTCTGTGGCTGTGTTTGTGGTGCTCTGTGCTTCCGAGTAATCTACCCTAACCTTTTATCTTTTGTTCGTAGACCATACGATCTCTCTACCGTCATGACTTTATTTGAATCTTCATAAGAATTTACATTAACTGATATCGTTTAATAAATCCCTTGGACACCATTACTTATTACGAAATTTTGATACGTCTTAAAAATCTAAATGACCAATATTTGAAACTCATCTACCCTATCCATGAAGCAATTCTAGTTCGAATTATGAAAATAATGTCCCCGAGTTTGTCTGTAGATAGATACACCATGTCACTAAATTTATTTTATTTATTTATACCACAACGTGTCGTGACGATACATTGACGCTTTTATTAGGAAAAGATCAAAATTTGAATTTATACAAATGATAATTGCCGAACAGTAGAAAATACCGTTCCCAGTAGTTTTTGTATTAAAAATTCTGGACATTAGTCTCCTCTGATAAATTTACTGCTTAGTTAGCCTCGACAAGGGCGTAAAGGTGAATGTTCGTTTTCTTTAAGGTCATCAAAAACAAACATTTTGACTGGCATCATTAATGCCATACTATAAATAGCTTTAATTTTAATAAGCGGTGATAAGCATCTTTGTATTGTATCACATTTGTGAAAATTATCATCTAAAGCATTTATTTGTCTCGCTGTGATGTCAACGCTCCTAGATGTGGTATGCAACTTATTTTGGGTATATCAATAAGATACACGTATTGACCAACATGTCATTCATTAATCATAAATCATTTATTCATAGTTCATATAAAAATAGTAAAGCTACTTACACGCATGCAGCATAACCGTTTTTTAATTTGCATTCGAAATTATCTTGACATTCACCAGCAGTGGCAATGTAAAGACCACAAAGCTTTGATGCGTCATTGACATCGGCTTGTGTAACTGAAAGATCAAAATATATTTTAAAGTTCTGTAAATTCTGATGCTTCCAGGTTTGTCTAAAACCAGAACAAATTTTGCCAGTCACGACTTTTACATAATCATTTTCTTTGAGGGACACGTAGAAGCTTTCATATAGTGTCACTATATATAGATACAAGTTTAGCTTTTAAAAAAGCTAGAAAGTGGCCCGCTTAGCTCTTGTTCTAACAGGGCAGTTATGAAGCACAGTGATATGCCATTGAAAATTATAGGGTCTATGATGCCTGGATAGGTCAGTGGTAGAACGTCTATTGTGGGTACACAGGTTATGTGTTCAATGCCTGAACGTGAGCATTTTACCAGAAATTCCCTTGCTTTTTGCTTAGCATTAAAAAGAAAACCAACTTCCTCTCTCTTGTACATTCATGGCGATGGATATCATATAGCGTAATATAAGTTAAAGCTATGGCGATGAGAAATTATGTCTTACACATCTACAGGTTTTCAGTTTTAACCGACCATGTTTGTGTTGATTACTGAATGTTTGCTATTTTCATATGAGAAAGTATTCAGGATCAAAACGTCGTGAGGGAAAATCCTTTGATAGGCGAGATTCTTTCACTTTTCTACTTGCATAGATTGGTCCTTTGCGTGTCATTGAGCTTCTTTGTGTTCATTTATATAAAATGGTTGCGGCCTATGTGGATTACATGACTTGTTCATAAACCAGCTTTCGATTGGTCACTTTTTGTTAGCCTGCTTTCGATTGGACACTTCTCGTAAAGGAAATGCTATTTTGTTTTCTTGGTTGCTGGCTTGCATTTGTAATGAAAGTAAAAAGCTGAGAGCCAGGTTTAGGAGATGTTCTGCCTTTCAGGTAGATTTAATAGTAAAATCCTATCGTAATACTGGCTCGTCGAGACGAGCCAGCATGAATGAATCATGATCACGTAGAAGCTTTCATATAGTGTCACTATATATAGATATGAATGAATCATGATCACGTAGACGCTTTCATATTGTGTCACTATATATAGATATGAATGAATCATGATCACGTAGAAGCTTTCATATACTGCCACTATATATAGATATGAATGAATCCTAATTTTAATTAGTGTCTGAGTGGCGCAACTTTGTGATGCTGCCACTAAATTAGGATTTGAGCTGGACGAAGTACTCGTAAAAGTGCGGCCCATTTATTTCACATATCTTGAAACATCTAGTCCTGTAACATTGTACATAGGCAGGTAAATTATCATCATTTTGTATGCTTGCACGGCTAAGCAAAAAGTACACAGTGGTAATCGTTTACTACACAGTGTAACCAATCTTTTAACAGTCGTCTCAGACATGTTTATGAATGATATATAGAAGAAATGGTATGTTTTAGGGAAACATTCAGCTAGCGAACTCTCGGCAAAGTAAAATTAACTCTTAAATCTCAGATGGCACGGATAATTAAACATCCCATTAAGCCGTAATACTGTAAATCGATCCACTATTTCGTTGTAGGCAAAAATATATACTAGTGAGTTTAGATTGTTTCTTTTACATCAAGATGATACTTACCTGTGATATTGTCAGTTTCCACTGAATCAGCCGACACTGTTTGATTTAGTACCTTTATCTTTTCTTTCCCACTTACTAGATCTATATGAGCCTTGTTTAAGTTACTAGAAGCCTGGGATGATTTTGCAACCTCCACTTTGTAATAGACTTTTATGCTTCCAGGTCTATAAGTAAAGAACTTGTTAGTTTACAAATAAAGATTAAAAGTTTTCATGTAAGATTTACCGGTAAAGCACTTCCAGAAAACATAGCATCAAACGTTAAAAGCATGATGTCTTAATATATAGTTTTGTGCTGAATCGGCAATAAAGAAATAAAGCACTGATGCTGTATGGTATTTAAAGTACTTTATATTTTGTGCTTTATTTATTGTACTGCTTTAAATTAAATATCCCCTATTGCGTACCTTACCCTTTTATGACCTGTTAAAGGACGTTTGCCTTATCAATGTAAAGGTCAGTGGCAGGACGTTTACTTTATCATTATATTGGTCGGTGAAAGGACGTTTACTTTACCATTATAATGGTCAGTGACCAGACGTTCACCTCATTATCATAATGGTAAGTGACAGGACGTTTAACTTATCACTATAATGTTCATGCAGGACGTTTATCTTACAATTATGATGGTCAGTGACAGAACGTTAACCTGATCATTATAATGTTCATGCAGTGGCAGGACGTTTATCTTACAAATATAATGGTCAGTGACAGAACGTTTACCTGATCATAATAATGTTCATGCAGTGGCAGGACGTTTATCTTACAATTATAATGGTCAGTGACAGAACGTTTACCTGATCATTATAATGTTCATGCAGTGGCAGAACGTTTATCTTACAATTACAATGGTCAGTGACAGAACGTTTACCTGATCATTATAATGGTCAGTGACAGGACGTTTACCTTATCATTATAATGGTCAGTGGCAGGACGTTTATTTTATAATTATAATGACCAGTGACTGAACGTTTACCTGATCATTATAATGGTCAGTGACAAAGCTATTACTTTATCGTTACAATGGTCAAAGATAGGACGTTAACCTTATATCTGTAAGGGTCAGTGACAGGACGTTTACTTTATATCTATAATGGTCTGAGACAAGGCGTTTACGGTATCTTTAATGGTCAGTCACAAGACGTTAACCTTATATCTATAATGGTCAGAGGCAGGGCGCTTACTTTATCATTTTAAAGGTCAGTGACATGGCGTTTACCTTATCTCAATAATGTTCAGTAACAGGGCGTTTATCTTATCATTATAGACGTTTACCTTATCATTATAATGGTCATGCAGTGGCAGGAGGGTTATTCTATCATTATAATAGCTAGTGTCAAAGCGCTTACTTTATTGTTATGATGGTCAAAGACAGGACGTTCGCTTCATCATAATAGTGACTACTGACAGGGCGTTTAACTTATTATCATTATAGTTAGAGACAGGACGTTAACTTTATATCTATAATGGTCAGTGGCAGGACGTTAACCTTATATCTATAATGGTCAGAGACAAGGCGTTTACGGTACATTTTTAATGGTCAGTGACAGGACGTTAACCTTGTATCTATAATGGTCTCAAAAAGGACGCTTACTTTATCATTTTAATGGTCAGTGACAGGGCGTTTACCGTATCTTTATAATGGTCGGCGACAGGGCGTTAACCATATCTTTATAAAGGTCATAGACAGGGCGTTGACTTTATCTTTATAATGGGCTGTGACAGAACGTCTACTGTAATTTTATAATGGTCAGTGACAGGGCATTTACCGTATTTTTATAATGGTCAGTAACGGGGCGTTTTCTTTATCATTATAATGGTCAATAAAAGGACGGTTACCTTAACTTAATAATGGCCAGAGACAGAGCGTTTACCTTATCTTTATAAAGGTCAGTGTCAAGGCATTTATCCTCGTTACGGTTAATAACAGGACGTCCCCTTAAGTCAGAGGACGTTTACCTATCTTTACAATGGTCAGTGGCAAGACGTTTACCTATCTTTACAATGGTCTGTGGCAAGACGTTTACCTATCTTTACAATGGTCAGTGGCAAGACGTTTACCTATCTTTACAATGGTCAGTCGTTTACCTATCTTTACAATGGTCAGTGGCAAGACGTTTACCTATCTTTACAATGGTCAGTGGCAGGACGTTTACCTATCTTTACAATGGTCAATGACAGGGCGTTCACCTTTTCTTTAAAAACCTTTACCCTATCTATGTATTAATGAAATGCGTTTACCATAACATTTTATTGGTCTGTGACAGGGCGTTGACCTAATTAATATAATAGCCAAAGACAGTACGTTCATCCTATCATAATTATGATAGTGAGAAGTAATTAACATAATCAATATAAAAAGGTCAGTGAAAAAACTTTTACCCTGTTCTTTTAATGATCATTGAAAGAACGTTAAAGCTACCTTTATAATGGTCACTATGCTAGTAGGGGATAGTATAAAGAAACCAAATTTCAATTCCAGCCACCTTCTTCTTATGCCCTTACACTCATCTCCAAAAATGTATTGCAGAAACGATACACCAGTCAAGATTATTTAACGCACGAAATAATTATACATCCTACACCTCAATACGTTTGAAATACGGTAATACCTCGATTTCTTTAAAATAAAAAAGTGGAAAACCACAGGTCGCCCAACACGACATAAACGAAAATATTGCAGGCTCGGTTTGATTGAGCCTGTTCATGGACGGTAGTGGAAGTGCAAGCCCTCTAGCCCCAAGTTGAGCAGAACTAAACATTTACACATGTTATAAGTACCAGAAAGTAATTTAGAAACCTAGGATATACATACATGTATGTGCATATTGCCTTTTGTTTGAATAAACTGTCTATCTATCTGTGTAATAAATACTCAGAACCAGCAAATATTTAATTACTAATATCCTCTGGACAATTCCTTTATTATTGTTTCGTGATATAATTTTTATATTAGTAATAAACTTGGTCTAGAAATCAATACAAAGCTTACAACATTTTCCTATAACTGCAATATTTAAACCCCGCTGTTACATGACTGAAATACTGTTGAAAAACGGCGTTAAATCCAAAACATACAAAGCAATATTTAAAAGAGAATTTACTGTAAATTTAGTTGAAGAGTGAAATAGGAATTTGTCTGTTTTGATACTGTGCATGTGTCAAAGTTTGTCCTCAGCATCCTGGTCAGTTCCTAGGCATTTTAGAGTATTTACTGCGAGATAATTTGCACATATTCCGTTGTAACACGTATGAACACATGTGTACTTTATTTAAGAATTGAATAATATTTTCATGTTTTTCGTGAAGGACGTCAGACGCGTGCAATCTCGCTGAAAGTGTCTTCATTGATATTATTACTCTAATGTTGTTTATACGAACATTAACGCATTTGTCTTTCCATGTAAAATGTATAGTGAATGCAAATTTTGTATACAACAAAAAAGTTTGGAAAAAGAACTCATGTTGTTAATTTGTGAATAACAAATTTCGTCCTGCCTAGTCCAAGTCCTTCCAAAATGTCAGCCCCCACTCCTCTCCCCGACCCCGATTTGTAACGTTTATCAACTTATTCAACTTATATAGACCTTTCTTTACATTCCGAACCGTTTGTGAATATTTTGTCCTGAACTAAAGGAGTATAGTTTTGGTTAGAAAAGTCACCAGAACCATCCTTTCTATTTCTTTGCTCTAACATTTCCACGGGAGAGGCTCCCCGGACCCCGCCGGAGGAGGGAATTCCTCTTCCCAAACTCTCCGCTTGAGTAACATCTAAACTGATCACGCTACGCCCCAGGCCAGTGACAGGAAGTTTACCTCAGCATTATAATCATTGTAACCAGGCGTTAACCTTATTTTTATAATTGTCAATGACATTGCGTTAACCATATCTTTATAATGGTCAATGCCAGGAATTTTACCTTATCATTACAATGGTCAGTGGCAGAACATTTACATTACCTTAATTAAGTTCACCTTATCTTTTAAATGACCTGTGAGAAGGCGTTTACTTTACCTTTATAATGGTCAGTGACAGGGCGTTTCCCTTATCACTATAATTGTCAGTGAAAGGAGGTTTATTTTATCATTATAATGGTTCGTGGCAGAACGTTTATTTCATCAATTTAATGGTCAGTGACATAACGTTTACCTTATATTTATGATGGTCAGCGACAAGAAATCACTTCCAATCAGTCGTGTATAAACACGGACAAGCTGAAAAGATTGTTTTTACAGTTTTATTTTCTAATCACTCAAAGCAAAAAGCATGAATGTACATTTACAAAATGTTAAGCGGAAATATTTTATATTACTGATTATACAAACTTATTATGAAATATGAACTTAACTCACAATCAAACAATATTTTACTGGAAATATAATAGAACAGAGCATACCTGGTTTTCAACTTCCGTTTTTAATTGGACGTACTCCGCACTAGTTTGATTATTTAGATCTATTCCAGAAGCATTAATAGGAAATATCATAACAACTACAGTTATAGACGTTTCTTGGGGCGCAGTTTCAGTTGTTGTTGTCAAAGAAACCGTACTTGACAGTGTAACGCTCGTGGTTGCAATCAAAGAAGTAACACTAGTAAAAGAAAACATTATATCGATTGTGTCTGTCACTGGTAGTGTTCCTGTGACCGAAGCCAAACCAGTAAATTGTGTTGAAGATGTCGACTCGACTACAACTGTGTCGTTCACTAGTGTTGATGAAATGTCTGGTATTGAGGCTGTCGTGGCAACTGTGACAGTATCAATCGCAAGTATTGATATAATGTCTAGTGTTGAGGATATTATATCAACTGTGACTGTTTCGATCTCTGTTGTTGATGTAATGACATTGTTGGTTGGCGTAATGTATGGTGTTGAGGATGTCGGATCAACGGTGACTGTTTCGGCCGCAATGGGTGATGTAACGTGCGGTTTTGAGGATGTCTGAGCAACTGTGACTGTAATGGACTCAAGCATTGATGTAATGTCCGTTTTTGAGGATGTTAGACCAATTGTGATTGTATCGGTCGATGTTATGTCCTGAGTTGAATATGTCGGAGCAACTGTGACTGTATCAGTCGCTAAAAGTGATGTAACGAACTGTGTGTAGGAAATCGGATAAACTGTGTCTTTATCGGTCTCTAGTGTTGATGGAAAGTCGGGTGTTGAAGATATCAAAGCTACTACGGCCGTTATAGTCACTGGTATTGATGTAATGTCCGATGTCAAGGAAGTTTGAACAACTGTGACTGTATCGGTTGCTAGTGTTGATATCAAATTAGAGGCCGAGGATGTCGGAGCAACTGTGACTGTATCCGTTACTATCGTTGATGTAAAATCTGGTGTCGAGGATGTCAGAGCAACTGTGGCCGTTTTATTCACTGGTAATGAAGTAATGTCCGGTGCCGAGGAAGTTAGATCAGCTGCGACTGTATCGGATGCTATCAATGATTTAAATTCCGGTGTCGAGGATGTTTGGGCAACTGTGACTGTATCAGTTGCTTGTATTGATGTAATAGCCGCTGTCGAGGATGTTGATGCGATTGTATCGGTTCCTAGTATTGATGTTAAATCTGGTGTTGAGAATATCAGGGCAATTGTGGCTGTATCAGTCCTTAGTGTTGATGTAATGTCTAGTGTTGAGGATATTGGAGCAACTGTAACACTGTCAGTCGTTTGTGATGATGCTATGTCCGTTGTCGAAAATGTCGGAGCATCTGTGACTGTTTCGGTCGCTAGTGATGATGTAATGTACGGCTTTGAGGATGTCAGATCAGCTGTGACTGTATCAGTCGATGTTATTTGCAGTGTTGAGGATGTCGGACAAACTGTGTCTGTATCAGTCGCTGGCGTTAATGTAATTTTCAGTGTTAAGGACGCTGAAGTAACTTTTACTGTTTCGGTCACCAGCATTGACATAATGTCCTGTGTTGAGGTCGTCAGAACAACTGTGACTTTGCCGGTCTCTAGTGTTGATGTAAAATCGGGTGTTGATGTCGCAACAAGTGTGGCTGTATCGGTCAATGTAAGGCCCAGTGTTGAGGATGTCAGTTCAGCCAAAATTGTATCGATCTCTAGTGTTGATGTGATGTCCGTTATTGAGGATGTCGGATTAACTGAGTCGGTGTCGGTAACTAGGGGTGATATAACATTCGGTGTCGGCGTTGTCGGAGTAACTGTTACTGTATCGGTCGCTACTGATGAAGTAACGTCCATTGCTGAAGATGTAAAAGCAGCTGTGGCTGTTTCAGTCACTGGTTGTTTTGAAGTAAAGTCCGATGTCGAAGAAGTCAGATAAACTGTGACTGTATCGGTTGCTAGTGGTGATAAAAAATCGGGTGTCGGGGATATCAGAGCAACTGCAACTGTAGCGGTTGCTGTTTCCAATGTAAAATCCAGTGTGGAGGATGTTGGAGCATCTACGACTGTATCGGTGGCTAATGTTGATGTGAAATCCGGTGTCGAGGATGTCGGAGCAAGTGTGACTGTATCGGTAGCTAGTATTGATGTAGTATCCAGTGTCGACGATGTCTGAGCATTTGTGTCTGTACCAGTACCTACTGTTGATATAATGTCTGGTGTTGTGGGTGTCGGAGCATCTATGGCAGTATCGGTTGCTTCTGATGATGTAATGTCCCTTGTCGAAAACATCGGAGCAGTTGTGACTATATCTGTCGCTAGACTAAGTGATGACGTAATGTAAAGTTTTGAGGATGTCAGATCAATTGTGACAATATCTGGCAATAGTGCTGATGTAAAGTCCGGTGTTGAGGATGTCGGAGCAACTGTGTCTGTATCAGTCGCTGGCGTTGATGTAATATTCAGTGTTAAGAACGCTGAAGCAACTGTAATTGTATCGGTCAATAGCGTTGATGTAATGTCCGGTGTTGAGGACGTCGGAAGAAATGTGACTTTGTCGGTCTCTAGTGTTGATGTAAACTCGGTTGTTGAGGATGTCGAAACACCTGTGACTGTATCGGTCGATGTGATGCCCAGTGCTGATGATGTCAGATCGATTAAAACTGTATCGGTCGCTAGTATTAATGTAATGTCCGGTACTGAGGACGTCGGATCAACTGTGTCGGTACCGGTGGCTAGTGGTGATATAACATTCGGTGTCGGGACTGTCGGAGTAACCGTGACTGTATGGATCCATACTGATGATGTAAAGTCCGTTGTTGAGGATGTCAAATCAACTGTGGCCGTTTCAGTCACTGGTTTTGATGTAACGTCCGATGTCGAGAATGTCATATCAACTGTGACTGTATCGGTTGCTAGTCTTGATATAAAATCCGGTGTGGAAGATGTAGGAGGAACTGCGACTGTATCGGTTGATATTGTTGATGTAAAATCCGGTGTCGGGGATTTAAGAGCTAGTGGGACTTTATCGGTTGTTTGTGTTGATGTCTTCTCGGGTGTTGAGGATGTCAAAGCGACTGTATCAGTTGCTAGTATTGATGTACAATCCAGTATCCAGGATGTCGGAGCAATTGTGACTGTATCAGCCCCAAGTGTTGATGAGATGTCTGGTGTTGAGGATGTCGGAGCAACTATGACAATATCGGTCGTGGGTGATGATGTAATGACCATTGTCGATATTGTTGAAGCAACTGTGACTTTATCGATCGCTAGTGATGATGTAAGGTACGGTTTTGAGTATGTCAGATCAACAGTGACTGTATCGGTCAATGTAATGTCCAGTGTTGAGGATGTCGGAGTAACTGAGACTGTATCGGTCGATGTAACGTCTGGCGTTGAGGATATCGGAACAACTGTGGCGTTGTCGGTCTCTATTGTTGATGCAACATCAAGTAATGGGGATGTCGAAGCAACAGTTACTATATCGCTCGCTAGCGTTGGTGCAATGTCCTGTGTTGAGGATGTCGGAACAACTGTGACTTTGTCGGTTGCTAGTGTTGATATAAAATCCGTGGTCGAGGATGTCGGAGCAACTGCGACTGTATCGGTTGCTAATGTTGATGTAAAATTCGGTGAAGGGGACGCTGGATGAAGTGTGATTGTATCAGTTGCTTGTGTTGATGTAATATCCAATGTCGAATATGTCATAGCGTCAGTATCGGTTGCTAGTATTGATGTAAAATCAGGTGTTGAATATGTCAGAGCAACTGTGACTATATCGGTTGATGTAATATCCGGTGTTGAGGATATCAAAGAGAATGTATCGGTTGCTAGTATTGGTGAAAAATCTGGTGTCGAGGATGTAGGAGCAATTGTGACTGTATCAGACCCTAGTGTTGTTGTAATGTCTAGTGTTGAGGATGTCGGAGCAACAATGACAGTATCGGTCGCGTGTGATGAAGTAATGTCCATTGTCGATAGTGTTGGAGCAACTGTGACTTTACTGGTCGAATGTGATGATGTAAGATACGGTTTTGAGGATGTCAGATCAACTGTTACTGTATCGGTCGATGTAATATCCGGCGTTGAGGACGTCGGAACAACTGTGGCGTTGTCGGTCTCTTTTTTGGATGGAATGTCCGGTGATGAGGATGTCGAAGCAACTGTGACTGTATCGGTCGCTGGCGTTGCTATAATGTTGTGTTTTGAGGACACTGAAGCAACTGTTACTGTATCGCTCGCTAGCGTTGGTTTAATGTCCGGTGTTGAGGACGTTGAAACAACTGTGAATTTTTCGGTCTCTAGTGTTGATGTAAATTCCGGTGTTGCGGATGTCAAAACAACTGTGACCGTATCGGTCAATGTAATTTCCGGTTTTGAGGATGTCGGAATAACTGTGACTCTATAAGTCGATGTAACGTCTGGTGATGAGGACGTCGGAACACCAGTGACGTTGTCGGTCTCTATTGTTGATTCAACGTCCGGTGATGAGGATATCGAAGCAACTGTGACTGTATCGGTCGCTAGCGTTGATGTAATATTTTGTATTGAGGACATTGAAACAACTGTTGCTGTATCGCTCGCTAGTGTTAGTGTAATGTCCTGTGTTGAGGATGTCGGAACAACTGTGACTTTGTCGCTTTTGAGTGTTGATGTAAATTCCGGTGTTGCGGCTGTCGAAACAACTGCGGCTGTATCGGTCGCTGTAATGTCCAGTATTGAGGATGTCATATCAGCTAAAACGGTATTGGTCGCTAGTGTTAATGTGATTTCCGGTATTGAGGACGTCGAATGAAGTGTGGCAGTATACACCGCTACTGATGATGTAACGTCCGTTGCTGAGAATGAAAAAGCAGTTGTGGCCGTTTCAGTCACTTGTTTTGATGTTATGTCCGGTGTCGAGGATTTCAGATCAACTGTGACTGTATCGGTTACTAGTGTTGATATAAAATCCGTTGTCGAGGATGTCGGAGCAACTGCGACTGTATCGGTTGCTAATGTTGATGTAAAATTCGGTGAAGGGGATGCTGGAGAAAGTGTGATTGTATCAGTTGCGTGTGTTGATGTATAATCTAATGTCGAGGATGTCAGAGCGACCGTATCGATTGCTAGTATTGATGTAAAATCCGGTGTTGAATATGTTGGAGCAACTGTGTCTGTATCGGTTGCTTGTGTTGATGTAATATCCGGTGTTGAGGATAACAAAGAGACTGTTTTGGTTGCTAGTATTGATGTAAAATTTGGTGTCGAGGATGTAGGAGCAATTGTGACTGTATCAGTCCCTAGTGTTGTTGTACTGTCTAGTGTTGAGGATGTCGGAGCAACAATGACAGTATCGGTCGCGTGTGTTGATGTAATGTCCCTTGTTGATAGTGTTGGAGCAACTGTAACTTTATCGGTCGCTAGTGATGAAATAAGGTATGGTTTAGAGGATGTCAGATCAACTGTGACTGTATCAGTCGATGTAATATCCGACGTTGAGGACGTCGGAACAACTATGACGTTGTTGGACTTTTTTGTTGATGAAATGTCCGGTGATGAGGATGTAGAAGTAACTGTGACTGTATCGGTCGCTGGCGTTGCTGTAATGTTTTGTGTTGAGGACGCTGAAGCAACTGTTACAGTACCGCTCGCTAGCGTTGGTGTAATATCCGGTGTTGAGGACGTCGAAACAACTGTGACTTTTTCGGTCTCTAGTGTTGATGTAAATTCCGGTGTTGCGGATGTCAAAACAACTGCGACCGTATCGGTCGATGTAATATCCAGTATTGAGGATGTCATATCAACGAAAACTGTATCAGTCACTAATGTTGATGTGTTTTCCGGTATTGTCGACGTCGGATCCATTGTGTCGGTATCCGTCGCTACTGACGATGTAACGTCCACTGCTGAGAATGTCAAAGGAACTGTGGCCGTTTTAGTCATTTGCTTTGATGTAATGCCCGGTGTCGAGGATATCAGATCAACTGTGACTGTTCCGGTCGCTAGTGATAATGTAAGGTACGGTGTTGAGGATGTCAGATCAACTGTGACTGTATCGGTCGATGTAACGTCAAGTGTTGAGGACGCCAGATCAATTGTGACTATATCTGTTGCTAGTGTTGATGTAATGTACGGTGTTGAGGATGTCGGAGCAATTGTGTCTGTATCTGTCGTTGATGTAATGTTCGGTGTTAAGGACGCTGAAGGAACTGTTACTATATCGGTCACTAGCGTTGATGTAACGTCCGTTGTTGAGGATGTCGAAAAAAATCTGATTGTATCGTTCGATGTAATGCCGAGTATTGAGGATGTCAGATCAACTAAAATCATATCGGTTGTTTGTGTTGATGTAATATCCGGTGTCGAGGATGTCAAAGCGACTGTATCGGTTGCTACTGTTGATGAAAAATCCGGTGTCGAGGATGTTGGAGCAACTGTGACTGTATCAGTTGCTTGTGTTGATGTAATATCCGGTGTCGGGGATGTCGGGGCGATTATATATGTTCCTAGCATTGATTTTAAATCTGGTGTTGAGGATGTCGGAGCAACCGTGGCTGCATCAATCCATAGTGTTGATGAAATGTCTGGTGTTGAGGATGTCAGATCAACTGTTTCTGTATCGGACGATGAAATGTGCGGTGTTGAGGACGTTGGAGTAAATGTCACATTGTCGGTGTCTAGTGTTGAATTAAAGTCCGATTTCGAGGATGTCGAAAGAACTGTGACTGTAGCGGTCAATGTAATGCTCATTATTGAGGATGTCAGATCAACTAAAACTGTATCGGTCGCTTGTGTTGATGTGATGTCCTGTATTGAGGGCCTCGCTTGAGGTGATGTAACTTTCGGTGTCGGGGATGTCAGACTAAATGTGACTGTATTGGTCGCTACTGAGGATGTTGCGTCCATTGCTGAGGATGAAATTGTGGCCGTTTCAGTCACTTGTGTTATGTCCGGTGTCGAGGATGTCAGATCAACTGTGACGTTATCGGTTGCAAGTTTTGATATAAAATCTGGTGTCGAGGATGTAGGAGCAACGGAAATTTTGCCGGTCGCTAATGTTGATGTAAAGTCCGTTAATACGGATGTAAAACCAACTGCGACTGTGTCCGTCTCTGTAATGTCCGTTGATGAGAATGTCAGGTCAACTGTGTTAGTATCAGTTTCTAGTGTTGATGTTATTTCCGGTGTCGAGGAAGTCAGATCAACTGTGACTTTTTCGGTCGATAGTGCTGATGTTATATCCCGTGTTGAGGATGTCGAAGAAACCGTTACACTATTGGTCGATGTAATGTCCGATATTGACGATGGCACATCAACTAAAGATGTAATGTCCCTTATTGAAGATGTCCGGTCAATTACAGCTGTATCGGTCGCTTCTGTTGATGTGGTGTCCAGTATTGAGGACGTCGGATCTACTGTGGCGGTATCGATAAAATCGGGTGTCGAGGATGTCGGAGCAATTGTGGCTGAATCAGTCCCCAGTGTTGATGTAATGTCTGGTGTTGAGGATGTCGGAGCAACTATGACAGTAACAGTAGCATGAGATGATGTAATGTACGTTGTCGATAATGTCGGAGCAACTGTTACTTTATCGGTCGCTAGTGGTGATATAATATACGGTTCTGAGGATGTCAGATCATCTGTGTCTGTATGGGAAGATGTAAAGTCCGGTGTTGAGGACGGCGGAACAGCTGTGTCTTTGTCATTCTCTATTACTGATATAAGGTCCAGTGATGAGGCTGTCGAAAGAACTGTGACTGTATAAGTCGATGATATGTTCCTTAATGAGGATGTCAAATCAATTAAAGATGTATCGGTCGTTAGAGTTGATGAGCTGCCCGTAATTGAGGATGTCAGATCAACTTTGGTGGTATCGGTCACTAGAGGTGATATAACATTCGATGACGGGGATGTCGGATAAACTATAACTGTATCGGTCGCTACTAATGATGTAACGTCCATTGATGAGGATATCAAAGCATCTGTTGCCGTTTCAGTCAATGGTTTTGGTGAAATATTTGGTGTCGAGGATGTCAGATCAACTGTGACTGTATCGGATGCTAGTGTTAATATAAAATCCGGTGTCGAGGATGTCGGATCAGCTGCTACTGTATCGGTTGCTATTGTTGATGTAAAATCCGGTGTCGAGGATGCTGGGGCTGGAGTGACTGTATCAGTTGCTTGTGTTGATGTAATAGCCGGTGTCGGCGGTGTTGAGGATTTCGAAGCAACTATAACAGTATCGTTCGTTTGTGATGATGTAATGTCCGTTGTCGAAAATGTCGGAGCAACTGCAACTGTATTGGTATCCAGTGATAATGTAATGTATGGTTTTGATGATGTCAGATCAACTGTGACTGTAATGGTCGATGGATTGCCCAGTATTGAGGATGTCAGATCAATTAAAACTGTATTGGTCGCTAGTGTTAACGTTATGTCTGGTATTGAAGGCGTCAGATTGACTGTGGCAGTATCGATCGCTGGAAGTGGTGTAACTTTCGATGTCGAGGATGTCGGAGTAACTGGAACTGTATCGGTCGGTACTGATGTTGCTACATCCGTTGCTGAGGATTTCAAAGCTACTGTGGCTGTTTCAGTCACTGGATGTGATGTAATGTCCGGTGTCGAGAATGTCAGATCAACTTCGATTGTATCGGTTGCTAGTGTTGATATAAAATCGGGTGTCGGGGATGACGGAATAACTGCGACTGTATTGGTTGCTATCGTTGACGTAAAATCAGGTGTCGAGGATGTTGGAACAACTGTGTGTGTATTGGTTGCTTGTGTTGATGTAATATCCGATGTCAAGGATGCCGGAGCGACTGAATCGGTCGCTTGTATTGATGTGGAATCCGATGTCGAAGATGTCGGAGCAACTGTATCTGTATCAGGCCCTAATGTTGATGTAATGTCTGGTTTTGAGGATGTCGAAACAACAATGACAGTATTAGTCGCTTGTGATGATGTAATGTCCGTTGTCGTAAATGTGTTAGCAACTGTGACTGTATCCGTCGCTAGTGATGTTGTAATGTATGGGATTGAGGATGTCAAAGCAACTGTGGCCGTTTCAGTCATTGGTTTTGATGTAATGTCCAGGGTCGAAGATGTCATATCAACTGTGACTGTATCGGTTGCTATTGTTGATATAAAATTCGGTTGTGACGATTTTGGAGCAACTGCGACTGTATCGGTTGTTATTGTTGATATAAAATCCGGAACAAATGTGACTGTATCGGTTGCTTGTGTCGATGTAATATCCACTGTCAAGGATGTCGGGGCGACTGTATCGGTTGCTAGTATTGATGTAAAATACGGTGTCGAGGATGTCGGGGCGATTGTGGCTGTATCAGTCCCTAGTCTTGACGTATTGCCTGGTGTTGAGGATGCCGGAACCACTTTAACAGTATCAGTCGCTTGTAATGACGTTATGTCCGCTGTCGACAACGTCTGAGCAACTGTGACTGTATCGGTCGCTAGTGATATTGTTATATATGGTGTTGAGGATGTAAAATCAACTGCAGCCGTTTCAGTCATTGGTTTTGAGGTCATTTCTGGTGTCGAGGGTAACAGATGAGCTGTGACTGTATCGGTTGCTAATGTTGATATAAAATTCGGTTGTGACGATTTTGGAGCAACTGCGACTGTATCGGTTGTTATTGTTGATATAAAATCCGTTGTCGTGGATGTCAGATCAACTTCGACTGTATCTGTTGCTATCGTTGACATAAAATCCGGTGCGGAGGATGTTGGAACAAATGTGACTGTATCGGTTGCTTGTGTCGATGTAAACCCCTGTAGGAGTCGGGACTGTATCGGTTGCTATATTTGATGTAAAAATCCGTTTCGAGGATGTGGGCGCATTTGCGTGATAGTCTAGTTGAGTATTGCCTGGTGTGAGGATGCTGACACTATATCGCTGTAGTATTGATGTAAAATCCGGTGTCGAGATGTTGGAGCAATTCTGGCTGTATCAGTCCCTGGTGTTAATGTAATGTCCGGTGCCGAGGATGTCAGATCAACTGTGTTTGTATCGGTTGCTTGTGTTGATATAAAATCCGGTGTCGAGGATGTCGGAGCACCTGTGAATATATCGATCGGTAACGTTGATTTAAAATCCGGTGTCGAGGATTTCGGAGCACCTGCAACGGTATCAGATGCTAGTGTTAATGTATAATCCGGTGTCGAGAATGTTGGAGCAACCCTGACTGTATCGGTCGGTTGTGATGATGTAATGTCAGGTGACGAGGATGTCAGATCAACTGTGATTGTATCGGTTGGTACTGTTAATATAAAATCCAGTGTCGATGATGCCGGAGCAGCCGTGAATGTAACAACCTCTGAGGTTGATTTTAAATCCGATGTCGAGGATGTAGGAGCAACTGCAACGGTATGAGTTGCTATTGTTGATGTATAATCTGGTGTCAAGGATATCAGATCAACTGTGACTGTATCAGTCGATGTTATGAACCGTGTTGAGAACGTTAGAACAACTGTGACTTTGTCGGTCTCTAGTGCTAGTGTAATGTCCAGTGATGAGGATGTCGAACGAACTTTGACTGTTTCGGTCGACGTAATGCCCAGTATCGAGGATGTCAGATCAATTACAACTGTATCGGTCGTTACAGTTAACGTGATGTCCGGTATTGAAGATGTCAGATCAACTGTGGCGATATCGGTCGCTTGAGGTGGTGTAACTTTCGATGTCGGTAATATCGGATTAACTGCAAGTATATCGGTCGCTACTGATGTTGTAACTTCCGTTGCTGAGGATATCAAAGCTAATATAACCGTTTCAGTCACTGGATTTGATGTTACATGTATCCGGTGTCGAGGATGTCATATCAACTTCAACTGTATCTATTGCTAGTGTTGATAAAATCCGTGTCGAGGAATGTCGGAGACTTTGACTGTATTGGGTGCTATCGTTGACGTAAAATCGTGTCGAGGATGTCGGATGCATGTTGGTATCAGCATTATGTGATGTAGCCTGTGCTGAGGATAATGGAAAACATGATGTCGTCGCTGTGATGATGAAAGTCCGGTGTTTGAGGACTTATGGTAACAATATGATGAGTATCACAGTACTTTGATTGGTTGATGAAATGCCGGTGTCGAGAATGTCATATCAACTGTGACTGTATCGCTTGCTATTGTTGATATAAAATCCGGTGTCGAGGATGTTAGAGCAGCAGTGACTGTATCGGTTGGTTGTGCTGACGTAATATCCGGTATCGCGGATATCGGAGCGACTGTATCCGTTGCTATTATTGATATAAAATGCGGTATCGAGGATGTCGGATTAATTGTAGCTGTATCAGTCCCTAGTGTTAATGTAATGTCTGCTGTTGAGGATGTCAGAACAACTGTGACTGTATCGGTGTCTAGCATTGATATAACATTCGGTGTCGAGGATGTCACATTAATTAAAACTGTATCGGGCGATAGTGTTAATGTTATGTCCGATATTGAGGACGTCAGATCGACTTTGGCGGTATCGGTCGCTAGAGGCGATTTAACTTTCTGTGTTGGGGATATCGGATTAACTGCGAGTGTATCGGTCGCTACTGATGTTGTAACGTCCGTTGCTGAGGATATCGAAGCTACTTTGACCGTTTCAGTCACTAGATTTGATGTAATGCCCGGTGTCGAGGATGTCAGATCAACTTCGACTGTATCGGTTGCTAGTGTTGATATAAAATCCGGTGTCAAGGATGTCGGAGCAAATTTGACTGTATCGGTTCCTATCGTTGACGTAAAATCCAGTGTCGAGGATGTTGGAACAACTGTGACAGTATCGGTTGCTTGTGTTGATGTAATATCCGGTGTTAAGGCTGTCGGAACGACTGTATCGGTTGCTAGTATTGATGTTAAATCCGGTATCGAGGATGTCGGAGCAATTGTGTCTGTATCAATCCCTAGTGTTGACGTAATGCCTGGTGTTGAGGATGTGGGAAAAACTATGAGGGTATCAGTTGCTTGTGATGATGTAATCTCCGTTGTCAAAAATGTCTGAGCAACAATAACTGTATCGGACGCTAGTGATATTGTAATATATGGTGTTGAGGATATCAAAGCAACTGTGGTTGTTTCAGTCCCTAGTGGTAATGTAATGTCTAGTGTTGAGGATGCCAGACCAACTGTGACTGTATCGGTTACTAATGTTGATATAAAATTCGGTGTCAAGGATATCGGAGCGGCTGTGAATGTATCGATCGCTAACGTTGATGTAAAATCCGGTGTCGAGGATGTCAGAATTACTATATCGCTTGATAGTACTGTCAAAAAATCCAGTGTTGAGGATGTCGGAGCAATTGTAGCTGTATCAGTCCCTAGTGTTAATGTAATGTCCGGTGTCGAGGATGTCAGATCAACTGTGCATGTATCAATTGCTAGTGTTGATATAAAATCCGGTGTCGAGGATGTCGGAGCAGCTGTGAATGTATCGATCGCTAACGTTGATGTAAAATCCGGTGTCCAGGATGTCAGAGCTACTGTATCGCTTGATAGTACTGATGTAAAATCCGGTGTCGAAGATGTCGGAGCAATTGTTGCTGTATCAGTCCCATTTGTTAATGTAATGTCCGGTTTCGAGGATGTCAGATCAACTGTGACTGTATCGGTTGCTAGTGTTGATATAAAATCCGGTGTCGGAGATGTCGGAGCAACTGCAACGGTATGAGTTGCTATTGTTGATGTATAAACCGGTGTAGAGGATGCTGGAGTATCCGTGACTGTATTGGTTGGTTGTGATGACGTAATATCCGGTGTCGAGGATGACGGATTAATTGCGGCTGTATCAGTTCCTATTGTTAATGTAATGTCTGGTGTTGAGTGTTTCGGAGCAACTATAACAGTATCAGTCGCTTGTGATGATGTAATGTCCATTGTCGAAAATATCGGAGCAAAAGCGACTGTATCTGCCGGTACTGATAATGTAATATACGGTTTTGAGTATGTCACATCAACTGTGACGGTATCGGTCGCTGAAGGTAATGTTACGTTCGGTGTCAGGGATATCGGATTAACTGCAAGTGTACTGGTCGCTACTGATGTTGTAACGTCCGTTGCTGAGGATATCAAAGCTACTGTGACCGTTTCAGTCACTGGAGTTGATGTAATATCGGGTGTAGAGGATGTAAGATCAACTTCAACTGTATCGGTTGCTAGTGTTGATATAAAATCCGGTGTCAAGGATGTCGGAGCAACTTTGACTGAATTGGTTGCTATCCTTGACGTAAAATCCAGTGCCGAGGATGTTGAAACAACTTTGACTGTATCGATTGCTTGTGTTGATGTAATATCCGGTGTCAAGGATGTCGGAGCGACTGTATCGGTTGCTAGTGTTGATGTCAAATCCGGAGTCGAAGATGTCGGCGCAATTGTATCTGTATCAGTCTCTAGTGTTGATGTAAAGCCTGGTGTTGAGGATATCGGAACCACTATGGCAGTATCAGTCGCTTGTGATGATGTAATGTCCGTTGTCGAAAAGTTCTGAGCAACTGTGACTGTATCGGTAACTAGTGATATTGTAATGTATGGTGTTGAAGATGTCAAAGCAACAGTGACCGTTTCCGTCATTGGTTTTGATGTAATGTACTGTTTCGAGAATGTCATATCAACTGTGACTGTACCGCTTGCTATTGCTGATATAAAATCCGATGTCGAGGATATTAGACCAGCACTGACTGTATCGGTTGGTTGTGTTGATGTAATATCCGGTGTCAGGAATGTCGGAGCGACTGTATCGGTTGCTAGTATTGATATAAAATCCGATGTCGAGGATGTCGGATTAATTGTGGCTGTATCAGTCCTTAGTGTTAATGTAATGTCTGCTTTTGATGATGTCAGATCAACTGTGACTGTATCGGTGTCTAGCATTGATATAACATCCGGCATCGAGGATGTCAGATCAATTAAATCTGTATCGGTCGACAGTGTTAATGTAATGTCCGATATTGAGGACGTCGTATCAACTGTGGCGGTATCGGTTGCTGAAGGTGATGTAACTTTCGGTGTCGGGGATATCGGATTAACTGCGAGTGTAACGGTCGCTACTGATGTTGTAACGTCCGTTGCTAAGGATATCAAGGCTACAGTGACCGTTTCAGTCACTGGATTTGATGTAATGTCCGATGTCGAGGATGTCAGATCAACTTCGACTGTATCGGTTGCTAGTGTTGATATAAAATCCGGTGTCGAGGATGTCGGAGCAACTTCGACTGTATCGGTTGATATCGTTGACGTAAAATCCAGTGTCGGTGATGCCGGAACAACTGTGACTGTATCGGTTGCTTGTGTTGATGTAATATCCGGTGTTAAGGCTGTCGGAACGTCTGTATCGGTTGATAGTATTGATGAAAAATCTGGTGTCGAGGATGTCAGAGCAATTGTTTCTGTATCAGTCCCTAGTGTTGATGTAATGCCTGGTGTTGAGGATGTGGGAACAACTATGAGGGTATCAGTCGTATGTGCTGATGTAATATCCGTTGTTGAAAATGTCTGAGCAATAATAACTGTATCGGACGCTAGTGATATTGTTATATATGGTGTTGAGGATGTCAAAGCAACTGTGGTCGTTTCAGTCACGAGTGTTAATGTAATGTCTGGTGTTGAGGATGCTAGATCAACTGTGACTGTATCGGTTGCTAATGTTGATATAAAATTCGGTGTCAAGGATATCGGAGCAGCTGTGAATGTATCGATCGCTAACGTTGATGTAAAATCCGGTGTCGAGGATGTCAGAGCGATTATATCGCTTGATAGTATTGACGAAAAATCCAGTGTCGAGGATGTCGGAGCATTTGTAGCTGTCTGAGTCCCTGGTGTTGATGTACTGTCCGGTGTCGAGGATGTCAGATGAACTGTGCATGTATCGGTTGCTAGTGTTAATATAAAAACCGGTGTCGAGAATGTCGGAGCAGCTGTGACTTTATCGAACGCTAAGGTTGATGTTGATGTCGGAGCAATTGTTGTTGTATCAATCCCAGGTGTTAATGTAATGTCCGGTGTCGAGGATGTCAGATCAACAGTGACTGTATCGGTTGCTAGTGTTGATATAAAATCCAGTGTCGGAGATGTCGGAGCAACTGCAACGGTATAAGTTGCTATTGTTGATGTATAATCCGGTGTCGAAGATTTTGGAGAAACCGTGACTATATTGGTTAGTTGTGATGACGTAATATCCGGTGTCGAGGATGACGGATTAATTGCGGCTGTATCAGTTCCTATTGTTAATGTAATGTCTGGTGTTGAGGATTTCGGAGCAACTTTAACAGTATCAGTCGCTTTTGATGATGTAATGTCCGTTGTCGAAAATTTCGAAGCAAAAACGACTGTATCTGCCGGTACTGATAATGTAATATACGGTTTTGAGTATGTCACATCAACTGTGACGGTATCGGTCGCTGAAGGTAATGTTACGTTCGGTGTCAGGGATATCGGATTAACTGCGAGTGTATTGGTCGCTACTGGTGTTGTAACGTCCGTTGCTGAGGATATCAAAGCTACTGTGACCGTTTCAGTCACTGGATTTGATGTAATATCGGGTGTCGAGGATGTCAGATCAACTTCGACTGTATCGGTTGCTAGTGTTGATATAAAATCCGGTGTCGAGGATGTCGGAGCAACTGTGACTGAATTGGTTGCTATCGTTGACGTAAAATCCAGTGCCGAGGATGTTGGAACAACTGTGACTGTATCGGTTGCTTGTGTTGATATAATATCCGGTGTCAAGGATGTCGGAGCGACTGTATCGGTTGCTAGATTTGATGTAAAATCCGGGGTCGAGGATGTCGGCGCAATTGTGTCTGTATCAGTCCCTAGTTTTGATGTAATGCCTGGTGTTGAGGATATTGGAACAACTGTGACAGTATCAGTCGCTTGTGATGATGTAATGTCCGTTGTAGAAAATGTCTGAGCAACTGTGACTGTATCGGTAACTAGTGATATTGTAATGAATGGTGTTGAAGATGTCAAAGCAACAGTGACCGTTTCAGTCATTGGTTTTGATGTAATGTCCAGTGTCGAGAATGTCAGATCAACTGAGACTGTATCGGTTGCTATTGTTGATATAAAATCCGGTGTCGAGGATGTTGGAGCAACCGTGACTGTATCGGTTGGTTGTGCTGATGTAATATCCGGCGTCGGGGATGTCGGAACGACTGTATCGGTTGCTAGTATTGATATAAAATCTGGTGTTGAGGGTGTCGCATTAATTGTGTCTCTATCAGTCCCTAGTGTTAATGTAATGTCTGCTGTTGAGGATGTCAGATCAACTGTGACTGTATTAGTGTCTAGCATTGATATAAAATCTGATGTAGAGGATGTCAGATCAATTAAAACTGTATCGGTCGATAGTGTTAATGTGATGTCCGTTATTGAGGACGTCGGATCAACTGTGGTGGTATCGGACGCTGGAGGTGATGTAACTTTCGATGTCGGGGATATCGGATTAACTGCGAGTATATCGATCGTTACTGATGTTGCAACGTTCGTTGCTGAGGATATCAGAGCTACTGTGACCGTTCCAGTCACTGGATTTGAGGTAATATCGGGTGTCGAGGATGCCAGATCAACTTCGACTGTATCGGTTGCTAGTGTTGATATAAAATCCGATGTCGAGGATGTCGGAGCAATTGTGTCTGTATCGGGGTCTAGTGTTGATGTAATGGCTAGTGTTGAGGATGACGGAACAACTTTGACAGTATCAGTCGCTTGTGATGATGTAATGTCCGTTGTCAAAAATGTCTGAGCAACTGTGATTGTATCGGTCGCTAGTGATATTGTAATGTATGTTGTTGAGGATGTCAAGGCAACTGTGGCCGTTTCAGTCATAGGTTTTGATGTAATGTCCGGTGTCGAGGATGCCAGATCAACTGTGAATGTAACGGCTGCTATTGTTGATATAAAATCCGGTATCGAGGATGTTGGAGAAACCGTGACTCTATCGGGTGGTTGTGCTGAAGTAATATCCGGTGTCGAGGATGTCGGGGCGATTGCATCCGTTGCTTGTATTGATATATAATCCAGTGTCAAGGATGTTGGAGGAACCGTGATAGTATCGGCTGATTGTGTTGATGTAATATCCGGTGTCGAGAATATCGGAGCGACTGTATCAGTTGCTAGTATTGATATAAAATCCGATGTCGAGGATGTTGGATTTATTGTGGCTCTATCAGTCCCTAGTGTTAATGTAATGTCTGGTGTCAAGGATGTCAGATCAACTGTGACTGTATCGATTGCTAGTTTTGACATAAAATCCAGTATCGAGGAAGTCGAGGCCGCTGTGAATGTATCGATCGCTAACGTTGATGTAAAATCAAGTGTCGAGGATTTCAGAGCGACTGTATCGCTTGATAGTATTGATGTAAAATCCGGTGTCGAGGATGTCGGAGGAATTGTGGCTTTATCAGTCCCTGGTGTTAATGTAATGTCTGGTGTCAAGGATGTCAGATGAACTGTGACTGTATCGGTTGGAAGTGTTGATATAATATCCGGTGTCGAAAATGTTGGAGCAGCTGTGAATGTATCGATCGCTATTTTTGATGTATAATCCGGTGTTGACGATGTCGGAGCAATTGCAACGGTATCAGTTGCTGTTGTTGATGTATAATCCGGTGTATAGGATGTTGGAGAAAACGTGGTTGTATCGGGTGGTTGTGATGATTTTATATCCGGTGTGAATGATGACGGATTAATTGTGGCTGTATCAGTGCGTATTGTTAATGTAATGCCTGGTGTTGAGGATTTCGATTTTTGAGCAACTATAACAGTATCGGTCGCTTGTGATGATATAATGTCCGTTGTCGAAAATGTCAGAGCAACTGCGACTGTATCTGTCGCTACTGATAATGTAATGTATGGTTTTGGGGATGTCAGATCAACTGTGACTGTATCAGTCGATGGTATGACCGGTGTTGAGGACGTCGGAACTACTGTGACTTTGTCGGTCTCTAGTGCTGATGTAACGTCCAATCTTGAGGATGTCGAAATAATTGTGACTGTATCGGTTAATGTAATGCCCAGTATTGAGTATGTCAGATCAATTAAAACTGTATCGGTCGCTAGTGTCAATGTGATGTCCGGTATTGGGGACGTCGGATCAACTGTGGCGGTATCGGCCACTTGAGATGATGTAACTTTCTGTGTCGGTGATGTCGGATTAACTTCGAGTATATCGGTCGCTATTGATGTTGTTACGTCCGTTGCTGAGGATATCAAAGCCAATGTGACCGTTTCAGTCACTGGATTTGATGTAATGTCCGGTGTCGAGGATGTTAAATTTACTGCGGCTGTATCGGTTGCTATCGTTAACCTTAAATCCGGTGTCGAGGATGTATCGGTTGCTTGTGTTGATGTAAACTCCGGGGTCAAGGATGTCGGAGCGACTGTATCGGTTGCTAGTATTGATGTAAAGTCGGGTGTCGAGGATGTCGGAGCAAATGTGTCTGTATCAGACCCTAGTGTTGATGTAATTCCTGGTGTTGAGGATTTCGGAACAACTATGAAAATATCAGTCGCTTGTGATGATGTAATGTCCGTTGTCGAAAATCTCTGAGCAACTGTGACTGTATCGGTCGCTAGTGATATTGTAATGTATGGTGTTGAAGATGTCAAAACAACTGTGGTCGTTTCAGTCATTGGTTTTGATGTAATGTCCGGTGTCGAGAATATCAGATCAACTGTGACTGTATCGGTTGCTATTGTTGATTTTAAATACGGTGTCGTAGATGTCAGATCAACTTCGACTGTATCAGTTGCTTGTGTTGATGTAATAACCGGTGTCAAGAATGTCGGAGTGACTGTATCGGTTGCTAATACTGATGTAAAATCCGTTGTCGAGGATGTCGGAGCAATTGTGTCTGTATCAATCCCTAGTGTTGATGTAATGCCTGGTATTGAGGACGTCGGAACAAATATGACAGTATCAGTGGCTTGTGATGGTGCTATGTCCGTTGTCGAAAATGTATGAGCAACTGTGACTGTATCGGTCGCTAGTGATATTGTAAAGTATGTAGCTGAGAATGTAAAAGCAACTGTGGCCGTTTCAGTTATTGGTTTTGATGTAATGTTTTGTGTCGAGGATGTCAGATCAACTGATACTGTATCGGTTGCTGTTGTTGATATAAAATCCGGTGTCGAGGATGTTAGAGCAATTGCGACTGTATCGGTTGCTATTGTTGATGTAAAATCCGGTGTCGAGGATGTCAGAGTGAATGTATCGGTTGATAGTATTGACGTAAAATCCAGTGTCGATGATGTCGGGGCAATTGTGGCTGTATCAGTCCCTGGTGTTGATGCAATGTCTGGTGTTGAGGTTGTCAGATCACTTGTGGTTGTTTCGGTCGATGTAATGTGCGGTGCTGATGATGTCACAACAGCTGTATGTGCAACTGAAAATGCGTCACTCACAAATGAAAGTTTGATATTATACTACTGGTAGGAAGATTTTATAAATATTCTGATCATAAAATTGTATTCTTAGATAATACTGACATGTTAGTTATTATTAGTGTCTTTTATTTTGACGGAGGAGTATGTTTTGTAGTTAGCTGTCTTGAATTCGTTATTAATAAAAATGTCTGATAATTGCCTAAATAAATCTAGTGTATGCATGTTGTACATCATGTTAACATTCCACCGCTCAAGCCGTAAACAAAATCGATATGTTAGATTTAATATTTTAACTGCTCTGGGTCATATTTTAGCAACTTCAATTCTAATAAGTCGCTTTTTTGATGTACTTGAAGGTAAATGCCACAGTTTGTATACTGACTGAGAATCAAGTTTAAAACGGAAATATGTATTAAAAATCATAGGTACCCAGGCTTGATATTGAATTATCTGCTCTTGAAAATAGATTTTTTTCCCCAGTATTTTCCGACTTTCAAGGGCAGATAATTCATGACCAAGGCTGGGTACGTATGATTTGGTTTATTTCATTTTTCTGTTTTTAATTTGATTCTCTGTCCGTAAACACAGTTTAAAGAAGAAATTCTGTCTGTAAGGAAATTTTGCCCCATTGTGGCAAATGTCCTTAACTATGAACATGACAAAATAATACAGCAAAGTCCTGGTCTTTCCCATGGACCGAATTTCTTTAAACCTTGTATACTGACTGCAAATGAAGTCTGAAACAGAAATATAAATTAAAATGCACAGTTTCCTTACCTTGATCTTGAATTATCTGCCCTTTAAAATTGGATTTTTAGTATTTTTTGATTTTCAAGGGCAGATTGGTGGAATTAAACATGGATGAAATAATGTTTGAAAATTAGGGTTTCAAAATCACTGTCATTTATCATTATATCAAACGAGCAGATGTATCCAAAACATAAATCCTGTTTAACCTTTACCCTCTAAATTTCAAAAATGGACTGGTCTATCATTTAATTTGTGTATTACCATTTATCGTATAATGGCCCCGTTCACTGAAAATTTATTGACTAAATGGCAAACTGGTCGCAAAGGCAGAATCACTTGTCGCAAGCAGGCTAAGGTTAATAAATCACTTCAATTTGCAAGTATAATTTGATTCCACAGAAAAAGGAACAAATGAAATGATTGTGCTTTTAGCACTTCAGTAAATGCACTTTATGTCTGACACTTGGTTCATTGGAAGTTTTTCTACGTTTGATTTCAAAGTGAGGATTATGTTTTTCTTGAAATTTGTATTTTCATAACAATGGCGGAGCAGTTTAGCATAAATTAGTGAATCATGATATCAACACTTCGTTACAATAGCTAAGTTAGCCGTACCTATTCCGGATAATTCCTACAGTTTTGACGTGCCGCCATAAAGTTATTTATTTGAAAATAAATAATGTTTTTTTTTCATCGAGCGATGGATTTTTTTAATATAAAAAAGATATACAGACTACACGAGTAATTTTCGTATCTTCTGTTGTGTAAAAGGTACAGAGCTGCGAACTTCTACGAGTAAATATTATTGAGGTGGAAATATTTATTATTCACTAGAATATAGATGATTTTGTTGTCGTGATTTTCGTGAATTCTAGAAGGTTAGCTATTTGTTTCAAGTATTGTGAATGAGACTTTTTAGACCTTGACAAAATTATTAAAACAAATATTTTTTTTTCAAAATTGACGAAATGTATCATATTATTAATTCAAAATACCTGTGTGCAGATGGTCCATCGTTGCAAGAAGAAAACAGAAAATTAAATTAATTGAACACATTTTATTCCTTGTCCATTTGAGACACCCTAAAATATTTATTACATTAATGGAACGGAGCCAAATAACACGTTAGATATCGGACCTACTATCAAATTTCTTAAACAAAGAATCTGCAATATATGCGTTAATCTTTCTTTATAACTCTCTTTTAGATGTCAGACTATCTGTTATTGCACAAAGAATAACGTAATTCACCGAGCGTTTCTTTTTGACTTAAAAAACTTTATCTGCTGCATCTTGTATTAAGACAATAACACAACGTGTAGTCAGTCACAGACGGACAGACAGACAATAAAATGTGTAGAGTAATTATGATTGTAGACCGGCTTGCACAAATGAGAGTTAAATACAATAATGCGCCATAAACGTATGGAAACTATACTTGACAGTGTACATCCTAATGAAACATTTCCGCAGTTTGTTTTGTTCATAATTCATACTTAATCCAATGTTTCCTATTTTAAAACAAACGTATTTACCATATAAACTAAGAAACAAAAATGAGCCGCGCCATGAGAAAACCAACATAGTGCATTTGCATCTGCGCAGTCTGGTCAGGATCCATGCTGTTCGCTTTCAAAGCCTATTGCAATTAGAGAAACCGTTACCGAACAGCATGGATATTGACCAGACTGTGCGGATGCGATGGCTGGTCTGGATCCATAATGGTCGCAAAGGCACTATGTTGGTTTTCTCATGGCGCGGCTCAAATGTTGTAGTTATTCATTCAGTGCGTTTTCTTTAAATCTTTATAATATGTTTTCAATACCAAAGTTATACATACGCCCAGACAGTACAATAATGTATTGCGCAAAAAACGTCGCTATCAGCTGATTTTCAAATACGTCTTTATATATAACAGTTAAAACAAGATTAGAGACCAATAAATACTCTGCATCGATAAGATAAACACATGAGGGTACCAGAATAACCCTTTTTTCTTTGCTATACGTCAACGATATGATTATTAAGTGTTAAAAAATATGCAAATGTTTAGATGTTAAAATTGCTGCATAAATAAGTTATGGAAATTTGGCTAACTGAATAAACATTTTTAAATACATGTTTACGGTGAATTACTTAAATATAAGATAAAAAATATACATGTACATAGTATTTTCTAAGCGAAAAGTATCAACTATATTTTTTTCTGATGAGAAAATGTATAATGGGTAGAATTTCATTTAAACATGATTTTAAAACCTAATTTGTTTGTTTTACATGTGAAATGAAAATATATTTCCTTTCAGAATACAATCTTACATTTTCCTTTGTTGCTACGCCCTAGGTTGCACGACTGCCATGGTCGCAATTTTTTTTGCCATCTCAGATGGCACGTGTAATGTGCGGTGGCACTGTGGGGAATCACAAGATCAAAATAATCTCTAAACCAAAATAGATTTATGAATAATATGGGATTAATTTAAAGCAAATTTTGCTGTGAAACCAAAATATAGCCTATCATATGAAAGCATAGATGTATTCTATAACTACATAAATCTCAATCACAATTACCCTCTGGTTATCTGGAACACTTAAAGAGACTGAGACTTCTTATTTTCCTTAGTGTTTGTAATTACTAGAAATATACCATCATTGTTAACTGCATAATTATTTAACACTTTTCATTTGTCATATGATAGGCTATGTCTAAATTCCATATCTTATTATGTTAGGACATTTTTTCATGTTCTTCAAAAAATACCTTTGGTTTAGAGATTATTTTGATCATGTGATACCCCACACTGGGTGGTGACCGCACCATTTGTCTCTACAGTGACAGTGCTTCCTGGGAAATCGAGCACAGGACAGGTAACTAAATGTAGCTAGTTCAAAATAAGATACCGCTTATCACATGAATTTATTGTAAAATATTAAACGTAATATAAAAACCATTCAAAAAGTAAATACATTATTTTCAACAATGCAAATTTGATATAATCCCTTATACAACTTTAATAAAATGTGAATTTAGATCTATTAAATGAACTGAATTCACAGAAATACACTTTGTTTTCCTTTTTTAATACACTGTAGATGAACTATAATCGATAGAATCTAGTACATGGTTATCCATTCCATATTTTGCCGTAAAATTGGTGCCCCCAAGTTAAGGTTAAAATACTTACAACAAGTTACTGAAAGCGACAAAAAACCGATATTAAATACTTTGTGGTGGGGAAAAACTAAATATTTCACAAATTCTCTGTTTCATTTTATTACAACGATTGACAAAATCTTTTGAACAGCCGATGTTTTAGTCTTTCCGCCGACTCAGTATTATGTAAAGTGTTGTAATCAAGGGCTGGTGTACATGATCACGAAATAATGTCCTTAAATTAAAATTAATTATTCATCGAATACCTAAAAATCAGAGGGTGTGAGGAAAGCTTAGTAAACCAGCATAACACGAGCTCATTTATTTTTGCTTGTTAATTTCTGTTATTTCGTGTCTTCGGGGCAAAGGCTATACCAGGGACGATGTATCTTTCATCCCTGAAGGGATACTGGGTGGCCGTATAGTCTAGTGGTAACATGCTTGACTGTCAATGTCTTGGATTCGAATCCCGGTTTAGTCACTGGAAATTTCTGAGACGCTCTTGAATGTGGTTCTTCCCAGGATCTGTTGTTTTTGTTTTGGGTTTAACCCAGTTTTCAACAGTATTTCAGTTATGTAACGACGGTCGCGTGTATCGGTGCTATACACCGGGCAGAAAGAACCAGACTGTCTATTCGCGAAGAGCTAGGCTAAGTTAGTCTGAAAGGCCTGTATCTAAAAGGATGTTTTCACTCTCTCTGTTCTGTGGGCTTTGTCTCACTCTGTCTCTCTTGTCAGATCGCTCTGTGTCTATGCTAGTTAAGTATGCCGTGTAGAGCTATGAACTTTTTATCATGGAAAGGGCGCTATATAAATCTATATAACATAATGCGAAGACCCGGTCAAAGACTTTGAAATATTTTGTTAATTATCAGTGAGCTTACGGGGAAAGATAAACAAGTATAAACATTCTTGACAAATGTTCCCACACGAAGAAATAAAGACGTTAATGCAAGACACATATCAAAGTTTAGATGAGTTAGAAAAAACAACCAAAGATGCCGAAAGATCCTTCCAACATGAAAATAAAAATGATATTGCAAAGTCTCCGTGGAACATTTTAATACGTCCATACAAGCAGAAGACCTCTTTTTTTAAACTGAAATTTGCGTAACAACTGATTAAAACAATAATAAAAATACCTCACTAGTCAATACTAAAGTCATTTGAAGATGTATAAAAGTATTTCTTTAAAACGAAATCAGTATAAACCAACAATGTATCGCGTGCTCTGTCCTGTTCTGCGTAAGAACATATAACTTAGAACTGGAACTGTTGCTATTTTCAGCACAGGTTTTGCGTGGAGATATTGTTGTAACGACATTCCATGACAGAAATGTTCTTGCTGACCGCAATACTGTTCAATAAAAAATGGTTGATATGAACACCTGTTTCATAATAGATCTAATAAGGCCGGTGTATCCAAAGTTTTCGGTTCAGTTGGTGTCTGCCTCTTCAAACAAACGGAAACACGTGCTGAAGGTCTAGGGGTGCTGCTTGGGTATAAGCTGCTGCCATGTGAAACTTGCATTGTCATTTCTCGACAGCCGTGAAAGCATACTCAACATCGTTGATCTGAAAGGGAGTCACCCTATATCCTTTTTTTCAAATCTCCAATGCATGTCACATCCGACGGTCTATGTATCTGGTAAAAACGGGTTAGCAGATATAAGGCCCAGCTGGCAAAGTACTAATGCATGGGTAGATATACTGTGATTGAAGATGGCGACAATGACAGAATACAACATGACGCACTAAAAGATCAGAAGAGTCACAGTTCCGTCTGTTGGACTGGTGTACGTACGGCAGAACAATTCAGATTCCATTCCAATTTCTAGCTGGTTTTATATACCGGACGGGAGTTTCCGGCCTTCAACAGTCCAGGAGACATTCACGATGAAACTTGAATAGTGGACGACTTCTTCTGTACTGTGAATGGCGTCATGATTGAACAGATGTGTAAACTTAAACGCAACCACAAGGAAAAAATGTGTTTAAAATGTCAGTCGTTTCATCTGCAGACTAAAGTGTGCAAAGAGAAAATCACTTCGTTTTTTCTCATATTGACACATTTATCATATGGCGACTTTCAAGATTTTTTCTGGTGGAGGAACACCCCCAAGTGTCCCTCTGTGCATTAAGGATTTTTTTCTAAACCGACTTTCCGTAAGCCAGCTGAATGGCTTGATTGGCTTCCTCACAAGAAGAATTTCAACGCCTTTATCTCATTTCCAGTGGTAATAGTTACACTTTTTCTGTTTTGTTTGTATATACAGAGACTTTCAAACTTTTGACCACGGTGTCATCTCTCGTTTTCAAAGATAAAATATAGTCTCCTCTTTGTAAAAACTGTTCTCAGTATTCATAGTGATTACCGGACCTCTAGACGCCGGGACAAGTGGTCCGGTTACAGAAGCCCTAGTCACTGTCATTATATATTGCCAGTGTATCAGGGGAGGTTACATAAAAGCGATTTCAGTGATTTTCTCTACAGAGTTACATATCGTCCTAAATTACTATTCTTTTTCTTATGATGGTGTAAAACTTAAATACACTAGTCCAGGAGATTGGTTTGCAACAAATATGCATGCACAAAATTGGAGCACCCGTACATAAATAACACAAACTTATCAGTGTGAAGTCAGAAGTAAATTATACAATATCACATGTACAAACTATAGTTTTAACTCTTCTTTTATCAAAATATCAACAAATCGCTTTAACTTTTATAAAGTTCACTATAATTATATGGAGTTTTTTTTCCTAAGTAGTTATGAGGGTTAATTTTATTCTAAAAGATATGTTGTCCGGGCGCATTCGGAGAAACTTACTTATAATTTTCATGTCTGAACATCAGTGAAAAGGTCTATCTCCTCGTTTTATTTAATAATATAATATTTGCATTTTTGAGGGTGATAGAAAATGTCACCGCGAGATTAATTTATAATACCGACGCCAGCCAGTCTGTATCTATTGTTTCGACAGAACATTTCAACGCCTCTCTTCAGGAAGTTAACATTTTTTTTTGATGTATATACAGGCTTTCAAATTTTGAACACTACGTATCTTCATTTCAAATAAAAAGTATAGTCTACCCAAAAATGTTACAGATATAAAGATTCCTGTACCTCTAGTCGGACGACAATTTGTGTCGACTTTCCTGATAAGACTATTTTTAATAGATTTAGTCGGACGTTACTTGTTTTCTAAATGAATTTATGTGAGTTTTCTTTCTTAGTTAATATCTTCCAAACTTATTTTGTATTTCTTAATATGGTGAAAACTTAAATTTCAATATTTGCAGTAGGGCAAAAAAGATAAAACAATTTGGAAAGTACATAATACATCACACGTGTGAATAGAGTAAATTAATATCACATGGTAGCAAAACTAAGTTAACCTGTTCTTTATCAAATATCAACAATGCGCATTAAATTTAAAAGTTACTAATTATATGGAGTTTTTTCTAAAGTCATGAGGGTAATTTATCTATATAGTTCCATTCAGATAAACTACTTGAAATTATGCAACCTGAAAGTCTATCTTTGAGTTATATATATCAAATATTCAGGTCTTCACGTTGTTTGTCATATCTGATTTACTACGGTTTAAAGACCAGATGCGCTGGACTGAACCATGAGAGCGTTTGACAGAATTGTTAGAAACAATGGTAAAGGAGGCATTGTTTATTTTCGTTATGATATGTTCATTTAAACAAGATGACGAGAAATATGCTTGACTCCATTCATGCAAATAGTGATATATAAGACGTAATACAGCTATTTGCCGTCATAATTGACGTCATAATGTTCTGTCACCGGTTCGCGCATGAACCTTGATTATCTAACAAAATACGCTTGACTACTGACAGAAAAACACGAATTATGTTTTAAATGCGTATAACACAAGAAAGACGCAATAACGCATGAGATCTGAATGTGATATTTGTAAATTTATAAGACACACCGAAGATGTGTGCATGTCGCATCTATTTTGTGGAATTAAAATAATTAAATTTTTCATTTAAAAAAAATGATAAAATATTTTGCGATTATATTTTTGATCCTCAGAACAGTGAATACTATTCTGTGAGTTGTATTCACATGGGCACGAACACTACTCACTAAGTACAGCTCATTAATTTGTAACTCACTGAGTTGTAATGACATGAACACTACTCACTGAGTACTACTCATTGAGTTGTAACTCACAGTAGCGTGAACACTGCTCACTGAGTTGTTCCGACGTGAACACTACCCAGTAAGTAGTAACACATTGACGTGAACCGTGCTCACTGAGTCCTACTCACATTGAGGTGAACATTACTCAGTGAGTAGTACTCACATTGCCGTGAACACAGCTCACTTAGTACTGCTTACACTACAAGGCGAGCAGCGTTCAGCAAGAAGTACTCACCGTGAACAGTATCCACAGAATATTGCTGATTAAGCTATTATAGTCAGTTTGATATGACCACTCAGCATTACGAGTTCTACCCACTGAACATATTTCACCTTAAAAAACGGACTTTCAAATAAAATAAAAAATGATGACCGTGCGACCACATTTACGCATCACAGGGAAGTCCCCTTCTCTATCGAAAAGTGGAGATAATGTTTGTGAACCTACCACATCCCTATTTAAAGGGTTTGGTCATTGCCAATCACTGTTTTGAAAAAGAACCTCTTCGCTTTGTTTAAATATCAGACTTTTTATAAATTCCCGCAGGTATAAAGCGTCAAATATTTTCCGGTTAGAAACGGAAAACGTTTATATGTGTTTGTCAAATATGATGCTGATTAATTTCAAATACTTTTAAAACTGAATTTTTTAAAACTTATAATATCTAAGGTGTCATCAAAAACGTTCTAAAAACGTTCTATAATGCACTGTCAAAATGTGTTTTATTGTATATATTGATATTAATGCGAAAATCTTTGCTTGAGGGCAAATCACAAATCATTTCGTAAGTCAATATAAGTATGTTATATATAAATAAAGTTGTTTATAATGTCTACAACTTTTTCTTTATTATGTAATATCTCAAATGTATTTAAATATTTGGTTTGATTATTTGACCATATTATACAAACGGACGTTAGGGAGATAAAGTTAGAATATTAATATGTCATATAATGTCTGGAATTTGTAAACGAATGGGGAAAAATGATTTATTTATTCAGTATTTTTAAATCTGGCTTCGTGTTCGTACGGAAACGTATATTGACCCCCCCCCCCCCCCCCCCCTTATATTTAAAATATATAAAACGAATGGGAAGGTTTAATCAAGTTATCTGTATTGGTGAATGTGAAAGTAGTCCTTCAAATGATTATGTATATATTTAATATATAAAGTAAGCTGTATTTCTAAATATTTAGCAAATTATCAATAGCTGTTGTTTTAGTTTATATGTAAAGCACTACATAAACGAATTTTTCCGTTAAGTTATTTATTTATTCCGCATAAATAAGTAATCTGATCGAATGACATGTTTTGATAATTATCCTCTACGCGCATTTATCAAAGTGTTATTTAAGTACGAAAAAACTAATATCCTGTTATTAAGATTGTTAAATATCACATGTTTTATGTATAAAAACTATTTGACAACATTTTAAAAGAAGGAACATGAAATGGCAGAAACTAGACACCATAGGTTTCAGAGTAACTCTACGATGTCTGAAAAGTATTTGTAGCGTTTTTCGTGTTGTCATGTTGGCGGGGCAAAAACACGTAAACTCAAAAGTAATGTATTTGTCGTGTTTTCGTGTAGGCGGGGAGAAAACACAAACACTCGACAGATAAGGTATTTGTCATGTTTTCGTGTTGGCGGTGCAAAAAACACGAAAACACGACAAATAAAGGGCGCCAACACGACATATTTATACCCGCCAACACGAAAACTCGACAGATAAATTTGTCGTGTCGGCGCCCTCTAAACGTCGAGTTTTCGCGTAAAATGTGTCGTGTTTTTGCGTTTCCGCCCCGCCGACACGACAACACGAAAACACGACAAATTAAGTTTTTGTCGAGTGTTCGTGTTTTCGCCCCGCCAACACGAAATGGCAGAAATCATCCACCATAGAAACCAATGGCAAAGGGTTTTAGAAGCATTTTCTTTCTTTTCGAACGAAGAATTCAGAATTTATTTATATTCACTAAAGCTGCATTAGGAGATCTGAGATTTAAAAAAATACAATAGTATGTCTGATGTCAGCTATCGTTTTAAGAATACAAAGTGTATGTATAACAGACCCGGTTCAAGAAATATTTCATTTGGGTGCGGTGAGCCATCTTCCATCTTGACTGCTGGAAAACGCGCGCGCTGGTGACGTAATTTTGTAATTATAAACGAATACTTAACAGATGTTTATTTACGGAGATAAAAATCATCTTTAAAGAAGGGGTTATTTGTCTTCATAAAACGTAACTTCTTTCATTTGAGATTACAAACATACGTCAATATATACATCTGTTACATACATACTTCTGTTTATAAACATAAACATGTTCGGTCAAAACATTTTACATGATTTTATAAGAATAATTTGTGGTAAAAGTTATAGCATATATTTAGTTTCATATCTTAGAAATTAGATATTTCATTAATATTCAAGATATATGATGCATATATAAGGGGGGTCAATATACGTTTCCGTACAATATAAACCGTGTATTTCCCAGTTTATTAAAAAACATCATGTGTACACAGTACAGGTACCGCACAGTATTATACCGTTTTGAAAAAAATAACATAAGTTTAAGTACGAGTATATATATACCTCATTGCTCCAGTAAGAGGCTTTGATTGCTGGACAACAGTCTCGTTATTCTTATTTTTGTAGTAAATTCAGTTTATTCAGAAATAGAAAGCCGCCTAATGCCAAAAAAACAGATATCATTAATGCAGTAAAAGTAAATGTATATTAAGAATGTTAAAGTCTCCTAGACCAAGGAGAGCTGAAGTGAATCAAAGTTTGCTGGAGTGAAGTGCACCTGGAAATGTGCTTTGCGTGAAATCCGTGCTCAGTATAGCGAACTTTTTGCACGGATCTCACGAGATAAAGGTTACTTGTATTTTTCCGATAAATTGGTCGTTTTAACCATATGAAGAACAAAAAAATACAGATAAATTTATAAATGCTTTGAGTTGGCTGTGGTCTGAGGAACCGGTATGATTGATTTTTAGAATAATCTTCAAGGGCATGAAAGAAACTAGAATGTGTCTGTAGGACACAGGGTGTGCCCCCCACTGGTACATTTGTCACAAATAAGGGACAATAATTCAAATGTTTGCAATCTTAATGGGGTATAGCCTCAACAAACATTTTATGAAAAGGATTCATTATTCTAGACCCTATACTTTTTGAGCTATGAGCATCACAAAAAAAATCCACTATTTTGGCTATTTCAAGGGCCATAACTCTGTAATAAGAGCTTAGATTCTCAAGAAGAATGCCAAGTGTGCCAGGTCACATCACGTTGAAGTCTCCAGCAAGGTTTCCTGAATTTACATTTAATATTTTTTCAGCTAGGCACATAATTAGGTGAAAAAGTACATTTTTTTACTATTTCAGGGGCCATAACTTTAAAAATTGGAGGTGGAGCCAGCCAAAAAGCTGTGCAAGTTTATATCTTGATAAAGACTTATGCAAGTTTTCAACCATTTATATTAAATACTTTATGAGCTAGATGCGTCACAAGGTGAAAATGTACATTTTTGACTATTTCAGGGGCCATAACTTTAAAAATAGGGGGCGGACCCAATGAAAAATAGGAGGTGCGCAAGTTCATATCATGATTAAGACTCATGCAAGGTTTCATGAATCTATATCAAATACTTTTTGAGTTTAGAGGCATGTCACAAGGTGAAAATGTGCATTTTTGACTATTTCAGGGGCCATAACTCTGAAAATAAGGGGCGGAGCCAGACGAAAAATAGGAGGTGCGCAAGTTCATATCATGATTAAGATTCCTGTAAGGTTTCATGAATCTATATCAAATACATTTTGAGCTAGGCATGTCACAAGGTGAAAATGTGCATTTTTGACTATTTCAGGGGCCATAACTCTGAAAATAGGGGGCGGAGCCAACGAAAAATAGGAGGTGCGCAAGTTCATATCATGATTAAGACTCATGCAAGGTTTCATGAATCTATGTCAAATACTTTTTGAGCTAGGCGTGTCACAAGGAAAAAATGTGCATTTTTGACTATTTCAGGGGCCATAACTCTGAAAATAGGGGGCGGAGCCAGACGAAAAATAGGAGGTGCGCAAGTTCATATCATGATAAAGACTCGGGCAAGGTTTCATCAATTTATATCAAATACTTTCGAGCTATGAGCGTCACGAACTTCGGACGGACGGACAGACGGACGGACGGACAAGACCAACTCTATATGCCCCCACCACTCATTGGGGTAGGGGGGGGGGCATTTTGCTTTAGTAAATACTGCTCATTTCTCCACGGACGACTCATGTTTCTTGCATGCCGGACAGGATTTTCGCGTGCTTTCCGGTGCTAGAAAAAACTCATCTCATTGCCAGGGGTGCAAGATGACTCACCTGCTATAAATGAATGAATGCTCCTTCGTTTTTCATTATATCTTCTACAAATTGAAGAATAAGGCATGCAAGAAAACGAATCAATCACTGGCAGCGGGTAAAGATGGGAATATCCGGCACTCGGGTAACTCGTTACCGCCTAAACAGTTACCCTCATGCCGGATATTTCCATCTTTACCCTCAACCATGGAATTACAAAAGTTGAACGTTGAATCCGTATACGCTGTTGTAGTTTCTCTGGGTAAGTAACCTGTTTTCATATTAAAATTATTGCACAATCACATGATCTCTCTTTTTTTTACAAACTCTATCTAGATATTCCGTTACATAAAATTTAAATGCTAAAGCCATTTGGATTTTTGCAGATTCACGATAAAATGTATCATTTTCAATGTAAATTAAAATCCTTTTAACCGTCGATGAGCTGGAAGATGCTGTATAATGCTGTTAAGATACTAAAGAAAAACAGTATTATACAGATTGCAACCATGGAAAGCCAGAGCGCACTAAGTACCAATTATTAAATGCGATATTCGACGGACTAATGATGGATGTTAAATACTTAGTGCTTGTGTTTATTTGATCAAGAGTATCATAGTGCTCCACAAATGGATGGACACATTATTTACACGTTTTTGTCCCCTTTTCTCCTTGCCTGTTGAAAGTGTATCTTATAACAAATTTCTATGGCTTCAGACACTACTGCATGCACATGCCATTAAAAGGGTCATGAAATTGGCCTTAATTTTTTCAAACGTTTTAACAGAGTTTTAACAGGTCACCATTAAAATTCACCCATTAGTTCTTACTATTTAATGGGGTTTTCATGACCATAGTTTTAATGCCATACATTAAAAAGCCATGAAATATGTATATTAAAACCCTGGTAAAATATACCTTGTTAAAATGACTTTGATGGCCATGAAAAGCTGCTTAAAATAAACCATTAAAGTAAGTTAACAGGCTCCTTAAAACTCCGTGAAATATTTTAATTGGCATGAAATTAATGCGCCATTAAAAAAATACCCCTTAATTCCCCATTAATTAGTATGAACTAATGGGGCCATTAATTCTTTTAATACCATGTTAATGCCCGTTAATTATTGAAAAATTTATTAATGGTCTCATTAAATATGCCAGATTCAATCTTAATGGGTTCGTAATATTTTAATGGTATATCAAATTAAGAGCCATGAAAATTTGCCATAAGAATTAGACATCTTAAGATAATCAACTTCATATTTATTTTTGCCGTATTGATTTAAACTACATATTACTACACGTGTAATAGTATCTATACATATGTACTGTTTTGTAAAATGCTAGAAGAATATTTGTTTCTTCTTTTTTCTCTCATTATATTGTAATGTAAACACATGTAACAGCCTCGTACATATTGTCATATTGTATCCTTATTCTGTCATATGTTCATATGAAATGAGAAAAAAATGGATATTGTATTGTATTGTTTTGTACAGAGAAAGGTTTAATAGATCAAGTGACCATGTGGGTAGTTTTAACTATTCAACATTATAATATTGACCAACATTCTGACCAAGTTTTTGTTGGTACAGACATTGGGCATCAGGTGTATTCAAAAAGCAACTGTTGATGACAATGTCAGCGCACAATGGGCAATTACAACTTAGCTCTACTTCAGTACTTTGTGCTCAGGTGCATGCACTTAAACAGCTAAGAGCAAATGTTTGAGGGATTACATCACAAGTTCCCCCCTCCCCAATCAAGCATACCACACTCTTTGATTCATCAGAACAAAGAAGCGATTGATCTGACAATGCCCCAAATGAATTTAAGTCAGACTGTAAATCTTCACAATCATGTGTACTGTTCACTTCTCTATAAACCTTAGTTTCTACTCAAGGATTGGAAAATTAATTTGAAAATCTAAACTGGTCTGAGCACATTTTATAATGTAAGTTCCTTACCCCACCCTTTTTCTTATACAAATGCTAATTATTTGGACAGGAAAAACAAAAAACAGAAAAGTGGCATGCATCAATACATATTTACCTTTACCAAAATAATGTAGATTGATGTTATCAAAAAAATTAATATGTTTTCATCCGACTTTCATTGAAATAAATCCGATTTTTTGTAGGAACACAATTTGGCAAACATTTGAAAAACAATGGCGTAACTGCATCAAGGGGAAATAACTTTAATGCAACTAAATATAACATCATGATATATTATAGATAATGTGTGCATAGTATGTATTTATTGTGATTAAAGTCCATTTTAGAACAATATGGGACTGGAATTATACGCATTCAATGGGAGTGCAAGCCAAAAAAGAAAAAAAAAAAGAAAAACAAAAAGAAAATATACGAATCACATTTTACAGAATGAAGGATTTAATGGGCATCACATTGCTGTTAAGGGCCATTAAGTTTACTCTTAAATGAAATCGTACAGAACCTGAACATTTAATGGGCATAAAATCAATTTTAAGGGCCATGAATAATCCTGTTAAATTCAAAATATACAGAATTTCACTATCTTTTCAAAGCCATTAACTTTTTAAGCTACCAAACTTAATTTTTAATTGCATGATTCATGGTAAAAATGGGTGTTTTAATGGTATTTTAACATGTAAACCATTAATATTGTGAAACCTGTTAAATAAAGTGATGCAAGAATGAATGGGGTTAATTAACGGTTTTTCCTATTTTAATGGGTATTTTACAGGGTTTAAAACCATGTTTAATGGTATGTGCATCCAGTAGTGAGATATAATATGAGATTACATTCATTTACTTTGATTGAAAAATTTACATCATTAATTCATAGCATTTTAGCATTATACTTTTTTTAACCGATGCGCCATGCTAATTGTCAAATGCTAAATGCCAAACAGTCAGTGCAAAAATGCTATTTGCCAAATATTGACTGTAAAAGGGAAATTCTTTAATGATAAATACAAATTTGTAATTGAGAAATGTTAAATTATTTCTGCTAAATGCTTATTGCTGAGTGCTTTATTCAAATATTAAGCTAAATATACCAGTCGCAACCCTATCTTTATTAGAATGGTACCTTTCTCAAGCCACACAATTTCAGCTGTTATGCTATATTTTGCGTTGTGAGTTATATGTAATAAGTATTACTTTATATATGAAGACATTTTGCCGACCCAAGGTCTAAAAAACTTGTTTCGACCTCAGTCCCCTGTGTCTCAAATACTGTAGTTACCTTCATACGCATGGTACTTTTGTCAAGCCAATGTGCCATCATTTCAGCTGATATGGTACATTTTGCATTTTGAGTTATATGTTGCATGTACTACTTTATGTATGAAGAGATTTTGCCGACCCAAGGTTTTAAAATTTGATATGACCTCGGTCCCCTGTGACTCACATACTGTAGTTATCTTTATAAGCATGGTGCCATTGGCAAGCCAATGTGCCTACTTTAAATTGATATGCTACATTATGCATTGTGAGATATACGTTACAAATGTTACCACATGTAGGAAGAGATTTTGCCGACCGAAGGTCTTGAAATTTGATATGACCTCGGTCCCCTGTGACTCACATACTGTAGTTATTTTTATAAGCATGGTGCCATTGGCAAGCCAATATACCACATTTTAAATTGATATGCTATATTTTGCATTGTGGGTTATATGTTACAAATGTTACCACATGTAGGAAGAGATTTTGTCGACCAAAGTTCATGAATGTTCATTCAACCTTGGTCCAGTGTGGCTCTCATATATGAAGATTACCTTTATGGCCATAGTGCCACTGTCAGGAAAATGCCCCAGACTTGAAGCTGATATGCTACATTTTGCATTGTGAGTGATATATTACAAATACTACTACATGTGTAAGAGATTTTGCTAACCCGAGGTCATGAAAGTTATTCCAACCGATGTGAGTCTGAACCAGTAGATGTTTCATCTGCAGTCTCATTGTGAAGTCAGTGCTCACACTTTAATTTGATCTGCTTCATTTTTGTATTGTGAATTATATGACACAAATACTATCACGAGCATGAAGACATTTTATTGATCCGAGGTCTTGAAAATCGATTCGACCTCAGTCCGATGTGACTCGCATTATTTAGCTATAAAGATGAGCATGATGTCATTGTCAAAGTCCCATACTTTGTAGATTTGCGTCATATGCATTGTGAATTATACGTTACAAATACAACTACTTATATGAAAACGATTTACTAAAGTCGATTCGACCTCGGTCCAATGTGGCTCATTGTTAAGAAAATGCCCTAGACATAAAGCAAAATACATGTACGCTACATCTTGCATCGTAAGTAATGAGTTACTACTACATGTATACGAGACTTTGCCATCCCAGAGTCATGATACTTATTCTGACCTCGGATCAGTGTGACACACACAGGAGTTATTGTCATTAGCACAGTACCGAATTGATCAAAGCTTAAATTTGTTAACATCTGAGACGTCAATAAAAAAATAAACTTTTTTAAACAGTCTGTGCCCACGTCTCTTTGTCACTGAAGTTGCTGTTTTAAATGATATACGGGAAATCATTACGAAACTATTACGCAACTGACATTATAAAACACATCTCATCTTGGTGATCAAGACCATAACATTTAACTTGTTTGTAACTCCAAGGATGCCACCTAATTATACCGGATCGTAAAAGTTACTGAAGCATCTCCGGCCCTTCGGTCATCAGTGCCATAATTAGTACGCACTCAGATTAATATATCACGTGGCGGGGCTGTTTGTAAATCAAAAATAAACATATCACACGATATCTAAAATTTTAAATCAAATCGCTAAGAATATCTGTCCATTTCGTTTTAAAACGATATTCATATGGAAATAAAAAATAAACTAAATTCGTAATTGCTGTAAAAATATCGTGTGTGTAATTCCAGTTACTCACGCAGCGCAGAAATAAATTCCAAACATTTCACAAGTCTTGTTTCGACATGCGCAGAGTATGGGCAAGATAGGATGCCAATGTACGCTCATGCATACAGTTCCCTTATGACACTGAAAAACTAATTTGGCAAAAAAGGAATACACTCAACGAGAATTTAGTGTTATGACATATTGAATGTTTGAAACTTAAAGATTATTGCAACTAGTCTTAAAATTGTTGAGTTCCGTTCGCATCGCTCACCTTTACGCTCAGATAAAGACCTCATATACGAACAAAACTGTCGGCAAAATATGTACTGAGAGAATAAATACTAAAGCAGATCCGTAGGTTTTAAGGCCTCGGTAGCCTGGTGGTAGAGTGTCCGTTTCGAGTGCGGGGGATTTGGTTTAGATCCCTGGCCGCGCCATACCAAAGACGTAAAAATAGTATAAGTAGCTTTCACGCTTGGCGCTCAGCATTAAGAGGATAGTGCTAGGACTGGTCAACTCGGTGTCAGTATAATGTGACTGGGTGGGGTATCATATCACGTGTCTACGGCGTGATATGCCAGTGAGGCAGCACTACAAAGTGATTTCAGTGAAAGAAACAAGAAATATCTTTAAAAATGATGGTCGACGAATTGTAATAAGGAAAGAAGTTTATGAATTTTTCATCTAACATTTATCTTTCATCTAACATTTTTCAAATTGCAAAACTAAACACCGCACTTTAACAATTTAAATGGTTTTCTTTTAATTTTTCGCAAAGGTTTCGTAGGGTTGCAATTTTGTTTCGTTTATCCTTAGACGAATAATTACAGCAGTAGTTTGATGAAGATTCCTGAAGCGGTTCATGAGAAGAGGTCATTAAACGTGTTTATATTTTTAGCTAAATTGGTCCCTATCCCCATTTATAACAAAATAGCTGGAGACCTTACGATATTGTTACACATCGAGTTTGATAAAAATCCATTACATTTTAGTGGTTAATGCGAAGAAAGGCACATCTACTTTTAGCTATAGTGGTCCCTAATAGGACCCATGTTCCTATATAAATAAATTTGGAAGAGGATCTTATAATGATGCTCCAGACCAAGTATGACAAAGATCCACCAAGCTGTTCATGAGACGCTGTATAAAGGCATTTCTAGTTTTAGCTCTAGCAGCCCCTAAAAAGGGTCAAATGTGCCAGCTGAACAAAGTTGGCTGCGGGCCTAATAAAGATGCTACAAATCAAGTTTGATTAGAATACATGAGAAAAAATCAATTAAAGGATATTTTTATTTATCATTTTTATTTATTTCTAAAATAGGCCAACTGATCCCGCTTAAATAACAAATGCATATTCGCTATTCATGAATCTTTGGACAATGACGTCACACCTATAAAAAAGTGAAGGTCAAGCAAAACATACAATTGTAATTATTTCAATATTTCTGTTTCATAAGCAAAGTTTGACCGTAGTCATATCACATAGATAAACTGTATGCAGCGTACCTTCATTTCAGTGTAATAAGATTCAGTCATTATATAGCATATATATAATAAAACAAATTTCAACTGAGTTCAATATTTGCATACCATACTAAAGAAAAATATTCATATGTAATAAATTAGTTAAATAATTTATAGCAAATATATCAAAGCAAACAAGTACTCATTTTAATATGCAATCTGAATAAGTCACAAAAGCAAGAAACCTTTTCATATACAGACGACAATTGTAACAAGGAAAATCTTTTAAAAAGCACTTCTCTACATAAAAGACTCTTATCACACCCTTATTCATGTGATACGCAGACCGTATTCAGCTCCTTCTTTAATTTGATATATGTTGGTATTTGAACAGGCTTTTATCATATTTATTAAACTTACTTATCATTTTGAGATATATCAATATTCTTGCTAAATATACTGAGCCAAAGTTAGCTTTAAAACTGTGAACAGCGTCGTTTAGGATAAACGCTTTGTCTACATTTCACTCAGCGTAGCACAATCAACAGAGTGAAAGAAATTGACACTCTCGTCCAATCAGGCAGAGTGTTGCATAAATCTTCCATTTTGATAAATTATCTATAATGCGTTATCAAGTAGTTTGATTTGCAAACTGAAGTCACGTGGCATAGGTAACGAAAACGAATTTAGACGGCGTTCGCCGAATAAGACAACACTGTGTATGAGAAATATATTTTATTTGAAAATTATAGTACTTAAAATCAAATTTTTTGTACAAATCAGATCTGGGCCAGCCCAGAAATTTACAAGGATAGTTTAAAAAACGAGATAAGAAATCATAAAAACAGTGTGTGAATATATGAACACAACCAACTTATACTAAATGCACTAAAGAAGAACAGATAACAAAACAAACTTAAGCAATAATCACGGATTACAATTTTCATACATCACCGTATTACTGTATTTCATAAGTGAATAAAAAAATGAAATCAATACATTTTGAATTTAGAATCTGAATGAAAAGATAAAACATTTGAAAATGGAAAGTATTTGAATGCATATTATCATTTCTTATTTCACATCCAAAATTGAGACGTCAAAAACAAGGTCCTATGTCACTTTAACGTATCTTTTCATAATGAATATCAATACAGCAGTAACGTCACAGTAAACTTTACCATTGAATTGTCATGGGAGCCAACTAAAGTCATTACATAAATTTGGTTTTACACTTGTGTAATATATGTAAAATTTGACATTAACGTCGTTTCAAGCATAGGATAATTATTATGTTGATTGAATTTACTTGGTCTGTAAAAGGTAGAGAAAGAAAAAAAAGTTTTTGCAGGAATAACTTACATGTAATAGAAATAATATTACATTTGTGTCTTTCCACATTAGATTTATTAGACTCATTGGATAAAAATGATAAAATACTCAGGAGAGCCTTTATTCAACTACATGTAGTTTAATAATTTCAAAATGAAAAAAAAAAAGACACTAATGTATATAAAGGGAAGATAATCCGTATAATTTACTTCATATTTATATACGAAGAGTTATTACACATTACGTTACATATTTACATATCAATTTCACAGAAAGTTTGATATATAAAAAATATGATAAAAACGTGTTCTAAAATTTAGTTCCTTAAGACACTGGAGGGGGTGGGTATGCGATGTCACCTGTATTTTGCGCATGTGATGTCATTTGCGTCTGCGGTGGCGGCTGGAATGCGTTGTTGCCTCCAGAATACACGTTAGACCCTGGCATAGGTGAACCAGGGTACGGGGGAGGGGCTGGATACGATGGATTTGGGTTGTATGCTGGAGCTGGGGTGTAGGTTTGGCTGTACGGCGGCGGCGGGGGTAAATACGTATTGGCCGACATATTTGTGTACATGGCGTTTTGGTCTGAAAAAGAAAAGTAGTGAGAAATGAAAACAATACACCCATTTTATGCTAGAAAGAACTTCATAGAGAGAAAGGCATTAATTTCAAAATGACAACACGTTTTTGTGTGCATTGTCAACTTTCTTTAAAATGAAGAGGTGTTCATGTTTTACTTTCTAATCAGAAATTATAAACAAATAAAACCAAATTTTTTAGCAGTAACTGAAACTGTATAAATAAAACACTCATTTCCAAACACCAGGCCCGGATCCAGAAATTTTGTCTGGGAAGGGGATGGGGCACCAGTTTAGAATGAAAATCACTTCCCCCGATGCGCATAGCACCGAGAGCGGGTAGGCACATGGGGAAGTGGGAGCCAGTCTGCCCATTTTAGTAGGGTCAGGAGAGTCTCCCCCTGCCCCGCTTTGAATTTTTTAAATACAGGTATGAAATGGTGGCCTCTGGTACATTTTTAGGTCTAAAATGTTTAGGAAATGGAGGGATTACCTACCCCTGGAAAATTTGAAAAATAGGTGTGAAATGGTAGCCTCTGGTGCGTTTCTGGATCCACATTTTGAGAAAATATTATTCCTTTGCCAATACAGTTGGGTGCATAGTTATACGTTCAGCGATATAACCTGTCTACGAGGAATAACATTGCAAGAATGAATGTCCTCGAGTGGCGTATGACTGATTCGAAGTGTTTAAATTAATTAAAACAAACCTCTGTAATTTGAAATTTCAATTCTGAAATGTCTGATATGAAAGATATCAGCAATATAAAAGATGACCTCGTGACGTCACATTCAGCGTGTATTATTTAAACTAATAAACATGCTTAACATTAAAGGAGACATGAGTCTACAACTAGTGTGTTTCAACACGAAAATAACAAAACCTGTATTGTTCTAGATCTTTTTTTCGGCTATGAAGTCGAATCACGCGAACTTTATAATGAAAAATACGGTGTTTTGTTATGCCTGTAGCTTTTAAAAATGTATATATATATAGCTGTGAGCCATTATGTAGTGCCACACAGCACACAGACACTGTCAACCTGCATGTAATAGGGAAGTAAAAATTATGATCTATATTTACATAATTCTAATTTGTTGGTTCTTTATTCACATTATAAGGTTGGATTCGTACGAATGATTCAAAGCCAGATAGTCCCTGTACATACGCCTTCTTGTATTTCATTTATCATCGAAATGAACATGAGAAAATGAGTAGAAAATTACAAACAAAACAAGGCTTCCCTTACTATTGTAATTTGGCTGTCTTCGAGTATTTCTGTTGTTACTCTGGAAAGAGGTGTGTTGGTTATTTGACATCTGCACGTGCACAGTTGGCGCCTTCTTAGCGTTCATTTTTTGGCATACAAGGAATATTATTGTGCCGACAATCGCAATAAAAACTATACAACCGACCACGACGCCTGCAATCCATCCCCAGTCGCTGTAATAAATAGGAAAAAAACAACAAATCGTTATGCTTGAAACAATGACTCCTTATACACACTGCCGGGCTATAGTTTGTGATATTGACATGGCTATAGTTCAAACACTAAATTTTGCTGGCCTGAAGTCAAAACTTGAAGTTTATTTTTGATGTCATGTAACAAAAAGCGTAATGAATGGCTTGACCGTTAATAGTCCCTGGAACATCGGGCAATAGTTTCTTTCGGGAAGTGGGCAATAGTTTTGACTATTGACTGGCAAGCTTTTCAATAAATGTATATTGATTCAACATATCTTAATTACTAAACCAATTATTCTAAAAGTGCTACATTGTATGTCAGTATATGATTCAATTTTTATAAGATATCACGCTTTTAAAAAGACTGTTAACAAACAAAATATTGTTATTAGTCCAGAAAAAAGGGGAAAAAATGCCATAATCTTGTCCGGTATTGGACCATAAATGCAAAAAAGAGGTGGATTTTTGTGATATCTTTAACAAATCAGTCCTACGGCCACACCAGGGACACTTTATTGATGAAAACATTGTAATTTGAGACTCATGCGTAAACTTTTAAATACCGGTGTCTTTATCAAAATCAATCAATATTCTGTAAATATATTAAAGGGAAATACACCGTCGATCGAATTTTGAATAAATATTTGCAGTTTATTATATTACAACGTATAACTGTAATTTTACATCGGATTACATGTATTATCAGAGGGGTTGCCTGGCTCAAATTTAAAACTTTCAGTATCATTTGTTTCGTTTTTTCTTTGTTTACTTGGGTTTAACGTCATCCAATACAGGTATAGATTAAATAAGCCGCGCCATGAGAAAACCAACATAGTGGATTTGCGACCAGCATGGATCCAGACCAGACTGCGCATCCGCGCAGTCTGGTTAGGATCCATGCTGTCCGCCAACAGTTTCTCTAATTCCAATAGGTTTTGAAAGCGACCAGCATGGATCCAGACCAGACTGCGCGGATGCGCAGGCTGGTCTGGATCCATGCTGGTCGCAAAGCCACTATGTTGGTTTTCTCATGGCACGGCTCAAATGGCGACTTTCCAGCCATTTATGGTGAAGGAAGACCCCAGGGACCCTTCGTAGTATTATTTCAGGCACGGTAGGACACCTTGGTAGAACCACCAACCTTCACAAACCGGCTGAATGGCTCATGAGAAAGAATTTTACACTCAAAGCGAGGCTTTGAACCCAAAGCGTTGAGGGCACGTGTTTCAAAATCAGCGGTCTTAATCACTCGGCCACGGAGGTCCCTGTTTTATACGATTTTACTACAGCCCGAGCAAACAGTCAGTCTGCTTGCTAAGTGATGGAGTACCAATCTTCAGAATTTACATTTTTCACAAGCCAACAAGGAGTAAATGTTCTAGGTCATTCGGAAATATATAATATCATCTTTTTTAAGAATATCATATTAGGTTTCATGTCATGAAAATGTATGTTTTTCAAATACAAAGGAAAACAAAACTTAACAGCTTGTGTGGAAAAGGTAAATTTTATATTAAATTAAAACTAAAATCAAGAGACATTTTGAGGTAAAGATCTCTGTGTAGATGTTTTGTGTGTAGCATTTCTTTGTTGAGATAAAACATATCAATTAGATGGTTCGTGATATTTGTTTGCTGAACTGTTTTGGCTGTTAATTTGTATATGTATATGCATTTATCTGTAATGCTGATGCCCTTAAAGGGCCAAGATTTGAAATAAAACTTGAAAAAACTTGAAAACTTGTATTATTGAGGTCATTAGGTATTTCTTAAAACACTACAGGGTTTTCCTTAACAACAACCTTTCAAAGTCGTTTCTTTCTAAGCATATATTTTAACTATTTTCCAGAAAAAAAGATCCTTGTTTGAGTAAGGTACTCAAAATCTAACAAATGATGCTATAACACGTTATGCACCGGTAAGCCAGACAGGAGTACGGCTTCGTATTTTCAGGACGATGTTGCTCATTGCAGACCTTCTGCGCATGTCCGGAAGTAGCGCACGGCAAATATATATATACACAATCTATTGCATGTCCGTTCGCATTTACTTTTTTGTATAATATGTATAAAAACTGACTTAAGGTTAGGGTTAGTATTACCATGGTTGCAAAATATATACATTAAAGATGCTGATTATTCATATCACTTTTATCCGGTATATACCGGAGTCTGTAATTTATCACAGGCGCTCCAGGTATGCAGTGAGTCACAGACATTACAGGAGATGGCCTGCCTATACCAGTTGCCTTGTCGCTCTTTTCAAACAAACATGCCGTTTAGAAATACTGTACATAAGTTTTTCACAATATAATCTAGCCCTCAGGCCAGTGCTGCAAGATTCCTTACCAACAACAACCGTTTTATTCCTTTGTATATAGTAGATACAGTCCTATCATCTCCGATTAAATGTCACTACTACATAACTTGATTATAAAGGCCACTATTTTCTCTTCCTGTCTGATCATAGTGTAAATTTACCTGCGCTGAGAGACCACCAGTCAACAAAGACCAACATATTTTCATTTCCCAGTATGGTCCTAATATTCAGGTTTGACTGTACATTCAATAGCTGAATAGTGTTGTAAGACAACCTACCTACAACAGCTGTCGTCCTCTGTAGAGCAACAATATCCTGAACAATAATCTGTTTGTCCAGTGTCGTAATTGGTACAGTATTCTCCCGCCTCTACAACCAGTGCTGCAAGATTAAAATCAAAGACTAAATTATAATTCTTAAAGTCTCACAAAGCGTTTGAAAAATGATTAAAATTGCTGTATAAAAGAGTTAGGTAATGAAAAGGATACTAATGATGCTATTAAATCAATATTTATCTGCAAAGATATTTTATGTTCATATTTGTGGAACTCGGTGAACAATCTAGTTATTAAAAATAGTCATTTTTATATTCCTGCATAAATTTTTTTGCAACTTTTTGGCACGCACAAACGAGGTGAAAAGCGTGTATATATAGGAGATTCTCATGAGTGCGCATGTTTATGGGCCCACGTATCACTGTAAGTTGACTTCCGATAAGAATATAGTTCCTGATTTCAAATGATGGGTAAATAGAAAAAAAAATCGTGTATTTACTCTACTCCAGTTAACGTATTTGACTTAGTAAATGAGAACTTTTACGTAAATTATCCCGTATAATAGTTATGATGCTTTTCATTTGCATAATTTTATGCTTGATAATAGAATTTAAAACACCACGTGACAGCCCATTGATACACAAAATAATGACAATATTATAACAGTTTCAAACATATACAAAATAGATTTGGTGTCAAGGTAAAATTTCCCAAAAAATCATTCGCCACATTTTTGCTCAGAACTTATCACAACCTCCCAACATAAAACGTGTCATTCAGTATTCAACATTTATGCAGTTCGGAAAATAATAAAGTTATACATTTGAGACTGACAAACTTTTATCCGAAGTATTTAAACTCGAATCAGAAAAATGTATCTTTTATTGAATGAACTTAGCCTTGGATAAGACAACTCTAACTTTTAATTGAAGGAATAAGGCCTCGGATAACACATTTGTAGCTTTTAATTGAAAGAATAAAGCCTTGAATAACACAACTGTAACTTTTAACTGCAGGAATAATGCCTCGAATAACGCAGATGTAGCTTTAAGTTGAAGGAATAAAGCCTCAATAAGACAATTTAAACATTGAATTGAAGGAATAAAGCATCGAATAAGACTATTGTTACTTTTAACTGAAGGAATAAGGCCTATAATAAGACAACTGTGGCTTTTAATTGAAGAAATACAACCTCGAATAAGACAAGTGTAGCTTTTAAATGAGAACACAACGCTTCGAATAAGGCACTATATAGTAGCTTTATAATGGAAGGAATAAAGCATCAAATAAGACATCTGTAACTTTAACTACAGGAATAAGGCCTAGAACAATACAATTGTAATCTTTAATTGAAGGTATAAAGCCTCGAGTAAGACAACTGTACGCAATTTACCACCAAGCTTTACACCAAAATAGTTACCGACCATTTGGAAATATACAGATCTGTCTATAGATATAATCAATTTTGTACAATGACAAAAAATCTAACAAAAGGTCCTGTTCACACCTTTATATTACCGATTAGATCTTACCATTTTACTCCTGTAGCTATTTCGAGACGTTAAAAAATTTAGACGCCATAGCCATTGATTAATAGAATGTGTTCCGCAATTAAACGAAGAAGTGTTTAGAAATAAGAAAAGTACGTTTCTGAAACACTTCAAAATATTTGAAAGCACGTTCATTTAAATTTCAAATATGATTAAGGATATTTTGAAACAACTTTATTGGTAGATTAAATGTTCTTTTTCATTTTGATTTATGAACCTCAGATGAAAAGTGCCTGAAAATTTCTATCAACAAAACAACGGAATGAAAGTCCGTCCCCAAAAGCGAGAAAAAGATTCACAAACTTGAACTGTCAACCCGTTTACGCCTTCAATTAAAGGCAACACATCCTTTAAATACAACGAATAAAATAGAAAGAGCAAAACAATTCTTAGACTAACAGTAAAATAATATAACCGTATTATACCTAGAATTAGAAATATTCCAGTTCGTATAGAAATACACGTAAAACTTTTCATTTTCTTCTTTGATATCTTTAAACAGTTTTATTCTATTGTTTTAAATCCATTGTGTAAATAACTTCAGTAATATGTCGCTATTGCTATTTCACTCTATCAGAACAGGGACTTTTGATATGATATAAAGTTTCCGTTATTTTATAAATAAATTAAAATATCACGATCGAATCTATAGAATTGTGACTTTCTCAAGTTTAAAGTAAAAATTAAGACCATGAATGTATATTGATTGAAGTATTTTAAACTAGACCAAATTTTAATCGATATTGGTAAGGTCAATTTTAATATGGTAAGTGGTATTATAGGTGTGTATGTATGCATATCTTTTAACTCAATACTAACTTACAACAAAAATTTGCCCTGGATCAAAAATTTAACTTAAGAAAACAGTCGGTTCAGCAAGGTTGTAAGTAAAAGCATTCATATTATATGCTGATGTAATTTTGATAAGTCATAGGTACAGAGATACATTATTTTTATTAAATGTATAAAGAGCAGAACATAGTTACACATAGAATACGTGTTACAGTATAATATTCACTTATATTTTAAGACTGTCAAATTAAACGTTAGTTTGAAAAGTATGAAATGACAAAACAATGTAATGGCCAATCAATGTCACTTATTGTTCAATTAAACTTCTTAAAAGATACATTATTCATATTTGAATAATCTCGAACAATGGTCGAAAATACTAGACAATTATTTTTTTTTATAAATTTACATTAACTATATGTATTGGATAGAAAGAAAAAACTTTTATTTTCATATAAACAACATTGGAGTAATAATACCAAGAGTTGCCCTTACCGCGAGATTGCACCGTGATCTTACGTCATTAACGAACAAAATGGCGTCGTGCGAAAAATATCTTCCAAAACTGGAGACCAAGATTTCAAATTGAATTTTTAAATACTAGATAAAGCTAATTATTCTGACGGTAAAGACAAAAACTGAATCGACACGGCTATACGAGTTTTTATTTAATGATATTTTAGATAAAAAGCTGGAACTGAATTTTTAATAGGAAGGCTCATACTAAACATTCTAACATTGAGATTAGAGTCCCGTTTATGGGTGTATTCCATTTGGCAGGCTAAGGAACCAGTGAAACTTCTGTAATTGAAGCATCTTCTGTATGTTGCACTTTCCTCCAACTTCAAAGTTACTAACAGTCTTCTGGAGGAGTTGCTTATATGTGTTTCCGGATTCGGTTATAAATGAGCTTACAAACAAAACCATCAAGCCAATAGGTGAGCCACGGTAGTCCTGTATTTATTGTCGCACTGTATGGCTATTTTATGTATTGCGCAATGTCCAAGTTGTCAGATCACAGACTGTGTCGAATTCGTATGGAAATAGAGAAAACATAACATGCAAAAAATGACATTAAATAAACAGGTTCAATATAAAACTAGAAGGTTGGGGGTTTTTTTATTTAAAAAAGGAAAAGAAACACATGGTTCTCTATGCACTAAACTTGAATAAAAGGACCATAACGTTGAAGAATCATGCACGCATAAAAATTACTGACTTACTTATTACTTACTGAAGTTACTTCTTTTGACTTCATCTCGGACGGGAACGAAATCCTGACGCACACACGCACACAAAACACACACACGCACACACACACACATGTATCTTAAGACTTTTGAAGTCTGTAGGATCTTATAATCTTTATCGCTTGAAATCCAAAACAGCAATGCTCAGCACTTTGGATCTGAGTAAGTATTTTTCCAGCTGGACAAGGGAATAAATCAAATGCATCTTATTGTACATTTGAAAGATTTGTTTCCCTTGAAAGATATCCAATGGCCATCTTTCACTAAACTATTTTATCTTTAGATTTTTACTTCAAATATATACAATCCTTATCAAATGTATTTAACTAAGTGAAACCTAATGCATAGTTCTGTTTATCACATAAGCTTGTTAATCTTATCTTAATATACAATATATGAAATAATTGTTCAAGTTTTTGAATATGAAATTTGGATTTAATATGCCTTCTAATGTATGCTTTAAACAAGGAATATACTGTATTACAAAATAGAGAGGTTCTTCCTGCGTTTGCCTTCCAATTAAGTCAGTAGTAACGTAAGTTAAGTATAAAGGTAGTTCGGTGAGTTTTTCAAGGTCAGCTTTAATATAGTGTGTGATGATAAGACCGTGGTTTTTCATACCAATAATATTTCGCTTTTTTAATTTTGAGTTGTCATCTCGGAATAATACTGCATGGCTTTTCCGAAAATTCCGTACGTTGAGTTTAATTATCAGACTCTATAACGTGATAACGCGATACACATTGAGCATCAATGAAAACCAGATTTCTACCAATGTTTTCTGAATAAAAAAAGACCACCATTTAACCACACAGATGGCTAATCCACGGCCACATTTTCATTGTTTTGGATATTGAACCGAGGATTTTTCTCTCATTTCTGAGGCTTGGCATTGCCCTCAATAAAAAGCCCAACATTCTATCTCTTTGTCTGCCAAATATCCCGGCAAAATCTCCATTACTTCCGAAAATACAAGGTGTTCCAGTCGGATGGGTAGACCACAAATGTTCTGTCTGACACCACATGATTCGCAAGGAATGTTCTTACCGACACCAAGTTCTGATTATAAGATGTTCTGTCTGATACCAACATTTGATCATACCCATAAAATAAACCCTCAATTTTTCATTTTTTGGCGAAAACGAAAACAGTCTCGGAAAAGTGTCACGTTGTCTTCTTGAGTCGCGTTTTTTCGTTATAGAGTGTGATTACGTTTTACAGTTTTACAGCCGCACGGCGCAAACGATAATAGAATTAGGCTCGAATATATAATTACTCCGAAAAGGTCTTTTCCAAGACATCAAACATCTGTCAGGAGAGAGTTACGATCTTGAATTTCCCTTTAAGTTATCCGACAAGGAATTTGCACAGAATTTCAGCAACTATTTCATACAAACTAGCACAGGATGAATCACTAAGAAGTAGCATCCATTTGATAAAAACCACCTGCTGTTGTTTCTACAAAATAACTAATGTCATAGCAACAGGTTGCAACACAGATTCCAATTTTTGTGAATCTATTACGTGGACATGTAATTCCTCTTCTTTTTTTTCTCAATTTTAGTTTACGTAAATAAGGTCTCAAAATTTTAACTACATAGCGATTTGGCGTATCCCTATGACACATCATTGGGTAAATCCATAACAATTTAGACTAACCTAAGCTGTCTTAAAGCTATTTGTCCGCATTTGGAGTGAAATTTTTCAACATGTTCATTTCCACCTAGTTTGGCAAAGAATGTATATATTACACTTAAAAAATGATAAAGTTGGTTAAAATAAAAAAAAGTTCAGTATTGGTAAAAATGTAAAAATAATATAGATCTAAATTGCATTATTTCAAATGTGTGCAACGGTTTACTATCTTCTGAACGATATATTTGGTTATTTATAAGAATATCTTGCAAAAATCTTGTGTCAATAATTTTGTACCTCTAGCCGCTCTCAGAGTACTCACTTTTTATGGATTTTTGAGAGAAATTAGTTTTAGTAATTAGCTTATTCAGATAATATGTTGACAACTTCTTTCGTCTTAAAATTAACTATTAAGATAAATCATGTCCGTATACAGACGTATAATTGAGCCGTGCCATGAGAAAACCAACATAGTGGGTTGGCGACCAGCATGGATCCAGACCAGCCTGCGCATACGCGCAGTCTGGTCAGGATCCATGCTGTTCGCTGACAGTTTCTCTAATTGCTATAGGCTGTGAAAGCGAAGGATGCGCAGGCTGGTCTGGATCCATGCTGGTCGCATACCCACTATGTTGGTTTTCTCATGGCACGGCTCAATTGATCCTTGTAGGTTCATTAACTGATTGTCAGGTTCTCTTATGTATGTGTTATAGCCATGGTCTACTGAGGCGTTACTTCTATAAGACCTCTGCCAATAGAATCTTCATAATAATATAATGGAACTGAAACTCAGAGGATTGTCTACGCTTGCCTCGGGCTTTACCTTGAATTTTTGTCATTAAATGCGTCGAGTGATTTTGTCTTTGCGACCAGTGCAGACCAAGATCAGCCTACACTGATCAAGGTCTGTACTGTTCACTATTCAGTCAGTAAATTTTCAGTGAACACCTCTTTGAATAACGAGTGGTACTGCCCAAATTGAATTATGGACCAGTCCATTTTAGTAATACAGCAAGATGAAGGTTCACAAACATTTGTACTGAATGTAATTTGTCACGTTCACAGTCATAACAATTGTTATCATCTAATTTCATCTCTTAATCTTCGCCTTTTTCTCTCTATTTTTAGAATAACATTTTTGTGTTTTTGTTGGGTTTAACGTCACTCATACCATAGGTTAAATGGCGAATTTTTAGCTTTTAATGGAGGAAGAACCAAGGTGACCTTCCGTAAGCCAGCACATGAAGAATTCTACACCATGAGTGAGGCTCTAACCTACATCGGTGGAAGCAAGTGATTTGAAGACAGCGATCTTAACCATTCGGCCACGGAGGCACTCTCAGAAATAACTAGTACCTTCAATTTCAAGTTCGGCCTAGTGTATTCTGCGCTTACCATAAAAGGTTTTTGCATTTTTGTGTTACTGCATTGCTACCACGCATCTTCGCTAGAGCGTGTCTTTCAAAGTTATTCTTTCATTTTACAATATTCCATGTTTTATATTTACAATATGCCATTATATCCATTGAAAGATAATAAAAACAGCCTTTTCGCAAATTATCTTGTTTTGTTATTTGTTCTGTTATTTGGCACTTTAATTGTGTCTCAAGACGAGGAAAACTTCCTTTGCTAAAACATTATTGAATCCTCGGATATCAATATGGAGCATATGTAGCTCTTTCGTATAAACATGTACAGTCACACCTGTGCTATAGACCACCTCCAAATAAAGGCTACTGATACAAACCCCGTTTACAAAGGACACAGTTTTCTCTTCCCGTTGAAAAATACTAAATTTTACCTCTGCTAAAAGACCACCTGTTAACAAATACCACCATTTTCATTTCCTAAGGGTGATCTTTACAGAAAGTATAATTATTCGAGCACCCATCCAAAAAAGTTTAAATGAAGAGTTCAAATCTAAGTTGCATCATCATATGCTTGTTCAAAAGCTGTTTACGCACCTAAACTTCCTTGTTGATAATGATCAATAGTCCTGTTGGTGAATATTTCCACCAGTTGTAAAATACTTCAGATTTTGGACAAAATGAAGTGAAAAATAGTTTAAGTCACACGTTGTTTATTTGCTAGGGTTATTTTTAAGGTTTTTTGTTGTTGTTTTTTTTTTTGTTTTTAGGATAGTGACCTTTAAAATCTATTCTTTGCATCAGATAATCTTTTTATCTTTCATCGAAAACGGCTTCTGACATACAGCCTGGAGTCTATATAAATACACCCAAAACCCTCCAAATTTACATAGGAAACTCATTTAAAAGGATTTAAGGTAATGTGTTGTTTTCTTTATACGTCACATTAAGAAATTGTAATTTCAATTCATATGTTATGTACATTATATCATAATTATACTCATGAAGATTTAAACTCAATGTGGTACCTACTTTTGAATAAATGTTTGACATTGATACATGCTACAAACACTTTTATGCAGTTTTTCTAAGGGATAATTTCAAAACAATATTAAAAAATAAATAAAAATAAAAAACGGACAGGGAATAATGATTTCAGGTTGTAATTTTCATGAAACGATTTATATATAGAAACATTAAGAAATGTACAGAGGAAAGATATTTTGGCTTGTACTTGCGACGGCCGTGACAACTGCTGTTTCAATTGACGAAGACGAGAGTCCAGCCATTGGTGCCTGTCTTTGTGTGACAGACAATATAGTTAACGCAAGAAATGCAGGTGAAGAAAACTTATTTTGCTATTTCGGAAGAAAAAAAATAATTGAAACACAATACTTAGCTTTTTATTTACACATAATACTCTTATGCAATTTGTAACTAGGTTGCAAAATTCCGCTGACTAAAGGGGTATTGCCGCATATGCACGATGTCTTTAATTTCAGCAGGGTTATAAGAAAATGTTTGGTAGCTCGTTTCTTTCATGTCGGGCTGTCGTGTTGGCGCCAGCGCCGGAACGACACACGAAAGCAAGATTAATCTGTTTTGTCATGTTATCGTGTGTGTCGACACGAACTATTTTTCTTGCATACCAGACAGGATTTTCACGTGTTCTTGCCAGTGCTGTAAAAGCTCATCTTGCAATCCGAGGTGTAGGGTGGCTCACGAATGAGTGACAAATGAATAAATGAATGTGTAAATTCATACGCTACAATAATAAAATAGTGCATCAAACAAAATCAGTGGCTTCATTTAATTTCTTCTGTTAATTAAGGAATATGGTATGCAAGAAAATGAATATCACTAGTTGAAGGTAAAAATGGAAATATCTGGCTCTTGGATAACTATTTTGCGCAAAGTCGACAGAGCCTCTTTACCGCCTACACAGTTACCCTCGAGCCAGATATTTCCATCCTCACATACAAGCAGGGAAAGATTCTTATATTATCTCATTTGTCGTGTCCTCGAGCTGGCGGGGCATCAGGCGATAATACAGTGACACGTCATAATAGCATTCTGTGTTGTTCTGTCCTGCTAGCAGGGGCGCAAAGCGATTCTTTCGTGTTGTCGCTGTGTCGCACCGGCTGGTGTGCCACTCAACAACACGGTTGACATGCGAAAAAGGACCTATACGGCCGCATAAATGTCACTTTGCTAACGTAAAAAATAGCGTTGTTCGTCTGACGTCCTAATAAGTAAAATCAAACGGATACGATCTTGAATCAGTGGAAACTAATAAACAGAAACTTAATTTTGTTAACCTTCATTATATGAAACTTAAGTGGCGAGTGACAACACAGATGAACGCTATTTGTATCGTATTATTGCGTGCCCCCCTATGGGACGCCAACACTACAGAAAAAAGGTAGTGTCGTCACCTTACTTTTGTCTTGTCCTGCGGTCGTGCCCGCAGCTGTCGCGCTAACGTAGTGGGGGTTGGGGCGGGGGTGGGGGGTACCGTGCTATGATGTTGCCGTTCTTGTGGGGACGCGGGGACGCCAACGTGAAAGCACCACATGGCAGAATAAAAACAAATTCACAGCAATCTACTCATGAATTAAAGCAAGGCATAATATCATTATTCCCTAATATGCCAGTGGAGGCTAATTGATAGACATTTTATGTGCTGTTTTGCAGGCGGACTACACGGAACTGTGGTCGCAAAAGTAAGCGATCCTAGCTGCTACAAGTTTAAAGGCGGAATCAGGGTCAGTAATAACTTAACATGGTACGAACTAAAAGATGTTGGCGGAAAGGTATGTTCATGTTTATGCACGTATTATATATAGAAAAAAATAATTATACAAAAAAGATCCAGTCTTTTCATTAGAGGTAATGAATACTGCAACATTTCTCCTGCCAAGCGGGACTCTATTATACCTCGTATTAGCAACATGATCCTTATGGAATAATAATAACCTACCAAAGTCTTACTTATGTCAGAAATTCATATTTGTGTTTTTTGTTTATCCTTTTTGTATTGGCGGAGTTTTGGACAGGCATGCGCAGTGAGAGAAATGATAGTCAAGATCATATGGCAACAATATCTTAAGGCAAACATATGTGGATGCTACGAGCCGGATATGAGAGTACATGTAGTTTTTCGATCGGCTCTAAGCAAGGAAAAAAGCCTCTGACTCAGCTGTTTGAAATTTAAGTTATCTTTATTTTCAAATGGATTGTCTCAATTTTGTAAATATATGTCCATGCCAAAAAAAGGTTTACCGCGAAAAAAGTCATAGTATAGTTTTAACTTATTTGTTTAATGTTGACTTTGAACTATGCTCCATCGTTGCTTCTTGGACTTTCTAAAAACACTTGTGCGCATTAGCATAGATGATATCAAGACCGCGGGAACCGCGGTCCGGCATATTACGCTCCTACCGAAATTCGAACTGGCGGCATTCGGATCAGGAGTCGAACACTAAAGCCCGGCTTCACTGTGCACTGAAATCCGCTTTTCTTCTTCATAGAGTTGTTGAGAATATTTTGCCATCGTTTTTTTTTTTCTATTTCAGGATAGTGCTTGGGTAGCTGGAAAATATCTTTACATACTTAACGATGAACTGTGTGCAGGTATGCAATTCAAACGCTTAATCTACATTAGCGGTCACAAAATATACCTACTAATTGTTTCAACTGTTACATCCTTACCGTAAATGTTACTATCAAGACTGCGGTAACACTAATCAAACCGTTCTATCTACACCATAAGCAATGCCAGTGTAACAATATCGTCACATTTTATAGAAATTAACTACAAATGATATAGATAAAAGAAAGTCTTGTAACATTTACAACAATCTTGATTGTAACACTTTTCTATAAAGCGGGGTTTCTGACCTGAGGTGAATGTAACAAGTGACATTGTTTTAACTATTACCAATGCGACATTCTCTGCTTTCGTGTTTCACATATAACAATAACAATGTCTAACCGGGATTTTGATGCGAACAGAACAGAATAAAATAGATATTTTATTAATGAAAAGTCTAGGTTTATCGGCCCCATCGGCGATGAGGCTTAGAAATCTTCTTTTTTTTTTAAGTCAGTCAGTTTTAAATTTCTAACGATTCCATTTTGGCTTTAACTTTCTTTCAAATCTAATGGCTATATGTTGTGTGTTTATTTGAAGGTTACTGTAATGTCGGCTCAAAATGGGCCGCCTGTATGGTGTTGGGTTTAGCTGTCGGGGGAGAAATACGTCTCTGGGATAAACATGTATCTGGAGAAATTGACAATGCCTTTCCCTATAACAATGTGCGAGACACTTGCAATGGACGTGCGGCTGCAAGGTCACAGTGAGTAATTTTAGATGTCATCCAATGGAAATTTGACCTGAAACCGAATATTCTTTGAGACTTGATAGGGCTTTTATAATATAACATGTGGTATTTTACTTTTAATCCTTAAGTATAGTGAAATTGTTTAAATGACAAAATCATAAGAATTGCAAAGGCCATACTTGTGAAAGTATAATCTTACCTTCAAACTAATATAGAATGCTAACAAAAATATTGTAAAATAATTTTATCATAAACGCTCACTTAATTAATGTTACAACGGAATTGTTTCATCTAGAGATGCCACTGTAAATATCTCCATCAAGTGTATAAAACTTTAAAAAATGTTTTGCTTTATACTTTTTCCTGTGAAGAATTATCATTGAGCCGTTTTTTTACGATCGATTTGCTGGAAATATTCAAAGAAAAAGATTGTCAGACAGAAATCCAGGCTGATGTCATGCAGTGACATTAGTGTTTAACAACGGTCAAATAATTTGTTTTAAAATGTTTAAAAATATTTGTATATGTAAAAACTCGAATTTTGTGAATAATCTTAAAAAAAAAAGAATTTACATGCTGTCATTATAAAAATGTTTTATTTCTTACTAAACATTGATAAGATCTTGCAGTGTCAAACTAATTGCTTTTATACGTCTGGTAATAGTCTTATTGCATTTTATTACATAATCTTAATATTTGTTCAGTAAGATAATAATCTTTTGACACGCAAGGACAGAGGTCACTGGTCACGTGAAATCACGTGAAATCTCACTAGATATCGCGGTGTGCGAGATTTATTGCTAGGAGACATGTATGTTTCCTGCAATATCATTGGTTAATTTTATTGTTGTCATGAAAATCATCAAAAGTTAATGATAACGATGGACAGAAGAATTTTACCTACGAAATAAGAAGGACATATACTTCTGTGTTCCGACTAGATAATTACAAAGTTTTTATTAATGTTGTCGTGTGTTTAGAAATTGTTGTTGTTATGTGGACATCCATATATTGTTGTTGAAAATTGAATAAAAGAAGAAACAGAATCTGGATTTTGCTAATTCCCTCAACTAAGCGGACTTAAGCCAAACAAATAAATACTCGAAAAACTGAATTTGAGCTAATATTCCATAAAGAAACTTCACGTAACACGCGCAGAGTTACACTAGTTATTGTTCATACATGTTTGTACAAATTATGATTATATTGTTCTAATTTATAGTTACCCATGTGAAGAATGCCTGAGTCCAGGAGCACCAGGTGGACATATCTGTCTGGACTACAGAGTGCTTTCCTTTATCCATACACTTTACTACTACAAGCTCGCTGGTCTTGTTCCTAGTGTTAGCGTATGTTGATATTTTATATATTTAGATGGCATATATGCTCCCAGATTTCATATATTTTTAAAGTTTCATCCACAGTAAATTTCTCTGTCAAAATGCATAGCAGGGGGGGGGGGGGGGGGGGGAAAGAGAGAGTAGCAGTAAAACTAAATAAATATTGTGGCTAAGATTTTAAAGAAGATAGATAAATTGGAATTAGTTTTAAAAAATAATATTGCCCCTGTTCCGGTATAGACGTCCACGTCTCTGAAAAGAAAGCATAGCAAGCAATACCTATTTCAATGATTTCCATAAATTATCGATTTAACACAAAATTTCGAAGAAAATATTTATAATCTAGCTACAGTTTAATTCAACGAAATATTCTTTGTACTGAAAACGATTTTTGCTAGCTCGGCTCGTAGTAATGTTTCAAGTGATTTTTTATGATTCTGTTAGCTTTCAAAATCAGGTCAATTTTCTAAATTTGTGTTATATTTAACTTTTTTTCCCAGAATATTTGCCTGAAACTGAAATGCTTACCATGTTGTTTAAAATGTGCCTCCTTGTATGCTTATTTAAGTCTGCTTTGTTATCTAATGTTATATTCCGGTCTTAATAGAGAACAAAAATGTCAGTTTAAAAGTAAGTTGGCTCAAATTTCTGAGAAAATCATCTAACATCTCACTTTGACCTAAAACATCTCTCTGCATACACCTGATATTCTAATGACACCCCCTAAAATGTAGTATTAGGTGCGTCAGAGGAGGTCACAGACGGGAACCACCTAAAATGTATAAAAGTTAAAAATAAGGTTTTATATTTAAAAAGCGTCACTATTCAAACTCGCAAGTAAATAACGTGTCCGTCGAGGAAAATGTAATACTGCTGTCTTGTTACACTAAAATAACAAAAATCTACCCTTTAATGACATCATATTTAGCAAATAGACATATCTTCAGCTGTACAATTTTTATACCACATACAGGTGAATGAGTTGGCTGGGGCCTGTCACAGCTGTCGTTCATATCATTACGAGGGCCTGGCAGTGGACGTCAACTATAATGGAACGCTTGATTTGTTTGGCTTATTTAGTGATCTAACACGTATGCAAGACTTGTGCGACTTCATGGGCGGCTGGAACCATTATGACAAAAGCCATTTTCACTGTGACTTCAGAGAATAGACACAATAAGTTGGACATTTTACGGCTACTCTTTGTAACACGAGCTGATATGCACGTTTTTAATCATATGTCATTTAGAAGTCTTGCGCAAGCTAGTGGTTCAGGTTGTACGATATAAATTTTGATGTTTTATCTCAAAACTTCTAACATTTTCTGAAATGGATACCAATGACTCCTGGTTGACAAAACCTGATGTAATATATATTGTAAGGTATTTGCGAAAATTACAAGAGGTGCTGCTTAAATCGGTTTACGTATAGTAAAAAGATATGCCGGAATTCTATTTTTATTATTTATAAATAATTCTTTTTAATGGAGCTCTGCTGCTCCTTGTCTTTGTCAAAGTTTAGTATTAGTATGAAGTTTAATATAACGATCAGCAGCAACAACTTGGTTTTACACGTGTAATTATGTCTCCCACCATACAGTGGTGTGGGAGACATATTGATTTACTCCAGTCTGTCTGTGTGTCTGTCACAAAGCTTATCCGCACCCTAAAGCAAACATTTCTCACCCGATCTTCACCAAACTTAAACAAAATGTGTCTGGCCATAAGACCTTGGCCAAGTTCGATAACTAGCCAAATCGGCCCAGGCACTTCGGAATTATAGCCCTTGAATTACCGGAAAATCGTCGGAGCGCATGCGCTTTCGTGCACCCCAACCGTACCCTATACTGCTTTTAATATTAGTATAGGGTACGTTTTGGGTGCAAGAAAGCACATGCACAAGTAGTATAGTGTACATTTTGGGTCCAAGAAAGTGCAGACTGACTTACTATATAGATGATTAGGCAGTTGTGGGAGACATGCGCTTTTCTCAAAAGCATCTCTAGTTATGTATGAAATCATACAACGCATGTAAAATTTCTATTCTTCTTCATTTTTATTAATATCTAGCTTTTATTTTCACCCGCTTTATCGTTTTTCAGTTCTATGCCAAATTTGGTGGAATTATCATGTTGAAAAATTTCACCCAAACTGTGGGCGAGTAGCTTTAAGGGATAGATAGAGATTAGTAAGATATGTCTCTTATAATTTTAGGGAATGGAAAAGATCTAACTGTGTACTGTTATTTTAGTTTTTTAAAAAAAAATATATATTGTACATCTATATGTTCGATGTTTGCGCATAGATGAGACTATAATAAAGAAATATACTTCAAGACATTATTAAAATTAATTAGTCAAAATCATATTTTGCATAATAGGCACTTTCATTTCTGAAATCCCATTTTCAAATTACAATTATTTATTTTTTGTAAAAATATCAAATTAGTTTGGATACTACTAAATAAAGCGCATGAAAACATGTGTTTCCTTTTTTATATTTCTACCATTTTTCTGTTCCCCTTTATCATCCTCCAGAATTTCACGAACCAGGGGATCGTGGTATACCTCTTGTACGTGATAATGCTTTTCCCAAGTAATGCGATATTTGAGCTTAGCAGCTTAGTAATATTATATATATCAAGGAAACCACGTTCCAAAATTAGCCGATTTTTTTTTTCAAAGCAACAGGTGCACATGCGAAGTTTGATTCTGGAGTCTTTATCCGTTAGCAAAGCCTCTGGACACGACACTGTAAACAGAAAAAATCTCAAAGAACTTTCTGTCAAACTATCTCTTCCTCTTTCTGATCTCTTTAACAACTCACAGTCTACAGCCAAAATTCCTGATGCTTGGAAAGAAGCTTATGGTTCACTCGTCTCGGCCTTTTCCTGGTACCTACAGTCCATAATTTCACTCCTAAGTACATGGCAAGGTATTTGAAAGGATGGTTTTCAAACACACATTCAATTATCTCAGGTGAAATGACATTTAACTTCTCTTCAGTCTGGCTATGTCCTAGGTGATTCAACGGTTAATTAGTTTACTTATATATACAGCTTTTCCACAGAGGCAATTGACTCGGGCTGTATTTTGCAATGTAAGTAAAGCGTTTGATAGCGTGTATAGCACACGGGTATTGACCACAAATTGAATTGTATTGATATAAGAGGTAGCCTTCTGCGATGGCTATCATCGTAACTTTCTCACAGGAAACAAGAGTAGTAATCTCAGGCGCCCAATCCAATTGGAACTACATTCGAGCCGATGTGCACCAGGGCTCGATCCTCTGACCTCTTCTCTCTCTTCCTGTTATTCATAAATGACATTGTCATTGATTTAAACGCCAAAATTCGCCTTTTGTTGATAACACAAGTCTGTATTTGTTAACCGAAATTATAAATTGCGATCTCTTTAAAATATCAAATTGGGCAACTCGCTGGCTCGTAAATTTCAATCCAGAGAGAAATGAATCGTTTTTTCCCCTGAAAGGTCAATCCAGGTCAGCATCCCAGTGTACGTATGTCCTGTGAAGAAATCAAGGAAGTGACCAACCACAAATACTTTGTGTCAGTCTTCACGAAAGAACTAAAGGCTTACAAACGAATTAATTATTATTATGCGGAAGCTTTAGTTTATTCTCGACCGCAAATTGCTTGAACAAAAATTTACATTCCATTCATTTGTTTAATCCTGAAGTATATAGTGACGTCATTTTTGACAATTATACGATCTAATCCAAGGGACAATTGTACGATCTAATCCAAGGGACAATTGTACGATCCAAGGGACGGAAATAATTGAAAAGGTCTAGTACGAGGCTGCTACATGTAGGATAATAACAGATGCTACCACACCTGTTTATCACAGAAGCTTATGAACAACGTAGGATGGGAATCACTTGAAAGCAGTAGAAGGCAAAAGCACAAGGTTTATGTTAACCTTTAGCCTTCTAGCGGCAAGTGATTCTGCCTTTGCGACCAGTGCAGACGTAGACCCGTGCAGGCTGATCATGGTCTGCACTGTTCGCTATTGAGTCAGTAAATTTTCAGTGAACACCCCTTCGAGTAATAAATGGTACTGCCCAAATTGAATGATTGACCAATCCATTTTAGAAAAATAGGAGGCTAAGGGTTGAACTACTAGGTTAAGATGATACATGATCTCCTTCCTTTCTAACTTACTAAATTTTGCACACACACTGTTTCGATTGATACCTATAGTCTGCAAAATCAAGCGGACTCTCAAGTGCCAAGAGCTGAAACTTCTCTCTACTTTGATTCTTTCCTTCTGTCCATGGTAAGAGCTTTAAACGCTCTGCCTTTGCCTATGAGAAACTCTCTTTCTGTTTGATCTCTCAAAAGACGACTTTTATTGACAAATTATAGAGTTAATGTCTACTTCTATAGCCGGAACAGAAAAAAATCATACTTTTATTTGCATGCAAATAGCAAAATAAAATACATAAACATTGCTTTTCAAAAATGTAGAAATTAAAAAAAAAGTACGCTTGAAGAACTGTAAACAGTGAATAATCTGAATATGCTTTTCAAATAAGGAAACTCTTGTTTCTTAATTATTACTTATACATTCTGTTATCACATGTTGGACGTCGCAGGAGTGTAATAAAGCCATTACATAAAAATGATAATACACTATAGTGTAATAAAGCTTTGACGTCGACGTCGTTTATAGTATTGGCTTTATTGGTTCAAGAATGCATTGAGTTATTAAAACAATTATTATGTATAATAATAACGTAACGCAGCTATTTGTAAATAGCAAATACGACGTTGATTACACATGATTTGCATAGAAAGAAAAGAGAGAAATACAAGTATCTAGGTGCAAACTGAAAGTGACACATACAAGGCCAAGACAATGTGTTGAATGTCTAAACATTATTTTGAAATGAATGTGGCATCATTATGCACTGTACTTGATGTATTAAGTTGCGTTCACACACTGTGTTTCAACAGTGTAAGATAGTTATTTTATAATATTTATTTATTATTATTATTATTATTTATTTTATATTTTTTAAAACTATACTGAAAAGACATTGACTGAATAAGTTTGTAGATGAAGTTGTGAAAACATTTAAATTTAAGGAGGGCCTAAATTATACTATACAATTCATCATTCATTTCCCAACGTGAAAAGTTGGATATAATATATTTTAAAGATTAAACTTACATGTCTTAGTACGGAAATATAGGAAACCAGGATATGACTCGTAACTGCTGGGCCTGATCCCAAGATTAACACGACATCCAACGCACTGGTAAGAATCCGGTTGGTAGCAAAAGCTCAGACACATGTGATTCACGTGACATAGCTTGCTGCATTCGTGAGAATTAGATATGTTTTCAACTTCAAAGGCGCTTTCATTTGGTTTGCACCTGTATCCTGCTAAACCGGAATCAAACCCGTATTTAGTAAATCTTATATCAGCAGAGGCAATAAAGTTAAAGACTGCAACGAAAGTCAACATAAACACAAACAGAATATTACTCTTCATTCTTATTTATTCCATGACAAATTTAACGATATGACCTAAAATAATAATAATTATCAATTTCTAAAATTCTTGTCTGATTCTTTCTGTCTCAAAGCTCAAGTATTAGTAAGAGGTTTAATGTTATTTTGTCACGTGACTTTAAGCTCTTGAATAAATACTGTGTTTTACGCCCTGTATCTCTATGGCACATCCAAAGCTGTTTAATGTATTTAGAAGTCATCTCCTGTAAACCATGCTAGCTGTTAATGGTAAAATTATGATTTAATAACATTTCATATCATTTGATAGTAATCGACTGTAGACCTTTATCTGCTTTAAGGACGCCGTCTACAATATTTTTTTATGGACAGATTTTTTGTTTTTAATTTACATATATACATCTACCTCAATATATAAACTCTATCATTTTCAGCGATCATAAGTCTTGACTATTGGATATGTTTTATATGAGGTGTATTGGATGTTGAACCAAAACGTATATACAAACGATGTGACAACTAGAATGATCAAAGAATCCTTTGTTATTAAACATCACGACTTCTAAATAATTCTTCAAGATCTGGAATTTTAAGTAGTTTTGTAAAAGCATTTTAGTGGAATGTCTGAATATTTGAAACAGAACAAAGAATTTAGTCATTCAATATTCATTTCAAGTGAAAAACAAGCACTTTACTGAAATAATGTAATGAAGCAAAAGGAACGTTGATAGGAACACATTTTAAAATTGGGAAAATATGATTTTTTTCTCTCAGGGATTTGTGTTTAAAAACCTGATGGAAAGTCAGTAATCCTTATTGATGACCTTAGCTTGATGCCATGTTATTTCAATTTTGCATGACAGTACATGTATGTATTTCACGACATGTTATTCTCGTATTTTAGCCGAAAAGAAATAAAATGTTTCTGCAGGTATCTCGCAATTTCCATGCATGTCTGAATTTTCTGTAATTTCCAGAAAGTACTAAAATTAGTTTACAACAAAATTATATACATATAAAGAGCTCGGTCCATAATAGCCTGTTATTTAATGAAAATACAAAGTGTGATTTATTACTTTGATGTGCCGTCAAGTATTAGGTGAACCTCTATACTTTTCAATTTCCGTCCAAAGAACGTTCACGACAGTCTTGATAACGTCGTTATAAGTGAAATTCAATAACGCAGCGTAATTGATACCTTTAACAATTCTGACTGATTTTCATAGTGATTCATAGTGATTCCGGTGCTCGCAGTGCTCTACAGTTCAAATATCTTATTCAGGGTCATTGTTTGTTTGTTTGTTTGTTTGTTTGTTTTGGGTTTAAAGCCGTTTTCAAGGTATTTCAGTCATGTAACGGTGGGCAGTTAACTTAGCCAGTTTTCCTGGATTCTGTACCAGAACAAACCTGTTCTCCGCAACTGCCAACTTCCCCACATGAATTATCAGAGGTGGAGGACGAATGATTTCAGACACAATGTCTTTTATCAAATCGTCACGGGGATAGAACTCGCGACCCGGCGATCCGTAGACCAACGCTCTCCCTACTAAGCTTATTCAGGGCGGGGAAGAGAAAGGCGTTGGAAGCTCTGGAATTGTTATGTAAAGTTGATTTGATGTTCATGTTTCACCAGTTAGGTTTGACCATTCAAATGCTGGCTTTCCTTTGATTTTGATTAGTTTTACTTCTTCGTTTTTGAAAAAAAAAACCATGTAAATCTTACAAAACATGTACACCAAATAGTATTGACACGTCTTTAGACGTGACGTTAATAATGAACTGAAATTGACAAAGAAAACTTGTCAACACTTGTCTTTGATACTTTATCGCATTGATGAATGTAAAACTTTCCTTACAAAGATCCTTTGAAGACTTTTATGAAAACATAACTTACTTTATTAAAATGTTTTGTCAAATTATATTCAAGCTATGCTGGGTTTCTCATTTTGAACACTTGTATTATTCGTTAGCTTTAAGTTTTATTATGAAATTGAAGAAAATCTTTCCCGCAGCAAAAATGTTAAGATTTAAACGATGTTGATTAGATAATCAAAATCAAACAAAGATATTTTTTTGAAATATGGCAAACATTTAAAATAGTTTGTTTGTTTTGAGTTTAACGCCGTTTTTCAACAGTATTTCAGTCATGTAACCGCGGGCAGTTAACTAACCAGTGTTCCTGGATTCTGTACCAGTACAAACCTGTTCTCCGCAAATAACTGCCAACTTCCCCACATGAATTATCAGAGGTAGAGGACGAATGATGTCACACATAATGTCTTTTATCAAATCGTCACGGAGAACCTGGCCAGGGATCGAACTCGCGACCCCGTGATCCGAGGACCGTAGACCAACGCTCTCCCTACTGAGCTAAGCGGGCGGGCTCATTTAAAATAAATATAATTTAAAGTTACAACAATGTACATATATATCGGCCACGTTAATGTGTCAGTCCATCATTGGTACATATACATTCACCAGACCATGACGTTAAACTGGGCGGTAACAATTGTCTTTGATGAACGACACTATTAACAAAATGAATATTGACATTTTAAATTAGTAAAATAACAAGGAAATAAACATTCTCTCTCGAATCGTTTAATTTTTATTCTATGAATAATTTTGTACCATCAAGCTAAGTAAACAGGTACCTCTACCTACGTAGAGCGGAAGTCAATGAATTTAAAGGTCTTAAGTACGATATCCTACTGGACGAATCTTTCTTTATAGTTATTCGTCCTCTCATTTCTTGATTCGCGGTTACTTGCGGAGAACAGAACAGCCGTAGTATAGAATCCAACGCGCCGTAACGAAATGTTGAACGTTCTGTGCGCTAACGCGTCAAGACGAAACTAACGACGCATCATAACGATGTAAAATAATCAAAGATTATTTTATTTGTTTTAAATTGTTATATAAGGTTAGACAGTACACCAGCTACACATCTGTCAAGTTGATATATGATGCATCTATGTAATAGTTTATTATATCAAACCAACACGTTTTATACGTCAAATTGTCAGACAGTGCATATAACTGATGTTAGAGAATTGCTATATATTGCTGTTTTAGATATCTCGGATGGTCAGAAAGGGTTTAAGACAAACCTGGTTTAGGCCGGTTGTCCGGACTGAGACCTAGGCAATGGGTCTCGTAGATATTAAGATAAAGTTAGGCTTTAGATATGACACTTGTTAAGATCAGACTTAAGAAGTTACAAAATGAATTATGAAAGTTATGTACGGAATATTCTATTGTGTAAATAAACATCAAAAATGTTCAGACTCGTGTTGTGTTACGTTACAACGAAACATTGAACCGACAGAACAAAGCACAAGGTTAACTTTGTTTTTTAACCTTAATCCTGCTGCCAGCAAGTGATTCTGCCTTTGCGACCAGTGCAGACCAAGATCAGCCTGCAAATCCGTGCAGGCTGATCATGGTCTGCACTGTTCGCTATTCAGTCAGTAAATTTTCAGCGAACACCCCTTCGGATAATAAATTATATTGCCCACATTGAATGATGGACAAGTCCATTACAGAAATTTAGCAGGCTAAGGTTTAAAATCTAGTCAGCGGCCCGTTTGTTATGCTCAACATACAAAATATAACTGAGACTGAAGTACATAATACTGTAATACTATGGTTCTCAGCTTGCCAATGCAATTGCAATGTAGGCGATTTTATTGTTTAATTAGAATCGATTAATTATTGAGAACCGAAACTTTTCTCCCTTTAAAATCAAGTAGTTCTCGTTTTGTTTCGCCTCCTCTGATTTGCCAACGGCTTTATTTAGTTTGAAGCTATTGGTCTTAATGTAACGGATTTTGCTGGCTCGTATTTACGATAGGATTTTACTATTAAATCTACCTAAAAGGCAGAACGTCTCCTAAACCTGGCTCTCAGCTTTTTACTTTCATTACAAATGCAAGCCAGCAAGCAAGAAAACAAAATAGCATTTCCTTTACGAGAAGTGTCCAATCGAAAGCAGGCTTACAAAGAGTGACCAATCGAAAGCTGGTTTACGAAAAAGTCATGTAATCCAAATAGGCCGCAACCATCTTATATTAATGAACACAAAGAAGCTCAATGACACGCAAAGGACCAATCTATGCAAGTAGAAAATGCATCGATTGCCTGTCCCTTATTGTAGATGTTGAAATTATGCAGAAAGATTCAGATTGCTCCTTTTCTGGAAAAAATGAATGAATATACGCCTCAGAACTGACAAGATCTGAAATAGTAATAAGGCAAAATTTCAAGGCGTTAGCAACACAGAATACAGTACCCTTCGTTCCTTTTCGGTTCTTCTTGTTTAATATTTCGTTTTTCCCTTCCTTCCTTTTCGGCTCTTCTCGTTAAGTTTTTCGGTTTTTGCAACTCTTTACACTGGAGGTTCAGTAATCAACACAAGCATGGTCGGTTAAAACTGAAAACCAGTAGATGTGCAAGACATAATTTCTCATCGCCATAGCTGTAGCTTATATTACGCTATATGGTATCCATCGTCATGAATGTACCAGAGAGAGGAAGTTGGTTTTCTTTTTAATGCTAAGCAAAAAGCAAGGGAATTTCTGGTAAAATGCTCGCGTTCAGGCATTGAACACATAACCTGTGTACCCACAATAAACGTTCTACCACTGACCTATAGAGGCATCACAGACCCTATACTTTTCACTGGCATATCACTTTGCTTCATAACTGCCCTGTAAGAACAAGAGCTAAGCGAACCACTTTCTAGCTTTTTTAAAAGCTAAACTTGTGATAGGTTTAGTCCAGTTATAATTTTCTTTGGTTAGATCACGTCAAAAAAAGATTAAGTCTTCCAAATACAGAAAATGTTTCGTTCAAAATACATTCACTAAACTTGTGTTGAAATCGGAGAGGATTTTCGGAAACATATTGCACGTTTTCAATTACTTTAACATTTCTTTTCATTGTTGGAAAATGTACAAAATTCATGATGTCTTAATCAGATAATAAAAAAGTCAAGTCGACAGATTGTTAAACATAATTATAATCAAGTCAACGACGAAGGGTTCGAAAGTCGTAGGAATAAAATTCCGTCCGGCAGCTCAACATGACACTGGTTCCAAGTTTGTCATATCTGCGTAATACCAACCCGTCGAGACGGGTTCGCGTTGGCGGGTGTAGTTAACACAGATTTCGTTTTGACGTGTTGGTTCACGCGCCTAAACGAAATAAAATATTTCATTATCTAGTGTTGGCATACGTGCCAGAACGACACGACGAAATGTGTTACATAATTGTGCGAACGTCCACGATAGGTAACACGCCAAAACGCCAAAACGAATTCGTTGTTAAACACTCGAACGCGAAACAACGAAACATTTCATGTCATTTCGTCTTGGCGTACACGCCAAGGTGCCAACACTAAATTCTTGTTGAGGGCGTGCGCAGTATAATGTTTCGTTCTGCCGACTTGTTAGCTTCGTTTTGTCACGTTAGAGCGAGCAAAAGCGATACACAAAACTTATACAAATTTCGTTTTGGCGCATTGGTGCGTGCGCCAGGACGACACAACGAAAAATGCTACATAAACCGCGCGCAAGTCAACGCGACATAACGAAATATCCTTAATCAGCCATCAAAATACCAAGACGGCGGAATATTTCTTTACATAACAATTTATCAATATCAAAGAAATGTCAAGTTTTGACACTGTCACTAGGTAATGCAGTGTGTAAATAACACAAAGCCCGACCTTTTACTTTCGCTGGCGTTTCGGTATATACGTCATGATAGCATCTTAATATAAATTATATTTGCCAAATCATTGAAAACAAAATGCTTTTGGCTTCATAACATCCAAACATCCGTCGGTTGATACGAATAATCCTAAAAACATCAATGAGTCATTACTTCTCATTTTGCGGGTACGTAACAGAAGGATAAATCATTTTTTGCACGACAGTGATGATTTAAGATGAGTGCAAATATGGGCAATAGCCGTTGGTGTGTACATAAAAACATGACGTACACTTAAATTTGTGGTTACTGACGCCGCAAATTTGGGCTTCCAGGATGCAAAGGTAGATTCTTGACCAGGTCTATTTAGAGCTTACATAAAATGACAATGAAAAAAATGCCATGTATGTGTGTCTTACACTTTGCACTTTAGTATGATGTATGCGTTAGTATGGATTGATTGATTCGATGAGAAGATCGTTCACGACTTTTATGTCGTGTTATTGGTACTGTTTAGTTTCTGAACATGAGCATTTCGGCCTGGGTGGTTCCAATACTCCCGCTTTTATAGCTTTGGGTATTGTACAATCACTCCTTGGATATGGCGCCTGCCTTTTAATTTTGTCTTTTGGTAGTTCCTGTGATATGCAGGCTCCATAACCTCAGATCCCCTTTCTAAATTTCAGTTTGTTTAGTTCTGCTCATTGTTTTCTCGTTTAGGGCAAACCCATTTTTTTAACTGGGGACCATACGCCGCTTTTCATGGAATTACACACTAGTGTAGCAATAAAGGTTCCATGTGCACCGCCGTATGAACACATCTGCGGATGTCTCTAAATTGTTTTTTTATACTTTTAACATGTGTAAATGTTGAGTTCTGCTCAAGGGCTAGAGGGCGTAGACGGTAGCATGCATTTCCACTGCTGTCCATGAACAGACTCAATCAAACCGAGCCTGCAACATTTTCGTTTTTGTTGTGTTGAGCGACCTGTGGAGTTTCCACTTTTTCTATTGATAACGTGCTAAATTTGGACAAAGCGCTTAACCTTCCTTTGGAAATTTTCATGCATATAAAATAGTAACTACCAGAACGTTTCTAATATATTTAGTCAAATTGATATTTATAATGGAATCGGGAATAGCTATTTGTATAGATGTTAGTTTAATAAACGTCACGCCAGTCGGGCAATATGTTTTAATACCGATTTATGCAATTCATCTTCAATAAAACTTATCCGACAGTGTATCAATCACACCTACTCGTCAGAACATTTCTATGAAAAAATCCTTTAGAAGCATAAAACTCCATCAAGCAGTATAATAGCAGACTCGGTTTGACCGAACCTGTTCATGAGAGGTATTTGATTTAAATACGTAACTTACAGTAGCAGAGGTTGAAAACATTCTGTGCAGTTCTAAGCATTTAAGCAATTTAAGTTCATAGTTTATATTTTCTAGATATATTTTTTTTACAGTAAAATCAATTTTTGCAATTTCAAAAATGGCTTTCTCAGTTTTTGTTAAGTTCTTTACATCTTAGATGAGTGAAAATAAAACAAGAACAAAGATTCTAAAAGCATATCTATGTTTCTAACGCAGCATGCAAACAACAACATTCTCTACAACAAAGCATATATAAATATGTACACGATAAACACATGGACAAAATAAGACAAATATAGAATGATAGAATGAGAACAAAACAAAAATGTTAAGAAACACAGCAGGGCACCGTCATAGAACGGTCAGTGGAAAAAGAGAGATAATGTGAAATCTTTCATCCACTACCATACTCGAAAATTAGATTTCAGGTATTCCTGGCAGACGAATCCCTTATGCACGCAATAGTAACAAATTGCACGACATGTTAAACACAAAAACATCTAGCAACTGTATATATATATAACAATTAAGGGTCCAATGAACCAGAAGTCAAATATGAAAGCAGCTCACTGCCGGTAAGGTTTTATAACTACTTATGGGTGGTTTGCAAAATAGTAAGTTTTCTTTTTCTTTTATTTCAACTTACTTTAATTGAGCTTAGTTCTGGAGAGTGTTTTGGGAGGTTTATACCAAAATTAATGTCAGTAAATCTGTGAAATTTTAGTTTAACAGCTCACGCGACTTTAGTTAATATTAAATCATGTCCCTATGTGAACCCAAAAATGAAGACTTGCCTTCAGCTGTGCTTTAAATTTTTAAACCAAGTTTATTTTTATAGCTTTATTTGCCGGTGTAACTTAAACTCTGTACATATTAAGCAAAATAATTTACATCATGTGTTAGTACCCACTTTACGAAAAATATTGAAAGAAAATGCTAAATTTTAATGTTGAACACTACAATTTCATAATTGGAAACCTTTTCTAAAGTATTAATGTTTCTCTAAGACCTTCAACCCTTCAGCTTTGAAGACAAAATATAGCTTTTTTGTTCAATACATTAATTTTGTCAGAATCATGATACATGTCTATAGACCAAATATGTCCCCTGTGGTGATACATATCTACAGACCTAAACTGTCCCCTGTGCACCTTTTTGGTTGCTCAGTGTCGAGTTTTTCTTCCTTTAATCTTAAACTTTATTTCCCTTGAAGTATGTGCAGAAGAACATAATTCGAGAAGTAGGTTTAGATTTTCAACCCCTATTTCATTTTTTTGCCTCATTATAGTGGAAAAAAACAAACAATCTTTATCAACTACTAGTACCGTTGGACAAAATCATAGAAAAAACGTAGCGCCCAACATAAAAGTGGCTGAACATTTAACAAGAGGTTTTGTGTCAAATTATTAATTTAAAGCTGATATGGTAACGGGCATTACCTCAAGCTTTTAGTTCAGATTGTCACAAGACTAGAATATGTTCATCAAAGTCATTATCTTACAGTTTTTTTTTTAAATTTAATAAGGAAATACTTTAAACAATATCAACGATAGCAATACACTAATTTGTTTAGAATGACTGCAATTCATTTTGCAGTTGGAGTTTCTTTTTTAATTTGTCTTAATGATATCACTGAATTTATTTCCATCAAATAGACAGTTAAACTTTACACTACGTAATTTGAATCAATTCAATCTAAACTAATTCAAGTATAATATGATAACTTACAAAATTTATTTATAAAATACTATCAAATAAACGTATCAGATTATAATATAAATCGTGCTGAGTAGCATATTTTAAGTAACCATACTGGAGCTCGCGATAAATTCCCGCGATTTCGGGAAACGAGCCGGTACTCGTTCGGTAACCGTTCATGAAACGATAATCGTGTGAAAAAAGAGAAACTTGTAAATGAAAATTCGTATCCAGTTACGCATACACACCGTTAAATGAGAACCGTGAAACGAGAATTGATTGCGCCTGCGCAGCGAAAAGTCAACGATAACCGTGAAAAATCTGAATCGTTTCATTCAATAACGAAATTATCATAAACCGTAAAATTCCACAAATGCATTGATTAAGTTATAAATTATGAACTTTAAAACAAAGAGACGAAAAATAAAAAGATTTTTCAAGACTGTAAAAAGAAGGCAGCCAAAAGAGCATTTGTTTTCAAAGGAATAACTTAAAGTAAAAGAAAAAGAAAGAATATTTTAAGGTGCATTGTCAAACAAAAGAAAAAGAGAGCATACTAATGCCAAAAGTAAAATAAAAAACGATTCATTTATCATTTTTATTTCAAAGTTTTTTAGGTTTTTCATTGATCTTTGTTTTTATTTTTTGTTAGGCATAGTCTTATTGTTGCTTGCTGTCTTCTGTCTCAAAATTCATAAATAAACAGAAATCTTTAATTTGCTTCACACGAACGTCAATGCCTTCTACCTTTTTTGCAAAGCTTTCTGTTTTTAAACTACTTTTGTCAACAGTCTTCCCAATTCTGCCAACTGTATTTTCGATATGGCTTTTTTCTCCGTTTTCTTCCCTTCAGTAGTCTAGGATAAAAACAGTAAGAACAATCAGGAAACAAAAATACATGTAAGACTTGGTTATCTATCCTATCACATACATAGAAATCTATAGAAAACGCAGTGCAAGCCGGGAATGCTTTGCCGAGCGAAATAATGGTATGCACGGATTATTGTAGTAACTGCTTAGTGCTCTAGACATCTTATCATCTGTACCTCATCTGCACATTTCGAAATGCCATTTTACGATTTCTTAACGTTTGCATTGAATAGATACTTCATCCTATCGGTTAAAGCCTAATAGTGCTGATAATCTTTCAATGTTTTTATTTTATTTTTATTCATCCCTGGTGGTTGGACTGTTTCTGTACTTGTTTGTTTAAAGATATTAGCATCAGCAGAAAAAAAGGACAGACAATAAACAAGTCATATAAACTGTTAACAAGTGTCTCGATTAAGAATGCAGCGAAAGGTTATCAAGGCAGACAGATCGTAATGGTTTATTTCTGTAAGTGCTTGTTTATTTCTTATAGAAGTTGTTAATATGTACAATGTATACTCTTTTAGTTCATCGATGTGTTGTTGTTTTGGATCAATTCAACGTAAATGGTGCTTAAAGCAAAGGTTATGTTTACGCCATATTTTGGATTTAAAGATGAGAGCTGACATACATTAATAGTTTTGCTGAATAAGCAAATGTTTTGCAAATCAAAATAACTGCTATGGCTAGTACATCATTAAGGAAAGGTTACCTCTTTTAAAAATATCCTAGGCTTCCTAGGCCGAGTAGCGTACATTTCGTTGTCGCACTCATGTTCACATTGCAAGACGACTGCTTTGCCGATGACATGCTTTAATCCTGACCATGCTGGATACGATTTGTGTTGTCTTTGCGACCAGTGTAGCCCATGATCAGCCTGCACACCCGCACTGTTCGCTATTCAGCTAAGTATCTTTTTTTAACAGTTAATGGTACTGTCCAAATTGGAAGATGGACAAGTCATTATAGAAATTTATCATGGTAAGGGTTAAGACACATGCTTTGCAAGTTTGTACACCTGCATACTGATTTGCCTCGTCGACAAAGTGAACAACTTCGACCAAATCTCCAAAGGCATAAAGTATGTCACACACCATTCCCACTTGATTATGGTTGTTTTAATAAAGGTACTGCATAAGTAGCAGAAGTATATACTAGGGTAGACAAAAAACTTAAATAACGCACCTTTTCGCAAACGTTGAAGGTGTGATCAGAACTGAAAGCGGACCAAATGTATTAGAAGTTCAAAGTTAATTGATAATACTTGGAGGTATAGGTAAGGAAACTTGTTCAATATCACGAAAATAAAAGCCGCAAGTAATTGTGCTATTACATTATAAATTGTAAGTTATTTACGAAGAGAGAACTTGTAAAGCTTATAATAGTCTATATTCAATCCGTTCAGTTTCCAGTGGAGGGTTACTGGGATATTGTTGTTGTTGTTGTTTGTCATAGACGTCATGAAAGCATCGCCATGTGTTGGATTCTACGAGTGGTTCCTCTGTTATTGCACTTTACGTGAACGTTGCATTGACAGTGTTGCTGTTAATTACAGAACCTAACCAACGTTGATAATACTGTATCAACCTGTAAATTACTTTTCTATTTAAAATCCTACACGGCATGCAAGAGGTAGCGTTGTTGTTTAGTTCTGAAGAATGTTGACGCCAAAAGACGACTCTACGTTAAAAATTGTGCAAATTTCTCAATGTAAGAAATCACTGTCTGAATGTTCTACGAAAGTATTTTAAAAGACTGATGTAGGGTTCACTTTTTTAAACAACACGATCATTTTTTAAAATACAGTGTTATTTACCTGACCGTCATTCATTATGGGTTTAGCATAATATTTCTTACAAATTATTTTACTGATGCAAAAATAATCGACATAAAAGTTTACATACCTAACAATAATAGATACTAGTATATAAAAAATGAAATAAAAAAATTAGACCAAAAACTGAAATATCCCCAGAAGCATTGAACAAAGGAAACTGAACAAGAGCCAAGCACCGCCAAGCAGGCCACCTTCAAATTGTAAACCACAGTCATTGTGAAATAATGTTGAGACCTTCCATATAAGCAGTTTCTAAACAGTCCAAAATACGTACAAAAATGCTCTGTTTTCAAGCTTCTTTATATTACTTTAGATCGCAAGCTTACAAAGAAATGATTTTTTTGGAGTTGTACACTGACGAATAGTAGTATCTTAATCGGGTACGCCATTGTTATGGATAATATGGCACTGACGAAATAATTGCACAATCAACAACTTTGAAAAAAAAATCGAGAATAGCGACATTAAAACATCTCTTCAATATCAGAGAAGCTTAACATAGACATTTTATCAAGTATTTGTGAAACTTGACACCCTTACGTGTTCTAGTTGGAGGTATTTAGAAATACATTAAGGTTATGGATCTACAATGACTGTCAAAAAAATTACTTAAGATTGCGTAATATCCAGATGCTTCATCGGCTTTCTCCTGCTGCCAGTGTAAGCTCAGCCGGAGCAAATCCAGAGCAACCAGGGACGGGATCTTGGAATGGAATGGGATAGACACAAAAATATGGGCTTGGTCCAATGTCATGGGCTAAACCCCCCATCCCCCCACCCAAAAAAAATCCAAAATCCTCGACAGAATGTCAAGGCTAAACAGTCCTGTACAAACTAAATGATACTCCTGGGACGTCATGACATGATGCTAATAAGATCGTGTCAAAAGTAAGAGTTTACTGTCTTCTTTAATAGGTAAACACCAATGATATTAATGAAAATTATATTTATCTGTTGTTATTATTATTATTATTATTATTATTATTATTATTATTATTATTATTATTGGTCCAGTCAGCAGTATGCTTATTAAAACAATAATAATTTTAAAGTGTAGATAAAAAACAACAAACAGAATATAATTTTTGTATATGTATTTATAAGTGATATCTTTTATGTAATAACAATATATTGATAAAGTGAAATAATAGATTTAAATATAAAAATAATAATTAATAATACGGGAAAGCGTTCAATTAATTCTCAAACATATATCAGTTTTCTATTTGTGAAATACAAATCAAATATATAAATTTTGATGTTTATATTAACACCCTGTGGACAAAAATAATTAATATCTTGTTATAGAATTTAAAATATTCTAATTGTTTTTTGTGCTTTAAATAATGATCAAAATTCAGTCTGTAGAATTTCCATTGCTTATTTCGTGGTAGAGGAAGTACATTCAAACGACTTAGAGTACTAACAATAATTGATGCATCCCTCAATTCAATCAAGCCTGTTTTTGGAACGTAATAAGTTGTGCATTCTAGCTCATCTAGGAATGGAAATAAGTACAAGTACATAAAGTTATTTCTTTTATAACTAAAACATTAAAAAATATTCTGTTTTCTCCAGACATACGCCATTGATAAATATAAGAAAATATTATATAATGATATCATTTGGTCTTTGATTTGACCAACACAATTAAGTGTAGTACTATTTTCTCCCTAGTTAAAGTGGAATTTTGCACATTTTTCAAGTAAAAATCCAGCTGAAATAGATGTGTGTGTTAAAAGGGTGGAGGAAATAATAGCTTTTAACCCAACATACCAAACTCTTCCTGTTACGAGTACGAAATAATAACTTTCCAAATACGACTTTTCTGATTTTGACTGGGGCAGTCTTTTTAACCTGCACGCAGGAGTTGCTCCCCTTCAACTTCAGAAATCTCTACCTATAGGTAAGGGAGGTCACTGCGTAGAAGATTGAAGAAAAGAACAATTATATTATTTGTTCGATTTCTTTATTTCTAAAGCATAAGCTTCAAATACTTATGCTGCATATTTTTAATTTAACACATTTGAATGCACAACAGCCGAAAAGTGCTTTTATAAAACATTCACCAAATCACACTATATAGAGTAGGATGCGCATAATGGCATTTTAATAAGTATGTATGGAACGCCTAAACTGCCTTTGCGCGATAATTATTAGTTCGTCATGTGCCATTTCCAATATATTCTGTACAAGTCATAATTTGTTATGTAGATAAAGCAGTTTGTTATGCACATTTTCTAGATTGTCCTTAACATATTTTAGTTTGTGCTGTGCATTCACTAGTTTGATTTGCACCGAATATATTGGTAAATGCACATGACGAACTATTAATTGTACAGCACAAACTAGTGAATGCACAGCACAAACTAAGATATGTACCGGACAAACTAGTAAATGTACATTACAAACTGCTTTATCTACATAACAAATTATGATTTGTACCGAATATATTGGAAAATGCACATGACGAACTATTAATTGTACAACACAAACTAGTGAATGCACAGCACAAACTAAAATATATACAGGACAAACTAGCAAATGTACATAACAAACTGCTTTATCTGCATAACAAATTATGATTTGTACAGAATATATTGGAAAATGTACATGACGAACTATTAATTGTACAGACCAATCTAGTGAATGCACAACACACACTAAGAAATGTACCGGACAAACTAGCAAATGTACATAACAAACTGCTTTATCAACATAACAAATTATGATTTGTACCGAATATATTAGAAAATGCACATGACGAACTATCAATTGTACAGCACAAACTAGTGAATGCACAGCACAAACTAAAATATTACAGGACAAACTAGCAAATGTACATAACAAACTGCTTTATCTACAGAACAAATTATTATTTGTACCGAATATATTGGAAATGGCACATGACGATCTAATAATTATCACGCAAAAGCAGTTGAGGCGTTCCATAAGTATGTCTTATACATTTTGTCATGATATCATGAAATTGAGCGAATAAACGAATCGAACTGACTTAAAATTACTTTTTTGATATACTAGTAGCTGAATTTCTTTCATTGCATCATTTTGCAATACTTACACAACAATATTAAAGAATGGTTAATGTAGATAAGGCATACAACTTATGACATGCTATTTAACTGTAAACTTGTATTTTGAGAGGTTAGGGAATTTCCTATCACTTGTTTTCTTTTCGTCTATGCACTGGAGCCTGCGTTTCAAGAAAAACAAGGAGTCACATTGAACACAAGTCTTTTTTAAACGTATTATTAAACATGAAAAACTAAATTTTCTTTCATATATTTCCAATTAAGGATTGTTTAACATCGAATACGGATATGCAAACAGATTATGGTACAGCGTTACAGGATGCACTGGACTTGCTTCATTGCAAATGGATCAACTGTGAGCAGCAGTTTAGCTTCATGGAAGAATTTGTAGGGCATGTGAATAACGATCACACACGTATAGAGAGAACTGATTTAGAATATATATAATTGCAAATGGGTTGGATGTCCAAGGAAAGGAAAAGGGTTGAATGCAAGGTAAGCTTTCTTCCTTAAACTTGATACAAGAACCTTGGTAATTATCGACGTCTTGATACTTTCTCAGACAGAATATTTGAGCTGCAGCATGAGAAAACCAAAGTAGTGTATTATGCGACCAGCATGGATCCAGACCAGCCTTCGCATCCAGCCATGCAATTAGAGAAATCGTTAGTGAACAGCATGGGTCCTGCGCTGGTCTGGATCCATGCTGGTCGCAAATGCACTATGTTGGTTTTCTCATGGTGCAGCTCATATGTCAATCCTGATAAATGAATGAACATTGACAGTTGTCAATCCACCGTTTCTGTAATCAGGATAATACATGCACATTTTCCCACGAGTTGATGGTTTTGACTCTCGGCAGTGCCACCCACTGCAGTTACTACCATATATGACTATATTTGCAACCATCTTTTTATAATTATTTAACGGAATAAATGAATTGATCTTTATATGCACCCATTACAGGAAACAGATTGTTCATTAAAAGTAGAACACAAAAGAAGTGTTGTATCTAGTTGAATTATTGGAAGCTATTCTACATAGGAAACATTAAGCTCAATCTCTTCTTAAGTTTATCTTTTCCATAATATGTCTCGATTGATTGCGTCTTGTTTGTTTTTATTAGCAACGAGGGGTTAATAATAATGAGCTTTCGTGTATTTAAACAAATGTTTTCGTCATTTATCATTAATTGTTAACAATTACTTGCAGGTATAAAATGTTCATTCGCATCTGGACACATGCCAAGGAGAAGCCGCATATATGTTTCCGATAGGATAGGGAAATTACAAAAATTCATCGACAAGTTTTTAATGTATTTATATCATAATCAGCATGAACTATTTGTTGTTGTTTGTGTGTTTTCAGAAACCAATAACTTTTACAAATATATGACTTAATGGGTAAGAAAATGTGCAGAAATACCTGTGTTTGTCAACGGTCTGAGGCAGAAATTTAGACTTGAACTAAACACGTGACGTCATTTTCCGCTTGAATATATACTGTTGAAATGTAGTACTTTTGCTAATTGCAAGAGCAATGTTCTGGCAAAGGTTCATTAAAATAAAACTTTCAGGCTTTTCATGGCTTTGATGAGAGACAATTATGAGCAATAACCTCATAAACCATAAAACTCATAGAAAGCACTATCTTCGATAAGACTCTACTATTTATATAATGAAATCAGGCATCTTTTCAAATACAAAAGTGTTATAAAGCAAACTATACAGAAAATTATGTTTATATATGCTGCATTGACCTCTGTTTCTCTCTTGTTCAAATATATAAAGTAGAGTCTTCTCCAGATTTGTGCTAAACTTAAAACAAGATTGTAACAATTATTGTAAAATTAATGTAAAAGGTATGTAATCTAATGCTTCAATTCTATTAGCAAGAACGTCAAAGACTTTTACCTTTGTTTCCAAGTTTTCTACTTTTAAACTTATTTTATCAACAGTCTTCCCAATACTGTTCCTTTATCTGTTTTATATCGGTCATCAAGGACAATCATGAATAATTCTGAACATGTGATACCTGTTTACTGCGAATAACTTTTGTAGGGTTAGGACATGTAGCAATTCTGTAACTGACATGTGCTACATGTATTACTGGCCAGTGCCGAAGCCATGACAGTATCTTTTAGCATTGCATATATTTGCATTAACAAATGTTGAAAATGTGACCGGAACGGAACGTAAACCATGAATTTGGCGCATAAGCGGTTCCAATTGTACATATTATAAAACAAATAAAGTAAGCTCTTCTGAAATTGTTTGTAAGAAAACGCTATAGATAAAAAAATTGTCAAACCGAGAATATTCATTTTCTATATTTGATCCATTCCGCACGCATGGGAGTTGATTGTCCTTACAGTGACGAAAGCATCGCTATGTGGTCAACTCTACGATTAATTGCCTTATTTCACACCTCCCGGAGACATTGCATTGGCAGTATTTTGTTTATTTGAGTCTCGCCATGGGAAAACCAACATCCGCGCAGTCTGGTCAGGATCCATGCTGTTCGCTTTCAAAGCCTATTGGAATCAGAGAAACTGTTAGCGAACAGCATGAATCCTGACCAGACTGCGCGGATGCGCAGGCTGGTCTGGATCCATGCTGGCCGCAAAGCCACTATGTTGGTTTTCTCATGGCGCGGCTCATTTCTAGATTCTAACCAATGCTTATTATACTGTATCAAGATGTAAACAACTATACCATTTAAGATCTATTACGGCATTCAAGGGGTAGCGTTGTTGTTCATTTTCAAATAATGTAATCGTCAACAGACGACTCTACTTTTACGATTGCGCGAAATTCTCGTTGAAAGAAATTATTTACAGTCTACACTATCTGAATGTCATATGCAAGTAAGGACTGATATAGGGTCTACTGCCATTATATATTGGTCATCATTTTTATCCTAAAATATTTTTCTAATTTGCTAAAAATCCTCGGCGATAGCCTAGTGGTAGAGCGCCCGCTTTGAGTGCAGGATGTCGTGGGTTCGATCTCTGACCGCGTCATACCAAAGACGCAAAGAATGGTACTAGTAGCTTCCTCGCTTGGCGCTTAGCATTTAAAGGATAGTACTAGGACTGGTCAGTCCGGTGTCAGTATAATGTGACTTGGTGAAGTATCATGACACGTGTCTACGGCGTGATATTCCAGCATTGCGCTCACTGTTACAAGTAAACACCGTCTTTTATATGATTGAAAAACTCTTGAAAGGGTCGCTAAATCCGAATTCACACACACGCACGCACATACGCACGCACACACACACAAGACAAGATTTGCTAAAATGATCGACAAAAACGTTTAAAAACCAAACAGTGAAAGATATATATTTACACATACATATCAAAATAAGAAATAACAAGAGATGCACTGAGCACAGCAAACTCGACCAGAGCCAAGTACCAGGTCACCCACAAAATGAAAGCAACATTGTGCAACAATGTAGAAAACTTTAATATTAGTAACTGTTGAATAGTCTAAAATATTTTCATTCAAGCGCTCTATTTCATCTTATTATCTACTTCAGCCCGCAAGAAGATTTGACAAAAATAAATTGGAAAATTGAGAAATATTTTCACCGTCGTGAACGTCAATGTTTTGGATAATATGACACTGACGAAATATTAGAACAATCAAATAAATCATCTGTTCCTTTTTATGGAACGCCGCACCTGTCTTATGTCGGGACACACCATGTTATTATGTCAGAGGGTGATGTTAACTTGTCAAAACAGTGTCTTATCTCGTAAAAAAGTTCTGTTATTATGCAAATCTGTGGTGTTTACTTTTAAAAACCCATTTTTATGGGGACGTGGTTTACAAACTTCGTAAGATCTTGGGTCATGGTAAGTTTCCAACTGTATTTAGTAAAATTATTAAACGTTTTATTAAAAGAGGCTAGACTCAACTTTTTTGAGACATACCGCATGTTTAGTGTTCAACCAGTTTACAGTTGGACACTACGCTACCCTCTTTGATGTGTCTGACGGAAGAGGGGGAGGACTTTATGATAAGCATTTTTTTCTAAATCCCACCAGTACTGAACTGTTTCGAAATCTGTCTTCTGGCCTGTTTCGTCGGGCCCTCAAGGTTGTTTCTCTTGTTGCTCTGTTTTCTGAAAAGGCATACGCTTTTGGTTCTTAAGGTTTGCTTTTAATATATTTATACAGGAGCATTTTTGTGTTTTACATGCCATGCTATTTTGTTTCCATTACGTTTGTAAGAGATTCACCTGGCGGGGATTACTTTTATTTACATTGTCCCGTGTCTTTGGAACATGATGGGGATAAAAAAAAGAGTGAGGTTGGGTGCGCGCCATAAACCGGTTTAAGCTCCCCAATGGTGTTTTTGCCACTGACCATTCCAAGGTGATGCCCCACTGTGTTCCTTTATTTATTCGTTTTGTCCTCGTGTGTGTGTGTGTGTGTGTGCGTGTATGTGTGTGTGCGTGTGCGTGCGCGTGCGCGTGCGCGTGCGTGTGTGTGTGTAGTGTGCACGTCTGTGTGCTGTGGGTTTCGTTTCGGGGAGGTTGTGTTTTTTTAGAACATGGCATTCCCTGTTTGATATTTGTCCTTTTTTGTCGAAACAGTGTTTTATTATATACCGAAACAGCATCTTATGCTAAAAAGCTATGTTATCATGTCAAGTTGTGATGTTAACTTGTCCAAATAGTGTCTTTTTATGTTAACTAGCCCTGTAATCATGACAACAGTATGATCTTGTTTGCAGAGTATATTATTATGTTAAAAAGCTATGCTATATTGATAAAGTATCGTGTGATCGTGTCTACAGAGCGTGTTATTATGTTAAAACTCTTTGTTATCTTGTTAAATTAACGTGTGATTTTGTATACTTAGCATGCTATTATGTTAAAAATCTATGTTATCTGGTCAAAGTGTTATGTTAACTTGTCAAAAACAGTGTCTTATTATGTTAAAATGCTATGTTACCATATAAAAGTGCGATGATACTATGTCAAAATGCGGTGTTAACTTGTCGAAACCTTTCCCTATTATGCTAAGTGCTATGTTATCATATCAAAGGACCATGTGACCTTGTGTACAGAGCGTGTAATTATATATAAAAACGTTATCATGTCAGCACACCGTGTGATCTTGTTCACCTAGCGTTGTATTATGTAATAAAGCTATGTTATCTTGTCAAAGTGTGGTGTTAACTTGTCAAAACAGTGTTTTATTATGTCATAAAACTGTGTTATCTTGTTAAAGTATCACTTGATCTTGTCTAGCTTCTTTCAACATAAAACACGCTCTACAGACAAGATCACACTATATTATGACATATTAACACTATTTGGACAAGTTAACATCTCACTTTGACATAATATCATATCTTTTTCACATAAATTAGACACTGTTTTGACAAGTTAACACCATACTTTGAATTGATAATACAGTTTTTTAACATAATAAGACACTATTTTGACAAGTTAAGACCACACTCTGACGTGATAACATGAAATGTCCCGGCATAAGACAGCTACGGCGTTCCATATCTTTTGCAGAATTATATCATAAATATCTCCTCAATATCAGAGAACCATAACATAAATATCTTAACTTGTATGTGAGTAACGAGCTAACTGAACATGTTTTGATGGGAGGAATCGAGAAATATTTGAAAGCGTCATTTAGTTTTAGAGAAGAAGAGTCGACCATTTCAGGTTTTCCAAATGATTAAGGGGATGGGGCATTAGATGATCAATTAAAAACCGAATAAACAGATGCTTTAGGAAAAAAGTTAATCTAATTTGTTTCTTGGTTACATAAACGCATCTTCTAGGATCTAACTCGGAAAAAAAGCTGTATGTTTCTCATAAGATAATGACGAAACAGGTTGTATCAGATAAAGAAGTTGATATCTTACTAAACCAATATATAGACAGCTGATTGTTGATGATGATTCTGTCAAGATTTTCAGTACTAATATTTAATACTCATCTATCACTCAACCTATTCTTTTTGCTGATCGTTCTATTACAATGCGTAATTATTTTGTCAATCTTAAGCCTCTTCATCTTGTTAGAATTATTATTTTCGGTCTGAAATTATTCTATTCATGCATTTCAGAAACACATATTTAATCCGATTCTTCTTACGATATAGCATATATTTTGTAATAACGCGTGTAATCATGTTTAAAAAAGCCACATTTAAAAAGATAATATTAAGGACAATATGTCATGCATAAAAATGAGATACAGCTTAAAACAAAGGTTAATGTAGTATACCATTATTTTCAAAACATATGAAATGGTATAATGAGATTTTTATGAATCTTAAGAATCGTAAAATAATAGATTTACAGAAAAAAGGATTTATTTTGTATCTATACTTGATGAGCGTATTTTTCTAAAACTTAATTTTGCCCAAACTCCTTTGATTACATAGATTTTATAATTACCTTACAATAACTGTTACAATTTTGCTTTAAGTTTGGCACAAGTCTTGAGGACAGACCCTTAAATTAAACTTGTTGGTGCTGTGTGTTTCCGAGAAATCTACCCTTACCTATTATCTTTATACGAAACTCCACGTTTTCCTTACACATATACTAGTACAAGCATAGAAATTTCGAAAGGTCTTTTTGCTGACGAAGTACTCCAGACCTACTAGACGTAATTTCCGATGAAACAGAATGTAACATAACAAAATATAAGATAAATGATCAAAAATGAAAGTGCAAATAAACGAAAACTGTGTTCTATTTCAAAGCATACTTAATAGAACTAGAATGTGACTGTAGGACACAGGGTGTGCCCCACTGGTACATGTATCAGAAGTAAGGGACAATAATTCAAATGTTTGCAGTCTTAAGGGAGTATAGCCTCAACACAAATTTTATATGAAGGATTCATTATTCTGGGCAATATACTTTTTTGTGCTATGAGCAGTACAAACAAAAAAATCCACTACTTTTGGCTATTTCAATTGTGTAATTAGCGCTACAATCTCAAGACGAATGCCAAGTGGACAAGGTCACATCATGATGAAGACAAATACAAGGTTTCATTAATTTCCATCAAATACGTTTTGAGGTAGGCACGTCATTAGGTAAAAATGTGCAAGTTGTACTATTTCAGGAGCCATAACTTTGGAAATAGGGGACAAATTAAGACGAAAAATAAAAGGTGCGCAAAAACTCATTCAAGGGTCCATCAATTTATATCAAATACTTTTTTAGCTAGGGGCGTCACAAGGTAAAAATGTGCATTTTTGGCTATCGCAGGGGCCATTACTCTGAAAATAAGGGCAGAGCCAGATAATATCATGATTATAAGACTCATGCAATGTTTTAACAATTTATATCAAATACATTTTGAGCCAGGCGCGTCACAAGGTAAAAATGTGCATTTTTTACTATTTTAGGGGCCATAACTGTAGAAATAGGGGGCGGAGCCAGACGAAAAATAGAAGGTGAGCAAGTTCATATCATGATAAAGACTCGTGCAAGGTTAAATCAATTTATAGCAAATACTTTTTGAGCTAGGCGCGTCACAACTTTTTCGGACGAACGGGCGCACGCACGCACGGACGGACGCACGATCAAAACCAAATCTATATGCCCCCATAATTCATAGTGGGAGCACAAAAAGTAAATGTTCGCAGTTTTGTTTGTGAATTTGTTCCCAGTTTGTCTTTGTGAAGATGCAAATAAGACTTATCACCTTTGTACATACAATACCATAGTTGACGTCACTTTTGACTATATTAACTGTTTAGTTCAGTACGGGGAAATCATTTTCAGAGTAAAACTTCCTATTCACAGTAAATTTTGAAAATGGTTTGGTATCATAAATTTGCATTTTCACGAAACAACCGGAATAGTGATGGTATCAGTGAAGGGCGGAATAAGGTAATTTTAGCGTTTATCCAAAGTTTAATGATTCATTTACAATGACAATAACAATAACAACAGTATTGAAAATTATATAATAACTCTGCAATCGCAATAATTATGAAATAATTTGTTATGATAATTATATTGATTATAATGAAGACGATGATCATGAATACATAAACAAAGCATAGATTTAAACACCCTTTATCAAAGGGTACGTGGTCTGAAGAGCTAGCTCAGCTGGCGCCGAGGAAATAGAGGATATTTGTTTGTTTCAGTGTAAGATCGAAATATATTTCACCGAGTGAACACTGTAATGCAATATTTTCACGAGTGGCGCAGCCACGAGTGAAAATGTAAATTATGGTGTTCACGGGTGAAATTTATTTCAATCTTACACTGAAACAAGCAAATTTTCTATTTATTTTATGTGCTGTTAATGGTTTTAACCAAATTATATCCAGTTTGTCCGCGCAACGTCACGTGCATGGCATCATGACTTCATAATGCCGTGACGTCAGGATATCTTTGTAGAAAAAAATAGCTCTATTACATTTCCTGATTTCTTTGACATTTTATTATGATAAAATGTATATATTCATAATCCTGTTAGTAGTTTTATACATCTATATCTTTACTGAAGTATATTTTGCAAGGAATTTTCTATTATTTATAATTTATATTCTTTCGCATTCAAGTATAGTTCCATACCAGTGAAATAAAAAAAATGATATTTTCACTTTTTGAAACTGCGAAAATATCAATTTTATTTCACTGATAAATTTGAGTATTTCACTGAAGAGTATAAAATAAAGATATTTACCAGATGTTTTATTTGATTTTTATTCAAGAAGTTTTGAAAATGAAAAAGGCCGTTTCAAATTTAAGGTCATTGGACGAAGGAGGGAAATTGTTAATAGGGAAATAGAATCAAATATTCCCATGGACACAGATCGTATTCAGCAAGGTAGGCATTTATTCAAATTAAAACTTCATAAATCTAAATCCCTATTTTGAACGAAATAAATACGCAAAAGGTGACAGCGTTGTATAATAGTTTGAAGTTTCGTTTGGTTTACTTACGTGGCTGAGCATATAGAAAATTAAAAATATTGACATGTGAATCTGCTGTCGTTTTTGGTATACTCGTGTTATTTAAGACGGGTGTAAATAAGATAATCGCTTCATATGAATATCTTGTTCACCAGTATTACTGTTACACTTATATCACAGCACATAGATAAAATATGCCAACAATTAACAGAGATTAATATAAAGATTGACAATGGATTAATCAGAATTTCATGCAATTTCAACAGGCAAAACTTCATTTTTGTAGATTTGATTGTTCTGCCTTTCCATTGTAGATGCAATGCAGACGCCAGCCAGTTTTCCGGCCAGAAGAGTTCCAAAATTATCTGGAATATCACCAAAGGTTGTTATCCAACCAATTCCTTTAAAAACTGTTGACAAATCAGTTTATAGTGCACCATCGACATACATAGACAATATAATATCTGCAGACACTGTACCAGTGACACATTCCCCGTATCTAGCCACATCAGCAAAAAAGATACCGTTGATACATTCCCCGCTTCTAGACACATCAGCACCGACATTAACATTCGTGCATTCCCCGCTTCCAGAAATATCAGCATCCCCTGTACCATTGGTGCTATCCTCGCTTCTAGACTCATCAGCATCTCCCGGACCATTAGTGAATTCCCCGCTTCTAGACATATCAGCATCGACATTAACATCGATGCATTCCCCGCTTCTACCCACATCAATAGAAACAATACCGTTGATGCATTTCCCTCTTCAAGCCACACCAGCATCCACCGTACCAGTGATGCATTCCACGCTTCTAGACACATCAGCAGATACAATACCGTTAATGCGTTTCCCGCATCAATCTACATCAGCGTCGACCGTACCATTGGTGCATTCCCCGCTTCTACACATATCAGCACCGACCGTACCGTTGATGCATTCCCCGATTCAAGCCACATTAGCATCGACCATACCATCAATGCCTTCTAGGCTTCTAGACACATCAGCATCGACCATACCATTGTTGCATTCTCCGCTTCTAGCCACATCAGCATCGATCGTGCCATTGATGCATTCCTCACTTCTAGACACATCAGCATCAGCCATACCATTGATGCATTCTACGCTTTTGGACACATCAGCATCAGCTGTACCATTGATGCATTCCTCGTTTGTAAACACATCAGCATCGACCGTACCGTTGATGCATTCCTCACTTTTAGAAACATCAGCATCGACCGTGCCATTGATGGATTCCTCACTTCTAGACACATCAGCATCGACCGTGCCATTGGTGCATTTCTCGTTTCAAGACACATCAGCAGAAACAATATCGTTGATTAATTCCCCACTTCTAACCACATCGCCATCAACTGTACCTTTGATGCATTCCTCACTTCAACCTAGCCACTTTTTGGAACGTAATAAAGTGTCAGGCCCAGTCGGGCCAGGAATAGAAGTAAGTACAAATAAACACTTATTACTTGTACAACCAAGCAAATGATATATATAATAAAAATGAAATAATGATATATACTGGTTTTTGATGTGACCAACAAACGTTAGTGTGATACTATTTTCTTCATGGTAAAGTAAAATATGCAACTTATTATACATTATTATGTCATGATGTCATGAAATAGAGTAAAAAAAACCAAAGGGATTGAATCGAATTCAGAATTGCATTTTGATATAGCTCAAAAACTTTAATCGCATCTTTTTGAAATATTTACACAGCAATGTAAAGTATATGGTCCATGTAACCAAAGGCATATAACATATGTCCAAACTATAAATCTGTAAGAGGTTATTGAATATTAGATCGTTTGTTTTCTTTTTCTCGAAGTATTGGACCGTGCTTTCACAATAAAGTTGGAATAACATAGAACAAAAGTCAGTGTGAAATGCTAATTTTCTTGCATATATTTTCACTTAAGAATTGTTTAACATCAAAACCGGATATACAGACAAATTTTGATGCAGCGTTAAAGATTACACGGGACTTGCTTCAGTGCAAATGGATCAAGTGTGAGCAGCAATTTAGCTGTATGGAAGATTTTGTAGGACATGTGAAAAACGATCACGCACGTAAAGAGGGACATGATTTAGAATATAATTGCAAATGGGTCGGATGCCCAAGGAAAGGAAAAGGGTTCAGTGCAAGGTAAGCTTTCTTACTTAAATTTGATATAAGAGCCATGATAATTATAGACTTCTTTATTATTTTAATTATTACTTTCTTGGTGAGAAAATGACAATCCTGATAAATGATGAATGAACATGGAAAATTGCCAATCCGCAGTTTCTTTATTAAGGATAATTCGTAACGATTCATTGCACATGCATATTTTCCCACAGGTTGATCATTTGGACTCTCCGGCACCTGCAGTAATAATGTTACTACTATATATTACTATATTGGAATCATATGCAAAGGTTTTGTTTTTAATAAATATGCAACGGAATGAATGAATTTGCCCATATATGCATGACCCTCTGTAGGAAATAGCCCGTGCAAAGGTAGTAGAACAGTTATTTCTATTACACCTATTTGTGATTGTTCTACGTGTGAGACTATTAGTGCAATTTGCTTTTAAGTTGTTTTTTTTTTTTTTCGTATATATATATGCATATCAGCATTTCTTAATTTCGTTATATTTGTGTTTGATTAGCAAAGAGAGGTTAATGGTAATGTTCGATCGTGTATTTTAACAAATGTATACGTCATTTATATCCTTTATGATTTCGTGGTAACAACCTCTCTTCAGGTACAAAATGTTAAATCACATCCGGACACATACCAGTGAGAAGCCGCACAATTGTACTCAATGTGGGAAATCGTTTTCAAGACAGGAAAATCTCAAAATACACACACGATGTCATACAGGTAATATTCTTGTTTTGTAAATATCATATGATTAATTATTTTGTACTAAATGCCCAGTGTAAATATATTCATGTTTATTCAGTTTTCAGAATTTTGAAACAAACCAATACCTATAACGAGTACGAGTTAATGGGTAAGGATGTCTACGTAGAACTTGTACAGAAATTTAGACCTCTATGTCTTTCTTATTCAAATATGTTAAGAAGAGCTTCCGTGGCGGAGTGGTTATGACTGCTAACTTCAAGCACTTGCACTTCGTCACTGTGGGTTTGAAATCTCGCTTAGGGTGAAGAATTCTTTCAAATGAAAAAAAACAAAAAAAAAACTTCCTCACGGATGGGCGATGGTTCTACCTAGGTTCCCGTTCATGTCTAAAATTATGCCCGGAGGGTCAGCTGGGAACTTTCTCTACTATAAAAGCTGAAAAATAGGCATGTGCATTATGATTGTGTTGATGTGACAATAAACTCTACTTAAATATGTATCATTCTTTAAATGTTATTTCTTATTACTAGTATTATCAATAATCATTTTCATATTCACAGGTGAAAAACCTTACGTATGTCCATTTGAAGGTTGCAAGAAATCATATTCAAACTCTAGTGACAGATTTAAACATGTACGTACACATAAAGAGGACAGACCTTATGCCTGTAAGATGCAGGGTTGCAACAAACGGTACACAGATCCTAGTTCGCTGCGGAGACACGTCAAAACTCAAATGCATTATTCCACAAGTAATGATGTGTCATTCAGCCTACCTATGAAATCAATTGAAGCTGAAAGTAACGGTACAAAAACAATTGATGCTCAATCCTGTTTCAATCTTTCTGGAAAAATATCTGTGTCAGTTACTAAACCAGGAAGTAAGCCATCTGTAACCATATCTAATTACATGGAGAAAAGTGGTCTTCCGTTGATGGATCTGTCCAGCATAATGCCTGACGTACAATTTATTTCGGCTTATATTCCGATCGCTACACAGACATCTCGCCTGCTTACCACAGAAGGGAGAGCGCAGACCTCCTGATAATAGGTTTGTAAGTGATGATTTGAAAACAATGTCGTATTTCACCTCTATATTATGTAGAGAACAGTTACTAGCTGAGAACAGGAACTGAAATCTGCAACACTGGTTAGGTTAATCGCCCGCCACTATGTCACTAAGATTTTGTTGAAATACGGCGCTATACCAAGAACAAACAGACAAAGCTACACATTTATAAGCATCGCATACAGATGTAACGACTGTGAAACAGATCATACAGGCATTGGTGTACATGCTAATAAAAAATTCACTCATACTTTTAATTTGTTTCAGCCGTTTGAAAGCTTAAAACACAGTAGTAACAATATAAAGAAATGTTATGTTGTTAAGGAACGCCACGGCTTTGATATTTAAGCATTATTATAATACTTAGTTGGTATTAAAATTGTTTTTTCCCAATACATGTGCTCATTAGATAAAGTAACAGGTAGCTGAAACAATAGGAATCCGTACGAAATTTGGAAAGAATAATCGACAGTGCGTAAACAGTCAGTTCTTTTTTGTTTTAATTTGAGATGTAAGCTTTCAATTAGAAGAGCCTTTCAAAGAAATCTAACTGGTATGGAAGATAGATATAACAGTAAACTTTTAATTAGGTCAAGAGTAATCTTACATCTGTTACATTTTGTCATAAGTTTCCACGATCTGTCAATTTCAGTGAAAATGATTTTTATCTCTCCATTCTGCATATGATTTGTTTTGTAAGTATCTTGGCAGGACATTGCAGTGAGTAACATACTATACATTCCAAATCAGTATGTGTTCTTTAAATTGTTTTGTTAATATAAACTCACTGAAGTCACATAAAATAATTCAATTTCTATTGTTTTAGTTTATTCTTGATGTTGGATTTTTGAAGCAACCCGTCTACAATATTTTTCCGTTACAGCTTCTTTTTGTCGTGGGCCTACTTTTCGATGCATGGCTCTATGGCTGTGGTTGGGGTGAACTATGCTTCCGGGAAATCTACCCTTACCTTTTATTGTTTTGGGTATAAAGGTACCAGACCTCAATCTTTAGTCATTGGAATGATTCCTTCCAGATGGGTAAAGAAATAACATCGGGTTGAATCATACTGATTTCTGAAAAGAACTAAATATTCTTTGTTCTTGCTTCATCTACCAGAAATTCAAAACATAGTACCATCTTAATATAATTTATTTTAAAGCCCCTCTTTCAATGTGAGACGGTAAGGAAACCTTTAGTAAACAGTGTGCTAGCGTTGAATATTTTGCCCCCAGTAAACACGTCAGCGAGATAGGTATACACGGGTTATCTTAGAAACTGCTAATACGCACCTTATAATTTTGCTGACAGCAACGATTGATCTACACCTCATTCGCAACATCCGTAAATCCATTTTACCAATTTCACATCACCATATCAGTTTGTTAGTAGTATTAATAAGCTAACATTGTTTTTATTTTACTTTTGTTTATCTTAGTGGTTCAACCGTTGGTCATTTTTGTAGGATCAGCAGAAACGCAGATAATAAAAATTAACACGTGTCTATATTTAGCCTGTTCATATTGCGGTCGTTCATATTGCAGTGGAAGGTTATCGAGGCAGACAGATCGCAACTGTTTAATTTTCTGTAAGAGCTTGTTATTTAATGGAATGTGTTAATACAATACAAATCGTTGGGTACACTCTTTTTAGTCATCTAGGTAGATTTGTTATTTAAGAACATATAAACAATCAAATAATGCGTGTAGCAAAGGTTACGCTTACCTTGTATTTGTTTTTTAGAGATGATAAGAAATAACATTGTAATAGGTTTGCGAAATAAGCAGAGATTTTACGTATCAAAATTATATCATCTATATAGCTAATATTGATGAATTTATGAACCATAAACTAAATTCATCTCTCTCAAAAGAATATCCGAGGCTTCGTAGACCGAGCGTTTAGTTCACAGACTTAATTTACCCGTCATTCCGTCTTCTATAATGAAAGCTCAAAATTCGCCAAATGACCTAAGTTACGTAGATATGATTGAAATCCAAAAAAAAAAGTCAAGAGGAATGTTATTATGTATATAGGGCCACAATCATGTTCGCATAGCGCGATGAGTCGTGTAAATACTTTCATCTCAAGTTTGTACACTTACCCACTGCTTTGTACAATTTTGCAGAAATCTCCTAAGGTATGAAATATTGCACCGGCTATTCCTATTCGGCCTTGGTTAGAATAAGCGGTATTTACTAAAGCTATTAATAAAGCTGCCAATGTAATATTTAAGAAATAATATATCTCATTTCGAGTATTGTTGCAGAATAAAATTAATATTTAGGGTTCAGATGCGTAGCCAGATTAATTTAATGATATGCATCTTTTACTCAATATTAAAGACTTTAATGCCGCATCATTTTGCATATATATTTGCATTTACAAATGTTGAAAATGTGATCGGATCAAAATATAATTAAACATTGAACCTGGCGTTTAAGCAGTTTAAACAATACATAAACAAAAACGCATTTTTTTCTGAAATATTGTTTGTAATAAAAGGCTTTAAATAAACACCTTGTCAAGCTGATAATATTCGTTTTCTATATTTGATCTATTCTTGCATGGGAGGGTACTGGGATAATGCTAATGTTGCTGACAAAAGCATCGCCATGCGGTGAATTCTACGTGTGGTTGTTTTGTTTTATGCTTTCCGGGGACATTGCGTTGGCAATATTATTTTTTATTTCTAGATTCTAAGTAACTGTTATTATACTATATCAAGCATTAATTTTCTGTTCTTTTTAAGATCCCTTGCGGCATGTAGGAGGTAGCGTTTCTGTTTAGTTAAAAAATTGTAAACGTCAAGAGAAAACTCTGCTTTAAATCTTGCATGGATTTCCTGTTGTAAGAAATAACTGCACTATCTAAATGATTCATGCAAGTAAGAACTGATGTAGGGTGTACTGTAAATTTTAATTCATAGATAAAGTCCAATAGACCTGATCGCTAAGCGGCCTCCGTGATCGAGTGGTTAAGGTCGCTGACTTCAGATTATTTGCCCCTCTTCTATGTGGGTTCGAGCTTCACTCGGGGCATTGAATTTCTTCTTAGCTATCCAGCTTGCTTACGGAAGGTTAATGGTTTTACCCAGGTACACGCTCGGGATGAAATAATGCACGGAGGGTCACCTGGGGTCTTCCGCCAGCATCAAAGCTGAAAAGTCCACATATGACCTGTAATTACGTCGGTGCGACGTTAAACCCAACATCAACAAAAACAAATCATCTGACATTATGTATTGGACATCATTTTTTATCACAAAATATTTTACAGATTTGCTAAAAGTCGACCAGAGCCAAGCACCAGCTTATACACAAACTGAAAACCAAATGTTAGACCTTTAATTAAACTGTCTGAAATATGTTAAAATAAATGTTCTGTTTGCAGTCTTCTTTTAAGTTATCTATTTCAGAACGCAATAGCTGTGCTGAATGAGCGCGTTTCTTAATACTGAAGTATGCCCAAAACTCCTTCTATTACATATATTTGACATAAATTTACTTTACAATATCTGTTATAAGCTTGCTTTAAATTTCGCATAAATCCAGAGAAGAGACCCTTTAATTAAGCTTATATGGAACTCCACAATTTCTTTAAACATATATAAAAACTGGTACTTCAAAATTTCATTTTGCTTAATAATTTTCTCCCAGCTGGTCAAAGTAAAGATGCCAATAAGACTTATCACCTTTGTACAAACAACGCTATAATTGGCGTCACATTTTGTTGTTGATCAAAAACTATATGAGCCGCGCCATGAGAAAACGAACATAGTGGCTTTGCGACCAGCATGGATCAAGACCAGCCTGCGCATCCGCGCAGTCTGGTCAGGATCCATGCTGTTCGCTTTCAAAGCCTATTTGCATTTGCACGAATTCACCGGAATTGTGATGGGCGGAATGAGATAATTTTAGAGTTTATGTAAGGTTTAATGATCTATTTAGGTAATAGCAACACGAAAAATAATAACAGCAGTATTAACAAAAATCGCAATATTATATTGATATGTAATCAATTATTATTATAAATTATGATGACGATGATGATACGGAATAAATAAATAAAGCACAGATTAAAACATATTATCATGGATCTGTCCAGCATAATGCCTGATGAACAATTTAATTCGGCTTTTATTTCAATCGCTACACAGACATTTCGCCCGCTTAGCTCAGAAGGGAGAGCGCAGGCCTCCTGAAAATAGGTTTGTAAGTGATGATTTTAAAAACAAATTTGTCGTATTTCACCTCTAAATTATGTAGAGAACAGTTACTTGCTAAGAACAGGTACTGAAATCTGCAACACTGGTTAGGTTTATCGCCCGCCACTATATCACTAAGATTTTGTTGAAATACGGCGCTATACCAGAAACAAACAGACAAAGCTACACATCATAAGCATTGCATGCAGATGTAACGACTGTGAAACAGATCATACAGGCATTAGTGCACATGATGTTCGTTGAAACTTCTAATTTGTTTCAGCCCGTTGGAAGGATAACAAAACACAGTAGTAACAGTATGTTGTTTGGAAACGTCATTGCTCAGTTATTTTAGCATTACTGCACTACACAGTTCGTATTAAAATTGTTTTCCATTACATGTGTGTATTCGATAAAGCCACAGTATAAGTGTGAAAACAAGGGATTTGTTTTTTTTTTCTGATTGCAACGCTGCGAATGGCCCTAATAAGTAACATGTAGTTGGGATAATACAATAAGAATTCATTTTGTGATTTGGACAGAAAAACAAGCGGAAGTGTGTAAACAGTCAGTTCGTTTCTTGTTGCAATTTAGGAGTTGTAAGCTTTAATGTAAAACAACCTTTTTAAGGAATCTAACTGGATGATAACATCAATCTTTTAGTTCGGTCAAGAGTAAACCTAAATCTGTTAAATTTTGTCTTAAGTTTTCACGATTTGTCAAAATTATTTTTATCTCTCAATTCTGCATATGATTTGTTTTTGTAAGTATCTTGGTAGGACATTGCAATGTGTAACATATTATACTTTCCACATCAGTATGTGTTCTTGAAATTGTCTTTTTTAGCGCACTGAAGTCACATAAGAAATTGCAGTATTTTAGTTTATTGTTGGTTATAAAGGTACCAAACCTCAACTTTGATACATTGGAATGATTCCTTCCTGATGGGTAAAGAAAAAAGATCAGGTTGAATCATATTAATTTCTAAAAAGAACTGAATATTCTTTGTTTTTGACTCATTCACCAGAAATTCACAACATGGTATCATCTTAATTTGATTAAATTTAAAGCCCCACTTTCAATGTGGGACTGGAGCCATTAAATATCTTCGTCACGTAGTTTGCCGTCAAATAATTAACATGAAGAAATGATAAATTGTGATGATCGATATTAAAGATTTGATATTACTATATATTCTATATATTAGTCACATTTCTATTGTTTTATTTTATTGTTGGTAGTAAAAGTACCAAAACTCAGTCATAAAAATTTAGAATGATTGCTTTCTCATGAATAATGAAAAGAAACATTAGGGTGTACCATAACGTACTGATTTCTGGAAAGAACTGAATACTCTTATTTGTTGATTCTTTTATTCTCATTCATCGGAAGTTTGAAACGTGGTACCATCTTGATATGAATTTAGTTTAAATCCTTCGTTCCATGTTAGACTGGAACAATTGAATAACTTCGTCACACAGTTTGCCATCAAATTATAATTTTGCCCCCAGAAAACACATAAGCGAGATAAGCATGCATGGGTTATTTTAGCAACTCCCAACAGGAATCGTGTTATCTTGCTAATAGCATACCTCATCCGAAAAATTCATCAATCCATTTTACTTATATCAGATATCTGCAAGTTACCAGATCAGTGTTAATGTAAGTAGTGTTAATAACTTTACTATGTTTTCATTTTATTCTTGTTTATCTCGGCGTTGGTCATTCTTTTAATAGTTTGTTTAAGGATCAGCAGAAAGGCAGATAAACTATGAACAAGTGTCTATAATTAACTTATTATCCCCCACCGATGAAATCGGGAGGGGGGTATTGAAATGGCGTTGTCCGTCCGTCACGTCCGTGCGTGCGTGCGTCCGCAGCCATATCTCAGTAACTAGCAGGTAGAAACTTGAAATGAACATGAACCAACATACTGCGATGATGCCCGTCAAGTTTTTGTTTTTGATTGGTCAATTTTCTTTAGAGTTATTGCCCTTGATTTAATGAAAAATGTCCAAAAATATCCGTCCGCAGCCATTTCTCAGTAACTATCACGTAGAATTTCATAAAACTTGAAATAAACATGCACCAACATACTGCGATGATGCCCCTGTCTTCTTTTTTTTAATTGGTCAATTTTCCTTAGAGTTATTGCCCTTTAATTGTTTAAAGATCTACAGATTTGTACAATGTCATAACAAACCAACCAATTGGTAGAATTTCATTAAACTTCTTTCATTCTTTTCCATGAACATTTATTATAAACATGTGAAGTTGTGTACCCACACCTGGTCACCACCTGGCCTTGGTCACACCCCGTCCCCCTCCCCCCACCCCAATCCCCCCTCCCCCCCCCCCTAAAAAAAAAGATAATGTTTCATTTTTTTTTTTCAAACCTTCCATGAATATTTATCAACATGCAAAGTTGTACCATTCCCCCACCTCACTCCTCCACCCAGTCATGCCAACCACCCCAGGTATGCATCTCCCCCCCCCCCCCGCAATTTTTTTTTTCATTTTTAATTTTCCATCAATATTTATAATCAACATATGATGTTTTGTACCCTCACCCAGTCACCCCCGCTGCCCACCCCCCACCCCCACCAAAAAATAGCATTCATTGTCTGTTAAATTGATTTTGACTTATGAAATTATTTGCCTCTTAGTAACATCCTTAACTTTCTGCCGGATATACTGTTTTGCCGTTCCTCATCACAAACCCTTTCGGCAGGGGATACCAATTCATCGAATTTGCTTGTTCATATTGCAGTGGAAGGGCATCAAGGCAGACAGATCGCAGCTGTTTAAGTTTTATAAGTGGTTGTTTTTTCGGCGACGCCGTCTAAATTCGTTTTCGTTACCTATGCCACGTGACTTCAGTTTGCAAATCAAACTACTTGATAACGCATTATAGATAATTTATCAAAATGGAAGATTTATGCAACACTCTGCCTGATTGGACGAGAGTGTCAATTTCTTTCACTCTGTTGATTGTGCTACGCTGAGTGAAATGTAGACAAAGCGTTTATCCTAAACGACGCTGTTCACAGTTTTAAAGCTAACTTTGGCTCAGTATATTTAGCAAGAATATTGATATATCTCAAAATGATAAGTAAGTTTAATAAATATGATAAAAACCTGTTCAAATACCAACATATATCAAATTAAAGAAAGAGCTGAATACGGTCTGCGTATCACATGAATAAGGGTGTGATAAGAGTCTTTTATGTAGAGAAGTGCTTTTTAAAAGATTTTCCCTGTTACAGTTGCCGTCTGTATATGAAAAGGTTTCTTGCTTTTGTGACTTATTCAGATTTCATATTAAAATGAGTACTTGTTTGCTTTGATATATTTGTTATAAATTATTCAACTGATTTATTATATATGAATATTTTTCTTTAGTATGGTAGGCAAATATTGAACTCAGTTGAAATCTGTTTTATTATATATATGCTATGTAATGACTGAATCTCATTACACTGAAATGAACTTGAACATACGCTGCATAGTTGACTACGGTCAAACTTTGCTTATGAAACAGAAATATTGAAATAATTACAATTGTATGTTTTGCTTGACCTTCACTTTTTTTATAGGTGTGACGTCATTGTCCAAAGATTCATGAATAGCGAATATGCATTTGTTAAAGCGGGATCAGTTGGCCTATTTTAGAAATAAATACAAATAATAAATAAAAAAATCCTATAATTGATTTTTTTTCATGTATTCTAATCAAACTTGATTTGTAGCATCTTTATTAGGCCCGCAGCCAACTTTGTTCAGCTGGGACATTTAACCCCTTTTAGGGGCTGCTAGAGCTAAAACTAGAAATGCCTTTATACAGCTTCTCATGAGCAGCTTGGTGGATCTTTGTCATACTTGGTCTGGAGCATCATTATAAGGTCCTCTTCCAAATTTATTTATATAGGAACTTGGGCCCTATTAGGGACCACTATAGCTAAAAGTAGATATGCCTTTCTTCGCATTAACCACTAAAATGTAATGGATTTTTATCACACTCGATGTGTAACAATATCGTAAAGTCTCCTGCAATTTTGTTACAAATGGGGATAGGGACCAATTTAGCTAAAAAAATAAACACGTTTAATGACCTCTTCTTTCTCATGAACCGCTTCATGAATCTTCATCAAACTACTGCTGTAATTATTCGTCTAAGGATAAACAAAACAAAATTGCAACCCTACGAAACCTTTGCGAAAAATTAAAAGAGAACCATTTAAATTGTTAAAGTGCGGTGTTTAGTTTTGCAATTTGAAAAATGTTAGATGAAAGATGAATGTTAGATGAAAAATTCATAAACTTCTTTCCTTATTACAATTCGCCGACAATCATTTTTAAAGATATTTCTTGTATAGTTGTAAATACAATACAAATTCTTTTGTAAACTGTTTTAACTCATCGAGGTAGTGTTATTATTTAGGGTAATATAAACAATCAAATAATGCGTATAGCAAATGTTATGTTTACCTCGTATTTGTTTTTAGAAATGATAACTGACATAAAGTAATAGTTTTGCTGAATAAGCAGACGTTTTACGAATCAAAACAGCTGATACGGCTAATATTGATAAACAAAAGATATTTCTTTCATAAAAATTTCCGAGGCTTGCTAGGCAGAGCTTTCAGTTCACTGACTTAATTTTCCCCTCATTACTTTGTCTGAATGTAGCTTGGATCCTCTTCCATTGCGAAAGCTCAGAATTCGCCAAATGACCTAAATTAAGTCAGTATGGTTTGAAGTCAAACGAACGGTCAAAAGGATTTCTGGCTTTACATGTTTCACAAGTTAATGTGATTTATATATATAGGGCCGCAATCATGTTCGCATTGCGCGTCGACTCAACACTAAACAGTAATTGCTTCCTTACCACTGCTTTGCACAACTTCGACCAAATCTCCTAAGGCATTAAGTGTTACATAGGCTATTCCTTTTCGGCTTTGGTTGGAATAAGTGGTATTTAATAGAGTCATTGCATACAAGTACATCTACTTAAGAAATAATATATCAAATTTCGTGATTTGTCGTTGAATAAAATCATTATTTGGAGTTATTATTTATTATATCACAAGGGCGTAGCCAGAGTGATAGAATAAGCCGCATCTGAACGACGAACAAAGGTTTTAATCAAGAGCAAATTACTTAATAAGATATGTTGTATCGGTTCTTACACTTTATTAAGGATTATTATGTACATCTTTGAAGCAACTCCGAATATATGACGTTATAATTGTGACGTACAATTTCTGTGTGTATTGCATAATAATACACAGTTTCAGTCTTCTTTCTTAAAACAGAGATATAAATCGGATATCAATTGCAGAAGATTTACTTAATTTTAAAGACTTAGATATGATATAATAAAATTTTGCATATATTTGCATTTAAAAAATGTTGAAAATGTGATCGGTTGAAAGTTTGAACATGAATCGTGAACCATGCCATGAATATACTTCCACTTTAGATTCCCTACAGTTTGTTAACTCAGCGCCGGGTTATAGTGATGAGTACAGCCAGTCTACCTACCCCGCTGACACGTGACATTCCGTGCAAAGTATAGTTGTAAATAATGTACACTACTGACTAGTGCACAAATTATACCAACTAGAGCTAACGCGGCTTAATATTAAGTTATTAAGCATATATCTACATTGTATTTCAAGAATCTTAACAAAAGCGTTTGATAGTTTTAGGTTTTTATTGATTTATTAATAAGTCCCTTACATCTTTAAACGATGTTTCAGCAGATAAATTTTTATTTACACTACAGTAAGTTCTTTGATTTTTATGCCCCCGAAGGTGGGCATATAAAAATCGCACTGTCCGTCCGACCGTAACTTTGTAAATTCTTGTCCGGGCTGTAACTCTGCCATCCATGAAGGGATTTTGAAATAGCTTGGCATAAATATCTACCTTAATGAGACGACGTTTCATGCGTAATACCCAGACTCCTAGCTACAAGGTCAAGGCCACACTTAGAAGTCAAACGTTAATAGGGACTGTGCCGTGTCCGCTTCGTAACTTTGCCATTCATCAAGGGATTTTGAAATTACTTAGCATAAATGTTATCATAATGAGATGACGTGTCATGGGCAAGACCCAGACCCCTAGCTCCTAGGTCAAGGTCACACTTAGAGTTCAAATGTTAACATGTTTTGTTTTTGTGTCCGGTCCATAACTCTGCCATCCACGAAGGGATTTTGAAATATCTTGGCATAAATGTTAACCATAATGAGACAATATGAGACAATGAATGTGGCATGCGCAAGACCGAGATCCCTAGCTCCAAGGTCAAGGTCATACTTAGAAGTCAAAGGTTAATAGGATTTTTTTCGTGTACGGTATAGAACTCTATCATCCATGAAGGGATTTTGAAACAATTTGGCTTAAATGTTAACCATAATGAGACAATGTGTTACGCGCAAGACCCAGACCACTAGCTCAAAAATCAAGGTCACACTTAGAAGTCAAATGTTAATAGGGTCTGTTTCATGTCCGGTTCGTTACTCATTCATCAGGGAATTTCGAAATTACTTGGCATAAATATTCCCCATAACGAGAAAACGTGGCATGCATAACAACCAGACCCTATGTCTAAGGTCAAGGTCACATTTAAAGGTTAACATGGTCTGTTTCTTTCCGTTCCATAACTCTTCCATCGATGAAGAGATTTTAAAATTACTTGGCATAAACGTTCCCTATATTAAGATGACGTGTCAGACGCAAGCCCAAGACCCCTAGCTTCAAGGTCAAGGTCACACTTAGAAGTCAAAGATTAACATTGTATGTTTCTTGTCCTGTCCATAACTCTGCCATTCATCAAAGGATGCTAAAATTACTTGTCACAATATTTCCCTATAATGAGTTGGTGTGTCATACTAAAGCCCAGGCCCCTAACTCCTATGTCAAGGTTACCTTCGGAGAACTTTTTTCATCTGGTCACAAAATGATACATACCTAAACTATTCTGGAATATTTTGCGCAGACAACTGTAGCATTTTTGCGTTTGTCACTAATAGTGACAGCTCTTTTTTGAGGTTCAAGTCTAAATACTTGGTATATTTTGAGAGTTATATAGACTTGTATTTGTCAAGGTCGGCAGTGGCTGTTTGTCAGTTTGTCAAGTTACCTTAAAGACGCACCACAAAATAACTGTAATCTTTTGTATTTCCATGATGGTAATTATACATTTTTTTTTGCATGGAGAAAATGAGAAATAACAAGTGTTTAGTTACAATTCGACAGTGACACATATAAGGCTAAGACAATGTATTTAATGTCTAAATATATTATTACATAAATGTAGTAGTATGCACGGTACTTCATATTTTAAGCTGAGTTTAGATCACACTTTGTTTCTACAGTGTAAGATAGTTATTATTCTATGTTTATAAAACTATACTGAGAAGAGAATTACTGAATAAGTTTGCAGAAGACGTTGTGAAAACAGGGCCTAAATTGTCCACCTGTCATCTTGTAGAATAGCTGTGTTACCAGAATTATTTGCACCAAGTTCATGTGGGAGGAAAAAGTAGGCCACTAGGTCGTTGTGGGTCTTTAACCCTTCTAGTAATTTCTTGAATACTGACTGGTTAAAATAGATACTGTAGCCTATTTATTAACGGTTGAATGCGAATACGATAATGTTACACACCGATAGCCACACGAGAACTACATACAGATATAGACTTGTCATAGTACACTACTGCGGAAATATAAAGTGGTAGTATTGGACTCGGAATTCATGGCATGCCTGGCGTAGAAGCGGTTAAAAAAATACCACATAAACTTAAACGCATTTTTACTCAAATATTGTTTGTAAGAAATGGCTTTAAATAAACACCCTGTCAAGCTGATAATATTCATTTTCTATATTTGATCTTTTTAACTTGCATGGGAGGTTATTGAGATAATGTTATGTTGCTGTTTGTCATGGCAATAACGAAAGCATCGGCAGGCGGTGAACTCTACGTGTGGTTGTTTTGTTTTATTCTTCCCGGGGACATTGCATTGGCAATATCATTTTATGTCCCCGACGTAGAGCATAATAAAGGAATATTTTTCTGAAATAACTTTGTTAAGAAAAAGCTATAAACGTCTTGTCAAGCCGATAATATTCATTTTCTATATTTGATCTATTCAGCTTGTATGGGAGGTTACTGAGATGGAGGTAATGTTGTTGTTTGTTCTGAAAATGACGAAAGCATCACCACGTGTGGCTGCTTTGTTTTATGATTCTCGGGGACATTGCATTGGCAATATCATTTTTATTTCTAGATTCTAAGTAATTGTTATTATTATGTATCATTTTAAGATCCCTTGCGGCATGTAGGAGGTAGCGTTTCTGTTTAATTCAAAATATGTAAACGTCAAGAGAAGACCATGCTATAAAGCTTGCATGGATGTTCCGTTGTAAGAAATTACTGAACTATCTGAATGTTTGATGTAAGTAAGAACTGATGTAGAGTCTTCTGTAAATTTTAATTTATAGATAATGTCCAATTCACTTGATCGCCAAACTGATGACATTATGTATTTGGCATCATTTTTATTATGAAATATTTAATTAATTTTCTAAATTAATCGACAAAAAACTTCAGCACTCAAAACATTGATAGATATCTATTTATACATATATTACACAACAAAAAATATAACAAGAGACGCATCTTCAGTTGTTAAAGGCGTACACTAGAGTCTTTGTATATGAGATAGGCGAATTTTTCCCCAATAATAGAATTTCTTCAAACTTTTGATATTGAAGGACAATCATCAAAGAAATAAAGATATGCAATAAAAGTCATAGGTCACCAATATTGAAAGAGTTATCTGCCCTTGAAACGGCATTCCCCCGCCAAAAAATGCCGTTTTCAAATGCAGATAACTCTTTTTCAGTACTGGTGACCTATGACTTTTATTGTATATCTTTGTTTCTTAGATGATTGTCCTTTAATATCCAAAGTTGGAAGAAGTTCATTCTTAAATAACCTACACATCTTTCTTATAGTAAATAAAAAGTACCCAAATGAAATAGAGTGGTTCTAATTTATTATTTGTATGTGAATAATAATACATCAGCTACAAACGGTCCGTATTCTCATTCGGTGCATAACATAATATATATTTTATCTACTGCGGACTATAACCGACTCTGTATATTTAAATTATATGAAAAACGCGGTTTCTACTATATTATTTCGGATCTATATTTTATATAAGTAGATACATTACAGTAGTACCGTTTCTCGGTAGCTACAAGTAGTTTGACATAACGTCAACCTTATTGTGAATTATTAAAAAAAGCATGATCTGCCAAACTGGAATACTGAATCAAAGTACTGGTGTATCTATATTCAACTCACAAAAGATAAATTCATGACAATGAAAATAACTAAATAATTATAACAATAATTTTGATAACAAAAACTCAAAATATAATTATTCATATAGTACTTAAGTGATATTAAGTAAATAATTTTGTACGTTTCATAATAAAATTAAATGACTCTGACTCAATGCAGACTTGGAGCGACGGTATAAATTACAGACTCCGGTATATACCGGATTAACTAAATTTGAACGAAAAATATCTTAAATGTTTATATTTTGTAACCATGGTGATACTAACCCTAACCTTTAGTCAGTATATTATGCATATTATACACTAAATGCGCGCGGACATGCAAAAATATGCATATTTTTGCCGTGCACTACAACTGATAATCATTTCCGGGCATGCGCAGAAGACTGCTCCAACTCTGCAATGAGTTACATCGAAATTGAATATGTTAACAGAAATAGATCTCCTAATATCAGACGATTCAATACTTCCTTGTATATTGACTCATCTTCGCACTTTCACATTTATGTTTCAAAGGAAGTTCATCGAAATGCTTATGCCTGAATTAACACCATCCGACGATCGGAACAAGTTAAAAGATCCTGCAATCTTTATTTAATAGCATATACATGACTGTCTTAAAGAATGTCCGCTGGTTTTGATTTCACATTCTCATGTATGCATTTGGTGATAATGCATCTGTGGTGACCGGAACAAACGCCGAAGAAAGTCGTCGGTCAGGCACTGGTCTCAACAAATCAATCAACGGCAAACTACTTTGTTCCAGGCTATTAAATATCGCTGCAGATGGTTTACATCCAGCTTTGGTAACTGACACAGATATTTTTCCAGAGAAGTCGAAACAGGAGTGAGAACTGGGTGATTTTACATCATTGTCTTTAGATACATATGAGTGTAATGGTAGATTAGGTGACAATTCACTGCTCTGTTCCGTATAATGATGCATTTGAGTTTTTACGTGTTTTCTTAACGAACTAGGATCTGTGTACCGTTTGTTGCAACCAGGGATCTTGCATGCATAAGGTCTGCCCTCTTTATGTGTACGTACATGTTTGAATCTGTCACTCGAGTTTGAGTATGCCTTGTCGCAGCCTTCAAATGGACAGGAGTATGGCTTTTCACCTGAAAATACAAATTAAAAATCGTGTATAGGGATAATAGTTTAGAAGCAAACTGCATGCAATTTATGTGATATATTTGAACTAGGGATCGTTGGATTCCAAAAAAGCTTTTTCCCAGATTATCTTTATACAGTTTGCTTATAAACATTCAGTATTTGACAATTTCATAATAAGACAATTAGATGTTTGGAGTTTAACATTTTTTCGATCATATTCATCCATACGATGTGTGTGTTTTAAGTATTTCATTTGAGCTAAAAAAATGAATTTAACAATTGCACATAGCTAATATAAAACGTGTTTTACATTTGTATATAGTGTCGAGAACATCCACAAAACGCCCTCATGTGAGATTGCAGTCATTGTACATACATTATTATGTATTATGATTAAACATTACCTGTATGAGTCCGTGAGTGGATTTTAAGATTTTCTGGTCTTGCAAACGATTTTCCGCATCTATAACATTTATGTGGCTTCTCCTTTGTATGTGTCCGGATGTGAATTAAAATTTTGTACCTGAAAAATAATTGTAACCTCTTTATGGTTCATGAGATTCATCTATTACAGTTATCTTAATACATAAACGTTCATTACTATTACAAAAGAAAGTTTCATATGTTTAAGCATGAGATCTTAATGTGCTAGCCACTGGATGTCAGAAAAAATAAGTACTATATAAAGACAACAAAAGTTTCTTGAAGATATAATGTTTGATAAAACATTTCACCATCCATCCCCTGTCCGTTTTGACAATTATAACATCTTCTATTGAAAACCTGGCTTCTTCATTCTTTTTGTTTATCACAGTAAAGACTTTTGCAAGCTGTATGTCCAATATTTACATATTTGGCCTTGCTAGTGCCGCTGCTGGAGGTCAATGTTATAACTTGTGGTGAAATAATACATAATTTGTAACAAATACATAACGAATTTATAGGAAAGTATCTATTTTCATTCACCGATTAGGATAAATATTGTTTAGTTTGGTTCATGTATAGAAAGACATAGATAATATCAAGGCACATATATAGATTTTCCGAAAAATAACTCACCTTGCATTGAACCCTTTCCCTTTCCTTTGACATCCAGCCCATTTGCACCGATATTCCAAATCAGGTCTCTCAATCCGTGCATGTTGATCATTTACGTGCCCCACAAATTCTTCCATACAGCTAAACTGTTGCTCACAGTTGATCCATTTGCAAAGAAATAATCCGCGTGTATTATGATCCGCTTCGCCATAACCTTTATGTGTCTGCATATTCGGATTTGATGGTAAACAATCCTTATGTGGAAATATATGTAAGAAAATTTAGTTTTCTTTCCTTATATTCAATATTTAGATAAGGTTTTTGAATTATTTTCTTTTTTAAAAAAGCACAATCAAAGTTAAGGTAGAAAAGAAAGCAAAGGTTCAATATTTCCGGATCTCTAAAACTACATATTCTTTGGAGTTTGAGTAATATACGTTCTAGACTGATGGCACTGATCCCATTAACCATATTTCCATAATGCGAAAACATGCAATATAACTTATGAGCTACATATATAAGTACACCGGCTGAAACACAGCGATAGTTTTTCCCAATGTCTTTCATAATACTTATAGTTAATTTATGAATTTTTTCTGATATTGAGACAAGTAAATTGTTAAGAACATATAAAAAATTAAGTGACATCGAGTAGTACAAAGAAATCATTTCATTCATTCATTTATCTACCCCTATCTATTCAATGAATATACAAAATACTGATGCATGTTGTTTTTTTTTATTCAACGAGCTAATATCATTTATAAAGATGCAATAGGTGTAAATATTGAATTTTTACTAATATATGGTCAAATATCAATTCGAATTTAAATTTGCTTCCAAGATATGAAAAGATTAAGAAGTTACTTATAATCATGATAATGAATTCCTCTAGAAAAGTATGTGCATTTTGTGACTTTATTTAAATCGAGTTGAGATCGCAGAAGACATAAAATGATATCATACCAGTATCCGATTGTGTTGAAATATGATATTAAAAACACATTTTGTAAATGTGTGAGAAATTTTATAAACATACTTTAGACATCATGAAAGGCATTAAAAACATTGCGGGGGACGTTAAAAGTTTCGGTTCGCATAGTAATAAATCAACAGAGTAATTATGTGTCCTTGTACTTACTTCCATGCATAGACTTTCTGGAATGGACAAACTTTTACGCTCCACAAATCGCCTAGGTTGAATGGATGGATGCATCAATGGTAGAGTCGATGCTGATGTGAAATGAAGCGGAGGACGCATCAATTGTTCTATCCCTGCTGGTGAGAGTAGAAGCGGGGAATGTGCCCCTGCTGGTGAGGGTAGAAGCGGGGAATGTGCCCCTGCTGGTGAGGGTAGAAGCGGGGAAAGTGCCAACGGTAGACCTGGAGAATGTATGAACGATTCTGACACTGCTGATGTGGCTAGAAAAGGGGAATGCATCAAAGGTTCTGCCACTGCTGATGTGGCTAGAAGCGGGGACACTATCACGGGCGCTGTTAAAGCAGACGATATTGTGTCTATGTAAGTCAATGGTGAACTATCAACAGATGTGTCTACAGCAATTACAGGGATCGGTTGGATAATAGTCTTTGGTGACACTCTTCTTCGAAGGGACCTTTTCACTGGAAATCTCGTTGTCGGAGAAATAGGTTGCCCATCTACAACAGGATGCAATTTCTAGATAAAGCAATTACACAATCTACATTTCTAATTATGATAAAGTTATGCCTCTTGTAATCACTCACTCAAAGTAATAACATGATATACCAAAAAGCCATCTCATTCTTATGTATACATATAAGACTAAAGTTATTAGGACCATTTTGATATGAATACAACGCAATATTTTGTCGCATAAAAATATTTAACATTCCTATCCCAAGCACGGCAATGTTTTTAAGCATCACAAAACAAGTTACATGTTAAGTTGTGGAGGTAAAGTAGATTACAGCAAGCAAAAAACCTACCAGTAAAGAAGAAAAAAGGGCGGTGTAGATGTGTTCGGATAGTACTATATGCTTCAAAATTACAACCGTGCATAGCCATAAACCAGTGAAATATAATCACATGACAATACAACTTCTTTTAGAATTTATATGAAATGAAATGGCATTGATATAAACCATTTTTTCAAAAAAATCACTGCAAATCGGACACGCATTCTATAACCCGTTCAGTTCCAATTGGGAGTATTTTAAATTAGCACATATAATTTGAATAAAAACTTACAATTTGGAATATCTGATGATAATTTTTTATCCGTTTCCATAGCAACATTTGATTCTATGTCCCCATCATCAATTTCACTTCTCCGTTCAATCACCTAAAATTTAAAACGACGTTTAAATTCCTAAAATTCTCAAATGAAAGTCAGGCAGATCCGGTAAAATATTCATCGACACTCTTTGCTCGCACGTGTTTTAATCATTATTTACTTATGTATGTATCATAATCATCGTCACTTTAATTATTTTAATGAAAATAAAAATTGCTATCATCATCATCTTCTTTTTACTATTACTACAACTACTGCTACTACTATTGGGGCCTCCGTGGCCGAATGGTTAAAGTCGTTGATTTCAAATCATTTGCCTCTCATCGATGTGGGTTCAAGTCTCACTCGGGGCGTTGAATTCTTCATGTGAGGAAGCCATCCAGCTGGCTGACGGAAGGTCGGTGGTTCTACCCAGGTGCCCGCTCATGATGAAATAATGCACGGAGGGACACCTGGGGTCTTCCTATACCATCAAAACTGGAAAGTCGCCATATGACCTAAAATTGTGTCGGTGCGACGTTAAACCCAACAAAAAAGTACTGCTTCTACTACTGCCACTACTGCTACTGCTACTGCTACTTCTACCACTGCTACTACTGCAACTATAACTACTACTGCTATTACTGCTGCTACTACTACTACTGCTGCCACTGCTACTGCCACTACTGCTACTGCTACAACCAATTCTACTACTACTGCTAAAACTGCTGCTGCTGCTACTACTACTGCTACTGCTACTACTTCTACTGCTACTGCTATCCCTACTACAACTACTGCTACTATTACTACTGCTACAATTTCTACTGCTTTTTTTTCTTCTTTTTCTTCTTCTTAGTATTATTAATTGTACGAATTTTTAAATCTTAAGTATAATTATTAATGTTGTAGCTATTAGTATTGTTTCAAAGAAAAAAAAACAACAAATAAATGTAAACATTACCTCGTCACACTCTCTAGTGACTCTATTGCAATTCCGGTTAATACGAGCAAACGCAAATTTATGATACCAAACCATTTTCAAAATTTACTTTTCATAGGAAGTCCTACTATGAAAATGACTTTCTCGAAGTAACCAATCAACTTATATAGACTTTGAAAAACAACAACAAATGACGTCAATCATGGTCATATAAATACATGAACAGACATTACAAAGGTGAGGAAACTTATTTCAGTCTCTATTTTGATCTACTGTGAGAATTTCACAAACAACATCGCGAGTTTTGCATTCTCATCACATTTTGTTCCTCGTGGTCTGATCTGAAATGGACAACAATTGCCGTTGATTATTTGTACTTTGTTAACTTTTTTCATATTTTGTCAAAATTCTATAACAGAAGGTCTTGCGTATTTTTAGTCTCATTTTACAGTAAAGTGATCGCCAATATCACCATGTTTCTGAAACTTTTGAGAATGGAAGAGAAATATTGTTAATATTATTTGTAAGAAATGTATGCAAAATATTCTGAAATTAAGATTAAGTATATGTAAAAAATGTGATCTAAGGATTCGGGCATAATTTATATAAAACACGCTCATTAAGCTTACCTTACATGTATAAACTATGACTCTACATGACACAAAATAAATAATAGAACTGTATGAAAATTTTAGTCGTACTTCAAAGCTGTCAACAAGAATATGATTCTTAAGATTATATTCATTTATGATTCTAAAAATTAGCATATGCTCAGCGGCGAGCGGGCTCCTGAAATGTGACACGCAAGAAACTATTCTTTTACGTGGATGATACATGAATGAGTCTTTTATAGTCCTGCAAAGTTTTATTGAAACTATCGTACCGTTCAGAGACATTTAGTTTTGTATCAGATATAGTCACACAATTCTGAAATCAGAGCGTACATTAAAGTACGTTGTTCATTAGGACATGTAATACCTGCAAGGCAGATACTTAGTGAACTGCATACTTCATACGGGAAGTTTGTCTGTCAGAGAAAACTGTTTACAGGTGGGTACGTAAATTTAAAAATGGTCAAACAGCCTTTAAAGACAGGTCTCGTCGTGGCAGTCCCAAAACAGCAGTGACGTTAAAGAACATTCCTGCTGTAACCGTCTGACTGATGAAGACACCAGGCACACAGTGTCCGAAATAGCGTCTTTTCTTGGCATGTCAACGGGATGAACTTGTGAGATTCTCACCAAGCACTGGGGTTTAAGAAAGGTTTGTGCCCGATGGATGCCTCACACAGTAACCGAGCAGCAAAATGCAAGTAGTTTCAAATGTGCTAAAGAAACGCTGAAAAGTTCTCAAATTTAGATAGTCGCATAATTCCGCAGCTCCTAACAGAAAATGAGACCTGAATATACTTTTATTAGCCTCGCCGTTGCGTTGACAACAGACAGTGGCTGCGAAAAGATTACCGTAGACCAATAACTGCAAAAAGAACTAAAAGTGTCATATAGGTTTTGTATTCCATCTTCTTTAACTCAATGGGTGATGTCGTACAAGTTCCTACACCGTCAGGAAAGGCAGTCACTGGAAAGTTTTATAGAGACAAAGTACTGAAAGCTAGTAAAGGAAAATACAAAGAAATGCGTTCAAGGACTAGTATTTGCGGTCTCAAGTTGATCCATCTGAGTTGTACAAATTAATCACCCCGCTTATTTCACCAGATCAAAGTCCTTGTGACTTTTTCCTCTTTCCAAGACTGAAAAAACTGCCGGCTGGACGCAAATATTTATCGAATAAAGCAGTTAGGAGTTACTTTAGACCATATGAAGGGGAGGCTCTGTATAGCGTTCGCCTCTTGGATTTATCGACTACGTAAGTGCGTAGAAGTCAATGGCGAATAGGCTGTGTACCATTTTCCAGCACCATTGTCATTCTCTTTAGAATGGCCCTCGTGTAATTTTTTGTTTTTAAGAATGGGGCGTGGTCATAAATTGAGACAAATAGTAAGATGGCTTCAATTCATTTTATCAAAATGTGTTTATGGCATTCGTATTCACTTGTCTAAACGTGTACCAATTTCAGAAATGTACTTAAAGTAACGGTTAAGATATTTGCAAAAAACAAAGAGGTGTTAAAAGTGTATACATTAACAACTTCATACAATTTGTTATCGGCTCTTATTTTCGTCTACATATATATCATAGTTTCAATAAAAACATTGGCACGGAACACTAATTACTTTTAGTAGCGTGTTTTAAGCGTGTGGAGCCTGAAGGCCATGCATTTCATACTCGAATCGATATTGCTCAAACTGCAATTCTTTTAATATATTTACAATTGTTTCTTTTTCTTTAACATTGCTGTTATATACGTTTGATGTAATAAATCTCTGAAACAGTAAAATCGTCAACTATCAGTGGATATTTGAATAGCAAACCGTTCTTCTGCCGCATGACAACGCACGCTTTCCATAGGCAAACGTGCACCTCATACAAGTAAACAACCATAGCCAATCGAGCGTTGTGACTTCTTACATGTTTCGTATTTTGGTTTGATAAAATTTGTTTGGCGCTTGAATGCAACAGCTGTAGACTGCAAACATTAAGGCATGATGAAGAATAGTTTTGAATGACAACTGTAGAAATAGGTGTTTTAGTTGATCAAAAGGTCTCATTCAAATTTATCTCATTTTGTAGGCCATATTGTACAATGTGCGTGTAAGGCTTGTTTCTTGTTTTAGTGTCAAAGGAATGGAAATTCGTGAAATATTGAGCTTGACTCGCTGGCATCATAGGCCATAGACCACTGGTAACCGTCACCCCGCACCACCTCTCCATATAGAAGTCGTCGTGTTAAAAGTACACTTTTGATTTAGTCAAAGAGGAAAAATAAATACAAATGAGTATCTAACCCAGTAGATCTAGGTGCATTTTGTCTTTGAGAGAACATTCGGGGAACACTTAACATTTGTAGGAGTATTGATTTCGTTGTCATTTGTATTTGCACTTTTCATGGAGATATTTTGCAAATTTCTGACGAAATCAAGGTTATAAGAAAGGCCATTTTTATCAACTACAATTTTGACAAGTGTTCAGGGGACTTAATTTTGTTTTAGACAAAAGTGCACAGAAAATTCCTTGCAGCTGCCTTTACTGAACTGTCTGTAAAAAGATCCTTTGGAAACGTAGAATGCAATCAAGCAAAATAATAGCATACTTGGTTTGACTGAGTCTGTTCATGAGTGGAAATGGAAAGTGCAACACCTCTCACGCCCTCCCAACCCCCCCCCCCCCCCCCCCCCCCCCCCCCGCCCTACCCACTAGCACCGGCTTAGGCGGAATTCTATTACAAAAGACAATAAATGAACTCTATGATCCCAAAGGACTAGAAAATATAACAACACTGAATCCAAGTACGGGGAGACTTTTTACGGCCGCCACACAGCACTTAAAGATTGCTGATGTGATAGTTAATAAAATCCTTAAAATGTCCTTCGGAAGCTTAGAATGCAACCAAGCAAAACAATAGCACACTCTGTTTGATTAAGTTTGATTAAGTCTGTTCATCAAACAATGTTCTTTCCTTTAAAAAAATCTCTGAGGCCTCCGAGAGCTAACTTTACTGCAGTATCGTTTATCAGCTTTTCTGTGAATATTTATAGTAGCTGTCTATAACTACCTCCTGCTGAAATCTAAGTTACCTTCGACTATTTTTTAAAGTTTCGGCTCTAAAATAACAACTTTAACTCCATAAGCAAGTAGTTCAGACCATCGCAGTGTCTTTTATGAAAAACAACACCATTGTCTAAGAAACCTCCTAGTGGAAACTGAAGATATTAGATAAACAAGAGCATTTATGTCTTGGTAGAATTCATTATCAACCGCTATTTCTGTCCGGAATTCAAAGCAACAGACACAAAAGCACTGCATCAATTGTAAAAAAAATCAAAGAGTATTTTATTTGTTTTAAATTGTTATATAAGGTTAGACAGTATAGTACACCAACTTGGACATAATTAAGGCCAGTACATCTGTCAAGTTGATATATGATGCATTTGTGTAATTGTTTATTATATCAAACCCTCACGTTTTATACGTCAAATTGTCAGACAGTGCATATAACTGATGTTAGAGAATTGCAATATATTGCTGATTTAGATATCTCGGATAGCCAGAGAAAGGGTCTAGGTGTAGGCCGGTTGTCCGGACTGAGACCTAGGAATTGGGTCTCGTAGATATTAAGTTAGGTTTTAAATATGACACTTGTTAAGACTTAAGAAACTACAAAAGTAATTATGAAAGTTATGTACGAAATATTCTACTGTGTAAATAAACATCAAAAATGTACTGACTCGTGTTACGCTACACAATATTATACAAGGAATGCAGAAACTTGCTTTCAAAAACAAGTGTAGAACTAAAAAGCGTTGTTTTCAATGTCTAGTGTACAAATGTGTTTCAATAATTTTAGAGTGAACATTTCAAATGCAGGATAAAGTGTTCAATAACAGTTATCATAATAATACGACTGTGACAAATCAGTGACCGGATAAAGCTCAGCAGCTCGCCTGTACGTATTGTAGGGTATGTGTGCGAGCTCTAAGTATGTGTTAAACTGTATAGTATTAGAGCAAACTGGGCGGATATCAAATAAATGTGATAGGACTTTTAACAAGGTTAGTTTCTCTCCGTTTGATTATTATTATGCCTCCTACTGCTGATTCCAAATCATTTTACAAACAGTCCTATATACCATTTCTAAATAGTGTATAATGTCTATATTTGTACAGAAAACGTAGGTGAGAATTCTCCTGCAATAGAATTTTCTCGGTATGATCCATACTATGCCACCTGCTGCTGTTCGTCACCATCGAACAAACAATTACTCGGAATATTACTGGAAACAAAATTTGCAAGTGTTAATAGATATTCACAGAATAAATAAACTAATTTGCAGCAGAAAGCCGTCAGATGGCGTTGCCCAGAACACCTGAAGAATTGTTTTCATAATCCTAACTTCAGAAAGGAACTTAACCTTTAGCCTGCTGACGGCAAGTGATTCTGCGTTTGCGACCAATGCAGACCCACGACCAGCCTGCACATCCACGCAGTCTCATCTTGGTCTGCACTGTTCGCTATTTAATCAGTAAATTTTCAGTGAAAACCCCGGTACTGCCCAAATTGAATGATAGACCAGTCCATTTGTACATCTACGTGTGACTCTTACTCCCATATAAACCCTTGGTTGTGTTCGTTGTGTGTGCAAAGATATTGCTCTCGTTTCGGAACCGTACTTTTTCCAGCAGTCTGCGAAATCTTGTGTTGATGCTAGCAATTTCAGACCTTAATACCTCGAACACTCCTACATAGTTTGCCTTCAAACGATCTTCTCAGTTAACAATATTCTAAACAACTCTCTATGTATTCACAACTCTTATGTATCTTGTAAAGTAAAGTATAACATTTTAAGGTATTTCAGTGTCTCAACTCAAATTATAAAATGGTTTTCCCTTAAGGGTGAAAGGCTTTGCAAATAGTGAGTTGAACGTTAAGGCGAAATTCTTCAAAAATAGTTCATCATTTTCTTCAATGAAGAGAACATCTCTTACCCCTATGCCTGAAGATGATTTGCACATAGTGAGTCGAAGGTTTATGCGTCATTCCTCAAAAGCCAGTTCAATGAAAAGACCATCTCTGATCACCGATCGATGTCTGAAGATCCACCACTTCAACGTCGAAGGTGTCGGAAGCTCCTCCAGGTTAACAATAGGACCAAATGGATACCCTACCTACACACTTGCTGAAGGGGTAGACCCGTGGAATCACACCAGAACTCACATTCCTGTTCCATATATCGTTCCATAAGAAGATTGTGGACAGGCAAACGTGACTCCAGATTTTAATGAAGGCGATATAAGTATACCAGTCCACTACGGGTCATTCTTGCTTACGGCCGTCTGTTGCAAGATGCTGGAGCACACAATCCACAGCTAAATCATGACATATAATTCTTAACAATGTCAGATTACAAACATTGTTTCCTAAAGAATAGAACATACGACTCCCAATTCATCCTTACTCTCAAGATCTCACTGTCGGTGTTGTCTGCCCACTTATGTCGATAGGGAGAGTGCAGATCTACTGACCAGAGGGTCGCGAGTTCGATCCCCGGGCGAGGCTTATGTTCATCGTAACGATCTGATAAGACATTGTGCCTGAAATCATTAGTGCTCAACACCAGATTCATATGGGAACATTGGTAGATACTTGTGGAGAACAGGTTTGTATTGGTACAGAATCTGGAAACATTTGTTAGGTTAACTGTCAGCCGTTACATAACTACAATACCGTTGAAAAACGGCGTTAAACAAGCAAGCAGCTCACAGCCGATGTAGACGCCATAGTTTTTTTTTATTTCAAGGCTTATGACCAAGTCCTCCATGAAAGACTGCTGATCTACGACATCAGGGATCTAGTACTGAGTTCGATTCAGAGCTTCTTGGCAGGTAGACGCCAGCAGGTCCTGGGTGAAGGTCACACACCAACCGAGCTCCTTACAAACAAATCCAGCGTTCCACAAGGCATAGTTCTCTGGCCTCTGCTCTTCTCGCTATGCACCAATGATCTTCCAGACAGATAGAACTGTACACGCAGGCAGCTCTTTGCCAACGGCAGTCTCCTCAACCAGAAGATCTTAAAATTCTCAAGAGTGTATTACCGGTTTAACCGTTGCAGATACAGAGTTAATACTTCACACTCACATTTCAGGTACGGCATTATATCCTATGACTCTTACAGGTTTTGTCCCCCTCATAGGCCATACAACTTGCTATCTCTGTAGTCAAAGCAGATATTGAACTGAAACTTTATGAAACTTGTTGAAGTTGATAGAACACTTCTCATACTAGCAGCACTGATAGGGAATGAAGTTTAAGGCTGTGGTAACATATTGCAATTATTTCACTCTCTCGATATCGAGTTCTAAGGTCATACAAGTGCCATGTTAGACATGACCATCTCCCTGATGAAGCCAATTATGTGTCAAAGGTGGCCAAACAGAGGAAGCAACCGCATATTCCTGTAGGACAGACATAAGAGTTATGGTTTCTGCACACTGTACTTCGAATCAATGTCCGCTATCATTGTGTCAATTGTCAAATTAATTCTTTGAACAGGTTTCGATTTTTTTTCTGGACAAGCATAAAAGGTTATAACAAGAGCCATGGTTTCCTGTATGTATGCAAGATAGGGTTATAATTGATATACATATGTATATTGTAGTGCTTTAACTGTTCTACTATACATTTTATATGGATTTTAAAAATATCCCTTTACGTTAAAGACAACACTTTAACAAACGGGTATAGTTCTTGTAAAGTCCACTTTCTGTCAACACTCTCTGTTCAACGTATCTTTAAAACAAGGGAAAGTTACATGGGGATAATTCTGTCAAGACAGATGACTGAGTTATGGTGCTGGCAAACTGGACTAAATGACTAAAAATGATCACTGTTCGAAATGTCAACAAAATTATTGAATACTTTTAATGTCCCCGATGTGGACGACGATGTATGGCAAACATTTAATGTTGAAACAAATCCAGACAGACTGAAAGTGCATTTATGTGGTATTGGAACCCTAATAGTAATGTTTAAAAAATGGCATTTTGCATAGTATATTCTTACAGTTGACCTTATTTTGCACAGTGTTGCAATTTTTAACAACTTTTACCGTGTCGTTTTTTTATGAATTTTGTATAATTTATTGTATTTCCTCAAGCTCAAGTAGAGACAAATTTCAAAGCGATGGCCACTATCCAAAACGTTTGCAGAGAATTCATTATACCATTAATTTTGATAAAAGAAACATCAAACTATTCGTAAACAATTATAAAACACAAAATAAAACTGTCAATATCATTTTTTTTTCTTGGATGCCTCAAGTAAACGGATTTAATGAGACAGAATTCTAACTCTAATATTGAAAAATTAAGGTCGAGTCCTGCCGGTCTGTTTTGAATTTTGCTCATTTCATTCAAAAAAAACCTTGGTGCCGAAGTCAAACCTACCTACTTTTCTTCCACAATATGTAATCTAAAGAGTGAAGGCAAAATAGAGAACTTTTACCGCATGTAACTCAGTATTTTTAAAGATGTCTAACTCTCCCCCCTTCTGTTTCAGAAGCAAATTCACTTTGAACAGCAAGAAATCACTTATCAAATGAAATATTTCCACTTTTGTTCAATAAATCAATAAGAAGTCTTGAAAGAAGTAAAAACTTATTAGAAAAACAAGAGGACCATGATGGTCCTGAATCGCTCACCTCTTCCCACATGACCCAGTTTTGAGTATGACGTCATTTTTTCTATTATTTGACATAGTGACCTAGTTTTACAGCTCATGTGACCCAGTTTTGAACTTGATCTAGATATTATAAAGATAAAAATTCTGACCGACCAATTTTCATGAAGATCCATTGAAAAATATGGTCTCTAGAGAGGTCACAATGTTTTTCTATTATTTGACCTATGGACCTAGTTTTTGAAGGTACGTGACCCTGTTTTGAACTTGATCTAGATATCATCAAGGTGAACATTCTCACTAATTTTCATGAAGATCTCATGAAAAATATGGCCTCTAGAGAGGTCACAAGGTTTTTCTATTTTTATACCTACTGACCTAGTTTTTGATCGCACGTGACCCAGTTTTGAAAGTGACCTAGATATCATCAAGGTGAACATTCAGATCAATTTTCATGAAGATCCATTGAAAAATATGGCCTCTAGAGAGGTCAAAAGATTTTAATTATTTTAGACCTACTGACCTAGTTTTTGACCGCAGTTGACCCAGTTTCAAACTTGACCTAGATATCATCAAGATGAACATTCAGACCAACTTTCATACAGATCCCATGAAAAATATGGCCTCTAGAGAGGTCACAAGGTTTTTTTATTATTTGACCTACTGACCTAGATTTTTAAGGCACGTGACCCAGTTTCAAACTTGACCTATATATCATCAAGAAAAACATTCAGACCAACTTTCATACAGATCCCATGAAAAATATGGCCTCTAGAGAGGTCACAACGTTTTTTCATTATTTGACCTACTGACCTACTTTTTGAAGGCACATGACCCACTTTCAAACTTGACCTAGATATCATCAAGATGAACATTCAGACCAACTTTCATACAGATCCCATGCAAAATATAGCCTCTAGAGAGGTCACAAGGTTTTTCTATTATTTGACCTACTGACCTAGTTTTCGAGGCACGTGACCCACTTTCGAACTTGACCTAGATATCATCAAGGTGAACATTCTGACCAATTTTCATGAAGATCTCATGAAATATATGGCCTCTAGAGAGGTCACAAGGTTTTTCTATTTTTAGACCTACTGACCTACTTTTTGATCATACGTGACCCAGTTTCGAACTTTACCTAGATATCATCAAGGTGAACATTCAGACCAACTTTCATACAGATCCCATGGAAAATATGGCCTTTAGAGAGGTCACAAGGTTTTTCTATTATTTGACCTACTGACCTAGTTTTTGATGGCACGTGACCCACTTTCGAACTTGACCTAGATATCATCAAGGTGAACGTTCTGACCAACTTTCATGAAGATCTTATGAAATATATGGCCTCTAGAGAGTTCACAAGGTTTTTCTATTTTTAGACCTACTGACCTAGTTTTTGATGGCACGTGACCCAGTTTCGAACCTGACCTAAATATCATCAAGGCGAACATTCCGACCAATTTTCATGAAGATCTTGTGAAATATATGGCCTCTAGAGAGGTCACAAGGTTTTTCTATTTTTAGACCTACTGACCTAGTTTTTGACGGCACGTGACCCAGTTTCGAACTTGACCTAGATATCATCAACATGAACATTCTGACCAACTTTCATAAAGATCCCATGAAAAATGTGACCTCTAGAGTGGTCAAAAGCAAAAAGTTTACGGACGGACGGACGCACCCACGCCGGACACCGCACGATCACAAAAGGAAAAGGAAAATGAGTAAAGAAATTTGGATCCCAGTACGCCCCCCCCCCCCCCCGATGAAAATTTCAGTCAAAGTAGGTTTATGGTAGGAACTGAATACTCTTCAACCTTCAACAAGAGTGCCAGAATGTCACAATATACGCCCGTCACAGCAAATTTCTTTACTCTAGCACCTGTATTTGCAAATGGAATTTTAATTTTTTGGTTGTTTAGTAATCATTGTAAGTCATTTGTTTTTCTAAGTCCACAAAAAAACTCCTTACCAGGTAGAGATACATTAAAATACACCTAAAATTTGAAAGTAACATCTATGTTGTACCACAGAAAAGTGGTCTTGTTTTTTTCCCTACGGTCAATTATAAAAAAGTTACAATATAAGTTATTTATAGTAACAACTAAGGGAAGATAATAAAAAAACTTAAAAAAAAAAAAAAAAAAAAAAAATCCAAAAAAAAATTTTAAGTCCACACAAAAATCTTTACCAGGTAGAGATTGGTCAAAATACACCTCATAATTGGATGTAGCATGCATGTTGTACTACAGAAAAGTGGTCTCGATTTTTCCCTACGACTAGTAATGAAAAAGTTACAATATAAGCTATTTATAGTAACAACAAAGGGAAGTAATTCTAAAGAAGGGAACTGCGCATGACACTTCATCTCATGATGGTGTATAATTGTGCCAAGTTAAATCAAAATCCCTTCATGCTTGAAGAAGAAATGCTTCGGACAAAGTCATTCTTGTATCTGACCTTTGGCCTCTAAGTGTGACCTTGACCTTTGACCTAGGGACCTGTTTTTTGCGCAAGACACTCCGCCTCGTGGTGGTGAACATTTGTGCCAAGTTATATCAAAATCCCTCCATGCATGAAGAAGATATGCTCCGGACAAAGTTTTCTTTCTTGTATCCTTTGACCTCTAAGTGTGACCTTGACCTTAGACCTAGGGACCTGGTTCTTGCGCATGACACTCCGTCTCATGATGATGAACAATTGTGCCAACTTTCATCAAAATCCCTCCATGCATGAAGAAGATATGCTCCGGACAGTCATTCTTGAATTTGACCTTTGACCTCTAAGTGTGACCTTGACCTTAGACCTTAGACCAAGGGACCTGGTTTTTGCGCATGACACTCCGTCTCATGATGGTGAACAACTGTGCCAAGTTTCATCAAAATCCCTTCATGCATGTAGAAGATATGCTCCAGACAAAGTCTGTGGACGCCCCCGCCTGCCCGCCCGCCAGGGGCGTTCCCATAATACGTCCTGTTTTTCAAACGGGCTTATAAAAAGGAGGTGCTCTATTACGGGTCTAATACCTTAACCTGAGAATCGGGGTAAAAAAGGGCATAATTCATGAAATACTGATGCGAGAGTTGTGGCCTATTTGTCATGTGGATGATGATGAAAACTACTTTAGTTTGAACCAAATACATTTAGTAATAACAGTGAAAGAGTAAAACTATTCATCAACACGTTATCCTAACAGAAATTCTAAGTAGAAAGGGCACACATAAAATATTGGTGCAAGAGTTGTGGACCTTATGTCATATGATGTTGGTAACAACTTTTTTTAAAGTCTGATCCAAATCCATTGATTATAACAGAGATTTCATCAGAACTTAAAATAGCCAAGCTCTGTACTAGTACGAAGATTTGCATTATAGTTGCAGACTTGCAGACTCAAGTTGTTTATACAGGTGAATACTGTTCAGTGATTAACTGGAACAAAGTTTGTGGAGGAAGTTTCAAGTTTAAATATTGTAGTGGGATAGACTGTGACAGGTTTGTAGAGGAATCCTGTTTGCAGCGACTTCAAGGTTATACAGGGGAAAATTGTACAGTGATAAACCAGAACCAAGATCTGTGGAGGAATCCTGTTTGCAGTGGTTTCAAGATTATACAGGGGAATATTGTACAGTGATAAACCAGAACCAAGGTCTGTGGAGGAGTACTGTTTGCAGAGGTTTCAATTTTATACAGCTGATCATTGTACTAAGATATATAAGAGCCAAGGTTTATGGAATAATCCCTTTTGCAGAGACAAAAGTTCTACAATACTCATAGAACACTGATTGAACATTTATTCAATACAACAATTTATATATAACAGTAAGATATCACAGTTTGGGTAAACACTTCATGAACATTTAAATAATCTATTTTGAACAGAAACATACACAACATTTCTCCTAAAAAGTACAATTTTTCAAGATTTTTAAAATAATTTCTGATGTAATACATTCACTAAGTAATTATGCATACATTCACTATGTAATATGCATACATTCACTATGTAATTATGCAAACCATTTCATGATTTAGCTCTGTGATGAAAATTTCAACAATGACATACTGCAAAAATCAGATATTTTCACAAGGCAAAAAATTTGCTGTCCTAAATATAATAGGAAGAGTAAGCGATGTAAAATATTGGCAACGACCAATTTGTGAAATATACAGGGTTATTCATGATAATTACATCACTTACGTGAGTTTTTATTTCCATGAATACTGGCAAGGAATATAGCCAATGTTCATTCTTTGTGAAAAGTTCTGATTTTACAGTACCGTAACAAGACATGAGAAAAAAAGGCCAGTAAATAACTTTCTCCATCGGCCAATCAATACTATGTGGCACATTGAGGTTTCAATACAAACGAATGCCCTGGTGTCTAAGAACTTCATTTCATGACATTCTAAGGAACAATAGTAGTAAATAGCTAATCAAACAGCACTTCCGGGCTAGTCAGATAGTGGCGGAAAGAAAGAAATCCTCCTTTTTTTACCAGTAAAGATGGCATTTTCATGTTTTAAGTAATCCATTTTCTGTTTTTCTTTCATTGTGGATCTATGTCTGACAATTTAGTAGCACTTTCAAGTAGATTTTTGGATTATATAAAAATGTAAACAAACCAAATTACACAATCATGTAACATGTCAGACAAAAAAATCTCTCTTAGGAGATACATGACCCCTACCTTTTTTGATATTTTTTGTTGTTTAAAGGTCATTTATGAACATAAGGTAAGTAATTCTTATTTAAAATGGGCCTGGATATGTACTACAGCCCTCAAAAGTTTGTTTATTCTGTATAGGTTATATAGTATTTTTTTTTTACTACTGTATAACCTCTAATGCAATAACATAGCTAGGTAATATATCTACTATTAATGCCAATAGTGACAATGTAAAACATCAACATTTACCATCTTTGACCAGATTTAGAAAGTCTTATTTAAAGGCGGGTTATATGCAAGTTGAAGTTTCTTTTTATCGACTGCAAGTTCATTAAAAAAGCCAGTGCTTAATTCAAAATATGTATTCATCCATCCTTAACCTTGACCTACTGAGCCAAACAACAATTAAGGTCATTTACTCCATAATCCCAATCATGCCACCAAGTTTGAGGGTTCTGGATCAAACGTTTCACAAATTAGTAAGCAGAAACCATTTTCGTGGTTCTGGCCCCTGTAACCTTGACTTTGACCTACTGACCCCAAAAACATGTGGCCATCTACTTCAAATGCCCAATCATGCTATCAAGTTTAAAGGTCTTGAACTAAGTGGTTCTCAAGTTATTGAGTGGAAATGGTGTCCCAAGTTTCAGGCCCCTGCTATCTTGACATTTGATCTAATGACCCCAAACACATTACTGATTATCTATTTCATGCTACCAAGTTTGAAGGTCCTGGGTCAAGTGGTTCTCAAGTAATTGGGGGAACCGTTTTCAGGCACCTGTGACCTAGACAAACAATAGGGGTCATCTACTCCATAAGCCTAATCAAGCAAAAATGATTGAAGGTCCTGTGTCAAGTGATTTTCAAGTTACTGGGTGGAAACTGGTTTCACGGTTCGGGTCCTATCACCTTGACCTTTAACCTACTTGACCAAAAAACACTATAAGTGCCATCTACTTCATAAGCCCAATCATGCTACTAAGTTTGAAGGTCCTGGGTCATGTGGTTATCAAATTACTTGCATATACCCCCACTTCTTCAAAGTTGGAGGGTGGGCATGCACATGGATACTGTACACTGGTCTCAATAACTGAACAAGAGTGCCAGAATGTCACAATATACGCCCGTCACAGCAAATTTCTTTACTCTAGCACCTGTATTTGCAAATGGAATTTTAATTTTGTGGTTGTTTAGTAATCATTGTAAGTCTTTTGTTTTTCTAAGTCCACTAAAAAACTCCTTACCAGGTAGAGATACCTTACAATACACCTAAAATTTGAAAGTAACATCTATGTTGTACCACAGAAAAGTGGTCTTGTTTTTTCCCTACGGTCAATTATAAAAAAGTTACAATATAAGTTATTTATAGGAACAACTAAGGGAAGGTAATCTTTAAAGAAAAAAAAAAAAAAAAAAAAAAATCCAAAAAAAAATTGTAAGTCCACACAAAAATCTTTACCAGGTAGAGATTGGTCAAAATACACCTCATAATTGGATGTAGCATGCATGTTGTACTACAAAAAAAGTGGTCTCGATTTTTCCCTACGACTAGTAATGAAAAAGTTACAATATAAGCTATTTATAGTAACAACAAAGGGAAGTAATTCTAAAAAGGGAACTGCGCATGACACTTCGTCTCATGATGGTGTATAATTGTGCCAAGTTACATCAAAATCCCTCCATGCATGAAGAAGAAATGCTTCGGACAAAGTCATTCTTGTATCTGACCTTTGGCCTCTAAGTGTGACCTTGACCTTAGACCTAGGGACCTGGTGCTTGTGCATGACACTCCGTCTTGTGGTGGTGAACATTTGTGCCAAGTTATATCAAAATCCCTCTATGCATGAAGAAGAAATGCTCCGGACAAGGTTTTCATTCTTGTATCCTTTGACCTCTAAGTGTGACCTTGACCTTAGACCTAGGGACCTGGTTCTTGCGCATGACACTCCGCCTCGTGGTGGTGAACATTTGTGCCAAGTTATATCAAAATCCCTCTATGCATGAAGAAGATATGCTCCGGACAAAGTTTTCTTTCTTGTGTCCTTTGACCTCTAAGTGTGACCTTGACCTTAGACCTAGGGACCTGGTTCTTGCGCATGACACTCCGTCTCATGATGATGAACAACTGTGCCAACTTTCATCAAAATCCCTCCATGCATGAAGAAGATATGCTCCGGACAAAGTCATTCTTGAATTTGACCTTTGACCTCTAGTGTGACCTTGACCTTAGACCTAGGGACCTGGTTCTTGCGCATGACACTCTGTCTCATGATGGTGAACAACTGTGCCAAGTTTCATCAAAATCCCTCCATGCATGTAGAAGATATGCTCCGGACAAAGTCTGTGGACGCCGCCCGCCCGCCCGCCATCCCGCCCACCCGCCCGCCAGGGGCGTTCCCATAATACGTCCCGTTTTTCAAACGGGCGTATAAAAAATGGTTAACAATAGGCACTTTCAAATTTTATAAAACAGATCCTTCATTGGTTTTGTTTATGACAGGATTTTTTTTTTCATTATGAATTCCAGCCATTTTGCCTTTTTGGGCAGAAGTTTTTCAAAAATTGCGATTCTGACTAAAAGCATTGTTGCATTTTTACTAAACTTTCAGGACACAGGCTGTGAATTTTACACATGAATTAGCTATAAATTTAAAAATGACATCACTGACTATGAACTTAAGATCACCGTAGATATTTCTAAAATTCAGAAATTTCCTTCTACTCTCTCTAGTGACCTTTAGAAAGATGAATAACTTTACATTTGATTCTTGGAAAATAAAGAAATAAAAAAAAACCTGCTACAGAATTGGTAAATCAAACAGTAGATGCAACCTAAACCCCGCTAAATTTCTATAATGAACTTGTCCATCTTTCAATTTGGACAGTACCATTAACTGTTAAAAGGGGTGCTTACCAAAATCATTCTGACTGAATAGCAAACAGTGCAGATCATGATAAGACTGCATGGATGTGCAGGCTGATCATGATCTACACTGGTCCCAAAGGCAGAATCAGTCGTGTTAAGCACGATAAGGGTTAAGATGACATGTGAATAATCTCCCACCTTCCAATCTCTGGAGTCACTGTTTCAAACTTTGGACTCTGCTGGGAAGCTGAACTTTCTGCTTCTGTTCCACAAGATTCAGAATTAGAACAAGTTGAAAGATCTAGTGGAGATTCTTGACTCTTTGGTGAAATCATTCTTACGCTTTCATACTGACGAATATTTGTAAGAGCGTTTACAGATGGTGATTTAACTGTTATTGACATCGGTATATCAGTGTGTGATGCTAATTCTTGAGTTGTGATTGGAATTATTGTAGAAGAAAGCAGCGGATTTGAAATGAGACTAGAGATATTAATCAATCTAATACCAGAACCTTGGTGATTAGAAACTGTAACCAACGGTTTACTTCCTGAATTTGTCATTTCCGCAGGCATATTTCCAGCTACATCTGTACAGGAATGACTAATGTTAGTTCTTAATGTTTCAATACTGTTTTCTTGAACTACACTGGGGTCTGAAGAAAAACTTGTCACCTCCCGAGTTGCATCTTTATAATGATGCCCATGAGTTCTAACGTGTTTTCTAAGTGAACTTGGATCTGTATAGCGTTTGCTGCAACCTGGCATCTTACAGATGTAAGGCTTGTCCTCTTGGTGGGTCCGCACATGTTTGAATCTGTCACTAGAGTTTGAATAAGCCTTGTTGCAGCCTTCAAATGGGCATGTATATGGCTTTTCACCTGTAAATATCAGATCAATTGGCTTTAGTAGTACTTTTATAGCATCACCTGGTTCCAAATTATAAAACAAGAGCACCGCCTTGCGGGTGCTGACGCTCATCTGATTTTTTTTGTATAATAGAAATATTGTCCTACCCATGATTTTCTAAGTCTAAAAAGGGCCATCACTCTTGCAAAAAGCAGGATAGAGTTATGTTTCTTGATGTACAGTGTCCACTTATGATGGTGAAAAACTGTTGCAGGTTTTAAAGCAATAACTTTGATAGTTTATGAGAAAAGTTGACAAACATAATATTCAACCAAGAAAATGTTTTTTCTAAGTCCAAAAGGGGCAATAATTATTGCAAAAAGCAGGATGGAGTTATGTTGCTTGCTGTACAGGGTCAGCTTATGATGGCGAACAAGAGTTGCAAGTTTTAAAGCAATAGCTTTGATAGTTTAAGAGAAAAAGTTGACCTAAACATAAAACTTAACCAAGAAATCTGATATTTTCTAAGTCCAAAAGGGGCCATAAATCTTGCAAAAAGCAGGATGGAGTTATGTTTCTTGCTGTACAGGGTCAGCTTATGATGGTGAACAAGTGTTGCAAGTTTTAAAGGAATAGCTTTGATAGTTTAGGATAAAAGCTGACCTAAACATAAAACTTAACCAAGAAAACTGATTTTCTAAGTCCAAAAGGGGCAATAATTCTTGCAAAAAGCAAGATGGAGTTATGTTTCTTGATGTACAGGGTCTGCTTATGATGGTGAACAAGTATTCCAAGTTTCAAAGCAAAAGCTTTGATAGTTTAGGAGAAAAGTTGACCTAAACATAAAACTTAACCAAGAAATCTGATATTTTCTAAGTACAAAAGGGGCCATAAATCTTGCAAAAAGCAAGATGGAGTTATGTTTCTTGCTATACAGGGTCAGCTTATGATGGTGAACAAGTATTCCAAGTTTCAAAGCAATAGCTTTGATAGTTTAGGAGAAAAGCTGACCTAAACATAAAACTTAACCAGGCAACGCCGACGCAGACGCCGACGCCGACAACCGCTCCAGTGATGACAATAACTCATCATTTTTTTTCAAAAAATCAGATGAGCTAACAAAGTTTGGAGACCAGTCTAGTTCCAAGGTTACAACACCTAATATTGTAGACCAGTCTAGTTCCAAGGTTTCAACACCTAAGTCTTTGTTTGTTTGTTTTGGGTTTAACGCCGTTTTTCAACAGTATTTCAGTTATGTAACGGCGGGCAGTTAACCTAACCAGTGTTCCTGGATTCTGTACCAGTACAAACCTGTTCTCCGCAAGTAACTGCCAACTTCCCCACATGAATCAGAGGTGGAGGACTAATGATTTCAGACACAATGTCGTTTATCAAATAGTCACGGAGAACACACGCCCCGCCCGAGGATCGAACTCGCGACCCCGCGATCCGTAGACCGACGCTCTACCTACTGAGCTAAGCGGGCGGGTACACCTAAGTCTGGACACCAGTCTAGTTCCAAAGTTACAACACCTAAGTTTGGATACCAGTCTAGTTCTAAAGTTACAACAACTAGGACTGCAAGGTTATAAAACATTTGGAGACCAGTCAGAAGACAGTCTAGCCATTTTTCAATTTAAAGATGCTGATGTTTTGAGACTGGTCTCCAATTCAGTTATATAGCCTGGGACTTTGGTAGCTAGAACAAATATTTGTTTTCACATTAAATATTAACAACCTTTTAAAGCCATACTTCATAGTTGCACTGATATTTTGTATTGAAAACAAGAGCTGTCTCCATAGGATGACACATGCCCCCGATGGCACTTTGAATGAATAGTTATGGCCGATGTTAGTGTTTAGGACCTTTGACCTACGGAGCTGGGTCTTGCGCGCGACACGTCATCTTACTGTGTCACACATTCATGCGTAGTTATTTTAAAATCCATGCATGAATGACAATGATATGGACCGGACACGCCCATCAATGCACTATCATGAAAAATGACCTTTAATGTCTAAGTGTGACCTTGACCTTTGAGCTACGGACCTGGGTCTTGCGCGCGACATGTCGTCTTACTGTGGTACACATTCATGCCAAGATATTTGAAATCCATCCATCGATGACGAAGATATGGACCGGACACGCCCATCAATGCACTATCCTTTAACGTCTAAGTGTGACCTTGACCTTTGAGCTACGGACCTGGGTCTTGCGCGCGGCACGTGGTCTTACTGTGGTACATATTCATGCCAAGTTATTTGAAAATCCATCCATCGATGACAAAGATATGGACCGGACACGCCCATCAATGCACTATCCTTTAATGTCTAAGTGTGACCTTGACCTTTGAGCTACGGACCTGGGTCTTGTGCGCGACACGTCGTCTTACTGTGGTACACATTCATGCCAAGTTATTTGAAAATCCATCCATCGATGACAAAGATATGGACCGGACACGAAAATTGCGGACAGACTGACAGACGGACAGACTGACAGACGGTTCAAAAACTATATGCCTCCCTTCGGGAGCATAAAAAGAAGAAATACTATATAAAATAGTCATTTATTATCCACTGCAGTAAGAAGAAAATGTTTGGGAAATCTGTCTACAAATTGCAAAACAACGGGAAATGGGGAATAGCTAACAAAATGTATACATTTATTTCATATGCAAATTAGTACAGGTTTGTAGATCTGGCTCAATCACACAGCAAATACCGAGAGAAACAAGAGCTGTCAGATGACAGCGCGCTCGACTATTCGAAGAATTGATTGAAGAATGGGGTCAAAATATTTCCACGGATATTCAGACAAAAGGAATAAATAGATTAGACAAACAATGTTCCTGTATTACTTTGATTTCGATAAGTCTTGCACTAAATGGCAATATATGAGCCAATTTTAAAGTCCAGAAAGGGCCATAATTCAGTCAAAATAGTTATGTACTCTTGCCTACAGATGGAAATCATAATGATAAACAAGTGTTCAAAGTTTAAAAGCCATATGTCAAATAGTTTTGACAAAACATGGACTTGTATGAAAACAGAACCAATTTCAAAATCCAAAAAGGACCATAATTCAGCAAAATAGATGACAGAGTTATGTTCTCTTTCCTACAGATAGAGACTATTATACTAAACAAGAGATAAAAGTTTCAAAGCCATATATCAAACACTTTACAAAAAATATGAACTGGTACGAAAAACTTAACAAAGATTTCTAAGACAAAATGGGCCATAATATAGCCAAAATCCTTGATGGAGTTATGTACTCTTGCCTATAACTGGACATGGTGATGGTAAACAGGTGTTGAAAGTTTCAAAGCTTTATCTCAAAAGACTTTGTCAAAATATGAGCTGGTACGAAATATAAACCCAGATTTCTAAGTCAAAAAAGGCCATAATTCAGCCAAAATCCTTGATGGAGTTATGTACTCTTGCCTATAACTGAACATGGTGATGGTAAACAAGTATTGAAAGTTTCAAAGCTTTATCTCAAAAGACTTTGTCAAAATATGAACTGGTAAGAAAAACTTAACCATGATTTCTAAGTCAAAAGGGGCTATAATTCAGCCAAAATCCTTGATGGAGTTAAGTACTCTTGCCTATAACTGGACATGGTGATGGTAAACAGGTGTTGAAAGTTTCAAAGCTTTATCTCAAAAGACTGTCAAAATATGAACTGGTACGAAATATTAACCCAGATTTCTAAGTCAAAAAGGGCCATAATTCAGCCAAAATCCTTGGTGGAGTTATGTGCTCTTACCTGTAACTGGACATGGTGATGGTAAACAAATATTGAAAGTTTCAAAGCTTTATCTCAAAAGACTTTGTCAAAATATGAACTGGTACAAAAAACTTAACCATGATTTCTAAGTCAAAAGGGGCCATAATTCAGCCAAAATCCTTGACTGAGTTATGTGCTCTTGCCTATAACTGGCCATGATGATGGTAAACAACTGTTGAAAGTTTCAAAGCTTTATCTCAAAAGACTTTGTCAAAATGTGGACTGGTACGAAAAACTTAACCCAAGGTGTGACGCCGACGCCGTGGTGAGTAGGATAGCTCTACTTATTCTTCGAATAGTCGAGCTAAAAAGCAACAAAACCTAAATGGAAAATATTAATTTTTTTTCATCTGTCTGATATATAATATTGATACACTTACTGATAATTCAGAATTAACTTTCATACAACACTAGCCTATTTAATATGTTTACATGGCACATGTAAACTCTCAACCTTTTGGTATGGACACACTAAGAACAACACACTGATCTCTTATCAATTTTAGCCAATCAAATTACTTACACATTTTCAACAAAATAATGTTTCAACATATTTTCAGCAAGTGCTTGTATCATATATGATGGGTTTCTTTCTTTATGATAAATTATTTAAACTACAAAATGTTGCTTTAAAAGAATTCATAACTAACACTGTGAAAAATGAAAAATTTCATATTTGCCAAAACAAACAAACCAAAAACAAAATCACTCCGATCTCATCTTATTTTAATATTCAATTTTGTTCAGTATTTTGGCACACAACTTTTGTTTTTCCTTATATTGGCATTACCATTATATCTTTAATCAATGTATATTATAACTGGTAAGTCAAATTACAATTTTAATCTTAACTCAACTGTGAAAATGAAGTCAATGAACTGTAATGTATTGTACTTACTAGCATAATTATGCCATAAATACCATATTTAGTAATGACTACATAAGGAAAGAATGAAGAGGTCACAATGTCCAACATGCCATTTATTTCATGGACATCAATTTAACGGCTATATGTTTTTTTTGTTGTTAATTTCCTTTGCCACATTTAATGTATCAACGAGCTCTATGTAAACAGAAATGCTTTAAAATACAGCATATTTCCCTTTATCTTCAAGTATGAGATGAAAAAAAAACATTACCTGTATGAGATCGCATATGAATTTTGAGGTTTTCCAACCGTGAAAAAGATTTCCCACATCGTGAACATTTATGTGGCTTCTCATTGGTATGCGTACGGATGTGAATTAACATTTTGTACCTGAAATGTAAGTTTTTAGCTATAATTTCAAGCCAGTAGTACGGGAACCTACCCATTCAGGAAGAGAATATGGGTTTTCCATACTACCTAAATATGAAGGCTTCTACTAAATGTAGAAACTTCTTCCTGGCTGAGAAGTAAAATCACTACTTAAAGGGAAAGGCAACGTTGTTCTTATGTTAATTTCATCAGCTGGGATTTCTTAAAACATTTAAAGAAGTGAAAGAATTTTCAAAATCTGACTAAAAGTGAGAAAGTTATGAGCATTTAAATATTTGGTCAAATTGGCAGCCATTTTGTTTCCATGGCAACAAAAAACAAAATGGCGGATTTATTAAATTTTTAGATACACATTTTGAACTGTATTTATTTATTTCAGTACAATAATTTCTCTACTTTTTCCAGCTATAATGAAAGAAATTATCATGTTTTACACCTTACACTCAAAAAACATATGAAAATTAATTTATTTTTTTATTATTATTATTATTATATACCACATTTATATAGCACTCTTTTCATATAAAAATACGTTCAAAAGTGCTTTACATAAAAACATTTATATAATGTTCAATAAAAAATGGGAATTGAACTATTATAGAAGAAATTAAAATTACATTACGGTAATAAGATACCTGGGCATTTTAAATTGGAAGGTAGGCAGATCAAAACATAAAACAAAATACAATATCATAAAACATTAACTGACCTATCAAAGACACAGGTCAGAGCAGAATAGAACAGAAGATATCTTACATTTTGAACAGACAGAATTAAACGGTATGATGTCTGCGAAATGCATCACAGCATGCAAACCGTCCCGGATGATTGGGCCTATCCCCACCTAAACGGTCCGGAGAACATCCACGATACATCCCACAGAAAAAAAAAAAAAAAAAAAAAAAAAAAAAAAAAACACCGCCAATATTATTCTGTCACACTGGAGTTCTTAATTAAAGTAATTAATTGGCCGGCAAAGTACCTTCATTATAAATCAGGTAATCAGTGAAATGTTAGTTGCCAAAGAATTGTATGAAATAATGCGTCTTTAGCGCTTTTTTGAAACTTTGCACGGTCTTGCACTCTCTTATGCCAGATGGGAGGGCATTCCATAACCTCGCAGCAGCTGTCTGAAAGCTCCTGTCACCAAATCGTATTGTTCGACATTTGGGCACCACTAGTTTTAATGCATTATTCTGCGATCTCAGATTTCTGGATGGTGTATATATTTCTAGCATGTTCGCTACATAAGCTGGTGATTGATCTTTGAGTGCCGTATATGTATGTGTTATAATTTTGTATTCTACCCTACATTGCACAGGAAGCCAATGGAGTTCACGCAGAACAGGCGTTATATGGTCGTATCTGGATGTTCTGGTTACGATTCTAGCTGCCGTGTTTTGGACATATTGCAGTTTGTTCATTGACCGTTTTGGAATTCCATATAGAAGAGAGTTGCAATAATCCAAACGTGATGTAACAAGAGAGTTGATTAGAGATTTGGTTGCGTTTGCGGTTATATATTGTCTGATGTGACTAATTTGCCGCAACTGTGCATAGGAATTTCTACACACACTATTCACATGTTGCTCCATCCTCATGTTCGAATCCAGGAAAGCACCGAGGTTCCTGACACTGCCTGATTGTTTGATTTCAGAGCCGTCCACTTTCACAGGTATGTTAGAAACAGATTTAAAAGGTTATTTGCTAAAAAAGAATTCAGCAGTGTGTAAATGACGTCATAAACACACTAAAATGGCTACCTCCATGATCAGCCATTTTCTTAAATTTGAAACTGCAATATCTTTTTCAATAGTGGTCTGATTTTGAAAATTCTTTCAGTGTTATAAAAGGCTTGAAGATGGCTTTCATATAAAAGTAACTTATTGTCAGGCTTTCCTTACTCTTCAATAAGCCCTTCAATCGAAGTATATACTGCTACAATTCAATAAAATAAACTATATCAAACTTAACAAAATTTTCTGCCATTCCAAATACAGTAGAACTTGCTTGAGAGTATGCATCTATTTGCATTAAAAGTCCCATTTTCAGTTCTTTTTTGTGTTGTTTAAGGGTAAAGTATGTTGTATTACCCTTACATGTTTTACCCTTCTCCAAGGAGGTCTCATAGTATAATAATCTAAATAATTATATTGATACTTATCTTATTTGCTCATTTTAAAGTATCAGAGGGTGCTAAAAATAAGAACTCCCTGAACTGGGAAAAGTAACTTCTAAGTAGGAAAAGTCTTGATATGGACTGACATTGACATGGCTTCAGAATACATATAAAATTACTAATTTTGCAATTCACCAGTCCATTGTCCGCAAACCCTAAGAGCAACTACACGAGATGTGGAAATTCCCCCAAAACAAAGTCATTCAAACATTTTCTATATTTAGTAACAGTGACCTTAATCCTTGCAGCGAACAGAAACACCCAACATTTCTGTCCTATTTAGCTAGCTACATCGCAATAATTATGTCATTTTTTATACATATATATATTAGAACTTCTGAACAGATATCATTTTTCTGTTTTCAGTAACAGTGACCTAAAATACAATCAAAAGCTAGTTCTTCATAAAACCAAGAAGTCTTTGTAGAACAGTCCTCCCATGAAAGTGCAATCTAAGGAATTCTGATGTACTCAAAAAAATCAGTCAAATACACAACAATGAAAACAAGTTCTGCTTACATATTTTTGATAACCACCTGCTGGGGTTGTATTTAAATTATCCTGTCCCTTCATTAACTCTTAGATTCACCATATACCAAATATAGTAACCTGTAAATTGACTTTGACATAAACAGAACTACTGTTTACTTTGTGCCGAGTTATCACAAAACAATGTCTGGCTAATTATCGCCTATCTTGTTTTGTTTGGCTTAAAATCATTTGACCACCTGGCATTTTACAGCTATTTTCAAACTCTTATTTGTGCACCTTCACAGGGCTCCAGATAATTTTTTTGGCCTAAGAGTATTTACTCATCATAATTCTTGCGAATGAGTAAAATGGTAAAATCTGAAATTGACTAGGAGTAATTTTACTCCTGAAAATTGGTAAATGAGAAAAAAAACAGAAATCAGTTTTATAACATATCTATTGGGTGTAACACCCATGACTTTGTTTGCAGTTCAGTTTCAATTCAGCATTCAAGTTTTTGCTCCTTTTTCTCCATTGGCCTGCTTTGGCTTCACACTCACTGCCAAATCCAATAGATTATTCAATATACCTTTAACCATGTTTTGGGAATCATTTTTTGTGGGTTTAAAATATGCGTAGCACGTTTGTTCACTTCATACATTCTTAGAATGAGACATGTTGTTGTTTACTCCACACAGGAAGTTGATATTTTAAATCGACACCGCTTTAAAATACACTACCTTACCATCAATATTAATTCCCAACAATTTGATTTACGCACGCATTGAGTGAATAATATAGTTTAACCTAGGTTTATAGAGTACCATTCAATGCCTGTGTACTTTCAATTTGGCAGAATGAATGCCGATCGTGCTCTGTTATGTAAAGCATCCAGACGATTCAGATTTTGTTTACGCTAGTAAAAAGTCACTGCATGCGTTTCTGTAATTTCATGCACGTTTTTATACGCTAAAAAATTAGCAGACATCTGTATATGCATTATTTCAAAGTGTAATTTACGCTAATACGCATCTTATCTAGAGCCCTGCCTTCACATTTGTGGACTGACCTGGTAAAACAACCCACCTGTCAGAAGCCTCCTAATGAACAAGACTAGTATTATAATGTTAAGGGGAAAGCTTTGGTTACCTGACTTTGAAGACATTTTCTATGAATAAGCTACTTTTAAAAACTTACTTACAACATGGTTTTCAACATCTTTAAAAAGAATAAGAAGGCCACAATGTCCCTAGATCAATCACCTGAGTTACGTAGAGTTTATGTATGTAGGATAAAGTGATCAGGCCCTCCCGGCAGCAATGTTTTTTGACAAATCAGAATAATTAAAACAGTCTTAGTACTAAGAGGATCACCCGAGGACCATTTGTGTGAAATTATCTTAAAATCGGGCCAGCAATTTCATATAAGAAAATTTTCTAAGTCTCCACAATATACATATTGGGAAAAGTGACCAAACCTCCTGGCGGCCATGTTTTTTGATGAATCTGAATAATTTGAACAATCTTAGTAGAGAGTTACCACAAGGACCATTTGTGTGAAATGATTTTCAAATCAGGCCAGTAGTTTCATACAAGAAGATTTTTAAAGTTTCCATTATATACATATAGGGAAAAAGTGACCACGCCATCTGGTGGCCATGTTTTTTTGACAAATGGGAATAATTTGAATAATCTTGGTAGACGGTCAAATAAGCACCATTTGTGTGACTTCATTTTACCATCGGACAAGCAATTAAGGAGACGTCATTCGAAGATTTTTCTGATTTTAACTCTGGTGGCCCCTACATGCAATCAAGCGAAACAGTTGGAAGAATTTTGGAAGAAGACCACCAAAGGAACATCCGAGGCGAGTTTCATCAATCTCCACTACATGGTTTCAGAGGAGATGTTGTTTGAAGAAAAGCATGGATGGACGAACGCTTTGTGGTGAGTGATCACAATAGCTCACCTCGAGTACTTTGTGCTCAGGTGAGCTAAAATCCGAAACTGTTACTAATAAATCAGTGTTACTACAAAAAGCAAACCTTGCATTGAATCCTTTTCCTTTTCTAGGACATCCACCCCATTTACATTGATATTCTACATCAGGGCGTTCTACACGTACATGGTGATCATTGACATGCATTACCAAGTCATCCATAGAGCTAAACTGCTGCTGGCAGTTAAGCCATTTGCAGTTCAGCAGATCATGGGTATTCTGTAACATGCTATCAGAACTGATGTTAGGCTGTATCACTGAATTTGACGCTGAACTGACCTTAAACGGAAAACAAAATCATTGATAAATATTAAAGGAATAACAAAATTATAATTTGAACACTGGCACACACACACACACACATAATTATATATATTCAGAGGTAACAAAACTAAATTTGAAGACAAGTCAATAGAAGCGCTGTTTGTAAAAAAAAATACTCCACAAAATTGTCTGTTGTATGTAAACGAGTGTAATTTTCAGTCACATGCATTCTGTCACCTTGACAGAGGTTATCTACTGTCCATAAACAAACATTCTATGAAGTTTTAATGGCCACAGGCCTAAGAATTTTTAACTTCAAGTTTCATAGGTCTAACAGATAAAGAAGTTTTATTTTTTACATTGACACATGCATTAACGACAGTCAGAAACACTTGTAGAACAATCCCTTTGCTTTAAATTTTCCAATATAACACTCCAATGTTTAAACAAAATCAAAGTGCATAATTATTCTTGCAAGAGCAAACAATAAAAGCAAACAATTTTGTAACAGTGCATGTTTTACAGCAGCTTATATTAGTGTGTGGTCTCTCAGATAACGAACAATGAGGTCACATTCACCAGTACTTAACGTTTTAATTAAAACTTTCAATTACCTTAATTCTATTCAATTTTATTAACTGTTCTAAATGAAACTTTGCTTGAAGACAATTCCTATAATTACAGAAAGGTATGCAAAATTCATGAAGTACAGACTACCATTGAAGTATTGGCTGCAACAAGATTTTGAAGATTCTACAGGGTTTGACTCGAGATTAATGTCAATTTTTTTTCATAATATTTGCTGTATAACCTTACTAGAGGTGTATCAACTTACATATTATTGATCAGTAATTTTAAATAAGCTGCTAACTTTTTTATACGTTTTCAAAGATAATGATATTCTGACATTAGTCTGACAGTCAATCCCTTTAAAGTCTTTTTATGTTAATGTTTTTGTAGGGTTTAACATCACACCAATATAATTTAGGTCATATGGCGACTTTTCAGCTTTGGTGGTGGAGGAAGACCCAATGTGCCCCTCCGTGCATTATTTTATCACAGGAGGGCACCTGGGTAGAACCACCAACCTTCTGTAAGCCAGCTGGATGGTTTCCTCACATGAAGAATTTAACGCCCCGAGTGCGGCTAGAACCCACTTGGGGCAAGTGATTCAAAGTCAGCAACCTTAACCACTTGGTTATGGAGGACCCCTTTGTTATCTTAGTTTCATACTTTAAAACTTGGTGAAACCTGGGTCCATATTCATTAATGTTTTAAATATTGAATTTAAACTTGGACTTTATAATGCTAAATTTTCTATATTTTCTAATATTCTTAGATTAACACTGATTTTACTGGAACTTTGCATGAATGTATATTCTGCAGCTAAAGACAGCTCTGCAAAGTTTCATAAGTATAAATTTACTATAAATGAAGTAATAGGAATTTCAGTATTTGCTGTTATTTTTCAACCTTACAATATTACATAATATATACTGTATTAGATTAATTGTGTACATGTATCATATGCAACAGGTAGAGCTAATACAAAGTAAAATTGAGCCATTATGAGAAAAGCAAGTCCAATACGAGAAAACAGGGCCAATATGGAATTCAAGCATTTTGATTGGTTCAATACAGAGAAACCACTTCCGTCAGATTTTTTAATGATGCCATTTTGTTTTACATAAGAATTATACATTACATTAGTTTTCACATTTTTGACAAAAATATTATCTAACATGTTCATGTAATAACCAAGTAAGACCGAGCAGGCGTACGATGTCCATGTAAGTCTTTTGTAGATCATAACGATACTTTCAGCTTATTCGTTATTGTGCACAAACAATTTTTGACAAATTTCAAGGAAAATATTGAGGAAATATGAGAAACTCAGATTAATTAAAAGGATGAGACTTATCTTAAACAGACATTTAGACAGTGTGGATTAATTTTGCAATAATAATAACAATTCACAAGCTGGGAAGTGGATGAATAATTGGTTGCGAACACGAGCTTAAACTGCAAAAAAATTCGGATAAGAATAAAACAAAGGATGGGGGTGTATAATATGTGACTGGTTGGTTGTATTTTCTTGATCAACACATGTGTGTACAATTTTGTGTCTCATTGCCTGCAGCCTACAAAGAAATAACATTTGAGCCTCGCCATGAGAAAACCAACATCATGGCTTTGCAACCAGGATGGATCCATACCAGCGGATCAGGATCCATGCTGTTCGCTTTCAAAGCCTATTGCAATTAGAGAAACCGTTAGCAAACAGCATGGATCCTGACCAGACTGCATGGATGCGCAGGCTGGTCTGGAACCATGCTGGTTGCAAAGCCACTATGTTGGTTTTCTCATGGCGCAGCTCATTTAATGCAACTCAGATTTAATGATAAGATGCTCATGAGAGAAAATAATTAAGGGTAAGTTTAAGTTATTGCTGATTATGTTGAGGCATCACAATATCTCTCAAAGTTAATAACACGTAACAACAAACAACCCATTCAGTTTTACTGGCTATAATGATAATGCTTAAAACAAAGTTTTTCTTTAACGTGTATAACTACAGTAAGGTTACTCAAGAGTTCTTATGCTGTTACCGCTAATATTTGGAAGTTAAAATAAATAATAAAATCATCATTAAACAAGTGATTTCACAATGGCCTAGTTATTCGTACTCGGGCAGTCATATTGGCCCTCGGCCTACGGTCTTGGGCCAATACGACAACCCTTGGACAAATAACAAGGCCAATATGAAATTCCTTGATAAATAGCATTGTATTCTTAAGTTGAAGTCTCAGACTTTAAAAAACTTTAATGAATATGGGCCCTGGTCCTATGGACTTACTTCTATGTCCTGGTTCGCAGGTATGGTCAGTACACTATTTTTCACTAAATGACCAGCTAGAAGTGAGGCATGCATCACTGGGACTGTGACTGCTGATGGTATGTTGTCTATGTAGGTTGGTGGTCTGGTATAAACGGAGGTGTCAACTGGCATTATGGGAATGGGTCGAATAACAGTTTGCGGGGACAGCTTAGTTCCTGACTGCCTGCTTGCCAAAGATTTATCATCTGGGGAACTTGTATGTGCCTGTCTCTCATCTGCAATTGCAAAACATTTTTTTTTTGTTACAGTAAATAGTCTTGTTGTCGAATTTTAAGTTGTACCTATACAGTTTTGACTGTGGAGACAGACTCCAGGTGCCTTTAAATCCAGGCTTCATTCCTGGCATCGGTAGAACCACAGAACTTCCTTAAGCCAGATGGATGGCTTTCTTACAAGACAACCCAATCAGGTCTCAAACACACAGAGGTGAGGGTTAAGTGATTCCAAGTGATTCAAGTTACACCCCTTGTTATAATATGCACAAACAAGAGCCGTCTGTTGACAGTGTGCTCAATTATTTCAAGAACTGATGTAAGTTACTGGGGTCAAAATATTACTAGAATTTCAGATCTCTAATTTCTATGTCAAAAAGGACCATAACGAAGCAAAAATCCTTGTCCTATTTATGCAGTCTTGCCTACATAGGAGACTATGGTCATGGTAAACAAGTAGTCAAAAGTTCAAAGCCATATGTCAAACAGTTTAGACAAAATATTGAAAACCTTCGCTGATTTACGAGTCCAAAAAGGGCCAAAATTCAGCCAAATATCTTTGACATAGTTACATACCCTTGATAACAGATGGAGACCATAATGATGAACAAGTGTTCAAAGTTTCAAAGCTGCATGTCTTAAAGTTTTGATAAAACGTGGACTTGTACAAAAAATGAACCAATATCCAAGTCCAAAAAGGGCCATAATTCAGCAAAAATACTTGACAAAGTTATGTACCCTAGTCTACAGATAGAGACTGTTTATAAACAATGTTAAAAGTGATTTACTGGTCCAAAAAGGGCTAAATTCTGCCAAATAACTTTGACATAGTTACATACCCTTAAATTCAGATGGAGATGATAATGATGAACAAGTGTTCAAAGTTTCAAAGTCATATGTCAAACATTTTTCACAAAATATGAACTTGTATGAAAAACTTAACCAACATTTGTAAGTTACAAGTAGGGGCCAGACAAAAATCCTCGATGATACATACTCTTACCTAAAACTGGTGATGGTACACAAGTGTTGAAAGTTTCAAAGCTATATGTCAAAAGTTTTTGTCAAAAGGTTGACTGGTATGAAAAACTAAACCAAGGTGTGACACCAACATCAACATTGACACTTAACAGTGGTAAGTAGAAAAGCTCTCTTTATTCTTTAAATAGTCAAGCTAAACACAAACCTGATACAAGATGATTGATAAAGTCTGATGGGGAATACTGCTCAGTTTCCATTGCTACATTCAATTCCATGTTTCCATTGTCAACTTTTATTTCTCCTCTCCTCCGTAATATGACCTAAAATGGGAAAAAATGTCAACTTGATAATTTATTTGTATATAGAAAATTATATTCTACCAAAATTTGTTAAAAACTGTTTCTTATGTACGTCACAGGCCTTTGATAAATGTATATGTAAACAAGAGCACCGCCTTGCGGGTGCTGACGCTCATCTGATTTTTTTTGTATAATAGAAATATTGTCCTGCCCATGATTTTCTAAGTCTAAAAAGGGCCATCATTCTTGCAAAAAGCAGGATAGAGTTATGTTTCTTGATGTACAGTGTCCACTTATGATGGTGAAAAACTGTTGCAAGTTTTAAAGCAATAGCTTTGATAGTTTATGAGAAAAGTTGACTTAAACATAATATTCAACCAAGAAAATGATTTTTCTAAGTCCAAAAGGGGCAATAATTATTGCAAAAAGCAGGATGGAGTTATGTTGCTTGCTTTACAGGGTCAGCTTATGATGGTGAACAACAGTTGCAAGTTTTAAAGCAATAGCTTTGATGGTTTAAGAGAAAAAGTTGACCTAAACATAAAACTTAACCAAGAAATCTGATATTTTCTAAGTCCAAAAGGGGCCATCATTCTTGCAAAAAGCAGGATGGAGTTATGTTTCTTGCTGTACAGGGTCCACTTATGATGGTGAAAAACTGTTGCAAGTTTTAAAGCAATAGCTTTGATAGTTTAGGATAAAAGTTGACCTAAACATAAAATTTAACCAAGAAAACTGATTTTCTAAGTCCAAAAGGGGCAATAATTCATGCAAAAAGCAAGATGGAGTTATGTTTCTTGATGTACAGGGTCTGCTTATGATGGTGAACAAGTATTCCAAGTTTCAAAGCAATAGCTTTGATAGTTTAGGAGAAAAGTTGACCTAAACATAAAACTTAACCAAGAAATCTGATATTTTCTAAGTACAAAAGGGGCCATAAATCTTGCAAAATGCAAGATGGAGTTATGTTTCTTGCTATACAGGGTCAGCTTTTGATGGTGAACAAGTATTCCAAGTTTCAAAGCAATAGCTTTGATAGTTTAGGAGAAAAGCTGACCTAAACATAAAACTTAACCAAGCAACGCCGACGCAGATGCCGACGCCGACGCCGACGCCGACAACCGCTCAAGTGATGACAATAACTCATCATTTTTTTTCAAAAAATCAGATGAGCTAAAAATATAGAATTTCATCACTTTCTAGACAACTTCATTTCCAACTAAAAAAACAACTGGTAATCAGTTGATGTAGTTGATGTTAGCAAGAAGACAAGAGGGCCAAGTCGCTCACCTTAGTAACAAACAATAACAGTGTAAACATATTTTACCTAGTGATTTCACGGAGACTAATATTTTGACCAATTTTCATTAAGATCGGACCAAAAAATGTGGCCTATTGAGTGTAAACAAGCTTATTCTTTGATTTGACCTGGAGACCTAGTTTTTGACCCTAAATGACCCAGATAATTAATCCAATATTTCATGCACAGAAACATTCTGACCAAGTTTCATGCACATCAAATGAACAAGAGTGTTAACAAGCTTTCCCTTTGATTTGACCAAGTCACCTAGTTTTTGACCCTATATGACCCAGTTTCGAACTTAGCCTAGGAATCATCAAGATAAACATTCTGACCAAGCTTCATGAAGATAGGATCATAAATGTGGCCTCTAGGTTGTTAACAAGCTTTTCCTTTGATTTGACCCGACGACCTAGTTTTTGACCTGACATGACCCAGTTTCGATCCAGGCCTAGAAATCATCAAGATAATCATTCTATGCAAGATTGTATCAAATCAAAGCATAAATGAAACCTCTATATGGCTGAAAGGGCCTAACTAGAAAATTTTGCCCTTTTCAGGGGCAGAAACTCCAGAACCCATGATGGAATCTAGCCCGTTTTTGAAAGGAACTGAGATGTTACTGTGATTTAAGTTGTGTGTAAGTGTAGTTAAAATCAAATATAAAATGTCACTTCTATCCTGTTCACAAGTTAAAAATTTACAAATTTTGGCTCTTTCAGGGGTTAATCACGGGCCATAACTCCGGAACCTATGATTGGATCTGAAAGATTCATCATGGAATCTAAGATTTATTGCTGTTGAAGATATTTTGCAAGTTTGTATCAAATCAAACTATAAATGAAGTCTCTATATGGCTGCAAAAGCCAAAAATAGCAAATTTGGGCCCTTTAAGGGGCCATAACACTGGAACCTATGACAGGATCTGGCCAGTTTTTGGAAGGAACTGTGATATTATGCCAATACAAGTTGTGTGCACGTTTGATTAAAGTTGACTTCAAAATGTAGTCTCTATCGTGTTCACAAGCCAAAAATAGCCATTTTTGGCCCTTTAAGGGGCCATAACTCTGGCCATAAGGGGATCTGGCCAGTTTTCGAGAGAAACTGAGATATTATGCCAATACAAGTTGTGTGCAGGTTTGATTAAAGTTCATTGCAAAATGTGGTCTCTATCGTGTTCACAAGAAAATGTGAACGGACGACGGACAAAATGAGATCACAAAAGCTCACCCTGTCACTATGTGACAGGTGAGCTAAAACTGACAATATATTGTCTTATAAGATAAAAAATTATGGTACCTCAGCATTATCCTCAATTGTATTATCACTATTAAAATGATTCCAAGATGATGAAAACTTACGGAACCAAACCATTTTGACTGAATAACATAACTGCGCCAGTGCCATCCTCGATTCACACTTTTTCTTATATAGTCTCATAAGCAAACAACTGATGTCAAGATTTATTAGCAGTTTGAAGGTTGAAGGTTATAGGCAATGAAAAGTTGTGACAATGCTGCTTAGTGATAATGTGCAGCAGTTTTGATGACGTTCGCATATAGTCAGCAAGAATTTCATTAGATGATGTTGCAGTTGTTCCGCCTTGTGGACAGCATTGCCAGGAAGTTGATTTAAATGTTAAATGCAACAAAATGTGTGCAATTTATGATATAACCGTGTTTACAAATGGAAAGGAAATAGGATAGTCAAATTAAACATGAATTGCCAGTGTGACTCATGGATTTGCCAGATCCTATTCTGTCATTCATTTTGCATGTACTCGGAAAAAAAAAATCATTTCTTAAACTAACAGTTACATGACTGTACATCGCCTCCATTCTCCATCGCCTTTACTGCTGCAGAAATATTATACATACTGTTCTGATTAAGCAACTGTTTATAACAACTTTAATACAATTACTAATAAATAAAAGTATAGTCTCAATTTTAAAACAATTGACATGAAACTCATGAGATGCCCCTTTCAGAAATTGTCAACAAACCTCAGCTTTCATGGCTGTTTACTGAAGATGGCTGTGACTTCTGAGGAATCACTCATACCTTGGTTTGACCAAAACAAACACTAACCCCTGAAATAAAACAAATTTGAGCTGCACCATGAGAAAATCAACATAGTGCATTTGCGACCAGCATGGATCCAGACCAGCCTGTGCATCTGTGCAGTCTGGTCAGGATCCATGCTGTTCGCTTTCAAAGCCTACTGCAATTAGAGAAACCGTTAGCGAACAGCACAGATCCTGACCAGACTGCCTGGATGCGCAGGCTGGTCTGGATCCATGCTGGCCGTAAATGCACTATGTTGGTTTTCTCATGGCGCAGCTCATTTAATTTTATAACTACAAAAGAAAATAACTGAGAAGAAAAACATCTGCCTTTGAAAGAGTGTTTTACATTGGAGGTGCCATTAACAAAAGTTGAACTATGCATCAAATCTATGAATGGGGCCTCCATGGGCGAGTGTTTAAGTTTGCAGACTGTGGGTTTAAAACCTAACTAATGGGAGGTAGAATTCTTTTATGAGAGTAAGCCATCCAGCTGCCTTACACAAGGTCTTCGGTCCTAACCAGGTGCCCGTCTGTGCATGAAATTATGTGCAGAGGGACAAGGAGCTACTGAAGTTTTCTTCTACCATCAAAAGATGGGAAGTTTCCATAATAATGCGAACCTATCAAACCTGTGCAGCAATATCCCATGCAAAAACAGGGCCTTTGCAGAATATACTTTTTACCTTTGCCAAATATTTGCCATAACCTTTGCAGAACAGTTGCAGCACATGATTGCTGAATATATTCCGCAGACGAGTAGAAATGGAACGAAACGTGCAACTATTCTGCAAAGCTTTTGCAAATATACACAATGCACACAGAATGCAAACACTTCGCAAACAATTTACAATTCGCAGCTGAAACTTCGGCAAATAAATCGCAAACTGATAGCAAAGTAATCGCAAAGTGATAGCAAAGTATTTGCAACTTGCATGCAAATAATATGCAAAGTACTCGCAAATACGTAACAAACAGCATAAAATGAATTTCTGAGGTTCAAAGAAAAGGATTTTGTTTAATATCTGAAAAACAGATGTAAATTCATAAAACCATTAAAATTTTGCAATTTAAATAAATATTAAAAGTCAATCATTTCAGTGATCTTTCAGTAACAATTAAACTAACATCATGTAATAATGTAAGTTTTAACAATTGCTTGAGTAAAGAGTGTTTTATATAACTATCATTGATTAACATTACCTTTCCACTTGCTGCAATATCATGTAATAATGTAAGTTTTAACAATTGCTTGAGTAAAGAGTGTTTTATATAACTATCATTGATTAACATTACCTTTCCACTTGCTGCAATATTCTCTGGTTCTTGGAAGTCTTATTGCTTAACAACATGGTATTGCATTATCCTTATTCAACAAAGTTTATATCCAGAAAAAATAATTAGAATATTATATAAATAATCTGTTTAACACAAGTTTGCATCACCAAAATATTTCTACTAACTGATGTGTAAACATTTCCTCACAATTTTTTCAAAAATCCTGCCATCTGAATATAGACCAATCAGAAAACAGAATGGTTAATTACTTCCTGTACCTAGAGTCTACCAGGAAAGCAAATTCATCTAAGTTTACTTTTTGCACTGGTATCAATATTTCCAGATTGTGAAGAGTCTGAACTTAAAAATAAAAAGAATTTTTTTCTTTAATTTAAATTTCAACAATGATTTCTAAGCCTTACTTCCTTGTGAACACTTAAGAATTTATCACAAGCCATCAAAGAGACACTTGTGATATTCCACAATAAGATAAAACATAACAATCAGAGAAGCCATAAATTTTTTTAATCATATATTCTTTTCCTTGTGCATTCATATATTCTGATAACTGACCACAAAGAAGGAAAAATTTAAAGTCCTTACCGTTTGACCAAAAGTTCCCTAAATTAAGAGCTATTATATCTCTCTTAAGCTTTGTAATTTTCTACTACTCTCATAAAAATAAAATCTTGCAAATAACTGTACTTGTACTAACAACTGGCATTATGTGGTAATCTTGTTACTTCCCTAAAATTCTTACCTTTTTCTTCCCCAGACTGCGAGATAAAGATATTTCTGTCTTAAAACTTCTTAATGTTCCACTTGTTTTAAAAAAAACTGACAGACTTAAAATTTCTAGCACCGGTAAGATGACAGGTAATGTTAATAAAATTTCACTTAAAAATCTCTTAACACCTTTTCACCATGTTATTTTATCAGAACAGGAACACTTTTTTTTTAAATGCTGATAAAATTCTTAATCCAAACTGAGTTTTGACAACTTCTGGGTACTTTAAATACTGGCATCTAAAATTTTACATCATAATTAATAGCCTATTAAAACCTATGGGGTAAATGGATTAAACAGGAGATTTACAATGTAGAACATTTTATTGGACCCCCTACAGGTCTGAAGTATTGATTAAATTGTGTGTTCAATTAATGGCAAAAGTTATTAAAAACCTATAACATGCTGTTGATCACTATCTAATTATCTACTTGGGACATTGTTGCATGCAAAACAGTATTTAATCCATTGAAGCATGCTGAGAATAAAAATAACAAATATTTATTTAAATGTTTTGTAATTAAATGCCAGTGATTTGATTCTAATGCATATTTTGTTGGTTCATGTTCAACCTGTTGTACACTGTGTATTTTTCAAATCACTTTTATTCACTGATTTGAAACTGTAGATTTGGTAACATCTGTGATAATATTTTTTTGGGGGGAACAGTCACGATGGTTTTATTTTTGGGTAACATTCACAATGATTTTACCTTGGGTAACATTCATGATGGTTTTATTGTTGGTAACATTCATGATTGTTTTATTTTGGGTAACATTCATGATGGTTTTAACTGACCGACTGACATACCCCTCCTTTTTCGGGGGGGGGGGGGGGGGGGGGGGGGGGGAAGGAAGGGGCATAATAAAGTCTTGCTGTCCAATTTTTTTGCAACATTCATGATGATTTTATCTTTGGCAACATTCATGTGATTTTATCTTTGGTAATATTCATGACGATTTTATCTTGGGTAACATTCATGTCGGCTTTTTTTTTTTTTTTTGGCAACATTCATGATCATTTTATCTTTTGCATCATTCATGATGGTTTTATTTCAAGTAACATTTATAATGATTTTATCATGGGTAACATTTATGATGGTTTTATTTTTGGCAACGTTTATGATAGTATTATTTTTGGCAACAATTGTAGTGGCTTTTATTTTGGGTAACATGTGATAATTTTATCTTGGGAGACATTGATGTTGGTTTTATTTTTGGCAACATTTGTGGTGGTTTTATTTATGGCAACATTCATGATAAGTTTATTTTGGGCAACATTAGTGATGCTTTTTTTATTTTTGGCAAAATTCATGATAAGATTATTTTGGGCAACACTCACAACAGTTTTATTTTGCGCAACATTCATAATGGTTTCATTTTTGGTTCATATCTGCAATGGTGTTATTTTCACATATATTCATGAACATGGTGACTTTTGAATTAAAAACACGGAAATAAAGCAGCACTATCTAAAACACTACAAAAGCTCTTTACAATGTGAGTCAAATTTCAAAATTAAACTACATGAAAATTACTCATTCTACGGTACCGAGTTTTAAACCATATTTCATGAATTTGATTCAATCAAGAATTCAACAATATTACATTAAATGCATCAAGTGCATTGATTTACAGCTATGGGTAGTATTAAACCTACTAAGCAGAGAATTAAACCCTGGAGACAAGCACTAAAAATACTCTGACAGGTATGAGACCCCCAGTGGTGAATTATCAAATTGTGAGATATTTAATAGCATGAAACAATAATATCCCCTTAAAAAATCTCAGTGCATATTAATTTATTAATTTTGTTTATGAGGCTATCCAGTGCATCTGTAGTCTTTGATAGTGTTAATTAATTAAATAATTAATTAATATTAATTAATAAGTATCAAGTAGACTTTTCAACCAACAGGGCATCATACTTGTGTCCATTTTTTTCAAAATGTAAAATTTTTTGTATTAATTATATTAACAGTGAAAACAGTCATTTACAGAGTTCTACTATTTATTTATAAAAAAATTAATACACTCTTGTGTTCCTTAAAACATGTAGAGAGCTCCAGAAATGTTAAGTCATGCCATAGATAATTGTGAAACCATATTTTGTGGTTGAGAAGATCCGGAGAATTAAATCCCAGTAAAGATGTGAAATTCCCAATCTTTAATGGTTAAAACCCATATTTCCATATCCACAAGAAATAGCCATTTTGGCATAAACTTCCAACTTTTGTGCCCACTAAAAAAAAGAATTTCACAGAATGAACAATAAGACAGCATGTAACCGTGATATGACTTGAAAAGTAATTTCAATTAACCAAATTTTCTTTGCTAAAACGGGCATAAATCAAGAGTTATCTCACTCTGTTACATTAGTAGGATGTGACATTGTGTGAAGTTTCATTGTATTACATGCAATGGTTTCCGAGATATGGCTAATGGTATGAACACGGTGTGACCCTGACTCCGACACATTTTGCCCTGGTGAGTACAATAACTCTCACTATACTTTGATTATAGTAGTGTTAAAAGTAGAATTTTTTGTTTGGATTAACATCACACCGACACAATTATAGGTCATATGGCAACTTTCCACCTGCATGCATTATTTCATCACGTGCGGGCACCTGGGTAGAACCACAGACCTTCTGTAAGCCAGCTGGATGGCTTCCTCACATAAAGAATTCAACGACCCGAGTGAGGCTCGAACCCACATCGCTGAGGGGCAAGTGATTTGAGGTCAAGGACCTTGACCACTCAGCCACGTTGGTCCCCCGAGCTAAAAAAGTAGAATAAACATCATGCCACTAAAGTAACAACCTACAAAACATAATATTATATTTAGTATTAAGAACATTTTTGATAAATTACAAGGACTTCACTTTCTGTTTTAGATATCATTTTAACTTTGATGTTCATGTAAAGACATTCCCCTTTTAAACAAACTTACTTTTATATCAGACAGAAAAAGAAAAACAAGGAAATTTTGCACTGGACATCTTGTTACTGATAACAGAAATAATATTCTCTTTATAATTTGTTCAAGTTGTGAAAATGTTCCTGCTGAAAAAGAAAGACCAAAGACTCTTTAAGTTTTTATTTACTTTTGCATTAAAAAATATTATGATTTAAAAAAATATTAATATCATATAACTCACCAGTTTTAAGTATAATGTCAAGTCTCTTCAGGACATTAGCCCATTCTGCAATATTGTCTATAAATTCTGCACAACTGCCTATCGATTCTGCAGAATTGTTTATCGATTCTGCACAATTGTCTATCGATTCAATACTTTTAACTGTTGCTGATCTGCTGGGTAACTGTGCCACTCTCTTCCTTCTACAATATCTGCAAATATTAAAAAAGATAGTAATGTGGTGAATGCCAAGAAGAAGAAGGTAGTATAAATTTTTATTACATATTTTTCAGTAAATTATCTGGTATTTTCAATTCATAGTGAAAAATATCAAATATATCGAGGGGTTAAAGCCAGAACGGTATAAGTCCATTTTTCAAATAGTGGAGAAAAACGCAAAAGAAGGTTTTAGACACATAAAACTTTTTACTGAATGAGAATATTTAGGTAAGATTTGGTTATATTGTAGACAATAATGTTGTTATAATATATGAAGAATATAAAAGGACTACTCGCAAATTAAATTGGTTTTATAGTTAAAATTGTACTTAACTCAATCTGGCATACAACAAAATGGAAAATAATTCGAGGGTTCAAATGTGTTAAGTGCACTTAGTTCTCTAAAATACTGCAATAATGCTGATTTTATTTGATGCCATACTGTCACAAGTGCACTTAAAACAAACCTATTAAATCTTATGACATGATTTACAAAGACTAAAGAAATATGTGCACTTAGTACAAATAGAAATGTTGAGTAAAATGTGTATAAAATTACAAAATATGTTTAAAATTGTATAACAATTACACCACACAAAGTTTCAACAACACATTCTAGATATTAGTAAAAGATTTTTTCCCCATCTTTTTCTATACAGTACCTCATAAAACAAAACAACTCTTTTGTACTTATATTAACTATTCAATATCAGAGTCATCACTTTCAACATGTCTGTTTCTGATAGGCAGTCTCTGGCTGTTTTTTCAGAATGAACATTTTTGAAATACTGATGGAATTCTGAAGATATTGTTCCATCAGAACAAAGCTAAAGAAGTCCTTCCTTTTTTGTATAATGGGAAGTTTTGCATTGTAGATCGTCAGTAAATCAGATTTTATAGAAGCTCCTTTCCTTGATGATTTCAGTTTTATACATTGGAAATGTAGGTCATCGAAACTGTATTAAACATATTCATTTGCAGGTTTACCTTCTTTAAATTGTAACCTTTCAGTTTTTTTCCACTTTTCTGTCCCTTTTTATCTAAGCTTTTTTGGAATTCATACTTTGCAATGCTCTTTATGGAAAGAAAAACTCTCACTGGTAAATGTGCTACAACAGAAGGATTTTTTGTTTTTGCCATTCTCACAGTTCTATCCGACTGACAGGGTATGAATACAGTAACAGTTACTGAAGTTACTTTCTTTGCTCTTCTATCACCTTGTTTATACTACTACTCCATTTACAATCATCAACCGTTTGCATTAGTTCGCTTACTTAAAACTTGCTCAATGGTTTCTATGTTATTGTATTTTTCTAATGCTTGCTAAGTGTATATAAAAATCTCCGTGATCAAAATTCCCTTCACTGAAAAAAGACAGTATGTTACAAAATCCCATTCATACTTTAGCAGGGGTATCATAATCCCCTTCTTGGAAACGTCGGGGCTATCAAAATCCCCTTGATTAAAATACCCTCTACTGAAGAAAATATCAAGGGTAACTTTTAAGTTAATATTTGAAGAATTGTGTGGTTCCTATTTTGATAAAGTGAAAATAATCAACGAAGTAACTTTAAGTATTATATTAAACTGTTTTATATCCAAAATTCAACAAAATAGAACTTTCAGTTTTAACAACAATTAATATTAAACAAACTGAATAGTACATTTCTCTTATCGTTTTCATTTAAATTATTATCAGTGTTATTAAATAAACAACAGTATTTTCTGACAAACAAGTATAGATCAACTTTATGAACTGAAGTGTGTTTGAACTTTTAGCTCATAACAATACTGTGGTAAACACCAAGGATAGCGGGTAAGTCATGCCTCACTAATTGACGTTGAGTTATGCCAACTAAACACATTTCTCACTAAATGGCAAATTCTGTAATTTAATCAATTTTGATTGTCCCCCACTTTAATGTTACAGCAACAATTCTCACCTTCACAACAATCACAATGAAAACACACATGCTTTACTGTCCTAGTAAATTATTTCATGTACATGTATGCCAACAGTTCAACTTCAAAGTTCACAAGAGTTTCTAAATTCTTCAGATATTTTCCACAATTTACATGTTGAACTTAAATTCGGCAAAGAGAAGAAAAACAAATTATAGCAACCCAACTTTCTCTTTATACATGTAATAAACTTGGTTGACAATGGAACATGGAGTCAGTAAAACTACTTTGACTGCAGATGGTCGCTTTTGTTAGCTCGACTATTCGAAGAATAAGTAGAGCTATCCTACTCACCACGGCGTCGGCGTCGGCGTCACACCTTGGTTAAGTTTTTCGTACCAGTCCACATTTTAACAAAGTCTTTTGAGATAAAGCTTTGAAACTTTCAACACTTGTTTACCATCATCATGGCCAGTTATAGGCAAGAGCACATAACTCCATCAAGGATTTTGGCTGAATTATGGCCCCTTTTGACTTAGAAATCATGGTTAAGTTTTTCGTACCAGTTCATATTTTGACAAAGTCTTTTAAGATAAAGCTTTGAAACTTTCAACACTTGTTTACCATCACCGTGGCCAGTTATAGGCAAGAGTACATAACTCCATCAGAGATTTTGGCTGAATTATGGCCCCTTTCGACTTAGATATCTTGGTTAAGTTTTTCGTACCGGTTCATATTTAGACAAAGTCTTTTGAGATAAAGCTTTGAAACTTTCAACACTTGTTTACCATCACCATGTCCAGTTATAGGCAAGAGCACATAACTTTATCAAGGATTTTGGCTGAATTATGGCCCTTTTTGACTTAGAAATCTGGGTTAATATTTCATACCAGTTCATATTTTGACAAAGTCTTTTGAGATAAAGCTTTGAAACTTTCAACACCTGTTTACCATCACCATGTCCAGTTATAGGCAAGAGTACATAACTCCATCAAGGATTTTGGCTGAATTATGGCCCCTTTTGACTTAGAAATCTTGGTTAAGTTTTTCGTACCAGTTCATATTTTTTGTAAAGTGTTTGACGTATGGCTTTGAAACTTTTATCACTTGTTTAGTATAATAGTCTCTATCTGTAGGAAAGAGAACATAACTCTGTCATCTATTTTGGCTGAATTATGGCCCTTTTTGGACTTTGAAATTGGTTCTGTTTTCATACAAGTCCATGTTATGTCAAAACTATTTGACATACGGCTTTTAAACTTTGAACACTTGTTTATCATTATGATTTCCATCTGTAGGCAAGAGTACATAACTATTTTGACTGAATTATGGCCCTTTTTGGACTTTGAAATTGGCTCATTTATTGCCATTTAGTGCAAGACTTATCGAAATCAAAGTAATACAGGAACATTGTTTGTCTAATCTATTTATTTCTTTTGTCTGAATATCCATGGAAATATTTTGACCCCATTCTTCAATCAATTCTTCGAATAGTCGAGCGCGCTGTCATCAGACAGCTCTTGTTTTGTCCTCAATTTGTTTGATTTTTTTTCTCTATCTCTGGTTTTCATTTTACTATGTTCCTGATTAAACAGTCTCAACTGTTTTGTCATCTGTTCTGTCAACTCTTTGTTTTCTGTTCACAGCACAAGCTTGACAATAACCTAATAGTAACTTACCTCCTTTTATAATTCCTTCTCATAGTTTTAATACTTTTCTTTGCCAAAACTATTTGATATATATGAATATGGCAGAATACTGTTAAATCTGGAGAGTTTTCACCATTTTAGCAGGGAACAATATAAGTTATCATGTGAATATAACATATACCTTAATAAAAATATTACTTTCCATTTACAATTAACAATTATATACCTTGTGGATACAAGTTCTGAAAGTCTTTTCTTTACTAATTAACCAAAGGAGTTAATTCCAGAATGTATTAAGTGATCATATTTCATTTGCGCCTTGAATTATTAACATAATGTGTTACTTCTAGAATGGTTTAAGTGCACTTGTATCGTTTTGGCACATTTTTCACCTTACATAATGTATCAAAATGTATACCGCCAGAAGGAACTAAGTGCACTTAAATCCTTCTGGTTTTCATGTTAATGCACTTATAATGTTCTGGCATACAACGACACTGATGATAAGCACTTATTGCGATATGGTTCCCTTTGATATTTTAGGTTTCATACCTAATATGGTGCCAGAGATAAGGGCAAAAGAAGAAGCTTTAAAAATGGTCTTAAAAAGTCTAAAAAAGTGATTTTCAGTAAAACGTGAACTTATACCGTTCTAGCTTTAACCCCTCGATATTTTTCTCACTGGATAGAAACTATGCAAGAGCTGTCACCGGCGATAGTGTGTTCAACTATTTCCACGCTGGATAGTGAACCTGGGCAAATCTGAGAAAGCTGGAGCTGTCACTGGAGTGTTTAATGACTCCAATGTGGATGAAGACATTGGACAATAGCTTTTGTCTGTGACAAATGGATTAAGTAATAACAGAGATAAAGTGTATCAAAAGTTCAAAACATTAATTTTGTATAAAAGGGACATAATTCATGGAAACTTTCTGTAAAAGTAATGCACAATGTGTCATATCATGTGGCTAATAAAATGGAACAAGTATTTTAAGTCTGGATCAAATCAAATCAGTAATTATAACTGAGATAGAGCAAAAGTACATCACAACTTGAACCTGGAATTCTATTAGTAAAAAGGGGACATAACTCATAATATATTTGTGCCAGCATTATTGACCTTGTGTAATATGATGTAGGTGATGACGTGGAACAAACGTTTTAAGTTTAATGAAATTCATTTAGTAACAACACAGAGATATGGTGAAAAAGCATCAAAATTAAATTGAAATTCTATGTAAAAAGGGGATATATTGATTTATGAAATATTTGTGCCAGAGATATTGACCTTGTGCCATATGACGAGGATGATGATGTGGATGAAATAATTCAAATTTTAATCAAATTCATTAAGTAATAACAAGAATATAGTGAAAGTGCACAACACTAAGAACCTGAAATTCTAATTAAAAGGGGGCATACTTCATGAAATACAGTGGTATTGGTGCAAGAGATATGGACCTTGTGTCATAATTATGATATGGGTGATAATGTGGTACAACTACTCTAACTTTGAATCAAATCCATTTGGTAGTAACAGAGACAGAGTGAGTGCATCAAAACATTAACCTGAAATTTTAAGTAAAAAGGGGGATAATTCATATTGGGGCAAGAGTTATCGTTCTTGTGTCATATGATGTGGGCGATGATGTAGTACAACTATTTAAACTCTGAATCAAATCTATTTGGTAATAACAGAGATAGACTGAAAGTGCATCAAAACTTTAACCTAAAATTTTAAGTAGAAAGGGGGATAATTTAAGTTTGAAACAAATCCATCAAGTAATAACAGAGATAAAGTGAAAGTGCATCAAAACTTTAACCAAGGTGCAGACGCGGAAGGACACGGACGCCGAAGCCGGATTGAGTAGGATAGCTCTCCAGACTTTGTATAGTTGAGCTAAAATGTGTTAATTATACTTCTGGTGATTCAAAAATTTACATTTAAAGAAAGTGATCCCAAGGTAAAACTGTGACTAAAAGATTAGCATCAACAAAACTAATTACAATAGAATTTTACTAAAAAGTAAATAAAAATTTTTTTTCTTAAATATATCAAATGAATACTAACATGCAGAAGTCCACTGTCCAAATTCAATTCAATTACCAATTTCAGTTGGATCTCAATTGTAACAATTTGCATAGATAAAACATCGTAAACTCTAGCACTATCTTTAAACTTCAAATACGCCAATAAACTTTTATGCGTAATGACGTATATTTCACGACTTTAGATTACCTGTCATTTAAAATCCTAAAGCACTTATACAAGAATTATCATTAAATGTAGGCAAGCAATTAAAATCTGTGATTATAAAATCGAAAAACTCTTGTTACTTTTTCAAACATTATAAAGGCACTGTTATTTCACAGATAATAAAAGAATTTACCAATATTTGCATGGTCTATATCTGGCCATATTAGATTTTAAAGATATATAATACCTTAAATAAAACATCTAGCCTAAAATACGTAGGTATGATTGTATTTCTCATGAGTGGTAATTGAGAAATTAAAATCGTCATTTGGGTAGTCTGAATTTTGAATGGTTATTAATTAGAGGGGATTTTTTTTAATGTTCAGCAAAGCAAAAACTTTTATTTTTCTCTAGCTTTATTTGGCAGGCACACCTTTAAATGCTTTGCAACATGCTTTTAAGTTATTCAAAAAAAACACAAGCTTTTGTAGGGGTTATATGTTTATACTTAATTTTGCTCTTCTTTTTTCTGTTTTAAAGTCTGAAAAAACCTAGCATGTCTTTTTTATTATGTTGGATATTGGTTTAACCTTTAGCCAGCTGATCAATTTCGTTTATTTCTGGTACTACAAGTATAATTTTTATACAGGTTTGAAGAACATGACTCTCCAAAGATATTTTATATAGAAAGAAGAAGGAAAATACATATACTTAACAGTTTTCAGTGCATTTTGGTTTCATTGTTATCCGTAGAAGTCTGCATAATTAATAATTTTACTAGTGTGCGCGTTAGCTTTCTAATATAAGCTTAAAATGTATATGTCGCGGGGCTCATGTTTCCATGGTAATGCATTTTCTCTCATTTTTAAACAACTATGTATGAAAACGAGTTTTTCGACGGCTTCAGTGCCATTCTGTTAATGACCAACATGGAATATTTGGGTAATATTATAAGCAAAATACCAAGCACTTTACATAATACCCTATTTTTCTTAGTTTAAAGTAACTATGGCAACAGAGATGTTTAAAATAGTGTATATCTTGCTTTTTACCGTAATTTCTTATAAAAAATACGAAAAAAGATAACCTTTCTTGTTAATGTAGCTTTAAAACATTTTATTTCTAACGTAAGTAATATTTTCGTGTTATTTGCATTTATTTAAACAAATTTCACAGCTTAAAATACTTACAGCAGTATGCCTCGTCTGACATTTTTTATGGAAAAATCGTTCTGCATGCTGCTATTATTATTATGGATATTGTTGAAATGCAAGTAAAATGCCGAAGCTGTGTTCCTTAAATAGACCAGTGTCAATGCTTTTGAATTATACATTTAGATATATTGGTCACGGGCTTCGTTTCCATGGTAACATCAATTTAATTCAAGAACCCACAATTTTCTAGTGAAATTTGAACAATTTTAATATTTTTAGAGCTTAGTTTTTAGATATGTTAAATAACCAATTATCAACGGAAACTGAAAAATAGGTACTACAAATCAAACTGCCCCATTTTTATTTGAAAATGACCCAGGGGTCACGCTGTCGATCGCCACTTGAGCCATTTGCGACAAAAAATTAAATGTGGCTCCGAAATTTTCTAATTGGCGAAAATGGCCCGAAGCTATATCTGTCTGCAAACTACGAATGATTGCCAGTTTTACGAACCAAAAGGTGTGAAAAATCGATAATCTGTGTAGCCACAACATCCATTATTGAAAGGGAGGGAGCCAATTTGCAATTTTTTTATTTGATCAGGCAGTTAATTGGCGATAATTATATTATTGAATAACAAATTGGATAATCATAATCATTATTTTGTGCACTTGATACGATTTTATGAGCAGTCGGCCGTTAGACAAATTTTCTATGATTGTCGAGGGTTAGTTTGGGCAAAAACAAATAAAAATGCTTTAGACAAGCAGAAATTGCAAGTATTGAATAGCTATGATGATAGAAAAGCAATAAAACATAGGTATTTTATCAAATATTTAATTCCAACTTGCGTTTTCCGAATTTGTCACCCGTTTTCGCGACCGTGATTTTCGGATATTTCTGTCATTTCTGACGAGATTTTTTAGTGCAATCTTAATAAAAAGCCAATAAAAAGTCTACATTTAAGGAAAATATGACAACTGTTGCAAAAGCAGCTCTTATTTTGAAGTATTTTTCGAGAATAAAACATGCGAAGGCATCGAACCCCACCCACTTATAGACAATGTGCAAAATAAGACAGGTTTTTTTTTAAACATTTTTTTTTTCTTTTTTGACATCTTCATTTCAAATGTGATATTCAGATTTTTTTCATTAAATGGCAGATGTTTATAAAAATGATAATTTTAGAAATTAACACAAATTGATTTTCTAAATAGCTTTTTAAAGGGTTACTAAGAAATATATGTTACAACTACATTAATTTCTTGAGTAGTACGAGTACTTTGGTACATATAATGTAGTCCTGCAAGAACGTCAATGCAATGCGCTTCGCCGTTGTTGGCCTCATAATTTTATCTTCGGAAAAAGCAGTGGCTCAAAGAAAAAAAATCCCAGTGTGACCCCTGATGACCGTATTAAGTAATCTTTCACCCAGCTATATTCCCAATAACATTGGTTACCATCATCCATTTTCTTACATTCCGCATAACATTTCAATATAATTACATAAAAGAAGCAAAATATTAATTATTATTCAGAGCGAAAGACACATATATTTCAGCAAATAATGGCTGTTTAAAATAGTTCAAATAAAGAAAATGTACAGAATTACATACTTTCAAAATAAAAGCTATTAATTTTGTGCGGTAACTGACACGTAACGTCATGACGTCATTTTTAAAGCAACAATAATTTGAAGCATTTCTGCCACAATTTATTCATTATTTCTGCATTATTAAACCATTAAGCATCCGATCAGAGACAGGTTCATGATTTTTTTTCTGAAGAATGGATATACAAACACATTTATTTTGTCGTAAACGTCGTCGTAAATTGTCACGTTAGCTTCCGGTTGGGCATGCACACATATAAATATTAAGGTAACCTACATGTACCTCCTTAAATACTGTTTTGTAATGCCATGGCATTTCACATGCATCAGTTTTTTTTTTAATCAAAGTTTGCGAGTGATTAGCAAATTAACAAGAGGGCCATGATGGCCCTGTATCGCTCACCTGAGTACCATTGCTCAAAATAATATGATCAAGTTTTGACATAGCGTACATAGGCATACACATTAAATATCATCAGGATAAATATTTTCTTGTAATAGTCCCTTTCGACCTAGTCAGGGCCAATTTCCATACCAAGTTTGAGGATCCTAGGCTCAAATGCTGCATTTTTGTACTAACATGACTATTCCTTACCCTGGAAGACTTAAATAACATTTAAAACCAATCTCATTAGATGCTGCTGAGATGTATTCGTTTACATAAAATAAAGGGAGGTAATTTGTCATAAATTCAGTCAAAAGTTATCTACCCTGATTGTCCGAGTCTATCTGATGGCACAAATGACATTTCAAATCAGTATCTTCATTGGTTACTGAGATACACCCATTTTAATTTGAAACAAAGGGAGGTAATTTGACATAAAATCAGTCCATAGCTATCTACCCTGATTGCCTCAGTCTAACTAAAGACTATAATGAAATTTCAAATGAGTCCTATAAGTACTTACTGATATAAATCCATTTTGATTACAATCAGGGGAGGTAATCAGATATAAAATAACTCTGGAACCTACGATTGGTTCAACATGGAATCCAAGATTTATTGTTGTTGAAGATATTTTGGAAGTTTATATCAAATCAAACCATAAATGAAGTCTCTATATCATAGTATATGGCTGTAAAGCCAAAATAGCAAATTCTGGATCTTTAAGGGGCCATAACTCTGGAACCCATAATGGAATCTGGCCAGTTCAAGAAAGGAACCAAGGTATTATGGTGATATAGGTTGTGTGCATGTTTGGTAAAAATCAAATCATAAATGAAGCTGCTATTGTGCAGACAAGGTCAAAATAGCTAATTCTGGCCCTTTCAGGGGCCATAACTCTGGAACCCATAATGGGATCTGGCCAGTTCAAGAAAGGAACCGAGATCTTATGGTGATACAAGTTGTGTGCAAGTTTGGTTAAAATAAAATCATAAATGAAACCACTATCGTGCAGACAAGAAATTGTTGACGGATGGACTGACGCACAGACGACGGACGAAGGGTGATCACAAAAGCTCACTTTGTCACTATGTGACAGGTGAGCTAACAAAAACATGTGATCAATCCTATTTAACAGAAATAACTTATTTTTTTTAATTGTTTCTTTCATTGTATTGTACCTTTTAAGTTTAAATTTCAAATGTATTTCGGCTTTCTTCGATTTCCGCATTAATTCTTACTAGTTTATCATTCCAATATGGCGGACAGTATGCGGCGAGTACGCTGTTGGAGACACAGTAAACGCAGGTAAATGCAAGTGCATGGCTTGCTGATATGGTAAAATTAATTAAGATAATAACATGCATGATACTTTCCAAAAGAAACAAAGTGCAACTGCATGAATATTGGCAGTTCTATGCATAGAAATAAAATTCTGGTTCCCTAGCCTATGCACAGTACTTTAGACAGAGAACCGGTTCCGGTCGAATAAGTTCGCTGTCTAGGGAAACGATTCCGGTTCTCTAGACAACCAATTCCGGTTCTCTAGCCACTGCCTTATTAATCAACCATCATTATCGACTCCTTAGTTCAAAACAATCTAACACTGGAAATATGACATTAAGTGAGTAGAATACATTAATTGATGTGGAAGACGAGTACCAGAACTCAAGAAGATTCTACATGACCAATACAAGTACCAGGACCAATACAAGTACAAATGTTAAGTCGTCCCAAAATGGGGACCAAAGTACGAATGAGCTTGGGTGCGAACTTTCAATGAAATGTTGTACCTTTCTTCCAGGAAGTGCAAATACCAACACTAGAAAACAACTGCAAGAAAAAACACATTGCTAATTTTACCTGAGTTATGCAGTAATACTCAAAATCATCAAAACAATTGTTTCCAGGTGTGTCAAAAATATTTGACAGTTTGTCAACACACATGCGCCTAGACCCCCTGCGATCCAAATAAACCATGACGTCATTTGGAAAATAAATTACACGAAATGGATTCAATTTCGCGAAATGAACGGAACTGTAAAATAAAAAGACTTTTCTTAATTAAACTATGCAATTTACAATGTTCCTGTTCGGCCGATATCGCAGTAGATCATTAAAGTCATATAGATGTTGGTCTGATTAGGAATGCACGTAAAATAAAGAAACACAAGAGCTTATATTATGCGACGTTAAATAAATTTGCCTTTATGTGTTGTATAGTGAAATCTACAGCAGTAAGAAACCGAAAGGGAGAGCACAGTTTGCTATTGTCAAAGGTTTCACTTCATAGTCTCTATCCGAATTGCTGTTTTCTGTTCTCTACCTTGTGTAGATGCTATTATCTAAATATTATTCATGAATAAAAATAGTCTGCTTATATGCAGTACTATAAGTACACGCCAGGATTCAGACTAGAGAAAATACTGGACATTCTGAAACAGGATTTCCGGCACGTGATTTTGACTGAAAATCAGGTTTCATGAATCTCAAGAATGATTGTGCTTATGACAGAATCCATCTATATTGTTTGATGATTTGTCTTAATTAATGACATTTGATGACATAGTATATGGGTCTACCTAAAACTTGATCCGGGTCGTCCATAATATGGTCCGGGTTGTCCGTCCAATTTAACTACAACTAAGGTTTAGTAAAATGTTGATTGTTCGTATTAAGCTGTACTAGTTATTCTGAAACATTAAGAATCATATACATGTATTTGGTTAAAAACGATGGTATAGAACTATAAGAAACATGGTCCATGTCCTTCTGAAACGTGGTCCGGGTTGTCCCGAACATGGTCCAGATTGTCTGGTCCGGTTGTCCTATGGTCCTGGTTTTCCCAGCACCAACTTGTCTAACCCTTAACAGGGACCTATATACATTTCCGTGCGCGTCTAGCCACAAACGTTGTTAGAGGAAGCTTAGTATACTGGAAATCGGGACGAACAATGTTTTAGTTACAGGGGCAAATTCCAGTCTATTTGTATAGGTAAACAAGCTTCTGAATATATTAAACAATTTTCAATAGCTGGTAAAACATAAATTGTGACAGTCATGTAAAATTACTCGGCATAGAGATTGACTCATTGCTAAATTTTAATAAGCATGTAACAAACATCTGTACCAAAGCAGCTAGACAGTTAAATGTTTTTCCTACTGAAACCAAATTACTTATATATAAATGTTTCATACGATCTAACTTTTATTATTGTCCTATAGTATGGCATTTTTGCAGTTATGAGAATACCTCTAAGCTAGAAAAACTTCAATACAGAGCCCTTAAAATAGTGTTTAAAGATTCTGAGTCAGATAATGAGACCCTTCTTGCCAGAGTAAATATGCCTACATTGCATGTTAGCAGATTAAGACAAATTGCCATAGAAGTTTTTAAGATCCTAAATAATATTTCACCTGTTTACATTCAAGAATTAGTCTCTGTCAAATCAAGTAATTATAATTTCAGAAATATGAATACACTGGATGTACCAAGGGTAAATACCACTACTTATGGTAAGAAAAGTTTTCGCTTTGCAGCCACCCAGGTCTGGAACAGTCTTCCTAATGGACTGCGCACAACCAGATTATTCTGAATTCAAGAGACTTATCCAGGCCTGGAACGGCTCAAAGTGTGCCTGCGCTATGTGTGTTTGAGTTTTATCTGTTGTACGTAAATTTTATCTGTTTGCCATTCAGTTGCTTTTGTGCTTTTATTTTATTTTATGGCATTTTAGTTTGCTTACTTATAACCATGTCATATGTTGCACTTACAGGCGTCAATTGCATTTTGTTATTTTTCCTAGTCATCTAATAATTTTAAATTTGTACTTTGTCTTAAGTATGTGCTTGAAAGCTTATTTCTAATTGTTTAATGTTGCATGCCTATGATTTCATAAGTGCTTATTTCTTTTAATACTATCGGTTTTTAACTTGTGCTTTAACAGTATTATTGTGCTCTAATTCTTAATCATATGTGTATTATTATGTGCCACTTATGTGCTCTTTTACTCTTAGGCTGTTCTTCTACTCTTATATTAATTTTGTTATACAGAACCGATTATAAATAAAGATTATCTTATCTTATCTTATCTTATCTTAGGGGCGAAATACCAAATCATGATAAGGCATGTTCGCTGTTGTTAACGGCAACATTGAACTGATCAAAGTTTCCAACAAAGAAATATCAGGTGGGAGGCGATTCCATACATATAGATTATAGAGCTATAGTTCTAGGAGAACGAGCATTTATAACGGCCAGTGACTGTGGATTAACCTGTGTAGTGGGATGTGATAACCTTCAATGGGGATTACAACCAAATATTTTTTAAATTTTATTTATTAGAAGTGGTCGGAAGTCTATGCGCCGAAATTCTAACCTGCACCAAATAAGACTGTGTAGCACTTCAGTGTCACTAGATGTGCAGACAAAGTCAAGCTTGGTCCAACGCGTTACCCGTCTTTGAACCGTTTCTGTTTGGTTTATTTTGGGTTTGTATGTATTGAGACAAGACTTTGAAGCTATATTCCAGCTATGATCTGACTAAGATCTGGTTAGCCATGCGAGGGAAACAGCCTTTTAGACCAAGGTCGAACGAAATATCCGCGCCGGGGTAAAAGATTCTAAGTACTGTATTATGCAGGTAGTGTTGTGACGGAATGGTATGTTTCAATTTTTGTGACGAGAATAACTTGACACTTGGAATGACTGAACCACATCCCAGTTCAACTCCCACTTTCCTTATTTGGAAAGTTTTTGATTGAATGAAACAGGTGACCTGTATATTGCAGTGTCCTCTGCAAGAATACGATCTTTAGTCTGAATATTTTGTTGGAGGTCATTCATAATTGATAGGAAGAATATAAACATTATCATTTTCCTTTAATGACTGACGGGTGAACTGATATATTTGCGAATGGGCAGACAAATGAACAAAATGAAACTATGCGGTGGTAAACATAGATAAATTCAACGTTACTACGGAAAATTAGACAATCCGTGCAGAAGTCCCGTGCACATTCATCTATCTAAGAAAAACAACAAAAAGTCTGTTTACACGTGCTCACTGAAAAAAAACAGATTTTCCGTGCATGTTTGTCTACCAAACTGATGGTAAACATGCAAGAGCAATAAAACGAGCAAATTCGATGAATTGGTATCCCCCGCCGAAAGGGTTTGTGGTGAGGAATGGCAAAAAAATATATCTGGCAAAAAGTTAAGGATGTTAATAAGAAGCAAATAATTTTATTAGTCAAAATCAATTTAACAGAAAACAAATGTTTAATTAAAGAGTACATAATAAATGTATGATATTTTGATCCTGACTAAAGAATTTATTTTGAATGGGATATGCTTACTGTAATAAGCTTAGCTTTTAAAATTAAATGCAGTTATTTGAAATGTGAGCTTGAAGTTTAACTGGAACGAAATATTGTCTTTGAGTGGTTTGGCACCAGGTGTTGCTGTTTAACATGTACATTTGAATTTAAAAGAACAGAATGTCCTAAAGAGAACACAGGTAAGATATCTTGAACATGGCTGAGGGCAAGGTTTGTGCAGTCACAACTTAACATGTTGAAGGTTTGAACATTTAAAAAAAAAAGGAATGGAAATATATATATGCATATATATAGATATACGTATATATTTATTTCTTTAGGGGATGGGGGTGCGGGGGAAAGGGGAGAGGAAACAAAATTTCACATGTTGATTATAAATATTGATGGAAAATTAAAAATGAAAAAAAAAGGTGAAGTTAGGGGGTGGTGGGGGGGGGGGGGGCAGAGGATGCATGATCAGTGGTGGGCATGACTGGGTGGAGGAGTGAGGTTGGGGAATGGTACAACTTGCATGTTGATAAATAATCATGGAAGGTTTGAAAAAAATGTAAAATAAGAAATGAAAAAAAAAAAAAAATTTTTTTTTGGTGGGGGGGGGGGGGGGGGGGGGGGGGGGGGGGGGGGGGGGGGTGACCAAGGCAAGTGGGTGACCAGGTGTGGGTGCGCAACTTCACATGTTTATAATAAATGTTCACAGAAAAGAATGAAAGAAATTTAATGAAATTCTGCCAAATGGTAAGTTTGTTATGTACAAATATGTGGATTTTTAGACAATTAAAGGGCAATAACTCTAAAGTTACAAAAGAAATCCGTATGAAAATTGTGTGTGCACAACCACATTATAGTGCTCTAAATTCTGTTAAAGTTTCATAGTTCAAGGTCAAATATATCAAAAGTTATGATGCAGAAATTGCCATATCTATAGATCTATGTATATGGTTTGTTTGAAAAAGATCTAAAAGTTTTTTGTTTTTTGTGGGGGGGGGGGGGGGGTTGGGGGGGGGGGGTGTGATCAAGGTATCGGGGTGACCAGGTGTGGGTACACAACTTCACATGTTTACAATAAATGTTCATGGAACAGAGTGAAAGAAATTTAATGAAATTCTGTGAAATGGTAAGTTTGTTATGTACAAATATGTGGATTTTTATACAATTAAAGGGCAATAACTCTTAATTTACAAATAAATCCGAACGAAATTGTGTGTACACAACCACATTATGGTGATCTAAATTCTGTTTAAGTTTCATAGTTCTAGGTCAAATATATCAAAAGTTATGATGCAGAAATTGCCATATTTATAGTACCCTATACAGTTAACACTAGAAACTTCTAAGGGCCATAACTCTGGTGTTACTTGGGCAATCTGACTGAAACTTGACGGGCCGCAAGAACTCATAGTGGTGAACATGTATATGAAGTTTTAAATAAATATTCCCAACCATTTCCTAGATATGACTCCGGACGGACGGACAACGCCAAAACTATATCCCTCCGACTTTCGTCGGGGGATAACAAACCGTAAATGCAGATAGTATATTGATTAATATGACCCGTGCTCATTTATCTATCTGATTAATAACAGTTGTATTTAGTTAGTAAGCTTTGTTTAAGTTCCACAATCGATTGTTCTAACCGACAATGTAGATTTTTAAGAAAATGTCGGTTAAAGTACGCTTGAGTTACTGCAAAACCAAGTGTTAAGACCCTAGCTAGCTATTAGTCGCCTCTTACGATCATGCAGGGGCAAAGCAATGGTTCCAATTCTTTTCATACACAGATCGTCCCAGAACCACATGAGGCGAGAATTATCTGGTAGACAATGTGTCATAAATTATTGAACCAGAGACAAATAAAAAAAAGTTGAAGGATGATATTTGATTTTATTGCAAAAGATAAAACAATCACAAAGCTGGCTGCATACAAGTACTTATTCCCTCTCAGCCTCGCCTTGATCTCTTCCCCTGAAAAATACAGTTTTATAGATGCTAGATAATGTTCGAATAAAATATACATTGACAGAGAAAATACGTTTGTAATGAACAATGAATTGCAATCGATTCATCCCACTTTGTGTTAAATTTCAATCTGATTTATAAAAAAAGCTATAGAAAAAGAATAAAAAGTCACACTATACTAAATAAACCATTTTTATACAAGACATTGATGACAATAAATAATGGTGGTATACAACAGTAGCATAGAAAAGATACGAGAGATATGGTGACTTCACTGCGTCGACGCGAATGCCACAGCGTTCGTATGTTAAGGCTCTGGAGTGGTTAGGCAAAGTTTAATGAATGTACAAGCAATCTAAGCATTCTAAAGCGTGTGCAAATGAAATGGAAGAAAGCTATGCCTCTTCTATACCCCCGTTGTATACTGTCACTACTATTTTAATCACTTACCAACTGTGTAGTTCACTGTTGCAATAGATGGCCATTATTCCGAACGCTGGAGCGATTTCCTCTGTATCATCTTTCCAAACACTATTGGTACCAGACATATAGGAATCGGACCTGGCACCGTTATTATCGCCACAGCTTTCAGAATCATCAATGCCATCGTAGCTGCCTTCGTCTTCTTGACCACCAACGCATCCACCAAATCTATCATGATCGTCAACACCAATTCTACCACCGCATTCGATACCATCAACTTTGCCATCACATCTACCATCACTTTCTTCACCATCGACTCTGCCTTGACATCTACCATCATCTTCGTCACCATCGACTCTGGCACTGCATCTACCACCACCATCAGCGCTGTCAACTTTGCCATGACATCTTCCCCCGACTTCGTTATCATCAACTCTGCCATCGTTTTCGTAACCATCGACTCTGCCAACACTTCTACCATCGCCTTCGTCACCATCAATTCTACCATCACATTTACCATCGCCTTCGTAACAATCGACTCTTTTATCAAGCTTACCATCACCTTCGTCACCATTAATTTTTCCATCGCATCTATCATCGCCTTCGTAACCATCAATTCTGCCATCGCATTTACAATAGGCCCCGTCAGTATCAACTCTGTTATCGTATCTACCATCGCCATCGTTACCATCGGCTCCGTCTTCGCATCTACCATCGCTTTCGTCACCCCTAAGTCTGTCATCCCATTTACCATCACCTTCGTCATCATCAACTTTGCCATTAACTCTACCATTGCTTCCGTCACCATCAACTATGCCGTCACATCTGCCATCGCCTTCATCGCCATCAACTCTGCCGTTACATCTACCATCGCCTTCGTTACCACCACCTTTGCCATCACATCTACCATCGCTTTCGTTACCATTAACTCTGCCATCGCATCTACCATAGCTTTCGTCACCTTTAACTCTGTCATCACATCTACCATCGCTTTCCTTACCATCAACTTTGCCATTGAATCTGTAACCATCGTCTTCGTCACCACCATTATTGTCACCGCATTTACCTTCGCTTTCTTTACTTTTTGCTTCGCCCTTCCGTTCCTTTGAGCCAGTGTTAACTTCTTCATTTATCCACCGAACTTTCCTCTCCATCCTATATTGGGGCTGGCATCCATGTTCCCCGCATGTGCACACACTAGGATTGTAACGGATTGTATCTACAACCATCTTGCGTTGACTTGGCCTTTTAGCTTGATCTGACTTTTCAAGTGGTTCTGGCTTTTTAGGTGGTCCTGAAATCGATAAAAAAAGTTCTGTACAAATAACATATTTATGTTGACTGTAAACAAGTTGAATATCCAGGTTTTAGTCCAAGTTATAAATAGCATAGGCTCTAACGTTTTGATACCAGTTTAAGATACCATACCATTGGCAAATTTTAAATTTGCACTCAGAAACGGCCAATCAAATGAAAAAGTTTGAGACTTGCCTAAAACAACTAACCTGGTTCAATGTAAAAAAAAACTGCGTTTTTGAGTCAATTAAATCTCAAAATAGAAACATATCATTTGCCTATTTGAGAACAATGTGCAGATATAACTTATCAGATACAGGAGTTAAAAGATTAGCCTCTAAATTTAGTTCTACATTGATCAGCGATTCATGACTGACATTTCCATTCCTGTCGAACGCTCAACTAATAATTTTTACTTATTAACTCAAAAACTCGAAATTTTCTCTTACTTACTAGAAATTTCGACCTACATAACTCAGAATTTATGGTCGTATATGTATAAGTCCTGTCCAAGAACAGATACCTTGGGTAGCACTTTGCTAGCACCGGAGGTTCACATATGATAGCATTATTATTAAGGTAATGTTCGCACTGTTATCATCGCTGTTTTAACGATGTTTAAGTTTGGAAGGTTCTCGACACAGTTCGAACCCATTTGACCAGGAAGCATAACCATACTCTACACCAGCTAATAGTTACAGGTTCTACCATTTGAGACGAGGCCAAGATCGGGTACTCGGGGTAGCTCAAGAGCTCGAGGGATGCCACAGAACGTGACCGGGTAGTGCTCGAACTTTGAATATTTCACTATGTTGGCCGTATCTCAGAAGTTCTTGGCCTTCGTCGAATCCACATGTTCGGAACATATACAATTCTAGAAAGTTTCACATGCCGTCATATATATATATATATATATATATATATATATATATATATATATATATATATATATATATATATATATATATATATATATATATATATATATATATATATATATATATAGCTCTAAATGTATAATGCTAAGCAGATAGCTGTTTTGGTTTCAAAGCTAGCACTTTTGAGTAACAAGTTATCTATTAAGTTCTGTTGATGTGTGTATATATCTAAATGGGCTGTCTTCTTTAACAACGCTAATATTAATACATCTAATGATGATGATGATGATGATGATGAAAATGATAATGATAATAAAAATAAAAAAGATAATAATGTTATTATCTTGGCATTATGAAAAAATATTCTACAATGCATATCTTTGTACAGTTTGGTATACAGGCAGTAAAAGTTCATTAAGTAAGAGTTTTGCACTTCAACGAAAAGTTGCTAGAATTGTTTTGAATAAAGAACTGCAGACAAGTAAATCTGAAATGCTAAAATAACTCGGATGGATGAAATTTTCTGAACGATGCAAATACCATACTGGAGTAATGATATAAAAAAACTACAAACAAATCTTGTACCATTTTACATATCCAGCAATTACATTTCCAGCAATGAAAATTATGGCCTTAGATCAGTTGTACATAATGATATTTCAATACATAAATATCGCACAAATTATATGAAAAGGTCATTTAGCTATACTAGTGCTAAAAGTATGGAATATGATTCCACAGAATATCCGTTGTGTGGAATCACTTACTTCTTTCAAAAACAAATATAAAAAATATCTATTAGGATCTGAATAAGCTGCAACTTTCTCTGTCATTGCTATTTCCTTATCTTCTTTTGTGTGGGTGACAGTTTATCTGAGTGATTTGACCTTTTTCCGGAGTGATATACATGTATATATATTTATGTTTTCTAATTAATTGGCGTGTTTGTCGAGAGTGAATGTTGTATTTAAATGTCTATCACGTAAATTCCATTTTTTTTTAAATTATAATTAGATAATCAGTTTTTATCTTTTTATGTTTAACTGATGTATTTTTAGTTTACAGAAGGCCACACTGAAACTTAAGATTTGTAAATATGTTTTAGAACTGTTATATATGTCTTTATGTGATAACTTCTTTAAATAGACTTATTATTAATTTATTATTATCATTATCATTATCATCCGGTTATAGAGCTCCCTAGCGAAAGAAATATGTTATATCCAAATCAGCCACCAACCACCACCCCTCTCGAGTGTTTTGAAAGGTTATTAACTCAACATATATTTATCTCCCTTTATTATTTTTGTTCATTCTATGAATAGAGGGAACTGCAACAAGACAATGACATTATCATTTATTATTCTGTTATCAACATTACTTAATTTGTAAGAAGTTCTCTCAGAATTCATGAACTCCGTTAAGTCGTAATGACATAAAAATAATTTCGTAGATTAAATAAAACTTCACTTACTGTAATGAATGTTGTATAATAAGTTTGGCTTGTACCACTGATCTCTTGTTTCCATTTTTAATTACTTAATCAAAATTCCTCCTGTCTGCTTTCACGTTTTTCGGGTTACTATGAGTTTGACGTCTAAAACATTGACGTTCTTGACGCTGTACGTCACCGTGACGTTGGCATAGGTCACCGTGACGTTGACATAGTTCACCGTGAATTTGACGAAGGAAGATATTGAAGTTTTCCGTTATTGCTGGCGAGTGAAAATAGTCAGTAGGGACAAACAATAAATTACATTTAGAAACCGGTAAAATATTATATGTTTTTTGTCACAAAGACACAGATCAGGAAACATGTAGAATTTGATTCCAAATTTGCAGATGTCTGTTATAGTGACTTGTGTTATACAATATACTTCTAAAACCAGATGTTACATTTAATTCTACAAACACACTGCCCCACGGACCTATATGTCACATTCAATATACTAGTATAAACACATATTTCAAAGTCTAAGAAAAGCATAGCGTATACATAGTTTGAAACAATGGCGGCGGTAAACTGAATGTATCAATAACAAACGGAAATAAAGACAATATTTACGTATTCTCAACATAATATTATTAACAGAGGCTTTAAAATTCTTTGGACATTTCACGCGTAAATTTAACATCGAAAGTCAAATTATAGACAGGGACTTACCCCATGCGACTCCCTGATTTTGTCACTGTAACAAAGATGAAGTGCTATACGTGGTTAGATGCCTAAATCAACTGTGAAATCATTGCTTTTCACGAGGTCTAACTTTCGTGGATTTCTTAGTTTGGTCAGCAATCACAATAGACAAAGAAAAGTCCCATTTACTTTATATTCAAAAGTTGAAATCCACGAATTGATGTACACAATAAGTAGCCATTAGGTTTGTTTGTTTTCGCTGCCACACTATAAATTCAAAATTGCCAACGACGTTCGCGACGTCATCTAAATATAACCGTCACTTTTCGAACGTTGACGTTTCTGATATTAGCGCGATGTTGCGTTAATTGAGTAGTAATTGGGAGTTTGTAAATATGTAAAAGAAGGCGCGTGTTTTAGATATTACAGTTTACTGAACTTTTTATCATTTTTTTAGAATACAAGTGCTTGATTCTCATTCAAAACATAAGGTCAGAGTTAGTTCATACTTATTTTATTATAGCCCGATTGGGATGAAAGGTTCAAGCTTATCTGAACCACTTTCGACTCCGCTTCCTTGAAAAACCAGTACTAACGCTCCCCTTTATACAACCAGAGAGATAAATTTTACATTATCTTTGAAACATGTGGATTTTACTTGACAGCAGTGATGTATATGTCGCAAGATATACAAACATACGTAACAATAAAAAGGGAAGAGAATTTTTGCATTCCGCATCTCGAGCAACTTTGTTAAAAACGTTTATTTATTCATCATGTTTAGTAAACATCTTCATTTGATAATATGAAAAACGGATGAATACGGATGAACGGAAGCTATACTCAGCATAATCAGTGATGTTTTCTTCATCGCTGTAAACGGGTACACACAGTAATTCAGTTTATATATGTACATAGTTCTTCTGCCATGCCTTCAGATCTCATTCAATTGGTTGATACATAAAGATAAAATTCTATGCCAGAACTACTGATACAAGACTGACGGCAGTGTCAATGACACAACCGCAACATTGCCATAAAACTTCGGTGTGAACTGCGAATGAAAAGGAATTCGGTGCCCTAACATATGTAAAACCGTTAATAAATATTACGTATGAATGTTGCATACATTCATTTTATTTAAAAGTATGGTGCAAATATATTTAAAATAGAAGCAGTTTACGTATCTATACTTTTATCATAAAATTTGTTATACTGCAAAGCACAAAACAAAAGCAAAGAACACAGGTTGGGAGAGTAAATTCTCATAAATACAACATTTATTTTGGTCCCACCAAAACGGAAGATATATTTTTTCTATTGCAACTTTGCATATGTAGTTAACTAGGATTACCTAAAACGGGAAAGAGAAATGATAAATACTGCAACACCCAGCGTTTCATACTAGTACTTAGATTAGCCACTAGACTGATAATCATATATTTCTACATTTTCCTCTTTTTTTTTTTTTTTTGACGAATTTAATTTCATAGAGATAAAAGCCAGTCTATTTTAGAGATTTTCACAGAGGAATGATGTTGAAATCATCATGATATTATTTAGATATTGGACATAGAATATAGACTGGCTCAGTTCACAACATTGAATCATAAAAATGTAAAAAAGATATATCATAGTCTAGGAGCTAGTCTAACTAGTACTATAAGCACTGTAATTAAATAAATTAAACTTTATTACTGTTATGATAATAAGAAAATATGTCCGTGTTTACTGGCCCATATTAAGCTTTTAAGGAAGTTGTCTTCTATTTTTTATCTGAATAAGATCAGGACTAGGAAAGTGAATAGAATAAAGATGTTGTTGATTCGCGCTCAAGTAAATATCCAGTCGGCGACAGTGTGTTACTGTGGTACGAAATAGTAAACCTCGTCGCACCTGTGGTAGTGATCGAGCTTATTTCTTCTACAACTGTGCACGAGAACCATGTTCAGCGCCGTCATTCGAACATACGCTTCTGGTAAACGGTGACCTCTCTATTTCCCTTCCATTCAAGCATTTCCTCACCCCGATTTACAAATTGCTGTCTGGTTCACAGATGTTCACAAGAAAGCGAATTGACCACTCCTTCAATGAGTTTTAGCCTATTTAATGGATGGTCGTTCATTTTTTTTTAAAAAATACCTTTTTCTTCATTTTCGATGTTTTTCATTGATCAGAATAAAAAGTTAAAAGCTTATCATAGGGGTATGGTTCAGCCATCAGATAAAATTATCCTATTTAAGAGTCTTAGAATTTCTAATAAAATTTTCCTGTATTTATTGAAAAAATAGCCATGCAGCCAGGGAGCAAGGCTGGTTATTACTGGGAAAACATTCTACAACTTAGGTCTATAGACCATAGCGGAGGATGCTGGGGCGTATTCATTGAGGTCCACACCACCCTTGTATTTATCATATTTGATAACAATCCTGTGTTTCTGGTTATTACCTAATCTGGCAGCGTGGAAAGTACTCAACGTTTTTACTCATTTTTAGCTCGACTATTCGAAGAATAAGTAGAGCTATCCTACTCACCACAGCGTCGGCGTCGGCGTCGGCGTCACACCTTCGTTTAGTTTTTCGTACCAGTCCACATTTTGACAAAGTCTTTTGAGATAAAGCTTTGAAACTTTCAACACTTGTTTACCATCACCATGACCAGTTATAGGCAAGAGCACATAACTCCATCAAGGATTTTGACTGAATTATGGCCCCTTTCGACTTAGAAATCATGGTTAGGTTTTTCGTACCAGTTCATATTTTGACAAAGTCTTTTGAGATAAAGCTTTGAAAATTTCAACACTTGTTTACTATCACCATTTCCAGTTATAGGCAAGAGTACATAACTCCATCAAGGATTTTGGCTGAATTGTGGCCCCTTTCGACTTAAAAATCTAGGTTAAGTTTTTCGTACCAGTTCATATTTTGACAAAGTCTTTTGAGATAAAGCTTTGAAACTTTCAACACTTGTTTACCATCACCATGCCCAGTTATAGGCAAGAGTACATAACTCCATCAAGGATTTTGGCTGAATTATGGCCCTTTTTGACTTAGAAATCTTGGTAAAGTTTTTCGTACCAGTTCATATTTTGACAAAGTCTTTTAAGATAAAGCTTTGAAACTTTCAACACCTGTTTACCATCACCATGTCCAGTTAGTTACAGGGAAGAGTACATAACTCCATCAAGGATTTTGGCTGAATTATGGCCCCTTTTGACTTAGAAATCTAGGTTAAGTTTTTCGTACCAGTTAATATTTTGTGTAAAGTGTTTGACATATGGCTTTGAAACTTTTATCACTTGTTCAGTATAATAGTCTCTACCTGTAGGAAAGAGTACATAACTCTGTCATCTATTTTGGCTGAATTATGGCCCTTTTTGGACTTGGAAATTTGTTCTGTTTTCATACAAGTCCACGTTTAGTTAAAACTCTTTGACATATTGCTTTTAAACTTTGAACAGTTGTTTGTCATCATGATTTCAATCTGTAGGCAAGAGTACATAACTCTGACAACTATTTTGGCTGAATTATGGCCCTTTTTGGACGTTGAAATTGGTTCACACATTGCCATTTAGTGCAAGACTTATCGAAATCCACAAATACAAGAACATTGTTTGTCTAATCTTTTTTTTTTTTTTGTCTGAATATCTGTAGTAATATTTTGAGCCCATTCTTCAATCATTTCTTCGAATAGTCGAGCGCGCTGTCATCCGACAGCTCTTGTTTATTGTTATTTTCCTTGAATGTCATGTAAAGAACGGCGCCATTTCTCTCTTAAATTTTGATCCTTTTTGTAGCTGTACGCTGTTGATTGCATTTGGCATCATGTACTTGACGTAATGCTCCGGTCAAAAATATTTTTAAAAACTAAGAGTTAATCAATAGCGGATGTGATAAAAAAAACTGTAAAAATATACATTATAAAAATTGTTAAATAAGGTGTCTTGTTCAACGGGTTACAAAATGTAGATATTTCGAAACGTTTTGGATTATGGTGCGGGTAAACACATTTCTAAACCACTAAGTACTCTGTATATCTCGTTTTCGCAGGTACTGTTCATCCTGGGCTTATTGATCAGTCCCATGTACCACGGAAATAAATACTTTCGGTCCATTTATTATTAGTTTTCACTTCCAATGAACTTTGAATAGTGCCGGTATGTGTACGAATGAACTGTGCCAATTACTAGTATATAGTATAGACTGTATGCAGTCACAAGCTTATTATATTAGACAATATACATTTCAAAATCGTCTGCCCTGTATATGCTTTTTTTTTCTTAATCATTGCGCAAACTAACGACCAAATTTATCAAAATTTGATATATATTTTGATACACAACGAGTAATTGTGTAGTGGTCGGCGGAATTCAAACAGAAACTGTACGTAAGAACTCAGTTATTATCTGCTAAACCTGCCATCCCTTATTCAACGACTTTTTCGATGTTACGAAGTTCGATATTTATAAGTTAAATTCGGGGAATGAGAAGTCGTTAATAATCGACATTTCGTTATGCTATTACCTATTTTAATGTATACTGCCCCCTCACCCATCCCCATATTTTCAGAGACCGTATCTGTTAATAGGGGTACAGGTTGAACTTTGAAAACATAAACGTGGAAGTAATGGTTCAGGTGGTATAAACATAACATATTTCAAGTCGTCAACATAATATTAATTTGTTACTTATTCGTCTTTGTCACAATTTTTCTCATCATATTAATTGTGGACATGAACATCAAATAAACGTAGGCTTGACATAACGTTCTGGCATATATTTTGGGTCACTCTCATCAGTAGCATTGATGTTACTATTTCGTTCCGGCGGAAACACTTCCATCCATATGTTCACCATTTTGAAAATGTTACGCTGATGATATTATACATGTCCAGGTGTGTAACGTCTTTCCGCGTACATTTCAATTATCATAAATGTTCCTGTTTCAAAATACTGTCGTCGTGTGGAACAAATTGTTCTGCCCTCGCTTGAATATTTCAAGCAGGCAGTAAACCAACGTACATGCAGTTTCTTGTAATAAAGTGTATTATCTACCGAATTTTACTGTCCTCTTCTGTATATCTGTAACATTTTAACTATTTTCAATCTCACTGTGATATTTTACTACCAATACGTTGGTAAAAATCGTTCTCTTTCACTGACAGTGGGTCTGTTAGTAGCACCCGAAAGGGGAGTTGAACAGTAATCGAAGATGTATAGAAAAAGGAATGAATTAATCACGAAAAAGTAAGTGTCTTTCCTGAATAGAAAAAAAAATGAGACTACTAACATACAAGTAAATTGCTTTAAGACAGCAAATGAAACGTTCACACATGTGTTATACAATTGAAGGGATGAAAACATACCATATTTATACTAACTTCACCGTCTATATTCAATGAAACTGTCTACATTGGCGCAAATCCCATTTAGAACTAAGGACAAATTATTTGTTTCGTACAATATATATCATTTAAATTACATACGTCAACCATTATGTATTTCATGCAAGACAGTATAAACAAGGGTTTAATGTGCAAACAAATTCGTTTTCAGGCAGTTTTTATAGGTATACAGTATCAGATAAAACTACATAGACAAGTTCAATTATCAACGTAATTGAATATTTACGGCGCGAAATTTCACGTAGTCGACGTCATGGTGGAAATGATGTCAATAAATGTGCAAAATAACAACTATTTATATTTCATCAAATCTTCTTTTTAGCTATAAAATACTGAAATAAACGTTTCACATCGATCCCAAATTGAGTGGGTTTCGGGCCACAAAAGTGGCCCTCTGGCAATTTTAGTACATTAGTCGGGCCACAAAAGTGGCCCTCTGGCAGTCTTAGGGTTAACGCCGTTTTTCAACAGTATTTCAGTTATATAACGGCGGGCAGTTAACCTAACCAGTGTTCCTGGATTCTGAACCAGTACAAACCTGTTCCCCGGAAGTAACTGCTAACTTCCCCACATGAATCAGAGGTGGAGGACGAATAATGTCAAACACAATGTCTCTTATCAAAATCGTCAAGGAGAACATACGGGGCGCCCGGTGATCGAACTCCTCACGACCCCGCGATCCGTAGATCTGCGCTTAGCGGCCGTTTAATCGAGAATTTATGAATCATGAGCGGTATAAGGAGGGATTTTTTTCAGCATAAAGCAAATACTCGGGTACACTTGACCTGCTGTATGAGAATAGGTGTAGTATCCTACAATTAATATTCGTATTTGAATCAAATATCTTCGGCGGACACCCACAACCGAAACTGACGTCCTGGCAACTTTGCTAACAACAACCTTGTCGCGTTTAATATATGTTAAGTGTACGCATTTATTTTAGTTACATATTTTTACAATTTCATTTTCATTGACTCGACTTGTATTTCTCATTGTACATATCATGTGACCTGCACAAGCCACACCACCACAGGTATAGAGTAGATAAGTGTACAACACGGTTATTTGAATCAAGATACAGTGTGTCCCAATCAGCGTTACTTGCAACCAATCACGTGGACCCAAGGAACAGCTAGGGAAAATGTTGTTGAATAGTCAAACACTGAATGACATCATTCTTAAATTGAGGTGACTTTCTTCCACTCGTTCGTCATCAGAAAAATAAATCTCGGCTTGATTTTCATAAAAATAATGATACCGTTAACTAAAACTCATAGCGAAGGCGACACGAACAAGAGACCAAGACCAGACTATTGTATTTAACAAGAGCTGCCCGAAGACCGCACGCTCGACTTTTCTCAGTGCTCGACTCTGAATTAGAGCTTTGCCAATAAAAAACTTTAACAAAAAGCTAAAAAGGGGCATAACCGTCAAAATTCAAATCAGAGTTATGGGGAATGTTTCTCCTGGTGTAGACTTTGATGGTAAATAAATAGTTTAAGTTTCAAGTCAAAAGCTTTGATAGTAACAGAGATATTGACTTTATCAAAAAATTTGACAAAAATTCTTAGTTAAAAGGAGGCAAAACTGTCAAAAGTCGAATCAGAGTTATGGGGATTGTTTCTCCTGGTGTAGACTTTGATAGTAAATAACTTTCAAGTAAAGTTTCAAATCAATAGCTTCGATAGTAAAACAATTCAATAGCTTTGATAGTATCAGAGATATTTGACTTTTATCAAAAACTTTTAACCAACGGCGACGGCGATGCTGGGACGAGTGCAATAGCTCGACGTTTCGAAGAAAAAATGTACAATTTCAAAAAGATGTTAATTACCATTTACTTCCTTTTAGCACTATATGCCATCGATTTGTTTATGATATGACTTAGAAATAAGTGTTCTTTAAGTTTTGATTTTAGCACCACACATTTTATTATTATTAAATCTATATTTATAGTCCTTTTCATTGGTCTAGATGTAGTCACATGATCAATGATAAAAAGTCGTACTGACCTAGAGATCATCAAGATCATCATTCTGTGCAAGTTTGTATCAAATCAAACCATAAATGAAACCTCTATATGGCTGAAACGGCCAAAATAGAATTTTTGCCCCTTTCTGGGACAGTAACTCTAAAACCCATGATGGAATATAGCCGGTTTTCGAAAGGAACCGAGATCTTAAGTTGTTTGTGTGGTTAAAATCAAATATGAAATGTCACTTCTATCGTGTTCACAAGGTAAAAATTACAAAATTTTGGCTCTTTCAGAGTTCAATCAGAGGCCGTATCTCCAGAACCTAAGATTGAATCTGACAAGTTTGTATCAAATCAAACCATAAATGAAGTCTCTATATGGCTGCAAAAGCCAAAATAGCAAATTTTGACCCTTTAAGGGGCCATAACTCTGGAACCCATGGCGGGATCTGGCCAGTTTTTGAAAGGAACCGAGATATTATACCAAAACAAGATGTGTGCATGTTTAATTAAAGTTGATTGCAAAAGCGGTCTCTGTCGTGTTCACAAGCCAAAAACGGCACATTTTGGCCCTTTAAGTGGCCATAACTCTGGAGCCCATGATGGGATCTGGCCAGTTTTCAAAAGGAACCAAGATATTATGCCAATACAAGTTGTGTGCAAGTGTTTTTTAAGGTTGATAGTAAATTGTGGCCTCTATCGTGTTCACAAGCCAAAAATAGCAAATTTAGGCCCTTTAAGGGGCCATAACTCTGGAACCCATTATGGGATTTGGCCAGTTTTCGAAAGGAATCGAGATATTACGCCAATGCAAGTTGTGTGCAAGTTTGATTAAAGTTGATTGCAAAATGTGGTCTCTATCGTGTTCACAAGCCAAAAATAGCAAATTTGGCCCTTTAAGAGGCAATAACTCTAGAACCCATTATGGGATTTGGCCAGTTTTCGAAAGGAACCGAGATCTTATGCCAATACAAGTTTTGTGCAAGTTTGATTAAAATTGCTTGCAAAATGTTGTCTCTATCGTGTTCACAAGGAATTGTGGACGGACGGACGAACACAAAAGCTCACCCCGTCACTACGTGACTGGTGAGCTAACAAGATGGTAGGTTAAGGTCACAGTCAAGTGACCCCTACTTGGAGTCATCAGGTAACTATAATTAAACAGTCCAGGAAATATGATCAGATAATTTCTTCCTATACAACTCCTATAACATGGGGCACAATTTGAACAGTCTTGCTAGAGAACCACCTAGCAATGCTACATACCAATTAGCAAAAGCCTAGGCCTTGAACTTTCAGACAAGAAGATTTTTTAAAGATTTTTCCTATATAAGTCTATGTAAAACTTTGGACTCCCTTTCACCTCATGGGCATAATTTGAATAATCTTGGTAGAGGACCACTAGGCAATGCAACATACCAAATATCAAAAGCCTAAGTCTTGCAGTTTCAGACAAGATTTTTCCTATACGTCTATGTAAAATTTGGGACCCCCAGGTGTGGCCTCTTTTCAACCCAGGGGCATAATTTGAACAATCTTGATAGAGTACCATTGGATGATGTCACATGCCAAATATCAAGGCTCTATGCCTAGCGGTTTTGGACAAGATTTTTTAGTTTTTCGTTAGATTGCCATGACAACCAAAGTTCTATGTGGAATTCAATTCTTTGAACAATTTTGAAAGAGGCCACCCATGGATCATGGTGTAAATCTGCCCAGTGGTTTTGAAGATTTTTTTAAAAAGTTGTTTAAAGACGCACAAAGAAGATCGAGAGGTAAAATGTGGTAATTTTGAAAGTTTCTGGGAGAAATTCAGTTATCTTCAAGACAAGAAACACACAAGAGTCGTATGTGATTTATAGTTGAACTGTCATGAAGGAAGTTGAAGTTTGCTTTTCACTTATTTCTATCGATCAATAGGTCAGGTTACTCTTCTCAATTGTGAAGATCTGTCTGGGAAAATTTAATGTACTTAACGGGAGATAATTCTGTATATTTTACACCAAAGTACGGTTCTTGTGTTACTTACTTCTCCTTCCATCAAAAAGTTGCTTAGTTACTAGACAAAAACAAGAGGGTCATTGATCCTAAAGCGTTCACCTGTGTACAAGGCTTCAACTGTGTTTGTACAGGTACTAGAAATTACGAATCTGATATCGCACGCCAAATATCAAGGCTTTAGCTATTATCAATTTTCAAAGTTTCTTATATAAAAGCCTATAGTAAGTACAATGTCAGACACAGGCGCATGACAATTTTTTATACCTTAGAGCAATAATTTGGACAAGTATGGTAGAGATTCAAACCCTTATATCACATGCCAAATATCAAAGCTCTAGAGAAAAGGATTTTTAAAGTCAGATAGCTAAAAACCAAAAAGACCCATATGTGAATGCAGGCTACCCAGAGATCATTTGTGTGAAGTTTCATCAAAATTCATTCAGTGGTTTTGGAGGATATACTGTTTGAAGAAGTGACCACGCCCTCTGGCTGCCATGTTTTTTTTCACGGATCAGAAAAATGTGAACAACATTTATAGAAGGTCACACAAGAACCATTCGTGTAAAATTATTTCAAAATCTGGCTAGCAGTTTCACACAAAACATACATATTTATATACGTATAGGGAAGTGACCACGCGTTCTAGTGGCCATGTTTTTTTTTACGAAGCCCGCCCACTTAGCTCAGTAGGGAGAGCGTTGGTCTACGGATTGCGGGGTCCGAGTTCGATCCTCAGGCGGGGCGTATGTTCCCGTGACTGATAAACAACATTGTGTCTGAAATCATTAGTTCTCCACCTCCGATTCATGTGGGGAAGTTGGCAGTTACTTGCGGAGAACAGGTTTGTACTGGTACAGAATCCAGGAACACTGGTTAGCTTAACTGCCCGCCGTTACGTGACTGAAATACTGTTGAAAAACGGCGTTAAACCCAAAACAACGTTTTTTGACGAATCGGTATAATTTGAATAATCTTGGTAGAGGGTCACACCAGGACCATTTGTGTAAAATTATTCTAAAATCAGGCAAGCAGATTCACACAAGATTTTTAAAGTTTCTACTATATACATATAGGGAAAAAGTTACCATGCCCTCTGGTGGCCATGTATTTTGACGATTCAAAATATTTTTAACAATCTTGGTAGAGGGTCACCCAAGGACCATTTGTGAAAAATTCCATGTTTTTTGACAAAATCAAAATAATTTGAACAATCTTGGTAGCAGGTCAATCAAGGACCATTTGTGTAAAATTATTCTAAAGTCGGGCCAGCAGTTTCACACAAGATTTTTTAAGTTTCCATTATATACATATAGGGTAACGTTACCACGCCCTCTGGTGGCCATGTTTTTTGACGAGTCAAAATAACTTGAACAATCTTGGTAGAGGGTCACTTGTTTGGAATTATTTCAAAATTGGACCATCGGTTTAGGAGATGTTGTTTTGAAGATTGTGCAACCAAGCGGAACCGTTTGAACAACTTTTGTAGAGGACCATCCATGTCAAGTTTCATCAAAATCCATTCAGTGGATTTGGAGATGTCTTTTAAACAAAACTGTTGACAGACGGACACAGCGTGATCACAATAGCTCACCACGAGGACTGCTCAGGTGAGCCAACAAGAGAATATCATAAAGTTCCAATCTACATTCATTCAATGGGGTGTAATCAAATTCATCATGAGCGGGTGCTTAATATGTAGATCCAACAACCTTTCGTGAGCCAGATTGATTGCTTCCATACAGAACAGAATTTTGCACACCATGCAAGATTCAGAACCCCTACCCGTTATATGTCAGCAAGCCCACTACCACAAACAAAATAAAATCATCTTTAGCTCTATGCAAATTTTTTAGTGAACTTTAAATATAACAAAAATAATTGCATTTTATCAATTTATTTGAACATGATATTTAGTATATATTAAGAAAAATCTAACTCATCTTCCCCTACGCAATACCTAAAACAGTATATTCCTCTAATAAATAGTTAAACACAATTTCACAACAGATTATAGATATATGGCAATCGGACACATTTAACACTAAATATACAGCACATGTCAAAAAGCACTTTATATTTAAAGATATTTAAAGTAAAACATTTTAGTATGCATTGCCTTAAACACTGATAAACACCGGTATTTCATCAAAATTTAATGTATTAAAGTGTAAGGCTACTGTTTTAATAACAAAATTTATTTGAAACAGATTTTAACAATGCATAATGTACATGCAATCTTGTATGAAGAAAAAAGACAAGTATTTGTGGAGAAGATCTGTAAAATGGATACAAGAAAAGCATCTTGGCAATTTACAGAGAATAAATTAAAGTTATTACCAAGTTTCACTTCTTAAAACATGAATTAACGAGTATAAATGATTACAGACTTGAAAACAATCTCTAATGAATGTTAACATAAAGCACTTTACATAAGAGTTTCATCAACAGATCTTTTTTATCAGGTATAACACTGGAAAATTAAGATCCACACATCAAGCACTCGTCTTTGTTCTGCAGCGAGCACACCATGGCTGACATGTTCTCTTCCTGTTTAACCTCTGCTACATCGCTTTTGGTCTCATCCTTTGCTTTGTTCATCTGAGCCAGTTTTGTTTTATCCACAGTGAACTGAATGGCCTGTGCTGCAGGTTTTGTTCTCAAGTAATACATGCCAGTTTTCAAACCCTGAAATTCATATAGAGTCATCATGATCACAGTAAAATCACAGTCTGTTCATAAAATCCCATGTGGAAACTTCTGGTTTTACAGTAAACAAATTAATGCACTTATAAGTTCATTTTGCTTTATGACCTTGTAGAAAGGACGAATCTGTCCGAAGTTGTCTGTCAATTGGATTTATTCTTTACCCGTTTTTAGATTTTATTTTACATAATTTTTAAGAGTTTTCTTTCTCAATTTGGTAACAGTTTTTTTTTTTTTAAATATTGCTGCATAATACTCAATACTGTTTTAACTTTGTGAGTCACTCATTCAACATATATAAACCATCATGAACACAATCTTTATTCTACTTACCAAGTCTGCACTTTACAATTTACTTCTTTTCATTTGTTGAAATACATCCTAGTGTTTTTTTAAAAATTTTATTTTAAGTCATTTTAATAAATAACTATTTTTTACCCAATTAATATACAATAATGGTGTTATATGAAGATTTAAGTTATATATATATTTTTTTCTTTTCGGAACTGTTGGCAAACTAAAAACTACTTCAATATACTTTACAATCTATAAACAACTTACCAGTTTCCAGGCATAGAAGTGCATGCTGGTTAATTTGCCATAGTTAGGTTCAGCAACGTGGATATTAAGTGACTGGCTCTGATCAATATAGGCCCCACGATCTGCAGCCATTTTGAGCACTGTCTTCTGGGATATTTCCCAAACTGTCTTGTATAAACTCTTTATGTCATCAGGAATACCGTCAATATTCTGCAAATTGAGAAAACAATCAGTGTATATTTTAGACAATATTCGTAACAGTGTATTTATTATACACAAAATAATAATGTATTTTATTCTTCTTTACCAAAGAGGTATGTGGGTGGTACAATGATGGATTAAAATGGTGTGGAAGGAGTATGGTGCAAGAACTTAAACTGTACTAGTTTGGGGTATTTTTTTTAACAAGAGGGCCATGATGGCCCTGTATCGCTCACCTGACCTATTGACCTAAAGATCATTAAAATTAACAGTCTGACCAAGTTTCATTAAAATATGGTCATAAATGCGGCCTCTAAAGTGTTAACTAGCTTTTCCTTTTGATTTGACCTGGGGACCTAGTTTTTGACCCCACATGACCAAAATTCGAACTTGACCTAAAGATCATCAAGATTAACATTCTGACCAAGTTTCATTAAGATATGGTCATAAATGTGGCCTCCAGTGTTAACTAGCTTTTCCTTTGATTTGACATAGTGACCTAGTTTTTGACCCTACATGACCCAGATTCAAACATGACCTTAAGATCATCAAGATTAACATTCTGACCAATTCTCATGAAGATACAATCATAAAAGTGGCCTCTACAGTGTTAACAAGCTTCTCCTTTGATTTGACCTGGTGACCTAGTTTTTGACCCCAGATGACCCATTATCGAACTCGTCCAAGATTTTATTGAGGGTAACATTCTGACCAAGTTTCATTAAGACTGGGCATAAATTGTGACCTATAGTGTTAACAAGCTTTTCCTTTGATTTGATCTGGTCACCTAGTTTTTGACCCCAGATGACCCAATATCGAACTCATCCAAGATTTTATTGAGGGTAACATTCTGACCAAGTTTCATTAAGATTAGGCCAAAATTGTGACCTCTAGAGTGTTAACACTCAAACTGTTGACGACGGACATAGGGCGATCACAAAAGCTCGTTCAGGTGAGCAAAAAACATTAATCATCTAAGTGGTGTAATCGCATTTTCTGATAGTGTTGGTAGATAGCATCTTCCTCATTAAGAACACTACTATGCACTAGTAACTGTAATATAACTTGATTAATGTAATTTTGTTTTTGGAAAGCTTTTCTGCTCCTCTGTATGCCCCTTATTCCTGTAGCCCTAAACAATTGGCATGTATTTTTCCTTTCCTGATTATAATCAATTCTGCTTTTAGCTGCTATTTGTAGGCTTTAATGTCACACATCGTATGACCTATTTCCCTGCTCTTGATGTACCTCATTTGCTTCTCAAGGCATTATTTCAGGCAAGTCTGCCCTTTGATAGACTTACTGACATTCCTAGAGTAATCTAGGAAGGTTCCTCACGTAAATTTACAACCGTTGCAGATTTTGAAATTCTTCATTCTCACAAAGTGAAAATTTGTGGGATACTGAAAGAGCAAGAAGAATGAGGTTTGATACCTGTATAGAGCCACCATGGGCAATCATCAAGTTCTTCATATCCTCGTTCCACAGGCCCATCTCTGTTAAGTCCTTCAACATGTGGTGATTCACAATCTGTCATACATATACAAAATGTGCAATTGTTACTAAATATAATGAAAATAAGCTCAATAAATCGTAAAACACATACTTAAAATGATCTATCAAACGCTACACACCTGCTTATAATACAATGCATCTACAAAACTCAAGTACATATAAGACACTATATAATGTAACAACCCTTCTATTAACGACTTTATACAGGGTTTTCCCTCGGTTTTTTTATTTGGGAGTCCATGGACTCCCATGGCTGCTAATTTAAGGGTCCCTAATAATTTTTGGGGGTCCACAAATTACTGATCTTGAAAAGGGACATTATTACTATAAAAATTTACCCTGAAACCGAATGAACTTGTATCTTTTTAATTTAGATAGCAGATGATTCAATATTTCGGAATGGCATCTTTCAAAATGACATGAGCTTCTCAATTCAGACCGATAACAAAAGGTGTGATACTCTTTTAGTTAAGTTCAAATAGCCAGTAATTACCGGCAATTAGTGTGTCACCTCGTGCCCATTATGTTGTTCACAGTTTGATCTCGGTTAAAGATAATACTCAATCCTTAATTAGTATCATAATTTTTTTGATTTATTTATATTTCTTACATCAAAATACTTCTAATTCATATGAAATTAATTTTGTTTGAAAGAAAAATAAACCGTTCGATCTTTTACGGAACGTAACGGCAATCTTAGATTTTAGCGGTGACAGTTAGCGCGGAGAGTAGTTTCCCTTTACCAAAATGGCGAACATCGGTAACAAAACTTGTTTGAAGTTGGAAAATTGTCTATACCCAAGTATAAATGCGCACACACGATTCGGGGGTGGTCCCGGGGGTCAAAAAACTGTGCATTATACATGGGTATCTGCGCAAAGGTGGCTTAAGTGCAAAGGAGTTTTGTGACCGATTTTGCGGGTCCATTGGACGCAGAGGCACTGAAAAATGCGAGTTCAAAGCAGTAAAAGCGCGTCAGGGACGCAGAAAACCTGCGTTCGGGAAAACCCTGCTTTATAGTTCATTTACCCAATTCCCCCCCCCCCCCCCCCCCCCCTCCTCCCAGTAATAAAGCTCCTGAGTGAAAATGCCTATAACCTTTAAAATACAAGCCGTTTTTAATCCAATGGTAGCAGACTTTATAGTCTTTCTTAAACTTCTGTATAAGGCACTGAGGGCAACAAATTCTTGTTTGTAGTTTGATCAATATAATACAATAGAGTTATTATACAATAGTAGTCAGCGATTGCTTTCCTTCTTTATAACGTACCCCTAAAAGGACCTTTTCCCAATTGAAAAATGCAATCTTTTTTCCCAATTATCATCCAAAAATTCCCCAAATGACCAAATTAAGTTTGCATTTTGATGATTGCAGAAGGAAAACTTAGTTACATTGACATTCACCATGATTTAACCATTCAAACAGTTTGTTTGATATTTACATAGAATTAAAAGAAGCATTCTAAATTTTGTTATTAATTAACTATAAAAATTCCCAATCTGAGTAAAAACCCGCTATTTTTCCCAATTTATACGGTACCGGACCTTTTTCCAAAAGGGAAAAAAAAAATCACTGGTAGTTGATCTGGGATGCTGTATTTAGCTCGAGTATATTTTGCCAGGACGGATCACTCGTACGCAAGCGACGAGTGTAATATGACATGGCAAAATCCACGAGGGCCTAATACAAAATCCCAGATCTAGCTTCTGCTATAATGACCCTTTTATTATATGCCTCCACTTTTTTGTTTGTACTTTTATGAAACGAAATCTTCATTGTTTTAAAATTGATGTTATTTTAACCGAGTGTAATTTTTGTGTGCGCTATTTATAAAACTGTTTCAGGTCATACATATCAAATGAAAGTAGTCTGGCAAAATACAATACAAAAGGTACAATTAGGATTTGTTTTTTTTTTCTACCTGGTCATATTTACTTGTGAAATACAAGTCATCTTTACGACAGAATTTACGCGGGTATATAATAAACATATATATTGCAGTGTCAGTAAACTGTGGGTTCAAAGCGAGGTTTTAAAGTTAATGTATAAAACGAAGAAATCTAACCTCAGTTACTCCTCGTAACAAATTTCTCCAGTGTTTAGTACAGAATTACATGCAGCTGAAACTGAATACTACAACAACATACTCTGTACGTCTGCCTTTATGTCAACCTTTAATAAACATTTCTTGCATATAATACACACCTGAAATTCTCCAGACAGCACTCTACGCGTGTAAATGTTGTTAGTGTATGCCTCAATAGATTCATTGTTTCCAAGGATCTGAGCTGTGGACGCTGTAGGCATCGGAGCAAGTAATAAACTGTTCCTAACACCATGTCTGGAAAAACAGGAAGTGTTCAATTAACGTGCGTAAAGTAAATATCAAACCTATTTCACAAGATATAAATCAATATGGTTCATTATTAAATGTGAAATCTATGTTTTTGGGAAGACTAGTTTTCATCGACATCCTGTTTAAATTGAACACAAAAAGGTACTACTTACTTTAAAAATTCTTTTGATCACAAAACTCTTTTAAAATCATTTTTTCCACTTTAGTTTACTCACATATTTTGAAACATGAATGCAAAACTTTTAATGTATATTGGCTAATATATGTAACCCAGGCTTCAATTAAACCCCCTTTGTTTACATAAACAATCTTTAATAAAATCATGCAAGACATTTATATCCTATTTTGCATACATTTGCTTTGATAACACAAAAATATTATGTTAAAATAGTCATGTCAGCATAATAACTGCTTACAAACAGCCTTAAATTGTAATTGAGCCATGCCATGAGAAAACCAACATAGTGGGTTTGCGACCAGCATGGATCCAGACCAGCCTGCGCATCTGTGCAGTCTGGTCAGGATCCATGCTGTTCGCTTTCAAAGTCTATTGCAATTAGAGAAACTGTAAGCGAACAGCATGGATCCTGACCAGACTGCGCGGATGCGCAGACTGGTCTGGATCCATGCTGGTCGCAAACCCACTATGTTGGTTTTCCCATGGCACGGCTCGTATAATAATGTGCTTACTTTGCAATCCTGGCTCTGAGACTTGGCCAATCTAACCTGTCTGTATCTTTCACACCCCACATATCATGCTGTAAAATCTGTAAACAGAATTTTAAATATATTTCTATGTATGTTATAGTTGTCAGTACATTTCTTTTCAACATAATCAAAAGTAACAAGTACTGCTAACACTGTGAAATCATCTATTTTCTTCCGCATGAAATTTCATTGTTTTGGCCTAAATGGCTATTTTATTTAGGTATGCATTTGTGGATTTTTTATCTTGAAAGATAAAATGGCAACTTTTATTGGTTCACTGGAATTCAATTTCCTGAATCAAATCAACTAAGAAATACACAAAGGTTAGTCCCCAACAAACATCTAATTATTTCATAGTACTTGCTAAATAATAGTTATGTTAGGTTACACTCTTACGCAATCTTAAACAAGAGGGCCATGATGGCCCTATATCGCTCACCTGTTATCATTGCACTTGAAGACAAGAAGGTCCTCAGAAAAAATATCTAAGTCCACAAAGGACAGGAACAACAAAGAGAAGAAATTTAACCAAAAAGAAAAAAAATTCTTACAAGGTACAGATATGTCAAAATACACCTAAAAATTGGAGGTACCATCCATGTTGTACCACAGAAAAGTGGTCTCGGTTTTTCCCTACGGCCAATAATAAAAAAGTAACTAAAAATAAGCTATTTATAGTAACGTAAAAGGGAAGTAATTAAAAAAAAAATTATTGTAAGTGAAGAAAAGAAGGATCTGCCAAATAAATCTGTTGACATAAATGAAATTTCAGATCAGTATCTTCATTAGTTACGGAGATATACCCATTTTAATTTGAAATAAAGGGAGGTAATTTGCCATAAAATCAGTCCATACTTATCTACCCTGACTGGCTCAGTCCAACTAATGACAATAATGAAATTTCAAATAAGTACTATAAGTACTTACTGATATAAATCCATTTTGATTACAATCAGGGGAGGTAATCAGATATAAATAACTCTGAACCTACGCTTGGATCTGATATGTCATGGAATCCAAGAATTATTGTTGTTGAGGTTATTTTGGAAGTTTGTATCAAATAAAACCATAAATGAAGTTTCTATATGGCTGCAAAAGCCAAAATAGCCAATTTTGGACCTTTAAGGGGCCATAACTCTGGAACCCATAATGGGATCTGGCCAGTTCAAGAAAGGAATTGAGATCTTATGGTGATACAAGTTGTGTGCAAGTTTGGTTAAAATCAAATCATAAATAAAGCTGCTATTGTGCAGACAAGGTCAAAATAGCTAATTTTGGCCCTTTCAGGGGCCATAACTCTGGAACCCATAATGGAATCTCGCCAGTTCAAGACAGGAACCAAGATCTTATGGTGATACAAGTTGTATGCCTATTTGGTTAAAATCAAATCATAAATGAACCTGCTATTGTGCAGACAAGGTCAAAATAGCTAATTTTGGCCCTTTCAGGGGCCATAACTCTGGAACCCATAAAGGAATCTGGCCATTTCAAGAAAGGAACCAAGATCTTATGGTGATACAAGTTGTGTGCAAGTTTGGTAAAAATCAAATCATAAATAAAGCTGCTACTGTGCAGACAAGGTCAAAATAGCTAATTTTGGCTCTTTCAGGGGCCATAACTCTGGAACCCATAATGGAATCTGGCCAGTTCAAGAAAGGAACCGCGATCTTATGGTGATACAAGTTGTGTGCAAGTTTGGTTAAAATCAAATCATAAATAAAGCTGCTATTGTGCAGACAAGGTCAAAATAGCTGATTTTGGCCCTTTCAGGGGTCATAACTCTGGAACCCATAACGGAATCTCGCCAGTTCAAGAAAAGAACCAAGATCTTATGGTGATACAAGTTGTGTGCAAGTTTGGTAAAAATCAAATCATAAATAAAGTTGCTTTGTGCAGACAAGGTCAAAATAGCTAATTTTGGCCCTTTCAGGGGCCATAACTCTGGAACCCATAAAGGGATCTGGCCAGTTCAAGAAAGGAACCGAGATCTTATGGTGATACAAGTTGTGTGCAAGTTTGGTTAAAATAAAATCATAAATGAAACCTCTATCGTGCAGACAAGAAATTGTGGACGGACGACGGACGAAGGGTGATGCTTTGTCATTTCTGTCATCCTATTACATATCACGGTCACACCATATTAAAACATCTATGACCATGTTTTAATATTTGAAGGGTACTGTATATCCTCCACTAACATCATTCTTCTAATAAATGCCCCTTCCTCCGACACACTCCTCCATGTTCTGACAGTTAATTTAGGTCACATGTGAATACCAGCACTGTTCGAATTCATGCATTAGAAGTTGGCTTTACAGTTTATCATTTAGGGCCTTTATAAAAACCCTCCTTTTGCAAACTGAAACTAAGGAATATACAGTACAAAAAACCATCGGCACACTTGGTATGGACATTGATAAAATCAGGTGTCGTAACACACTTACTCCTTTGCTAACTGGAGAACCCTGGTAAGTCTCATAAGGTCCCAACTTCTCTGCCAATTCACAGCTTGCATCCAGCGCAGCGTAATAAATTGTCTCAAAGATGTCCTTGTTCAGTTGTTGGGCTTCTGGGCTCTCAAATGGGTAACGCATCAAAATGAAGGCATCTGCAAGCCCCTGCACACCTATACCAATAGGGCGATGTCTCATATTGGATCTTTCTGCCTGTAAAAGAAATCAGAAATATTTCTTTAAAAACTTCATTGCAAACATAAAATTTAATCTTTCTCATATACTTAATGACTTCCTGACGATTTAATAACCTTAATCAAATTAAGCCTGTATATGCCTCTGGTTGTAATAAAGAACGTGTGATAAATATTGTAAAAGTTTCTAGTAGGAGTGACAAGTGATTGTAAATCAGCATTCATGACAACTATTGTCATCTTTCCCCACATGAATAAGTGGTGGAGAATGGAAGACAATCTTGATACCATATAACACATACCTCTGGTACTGGATAGTAGTTGATATTGATGATCTTGTTGAGATTCCGAACTATCACTTTTGTAACTTCTTTTAACTTTTCAAAGTCATAGGTCTTGTCTGGACGGACATACATGTTCAGAGCTATCGATGCCAAATTGCACACTGCCACCTAAAAGTTTCAATATAAAATCAAAAAGTGAAAAGTATCACTGAATAATACACCCAATATATCGCTCTATTTTTATGGCATCTGAACTTGTCTGTACTCCTTACATAATAGTATATAGTTTCCCCAAACTACCCAATGCATAGTACTTGAAAATTCTTCACCTATATACCCTGAGCAGCATTTTGATTAAATGAAAATATGCATACACTTAAAAAATAATTCATTTATTTTATTTTGTTGGGTTCAATAACGTCGCACCGACACAATTGTAGGTCATATGGTGACTTTCCAGCACTGATGGTGGAGGAATACCCAAGGTGCCCCTCCGTGCATTATTTCATCATGAGCGGGCACCTGGGTAGTACCACAGACCTTTCGTAAGCCAGCTGGATGGCTTCCTCACATGAAGAATTCAACCCCACAAGTGAGGCTTGAACTCGCATCGTTGAAGGGCAAGTGAAAGCAACAAAAGAAATATATTGCTAGCATAATGATGTCAAAGTTCTTCTGTTGTACCATTCAAAATAGTTTGATTTCATGTCACATCAGTCACTCGACTGGGGAGGAAGACCCATGACTCCTTAAAGAATTATTTCAGGCACCAGCAAAAACCTGTTTAAAACCTACAAGCTTAAAACTGTAAAACAACTGGATCGTTCCCTCACACAATTGGAGCAGGACTAGAACCCTCATAGGAGAGTGGAGAAATATGGTGATACAAAGCAGCCTAAAGCACTCAGCCACATCGACCTCCCACTATTCAATAAATTTTGCCAGTTTATTACATACTCTTACCTCATCTTTACTGCTATATTCCACAATTTCTGTACATAAATTACTACATTTGATGGTTCCAAGGTTCTGCTGATTGGACTTTCGATTACAATGGTCCTTAAACAACATGTACGGGGTACCAGTCTCTGTTTGTGCCTCAATGATGGCGTACCACAACTGCTGAGCTTTTACCGTCTTTCTGCCCTTCCCTTCTTTCTCATAACTGAAAGAAAAATGGACCTTTTGGATTGTGGCAAATATAAGTCAACCTAATAATTTCTGTTCATCTTTCTTGGGTTTCAAGTTAGGACATAATTCAGGCAATATAGGAACATTTCCTACTTTGGAAGACCCTAGGTCACGCGAGGTGCCTACCCCCACATGCACTACTTTAGGCACAAATGAGACCCTGTGCAGAATCACCATCAGTCCACAAGCCAGCTGGACGACATCCTCACACTAAAATCGAGCCAGGTAACTTTTGGAGATATTTGTATTTTTTCAATTTCCTTCCAGCTCCTTACATATACAGATAGAAAACCAATAAAATTTTACCAGTGTAGCCTTCAAATACTATAAAGTACTTCTCAAAACAAATAAAATTAACTGAAATTTTCTGTTAAAAATTCAGTGCAACATTTAGAAGTAAAGAGAAAACTTCAGAAATATACTGGGCATCATTGAAGTTACCACTTAATATATGCCTCTTTTTTTTTACACAATATCGACGTCACTTTTTCATGGCCTGTGCGCGGTCTATTACTCAAAGACCCTATCTGATCATGTCTCCTTACCCATTTCATGACTGTCCGGTGAGAACAGCACATACGACGTGCAATTTCACGACATGAAAGTTCGACGTCAACCATGCAAATGGCCTGATGGCGTTAATCGTGCCTTAAACAGGGCATTCTTAGCAAAGATATTCTGATTTTTTTTTAACGTATTCCTTTTAGTCTGTCGACTAACTTTCAAGTGCGATGAATGATTTGCGATAGAATTTTCGTACACGTCGACATTGCTCGCAAGTCATTTTGCACGTGCAGCCCATGCCTCAAATGGAGTTCGTCAAATTTGACAAATCTTTACATCAGTGATGTCTCAGTTGCGTCAAAAATGTAGTCAACTTATGCTTTTAACACAGTCCAATGCGATTTTTAAAATATAAAGGCCATTAGGGTGGTAACTTTTCAGTGAAGCTGAGTATACCTTAAAATGGCACAAAATTAAAATTTAATACAACTGTATAGTTCCAATTTTTAAGGCTCAATAATTTTCTTCAGCCTGGAATTTTTCCTTGATATGCTGAAAATGAGAACTCGCTCTCTGAATCTAAACTATCTGATGAATTATGGAAAATACCGATTCAAGACAGTTGGTCACCAATTAAAACTCTAAATTGTGTTACAAAGTTTACCTTTCATATAATTTCTCGAACTCCTCTCCCCAACATTCCTGAAGATTCGCACATTCTGCTGGGCACATCAGTGTCCAATCGGCATTGGCCTCAACTCTCTTCATGAACAGATCTGGTATCCATAGGGCATAGAACAGATCCCTAGCTCTCTGTTCTTCCTTTCCGGTGTTCTTACGGCAGTCCAAGAATGTGAATATATCTGCATGCCAAGGCTCAAGGTATATAGCAAAAGCACCAGGCCTCTGAAAATGATATTTAGCGAAACTGAAAATATAAGTCTTCTTTTAAGTGTATTTTTGTAAGTTTGCTCTGGGTTTAGGGCCAATTTCAAACTGTATTTTAGTTATTTAACTGTGGGCTGTCTAACTTAACCAGTTTTCCTGGATTCTGTACCAGTTTTAACCTGTTTTCCGCAAGTAACTGCCAACTTCCCCGCATGAATCAGATGTGGAAGATGAATGACTTTTGACAATATTTATCAGTTGTCACCGAGAACTACTGCTTGACCGAGGATCATACTCAACCCTACAATCTGTAGATCTGCACTCTCTCTACTGAGCTAGGCATACAAACTCATTTCAGTGTATATCAATTTTGCTGAAGATACTAAAAGGCAAGTTCTAAGTCGTAACAAGATAATTTAGGATATAAACTTTCCAGCTTTTGACATTGGAAGAATAGCAAAGGTGCCAATCTGTGAAGTATTTCAGGCACAAATGGACACCCATGCAGCAATACTTATCTTCTGTAAGCTAACTGGATCGTTTTCTAACATGAAACAATTCTTTCAAAGTGAAGTTTTAAACCTACACAGGCAAGGGTCAAGTGATTTGAGCTGAAGCAACCTTGACAAGTGGCCATCAAAAGAAAACCAGAGAAAAGTCAGAACTGACTAATTCTGGCTCTTGGCATATTACACACGGTAAAAAAGTAGTCCTTTTTCAAAATTCAGTTCTTTTTTTTTTTTTTGCAATCTCAAAATCAGAGACAAGTTCGCTGTAAGTGATTTCCAATATACAGCTTTTCCAAATGGATCAAATTACGTGGACTTGCAAATAATTATACCCAACTTACTTTGTTTCCTCCTTGATCAACATATCTCGCAGTATTGTTAAACACCCTCAGCATTGGTAGCAAGCCATTTGATGTGCCATTTGTCTGCAAAAACATTGGGAAAGTATGTGTTTGTTCATGACGAGTCATCAGACTGAATTTTAACTTTATTACATGGATAAGCATAATACAAATTTATTAAAAATTTATTTGACGTAATAATCATTAGACATATACTGTACTTGACAGTGATATTATAGCAGAGAAGGGGGTTTGTTATCAACAAAGGAGCAGGTAGAAGTTGTAAAGTAGAAGAGAGGTCTGGGGTATCTTCCCCTTTAGAACTATACTATCTACAGGAAAAGTTGGTGCGGCTTAAGACTACTACCTGAGGGGGAAATCTCCGACCTATGGCGCTTAATGAAAACAATGATAGTGTCTACGTAATAACAGATTTCCACAAGTCTGAATGTTGATGAAAATTACTATTAAGCCTGCAACCTTGTTAGCATCTTCACTTTTTCTATATTTTTTTTTCTGAGTTATTCTGAAATTAAAAGCAACATGTACAACTTTGCCAACTTTACACAACAATCTTTTTCCCAGAATTTTTTTTGGCCATGACTTTTCCACATCTGTGCAAACTCTGTAAGATAAGCTGTCCAATATATGAATGTGTTCTCACCCCAGCTATGTAACTTCCAAAAGCACGTATATTGTGCACATTGAGTCCTATACCACCAGCAGACTTGGAAATGAGAGCACACTGTTTCAATGTGTCATATATACCCTCTATACTGTCTGAATGCATCGTCAACAGGAAACAACTAAAAATACAAAGTTTCAAATCTATATCAAAGCAGCTACATTTGAAACAAACATGTATATATAATGGTAGGTAGAGTTTGAGGGATTTAATGCAGTCATGTTTCCAGATTCAATGCAAGTACTCACTGGTTTTCTATAACTGACCTCCATCTGATTTAGAGACAGACAAGCTTTTAGACATAATGCTTTTTTTGTAAAACTGAGAGTACATCTGCAGCCACCCTCAACGGTTCAAGTCTGTAAGTCTGACCTATGAACGGCAAATAATCCCACTGGCCATAACTTTGTGATTTTAAGGACATGTATAAACTGTATATAGTCCCTGAAAATTTGCTGAGCTGTATGAACTTAAAGAATGCACATTCAAGCTGTTTCATTACAAATTGTGCTTATTCAACGACAGTGCAAAACTGGACATTCTACACTCATCTGTTAACACTAGCTCACAGTACATCCAGTTATCTCCCTCTGAACATTTTTCACAAACAGACAGTCTCCTAAATACGAACCATCTAACAATTTTCTACAGGCCAACAGATAATAACTTGTGATCCAAAGATTAAGAAAGGCAGGAAACTGTAGCAGTAATGGCACACTGCTTGGTATCAAGGAGCTTGACCACAAGGTCACAAAGGCTCCACATTATTTGGAATTGCCGAAGTCGAAGGTCAGATCAGACAAACGCGATGCTTTTATTACGAGATTTACCTGGAAAGTTGAGGTCTTGTAGTACCAGCATTGAACAGTGTCGGTGAAGCATGGGTAAACCATTTCTCTGATAACAAATTGTACGTCTGAAATACATTTTAATATAAAATTTAGTTGATAGACTGCAAAATAACATCAGTAACAATAATAATGACCCGATTTACCTGGTCATAACATTCTCCAACTACGGAGGTGGCTACTAATACAGTACATAACTATGGCTACAATCCCTTTCTATCACTTGTAAGATCAAGGAATATTTACATTTACTTGCTTCTTAAAGCCATAGATGGCTGCACAGCCAAGTAAACAAGTTGCAAAATTATCAACATGAAAAAAGACTACAAGTTGAACTAGTTCTTCACATTTCAATTATAGAACAAGAGAATTTACCACACAACCAGAGGTACATTCTGTTTTGTTGGGTTTACTGTCGCACCAATATTTATAGGTCAAATTGAGACTTTCCAGCTTTAATGGCGGAGAAAGACCCCAGGTGTTCCTCCAAGCATTATTTCATCATGAGTGGGCACCTAGGTAGAACCATCAACCTTCTGCAGGTCAGCTGGATGGCTTCCTCGCATGAAAAATTCATCACCCAGAGTGAGGCTCGAACTCCCATTGGTGAGGGTCAAGTGATTCGAACGACCATAACCACTCGAGTCACAGTACATTCTGTAACCAAGTGTTTTAAAAACAACTTCAACTGACCTCTATTGCAGCATCTACATCTTCATGATGAATACCGACAGACACTCTCATCAACATGTGTTGGGGACGCTCGACCACTGAAATCGTAATCAACAAAGTGAAAAATATACAATTATAGGATAATGAATATGACAAAGCAAGTACACTACACTTACCCCTTTAATCCTATTGGATGTAAACCAGTCACATCTGACTGGAGAATGCTATAAGAACTACTGCAATGACTCCTTTGAAGAAGTGGTTGGTTCAATCACACAGTGGACTATGACTTGCATAGGTTTGCAAGAGAGCATGGCTCAACTGAACATGTAACTCAAGAAATTCAAGGAAAGTTGGGAACTTTACTGCATGTAGTCAGGGATCGAATTCAACTTTTTTTTCAACTAGCAAACTTTTGCTAGTGCCATATTTTTCCACTAGCAAAATGATGGGTTCCACTAGCAATTATTTAAAAGCTGTTTACGTGCTAAATTTATTAAGTTGTTTTGTTGTTGGTTGGTTTCATATAAAAGTTCACGGTCCGGACAGGTCGGGGACTTTCTGGTTTTTATTATTTGATCACAGGCCTGGGTAGAACCACCGACCCTGCATAAGGCAGACCAAAACACACCTTGATTAAAAGTAACATTTCTAGAAACATACCTAGATTTTGATTACACAAACAACATACCTTGACCATCAATCTTGAGCAAGTACGACCTCTCCAGTGTCTGCAATTTTATTTAGAAGATAAATTACAATTTTATTGAAGGTTCAAATTCTTCACTACATTTTAGTCAATCAGCTTTTGTCAAACATTATTATTTCTCGCATTGTGAAGCATATCTTCACTTGCTTTTATGAAGCATGTACTATTTCTCGTGATGATAAAAATATGTGGAGGATCTGAAAACATTTGGCTAAGTAATTCGTTATTTCTGTAATATGCTCAACCTGGGGACATCTCATTATGTTAAAACTGTGTAATGGCTGAAAGCATCAGGTTTGGTAGCTTCAGAAAAACCTGCTTACATGCAAAACTTTTGTGATACAGATGCAAGTATGGTTGACGGCAAAGCAGGTTTTTTTTTATACCAAGAGAGGAAGGGGCCCAGGCCTGTGATTTGGAGGGGAAAATAGCTCAGTATTTGGGCAAAGGGGAATAAAAAACCTGATGTAAAAGTAAATTTTTTGGGAAAACTGCAAGATTTAAAAGAAATCTTCTGTTAACGGCCAATACCGGTGGGAGAAAAACTGCAAAAGCTCTCCTACTTGAAAAAATTCAAACAGCTGAGCTATAATTAAATAACATTTACCATGATCCTCAAAACAACTTTTAATGACTAAAACACATATGAAGTAATGACAACAGTATTCATTACCTTGAATCCAAAATAATTGTATGTATAGTCCCGATCGTAGATGATAGCAGAGTTCAGCCTCTGAAAAGAAAAAGTATATATATTGTTATCCAGGCCTCCTAGCAGGCCTGAACAAAAATAAAGGTTTTTATAAAGGCTCCAATCTATGGAAATAAAGGCCTTTTAGTGTAAAATATTAAAAAATAAAGAGTAAATAAAGGCTATTTTTGTCGGAATTCTCGTTGAAAACACATAATATATATAGGTATTTACTACATGTATGTGGTCTGGTGAACACAACAGCATTCTGAAAAACTCAAGATGAAAGATACACAAGCAGTATCCTAATAACAACACTTAAAAGGGGGGAAGAAATACAGTAGTATAACCATTACTTGCTTTAAACTGGCACGGCAAGCAGTCTGAACAACAAGAGCTGTCCATAAGACAGCCAAGCTCGACTATTCGAAATATTGTCACAGAAGCTGGAAATTATTACCCAAAATGTTAAATATCAAAAGAGTTTTAAGTTCAAAAGGGGACATATCAGAGTTATGGGACTTGATGCTATCAACTAGTTTTATAACCCCGAAGAAACATGTTAAGTTTCAATTCAATATCTGCATTAGTTTTGGGGATAGTAACTTGCATGTAAAACTTTAACCAGAATTTTCTAAGTCCAAAAGGGGGCATAATTTGCTCAAAATACATGTTAAGAGTTATGGAACTTGACCCAGTGAGGTAGGTAATTGATCTAGAAAAAGAATAAATAAGTTCCAAATCTATATGCCTTTTAGTAATAGCTGTATGTACTTGCACGCAAAACTTTAACCAGAATTTTCTAAGTCCAAAAGGGGGCATAATTTGGCCAAAATACATGCCAGAGTTATGGGACTTGACCCAGTGAGGTAGGTAATTGATCTAGAAAAAGAAAAAATAAGTTTCAAATCTATATGCCTTTTAGTAATAGCTGTATGTACTTGCACGCAAAACTTTAACCAGAATTTTCTAAGTCCAAAAGGGGGCATAATTTGGCCAAAATACATGCCAGAGTTATGGGACTTGACCCAGTGAGGTAGGTAATTGATCTAGAAAAAGAAAAAATAAGTTTCAAATCTATATGCCTTTTAGTAATAGCTGTATGTACTTGCACGCAAAACTTTAACCAGAATTTTCTAAGTCCAAAAGGGGGCATAATTTGGCCAAAATGAAGGTCAGAGTTATGGGACTTGGTGCTATCAACTAGTTTTATAACCTCGAAGACACATGTGAAGTTTCAATTCAATATCTGCATTAGTTTTGGAGATAGTAACTTGCATGTAAAACTTTAACCAGAATTTTCTAAGTCCAAAAGGGGGCATAATTTGCTCAAAATACATGTCAGAGTTATGGAACTTGACCCAGTGAGGTTGGTAATTGACCTAGAAAAAGAATAAATAAGTTTCAAAGCTATATGCCTTTAAATGATAGCTGTATGTACTTGCATGCAAAAACTTAACCAAGGTGTGACGCCGACGCCGACGCCAGGGTGAGTAGAATAGCTAGACTATTCTTCGAATAGTCGAGCTAAAAATATAGGTTTTCAGTGAAAATTACAGGCTATTTGGCCGTTTTAAAGGTTTTTTCAGAAGATTTAAAGGTTTTAAAGGTTTGCTCTGAGATTAAAGGTTTTAAAGGTTTCACTAGGAGGCCTATCATGTAAAAGTATATTTGCAGTAGTGTTTCACAGTTTTATGATAAACCCAAATTCAGTGACAGAAATTAGGACTTTCTGACACTAAGCCCAATTACAGTATCTTAATATGACCTGTGAACCACAAAATTACTAACAAAATAAACATATAATACAATTGAAAACTTTATTTTTTTTTGCTGTTGTTAATACTGGGCTAGTGCCAACTCCAGAGTCCAATAACGTCAAATTCTAAGTAAACATTGACAGAATGGCATTCTTGAGATGATACAACATCTGTACCATCTAGCATTATTATTAAAGCACCTCTGTAGGGCTGTAATTAAATTTTCTGTGATAACACGACCCATAGATTTTTGTGTAGGTAGGCTGTAAATTTTTTTCATCAAACTGTTACTGGCCAGTAAAGAAGTTGGGTATCACCGATTTTCACGGGTTTGTTGTGTTACCACAAACAAATGTTTTTTAATGATAGCCTAGATACTGTCAAGTTGTCATAATTATGATAATGCTAACTCACCTCTGCATTATTCACAATAATTTTGTGAATTTCCTCCGAGATCATTGGGGAGTGCTTCTTTGTTTTAGGATTCACCCATTTATACAGATCATCCATTACATCTGAAATGAATATCCACACATGGGTTACCAATGTTAAAGTATTTTCTCCTCATAACTGCCATATGATGATTTTGCCATTATGCCTTTTGTTTTTGTTGGGTTTATCATCATATTAACACAGTAATAGGTAATATGGTGACTTTCCAGCTTTTCAAGGTAGATGACTTGGGTGCCCCTCCAGGAATTATTGCAGGCACAGGCAGGTGCCTCAGTAGAACCACAGACCTTCCTTACTTCAGATGGATGACTTCCTCACATAAATATATTCTACATCGCAGAGAGTTCCAACCCTCATTGCTGAGTGAATCAAGTCGGCAACCTAAAGTTGGGACCATCTGGCAACAAGGCCTATCATTAAATGTTTCAATCAATACTGATCATGCTGATTGAAAAGCTGAAAGTAAATCATACCTCTGGGACCGGTTTAGACTTTCCAACATAAAACATTAAAACTCTGGCCCCCATACATGATACAAATTACAATGGTATTTTGTCACAGTTATATTTTTTAAGTAATTATTTACTGAAATGTATGAATACGCAACTGAGGTAAAAACCATGGATTTATGGGCTTGTACACACGCAATTCTGTTAAGCCAATACACAATTCAAACAAGAATGATGGGTATATATCAAACTGACTGCGTAAATGATAGAAGCGTATGCCTTTTCCCTACTTTAAACATACATACAAAAAATGTTATCAATTTGTATGAGCCAGTTTCAATTTCTTCATGCGTACCTTGAAAAGCATATTCATACTTAAGATAATCTGGTATAATTTTATCTGAAATGTACAATCGTATCTCGTAAAGCTTAAAAATCGAACTAACCACTGAAGACTTTCTTAGTCTCTTTATGCAAGTTGGACACAGCAATTCTAGCTGCTAGGTGGGCGTAATCAGGATGTTTGGTTGTCATGGTAGCAGCAGTCTCGGCAGCTAAGTTGTCAAGCTCTACTGTAGTCACACCTTGGTACAAACCCGATATCACCTTCAAGGTTATCTGGGCCTAGAAATCATCGAGTTCTAAACATGTTTTGTCATGTATCACAACGAAATATATAATTTTATGATAAATTCCTTGTGTTAACCGATGAAGTATCATAAGAAATTTTAATTCTAATATTAATATATCGAGGCAGGGAAGCTCTCTCAATACTTTTTTTCAACTGTCAAAATAAACTTCTATTTTAAGAGATTTAATTTTTTACCTTTATGATAAATTCTTTGTTGCCAAGTAATAATGTAAACTGGTAAATGAAAGTATCGCAAGAGTTTTAATTCTAATATTAATATTTCAAGGCAAGGAAGCTCTATAAATACTTCTTGCAGGAAATAAAATTATTTCACTATGTAATAAATGTATATAAATTTCTCAATACAGAATTTTTTAACATCATTACATACTGGATCAACAAACTCTGGATGAAGCCCATAACAAAGTTTCTGTATACGAGAAGTAATCTTGTCAAACATGACCTTTTCTTTTCTGCCATCTGTAAATGGAAAAAGAAATAAATAACAATGTCAATAAGAAAACTTATTTTAAAGACTTAATATAGCATCCGTCTTGGAAATAGCACAATGCAAACATCTAGTTAGCAGCTTAGACGGGTCGTCTATTTGATTAAAAGTGTTATACTCTTACCTTTTAATTTACCGATTTCCCTCAATGCGCTAATTTCAGTCTTCGGCAACAGTATTTTCTACCAATTACTAAGATATTTCCGAATAAAAACATTGTGCCGCTATCAGATACGGTACACAACTAGAAAGTTTATTATTGCGGAATGATTTTTAAGAAGAGCGTTTTTAATTTTTATCTCCTTCATAAATAGCATACTAGTATATTTATGTCAATTTAAGATCAGTAATTGTCTGTATTTGGATACATCAAAATTGAAATCTGAACTTAATTTTAGATTCAATATCTCATGATCAGAGGTGCCAACACAAAAGACAAACACGCCCAATTCAAGCAACCCAATAAAACCTACATTTGTAGACCTTAATTTATTGTATTAATCTAATCTTTATTGTTTTTTTTTTACAGTTTATATAATAGATTTCAGAAGATACATAGCTTTTGTAATTATTGAAATTATAACAGTTTTCACCTAACATGTACATTATAAAATATTTGCTTGCAAGATGTAAATGTTTCCGAATTCTGGTGCCATGATGAGTTAATCGTCAATTGTCACTGACATTATAAATCTGAAATTAAGATCGAATTTCAATTTGATATACGTGCACTGCATATATAACCAAATACAGACAATAATTAATCTTACATATTCAACTTAAATTGACAAAAATAACGATATAATTATGGTATCATGAAAATTCGGAAAAAAATCAGTGAAATTCATTCTGTCATTCGGAAATACAGTGCTTTAGGGTATAGCGGATAGCTAACTAATTTTTCCAGTTTTCCAATTCATAGAAATGAAACTTAGTAGTCAGACAGAAAGCAGCTATATTTTTCAAAACATTCAGCTTTTAATAGAAATTCATGTTTTTTCTCTCCATGCCATTGTTTACATATATGTTGATTTAGGGTGTACAGGATAGCTTTGGTAATTTTTTTCCATTTCTAGTTTAAAATCCACATCTAAACCCTTACGAAATGGTAAAAAAGCTGCGAACATACCTATTCGCAGGAAGTATTTGCGGGATATTCGCAGCTACCGCGATTGGTTATATACTAGTTCGCGAGATATTCGCAGGAAGACCAATGATCGCGGCATGTTCGCGAGAAGAACTTAGAAGATTATAATCTTTTGGTAAACTATTACTGAAGAGCTTTTATAAGAGCAGGTAATTGTAGATCAATTAATTCGTACACAGTATGAGTCTGATAAGTTAATTACAACCAGACATTCTGGACATGTTTAGAAGGAAATCTGTGTGCATTACAGACAGTTTTCATAAGTGATTCTTAGAGGCTGATAAAAATATATACTTTTTTGTGGTAAGTCAGAAAATTTATGTTTAATATCTATACTTAAATATCTCAGTTAACATAAGGAATTTTGAAAATGAAATAGATATGCTTAACCTTTTGCAGAGCTGTATCAGATTATCTAAAAAGAAATATAAAACTAGCTTATTTTGACAATTTCTAAGTTTCGTAAGTCTGATAATTAACATGTAAAACAATGACAGATTTGTAGTGATACATATAACTTATAAGTAGTGTGAAGAAAAACATTGGGATGAAATGAATACATGCACTCAGACACTGTTATTTAAATGACAAGTAAGTTAAAATTTAAACATATATATATATATATTATCATTAATACTTTGTTTAAAATGCTCCAAATATGATATGAAAAAGTTCAGACATTGACAATTTGAATTTGTTACAACCTCAGTGTTCAAGTCTATTCAATAAATTTATATCCCAGATTCCTACTAATTTATTTGTTTTTGCACTTTTTCTGTACATCCATTGTTGTACACAATTTCTGTAGAGATATTTGTTTTCAGCTAGTTGGCGGGATGTTCGCAGCAACTAGTTGGCAGGATGTTCGCCGCAACTTGTTGGCGGGAAGTTCACAGCTATTTGTTCGTGGCAAAACTAATTTGCATGTGAAAAGTGAACACGAAACGAACATCCCGCGAACTATTATAGCAACTGTATCAAAAGTGTTCGCCGCATGTTCGCTGAATATTTGCGGCATGATCGCAGCAAGTGTTCGCGGCAAACTGTAATATTTCCTTAAGGGAACAAACTTCCCAATATTTTTTTCACAATAAATAAGAATAATAATGTATTACCTTTTCAAAAACATTCAGCTTTTTAAATTTCTATCAAATACTTTTCATTCACCGATGTTTTTTGCATACACACTGATTTAGTCAGTAGGGGATAGCTTCAATTTTCATTTGATGACGTATGAAAAAATACACAAGAAAAAAATTAAAATATATGTCAGTGTCTTTTTGCATGCCAGTAAAAGAATGATATGAAAATTTATACAATAATTCAAGTCTAAATATAAAATTTACCAAGCGTTCCTCTATACCCTAAAATCGGCTATACCCTAAAGCACTGTAGCTTAGTAAATGACGGATACCACTGTTGCGGAACAACGTAGATGTGCGCTTTGAGGTGTAACGGTAAGTTAACAGGTAAGTCAAGGTTTATCTTACTTCATTCTTGCAATCATATTCCCAGTAGGCATTTGACGTCGGACCCCGACGTCGGATTAACGTTGGATTTTGGTTGGATTTGCAAACCGTTTAGACGTCGGATCCTCATGTTGGCTAGACGTCGCAATCCGACCATTTTCCAACCTAAATCTAACCACTTTTCAACCAAAATCTGACCAAATTTTCAACGTAATTTGCAATCAAACAAGTAATCAACACATGTATTTTATCATCTTTATTTCATATTATGGCGACGTAAGTCTAATACAATAAGTCCAAAAAGTAATGCAGTAATTGAAACTTTCAAGTTTCGTCATTTTTGTATGATTCTTCAACTCCGCCAACATTTCCACCTGAAATGTATAAAATTTGACAGTTTCATTATTTAACATATACAAATATACTAGTGCTATTACTAAGAGCATAATTAATACGTGCCAAACAAATATGTAATATTTTAAATTCTATGTAAAAATTTTCTATAACTTCGTAAAATGTAATTAAATGCAATTGCTTTTTAAAGTAACAAACAAAAATAAGTCATTTTTTAAAAAAAATACGGAATATAAATCAGTATAACTTTTAAAATAAGTATAATTTTTAAAAATCTGTTACTCACGTTGCGGATCCTTCCTTTTGTGTAAAGTATTTATAAACTTGCTCCATCTTACTCCAATAAATATCAAATTACAGGAAGACTGTGTAAACCGATGCAGGCTTATCTCGCGAATGTGTGACTAATAGACAACATGTGTTGAAGAGATCTATGTGAATTTAGAATAATTTATACACGTGTATAGAATGCAATTTTATCTTGAACAGTTTAAAGTTCGTGAAAAAATCCGTCTCTGAAAATAGACAATCTCATGCGATATTGTAACATAATTAATATGTTTGTTGTGAGAATGAATTATTATTAATAAGCGCATGTCCAGGCCTTTATGAAAACAAGTAAATATCTTTAAACTATACTAGCAAAATTATACCAGTTAGTTTTATAACTAAAAACATTTATCAGACTTTCTATCCAACCTAATTCCAACGTCTTCTAGACGTCCAAGTCTGACGTCTATTAGACGTCGTAGATATGACTTTGGTTAGACGTTGGATTCAGCTAGGTCGCAGATGTCGCGACCAAAATCCAACGTCTAACCAACGTCGGTACGCCGTCAGGTGTTTACTGGGTTCTTGCAGATTACTGGTGAAAATATCTTTTGATTAAACTTTACGTAAAGGCTGTATTTTATAATTAACAAAATGACGGTGCACTAGACCTCTGGTCTGCTTGGTCTGCAGCACCGGTGACGGTGCACTAGACGGTAGACCTCGGGTCTGCTGAACAGGTGACGGTTCACTAGCCACTGCCTTACAAATTGTTTCAATAAAGTGATAATGCGACTGTAATGAAATTATTGTTTTAATAATGATTTCATGTTTTTTTCAACACTTAAGCTAAATACAGTCTTTCAATCGAAAGACATTTTGTTTTCCAAACGAGAGACAAGTGTTTAGATCGAGAGACTGTCTCTCAAATTATCCAGGGGAAGTCTCCGACCTGCTAGATTTCAGGGGAAATAACATTTATCATGTTTATGACATGTCAATGAAAATGTAAGACATTTCTTCTGAAAACTTGTCACACAATTAATATACCTCTCTTTAATACAAACATCTTGACTTTCTAAAGCTTCTTTGTTCCGTTTTCCAACAGCAAACAATCTCAAAAACGGCGCCAACTAGTGATGACGACTGTTTCCCGCCGAATAATTTCGGTGATCGATAAAGTTTAAAAAAAGGTAATACTTATTAAGTTTAGGCTTAATTGTACTAAATCTCTCTCTATTCTCTCTCTCCCTCATACATCCGTCATCTCCTATTGGTATTACATGCAGCTGACTGGTCCAAGGCCAATGTCTCTCCTCTGTTTAAGAAGAGCGACAAAAGCAATCCTGCAAATTACCGGCCTATTTCCCTAACTTGTATTTTTTGTAAGTGACTGGAACACATCACAGCCTCTAATATTACCAACTTGAAGCATTTCCAGGTTAACAATATCCTCTATGACCTACAGCATGGGTTCAGAGAGAAAAGGTCATGTGAAACTCAGTTACTCGAACTTGTAGAAGATTTATCTTGAAACTTAATTCAAGGCCACCAGACGGACTTAATCCTTCTGGACTTTTCGAAAGCATTCGACAAACATGGTGTTCAGGGCACCACGTTGCAATGGGTCAAGTCTTTCTTGATTGGCAGGCGCCAATCAGTCCTTGTGAATGGTGAAGCATCAGATGAAGTTCCAGTAACGTCCGGAGTCCCACAGGGCTCCGTCCTAGGCCCATTTCTATTCTTACTCTACATAAATGACCTGCCTGAAAATCTGATTTCACAGGTCCGTTTATTCGCCGATGACACTGCTGTCTATTTAACTGTAAATAGTCCTGCCCAAGAAAACATCCTCCAGCAAGACTTGAATAGGTTACAGTTATGGAAAAGTAAGTGGGACAAGGAGTTTAACCTCTCAAAATGCACAGTTATGAACATAACAAGGTCAAAAAATCCTTTCAAATCAAAGTATACACTCCATGGCCAAGTCTTGGAAACAGTTCCTGATGCAAAGTATCTCGGGGTCACTGTATCCTCAGATCTTAACTGGAATAAGCACATCAATTTAGTCACGCCCAAAGCTACCCGAACACTTAACTTCATTAAGCGAAATATCCCATGCAAAAACCCAAAAGTTCGGGAAGTAGCTTATAGAGCTCTAGTCAGGCCACAGCTGGAATATGCTAGCTGTGTCTGGAACCCTTATACCCAACATAACATCCACCAGATCGAAATGATTCAGCGGAGGGCAGCGCGATGGGTTAATCATGACTACTCCCCTTACAACAGTGTCACAAACATGCTAAGTCAGCTGAGATGGCGTACCCTTGAAAATAGGAGATCTGATTCACGCTTCCTTATGCTCTACAAAATAGTGAATTGTTTGGTTGCTATACCACTTCCTCCCTATGCCAGCCCCATCCCGTCTAACAAGACATATGCATCCCCACTCTATACACAGATCCTCACTCCCTGTAATTACTATAAGTACTCTTTTTTCAGCAACCATAGTGCTTTGGAATTCCCTTCCAGTACAACTTGTGCAAGCCCCCACCCTGAACCAGTTTAAGCAGGTTGTGACCAAACTTGCACAAAATGCTTAACATGATAGACCTGTTTTTAAACTGCTTTTATCTGTAAATCCCTCTTGTTTTTAACCCTATCAATTGTATTCATGCTTGCAATACACATCGTGTATTACTTTTATTCTCCTGTCCATTCTACTTTTAAATTTCTTGTACAGGCGTAATACTCGTAAAGAGGAGTGATGCAGTATAAATAGATGCGGATGGGAATATATAGCTCCAGTGTAACTGTTTAAGCGGTAAAGAGGCTCTGCCGAGTTATTGCAAAACATGTAGTTACCCGAGAGCCGGATACTGTAAAATCATTAAATTTCGTGGGCATGAAATTTCGTGGTTTGGTCAAAACGGCAATTTCGTGGGGATATGAATTCGCGGATTTCAACTTTTGAACATAAAATGAGTGGGAATTTTACTTGTTCGTCGCGATTAAATTTCGTGGATTGACTCAACCACGAAATCCACGAAAATTAGTCCCCTACGAATATTAATGATTTTACAGTAGTTCCATCTGCATCTTCAACTAGAGATATATTCATTTTTTGTATGCCGTATACTACAGTTTGTAGAAGACGGATGCTTTTCTTTTAAGCTCTATTTTATTATATATTGCATGGATTTACTCATTCATTCATAAAAAAATACGGAAAAAAGCCTGTCCGGCATGCAAGAAAACAAAATTCCGTAACAGCAAGTGAGTGAAGAAACATTATGAAAAAATATTTTAAAGTGAATCACTACAGTGAAGCTGAACACCGCACATATATTTAAGACATGGTGTTGGAGATGGAAATGGTTGCAAGTCCAAAGATTTCAAGTTTGACAGTAGATATCTAGATGCAAATTTTCATGTAATGCTGAGCTTATTGAAGCAGCATACAATCTGTCGATATTTTCGTAAAAGAGACACGGTCTTTGTCTTCAGAACTCCTGTCTTAAAGTGGACGCAAACCTTTGTAGAAATCATACTTACCAGACTGGCATAGGTAGAGTAGTTGCCCAATGTACTTTGGGCGGCATGTTTCTAAACCACCTTGATCTTTTCGGTATTCTCTTATTGTAAAGGTTCCATGACAATAACTTTGTATATTGTCTTCCCGAGACCTAGATCCTTTGACCTAATTAATGCTTCCTTCACTAAACCATGTTTTGTAAGCGCGTGCACTTCACTTTCATTGCAACTGCATATTTAACTTTGGATCATTCAAAGAGTAATCTGAAACATTAACACATTATGTTTTTGTCCAATCTTTAACCACTTTGCCTTAGTACTCCATCTTCTTAATTAAAATGCTGCAGTTGTTATAACACAATACCGATGTATAATTTTAGTTTGATTTTAAATGTTTTTTTTTTTGGTCATAACAATCTCTGTTGTCGATAAATGGATTTTATTCAAACTTAACAAGACTGATCCACATCATCACCATCATCATACAACACAATGTTTTGGCTAATGCATTTTATGACTTATGCCCACTTTTTATTTAGAACTTCAGGTTCTTGTTCTCTTGTCGGTTATCACTAAACTATAATTCTAATATGCTTGTCTCTGTTAAAACACTCTTACGCTAGAATGACGTCACGTTAACGTGCGGTGACGTCATAGTTTTTGTTGCGACCAAGAAAGAGCGCTTCTATATTTTATCTACTGTTTTAGATTAAGGGCATATTAGAATCGAAATAATTTATAGCACAAGCGCGTTTTAACACTATTTATGCACTCGTGAAATTATTACACCCGACGTATAACCACCCATCGTGCATAAATAGTGTTAAAGCACTCTTTTGCTATAAATTATTTCTTAAATAGTTATTCCAATTAATTATGCACATGATCTACAACATGGCGCATCTCTTTTGCAAAAATAATCCATGGGTTTTGTTCCTTGTTTAATTTAGTTAATATTTTGATAAACTTTCACCCTATCCTTGTTATTAATAAAATTGATGTATTTTAATTAGACTGTGACAATTGTCGAATATAGTGATATTCACTGGAGTCATTTCACACTTAAGTGATTGCTCCAGCTTCCTCAGATGTACACTATTGCACTATCAAGCACGGAAATGTCGAGCGCTGTGTCTCCTGTGACAGTTCTTGTTATACCAGTGCAGTTAACCTTTTTTACCACTGAGATGACGATACATCATTTATTCATACCGATGGGACTCTCTGTATAAGAATAGAGCGCGGCTTCTTCGCTTGCAAGATCTAGACATGATTATTACTTTTTTTTGCAATAAGTTTCTATTTCACATCGCGAGGAAAGTTAAGGTTATGATTTGGAAAACAAGTCTTGTTTAGATCTAAGTTGTGTATTACCTTCCATTAACAGCTCTAGTATTTTATCAATAGAAGTCTTTAAAAATTATCTGTATTTTATTATAATTAGATATAAAAGTCGTGTTAATTTCATGTTAGTCAATTTTGAGCCAGATCTAGTAAGGAATGTTATTTGTTATTTTTTTCATAATTAAATGGATCTAAACAAGCATCTTTGTCACTTATTCTTATAACCCCAAATAATAAGACAACTTCTAAGCCAAGAACTGATATACAGTGTACTAGTATATTACGTATGACATACTATATGATATAAAATTCGAATCTGAATATATCTGTCTGATTCCATTTTATGACCCCACCGAAAGGGGCGGCATAAAATATCGGACCGTCCGTCTGCCCATCTGTCTCCTTGGTTTCCGATTAAAAACTGAAGAACATTTCGGGGGAACCCCAAACTTAGTAAGCAGGTGGTCGTGACATGCAGACGATCTCTACTGATTTTGAGCTCGTTTGCTGAAAGGAATTTTAGCTGAAATTCGGTTTCCGATTGAGAACTGTAGAAGTCGTCAAACTTCATAGGATGACTTGCTGAGGTCAGCAGGTGACTCCTACTGATTTGGTGTCAGTAGGTCAAAGATCAAGGTAATTGCAAGCTGAAAACAGTCGGTTTCATATTGAGAACTGATAAATGCGTTACAGCGTACAGTCATTAAACTTCATGAGATGATTGCCTGTGGTCAAATGACCTTTTTGCTTTCAAAGTCAGAAGGTCAAAGGTCAAGGTCACAGTGACCTTGAAACGACTGAAAAGGGATTCCGATCAGTTACTGAATGAGTATGTCAAACATCAAGGCCACAGTGTCCTTGATACTGAAAACGGCAATAACTAAAGAAAGGTTTGACATATGGTCTTTACAACTTCAAAGGACGATTGTCTGTGATCCGTAGCTGACCAAAATTGTATTTTTACTGAAAACAGTCTTCGTTCAAAAACTAAACAAAACAGCAGCTAACAGTTTTAAACTTCATAGGATGATTGCCTGCGTTTAGTTGTTGTCCTTATTGTTTAGAAAGTCACTAGATCAAAGGTCAATAACTCAATGGCTTTGAAACTTAAAACCAATTGGCCTACAAGCGTCCAATTTCATAGAATGATTGCCTGCTGTCTGTAGATTACATTTTTGAGGGGAGGGTGTGTCCGTAATCAAGGTCAAAAATTACATTCAGACTCAAACGGACAATTTTCAAATTTCATAGGATTATTGTGTTGATAACTGTCAGACTAAAAAGAATTCCAGTCAATTACTAAAGAATATGTTGGCATACAGAAGTCAAACTTCATAGGATAATTGCCTGTGGTTTCTAGACTACGCATACCATTCTAGGTGTAAGTAGATTAAAGGTCATGGTCATAGTGACTGTGTTACTGAAAATCCGGCACAAATTTGACAGACATTGCTATATATGCCGTCAGTATCCAATATTGGAAAGGCATTTTCCAACAAGAATTCGTAACAGAGATACCAATGTCCCCCGCCTAGGGACATTTTTCACGAAGCCTATTGCATGCCATTACAAAACATTTTGTATGCCAATACAGCATATTCTAAGTAACAGAGCAACATACTAACAATGTACATAAATCATAACTATATATCATATAACTCATTAAGAAATTATGAAGTTTGAAAATGTCTGGAAATCTATAATTGGTGGATGCTTTCAAATACTAATATTTTTTATAGAATTAATGTGATTCTAGTTTTAAATTGGTAAGGAAAAATAAGTAAAAATGTAATGAAATATTATATTATATCAAAGGGATGTAACTAATAAACAAATGAAATGCATGACACTTATATGATATTAAAATAACAAATACAAACCAGAAAAAGTTAAGTCTACTGCTGATAAAGTGCTGCTCTACATATCAACCTAATGAGCGTTGTGCCTTTACCAATATAAACCATTAACTTATAACTTGTGCCTGGACTTGTATTTTACAAGTTTACAATTGTTTACCGCTTTTTATGACACAATGTCTTATAATGGTGATTTTAAAACCCCTGGATGAATTGCAGAGTTATTGACCAGACAAGAAACAGACCATGTTAACATTTAACCTCTGAGTTTGCCCTTGACCTTAGAAGTAGGGGTCTGGGTCTTGCGCAAGACACGTCGTCTCATTATGGGGAACACTTATGCCAAGTAATTTTGAAATTCCTTGATGAGTGGCAGAGTTATTGACCGGACAAGAAACAGACCGTGTTAACCTAAAACCTTTAAGTGTGACCTTGACCTTAGAACCAGGGGTCTGAGTCTTACCCATGAGATGTCGTCTCATTATGGGGAACATTTGTGCTAAGTAATTTTAAAATCCCTTGATGAATGGCAGAGTTATGGACCGGACACGAAACAGACCCTGTTAACCTTTGACCTGGGTCATGTGCTTGACATGTCGTCTCATTACAGGGAACATTTAAGCCAAGTTATTTGAAAATCCCTTCATGGATGGCAAAGTTATGGACCGGGCACGAACTGTAACAGACGGAAGGACCGACGGAAGGACGCAGTCTATTTCTATATCCCCTTTTTTTCTTCAAAAAAGGCGGGGGACAATAAATCCGAACTTATACATGGTCCTATTTGTTGATTTTCTGACACGTGAAAATACTCTTGACCTTTTTCTTACCAACCAGCCTTTATTGAAAAACTACTCTCTACCACCGATATCAAGAACATTTGACAATCATTCAATGATGGCTGCCAACTCATTACTTACGACAAGATGCTGTCCCGGCTGAACTAAAAAAATCAGTAAGCCACAAATCGATAAGGATTCTCGGTGCGCAACAGAGCTGAAAAGGCTTTGGTTCAGACGTATGAGAATGACTCTTTGCCATCTGAATCCTGTAAGTTTTTGAACACATCATCCGTACCAAAACCATATACTACTTTGAAATGCACCATATCCTCACGGAGCCAACTTACTAAATTACACTACGTCGCGTCCCTTTGCTCAGCTTATCACCACAATCAAAGATTTCGCCATAGACATAGATAACATCGACGGCGTCCTCTTTGTGATTTTTCAAAACATTTTACAAAATTCTTAAAAGGCAAGACTTTTACGGAATGCAGTAAAATGTTTTCTCTCGGGTTAAATACCTTCTGTCATCACGGCACCACCAAGTTCTTTTTGACGGTTCCAGTTCAGATACCTTACATAACTTTTACGGCGTCATTCGTGCAACATTCTCTTCTTGACCCACATCAATGACATTTGTCGTAGATCTCAACAGTATTTACTGAAAAATGCCGTCTTTACAACTTGACGTTAACATCAATGAAGATGCACCTAGTTCAAGAAGATCGTTACAACCTTGCACTCTGGTAACACGATAAACAAAAGGCTTTCAAGTTTCAACCCCGATAAAAGTGAAGTTATACATATGTCCGAAAACAAATACCCTATCATCCCTCTCTACAACATTCATGTCACACAACTGAAAACCCTAAAGATTATGATGATGATGACGCTGAAGATGACGATGATAAAGACAACGATTATAATAATAATGATGATTATGATGAACAAGTCTTGATTTGCGTAGCATTTTCTTAATTATTCAGTGGCTCTAATGTCACTCTCAATGCTCTAGGTGCGAAGACACGACAAATCATTAAAATGTTTTGTCCTTTCGCTTCCTCTTGTATTTGGCTTCCCGTCCACATGCGCAAAAGTATTAAGATTATAAGTTATGAAGTATTGAAATGTTTATTTGTAAACAGTATCTGAATAGGAATGATTACAATGAAATACATACGTCGATAAATTTTAGTAGAGTGAATGTATTTTATGTTTATGTAAGACAATTCTCTACTAAAGAGCGTATAATGCCATATCAAAACACGGAATAAAAAAGATAAAAACAGACAATTTGTCTTGTATATGAAGACACAGAAGAACGATAAACTGTCAACTTGCTGTGTGGAATCCTGTTATTTAAAAAATGAATAAAGTCCATGATTTTAAAGGACCAGAAGATTCCAAGTATGGGCATTATACACCCGCCACACGTCATTTAAAGACTTCTGTGGTAACAGTTCATAAAATCAGTGAATTCCTGAAGAAACGATATATATTAGGCAACGAAACAACGTTGAATACCCATGTTAATTTAATTTCGCACGTTTGTGTCTTTGGACCGAATGATACAATACGTTACATATCAGTAGTTTTCGTTCCTTCGAATCTTTTTGCCTTCGAGTTAAAGGCACAAACACAAGGCAGAAAGCAGCCACGAAATTTATCAAATTTCATTAAATTTTTAAATATCCTACATACTTTCACATAATCAAAATCTTGCTAATTGACATCGGACACAGACGTACATTGAGCAAAATTATAGTCCCCACACCCGTCGTTTAACATGAAGAGGACTAACAGTTGGTGAACAGTGTTGAAAATGAAAATTACAGATTGTTTTGTAAAGTCTCTTCATCAAAAGCATTCAAATTTTCCTCAAATTTGATAGTCTACTAGATAGTTCTGAGTTCAACATAAAGTAAATTAAATTCTCACCTGGATTAAACTGTATACTTTTACTCATCCATTTTATAAAACATGAAAGAAACACAAAAATTCAAGCGTATTCGTTGCTATCAATATACTGGTTTTCTGTGAGCATTGAATTCAGCTGATTGTATGTTAAAGGTCACATTATGTCACATGTTTTCACAGCATGTGATGATATTTCTCTAGCAAACTAATCAATTATGTAGTAAAATTCCTTTTTGATCAACTTAAAGGTGGTTAATTAATTTTTGGTCGAATCTTAAGCAACTGGTTATTTATACGTATTTGTGTCCACCAAGTTCTTATTAAACGTCAGATTTTCACTCGAAGTATTTTTAAATTTTGATTTTGCTATCATGGTTGCCTAACCAAGATTATTTTAGCATAAGTATAAATGTGATAAACACACGCCTAAGGCATAATATGAAAATAAGCACTATTGTAATAAAGCTGTCAAAGATTTGCATTGGCAAGTGCATATTTTGCCAAAATTCATTAGATGTGCTAGTTTATAAAATCATTATTATTTCCTTTTGTCTATCTTGGTTGCGCAACCAGGATAGACTGAAAACAAATTAATTCCGAAGCTACACGTTGTTTCAAAAACTTGCCTTTGTTTCATGTAGTTGAACTATTCCAATATGTATCAAATGTAAATGTAATACTTGAAATTATATTGAAATTAAAAGAAACAATCCACATTTTAAACACTTGTGTTAACGGGTGAATTTCAAAATTTCATAAAAAGCAATACATTATACATTTCTGATAGGAATCTAACTCTATGTCATTTTGTTCCTTAAAGCGACTAACTCACACATCGCGGTGTCTGATTTTTAAGCAAGGAATCGGTAAAAGCGAATGATGCTCCCCGATGCAAGTGCTTGTCCCAATATGGGGAATAACGTATTAGAATCCCTCTCCCCCCCCCAAAAATGGCCTCTATCATTTTGTGAAGTTTCAATGAAATGCTATTAACACATTTCAAATAATGCTCCGGAAAAGACTTATTTTGTATAATAAAGGGAGATAATTGAAAAAACTAGGTAAGCTAGAGTCATGGTTTTAACACTGCACTTCCTTTCAATAGCCTCTATCATTATGTGAATTTTCAATGAAATGCCATTGATAATTTTCAAGTAATGCTCCGGACAAGCCTTATTTTGTATAATAAAGGGAGATAATTAAAAAATCAGGTAAGGTAGAGCTATGATTCATTGACACCGCACTTTGTCTCAGTGGTCTCTATGATTATGTAAAGTTTCAATCAAATGCCATTAATACTTTTCAAGTTATACTCCGGACAAAAGTGTGACGGACGGACGGAAGGACACCCATACTATTTGGTATTAGGTGGTAATTCCATTGTTTGAAAACAATAGAATGACCGATTTTGAGACAAAAGACTTAAGTAGTTACGGAATGAATACAAAGCATTTCTATTGTCCTAGGCCACACTTCCCACCACCTAAGGTATCAATCGTTTGCTCGGACGGAGAGACGGACGGACGGACAGACGGACGGAAAGACGGACAAAGCGGCAACTATATGCTTGCCCTTCAGGGAGCATAAAATTCAAACTTTTGCTATATTTACCTATATGCTGCATATTCGATGTTCTAACAATGTAGTTTTGCATCAAAATAACACATGGTAACAAAATGAAGTTCATTAACTTTTGACAGTATCTCAGATTTCATTTTCTCAGTAACCTAGGTAACAAATAGTAACATGTAAAATAAACAAAGATTATTTTATTTGTTTAAGTTGTTAAATGAGGTCAGAAGTACATTAGCGGACATATGACGAGTTTACATCTGTCAAAATGATATATTATTGATGCGTTTTCGTATAATTGTTTATTATATCAAACCCAGACGATTTTTACGTCAAATTGTCAGACAATGCATATAACTGATGTAAGGATGGCTATATATAGTTACAGGTATTTAGTATATTCAGAAAGGGTCTAGGACAGTTGGAGTGTGAACCAGCAGTCCGAAGCAAAGACCTAGGAAATGGGTCTCGAAGATATTAAGTTAGGTTTTAGATATGACACTTGTTAAGATCAGACTTAAGAAATTACAAAGTGATTTACAAAAGTTATGTACAAAATATTCTGCTATGTAAATAAACATCAAAAACGTTCAGACTCGTGTTGTGTTACGTTAGACGCATCTCTCTCTATATATATTGTAACAATAAAGTCACACACAGTCACTAATTGAAATTTATTAATTTTTGACAAAACCTCCGATTTTATTTTCTTTTGGTAACTTTATTAACAAAAGGTAGCATCTCTATATAACTCTAGTAACAAAAAAGTCACATAGTGAAATTCGTTGATTTTTGATAAAACCTCTTATCTTATTTTCTTAGTAACATAAGTAACGAAAGGTAACATCCCTATATAACTCCAGAAACAAAAAAGTCATAGACAGTCACATAGTAAAATCTATTGATTGACATTTTAAAAAACTCCGATTTCTTTCTTAGTAACATTAGTAACAAAAGGTAACATCCCTGTATAAATCTAGTAACAATAAAGTCACACACAGTCACAAATTAAAATTCATTAATTTTTGTAAACCTCTGATTTTATTTTCTTGATAACTTTAGTAACAACGGTAACATCCCTACATGTATATAACTCTAGTATAAAAAAGTCACAGGCAGGCACATACAGAAATTCATTGATTTAAAAAAATCTCTGATGTTTTTTTCCTAGTAACATTATTAACAAAAGGTAGCATCTCTGTATAACTCTAGTAACGAAAAAGTCACACACAGTCTCATAGTGAAATTCGTTGATTTTTGATAAAACCTCTTATCTTATTTTCTTAGTAACATAAGTAACGAAAAGTAACATCCCTATGGGCGGCGGTTACCGCCAAAATTAGTAAATATACAACCCACACATAAACAAGTCAGTCAGTGCAGTGCATTTCAATGCCGTCTAGTCTAAAACTCCATCCCGTCCAATATATGTACATTCAACGCATTGTATTTTGAAACCATTTAATACAAAACTTCATTCCGTCCATTTAAACATAGAACGATTCATTGAAAAACTTGTTGCGATGCACCGTAATATGAAATCATCCAACAAAACATGACACCATGCAGCTCAAAGTGAACCCGTTTAACACAACATGAGTACGTACAGTGTAAGATGAAATGATTCATTACAACTTGACGCTGTTTAATGCATATTGACACCGCTTTGTGTAATTGAGAGCGGTGTATTAAAACTTGATGCCATGCAGTCCAATGTGAAGACGTTTAACGCAACATGAGTTCGTGCAGTGTAAAGTGAAACGATTCATTAAAGTTTGGCGCCGTCTAATGCATACTGAAACCATGTCGTGTGATTTGGAGCGGCGTATCAAAATTTGATGCCATGCAGCCAAATGTGAAACCGTTTAATGAAACACGAGTTTGACCTGTTATAGATTATGGATCAGTTTTATATAAAAAAAAAAACCTTGAATTTTTTTGTCCTAAAACCAACTTTGTAGTACTACTATTCTTACGTTTAATTTTAAACTGTTCCTGCGATTTATCTGAATATTAAAAGGGACCTTACTTTCGTGAAACATCTTTCTTCTTCGGTGAAGCTTTATCAGAAGTAGGCCTTTTTTTTTATTTTTTTTTTTTTTTTTTTTTTTTTTTGTTTGGTTGGACAGGATCCTTTTCCGTTTTTAAACAATATTTCATTTAAGTTGGAAAGTCAGTTTCCTGATTTCATACGACCTGTTTGAGGATCCGAGCGAACGTAGCAGATACTTGTGGTTATAAAGTTAATACTAGTATGAAATCAAGGAAACCTACTGTCCAACTTCAAAGAAGGAAGGACTGTTTAAAAACGGCTTACAATTCCCCGGCGCCACTCCCCTCCCCCCTCCCCCCTCCCCTCCCCCCACTCTCCACCTCTAACCTGTTCGCTTAACTCTATTAGGGTGAGCGCAGATGTACGGATCTTGGGGTCGCGAGTCCGATGCCCGGGCTTGGCTATGTTCTCCGTGACGATTTGATAAAAGACATTGTGTCTCACATCATTCGTCCTCAGATTCATCAAAGACCTATAATATACATAATAGGTGTTGGATTCATGTAGGGAAGTTGGCAGTTACCTGCTGAGAACAGGTGTGTACTGGTACAGAATCCAAGAACACTGGTTAGGTTAACTGCCTGTCGTTACATAACTGAAATACTGCTGAAAAACGGCGTTAAACAAAAAACAATCAAACAACCCCCCATCCCGACCCCGAAAGAAACAACAAACAAACAAAAATTATGAAGTACATGTAAGTTTGATATACTGCCTAAAAGCATAAACATGTAAACATAAATTTCAAAGGAATAAAAATTAACTCAATTTTGTCATAATTTTTTTTTTATTTACTGAGTCTGTTTCACGAAGCATACTTCTTACAAAGCTTTAACTGAGAAGAAAGATGTTTCACGAAATAAGGTCCCTTTAAATATTAAGATAAATCGCAGGAAATGTTTAAAATTAAATGTTAGAGTTTTACCACAAGGTCGGTTTTAGGATAAATTTCAATATGTTTTTATGTAAAAACAAGGAAGAATATCCAACGGGGAAAACCACGTTCCAAATACACAGCCTCCCCAAAGGCACACACGAACAACACTCACACACCACACATACAAACAAAATAAACATACAAAGACAAAACAAACAAATACAGGAACACAGTGGGGCACCGCCTTGGAACGGTTAGTGGCAAAACCACCACTGAGGAGTTTAAAGCGGCTTATAGTGCACCTAACCTCACTCTTAGCCCCATGTTATACCTAGCTGCCAGGTGAAACCCTAACATACGTTAAGGCAACAGAAGGAACGTATTGTAAAACTGATCCGGAATCAATATTTATAAAAGGTCAAACCTATCAACTGATAGTCTTATTAACCTTTTACAATGCACGTACTGGTGTTTCGTTAAACGGTTTCACATTTGGCTGCATGGCATCAAATTTTGATACGCCGCTCCAAATCACACGACATGGTTTCAGTATGCATTAGACGGCGCCAAACTTTATTGAATCGTTTCACTTTACACTGCACGAACTCATGTTGCGTTAAACGTCTTCACATTGGACTGCATGGCATCAAGTTTTAATACATCGCTCTCAATTATACAAAGCGGTGTCAATATGCATAAGACAGCGTCAAGTTGTAATGAATCATTTCATCTTTCACTGCACATACTCATGTTTTGTTAAACGGCTTCACATTGAGCTGCGTGGTTTCATGTTTTGTTGGATGATTTCATATTACGGTGCATCGCAACAAGTTTTTCAATGCATCGTTCCATGTTTAAATGGATGGAATGAAGTTTTGTATTAAATGGTTTCAAAATACAATGCATTGAGTGTAAATATATTGGATGGGATCGAGTTTTGAATTAGACGACATTGAAATGTATTGCATTGACTGACTTGTTTATGAATGGATTGTATATTTCCTAATTTTGGCGGTAACCGCCGCGCATACATCCCTATATAACTCCAGAAACAAAAAAGTCATAGACAGTCACATAGTGAAATCCATTGATTGTTTTTTTTTTTTAAAAAGATTTTATTTTCATAGTAATATTAATAACAAAAAGTAACATCCCTGTATAACTCTAGTAACAAATGTCACAGACAGTCACAAATTGAAATTCATTAATTTTTTACAAAACCTCTTATATTATTTTCTTAGTAACATTAGTAACGAAAGGTAACATCCCTGTGTTACTCTAGAAACAATAACGTCACACAAGTCACGAATTTAAATTTATTGATTTTTGACAAAAACTTCTTTATTTTATTTTCTTGGTAACATTAGCACGAAAGTTAACTTCCCTATATATCTATTAAAAATAAAGTCACACACAGTCACAAATTGAAATTCATTACTTTTTGACAAAACCTCTAATTTTATTTTCTTGGTAACATTAGTAACGAAAGGTAACATCCATATATCACTCTAGTAATAAAAGGTCACAGACAGTCACATACTGAAATTTATTGAGTTTTTAAAAACAATAACTTTGATTTTTTTCTTAGTAAAAGTAGTAACAAAAGGTAATATCCCTACATAAATCTAGAAACGAAAAACGAAAAAGTCACACACAGTCACATTGTGAAATCCATTAATTTTTGACAGAATCTCAGATATCTTCTTCTTAGTAACATCAATAACAAAAGGTAACATCCCGATATAACTCTAGTAACATGACAGTTACACATTGTTACAAACTTAATTTGGCTGTCTATCAGATTTTGTTAATAAGGTAAGTAACAGAAGGTAACATCCCTGTGTAACTCTAGTAACAAGAAAGTCACAGACAGCTGCAAAGTGAAATTTTAGCATTAAAAATAAGTAACAAAAGGTGACATACCTTTATAACAATGTGCAGTAACAATTAAATTACACATAAACTGTCACTTTATATATGAATACAGTGAGTCACTTTTTATTTGTAATGGGAAATGTCCCTAATAAATATATCTTATTTTTCCAAATTTTAGCGCATTTAGGCACTACTACCCAGTAAACAACTGACGTTGTACCGACGTTGGGTAGACGTTAGATTTTGGTCGCGACGTCGGCGACCTATATCCAACGTCTAACCAACGTCATTTCTTGTCTACATAGCGGGGAAAGTATACATTTGTCCGAGCACGCGCCAGGGATAGATATTCCTGTCTTTCTCTAAGGAAAAACCTTGTTTAAAATAGCGTGCACTAAGGTGACATCACATACACATACTGGCACTATTATGACGTCATAAACTTTATAAATAATGTTAGGAAATACCCAAATCTATTTGTCTCCACGATCTATTTTGAACGTGATAGGCAAGAAAAATTATCTAACATGTCTGCCTGTGTGAGGCATTAAAAATAAGTAAAAAAAAGAGGTGACATCCCTAACGCTAACGCTCGGTTTTCCATTCCACACTGTCCCTCGGGTAGGGAAAACCCCGTCTTACACAGGCAGGCATGTAAGATCCTTATAATCTCTGACGACGTCTTATAGACGTTAGCCTTAGACGTCAAGGAGACGTTGCAATTAGGTTAGATAGAAAGTCTGTTGAATACTTTATTTGTTATAAAACTAACTGGTATAATTTAGCAAAACAAGTATAGTTTAAAGATATTTACTTGTTTTCTTAAAGGCCTGGACATGCGCCTATAAATAATATTTCATATCAAATTAAGGAGATTGTCTAATTTCTGAACCAGATTTATTTTCATCAATTTTAAACTGTTCAGAAAAAACAGTACTATATACATGTATGAATTATTCTTAAAATCATCTACATTTAGGTGAAAAATTGTAAGATAGTGGGGGTGCAAAATGGGTATTAATTCATTCATGGAATGTGTTTTACATGAAATTAAGGTAGTTCTGCACGTTTTGATCGAACATTTTTCTACAATGTAGAATTTGAATAAACTCTGATTTTTCGAAACTTCGGAATACACTTAGAAAATTTAGCAAATAAAAAAGATAGGGTCGTGTGCTTGATTTTTTGCTAGACTAGAAAAAATGGATCTCACGCAATTTTTCATAATGGGAATCTGTGGGAAAAACACAGCTTTCATAACTTTTTCGTGACTAGAATTGTGTCTACAATGTAGATTTTAATGAAACTTCTCACAGTTATAAATGAACATTTGGCATATATTTTACTGATATAAAATGAATAGGTCCATGTGCTTATTTTTGAGATATGTGACCATGATTAAAGTGACCCTCACATTTCAAGCTTAATTTAGGACATTATTTTGAATAATCTAACATGTCAGATGTTTTAATATCATATTTTAACTTTAAAAAGATAGTAACAGTGCCATTGTAATAAATTCACTCACAGGTTGCCATTAATTCATAAACTGATTTTCATTTCCGTACGCCGCATCCAGACTTTATTCTACGTTTTCCGGATAAATGACGTTACGCTATCACTTCCGGTTTATCAAACGTGCAGAACTACCTTAAGAAGACTCTTTTTCATGCTTACATTCACATGTTTTCTACTTGTTTACTAGGAAACGAAAGTATTTTTTATTCTGCGGACCGCTTACTGAAATGTAAAACGAAATGAAATATATTGTAAGTATTAAGGGTACCTGACTTCATTTGACTTGCATTTCATAGCATTTTATTCAACTCCCATTTTTCAATTCGTTTTTTAAAGCAAATGTGTGGATGTCTTATGGAACATAGGCTTAAGACAATTTGACACCGTCTGATTATTTTTACCAGAGAATTATTTCCTTTAATGGTATGAAACCTGGACCAGGTCTTATAGAGATTTTTCTCCCCTTAATTCATCAGACCAATGAAAAGATTATTAACTTGTCCGTATTTTAATACAGCAAAACAAGACATTTACAAACTTACTGAAAATGTTGATCTTGACCTTATCTGCTTAACTGAAATTGGATGGCCTACTCCAAACCAAAAAAAAAAAAAGAAGAAAAAAAAAAGAGACAACCATGGCCGTGTAGCAATACTTGTTAAGCCTTCAGAATAAATCTCCATAAAAAGACAAAAGCATCTTGAGATTGAGGACCTAACAACTCTTTGTCTCACAGTAAAAATAAGTCAGAAAGAAGAGTACCTGCTCATCACAGCATATATTCCACCAGACAACACTGACCAGATGAAAGAATTTCTAACACTGATAAATAAATGTAACCAAAGTTTCAAAATATCACTATCACTAAATATCTTAACGAAAATAGCAAACTGTGGGGAAAACAAAGATAAAAATGGCTGAAGACTGCTGAATAAGAAAGAACTGCATATGTATAAATGATGGCCTTCCAACAAGTAGAAATAGTGAAAGTGTGATAGACCTGTTGCTAATCAAGCCTCATATCAATAGATTGGTAAAGTAGTGTGTCACCCTACATCAAGAAAATGTTAGATCAGACCATGTAGTACTTTTAATGAACTTGGAAGATAAATCACAACCAAATGTGGCAATAGCCAATCAGCAGTGGGAATGGGAGGGCAATTCATATTCTCACCTTTGTTCTGAGATACGCCAGCTATGGAGGCAACTGGAAGAAACTGGCTGCAAAATAGACCTCCAGTGGACACACGGGTATGCATACATACACGGGAATGACAAAGCTAACACCCTTACTAAAGAAGGGGCCAAGGAAGCGGAAGACATGGAGGCCGAGCAGTTTGACCAGCTCACCAGTCAGACAGAGATACGTGCTGCAGCATCGCTGGCGACCTGTGACAAGTGGCAACGTAGATGGGGACTCTCAGAAAGTGGGCGATCTCTGATCCAATATCAACCGAGAGTCAACCAAAACAAGGTAAACCTCGATGGTCTGCCGCAAAGAAGCATATTGGCAATACAGAATGGATATTATTTGAGAGACTATAGTTACAAAGTTGCTTGACAGATTGTCAATACTGCGAATGTGGAAGTCGTGAGACAGTGGAGCATTTTTTACGTGCGTGCTATTTATACACCAGCGCAAGAGAGAAAGCAAAGAAAGAGATGTTTCTCTTGACGGGCATATCAGTCTTCAGTGAGAAGCCTTTCCTTACCATTGCTAAAATGACTCCAACGAAGAACGGCGACGGGCGCTCAAGCAAAATCTTAATAATTACATTGAAGCCACAAAGCGTTTTGGGTCTCTTGGTCCGAGAAAACTTCTCGTGTAGTCAGAATCCAAGCCATGTTAGCAAAATTCATAAACTAACCAGAGTATTTTTACCGGCTGTAGACGATACCGATGAAGCGATCAATATCGGCCAAATTTTATGCTGTGAACTCAACTCAACTAAACTTGAATATATATTTGGAAGTCGCATATATTTAAAAGGTGATTAAGCTCAGCAAGTTCTAGATTGAAAAGCAAAGAAAGTGATGTACTTCAGGCATGGAATGACAGTGCGCGTTCGCAACTTTTTTTTTACGGGAGCTAAATGGGACTCAAAAATACATCACATAACTCTGGAACGATATTTTTCTTTTTGATTCATTCCTCGCATGCAAAAGAAACATAAAAATAAAAGTTGGTTAATATATATGTTAAAATATACTGTTTTTATAAAATGAATCAACATCTGCATCATTTGCTTGGCCATGTGTTGAATACTAAAACAGGCAGTAAAAATACCTTGCTGTCAGTTACTTTATGAAAAGTTTTTATCAGCTTGTCCTGTAGACACACTTAGCATTTATTTAATATTTAAGCATAAAATTTATTTAAAATGAAAGTGGAGGGGAACTACTCCTCGATTATTTTTCAGTTCAATGGAGACGTAACGTACAAGACAGCTTACACAACGTCATCTGTAGACACATGTTGAAACGTGACCCATCACTAAACTCTGCGTTCTTAAACTTCTGACAGCGATGGTTGCGGGAGTATATTAAACGTTGGTGACGGTGACATAGCATAAAAACTAGACTGCGGCTATCCACAGTTACGATAACTAAATGTAATATGGATTCAGGTGTTACAAATCTATCACGCAAATGGTGTTGACGTATGTAATTGTTCTGCCGTTCTGACATTGCATGCGGTCTTCCCGACCAAGGCCTATCGATAACCGTTCCCGTGTTTCTGACATAGAATAGGCTAGGCGTCCGGTTCATGACGGCTAGAACGTAGGCGTCCTGTGTTTGAAACCAGCGGTTGGATGATGACTTGTTATTTTGATATCAAGATATGTATTTTTAGTTCGACTATACGAAATGTATGGAGAGCTATCTTAATCAACCCAGCGTAAGTGTCCTTCCGCTTAGACATCTTTGTTCAGTTTTGATGCACTTTCTCTTTATCTCTGTAACTACTTGATGGTTTTGTTCCCAAGTTAAAAGTTATTCCTCATCATCACCCAGACCATTCGGCAAAAGGACCATAACTCCTTAATTATTTCATGAATGATCCCTCCCTTTTACTTATTGAATTATCCCGCCATTTCACTTATTTTGTTTTGTTTCTGTTCCACATCATCACCTACATCATATGACACAAGGTCCATAACTCTGACTACAATTTTAGATGAATTATGCTCCCTTTTAGCTCCCATATTTGGAGAACAGGGGTGCTATTCTACTCGCCCCGGCGTCGGCGTGAACTTCCTTGGTTAAAGTTTTTCGGCAACCTCCATTTTTCTATGCAACTATTGATTATATCTTACTGTAACTTCACATTGTTTAGTATACAAACAAAGTATGTGCAAGGACTGGGTCCATTATACCCAAGGTAAAGGTCACCAAGGTGTTATACTCAGGTTATTTGTAAGGTTAAAGTTTTTCGGCAACGTTTGTTTTTCTGTGATATCTTTGTTACTGTTGCATATTTTTTACTGTAAGTTCACATAAACATTGTCCAGCATACAAAAAAGTATGTACAGGGGCAGGGCCCATTATACACAATGTCAAGGTCACCAAGGCGTTATACTTAGTTATTTTTAAGGTTAAAGGTTTTCGGCAACGTTTGTTTTTTCATCATATCTTTGTTACTATAGCTAATACATTACTGTAAGTTCACATAAACATTGTCTAGCATAGAAACAAAGTATGTGTAGGGGCTTGGCCCATTGTACTCAAGGTCAAGGTCACCAAGGTGTTATACTTAGTTTATTTTTAAGGTTAAAGGTTTTCGGCAACGTTTGTTTTTCCGTCATATCTTTGTTACCATTGCTTATATTTTACTGTAATTGTCACAAACTGACATACGGGCCTGAAAATATCTGTAGTATAAATAGAGGTATCGCATTATCTTTTTGTAAATTGAGTCAGATATTTCGCATGAAATACGTTTCATGTTTTTCTGCATTTGATAACTTAGATTTTCATGTAAATTTCATTTAAATCGGTTCTGTAATAAAGAAGTTCATATTTTTTAAACTTCAGAACTTTATATTTTTATCTCCAAAACCACTATAATGGGCCTTACATTGTCCAATACAATTTTCCGCAATATAGTCCGAGTTCACGGCTATATCGTGACAAGATATGCTTAGCGCACACCACATAACCGACTAACAAAATGTTATTATTTCTATTCTTTGTAGGAATTAATTTTGCTCGGTCAAGGTAAGAAGTTTAAGTGTCAGATGTTTGTATAAGTTTTGAGTTATGGTTTTATTTTAGTAAATTTTTGTTCATCTTAAAAGAATTTTATAGAATGTTTACTTTATTAAGTGTCAGATTTTTGTATAAGTTTTGAGTTGTGGTTTTATTTTAGTAAATTTTTGTTCATCTTAAAAGAATTTTATAGAATGTTTACTTTACGACAAGGTATTACCTAGTTTCGAGCTTTTAGGCCAATTTATTATTTTTTTCTGACTTTTGTAAATTATTTATCTCGAAAGAGGAATCTAAGATATTTCATTAGTATTAGTTGTAAAAAAAAAATATATTGAAAGTTGTATAACGTGATATTTAGCAAGTATTTTCCTCAAAAACCATATTTGTCAATTCTTTTGTTGTAAGTTATGGAACGCCGGTACTGCATCATATTGTATTGTATGTTATACGATAAAGGTATGATTTGAAAAGTATAGTACCGTATATTTCATATCTAATTGCAATTTAAAGACATTGTGTGCCAGTGTGTTGGCTTATTATAAAGTGCCCGTTTTGTTAAATGGTAGTCGATAAAACAGAAATATCGTTCATACCAGCAATTGTATCGTGTTTAATTTGCATTGCATTGCAGTTTATCATCCTCTTATTTATAATTTGTCGTCATTATCGTCTCATATTTAATCATATTTTAACTTTAGTTAGTCTTGTTAGTAATTTACTTGAGAATTGATAGAAGTTCTAAGTGACCTATTCAAATGACGTAACAGGAAGTTTATTCCAAAGTTTGCCGCCATTGCAGTTCCACTTACAGATTTGACGAAGAAGCGTCAGCCAAATCTTGTTGAGTGGGGTGAAAGTCGAGAAAAGGCTTTTCAAGATTTTGAAAACTGGCTTTATTAGTCCGCCTATCTTGAAGTTTCCAGATTTAGATAAGACATTTATACTTAGAGTACATACTTAAGATGTAGGTTTGGGCTCTGTGTTGCCTCAGGAACGTGATGGAGAGAAATTAACTCTAGCGTATGCTAGTAGGAAACTAGTGAATGAAGTATTGCCATGCAATACAAAGTTCCCTACTGGAAGGCAACAAATTTTCTCTACTGCAGTATAACATAATGAACTGATATCTGTCAATAATGTATAAACAATATTGTACTATATATACAATATGTTATAACAAAACGCTTGGATTAAAATTTGTATGTATAAAAACCTATAGCTGTTTTCATATAGCATTTTTTGGCCAATTATCAAAAAGGTATCATACAAGTTATTTATAGTAAAAAAAAACCCCAAAACAAGAGTTCCAGAATGTCACAATATACGGCCGTCATAGCAAATTTCTTTACACTAGCACCTGTATTTGCAAATGGAATTTTAATTCTGTGGTTGTGTAGTAATTATTGTAATTCTTTTGTTTTTCTGAATCCACAAAAAAACCTCCTTACCAGGCAGAGATACCTTAAAATACACCTAAAATTTGAAAGTAACATCTATGTTGTACCACAGAAAAGTGATCATAGTTTTTCCCTATGGTCAATAACAAAAAGTTACAATATAAGTTATTTTTAGTAACAACTAAGGGAAGTTAATCTTAAAAAACGTCCACACAAAAATCCTTACCTGAGGTAGAGATGGGTCAAAATACACCTCAAAATTGGATGTAACATGCATGTTGTACTACAGAAAAGTGGTCTCGATTCTTCTCTATGACTAGTAATGAAAAAGTTACAATATAAGCTATTTATAGTAACAACAAAGGGAACTAATTCTAAAGAAGGGACCTGTGCATGACATTTCGTCTCATGATGGTGTACAATTATGCCAAGTTACATCAAAATCCCTCTATGCATGAAGAAGAAATGCTCCGGACAAAGTCATTCTTGAATTTGGCATTTTACCTTTAAGTGTGACCTTGACCTTAGATCTAGGGACCTGGTTCTTCCACACAGCAATCCGTTTCATGGTAGTGAACATTTATGCCAAGTTACATTAAAATCCCTCTATGAATTAAGAAGAAAAATTCCAGACAAAGTCATTCTTGTATCTGACCATTTGCCTCTATGTATGACCTTGACCTTTGACCTAGGGACCAGGTACTTGCGCATGACTCCGTCTCATAGTGGTAAACATTTGTGCCAAGTAATATTCAAATCCTGTTTTACATGACAAAGTAATACACCGGACAGGAAAAAATGTACCATTGACCTTTGATCTCCAATTGTGACCTTGACCTTTAAGTTAGGGTTCTGGGTGTTGTGCATGACACGTCCTCTCATCATGGGGAACATTTATGCCAAGTAATATTAATATCCCTTGATGAATGACAGAGTTCCGGACCGGACAGGAAAAAAAACCCTATTGACCTTTGACCTTCAATTGTGACCTTGACATTTAAGCTAGGGGTCCGAATTTTGCACATGACACGTCGTCTCATCATGGGAAAAATTTGTGCCAAGTAATATTGAAATCCCTTTATGTATTGTAGAGTTATGGTCCGGACAGGAAAAAACCCTGTTGACCTTTTACCTGCATTTGTGACCTTGACATTTGAGCCAGGGGTCCGGTATTTCCGCGTGACAAGTCGTCTCATCATGGAGAACATTTGTGCCAAGTGATATTAAAAACCCTTAATGAATGACAGAGTTATGGACCGGACACGAAACAGACCCTGTTCATACCATGTTAACATCTTACAGCCATGTGTGACCTTGACTTTTGAGATAGGGGTCTGAAAGTCATGCTTGACACGTCGTCTTATTATGAGGTACATTTGTGCCAAATAATATTAAACTGCCTTCATGGATGGCAGAGTTATGGACTGGACAGGAAAAACGCCCTGTTGACCTTTGACCTCCAATTATGACCTTGACCTTTAAGCTAAGGGTCCGGGCTTTGCGCATGACACGTCGTCTTATCATGGGGAACATTTGTGCCAAGCAATATTAAAGTTCCTTCATGAGTTATGGACTGGACACGAAATTGTGGACGGACGGAAGGACGGAATGACGGACGGAAAAGCGCATTCCTATAGTCCCTAAAACTGGTTTTCAACCAGTAGGGAACTAATTATTACCTAGGGAGCAAAATTACTCAGAAATAAAGAGTGTTTAGCGATAGTTTGGGCAGTGGCTAAGTTCCACCGATATTTGTGCGTTAAGGACTTCGTTTAAGAAACAGATCATCAGCCGCTCACCTATTTGAATAAAGCTTAACTTAGCATTTCCATGTTGATGAAATGAGCGTTAGCATTGCAGCCATGTAGGATCACTATTAGAGCAATTCTAGGTAGAGAAAATGTAGTTGCAGATTATCTGAGTACAATGCAAACAAGTGGCTATATAATTAAATGGTGTAGAGATAGTGACAGTTTTATAGTATGTCATTTTGTTTTCATGCAAGTAAATTATAAATTTTCTTTTAAAGGAGGGTCGTGTGTCACATACTGACATACGGGCCTCAAAGTATCTGTTTTTATCTGCAAAACCACTATAACGAGTCTTATTACAATACAGTTTCCCGAAATTGTCCAATTATATAAAGTATTGAAGAAGAGATTGAGAATTTTATTAAATGATAACAATGTCAGCAGACATAGTTATTTAACAACATTAATAAATATATATATTACTAACACATTTTTAACATAAGTAAGTGTCCCAAACTACATCACATTTCTTTCGGACGTGTTCAGTAGAAGATATCATCAGCTTTGACAGTCTTTCTCTTTCTCTTTCTGCACGAATGCCTGAAATATATGAAATTGGCTGATATAATTTCTTAACAGTAACCTTATGTTTGTGACACAAACTGAAGCGAAATTAACTTATTAAAATTAATTAATTAAATTGACACTGTCACTGAATTAATGAAGAGATTCAATTTTTCTAAGTTTGTAAAAGAATTCTTTTGATGGAAACCATATTGAAATTGACCTTCATCAAGAAAAGATTACATTGCCTCTACATTGTAATTAACACGGTAAGTTATGATTACAGAGAGGAGATGAAAATCATCTGACATTCGATAAAAGTTGAAAAGATTTTGACAGGTAAATAACAACAAAACTGTCCGTAGTGTACTAACAAATTTTCTGCTACATCTTTCGTCTCAGCTGTACTGCTTTCAGATTTCCTTCTCTTTACAACCTTAACTGCAATTTAAAGAATAACGTAAGTTTCATTATCATAACACAATACTTTTAACCAGACATGTAACAACATGATCACAGTCTATTTAACAAGAGCTGTCAGAGGACAGCAACACTCGACTATTCAACAGCCTTGTCAATTGAATGAATACAAAAGTCGAAAAAGGGGCATAATTTTGTAAAAATGTGAAATAGGGTAATGGAACCTGCACAGTGCTTATCAGCTCATGACAGTGGACACGTGTGTGAAGTTTCAATCTATTCCCACTAGTGTGTACTGAGATACCAGCTTACATATAAGAATTTAACCAAAAACTGCTAAGTTGAAAAAGGGGCATAATTTTGTAAAAATGCAAAGTAGAATTATTGAACCTTTGCACCTGCATGTTATATCAAGACAGTAAATAAGTGTGTGAAGTTTCAATCTTTCAACCCTTTCCCATTAGTGGGTACTGAGATACCGATACCAGCTTACATACAAAAACTTAACCAAAAATTGCGTAGTCGAAAAAGGGGCATACTTTTTAAAAAATGCAATGTAGTTATGGGACCTGCACAGTATATGTCATATCATGACAGCGAACAAGTGTGTGAAGTTCCAATCCATTCCCATTAGTGGATACTGAAATACCAGCTTGCATACAAAAACTTAACCAAAAACTGCTAAGTGAAGAATGGGGCATAAATTTGAAAAAATACATATTACAGTTATGGGACCTAAACAGTGCATGTCAGATCATGATAGTGAACAAGTGTGTGAAGTTTCAATCCATTCCCATTAGTGGTTACTGAGATACCAGCTTACATACAAAAACTTAAACAAATCGGGACGCCAACGCGGACGCCGACGCACGGGCGAGTCCAATAGCTCTACTATTATTTGAATAGTCGAGCTGAAAAAAAATGTTTAGTATAGTTTGAAGTGCATATAAGCAGAATTGTAAGTAACCTTTTTGGGTGAAAATAATATTCAGCTTTTGTAGAGTTTAACAAGTTAACTAAATTATCCAACATACTTACACAACGAACGTGTCGATGAAACTGCTGCTTCTCCATCTGTAGTTGTATATTGCAGAATGGTGGACTCTGCATCTTGATGGAGTGGTGCCTCTGTAGCTGTTGAAGGTGGTGTAGTTGTTACTTCTGGGCCAGGTAAAGGAGCAGCTTCTGTGTCTTCTCGTGGTAGTGCCTGTACATGAAGTTGGCCTGGTGTCTGTTGTTCAGGAATGGTTACATTTGCGATCTGGTGCTCTGAATAAAGACAAAACAAACCTTTGTTAACATGTTGGCATTGTTTGAATATTGACTGAAAAGTTTAGTGAAGAAATCTGTGAAATCTATGTTTAGTGATACCGAATATAATATATATAAAATTTCTCAGCCAATATACCATTGATACCCGTGTAAAATGCACACCTGGGTATAATACACACCCTCTGATTTTCGCCGAAAATCCTAGGAAATATATTTTGGATCAATTTTTAGGTGTATTGAAAACAAAAGTAGAGTTCACATCGACAATTGAAGTCACCGTACCATCAATTTTTGTTTTCTGGAAAATAAAACCAATAAATTTTCACCAAAACTTCTCAATTCAAACCGATAACAGAATGGGTGATCATCTTTTTTTTACGACCTGTTAAACTTTATAGATCAAATGGCAAGTGATTAGCAATTAGGGTGGAGCCTTGTGACAGTTGTTGTTCACAGTTTGATCTCAGTTTTAGATAATAGTCGATCTTTCATAAGTATCGTACTATACAAGATTTTGAATATTTCTTTCTTCAAAAAACACTATTTGTTTATGTAAATTAGTTTTGCTAAAGGAAAAATTAACTACTCTTAACTAATACGAAATGTAACGGCAGTTATAGTTTTTAGCCTAGACAGTTAGTGCGGAAAGTAGTTTCCTTTTACCGGAATAACAATAAGAGCTGTCACAGGAGACCGCGCGCTCGGCTATTGCGATGCTGGATAGTGAAACTGGGCACATCTGAGGAAGCTTGAACTGTCATTAGATTGTTTAATGACTAATAAGAATGAAAATATAATAGCTTGAGGGCCAACTCATAGTCGTCACTCAAACTCACACTTGACTCAAACTTGGGTATGCATCACTCAAGTGAACCTCGAGTATACCTTGCGGGAGTGTGAGTAGAGTTCGATAGTCATATTCATAAATCACACTCTGTCTTAACTCTTGGAATAACAGCTCGAGTAATGGTTTCATTGCACACAATGGATTTAGCGGATTATAACGGTTTATATGACAATAGCATCAAAGGTATGCAAAAGTGCTGATCATCATTTTCGTAGACGGAAGTTGTCATCTTATTGCTTTTATGTATGTTTTTCTGTCCAGCCCTCTATTTGTTTTACAAAACGTTCTTCCGTCGGTTCGTCCGTCCGTCCGTCAGTCTACTCGTCAGCATTAGTAGAATGAAATTTATATTTAAAGATACACGAGTTTAATGTTCGCTGAAATTAAAATTTAACAACAGAATTTTTAACTCTGCCATTAATTGTTGGTGTTTCCCGAATGTCCGGTCGCATATTAAATTTCAGTTATCAAAAACATTTTTTTTTCATAAAATAAATATTCCATTGTCATTTAAACAATGATATTTAATAAATAAAGGTTTTCTTCAAGGCAATAATTTTTAGGAAATGTATTAATTAACCAATATCTAGGCTCGTTATATGTAAATAATTGTTACTACGATGTGTTTTTCTGAGAGTGACTGACGAGCCCCGTTAGATTAGGTTTCGTAAATGTATATTTGATTTCCTTTATCTATTTTAACCGCTTGCATCAATTAACTGTCTTTTAATTTGTTGGGTCTTTTTGCGTTTTTGTCGTCCTAAGCAACATGTATTAAAAGAACATAATATTTGTTTCAAAAATAACTTGCACACATATCAACTTTCGCTTTAAATCCATACATGACACTGTTATCTTACCTTCTAATTAATTAAATATTGTAAATTTATCAACTTAACTTACATTATGAGACCTTGAGGAACACTCAAGGGTCCCCAGCACCTCCCTCAACATTCACTCACTCTTAGGATTCGACTCGACTGTCACTCACCTTCATGAATATGAATCGAATCTTTCGTGAGTAAAGACATGACCGTTAGGCAATTTATTTGAGTGTACTCAATGAGTGGTGCTGGGGTATTGTCTATGAATATAGCCCTGAGTGTGTGTCAAAAGTATTATGCATTGAATAAGTATAATTCTAAGCAAAATGGGGGTGATTCGTGAAAAAAATGGTGCAAGAGTGAATTTTGTGAGTATGATTTCTTTTCCTTACCGTGCATGATCAGAAATCAGAGTTAAAAAATACTATAGGTCTAGTACCGGCAATTCATTGTGAAAGACATTATTATAAAATGTAACACTGCTTTAAAAAAATTATCGCAAAATGCTCATTATTATTTTATCAATTTTATATAACGTTTGTCAAACTTTTCATAAATTTAGCGTGTTTTTTTTTTGTAAGAAACACTTGTAATAAAAGATTACACGCCCGAAACGGTAACCATTCATTCGTGAACAATAGATTGATACAATAACAAAAGCAATCAACGGTGTGCATAACTTGACAGCAGACGAAAAACTCGTGAGATAAAGATAACGGGTCATTATATTAAGCGAAATATCAATATTTATTTCTGCGTCAAAAATTCTGCTGATAGTTTAAATGTGTTAAGAGTATACAGAAAGCTTACGTAACTGTATAAAACATGCAGTATATATATTTGTGAAAAATATTATATCAATGAAATTAAATAAGCATCATACACATCATACACATGATGCGAGACACATCAGTTCTCAAGAAAATTACTCTTAGAATTTATAAAGTGTATATTTTAAGAAAACTTTGATAAAGCACTGCGTTGCACTCTTTTTCGCGACCTCGATATGATCTGCCAATATTGGACCGATATTTGTTGGCCAATTGTCGTTTGCCAATATCGGAACTATGTCATTATGCTGTTGGCCCGATACCATCTGCCGACGTCGGGCCGACATCATTCCTATTTGCGGCCGAAATTGAAGCCGATATCGGACCGTTATAGACAACGACGTCGGTTTGACATCGGGCCGATATAGAATGCTGGCTGGGTTTATTTCTGCGCAACAGGCTTGACCCGCTGTATAACAGAACTAAAACCCACAGAATTAACCCGCTATACGGTAACTTAGATAAAGTGAAAGTGCATCAAAATTTTAATCTGAAAATCAAAAGGACACAGGATAAAATGTCAAACAGACGCTGATGGTTGGCTGCATTAGGGATCATCTACTTCGCATGTCCAATCATCTTACTAACTTTCAAAACTATGAGGATTATAGTGTATTGGAAACAGTTTTCCATGTACAGGACCCTTGTACCCTTTGTCCTTTACCTTTGATCGAGTGAACCGATGATCAGTTAGGTTCATCTACACTGCATATCCAGTCATCCTATTAAGTTTCAACATTCTGGGTTAAGTGGTTCTCAGATTATTGATTGAAAAGTGTTTTCTATGTTCAGCCCCTGTGACCTTGACCTTTGATGGATTGACCCTAAAAAGAATAAGGTCAATTTACTCTCTTCATCCTATCACCCTATGAAATTTGTAGGTTCTAGAGGAAATGGTTCTTAAGTTATTGACTGGAAATTTCCATAGGCTGTCCACTGACACCATGGCCTGTAAGAGTGACCCTCAAAACAATAGGTGGCAACAACTCTGTAAGTCATATCACCCTATGAAGTTTCAACATTCTGGGTCAAGTGGTTCTCACGTCACTGACCAGAAATAGATTTCCATGTTCTTAGAATGACCCTAAGATCAAAAGAGGTCTTTTCCTCAGCATGTCCAGTTATCCTATGAAGTTTCAACATTCTTGGTCAAGTGGTTCTCATATTATTGATCGGAAATTGTGTTCCATGTTTAGGGCACTGTGACCTTGACATTTGATTGGATGACGCTAAAAACAAGACGGTTTCTACTCTTTAAGCCCTGCCACCCAATGAAGCTTGAAGGTTCTATGTCAAATGGTTCTCTAGTTATTGATCTGAAATGAAGTGTGATGGACGGACGGACGGAAAGGGCAAACAAAATATGTCTCTCCCAGTGGGGAAGACATAATAACTGAGATACGAGTGAAAGAAGTGCTTGAAAACTTTAACCTGAAGTCGAAGGTGGGCATCATTCATGAAATACTGGTACCAAAGTTATGGACCTTGTAGCATAAGATGTGGGTGATAACTGGGAACAACTATTTTAAGTTTGAATCAAATCCATTTAGTTCTAACTGAGATAGAGTGAAAGGGCATCAAAATTTTAACCTGAAATTCTAATTAAAAAGGGGCATCATTTATGAAATATTGATGTGAGAGTTATGGCCCTTGTAACATATGATGCGGGTGGTGATGAGGAATAACTATTTTAACTTTGAAATAAATCCATCAAGTAATTACAGAGATAAAGTGAAAGTACATAAAAATATAACCAAAGTGCTGACACGGAAGGACACCGGCGACGGGTCGAGTAGGACAGCTCCCCGTACTTAGTATAGTCGATCTAAATATATAAATTTCACAAAATTGTGTCCAAACTCCCCACAGCGATTACTTACACTTATGGTACATTAAATCACTGTATCACAAGTTGTTTAACCAGATATCTATGAATTTAAAACTCCTCTTGTAATAAAGCTCAAATAAGAAACACGTATGCAAATAATCCTAATGTGATATTTTCTTTATTTTTGTCTTCAGGTGTCTTACAATTTTTGATGCATAAATCTGACTCCATGAAGTCACATTTCTTGTAAATTAAGCAGAAACTGAAGTACAAGGTATATTTCTAAATTGTAAGGCTAACTAAAAAAATACTGTTTATATACATGGAAGGGACAATTTAGGTCTGTTTTGAATATGTAATAAAATAACATAACTTCTCCCACAGAAATAGTTACATGGAATGAGAATTCCTTATGGAACCCTTATGCAAAGTTTCATTCTTGTTATACTTCAAAAGCATTGAACATAACAAAGTGGGGTTTATTCCAATGAATCATAGTTAAACAACTTGCGTAGATGAGCTATGTATACCTTTTGTGTCGCTCTTTGGTTTGCATATGTTTTTGTTTTAATAATGGTAAGAAGGAATATTTTGACCAATTTGTAACATGATTGTTGATTTGTCAAACAGAGGCACAGACTGAAACCCAGGCTAATCTTATGTTTGACATTCTTTTGTAATGTTCCAGTTCAAATGTAATACAGACTTTATATCAATGATAATACTTAAAGTAGAATTATGCGCATTTTCAACGAAAAATCAAATTGAAAAAGATGTGTGTGAAACGGGTGGAGGAAAATAAAGCTTTTAACCCAATATACCAAACTTTTCCTAAGTACCAGTACAAAATAATGACTTTCCTATAAACGCATGCTCTCATGTCCATAATATGGTGAAACGTCAATTTTGAAGACAATTCATTTTTAGCTAAAACCTGAAGCTCAGAGCCTTAAAGACTTAGTGAAATAAATAACATAGTGAAAAACAGCAATCTTTGACCAGTTAGGGACAAATTACTGTAAGGAAAAGGTATTTTTCAGATACAATATATCACTTGAAAACTGTGTCACATAGACACATGGGGACCTAGTGAATTCATGGAGACAAATATTCTGACCAATTTTCATTAAGAATGGACCATAAAACGTGGCCTCTTGAGTGTAAACAAGCATTTTCTTTGAATTGACCTAGTGACCTATTTTTTTACCCCACATGACCCAGCTTTGAACATGTCCAAAATGTCATGAAAACAAACATTCTGACAAAGTTTCAAGAAGATTGGAGCAAAAAAGTTGATTCTAGTGTATACAAGCTTTTACTTTGGTTTGATCTAGTGACCTAGTTATTGACCCCACATTGCCCAGATTTTAAATCATCCAAAACTTGATATTAATGAACATTCTAACCAAGCTTTATGAATATCGAATAAAAAATGTGCCGCCAGGATGTAAACAAGCTAATTCTTTGATTTGACCTGGTGACCAAGCTTCTGACCTTATAAAATCCAGATAAAAATTCTCACCAAGTTTCATGCACATCAAATGAAAAATGCAGCCCCTATTGCATGCACAAGGCTTTTCCTTGATTTTAAGAGGTGACCTAGTTTTTGATCTCAGATATTCCAGATTCGATCTTGGGCTAAAGATCATTAAGATCATCATATTGACAAAGTTTCACGAAGATAGGGTCATAAACGTAGCTTCTGGGGTTTTATCAAGCTATTCTTTTGGTTTGATCGGATGGCCTAGTTTTTGACCTAACATGACCAAGATTCAAACTTGACCTAGAAGTCATCAAGATAAACTTTCTGGCCAATTGTCATGAGTTTCAAACTTAAATTGTGGACTGTTATCAAGACTTTCCTAGTGACTTAGTTTTTGACCTTACATGAGCCAGTTTCCAATCTGTCCTAAAGACCATTAAAACAAACACTCTGACCAAGTTTCATAAAGATTTCGGAAAACTGTGGCCACTAGAGTGTTCACAAGCTTTTCTTTGATTTGACCGGGTGACCTAGTTCTTAACCGTATATAACCCAGATTTAAACCTGACCTAGAGGTTATCAAGACAAAAATTCTGACATATTCTCATGAGTTTCAAACTTAAATTGTGGTCTCCAGAATGTTAACAAGATTTTCCTTTGATCTGGCTTAGTGACCTAGTTTTTGACCCAACATGACAAAGTTTCAAACTTGATCTAGAGATCATCAAGACAAACATCCTGACCAAGCTTCATAAAGACTGAGTTACAACTGTGGCCTCTAGAGTGTTCACAAGCTTTTTCTTTAATTTGACCGGATGTCCTTGTTTTTTTTATCCCAGAATCACTTTCCATAGAGATCATCAAGACAAACATTCTGACAAAACTTTATAAAGACTGAGTTATAACTGTGGCCTCTAGAGTGTTCACAAGCTTTTCCTTTCATCTGGCCTAGTGACCTAGTTTTTTACTCCACATGACCCAGTATCGTTCTTGACCTACAGATCATCAAGACAAACTTTATGTAGTTTCATAAAGACTGAGTCACAACTGTGGCCTTTAGAGTTCTCACAAGCTTTTCCTTTGGTTTGACCAGGTGACCAAGTTTTTGACCTTATATAACACAGATTTAAATCTTGCCTAGTGGTCATCGAGATAAACTTTCTGACCAATTCGCAAACTTAAATTGTGGTCTCTTAGAGTGCTAACAAGATTTTCCTTTGATCTGGCCTATAGACCTAGTTTTTGACCGCATAAAATCCAGTTTCAAATTTGACCAAGAAACTATCAAGGCAAACATACTGACCAAATTTCATAAAGATTGGATCACAACTGAGGTCTCTATAGTGTTCACAAGGCAAGTGAGGACGGACAACGGACGCAGACGGACGCTGGACAATGACCAGTCACCATACCTCACCTTGAGAACGTAGTGCTCAGGAGTCAGTTTTGTCGCGTCACATCCCGTCCCGAAACCTATATCTCAGTTATTACTGAATGGATTTAATTTAAACTTAAATTAGATGTTCCACCTTATCGCCTACATCATGTGACACAAGGTGCACAACTCTGACACCAATTTTTTATGAATTATGCCCCCTTCTACTTAGAATTTAAGGTAAATTTTGATGCATTTTCACTATATCTCAGTTATTACTAAATGGATTTGATTCAAACTTAAAATAGATGTTCTCCACCTTATCATCCACATCATGTGACACAAGGTGCATAACTCTTATACCAATTTTTCATGAATTATGCCCCATTTTACTTAGAAGTTAAGGTTAATTTTGATGCATTTCACTATATCTCAGTTACTGCTAAATGGATTTAATTCAGACTTAGATGTTCCAACTTATTACCCACATCATGTGACACAAGGTGCATAACTCTGACACCAATTTTTCACGAATTATGCCGCCTTTTACTTAGAATGTAAGGTTAATTTTGATGCATTTTCACTATATCTCAAATATTACGAAATCCATTTGTTTCAAACTTGAAGTAGTTGTTTCACATCATCATCTTCATCATATGACACAAGGTCCATAACTCTTGCACCAATATTTCCTAAATTATGCCCCCCCCCCTTTTGCTGAGAATTATACTTATATAATGTAGCTCATGAACGGCTTGACAGATTTAGATAAATTTTGGTACACAAGTGTAACATCATAAAATACAGGTCAAGTTCGATTTAAATTGCACATTCTTGTGGCCATGTCTTTCTTATGGTTGCCATTCTTCTGTCACAAGACCGTATTTTGGGGGTATTTGTCACTCCTGTGACAGTTCTAGTATAAACATGCTGTCGTCTAAATTATCGTGCTGGAGTAGTAATCCGATTATTTTAATAAACAAATTTTCACTTTGAACAAATTCAGTCTGACAAAAACAAAATTACAGTTAGGTTTGAGACATTTCATACCTATCACCAGAACGAAAATTTGCTTAAAATTATCACAAGGCTACCTGTTATTTGTAGTTCTTCATAAAATTGATAAGATATAGAAGACTTTATGTCAACTCAATGTTTCCACTTGATGTGAATTTAAATGGCAAAGGTAATAAACCAATGTAAAACTTACACTGCCTAATATCAATTGCCTAATTTCTTCGCTTGGATGACTGAATTTGATAAACGCATACTATAATTGGTAGCAATAGAAATTAAATGCCGACTTTTTATTCTGTTAGGAGGTGCACATTATTTGATATATATAGATACTATGAGTTGCATTATTTTATTTAAAGAAAATGTCAACAACTTACATAGTTATGATACTTTTATGTGTGTACTCTTATATTTTTGTGGTCTAAAATATGTTGATTAAAAATATGTGTAATATCACAAGATACGAGTGAAGGTCAATAAGTTCGTAGAACAAAGTATATATTGATACAAAACAAAACTCATTTTTTTCATCTTTGCACAGTATACGCAATTGTTATTTGAGTGATAACAGTCTTTCAGTCAACACCGACAATTTTCTCTCTTGCTTGAAAGTTGAATAACCTGACCCATAGGCAAAAATGGAAAATCAAAATTTGGAGTTTAGAGCTGTAATTAAGTTCCTCACTAAAGAGGGATCAAATGCCAAAGAAATCCATCGCCACATGGCTGATGTGTATGGTGATAGTAGCCCGCAGTATTCCACAGTGGCAAAGTGGTCAGCAGAATTTAAACGTGGACAAAGTTCTTTGGAGGATGACACACGGTCAGGTCGGCCTGCTGATGCCATCAGTAAGGAGATGGTTGATCGTGCTGAGGGTCTTGTAATGAATGGTCGTCGAATCAAAGCCGATGAACTTGCTAGAGAGTGTGGCATTTCCCATGGAAGTGTTTGCACTATAATTCATGAACATCTGGGGATGTCAAAGATTTCTGCAAGAGGGGTCCCCCGAAATTTGAACACGCTGGATCGTCAGCAAAGGATGGAATTAAGTCGAGAGCTTCTGAAAATTAACAATGCCAATCAAGAAGACTTTCACACTCGTCTCATAAAAGGAGATAAAACATGGATTTATTAAGAAATATCGTACTCAGCTATCAGCTGGCAAAGTAATGGCCACTGTATTTTGGTGCTCAAAAGGGGTGATATTAATAGATTATAAACCTGCTGGTAGTGCAACCACTGGGGCCTACTATGCAGATCTTATCAAACAGTTAAGGGCTGTTATTTAAAGAAAAAAGGGGGGAGCTAGCTGCCGGTGCACTGCTTCTGCATGACAATGCCCCTGTGCACAAGTCAAGACTTGCACAAGCGGCTGTTCAAGAGTGCAAGTTCGAACAATTGAATCACCCTCATAACAGTCCAGACCTGGCCCCAAGTGATTATTATCTGTTTCGTCGAGATGATGATGAACTGAAGGCTGCCACAGAGGCGTCGTTTGAGGACCAAACAGAGGACTTTTTTTTTAAAGGCATAGACTGCTTAAAAGAAAAGTGGGGCAATTGCGTTGAGGTAAAGGGGGATTATATTGAAAAATAATATTAAAACTATCAGCTCTATTATAAACCCCAAGTTCTACGAACTTATTGACCTCCCCTCGTTTATTTCAAGGAAAGGTGTGTTTGAATAGTGCGTGTCTTCTTAATTTCTAACAGCGATAGTTAAACATTCTTTTCTGTCAACCGCAATAGTTTTATGTATGCAGTTTTATATTTCGTGGTCTGTTAATCAATGACATATGAGAAATGTATAATACTTTCCCCGATACCATTTGTATCTAACCTTAGGAAGTCCTTCTATCATGTTTCACAACATACGAGTAAGTACTTTAGTTTTTGTTTTGTTTTTGATATACATTGCCGCTTTTGTTTTGTTTTGCCGCCGCCGCCGTCTTCTGTCATTTGTGTTGTTTTCTTTGTCGACCCCGTGTTTGCTATAAATCTATTTCCTCATGGGTAATGATCTAATATGTTGGCGAGCAACAGTGGAGTCATTTTATAATGGTCAGCAGTTGGTCCGTGTTCATGTGAAATATACAGTAAATCTTTCATATTTTCTTAAGGAAATTTTACCATTTTTTTTCTATTCTTTTTCATGTTGTTTCAACTTGCAAAGTTAGTAAGAACAGCAACTTTAAATACGCAATTTATAACTGGAATAATACTGTTCGTCAGCCCTTTTCACGGTTCATCAAACAAGCTTAATCAGTCAAACTGTAAGAATAATCAACAGTATGTATCGGTCGATAAACTAAATACCGGTGGTAACTCTTTATAGTACATAATGTATTTATTACTTTTGGCAGGTGACTTCGAGCTTAATCGCGGTCCTGTGATTAATCATGAAAACTGTTTATCTATACTTCGCCAAAATACTCGCAGTTTTAAAAAATAAAATTTTACTTTATTAAATATCAATATTTAGATATAGATATTTTGTGTTTTACAGAAAGAAGTTGGACGCAAGTATACAAGATAGTACAATACAACTACCGGGTTTTGATTACATGTTCAGAAAGGATATTACATGTCATTCTACGGGTTTTCCAGTTTATATTTCTGCTTTGTATAGACATATTAATTTAGACAAGAGCCATGTTAGACATGGCCAATCCCCCCACCGGGCATATTATAATTGAAGGCTAAAGTTCCTGGCAAGTTAGTGTCTGAAAGTACTAATTTTGGGGAAAACTTTGAAGAACCGTTTAGTTGTGGTCCGCATCAGGGGTTTTAAAGATGTGGAAGAAAGAATAAGTCAGTGGTGAGGTGGTTTACTGCTAAATTTTATTAATTTTCATGAACAGTATAGCTATGATGTTTTTCTATATGGCTACTGTAAACAGAAGGAATGGAAAGCTAACAGGGAACAAGAGTGCCAGAATGTCACAATATACGCCCGTCACAGCAAATTTCTTTACTCTAGCAGCTGTATTTGCAAATGGAATTTTAATTTTGTGGTTGTTTAGTAATCATTGTAAGTCTTTTGTTTTTCTAAGTCCACAAAAAAACTCCTTACCAGGTAGAGATATCTTAAAATACACCTAAAATTGGAAAGTTACATCGATGTTGTACCACAGAAAAGTGGTCTTGTTTTTTCCCTACGGTCAATTATAAAAATGTTACAATATAAGTTATTAATAGTAACAACTGAGGGAAGTTAATCTTAAAAAAAAAAAAATGAAAAAAAAAAAAAAAAAATTGTAAGTCCACACAAAAATCTTTACCAGGTAGAGATTGGTCAAAATACACCTCAAAATTGGATGTAGCATGCATATTGTACTACAGAAAAGTGGTCTCGATTTTTCCCTACGACTAGTAATGAAAAAGTTACAATAAAAGCTATTTAAAGTAACAACAAAGGAAGTAATTCTAAAGAAGGGAACTGCGCATGACACTTCGACTCATGATGGTGTATAATTGTGCCAAGTTACATCAAAATCCCTCCATGCATGAAGAAGAAATGCTTCGGACAGTCATTCTTGTATCTGACCTTTGGCCTCTAAGTGTGACCTTGACCTTAGACCTAGGGACCAGGATCTTGCGCATGACATTCTGTCTCGTGGTTGTGAACATTTGTGCCAAGTTATATCAAAATCCCTCCATGCATGAAAAAGATATGCTCCGGACAAACTTTTTTAAGAAAATATGATAAAGGGAAATAACTCAAAAAATAGGCAAGGTAGAGTTATTGTTCTTGCATACTGCACTTCCGCCCAATGTGTTCTATCAGTGTATGCAGTTTGAAGAAAATCCTTCCAGTACTTTTGGAGTTATGCTCCGGACAAAATTAAAAAAAAAATAAGATAAAGGGGAATAACTCAAAAAATAGGCAAGGTAGAGTTATTGTTCTTGCACACTGCACTTCCTCCTAATGTGTTCTATCAGTGTATGAAGTTTGAAGAAAATCCATCCAGTACTTTTGGAGTTATGCTCCGGACAATGATCGTTGCGGACGGACGCACGCACGCACGCACGGACGGAGAGCATTTCTAATATCCCCTTCGCCTTTGGCGGGGGTATAAAAAATATACTTCCCGAATCACTTTGGGTATAAGTTTAAGATAAAAATCATTCATATCTTCTATGTACAATTTATAGACCACCTCATTACACGGTCGAATTTTAGGACAAACTGAATAGATTTTTAGAGATAGCCTTACAATCACAGCAGAACGTAATAATGACAGGCGATCAAATGAAGACCAGCTTAACATACCGTACCACAAGTTTCGTGATAAAATGATATTAAGCAAAATGACCAGTTTTATAAATTCTCCCACTCGGATTACATCTAACTCTAGAACATTACTTGATCCTTTAGCTGTTACAAATATTATTCATGTTTTTGTTCAGGGATATTGGAAACGCCGAAAGAAGTCAGCGATCATTTTGGAACATATATATTCCTTAAAATAAATTTCGATTATAACAAACCGTATAAAAGAAGAGTTTGGAACTATTAGAAAGCTGATTTTATCAAATATCAAATTAAATGACTTAATTCGAAACACAGATTGGTCAGATATAAATAATGGAAGTATAGACAATGCGTGTGATTTCTTTACTACTGAATTTCTAGAACTCGCAAAATAATGTATTCCTACGAATATGGCGTTGTTTAGACCAACAGAAAAAACCCTGGTCTAATTCTGGAATTTGCAGAGCATCGCGTCAAAGAGATAGGCAGTTTCGTAAAGCACTGAACACTAACAAAATATCAGACTATAAAAACATAAAAACATATATAAACAATTAAGAAATGGCGGAAATAACATGAAAATACATGCAAGAGAATTTTCTATAATACACTTGAATTTTCATTTAATGACTTAAATACTTCTACTCCGCGTAAATACTGGCAAACAGTTAGAATGCTTGTTAAGGATAACTCTTCGAATAACGAGAGTATACCACCTCTTAAAAGCAAAAATAATAGCTATTCATTTTCCGATGTTGATAAAGCAAATGCTCTTAACGACATTTTCCAGTCTATTTCAAATGTTGATGAAACAAACACTGAACTACCTGTTTTTTTTACAAAGAACACTGACTAGTCTTGAAAAATTTATCATACAAGAACAATAAATTAAAAACATTCTAGTAAAATTATTTGTTAACAAAGCATCCGCTCCTGAAGAAATTAGTCATAAAATGTTAAAAAAAACTTAATTTTTTATTTTCTTTATAATCGCTAAATGTCCGATATTAAATATGTCCGTCTAGTTAAGACTAAAATGTCACTACTGATTTATGAGACATGAAAACAGAGATTTGAGTATATATATGCAAATGTTGAACCAGTACGAATGTGTAGTACAATTCGGGCTCGTATATAAAGCAGCATCGAAACTAATCTTATTGGGTTAGTGGACTTGCTGTGGCATATGCATGTTCGTTTGTACTGCTAGGCGCTTTGCCGTAATTGGTCTGGTATATTGTGGTGGTGATTTAGTTCGTATAAATTCTCTCTACTATATAATAATTTATAATGCGAACTTGTATCCTAGCGGATCTCACGTATGGGAAAGTCAACTGTTCTGAATATAGTTATATCCCTTAATGCAAATTATCTCTATATATATTCAACGTATCCACGGGATCCAGTTTACTTTCAGAGAGAGGAAAATATAGCTTCTCTGGTCCCAATCAGTTAAAAAGACTAAAATGTCACTACTGATTTATGAGACATGAAAACAGAGATTTGAGTATATATATGCAAATGTTGAACCAGTACGAATGTGTAGTACAATTCGGGCTCGTATATAAAGCAGCATCGAAACTAATCTTATTGGGTTAGTGGACTTGCTGTGGCATATGCATGTTCGTTTGTACTGCTAGGCGCTTTGCCGTAATTGGTCTGGTATATTGTGGTGGTGATTTAGTTCGTATAAATTCTCTCTACTATATATATATATATATATATATATATATTAAACTAGAATGTGTCTGTAGGACACAGGGTGTGCCCCCACTGGTACATTTGTCACAAATAAGGGAAAATAATTCAAATGTTTGCAGTCTTAATGGGGTATAGCCTAAAAAAGTATGAAAAGGATTCATTAATTTATACCATACACTTTTTGAGCTATGAGCATCATAAACAAACAAGAGGGCCAAGATGGCCCTAGGTCGCTCACCTGAGAAACATACCATAACAGTGTAAACATGTTTGACACAGTGATTTCATGTAAACAAATATTCTGACCAATTTTCATTACGATTGCATCAAAAATGTGGTCTCATAAGTGTAACCAAGCATTTTCTTCAATTTGACCTAGTAACCTAGTTTTTGAGCTAAGATGACCTACATTCGAATCTGACCTAGATTTGATCAAGGCAATCATTCTGACTAAATTTCATCAACCTCAATTGAAAATTACAGCCTCTATCGCATACAAAACATTTTTCTTTGATATATCCTAGCGACCTAGTTTTTGAACCCAGATGACCCATATTCGAATCTGACCTTAATTTCATCAAGGCTAGCATTCTGACCATATTTCATGAAGATCAATTGAAAAATACAGTCTCTATTGCATACACAAGGTGTTTCTTTGATTTGACCTAGTGACCTAGTTTTTGACCACAGATGACCCATATTCTAACTTGACCTAGATTACGTCAAGGCAATCATTCTGACTAAATTTTATGAATATCCAGTGTAAAATGCAGCCCCTATTGCGTACACAAGGTTTTTCTTTAATTTGACCGGGTGACCTAGTTTTTACCCTAGATGACCCATATTCAAATTCTACTTAGATTTCATATAGACAAACACTGTGATTAAATTTCATGAAAATCCGGTGTAAAACGCAGCCCCTGTTGCATACACAAGGTTTTTATTTGATTTGACCTAGTGACCTAGTTTTTGATCCCGGATGACCCATATTCAAACTTGACCTAGATTTTATCAAAGCAATCATTCTGACCAAAATTCATGAAGATCAGTTGAAAAATACAGCCTCTATCGCATACACAAAGTTTTTCTTTGATTTTACCTAGTGACCTACTTTTTAACCCCAGATAACCCATTTTCAAACTCGGCCTATATTTCATAAAGGTAATCACTCTGGCCAAAACTCATGAAGATAACTTGAAAAATTTAGCCTCTATCGCATACACAAGGTTTTTCCCTGATTTGACCTAGTGACCTAGTTTTTGACCCCGGGTGATCTATTTTCAAACTTGACCTAGATTTCATCAAGGTAATCATTCTGACAAAATTTCATGAAGATCAATTGAAAATACAGCCTCTATCGCATACACAAGGTTTTTCTTTGATTTGACCTAGTTACCTAGTTTTTGACCCCAGATGACCCATTTTCGAACTCGGCCTAGAATTCATCAAGGTAATAATTCTGACCAAAATTCATGAAGATCAGTTGAAAAATACAGCCTCTATCACATACACAAGCTAAATGTTGACGGACGACAGACAGACGACAGACGGACGACAGACAGACGACAGACGACGGACTCCGGACATCGAGCGATCAGAAAAACTCACCTGAGCATTGCTCAGATGAGCTAAAAATCCACTATTTTAGCTATTTCAAGGGCCATAACTCTGAAATTAACACTAAAATTCTCAAGATGAATGTCAAGTGTGCAAGGTCACATTATGATAAAGACTCAAGCAAGGTTTCATGAATTTACATTAAATACTTTCTGAGTGAGGCACATAATTAGGTGAAAATGTGCATTTTTTTTTTACTATTTCAGGGGCCTTACCTCTGGAAATAGGGGGCGGACCCAGATAACAAATAGTAGGTGCACAAGTTCATATCATGATGAAGACTCATGCAAGGTTTCACCAATATATATCAAATACGTTTTGAGCTAGGCGTGTCACAAGGTGAAAATGTGCATTTTTGACTATTTCAGGGGCCATAACTCTAGAAATAGGGCGGGGGGGGGGGGGGAGAACCCAGATTAAGAATAGTGTACGAGTCGCCAAATGTTACTGAGACTGACAATTTTTAGAAAGATAATTAAATGGCTCCAGACCCCTCCCCCCACCACCAGGATTACCTTGGACCTACGCTAAAGCAAATGTAAAAAAATGAGATTGTTTCTTAAAATAAATTAGACTAGAGTTATTTATATGTCAACATTTTGTTGTTGTTGTTATTTATTATGTAAAGCTGATTTCATAGCGATAGGTTCGAATATTATATTTTGCCATTATACATTCGCTTTTTTTACAATCTAAATTGTCAATTATTCTCTAATACCTTTGACTAATTATATACATACAGGGAAAAGTGACCACAACCTCTGGCGGACATGTTTTTTGACAAATCAAAATGATATGAAAAATCTCGGTAGAGGGTTACACGAGGAGAGTTTGTGTAAAATCATTTTAAAATCGGGCCAGCAGTTTCACACAAGAAGCTTTTTAAAGTTTAAATTATATACATATACAGAGAAAGTGACCACACCCTCTGGCGGCCATGTTTTTTCACTAATCATTATAATTTGTGCCGAAATTGTGACCACTAGAGTGTTAACAAACTTTTCTTTTGATCTGACCTCGTGACCTAGTTTTTGACCCCACCTGACCCAGAGTATAACTTGACCTAAAGATCCTAAAGATTAACATTCTGACCGAATTTCAGGAAGATATGATCATAAATGAGGCCTCTACAGTGTTAACTAGCTTTTTCCTTCATTTGACCTGGTGACCTAGTTTTTGACCCAACATGACCCAGATTCGTAGTTGACCTATAGATCATCAAGATTAACTTTCTGACTAATATTCATGAAGATACAGTCATAAATGTAGCCTCTAGAATGTTAACAAGTTTTAGTTTTGATTTTTTAACCTGGTGACCTAGTTTTTAACCAAACTTGACTCAGACTTGATCTTAGCCTAAAGGTCATCAAGATTACCATTCTGACCAAGTTTCATGAAGATACAGTTATAAAAGTGGCCTCTACAGTGTTAACAATCTATTTCTTTGATTTGACCTGGTGACCTAGTTTTTGACCCTAGATAACCCAATATCAAACTCATCCAAGACTTTATTAAGGGTAACATTCTGACAAAGTTTCATTAAGAGTGCGCCAGAATTTTGACATCTAGAGTGTTAACAAGCTTTTCCTTTGATCTGACCTGGTAACCTAGTTTTTGACTCCAGATGACTCAATATCAAACTAGTCCAAGATTATGTTTAGGATAATATTCTGACCAAGTTTCATTGAGATTGGCCCAAAAATTGTGACATCAAGAGTGTTAACAGGCTTTTCCTTTGATTTGACCTGGAAACGTAGTTTTTGATACCAGATGACCCAATATCAAATTTGTCCAAGATTTGATTGAGGGTAAGATTCTGACCAAGTTTCATTAAGATTGGGCTAAAATTGTGACCTATAGAGTGTCAACAAACAAATTGTTGACGACGGACGACGGACACAGGGCATCACAAAAGCTTACCTTGAGCACTTCGCTTAGGTGAACTAACAAGAGGGCCATGAAGGCCCTGTATCGCTCACCTGACCTATTGACCTGAAGATCATCAAGATAGTTTCATTAAGATATGGTCATAAATGTGGCCTCTAAACTGTCTAACTTTTCCTTTGATTTGTCCCGGTGACCTAGTTTTTGACCCCACATGATCTAGATTTAAACTTGACCTAAAGATCATCAAGTTTAATATTCGGACTAAGTTTCATGAAGATACAATCACAAATGTGGCCTCTAGAGTGTTAACAAGCTTTTCCTTTGATTTGACGCGGTGACCTAGTTTTTGACCCAACCTGATCCAGATTTGAAATTGACCTATAGATCATCAAGATTAACATTCAGACCAAGTTTCATTAAGATGCGATCTTAAATGTGGCCTCTAGAGTGTTAACTAGCTTTTCTTTTGATTTGACCTGGTTACCTAGTTTTGACCCTACATGACCCAGATTCAAACTGAACTTTGAAATCATTATGGTTAACATTTAACCAAGTTCATGAAGATACAGTCATAAATATGGCCTCTACAATGTTAACATGCTTTTCCTTTGATTTGACCTAGTAACCTAGTTTTTGACCCCAGATGACCCAATAATAAACTAATCCAAAACTTTATTGAAGGTAACATTCTGACCAAGGTTCATTAAGATTGGACCAAAATTGTGACCTCTAGAGTGTTAAAAAGCTTTTCCTTTGATTTGACCTGGTGACCTAGTTTTTAACCCCAGATGACTCAATATCAAACCTGTCCAAGATTTTATTGAGGGTAACATTCTGACCAAGTTTCATCAAGATTGGGTTATAATTGTGACCTCTTGAATGTTAACAAGCTTTTCCTTTGATTTGACCCGGTGACTTTGGTTTTGACCCCAGATGACCCAATATCAAAATCCTCTAAGACTTTATTGAGTGTAACATTCTGACCAAGTTTCATTAAGACTGGACCAAAATTGTGACTTCTAGAGTGTTAACAAGCTTTTCCTTTGATTTGACCTGGTGACCTAGTTTTTGACCACAGATAACCCAATATCAAACTCGTCCAAGATTTTATTGAGGGTAACATTCTGACCAAGTTTCATTAAGATTAGGCCAAAATGTGACCTCTAGAGTGTTAACAGTCAAATTGTTGACGGACGGACGACGGACACAGGGCGACGACGAACACAGGGCGATCACAAAAGCTCACCTTGAGGATGGGGAGGGGTGTGACCAGAGGGGTGTGACCAAGGCAAGGTGGCGACCAGGTGTGGGTACACAACTTCACATGTTTATAATAAATGTTCATGGAAAAGAATGAAAAAAGTTTAATGCAATTCTTCCAATTGGGTCGTTTGTTATGTACAAATCTGTGGTTTTTTAAACAATTAAAGGGCAATAACTGTATGGAAAATTGACCAATAAAAGAAGAAAATGACGGGCATCATCAAAGTATGTTAGTTCAGTTTTAGTTAAAAAGAATCGAGTTGAGCAACTTCTGCTTTTAAAATACTCCCAGCCTGAATATTTCAAGCAAACAGTAACTTTTGTAGCTAAGATGATCGTCCACTTCTTATTGTGTTAAACGCCATAATTTCAGCTGCAACGGTTTTGCATCAGGAGTTAGTTATAGGACATTTTTCATTCTTTTCCATGAACATTTATTATAAACATGTGAAGTTGTGTACCCACACCTGGTCGCCACCTTGCCTGTAAAGGGCATCATCAAAGTATGTTAGTTCATACTTATTTCAAGTTTCATGAAATTCTACAAACTTGTTACTGAGAAATGGCTGCGGACGTGTATTTTTCATTAAATCAAGAGCAATAACTCTAAGGGAAATTGACCAATAAAAAGAAAAAAACAAAAACAAAAAAACTTGACGGGCATCATTGCAGTATGTTGGCTCATGTTTATTTCAATTTGATGAAATTCTACCTGCTAGTTACTGAGAAATAGCTGCGGACGGACATTTTTGTGCATTTTTCATTAAATCAAGGGCAATAACTCCAAGGGAAATTGACCAATCGAAAAAAAATTGAAGGGCATCATCGCAGTATCTTGGTTCATGTCTGTTTCAAGTTTGATGAAATTCTACCTGCTAGTTACTGAGAAATGGCTGCGGATGGACATTTTTCATTAAATCAAGGGCAATAACTTTAAGGGAAATTGACCAATCAAAAAAAAAACTTGACGGGCATCAATGCAGTATGTTGGTTCATGTTTATTTCAAGTTTCATGAAGTTCTACCAAGTAGTTACTGAGAAATGGCTGCGGACGGACGGACTGACGGACGGACGGACAACGCCATTTCAATACCCCCATCCCGATTTCATCGGCGGGGGATAACAAGCAAAATGATAGCTGACTCTGTTTGATTGAGTCTGTCCATGACAGGTGAAAGAAAACAAAAAAATATAAGAAAACTTTTAAAGAGTGGAAATAAAGCTTCTGTTATTCAAGCCTATATATGTGACACTTTAAAGAATACCATTTGACTGAAATTTAAGTTAATCAAAATGAAAATACAAATTAGTAAGCTACTTGGAGTTATCTGTCAGTAGTAAACATTTTCTTCTTTTTCTTGAGAAAAGTAGGGCCAATCAAAATGTTGCGAATTTAATCTTGGTGACGATTGTACTAGCGAGAATACATCTGAAGTATTTTTTGATAACTCAGATGTTGTGAGGAAGTTGCATGCTAGATTATATTGGGTTCAATTAATTGACGCTTGATAACATATAACCATAAAAGTGTTAAATTGGTATTGTAGCTGTATCAGACAGTTAACTTGTAAACAACCAGCATCTGTTAAATCGAGTGTTCTTAATTTAAATTCATTACAAAAATAAAACAATTTGTGTATGCCAATAACATTCTTTTAAAATGTAGAAAAAGTTCATTATTTGGACCAAGATGAATGAAATATGATTACAAAAGAGGACCAATGGCGTTGAATTTGGGAGAATAAAAGTGAAGTACCAATGTAAAACTGTGATGCTCAGATAGAGTCATTTTTAATCAGAAATGACAATATTTATACATATAAGCATGTGTAGTAAAACTTTTCCTTATCTCAGGAATTTCATAAATTACTAAGACACCTTTTAGATGTGGTTGCTTACCATTTCTTGATATCACAAGTGGTCAAGGAATGGAAGGCACTTTAGTTTTGTTCTGCGGCATTCTTTTGTATATTCAACTCTAGTCTCATCAGATAGTCGGCATTTCATGAAATAGTTAAATCAAACTGGTAAAAACAATATAGAAAGTAGATTTGAGGATTAATTCCCCAACAAGCTTACTAAGGTCTAATAATGTTATTGCCATCTCTACGATTGGCAAGCGATTAAGCTTGCTTTGTTGAACAATTACATTTGTTTACATGTATTTAATTAAGAGGTAGCGCACAAAAATGCAACTTTTCTTCAAAAACTGTTATAATAAGGCCTTGTTAAGGACTCATTCATTGGGTGATTGTAATACTTAAGGTATTAGGCCCCTAATAGTAATGTTTAAAAAATGGCATTTGCTTGGTATATTCTTACAGTTGACCGTGCTTCGCACTTTGTTGCAAATTTTTAAAAACTTTTATCGTGCCGTTTTTTTTTTATAAATTTTGTGTAATTTATGGTATTTCCTCAAGCTCAAATAGAGACAAATTTCAAAGTGGCGGCCTTTATCCAAAACGTTTGCAGAGAATTCATTTTACCATTAATTTTTATGAAAGAAACATCAAACTATTGGTAAACAATTATAAAACTTAAAATAAAACTGTCAATATCATTTTTTTCTAGTGTGCCTCAAGTAAACGGATTTAATGAGACAGAATTCTAACTCCAACATTGAAAAATTAAGGTAATATCCTGCGGGTCTGCTTTAAATTTTGCTCACTTCATTCAAAAATAACCTTGGGGCAGAAGTAAAACCTACCTACATTTTTCCACAATATGTAATCTAAAGAATGAAGGCAAAATAGAGAACTTTTACCGCATGTAACTCAGTATTTTTAAAGATGTCTAACTCTACCCCTTCTGTTTTAGAGGTGAATTCACTTTGAACAGCAATAAATCGCTTATCAAATGAATTTTTTTCCACTTTTGTACAATATATCAATAACAAGTCTTGAAAGAAGTAAAAACTTACTAGAAAAAAGGAAAATAAGGAAAAAAAATTTTGGTCCCAGTGGGGCTTGAACCTATGTCCCCCTAAAAAATGCAGTCAAAGTAGGTTTATAGTAGGAATTGAATACTCTTCCAAAAGGAGGTACTCTATTATGGGTCTAATACCTTAAGTTCCCTTTTTGCAACTGTTAATACTCAGTTGTCTGAAGATATTGGATTAAATAAGACTGAACTCATCAGATGACACATATCAATGTTTCTGTGTGTGAAAAATATATCATTTTGTAGTTACATTACAAAGTCATGTGTTTATTCACATTTTGACTGATACGTTTTATAGCACAATAATGGATTTCTAATTCAATGAGATGTCTGGGACTATAATAGTTACAGTTAGAATGAAAGAGTTATCAAACGCAGCGGGGCGTGTGAGGGAAAGGGATGAGATGGAATTCATTATATTTAGATGCACACATGTTACACCAACAAGTTCGTATGCTGAAATTTGGCTATTAACAATGTAAAGCTAATGCTAATTCATGTTGTCTTCTACAACAGTATCCCAGTTTATGACACTGTCATATTTTATTTGTAGCGGTTTCGTGTATTTAGATTTTGGAAAAGCTGTACTCTTACATGTAAAGAGTGTTCTAGTTACAATGATGTTTAAATGAAACGAAAATCAGATAACAACTCTAATTTCATCACCATTATCCATATCTGTGTTTTCTTACACTATGATAGGTATTCATTGCAGCAGGGACTTTTTCTACATCCTGTCAATCACGATTTATAAATACAATGTCTTTGAATAATTGATAATATGTTTAAGACGAATGTCTTAAGTATGTATTTGAAAAAATATACTATTTCTTTTAAAGAATGCCTACAGTTTAGCATTTAAAAATTAGATGTATAAAAAAACGATTTTCTACCTATAATTTCATTTGAAAAATCATGTTTTTCATGTATTTAAAATCAATTCTTGATTGAAACATTAAAGAAACCTTATAAATACAATCGTTTACTATTTCGAAATATAAATTTCTATTTATTAATTAGAAAAACAGGTTTATTTGAAGGCTAGATTGAATATATAAGGGTATACTAACTGAAATATAGCTGCCATTTTGAAATTCAAGATGGATGCCACAATTATGGCCAAAAAAATGTTACCAATGGAATTCTTAAAAAGTATCACATAAGCTTTCATAAAAACATAACTTTTCAAAATATAGGAAAAAAAAATCACAGGAATACAATGCGCCACAGACTATACTGTAGACGAGGGCATAGTATTACCAGCTATGTTAATGAGTAATGGTCGAGTTATAGAGGGACAGACTGATATGTTAAATATGCCCAATGAACCTTTCACCAATATATCAAATATTATCAAGAAAGCAGCTTTTGTAGAATCATATTTCTCAAAACTTAAACCCATACATATTTTGTAATTGAATCTATAACACATTTCGAAGTTAAAGATATATATTGATAAATCATATGTGAATAAATCCACAGGATTGGACAGAATCGGTCCAAATATATTGCGCCACTGTGGTGATCATATTACAACGTCGATTACTTTAATAATAAATACAAGCATTGTAAATGGTTTATTTCCGGATGCTCTCAAAGAGGCTGACGTTCTCCTAATATTCAAAGTTGTTGATAAAGAAGACCCAAGTAACTACAGGCCAATATCTGTTTTGCAAACAGTTTCAAAAATATTTGAGCGACATATAGCTAATCAGAGCCATTCCTTCTTTAAGAAAACTAACATCAGTCACAAACCTCAAGCAGGATTCAAACAGTATAATCCATGCCATACAGCACTAACTAGACTAACAGAAGCATGGCTTTCAAATATAGATTCTGGTAAATATGTCGGAACTGTATTTTTAGATCTACGAAAAGCATTTGATCTTGTTGATCATAACATTTTATCACATAAATCGAAACTGTATCATTTCTTCAGATACAAGTGTTGTATTTTTCAAATCATATCTATCAACCAGAACCCAAATGATGAAAGTGGGAAGCATTAAATCTAAATGTATGCTTGTAACCTCTGTGGTTCCTCAAGGTTCTATTCTTGGCCCTCTTTTATTTTTATTATATATCAATGATATCGCTTTAGTTTCAAAGAGTGGCAATATAGACATCTGTGTATAAATAAAATTATGATATAGATACTATAGATACAGTGCAAACTAAAACAATATGTCACTTGATCCAAACAAAACGAAATACATGATTTTGTGTACTAAACAAAAATTAATAATTGTAAAGAACTATTTTTTTTAGTATTTCCAAGCAAGTCTTAGAAAATGTCAAGGTGCAAAAATTATTAGGTGTTTATAAAGACAACACACTATCGTGGAATGTTCAAACTGAAACATTTTGCACTAAACTCAACTCAAAAATAGCATTATTGAAACGTATATGGCACTATTTGACAGATGAAATGAAAAAGATATTCTATAATACATATATAATGTCAGTAGCTGATTATTGTTGTACTGTATCGTGTCAAGGAAATAAGGATTCTGTAAAGAAAAAATGAAAATTCTAGATAGAGCTGCAACAATAATTTTGAACTAGAGTTGTCACATGAGTGACGAATTATACCCCCACAATATAGCCTTGTCACAGAACTAAGCCAATTTTAAAGCCGAATTTGCTTGACCTTTGACCTACTGACCTCAAAATCAATACAGGTCATCTGCTGGTCATGACCAACCTCCCTATGAAGTTTCATGATCCCCGGCCCAAGCGTTCTCATGTTATTGTCCGGAAAAGGTTTAAATGTTCTGGGTCACTCTGATCTTTGACCTTTAGAACTCAAAATTAATAAGGGTCATCTGCTGGTCATGACCAACCTCACTATGAAGTTTCGTGATCCTAGTCCAAGGTATTCTGAAGTTATTGTCCGAAAACCATTTTAAATGTTCCTGTTCACTGTGACCTTGACCTGTGACCTACTGACCTCAAAATCATAAGTGGTCATCAGCTTGTCATAGTCAAACTCCCTATCAATTTTCATGATCCTAGGCCAAAGCGTTCTCAAGTTATCATCCGGAAACTGTTTAACTGTCGTGTTATTGTGACCTTGACCTTTGACCTACTAACTTCAAAGTCGAACTTGACTTGTATTTTATTATGTAACATCCGTATACAAAAAATTATAATCCTAGACCCAAGAGTTCTCAAGTTATCAACCAGAAACCATATAACTGTTCCGAGTCACTGTGACCTTGACCTTTGACCTACTAATCTCAAAGTCGAACTTGACCTGTATTTCATAATCCTACATCTGTGTACAGAATTTTATGATCCTAGGCCCAAGCGTTCTCCAGTTATCATCCGGAAACTGTTTTACTGTTCAGGTTCACTGTGACCTTGACCTTTGATCTACTGACCCCAAGGTCGAGCTTGACCTGTATTTTATCATGTTACACCTGTGTACAAAAAAATATGATCCTAGACCAAGCGTTCTTAAGTTCTCACCCGTAAACCGTTTAACTGTTCTGAGTCACTGTGACCTTGACCTTTGACCTACTGACCCCAATGTCGAAATTTACCTGTATTTTCTGATGTTACACCCTTGTAGCAAAGATTATTTAAATCGGTCAAGCCTTTCACGAGTTATCGTCCGGAAACCATGAAAACCAACGGACCGACAGACTGACCAACCGACCGACCGTCAAGCTCACTCCTATATACCCCACCCAAACTTCGTTTTGTGGGGGTATAATAAAACGTTCCAAGCAAGAACAAATGATTATGCTAAAAGAACTTTGGTGGATGCCATTTAATGAGAGCTGTAACTTCCACATGGGCTGTCTTATTTACAAAGCTTACTTGATATGTCTCTGAAATTTTAACCTTTCCAGCAATGAAACATACTTACGAACAAATTATAGTAAAAAACTTCTGTTACAATGGTGCAAATGTTTGGAAATTCAATACCAAATGAAATTCGCTTGACATGTTCTCTAATATCTTTTACAAAGAAATATAAAAAGTATATCTTGCAGCTGACTGCCTAAAGAATCTCTTTGTTTACATCAGCTGAATTATAACTATGCCATTATAATATATTTGAATATTATAACTAATTGATTGCCTAAATGGAAATTGTATAAATGGATACTTAAAGGCAATATCTATTATAAGTGGTATTTGCTTAAGAATGAATATGATATTAATAAGGATAAATGTGATATTGATTAGGTTATGTGATAGTGTAAATTGCATTTGGTTGTTGTTGTTTTTCAGAAGGCCAAATTTAAAATTAAGATGTATCATTTGTACTTCGTACTGATCTATATCTTCATGTGCTACCTTCTATAAATAAAGAAGTTAGTATCATTATCATTATTATTATTATTATTATTATTATTATTATTCAATAGCCATCTTTCACTAAAATATTTTATCGTTTAGATATGTTCTTCAAATGTTTAAAATCCTAATCATTGTATTTACCTTTACTTAATATAAAGTTGGCATATAGAGCTACATTGATGATTAAACGTTGTGCAGTAATTTTACAGTTGATCGTTAAAATGGCCATTTTTTGTTATAGTACTAATGTTTGCTGTGTTTATCTATACATGTAGACAGTCTGTACTTTACTAAATGCATAGTAATGTTAATACACATCAATTAAATCATTTTATGTTTACATAAACTATCTTATATACCTTTCAAATTGTTTTCACTGGTGATGGTTCTGATGATAATGTGACTGCTTCTGCTGGTAATGATGATGTTGACAATCATTTTCTTGAAATGGCTGTTTTCTTTATTTTTGATGTGGTGTTGGTGGTCATGATGATAATCCTACTGCTGCAGATGATGATGCTGATAATTGTTTTGTTGAAAATGTTTTACTATGATGATGATGATGATGATGATGCCTTTATTTTTGTTGTCACTGATGGTGATGATGGTAGTGATGATGAAAATGATGTTTTGATGATGGTAAAATCTTTAACATCATATTGATTATAATCACCATCCTCGACTTGGAAGCCACTTTGATATAAAAGTATAATGAAAATCATAGTGATTGTCATACATTATTGTCATCAGCCTAATTGGCAACAAGGATAACAACAAGAACAACAACAACAAGACATTACATTCATTATCATCGCTACATTTACATTACCGTCATCATGTAAACATACCATTTCATTACCACCATCATCATCTCTGTCATCATCACCACTACTTACATCATTATCGTCGTCGTCTTTATAATTATCATCATTATCGTCATATAATTACTATCATCTGCTCAAACATAACAATACCATCAACACCAATCAACATAATATCCAACAAAACCATCGTCGTACAAACATTTATTTCATCATCATCAAAAATACGACCTTTGTCATTATCATCATCAGTAGCAGAAACATTAATGAATTTATTACTGATGATTAATATGAAAGTTACGCTTCGGGTTCCAGTAATGCGGATAAGTGAAGATAGCTCATTTCAAATAATTTTCCAGCCATCACTATGATTTCAAAACTCGCTTAAGTTGTATAATTTATGTGATGAAGCCAGGCACCCGATGTGACGTTAAAAGATCACTAATAACATCACTGATTTTAATCCAAATAAATTTCCTCTCTGTCTGTTTCAAGCTTTGGGGAAAACTATATTTAATTTGACTCCAAAATAAATTCCAAATCAATCAAACTCACTCTAGACCCAATTCAAGCCTCCGCACCATGTTGTTTTGTATGCCCACTCAATGCTTAAAATTAACTAATCAGCATACTAATTGCTTTACATTGTTCATGTTGTCTTTGTTTACATCCTGCACATTTGTGGTTAAGACATATATTGCACTATATCAAATAAACTGTGCCAGATACATGAATAGAATATATGAATGGTCAAGTCAAGTCAAAGTCAAAATATTTACTGACATATATATAGATCTATATACGTGTTTGCCATAGGTCAAGGGTATGAAAGTTACACTGTCATTATCAAGAAAATTCACAGTTTTCTTACATCCAGTACTATAAAATGGGGGAGGGGGAAAGAGAGGAAACAATAGATTACAAGTTTTCAAGTGCCCTTTATCACGGTGCCGCAATATGATAAGCTACATGTACAATGTACTAGGTCAAGTATTTATTGGATATGGATGAGGAAGTGAGATATTGATGAGCGTAGCTTACGTGTCAAGTACCTGTCTATCCTATGTATTTTTCTTTAAAGAAAACAAAACAAAATCAATAATAAGTTGAATACACATTTTTGTGATGTCTTACATTCATTACTATATGACGGGTAAGAGAACCTTTATCACTTGTAACTTCCCTGAGGAAGTTTGAGAGTTTTATTTTGTTTATAATGTTTAACCTATTTACTACTTTCCTTATTTCATTAACATTTATGACTTTGGAAATACAATTTGTTTAAGAACATCCTATGATCTGACATATTCTACAAAATGTAAGTTCTATGTTTCAATACAAAACTGAATTATTTGTAATATAGTTTGAATTACTATTACCCAGGATTGGACTAATTTGAAACAGCATTAAGATAAGTGAAATATGTCAGACCCGGGTTCGTACTAAATCGTATCGTCTTAAAGCTAAAACATTTTCACACTTGCCATTGCTTTTGCAGAAGCGATGGTTCCAATGCCGCGGCATTGGAGGTTTCGTTGCAGAAGCGGCGTATACATATGGTCGGGTGAATGTATTTCCACTGGGCTGGAAAAAAGTGAGACTGGAGCCCAATAAAATGAGCGGCGGATATAGTTGCAATGAATTAGGGTGTGTACGATTCCTTTGATGTGCGTTCTGGGCTTTAAACTTACAAATTATGTCTGCTATGAGAATTAACGAGGAAGTGGTTGTTGTTTGACAGGTCTAGGAAAATGGTATATTTACAGATTATCTGGAAATTTACAGATAATCTATAAATTTACAGATTTTTCAGTCTATAAATTTACAGATCAAGTGTTTGAAAATTGATAAAATTATATTTAGACTCAAAATCGCAGCTTGAAATAATTAATTGATTTACTTATGGTATGCATAAGTAAAGGCCAGTTGTAACTTTCAGTCATTTCTGTTGTCTTTGATTTTTCTGAAAATGCCAAAAACTCAAAGTCAACAAAAATGGCTGAAACTTACAAACGACCTTAATTTATGCATACTGTAAATAAACCAATTAGTTTCAAGCTGCGGTTTTGAGAATAAATGTAATTCCATCAGTTTTCATACACACAATCTGTAAATTTATAGATCGAAAAATCTGTTAATTTATAGATTATCCGTATATTTACAGATAATCTGTAAATATACCACTTTCCTAGACCTGTTTGTTAGTGTCATAATTACCCTATTATGCAAACGTAATTTGGGGTCGTTATATAAACAAAAATCTACAACTTCAATCGAAATTGTACAAAATTAGCAGTCCCTCATCAAACTGTACAGAAGTGTTTACATTAATAGCAAGGAATTGCACCAAACAAGTGTTTTTGACAGGAAGAGTATGTGTGGGCTCTTGTCTCACTTTTTGTTTCCGGTTAAACTTGAAAAAAAGAGAGTAAAACTCTTTAGAAAACTTACCGATTAGAGTCACTCGGCCATATCTATCCATTGCTTCTGCGACGAATCTTCCATCGTCACTGAGTTGGAACCACTGCATCTGCGAAAGCTTTGGCCAGTGTGATTTTCAACCCTTATCGTACATCATGTATTTGTGTTAAATAAAGTATATGCACAATGAAAAAACTTTATAATTGAATATTATCTAGAATAGGTTGATATAAGTGCAAGGAACGTTACCTTTGTTAGTCTATTCCCGTAGATTGTGCCTCCAGAGGTTCCAACCCATTGCCGGGTTATTTTATAAAATCTTTAGGTATTCACGTATTCACAACACTAAACATTTTCGTATTAACACACTTTGTAGGAAGATATCTAATTTGAACACCAGTATTTAAATCATATGAGTTAAATTGTACTATTTACAAATTTTTTTACAAACATATCCATTCTTCGTTAACACTCTTACGTAAACTATTATTAGATTGTTACCGTGTGCAAATTCTATTTTAATGTTCTTTATCATTGGGGTTAACTCCGCGAATGCATAAGGTCATATAGCAGTAATTCGGTCAAAAAATATTTCCGTGTAGTGCCGAAAAAAGTCCCAGACAAATAGATCCTAACTTGTCCATTTTAAGCGCATTTTTGCGCAAACAGGTGAATGTATTATACATTAAATAAGACATTTGTCATGCTTATATTCGCATGGTTTCGCGTTGCTTACTTGAGAAACGAAAGAAGGGTGCTTTCTGTGGACCGCTTCTGAAATGCTGCTCTACGAGGGCACCTGAATTCAGTAGACTTGCATTTCACTGCATACTATCAAAACCTCTTTTTCCTTTAGTTTTCTTGACGCAAATGTATATCTTGCGGAAAAAAGGGTCTCTGACGGAGTGAATATCTAGAAACTGTACATGTATCAAATTGACAATATGAGAGAGTCTAATATTACGAAGGCGAAAAGCACTGTAACAACTGTTATTAAATGCGATAAAATAAATAAACTGGAGTAAATTTATGAAGGTTTTACGTCAATGATTTATACGTACTTCTCTATTGATAATGCCATAAAAACGATGTTTTAAGTAAGATATATAAGCCTCAAACGATCCAAAATGAAAAATATTTGAACACTGACGCTCTTCAGACACATAATGGCATTTTGATACAATTATAAACTTAGAAATAACACTAACTTTGTTACAGCGCCTAGACGTTTAGAAATGTACTCAAAATCAGTTATACGGAACCCGATTCAGTAAAACTATGGAATAGCCTGGACCTTCCAACACGCAATAATAATACATTTACATCTTTTAAGAACACATTGAAGAGCAAATTTAAATCTGCAATTGTCTTTTTATCTAATAGGAGAACGATTCTATAATCTGATTTCAAACACGGTAGCAACTTAAACAATGATCGATTTTATAACAACATACAGGACTATCATTATTGCTCTTGTGGACATGGTAATGAAGATGCGGAATATTTCTTTTATAAATGTAGCCATTATGCCATTGCTCGTTGCTTGTTATGTATCAATACACGTAAATTCCATCCACTTAATACTCTCAAATTACTTCACAAAATTGGTTCACTAACTAATGAGGAGAACAAAACTTTATTTTCAGAAGAAAAACATACATGTATATGAAAATACACATCGTTTCTCTAACACTGCCTACTGAATCGTATGATTACATGTCTGGTTTGAATTTGATGTATTTGGGTTGGACTGGGTGTGGGGATGTGGCAGCCGGTATGATTAATCATTTAGCGCTTGATTGTGTATATTGTTTTGTTTCGGCTGTTTTTATCTTAACTATTCTACTATATATGTAAATTTATATCTGAAAATTATATTTTATTAAGCATTTTTTTCTACTCTAGTCCAAACAAAAATCCGCGAATAAGTTTAATTGTGTTACCGAATGTATTTTGATGTACTTTAGTATTATTTGTACTGATATACTGTGGATTTGCTGTACATATACAAAAGTTCAATTACCAAGAAAAAAAAACAGCTGTAGACTTCTGAGTTTTTCTTTTAAATAATTTTATTTTTTTCTCAGCAAGCGCTTTCAGTTGTACATATCTTCATGCAGTTAGGCCTAAATTTTGAAATAATAAAACGACCTAACGTCATATTCTAACACGACTTGATTCAATTTAGATCTACCATTCAACAAAGAAGGCTGAAAGTGTAGTGGTATTTTAACGACAATTCACTGTTCTGACGTCACAATTATTACGTCATAGAGTAAAACGGCATAGCGGCGCGCTGGAAAAGAAACAAACAAAAAAAAAAAAAAAAACAAGCGAATATTTGATGTACGTCGTCAAAGATAATATTTAAAAATCCTTGGTCACGTGTTAGAATAGAACTAATATATCTTATTTCGTGATATAATTCCTTCGCATCTGAACTCCAAACAATGATTTATTCAACGATAAATCACTGGATGAGATTTATTATCCATAAAAAATACGGAAAACGTCGTAAAAAGACGTTGCGACAACATTCACGAAAACAATGTAAAATGCATTTCAAGAATACCCTATGTATACGCAAAAAATCTGTTTGGCAGGCAGAAACAGATACTGAACCTTTCAAAAAGTAAAATCAAGATAAATAATGGTCAAATACAGCTAAATATCGCTTATATTATCATCTTTGAAAGCAAATAAGCCGGAGAATCTGATATTATTAAAGAAATGAATGTTTGCGTGTGGCTATTAAGTCATCAGATACGATATTCAATGTACCATTTTATGGGCAAATTTTATTTTATAAAATATTTAGTGACCCTCAACACACTTTGTGCATTTCGGTATAGCATATTGTATACATCATCACCAGCATATTTTAGACAATCAGAGCAAAATCCATTATCATTATGTTGAGAATTCGCTGGGCATCTTAGCCTCGGATTTTCGGTCGCTGGATTTGCTAGTACAATGCATTTTCCTTCCATTGTCTAGTACATGACTGTGTGCTTATCATAAATGGAGCTTCAGCAGCATAGCGTTGCCTATTTTGTTTCTATGCATTTTGGCTAGAAATCTATCATTTCATGCTTCATTTCATGATACTTCTATCTCATGATATCATGCCATGATATTTCATTAATTTTCTGTAATGATATTATAATAATAAAAGCCACGGCCTTATACCATTCAGATAGCATTTGTTATTTATTGTTAATAACCAGAAGCGACAGGCCGCTCTTACTATCAAGGTCAGTTCTCATCATGGTTAAAACAACATGTCTCTCAGAGTGCCGGCGAGTCTGTCGCTTCTTATATTCATGTCTTACTTATAAAGTAAAGCTCCTGACCACCGATTAAAATGCAACAATTATTCTGGAGACAAAAGTAGGAGTACACAACGCAATTTACGATAGTAAGGCTTTCAAAAGTTGCTTTTAAATACATTATTAATTCTTAAAGCTAGATGGTAAAAGTCTGTTGAAACTGATAAATACATAAATTTATTAAACAATAAGGCTGTTTAAAGGTTCATTTAGGATGGTAGTATCAATTTGAAAATACAAAATCAGGATACTAGATTTACACGAAAAAGAAATTGTTCCTTTTCCTTTTTTCATCAGTATGAGAGTATTACTATTTACCTTACTCTTGCTGTATGCACTACAAGTATTTGTGTCATGCAGCATTTACACCCTCCCCTACACGCCTCAAAAAAATGTGTATTCATAGTGTCAACTACCGAAACTTGAATAAAACATTAGCACCAAAGTAACCCATCAAATATTTTGGGTAATCCCCGATTTCTCCCGTTTTATATTTCTATCGTGTTAACTGTTGTTAAAGCAGACCGTGTGCAAATGAAACGCAATACATTTGTAATTATCTACACGCAACATTTATAAATAGATATTTTTTATCAGATTTAGCGGTAATGCACATAACTGTTTTAGGTTTAAGTAATGTTTCACCTTTAGCGAGACGTTATGAGCTAAAAGCACGGGTGGATATCGAACTATTTATTGACAAGTGGTTCAAAATACATGTCCATGTAGAAATATAGTTTGGTATGTACATAATGACACTTCATTATTAAACTGCATTGCATGATTGTTTTTTTACTATGCAAAATACCGTACACAATGACATACAATTTAAAATACCGTTTTTAAAATATGTTGTAGTGTGATTAGCATGGAAAAGTGGTATATGATAGTCTTGATATGAAACAAATAAAATGTTTAAAAACAATACGACACTTCCATCTTTACAAACATCTTCCAATTTACATACTTCTATATATACATTTCATCCCGCCAGTTGTACTTATTGGGCTGGATTTTGAGCCATTCCAACACAACTTAGGTCATTAGCGACTTTTCCGACTGTTGTTGGTGGAGAACCAATTTGTCCCTCTAGGTTTTGTTTTATACATAGGCTGGTACCTGGGTAGAACCACTGACCTTCCGTAAGCCAGCTAGACGGCATCCTCACTTGAAGAATTGCACATACTAAGTGAGGTTTCGAACAAACATTTGTGAGGTGCAACTGATTTAAAGTTAGCGACCTGAACCAATCGGTCATGCACGGAGGTCTCTGTAGCCAGTCAGGTAAGAAATTAGAAATTTAATGATGATTCAATGACACTTACAAAATTCTTTATTTCATCAAGTTTAGGTAACGTTAACTACAGACAATATGCTACTAAAACAGGCCGATCAAGGTCAAACAAGGTCAAGGATTTAAATATATGTCGCCACACTGCAGCTGAATTTTTGTTTCCTGTTTTTATTATTTGTTTTAGTAAAACAAACATGGCCTTTCCAGCCGATTGTACGTAAATTAGACCAGTAGTATGGGAATTTTTAAATGACATAAGTAGTATAGATATTACAGGAACTGGCCTGATTATGAAATTTAATTAAAAAAATATAATTTATAAAAATGAACAATTTTTATAAATTATTTAATTAAAACGTATATTTTTTTTTAAAACAACTTTTTAATTTAAAATCAACAATTTTTATAAATTATATTTTTTTTAAAAATTCAACACCGGCCAATTCAAATTTAAAAAATCCAAAACCAGCCATCTTTAAGAGAAACAAAAGTTTCTATCTTAAAATACAAACTCGGCGTATTTGTACCCATTGAAAAAAATATATTTAATATAAAATATATTTCATTTAAAACACTAAGAAACAATTTTCAATAGAAGTGCCCTTATTGGTAAACACAACGCATTAGATTTTTACTACTCCTGTTCATTCATAAAGCGTAGCAAATATTGGCCCAGACAAAGAGAGAGTTTATCACGCGGAGTGACAATAGATATGCTAGATTATTCTTTACAAATGTCTGGACGTAAAAAAACAATACTTGTATTGTTGGATATACAACGGAAATAAAGGTTAACCGAATTTTTACTTTAACTGAAACAAATTTGTGTTGAAAGCATTAAAAATTTGGACAAGCAAATATACCTGGGAATATCTCTTTTAGTACAATAAAATGTCTGTTTAACTAGCCATATAGATTTTTTGTCCCTTGACCAATGGACTTACACTGGTAAAAATAAATATTGGTTTCTCTCTAGTGAGAAATGATTGACAGCTGCTTGATTGCCATTTCTCTTTTAATGAGAAATGATTGACAGCTAGTATCGATTGTCACTTCGTGCGGTAAACTCTCTCTTTGTAACATGATAAAAAGCAAACCAGCCCAAAACAGATTCATACTTCAGTCGGACAACTTTCACAACTTCATAAGATTAATTTATCTTTAATATTCCAATATTTGATTAATTATACTTGAAACACCCCGCTAGTTCATAGCTCAATGGGTTAGATGGAACGAAATAGTTTTTATTACCGCCGCGGCCCGGGGGTTTCGTTTCCCAGGACCAGGAGGTTTTTTTCTTTCGTTTTTTTTGGTAAAAGTGGGTTTTTTTTAATATTTTAAATACATATAATATAAATGAACCAAAAACAAATATATTGGTGAAAAGAAAGGAAATTTACTGACAATATAAATGCTCAATATTTTTACAAACAAAAAAGGGTAGGACTTATGTTAAAGCTCAATGTGCATCCTTTGGTAATATAAAAACACAATTTGTTAAACGCTCTGGAGGTGCAATTGATATTCATAAAGCAATGTTACCTTTATTGCCTAAAAAGGGTATAACACTTCCAGGTTTTTCGCTATTGGGGGCCCGGGGAAACCCCCTAATAAGGGACCCCCTGTCAAGAACTGGATGCAGTTGTATGGACCATGACTTTTGCTATGACAGCGGTGTAAAAAAGGGTACATGCGACAAAAAAAATGCTTTCCGACTTAAATAAAACTAAATCAAAAACATTTGGGGAAAAGATTGCAAAACATTTGTTGTAAAACCTATAATTAATACGAAATACAAACTTGGGCTGGGACGGAACAACAGTTCCCTATTGGTTTAACACCAGACAAAAGTCAAAAAACGGAAAAGGGGGGTATACTCTGCCCCCGAAATAAATTGGAGTGATGAATTAGCAGAAGAATTACACAAACCAATTAAAAAAAATTTAGGAAAACGAAGAGTGATTGTCAATGATATTGATGATACTTGGTCTGCCGATTTAGTTGATAGCAAGTTTTTTCAAAATATAATAAAGGAGTAAAGTACTTGTTAACCGTTATTGATATATTGTAAATATGTTTGGGTTATTCCATTAAAGAATAAAACCGGAGAATCTGTTACTGAAGCATTTGGAAAAATAATTTAGAGGACGATTACCAGTAAATTTATGGCTAGATGAAGGAAAAGAATTTTATAATAAAAATTTTTGAATCATTTTTGAATAAATATAAAATTAACATGTACCATACATTTAATGAAGGTAAGGCGGTAGTAATCGAAAGATTTAATAGAAGTTTAAAAAGAATAATGTGGAAATATTTTACAGCAAACAATACTTATATTTATTTAGATAATTTGCAGGAAAGGGTTGATAAATAACAAAACAAAACATTCTAGTATAAAAATGACACCAACCGAAGCCAGTAAACTTAAATAAAGGTACTGTTTACTTTAACTTATACGGTAATTTAAAGGTACCCAAAGAGTAAAGCAAATTTAAAATTGGTGATCGAGTTCGTTTAAGCAACTTAAAAGACATTTTGAAAAAGGATATACACCAAACGGGACAGAGGAAATATTTATAATTTATAAAATTAATAATACAAATCCAAGAACTCTCTATTAAAGATTTAAATATGAAATGTTAAATAGAAAAAGTTATTAGACGAACTATAAGAAAAAACAAGCTTTAGTAAAATGGAAAGGTTACAATGAAAAATTTAATAGTTGGGTTCCATTTAGTAAATTGGAAGAAATTTAAATTGAAAATATATTATATAAATGATTTAATAAAAATTTAATTTCTAATAATGGAATAGAAACAATGGGATCAATTAATTATTCACCTAACTAAAAATAGCCGCTGCTTACAGAAAAAGTTATAAAATTTTGTGGGAGACTAATATTTGGGTTATATATTACAACACATATCTTTAGTTGTTCAGCTGCATTAGCGCTTGTTCCACTATTCCTGTTTTTGTAGCAGCTGTTGGTGTTGTTCCATCAGTAATTACCATTTTTAAATTAATAGACTAAAACTTAACGACAAAAAGCTATTTTAAAATTACATCACCACAAAATAAAACAACTAATAACAAAAGCACGGATTGCGGCTTTGGCTGTTCATAATCCTAATGATCCTAGAAAAGAAGAAAGAAAAAAGTTAATCAAGATATTTTTTCAATACTGTTAGAAATGCAAAAGAAAAATTATTTAATCCCCTTTTTGAAAGATATATGAAAGAATTTAAACTTAACGGTTTATAAAAGTAAAAAAGAAGAAAGTAGTATTAAATTTTACGTGTGTATTTTAAAGATTTTTTTCTATGAAGTAATTATATATAGAGGGTTAAATAGAAAAGTAACAGAATGATTATCCCAAAAATTATCTAGCATTTTTAGGAAAATAATGAATCCAGATAAAAATTCATATAAAAAAGTTCTTAAAAGAAGAAATTTTATTAAAATCAAAACTTAATCAAATAGTTAGCGATGAATATAAAAAATCATGTCATTGATAAATTACAAAATGTTATAGATCCCTTAATCTTTTAAAAATAAATTATTTAAAAGGGAATGTGGTTGGTTCTATTAACTGAAGAAGAAAAATACTGTCCCCTCGGGTACTAAAACCTCTGGTTTTTAAAAAGTTATGTGATTGTTCCCAGACCAAATAATTATCGAAACAATCCTAAAAAAGTTATTGTACCGTTGTGATACTAATGAAGAAAAAACATATAAAAGCAATTATGCAGCGTCTAAAGACTTTATATTAATTCTGGTTAATAACAATGTGCTGCAAAGGAAAAAAGGGAGTAAAATGTGGAATATCAAAAATAATGGAAAAAAAATTTTAAGTTTAAATTTTTTATTTCTTCTTAAATTTTATTTCTTCTTAAATTTTTTTTTTTTTTAATTTCTTTACGTGCGTTTTTTTTTCTTAGAGAATTTTTTCTAAATATAATAATAGATGGAAATTGAGAGATAAAAAAAACAATATTATAAGAAATTTGAAATAAAAATGAATATAAAACAAGATCCAAAGAATCAATTATATTTAACTATAAACGACTCTTAGAAATACTTAAATCTGAACTTAAAACTTTAAAAGGTATAAAAATAAACGTTGTTTTAAAAATAACTTTTGAAAAATAAGTGCAACTGATACAATATATAAATCAGCCTATTTCCAATCAAAGGCTTTAGAAGTTATTAACAAAAATGAAATAAAAAAAACTTTGCGTCAAGCCTTTGACAAAGTAATAAATAGAATTGGTAACTGGATTTCAGAAGGAAGCGGCTGGCAAATAGATCAGTTAAATGCCATTATATAAATGAATAAATATAATCCTTTAGCAGCTTCAAGCTATCGGAATTACCTAAATCGCTACAAAATCCAATGAAAGGATTAATTAACATAAAAAACAATGATAATGAATGTTTCAGGTGATGCCATTTGGCACATAAATTTCCTGTTAAAAAAAATCCTCAAGAAGTTTCAAAATATAAAAAACATATTAATAATGTTGATTACACAGGAATAAAGTTTCCTGTTACATTAAATCAAATACCTAAAATAGAAAATTTAAATGGTATTTCATTTAATGTATTTGGGTATGAAGAACCTTCTAGTGTCTACCCATTATATATATCAAAGAGTGGTTTTGAAGACCACTGTGATTTATTATTAATAAGTGAAAACGATAAAAATGGCGACTGTAATTCACCAGGGACCCAGGTCCATCATTATTATGTCTGGATAAAGAATTTTAACAGACTAATGAGTACTGTTACAAAAGACAGACATAAAAAACATTTTTGTAAATCTTGCCTTCAGCATTTCACAAAAGAAGAAATACTGAATAGGCATAAAGAAAATTGTTTATCTATTAACGGTGTTCAGGCTATTAAAATGCCTCCTGTTGGTAGCAAAGTACAATTTGAAAATTTTAAAAAACAGCTAGCAGCACCTTTTGTGATATACGCTGATTTTGAAGCATTAACTGAAAAGGTGTCAAGTAGTCAACCAAATCCGGATTCTTCCTTTACAGAAGAATACCAAAAACATTCAGATTGTGGTTATGGATATAAAGTCGTCTGTTGCTAGGGACGATAATATACCAAACCAAACCCGGGTTTTATAGAGGACCTAATGCTGTATATAATTTATAGAAAAAATGCTTGAAGAAGAAAAGCTTTGTAAAGAAATTTTAAAAAAATAATTTTAATAAAGATTTAAGAATGTCTATAAAAGACGAAAAAGAATTTAAAAAACAAAAGTTTTGTCATATCTGTGAAAAAGAATACACAAAAGATTCAATAAAAGTCCGGGACCATTGTCATATAACTGGAAAATTCAGAGGAAGCGCTCACTCAGAGTGTAATATTAATTTTAGACAAACGCATAAAATTCCTGTTGTTTTTCATAATTTAAGAGGTTATGACAGCCATTTTATTATGCAGCAAATAGGGAAATTTAAAAAAAAGTCAATGTTATTCCTAATAATAGGGAAAAAATTTATGGCTTTTATGATTAGCGATTAGTATTTATTGATTCGTTTAAATTTTTATGTCTCAGCCCGTTAGATAACTTAGGAAAAAAAAATTCCAGAATTTAAATATCTCTGGAAGAATTTCCCAAAGTAAAATTAATTTATTAAAAAAAAAGGGGTGTTTATCCGTAGATTTATATGGATTCATTCGGTAAATTTAATAATACAAAATTACCTGCCAAAGAAGAATTTTATTCTAGTTGAATGAAACACATATTTCAATGAAGAATATGACACGCTGGGAATATTTGGAAAAATTTAAAATTAAAAATCTTGGCGAATACCATATTTATATTTAAAAACTGATGTCTTACTTTTGACTGACGTTTCTAAAAAATTTCAGAAAAATATGCATTGAATATTATAAATTAGATCCATGTCATTTTTTTTTAGTAGTCCTGGATTAGCCTGGGATGCTATGTTAAAAATGACAAAAACTAAATTAGATTGATAACAATATTGTTTATGTATCTATTCATTAAAAAAGGGCCTTAGAGGTGGTATTAGTTATATAGCTAATCGCTTATAGTAAAGTAATAATAAATATATGAAAATTATAATCCCAAAGATAAAAATAAATATATTATGTATCTCGATGCTAAAAATTTTATAGGGTTGGGCCATGTCTCAGTCTTTACCCACAGGTAACTTTAAATGGACAACCGAAAAACAATTTAAGAATTAATAGCAAAGGGTAAAGTAATTTTATAGTTGATGGATTTAGAATATCCAGGGGAAATTTATGGGTTTCTCAAATTATTACCCATTGGCCCCTGAAAAAATAAAATACCAGATGAATGGTTGTCTGGTTACAGTAAAATATTAAAGAAAAATTTAAAATTGGAAATAGTGATGTAAAAAAACTAATTCCAACTTTAAGAAAAAAAAAAAATTAACGTGTTACATTACAGAAACCTAGAACTGTATACTCATTTGGGTTTAAAAGTAACAAAATACAAAAAATATTAACCTTGATTCATCCCCTTTGGGTTAAAAAAATATATAAATTTTAATACTCAAAAAGATCTGAGTCAAAAAATTCTTTTAAAAAGGACCTTTTTTAAGTTAATGAACAACTCTGTATTCGGTAAGACGATGGAGAATTTACGCAAGCGGGTTAATATTAAATTAACTCATGATGAAAATATTTTATTGAAGTATATAGAAAAAACCTTCATTTATTAGTTTCAACGATGTTTAACAAGAATTTTATTTGGTATTCAATAGAATAAAGAAAGTTTGTTATTAAACAGACCTTCTTATTTTGGGAATGTGCATTTAGATCTATCAAAGTACCTAATGTACGATTTCCATTACAATATATAAAAGAAAAAAATAATGAATCAGCGAAGTTATTATTTACTGATACTGATTCATTGTGTTATGAAATAAAAACTAAAGATGTCTACAAAGACTTTTATAAAGATAAAGAGCTGTTTGATAACAGTGAATATCAAATTAATTCAAAATTTTATTTCAATGAAAATAAAAAAGTCATTGGAAAATTTAAAGATGGGGCTGCCGGTACTCCGATAACCGAATTTGGTTGGATTACAGTAAAATGTATTCTTATTTATTAAGGACTCATGTGAGCATAAAGATAGAAACTCTGTTTCTAATAAAGCTCAGATTAATATAAAACAAATGTAAAGGAATTAAAAAGAGTGTTGTAAAAAACACACTTACCCACAAAAATTATAAAGATACTTTGTTTAACTCAACACAAAGTATGCAAAAATTAAAAGTTATAAGATCAAAAAAACATAATGTTTCTAGTTATGTTATAAATAAAACGTCGTTATCATGTTATGACGATAAAAGATTTTTTTCTTAAGGATGGGATTACTACCCAAGCCTACAATAAAAAAAAGATTTATACATCTTTATGAAGAAATTTTTTTTAAAAAACATCTTTATGATGTGATTTTTTGATTTTTTAAGCATCTTTATGATTTAATTTTAATTTTAGAAAGAACATAGTTTCTTATTTTTTAAAACATCTTTATGATGTGATTTTAAAAAGAACATAGTTTTCTTATTTTTTAAAACATCTTTATGATGTGATTTTTGATTTTAAGCATCTTTTGATTTGATTTTTGATTTTTTAAGCATCTTATGATTTAATTTTAATTTTTAGAAAGAACATAGTTTCTTTTTTTTTAAGCATCTTTATGATGTGATTTTTTATAATTGTTTTAGGGAAACATAAGTTTTTCTACTTAAATAATAGAACCATAAATTTTTAAATTAAATATTTTTTAACATTTAAACCAGTAATAGAAAAAAACATCATTCACGTTAAATTTATTAGCATAATTAATAGAAATAGATTCATTTTTTTCTGTTATTTTTTTAACATCGTACTTTGAAGAATTACATTTCTTTATTTTTTTAGTTGTAATTTAGCTTCTCCTTTATCTAATTTAATTGCATAAACAAGAATAATTAAAATACAATTAAAATTAATTCTTACATTATTACCATTTTGAACTAAACCAGACTAGCATTTACAGTTTTCCATTGAAATAATCCACTATCAGTATCTTCAGTATAACATGTTAAAACTATGGGGGTTTTCTTATTATTTGTTTTCTATTTTACTTACTTTTTCATTTATATTATTGAATATTCCCCATATATTAATTATTCCAGTTAAATAAAAATACAGTAATTAATTAAAGTTTTTAATTCAAAGTTTACTTTTCTTTATAATTTATATATATCCTCCAATAAATTTGAATTTGATAAACTACCGTCATAAGACTAAATGATACTTCTGTAGATGAAGAATCGTCATACGGATGAATATCAAACATTGTATTTTCTGCTAAATAAATTTTAATTTTTTTTTGATATCCGCATAAAATGCTTAGGGGGGATTTCTTTCAACTATCTCGGGTGTTATATTTACACTCCCACCGGGAAATTTACCTGTAAAACCATCTTGCCACCACCTAAAAAGAAAATGTGATATTTTGCATTTTTCCACCTGTTCCCCTTCCCCAATCACTACTAACGTTAAATAAAACCTAATATCTATTATATAAATTCCAGCCTTTTTGACTGAAAACACATTTTTAATAACACAATCCGTACAGCTAGTTTATATTCTTGGTTTGTGTTTATAAAAAACTTTTAAATCTACGACATTACCAGGTTTCAAATTAAATGCACCAAAATAGCCGCATCACTATTAATTACATTTTCATATAATGAATATATCCAGACACCGTGGCGATCAAAATACTTTTTCATTTTTATATATGAATGTATTGGGTATCCAAAATTATAACCACTGTTATAATCAAAAAGAAACACTTCACGTATTACTTTTTCCAGTTCAGATTTATATTCTGTAAATTTATTTTCATGTTCAAGAATTACTTCTGCTAAATCATCAACTCGTTTTGTTGTAGCAACTTCCCGAAGCAGACAAATTGTCAAGAGTAAATTTTTTGTTCTAGCTAAAATTGTGTTTCTGTTTTAAGAAAACAATTTTTTACTTTTGTAATTTCTTGGGTATTAGCAGTGGTTTTATTTTTCTTTGTTTAGTTTGTAATTGAGTCCAGATCATTTATTATTTTTTTAATTTTATCATTAAACAAAGTTGATATCTTTTTGGGAATATTTCTGTAAGTGTACTTAATTCCGCGTACTTTAAATTATGACGTATGTCAACAGTACTAATCAAGATCCGGAAATTGTTTCTTTAAATTTTCTAGCTGACCATTAATTGTGTTAACTGCTTCTCCTTGTTTTAGCTGATTTTCAACTACAAGGTCCAGCTCATTTTTTATGTTCTTCAACTTTAACAAAACTGTGTTATATCTTCTTGTATTTTTTTTGTAATATACTTAAGTCCTGCCTACTTTAAATATGACGGTTGGGCAACAGTACTAATCCAAGTTTTGAATTTGTTTTTTAAAGGTCATCTATTTTAGAATTAAGGGTCTTTTTAAGGTTATCTAATGCTGTTCATGATCATCACCTCTTTGTGAAGCTGCCTTTTCCAATTCAGATTTATATTCTGCAAGTTTTTTTTGAAATTAATTCTAATAAATCTTTATGTTTATTTTCAGTTTCAGTGTTTAGTTTATTTATTTCTGTTCTGATTTCTAACTGATAAATATTTTGTAACTTTTTCTCGGCTTCAATAATCTTTTTCTTTTAAATTCTTCATGTTTAATCATACTATCTTTTTAAATTTTTGAATTTAAATGAATAAAATGTTTAAAATTGACTCGAAATACTTCTTTTATGTTTTCGTCTGTCAAATCAGATTTCTCTTCAAGTTCTTTAATAGAACAAACCCTAGCTTTCATTTCTTTTTCAAATTTTTTCTTGTAATTGAACTATTAATAATGAATTATTTTTAAAATCTTTTGTTAATTCTTCAATATTCTTTGCTTCTGTTTCTAATGTCTGTTTTATACTTTGATATCTTCGGTTATAGTCATCTATTACACCTTGAACTTTCTAAACATAAATCGGCTCGAAACTGCATCGTTGGGTTTATCTGGGTTTCCTAGGTTTTTAAGGTTATTACCTCCCATTCTAATGCTCTGTTCATTGTGTTATCAAGTTCCTTATTTCTGTGAAGATATGATTCCGATTCTTTTTTAAGTTTTTTTTAATTGTTTTTTAGTAGCATAATCACTTAAATCAATATCAAATTTAACTTTACTTATACTGTCAGGTTCACTTATTTGTTCTATATTATTAAAAATTCCCATCTATATATTACTAGTAAAGTTTTTTTTAAAAAATTCCTTGGTTTGTCAATATATAAGAAATCAAATTTTTGATTTGTTGCATTAGCAAAAGAGTTTTGGTTAAAATTTTGTTCATTACAAAACATATCATTTCTCGTTTTCTTGGACTTTCAAATAAAATATAATGTGAACCGTTAATCCGAATTTTCTTTTTGTTTTTTTATAAAAGACGGACTTAAATAAATAACACAACATTTTTGTGACGTCCTTGAATAAAGTATTTGTTATTTCATTTTGAACCTTTTTATCTTCCAACAAAATCATCAAATTTACTACTTTTTGTTTTTCTGATTCCCAAAAACCTCACAGGGTTCAATTTGGTCGGGATCAGCTGAATATTCAAGTAATTTCATTTGGATCTATTTTTTTTTTCTCTGCAATTCCATTTAAAAGTTTAATTAAATCCTGATTTTTTAGATTTCTAGGGTTTTTAGCATACCAATATAATTTATCATAATATATAAGAGGTTTTCGAAGTATATGCATTAGTGTATTTGTTTTTCCAGATCCAGAAGATCCACATATTAACATTCTAAAACATGAATCCGGGATAAAAGGATAATGTTGTTTAAAGTTATTGGATTTATTCTTTTTGTATCATAATTTGGAATTTCCATTTATAATAATATTACATTATTTACATTATCTTACATTATTATATAATGCAATCAAAACTTTAAAGAAATAAGAAAAGAAAAAACTTAATCGGCAAAAGATGAGGGCTCTTAGAGAAGAAATAATGAAAAAAAAAATTAGAAAAGCTACAAATCGTGATATGTACACTGAAATTTATAAACCAATTACTGAAGGAATAGAAAGTCAAAAAAAAGAATATCAAGTCGTTAAAAGCATTACCCGGAAAAAAACAAACAATTAGCATTAAGGCGACGAAATAAAAGATATAGAAACTTTTCGGGCTTTACCGGGGTTATTCCAAGAACAGCAACAAGCTCTAAAACCAGCTCCTTTAACACCAATAGATTTGGGGGATGAATCAGAAGATTATGGGAGAAAAAGGTTAGGAATAACTGCAGAAAGGCATTTTCCACCACCAGCAGATCGTGTGATGAGTAAAGAAGAGTATGAAAAATTACCAACAGAAGTAAAAAAAAATTATCAACCACCAATATATGAGATGGGGTTTATTAGACTCATGCCTACACAAGAATATATAAAAAGAGTAACAAGACCGGTGTCACTAGAAAATAAAGAAATATTAACAAATCCATTAGGAAGAAATTGGACGAAAAGAGAGTTTAGAGGTTTATCAGAAAAATCAGTTAATATTTTAAATAAAGATTACGGTCTAGAAGAAATGGAAGACGGGACTATTAAATTATATCTTAAAGAATCTAGGAGTGAGATGTTTGATCCGCCTGAAGAAGATGAAATTAAAGAATATGTTGAAAGATTAAAAAGAAAAAGAGAGCCAAAAATACCAAATTTTGATATTGGTATAAATCTTGGTGTTGTAAAAAAATATGGATATAAAACCCCGAACGAAATGTCTCATTTATTTAATTTAGATAATGACTATCCAGAAAAAATATATGAAGAAGATTTTAGAGCAGATATAAAAAATGTTAACAAGGATGTTCAAAGTTTGAATGGTTTAATAGGCAGTAAAAAAAATAGGAAAATAAAAACCCCAAATGATATAGCAGAAATAGAAGAGTTAGAAAATGATTGTAGAGAACTTATAAAGCATAGAATGCAGTTAGAACATATTATTGGTTTAAAATCTGCGGTTGGACAAGGAATAAGATATTATAAAGTTTCACCAAGCGGCCATTATGGTAATTTGTTTATTAATTTAAATAAACTTTATGGTCAAAACAGATTAGTCGCTAAAAATAGAATAACTGGTAAGGAAGTAATTAATACTAAAGTAGATAATGATTTAATTGATTTGATTAATAAAAGATATAATAAAAATAAAAAACATTCAATCCATTCGGTAAAAATATTTAAGAAACTAACAGAAAAATCAGGATTACCTATCAATAAAAGATCTATGAAATTTAAAAAAATAATTAGGGGTGATTCCATCAATGCCTCCGGCAATCAAGGTTATGGTATTTGTCCGTGTAATCCAGAAGAATTAGTTAATGATTTAGAGTTAATTTGTGGTTCAATTGATGCAGGAAATAATAACGAAGAATTTAAAAAATAAGGTATTATGGGAATAGATCAATTATTAAAAATGGATAAATTATTACCAAAACAACATGAAATGTTATATAAAAAATATTTTTCTTTAATTTACCTTTTTTTTAAAAAATATGTTTAATAATTATATAAATGGAACAAAAAATTGTGTTAAGTTCTGAAACAGTTTAAACAATAATAAAAATACCCCGAGTTATTTTACAATCAATTTGGTCGTTCTTTAATTTTAGATAAAAAACAACTTAGTTGTCGATTTGGATAGTATTTCAGTATGACTTATTCTTGGCATAATATTAGTGATGAATATGATAATAAAAGAATTCGTTATAATAAATGGTAAAGGGTTGGAAAGAAATTATATTTACAAATGGTTCTTACAGTTACACTGATATTAATAAATTACATAAGGGAAACATTAATAAGTAAGATGATTATGAATTTGATAAATCAGACATTGCTCCAATAAGTTTGGAATTTGAAATTTAAGTAGTTTTAAGATTTTGATTTCAATTAAAGATAATTTTTAAAGTTGGATTTAAGAATGGCAAATTTTCATACATTGCTTGGATTGAGAAAAAGCATTGAGAAATACTGAATGGGGAACTACAACACCAAATATAACTAACTCTGTTTGGATACAATTTATATTCATTGTGATCTTATTGATAATTCAATTGTTGATGGTAATTTCAGTGATATTATCTATGCTTTAAGTACTGCAGATCTTACAAGATCTTATCCATTTAGAATAGAACCCGAAGAGTTGGATATTCTGAAGTTAATAAAACTAAAGATAGATTCAATAAAAATACATATTACAGCATATTTGGTAGAATAATTAATTTTTAATGAGGTTTGAAACATGTTTTACACTAATTTTAAAGAAATAAAATTTTAGTTTTATATAATGTATAAAAAAATTTATGACAAAAATAAAGGAATATTTAATTTTTGTTGATGCTCACACGGGAGAAGAAATTATACCGGAACAGGTATCTTTGACACTTTAACAAAATTGTTTTCAAGTGGAGTTGCATCTGCTGGAAAAAAAGCATTAGAAACAGCAGGAAAAGCGCACTTGAAAGTGGAACAAAAAAGGTTTGGGAAAAGAAGTTGGAAATTTAGCTGCTAATAAAATTATGAAAAATTTTAAAAAAAAACCTGCTCCGGCAGTTGTGATTTAATTGTTAAGGAATTACAAGAAAAGAATAACAAAAAATAGTAAGGAGGAGGATATTAATATAAGACTAAATAGATTATTGTCAGGGTCTGGAGCTTCAGCTCTTCATGAGCTTCAGCTCTTGCTGGAACACATAAAAATATTAATAAATTATTTATAAAAACTAAAGTTTTAACTTAATAAAAAATAAAAAAATATATATATATACATGTTAGAACAAAACAATATTGTGAAAGATACGAAATAACTCCTATTTAATTAGATACAGCCTTAATATATGTCTTGGAAAATAATGTTAAGCAAGAAAAAAAGGGATATCACTTTACAGTTAATGATAGAAGCTCATATTTTGATTGGTTTAATGGTTATTTTGAAGTAAGCTTTAAAGTAAAAGCTTGGTGTGGTAATTATGCTGATGGAGATCAAATTGCTTTAATTAATAATGCAGCTTTATTAATTGATCAGTTAGTGGTTAAACCAAAATGGAAAAATTGTTTATGATGTTTTCAATTTATATAAGGTAGTAAATGTAAAGAATCTGGTTGAACTATCTAATGATTATGCAGAATCACTGGACAAACGAAATATTTATTTAGATACTACTGCTACTGCTGCTGTTGGGGATATAAAGGTTTGCTTTTAGGAAAGGGTAATCACGGTTTCTAAGAGGTAAATGTTAGATTCATTAAATATTTTCATTTTCAGGTTAGAAACTAATATTATACCTCCAAATCAAATTCAAATAATACCGCGGTTGACAGATGATGATGAACTAATTTTTTAGAGCTGGTGGAGACCCAGGTAGGGTAAATGTAACAAATTAATTTTTATGGGTTCCCCCTTTGGTTTCAATGAATTTGGACTTAATCTAATTTCTGAAAGATTTACAAAAGCAAGATGGTTCATACCCCGGGAAATGATAAAACAATCAGCTGATACACAACAGATTAATACAACATTTTAGAATAACGGCTGGTGTAATAAAACCACAACATGTATTTGTTTATTTACAAAGACCTGACAAAAGTAATAATCAAGAATGAATCCACTTTATTAATACATTTAAAATTAATGCAGCAAAAAAATAATTTCACTTTAAGCTCTTGTCGTCTTGAAGTTGGTAATGGCGTTTTTTATCCAGAAACAGAATCACAAGTATATCAAGAATATATGACGATGTAATTAATTATTTTTAAAAAACAAAATAACCCAAAAATACTGGAAGTCCTTAAATAGATTTTTAATTTTTGAAGTTTTGTTTGGATTTGTTCATTTTAACTTGGAATATAAAAAGGAAGTAATAACAGAAGATCCTAAACAAAATTTCATTAACATTAAAATAAATCCTTCCCGCTGCAAGATATCGTATTTACGCAATTGTATTGTAGAGGAAACAGTTGAAATAAATACTATTGGAAATGAACTTATTATTGTTTAAATAAAATAAAATAAAATTAAAAAAATATAAAGTATATAATGTCATCAAATTATATTGAATATAAAGTTAATCTTACAGATGGACAAAAGAAAATTGAACAACTTATAATAATAAAACTCCATATAATTTTTAGATTAAAACATGAACATTCGTGGAAACTTCCCTTTACTTTTAACAAAACACAAATTAAATCAAATTGAAAAGTCTATTAGAAATAAGAAAGGGGTTAGAATTAAAAATTTCAAAAAACAGATGTCCAGTCAAGGTCAAAATGGTGGTTTTTAGGAGCTTTAGCTGGTTGTTAGGAAAAACAATTTTTTCTAATGGGCACAAAAAATAGCTCCAAAATATTAGCCCCTCAGGTATCGGTGCTTTATCAGGACTTGCCAGTACTGGTGTCCAGTAATTACTTGGAAATGGTATATTTCATAGCTAATGATAAGAGAATATGATAAACCATATATTACACCTAAAACAAAAAAAACAATTAATGGGTTTTGGTATAATTAAATTAACCAAAAACAGAAACAACGGTGGGTTTTTTAGGTATGTTAGCTGCTAGTCCCTTTGGAATACCATTAATGACATCTTATAACTGGTAAGGTAAAGGCCGTGGTATTACAGATTGATTCTCAAAGTAGACCATATAGCGATTCCAATATTAAAAAAAAAAAAAAAAATTTAAAAAAAACCAATTTCTAACTTTGAAATAGAACAATGGGTTAAACAATTAAAAATTTAAAAAATTTAAAGGTATATTAAGTAGAAATAAAATTTTTAGGTAATATAAAAATAAAAAAACGAATGTGGAATAATCAATTTAGAAAGACTCTGTTGGACCTGGAACACATTGGGTTTGTTTTAAAAAATATGATTTCGACCCATTTGGACTTTCCTCCACCAAAAGAGGTAATTGAATATATAAAAAATATAAAATATAATAATGCTCAATATCAAGACAAATTAAGTGTCCTTTGTGGTTATTATTGTTTATTTTTTATTAAAATGTTACAAGATAAAATACCACTGTATGATTTATTGTATAAAATACTAAAAGTTAACAATCAAAGAGCAAACGAACAAACAATTATAAATTATTTTAATTAATAAGGACATTTTCTTCCGTTTTTTTTCTGTTTAATTAATGTGTTTTTTTTATTTGAGCGGACCTTGGTTTTCATTTTATCCCTTCAACCTTACGTCCATCAAAGATTTTCAGGGTATAAATACGTCGAGTTAGTATTTTAAGATAGAAACTCTGTTTCTCTTAAAGACTGGCTGGTTTTGGATTTTTTAAATTTGAATTGGCCGGTGTTGAATTTTTAAAAAAAATATAATTTATAAAAATTGTTGATTTTAAATTAAAAAGTTGTTTTAAAAAAAATATACGTTTTAATTAAATAATTTATAAAAATTGTTGATTTTTATAAATTATATTTTTTAATTAAATTTCATAATCAGGCCAGTTCCTGTAATATCTATACTACTGACATATATTGAACTTTCAAAACTAATTTACATATATACTTTTTGTAATTTCCTATAAAATCGGTCACTTCCAATCAGCTTAGCTTTTGACCACTCGGAAAGAGGGACAACTTTTGAAAAAGAAAACAACACGCCACAACAACTGCAACTTCGGGTTGTAATTCGAGTAAAATCAAATGCCGAATTTCTTCAAACGAGATAACGCAAAAAAGCAGCCACGGTTTGATTGCATATGTTTATGAATTGTAACACAATGGAGATGCGCTACAGAATCATGGAAGCTTCTGGAATTGTATCGCCTTCTGTATTTTGAGCTATCCCCCGATAAAGTTACTAACAGTCTTTTGATGGAGTCACACATTTGTGTTACCGTTGGCTACTGTAAAAAATCTTACATACAAAACAAATACATTGTATGTAAAAAACATTTCGTAAATTATACTCCGCTTTATACATTAAACAATGTTTTGCAAACAACTAGATTCGTATTTGACATTGCTTACTTTTAGGTAACACCACATAAGTCTATCTGAAATGTCGACTCTCAAGCTAAAATACCCGGTATAAATTAAGGTAGCCTGAACAGTGGTTAACGGCTGCGGGTATACTACCAGACATTAAGACAGATTGCATGATGGTTGAAGTCCGCAATATATACAACCAGACATTAAAAAGCCGGGTCCTACCTGGCTGATATAGCGGTGGTAAAGTCATTAAGTATATTTAGAGAGTAGGCTGGGCTTATCTGACAGATGATGGGTGATAACACTGAAACTTTATCTCTAGTAAACAGAACCAGGTGTGCTTTTGTATATACAGGAACAATTGGTTTTCAGATCTGAATAAATTGTAGTAAATATTCATCCACAAATTAAAAAGACTATGTATCTACCAGGGTATCTACAAATATTTTCCATTGTTGAAATACTAATATTTTACATGACTGGATGAGGTTAAGAAATTTTAACTTAACTTTGCTTTAGTATCAGTGTCTGTGAGAGCAATGGTACACAGACATTAGCATTTCATGTAATAAATATTAAAATGCGGAAATAGTTTAGCTTACTTACATTCTTTGAAATTCAATCATATTCCATAGACTTCTTGAGTTATAACAATGTCAGTATGTGTATTACATATGGAATGTTTGAATATTTGTTTTTACATTAACATCTCCCGGAAATTTAATTTTGAAACTTCTGGCTCTAATATCCATATTTTATATACATGTAAATATTAACAAACTGCACTAAAATATACATCTGGGGCCGTATTCATAAAGCATCTTAAGTATAAGTTTTGACATAAGTTGAAGATTTTACTTAAGTTTGTGGTGATTTCAACTTAAGTCTAAGTAAAAAACTTAAGTCCTATTCATAAAACAGCTTAAACTTAAGATACGTAAGAAATGACTTAAAGGCGCAGCCGACACTTTCTATGGAAAACTGAACTGAAGTCAACATTTGTTGAAACATGTTACAGACAATCTTAAATATGAGGTTTCTTGAATGAAATAACGTTTTTGATAAGTTTTATCAGTAATCAAATGTTGATACTGGTTTATGTTGTATTGACAAGTATCATGCCAGACAGATATCTTGCTATTTTTGTGGTTGTGTTTTCACATCGCATTTTAGTACAAAGACAGTGTGTTCATATAATGTAAGATAATTGACTTAGTACTGATAAGACAATATCACCTTTCAGATTATTTAGTATTCAATTATAGAAAGAATTAAGAATTTTTAAAACTTTTTTTAACTTCTAGCACACATATATGTAATCAATTTGGCCAGGTTCGCGCCACTTTCCGTCCTAACAGGTGTTGTATTCTAGCGGTCTTAACATAAAATTTAGCCTGGTGACCCATACATTTTTAGCCATTTTTATGTTCACAATACAATTATCTATACACAAGAAAAACAGGAAAAAATTCTATGAAAGAGTTTTTTCAAAATTTAAAAGTAAATATTCTTCACTATGGGTATTTTTTATTGAATAAAGTTCACAAAAGTAAATATGAAACAATATTTTTTTTTCATTTGTACCCATTACTGCAAGGATAGAGTATTACAAATATGACTATAATATCAAATAAGTATATAATAAAATTTGTAAAAAGAAAAAAAAAACTTATTGTGCTGTCTTGATGTATATTTTGGTTGGTATTTATAAAAAAGAAGAAAATTATGAAAATGTTGAAAAATCGCTGGCAGTTTCAGCAACAGTGGGTGTGTTAAAAACTATTTTTCACAAAAACGAGCCTGAAATAGCGTCGTGAGTACGATTAAAGTGTTGTTTTTCAGATAAAAGCACTTTAAACATAATTGTGCATGTTGTATCTGTCTGAAATTAATGTTGTTTTTTTAATGTTTTCGTCCACAATAAAAGCCAAGAATTACTTATTAAGTTGTTTTATGAATATCATATATACTTAAGTAAAATAAATTTCTTACGTAAGTAATACTTAAGTAAATAATCAATTTCTTATACTTATACTTAAGATACTGTATGAATACGGCCCCTGGTGACTAAATATCCTGGCAATGTTTTAGTTCAGCTTACCACAGTGACCAGAATACCCAATTTTATAATGTAGGTACAAAATGTACGAAGGAGTAATCCGACTAGCTAATTTTATGAAGTACTTATTTCAATATACCAAAAATACTGATCTGGTTGTAAGAACTATATATTTTTACCGTAGCAGTTTCAAAATATACAGTTACTATTCATTTGTTTGAAGTCAATATTGAATCGAATCAAATAACCTTCTAACCTAATGGGTCAACCCAATGTTTTGGGAACTAGATATAATTCACTTTCATTTACAGCTTTCAAGTGGTGTAGCTAATTACAGTAATGTGTGATACAGGGGTGCAGGGGATTGTTCCAAATTTCAAAAAAGATCAATAAATGTAGAGATTTTTAGAAAAGAATGTATCAGTTTTCTGTTGTTTACAGTACTGTGTTCAACTGAAAAGTAGACGTTTTCTGAGCTTGTCTGCCTTTTATACTTTTACCCTGGTGTTTGAAAAGTAAAAGGTAAGGGTAGATTTCCCAGAAATCCCAAGAGCACCCATAAGACTGTTTGAATTTTAGAGGAAGGCTGCGATTATAATACCAGAAAATACTCCCCCCCCCCACCACACACACTAAAAAAACATTTTTGCTGAAACCACGAAATGTTATGCCCATGAAATGGAATTATTTCACATTTCTGCATTTTATAACAGTTTTCAAATTAAATTGGTCGCACGTATAGGATAAGTATGCAAAGAGAAGACATCTTCATCACTGATTTTGGTATTTTCAATTTAGTACGTGACAGGTACTTATTAACGAAATCCACTTGGAAATATAAAATTTTACTGAACATATTTTGAATTGTTAAATAGCAGAAGCAGGAGCAACTTTTTTTATGTAAACATGATGATTAAAATAGAAATATATTTAGGGGAATTTATTTTCTTTGAAGAAACTGATATTCTTTTCCATGTACACATTAAAGGGTCTAACCCACAAATTTTAGACCAAATATAATTTCTCTCAAAAACCCATAAAAAGTGAATAATCTGAAAAACATGAGTAGAGATTCAAAATTATGGACATAAGGTTTTTGCAAGATATTCTAATAAATGACCAAAATTATTGGGCAGAAGGTACAACGATTTTAAAATAATGCGGACAATTTAAATTCTTTTTGCATTTTTACCACTATCTAACTTTTATATTAACCCACTTTATCATTGTTCATATATACACTCTATGCTTAACTTGGGGGAAATGAACATGTTGAAAAATTTCAACAAATCTGCGGGCGAGTAGTTTTAACATTTTGTCCTAATACATACAAAGAGGAAGAAAAGACAAAAAAAAAACAACAACAAAACGAAAAAAAAAAAACCGCTTGCTTCAGGTATCTTGTAACAATCACTGCTGGATGAACATGCCATGAAACTGGCCTTAATTTTTTCAAACGTTTTTAACAGAGTTTTAACAGGTCACCATTAAAATTCACCCATTACTTCTTACTATTAAATGGGATTTTCATGACCATAGTTTTAATGCCATACATTAAAAATTACTTTGATGGCCATGAAAAGCTGCTTAAAATAAACCATTAAAATAAGTTAACAGGCTCCATAAAACTCCATGAAAATTTTGAATTGGCATGAAATTAATGTGCCATTAAAAAAGTACCCCTTAATTTCACATTAATTAGTAAGAACTAATGGGGCCATTAATTTTTAATACTCTGTTAATGGCCGTTAATTATTAAAAAATTGATTAATGGTCTCATTAAATATGTCAGATTCAATTTTAATGGGTTCATAATATTTTAATTATATATCAAATTAAGGGCCATGAAAATTTGCCATCAGAATTAGACATTTTAAGATAATCAGCTTCATATTAATATTTGCCGTATTGATTTAAACTACGTATTACTATACGTGTAATAGTATCTATACATATGTAGTGTTTTGTAAAATGCTAGAAGAATATTTGTTTCTTCTTTTTTCTCTTATTATTTTGTAATGTAAACACATGTGACAGCCTCGTTCAAACATTTGTTATATTGTATCCTTATTCTGTCATATGTTATTATGAAATGAGGAAATAAATGGATATTGTATTGTATTGAGTTGTACTGAGAAGGGTTTACAGGTACCGGTTTAATAGATCAAGTACCATGTGGGTAGTTTTAACTATTCAATATTATAATATTGACAAACATTCTGACCAAGTTTTTATTGGTACAGACATTAGGCATCAGGTGTATTCAAAAAGCAACTGCTGATGACAATGTCAGCGCACAAAATGCAATCACAATTTAGCTCTACTTCAGTACTTTGTGCTCACGTGCATGCACTTAAACAGCTAAGAGCAAATGTTTGAGGGATTGCATCACAAGTAGCTTCTCCCATCTCCAATCAAGAGTACCACAATCTTTGATTCATTGAAATGAAGAAGCGATTGATCTGCCCATGCCCCAAATAAATTTAAATCAGACTGTAAATCTTCACAATTATGTGTACTGTTCACTTCTCTATAAACCTTAGTTTCTGCTCAAGGATTGGAAAATTTGAAAATCTAAACTAGTCTGAACACATTTTATATTGTAAATTCCTTACCCCACAATTATGTATATTGTTCACTTCTCTATAAACCTTAGTTTCTACTCAAGAATTGGAAAATTTTATAATGTAAATTCCTTACTCCACCCATTTTCTTATACAAATGCTGATTAACTGGACAAGAAAAACAAAGAACAGGAAAAGTGACATGCATCAATACGTATTTATTCTTACCAAAATATTGTAGATTGATGTTATCAAATAAATTAGTACGTTTTCATCCAACTTTCATTGAAATAAATCCGAGTTTTTGTACGAACACATTTTGGCAAACATTTGAAAAAATGGCGTAACTGCATCAAGGGGAAATAACTTTAATGCAACTAAATATAACATCATGATATATTATAGACGATGTGTGCGTAGTATGTATTTATTGTGATTAAAGTCCATTTAGAACAATATGGGACTGGAATTATAAGCATTCAATAGGAGAGCAAGCCAAAAACCAAAAAGAGAATATATACGAATCACATTTTACAGAATGTAGAATTTAATGAGCATTAAATCAAATTTAAGGGCCATGAATAATCCTGTTAAATTCAAAATATACAGAATTTCACTATTTTTTCAAAGCCATTAACTATTTTAGCTACCAAACTAAATTTTTAATGGCATGATTCATGGTCAAAAATGGGTGTTCTAATGGTATTTTAACATGTAACCCTTTAATATTGTGAAACATGTTAAATAAAGTATTGCAAGAATTAATGGGGTTAATTAACGGTTTTTCCTATTTTAATGAATATTTTACAGGGTTTTAAACCATGTTTAATGGTATGTGCATCCAGTAGTGAATGTTTTGTTGCGATGATAAAGGGCTCTAGAATAATACGTTTAACGGTTATGCACGGATGAATAACTATCTTACTTTTTGATAAGTTATAGGAAAAACAATAAAAAAATGTTTCTGAATTTTTCCTTTTGATGCAAGCCAATGCGACATCCAAAGATCGTTACATTTATGTATTGACATCAGTTTAAGAAGAGATCGTTTCTACATAAATTGTTGAGGGACAAATAGTAAACACAATAGGTCAATATCAGTTTTCAAGTTAGATATAGGTAAGCCGAAATAACTGCAAGGGAATAAAACATATTATCGTCTGCTCACATTGAAAAATGTAAAAATCTAGACTAGAATAACAATTATAATTAGACTGCACCAATCAAACCAATCTTATCTGCAAATTGCCAAACGGAACTGATACTGGACATTAGATATTATCTAGTTCCGTTCACTACAATATCATACTAAACATAAGACATTATCCGTTCACTGTCATATGATACTGGACATAATATATTATCTAGGTATGATATTGGGCATTAGTTATCACGTAGCTAGATACGTTCACTACCTACTAGATATTAGATATTAATTAGGTCCATTCACTATCATATGATACTAGACATTAGATATTACCTAGCTCCGTTCGCTGTAATATGATATTTTGCCTACGCTATGAATTGTTTCCGTTCGCTACAAAAATGATATTTAACATTGTTTATGAACCGGCACCGTTTATTACAATATGATATTGGACATGGGAAAAATGGCTCCATTTACTATATGATAAAAGGCATACGCTACAATCTAATCATGTCCATTGAAATGTAATATTTAACATGAGCTTTATTTGACCCTATTCGCGTCAGTTGTTATTAAGATAAATAAATTGGCTTATTTAGCAACAATATAATAATTGGTATAAGATATAAATTGCCAACGTTCAATACAATAATCATATTTTTTCTCTACGCGATTCGCATTTGTATAAATTTTAAAGTATCCGCATGAAATTCAAATCAACCATTTCTTTATATCCGTTTTATATCATATTGATTAACATTTTACCATTATCACGTAAAATACAACATGAATATGAACCCGTGCCTATCTGAAACACACACCGGTCGTTTGGCTTGTCCAAGGAGTGTTTTAATAGCCACTCGTCCAAATATATCACCGTTATCAAATAACTTAATCATACTGGCCAAAAGATGAAAATTGACACCGGTAACTACTATACGATCAGAAGCATAAGATGCAACGTTGTATCATATTTTTATCTACGCGATTCGCATTTGTATAAAAGTATCCATATGAAATTCAATTCAACCATTTTAATATAACACGTTGGATAGTGTGTCTATTAAGGGGCGGCTTTAGATTATTCCTGGAATAATAAATCCACAAACTTTAAGACAGTAAAATCCAATTTATTAAACTAATGCAGTATTTCGTCAAAGTTACCAGCGAGCAAATGTGTACAATCAATTTATAATACAATGAAATAACAAATTTCACTCTGCTGATAATATGAAATTAAGACCTTATTGCAAATATAGATAATAACAATGATATAACAAATATTGCTTTCTGTCTTGAACAAGAGCTTAAGATGAAAATAATTGAAATTGCATTCTTATCCCAGTAAAAAATAAAGAATCGAATATAACAATTGCGGGGAATATAATCATTAGAACAAATAAGTACAGTTATTTGAGACTTGTCTTCAAATAGATGACTTTATCCGGAGTCTTAGATGGGAGACAACTGTTCAGGGCATATTGGTTTAGCTAGCCACGCTACTTTGACATCACCAGCTACACGTCATCAACGACTGCACGTGAAAAATTACTTTTTGCATCGGATTTCAGCGAAACAGGTCACGTTTTTTTATGGCTTTTACAAAACTTTTTAAAGAAAAAAGATATTAGTGATTAATTTGCGCTAATTATTTATTTATTCATAATTTAAATGAATTATGCTGTTTAGAATATTTTTAATTGAGCTGGGATATGAATATTAACGGTAGATCTATTTCGTATTTTAGAAGCTACTAGAATCATGGTCTTTGTCTAATTCTCAGTTTTTCACTTTAAACTTAAACCTTTTGCTATTATAACTTATATGACTTTGTAATTTGCTCTGCTCTAGATTATATTGTTTCAATATTATTTCCTGCTAGAAATGCCAAGCCAGAAGACTCGAGCCAGAAATTCAAATGCTCAAACTGGTAGGAGTGTTACATCTAATCGATGCAGGCGGAGTTAGAGGCGCCAACATGTCAGTTCGGACTCTTTTAACCAGAGGTATTGATCTACACCAGATCTACCATGCTCCGGCAAACACCATCCGGTTAGATCTACATCGGTCAGTGAGAATGGACAAAATGAATTCTATCAGCCTGGTGTACAAAACTCGAATGGACAGAGTGCTAATTGCCAAACTCAAGCAACATACTCATATACGCAAATCATGGAGGGACAATATTTAGCAGCTCCTTATGGGAATAATCCAGTAGTAACGCAATTTTTGGACGATTGTGGTAATTCCAGTTATGGCAATACATTCCAGCCGTACCCTACGCAATAATCTGTGTATCGGCAAACTCCTGCAACCTGTGTATCAGCAAATTCCTACGCAACAATCTGTGTATCAGCAAACTCCTACACAACAATCTGTGTATCAGCAAATTCCTACGCAACAATTTGTGTATCAGCAAACTCCTACGCAACAATCTGTTTATCAACAAACTCCAATGGTTCCATTATAACTCCAAACAGTTATGGCAATGAATTCCAGCCGTACCGGTTCCACCGGTGGTAACATTACACCTGCCAACTTAGCACACAGCGGAACCCAATAGACAGTTCAGGTAGTCACAGGTACGAATATTAGCAACGAGCCTCAACTGTCAGGTAATGTTTTCATGACTTCAGTTTGTACAGATTTTTCGCTACATATTACTCAGGGTTGAAAGAAATAATTTTGAAAGGAGAATTTATAGAATTAGCTTCATTACTTGATAAACAAGACCCAGATTCTCACTGTATCGAAATTGTTAACGGTCAGTTACAAATTACTTCAACTGAGATAAAAAAAAAACGAGAAATATGAGCCATTGAAAAATGGACCGATGCGGTATGATGTATACGAATATACTATTATTAAACAATCGCATGCTAGAGAACTGTTACAGTATTGTAAAACAATTCGTTCCGCTTCAAAGCAGAACTCGACAGGCTGTGTTAAATACGATAGGCTTTTCCGACAAAAATTGTCAAAATATTCATGTATGAGATGGTCAATGGTTGACTCAGAGTTGTGGCTTCGTACCATGACCAACAATCATACTGCATTATCACTGAATAAGCAATGCTACGAATTTAATAACAACGTTTATTGTTCAAAATATGGTGTGTGTGTGTGTGTGTGTTCGGGTTTAACGGCTTTTTCAACAATTTTTCAGTCATATAAACGACGGTGTCTACTTGTAGCAGTGAGCACAATGCCCGACTTTATAGTGCTACCTCACTGGAACATCACGCCGTAGACACGTGGCATGATACCCCACCCAGTCACATTATACTGACACCGAGCTGATCAGTCCTAGCACTATCCTCTTAATGCTGTGCTTCAAGCGAGGAAGCTACTAGTACCATTTTTTACGTCTTTGGTATGACGCGGCCGTGGATCGAACCCACGACCTCCCGCACTTGAAACGGACGCTCTACCACTAGGCTACCGAGGCGGTCTTCAAAATATGGATGCCAGTACATGCGTAAGTTAAAAACTATTTTCACTTATGGTCCGCATTCTTCTATTGTTTGCAGAAATAGGTACGCAGACGAACCATATAAACCTAGAGCCGTAACAACAAATATCACAAGGTTCCCTCGATCCCAACATCGATCTGACTTTACATGCCTAATTAGGGGACCTCGGCAATACGCCAATAGGCATCTCGCGTCTAGAAACATGGCTCCAAGATTACGACCACACTGATAAGATATATTTTTTAAAAGGTTTCAGAGAGGGGTTTCGGCTCGAATACAGCGGTCCACGATCGCTTATTTGTTAAAAAAATCTTAATTCAGCAATACTCAATCCAGACGTTCTTTAAGCAAAAATTAGATAAGGAAGTTGAGCTTGGTCGGATGATAGGTCCATTATAAACAAACCGTATCCGAACCTTTGTATTAATCCGGTTGGTTTAATACAGTAAAGCTCTGGGGGTCTGCGCCTAATAACACATTTATCATATCCCTACGGTAACAGTGAAATGACTATATTGACCAACGATTTTCGTCTGTTCAATACGCAAAATTCGAGAATGTGATTCAAATCATTTAACGATTAGGCCCAGGAGCATTAATGGGCAAACGGAATGTTAAGTCTGCTTTTAATTCGTGTCCAGTTCACCCGGATGATTTTAATATTTTAGGAATTAGCCATAACAACAAGTATTGGATACAGAAAATGCTTCCTCAAGGCTGCTCAATAAGTCCAGCAATTTTTGAATAATTCTCAACATTTTATAGTTTACTTTAGCAAATCACGTAAAATCAAATAACATTGATCATTATCTGGACGATTTTTTCTTTGCTTGTAAAGCTGGCACAAATGATTGTACAGACTTAATGACATCTTTGAATATATCTGCAAAGACATTAAAGTTCCAATAAACCATGAAAAATCTGAAGGTCCGGCAACAATTTTGATATACTTAGGTTTAGAGATAGACACAATTCGCATGGAAATCCGTGTTCCAGAGGAAATGATTTTCGAAGAAAAAGCGCAAATTTCAGAGGCTCTTTTAAAATAAAAAATTACTTTAAGTGCATAACAGTCTATACTCGGAAGCCTTAATTTCTTTACTAAAGCTATCCATACTGGTAAAACATTCGGTTGCAGATTATATCAAGCCTAGTCCCAAGCAAAGTTACCCAATCACTTTATCCGTCTTACATACGAATTAAAAGAAGATTTAAAAGCGTGGCTTATGTTTTTAAATTCTTTCAATGGAACTTCTTTAATGCCTGAAGAAAATTGGGTTTCTGACTGACTTCTAAATACGTACACAGACGCTGCCGAAAATAGACGTTTAGGCTGTGGTGCATATTTAAATGGAGAGTGGTTTGTTTTGGAATGACCTGCCAGCTGGCCTGAGGATATAAATATATATATATAGAGAGAGAGACATTTCGTTGCTAGAAATGGTTCCAATCATGCTCGCGTTTTTAATGTGGGGTGTCAAATTAAAAGGGAAGAAAATAGCGTTGCACTGTGACATATGGCTTTAGTTCACATTATCAATAAGAAATCGTCAAAAATAAGAGTTCTTATTTTATAAATGCACTTGGTGTTGGTTCTGCTGCATGATAATATTCAGCTTAAGGCAGTTCTAATTATTTAAAAAAAAAATGACGGCATTTGTGATGCAATAAGCCGTTTACAATTTCATAGAGGCCAGACATTACAACCAAAGTTTGCATGAACCCTCTCACGATTCCTCTTGAATTTCAGCATCTTCTCAACACGAAATTAGCCGGCTAATACACGGTTCTATAGCAGATAAAACACATAAGAATTACAATGCAGGATTACGTTCTTTCGAAAATTTTAGAGACAATATGAATTATGTTAAGCAATGGTCCCCAACTGTGCAACAGTTCCAAGAGCATATTGCATGTCTGTCCCAAAGAGGATATGCACATAGAACAGTAGGTTGTCACAATGCTGTTATCGCATTTACATGTAATATTAATGGGTTACTCGACACCACCCAACATTTTAAACTATGAAAAATGTTAGAAGGAATGAAACGATTGCAAAGTAGATCAGACACTAGAAAGCCGATCAGTTTCCAATTATTACTAGATCTCCGCAATGCTTAAAGCGAACCTTTTACAATATTCAGCTTTTAGACCAAGCATACAAGGTCACTATTTATGTCATTTATGGCAGTCCTTTGACACAGTACCAGTTCAGACAAGTTCTACGTAAAGCATTAGCGTTTCTATGACATTCGAATGATTACTTTCAAACATATTTCTTTCGGATAGGCGGTCCAACTCATTTATACCGTATAGGTGTCCCCGAACACGCAATTCAGACTGTTGGGCGTTGGAGGTCAAATGCTTATAAAAATTACATCAGTTTATAAGGAATTTGTTAAATACTTTCAGATAATACACAAGTACGGATAGTGGGGTCTCGATTGTCCGAGACGCCTTCTATTGTGTTCACAGTGGGAATTATCAACTGCCGGGTGTGGACATCTATTGTGATTTCCAACCCGGTATGCGAATGCATCCTTTATGTAGTAGAATTTATGATTTATTAGTTTTATACAAACCACCTCACTATTTAGTCGTTCACTGCGTAGGAAATGATATAGCTAAGGGCAAAGTCCATTAAACGAAACAGAACTATCAACACGTTACAGGAAATACAGTCTGTGACTAATACTAGAATCATTTGGTCTCAGATATTGCCCAGATTAGTATATCGCAACGAGATAAATCATTTTAAATTGAATAAGTGTCGGAGACGGTTCAATACCACATTGGCAAAACATTGTATTCAACATGGTGGTGCGTACATCAGATATCCTCAAATTACTGAGAAAGCTTACTTGTTCAGAAACAATATTCATCTCTCAGAAACAGGGAACGATATTTTTATTAGTAATCTCAGGCACGGATTGTACTCGATCTTATACAATAATGCAACATGTTTTCCTGAAGAGAGATTGTAAAACTTCATGTTTCGCATAAAAGTTCATGTGAGTCAGAATACTATAGATCGTAGAACTTTGACATTTAGATTTATATCTATTTGCCAGGCACTCTTAAATGTGTATCTGAAATCCAGTGCTTAAATATTTAAGAATTCTGTACATCACTATAGTAACAAGAGTTTTTTCGAAATAACTTTAGGGTAATAATAGAATTGAATTGAAGTATATCATGCAGTCTTTTGGTTGGCTATCTTAGCTACCAATAAAAGTCCGATATCCGGCCCAGCTCCCGAAATCCGAAGTTACTCAATCCTTTCGAAATCCGAAGTCTCTCTTTTTTCTAATGCTAGTAATTAAATGATTGAAGATGAGCCTATTGGTCAGCCATCTTAGTGAGCTACTGAGTCCGATATCTAGCCCAGCTCACGAAATCCGGATTTACTCAGTCATTCAAAATCCGAAGTCTTTATTTAGCGATAGATATGACTTGATTGAAGATGAGCGTTAACCTGTTGGTCGGCCATTTTAGCGAACCACGGAGTCCGACATCCGGCCCAGCTCCCGAAATCCGCTTTCTGACATCCAGAGGCTAGGCCTTTTGACATCCTGAGGAAAATTTCCGATATCTGGAGATTGAATACTTTGTATTTTCTTTTATTCACAAGGCTTTTTGGGAGGGTCCCTTTATATGTTGAGCGCCATCATATACAAAATTTTCAGTTATCGAAAAATTCACATAGATTAACTAGGGTAGTTTTGGGGCTTTGATGAAATAGCCCTAGTCCTTTTGGCAGGGCTCGATCCGCGGTATCTTTCGAACTTCTGTCCGAGCTATGGCATTCTAGTGCTAATTTTATCAAATTGTTTTACATTATATTAACGGAATACGCTATTGATATTTGTCATAGTTATAGATATGTCAGTAATTTGCATTTAAAACATACGTCGTACATCTCATATATTCAATTAACAGTCAGTCATGGCCAAACCAAATGCCATCCAAATATGATATTAGATTCTAATATAACTGTTTCTTTTTTAATCTGTTATTTGGTTATTAAGGTCTACGGATAAATATATATTGAATGGTTTCCATGATCCAATAGAACCAGAAGATATAACAACCCTGAGTACGGGGAGACTTTTACAGCCGCCACTTTACACTTAAAGACTGCTGTATTGGTATTAGATAAAATCTCTAAGAAGATCCTTGGGGAGCATTGAACGCAACTCTCCAATTTCAACAGATAACGAAGGAAAAACACAATTATATCCTATACATAAATAGTATCATGATACAATTTTCTTTCAAAACCGTAAGACAAATATATTCAGGTTAGCTATTCAACCAGAAAAGAATACAATATATCTACTGCTATGCAGCACTAATAATTCAAAAGAATAATTCTTTTAAATGACATTGACCAAATGAATAATTATAGACATATATTTTTTAAGATCAACGTTCAGACAGAAGCATTACAATAAAGTCGAGAGCGATAATATCTTTATTGATCTGGGTAGTTTATTGTAAAGATAAACGATCTTTAACACTAATTGCATATCTACATGCTTACATAAAATAAAGCCTAAATGATATTTCTATGTGGTTTTAACCTAAAATTTCTCTTATTACTGACTAGTATACGAATATAACATAAAAAATCAACCAAGCACTGAAAAATAAATGTTTAAATCTATAATCATTGTTAGGTCTGTTTTGTGACCTATTAAAGCAGTTTTTGATGTTTTACTATCATTTCTGTTACTTAAATGGTATTACATGGACAACACGCAGTTTCGTACATTTCTATACCTGTTGAAGACATTTAATAAATATAGCGTGTGCAGAAAAATTCATTATTGAAAACCGATCAACTATACACTTAATGACATTGACCTTGCATATAGAGCCAAGGCTCTTTGCTCCCAGTATTGTACTAAAAAACAAAGAAGAATACCAAACAGAGAATGCCACGTACCAAAAACACTTATAAAATATGTAAATCAAATATGAGTGCAGTATCTATAATTATTGCAATCCTATATAAGATTGACTTTAAAGGTAGATAGAAAAAGTTTAGCATTCTTCTCAATAATGCTATGTCTAATTTTTGTAATAATTTGCATTAGGTTTTGTTTGGTATAACAGACTTAAAAACTGAAACAGGATTTTGAAACGCCTAAATGACCAAATCTTTACCATGGCTTTGAAGGCAACACGTTTGCAGTGAAGCAAATCAAATATCTCTTCCAAGTTTAAATAAAAATACTAATGAAGGTTACAAAGCTACTGACATTAAAATGTAATATCAAAAGACCCTATTGTTCTCTCCTTACCTTAAACGTAAAGACTTTTCATGAGAACTCCTTGGACAAGTGGTTTCCAATTACTTGCCGCTCACCAATGTTGGTTCGAAACCTCGTTTGGAGTATAAATCGTTATTGTTAGGACATCCAACTTGTCTGCGTGAACGTCAACTCATGTCGGTTCATTTAATTTTTTTTCTGCAAATTCTGCTATTGTTTAGATGTAATATTTATAATTGTCATTTGCAGATCCTAACCTTCAAAAAGAGTCTAGAGGAAGATACTGCTTTCTATGAATGAGACTATTGTTTTTGGATCTCAGTTCTCTCTAATTTTAACTGTAGAATCTGTGTTATAATATAATATACTTTTCCACTTTATACAAATCAAATCGAAGTATTAGAACCACAAATGCATATTATATAAATTACGGATGTCAATTCCGTTAAGAATTAATGCTTTACAAACAGACTGAATAGTTTGTTTAAAACAGGAATGTTCTATGCATATCAAATAAACAAAATATTTGCAAACTTCACGCTAAACCAGTTACCAAACAGAACAGTTATAGACGACTGTCTGCAGGAGTTAACATTCAAAACTACTTTTTAGAATATAAATTGCACAAGAAGCAAAAATCTACGTCGATTAAAACAAAATGAATACCTTTATAGGAGATAAAGACAGGTGCTGTTACGCTACTTTAAGGTCAAAGTGTTCACCAGTTTATTTAAGGTGATCTATATTTGAAAAACTGATCCAACAAAATGGGCGTTTGAGACAACAAGCAGCGGCGCAATTACTATAAATTCTATGGTGTTACCACTCGGTTCAGTTAATGTATTGTTTGATAACTCATAAAGAACGGGTTGTGTGGTAATTTATTATATCTCTAAGTCTGGTAACTTTATAGTGACATGCGATTACTAGTATATTGTAAACAACTTTGCAAACTTATACATTTTTGTACCTATTGTATTATTTTATGCTTTTGTTCATAATTATCAGTAAAACATTAGAATGATTGTAAGAGTCAAATATCCCAGTCAGCAGAACATTACAATGATTGTTAAACGTTAGCTGTCGCTGCCAGTAGAACAATGGAATGTTTGCATTGAAAGAGTATCAATATTTCATGTTAAATGGTGTATGAGCGGTTTTTTATTCTTTAAATGAAGTTGATCCTGTTGGACTCCTATCCTTGTAATTTTTCTAGGTATCAAAGTAATAAAATACCGGGATATCTAAAAAATTAGAGGTATTGCAGTCAGTAAAAAAAAGGTATTTTTAGTAAAAATCTAGATATCTCAGTCAGGAAAAGTGTGAGAGTTTAGGTATTGCAATCAGCAGAACATTGGAATGCTTGTCAGAGTCCATGTATCGCCGTCAGTGGAACACAGGTAAGTTTACAAGAATCAAGGAATGGCAGTCAGTGAAACATAGGAATATTTGTAAAAGTCCAGGTATCGCAGTCAGTAAAGTATTCAGTTGTTTTTAAGAGTCTAGGTATCTCAGTCAGTAGAACTTTGGAACGTTTGTAAAGGTTAGTAAAACATAGGATTGTTTTTTTTTCGGCGCCGCCGTTTGTTTTCATTAAATATGCTAATTGAATACGACTCCCATGGACAAACGGAAAGGTCTTGATATCTTAGTCAGTACAATAATGAACTGTGTGTAAAGTTTAGGTATCTCAGTCAGAAGATCATTGGATTATTTGTAAAGTATAAATATAGCGGTCTTTAGAACATTGGTATGTTTGTAAAGGCATATCAGGGAGTAGAACATTAAAAGTTTGTAACGTCTAGGTATAGTGTTCAACAGAACATTGAAATGTTTGTGAGGGTTAAGGTATCACAGTAAGTAGAACATTGGAAAGTTTGTGAATGTCCGGGTATTTCAGGTAGTAGAATATTTGTCTGTTTTTAAAGACAAGAAATCGCATTATTAGAACATGGAAATATTGTAAAGTCTAGGTATGCCCGTCATTAGAACTTTTTTTCTGTTTGTAAAGTGGAAGTATCTCAGGCATTAAAACATTGGTTTATTTAGTATAAATATTACAGTCGTTTAAACATTGGAATGTTTGTAACAGTTTTGGTTTCTTGGTCGAATGTTTGTAGAGTCTATGTGTAATAGTGAATAGGACATTGGAATGTTTGTATAGGTTTAAGTATCGCAGTCAGTGGAACAGTGGCATGTCCGTACAGTATACATACATATATAGCAGTCATTTAAAGATTGTAATGTTTATAGAGTCTATGTACCTCAGTCAATAGAACATAGGGATATTTGTAAAATGTAAGTATCCAAGGCTAGATAGGATAGAGTAGTAGAATGCTCGTAAAAGTCTAGATATATCTACCAGTAAAACATTTGAATGTTTTAAAAGTCTACAAATCCAAGTCAATAGAACATTGTGGTGTTCGTGAAAGTCTAGGAATCTTAACAAGTAGAACATTGGTCTGTTTGTAAAGTCTAGCTATTACATTCAGTACAACATAAGAATGTTTGTAAAGTCTAGACATCCAATTCGGTAGAACATTGGTTCGTGATTATTCACGGCAGAAAACACTAGAATGTTTGCAAATGTCAAGGTATCTCAGTCAGTAGAATATTAGAATGTTTGTAAATGTCTAGGTATCTCAGTCAGAAGAATATTACATTAGAATGTTTGTAAATGTCTAGGTATCTAAGTCAGAAGAATATTAGAATGTTTGTAAATGTTTAGGTATCTCAGTCAGAAGAATATTAGAATGTTTGTAAATGCCTAGGTATCTCAGTCAGTAGAACATTAGAATGTTTGCACATGTCTTGGTATCTAAGTCAATAGGACATTAATCTGTTTGTAAAGTATTAACACCCCAGGCAGTTGAACATTTGAATGTTTGTAAATGTCTAGGTATCTCAGTCAGTAGAACATTGGTAATTTTGTAAAATATAACTATCTCAGTCAGAAGAACATTGGAGTGTTTGTAAATGTCTAGATATCGCAGTTAGTAGGTATTTAAATATTTATAAATTTAGTTATCACAGGCTGTAGAACATTGGATTGTTTGTAAATGTCACGATATCTCAGTCAGTAGAACATTTGTAATTTTGTAAAATATAAGTATCTCAGTCAGAAAACCATCGAAATGTTTGTAAAGTTTTGGTACCCAAGCCAGTAGAACAGTAGTATGTTCGTAAAGTGTAGTTATTTCAGTCAGTAAAACATAGGTATGTTTCTAAAACTGTAGATATATTGGTTAGTAAAACACGGAAACGCTTGTGTGAGTCTATATATCTCAGTCAGTAGATGGGAATGTTTGTAAGAGTTTATTAATATTAGTCAGTAGATCATGAGAATGTTTGTAAACATCTAGGTATCTCAGTCAGTAGACCACGTGCAAGTCTGTAAATTTGTAGGTATGTCAATTAGTAAAATATGAAAATGATCGTGCAAGTCAAGCTATCTCTGTCAGTAGAAAACGGAAATGTTTGTAAGGGTTAATGTTTATTGGTCAGTAGAAAATGGGGCTGTTGGTAATGTCTAGGTATTGCAATCAGTACAGCATGAGTATTTTTATAATATCTAAGTATTATCTAAGTAAATAAAACAATGAAAATGTTTGTAAATGTCTAGGTATCTCAGCCAGTAGAATAATGGAATGTTTGTAAAAGTCCATGTATAAAAGTTATGAGAAGTTTGTAATGCTATTGATTTTAATCACAACATTTGCCTATTAACGGCATATAAAAATGTAATGTCTAGGTATTGCAATCAGTACAGCATGAGTATTTTTATAATATCTAGGTATTATCTAAGTAAATAAAACAATGAAAATGTTTGTAAATGTCTAGGTATCTCAGCCAGTAGAATAATGGAATGTTTGTAAAAGTCCATGTATAAAAGTTATTAGAAGTTTGGAATGCTATTGATTTTGATCACAACATTTGCCTATTAAGGACATATAAAAATATCCAACTATCGTTTCATTTTCACCTTTTAAATTATTACGGAAACTATGAATGTAGTATAAAGCAGTCTTTCAGTGTTTGATGTCGGCTCGTACTTTGACGTTATGTTGTTATATTGTCTACGAAGTCAATTAAAACCATCTTAATTTAACTGAATTAAATGACTTGATGTTGCATCGTTTTTATTATTATCATACCCTGGAGACACTTACGCGGGTACCAAACGATAAGCAATAATAAAATGAACAATAGATTGCTATCGTCACTATGATCACACTTCGGTGTATACATATTTCTGTGAGAAAATACTTACTTGGGCATTGTACATATCCATAATCACTAAAGATAGGAACTAATACTTTGTTTGATAATATTTGGCTTTAACCATTATAGTCATTCCTGACAATAACTGATTTGATATATTAAGAAAATATCATGATGAATGTCTTCCATTTAAATTGTCCACTCTATATTTAACTTTAATATCAATTCATTGAGACAGGAAACTCACACCAGAAAATACAGCTCCTTTAAAAAATAATATCTTAAGCCATAAAAATAGACAGTTTTAAATATGAAGTATATCTAGATTTGGACAGTATTTGCATTAATGGTTTAATTTTATCGGATCTAAGTGGTTTTTCTTTTTAATTTAATTCATACTGCGCAATACATGTATTTGTTCTGTAGGAGTAAATGATTTTGTATTGTATCATTTATCTCTACTATTTATATCTATCATCCTCTTGAAATAGTCTTCAGAATTATCTAATCTCTCTCCCTCTCTTTCTCTTTCTCTCTATCTGTTTAGATCCGATAAGAGCAAACCATTGACGCAATATAATTTCATTAAAACAAACCTGTTATAAATTAAGTAAATAAAACAATACTCTTGCCTGTTAAGACTTTAGGCGACACTAATATAATATTTGCAAAAATTAATTGACCAGCTTATTATTTTAGAAATAAAATCAAAGTATATGAAAAATGTCATTTTGTTACGTATAATAAAGTCAGATGATAGAAATGATAATTAAATTTAATATAATGATATTTTAATGCCTGATTCTTGTCTTGATAGAGTAGAATTTATCAATTGACCAGTACTAGACAATTGCAAGAGAGAGAGAGAGAGAGAGAGAGAGAGAGAGAGAGAGAGAGAGAGAGGGAGAGAGAGAGCATGATAGATATAAATAGTAGACGTAAATGATACCTGCGCCATGTCTTTCACATGTAAAATTACAATTGTAATATAAAAAGGCGAACACAGTAATTATAATGGTTCATCTCGAACTCACTTCAACCAGAACGAAGCAGACTATAAGCGCATTGAAATCTACTTAATGGGGTCAATTGAAGTATACGTTCGTACTGAAACAATTAATTAAATCAGATAGGGATAAGTGAAAATTGAATATTACCTAAGCTATGTTTGTCTATTCCCGTTCATTGTACCTCAAAATGTCCCAATCCATTGTCGATTTATAATCAATGTCTTCGGGTTTTCACGTTATCGCGACATTTAAAACTATCCTCCTGTTACACACTCGATAGGAATATATTCAATTTGATACCGGTATTTATATCACATATGTAAACTAAGTATGATGTCTAAAACATATATGAACTTAATTATTGTTTGTATTAGTAGAATGATTATCACAGTAAAAATGTTTTCCTCCTTCGATATTAGCACTCAAATGTTAAAGACCATAAATCCTTTCTTTAATAGATTATTCTATTTAAATATACTTTATGGCGTATTAATTTTATCTTTAAAAAAAAACACACACAGGGACTTGAGTTTAATTAGCCGCTGTGCAGAAATTCAACCAAAAGTGTCGAAAAATACATAATTTCAGATCTAGTATTTGAACCGGTCTATAAAAACAATTGCTTTAAAATCTTATTGACACTGAGTGAGATTTTTCTATTTTCACTCGCTAATGCTGTCATTTGAATATTGATATAAATTATGAGATACAAGGGTTGTTCGGTAATCGAGTCACAACTTGAACTTGAGAAATAACAATATAATATATTATTTTTATTTCTTCAAATACATTGCGTTTTTGAAAATATTTTACTGCTTTAAATGCCGAAAACAGGTAAAACTGTGCTTATCGAAATGACACAATGGACGATGAGAATTTTTAACACTGAACATTGTGCAGAAATTCAACCAAAAGTGTCGAAAAATACATAATTTCAGATCTAGTATTTGAACCGGTCTATAAAAACAATTGCTTTAAAATCTTATTGACACTGAGTGAGATTTTTCTATTTTCACTCGCTATTGCTGTCATTTGAATATTGATATAAATTATGAGATACAAGGGTTGTTCGGTAATCGAGTCACAACTTGAACTTGAGAAATAACAATATAATATATTATTTTTATTTCTTCAAATACATTGCGTATTTGAAAATATTTTACTGCTTTAAATGCCGAAAACAGGTAAAACTGTGCTTATCGAAATGACACAATGGACGATGAGAATTTTTAACACTGAACATTAGAAGTAGTTCCAGTGGAGAAAACAAGAATTGGTGCGCAAAAACAGTGTAGAATTACGGGAGTCATAATATAAACACTGAAAACAAGAAAAAAAAAACAAGAAAAAAAGAAAAAAAAAAAAACAGGAAGGCAACGAATGGTTAAAAATGTTAACAGTAAAATAATACACATGATCGTAAAATGGAAACCGTGAACAAATACACATGTGAAGCATATAGGAAGCAGCGTCAAACCTAATCCTTTTTTTTTTGGCAAGTGAATTTCTAGTAGAATATTCACGCTCTTGTCACTACTGGATGCACATATCATTAAACATTGTTTAAAACCCTGTAAAATATCCATTAAAATAGGAAAAATCGTTAATTAACCCCATTAATTCTTGCATCACTTTTTTAACAGGTTTCACAATATTAATGGGTTACACGTTAAAATGCCATTAAAACACCCATTTTTGACCATGAATCATGCCATTGAAAATTTATTTTGATAGCTAAAATAGTTAATGGCTTTGAAAAAATAGTGAAATTCTGTATATTTTGAATTTAACAGGATTATTCATGGCCCTTAAATTTGATTTAATGCCCATTAAATGTTCAGGTTGTGTACGATTTCATTTAAGAGTAAACTTAATGGTCCTTAACAGCAATGTAATGCCCATTAAATCCTAAATTCTGTAAAATGTGATTTGTATATATTCTCTTTTTGGTTTTTGGCTTGCTCTTCTATTGAACGCTTATAATTCCAGCCTCACATTGTTCTAAAATGGACTTTAATCACAATAAATACATACTACGCACATATCATCTATAATATATCATGATGTTATATTTAGTTGCATTAAAGTTATTTCCCCTTGATGCAGTTACGCCATTTTTTCAAATGTTTGCCAAATTGTGTTCCTACAAAAAATCGGATTTATTTCAATGAAAGTGGGATGAAAACGTACTAATTTATTTGATAACATCAATCTACAATATTTTGGTAAGAATAAATACGTATTGATGCATGACACTTTTTCTGTTCTTTGTTTTTCTTGTCCAAATAATCAGCATTTGTATAAGAAAATGGGTGGAGTAAGGAATTTACATTATAAAATTTTCCAATCCTTGAGTAGAAACTAAGGTTTATAGAGAAGTGAACAATACACATAATTGTGAAGATTAACAGTCTGATTTAAATTTATTTGGGGCATGGGCAGATCAATCGCTTCTTCGTTTCAATGAATCAAAGAGTGTGGTACGCTTGATTGGAGATGGGAGAAGCTACTTATGATGTAATCCCTCAAACCTTTGCTCTTAGCTGTTAAAGTGCACGCACGTGAGCACAAAGTACTGAAGTAGAGCTAAATTGTGATTGCCCATTGTGCATTGACATTGTCATCAACAGTTGCTTTTTGAATACACCTGATGCCTAATGTCTGTCCCAATAAAAACTTGGTCAGAATGTTTGTCAATATTATAATGTTGAATAGTTAAAATCTACCCACATGGTCACTTGATCTATTAAACCGGTACCTGTAAACCATTCTCAGTACAACTCAATACAATACAATATCCATTTATTTTCTCATTTCATATGAACATATGACAGAATAAGGATACAATATAACAAATGTTTGTACGAGGCTGTTACATGTGTTTACATTACAAAATAATAAGAGAAAAAAGAAGAAACAAATATTCTTCTAGCATTTTACAAAACAGTACATATATATAGGTACTATAACATGTGTAGTAATACGTAGTTTAAATCAATACGGCACATATTAATATGAAGTTGATTATCTTAAGATGTCTAATTCTGATGGCAAATTTTCATGGCCCTTAATTTGATATACAATAAAAATATTATGAACACATTAAAATTGAATCTGACATATTTGATGAGACCATTAATCATTTTTTTAATAATTAACGGCCATTAACAGAGTATTAAAAAAATAATGCCCCATTAGTTCATTACTAATTAATGTGGAATTAAGGGGTACATTTTTAATGGCACATTAATTTCATGCAAATTAAAATTTTCTGGAGTTTTAAGGAGCCGTTAACTTATTTTAATGTTTATTTTTAAACAGCTTTTCATGGCCATCAAAGTCATTTTTAATGTATGGCGATTAAAACTATTTAAGCAAATTATTATTTTCTTAAGATTCTGAATAGAGTGAATTTTATTGGTCTGTATAAACAATGCTTTATACTTTAAAGAAATTAATTGCCAATCTTCATGCCCTTTATACATGAGAAACATGTGTCGATCAAATACATGTAACGTAAATAGTGTGACTAAGATGGCCATTAACTTGTTATTAAGATAAATTACATGAGATGTCAATTCTGTTTGGGATTGTATTCTCATGAAGTTCTATCAACTTTATGATAAACATAATAGGTTCAAAAATAACCATTAACTCGAATTTAAAATTAATATTTTTTATTTAATTTCTAAAAATAGAGACGTCTTTTACTGTAATTAACAACAATGTTTAATATTAAACTAAATTCTTGATATGATTTCTGTTTATACATGCAGATACGAGTGAAAAGGTTCTTTGATAGAATATTATATAATAACATAATTTGAGATATAATCTTATTGGTCCATTAATAAACTTTTTTGTAAATAATATTTCAAATTCAGGAGCACAATTCACTCGTTTGGATTATTCTCATGAAGTAAAATAAATGTATGATAAACAATTTTCAAGAGTCAATGCCGGGAAACAGCTCTCAACATATGTACAGCTCCACTAGGGGGTATAAATATATCATTAAAACATAGCGTGGACATGTGGATCAGTAAAGTCAATGTTTAAAATAACCCTACAACTCCTTGCAATTGATTTTGTTTCATAAAATGCCAGAGGTGATGAAACACGCTTCTGTTGAATATAATATCTCACATTAAACCTATAAGTCTGCATATACCTATCATTGTCGTCTGACGTTCAATAAAAAACCGTAAAACAAAATAAAAAAGTATTGTCGCTTCAAGGTCTATCGATTGTGAAAATTGAGCACATTATTTAAAGATCAGTTAAATTAAACAAAGCATAACAACGACAAAAATATTGCGTAAATTTATTGAGCCTTTAAACTGAAGTAAGTTAAGAATTCTCCATAGGACATGTGTAATAATGTTACTAATAAAGAATAATAATAATTACAACAGAAACAAAAGGTATAATTACTATTAAAGTTAGATTCACAAAACCAAACTTCTTAATAGGAATGTGCACCCAAATCAGAACTAAACATTATTCATATATTTATGTATTTTTGGAATTCATTCGCTTTATAAATAAATCGCAGTATCTATTATTTTAACTAAATATTTGTCCTGATACCAATCGATTCTTACTTAATATATATAAAAAGTGCTATTATGTTTTCTGGTTCTGTTGTTTTTTTTACAGAAATTATCGATCAAGAAGGTAAGATAAAACATATTCAATTGATAGTACTTGGAATATCACGGGAAACTGCAGAAATGATTTACACGAGAAGGAAAATGTTTTATATTTTTATTTACTTATAAATGTTGACCATTAATGTTAGGCTAACATATTGTTTTACTCTAGCTAAATAAGCGTTAAACATGCATGTACTACTTACAGTCAATTGTTTTGGGTAATCTCAAATTATATTTGTATCACGTCATCAAAGTTTACAAACCTTTTGTCATTAACGTTTAAGAAGTCTTTGTGCATACAAATGAATGAATTCCCCTCAAATTATATTTGTTCTCCTTGTTTCAATTGACAAAGTTTAAATCAAGCGATAATTTGATTTATAGGGTCAGGGAATTCATCAATTAAGCAAGCGGGGATACCTGGGAAGAACCAATGGACCCTTGGAGCGACAGAAACCAACAACGGTTAGCAACAGTGGTTCCAAATAAAGGAAATAAAGTTGATGCACATGCACAATCTAGTGTAAAATAATTGCTCTTACAACAGAACATGTATACGCAAATGTATTCATGTCATGTATATAGAGTAATTTCAGTATAGAGCTGCATTTTATCATGGTAGTACGGTACACATTGATTGGATATTTCAAAAATCGTTTCGGTAGGGTTTTAGAATACACTTGTAAGTTGTTAGATATATCAAATGTGTTTTAAAATAGAGTGATACTGTTACCTTTCAGGTTGTACAGTAGAAAATAAATTTGCTATATGTTCTATATGGAATTAACAATCGTCTGAGAGCTGTAATATATAACCAGGCCCATTTAAAACATTACTAGCCTTATGTTCTTAAATGACCAATAAACAACCCCAAAAACACCAAGTAAAGTAGGGGTCTTTTATCTTCTGTTGTCTGACTTGAAATACTATGGAATATCTTCAAAACTGACAGCTAAAATATAGATATGAACACATGAGTAATACGGTTTGTTTCCTTTTGGCCATACCAAATTGATTAATAGTTCTTTGGAAAATTTTCAAAAGAAAAAAAAAGAAGAAAAATAGGAGCGAGCGAGCAAAATTATCATTCTAATTTCGAAACGGGACGACATTTTTTCCCAGCTGACTTAGGGGCGGTAAACATGAGTAACATCAGAAATACCAAGAAATAAAAATTTAAAGTGTGACTAACACAGTAATAGCTTTTTTATATGTTTTAAAGACTACATGAATGATTTTGCAAATAAATTCTTGCCAAAACTCACTGAATCACTTTGTTTTTATTTTGTATTTATAACTACTAAGGGATGAGTGTCTTATTTTTAATTTTGATTGTTCTACATTAATCTGAAGGCGTGCACATTTAACTGCAGAGGATGAGGAATATTTAAGACGAAACAGGCACCTGAGTCGAATAACCCAGTTAGATGGCTTCGACACATGAGCAACTTTGTGCCCCTAGTGAAACTCCAACCCATAGAAGTGAGGGGAAAGTAATAAACCAATTGACCAGTGAGACCAAACGGAGTCGGGCATACAAATGCTTCGACATCCCATTGATATACTTCCTTAACAAATCAGGCTAGCTTAAGCTTTTGTGGTAGAGGTTCTTTTCAATAAAAATGATAACATACGGACAAATAATGATCCCAATATGGCCACCATTAAAGTGTTATTTGTTGTGCTTTAATTGACCTAGAAATTTGGGGAGGTATGTTTCTTCATTTTCTTTCTTTCAATCAATTGGCAGCCAATTAATATACAAACAGGGAAAACTGGGGTTTTGAATAGGACAGATTTTGTTAGAAATTATTTTTATATCTCACACTATTTATTCGAAAATCTAAACAATTTTTAAATTTACTAAATGCATTGATAAATACTGATGTACAAAAATATTTCAAAACTTTCGGAAATGGATGACTGCAGGGTGTAACAAACTTGTTTTAAGAACCTCGCTTGCTTTAGCTTAAATACAACTAAACAATGATACAAAACGTTAATTTATCGAATATTTAGTAATCAAAATTTTTATTGACGTCACGTCTACAAGTCGGGCTTCGTTCTTTCCGATGACAATCGTAGAACGTGCCTACTTCACAACACCATAATTTCTGACTTTTTTAGTTTTGGTCATCAGCTACGTATATCATAGACGCATGAATTTTGATCAATATCACTTTGGCGCATTGAAACAGCAATAAAACGTGTTTTGCCGTTATCATTCCGGACTGCGTAATCGGAAAAAACATCGGAGATTTTCATGTGCAGGCGGGTGTATTTTTTTTTTCTGGGGAATGAAATTGTTGATGCGGTAGTTTCGACGAACGACATATCAATTAGGTATGGCCTTTCTATAAATGCAAACACTTCTCCTTGAAAATATTACCAAAATGTCAAGTATAGGTCCACAATGAAATAAAAACAAGAACAGGCTTACATAAAACATGAAAAATCCATTTTAACTGCCAAAAAATGAGGATTTGTTTCTTTTCGCCATTATCAGACTAGCCAAGAAGCTTGATAACCTATTTAGCATCTCTAGCCATATACCATTTGTAGTCAACTAGATATCATACCAATGGGTAAATTCCCATCTCGGTAGCCTTATGGTACAGCGTTCGAACCGAGTGCGGAATATCATACATGTACCAAGACAGGAAATACAGCACAAGCAGCTTCCTCGCTTGGCGATCAGCATTTCGAGGATAGATTTAGGACTTAGCAGTTCGATGGCATTATAATGTAACTGGGTACCGTATCATGTAGCATGTCTAGAGCCTGGAATTCCAATGGGGCAAGAGATCGTGCTCATTTCAACAAGTAAACACTGTTGATCATAAAACTGAACCTCCATCCCACTCCCACGCATATACAGTTATATCGGCGTTACTCTTAAAAAAACATCGAAATAAAGGTTATATCTCCCAGGAAGCATTGAGATCTTTAATATGTAGAAATTCTTCAGCAGTTTACTTTACGGATATCACAGAAAATCCAATCAGTTACATGACTTTTTTCTGTTTACAATTTATTTCAAATAGACAAAGTTTAAACTGAAAAAAAGAACATTTTATTTCAGTGTAAGTAAAAAACGTGTTAAACTTCCTTGTTGATTCATGGTCAAAGAATGTGCTCATATATGAATTCCCAGTCCAGATCTTTTGCTATTGACCGGTCACTAGTTGAGCACTACATTTTGCCGGGTTAACGTAAGGAGTTGAAAAAAAAAAGAAATCATAAAAAAGTATTTTGACGTTAGCGACTATAGATTACGTTACAAGAAGTCTTCTAGAGGAGTCACCCATATGGGTTGCAGAATGGTTCCCGGTGGTGACTACAGAAAACGTTACCAAAAGTCTTCTGGAGATGTCGCCCATCTTTTATCGAAATATACTCTTATGGTTTACCGGTAGCGACTATAGATCACGTTACAAAATGTTTTCTGCAGAAGTCCCTCTATCTATGGGCTCAAGGTGGTAGCTGTAGACAGCATTATCGAAAGACTTCTTACGTTACGAAAAACCTTCTAGAGGGGTCGCCGTATGAATTATCGATAGTTACTTTAGATAACGTTACCAAAAGTTTTCTGAAGTCGCCCATATTGGCTACCGGCGGCGACTACAGATAACAGTATCAAAATACTTCTAGAGGATTCGCTGATATATGATATATGGGTAACCGGTGTCGACTTAAGATCACATTTTGAAAGTCTTCTGGAGGAATCGCCCATATGACTTAATGTAAGCGACTATTAATCATGTTACAAAAAGTCTTCTTCAGGGGGTTGACGTTAGCGACTACATGTATAGATAATGTTACTAAAAGTATTCTAGAGGAGTCGCTCATGTGTCACCGGTAAATATTATAGATAACGTTACAAAAAGGTTTTTAGAGTAGTCGTAAATAAAGATAACGTTACAAAATGTTTTCTGGAGGAGTCGCTCTATAAGTTATCGGTGGCGATAGATCACGTTATAATAAGTCTCCTGGAGAAGTCGTTCATATGGGTAAACGGTGGCGGCTATATATCTCTTTACGAAAAGTCTTCTGGAGGAGTCGATCATATGGCTAGACGATGGCGGCTATAGATCATGTTACGAGAACTCTTCATGAGGAGCAGTTCAAATATGGGTTTCCGGTGACGACTATAGATCACGTTACGAAAAATCATCTGGAGGTGTAGCCCATATCGCTTAACGTTAGCGACTGTAGATCATGTTACGTGAAGTCTTATTGAGAAATCCCCTACTTGGGTTACCTGTAACAACTATAGATTGCGTAACGAGAGGTCCTCTTGAGATGTCGCCCATATGATCTAACGTTAGCGACTATAGATTACGTTACTAGAAGTCTTCCAGAGGAGTCACCCATATGGGTTACTGGCGACGAGTCACTATAGATCACGTTATGAAAAGTGTTCAGGTCCCCTGCTTCCATTACTACGTACATTCAAAATCTCAGCTCAAGTCTTGAAAAATATCACTTGGATTCCACTTAATTTTTCACAGATTGGCTTTTCACTAGAAAATCACTCATAAAATCTCAACTTCCGTCCTTTCTTGAGTCAAGGGTTGGGCTGTCTCAGTGCTTTTCCCAAAGACACCAATGGTCGACTTTTCGACGATACAATATACCCCCGCCGTAGTCGTGCCAGTGACACGTTGATGTTCACCATCATGACAGGATGATACACAACTTCGTCAGAAGCACGTAATTTCTAATATTCAAGGGAAGTAAATCCATGTAAAACAAAAATGCCTATTGTGCTAGGAACTGTTTACCCTTTAAAACACATGCACAATTAATTTACCACAAGAACAACATATCAACGCTTTGAGTGTTCTAAAATGTTTTCTTATCTCGCTGAATGTACACACCCTTTGAAGACAATATTTATTAATACGTAACGTTTTACTGGCCTATGTTTCGTACCAAAACGCTCGAACCGAGATTATATGACTTGTGCGTAACGACCCTAAATCCTTATTCTAGCGCACAACAAAATTGTTAAATTTCTTTTCAACTTGGGGTTACTTTCAAAGGGTGATAAAAATGACAGTATAGTGGCTCAGAGCCGGACCCAATTGATATACAGGTGTGCCACTTCAACTGAACTAACACTGCAAACAATTTCCCATTTGGTAATCAATCCTATACCAAATAAACTCCTGCTTATAAAAGTCGTCCTCTAGTTATAAAAAGTTGCAGTCCAATGTTGTCACCTAGTTAATAGAACAGATTAAGCAGTAAAAAGTGACAGTCAGTCTACTGTAGGGCTCAATCTTGGGGACCTCTCTTCATATACGACTAGTACTCACCAACTAAGCTAAGCCTACTGCTTAAACAAATCTTCATTCTTGTATAATCAAGCCTGTTTGCCTCATGCCCCAGTACCCAAGTGTATATGGCCGGACCACTCATGAGATTGTCCGTTCAGTCTCTATGCCATGTCAAGTGATAAAAGTTATACAAATGGCATGTTGTACATACGCATCAATATACCAGCTTTTTATAAGTAATCACTCATTAATAAGCAATTGGAAATTTTGTTCACATTTGCAGTGCTGTTAACTATAAACATCTACTATTTAGATTTCACATTTAGAAGTGGCAAAATCATATGTACATTGAATATTAAGACGAAAAACTGATGGGGCACAAAGACAATGAAAACTCTTTATTAAAGATAACAGAATTTTTTATAGTTGACAACAGTTTTTTATTTATATTAAAAAATATGGCATTTCATAATTGATCTAAATATTGGTTGAACATTTAAAGAACAATGTTTAACTCTGTCCAAAAATATCAGAACAAATCTAACACTATGCTATATAAAATTATAATACCAGTAATTGTAGATGTTCAGATGTTTTAACAACAATAAATTTTAGTAAAATTTATTTCCACTGATCATTGCCTTGCTCAGATAAATTTGTTTTTTTAAAAGAAATATGAATTTCCAATAGTGTACAGGTTTCATTTTTTTATAATTTTCATTTACTGTTCCAGTTCACTAGTTCCTTTGAAAAGTAGATAGATAAACTCCGTTCAAATATTTAAAGTTTTTTGTTGACTCAAGTTATGGTGATTCTCTTACTGATATCCTGGAAACACGTAGGGTCACCAAATTTAAATTGGACAATCAACAACCTGACAACAATGTTTGATAAAATCAAATCAGTTGCATTTTATAACCAAATCAGAAAAAAAGTTATAAGTAAATCCAAAAATATTTTTAAACTTGCATGTATTTTCAAATTTATCTGATTTTACAGTGATGTCTAAGTCTGTTTCATTCAAAATGACTCATAAGATTAATAAATTAAGTTTTAATGAGTTAAATGTTGCATGCTCCCTATATCCATAATGGAGTGCATTGTGATGAAACAATTTAAATTGCTCACTATTCAATAATTAGTTAGCCCAATAAGTAGTAAATGGTTTGTAATTAAAAGCAACTGCCACTACAGGGCAATAAAAATAGAAAACATAGAAATGACTTAATTACAAGAAATTATCAAAAACATACAAGGTGGTTTTAAAGATAACGCTTAAAGGCCCACACCAGTAAATTCATAAAAAAAAACCATCCTTAACTTATGCAACAAACTTTCGCTAAAACAGAAGTTTACCAGTTGGTAGAAAAGTACTACATATACTTTCAATATGCACATGACTTTATACTGCACAAGTCAAAACGGAGTTAATCAATAACAACGATATAAATATTTCATAACATTTGCCATGCCAACTTTGACACATAATGCGATAATTAAAATTCGAAAAACAAGAAATTTATGTCGCTTATGATTCGAACAAAAACGTTGGCAGCCACATTTAAATTTAATGTAAACAAAGATAATGCCTGCAACAATGTATACTACGGCTATATATATATATGTTTTAAATAATTAAACTTTTTCTTCTACTCACACATATTATTAAATTCAATTTCACTGAATGACTCAAACATTTTAACCCTTATCATGCTGTACATAGTTTGGACCTAACTTTCGACAATGCGATCATATCACCGCACATCAGTGCATCTGATCTTGATTGCATGTTCGCCATATCGTAATTTGTTACACCTTTAACACTAAATACTGTCCAATGTAAACGGACAGTTCATTATAGAAATTAGCAAGGGCCAAGGTTAAAGTTATATTGATAATAGCTATTGGTCCCCTTCCCCAAAAAAGGTACATTTACATAGGCATTTCACGTGGTTTTTTTTAATTAAGCTATTGTTACAGCTTTGATTTTTTATGTAACAAAGTCTGCACATTTACAAATACTTTTTTTCAAAACAATACATATCTCTTCTACATAGTCACACTTTGTGGAACCCTCTTCACAAAATGAGTGAAAAAAAACAAAACAATTAATGTTGAACCAAATTTCATACCCATTCTTTCTGAGTCCTATGTTTCCTAAACTTAAAATACATTTTTTAACATAAAGTGCGACGCTGACTGAATGATACACACACAGTTTGAGGGAGGAAAGGCAGACTGCGAATTGGCAGTCAATGAACATTGTTATCTCCCATAGAAAATAGCTACAAGTAAAAATGTCCAAACGTATTTTGATGCAGTAAAAAAAGACTAGAGAAGCAAAGAATACTACAAAGCAAAATAATAGCAGATGCATTTCCATTTAGTCCGTTCTGGAAGGCAACGAACGGTGAAACGTACCGTTATACAAAGGACAGATACATCAACAGTGACCCAGGTATGGTGAAACTTAAAGGCGCCGCACGCACCTACTGACTGAACAGCCGAGGCTCCATGAAGGCCAAATATTTTCATCAAAAATATATGTTTCACATAAATTATTTATCAGTCAGTTGATTAAAATATATCTACATGACTTTGATTCAAAACGAATTTGACATTTACAAAACAATTTTACTGAATGCAAAGTAACAGACAAATATGATTCATTAATATGCATATTAACAGCCATTAACTACCGTGACTCGTTAAGACACAAAATTCATGTGACTAAAGACTTAGATCTTCTAAACGACGTATGAATAGGAGATGTACTTTATCAGATTGAAATATCAAAATGTTTCAAATCTAAATAATTAAACACTTTAGTAAATATTTTCTGTACTGTCACATCAATACTCTACCGATCTACAGTATACTTCCTTTAGGCGTTAGGAGGAGTAACAGAAGTTTCTTTAAGAGGCTACCTGAATCTTCAAGCTTGCATCTTTCACAATTTTATTAAAATAAGAATAAATGTCAAAATCCATCTCCGAAATGTCGTTTATTATCCAGCATCAGTGAAATTCCAGGCCCTATCAAAACTCTAAGGAGAAAACTTATAATCCTAACTGAAAATCCCTCACAACTACAAAAAGAAGTTACACTTATAAGATTCATGATTATCTTCATTAATGCAGATGTGTAGATATTCAACTTCTTGACGACTTCCACAAATCTTGGAATTTTCCCTTAGAATTAGAATACGCCTGCAGGTCATCGATAGCTAAATCGGATAGGCAATTTACGCGTTCCTAGCAATTCAGTGAAGGGCCCGGGCCAGCTCTGTTGAGATGGTTCAGCAATGCGAGAGATGAAGGTGCCATTGTATCAGGCCACATTCTAATGCAGAAGGCAGATCAGCTTGCCGAAAACTTGGGCATCCAGGACTTTAAAGCAAAACCTGGCTAACTATCAAGATTCAAAGACAAACATAACATTTCTTTCACATATGTTTGTGGTGAAGCAAAATCCATCGACACAATCACGGATGCAATGAAAAATGGGAAAGCAGCTTGTCCGCATTGCTGAAAAAGTACGACCCAGAAAGCATCTACAATGCATTGCAACCGGGTTCTTTTACAAGATGCTTGCTTCCGGACAAGACCTTAGTGTTCAATAACGTGGATTGTAGTGATGGTAATAGGTCTAAAGAAAGCATGACAGGAAGTGCCACTCTTTGTTATTCGGAAGAGCACCAAGCCGCGCTGTTTCTAAAACAAGCGAACTCTCCTGACAAAATGCAACAGTTACGCTAAAGCTTTGATGACATTAGAGATATTCATAGTTTGGTTGCACGATCTTGACGCTGCATTGAAAAGAAAATGCCGCAAGTTTGCCTTGGTACTGGACAACTGCACTGCCCATCCCAATGTCAAGAAGCTAGAGCAGATAGAACTGGTGCTTCTATCCCCAACACGACGTGTAAAACCCATCGGGAAGAGATCTAAAACTTCACTACCGGAAGCGTGTCATAATACGGCAAGTGGCAGTAATTGAGAATAAGGAACCATCAAAAAGAAAGGAAGAAGTTTGCCATCAATGTCCTGGATGCCTTCAGGTTCCTGCAGCAGTCATCGGAATGTATTACGTCAACAACCATCAGCAAATGCTTTTGGCACGCAGGCTCCACCGCTGAGCGATTTGAAACCCTTCAAGTTCCAGGACGAGCTAGACGACATAACCCTCGCAAGGCTGGTCACCATGGGAAACAGAGCTGTCCTGTCTGACTGAATACAGTTTCCCGATGATTCGCCTACATCCCAAGCTGCGACCGCCGACGCCATCATCTCGAATATCAGAGTATCGAGTCCAGACAGGAAGAGGATGCCGATGCTGATGAAGAAGACGCCGATGTCTCTAATACAAGCAGTGCATGCCCTAGACGTTTTGAAGGATTTATTCGAAGGGTATCTGAACTGTTTTTTAGGTATCGTGTATAAGATATAGGGGGTTATGAAAAAAAGAGAAAAAAGAATACAACATAAAAAGTGGAGGTCGCTCGGTGCAACAACATGACAAGTGGAAGAAGGACAATGAAAAAAGCATGACAAGTGAAGGACAATGAAACAACATGACAAGTGGATCGAGGACAATTAAAAAGCATGACAAATGAAGACAATGAAACAACATGACAAGTGGATCGGGGACAATTAAAAAGCATGACAAGTGAAGGACGAAGAAACAACATGATAACTGGATCGAGGACAATTAAAAAGCATGACAAGTGAAGGACGAAGAAACAACATGACAAGTGGAGGGAGGATGATGAGACAGCATGACAAGTAGCTTCCATCTTCATTAAATACTTCATTTCTCCGGCTGTATTGAAGACAATATTTTTGATCACAAAGGTAAATGTTGTATGTAAACATACATAACGAAGTTATAAGAACTAATATCGATATTTCTCAGGGGTACAAAATAAGCGATTTAGAAAAACAAACAAACAGGAAAAATTGAAGATCACATTCCCACAGACGTTAGTTACTATAAATCAATAAAGATTGTCGATCAACATTTTCTCAGCGTAAGACCATTTCCTAACTTGACATTCTCTCAATGGATTTACTATAATTTCACTACTATGATTTTTCCCACATTTTGTTATTATAATTTCATAATGTTTAATAACAATAAATAATGTTCGTGATAAGTGTCAAATTCTTATAGCACGTGCTGCGTTCACGAGGTACGTGGGGGATCAACAGAGTAGGTGCGACATCGATTAGTTCTCTTGGATTTCTAAAAAGGTAAGATTAACTTTACATATTATATCATATAAAATATCTTAATTGTAGAAATCGAAGTAACTATTTTTTATATGCAGTTTTTCAATATTGTGAAATGTATTTATTTACAGCAAAAGAAAGTAAAACGATGTAGGCAAAAATTTATATAATCCCAGAACTTTATTCATTTAGCTATAAGCTAATACCTTTTAGATATCTGATTTTCCATAATACTACTAAATGTTTAAAAATTATTTCTTTACCGTCAAGGATACGTTTGCTCAAAAATACTTCATCTTGTTTTTGCAGTAATTCTTGACCATTAAAATAACTGTATTGCAAAATTAAGGTAGTGAACTCGTAATGACAATTTCCGTGCGATGACGTATTTTCCGTATGCTATTACTGCATTCCCCGGTAATTGAAGAATTTTCCGTAATGCCCGAAGGATGCCGAAATCTTCAACAGATAATACATAGTGTTCGATTGTCATTATGGGTAATTTCTGTTTCGTAACTTTAAGTTGAGAAGACCATATGTTAGTTTTCTCATTATTATTTCTATCTTCGTCATTATTTTAATGGCATTTTTGAATATGGATAATAATGAAAAATGTGAGAAATAAATATTTAAAGCATTTCAATTCCATACCAATTAAAGACTCCAAATGAGCAGCTGTGTTTTTCACTTGACTTAGACCTCAACCTACTGACCTACTTTTTTTTTAAGAGACAGCCTTGAAATTTGGATGACATATACAGTTTTGCATACTGATCTTAAAACTGACTTTCAGTGACCATGAATGGGACCTCTATTTTCTAAATATTTTAGCATCAGTTTGACATTTGAAACATGTAACTCATATTACTCAGGTGAGCGATCCAGGGTCATCGTAACCCTCTTGTTTTAAAGCATACCGCAAAATTGTGCTCAGGTGAGCTAAAAATGCAATCATAACTGACAATACCTTTAATAATACCGAATGTTGAGTAATGGAAGTTCATGGACAGATTTAGTGTGAGCAAGTTACTTGAGAGTAAAAAAGGAAACAAGAACAAACAAACAAACAAAAATACCAATAACACAAAAAAAGCAAATCAAAGAATACATTTCTGAAAGGATGCTACGATAGTGTTTCTGAACTCCACCTTCATCCCGAACATTCCAAAAATCAACCCATACTTGATATAAATTGATACTTACAAGTCAATTATATAAAAACTTATATAAACTAATATAAAGTCTACTTTTTTTCAAGCAAATAAGTATACGTAGACAATTTCATTCATAACAAATGTAATATAAGAACGTAACAAATAGAAATAAAAGAAAGTTATTTAAGGGTTATTGATTTATTGTACTACTTCAACGATTGATTGTTAATAAAAGCTTGCACTGCTAAATCTATTGTAACTAATTTTCGCTTCTGTTGTTTTACTTTCCAAAGAGTAATAAATTGTTTTTTAAGAGATGAAATTGTCCCTGTTAGTGAATAATCGAAGTCTTTCCTCAAATTTAAGTTCTGCATTTTCTTCGCCGTTCCTCATTCACAAGCGTCATAAAGGCGAAAGGCATATGTAAAATCTCGTTAAATGCTTTTGACTTCTGTGCACATGCAAACCGTTGCTATGGAATCTGTAGTTAAAATATTTTCATTTCTGTTTCAAGAACAACATTACATAATTTTAACACATAACAAAAAAACAAAGGGTGGCGCAACGAGTTATTTATTTCAGCATACAGTCCTTCCCATAGAGAGAATGTTATACTCTACTAAACAGATTTAGTGTGAGCAAGTTACTTGAGAGTAAAAAAGGAAACAACAACAAACAAACAAACAAACAAAAATACAATAACACAAAAAAGCATATCAAAGAATACATTTCTGAAATGGAGGTACGATATTGTTTCTTCATCCCGACCATTCCAAAAGAACCCATACTTGATATAAATTGATACTTACAAGAACTTATATAAAACTTATATAAACTTATATAAAGTCATACTTTTTTCAAGCAAATAAGTACATACGTAGACAATTTCATTCATAACAAAATGTATATAAAAGGTAACAAATAGAAATAAAAAGAAAGATATATAAGGTTATTGAATTTATTGTACTACTTAAACCGATTTGATTGTTGAATAAAAGCTTGCACTGCTAAATCTATTATACTATTTTCTTCTTCTGTTTGTTTTTCTTTTCCAAAGAGTAATATATTTGTTTTTAAAGGATGAAATTGTCTTGTTAGTTGAATAATCGAAGTCTTTCCTCAGAGCTTTTTTTACAAATAAAAAAAAACGTTCTGCATTTTCTTCTCCGTTTCCTCATTTACAAAATGCGTCATTTCGTAAGTGATTATTGTAAGGATCATAGTTAAGAATCTTAATCGAACATGATCAACTAAATTTTCTCTTTGGTACAATGGGAGGCTTAAACAGTTCTTTCAATTTTGCTTTAGATATGTTTAAGGAGGGTGATACTCTATCTGAAGGTTCTAATTCATTTCAGAACTATGGTGGCATATTTTTGCATCCACGTAAGCAAATAGTTTTCGCGAAAATTCGAAAAAATTAAAAAAAAATATGAATATGAAAAGAATCTCTTGTTCTAAGTGAAAAAAAAATCCCGATAGTGCCAACTACTGCATACGATAACAGATGCGGACAGATGCGGAATGAACAGAAATAATAAAGGTAATATTTTTCGCAAAAAAAACCAACTTTATTTCGCGAAAGTTTATAACAGTTTCATGAAAACGTTATAATTATCGTATGCAGAAATATGCCACCATACATAACTGATGATGGTATACATATTTTGAACTCCAAAGGTATTCAATGGCATCATTCATACCAGACATATACACATATTTATACCTTATGTTTACCAAAACGAAATTCACGTGAACATGACTGGCCTGTCACTGTCTGGGAACATGACTGGCATCTTGCAGATTGGCTTCCCACTGGCAGTGGTGGGCTATCAACAGGCACAGATGGTCCCTGCCTACCAAAAAGTCCAAATTCATCCACAGCCTTTTGTAATAAATCTGTAGCGTTTGAAGATGAGATATTTGTGGAGAATGCAGATTGAAAATAGTTGGATATACTTTCTTTATGTTATACCGATGCTGGGATGGAAACTTACTTCTGAAGCTTTATAAGCAGTAAATTCATTCGTAATTTCGTGTCACAGGACCAATACTTGAGATAATGCAATTACGATGTACTACGTACTGTCATCAGCCCGGGTAGCTAAGTTGGTAGAGTGCCAGACTTGCACAGTTGCAAGCCGTGGGTTGCGGGTTCAAGCCGCGCCCATGGTACATTTTTCTGAACCCAGCGATATTGAGCGCATTCCAGTACAAAATATTCATTAAATTTTCGAGCATTTTTGGGAATAGAAATCCGATGTAAGCAAACAAGGATACTTTCATAGTGTGCTCTCGACGATAAATAGATACATTACTGAAAAATCATTGTTTCCATTCCGATTTTGTTACAACATAGGGAATGAAAAGCCCAGTTAGGCTTTAAAACCCGATTTTGTATGTTACCAGCCTGTTTGACAAGGATAATGTTAAACTAATCCAGATCTGATTTTCTGAAGTGCATCATACATATCAAATGATATACTATATATAGTATATAACTGTATAACACTGCAATATGATCAATGATTAATCAAACCTTTTGTTTATCTAAAGTACATTAGGGACGGAAAAATCCCAAGGTCCTGCCCACAGACACCTGTGGTTTGGAAAATGAAACCCCTCACAGCTGTGCCCGGCCATGTGCTATGTTCTGCTGACTAGTTTTTAGCATTTAAGACGGTGAGGATGTGTAAATATTCGCTTCATCGCTAGAGTTTCTCGAGGAATTCTGTCGGCAGCAGAGCAGATCAGGTACTGTCATAGGCATCATGTTAATGATTAATGTTTTCTGCGTCGGTGGACACCATTAGCATGTTTGGCGATTTTCAGAAGTTCAGATGACAGACACTTTTATCTTGTATATATTATAGGGCCGATGGTGACGGGGTAAATCTTTAAACATACATAGAAGAAACCTATACTTTTTGTACAGTTAGTGCCAGGCTTGGGATATACTGAAATGCTAATAACTTGGTAGAACATAGCACATGGGTACAGCTGTGAGGGGTTTCATTTTCCAAACCACAGGTGTCTGTGGTCCTGCCTGAGGACCTCTTTCACGATAGTCGGGCACTCTAACCATGTCGCTAAAGGGTTAACCCAACAGTAAGGCTGTTGGAAGTTACCTATCATGTATGTATACTACACTCCTCCCCCTTTTAGTTTCCAGAGCTCACCAGCTCTCCAGACTGCCACACCATATCTCGGCAAGAGTCCGTCAAGCACTTCTGTCATAGTTCTGACACCATTAAAGTAAATTAGGGAAGAAAATCCAAGGTCCTGTCGGGATTTGAGACGAGGACCTCTCACAACGTAGTCAGACACTCTAACCATGTCGCTAAAGGTTCAACCAAACAGCAAGGCTGTTGGAAGTTACAGGGCATTTGCTTTGGTCGAGAAATCATGTGACATTTGGTGCTAAATCGCACCATTTGCAAAGTCTCCAAAAATGTTCGCTGCAGCCACAATGGCTATAGAATTATCTCAGTCATGCAGCAAAATCCATCTAATACGATACGATACGATATGATACGATATAGTTTTATTGCAATACAAGGCCTCCGGCCCAAATACAAATAACATTACTTCAGATTTAAGGTAACATTATAAACAAACATACATTAAAACAATACTTCTAGATAACTGTAAATACAGTCCCTGGCTCGCGGATTTTGCTTTTTCCGCGTTACCACCGGCACAAATATTTGCCTTGGGTGGAAAATTGCGATGATTTTTTCACATTGAACGGCTGTTGACAAGAGCGAAAAATCGCGATGATTATATAATACACCGCAATAAAAGCATCACTAAATGCCCGCGGCGAGTCACTAGGAATAATCTCAGCGGGTCGCGGTGAATTGCGATGGATCGCGGTGAACCACCGGCAATCACCGCGAAATCCAGGTAAATTCTGTAGGTTAAATACATATAAACTCTCTACTGTTGTAACATGTATAATTGCATTAGTTTTTTCTGTTAAAATGGACAAATAATAGGGTTTAAGAACAAATAAATAAAATTAATGTTGATATGTAATCATTCCATTAGTTTAATAATTTATCTACAGTATTTAACAAATTAAAATTTATTCCTATCTTACCTTTTAGATAAATTTCAAAATTTACACGTAGGGCTTGGCGTCGCAATTTTATAGTTTTAAGTTGAAATTTAATGATTTCCTGTAGAGGATAAATGTTTATACTCATTCATAAAATAAAACAGAAATATAAGTAATATATAGTATTTCACAAAAACTGTCTCATGTCATTGTGGAGTACCAAGGTTGGAGAAACAAAAAATGACCCGTTTCACACTTGCAGGAAGTGTCACTTTTCATACTGTTTATTGTCATCAATATTTTAAGCATAGTCAAATACTGTATGATACACGTACTCGACACTTTTCTATTTTTGTAAAGAAACAGTTTCACAATGTGATATGTATTATCAACAGACATTATATCAGGCATTTTTTTTATAGAATATTATATAAAATATATAAAGAAATCGTTGTTTAAGTACTTTCTAAGTAAACCACTTTACATTTCAGCAAGGATGGTCACCTGTTTTTGCCAAATTAGTTTTAAATATAATTTTATGATAAAATTGTATTAAATCTTTAGGCACGATAAAAATCATAAATAAGAGTCTTTGTGTTTTCGTTTCCGGCAAAGGCCGACTCCTATTTTATCCAATTTTAGCTAGTTTTAAGTTATAAAAAATTTTACACAATTTTTACATGTTTTACATAGAATAGAAACAAAGGTATTAGTCAGTAAGAAATAACTTTAAGAAATTCGTAAGGAATCACAGGCAGTAAATATTATTTAAGCCAGCATTTGTAGATAGATGTTAGGGACCTATGGTGGCATAAACAACATACAGAGCATGGTAATAGGTATAAGAAAGAAGTCACCACAGGAAAATCCAGTAGTGAGGAAGTACAGTAAACAAGCAGACGACGACAGGCAACCGAAAGCAGGCAACAGGTAAACAGGTAAATTTTAGCTAAGAATTATACTGCGAAATTGAGGTGTCCCGTACACAGGAAATGCGTGTAGAGCTTTTATTATCCAATAGATTTGCTTCAAACTTTCCACATCGTTAAAAGATAGATACAGCTAGATTGTCAGGGCATTTTCATTAAGATATAAACCATAAACTAAACAAAATTACATAAAAACGGCCGATTTTCAGTAAAATTACCGGTAACTTTTAGACATAATAGCTATTTACGACCGCGTTGAATTTCATACAGCGCTGTCGTAAATAGCTATTATGTCTAAAAAGAAAATACATGTAGATTGAAATCAATGCGGATATTAAATTTGGACTTTCGACTAGAAAAGACAAAAAACAGAATTACAAAATCGTTAATAATAAAAAAATGCCGTCAATTTAAAAACATACAGTAAAGCGAAATTGTTATCCATAATGCGAATAGTAAAGTACATGGAGTAGCATATCGATATGACATATAGGCGTGGCGTGTAATCTAAAAATAAACCTGTGAATGGAAGGTATCGGACGTAAATACATTCAACATTGTTATTATAAATGCGTTTTTAAAGTTTTAATATGTTTTAAATGTTTTAAAGTTAGTAAATAAAGTAGTAGTGCATAGACTTTAGTTCATGAGCGTTGGCAGTCTTTTTCTTGCGTAACGTTTTTATTAAATCAATCATTATTATTGCAAATAAAATGTTTCAAGAACATTATCGGGTGGAAAATCAATTCTGTTTTAAATGCAGGTACTTTATATACATTATAAAATCATTTTCGACATTTTTTAATTTCACTATGTAACACCTTCAACGCCTTATTTACATGTAGCAGACTTGATCACTAAAATATTACAAAAAGCGGTATATATATATATATGATTTTTAAACTCGTAATCTGATAATATCTAGAAAAAAAATAAATTCACTACATAATAGAGCCGCGCCATGAGAAAATCAACATAGTGGCTTTGTGACCGCGCAGTCTAGACAGGATCCAGGCTGTTCGCTTTCATAACCTACTGCAGTAAGAGAAACAGTTAGGGAACAACACATATCTGATCAGACCGCGCGGATGCGCAGGCTGGTCAGGATCCAGGCTGGTCGCAAAGCTACTTTGTTGGTTTTCTCAAGGCGCGGCTCATATTATGCAAAACTCCCGGAAAATAATAAGATATAAGATAACGAAGTGAAATCTTCAATTACCTCATCGTTAGTTCTAATAAGTCCTTTAATTCCTGATCTGACTCTTACGGTGGCATAGAGGGGACATAGGAAATATTTTTTTTGATTAACTCGTTCGCACGTTTTAGCTAACACGTGCGCACGTGATAAATAAGATATTTCCTATGTCCCCTCTATGCCACCGTAGTTTCTTGTCGTCACACAAGTATTTTACTTGACGAAGTGCCATTATAGGTTACTTTTTAATTCCAGCGTAATTCTATAACTTCTAAGTTAAACACAATATCACAACTATGTTGAACAATGACTGTTTTCAAGTCTTTACTTTTCACGTGTACTTAATGCTTGACTAGTAACATTTTTATTGGTTAACGAACTGATCAGTGGAAAATTTAGAACATGGCATGAAACACTCAAGTAAGTAATCAACTATAATTTAATTCATATCTCGGAATTAAAACAAATGGGCATCACTGAATTTGAATTATCGACCACAATACGTTGATGAATGAAATCGAATTTTTGATGTGTGATGTATTTTCGCAACTCGGTCATCAACATCAATTACTTCAACACAAATAGTGTTTTATTAAATATTATTGCAATATTATTCAAAACCAAAATCATCTGGTTCAGATGAATTAGTAATTATAGCATACGAGTTCAATGAAATTACATAACGCCGGAATTTTAAAAGCAGTGACAGTCTTTTGTGCATTTATGAAATTATAGAATTTAATGGAAATTATACTTGAAATAGAATAGTTAGAAGAAATAAAAGCTTGCAAAATACAAAATACTATTTATTTTCATCTTGTCTAAATGAATTAACAAATTATACAGTAGTACATATATATATATACATGTATTATACAAGTTCAAAGACATAATGATATTAAATTTCATAACCCTGATGTTTTAAAAATATAATCCTTGCATTTATTAAATTATATGAGTTAATGGAAATAACACCTGGAATAGAAAAGTAAGAAGAAATAAATTATTCAAAAATATAAAACATTGTTTAATTTCTTCATTTCTTATCCCATCATAGTGTTGAAATTTTAAATTAACTGTATACATAACAACAAGCCACTGCATTTACCTGTAAATCGCGGCGATTCATCGCAATTCGCCGCGAACCACCGGCACTTCATCGCGTTGCGCCGCGACCATCATCGCGGGACACCGCAATCGATTTTATTGCATTTGGTCGCGGCGGACGCTGTTAAATATATTGCGGAGATGCATGAAAAAACGCGCATCCCCGCGGCTCAGGAAATTGTCCGCGCTAGGTCCAATCGCGGGAAAGCGCGGACTTTGAAAACTCCGCGAGCCAGGGATTGTACATGTTATTACATTAGGCACAATTCTGCTAACCTTTGTAATACAAAATATATCGCAAAACATTTTGATACAAAACATAGTAACATTTGATGGTTGTGCAAGTTACAAGTTACTGTCTCTAAGTTCAAACGCACTGACCAAAAATCTTGCCAAAGAGAAAACACTATCAATTCTAACGTTATAACAAATGTTCACACACAACTGCTGTAATTCATTCCATTCATTTCTAAAGTATCTAGCTCTCAATTCGTTATACTGCGGACAAACAAGTAGGAAATGTAACTCGTTTTCGATTGTATATATATTCCGCTTAAGACAATACTGACAAAATCTATAGTCTCTGTCAATTTTCATATGTCTCCCCTTTTCGAACATTAGGCTATGACTTGAACATCGGAAGGTTGATAACACACGCTTCTGTCTATAAGTTAGTAGGAGCGATAAATACGTTTCTGGATTTAAAGCGCTTTTATATAATTTGTACTGTAATGATTTCGGTGACGTGTTAATGTCCGCCGATATAGATTGTGTTGCACAGTCCTTAAGACGGAGTGTGAATAGACTCATGAACAAGTTAATGTCACCAATTTCATTCGCGATCAAGGAAAAAACAAACCCATACTGGAACAGAAGATTTTTAATGTGTGTCGCCCATGTTGTACGACCAGCGTCATCTAGGCGTCGTAACATGATGTAACATTGTTTAGGGTATCTTCCTTCATGCATTCTAGTTAATTTCGTTCAGTATTTAATACATCGTGACATATAGATGGCATGTACAGGAAGTCTACCACACTCACTTAGCGCAACAAAATTAGCCACACTTTGGTTTAAACAAGCTATCCTTTTACAGAAACGAATATGGATCTGCTCCACTTTTAAACACTGTTGATAACCCCAGGAAATAAATAGCAAGCTTATACCTCGTGGTCACCTTTATTGTATCACCGGTTCGGCTAATTTATCCGGGACTAATTTTTTTGTGTGACGCCACAAAGCTGGTTCCTGGTCCAAAGGAATGATAATTATGTCACCACGCACTGTTCCTGGAATAATTTTGTCGCTTCTGTAGCGCTATTTATAACTTTACAAAGTATGCATAGTAATGACAAAACGAGACGTTGTTGAAATCAGCGCCTTGGAAATACGTACATCGTAACTGATGTATTGTTTATTTTGTAATTTGGCGTTGTTGAAATCAACGCCTTGGAAATGGGTACAGCGCAACTCATGTACACACACAATTTATCTATGTAAACTTGTAATTTTGACATTAGCACTTGTAAATACATGTTTCAGTTAGAAACTGCTTTTCTTTCAGTAGATGCTAAACACACTTATAGGTTGCACGTGTATACATTGATGATTCCTGTATAGGTCAAGGGTGTACCTAGGCATACGCCTTTGCGTACAATCCAAATCCGGCACCGTGAAATTGAAAAGGCTTAAAATGCTAAAAACGCAATGAAATGTAAAACCTAAAGAGGTTAGGTGGCTATATTTAAAATTCTTCATTTGAACAATAGATCTATTGTCTGAATGAGATTATCAAAATTAATTCATTTTTGAAATATCAGACCGATTTGTGTTTTTTGATAATCGTGAATATAGAAAAGCATAAAAGGTAAGTGTATATTTCCTGGAAGCATAGAGCACAGCAAACATAGTCAGAGCCACAGATCGCCAAATAGATCAATTAAAGTAAACTTGCAATATTTTACAAGTACGTGTTTACGTGTCTCAAAGGAATCGAAGTCTATCCAGCTTTTAAAAGCGTTTAAATGTTGGGAGGAAATTCCCGGTGCCTCCTTCGGACATAACTTAAGCCATGAACTGGTACCTGTATTTTGAACATACACAGATACGAGCGGATACAAGCTACATACCATATCTCAAGGTACCCTAGGTCCGAATTTTACATTTGAAAATATGAAGAATTACTACATATAGTTTATGTATACATACAATTAACAGCACTATGCAATAGTTTAAGATAAGACAAAATGAATGTATAGCTAAACACAATAAATATCTATCAATAGTACAAAATGTTTAGCCAATGATTTATATTTAATATGTATATACAAGTATACTAATTGAATGTTTTAGATTTAGAGCACCACTTCAGGGATATCATTCTGCCACAAACTCCAAGTATTCCGTCAAAAAGAGATTCTATGGAGAAAACAAGTGAGGAAGCCACCCACCTGGCTTTCGGAAGATCGGTGATTCTACCTAGGTGGCCGCCGGTGATGAAATGATGCACGGAGGGCACCTGGGGTATTCCTCCACCAGCAACGTTTCCATATGACCAAAATTTGTGCCGGTGTAATGAAGTATTTCGACCCCCATAGAATAATTATTCTATAAAAAATGTGACTCCCTTCCTGTAAAATATTGACTCCCCTTATAAAAAAACTGACTCCCTTTGAAAACTCTATAGAATAACGACCCCCGGTCATTATTCTATAGAAAAACTGACCCCTCCAAGTAAAATACTGACTCCCTAAAGATGACTCCCTTCGAATCTCGTAGAATAACGACCCCGGTTATTATTCTATAGAAAAAGTGACTCCTTACATGTAAAATACTCACTGCCGAAATTACTACAGTCGAACTCTCATACAATATCGATTCCCGGACATTATTCTATTTAAAAAAGTTAGTAAACTCTTTCCGTGTAAAACACCGGCTCCTGAAAAGACTTCCGACGATAATATCTATTAAAAAGTGATCCCCACCAAACCTAACGGACAATTTTACTAGATCTACAACTCTAATACCCTCCATTGCCAATAGTTAACATTTTGATTGTACTACTACTACTGGTGCCGCTACTTCTATTGCTATTACTACATGTACTTCTTCTTCTTCTTCTACTACTACTACTTCTACTACTACTACTACAACTGCTACTACTGATACTACTATACCTGCTTCCACTAATACGTCTTGTACATCTACCTATTCTTTTCCTGCTGCTGTTGTTGTTGTCACTTATTTCTCTGCTGCTGCTACTGTAACTGTCACTACCACTGCCACTGCCACTACCTTTACTACTACTACTACTACTACTACTCTTACTACTTTCTATTGTTGCCGCTACCGTACTTTACTGCCACTGCTAAGTATTGCAACTTCTATTAATACTAAGTTCTATGCTAGCAGTTTCTTGTGCAGTTTTCTTCTGAAGAATTACTTCATACCGAAGTTTGCAGGGATTATTGACACTGGTGTGTTTTGTGAACGTATTGTGAATTGTTATTTTCCTGAAAAAATGTATACACCAAGATACAGCGTCTAGAAATAGAATCCCTTTTCCTGTTGCGGAATGCTCTAAATTCTGTGTCAAGTGATGATATCTGGGGCTAATGGTCAAACAGAAGGACGGACGGAAGGACGGACAAGGGCAAATCTATATGCTCCCTCCCCCCGAGTGGGGGCATAAAATGCAACAATAAGGCCTTAGATACATGAGTTATCACTAAATTTGACCAAATGACCGAGGTTCGTTTTTTTATGGGAGTCTATATTCTTCGTGAGGTTCAGTTTACTTCACGTGGGGGAGTCATAGTACTATGATCTGGAGGTCATAATACTATGACCGGGGGGTCACTTTTCTATAGAATAATGACCGGGGGTCATTATTCTATGGGGGTCGAAATACTTCATTACACCGGCGCGTCGTTTTACCCTACAAATATATTGTGAATGCAAATTGCTACGGCTACGACCGAGCGGTCGTTTTCTACAAACATACCAACATAACACTATGTATGTCCATTGAACCTCGATGTACTCAATTTGGGCATGTCTGAAAATTTGTTTGAACAAAAACAGGACACCCGTCACTCTCTGTGTTTAAGTTTCAAATGACATGTGTTCTATCGATAAATAAAAAGGGCACATGGCGTGATATTGAAGATTTTTTAATGGTTGCACCTATCAATCTATATTCAAATCTGGATACCGAAATACCATTAAGTAATTTACGCAGTTTCAATTTGCATTTGCCAATATTAGCTGTTGTTTACTTTAGGTAGAAAAAAGTTATGTTTTGCGTGAGGAAAACTTGAAATACCGGATTTGCAATATGTGGTTAAATACATTTATCAAAAACCTGTCAACATGCCGATGCAGAAGTTATTAAATTAAACATTGACGAAGATTTCAAAAACGAAAACAACAAAAAATCCTTCATGTGTGAGTGTTGCCTATGTAATCTTCGCATTGTAGAGGATATTAAATAAACAAACAAATAAATAAATAATGATAATAACAGCTTAGCACATGGTTCGAATATACGATTTGTTCACATGTGTAGCATTTGGGACTAGGTAAGAGTTTAGATGAAGTTACCCTAACAGACACATTTTAGGTCCCTTTGGCGGTACAAAATATGCCTGCGCGAGTCTTGGCAGTTGCACAATAAAATATATCATAGAATGACACAGTGTTTCAGTGACGCAAGTATTTTGAAACATAACTATATATCTACTGTTACTGTTGATTTAAAGTACCTGCAGGTACAATTTTAATACTCCTTGTTTTATCTATTTACTTTTGACCCAATTGGTACGCCATACTCCTAGCTAATTGCAATTCAAGCTGTATGCAATACTACTACATGGAAAAAGAATCGTTTACACTCATATTAGGGGAATACTAGGTTTTAGTTGTTATCGTGACTTCTGCATCAGTATTTTGAAAGGTTTTCGAGGCCTACCCACACACTGCGGATGTTTCAGATTAATCTTTCTTATGGGAAACTTTACATGTTTTTCTAGTAAACTTAAACCACATCTAATTTTGTCAAACGCAAACTGTGTAAAAAAAATCTTTCGGTATCCGGACCCGGATATAGATTGACAGATTAAACTGCAAGTCAAATTGAAAGTCATTTTAATGTTAAGAATGCTTTATTTATTGTTTTTCAGTGAATTATAGAAACAGAAGAGTAAGATATATCTAGTATTTTCGCAGTGAAACATCCCAAATATATTTTCACTGGTAAGAAACTACAAAATGGGTAGATTTTAAACATGAAAATATATCATCAAAATATCTTTCTCTCATGAACACCATACATTACATTTTCATTTGTGACTATACGCTATACTCATGCATGAAAACATTGCATCTGGTGTTCAGTAAAATATATTCAATGATTTTATACTGAAACAAACAAATATCCTCTATACACTTTCCTAGTCGGGTCTTTTTATGAATCGAGCAGTAAAAATATATGATAAACAAAAATAAAACCCTGTCTATAGGACCAACTTTGTAATGGACGCTCAGGCATATAGGCGTATGCCCATGTACTCCCCTGTCAACATTAAAAGTATGGAATACGCTAAAATCTCATGTTGTTTCGTCATTTTTGAAACAGAGATGGTTTTATTTCCAATAAAGCGTATGTTTCCCACCACTTACCACACATACATTGTAAAATGCCATAAAGTAAGGGCCATAACTCCAGTGAAAACCGCTGAACAATTACACTCCAATAATATATAACAACTCCTGTGAAGTTAGGCGGAATTCAGAACAGTGGTAAAGACGACGTACCATTGACATCATAGAATTTGTTAACTCAAGAGTCATTAAACTTGAACATGCAGATGATTTGCAAATACGCATCCCACTGATCACTCATGAGGTTTGGTAAACGTATACGTCGAGTAGTGTAAATCCAGTAAATTACAAGAAATCAAGGGCAATAACCCTGCAAAAATCAATGAACCGGAACATACCGAAATATGCAGAATTAAGGATATGCAGACAGAAAGACAGACGGACAACATTTAAACAATATGTCTTCCCTTATAGATGTGGGAACCATAATTAGCACAGATTGTACCGAGACTGTGCATGGGTGTGAGTTCTGATTTGTAAGGAGCTCACCAAAATTTCGTCAGTATATAGGTATCCTAAGAACAAGGGTTCTAATTCCACATTTTCAAATTTGTAACTTGATTACTACGGATCATGAGATTGGAATAAATTATGATTCCTACATTAAATATATAATGCTGGTACTTGTACTAGCTGTTACATGTAGATATTGTGTCTGTCAAGATGTTAAGTCACATTATCTTTACACACTGAAATTCGCTAAGCGTGGTCGCCTTTTGCAGCTAAACATTTGAATGCGTGGGATTGAATGTACATAATTTTGTACAGATCATCAAATTTTTGCAGCAGCTTCTTGCATGGGCGTTGTAAATTGTTGGAGCGTGCAGATGAATGCATTAATTAGTCATAATGTCGCCCACGTACAAGGTCTTTGTATACTATAAAAGAACGATCCCGGGTAGCGTACAAAGTCATCACTAGCTTACACCAGAGACTTACACCTTGTTTTGTGCTCGAGAGGAAATCAAATATGTGTAAGTAAAATTCGTTTGTACTTTACATTATAGAGTAATGACAATTTCTAACGCTATTACATGTAGTTGCACTGTAATAATAATAACTTTGTTCATAGATAAGCAACTAAGCAGATTAATGCGAAATTGTTTACTTAAGGGGAAAATAGTTTGTTAAGAAATATGTATTATGTACGTCTGTGCATTTAACCTTTAGCCTGCTGGCGGCAAGTGATTCTGCCTTTGCGACCAGTGCAGACCAAGATCAGCCTGCACATCCATGCAGGTTGATTATGATCTGCACTGTTCGCCATTCAGTCAGTATCTTTTTGGTGAACACCCCTTTTTACAGTTAATGGTACTGACGACATTGAAAGATGGACAAGTTCATTATAGAAATATAGTAGGTTAAAGGTTAAAAGCAGTCATATACAGGGTGTCTCAAAATGTCGTTCTCTTTACACATTAATTTGCATTCCTAGTTATATGGCGAAAATTTATGCCGTCTTGCTAGGCAGCTTTCTTTAAAATATATCCATAGGCTCCAAAAACGTATGTTTGATTGTTTAAATCACAACATATTATACTAAATCTTGCTTTTATAACTAACGTACCTTCCAGTAACAGCAATAATGATACTTCTTAGCAAATCTGAAGACACATAAAAATGTCAGTGCTTCTAATTCTACCTATAATGAATATTCCATTAAATACAATTATACTTTTCAACATCATGAGCTGTAAATGTGAAATTTATTGTCTAGTTATAGAACAAATTTTAATGTAGATAGTTTATTAAATGAACAACTGATTTGAAACTAAATAATGTTTTAGTGTGTTAGTGGTATGGGTAATAAAATCATTTTTTAAAAAATGAAACAATACAATGAAATGTTAACATACAATGTGCAACATATCTGCAAATGTAGTGAATAAAGCTTACGTTCAAATTTCCTACCATACTATTAAATGTGTTACGATTATTTAAATTTTGGGGCTAAAACTTTAAAATTAGGGCTGTTTGGTTAAAAAGAGCATTCAAACGTCAGAGAAAGGAGATAAACAACCTTAACTTTGGTTTCTAGTAACATACCTGATTCAAGTTTACAAAGGAAATAACTACTTTATAGTAATTATAGTATTCGAGTACATACAATACTACTAGAGACATAAATTTAAGTAAAATGGAAGAAAAGTTAATTCCATAAATATGGTGGCATATTTCTGCCACGAGATAGCTAGGTAGCTATCACGATAATTTGTTAACTTTCCAGGAAATTTGTGCATTTTTTTTCTGAAAACCTTTCAGCAATAAATATTATTTTCTAGATATTTTTATTCATTTCCTGAAAATAGTGTAGCGCAAAATTTCGCGTTAATGCTTGGAACTGCCACGAGATGCTCGGTAACTATCACGATAATATTTTAAACTTTTCAGCAATTGTGCACTTTTCTGAAAACATTATCGCAATGAATTATTTTTTCTCGATATACCTTTTATTTCCAGGAAATTTTAGGCTTTTGCGATAACTTTTCAGAAAAGTTCGAATATCAAGATAATTTCTGGAAGTATCGAGAAAGGTGATCTAACTAATAAACGGCTGTTGTGGGCACTTACAGAAAAAGTATCGAGAAAATAATATAAATTATCGCAATAATATTTCCAGGAAACCTTCCACTATTGAGATATTCTTTTCAGAATACTTCGCTTTATCAAGATAATTTTTTGCAGTATTGTGATAGCTACCTAGCTATCTCGTGGCAGAAATATGCCACCATATATAAATTAAATCAAAACACATGTATACATATGTCTTCGTGTACGAAAGTCTTCGTGTACAGCAAAACAAAAAACAAACAATATATCATAAGTATAATTTATCTACAGTGGTCAATTTCAGAGCATTCGAAGTTGAAAAAGTTGAAAAAGTATCAACATTAAAAATCATATGCAGTTGTTTTTCATGAATTCTACTCTTTTTTTAAAACAACGCGCTGGCCAGAAATACTGACTTTGTTTATAAAAACTACCACAAATTCAGTGTAAACACTATAAATAGTGACATTATTTTAAATGAACTAATTATTTACAAAACATTCAAGAAAACATGCACAGTTAACTATAAATCAGTGCTATTTGTTTATTCACTGTGCAAAAAAAAAAAAAAAAAAGAAAATAGAACTTCGTTAGACAAAAGTAAATCGTTTGTTGTTTTCTCTTGAATATGATATTCATAAATGAGCCGTGCCATGAGAAAACCAACATAGTGGATCCATGCTGTTCGCTAATTGTTTCTCTAATTGCAATAGTGTTTGAAAGCGAACAGCATGGATCCTGACCAGACTGCGCGGGCTGGTCTGGATCCATGCTGGTCGCAAACCTACTAGTTGGTTTTCTCATGGCGCGGCTCAAATATATTCATGTGATGTTTGAAATGTCCAGCTACAACTGAGCTTGTTATTTATTTTGAAACTTTGTGCATGGACTTTTGTAACACTTTTTAAATTTTATAAATGTTCTTAGAAAAAAAGCGTAACATTATAAACACTACAGTAATGGTATGCTAAATCGTTGTTTTAACTGAAATTGTGTTTATTACTGTTACAGCGAAATACTGTTTCAACGCTAAGTTAACAAGACACGTGGCAAGTATGGATGAAGGACAAACCATTCGGTTTACTGCTGACTTGAACAAAGGAAATCAGTACTCGAATGGAACTGGAGTATTCACAGCCCCAGTAGAAGGATGGTACAGCTTTTCGTTCTCTGTCGCTCACAAAAGTCACAGAGGATCTCTTTCCGTCCATCTGCTGGTCAGTGGCACAGCAAGTGTTGGTGCAACCGCACATCAAGCTCCTGCAGGACAAAATTCGCAAGCCAGCAACGAAGCGATCATCAGAATGACTGCTGGTGATGTTGCCCAAGTCGTTGTCTCTGACTCAGCAACGGACGTCATTGCAGATGGTTACACTTCATTTTCAGGCTTTCTCTTGTACAGCGATTAAAGTTAGCGGAAAGAAAGAGAGAATCAACCAATGAAAGTATGCTTTATGGACTTCGCTTGCTTATTATTATAATTGGACGTCATTTCTATTGATTATATTACAAAGTAACTACTATAATAACGATAAGAAGACAAGGCTGAACGACACGATGGGAAAGTTAGGTTTAACCAGTATGAACGTGTTGGAAGACAAGTTTACGAACGTTTCATTTAACCAGTCTGAATGTGTTCAATTTTTCTTCTTGAAGACAAGTTTTGGAAAGGAGATTTAGAAAACGTGAATGTGTTTAACATTTTCTTGTAAATACAATCGTAATAAAGTAAGATTTAACCAAACTGAACGTATCAAAAGTTTGACTTTGGAAGTCAGATTTTGAGAAAGTTAGATATAACCAGTCAGAACGTGTTAAATTTTTCTCTTTGGAGGTCTTTTATCATTTTGAAGGCCAATGTTATTTGTATCAGCAGACGAATCCTTTAAATTCTGAATATAATCATGCCATGACGATGAAATATAGCACTGCTTTTCTTTTCTATTCGTACATTGATAAAAATCTCCTTTAATTTTCAGATCTATTGCTGCAATAAAATGAATTAAACCTAGTTTTTGTTCCATTTTATTTGGCGTCACTGTCTCATAGCAATTAAAATGCTTTGTCTCCCTTTTGCCAATACAGAAGGGCAAATAATTTAGTATACAACGATAATATCAGGTCGCTATAGAATGCATTCAACTATATTGTTTGTTTGTTTGTTTGTTTTGGGGTTTAACGCCGTTTTTCAACAGTATTTCAGTCATGTAACGGCGGGCAGTTAACCTAACCAGTGTTCCTGGATTCTGTACCAGTACAAACCTGTTCTCCGCAAGTAACTGCCAACTTCTCCACATGAATTATCAGAGGTGAAGGACGAATGATTTCAGACACAAAATGTCTTTTCTCAAATCGTCACGGAGAACATACGCCCCGCCCGGGGATCGAACTCGCGACCCCGCCATCTGTAGACCAACGCTCTCCCTACTGGGCTTCAACTATATGGAGTCTGTGTTGCGGAGACTATCTGTTGTTAGCTCGCATTATTTTAAACATTTATATTCAAAACATTTACAGCTATTTTCTAAGCATTTGGAATGTAAGTCGAGCTAAGAACCAATGGTGTAATTCAACAAGGTATTGGTAGCATGTAGCTACTATCCATTTTAGTTTGTGTTTGCGAGCACCGCATATGTGATATGCACCACCAAAAGTTGGACGCTGCACTTTCCCCGTTGATTGTGTCCGACTGGACAGGTGGAATACTAATGATAGATAGTTCTTAAAAGCCACTGGAATTGAATTATGCTTGCCTGTATCGTTGGGCCGTAAATGGTGGTTACCATGATACTCTGCTTCCTGCATGCTAGACTAGCTCCTATACTACGATATAGGGTGTTAGATAGAAATAGACAAAATCCCCCGCCCCCATCCCCTCATTCACACACACACTTCGGAGAGCAAAACAGCCCCTGCTTAATTTAGCCAATTTTATCCAAATTGTCACTTAATTTCGTTCAAAATTGATAATAATTATCTTACAAATTGTATTTTTAAACTCCTGTCATGTATTGATTATTTTAAAGTTTTATTAAACAAAATTAAAAGGGGTAGGGGTTGTCCGCCTTGTTTAAATTTAGGAGGGTGAGGGGGCGGTGATTTATAAAAAGTTTTTTTTTTAAAGTATAAGCAATTAAAGGGGAAGGCAACGTTGTTCGTATGTTAATTCCGTCTGCAAGAATTTCTTATATTATTTAAAGTTATTAACCGTTCAATATTTGATCAAAATGGAGACCACTTTGTTCCCATTGTAACGTTAAACAACATTGCGGAGTATTGAATTTGAATATTTACTCTCATTTCTGTAAAATAATAGCTCTACTTTTTATAGCTATAATGAAAGAAATTACCATTTTTACCATATTTTACATCTTACAGTAAAATTACTCAAAAACATAAGAAGTTAACCTATTTTAATCTATTTTAAAGGTTATTTACTAAATAAACAATGCAGCAAACACACTAAAATGTCTGCCTCCATAATCAGCCATTTTCTTAAATTTCAAACTGCCAAACAGAAAATCTTTTTCAATAGTGGTTCGATTTAAAAATTCTTTTTGCAGGATGGCTTCCATGTAAAAAAAACTTTTCAGGCCCGGATCCAGAAATGTTTGATTGGGGGTAGGGGGGGGGGCTCCAGTTTAGAAGGAAGGCGTCGCCGGCGAAGTGCAAAGCGCCTAGTGGTGATAGGCACGGGAAGGGTCCTCTGCTCGTGTTAGAGGGACAGTGGGTCTCCCCCTGGAAATTTTTAAATAAAGTTATGAAATGGTGGCCTCTGGTGCATTTTTTATCTAAACTTTGAGGTACGGGAGAGGGTACTCCCATCGATAAAGGAGTCGCACTGGGGAATTTTAAAAAATAGGTATGAAATGGTGGCCTCTGTTGCATTTTTGGGTCTGAAGTTTGAGAAAAAATTTTTCCTTTGACAAAATAGTTGTGTGCAACTTTGATGAATATAGGTAACTCCTCAGCCAACTGGGTCCGGGCCTGCTTTTGTTAGGCATTCCTTGCCCCTGAAAGCACACGCGCAAATGGTTCATTAGGCTTTTCTTCAATATATACTGTATAGAGAAAGAATATTCCCTAAAATTTTCAAAAATAGAAAGATATAACATTAAGTCTAGAAAATGATTTCTAAATCCTTCAAATAACTGGAAATGAATTTACAGATGTGAAATTTATAAAAGTTTTGTTTATATAATAACTGATGTTTTGATATTTATGTCATAGCTATTTTTATAAAGAATGGCAACTCTTGCCTTATTCAAGTGCTTACAAGCAGCTAAAATAACTTTTAACACAAGTCGATAATATAGTGAAAACACTGCAGATGTGCTCAGAATGTCACATTATGAAAAGGTAATGTAATACCTGACAGGTAGGATTAATAAAGATGCAATTATGCATCTCTTAATTACATGTATCTATACCTTTTCTATTTTACGTTTTACATATTATTTCTTTGATTACCAAAACGTATGGCGAGGATAACGTTCATTTACTTTCTCATGTGAAGTAGAACAAACTGGAGACAAAGAGTGAAGGTTTTGCGCAATCAGCTGGTTTTAGTGCCCGAATGTGTATTGTTGTCGCTAGCCGTTCAAAGACGGTGACCGCCAATAAAGGTAAATGTGAAGGTAAATTTTACTTACCCTTGCTTTGTGAAACAATGTTAATAAGCTCTGTAGAGCTTTTGAGCAACCCTATTCTAAAACCATTAAAACCAGTTATATATTACACTCAGCAATTTGCTGCACCCATTTATAGCTAGGTCGACTGAGGCAATTGTGATAAAGTTCCTTGCCCAAGGACAGAATACACCTCAATGGGAGTAGCCTGGAATCAAACACCAGGGGCGTACCTGGGCATAAGGACAAAAAGAACACTGTGTACACTACCCAGGAACGGTCAGTGGAAACACCTTTGATATTTTTCTACATTCTAAATCATATATTGCTTACAAAGAAACAATCTGTAAATCATATTTATCTTCTTTGCAGTTTACAGATAGTATGGTCTTCAATTTTCATCAGTGGTATCTAGATTATTGTACCATATAATGGTAGTTAAGCGTAAAACTTAACAAGTACGGTCATATCAATCGACGGCGATCATATAATTTGAATTTTTTTATCTATATACTTATATATGAACTTGCAAAGGATTTCACTCTGAAGTTATACAACCATGTCAAATGATCTTGATTACAAATGTTGTACAATGTATGTTGCTTCGTTTTCTGTAGAAATAAGTCTCACAAGAACCAAAGATTGTGTCTACCTAACTGAGAAACGTAAGAAGAAACATTCGAACAATGAAAGTACTACAGTGTCTTAATGTCATGAAAAAGAGGCAGGTTAAGGGAGTTTTGTATAAAATGATCAATTAAATTAACCTTGAAATATTTCACAAGTACTTGTTTGTGTGCAAAAAACTCTTTCCAGCTTTTAACAGAGATTAATTTTGGGAGGAAAACCCCCGGATTGCCCTATCGGGACATAATTTGAAGCATTAACTGGTACCTGGATAAAGCCGTAGTTTGTTCACAAGCCAGCTTGTTGGCTTACACACATTAAGAAATCGAGATCTCGTGCTGGGTTTCGAACATATAAAGGTAAGAACGGATACAAGTTCGCACAGTTACGTATTGGACCTCATATGTTAAAAACCAAAACACCAAACTCCCATTCAAACGTATACGTTTCATGCGTATATGTCTTGCAAAATTTAACTGTACCCTAATTACTAATGCACTAAAAATGAAGCATTCCTATATACTTGAAACGTGGAAAAAGCAAATACTCGAAGAGTTTAAGCAATATACGCTGTTATTACTAATTAGATTCACGATAGTAAGTCAGCTTCGGTTGGAGAACAGGATGTGGAAAGTATTTTAAATGATATTTTATCGATTGTCTGCAGTAAATAGGAAGTTGACAAGACATTTACGAATTCAGGCAATCGTGTCAATAAAAAACACGTATGTGAATGAACAAATAAGTAAACATGGCTGCTCAAAAACTATATCACAGGGGTGGGCTGGAGGGGGGGGGGGGGACCCAACATATGTATTCCCAAATGGGCACCGCTTAAAACTATATGTTGTGCTTCTGCTAGTACATATGTGGTAAACATTTCACAGAAAACAGGTGCAACTTCTATTTGTGATTGAATTTTGTGTAAAGTACATTTTTTTTTTTGCTAAAATATCGCGATGCAGTGCAACCGAGCATACATTACCAAGCACGTAAGTGCAATTACCTTACCTAAAGGGGATTTATATCTGATGCAGAAGTCATGCATTAAAATTAAACATTAACGATGATTTCAAAAACGATATTGGTATCCCCCGCCGAATGGGTTTGTGGTGAGGAATGGCAAAGGAATATATCCGGTAAAAAATAAGGATGTTACTAAGAAGCAAATAATTTCATTAGTCAGGATCAATTTAACAGAAAACGAATGTTTTAAGTGCACATAATAAATGTATTATAGATTGATCCCGACTAATGACATTATTTTGAATGGCATGTAATATGTTTACTGTAATGAGCTTAGCTTTTTAGAATTATATGGAGTTATTTCAAATGTGAGCTTGAAATGTAACTAGAAGGAAATATTGTGTTCGAGTAGTTTGGCACCAAGTGTCGCTGTTTAACATGTACATTTGAAGTAAGAAATCTGGAGCGTGGGTGGTGGCGGGTTGCAGGAGTGGTTGTGGTTACAACTTCACATGTTAATAAATATTCATAGAAGGTTTGATTAAAAAAAGAAGGAATGGGGGTGGGGGGATGGGGAGGGGTTTGGGGACCGGCTAAGGGTACAAAACTTCACATGTTGATAACAAATATTGATGGAAAATAAAAGATGATTTTTTACCCTTTTTTGGAGGGGGTGGGGGAGGGGTGGTGTTGTGAAGGGATACTGCATGATCGGGTTGGTGGGTGTGACTGGGTGGAGGAGCGAGGTGGGGGAGGATACAACTTTGCATGTTGATAAATAAATATTAATGGGAGGTTTAAAAAAAAGAATTAAAAAAATGCGGGGGTGGGGGGAGAGTCATGCAAGAAGTGTGTAACATAGTTATGCTATGAAAAATAAATTGTTGATATGTAACATGGTGAGCAACATTTACAAACTGACATTACAAAATGTTAAATATTCTATTTTCATAAAAATCCTCTATATAAAAAATGTAATCATGCACATTCAGAGAAATGAGTCTAGATTTTTAGTAATGTTATTTTTCCGTAAACATACTTTATCAAGATGGCGATGTAACCCCGCAACTTATATTTTGGATGAGTAGTTCTCAATTAGATTTTATTAGAGGATTTTAATAATATTACAAATGAGTAACACACAAAAAAACCTTGTTTATCGTAGAATATACAACGACTGACTTTCTTTTTTATTTAGCTGAAAAAAATATTTCTAGCCGTGTTATAACAAACATAAATAATTTTGTTGATATGAGAAATTTTGAGTCATCAACAACTTAGTAACAAAGATATACTTGATATATAATATCGCCAAATTAATGCAAAAAGGTACCATGTGCTGAAAATTAAAGATGGTTATGGTACCTTTTTGCATTAATGGGACAGTACAAACCACAAAAACGATCACAGTTAAAGGGAGTTAATCAAAATAATGACGTCACAGTCCTTTAAATCTTAAGAAAATATTTGTTATTTACGTTACAGGTACGAAATGTGACGTGATTTCATTTTAAACCAAGGAACTTTGTCATTCGAAGATGGATTTTCTACGTAACATAATGTCTTAAGTTAGTCTCTGTCAGAATAATATGTATTCTTGATGTATTGAAAACGTAATACATAAGCACAGATGTATGAATCAATTTGCATTCCAGTATTGCTATAATTATAGTTAATTTGTTGTTAATAATAGAATTTGGTCATTTATGGCCGATTTGGGTCGATTATGGTGAGAGCTTGATCCTATCATCACACATGTTTTCTTGTATGTTCTAAAAATAAACATAATTTTATTGGCCGAAACCGCTCATCATTTTTCAAAATATATTTCATGTTTAATGGTTAGTGGGTTTTCCCAATTAAACATGACTTTCTAAAAATAGATTGTTCTTCAACTGACATGTAGCTATCAGCTACAGGTGTTCCCCAACTGGCCAAAATGCTCAAGTTACAATCAACTACAATATATTTCAGCGATAAGAAACTGTATACACAATGGTTCCAGGATTTTTAAGTGTCTTTGTGTTGCAACAAATATTTGTTTCTTCATTCATAAACCTGAACCCATATAATAAAACAGTTATTGACTCTTGAACCATTAGATATGATGTGATATCCACCGAAGATGGCAATATATTGTATAATAAAAACATTATACAATTGTAAAAGGGAACCAACAATTCGTTGTAAAATACTATGTACGAATACTATGTACTATATACTATGTACTATATACTTTGCAGCCCGCTCGCTTAGCTCAGTAGGGAGAGCGTTGGTCTACGGATCGCAGGGTCGCTGGTTCGATCCCCGGGCGGGACGTATGTTCTCCGTGACGATTTGATAAAAGACATTGTGTCTGACATCATTCGTCCTCCACCTCTGATATTTCATGTGGGGAAGTTGGCAGTTACTTGCGGAGAACAGGTTTGTACTGGTACAGAATCCAGGAACACTTGTTAGGTTAACTGCCCGCCGTTACATGACTGAAATACTGTTGAAACACGGCGTTAAACCCAAAACAAACAAAAATATACTTTGGACCAATCAGAAACAAGCTCTATCAATAGCACCAATCAAAGCGCACTTCAGCTAGGGTTTAAATAAGTAAACGGATGATAGTGAATTCATTACACCGGATTCAGTGGTCCAGCATTAACACTGTCTGACTACGAAACCAGGGTCGTGAGTTCGAGCCCCCGTTCCTCCAAATAAAAATTACTTACATTGGGATAAGAGTCCCGTGTATGCACCGCTACGACTTACTACCATATATATGATTTTGACCACTTTTCTTGGACTTAATTAATACCTAGATGATTATTGCCTGTGAAACCTGAAATCAGTTTATACCGCAGGGATCCACTCGGGGCAATTGCCAGTAGATACAAGATAAAGATCAAGTAACATTTTATTGTGTAATTTCATATGTAAAGACATGCCATTGGAAACTATCCTACATTCACTCGGTATATATTAATATGAATTTTACGAGTGTCACTATACAAACTTTTTATTCAATAATTGTCTCCGATTATGTATAAATCACTTATTAGTATTAATTAATGCATATATTAAGACTTTTAATCTGGTAGATGAGTTTAAATCACTGTGAAATATGTTCTGTTTGCGTCATTTTCTGTTGCCATCAACTGAAACAGCATGGTTTTGAAGCTAAGAAATAGCATATGTGTTGGCACGTTGTCTCATAGAAAAGAAAATACATGTACATTGTAACAATTAGTTGACAAATTTTTGAAAGTTGAAATGATAAAGTTTTGTTTTAATGTCACAAAATAAGCTTTGTAGAACATATTTCAAGACATTGACCTCCAGATTTAGGATAAAACATGATCTTTATTTCAAATTGAAGTTTTCGTTTCTAAACTATTTTAAAAATGCCAAATCAAGAAAAATAGATGCCCGCGTTGGAAAACGAACCCGGACCGCCGCGCCAATACAAAAGATTTCAACTGTCGTTACCAATAACGCTATGGAGGATTTAGTGTTAAGTAGACGTGAAATATAGACATTTTCATCGTAAAAAGTAGTAAAAACAACTAATTCTCATGTGTTTCCGTAACATACTAGTATATAGACACTGTAACTAAAAAATCGGATTTTTTAACATTTAGTCTCCAAATATATATTGCTTAGTGCATCAGATAATATAAACACAATATTAAAATGCTGTGTGTTATTTATTAAAAGAGATATTTACTCCAAAAACGTTAGTCCCCATAACATTTTTGGAAATAGGATAGACAACTCCTGAATGACTATCTCATCAGATTTGCTGATATAAAAATAAACTTAGGTATTTTCCCGTGATACCCTCATTAAAGTCTGTTTCACCTTTTCATTCAGACATGGAATGTAAACAAATCCAGGAACAACTTAACAGTACAAGGACATCAAACAACCTTTTTTATTTTCCTTCAGGAGAAATACACATGTAAGGTCATACTTGTAGTTAATAAACCAACATGTAAAACAATTAATTAGCTCATCAAAGAAAAGAAGACTATTAACTTCACAATATTTTATTACCTCCCTTCATTATATTTATCATCTACATTCTACATATTTTTTTATGGAATTACCTCCCTTTATCTCATATAAGCTTTCTTATAGCAATTTAATCAGTCAGTATTTTCACCTTAATTTTCAGACAAATAAATATATATTTTTTTAATCCATGGTAAGATGAAAAGCATATATCATATTAAAGACTACCATAAAATCGTTTATCACACATGAATACAAGGTATACATAAGAAATAATGTTTAGCCTTGTTGCCAATGACAATGTTGAAAAATATTAAAGCTCAGATGGCATAACAGCGAGATAAAATCTATTTCAAGTTAATAATTCCCATATTAACTTGTGACTACAAAAAATTAAAGTATGTTGTTATTCCCATTTCAGTCCAACATATCTAAAGAAGTAAATACTACAAAGACTGTATATCATTTTTTTTATAATAAAATTCCACCAACATAATTTTTCTTATTTCTTTTATCATGATTATGTAGTGTACTTATCTGGAATGATGAGATATTTAAAAATGTATATTTCTTTATTCCCCTGGATGGAAATAAATAAAACATATCAACAAAACAACCATTTATACCAACCAAATTGTAAAATACCTAAGTTTTGTTGATGTTAGTAATTATATGTTGAGACATCAAAACAAAATAAAGTATAACTAAAAAATTGTGGAACATCATTTCTAGATTAGATTAGACTGTATTATACAAATGTTTATATGAAAATATGTGACAAATCTGGTTAACAGAATATTAATTAAGTTATGGTAAAATGTTGAATTGCTTTAACATTAATGTACAAGTGATGAATGAGTTCATCTAACCATTATTTTGATATTTTATGCATTATTAAGAAAACTATAACATACAAGAAATGACTCACAGACAGTATAAAATCCTGAATGACTGGGTCAATCTCCACCAAAAATAATATGAAACTTAGAAAGTCCAATTAAAGGTTATTCTTTAAATTAGATTGATCACATTTTAACATTTCTATGAATGCAATTGTTTAATTAATGCTTTCTTCTTACATGCATGCCATAATGGAAATAAAAAATGATTTAACAATATATGTATACAGTCTTGTCATAAACACATTCTGTACAGATGATAATACATAGAAAAGTCAACATATTTCATGTGTGGGTCCATCTCAGTTTACAGATGGTGCATGGCTGTCTCACTCTTGAATATACATTGTACATCATGTAGCACAGTTGGGGTAAAGTCCTTTTCTCATGACAACACACTTGTAGCACTTCTGGAAATACAAAAGTAAAACGTTACTACATAAACAGAATAAACATAGCAGTTTGTAAAACAATTATAACATCATTTTTGACATTTGCAGATATTCTTAGAAATATATTATGAAGCAGCAAGTCAGGTAACTCTACAAATTGACATTTTGTCTAATTTCAACTTGTCTAAGGAGAATCACCTGTCTTAAGCAGCAATATTGTGTTTCTACTTCCTTTAGCTCAGATCTCCGCAAAACTTGCGGAATTCCGCAATTCCTCCGCAGGACTATTTCCGCAAGTCATGCGTAAAAAAAGCGGAGTATTGAGCCGCGGAGATCCGCAACAAAACTAGAATGCGGAAAAAATGCGGAAATTGGGAGAGATGATCAGGTATCGGAAAAAGTTCCGCGATCAGTGCGGAGTATTGAGCCGAGGAAATCCGCAGCAATTAACCAGAATGCGGAGAATCTGCGGAATGCGATTGCGGAGTATTATCCGCATTTTATGTGTAAATTTCCCAGTTTCTTTGCCTCGATTTTCCAGGGAAGAAAGCACAAATGAACAATAGGTATAATAACGGGCAGATTGGGTGATCACTATAATATGAATTACAAGTCTTATGAGTCGTGATTCAAATTATTCAATAACACTCCATTCCAGATGCAATATATTCCTTGGTTTAAGTGAAGATCAGAATCGGAAAAATTACGCAATTAATGCAGAGTATTGAGCCACCGAATGCCGAAAAACATGCGAAAATTTGGAGAAAATCAGGTATCAGAAAAGTTCTGCAATCAATGCGGAATGCTGAGTATTGAGCCGAGGAAATCTGCAGCAATTAATCAGAGTGTGAAGAAGCTGCGGAAAATTAAGAGAATTTTCATTTCTAAATACAACAAGCTTTAATTAGAATGAAAGTTTGATGACGGACATGGGGTGGTCACAATAGCTTGCCAAAAACATTTCGCTCTGCCTGAAATTTAATTAATTAAAACATTAAATGAATTAACAAGAACTGTCTCCGTAGGATGACACATGCCCCCGATGGCACTTTGAATGAATAGTTATGGCCGATGTTAGAGTTTAGGACCTTTGACCTACGGACCTGGGTCTTGCGCGCGACAAATCGTCTTACTGTGTCACACATTCATGCATAGTTATTTTAAAATCCATGCATGAATGACAAAGATATGGACCGGACATGCCCATCAATGCACTATCATGAAAAATGATCTTTAACGTCTAAGTGTGACCTTGACCTTTGAGCTACGACCTGGGTCTTGCGTGTGACACGTCGTCTTATTGTGGTACACATTCATGCCAAGTTATTTGAAAATCCATCCATTGATGACAAAGATATGGACCAGACACGCCCATCAATGCACTATCCTTTAACGTCTAAGTGTGACCTTGACCTTTGAGCTACGGACCTGGGTCTTGCGCACTGCACGTCATCTTACTGTGGTACACATTCATGCCAAGTTATTTGAAAATCCATCCGTCGATGACAAAGATATGGACCGGACACGCCCATCAATGCACTATCCTTTAACGTTTAAGTGTGACCTTGACCTTTGAGCTACGGACCTGGGTCTTGCGCACTGCACGTCGTCTTACTGTGGTACACATTCATGCCAAGTTATTTGAAAATCCATCCATCGATGACAAAGATATGGACCGGACACGCCCATCAATGCACTATCCTTTAACGTCTAAGTGTGACCTTGACCTTTGAGCTACGGACCTGGGTCTTGCGCACTGCACGTCGTCTTACTGTGGTACACATTCATGCCAAGTTATTTGAAAATCCATCTATCGATGACAAAGATATGGACCGGACACGAAAATTGCGGACAGACCGACAGACTGACAGACCGACAGACCGACAGACAGACAGACGGTTCAAAAACTATATGCCTCCCTTCGGGGGCATAAAAATAGGCACAATTATGCAAGTGGACATTAATCTGATGATAAATACAGTAGTCTAAATTTAATTTATCTGAAACACACGATTATTCTAAGCAAAAGTTACAGCTGAATACACTATCAAACTCGGCAAATGCATTCATGCTGCTTTGTAGAACAAAATTCACATCCTTTTAATGTCAGAACAATGTGAATGCCTTGTTGTGAATTATTCGTAAAAATGGTTGAATAACAGTTACTGTTAACGTAATTACTAGATGATCGACAAATTGAACTAATTTAAAAGTACTACAAGAGGGCCATGATGGCCCTATATCGCTCACCTGTTATCATTGCACTTGAGGACGGTCCTCAGAAAAAATATCTAAGTCCAAAGGACAGGAACAACAAAGGGAAGAAATTTAACCAAAAAGAGTTTTTTTTTAAAAGGTACAGATATGTCAAAATACACCTAAAAATTGGAGGTACAATCATGTTGTACTACAGAAAAGTGGTCTCGGTTTTTCCCTACGGCCAATAATAAAAAAGTTACAAAAAATAAGCTATTTATAGTAACGTAAAAGGGAAGTAATTAAAAAAAAATTATTTGTAAGTGAACAAAAGAAGGATCTGCCAAATAAATCTGTTGACATAAATGAAATTTCAGATCAGTATCTTCATTAGTTACGGAGATATACCCATTTTAATTTGAAATAAAGGGAGGTAATTTGACATAAAATCAGTCCATAGTTATCTACCCTGATTGGCTCAGTCCAACTAATGACCATAATGAAATTTCAAATAAGTCCTAAAATACTTACTGATATAAATTCATTTTGATTACAATCAGGGGAGGTAATCAGATATATGATAACACTGGAACCTACGATTGGATCTGATTTGTCATGGAATCCAAGATTTATTGTTGTTGAAGATATTTTGGAAGTTTGTATCAAATAAAAGAAGATATTTTGGAAGTTTGTATCAAATAAAACCATAAATGAAGTCTCTATATGGCTGCAGAAGCCAAAATAACCAATTTTGGACCTTTAGGGGGCCATAACTTTAGAACCCATGATGGAATATGGCCAGTTCAAGATAGGAACCAAGATCTTGTGGTGATACAAGTTGTGTGCAAGTTTAGTTAAAATCAAATCATAAATGAAGCTGCTATTGTGCAGACAAGGTCAAAATGACTAATTTTGGCCCTTTCAGGGGCCATAACTCTGAAACCCATTAAGGGATCTCGCTGGTTCAATAAAGGAACTGAGATCTTATGGCGATACATGTTTTGTGCAAGTTTGATTAAATTCAAATCATAAATGAAGCTGCTATTGTGCAGACAAGGTCAAAATAGCTAATTCCGGCCCTTTCAGGGGCCTTAACTCTGGAACCCATAATTGGATCTCGCCAGTTCAAGAAAGGAACCAAGCTCTTATAGTGATACAAGTTGTGTGCAAGTTTGGTTAAAATAAAATCATAAATGAAGCTGCTATTGTGCAGACAAGGTCAAAATAGCTAATTGTGGCCCTTTCAGGGGCCATAACTCTCGAAGCCATGATGGAATCTGGCCAGTTCAAGAAAGGAACCATGATCTTATGGTGATACAAGTTGTGTGCCAGTTTGGTAAAAATCAAATCAAAAATAAAGCTGCTATTGTGCAGACAAGGTCAAAATAGCTAATTTTGGCCCTTTCAGGGGCCATTACTCTGGAACCCATACTGGGATCCGGCCAGTTCAAGAAAGGAACCGAGATCTTATGGTGATACAAGTTGTGTGCAAGTTTGGTTAAAATAAAATCATAAATGAAACCACTATCATGCAGACAAGAAATTGTTGACGGACGGACGGACGGACGGACGACGGACAAAGGGTGATCACAAAAGCTCACCTTGTCACTATGTGACAGGTGAGCTAAAAAAGGTCAAGTTATCCCCTTCCTAAATTTCAGTTTGTTTAGTTCTGCCCATTGTTTTCTCGTTTCGGGCAAACCCTTTACTTTATCTGGGGACCAAACTCTTCATGGAATTACACGCCTCTACACGTGTATCATTGAAGGTTCCATGTTCACTGCCGTTTGAATACATCTGCAGATGTCTCTAAATTGTTTTTTGTACTTTTAGCATGTGTAAATGTTGAGTTCTGCTCAACCCGGGGCTAGAGGGCGTGGACGGTAGCATGCATTTCCACTACCGTCCATGAATAGACTCAATCAAACCGAGCCTGCAACATTTTCGTTTTTGTCGTGTTGAGCGACCTGTGAAGTTTCCACTTTTCTCTACTCTATTTTATATATAAATCACTTTTTAATTATGATGAAGATGATACCGGCACTTCTGACGATTCACAGTGACCGTTAATTGTCAGATTTATCTTCTTGCATCATGGCAATAGGTTGCATTTCCACTACTGTCCATGAACAGGCTCTTAACCGTTAATTGTCAGATTTATCTTCTTGCATCATGGCAATAGGTTGCATTTCCACTACTGTCCATGAACAGGCTCTGAATCAAACCGTACGATTTCGATTTTGTCTTGTTGAGCATCCTGTGAGGTTTCCATTTTTCTATTTTAAAATGTCATTGACAACAAGTTTTCTATTGATCTTTGCCAGACTTATGTCGACATTTGGGAGTATATCCAGCACTGTGAGTTATCTGAAAAACAAATAAAATTTACAAAATCAGTGTTAAATAATAAAATTTCCTTAGAAAGCATTTTAACAAACAGAATAAGCCAGAAATTGCAGTTACAGGTAAGATCAGGTTCAAGGTAAATTTAAACTAAATTTGTAAATTTCGATTGTGCTAAAATTTTGAGAAGACTGGGGAAAATACTCAAAATTTTGTAGGGGCAATAGCCTGTATTCAGATTTCAGAGGTCAATTCATTAGTAAACAAAATCAATGTGTGCTTAAAAAGGAAACTAACAAATAAAAAAAAACGACTTAATTTATCATATTTTGATTTTTTCTTTTTTAAAAAAAAATACGTTTAGAAATGGGGGCCTAAATGACCAATTAGAAATCGTCAAGCAGGACGAAATGACCAAATCGGGGACGAGTTGACTTGGGGACGAGCTGACTGTAAATCGTTTGTTGTGGGGCTTTGTTTTTTTTTACCAAGAAGTCTACCCTTACCTATATTCTTTTGCTTCCGGAATTAAGCCGCAGGATTTCTCAACGATTGAATTGTTTGGTCAGCGTGGTATGCTACTACAGTACAGTACACAATTTGGCACAACATTTATTATATATAAATCACAGAACATCTCACAAATTTTAAAGATGGCGCAAAAACTGCAACAGTTTTGGAAACCAATAGAAATACTCGAATCATTTGACCCTCGGTCTTACAATAACCAATCAAATATGCCAATACAAATGGTCTCCTGCGATGGCCAACTTTTGAACAATGCTACCGGTAACCAGCAATTTCCTGTAAAAGCTGATTGGCTGAGGTATCTTCGGTAAACAAACATGGCGGCGCATGAGATCTAAAGCAATCGGGAGACTGTACTTTCTCAATATTTAGGCGTTTTCAATTAAAACTGACAGTAACATATATGAAGTTTCATTTTAGATGGTATAATTTTACTGGTCTTAGTAGTATAAGTAATAAGGTGGCTGGGCCAGATTATGAAATTTAATTAAAAAAAAAATAATTTATAAAAATCAACAATTTTTATAAATTATTTAATTAAAACGTATATTTTTTAAAACAACTTTTTAATTAAAATCAACAATTATGTTTTTTTAAAAAACAACTTTTTAATTTAAAATCAACAAGTATATTTTTTTTAAACAAACCTATTAAAATAATTTATAATTGTTTGTTCGTTTGCTCTTTGATTGTTAACTTTTAGTATTTTATACAATAAATCGTACAACGGTACTTTGTCTTGTAACATTTTTATGAAAAATAAACAATTGTAACCACAGAGTGCACTTGTTTTGTCTTGATATTGAGCGTTGTTATATTTTATATTTTTTATATATTTTATTACCTCTTTTGGTGGAGGAAGTCCAAATGGGTCGAAATATATATTATTAAAATAACAAACCCAATGTGTTCCAGGTCCAACAGAGTCATCTAAATTTATAATTCCACATTCATTTTTATTTCTTATTTTTAATAAATTATTTCTGCTAAATACACCCCTAAAGTTTTTAATTTTTAATTGTTTTACCCATTGTTCTATTTCAAAGTTAGAAATTGGTTTGTTTATAAATTTTATTTTTTTTTTTAATATGGGAATTCGTCTGTAAGGTCTTCTCTGAGAATCAATTTGTATACCCCGGCCTTTTCCCTTACCAGTTAACAAAGATGTAATCAAAGGTATTCCTAGACTAGCAGCCAGCATACCCAAAAAACCGCCATTTTGTCTCTGTTTTTGTGTTAATTTAATCACTCCATAGCCTAATAGTTGCCTTTTTTGATTAGGTGTAATATATGGTATTATCATATTTCTCTTATCATTAGCTACTGAAATCATACCATTCCCAAGTAACTTACTAACACCGGTACTGGCCAGCCCAGACAAAGCGCCAATGCCTAGAGGGGCTAATATTTTTGGAGCTATTTTTGCTGCCATTGGAAGAATTGTTTTTCCTAACAAACCAGCCAAAGCTCCTAAAAATCCACCATTTTGACCTTGACTGGACATTTGTTTTTTTGAAATTGTAATTTCTAATCCCTTGTTATTTGCAACAGCTTTTTTAATTTGATTAATTTGTGTTTTTGTTAAAAGTAAAGGGAAGCTTCCACGTAATTGTTCATGTTTTAATCTAAAATTATATGGAGTTTTGTTGTTGTAGGCTCGGGCTAAATTTTTCTTTTGTCCATCTGTAAGACTAACCCTATATTCAATATAATTTGATGACATTATATACTTTATATTTATTTTATTTTAATTTTAATCTTATTTAAACAGTAACAAGTTCATTTCCAATAGTATTTATTTCAACTGTTTCTTCATACAATACAATTGCGTAAACACGAATATTAGCTGGTGGTGGAATATTTAACTTAACTGTTAATGTAATATGCTTAGGATCTTCTGTTATTACTTCCTTTTTATATTTCAAGTTAAAATGAACAAATCCAAACAAACTTTGAAAATTAAATCTATTTAGCAGACTTCCAGTAGTCTTATCATTTTGTTTATAATAATAACTAATTACATCGTCATATATTCTTGATATACTTGTGTATTCTGTTTCTGGATAAAAAACACCATTACCTACTTCAAGACGACAAGAGCTCAAAGTGCAATTATTATTTGCTGCATTAATTTTAAATGTATCTAATAAATGTGGATTATGTTCTTGTGAATTACTTTTGTCAGGCCGTTGTAAATAAACAAATACATGTTGTGGTTTTGTTACACCAGCTGTTATTCTAAAGGTTATATTACTTTGTTGTGTATCAGTTGATTGTGTTATCATTTCCCGAAGGTATGACCATCTTGCTTTTGTAAATCTTTCAGCAATTAAATTAAGTCCAAATTCATTAAAAACCAAACGTGGAACCCATAGAATTAATTTTGTTACAATTACTCTACCAGCATCAGCAGCATTAGCTCTAAAAATTAATTCATCATCATTTGTCAGCTGTAATATTATTTGAATTTGACTTGGAGGTAAAATATTAGTTTCTAAACCCTGAAAAAATGAATAATTATTTAGCGGAATCTTAACATTTACCCCATTACCACCCTGGATTAATACCTTTCTAGTAGCAAAACCTTTATTATATCCAGCTTGATCATCCCTACTTTCGGCAACAGCAGTAGTATCTAAAGAGATAAATTCATTTGTTCCAGTTGATTCTGCATAATCATTAGATAGTTCAACCAGATTCTTTACATTTACTACCTTATATAAATTATCACAATCATATACAATTTTCCCATTTTGTTTAACCATTAACTGATAAATTAATGAAGCTGCATTATTAATTAAAGCAATTTGATCTCCACCAGCATAATTATTACCATCAGCAAGTTTATTAACCGTAAAACTTACTTCAAAATAACCATTAAACCAATCAAAATATGAGCTTCTATCATTAATTGTAAATTGATATCCGTTTTTTTGTTGCTTAACACCATTTCCCAAGACAGATATTAAAGCTGTATCTAATTGAAAAGGAGTTAGTTCATATCTCTCACAATATTGTTTTGTTCTAAACATGTATATATTATATATAATTTTATTTTTTATAAATTAATCTATTAATACGTTTTTGTCGAGCTGAATTCCCCGATCCTGACAATAATCTATTCAATCTTATATTAATATCCTCCTTATTATTTTTAATGTTATTCTTTTCTTGTAATTCCTTAGCAATTAAATTACCAACTGCTGGAGCAGGTTTCTTTTTAAATTTTTCAACAATTTTATAAGCAGCTAAATTTCCAACTTCTGTTCCAATCTTTTTTGTTCTACTTTCTAATGCTGCTTTTCCTGCTGTTTCCAAAGCTTTTTTTCCAGTTGTGCTAATTGAAGATGCGGCTGAACTTGAAAGCAATTTCGTTAAAGTGTCAAAGATACCTGTTCCGCGTATAATTTCTTCTCCTGTAAGAGCATTAACATAAACAAATATTCCTTTATTTTTATCATAAACTTTTTTACTCATTATATAAAAATAAAATTTAATTAAATTTCTTTTAAAATTAATGTAAAACTTGTTTCAATTTTATTTAAATTAATTATTCTACCAAATATGTCTGTAATATATATTCTTATTGAATTTATCATAGTTTTATTAACTTCAGAATATCCAATTATCCGAGGTTCTTTTGTAAATGGATAAGCTCTTGTTAAATCTGCAGTACTTAAAGCATAGATAATATCACTGAAATTACCATCAACAAGTGAATTATCAATAAGATCATAATGAATATAAATTGTATCCACAGAGTTAGTTATATTTGGTGTTGTAGTTCCCCATTCAGTATTTCTCAATGCTTTTTTCTCAAATCCAAGCAATGTATGAAAATTTGACATTCTTAAATCCAACATAAAATTATCTTTAATTGAAATCAAAATCTTAAAACTACTTATTAATAAATCAAATTCCAAACTTATTGGAGCAATGTCTGATTTATCAAATTCATAATCATCATTACTTATTAATGTTTCCCTTATGTAATTATTAATATCAGTGTAACTGTAAGATAATATCTTTCCAATCCTTACCATTATTATAACGAATTCTTTTATTATCATATTCATCACTAATATTATGCCAAGAATAGGTCATAGTGTTAATACTACCCAAACCGACAACATAAGTTTTATTTTATCTAAAATTAAAGAACGACCAAATCTGATTGTAAAATCACTAGGGGTATTATTTTCGTAATTTTTAACTGTTTCAGAACTTAACACAATTTGTTGTTCCATTTATATAATTATTAAACATATTTTTTAATAAAAGTGTAAATTCAAGAAAAATATTTTTTATATAACATTTCATGTTGTTCTGGTAAGAGTGAATTTATTTTTAATAATTCATCAATTATTCTAATACCTTCATTTTTTAGTTCTTCATTATTATTTCCAGCATCAATCGAACCACAAATTAACTCCAAGTCATTAACCAATTCTTCTGGATTACATGGACAAACGTCATAACCCTGTCCTCTAATTACTTTTTTAAATTTCATAGATCTTTTATTGATAGGTAATCCTGATTTTTCTGTTAATTCTTTAAATATTTTTCTTGAATGAATTGAATGTTTTTTATTATTGTTATATCTTTTATTAATCAGATCAATCAAATCATTATCTACTTTAGTGTTAATTACTTCTTTTCCAGTTATTCTATCCTTAGCAATTAATTTGTTCTGACTATAAAGTTTATTTAAGTTAATAAATAAATTACCATATTGTCCATTTGGTGAAACTTTATATGGATTCAGAACCTTCGGTTCTTTAAGAAAACTTTGTTTTTGATTATGATGTTTTTTTCCTTGTCCATATGTAGAAGACATACCAAGAATATGATTTAACCGGCCTTTGTACTTTAATAATTCGCCTCGGGTATGTTCTAATTCTTTTACTTCATTTTTTTTATTTGGATCTTTTGAATTTGATTTGCCAGTTATTTTACCATTTAACTTCATAATATCTTTAGTAACATCATCTATTGTACCTTGGAATGTGTCTTTATCTATTTTATCTTTATTAGATTCATCTGCAGTAAAAAATTCATACATTTCAGACGGTTTGTAATATCTATATTCTTCTAAAACATTATCATCCAGAAAAGCATCTAATTCTTCTATAGGTATTTCCTTTTTTTTTCTGTCTTGCTCCCGGGTCTTTTGGTCTTACTTCCAATTCTTTAGGTATGAATCTAAGAGATCCGTCTGACTTATATATTGGCGGCATATAGTGTTTTTCTAATTTTTCAATCTCTTCTTTTGATAATTTACTATAATCTTCTGCTGTCATTCCAATTTCTGCTGATGGCGGCCATGCAATCATTCCTGCAGGCATTTCCATCTTTTCTCTTCCATAATCTTCTAATCTTTTAAAATCGTCTTCAGTAATCTCAGTAGGTTCACCTTCCCAAGCTACTGGTAAATAAGAAGCTGATTTTAAAGCTTGTTCTCTTTCATAATCTTCCAGCGTTTTTTCAACTTCTTCTTCAGAAGGTTCTTCCCCTACTATCCTGTATTTTTTATATTCCTTCGCCAGTTCTTCAGGAGACCATGTAACTGGCGGTGGTTCTTGGAATAGCTGTGGTAAACCCTGATATGTTTCTATATCTTTTATTTCATCACCTAGTAACGCTAATTGTTCTTTAATTCCAGGTAATGCTTTTAACTGACTTGATAATTGTTCTTTTTGACTTTCTATTCCTTCAGTAATTGGCTTATAAATTTCAGTGTACATATCCCGATTTCTAGCTTTTCTAATTTTTTCTCTCATTATTTCTTCTCTAAGAGCCCTCATCTTCTGCCCGACTAAGTTTTTTCTTATTCTTATTTCATTAAGTTTTGATTGCATTTATATATAATAATGTAAGATAATGTAAAATAATGTAATAACACAAAATAGATAATGTAATAACACAAAATAGATAATGTAATACATGTAATACAAAATAATAATGACAAATAATATAATGGAAATTCCAAATTATGATACAAACAAGAATAATAACTTTAAACAACATTATCCCTTTATGCCGGATTCATGTTTTAGAATGTTAATATGTGGATCTTCTGGGTCTGGTAAAACAAACACATTAATACATATGATTAGAAAACCACTAATATACTATGATAAAATATACTTATATGCTAAAAATCTAGAACAATTTAAATACCAAGATTTAATAAAAATATTTAACGAAATTGCAGAAAAAATTGAAATAAATCCTGATGAAATACTCGAATATTCAGCTGATTCTGACCAAATTGAACCCTGTGAGAATCTTGAATCAGAAAAACAAAAAGTAGTAATATTTGATGATTTTGTATGTGAAGATAAAAAAGTTCAAAATGAAATAACAAAATACTTTATACAAGGACGCCACAAAAACTGCTGTGTTATTTATTTAAGTCAATCTTATTATAAAACACCAAAAGATATTCGGATTAACTGTTCACATTATATTTTATTTGAAAGTCCAAGTAAACGAGAAAATGATACGATTTGTAATGAACAAAATATTAACCCTAAATCACTCGCTAATGCAACAAATCAAAAATATGATTTTTTATATATCGATAAACCGAGGAAGTTTTTAAGAAAAAACTTTACTGGTAATATATAGATGGGAATTTTTAATGATGTAAAAGAAAGAAGTAAACCTGACAGTATAAGTAAAAGTTAAATTTGATATTGATTTAAGTGATTATGCTACTAAAAACAATTCAAAAAACTTAAAAAGGAATCAGAATCATATCTTCACAGAAATAAGGAACTTGATAACAGAATGAACAGAGCATTAGATATGGGAGGTAATGAAATAATCAATCTAGGAGATCCAGATAAACCCAACGATGCAGTTTCAAGACGATTTGTGTTTAAAAAAGTTTAAAGTGTAATAGATGATTATGATCTTGAAGATGTTAAAAGTATAAAACAAACACTAGAAGCAGAAGTAAAGAATATTGAAGAATTAACAAAAGATTTTAAAAAGAATTCGTTATTAATAGTTGAATTACAAGATAAAATTGAAAAAGAAATGAAAGCTATGGTTGATTCTATTAAAGAACTTGAAGAGAAATCTGATTTGACAGACGAAAACATAAAAAAAGTATTTAGAACCAATTTTGAAAAGTTATACAATCAAGTTCAAGAATTAAAAGATAGTATGATTAAACATGAAGAACTAAAAGACAAGATTATTGAAGCCGAGAAAAAGTTACAAAATATGTATCAGTTAGAAATTAGAACAGAAATAAATAAACTAAATACTGAAACTGAAAATAAGCATAAAGATTTACTCGATACATTTTCAAATAAATTTGCAGAATATAAATCTGAACTGGAAAAAGCAGCTTCACAAAGAGGCGATGATCATGACACAGCATTAGATAACCTTAAAGAAGAGCTTAATTCTAAAATAGATGAGTTTAAAAAACAAATTCGAATTTGGATTAGTACTGTTGACAACCGTCATAATTTAAAGTATGCAGACTTAAGTAATATTACAAAAAAATTACAAGAAGATATAACGCAGTTTAATACTAAAGTTGAAGAACATAAAAATGAACTGGACCTTGTAGTTGAAAAATCAGTTAAACAAGGAGAAGCAATTAACACAATTAATGGTCAGCTAGAAAATTTCAAGAAACAACTCCGGATCTTGATTAGTACTGTTGACACGCGTCATAATTTAAAGTATGCGGAATTAAATAAACTTACAGGTTTATTACAAGAAGATATCAACGAATTTAATGCTAAAGTTGAAAAAAATAAAATGAACTGAACTTTGTGTTGAAAAATCAGTTTAAACAAGGAGTGTTAATTACTGCTAATTTCTAAAGCAATTTCCACCAATACTGATGCAATTAATATAATTAATGATCAGCTGGATAATATGATAAACAAGGCGTTTTTTTGAAAAAAGAATAGACAATATATATCATGAAAATAAAAGTTCTGGTGAAGCTACAACAAAACGAGTTGATGATTTAGCTAAAGTAATTCTTGAACATGAAAATAAATTTACAGAATATAAATCTGAACTGGAAAAAGTAAAACGTGAAGTGTTTCTTTTTGAATATAACAGTGGTTATAATGATGAAGAACTATCAGGTTCTTTTACATCACGTTCATATATAAAAATGAAAAAGTATTTTGATCGCCACGGTGTCTGGATATATTCATTATATGAAAATTTAATTAGAAGTGGTCAGGGATATTTTGATGCATTTAATTTGAAATCTGGAAATATCGTAGATTATAAAGATTTTATAAACACAAACCAAGAATATAAACTAGCTGTACCGGATGTGTTATTAAAAATGTGTTTTCAGTCAAAAAGGCTGGAATTTATATAATAGATATTAGGTTTTATTTAACGTCGTTTGATCAGACGGAAAAATGTCAAATATCACATTTTCTTTTTAGGTGGTGGCAAGATTGTTTTACAGGTAAATTTCCCGGTGGGAGTGTAAATATAACACCCGAGATAGTTAGAAATAATCCCATCCAAAAAAATTTATGTAGATATCAAAAAAAAATTAAAATTTATTTAACAGAAAGGACAATGTTTGACATTCATCCTTATGACGATTCATCATCTACAGAAGTATCATTTATTCTTATGACGGAGAGTCATGTCAAATTCTACATATTGAAGGAATATGTGAATTATAAAGAAAGTAAACTTTTGAATTAAAAACTTTAATTACTGTATTTTTTATTTAAACGGAATAATTAATATAATGGGAATATTCAATAATATAAACGAAAAAGTAAGTAAAATAGAAAGACAAATAATAAGAAAACCTCCATTGTTCTTAACATGTTATACCGAAGATACTGACAGTGGATTATTTCAATGGAAAACTGTAAATGCTAGTCCTGGTTTGGTTCAAAATGGTAATAATGTAACAATTAATTTTAATTTTATTTTAATTATTGTTATTGATGCAGTTAAATTAGATAAAGGAGAAGCTAAATTACAACTAAAAAACAAAGAAAATGTAATTCTTCAAAGTTACGATACAAACACAAAGAGAAAAAATGAATCTATTTCTATTAATTATGCTAATAAATTTAACATGAATGATGTTATTTCTATTACTGGTTTAAATGTTAAAAATATTCAATTAACAATTTATGGTTCTATTATTTAAGTAGAAACTTATGTTTCTCCTAAAACAATTATAAAGAATCACATCATAAAGATGCTTAAAAAATCAAAAAGATGCTTAAAAAATATCAAAAAGATGTTTAAAAATACCAAAAATCACATCAAAAAAGATGTTTAAAAATATTAAAAAGATGTTTAAAAATACCAAAAATCACATCAAAAAAAGATGCTTAAAAAAATACATCAAAAAGATGTTTAAATTTTTTTTTTATTTTTTGAGTATTAACTCATAATATATTTTTTATTTTTTTATGTATTAACCTATAATATATATTTTTTTATTTTTGAGTATTAATTCATAATATATTTTTTTATTTTTTAAGATATATTTTTTTATTTAAATGCTTCGGTATTAATACCGTCATTTAAAATATATCTTTTATCATCATAACATGATAGTGATGTTTTATTTATAACATAACTAGAAATGTTATGATTTTTTGATTTTATAACTTTAAATTTATGCATACTTTGTGACGAGTTAAACAAAGTATCTTTATAATTTTTATGCGTTATTGTCTTTTTGACAACGCTTTTTTTAATTCCTTTACATTTTTTAGTATTTGCTTCATTTTCTAGCAAATAAGAATACATTTTGCTCCGTAATCCAACAAACTCAACTATTGGAATGCCGGCAGTTTCATCTTTAAATTTTCCAATTACTTTTTTATTTTCATTGAAATAAAATTTTGAATTACTATCATAATCACTTTTATCAAATAATTCTTTATCTTTATAAAAGTCTTTATACGCATCTTTAGTTTTAATTTCATAACACAATAAGTCTGTGTCAGTAAATAATAACTTTGCTGAATCCTCATACTTTTCTTTAATGTAATTATAATGGAAATCATACATTAAATATTTTGATAAATCTAAAATGCACATTCCAACATAACTAGGTCTATTTAATAATAGACTTTCTTTTATTCTATTTATTCCAAATAAATTATCATTAAATTTTGTTGCACTAATAAATGTCGGACGAGCAACATATTTTAATAATATTTTTTCGTCATGAGTCAATTTAATATTAACTCTTTTTCTTAAATTTCCCATCGTTTTACCAAAGACGGAGTTATTCATTAATTTAAAGAAATCCTTTTCAAAAGAATTCTTAGACTCAGATCTTTTCTGAGTATTAAAATCTATATATTCTTTTAACCAAGGACTTTCGTCAAAGGTCAGAATTCTGTGTATTTTTGTTACTTTTAAACCCAACTGAGTATACAGTTCTAGGTTTCTATAATGAACCACATAATTCTTCTTTTTCTTCAAAGTTGGAACCAACTTCTTTACATTGCTTTTTCCTATTTCAAATTTTTCTTTAATATTTTTACTGTAATTAGATAACCATTCATCTGGTATAATAATTTTTTCTGGAGCTAGTGGGTAATCATTATGTAAAGAAAATAATTCTTCTGGATAGTCAAGATCACACTCAACTATAAAATTGGTTTTACCCTTTGCTATTAATTTCTTAAATTGTTTTTCGGTGGTCCATTTAAAATTACCAGATGGTAAAGACTGGCTCATGGCCCAACCATATAAATTATTTGCATCTTAATAAGTAATATACTTACTTTCTTCTTTTTTTATTATAATTATTTATATATTTATTATTCGCCTTACTGTAGCGGTTAGCTATATAGCTAATTCCACCCCTAAGACCTTTTTCAATGAATAGATACATATCAATATCTGTTATCAAATCTAATTTAGTTTTTGTCATTTTTAACATAGCATCCCAGGCTAACCCAGGACTGCTACAGTAATGACAGGGGTCTAACTTATTGTACCCCATACATATTTTTCTAAAATTTTCAAAGACGTCTGTCAGAAGTAGCACGTCTGTTTTCAAATATAAATCATGGTATTCGCCCATTCTTTTTATTTTGAATTTTTTCCAAATATTTTGGGCATGCTTATATTCTTTATCTGATATATGCGTTTCATTTAACGCAGAATAAAACTCCGTTTTTGGAGGTAACTTTTTTTCTTTAAATTTTTCAAAGGAATCCATATAGTCATATGGATAAACTCCTTTGACTTTTAATAATTCTGTATTTTTATTAAATTCATGAGTTAAATATTTAAACTCAGTAATATTTTTTACTAAATTATCAAGTGACTGAGACATAAATTGAAATGAATCAATAAACACCAAGTCACTAATCATAAATGCCATATATTTTTCCAAATTGTTTGGAATGACATTTATTTGTTTTTTAAATTTACCAATCTGTTGCATTATAAAATGTGAGTCATAACCTCTCAAATTATGGAATACAACTGGTATTTTATGAGTTAATCTAAAATTAATGTTGCACTCTGAGTGAGCGCTTCCTCTAAATTTACCTGTAATATGACAATGGTCTCTTACTGGTGTTTCATTTTTCTTATATTGTTTTCCACAGATGTGGCAAGATTTTTGTCTTTTAAATTCTTTTTTTTCTTTCACGGACATTCTTAAATCTTTATTAAAACTATTTTTTGATAATTCTTTACAATGCTTTTCTTCCTCAAGCATTTTTTCTATAAATTTATATACAGAATCAGGTCCTCTATAGACCTGAGTTGGCTGGGTATATTTATCGTCGTAACAACAGACGACTTTATACCCATAACCACAGTCAGTGTGTTTCTGATATTCCTCGGTAAATGAGGAGTCAGAAGTAGGCTGTGCTGTGGACACCTTTTCTGTTAATGCCTCAAAATCAGCATATATTACAAAACGCGCTGCCAACTGTTTTTTTAAATTTTTAAATTCTGCTTTGCTACCAACAGGAGGCGTCTTAATAGCCTGTACACCATTAATAGCTAAACAATTCTCTTTATGGTTGTTTAAATTTTTTTCACTTGTAAAATTCTGCAATCAACTTTTGCAGAAATGTTTTTTATTTTTTACATTTAGTTTTTGTAAACATTAGTCTGTCAAAGTCTTTGATCCAGACATAATGATTTTTATTATTTTCATTTATTAATAACATATCACAGTGGTCTTCAAAACCACTCTTTGAAATATATAATGGGTAGACACCAGAAGGTTCTTCATACCCAAAAATATTAAAATTAATTTTATTCAAATTCTCTATTTTTGGAATTTGATTTAATGTAACAGGGAACTTTATTCCTGTGCAATCAACTTTTTCAATATGTTTTTTTATAATTAGAAACTCTTTCAGAATGTTTTTAACAGGAAATTTACATGCCAAATGGCACCACCTGAAACACTCATTATCATCATTCTGTATATTTATCAATCCTTTCATTGGATTTTGTAATAATTTTGGTAACTCTAGATAACTAGAAGCGGCTAAAGGCTCATATTTATATCTGTTTATATAATGAGCGTCGACTGACTCTATTCGCCAGCCGCTTCCTTCGGAAATCCAGTTACCAATTCTATTTATTATTTCGTCAAAGGCTTTACGCAAAGATTTTTTTATTTCGTTTTTGTTAATAACTTCTAAAGCCTTTGATTGGAAATAAGCTGATTTATATATTTCTTCATTTTTATTCATTTTTACAAAAGTTATTTTTAAAATAACGTTTATTTTTATACCTTTTTATTTTTTAAGCTCATTTTTAAGTATTTCATAAGAATCATTTATCTCGTCTATATGTAATTTTAATTTCAAATTTCTTATAATATTGTTTTGCAGATCTCTCAGTTTCCATCTATATATTATATTTAGAAAATAAATCTTTGGACAAAACGCACCCTCGGTAAAAACTTATAAATATTTCAATTTATATTTTTCTCCATCTTTTTGGATCTTCCAAATTTTGCCCTACCTCTACCTTCACAACAATTTGATATCGTTCTAGAATTAATATTAAGATTTTTAGATGTTTGATATATAGTTTTATATATTTTTTCCTCGTTTGTACTACAATTTATTGCAATAACTTTTTTAGGATTGTTTCGATAATTATTTGGTCTGGGGCAATCACATAACCTTTCAGTATTTTCTTCTTCGGTTAATAGACAACCACATTTCCATTCAAATAATTTATTTTTTTCTGATAGATAAGGATCAATAACATTTTGTAATTTATCAATGACATGATTTTTATATTCATCGCTAACTATTTGATTAAGTTTTGATTTAATAACATTTCTTCTTTTAAGAACTTTTTTATATGAATTTTTATCTGGATTCATTATTTCTCCTAAAGTGCTAGATAATTTTGGCATAATCATTCGATCTATCTTTCTATTAACCATTTATATAATACTTATAGAAACAAAATCTTTACACAAAAAAACGTACATTGAAAACATATTATTCCTCTTTGGCTTTATATCCGTTAAGTTTAAATTCTTTCATATATCTTTCAAAGGGCATTAAATAATTTTTTTCTTTCTGCATTTCTAACAGTATTGAAAAAATATCTTGAATAACTTTTTTCTCTTCTTCTTTTCTAGGATCTTTAGGGTTATGAACAGCTAAAGCCGCAATCCGTGCTTTTGTTATTAGTTGTTTTATTTTGTGGTGATGTAATTTTAAAATAGCTTTCTTGTCGCCAACTTTTAGTCTATTAATAAATATAGTAATTATTGATGGAACAGCGCCAGCAACTGCTACAAATATAGGAATAGCTGGAACAAGTGCTAATGCAGCCGAACAACCAAAGATACCTGCTGTAATCTGTAATCCTGTATTTACTCTCCCACAAAATTTATAACTTTTTCTGTAAGCAGCAGCTAGTTTAGTTAGGTGAATAATTAATTGATCTATTGTTTCTATTTCATTATTAGAAATTAGATATTTATGGCTCATTTATATAATATATTTTTTCAATTTAAATTTCTTCCAATTCACTAAATTGAACCCAACTATTAAATTTTTCATTGTAACCTTTCCATTTTACTAAAGCTTGTTTTTTCTTATAGTCTCGTCTAATAACTTTTTCTATTCTAAAAACCTCTTGTGTAGTAGGTAAAAGTTCTTGTTCATAAAATGAACCTTGAATTATTTCATCATTTAAATCTTTAATAGTGTATGTTCTGGGATTTGTATTATTAATTCCATAAATTATAAATATTTCCTCTGTCCAGTTTGGTGTATATCCTTTTTCAAAATGTCTTTTAAGTTTGCTTAAACGAACACGATCACCAATTTTAAATTTTGCTTTACTCTTTGGTATCTTTAAACGACCATATAAATTAAAGTAAACTGTACCTTTATCTAAGTTTTTAATAGCTTCGGTTGGTGTCATTTTTATACTAGAGTGTTTTGTTTTGTTATATTTATCAACCATACCCTGCAAATTATTTAAATAAGTATAAGTATTATTTGCTGTAAAATATTTCCACATTATTCTTTTTAAACTTCTATTAAATCTTTCAATAACTACAGCCTTTCCTTCATTAAATGTATGGTACATATTAATCTTATTTTTATTCAAAAATGATTTAAACTTTTTATTATAAAATTCTTTTCCTTCATCTACCCATAAATTTTGTGGAATCCTTGCAGTCTTCGGGGACTTTCGTCCCTGAATTCTATCTTCAGAAATTATTTTTTCAAATGCTTCAGTAACAGATTCTCCGGTTTTATTCTTTAATGGAATAACCCAAGCATATTTACTAAATATATCAATAACGGTTAACAAGTACTTTACTCCTTTATTGTATTTTGAAAAAGCTTGCATATCAACTAAATCAGCTGACCATGTATCATCAATATCATTAACTATCACTCTTCGTTTCCTAAATTTTCTTTTAATTGGTTTGTGTAATTCTTCTGCTAATTCATCACTCCAATTTATTTCGGGGGCAGAGTATACCCCCTTTTCCCGTTTTTTGACTTTCGTTTTTGTCTGAGCGTTAAGCTCATAGGGAACTGTTGTTCCTGTCCGAGACCAGGTTTGTATTTCGTTTTAATTATAGGTTTTACAACTAAATGTTTTGCAATCTTTTCTCCAAATGTTTTTGATTTAGTGTTATTTAGGTTGGAAAGCATTTGTTTGTCACATATACCCTTTTTTACACCGCTGTCATAGCAAAAGTCGTGGGTCTTACATACTGCATCCAGTTCGTTGACAGCTGGTCCATTACCTAAAGAATTTCCTGGTCCACAATAGTTATATCCTGGAAGTGTTAACCCTTTTTTAGGTAATAAAGGTAACATTGCTTTATGGATGTCTAAATTACCTGCTGACATAGTAGTTTTAACAAACTTTGATTTCATTCTTCCACAAGACGCACAAGTAGCCCTTATCATTTTTCTCCCGTTTTTTGTTATAACATAATGGGGGTTTATATTATCAGTAAATCTTCTTTCTTTCAAACAATATATTTTATTTTGTAAACTCATCTATATTATATGTATTTTAATTTAAACCATACAATATCAAGACAAATCAAGTGCGCTCTGTGGTTACTATTGTTTATTTTTCATAAAAATGTTACAAGACAAAGTACTGTTGTACGATTTATTGTATAAAATACTAAAAGTTAACAATCAAAGAGCAAACGAACAAACAATTATAAATTATTTTAATAGGTTTGTTTAAAAAAATATACTTGTTGATTTTAAATTAAAAAGTTGTTTTTTAAAAAAATATAATTGTTGATTTTAAATTAAAAAGTTGTTTTAAAAAATATACGTTTTAATTAAATAATTTATAAAAATTGTTGATTTTTATAAATTATTTTTTTTTTAATTAAATTTCATAATCTGGCCCAGCCACCTTATTACTTATACTACTGGTCTTGATTGTATTTATATGTAAAGTTGACGCAAGTCCGAAAAAATACACGTAAATGTTGTCTTACGATTCGTTCGTCCCCGTTCAGCTCGTTTCCATTTTTACAATTGGTCCGACTCTCCATGTAGAAATTTACATATTGCCTTTTAAACATTGTTTTTTATACAATGTGTACAAATTAGTTAAAAACAAATACATTGGCAATTTTTATTGACTATCCTAGCTTTTCTACATGATAATTGTTTGTAATTTAATATTAATTTATTTTCTATTTCATTTTCAGCATACTATGAATTTGAAGAATAATTAAAGCTATTTTTAGTCATACTCACCAAAGCATTGGCATCACACATAAGTCTACTTTTTGAAAAAAAAAGAACTTTTGAGATTTATAATTAGATGTGCTCGAACATTTACTCCAAATGTTTTTAATATATCTTGTAATAGGAGTGATCGCCGGACGTCAAACGCTAACATCTGTTTATCTGGTGGTTGGCAAAACAAATGTTTTTTTACACCGTTTGCGTATGGAATCAGAATTTTTAATAGCTTTTTTGTTCATTTATGGATTTTTAAAATTCAAAAAGATTTGAAATACTTACATTTTTCATATCCAAATATCTTTTTTTCAATGAACAACCGTTTTAAAAGACAAACAATTTTTAAAGCGGCGTAGTGATGTTCAAAACTTTTAGAAAAACAGTGTAAGTTAAGCGTTCATAATTAATCCATTTTATTTCGAAATAACAATTAAAAGTAATCAATAAATTGCTTGTTTTATAACCTTTGCATTGATCAAAAAATTATTGATGTAATTTGTGTTTTAATAAAGTGTAGACTGTTAGAAAATCATCACCGTTTACAAAAAACATGGACGATCGGCTTCTGCCCACCCGATCGCTGTCTTATCAGTTCTAAAAATAGCAAATACATCGGATTTGTGTACAAACACGATCTCTCCTATATCTAATTGATTTACAAAAAAAAAATGATCTGAAGAAATGTCAGATTGTATGCTTTATTAGATTTTTTTAAGCAAAAACAAATCCCAAGTCAAACTTTTTTCTAGGGGCCTCCGTGGCCGAGTGGTTAAGATCGCTCAGGCTTCAAATCACTTGCCCCTCATCGATGTGGGTTCGAGCCTCACTCTTGGCGTTGAATTCCTCATGTGAGGAAGCCATCCAGCTGGCTTACGGAAGGTCGGTGGTTCGACCCAGGTGCCCGCTTGTGATGAAATAATGCACGGAGGCCGTCAGAGTCAAGATTTCCACAACTGAAAATGTCTAAGTATAACTTCTCCGCATCATGAAATAGTCGGAGTCAGAATTTCCGCAACTGAGAAATGTTTAAGTGTCATTATTCCGCATGTTCTCCGCATATCCCAGATTCTCCGTAAAACAAAAAAAAATTTCTGCGGAGAATCTGCGGAAACTGAAGGTTTACCCAACTTTTCCACAACTTTTCCGCATTTTTTCCGCTTCTTGAAATGCAATGCGGAAATCTGAGCTAAGGGTTGGCTTGTTGCTTTATTTTGATTTTACATATACTTAGATTCACTAAATGACAAGATATATTATAGGACTGTCTGAAAAGATTGCATATTTTATAATATTCAATGTACATATTCAGTACAATAGTGAAAACAATAAAAAGATAAATCTGATGATGTTCTGACACCTATGATCTCAACTAAAACTTCCAACAACAACCTACAACCTCTGATTAGTATATGATGTAATAATGATAAACTTCCTAATGTCTTTTTATGTAATATGCAAAAACAATGAACTTGAGAACTGCAAAAACTTCACCTTATGAGTAATAGATGTTCACTTTTCCCCTTGTTGAAAGTATTGTTTTTCTTAAAGCATTAACAATAGATATTATAAGTACAGTGCAACCTGGGATATACAAATATTTTTAGTTATGTTGAGGTTGTTGTTCTGGAGAGGTAAATTTGATAGTTATATTTCAGCTTAGGGAAATTCTTATGATGTTGTTATTGAGAGGTTTTTGCTTCAGAGTGAGCTACTCTGGCCAGGTTGTACTGTATAAATTGCTTCAAACTCCATCTCTTTCAACTGAGCTAAATGGACAAAAACAACATAAGATTCTCCAGATTTAGAATTTCCTTGTTTACAATTTGACATTTAATGTTAGGCAACTATGCAGACATATTTTTATGTGATACAATGTCGCCTTTAACTATTTCATTCCAATGAACAAATTGTCAGTCTTGACAAAATCATGTGAAAAAAAGGTCAATGTAAAAAATAATAATCTAATTAGTTCATATATATTGCAAAATCAGCTTTACAGAACTCGTAAGTGGCAAAATTAAATTTACATGTTGCCTTTGTGATGTGCAGCACTGGCCATGTCTTTTTATCACAATAATTTATCTTATTTATATCTGTTACTTTCACATTACTTTTATGTCCCTTCTGAACTAACCATTGTCTTTAAGTTCTGAAATATTGTAAAACATTAATTCACACACTTTCTAGGCAACCAACATAAAATCAGTGTCAAAGCATTTGAATATAATTATTTTAATTTTCTTGATATAAAGATACAAATGTACTTCATGTTTTTACTGACTGATACAATATACTGATAAATTTTTATTTCAATGTTTGTTATCAAAGTACATTTTCATTCTATTTTTAAAGTGTTTACATTACAAAGCTATCACACATTTATTACTAAAACATATCTATTAGCATTATCTTTAATTGAGATATGTACTTAGTAAATTGAGGGATACACAAAGCTACAGGAACGAAATGCTTATGCCAGGCTGACATAAAGTCCAGAAGGTTCACATCTTGTCAGGAATGTCAGTCTTAAAGCTGTCTTGTACAATTATTTCAGGAGCAAGTATCTAGTCATACAGCATATAAATGCTTTGAGACCTTTGTTTAACATACAAAAGCATAATACCCCCTGCATTTATTCATAATGGTAACATCTTCTGGGACTGCCACATGGTAAGACAGGTCAAACAACTGTACATACTCAAACTTCTCCCTACCAAAACTGAAACTGAAAATTATACAATTTTTTCCCCTTTATTTTCGTACAAATTTAATATAGACTTTTTACATATATTAATGTAAATATAATGAAATTAATAAAATATCTCATAACTCATTTTATGTTTAAAATTATAATTATTAATAAACATGAAGCTGAAGTGTTCTAATTTATAAGCTGCAATTAGTATTGAAAATAAAACAAAAAAACTGCAACTATTGTATATATTAAAAAAAGTATCACCTGATTATGAAACAGTCCCAGTTCAAATGTAATAACACATGACTGTCAGAAAATCAATGTAGGGTACCCTATAATGATATCATGAATGCCATCAATAAACTTCATATATAACAAAACATACCAGGATGTCAATGTAGCCTCTTTCTTGTTACCTGAAGAGCTTCCAAAGACAGACTGCAACTACATGTATCAGACACTGAAAGTAAAATAAACAAATAATCATTACACAAGATAATTTTTTATGTTAAATAAAGGGAGTTAATTAATGCAATCTGAGAAATTATTGCTAAAACATAAAGGGAAGTAATTATCAATAAAATAGTTGAAGGAAAATGTATATGTAAGGGAGGTAATTTAGAAAAAAAAAACCTTCAAATGTCAATATAATGATAGTTGACACCGACAATGACCTATATCAAGTATGCACAAGGTAAGAAACAGCAAGCACTTGAAAAATGCATTATATTTCCTTGCAATTTCAAGAATATTTGACTGTATTTAAGGGTTCCCTAGATGCTGTTATACTGAAATAAACTTTAGTCTAAATATAGCTAAGATCTATTTATATCTTTTAAAAAAGGAAGTCCCAAATTACCACAGCAAATCACAGGCTCAAAATTTTAGTTACTAATATCAGCAAAAAGGTTGATATCTATACTTTTTAATAACTATCGTCAAAGGTAGGGAAAAACTTACTGGAAAGCCATACACTTCTGATCCAGTCATTTCAATACATTTTCAGCTCATTTGCATATAAGAAGAAATTTACAGAATTCCCCCTGTTTCTCTTCATTTTCTGTACGATGAATATACCCCAAAACATTCCCCTAAGTGTCAGCTATCAGATATATATTTCAACAAAGACTGTCAACTTACCTTGTTTTTAGAAGAAGACAAAATTCCAGCAACTTTCGCTTCCCCGCAAAACTGTACCGGTGTGCAAGTAAAAAAAATCTCAAATGTGATTTTTGAAATAATACAGTCAGACCACAATTATTTCCCTTGAAAATAAAATGCTGAAGGTAAATGCCTATAGTATAGTCATTCTTAAGAAATGTAGCATTAATTTCCAGATATCTAAACAAATCTTATATTTTTGTTGTCGGACGATCTGGAGGCCAGTGCCTTTAAATATTATAAATGTTGCCCTGTTCACATTGCAATATTGAGAAGTACATGTTTAATATAAAAATGACATAAAAATGTTTGTATACGCCCAAGGAGACGTATCATGTTATCGCCCATCGACCGTCCGTCTGTCCGTAAAAGGTGTCCGGAGTCATCTTAAATTTTCAATTAAATTTTGTGGAAATGTTTATCACTGTATATAGATGATGGCAACATAATTTTTCCTGGTCGGATCCAGGATGACCGACTGGCAGCCATTTTGAATAAGCACATCTCATTATTTTCTGTGGAGAACACTGGTGACATCCGGCTAAATGACAGACGACATATTTAAATTAGTTTATACTAATTTGTTTTAGCTCGATTGTGATGAAAGCTTCACGCTTATTGAAACCACTCTTCCTGGGAAAAACAGTAAAGGTGTCATATGAGAAGTCTTTGTCGCGGCCACAGTGGGGCTCGAACCCACGACCCCTGGATTGAGCGACCGACACCTTATCCACTAGACCACCGCTCCCCTTGAATACATATTTAAAGTGTGTGTGCAACATCACAAAATTCAAAGTATTATGCTAATGAAAACCTTTATTTATAGAAACATTTGAATTCATTTGAAACAATTAGAATTATTATTGATACAACATTTTTCTATGTGTATCGATATGGCTTATACAAGTTTAAAAATTTCACCTATATTTGTTTCCTACAAATGCTGACCAACTGCTACTGAATGTCGCAGAAAATGTACATGAATTTATTTTTTGTAGAAAACTAACAATATACTAACAGGTCTCAACCTGTTTTAATGTTTCTCATATTTTTAGCGTCTGACGTATCAACAACATATAGTGATAAAAATACTTGTTCGATGATATCTTTAAGATACAGTTATTTTCACATTTTTATTAGTTATTAAAACTGGCGAAAATGTAGCTCAGGTGGGTGGGGTATTTCAACCCCTAAAGTTCGTTCGAAATCGACATGATTTGGAACAAATGGTTATAGAAAGTCTTTAATTGATTTAAAACAGTTACATAGGCAACATTTTAACATTTGAACATCTGAAAGCCTGTATTGAAACAATCTAGTAAACTTTCATTGGTAGCCAATAATAGCCTCAAAGAGAGGGAATTTAGCATTTTTTATACAACAGGTTTACTAAAAGCAGCATAATTTTAGTTTGACATATAGTAAAAAGCGACATCCGGCCTTAAACGATCCCAGAATGAATGTTTTTATTGCTGAAATAGATGAACCTTTGCCTAATTTCTGGGTACGAAATCGAAAAACTAGAGGACTTATAGAAATCGGCCCACAGACCACATGGGAAAAATGGCTCCATTTACTATATAATATAAGGCATACGCTACAATCTAATCATGCCAATTACAATGTAATATTTAGCATGAGCTTTAACTGACTCAATTCACGATAGTTATTATTAAGTTATATCAATTGGCTTCTTCAACAACACTATAAGACTTGGTATAAGCTATAAATTGCCACCGTACAATACAATAATCATGATTTTCTGTACGCGATTCGCATTTGTATAAAAGTATCGGCATGAAATTCAACATCAACCATTTCTTTATATCCGTTTTATATCATATTTATGGCCCCTTTTACTGAAGAATTAGCATGTTACCATTGTCATGTACAATACAACATGCATATGGACCCGTGCCTACCTGAAAAACACACCGGTCGTTCGGCTCGTCTAAGAAGTGTTTTAATAGACATTCGTCAAAATATATCGCCGTATTGTCCAGAACGATAACCAAATAACTTAATTATACTGGCCAATAGATAAAAATTGGCACCGTTCACTACTATATGTTCAGACGCATTAGATGTAACATTGTACCGTTCACTGAATATGGTAATAGGCATAAAATAATTACTAATTACTGATATAATATGGTATTTTTACTTAGCATGGTTCTGTTCACTAACACATGTGAAAACTGAAATCAGATAATTGGCACCATTCACTACAGTATGATAATTTGTACAATATATAAACTGGTTCCGTTCACTACTATACGATAAAGGGCATAAGCTATCAATTTAACTTGTTCTATTAACTACATTAAAATACTTGATATAAGATGAAAATGTTCATAGTTGACTACACTACAATATAATACTAAATATAAGATGAACATTTTCATCGTTGACTACAATATAATACGTGATATCTTTGACAACAATATAAATATTGGAACAAAAAGTGGTTTTGTTCACTACAAAATGATATTTTGTGACTGTTGTATAGAATAATGCTCCACCAATGTATTTTTATAAAACAGTGAGCTAACATGACTTTCCTACACTTTGTTTAACACAACAGCTGACTCGTTTCAATACAACTGTCTTTGTGATAGATAAAACTGATGATATTTGCACAACTTTAACCCAAAACATGACATTGAACCTTGCACGGATCCTCACTGGATGAAAAGGTGCCACTTATTTTACACTGTACAGTACACATGGCCTTTTTATAGTATAAAACTATTTTTGAATATCGTAAGTATTTGTGTTGGACTGTTTCTGAAAATTAAATGCATACCTGCACTATTATCATTGTATCCAATCAAATTTCAGCATTACATTTTACTCCTGATCCGTTTTATACTTTTTACGTAAAAACTGCACGTTACGGGCATTACGTTTAGCCCGAGTTCTCTTTTTCAAAATGTAAACGAAATACAATGTTATACTGAATCATAAGCAAAGGTGCTTGCTTAAAAAATATATGCAAAATATTAAAATAGAATTAAGTTAAATACAAGATGGATTCTATAAATACGAGGTTAACTTTTTCAACGAAACAGTGTATTTAAAGAGTATCCAATGGTTAAGTATTTGAACTAAGTTTGCAAACTCGTTTAAAGATATTTTTGTTGAGAAATACTTCAGTGCAAAATAGCTGCATTCACAGTGTTGTGTAGCCTGGGAAGCCGTTGATAATATTTGTGCTTAGTCAGAATAAATCATATAAAATACATATGCATTAAAGATCACTTAATTTGCGCTAATTAGTGTTAATTGGCATTCATCGAGTTTCTGATATTATCAACGCCTGGGGAAATCTGAAGGAGTTTCCATGTTACTACTGATTATCGATTTTCTAATTAGCCTAATTAACATGTGATCATATTTGCGCTTCTTTGAAACGAAAACGAGGCAATGATGCCAATAATTCGGCAATTTCCGTACATCGCTAGGTCTGCATTAATATAACTTCTTGATAGCAATGACGCAAATTAAAGTTTACACTTATATAATTAAAAGTTGTTACAACTTGCTCGAAAAGCTTTGGGAAGTACAAACTGGTATTTGTCTATGGCCCAGAAATGTTCGGAAACCTTCGGAAGTACACGATTCCGATCTGTTTCTTTCCGTGAGAATTCCGTTTCTATTATTAGCCATGGTTTATTGCTTTCAGAAGTTATCGTTCTTTATCAAACACCCGCATATTTCGGGTGTAATATAGGTGGCGCTGCGGTCGGAAAACCGGTTTCCCCAGGCTGTCAATTTGCAGGTAGTAAAATAGAAATTGTCAGACTGGATTCCCAGGCTAAGTGTTGTGCTGCATGGATGTAGAATACATGTTTGATAGGTAAACTGCAATATAACTTTGTTACACATGGTATTCATCATGCTTGACGCGGATGCAACTTAATACACACGAAACACTTGTCGAGTTTCAGAATATAATAATCTATATCAGGAAGGTCTAATACGTATCAGTTGTTCCAGTCTATATATAATATTCGGTTACAACTTGCACAATTTTCTACTATTGGCAGTACATGTACATTATTAATATACTTTTTGTTGTTCTTAAACATGTGTGAAAATAATCTTAGCAAAGTAACATGAGCTTGCGATTTATTCTTACTTGTGTTTCAGTATTGCCCTTACATAACATAATAAGTTTTAAGATAAAATTCCGACCGCCCGCTTAGCTCAGTAGGTAAGAGCGTTGGTCTACGGATCTCGGAGTCGCGAGTTCGATCCTCGGGCGGGGCATATGTTCTCCGTGACTATTTGATAAATGACATTGTGTCTGATATCATTAGTCCTCCACCCCTGATTCATGTGGCAGTTACTTGCTTGCGGAGAACAGGTTTGTACTGGTACAGAATCCAGGAACACTGGTTAGGTTAACTGCCCGTCGTTACATGACTGAAATACTGTAGAAAAACGGCGTTAAACCCAAATCAAACAAATAAATCATTTCGTTAGTTGATACTTTTTACGTTTAAATAAAACGCGGAAAGACAGCCGTATATCTACAGACTTTTCACAATTATGTGTCTCATTATATAAATATTTGGTGTTTACTCGACATCTGTGTAATTGATATTTGATATCAGAAAATGCATTTCTTGATATCAAGAAATATCTGTTGAAGTCAATAAACATATTTTGATAATTTATTGGAAAACACATTTTAACATAAAGCAGATGAAGTCTTGGTATCAAGAAATTGAAGTCTTGATAATCAAGAAAACGAATTCTGGATATCAAAAAATAAGTTTTTGATATATAAAAATATCTAATTGTAGTAAAACAACACCCCATAGTTAACTGTTAAACTTGTAAAACATAAATAATTGTTTAATGTAGCAAATCATTCAAACATCATTCAATAATTTAGATATCTTTATTCAATACTCACAAATATTTATTATAAAACAAAAATAGTTCATTTATAGAAACAAAAATATTTATTTCTTTGACACAAAAAAAAATCAATAGTTTTATATTATTATTCAATATTGTCCAGTGTGTGTTTATTATGACAATAATTTTGGATAAAACGTTGGCAATAAGTGTCGTGTGTGGGAATTTTATTTATTGCATGTTTTAAAAAACAAATATTCTGTCGTCTAAAATAATTGTTCAGTGATTTGAAGCTTTGGAAATGACGTTTTGTTACGATGGATTTCATTGCTTGACATCAAGCCAATATGGCAGCGTCTTGGGAAGGCATGTCAAAGCTGGCCATTGGGCTATTCCAGATAATATCTGCACCCCCTATGAAGGCACTTTTAGTTCAAGGGTGGTATGTCTTTTATAATATTGTCCGTGAGTACTTCCAAGTCGTGGGGGTGGGGGTCTTTCTGTCAAAAATGCCTTCCGTGATATTTTTTTTTTTTTTTGGGGGGGGGGGGGGGGGGGGGGGGGGGGGGGATGGGGGGATTAATAATTCAAAGCCAGTCTCCTCTTAATTGTTAAGTTTTCATTCAGTTGGCGGGAACAGGAAAAAAAGGACAAAAACAATATTTGCATTCAAGTAAAGTTATATACACTAGCATGCATAAGTACACATTATTTGTGCAAAACGTTTAGGTTATAAAACATGAAATAGTAAAGATACAGCTATCTGAGTAAATGATTTATGTGTATGAATAAGCCTAACTTGATACATGTTACCGCTACTCGTATTAAGATTATTTAGCCCTACTACATGTATTGCTTTCTGATACAAATATATCAATTATTTTTTCTGCAGTTTAACAAGGTGTTCAACTGAATGGACCTGTCATTTTGAAGAGATATTCCCTTAGACATATTTATGATCCATTGTAGCAAATATATAATTTACATTGGTGATCAGTGATGAAAAATTCTGCTATAAAATGTTAAACATGTTGCAAAGGGGATTCCCGTCTAGAGGGTCTTTTGAGAAAACTTTAACTGGATGGTGGTGGTGGCGTTTTTCAAAAAAAAAAAACCTCCCATAGGTTGTCCAGTGGGTGCCCGTGAAGGAGTGTCTTTTGAGACGGCTTGTCCAGAGTGATGTTGTTCATGACAAATGCCTACCATAGGTTGTCGAGGGGATTCCTGCCCAGGTCTGTATGTGCGTGTGGGCGGGGATGGGGGGTGGGGGGGGGGGTGGGGAGGAGATCTTTTCAGACGGCCTGTCCAGGGGGTTATATTTTAGGAAACATGCCTTCCATTGGTTGCAAAGGAGGTACCCTTGTATGGGGTCTTTAGTGACGGTTAATGCTGGGTCGTGTGTTTATCAGAAAAAAATGTCTTCCATATGTTGTCTAGGGATGCACCCATCCAGGGCGGTTCTTTTGAGACGACTTGTCCAGGGTTTTTTTTTCAGAAAACAAATGCCTTCCATAGGTTGTCCAGGAGTGCCCGTCCAGGGAGGAGGGGTCTTTGAGTGTTTTTCAGGAAAATACCTTTCATAGGTTTTCCAAGGAGTGCTCGTCGGGTGAGGGGGTCTTCCGTGACGGCTTGCAGAGGGGTGTTTTTTTTCCGGAAATGCCTTCCTCTGCCTGGTTTTCAGGGTGTACGTTCTGTTATATTATTTTGTCCAGGAGGGTGTTTTTTCTGCTTATGCTTGTCCAATGGGGTGTTTAAGGGGTGTGTCCAAGGGAAGTATTTGGAGGTTGAGATGCCTTCCATAAGGGTACGGGGTGGGTGTGGATATTTTCTGGAATCAAATGGTTACAATTAGCCATCTTTCCCAGTATTCAAATGTTTGAACAGATATAATGTCGTTTCTGAACAGTGTTTACTGAATAAATATATCAGAATAGGACATATTTGTAAAAAACACATTATATTGCAACACAATACACGCCATAATTTTGGTTACGCATTATCTTTTTTTTCATTCACTTCAGCATCGCAAAACAGTCTTGTACAGATTCCATTAAAAAAAACAACAACATCAAATGTAACGTTACTCAAACGCATAGGAAAAAAAAAAAAAAAAAAAAAAAAAAAAAAAATCAAAGAAACGTATAAAATGTCTCAAACTAAATTGAACATTATAGAAATAAGTATTCAACAAATGCTGCATCGACACAAGTTAGTTTCTATAGCGACTTTTCCCACTTTTGATCCAGATGCCCTTTATGGCAATTTTCTATTCATAGGCGTGAACCAATTTTCTATTCATAGGCGTAGACCCCCGATCTTCCTTAAGCCAGCAGGACGGCTTCCTCACTCATGAAGAATTCTACAACCAGTACGAGGTTTCGAACTCACATCATAGTTGGAGTAAGTGACTTTAACCGGACTACACCCCCAAGACACCCGGTCGCACCCCTATTTACATTAAATGTCTATATTTGACACTAGTATATAAATACAGCTTCATTCTAAGAATGAGCACACCTTTGTCTGTTCAATTTTATGCAAACGTGTAATCAATTCACGAAATTTGCTGATATTTATGCATGTGACGTATGAACATAAATAGTTTTATTCCTACATGCATTGGTTAAAGTTGGATTGACTGCGGAGCGTTACATGGCCATACAATTTGATATGCAATATTGGAATCCTGCTAAAGAGCCCGTTTTCATTTCCCAAATTTTGTCATGTTTTCAAAACATAGTTCAATCCCGTTATTGCAAAACCAGTATATGCCTTAATAGACTGATCATAACTGTAATAAAATAACATAAATCAAACCTTATTAAGCAGTCAGCCAAGGAAGCGATACAGTGTGGCTGCTTATGGCAGGTGGCAGCTTTTCAATTACAATGTTAGGGTAAATTTCCCAGAAGCAAAGAACACAGCAAACACAGTCAGAGCCATAAATGGTAAGGTAAGACCGCCGCAAACAGAAACTGTAGTGTCGGGTTGCACCAAAAATCCGACAACATGTACATTTTAACATTATGCATTATACAAGTGGGGAAGGGATAGAGAAACTAACAGGGTTGGTAGGGGAGTAGCTATGAATTGTATATTGTCAGATTCTGACTTATATTCAAACATAATACATGTTGAAATTAGAAGATAAAGTCAATCTGGGAAGTTAACTGACCGGCTGCAATCAAGCAATTGGCTGTTTATTACAGGTGGTCGCTAAGACAGGTTCATCTGTAAAGAAAACATTTCCCTATTTTATTTTTACAATGTTTAGCTGTGTAATGCATATATTACGTGTGACAAACAACAGTCCAGTTCGCAATGAAGCATACACTAAATCAAACCGGAAGACAATTAGGCGTAGGAAAGGACATGCTTTTAAATCAGAAAAAAATAATGCAGTTATTTTTAAAGGTGGTTAATCAGATATTAATCATTGAATTCGATTTTCGCTGGAGATATTTTAAAAAATTGATTTTTTTATCCTGGTCGCCCAACAAAGATTATTAAGTTAGTTTAGTATATGTACAATTTTAATCAATATACTAAGCCTAAGGAATGATATGAACATAAGAACTGTTGAATTATATTTATCAAATTGAATGATTAACATTCGCTAATATATATTTAGCCGAAATTTATTAGAAATGGAAATTTAAAATCTTAATATTACCTCCCTTTTTTGGTTGCGCAACCAGGATAAATTGAAAATCAGTGAATTAGGTGGCTAAACACTATTTCAAAGCTTTTAAGATTATTGAACTATCTCCATGTCTATCAAATGCAAATGTAAAACTAGTTAAATTATATTGAAATCAAATGAAATTATATGGCACTTTTTGAACACTTTCATATTAAAGGGAAGAAATTACAAAATGTCATAGAAAATAATAAAACATACATTTCTAATAGGGATCTGGTCTAATTGTTCATTTAGATATATCTCTTACAGAATACATTTAAATGGAAAAATGTCATAAAAAGATGCTTATAATTATGTGATTGACCACCTTTAAGATACAGAAAATATTCCTGCCTTTTAGCAAAAATATTTACATTTCACTTTGTGAGACAAACATGTTTAAAGGGAGATAACAATGACATTTACTCTCCTTAATTATAACTTGATTATCTGCTTTTAAACAGACATCTAGTGAACATCATATCAAATTTTGAAATAATCATTCTCTGTAAGAAAGTTTGAATTAATCTTTCACTGTAATCAGGAGCATACATATCTACAATTCTTGACGGATCTCTTAAACAAATTCATTTCTTATTTGTCAGCAGCACATTATAGATACATGTATTATGTTTGAAGATAAATTAGTTTCTTTAAGTTATAAGATAGCATTTAAAGCTACAGTTGGGTTATCATTTTAAAACATGTTCATATACGCCAAGTTTTGCATTGTCCGTGAAAATGATAAAGTGAGTGAAGATAAGTGTTGGATATATGAAAAAACATGTTGATTTTCTCCATTATTTCAATGGATGTTAGAGAGAAAATTCTGTTCACCAAAAATGTCTCTTTAAAGGTAGTTCTGTACGTTTGAATATGAAAAAAAATAAAGTAAATTGATAAAGACGTTCTTCAAACTAGGATATACTAAATTTAGTCAATAAAAAGATATGGTCATGCTTGTTCTTTTTTTTTTTATTTTTTTTTTTTTTTACAACGATGAACAATTGGCTCAGCAAGTCTCTAATGAGAGTGTATGGGAAAATCACAATTTTGATGACATTTTCGCGAAAAGAGTTTTTTTCTACAATGAAGATTTTAACGAAACTTGTCTCAATTATAAACTAATGCATGGCCTAAAGTGAAATAAAATATATAGGTCCGTGTGCTACATTTTAATATATTTGTCCATATTTATAGAGATTCACACAATTCAAGCTAATTTTGAAACAATATTTTGAAGTTAAAAGAAAGGAAACACTTGATTTCTTGTTAAAGAAAAATATGTGTATATTAATCCATGCATATGTATACGATTTGGAACGAAAGATTCTAGTTTAAAATAATTTAATATGATTTGCGACAGAGTTTAAAATGATGATATTTTATACGATATTAATTGCAGACATACTTGAAAACAGAAAATAAATTTAACCGTTAGTTTAACCCTTAGCCTGCTGGCGGCAAGTGATTCTGCCTTAAAGAACAGTGCAGACCAAGATCAGCCTGCACATCCGTGCAGTCTGATCATGGTCTGCACTGTTCGCTATTCAGTCAGTAAATTTTTAGTAAACACCCCTTCAAATGATAAATGGTACTGCCCAAATTGGAAGATGGACCAGTCCATTATAGAAATTTTAGCATGGTAAGGGTTAAAGGGATATAACAGCGACATTACATCTCCGTAGTTAATGCAGTTTATCGCCTTCTTTAAAGACATGCTATACATCCATTCTAATTAATATGTTAATCATCATGTCTAATGAACATGATATAAAATGATCGTAATTTCATTTATGTAGACGCATTGTAACCACTAACAAATGTTCATGCAACTATAATAGATAGGTTTTCCATCAGAAATCAGTTTTATTCGTTCAAAGAATAAATAACTCTGTGTTGGTTAAGCATGACAATAGTTTGATAGTTTACATAGAAATGTGTATATAAAAACGACATACGCCATTTGAAAAAAAAAAGATTTAAAATCGTACAAAAAAGTGGCATTAAATATATGACTTTCGAACATTTACAATTTATAGAAATAATCTGAATGTTGTGCTATAAAGTGACATTCAATATACGACCTTCAAACATTAACAATTCATAGAAAAGAAATGAATGTCGTGCAAAATACGACAACCGACAACTTGAACTAATGAGTGTGTGTTTTGACGAAACATGAACGGACTGCAATATGTTATGACGCAACAAGGACTATCGATTGTATGTCATGACGCATTATATGTACTTTCTCAAATACAGATACTGGCAATTTTCATTCAGATATGAATCCGAATTATTCTTTCGAACACTAAATGACGGGTTTACTGTGGTATGCCATAATGCACTATTCATAATAATACAATATGCGGATAAAGATGCATGAAATCATCCTACGAATTAAGACGAGATAGAAGCAAGTCCTTAAAGGTTTATATAATATCACTTAGAGTATTTTTTTTTTGATAGATGTTCCTGTAATTGATATAAGTTTGTATCCGTGTGATCAAACTATGACAAAAATAATAATCGTACAACAAGCCAAAAACAGTAAAAAAGGTTTTGTGTTATGACGAATGAAGTAACGGGTGTGTGTTATGACGCAACAATAGTGGGTTTGTGTTATGACACAACATGAACTAACAAGTGTGTGTGTTATTACGCAACATGAACTAATGGGCGTAGGTTATGGCGCAAAATGAACCAACAATTGTATAATATGACGCAACATGAACTAACGGGTGTTTGTTATGTCGCAGCATGATCTAACGGTTAAATGTTATGACGCAACAAGAACTATCGGTTGTATGTTATGAACTAAGGGTATTACGTTACAACACAACATGAACTAAAGAGTAGATGTTATGACGTAACATGAACTAACAGTTTTAAGTTAAATTTCTTAATTTGGTTGGGATATATCATTTTAAAGTTTTATTTTATTTCAATAATTAAAAATGCAATTAATTTTGGGTAAATTTTAAAAAGCGATTTAGAGGGTACGTATATGACTGTATTCTTGTTGGTAGTAGTGGGGGATGATGAAACAAAAAGACAAGAGGATGACGATGCAACAACATGACAAGTGAAAGATGATGCTTAAACGTGACAAGTAGAGGACGATGCAGCAACATGAAAATTGGAAGACAAAGCAGCAGCATGACAAGTAAAGAATGATGCAACAACATGATAAGTTGAAGACGATGAAACAAAATGACAAGTGGAAGACGATGAAACATCGTGACAAGTGTAGGAAGATGCAACAACACGACAAGTGGATGACGATGCAACAACATGAAAACTGGAAGACAATGCAGCAGCATGACAAGTAAAGAATGATGCAACAACATGATAAGTTGAAGACGATGAAACAAAATGACAAGTGGAAGACGATGAAACATCGTGACAAGTGGAGGAAGATGCAACAACACGACAAGTGGATGATAAAGCAAAAACATAACAAGTGGATGATGATGCAACAACATGACAAGTGAAGGACGATAAAACAACATGACAAGTAGGTGACGATGCAACAACATGCCAAGTAGGTGACGATACAACAACATGCCAAGTGGAGGACGATACAACAACATGACAAATGGAGGACGATACAACAACATGACAAGTGGATGACGATACAACAACATGCCAAGTGGAGGACGATGCAACAACATGCCAAGTGGAGGATGATGAAACAACATGACAGACGGAGTACGATGCAACAGCATAACGAGTTGAGGACAATAAAACAACATGACAAGTGAAGGACGCCGACACCAAACGACAAGTGGTTCCTATTTTTATTCGCAGTAAAAATCCATGACAGACAAATTATGACATTTCTCCGATTGAAAAATTGCAGACAGTATTTTTTATCACAAAGGTTAAAGTTGTATGTAAACATACTCAACGAGTTAAAAGAAGTGATATTGATATTTCCGTGTGGTACAAAATAAACGAACCGAATAAACAAACAAACAGGAGAAATTTAAGATCACATTTACATAGACGTTAGTTAATATAAATCAATCAAGATTTCCTATCAGCATTTTCTCAGCGTAAGACCATTTCTTAACTTAACATTCTCCCAATGGATGTACTATAATTGTACTACTACGTTTACTTTTTTTTTTGCATTTTGTTATTTTAAGTTATAAAAACAATAAATACATGTTTGTGATTAGTGTCAAATTATTGTATCACGTGTGGAGTTCGTGATTAATGGAGTAGGTGCGACGTCGATTAGTTTTCTTGGATTTCTTGAAAGTAAGTTTAAACTGTATGATTCATTATATCATAATTATATGAATCGCAGTAACTATTTGTATGTAGCAGTCTTACAATTAAGATGCTTTTAATTAACATTGTAAACTGTATGTGACTTTCTTTATTCTGCAATTCGCAAGAGCAATGCAAGTCAAGGTTACGTCTGAGTACCAGCCTACCAAGTTCAGAGGCCTGTCTGAGACTGAGATGATGTCATTGGTTAATTTCAAGATTGAGTTCGCGACTAACCTCTCAGAATCAAGAGTTTTGAGAGAGGTGTATAATGTTTTGTAACACCAGGCTCTGCTTTAAACATTGCAGTAAATAATTGCATTGTAAATGAATAAAAGATTCGACATGTTTTTACATTTGGAAATGAAGATCATGCAAATTTTTAAAAGCGATTTAAGACCAGTACTTTTCTTTATTTTAACCAATTGCAAATACCTCTACATGTATCTTCTCACTTTATTGATACTGAGGTATTCTTTATAATAATACTTACTGTTTAAAGGTTATTTCTTAACTTTTTTATTTGTTCACAAATAAATGTTATCTTGTTTCTGCAGTAATAGTGATTGACCTTTGAAATCATTCTATTGTACATGTATTTTTAAGGTAGTGTATCCATATTACCGACAGTCGGCAATCTACGTGCGATTACGTATTTCTAACTGTTAAAGAAAGAATTTTCTGTCACGGCCGGAATCGCATTATATATAGCTTCCGACCGCTACATGTACCTGAAGTTGAAAAGGTCATGTGTTAGGCCGGCTTCTTAAGTTAAATAACGATTAATATCGTAATTAAATGTAATACTGAAACTTATTATTATTATTTTTATTATTATTATGTTATCATGGTCATCAACATTTTATGACATTTTTTAATACGGGTGATGATGATAAATTGTAAGTAAGAAATAAATAAAGCATTTCTTTTCAAGTAGTTCAAATAGTATTCGACAATAGTTTTGGCAAGTGACCAGGAAGCCATTCAATAAGTGTCTAAAACATGACATCCTAGATAATTTTCATCCTATTTTTCAAGTCTGTTGATGTTGAACTATAAAGTGGTCAATAGCACAAACTATGAACCGCCCATATATTTAAAGAACCATGTAATAAATGCAAATATCAAAATGTACTTTTATAGAAGTCTTAACGACATGAAGAAGCCAAAAAGAAATTATTGGATTAGTTTAACTCATTAATTAGGAAATATTTTTGTACTAATGATTTGTTTGCATTGCGTGGGAATCGATAACCTTAGCAAACAGTTATCATATATCATTTCAATAATTGAGTTCAGAGAAATGTGATTAAACAGAACTTGGTAAATAAGGTCAAAAACACTCGACAAACTAGAGTACAGTTTTACTATTCAAGAGTACGAGTGGTTTCCAGTAAATTAATACCGATATTATAGACATATTCCAAACTAGTAGGTGTGTGTTTGAAGCTGGTCAGTCACATTTGAGCAAGATTTTATGACATTTTTTCAGTTTTCATATATTCTGTTAAATATTTATTTAAGGAACAAAAAGACACATATTTCACAGTGTTAGATTCCAACTCGAAATGTGTATTTTAACTATTTTATTACTTTTTATCAAATTTTGAAACTACCTCCCCTTAGTTTAAAAGTTTAAAAAATGGACTATTTCTTCTGATTTCAATATAATTTCTAGTTTTACATCTGCATTTGATAAATTTGGGGATATTTCAATAACCTGAAACAAAAGGTAAGTTTTAAAACAGCGTGAAACTTCAGAATTCATCTATGTTTAGATACTGATCTCTGAACACTTGAGACAGGCAGCTTTCAAATATTCGTGTTGCTGGATTTAAAGAAAACTATTAAAATGAAGTAATTCTTTTATAAATTTTAGCTTATTTTAGTTGTCCATGGAGGAATCATTCGCATCTTATGTAGGTAAATATATACATACATACTTAAGCATTCATTCATACAGCCAAATAATAGAACTATTGCAGTAAGTGTTTCATCAGAAATTAATTTTCCAGTATAATCAATAAAATATATTCTAATCGAAAGTTCTTAAAATACTCGATATAACAGGCAATACCTTAAATAATACCGAAAGCTTATTTATGGACGTTCATGGACATTAAGACAATGTAGAAATCTATATAAAACATCAAAACAAAATAAACAATTGCGAAGATCGTTTGACCTCAGTCCATTTTTCAAAAGTCACAAACAGACAGATGAATGTCATTTACATGCATATGGGTGCAGACGTGTAGGCTAGATATTACTTTTCCCGTATAAATAGTCGAATATTAATTCTGATGTTGTTGGTTTTTTTATTCGTTTTTGTTTGTTCAATTTATGTAAACTTATAGAGATATCCGTTCTTTATTATACTTTGTATTGTACTTTTGTGACTTACCTCTCGTGAACAGACTCAATCAAACCGAGTCTGCTATTATTCTTCTTGGTTGCATTCTTTGCTTCCAAAGGATCTTTTTACAGATTTTATTCAAAAATTTGGGCTAGGTAGTAAAATGAATAAATTTATGTTCTGACCTTATTCCACATAATTGAACATTTGACTTGACATTAACATGTTGTTCTAAATGTCTGCTTACTTTCAAAGAAGTATTTTTTATATAAACTTTCAGGATATTTGCAAAAAATGTAAGGTGCAGGTCAGCTGTTATTTCAGTATATTTTTAGAAAATGTAACCTCTACTTATTGATAATTATATTTTAGCTTTCTGGATGAAACAAAAATGTTAAAGATTTTGAAAGCTGTTAAGGGCAGTGAACTGTTGATGAAACACAGAAAGGATATTTCAGACCAAGAACTAGAAGAGAGAATACCTTTAAACAGCACGTACTCGGAACAGGTAAGTGATATGCATGTGTAGTTCATATCTTAAAGAATGCCCAGAACGTAGTTGTCTGTATTTGGCAACGAACCATGTCATTCCTTATTTAAGTATATGGAACATATTAATTTAAATTTGTAAAATACACAATTCATCCGTCATATATACCCCACAGTAAATTGAATCACTAAATCTTTGTAAACCTGTGAAGAGAGAAATCAATTGTTTCCATATAATATCATTGTGTTATTGGTCAAAAAACACATCTGAAGGCATTTTTGAAGTTACTGAAACACTAATGCAATCTAGATTAGTTTACAGACCAACTGATTTGTTTTCATCAAAAATAATACCTTCTACGTGTTTTAAACTCAAAGCATTGTTCTTACATCCGTTTAACATGACAAGATACGACGTGCTGCTAGACATCGTTTCATACAAATTGGGGATTATAGTGACAGAAGCTGCCAATATTTCATTCCATTATTGAAAAAATCTAACGACAAACCTATATATAGTGCAGAAGAAATTTGTCGTCGTGTCTGATAATTATATTGAAAAATATTGACGTTTCCGATTCCATTCTTACTTAACGGAAAGTAAATAAAAAACGGGTATTAAAAAGCTGAAAACATATTTTTTAGGCTACAGGAGTATATATTTATTATATATTATCAGTTAGTGCATGTCAATTATAAACTAAATTAAATTTCAATGGAACCTGAAACGTCGTTTTTTTTTCAATACTGCTGTTTAAGGTATTGGACCTCTAATAGTAATGTTTGAAAAATGACATTTTATTGGTATAATCTTACATTTGACCGTTTTTTATAGGTTTTTCTATAATTTATGGTATTTCCTCAAGCTCAAGTAGAGACAAATTTCAAAGTGATGGCCACTGTCCAAACTGAGTGCGGATAATTCAATATACCATTAATTATTATAAAAGAAACATCAAACTATTGGTTAACAATTATAACACACGAAAAAAAACCCCTGTCAATATCATTTTGCTAGGGTGCCTCAAGTAAACATATTTAATGAGACAGAATTCTAACTCTAAAATTGAAAAGTTGAAAAAAATGACGAGTCCTGTGGAACTGTTTAAAATTTTGCTCACTTCGTTAACAAATAACCTTCGGACAGAAGTAAAACCTAACACCTTAAGTATCGAATTTTGTGCATGACGTTATTTGTGACATAAGTTTCATGTTAGTCGTCGCGTTCGAAGATATTTTTTACTCAGGTTAGAGAATTTATATTATTACATTTTATAAAATAATCATAATGTGAATGATTGTGTAATACTAAGATAATTAGATTTCCATTGAGAAATATGCACTTGTTCTTTCACTGTAGAAGCTATATTACGATAATATTGTGCGACAGCACAACAAGTTTCGATTGCACGGTAGCTTATTGCGACAGCACGGCAACACAATATGAGAGCCCAACACGATTCAATTGGACGGTAACATGATGCGATAACGCGACAACTAGATGTGACAGCACGATATTAGACCTCTATCATGGACACGGACATGGGAATGTAAATTTTAAGTTACGTACTCTGTACTCCGTTCAAATCTAGGGGTTTTTCTCAAACATGTTTTAGGAACTTGTTGTATTAATTATATGTATGATAACAAATAAAAGCGCATAGTAAGATAAAGGTTTAGCCCAGTTAAATAGCATATTTTAAAGGCTTACAGAAAGAAATCAATTTGGTAGACAAAATACAGATCTTTCACCTAATTGTTATTGTGTGGGAAAGGGTAGGCTGTACTGAAACAATAAAAATGAAACACCAAGAATTGAAAAAGAAAGGAATATGAATAGAAATCACAATGAATAACTAAGGATCGGTGTAGAAGTCTATCGGGGATGGGAGACTGGGGTAGGGGGAGGAGTTTTGGGTCTAAGTGTTTGGAAGAATAAAAAAAAACAACATTTATTCAAATGTCTCATGTTTTGGTGATCAGTGTGTTGGAGGAAAAATAAATACTAAGAAACAAAATGAGCTGTAACACGGTCTGTAAACACTGGCTCCACCTGCTTTTGGTGGCAAATGAGGTGAGTGGAAAAAAAGCTAATGATACTTCCGAGGTGGAGCTAAGTTGTAAAAAAGTCTGCTTTTAGTAACAATATGGAACAGAATTTCTGTTAAACGGGCAATTGGTTCCAATCATAAATGATTTTAGTTTATAACTTACATATATGTAGCGCGATTTGCAGAGATTACTGTCTAACTTAAACGAAAGTTGAAATAGTACCGGAATACTTTGGGAAAGAGGAAAGATACTTCATTATTATGTAGTTTACTGATTGTATTGTTTTGACTTGCCTATATACATTTTTGAGATGCCATTGCCACTTGTTTAGGCGTTAAGAGTTGAAGCATATGAAATATTTACCCCCCTTATAAAATCAATCCTTAAGTAATACTTTCTGATTAAGAAGGTATCGAGAAGTAATTGATATAAAAATATCTAACCAACATTATTGCAAAATATGAGATTTGATAATATTAGGGGCAGTTTTGATTGTGAAGTTTAGAAGGTGGCCGACGTTTACTCACATCGGCACCGACGCCGGTGTGAAAGCAATATAAGCCTCCTTATTCGCTTGAATTGATTGAGCCAAATAACTGTAAATAAAAATGAGATATTACGGTAAAACTTTATTGATACGAAGTATATAAAAATAAAAACCTTGGCTATATTGGCAGCTGCTGCTAATTTAAACTTATTTGATACTTAAAATAGAGACAAAGGATTGATGTTAAACTTTGGATATTACAATCATGCTTATAAAAACTCCAGCTTGAGATTCATTTCAGGTTGCTTAGGTCAAGGTTTCTGTTTCTAAAAGATAATCACTGTTCTCCGAATTACTATACTAATTTGATTGGCCTAGTTTGACCAAACTTGGTTATTATGTAGAGGCATAGCTGTGGGCTATTTGAATTGAGGTCAAATTTATTGTACCTAAACAATAAAAAAAGAACAGCTACCGGTAAATGAATTTAGTTCTGATTGAGACATATTATCACCAAACTTGGTGTATTGCTAATGTATATCAGGACCCACCTTAAGAATGTATTTTCGGCCGCTAAGATGAAAAAAGATCAACCGTTCAAAATTTGTTTTACTGATTGGGTTGATTGTTGTCACACTGACAAATTAAATGCCGTAAATTTACAAAATAAGATCTGAAAGAATATTTTATCAAATGGCAGACAACAAGTAAAATTAAAAGAAGAGACGTTTTATTAAACTGAATCTGGTAATTTTCGTAAGATGTAGGTATATGAGTTCGTCTGTGTTCTCCTTACACAGACAAGATTTATTCACAGCAGAGTATAACACTGTCAAGAATCATAAAAATATCCTGTGTCTTGATAATTAGGCAAAATCATTTGACTTTGGTGTCTTAGAAAGTAAACGCATCTCTCCGGTTATGTTTTCCGATTTCTATGTTTTGAGAAGTCCCCTAGATTTTGACCATAGTACATAGTACGTCTTCATTGTCCGTGTCCGTGATAAAGGTCTATTACTACCGCGTTGTAGTATCGTATTGTCGTGCTGTCCAGTCATGTTGTCGTGCTATCGAATTATGTTGTGGTGATGTTGCATCATTATGTCTTGTTTTGGAATTGAAACTAGCAATTTACAATACAGCACAGGGACGATTTACCATAATGTAAAGATTGACTGGAAACAGTCAGTTTAGACCATCGTTGTATAGAGCTGGTCGAAGTTTAGCTAGATTTATTTGAAAAGTTTGAAACTTAAGGGATTGCAGTTTTGATGAAGCATGATAGTCTTGTAATAACGGACGTCTTCGTTTAGAATAATTTTCAACTGGCAGAAAAAAAATGACATTAATTGACCCACATGCAATTTCATTCAATACGGAATTTGAAAACTGCATTGATTGTTTCTGTATTTAAAGTTCGGTTGTGTTTATTCAAATTAGCAAATAGTCAATTATACACGTTAATTCTGCTATAAAGTCTTCGTTTAAACAAAGATGTATACATGCACCCGTCATTAGTCCACTTTGTTGATTTTTTATGAGTACGAGTTATTTGTGCGTACAATAATTTACTAGACAGTTCGTTTTGAACATTGATCGTGACTGCGTTAAACAACAGAACATACAAACAAATGTCGCTGTCGGGTATGAAATGTGAAAGATTAAAAGTCGAAAGTCGCTCATTTTGATTAGATTTAGTGAAATTGTCAAACTAGATTTTACAGCAACTTCGTATTTTATCGCATCAATTTAGACCTCCTTTCAACCAGACATATCACATTATACCGCTAGAAAACTTTTCTAATAAATTAGGAATTACTTAGAATTGGGTTGTCAATATGTCACACATTTATTGTTTCTTGATTGGAAAAGTCAAACTTCAAACCAATTTAAGATTCAAGAGACTGCGGTCCTGTCTGATCTTAGAATTTTATTGCATTGATGTAATTTGCTCTTCGAACGGAGTTTCGTTGATAGACTGGTAAGATTGAGATTTAAGATTTTGAGATTTGCATTTTGTCGACGTTCTTATCGTGTGATAAGAACATTTATTCTTTAATCAAATGTGTTTTAAGGAGCTAGTAACCTTTATAACTCGACTAGCACATATAGTCGTACGTGAAACTGTTAAAACACATCTTGCAGAAAGGGTTACTTTTATTTGAGCACAGGAAATTGCTGCCCTATATTGGTGAAAACAACTGCAAGTTTACATTTAAATTGCCCGTAATGAAATTCAAGCAATGGTATATTGTCAAGCAAGGTTTGGAACCCACAGCGGTGATAGGCAGTTTCATCAAAGTCAGCGGCACGAAAAAAATTCATGAAGGGCAAGTGACCATATTATTTTTAGAAGCAGACTTGTTATCTGGGCAACGCGGGTTATTGGATAAAAAGGCAATGGCTCCTGCAAATTTGCTTTTATTACGCTTGTAATAAAATTCCAATCATGGAATATTGTCATTCGGAATTTAATCTCAGACGAGATTATCTGTCGCAAGAGAAACTATATAATGAATGTTAAATGTCAGATAATAAGAGAAACATCTTTACCCATTTTCGTACTGATAATGAAAAAAATTTAGATTTCGGGAAGAGATTTGTCTTGTATCATTCTCATGTAAATGTATTTATTATACTAAATTCATTTGTTGTCTTGCATCGTTGATTTTACCATTATATTATTTTTCTGAGTTTTCTTCCGTTTGTTTTCCTCCCAGTTTTATTTCAGACTCGACAAGGAGGAAAACTTGTTAAATATCGGGCGAATTTTTATTCACTCAGATTAATCCATATATGCGCAGCAATATATTCTTTTATCTTAAGAATAAAACAACCAATTTACCAAATACACAAAAAAGAAATACAATATATGGAACAAAATCAAAAGGTACGAATGGTGGCATTAGTCGCTGGCCGGGTCAGTTAAAATTAAAAATAAAACTTATAAAAAAAAACATGGGATGAAAGAAATGTTGAAAATTGGTTTACCGTTTGTACCTAAAGATTCCGATATTATTTTTTGTATTTTCTATAAAAAAAAAATACAACCTAAAACACTGATCCTCTTATTTGAGGTTAAACCTTGTGTATTAACAGATCGTTAGCCTTTTGATCAATTTTAAAACAGTTTCCAGACAATTTTAGACCAGTTTCCAGACAGTTTTAGACCAGTTTCCTGACAATTGTAACAAACGCTTATTGTTTCGTACATGTACTAGGAATAAATGTACGCGGACGGTACAAATATGAAACCCAACGTCTTTTTTTGTATCAGATTCCGATCACCAGTTACATCACATATTGAAGTAGATAGACAGCGCAGTAAAAATATCAGTCATCAAAATACATATTCTCCGTCTGGATTAACAGTATTCCCAATGTATAAGCTTTTTTGTTGCTAACTTTGAACAGGCACATGTAAATGGAGCGGTATGCAGTATATCAGAATGTAGGCTACAAACTTATATAAGTTACTGGACCCATAATGGCGCTCGGAACTTTCTAAGTGATTATGTAGTATGTAGTTCTATCATACTTCGGTATTACTTAGCAAGTCAGCCGAGAATTTCGGATACGGAGAAAACGGAATCTAACGGAAATTTCCGATTTTCATTTCGGGTCCAATACATTGAATTAAACTAATCGTCTAATAAAAATTAATTTAACAACACCCCTCAGCAACTCTTTCAATAGTTCTTTTTTCAATTTATCAGGTTTATTTTGTTTAAAATTCAAAAAATGCGTAAATCTTTCCATCAAAGCTCTCATTTAGATAACTGAGACGGACGCTCGCTGTTTTTGGTCGGATTGTCGAATTTCGGCTTAATCGATTTTTTGATAACCACCACAGATGTCAAATTCCGCCGAAAGAAAATAGTGCTCAAATGGCAGCAAAGGGAACAACTGAAATTACCACGCTTCACTGCGCGCTTTAATTGAATGCAGGGGATTAGTACTAGTGTAGTCTTTTTTACACTATTTGTTAAATATAATAACAAACACAAAGTGCAATACCAGACGGCGGTTTATTTACGAAGTGCAGCCATGATACGTTCATAATTACATGTAACACAAAATATGAAGTTTATGTCAAGCAACCGCATTCTGAGTAAAAATAAGTTTGGTACTGCAAAAAGGTACCGTATATCCACGAAAATTAAAGCTTTCCTCTTTTGTTTCTCACTTTTTTTTTATACGATTTTACAAATACATGGTTAAATGCCAAAATGAAAAAGAAAAATCTAAATCATATGCGAACCGACTCGCCCAGGAAAAAACAGAGCTTAAAACATTTGAGTTACTAAATGAAATTTCTCTGAAAACCTGTCAAATGTCAGATCGCTGAATGTAGGGCCTCATTCCTTGCGGATATATGGTGGAAAAACAGAAAACATATATATTATGAAAGTAACTTTCGATAATAACATCGTGTTTTTAGAACTATACACCTAATACTGTCGAAAGAATAAGATACACTATGAAAAATACGCTGCATTATCATAATCAACTTTCTACAGAGAAAAACGTTTGTACATTTATATTTAAAGACACTGATTCCGGCATGCCTGGTATGTGGCCTATGGAGATGATAAGGTCTGCATATTGGCGATAAGGGCCAATACACAAGCCAGGACCATTGGTAGACTTGCTTCTGTTTATCATAATAAGCTACTGTATAGCTACTGTGCAGTAAATATTTGCAGGTGATATTTCTCACCTTTATAGCAAATCAGTTCTCACCTTTATAACGAGTTTAGAAAGCTTGATTGAATTAGGGCTAAATAAACAAAGTGATAAGATACAACAGTGTTTTATCATATTTTTAATAAAGTAAGTTTTTTAACAATTACATCTCATTATTGCTGTTTTTTATTATCAAAAATATAAAAAATGCATTCAGTCACATAGATTTTAGAAGTAATAAATTATTGTGTATTTTGAACAATGATATATCTTTATTGCTGGATTTTATTATACATAAAAGAAAGTTAACATTACTTAGACAACACAAGAGGAATTAAGCATTTTTAATATATAACATCCTTCTGTCTATATACCTTCTTTATCTGTTAAAAATGCAACTGAACGCTTCTTTAATTTCTAATAAAATCCAGCAATTATCTTTTTTTTTTTCGTTTTTATTTTGTTACTTTTGATAAGAAGATCATAATCACTGAATAAACAAACTTGTAATTTCTCTTCTTATGTTTTGAATAATTATTTTATAGTAAGAAATGCTTTGCTATAAGAGTTATAATTTAATTGGCCAGGACATCACTCAACATGACTGAGCAATCAAAATTAGTATCTTATCAATTAAAATAATTTTGTGTACATGCTGAAAAAAGACTAAAAAACAACAGCATTTCAATTAATAAAATGCAAAACACAGGAAATAACCAATTTACCTGTAGGCAATAAAATTTATGATTCCCTGACAATAATTAGGCTACATGTCAAGTCTACAGGGGTTTTATGGACCCTTATCAGACTGGACCAGACAGGATCTTGTATATTGGGGATTAAAAAGTCTGTATATAGGAGATTTTCTTTGCCTTTAAGCTGTCAAATAATCTAAACGTAATATCATAACATACTGATCTTGTAACTGTAACCTTAAAAGACTAAACCCACATAATTGTGGCTAAACAATCTAATATTTTCTCTCAAAATCCTAAAGATAAATACTCAAAAAGTGACTAAAGATTTTGAAACAAACAAAAATAGTTTGCAGGTACACTGCCGCGGCACTTTTGAAGTAAATACATTCTTCTTGCATTTCTATTAACTTTTATTTTTATTCACTATCATTTTCATGGTCATATACATACATACACATTCTATGCCAAACTTAGTGGAAAAACGTGTTGAATTTTGTCAAGAAGAAAAAACCTAAAAATTAAAAATAAGCAACATCGAATTCTGCCCTGAATTATATATATTATTATTTTTTTTTTACTCCGTTAAATACAATATTATCAATTTCATTTATATGTGTATTACTTATTTATCAATCTTAAAGAAAATGTTTCTTGTACGAAATCGTCCGGTAGAATGACTACTAAATACACATCACCAATAAAGTACCTTTACACAAGCACGAAACAATCGTGCGCAAGACTGACCAATATATACCACTGTATTGTATACGTTACGCGAAAGACAAATATTTCACGCTATACTACCGAAACGCGTGAAATTAATAGTCTTTTCTACACTATTTGTTAAATATAATAACAAACACAAAGTGCAATACCAGACGGACGGTTTAGAAAAACACAAAAGAGCGGGCTGGAAAGACATACTGGTGCTTACAGAGCCAATGATTTTGAAACTATTAATCTCCTCTCCAAGGAGTCGGCAACATAACCGTCTTTGCTATTTTCCCCTTTCCAACGCCCGTGCCGCTTCCAACATCTATCGTTGACACCCGCGTTGGCTGCCGCCGTGGCGCCTCCGGCGCGGAGTGAATGTAGACCTATATTCAAATCTCCTACGACCTCTCTTAATCTCGAAACAAGACATTCTCTGGCTGGAGTGTAACTAAGAGGTTTGTTTTTGTAAATAAGTTTGCATTTATATTTTGACCTAATGCACGGTTTAAACAAAAATACATCATCTGTAACAGATAAACCGGTGACTTCAAAATACCGTTTTAACATGTTGTACGGGCAAGCTACCGAACTACCCTTTGAAATGACAATTTTATCTCCGTGACGATATTGGTCAGTCTTGCTTTGTCTAATATAAACAGAAATATAATTATCATGAAACTGAATATCATTACAATGTAACCTGCTTAATTCATCAAACCGTAAGAAACCTGAATAAGCGAGTAATATCATTGCCAAATCTCTAATGACTAGAACATCCGTACATACTGTATATTTATCACACAGTGTAATTAAAATGTCTGTATACGTAGTGATTGGCTCCTTCTTATTTACAGGTTTTGAAAGAGTCCGTTTTGAAGCATCCATTAAGTTTGTGACAAACATATTATCTGTCGGATCAGGTAAATTCTTCAAGGAGTGTGCCCATTTTATGGAGTAAACCGTATTAGAAATCACTGAATTTGGTGAATGTTTGTCAATAAGCTCGGTTAAGTATAACGCGACATGAATTGGGGAGGCAGGCAGTGCTGATCCACCCTTTGAAGAAATGAAATAATCCCACTTTTTGAAATAAGAATAATACTTATTAACCGTAGTGTCATTTTTCGACAGCGTCAGAAAATTGGCCATCTTGGACGACAGTTCATCAAAACTAATATGTTGTATCCCGCTCTGCTGAATTTCCTCGTCAATGCAGCTTTTCAAATTCAAGCCTGTTCAAATAGACAAAACACGATATCACTATATATATACCTAATTATACAAATCTTAGAGCAATTAGGCCAAAATATAACGGCCTGCCGTCAAAAATGCCGTTTCTGCCTCTGCCTCTTCTTGTTAGCTTTCCTGGCTGAAATATAATATATTCATTAACATAATCACTCATCCTTTTACCGTCATGGAAAAGTAGTGACCAAAATGGCGCAGACTTCCACACTGGTAAAAGTAGTGTACAAGTACATTTTTCACTTTGTATTTTACGTATACATTGAACACCCAACGTGGGTGGGGGAACAAGCCAAAAATTTTCACCAGTCCATCTAAAGCTCATTGCATCTATACCGGAAGTCCCTGGGCACCAATACTTTGAGTAAAATGCATTGCATTTAGCGTTGTAACTACATGCGAATAAATCAAAAGTATGCGGACCCCACTTTTTGTCTAATGTCTTAAATATCTTATTTTCGACTGACCAGTCATCACTGTCGGTACATCTACTGAAAAAATCTGCTTCTTTATTTTCTGCTCTTGGAATCCATTTTGGAAACAAACTGATGTTATGCACTTTACATACTTCGTAAACACCTACTGCTATGTCTTGCAAAACTGGTTTTCTACTACCAACTTTCAAAACGGAAACAACATTTTTATTATCAGTGTTAACCAAAATGTTCTGCCCTTCCAGGCTCTTAACTGAACTGTTTAAAACTCTGTGCACGGCCTCTAGTTCCCTCCACGTGGAACTTAATCCACTTTCGGATTCAGACCAGCAGCCGACAACTTGGCTGTCGTCATTTTCATCAATATATCCAGCAAAACCAGCTCCACTGGCGTCACAAAAGACAGTTTTTTGAATATGTTTTTGTTCTATACTTTCTAATAACTCTGCGTCAAGTTTGCCTTTATTAAGCGTTCTCAAATTTTCATTCCAAAATATAATTTCGTCAAATGCCTTCGAACTTACCATGACTGGAGCTTCCCAACTAGCACGACTGAGAACACATTCATACAGCGACCTTGACATTAGTCTTACGACTTGCCCAATGGCTGACTGCATAGAGATCAACTGCCCTATCAAACGTGCAACGTATCATTTCCATGAATTCTTTCAACAACCTTTCTGTTTTTTGTATACGATCTTCTGTGACCATAAAGATACCCCTGCATGTATCCCATAAATAACCTAGCCATACGATACTTTGACATGGTTCCCAATGACATTTGTCTTCTGCTATCAAAAACCCAAACATAATCAAATCTTGATGCATAAATTTAGATGCCTGTAAAGCCCTAGTGTACGTACTCTCACCACTGAGCCCATCATCCAGAAATAATACTGTTCTAAACCCTTGGGATCTCCACTTAGTCACAACTACTCTCAAAAGCTTAGTAAATATGAACCCTGCTGTTGAAATTCCGAAAGGAAGCACATTAAATACATAATAATGAGCTTGACCGTCACACTCCCATGGAAAACCTAAATATGTTTTATGTTCTTGAAAAATCATGATATGATGATACGCACTTCTTATATCAAAAGAAAACAAATAGTCCCCAGTTGAGAAAAGTTGCTTAGCAACCGACTGATCCTCAAAACAACATTTATATTTGAAAAGCTCGAGATTTATATGTCTGCAATCTAGCACGAGTCGAGGCTTACCTGATTTCCCGTAAGCCACTGTGAGGGGATTTATGATGTACGGTGTTTCTTGAACCTCAGTTACACAACCTTTCAAAAGTAAATTTTTAATCTCACCGGATACAAATTTTGGATTATCTCTGGCCGATTTGTTATTTTTTAGACGAACAGAACTAGGAATATTTCTTAACGGCAATTTGTAGCCATGTTCTACTACATCTAAAATGTATTGATTAGCCCCAGCAGCTTTCCAGTGTTCTAAAGAACTTTTCAACTTACCAACTGGCGTTATCAATATTTGATCCTGTACAGTATTTTCTTTTATGCTCTTAAAACTTTCTACTACAGAATGCAACAAATTTTTACTTATCTGTGAATCCTTATTCACTTGACCACCATCTCCCATCACGGCTTTACATTCTGCTCGCCAGTGCCCTGGTCGCCCACAGCGGAAACAAGTACCGGGTTTCCGTCCCTGAGTAGACTGATTCCATCCTTGTGAGGGCCGCATTCCTCGATTCTGCGATGGTGCTGCTACCGATGCGTCTTGCGTCGGAAAATACGTATTTCGTTGAAAAGGACTGTAACGAAACCCCCTAGATCGCTTTTCCTGTTTCAACTTCCGGTCGGCTTTGACTTGGGCTCTAAATATTTTCTTTTCGTCGTCGGAGTCGTCAGCTAGAGGGTGAGCCTCGTATTCTTGGACTACACGCCATCCGCTGTCAGAAGAATCTGCTAACTTTATTAATTTTTCACGATGAATAAGAATGCCAATACCTTCTGATACTTTTTTCTGTGCTGACGTTACATCCTCGCCTGGAGTCGTTCTTATGGCGTCTTGCAGAAACCCGTCTGCTTCCTTCAGTTTATCGAGTACTCGAACGTTCACCTTATGTTGCTCCTCGTTCCCCTTTTTACGAAACGTGTAAGTGTCATTTAATGCTAAACTCTGCTGAATTCTTGAAATCTGAGCCTGTGAAAAATCCCTTTGCGACTCCTCAAATTCTGCTAATTTCGACGTTAACATCCTTTCCATATTGGAAAGAAGTTCATTTTCTTGGTTTGACATGGCTGCCAACAAGTGGTCTCTAAGCAAGCAGTGAAAATCTAGACAGAATGTTTGTAATAATGTATTAATAGTAATCACGAGCAGACGATGTGCCCGCTGACCAATAAACTAAGGTAGCAGGGTATACTTCGAATTTTGGCCACCGTCAATATCTGTTATAATTAGAACTTCGTGATTTTGGATGTCTGTAAATTAAGGTGAGAGATAATGATTGTTAATTCTTTAGAAAATTTTAACAGCCGATACATGTAAAATTCTGATGTAAGTTGTAAAACTAACTGCTGCTAGCTCCGTATGAATCGGTGAGTATCCTTGGCGCAGGAAATTCAAATCACGGAAAGGTTCCGCGCTTGTTGATTGATATTCAGGAACTTTTTCGCTATTTTGTGAAAAAACGAGCTGGATGGGTCCCCATTCCGTTTATATCCTGAAGTTTAGTAGGGACTATTAAATTTAGAAATGCAATTAAATTGGACATTGTTCCTGCAGCGGGATCATTGCAGGCTGTTCAAAAAGTGCAAATTGATGATTTTGGCATGCTATTTTTAGTGGATTGTGTAAAACTTTCGCTTTGATAACTATCTGTATTCTTGTATGAGAGTCCTGATCTTGCCATTCATTAAAAGCACAAAGCATGCACGCAATTTATAAAATAGCCACCCTGATTCTGCTCATTAGGGAAGTACAATATTGCGATTCGCTACATGTAAGCCTGGCCGTGCCAAAAATTTTCGGATCTAAGTGTACTCTGCTAACTAAGCACGCTTTATATACGAGACAGTGTTCTTATCGCTGGATGACGAATTTTTTATTTAAGATTTTACATTAATGGAATTCACAAATAAATTAGCTGTACTAAAATCAGAATTTAGAGGAAGTAAAAGCTCGGATATTGTTATTTTTAATCATCACAAAGAAGTGAAATAGAATAATAGAACTTTGATAGATGCTTTTGAAAATCAAAAAAGTAAAAGACATTTCCAATAATTTATGATACTTGGAAATTATATGCGAAAGGAATTTATTATATTTCCGAATAGAATATTACTTAGCTCTCGGTAAATCTGTAAAAGTTATTACTATTTTAGAGCAAAAACAAAATAGTTCATGCTCAAATGATTAGGCTATTACAGTCTACTTTAATTTGCAACACTGTCATCAGTTATATGTGTATTTCTTAAAAGTCTGATCGTTCCTGCTATAATAAGTGACCTTAAAAATGTGTTTCAGTTCTGTTCCCTATATTATTATAATTTGATGTTATTACAAAATGTATGGTTGTTTTTTAATTGTGTGTATGTGTCTACATGCACATCTGAACAGTCTGATAATGATGGTCTGCATTGTTTATAATTAGTCATTAAATTCACAATGAACATAGAATTTTGGCAAGGAAATGGTTACACTGTTGTGAAAAACAACTGGAAAAGACATTTACTAGTTTAACAGTCCGAACAGAAAAGTGACATTGCTGATCTCGGACCTGACAGAATCAATACATTTCAAGACAATCCGTCCTCCAGTATTTACAATGCTTTGATTTTATACTTTACATACTTCATTCCGATTGACGCAGTAACATTCACGAACATTCAAACTTGGCATTATTATAAAATGATTAATACAAAATTCATGCATACGCTCTACATTGAAAAAGTGCTATATGACAGATTAACTTGTTGCAATATATGATTCTTAAATAAGAAAGAATTAGATTTGAATATTGATTGCGTGGACTGTCCGGCAGTTTACTGATAAACGTGAAACATTGCCACACATACATGCGCGCTAGGTAAAGTACATTTGTACATCACTTTCCAACTGTTATATGTATACTCAGAAACATTAAATATTCCATTTTATTTTTAAGCAGGACTGTTATTTTGAGCTTTATTTGCCCAGAAACTACATCGCAATCACACAAGGTAAAACTCCCACATAGAAACAACATGAGAAATGACATCATGTCGGGAGGCATCGTTTCTAACTAATTGGGAATTATTGTGAGCGACACTGCCAAGTCGTTGTTACATTATTGGACAGATCGGACATTACGCTGCAAAATTTGTAGTAAAATGCCTTGTTAGTCTTTTATAGATGTAATTTATATGATTTAATCTTTGTTTGTCTTTGATTATTAACGTACCCTTGATCTAGCACTGGCGGCAAACTGGCAAACTAGCAGTTACTGTGGTATCCTAACTGGTCTTGTTATACCGATGTGGAAATTTTATTTTGAATACTATGTAAAAATATTTACATTAGAAATGTGTTACAAAAATATGCTTATTTCATCATTTTAAAGCCGATGACAAAGCAGTATGATTATATCTGTGAATTTAAAACTTTAAAATTTAAATCTAAAGAACACTCAGTCTGAATATCTGAATATATCACAATAATACACCAAAGAACATTTGCAAATTTGACTGATTGGCAAAGGACGTTTGACCAATACAAACAAAGACATAGATCACAGAGACAAAGCCATGTCTCGCCTATCCCTTACTCTGCTAAATTTCTATAATGGACTTGTCCATCTTTAAACTTGGACAGTACCATTAACTGTTAAAAGATATGCTTACCAAAATATTTACTGAATGGTGAACATTGCAGACCATGATCAGACTGCACGGATGTGCAGACTGATCTTGGTCCGCACTGATCGAAAAGGTATGTCAGCAACAGTGTGTATATAGATGTGTATATAACGGCTACATAGACAAAGCAAAACAACAGAAATTGCTGAATCTTTCCAAATGTTGCCTTAAATTGATAAAATACTTACCTTTACAATAACATTTTAATAAATTGTTTGTACTTTCTGGTTTGTTTGGTTTGTGGGGTTTTTGTTTTGGAAATACGATAAATCATTATTATATAAATCCAAACGTCCTTATAACGTTAGTCCTACACATTTTGTGTAACAAATTGGAATTAAATGTGACATTTACTGTCAATATTACACGCAATAGCCACTTCATTACTGCAAGCTTCAAGCCAATTACGGATGGAAGGAATTGTCGTTATGTCTGAGTTTGTCTGACAATCTACAGACAGAAATATTTGTCTCGTACATAAAATTTCGTAACAGATGTATAGTCAAACCTATATTTGAGGGAATGTGCATCAGCGTATATGTCGCGATAAGAACGGATTTGTTGTGTTATAAAGGAGATTACTAAACAAATTGGCAGACTTCAGACAATATGAAATAATGTGTTCGCAATCCGAGCATATTGTCGTCATGAATTTAGTCATTTATGATTTTCTGTCGTCCCCAGAACGATTTGAAATACTTTAGATGTCGCTTCGCATTCATCAATTATTTTTACGAATAACGTATGCTCTCGGCTCAGGGAAACAAACTTCTATATGCATTTTATTTGTGTAAGATTTATCAGTTGACGTCCTTTATACGCAAAACAGACTTAATATTTTCATAGCGTGCTATCATATTCCAAATCACGTTTAAAGTTTTCCTAAACAGAATCAAAAGTACAAAAATGTATTAGAATCAAGCCTTCTCTGGCTGTGTTAAGGGTGCTCTGTATTTGCGGGAAATCAACCCTACCCTTTCGGTTTTTGCAGGTATAATCAAAGTTTACTATTTGTAACACAGATATTTGTGAACTGACAAGAACAACAGAAACAGCAAAACAAGAAGTAATTCACAATGTGTAATAAGGCAGATTATAGTTCTTAAAGGCAATGGCCTTTAGATTTTGGCTGAAGAATTATCTTTCTTTCAAATTGAGGTTTGGTGATATTATGAACATTAGAATATGAGTTTTTGTTTCTAAACTATTTTAAAAATGCCAAATCAAGAAAAAGATGACCACGTGAAGAATCGAAATCGGACCGCCGCGGCAATAAATAAATTTTCCGCTGTCGGCATACCAATACGGTTGTGGAGGATTTAATGTTTATTACGCGTTAAATATAGATATTTATAATCGGAGCAGTTTACCTCAAATAAAACGTTACAAACCTTTTTCGATTTTCATCGCAAAAATAGTAAAAACAACTAATTATCATGCGTTTCCTTTCAGTAATTTTGTTTCAAAGTATTCTTAAGAAATACAGCATCAATTTCCAGATATCTAAAAATACTACCTTTTGTTGTCATACGATCTGGAGGCCGGTGCCTTTAATAGTGCCATTATTAACTGATATTGTAAAAAGGTAGTTAATACAACATATCACTATATGTTTTGATATATTTCGATAATGGAACTTTTACTTATTACGATAGCAAATGTCATGGCATCTCAGATTATTCTTTGGGCAATTACCAATGATCAGTACTTCATTCTGTTGACATTTCTGAAAGAAGGCAATAAGCCTCTCAGAATTCCCCAATAAATCTAGAAATATGTCAGCCGTACCTGATTTATAGGGATTCTATGCATAAATGTTACTCTAGATGCATTCAATTTGAAAGTTAAATTTGTTGTTTTCATCTCGAAGCGTTCCCATGTTGCGCACATTAGCCCGACATTGATAGAAATATTTCAACGTTTGCAGAGAAAGAAATCTTTTTAACATTGATATTTATACACATGCGCGTTGTGTCAAAGACACATTCTGCTGCAGCACTTTGTACAAACATTCTGGTGATTACATGCAGCTCTGACTGTCCTGCAATTTGCACTTTCTGTTTCCTTAAGATATTAATATAATGCAATGGTTTAATACATATGTAATGGAAATATCAGATAAAAAATTGAAGTAAGTGTGTGTTCGTAAACGGTTGTCATCAAAATGTACGTACTTATATCGCCGACAATAAGTTTTGCCTCTGTCAATACCGACGGATAACGTTTCTTGTATCTGCCAGAAAAACACTACACATAGGCTATACGATCATGACTGACAATACAGAAATACATGACTGACATACCCTGTCATACCACTTTACAACTGGCAAAATCACCTTACTCTTTATCTCCATGTTTTAACTCTACAACACAAATGAAGTAAAAGCTTTCTACAACATTAACGCGACGAAACGAAACTAGCAACGCGACATAACTTAACAGAGAACGAGACAGATAGAAACATTTTATGTCGTACTGGCGCGCGCACACTAATCAACAATGTTTTACGGAGAATGAGTATGTTGGCACTTTACTTCTTTGAACAGTTTGGCATGCTACGTTTCTAGGCGCCACTACCCTTTTTGAGGATAACTTTGTTTATAATAGCACTCTACTGACGCCGTAGAAAGAAATGTTCATAAAATGGTATGATCTTTGATTTTAATTGCAATTCAATGTTTTTGTTCGATTTTTTACGGTGAAGAAAACATTTACTTAATTTGTCTTGTACAGTTAAAACTTGAAGATAAAGAGTAAGGCGATTTTGCCAGTTGTAAGGTGGTATCATACTATGCCAGGGTATTCTATTTTTTTGTTTTGTCTGTATATTATTTACTTTGGCTATGTATTATTAAAGACAAAACAAAAATGGCCAGGACGACACTACGAAATGAGTTACATGGCCGCACGCACGCCAACGCGACAAAACGAAACATAATATTTTGTCTAAGCACGCGCGCCAGCACGCCAAAACGAAACCTTTGTTAATGGCGCACGCCAATGTGAAACAAAATGTTTCGTTCTGTCACGTTCTGTGATTCCTTATGCCAAGTTGTTAGTTTCTTTTTGTTGCGTTGGCGCGCATGCGAAAACGACTCCCAAAACTTTCAAAATTTCGTCATGGCGCAATAGCGCAGGCGGCAGGACGACACAACGAAATGTGCTACAAACGCCGAAACAAAGAAACGAAGATATGTACCCGTAAGAACACACTTTTCCAAGCATGTTTTCCATTTTTGCAGATGGCGATTCTATGACAAAGAGAAACTAATAACCAAGAATAAATCACACTTTTATGATTTAAAACAGTTTTTTTTTTCATTCCGAAAACAGAATTTAACGTTTTAAAAAGATAAATTTTTATCTTAGAAAGAATTTCCAATTTGTGAAGTTCTACAATATCTATTTCGTGTAAAATTCCAAAATGCACATAATTTGATTCCTTCTAATATAGTCTGCTCTAAATTGTGATTGATCACCCACCTAAAGATGTTTTCAATAACTCTCCCACTGGCATCTTTTAACAGTGGCAATAAACCACTACAATAATGTAGGAACATGTCAAATGTAAATGATTCATGGAGATTTCATGCATTCATAATACATTTTACGAAGTCTATTTTGAAAGTGAAATCTGTTTGTTCTGTCTCAGTAATAGCCTTCCCGTGTTGCTCAAATTAGCGAAAATGTTTTAAACTGCAGACATATCTCTTTTTTCGCATTTGCGATGTATCTAAAGAAACTGGTTTGTCTACAAGGAAAGGGGCAGTGGACATGATTTATATGTGATTTCTGTAACAACGTTTTTCGGCATGTTCGTTTTCAAATACTTAAGATTTGATAAAGTTTAGTAAATTAACAAACACTCAAATTGTGATTAAATAACTTTTTAATAAGTATTTAAACGATTTGAACAATTTTGATTATAGATTTGGCAAATTTCATCCATCACCAAATTTGATAAAATTGCATTTTGTCTGTGTGCGTATTTTATTTCCTCCCATACGCAGACAAATTTTGATCGATGCTACTTTTCTTGCTTAGAAATGTTAAATGCAAATGATGTTCCTGTAGATTTTAGTTAATATCTAAGTAGTAGTCTTTAAACCTAAGCTTGCTAAATTTCTATAATGGACTGGTCCATCATTCGATTTGGGCAATACCATTTATTTTTCCAAGGAGTGTTCACTGAAAATTTACTGACTGAACAGCGAACAGTACAGACTATGCAGGCTGGATCTTGGTCTGTACTGGTCGCAAAGGCAGAATCACTTGCCGCCAGCAGGCGAAAGTTCAAGTATCATGTTGTAGCTGTAGAACGTCTCCTCAAATTCGAAGTTAGTGTTGTTATATTTTCGAGTCTTATTCATCATCCTAGATCATGACTTACTCAAACCGATTCTACTATCCTTTTTTAAGGATATGTTTTTTTTTGTCTGGTTCTATGCTTCTAATGGATCTTTGTATAGGCCGTATTATTAAATTTGATGTTAGATTATTATATCCTAATAATAGTCTCCAGATGTGTGTCCGCAGAACTGCAAGTCAACGCGGGCTCCCAATCTTAATAAAATGTTTGACACCCGTCAAAACAATAGCCATTAAAGATGCATTCAAACATTAAGAAGTACATAAGAATAATAATTTCAATAATATTTCAAAGTTTTTTGTTGTATGTGAAACAGAAGTTGTTCGAAAACGAAATGACACAAACACTCGAATAGTTTTTGCTGTTGACTTTTTGTATCATAATACAAATACCAACAGAACTTGAAATAGCCGAATCACTTAGTGTTTTGTTAAGCACATCAAGTGAAACACAGATTGTAAAGAAAAAGCTAACGTTACGGTACCGGAAACATAATTGTTTACACAAAACAAAAGGAAAACACTAAGCTTCTATGTATGATGACTCAATGTCTTTATCAGTTTTGTGCCATTAGATGCGTTTATAATATGCACTTGTTTACTGTCACCAATGAATGAAGACTGTTACAGAAGAACGCATTTTGTCATACCTTCTTGTGAAATAAAGGGCAAAATTGAGGGGTACAATAAATTTTGCTCTATAAGGTCAGTGACTAAATAAACTTTAGCCGGACTTATTTTTTTCAAAACGACGCAATTTTGTTTTTCAGAACAACTGCTATAAATTATTTTTATAAACGAGCTTTTATTAGGTACGTGAGACCGTATCACTTATGTATAGCGTATGCCTACCGTATTTGCAATATACCATATTTTTTTTATAACGGAAACGCTCAGAGAAACGGAAAATGACTCGTCTGTAGTGTTTGTCTAGGATTTCAGCTTTCTCCACTTAAATCAAGGAATATTGCAACTGGAATGGAATGCTATTGAATAAAATCAACCTATTGTTTCTGTCAATCGTTGTTATGGCTTGTATAAATCTAAGTCACGTCTTGCTTGGTGAGTATGGGTATCCGACTTGCAACTGAACTTCGGATGAAACTTCACTTTGCAGCAAATAAGCATATTCAGCAGTAAAAATGGGTTTGGATACAAAACACAAGTTTATATATAGCCTTTGTTTTCCCGCTATTATTTGGGATTTTAAAGATCTATTTCAATGCAGTATGTGTATGTATCTTGGTGGGCGTATTAATTATTAAATACAAAACAGACACATACCTAGTTTGTGGTAAATGTTGATTAAAAATGGTTTAAAATCAGAAGGTAGGATAAATAAAACATTAGGTTACTGTCTTTAAAAATTTAAATTGATTAGGTTTGCCTACGAAAAAATAAAAGTCTCGGCTAAAGTGTCGACTATTATATTTTCTTCGCCTCCCCTAATAAATTTGAATTGATGAGACAGTAACCTAATATTCTTTATATATTTAACTGTTTGTGTGTAGACAGTCATACATATCGTAACCACAGTCATGGCAACATGACAAATAACACTTTACTGTTATAGACATCGTTTCTAACCAATTGGAAAGTATTGCGACAGCGCTATCGGTATTCCATTAAATAGCCGTTTCATTAGTAGAAAACGAAAACTGCAAGCCAATTTACGATGTAAAAGTAAAAAAAAAAATAATCAGTAGTGGCAGAAAAGGTGATCCCCTATACCGTATCCCTATAGCAGTGTTATTATGGATGCCCAAAACATTGACAGATAATGAAAAACGGATTTCCTCGCAAGGTGAACCTACACTATTAAATGCAGATTAATTAGATAACCATCGTTATTTATTTGTTCGCTTCATTGATAGATAACGAATATCTATTTTGGCGCTTTTGCCCGGAGGTGGACAGGCTCTCAACACAATAAAACGTTGTTTGAATGACAAGTTAATTTTAGACTGGAAAAAACAATGGATGATACCACATGAAAAAGGTTAATGAAATACTGCTTTCTCAAGCTTTCATAATATAAATATGTATATTGAATTAAAAACTAATTTCTTGTCATCTATCTGTTGAGCCAGTAAATACCATACGCTTGTATATTACATGTCAGTGTCAAGTATGCAATTTTAGATACCGGGTACTTGGATATTTAGTTTGAGCTTCATACGCCTCGGCAATAACAATCTGGGGTTAATATACGTTGAGTTTTGAAAATGTGTTACTGATATTCAGACTCAGTTATATAGGTAAATAAAGCTGTTAACTCAATATGACAGTTTTTCATCATAAAAGTATACACAGAACTTCGTGTTTCACATGTTTCATGTATTGATTTTAAAAGCGCCGGTCATCTCTTTTGAAGAAAGTTCTTATTTCATGTGTTTGGTGATGTGACGTACTCGATGTGAACCGTTTATCTAACACCAGGAAAACGCTTAATAATCTTATCATATGCAATAAATATTGCCCGAGTGGTTATTTCTATATTTATTTTCTCTATCGCAGTAATATGTAAACGTTTTTCTTTGTAGTGGAGGAAGTATAATATATTCTGTTTGTTATTCAATTTAAAGGTACAAGCTTTTAGGTGAAAACTTGAATTGACAACAGATATTATCAAACAACATTAAACACATTTTCCAAATTTTTATCATATAAATATTTTATTAAGTAATTAAAAGTCAAATGCCTTCTTCCTTGCATCACATTTCTTTTGATATATTCACATTTCTATTGCTATGCATGTTTAGATTTCTATTGATATATTCTCATTTCTATTGCTATGCATGTTCAGATTTCTATTGATATGCTCACATTTCTATTGCTATGCATGTTTAGATTTCTATTGATATATTCTCATTTCTATTGCTATGCATGTTCAGATTTCTATTGATATGCTCACATTTCTATTGCTATGCATGTTTAGATTTCTAAATGATATACATCACGTTAATCGAAGTCAGAGAAGGCCTGAAATCCAGCGACAAAGACATCCGCAGTATTACCAGCAGAAACCCGCAAGAGGTTCGAACAATCGCCAGGACACGAGTAAATGTGGCAAATGTGGACATACACAGCATAAAACTGGAAATGTGTGCCCAGCTCAGGGAGCAGAATGTTACGCGTGTCGAAAATTGAATCACTTTTCATCTGTGTGTAGATCAAAGAAAGTTTACGACATTCAATATGACAGTGCTAACGGATGTGATAGCTTGGATTACAATGATGTCGACACCCAGGATTTTTACGTTGACACGGTAAACAATTCTTCTCATCCTGATCGTGCATTTGTCACCCTACATGTTGGCCCCTCCTGTTCCCCTATAAAATTCAAACTTGACACAGGTTCTCAAGTAAATATCATTCCCTTGGATAAATTCCAAAGCCTTGATTATAGTGCCCCGTTGTTACCCCCAGACAGCAAACTATCATCCTACACTGGGAATGAGTTACCTGTAGTAGGTAAGAAAAGAATGCAATGCTCTTACAACGGTATCACTACACAATCACTGTTCTATGTTGTAGATTGTAGTGCATCCCCACTAATTAGTCTACAGACCTCACTTGACCTTAAACTCGTACAATTAACATATTCCGTGGTAAATACAGGCAATGCAATGACCACAGAGCAGGTTAAAACGGAATTTAAGGATTTATTCCAGGGTGTAGGACTACTCCCTGGAACATGCAAATTACACTTGAAACATGATGCTGTACCCGTTGTTAATCCCCCGAGACGCGTCCCTGAGGCTTTAAGGACACGACTTAAAGCAGAATTAAAACGTATGGAGGATCTTGAGATAATCAAGAAGGTTACTGAGCCTACAGATTTTGTCAACTCTCTTGTCGTTGTTGAGAAACCTAAAACTGGAAAACTTAGGATTTGTCTTGACCCAAACGCCCTAAATGAGGCAATAATGAGACCACATTACCCTATGCCAGCACTCGAAGATGTTACTACGCGTCTTGCCGGTTCTGAGTATTTTAGTATACTTGACATAACCCATGCATATTGGAGTGTAAAACTTGAGGACGAATCTTCGTACCTTACATGTTTCTCTTCTATATTTGGTCGTTATAGATTCTTAAGACTCCCTTTTGGCATAAAAAGTTCCCAGGATATTTTCCAACGCAAGATTCATGAAATCTTTAAAGGACTATCAGGCATCACAACAATTGTTGATGATTTGCTGATAAGTGGGCGCTCAAGACAAGAGCATGACGAAAACCTACGTCGCGTACTCGAACGTGCGCGTGTGAACGGTATTAGGTTTAACCCCGGAAAATGTGTAATTGGTGTCACTGAGGTGCCATTTTTTGGCCACCTCATTACATCTTCCGGCTTGAAAGCAGATCCGAAAAAAATTGAGGCTGTCACCAAATTAGGTATCCCAAAGAATCGAGCAGAACTTGAAAATGTGCTCGGTATGGTCAATTATCTTCAGAAATTTGCCCCAAATTTAGCAGAGGTTACAAGCCCGATGCGCGTCTTGCTTAAAAAAGATGTCGAATTTATATGGGATCAAGCCCAAACGGAGGCGTTTGAGCGCATGAAGCAAGTAATTACCGAAAGCCCCGTTCTAGCTTATTTTGACCATAAGAAACAGGTTACTCTTGAATGCGACGCTTCCAAATATGGTATTGGTGCAGCCATTATGCAAGATGGCCGCCCATTGGCATTTGCATCTAAAACAATGACCCAAACTGAGACTGGTTATGCCCAAATCGAAAAAGAAATGTTAGCCATTCTATTTGGGTGCAAGCGATAATGGTCCGCAGCTGTCATCAGCACTTTTTGCCGATTTTGCAAATAAGTGGGGATTTTCGCACCAGACATCAAGCCCTCTTCATCCTGCTATTAATGGATTAGCAGAAAAAACTGTGTCCATTGTCAAGCGTTTATTCCAAAAAGCTAAGGAAAGTAAGAATGACCCTTACATAGCTATACTAGAATATAAAAATACTCCATTAGATTGTGGGTATTCCCCTTGTCAGTTGTTGATGGGAAGGAGAACAAGATCTATCCTACCTATAACAAATAAACAACTTGAACCGAAAACAATCAACCCAGAAGAAGTTCGTAATAAAATACAAAAGGCCAAAAAGAAGCAAAAAGGTTATTATGACAGACAAACAAAGCCCTTAGCCCCACTTCTAATAAATGAGTATGTACGAGTTCAAATGGGAAAAATCTGGAAACCCGCCAAGGTTATTGAGAAGCACGATGACGTCTCTTACTCAGTACAAACTCAAGATGGAGCTATTTACCGCCGTAATAGGCGAGTATTGAATAAGACCAAGGAAAGATTTCCAGATATTACAGAATTCGCGCCAAATATTTTAGCTGGAACTTCAAAATTTTCCACTGAGATAAATAACCCTTGAGGAACCTCCACAGAAAATGCTGACCATTCAAATGTTCCCAGCCTACCTAGGCTACATTCCCAGACCCCTTATGTAACACGATCAGGTAGAGAGATAAAACCGAACAGATAGTATGCTAACGAGAATTGGATTACTGATAGCAAATAGATGGAATGTGCATAAGAACAATTTAAAGTATGAAGATACATAAACAGTTTAGTTATACAGTTAATTCATTGATTATCAGTACATCGATCTATCAGGAACTTTTAAATAGTGTTTTATTTGTATACTTCTAATATTATTTTATATCTATGCTATATTCAGATGCTGGCCTAAACTAAAATATAAAATTTGATTAATTGTCTTTAATTTCAAAAAGAAGGAAATGTAACAATTGGTAAATTTCTATTTCTAAATTTAACCTGTGAACCTTGACCTTAAGTTATCAGAATATGTCCATGAATGCATCACTGACCAGCTCTGCAATATATACATATAATTCCCGCCATAAAGGCAGTTCTTAGATAAAACTTGAATAGCTCACATCTGTGTCTTTCTTGTTTATTACCTCACGTTAGTGAAATCCCGGAATGAAAATAATACAAAAACATTACAATTGATATATTCTCATTTCTATTGCTATGCATGTTCAGATTTCTATTGATATGCTCACATTTCTATTGCTATGCATTTTTAGATTTCTATTGATATATTCTCATTTCTATTGCTATGCATGTTCAGATTTCTATTGATATGCTCACATTTCTATTGCTATGCATGTTCAGATTTCTATCGATATGCTCACATTTCTATTGCTATGCATGTTCAGATTTCTATCGATATGCTCACATTTCTATTGCTATGCATGTTCATATTTCTATCGGTATGCTCACATTTCTATTGCTATGCATGTTCAGATTTCTATCAATATAGATATACTTACGCTTTTTACTGACTATAAGAAGTGTTTTATAGATAAGCAATATGTACTGATAACAACTCACTTGTTGTATATTAACCATTTTCAAGTAGCGGAAATAAATTTGAATCTTTTATGCAAAACTTTATATACATATTCTTACAATTGAAAACAATTTCTAAGTTTTTAATTTTATTACATGAATATGAGGCGTACCTTTTCTAGAGGCATTTTTGTTGTACGTAGACAACATTTAATACGTCTAACATTCAAGACAGACAACCCACTCAAAAAGAGATAAAAATTACAGTTTTCCATCAAAGCATAAAACACTACAAATGCAGTGTAAGTAGCTAAACACAAGATCAACCAGTTGAGTCAAAATCGACCACATCGTACGGCACATGAATTTTCCAACATTGTGTATTTGTACCTTAAAAGGAAGAAGAAAATAGAAATCCAGAATGAGCTAGAAATTGGCTTACGTGTAGTAGTGCTCTGTGATTAAACATATTGTCACTACTGCGTTTCGACTTTGCAACGTTGGGTTTTCCGCCAGCCATTGCATTTTAGAAACCAGTTCAGACTACATCTTCTCAGGCATTGAGAGTTACTACCAGCTAACGTACACTTACTTGTTGTTTCTATTAACATCGTTTTTCAACAATATTTCAAGAGAGTAAAGCGAGCAGTTAACCTAACCAGTGTTCCTCGATTCTGTACCAGTACAAACCTGTTCTCCGCAATTAAATGCTAACTTCCCCACGAATCAGAAGTGGAGGACGAATGATTTGATTTCAGTCTTAATGTCTTTTATCAAATCGTTACGGAGAACAGACGACTTGTCGGGGGATCGAACTCACAACCCTGCGATCCGTAGATCTGCGCTGCCCCTACCGGCTTTAAAGTACGATTATAGTACAAAATCTTATTGTTCCAAAATATGCGCAATAGAAACTTTCAGATATGCCTTTAAATGCATACAGCAGGGCATCCTTACATCATTGGTGGTTACATCATACCACAAGACATCGTGTCTAGCAAATGGTAATTTAATGTGACAGTTGTTGCCATTATTTCACATAATTCCCGCGCTTTATAACTTCAAACCAATTAATGATGCAAGGAAATGTCATGTCAGATTTTGTCTGGAAATAAAAAAAAAAAAAAAAAAAAAAACGATTCAAATTGCAGACTTGCTGTGGAATTATCGATTGTCTGTAGGGGTTAAAAGTCCTGGTCCCTTGTTTGTTTCGGAAAGATAATGATAGCTAACAGAAAACAGTATTTTATTGTTATTATTATTATCATTATCATTTTTTTATTATAGAACTTAATCAGGCATGAATTATTGTCTGTGACAATATAGACTTAAAGGCTTTAAAAGGGGCACGCATGTAGTATTTAGCGGCAGACATCTTACCGCTGAATACCTATTTATAAGCAGAAATGGTATACAGATAACATGATTTTGTTTATTGAAAACTATTTGAATTTTATATCAGACAAGCATTTTAAAATTGCATTGTATGGGACTGGTTCAGAACGTCTTCACACAGTCAAAATATCGAAACTGGTAGATAAAACAAAAGATAGGATAAACAGTTTTTGTTACAATTGTAACATGAAAGTATTAGAAGAAGAAAATCATTTTATCAGTGTGTCCAAAGTAAAGAAATTTGAGACTGAAATATTTTTAAAGATACTTTGCCGATTATGTTTAATTTTGAAAACTTTATGTCCAAACATAATTAAAGTACTGTAGTAATTGATGAAGCGTATGTTATACACTTTGCAAAAAAAAAAGAAGATACAATGTATATGTAATGATTTATACTTCTCTGACTTCTGTTAATATATTGAATGATGTTACTGCATCAATTCAAGTTCACATTTGTTTATGTATATAAATGATCGGTTATATACACCTTTCATATGTTAAATGCCTAATACATTTTGTTGTTGTTGTTGTTGCAGTATGTTGAATGCTGTTACTAGTAAAGAACTGACTGGAGTATTGTCTGTTTGTCACAAAAAGTGAATTCTTTGTACTACTGAAAGAACGAGAAATGGCCACAGATGATGTGAAGAAAATGTCTGCAATCGGTGTATATTGTCTCTGTTAATGTAGTCTCAAATGCAATTTTCTGTCGTCTTTAGAAAGATGTAAATGAACGTTAAATGCCGCCGAATTAGATAACCATTTATTAATTGTCTTCATGAATAATGTATGTCTTTGGTTTTGAGACCTGATTAGACCAACAAAAAGTACAGAATTGAGAAACTAATTGAATTTCTTATAATTATATAAAGCTTTCCAAATCCATCTAAAGAAAAAAAATGAATCGTGTAAAAGAAGCAAAAAAAATCGTCACCATTGTATAAGATTTACATTGTTGTGTACAAAGTGGAAAATTATTTTCTCACGTTAAAATACACTTGGAAAAAATAATTACATATTATCTTTTTTGAAATGATTATAACTCTAGCGTAGTAGATATACTAGTAGATATAGTAATTTCGAACGCTTCTGTAGTTTATGCATTTCCGTTAAAAACTACATCAACTCTATGGCAGATGAAAGCCTATTTCTTGTAAACAATTACGCAGAGTAGTTTATGCAAAATATAAATACGTCTTACGATATATTCTGTATCATATAACCTTATATTCTATATAATATAATCTTTAACATGTATATTTAATTGTTATATATTTTAGTCCGTTTTAATGGATAAAAAATAAACGCTGATATAAAAGACTTATGAAATTTATGACAAATGTAGTATGAATAGCTGTCTAAATAACAGATAGTAGTAACATTTGATTGTTGTTTTATATTTATTTACTTTCTGGGATCAAATTAGATTAAGTGGTTACTCAAAATACTGCCAAATCGTCAAAACTCTTTTGCACGGAAACAACGTTTAACTATAGTTTCATTTTTTTTTCTTCCTTTGCCTCCCCTTTAGTAATATTTATCAATACTGGAAGTTCACTGTTTGAATCAGGTCGTATTTTGTTTGAAGTTGAGATAAACTGATTGAAACTTGACAAGAATAAAAAATTGCAGCAATATTTTGCAATCCACAAAAATAACTATCTACGATTTTGCATTGTAGTCTGTTTCTGAAGCCGTTTGTATGCTAACCGCCTGTTGCTATAAACTGATAGAAATTAAGATTGATTTTTGTTCTGTTGTCATTTCTTAAAAGAGGCAATAAATCTCTAAAAACCCTCCAATAAATCTAGAAATCTGTCAGCTGTAAATGATTTATAGAGATTCCATGCATAAATGTTACATTCAATGCGTGCAATTTGAAAGTTTAATTTGTTGTTACGATTTCCTCTCACAGATTAGTTTGAAATTCATTGAAATTTTTCATCGTTTGTAGAAAACGGCATCGTTTAGCAAGAATGATTGGTGAAAATTAGGTATAATGACAAATGACGTCAGTGACATGTTTAAACAAAGTTACTTACTTTTATGAATCGTTATTTAAAATGTTTTACTGCAGCCGTACGAATATTCTTCGAGCATGCATTCTGATCATTACATGTGAATGTGACACTGAACACCTTTTCCCCATAGCATATAAATTTCCCTTCACTAAATATAGTCTTATAGCGGTAGGTATGGTATTCAAAGTCTTATTCTTTTTTATTTGTTATGTAATGTACAGATTTGTTCACTGTGTCTTGTTTCAACGTCGTGAATGTGGCTTGACCTCACAAAATAGTAACCTATAACCAGTTCCTACTCGATCTGTCAGAAGAGCCTTGGGTGCATGGAACGCAACCAATACTATGCATCTGACACCCAAACAATTATTTTAATCAAGAGCAAATAACTAAGATATACAAAATACTATTTCGATTCTAACATGTTACCACTATTATTGGTATCTACCTACTTGACGACAAGCGCCAAATATTTGCCGGTTATGTTTGTATTTCTTTTCCAGCGCACTGCAATGACGCTTAACTTTATGACGTAATAAATATGACGTACATGTACTTAAAGTGATGCATAATGACACATAATTTCAGACCTTTTTTTGTTGAAAAAGGAAGTCCAAAAATAAGTCATGTCGTAAAATGGCGTTAAATTCTTCATGTGAGAAAGCCATCCAGCTGGCTTACGGAAGGTCGGTGGTTCTACCGAGGTACCCGCCCGTAATGAAATAGTGCACGGGCCTTTCTCCACCATCCATCAAAGCTTGAAAGTCGCCATATGAACTATTATTGTGTCGGTGCGACGTTAAACTCAATAAAACAAACAAACAAACAGACAAAAGACATAAGATTCAGATTTAGTTTTTATGAACGACTTTACAGAATACATTTTTTAACACAAATCTTTTAATTATTTTACTGGAATATTAATTGCTTCGTTCGTGATACCTTTTTTATCGACACTGTTCTTGAGAAGTTGGGTTATGTTTTGTTCATACGATTTTATTTTCGCTTTTGATTTGTCAGTAAAATAGGTATGCAGTGATATGCACTAATCACATGTATCAGTCAGCTATTCAACGTTGCGTTTTCTGGCGTATTGCGCCGAAAAGACGATAAAATAAAATGTTAAATTGTTTTTTCGATCTTTTAATATTACTTGCATAAAATTTATGCGTTTATTGCAACATGTTTGTGAATTACTTTTAATGTATTTATCGTAACACCTATATGTATTACTCTATATTCACCTTACACTTTGATCTTGTCTATGTACAAATTAACCCCGCTGTATTAAGTGCTGGGTCATTTTCGGTGCAATGTACTAAGGTATGTGAATGATAGTAGGTGGTATTAATAATTCAAATAAAATCAAATCTGTCAGTTATGATTCTTAGTTTTATTTAAATGTATATGAATAAAAAGCAAACATTAACTATATGACTGATAAAATTTATTACGTTTAAAACGTTCATGTGTGATAATAATTTCAACGCAAACATTTGTTTTTTAATACATACTCTCATCAATAAATAGTTTATAAAAGCCTACAAGATGAGCTGCAAAAGTTGTCCAAAAAAAAAAAAAAAAAAAAAACTAAAATAGCATAAAATATAAAAGTAATACATGTACATGATCGTATTTATTGACTCGTAAATTCCGCTTATCTTATTGGTCGATAACTAGTCACATGGAGATCCATAAAAAAGCGATATTCATCGCTGAAAGCGGTACTCTTTTTTTTAATAAACAGACTTTAACAAGCAACTATTTTAAGTACAAACTCATGCGCTATACTAAATATAGATCTGTCAAAAACGAGCCAATTATATCTGCTTTCTGTAAGCGTGTTATCCAATCATCTGCCTCAGTACGTTGCGTTACTGTCTGTTATCATTGTTTCTTATGAATAATCTAACTGAGATATTAACCACACTGCTTTTGTTCTAAGTGCAGTCATAAAATAAAACATTTATTTTATTAGTATATCGGTGAATATCTAAGTTTACGGACCTCACGAAGGTTATATTTACAGTGGCCAACCCTTTCTAATACATGCAATACTGTCCGGTAGATTACCTACGTTTAGATAAAGTCAAACACGTCATGTGCTTTTCTGAAATAAAGTAGTGAATACAATACGTTGAAAATGCATAATGAAAGTGGGGGTGTCTTGTGTCAAACATTTAGTTTTTAGGAATGGCGTTTTTCTTGGATCAATGTCAGCACTACAAAGGGATCAGTCATTCCTATCTGCTGCAATAAGAACATGATGTTAAGTCATATGACATCCTTTCTGATATCTGTAATCGGTGGAAAACGAACATTTATATAAAAAAAAAATAAAAATAAAAAAGGTGTTTATATCCTGGGAGGACGACATTTGTCTGTGACAGCTTTCCATATCTTTTTAGCAGCATGTTGGCAGTTTGGAAATGCCACGCAATAGGACTGACAGGGATAGCCTTCCTCAGTGATATCAGGCATTATGACAGCATTGTGACAGTTAACCTCTAATCCATTCCGTATTTCCATCTGAAAAGACGCAAAATATTTCAACTATAGTAAAGAACTATTAGTTTCACTTTTGTTTGAATATCAATTTTCTGGAACAGTCTCTGTGTGAGTTTATGCATTATTTGGTCCGGCTTATTAATTATGAATATATTGTGCATTATCTAAAATATTAACTTGTGCATTGTTTTCACATTGCACAATAATAATAAATCCATTGTTTAATTATATATACATCTGAACATACAAAGATGATTTATTTCATGATGTACATAATTATGTATACGCCAATTGTAGAGTATGAATGCCGACGTCCGTTTTGGCACGCCGGTGTCATTGCCTTATTTCCTACTGTTAAATTTGTATTCAACATATATTGTTTGTCAACTGAAGAAGCTTATTAACGAGAAATATATTTCAACAAGACGGGTATTTCATCATGAAATAAATCTATGATTTATCTATTCAATTTTACGTAATAATTCAAACAAAACAGGGAATGGTTGTTTTGATAAAAAAAGTTCTTGCTGTGGACTATGTGTGAAGTCGCCATCTCAAATCGAGAAATAGTAAGATAGGTCGAATACATTATCGCACAAAATTGCAGAAAGTCGTTACGAGTCCACTGCCAAATGCCAAGTATCCTGCATAAACTTGATTACATTAAAGGCAGGGCCCCTCAATTTGTTGCAGTTACTCGCTGTCCTTGTTTGTTTATGAAACTTGTATATAATGTCCTCTCTGGTAGCATTGCAGTACAGTAATTTTGTCATTGATCAGAGCGCTAAAATACCTTACGTCCATTTGAAAGAATATCCTAATCACTCACGTTTATTTAAGTGTTGTGTTACTATAAAACGTTCGAGATACTAATTGTTACACACTGAGATTATGAAACGGGTGATTTTAATTCATCTTATTTAAGATTAAATTTGCGTCAATGCAATTTATTGGTAGCGATGTGTTATTAAGTCAACTTTAGACCATCTCATATGTTAGGGGCCTCTGTAGCAAAGTGCATAAGGACTTCAAACCATTTACCCATCATCGATGTGGGTTCGGGCCTCACTCGTGGCGTTAAATTCTTCATGTGAGAAAGCCATCCAGCTGGCTTACGGAAGGTCGGTGGTTCTACCGAGGTACCCGCCCGTAATGAAATAGTGCACGGGCCTTTCTCCAACATCAAAGCTTGAAAGTCGCCATATGACCTATTATTGTGTCGGTGCGACGTTAAACTCAATAAGACAAACAAACAAAAGACATAAGATTCAGATTTAGTTTTTATGAACGACTTTATCACGTGACTCAACAATGAGTGTTAGAAACAAGCTTCCACATTGCTTCTGAAGCAGTTTCGTCACTGCAAAACAGCATACTGTATGTGCACGGTATTCTTCCGGCAGCCATGAAATCATAGACGGTATGAGAGTGTACGGTCCCGCATTTGGATCTTGACCATCTGTAATTTTAAATAAAAACATGGAAATATGATTTAAATCAGGAATATATAAAATGCTTTCTTTTTCAATTCTAAATTGGAAAAAAAAGGTTTTTAATGCAGTTCTTAATATCAGTTAGGGATATTCGAGGGCTGGATTTCGTGGGTTCGATCGCCGGCCGCGTCATATCAAAGACTTGAAAAAATGATACCAGTAGCTCCCTTGCTTGGCGTTCAGCATTAAAAAGGAAGCTGGCTTCTCTTCTCTCCCATATCCTCGTGGCGATGGATTCCATCCGGAATGAGGTGTCAAGAGTGATTAATATAAGTTGTAGAACTTACTTTACATTCTACCTAAAATAAATTAAAATATACCAAGTGTGGAATAAGAACTATAAAAAATTGATTACAGCTTCTTAGAACTATGCTTAAGGTAGTTACATGTATATAATCGGCAATTTTCATGCGATTCTCGTGTGCTATTTCGGCACATTATTTGTGAATACTGAAATATTAAAAATGCCACTTGCCACCAACGATCAAATACCATAAGTTAATAGTTGAATCTCCTAACAGAAAAAAAGTCATTTGTTTACATAACAGGTTCTTTTCAGTATTTATGAATGTGTTAACTCTGCCGAATAACTCACAAAAGCCCCAAACCGTTTGCGTTAAAATGTGTGTGCGTTATAAGATAGGATAATGCATGCATATCCATTAGAAAAATGTAATTCCACACTAATTATTCACATTTAGATCATTTTATTCTCCAGAACAACTGATCATTAAATAAAACAAAAATGATCGTCGAAAGAGGTAACTGCTTTGTATGCTGATTTAGAAATATGAATGTTATCGCCATTTTTTTTTAAATTTTACTGCTGTCAACTCCAACATAATGCAACGCTGAAGGATATGTATAAACACAACATCAAAGTATGTTCATCTCGTTTGAAACAATCAAGTTATTTAAATTTATATGTACTGGAATTACAAATGTGTAAAGATTGGATAAACCTGTTAAGTTACTCGATTTCATATATATTGGGATTCATAATCATCAGCATCATCATCCTCGAGTAATCGCCTCAATATAGAAGAATATGCTTCCTAGCTATCATATTGGGAATGAACAGAAACGTGAATCATAATAATTATGGACCGTAGGCTATAGGTACTTACGATGAGGACATACGGCTTGCTTCAATAATGGCAGTGTCCATGGCATGTCCATAATCGTTTGTGTTGTAAACAAGCCACTTCTGGTTATCATACGTTGTGACAACGACACCATAGTGGTTATACCGCCATTCTCTTTTCCCGAAAACACCACTGCTACTGTTGCTGCTGCTACTACTGCTGCTGCTACTGCTACTGCTGCTGCTGCTGCTACTACTACTACTACTGCTGCTGCTGCTACTACTACTGCTGCCACTGCTGCTACTGCTACTACTGTCGGTGTTGCTGCTGCTACTGCTGCTACTGTCGGTGTTACTGCTACTTCCGCTTCCGCTGACACTTCCTTCGCTGCCAAAGTCAAAACCAAATCCAGTAACTGAGCTTCCTACAGGTCTGCAAAATTAAATAAAAATAATTTACAATGGTTACTGTTTAACATTGTTACTTTAGTAACGTATTTCACGTATTGATAAAAAACATCATTCAGAAAACAAAACATATTTTATTAACTGTATCAGGAGCAGTTTTGTAAATGATGTGTGGCAAGCGTAGATTATCTCCTCCTAATTGCAACTTGTGATTATTTTGTTTCTTATCATTTGGGATTAAGGAGTAAATAAAAGATTTCAAGATATTAAAATAGTCCTCTCAAACTGTTGCAAATGGTGTGATTTGACAGATTTAGACTTTTAGCTAAGTCCTTTTAATTCTGATATACACATACGTTATATGTTTATTCTAAGTATTTCAATTATCAAGGTATTCGTGGCTGAGTGGTTAAGGCCGGTGACTTTAGATGACTTGTGACTCACCGCTGTTTCGCTTAAACCGCGCATGGGGTGTATAATTTTCTCGTTTGAGGAAGTCATCCAGTTGTCCTACAGAAGGTCATTTGTTCTACACAACCCATACGGGCCCGTACGCCCAGAAGGTAACATGAGATTTTTTTTCCACCATGAAATAAAAAAAAATCACCATATGACCTATAACTGTGTAAATGTGACAATGACACAAACATAAAAAACGAAAAGAAACGAACCTTTTATACATCTCTGCATATACAACTGTCTTTGTGCCTACAATAGTTAGATCAACCGATCTGCATATGGCACACAGAGCAAAAAGTACAGCAACGTATAGTAGAGTCATGTTTAACAGTCCGATGGTAAATGATAGAAGAGGAGGTCAGTTTGAGATTAAATACAGGAGACCTCAAAGTAACCTTTTAACCTGTACTTACATGTCAGTCTTTATCAGACGAATGGTTTAAATTTTGGCATGAAAGAGCAAAATCAATTACAGTGCATCAGGGTTTACTTTGCATTAAGAAAGTACTGCTAGTTTAAAAATAAAGTTAAATATACGACAGAGAATAGACCGGTTCCACCGACACCTGCTAGGAGCGACATTCGTTGTAATACGATACATTCATATGGTTCTAGCATCTTTTCTCTGTATATTCATAAAAGTAAATACTGGGTTCTTCCATGTATTTTGATCATAATATATGTAATTAAAGATATACTTTGTCCTCCCTCCATCCCCGCCAATAATATACTACAAACTAGTAAGCATTTACGTAAATACAGATTGAACTAGCACGCACATAGATGGTACCAACGACCTTCCGTAAGCCAGCAGATTAGCGAGTTTAAAGGGCAAGCAAACGAGTCGAAGTCAGCGATCTTTATCACACGGATGCCTCTTTGTACATTGAATTCAAAATCAATTTCTAAAGATGACATTTTTTAGTAAAAGATACCCTTGGTACTTCTTTTTCCGTACTCTATTTTATTGGGTTGTCAAGAAGTCAATGCGCATTTATATAGAGGAGAATTCGAATTGACGTTCTCACCACATTAGCCGAGGTATCTATAAAATGCTATTGGATGAAGTACTTGTCATAGAGAATGATGGATACTGCAATAAATCCTAACAATACTTCGGCGTATCAATTTATTGTATTGGGTTTACTTGCAACAGTTATCACGCTCTCAATTGAATTTAAGTGATCTATACTGCTTGGAACAAGAAAACGTGTTTTATTACGAGTTTTTTTCTGGTGTTTTAAAGTTCTTTTTGATGATATTTCTTCTCACGCTGAAATTTGCATAGTTGGTGACACCAGTCGAGAAAAGGCGTTGAAAAGATTGGCTTATAAGAAAGCTTTCAAAGTTTTCGGAGTAAAATGTGTACACATACAGCGGAATTAATTTGGATCATATATCATAATTCATAGCTTCCGCCTTTTAACCTTATGTTATTTATTGTATCAAATCATTATCATTGATACTAAGTATTTCGCAAATTGATATATTGTCCTCTGTAGACACATTTCTTACCTGATTCATGTCGTTATATGCCTGCAGACTTTTAAATGTCTTCTGCTATACTAAAACATATTACAGAAACATATCTTATTTTAAGGTAGATTCATTGCCGCAAAAAGCCAAATGTCATTCATATGGCAGAAAGCTTTTAGAGGGAAACAATATAAGTTATAAATATTTAAGTTGGGTCCTGCTGTGTTCTGCAGCCACTGGAAGTTTTTTTGTTAACTTGATACATATTGAGAAATACCATTCATTTAGTATGTTAATATCTATAGCGGATTGAGGAGGCCGTAATGATTAGTCATTTCATTTAATATCCCATTTTCTCCATACCATGTGTTATATAATTACTAACTTATTTTGCATTTATATGTAAATATGTAATTTTTTTTTTCAATAAGAGTATTTTTCTTTTATTTTGAAAATATCTCTTCGTAAAACACAATTTTCCCAACAACTAGCATTTATGTCTCATATTCAGTACCAGCCTTCATATAAATACTTATTTCACTAAATATCTCAATTAGAGTATAATCATTTTTTTATGTCCGCAAACTATAAATAAATGTTCTATTTCCTAACGTTGCATTGACGTCATTGATAAGCAAAATGAAATTGTAACGAAACAATTACATTTATCTTCTAAAGTTAAACACTTCACTGCAAAGTGTTACTCTGTAGCATTTGCAGGAATACATTTATATAGGATATTGTAGATCATGCATGCCATTATATACTTAGGGGATTGAGAAGTAGTGCTTGTGCAGCTGTTTGGTAGCAATAAATTTAAATTTTCAAAGCAATATATAATACAGGTAATACACAGTTAATCCACACATCTTTTCTTAGCTAAAGTGTTTCAATTTTTTAACAGTTTTACGCATTTTTTTTGTAATTCGAGTATGCATTTCTAATATATTTGTATCGTTTAGAAGCACATCGACAAAGCTGTGGTCTTATGGCGACGTTTCCAGATTTTTTGTTATTTATTTCAGGCATGGGAGGGCCCTTGGCGTTTAAAAATCGATTGATGTTTTCATGTTATAATTAACTTGGCTAAACATTTCTTTTTCCAGTGTAGCACAATTAAATTCTCTTTTGTTCTGTGACACTAAAAATTTCAACAAATTTACTTATATAGCTTGTTTTGAGAGATGTCATGTTAGTTATATTAGTATTGAATAAGGTAGGTGCATCATTTAATTATTTAATAATTGTGTCAATATCTGCTGTAAGGTAGCTTTGAAAATGTTCTTGAAAAAAAAAAAAATAAAGTTCAGAATTTTGGAATAATGTTCAGTAAAAACGTATAACTAAATGCATGTGCTAGGTCTTTAATATAACAGTCTTGCATAGACTTCGCATATATTTTATCAGTTCTTCGTTAAGATTTTATATCAAACCACAAAAAATGAGCTCAATATTTTAGATACACTGTAGATTGTTTCCTTGGTCTCAGAAGTTTTTTTTTCTGAATTGAATACTCCCTATTATTGATGCTTCTTCTCCATTCAATTGTAACAGAAATTTACAGCACCGAAAAATGAAATAAATCATAGTGTCTGGTTGATATACAAATTAATATTACATAGTTATTGTTCGCAGTGAGATGAAAGATGCCATTAATACGGCCGAACCATGATATTTATTGCAGATTTTCACTGGCTCAGTTTCGCCGATTTCTTGTAGTAATATCAAATTGTTTGAAATGATTTATGTAGATTTTTTGTTGTCTTTAAAAACCATACGGATATATTATAGAAAAACATTGATGTATTGCTTAAGTTCAAATGATGTGTAGAAAAAGCGTCAGCAGGCGTAGAGTGTATTGTGATACAAGTAAACATTTCCTGTAGATGTATCATCTCAGTATTTGATTTAGTTGCTAAGTCTATAATCATAACAATCAGTAATAGATCTCTAGTCAGTCAGTGAGTTTGGCTTTACGGCGGAGCGCAAAAACGGTTATATATCGCCGACTTTATCTCATAGTCTTAAAAACGGAGGTAGCAAAATGTTTGATATCAAGGTTTCAAAAGGCGTGCAGATGTCTTCTGTCGATTTCAAGTGTACGTGTAAGTGTTATCTTATAAATGCATTGCAAATGGCTATCATTTACACGTACACTAATCATCTGCCGAAAGTTTAGCATTTGTAACAAAAGTGTAAAATTCTGATAACATATTTATATACGGTGGAACATGTACATGATATTGATACGGTATGTGTGTGAAAGCGTAGGCTGAGGTCTGATCACTGTTATAGTTTTCAAGAAAATGATATTATTGTCGATTTATTGCCGGTAACGCATTTCCTTGTCAGACAGATACCTCCAATGAAGATATCTCCAATGTGCTTAATACATCAAATACATTAGACTGGTTAATGTTTTTTTATACTGTAGTTTTCCTGTATTAAGTGTTGTTTGTTTAGCACTCTTATTCAAAGTGTTAAGAATTTGCAAAACGTGAGTGTTTGTGTTTTAGTGTTTAGGACATAATGCGAATAATTATGCACGAATATGTTGAATAAGCGAGTGGCGAATATTAGGGAAAATTAAACCATCGCGAATATTATACAATCTAAATTACTGAGATTTTTGACTTGGATCATAAAGTATCTTCAATTGTTATTATAATAGAATAGAAAGTGTGTATTCTATACTCTCAATTGAAAAATCTTAACGCTCATTGAATAGAAAGATGCTCTAGAGGTTAACTTCCAGCCACTTATCACGGAAGTTCGTGTTTAAGCCCTATATTGCTAACTTTGAGAACAACCACTTTCGTTGTATTTGAAGTAGCTACAGGAAATATGTTGAGAGATAACTATCCTCAAGATCTGAAATATTATGTCTTTTCAATGGGAATTACACCAGGCAGAGAGTTGTTCTGTTCTTCTGTTCTGAATTCAAAACAGGACAATCTTATTATTAACGACTTCCTGAGCCATGCATGTTAAGGTATAATTAAGCTGTACGCCAGAGATGGTCACATCAGATTCAATTCAAACAGAAAAAACAAGAAACAGTTCACGTTGCGCCAAATTTGGATAGTTAAGACTTAACGTCCATACTTCCGTAGAAACATAGTTCAGACTGTCGTGGTGCTAACAGGGCGTGATCCAGCTTAGACTATATATTGTAAATCTGATCGTTAGGGGAACAGATTAAAAGGAAAATTGCATATTATCCAAATTTGAAATGAGACTTATTTGTAGTTTGAAATGCACGGATCACCTAAAGAGACATCTAGTACTTTATTTATTTTATACTAAATTGTTTTTTTTTATTTAGTGAATTACAAAATGTATATCGTTTTTTAAAGGAGTAATATTTCGATTTTACGACGAAAACATGTTATACATAAAATAAAGATACAGATTGATACGTAAAACGCAAAAAAATATTTCATTGTTTAAAAATCGTATAAACGAAATATTATTTTGTATAAAACGAATATGAGTAAATGTGTTTTTCTAGAAATATATTCAATTATTACATTTGTAGAACCTTGACGTCAGATTTCAAATGAAAGCAACAAATACGAAACTAAAACACAACGTCTTTCTGTAACTCCCTAGCGATGAAAAGATTTCGTTCTCAACGTTTTAACGAACCTGTTTCAATAATATAATTTTATCATTACTTTGAGAATTTAATATCTTATAGTAGCTTTAATGTATTCTTAATAAACATACAAGAAAATTTGAAAAATTTGATCAAATGGAATCAAATGTTGCTTACATGGTACTTTTTGTTATCGATCATATTAACGCTTTTGTCTTGGAGTACTTCAGAATAATTATAATATAACTGTCAAGAAAATATATTTACTATTGACCCATTGCCGGTAACAGTTGTTATATTTTCTGGTCCTTTGGGATCATGGAGTCCATTCAATAGAAGTGTAATAGAATTCCGCTTAAGCCGGTGCTAGTGACCGTGAGAGATGTTGCACATTTCATTACCTCTCATGAACAGACTCCGTCGAACCGAGTCTGCTATTATTCCGCTTAGATGCATTGTTTGCTTCCAAAAGATCTTTTTCCAGATTTTATTATGTAGTTTCAGTCACAGTGTATCTAGCGACGATGCCATGAATATCACTTCGTTCCAAATATGGCTGTAGAGCAATTTTCCCATAGTTGAAAAACATAGAAAAGACCAAATAAACATTATCGTGGTTACTTGAAACTTGCTTATTTATCTGTGATAAATCCAGCATTTTACCCGTTAATTTAGGCAGCATCATAGAAAAGTCATTCTAAATAAGTAAATAATTAAAGTACGCTCATGAAGAGAAATGTGTTATTATTACAACCGCAGTTTATAGAGTTCAATAACAGAAGCAGTGCAAATGATGTGTGTAGTATTAAAGCCATAGAATCATGTATCATGTATTATAATACACTATAAAATATGACATTTTAATTTTACACCAAGCGATATGATACGTCGGACACGCTAAAATATATCAAACACTAGCAATAAACACATTCGACGATGCACTAGTCGATACACTAAACACATTAACGCTATACTACAACAAAAACGATTCACACACTCGAAGACACACCTAACACACTTTTGGTATAGTATGGTTATTTATTTCTCAAACAATGTTGCTATTGTTTGTGCTTTTTTCCGATTAAGCTATGAAAAGTTGCTTCTCTGCCTCGAATGTTTCGTTGAATTAACAATTGTTGACTTCTATATTTGATGGATTACCAGCGACATTAAAACAATCCAGGCCCCTGACGGAAGCAGCATGCACATCAGCAACCCGGTTTCTGTATTTCTTCTCGATGTTATACTGAAAATCAGCCTTGGTTCTTCAACTTTTTGCTGTCAGTTTTACTTCAAGAGTAGGTAGGGGTGGGGGGGGGGGGGGCTTTTGCGGCGGAGTGGCTTCGGCCGCTTGCCCCTCACTGCTCTTGGTTAGAAACCTCGCTTTGCATGGGTGTAAAATAATTCCATGTGAGGAAACCATCCAACTTGCTTACAGAATACCGGTGGTTCTACCCAGGTATCCGCCGGTGATAGAATTATACATTGAGGGGCAGTGAGGGTCTTACCTCATCCTCAAATCTGAAAATACGACCCAAATTGTTTTGGTGTGATGTCAAAACTTAAATATTCATCGTTCTCATTTGAATGTGTTTCATGTGGACTTTCTATGCAGTGTAACAGACTATAAGAACGATCTTATTCTAATTAGAATTGAAAACCTGTATATGTGAACATATGGCGGATTATTTTTACATCTAGTATAAAATTGTATTTCAGACAATATTGCGAAAACAATCTTTGCACTACATTTTACATCAGCATGTCAACTGAAATAAAGTAAAACGATATTTTACTGGTTTGAGTGAAACCAAAATTTAGGAAACATTGTAAGTACCATTAATTTGAAAACTAAATTATTGAACAGACATTGCGTACAAGTTTCTTCTGGAATCTGTTTTACATATGACGTGTAAATATAGCACTAGAAACTGTTTCAACTGTCAAACCTTAGACATTGGTTGAGATTTATTGTCATCGGGGAGGATATTATAGAAACTTTCACAGGTATCTTTTGACAAATACATAACGTAAATTTGTTTACAGGGAACCTATTCGGAACTAATCAAATATGAACTCTTTATGTTTTATACAATTTATACGATTGGGATATCTGTTTTTCTGCTTTGTTATATCATATTTAATATCTCTACAAGAAAATAAATGACATAATATCAAAACCATCCTCAAGGGACTAACATATGTCTAACATCTATGTCATTTAAATATGATTACCATAAATAAAAGGAAGATAAAAACCAATCAATCTATGGGATATAAATGATATAATTTCGTTTGGTTTTGTGTGAATGCCCCTGGGGGTTTGTGTTTGCTTTTGTTGTGTTTAGGTTACAGACACGCCGACGCAATTCAATTATAGTCATGTAACAACTTATGGTGGTGGAGGAAGACCCAGAATAAGAATAATAATAAACATTTCCAGAAAAAAATCAGAGCACACAAACTGTCACACAACACCCCACAAACACACACCAATTTGTAACAAAAGCAACAAGATGTTAAAACTGACTCGACGGGTACCAAACCTCACTCCCGGTTTTTTGGAATATTTAAACCTTTTATTGAGTGCATATACTCTCTTTGGTTTTCTCTTAATGTTAACTTCGATTAAAAAATAAATCTAGATGGTGTCAATCTAATAACGTTTGGTCTGTTGCAGAGTGGACTGTTTGGTCATATTCCATGTGTTGCGAAGTTCGATGATATTTAAACATCATGTCAATGCTAATGGTTTTCATGTCATATTAGTTATCATTTCAGTTAGATGTCATTTACAAAAATAAGAAATGTATATAAAAAGAAAATATACCAAACCTATACAAATATTTTCTTTACTTTTGCAACTACTTTAATCGATCGAATATATGCGATTATCTATTAAAGATATATCTTTTCAAGTGAACAACAGAAATACATGTTTGAACAGATATTAAATTCTCTAAATAACAAATCACATATATAGGTAGTGCTTAAGTAGATATTTTGTTAAAGTAAAAATAAATATTTTCATTTTTCGTAGTTATTTCTGATACGTTAGTCACACTTTGAAGAACAAGCCTATGTATTTTACAGACTACACTACGGCAGTTTTTGTAAATAAAGTTGGTATTTCTTTTCATTGAAATTCAATAAATAAACATTTTCTTTAATTTTGAAACCTTGCATGCCCCTATAAGTCTTAAATGTGATTTAACGATATTATAATCTATTTTGCATATTAACCGACGTGCTTTCAAACTTTACTGGCTGTTTTCGTCAAGAAACATGCGAGCATAGCGACAAGAGATTATTGTGTGACGTTGTTAAGTGGCATTATCAAATGACATGACACGCAACACTAAATGATAACATATTGTCAGAGCGTGTATGTCTAGAAAATTTATCACATACTGTCAGATTGAAATATCTACATTCGTATTTAATGGCAATAATTAGAACAGCAGTATAACAGACTCATTTTTAAAACAATCTTGTATGAATTAAATCTATTGGAAAATCCTTTGGAAGCATAGAATATAACCAAACAAGATAATTAATAGCACATTTGGTTTGACAGCGTCTGTTCATGAAAAGTAACAGAAAGTGCAACACCCCTCACACCCCACTAGAATCGACTTAAGCGCAGATATTTTACACAGATATACCAAAGTGTCGGAAAATATAACAACACTGAATCATTATACGGGGAGATCTTTTACGGCCGCCACACGGCACTTAGAGATTGCAATACTTAATAAAAACTATAAAAAGATCATTTGGAAGCATATAAAGCTACCAAGCGTGATCATAGCAGTAAAAAGTAGGGATGTCAACGGATATCCGGATATCCGGTTATTCGGTCACGGGTCCGAATATTCGGATCTAATTTAAGTATTCGAATATTCGGTAGTACTATACAGATTACTGAAATATTTATTTTCATGTTCATAGCATTACAATTTTTCGCCACGTAGACAGCGTGTCAAAACGTAATACACAGTCGCCATGGCGATGACACCTACCCGACAGGTGTGCGAAACATACTTGACATCTTAGCTAGTCCTGTTTGATCAAACAATGCAATTATTGTCAATTAATAATTATGCAGAATTTAAAACACGTGTTTACAAATCGTCGGCAAATATTGCAGCTTTAAAGAAAAGACGCAAGAAAGTGCGAAAGTGATAATTAGTACACGTGCATTATATGCTCTTTTATTGATGCCGGCTGCAACAAACATTTGTCGATAAATATCGGCGCTGCACTTGATAATGTGTTTGTATAATTAAAGAAACAAATCCGTCTTTTCATACTGAGTTTGCAATTATAATTATAAAGCCTATTTTTGAAAGAATATATTTTGGACCCGGACTTATATAAATAATTACATATATCTGACAGAAGGGATTCGAATCCTTCCAATTTGCATAATAAAACTAAACCGAAAGTAGAAAAATCTTGTCAGAGTTACCTTTCTTCCATTTCAAAATGGCGACCGCTAATTTACTGCAAGTACGACGGGTCCTAGAAAAACGTCATAAGCCCTTATATAAATACGTTTAGGTCATCAGAAAAAAGAGGTTATGTGCGGGAACGAATATCCGGATATTCGTTCGGATGGTTGACCGAATATTCGGATACCAGTTTTGGTATTCGTTGACATCCCTAGTAAAAAGAAAAACATTTTAAGCTGTATGTACAATATATTTGGTTTACAGGCAAGAAAGATAGCATACAACACATACAAACCTGTATTTTGTAGAGATGGTACCTAAAAAATTCAAATTCATCTTTATAGGTTTTTTTCAGAGTGAAATGGTAGCTAAGTGCACCAATTTTCTAAATATATTTATGGTTTTCCTCTTCTTCATGTCAAAAATAGAAATATTTGTTATCTAAAAAATGACTTTCTCAAAATATCTGAAGCAAAATGGACAACTCTTGTATTGACCGTTTTTCAAAGATTTTAGGACTTCCCCAGTTATAGTCTATATCGAAAGCTCCCACAGCTAAATAAATTCAATAGAGTATAAGGTAAGTTTACTCTACTTTCAACATTTTGAAAGAGCCTATACTGAACTGCCTTTTGTCTTTAAATAAAGTCAAAGTCCAAGACTAGCCAAGAGTCTAAGACGCTTGAAAAAAATCTGAGTGAAAGAGAATGACATGCTCTTTATTATAAGCTTACCAAAACCATACCAAACATGTACCTTAAAGAAGTTATTAAAGATTTTATGTTGTAAACAAACCTCTACACCATTTTACAATCAATATTTTCCACTCATGAATGCACTCAATTCATGAGATAATTGTTGATATATTTGTAAATGAGAGGCCCCAACAAAAACCTTTTTTCAAGTTGTGAAAACAGTATAAGTTTTGAATTAATGTTGATATCTGAAATTATCCGATTACTTTGCTTTTAACAATAAATAAAACACCTTCTAGTTTGTTTAGGGTAGTTGACTGGTAACGAAAGTCATCAAATAGAGTAATCTCCATATGCTTTTTCAGGATTTATTCGTTTTTCAACGAAAGCAAATGATCGTGCTAGTTCTCTCCAGAGAATGTTTAAATTCAGAATTGCATAAAATACATTACATAGAGTCATTACCTGTCAGCTACCTTAACATGTAGTAATTACAACCACTACATTTAAACATTGTAATTATATTTGACGACAATGTATTTTTGTGTTACCAATTTAACTTTATTTCTTATTTCTTATTGTTGGATATATACATTTTACATTTTTATATATAAATGTTGTGTAAACCAATGTATCACCATTGAGAACAATAAATAAACAACTTCGGCTAAAAGATCAAAACTTAATAACGTTTCTTAATGTCGTTAATTTTCTTCAAAGGAATGTATGCATTATTCTATATAATCTTCATGCATAACTAAACTTTCTATCAGGGCCTCACTACAACTTACAAAATAACTGTCAGTGTAAGTCATGAGAAAAGCGTGCATATTGTATATTGAATACAAAAGGGATTTAAACAAATGTAGGTCATATTTTGTCTGCCCGATAAATTGTTTGAAAAAGGACCTATCTGACCTATCTCACTTTTGATCAATGTTTAATGTTGGCTTCAGTTTATTGATCAATTTAGAGTTGTCCCCCTTTGATTTATTTGGGTAGGTACAATCTCTATATTTTGAATCGATTTTTACCAGACAGAAGCAATTGATAGCATGTCTGACCTCAATTAATCCTGTTACAGTTTGGATCAGACGATGCATTTAATATTATAGACAGAGTGAGGTAAGATTTTGACATGTTGTCATTTGACGTTTCTCAAGTTAAAGATTATGCGTTTTCTAGCAGAGCTATGAACGTACATTCATTTGCAAATCAGAATTTTGTCTGGAAAAAAGAAATTATTTCATTAATCATATACACTGTAATTATTACATCTTTTGATAAATATATGTACTTTTATGATATCATCAATATTATAGACTACAAAATGCAGCATTTTTGCTCGACGCTAATATACCAAGACGTATTTCAATCTACAGTTTGCTACAGGAGAAATTTTCAATAAAATCTCGAAAAGTGCTCTCTTTTTTATCATTAAAAAAATAAATATGTTAAATATTGTAGATCAGGGAACACTTAGTTGATATGTCGAAATCATATTTTCTTTGGACAATTAATAAGCAAATGCTAGTCCCAAAGGTAATTTAATGTGACGTCAACCAGCTCAGTGTACATGTTGTCCCTTTTTCTGTTTTGCATTTGCAAAATCGTTACTTGCAAAGTACCTATTTCTCAAGCTTCCTTCTTTCAAATTGGTTGAATATAATCGTGAAATGTAAACAAATCGCCAATAATGTCAAATTGTAAATGTGATATCATTTAAATGTTTGGTAGGCATATTGTGTTGGTCATCGCTTGAAATTCAGTGTTGAACTGAGGCATGAGATAACATTTTGTGTCTTGAATCAAAATCATTAGCATGACAGACTATATTTATCTAAAACACAATTTGATAATGAGTTCGGCCTATACTGACCAAATGTGAAGCTAACGGCAGTACTGATTGTCTCTCTGAAATATCGACTTTCCTCCTCACGGAAAAGTCGTGAAAGCTAAGAAATAGACTTGCAGTGACTATTTATTCTCTGTTATTAAAACGGACTGTTTGTTTTAAGTGATGTTGAAATATTCGACAATAAATTACGGTAACTTTTACAGCAATCGCATTATAAACTTCATTTGCAAAGGAACGCAAAACGTAGAGTAAAGGAAAAATATACAAGCTATTGTCACACAGTGTTATGTACTGTGGTCTTATCTATTAAATGAAATAACCTTACCATAAAGGGCTAGTTTTATTATACAGTTAAGTCCCGAATTGAGTAAGAATGTTCATTTTAAAAGTAGTGATAAGTTATGATAAAACATAAGTTCTGAAAGATCAATAAACAATTTAGTGTAAGATATGTGCATTCTGAACAAAACTTTTATGCTCTGGAATTTCAGATTGGGAATTTGGACTTAAACTGACATGTTTATGTCATGACGTAAATACAACATTTCTTTAATATCCACAGTATTTTTACTGTCATTCAGTTTAGTAGAATTTCGTAACTTTTTCTTGTAATTTCTTAAAATTTCTACCAGACAAAAGAGACATTTTCACACATTTGATCTATCTCCTTATTAGATATTCAAGATCGTATCTTGTTTGAACAAATATTTGTGCTTCGGGATGCAATATCGTCATTTCAAATCCTGCAATCATGTGTAGATAAAATAGAAGTAGATGATTAAAGATGTAAGGAGATCACCGTTAATCGTGATTGTAACGCAGAAGTCAGAACATGTCTTTGCTAGAGTTTACAATTTTCTTCGTAGGAAGGTAAGATGTAAAGCAATACTTTTACTAGTTTCTGTGACAAATAATTTAAAAAAGCTGATAAGCATCACGTGGTATAACAGTAAATTTATTTATAGTTAGGGTGAAAACTATTGCTCTGTTTGAAATGCAATATTTTATATACTTGTAGTAGGATGTGGGTGGTTGTCGCACGTTATAGTACTTAGTAATACATATATTCATCTTTTGATGATAAATATATAATGGTCAGACAATACCGCTATTTTGACCGTTTTCATTTTTCTTACGATTCACGTCTTTATAAATACAAAAATAAATATTTTATATATTCAAAACAAAAAACCTTTCTCAAAATATGTTTGAGAGGTGTTGAACATTTCATTACCTCTCATGAACAGACCCTGCAACATTTTCGTTTTTGTTTTTGTTGTGTTGAGCGACCTGTGGAGTTTCCACTTTTTCTATTTCATTCAAATCGAGTCTGATTTTATGCTTCTTGGTTGCATTCTTTGCTTCCAAAGGATCTTATTACAGATATTATTAAATATTTAAAGAAAATTCTCACACCTGTAATGACATCTGGCAAGTTCCGTACGATTCGGTATTTTCCCTATGCAATTTCGACATTTCCTTCTTTTTTTGCCGCATTAACTATATTAGCAATCGGAAAATGTCGAAAAAGCATTAAAGGAAATCGGAATCAAATTTGAATTGCCGAGTGTTTTTACGGGTCCATTTTCGGAAAAGAAAACATGAAAACCTACAAATTTGGTCAGTAAACACGTGTAATATTATCACTCATTTAAATGTATTTTATATATTGAGTAAGCCTTTGTTAGGAATATACCATGTCTGAACATATTCCTTAAACTAAAAAGAAAATAGTTTATACAGTTATATACCTGGCGTAATAAAGGAAAATGTAGACTATTTTGCTAAAGAACATGGTTATGCTGATTATGTCAATAATGATAAAAGGTTATTTTACTCGTGGTGGGAGTAATGATAATAGAATTATGACTAATAGCATCTGTTACGAGAAAGACAACTTCTTTACTGTAGATTCTAACCACATTTTAATCTTTAACCTAAATGTATTATAATCTATTGTGTTTTTACTTATTTTATCTTTCTTGCACTACGGCAATTACCTTATACTGCAAGATACTTCATTACATCATTGGAGATACACTTAACTGTCTTAAAGGAATAAGTCATAAGAATATATAGGACATATCCATGATATAATGAAATTTTCTTCGATATTCAATGTTTGTATCATTGACATAACTCAAGGTATTCCGCAAACCAACGTAAGGAACAATGCATTGGTTGTTGGGATGACATTTCCCCAATAGTTGTTTTAATGACATTTGTTTTTAGTAATATTTGATTCTTTTAATTTAATACATTTTTCTTCCCCTTCGTACGAATCTGCTGTGAACATTGTGATTAACGTAGTGTTGGAAACTCTACAATAAACTACCATTTCATTATATCAAAAGAAGGAGACACGCAGTCGCAACCTCTCTCTAGAGACACCCAACATCTGAATGTCACGTCCTTTCTTTATGTTCAAACAAACAAAAATGAAATGGAGACGATTGTATTAATTGACGATGTATGATTGAACAATCGGCTGAACATTTCCATGAGGAAATAACATGGTCTGTACGTGGCAAGCAGAATAATATTATATTTTTTCCATGAAAGGACGTTTGCCGAATCAGTGTGTATAAATATCCCGCGTCAAAATGCTGTATTGATATACGGACTACACCAAAATGGGATAGGCATTTTACTAAATAACTGTTAGTCCTGATATATGAAGCTTTAGCATATAAAATCCAAATCATATGGTTTGTTTGCATAAGTTTTATAGGAGTTCTTGTTTTTATGTAAAATGTTGAGACGTCTAAGGCTTAATCTAATCTCGAAAAGCAAGGGTTTAAATAAATATGTGCTTTCTTTTCCTGTTCCCATAATATTCCAAAATATCACAAACCAACTAGAGATAAATCATCGTTCTGTAAGTCTTGGCAAATGCAAATCATTCTGTCAGTATATTGACATCTAAAGGCTTCCAGTAGAACAATAATGTGTTAACAACTAATGTCTTGGCACGCAACTGAATTATGACGTGTGTCATAACGTCCATGTCTAAATGTGTTGACAGTTTGAACAAAGATATCCTCCGATATGCTTAGTACTCTGAAATGAGAGGTGGCGAGTTCGATCCCAACGGAGAGGTGGCGAGTTCGATCCCATCCCGACAGATGGAAATATTATTGTTATTATTATTAATCAATTCAGTTAATCAAACTAAACCATACACATTTATCTGACAGACAACAATTACATTTCAGTCATGTTCCATAAAGAATTCTGACAATTATAATGTTATCCTGATGCCTAGCTCAAGCAGTTACAGGACTAACTAAGATGTATTTATAACAGGACGAACAACTACAGAGAAACTTCTACCAGATTTCGTCTTTCTCTGATAATTTGTTTAAAGCAATTTCAGATAGTGTTTCATCAATAGTTTGTAGCGGCTAAGCTGTTTCAGACATACCATGTGCTAGTCTAAGTGTAGATATATGACACAGGGTTCTTGCGTTATAAAACTGATTTTGGGGACTAGCCTCAAAAGTTGTCACTTTGAAAAGTATTACCAAAAACAGCAAAAACTCTTGGTTATAAAAGCAGTAAGAAATACTGTCAAAATGATTTTCTTTCAATAGACAGTGAAATTTGTCATGATTTTTTAAAAATGTGTAGTCATTTTAATAATATTTTTCTTGTATTGCCTCAGTTTTAGTTAAAAAAAAATACCGAATGTCGAATCTGAATTTTTGTCAAGATTCTATAAATAAAAGAACCCTGATAACAGGGAACTTCACTTGAAACATGTTTCAGAAGATTTTGTTCTTAAGGTGTTGCGTTCTTTGAATGCAAGTAAAAGTATAGGATTAGATGGCATGCCTGCTAGGTTTTTAAGAGATGGCGCTGATGTGTTGAAATTTCCAATCACTTTTATTGTAAACATGTCTATCTCTGAAGAAGTTGTTCCTTCTGATTTTAAACAAGCTAGAGTCAATCCTTTACACAAGAAAGGCAGAACATTGGACATAAATAATTATAGACCAGTCAGCATATTAAGTATTGTCTCAAAAGTTTTAGAAAGAGCTGTCTACACTCAATTGTACGAGTGTGTGAGTGTTGGTATGTATTAGTCTTGGTAGGTATTAGTCCACGTACTGTGAGTTGCGATGTTTAGAGGCGGTGTTTTAGGAACACCCTTTTGTACAGTTTAAACACTTGCACGCGAAATAAGAGATCACTTAAATATACTGCTATTAAAACCAATAAAACTGCATAAAAACACTTAAGACAACTTGCAAATATTTTAATTAGCAAGCTAAGTATATTTCATTTAACTAATATAAAGTGATTGAGGGTGCGTTGCTGAAGAAAAATCTTATAAAAAATGGCATAAATAAATAAGAATATTGGAATTGTCCTGAATTAATCTGCTGTTACCAACGCTCTTTATTGGCTTCCTCTACAGACAGAAGTTATTGAAATCTTAGCAGAGTGCAACAACTGACTGTGCCGCGGCGAAATATCTTTATTTTCTTTTATCTGTTAGATGTTCATAAGCTTTTGTTGGTAATAACAGGTTTTCATATTGGAACGTAAAAACTAGGGTGACTTAAAACTGTGAGACATGATTGTAATAAATTTAATCGTCTTTCATTTATTATGTTAAGAAAATGTCTTCGACCAGTACAGAAGTCATAGTCGAAATAAATTTCATTGGTATTAAATGTAATTATAATGCTGCAGAGAAACATTAGTAAATTGACGTAAAAGCGGACTATCATAAAAGCGACGTGACCTTTACAAAAGTTGTAATGCAGAAGTCAGAAACGCTGCTCGTAAGCGTCTATAAATTTCTGAGCAGAAAGGTAAGATTTTGTTAAATTTTGATTCACTTTTTTCCATTTTAAATACTTGAATTTACTACAATTCAATTCGCCTGATTTTTCTGGAATGTTTCATTTAAATACTTGACGGACAAAATTAGGTGTACACCATCTTAAAGACATCGGAAAGTTTAGTTATAAACAATATTTTAATGTTTTTAATGAATTTAGTACCTTAATTCAGTTCATTCTGGAAACACTTTATTTGTGGAGTACATGATAGACAGGTGAACCAAAAGTGCAAACTTCAAGTAGGCACTCTTTATTTTAAATATATTGAGTAGTTAAATGATTCAAAATTTAATCAAAATACTAAACAATTTGGAAAATAAAGGATATTACATGAGTATCTTTTCATATTGATTTTATTAAACGAGTTGAATAAAAATAATAAAGCAAGCATAATAGAGCATTTTATCAACTTCATTCAACGAGTTTAATAAATTCAGTATGGAAAGACACACATTTAATGTTCATTTTTATCACATGTAATCTGAAACATCAAATTTTCTTATTTTCTACTTATAATAGACCAAGTAAATTCGTCCAACGTCTCCTATACTTAAATTGACGTCAACGTCAAATCTTTATTACATTAGTGTATTACCAAATTTATGTAATGACATTATTTCACTCCCACAGCGTCAAACATGGGATACAAATAATTAAAGGAACATTTTTCTGATAAAGATATATCTAAGTACAACAATGATCCTGCGTGAAATATTTTGAAAACATGGAGAAAACTTCGCTAAAAAGTTTAGGTTTAGGTGACTACACACTTTTTATCTCCTGCAAATTATGCACGTTTTCCTCTGGGCATGGAAAACGCACGCATAATAAGTACTGACCGATATGAGCAAATCTTTAATTGTACAGTGATCAACGATGTGAAAGATAAAATCGATTTGTTTAAAAAAGTTAAAACTCACAGAATTTCTTCACAAGGTGAAATATTTTGACAAAGCAACTGATGGAAAGATAACAATCTCTGCTGATCATATATGCGTCGAAGCATAGGATATATCAGAAATACGAGAAAATCAAAGAGAACAATAAGAGGACTGTTACATGACTGTTTTCTTGTATTGCATGATAAAGAGATAGATTACTTTTCTATTGCATTGAAATGGATGAGATTAGGATTCACACAATATTTCCATTCAATACACAAAGCCCGTCCGCTTACCTTATTAGGGAGAGCGCAGATCTGCGGATCGCTGGGTCGTGAGTTCGATCCGGGAGAAGTGTATGTTCTCAATGACTACTTGATAAAAGACTGTGTATGAAATAATTTTTCCTCAACTACTGGTTCAAGTGGGGCAGTTGGCAATTACTAGCGGTGAACAGGTTTGCACTGGTAGAGAATTCAGGAACACTAGTTAGGTTAGCTGCCAGCCGTTACTGTTGAAAAACGGCGCTAAACCCAAAATAAACAAACAAATTTCGCTCAATACACAGGTTATTTCCCTTGAGTAAAGTTTAACGTAAGTCTATATACATAATTATGTCCTTCCTGTAGTAAAAATACTTATTTTATGGATTTTCGTATTTCAAAAGGAAAATCGAATGCAAAATTCAGTTATTTTCATTCAAGCTGTAATCATTCCTAGACAAAATAAATGTTTATAGATAGCTTATAATGCCATCTGACAAAACTAATCAAAATTGTTCTTTGTTGTGGTGAGGTGTACGAAACATATGTATTAACTTCTAACAGTAAAATTACTCCAAAGTTAACATAATTCTATGAAAATATCTATTACATAATGTATCCAAACCATGCATACATTCTATTTTAAGTGCAATATTAGAAAAATACCCTATAGATGTTCAAAAGAACCCCTTAAACGAATATACCACTATAAAATTGTTTCTAACATGTTCAAGTATTTATTTTTCTGAAAAATAATAAAGAATTGTTCATACATTTTACATAATATCATTCAAAGAAAAAATATTGGACAAAACAGTACTAAATTTTTTAGAAGATTGTTCTTTAAGGACTTGAACCCACGAACGGGAAATGATTGTTGGAACTGCTAATTCGGAGTCTTAACCACTACACTACGGAAGCTAGCCTTAATAGTTACATTGTACATATTGCTTATAGTAGTTGAAGAGATTTTTATTTACTTAAATCAATTAAATTATTTACAATTTTGTTAACGATAAAACAATCTTGTTTTTCATCTTAAGATATACCATGTCCATTTATTAGAAATAGAACTATTAGAAAAATGATGCACCAACAAATGCATTGGAATTTCCTTGCCATTATTGAAGCTGCTATTGTCACAAAAAGAGAAACACTTCTGAGTTTAATCGTTACAACAAATAAAATAATTATCGCTTTGTTTCTTTCAAATTTTTTAGCATTATATAATCGTGTTGTTCTGATACTTGTCATTAATTACAAATGTTTAATGTATGTACTTAAGGAATTGTTGCGTTGGTGATCGATATCCTTTTTATTTGCTTCTAAACAATTTCGTGAATTTCAATGTAAAACTGTAACACCCGAGTAGCAGACTATGACTTGCACATGTTGAAATAATACGCCTATAAGGCTTAAGTCAAGCTAATTTAGGCTTATCTTGCTTTCACTATCTTTCATTCCATACTCAAAAATAAATGGTAAGTTAAGCGTATATGTGTTCGCTAGGTTGAAGATTCATAACTGTTCCATTAAAACGGTCAGTCTCATATTTGGAGAAAAGAAATTCCAAATAAATGAAAGAAAATGTTGTTTTACATGCAAATTTAACAAGATATAAAACATGTATAGCACTCCAACTCCTGATCTATACGTTGATTTCCAGAAAAGTACAGAACTGCTTTAAAGAGCCATACTGTTATCCATCGCCTTTTACATAAAGACCTGTTACATATTTACATTTGCAGTGAAAAAGGAAATACCTTCTTTGAACGAACAATTATATATTCATAACATTGAAAAACAGATTGTTAATTATAAGTTTGAAAAAAAGAAAAAAAAAAGAAAACGATTCTAAGTGAACCGACAAAGATGAATAATTTAAGTATACAAGGATTCTTACATAAGTTAATGTTATTCGCTTGTGTTTTATTTTTACTTATATCACATATAATTTCGTTAGGTAACTTTATATGATAACGCTTGTCGTCATGGAATCCGACTTTTGTAATTTATATTGCTGTTTATATACACAGAGTTGTGTAAAAGTTTCAAATAAAAAATAGTCAGTTGGTTTCCACACAAGGACACCACAACGTATCAATCTCTGTCACCTTAAAAACATTTTATGGTATTTGCAAAAATCTGTTCTAGAACTCCATTAATGAAGTCAAGCTAACAAGAGACTTAACCAGCAATAAATCAAGGCATCTAGATGATATCTATTAACGCTTCGTATCCGCTGGACGCTTATTGTGTTACACGTATTAAAATAAAGATAAAGCCAGAATGGCTTGAGCAATCACTTATCAGCTGATGATGAAAAATGAACAATTTGCCTCTGCTAGAATATAGCCATGTTAATACAAGGATTGAAATGAGCCTCATAATTATTTACTGAATAGAAAATGCGCTAGATTTGTTTCGTTGAATTTTAAATTGTGAATGTTTTATACATTTAAAAAGTTGTAGCAAATAATATATTCGAATTTCATTTTAATTTTTTGTCGTCTGTTGCAAATTAAGTTCCTTGACGGATAAAATGACTTGGCCTAGTAGATCCTGCAATATTAAATTTATTGCTGTCAAAACAGTGCCTGTATTGTATAGAATTAGGAAAGCATGGGTCTGTTTTAATTTTGGTATTTATAATACTAAATTGCGTGTGAATGATCTAAGAAGATTAAACCCTATGTCTTATTTATGTGCTTTCAGGACACAAAAGCCGAGGATCATTCCGGAGGTTCAGAATCCCCATCAACACTAGACCCAGTGCAGAATATTAGTGCATCATATAAGAGACAACAACCAGAGTTTATCATACTTCACTATAGGTGAATGAAATACTACAACTGAATTCAGTTGAACCTGTGTTAGCGGCCACTTGCATTAAGCAGCCACTGGCATAAAGCAGTTACTGACACAAAGCAGCCAAACAGCACAGTTTCCAAAATTATATTTTGTTCTCGTTTTCACATGTCTTAAGGTAGTAGACCGGTAATAATACTCGGCGATTTCAATGTGACTACGTATTCTTGTAAGGTAATTCGGTATTCTTCAGACATATCAAAGCACAATTCAATGTCCATAGAAAAACGGAGAGTGCGACATCGTATATGGATAATACTTAATTTGCCGATTGCCATTGCGGGCCCATTACCTTAAGCAGACATCTTCAACCTTAAGCAGACAGACTGTGTCGCTTCGTTGGATGCTGCTTCATACCTTTTCACAGGAATTACCTTATTGTATATGTAATTACGCAGTCATTCAGCGCATGTTCTTTTTTATAGGCAGTGAAAGCCTTCAGTTAGTACATGTGAAATTCAGTTGTTCTCGAAAAAAAATGTTGTTTCATGATATTGCATATTCAATATGGATAAATAATAGACAGATTTTATTAATATCTTGTTATTGCTCACAATATAAATGTATCTGTCTGTATTGTAAGTTTGTGGAGAGATGTTTGGTCACCTCAATCAAAATTGTGGAGAGATGTTTGGTCACCTCAATCAAAAATTGTTCGCAGTTGTTTCGTGAGGTTACGTTCTATGCCTTGATATAACTAATCTTGCTTTCGGATTATACGCATTAATGATATTCCCCTTTATTGCGCAAATTATTTACCAGTCTTTCTAGACAGTTATTCTTTTTTTCAGCCCATTCAAGGCAGTATGGGACTGGGTAGTTCTAATTCTTGTACTGTACACCGCAGTCTTCACACCCTACCAGACAGCCTTCCTACTAAACGAGGAAGACGCCACCATGAAACGAAACCGAGACGCTGTAACCCGGACTGAAAGTCCAGAATCCTCCACAGCCAGCCCCCTTGTGATTATAGACTTGATAGTTGACCTGATGTTCATTGCGGACATTCTAATCAATTTTCGGACGACGTATCTCCACAACGGAGAAGTGGTAACCAATCAAAAGAAAATTGCAATTAATTACGTGAAAGGGTGGTTTGTCATTGACACAATAGCCGCTGTGCCCTTTGATCTTCTTCTCTTCGGATCCGGAACGAGTGACGTAAGTAATTCTTAATTAGAGAGGGTGTTTATAGCTGTTAGAACTTGTAGACATGTTTTATTTGTTTTATTTACTCTTTGTAGAAGCAGGTTTAACAAATTATACTGAGCAATGATAACTGCTCTTTTCGAACAAACTATCTGGATTTGGCAGCTTCGTGAATATTAAACTTAAATCCAGATGAACAAAAGCATTTCTATTTCTGTCCACGAACGAAATGTCATCAAATTTTCGTTGTTGCCGAATCCAAAAACATACATCATTAATGAGGAAAACCCTTGCCTATAATTAATGTACACGTGTTGTGTCAAATTCTAGCATCGCTTTAATTAAGAGATCAAATGATGTTTTTCGGTGTTTATGCGAAATGAACGACAGAATAGGATCGGCAAATCCATGAATCGCTCTTTTTGATTTTTATGAAGTTCCATCGCAAAAAAACGTTCAACATGTCCAAACATCATCTATTCACGACCTCTATCACAGCATATATGCTAATAACAATGCTGTTATTCTGATTGAAGATTGATCAATATTCATGAGACAATTACTAGAAAGCTGTCCAGATTTTTCATGATATATCGTAAACAATTTTCAGAGAATAACAAGTTCATTAATCAGTCGGCTAATTTGCAAATTGACATGTAATGGATAGCCATACTCCGCTTATGTTTAAAAATGAAACAGACAAAAAGAATATTTCTTTTATAAAGTTAAACCTACGGAAATGTGCGATTCTCTGAAGTTGAGAAAGTTTATACTTTCAGCTCCCCTAAGTTACAAAAGGAACGGGAGACCCACTGGTAATGTAAACAGCACGAGTCATGAGCAAATTTGTAAAACTATCAGTCGCACATAGTGTCAGACGATGAAATATATGGAACGCCTAAACTGCCTTGGCGTGATAATTATTTGTTCGTCATGTGCCATTTCCAATAGATTCGGTACAAATCATATTTTGTTATGTAGATAGAGCAGTTTGTTGTGTACATTTATTAGTTTGTCCGGTACATATCTTAGTTCGTGCTGTGCATTCACTAGTTTGTGCTGTCCCACCCTCTGTTCCTACGGCCCTGGCTTTTATTGTTTTATTGTACTTAAGGACTGAAACGATGTCTGTAAATGAACATTCTTTCTTTATAAAACACAGAACATATTTTGTTGGCGGCATTATTTAACATTTATTGTCATGTAGCCTATAACAGGCATATTTTTAGAGAAACAAGACTGTGATTAGCTAGACATGCATAAGGTGTGTTCTATTTTAAACCTACACAGTACTGTTTTTACATACAAGCATGTTAAACATATGTTTACACAGAGAAACTCTTAAGTAATTGTTATTCTTATATGCTTGTCTGTGTTAAAACACTCTTACGTTAGAATGACGTCACGTTTACGTGCGGTGAAGTCAAAGTTTTTGTTGCGACCAAGGAAGAGCGCGTCGACATTTTGTCTACTGTTTTATATTAAGGGCATATTAGAATCAAAATAATTTATAGCTAAATTGTCTTTTAACACTATTTATACACTCGGGTGGTAATACATCGTGCGCCCTCGTGAAATTATTACTCCCGTCATTACTGTAATAAAGAAAAGATAACGATTAAGATACAAGTATCACAAATGATTATCAGAAGAATATTATATAAGCTTTGGCTGAAAAGCCGTGAATTGTCCAGCTGAAGTTGCCTGGCGTTAGCTAGCCTGCAATCACTTTTCCGACTTTAACTAGCTTGCCATGACTTTCTCAACTTTAGCTGGCGTGCCAAGCCTTTGCATATTTAGCTAACCTGCCATGCGTTTAACAATTTTAGCTAGCATGCCATGACTTTTCCGTCTTTAGCTTACATGCCATGACATTTACGACTTTTATAAGCCTGTCATGAATTTTTCCTCTTTACTAGCTTTCCACGAATTTTCCGCCTCCAATATACATATGTATTTTAATTTAAACTAGCCTTGCTTGAACATTTCGATTTTAGCTATTCTTCTACGTACTTTCCTTCATTGAAGTTCTTCCAAGAAAAAGATCAATACTTTGATTAGAAGTATGAATTTAATGCTATTAATTATCGCCATTTTCACAATATTAAAAGTGCACATTTTTAGCTTTTGCATATTATATGCAATAATAATGATGTTATTATATGAAATATATAAAGAAATTATATTTTGTGATAATAATATGGAAGGGTTTTGCAAATCAAATGAAACATGACATGCCTATATCGTTAATAATATTACATGACCAGACAATTTTTCCAAAAAAATGGGGTATTTTCATCGTTAAGTTGATACACTCGAAATTATATATGTTTTCAACATTACGTAGTGAACGGAGCTACTGTAAGCTTTGCATATTAATATACTTTAAATAGTAATTCATTTGAAATTATATTACCGCTTATGTTAAGAAAATTTGGTAACAGTTGGTGGAACAGTGATATATATAGTAAAGTCTCTGGTTCGTTATGCGTTTTTTCCCACTTTTGCCATATACATTACATACTTTTATATTTAATAGAAAGTATCTGTATAGAATTATCCATCCTTATGCTGAGTTTCAGATGAAGCTGGATTTGTAACTCAGTCGAGTATTGTGTCCCAGACATACTGTCAGAAAAGTATCGATTTAATCTACTTGTTCTTACAGCTGGATCAAATGCAAAATGTAGTGTCCGTGCCGCTGTAGTGTCCGTGACGCAATAACATTTTGTAATATGTTTCCAGTCATTGGTCTGGTTTAATAACATACTCTTCTGAATGCTGTCTTATTTTATTCATCACTGTTTTAACCACTCTTAACTTCATGTTACACAGATGCCTTAATCCTTCGAGCATATAACAAACATCCTATTGAAAATAAACTGTAAAGGTCCATCTGAAATTAAAAGTATTGGGAAAAAGCTATAATGTTCAAATGCTAAGCTCCAAATATAAGAATTTTCACCTGAAATTTCTTTGAGAAAGGGGATTTTGCTTTCATTTTATCCCAGGAAGAAATATTGCTAGCATCACGGACACTACAAATTGGTCAATCAGAAGTATAAATGTGGTGCATCACATTTAGTCAGTAACTGAACCTCTGGCTCCCTTTATAAGATTGGAAACGCTGGCATTGCAGTATAGAATATTGCTATAAATGTTTTAGAAGTTGTTTAGGTGACCTGACAGCTAAGTTAATAAAAAACCAAGCTGAATTGTATTCAGATGTCTTACATTCAAGTCTCGTTTTTACTGGTTGTTTTCCTCAGCATATGCCATTTCTGGGCCATGATTGTTTATTATGCTTCGAGATTTATTTTGTTCTCTTTCCAGTAGGTAGTACAATTTTATATATAGCCGATGTGTATTTCACATTATAAAACTTCATTAAAAACTCAAGAACGTGTGCAAGACGACAGGCTCATCAGAATAATATCTTTAATGCACTCTACATTTGATCATTGCATACAAACATCTATTTTGTATTGTTCATGACAAAATAGCTAAATGTCGTAAAAAAGATAAATGTTATAGTATCCGTGACAGGAATTATTGTAAATCAGTTTGAAAATTAGGCATTGTCCTGTTTATGTTGTTTAAACTGTTGCACATTCACATCACAAATTTCCATAACAAAGGTAGAGTAAGGTTACATGTGACAAACAAACTGTTGATTCCGATTTGAGTTGTTGACAGAGAATTAGTTAAAACATTTTTCTTATTTTGTCCCAGATGTAATAGAAAAAATGTCATTTTATTTTAATTAGATACTTTTCTGTGACAGAATTAATGTAAGTTAATATTTTAGAAAGAAATGCCCCCAAAAATGCATTAGAATACTTGTGATGATGTGTATTGTAACCACTGTCGAGGTTACATGTAATTTCAAAACAAAACAAAAAAGATATTTAATTATTATCTGTTAAGGATTACTCTGTATTCTGAAGTAAATAATGCACACTTATTGGCATTTTAGTGCCATTTTGATACAAACATTTTAATTCAGTGTATGCTTTACTGTTTTATTTTGTTTATAAACAAATATGATAGAATATATCTTTTTTTTTGCTGAAAGCATCATCACTATGATGCACAATTAAGGGTTTCTGCTTTAATGTTACAATTATAAACATACTTTGATAGAAATAGTCAGCAAAATGCAATCATTTGTATTTAAAAAATATGTAGTGTCCGTGACAAATGATGATGTAATTTCTCTGTGACTGTATACAATATTCCTCTTGTGACTTTCTGGCGAAGCTGCATGACTGGTATCCTGTAAACGCAGAATGAATGACTTGAAAAACACTGCAGTATGACATCCTGCGAAACAGAGAATACATAAATCAGTTATTTCCTTGACTTTATTCGCTAATATTAAACCGCCACTTTCATGGTGTTCTATTGGGAATGAATAGACACCTCTGTCACTGCGAAGGATCAAAGATATTCTAAAATGACATTTCTTTGATAACGTATATGCTAATAACGTGATCTCCATTTTGATTGAAACTTTATTAATATTTATGAGAATAATGTTCTAGTTCACTTTTCTATGAAAATGACAATGAGTGTAAAAGGATGATAAAATCAGGTCTTGCATGCCCATTTTTTAACAACATCTTATATATTTCTGAGCAGAATGGCGACAGAAGTCAATAATCAGTATCATTGGATATTTCTATTTAGGATATGTCATGTTTTTTCACGTTGAATGGCAGACAGAGATTAAGTGGATAGGAATGATTTACATGGAAACGGATTCGTTGTGACTTTTAATATCATATATTATATGATTTAGAGTGGCTGCTTGACATTGAATATTAAATCATGAAATAAAGTTTAATAGTTACTTCGTATTACAGTATACGTTTGCAGCGTTAATTCACAAAATGATATTGGCGTATAAAAAAACAGACCGAAAATAAAAAAATATAGTAACAAGAAAGCGCGTCACAATCCAGTGACACTGTTTTTGGAAAGATAGCAAACGGACCCCGGGCAATAGTTTTGACCACTGACCGGCAAACCAGTCAATAATTGTAAAATGTAACATGCCGATCAGTGGTTGCGTTTGATCATCACTTTCTCGTAACGCGTTTTATTTAATAAATTTCTAATAAACTCTATATTGGACCAAATAAAGACATAATGATTTTCAAGGACATGCTAGTAAAAAGCGTCTTCGTAAACGATAACTAAGAAACATATTTGAGTTATGTCACTTCAAACACAACATTCTGTGCCAGGTTGAAACACAAAATATTAAGATTTAATATGTCAGTTTCCTCCTTAAAAATGATTAATACTTGCACATACATGTGGCAGTTTGTATGTTTATTGCTATCACCAAATCATTGTTAAATCTACAAGAACTCTCTTTCAGTTCATGCATGCATTTTTTTCAAAGACTATATATAGCTCTATGCACCAAATATTTAGTTTAACAAGAATAGCTCATGATATCATAACTTATATAGGGGAGTTTTGTAAAGTAAAAAAAAAAAGAAACGAAATTGCAATTTCATTTCGAATCAAATTTAAACGAAAATCGCATCGCAAAAGTTACAAAAATTTCCAAGCGATCCAAATGTCTTCCAAAAGGATGTTATATTTGTCATTAAGATTCACGTTTGTTTGTTGTTTTTTTAAGTACTAATATCTAAAACTAATAAGTATTTGCTTCTTTCCTGTCAGACAATGACGATAGCAGGTATATTAAAGACAGCAAGATTACTACGCTTACTTCGTGTGATAAAGCGCATTGAACAATTTGCAGAGTATGGTGCTGCCGTACTACTTTTGTTAATGGTTACGTTCTCTCTGGTAGGACACTGGCTAGCTTGTGTGTTTTATGCCATTGCGTACTGGGAGCGACCTCACTTGGAGAACGCCATAGGCAAGTAATTATCATATATAATTATTTTTTTCCGCTGGCCTATAACATCTTCGTTTTGTTTAAATGAATTAAAACATGGTTCTACTATATATTTTTTCTCAAGTATTATCTAGTTTTATGCAGATGTGCCTTTTAAAGCTTTCATGAATATTTATCAGATATATTATTATTGATTATTGCATAAATTTAAGTAAGATGTTCATATTCAAATATCAAAAGTCTAATACGCAGTAGAGTAATAATTGTCCTTTATAAACTGTAGAGTGTTTTAAATGTATCATACATTTATGTCATATTCTCAAAATCGCTCACTTTTTGGTAGTCTTCTTTCTCGAAGAATGAGAATAATACATTTAGAATTTAAGGTAGTAGGACCCGTTATTATAATCGGCCAAATTTGTATATCTTCGTATGCGATTTCGGCATTCCTTTATCAAAGATACTCCATTTACGTTAGTTTGTTTTTGGCTGTGTTTATGGCGTCACACCGACATAATTATAGGTCACATGGCACTTGCTATAGAATACACTTTTTTCTGTTTTAATTTTAATGCGTAAATGCTTTCTACAATTCATTTTCTGAGATGAAATGTAACTTGGATACCATGCCTTTTGAACTGTAGTTTATACTGTAAGGAGTCCGCTAGTAAATAAATATTTCATTATGTATAAGTTTCATATTCTGCCATTCAATAAGCATGTAAAGAGGCGAATTCTTTTTCAAAATGAGCGTTTCTATCGAAATATTGAAAGGCAAAATGTCTTTTAACCCTTAGCCTGCTGGCGGCAAGAGATTCTGCCTTTGCGACCAGTGCAGATCAAGAGGCTGATCATGGTCTGCACTATTCGCCATTCAGTCAGTATCTTTTTGGTAAGCACCCCTTTTAACAGTTAATGGTACTGTCCAAACTGAAAGATGGACAAGTTCATTATATCAATTTAGCAGGGAAAGAGCTAAACGTTAGCGCGACGTCTTCTTCCTATAAATTTATATAGTTCCAAGTGCTTTACCTCTTTACTCGTTTTATTCTAGGATGGTTAGATACTGTAGCCACAAGTATCAACGAGCCTTACGTCGCCAACGTTACAGACAGTGGACCCAGCATAAAGACGTATTACATCACAGCATTATATTTTACGTTTACGTCGCTGACGTCAATAGGATTCGGAAACGTGTCACCAAATACTAACGCCGAAAAAATATTCTCAATATTTGCTATGTTGCTTGGTTGTAAGTAGCATTCGATTTATTGTTATTGAATGGACCTAAATTAATTAATAAAACCTCGGAATGTTTCTTAGATATTGAATATGGCTACACGTTACTGAATAAAACCAGAAATGTAGATTAGATAATGAATAAACCAGGAAAGGAGATTATTTGCTGCATAAAACCGGGAAAGCATAAATCATGCTCCCCTCCAGATTATACCTATTAGCAGATACAAAACAACTTATACGTTATAAACGTAATAAGGGTACTAACGTTGTAAATATGCGTAACGTGGTAAGCTTTCTAGTTATTCAACTAGTAGTAGTAAAAGAAATATGCGGCGTGTCTGATAAGATGATCTGAAGTATGCTCCGCAGTTTTCATGATCTCAGCTGCTTAAATAATGTAAAATGTCATATTCAGATGGATAGATTATGGACATTTTGTGATTCGTGGAGTGGGAATTACAATTTTTTGGACGGAGTTTATATGTTTGTCTATATATTTTTACAGCACTGCTGAGTGCTGCAATCTTTGGTAACGTCTCTTCTATAATGATGCGAGTGTATCAGGGCACGGATGAGTACCACGAGAAAATGCAGAGTATTAAAGAGTTCATTAACTTCCATCATCTTCCAAAGAATCTTGCAAATCGATTACAAGAGTCCTTCCAACACACCTGGTCATACACTAATGGAATTGACATGAACACGGTACAGTATACAAAGACTTTTCATGAACCTATTGCGTTTAGTACCAATTCTAACTGAAGGCTGTGCCCCGTAATGACAATCGGCAATTTCCGTTGGATTACGTAAACTTCATGTGTGATTTCGGCATAACTCTGTCATGATAGGAAATTGTTTTTTAGGTTTAAGGATAATAATCGTCGGAGTATGAACATGCAAACCGTCTCATGTCATGCAGAATGTATCTTAACAGTGCAAAGTTTGATAAAAGTTGTTTTTTTTTTCTCACGATTTTGCGAAAATATGGGCAAATTAGAATCTATTTACTTTGGAACTCTTTCGACTACATCATGGTAGCACATTTCCGACCGAACTGCTGACTTAATTCCTTCACGCTGAAATCGCATCGGAATATGCATCTTCAAACGGAAAATACCAAATAACAATTTGATTATTCATCGAATCTCCGAATTTACTTAATGTTTTCAACTTTAATTTCATTTCTGTTGCATGTCTTATGAAATATCAATTGCATTAAAATCCCCAATGTTGGATTTCATAAAAATCGAGTTTTGTTTTTTCCATTGATCGAACGTATAAACGATGTGTTTTCAGATAAGTAACACAAGATGTAGTATTCGACACAAATGGTAACACTTTAAGCGGTGTTCGACATCAATAGGTAACACTATAAGCAATGTTCTACATAAATTGATAACACTTGAAGCAGTACTTGACATAAATCGGTAACACTACAACACAATATGCGACATAAATGGGGGAAACACTATAAGTGGTGTTCGACATAAATGGGTAACACTATAAGCAGTGTTCGACAGGAATATGTAACACTATAAACAGTTTTTCAATAAATTGTTAATATTAAAAACAGTATACAACAAAAATGTGCAAAGCTATAAGCAGTGTTCGACATAAGTGGGTAACACTATAAGCAGTATTCGACATAAACGGGTAACTATAAGCAGTATTCTACAAAAATTTGTAACACTATAAGCAATATTCGACATAAACGGGTAACAATATAAACTGTTATCGACATAATAAAATTATAGGGAGCACTCTGTTTATATTTTATTGCACGTTACACTTTCCAAAATGCACAAATGCTTGCCGTTTTGTCCAATGCTTTCTTTTGACCTCTTTGGATTTATTCAACCCAATATCTAACGTACATAGAGGAAATTTATCTAAGATCTTATTAATTATATGTGACAGAAAAATGGTTTAACCAAAATTGTTTATCTGCGTGTGGCTAGCAGGAAAGATACGTTTTCCTAGATAGTATCCCGAAAAAGGACAGAGCTATTATGACATCCATTCTCATGCTATTTCATTCGGCTAAATTGGTTTGTACGTTACTTAAGCAGTTTATCCTTTGATCTATTATCTGTGCTAATATTATTAAATCTTGGTTTGTCATATATTCATATTGCGGCAATCAGATATGACAAAAGTTGCGGCAATCAGATATGACAAGAACAATAAATGGATTTTATCAAATGTTGTTATATAATAGCATTGTAAAAGTTTTGATTTAATTACTCCATTAACATTCATAAACGGTAGTTATTTTTATTATCATATGGTGCTGACAAAGGTTTAAAATAGGGCCAATGTAAAACTATTCTCTCATAAAACAAATTCACATGAATAATATTGCTCGAACTTGATAATATTCGCTCGGTTTGAAGATTGATCCGCAGAAATTTTAGACCAAATACGTAATTCTAAACGAATTGACCGACGCATTAACTAATAGACCAAAAACTTAATTTCAAAATAAATTGATCTACGCATAAACTTTTAGACCAAGGATGCAATTCAAAAAGAATTGACCGATGCAGTAACTTATAGACCAAAGACCTAATTCAAAATAAATTGATATACACAGTAAATTATTAACTAAATACGTAATTCAAAACGTATTGATCTACGGAGTAACTTATAGACCAAAGACATAATTAAAAAACGAATTGATCTACACAGGAACTCATCGACCAAAGCCGTTATTCAAAACGAAAATGCAACCACTTCGAGGACTGCTACAAGTCAATGTCTTTCTGCAACATCAGTCAGGTTGTTCAGTTCCATTGTGAACAAAATGGTTCGGTTTTATGTTAATTGAAACAGGAAATGGCTTACAAAATGTATTTAACTGTGGAAGATATTTTTCTCAGCTTTAAATTTATATTTGGATAGAATAAATTTCTGAATTCCCCGCTAATTGTGAAATAGCAATTTTCTGTCATGTCCGAGGGATGCCGAAGTAGAATACTTAAATATATATACATAACCACACAGAAAGTGCCGACTGTCAGAAATGCCTCAAGTCAAGCTTAATAAAGTGTTAAAATTTGGTTGAACAATCGCATCAAATGTCTCGTGCTTTTATACTTAATTAACATATAGAATAATTCTTAGTTCGTGTTCGGCATTAGTTTCTGTAAATGTTTGTTCAGGTTTATCTTTCTTGCTTTGTCTTGTTTGTTTATGCAATGTGTCTGCTGAATAATTATGTACTAAGCCTTTCGTTATCTATGAACAAGATTTATTATATGTATTGCTCTTTTACCAGTAATTTTATCCAATTTATACATAGACTTAACAATAAAATGATTCCAATAAAATGTACTTTATTAAGCACACACGTTTGTAGTCTAATGCATGTTCATCAAATATTATTTGATCTTGGTGAAAATAGTATTGTTTCAAAATGTTTTACCATAATGTATATTGGTTCGTGGCAGGACATTTATGTATTTACTTTGTTCGGTTTAAAGCCATACCGACGCAGTTTAGGTCATATATGTGACTTGATCGTGGAGGAAGACCCCAGGTGCTCCTCAAGACATTGATGCAGGCATGGGCTAGCACATGTGTAGAACCACCGATTATCCGTTAGCCAGCTAAAGGGTTTCGTCAGATGAAGAATCGTACACCCTTAAAGAGGTCTGGAACTAGCATTGGTGAGGGGTGAGTGATGAGTGGTGAGTGGTTCGAAATCAACGACCTTAATCGCTCGGCTAAGGAGGCCCCGCCGGACAGAACATTAGGACTAGTCTCAGAAAAAAAATCTAGATTAATGACAAATATCAATTTTGAGATCTGAATACTGCGTGTTCAAATCATTTTGTATCGATCAAATAAAAGCGTTACCCTCATCTCTTTGAATGTGTTTATTGTATATTATAAGATAGTATTTTCTTCTTTGCCCAGCATATCTATATCATTCTGATGAAGATTTATGTGTTATGTGCGTGAAATTAGAATGATACAAACATGTGTTGTAGGTTTTAAAGAGTTTCCCTGAGTGCCTACAAGCGGATATATGCCTTCATTTGAACAGAAACCTGCTGAATAATTGTCCAGCCTTCCAGAAGGCATCTACAGGTATGTCAGTATTATTTTTGATAAATTGCGCTCAATTTTAATGATGGAAAGTTTCCTTAACAGTACGATTATTTATTTCAAACATTATTTAGCAAGCCATGAAGTGCCTTTATTGTTGGGTGTAACGTCACTACAACAAAGTTATAGGTCATATAAAGTTTCCTTCATTTAATTGCGGAGAAAGACTCCAGTTGTCCCCTCGAGCAGTATTTCAGGCATGGGTGGACATCTTGGTAGAACCACAGACCATCAAAAAGTCAGTTAGATGGCTTTTTCATATAAAAGAGTTCTACTCCCAAACGAGCTTTCGAACCTTTAGCGGTGAATTGCAAGTGATTTGGAGTCAGCGACCGTAGCCAAAAAATCAAAATTTGAGTAGCTGTTAATTGCATTTATTAATCTTAATGAACTTATTTACTTTGTTACATAATTATGAACCGGTTAGCTTTAATATATTTAACAATAACAAATGAAATCGAATACCACTGAAAATAAAATATTTTCTTTTTAGGATGCCTTCGTGCCTTATCTATACAGTTTAAAACAACACATGCGCCCCCTGGCGACACATTGATACATCCGGGTGATATACTGACCGCACTCTATTTTATTGCACGCGGTTCCTTGGAGATTGTGACAGAAGATAATGTAATGGCGATACTAGGTAAGTTTAAATGCTTGATTTAAATTTAAATGTTCTTTCACGTAATATTCAAATAAATTAGTCAATATGAACCAGAACGTTTGGACAAATCAAGAAATTAGATTTCATTAGAATTCCCCCTTCTTCCCTCCATCATTTTTGTCAGATATTCGACGATGCATCATCTTTCGGTGTTATGAATATATCAATTAACTGTGAAATTGACATTCAATTTTTAAAAGCTATACTTATCACACAGTAAGCCAGAAATATCTTTACAAAAATATATTCGCCATTGGCGGGGATTTAATGTATTGAAAATGTTGAATTTCAGTGTGGATATAGCAGTATAACAATACAGTTATTTTTTCATACTGTGCATGCTTTCTTGGAATGTCCTCTTTAACCATGTGAAGTTTCAGTAAAATATCTAAAATTGTCAGTCTCCCGCGCGTTGTTTACATAAGAAATACATTATATGACGCTTTACAGAAGAGTTCGAATAATCCTGTGCAGTTTTAAATTAATAATGCATTTCTTACACTGTTCAGTAGATATATCAGCGAAAAGACGGCATTTTGTGAGTCATCTTCACGGCATTTATTACTATTAGTTTAATCAAGCGGTGGAAATCAATCCGCAAGTACATTCCAGAGTTTACAGAGATAGACGAGCTCACCATAACCGTCGACTACACTATACATAAATAGTACTTTTAAAAGTTCTAAGATTCATGTCATTAAAACCCTATCATCAATCTGGTACATGTGCCTACAGTAATCTTTTGTGCTTCACTGATAAACGTCATTAGAGACAATATCAGCTGTATCTAGTACGTAATATTCTGTTTAAATGTAACGAAACTTTGTGTGAAACAGTATATTTATTACCGACAATTAAAAGTATGCATGTACTAGTTTTCATTTCTGTCCAATCCAGCTGCTTTTGTTGTTCGAAGAGCTGTAAATTTACAATTTTTGTGGTTCTTTAAGTAGGTCAAAAGCTGGCTTAGACAGCTACGCCGAAAAAAATCAAACCGTTTAACAGTTAGGTTAAACTTGCATTCAGTCATATTGTATATTGATTTGATAGATTAATTGTGGCGTACACTAAGGCGGGGTGTGGTGCTATGATAGAATAAGACAATTGGTAGAATGGACATTTGATCGAATACGACAAGTGATAGAATGGACATTTGATAGAAATAATTGGTATTAGTGTCCAATTTCGTCGAAAACCTTTCGAAAACTTGCCGAAATTACCTGTTAAACATAAAAGGCAAAGAATGAGTTATAACAAAAGTACGAAGAGAATAGACTGTCTTAAAAGTTTGATTTATTATCAATATAAATACATAAGTGAATCGAACTTGTCAAAGGAGGTTAGGTAGGGGTGGGGCCGAGGGATAGGGTGTTGGTGTCGGGGTGTAGTTTGTGAGAAGCTCTGGTTCTTCTGAAAGAATTAATGCACAACGGCGTACCTTGAATCTTACAACATACATTTTTTATTTCATTTCAGGTAAAGATGATATATTTGGCGGTGATCTCAATGACTTGGAATGCTCGGGAAAATCATTCTACTTTGTACGTGCCCTTAGTTACTGTGATATTAACAAGATAGAGTTACACGTACTGAAAGAAACTCTGCATACATACCCAGAATTTTCAAAAGAATTCATGGATAAAATACAAGTGACATTTAATCTTAAACGGGTAAGTATAAAATTGTAACTATCAAATCCATCATAGTTATGACATAATCTCAAATTCAAAATTGTTCCAAACTTTAAAGAAATGAACAGGGCTTGTTTTACATTCTGAAATAAACAAGATATCTCAGATATTTCAAACGTATCAAGTCATTCAGTCGTTTTTATCGCTATCATAGATATTTTGTTCAAAAGGCATTTTTATGCCCCCGAAGGGAGGCATATAGTTTTTGAACCGTCTGTCTGTCGGTCTGTCGGTCTGTCAGTCTGTCGGTCTGTCCGCATTTTTCGTGTCCGGTCCATATCTTTGTCATCGATGGATGGATTTTCAAATAACTTGGCATGAATGTGTACCACAGTAAGACGACGTGTCGCGCGCAAGACCCAGGTCCGTAGCTCAAAGGTCAAGGTCACACTTAGACATTAAAGGTTATTGCATTGATGGGCGTTTCCGGTCCATATCTTTGTCATCGATGGATGGATTTTCAAATAACTTGGCATGAATGTGTACCACAGTAAGACGACGTGTCGCGCGCAAGACCCAGGTCCGTACCTCAAAGGTCAAGGTCACACTTAGACATTAAGGGATAGTGCATTGATGGGTGTGTCCGGTCCATATCTTTGTCATCGATGGATGGATTTTTAAATAACTTGGCATGAATGTGTACCACAGTAAGACGACGTGTCGCGCGCAAGACCCAGGTCCGTATCTCAAAGGTCAAGGTCACACTTAGACATTAAGGGATAGTGCATTGATGGGCGTTTCCGGTCCATATCTTTGTCATCGATGGATGGATTTTCAAATAACTTGGCATGAATGTGTACCACAGTAAGACGACGTGTCATGCGCAAGACCCAGGTCCGTAGCTCAAAGGTCAAGGTCACACTTAGATGTTAAAGGTCTTTTTTCATGATAGTGCATTGATGGGCGTGTCCGGTCCATATCTTTGTCATTCATGCATGGATTTTAAAATAACTACGCATAAATGTGTGACACAGTAAGACGACGTGTCGCGCGCAAGACCCAGCTCCGTAGGTCAAAGGTCCTAAACTCGAACATCGGCCATAACTATTCATTTAAAGTGCCATCGGGGGCATGTGTCATCCTATGGAGACAGCTCTTGTTTTTAACTGTTTTGATATGTTGTACTTGACCTTTTCTAGACATAATTTTTGTCCATAATTTGACACAATAAATTCATTTACGTCTAAAAGTGAAACTACTTTTTGATTTTGCATACAACAGAGGCCGAATGCACCGCCTCGGTAGCCTAGTGATAGAGCGTCCGCTTTGAGTGCGGGAGGTCGTGGGTTCAATCCCCGGCCTCGTCATACCAAAGACGTAAAAAATGGTACTAGTAGCTCCCTCGCTTGGCGCTCAGCATTAAGAGGATAGTGCTAGGACTGGTCAGCCCGGTGTCAGTATAATGTGGCTGGGTTGGGTATCATGCCACGTGTCTACGGCATGATATTCCAGTGAGGCAACACTATAAAGTTGGGCATTGTGCTCACTGCTACATGTAGACACCGTCGTTTATATGACTGAAAAATTGTTGAAAAAGACGTTAAACCCGAACACACACACACGCGCGCGCGCACACACACACATATATTTTGAGTTTGGGGTTTTCAATCAAGTCTTTATTTTATTCTCGTAACACTGCTCATCCAAGGCTGTAAACCCGTACTTGGACGTATGTTGTTATATTGTGAATATTTTTAGACCATAGAACACATTTAATGTACACGTATAAAGTCAGAGTTTTTCTATGGCCACTGCTAGGGGCGTAATTAAATCATTTAGCAAAAAAACCAATGCCTTCCAGTTGTTTTTTGTCTAATTTATCACTGTTCAATGTTCAGATGCGTAGGAATTGAACCACAAGGGCGTTAGCCTGAGTGGTTAAATACTGAAGCATCCAAACGATGAACCGTGGTAAATTAACCTTTAGCCTGTGTCAGGATACTGATTATATGACCCAGGGAAGTGCCTACGCCTTTAGTATCTTGAACAATGGTTTGGGTCCAATCGCTAAGGTGACTATGTCTTAGACTAGCTGACAAACGATGTAGATTGTCCTTTGTTAAAACGTAGAGCTGGTGAGACCAAATATCTCAAATATAGAATTTTCCTCTGGCTACCTTGCCTAAATGATTCGTGTACCAATGATTCGTAAATGATTTCTTATTATGAGCTAGACAATTTCAGGAATCAGGCAAATCACTAAATGTTTCAAACTAACAATCTTCAATTAAAAATGATTAGCTCAAACTCCTATAGGCTGGAGACTCTATACTTGACTGGTCTTTTTGTTGAAGTTCCCGTCAGACAATGTCTTTGAATCAACAACATACGAGTCCTATCGCATAGATGCTCGGCCTCTGTCCTCTCAAACTCTATAAGATTGCCCTGACTCCTGGATGCTCAGCGCCTATATGCTATCATATGTAGCATTCAACTATCATATAGGTATTATCCCCGATGCCTTGGCTGTACTTCGCCAATAATGCTGAACCGTCTATAAGCTGGAACTCTCCTACTATCTCAGTAGATTACCAAACTCTGGGTCTCTGTCTCAGCTTCCCGATGCTCAGCCTATATATGCTATCGTATATAGCATTCAACTACCCTTAAGGTAAAACTCCTATGCGCTGGCCCTATAGCTCGAAACCTTATTGAAATTCTGCAACTCTTCTTTAGTCTATAAACTTCCAAAATCTTCTTTTTAATAATTTATCCGCCCTGACAGGGTTACTGCAATAGTCTCCCTATCAAGGTACTGGGATAAATTATTAGTTGAATCCTCGATGTGTCTTCTTCAACCGCTGGATACCGAATGAGCTCTCTGTCATCCATCTACCTATTTATACCCCAGCAGACGTGCTATTTTTAGAACTTGTTTCTGATTGGTCCAAATTTAAACATAACGTTCTACAACGAGTACTTGCTCTATCAAGTATCTGGTTCCCTTTAACCTTTGTATATGATATAATGTGCGAAGCTGGGACCCAGCTATCCACATAATGAACCCAAATCAACCATAAATGACCCAAATTCTATTATTAACAGCAATTCAACAATAATTATAGCAATGATAGCATGGAAAAGGGAGTCAAGCACTATCTGTGCTTATGTGTTACGTTATCAATACATCAAACATACAAATTATTCTGACAATAGCCCCCTTCTCAAGAAAATACTTTTAGTTTTTCAAACACTTAAGGAATAATTTGTGTACAAAACAAAATCTCCTTTTCTTTTTACTATTTCTCGATTTTTACAAATCATGTATCACTGCTATTATTAACATACATTCACTAATATACTGATTAAGTCAGTATCAAAGATCAAACATCTCTAAAAGACTCAAAATAAAGTATATGATTTCAAGAATATCATACAACGTTCATCTGACCTTTATATTTCTATTATCATGAATGATATTCATTTGTTTCTCTGATCGTAAGAGTATTTGTCATCTTTTCTGTCGACATGATAATTGTTATCGCGAAAACCTCCTTTTGCATGATAGCTCCTGTCAGACCTACGGATAAACCCTTTACCGAGATCATCTCTCATGTCATTTTGTCCCCATGACTTCTCATGCTCAGATTTATTTGGGCCATGGTCTTTATAACCCCTGTCATCTCGCCTGTTAATATTTCTATCCATACGCTTTCTGATATCACAGCGTGGTCCTCTATTTATGTACTTAATAGATGACCTCCCATGATATCGGTTGAATCCTTGATCATCAAAATTGCGAGACTCTGGTCTGTCATCAGATTGTCTCCAGTTTCTTTCTGTTCTATCATGATGCCTGTATTCTTGCAAACCATGTCTACCGTAACTGCTCTTTGATGACAGGTCAGTCTTATCTTTCTGGCATCCATCACATGACCGACAAAACCTTGTTACTTCATTTGTGATGCCTGGCCAGTGAAAACTCGTTCGTATTTTATCAAGTGTCTCTTTAGCTGATAAGTGTCCCCTGGCTATTGACTTATGAGCTAATGTCATAACACTTCTCCTGAACTGTGTTGGGACTACTATCTGTTTAACAACTCTTCCCTTCTTCTTCTCGAAGATTCTATATAATACGTTTTTCTTCACTTCATAATGAAACCTGAAACCTCTTTTTGTTTTCAGTTTCGCCTTATCTTTAGCATAAGTCCAAAGTTTCTGTAACGTCTCATCATCTTTCTGAGCAATTTTCATTTGCTCAACATTAAACGTTTGCTCTTTGACTTCGCAAACCTCAGAGGGTTCTGTAATACCTACATTTATTACGTGTTGGGTTTCCGTCATCCCAGTTGCAGCAATATCTTCGCCGGATGAAGACTGTCTTTCATCTCGGGTTTTCCAGTTTTTGTCTGGTTTATCTGAAACTCTTTTTATATTTCCGATTATCAAATCACATGTTATGGTCGACAAAACCATTGCCTCAACTTCACCTATAAAATATGGTGTATCAACCTGTATCTTTGCTACAGGAACTGTCCTTGAACGTCCATCAATCGCAACCATAAGATATTGCTTATCTAACATTTGACTCTGAGACACAAGGCCTTTCCTGACAGCCGCTAACTCACAGCCTGTGTCTCTCAACACCTGAACTTCTATATCACCTATATATCCTTTCTTCAATACCAAGTTCCTTTTACTTGTTGCTGACTGAATGGTACAGGTGCTTGCTATGACCGAAACGGATTGTCCATCTCCTAATATAAGTCGTCCATCTTCTATGTTCTCTTTTACTTTTTTGTCATATAATGGTACAGCTATGCATGAAGCTGAAACGTTTCTGTCATCAGCCTTTCTGTCTTTCTGTGCTTGACCTTCCTTTCTCCAGTTTGTGAGTGTAGACTCTTGCGTTCCATGCCTATTTCTCTGTCTTTCCTCGTAGGATCCCCTACTAGCTAAAGCTGCACCGCTTACCTTCCTCTTGGATAGGTCTCTGCATTCTCGTGCTATATGACCTTCCTTATTACATATGAAACATATTGGCTTCTTAAAAGCTGGCTTTTCTCTTTGTGTAGGCTGGGACATTGGCTGAACCTCGGTCGAAGGCTGTAGCTCCTTGCTGCATGACAAATTACTTCTATTCATCCTGTTAGATGTGATAGAGCCGCCATGAGCTTCAATATATTGTTCTGCCAACTGTGTAATCTCAGCTCTCGACTTTGCAACTCTTTCCTTTAGGAATAAAGCAAGGTCCTTGGAACAAGTTTGGATGAACTGTTCTCTGATCATAAGGTCTTTCAGCATTACAAACGTATTGTCAACTTCTGCCATTTCTGTCCATCGACTGAAATACCTGTCCAGCCTTGCCATAAACTGGAAAACAGTTTCACCACGCTCTGGCTTGCATTCTCTGAACTTCAATCTAAAACCTTCCTCTGTCAACTGATAACGTTTCAGCACTGCTTTCTTCAATGCTGGGTAGTCATTTGCATGGTCTGGAGGCATGCTTGTGTATACGTCCAGGCCCTTTCCTGTAAGTAATGAGCTGAGGCTCACAGCCCATGTTTCTTCTTTCCATCCCTGGCTTTTTGCAAAACGCTCAAATCGCTCGAGGTATGCATCCATATCATCTTTACTTTCCTCGAACTTCGGAAGCCTTGGCCGCAATGTTTTACTGCTTAAGTGCTCAGCACCTTTATCAGCTCCCAAAGCTCCGGCATCAGCCTTTATTTTAAGCATCTCCAACTCCTGTTCCTTCAAAGCTCGTTCTTCCCTCAAACGTTCAATCTCAAACAATCTTTTCTTCTCAGCCTGTTCTTCCTCATAATGGCGTAACTTCTCGGCCTGCTCAAGCTCAAACAGTCTCTTCTTCTCAGCTTCTTGAGCCTCCAACCTCCGTTGTTCATCATCATGACGCCGCCTTTCCTCATCTCGTCTGTGTCTCTCGTCTTCCCGTCTCAACATACGTTCCTCACGTTCAGTATACTCCTTCTCTTTTCTATCCACATAATCACTAAGCTCGGAACCTGAAAAGCCCATTCGTTCTCCCATCGCCACCCATCTATCGTAGTCCATCTTAAAACCTTACGTTTGAACTAATGCTGGAAGTAAAATATATATAGCTCAGGCTACCCTCAGTCACAGTGCTTTGTGGTACACCAACAGAACGTTAAAACCACTAGTCTCTGTACCTCCTTGGATATAGATCCTGGACGAGCCCCCAAATTGTCAGGATACTGATTATATGACCCAGGGAAGTGCCTACGCCTTTAGTATCTTGAACAATGGTTTGGGTCCAATCGCTAAGGTGACTATGTCTTAGACTAGCTGACAAACGATGTAGATTGTCCTTTGTTAAAACGTAGAGCTGGTGAGACCAAATATCTCAAATATAGAATTTTCCTCTGGCTACCTTGCCTAAATGATTCGTGTACCAATGATTCGTAAATGATTTCTTATTATGAGCTAGACAATTTCAGGAATCAGGCAAATCACTAAATGTTTCAAACTAACAATCTTCAATTAAAAATGATTAGCTCAAACTCCTATAGGCTGGAGACTCTATACTTGACTGGTCTTTTTGTTGAAGTTCCCGTCAGACAATGTCTTTGAATCAACAACATACGAGTCCTATCGCATAGATGCTCGGCCTCTGTCCTCTCAAACTCTATAAGATTGCCCTGACTCCTGGATGCTCAGCGCCTATATGCTATCATATGTAGCATTCAACTATCATATAGGTATTATCCCCGATGCCTTGGCTGTACTTCGCCAATAATGCTGAACCGTCTATAAGCTGGAACTCTCCTACTATCTCAGTAGATTACCAAACTCTGGGTCTCTGTCTCAGCTTCCCGATGCTCAGCCTATATATGCTATCGTATATAGCATTCAACTACCCTTAAGGTAAAACTCCTATGCGCTGGCCCTATAGCTCGAAACCTTATTGAAATTCTGCAACTCTTCTTTAGTCTATAAACTTCCAAAATCTTCTTTTTAATAATTTATCCGCCCTGACAGGGTTACTGCAATAGTCTCCCTATCAAGGTACTGGGATAAATTATTAGTTGAATCCTCGATGTGTCTTCTTCAACCGCTGGATACCGAATGAGCTCTCTGTCATCCATCTACCTATTTATACCCCAGCAGACGTGCTATTTTTAGAACTTGTTTCTGATTGGTCCAAATTTAAACATAACGTTCTACAACGAGTACTTGCTCTATCAAGTATCTGGTTCCCTTTAACCTTTGTATATGATATAATGTGCGAAGCTGGGACCCAGCTATCCACATAATGAACCCAAATCAACCATAAATGACCCAAATTCTATTATTAACAGCAATTCAACAATAATTATAGCAATGATAGCATGGAAAAGGGAGTCAAGCACTATCTGTGCTTATGTGTTACGTTATCAATACATCAAACATACAAATTATTCTGACAGCCTGCTAAATTTCTAAAATAGCTGAACAAAGTAAATAAATGATCTTCATCTTGGTTTTATTCGTAGATTTGAATTGAATTATTTCGAAAAACTCACGACAAATATCCAGATTTTGTCATTTCCAATTTGTATAATATGATTTGAAGAAGTAAAAGAAAATGAGTTTATTTCAGATTCAGAAGGCCATAGGCCACAGTGAACATATAAATATATACAAAAACACAATAGCAAGTATTCTATGTTACCTAACAGGGAACTTTGATTGAAAGAAGGAAGACGTCAAAAATGGATGACGAGACGTTAAGGTTTATACGTCAGAAGAGGCCGCATATGCAGTCAAAAGGACGAAAAATTGATACAGAGGGTTCGTTCAGTTTTACATCATTAAACTCTAAGTTACAATTGATATTAGCTCCCAATGTTTAACACCTGTGTTTCCATCTGCTTAATTTGTTTTATTGATTGACTTTCTTCTAAATGCAGAATTTGTTAAAATGAACAAATCAAATGTGATAATACAGTTGTAAACATTATAACAACAGAAATTCAAATTAAATTTCAAGTTTCAATTGATTAAGAGATTACAATTACTTCATCTAATTACGTTAAAATTTCCGACTTGATTATTAAACACATTAAGATACGTTTCATTTATTCAAGAAGTTAAATTATGTTCTCTTTTGACAGTAGTTCGACGAAGCGGGCGATCCTACTGGCGCAGAAGAATGACTAGCACGGGACCGCAGATGGGAGAAGATGAGCCGACATGTAAGGCATTCGAAATTTCTCCGGAGCAAGCGTATAGTGACATAGATACAGCGTTCAAAGACAGATCAGTGAAAAGTATAGACTTTCTGGATTATCTAATTTACATTTTAAAATATTTAAATGATACATGATATTATAGTGTTAGTTGGAAAGTTTACTTGGAAGCAAAACATATAGAATTTTGAAAAGTATCTCAAAATTTGCAGACAATTGTTTGCTTTCAATGTAAAAACATATTTTCCTCGATTCTTTATTTGGTCGGGTCCGTGTAAGGCCTACCGTTCTCACGCTAACAAAATAATTACCATAGGAACAATATCGCTTGGTAGGACCAACTGTGTATGAAAATATTTTTTGAAACATCTTCCAAGACAACCGTTCATTTTGGAAAATGACAACCGCTGTATGTAGTAATATTATAAAACGTTATGATACGTATAAAAACGTAATATTATTTAAAGAGAGTAGAACACATGCGTATATGGTTCTTTGGGTTGTCTTTATGGTTATTTAGTATTTACCGAAGTTGTTTAGTGTTTACGGTAGTGAAGCCGTAATGACACTCTGCAAATCCCGTGTGCATGCGTGTTCTCATTTGGCAACTAGACATTCTTCATGTATAAATGTAGCTCAAAACACACGTGGTTTGTCGTAAAAACCGAGGAAAAGCAATATAATTTACGGAGAATACAGATGATTTGCCGATTTTCATTACGGGTCATTTACCCTAAGATATCCTGTAAGCTGCGAGGCCGTGGTTTAGTTTGCACTAGGTTAGGTTTTATTCGCACTGTGCAAGGTCTGGTGCGCATTATGTTAGGACTGGTGCACACTGCGTTAATAGGTCTGGTTCGCACTGCGTTAGGTCTGGTGCACCCTGCGTTAGGTCTGGTGCGTCCTGCGTTAGGTCTGATGCGCACTGTGTTAGGTTTGGTGCGCACTGCGTTATGTCTAGTGCGCATTGCGTTAGGTTTGATTCGCGCTGTGTAATGTTTGGTGTGCAGCACGTTGGGTCTGGTGCGCAGTACGTTAGGTCTGGTGGGCACTGCGTTAGTACTGATGCACTCTGTGTAAGGTTTGATTCGCACTGTGCAAGGTTGTGTGCGCACTGTTTTAGGTCTGGTACACACTGCGTTACGAGTCTTGTATGCACTGTGTGTTGTGTTCGCACCCAGTTAGGTCTGGTCTGTGCAAGGTCTGGTGGGCACTGTGTTAGGTCTGGAGCGCCCTGTGCGAGGTTTTGTGCGTACTGAGTAAGGTTTGATGTGCACAGTTAACTGGTATAAACACTCCAGAAGTTGTTTTACCTCTGACTGTTCCATGATGGTGTGACATTGTGCTACTTTCATTATTTGTTTGTCTTTGTTATCTATCGCTTTTCTTTGTCCTTGTATATTGTGTAAATGTCAGTCATACACTAAAGTAGGGTTTAGTTTCCTGGATACGGCAGTTTCGAAATATTGTTTCTTTTTGATGGATTGTTGTCTTCGCTGAAATGTTGTATGATTTTCAGGTTTTAACATTTAATTATCAAATCTAAATTTTATTCAGGTACAAGTGTAAAAATGCGAAACCACAACAAACATTCCGGGCCTTCACCCGGGCACAGTCGCACAACGTCAGCCGGTACAAGTAAGTGATGTCGTCTGTTTATAGAACATGTAATCGTCGAACATTCGTGAAAAAATGTGTATATAACAGTTTCTTTCATGCATGTATAATTAAGACAAATTATTTTGATGTTCATTCTCATATTATATGATACTGGTTTACTTGTCCGTATCCAGATCCTATGTTTTGTTCGTAGCAGAAAACACCCGAGGCTGTCACAGTCAAATTATGTATAAGTATGCCCAATTTCTTCTCAAAACCGGACAACGCTAGATGAAAGAGGAATTCTGCTGATATTATAATAGAAGCGAAAAGTAAAAATTTTGAAAAGTATTGTTTTTAAAAATTAAAAAGTCAGAAAACTAATGTTGAAATTTCTCGATTAAATTTCAGCAAGTACGTCAATGCCACAGTCCGTTTCCGGCGGAAGTAACAGGTTGTCCTTAGAAACATCAGACAGTGGAGCGCCCTCTAGTAGTCGTCCGCATTCCTTGGAAGCTGGTGGTACAGCGCAACCCGGAAGAGTAAGACAACCGTCACAGCCAAACTTCGAGGAAATCGACGGCAAACTCAACCATTTAGCAAAGTACACGAAAATAACTTGCAGTTTTAAGATCTACGAGTTCCCTTTCCGTTCATGTTATTGTAGGGATTCATGTAACTTGCTGCTATTGTTCAACTGTATTAAATTTAATATATAATCTGTTAGTTGATGTTTACAGATAAAATGTGCTTTCTCATTTTTAGCATTTATTTCTCAAGTACATCTTACAAATGCATTTATATTTCATTTACTAGTGTCAGTTCTATGAACATTATGTCAGCGGATTTAACTTTTAACTGTTCCTTTTTTTCCAGTCGAATGCAAAATTTCGAAAACCAGCTCTGTGATACTGTAGACAAGATACTGCTGTTGCTTGGGCAGAAACCGACCATGCCTAGAGAGAAAGCACCGGAACCAGTTCGCCCTCCCACAACGCATTGCATAAGGCGAGGTCCTCGACTTGTCAAATCTCCAAATGATCTCGCGAGACTTCTCGATAAAATGTGACTCCACCTAAGAGTGTGCATGTTTTTCATTGACTGCTGAAAACATTTCTTTAGAAATGTGCAGCGTGCAAGTTTTAATCTTCACCATAAATGATCTATAGTCAAATCTCCAAATCATCTCGCGAAATGTTTTAAGAAATTGTAACGCTTTGAATGTGAAACCTTAGTTTATATTAGACAGTCAAAAACGTATTGCCTATCATCTCTGAGAAATTAGCAGAATAGCATAATAACTCCAGCAGAATAGCAGAAGAGCAGAATAACTCCAGCGGAATAGCATAATAACCTTTTTCATTTTACTTGAAATTAGCCTAAGACTATTTTTGCGGTAAACATGTAACCATAATTTGTTCGAAAACCATTTTTGTCAGTTGAAAGAACAACTTTTAGACCGATTTTAAACATTATACGTCTCGCATATTACCTCGCACAACTAACATTAGCCTAAGCTAGAAGAATAGCAGAATAACTCTAGCATGCAGAATAGCATAATAACTCCAGCAGAATAACAGATTAACTCCAGAAGAAAAGCAGAATAACTCCAGCAGAATAGCAGAATAGTAGAATAACTCCAGTAGAATAGCAGAATAGCACAATAACTTTTTCATTTTACCTCGCATCTGTATGACAATTAAAATTAGGCTAAGACTATTTTTGCGGTAAACATGTAACCATACTTTGTTAGAAAACCACTTTGTACATTGTACGTCTCGCATACCGGTATTACCTCGCACAATTAACATTAGCCTAATCTAGAAGAATAGCAGAATAACTCCAGCAGAATAGCAGAATAGCAGAATAATTCTAGCAGAATAAACAAGCGAAACAATTTTCGGTCTAAGCTGGGTTTCATATTGAAATTTGACAGCTAGATTTACTAGTACTTAAAAGTACTGAAAGATTAAATTCCAATTAAGACTGACCATCGATACTGAGTAGTCGCTTGGAAAGAGTCATGAATTGAAAATCTAAATTTTAACAGCATGCCAAAAATCGGGGTCCGAAATTTCGACCCAAAACTGCTACTTTTCCTGACCCTCCTGGTTGGAAAATCCGCCATATTGGGATGGTCATATTCCCGTCAGTTTCACTGCCTATATCGAAAAGATAATTGGTGCTTGGGCATCTAGGACCATCCTAGCATCAATTGCGTGTCAAAACTTGGGGTCAGAAATTTCGATCCCAAACTGCTATTTTTCCTGATCCTTCCGGTAGGAAAATTCAACCGGTTTGGGAGGGTCCTATTCCCGTAAGTTACACTGCCTATATCGAAAAGTTAATTTGTCCTTTGGCATCTAGGACCATCCTAGAATCTATTGCATGCCAAAAATCGGGGTCCGAAAGTTCGACCCAAAACTGCTATTTTTCCTTACACCCATGGAAGAAAAATTCGCCGAATTGAGAGGTTCCTATTCCCGTCGGTTTCACTGCCTATATCGAAAAGTTCATTGGTGCTTGGGCATCTAGGACTATCCTAGCATCAATTGCATGCCAAAAACCGAAATTTCGACACAACTGCTATTTTTCCTGAGCCTCATCCCCACCCACACAAAATTCTGAGATTTGGAAGGATCCTATTTCCGTCAGATTCACTGCCTATATCGAAAAGTTAATTGGTGCTTCGGCGAGTAGGACCATCCTAGCATCAATTGCCTGCTAAAAATCGGGATCCGAAGTTCGACCCAAAACGGCTATTTTTCCTTGCATCCGTGGTAGGAAAATTCGCCGATTTGGAAGGGTCCTATTCCCGTCAGTTTCAATTCCTATATCGAAAAGTTAATTGATGCTTTGGCATCTAGGACCTTCCTAGCATCAATTGCATGCCAGAAATCGGGGTCCGAAATTTCAACCCGAAACTTTTATTTTTCCTGACCCCGCCTGGTAGGAAAATTCGCCAGTTTGGGATGGTCCTATTCCCGTCAGTTTAACTGCCCATATTGAAAGGTTAATTGGCGCTTGGGCATCTAGGCCCATCCTATTATAAATTCCATGCCCTAAATCGGGGTCAGAAATTTCGGCCCCAACCTGGTATTATTCTTGCCCCCGACCCCCCGCTCGCCCCCTGATATGGTAGGGTCCCACTGCCGTCAATTTCTCTGCCTATATCGAAAAGCTAATTGGTATTTGGGCTTCTAGGACCATCGTAGCATTAATTGCATGCCAAAAATCTGGGTCAGAAATTTCGATAAAAAAACCTGCTTTTTTTCCAGACAGCCCTTGTAGGAAAATTCGCCGACTTGGAAGGGTCCTATTTCCGTCCGTTTCACTGTCTATATCGAAAAGTTAATTGGTGCTTGGATATCTAGCACCATCCGAGCATAACCTGCCTGCCAAAAATCGGGGTTCGAAATTTCGACCTGTAATTGCTATTTTTTCTGACCACCTGTTTAGGAAATTCGCCGATTTGGGAAGTTCACTTTCCCGTCAGTACATTGCCTATAACGAAATGTCAATTGGTGCTATGGCATCTAGGACCATCCTAGCATCAATTTCATGCCGAAAATCGGGGTCCGAAATTTCGGCTCAAAACTGCTATTTTCCTCAACCTCCTGGTAGGAAAATTCGCCGATTTTTGAGAGGCCTATTCCCGTCAGTTTCACTGTCTATATGGAAAAGTTAATTCGTGCTTCGGCATATAGGACCATCCTAGCCTCAATTGCGTACCATAAATCGGGGTCCGAAATTTTGACCCAAAACTGCTATTTTTCCTGAAACCCCTGGTAGGAAAATTCGCCGATTAGGAAGGGTCCTATTCCCGTCAGTTTCACTGCTATATTAAAAAGTTAATTGGTGCTTGGGTATCTAGGACCCTCCTAGCATCAACTGCATGCCAAAAATCGGAGTCCCTAATTTCAACCCAAATTTACTATTTTTCCTGAGCCCGCTTGTAAATTCGCGGAATTTGGAGGGTCCTATTCCCGTCAGTTTCACTGCCTATATCGAAAAGTTAATTGGTGCTTGGGCATCTAAGACCATCCTAGCATCAATTGCCTATAACGAAAAGTTGATTGGTATATGTGAATCTGAAATAATGATTTATTGCCGTACAGTGAATAACTTTATATTAATTTAAATAATTTGAAATTAAACCGAAATGAAATAGGTAATTAAATCTATTGATTGTGTACTTTATATGCCATGAATTCTGGTTGATTGTTTAATTTTTAACTGATAGCAGCTGAAAAAAGATGCTAGCCGGTACAAAGACGATGGAGGACAATGCAACATGACAAGTGTGGGATGATTCAACAACATACCAAGTGGATGGCGATGCAACAACATGACAAGCGGAGGATGATGAAACAGTATGACAGTTTGAGGACGATACAGCAACATTACACCTGGAGGACGATGAAACAACATGCCAAGTGGAGGACGGTGCAACAGCAAGACAAGTGGATGACGATGCAACAACATAACAAGTGAAGGATGATGCAAAATCTTGACAAGTGGAGAACGATGCGGCAACATATCAAGTGGAGGACGATGCACAGCATGAAATTGGAGGACGATGCAGCAACATGACAAGTGGAGGACGATGAAACAAAATGACAAGAGGAGGACGATGAAAAAAAAAACACTACCAAATGGAGGACGATGAAACAACATGACAAGTTGATGGTGATGCAACAACAAGACCAGTGGAGGATGAAGAAACAACATGCCAAGTAGAGGACGATGCAACAACATAACGAGTGGAGGGCGATAAAACAACAAGACAAGTGGGTGACGATACAACAACATGCCAAGTGGAGGATGATGAAACAACATGACAGACAAATTATGACATTTCTCCGATTGAAAAATTACAGACAATATTTTTTATCACAAAGGTTAAGGTTTTATGTAAACATACTGACGAAGGTATAAGAAGTGATATTGATATTTCTCTGTGGTACAAAATAACCGAACCGAATAAACAGACAGGAGAAATTTAAGATCACATTTACATAGACGTTAGTTACTATAAATCAATCAAGATTTCCAATCAGCATTTTCTCAGCGTAAGACCATTTCTTAACTTAACATTCTCCCAATGGATGTGCTATAATTGTACTGCTACATTTTTTTCGCATTTTGCTATTTTAAGTTTCAAAAATAATAAATACATGTTTGTGATTAGTGTCAAATTCTTGTATCACATATAGAGTTATGGATTAACGAAGTAGGTGCAACGTCAATTAGTTTTCTTGGATTTCTTAAAAGTAAGTTTAAACTGAATGCTTTATTATATCATAATTATATAAATAAAAGTAACTATTTGTATGTAGCAGTCTAACAATTAAGATGATTTTAACTAACATTGTAAATTGTATGTAATTTTCTTGATTCTTCAATTCGCAACAGCAGGGTTTCGTCTGAGTAGCAGACTACTAATTTCAGAGGCCTGTCTAAGACTGAAATGATGCCATTGGTTAATTTCAAGATTGAGCTCGCGACTAACCAGTCAGAATCAAGAGTTTTGAGAGTGGTGTATAAAGTTTTGTAACCCCAGGCTCTGCTTTAAACATTGCCTTTTGTTTGACTCTGTAATTTTCAAACGAAATAATTGAGTAAGACAGTATATTAGTATGGTAAATAAATAAAAGATTCAATATGTTTTTACATTTGGAAATGAAGATCATGCAAATGTTAAAAAGCGATTAAAGACCAGTACTTTTCTTTATTTTAACGATTTGCAAATACCTCTATCTTCTCAATATATTGATACTGAGGTATTTTTTTATAATACTACTTACTGTTTAAAGGTTATTTCTTAACTGTTTTGTTTGTTCACAAATAAACGTTATCTTGTTTCTGTAGTAATAGTGATTGATCTTTGAAATCATTCTGTTGTACATGTATGTTTAAGGTAGTGGATCCGTATTGCCGACAATCAGCAATCTCCGTGCGATTACGTATTTTCTGCATTTTCTAATTGTTAAAGAATTTTCTGTCACGGCCGGAATCGCATTATATATAGCTTCCGACCGCTACATGTACCTGAAGGTGAGAAGGTCATGTGTTAGGCCGGCTTCTTTAGTTAAATAACGATTAATATCGTAATTACATGTAATACTGAAACTTATTATTATTATTATTATTATCATCATTATTATGTTATCATGGTCATCAACATTTTATGACATTTTTGAATGCGGGTGATGATGATAAATTGTAAGTGAGAAATAAATAAAACATTTCTTTTCAAGTAGTTCAAATAGTATTCGACAATAGTTTTGGCAAGTGACCGGGAAGCCATTCAATATGTGTCTAAAACATGACATCATAGATAATTTTCATCCTATTTTTCAAGTCCGTTGATGTTGAACTATAAAGTGGTCAATAGCACAAACTATAAACCACCCATATATCTTTAAAGAGCCATGTAATAAATATAAATATCAAATTCAAATGTACTTTAGCAAGGAACATAATCGTAGACAAACTAATAACCGCAAGTAACGTCCAAATGTTGTATCGATAATTTGTAGAAGTCTTAACGACATGAAGAAGCCAAAAAGAAATTATTGAATTAGTTTAGATTATTAATAAGGAAAAATTTTGTACTAATGACATGTTTGCATTGCGTGGGAATCGATAACCTTGGCAAACAGTTATCATATATCATTTCAATAATTGAGTTCAGAGAAATGTGATTAAACAGAACTTGGTAAATAAGGTCAAAACACTCGACAAACTGGAGTACAGTTTTATTATTCACGAGTACGAGTGGTTTTCAGTAAAATAGTACCGATTATAGACATATTCCAAACTAGTAGGTGTGTGTTTGAAGGTGATTTGTGACATTTTTTAGTGTTCATATATTCTGTTAGGAAAAAAAGACCCATTTCACAGTGTTAGATACCGACTCGAAATGAGTATTTCTAACTATTTTATTACTTTTGATCAAATTTTGAAATTACCTCCCCTTTGTTTAAAATTTAAAAAAAATGGACTGTTTCTTTTAATAATCTCTAGTTTTACATTTGCATTTGAAAACTTTGGAGATATTTCAACCTGAAACAAAAGGTAAGTTTTAAAACAGCGTGAAACTTCATCTATGTTAAGATACTGATCTCTGAACACTTGAGACAGGCAGCTTTCAAATATTCGTGTTGCTGGATTTAAAAGATATTATTAAAAGGAAGTAATTCTTCTATTACTTTTAGCTTAATTTCGTTGTCAATTGAGGGATCATTCGCACATTATGTAGGTAAATATATACATACATACTTAAGCATTCATTCATACGGCAAATATCAGAACTATTGCAATAACTGTTTTATCATATGACATATGAAATTAATTTTCCATTTTCTCTCAACTAGAAAATTGTAATGTTGAATTTACACTGGTCAGTACCGGTGATTTATAGGAGTCATGTATAAATACATCTTATGTTTTGCAGACCGAATGATTTTATCATTGATATATAGTGCCTATAACTTTATAAATCCCGTTGTGTTATTTTATCCATAATTGACGACAAATGAAAGATTTCCCTGCATTTCGTTAAAAAAATTAACATAAATCTCGCGGTATGCTTTAAAAAATTGCAGTCATTTACACTAATTAAATATATGTTTATATTAATGGTGTTCAAAGACGAACTTTTTCTTTTTATGTGTAACTATTGAAGCTCATGTTCAGTTCAACATATTTATCTCGCGCACCAAATAATCGGACTGACAAAATGCTGTTTGTGTAATCAGTAAAATATATACTAATCAAAAGTTCTTTAAATACTCGATATAACAGGCAATACATTTAATAATACCGAAAGTTGATTTATTGAAGTTCATGGACATTATGATAAATATAGAAATATATGAAAAAAAAACAACATAACAAAATAAACAATTGCGAAGATCGTTTGACCTCTACCCATTTTTCAAATGTCACAAACATACAGATGCCTATCATTTACATGTTTAAGGTTGCAGACGTGTAGGCTAGATTTTACTTTTCCCATATAAATGGTCAAGTATTAATTCTTATGTTGTTGGGTTTTTTATCCGTTTTTTGTTCAGTTTATGAAAATTTATAGAGATATCCGCTCGTTATTATACTTTGTATTGTACATTTGTGACTTCATAAAATCGGGCTAGGTAGTAAAATGAATAAATTTATACTAGTATTCTGACGTTATTCGACATATTTGAAAATTTGACATGACATTGACATGTTGTTCTAAATGTCTGCTTACTTTCAAAGGAGTATTTTTTTTATATAAATTTTTAGGATATTTGCAAAAAGGTAAATTACGGGTTAGCTGTTATTTCAGTATATTTTTAGAAGATGTTACCTTTACTTATTGATAATTATATTTTAGCTTGCTGAATGAAACAAAAATGTTAAAGACTTTGAAAACTGTTAAGGGTAGTGGACTGTTGATACAACACAGAATGGATATTTCAGACCAAGAACTAGAAGAAAGAATACCTTTCAACAGCACGTACTCAGAACAGGTAAGTGACATGCACGTGTAGTTCATATCTTAAAGATTGCCCAGAACGTAGTTGTCTGTATTTGGCAACGAACCATGTCATCCCTTATTTAAGTGTATGGAACATTTTTGTAAAATACAGATTCATCCGTCATATCTACCTCACAGTACATCGAATCACTAAATCTTTGTAAACCTTGTTTCCGTTTATCATTGTGTTATTGGTCAAATAATTTTTGAAGTTACTGAACCACTAATGCTATTTAGATTAGTTTACAAACCAGCTGATTTGTTTACATCAAAAATATCGTGTTTTAAACACAGAACATTGTTCTTATATCCGGTTAACATGACAAGTTACTACGTGCTGCTAGACAACGTCTTATACAAATTGGGGATTATTGTGACAGAAGCTGCCAATATTTCATTTCATTATTGAACAAATCTAACGACACACCTATATACGGCGCAGACGAAATCTGTCGTCATGTCTGTGATAAATATATTGAAAAATATAGACGTTTCCGATTCCATTCTTACTTAACGGAAAGTAAAAGGCGGGGCGTATGTTCTCCGTGACTATTTGATAAACGACATTGTGTCTGAAATCATTAGTCCTCCACCTCTGATAATTCATGTGGGGAAGTTGGCAGTTACTTGCGGAGAACAGGTTTGTACTGGTACAGAACCCAGGAACACTAGTTAGGTTAACTGCCCGCCATTACATGACTGAAATACTGTTGAAAAACGGCGTTAAACCCAAAACAAACAAACAAACAAACAAAATCCACTGTAGAGGCTATATTACGATAACATTATGCGACAGCACGACAAGTTTCGATAGCACGGTAGCTCAATACGACAACACAGCGACACAATATGACAGCCCAATAACGCTACTTCCAGATGTAACAGCACGATATTACTACCGCGTTGTCGCATCGTATTATCGTGCTGTTCCGTCATGTTGTCGTGCTATCGAATTATGTTGTGGTATTGTTGCATCACCATGTCGTGCTTTCGCGGTCAACAATACGAAATTAATATCGGGTAACAGCATTGTGGTGTCGAGGCCATGTAAACGTGTTTTTCGGTTAGATATGTTCAAAGGGAAAAGAAATAGTAAAGTCATTCAAAGTAATCGGATAATTTATTACTTTTAAAATACTAGGAAATACTTATACCATTCTTGGCTTGATCGAGCATACTTTATATCCTCACATGCTCCTCATATAGTGACAGAGGCTGTCAATATTTTATGATTTTCAATGTACTTGTGATGAGTCAAATTATTAACTGGTTAGTTTGTCACTTAATTGGATATTCCTTATAAAAGACTTTACTTCTTTTGTTCTGTTTTCTTCAATTCACTTTGTATTTTGTATACCAAGGATAAACTTCGTTAAACAACGACTGTGTCTATGGTGCATTTTATTTGAACTGGCGGGACGCGACGGTCCACTACATTATTGTGCAGGGTATGTAGTACATGTAACCAATGTAGCGTTGAATTAAAACGTTGGTTACCGAAGATAAGGGAATTAAACAATTATATTGCTCTACCAGTTTTGCTCGTTTTTTGAGATGACCATTATTTGCATAAGTCAGAGATTAACTCCGCCCCGCCAGGTCAAATGAAACGCACTATTTCCTGTCTATAATATAATATTGTTTATACGTCGTGTTTACTTACATACATTAATTCTGTTACCGTATAAGATAATACGTTACGCCGTTTTCCTAGTCATCGTTCCTTGACATATATCGTCAAAGGCTGCCAGTAATTTTTGCATTTGCCGTTTCATTATTTAAGAAATAATTTATAGCAAAGGGGTGTTTTAACACTTATTTATGCACGGTAAGTGGTTATTCGTCGGGCGTAATAATTTCACGAGGGCGCAGCCCGAGTGAAATTATTTGTACGACGTTTTACCGTGTATAAATAGTGTTAAGATTCGATTTTGGTATAAATTATTTCGATGCTAATATGCCCTTAATCTAAAACAGTAGATAAAATATAGCAGCGCTCTTTCTTGGTCGCAACAAAAACATTAACGTTACCGCACGTTAACGCGTCGTCATTCTAAAGTAAGTGTGTTTTAACACAGAAAAACATATTAGAATGCATAATTTAAACTTCAAATCAATTATTTGATGTACAAAATCCTCTTCTTACTTCTTATGGATCCGCATAAAGGCTTTTATGGTATGAATACGTTCCGAGAGATAGCAGATAAACACAACAAAGATTTTCCATTCCTTTCTCCCTAAAAGTGTTTTTCTGGGAGTTACGAAATTTTGTTCAGACAAGATGTGTTGTAACCACATATAAGCAATAATTCTGCATTTTGGGAATTTACAATACAACACAGTACGCTACATGGACGATTTACTATATATATTTTATTACATGCTCGTTTCTATTCCCTGTTAAGTTACACTGGTACCGGAAACGTCAATATTTTTCCATACACTGACGCCTGAATTTCATATCGGGTGCTTGACGTAATTCACTGTGTGTTGTTGCAGTATTTTTTTTCTATTTAGTTCAGTATTGTCAATCTTATTAAGGCTATTGAACATATTTATGATATTCACATAATATTTATACGTGTAGATGCGTATGCAATAAAAAAGTTATTATCTTTTCATCGGGAAATATGCACTCGTTCTTCAGCAGAGGAACATTGAGCTCCGAAAGTCGCTCAATATTTCCGCTGAAGAACTCATGCATATTTCCCGATACAAAGCTAATAACCTATAAATGTTGACTGGGAACAAGACACGGTCAGTTTAATCCATCGTTGTATAGCGCCGGGATTTTATTTGAACAATTTAACACATCAGCTTTCTCATTTACTGGATTGCAGTTTTGGTGAAGTACAATATTACAAGGTGAACACATTTTACTAAGTCTTGTAATAAGGGACGTTTTTCTTCGTTTAGAATAATTTTCTACTGGCAAGAAATGATGTTTATTGACTGCAATTTATTTCAAAACGCGGAATTTGAAAAATATATTTATTGTTTTTGTTATGAAGTCCGGTAGTGTTTATTCAAATTAGCAAAAAACCGGTTACATGCGTTGCTTCTGCTAAAAAAAAGGTGTATCCAAGCACCCTCTAGTGTTCCACTTTGTTGATTTTTTTACGTGTACGAGATATTTGTACATACATTGATTACACATACAAGTCAAGACAGTTCGTTTTGAACATTGATCGTGACTGCGTAAAACAATAGGACAGAGAAACAAATGCCGCCGTCAGGTATGAAATTTGAAAGATCAAAAATCGGAAGTCTTTCATTTAAATTTAGATTTAGTGAGATTGTCGAACTAGATTTTACAACAACTTCGGATTCGTTTTGTTATCACATCAGTTGAACCAGACATATCACATTATACCACTAGAAAACTTTTCTAACAAATTTGGAATTACTTAGAAATGGGCTGTGAATATGTCACCCATTTGTTGTTTCTTGATTGGAAAAGTCAAACTTCAAACCAAATTTAAGATTCACGAGACTGCGGTCCTGTCTGATCTTAGAATTTTAATGCATTGATGTAGTTCGCTCTTCGAATGGAGTTTCGTTGATAGTCTAGTAAGATTGAGATCTGAGATTTTGAAATTTGCATTTTTTTCGACTTTGATATCGTGTAATAAAAAATATTTTCTAATCATAAGTGTTTTAAGAAGCTAGTAACCTTTATAACTTGACTAACACACATAGTCGTACGTGAAACTGTTAAAACACATCTTGCAGAAAGGGCTACTTTTATTTAAGCACAGGAAATTGCTGGCTTATTTTGGTGAATACTTCTGCAAATTTACATTTAAATTGTCCGTAATGAAATTCAAGCAATAGTATATTGTCAACAAGTTTTGGAACCCACAGCGGCGATAGGCAATTTGATCAAAGTCAGCGGCCACGGAGACCCCGAAAATAATTCACGAAGGGCAAGTGACCATATTATTTTTAGAAGTAGATTTGTTATATCTGCGCAACGCGGGTTACTGAATAAAAAGGCAATGGCTCCTGCAAATTTGCTTTTATTACGCTTGTAATAAAATTCCAATCATGGGATATTGTTATTCGGAATTTAATCTCAGATGTGATTATCTGTCGCTTGAGAAAATATATAATGATTGTTCAATGTCAGAAAATAACAAACATCTTTACCCATTTTTAGACTGATAATGAAAAAAATAAGTTTTCGGGAAGAAAATTTGTCTTGTATCATTTTCATGTAAATGTATTTATTATACTAGATTCCTTTGTTGTCTTGCATCGTTCATTTTACCATTATATTATTTTGTCTGAGTTTTCTTTCGTTTGTTTTCCTCCCAGATTTATTTCAGACTCGATAAAGAGGGAAACATGTCAAATATCTGACGGACATTTTTATTTACTCAGATTATTCAATATATGCACAACAATTTATTCTTTCATCTTAAGAATAAGAAATCAATTTACAAAAGACACAATAAAAAAATCTTTAAACTACAATATAAGGTACAAAATTAAAAAAGGAAGGGTGGCATTATACGTCGCTGGCCGGGAAAGCTTAAATTAAAAATTAAACATATTTAAAAAAAATCATGAAATGAAAGAAACGTTGAAAATTGGCAAAACGTTTGCTCCTAAAAACTGATTTTTTTTTGTATTTTCTATGAAAAGAATATAAAACCCAGAACATCGATCCTTTTACTTAGGTCTAAAACCTTGTGCATTTACATATCGTTAGCCTTTCGATCAATTTTAGTCCAGTTTCCGGACAATTTTAGACCAGCTTCCGGACAATTGTAACAAACGGTTATTGTTTAGTTCTGGGAATAAATGTAGGCGTACAATAAAAATTTGAAACCCAACCTCTTTAATGTACCAGATTTCAATCACCAGTAGCATCACATGTTGAACTAGATAGACCAGTAAAATGTCAGTCATCGAATTCCGTATTCTCCGTATTATCACGGGGTTTATTTAAAAACATTTTTTTTTTCAAAGCCGAAAGATGCTGAAAAAATTTGACATGAGAATTCACAATCGTTTGAAAATTTCCGATTGACTTTACGGTTACCCTACAAAAAATCTTTTATCTTTTCTCTGTACTTGTACTATAAACTACCGATAGTTGAATAATACATGACGAATGCATTTCAGTAACCATTGCGATGAACAGGTACATGTAAATTGGACGGTTTGTAATATATCAGGACGTAGGTTACAAACTTATATCAGGTATGGAAACCATAATGGCGCTCGGAACTTTCCATGTGATTATGAAGTCTTCTATTATACTTCGGTATAACTCGGCCATTAACATAGCTCGAGCAATCAGCCGAGATATTCTGAATTCGGATACGGAAAATACGTAATATAACGGAAATATCCGAATTTCATTACGGGTCCACTAGACTGGTACCCGTGTTTACTCTCTACTTGATTGTACAGCGGTAGTCTCACAACCAGTCAGGAACCAGACTACGGGTCCACTACATTGAATTAAACCAAAGAAGTATAAAATACACAAAATGGCAACAGGAGATAATATCGGGTGAGCTCGTAACAGCGCGTTATCTTATTGAAGCGTTTGCCGACTTGATCAATCGTGAACAAATCAACAGACGCTTATCAAATTATTACACTGGCGATACGACCGGCACGTAATAAACTTTTAAATTTTCAAACGACAACTGTTGATTTATCAGACTTTCAAACATAAATTCCTTCCTTCCCCGTGTAGAAAATACTAAATTATAAATAACATTTAAAAAGTCACAATTATCATTATAAACAAACGATCTGATAGAAAGGTTTTTACGACACAAATATTTATCCTTCTGCTGTCTGTTTCATACACCGGTAAAACGAGATCTCATTCAGTTGCCACGTGATGTGGGGGAGATTTGCTCTTTATGTCTTCCAAGTTGCCGATGTATATATTTTTATAGTTCTTTGATTAAAACTAAATCTCTATAAAATTAATATATTGACACCCATCAACAACTCTTTCAACAGTGTTTGAATTTAGAGCTTCATGAACATTTATCATGTTTATTTTGTTTAAAATTAAAAAAATGCATAAATCTTTCCATCCAGACTCATATTAAGATAACTGAGATGGATGCGCGCTCAGTGCTTTTTTAAACTTCAATCTGATTGACATTTCGTAACAGAGGCAATAACATTCACGAACATTCAAACATAGCATTATTATGAAATAATTAATACCAAATTCATGCACACGTTCTACATTGGAAAAGTGCAATCTGACAGATTAATTTGTTGCAATATATGATTCTCAAATTAGACAGAATTGGATTTGAGTATTTATATCGTGGACTGTCAGGTAGTTTACTGATACACGTGAGACATTTTCACACATACATGCGCGCTAGATCAAGTACATTTTTATATCACTTTTCAACTGTGACATATGCACTCAGAAACATTAAACATTCCATTTTAATTTTTAATCAGGATTGTTATCGTTCCTTAAGGAACACTTAGGGCCGGTAAGTCACACTTGACTGAGCAACTGACATCGAAAGCTGTTGTAATTACAAGCTGGCCAATCAAACACCGTGACTTTAGAAATAACCTCTGACGTTACACTTAGTATTTCCTAATTGAGGCGACTCTCTGACGCCCTCCGCGGAGTACATAGGATGATTGATTGATTCTTTTATTTCCTCCATTCTTGAAGAGCATAAAATATGTACAGACAGATCGACATATATCAGCAAACTTACATGTAAACAACAAAATAAATATTAACGTTACCTTCGAATGCATGGACAATATGTGAAAACAAACCCCATTGCGACCCTCTAAATATGCGCAACAAATTCACGCAACATGTGGAAATGGATTGACCGGGTCAAATGTGTATAGCCAGTGTATTCTTATTACCGTATTTACGCAAATGAAAGTGGCAATGTATTTACTTTGTTGTTGGATTTAACAATTTATATTAGCATAAATACATACTTGACATTTTTAGGCAGTATAAAACAATAGGGGCGCTTAAAAATAAGTAAAGTTTCTTATCGGTGACAGTCCCCACCTAGAATTGATGAAACAACGTATTTCCAGCCGAGCTCACGGCAGGCATAATTTACCCCCCAAGCATCCAGTCTAGACCGATACTGTTGGAAACAGTACCGAATTAAAGTAAATCACCAAGCACTGATCACTAGTCGGGCAACCGGGAATCGATCCGGGGCCGGTAATCGAACGCAGATTGCTGGTGTTGTAGTCCAAACTGCTAAGCCACTGGCTCCCTGATTAAACGTGAGGATACGGATGTCAATAAGGTAGAATGGTCTTGTCGTTGTGTCCGATCCTGAGGTTCCGCACACTGATGACCGATATTTTAAACAGACATTGCAACTAAAGTTTACAAGATGATCATTATATATTTATATAGATATGCCCTAGAAGGAACTTTTGCTATGCTTTAACTTGTATGTAAGCTTCATTTGCTCATAAACTGCATCGCAATCACACAAGGTAGAACTCCCACATCGAGACAACATGAAAAATGACATCACGCGACGAGACATCGTTTCTACTAATTGGGAATTATTGTGAGCGACACTGTCAAGTCGTCGTTACATTATTGGACAGATCGGACATTACGCTGCAAAATTGTAGTAAAATACCTTGTCAGTCTTTTATAGATGTCATTACTTTAATTTATCTCATTTGTCTTTTATTATTAACCTACCCTCGATCTAGCACTGGCAGCAATCTGGCAAACTAGCAGTAACTGTGCTATCCTAACGGTTTTCTGTATACCGATGTAGAAATTTTATTTTGAATACTTCTGGTATGTAAAAATGTATATTAGAAATGTTTTACAAATGTATGCTTCTTTTATAATTTTAAAACCGATGACAAAGCAGTATGATTGTGTCTGTGAATGTAAAATATTAGTAAAGAACACTGAATATATCATAATATACACCAATAATACACCAGAAGAACATTTGCGAATATGACTAATTGGCAAAGGAAGTTTTACCAATACAGATAAAGACACAGATGCAGAGACATAGCCATGTCTCGCCTTACCCTTACCTTGCTGAATTTCTATAATGAACGTGTCCGTCTTTCAATTTGGACAGTACCATTAACTGTTAAAAGGGGTGCTTACCAAAAGATACTGACTGAATGGCGAACAGTGTAGACCATGATCACTGATGTGCAGGCTGATATTGGTCTGCACTGACCGCAAAGGCAAACACACTTGCTGCCAGCAGGCTAAGAATGAATTAATTTCAACAACAGAATCTGTATAGATGTGTACATAACGGCTACATAGACAAAGCAAAACAACAGAAATTGCTGAAACGTTCTAATTGTTGCCTTAAGTTGATAAAATGTATATCTTTACAATAACATTTTAATCAATTGTTTGTACTTTCTGGTTTGTTTGGTTTGTGGGTTTTTTGTTTTGGAAATACGATAAATCATTATTATATAAATCAAGACGTCCTCACAACGTTAGTCCTACACATTTTGTCTAACAAATTGGAATTAAATGTGACATTTGCTGTCAACATTACACGCAATAGCCACTTCATTACTGCAAGCTTCAAACCAATTACGGATGGAAGGAATTGTCGTTATGTCTGAGTTTGTCTGACAATCTGCAGACAGAAATATTTGTCTCGTACATAAAATTTCGTAACGGATGTATAGTCAAACCTTTATTTGACGGAATGTGCATCAGCGTACATGTATATGTCGCGATAAGAACGGATTTGTTGTGTTATAAAGGAGATTACTAAACAAATTGGCAGACTTCAGACAATATGAAATAATGTGTTCGCAATCAGAGCATAATGCCGTTGTGAATTTAGTCATTTATGATTTTCTGTCGTCTCCAGAACGATTTGAAATATTTTAAATGTTGCTTCGTATTCATTAATTATCTTCACGAATAACATATGCCCTCGGTGCAGGGAAACAAACTTCTATATGCATTATTTTTATTGTGTAAGATTTGTTAGTTGACGTCCTTTATACGCAAAACAGACTTAATATTTTCATACCGTTCTATCATATCCCAAATCACGTTCAAAGTTTTCCTAAACAGAATCAAAAGTACAAAAACGTATTAGAATCCGGCCGTGTTTAGGGTGCTCTGTATTGATGTGAAATCAACCCAAACTTTTGTTTGTTTGTTTTTTGTTGTTTTTTTAGCACTCCAGGTATAAACAGAGTTTACCATTTTGTACTGACACAGTAACTACAGCAACAACAAAACAAGAAGTAATTCACAATGTGTAATAAGGTTGATTCTAACACGATCCGCAGCAATTGCTATATAAACATATTAAAGCGAAATCGCCTATACATGAATTTACGATAAAATATGATTGGCTGTTACATTTCATCCCCTACGATTGTGACATAAGAAATTCTACTTCTGTTCCATTACATACAAATCATTTCAGGGCCAAATGGTTGAAAACAACATTTCAAAAACACAATTATGATACAAAGTCAAACTGACTTATGTGTAGGACCGTAAAACACGTTTTGATTTTAATTAGCTCAATTATGATTCAGCGGTGACGTCATAAATGTATTTCATAAAGTATGACGTCATAATGATGTGACGTCGTATAAATGTTATGCTTGTTACTCGTAACACAGGGTCAACTTACCTAATTTGAGTATTCTGTTCATAAATAATTTGCGAGCTGTTAGATAACTAGTTTATGAATACTTCTCAAAATTCAATAAAAAAGGAACAAATATCTATACGTTCCATTGGCTATGCAACATTTTCTAACCATAGGGGTAAATTGTAACTGCATATGATCCGAATGACGTATTACGCTGGGAAAGTAGTACTGTAAAATACGAATTGTTTGCGTTGTTAGAATCGAAATAATAAACATGTTCCAATAATTTTATCTTATTCACTCGTGGTTTAATTATTACGCATCCAAACTCATGCCCATATTTTATTAACTGATAAAATATCGGAACAGATCTATTATTGCTTAATTATAGTTCTTAATAGTCATTGATAACTGATATTGTATATTGTTATGTTGTACTAAATTATACAATATATGTTACTATATGTTGTGATACATTTCGATAATGTAACCTATTGATTATTCTTTGGGCAATTTCTAGTCTGTATTCAGACCCTGTGTTTTGTTCATAGGAGATAACTCCTGAGGCTATCCAATTTTTGTATAATTATGCCCATTTTCTTCTCAAAACACTAGATAATCAGAGCCAGGAAAAATTGATCAGAATATATAAGAGAAATTATTTAAAAAATTAAAATATTTATCTAGTCGGTAGACGAACTAGTCAATTACCAATGATCGGTACTTCATTCTGTTGTCATTTCTGAAAGAAGGCAATAAACCTCTTAGAGTTCTCCAATAAATCTAAAAATCTGTCAGCCGTACCTGATTTATAGCGATTCTATGCATAAATGTTACTCTGGATGCATTCAATTTGAAAGTTAAATTTGTTGATTTCCTCTCGAAACTTTCCCATGTTGCGCACATTAGCCCAGAATTTATAGAAATATTTCAACGTTTGCAGAGAAGGAAATCGTTGGAACAAGAATGAGTAATGTAACATATGCGCGTTATGTCAAAGACACATTTTGTGTAAAATGATGTTCAAGTCATTAAAAACAAGCTGCTGCAGCTCTTTGCAAATGCATTCTGACAATTACATGCAAACACTGACTATCCTGTAATATGCACTCTCTATTTCCTGAAGATATTATCATAAGACAATGGCTATTCTTATCTAAGTGTTAATTGCATGTATAATAAATAATGGAAATATGAGATGAAAAATTGAGCGAAGTGTGTGTTTGTAAACGGTTGTCGTCAAAATGTACGTACTTATATCGCCGGCAATAAGTTTTGCCTCTGTCAATAGCGACGGATAACGTTTCTTGTATCTGCCACATAGGCTATGACTGACAATACAGGAATACATGACTGACATACCCTGTCATACCACTTTACAACTGGCAAAATCACCTTACTCTTTATCTCCATGTTTAACTCTACAACACAAAGGAAGTAAAAGCTTTCTACAACATTAACGCGAAGAAACGAAACTAACAACGCGACATAACGTAACATAGAACGAGACAGATCGAAACATTTTATGTCGTTCTTGCGCGCGCACACTTATCAACAAAGTTTTACGGAGAATGAGTATGTTGGCACTTTACTTTAATAAACAGTTTAGTATGTTACGTTTCTAGGCGACGCCACTCTTTTTGCAGATAACTTTGTTTATAATAGCACTCTACTGACGCTGCAGGAAGAAATCTCCATAAAATGGTATGTTGTTTAATTTGATTTAAAAATTCAATGTTTTTCTTCGATTTTAACGGTGTAAGAGTTAAAACATGAAGATAAAGTGTAAGGCGATTTTGCCAATTATAAGGTGGTATCATACTATGCCAGGGTATTCTGGGGTTTTTTTGTGTTTTTTTTTCTGTTTGTTTTTTTTTTTGTTTCGTTTGTGTATCGTTTACCTTGGCTATGTATTATTACAGACAAAGCAAAAATAGCCAGGACGACACTACGAAATGATGTTCATGGCCGCGCGCTCGCCAACGCGACATAATGAAACATTATAATTCGTCTTGGCACGCGCGCCAACACGCAAAAAAATGAAATCTGTCTTAAAATGTTTCGTTTTGTCGCGTTCTTTCTTTTCGATAGATTGCGGGTTTTTTTGTTTGTCACATTGGCGCGCGTAGGAAAATGACTCCCAAAACTTTCAAGGACGACACAACGAAATGTGCTACAAACGCCGAAACAAAGAAGCGAAGATATGTACCCGTAAGAACAAACTTATCGAAGCATGTTTTCTTTTTTCGCAGATGGCGATTCTTTGACAAAGAGAGACTACTTACCAAGGATAAATTACACTTTTATGTATTAAAACATTTTTTTTTAATTCCGAAAACAGAATTTAACGTTTCTAAACAATAAATTTTTGTCTTATAAAGAGTTTCCATTTTGTGAAGTTCTACAGTATGTATTTCGTGTAAAATTCCAAATGCACATAATTTGATTCCTTCTAATATAGTCTGCTCTTAATTGTGATTGATCACTCACCTTAAGATATTTTCAATAACTCTCTCCCACTGGCATCTTTTAACAGTGGCAATAAACCACTACAATAATGTAGGAACATGTCAAATGTAAATGATTCATGGAGATTTCATGCATACATAATACATTTTAAGAAGTCTATTTTGAAAGTGAAATATGTTTGTTCTGTCTCAGTATTAGCCTTCCTATGTTGCTCAAATAAGCAAAAATGTTTTGGACTGTTGTAACAGTAAAAAGACATATCTCTTTTTATTAAGGCAAAGCATGCGCATTTGCGAAGTATCTGAAGTCTAAATTCTTTATAAATATCAGGAAAGGGACAGTGAACATGATTTACATGTGATTTCTATAATAAGGTATTTCGGCATCACTGTTCTGTTTCAAATACTTTAAATTTGATAAATTTTAGTAAATTAACAAACAATACTCAAGTTGTATTTAAAGTTAAAATGATTTAATAAGTTTTTAAACGGTTTTGAACAATTTTCATTACAGATTTGCTAAATTTCATCTAACACCAAATTTTATAAAATTGCGCTTTGTCTGTGTGCGCATTTCATTTTCTCTCACGCACAGACAAATTTTGATCGAAGCTACTTTTTTATTAGAAATGTTATATGCAAAGGATGTTCCTGTAGATTTTAGTTAATATCTCATTAGCAGTCTTTAACACTGTTAAATTTCTATAATGGACAGGTCCATCATTCTATTTGGGCAATACCATTTATTTTTCCAAGGGTTGTTCACTGAAAAATTACTGACTGAATAGCGAACAGTGCAGACCGTGCAGGCTGATCCCGGTCTGTACTGGTCGCAAAGGCAGAATCACTTGCCGCCAGCAAGCTAAAGTTCAAGTACCATGCTGCATTTGTAGAACGCCTGCTAAAATTTGAAGTTAGTGTTGTTATATTTTCGAGTCCTGAATCATCATCCTGGATCATGATTTACTCAAACCTATTCTACTATCATTTTAAAGGGTATGTTGTTTTTTTCTGGTTCTATGCTTCTAATGGATCTTTGCATAGGTCGTATTAAAAAAAAATTGTTGTTAGATTATTATATCCTAAAATAGTCTCGAGATGTGTGTCCACAGAACTGCATGTCCACCCGGGCTCCCAATCTGAATAAAATCTGTTTTTCAAATGTTAAAAACCAGTCAAACAATAGTCATTAAAGATGTACTCAAACATTAAGAAGAAAATAAGAACAATTTCAATGATATTTTAAAGATTTTATGTAAGTAAAACAGAACTTGTTCGAAAACAAAATGACACAAACAGTCGAATATTTTTTGCTGTTGACTTCTTTTATCATAAAACTAATACCAACAGAACTTGAAATAGCCGAATCACTTAAAGTGTTTTATTAAGCACATCAAGTAAAAAACACACAGACTGTAAAGATTAAACATATTGTCACTACTGCGTTCCAACTTTGCAACTCTGGGTTTTCCGCTTGCCATTCCTTTTAAGAAACTGGTTCAGACTACATCTTCTTAGGCATTGAGATTTACTGCCAGTTAAAGTACACTTACTTTTTTTTTTTAATTAACGCCATTTTTCAACAATATTGCAAGAATATAAAGCGGACAGTTAACCTAACCAGTATTCCTCGATTCTGTACCAGTACAAACCTTTTCTCCACAATTAATTGCTAGCCACGAATCAGAAATGGAGGACGAATGATTTGATTTCAGACATAATGTCTTTTATCAAATTGTCTCGGAGAACAGACGACTCGTCAGGGGATCGAAACCACAACCCTGCGATCCGTAGATCTGCGCTGTCCACAGTGGCATTAAAGTATGATTATAATACAAAATCTCATTGTCCCAAAATATTCGCAATAAAAACTTTCAGATACGCCTTTAAATGCATACAGCAGGACATCCTTACATCATTAGTGGCTACATCATGCTACAAGACATCGTGTCTAGCAAATGATAATTTAATGTGACAGTTGCTGCCATTATTTCACATAATCCCCGCTTCATTATTGCACATTATAACTTCAAACCAATTAATGATGATGCAAGGAAATGTAATGTCCGATTTTGTCTGGAAATAAAAAATGATTCAAATTGCAGACTTGCTATGGAATTATCGAGTGTCTGTTGGAGTTAAAGTCCGGGTCCCTTGATTGTTCCGGAAAGATAATGATAGCGACAGAAAACAGTATTGTATTGTTATTATTATTAATATTATCATAATTATTATTGTTTTAGAATGTTAATATAAAGAAAAATCAAATGCACAATGTAAAGACTAAACATTTTTTTCTGACACAAAAGATTAACCTATTATAGAACTCAATAAGGCACGAATTATTATCTGTGACATTATAGACTTAAAGGCTTTAAAAGGGGCACGCGTGTAGTATTTAGCTGCAAACATCTCACCACTAAATACCTATTTATAAGTAGAAATGGTATACAGATAACATGATTTTGTTTTTTGAAAACTATTTGAATTTTATATCAGACAAGCGTTTCAAAATTGTATTGTAGGACTGGTTCAGAACGTCTTCGCACAGTCAAAATATCGACACTGGTAGATAAAACAAAGGATAGGATAAACAGGATAAACAGATTTTGTTACAATTGTAACATGAAAGTATCAGAAGAAGAAAATCATTTTATCAGTGTGTCCAAAGTAAAGAAATTTGAGACTGAAATATTTAAAAAGATACTTGGCCGAGTATGTTTAAATTTGAAACCTTTATGTCCAAACATAAAGTACAGTATTTTATACTCTTTGCAAAAAAAAAAAATAAAAAATAAAAAAAATAAAAATAAATAAATAAGAATTTATATGATATACAATGTATGTTATGATTTATACTTCTCTGACTTCTCTTATTTGAATGATGTTACGGCATCATTTCAAGTTCACATTTGTTTTTGTATGTAAATGATCGGTCATATACACCTTTCATGTGTTAAATGCCTAATACATTTTGTTGTTGTTGTTGCAGTTTGTTGAATGATGTTACTAGTAAAGTACTGACTGGAGTATTGTTTGTTTGTCACAAAAAGTGAATTCTTTGTATTATTGAAAGAACGAGAAATGGCCACTGATGATGTGAAAAAAAGTGTCTGCAATCGGAGGATATTGTCTCTGTTAATGTAGTCTCAAATGCAATTTTCTGTCGTCTTTAGAAAGATGTAAATGAAATGAACGTTAAATGCCGCCGAATTAGATAACCATTTATTAATTGTCTTCATGAATAATGTATGTCTTTGGTTTTGAGATCTGATTAGACCAACAAAAAGTACAGAATTGAGAAACTAATTGAATTTCTTGTATATTAAACTTTTCAAATCCATATAAAGAAAAAATTTAATCGTGTAAAAGAAACAAAAAAATAATCGTCACCATTTTATAAGATTTACATTGTTGTGTACAGAGTGGAAAAATTCTTTTCTCACGTTAATATACACTATAAAAAGTATTTACATATTATCTTTTTTGAAATGATTATAACTCTAGCGTAGTAAATATACTAGTAGTAATTTTGAACGCTTCTGTAGCTTATGCATTTCCGTTAAAAAAAAACTACATCAACTCTATGGCAGATGAAAGCCTATTTCTTGTAAACAATTACGCAGAGTAGTTTATGCAAAATATAAATATGTCTTACGATATATCTGTATAATAAAACCTTATATTCTATATAAAATAATCTTTAACATGTATATTTAATTGTTATATATTATAGTCCATTTTAATGGATAAAAATAAACGCTGATATAAAAGACTTTTGAAATTTATGACAAATCTAGTATGAATAGATGTCTATATAACAGATAGTGGTAACATTTGATTGTTGTTTTATATTTACTTTCTGGGATCAAAGTAGATTAAGTGGTTACTCAAAATACTGCCAAATCTTCAAAACTCTTTTGCACGGAAACAACGTTTAACTATAGTTTCGTCTTTTGTGTTCCTCTGCCTCAACTTCAGTAATATTTATCAATACTGGAAGTTTGAAACAGGTAATATTTTTTGAGATTGCGATAAACTGATTGAAAATGAGGTACATTAGCTTGTTACTTCCCTTGAATTGTTGTATGATAAAGCGCAAGGATAACCAAATGTTATATTGGTCCCTTTCAGTTGGATTCCTCTGACTTTTTCGTTATAACCTTTATCCAAGATGTTGCGGTTGGTGAAAATTAATATGCTTTTTATGAGTAGGTTTCTAAATGAAATGATTAATCCAACCTAAATTTAACAGAGGGCCACTAAAAGAAAACCTGTCCTTAATCATTTTCCAATCCAATGAAATTTAGTATAGATATTGCTTTTGAAAATTACAAAGAAGTCAACAATAAAAACCAAGGAAGGACCAATCTACATCTTGCACATAATCAGGGGAAGTAACTGACTAATGTTCCCCATAGACAAGAATAAAAAAAATGCAGCAATATTTTGCAATCCACAAAAATAACTATCTATGATTTTGCATTGCAGTCTATTTCAGAAGCCGTTTGTATGCTAACCGCCTGTTGCTACAAACTGATAGGAATTAAGATTGATTTTTGTTTTGTTGTCATTTCTTAAAAGAGGCAATAAATCTCTAAAAACCCTCCAATAAATCTAAATCTAGAAATCTGTCAGCTGTAAATGATTTATAGAGATTCCATGCATAAATGTTACATTCAATGCGTGCAATTTCAAAGTTTGTTTTGTTGTTGCGATTTTCTCTCACAAATTAGTTTGAAATTGATTGAAATTTTTCATCGTTTGTAGAAAACGGCATCGTTTAGCAAGAATGATTTGTGAAAATTAGGTATAATGACAAATGACGTCAGTGACATGTTTAAACGAAGTTACTTACTTTTATTAATTGCTATTTAAAATGTTTAACTGCAGCCGTACGAATATTCTTCGAGCATGCATTCTGATCATTACATGTGAATGTGACACTGAACACCTTGTCTCCATAGCATATAGTTTCCCTTCACTAAAGATAGTTTTATAGTGGTAGGTGTGGTATTCAAATTCTTATTCTTGGATATTGGTTCTGTAATGTACAGATTTGTTCACTGTGTCTTGTTTCAGCGTCGTGAATGTGGCTTTACCTCACAAAATACTAGCCTATAATAAGTTCGTATTCGATCTGTCAGAAGAGCCTTGGATGCATGGAACGCAACCAATACTATGCATCTGAAACCCAAACAATTACTTTATTCAAGTGCAAATAACTAAGATAATATTAATAAAAATACTATTTCGATTCTAACATGATACCACTAATTGGTATCTACATACTTGACGACAAGCGCCAAATATTTGCCGATTATGTTTGTATTTCTTTTCCAGCGCACTGCAATGACATTTTACTCTATGACGTAATAAATATGACGTACATGTACTTAAAGTGATGCATAATGACACATAATTTCAGACTTTTTTGGTTGAAAAAAGAAGTCCAAAATAAGTCATGTCGTAACAGAATACATGTTTTTAACACAAATCTTTTAATTATTTTACTGGAGTATAAATTGCTTCGTTCGTGATACTTTATTATCGACACTGTTCTTGAGAAGTTGGGTTATGTTGTGTTCATACAATTTTATTTTCGCTTTTGATTTGTCAGTAAAATAGGTATGCAGAGATATGCACTAATCACATGTATCAGTCAGCTATTCAACGTTGCGTTTCCTGGCGTATTGCGCCGAAAGGACGATAAAATAAAATGTAAAATTGTGTTTCGATCTTTTAATATCATTACCTGTATAAAATTCATGCGTTTATCGCAACATGTGTATGTGTGTGTGAATTACTTTTAATGTATTTATCGTAACATCTATATCTATTACTTATTTCAATGTGTTTGACAAAATACATTTTTCAACCAGCAGCTGTTAGTGGTATCTTTAACAATTGACTGTTTTCAAAATTGATTAGTTCAACTATTTTTTTTGTTGGTATTCACCTTACACTTTGATCTTATCTATAGACAAATTATCCCCGCTGTATGTAGTGCTGGGTCATTTTCGATACAATGTCCTAAAGTATGTAAATGATAGTAGGTGGTATTAATGATTTAAATGAAATCAAATCTGTCAGTTATGATTCATAGTTTTATTTGAATGTATATGAATAAAAAGCAAACAATATATATGGCTGATCAACATTATTACGTTTAAGACGTTCATGTAAAATAATCATTTCAATGCAAGCATTTGTTTTTATTACCTACTTTCATCAATAAATACTTTAAAAAAGCCTATAAAATGAGCTGCAAAAGTTGTCAAAAAATAAAGATGTGATACATGTACATGATCGTATTTATTGACTCGTAAATTCCGCTTATCTTATTGGTCGATAACTGGTCACATGGAGATCCATAAAAAAGTGATATTCATCGCTAAAAGCGGTACTCTTTTTTTAATAAACAGACTTTAACAAGCAACTATTTTAAGTACAAACTCATGCGCTATACTAAATATAGATCTGTCAAACACGAGCCAATTATATCTGCTTTCTATAAACGTGTTATCCAATCATCTGCCTCAATACGTTGCGTTACTGTCTGCAAACATTGTTTCTTATGAATAATCTAACTGAGATATTAACCACACTGCTTTTTTTTTCTAAGTGCAGTCATAAAATTAAACATTTATTTTAATAGTATATCGCTGAATATCCAAGTTTATGTCCTCACGAAGGTGATATTTACAGTGGCCAACCCTTTCTAATACATGTAATACTGTCCGGTAGGTTATCTACATTTAGATAAAGTCAAACACGTCCTGTGCTTTTCTGAAATAAAGTAGTAAATACAATACGTTGAAAATGCATAATGAAAGTGAGGGTGCCTTGTGTCAAAAATTTAGTTTTAGGAATGGCGTTTTTCTTGGATCAATGTCGGCACTACAACGTCATCAGTCATTCCTATCTGCTGCAATAAGAACATGATGTTAAGTCATATGACATGCTTTCAGACCTTCTGGTATCTGTAATCGGTGGAAAACGAACATTTCTATAAAAAAATAAATAAAAAAGGTGTTTATATCCTGGGAGCACGACATTTGTCTGTGACAGCTTTCCGAATCTTTTTAGCAGCTTGTTGGCAGTTTGGAAATGTCACGCAATAGGACTGATAGGGAAAGCCTTCCTCAATGATATCAGGCGTAATGACAGAATTGTGTTTTCCATCTGAAAAGACGCAAGATATTTTAACTATAGTAAAGAACTATTACTTTCACTTTTGTTTTAATATCATTTTTCTGGAACAGTCTCTGTGAGAGTTTATGCATTATTTGGTCAAACATATTAATTAAGAGTATATTGTGCATTATCTAAAATTTTAACTTGTGCAATTTTTTTCACATTGCACAATAATAATAAAACCATTGTTTAATTATATACACATCTGAACATACATGAATATACGCCGGTGTCATTGCCTTGTTTCCTACTGTTAAATTTGTATTCAACATATACAAAACATAATTATATATTGTTTGTCAACTGAAGAAGCTTATTAACGAGAAATATATTTTAACAAGACGGATATTTCATCATGAAATAAATCTATGATTTATCTAATATTCAATTTTACCTAATAAATCAAATAAAACAGGGAATGGTTGTTTTGATGGAACAAGTTCTTGCTGTGGAAGTCCCTCTATGACTATGTGTGAAGTCGCCATCTCAAATCAAGAAATAGTAAGATAGGTCGAATACGTTATCGCACGAAAATTGCAGAAAGTCGTTACGAGTCCATTGCCTTACGAACAAATGCCAAGTATCAAGCAAACTTGATTACATTAAAGTCAGGTACCCGCCCGTAATGAAATAGTGCACGGGCCTTTCTCCAACATCAAAGCTTGAAAGTCGCCATATGACCTATAATTGTGTCGGTGCGACGTTAAACTCAATAAAACAAAGAAACAAACAGACAAAAGACATAAGATTCAGATTTAGTTTTTATGAACGACTTTTCACGTGACTCAACAACGTGTATCAGAAACAAGCTTCCACATTGCTTGTGAAGCAGTTTCGTCACTGCAAAACAGCATACTGTATGTGCACGTTATTCTCCCGGCAGCAATGAAGTCATTGACGGTATGAGAGTGTACGGTCCCGCATTTGGATCTTGACCATCTGTAATTTTGAAAAGAAACATGGAAATATGATTTAAATCAGGAATATATAAAATGCTTTCTTTTTCAAATCTAAATTTAAAAAAAAAGTTTTAATGCAGTTCGTAATATCAGTTAGGGATATTCGTGTGCGGGAGGTCATGGGTTCGATCGCCGGCCGCGTCATATCAAAGACTTGAAAAATGATACCAGTAGCTCCCTTGCTTGGCGTTCAGCATTAAAAAGGAAGCTGGCTTCTCTTCTCCCATATCCTCGTGGCGATAAATTCCATCAGGAATGAGGTGTCAAGAGTGATTAATATAAGTTGTAGAACTTGCTTTACAATCTACCTAAAATAAATTAGAATAAAGTTTGGGATAAGAACTGTAAAAAAATGATTACAGCTTCTTGAACTATGCTTAAGGTTGTTATATGTATATAATCGGCAATTTTCGTGCGATTCTCGTGTGGTATTTTGGCACATTATTTGTGAATACTGAAATATTAAAAATTCCACTTGCAACCAACGATCAAATACCATAAGTTAATAGTTGAATCTCCTAACAGAGATAAGTCATTTGTTTACAATACAGGTTCTTTTCAGTATTTATGAATGTGTTAACTCTGTCGAATAACGCACAAAAGCCCCAAACCGTTTGCATCCAAAATGTGTGCGTTATAAGGTAGGATAATGCATGCATGTCCATCAGAAAAAATGTAATTCCACACCAATTATTTACATTTAGATCATTTTATTCTCCAGTACAACTGATCATTAAACAAAACAAAAATGATCGTCGAAAGAGATCATCTAAATATGAGGTAACTGCTCTGTATGCTGATTTAGAAATATGAATGTTATCGCCATTTTTTTTTTATTTTACTGCTGTCAACTCCAACAAAATGCAACGCTTAAGGACGTGTATAAACACAACATCAAAGTATGTTCATCTGGTTTAAAGCAATCAAGTTACTTAAATTTATATGTACTGGAATTACAAATGTGTGAACATCGGATAAACAAATTAAGTTACTCGATTTCACATATATTAGAAATCATAATCTTCGAGTCAATATAGAAGAATATGCCTCCGAGCTATCATATTTGGAAAAAATCAAAATAATCATGGACCGTAGGAAATAGGTACCTTCGACGAGGACATACGGCTTGCTTCAATAATGGCAGTATCCATGGCATGTCCATAATCGTTTGTGTTGTAAACAAGCCACTTCTGGTTATCATTCGTTGTGACAACGACACCATAGTGGTTATACCGCCATTCTCTTTTCCCGAAAACACCACTGCTACTGTTGCTGCTGCTATTGCTACTGCTGCTGCTGCTACTACTACTGCTGCTGCTGCTACTACTACTACTGCTGCTGCTGCCACTGCTGCTACTGCTACTACTGTCGGTGTTGCTGCTGCTTCTGCTGCTACTGTCGGTGTTACTGCTACTTCCGCTTCCGCTGACACTACTTTCGCTGCCAAAGTCAAAGCCAAATCCAGTAACTGAGCTTCCCATAGGTCTGCAAAAATAAAATAGAAACAAAATTAACAATGGTTACTGTTTAACATCGTTACTTTAGTAACGTATTTCACGTATTGATAAAAAAACGTCATTCAGAAAACAAAACATATTCTATTAACTGTATCAAGAGCAGTTTTGTAAATGATGTGTGGCAAGCGTAGATTATCTCCTCTTAATTGCAACTTGTGACTTTTTTTGTTTCTTATCATTTGGGATTAAGGAGTAAATAAAATATTTCAAGATAAAATAGTCCTCTCAAACTGTTGCAAATGGTGTGATTTGACAGGAAATTAAGACTTTCAGCTTTTAATTCTTTTAATTCTGATATGTGACAGAGCATGAGATTTTGGGTCCAAATGCAATTTTGGTCAAAAATGGGGTTTTGGGCTAATCTGACAGACTGACCCGTTCTGAGTAAAAATCTTCAATTTGACAACAAAAATCAGTCGTTGTCATGGAGATATTACCACTTTTCGGACACCATGTTTTTGTCTAACTGTATCGAAATTGAGGCAGTATATCTTAATAATGACACCATATTTATATAATATCAAGATAAAATACATGATAAAATAACAAAAGCAACATGCAATTAACGGAATGTATTTCTTTTTGTCTCTTTCTTTCATGTAGTATAAAAATATTTATGTTCTAAAAATCGTTTCTATAGCAACACTGTTGTTTAACCTCTTTTTTAACAGTCTCTTGGTGAATCTAGCAATAAATTACATAGAATGTGAAATAAATACACAATTAACTTTTTCTAGTGTGCTAACAGTTTACAGACTACTGTTTTATGACATTCTTTTGAACAAGATACAGAATTTATTTGATATCAAATTAGACAACATCCCAAAAACTAGGACATTAATCTTATTATTACAGACACCTTATCTATTAAACAGTAAGAAAGAAAATCCGGCAAGAAGATATAATTATTAGATTGTTATTATCAACTGTGAGTTTGCTAAAATTTCAAAAGACTTAGATATACTGATAAGTGAATCATTACCATGGCAACGATGTGGTATTTTCTTACAAAAATACTAACATTACCATGGCAACAATGTGGTATTTTCTTACAAAAATACTAACATTTTTGGCAATTTCTTTGTAATAAATTGAATATTGGAAGTGTTATTCCATATATTTACATCAAAAGCTGTCTGTTTTCTTATTTAAAAGTAAGAGAGTAGACATCATTCCGTGAAAATTAATGTAATATGGTTTGAGAAATACATAATATTCAGATACACCTCTCTCAGTTACAACTATTGCCATTTTAAGGCAGGCTTGTGTAATAACATAGTGCTTTGTTGATGCAATTATTACATATGAAAATATATTCACTAACATAATACAGCTTAACATATATAACATATAAACAAGAAAGATGTTGTTTACATATGATGATATCCAAAATAATTTAAAAGTTAAATTAATGTTACCATGGCAACAATGCACTATTTTTCTTAAAATAGTAGTTTTTTGTAAATTTTCCAGAAAGAATCAGAACATTCATTTAGCATCTGTTCAGTATACATTTGTTTTACACCACAAATGGTCAGTTATGATCATTTATAAAAAACAAACATCATTTTATGTAATATAACTTGTCTTTCAGAACTACATACTTTCCTGATATGCCTACCTGCATTACAGCTCTGCCATTGTGTTATGACATGTTTTGTTGATGGTTACACATAAAAGATATTTTCTTGCAGAACATAGTCTGATTAGCAGAATATAAACAAGACACATGCTCTCTACATAATCAAACAAATCTAAATTTAAGTCAAATTTGTTTTACCATGGCAACTCACAATGTTTTGCAAAAAATAGCTATTTCTGCAAAGGTCATGTCATGTAAAAATATCTTTTAACACAATTATAACCATGGATTAACATGATTAATTCTTGAAATAAAATATATTATATTCAGCCACTAACAAATATTTTCTGCTATATTGGTAGTTTTTATGCTATTTCTGGAAAAATCCTTCCTACACTCACACTGGCAAGGCAGTTTTTATTGTAAAAATGTTTCCTCCAAAGGTTGTGCTTTAATGTCACACATGTTGCAGTTTTGAAACAACTAGGATTCATTCAACAGACATGTCTTAGTATTTCATGCATGCAGTTTTGGAAAATTTATAAGTTAAATTCTGTATTGTTAGAACAATTAGGATAGTGCTTTTCAAACAACTTCACAGCTGTCATGACATCAAAACACTACTTTTATCCAATATTTCTCACAGCTGACTAAGTTTTACTTTTTCTTGAAACACATTTGTAATTTGAACTAGAATTTTTTTTTAACTTTTTCATGTCATGAGGGCAGGAAACATGACATTATTTGTGCAATATGGAGTTATTTGCTCGTATCAGTATTTGTGTCATGCACTCTATTCCACAGGCATGATTTCAGCTGGATGATCAGTAGAACATATTAATTCCTTCTGTTTCATTCCCATTTACATATTCATAGTTCTTTCATCACTGCAAAACAAAAATTCATCAACATTAAACTTCATTTTGATAAGATTAGTATAAGGTTACAGAATATAAGACTGTAAAGCATCTTTTTAAGCTTAAGAGAGTATTTTTGTTAAAAGCTGACTGAAAGCAGATTTGATAAGTATAAACTCACCCATGAATCTTATAGTATTCATGCAGAAAAAGTAGCTTTTTAAGCATACATAAACTAGCTAAGATTCCTACAGACTAGACATACACAATTCATGCAATCAAACTTAATGTAAACACAAATACTGTAAAAATAATTTTGAAAATATGAAAAAATACATATCCCCACACAGCCTATTTTCAAACACAACCTATTTTCAACCGCCTAGGACTTTGTATGATAAAAATCTTTACAAGCCAAATTTATCAGTTGTGATTGTTTCATTGTTTACAGCAGAGGCAGAACATGTTAGGAACCTATTCACCTTCAGTTTTGGTACTTAGAAAATTATATAAATTCCATTTATGTAGCAGTACTATGTTTTCATGAGGTTTTTCTTATTACTAAAAAACCTGCATCTTTCCTTGTCTACTACCTATTCTTGCTTAAGCCAATATCAGTATTTATATATCTTTTGCACTAAATGTTTATTGCTTAACACATGCTTACTGCCAGAATTGTGAAGCATATTATTATTAAATTATTTTGACAATGCAATCATGATGTCTGTCCTTGCAACATTTTTTTTCATTTTCTAAGCAATTTGAAATATTTGGAGTGTCAAAAGCTTAGCAATTATATAATACATTGTCATATGTGACAGCTATCAATGTAGCAGATGTGACACCCTGGTTCTCTTGAGTAATTGAGCACATGATATAGTTCTTTAGATAATGCACTAACTTCTGGCTGCCATTTACTTAACCCTACCCCCTGTAATTTAGGTGCCAATTTAGGCAAGTGTACCTACAGTATATTGATCTGCCATGTTGGTTTTAGTGTTTGTTGCCAGACTTGAATTTTGGGTGTATTATGTTTGCCATGTTGTAATAAAACTACAGTAAAAGTTTAGTGCTGTTTCATTTTGCTGGAAGGAAAATACCACTTGTGGTCGAATTTAGGTTGTAAATTTTCAGCATGACTTCCTACTGATGGCTTTCAAAATCATCCTGCCAGGGATTCGATCAGTTAGAAACTTGAAACTTAAATGGTATGCTTTTATAGCACTTATGCTGATAGAAAGTGTTAGACAATAAACCAAAGATTTGGACTTGCATTTGTACAAAACTGCACAGAAAACTTGTTAAGCGGTTGAAAACTGGTTGTGCCGGGATATATGATATATTCAATTATTGTATGTCATTACTTATTCACTTCTTAATATATTACACATATTTGTTGAATGGGTCTATAATCAAAATCATTTCTCTTAAAATGTTATGAATGAAATAGATCATTTATGTTTATGCTACTTTAATGTCTTTATCTTTCTTAGAATAGCAGTATAGTAACTGTAAAAATGTATGAAGAAATTTACAAACCCCCATAAAATCCAGCTTGTTGTGTATAGACTTTCCTGGAAAATCATTTCACTGTTTAAGGTCATTGCATCAAGCCAAACAATCCTCAGTGGCTGATCTGTAAAATGAAATAAAATACTGAAAAAGGCTGAAATGTGAGATAAAAATTCCCTGGGCAGTTAGCTCAGTACATATTTAACACAAAGACTTCTATAAAAAGAGTAATAGGTTTGAATTCCTGGCAAAGTCTTTCAAAACAAAATGTATCTAAACTTTATTTATTTTACTAAGTGATTTTTAGTCACTTGCCAAGAACAGTACAAAATGGTGAGGAATCCAGAAATAATGGCCAAGTGAACAGTATGCAAATTTAACATGACTTCAGAGCTTTGGAAAAAACTGCCTCTTTCCAAGTAAAAACAATATTTATACCTTGTAGAAGTTTTACAGACTGATTTGACATTACATACATGTAAGAAATTAGTGGTTGAAGCTGACAACAGGTGTGTTTCAACTATTCCTTATCAGTCACTTTCATGGCATGGCTATATTTATAAAATGTTCAGGGCTTTAACTTTAATATGTAACTAAACATTATGACTGACTGTTGTAATTTTGTCTGGCACCATGGCACCAGAGTCACAAGGTCTTCTTGCAATTGTCTTGCATACAGATTCTACTGAATAAGAGTCAAAACCGATTTAAAAAAAGTTGAATTCATGGCAGATTTAGTAAATAAAATATAGTCTACAATATATTGACACCTGTAAATAAAATGTGAACTGCGCTAAATCCTTGAATCTGTCATTAGTGTCAAATCCGGGCTATTTTTGGAAAAGATATCGGACAAAACTGTCGATATGAACTCAAATAATATTTTTAACACTACATATCGCTTAAATACTTACTTACCTTGAGATTCGCTAACTGTCATTCTTTATACAATCGAAATAAATCATCAAATAATTGTTTTTGGTAGTTTCATTTTCTCCGCGACCTTCCATGTTTACAAATGGCGTGTCGATTCAAAGGGCGATAAATTATCAATCATTTAAATTTTTTAAAGAAACGGAATTGCAAAACACGGAAATGTTTATAAATGTCACTTCATTTTTTTCTTGTGGCAAGGTAGAGTATTATTGAAAACAAGAAATGCATTAATTGCCGCGAACACGTGGTAACGTCCACCATTTTTTTTGTGACGTAACTTTAATCGATGTTTTCTCAAATGACGTAACGCCGAATTTGGACCCAAAATGTCATGGTGCGTCACATATACACATACGTTATATGTTTATTCTAAGTATTTCAATTATCAAGGTATTCGTGGCTGAGTGGTTAAGGCCGGTGACTTTAAATGACTTGTGACTCACGGCAGTTTCACTGAAACCGCGCATGGGGTGTATAATTTTCTCGTTTGAGGAAATCATCCAGTTGTCCTACAGAAGGTCGTTTGTTCTACACAACCCATACGGGCCTGTACTAATGCCCAGAAGGTAACATGAGATTATTTTTCCACCATGAAATAAAACAAAATCACCATATGACCTATAACTGTGTAAATGTGACATTGACACAAAAAAAAGCAAAAAAAAAAAAAAAAACGAAAAGAAACGAACCTTTTATACATCTCTGCATACACAACTGTCTTTGTGCCTACAATACTGTAGGCGTACATTTATTAGCGCTGCAAAAATTTAGCGCAAACGCAATTTTTGATGAAATATCTAATTAATGCGTGGACATGAATTAGCGCTCTCGCGAGACCGCTAATTTCTAATTTTAGCGCTGTCCGAGATGAGGCTCTCGGAGATTAACGGAGATTCACGAAGATTTTCAGAAATAAACTTAACCGTCGGCAATTTTTATGTAATGTGTTTCTGCTGTAATTATTGTAATACGAATCTGACTGTCGACCCTATACAACCTGAACATGTGCCAAGTATGACTTTAAGATAGTGTGCCGTGATGATACTTGTATTTTTTCAATGATACTTTCAACTGTGATGTAGCTTTATGTTTGCGTACAGTATATAAAGTATAATGGGCCTATGGCAAAACATCGACAGACAAAACATCGACACGACAAAACGCCTACGCGACAATTGATCGATGCGACAAAAGATCGACATGTTGCATAGTGTCGTTTCGGCGTTTTGTCGCATTTATGGTCGAAAATGATTTTGATCATACGATCATGATTTTGATCATACGATTATCATTCATAAGCATTTACGTGCTCTAAATGCCCTAAATGATCCGAGTATTGAACATCTTTACAATAAATTGACCGAAAATAATTTTATGATCATAATTAATAATTCATAATTTTTAAGTAGTCTAAGAGTATGTATAATCGAACGATGAAATGCTCCAAGTATTGACTTTCTTTATCGTCACAATAGAATGAATATAATTGAATACATGTACAAAAAGAGTGAAAACCCTTTCATCTTCGTCCATAGTGATGGAGTTCGTTACTTCACAAAAAGGAAAGATACAACTTATGTTTGATGGATACATTTTTAACAAGGACAGAAGTCGTGAGGATAAAGTAGTAAAAACGTATTGGCGATGTGTCATACAAGAATGTTCAGGTCGAGCTGTAACCATCGGGGGAACCACCGAATACCGAAGATGCCCGAGGAACAAAACGCTACAGCATCATAGAGGCCCTTAGAATTACCAATATCTAATAAACAAACTGAAAAGGAAAGCAAGAACTTACTCTGGAAGTAAATCATAGTGGCAATAAGCACGTTATTATTGTAATTTTTACACGCGATCTGTTTCAGCCTTGTACCACCATAAATAACTGAACATGAGCGAATATTAGTTTTTTAAATGTGTATTATATATTTTTCGATTAAATTGATCATAAACATCAAAATACATGGACGATCTTTTCTGAATACATAATATTTTAATAAGTGCACTAACTGAATTACATCTGCTGAAAGTTTTTACCTGTGAGATTTGTGTTCGTAGACTGAAATAAAAACATTGCAAACTTTGCGCTGAACAAGCTATCAAAGAACACACATATATATATATATAACTGCACTTGATAAAAGACTACGTCGATTATTATGAAATGAATACCTTCCTAGGAGATCAAAACAGGTGTTATTACGCCATGACAAGGTCCAAATGTCTTATACGTTACTTGAAGGCTATCTATCCATCATGATATGATGATCAAAATTAACGACGTTTGAGACAATGTGGCGTGGCGTTAGTGAAATTCTATAGTTTAACTACAGTAAGTATTGAGTGGTTATTTTTTGACAACTCGTAAAAAAACGTTATGGCGTTGATTTATAACAATAACTCTTAGGCTAGTGTTTCCTTCTAAATAATCAAAAAGTTAAAGCGATAGTATTGTATACAGGGCTGTCAAATTATCTCTGTTTTATTGTTTTATGCTTTTGTTCATAATTACTAAATGTATACAGTTCAACAACTTATGAATGACATATACATCGGTTTTAACGGTACAATGAAAACCAATCGGTTTATATAAAGTTTGCTATGATCAAAGGAAATCGCATAACTTGAGTCGATACTGACATATATAATCCACTTAAAGGACGTTGTTTTGTTGTTTTGCCAATCTCTTAAACCTTACCGAAATAATGTCTTTAGTTTTGCAGTGTAAGGGAACGTATATCATTTCTTGTCATACTTCAATTAATTTGAATGAATTTAAACCATATTGCTAACTTTTTTTCATCATTGACTAAATAACAGATATTATCTTACGAATATGAATATACAGAAATGCAGAAATGAGCTGTTATCTGTGACATAGAATGATATTATTTGACACGAAACTTGTGTAGTATGTCCTAGTATGTCAAAACTAAGCTCTTTGTCATCAAAATTGAGTTGTTGTCACATAAAAGATATCAGTGTTGCACTTAATAGAACTGGTATTAAATTTTGTGTCAGCTGTGTAAGTTAGGTCAGTACCTGACAACAATTTTCACAACTGCACATTTTAATACCACCACCCATTAACTGAACATTAACCGTAAATGTTCGAGTCTTAATCTTGACTGTCTGAAGATTTAGACTGAACCTTTCAGATCTGTGTAAAAATTTCAAGATAATTTAACCCCTGAAAATGAAGCAAAAGGGTAAATAAATTATATGTCAATGTTTTGTCGATGTTTGTGTCGATGTTTTTTGTCGATCTTTTGTCGCGTCGGCGTTTTGTCGTGTCGATGTTTTGTCTGTCGATGTTTTGTCGCGCTCCCAGTATAATATTGCCTACGTAACTGTATTGTCTTCTTGTATTTAATTACAATAATCTGCGTGTTTTATATTCTGTATACTAGTTATAATTGCTGAAATAAAACGGGATTGTCACACATTTTAATCATTGAATCCCCTTTGTCCTACATGCATTGTGTCTTAATTCAAACGTTCACACCTTTCCGTAAACGAGCGATTGCAACAACGGACATGCCCGAAGGTGATACGGAAATCGATAATAACTTGACCAAATGAGAAAAAACACAAACTACAAGCTTAAATATTTTATTTTGCATGATCATATATTTAAAATTATAATAATATGAACAATAAACAGGAATATCATACGAACCTTAAAATATTAGCAAGAAGTGTAACTAGTGCAAACTCTCAAGAGTTTTTATTTGCAAAAGTTTAAAGAAAACATTATCAAATGAAAATGTATATGAAAATGCTTGGACAAATTAATGCGCGGACATGAATTAGCGCACGTGCGATAGCGCTAAAAGCGCTGTTATTAGTACACCGCTAAAATAAGTAAGCCTACAGTAGTTAGATCAACCGATCTGCATATGGCACACAGAGCAAAAAGTACAGCAACGTATAGTAGAGTCATGTTTAACAGTCCGATTGTAAATGATAAAAGAGGAGGTCAGTTTGAGATTAAATACAGGAGACCTCAAAGTAACCTTTTAACCTGTACTTACATGTCAGTCTTTATCAGACGAATGGTTTAAATTTTGGCATGGAAGAGCAAAATCAATTACAGTGCATCAGGGTTTTTTTTGCATGAAGAAAGTACTGCTAATTTAAAAATAAAGTTAAATATACGACACAGAATGGACCGGTTCCACCGACATCTGCTAGGAACGACATTCGCTGTAATACGATACATTCATATGGTTCTAGCATTTTTTCTCTGTATAATTATTTAAAAAAGTAAGTACTGGGTTTCTTCCATGTATTTAGATCATAATATATGTCATTAAAGATATACTTTGTCCTCCCTCCATCCCCGCCAATAATATACTACAAACTAGTTAACATTTACGTAAATACAGTATTTATATGTAATGTCACAAAAGAGGGATACTATTTAAGTCACGGCTGTTAAAGTGTGGCATCTAAATGTGATTACAGCTCCTTTTAGCCGAATTACATTATATTTGATGAGGTCATGAGAAATCTGTTCCTGTTTTTAATAGTGAAGTTGCTCTAATGTACCCCTCATGGCCTTGTATAATGCATGAACTAGCATGCACCTAGATGGTACCAAAGACCTTCCGTAAGCCAGCAGATAAGCGAGTTTACAGGGCAAACAAACGAGTCGAAGTCAGCGATCTTAATCACACGGATGCCCCTTTGTACATTGAATTCAAAATCAATTTCTAAACATGACATTTTTTAGTAAAAGATACGCTTGGTACTTCTTTTTCCGTACTCTATTTTATTGGGTTGTCAAGAAGTCAATGCGCATTTATATAGAGGAGAATTCGAATTGCAGTTCTCACCACATTAGCCGAAGTATCTATAAAATGCTGTTGGATGAAGTACGTGTCATAGAGAACGAAACTGATATTGTACAATATGATGGATACTGTAATAAATCCTAACAATAATTCGCCGTATCAATTTTTTGTATTGAGTTTTACTTGCAACAGTTATCATGCTCTCAAGTGAAATTAAGTGATCCATACTGCTTGGAACAAGAAGCGTGCTTTATTACGAGATTTTTTCTGGTGTTTTAAACATTTCTTCTCGCGTTGAAATTTTCATAGTCGGTAACAACAGTCGAAAAAAGGCGCTGAAGAGATTGGCTTATAAGAAAGCTTTCAGTTTTTCGCAGTACAGTGTGTACACATACAATGGAATTAATTTGGATCATATTATCATTATTCACAGTTTCCGCCGTTTTACGTTATGAGATTGATTGTATCAAATTATTATCATTGATATAAAGTATTTCGCAAATTGAAATATTGTCCTCTATAGACACATTTCTTACCTGATGCATTTTATATGCCTGCAGACTTTTAAATGGCTTCTGCTATACTAAACATATTACAGAAATATATCTGATTATCTTATTTAAGGCAGATTCATTGTCGCGAAAAGCCAAATACCTTTCATATGGCAGAAAGCTTTTAGAGAGAGACAATATAAGTTACAGACATTTAAAATGGCCCTGCTGTGTTCTGCAACCACTGGAAGTTTTTTAACTTGATACATATTGAGAAAAAAACATTTATTTAGTATGTTAATTTCTATTGCGGATTGAGGAGGCCGTAGTAATTTGTCATTTCATTAAACATCCCATTTTCTCCATATCATGTGCTATATAATTTCTAATTTATTTTTGCATTTATATGTAAATATGTAATATGTTCATATGAATGTATCATTACATTTATTTTTTTCAATAAGAGTATTTTTGTTTTATTTTGAATGTACCTCTTCACAAAACACTTTTCTCAACAACTAGCATTTATGTCTCATATTCAATACCAGCCTTCATAAAAATACTTATTTTACTAAATATCTCAATTACAGTGTAATCATTTTTACGTCTGCAAACTATAGATAAATCTTCTAATTCCTAACGTAGCATTGACGTCATTGATAAAAAAGTTATTTTAACGAATTAATTAAATTTATCTTCTAAAGTTACACACTTCAATGCAAAGTGTTACTTTGTAGCATTTGTAGGTATACATTTACATGTATATAGGATATTGCAGATCATGCACGCTATTATATACTTAGGGGATTGAGAAAGTAGTGCTTGTGCAGCTGTTTGGTAGCAATAAATTAAACTTTTCAAAGCAATATATAATACAGGTAATACACAGTTAATCCAGACATCTTTTCTAAGCTGAAGTGTTTCATTTTTATGACAGTTTTACGCATTTTTTGTAATTCGAGTATGCATGCCTAATATTTTTGTATCGTTTAGAAGCACATCGACACAGCTGAAGTCTTACGGCGACTTTATCAGCTTTTTGGCTTCAGGCATGGGAGGGCCCTTAGCGTTTAAAAATCGAATGATGTTTTCATGTTACAATTAACTTGGCTAAACATTTCTTTGTCCAATGCAGCACAATTAAACTCTTTTTTTTTGTTCTGTAACACTCAACAAATTTACTTATACAGCTTGTTTGAGATATGTCATGTTAGTCACATTAGTACAGATAAAGGTAGGTGTATCATTTAATCATTTAATAAATGTGTCAATATATGCAGTAAGGTAACTTTAAATATGTTCTTGAAAAACCTAAATTTAAAGTTTAGAATTTGGAATAATGTTCAGTAAACACATATAACTAAAGGCATGTGTTAGATCTTTAATATCACAGTCTTGCATAGACTTCACATATATTCTGTCTGTTAGGGTTTTATATCAAACCACAGAAAAGAGCGCAATATTTCAGATTGTTTTATTGGTCTCGAAAGCATTTTTTACTGATTTGAATACTCCCTATTATTGATGCTTCTCCATTCAGTTGTAACAGAACTTTACAACCTCGAAAAATAAGATAAATCACTGTGTCTTGTTGCTATACAAATTAATATTACATAGTTATTGTTCGCAGTGAGATGAAAGAAGCCATTAATAACCGTGATGTTTATTGCAGATTTTCATTGGCTTAGATGCGCCGATTTCTTGTAGTAATATCAAATTGTCCAAAATGATGTATGAATAAATGTAGCTTTTTTTGTTGTCGGATATATTATAGAAATACATTGATGTATGGCTTTAGTTCAAATGATGCATAGAAAAAGCAGTGTATTGTGATGCAAGTAAACATTTCCTATAGCTGCATCATCTCAGTATTTGATTTATTTGCTATGTATATAATCATAATAATCAGTACTAAATCTCTAGTCAGTGAATAAGTTTGGCTTTACGGCGGAGCGACGAAAAAGGGTAATATATCGCCGACTTGTTCTGCAAAATGTGTAATATCAAGGCTTCAAAAGGCGTGACATACGGTGGAAAAAGTACATGGTATTGATACGTTATGAGCGTGAAGGCGTAGAATGAGGTTCTGTTTTCAAGAAAATGATATTACCGGTGATCTATTGCCGGTAACGCATTTCCGTGTCAGACACATATCTCCAATGAAGATATCTCCAATGTCCGTAATACGTCAAATACATTAGACTGGTTAATGCATTTTTATACTGCAGTTTTCCCGTATTAAGCAATTTCTTGTTTAGCACTCTCAATCACAGTGTTAAGTATTTGCAAAATGCGAGTGTTTGTGCATTAGTGTTTAGGATATAATGCAGATAATTATGCGCGATTATGTTGAATTAGCAAGTGGCGTTGTTCGCGAATATTAGTGAAAAATTAACCTTCACCCTGCTAAATTTCCAAAACTGACTGGTCCATCATTCAAATTTGGACAGTACCACTTCCTATTCAAGGTGGAGTTTACTGAGAATTTACTGGCTGAAAAGCGAACAGTACAGACCATGATCAGCCTGCACTGGTCGCAAAGGCAAAACCATTTGCCGCCAGCAGGCTTAATGTTAAACCATTGCGAATATAATACAATCGTACGAGTTAGATTTATGTACCTGGATTATAATGTATATTCAATTGTTAATATAAATAAATAGATAGTGCGTGTTCTAAACACCCAAAGAAGGAATTTTAATTGAAAAATCTTTACGTCCATTGAATAGAACAATGGTCTATATAGAGGTTAACGTTCTAGTCACTCATAATGGAAGTTCGTGTTTAAGCCCTATATTGGTAACTTTGAGAACAACCACTTTCGTTGTATTTGAGGTAGATACAAGAAATATGTTGAGAGAGTTGCTCTCCTTATGACACAAAAAAACGTCTGAAAAACATGTCTTTTCAATAAGAATTACATCAGACAGACAGTTGTTCTGTCTGGTGAACAAAATAACCGGAAAACAGACTCTAGTGTTAAATTTAACAATTTGTATGTAATTAATCAAAATAACGTTTAGATAGATGGAAAGGAAAATATAATGTAAATATAGGATAGGAAATTAATTTCTTCGAGCTTGAAAGGAAAGACAGAATATGATTGTCAAATTAACCATGAATCACCAGCGGCCATATCATATCGTTTATATTGCACCACCCCAAAAAAAAGACTTCAGGTCTTTAAAAATATTATATATATCAACGTCTTTGAGACTCGTAAAACTTGAAGAAACTACCCAGCAATAATTGCTGCTGCTTGTTTTGGCACAAAAGAAACGAATACTTCAAAAAGTGTTCTCACAATATAAAATGTAATCAAATGAATGATGCAAAATGGTTTCTTGGGGCATTAGCAGTGTTTGATTTTTGAAGTGTATATAAATAATAGAAATTATACATCGTTGAAGAGTTAAGAATTATGTATGTTTGCTTTACGTCTATATCCCTAGGTCATTTGGTTAATATTCAAATGTATGTTCAGGTCTGTTTCGTTTCTGAAAAATGCATGAATGTTGATATATTACACATATTATTTAGAATTCAAAACAGGACAATCTTATTTTCTCAAATCAAAGATTTTGTCCTCAACGTGACATTTGAATTAAATAATCTGTTGCAATAATATAATTTTATCATTATTTTGAGAATTTACCTTCTTGTATTAGTTTTTATGTGTTCTTAATAAACATACAAGAAAATTGGGGAAACTTGATTAAACGGAATCAGTTTGTTGCTTACATGGTACTTTTTGTTATTGATTCTATTAACGCATTTGCCTTGGCCTACTTCAGAATCATTATAAAAACACTAAGTCTATTAATAGATTTTCAAGAAAATAACTTTTGATCTATTGCCGGTAACACATTTTCTTGCGAGACAGACACTATTCTCCATAAATTTCAGTGCATCAATAAAATATACACCAATAAGACGTTTCTCTTTGCTTAGGCCATACCAAATTGATTAATAGGTCTTCGGAACATTTTCAAAAAAAAAAGGAGCGAGCGAGCGAAATTTTTATTTATTTATTTTTTTGATTTTTTTTTTCAGAGGCGGGTAGATTTTACATGGAGCGAGCGGGCTTTTTTATATTTTTTCCCAGCTTGAACCCTTGAGGAGGCGGTTATGATTATATATAAAGTTAACATTTCTTTAGAAATAACACAGAAATCAAACATTTACAGTGTGGGTAACACAGTATATAGCTTTTCTATATGTTTTAAAAACTACATGAATGATTTTGCAAATAAATTCTTGCCAAAACTCACTGAATCACTTTATTTTTTTTATTTTGTAATTTTTATTACTAAGGAATGAGTGTCTTATTTTTAATTTTGATTTTTCTACATTAATCTGAAGACGTGCCTATTTAATGGCACAGGATGAGAAATATTTAAGACAAAACAGGCACATGATTGTGTGGAAGAACATTTCTTCTGAAACACAGTTACATGGCTTTGACACATGAACAATTTTGTGCCCCTAGTGGAACTCCAACCCATAGAGGTGAGGGGAAGTAATAAACCACTTGACCAGTGAGACCAAACGGTGTTGGGCATACAGATGCTTCAACATTGCTCGAATCCCTTTGGAATAATTTCTTAACAGATCATGATCAGGCTAGCTTAAGCTTTTGTGGTAGAGACTCATTTCAGGCAAAATAATAACAGACGGACAAAGAATGATCCCAATATGGCCACCCTTAAAAGTGTTGTTTGTTGTGCTTTGACTGAACTAGAAATTTAGGGTTGGGGAAGTCTGTTTTTTTTTTCAGTTTCTTTCGTTCAATCAATTTACAGCCAATTTTAAATATATCCTGGCGTCATATGTACAAACAGGCAAAACTGGGGTTACAAAAGGACAGATTTTGTTAGAAATTATTTTCATATCAACACTACTTATTTGAAAAGCTAAATAATTTTTAAATTGACTAAATGCGTTTTGATAGAATATCTGACTGCTGTACGAAAGAAGTTACGTTCAAAAAGATTTGGGCCGAGACAATGTGATAGGTCGGTCAGGATCTGTGAACAAATATTTTTTAAGATAGTAGTTGGCCTCAGCTTTGGGCTCTAGATCTAACATGCTGAATTAAACAACTGATAACAAATGGTTTGAAAACTTTGTATCTGAACAATATTTCCAAATAGTTTTAACTGCATCCCCGTGCACGTCTTACAAGTCGGGCTTCGTTCTTTTCACTGTATTGAACAAAAGTAGAATGTGCCTATTTCATTCCCTACCGGCACATCGAAGGCCATGTGTGGCACTAGCACCGACACTCCAGATTTAAAACAAATGATGAACAACACCATAATTCCTGACTTTTTGAGTTTGGATCATCAGCTACATGTATTACGGACGCATGAAATCCGAGACGCATTAAAACAGCGATAAAACCTGTTCTGACGTTATTATTCCGGACCGCGTAATCGAAAAAAAAAAATTTTTTTTCGGAAATTTTTATGTACGTGCGGGCGGGTAATTATTTTTTCTCTGGAATGAAATTATTGATGCGGTAGTTCCGACGAACGACATCTCAATTTGGTATGGCCTTATCATGTCAAATGCATTAGTCTGATACATCTCCTGTGTTTTATGTAATTTCAGTCACAGTTTGACTAACAACGATGCCATGAATATTTCTTCGTTCCAAAAGATCTGTAAAACAATTTTCCCATAGTTGACAAAAATTGAAAAGACCAAATACTCAGTACCGTTATTACTTACCTTAGCCTGCTGGCGGCAAGTGATTCTGCTTTTGCGACCAGTGCCTACACATCCGTGCACGTTTATAATGGTCTGCACTGTTCGCCATTCAGTCAGTATCTTTTTTGTAAGCACACCTTCTAACAGTTAATGGTACTGTCAATGGATAAGTTCATTATAGAAATTTAGCAAAGTAAGGGTTAAAATCTGCATATTCTATCAGTGACATATCTGAGATAATAATCCAGTATTATAGCCTTTAATTTAGGCAACATTAGAGAACAGTCATTTTAAATAAGTAAATAATCAAGGTCACGCTTAGTACATATTAAATACGTTATTATTACAACCGCAATTTATTCATTTCAGTACCAGAAACAGTGCAAATGATGTGTCTGGTATTACAGGCATAAAATCATGTAATATATTACACAATAAAATAGGACATTTTGGTTTTACACCAAGCGATACGATATGTCGAACACACTAAAATATATAAAACACTAACAATACACATACTACATCACAAACAATTCATAAACTCGACGACACACCTAACAAATTTACGATATAGTTATTTAAATTTCAAACAATACTGCTGTTGTTTCTGTAAGTGTATATGGATACACGTATTATCTTTCCATCTAGTATAAGATTGTATTTCAGACAATATTGCGAAAACAATCACGTGCAAACTTTGTACTGCATTTTACATCGGCTTGTCAACTGAAATAAAGTAAAACGATGTTTTACTAGTTTGAGTGAAACCAAACCTTTAAGAAATATTGTAAGTACACGTTAAATTGAAAACCAAATTATTGAATAGACATTGAGTATAAGTTTTTATTGGAATCTTCTCGACATTTGACGTATAAATGAGCACTAGACACAATTTCAACTGTCAAACCTTAAACATTTTTGAGAGGTTGTTGTCATCAGAGAGGATATTATAGAAACTTTCACAGGTATCTTTTGACAAATACATAACGTAGTTCTGTATACAGGGAACATATTCAGAACAAATCAAACATGTGTACTTATTTGCGAACTGTTTATGATTTAAATATCAGACTGAAAACTCAAAACTGGTTTTAGTTTGTAGTTGTTGATCATTCAAACAGGATATCGCGTGCTCAGTAACTCATTCATTCGTCATATAGTTTTTTCAATGTGGTCTTGTCTATCATTCTTTAAATAATAAAACGAATGTGTTACCCATGTATAAAACAATTAGTGTATACGAATGACAGTGTTTGCCTGTATACGTTTTATACAGTCCTTTACACCTAGACACATACATTGATTTACCTCTATGTGGTTATAAGTAAAGCATTGATAGACATATAAAATAGTCAACTATACTAAAATATATTGAAATATTTCAGCAAGAATTATTGATGAAAGTGTGAAATGTTTATGTTTCCTTTGTTGTATTAATATTCGTGGAGGTAGAAAGTTTTAACTGCAATTGAAAATTAACAGCCGACCTACCTTTTTAACTTGTTGATGAGAGGTAATGATATGTGAAATACCTTTCATGCCCCAAACACTGACTTAAGCTTTTTTAATGCAAGAACGAGCACTCTCCTTGGTGGTACCAACGACCTTCCGTAAGCCAGCTGGTTAGCGAGTTTAGAACCCTCATTGGTGAGGGCAAGCGATCGAGTCGAAGTCAGCGACCTTAACCACTCTGCCACGGATGCTACTTTATACATTTAATTCAAAATCAATTTCTATTGATAACATATTGTTTCAAAAAGATGAGCTTGGTATTTCTTTTTCCCTACTCTTTTACATTGCCTTATGAATTCTAAAGAACTGTCAAATCGGCATTTATTTGGATACAAACATATGAATTCGACCTTGTAGGGAGCTCGTTTTGTGAAATATGATAGTACTGTAAAACGTGTTTGTCGTTCTCAGAAATATGGGTCTATAAACTTGTTTAGCGTCAACCCCAGTTACGACTGTAACTGCTCATCTCATGCGAATATATATAGAGGAGAATTCGAATTGCAGTTCCCACTACATTAGCCAAGTATTTATAAAATGCTACTGGATGAAGAAGCTGTCATACAGAACGAAACTAATATTGTAAGATGTATTGATTCCAATTGGATGGATACTGTAATAAGTCCTAACAATTATTCGCCGCATCAATTTATTGTATTGGGTTTTACTTGCAACAGTTATCACGCTCTAAAGCATGTAAAGTGAAATTAAATGATCCATACTGCTTGGAACAAGAAACGTGTTTTATCACAATATTTTTTTTCTAGTGTTTTAAAGACTTTTATTTCTTCTCACGTTCAAATTAATTTGCATAGTCGGTGACACCAGTCGAAAAAGGCGTTGAGAAGATTGGCTTTAAGTTATAAGAATGCTTTCAGTTTTTCGCAGTAAAATGTGTACACATACAATGCAATTAATTTGGATCATATATCAATATTCACAGCTTTCGCCTTTTTACGTTATGAGATTTATTTATCAAACCATTATCATTATATAAACATGAAGTATTTCGCAAATTGACATATTGTCCACTATAGACACATTTCTTGCCTGATCCGTGTCGTTATATGCCTGCAGACTTTTAAATGTCTTCTGCTATACTAAAACATATTACAGAAATATGTCTTAATATCACATTTAAAGGCAGATTCATTATCGTGAAAAGCTTAATGCATTTCATATGACAGAAAGCGTTTAAAAAGAGGTCAATTCTTGCATTGTGAAATGTCAACAAAGCCCTCTGATAACAGGTCATATTGCATCATATATTATCAGTCTTAATCCATTGTATACGGTGTTCCGTTAAGGTCAGCTGATTTTACAGTGCAAACACTTACGCTTCCATTAAACGTGGCCCCCACTTTTCTTTCGATTTTTATCTAGTACTGACAATATTCCTTGAGATAATATAAATTGCAGACATTTAAAGTGGGTCCTGCTGTGTTCTGCAACCACTGGAAATCTTTTTAACTTAATACATATTAAAAAAAGGCCATTTAATAATATTTAATACGTTAATGCCTATAGCGTTACGGATTGAGGAGGCCGTCATAATTTGTCATTTCATTAAATATTCTTTTCTCAATATCATGTGATATATAATTTCTAATTCATTTTTGCATTTATATGTAAATATGTCATATGTTCAAATGAATGTATCATTACATTTACTTTTTTCAATAAGACGACTTTTGTTTTATTTTGAACATACTGCTAAGTACCTTTTCATAAAACACTTTTCCGAACGACTAGCATTTATTTCTCATATTCAAAACTGCACATTTGTTTCATTTTACCAGCCTTCATGAAAATAATTATTTTTCTAAATATCTCATTTAGCGTATATTTGTCCCGAAATTATATCATTTTTATGTCTGCAAACAATTAAAAAATGTTCTAATTCTTAACATAACACTGACGTCATTGTTAAACTAAGAAATTGTAATGAAACCATGAAACCATTACATGTATCTTCTAAAGTTACACACTTCAATGCAAAGTGTTATTTTGTAGCATTTGTAGGTATACATTTATATAGGATATTGCAGATCATGCACGATTATATACTTAGGGGATTGAGAATGTAGTGCTTGTGCAGCTGTTTGGTAGCAATAAATTAAACTTTTCAAAGCAATATATAATAAAGGTAATACACAGTTAATCCAGATATCTTTTCTAAGCTTAAGTGTTTCATTTTTATAACAGTTTTTACGCATTATTGTAGTTCGAGTATGCATGCCTATTATTTTTATATTCTTTCCTAACATTTGTTATACGAGTTAACAATTGTATGCTTTAGTAAGTTTAAATCAAAAGTAAGCCAAACCATCAATAGACGCGTATATTTAATGCCTTCATCATAAAAATCATTAAAACCTTTGTGTGAAACGAGTTTGATGACTAAATTCATTAAATAATTTACATTGATTTTAAAACGGTTAAACCTCCCTAATCGGGAGCCAAAAATATTGGAAACCCCTCAGATAATACAACAATATCGGTTGCCATTTTGCAATACAAAAATACTCACGCTTGGCAAGTTACTTTCGAAACATCTTTATACATGTTAAAATATTTTTTTATCTCTTTCGTTAAATTATTTTTATATGGTAGATTTGAAATGAATTGATCAAAGAAAACAAAATGTTTACACGGGTGGGTTTTTCACTTTTTTCTATTTGATACTGTATACCGATACAGGAAGGTACTGTATAGACTCCACCCATTTTCAATAAGGAAACATGTATGTTTATTGGACGAATTGACTTATCATAAAAGTTGTACGAGTAAATAACATTTATTTTATTTTCAAAGAGTTTTAATTATCATGGAAACATTTTGCTATTGAACATGTGATGGAGACTGTTTTAAAGCGCTTAAAAATCGAATGATGTTTTAATGTTAAAATTAACTTGACTAAACATTTCTTTGTCGAGTGCAGCACAATTATACTCTTTCTTTTGTTCTGTAACACTTGAAAGTTCAACAAATTTACTTATATAGCTTGTTTGAGAGACGTCATATTAGTACAGATAAAGGCAGGTGCATCATTTAAATATTTAATAAATGTGTCAATATCTGCAGTAAGGTAACTTTGAAAATATTCTTGAAAAACCTAAATTTAAAGTTTAGATTTTTGGAATTATGTTCACTAAACACATATAACTAAAGACATGTGTTAGATATTTATCACAGTCTTGCAAAGACTTCACATATATTTTGTCAGTTGGGAATTTTTATCAAACCACATAGAAGAGCTTAATATTTCAGATTGCTTTATTGGTCTCAGAAGTGTTGTTCTGAATTGAATACTCCCTATTATTGATGCTTCTCCATTCATTTGTAACAGAACTTTACAACCCCGAAAAATGAAATAAATCACTGTGTCTTGTTGCTGTACAAATTAATATTACATAGTTATTGTTCGCAGTGAGATGAAAGATGCCATTAATACGCCCGAACCAAGATATTTATTGCAGATTTTCACTAGCTTCGTTTCGCCGATTTCTTGTAGTAATATCAAATTGTCAAATATGACCTATCTGTAGATATATATAGTTTCTTTTTTTTTGCCTTGGAAATACATAAGGATATATTATAGAAATACATTGATGTATGACTTAAGTTCAAATGATGTGTAGAAAAAGCGTCAGAAGGCGTCCAGTGTATTGTGACACAAGTAAACATTTCCTGTAGATGTATCATCTCAGTATTTGATTTATTTGCTATGTATATAATCATAATAATCAGTACTAGATCCCTAGTCAGTGAGTGAGTTTGGCTTTACAGCGGAGCGACAGAAGATGGTCATATGTAGCCGACTTGATTTCTTATTCTTAAAAACGGAGGTAGCGAAATGTTTGATATCAAGGCTTCAAAAGGCGTGCAGATGTCTTCCGTCGCCTTTTAAGTGCATGTGTAAGTGTTTTCTTATAAATGCATTGCTAATGGCTATCATTTACACGTTCACTAATCATCCGCTATTCTGATAACATATTTTATGCGGTGGAAAATGTACATGATATTGATACGTTATGTGCGTGAAAGCGAAGGCTGAGGTTTGATCACTGTTATTCGGTTTTCAAGAAAATGATATTACTGGTGATCTATTGCCGGTAACTCATTTCATTGTCAGACAGTTATCTCCGATGAAGATATCTCCAATTTGCTTAATATATCAAATACATTAGACTGGTTAATGCTTTTTTATACTGTAGTTTTCCCGTATGAAGTATTTTTTTGTTTGTTTAACAGTCTTAATCACAGTGTTAAGAATTTGCAAAACGTGAGTGTTTGTGTTTTAGTGTTGAGGACATAACGCTAATATTTAATATTAGCATCGCGAATATAATTCAATCTTAAATATACGACTTAGATTTGTGTACCTGGATCATAAAGAATATTCAATTGTTATTATGATAGAATAGAAAGTGCGTAACTATTCTATACTCTCAAAGAAGGAATTTTAATTGAAAATCTTCACGCCCATTGAATAGAACGATGGTTTAGAGGTTAACGTTCCAGCCCCTCATCAGGGAATTTCTTGTTTAAGCCTTATATTGGTACATCTGAGAACAACCACTTTCGTTGTATTTGAAGTAGCTACAAGAAATATGTTGAGAGATAGTCGCACCTATCTTTAAGACACTAAAAACGTCTGAAATATTATGCGTTTTCAATAAGAATTACCTGAAAAAATATGTTTTTCAATTAGAATTACACCAGACAGATACCGGTAGTTGTTCTGTCACAATAACCGGGAAGCAGATTCTAATGTTAAATACAACAATTTATATGTAATTTGCAATATTAACGTTTAAATAAATGGAAAGGAAAATATAATATAAATATAAAATAGGAAAATAATTTCTTCGAAGTTGAAAGGAAAGACAGAATATGATCGTCAAATCAATCATATCAATCATATCCTGCCGTTCATTTTGCATCAACTTCGAAAACATTAACTTCACTTCTGTAAAAATATGCTATATAGCAACGTCTTTGAGACTCGTAAAACTTGAAGAAGAAATCAATGGCATTTTGGAAACTACACATCAATAATGGCTGCTGCATGTTTTGGCACAAAAGAACGCATACTTCAAAAACTTATAAAATGCAATTCAGTTGAATGATTTAAAGTAGTTTCTTGGCATTAGCAGTGTTTGATTTTGAAGTGTACATAAAGAAATTGTTGAATAGTTTGTATGCTTTCTTAACATCTTCATCCCTTGGTCATTTGGCTATTCAAATATATGTTCAGGTCTGGTTCGTTTCTGAAAAAAGTATGAATGCTAGTACATTACACAATTCTTGTTATTTAGAATTTAAAACAGGGCAATCTTATTAACGATTTCCTCAGCCGTGGATATTAAGGTATAACTAATCTATAAGCTAGAGAAGGTCACCTCAGATTCAATTCAGATAGGAAAACATAGAACAGTTCACATTACGCCAAATTTCGACAGTTAAGAATAACGTCCACGCTTTCATAGAAACATAGTTTGAATGTCATGGTGGTAACGTGGCATGATCCAGTTGTTTTGCTTAGACTATATATTGTTGCAATGAATATAAATCTGGTGGTTCGGGGAACAAATGAAAATTATAATTACATAGTATCCAAATTACAAATGAGACATTTTGTAGTTTCAAATGCACGGATCGCCCAAAGAGACATGTAGAACTTTAATTTTATATTCTATATCGTTTCTTTATTTAGTAAATTACAAATATATATCATTTGTACGGAGTAACATTTCAAATTTACGAGAAAAACATGTTATACATAAAATACAGATACAGATCGTAAAACGCAATAATATTTCGTTGTTTACAAATCATTATTGAGTTATCGTAATAACGAAATACTATTTGTGTAAAAAGAATATGAGTAAATCTGTTTTTCTGGAAATATACTCACTTTTTAGAAGCTCTATATAAACCAGGATATACAGGTTCACAGGAAGGAAAGAAGATACAAGCTAAAACACAACGTTTCTCTGTAACTCTTTAGTAACGAAAGGATTTTGTCCCCAAAGTGACACTAAAAATAAAGAATCTGTTTCAATAAAAGAATGTTATCATTATTTAGAGAATCTACCTTCTTTTATCCGCTTTAATGTGTTCTTAATAAACATACAAGAAAATTTGAGAAATTTGATTAAATAGAATCAAATGTCGCTTACATTATACTTTTTGTTATCGATCCGATTAACGCTTTTTCAATGGCGTACTTCAGAATAATTATAATAACTTTCAAGAAAATAGATTTACCATTGGCCTATTGCCGGTAACGCATTTCCTTGCCAGACAGATACTATCCTCCAAAAATTTCAATGCATCAATGAAATATACAGCAATAAGAAGTTTCTCTTTGCTTATTATCTCAAATGCATTAGTCTGATAAATCTCCTGTGTTTTATATACTTGGATTCAGTGTTGTTATATTTTCAGGTCCTTTGGGATCATGTGGTCCATTCAACATAGGTGTAATAGAGTTCCGCTTTAGCCGGTGGTATGGGTCGTGAGAGGTGTTGCACATTTCATTACCTCTAATGAACAGACTCAATCAAACCAAGTCTGCTCTTATTCCGCTTGGTTGCATGTTTTGCTTCCAAAGGAGTTTTTACAGATTTTAATATTATGTAGTTTCAGTCACAGTTTAACTAGCCACGATGTCATGAATATCACTTCGTTCCAGATAGATCTGTACAGCAATTTTCCCATAATTGACAAAACATATAAAAAAACCAACTAAACATTATCGTGGTTACTTGAAAAATGCATATTCTATCAGTGACAAATCCAGTAATATAGCCGTTAATTTAGGCAGCATCATAGAATAGTCATTCTAAAGAAGTAAATAATTAATTCTCAGTTGCATCTTTCTATGCAGTGTAACACAGACTATAAGAACGATCATTAATTAGAAATAAAAGCCTGGAAATGTGAACACATGACGTATTATTTTTACATCTAGTATAAAATTGTATTTCCGACAAATTTGCGAAAACAATCTCTTGCAAACTTTGTACTGCATTTTACATCAGCATGCCAACTGAAATAAAGTAAAACGATGTTTTACTAGTTTGAGTAAACCCAAAATTTAGGAAATATTGTAAGTACACGTTACATTGAAAACTAAATTATTGAACAGACATTGAATACAAGTTTCTTTTGGAATCTTCTCGACATATGACGTATAAATATAGCACCAGAAACAGTTTCAACTGTCAAACCTTAGACTTTGATTGAGAATTTATTGTCATCAGGGAGGATATTATAGAAACTTTCACAGGTATCTTTTGACAAATACATAACGTATCTATGTATACAGGGAACCTATTCAGAACTAATCAAATATGAACTCTTTATATTTTATACGATTAATACGAGTAGGATATCTGTTTTTCTGCTTTGTTATATCATATTTTATATCTCTACAAGAAACTATACGACATAATGTCACAACCATCCTCAAGGGACTAACATATGTCTAACATCTTATGTCATTTAAATATGATCACCATGAATAAAAGGAAGATAAAAACCAAACAGTCTATAGGGTATAATTTATATGATTACGTTTGATTTTTGTGTGAATGCCCCTAAGAGTTTGTTTATAATTTTGTTGTGTTTAGGTTACAGTCACGCCGACGCAATTAAGGTCATCTAGCTACTTATAGTGGTGGAGGAAGACGAAGAATAACAATAAACATTTTCAGAAAAAAAATCAGAGCACACAAACTGTCACATAACGACCCACAAACACGCATCAGTCTGTAGCAAAATTAACTAGATGTTAAAACAAACCTGACGGGTACCAAACCTAACATATCAGTATTTTTTTTAAGTAAAAATAAAATCTTTTCATTTTCTTGTAGTTATTTCTCTTGCGTTAGTAACACTTTGAAGAGCCATACTATATATTTTACAGACTACACTACGGGTGTTTTTGTATATAAATTTTCTATCTCCTTTCATTGAAATTCAAGAAAGAAACACTGTCTTCAATTTTGAAACCTTTCATGCCCCAATAAGTCATAAATCTGATTTAACGACAAATATCATTATAATCTATTTTGCATAATAACCCCCATGCTTTCACACTTTACTGACTGTTTTCGTCAAGAAACATGCGAGCATAGCAACAAGAGATTATTGTGTGACGTTGTTATGTGTCATTATCAAATGCCATGGCACGCAACACTAATAAGATGACATATTGTCAAAGCGTGTATGTCTAGAACATTTATCATAGTCTGTCAGATCGAAACATCTTCATTCGTATTTAATGGCAATGATTAGAACAGCAGTATTACAGACTCAATTAAAAAGATCTTCTATGAATAAAATCTGTTGGAAGCTCCTTTGGAAGCGTATAACACAACCAAACAAGACAATAGCTGAGTTTGTTCATTAAAAGTAATGGAAAGTGCAACACCCCTCACATCCCGCTAGAATCGGCTTAAGTGCAGTAATGTTACACAGATATGAAACGGACTCCATTATACCAAAGTGTTAGAAAATATAACAACACTGACTCATTATACGGGGAGACTTTTTACAGCCGCCACACGGCACTAAAAGATTACGATACTTAATAAAATCTATATGAAGTATATGAAGACCATTTGGAAGCATATAATAGCAGAAAAAGAAAGACATTTTAAGGTTGTATGCACAATACGTTTGGTTTGCAGGCAAGTAATATAACGTATAACACATACAAACCTGTTTTTTGAATCGATTTTTACCAGACATTCTAGCATAAAACTGCTGTTATTATCACTTTTCGGGGGTGTTTTAACAGGAGAGAAAACGTGTGTTAACAGGGAAATTCTCGCGCTCAGGTGCTGTTATAACACCTTTTTATATATGCGCGTTCCGTGGCAAAGCGTAAACGTATTACGGCCCAAAAACGGATAATTCAAAAGAAAATGACATCAACGTGGAAAAACAACGTAGACTTTACTGCGCATTTCATGGAAATTTAATGACGTTGTGGGATAATATATCCATTTACTAATGAGCCTAACGGGTTCGGGTACCAACCAATCCCTCGGAATTCTACAGATGTTATAACACGAAAAAACATGCGTTATCACTACAGAAGCAATTGATAGAATGTCTGACCTCAATTAACCCCGTTACAGTTTCGATCAGACGATGCTTTTAATATTATAGACAGATTGAGGTAGGATTTTGACATTTTGTCAATTGACGATTCTCAAGTTAAAGATTATACGTTTTCTAGCAGAGCTATGAACGTACATCATCCACTTGCATATCCTTGAAAATCAGAATTTTGTCTGGAAAAAAGAAATTATTTCATTAATCATATACACTGTAATTATTACATCTTTTGATAAATATATTTATTTTTATGATATCATCAATATTGTAGACTACAAAATGCAGCATTTTTGCTCGACGCTAATATACCAAGACGTATTTCAATCTACAGTTTGCTTCAGGAGAAATGTTCAATAAAAACTCCAAAAGTGCTCTCTTTTCTTTATTTATCACCAAAAAGTAAATATGTTATATATTGTAGATCAGGGAACACTTAGTTGATATGTCTAAATCATATTTTCTTTGGACAAATAATAAGTAAATGCTAGCCCAAATGGCAATTTAATGTGACGTCAACCAGCCCAGTGTACATGTTGTCCCTTTTTCTGTTTTGCATTTGCAAAATCATTACTTGCAAAGTACCTATTTCTCAAGCTTCCTTCTCTCAAATTGGTTGAATATAATCGTGAAATGTAAACAATACACCAATTATGTCAAATTTTAAATGTGATATCATTTAAATGTTTGGTAGGCATATTGTGTTGGTCATCGCTTGAAATTCAGTGTCGAACGGAGGCATGAGATAACATTTTGTGTCTTGAATCAAAATCATTAGCATGACAGACTATATTTATCTAAAACACAATTTGATAATGAGTTCGACATATATTGACCAAATGTAAAGCTAACGGCAATACTGATGGTCTCTCTGCAATATCAACTTTCCTCATCACGGAAAAGTCATGAAACCTAAGAAGTTGACTTGCTGTGATACTATTTTTTCTCTGTTCTTAAAACGGACTGTTTGTTTCAAGTGATGTTGAAATATACGACATTAAATTACGGTAACTTTTACAGTAATCGCATTATAAACTTCATTTGCAAAGGAAAGCAAAAAGTAGAGTAAAGGAAAAAATATACAAGCTATTGTCATACAGTGTTAGGTACTGTGGTCTGATCTATTAAATGAAATAACCTTACCAGAAAGGTCTAGTTTTATTGTACAGTTAAGTCCCGAATTAAGTAAGAATGTTCCTTTTAAAAGTAGTGACAAGTAGTGATTAAATATCAGTTCTGAAAGATCAATATACAATTTATTTTAAAGTGTAAGATATGTGCATTTTGAACAAAAGTTTTATGCTCTGCAATTTTAGATTGGAAATTTGGACATAAACTGACTTATTTATATTATGACGTAAATGCAACATTTCTGTAATATCCACAGTACTTTTACTGTCACTCAGTTTAGTAGAATTTCTTAACTTTTTCTTGTAATTTCTTAAAATTTCTAACCAGACAAAAAAGACATTTTCGCACATTTGATCTATCTCCTTATTAAATATTCAACATCGTATTTTGTTTGAACAAATATTTGTGTTTCGGGATGCAATATCGTCATTTCAAATTCTGCAATCATGTGTAGATAAAATAAAAATAGATGATGAAAGATGTAAGGAGATCACCGTGAATCGAGATTGTAACGCAGAAGTCAGAACATGTCTTTGCTAGTGTTGACAATTTTCTTCGTAGGAAGGTAACATATAAAGCAATACTTTTACTAGTTTCTGTGACAAATAATTTAAGAAAGCTGATTAGCATCACGTGATATAACAGTAAATGTATTTATTGATAGGGAGAAAACTATTGCTCTGTTTGAAATGCAATATTTTATATACTTGTAGTAGGATGTGGGTGGCTGTTAGTAATACATATATTCGTATTTCCCGTCTTTTGATGATAAATATATAATGGTCAGACAATACCGCTATTTTGACCGCACTTATTTTTCTTACGATTCACGTCTTTACAAATACAAAAATAGCCTACATATTTTATATATTCAAAACAAAAAACCAAAATATGTTTGAGAGGATTATTACCTCTCATGAACAGACTCATTCAAATCGAGTCTGCTTTTATTCTTCTTGGTTGCATTCTTTGCTTGCAAAGGATCTTCTTACAGATTTTATTAATTATTCAAAGAAAATTGTCACACCTATGGCAGCAAACCTGCAATGACATTCGGCAATTTCCGTACGATTCGGTATTCTCCGTAAGCAAGTTCGGCATTTTCCGTCTTTTATTGCGGCACAAACCATATTAGCAGTCGGAAAATGTCGAAAAGGCATTTAAAGAATACGGGATCAAATTTGAATTGCCGAGTGTCTTTAAAGGTCCATTTTCGGAAAAGAAAACATGAAAACCTACAATTTTGTCGTAAACACTGTAATATTATCACTCATATTATAATGTTAGGGTAATATAATAGAGTAAGCTTGATTAGATATACAAGTTGAAATTTTCCCTTAAACTAAAAAGAAAATAGTTTTCATTATATACTTGCTCGGCAATAAGGAAAATGTTGACTATTTTGCTAAACAACATGGTAATGCTGATTATGTTAATAATGACAAAACGTCATTTTACTCGTGGTAGGAGTAATGATAATAGAATTAAGACTGATAACATCTGTTACAAGAAAGAAAACTTCTTTACTGTTCTAACCATATTTTAATCTTCAACCTAAATGTAATATAATCTATCGTGTTTTTACTTATTTTATTTTATCTTTGTTGCCCTACAGCACCAATTACATTTCTTTATACTACAAGATACGACATTGCATCATTGGAGATACACTTATCTGTCTTAAAGGAATAAGTAATAATAATATGGAGGACATAACCATGATATAATGAAATTTTCTTCTATATTCAATATTTGTATCATTGACATATCTCCAGGTATTCCGTACATCAACGTAAGGAACAATGCATTGGTTGTTGCGATGACGTTTCCCCTATAGTTGTTCTAATGACATTTGGTTTTAGTAATATTTGATTCTTTTAATTAAATACATTTTTCTTCCCTATCGCACCCATCTGCTGTGAACATTTTGATTAACGTAGTGTTGAAAACTCTATTTCATTATATCAAAAGAAGGAGACACGCAGTCGCAGCCTGTCTCTAGAGACACCAAACATCTGAATGCCACGTCGTTTCTTTATGTTCAAACAAATAAAAATGAAATGGAGACGATTGTATTAATTGACGATGTATGATTGAACGATCGGCTGTAAATTACCATGAGTAAATAACATAGTCTGTACGTGGCACGTGGCAGTAGCAATGTTCAGTAGCAGCACAAGCAGTAGCAAAAACGCAACATTGGCAATAGCAGCAGCAGCAATAGAAGCAGTAAAAAAACACGTAAAACTGGCAGTAGCTGTAGCAGCAGTAGCAGTGGAAATAGCAGCAGTAGCAATAGCAGTAGCCGCTTTAAGCAAATCCAGAAGCAGCAGCAGCAAAGGCAGCAGTAGCAAAACTGTGAAATTGGCAATAGCAGTGGTAGCAATAGCAAAAAAGTGAAATCTTCTGTAGTAATAGCAGCAGTAGCAAAGACGTGAAACTTGCAGTAGCAGCAGCAAACTCGTGAAAATAGCAGTAGCATAAGTAGCAGTAGCAAAAGGAAAAATATGTTACTACTACTGCTGCTACTGCTACTGCCAATTTCACGTTTTTGGTGCTTCTAGTGCTGCTACTACTGCAACTGCAAATTTCACGTCTCTGTTACAGCTACTGCTGCTTCTGCTACTGCCAGTTTCACGTTTTCGCTACTGCTGCTAGTGCTACGGTTGATTTCACGTTTTTATACTTCTACTACTGCTAATTTCACGTTTTTGTAACTGCTGCTACTACTACTGCTACTGCTGCTACTGCTGCTACTGCTTCTGCTTCTGCTGCTGCTATAACTACTGATACTGCTGCTTCTGCTACTGTTGCTATTGGTACATGCACTATTACTACTGTTATTTCTGCTACAGCTGCTACTGCTACTACTGGTACTGCTGCTACTGCTACTACTTTTACTGCTTCTACTGTTTACTACTGCTATAACTGCTACTTCTGCTACTGTTGCTACTGTTACTGCTGCCAATGCTACTACTGCTACTGCTATTACTTTTATTGCTGCTACTACTGCTGCTTCTATTACTGCTTCTGCTACTACTGCTACTGCTGCTAGTACTACTAATGTTTCTGCTGCTGTGACTGCTGCAACTGCTACTGCAGGTGCAGCTAGTGCTACTGCCACTACTGCTGCTGTTGCTACTGCTGCTGCTGTTTGCTACTGCTTCTGCTGCTGCTATAGTTACTGCTACTCTGCTACTACAACTTCTTATGCAGCTGCTGCTACTGTTTCTACTGCTACTACTACTGCAAGTGCTGCTGCTGTTGCTACTGCTGCTGCTGCTACTGCCGCTGCTACTGCTGCTATGGTATGGTCCAAATCCGTGACTATAGTTACCTCCCCTGACGGTCCGTCCACAGATATCAAACAGAAATAAAATGAAAATGATAATTACGCAACAGGTTGGACTACTGCTGCTACTACTACTGTTACTGCTACTATTGCTGACTCTGCTTATACTGCTACTGCTGCTTCTACTTCTGCTGCTTCTGCTATTGCTGCTACTGCTACTGCGGATTTTACGTTTTTGCTACTGCTACTGTCAAAAGGACGTTTTTTTCTACTACTAGTGCCGATTTCACAGTTTTGCTACTTCTACTGCTGCTACTACTACTGCTAGTTTTTCATTTTCTAATTTTGCTACTGCTACTTCACACTTCTACTGCTTGCTTCCTATACATAAATACTTAGATCTTTTTCTCTGAAACAACTTTTGTCAAATAAGTGTGTTCAAAACGCTGTATTGATATATACAGACTACATCATAATGGGTTATACTGTTTATTAAGTAACTGTTAGTCCTGATATATGAAGCTTTACCATATAAAATCCAAAATCATATGGTTTATTTGCTTATGTTTTATAGGCATTGTTGTTTTTTTTATGTAAAATGTAGGAACGTCTAAGACTTAATCTAATCTCTTATAGCAAGGATTTGAATAAATATTTGCTTTTTATCTGTCCCTGTTATGCCAAAATATCACAAACCAACTAGAAATAAATCATCGTTCCATGGCAAATCATTCTGTTAGTATCTTGATATCTAAAGGCTTCCAGTAGAAAAATAATGTGTTAACAACTAATGTCTTGGCACGCAACTAAATTATGACGTATGTCTAAACGTCCATGTCTAAATGTGTTGACATTTTGAACAAAGATCCACTCTCAAAATGAGAGGTGGCGAGTTCGATCCAAACGGAGAGTTAGCGAGTTCGATTCCAACCGACAGATGGAAATATTGTTGTAAAGGCGATTAATCAAATCAGTAAATCAAACTTAATTACACATTTATCTGACAGACAATAAGTACATTTCAGTTATGTTTCATAAAGAATTCTGTCAAATGTAATATTATCTCGATGCCTAGATCAAGCAATTAAAGGATTAACTGAGATTATGGACTAGCTAAGATTTATTTATAACAGGACGAACAACTACAGACAAACTTCTATCAGATTTTGTCTTTCTCTGATACTTTGTTTAAAGCAATAGCAACACCATCAATAGTTTCTAACGGCTAAGCTGTTTCAGACATTTCATGTCATAGTCTAAGCGTAGATATTTTACACAGGGTTCTAGGGTTATAAAACTGACTTTAGGGCCCAGTCTTTAAAGTTGTCATACGAAAACTATCACCAAAAAGCAGTTGTTAGATGCTGGAGTCTTTAAACTAGAATTAAGACTAACGCGTTTATCCTTTGACTGAGATTTACCTTAAGTTCTTCAAAACAATTTATAGTGTTTTACTGTAACGAAAGTTGCTAACATTATTTTTCTAATTTGATTTTAATTGATTTCCGTTAAACATAAATAGAACATTCTTAGACAATGCAAAGTTTTTTTTTTCACTTGCAGTTCCATCGTATAAGACGGAAGTTTGTTTTTGAAAAGTTATCATTAACATTACATATATTGTATAAGTCAACAAAACTACGCTTGACATCAAGAGATAAGAATTTCTATATAAGCGACAGATTTTAAGATCTTGAAGAAAAGTATGCATGCTGAATTCAACAGACTGTGAATTTATGTGATGAATGTTGCTAAGTCAAGAACAGACATGTACACCAACACCCATTAGCTCTCTGGCCCAATAACCCGTGTTAAGCTCCCCAGTGGTGTTTTTGCAATTGATCGTTTCAAGCGTGCCCCGTATTGTGTCTGCAGTTGTTCGGTTTGTCGTGTTTACTTTGTCTGTGTGTTTATTTGTGTGTCTGTATGTCTTGTACACGTTCACATGCTGTGAGTTGCAATGTTTAGAGGCTGTGTGTTTTACTTCACCCCTTTTTTACTGTTTAAACGCTTGCATGCGAAATACCAAACCAATTAAATATACTGCTATTTCAACCAATCAAATTGCATAAAAGCACTTAAGATAGTTTTCAAATATTTTAATTAGCAAGCTAAGTATATTTCACTTGACTAATATTAAGTGATTGAAGATGCGTTGCTGGAGAAAAAACTTATAAAAATGGCATAAATGAATAAGAATATTGGAATTGTTCTGAATTAATCTGCTGTTACTGACGCTCTTTACTGGCTTCCTCTACAGACAAAAATTATTGAAATCTTAGCCGAGTGCAACGACTGACTGTGCCGCGGCGAAATATCTTTTTTTTCTTTTATCTGTTGAACGTGCTTAAGCTTCAGTTGGAAATAACAGGATTTCGTATTGGAACGTAAAAACTAGGATGACTTAAAACTGTATCTTCTTTCATTTATTATGTTAAGAATTTATTTGATGAGTACACAAAGCTATTATATAGTCGAAATAAATTCTAATATTTCATTGGTATTTAAATTAGATGTAATTATAATGCTGCAGAAAGACATTAGTAAATTGACGTAAAAGTGCACAATTGCTGACCATAAAAGCGACGTGACCTTTACAAAAGTTGTAATGCAGAAGTCAGAAACGCTGTTTGTAAGCGTCTACAACTTTCTTAGCAGAAAGGTAAGATTTTACTAAAGTTTGATTGACATTTTTTTCCATTTTAAATACTTAAATTTACTACAAAATGATTCGCCTGATTTTGTCTGGATTGTTTCATTTAAATGCTTGACGGACAAAATAATTTGTACGTCATCTTAAAGACATCGGAAAGTTAAGTTAAAAACAATATCTTAATGTTTTTAATGAAATTAGTACCTTGATTCAGTTCATTCTCGAATCACTTTATTGGTGGCGTACACGATAGATAGGCATGTGAACCAAAAGTACAAACTTTAAGTAAGCACTCTTTATTTTAAATATGTTGAGTAATTGAATGAATCAAAAGTAAATCAAAACACAAAACAATCTGGAAAATAGAGGAGAATTAGATAAGTGTCGTTTCATATTGAATTTATTAAAGAAGTTGAATAAAGATAATAAAGCATAGTAGAGCATTTTATCAATTTTATTCATCGATTTTAATAAATTTTACATGGAAATACAAGGATGTAATGTTGATTTTATCACATGCAAGCTTTTCAAGTTGAAACATCAAAATTTCTTATTTTCTACGTATAATTGTTATTTGTTGTACGAAACACAATTATTAACGTCTAACAGTAAAATTACTCCAAATTTAACATAATTCTATGAAAGCATGTAATAAACAAATATATATCCAAATTATGCATGCATGTTATTTTCAGCGCAGTATTAGAAGATAAGCCTACAGCTGTTCAAATGTACGTTATAAGTTGATATTGCTTTCACTATCTTTCATTCCATACCCAAAATAGGGTTAACTTATAGATATAAGTTAAGCGTATGTGTGTTGATTCATAACAGTAACGGTCTGTTCCATATTTGCAAAAAAAGAAATTCCAAACACCAAATTAATGAAAAAAGAAGTGTTGTTTTACATGCAAATTCAACAGGATATAAAACATGCCTCCTGATATAAATGTATACATTGATTTCCAGAAATGGACAGAACTGTAAAAGGAACCATACTTTCTGACGATTAAATACCTTTTACATAAGGACCTGTTACATATTTTCATCTGCAGTAAAAAGGACAGACCTACTTTGAACGAACAGTTATATATTCATAAAATTGAAAACTCATTGTTAATTATAATCTTAAAATATGGTTCTAACTTTGTAAGTGAATCGACAAAGATAAATCATTTGAGGATACAAGGATTCTTACATAAGATAAATTTATTACATGTTATTCGCTAGATGAGTTTACTTATATTTCAGATGATTTCATTAGATAGCTTTCTTCGTTAACGGTTGTCGTCATGGAATTCGACTTTAATAATTTATTTTGCTGCTTAGTTTAGTGTAAATGTTCGAATAAAAATGGTCGTCAGTTGGTTTACACACAAGGACACCACAACGCACCCATCTCTGTCAACTTAAAAGCATTTTCTTTGCGTTGGGGTATTTTCAAAAATCTGTTGCTCTAGAGCTGCATTAATTAAGTCAAGCTTACAAGAGACTTTACCAGCAATAAATCAAGGCATTCGAATGATATCTATTGACGCTTCGTATCCGCTGGACACTTAATTGTGTTACACGTATTAAAATAAAGATAAAGCGAGAATGGCTTAGAGAATCATTTATCAGCTGATGATGAAAAATGAACAATTTGTCTCTGCTAGAATATAGCCATTTTTATACATGGATTGAAATGAGCCTCATATTTACAGAATAGAAAATGCGCTAGATTTGTTTCGTTGAATTCTTAATTGTGAATTTGTTATACAACTGAAAAGTTGTAGTTAATTATATATACACATTTTATGCGTTTTTTTTTTGTCGTCTGTTGCAAATTAAACCGTACAGTTTAAACAATGAGTTCCTTGACGGGTAAAATTGGCTGGTCTGATAGATTCTACAATGGTATTGTTATTTTTGTGGTTTATTGCTATCAATGCAGTGGCAGTATTTTAAAGAATTAAGAAAGCTTTGGTATGTTTTAATTTTGGTATTTATAATGCTTAATTACGGGTGAAGTATCCAGGAAGAGTAACCCTATCTCTAATCTATGTGCCAAACCTATACTTTCAGGACACAAAAGCCGAGGATCATTCCGGAGGTTCAGAATCTCCTTCAATATTTGACCCAGTGCAGAATTTTAGTGCATCATATAAGAGACAACAACCAGAGTTTATCATACTTCACTATAGGTAATTGAAATGCTACAACCAAATTCAGTTGAACCTGTTTTGGCGGCCACATGCATAAAGCAGTCGCTGACATAAAGCAGCTACTTGCACAAAGAGCATCTCATTTTCACTTGTCTTAATTAAAGTGGTGGATCGGTAATGATACTCGGCTACTTCAATGTGACTACAAGGTAATTCGGTATTCTTCGGACATAACTGTAGCTCAAAGCACATGTGAATGTTCATAAAAAAACGGTGAATGCGACAACATATGTGGATAATACCTAATTTGCCGATTGTCATTACGGGTCCCCTAACTTAAGCAGGCATCTCCCGCCTTAAGCAGACAGATTGTGTCGCTTCCTTGGGTGGCTGCATCATACCACAAAATACAAATGATTTGATCATCTTTCCCTTTCACAGGAATTCCCTTATTGTATATGTAATTACGCAGTCATTCAGCGCATGTTCGTTTTTATGGGCAGTGAAAACCTCAGTGAGTACATGTGAAATTCAGTTGTCCTCGAATAAAAATGTTGTTTCATGATGTTGCATATTCAATATGGATAAATAATAGAAAGCTTTTGTCTTATTATTGTTTACAACATAAATGTTTCTGTCTGTATTGTAAATTTGTAGAGAGATTTTTGGTCACCTCAATCTAAAATAGTTCGCAGTTGTTTCGTGAGGTTATGATCTATGCCTTTAAAACTAATCTTGCTGTTGGATAATACGCATTAATGACATTTCCCTTTATTGCGTAAATTATTTACCAGTCTTTTTAGACAGTTATTCTTTTTTTCCAGCCCATTTAAGGCAGTATGGGACTGGGTAGTTCTTATTCTTGTATTGTACACCGCGGTCTTCACACCCTACCAGACAGCCTTCCTACTAAACGAGGAAGACGCCACCATGAAACGAAACCGAGACGCTGTAACCCGGACTGAAAGTCCAGAATCCTCCACAGCCAGCCCCCTTGTGATTATAGACTTGATAGTTGACCTGATGTTCATTGCGGACATTCTAATCAATTTTCGGACGACGTATCTCCACAACGGAGAAGTGGTTACCAATCAAAAGAAAATTGCAATTAATTACGTGAAAGGGTGGTTTGTCATTGACACTATAGCCGCTGTGCCCTTTGATCTTCTTCTCTTCGGATCCGGAACGAGTGACGTGAGTAATTTTTAATTAGAGAAAGTGATTATAGCTACTAGAACATGTAGCGACGTTTTGTTTGTTTCATCTGCTCTTTGTAGAAGATATAATAACAAGGTAGGTTTTAACAAATTATACTGAGATATGATAACTTCTCTTTTTTAACTAACTACCTGGATTTAGCAGCTTCATAAATATTAAAATTAAATCAAAATGAACAAAAGCATTTCTATTTCTGTCCATGAACGAAATGTCATTCTCGTTGTTGCCGAATCCAGCAACATGTAGCATGAAAGAGGAAAACCCTAGTATATAGTTAATGTATACAATGCTGTGTCAAATTCTAACATGACTTGCTTTGATTGCCAGTGAAATGAATAAGATAAGCTTTATATTTTGCTATTACGAAAACATAACTTGACGTCAATTATGACATAAAATTTCTACATGACGACCGGTTCATTACTTCTCGGATATATTAAGTCCAGCATAAATCTTCTTCAATATATTTCAAAATAATGTAAGTATGGAAACAATCAAGGTCTTTTCCCGGGTTATTGTCTAACTCACCGCTGTTTATCGTTCAGTGAATAGACATACACCGCAGTATACAATAATCCGTTTTAGCATGGTTCATGTAGGGAAAAAGACGAATACACGGTTGCAGATTTTAACTGTTTTTTTTTTCTGTCTGGAAATAGTTAGTTACATTTTTAAGAAAAAAATCCGGAAACAACTGTCAACAGCTGCAAATGGAAGATGAGCGAGCAGCGCTATGGCATGACACAGACAATCTTTCTGTTGCCTGAATAAGGTAACAAACAACTCTTACTCTAATCTAATGTTAACGTCTCTGGGGCATAAAATGCTTGAACTGATTTTTATGACCCTCCATCACAAAAAATATTCAACATGTCCAACCGCCATCGAATCAAGATCTCTATCACAACTTATATGCTAATAACAATGTTGTTATTCTGATTGGAGATTGATCAATATTCATGAGACAATTACTAGAAAGCTGTCAAGAGTTTTCATGATATATCGTAAACATTTTTCAGAGAATAACAAGTTCATTAATCAGACGCTAATTTACAAATTTACATGTTATGGATAGCCATACTCCGTTTATGAATTTTTCGTCTCAAACTAAGCGCGACTGATTTTTCAATCGTGCTGTTTTCCCGTTCATTTTGTTACTTAGGATAACTGAATGTATAAACTGTCTCAACTTCACAGAATCGCAAACTGTCGCCGAGGGTTTAACTTTATGAAAGAATTATTCTTTCATCTGTTTGAAATAAGTTATAGTTTTATCAAAATCAGGACAATTCAGTGAATTTATATCACCCACCGAATAGGTTGTTTTGTAAATGAAGGGAGAATATTTTGGAGGAAATTTGAATTTCAGATATATATTTAATATATATTTAAGGATTTAAAAACTCTTAATTGACCAGTAACTCTGCAGTTATACCGTAAATGAAGAGATATGCATGCACCGCTGCCCTTGAGATATCTGAGATATTTGTGTTAAATTTCATGGAGATCTGTCGGCGGATTACTTTCAGATGTGAGAATTATTTTATTGTGAAAGAACTAAAAGACAATTTCTCTAACATTACTAAAGCTATTCCTATGAAAATTGCTCTTCCACCACCACCTTGTAGTGATCTACATTTTAATCGGTTTTTATGCAGATCCATAGATATGTTACTTAGATAAGTCTAAAAAATAAACTCTCTATTTATTTATTTTTTTTTTTCATTTTCTTTTTTTTTTCTTTTTGCTGCTGTTAGCAAAGGAGTAAAGTCTACTTTTACTGGGTCAAGGGGAACATTTTTGCATGGGTCATGTGCTAATTGATAGTTATGTGAGTTTGGGAAGGCTTTTGCTGATTACCCCAATCAAAAAGAAAGCTAGATCTACTATGACTTATTTATTCGCTGTAAACTTCAAAGATTTGTATATTTTTTTGTACTTACTAGAAAGTAGAGATCTATATAGGCCTAAACCTATACGGATGAAACAAAAATCATCTCAGAGATTATAACCACTAAAATTAAAAGTTCAATAAAGGATTATTACCATATGTAGATTTGCAATGCTGCATTTGGCTCGAATGACTAAAAAACGACAGCAATACGACATTCTGCGATACAGAGATTTTTCCTTGACTTAATTGACTGTCCACGTTGTAAACCGTCACCTTCACGGTGTTTTATGAGGATTGAATAGACACTTCTGTCACTGCAATGGATCAAAGGAATGCTCAAATGACATTTCTTTTATAACGTATATGCTAATAACGTGATCTTGATTTTGATTGAAGCTTTATTAATATTTATAAGAATAATGTTCTAGTTCACTTTTCTATGAAAATGATAAAGTGAATTAATAAAGGATGACAAAATCGGGTCTTGAATGTCCGTTTCTCAAGAACAGCTTATATATTTCTGAGCAGAAAGGCGACGAAGTCAATAATCAGTATCATCGGCTATCTCTGTTTAGGATATGTCATGTTTTACACGTTGAATGGCAGACAGAGATTAAATGGATAGGAATAATTTACATTAAATCGGATTCTTTGTGACTTTTGACATCATATATGATTTAAAGTAGGTGCATGACATTGAATATTAAATCATGAAGTCAGTTTTTAACTTCTGATAAGGTATTACACCCCTAATAGCAATATTTAGAAAATGGCATTTGCTTGGTATATTATTACAGTTGCCCGTGCTTCGCACTTTGTTGCAAATTTTTAAAAACTTCTACGGTGCCGTTTTTTTTTTTATATAAATTTTGTATAATTTATGGTATTTCCTCAAGCTCAAGTAGAGACAAATTTCAAAGTGATGGCTTTTATCCAAAACATTTGCAGAGAATTCATTATACCATTATTTTTTATAAAAGAAACATCAAACTATTGGTAAACAATTATAAAACTTAAAATAAAACTGTCAATATCATTTTTTTTCTAGGGTGCCTCATGTAAAAGGATTCAGTGAGACAGAATTCTAACTCCAACATTGAAAAATTAAGGTCGAATCCTACGGGTCTTTTTTGAATTTGTCTCACTTCATTAAAACATAACCTTGGGGCAGAACTAAAACCTACCTACATTTCTTCCACAATATGTGATTTAAAGAATAAACGCAAAATAGAGAACTTTTACCACATGTAACTCAGTATTTTTAAAGATGTCTAACTCTACCCCTCCTTATTCAGAGGTAAATTCACTTTGAACAGCAAGAAATCGCTTATCAAATGTTTTTTTTTTCACTTTTGTACAATAAATTAATAATAAGTCTTGAAAGAATGAAAAACTTACTAGAAAAAAGAAAAATATCGAGAAAAAAATTTTGGTCCCAGTAGGGCATGAACCTACGCCCCCTGAAAATTGCAGTCAAAGTAGGTTTATAGTAGGAATTGAATACTCTTTAAAAAGGAGGTACTCTATTATGGGCCTAATACCAAAATCACAAAATAACATTGGCGTATGAAGTAACAGGCCGCAATTGAAAATAAACATAGGGGAGCGTTGAGTAGAGTAAGAGTCAATTTGAAACACAAATCCAGTGACACTGTACTCGGAAAGATAGCAAACGGACGTCGGGCAATAGTTTTGACTGCTGACCGGCAAAGCAGTCAATAATTGTAGAATATAACATGTCGATCATACCAGTGGTTCCGTTTGTTCATCACTTTCTTGTAACCCGTTTATTTGATAAATTTCTAGTAAACTCTGTTTTGAACAAAATAAAGACATTTTTAAGGAGCGTCTTCGTAAACAATCATTACGAAACATATTTGAGACTCTAGAAAATAGTAAATAGTTACGTCACTTCAAACACAACATTCTGCGCCAGGTTGAAAGACAAAATATTAAGATTTAATATGTCAATTTCCTCCTTAAAAAGATTTATACTTGCACATACATGTGGCAGTTTGTATGACTACACTGTATTACCAAACATTTAACATGAGCGTTACAGTATTCTATATGAGTTTTGCACAGTCAATAAAAAGAAACGCTGAGACACTAAAAATTGTTGCAATTTTATCTCGAATCAAAGTTAAACGAAAACTGCATTGCAAAAGTTACAAGAATTTCCAAACGATCCAAATGTCCTCCTAAGGGATGTTCTATTTGTCGTTAAGATTCGTGTTTAAACAAATACTTCTATCTAAAACTAATAAGTATTTGCTACTTTTCTTTCAGACAATGACGATAGCAGGTATTTTAAAGACAGCCAGATTACTACGCTTACTTCGTGTGATAAGGCGCATTGAACAATTTGCAGAGTATGGTGCTGCCGTACTACTTTTGTTAATGGTTACGTTCTCTCTGGTAGGACATTGGCTAGCTTGTGTGTTTTATGCCATTGCGTACTGGGAGCGACCTCACTTGGAGAATGCAATAGGCAAGTAATTATTCATATTTTATTAAATCATTCCGCAGGCCTATAACATCTCCGTCGTGTTTAAATATATTAAAACATGGGTCTTCTATATATTTTTCTCATGTATTATCTAATTTATGCAAATGTTCCTTATAAAGCTTTCATGAATATTTATCAGATTTATTGTTACTGAATGTTCAAAATCACAATATAATACGCTATGGAGTAATAATTGTCCTTTATAAACTATAGAATGTTTTAAATTTATCACGTTCTTAGAATCGTTCACGTTTTGATGGTCACCTTTCTCGAAGAATGAGAATAAGACATTTAGAATTTAAGGTAGTAGGACCTGTTAATATTATAATAATCGGCCAATAATTAGACGGAAACCGCCGAGTGTCATTACGGTCCATTACATTAACTATAGGAATCTAATATCTTTTACATAATAAGTAAGTATCTTAAATACATTGGAATAGGATGTATAAAACCTCATAAAATGTAAACGCCATGCAGTATGTTAGTTTTCTGACAAACGATTGGTTGGAAAAAATGTACTTTTATCAAAGATATTTTTTTTCCTTAGTATATTTTGTTGGGTTTATAGCGACACACTGACATAGTTATAGGTCACATGGCAACATGCTATAGAATAAATCATTTTCTGTTTTAATTTTAAGGCGTAAATGTTTTCTACAAGTCATAATTTGAGATGAAACGTAGGTTGGATACTGTGACTTTTGAATTGTAGTTAGTACTGTAAGGTGAATATTTCATTATTGGATTATATAAGATTCACATTCTGTCATTCAAAAAGTATGTAAAGTGGCGAATTCTTTTTCAAAATGAGCGTTTTTATCAAAATATTGAAAGGAAAATTGTCTTTGTATACATTTATATGGATAACTCGTTTCTTATAGGATGGTTAGATACTGTAGCCACAAGTATTAACGAGCCTTATGTCGCCAACGTCACAGAGAGTGGGCCTAGCATAAAGACGTATTACATCACAGCGTTATATTTTACGTTTACGTCGCTGACGTCAATAGGATTCGGAAACGTGTCACCAAATACTAATGCCGAAAAAATATTCTCAATATTTGCTATGTTGCTTGGTTGTAAGTAGCATTCGATTTGTTGTTATTGAATTTACCTAAATCAATAAGTTAAACCCCGATATTGAATAAAATCGAGAATATAGCTACACGTTATTGAATAAAACCGAAAACGTACACTTAAATGTTGAATAAAACCGGGAAAGTAGCCAGAGTATTGGGTAAAACTAGAAATGTAGCAAAGTAATGAATAAAACCAATGATTAGGCTTAATCAGTGAATAAAATGAGGCATATGGCTTTAAATAAATTCGGAACTTTAGCCTAATTATTGAGTAAACCCGGGATAGTAGCTAAATCATTGAATAAAAGCGGAAATATAGCTAAATTATTGTATAGAAACGGGAACGTGACTATTTTCCCCCTAATTTTATCTGTATGTGGCTTGACAATCATAAAGACTTTTCTCTATTTAAATAAATTCAGCTGTGGTAATTATAAATGTTCTCCTTAATTGTACAGGTAAAATATGTCATTTACACTGGAATTTCAAGATTTAAATTTGATATGAATTTCTGGGGTAAATTGTCTTGTTCGTTTAAACACATCCAGTTGTAAATTGGAACACTAACTATACTTTGCTCACGACTAAAGCAAATTAATGAAATTATAAATGCACAGTGTTACCAAACCATGGTTAAAGTATTTTGGTTACTATGAACACTGTCCCAGAAGTTCTAGAGTAGTCTTCAAATCATTGTCAAAGGAATAAAACAGTATACTCAGTCCACCTGAAAATATCCATAGTGGATCGGAACTAAGACGTGCCTTCCATTATCGTATTTGTCACGTGACTATTCTATCTACATTAGAATTATTTGGAAAGAGTTATATGTTTGTCTATATATTTTACAGCGCTGCTGAGTGCTGCAATCTTTGGTAACGTCTCTTCTATAATGATGCGAGTGTATCAGGGCACGGATGAGTACCATGAGAAAATGCAGAGCATTAAAGAGTTCATTAACTTCCATCATCTTCCAAAGAATCTTGCAAACCGATTGCAAGAGTCCTTCCAACACACCTGGTCATACACTAATGGAATTGACATGAACACGGTACAGTATACAAAGACTTTTCATGAACCTAGTGCGTTTAGTCCCAATTTTAACTGAAGGCTGTGACCCGCAATGACAATCGGCAATTTTCGTGGGATTACGTAAACTTCGTGTGTGATTTCGGCATACATCTGTCATGATAGGAAATTGCTTTTCAGGTTCAAGGTCAATAATTCAAATCCTTCTTTGTTTCATATAAAATCGACAACTTCAGATCGTCTTTACGTATCTTTGTAGAGCGTCGCTTTTCCTACACTTATTATTGCACGGTACACTTTCCAAAATACACAAATGTATGCCGTTTTGTTCAATGCTTTCTTTTGACCTCTTTGGATTTATTCAACCCTATATCTAACGTACATAGAGGAAATTCATAAAAGATCTTATTAATGATATAATGTGACAGAAAAATATTTTAACTATAATTGTTTAGCTGCGTGTGGCTAGCAGGAAAGATACGTTTTCCTAGATAGTATCCCGTAAAAGGACAGAGCTATTATGACATCCATTCTCGTGCTATTTCATTCGGATAACTTGGTTTGTACGTTACTAAATCAGTTTATCCTTTGATCTACTCTCTGTGCTAATATTGTTTAAACTTGTTTTGTCATATATTCATATTGCGGCAATCAGATATGACAAAAGATGCGGCAATTAGATATGATAAGAACAATGAATGGATTCTATCAAATGTTATAAAATAGCATTGTAAAAGCTGTGATTTAATTACTCCATTACCATTCATAAACGGTAGTCACGATCAATATATGATACTGACAAACGTTTGAAATAGGGCCAATGTCAAACTATTCTCTCAAAAAACAACTTCACATGAATAATATTGCTTAAACCTGATACAATTCACTCAATTTTCCACTCAATCTGAATATTAAATTATGTAGTAACTTTTAGACAAAATACATAATTCAAAACGATTTGATCTACGCAGTAACTTTTAAACCAAAGACCTAATTCAAAACAAATTGATCTACGCAGTAACTTGTTAACCAAATACGTAATTCAAAACGAACCAAGTGACTTTTAGGGCAAAGACGTAATTCAAAACGAATTGACCGACGCATTAACTTATAAACAAAAGACCTAATTAAAAAAAATGATCAACGCAGTAATATTTAGACCAAATACTTAATTCAAAACAAATTGGCCGACGCATTAACTTTTAGACCAAATACGTTAACCTATAGACCAAAGACATAATTAATCAAAGTACTGAAAGTACAGAAAGGCTGGCTACCACAAAACACTGAATGAAAACTGTGCGGGAAAGATGTTTGCAAAATCTTAGATATTATGGGTTTTCCATATGAAACTAAGGCGAGCATAGGGTATTGTTGTGATCTTGATTAGCTTGTGCATCCAAGTTAAAGTTCAATCGAGAAACCTAGTTTATTGGATGTAAACATGGGTCCAAGAGAGTAAACTATAGTTTAAGCCCGTTATACTGTGTGTTCGCTCAAAAATTTATGTTAGTATTCGATAATCAAATGTTTTCGACAAAGAATGTAATTGTTGGATAATTTGTTTGCCGAGAACCATTGTATACGGACGTGGACCTATGTTTACGACCATGAACTTGGGTTTATGAGCGTGAACCATAGTTTATGAACGTGAACGTAGGTTTAAGTTCGAAAAACGTGGTTTCTCGAACAAGACTATGGTTTTTGGTCATTATCCTATGTTCACCAGCGTTAACCTATGTTTACGGTTGTAAACCCATGTTCACGGTCGTAAACCGAAGTTCTCGATCGTTAACATATGTTCACGTTCGTAAGTTATGGTTTACACCCGAGAACCCTGGTATACTCCCGTAAACGTAGGTTCACGCTCGTGAACTTAAAATAACGGCCGAAATTCAAAGTTCAATTGAAAAACCTAGTTGAAACCTGGGTTCACGGGCGTGTTTCCGCCCGAAAATATGGGTAAGTATTAGAAAAACCTGGTTTTACGTTCGAAAACCCTTGTTTATCTGTAATTGTTAATTCTACTTTTTTTACCGTAAACCTGGGTTAACGCTATTATTGGACAACTGGCGTGCCATAACAGTTTATATATGTTTCTTACGAAGCGATAATAAACATTGAGGGAGATAATATCAGATAAAATATAAAGGTAACAAACACAAGATCTATATTTCGATATGCAATCCCCCCACCCAACACACACATTATGTGTGAATGTATGAACATTGATCAAATGGGGCGATTTTCTTGTCGATATGAGGGAAATTTTGGGCTCGAACCCCGCTATAAACCGGACTGTTAATGATTATTGTCTAGTCATGTTGCTTCCTTAATACGGTGGTTAGGAAAATTGACGTACCCGTAATAATGTATTTTTTGAAGAGTATTCAATTCCTACTATGAGATTACTTTAACTATTTTTTCAGGAGGGCGTAGGTTCAACCCCTACTAGGACCAAACTTTGTTCATTATTTTTCTTTTTTCGAGTAAGATAAACTGTTGTTTTTTTAATACATATTATCATTGATCTCTCGTACAAAAGCGGAAATGTTTTATTTGATTAGCCATTTCTTAGTCATTTCTTGCTGTTTCAAATGAATTTGACCTGAAGGGTGAATGTTTAGACATCTTTGAAAAATACTTAATTACATTTGTAAAAGTTCTTGATTTTGCATTTATTTTTACAAAGTTTTGAATAAATGTAGGTAGGTTGGTTCTACTTCTGCCCTATGGTTCTTTATGAATGCATAGAGCAAGGCCATAATTTTCAAAAGTTGGAGCTTATTTTTTTTCCGATTAAATCCTTTTACTCGAGACTCCCCAGAAAAAGTGTTATCGCCAATTTTATTTTGTGTTTTATAATTGTTACGCTATATTTTGAGGTTTCATTTAGAAAAATATTTGGTAAAATGAATTCTCTGTGATCGTTTTGCACAACGGCTATCACTTTGAAATTTGTCTCTGTTTCAGCTGGAGGAAAAAAAGACATGACTTAAACAAAATTTACAAATAAAGAACAAACAAACAAACAACAACGACACGGTGAAAGTCATTTAAAGATGAATCACAGTGCGAAATATGTTAACTTCAGGACTGTATCAAGTTAGTGCAATTGTTACACATTACCAATACGGGTCCACTATCTTAATATAACCTGAAAAAAAGTTGAAAACGTGTGTTTAAACAAAACTCGCTACATCTACCCACCCTTAAAGCAAATTGGTGACAAAGCGCTTTTTACATTATATCTTTCAGTATTCGTCAGAATGTTTAAAACGAATTTAGTATAAAAATAACATAAAAACAGGTATAATGTGGTCATTTGTTTCTTATCACGTTACTGTGGCAATCACGCAGTGATTACGTCCCTCAGTACCTATAACAAATGATCTGAAAGAATAGATTCTTAAAACTTAAGCCCTAAATATAAGACCTGATATAACTCATATCACTATAAGTTCATTTTAATTGATATTTCATATTTCTTATTATCCACGTTATGTCAGGTCGTCGAATAATGTGCAGTATAATTCATATCGACGATTGTTTCTCGGAAGCAGCGTTTGTTTACTTAGCTCCTTATAGACCGAGGTCATAATCTATAACGAAGCGGCCACCGTTGAGTTAGTTCCATTCATACGGACATTTCATTCATGGAGGCGAATTAATTTACCATCATTATGTAATATTTTCTAATGTTATCTTTCAAGTATTTACCGTTGGAAAAATAAAACATTATTATAACATGTTTGCGCAAGTAGATCTATTGAAACAGGTAAGTTTAACAATCTTTATACAACTCTATGGCGAAACTGATTAACGTGGCGGACTATTTGAATTGCGCATGAAATTATATTTTGTGTTGTCAGTCTCAGCACCTGTTGAACTTTACAGAAACTCGATATATGGTTATAATAGTCTGGCGAATATCGCCAGCCTAAAAACGAATTGATCTATGCAGTAACGTTAAGACCAAAGACATCAATAAAAACTAACTGATGTACGCAGTAACTTTTAGACCAAATACGTATTTCAAAACGAATTGATCTACTCAGTAACTTATAGACCAAAGACCTTAATTTAAAACAAATTGATCTACACAGTAACTTATTTACTAAATATGTAATTCAAAACGAATTGATCTACGCATTAACTTATAGACAAAAGACATAATTAAAAACGAATTGATCTACACATGTTCAGTTCCATTGTGAACAAAATTATTCGTTTTTATCTTAAATGAAACAGTAAATGGCTTATTTGGCTGTAGAAGATATTTTTCTCAGCTTTAAATTTGTAATTGGATAGAATGCAATTTCGGCATTCTCCGCTAATTGTGAAATAGCAATTTTCTATCATGGCCGAAGGATGCCGAAATAGCATATCGGGATACGTAACCACACGGAAATTGCCGATCGTCAGAAGATATGCTTCAAATCAAGCTTAATTAAGTGTTAACATTTGGTTGTACCATCGCATCAAATTTCTCGTGTTTTTATCGCTCAATTAACATATAGAATGATTCCGGCGTTAGTGTCTGTAAATGTATGTTCAGGTTTATCTTTCTTGTTTTGTCTTGTTTGTTTCTGCAATTTGTCTGCTGAAAAATTATGTACTAAGCCTTTCGTTTTCCATGAACAAGATTTATTATATGTAATGCTTTGTTACCAGTAATATTATCAAATTTATACATAGAAATAGAAATAAATGATTCCAATAAAATGCACTTTATTAAGCACGCACGTTTGTAGTCTAATTAAGAAATGATAAGTTCCCAAACGTAGTTTATCGTAGAATAACCCGAGTTTTTCATTCTTATGCGTAAGAATATATCACGAAGGCCGTAGAATCACACTTGGGAACATATTATTTCTATTCTAACACGACATACTAGCATCAACAGTGTTAGACAAAATGGTAACTACTTTTTACGACCGCGCTACGCATCTGGATCGGATGACGTCATTGCACGCGAGTGGTTTATTGCAGAATAACCCGAGATAGATTTTGCTCTACATGTATGTAGGTTATTTGCTGGTCGTGTTAGAATGCATGTTCATCAAGCATTATTTAATCTTGGTGGAAATATTCCAAAATTTGTTTCAAAACGCTTTTCCATAATTTATATTGGTTCCTGACACGACATTTATTTTATTTTATTCGGTTTAAAGTCACACTGACACAATTTAGGTCATATGAGACTTGATGGTGGAGGAAGTCCCCAGGTGTCCCTCAAGACATTGATGCAGGCATGGGCTAGCACCTTTGTATAACCACCGATCTTCCGTTAGCCAACTAGATCATTTCCTCACATGAAGAATTGTACACCCTGAGCGATGTTTGGAACTAGCATCGGTGAGGGGCGAGTGATTGAAGTCAACGACATTAATCTCTCGGCTAAGGAGGTCCCGCCGTTAAGAACTAGTCTCAGAAAAAGAAACACGACATAAAAAATAAATGTTAATTTTGAGATCTGAATACTGCATGCGTGTCCAAATCATTTTGTATACTAGTACTTAGTTGACATAAAAGCGTTTTCCCTCATCTCTTTGAAATTGTTTATTTAAAGTAGTATTTTCTTTTATGCCCAGCAGATGTATTTCATTTTGATGCAGATTTATGTGTTATGTATGTGAATGCGTGAAATTAGTATGATACAAACATATGTTCTAGGTTTTAAAGAGTTTCCCTGAGTGCCTACAAGCAGATATATGCCTTCATTTGAACAGAAACCTGCTGAATAATTGTCCAGCCTTCCAGAAGGCATCTACAGGTATGTCAGTATTTTTTATGATGCATTGCGCTCAATTTTAATGATAGAAATTTTCATTAACTGTACGATTATTTATTTCAAACATTATTTAGCAAGCCATGAAGTGCCTTTATTGTTGGGTGTAACGTCACTACAACAAAATTATAGGTCATATAAAGTTTCCTTCGTTTAATGACGGAAGACCCCAGTTTTCCCCTCGAGCAGTATTTCAGGCATGGATGGGCACCTTGGTAGAACCACAGACCATCAGAAAGTCAGCTAAATGTCTTTTTCATATCGTTGGGTTAGAGCCATAAGTGAATATCTGACTTTTTTTTTTCAATTTTCACTTTTTTTTTGGCATATTTCACTTTGTCTTGTATCATGTTTTATTATGTCAAAATTTTAGGGTCATATTTTTTAATACTTGTTTACTAAATAGATATCTACCAGAACTCAAACAAGTTAGCGCGTATCTCACAAAATCTGGCGAGCCAGATATCAATAAATTCAGATAAACAAGTATAATAGCAGAATCTACTTAGCCAAAACTGTTTAGCTACCGTTGATAAGCTGTGGCACTGTAATATGTAAGATCTTGTTTCATTTTATTCCTGCCAGACCTGAATATCAGCATTTAAGCTTCAAGTCTAACACAGTTTGTTTGCAAGAATTTAGGGCCATACATCTACATCTACATCTTCCGTTAATCTATATTGTTAACAGATTTATATCTACAAAGCGAGAGCCAAACATAGATATATGTATATATTTCGTATTTTTTATACGTAAACATTAAAAGCAGTCGTAAACAATAATCTTTATGGCTACTGTATACTATAAAAATACTTATATAGAGGATAATTGTTGGTTTCGGTGTAATATCACGTTATAATTTAACCGAGTGGGCACCAAAAGTGATATTTTCACGAGTGGCGCAGCCACGAGTGAAAATAACAACTTTTGGTGTTGACGAGTGAAATTACCGTGATATTACATCGATACCAACAATTTTTCTGTTTATTTTATGTCTAAAACTCTACTTTTGTTGTGTTTATTTCAATAAAATGTCGAAATTTGCGGGAAACTTTATCAGGAAGCATCGCAAAGATGACGTCATTTTAACGACGTCATCGTCATATTGTTTCCGGCTTTCAGTACGCTCGGTAAACTTTTTGACGTTAATCCGGGTATCAGATTTGATAATTTTCACTGAGTGGCCAGTGAGTTTATCAGGATATAATTCACCGTTATATTTCGATAAACCACCGAAAAACATAAAATAAAAAGAAATAATCTATATTTACATTCCTAAAGTTTACAAATACACTGCTGGAGAAAAAGGACCCCGGGCACAAATTTAGCAAAGATAAAACTTCATAAAATATAAAGAACAAAAGCAGCACTTACAATAAAATTGTACATAATGTTAACAGAACAAGAGTAGCAGAGAAACTGAATGAAAATATTACGCGTTGTTACATTACTGGGCAGTGTAAGTTCGCGTAAGACATATGACAGTCCACAAGTGCTGACGAATAACCAGTAACGAATAAACTAAAAATACATTCAGCTGTAATGTTGTCGAAATAACTTGAGGATATATGATCGAATATTTTTCTGCAGTTAAGATTTTTGTTCATACTTTTGAAGCTTGAACAACATTAGTTTCTAAACCATATAAGAGAAAAAAGCATAGGTCATCGCCTCGTTTGATGATTTAGCATTTACTTTGGGCATACAATTTGAAAATAAACATTCAAAGAAACATTTTACACAATAGTAGATATCCCCAAAAATGCTTGTAGATTACATCCTTAGAATAAATTCATAAAAGATCAGTCATTTCCTTTTTTGCCAGTAATGATACAAACTGTTGTGGCATGGCGCATTGAATACATATACGGGAAGTACAAATGTACGCGTGACTTTGATCTAAATCAAACTTTTTTCAGATAGGAAAAAAAGTCAAAGAGGAATTTCATGTTGATTGGATACTAAACTGCATATCTAAGTGTCTGTAAATGACTAAACATGACAATTAAGGCATTAATATGACCCAAAAATGTCTTCACGTTATCCCAAGTATGAATATTTTGGCGTACATAGCAGAAAATAATTGAAAAAAGATGATGAAATCTGTCAACTTTGAAACTTTTCGATCTCTTCCGTCTATGTGAAAAACATTACGGAATGTCTAGAAGTAGATCCCCTGGCATAGAACACAATAAATCATAAGAATAACAATAGCAGATCTGTTTATGAGAGGTAACGTAATGTGTAGCAACTTTTACACCCAATAGCACCGTTTGAAGTGAGACTCTCTAATTCAAAGACAGTGAATAAATTCCATGATACCAAATAACTAGAAAATATGTTGTAACAATGTGTTTTACATAATTATATTTTATAAGCGAAACGAATGGAAACAGTTGGAATAACCGTCTTACCCTTGATTCATAGTAGGAGACAACTAATTGAGTCCGATTTTTTTTTTCTGTTTCTCTATAATTCCAACTGATATAAAATGTTTCTTCTATATCACATTTTTATTTCGATTATAATGAGATATGAAACAAACATTTTTCATCCAGTTTGGTATCATATAACTTGCACTTTGTTTGTATGTTGTGAAACCTTAATCAAATCAAATCAACAGAAAGTTCACCAAAAGAAAAAAAAAACATGCATAAATAAGCTGCATTATTTGAATTTTAACTATATAGGGTACCTTATTATTATTATAAAAGTTGATCCTGTCACGGTTATTAAAGTTGTTTACGTGGAAACTTAAAAATATTTTAACATTTCCGGTATAATTTATAATGATGTTTCATAACAGATAATTTTGCATTCAGTTAAACACATTTCATTTTACATTATTATATAAGTTACTGTTAAGTTACTGTTGGCGGATCCATAAGCGGTCAATGTACCTCATTCGTCATAATCACAAGGGCCCTGTCAATGCGTAATGTTCACGTAGTTCTGACACCGACGTTGTATCATAACGGGTTTGCTCTCAGATAAATTCTCAAATACTAGTGGTACAAATAATAAAAAAAATATCATTGTAAGTTTGTGGAAAATATCAATAAATACTTAATACAGGTAAAAGATAAGTGAAAACATAAATATCCAGAATGAAAATGTCTATACAGGGATTATTTGTGCCTTCTTGTCATAATGACACGAAGTTTTATAATAACCCGAAACAGTTCTGGTACTAAGTGTGTCATTATGCCAGGAAGGCGAAACTAAACCATATATTAAATTCTTGATAAATAATAATTAAAGGTTCACCTTTAAAATCTATTTTATTGTAAATATTTACATGCACAGAATTTGTACTCTTTCAAAAAGGATCTATAAAACATTTAATTTATAGAAGTTTTTTCATAGTAGCCTGTATTTCCTACTTTAAAGTTTGAATATAGAATGTTCAATATTGAACCGATATCTTAAATAATAACAACAAAAGCGTTAATGCTAACAATGCACAGTGAAAATAGGATTAATTTTGATAAGACTGGAAAACATGACACAGGTGACAACAGTGCAATGATTGTGTTATGGATCGGATTAATTAAAGTGAGCAAACATATTAGTCTAGCTTATATTTCTGTAGTAATAAAGAATTTGACATGTGCGTCATGTGATGACATTATTTGTTCTAGGTTTTCTTAAATAAAATGTAAAAACCTTAAATGTTTTTTCAAGAATCTTAAGTATTTGTTTGACATCTACAGTTGTGGCACTGGTGTTTTGTTTTATTTGTTTCAAATAAAACTGCCCCATTAGAAAACATTCAATCATTTAAGTAATCGCAATTAAAACGAAATTATGCTATGATTTTATATACATACATAAAATAACTAATACTAGTAAACAGTGTATCAAATATGCTTTAAAATAACATGTTTTTCGTTCTAACATTATACAATCTATTTAAAACTGATAATTTTCCCAGTTTAAGCATCATATTATTATTCTATAATGAAGGTTTTCTTCAAACATTTTCAAGAATTTTGTTCAAATCTCTGTTATAATATAAGTTATACACTTTTAGCACACTTGCGCCGTTGATTTGTAGGATATTGCACAAAACCATTAATGTACATCCGAAGCTATTTGCGTATCGCATGATATTTCTTTAAAAAGATGACTCATAAATGAAAAACATTCGCAGTTATTTTTAAGTAGTCAATTCTGCCATTCTGGTCTCTTGACTAACCTTGTAAATAGTAACTGCAATAAGAGAATAAAGGTAGATATGTATATCTGGCCCAACAGATAAGTGTCGTTTGAAAATTTACCAGGCTGCCACAGTTGCTTATCTGTATTTAATCAGTACTGGCATTTTGGTATATTGACAAAACAACTTAATTTGTAGAGCTAAAACTAATCGCTAGAAAAAGGAGCTATAATAACTTCTAAATTTAAGATGATTTTGCAACATTTACCACTAGAACAAATAAGGTTAATTATATTTAATTCCATTACAAACAAATTAAATGCTAATTTGATAATACAGAGTCCTTCTAACTTTAACCTTCGTTTTCTCAAAATAATGAAAATTGCAGATAACTACTTATGGCCCTAACCCATAGATATAAAAGAGTTTCACTCCCAAACGAGGTTTCGAACCTTTAGCGGTGAGTTGCAAGTGATTTGAAGTCAGCAACCGTAGCCACTCAGCCACGGAGGCTCTTTTTATATAAGCATTTATAAAACGGAGCATACTAGTTTATGTTGATATCAAAGTAATAAAAACACACAACTCTAACTTGGAACGACAAATATTAGGTTTTCATACAAAATATTATACAGACAAATCTCAGTGTTAAGCAGAAACTGAACTATAAAATTAAAGCGGTTTTGCCATGTTATATTTGTAAAGAAAAAAAATCAAAATTTGATTCGCTGTAAGTTGCTTTTAATTTTTATGAACTTTACATATGAACAGCTTACTTTTTATATTTCTTACATTAACAAATAAAATCAAATACCACTGAAAGTAAAAGATATTCTTTTTAGGATGCCTTCGTGCCTTATCCACGCAGTTTAAAACAACACATGCGCCCCCTGGCGACACATTGATACATCCGGGTGATATACTGACCGCACTCTATTTTATTGCACGGGGTTCCTTGGAGATTGTGACAGAAGATAATGTAATGGCAATACTAGGTAAGTTTTAATGTTTAATTTAGATTTAAGTGTTCTTTCACAATAATATGATATTCAAATAAATTAGTCAATATGCACCAGTACGTTTGGACAATTCAAGAAATTATACCGATTATTTCATTACACGTCTCCCACGCCCCCCTTACCCCCCCCCCCCCTCACTACCCACCATTTTTTGTTAGATTTAGCGATAGGTTTATAAATAATCAATTCAATCGAAATTAAATCAAAGGCTATCCTATCACAGCTTACGTTAAATGAAATCTAATCTATTTGTTCATTCTGATAATATCAGCATGTGACGCATAACACACTGGCTGCCTCCGCCCCCACCCCTTTTCTACCATAACACAACTACAACTCAATTTTTTGTTTGTAGGTATTACCTGCACTTTAACATGTTATAATAAATCACAAACTTCATCCTGCGAAAATTTACATTCATTTAGCTTTCCTAGAAACCCTTTATTTCTTCGTGAAATAAATCTATTTTTGTTCATTTTCAAATAAATAATTGCATTGTAATAGTATTTCGACAAAAATGGCTCTGAATTTTCTTATAAACTGCATACTCTTTTAAATATGTCCATTATTTAAAAATTTTCAGCGTTTGAAAGCGGACAATAGACTTCTTAAAATATATTTTGTCAGGTTTCCTGTCAATTTAACCATGTAAATTTAAATAAAATCACTAAAATTGTCTTGGCGTTGTTTACGTAACTTCACTCTAGCACAGAAGTATTTCGTGTGAATCGTGAAAAATAATCATTTTTGACACTGTTCGAAATTAATAAAACGGTCTGTATTCCAAATCAATCGACACTTCATTTATTACGTCTGTTAGTTTAACCAAGCGGTGGAAATCAGTCCGCAATTACATTCCAGTTTACAGAGACAGCCGAACTCACCATGACCGTCGACTACACTATACATAAATAGTATTTAAAGTTCTAAGATTCATGTCACTAAAAACCTATCATCAGGCCTAAAAGAAAAAAATTGTTTCCGGTATCATGCTCAAAAAATATAGGGTAGGTAGGTCGAAATTTGTTTTGGATTTTTTTTAATAAGGGAGACTTTTCGGAAATTATTTTTGTGTAGAAAAATGTATGAATACAAATCATGGAGTTATGCTTTTAGAGCATCAGTAAGTTGAATTCTAACATCACTTTTAAAGCATAAAAAGTACAGTTTTGCAACTTTTTGTCAAAAAGTTGAAAAAAATTATTCTCCAATGCCATAAAAACATTTAGGGTTGGGCCAAAAATTTAGGGTAGGTCGGGATACCGGAAACAAACAATTTTTAACGCCTCATTCAGGTACATGTGTCTGCAGAAATCTTTTGTGCTTCTCTCATAAACATCATTAGAGACAATATCTACTATATCTACGTAATATTCTGTTTGAATGAAACGAAACATTTTTTGAAACAGTATATTTATTTCAGCCAATTAAAAGTATGCATGTATTCATTTCTGTCCAGTCCAGCTGCTTTAAAATTTGTTGTTTGAAGAATTATAAATTTACAGCTTTTCTTGGTTTTTTAAGTAGGTCAAAGGTGGGCTTAGACAGCTACGCCGAAAAGACTTTCACGGTTAAACAGGCATTCAGTCATAATGCGTGAACCACAGTGTATGTTTATGTATTTTGTAAGATTGATTTTGTAGTGTTGTTTTCCCCATAATTTTTGTTCGTGTATATTGATTTGATAAATTGTGGCGTACGGCTAAGGCGTGGTGGCGGATGTGTAGGGGTGGGGTCGATTGATAGGGGGTTGGTGTCTGGGTGTAGTTTGCGAGAAGCTACTTGATCCTTCTGAAAGAATTAATGCACAACGGCGTACCTAGATTCTTATCTCATGCCTGTTTCGTTTCATTTCAGGTAAAGATGATATATTTGGCGGTGATCTCAATGACCTGGAATGCTCGGGAAAATCGTTCTACTTTGTACGTGCCCTTAGTTATTGTGATATTAACAAGATAGAGTTACACGTACTGAAAGAAACTCTGAATACATACCCAGAATTTTCAAAAGAATTCATGGACAAAATACAAGTGACATTTAATCTTAAGCGGGTAAGTATAAAATTTTACGACCAAATCCATCATATCCGTGAAATAATCTCATTTCAAAATTGTTCCAAACTTTCAAAAAAATGTACAAGGCTTGTTTATTCTGAAATGAAAAAGATACCGCAGATATAACAAACGTATTCAGTCAGTTAGTCGTTTTTATCGCTGTCATAGATATTTTGTTCAAAAGGCATTTTTGGAACTGTTTTGGTATGTTGTACTTGACATTTTCTAGACAAAATTTCTGACCATTACTTGACACAATAAAGTAATTTACGTCTAAAAGTGAAATTCTGTTTTGATTTCACTTAAAAAGGGGGCCGAATGCTCATATATCTTTACTTTGGGGTTTTAAATCAATTAAAATCCTCTTCCTTTTCCTCACATAAAATTGTTATTGTCGAGTGAACCAGTCATTATTATATTCCCGTAACACTGCACATCCAAGGCTGTCAGCCCATACTTGGAACCCTGTGTTGTTATATTGTGAGTCCTTTTAGACCATGGAACACATTTAATGTACATGTGTAAAGACAGAGCTTTTCTATAGCCACTGCTAGGTGCGTGAGTGATTATTTATATTTAATTGCCTCCTATGAACATTCAATTAAACCGAGTCTGCTTTATTGTTGACCAGCTTTGTGATATTCTTCCAAATGATACGGAAATAGAAAAAGTGGAAAACCACATGTTGCAGGCTCGGTTTGTTTGAACCTGTTCATGTACGGTAGTGGAAATGTAAGCTACCGTCCACGTCCTCTAGCCCCGGGTTTAGCAGAACTCAACATTTACACATGTTATAGGTACAAGAATATAATTTAGAGACATCTGCAGATGTATTCATACGGCGGTACATATGGAACCTTCAATGATGCACAGAGTGCAATTCCATGAAAAGCGCCGTATGGTCTCCAGTGAAGATAAAGGCTTAAGGTCGGTGGTTCTTCTCCTGTGTCCGCCTGTAGCTGAAATAATGCACGGTGGGGCACTTTGGAATTCCTTCTCCAAAAAGCTGCAAAGGCGCCATTAGACATATAAGTAGGTCGGTGTGACGTTAAAGACAACATGATAAATAAATGATATTTGAGCCGTGCCATGAGAAAATCAACATAGTGGGTTTGCGACCAGCATGGATCCAGACCAGCCTGCGCATCCGCGCAGTCTGGTCAGGATCCATGCTGTTCGCTAACAGTTTCTCCAATTCCAATAGGCTTTGAAAGCGAACAGCATGGATCCTGACCAGACTGCATGGATGCGCAGGCTGGTCTGGATTCATGCTGGTCGCAAACCCACTATGTTGGTTTTCTCATGGCATGGCTCATTTATCTTGGTTTTATTCGAGATTAAAATTGAAATATTTCGAAAACTCACGACAAAGTTTATCCAGTTTTGTCACTTCAAATTTGTATGTGAGTTTATCCAGATTTTGTAACTTCCAATTTGTATTATTTGAAGAAGTAAAGTAAAAGAAAAAGATTTTATTTCAGATTCAGTAGGCATAGGCCATAGTGAACATATAGATATGTACAAAAACACCATAGCAAGTATTCTATGTTACCTAACAGGGAACTCTGATTGAAAGAAGGAAGACGTCTAAAATGGATGACGAGACGTTAAGGTTTATACGTCAGAAGAGGCCACATATGCAATCGAAAGGACGAAAAACTGATACAGAGGGTTCGTTTAGTTTTACATCATTAAATTTCAAGTTACAATTGATATTATCTCCCAATGTTTTACACCTGTGTTTCTATCTGCTTAACCTTTAGCTTGCTGGCGGCAACTGGTTTTGCCTTTGCGACCAGTGCAGACCAAGATCAGCCTGCACATCCGTGCAGTCTGATCATGGTCTGCACTGTTCGCTATTCAGTCAGTAAATTTTCAGTGAACACCCCTTCAAATATTAAATGGTATTGTCCGAATTGAAAGATGGACCAGTCCGTTTTAGAAATTTAGCAGGCTGAAGGTTAATTTGTTTTATTGATTGTCTTTCTTCTAAATGCAGAATTTGTTAAAATGAACAAATCAAGTGTGATAATACAGTTGTAACTTGTGTGACATTATGCCTATAACAACAGAAATTCAGATAAGATTTCAAGTTTCAATTGATTAAGAGATTACAATTACGTCATCTAATTCCGTTAAAATTTCCGACTTAATTATTAAACGCATTAAGATACGTTTCATTTATTCAAGAAGTTTAATTATGTTCTCTTTTGACAGTAGCTCGACGAAGCGGGCGATCCAACTGGCGCAGACGAATGACTAGCACGGGACCGCAGATGGGAGAAGATGAGCCGACGTGTAAGGCATTCGAAATTTCTCCGCAGCAAGCGTATAGCGACATAGATACAGCGTTCAAAGACAGATCAGTGAAAAGTATAGACTTTCTGGATTAAAACAATTTATATCTCAAAATATTTAAATGAGACATGATATTATAGTGTTAGTTGGAAATGTTGCTTGTAAGCAAACTGTATAGAATTTTGAAAGTACCTCGGAATTTGCAGATAATTGTTTGCTTTCAATGTAGAAATTCTTTATTTGACTGGGTCCCTGTAAGGCCTACCATTCTTACGCTGACAAAATTGTCATAGGAACAATATCGTTTGATAGGACCAACTGGGTAAGATGAAAATCCCTTTTGAAACATCTTCTAAGACAACCTTTAAATTTGGGGAAATGACAACCGCTGTGTGTAGTAATATTATAAAACATTATAATACGTATATAAAAGACATGTTATTTAAAGAGAGTAGAACACATGTGTATGTGGTTCTTTGGGTTGTCTTTATGATTATTCACCGAAGCAGTTAGTGAAACCGTAATTACACTCGGGAGTTTCCGTGTACATACGTATTGTTGTTATGCAATTAGGCTTTCTTCGGATGTATTTGTAGCTCAATAGTGGTTTTCCGTAAAAACCGAAGAAAGGCGAAATCACATACGGAAAATACATAATTTGCCGATTTTCGTTACGGGTCTTTTACCCCAAGATATCCTGTAAGCTGTCAGACAGTGATTTAGTTTGAATAATTACGTTTGGTTTGATTCGCGCTGTGCAAGGTCTGTTTTGCAGTACGTTAGGTCCGGTGCGCATGCGTTAGGTCTGGTGCGCACTGCGTTAGGTCTTGTGCGCCTTGCGTTAGGTCTGGTGCGCATTGCGTTAGGTTTGATGCGCATTGCGTTAGGTCTGGTGCGCATGCGTTAGGTCTTGTGCGCCCTGCGTTAGGTCTGGAGCGCATTGCGTTAGGTTTGGTGCACATTGCGTTATGTCTGGTGTGCACTGCGTTAGAATTGGTTTGCACTATGCAAAGTCTGGTGCGCACAGCATTATGTCTGGTGCGCACTGCATTAGGTTTGGTTCGCATTGTGCAAGGTCTGGTACGCACTGCAATAGGTCTGGTGCGCACTGCGTTAGGTCTGGTGCACACTGTGCGAGATTGTGTTCGCACTGTGCAAGGTCTGGTGGGCATTGTGCGAGGTGGTGATTGCACTCAGTTAGATCTGGTGCACACTGTGCGAGATTGTTTGCGGCACTTCGTAAGGTCTGATGCGCACTACGTTGGGTCTGGTACGCACTGTGTAAGGTTTAATGCGCACAGTTAATTGGTATTAACACTCCAGAAGTTGTTTTACCTCTGACTGTTCCATGGTGATGTGACATTGTGCTACTTTCATTATTTGTTTTGTCTTTGTTATCGCTTTTCTGTGTCCTTGTGAATTTTGTACACTAGAGGTGTGTTTAGTTTTTTAGTTTCCTGGAGACGGCAGTTTCGGAACATCGTTTCTTTTTGATGGATTGTTTTGTTCGCTGAAATATTGTATGATATTCAGGCTTTGACATTTAATTTTTAAATCTGAATTGAATTTATTCAGGTACAAGTGTAAAAATGCGAAATGACAACAAACATTCCGGGCCTTCACCTGGGCACAGTCGCACGACGTCAGCCGGTACAAGTAAGTGATGTCGTCTGCTTATAGAACACAACGGCAAACATTCGTGAAAAAATGTATATACCAGTTTCTTTCATGCATGTATAATTAAGACATATGATGTTCATTCTCATATTATATGATACTGGTTTACTTGTCTGTATCCAGACCCTATGTTTTGTTCATAGGAGAAAACTCCAGAGGCTGTCACGGTCAAATTATGTATAATTATGCCCCATTTCTTCTCAAAACATAGGACAGAGCTTAGCGTATGAAAGGGGAATTCTGCTGATATTATAGTAGAAGCGAGACGGTAGAAACTTAAAAAAATATTGTTTTTAAAAACTAAAAGTCAGAAACCTAATGTTGAAATTTCAGCAAGTACGTCAATGCCACAGTCCGTTTCCAGCGGAAGTAACAGGTTATCCTTGGACAAAACAGACAATGCGCCCTCTAGTAGTCGTCCGCATTCCTGGGAAACTGGTGATGCAGCACAACCCGGAGCTGGTGATACAGCGCAACCCGGAAAAGTGAGACAACCGTCACAGTCAAACCTCGAGGAAATCGACGGCAAGCTCAACCATTTAGCAAAGTACACGAAAATAACTTGCAGTTTTTCAATCTACGAGTCCCCTTTCCCTTCATGTTGTTATAGAGATTCATGTAACTTGTTGCTATTGTCCAACTCTTTAATATATAATCTGTTAAGTTGATGTTTACAGATAAAATGTGCTTTCTCATTTTTAGCATTTATTTCTCAAATACATCTTACAAATGCATGTATATTTCATTTACTAGTGTCATTTCTATGAACAGTATGTCAGCGGATTTAACTTTCAACTGAGCGTGATTTCCTTTTTTTTTCAGGCGAATGCAGAATTTCGAAAACCAGCTCTGTGATACTGTAGACAAGATACTGCTGTTGCTTGGGCAGAAACCAACCATGCCTAGAGAGAAAGTGCCGGAACTGGTTCGCCCTCCCACAACGCATTCCATAAGGCGAGGTCCTCGACTTGTCAAATCTCCTAATGATCTCGCGAGACTTCTCGATAAAATGTGACTCCACATACAAATGTGCATGTTTTTTCATTGACCGCTGAAAACGTTGTTTTAGAAATGTGCAGCGTGCAAGTGTTCATCTCCATCATAAATGATCTATAGTCAAATCTCCAAATCATCTCGCAATACTTCTAAAGAAATTGTAACGCTTTGAATGTCCAGCATTAGCTTATATAGACAGTCAAAACGTATTGCCCATCTGTCTTTATTGCTTCATTGCTCTAAACTAAAATAGAAAATGTTCACCGGTGTGTGTTCCATGATGATGAACAGGCATTTCCGTTCAGTTAAGGTGTCTGAAAATAAATGAGAACTTGAAATTAAATGACAGTTTCTAAATCTCATTAGTTATGAATGAATTTACATTACATTTCTGGCATATTTGTGTTGCCGCCTAGTTAAAGTTGTATTATATATATGTATTACATGTCATAAAATAGATATAAAATGTTTTGTCGACTTTTTTTCTGTACAAACATCAAAACAGATCAATCATTACTGTTGTCTCCTTTTTGGACAAATCATAGTTTGAGGTAATAACTTGTGGCAAATACATGTATCCCAATCATACAGACAGCTGGATAACATTGCTATACAGTGGCGTTAAAGTTCAATCAACATACTTATTTTAATTTAGTTGCCAGTAGTAACCAATACGGTTCAACAGTTTACATAAAATACTTGGATTCTTTAAGTGAGTCTGTTTCCAGTCGTTATATAAAAAGAACTTTGCTGTAGTGTGTAAAATACGTAGAAATGCTAGCTGCTGCGATTTTTTTCACAGAACAAATAAAATTTAAAGTAAAAGAAATTAAGCCGTATTTCTAATCATATGATGAAGTATTAACTTAATTATTTCCAAGATTTCGAAGTTTATACAACAAATTCTGTTATGCATACATAAAAAAGGAGACAAATACAAGATTTAAAAAAAAATATTACACACTATAAATCACATAACACCGAAGCTATTAGAGATTTTCAGCTTACGTCGACGCGTACTGCGGACTAAGGACTGTGGACGTACTGTAGGGGTGAGGGAACGCTTAATCATACACAACTTCGCTAAATGACTGACGATACAGCCAACGCTAAATGATACAAAATCGAGGCTCGCTAAAAGATACGAAACTAACGCTAAATGATACATCAATTTAAGCTCGCTAAAAATCCAACTCGTTGAATCTAAAAGATACAAATTTAGGGGTATATGTAGAATTTCTACATTTGTTGACGATTTCATGAAATTATTATCTCATTTTATGCACGACTTTTATTTACGAAAATTTAAATATAGTTTTGCATGATTCCCGTTAAATAAACATATACATAATCCAAATTGTATTTTTCTAGAGTGCTCGCCAGTAACATCCGTGCACTCATTGTATTCATAAAACTAGCCACATAAACTAGTGAAAATTGAAAGAAAGTTGATGACATAGGCATATATGCCAGCAATACAGGTCATATATATAATATATATAATAGAAAATATTAAAAGTTACTCCTGGACAAGTATATGATAAATAAAAAAGAAAAACATCCAATGGGTTTCCTCTATCTGTATTTCTGTCTACCTACCGGTTTCATATCAAAATCATCAGGGCAGACATATAAAAAAGATTATATGTCTGCCCTGATGATTATGATATGGAACCGGTAGGTAGACAGAATTTTTTTTTATATGTCTGCCCTGATGATTATGATATGAAACCGGTAGGTAGACAGAAATACAGATAGAGGAAACCCATTGGATGTTTTTTTTTTCCATTTATATATATATATATATATATAATATTTCGTCATTTGCCTTTTATCTGTCCGTCTTGCAACAAGACGGGATAGCTGGGTTAACAGACTGCCCGTACATTAAGGTGTACCATTTGGGTCGAAATCTGCTTTGCTTGCGCGCACATTTCAAAATACACATGTACTTATATAAAGGATGTTACACGAGTGTCTTGTCATATTGGATTTATTACACGGGTTGAATACTTTTTGTTACCTTTTGTTGACAGGGGAATTTTCGACGCCCTGGTATGGCGTATATTCCCCATTCGATTTCTGTGTTTTCTCGTGTCGACGGTTCCGGTCTGTGTCAATTATCTTTTTATATAATTGATGACTTGAGTGCTGAACTTTTCCTTAGTATATATATGCTTCTTATATTTATTAGGTATTTTTGCACCTGAATAAAATAATAAAATGTGAGGCTTTGAACGCCCGAACAAGTATTTTATGAAAATCAGAGTTTGTGGCTGTGGCTTCATATTTTTACTGAAAATATGACCCACTGCATCGGATCTGACCAAGTCTAAATTTGGTCTCTAAGTTTTATAACCGTTAACTTCACCCTCAGTTTTATAGTCTCAGACTGGTCTTTTAGTTTTATTACCTCGGACTGGTCTTTTAGATTTGTAACTTCAGACTGGTTTCTCAGTTTTACAGTCTCGGAGTGGCCTTTCAGTTTTATAATCTCGGACCAGTCTCTCAGTTTAATTATCTCGAACTGGTCTTTAAGTTTTATAACTCTAGAATGGTCTCTGTTTTATGATCTCGGACTTGTGTCTAGATTTCATCACCTCAAACTGGTCTTTCAATCTTATATTCTCGGAGTAGTCTTCTAATTCTATAACCTCGGACTGGTCGCTCAGTTTTACAATCGCGGTCTAGTGTTTAGATTTTATAACACCAAACTGGTCTTTTAGTTTTATTGTCTCAAACTAGTCTTCCAGATTTATGACCTCCGACTGGTCTAACAGTTTTACAGTCTCTGTCTGGTCTAAGGCTTTCAGTTTTATAAACTCAGACTGGATTTTCAGTTTTATATCAGATTCTTCAGACTGGTCTCTCAGTTTAATAACGTCGGTGATTTATTCAGTTTCTACATGGACGGCTTCTAGAATAGACATCATATATTTTGCCCGCTAATAGGATACCGATTGAACGCATATATCAGATGCCCACTATCGGGCATCTAAATATAGGCGAGATAGGGATCAGCTATTCAAAGCCCTTTTTAAACGAAATAAAAACGAACACAATGATCGACGAGTTAAAAATAAGTGATTATTTAATATGCAGATTTTGAAGTCTAGTCAATAAATGGCAACGTAAAATTGTTTTGCAAGAAAACACGTTTATAACCGCCAAATCAGTTAGACGTGAGGGTACAACGCATCTAGATATAATATGTGAATTAGCATACTGCCTGTGGCGTTTGACACTTTAGAAAAGAGTATGAGCATCTTGTAGCTGCAACAGACGTCTTCCAAGACCAAACATATTACAAAGAAAAACTTTAGTTCTGCCGTATAAAAGACAAATATCAAGACAAAACACTTACCATTCTATAAATAAATTATTCTTGATATTACATTGTAAAAGCTAATTTAAATCACTACAAGATCAAAATATACTAGTATTTCACATGACGACCAGCGTGCAAATGATTTTAAAAACATATAATGTAAATCTCACATGAGCAACCAGTGTAAAATAATCAGTTGGGTTAGACAGTACACCAGCTACACACCTGTCAAGTTGATATATTGTTGATGCATTTATGTAGTTGTTTATTATATCAAATCCACACGTTTTATACGTCAAGTTGTCAGACTGATGTTAGAGAACTGCTTATATATTGATGGTTAGATATTTCGGTTGGGAAGAAGGGTCTAGAGAGACCAGGCGAGACCTAGTAATGGGTCTCGCGGATATTAAGTTAGGCTTTAGATAAGACATTTGTTAAGGCTTAAGAAGTTACGAAATAAATTATGAAAGTATGTACGAAATATTCCATTGTGCAAATAAACATCAAAAACGTTCAGACTCGTTTCGTGTTGTATCGTGTTGTGTTACGCTACACCACTTCACAATAAAACAATAAATAACTTGTAACAAATGAATATTAGAATACAAGACAGGCGAGCACTTCTATTATTCAATCAAAGCTACTATCCGACCAGGGAAACCTGACAGTGACGTCATATTATGTTTACTTTCCAATGTTTACCTTATATTGTACTGGATTATCATAATGTTTCTTTACCTATAACTTGCATAGATACGTAGCCCAGAGGATAACGGCGCTGTAGTAGTAACCGAAAAATACCAAGTTCGAATCCGGTCGGTGGAACTTTTTTCCAGCACGATATTTTCTTATTCAACTATATAATTATCTTGATTTTCTAGTGCTTCACGAACTATGCGTACAGAACAAATTGTGAAGAAAACGTCCGTAATTTCACTCCACGTAAAATGGCTTAAATGGCAATGAACACGTTTTTAACTGTAATTAACGAGCCTTTGGAGAATAGCGAGGAAGCAATATCTATTCTAAAGCACAATGGACTGACGGTGAGACAGGCCTATCTTGCATTAACATTTGGCATAATAAAATAAATGATTGATAATTAAAAAAAAACTAACAAGAAAAAAATGTAAAAACAACATTTTCCAAATCAAACTGGTCTTTCAAACAATATATATTTTTGCTACAAGAAATACATAAAATATACCTCGCCTATCATGGTTTCGAACTTACATCGCCTGCGAGACAAGTAGCCATCACATCCACTGGGCCATACCTTACTTAGAGTTTCTCATACGATAAGAACATATTTCTATCTATTATTATTCAACTTTACAATATTACACACTGTATTAGATCAATTGCAAACATCATATGAAACAGACAGAGCTAATACAAAACATAACTGAGCCAATATGAGAAAAACAGGGCCAATACGAGAAAAACAGGGCCAATACGGAATTCAAGCATTTTGATTGGTTCAAAAAAGAGGGCCAATACGGAGAAGCCACTTCCGTTAGATTTTCAAATTACGCCATTTTGTTTTACATCAGAGTTATAGATTACATTTTTTTCACATTTTGACAAAAAAAAAACAACATCCAACATGTTCATTTAATAACCAAGTATGACTGAGCGGGGTGTACGTCTTCAGAGATTACAACGGTACTTTCGCTTATTCGGTATTGTGTAAAATGCAAGTGTTTCCTGTCAGAAATTCTGGCAGTTGTCAAGGAAAATAATAAGAAACTATGGAAACTCAGATTTATTAAAAGGATGAGACTTATTTTTAACAGACATTTTGATAGTGTGGACTATTTGTGCATTGATAAATAGCGATTCAAGTGCTGGAAAGTGGATAAATAAATTGGCGAACAAGAGTGTCAGTTGTGAACTGCAGACAATTTCGGATAAGAATTAAACGAGGCATGGGACTATATAATATGTGCTTGGTTGGTTGTATTATCTTGATCAACACATATGTGTATAATTTTGTGTCTCGTTGCTTGCAGCCTAAAAGGAAACAACTTGTCAAGATTTTTCACCTGAGTGTGCATAGCTGTCATAAGGTAACTCACAGAGTTCTTATGCTGTTACTGCCAACAGTTGAAAGTTTAATAATAATATTATCATTAATCAAGCGATTTCATATTGGCCTAGTTATTTGTCCTCGGGCAGTCGTATTGGCCCTCGGCCTACGGCCTCGGGCCAATACGACAACCTTTGGACAAATAACAAGGCCAATATGAAATTGCTTGATTAATAACATTATATTATAAGTATACATCCGTTTGGGGATATACCGTGGTTATTTATAGTTCGTTGACAAAATTACGTCACTGTCAAAAATTGTCGGTGGATTTGTATTTATCTTTTAAAAAGTTTGAGTTTAGTTATTTTGAAATGAGTTTAAATTAGGAATTACAATCTATACAGAAAAAATTGTTTATTAATGCATTACCCTTAATATCAATATGGCCGTTTTCTGGTATGGAATTTGTACATTTTGATATCCTAATAATACTTATTTTAGGAATATGTAATTCAATCTATACACATTTCTCAAAAAGTTTATTTTGTTGATATGTGCATTAGAATATGTTATGCACATAGTTTGAAATATTTTGGCATCATTGTCGGGACTTTGATGATTATATATTCACATGAGCGTATCTGGTACATACATACATCTCGTATTTTAAAAAGAGCACCACTTTGATGTTTACATTATCACATTTTATAAAATAAAAGAGAACCATTGTCGGGACTTTATGTCAATGATTACATATGAACATTTAAGGCACATTTTGTAAACAAATTGAGAACCATTGTCAGCACTTTATGTCAATGATTACATATGAACATTTAAGGCACATATGGTAAACAAATTGAGAACCATTGTCGGGACTTTATGTCAATGATTATATATGAACATTTAAGGCACATATTGTAAACAAATTGAGAACCATTGTCGGAACTTTATGTCAATGATTACATATGAACATTTAAGGCACATATTATAAACAAATTGAGAACCATTGTCGGGACTTTACATGTATGTCAATGATTACATATGAATATTTAAGGCACATATTGTAAACAAATTGAGAACCATTGTCGGGACTTTATGTCAATGATTACATATGACTATTTAAGGCACATATTGTAAACAAATTGAGCACCATTGTAGGCCTTTATGTCAATGATTACATATGAATATTTACGGCACATATTGTAAACAAACTGAGCACAATTGTAGGACTTTATGTCAATGATTACATATGAATATTTAAGGCACATATTGTAAACAAACTGAGCACCATTGTAGGACTTTATGTCAATGATTACATATGAATATTTAAGGCACATATTGTAAACAAATTGAGAACCATTGTCAGGACTTGATGTCAATGATTACATATGAACATTTAAGGCACATATTGTAAACAAATTGAGCACCATTGTCGGGACTTTATGTCAATGATTACATATGAATATTTAAGGCACATATTGCAAACAAATTGAGCACCATTTTCGGGACTTTGTGTTGTTGAACATAACCTATAACAATTTCATGCATATATAAAAATATTTGAGCATTATTGTGACTTGGTTTGATTTAGCTTATTTTGATTATCCATCTGCAGGGCTGTCAGTTCTTCTTGTATGTTGTAGTCAAAAGTTGCCTTGGCTATCACAATTTTTGTGGTGAGTTCCTTTTTTTTGTGAACAGCATTTACTATCTCTTGAACAAAAATGTAAAATCTTGAAATGTTGGCACCTTTTGTGCAATGGGCTTTATCTTTGTTCAAAACTCTGAAATCAAAATAAGTAAGAATAATGCATTTAAATGCCAACTTATCTTTTTCTTTTAAGTTATTTGACATATTATCAATATGTGGTCAGAAGTATTGTATTTTTGCAAACTTTACTGCAAATAATGGTGAAAGTTTTAAACATGTCGTCTTTTTTAGATTTTGTTGGGTTCAGAGTCACATATTGACACATTTAAGGTCATATGGCGACATTTCCGCCTTTTGATCGAGGAAGATCCGAGTTGCTCCTCCACATGGTTGGGTACCTGAACAAAACCAGCGACCTTCTGCAGTTAAGCTGGTTGACTTCCTCACATGAGGAATTCTACATCCCAAGTGCGGTTCGAACACATAGTGGCTACCAGCAACTTAGCAAGTGATCTGAAAGCAAGCGACTTTAACCACTCGATCATGCAGATCCTTGAAAAATAGTTTTCAGCAAAATTAAGACAATTATTCATTCAGAAGCTTGTACAGTAACTTTATTACAAACTGTAAAACTAGAATCTACATCTATATGGTTACATTCAAAGAATAATATGCTAAAATGATTTTTTAAAACACGAAAGAAGATTTGTACGAAAATATTTTACAAAAAATGGCAAATTGTTTGCACTTATACGTCTGTCAAAGTTAATAGATACTTTGACAAAATACATTACAAATTTCTAGATACAAATAGGAAACGGCAAAGGCAAAAAAAAAATGAAGATTACCATTTTGGAGATGTAGCTTGCTTATAAAATTTGATCATACGACACGATTATCATAACCTGAAAATATATAGATATGTTTATAAATATAAAAGATTATAAAGCTAGATCTATATGACCTACAACTAAGAAATATAAGGCATACACACACAAAAAAAAACTGGACGTCATGTTGTAATATGGCGTGAAAAATAGCTACATCAGTGGTACGCGCATCAACCTTTGTTTATGTAATAGAAAGAGTAGTGGTCAACGAAAATACCCTCATTATCCGAGTGGCCCCTACGCTGTCTGTGTTGTATCATGGTCCGCCAATATGAACAACCCTTTCGGATACTAATTTTGATTGACAAGTTAACATTCCATTTTAAGCGTTGGTACTATCACGTGACAAGCGTACTCTAACTGAAACAGAGAACGGTTTCAGAAAGTTCAACATTTCCCTACAAAATTCTATATGTAGGCGGGACCTAAAACATGTTCTCTAACCTGTTCTCTAGTTAGAGAACGGCTTATAGCCACGCCTCTACCTCAGTCGAATAATATTAGAGATAGAAGTTAACAGTTATAATGATACTGCAGGTAAATCATGATACAAAGCAGACTATACACCCTTTGTTTAACTGATAGACAAATCAAACCATGTTAGAATCAGGCCAAAAGTTCAGCGAGTAATAATGATACCTACCATAGTTATGCAATTGTTTTCTGTTGTTCTTTTCATCATGATTGTAGTTTCTGTCTCGATCACTTCTGTAGTTAGTTCTATGCCCTTGGCTGTCTGAGTGATATTTGCCATGCCCAATTATTTCCCATGAATAAGGAAGATAACCTACTGGCATGTCTTGCCACCCACCGATTGAACCGTATGGGACTATATTGCGTTTGTATGGCCAATTTTGTTCGTAAATACTGATTAAAAAACAGAAAATATATGTGATAATGATAAAAAACATACTAAAACTAAATTTAAAACTACCAAAAATACGCTCTCGAAAGCTATCTAAAAGTGACCTATATTGGTTAGTCTGATGTCTTATTTGTCACAATGAATATTAAATAATATATCTTTTCAGAAACTGTATTAAATAACAAATATATAATTTTAGCAATTTAGCTACAGATATTTGGATATTTACATGCAATAAGTGCACCATTATAAAGAATATCTTGAAGCACTACATTGTGAGCCAGATATCATCAATCTAGAAACCAAAAAAAGGAAGGCTTTAGGTGATACGTTAAATGCTTTTAATAAAAACACTCACTAAGTAAAGTCCGTTGTCAAGGAATCTGGGCTATGTTTAAACTTCCGAAGCCTATATGCTCGGATAGACAAGCATAAGAGTATTGAAATGAAGACGAGGAATACAAACACTGAGACAGTGACTGCAATCAACACGGATATTCCAACTGAAATATAAATTTTAAAAGGTGATTTTTTTCCTATTTCGACGTTTCCTATATTAATTATAATAATGTGAGAATGATTAAGCGCGAATATGCTATTATGATGTGATTGTTAAAAATAGTCCTGTATGTCGTAAAAGTCTTATTTATTGCAGATATCCTCCACACCATTCAGTTCCAGTTTCACATTTAGGGAAAGTTTAGCATCGCGAAAATATATGATTTAGCAGTATAGTCGGAAATGTTACGATTAATAATTTCTATTAATACCAACGTCAGTAAATGAAATGTTCATTTGCGTATGTTTCGTGTGATCCATATCATTAAGACAATAGGAATCTTACAACAAGGTGGAAATTTTATATTCTATATTGATATATACATAATAAAATAGTGAAAATACTTACAATGACTTTCCTCTGGTCTGAAATAGCAGAAGAAATATAAGAACAATTATTAACATCGATTTATTTCTCATCAAAATTCATCCAAATGTGTTTTAACAAATAAAAGACACTAAAGGAATGAAAGTGTGCAGCTTGGCTGAACATAAGTAATATTTTTATCAATTATTGAAACTCCCCGTTTCTTTCCCATATATCTCAATGCTATTATTTGATTGATCAGTGGTCTACCAAATGGCACTCTTGATACAAGAGTACAAAATGGTTCGCTTAATAAGCTTAAAGATAATATCTTATTTCTTTTCTTTTGATTTCGAATTTTGATTGAAGAGTAGATCTATATACTCTCTAACAAGACTTCATCAGTAATCAACCAGTTGGCAAAATTACATACAGAATGCCGTATGTTTATAAGTTTATTTAAATAAATTTCATTTAGAAAAATCTAATATTAAATCTTTATGGTCAATTACTTTGTTCGTTTAATGTAGCCTTAAGCATTGTATTGACCTTCGGCTGATACGTCATGACATTTTGAAGTAAAAATAATATGACTTTGAACACTATTTATCAACCACTGCAATGTTAAAATGTTTACATTACTCGTCCCTGCACCAAAGTATCATAAATAACCCAATACACAAGTTTACCATGTTTCAGCAAATAATAGACTGAAGTCGTAAAAAGTTGGACTTTTGTGTTTTTTCGTTGTTCTCTTTGTTTATTCATTCTTGTTTTATCTTTTGTAACATTTCGCTATAAACACAAAAATAGTAACAAAAATTATCTAGCTCATAATGAACACGATGTTAATAGGCTAAAAGATCATCCATTCAAAAGGGAGAAACAAATGGCATGCAGGAAACACATTATCAGGACTAAAACGTCTGTCCCAATTTCACTTAAAAACTTAAGTAATTACTTAGCTAAGTCTGTTATTTCAAATGCCTTTATTAGCTCTTTATGTGTCTTTAATGTTGACCTTTTCATCTATAACAGAACTATTTCATAAATTAAAACACAACAATTCTGAATGTTAAAGAAAACGAAGACTTTAGTATAAAAATAAGAAATATAGTTAAGAAAATACTTAAGTTCGTTATATCGTGCTTAAGTAGAAATATGATATTTGCTTGACTGAACTAGCATAATTTTGAAATAACAGACTTAACTAATTAATTACTTAAGTTTTTTCGTGAAATCGGGGCTGGTCTGAAAAGGCTCACATTTAACTCTTACCCTGCTAAGTTTCTATAATGAACTTGTCCATCTTTCAATTTTGACAGTACCATTAACTGTAAAAAGGGGTGCTTATCATAAAGATACTGACTGAATGGCGAACAGTGCAGATCGTGATCAGACTGCCCGGATGTGCAGGCTGATCATGATCTACACTGGTCGCAAAGGCAAAACGAATCGTGTCCAGCATCGTAAGGATTAAAGTGATATCGCAACAAACAGGTTACAGTCTTACTCTGGGCAAAAACCTATACTTACATACACGTAGGAGTTCCATCTTCAACAAAGCAGGAATAGTTTTCGTCACAAGGGCCATTACTCAAAACGAAAAGCTCACATACTGTCTCTGAACTCCCAACTGTTTCCATGGTTACTGAAATAGGATTAAATCATAATAATTCTGTATAATAAATTAAAACTACTTACTACCTTTAAGAATGAAGTATGTGAAAATAATAAACTTATAAAGTTTGTATGTTCCAGGTACATACCGTACTTACGGCATCATACTTCTAGAATTTGTATTTTTCATTACAAAATTCACATATATTGTTATATAACTGTGCAGTTGTGTATAATTTACCAAAAAAAAGAGGTCAGTGTAATGTAACTGCACAAATAATGTCGACGATTTACTAGAAGTTTTACATTAATTATATAACTGTACTGTGTTTAATTTACTTATGTACCTACTGTACTGTTTTGTAACTATACTCACTTGTGTATGACATACATAAAAAAGGTTTCCTAGAAGATCATCCACATTTTATGTGCTCATGTTGTGTTGGATGTACTATGCACCTACCTATTGTGTCATTAACCTGAACTGATGTGGCAGAAACCGTCTCATTCAGTAGCGTTATATTCTCTTTTCCTCCCACTATGTCTATGTTTGCCTTTGTAACTTCAGCAGCGGCGTCCTCAGTGTCCTCATATTCAACTTCGTAATCTACAATCAGACTTCCACGCCTGCCAGAAAATACAACCATACAACATATTTATGTAGAGCTGTAGAATATTTGCATTATTGTTTGTAAAGTTAAAGAAGAAATAAGGGAAGTTTTTTGTGTGCGCTTTTTATAGAACTGTGTAAGTGCATGCATACTAAATGAAAGTAGTCCGGCAACATACAATACAAAAGGTACAATACTGAATTTTGTTCTACATGCTCATATTTACTTGTGAAATACAAGCTGTATTTTTGACAGAGTTCATATAGGAATATAATAGTATACCTAAACAAAGGCGAAGTGTTTAAAAATCTGTTGTTGTTTTTTTCATAAAGAATGTTGATGTATACGTGTCTTTAAAAAAAAAGAATACACGCATAAATCTACCTAGTTCTGCCTTGGCAAAAACAACTTACCGTAAATTTCTGATCTTTACACCCCTGCATCTACTTCCAAGGAAGCGTCGATAGTATATGAATATCTGAAAATACACGTGGAAAAAACACACGAATCAGCTTAACTGTAATCGTTTGATATATTTTATTACCGGTTGTTCAGACTCTAAGTATTTTATTAAAGATCATTTAAGTTAATTTTCGGGCGTTTTATTCGTAGCCTAAGGTGTAAAAATGCTTTGCCTACCATTTCTACAGTACGAAAAAAAAAAATCATTTTACTCTGCAATGGAAGGGTACGAGAGGCAACATTTCTTGAACGAACAGACACGTGACCGTTTCTCCGGTCTTTTTATAGAAAGTAAAGTATGCCTTTTTATTTTGCTAGTTTAGATGATTGGATGATGAAGACTCACCACAATTGCTATATTCTGTTGAACATCTGGGTCACTGAGGTCGGTGTTACCCGTACTGATTGGAAATATCCATATCACAATTAAAATTCTGAGTGTAATGGAAGAACGTCTAGTTGTTGTTGTAGGAGTTGTAGTTGTTGTTGTAGGACTTGTAGTGGTAGTTGTTGTTGTAGGAGTGGTAGTTGTTGTAGGAGTGCTAGATGATGTTGTAAGAGGTGGGGTAGTTGTTGTTGTAGGACTTGTAATGGTGGTTGTCGTTGTAGGAGTTGTAGTTGTTGTTGTAGGAGTGACAGTTGTTGTTGTAGGAGTGGAAGTTGTTGTTGTAGGACTTATAGTGATTGTTGAAGGAGTTGTGGTGGTAGTTGTCGTTGTAGAAGTTGTAGTGGTAGATGTTGGTGTAGGAGTTGTAGTTGTTGTTGTAGGAGTGACAGTTGTTGTTGTAGGAGTGGAAGTTGTTGTTGTAGGACTTATAGTGATTGTTGAAGGAGTTGTGGTGGTAGTTGTCGTTGTAGAAGTTGTAGTGGTAGATGTTGGTGTAGGAGTTGTAGTTTTTGTTGTAGGAGTTGTGGTTGTTGTTGTAGGAGTGGCAGTTGCTACTTTAGGAGTGACAGTTTTTGTTGTAGGAGTGGAGGTTGTTGTTGTAGGACTTGTAGTGGTTATTGAAGGAGTTGTGGTGGTGGTTGTCGTTGTAGAAGATGTAATGGTAGATTTTGGTGAAGGAGCTGTAGTTGTTGTTGTAGGCGATGTGGTTGTTGTTGTAGGAGTGGCAGTTGTTGAAGGAGTTGTTGTGGTTGTTGTCGAAGGAGTTGTCGTTGTTGTTGTTGTCGGAGTGGTAGTTGTTGTTGTCGAAGGAGGTGTGATTGTTGATGTAGGAGTGGTAGTTGATGTTGTTGAAGGAGTTGTGGTTGTTGTTGTTGTAGAAGTGGTAGCTGTTGATGTAGGAGTTGTGATTGTGGTTGTAGGAGTGGTGGTTGTTGTCGAAGGAGTTGTGGTTGTGGTTGTAGGAGTGGTGGTTGTTGTCGAAGAAGTTGTGGTTGTGGTTGTAGGAGTTGTAGTTGTTGTTGTTGTTTCAGGAGTGGTGGTGGTTGTTGTTGTAGGAGTTCTGGTGGTGGTTGTAGGAGTGGAAGTAGTCCTTGTTGAACGAGTTGTGTTTCTTGTTGTTGGAGTGGTAGTTGTTGCTGATGAAGGAGTAGTGGTTGTTGCTCTAGTTGCTGAAGGAGTAATGATTGTTGTTGTAGGAATAGTAGTTGTTGCTGATGAAGGAGTAGTGGTTGTTGTTGTAGTTGCTGTTGGAGTTACAGTTGTTGTTGTAGGAGTTCTTGTTGTGGTTGTAGAGGTTGTGGTTGTTGTTGTAGGAGTTGTGGTGGTGGTTGTAGGAGTGGTAGTAGTTGTTGTCGTTGTAGGAGTTGTGGTTGTTGTTGAAGGCGTTGTGGTAGTGATTGTAGGAGTGGTAGTGGATGTAGAAGGAGTTGTGGTTGTTGTTTTAGGCGTTGTAGTTGTAGGAGTGGCAGTTGTTGGAGTTATTATTGTTGTTGTAGGTGTTGTGGTTGTGGTTGTAGGAGTTGTGGTTGTTGTTGAAGGCGTTGTAGTTGTGATTTTAGAAGTGGTAGTGGTTGTCGAAGGAGTTGTGGTTGTTGTTTTAGGCATTGTAGTTGTAGGAGTGGCAATTGTTGGAGTTATGGTTGTTGTTGAAGGTGTTGTGGTTGTGGTTGTAGAAGTTGTGGTTGTTGTTGAAGGCGTTGTAGTTGTTGTTGTAGCCTTTGTAGTTGTTGTTGTAGGCGTTGTAGGAGTGGTAGTTGTTGTTGTCGTTGTAGGAGTTATGGTTGTTGTTGTAGGTGTTGTAGTTGTGGTTGTAGAAGTTGTGGTTGTTGTTGAAGGCGTTGTAGTTGTGGTTGAGTGTTGAGCGGCAGTTGTTGGAGTTATGGTTGTGGTTGTAGGTGTTGTGGTTGTCGTTGTAGGAGTTGTGGTTGTTGTTGAAGGCGTTGTGTTAGTGATTGTAGGAGTGGTAGTTGTTGTCCAAGGAGTCGTGGTTGTTGTTTTAGGCGTTGTAGTTGTAGGAGTGGCAGTTGTTGGAGTTATGATTGTTGTTGTAGGTGTTGTGGTTGTGGTTGTAGGAGTTGTGGTTGTTGTTGAAGGCGTTGTAGTTGTGATTTTAGGAGTGGTAGAGGTTGTCGAAGGAGTTGTGGTTGTTGTTTTAGGCGTTCTAGTTGTAGGAGTGGCAATTGTTGGAGTTATGGTTGTTGTTGCAGGTTTTGTGGTTGTGGTTGTAGGAGTTGTGGTTGTTGTTGAAGGCGTTGTAGTTGTTGTTGTAGCCTTTGTAGTTGTTGTTGTAGGCGTTGCTGTTGTTGTAGGAGTTATGGTTGTTGTTGTAGGTGTTGTGGTTGTCGTTGTGGGGGTTGTGGTTGTTGTTGAAGGCGTTGTGTTAGTGATTGTAGGAGTGGTAGTGGTTGTCGAAGGAGTTGTGCTTGTTGTTTTAGGCGTTGTAGTTGTAGGAGTGGCAGTTGTTGGAGTTATGGTTGTTGTTGTAGGTGTTGTGGTTGTGGTTGTAGGAGTTGTGGTTGTGGTTTTAGGAGTGGTAGTTGTTGTCGAAGGAGTCGTGGTTGTTGTTTTAGGCGTTGTAGTTGTAGGAGTGGCAGTTGTTGGAGTTATGGTTGTTGTTGTAGGTGTTGTGGTTGTAGGAGTTGTGGTTGTTGTTGAAGGCGTTGTTGTTGTAGGAGTGGCAGTTGTTGGAGTTATGGTTGTTGTTGTAGGTGTTGTGGTTGTCGTTGTAGGAGTTGTGATTGTTGTTGAAGGCGTTGTGGTAGTGATTGTAGGAGTGGTAGTGGTTGTCGAAGGAGTTGTGGTTGTTGTTTTAGGCGTTGTGGTTGTGGTTGTAGGAGTTGTGGTTGTTGTCGAAGGCGTTGTAGTTGTGGCTGTAGGAGTGGTAGTTGTTGTTGTCGTTGTAGGAGTTGATGTTGTGGTTGTAGGAGTGGTAGTAGTTGTAGAAGTTGTGGTTGTTGTTGCTGGAGTGGTAGTTGTTGTTGTGGTTGTAGGAGTGGTAGTAGTTGTTGTCAATGTAGGAGTTGTAGTTGTGGTTGTAGGAATGGTAGTTGTTGTAGGAGTAGTGGTTGTTATTGTTGAAGTGGTAGTGTTGTTTATGGGAGTTGTGGCGTTGTTGGAGTGGTATGTTGTTTTGTAGGATGTGTTGTGGTTGTGGTTGTTGTGAAGGCTTGTAGTTGTTGTTGTTTATGTTTATTGTAGGAATTGTGGTTGTTGTTGAAGACGTTGAAGTGGTTGTTGTTGAAGGCGTTGTAGTTGTTGTTGTAGGAGTGGCAGTTGTTGTTGTTGTTGTAGGAGTTGTTGCTGAATACGTTGCAGTTGTTATTGTTGTTGTAGGCGTTGTGGTTGTGGTTGTAGGAGTTGTGGTTGTTGTTGTAGGAGTGGTAGTTGTTGTTGTCGTTGTAGGAGTTGTTGTTGTGGTTGTAGGAGTGGAAGTAGTTGTTGTCGATGTAGGAGTTGTAGTTGTGGTTGTAGGAGTGGTAGTTGTTGTAGGCGATGTGGTTGTTGTTGTAGGAGTGGTAGTTGTTTGTGTGGTTGTAGGAGTGGTAGTAGTTGTTGTCGATGTAGGAGTTGTAGTTGTGGTTGTAGGAGTTGTAGTTGTTGTAGGAGTTGTGGTTGTTGTTGTTGAAGTGATAGTTGTTGTTGTGGTAGTTGTTGTAGGCGTTGTTGTTGCAGGAGTGGTAGTAGTTGTTATCATTGTAGGAGTTGTGGTTGTTGTTGAAGGCGTTGTAGTTGTTGTTGGAGGGGTGGCAGTTGTTGATGTTGTAGGAGATGTTGTTGAAGGTGTTGTAGTTGTTATTGTTGTTGTATGCGTTGTGGTTGTAGGAGTTGTGGTTGTTGTTGTAGGCGTTGTGGTTGTTGTTGTTTTTGTAGGCGTTGTGGTTGTCGTTGTAGGAGTTGTGGTTGTTGTTGAAGGCGTTGTAGTAGTTGTTGTTATTGTAGGCTTTGTGGTTGTGGTTGTAGGAGTTATGGTTGTTGTTGTAGGCGTCGTGGTTGCTGTTGTTGTAGGCGTTGTGGTTATAGGTGTTGTGGTTGTTGTTGAAGGCGTTGTGGTTGTCGTTGTAGGTGTTGTTGTTATTGTAGGAGTTGTGGTTGTTGTTGTAGGACTCGTGGTTGTTGTTGACGTTGTGGTTGTTGTGGAAGTAGTGGAAGGTGCACATGTTTCACAGCAATCGTCAGGATTTGAACTGCAGGATAAGTCTGCACAATTAGTATATTTGTCTCCATACGGACAACCTGAAATGTAAAATCGTCAAACAATAAACACTCAAACTAAGAAATACTCTCAAGGGTACAGAATTCTACGTGATATGCGAATTTAGGTCAATATCTTATCACGAATTTAAGTCAATACCTTATCACGGACTCACTTTCAATGCATTCTTCCTCATGCCTGGATTCCAAGCACTAGAACCAGGATGACAAATAACCTGATTGTCAAAGAAGCAGGTAACAAGAGGAATCAATCCGGCAGGTATTCTCATCAGCCATCGCGTTTGTGCTGCCATTTTTTGTTTGTTTACTACACCACTTCCTATTTTGGCGTCATTTCCTGTTTATAGCGCTTCGCATTTAATATCATTTTTTATGTTTATAGCATTTTACATTAATATTTTTGTATAATAGACGAAGGCCTAAGAAGTACATGGGTTTACTGTAGATAACGTCCTATTAAAGTTCACTGTCGCTAACGTTTATTGCATAAATTGATAACGTACTGCATGAATTTACTGTAAATAACGTGCTACATGATTCCATTGTGACAACATACCACGTGATTATAATGTTGATCACTGTTGATAACACACTACTAATAAACTTGTGGCAGTTGACCTCAATACAATTGACACTGTTTTTTTTCCAATACAGGTAAAACCAGTAATTGCTTTACAATAGATCTGTGACGGATTATCTTTGAACACCCCTGGACTTACTGGACTCAACTGCCACATTATCAAAGCTTATTAGTACATCAATTCATTCTTGCAAATAAACTACCACATTATGTCTTCTAAACACTATTTGCATACATTACCTGGAATATCTAAGGCTTTATCCGCACATGATTTACAACAGCCTGCTCGAAAATCTGTGTCGTTGCATGAGTAAAGATTTGAGTCTGTTTCCGAGTCACAATTGCTGTATCTGTCACCATATGTGCAGTCTAGAGAAAATAGAAGAAAACAAATTTGCAAGTTTGATAAGTGTGTTATAGCATTAAAAGTACAATTTATAGCTTGGAACACGTTCTCTAAAACAAGTGATCAAGCAAACCTTCTTAGCTCCCCAAAAATGATAAACCCTAAACACCAACGTTCGTTCAAGTGACAACATACAAAATACAATCTATGTACGAAAAGCCTTTCAGATCATCTAAATGCTCCTCGCCATATAGGGATTTTTCTCATTTTTTATTTGTTTTCGTGAAAACTACAGCTTTTGGGCCAAAGTTGGGTATGTGTATGTGAGTTGTGTGTGTGTGTGTGGGGGGGGGGGGGGGGGGGGGTTTACGGCAGAGTATATTTTGGAAACTGAAATTGAATAATTTGATTAACATGATTAAACGCCTATGTTTATACAGTTGCATATTCAATTGCGTTGTACATAATAATAATAAAAATAACAGTTATGTAATAATAACGACAATAATTCATAATAATAATAATAATAACAATCATTGCAGTCATGACCGCACCCCTACCCCTGAGGTTGTTTTACCCTTATTCTATCTATCTATAAATACTGCATGACACCCTTGCGAGTACTTTATGCAGGTGCGCGTCAGTGCATAAGAGTTTAAAAGCAGGAATGTACAGGAGAAATAAAGTAATACATAAAGTATTTGTGAGAATTTGAGACAAAGCTGATAGTGCTAATAAAAAAGCGAAATGTACAGTAAAAGGATTAAAAACAGCCTGGTCACTCAGAAGTCCTGGCCCAGTTTGGTTACCCCTTGCCTAAACTGGTCCAGGGTAGGTGCTTGAGCAATGTCAGCCGGCAAAGAATTCCAGAGAATGATGGTAGCCGGGTAGAAAGAGAACTTGTAATAATTACAGGGTGTTTGAATTTGCCGGAAAGATAGGGAATGCGAATACCAGTGCTTAAAGGCTTACATGGTATGCGCAGACGGGCTGCAAGTAGAGTGTTTATTATTCTGTCTTGACGTATTAAGTATAAGGAAATTTTTAAAACATAAAATGGCAATTTGATTTTTTAATTTGGAGATAGCTCAAAAATGAAAAATGTCTATAGAAATGTCTGCCTATTATAGTGCGCTAAGTGATCATAGCACAATATGAAGTTAAAACAATTGCTTCTAAGTTTTCTGTTTTAAAAAAAATATCTATCTCCAGTGGATGTTTACTAAATAATACTAAATAAATAAATACTAAATAATAAACTTTTGAATGTACTTTTGATTTTAGCAATGAATTACTTCAAATGGTGATTACGAATGTTGTTGTTGTGTTGATTTTAACGCCATTTTCAGCAATCTTACAGCTAAACACGGCGGTTTTAGCTTATATTTATTTATTTTACATCGATCAGGAAACAAGGTTTATATTCATCACGCTCGATGCTGCTTTCTTGGTTTCCAGTACTCGCACCTATGTAGGGATTGGAGAGGCAGTGGAAGAAACTCGTCTCTGGCGGGTTTCGAACCAACGACCTTTGGAGACGAAATAATCAAACACGCATGATTTGAAAGTAAACTTTGTTATAACACTGAACGCAAAACACCATGACTACAGGCCCGCCCGCTGAGCTCAATAGGGAGAGCGTTGGTCTACGGACCGAGGGGTCGTGAGTTTGATACCCGGGCGGGGCGTATGTTCTCCGTGACGATTTGATGAAAGACATTGTTTCTGAAATCATTCATCCTCCACCTCTGATTCATGTGGGGAAGTTGACAGTTTCTTGCGGAGTACAAGTTTGTACTGGTACAGAATCCAAAAACACTGGTTAGGTTAACTGCCCGCCTTTGCATGACTGAAAAACTAATGAAAAACGGCGTTAAACCCAGAACAAACAAACAAAACCATACCGATATTTATCGGTATTTTCAAAATATGTAGTCGCCAAATAACACAAAACTTTTGATTTAAATGCTGCTTTAAAATATTCATAATATATTACAAATACTACAAGACTTGACACTCGCCATTTTTTTTCAACAAATGGAAGTGGACTGATCTCGGCTTCGTAGTTCAAACGCCCAAGCGCGCTAGTAGCTCTTTTTACCACGTGGTAGTGACTAGGATGGGAGGGGTGTTTAGCCGACCGACACCTACCTATACCCTTCCTTATAATAGTTATACTAGCCCCATACCTTAATTTCATTTAGCACTAATCAATCTACTATAAAATACCAATGTTGATGTGAAGCTTGAATTAGGCTGTATGATAAATAGTTCTCATGTTGATATATAAAAGGTATACAGCCTTACCATGGTTAATACTGAAGAACCGTATCTGTGGAGTTTCTTAAGTAGTTCAACTGAAACTCAAGAGGCATCAGTTTAATGTAGGTAAAACATTTTGGAAAATGACTCATCTGTGTTTTTGATATGGCAGTAACTGCTATGAACAAAGATTTTCACAAAGTGTGTTCGAAAAAATGCCACATCAATGTGCTTGAAATGGCATCAAACAGTAACTGCAAAGAAAATTTTCAAAGGGTCATAACGCTTTTGTTTCTAAAGAAAATTAATGAAATTCAAAAATAAGTCACAGATCGCAAGCACAAAATTGTTCATATGAAGCAGTAGAAGCTTCCTACAATGGCCATTTGATTCAGGACTATTCCATTGCCAAAGGGCAATTGCAGATGTATAAAAGATCAAACTTCTTTATTCAAAATATTTTTTTCTCAAGATTTCTGTTTTTCCTGAGTGAAGGAGCGTATTAAGGTAGTCCAAGTATTGAAAATGAAAATTTCATCTAAGGGTTGAAGATACTGCAAACAATCGAAAATGAAAGTGTAAGTTAAAGTGTCAAAAACAAAAGAATTTATTTACATTTTGCATGTCACTCCTTAGTGGGGGTACCTGGATTGGTATTTTGCACACACGATAGTACAAATGTATTAAATGTTGAGAAAAATACTTTGAATAAAGGAATTTGAAGTTTTCTGCATTAATTTAATGACCTTCCAGTCACTCCTTTTTTCCGATGTACCAAACAAAGAAAATGTTTTCAGACCATATATTCACTGTATAAAGCTACTACTACTTCTACTAAACAATATTGTTTATAAAATATGTGGCTAGTTTGTTTATAAAGTGCTAAAATTGGGGGGTGGGGGGATCAAAATTCCTGTTTTAAACCATTTCCATTTTGAACCATTTCAAAATACTTTACATGAAAGAAAGTGCTAACGGACGGACGGAAATCCCAATGTTTAGTATCTTTGGCGGTATTTCCATTGTTCTCAAACAAAACAATGACCACTTACGACAAAGGAATTAGTGATTATGCGAAAATGGTCGTACAATAGATCTCTTTTTATTAGCCCACACCTCCTGCCATCTAAGGTATCTTGCGTTTGCACGGACGAACAGACGGATGTGTGAAATATAGGGTACTTAACGATATAGATCTGCTGGCATGATTAGGTTGGGTGGAATTCAGTAACCGAAACTGTTATATCAGAATCTTGGCACTCTTATTTCACCTTATGATCACAGAATTTTCAAGTCATTTAGCAAACGCTTTTGGAATATTTATGCAAGGAAAAATATGTTGAATACGGAGCAAAAAGCCATTGTCAAATACTCATATTTCCCTTAATAATACTGCAAAAAAATGAAGATTTTATATTATCTGTATGCATCATGCAAAACTACGGCGGAAGCATGCTGTTACAAACAGTGATTTTATTGGCTGAACTCGACATAGTTCACTATAATGCACAAGTGCAAAGGAGTTAGCTCACTATGTGACGAAGCAAAAACTTATCTCATGACTGGAAATCGTACTGTGATTGGATAAAACGTGGGTTTACTGTCATATTGCTTTAACTCCAGGACAAAGCTCACTATCATAGGTGAACATGTTTTCGATATGTGGAGATAGGGCGCCAGGAGATAGCTCTCTCTGAGACAAATCCAACGGTATATATATCTTAATATCTTCAAAAATGGCACTTAGCTCATTATAAGACGCAAGCGACGAACTTGACCTTAAAATTTTTATTTGATAATAGTTGGTGTTAACATATAGCCTTCCTATAGTTAAACGGGATAACTCCTCAGGATATTTAAATTCTGTACAATTTTGCTTCTTACTCGGAGCTAAGAGGATTCGCTGAGATAAAGTGATGAAACAGAAATTAAGAAAAACATTTTTAAAAAAAGTATTATCAAATCGGTAGCCAGACTTGATTATAAATCAGTCACACGCTGTAGACGCAAAATTAACAATATCCGGATTTAGTTTGCAAATGCGGAATTTTCGGAAACTCAGCTGCCTTTTGCTTTTGAGTTTTCTCTGATTTTTTGACATTAAACAATAATTCAAGTCCCATAGAGTTATACTTACCGTTTTGTTCCTTATATCTTAAAAAATGAACTAATGTGAGTATTTTTTCCTCCCATGGGGTTTTTGCTAACCCATGGGAGGTCCCGCGGGTAATTTTCTTCCACTTTACCAATTAACGTGGGATTTTTCTAAAATTTTCAAATCAAAATATTTTAACTCATATTAATAATTTATACAATAAAAAACTGTTCTGACATTATTTCGCGTTTAAAAACGACTTTTGAAAAAAAACTCCCATATTCGTTATGGGAGGGAACCCCCCACTGGAGACTGGATGAATTTTTGAAATTTCACTTCATGTTTCACTTTTTGCTAATTAATTATAACTTTATCAATATCAACTTAAATCTAACTTAAAGATGTATTACTGTGCGAAATAAAAGAAAACTCTTAAACGGCTCATATATCCTCGCACATGTAAAAATGAAAACACCTTCTGAGCACGTATCACCCGCCATATTGGAAAGTACCGGTGTTTGGCTTACTATCGTGTAAGCACTAGTCAAGTGTATAATAGACGAAGGCTTAAGAAGTACATGAGTTTACTGTAGATAACGTGCTTTATAAGTTCACCATCGCTAACGTTTATTGCATGAATTGATAACGTAGTGCGTGAATTTACTGTAAATCACGTGCCATATGATTCCAGTGTGACAACACACCACGTGATCATAATGTTGATCACTGTTGATAACACACTACATCAATTTATTCCAGCAAATAACCTACCGCATTATGTCTTCTAAACACTATTTGCATATATTACCTGGAATATCTAAGGACTATTTGCATATATTACCTGGAATATCTAAGGCTTTATCCGCACATGATTTACAGCAGCCAGCTCGAAAATCTGCGTCGTTGCATGAATAAAGATTTGAGTCTGTTAAATTGTCACAATTGCTGAATCTGTCACCATAGTTGCAGTCTAGGGAAAACAGAAGAAAAAAATTCGCAAATATGATAAGTGTATTATAGCATTAAAAGTAGAATTTATAGCTTGGAACACGTTCTGTAAAACAAGTGATCAAGCAAACCTTCTTAGCTTTTGCCCGAAAATGATAAACCCTAAACACCAACGTTCTTTCAAGTAACAACATACAAAATACAGTCTACGTACGAAAAGCCTTTCAGATCAATCATCTATGGTATCTATTGGTTGGTGTATATGAGTTAAGGGCGGAGGGCGGGGGAGAAGTCTACGGCAGAGTATATTTTGGAAACTGAAACTGACTAATTTGATTAACATGATTAAACGCCTATGTTTATACAGTGGCATATTCAATTGCATTGTACATAATAAAAATAACAGTAATAATAACGACAATAATAATAACAATCACAGCAGTCATGACCGCATCCTTCCCACTGAGGTTGTTTTACCCCTTTTGCGAATATCAGTGCTTAAAGACTTACATGGTATGCACAGACGGGCTGCATATACAGGTCCAAACCCCCAGGTTAATGGTGCCATCACAGACTATTTGAAAAAAGGAAATACTACACACAACCCTGCACCAACAATTACGTTTACTTAAACAAACCTTGAAAATATAAATGTTGAAATGTGAAACATTTTACAAACATTTGAAACCTATCACCTGCATATAAGACAGTTATAAAAAAAATTTAGAACAATGACACGAAGTCTTTGAAATACATTGTCTTACGAACTTTTTAACGTGTCAATTGATGTACTTTTGCGTAGTTCTATAGGCAGTTCATTCCACAGTTTTGGACCAATAGTACAGAAACTTCTTTCATTGAATGTTTTGCAATTGTTGTATGGAACATCATAACGACATTCAGAATTTTCTGACGGTCTCAAACCTTGCTTACTAGGAGTATACCGGTACTATGTAAGAAATTCTGTTAAATACAGAGGTGCTCTGCCAATGTAACAGCTATACATGAATGAAAGTATCTTGAACTCAGTCCTTGCTTTCACCAGCAACCATTGCAAGCGATACAATGCTTGTTTAGAACTGTCAAACTTTCCTTCTGTTAAGGAAATGTTTTTCGCACATATTTCGAATAAAAGTTCATGTAACCCCCATCCACAAAATTGTGGGGTCCAGCGGCCGCCGCCTTTGCACCTCGACCTAACCTAATGTTAAGGGATTGAAGATCTACTTGAAGAGATCACTGTTGATAATGCACAATTTTACGAGTTCAGTATTGATTAGCTACTACCTGAGGCAATTTTTAATATAGTACATTTCATCGCTTGTTTTGCCCTTTTTTCAATTTTGAGAAAAATGGCTTCAAAGTTTCAACATCCCTTATTTTTTATTATAGTTGGTCTTTTTGAAAAATTAAAATGGCAGGAAGAAGGTGTTTATTATTCTGTCTTGACGTATTAAGTATAAGGAAATTATTTTAAAACATAAAATGGCAATTTGATCTTTTAAACTGGAGATGTCTCAAAAATGAAAAGTGTCTATCGATATTTCTGCTTATTATAGTGCACTAAGTGATCATGGCGCAATATGAAGTTAAAACAATTGCTTCTAAGTTTTCTGTTGTTTTTTTTAAATGATCTATCTCCAGTGGATGTTTACTAAATAATACTGAATAAATAGATACTAAATAATAAACCATTGAATGTACTTTACATATTACCAATGAATTATTTCAAATGGTGATGTTGTTGTTGTTGTGTTCAGCAATCTTACAGCTAAACACGGCGGTATTAGCTTAGATTTATTTATTTAACATAGATCAGGAAACAAGGTTTATATTAATCACGCTCGATGCTGCTTTCTTGGTTTCCAGTACTCGCACCTATGTAGGGATTGGAGAGTCAGTGGAAGAAACTTGTCTCTGGCGGGTTTCGAACCAACAACCTTTGGAGACGGAGTCCGGAGCTCAACCCCTGGCTCAGAACGCTTCCCCCATTTAACCAACTCACAAGGTTCCATTGCAGACTTAACCGACTTAAACCGTTTTCCAGAACTAGGTATATCCAGACGTTCATATTTGGATATACTTTGTTCTCCCGGAAGACCATACTACCAGCATTTTGTATGTTTGTTTGTTTTTTTTGGAGTTTAACGCCCTGTTTCAACAATCTTTCAGCCATATCAAGGCGGTTAGTTCAGCACATACCGTTTCGGGCAGGTAACACAGTTTGCCATTACCTGGTACACAATTTCCCGCGCAAACCAGGGGCTAGGGGCAATATCAGTGTTGCTTTCTCTATTACTGTCAATAAGCAGTCTAAATTTAACTGACACTGATAAATCTTCGGATGTATTTTGTGCTTAGCTCAATAGGGAGAGCGTTGGTCTACAGACCGCGGGCGGGGCGCATGTTCTCCGTGACGATTTAATGAAAGACATTGTTTCTGAAATCATTTGTCCTCCACCTCTGATTCATGTGGGGAAGTTGGCAGTTACTTGCGGAGTACAAGTTTGTACTGGTACAGAATCCAGAAACACTGGTTAGGCTAACTGCCCGCCGTTGCATGACTGAAAAACTGTTGAAAATCGGCGTTAAACCCAAAACAAACAAACGAAACCATACCGATATTTATCGGTATTTTCAAAAAAATGAAGTCGCGAAATAACACGAAACTTTTGATTTAAATGCTGCTTTAAAATATTGATAACCTATTACTAATACTACAAGGCTGGGCACTCGCCATTGTTTTTCAACAAATGGAAGTGGACTGATCTCGGCTTCGTAGTCAAAACGCCCAAGCGCGCTAGTAGCTCTTTTTACCACGTGGTAGTGACTAGGATGGGAGGGGTGTTTAGCCGACCGACACCTACCTATACCCTTCCTAATAACAGTTATACTAGCCCCATACTTTGCTTTCATTTAGCACTTAGTCTAGCCAATCTACTATAAAATACCAATGTTGACGTGAAGCTTGAATTAGGCTGTATGATAAATAGTTCTCATGTTGATATATAAACGGTATACAGCCTTACCATGGTTAATACTGAAGGACCGTATTTGTGGAGTTTCTTAAGTAGGTCAACTGAAACTCAAGAGGCAGCAGTTTAATGTAGGTATAAACATTTTGGAAAATGACTCATCTGTGTTGTTGATATTGCAGTAATTGTTATGAACACAGATTTTCACAAAGTGTGTTCGAAAAAATGCCACATCAATGTGCTTGAAATGGCATCAACAAAAGAATTTATTTACATTTTGCATGCCATTCCTTAGTTGGAGTACCTGGATTGGTATTTTGCACACACGATAGTACAAATGTATTAAATTTTGAGAAAAAATACTTTGAATAAAGGAATTTGAAGTTTTCTGCATTAATTTAATGACCTTCCAGTCACTCCTTTGTCCGATGCACCAGACAAAGAAAATGTTTTCAGACCATATATTTACTGTATAAAGCTTCTACTACTTTTCCTGAACAATATTGTTTATAAAATATGTGGCTAGTTTGTTAATAAAGTGCTAAAATTGGGAGGGGTGTTGGGGGGGGGGGGCGGGGGGGGTCAAAATTCCTGTTTTGAACCATTTTGAACCATTTCAAAAGACTTTACATGAAAGAAAGTGCTAACGGACGGACGGAAATCCCAATGTTTAGTACCTTTGGCGGTATTTCCATTGTTCTCAAACAAAACAGTGACCACTTACGACAAAGGAGTTAGTGGTTATGCAAAAATGGTCGTAAAATAGATTTCTTTTTATTAGCCCACACCTCCTGCCATCTAAGGTAGCTTGCGTTTGCACGGACGGACAGACGGATGTATGAAATATAGGGTACTTAACGCTATAAATCTGCTGGCATGATTAGGTTGGATGGAATTCAGTAACCGAAACTGTTATATCCGAATCTTAATTCACCTAATAATCATAGAATTTTCAAGTCATTTAGCAAACGTTTTTGGAATATTTATGCAAGGAAAAATAGGTAGAATACGGAGCAAAAAGCCATTGTCAAATACTCATATTTCCCTTTATAATACTGCAAAAACACAGATGTTTCTATGTTATGCAAAACTACGGCGGGAGCATGCTGTTACACACAGTGATTTTATTGGTTGAACTGGACATAGCTGACTATAATGCACAAGTGCAAAGAGTTAGCTCACTATGTGATAAAGCAAGAACTTATCTCATGACTGGAAATCGTACTGTGATTGGATAAAACTTGGGTTTACGTGGGCCTTTGTTTTTAACTGTCATATTGCTTTAACTACAGGACTTAGCTCACTATCACAGGTGAACATGTTTTCGATATGTGGAGATAGCGCAAGGTGTGACTAAAAAACTTTTTAACGGGATTTTCAATCTTAATATAAAGTGCACCAGGAGATAGCTCTCTCTGAGACAAATCCAACGGTATATATATCTTAGTATCTTCAACAACGGCACTTAGCTCACTATAAGACGCAAGCGACGAACTTGACCTTATAATTTTTATATGATAATAGATGGTGTTAACATATAGCCTTCCTATAGTTAAACGGGATAACTCCTCAAGATATTTAAATTCTGTACAATTTTGCCCCGTAATCGGAGAGGATTCGCTGAGATAAAAAGTGATGAAACAGAAATTAAGAAAAACATGTTTGAAAAAGTAATATTATCAAATCGGTAGACAGACTTGATTATAAATCAGTCACACGCTGTAGACGCAAATGCTAATGTTTTGACTGTAAAGAGGCTCTGTCAAAATACCGCAAGAACAGTTACCAGAAAGCCGGATATTCCTTTTTGCACCTACAACTAGTGGAAGATTTTTTTTTGCATATTTTACAAATTATAGTATGAATTTACCGAAACAAAAAGTTTTCTTTTGTATCAATCACACTTGCGCGGGAGATACTGAAAACTCATGGTTTATTTCCACTGTGTGTAGCGTAACGGTATCGTTTTCCTGTAAAATAACTTCTTCTAAATTTAGAAATATACTACAAGCAAACAAGAAAAACTATTCTGGTAATTGATTTTCATATAATTTTCCATAAAAATGTATGTAATCCGCGCAGGCACGAATGAAACTCGTCATTACAGGCATTATAGTCATCTGGAACAGGGTTGCCAGACGGGATTTGCCGACATGGGTAAAATCATTGGAGTATAAGAATCTTTTATGCCTTCCCGTGTAAGAAAGGGTTTTCCTAAGGGACAGTGTGTGCTCGAGCGCTGACCACGTTTTCTATCCACGCTGTCATGAGGGTTGAGAAAAAGACAGACATGTTAGGTCGTTTCTCTTGCCCGCCGTAGAAATAATTAAAATTATATTGCGGCATTTTCAAGGATACTGTAAATCAAAAATCAAAAATTGCTCATACATCATTAAGTCAAAATAATTATGTTTCCACGTGTTACCTGGAATATCTAAGGCTTTATGCACACATGTTTTACAACAATTGCCTCGAAAACCTTCGTCGCTGCATGAGTAAAGATTTGCGTTTGTTAAATCGTCACAATTGCTGAATCTGTCACCATACTCGCAGTCTAGTGAAACCAGAAAATATTACTGCAAATCTAAAATCATATTTTTCAAAATACTGAAAAGCAGAAATTATTGCTGGTTCAAAGATTTTACTGATGTCATACGCCAGCAATACAGCGTCGAAGAAGCCATTGTTTAATGTTTAAAATGAAATTTGACTGAAATCTAAACGACTGGTCTCTATTCAGAAATAAGACACATATCTTTCAATCAATTCTTGAATTACGTTTAACTAATTTAAACGGTATATTTGCCTGTGTATGCTGTGTTGGTTTGTTTTATCTCCTCACAAGTGGCACAACAACTTTCTCTGTAGCTTTCTTGGTAACATCTGTAAGACGTGGCATCACTTCCCAAGAATTCTCTACAGTTGGAGGACTGACCGGGCACATTGTACGGAACATCTCCAAATAGACAAGTTTCTGTTAGCAGAAGACGTAATTTCAAAGTAACAGTTATGGATAGGAAAATTGCAAAACAACAAATGTCTGTCAGCAACATAGATAAGAAAAAAGAGAAATATGTTAATCAAACGTAAAAGTCGTTTCGGAAGGTACAAGCTTCTGTAATTCTGTTACATAACAGGCAGATGAAACAGACTAACTATATCATGGAAACATCAACGAATTATTATTTTCTGAACAGAGCACCGAGGATTGAACGCAATACTGTCGTAAGTCCTTTATTTAATAGGAGTTAGATCTACTACAGTATTGCGTTCAGCCCTCGGCCATGTTAATCCAAAAGACGGATATTAAACGTTTATGGCGTGTATAATTATTCTTTTTAAAAGTTAAAGCTGGTTAAACTGAAATTTAATTTCTGAATGAACAAAAACAAACTAGATCTATCAAGATTCTATGTGCTGCATTTCTATTTCTGATATTTCCATGGTAATCTTCTACAAAATTCTTCATTTCTAACATATCATAATTGCAGACAGAGCTATAAACCTTCTAGAGAAGAAGATACAAACGAGTATGATTAGAATATATATTTAAAACAAAACATCTTGACAAGCTATAGTTAAAACCGACGCTGGTAGTGAAAATTATGTCTTTGTCGTTACTGTTTTTGGACACAGATGAATGTAAATGTAAATGACGTCAGATGTTTTATGACGTAACAAAGGCAAACACGACATAAGTTTGTAAACTAGATCTAGATTCAATTTTTCGGTAAAAAATAGAACAGCGTTTTAGAATTTAATCATAGGCCCTAATGCCGCTTGATCCGAGGCTAATCCTACGATAATACTGGATACTTTCCAACGGAAAACTGCAAAATAGTAATGTGACAAATTCGTAGAAATACATGGGACCATTTTTTTTGTACTTTTAAAATCTTATACATTCCCTTGTAGTCTCTGACAGGCCTAGGATCACCAAACAGGAGTAAAAAAAAAGTATTAAAGTTGAAAACAGCCACTGTAGATGTATCCCAAAAATAAACCATTTTCCATCGTAGTTCTTGAAACATTGCTACAGGTAAAAAAATATTCCTCAACTTTTTTATTCAAAACAATAAAATATATAACACGTATTTCCAACCTCTTGCGGTACTGTCATTCTAAAATCTATTAATTCAGAAATAACCAAGAAATCTGAGATGTGTCACGTAAAGTGTAATCGATAACGCTTTTTCAACTCAACACGCGTGCAAGAAGTTGTCTGAATCCTTCATTTTCTATAACAATAAACAGAATTTTCTTTCCCTTTAAAATTTACAAAAAAATCACATACTATATACAGGCCTAGTTTTCGACGCCTGGATATCTCGTGCATGTCTTTATTTAATTCAGACTGCAATTTTCATCCAGTTTTACAGTTTTACGCGAAAAAAAAATACATACTACGATACATTGGCAAAGCTATCACTCCCAGAGTGTCTGGATTATATCTCACTAATAATTCCCATATTTCACCGAAAAACATTCAAATAACGTTCTCATATATAAGATTTTGTTTCAACTTACCGTTGCCTGCTTGTGGGGCTGATGGAGACTCGACACAGGATCCAGACTGACAAACCTGAAAATATGGTATTATCAGAACATATAATTAAGATGTAAAAATACGGCTTAGCTGTACATTCTTTCCATTACGTCATAAATTCATAATTACCCTGGAGCCATTTTGAAACTAGGTGTATCATTACTGACTTTTTTATCTTACATGTTTTTCATCATTTGTATAGCTTTTTATTAACAATGACATTAATTTATCATTTAACTATCGATGTGAAAATGATTCAGCGCCTTTTCACCCGCCATAATGACCTTGCTACATGACGTCAACGCCAGAGTGCACCAACGGCTTTTTTGTTACTAGAGTCTATTTACATTAAGATATATAACATATAAAGATTATTGATAATGGAATTTTAATTCCAGAAAGATGTTTGTTATCCAAATGTCGCACTGGCAGAGGAGGGGGAGGGTGGTTTGAACTAACATGATAAAAATGAGCAACCATACATAAAAGTGTAATCGGGAAATATATATTTGTCTCATTTATAGTTTCTCAAAGGCCTAGTCAAATACTTATAGAAACTGTAATACCTTCAAGCTCTTACCTTACCAACCCCACACGTTGTACCTTCCCAGGGTATTCTAAAGAATACTGATCCATTGTTGGCAGTTGCTGAACACGGCATTAAAGCACACAAGTTGGAATAATCATTGTTGAGGTAGCCCTTCAATTTAAAATTAACATAATACAGTAGGCTGGATACTACTAGTAAATTGTATGTAACGATATTGTATGTAACGATATAATATTTTAAGGATTTGCTCAGACTGAAAAGGTTATCACAAAGTTGCATTACTTTCGGACTTGGATACATCATCATGTAAGAGTTATAGAATGTATTTTAGAAAAAAATGAATATTGTACAATTGTTGGCCTTTAAAGGTCCAATACTAAGGAAAGTGAACATTTTAATTTCTTTTAAAAAGCACAGAAACTATTTCATTTTATTGGAAAATGAAAGTTGGTATGTAGAAATTCGAAATAATCGCAGTATATGACAATATTTTTCTATAAGTATGAAGAAAGTTAAAAAGACCTGGGTCATCTGTCGATTCATTAAAATTTCAACAAAACACATACATTTCTGAGTTCCAAAGAACTTCTGTAAAGTTTGACCTGACAATTTCATATTTAGTGACTTGCAGAAGTCTATGCCCTGGCTATGAAAAAAAATGCCAACTCACTTTCCCTTAGTAATGGACCTTTAAACTGTGTATTATAATGTGATATACACCAGAAAAAAAACAAGTCTTAGACTATTGTCCAGCAATAAAAGACTCCTACCAGAATGGACATTTGCCATACGTGCTTCCGTGGGGATCAGATTTTTATATTGAAATTTAATTGAAGAACCAGCAAATTCTCCTAACAGCCTACAATCCATAATAACAAAGACATTCCACATTTGAATTTCTAAGTTCCAGTGTAAAAAATCTCTTACACTTTTACAGTTCGGACAGACAGAATGACAGGCAGATGGACCAACGGATGGACAAATGAAGATAACAAAATAATTTGCATGTTTACTGCTTTGTCTTCTATCATAACGTTAAGTTACCAAATTTGACGAAAAAAAATCCTTGTACTTTTTAAGTTACAGTTGAATCCACTTTTTTGTCATATGTTTTGACTATTTGTTGCCATAGAAACAATATCTGCTGACATAGCAGCAATCAAAATTATGTGCATAGTTTCCATACTATCGTCTTTTCATGTACCAAAAAAAAAAAAAAACAAAGAAAAATATCAAACAGGGAATGCCACGCACCAAAAGCGCAGCCTCCCCAAAACGTACCCCCAAGCACGCAAACGCGTGCACCACACACACACACACACACACACACACACACACTCAAAGCTTACACATCAGGACAAAACGAACAACACACACACACACACACACTCAAAGCCAACACATAAAACTCATAAAAACACATATTGCATTTCTAAGTTCGCAGAATCCCTTTGCGGTTTGTGTGATTGTGATATGGCTGACTAATTTAGTAACTTTGCAATATCACACTTTCATGCACTGTCTTACCAAAGTGATACACAACATCGTGTGATTTTTTTTTTTGTGCAATTCATTCCGATCAGAATTCATTTATGACATACTAAAAAAAAACAGCTAACACCACATGAACTATTTTGCCAATCTCTTCAAAATTACTTAACAACCTTAGAAGAAAGCGTTGTTAATGATATATTCAAGTCACAAAAAACAAAAACAAAAAATCGCAAAGATTTTGCTACCTCACCCATTTCGTAGAAAAGTCACAGAAAAAAAAAAAACAACAAACACACATAAAAGTAGTGCTGTTAGAAAACGAGTGAAAAATAATTAGGAAATACAATTTGTTCTTATAATTTGTTGATATCATTATAAATTTCTTTTCAGCACTGCCACGAGTATTTGTTTATTAATATCATTCTCGTCCCAAATAACGTTTCTCTTAAGTTTTGTAAATTCTACACATTTTAGTTTAAAAAATAGGCTGAAGTCATATAATCAATAAAATTGTATGACGATATAGCTTGACTTTCTTGAAATTTGGAAGTGTTATTAACAAATATTGTTAAGGTATTGGCAAAATAACAAATGGTAATTATTCAAAATAGTTAAAAAAAAAATTATATAGTAAACACGTAAAAATTGAATTGCCTAGTAATGTATTAAAATATTGTTGTAATCGCCTGCTTGAATCTCGAGTATACACAATATACCCACGTACAAAGCTGACGACAAATCTATCTGTAAACTTACCCTAGCCAAGTATGAACCTTGCCCCTGTATCCTTTCGCACTGAACATCAGGGCCATAAACTTGACCTGCAGTGTCATTCACGTAAGGGTCAAGGTCGCTAGCATTGTTTGCCTGCCGACTTGTCATACAGTTTGCTTGCCTAAAGAGTAAAGCATTTAGTTTTTATGTAACATTTTGTGACTATAAAAATCATAACCTTTCAAAATGCTACACTGAGTCTTTCACACATAGATTTTACTGATTATAATATACGTCCGACTTGACTTCTTCATTTTAAAAGTACTTTCAATTAAAATTGCTAAAGTGCCGATAAAAAATAAGAATCGACATGTCGTCTGATGCAATAAAACTAAAGGAAGTATCTACATATCATCTGATGCAATTATACTAAAGGAAGTGTCGACAAAAAGTCTGATGCATTCACACTAAAGGTCGTGTCAATTAACATATCGTATGATGCAGTCATACAAAAGGAAATGTCGATATATCGTCTGATGTAGTCATACTAAAGGAAGTGTCGACATGTCGTCTGCTGAATCCATACTACTTACGCGCCATTCAAGTCGTTGATATACACATCAAAATAGTCCTGGGAGCATGACGAAAATATCCACAAAAGAAGGTTGTCGACGGGATCAATGCTTACACCGGAGGACGGTTCCATTACATATCCACCACTACAATTATTTGATGAACCGTCATGAAATGACCCAAGACTGAAATGGAAAAAAATGTAGAACAATGTATCCATAAAACCTTGACACGGCCAGTCGAATCGATAATCCGTAATCTGATCTCCAAAATTAAATCATGTGTTTCCAGTGCTTTGTCCGAATATCATATATTGACAATGGTTTATAACATTTATCCTAGTTTTGATTTAAGAAATACTATATCTCGTTTAGTGACTTGTCGCTGAATAAATCATTGTTTGGAGTTCAGATGCGAAGGAATTATATCACGAGGACATAGTAATAGATCTACGCATCTGAACGAAAAACAATGATTTTATTCAAGAGCAAATCAGTAAATGAGATATATTATTTCGATTCTAAAACGTTACCAAGGATTTTAAAGTACAACCTTGACGACATTCATTAAATATTTGCCCGTTTTCAATTGGTTTCTTTTTTGGCAGCGCGCCGCTAGGCCGTTTGACGCTATGACGTAATAATTGGGACGTCAGAAAAATGAATTATTGTATAATTCACTGTTTTCAGCCTTCTTTGTTTAATAGGAAAATGAATCGGATCTTGTTAGAGTTAAATATATAAGCGTTGTATTGTGACTTCGAAAATAACAGAAGTGACAACATTAACCGTCTTGTTTATTTCTATTTAAACCTGAAGTCTGAAATTTGTAAAGCAAGCATAAAACATCTGACAGTCTCTCCAAATAACAAAATTCGAGTGACGTCTTTTGTGCATGTGATTTTGTTACAAAAGATGACAAAAACTCTAGTCACTGATTAAACACTGCAATTCTGTAGACATGAGACGGTATTAAGAAAATTCAGTTAATAATAGATACTACACAATTTACAAAAGCAAGGGCATACGCATCTTTCAGGCATAATTATTTATTTTTGTTCACCGTGATCTGAAACTGATTTTGTTTCCAAACTCTTTAAAGATAGGCCTGCACGCCTGAAATGAAAGTCATTGAACAGGACAGTCAGCGAAACAAGTACGCTGACGATATAAGATGACTATAAAGCGCGGTGAGTAATAAATAAAGCGCAGTGTGTAATGAATAATGAAACAAGAGGTCCAAGATGGCCCTAGGTCGCTCTCCTGAGTAACACACCATAACAGTGTAAACATGTTTTCCCCAGTGATTTCATGGAGACAAATGTTCTGGCCAATTTTCATCAAGATTGGACCCAAAATGTGGCCTCTTGAGTGTACACACGCATTTTATTTATTTGACCTAGTGACCTAATTATTTATCCCACATAACACAGATTCAAACGTGTCCGAGACTTCATTTAAACAAATATTCTGTCAAAGGTTCGAGAAAATCAAAGCAAAAATGTGGCCTCTAGAGTGTATACAAGCTTTTCCTTTGATTTAGCATAGTGACCTATTTTTTATCCCACGTGATCCAGATTTGAAATCATCTAAGACTTTATAATAACAAAAAACGTCTGACCACGTTTTATGAAGACAGAATCAAAAATTTGTCCCCTGAGTCTAAACAAGCTTATTCTTTGATTTCAAATCAAAGCATAAATGAAACCTCTATATGACGGAAAGGGCCAATATAGAAAATATTTCCCCACACCCCTTTTAGGCGCAGTATCTCTAAAACCCATTACGGAATCTAGCCGGTTTTCGAAATGAACCGAGATATGGTTGTGCCTTAAGCTTTAAGTGTAGTTAAACTAAGTGTAGTTAACATTCAGTGTAAAATGTCACTTTTGTCGTGATCACAAGGTAAAATTAATAAATTGTGGCTCTTTCAGGGGCCAATCAAGGGCCGTATTGCCGGACTCTGTATTTGGATCTGCCGGATTCATCATGGAATCCTAAAGCTATTGTTGTTAAAGATATTTTGCAAGTTTGTATCATATCAAACCATAATTGAAGCCTCTATATAGATATGGCTGCAAAAAAAACAAAATAGCATCAGAACCCATGATGGGATCTGGCCAGTGTTCGAAAGGAAACGAGATATTATAGCAATACAAGTTAGTGCAAGTTTAAATAAAAACAAACGTAAAATATGGTCTCTATCCCGTTCACAAGCCCAAAATAGCAAATTTTGGCCCTTTAAGAGGCCATAACTCTAGAAACCATGATGGGATCTGGCCAGTTTTTGAACGAACCGAGATATTATGTGATTCCAAAATGCAAGTTTAAAACAATCGAAAAATTTGGTATATATCGTGTTCACAAGCCAAAAATAGCAAATTTTGGACCATAACTCTGTAACCCATGATGGGATCTGGTCAGTTTTTGTAAAGAACCGATGTATTATGCCAATACAAGTTGTGTGCATGTTTTATTAAAATTGATTCAAAAATGTGGTCTCTATCGTGTTCGCAAGAAATTGTGGACGGACGACGGATGAATGGCGATCACAAAAGCTCACCCTGTCAAATATGAGCTGAAAATAACATCCACGTACTTGTGACCAAGTTCGTGTGCTCCAACAGTCGCCATCTTCGGATCAAAGCCGCCACCTTCGTTGATAGAATATTTGTTGCTTCCACACACTCCGGGTTCTTCTAGTCCACCTCCGTCGTTATATGTTGGATAGTATGCAAAACCTTTAATATAAAATAATGTCTTGCGGTCATATTACAAATGGACAAGTTCAAAACTAATACTAGACTTTTATGTTTCCAAAACGTAACTTTTAAAAGTTTGCTAGCGCATGTACACAAGTGTCGGTCTTCTTGTCCAAAGCTTTTAAAGTACTGTTTGAATTTTTAAAATTTCTAAATGCCATCAAATATATTTTGTTACGCATTGCATATGTCTTGGGAAAATCGTTACAATATTTAAAAGAAGTGTACTCGTAATGACAATCGGCAAATTACGTGTTTCTCCGTATATGATTCAGTTTTTGTACGGAAAAGATGTGGAGCGTTGAGCTAATATAGTATATTAAAGCCCGAAGTATTCCGAATTGTCTTACGAGAATACGTAATTACACGGAAGTTACCAAGTGTCCTTACGGGTCTAATAGCTTATATCTATCATACCTGCTGTAACAGGATCAAATACTCCGTTAAAATTTCTGCCCATCTCATACCTGTGCAGAAGGCACGAAAAAAAAAAAAAAAGAAATTAGTGGATTAATAAAAGGAGAATCTAAACAGGAAGCTAAGCATATTACCTATAAAACCTGACTTATCACCAAAAACAAAGGTTGTCAGTAATCTATAATACAACATGGAGTGACATATAGTCCAAAACAATTGCGGCTACTTAAGTACAAAAATACGCGAAAGTGACACTTAGTCCAAAACAAATGTGTCTACCTAGCTAGAAAAACACATTGAAGTGACAAAGTATGTGGCTACACAGCTATAAAGCAACATTGGGCGACATTTAGTCCAAAAGAAAGTGACTTATTCGCTACAAAACAAACTGGAGTGACATTTAGTAATACATTAAGCAACAAAAAGCATTGTATAGATCTTAAAGAAGTACCGTTGTAATTTGAGTTTTCAATTTCATTGCACGTTAAAAACAATACGGATAAAAAAGTCGGTGGAACACAACTGTTAAGCAATACAAAACTGTTAAGCAATAAAATACCTTTCTATCTTCGCTTTGTTGTAATTGTTTTCTTTTCTTTAGCAATAAACAATATAAAATTAATGCTTTTAACTCTATTTCACAAAGCAATGACAGACACAAGAAAAAATGATTCAGTTACGACTGTATTTAAATATAGGAAATTCTAGCGTTGGGAAGTACAAGAATTATGTGTACATACATCAGTCTGAAAAAACCGCTCACCCAGAAAACAGCATCGCATGGTCGTAGTTAGCAGTTCCTAAGTTGGCCTCTCCCCAAACTCTGAATGCGTCTAGAACTTCGTCCGCAACAAAACCATAAGAGTATAAATTATTTTCCACAAAAGGTGCTCTATCTGGAGTCTGCAATAGTTCATTTAACAGTAAACAATGAGAAACAATTGAAAATGAAAACACGCTTTAGACGATTGTTTTGTTTGTTTTGTGGGTTTTTAAGCCGCAACCCATGTTATACACAGGCAACTTCTAGGCCATCTATTATAGTGAAAGAAGATCCCAGATGCCTCTTCGAACATTATTTCAGACATGGGCGGGAACGATGGTAAAAACACCGAGGTGTGTGTCTTCATTCCTGCCAAGGTTTCGAACCTTCAGCGGTGTTAAGTGATTCGAAATTAATCTAACTATAGTCCTCGACTTCCCAACTGTCAGTAGCGTTAATAGGTGGTGATTTTATAATTAGACTGATTCGAAATCGGCGTCCTTCATCACATGTTTAACAAATATGTTACTGTATTACATTTGTAGAAACGGCATAGATCTATTGAATAAGAATAACTTGTGCTAAAAATCATATTGAGATCGTTTACAGTATCTGTGTTTAAAACTGGCCATGTATAAGTTATACCCTGGTGTTGTTGGCGAAAATATCACCGATATGCAAGAAAAGAAAGAACTATCATCGCTAATTATGTTGAAGAAACTTACATCTGCGATGTAAATCCCTGCAAAAAGGCATTTGATAGTATAACCATAGTTAGTGACAGTTTGATATCGAAGATCGATCTGAAATATAGTCAACTCTTTTGTAGAAATGTTTTTTTAGTGAAATATTGAAATGGTTTAAGTAAAAATCATTGAAATATAATGACCTAAAATATGTTTGTTGAAAACAAAATGAGTTTGTTTCACATTGTAAAAATCTTTCCGTCGTATAAAGGCAACAGCAGCCGGGCGGATTGATACACTTAAACTTGAAAATATTTATGATAGTAGTATAATGTTTCAAAAACAATACGTGTACAAGTAATGCTCCTAACAGAGATATTATTTACCCATGTTTGAATTACATTCAGAAATATTTACGTCGCGGTGTAAAATCTGTATATAGCATTGTGGAATTTTAATAAAATAAAGATGGTAAAAGAAGAAATGTTTAAAGTAAGTAATATTTAAAGAACCACATACTGCATTTAATATAAAAGCGGTAAACTGTGTCATGTATTCTATAGTTGCAGATTTTCTGTCTGCCTGACCTTCTGTCGTGGCATACCATCTGAAAAGAAACAGTGAATATATATCGGCAAGTTATTCAATAAGTAAATGTATTGTATACCTGTATAAATTCTGTAAGAAAAAGTACGGATTGTATTTCAGAAGAAAATATGAACAAAATGTAAGAATGTGTCACTGGCTGAAGGTGCAGATGGAAGTATCTGGTTCGAGCGTAACTGTTTAGGCGGTAACGAGGGCTCTGTCGAGTTACCGTGAGAAGGTAACCCGAGAGCCAGATTATAAGAATTTTTCTTTGGGTGAAGGTGCAAAGGGGAATATCTGGCTCGAAGGTAATTGTTTACGCGGTAACGAGGCTCTGCCGAGTTATCGCAAAACAGTTATCCGAGAGTCAAGCATTTAGGTAGATTGTTTTTCTTGCATGCCATATTTTTCAATTTGTAGAACATATAAAGTAAAACGGAGGTTTTCTTTGAATGACTGTCTTATAACAGTAGCGTAAGAATTTACGCATTCATTCATGAATTGCAGCACGTGAGTCGTCTTACACCCATGGGTGTAAGATGAATTTTTATAGCACCGGGAAAGCACGAGAAAATCCTGTCTGGCTTGCAAGAAATTTCTATCTGCACTTTCAGCTAGTGATAGATTCTTTTTCTTGCATACCGTTTTCTTCAATTATCAATAGAAGAAATAAATTAAAACAGATGCTTTTCTTCCAAGCACTATTTTATTACAGTAGCGTATGAATTTATGCATTCATTCATAAATTTCATCGTTTGAGTAATCTTATACCCAGGGTTGCAAGTTATGTCTTTTCAGCGCCGGCAAAAAAAAACAACAAAAAAAACACGGAAAATCCGGTCTGGCATGCAAGAAAACAAATTCTGTATTGTACTGTAAATCATGTTTTGTGCATGTTGCCGGACTACTTTCACTGATTACTACATGTATTGACTTGACTCAATTCTATAAAAAAAGCACAATCACATAAAACCATTTAAACATTGATAATACTTCAGATTTAGCTCGAGGTTTATGGTCAAAAACAAAACAATAAACAAAAGGTGGAAGCATGCTATAAGATTGCCAGTATGTTGCTTAATAATGGACTTTTTTTCGGTTCTTGTGGAATTTGTCAGGCCAAATGAGCGCCTCGTGTGAAATCAACTCGAGCCAACACAACATCGCAGATCAAGCTTCTATTATGATAACCCTAGTATTCTTAATAACTTTTCTAACCCCACATTTTTTAATCCATATTCATCAGATTATGTTCAATAGTTTTTATAATTCATTCAAGCTCTGCACTTTAGAAATATTCTCACGGCAAAGAATTGTTTTTCTTTATTTCATTACTGAATCAGATATATATATATCTACAAATACCGTCCCACAACGAATTGTCTTTGCTTTAATATGTAATGAGTTTCATTACGTCTTGCAAATGAGTGCAACTGGGCCAATCATGTACATGTACTAAGCCCATTAGAACTCAACTTCATCTGATTACTTTCAACAGTTTCTAAGACCATTTTTATGGCTTTCAAAAGCAATGATTGTGTCTTTATACATATATATATATCTGTGTTAAATAGGATATTGACAACATACTCTTGATACATAGCATAGTCTAGAACAAAGAATATTTCTATTTCGTAAGCTGTTGTTGTCTGTCTTCTTTCTCTTTTGGTAGGATTGTTAGCATTTCTAAGGTTTTCCACTTTGTCTTGCATTATCATGGCATCTGGAAATCAAATAGGAAAAATGAATAAGTGAATGAAGTATTGCCATGCAATACAAAGTCCCTCACTGGAAGGCACCTAATTTTCTCTACTGCAGTATAACATAATGAACTGATATCTGTCAATGATGTATAAACAATATTGTACTATTTATACAATATGTAATAACAAAACACTTGGATTAAAATTTGCATATATAAAAACCTACAGTTGTTTTCATATGGATTTTGTTTGGCCGATTATAAAAAAAGTTACCATTAAAGTTATTTATAGTAACAACAAAGGGAAATTAATCCTACCAAAAATTCTATATAATGTAAGTCTATAAGAAACTCTTTTTGCAGGTAAAGAAAGGTCAAATACAACTCAAAATTGGATATAACATGCATGTTGTACATGTTGTACCACAGAAAAGTGGTCTCGAGTTTTCCCTACGGCCAGTAATAAAAACGTTACAATACAATCTATTTATAGTAAAAACATACGGACATTATTCTAGAAACAAGGGTGCCTCATAGTGGTGAACATTTGTGCCAAGTTACATCGAACTCCCTCCATGCATGAAGAAGAAATGCTCCGGACAAAGTCATTCTTGAATTTGAACTTTGACTTCGAAGTACGACCTTGCCCTTAGACCTAGGGACCAGTTTCTTGCGCACGACAATTTGTCTCATGGTGGTAAACATTTGAGCCTAGTTATATATAAATCCCTCCATGCATAAAGAAAAAATGCGCCGGACAAAGTCATTCTTGAATTTGACTTTTGACCTTTAAGTATGACCTTGACCTTAAACCTAGGGCCGGGGTTTTGCGCTTGACATGTTGTCTCATCCAGGGGAATATTTGTGCCAACTGATATTACTCTATGGTGTACCATTTGGGTCGCATTGACCTTTGACCCCCAATTGTGACCTTGACCTTTGAGCAAGGGGTCCGGAATTTGCACATGACACGTTGTCTTATCATGGGGAACATCTGTGCCAAATTATATTAAAATCCCTTAATGATTGACAGCGTTATGGACCGGACACAAAACGGACCCTGTTCATGCCATGTTAAAATTTGACTGCTAAGTGTGACCTTGACCTTTGAGCTAGGGGTCTGAAAGTTGTGCATGATACATTGTCTTATTATGAGGTACATTTGTGCCAAGTGATATTTAAATCCCTTCACGGATAGGAGATTACAGACTAGACAGAAAACATCATATAAACATATATACCGCTCTTTAGTCGGAATGTCTAAACTATTCATATTAACACCTTGTCTTTTCACTTGTTCTTAAATTCATTCATAGTCGCCATCGTTTGACCCATATGGACGATCCCTCGAGAAAAAAGTCCCTTCAGGTTTTGAAAGACAGTTTAAAATATATGAAAAAAAAATAGAACCATCTACACGGGCTTCGATTTTAAGTCATGCCTATTCAATACTATTAGTATAAAACCTTATGAAGCGTACAGTCTTCGTTCCTGTTTGAACAAAGACATTCCGCAAGCTTGAGAAACCAGCGTAATAATAACTGAGCTATAGAGGACTCTATGGTGTACCATTGGGTCGAAAGTTTGCTTCACGTGTGCGCACATTTCAAAATATACGTGCACATTTAAAAATATGCGTGCGCGCTTAAATATATAGGTCCACGTTTATATTTTATACACGCACGCTTAATTATGTAAGTGCACGCTTATATAGATGTATATATCTGTGTACTTGTTATTACGCTTGCACTTATAAATTTACGCGTGTACGTCCATATATGCGTGCATATACATATTTACGTGTGCGCGTATGAAAATATACACGTGGACGTATATATTAACGTGTTCACGCACATTCTAGTCGCACCTAAATTAACCCGTGCACCTATAAGTTTACGCCTGAATATATACGTGGACGTATAATATTACGCATGCACTCGTAATTCTGGATGCTCGTATATATACGCGTGCGCCTTTATATTTACCAGTGTACGCGTAAATATATACGTGGACGTATAATTTTATGCATGCTCGCGTAATTCTTGGTGCCCGTATCTTCTTCTTCTTCTCGTTCGCAACTACACTGTCAGACCAGTAGCCTCGATAACACTTGTGGTTTGCCGCAGATTCTCAATGCCTCCATACAGGTTCTGGTGGATTGAGGTATCTATCGGCCAAGTCGCAGCTCACTCCTTGTCATGCCTTTTACATCTCTGAAGTATATGCTCCGCAGTCTGATCTTCCTCACCACATGGACAAGTTGGCGATGGTGCCAGTCTGTATTTCTTGTACATGTGAGCATTGAGCTTGTTGTGCCCTGAGCGAAGAATGACAAGCATCACTTGTTCAGACCGATCAAGGAGATGAAAAGCATCTTCTTCTATCCTTGGTCTCGTTAGTGCTTTCATGATGGTGACTTTCTCCTTGTAACTCACAGATTTTGTTGGTTGTTGTGACGGAGCTCCTAGCTTAGCCAGTTTTTCTGCTTCTTTATTGCCTGCAAGTCCACAATGGGATGGAATCCACTGAAGTGCTACTTTGCAGGTTATACTCAGGCTCTACATTCTCCTGGCTAGCTGCGGAGCTTTATTGTTGCTCAGAGCTTCCATGACAGACAGTGCATCTGTGAGAAAAACGACTGAGGAGCTTTCTTCTGTCAAGTCTTCAACCATTGAGACGGCCTTCATGAGTGCTTCAGTCTCTGCCTTGTAATTGCTGCAGTGTTTTCCTGTGGCTGCATGTAGTGTTTCTCTCATGCCAGATGGGTATTGAATGAAATCTCCTGCTCCTCCATCTTTGACGGCGCATGTGGCTGATCCGTCTGTGTAGACATGAGTCCATGATTCCGGAGGATAGTCTTTATTAATCATAGAAAGTGTGAGGCTCTTCCGAATACCTTCATCCTCTTGCTTCCCGCGGTCAAGACGAGGAACAGCAAGCCTCACAGTCACTGAGGACAGATCATTCGCTAGTGGGTTTATAATGTCTTCACTACCTAGAGGAGTCGTTGGTATGTTCAGCTCAGTTTTGAACTCTCGATTGAGTTTTCTTTGCCTCATGAACGAAGCTGCTACGTTTGAGCCGATTTTTTTGGCGTAGCCATCCAACTTTGCTTTCATGGGATGGTCTTGAAAAGACACGAACTTCTCTGCTTGAAGCAGGACATTTGCATGTCTCCTGTCTTTTAACGGCTGTGTGCCTGTTAGCTTCTCCATGAAGGAGATTGTTGTAGACTTTGAAGCACCTGTCATGATCCGCAATGCTTGGTTTTGAACCTTGTCTATAACCTCTTTGTTAGTTTTAGCAGTAGTGGACCAGGCAGTTAGGCTATACTCCAAATGGGGTCTCAATGTTCCCTGATATACTGTCTTGAGTATTTGCTCATTTGCTCCCCACGTTGTTCCAGCAAGTGTTTGCATCATGGCAAGCTTCCTACGGGCCTTCCCTTCTGCATGACTAATGAGGGGCTTCCAGGTTAGCCGTTTGTCAAAGGTCACTCCAAGGTATTTTGCCTCGTCTGCTTCAATCAGCGAAGTATTTCCCTTCTTGATTTTACCCGCCCTCTGCTTTGACGACAGGGAGAATATTGTGGTGGACGATTTCTCTGTATTGATCGAGACACACCAATCTTCAGACCAAGCTCGTATATATACGCCTGTACGCATATTTCGGCGTGCACGCGTAATTATAGGTACACGCGTAATTATAGGTGCACGTATATATACGCGTGCACGCATATATGGACGTGCACGCGTAAATTTATACGTGCAAGCGTAATTACAAGTGCACATATATATATATATATATGCACGCACACGTACATATAAGCGTACATCTATATATTTACACGTGCACGTGTAACAATATACAGGTAGACGTATATATATTTACGCATGCACGCATATTTTTATACGTGCTGGTATATTTTGAAATGTCCGCGCATGCAAAGCAGAGTTTCGACACAAATGGTACACCATACACTTCTGCATTTTTTCAATCACGCATTTAACGCTGCTATTGTTATTCTGTGTACTTTTTCGCTTTTTAACTGCTAAATTATCTAAAAACAGAATTGACAAAACGCCCAGAATAAATTAAAAATATGTGTAATAGCTGCGAATTCTTTGACTATGCTCAAATAGCAAGTCATCCGTAAAATAAATATCTATCTTCCTTGTACAACGCCGAAAATAAAATACCTATACCCGGACTGGGCGGATTTAAGATACAATCGTTTCGTGGAATATGAGGTTAAATGAACCATCATTGAAATATGACTTGTGAATAAAATTCACTCGGCATGCTTCATGCTTTTACGGGTGTTCTGTTCAATACAGTATGTAGACATGTAACATCAATGTCAAGTTTCAATTTATATGTACTGTACCGTAACTGTATTTTCGGTGCTCATTTATTTGTAAAGTGAATCCATAAAGGACGTCACTTCCAGAACAAGACCCTAAGTTTGCGTCACGCCATAAATAGAGTCCAATTCTTAATCTACTGGTGCACCAATAGTATTGTTACGAATAATTTGCTTTAGCACCGAGAAAGAGTCAAGTACAATCCCACATCGGTACGGTGAAGTCGTACTACAAAAAATGTCTTGCACCTTTAGCCAGATGAAATATTGAACGCAATTTTCACAGAGAGACAAAACAAGTTTTGATTGCATACCACACCGTAAAATGCCGATCTATAACAATCTTATGAGCAATCAAACTGAAAACTCATCTACCAAGAATAAAGATATAAAGTAAATGAACAGTCATTTATTTTAAATCCATTTATTTACAATGGACGCCAATGTGTGACGCCATTTCGCTCAAGCTGTCCTCCTCCCCAATAAGCCCCAAACTCTCTACTCGCCTTCTCCCATTAGCGGCTTATGACGGACTCATTTATTCAGATAAATTGAACAGACTTCATGATATTAACAAAAACACCGAGACTATTTCATTTATATGCCACACAAAAGATTAACCACCGAAAATGGCAGATTTCAAAAGAATAATACAAATATAAAAATGCTAGACAGTACTCTTACAACGGACAGATTGTGCATCAAGAACGTGACGGTAGTAGATCCGTATTGACACTCGCCAATTGCCGTATAACTTACGTATTCTCTTTAGGCAATTCGGTCTTCTTCCGACGTATAGGTAACTTAACACGCGCCTGACTTTTCAAAAAGGACGGAAAATGCCGGAATCATACACGGATAGTATGGACTTACGGACTCACTGTTTCAAACTGAACTTACCAGTATCTGATAAGGTGACATAATCCGAAAGTGTTTTCTCTTTCTCAGAAAGTTTCGAGACTGTAAAAGAACTTTGCTTATCTTTTGGTGGCTGGACAAAATATTCTGATATACCTGATATGAACGTTCCGTACTGAAATAAATCGTTGGTGAAAATGTTAGTTTATGAGATCACCTGCCTTATAACGCTTGGCACATTACTCTCCAGCTTTTGGCCCCTAAAAATATGTCAAGCATATCTACACTTCATGGTGATTATATGACCTTATATTGGAATCCATTTAAAACTGTGAAAGCAGTTTGCGCAACATGCATTTTTACAAATAACCTTCCGTAAGATGACTCATATATACCTATTTAATTTCTTTTTTCTGGTGTAAAATACTGGAATCACGGGCATGGGTGTTATTTGTTTCAAGCTCTTAAGACTATTTGAAAAACAACGCAACCTCTCTTGAGCGAACTGTACTTGGCATGATGGCCGAATTATGTGTGTTGAACAGAGGCTGCTGTTCTGGAGATATTAATCTCGTAAGGATTCCGTTTAATAGGAAAGAATGTATCTATCTTTGTAGAGATGCCTTAAACAGATTTAATACTCGATGTAGATGAATAAATCATGAATAATAAGAAGAAGCTAATGATATAAGTGATTATGAAATGAAGATGGTTGCAAAAATAAGTATGAAAGCGATAATGATGACGAAAAAAGATGAGCACAAAATAGATGTTCTTGATAAAAGTGATAACAAGAGAGACGATGATGAGGAAGTAATTGCAAAAGAGATAATGATGACAAGTGATTACGAAGATAATTATTAAGGTGATAAAAAGTAATTACAAAAGAGCTGAAGTGACAATGAGAAGATGACAATGCTGAAATAACTAATGCTGATAACATACCATATTACAAAAGAGATGATGATAATGATGATAATATTGATGATGATGATGACGACGACAATGATGATGATAACAAATGCTCACGATGCTAATGATTATGTGGGTATTGTATATTACCTCTAAATTTGTACTTACAACATCAAAGTCCTCAGCAGTACCGTTCTGTTCAGATTTAGGCCATGCCATAAAGGCGGCACCAGATGTAGTATCGAAATAATAAGCAACTTTCTGGAAAAGAGATTATTAATATAAAATCAGAGTCTTTAAACTATGACAGTCATTGTATTACTGGTGCGTAGTGTTAAAAGGTTGTCCACTTACACTTTAACAAACTAACCATTATGATGACATTTAGCTATAGTTGCGAGCATTTTATGAAAAATAAGCAAACAAAATTCTTCCCATTTTTAAGGTGACGGTTCAAAATCGAAAAAAAAATCACGTTTACAGTCTACACATTTTATAGGTGCGAGCAATACGTGGTACTTAACATACCTATACACAGTAAGCATTGTAAAGCAATGTCTGTATTAAACAACAGCAAAAAAAAAAAAGAAAGAAAAAAAAGAACACGCATTACGCATTTAATGACATTGCAATTGTATGATAAAACATAAAACGTTAAACATAACAAGATGTGGATATTAGTTCTGATCGGTTGTTTCAAAACAGGGAGTAAACATTTAATTAAAATTCATGATGTATGTAATATCACGTTTGGGGCGGTATTTATGATTGTATCTCGATTTCCATTTAAATATCTAGATTGAAACTGAAATTTGCATAATTATCTCAATGTTTTATATAGATATTTGACATCTCCATTTATTTACATGATAAATTATTCTTCTTGAGTAAAACGGTTCAATTTTGTTCTTAAAACACTTAACGGGCAAATAAAAATATGGGTGTGTATATATTAATTTTCATTAGTACATGATCTAATATCAAATCAGATCTACATTCGTTACAAACAAATGACAGGACAAACAAGTAGCTTTGAATTGCTTAAACTTTTCCTGCCTTATCCGCTCGTTTTTAAATTCTTTTTCGCGGTATTTATAATCAACCGCGCAATAATCACGTTCCTTACTGTTAGTGTTACTATTCGCGAATAAAAAAAACAACAACAAAAAACACCGCGACAATCAACAGCAAATATTAACGGAACTTGACGGTACTTTGGATCATCATTGTATCTGTTTGCCACATATTTATCTTCACAAAGTTATTACACAATACAAGTAATGTACACTTACCCGTTTACTCTCGAAGCTGTATTTCTTTACTTCACCATTCCTCATAAGGTGGACGGGAAATTCATTTGGAATATCAAAATTTCTTCTTACATGATGTAAACTTATACTTATTTCTTCTGTTGACAAGTCAACGTCGAGTTCGTCCGGAAATGCGTCCAGGGAACGTCTTTGCCTTACGCCAGTGTCAATGGTCTTTACTTTAACTGAAAACAGAAAGTCACAGATATTTCAGCAATTACTTTTAAATATTTTTTTACAAAAAATAATACACTTAATACACTTCATTTTAATCATATCAATCGTTATCATACTAGCTAGGTTCCTCTTGATACTTACCAGCATTGATATCTCTCTCTCTCTCTCTCTCTCTCTCTCTCTCTCTCTGTCTCTGTCTCTGTCTCTCTTTCTTTCTCTCTCCTCTCAAGATAACTGCGAACCGTTAAAAAGGGAATTCGCGAATTCGTGTTTTTTCTCTTCAATTCACCACTTTGCAGCAATATAGCAAACAGGATAGCGCACCATAAAAAGGAGTGAAAGTGTCGACACAATTTGCCTTAAGTTTATGAAAACGACACTGATCACGAACAAGAGACGCTGAAATATATCTACACTGGAATAAAAGCAGACAGATGAAAAGACCTGTTACAATAAAATGTTTAAAACAAAATGTTAAAAAAAATATATGTTTATAAGGAACATGCTAGTGTTTTGTTACTGTACACCTCAAAAGTGTGATAGTCACCACAAAGTTGCGTTGATGCAATTTTGTTGTTTTAATTTAAAATTTCTGGAACCTGGAATAATTTTGACATTTTTTTTTCTGATTGTTTTTGCATTTCAGATATAGTTGTAAGCCCTTTTCCTGCTAAATGTTTATAATGAACTTGTCCATTTTTCAGTTAGGACAGTACCATTAAAATATTATCTGTTAAAAGGAGTGCTTACTAAAAAAGATACTGACTAAATGGCGAAGAGTGCAGATCTTGATCATTTCCGGGGCGCAACCCCATTTCCGATGATTCTTTTTGTCAATTACCTCCCCATAAGCAGGATTGGGAGCAAGTAAATGTGATATTTGCTACACAGTATTACAGTTGATTTATCATTAGAAGCGTCAGATGTCCTCAAATATGGCACATGAGGTCAGAAACTAGCATTTTTGTCATTTTCAAACTATTCTCACGCTTCATGTCGCCAGAGTTTTTGTGATAACAGGGCCGAAGAATAAATTTAAAACAAGATATTTCACAAGTATGACGTTTTATCATATTTGTGTCGAATAGCATTTTGCTTTTTGCGAGAACATTCGTAATTGTGTCATATTGAGCAAAAATATCACTTCACCTACCTGAGTTTCGTCTTTTTAACGCGCAACACCATCACCGGACGTCGCGCTACCCATTTTAAGCGTGGGAATTGAATTACGTGTCTACCCGTGTGTATTACTCTTATTTAAGAAACAACAAATACATGATTACCTTCTTCATAGTTTCAAATCATTTCAAAATGAATTATTATGGCCATGTTGATGCAAAGGATTATCGTATACTTGTTCATACTTTCGTCCTAGATGTTCAAATCATATAATATTTGTACGGTTTCTGATTTTTTTTCATTAATGAATAGTAAATGTATTTAAGTTGGGATAAAGTTCAATTCCACGGACACTTTTTAACCTGTAACTCAATCCTAATTAAAATTGTTTGGAGTTTTTCATTTAAGAAAAATATATCTTATTAAACTAGATCATTTACTTTTTGATGTACCTTCACACGTGTGACTGATTTTTTGTTTTAAAAATGTCCTGAAATTTCAATTGCGTGCGAATTAATATTTCAAATTTTGATTTTGAAATGATAAAAGCTGGAGTTGTTGTGCATCGAATTTATCTAATTAGTAAAATGTATGCGCCGGTTCACACGTATACTCGATACATTATACAGATCACATGAAATTGCATTATGTTACAACTTAAACAGAATACACCCATACTTGATTCAGTCATTAAAAAGAGTAGACAAAGTTATTTGGTGTCTTTTATGAATCAATCTGGAATAATTTACTATTCCAAATAATGTTACATTATTATAAATAACATACCAAGCAGGACGGTGAAAATTATTTAAAAAGTACCCATTGGACTTGAAATGATTTCGTTTCAGTCATTTTACATGATATAATCCCGACTTTCGCGTATACAGTTTTTAGCAGTTTAGTATTTCAGCTTTATCTTAGATGTCATCTATATCTTGAACTATTATAGAATTTTCATTTCTTCATATATATTTCTGAAAATATTACATTTTGTCTCTATTATTTTTACTCGATGACTTTAATATCACAGCAACACTTTATCTGTAGTCAATATTTTCTTGAAAATAAACACTGGAATAATTAAGAGCTAGTTTAGAATATTTATTATGTTGTAAATGATCAATTCTCTTTAATTTGGATGTCGCAATATTTTCAGTGCGACAAATGCATCATTAAATCAGCTCAGAATGCAGCATACGTTTTTAAGGGATTGTAATATAATTGTTTTATAGCTGTATCTATATCAGTATATAAAATAAGCTATGCAAACTGGGATTTTAAAGCTGACAAACTGACATTGATTATATTGCGATATGATTTCATATTGTTGAAACGCTAATGTACCTCTAGACATTCGTGCCAAGCAATGTGTGACCACAAAATTTAAAATTTAAAAGCTTGGCAAAAAGAATAAAAACATTTTCATTTCGATGCATTTTACCCTGCCACATTTAATTTATTTATTTTATGGGAGTATTTATTCTAATTTTATTCATATCTACATTTACATATAGATTTATGTTTAATATACAATGATCATCTGTTTACAATGAATTATTGAAGTATTAGAATGAGAAAAAAAGTATGATAATTTCAAATATTTTGAATTTTTTTGAAAATATCAATCTACACGAAATTTAAAAAGAAAAACATTTATACAACTTGAAGCGAAAGAAAACTTGTTTGTTTTACAAGCATGATAGAAATTCTTCCACTCACATCCAGGATTTTCTCCATGGCTTTCTCCCAGTGAAAGAAACAAATAACATCTATTATATATAAATAGACCAGGATGAATATTCATGAAAATATTAGCGGACGAAGTAGTCCGGCGGTAACACGGTCTGACTACTAAACCAATAGTCATGAGTTTGAGCGCCCGCCCCTCGTCCCCCCAAGAGCGCCTTCTGTATCTTGCACTATATCCTCCAACTTTAAATTACTAGCAAGCTTCTGGAAGTGTCACCGACATTGACTACCCGTGGCGACTATAAAAAAGCTTACAGTAGATACACAATATTGAAAACACCTGCCAAAACAACTCTGTAGGTTCAATAAGCAATTAACGACTATTATTGATATTTTATACCTAATCTTTAAAACTATATACACTATGTCGCTGACCACTCCAAAACGATGGGACAAAAATTTGAATGCCGTCATAGAAATGGAAACTAGTGCGATTTACTGTGTCAAATAGATCTACTGTGTATATAATTGTAAACGCGTGGTCCTTGCGATGTACCCTTTTTATCGATAAATGGAATAATAAAATATTGTTGTTTTTTTATAATAATAAAATATTGTAGACTATCACTTCATTTAACGTTTAACTAGTCTGATGAACAAGAGCTGTCCGTAAGACAGCCAGTGCTCGGCTTTTCGAATCGTTGTCCCAGAAACAATAATATTACCTTAAATGTTAAAATATCTATAGAGTTTCTATCCAGCATCTGCATTAGTTTTGGAGATAGTAACTTTTTTAGTAAATTTTCAGTTCAAAAGGGGACATGATTTAGCCAAAATGCATGTCAGAGTTATGGGACTTAATGCAATCATCTAGTTTCATAACCGTGAGTACACTTGTGAAGTTTCAATTTAATATCTGCTTTGCTTTGGAGATAGTAACTTGCGTACAAAACTTTAACAAGAATTTTCCTAGTTCAAAAGATGGCATAATGTGCCCAAAATACATGTCAAAAGTATGGGAATTGACCCATTGAGGTTGAAAACTGATCAAGAACAAGAAAAAAATAAGTTTCAAATCTATATGCCTTTAAGTAATAGCTATAATATACTTGCACATAAAACTTACCAGGATTTTCTAAGTCCTAAAGGTGGCATAATTTGGCAAGTTTCATAATCCCAAAGACACATGTGAAGCTTCAATTCAATACCTGCATTAGTTTTGGAGATAGTAACTTGCATGTAAAACTTTAACCAGGATTTTTTAAGTCCAAAAGGGGGCATAGTTTGGCCAAAATACATGTCAGAGTTATGGGACCTAACCCAGGGAGGTTGGTATTGTATATGTACTGAAGTGTATGCATACACTAAACTGTATATCCTTATTTAAATTATATATGACACTCATGTATATTTTAGTTTTTATTGATGATGGCCGACGAAAAAGTGCGTCTTTAATTTTGAAAAGTAGAAGCGAGTGTCTCCAATGAGGTAACGTCAACCTTTAAACAAGGAATTAAACATTCCTGCTTTCCCGAAAACGCACATATGACAACATGATTTGTATATTTTGAAATACTAAGTGCTTTTTTCAATCTTTGTTATCGTTATCTTTCTTTTGAAGTATTTACGCTGGTAAGTTCTAATAGTATGTGGTATGAATTTATAATCTAGACAACCAATTAACTTCCTACCTTTTCCAGGTTTTTCATGTCCCGTTTCATAATGAGGAAAAGCATTCGCTGTCCTTATATTGAAAATCACCACAGAAATCAAGGCAATCAGGTATAATATATTCAACGAAATCTCCATCCCTTTAATATGAGTAGGAATTGCGACTTGTCTACTTTCTACGACAGTGTTCTCCCTTGTTCTCTGTAAAACAATTATACAAGATATCAATGATATAAGCTTCTCAAGTTGTTATTCTTCAATATGTATGGTGGCATATTTCTGCCACAAGATAGTTAGGTAGCTATCGCGATAATATTGTAAACATTTTTAGGAAATGTATGCATTGTTCTGAAAAAATTTCATGAATAAATATTTTTTCTATAGATATCATATTTATTTCCTAAAAATGTTTCAGCGAAAACTGTCGCGTTAATGCTTGAAACTGCGACGAGATACGATAATGTTCCATCATTCAATTTAGGCAGTACTACATATTATTCGAAGGGGTGTTCACTGAAAATTAACTGAATGAATAGCGAACAGTGTAGACCTTGATGATCAGGCTGATCTTGGTTTGCACTGATCGCAAAGGCGGAATTAGTTGCCGCCAGCAGTCTAAAGATTAACTTTCCAACAAAGTTGTGCATTTTTCTGAAAACATCGCAATAAATCATGTTTTCTAGAGATAATTTTTATTTGCAGGAAACTCTCGAAATATTAAGATAACTTCTGAAAGTATCGAGATTGCCGTATCGCGATTACAAATATACACAGCAGTTGTTGGACAGTACGCAAACCGTATCGATATAATATGTAAATCATCGCAATAATATTTCCCGGAAACTTTCAATTATTGAGATAATCTTTTCAGGAAAGATTGCTTTCTGAAAATATTTTTAAGGTACCTCAATGGCTACGTAACTATATAATGGCAGAAATATGCCACCTTAAATATGCTGCACAATATCTTTTAACAGTCATGCAAAATTAAAACTGGAACACATTTTCAGTTAAATTAATAAAGTTAATACTACCATTTAGCAAAATTTATAAAACTTGTTATTTCTACATAGATTGTCAGCCGATACACTTAAAACTTTAATTTTAAAATTGATATATGTGAATTCAAAAACACTGAAGCTCACGTTGACACAAAATGAGGAAAGTATCAGAATAAAATCGAAACCCCAGAGCGCTATACTTTTAAATTCAATATCCCATAGAAATTTGGAGAAAGGAAATTTCTCTCTCTCTCAATATTTGAAAGAGTGAAAAATTCTACCGATAAGTAACAATTACAAACTTTCGTTCTGCAGTTTAAAATTCTACTGTGCGAATTGTGTTACATAAATTTTATTTTGGTTTATTCGTTAACAAGCACAGCATATATAGTATTTGCTGCCATAGACGTCTTTTTTTTCGCTTTGAAAAAGAAAAAGAGATCCGTGTATACTGCAAGTGTGATGTCATATGTATCCGAGGATGTTCAATTAAATTTCGATGGGTTAAAAAAGGTCTAATTGTGCCGTAGTCCTGCATTAACAGAAACTACGAAGATTATTGGTACAGTATCATTTGAGCCGTGCCATGGGAAAACCAACATAGTGGGTGTGCGACCAGCATGGATCCAGACCAGCCTGCGCATCCGCGCAGTCTGGTCAGGATCCATGCTGTTCGCTAACAGTTTCTCCAATTCCAATAGGCTTTAAAAGCGAACAGCATGGAGCCTGACCAGACTGCGCGGATGCGCAGGCTGGTCTGGATCCATGCTGGTCGTAAACCCACTATGTTGGTTTTCCCATGGCGCGGCTCATTTATGTCAATGTGTGACTTTTTTTCCATTTCGAGTAATAAATTTGTTTTGTATTATAATTTTAGTCTGTAGACAATTTATGCATATATATACAATACAAAAATATTGCAAGATGAGTACAAATGAAGAATATTTAAAGTGTTTAAGTTATATTGTATATAAGCCAAGATTAAAACAAATACGTACGTATGATTTTTATGACAATTTCAAATCTGAATAGCAACAATTGATTTAAATAAACTTGCCTGTATCCGGATACGCCTAACAGATATTAAGTGTAACGTGCGTATATTAACAAAATTAATACAGATATCTGCGTTTGTTTTTCTTGAAACAGAATAAAATATAAAACTAATCACTTGATATTTCACCGATGGCTTTTATCCAGGGTTTGCGAAACAGTTAATGAGACAAAATTGTTCTTATATTCCCCAATATGTTCTTTCCTAGTCAACTTCACTTGAAATGTTCCGGTTAATACTTTTTCAACCGTTCCTTCAAATCCAGTATCAAAGAATTACAATTAAATTAACTACCGGGTACTTTAAATATTAATTACACCATTAATTCATCTAATAGTGTTCTTAAAATGTACAGAAATCGTGATCTGCATTTTGTTTGTTGTTTAGTTGTATCATCGATTCGTGTTGATAGTTATATCGCTCTTACGCATCTACCCGTAAAATAATAATAAATACATAATAAAGCGCGTTACAACAAATACTGATAATTTCTTTTCTACCGTCTACACTCTAATAAAATAGGCAGTGGCTAGAGAACCTGAATCGGTTCCCTAGACAGCGAACTTATTCATTCGGAACCGGTTCTCCAACCAAAGTAGCATACATAGGCTAGGGAAACGGAATTTTATTTCTATGCATAAAGCTGCCGAAATTCACTTTGCTTCTTTTTTGTAAGTATTATGCATATCACTAGAAACCATCCGATGAGACCCGTCATGTTAAAGCCCGGAGACGAGCTTGCACCTTTCCGGTAACCTTTATAGCTGTATCAAATATATAACAATGTTTTATGCAAATTAGAGGGGTCAAAAGGTAATGCTTTGAAATTCCAAACTTAAGAGATTGTTAAATTATATAGAAAACATTTCAGCAGATGGTCAACAGACACAGGGATTATTAATAGAGAATACTAGGTTACTGTCTTTCTTAACTTAAGTTTATCCGTCAAGTTGGAGAAACGTTTATCCACCCGAGGCTTGCCGAGTGGGATACACTTTTTTTTCGCAGGCAAGGCGGATAAACTATACCAAGACATTAACCTAATATTTTATTTATCATGCAGTCAATAAAATCTGTGTATAACATATATTTGTTTAGAAAATGTTTTCCAATACAAAAATAATCCACACCGATTTTTGCTCATTTATAATTTTTTACGCACTTGCTTGATACTGTTAAACACGATTCCTTGACCAGCAAAGTAGTATTGGCTTGGATAAATTCCTTCCAGCATGGTTTAGATCAAATAATTAATTAGATTATAATAAACGAGATCTTTAAACTGGTTGTGCGTCTAAATTTCCAACAGAAATGTGAAAACGCCACAATACACAAAGTCAATGGCAATTCACACCGTACCATTCCATATACTATGTATACTAGGAGTCTTTTTACCGTTGTTGTTCTTATAGAACGATAAAGTGACAAAATCGGGGTCTGGAATTTAGCCCCAAAACTGCAATTTTGCCTGACCCCCACCTCCCCAACCCCCAACTCGTAGGAAACTTCGCCAATTTAGGAGGGTCCTATTCCCGTCAGTCTCACTACCTATGTCAAAAAGTAAATTGGTGCTTGGGCATCTAGGACCATCCTAGCATCATTTGCATGCCAAAAATAGGGGTCCGAAATTTCGACTCCAAAAGTGCTATTTTTTCTGACCAGCCTGGTTGGAAAATTCGCCGATTAAGGAGTTTCCTATTCCCGTCAGTTTCACTGCCTTTATCGAAAACCTAATTGGTGATTGACGTCCCTGGTAGGAAAATTCCCCGATTTGGTTGGGGGGGGGGGGGGGGGGAATCCTATTCCCGTCAGTTTCACTGCCTATATCGAACAGTTAATTGGTGCTTGGGCATCTAGGACCTTCCTAGCATCAATTGCATGCCAAAAATCGGTGTCCGAAATTTCGAACCTAAGCTGCTAATTTTCCTGACCACCCTGCCTTTATCGAAAACCTAATTGGTGATTGATGCCCCTGGTAGGAAAATTCGCCATTTAGGAAGGTTCCTATTCCCGTCAGTTTCACTGCCTATATCGAAAACCGAATTGGTGCTTGGGCATCTAGGACCATACTAGCATCAACTGTATGCCAAAAAATCGGGGTCCAAAATTTCGACCCCAAACGGCTATTTTTCCTTATCCCCCTGGTAGACAATTAGGGAGGGGCCTATTCCCGTCATTTTCGCTGACCATCCTCGTAAAATTAATTGGTGCTTGAGCATGTAGGACCATCCTAGCATCAATTGCATGCCAAAAATCGGGGTCCGAAATTTCGACCCCAAACTGCTATTTTTCCTGGTAGGAAAATTCGTCGATTTGGCCGGGTCCTATTCCCGTCAGTTTAAATGTCTATATCGAAAAGTTAATTGGGGCATGGGCATCTAGGACCACCCTAGCATCAACTGTATGCCGAAAATAGGGGTCCGAAATTTCGACCCCAAACTGCTATTTTTCCTGACCCCCCCTGGTAGGTAAATTTGCCGATTTGGGAGTGTCCTATTATCTTCAGTTTCACTGCCTATATCGAAAAGTAAATTGGTGCTTGGGCATCTAGGACCGTCCTAGCATCAACTGTATGCCAAAAATCGGGTTCCGAGGTTTCGACCCCAAACTGCTATTTTTCCTGACCCCTCTACAAACCTACATGACTTATAGTTTTCAAGAAAGGTGGACCTAGCAAAAACCTTAATGGGATTCGCCCAGCCATTTACGACGAAAATATTTCTCCTCTGAAAGTTAGTAAGAAGCGAGTACTTTGATAGTGAAAAATAGTATAAAGTGACTGACATATAATTTTTGCAAGATATCCTTATAAATAACCAAGTGCAGAAGGTAGTAAGCTATTGCAACGCTTTTGAAATAAAGAAGAAAGTTTACATTTTTCTTACAATTTACTCTTGATTTTACCAACATTATTATTTTTCATTGCTATGTATTCAATCTATGCCAAACTTGGTGGAAATTAACATGTTGAAAAAGATTCAGCCAAACTGTGGGCTAGTAACGTTAAGCAAAGCAAATTCCAATGATGAAGTAATTACAACCTTGTACATCTTAAAAACAACAAACAAACTAGAAAGATACAATTACTTACAAAGTTTGGTAGAAGTGTCGTAATAAATCCCTGGCAGGTAACAAGGTTCTGTAATATACAAATAAGGTACCTCACAACAACATTCTACACAAGTAACTTTATATAATTATGTTTAAATAAAGTCGTATTGTTTTCTCTTGGGAAGGGGTTAAAATGGTACAGGAGTTGGGTGGGGAGAGCATTTATCTTTAGAGACTAGAGTTTTATTGGAAAACAAAGTGTCAGGAAGGTTTTTAAATTTGAATGTCACATATGGGATAATTTGATAGTACACCCCTAAAATAGTCTAGTGTCTGGGGAAGTTTGTGTGCAAAAAAAGTCCCCTCTTAATTTCACCAAAAATGTATAGAGAAAGGGTTGAAGTGTTAGAATCTACCAGGTGATTGGCTGAAATCATGGCGTGTTTTTCAGAATCCATGAGGGCCGCCAAAATTTAGAATTTCGCTTTAGACCCATTATTCGCTGCGGTGGTTAGTATTTTTTATTTTTTATCAATACGGAAATGGTTTAGCTGTAACAGTTATTTGCAATATTTATATCAATAATTTTCATAGAAGTCAAAAAGGACAAAGATTTGATAAAAAAGGTTTATTTATTATTATAAAAAGATGCAAGAAGGCTGTCCACTTAGCTCAGTAGGGAAGATCTGTTGATTGTTTGGTCATAAGTTAAATCCCCAAGTGTGGATACACTGAATTCAGGACCATTGTTTAACTGTCACTATTACATTTATAACTGGAATACGGTTGGCAAAACTAAACTAAATCAAGGCAGACAAAACAAACAAAGAAGATAAGACCAAACACAGTCTCTCCACATTTGGTAAGACCATTCTAATTACAGTAAGGGGAAGGGATGGTCACAGTAAGTCTTATATTTGCAAAAAATGAGGTAGATGAGCTGGTGGTATTACCACTCGGTCAGATGACCCAGATGTTTAAAGCTCCAAACAATGTCATACAGGAACGCTATGATAAACTTTTCGACTACGATGACTTAAACAGGAAATGTAAAAGTGACAAGGTATTCACAACTAAAGAACAAACACTATTAAGTGGAGTCTGCTTTGAATTTGACAGAGGACTTTACAGTGATGCAACGGACTAAGTTAAATGAAGATCCATCAGCTTCTTGAACACAAGAATTGTTTTCTATTTTTTCTTTAGCAGCCCCTTAAAGAGACCGAGAGCCCAATTTTGAATAAATTGGGAGAAGACGTTATAATAATATTAAAAACCAAGTTTGTTGAAGACCCATTAAGCACTTAAAGATAAAAAGTGGTTTAATGTAGTTTTTTTATATTTAGCTCTAGCTGCCGTTAAAAGGGCAAAAGCGCCCTTTCTGCCTAAAACTGGGAGAGGACCTAAAAACTATGTAATACCAAGTTTGATGAAGATGCATAAGCGGTTCATGAGGAGAGGTCGTTGATTTTTTTCTATCTTTACCTCCAGTGGCCCCTAAAAAGGGTTTGACATTCTAATTGAATTATTTGGGATATAACCTTACAGCGATGCTACAGAATATGTTTGATGAAGATCTATTAAGCGGTTCATGAGGAGAAGTTGTTTAATTTTTTTGTTAAATTTTAACTCCAGTGGCTCGTAAAAGGGTCCAAAAGCCCTTATTAGAACAAATTTGAGACAAACATCTGACCAGTTGGTTCAATGTTTATGAAAGACGGACCATGAGCGAAGGACGGCAGTCTCGTAATTTTGGAGGGCACACCATCATCCTGTACTAATAGCTCACATTAAACCTTCAGTTCAAATCTGAGTTACTATATATTTGACCAATACGTTTGACCTTGACAGTTGACCCTATCATGAGGTCCTGACAATGCATTCATACTGGAACTCAACTGTAATTTCTCAAAAACACGCCACAATGTGCCTGTTGTCCTAAGGATATGCCGGTGTTTCAATATTTTTTTTTTTTGGAAAACAATATACATGCAAATATAAAATAATAATTTGATCATGCATTTAAATATTTCAGTATATAACTATTTACTGTAGGCCTATTAGAAATCAACAACGATATCTTGATAGATCAAACCAGATTTAAGGTTCCTTTTGAAGCGATGAATTAAGACCATACAACCCATCGTATATAAGAAGATACTTTGTAAGCAAATAACATTTGCAAGCAAGCAAGTACAAGACTTTGTTTTATTAAGTCTGTCCACGAGAGCTAAGGAAAAGTGCAACACACCTCGTGCCCATATTACAGGCCTACCCAACGTTCTATTATACAGGTAAATGTCCAAGTACGAAGGACACAGTACATGAATTTGATAATTATTCTGTTTAGCATACAGTTTTTAAGTTTTCTTGTCAGTAAAATAAGACAGATGTACTAAATTTCATTCAGGATTAATTCTTTTTTTTTCAGCAAATTACCAATCTGGATGTTGTCAGGCAAACTAAGTTGAGGACGTTGAAATGCCGAATTTATCTGTTACATACTCATATAAGTTTATATATTTTTTTAATACTGATGATTATATAGTACAACTTATCTTGCTTGTTTAGTACAATAAGGTTAGATAATAAACAATGTCTTACAATTGCTTCAGTGATATAGTTCTTTCCCCTTCCTAGGTGGCCCGGTGGTCTAGTGGTAATACACTTGACTGTCAATCCAGAGGTCCGGGGTTCAAATCCTGGTCCAGGCACTGGAAATTTCTGAGATGCTCTTGAGTGTCTCCCACCTAACTTAGAGGCCTGTACTGGTTCTTCCCAGGAAAGATGGCTTCACGTGTATCGGTGCTATACACCGGGCAAGTTAAAAAACCAGACTGTCTATTCGCAAAGAGCTAGGCTAAGTTAGCCAGACAAGTCTGTATCTAAAAAGGATTTCTCTCTATCTGCTCTGGGGGCTTTATCTCACTCTGTCCTTCTGGTCAGATCGCTCTATGTCTGTACTGGTAGAGGATGAATTTCGCGCCCTGTGTGGCTGCGTTTGCTATATGTAAAGAGCCTTTGAACATGTTTAACATGAAAAGGGCGCTATATAAATCTTGTATAATAATAATAATATAATCGTCCAGATATATTTTTTGATAAAAGTCATTCGAGTGATCAAATAGGTCGGCATTCTTCTGTTGTCATTGTAAGGATCAATGTCTTGATTACCTATCATGTTTGATGATTATGATAAAATTTTGTTATAATAAAGTCTAAAAGAAGATCATTTAAATGCATACTAGAGGGCCAAGATGGCCCTAGGTCGCTCACCTGAGAAACACCACATAACACACTATAACAGTATAAACATCTTTGACCTAGTGATTTCATGGAAAACTATATCTTGACCAATAATCATTAAAACTGGAGCAAAAATATTGGGTATAAATAAGTATTTTCTTTGATTTGATATAGTGACCTATGTTTTGACCCCAGATGATCCATATTCGAACTTGACATAGATTTCATCAAGGCAAACATTCAGAAAAAAATTCATGAAGATCAGTTGAAAACATTTTGCCTCTGTCGCATACACAAGGTTTTTCTTTGATTTGACCTAGTGACCTGCTTTTTGATCTTTGATGACCCATATTCGAACTTCACCTAGATTTCATCAAGGCAAATATTCAGACAAAATATCATGAAGATCAGTAACTGTTGAAAAAAATTTGCCTGTGTCGCATACACAAGTTTTTCTTTGATTTGACCTAGTGACCTGCTTTTTGATCTTAGATGACATATATTCAAATTTGACCTAGATTTCATCAAGACAAACATTCTGGCTTAATTTCAGGAAGATCAGTTGGAAAATATAGCCTCTATCGCATATACAAGCTTTTCCTTTGTTTGACCTAGTGACCTACTTTTTGACCCAAAATGACCCATATTCGAAACTAACCTAGATTTTATCAAGTCAATCATTCTGACCAATTTTCATGAAGACCAATTGAAAAATACAGCCTCTATCGCATACACAAGGTTTTTCTTTGATTTGACCTAGTGACCTAGTTTTTAACCGGAGATGACCCATTTTCAAACTCGGCCTAGATTTTATCAAAATTATCATTCTGACCAAAATTCATGAAGATTAATTGAAAAATACCGCCTCTATCAAATACACAAGGTTTTTCTTTGATTTGACCTAGTGACCTAGTTTTTGATTCAAGATGACCCATTTTCGAACTCGATCTAGATTTTATCAAGGCAATCATTCTGACCAATATTCATAAAGATCAATTGAAAAATACAGCCTCTATCGCATACACAAGGTTTTTCTTTGATTTGATCTAGTGACCTAGTTTTTGATCTGAGATGACCCATTTTCAAACTCGGCCTAGATTTTATTAAGGTTATCATTCTGACCAATATTCGTGAACATTAATTGAAAAATACAGCCTCTATCGCATACACAAGGTTTTTCTTTGATTTGACCTAGTGACCTAGTTTTCGTCTCGAGATGACCAATTTTCAAACTTGGCCTAGATTTTATCAAGATTATTAATCTGATTAAGTTTCATGAAGATCAGTTGAAAAATACAGCCTCTATCGGATACAAAAGGTTTTTCTTTGATTTGACCTAGTGACCTAGTTTTTGACCCGAGATGGCCCAATTTCGAACTCAGCCTAGATTCCATCAAAGTTATTTTTCTGACCAAGTTTCATGAAGATCAGTTGAAAAATACAGCCTCTATCGCATACACAAGCTAAATGTTGACAGACAGACGACAGACGACAGACAGACGACGGACGCCGGACATTGAGCGATCAGAAAAACTCACCTGAGCATTGCTCAGGTGAGCTAATAAAAATGCAACTTAACAAAAACAAGTATAGTAGACTCGGTTTAATTGTGAAAAATCCCCGCAACCGAGCACTAGCTCAAGCGGAACTCTTAACTTTATCAATTTTACCCACATTGAACTTGACTTAAATTGAGATACTTTTAAGAATAACTCGTTGGTTTATAAATCATTTACAAAACATTTGTTGAGCAAACTACTTTAACATTTTTGGTATTCCAATGAAACTTCATACACGTGATCAAAATGAAGCAGTATTTATTCTCGGACTTGATGGGGATAGGTGTAGCTGGGGGTTCTATCCCTTTCTGCAAAAATGATGTGAAGCGAAATATTTTCACATTCAGAAAAAGATGCCAGAGAATCTTCTTAAAAATGATCATCCTGTGTAGATATGTGTGACATACATTTTTGGACGGACTAAGGTGAGGAGCCTGCAGCTTCCATTCCTCTATGCAAAATATTTTGTACAGCAAACTACTTCCAAGTTTTAAAAGAGGCTCCAATGGAACTTTTTATCCCTACTCACCATGAAATGTAGATGCGCTTGACATATTTTTTCTCGGATGGAAAAGGGTGAGTGAGCGCCATTGGGCCCCTACCCCCTCTATAATATATTTGTAATGAATTATTTCCCCATTTTAAAGGATTTCCAACGAAACTTGTTTAACACTTGATCATCATGAACTATAGATGCACCTGACGTAATTTTGTCGAAAATGGACAAAGGTTAATAACCCTAAGGCCCTTTCAAACAAAAATGATTCCATCCCTCTGCAAAATGTCGTTGTGGAATGAACTATTTCCTAATTTTATAGGGATTCCAATAAGACTTCATACACTTTATCACCCTAAAGTGAAGATGTGTTTGTACAAAGGGGACCGCCATGGAACTAACTTCAACTCTGCAAAAATGTTTTGGAGGGAACTTCTTTCACATTGTATAAAGTGATTACAAAAGATCACCATGAAGTGCAAATATGCGAGACATACTTTTGTTTTTTAATAGACATACGTTGGACCCTGAAGCCACCATCCCCAATCTGCGAAACGTTTACTGAGCTAAATACTTCCAGATTTTGCAAGGAATTCTAATGCAACATCCTTCATATAATCAACATGAAACGTAGCTGTTCTTTTCGAAAACATTCTTTTGGGATATAATAGGTGGTTTGTACCCATCGCCTTTCACCCGTCAGGCTTGTAGTGTGGTTTTAAAGGAATTACAAATGACGTTCACACATATGATCACCAGGAAGATTTGTAACATATTTATCTGGGGCAGGCAGCGATGAAAGCCTCCATATTTGCTACCTTCATACCCATGAAAATATTACAATTTTTTTGCGACAAAATGTCTTCATTTTTTTTTTGACAAAGCGGTATTTTGGGGTATAAATCTCATTAAGTGTTAGCTCTAGTTTAATACAAGTTTACAGTTTGCCCCTTCATCCTGAAACAATTAACGCGTTTGTACGAAACGGATATTAGAGAGTTTGAGATTTCAACCTTCGCCTTCCCCTTCAACGTCTCTTGCGAAGTTAACGTATGAAGTTGAAGTTCGATTAAAATTCCTTGAGATTTCAAACTTTAGAATGAACCTTACTTCTTTTAATCCGCCCATTCAATTTATCTGTAATTATGATCGTTTTTCTCGTGCATTTAGATATAAATTGTCCGAAAGTGCAGGACTTTTACAAGAGGTTTTAGAAATGAAAATTAAATAAAAACATTTCAATTAACATAATCATCGCATTATTTGTGCGATTACAAAAAAACAAAAACAAAAACAAAAAAAAATAAAAAAAAAAACACATTTATATATAATGATTGTCAGTATACAATGCATGATTGTAAATCATACATGAGAGGAAATAAAAATGATAATCATATCAACGTATTCTATTGTTGATGGTGTTCTTGAAAGATATTACAGTTAATATTTTTTTAAACAAAAACATGAGACATCAACTACAACAAATGCATTTCTCGATATACTTTGAAGTTAAATATATGAGATAAAGCAAACACAAAAGGTTGTTGACTAGTATTTCATAGTTTTTCTTAAAGTTTTTTTTTTTACTTTGAATCGGTACACCGAGTTTCAAGACCGATTTTCTTTGTAAAATGTAAGAACCAAAGGGGGATTGACCCAAATGCCCCTCTGCCATGTTCTGGGTCCGTGCATGTAAAGAATGGAGATATCCCATACGGGTAACAGGAAACCTCTCGCACCATGATATCATAGATCTAAAATTATCTGATACTACAAAAAAAAATCCGTCTTTAAAGTTACTAGTACCATTTTATTTTTATAATTAAAACGCAATTGTCTTATTAAGTGTCCGGCAGAAACGGATTGATTCTATTTGGAAGTTAAAATAAAATGTTCCACCAAATGATAATTCATTTTTCAAGTAAAATGACTGTCATGCCATGTGCCTCCATCCAGAGTTCAGTCTTTGATGCCGTGTATGTGGACAGAGTAGATGTACAAAGACTGAAGTTTTGACTTTCGTGATATCACATCTTCGGACGTTCAAAACTTCACTTCTTACGACAAAAAGGCCCATCTGGTATAATCAATACCGCCTGAGGACACAAATATCACGTAGAAGTTAAAGTTTGAACAAAATCTCAAAGTTTCTCAAAATCAGTCGATAACTTCATACTTCCAGGTTCAGTTCAATGTATTTAGTTAAAATCATTAGCCAAACAAAACTTAAATATTCTTATACTAATTGATAGTGTTTCGCATCAAATTTAGTCCAATTATACATATGGATAATCGAATAACATAATAAGCAGAAATCCTGAAACTAAGCTTTTTATTTCACATAGTAATAAAACGAAGTCTTAGGTTTACTTGAAATTACATGGAAAACTTTAGTAGCAACGTCTGATATAAATAAAATACACGCATATTGGTGACGTTTTACGCAAAATATATATATGAGAGACGTTGAAGGGGAAGGCGAAGGTTGAAATCTCAAACTCTCTATTATCTGATACCCACCATTCATTATATAAAATGGTGACGCAACACTCATTCATATCCACGGTTATGCTACTTTGACCTGAAATAGTTGGGCACTGTACAATGCTTTTCATTGGCGAAACTGTTTTTAAAACGCAGGTCGAATGTAGATATTTATCTTCTATTGCTTTTGTACCTGCCTTGATGAAACACGTGGTTAGTGATTTAAAAAAAACAAGTTTATCAGTGTCTTTCCTGTGCCCTTGTAATTTGATATAAAAAACAAAACAAACAAACAAAAAAAAAAAAAAAAAAAAAATAAAAACATCATAATTATGTCCATGTGATCTGAATGATTTTTTGCACTATTTGTTTAAGGCTGTAATATTATCATATAATAAGATATTGCGTATTTCCGACACGCGAGCCAGTTTTGTCCAACATAAAAAGAATTCGCCGGGTAGTATGCTTTAAGATTTCTGTTCATGTCTCCGAGAATACAAATGGCAAGCGTCGGTAGCTAAACATTTAACAACGACTAAAAAAAGTTGCGATATAATTACAAAATATCTAAATATACCCTTGGCACAGAATAAACCAGGTTAATTGTTTTGCTTTGAAACTATTGCATGTCATTACAATGAAAACATGTCAAGTAAGGCATTTATTTTTATGGAAGTTCTAATTTTCAACAGTCAATCCTTCTATGCATCATAAGCCTTTTGTCCATGTTCTTAATAATAAATGACATTTAAGATTTATACCTACATATATCTGGCATAATATTTACATTGTCCCTCGTGCAACAATTAGACTAAGTATCGTTCTCTTCTTTCATTAGCGTACTGATTTATATAATTATGTATATTAATATTTTCTACATTTTTTGTTACTGTACTATATTACATGGTTAGAGCTACTGCTTACCCATCATACGTATACTATGTTGCAATTAGTTTGAAAATTTTATTGTTAATTAAATGCGTATTATTCTCAATCTACAGGAAAGAGGTTTTAATGCAAGCTTTTAGCAGCTTACTTCTCAATCCTATCATATTAATTAAATGTTTGTATGATACAAATTGGGAAAATGAATATTGTTTATACCAACCTATATACCAGCACATCGATTAATATTGACATTTTATGCGATTGTATTCCAGTATTCCCTTAAGATTGTTTGATTGTCAGACCTTTTAATTCTTCTATCAAGGTCTTGGTTAATTTTATTATGTGTAGGTTCCTTGAGTCAAAGGATTCGGTACATGATCTTTGCTGCATAAATGCTATTGTGTCACTATATCAAAATAAAAACCCGCCCACTTAGCTCAATAAGAAGAGCGCCGATCTACGGATCATTTGGTCTTGCGTTCGATCCTCGGACGGGCCGTATGTTCTCCGTGATGATTTGATAAAATACTTTGTGTCTGAAATCATCCGTCCTTCACATCTGATTCATGTGGGGAAGGTGGTAGCTACTAACAGAATCCACATTACAATTGGTCACACTGGTCCGAATGCATACAAAGAAGGAGTTTTTAATACAACGTTATTACTTCTCCTCCATCATGAGAAACTTATTACATATTTGTATATAGCAAATATGCATTTAGCGGTTAAATATTGTTGAACGAACCTATTACTTATACTTGATTTTCTCATGTATGTAGGCAAAATATATTTTTTTCAGAATGAATTCAAATGAATTTCAATTAATGCTTATGATACCGATCATTCAAAGTTATTCAAACAAAACAGCAGGGACATTAAGATCAGTGATGTCATCAGATTATAAAATTTCAAACCTAAGTCTAAATTAATTAACTGATACGATAGTGTTCCTGACTGTAAATATGGTACTTTAATCTTAAAGAGGCACCAAAAATTAACTGTATTCTTTTGTATTTCCATGATGGTAGTTATACATGAATTGCATGAAAAAGATGAGATAAACAAGAATTTAGTTTCAAATTGACAGTGATATTTTAATAGGTCATGACAATGTGTTTAATGTCTTAACATTTGAATGAATTAATGTAGTAATATGTACAACAAGGCAGTCTGAAAGACAGCTAAATCCCCCGCCACTGCTATGGATAGTAAAAGGGTAAAACCTTTGATTTCTGCTGTGACCTTGACCTTGAACTGACATGGCTGACTCATGAATTCTGCACAACGTCTTGATGAGGTGATCATTTGACCAAAGTTTCATGAAAATCCTTCAAGGGGTTTAGGAGATACAGAGCTGAAACCTTTGACTTTCAGTTGTGACCTTGACCTTGAGTTGACATGGCTGACTCATGAGTTCTTGATGAGGTGATCATTTGACCCAAGTTTGATGAAAATACTTCAAGGGGTTAAGGAGATACAGAGTGGACACCAAATGGAAGGCTCAAACCTTCGACCCTTAGTTGTGACCTTGACCTTGAGCTGGCATGGTTGACTCATAATTTTTGCTCATTGTTCTGATGAGGTAATAATTTGACCCAAGTTTTATAAAATTCCTTCTAGGGGTTTAGAAGATATAGAGCGGACACGATATGGAAGGCTCAAACCTTTGACCTTCAGTTGTGACCTTGACCTTGAGCCGACATGGCTGACTCATAAGTTCTGCACATCGCCTTGATGAGGTGATCGTTTGACCCAAGTTTGATGGAAATCCTTCAAGGAGTTTAGGAGATATAGAGCGGACACAAAATGGAAGGTTCAAACCTTTGACCCTAAGTTGGGACCTTGACCTTGAGCCGGTATGGCTGACTCATGGGTTCTGCACATTGTCTTGATGAGGTGATCATTTGACCCAAGTTTTATAAAATTCCTTCAAGGGGTTTAGGAGATATAGAGCGGACACAAAATGGCAGGCTCAAACATTTGACCTTGAGTTGTGACCTTGACCTTGAACCGACAAGGCTGACTCATGGGTTCTGCACATCGTCTTGATGAGGTGATCATTTGACCCAAGTTTCATGAAAATCCTTCAAGGGGTTTAGGCGATATGGACCGGACACGATTTTGTTACGGACGGAAGGACGGAAGGACGGACGGAAGGACAGACGCAGACCATTCCTATAATCCCTCCGCCACGGCGGGGGACTAATAAACCAGTGTGTTTAGTTAAATTTCAATCACAGTTTGTTTCTACAGTGTAAGACGGTTATTAATCTATATTTTCAAAGCTGTTGATAAAGATAAAGTTTGGAGATAAAGTTGTGTAAAGTAGGTCACTGGGTCATGGTGGGTCTTTAAAGACCCACCACGACATAGTGACCTTTTATTTCGCCCACAAAAACTTCATGAAAATCAATTCTTATAATATAGGTAAATATACAGCTATACTACAAGTATCCAGGTTGAACATTTAGGCTCTTTTCACAACTTTATCTGCAAACTACGATTGTACCCTCCCGTTTTGTACCCAGCTCGTTGTATCTACTTTGTACAAAATTTGGTTAAAATAGCGTATAACTGTATGACGTTTAAGTACGTTTAACTACGGATGAATACGTTTCAGCCAAGTTGGACTAATACCCCAGTCACACATACGGCGCGGATAGCTACGTCTAGCCACGGACAGAAACGTAGTAATCCGTATCGATCCGTACCTAAGCCGTACCTTAAAGTAGTAACCCGTATCAATCCGTACCAGTCCGTACGGCTCAAGTACGGATCGATACCGTTTACTACGTTTCTATCCGTAGCTAAACGTAGCTATCCGCGCCGAACGTGTGACTGTGGTATAAAGTCACGCTCAAATGGCTACGGTTCGCTCAAACTTTTGTGCATGTTCAAAAGTTGGAGAAACTTGCAAGTTTGGAATAAGTTTGGAATACGTTTTGACCACGTTTTGGCACGGATTAATACGAATGACTACTCTGAGGTACGGCTCAGGTACGGATCGATACGGATAACTACGTTTCTGTCCTTAGATAGACGTAGCTATCCGCGCCGTATGTGTGACTGTGCAGTGATGTTAGATAATCCTATTGTACCTTTGCGATCAGTTAACCTTATATAGCCTACGGCCTTTGCTATTCTATACGTACGGTCAACGCACCGATAAAAATAACGTCTTATCACTACGATGCCAATATGGTTTTTTGAGTATTTGTTGTAACGCGCTTATTGTGTATTTATTATTTTACGGGTGGCTGGGTAAGAGCGGTATAACAATTAACTCTAATCGATGACACAAATAAACGTCAAACAAAATACAGATCACGACTTCTGTACCTTTTTAGAACACTGATAAATCACCGGTGTAATTAATATTTAAAGTACCTGGTAGTTATTTTTATTGTTATTCTTTGACATTGGCTTCAACGGAACAGTTGAAAAAGTTTCAAGTGAAGTTGACATGGAAAGGACATAGTGGAGAAAATTAGAATAATTTTGTCTCATTAAGTGTTTCTCAAACCATGGAAAAATTCTAAAGCCATCGTTGAAATTTCAAGTTATTGGTTGTATATTTAATTCTATTTCAAGAAAAACAAATTTTAAGCAAATATCTAGATTAAGTTAATTTACACTTTATATCGGTTAGGAATATCCGGAAACAGGCAAGTTTATGGAAATGAACTGTTGCCAGTCGGATTTGAAGTTGTCTTAAAAATAAATACGGACGTATTTGTTTTAATTATGGGTTATAGTTTTTAAATTCACTGCACATTCTGCATAGTTTTGTAATGTGTATACATTGATAACATTTTGCTTTGCAAATTATGATTATAATGCCAAATCAATTTAGTATTCAAAATGGAAAATGTCAAATAATGTGATGTATTATACTGTATAAATAATGTTCGTAGTTCTATCAATGTTTCACTAAGGCAGGTTACTCATTTTTTTTATAACACTTCGAAATTTAGTCGAACAATATCGGATATATATGGCATTACATTTGCAGTATAAATGTTTTTTTTTTTGTTTTGTTTTTCTTTTACAAAGTGAACAAACGGCTATGGCATCAAATGCTTTATGTTGTGTTTGTTAACGAATAAACCAAAATAAAATGTATGTAGTACAATACGCACAGTCGGATTTAAAATTGCAGTACGTAATTTTGTAATTGTTACTTATTTGTAGAATTTTTCACTCTTTCAAATATTGAGAGAGATAGAAAATTCCGTACTCTCCAAATTTCTATGAGATATTGTATCTCAAATTATAGCGCATTAGGGTTTCACTTTCCTCATTTTGTGTCAGTGTGAGCTTCAGTGTTTTTAAATTCACATATATCAACTCAAAAAGTAAAGTCTTACTGTATCGGATGACAGTCTATGTAGAAATAACAAGTTATATAGATTTTGCTAAATGATAGTATTAAATTTCGGATGAAACGTATATTAATTCTACTAAAAATGTGTTCCAATTTCTACCCTCGGACGTCTATGTGGCAGTTTCAAGCATTAACGCGAAAGTTTGCGTTAAGACATTTTCAGGAAATGAATAGAATATCCAGAAAAAAATAATTTTTTCATGACTTTTTTTCAGAAAAATTCACATATTTCCTGAAAAAGTTTACAATATTATCGCGATAGCTACCTAGCTACCTTGTGGCAGAAATATACCACCATACATATTGAAGAATAACCTCATATATCACTGAAATATATAATAATAATAATAATAATAATAATAATAATAATAATAACTGTTTTACAGAGTAAAAAGGAGAACACTTTCGAAAGTAGGTTGTCGCAGAATGTAGACAAGTCACAATTTCTACACATGTTAAAGGGATGGAGATTCTGTTGAATATACTATGTCTGATTGCCTTGATTTCTGTGGTTGGTTTCAATATAAGGACAGCGACTGCTTTTCCTCATTATGCAACGGAAAATGCAAAACCTGGTACAGGTTGGAAGTTTATTTTTTGTCCAGATTATTAATTCATGACACATTATATTAGAACTTTTCAGCGTAAATATTTTGAAAAAAAAATAAGGATAACAAAGATTGAAAATAAAATATGCAAATCATATTGTCATTTGTGCGTTTTCGGGGAAAACATGTATGTTTAGTTCTTAATTTAAAAATTCTTACCAAAATAGGGACGTCACTCTGAGAAACTCGCTTCCAGGTTTCAAAATTGAGGACGCAGTTTTTCGTCGACCAACATCAATAAAAACTGAAATACTATATTTATAGTTTGAAAATTAGTACTAAACAGTTTATATCAGATCTTTCAGAACCTTTCCTTAAATCACACACCTTTTTGCTATTTTCTGTCATAATTTATCTACTTTTCGTATTTATAGTAGACTTTAGGCTTACCTATGACAAACAATTTAAGTCAGGATTAACACTAACAGCTCAAGTTTGAACCTTAAATTATATATGCTTATTAATTTTGTTGTAGAAGTTACAGTTTCTTAGAATGTTTTTTTTATTGTATGAATGTGACTGCATAAATGCATATGCAAGAATGAGATTCAATTGTCAATCAACGAATAGATTAATATATATTTTTTTGAAACATTTCAAAATGTTACAGATATGTACCAAGAAAGAATATTTACATTCTAAATTCACGGGTAAAATTCTGATGGTTCGAGTTTCAAAGGATCTCTTTATTAAACAAAAATGTCCATGTTTCTCTGAATGAAAGTTGCTATACAAATCAACAGTGTTTAAGGGCTTGAACAACGTGCGGATTGAAATATTCATGTATATATACAATTCAGTCAGGGCAAAGAAATTAAATATCAAAAAGTTTTTGGACTGTTTTACTTTTCTCTTTTATCAAAATAGTTAACGTTAAATGAAGTGAGAGCCTATAATTCTTTTATTGTTCCATTTATAGACAAAACAATTGTGTAAACCGCAAGAACCACACCATACAATTAATTGTGTTACATTTGTATTTAATTTTTTTCGGGTACTATGTATTCGAGACAGCAAGTTACACTAGTTTCCATTTCAATGACTGCATTCAAATTTTATCCAACAGTTTTTTAGTGGCTTTTGGTAGGTGACGATACTGTTTTCAATATTGTATGTAATTCAAATTGTTTTAGAGTCGCCACGGGTAGTCTATGTCGGTGACTCCTCCTGAGGCTTGCTAGTAATTTTAAGTTGGAGGATATAGTGCAAGATACAGAAGACGCTCTTGGGAGGACATGGGGACGGGTGCCTGAACTCACGACGACTAGTTTATAAGTCCCCGGACTACTTCGTCCGCTAATATTTTCAATACAATATTCCTTCTGGTCGGTTTACATATAGATGATATTTGTTTCTTTCTCTGTGAGAAAGCCCTGTACAAAGCGCTAGATGCGAGTGAGTGAATTTCTGTCTTGCTTGTGAAACAAACAAGTTTTCTTTCGCTTTAGTTTTCATAAATGATTTTTCATTACAAATTTCGTGTATTTGATACTTTTCAAAGTATTTGAAATCATCATTCTATTTCATTCTAATACTTCAATAATTCATTGAAAACATAGAATCATTATGTATTATACATAAATCTTTATATGTATATATGTATCTGTACATATGGATAAAATTAAGATAAAAACTCCCACAAAAAGGGTAAATTAAGTGTGGCAGGGTAAATTACCTCAAAATGATTACGTTATTAATTTTTTTTGTCAAGCTTTCAGATTTCTTTGCGAAAACAAATAGGTCAAGGTAATTGGGGTCTTTATGGCCTCCTTAAATCTAAATCAGAATGGTACAGTATGTGGTCACACATTGCCTGGCACGAATGTCGTGGGACAATAATTTATAAAATCATATCTCAATACCAATGTCAGTTTAAATTGTAAACATCAAAAGACCAATTTGCGTAACTCATTTTATTTACTGATATAGATACAGCGATAAAACGATCATATTAACACCTTAATGGCGTGTGCTGCATTCTGACCCGATTTAATGACGCATTTGTCGTACTAAAAACATTGCGACATCCAAATTAAATAAAATAGATTAGTTTACAACATACATAAATATTCTGAAGCAGTTCTAAATTATTCCAGTCTTTATTCTGAAGAAAGTCTTGACTTTACAGATAGAATATAGGTGTGATGTTAAACTCATCAAGAATGAGATAACAGAGACTTACTGTAATATTTTTAGAAATATAAATGAAAAAATGAAAGCACTTAATAGTTCAAGGAATGGATGACATCTAAGATAAAGTTTAAGTACTAAATTGATTAAAAATGTGCTCGAATCCTACCACCGTTTCTCAGTCAGTTGTTTAGCTGGGCTCTTACCCTGGTCATAATTATGGAACTGTGGGAAGTCGGGATTATACCATGTAAAATGACTGAAACGAAATAAGTTCATGTCCAATTGGTACTTTTTAAATTATGTTCACCATCCTGCTTGGTATGTCATTTATAATAATGTGATATTATTTGAAGTTAGTAAATTATTCCAGATTGATTCGTAAAAAGACACCATAACCACTCTGTCTCCTCTTTTAATAACTGAATCAAGTGTGGGTGTATTCTGTTTAGGTTACAGCATTATGCTATTTCATTCGACCTGTATAATGTTTCAAGTATACGCGTGAACCGGTGTATACATTTTACTAATTAGATAAAATCAGTGCACAATAGCTACAGTTTTTATCATTTCAAAATCAATATTTGTTATATTAATTTGTACGCAGTTGAAATATCAGTCATTACATTAGCTTTGTAAAACTCGGTCGCACGTGTGACTAGGTACATCAAACATTAAATAATCTAGTTTGATGTACCTTGTCCCACGTGCGACCGGCTTTTACAAAGCTAATGTACTTACTGATATATTACATGAAAAGCTCCGAATAGCGTGCTGTCCAACTTGAAAAATGGACAGGTTCATTATAAAAAAAACTTAGCAGGGAAAGGGTTAACAAAAATATCTAAAATGCACAAACATTCAGAAAAATGTCAAAATTATTCTAGAACGTTAATATTAACAAAATTGCATCAACGCATTTTTTTTAATATCACAGTTTCGAGGCGTACACTGACAAAGCACTTTGTTCTTCATAAACATATATTTATTTGAATAATTTCAGCTTCTCTTGTTTGTGATCAGTGTCATTTTTATAAAGGCAAATTGTGTTGACACAATCACTCCTTTTCATAGTTATTGCTGCAAGGTGGTTTATTGTAGAAAAAGCGTCATTCGCGAATTCCCTTTTTAACGGTTCGCAGTTACCCTGAAAGGAGAGAGAGAGAGAGAGAGAGAGAGAGAGAGAGATCAACGCTGATACGTGTCGGAAGGAACCTTACTAGTATGATAATGATTGATAATATTAACCAATATAGTGTATAGTTTATTGAAAAAAATATTTAAAAGTCATTGCTGATTTATCTGTGACTTTCTGTTTTCAGTTGAGGTAAAGACCATCGACACTGGCGCAAGGCAAAGACGGTCTGTGGACGCATTTCCGGATGAACTCGACGTTGAATTGTCAACAGATGAAATGCATATAAGTTTACATCATTTAAAAAGAAATTTTGATATTCCTAATGAATTTCCCGTCCACCTTATGAGGAATGGTGAAGTGAAGCAATACAGCTTCGAGAGTAAACGGGTAAGTATACATTACTTGTATTATGTAATAACTTTGCGAAGACCAGTGTGTGGCAAACAAATGATGATCAAAAGTACCGTCAAGATCTACTAAATCTTTATTGTTGATTGTCTCGTTTTTTTTTTTATTCTTTTTTTTTCTTTTGCTTTTAGTAACACTAACAGTAAAGAACGCGAATATGGCGCGGTTGTTTAGAAAGTCGCGATAATGAATTTACAAACCAGCGGGCTGGAAAAGTTCGATCAAAACAAAGCTACATATTTGTCCTGTCATATGTTTGTTTCGAATGTAGATCTTATTTGATATTAGACCATTTACTAGTGAAAATTCAATATATACATACCAATATTTTTGTTTGCTCGTTCATATATTTAAGAAACAGAACTGAACCGTCTTACTCAGGAAGAATATTGTATTATATATATAAATGGAGATGTCAAATATCTTTTTAAAACATTGAGATAATTATGCAAATTTCAATTTCAATCTAGATATTTATATGGAAATCGAGATACAATCATATATACAATCCCTAAACGTAATATTATCATGATTTTTGATTAAATGTTAACGTTTTTAAATAGCCAGTCAGAACTAATATCCATATCCTGTTACCTTAGTCGTAAAAATAATGAAGTGATCGCTGTTTACCAGGAATAAGTTCACCTTCATACCTAATCGGTTAAATGTTTTATCATATAACTGCAATGTCAGACATTGCTTTCAAATTATTACTGTCCACAAGTATATTAAGCACCGGGTATTGTTCATTCTGGTTTTAAGCAATTATAAAATGTGTAGACTGTAAACGTGTTTTTTTTCTGTTTTCAGCGGTTACAGTCACATTGGAAGATTTATTTTTCATAAAGTGCCAACAACCATTGCTAAATGTCATCGTAAACGTCAGTCTGTTAAAGTTTAAATGGGCAACCGTTTAACGCTACCCACCAGTAATACAATGACTGTCATATTTTCAAGACTTTGATTCGTATATTAATAATCTCTTTTCCAGAAAGTTGCTTATTATTTCGATACTACATCTGGTGCCGCTTTTATGGCATGGCCTAAATCTGAACAGAACGGGACTGCTGAGGAATTTGATCTTGTGAGTACAGTTAAGTTGGAATATATGATCCCGACATAATCATTAATATCGTGGTCTTTTCCTTCTTCATGAGTTTATTATTATCATCTCTTTCGTAATCATCATCATCATCATGATTATCGTCATCGTCATATTCATCATCATCATAATATCTTTCGTTATACGTTTTGTCATCACCATCAGTTACTTCGTAGCCGTCATTTTCATCATCATCATAATCTCTTTCGTAATACGTTTTGTCATCAGCATCAGGTATTTCGTAGTCGTCATATTCATCATCATCATAATCTCTTTCGTAATACGTTTTGTCATCAGCATCAGTTATTTCGTAGCCACCTAAGTGTAGGAGTCATCTAACTGAAATGCATGTGGCACAAACTGTTTTCACAGTTTAAAAAATATTATAATAAAATGTCACATAATCACCATGAAGTGTTGATATGCGTGATGCATTTTGTTAGGGTTGGTCAAAAGACTGCATAATAGAGCACTCTTTGCTTGGGCAAAATGTTTCATTTTCAACCATATTCAGTGATTCTGCGCCCTAGTTACTGTTTAGACTATAAGAATCTTTCACTGGTTGTAGGTGCAGATGGCAATATCCGGCCTCGAGGGTAACTGTTTAGGCGGTAACGAGGTTCCTACCGAGTTACCGCCTAAACAGTTACCCGAGAGCCGGATATTTCCATCTGCACCTATAACCAGTGACAGAATCTTTTTCTTGCATACCGATTTCAAGAAATATTAATAAAAATAAAATCAATCGGACGGCTTTCTTTTTAGAACTATTTCTTATTGCAGTGTATTTAAACAAAGCGCGGGAAACCAACGTCCGTAAACAGGAAAGACGTCATGACGCTTCAAAACAAACAAAAATGTTTAGTTCCGGTTTTGTTTTATCAGTTACAGCGTAACGTTATGAATTTTTGATAAAATAACATGATTTGAATCGAGAAATATACTATCTGGGACCAATAGGAATTGTCAAGGTATTGAATTTTTATTCCGTTTTTTAAAATAAAATATAAATTACTACATAAATCTTCTACATATATGTAGTTCGTTATACGTCATTTACAGCACGAGAGTCATCTTACACCCCGGGGTGTAAGATGGATTTTTCCAGCACCGGTAAATATACCAGAAATCCCCGTCTGGTATGCAAGAAAAAATATTCTGGAATCATATCCTTGTTATTTGTGCCAGGTGATCTCATAAAATATAATGTTTCACCAACGCTATATTTCAGTATGGAACGTTTATCTCCGATAACAATGAAGAATATTTTGTCCAGCCACCAAAAGATAAGCAAAGTTCGTATACAGTCTTGAAGATTTCTGAGAAGAAGACAACAGTTTCGGACTATGTCACGTTATTACATACTGGTAAGTTCAGTTTGAAATAGTGAGTCCGTAATGACAGTCGGTAAATAACGTACACTCCGTATATGATTCCGGCATTTTCCGTCCTTTACGGAAAGTCATGCGCGCGTTGAGTTAGAAGGCCGAATACGTAAATTATACGGAAATTGCCGAGTTTCATTACGGATCTACCACCGTTAGGTTCTTTGCGCACAATTTGTCCGCTGTATCAAGGATACTGTCTAACCTTTTCTATATTTGTATTGTTCTGTTGAAATCTGCAGATTTCGTTGTATACTTTTTTGTGACATATAAAAATGAAATAGACTCAGCGTTTTTGTTACTATTATGACATCTGTTAAACTTTTCAGCATAAATGAGTCCAGAATAAGCCGCTGCATGGATAAGGGAATTAGAGTGTTTGGGGCTAGTTGGGAAGGAGAACAGGTTATTAAATGGCTTCACGCATTCGCGGTTCCATTGTAAAAAAATAAACGGATTTTGAAAACGAGTATCTATTTAAATTGAGCCCGCCCGCTCGGTACGTAGAGCTTTGGTCTATTGATCTCAGGGTCGCAAGTTCGATCCCCGGGCGGGGGTATGTTCTCTGAGACGATTTGATAAAAGACAATGTGTCTGAAATCATTCGTCCTCCCTCTTTGATAATGCATGCTGGGAAGCTGGCAGTTACTTGCGGAGAACAGGTTTGTACTGGTATAAAATACAGGAACACTGGTAAGGTTAAACGACTGAAATACTGTTGAAAAACGGCTTTAACCCCAAAACAAACAAACAAATTTATTCGAATTGTATCTATATTCTTGGTAAATCATTTTCAGTTTGATTATAATTGTTATAGATCGGCGTTTTCCGGTTGGTTAAATTGTTGTATGCAATTAAAACATGTTTTTGTCTTTTTGTGAAAATTACGTTCAATATTTCATCTGGCTTAATGTGTAACACATTTTTTTATTGTACGACTTAACCATGCTGATGTGAGTTCGTACTTGGTTATTTCTTTATGCTTAAGCAATTTATATTCGTAACAACGCTATGTGTTTACCACTATAGCTGTAAAATGTCATGGAGCATATTGAGTGATTTTTATTCACAAGATAATAGGTAAGGGTAGATTTCTCGGAAGCATAGAACGCCAAAAACACAGTTCCAGAGCCAAGCATTTGCAAAGTAGGCCCACAAAAAAAGAAGCTGTAATGGAAAAATATTACAGACAGGTTACTTCAAGTACATATAGATCTATGTCAAATAAAGAAAGAGGGGACTGAAGTGGTAATAGGCAAAATATGGTGGCGGTGGTGGATAGGTGGGGGATGGGGGAGGAAGTTGAAGGGGAAAGTAGAGCAAGGATGAATATACAAGGGGAATGCTACGTTCCTTAATCAGAGATACACTACAACGTAAACCACAATAGCGCAGACACTCATGTACAAAAGATAAACACACAACCACACCCAACTAACTAACATAGGAAAACAAACAAATAAGATACAAGAACACAATAGGGCACCGCTCTAGAATCACAAGCACACAAACGCACCCCTATAAGCAGGACAGGATAAACAACCGTGTATCGCCTTAGGATTCTGGCAACCAAAATAAAAGGGGTCACGAAAACTAACTCACAGTAAAGGGGAAAGGTGATGCAAAAGGAGTGCAAATGCAAGGGGAAAGGAATGGGGTGATAGAGGGAATGAGGAGGAAACAACGCTTACAACAAACAAGAAAACATACGTAACAGACAATACAAGACAGAAAGAAAACCAGTTGAAAATAGGGGCACCGCCATAGAACGGTCAGTAACCTATATAAAGGAAACTGGGGGTATAAACATGTTTAGGGCATGCCAACCTCACACTTGCCCTATTTGCAACAAGTTAGACAACTTAGTGTAAATAAAAAAAAACCTGCTGAGATAGTCTCTAACATTAGCGAAAAGTACCAGATTAATTAAGTAAAACATAAAACTAAGGTAAATCTAATGTATAATTACACCAATGTACTCAACAACTTGTCTGAAGTCAGAGCACCGAGAGCCTAACTTTTAAGGGCACGACTAAGAAAGCTGCAAGAGAAAATTTAACTCCCTTCGTCCGTTGTATGTAGGGTTTAGGAGAAAAGCATCATGGAGTCTCACACTTTATTAGTCACCGCATCTTCAAATAGGAAAGTCATGTTTCAATGATGGAGCATTTAATCTATTTCGAATTGTCATTTCCCACAAAACGATTTCATCTTAAAGCCGTATTCGCGCAATTCGGGTATAGGTATTTCATTTTCGGCTTCGTAGATAGGTATTGTATTGTAATGGTATTTTATGGATGACTTGCTATTGGAGAAACTTATATTCAATAGTCAATGAGTTCGCATCAATAACACGTTTTACATTCTGGCCTATTTTTCAATCCTGCTTTCAGGTAATATAGCAGTTTTTATGATAAAAAAACAATAAAAAGTACACAGCATAACAATAACAGCGGTAAATGCGTGACCAAAAAGACACGTCGCTCAGTTATTAGTACGCTTGATCCAAACCCGAACGCAGACTTCATACATACTATACAAATAGTATTAAATATACATGACTCTAAATTGAACAGCCGTGTAGATGGATCATTTTTTCATATATTTAACATTGTCTTTCAAACTGTGACCTGGAGGGACTTTTTCCGGAAGGATCGTCCATATTGGGCAAGCGAAGGTGATTATGAATGTATTTAAGTAAAAGTGAAAAGACAAGGTATTATTATTATTAATAGTGCAGAGAAAGATAGAATTATTTGCAATTTGTTTATCGGTGGACTATTTAGATTCACACCAAGCATTTATTTATGAAACTTACCCTTTTTGTATTCATTCAAATGTTTATTTTTCGTATTTAATTTCCAGATGTCAAGATAATGCAAGACAAAGTGGACAACCGTAGAAATGCTAACAATCCTACAAAAAGAGAAAGAAGGCAGACAACAACTTATGAAATAGAAATATTCTTTGTTCTAGACTATGCTATATATCAAGAGTATGTTGACAATATTCTATTTAACACAGTCAAACATAAATTTATAGAGACACATTGCATTTTAAAGTCACAAACATGGTTTTATCTGTCTGAAGTTATCAGATGAATTTGAGTTCAAATGGGCTTAGTACATGAAGGGCCTAATTTTACTCCTTTGCAAGGAGTACTGACTCATTTCATTTATAGTTGTCGTGATAACGTTAACGTTGCCGCCAATTTATGTATACGTCGGACGTCAGATATTGACGTCATGTTGTTGAGTTGTTTATGCAGAATTGAATAAAGGATCGAACTGTTAAGACGCGTAGTACTCTATCTTACAGAAATTCCATTATCGTATGCACATTTTTCTGGTGCCGTGACCAAACAACAAAGATGAATTTACAGAAACATATAGCACAGAGAAATGCTCAGAAGAATGTTATAGACTATTATTTAGCGAGAATAGAAGACGCCAAAAGCGCCGAGAACATTTCACTGATCGATTTCAACGGAATATTTGAAAAACTCGCGTTAAAAGTGAAACAAATGGAAGAAATGAACGAGAAGATTGCAAATCTTACGGACAGCGAAGAAATTAACGAAGAAATTATACAAACCGAAAAGTATATGTTGGACTTAGACCTTAAAATGAGACACCTTAGTGACTTTAGAGATAAACAGATTCGTACAGATGTACAACAACCGCAGTTTTTCCCCACTGATGGTCAGTCAACTCTTCATGTGGAGTCGCAGCAGACATTTTCCTCTGAATTTTCGCAGTCCACAACTGACAGATCGTCACAGAGCACTTCCGGTTTTCAACAAGCACAGTTGAATGTAAATGCACATCCTTTCGTCAGTCAGAATGTAAGTAACAATTCATTTCAATTTCATAGACTGCCAAAGTTGTCTCTACCAAAATTTAACGGTGATATTCTTAAATGGCAAGGTTTCTGGGATTCCTTTGAATCAACCATTCACCTGAATACCAATCTCACAGACGTACAGAAGTTTACATATTTACAGTCTCAGCTAGAGGGCGTTGCAGCACGTACTATAGACGGTTTTGCCTTAACAAATTCCAATTATTTGAGAGCCATTAGTTTACTTAGAGAGAGGTTCGGACAACAGCATAAGATTGTACATACCACCATGCAGGCCTTGATACAACTACCGGCGCCATTGAACACGCTTAGCAGTTTACAAGCGTTCCATGACAAAATGGAAACGTACATTCGAGGGTTAGAATCAATGGGGCAGAATCAAGAAAGTTACGGAAGCCTGTTAGTGCCAATAATTTTAGACAAAATGCCACAAGAGGTCAGAAAAAATCTTGCACGAGAACACGGCGACAATGACTGGAAGTTAGAAGAACTTAGGAGTGCCCTGAGGAAAGAAGTCCGGATACTTGAAGTCGGAATTCAAAGCTATACACCGGAAATAAACGATTTCATACCGACATCGTCTTTTTACACTGGAGCGTTATCAAAGCAAAGAAGAAAGCAAAATAAAGACAAAACAGAGATAGATTTCAATACAAACAGAAAAAATAAATCAAATGATATCATTTGTGCATTCTGTGAAGAATCACATAAATCTATTGACTGTACAAGGTTTCCTGATACGCTGTTAAGAATGCAGAAAGTGAAAGAAAAACAATTGTGCTTTAATTGTTTAAGAAAACACCGGGTCATAAACTGCACGTCACAAAGAAGATGTCTGGTCTGTAAAAAGAAACATCATACTAGCATATGTAACAACAAGAGTAAAGAACACAACAGTGGCGGGAATGTTCCGGATGTACAGCCATCAAAACCGGAAACGGCAGTTCTACATTCATCTACCCAAGAAACTTCCCATGGTGTTTTACTGAAAACAGCCATTAGCAAGGTGACTTCCGGTAACATAACAAGGGATACTCATATCCTGTTTGACGAAGGAGCACAGAAGTCATTTATCACCGAGACGCTAGCACAAGAATTGCAACTATCCACATCCGGTACAGAAACCTTACACTTAGCAACGTTTGGTAACCAAGAACAACAACTAAAACATGTTGATTCCGCAACGGTGTACCTCATTACAAACCAGAAAAAGAGAATACCGATCAATGTATTAATAGTGCCTACTATATCAGTACCTATTAGTACCAGTCTACACAACACAGCGTCCCATTTACCTTACCTGAGAGGACTGAACCTGGCACATCCGGTTAGCGGCGATGAGGTATTTACAATTTCTCTGCTGATAGGAGCTGACCATTACTGGGACGTCATTGAAGATCATATTATACGCGGATGTGGACCAACTGCAGTGAAGTCCAAGATCGGATATCTTTTGTCGGGACCTGTGAATGCATACTGCAACAATACTACTAGTAAGATGAACCACATATTTAACGTTATGACCACACGTGCACGAGATGAAAACGCTATAGAACGTTTCTGGTCGCTCGAGAGCATAGGTATCACTCCGTGCAAAGACGAGCATGAGAAGACGGATTACTTGGTGCAGTATCAGCAGACGTCAATTGAATTTACAGACGATAAGTACACTGCAGCCCTTCCATGGAAATTAGACCACGACCCACTTCCAACAAATTACAACATCACAAAGAAAAGAACTGAGAGCACGATTCGCAGACTTAGCCAGGAACCTGATATGCTAAAGAAATATGGTGAAATTATATCAGAGCAAGAGAGACGGGGATTTATAGAAAAGATTAACGATGTTGCACAAACTTCAAATGCAGTCCACTATATTCCCCACCACCCTGTGCGAAAGGAATCATCTACCACTCCTATTCGTATCGTGTATGACTGTAGTTGTAAACAGTCATCTAGTCAACCTAGCCTGAACGACTGCCTGGAGTCTACAGCACCTGTGCTGAATGAATTAACGTCTATATTGATGCGATTTCGATTGAAAAAGTACGCTGTAACCACTGACATAGAAAAAGCTTTCCTACATGTGGGACTACAAGAAAAAGACAGGGATGTTACCCGGTTTTTGTGGCTCACTGATCCTAGTGATCCTAAATCTCAACTTTGCACATACCGATTCAAAGCAGTGTTGTTCGGCGCGACGTGCTCACCGTTCATTCTTAACGCCACTATTCTCAAACACCTGGAATTGAACAAAACAAACAAAGCAGCCGAGATTATAAAGAGAGATTTATATGTTGACAATATACTCTCTAGTTTTGAAGAAAAAAGAGATCTACTCACCTATTTCCGTGATGCACGTGATCTGATGAAATGTGCCAGTATGAACTTAAGATCGTGGTCTTCTAACAACTCCGAACTAAAAGCTATCGCCACACGAGAAGGAGTCATAGATAGAGATGAAGTAACCAAGGTACTAGGTATGTGCTGGAAACCGGAAACAGATTCCATGGCATACAGACATCACAAGATACCAAAGTTAGACTCTGTAACCAAGAGGGACATTCTAAGATATTCATCACGAATTTATGATCCACTAGGTCTGTTAAGCCCGGTAACAGTAAGGGCAAAATTACTTCTTCAGCAATTATGGAAAGATAAGTTTGATTGGGATGTACCGTTACCACTAGAGGTGCAAGATAAATGGAACAAGCTGGCTGAAGATCTGAACACAGTTACAGATACAGAGTTTTCCAGACAGTACATACGGCAGTCAAAGCATAAACAGACCATAAATAATTCAAGAACAAAAAGTACTCTCCATGTATTTGTCGATTCCAGTCTCAAATCATATGGAGCAGCAGTATACATAGTGAACGCAGATGGATTCAGATTGGTGATCGCGAAAAATCGGGTAGCTCCCGTGAAACCCATGACATTACCACAGCTCGAACTTATGGCCGCAGTAGTCGGCGCCAGATTAGTTCAACACGTACAAGAATCCTTGAACATTTCCGACGTCATCTGCTGGTCCGATAGCCAGATTGTGCTTCATTGGTTATCAACATCTAAACCACTGAAACGGTTCGTGCAGAACAGAGTGATAGAAATACAAACACTTACTAAAAATTACCCATGGCACTATTGTCCAACATATGATAATCCTTCAGACCTTCTAACTCGTGGTATTCCTGCTGACCAGCTCTTACAGAACGACCTATGGAACAGTGGGCCGTCATGGATACAAAACCAGTCCAACTGGCCTGTTTGGAAACCAACAGAGAATGAAATGCAGACGACAACAAAAACGCAGACGACAGTTTCGGATATCTCGTTGCCCTCCGATGCCACAAAGATGAGCGTAGTATGCAGTATAAAGTGTAGCACAAATGAAGGCATCCATCAAGTAATCAACATAGAGAAATACAGCAAATACTTCAAACTGTTACGTGTAACTGCCTACTTATTACGATTCATAAGCAATTGCCGAAATACACAGACAAAACTTACCGATGAATTAACGACAGCAGAAATCGAAAGAGCAGAGATAAGGTGGCTAAAATGTTGCCAAGAAAGTACTTACCCAGATGAGATGTCCAGTTTGAAGTCCAATACCACCAAAAGATTACCACTTGTCAAACAATTGCGTTTATTCGTAGATAAAAGCGGTATTATTCGTTGTGAAGGACGTATACATAACGCGCCATTATCCGACGTCACCAAATTCCCCTATTTGTTACCGAAGAGACATCCACTTACACGCCTGATTGTACTAGACACACATGAGAACCAGTTACATGCAGGAACGAACGCTACTGCTACCCAGTTAAGGCAGAAGTACTGGATCCCAGCTACCAGGCAGTGCGTAAAATCTATCCTCAGGAAATGTACAATATGCAGACGAGTACAAGGAAAGCCGTATAGAGCGCCAGATCCACCACCATTACCAAAAGTAAGAGTAGAAGAGTCTCCACCTTTCACTGTGACTGGAGTTGATTACACAGGTGCGTTATACGTAAGAGACCATTCCGGAAGCGTAATAAAAGTATATATATGTTTATTCACATGTGCCAATTCTCGAGCCTTACATTTAGAGGTTGTACCAGACCTGTCCAAAGAGTCATTCCTACTAGCTTTTAGGCGTTTCGTAAGCCGGAGATCAGTTCCGAGGGTCATGATGTCAGACAATGCTACAACGTTTACAAGTGCTTCAGAAAGCTTGAAACATATTTTCCAGTCAACTCAAGTCAGAGAAACATTAAGCAGAAAAGGCACAGAATGGAAATTCATTCCCAAACGAGCACCATGGTATGGAGGATGGTGGGAGCGACTAATAGGTCTCACAAAAATAGCGCTGAAGAAAGTTGTAGGATGCTCCCTTGTTACCATGGAAACACTTCAAACGGTAGTTACGGAGATCGAAGCCATGCTGAACGACAGACCGTTAACTCAGATGTCATCAAGTGTCGATGACATGGACCCACTAACACCGTCACACCTTCTCTACGGCCGGAGACTGACGTCACTTCCGTATAACACAACTACCTTAGACTTTGAAAATTCATCCAAATTTGACGAACATTCTGCGGTTACAAAACAGGCAAAATTACAATCAAAGCTCCTTGACCATTTCTGGAAACGGTGGAGAATGGAGTACTTAACAGCATTACGTGAATCTCACCGTAAATCAGGAACGAATGAACAGATGATAGCCGTGGGTGACGTAGTACAAATCCACGATGAATGTCCACGGAACCAATGGAAACTAGGCGTTGTTGAGCAGTTAATTACCGGAAGAGACGATCGTACCCGAGCTGCTACAATTAGAACTGCGAACGGAACTACAACCAGACCAATAGTGAAATTATACCCACTAGAATGTGTGAACTATAGAAACACTTAAACATTACGAGTGTAATGTGAAGAGATGTCAGATTCATTAATCATAGTTAGTTATTATTGCGAAGTGGTTCATTTTCATAAATTCGCGAATATACTGTGACAGTTAAAAAGACACGCTAATTTGAAGTTTATTTTAATTCAAGCATGTTTAGAGTTGTACTATTCCTTAATACGAAACCGTGACTGGTGCATTCTGCAGGATATTAAATGTGATTTTTTTTGTAAATTTTTAGATATTTCCTTTATCTGAGCATTCATTTTACGAAAAGACACTAGAGATATCATTATGTCATGGTGTTTTGCAAAATATATCATTTAGCGGCCCCCAGGATGTCGTGATAACGTTAACGTTGCCGCCAATTTATGTATACGTCGGACGTCAGATATTGACGTCATGTTGTTGAGTTGTTTATGCAGAATTGAATAAAGGATCGAACTGTTAAGACGCGTAGTACTCTATCTTACAGAAATTCCATTATCGTATGCACAATAGTAAAGGCAATTCGACGATGTTTGTAAATATAATGTACGTGTTTATATTAAAGCAGTCCGTGAGATTAAAAATGAATTTATTGAAAGTATCTATGTCAGTAAAAAAAAATATTCTTTACCATGCATGGCCAACATTCCAATACACTGACCAGACAAAAGTAGTCTCCCTTGAATATACACATAACGTTTATCGATAAACAGTTTTACCATAGATTTGTATAGGAAAATATTTTTCAAACGTTAAAAACGTATTTTTATCGTTATTTAACGAGATTTTATAACCTCGTGAAGTAATCTTCATTTTTCGTCCTTTATTTCGATGTATTTTTTATCGATGTGGTACAAAAACTTATTGCTTCCATATTTGTTTGAAGTTGATGACTATGGTTTCTATGTATTTCTATGTAACAATGTGGAAAATACCGTATATGTCAGGTTTTAAAAGGCTTTAAAATTATTTTCTGTCAAAATGACATTATTTTATAACCCCGTGAAGTATTCTCCATTGTCTGAACATTGTCAAGGTATGTTTTATTTTAAAATTGAAGAATGACAGATTGCTTCCATTTTAATTTGAAAATGAAGTAATCGCAATCTTGAGCACGTTTTCACGTACTAGTACATTTACTTGACGGTACGGCGGTACAAGGCAAGGTGTACCAATGTGTTGCATACCCGTTCGAGCGATTTATTTATTTATTTATCTATTTATCCGTCTGTAGTGCCAATTATATATTCTGTTTGATATTATGATTAAAGGTAATACTTTTTTGAATTGACAAACTTTAAGTCTTAAAAAGACCGCATAAAATTAAAAAAGCAATTAGAATTAATTCTATGTAATTGCTGTACACAAACTGTGTGCCGGTATGATTTTTGATGATGTTACAATAAAACATACTTCGTTTAACTGAAACATTTCATGAAAATTTTGTGTTCGATTCACATAATGTGCCTAAAATGTTACATACAACCATAGCTTCTTTACGTTCTCTGATCACTGCATGAATGTAAAAGTATGAATTACAAATTAATGAATGGTGGTGCTTTTAATTGTTATGATAATGTGATTAATTTACTCGTGCGTGCATTTCAGTGTTATAAAGTAGAAGATGAAAAAGGGCGCACTTTATGCAACTTATTATTAAATAAAAATAATAAAAAAGAAAAACCATACACACAAGTATATATTCATTAAATACGATAAACACTTTCACCGGTATATGACCTTTTTCATTATCATGATATATTACAAAGACATTTCTTAGTTTACACTATATCTGTTTTTTATTGTTATAATTATATTATTATTATTCTACATTCATTAAAGGAAAATTAATTCCTACTCCACAAATCTTCATGGTCTAATAGGGACCCCTGTTGTACAAAAGTGCCCATCAATTAGCGACTATTACATAATCGCTGATAAGCAGCAGATAAGACAGAGGTTGTACATTGGATTAGCGTGGGAGACACTTCTCTGCCCATATGCTTGACAAGTGGTCTTACGGTAAATATTGGAAACATTGAAGTTTTATAAATGTGAAAAAGAAAATAATACAATAATTTTAATCATGAGCAAACAGATATTTTAGATTAATTGTAAAATGTAAGATAATATGTGTTTAAGACTATTATAATTTTTTTTTTTTTAACAAATGGACATTACAGTCTCTTGCAACTCTTGAGAGTATTTGCAGAGTGAATAATAACAACTGTCAAATATGGATTAAAAACTGTGGAGTTAGAAAGTCTATTAAGAATACTAGGGTTATCATAAAAGTAACTTGATGTAGGATATTGTGTTTGGCTCGAGTGGATTTTGCTAGGCCGGATCACACCAGGCTCAAGTGCATCGTGTATTTCGGATTGGCAAAATTATCTCTAGCTAATACAACATAACGGATCAATCAACATAATGGCATTTTAATTACACGCCTCTACCTTTTGTTTTCTTGCATGCCAGACCGGAGTTTTATGTGATTTTTTTTGTTTTGGCAGGCGCTGGAAACCTCAACCTACGCCCCTTGTAGGAAGATTACTCACGCGCTTATATTAATAACTGAAAGAAAACGGTATGCAAGAAAATAGTCTATCACCAGCTGAAGGCGCAGATGGAAATTTCTTGTATTCCAGATAGGTTTTCTCGTGCTTTTCCGGTGCTATAAACACTCACCTTACACCCAGGGGTAGTGAAAGACGATTCACATGCTGCAATTCATGAATGAATGCGTAAATTCGTACCTTACTATATTAAGACAGTAATTCAAAGAAAACCTCCATTTTATCTTATATCTTCTACACATTGAAAAACGGCATGCAAAAAAGGAATCTATCTTAATGTGTGACTCTTGGGTAACTGTTTTGCGATAATATGGCAGAGCCTCGGTATTCCCCTTTGCATCTTCACCCAAGTAAAGATTCTTATAATCTGGCTCTCTGGTAACTTTTTCACGTTAACTTGGCAGATCATCGTTACCGTGTAAACAGTTACCCGAATCCCAGAGATTTCCATCTTCAACTAATGAAACATTTTTACATTCTGTTCGTATTTTTTCTGGAATACAATCCATACTTTTTCTTACAGAATGCATACAGGTTTACAATACATATACTTTTTGAATGACTTGCAGATATATATTTAACGTTTTATTTTCCAGATGGTATGCCACAACAGAAGGTCAGGCAGACAGAGAATCAGCAACTATAGAATACATGACACAGTTTACCGCTTTCCTATTAAATGCAGTATGTGGTTCTTTAAATATCTATTACTTTAAAAATTTCCTGTTAAACGAAAGTTTCATTTTTACCGTCCTTATTCTATTAAAATTTCACAATGCTATATACAGAGTTTACTCGGCGATGTAAATATTTCTGAATAGAATACTAAAATTGATAAATGATATATCTCTGTTGGGAGCACTGCTTGTATAAGTATTTCTTTAGAAACATTGTTATTGCTTCCATAAATATTTGCTAGTGCAAGCGTATCAATCCGTCCGGACTGTTCGGTTTGCCGTTGCCTTTATACGACGGATACATATTTACGCTATGAATCAAACTCATTTTGTTTCAAAGAAACACATTTTATTTCATGCCATTCCAATGATTTGAACTTAAACTATTTCAATATTTTACTAAAAACCTTTCTACAAAAAAATGTTGACTATATTTCAGATCAATCTCCGATATCAAACTGTCACTAACTATGGTTATACCATCAGATGCCTTTTTGCCGGGATTTACATCGCAGATGCAAGTTTCTTCTACATATTTAGTGATAATAGTTCTTTCTTTACTTGCATATCGGGGAATTTATCCCAACAACAGCAGGTTATAATTCATAAATGGCCAGTTTTAAACACATATAACCGACCTCAGTATGATTTTTAGCACATGATAATTTTATTCGAAATATCTATGCCGTTACTACAAAAGTAATACAGTAACATATTTGTTTAACATGTGATGAAGGACGCCGATTTCAAATCAGTCTGATTATAAAATCACCACCTGCTAACGCTACTGACAGGTGGGAGGTCGAGGACTATAATTAGATTAATTTCGAATCACTTAAAACCGCTGAAGGTTCGAGACCTTAAAAGGAATGAAGAGACACACCTCGGTGTTTTACCATGGTGCTCGCCCATGTCTGAAATAATAATCGAAGGGGCGTCTGAGATCTTCTTCCGCGATAAAGCCTAAAAGTTGCCTGTGTTTAACATAGACTGCGACTTAAAAATCCACAAAACAAATAAAACTCATTTAGCACGTGTTTTCAGTTTTAATTATCTCGCATTGATTACTGTTATATGAATTATTGCAGACTCCAGATAGAGCACCCTTTGTCGAAAATAATTTATACCCTTTTGGGTTTGTTGCGGACGAAGTTCTAGCCGCATTCAAAGAGTGGGGAGAGACCAACTTAGTAACTGCTAACTACGACCATGCAATGTTCTTTTCCGGGTGAGTGGTTTTTTCCACACTGATGTATGTAATCATATATCTAGTACTTATCAAGGCTAGAATTTCCTGTATATAAATACAGTCATTATTGAATCATTTTTCTTGTGTCTGTAATTACTGTATAAAACAGAGTTGAAATAATACTTTTGTATTGCTTATTGCTAAAGAAAAGCATTCAACTAGAGCAAAAAGAAGATAGAAAGGTAATGAATTGCTAAACAGTTGTGTTACACCGACTTTGTTTCCGTATTGTTTTACGTGCAATGTAATTGACAACTCAAATTACAACAGTACTTCTTTAAGATCCAAAATGTTTTTTCTTGCTTACTGAATGACTGAATGTAACTCTAGTTTGTAGCGAAAAAGTCAATTACTTTTGGACTAAATGTCGCCCCAGGTTGCTTCGAAACTGAAAGCCACAGACTTAGTTTCACTCAAATGTGTTTTTCTACCTAGGTAGACACATTTGTTTCGGACCGAATGTCACTTCCGCGTATTAGTCTACTTAAATAGCCGCAATTGTTTTGGACTATATGTCACTCCATGTTGTATCGTAATTTACTGACAACCTCTGTTTGGGTGATAGGTCAGTTCATGGTGTTTTATAAGTAAAAAGCTTCATAATTATAAGGTAGCTTCCTGCGTAGATTCTCATTTTGTTTATCTACTAATTTTACATTTTTTATTTCCTTTGAACAGGTATGAGATGGGTAGAAATAATACTGGAGTATTTGATAATGCCACAGCAGGTATGATAGATATAACCTATTGGACCCGTAATGACCCTCGGCAATTTTCGTATATTTTAGTTTAACTCGGCATACTTCGGGCAACGCGCACATGGCTTTCCGTAAATACCGGAATCACGTACGCAGGATACGTAACTTGCAGCTTACGGGTACACTACCTTAGGTATGGTAATGATTTTCCCAAGACATATGCAATGCATTACAAAACATGTTTAATGTAAAAATTTTAAAAATCTAAACAGTACTTTAAAAGCTTTAGACAAGAAGACTAACATTTGTGTACATGTATGCGCTGCCAAACTTGAAGAAATTACGTTTTTTGAACATAAAAGTATTGTATTAGTTTTGAACTTGTCAATTTGTGTTATGACCGAAAAACATTACTTTACGTTTAAGGACTGGCATACTATCCATCATATAACGAAGGAGGCGGACTAGACGAACCCGGAGTGTGTGGAAGCTTAAGATATTCTATCAACGAAGGTGGAGGCTTAAATCCATTCATGGCGACTGTTGGAGCACATGAACTTGGTCACAAGTACGTTGATGTTACTTTTTCATTATTTATTACACATCACGCCTTATCTTCATCTTATATCTTAAGGGTAACTGTAATTGCTTCAATGGCTTCTTTCATTTCAGGCATGCTGGCTAATCTTTTAAAAGTTCGGAAACAAAATTAGATTAGGATCACAGTGAACAAAAATGAATAATTATGTTTGAAAGATACGTATGTTCTTGCTTTCGTAAACTGGGTAGTATCTTACTGAATTTTCTCAATACTGTCTCATGTCTACAGAATTGCAATGTTTAATCATTGACTAGAGATTTTGTCATCTTTTGTAACAAAAATCAGACACACAAAAGACATCATTTGGAGAGACTGTAAGAGGTTGCATATTTGCTTTGCACATTTCAGATTTTTAGGTTTGAATACAAGTAAACAATTGGTTGTCACTTCTGTTATTTTTGATGTCACACTGCAACGCTTTTAGGTTTAAAGCGATTAACCCACACAATGTGAATTGTAATTTTTGAAATAATTTATCTCCGAACGTTAAACTGCCGCGGCCACTGTTTCATATATATACATGGAACATGATGGTTGCCCAGTTAATATTTTCCAGAATTATTGGAACATTATAATTTTGGCAGTTTTTCTCATGAGCTTTTGTAAACCGTTACAACGCTTTATTCTGTAAACATTGATGAATATAGGACGAGACGCGACATTATTTTTAGACTCTATCATTATGTAGACAGCAAACCTAAAGTGCGCATGTAGTTCGATGGGTCATGTTATATACTCCTCTACCGATTAGGGAAGTCAGCATGATTTTGCACTATTTAGGAAAGAACCTCTAGACTAGAAAGAACAATAACATTACCTAAGAAACGGACCGTTCCATTATTAAAAGTACACTGCAAAACTGAACACACAGTATTATGGCGTTTAGAAGTGAAATAAAAATCAATTGATACACCAATCTGACTAAAGTACATCTCCTATTACGCTACGCTTAGGATCTGAAGACGTGCTATTAATAGTCTTGTTCTGACGACCCTTCCACCAGCCAATCAGAAGGCTTACTTACAACATTTAGTAAGTTTAAAATATCTATATGTAGCCTGGAATTTTCATATTTACAATTCTTACGACGACCACATCGCGACTACGCCCTCGTGTTTTGAGAGAAATCATATATCATGGTACGGACTTGGTCACTTAAAGTGTCAGATAGCCGGTTAGCTCAGTCGGTATAAGCAAGGGTTCACGGGTTCGAGCCCCGGACGGACTGCATATTTTTAGTCTTTGACATTCGACGCAATTTTGATCCTTCAGCCAAATACTTGTTGAAACAAGTCGTCTGATAGGTTCAAATTAAAACTGATTAGCAAAAATAAAAATTATAGCAATATTGGAAATACAAGATGTGCAGAAGACGAATTTGAATGGGTCATTCTCAGATCTTTGTTGACAAGATCAAGTAATTTAGTCAGATTTGTTGATACACTTAACGGCGTAGTCAGTGATTCCTCGTTCAACATGTGCAACTCGTTTTGCTTCATTGATTAATAAGAAAATTAAGACAAAATTAACGGATCTGGAATCAACTCAGACAAAATAGAAATACTATATCGAACTGCCTGGGCTAACAAAGAAAAAGACTCATCGTAACGAAACGAAGTGTACGACTTAATTTATGTAATTGTTTTGTTGTTTTTATTTCAAACTTATAATAGTGTGCGATACCTATACGTGTGCGCTGACGTTTTCTGACGGGAATGAATTTTGTTTATTCTTTTTTTTATAAACTGAGAAACCATTTTCAGAAATTGTAGACGATTCATTTTGGGGGCAGCGAAGCGTGTGTTGAATGGACTAATAAGAAAAGAGAACATAAGAACACTGTAACATGCATGTCGTATTGCCAGGTTTATTACATTATTCTACAGCTGGAAAATGACTTAATGCAAGATCTTTTTGCTTGCTGATATTGGACCTCGTTATTTGTTTCGGTTGTTTGAAAATAAATTCAGTTAAAACAATAAACTTGTAAATATTCTTTTATGGCTGCTTTCAGCTGAAGTGTGTTTTATCTATGTAATTTATGTATAACATATTCATAGCCTGCTTTTACCAAGATGAGATCTCATTTGAAAAACAAAATAAAAACCACGTGTCAAGATCACAGTGGCCTAAACATGAAACCCCGTTTCTGATCAATAACTTGAGAACCACTTGACCAAGAATGTTGAAACTTCATAGAATGACTGGACATGCGGAGTAAATGACCTATTGCTTTTTGAATCACTTGATCAAAATTTAAGGCCACGGGAACTAGAACATTTCCAATTAATAACTTTATAATCATTTGATTCAGAACCATCAATCAAGATGATAGGAATTACAGAGTAGATGACCCTTGGTATGTTTGGGGTCACTTGACATAAGGGGAAAAACACAGAGGCCTGCCTGAAGATAGAAAAACTCTTTCTAAAAAATAACTTCAGAATCACTTGACCCAGAATGTCGAAACTTCATAGGATGATTTGACATGTAGAGTAGATGACTCTTACTGATTTTGAGCTCACTCGACTGAAAGTCAAGGTCAGATGGGCCTGAACATGAAAAACGGTTTTCTTGAGAACCACTTGTCCCAGAATCTTGAAACTTCATAGGGTAATTGGACATGCCAAGGCCGGCAACCAGTAGTGTCTCTTTGTCTTTCGCTCCTATCCTCCATTGACTTCTTGCCTATTACTACCATGCATTGGGAAACACATGGTCAGGACATCTTCTGGTTAGAAAATGAACAGCCCTCCTTCGGATGAGGAGGGGTATATTGTGAATATTATTGTTTGATGATGGATGTCTGTCATTGTGTAGACCATTCGGTTTCCGGATGGTAACTGGAGAGCGCTTGGGACGAGGATCATTAATGTTGACCGGGAGAGACATGACCAGCAGGTGACCCCTATTGATATTGAGTTTAGTGGGTCAAAGATCAAGATCACATTGACCACAGAACTTTCTTGTGAGAAAACAAGATAATGTTTTGGTCTAAGATCATATTTGATACGGAAGTCATTGAAGACTGGTAAATGACCCAAAATAAAAATTATTGATTTAAGGTCAATATGTAAAATGTCAAGTGCGCATTTACCAAATTGTGTCTGTTCCTTATCAGTTACTTCATGCAAGTGTTATACAAGCTCCTGTTATAACAAGAATCTCCAGACATCATATAATTATCAATTAGTCATGACCTTGCTCACATTCACTGTTCCAGTAAAAGCAAAGTTTTACCCATTGATTTGTTAAAAAATGCTTAAATTCCAAAGAAAGATTTTGAGCAAGATTAACCAAACCTCACAAAATTTCGTTAAGCACAGGAGTCTTGCTTATATATTATTTTATCTTCTTTGACAGAGTAAAAGCAGGGTTTTACCCATTGAGTTTGGTAAAAGAAAGTTGGAAGTGCTTATGAATCAAAAGTCGTTTAACTAGAATCACCAAACTTAAGCTAACTGTTCTTGCCCATTACCAGAATCTGTCAACCGCTGCTCACATCAGTCCTCCAGGGCTTTGATTATCTTAAATTTGTTAGGAAAACAACGATTTTAAACAGAATTTGATGAAAGATACATTGTAAGAACATCGAATATGCAGCATACACGGGAAACTGCAAAAGTTTGAATATTTAAATTTGTCATCACAATATGTGGGTAAGTCGCAATAAATTAAAACTAGGATAAATGTTATAAATCATTTTCAATATAAAGTATTCGGACAAAGCACTGGAAACGCGTGATTTAATTTTGAAGCTTACGGATGGTCGATTCGACTGGCCGTGTCAAGGTTTTATTGGTACATGGTTCAACAAAACTAAATGTGGTTAGTTCCATTCCAGTCTTGGGTCATCTCACGACGGTTCATCAAATGATTGCAGTGGTGGATATGTAATGTCAGCGTCTGGTGGTGTGAGCAATGATACCGCCGACAACCTTCTTTTGTGGATATTTTCGTCATGCTCCCAGGACTCTTTTGATGTGTATATCAACGACTTGAATGGCGCGTAAGTAGTATGATTTCAGCATACAACATGTCGACACTTTCTTTATTATGACTGCATCAGACGAAATATCGACATTTCCTTTTTATGACTGCATCATACGATATGTTGACACGACATTTAGTATGAATGCATTGGATGATATGTCGACACTGCCATGATTATTCAGACGACAAGTCGAATCTTTCTTCCTATCAGACGTTATCATTTTTAAATTGACAGTAATTTCAAAATGTAGAAGTCAAGTCGAATGTACATTATAAATCAGTAAACACAAAACTCGTGTTTGTTTGAAAGACTCTGTGTAGTATTTTTTTCAAGATAAGGATTTTAGTAGCCGCTAAATATTACATACAAAAGCTAAATGCTTTACCCTTTAGTCTAGAAAACTGTATGACAAGTCGACAGGCAACCAATGCTAACGACCTTGACCCTTACGTGAATGACACTGCTGGTCAAATATATGGCCCTGATGTTCAGTGCGAAAGGATGGAGGGGCAAGGGTCATATTTGTCTAGGGTAAGTTTACACATACATTTGTCGTCAGCTTTATCCGTGGGTACATTGTGTATACTCTAGGTTCAAGCATACGATTGACATAACAATATTTTAATACATTACCAGCCAATTTCATTGTGTTTTAGGTATTATTTTTAGTAATGCAGACACATTTTTACTATAAAAACTATTTTGAAAAATTATTTTTATTGTTATTTAGCCAACACTTTAACACTATGTTGTTATTAAACATCGCAATTTCACGAAAATCAAGCTATGCCAACGTACATTTTTTTATACAATTTTATCCATTTCATGGCCTCATCCTACTTTTGAAACTAAAGTATTTAGAATTTGCAGAACTAAATACGTTATTTGGGACGAGAATGCTTTTGAATAAAACAGAATCACATCATATTGCTGGTGGTGCACATCGCATTATTTTACACAGATTTTAGGCTAAGAATAGTACATTATTCATTTATCTTTATTTTTTCACATTCTATAATTCTTACATAATGATGAATTCAGTTCCGAAAGTAATGTCACTATGTGTTAACTTTTTTAGTCTAGGCAAAACTTTGAAATATAACGTTACATACAATTTAGTATCCAGCCTTCTGTTGTATGTTTCATTCTAAATTAAAGAGCTACCTCGACAATGATTATTCCAACTTGTGTGCTAAAATGCCGTGTTCAGCTACAGCTAACGATGGATCAGTTTTCTTTCAAATACCCTGGGAAGGTACAACGTGTGGGGTTGGTAAGGTAAGAGCCTGAAGGTATTAAATTTTCTTTAAGTATTTGACTAGGCCTTTAGAAGGAGCAGAAGTTCAATTTTCACAAAACTATACATCAGACAAATACAAAAAATTTCCGATTACGCTTTAATGTATGGTTGCATATTTTTGACGTGCTATCATGTTAGTTCAGTCCACAACTCTCCCCCATTCCCACCTTTCCTCTGCGAGAGCGACATTAGGATAACATTATGGAACGAACCAAACACGTGACAGAACGACACATGTTTCTGTTGTGTTGTAGTCATAAACTGTCAATGTCTAGTGCTTTAGGAGACACCACGTGACAACACGAGGACCAAAAGAATTAACATTTAGTTGTACTTTCGTTACGTTGTACTGGCAGGAGTACCATGAAGTAGTTTATCATGGTGCGACTTTTGGTAAAATATATTTCGTTTTCCGAAGTAAATCAGAGAAAAATCTTGACATTTCAAATATTTTCTGGAACGAAATTCTATTATTTATATGCTTTATATATTATATATCTTATTGTTGAAAGACTCTAGTAACAAAATCAAACGTTTGTGCATTCTGTCGTTGACGTGATAAATCATTTTCACATCAGTTGTAAAAGAATAGTGTACATAATAATGCCATCATAAATGAAAAAGCAATAAAAATGATTCAAAATATGTCAGATTAAAAAAGTCATTAATCGGCTGGTTGTGCCTATAGTCATAATGATACACCTAGTTTCAAAATGGCCTGAGAGTAATTATGACGTAAGGTATGCCATAATCAAAAAAAGGATGAATACCTTTTGATTATATTCTCTGATAGTACCGTAACTTCAGGTTTGTCAGTCAGGATTGTGTGTCGAGTCTCCGTCAGCCCCACAAGAAGGCAACGGTAAGTTGAAACAAAATCTTATATATGCTAAGGCCAGTTTTTTTATTATTAGTTTTACCGATTTTGTTTGGGAAAAAAATGTAGGGCAGGAGGAGGTAAAAGAAAAGAAGTGTCTTAGCTGGTAAAGTAGTTTTGAAAAATCTCAAACGCAGCCCTGTTCAACCTGAACTGAAACTACCAACAAGGCAACACTCTCACCAAATGAAATAATGATTATTGAATCAAACTATAGCCACATCCCTGTTCACAAGGCAAACGCTGACAGCCAAGGGACAGACAGTGACTGATCACATAAGCTAACCAGGTGTACCTTGTGCTCACCTGTTCTCAACATGTTCGAAATATACATTTTTATTGTTCTTATATAAAAAATTTATTCAAGAGGGCTTGTAATTGCTTAGCAGTTGGTGCAGAGTAGATACTGGTTCAAATCCGTCTTTAGCCCATTACCTTTATATGTTAAGTGATTAAGGTCACTAATATTATATCCTTGCACAATGTCATACCATCAACTGTGGAACAAGGTTTGAATCGCAATAGACCCTATCTGTGAAACAAGTTGGCAGATGAAAGTTAAAGACAATCGTGATAGATTCTTTTCTCCCATTAAAATAATTTTCTTCGACTTTAGATAGTAGGATATCAGCAATAAAAAATACACTTACCATATAGTTTTACATTTTTTTTATGTTTTAAAGATGAAACATTTGTGCCTGTCAGTACATTTCTTGTTTTATTATAATTATCCCAATCAATATTCAAAAACTCGTCTTTAAAAAAGTGCATATTATTTGTTCTTAAGCATTAAAAACTATTTTCATGTATAATCAGTATAAACCCTGTTTCTGATTGCCTGTCTTTAAACTGTTATCTAAACAAAATTTAAAAACTTCACATTAATTAATTTGAGAAAAAAAAAGAGGTAAAATGCCCAATACTATGAAAACCAACATAAAAAATAAGTTTCGCATCCGCGCAGTCTGGTCAGGATCAATGCTGTTCGCTTTCAAAGCTTATTGCAATTACAGAAACTGTTAGCACACAGCATGGATCCTGACCAGACTGCATTGGATCCGTGCTGGTCGCAAACCCAATATGTTGGTTTCCTCATGGCGCGGCTCATTTGACTGCTTTGATTTAAGTAGTTTAAGAATGTTCCTTTACCTATAGCAATGTTTAAGACGATAGAAACGATTTATTTCGGGATACATCTACAGCGATTTTCCAACTTAAATAACTTTTTTTTCTTGGGTGATCTTAAGCCTGTCCGAGATCACAATAGAATAGGTCTAGAGCTACACGATATTTGAAAATTTAAAAAAAAAAAATGTGTGATCCATACTAATTTATCACATGACAACTTTGCAGCTTTCTGAAAGAAAATCCAGTTTTTTCGTAGATCTAGATCATGTGGCATTAGGGCTTAAAAGGCTGTTCTATTTCCCCCGAAAATTTAGATTTAGATTAACTGAGTTTTTCGCCCCGGCAGACGATGACGTTATGAGGAAAGTTACGTCTTATGTGCCTTTGTTATGTCATGAAACATCTGACGTCATTTACATATACATTCATCTGTGTTCCAAACTAGTAACGACAAAGACATGTAATATTCTTCCAGCGTGGGTTTTACATGTAAACACTTGGTATTCGGCTACCTACTCGTGTGAGCGGTTCTGTTCTTATGAGATTGATATACATGTAGAAGTTCAGTGTAAAAGAAAACAGTGCCAGCGTATAACATAGAGATTCTGTATGTAAGGATATTGAACATTTTATAGACAGATTCGTCCGAGGCAATGCATTAATTCGTACCGGTGAAAATATCAGTCATCAATAATATCGATATGACTACAAAATTTGAAGAAATGTATCGAAATTCATGTATTTGATGTTTTGAGATGTATTTTTATTTTGTTCAAAGTTCAAATAACTGAATTTGCCAATCTCGTTAGAACTATACATACTCAACTACAAAGCGTATGGATTCTATACCTGCAATGTATTTTTGTTAATAAAATTTCAATTACTAGTATATGCATCCTGTCGCTGTTATTGATGATAACTCTGACGATGGATGAAAATAAAAAAGATACCTATTTGTTTGATACCGTCGTGGTTATGTCAATGAACATTGATAAAACTCCCCGCAGCAATTATTTCCCCTTATCGTACACGAAATGAAGGAGTCAGGAGCTTGCTAGATGATGGAGTAAACCATGTGAGACCCGACCTTTAGTAGATCTGTATGATTAGAATGTTTACTTTTTAAATGTAAAGAAGTGAGAGTAGATCGTGTTGGCATTCAGTATTTTACCACAATCCTACACATTCTATTCTCTCGTCTTCTTGAAGTTTGTCTTCTTTTTCTCCTTCCGTCTCTTTCCAAAAACGACAAAACCTGTGGACGCACCGTGCACATGTGCGTGTGGTAAAACCTTCCTTTTCTTCCAAAAAGGAAATTTGGACCCCCTGTCCTCATCTGCGCATATATTTGTAGAGGAAGAGGTTTCGACTCGGGTAGTACTCGTCTCTGTTTACAGGCGCACCCTCCATTAAGGTAACTAGTGCTCATTACGCGACTTTTTTACAAGTGCATACAATATACGCTACACTGTATATATAAATGTCTTACAAGTAAAGATTTATTGAATAAACAGAAGCAAATATGGAAATGCGGGTATCAGACCCTATCTCTTCTTGAATAGACCCCTAAGTGTTTGTTCACACACTCCTCACAACGGTTACGTCACGCTACATCAATGGAGGTTATCTGTGAGCAGAGCAGATTTGTTTCTTCATACATTCAACTCCCGTATGATTTATAATCACCGTTTGCAATAGGCGTCAAATCAGAAAATATGATATTTTAACAAAGTTTATGCATCAGACGAGCTCTAACGTTGAAAAAGTTACATAGAACAAGCATGGGTAGGAGGCAGGAAAACTGCAAAAAAGAAAAGTACATAGTTTCACAAAAAATTTTCGTCGTTTTCTTTTCTTTTCCACCATATTAGGTCTGATTTTAAACATTTTGATAATTAACAAATTTCTTGAGGTTTGAATTTGTTCGACAAACATGCCAACTTACTAGAGGGGATAACAATGAAACATTGTTGTTACTGTTAATTTTAATTTCAATTTCTGCTTCTGACTGGTACGGGCGTCTGAAATATATTAATTGTACCTACAAAAGTCAGTTTTAGGGATTATTTGAGTAGCAGACACTAACAAAATCGGTAGAAAACCCACCAAGGCAAATTTACAGCTCAAATAAGAGGGCGTCATTATGTCTATAGGCAATGCTTCTATCTGTAGAAACCGCTACAATGAAATATAAGTGGAACAGTAGAATTCGTATCTTCTCATTAATGGGTGAATATTTTAAGCAAGATAAGACAACACGTACTGACAGACAGTGCTGCTTCCTAAGTCGCAATTCAGTTGATAAGTACACACAAAAATGAACCTATATTGATAGATCTTGGTAGCAACTTTGAAGAATTTGTGCGAGAAGAAGTTTTCTTTGGATAGGTTGCTTGCAGTATTTGAAGGTATAAAGAAAGTCCAATTTTTAACTTTTTCTCGGTTGTTCATTGCATGTTATCGCTAAAGTTGAAAAGGGGTCTGCGTCAATATAATGTTCAATAACGAGGACGACATCTGCTCGACTAACAGAAACAACGAGGATGGTATACGGTACATCGTCAGAGGTATCCTTTTTTTAGCGTGTGCTTCCAGGTTTTGTGAAACAAAAGCACTGTCTAACATACAGAATGCCTGCTTTTTATTTTCTTAACAACAAATTCCTAATAAAATCATAAATTATACCATTATTTATAAAAAAAAATAGATAGTAAGTCTTTTACAATTATTAATATAATATGAGACAGAAATTTGACATGATATAGTTAAGGTATAATCTTACATATTCAATACAAAAAAAAAATGACAAATCGTATGTAAAATACGGAATTAATACATGTTTTAGGTGTGAATATCCAGTACACCTACATGTATATAAATTACACGAGGATGGTATCGCTTACCCGAGTAGATAGACGAATACCCAAAGCGTACCATATTCTTTTATATAATCTTCTTTAGAAAATGTGTACAGCATTGTCTGCAATTATACTGTGTTAGACATCTACCATGCAATTAACAGAAATGTAATATGCAGCTCGTAAAATTTTGATAGATCTTCTTTTTTTTTTTCATTTTGTTCATTCAGAAATTCAGTTTACTGTGATAACCAGATTTTAGTTATACATCATGCCATAAACGTTTGATATCCGTATACTTGATAACATGATCTGTTAAGAAAAGAATCATTCTTTGATGTAAAACGGTAGTACATTTAGGACATGACATTTATTTTCAAATAAATCCTCTCGTGCGCACAACATCTTATCTCGAGCGCACGACATCTTATCTCGAGCGTTCGACATCTTTTCTCGAGGGCTCGACACCTTATTTCGTGCGCTTGACATCTTATCTCGTACGCAAGACATCTTATCTCGTGAGCACAACGTCTTATCTTGGATGCATGTCACCTTATCTCGAGCGCACGACATCTTATTTAGAACGCACGACATCATCTCTACAAATATTAAGGCCCGTTGTGTGTATTTAGGCCATCAGTACAAATTCATCACATCGTTTTGTAGAGCAGTGCATACAATTGCACAAAACCTATCTTCTAATTTAAAAGAACATAAACGATGATGCAACAAATTGTAGTTCGACTGATAGTATAAATTGGACCAGGTGCATTGTCAGAAAAGTTATTATATTGCAGATAATATGTCGTGCTCACGAGATAAGATAACCTGCGCACAAATTATTATTATTATTATTATAATTATAATACCAGATTTCTATAGCGCCCTTTTCATGATCAATTTCACGTTCAAAGGCGCTTTACATAGTTCAAATGCAGCCACACAGGGCGCATAATTCATCCTCTACTAGTACAGACACAGAGCGATCTGACCAGAGGGACAGAGTGAGACAAAGCCCCCACGACAGAGTGATCAGAAATCAGATACAGGCGTGTCCGGCTAACTTAGCCTAGCTCGTTTCGAATAGACAGCCTGGTTCTTTAACGTGCCCAGTGTATAGCACTGATACACGCAAGGATTACCTGGGTTCCTGACCAGTACACCTCTAGTTGGGTGAGAAACACTGAAAAGCGTTTCTGAAAATTCCCGAGTAGCTGCCAGGGATCGAACCCCGACCTCAGGCTTGGAAGGCCAGTGTGCAAAGCACTGAGCTATCCGTCCACCATATATATGTCGAGAGCTCGAGATACGATGTCGTGTGCACGTGTTAAGATGTCGCACGATCGAGTTAAGATGTCGTGCGCAAGAGATAAGATGTCTTCCGTACGAGATAAGATGTCTTGCGCACGAGATAAAATGCTGTGCACTCGAGATCATATGTCGACTGCTCGAAAAAATATGTCGAGAGCTCGAAATAAGATGTCGTGTGGTCGGGATAAGATAACGTGCGTACGTGATAATTTAATCTTAAAGTCTTAAAGAAAATAACTGCATGTTTTAAACATACCACCGTAGATAACTTCCCAGATAACAGTTGTTTACCAACATGTCTGTTTCATCTGCCTGTTATGTAACAGAATTACGGAAGCTTGTACCTTTTGAAACGAATTTTACATTTGATAAACAGTTTATTATTATTATTATTATTTTCTATGTCACTGACAGACTTTTGTTGTTTTGCAAATTCGTATCCATAACTGTTACTTTTAAATCGCGTCTTCTGCTTACAGAAACTTGTCTATTTGGAGATGTTCCGTACAATGTGCCAGGGCAGTCTTCCAACTGTAGAGACTTATTAGGAAGCGATACAGCCTCTTACAAATGTTATATAGACAGTTACAGAGAAAGTTGTTGTGCCACGTGTGAGGAGATAAAACAAAACAACACAGCATACACAGGCAAATATATCTTTTTAAAATTAATTGACCATAATTCAAGACTTGTTTTTAAGATATGTTTCTTTCATCTAAACAGAGACCAGTCGTTTGGATTTAAGTCAAATTTAAATTCTTAACATTAAACAAAGACTTTTTCGACGCTGTTTTGTTGGTCTTTGACAATAGACCATTAGACCAGCAATGTTTTCATATTTCAGTATTTTACAAAAATATTCTTTGCATTTGAATTTATATTTTCTGCTTTCACTAGACTGCGAATATGGTGACAGATACAGCAATTGTGACGATTTAACTGACACAAATCTTTTCCAATGCAACGACACAGATTTTCGAGCTGGCTGTTGTAAATCGTGTGTGGATAAAGCCCTAGATATTCCAGGTAATGTATGCAAATTAAAAGTAGTTTATTTCCAAGAATGAATCGATGTAGTGTGTTATCAACAGTGATCAACATTATGATCATGTGATATGTTGTCACAATTGAATCATGTAGCACGTTAACAATAGCACATTCAGACATTTATCATAAAATTGAACTTCTTAACTAGTCTTTTCTCGTGCGCCTCCGCAGACTTTCGAGCAGGCTGTTGTAAATCATGTGTGGATAAAGCCTTAGATATTCCAGGTAACGTGTTGTAAGATATTTGTAAGTATGGATGTACTAGTATGAGAACATTTTAATTTTTCATTTACATTATATTTGAAAATCTTGCAATTTTATTTTAATACGGCAGATTAAAAAAAATGACCTTACATGTCAGCCTGAGTAAAGCATACTCGAGCGAATTTAGCCATTTCAAAAAATCCCATCTGTCAAATTAACTCCCGATGACTATAGTGCTTGTAAAGACGAGTTTACTTACATTCGTGCCTTGATAAGGTACATTTAATGTAAGATTAGATGAAACACAAAGACCTTAATAGTTTCTCTCGTTTGCTTATAGTATATATTCTTAATTCAGAAGACGTTATTTTACAGGAAAACGATACGGTTTCGCTACGCACAGTAAATATATACCAGAACTTTTTAATATCCCAACGTCGTTAAAAACAGTTACAAGCTTTTCAGTGTTTAGCTCACCTGAACACAAAATTCTCAAAGTGAGGTATTGTAACCGGGCATTGTCCGGCGTCCGTCGGCATGCGTCGTCCGTCGTCTGTCAACAATTGCCTTGTGAACACTCTAGAGGCCACAGAGGTGACCCAATCTATATGAAACTCAGAATGTTTGTCTTAATGATCTCTAGGTAAAGTTCGAAACTAGGTCAAGATTGGTAAAAAACTAGGTCATTAGGTCAAATCAAAGAAAAGCATGTGTACACTCTAGAGGCCACAGTTGTGATCTAATCTATATGAAACTTAATCAGAGTGTTTGCTTTGATGATCTCTAGGTCAAGATCGAATCTGGATCATGTGGGATCAAAAACTAGATAACCAGGTCAAATCAAATGAAAAGCAATTGAACAATCTAGAGGCCACAGTTGTGAATCAATCTTTATGAAACTTAGTCAGAATGTTTGTCTTGATGATTTCTGGATTAGTTTTGAAAGTAGGTCATGTGGGGTTAAAAACTAGGTCACTAAGTCAAATCAAAGTTAAAGCTTTGAACACTCTAGAGGTCACAGTTGCGGCTCGATCTTCATGAAACTAAGTCAGAATGTGTGTCTATATAATTTCTAAATCAAATTAGAAACTGGGTCATATGGGGTCAAAAACTAGGTCAGTAGGCCAGATAATGGGAAAAGTCTTTGAACGCTCTAGAGGCCACTTTTTGACTCAGTATCTATAAATTTTGGTCAGAATGTTTTTGTTGATGATCTCTATGTCAAGCTTAAATCTGGGTCATGTAGAATAAAAAACAAGGCCACAAGGTAAAATCAATGAAAAAACTTGTAAACACTTAAGAGGCCACAGTTGTGACCCAAACTTTATGAAGCTTAGTCAGAATCTTTTTCTTGAGGACTTCTAGGTCAGGTTTGAACCTAGTTGATGTGGGATCAAAAACAAGGTTACCCGGTCATATTAAATGGAAAAAATGTGAACACTGTAGAGGCTACAGTTATGACTCAGTCTTTATGAATCTTGATAAGAATGTTTGACTTGATGATCTCTAGGTCAAATCTTAACTTGAGTCATGTGGGGTCTTAAACTAGGTCACCAGGTTAAATAAAATAATAAGCATGTTTACACCCTAAGTCGCACATCTTTTTACTCTATTTTCATAAAACTAGATAGGAATGTTTGTTGTCACGAATTCTTTGATAATTTCAAATCTGGTTTACGTGGGGTCAAAAACTAGGACACTAGGTCAAATCAAAGAGAAAGCTTGTGTACACACTAAAGGTGACTTTTTTATCCAGTTAGTCTAATTCCTGTACCTTTGTCAGAATGTTTGTTTTTAGATTTTTCAAATCTAGGTCATGTGGGGTAGAAAAAAAACTAGGTCACTAGTTTAAATCAAAGAAAAGGCTTTTTTACACACAAGAGGCCTTTTTTATCCAGTCTTAATGAAAATTGGTCACTAGGTAAAACATGTTTACACTGTTATGGTGTGTTACTCAGTGAGCGACCTAGGGCCATCATGGCCCTCTTGTTTTGTATATTCGTTCTTTAATTTGTAAAACATGCAAAAAGAATATTCGGCTAGTTGTAGTTGCTAATAGGAATACTCAGCTACCTGGTAACTGTTCTGGCGGTAATCTGACAGTCCTTCTTTATAGTAAAACATAAAGCATCTGCGTCTACAACGTGCGACTGCAAATCAAGTCTGTCTGCCGATGAGATAATATTACTATAAAAAAAAAGAGTGCTTTTTCTTCTTCTTCTTCTTCTCAATTTCTGTTCCATCAGTTTTCTTTTTTGTTTTTTTATTACTAATTTTTTTATTATATTATATTTTTTTTTCAAAGAATCCTCTAAGTTCGTGTACGGGACATAGGTTTGTAAAATTTGAATATCCAGATAAGTTATCCCTTTTAACCATAGGAAGGCTATATGCATGTTACACCAATTATAATTAATGAAATAAAAAATATGAGGAAATTTAATAGCTATTCAAAATTGAACTCGTAACTTTTTATAACAGTTATTCTTTATGTAGGTCTTCAACACTATGTGGGGTCAAGGTGCAAAGGGGGCGACCGCTGGATATCACAATTTTGTGAATGGGGGTTGCAAAATATTCTCTGCCGTAACCTCACATACACATACCCAAATTTTGGCTTAAAAACTTTATTTTCACACACAAAAAATAATGAGAAAAAATCCTTCTGTGGAGAGGAGCATTTAAATGATCTGAAAGGCTTTTAGTACATAAATTGTATTTAGTCTAGAACGTTGTGTTCTAGGGTTTAACATTTTCGGGGAAAAGTTTAGAAGGCTTACTTCATCCCATTTTTTAGACAACCTTATCCAAGCTTTAAATCTTATTTTAAATGCTTTATCACACTTATCATTATTTGCGATTTTTTTCTTCTGTTTTCACTAGACTGTGAATATGGTGACAGATACAGCAATTGTGACGATTTAACGAACACATATCTTTACCAATGCAACGACGCAGAATTTCGAGCTGGTTGTTGTAAATCGTGTGCAGATAAAGCCTTAGATATTCCAGGTAATGTATGCAAATAGCATTTCAAGACATAATGCCTTAAATTATTTGCAGCAATGAATCGATGTGGTGTGTTATCAACAGTGATCAACATTATGATCATGTGGTATGTTGTAACAATGGAATCATGTAGCATGTTATTTACAGTAAATTCACGCAGTACGTTATCAATTCTTTAAATAAACGTTAGCGATAGCGAAGTTACATGTATATGTCAAATTGTCTACAGTAAACCCGTGTACATCTTAGTAGTGATGGGCAAATCGGTTTTTGCCAACCGATTAATCGGCATAATCGGACAAGCAAACCGATTCGATTAATCGGATATAATCTGATAATCGGTTATTTTAGTTGCATATCTATAAGTTCACTTCACAGTGTATTTTTCATATTATTACTTAAGAAATGAACCACACAGAGATTAGATACCCTATTTATATTGTATCCCTCTATTAACATAAACGTAAAATATTTGTGAAGATAGTAAACTTCAGGTACACCTCTTAATTTCACCAGGGTGCAAACAGACAGTATTAATCCAGTGATATTGTGTTATTACAATTAAAAATTATTTGGAGCAAAAAGCGTAATAACGATTTATCAATTCTTAGTTAAAGACTGGAATGTTTTCAGTCCCACAAAGTTAAAATTGAAAATACTTTTGCTTGCGTAAGTCTTACGGCATGCTATGCATACTGCCATACTAATGTCCAGAGTTTGGGATGATGGTTTTCCAAGCTATATTTTGTATAAGCAATATATCTTCCAAAATCTGGGTGATCATAGATGACATCCAGTTCTTTCGAAATGTTGGAGAAAGCCATTTTTTTGTAGAAGAGTAGTTTCCCTTGGCATAATTGCCCTAAAGAATCGTACATACCAGAAAGAAAAAGGTCAGGAACAACTAAATTATTCGTTGAGATTGCCAAGTAATTAATAGGTCAGGGAAAAGTGAAGTCGGCGATCGTGATCATGAATGCTACGCCGACGATTATCCGATTGTCGCCGATTGTCGGCCCATCACTACCTCTTACACCTTCGTCTATTATACAAATAATTATATTAATTTAAATGCATTTGAAATCACATGTTCTGGCTTCAATAGACTGCGAATATGGTGACAGATACAGCAATTGTGACAATTTAACAGACTCAAATCTTTTCGCATGCAACGACACAGATTTTCGAGATGGCTGTTGCAAATCATGTGCAGATAAAGCCCTAGATATTCCAGGTAATGTATGCATATAACGTTTAGAAAACATAATGCGATAGTTTCTTTGCAGACATGAATAAATGTTTTGATCATCATTATGACCATCAGGTATGTTGTCACAATGGAATCATGTAATACGTAGTTTACAGTACGATATCAACATTGAATTCATGCAATAAACGTAAGCGATAGTAAACCTATATATAGATGTTACCAACAGTAGACTAGTGAACCTATTAGGCCATCGTTTATTATAGAAAAAGATTATCTGAAAACGCTATAATCATGAAAAGCGGTATTAAAGATTTGGATTTTAATGAAAGTCTTGGTGTCTTAGAGGTATCGGGCCAAAACAACATAACATATAACATTAATAGCGAAACATGTCAAACAAAGAGATAATAAACAATCAGCTAATAGAAAAGAAAGCACATAAGAAGCGCCATAAACAGGAAATGACACCACAACAGGAAGTACCGTAGTAAAAACAAGAGGAAGCAGATGGCTGATGACTGATGAGTATACCTGCCGGATTGATTCCCCATGATACCTTCTTCTTTGACAAACATGTTATTTGTCATCCGTGATCTAGGTATGAGGAAAAATGCATTGAAAATGTGTCCAAGATAAGATATTGGCCTAAATTCGTGTATCAGGTAGAATTATGTACCCTTGACAGTATTTCGCAGTTTTAGTGTTAATTGTTTGACGAATTCACATTTCAGGTTGTCCGTACGGAGACAGATATAGTAATTGTGCTACATTATCCTGCAGCTCATTTCCTGTCGATTGTTGTCAAACATGTGCGCCTTCTACAACTTCCACAACAACGGCAACACCAACAACAACCACGAGTCCTACAACAACTACAACAACTCCTACAACAACTACAACAACTCCTACAACAACTACAACAACTCCTACAACAACTACAACAACTCCTACAACAACTACAACGCCTTCAACAACAACCACGAGTCCTACAACAATTACCACAACTACAACAACTCCTGCAATAACCACAACGCCTACAACAACAACCACAACGAGTTCAACAACAACTATTACTCTTACAACAACAAATTCTACCACAACTCCTACACCAACTACCACTGAAAGTTCAGCAACAACAACTAGACGCTCATCCATTCACTTCAGAACATTAATTGTAGTATGGATATTTATGGAATACCGGGATTGTCTGATGTGATCAACTATAGTTTCATTTACATGTTTACAGCTGTGACAGTCAGTTTGCTCTACTGTCTTGTCTATTGACCATATTATCTTGTCAAACAGAGATTTCATTTTGTAAACATTTGTATTAACTTGTTTAAATCTGTGACTGTTATTTTGTCCATTTGCTATACTGTCTTGTCTAGTTTTGTTTTGTCCATTTGCTAAACTGTCTCGTATACTGACCAAATTATCTTGTCAAAAGGACATGTCATTATGTTTACATACAGTATTAACTTATTTAAAGATGTGTTATTTCGTCTGTTCGTTTTACTGTCTTGTTTACTGACCATTTTATCTTGTCAAGCGGACATGCCATTATGTTAAGATACAGTATTAACTTGTTTAAAGATGTGTTTACATGTTTAAAGGTGTGTTATTTTGAGCGTTTCCTATACTGTCTTGTCTACAGACTATATTATCATGTCAAACGGACATGTAAGTATGTTTACATACAGTATAAAATTGTTTAAAATCGTGTAATTTTGTCCATTTGCTATACCATCTTGTCTACTGACCATATTATCTCGTCAACCGGACACGCCATTATGTTAACATACAGTATTAACTTGCTTAAAATTGTGTTAACTTGACATTACCTACCCCTACCCAATTGTAAGTCTTACGTCAATTTTAGGCAAATGCAAGTCAAAACTAAGGGTGAACATTTTTATTTCTCAAGAAGTAGAATCTATTTGGTTAAATGGTATATTATTAGCCATATTTTAACTTCTTATCATTATTTTTTGGCAAAACTTTTGTTAGAAAGCAATATTCGAAGAAACATTTTTTTCAAAATAGCGGATATCCCGAAATAAAAAACGCTCGTACATCCTTAAGACAGGATATTGATATTTTTACTTTTGTCCATATTTTGTTTTGCGTTTACATTCAATTTGCCTTTTATTTTGTAAGATATAATTTGAAAATTATTAATTTGCAAACCCAGTCAAGTCTATACTTTTAATTCAGGGCAACATTTAATAAACCGATGTTTTACCAGAATGTTTTATATATAAGTGGTATAAATATACATAAGTAAAAATTGTTAATCCTTACCGGGATATGTAGGATACATGTAAATAATTAAAACATTAAGATTTAAAAAAAAAAACAACTAACAATTAACATAATACCGAAATATCTGACAAAAAAATACGCCAGATTTCTCATGTGATCCTCGTATAGTCGGTGGCTACGTTAAACACGCTGTTATTTTGCTTTGCGAATGTTAGAAAGGTACAATATGGGTGATGCCCAAATTATAACTAGATTTTTATTTGAAAACTTTGGAGGACTCGGATATAGGAACGTATGACTGCGGGCGGCAATCTCTGCAATACATGACATGTGTGTTCCAATTCGCCGTTAAATAAAACTCATTCACTTATCACTTATCTTTGAACAGTAGAGTCAGTCTGAGTCACTCAACATTATTACTTCTCCGCCATCATGGGCTCTCGATGGAAGCATATAATTAGCGGAAAATGGTCAGCCAACACGATTATAAATTACTGTTTGATAATACAACACGAAACACAAATTTGACAAAGCTTGATATGCGCTTCTTTTATCTCGAACGGGTACTCATGCAAAAACTCAGACAATGTAGTCCTTCAAGGCATTGGCATACAAGAAGTTGCATTACGCCACACGGATGGCTCTTTTGCATCGGTTAACACGGCCAAACAGAAATGTATCTAACCGTTTTCAAATGCAATTAACATAAAAAGGGCATTCTTGTTGAGAACAGGAAAGCGGAGTCAACATAAATACATGCTAAATAGTTTATTGGATTAATAGACATAAGGAGACTACTGCTCAACATTATATTCAACTAATATGCTTTATTTTACAAAAGACCAAGCACATATGAGCTCAAACAACATCATCCGATCACATCAGTTTCGCCGCTGAAAGATAGAAGCGTAACAATTTTACTGAAAAATACGAGAATTGGTCCAGAAGTAATGTCACAGTATAAAGCACATCATATTGTAAATGAAATTGTATCAAAATGAATACTTATTCAATTATGATTATATGGGTAACTTTTAATTCCTAGGGTTGATTCATTTTAAATGGACAAAACTTCAAAGATTATCCTTGACGGCGTTTCGCCTCACACAAAAATAGTGTTACTTTCATAAACAGAACTAAATGATCTAGCAAAGACAATCACCAGCTGATATCAAAATAACAAAGTAAATGATGTGAAATTATTATGTCTTTCAGCGGTCAACCGTGAAAATTATATTGGCATTCTTAAGGTTAAAGACTGTTGTGTAATGCTATGGTCTTTATTTCACTGCTTAGTGACAAAAATATCAATTTCTTACATCAAGAACGTTCAACGGTGATCGTTAACATGCTTTCTGTAAATCTCGATATCTCGCTCTGTAAGCAATATTTTTTTGTGATAGTTTCAAAAAAGTATTGCAAATACCCAATGATACTTGGGTAAGAATTCGTTGTTTTCTTTTTATTATACATGGCTCCAGTAACACTATTTTAGGACCAATCTTTCGTTTAACGAAACTGAATGTTTGCTCTCTAAATGAAGTACTAATGTACATTTTTCTCCTTTTGTGTCTGCATTTATTATCAGACACGAATTATAATTGAAACAAAGGAGTGAGAGGTTTAAACACAATTTTGATATGAATTTAAATTTCTACACATAGGTTAATGGTGTGTGATGTTCACGGTATTCTGGTACTAACCAAAAAAAAAATCAACTTATCAGTGTATAGTACAAAAAAAAAAAACAACATATGTTTTGAAAGAATGATGAGTGACACATGACCTTTAGATATGTACAAAATTAATATTCTTCATTGTTACCTACATGCACTTTATGCTGGGGTTTTATTTCACCTTTAATGTTTTTTTATTGTACTTTTTTTCAGTCTGCCCGTATATTGATACAACAAAAGTATCTTATGCCTAAATATTTTTTTTAAATAAATGGCCAATCATTCCATGGCAAGTATGCAAACAAAATAAGCAAGTCTGTTGAATAAATAGTTTGATATGAAAAGTTTTGATTGCAATAGATTACCAGCCATATCATAAATCTATGCAACAACTACAAAATTGGCAGTTCTTAACAAAAGACACAATTGATTATTAGTTAATTGCATTTGATGAGATTTTTCAGTATTTAAAGTTAATAAAATATTTTGATAAAAATGCCCATAGAATGTTGACAGATTTCAGTAAAACCTTTAATACGTAGATATGAACAGCTTAAGAGTTTGGTTTTCCTACCAATGAGACAATGAAAGTGAACACCAGCATATGCGGATCCAGCATTTTCTGTCAGAGGGGGTCCAAATTCTATGCTTTCTGCCAGAGGGGGTCCTAGTACACTTTTATACAAAATAACATTAAAATTAATGGTATTTACATTAAATTCCAAAATCCCAGGGGGGGGGGGGGGGGGTCTGGACACCCGGACTACACCCCTGGGTCCACGCATGACCAGGAAGTATACGTACATGATCCCGCATATTTATTATAAAGGCATTTTCTTGTCCAAGCAGACTTCCTCGTACCATCGGAAGTCTTGCTTTGCCTTAGTTGCTACACAGTCTTCGTTACCGCTATTAGAATTTGATTCTCTTGAATTCCATTCTGTAAATATAGGGGAGGTAGTTGTGTCATATCATTCCAATATCCTCTCTGAAGCTTCATCGGTTAGACCTATCCATGTGCCGTCGGCAACAAATGATTATATATATATATATATATATATATATATATATATATATATATATATATATATATATATATATATATATATATATATATATATATATATATAATTTCTTACATCCACATTGCTTGATTTATTAAGATAAAAATTACTTTTAAAAATATAGAAAATAGCAATACTATAACTAGGAGGACGCGAAAATTATCTGAGGATCATGAACCTGATATACGTGCTCAATTTCATCTTCTGTTATGAACAAATTTAAGATATTGTTTTTTCTGTTTCCGACTTTAAACCTCTGCTTATTACAAAAATTACGAAACAAATAATTGTTACAACTCACACAGATTATTCGTATATATGACACAATGATTTATGACACAGACAGATTACACATTTTGTTTTGCAGGTACAATATTCAGTTTAACCGAATTAAGGTTAAACTATTTACTCGGCAAAATGACTCCCCTTGTACACCATACCTTCACGTGACCAGGGAATTCTGGGTCAGGTATATAAACGCCCGTCTCGCCAGATTCCAGTCTTTTCAATTCTGAGTCCACTGAACGAGGTAGAGCCATTGATACTTTAAACAAAAATTTTAGTTTAAAAACTTCCCTCCCCACCCTGCCCGTTTTTCTCGTGTTTGTTCTATATTTGCAGGATATCACCCATCGTCGTGACTGGAGAGAGAAACATTTGGGTTTACAACCAGATGCTTTGAATCCTAATGACGAACAAAGTACAAATACAAAAAGACTGTTTTAAACATTTGTCGCCGGTGTCGGGACAAAGTTGTGTTTCAGCGTTTTCAATATCATAAAACTCTTGCGATCGTGGACAGGGCAAGAAACAATGTCGATTCATATTGAATAATTTCAATTCAAGTTTTTACTCAACTGCATTTATTAAGCTATATATTTACTAGTAATCTTAATCCAGTCATGACAATTTTGTGCCAGTCTTTAATTAAATAAAATATATTAAACATTTGTATTTAGTCATTTTTTGCTGGGTAATTGTAGTTGTAAAGGAAGTATGCTATTTACAGATAACCCTGATGACATTCAATTGACTTCTGGTTTTGAAATCTTAAGGACATTTCAGCGTAGCTATTGTATGATAAGGCTCGAAATGACTCGAAAACAAACGTACACATTCTGTAAGTAAAAATATATTGTTTCTTTCATGTTAATATTATAATGAGTATGGTATTAAAGTCCGAGGTCTTAACTGTTTTATCATATTATTATATTTGTAATTTTATTACGGTTTTGTGCATCAAATGGGTGCGATGACTAACAAGTCATTAGTATCTTCAAGAAGCGTTTGAAATGATTTCACTAAAATATAACTTAACCGTATGTTTTTGGATAATCACGAGCATTTTATCTTAACACCTCTAAATTTTCATGATGCCTGATTGCTTTGGAACTTCGTTGTCATGACAACACAAGTAAGAGTTATTTGTGAAATATAGATTTGATTTTCCCTTACATAACTGCATAACAATATACTTGTTTCTAGTTTCTTCTTAAACATTTTAAGAAGAACAAAGATTTTCCTGTATTTTAAGGTGAATCTATACCTCAAAAAAGTAAAAAAAAAAATATTGTACATTAAGCAAATCTGGTCTCAATGGAGATTGAAGATCATATTTTTCGAAAATGCTTCTTTATTTTGCACAGTTCCTTTTTTAATGTTTTAATGTTTTATTTGCAGCACTACCTAGCGGTACCTGCTTTTATCATGGTCCGTATTAATTTTTTTCGCAACTACTCCTGGTTTCTTTTTTCTTCATATTGCAAGTACAAAAACACTCAAGAACACATTTTCAAGCTGTATCTAAGCAATAAATTAAGTAAATATGGCCAGAACGCCAAAATAAGTACTAAAAAAAGTGCACCTCAATTCGCATAATTCGTCTTATATCATTTGTTTTTCGGCACGGCGAAAGTTTTTTATATATATATTTTGGTATTACATTTTGTTTATCAAATACGTTAAAAAAGGGGTAAGTGTTCACGGTGTTTCTTTTTCTTCTTTTTTTTTTTTCGCAAAAATACTTTGAAAATCGGCATACGCAAATGAAATACGGCGTCTGACGGGACAGCAAAACGCTGCCTCATAACGTGACAGTGTATTTCTGTATACGTTTTAATGTAAGTCTTGGATTTCATGTCAAACCTTACCTTGTAAACATCTAAAAATAAATACTGTTAAACTTTGGTTTAATGCTTGTCACATTAAGACGAAGTGACTGTTTCATGTTACACGCTAGTCTAAGGAAGCAAGTCTTACTCGCATGAGATAACTCTGCTAATATGTGTATGTATACATACTTTTTAACGGTATTGCTAATTTTATGTACTTTTTTGTTTCAGTTTTGAACATTTTTCTCTGCTTGGTCAACACATCATTTGTGGGTGAGTATTACAAAATCTATTAGGAAATTCTTTATGATTTAGCTGACAGGCATGTTTAATGACAATAAATGCATCATCAGCTAAACTTGTGTTGAGTTGATGAGGTGCCACTGTGTATACTGCGGTAATGAAAAGTGCATCTTTGATAACATTTATTTCAACTCAGCAGCAGAACAAAGCTACGCTCTAATACTTTACCTACAATAACTTTGGAGTAAATGCTATTTTTTAAAATAATGGTTCCCGTTTTGTCTTTACAGTATCTTTGGGGTGTTACAACTGTACCAACATCGAAAACGTGAACAACTGTACAAACATATCGCAATGTGGAAATGGACAGTTACGTATGAAATAAGGAAAAGATAAGAACAGAGTGTTCCAAAAACGAATCCCTTGTGCAGTGCATGTCAGGCTATACGAAAAACAGTTTCCCTGTTGCAGGTCACTATGACCTATTAGGGTCATAGACACTGCTACCACTGCAATGATTGTAGACTGAACTTTGCCTAGGTGAAAGCTGCCAAATTAGCACTTTACTATTTTTGCGAGAAACTCACCTGACAGACGTGTTTGTCAACTGCCCCCGTTCTCCAAGAGAATGGCTTTTGATAAGCTTTAGAAAAGCTTAGAAGAAAATTCCAATCGAACGGACGTCCACCGGAAAGTGATCAAATGTATCGGATTCCTTCTTTTCTTCCTCTGTCACGCAGTTTGTAAGGTTTGTATGTCGAATCGCTTCTTTAATTTCATCACGTGACTAACATCTCCGACTTTTGGGTGGAAGACAATAGAAGCTCGGAATAACTCTTCTTATTCCGAGGCAGATCTTAAACAATAAATTCCTTTAATTGAACGAAATACATTTTAACGTGTGTGTGTGTATATATCTATATAGTTAATAATTGAACCGTTTCCGACATTTGTAACAATAGAGGATTTCAAAACTTACTTGTTCGCAAGTGCATTGGGCCATTTTATACTGGCTCTCCGTAATTTGCGCTAGACAGTGAAAAGTAATGCCGTAAACTTGGTAGATTAGTCCTAATCTTCCAAGTTTGAAAGCCAACACTATGGAGAAAATAAATTGAAAAACATAGGCAAGTAATAGGATATAAACGAAATTGTTCGATTTGACTGAGCCTGTTCATGGACGATAGTGGAAATGAAAGACGCCGTTCACGTCTTTTCAACAGCACAATTCAATATTTACACATGGTACAACATTGAGCGAAGGATATCTATTCTGCGGTTTCCAAAAGGGCTTATTACACATGGGAATATTTTAAGAATGTCATAATGTTGGAGGAAAACTGATGTTAACTAAAGAAGACAGCTTTTAAAATCGGGTTGTTTCATCGCTCAAATTTAGCGGTTGAATAATCTGTTCAGATTCGTTTTGGTGCAACATACTAGTACATTGATCGCAATACTGCAAAGATTTACAAAAAAAATGTCCATCTGTTGGTATAGCAATGCTGCCGAGATTTAGTTTTGTCATTCTAAGAACTTACTAGTCTTTACCTCATGTTTTCTTATCTGATTTTTTTTTCTTTCTTATTTTTTTATTTAGTTTTGTTAGTTTAATTATTTTCCATCTGTTTTACAGTCTCGTTACCTTGATTAAGTTTCCTCAAATTAACTATTTTCCATCTGTTTTGCAGTCTTGTTACCTTGATTTTGTTCCGTCCGGAGAGACAGGCGTCTTTAATCTAGGATGCATAGACAATCAGGTAATCAACAACCTCTGCTGATAGCACTTCCAACGTGAAAATCCATAAAAGCAGATGTCTTTTTCGTACGTTATCCTCTCAAGATCAATAACTTCTGTTCAAGAAACACATTTCAGTTCTGGCTCAAACCCATAACATCTTTCAGTATTAATTTAATTACAAGATCATTCTTATTTCAGTACTAGTTTTGTGTTTATTGTGTAGTGATAGTGATAGCGAAACTGACAACTGCTTAATCGTTTCATTTTAAAAATAGGAAATCGCCACATTTAAAGAGAATTGTGATTTTATCTAGGACAGCCTCTCATAGTTGTGTTACTTTGATTAATGTATCTCTAGAATTAATTGAATAATGTATGAACTACATGGATGTACCGCAGTTATGTAGAAAAGAAATCTTAATATCTCGCAATATACTGTCTTATATTAAGTTAAACATATAGGATTATATTTTACGAACCAGTGCAAGCTGATAAGATATGCCCAAGTGATTACATTTTTCGAAAGTAATTCCCATGCATTTGATGTTTCAGAAATGTATGGCAATTGGTGACATTGCTCCTGGTATGGTTGGAAGAAATGTCAATAAACTACAATTAAAAACGTGCCACGAATGCTGCAGTACCGACAATTGTAATAAAGGCCTTTGTGAACATCTAAAACGTATGTAATTTCATATCGAAGTTTTATCAGAAAAAAAAATCAGGTTCACACATAGTTTATATATATACTTGTTAAGTGTTGAAACCATATATAACTGTATTCTAAGAATGTTTGTCCCGCCAGGAAAATTTGAAGTTCGTGTTAGGATTGTAGTTTTACATATCATTGTGAATAATACCAACTTTTAAATTCCTGTAACACGATAAAGCAATATGATTAACCACAGATATCTATTGATTTATTTAATGTAAGTTTGGAGTTTGAACATTAGATACAACAATGTAGCTGCATGGCACATTGTCTTTCCTTAGTCGTCTAACCCTTCACGTATTAAATGTGTTCAGTTTATTCAATTTTAATATTTATATGGTTCTTCTAATAGTGATGCCATATTACTAGAATTAAGGCTCCCAAAAAGAAAACTTCCATATTTAGATCTTCTTTTTACTATGCCCCCGAAGATAAGCATAAAATTCGCATTGTCCGTTCGTCATCCGTCCGTCCGTGCGTTCGTCCGTGGAAATTCTCTACCGGGCTGTAACTCTAGCATCCATGAAGGGATTTTGAAATTACCTGGCATAAATGTTCTCCATAATGAGGCGACGTGTCACGCGTAAGACCCTACCTCCTAGCTCCAAGTTTAAGGTCACACTTAGACTGTAAAGTTTAACAGAGTGTCAGTTTCGTTTCCGGTCCTCAACTCTTCCATCCCTTAAGGGATATTTAAATCACTTTGCCTAAATGTTCAACATCATGTGACGACGTGTCGTGCACAAGACCCAATCCCCTATCTCTAAGATCATTGTCTTACTTAGAGGTCAAAAGTTAACATGTTCTGTTTCGTGTCTTGTTCATAACTCTGCCACCAATAAAGGAATTTCAAAATAAATTGACATAAATGTTCACTACAATGAGATGACTGTCATTTGCAAAAGCAAGACCAATATCCCTAGCTCTAAGGTCATTGTCACACATAGAGGTTAAAGGTTAAAATGGTCTGTTTCTTAACCCATCCACAACTTTGCCATCGACAATTGAATTTTAAAATTACTCGGGGGCATTTGTGATAAAAGGTAACAGTTCTTGTTTCGATAAAAATATTTCAAAATCAAAATGATGTTTCACTTAATTTACACACTCTGAATCGGTAAAATCTAAATACTTCTTAATTATCATCATTGATTTATCTCTGTTTTAATCGGGTCTCATTGACCTATCTTTTGGTGTCATGAAACTTCAAATTTCATCCACATTTCTTTTCATCAGAGAATATAAAAAAAAAAAATAGCTGAACCATACTTGGTGTACAAGTATTTTGCGAGTGTTTAAAATCGATTAAACATTACGATTATGATAATAGAATCTTGATATTGCATGCTGTATTTGACTCGAGTGGATTTTGCCAGATCGGTTTTACGAAGCCCGCAAATCTAGCCACTGTTATAATGACCCTTTTGTCATATACCGCTACCATTTTGTTTATTGTTTTGTTATGAAATGAAATCTTAACTGTTTATCGATATCAAAATGGAACCCAGTGAAGTTTTTAGCGTTATTTATAGTACCGTGTCAAGTCATGCATATTTATGAATGTAGTCCGGCAGAATACTACGCGAAAGGTACAATAAGGAAATTACATGATATAATACGCACTTTTTCTGCCTGTTCATATCTTATTGTGAAATTCGAGCCGATTTTATTTACAGAATTTCTGCAAGTATTAATAATGAAATTAGATATTGTTCTTCAATTTATAATTTCTTAAACATACAAATATACAAATAATGTCATTTGTTTCAGCAACTGTATGTATTGACAGTGAGAAGGTCGACTGTGCATTTTTGAACACGGTTGCAAATATTTGTCGAGATATCCAGCATGCGAAAACCATATGTCCACGTTTCTGTAACCTTTGCGATCTTGGTAAGGTCCTTCTTGTCATTAATGAACCAGCCAGTAAGCACTGTCGTTTACACACGTGAAATAGCTTTGTTATCATAAGATTCCTCATGATACATTCATATAAAATCGGGAAGAAATTTTTACGAAATTCACTAGGCGCAAATAAACCCATGATCTGTCATAAAAATCACTGTACGACCTTGACATTTAGCAGACAAGCATGAGGACTAAGGATGTCTTGCAATTTGGACGAATTGAACTTGATCTTACCATACCGGTGGTGGGACTGAACTGTAGTAGCGTACAACAGCTTCTACAAATATAGGGAAATATTAACATTTACAAGTATAAGATAACAAAAGCCATGCCGTACATGTGCGTAAATCAATTAAAAAATGTTTTCAAATCAAGAAACTGTGGCAAGATAAACTAAAGAAGAAAAAAAACGGCGTGAAATTGTTGTCAGATAGGGAATGGCTCACATGAAATATAACAAACTCACCTTCGCATACGACTCCTCGTATATCGTGTCTCATTTAGCATACATCTTGCGAGAATCGCTTGTCCGCTTCGGTTGTATATTTTATTTGTATACTGTTAAATTAGAAATATTCACGAGGGACTTATTTTCATGGATTTCACGATTGAGTCAATTCATGACAATTAATCCCAACGAACAAGTAAAACTTCCATTCATTTTATGTTCAAGAGTTGAAATATCATGAATTCATATCCTCACGAAATTGCCGTTTTGACTGAAACTTACAGTGAAATTACATGCCCACGAAATTAAATAATTTTATGGTAGCTTGCGCTTCGCGTGACAACTACAGCCGTCTGACTACTGTATGACTGAAGATTTGCATATTATCTTGTTATTGCAACACTTGTTACAAAAGCCTTCAAGTGAGATAAATCACACATAGTAGAGTTATGTTAGACCAACAGAAAAGCAGATAAATGGTACATACCCAAAACAGCCTTTTGCAAGGTCTGACTAGCAAATAACTATACAAATATAAATCAATACAGGTACTGTGAATTGAACTGCAGTGTTTTGTTTTCATTGGATAGAAGTTTGCATTTCATTATCAACAGTTGATGGAGAATGGGCAGACTGGTCTGCTTGGTCAAGCTGTGATGTGACATGTGACAACGGAACCCAGTCTCGATACAGAACATGCACCGATCCGGCTCCAGCACATGGTGGTTCAAATTGTACCGGAATTGACAACGAAATTCGGATGTGTGAAAGACAATTATGTCCAGGTTTGCTAAATTTTGTAATTTTACGATAAAATTGGCGGTAAGGAGGAAAAGTTCAAATATGTCTGTAGGTGTTGTCTACTTTGACTTCAAATAGACATAGGTCATATGCGTTAAACTAAAAGATGTACTGCATACAGCCAGAGGTTTAATTGTATGTTCACCATATTTAAATCAAAAGGTCTATTCATTGTCAGCTCTGCTTCGGCTTTTTATTTTTACTTTTTAAGGAAGTTTTCTAGCTAGCATGTAGAAGGCGGTTGGTTCTACCTAGTAGGTGACAAGCTATATGAAATAATTCTAGAATGCCTATGTATACATAGATTAAACACGTCTGTGTATTAACAGAATTCGATGGTAAATTGCTGAAAATACTACATATATAAAGATGATAAAAAACATTGTCTGCCAGTTACAATTACAGCTTATATCTTAATCTTATATATTAAGCAAAGAGAATACTTTTGACTTTGGTTTTCAAGATGTAAATGACAAACAACTTAATATATGTTTAACTACTTCTTGGCGTCAACAGGTTTTATTAGTATATGTGGTTACCATCATGTAAGATTATTTTAAGTTCATGGACAATGGGCAGAGTGGTTAGAATGGGAAGCATGTTCCGTAAGCTGCGATATAGGTATCCAAAGACGTCATCGCACCTGTTCTAATCCTGCGCCAGAAAGGTTTGGAGATCACTGTTATGGAGATACTATGGATGACGGGTTATGTTTCCCAGGACCATGTGCAAGTATGTTTTTTTGAAGTAAAGTTCATAATGTGTAAGGCATGGCAAAATGGTATAAGCAAAATTTGAACAGGTACATACATGAAATAAAGTATGTTCTAAATGTCTAAAAATGTCCAGGAGTAAAAGCCGGTGCCATGTTTATCAGAGTGCGATGGACTGTGGTCCTGCTTTTTGCTGCGTTATGTTTTATGGCGTTATTCACTCAAATGTATAATGAATGTAAAATTTGTCTTAATTTCGCACGTACACTGAGCGCAAAAAGGACGTTCTTGCAAAAAAAATAATACCATTATTGATTAGGCCAATATGCCCTAAATGAATATTCGTTGTTTTTTTTATATAAACGCCTTATTACCTTGTTCTTTGTTCAAGTTCAATATTAAACTACTCAACCTAATGTCCTCATGGTCCAATTTCTGCGCATCTGAACCGCACACTTTGATAAATTAGAGGACAAACCACACGAGGGCCTTGATTATTTGTTAATGAAAAGTATTATTTATTAGTCTAATTCCCCTGATTAACGATAAAAATTGTTTTGACTCGTACAAGAAGCAACAAGCATATCAAGTTGTGAAGCCATGACCATGTGTTCGTAGAAACTTTTCGTACTATTCGCAGATTTAATCACTCTTGATAAAGTAACCTCTGAGATATTATACTTAAATTAATTATTTACTTTCAGGAACGGCAGATAGGTGGATTTAAATAATTGTATATAATTGTTCGGGAGACATAACATCTGATTTATTGTAAAGTAAGAAAAATCTTTTGCATCGATGTTCAATAAATGTCAATCAAAGTACATATTAATAGGGTATACCGTCTTTTATTACAGTGCTATTCTGTTGCGTTGTGTTTTGATTAAACCTTTCGACGGTGTCTATCGAAATTCCCGGAAAATAAAAAGGTGGTTTTCATGAGAAGCAAAACACTAATTTTTAGTGTTTCCCGCCTTTTCCAAATTAAACATAAAATACCGAATAATGATTTTTTTTTTTCAGATCAAATACTGAAAAAGTTAACAACACAAAATATCCATACTTGCAATGCTGATTGATATTTGAATGTGTTACATGCTTGACTATTGAAAAGAACCTTGTAACATAATTGAAATTCACTATCCGGCTTTTTTCCAATCAGCAAATTCATTCTGCATTTTCTATCTATCTCATTATTCGGTATTATATATTTTTATGTTTCACCCCTTTCCCATTGGCTAATTTTCCCCAGATTTGGAAAGAATGTGCGCAATGGAGAAAATGCTGAACATAATTCGGCGAAGAAAAAATAGGCATTTACGTTATTCAGGATTTTTTATCGACACCGTCGATTTGAATTTCATAACAATCTTTGAAAGTAAAATCAATTATCAAGCTTCAAATTTATTTTGAAATGCAATTTCTAAATTTTAGATGGCGGTTGGTCAAGCTGGGGTACCTGGAGCAACTGTACTGTTGCCTGTGGTGGTGGAACAATGACCCGGTCAAGAACATGTACGAATCCCCTTCCATCAGAACAAGGAAAAGACTGCGAAGGCGATCCCATCCAGGTCACAGCTTGTGGCAATGCAGTTTGCCGTAAGTAGGAAATGAAATAAGGTATTTTTGTGTTTCTTGGGTAAAGAATATATTGCCTTATTTTTGAGCTTCAGTTGGATTTAGTAACAGAATAAGTGTGATGTATGAATTCTGAACGATTCAAGTAAGATGATTTTATGACCAATGAAGGCTGAAAATTAACATTTTGATGTTGCATCTTGAAACACATGAATAATGGTCATTTTCGTTTAAATGTCGTAATGTTCAGCATACTTTATTTAAATTTAGATTACTATTATAGACTCACCTTTAACCATTGCTATATAAGAATAAAATCATTGCACAATTGTTTGCATGAAATACTCATTTAGAAACAAATGTGTCCTTATCATTACTATTTACCCGCTAGACCACACTCGCGAGGAAAGCAAAAACATTTTATCCTTACAATAACACGATGATGACATCATTATGCAATAAATTTAACAGACACCGTTCAGAAAAAAGCGATAAAAATTGCCTTTTTATCATATTTTCCAGTGCCTAACGTTGCCTTTAACGCTTACTGGGTGGACGACTTGAGTCCTGCTGCAGGCCAGACTATGGTTTTTACTCGCGTCTTAGTGAATGAGGGAGGGGCTTACAATAATTCTACCGGAGAGTTCAGGGCACCTGTGGATGGAACATACACCTTCAGTGCACAAATGTGTTTTGCTAACAATCTGAATTTGTACTTTGACATCAAGGTGGGGGAGATCACATACGCGTCATCATATGCATTTGATGCTAATGCTGTTTCTTGTTCCACGGCTCAGGCTGTTGCCACCGTAAAGAAGCACCAGAAAGTGATTGTGCAGTGGACACACACCACGTACACCGGGAACTATATAGTGCGTGGTGATGCATTAAGGAACTACTTTACGGGAATATTAGTCCATGCATAAATTACTTTGAAGGTTGTTAAATGTTCCAAGTTGTACTGTCCATTTCTTTCAAGTCCATATTATATTCACAGACATGAGTACAAATTCTTTAAAAGTAGTTAAGCTTATTTATCAAATTTTAGTAATACATGTACGTTATAGAAATACTTGAACGAAAAACTTTTGGTAAAGACAAATACGTTCAAATTCACTGCACAATCATAAATAGACATTTTATGCACCTTTATATTAAATCGTAATAAAATTCACTAAAACAGGACCCATTCATTTATCCAAGTTAGGACTTTGACTCTGTTATTATGTTCAGCGCTCTGAGGCAAAGAGCAATTTTTTTTAGTTGCTTTGCACATGCTTAACACTACTGGATCATGGTGTCCCTCCACCAAAGTAGACGGTTCTATGCATATTTTTGTGCTACCAAGCTGGCCAACAGGCAACAGCTAGAACGCATTTCACCAGATTACAAGAATCCTTCTTTAATCCAGATACCAGCTAGCGTGTAATAATTCTTTTAGAAGATTTCGGAAAGCCAGACTCAATTTTTTTGTCGTTCAGGTCAGATACAATTCAATCCTCAATTCAAGTAGAATATTAACTTTCATGAAGAAAAGTTATTCAGTTCAAACAAACAAGATAACACAGCTTTAAACTAGAAGATGCTTTTGTAAAAAAGCGCATGTCTCCCCCAATGCAAAGTCGTATAGGCAAGAAGTCAATAGAGGTCAGGAGCGAAAGTCAAAGAGACACTGATGGTTGGCTGCAATAGGGATCATCTACTTGAAATGTCCAGTCATCCCGCTAAGTTTCAACACTCTTGGCCTAGTGGTTCACTGTTCAGGCTCCTGTGACCTTGACCTTTGACCAAGTGACGCCAAAATAAATAGGGGTCATCTACTCTGCATGTCCAATCATCCTATAAAGTTTCAACATTCTAGGTCAAGTGGTTCTCAAGTTATTTTCCGGAAATGATTTTACATGACCAGGCCCCTGTGACCTTGACCTTTAAAAGACTGACCCAAAAATCAATAGGAGTCATCTACTCTGCATGTTCAATTATCCTATGAAGTTTCAACATTCTGGGTCAAGTGGTTTTCAAGTTATTGATCGGATATTGTTTTCCATACTCAGGCCCCTGTGACCTTGACCTTTAACAGAGTGACCCCAAAATCGATAGAGATCATCTACTCTGCATGTTCAATCATCCTATGAAGTTTCAACATTCTAGATCAAGAGATTCTCAAGTTATTGATCGGAAATGGTTATCCATGTTCAGGCCCCTGTGACCTTGACCATTAACGGAGTGACCCCAAACACAATAGGGGTCATTTACTCTACATGACCAATCATCCTATGAAGTTTCAACATTCTGGGTCGAGTGGTTCTCAGGTTACTGACAAGAAACGGTTTTCCATGTTCAGGCCCCTGTGATCTTGACCTGTAATAGAGTGACCCCAAAATTAATTGGGGTCATTTACTCTGCATGTCAAATTATCTATGAAGTTTCAACATTCTGGGTCGAGTGGTTCTCAAGTTATTTACCGGAAACGGTTTTCCATATTCAGGCCCCTGTGACCTTGACCTTTAACAAAGTGACTCCAAAATCAATAGAAGTCATCTACTCAGCATGACCAATCATCTTATTAAGTTTCAACATTCTGGGTCAAGTGGTTCTCAAGTTACTAACCGGAAATGGTTTTCAATGTTCAGGCCCCTGTGACCTTAACCTTTAACAGAGTAACCCCACAATCAATAGGAGTCATCTACTTTGCATGTACAATCATCCTATGAAGTTTCAACATTCTGGGTCAAGTGGTACTCAAGTTATTGATCGGAAATGGTTTTCCATGGTCAGGCCCCTGTGACCTTGACCTTTAACGGAGTGACCCAAAAAACAGTAGAGGTCATCTACTCTACATGGCCAATCATCCTTTGAAGTTTCAACATTCTGGGTCAAGTGGTTCTCTAGTTATTGATCGGAAATGGTTTTCAATATTCAGGCCCCTGTGACTTTGACCTTTGATGGAGTGACCCCAAAAACAATAGGGGTCGTCTTCTCCAGCAGCCCTACAACCCTATGAAGTTTGAAGGTTCTAGATCAAATGGTTCTCCAGTTATTGATCGGAAATAAGTGTGACGTACGTACGGACGGACAGGGCAAAAACAATATGTCTCCCCCAGAGGAGTGGAGACATAACAAGTTAATACTGTATGTAAACATAATGGCATGTCCTTTTGAATGGATAATATTGTCAGAAGACAAGACAGCATAGCAAATGGACAAAATAACACAGATTTAAACAAGTTGTATGTTAACATAATGACATGTCTGTTTGACAAGAAAATATGGTCAAAAGACAAGATAGTACAACACACTGACAAAATAACACGGCTATAGACAAGTTAATTCTGTAAATAACATAATGAAATTTTAGTTGATCACATCAGACAGTCCCGGCGTTCCATATATTTCAGATCAGTACGGGTAACACCGATCTCAACGACCCAAATGTTCAACAGAATATAGCAGTTGTTGTGAGACGACATCTTCTTATCTTGCGAAATAAAAGGGCATGCTTTACTTTCAATAAAAAGACCGGTCAAGTGTCTGTTCTTTCAAGAAATGTGGCCTCACGTATCCTTCTATTGCAGTATAAAATGATTTTTTTTTTCATAATGTAAAAATGGCCGGCAAAGCTTTTTTTACACCTTATGAATAAAACGTCAATGAAAAATTATTAGCTTGTCAACAGGTGGTAATAAAATATATCAAACGATTACAGTTAAGCTTATTCGTGCTTTTTCCACATGTATTTTCAGATTTTTATATACTATCGACGCTTCTTTGGATTTAGGTGCAGGGGTATAAATATTAGAAACCTACGGTAAGTTGTTTTGCCAAGGCAAAATGAGGTAGATGTATGCACGTGTTCTTTTTTCTTCACTAGACACGCATACATCAATAAAGAAAAAAAAAACCCTAGATTTTTAAACACCGCTTTTGTTTATAAAGTTACTTATTATATACCTGTTTGACTTCTGTCAAATATACACCTTGTATTTCATAATAAAATATGAACAAGTAGAAAAAAGTCCGTATTGTACTTAATGTTTCTTCTGTTTCCGGACTACTTGCATGTAGTATGCATGCTCTTACACAATTCTATAAATAGAGCACACAAAAACTTCACACATTTCTACTTTAACATTACAAACAATTACAAACAATAATGCAAATATTCTACAGCTATAGATGAATATGTTGTATGGTTGTATTTCCTGGCAGGCGTGGAAGTCTGATTGTAGATTACGAGGTTGAATATGAGGACACTGAGGATGCCGCTGCTGAAGTTACAAAGGCAAACATAGACTTAGTGGGAGGGAAAGAGAATATAACGCTAATGAATGAGACGGTTTCTGCCACATCAGTACAGGTTAATGACACAACAAGTAGGTGCAAAGTACATCCAACACAACATGAACACATAAAATGTGGATGGTCTTGTAGGAAACCATATAATTCTAACGATAAACTGTTGGTGACCATGATATTTTTGTAAGTCATACACACGAGTATAGTGAAACTCCTACGTAGTGATCTTAGGAAGATCACGGCAAGGAAGATCACTGCGTATGAGTTAGGATTATAGTTACTGTAATGAAACAAGATAGTAGGAGTATAGTTATAAAACAACATTGTAGGTATATGTAATATCTATAGCAAATGATCAAATCGTTTTGTATGTTTATAAAACATATGTTCATTATTCACTTTCTATTTATATGTTTAGCACATGCATTTAACTAATATTTTCGATATGATAGCAAACTTTTCTCATCTGCCGTATTGGCTGTTTTTCTCGTTGTGTCATACAGAAAATTAAAAGAAACTTTCTTATGCAAAAGTAGGAAAGAACATTAACTGCCGTCGCACAAACGGCTTAAGATCTGTGCGTTTTATCGTTGGGGCATAGCACTTTATTTTTCTTAAGCTAAATATGAATTGCTCATATTCAATAACAACCCATTTTTGAAATTACATTTCTATGGAGGGTATTACAGTTTTGTGAATTGTAGAAGAATATTTCAGTATGAAATAAGAAGCAAACAATGTTTTATTACTAAAAGCTAATATTAAATTGCGCGTAAACTGAGGCGTGTTGGTCAGTTTGTCGTTAAAGTTTTCCAAGGCCTTCGAGTGGTTTGCCGCCTGATTTATCACGGCGCAGATTTTAAATGCACAGGAACTGAAAAGGTTTAATACCTACACATGTGAACGAAGAACCATGGTAAATTGGACGATATACCACAAGAAGACCTTGATCGCAATCAATTCGAGCCATTAAAGAATTTTGTTCTATGTACTATTCTTTATTAAATTTTGTAGATACATGTAAATTTCTCATTGTGGTATCTTTTTAGTGCCTTCCTGGCCGATATTACGGTTAAACAGCAAAGTACTTTATTAGTACTTAGTCACCAGAGACCATCTTTGAGTCTTTTGGAAAACAAAGTCGGGTTCCAAAATTTAATGAAGAACCGCTAATTTTTACGTACATGTAGACAGTTTTAAGAAACTGCCCGTATTATTGAAACTATATTCAGTGTAGTTATGCTGAACCTCAGTTCAATGTTACCTGTCAAATGGCTTGGTACCATTGGTATGTGCATGTAACTAGCTACAATACGGTATCTTTCCTTATGACAAGGCCCAGGAAAACCGCATGTGCATATAGAAATATAGAACCACGAAATAAATTTCTCTGAAGAAAAATGACGACTTTACGAAGGGCTTGTCTGTTAAATTGTAACGTAAGTAAGTGTTTGGTAGTCTTGGGCCAACAAACAGGATCCTAAAATAAGGTCAAAAACAGCTATTATTCATTTATCCCCTTCTAGAGAAATATTGAGAGTTTAGGACGCTGTTCCTCGCCGTTTCCGTGGAGTTAATTTAAAGTAGTTTGGTACAAAGATTATTATTATTATTATTACCAGATTTTTATAGCGCTCTTTTCATCCATAAAATAAACGTTCAAAAGCGCTGTACAAACTACATATCACAGAATGATACGGACATACAAAACAACACAAAAAATATATCATATATATCAACAATAAAAGATATTTAGCCTGAATCAGATTTCACTCTACATTTAAATTGTACTGGATATTATAAAGAATGATAAACAACAGTAAATAGTTTCTATTGCAAAGTCATATACAGCTTGTTTTCCAGTGCAAAGTTAGTTTCAATAGACCTTAAAGAAAAAGTGTGTTTTTAATGATCTTTTGAAAGCATGGCAAGCTTTTAGCGTCTCTTAGGGTAGCCGGTAGAGCTTTCCGTAACTTCGGTGCAGCTGATGAAAATCTACGATCACCGTACCTCACAGTTTTGCTTTTTGGAACAACTAGTTGTTTTGAGTTGTTCTTGGATCTTAAATTTCTTGCTGGCTGATAGAGTTCTAGCAAGTCTTTAACAAAGATCTTTAACAGAGATATTTTGTGTGTGTGTTGGGGGGGGGGGGGGGGGGGGGGGGGGGGGTTGCGCCAAACATCACATGGTACGACGTCCATGAAGAAAGCAATTTGGTATAATCAGATGACAGACATGAAGTATAGGATTTGAATGAAGACCGCCTCATAATTAACACGTGGTATGTTATTTTTTATGTACCTGCTATTTTCTATTTCAAAATAATTGCCCGATTGTATTTCTAAAATATTAAGACAGTGAAATTCTATATATATCCGATGCACATATTTCAATGTCATCTTTTATATACACAATAAAGGAAGATGTATTACATTTCTCTTTAAAACATTAAAAGTACATGCACAAACCAAACAGGAAGTTTTTATGATACATTTAAAAACGATACATTTTATAAAACTGACGGATATACACTATGACCGGTATGTTTTATTTTTATTTAAAATATTTTACCTTAATTACTTTGTTTTATAATTCAAGCGTTTATTATCATGTATAAACATAATTATATAATAGACAGACAGACAGACAGACAGATTTTATTGCGAATCATATAGGCTAAAAGTCCATCATGCAAGACATACAGCAGTGGTGAACATCACGATAATTTTATATTTAGATTTAATGTTCAGACAATGGTTGGTCCATATTGGGTTTCACATACTTTTTGTTAGTATTTAGTTACATTTGTTATTTTAAATACTTCATTTTAAACTTAAAACATTGATCAACATTTATTTTCTGTTACTGATAATTATTATTCAAAACCAGGAAACAATAATTAAATTGACTTTATATGATCCCCATGAGTTTGGAGTTTAACATCGATAAGTTGCATAGATAATACAAATAAATTAATAATTTACATTATATTTTTCGATATTATTATGATTGTGTCTGTATTTTCTTTATATTCGATAAAAATAGAATATATGAGCCGTGCCATGAGAAAACCAACATAGTGGCTTTGCGACCAGCATGGATCCAGACCATCCTGCACATCCGCGCAGTCTGGTCAGGATCCGTGCTGTTCGCTAACGGTTTCTCTAATAACAATAGGCTTTGAAAGCGAACAGCATGGCTTCTGACCAGACTGCGCGGATCCATGCTGGTCGCAAAATCACTATGTTGGTTTTCTCATGGCGCGGCTTATATAAGGAAATTCTTCGAAAGCATATTAACCTTCGCCCTGCTGGCGGCACGTGGTTCTGCCTTTGCGGCCAGTGCAGTCCAAGATCATTATCTGCGCTGTTCTCTATTTAGTCAGTAAATTTTCTGTGAACACCCCTTTGAGTAATAAGTTGTACTGCCAAAAATGAATGATGGACCGTTCCATTTTAGAAATCTAGCAGTTTAAGGGTTACGTAGGCAACACTCAAGACACAGTAGTCTCGTTTTGATCGAGTCTGTGCATGATGCACCCACTTCCGAAACAGAGTTCAATCCAACTCTATCATACAAATACTTTGAATGGGGACAATGGTGAAAAAAAAAAGAACAAACAGAAAATATAATACTGATTCCAAGTTCATGATATATTTACGGTCGCAAAACTTGAAATAGCAGATAGTAAGATTTAGAATCTCCCTTTCTTGATGAAATATTGAAATATTGAGATACTTACGGTGCATAAAGTAATATAGTATACCAGATGTACATAAGAAACTGCACGTTTGATGTATGAAAACGATTTCACAAATAAAAACACAATGGCTAGTCATATGTACTTCCTGTAATGTTAGATGCCTACATGTGTCGGCAATTTATAGTATACGATTCACGTTAACGCTGTATGTATACATTGACGTAATTTTCTACGTGAAGTCTGCGACGTCAAATCTGTATGTTTTGTTTATGATCAGTGTTTGAATAGAGATAGAAACAGAACTTCGCAGTTGAAAAAACGTTGTTATATCTGTCATAGAAAACCCGCATAAATCTCCACACATTGCTCTGTTTTTCTTCATACTACCTTATACTGAGACAGTGAATGGGTATTTTATTTACTTTTGACGCTGATTTCTTTTCTTTTTCTTTTAACGCTTATATCAAATGCGGTGTAAATGTACATAATTTCTAAATGAAATTTAACAAAGTTCGAGAGAGCGAAAGAATGACAAGCAACTGCTTTGCTAGATGAAAATGCAACATGTGTGTTCACTGTCGTTGTTTTATGCTTTTTCTCGGACAAGCTGATTCTCCTTGATTTTTGTTTTCCGTTTGTGTGTGTGTAATGTGTTTTTCATAGAGGATATTACACGAGAGTCTTTTTAAAGGTTGATTTTATTAAACGAGTTGAATAATATTATAAAATGCGAGGCTCTGCCGAGCATTTTATTAATTTTATTTAACGAGTGTTAATAAATTCAATGTGGAAAGTCACAAATGTGATATTCGTTTTATCACATGTTAGCCTTTCTTGTCGAAACATCAAAAATTCTACTTTCTTTTATAATATAAACAAGTCAATTTGACCAACGTCAACTTTACTATATAAACGACGTGGACGTCAAAGCTTTATTACACTAGTGTATTATTTTTTGTTTGTTTGTTTTGTTTTCTCCTTTCCAATTCTATTCCCGTATTCTTCGTTTCTGTATTTGATGGTTTGTATTTACATATAAAAAAATCATGTCTTTATATAGCGTAATGTTCATTATTCACCTTCTGTTCAAGCACATGCATTTAACTAATATCTTCGATAGGATAGTAAATTTCTCTCATCTGCCAAATTGGCTGTTTCTCTCGTTGTGTCATAAAGAGTATGAAATAAACATTTTTATGCAAACAAAAAAGATTAACAGTTTTCTGCTTTCGCACAAACGTCTTGAGATCTGTGCGTTTTATCGTTGGGGCACAGCACTTTATTTCTCTTAAACTAGATATGAATCGCTCATATTCCGTTACATCCCATTTTTGAAATTACATTTCTGTGAAGTGTATGACAGTTTCGTGCATTGTAGAAGAATGTTTCAGTATGAAATAAGAAGGAAACAATGTTTTATTACGAAAGGCTAACAATAAATTGTGCGTAAATTGTTTGTCAGTTTATCGTTAAAGTTTTCCACTTAAATTTGCAACCAGTTAGCCCAAGGCCTGCCTGATTTATCACGGCACAGATTTTAGATGCGCAGGAACTGTAAAAGGTTTAATGCCTACGCATATGAACGAAGAACCAGGGTAAATTAAACGATATACCACAGGAAGACCTTGACTGCGATCAAATCGAGCCATTAAAAAATTTTGTTTTACGTACTGTGCTTTATATATAGATACATGTAATTTTATCATTATAGTATCTTTTTAGTGCCTTCCTTTCTTGGCCGATATTACTTTTAATAAGCAGCAAAATACTTTATTAGTACTTAGTCGCCAGAGACCTTGGCTTGGTGCCATTTGTATGTGCATGTTACTAGCTACAAAACGGTATCTTTCCTAATGACGAGGCACAGGATACCCGCATGTGCATATAGAAATATAGAAACACGAAATGAATTTCTCTGAAGAAAACTGAAAACTTTACGAAGGGCTTGTCTATTAAATCGTAACGTAAGTAAGTGTTTGGTAGTCTTGGGCCATTCAACAATCAGGATCCTAAAATAAAGTCAAACACAACTACTTTTCACTTATCCCCTTCTAGAGAATTACTGAGATTTTAGGACGCCGTTCCTCACCGTTTCCGTAGAGTTAAAGTAGTTTGGTACAAAGATCTTTAACAGAGATATTTTGTGTGTGTGTGGGGGGGGGGGGGGGGGGGGGGGCGGTTGTGCATGGTACGACGTCCATAGGAAAATAAGAAAATAATTTGGTATAATCAGATGACAAACATGAAGCATAGGATTTGAATGAAAGACCGCCTCATAATTAACACGTGGTATGTTATTTTTAAGTTCCTGTTATTTTTTATTTCAAAATAATTGCCCTATTGTATTTCTTAAATATTAAAACAGTGAAATTCTATATAATATCCGATGCACATATTTCAATGTTATCTTCCACATACACAATAAAGGAAGAGGTATTACATTTCACTATGAAAACATTAAAGATACATGCACAAACCAAACAGGATGTTTGTATAAAAACATTTATTTTACGAATAAAGTAAACCTGAAGGATAAACATTATGACCGGTATGATTTATTCTTAATCTTTCACGTTAATTACTTTGATTCTTGATTCAGGCGTATGTAATGGACACATGTAATAACATTTCTACCTCATGCTAGAATGTTAACTATTTAGATTTTCATGTTCAGACAATAGGCGGCCAATATTGGGTTAACTTCACGTCATGTTTTGCAATCTGTTAATTTCAAGTTTCGAAACTGGATTAACATTCATTTTATTTTACTTGATTTAAAACTTCAAAGATTGATCAACATTTATTTCCTGTAACTGATAATTATTATTCATAACCAGGAAACATTAATGAAAGTGGCTTTATATGAATTCCCGTGGCTTTGGAGTTTAATATAGATAATTTATATAGATAATACAAATGAATCAATAATTTGCATTATATTTTTCGGTTATTATTATGATTATTTCGGTACTATTCTTTTTATATCTGATACAAATAAAATCTTTAAGAAAATTGTTCGAAAGCGTATTAACTGTTAGCCTGCTGGCAGCAAGAGATTCTGACATAAAGTTTGTGACCAGTGCAGACCAAGATCAGCCTGCACATCCGTGGTCTGCAACTGTTCGCTATTCAGTCAGTAAATTTTCTGTGAAGTCCCCTTCAAATAATAAATGGTATTGCCCAAATTGAATGATGGATCAGTCCATTTTAGAAATTGAGCAGGATAAAGGTTAAGAAGGCAACAACCAAGTCACAGTATATAGTCTCGTTTTGACCGAGTCTGTGCATGATGCATGTAGTTTGCACAGTAACCCACACAATTTCGCAATCGAGTTAAATCCAACTCTATCATACAAATACTTTGAATGGGGACAATGGTGCAATGAAACTAATGAAAAGTAAAAAAAAAAATGAAAAAAACTTGAAAACGAAAGAAGGGTGTTTATTCTGCGGATCGCTTTCTGAAATGGGGCAATATGAGGGTACCTGACTTCAGTTGACTGGCATTTCACTGTATACTATTCAACACCCCTTTTCTTTTCGTTTTCTTGAAGCAAATGTATGGACATCTTGTGGCAAATAGGTCTACGACGGAGTGAAATCTAGAAACTGTATCAAAATTGTTCTGAAGTAGATGAATTTTATATGAAACAAAGAACAATTTCATCTATTGGTATATAACCATGAAACGGAATTTGACGAGTTGTCTCTCTTTGATTTTTGTTTTACTAGATGAATGGGTGTGCTGTTTGTGTGTGATGTGTTTTTCTATATAAAAAAAAAACCGCAATGGATGTTTTACTTCTGTTTGACATAATATTGTTTTTCCAGATGAAACGAGATATGTTTGTTTTGTGTATTTTTTTCCAGATGAAAACTCAACGGATGTGCTGACCATCCTTGTGTCGTGTTGTTTTGTTTTTCAGAAAGGAAAGGCAGCAGATTTGATTACTTTTTAATTATTTTGTTGTTGTTTCCAAATTAAAATACAACATTTTTTTTCGGCTATCCAAGTATGTTTACTTAGGAAAAGAGAATTGATATGCGGATTATCCTACTAGTGGTGTTCTTTTCCATACGAATGTGCAATGGATGTGCTGGCTATCCTAATACTGTGTTGCTGTTGTTGTTTTATCATATGAAAAGGCAACTGATGTGTCGCTAACCAGCTACAAATATTATGTTTTTTTTTCAAATCTAGAAAGACCACGGATGTGTTATTCATTAAGATATCGAATTTTTAGATGACAACTTGGGCCACGGATGTGTTGATTTTTTCCTGTATTTTATTTTCCGCGATGAAAGGCAACGAATGTGTCCTATAAAATTGTTACAAAAGAAAATGAGCCACGCCATGAGAAAACCAACATAGTGTGTTTGCGACCAGCATTGATTCAGACCAGCCTGCGCATCCGCTCAGTCTGGTTAGGCCCCATGTGGTTCTGGGACGATCTGTGTATGAAAAGAATTGGAACCACTGCCTTACCCTTGCATGATCGTAAGAGGCGACTAATAGGGTCTTTACACTTGGTTTTGCAGTAACTCTGTAATTCCAGCTGGTATGCAAAATTTGATTCCATACCTCATGTTTTTATTTCGATGTAAATGAGATATGGAACCAAAACTTGTAGTCCTGTTTGGCGCCATATAACCTATACTGTGCTGGTGCGCCGTAAAACCCATTATAAATAAATAAATAAATCTCCGCTAACGGTTTCTCTAATTGCAATAGGTTTTGAAAGCGAACAGCATGGATCCTGACCAGTCTGCACGGATGCGCAGGCTTTTCCGGATCCATGCTGGTCGCAAACGCACTATGTTGGTTTTCTCATAGCACGGCTCAAATGTAAAAATGTGTAATGCTTGTATGTGCTTGTACATAAAAAATGCAACGGATGCGTTTGTGTCTGTTTCCAGATAAATATGCAACGGATGTATTGATAACCCTGGTTGTTATCGCAGTTGTGATGTTCATAGTCTTTTTATTGACCGTATTGGCCCATATTTTCAGGTGAGTATTGAATGATCCTTGATAATTGTGAAACTGAGTTTGGATACCAGTCTCAAAATGCTATATTGCCATTCGTCAATTTCAAAAATGTACCTCAGAATCAACCAATCATACGCTTGAAATTTGGTCTCTAAACGCAGTTTTATAACCTTTAGATCTACATTTTGAGCCGAGTTCTATAATGCAATCCTAATCTAATGCCAGTGATCCATTTTAGGATTGTGTACTGCACGGGCTTTCAAACGCAGTTACATATTTTTAGAACGTGGTAAATATTTGTTTTTGGAGAAAATTACTTTAACCAGTTTTTAACTAATTCTTTCATGGAGGCCTATACCGCTTCAATTATTACCTCTTGCCTGATTCGCTTACAGTTTGTGGATAATTTTGGTAACAAAATTCAGTTACAAGTTGTGTAAAAACATTTCCCCCAGTGCTATGCATAAATCTACACAGGTATCTTTTAATAAGTTTAAAGACAGAAAAGTTGTAAAGCGTTTAACCAAAGGCTTTTGATTATTAATAACATAATGCAACTAACGAGTGATTCACAAAGCATAGGATGTGATACTGTCTAAATGCACGAACCAAGCAAAACTAAACGAAACAAATCTGATTTTAAATTATGACATGAAAGGCAGGAGGACGAGTATAATTAAGTAACATACAAAATAACAAAAGAAATCGACAAAAGATGTGAGAAACTCCAACAGAATATAGAAAAATAACGCCAAGAAATTGAGACAGAAATTTATTTTAGTTTGATTAACCCTGCGTGATAAACATTTACAGTTAGTCCATTCCATCCAGATAATTATGAACGTTCAAAATTGATTGAAAAAGCAGTGCTCGAGAAAATTAGTTAGAAATGAGTCCTATCAGAATATCACGAGTGTTTACCATATTTGACTGTCTTTAACTATTGTTAAACTTGTATATTAGTATACCTAAACTCATCTTAAGAGTTTCTTGTTGTTATGAGTACAGTAAGATCAACAAATATCAGACAAAGGACATGCATCAATATGAACAGAGATCTTAGTTTATATTAACCCTTAGCCTGCTGGCGGCAAGTAATTCTGCCTTTGCGACCAGTGCAGACCAAGATCAGCCTGCACATCCGTGCAGTCTGATCATGGTCTGCACTGTTCGCCATTCAGTCAGTATCTTTTTGGTAAGCACCCCTTTAAACAGTTAGTGGTACTGTCCAAATTGAAAGATGGACAAGTTCATTATAGAAATTTAGCAGGCTAAGGGTTAAACACGGATACATGTTTTTTTTTTCTTTTACAGATGTCAAAAAGAAAAGGCGGAACGTGACTTAAAATTCAATTACGAATTTGGTCCAGGATTACAAACAACAGACTTCACACGCCCGGAGCAAACTAACAGAACACAGTTTCCTGATATGTTTCCAAATACGTTCTCATATCTGGCTCCTGACGAATCAGATGATAGTCCTGTAAATGATCAAGGTATATCTTTTTTTTTTCGGCGAACGCCGTCTAAATTCGTTTTCGTTTCCTATGCCACGTGACTTCAGTTTGCAAATCAAACTACTTGATAACGCTTTATAGATAATTTATCAAAATGGAAGATTTATGTAACACTCTGCCTGATTGGACGAGAGTGTCAATTTCTTTCACTCTGTTGATTGTGATACGCTGAGTGAAATGTAGACAAAGCGTTTATCCTAAACGACGCTGTTCACAGTTTTAAAGCTAACTTTGGCTAAGTTTATTTAGCAAGAATATTGATATATCTCAAAATGATAAGTAAGTTTAATAAATATGATAAAAACCTGTTCAAATACCAACATATGTCGAATTAAAGAAAGAGCTGAATACGGTCTGCGTATCACATGAATAAGGGTGTGATAAGAGTCTTTTATGTAGAGAAGTGCTTTTTAAAAGATTTTCCTTGTTACAATTGTCGTCTGTATATGAAAAGGTTTCTTGCTTTTGTGACTTATTCAGATTGCATATTAAAATGAGTACTTGTTTGCTTTGATATATTTGTTATAAATTATTTAACTGATTTATTATATATGAATATTTTTCTTTAGTACGGTATGCAAATATTGAACTCAGTTGAAATCTGTTTTATTATATATATGCTATATAATGACTGAATCTCATTACACTGAAATGAAGGTACGCTGCATACAGTTTATCTATGTGATATGACTATGGTCAAACTTTCCTTATGAAACAGAAATATTGAAATAATTACAATTGTATGTTTTGCTTGACCTTCACTTTTTTATAGGTGTGACGTCATTGTCCAAAGATTCGTGAATAGCGAATATGCTTTTGTTAAAGCGGGATCAGTTGGCCTATTTTAGAAATAAATAAAAATAATAAATAAAAAAATCCTTTAATTGATTTTTTTCTCATGTATTCTAATCAAAATTGATTTGTAGCCAACTTTGTTCAGCTGGGACATTTGACCCCTTTTAGGGGCTGCTAGAGCTAAAACTAGAAATGCCTTTATACAGCGTCTCATGATCTCATGAACAGCTTGGTGGATCTTTGTCATACTTGGTCTGGATCATCATTATAAGGTCCTCTTCCAAATTTATTTATATAGGAACTTGGGCCCTATTAGGGACCACTATAGCTAAAAGTAGATATGCCTTTCTTCGTATTAACCACTAAAATGTAATGGATTTTTATCAAACTCGATGTGTAACAATATCGTAAGGTCTCCTGCTATTTTGTTACAAATGGGGATAGGGGCCAATTTAGCTAAAAATATAAACACGTTTAATGACCTCGCATCATGAATCTTCATCAAACTACTGCTGTAATTATTCGCCTAAGGATAAACGAAACAAAATTGCAACCCTACGAAACCTTTGCGAAAAATTAAAATAGAACCATTTAAATTGTTAAAGTGCGGTGTTTAGTGTAGCAATTTGAAAAATGTTAGATGAAAAATTCATAAACTTCTATCCTTATTTCAATTCGCCGACCATCATTTTTAAAGATATTTCTTGTATATAAGTGTGTCCGTGCGACGTTAAGCCGAACAATTAAGGACACCAACACCTTTTTCTGCCTGCTGAGTTTGGCGTTCGTTGACATACTCTTGCAGTACTTTCATATATGCATAATGTATTTGATAATTATAGCGAGGAGTTTTATAAACACTGTTTTATTTCATTCCCTTTGACAACAACAGAAAAATGCATCCATGCTATCAGTTTTGACCAATGAAACAACAGCCATTCAAGCTCCCTGGACAAATGGTACTATTTCTGAGCAATAAGTTTTATAATAACTTTACAATTATGTTCCTATACAGAATACTGAGAACTATTCATGGATGTTTTAAATATTCGACTCGCACTCGAAATAGTAAAGCTACTGTCTTTCTTTTCCGATTCACAGTAATTACTTACAGCAGTAAATGTTTGCTCATTGATGTTGTCAGTTTAATGATATATAGTCAAACTTCGTTTGTTTGAATTCGTATAATTCGAACACTGCCCTTCTCTCAAACCTATCGTCGGGTCCGTCAAATTTCATATGTAATGTTTTTTTCAATGCCTCGAACAACAGATAACTTGAACAATTTTTGCTGGTCGCGTCGAGTTCATGCTCACGAAATTTGACTGTATATATATACTGGGCAAATAATTTATATATCTTGTTCTGTATAATTCTCAATCTGATGTCTTTCTAATATTTTCAAATTTCAAGGTGACAATGAACATCTTTATGATACCATTGAGGTGCCACAGCGCATTTCCACCATTTCCGGCAAATCCGTAGACATTGGTGACTTAAGTGGTATTTCTGAATTTGTTGTTAACCCTACCGTTGTTCCAGCTGGCAAAAGAGAATCTTATGGAGCATATTTGAAACGAAATGCTGACAGCATGCGATCAAGTGCAGGAGTAGATCTTGGTGGAGATTATTATAAAGGTATCACGCAATATCAATTTGCTTCGGCTCTTTTGCACCTTAAGTTGTTATTTATATTATATTTGAAATACGTGAAGTACTTTACATCGTCAGACCAAATGAAAGAATTCGAAGGTTTCATTTACACGTTTATAGAAACAAAGATGCTACTGATTTTCTACACGTTTTAACATTCAAGTCCTATACCGTGACTCTTTGTGGCTTTCAATACTGGTAAAGGAGTTGTTCATGTATTTTTCACGAACTGGTCAGACATCTATTTATTCTTACTTTTTTACGCAATCGATTACATAATAAAGATGGCTATATAGCTAAAGGTTTACAAACACTAAAGAGGAAATAGTCGCGAAAAATGATAGTCCCATACATTGTTAATTGATTAAAATACTTTTTAGTTTTCTGTAGTGAATTTTCCCTGAAACATAATGCCACAGTTTTTTCTTTTTCTGAACTACCATGTTATTTTTATGCGTTGCATTTTAGTTGCATCTTCGTCAGCAAAAAATTGCAATGCTACATGTCATCGAAACATAGGTCATACACCACCATTACAATTTTTTGTTCTCGTGTTTTTGAGTTTGTTTAAAATATTTGCGATGTTTTCGTTTAACTAAAAACAATTTTTACTTGCATCAAATGTGGTCCCCACTTTTCTTTTGAGTTTTGTTCAGCATTCATAGTATTCTTCAAGAAAATTTAAGTTAAAAACATTTAAAAAATGTGTACTGGTGTGTGTTGTAGCCATTTCAAGTGTGTAAATTGTAAATTGAATAAAGAATAAAAGTTGTTGGATGTGTTTATGCCTACGTGTGACAAAGCAAAAACATGACAAATTGTCCCATTTATCTGTAAACGAAAGGGATAGATGAGACTAATGTTAAGAGGCTTTTTTAAATTTTAGATTAAAACAACTTGTCCTCTATGAATATTTTTAGCTATAAACCATAAATGGAATAACACACAAACATTTTACCAGGCTTATTTTATACTTAAATTATTTAATGGTTTGAAATGGTTTGAAATGTTATTATTTTTAGAAACTACTTGTAATTGCTCACGTGAATTTCCCATTCAAAGACCGATTAAAATTCGCTTCTTGTACAATTATGGAAACTATTTAAATTATCTGATGCTTAGTTAAGTATAACTATGTGTTTTTTTTTATTTCAGCATGGAGAATTGTAGGAAATGATCAGTCATTCCATCTGTGATCTGAAGTTCTGGATAATACAGAGCGGAATTAAGCCGACATATGATAAGCAGCATACAGACAGACTAACTGTTGACACATTTTGCAATAAAAAATGTTACACTATTATTTGCACCACATTCATTGCAATATATTGTCATTTGATCCTCATCTGGTAAATTATGTAAACTTATGTGTGTATGTGAAGCTGCAATCGTCATCTGTCAAAAACCATTTAACAATTAGTCTGCTAAATTTGTAAAATGGACCAGTCTATCATTCATTTTGGGCAATACCATTGATTATTTGATTGGGTGTTCACTGAAAATTAACTGACTGATTAGCGAGCAGTGCAGACTATGATCAGTCTGTCTGGATGTGCAGGCTAATCTTTGTCTGCACTGGTCGCAAAGGCAGAATCACTTGCTGCCAGCAGGCTAAAGGTTAAAACATCCAGTTTTATAGTAGCATTGCATATTTGTACTGTGTTTATATATACATTTATTGTGAGTATACGTTTCTCTCAACACAGAGTCATGTTTACACATACAAACGTGTTCATTTTATGTTTACATAGATACAGCTGCAGTCATTAATTGTTCATATTTTTCAAATACGAACTTTCGGCATAAAATATGACTATAAACATTACATATAGTATAGTTAAAATGGCAATAATTTCCGTAGAAAATTGAAACCACTGTAAATCAAGTTCTTCAAGGTGTAATAAGATGGCGAAAAGGCAGAGCCCCGCATTTTTCTACTCAACTCGGTTAATAAATTCATTATTCAAAGATACCAATGTTAATATCCTTTAAGTTACACAGTGCTTTATATACAATATTGCAAATAAAATACTCTATATGTATTAATTCGTCAGAAAGAAAATGTCAAGGTCATTGCTTAATGTGTAACAGATTTAGATACAAAATACTTTATCACATCTGATAGCTTCCTTCCATTATACAGGTTCTTCTGAAATTTGCTCGTTTGTTGACTTCAATGAACGAATTACAAATTACCAAATCAATAAAAAGTAAAGATCAAGTTGTTTTAACTTCAATGCATGCTATAATGTTTTACAAACACAAACTACAAAAATATACAAAAATGTCCTAAATGTTTCAATCTTGTTTTTAAATTTTAGCCTTATTTTTTCTTTTTTGTAGAATTTAGCTGGATACTAAAACAGATTTGAAAAGAATTAGAGAGGTTAAAAGAATTAACTGAAAATGATTTAATTTCATTCTTAGTAAAGGCATGCCCAAATTTATGATTTCTGCAAATTGATGTTTTAACGAAATGTATAGACAGATTTTGTTCAGAATAAATCCCTAGATGTCATATTGCGACCTTCCAGCTTTGCTGGTGGAGGAAGACCCCAGGTGCCCCTCAGTGCATTATTTCATCACGGGCGGGCACCTGGGTAGAACCACCGAGCTTAATGGCTTCCTCACATGAAGAATTGAACGCCCCCGAGTGAGGCTCGAACCCACATCGGTGATTTCATGTCAGCGACCATAACCACCCGGCCACGGAGGCCCCCTCCTAATTTAAAAACATTGCAGTCTGTTAAAACATATAAAGATAATGATAAAAATTTTCGTTAGAATTATGTCTAAAATTTAATTATATGGTTAACGAAGAAGACAACCCAAGTTTGCAACGCATTTTTTTAGATATCTGGAAATAAATGCTATATTTCTTAAGAAGGCTTTAAAACTTAATTACTGACACTCTATATGTTACGGAAACACATGCGAATTGGCTGTTTTTACTACTTTTTACGATGAAAATCGAAAAGCGTTTGTCACGTTTTACTCCAGGTAAACTGTCTCCATTATAAATATCTATATTTTGAAGTCATAATTCACTGCTTCTGCTATAGCGCTATTGGTTACGACGACGGGAAAATGTCTTTATTGCCACGGCGGTCCGGGGTTCGACTCCCTACGCGGTCATCTTCTTTTCTTGATTTGGATTTTTAAAAATATTTTAGGAACGAAAACTCATATATAAACTAATGTTCATAATATGACCAAACTTCAATTTGAAAGAAAGATTATTTTTAGCCAAATCTGGAAGTCAGTGCCTTTAAAATACTTCTTCAGACAAACATACAGCGTATAGAAACATATGTATGACGTTATGACGTCAGTTAACATGACATCATAACGCCAACGTATGAAAGTCCAGAAAAACAGCAACAGAACCTTAGTTGTAATGTATTATTACTTCCATTTATAAAATTACTGTTAATATATGGAAAAAAAATCTGTCACCTTCAAAATGTGACAAGCTACTTTTGACCTGATATAAATCTTAAGTACTAGTAACTGTTTTGACCTACTATTAAGTAGTCCATCTAAACACAAATGGAATTTTTCGAAAGAAACTTAGGCGGGGAAGGACACTACCAAATGTGCCTTTAAAACAGTTATCGTCATATAACAACTGCGTCTCATAACGTTACTGAATGTAACATACCGTTACAATCTTGCATCGTGTAACTTTTTCCTTTTATTTTAGTAGGAGTACAGCACACATACTTATCATGGGAAATTTAAAAACGCCTTTTTATAAATAACAAGTACACATCAATTTAATGAAAAATATTAAAAATCTTTATTTCATAATTTAACTGATTCAATTACACCTGTCAGAATCTCCACATTTCGTTTTCCTGAGGATGACTTCTTTTCTAATTTACTAATTGCCGAAAAAGATATGACCCCGTTGTGTCTATTCAGAAGCTCGGTGATCGTTTTCCACGAGTGAATTTCATCCCATCTTCGTAGTGAAAAGAAATGCGATTTATGAAATGTACATGAATTCTTTAATAGTGGTCTGAATTTCTTACTCATAAGGAAGTATATTATAGGATTTAGCACGGTGGATGTTCTTGACATTAATGCGGCGAACACAGCGAATCTAGAAGATTGGTTTCCGTCCATAGCATATACTGAATGGAACGAGGCTATCATATACGGCATCCAAGACAACACGAAACTCCAAAACATGACAAATGTAATCTGAAATATAAAAGAGACACATTACAGCTTATTCCTATATATACTGTGAATTTGTAAACACAAATTATACATATGGGTAATTCCATGAGAATACCAGTATTAGTGACATGATATTATTTTTGCATAATAAGTAGTTTAAAATACTGAAAAAAAATCATTGTTTTTCTTATGTTTATGCAGAAACTAGAAACAAGTAAATTGTAGTTCAGTAATCAAAGGGAAAAAAAGTTATTTGTGTTGTCATGGCAACGGAAATTCCAAAGCACCCATGCAACATGAAAATATAGAGATGATATGTGTAGATAAAAGAACTGTGATTAAACTAAAAATGACGTCATACTGCTTCATGACATTTTTAACGTCATGTCTCAAAATGCCTTTGATGACTTACTTAAAATCATTGCAATAGTGAAGATAATTACTTCTGATTTTTCAGATTTGAAAGGTAAAAGAATTGCAAATATTTTATTATCTCAATTTTGATTTTTTTGTCACTGATACAGGTTCTCATAGAACGACCCATATATTTGTAAAACAATGTTCCCATTCCCTAAATTTCTATTTACTGACAGTTGATAAAGAATATAGAAGGAATAGATACATATTAATGTTCCTTCGGACTAAATATGTTCTTTGGAATATGGAAAAGTATATGTCTTAATACATATGACCTTTAATGTATTGGCTTAGAGTCAGGATCCGGTTTTGTACTATGTACATGGCCGCCTTAAACTTTAAACATTCGAAAGATATGTAAATATTTATCTATATGCAAAAAAAATAGATATCGGCTATTGCTGAAAAGGTATAGCATAAAGCTGATCTAAGGTTATGTCTCGAGTCCCTTTTTATCATAGAACATGGAAGAAATCAACAGAAAGTTGAAACTTCGAATTAAATATTTAGGACATTACAAAAAATTGATGATTGTGAATATGATTGGAGCTAGAAAAATATCTATAAATTACACAGTTCTTATTACGAACCTTCATCAGAAACGAATCTTTTTTGGCCTTCTTCCTGTTTCTTGAAACATGTTTTCGTAGATTGCGAGTGCTTTTTCTGTATCGAAATATTATCTGCCAGTATGCAAACAGAATCACCGACAGAGGGATGCATATGCAGAATATGGACATGAGAACATTGAAAGACCTGTATCCGTCCCCATTCACCGTGCATGACGTACCATCCCACTCAAGCCTGTAGCTGCCAAACCACTTCAGCCGAAGAAAAGACCACGCAAACGCATAGAAATATGGAAATATTGTGGAAGCAATTATACATCTACGACTGGTGATTTCTGAAAAATTAAAAATACACAGTATAGAAACTTTGCTTTGTCTATCCTCAAGAATGAACCTTGACATTAACAGTGAATAAAACATTATTGATTGTTCATTTTAGAATTACCTTCACATTACAGTCCTTACGTTAAAATATTTAAATGTCATCACATTGTTTTTTTTTCTCTTATCCATAATATATGTCAACTGAAATCCGAAACCGAAAGCAGATTTGTTTGTTAATGTATAAAACAGATTAACGTTTTCGAATTACATTTTAATGGAAACTCACAGTTTCACAAAATCAAGTCTTAGCTGGACGCCTAATCTTAAACGGTTTATGTTCATGATGTTGGTTGTGCAAAATGTATAACAAGTTTGTAGACCTTTCTTGAATTATTGTGTTTACAATAACATCATTGTGGGATGACAGAAATTGCATATTTAAAATCGTTTAACAAATTAACCTAACTTCATGTGTACTTGACAAAAATCAGAAAAAGGTGTTAAATATTCTAATAAGTATCTGAAGTTTTTGCAAATTTTAAGTTAAAAATGTTGTTAATGTATCATTTCAATTGCATTTAAAACCCATTTAGGTCGCCGGACAAATGTCACTTAAGATGCCAGACAAACAAGTTTTAAGTTTGTTTACTTGTTGGGTTTAACGTCGAACCAACATAATTATAGGTCATGCTTTGATAGTGGTATGAAGGCTTCAAGTGCCCCTCCGTGCTTTATTTCATCGGGGTGGGCACCTTGGTAGAACCACCGACCTCCCGTAAGCAAGCTGGATGACTTCCTAACATGAAGAATTAAACGCGCCCCGAGTGAGACTCGAACCCACATAGTGAGGGGCAAGTGATTTGATGTCAGCGACCTTAACCACCCGGTCACAGAGGCTCCCTACAAGTTTAAATGGTGTGCATAATATCTATACTTACTTTGGGCACAGGATTAAGAACATATACTTTTATAGCGCATTTTACTGAAAAAACACATATGATGTGCGCCTACTTTGAAAGGAAATGGGTCCAAGCACGATACAAACTCTTATAATATATGCTGAAATAAAGTTAATGGACAGAAATTATTAACTGAACTGAGACCGACATATACTGAGATACTTTCGTAACACATGATTTCCGTACCAATACCTGTGGAAATACTTAAATAGTTCATGAGGGACACGGAATAAGTAGTAACGCTAAAAAAATAATTCATATAATGCAAGAAATCGGTTCTTACTTATATGAGCCTTGCAGATACTTATGTAACACATGATTCCCATAACTGTAACTGTGGTAATGCTAAATTAGTTCATGATAGGCACGAAATAAGTACTTACTGATATGAGGCTTGCAGATACTTATGTAACGCATAATTCCCATAACCGTCACTGTGGTTATGCTTCCTATGCCGAGGAAAAAACCAAAGAACCCATACATCTTACAACCTGAAATTTGTACGATATAAAACACGTATAATACAAATATAAAAAAAATATAAATAAAATAGTTACAGTTTGTGTATAAAGTGATAATGGAAAAGGTAAACACCGTTTTTGTATTCAATTCAATTCGTTTATTTACAGATTGACATGAGTCCCACAATGCGTGGGCAACATCAGCAATACATACATATATACATACTTACAAACTCCAAACCATACCTTTAAGTATAATTATTACTTTATCTTGTTGTTTGTGTAATTTATTACAGCATTGTTAACACGTATGGTTCGGGAAAGTTACATACTATTAAAGATATAATATGTGCAAGTTTCAAACTTAAAAAATGACAGTTTACTGCACATTGTCTACACGGGCACGAAATAAGCATGTATGTTACGGCTGTGTGTGTTAAGATAAAAATATATGAAAAAAATTACACATAGACGGCCAGTTTTTTAGATATGAAAGTAGATTTACATTCACAGTATTTGTTTGTATGCTCAGCCGATTTACAATGTAAATACATCTGACGAGGATTTTCAGCATATAGGTAAATATACATACTAAGATATTTTTGAGAATAAGATAAGAATATCTTTAACATTTGACAATGCACGGATAAACTCATATATAAGAAATTAAAGTTACTGTAATATAAAAGAAGCTTTATCAATAAAGTATCACACATTCCAAGCAAAAGATAAATCAATATTGGTTCTTGAATTATAATTCCTCTTACTCTTGATGAAATCGAGCATTTGAAGCATTATTAAAGTCTATAAATTAAGTCAGTAACATCATAAGGCAGCCTGATTATGTAACATGCAACAATTGGAACCGTTTTTGCTTTTTGCATCCAGTTGCACAATATAACTTATTTCTTATTTGAAATTTGAGCATTGGTATTAATCTAAAGGGTGGTTAAAATTAAGTGTTAGGTACGTAAATTAATAAATTACAACGAAGTTAGAGCTTTATGAAACGTATGCACGCATTTACTTAAAACAAGCTCCTTAATTGAGAAGAACTCGAGATTCATTATCTTTAACAGATGATAACACAAGTCTCAATCTGTTTGATGTACGATAAGATGGATTTCAAACGCTTGAAGAAGATATAAACATGACTTTCAGACCCACAACCCGCAATGAAACGGAGGATAACAATAACACTGAGCAATTTAACTGAAGATAAAGCTAGTTTCAAGCTTTAAAAACAGTTAAAAAGAAGAAAAAAAAAACGAATTTCAAGCTCTTTAACGGAGGATAACACAAATGTTAAGCTCTATAATAGAGAATATAACGAGTTTCAAGCTCTATAACAGACGAAATATCAGTGACTGTACTGGCAGGAACCTGATAAAACGAATTCGGAAACTATTACTGCAAATATTTGTTGTCTTGGCTCTATATAATCCAAAAATTTCAGAATATCCAATCCATAGTAGTTTTGTTTGTATATACCTTACTAGAAACAGTAAAAACAATGTTTTTCTGGTATTATTTGGAGTGAATTTCGCACATGCTCAAAATAATCTTATGAGAAAGAAAGATTATTTTTACCTGTATCACCAAACATCCAGCCATGATACAGTGATGATATGATCGCAAGAGGGAAAGAGCTCAGTGGAAGGATCACGTCTGAGCACGCCAAACTTAAAATGTAGTAGTCGGATAAGACGAGGGATCGCCAGTGTTTCAAACAAGTGTAGATCACAAGGGTATTCAGACCTAACGCTAAAATTCCTGAAAAAAAGAGTAAACTATTTAGTTAATTGAATGCAGACAGATTTAAAATTTCTGGTAGTATAAGATACATTCAGCTGTGTTAACGCGTGTAATGAAGAGACAGCTGCATCTTATAGTTTGATTTCATGGCAAAAGGCAAATGTAAAAAAAAAATATTTAGAGGTGGGCTTAAAGGCTTTATCAACACTCTATTTCAAACCAGTCATGCCAGACTGTTGGTGTCGCTTTAAGGCGTGGTATTTCCCCAGCCGTATATTAGCTTACCATTCTGCAACCTTTCACAGGTAAATTTTTGGAACTGAGTAAGTAATTTTAGGTCATAAGATACGATCGAGAAATAACCAATGTTGAAATGAATTTTGTAGTGGAAATATTAGGAACTCTGTATCATTAGCGAATGTAATGCTATATAAATTACATGAAATAGTAATGCTATATAAATTACATGAAATTGCTCTTAAGCCGAGTAAAACTGAACATATCACCGTAAATGAATATTTTAACGTGATGATTTGCATTAAAATGACTTCACAAACGACGTCCACATAAAAGAATATTGACGTTTAAGAAAGTAAAGATTTAAAACAAAATTCACATTTTTAACCCTTGTCATGCTGGATACGACAGATACTGCCTTTGCGACCAGTGTAGATCATGATCAGACTGCACTGTTCGCCATTCAGTCAGTATATGTTTGGTTAGCATCCCTTTTAGCAGTTAATGGTACTGCCCAAATTGGAAGATGGACAAGTTCATTATAGCAATTCAGCAGGGTAAGGGTTACGCATTTAACTTACCGATTAGAAGGAGATATACTCCTACAACGAGATCCTCCCAGGCAGAAAGGCGAGATTTATATGCACTATCAAATGGAGAATCATTCATCGTACAACGTTGCTTGTACTTTATGTATATTTCTGAATTAAAAAAGAAATGCAACATTGTACTAAGAAATCTTGAATTTTGCTTGAGGAGTAACTTGACATTGAATTGACACTAAGTTTTCATAAACAAAACATAAAAACCCAACGTCATTTATGCTGGGACTTCTTTTACTGTTTTACTTAATTCCGTTTGAAATATTTGTGTTATTTCGCAGTTGCCACGATTAAAAATAGAATTGACGTAAAAATGATCTTTACTGCTTATTCGGTAAACGATTATCATTAAAGAAATTCTTCTTAATTAAAATCATCACGGTATTTAAGTTCCGTGGTAAATGAAAATAAGATCATTTTAAGTCAAAAGTAGATTGAAATTTCAAGACGTGTGCAAGTACACCTACATCTCACAAACCCTTATAAGTAGTTTTAATGTCTGCTAAAATAAGTCCGAAAATTTATCTGAATCGTTCATAACTTCAGATTTAGGTTTAATCGTGATTGACTTAATTCGGCTACAATTACAGTAGCACTCCTCTAAATGCAGCCCCGTCTTAACCGGATACCTCTTTATAACGGACGTTTCAAACAGTCCTAAATATTCTCCAAAAGCTGTCCAAATTATAGAAGGTCTATGTCTCTGTTTGAAATGTTGTATTAGAGAATTACTTATTATTATTATTATTATTATACCAGATTTATATTACTTGATTTTGTTTTGTTTTGTTTGAATATGTCGAAAAAAACACCCATATCTTAATGAATGTTGGCAAATTTCAGGATGAAATGATTAAATGTAGATATTATTTCTTCTTAAAGTATTTGCCATTCTATCTGCAAAATGTCGAAAAATCAAGCAAATTCTTATTAAAAATATGTACATACAGCATGTTTTTTTTTTTTTTTTTTTTTTTTTTTTTTTTTTTTTTTGTTTTTTTTTTAATTCTGATGTATCATTTGTTAATAGTATCTTAGTATATAATACGTCCACAGATATAATAATTAAAATAAATAATTATTAAAAGTTAAAATATCATAATCCAATACGTACTGGTATTATACGTACAGACTCCAAACAATATATGTTCTGATGTTGAATTAGCCTAGCAGTCTGTTATATTGTCTTTCAGACTCAATAAACCAATAGCAGCCAGTCTCCTACTGCACATTTGAGTAACTTGATGACTTACCATTGGGAGTGACATCATACGGGACTTATAATGGTGAATTGTCATGAGCATTTCCAGTTCAAAGAAAAAAAAACCTTCACCTTTGGCCAGAAATGACTTAAAAACCAAAAGTCAATCCCAAGGTTCCTTTCATCAAGAGCTATTGTTTTATCCAATCTTGAATTTTCAGCAAGGACAAAAACAAAACAAAACAAAAAACAAACAAAAAAAACTGTGATTTCAATGCACTCATTGGCAATACTAACACTTTTGTTTTAAAACAGATCTTAATTCAGTGTCCATGGTAAACATTACGGCAGCAATTAATTTACATTTCTTTTCAGTTAACATCATTAAAATATCGCAAAACTACGGGATAAGACAAAGACGATTATTGCAAAAGAAAAGACATGACAATTAATATTCTCTTTTAACCTTTTTTCGACCAGTGAAGACCAAGACCAGACATCATGGTCTGCACTGTTCACTAATCAGTCTGTAAATTTTCAGTGAACACCCCTTGGAATAATAAATGGTATTGCCCAAATTAAATGATTGACCAGTCCATTTTAGAAATTTAGCAAGCTAAGGGTTAAAGTTTTTATGATACATGTATATTTTAATAACTCTCACAATTATTGCACTCTATAAAAGTTTGTGTATGCATTTTCCTTTGCACAGTGAAAAGCGTATAACGGCCCTGTAACGCATAGGAAATGGCGTCAGTCTGTTTAAACAATGAATTTCATAAAAAGATAATGATGTTGATGGAAAATATATTCATTTCTTAGCCTTATAAACGTTTCGTGCTAGAATGTAGGGATATCGCACTTTTCTTTTGAATTCGTGTTATTATATTTACAGTATCCCGAGGGATTTACAGGTCTTATGTTTGGTTGGAAAATACCCTTTCAATACGACAAAATCATTAGTTTATGCTAGAATAAGTCAGTGGTCATTTACGTGTAAAAATAACTCTTTTTTATGTAACTGATATTTATTCATTTAATAAATGTTTATATCTTCGGCAATACTACCAAAGAAGAGGCAATATGGCAAACCTAATATTGAAAGACAAAGGTCAAATCTGTGTAAGCAAAAATACCACTTTTCTGTAAAAAATGTTAAGTTGCGCTGAACTGTTTTTGAATTCTATATTTAAAATGTATCTTGCGTATACAAATAATTATAGGGTATTAGCTTTGTATTGGGAAATATGCATGTGTTCTGCAGAGGAAATATTGCGTCATTTTAGGAGCGCAATAGTCTAAGGAACAAGTGCATTTTCCCCGATGCTGAGATAATGTAAAATATCCTATTAATATTTTCTTTAAAACGAATGTTACAGTAGTTAATCTGACTCTCCAGAGCTGAAATCAAATCTAAATCCACGTAGTTGAAATACTTCACAAAAAATAGAACAAAAGTAAAAATAAAATATGTCTAAAATTCTAAATTTCAAAAAGAGAAAACTTTAAAGGTGGTTAATTAGATTTTTTGCAAAGTAACGGATCTGTACGATTTTTTTCCATCTGATTATTTACACTGTTCCTTTAGCATTAAATGCAAGATAGACTTTCGTTAATTGTGTCTTATTTATTTATTTTGTTGGGTTTAACATCGCACCGACACAATTACAGGAAAAAAGAAGATTTTCCGGCTTTGATGGTAGAGAAAGGCCCCAGGTACCCCTCCGTGCATTATTTCATCACGAACGGTCACCTGGGTAGAACCACCGACCTTCCTTTATCCAGCTGGATGGCTTCCTCACATGAGGAATTCAACACCCCGAATGAGACTCGAACCAACATCGGTGAGGGGGCAAGTGATTTGAAGCCAGATACCTTAACCACTCGGTCACGGAGGCCACTAGGTGTCCAAGGAATGATATGAGTATTAGAAGTCTATATTATTTTTGTCAACAGATTTGCATTTAACAATTAATAAGAAAATTTAATGCAAGTTTCCAAAATCATCATTACCTCCATCCGTCTATTTTGGTTGAGTAAACTCGAAATAAATTGATTCTGAAACTAAACCAAGCTTTAGAACTGGTGTTTTGGTTCCGGTGGTTGAAATATCCCGACATCTATCAAATGCGAATGTAAAGCTAGATACATTATATTGAAATGAAAAGAAACAGTCAGCTTTTTAAATAATTTCACACCAAAGAGGCGTAATTGCAAAATTCGATAAAAACTTCAATAACACTTATATTTGTAACAGTGATGTAAAACTGTGTAATGGGTATTTAAGTTCCTTAAATAAACCTATAACAGACTTTATGAAAAGCGAAAATGTCATGTATGTTACTTGATAATGTTACTAATAACTTTATAAGAGTGTAGTACAAGAACATTAAAAATCTTATAAACATTTCTAAGTTCTCTCTGTCAATAAATGACAGTTCGGTGGAAATGTCTTGAAAATTCTAGAATTGTATTACGAAAACGTAAATGATGAAAACAACTGACTAATTACCGACCCACGTAAGTTTCAAATGGAATAAGGTTACATTTTGAAAAGAAAAAAATTGAAGAGAATGCTAACGTAAACATGAATTATCCTGTTTTTACTATCCACTACATGTAACTGGAACAGAAATGATGTAAACATCATTATTTAAGAAATCTGATACGTTTTCATTTCTTTCTAAGACTTGTGTTATCAACACACGTGTTTACATCCCTGCAATTCAAGGTCAAGGTCCATGGACGTGTAAAAAAGCAGAGCAGATATTTTTCAGGAAGGCTTTAGGTAAGTTGTGCACCATAAACAGCTGTAAGCTACCAAATGGTGGATATGCCGCTGACCGCTCCAAGGCGGTGTCCCACTGTGTTCATTTTTTTGTTCTTTTTGTCCTAGGGTGTTTTCTATGTCTTTGTCTGTGTCAGTGTTTGCGTGTGTTTGTCTGTATATACTAGTCTGTTGCACATCCGCTCGCTGTGAGTTGCGCTTTAGGGAGGACTGCGTTTCTGAATGTGGCGGTACCTCTTGTATATACATCCTTGTTTTTTTTTTGTTTTTTCAAACCTAAGCTCAAGTAAGGGCGGAGAAAAGATAGGTTTTGTCATGTTCCCCTTTGTTTGTTTCCATTTATAGCTGATAAAAATATTTAGTAAAATGACATATTTCTGTTGAGCGTTTCGCTTTCCTATGGGTATGTGTCTGCCTAGATTTTTTTATATCATATCCGGTTAAGCTATCAATACTTAACTAAAGTGGCCCACTCGTGAGTTTACTTCTTATCTTCATATGAGCTGCGCCATGAGAAAAGCAACATAGTGGATTTGCGACCAGCATGGATCCAGACCAGCCTGCGTATCCGCGCAATCTGGTCAGGATCCATGCTGTTCGCTTTCAAAGCCGGTTGCAATTAGAGAAGCCGTTAGCGAACAGCATGGGTCCTGACCAGACTGCGCGGATGCGCAGGCTGGTCTGGATGAATGCTGGTCGCAAACCAACTATGTTGGCTTTCTCATGGCACGGCTCATATCTCGTGTTCGGACCTGAATCACAAGATCGACCCTGGAAGTAAGTAATTACTAAGGCTGTTTTGCCCTGCTCATGAGTCATCTCTGTTGCATCTGTATTTAGAACCGTGGTGTATCAAATAATAAACAACAAAATGCACTTGAACATTAAAAAAACAACACTTTCCTCCTGGAGGCAGCATTTACATTTTTTTCACGAATTTGTTTATATATTTCCTACTCAATGTCTGTTCACAGGAAGTTTTGAAAAGATGGGTTGGTAAACAATCAAAAGAAAAAGAAGATACATGGAACATTTTTGTTATTAGTATAGAAATATGTTTTTGCTGCTGCTTTTGAATTGAGCTAATAAGTGCCCTTTAGTTAGGTTTTGCAAGAGAACGTAAAAAAACAAAGAAAATGAATTGGTCAAACTGGAAAGCTTTTACTTGAAGGGACTGAAAAAACGTTCCACCACTAAACGTATCAAGTGATTATTAATTAAAGTGATAATTTTGCTTAATAAAAACTTAACTGAGTAAAAATGCACACGGTATTCACAGGTAAAAGCTGTTTCAAAATGTCAAAAAAGTAGTCACCAGAGCTGTATGAATCATACATTTTTGTCAATGAACAATTTTACGAATTGATCATTAAAAGTTTTAACTTATATTGTTTTCAGTGTAAACATTAAAGTCTTTCTAAAGTTACAAATGGTCCGGTTTGACAAAAAAGTTTTTTGGGGGTTGCTATTCTACTTGTCCAGGTCGGACTAAATTGAGCCGTGCCATGAGAAGACCAACATAGTGGCTTTGCGACCAGCATGGATCCAGACCAGCCTGCGCATCCGCGCAGTCTGGTCAGGATCCTTGCTGTTCGCTAACGGTTTCTCGAATTACTATAGGCTTTGAAAGCGAACAGCATGGAGCCTGACCAGACTGCGCGGATGCGCAGGCTGGTCTGGATCCATGCTGGTCGCACACCCACTATGTTGGTTTTCTCATGGCACGGCTCAATTATAGATGGTATCAGAAGACAGCGCCTATCAATGGCTACCATTAAATTTCACGCACTTGTATATATATAATAGTAAAAAGGGCACAGAAGTTCCATCCTTATATCGCTCTTTTCATATGTTTTCCGTAACATTAATGCACATACATAAATAATAATAATAATAATAATAATAATAATAAAATAATAATAATAATCATATCAATAATAATAATACATGTAATTACCCTATTTCTTGAAGGTAACACTTTACGACAAAAGATCTTATTTACAATGCTACCTTCAATAATAGCATCTGAAAGTAAAGTGTACAGAGAAAAACATATGCTGTTTTTATGTATATTATTCATAGGTTTTTACCAACAACAACGTAAGACGTACATGTCTAGTTTTTAGTTGTAATAAATACATTCTATTATATAAAAGTCTATAGGAAAGTCGATTGTTTTGCATCTAACAACGGGAAATTCAAAACTTGCTTTGACATATAGGCTTTATGAGCATGATGAGTATATATTGTTTTCTCATAACATCCATTATATTCTATTTAATGTAATTTACGAAAACGAAAATCGATCAAAGCCTGAAAGCATGAAAACAATTAAAATTTGAAACCTTTTTCGCTCCTGTTTACATATGTTGAGCTCTCTAGTTTCTCTTCATTGTTTTTATTCCTGTTTGGGATATTCGAACAGCATAAACATATACGTAAATTGTGTATCACACATAGGAGTTAATGACTACAATTATAGTTAATTACTTTCCTCGGTTTGTAGCCTGTCAACGACATTTTAAGTGTATCCGAGGGAATAACTCTGACTTTAGTAAGGAGACGTTGACTTGTTATTATAATTATATCCATTTGGTTTATGACCTATAATCGTGTCGATGCGACGTTAAACTCAACAAAACTCACGAATTTGGTAGAATCTCATGAGTGACTACAATGGCGTATACATGTTAATGCATGAAATAAGTCATGTTCACCGTAATATCAATTGTACCAACCAAACATGTAGGCATAGTATACGACGAATAGTTTTGAAAGAGTCTGCAAATGAGCCTTAATGCCATGAATTGAAGGCCTTATATCCCAAAAGACCGACATAACTCCTTTTCTGACAATGAGAACATTTCAATATTTGCATTGTTGTTCTGGCTAAAGAAAATGGCAAAGAATTATTTTAGTGGACTGAAAGTAAGAAAATTACACATGATACAGACCAGTATCGAATATCACAATAAAAGAATTGTTTTGTTTTTACTTTTCTTGAGTGCATTATAAACTGAAAATAAAGCATTTATGCAGTTTTGACATTTATTTATTTATTCATTTTGTTGGGTTTAACGTCGCACCGACACAGTTACAGGTCATATGGCGACTTTCCAGCTGTGATGGTGGAGGAAATCCCCAGTTGTTCCTAAGTGCATTATTTCATCACGAACGGGCACCTGGATAGAACCACCGGCCTTCCGTAAGCCAGCTAGATGGCTTCCTCACATAAAGAATTCAACGCCCCGAGTGAGGCTCGAATCCACATCGATGAGGGACAAGGGATTTGAAGTCAGCGACCTTAACCACTCGGCCACAGAGGCCCCCGTATGGCTCTAACTGATTGTGTAAAACGTATATAAAGATCCTTTTGGAGCAAAGTAATAAGAACATAAACAAAAACAAATGTGTTTGTGAGAGGTCATGTAATGTACATCACTTCTCACATCCCCTAGCCCCGGCTTATGCGGAACTCTGTTATACAGAGTTGAATCCATCTTCCCAAAGGAAAAGACTGTATACCAACACGACAAATGTCAGGTAAAATATTTTGTAATGACATATTTCTCTAAAGACTTTAGTTGGTTGAACGCCGTTTTTCAACAGTAGTGCAGTTATGTAACGGCGGACAGTTAACCTAACCAGTGTTCCTGGATTATGTACCAGTACAAACCTGTTCTCCGCAAGTAACTGTCAACTTGCCCACATGAATCAGAGGTGGAGGACGAATGATTTCAGTCACACTGTCTTTTATGAAATCGTCACGGAGAACATACGCCCCGCCCGGGCATCGAACTCATGACCCAGAGATCCGTAGATCTGTGCTGTCCCTACTATTGAGCTAAAGCCTTTAACTGAAAATACAAATCAATGTTATGTTAATACATTTCAATGCCTTTAAAGATAGAATAATAAAACTGTAACTATCAATTATAGAAAATTAACATTTAAACTAACTAGAAAACAGTCTCATTAGATTTAACCCGAATTTGTTCAAAACTCATTTTCTGCAAGAACTGCATAGTTAGATGTAAACAAAGAATCTTACGTTAATAACAAATGTGTTATTTCTGAATTTTCTGATATAAAACAGCTGCATGCCTTATATAAAGTCTGCAGACAATAGATAAGCGAAATCTTAGACACTTTCTGCTAGTCCATACGCAGTAGGTCGATCATTACGCACAGGGTGATTCCAGCAATTCTAGTTCATCAATTTACCAACGATTTACTGAAATATAACAGAATGGCCTTAAAATTGATATAAATGGTGGGTTGGAACTGGAAAACGTGTGGGAAAATGGCAAAAACGTGTAGGCCATAAACGTGTCGCCTACTCGGACTGTGACAGAACGAACACATGTCAGGAAGTAATTTTGCTGCAAAGTATGTTTTGTACCAGTTGATGGATTATTCTTGGGCAAGCAGAGTGGGTAAGATTGCTGACGTCAAATCACTTTTTAAACCGATGCGAGTTCGAAACCTCGCCTTGGGGTAAAGAAGTTACCCAGATGTCTCATGAACGGTCGGTGGTTCTACCCAGGTAGCCGTCCGTGTGTGCAATAATAACCGGAGATGCACCTCAGGTTTTCCACCACTGTCAAAAGCTGGAATGTCGCCATATGATCTATAATTAGTCAGTATGACATTAAACTAAACACTTTATCTTTCGTAAGCAATGAAGGTACTGAAGTCATTGAAGTCATTCAATTAAACAAGAAATATCTTTAAAAATGATGGTCGGCGAATTGTAATAAGGAAAGAAGTTTATGAATTTTTCATCTAACATTCATCTTTCATCTAACATTTTTCAAATTGCAAAACTGAACACCGCACTTTAACAATTTAAATGGTTCTCTTTTAATTTTTCGCAAAGGTTTCGTAGGTTTGCAATTTTGTTTCGTTTATTATTAGACGAATAATTACAGCAGTAGTTTGATGAAGATTCATGAAGCGGTTCATATTTTAGCTAAATTGGTCCCTATCCCCATTTGTAACAAAATAGCAGGAGACCTTACGATATTGTTACACATCGAGTTTGATAAAAATCCATTACATTTTAGTGGTTAACGCGAAGAAAGGCATATCTGCTTTTAGCTATAGTGGTCCCTAATAGGGCCCAAGTTCCTATATAAATAAATTTGGAAGAGGACCTTATAATGATGCTCCAGACCAAGTATGACAAAGATCCACCAAGCTGTTCATGAGACGCTGTATAAAGGCATTTCTAGTTTTACCTCTAGCAGCCCCTAAAAGGGATCAAATGTCCCAGCTGAACAAAGTTGATAAAGATGCTACAAATCAAGTTTGATTTGAATACATGAGAAAAAATCAATTAAAGGATTTTTTTATTTATTATTTTTATTTATTTCTAAAATAGACCAACTGATCCCGCTTTAACAAATAGCATATTCGCTATTCATGAATCTTTGGACAATGACGTCATATCTATAAAAAGTGAAGGTCAAGCAAAACATACAATTGTAATTATTTCAATATTTCTGTTTCATAAGCAAAGTTTGACAGTAGTCATATCAAATAGATAAACTGTAAGCAGCGTACCTACCTTTCAGTGTAATGAGATTCAGTCATTATATAGCATATATATAATAAAACAGATTTCAACTGAGTTCAATATTTGCATACCATACTAAAGAAAAATATTCATATATAATAAATCAGTTTAATAATTTATAACAAATATATCAAAGCAAACAAGTAATCATTTTAATATGCAATCTGAATAAGTCACAAAAGCAAGAAACCTTTTCATATACAGACGACAATTGTAACAAGGGAAATCTTTTAAAAAGCACTTCTCTACATAAAAGACTCTTATCACACCCTTATTCATGTGATACGCAGACCGTATTCAGCTCTTTCTTTAATTTGATATATGTTGGTATTTGAACAGGTTTTTATCATATTTATTAAACTTACTTATCATTTTGAGATATATCAATATTCTTGCTAAATATACTGAGCCAAAGTTAGCTTTAAAACTGTGAACAGCGTCGTTTAGGATAAACGCTTTGTCTACATTTCACTCAGCGTAGCACAATCAACAGAGTGAAAGAAATTGACACTCTCGTCCAATCAGGCAGAGTGTTGCATAAATCTTCCATTTTGATAAATTATCTATAATGCGTTATCAAGTAGTTTGATTTGCAAACTGAAGTCACCTGGCATAGGTAACGAAAACGAATTTAGACGGCGTCGCCGAAAAATATGACAAACAGTATTTGTACCATATGAAGTATGATATAAACCTTAGAGACTACAGCAAGAAATAAATTGTCGTGCAGTAGACATGTCTTTAAAAATATCCAAGATAGCCAATGACTATCTTTCTCTAAAATATTTAATATTTAGATATTTACTTCAAATGTAGTAAACCGTTGTCAAATATATTTAACTTTACTAAATATATAGATCAATTGTGTATGTAGAGCTTCATTCATAATTATATGTCATGTGGTAGCAGCTTATTGTTTTTTGTTTTTTTTAAACTTCCACGTCTTGTTTTTGTGATTGTGCATATTTATGCTCTGTTTACCTGTATATGTATACAGTGTTTTTTTTTTATTCTAACCAAATGATTTGTTCTGTTAAAACACAGATACTTGTTATTGTTATGCTTACATATTAAGAACTATGCAATTTTGAAATTATGAATTAGGTGGGTGGGGTACATGATATGATTTCTGAGGAATTTCGAAGTAACTGTAAAACAAACTTTTTTCCAGTGTGACAATACATTCAAACCATGAAGGGCTGAACTCTTACTTTAATTAAAAGACTAAAGTGGGAAAAGTTATCAGTATGTTCAGGTCACAATTTTCGGTGACAGCTTGCATAACTGCGAAAAACTTTAACATACATAATAAAGCTGAACTATCCGTGTAAATGAGCTGAGAGCTATTTTTCTAATTCCATTTATTACTTTTCTAAAAACACATTACAATTTACAAGGTGTTGGCAAAATTTGTCATTTTGTGCACATGCCTTTACACATTAAAGAAGTCCGAACAAGTTGGTGTCGAGGCCGGGCGCTACGTACTGCCATTAAGGATTCTACTGCTCAACAAATATTTAATTTATCATAAGTCCCGCAAGTGCAACAAAAAATATCATATTAAAATGTAATAATATTATTTAGTTACCGGTATGTCACAAATGAATCAGAATTATGATTTTGAAGCTTGCATTTCAAGTACCTGATATTCCATTATGGTAACAAAGCATTTCACAATAATAACTGACTACAGAAGTAAAAAATACCCGATCTAGGAATGCTAAAATAACCAAAACATTAGTAATTTTTAGAACAGTTTTTTTTAAGTAAATTAAACTAAACTTTATGATAAAATCGATAGATCATTCGAACTGTTAAATGAGAAAGCAACATACTAACGTATTATAGCATGGATGATTTGCACGTGAATACATACTATTTCACTTAAAATAATTTCACATTACATACTATAACATTAAAATAGGGTGTTTGTATGATTCGATCCAATAAGGCCGGTCTTGACTGCACTGAATGACATGGTTACGATTCTATCCATGGCGCTGCATGTGGTAGGAATTGAGGTAAATTGGCAAAGACAACAAGTACTCAAACCAAATTGGCTGCCTTTCAATAAGTGAACTAATAAACAAGACTTTAAATTTACTTTAACACAGATGACTTCTTACTAAAGTTTACACATCAGTGAGGGTTCCATCACGTCGGTAATGGCGGAATTGAAGCAGCACCAGACCATCACTTTTTTTGCACTATAAATTAAATTCAATTAAATTGTGAAATAAATGACACTCAATGATATTTACGGTAGAAATTACAAATGTTTGTCGAACCCCCATACTTTTAATTACAAAGTTTACACACTATGTGGGTCGGAAAGCATAAATTTACGTTCTTATGTTATGTGAATCGTCAGTTTGAAATGTAAACAAAGGAATAAAAGTTACTGTTTTCATGTTCGAGGAAAAGATCGACTGTGATTGTCAATAGTCCGACGGAATATATATGAATTGTATAAACATACGTTTCCTCTAAGATTACACAAAAAATTGTAGCGAGTTTATTTATTGATTTATGTAACTTTGAAATTTTATCGAGGAAATCGGGTTTGTGACATATACGTGTCTGTTGTTGGCTGGAAAAGATAGGTCCAAAATGTAAACAAAAGCATTTCATAAATTCCTCTGTATTTCGGCATATATGGTTAAAATATCAGAAAATTGCAGACAAATAAACCTAATCTTTGAAGTCCGATCTTCATCATTTGTTTGTTGGCTCATGTTACAATTAAATGTTAGTAGGTCGTGATGTCCATGAAGCCGTGAAAAGTGATAATTTTGATGACACGTTGGATTTATTTTATAATTGTAAGGGATCGTTAAGTGAGCAGAAAGATCGGACGGAGGGATGTTATAAAAAAGTGATGCTTTATTTAGATCAGAAAGTGAATCGTACTATACAATAAGGAAATCCAAGGTAAAACACTACTTTTATTTCGTTCACTGAAGAAAACATGGCGGACATATTTTTGTAAAAAGACGGTGCACGTGTGATTTGTGTAACACAGTTTTACGACGATTTCTTAGAAAACTAACGCTCAGCTCGTTTACACTGACATATTCTTGATTTATTAATATATATATTGTATAAATATGAGAGACTTACGGTACCAAATACTTGCACCGAAAATTTCTATGCATTTTCTTCTAGTACACTGTTGGGACATGCTTTTGGGTGTTTTTGATACTTTATAATTTACTTGGAGATACATTTTCTCATTATGATTAGTTTCTCTTTGATCCCCGTGCATTTCTAGTGTTGTTGCGACAATTTTAGTTTTACATAAGAATTTTACATACGTCAAAATAGCATAGGCTTTAAGCTATTTTTAGTATGTTTTATGTTTTTAAGTATGAAATATGGGTCTGGTATATCTTCAAACTGTCCTGTAAGTTTGGAATTTGGAGAAGTTAGCTGTAACTTAAAATGAATAGAACTGGTAGATAACTAGGTGAACAACCAGCCATTACATAACCGTGATACTGCTGAAAGCTTTAAAGAAACAGTGGACATAAACAAACACAAAAATAACCAATGCAAACGCCGATGCAGACGATCTTTGATGACAACAACTCGTAGGTAGAAAATAAGACATAGCTTTATATGTTATAACCTGAAAACGAAGCTAATTCCAAAACAAACAAAGCGTTGCCTAGCTGAGTTGTCTTCGTCTTTACCTTTTCATTGCATTCCTTCAATGATGCACACAAACATACATTGCAGGTTTCTTCTTTTGAATTTCACAACAATTAAAGATATAATACTGGATGTTTGTGTACATAAGACAAAAGTGTCCCTACCTCCACGGTACATGGTTTTATGACTCAAGGTTTAATACTTTTTTAAGATGTTTGCAACACAAACTTAAGAACTTTATGTGTATTTTTTTCACTTAATGAAGGGCCAAAACTCTGGTCTAGCCAAGTAAACTCCCGAAGAGAGCACCTGATGCAAAACTTCATAGTCAATAAAACAGTTCTCTTATGTTTTATGAGTCTTGACTCTAGGTCAAGTACATTTTGACATACATGCAGCACAATTTTTTTTTGACTAAGTCAAGGGTCATTACTATGGTCAAGCTAAGTGAAAAAAAACCCAAAAGACTCAGGTGCACAAACTCACATGCTGGATAATATTCCTACATTATTCCATGACTCTATGGGATTTTTAAAAGAAATATTCAACACAAGCACTTTATGTGTATTTTTCACTAAGTCAAGGACCATAATTCCAATCTGACCGAGTGGACTCCCAAACAGAATACCAGGTGCGCAACTTCACATGCTATATAAAAATCCCAAATGTTTTTTGACTCTAAGTCATATACATTTTGAGATACAAGTGACAAAACTTGTATCCCATTTATGCATATTTTGACAATCAAGGGCCACAACTCTAGTCTGACTGATAAAAGTCCAGAAAAAAAAATCATATGTGCACAACTTCACATGTGAATAAAATTCCTATGATCATGATGATGTTTCATGACCCTATGTAATGTACTTATTTAGATATGATCGTCACAACTGTTATGCCTTTTTATGCATAGGTTTTTACTAAGTCATGGGCCACAACTCTGGTCTAACTGAGTGATATCTCTAATAAAACCCCAGATGCACAACTTCACATGCTAAATGATATTACTGTAATGTTTCATAATACTGGGTCAAATACTTTTTGAGATACATGCGACACACAAAGTTAGGCCCGTTTTATGCCTATTTTAGACTAAGTCAAGGGCCATAACTCTGATCTGACTGTGTGAGATTCAAATTAAAACCCCTGGTGCGCTACTTCCCGTGCTGAATAACAAATACGTTTTGAGATATGAATGATACAAATTCGGACGGACGGACGGACGTTCCTACATATGGGTACTTATGTGGCTACTCTTTTGTTCTCTCTTTTGTTCCTTATTAGCCACGTAAAAGAGAAAAAAAGCCACATAAAAGCTTACAGAATGAATGACATCAAAGAAAAAGTACAGTAACCTACTGTTCCTATACAGACCTAAGTATGCAAATGTAAGTATAGAATGACGGACGAAAAGAAAGGACTGACGGACAGACGGGCAACTCTAAGTGCGCCACCAAAATAGGGGAGGGGGAAGGGAGGGAGCACAATAAAATAAAAAGATGCGTAAAAACGTATAGGCGTTCAGAAAAAGTGTGTCCAGAAAAATATAGGTGTGCCAGAAACAGGGACTGTAACAATACTTAAGATATTGATGCATAAAATAGCTATGCAATAACGCTATAGCTGCAGTTATAAATAAATAATCCGTTGATGAAAACTACTCCTGGCGACTACGTTCTCTAAATGTTTTTGTTTCTGGATTCTAAATGCCCAAAACTGCTAATATAAAAACACTTACACATAAGTTGTTACGCCGATGGTGTTTTTGAGACACGTGAGGATTGCAGATATAGTTGTTACAGTCTCAGGTAAAAGCTGCCATGATTATATTTCAGATTTTTCATGTAGAGTGTACTCTAGACACTTATAATGCAGATGTCTAAAACGGTCTGAAATTTCTGGGAAAGCTGTGACTATCGAGTTACATTTTAGAACTTTATAAGCTAAAAGTTTACATTACCTAACATGTGGAAACGCTTGGCAGTATCAGGTGAAAGACATTTAAATGAGAATTTGCTTTTAATCTAAAATATTTAGTTTATGTAAATAATTTGAGCAGTACTTACATTACTTATCTATTTATCCATAGCCCAAAGTAATTTAGGACGTGTTACGAAAATTTATACTGAATGTGGATCATACCAAATAGATTCCTTTCACAGGACAAACAGAAAATAAAATAGCGATGGCGGACTGAAAGAACATAATAAACAAGGGACATTATTTCACTGACAATAGAAATGGAAAATATATTTAACTATCGTACATTAACACATACAGCAGCACCATGACAACAAGCAACACACAATGACAACAGCAAAGACAAACAGCAAACAGACAACAAAGCACACAACAACAGCAACAGCACGACAACAACAGCAACGACAACAACAGCACGACAACGACAGCACACAACGACAACACAGCAACGACGACAACGCAAACAACACAGCACAGCAACGACAACACAGCAACGCAAACGACAACAACACAACAGCAACAGCAACGACAAAAAACAACACACGACAACAACAGCAACACAACGCAACACAACCAACGACAACAACAACAGCACGAACAACACAGACAACACCAACGACACACACACAGCAACGACAACACACAACGAAACAACACAAGCACGACAACAACAGCAACGCAACAACAAACAGCAACGAAACAACGACAACAACAGCAACGCAACACACAAAGCAACAGCACGACACAACGCAAAGACAACAACACAACACACGACAACAACAGCAACAGCAATGCAACACCACGACAACACACAGCAACGACAACAACAGCAACGACAAACAGCACGCAACAGCAACAGCAACGACAACAACAGCAACGACAACAACAGCAACAACAGCAACGACAACAACAGCAACAGCAACGACAACAACAGCAACGACAACAACAGCAACAGCAACGACAACAACAGCAACGACATCAACATGCACAGCAACGAACACATCACAGCACGACAACACAGCAACGCACACACACAGCACGCACAACAGCAACACACACATCCAAACAATAAAATTTCACACTGCTATAGTATATATATAAAATAATAATGTAAGTGATAATTTAGTAACAAGAAGCAAACGACACAGTCTATCAACTCCACATAATTAATGCTATGCGGTTGTACATGATAATATTAAAACATATAGTAATGATAAAAAACAAATAACAAAACGAAACAACAACACAGGAACGACAATTATATAGATAACAACTATAATTACAACAATAACTGTGATAATAATGCTTCTCGCATCATCATAACCAATTAGATCCCCGTTATTGTAAGTAAAAATGCGTTGCCATAGGGTAACATTTATAGACCCCAACATAATTTTCAAAACGTTGAGTTGTGTATGTTCGAAAAAACGTGGAAACCATTGGTTCTCTAAACACAACCAATAAATAACTGAATATCTATGCCTATAAAGTACACCCTTCTATTTCATTCCGAAAACGTCCTAACGCAACAATACCGGTATACTCTATTTAACATCATGCATTATAATAAAAAAAAAAGATGTATTAGGAAAGAGCATAGCAAATTTCTAATCATTACTGTAAAATGACGATTTGAATCTTCTTGTTAACAGTACGTACAATTGATTTAAGTGTTTATTTAAAGGCGTTTAAGTTTCTGGTAAATTAGTTTCACAGTAGGGCCGTCTTTGTTAACCTGCAGGTGATTCTGCCCTTGCGACATCAGCCTGCATATCCGTGCACTTTTCGCTATTCAGTCAGTAACTTTTCATTTAGCGCCCCTTCGAATTATAAATGGTACTATACCTATTTTCGTCGGCTACTGTCACTATTTTGGTCGATTTTTGTTTATTCCTGTGCTCCAGCCATACTTGTAAAGACACACACAGAGTCAACCTCATTTGTTTGAAGGCACCTAGCTACATTTGTAAGTACAATTATTTGCATTCACATTTATTATGAGATAACAGACTGCTAGATTCTTAATTATCCTTAATTGTGGTTTTTAATGATTATTGGCGTCTATGTGTTATGTCGCTGGCTGACTTGTATGGTCTATATTGTTGACAGACTTTTATGGTTTACGTTGCCAGCTGACTTTACATTAAAGACTGCCTGAAAAGCAATCAGACTAAAATCTTCTCCTATTAATGCTACGAAATGGATCTGAGGACAGGCTTTTGAGACTCGGGTTCATCAATCAGAGCCTTGCTTTCAACATTTTGGAAGTGAAAGTAGAAATTAAAAATAATCTATATTTGATCTGGGATATGCGATTATCACGTACGGGTTTATAATTCCAAAAAGTGACTTATTAAAACGCAAACATGAGAACTATTTTTTGCCTATTTTTTTAATTGAAAATTGAAAAGCTTTTGTATGAGTTAACCGTCGATAAGTACGAGTTCCTTTAGTGTATTTGTCACAGGGTGCAAATGCAATATAAGTCCTATACCGTTACATACTGGCCAAGAACGCAGGAAATTGATATTTATTGCCACGGCGGCCCGTGTTCAATACCCGACTCGGGCGTGATATTTTCTTAATTTCACACTTTTTTAAGTTCAGAAACAAAATCTCATGTTCTTATGTTCATAATATGACGAAACTTTTATTCTAAAGAAAAAAAATCTTAATAGGCAAAAATTTGAGTCCAGACCCCTTTTACCTAAACGCTTGTTGAAACAAGTCGTCTGACTGATTCAAATAAAAAAGATTGGTGGTTCAACAAAAATAGCAATATTGGAAATACGATTATACAGAAATATGAATTTGAATGAGCTGTTATTACATCTACCTTTAAGGAAGATCGAGAACTTTTGTCAGATTGAATGAAAAATTACAACATCTACAAATATATCACTATGAAGTGTTATCTGTGCTACGAGAAATTTAACTTGCAAGAACAATTCAATATGAGCATTTACTTTATATTTTCATTGATGATAAGTTAGAGTGTATGTTATAGGCTATGTTACTGGCTCGGAGTCTTTGTGAACATAGATTACATAGATGGACCACTTTACATGCAAAACGCTTACTATGTGTAATAAATGATATTAACAAATCTCCTTCATGTTTTCACATTGACACAATTACTCCCCACTCGCCTTTTTCAATAAAAAACGTACTAAATTCTAAAAAAATCTAATTATGTTGTTAAGATCTTTAAAATATTTTTCTATTTGAATGACACACAAGAATGCTTCAAAATGGAAATAAAAATGTTTGGATCACGGTGCATCTAAGAGATATATTTTTCTAAACAATCCTTTAAAACTGGTTAACTATGATATTTTGAGTTCGTTTTGTTTTGATTTAAACTTCCTAGGTAATATAAAATGCTATGTTGAAAACTTTTAATTATTATTGTAGCTTATTATTATATATATCGATCAGAAAAAAACATCTTCTACTTTGATATTTGAAATTACCGACTCCTACCCCATTATGCATTTTACATCAAATTAAGGCAAATGCCGGCCAAATATAAGGATGGTTGTTTTTCCACAACAAGTAGCATCTGTTTGGTTAAATGATACATAAATAGTTTTTTTTTTTTTGATGATGATTTGGCATTTATTTTCGGCATATTGCTTATCATATCGGGCCCAAAAGTACAATTAAATTCCCATAGAGTTACATATAAATCAATCCAAGGCGTTGAAACAATGTTAATGAGAAGCAAATACCTTGTCTTTTGAAATCAATCTGAGTGAATCACAAAAAATCCTATTAAGTGAACTGCTGACCTGCTTCTTTTCTCCTCACATCTCTCAGAAAAAAAATAGTGTATAGCATTTAATCAGAGAGAATCGGTCCAGCCTACTTTTGTTCAAATCCGAAGCATATATATAATACATGCGATTCTTCCTACCTGTCCCGACTCATGCGCAGTGCTTCGAGTGGCAAGGATATTCACTACGTAGGAGTTTGCTATATAAGAAACTATTTTATTTCGTCTAAAAATAGATTAATAGATTTTTTTAATTACTTCCATTTATTCTTATTTTCCCCTATTTTTTTGTGAAGCTTTTATAATGACCGATTCATATTATTATTTTCCTATATAAACAAATGATATCTTTTAAAAGTTTTATCTTTTAATATTTGTTCATGATTGATGTAAAATTGAGTCAAAATATTTGTTTAAGATTTCCTATTTTTATGTAAATATAGCTGTAGTATATATTGATACATTCCTTCAAAGTAGCAATATAAGTAATACGATACATATGTGGTTATGCATACAATCGTGCTGCATCTGCACGTTTTTTTAAGTCACATGTTTGTTTTAAGATATAATATTAAATAGACCTACATTATTATTTACAAGCCAAGTATTGACCTTCCCTGTAAATCGTTATATTTTAGCGGAACTTGTCATTGACGTAAGAAGAATTAAAAGAACGCCATGATGTAGTTTACTCCAAATTTGTCATTTTGATAAAGGCCGAAACGTTAATAAAACTACAGTCTTAGAAATAAATGGGCCAAATAGAATCAAAGCAGTACATAACCAGTGATTAGTTATGTAGAATATCAAATTGGGGCGTTTACATGATGTGACGTTTCTCGATGTTGGCCTACATATGTGTTCCCGAATAATGAAACTGTTAGAATTCATTTAAGCAAAATAGAATCAAAGCATCACAAGGGGGGCATTTGCGCCTTCTCTCGATGCAACCCTACATTCCATTCATGTACCCCGCCGGCGCTTTGCTTAGTGACTTGCAGCTATATAAGTTCAATATAGGGAACAGCATGATTTTGGGGTAGATAGGTCACTGACTACTACTGTTGTTTTAGCAGGGTCGGTCGTTTGTATAAAAAAAAATTAAGAAGGCAGTGGAGTTTAAAGGCAACAGCCCATAAATTAAAGAAGTGGGGTTGCAACACTTTTAATGTATTTGTGTCACGATTAAGTCGTTACATCAATACATTGTATTTCTAGGGTCGGCTAAACTAGAATTTAATTTCACAGAAATGTGTAGAATTATACAACCCGTGCTCTAAGAATTGTGAAAGTTAATGTATTATGTGATAAAGTGTTGAATTTTGAAAAATAATTAGATTATTCTATTCTGCTCGATACTTTCAACATAGCTACTTGGAAATACTTTTAAAATTTTAAAAGTCTTGTAGCTTATAGTTAATAAGAATAAGAGAAGGGACCCATGATCCTTATTTGTTAAAACATTATCCTATATATCTGGAAATTATGTTTTTGTTGTGTGGAAGTCGACACAATGGCTATTCTTAATAAGTAGCCTTATTTATTTAGTACATAACGATTTGTCAAGAAAACATTCACTCCAATATTATATGCACAATAGACTGGTGAACATAGGAAGTAGTATTGATTACGTCAAGAATATAATTATATATTATTTGTTGTTGATGTAGCCCGCTGCCAACTGTAGATTTGTTCGTTAGTTTTCGAAGCGCTATAACATACTGTAATCAAAAGACCGACATGCAGAGGTAAATCCTAGATGGTATACATGTATAGCTTTTGAATTCTGAACCTTTCTAGAACAGTCCTCACTTATATGCCAACCCAGTAACTGTTGATAATCCTCGTTTAATTTACCTATTCAGCCTCACAATTTAGCATTTTGTACAAAAAAAAACTTGAAACCTGGCAAACATTGATAGTTTTGGGAGTTGAGCAAATTTATAATCTTGGAGTTGAACTTTTGAGGTGTTGAATTCTTGGAGTTGAACTTTTCTGGGTGTTGTGGCTGCAGTAAGTGCATTCTGGTACTGGTCCGAGAGCTCATGGACTTTTATTGCAACAATTGAGGCCAAAAGAAGTTTATACATTTTTGGAAACAATATTTCATATCCTCCATGAAAACTCATTTCTTAAGTGTCAAAGCCATGCCTATCTATATTTTGTTCACTTATGTTTGTGATAGGGGAGGTAAAACTCACTTGTAAAAATTTAGGGGGTAGGGTAAAGTTTACGTCTACCAGTTTTTTCACTGTTTAATTACAGTAGCTATATGATTGTCAGTAAATGTATATATGTCAACCAATGTCAGCAAAAAGAAATTCATCAAAAAGGAATGATGGGCAAACTTGATATTTAAGGTCAAAGGTCAAATGTATGTACAAATCACAAAAATTGGCATATTTGAAATTTATTTTTATTCTTAAAAATTAGTTTGTTATCATAAGTCACTCAGCTTTATATATGTAATGTATATATATCAGTCAAAGTCAGAAATGTAAATCTTATTGCAAAACGTCAAGGTCAACCCTGATAATTGAAGGTCAAAGTTCATTTTCATGCAAACATATGAAAAATGTTACATTTACTTTTTCTAACGTTTTTAATATGTATTCACATTGTTAGTCACTGAAGTTAATTCCTTTTAATGTCTGTATGTCAGGCAAAGTCAGCAGTACAAAGGTAACCCTAAAACTGCCAAGGGTAACGCTTTTATCAAAGGTCAAAGGTCATTTTTTGTGAAAAATTGCATGAATAGTTTCCTGTTTGAAATATAACAGCTATTTTTGATCATTATTTGTAATTGCTCGTAATTTATTTTAATGTATATATGTCCGACAATGTCAGTAATAAAGATATCGTCTAAAATCAGACAAGTTCAAATGTGATATTAAGGGTCAAAGGTCATTTTCAAATAAAAGAATGAAAAAATAGCTCTTTAACTTTTCTACTTGTTAATGATATTTTGTTGATATTTATCAACAATATCAGTTCATTTTAATGTATGAAATGTAGGAGATGTCTGGTATGCATATATTATTTCAAAACATTCACGGTCAACCATAATTTTAAAGGTCAAAGGTAAAAAAAATGAGTAAAATGTTGCAAAAATATCACCAATTTGTAATATTTTTTGTTGTTTAAAAGTATTTGTTTTGTCATTTTAGTAATTGATCGTTGTTCATTTTACTTAATATATGTCAGACAATGTCATGGAAGAGAAAATAAGTCAAGGTCAAACCTGGTATTGGAGGTCAGGGGTCACTTTTGTATAAAAAATCACAACCTTTACCAAATACTCATTACTTTGATCAAAAATAACTTGTTGTTATAATTCACTGTTAGCAATTTACTTTAAGATATACATGTTAAGCAAGGTCAGCAATGTAGGTCTTATCATTATAAGTCAAAGGCAAACCTATTATCAAAGGTCAAAGGTCAAATTTGTGTAAGAATTCGCAAAATAACAAGAATTTTGCAATGATTTTTGGTTGCGGGTTTATCCCGCTACCGAAATTAAAAGTGTATTTCTGACAATCAAAGCATCTTTATCTTATTCCGAATCACATCCAAAAGATGTTCATGTGCTGCACAAAATAGTCCCATTCATGAACAGTGCGGATGAATTATCAATGAACAAGCAGTTCTTATTCAACCTGTATCCACTCACACTAACCATTTAGATAATATAAGATCTATCAATGATAAGGTATTCCAGCCCATGGTTACATCACACGCTGAGTCAGGCAGAGTTCATCTAAGGTATGAGGCACATTAAATTTGTATTTGTTTCTCGTTCAGTTATATTCATTGACTGGCATTTAAACAGAAACTAAATCTACCAAAAACCCGCAACCATCAGTCATTTCAAGGCTTTGATTCTTTATTGCGTAGGTTATTTCTGTCACTACTAGTAAAACTGATTAGTATTCATTTTAAAGTATATACCACTGACAATATCACTGTTGAAATAATAATGAAAAAAAAGGTCAAGGTCAAACCTGACATTAAAGGTCAAATGTCATTTTCATGTAAAAATTCAAAATACAGCATTTTTAATTTCTTCTTCGCTACAAATTATCAAGTCATTTTATTCATTGAAAATAGTTCTGTCTTATGTTTATTTGTAAATCAATGTCAGCAATGCAGATCTAATTTCAAAAACAGTGATTGGTAAAGCTTATATCAAAGGTAAAAGGTGAAATTCGCGTGAAAGATCGCAAAAAATAGCATTTTTGCAATACTTTTCATTGTTTAAAGGTATTTTGTCATTATCAATATCTTATGGTCATTCCTTGAGGTTTCATACATGTATATATATGGATCAATATCAACAATGGAGATATTATAAGACATGGATCTAGATCAGCCCTGATGGTAAAGTTTAAAATTCATTTTCGGGTAATAAATTCAAAATATAGCACTGTTATTTTGTTTCTCTGTTCAAACATATCTTGTTGTAACTTGATGTTAATTCATTTTAATGTTAGCCTTTACTTACTTACTTCCTTACTGCCTTCCATCTTCTTATGGCCGTTTTATAGTTTATGATTAGATGCGGGAATGAACTGCACCGTATTCTGCAGGTCGCTTATATCTCCCCATGGCTTGGTCTCAAATGGGATGTCTGTTGGCCAAACTTTCTGGCGTGCTTCTTCCAGATAGGAACAGCTCTGAAGAATGTGAAACGGTGTTTGTTCCTCTGATCCGCACTGACATTTAGCTTTCTCTGCAACTCCCAGCTTCTTCATATGTTTTCTCAGGCCACAATCTTCAGTGCGCAGACACAAGACAGTTAATTGGCTGTTTAGCTTGTGTAGACAGTCCTGATTTGGCAGGTAACCTCCATTTATGTTCTTCCAGTCTGACGCAAAGCTGTCCTTCCACAGAGTCTGAGCTTCTCTGTATAAAGTTGGAGGGTGGGACTGTATTTGCCTGGTTGCTGTCTTTGCAAGTTTGTGCGCAGCTTCATTTCCAGCTATGCCCACATGTTCAGGAATCTATCGAAATGCTATATTGTTGTTCTCAGGCAGGAGATTGATGTTTTTCAACAGCTGTCTGATTAAGTTGTCTGACGAGCCTGCTCAGAGAGCATGAAGAGCTGATTTGGGGTCTGTTAAGAATATATTGTCCCTTTTCTCCTCGCTCATACTGTTTGAGTGTCGCCGATGTGAGGGCTTGCATCTGGATCTGTAGTTGGAGCATCTCTTGCCGACTGTATGAGAGAGTATGAAGGAGTAGCTGTCTGAAATTTGATGTAGGCACCACCCCAAGCTTTCTGAACTGCCTTTTCCACTGATCCTTTGGTATATTCTTGGATCCGAGAGTGTGCTGGATAGCGATTATTGATCATTTCTAGCGTAAGCGATTGTTGGTAAGCCTGATGCTGCTTTCCCTTTTCCTCTACTCCTGGCACCTCCAATCTGATCTTGGGAGCACATTGTCTGGGAACCCATTTATTTGGCTCGAGCGGCTCTGCCTCTGTGTCCAGTGCTGCTGCTTTCCCTTTTTGCAGTTTTTCTGACGATGTGGTTAAGACTCTGTCTTTTCAGTCTGTTCTTGGTTCTGCTCTCGAATTTTGAGTGGAGTGGGTGGGATGGTAGTCTCTTTGCCTTCTCTGTATGGGCAAAAGCTTTGTACTCTCGTCTTGTCTGTAATGGTTCAGGGTTGGCTGTCTTTTCGATTTATTTTATTTGAGTTGTTTTCCTTGCCCCGGGATGATCCTCAGACCTGAAATTTAACCTTGCCCAGTTTATCTTTACTGGTTTTGGAAGCAGGTACCAATGATGTTGATGCGTACTCTGCTATGTACCGTACGTTGCCTGTGTAGACTTGCAGAGGATCTTTGCATTTACTTCCCAACTTGTTCCAGCCAGTTTTTTTTTTCATAATGGCGAGTTTTTTGAAGGCCCTCTCCTTTGACCTTTAATGTCAGATTTGACCTTGACTAATTTTTTATTATTATTTCAAGAATGATATCATCTGTTATATATACTTTAAAATGAATAAAAATTAGTTAATAGTTTTTAAATACCCTCAAAAAATAACGAAAAATCATTGCAAAAATACTAGTTTTTTGGCTAATTTTCACGCAGATTTGACCTGTGACCTTTGATAATAGGTTTGGCTTCACCTTATCTGGATAAGACCTACATTCATGACCTTGCTTGATATGTATACATTAAAATAAATTGCTAACAGAAAATTCTAACAAGGCTATTACTTTTTAACAAAGTAATGAGTAAGTATGCTACATTTTGATGTTTTACACAAAAATGACCCCTGACCTTTAATACCAGGTTCGACTTTGACTTATTTTCTCTTCCATGACATCGTCTGACATATATACAGTAAAATGAACAAAGATCAGTTACTAACATGACAAAACAAATACTTTTAAACAATAAAAATTATTACAAACAGGTGATATTATTGCACATTTTATTCACTTTTTTGACCTTTGACCTTTGAAATTATGGTTGTCCTTGAATGTTTTGAAATAATATATCAGATATCACCTACTTTTTATACATAAAAATGAACTGATATTGTTGATTAATATCGACAAAATATCATAAATAAGAAGAAAAGTTAAAGAGCTATTTTTCCATTCTTTTACTTGAAAATGACCTTTGACCCTTAATATCACATTTGAACTTGTCTAATTTTAGACCATATCTTTATTACTGACATTGTCGGACAAATATACATTAAAATAAATTACGAGCAATTACAAATAATGATCAAAAATAGCTGTTATATTTCAAACAGGAAACTATTCATGCAATTTTTCACAAAACATTGACCTTTGACCTTTGATAAAAGCTTTACCCTTGGCAGATTTAGGGTTACCTTTGCACTGCTGACTTTGCCTGACATACAGACATTAAAAGGAATTAACTTCAGTGACTAACAATGTGAATACATATTAAAAACGTTAGAAAAAGTAAATGTAACATTTTTCATAATTTTGCATGAAAATGAACTTTGACCTTCAATTATCAGGGTTGACCTTGACGTTTTGCAATAAGATTTACATTTCTGACTTTGACTGATATATACACATTACATATATAAAGCTGAGTCAATTATAATAACAAACTAATTTTTAAGAATAAAAATAAATTTCAAATATGACAAGTTTTGTGATTTGTACATAAGTTTGACCTTTGACCTTATATATCAAGTTTGCCCTTCATTCCTTTTTGATGAATTTCTTTTTGCTGACATTGGTTGACATATATACATTTACTGACAATCATATAGCTACTGTAATTAAACAGTGAAAAAACTGGTAGACGTAAACTTTACCCTACCCCCTAAATTTTTACAAGTGAGTTTTACCTCCCCTATCACAAACATAAGTGAACAAAATATAGATAGGCACGGCTTTGACACTTAAGAAATAGGTTTTCATGGAGGATATGAAATATTGTTTCCAAAAATGTATAAACTTCTTTTGGCCTCAATTGTTGCAATAAAAGCCCGTGAGCTCTCGGACCATACTGTACGATTTGCATTGTCTGTAGTCGTCTGATTCTACGATATTATTTTCATATCCTTCTAATTCACGCTTTATAATTCTTTTGATTTACTAATTTATCACCACAATTTAGCAATTCTTGGAAATATGCTTTAACTTACAATTATAGAATAAACTTGACACATAGCAAACATAAATAATATTGCAGTTGAACTGTTCGAGATCTGATTACTTAGAGAATAGCGTCTGATACCCTGGTGAGCAGTACGACCACAATGACCATTTTTGTTTTATCTTTCTTAAATGGTAAGTGCAGTTTGGAAACACCGGGAGCGCATTTATGTACACAATGATTTTGTAGTTATTGTTGAATAAACATTGTTTAGAAAACATCGTCTGCTACTGATTAAGTCATTACCTAAGCGAGTCCGTCACCAATGCCATTGTTTAGACTGCGTTTACCTACCCTCCATTGTTCTCATTGTTCAGGGCACATAGACCTTGACTTACCCTCTATTTTTCTCATTAAATCGTCTGCTCAGATTCTAGATGGAAATCGGGGATATATTTTACTACTTTATTACATGTTAAACCTAGCTCTTTGTGTAGAAAAATATCTGAGGAGGCGCACATGACTGCTTATGGGAATGAAGCCATGGTCACGTGACTAATACACGTGATGGAAATGCTAATACTGTATAGGTAGACGTCAGGAAATACACACTTTTACTTTCGTTTTTACCAAACAGCTTCGACTAATTTTTTGAAGCATATAACGTAGCTTTAAACATCAGCAGATATTCTTCTTTACAATCAAGCATTAATAAAGCTGATATTGGACATGGAAATAGCCTTTACTAGTCGGGGAAAATTGCACTATATATTAATATGGACTACATTCGAGAAGACCACGGTGGCATATCCGGCGAATAACTCCCTTTATGCCTTTAATACCAGCTCCTGTGAAAGTGAAGACTACATGTACACCTCTTACCAGAACAATATGTATTTCTTCAGATTATAATTTCTTAACAGCATATCGAAAGGTTTCAACCTTTTTGTGCTTTCAGCGCTTTGATATAATTTAGTTACTTTCAGAAGTTCAGGAAATCCATCATGAAATTAGGGACCCCTTTTCTTTCGGATACACTTCCTTTTGTTGGGTAACGAAGGGCAGGTAATAGTACCTTATTACCTATTTTAAAAAAAAATATTCAACACACATTTTTTCCAAAATGGCGGATACCTGAAAGGAAACGCTCATACGTCCTTAAAGGGAAAGGCAAGGCTGTTTGATGTTAGTTCCATCTGCTGGGATTTCTTTTATCATTTAAAGAAGTAAAAGCATTTTCAAAATCTACTTGAAAATGAGAGAGTTATGAGCATTCAAATATTTTATCAAAATGGTGGCCATTTTGTTTATGGCAACAAAACAAAGTGGCGAATTATTAAATTTCTAGACAAATATTCGAATTTTATTTACTTATTTCTCTACCTTTTCCAGCTATAATGGAAAAAAAACCTTGTTTTACATCTAACATTCATGAAACATATAACATTAATCTAATTTGCTAAATGAAGAATTCAACAGTGTGTAAATGACGTCATAAACATACAAAACGGCTGCCTCCATGATCAGCAATTTTCTTAAATTTCAAACTGCCATATCTTTTTCAATAGTGGTCCGATTTTAAAAATTCTTTCAGCGTTATGAAAGGCTTTCATACGCAATTAACTTCAGGCTTCCCATGCCCTTTAAGTGTAGCGGCCATAAAATGTCTCCCCGTGCTTGAATTTAGTGTTGGTATATTTTCTGATCCTTTGGGTTCATGGAGTCCATTTAATATCTATCTTACTAATAGAAATCCGCTTAAGCCATTGCTAAGGGACGTCAGGGATATTGAACTTTCCATTATCTCACTTGAACAGACTTAATAAAGCCGAGTCTGCTATTATACTGCTGGATTGCATTCTATGCTTCCAAAGGATTTTCTGATAGATTTTATTAAATCATTCATTTGTGATAGGGAAATAAAAATATGTAAAAAAGGTATTTTTATTCCTTAGATAAACTAACAGAATATTTGAAAATGGAAAATGTCTAAAAGTTTGGCTTAAAATTGATTGACCACCTTTAAAAAATGCAATATGAGAACACTGAGGTTTAAATATTTCTAAGTTTTCTCTTTCAATAATTGCCAGTTCTTGCTGGAAAATTCAAGAAATTTTTAGATTTGTAATACCGGTAGGAAAACATAAATGTCGAAAGCATTAAGTAATCACCGACACAGACAACTGTCAAATGGAAAAAGGTTACATTATGGAAAGAAGCAAATAGAAGCAAATGCTCACGTAAACATGAATTTTGAGTTCACTATCCATTAACTAGAACAGAAATGATGCCAATTTCATTATATAAGAAACCTTATACATTTTCATTCCTTTCTGACGTTTAACTAGAATGTTATGAACATTAAGATAATTTCTACTTGTTTTACGAAGTGCTTCATGAAACTGATTTGAATGCAGAGTATATGCCCAATCTTATATTAATTGGCACGGTATTATCAATGTCACGTAGTGCGTTGTTTATGTTAGATGTTTACATTCCGTGCATATCAAAGTTAAGATCCATGAACGTGTAAAAAAGCAGAGCAAATATTTTTCAGGAAGGCTTTAGGTAAGGTGTGCATCATAAACAGCTTTAAGCTCCCAAGAGGTGGTTTTGCCGCTGACCGTTCCAAGATGGTGCTTTACTGTGTTTCTTTATTTGTTCGTTTTGTCCTCGTATGTTTGTTTTGTCTGTGTGTGCGTTTGTTTGTCTATGGTTGTACGTCCGCTTGCTGTGAGTTGGGTTTTGGTTTTAAATGTTGCCTAACCTGTTGTATTCATCCTTGTTTTTATTTTTACGTGAGCTCAAGTAAATTGATATTGCTAGAATACGGAATATGACTGTCATTAGAAATGCAAATAGTATATAATTATGTACTTTTAAATCTATTAAGACATGTTTTCGTCGTTTAAAGAAGGAATTGATGTTATTGATATAAGCGGGAAATTTTGAAGAATTAAAAAGACAATACATGTATGAAGCAGTCAAAGTTTTGACTGTTTCATTATTCTATACAATTTTGTTGCATTGTATTTCCATTTATTTATAAATAATATGTCATAAAGGTGCATATACTTCTGATGGTATAATTTGTAGTGAAATGAAGGCTATACAATTTTGACATTTACTGTAAATGCTTAGCAGTATAATTACTTGCAAATGGAGAATTTACATTTTTTCATTTCTAAAACAGGCCTAAAGTAACAAAGAGCAACAGAATCCAATGCAACATATTACAAAATTCCCAGAACACTTATACTTGGTGTTAATTTTTCAACTTTGACATTGCTAGAACTCTTTTATACATATAATAACAGTATTAGTAAAACTTACACAGTAATAATTACAAGTTTATACATAACAAGGTGAACAGAGTTGTCACAAATAGCATAATCATATGGGAGTTTTTAGTGATAAATGTTTGAAAAGTAGCAATCTATATCTCCTTTTGGCTTTTTATCATCATACATACGAGAATGTCTTGCTTTTAAAAGTCAAAGAAAACTGATGCTTTTTAATTACTTAATTTTGACATTGCTAGAACCCTTTTGTACATATATGAGACAGTATTAGTAATGCTCACGCTTGTCTTATATTAAAGTACTACAAGTTTATGCATAACAAGTTCAACATTGTTGTCATAAATAGCATAATCATGTGGGAGCTTTTGCTGATAAAAGTCAGCATTCTATATCTATCTATATCTCATTTTGGCGTTTAAACAAGAAGAGAATGTCTAAATGAAAGAAGAGGCTTTTTAAAATAAGATCTCATTATGTTTACAAAATGCCTGTGCATACATCAATTCCATCTCTTGTCTATATGAATAACTTAAGCTTTTTAGTTAATACTAAGTTATTTTAAGCTCAATTGTGATGAAAGCTTTAAGCTTATCTTAACCGCACTTGAGTACATTTTCTGGAAAATCGAGTACTGTTGTCATTTGAGAAGGCTTTTAATTTTGTCTTTTGGCAGTTTCTGTGATATGCAGACTCATAACCACAGATCCCTCTTTAAAATTTCAGTTTGTTTAGTTCTGCCCATTGTTTTCTCGTTTAGGGCACATCCATTATTTCTTCTGGATACCATACGCCGCTATTCATGGAAATGCACTCTGTGCATCATTGAAGGTTCCATGTGCACCGCCATATGAATACATCTGCGGATGTCTCTAAATTACATTCTGGTACTTATAACCTGTGTAAATGTCCAGTTCTGCTCAACCCATGAGCTAGAGGGCGTGGACGGTAGCTTGTACTTCCACTACCGTCCATGAACAGGCTCAATCAAACCATGCCTGCAAAACTTTCGTTTATGTCGTGTTTGGAGACCTCTGGTTTTCCAAAATTTTATTTTCTGGTCGTGTTCCAATGAGTATCAAACCCTGGGTTGAGCGGTCGACATCTTAACCGCTAGACAACCGCTTCTCTTATCTATAGCTTCTTGACGAGTGGCTTATCCCAACAAAAATGTTCCAGCACCAGAAGGCTCTTGCATGATATGTGACCAGGATAAACATTAATAGTATCAAACCAGGAGACTTTGGTTCGATGATTTGACCAGGAAAAATGTCCTATGTTGTCAAAAATGCTTTCAGTTGCAAGTAATGCTAAAATCGTTTTGAGGTAACTATTTGTGCATGAAAAAAATGTAGTGAGGGTGCATATAAATCATGTAAACATCTCTAAATTATAACAAAAAAACAGGAAATAAAGACGTAATCATTAAATAAATATTTTAACTTTTCGTCACAACGAAAATTATGACAGTCATATTCGTCATTCCAGCAACTAAAGAAACGGGATAAACTATTTTCCCTTTATCTTCAATGTTAATTTAGTATTTAGTATGTGTTTTCATCACACTGACTTAAAATGGCATCATTGCTTCAAAAGGAAGGAGTTGTTTGTGCAATTAGTTAATTTAATTCAGATATACTAAATAACTGATGTATGTGTCGTAGGCCAAACTAGAATCTAGGCAGATCCGGAATCGGTCTAGACCAAACCAGAATTCTAGTTTGGCTAGACCGATTCCGTATCTGATTAGGCTGAACTGGAATATTCTTGTTTAAGAAGTAACATACTAATAGACGCTAGTTTTTACCTCACAGGAATACCAATATAACAAGGGGTTTTGGTGGTGATGTATAGTTTGTATTTTTTTTTTTTGTTTCTTTTGGACAAATTATATAATTTATTCTTTCCTAATGAATGAAAAAAATTAGATTAAAAGAAACAACAACAAATAAATATGATTATGACATTTTATGAATTAAATACTTTAACCAGTAATAGCTTTGTCTTTTACATTCACATTTTCAACTAGATTACCAACTGAACACCTTTGCCAGTAGTTCATTGTAATAAAAGAAATGAATTGATATTTTTAATTTCATTTAAACAAGATGATATGCTAAACTTTAACGCAAAAAAAAAATATAAACCAGAACAATTTTCATCTACTACAAAAACGTTCATAAGAATGATTCCATTTTGGCCTAGGCAAATCCGGAATCGGTCTAGCCAAACTATAATTCTAGTTTGACCTAGGCAGATTCGGAATCGGTCAAAACCAATATAGATTTCTAGTTTGGCCTAGACCAAACTAGACTTCTAGTTTGGTCTAGGCAGATTCCGGATCTGCCTAGATTCTAGTTTGGCCTGCGACATATGCATAATTCATTTATAAGCATAGTATTCTATCTCAACATGTATAAAATATTAAGCTGTTATAAAATTATCATCATTACATTGATTAATAAAGCAATTTGCATTTATTAATGCTAAGAAATGACCGTACACTTTACCTATCTCTCTAATCTTGAACTAACCCTTAGAATGCAACAGCCCCGTTGACGCATAGATAAAAGACAAGAATGGCAATCTCACCGTTGAAACTTTAAATTTGCCATAAGATAACACATTTGTTTTAGATAATATAGGTACATGTAAGCAGTAAATACAAGTGGTGCTTTCTATATAAGACCTTACGAAACGTAATTTCAAACGTAATTTTGAATACAGATTAAGAAACTGTTACCCAAAACCATCTTTAACAGTTGTTTAACATGCCTAAAGACTTACCAATAGGACATTTTGTCACGTCTGTTTAGGTGAACGTTACTTTGTTAAGATTCCATAATGTAATGAGAGTGCTGATGGGTCGGGGCAATTCAGCTGTTTTTTTTTTATAAAAGCGCAGAATAGATTAATTCAGAAATCGGTTTACGTCTGGTATTTCAAACTTGAAGATTTATGCACGCGTTATAGGCACATACAAACCAGGCTATAAATTGATTGTACTATGTAGCTCTTTGATATATGTCAAAATATAAAACGCACACACGAACACAAATTCAACCTAATTGTATGAATCCTATACATAATGGCTTTAACATATCTGTCTTTAGTAAATAGTATCAGTTCGGCTTTTCTCAGAAAATTATTTGTATATTAAAGACATTGATTCAGGTATGCAAGGTGTGTGGCCTATGGTGATGATACTGATTGTGTATTGGCAACAAGGTTCAATATACAAGACTAAACTAGCTTCTGTTTAGCTGATCCCAGAAAAGTCACAAATTATCTATATAGCTAAATTTAGCTATATATAGCTAAAAGCAGCTATAAAACATACCAATAATGCAAGATATATCAAAATTAAATACAAAATGGTCACAGTCACATCCCAATGGTTTAAAAGATGAAAGACAATATCAGAAAACCAAGATCTTCGCGGTCATACTTTCAATAAATGCAGCAATATACTGCGATTAATCAGGTTATTTTACGATAAACCACGTTTGGGAACTTATTATTTCTTAAACTGCTAATACCGATACATGTATCTGTAAAGTAAATGGATGCGATCATCAGAAAATAGAAATAGCGCCAGACCAACTTTGCTAAATAAATAAGCACTTCTGTGAAGAAATTTTAGAATCTGCTTGTAAATGAAATTCACCTCTTAAAAGATTTTTGCCGAACCTGCGACAGCGCAGCACAGCAAACTATGCACGGTAGTATGATTATACAACAATAATTAAAGCTTCATTACAATATGGCGGCTTTCAGCAATGTAATTACATCGTTTTGTCCTAAGTCTTGGCATATGTATTAGTACTTGTTTTATATTTCAAAATAATTAACTTTTTAACTTGGTCTATAAAAACAAGTAATATGCTGTGAAATGCAGTTTAGTACATTAAATTTATACATTTAGTACATTTTGTTCATATCTAAAGAGTGTTTATGGGACTCCTTGTTTAAGTTTTCATCAATTTCACCGAGTCTATCAGATTGCTTTACAAAATCGGTCACTTTTACGGATTCAATAACATTTTCATATATTAATCAATAACAAAAGCGCCTGTGAATATCATTCAGGATGTTATTTGGAGGAAATGGAATGGTTGTTAGACTCTTTTTTTTTACAGTCTGTTAAATGCCTCATACTTTATGCTCATACCCACCTCCCTTGTCAACAGAAATAACAATGTCTGTCTCAAAACTTCCAACATTATTACTGGTATACAACACCTGAAATAATAAAGAATCTAATTAAGTTTCACTTTTCATAGGAAATCAGTAACATTAATTGAAACTTATCAGTATGGAATTCTGTATAGGTATGTACATTTTACCTGAGGTACTGAGCTCCTTTTTTCATTAATAACGTGTTAGGTCAAATGGTTTAAATTTGTTTGACATCAAATGAAAATATATGTACAGGTAACAAAAGCGGTAACAACATTCATTTCGTATTTTGTTACTGCCACCGGAAACGAAGGATTAGAATAAAAAAGTTTAACTTATACTTTTACTATTTAAGGCTTGGAATTGTTGGATTGCTGAATTCATTCTACTGACATAGTTATTTATAACAGTGACTAATGTCTCCAACTTAAGTGAGAGCTGTTAACATGAAATATCTAACAAAAAGCTATGTTAATGACAATAAATTATAGCTTTTCCCCGGCAGTTATCAAAAACATTGTTAACATGGTACGTAGCAGTAAAACTACATTAATATAATTTGATTACCGCTTCGCCAAGGATCCGTTAGTCAATACCAGACCCCTAGCCTGCGTGTAATGAAAGTAATTTACAAGTCATGTTCTAGATTTTGACACAAAACACATGTGCACAACTTTTTTTCTGCTACATATATTTGATTAATTTTAAACTTAATATGACTTATTTATCTACAAGAAAGATACTAGAAGATTCCCGTAGCTACTTTAGAGAGATTACGCAGTCATTAAATAAAAATGAAAATGAAATTTTAATCCCATTCAAAAACTTTCTGGTAGATCTAGATCTTTCACTTTGAAAAACAGTGTATAATTTCCAGTCTGCACACTTTCCGCTTTTACAAATTATATACCATTTAAGATATACATGCAACAAAATATGCTAGGTTTAAAAAGTGAAAGCGGGCATTCAGTGCTGCAATTATAAGTAAACGAATTAAGGCTGAATCAAGTCATGAAAGTGTTTGCAGAGCGACATTAATCATGATAATTTACGAACCTTATCTACTAATAATAATTTCCGATTTATTTTATCGATTATTTCATTGTAAAAATAAAGCGTGCTTAAGGAAGACTGCAGTAAATATCTACGTTAATTCTAAATTTATGAATGCAGCGTCGAAGTTTAACCATCATAAAACCTTTATTTCAGACTTGTCTTTGTTGAATGTCACATCAAGTCTTTTATTTCTGTTTTTTTTTTTTTACTTTTGAAAGTGTTGGAAACCTGAAAATTGAGACTACCACAAAATTAGTATTTTTTGGCAGATTTTTGGGAAATTTATACCTCACAATTTGGAAAATAAGCAAAGTTTACATGGGATGGGGCCTAAATTTGTCCCCAAAATCAGCCTTAAAAATCCCTATTCATAAACGGCCAACAAATTTCTTTTCTTTTATTTTTTTTTAAATTTGAAAATGTGTATGAGAGCTTTTCATCCGGAAATTGGGTCTTTCAAATGGGGAAATTTATGCGCGATAATTGTCCATTTTGGGAAAAAAGCTTTGCATTGAAAAATGGGTACTAGTTTATAAATTAAATTCACAATTTAATATATTTTAAAACATTCATTTTTCAAAGGGGAATGTTGCCAGCCACTATATGTCAAATTGAGCGTAATTATATTCCTTGCTTTAGGTTTGTGAATTTTACACTGTAGCCACTAAATTGTACCATAATGATTTAGTTTTATAACCCATTTCTCCAGTGTTATTATTACTCGAGTACCCACAATTTTACAATTTTTTACTCCACAGATGAAAAATGACCAATGATCTATTTTTTGGGTCGGGGCTTTGCTCCGACTCAATGGAATAATAGACGGTAAATGAAAACCACTACACTTTTTAGTGCAAAACGGCAAAAAACAAAAATTAGTGCAGCTATAACAAAGCGCATGAATATCATCATGACTATTTACAGCTATTTTTATATTAACGGCTATTTTTAGAATGCAGTCGCTAGTGACGTCATCGATATATGTCATGTATACCGCTTGATTAAATTGATATACACAACAAACGCAGTTGCTTCTGAGAAACTATTCCAAATAAAAACTTGACGGAAACCGTATTCCAAGGGCGAAGTTTCGCTCAAATGATATAAATGAATTTTTTGTGGACTTAAAATTTTTTTTTAAGTTCTTTCCTTTGTTGTTCCTGTCCTTTGGGCTTCAACAGTCAATATCTTTAAATTTTGCTGCCATCCTCAGATGTAACCCTTCGGGCGTATATTGCCCCGCTTAGCGGAGCTCTTGTTTATATTTGGCATGAATGTTAACCTCGGTGAGATGGAGTGGCATGCCCAAATTCCAATCTCAAGGTTGGAGGTCAAATGTCATGTCAGCTCTTGTACGGCCTATAACTATGCAATGCGGAATCTTGTTTATATTTGGCATGAATGTCAAACTCAATAAGACGGAGTGTCCTGTACAAAGCCCAGGTTCCTATTTCAAAGGTCAATGCCACAGTTAGAGATCAAAGGGAGGGCTCGACATGTTGCCCGTGGGCATCTAGTTCGTGAAATGTGGTTGGCAATGTACAGGTTATGTACAGTCATCCTATTTTGTGGCAAAAATAGTCAAGAAATTTGAGAAAAAGATAATCCTGTAAATAGCGGAAAAATGATTTCACATGAAAACTGATTTGCAGTTTGTGCAAATAATCCAGATTAGAAGTCGGCAATACCTAGCTGATAAGATGACTCGTCTCATGAAAAAGTGATTTAAAATACAATTATAATAAAAACAGCCCAGTATGAAATTAAATATAACTCTGTCACATAAATTGTGTATCAAAGTATAATTTGAAATATAAATTATTCTTTGAGATCACTTGTTTATGTGTTTGCGGTATAGCAAGGGATGAAACTACTGCACGTAAACGGAACCGTGGTAACAAAAATAGAGTTATCCCCCTCTTTAATCTAATTCAAGAAATGACTAATTTAAGTGATTGGTGAACATTGAAGTGATCACTTATCTAAGTGATGTTGATCTATAAGTGAAAGGGAAACAAATCTTACAGCTAAACGAACGGGCAAAAAAAATCACTGTGTTTAGTGCTTTTTCTGATCACTGGTTTAAGTAACTCCCCTGACTGTTATTTCGAGCTGCCTAACGAAATTTCATGTTTGTGATTTTCGAATCCTTCGTCGTTGACTTGTTTGTGATTATATTTTACAGTTTGCCGACTAGACTATTCTATTTTTCTGATGAAAACATCATGAATTGTCTACATTTTAAACAACAATACGAAGTTTAAAAGTACATGAATACGTACATTGTTTCCGAAAAAATTCCTTTCAAATATTTCTGCATGATTTCAGTGAACTATAAATATAGAATGCAATTTGAACGAAAATAAAATTGAGTTTGTCACATTATATGAATTCAGCTCCTCTTTTATTTCATATGAAGACCTCATTTTTAGTTAGTTAGTTAGTTTGTTTGTTTGTTTGTTTTTTTTTAGTTTAACACCGTTTTTCAACAGTATTTTAGTCATGCAACAGCGGGCAGTTAAACTAACCAGTGTTCCTTGATTCTGTACCAGTACAAACCTGTTCTCTGCAAGTAACTGCCAACTTCTCCACATGAATTATCAGAGGTGGAGGACGAATAATATCAGACACAATGTCTTTTATCAAGTCATCACATAGAACAAACGCCCCGCCAGGGGATCGAACTCGCGACCCCGCGACCCGCTGCAGACCAACACTCTCCCTAGCTAAGCGGGCGGGCTTCATTTTTAGTACTTCAGAGCAATTCAATTATTATATGAAAACCACAAAAATATGTTTGTCTATGTGTAACCAAGCATAATAGTACTTTTTGTCAATATCAATTTCACAGAAAGATTTCTCCTTTTGTGTATCTGTTATCACGATATTTGTTCAAGGAATGAACATAATGCCTGTGTCTACACTGTCTACACTACATTTGTACTGTGCTTTGCATTACCAGAACAAATTATATATTTTTATTAATATCTAAAGGAATTTATGCATGTGCGACTGTAAATGTTTTTGTCTCTTACGTACTAAAAGCATCATTCTAAAATAGTCTTGAGTTAATAGACATGCATACTTTAATAGCGTATAGATCTGACGAGTAAGCCAGGAATAAAGTGACAATAGGAAACTATCGTGCAAAAGTACCGGATTTATAATTAATATGTAAGAAATAAAACTACGAGGGTTGTTCAAATATAACGTAGTAGGATTGCAAACTGTGATGGTATATTTCTTGTTTTGCTTTTTTGAAGCATATAAAAGCTTGAGACAACGTCTACGTTATTTTTGAACATCCCTCATAAAATATTTTACATATAATGTATATTAATATGAAACACTTTTCTGTATTATCTGTACCACGCAATTAATGTGTGATCTGTTTTCTTTCCGTTAATTTTCAAATATGTAACGTATTAAACATTAGGAAAAATATAAATCAAAGATCAATTTCTTTTCGAACTGACATTACTATTTGCAGAATGAAAAACACCTACATGATATCAATCTGCAAACACAATCTTAACATCCAGGACATCCAGTATACGATTTTTCTATACTTTAAAATTGAAAAAAAAACTGTTCTTTATACTTCTCAGCAATAAGCTGTCGATGTAGCAGAGACACTTAAATTGTCATAAAAAACAAAACTCACATTGTCCGTACTACTCTCCAGCTCGCCTTCTAGCCTCTTGACAATTGAGAACTGACTTAGAACACCCTATATGTATGACTCTTTCTATATATATTCTAAGCGCAACTTCGGCAATTAAACATCTTGTGTTTGAATTAACTTAAAAATAATACATTTAAAGTTCTACCTTTAGAATGCTCATGAGTTGAACTGTGAATCATGTTTAAATGATGATTATATTACATTTTTCTTCACCGTCAATATAAGCATCATTTCAAGTCGATTCATTTATAGGAATAAACCTTTTTGCTAGCTTGTCAGTAAATCTATACTATATTACTGTTTTCATCGAAAGTTAATCATATATTTTTTCAGACGGTGTAAGAAAACAAACCCCATCAATGTATGGTAATGTATACTGTTAGATTATATCCCTTACAAGTTAGAACAATTTGTTTTCCGCCTCGTTTTTCAACATTTCTCTATAACCATAACTAAATAGTCACCAGAGCTGCATGAATCATACATTTTTGTCAATGAACGGTTTTACGATCTTTGATCAATAAAAGTTTTAACTTATATTGTTTTCAGTGTTAAACATTAAAGTCTTACTAAAGTTACAAATGGTTCGGTTTGACAAATTGATTTGTTTTTATTAGAAGACAGACCATCTAGTAGATTAGAATATAATATGTAGACCTGTCTGCTCTGTGTTTCAAGACAACATATCTATACCATTAAAGCTTTCACAAATTTTCTTGAAACTGATTAATATCATTTTCTATTCTTTTTCGGACTCATTATTCAAAATATTTAATAAATATTAATTAATCAAAAATGTGGAAAACTACAAGTCGCCTGACTGATTATGATAACACAACAAGACAATATACTTACGTTTTTAAAGATTATGTAGTTATTACAGTTAAAGGTTTATATCGCATTCAAAATGCTTACTTGGCCATAGAAAGATAAGTATATATATATATTTAAAGATTGAAAAGAGATATATATAAACTGATAAATGTTATTGCAAAAATCACCTTTTTTATATGGACACAAAACAATCCGAAAAATTGTGTATTTGTGTTTAGCTGTATCTCAAAGACGTGTGTGTTTTGTACATGCCATAACGTAGTCATTATAATATATATATACACATGCGCATTACGAACAGGACACACGTGGTTAAACGTTAAAAACAGTCGGTATCAACTACCGCCATGAACTAAATCATCAAAATCAAAATTCCTGAAAAAACGCGCTGTCTCTTAAGGTAAAGTGAAATATAACTTTTATTTACACTTTCTTGTAACTGAGAAACATATTGGGGGTAAGAGTGAGGTCAAGTGCAACATAACCGGTTTAAACTAACCGGATGTGCCCGCTGACCAATAAACTATATTTAAGCACGCTTTATATAGGCCACAAACAGGTGAATAGTTTTCCCTATATATTCTATATAAAACTGACATTTTTAGGAGCTACCAAACAAAGCTAGACCAATTTCAGAAAACAAATCCTTACCTCATTTAAAAAATTATGATAAAACTGATATAAAAGTAGGAGAGAAAAGTAGGGGACATGTATCTTCAGAGAGAAATTTCTCTGGTCACATTTGCTTATTGTAAACTGACATCAAAATCACACTGCTGTGACCTTGAAGTACTACTCATACTTAAATTGAGCTTCACTTTACCAAATACAACCTGCTCTCCCATATTTCCTACAAAAATGTCAAAAATGCATCCACAATGAAATTTTAACAGAAACTAGCTTTAATTTAGAACTCTGACACCATGCCAAACGAAAAATTAGAGTTCAATTACCTGGCAGCCATAGCGGGACTAGACCAGATGGCTACCACGCTGGTTCCTTTTCTTTAATTAGGCCTATACGAGACAGTGTTCTTATCGCTGGATGACGGATTTTTCATTTAAGATTTTACATCAATGGGATTCACAAATAAATTAGCTGTACTAAAAGTTAGAGTTTAGGGGAAGTAAAAGCTCGGATATATTTTATTTTTAATCACTACAAAGAAGTGAAATAGAATAAATAGAACTTTGACAGATGCTTTTGATAATAAAAGTAAAGGTAAAAGACCTTGCCAATGATTTATGATAGGCCTAATTGGAAATTTATTGAGAAAGGAATCTATTTAATTGCCGAATACAATATTACTTAGCTCTCGGTAAATCTGTAAAAGTTATTACTATTCTAGAGCAAAATCAAAATATTTCATGCTAAAATGATTTGTCTATTACAATTTTAATTTGCAACACGATAATCAGTTATATGTGTATTCTTTAAAAGTCTGGTCGTTTCTGCTATAATAAGTGACCTTAAAATGTGTTTCAGTTCTGTTCCCTATGTTATTATAGTTTGATGACATTTGCCCAATATAGTTATTACAAAATGTATGATTGTTTTGTATTTGTGTGTATGTGTCTACATGCACATCTGTGCAGTCTGATAATGATAATCTGCATTGCTCATATTTAGTATTTAAATTCTCAATGAACATAGGAATTTGCAAGGTAATGGTTATACTGTTGAAAAATAACCGACAAAGACATTTGCTAGTTTAACAGTCCCAACAGAAAAGGGACATTGCTGATATCGTGCCTGACATAATCAGTACATTTCAGGACAATCCGTCCTTCAGTAGTTACAATGAAAATGATTAGTATATTTTGTAGTGCATTCAGTCATTAATTCAGCAAATATACATTGTATCAGGAAATACCAAGTGCTGTGAAAAATAAAATGTCTAAATATAGTTTATACAATATAAATTGATTTAAGGACGTATGCTAGAATGTGGTGCGAAAATTTTCCCAATAATAGAATTTCTTCAAACTTTGGATAGTGAAGGACAATCATCTAAGAAGCAAAAAAATGCAATAAAAATCATAGGTCACCGGTATCAAAAAAGAGTTATCTGCCCTTGAAAACGGCATTTCCCCCAAAAATGACATTTTCAAGGGCAGATAACTCTTTTTCGATACCGGTGACCTATGATTTTTATTGCATATTTTTGTTCCTTAGATGATTGTCCTTCAATATCCAAAGTTTAAAGAAATTCTGTTATTGGGAATATTTTTGCCCATCTCATATACAAGGAATTCTAGCGTACGCCTTTAATAGAATATACATTACATAATAAAACAGTAAAGAATTTATATTATACAAAGTATGTAATGACTTACCCGACGAAAGACCGCGTCTGCACATTGTCGTGTCTGATTGTGCCCACGAAGCACTTTAACATGTCCAGTCGTTATGATATTCCCAGATATAAAAGGAAATATTTTTGAGAAAAAGCTAAAAATAGAAACCCAAACAAGATCTGCTTCCATGGTTAACTTTATATGTCCGACTGTATATTGTGACTGAGCAGATCTGGAGACAATGGAATTATATGGAACGCCTTCATTGCCTCCGGTATTGTTGGCCTGTGTTGCTATCACTACTTTCAGTACACACGTATTAATATTGTGCACAGTCATTGTTAAATTGTAGATCTATACAGAAGTTGGTATGCAATAATATTTTATTTACATTTGTATTGGTATTGTGGACAGTTATTGATAGTTTGCGTATAAATATCTGTATTCCATACTCATTTAAAAACTCCGTTAAGTTTCAATGGAACCTGAAACGTCAATATAAACAAGAAATATCTTTAAAAATAATGGTCGGCGAATTGTAATAAGGATAGAAGTTTATGAATTTTTCATCTAACATTCATCTTTCATCTAACATTTTTCAAATTGCAAAACTAAACACCGCACTTCAACAATTTAAATAGTTCTATTTTAATTTTTCGCAAAGGTTTCGTAGGGTTGCAATTTTGTTTCGTTTATCCTTAGGTGAATAATTACAGCAGTAGTTTGATGAAGATTCATGAAGCGAGGCCATTAAACGTGTTTATATTTTTAGCTAAATTGGTCCCTATCCCCATTTGTAACAAAATAGCAGGAGACCTTACGATATTGTTACACATCGAGTTTGATAAAAATCCATTACATTTTAGTGGTTAATGCGAAGAAAGGCATATCTACTTTTAGCTATAGTGGTCCCTAATAGGGCCCAAGTTCCTATATAAATAAATTTGGAAGAGGACCTTATAATGATGATCCAGACCAAGTATGACAAAGATCCACCAAGCTGTTCACGTGACGCTGTATAAAGGCATTTCTAGTTTAAGCTCTAGCAGCCCCTAAAAGGGGTCAAATGTCCCAGCTGAACAAAGTTGGCTACAAATCAAGTTTGATTAGAATACATGAGAAAAAAATCAATTAAAGGATTTTTTTATTTATTATTTTTATCTATATCTAAAATAGGCCAACTGATCCCGCTTTAACAAAAGCATATTCGCTATTCATGAATCTTTGGACAATGACGTCACACCTATAAAAAAATGTGAAGGTCAAGCAAAACATACAATTGTAATTATTTCAATATTTTTGTTTCATAAGGAAAGTTTGACCATAGTCATATCACATAGATAAATTGTATGCAGCGTACCTTCATTTCAGTGTAATGAGATTCAGTCATTATATAGCATATATATAATAAAACAGATTTCAACTGAGTTCAATATTTGCATACCATACTAAAGAAAAATATTCATATATAATAAATCAGTTAAATAATTTATAACAAATATATCAAAGCAAACAAGTACTCATTTTAATATGCAATCTGAATAAGTCACAAAAGCAAGAAACCTTTTCATATACAGACGACAATTGTAACAAGGAAAATCTTTTAAAAAGCACTTCTCTACATAAAAGACTCTTATCACACCCTTATTCATGTGATACGCAGACCGTATTCAGCTCTTTCTTCAATTTGACATATGTTGGTATTTGAACGGGTTTTTATCATATTTATTAAACTAACTTATCATTTTGAGATATATCAATATTCTTGCTAAATATACTGAGCCAAAGTTAGCTTTAAAACTGTGAACAGGGTCGTTTAGGATAAACGCTTTGTCTACATTTCACTCAGCGTAGCACAATCAACAGAGTGAAAGAAATTGACACTCTCGTCCAATCAGGCAGAGTGTTACATAAATCTTCCATTTTGATAAATTATCTATAATGCGTTATCAAGTAGTTTGATTTGCAAACTGAAGTCACGTGGCATAGGAAACAAAAACGAGCGTTCGCCGAAAAAAATATGCAAATTTCATATCGGATGTGAGTTATTTGTGACGTCAGTTTCGTTTATGCCGTCGCGTTTAAAGTTCTTAAACGACGATATTTTCAATTTTACACAGGCTTAATGACATATTTGAATCATTTAAATAAAAAGAATAACTGAAAATGCGTATGTAATAATAAGATCTAATAGATTTGCATGAAGAAATATGCACTCGTTCTTTCACGAAATAATGTTGCGCTCCTAAGGTCGCACAATATTTCCGCTACAGACCTCGTGCATATTTCTCGATACAAATCTAATAACCTTTAATTTAATTATGTACAAATGTCTTTATATGGTTCACAAACGTTGTTTTATTATCCCTAAACAACTTTATATTCTAGACAAATGACTTTGCAGTATAATTACAATAACACAGGGTGGCCTTAGGGCCGAGCTTTCTGTCCGGTTTAGAGGGGTATGCGGCTTAAAGAGGTTTAGCAATTTGTCAACTATTCTATCGAGACGGAGGTCTAGCAATTTTAACTTATGTGTCCAGATACAAAATTGTCATAAACATGAGAGAATCACGTGTCATTGTTAAAATTGGTTTGTTGATTATTTTCTGATAAAAATGTAAATGAGTTAAACAGGGATTGAACTCCATTGAAAGTTATTGCACATATTTAAGAAACACATAATCACACGCTGCATAAAACAACCTTTTTTTTCTGTCAAACTTGTCAGTATAAGCAAAAACACAAAGAAAAAGAATTAAGTTCAATGCCCTTCCTAAATGATTTCAAGAAACAGTGATTTATCTTTGAATAAAATCCTTGTGATATTACACAATATTGTCTCTACATGATAAGCAAGTTTATGTTTAATAATTTTAAATTTGATGATATTTTTATCAGTTCAATTATATAATTTGAATCTTTAGTCCTTAATGTGTTGGTTACTTATACCGTTATATTATAAAGGGATTGCTTGTACTGGTATATTTGGACGATGCACCGGCAAAAAGGTGCATAAAGGTTAAGCATAACTTGATAACCAATTTAGGTATTTGCTTCAAATTTGGTATATAGGTAGTAGAAGAAGTAGTAGTGGTAGTAGTTTTATTTTGCACAAGTTTACATAACACGGAAATCTAAAAGAAATGACATATAAGATTGGTGCACTTCATCTGACTAGAAATACAGCTAGGCATAGATAAATTATATGAAATAAAAGCCATGTAATGCTCACCAATACCAGGGATAACACAGAAAGGAAAGGATTCCATATATTTGTGGTTCCTGATATTGGAGGTATGATTAAGAAAGTCGTGTTATAATTAAATATTCAGTGTGAGTATTGCGCAAAATTACATGATATAAAAATATATTTTAGATCACATATATCACAATCAAAGATTGTATCACATTATCAAAACAAGGAATAGTTCATTACAGAATTAGTCGACAAATCTTTAAAACTATCATTGATAATTATTATAGTGGAGTTAATGATATTGTAAAAATGAATGCATTGATATTATTAATATCAAATCAGTACTGCAGTTGAGTAAAAAGTTAATAAATTACTTTGAGAAAAAATAACTTTAAACTAAGAATTCTCATAATAAAACAAATTAAAAGATTCAAATACTAATTGAGACTAGAATGAAATGAACTGGCTATAAGGTTGACTTTGACGGCATGCTTGAATGTATGGGAAGATTTAATACCCCTAAGATGTTGAGGGTGACACAAAACAATTCCATTAAAGGCAAACGATTTTCTACCAAAGCTTCCTACCTTTGGTAAAGAAAATCGCCCTGTGTCACTAAAACTATAACTTTCATCAATTGAATCAGAAAGTACAGACACTCTGGATCTGGTACAACGGTCATGGATATGAGTAAGAGGAACAGAATGCTCTTTTACGTATTCTGGTGCTGTGTCTGATATCTTATTTTATGCACATGACAGAGAGTTATCTGTTCTACTCTCTATGATAACCAGTTAAGAGTCTTGAACTGATCTAACCCAACATGAGTCCTACTATCCATATTCAAGACAAACCAATTTATTCTGAGTAGACTGAAGCCTATGTTTCCAATACTTGGTCAAACTAGGATACCAAAACAGAACAAACATAGGCAAAGAAACATTGTTCTAAGGACATTACTAAACGTTTCCTAGTATGAGGATCCATGAGCTAACTCTTTCTATCACTACTGGATGCACATGCCATTAAAAGGGTCATGAAATTTGCCCTATATTTTTTCAAACGTTTTTAACAGAGTTTTAACAGGTCACCATTAAAATTCACCCATTACTTCTTACTATTTAATGGGGTTTTCATAACCATAGTTTTAATGCCATACATTAAAAAGTCATGAAATAAGTATATTAAAACCCTGGTAAAATATACCTTGTTAAAATGACTTTGATGGCCATGAAAAGCTGCTTAAAATAAGCCATTAAAATAAGTTAACAGACTTAAAACTCCATGACTTTTTTTAATTGGCATGACATTAATGTGCTATTAAAAAAGTACCCCTTAATTCCACATTAATTAGTAAGAACTAATGGGGCCATTAAATTTTTTAATACTCTGTTAATGGCCGTTAATTTTTAAAAAATTGATTAATGGTCTCATTAAATATGTCAGAATCAATTTTAATGGGTTCGTAATAATTTAATGTATACCAAATTAAGGGCCATGAAAATTTGCCATCAGAATTAGACATCTTAAGATAATCAACTTCATATTTATATTTGCCGTATTGATTTAATTACTACACATGTAATAGTATCTATACATATGTACTGTTTTGTAAAATGCTAGAAGAATATTTGTTTCTTCTTTTTTTCTCTCATTATTTTGTAATGTAAACACATGTAGCAGCCTCGTACAAACATTTGTCATATTGTTTCCTTATTCTGTCATATGTTCATATGAAATGAGAAAATAAATGAATATTGTATTGTATAGTGTTGTACTGAGAAAGGTTTACAGGTACCGGTTTAATAGATCAAGTGACCATGTAGATAGTTTTAACTATCCAACATTATAATATTGACAAACATTCTGACCAAGTTTTATTGGTACAGACATTAGGCATCAGGTGTATTCAAAAAGCAACTGTTGATGACAATGTCAGCGCACAATGAGCAATCACAAGTTAGCTCTACTTCAGTACTTTGTGCTCAGGTGCATGCACTTAAACAGCTAAGTGCAAATGTTTGAGGGATTGCATCACATAGCTTCCCCCCCCCCCGATCCCCAATCAGGCGTACCACACTCTTTGATTCATTGGAACGAAGAAGCGATTGATCTGGCCATGCCCCGAATGAATTTAAATCAGACTGTAAATCTTCACAATCATGTGTACTGTTCACTTCTCTATAAACCTTAGTTTCTACTCAAGGATTGGAAAATTTAAAAATCTAAACTGGTCTGAACACATTTTATAATGTAAATTTCTTACCCCACACATTTTCTTATACAAATGCTGATTATTTGGACAGGAAAAACAAAATACAGAAAAAGTGGCATGCATCAATACGTATTTACCCTTACCAAAATAATGTAGATTGATGTTATCAAATAAATTAGTATATTTTCATCCGACTTTCATTGAAATAAATCCGATTTTTTGTAGGAACACAATTTGGCAAACATTTGAAAAATGACGTAACTGCATCAAGGGGAAATAACTTTAATGCAACTAAATATAACATCATGATATATTATAGACGATGTGTGCATAGTATGTATTTATTGTGATTAAAGTCCATTTTAGAACAATATGGGACAGAAATTATAAGCGTTCACTAGGAGTACAAGCCAAAAGCCCAAAAAAGAAAATATACGAATCACATTTTACAGAATACAGGATTTAATGGGCATCACATTGCTGTTAAGGGCCATTAAGTTTACTCTTAAATGAAATCGTACAGAACCTGAACATTTAATGGGCATTAAATCAAATTTAAGGCTCATGAATAATCCTGTTAAATTCAAAATATACAGAATTTCACTATTTTCAAAGCCATTAACTTTTTTAGCTACCAAATAAAATTTTTAATGGCATGACTCATGGTCAAAAATGGGTGTTTTAATGGTATTTTAACATGTAACCCATTAATATTGTGAAACCTGTTAAAAAAGTGATGCAAGAATTAATGGGGTTAATTAACAGTTTTTCCTATTTTAATGGATATTTTACAGGGTTTTAAACCATGTTTAATGATATGTGCATCCAGAAGTGTATGCAAGAATCTCAACCGGGCATTTGACTTTGTAACCACTGACCGTGCAATTTCATCGCCGGAAATATTAGATTCTATTCCAAAGTAGCACCAAGATACTTAACAGAACTGGTGATATGGATACTAGCATCATTAAATGAAATATTTAAAGCATTTTTAACCTTACTTTATGCTTTGAACCAGAGATAATACCAAGATGAAGTGTAGTTAGGTGCTCAGGACACAGAAGGACACCGACTCATTTTTCAACTTTGTTGCTCTGGCCAGAACATATGACGGACAGATTTAACCCCGCTCTGACTTTTGACCTATTACCCACTCTGCACACTGTCTTACCGCCATCTACCTGAGACCAAAATTGAAGTCAATACCTCGAATGGTTATGAAGTAAGCTCCAGATAAAATTCAATAACACCGGAAGCAACAGGGAGAAGTAAAGGCGTTCCATACACTAATTTCCGACAAAGTTGAAAAATAAAGACAATAGGTAAAATTCCTTGTTTCGAAGATTATCTTGAAAGTTAACAAATATCAATTATGAATAAATGACGTCATATGATTATGCATTTTTGATAACCCAACCTTTCAGAGAACAAACTCCATATACACTGACGAGATATGAAAACGCAACAAACATATGCCTGAATATTTCTTTTATTACAAAAAGCATCACCTTATAATTTTCAACACATACATATCTCGGTACTCTCTACCCATTGTGTTCAAATTTATTCAGCACAATAGACCGTAAAATTGCCATTGTTTGTACCGCAACTTTTCCTCGTGCGCTCCGTGCAAATTTACCATGTGGTTAGTTCGTTTTAAATTTCATTTGAGAACGGACATAACACACCTACAATTTATAACATCAATATAATTTTGGACAGTTATAAATTTAAGTGATGCCGCGGTTAAATAACGCAGATCGAAATCGGATACAAGAACTGTTAGAAACTGGTATTATGCAAACAGCGGTCGCTAGACGTTTTAATGTCAACAAATCGACAATTTCGCGGTTGATTCAGCGATACAATCGTACTGTGTTAGACAGTCCACGACCAGGGGCAACGCCAGCAACGACGCCACGTCAGGACGTTTACATTCGTCAACGTCATCTACGTAACCGTAAACTTACAGCGACATCAACTGCGAACATAGTCGTTGGGACAAGAGGTCGACCAATCCATCGAACCACAGTGACTAAACGATTACGTAATTACGGGATACGGTGCCGGCGGCGGGCGAAAGTCCCCGTGCTCACTGTACGTCATCGACGTCAACGACTCCAATAGGCAAGTGCCAACATCAATAACGTGAATTAGAATAGGGTTTTGTTTTCTTATGAGTGTAGATTCAATTTGTTTAATGCAGACGGAAGGATACGTGTGTACCGTCGTCGTAATGAACGTTTTGCAGATAATTGTGTTGTGGAGCATAAGCGTTACGGCGGCGGCAGCGTTATGGTTTGGGGCGCTATCAACAGTAACTTTAAATCAGAGCTAGTGATATGCAATGGTAATTTGAACGCGCAAAGCTATATAAATCAGATTATTACCGGCTCTATTACCTGACTGTAACCCTATAGAGCATCTGTGGGATGAGTTAAAACGTCAAATACGTCAACGTCCTAACCCTGCAACAAAGGTACAGGAGTTAACGAATGTGCTGATTTATGAGTGGGGCCGCATTTCTCGTCGAGTCTACAGGAATCTGTGCCGCTCAATGCATTCTCGACTTCAGGAAATGATCAGGAGAAATGGGGGACATACCCGGTATTAACGTTTAAGCTTACTGACGTGGAATATAGCGTGATTACGTAATAATGGAGAATGTTATCATCGTTATTTTTTTTTTCAAATGCATTGTTGATAAGTTGCTAATTAAATAAATTCCCAGTTTTTGAGTGTTGTTTAATTAGTTTTTAAAAAAAACTCCCAACGACCACGTTGTTGCGTTTTCATATCTCGTCAGTGTACATGATAATGGAAAATACTGATTCCTACTTTCTGAAAGTTTAAAAGAGTAGGTATAGGTTAAGGTACTTCCGCAAATTGAAATTAGAAATTCATGTGAAAAATCAGAATCCTCGAAACAGCTTCCGAAATGCAAGGACACAAAAAATATACGATAAAACTTGAAAAGATATATCTGTAGGTAAACTTGTGAGCATGAAAGTTACGTTGAACCCTATATCCACAGTGCTTTGGAAGAAAATGAGTGAACATTTTTGGTGCAAAATTTTAGTATCGTATGCATCCTAAATTGCTATAAAGTATTTATTTTCAAATCAAAGAAATGCCAAAATAGTGCATACGAGCGCTATTTTCTCAAGAAAATGTTGTTAAACATTCTAATGCGCAAAACACGTGCACAGTTTTTCTAAAATATTTCGCCGCCATGTTCATTTCAAGAAATAAAATATATGATTGTTCTTTTACCTCAGATTTCCTTACTGAAATATATATGCCTCCTTATCAATGGTTAGAGATATCCATTTAGTATAGTTTTGCACTGTCCGATCTCCTTAATCTGTTACCGATCCTATACATTTAAAGAATAAACGCATTGTCTAATGATAGTTTTTCGCTTTACACACCTCTCTTGGACAAGAAAGCCGAATCACTTAAAATCTGTAAGCATCCGCTGACAAAATATTGATGAAAGATCGGGACTTTTTCTAAAAACAAGTTCAATTTCAATCATTTTCAAAAACCGGAAATATTGCACATTGTGTTGAATTTATAAATAAAACGAAAATCCCCCAAATAAGCCATTTTAGAACTTTTCCGGGAACTATACGTTTCAGCCGAACAACGCATTTCAAGATGACACAAAACTGATTTCTCTTTGTAAACAATGTCAAAGTTCACCTGAGGAACATTACTGGAAAAGTAAAAGTTCTTACTTGTTTCAGTTTTATGTCCTGTAGAAAACAATCAACTTTCAACTTTAAATGCATATATGTTCTATGATTATTCCATTATAAAAAACCGTCCGATCTTTTCCGTGAGAAATAAAACGAAGCAAATTTAACTATTTGTTTACACTTCAACCATGTGAATATAAAGGCATGTACTATCACGAGACTCCCGTGCATTTTGAACCTCGTGGTGAATAAACTGAATTTACTTTAAAGTATGGTGTCTCAGCTGTGCCAGTTTTTTGTTAATTTCAGAGAACATACAATAAAGAAGTGTTTATGAGATTATGCATATGTACGAATATTTACTAGTTTACTTTATATTAACGATGATAGAAAACAAGTGTGCACTCGGCAAATAGCAAGTCTATTATTTTCAGGTGTATACTGAACACTGATCCGAATATTCGTAATTTTCAGATAAAGAAGTCGTTATCCTTGGTTTTGTAGACAGTCTTAGTACTGGACCGCTGCTTCCGCTGTCAACACCGCAGTGACTACTAATGTAAAGTCAGTGTCCATTTCTATGCCGGAATTTCAATACATATTTATTGTAGGGATAATACACGCTTTTTGTGTGTGTATTAACGTCTGCAGAAGCCCGCGGGATTGTTTGTGACCGAGACCGAAGGTCGCTATTCTTGCATAAAAATATATTTCACGACGATTTATGTATTGTTTTCATATGTGATGACTTGATGATTCCGGTACATTTTTACTTACCATTCCAGTAGTTCTTGGAAACGGTAAACATGTTTTAAATATCCGTATCCAGGGCCCGGAAATAAACATCACTATCAAAAGCACATCCTGAAGGGTTTTAAGCGATTTTTTATCTCTCATTATTACAATATAAAATTACCGATAATTTTTCATATCAGTTCACAATTTGGTGGACTCGATCACAACTTCAAGAATAATAACTTTACATTCGAGTTATATTGGAGTACGGATGAGTACGAACGTAGTGTCATGTTTCTAAGTTGTTTATATAATTTCTTCGAGAAATTAGATAAAAACATACTGACTGATACTTATCAAAATCATAAATATAATACCTAAAAGCAAAGAATCGTACAGGTAACCACGCAATTCTTTAAAATTTTGGATCGTTGCAAATCTTGTTCACATTGTCTGAGACTTCTCTTACAATTTTAGGCAGTTTGGTACACCATACATAGAAAAATCATTGTCCGCACATTGCACTACTTTTATGTATGCTGAAAATAGCAATATGTACAGATTTATTTTCGTTTTAATACATGAAGTGGTCAGATTTGAAAACAGATTTTGTACTAAGTTTAGTTCTATTCGGTAAGACAATTCTCCTATGCACTAATTGATACTTTGAACTAACTTTTGCCATTCATGAATTTTTAATAAAGTATTTTGAAAGGATTTATAAATCTAACCAAAAATTTGGAAAAATACAGGTAAAATATCTTCTTTGTTTATTTCCAAATTTTAGTTTTACTTTTCATACAGCTACTTCAGATCTTGCAAACTGAGCTGTTTTTGTACTCTGGAACAGCTGCATTTGAAAGCTTTTTTTCACTATATTTTCACACCTCAAATGAAGGTCACTCTAAATTCAAGATGGCGGAAGTACCTTAAAAAGGTATATTACACCAAGAATTTGTATATGAAAACATGAACAGTTTCCAATTTGTTGATGTAAATATAGAGCTAACAAGTGTGTGTCACACTGTGTATTAACAGTACTATGCATTAGGTTTAAGATAGTAAACACTGTTTACATGTATAATAGCTAAACACAGTATGAATGTGTACAACCGCTAACAAACTGGAACACTGTATGTATGTATGTATAGCTAAACACAGTATGAATGTGTACAGCCACTAACAAACTAGATTTTTTTAATCAATCGAATTTTTAATAAAGTATTTTGAAAGGATTTATAAATCTAACCAAAAATTTGGAAAAATACAGGTAAAATATCTTCTTTGTTTATTTCCAAATTTTAGTTTTACTTTTCATACAGCTACTTCAGATCTTGCAAACTGAGCTGTTTTTGTACTCTGGAACAGCTGCATTTGAAAGCTTTTTTTCACTATATTTTCACACCTCAAATGAAGGTCACTCTAAATTCAAGATGGCGGAAGTACCTTAAAAAGGTATATTACACCAAGAATTTGTATATGAAAACATGAACAGTTTCCAATTTGTTGATGTAAATATAGAGCTAACAAGTGTGTGTCACACTGTGTATTAACAGTACTATGCATTAGGTTTAAGATAGTAAACACTGTTTACATGTATAATAGCTAAACACAGTATGAATGTGTACAACCGCTAACAAACTGGAACACTGTATGTATGTATGTATAGCTAAACACAGTATGAATGTGTACAGCCACTAACAAACTAGAATTTTTTTATCAATCGAATGTTACTGAATGACGTTTGATAAAGAATTTAGCTTTACATACACAAATAATATGTATTTATTTTATGCTAGCTGATGAAATACTGTATTCTATCAGTTATATATTTTCATATCTCATCACTCACACTGTGAAAATATGAAAACTATATTTTCACACTGTGAGAGATAAAGCTCCGCCCCCTCATTACATTGTGTATGAATTTTAAATTATTTGCTTAAAACATGATGAAAATTATAGTCGCACTTTGTTCTTTATAGTATATTTCTCGATTCAAATTATTTTACTTAAAGGGAATTTCATACCGTTATGCAGCAAAATATAAAACAAAATGGAACTTTATGTCGCATGCGTCTTTTTTACGCGCGTCTGTTTCCCGCGCTGAGATTAAAACAGTTGCAAAATGCATTTCTCAACGTAATTGGGCATAAAATAAAAAGAAAATTTGTTTGTTTTTCGTAAATATTGAATATATCTCACCTCGAAGTGAGAAAATTTTCACATTTTCACTCGCGCTACGCGCTCGTGAAAATATTTGAAATTTTCTCACTTCTCAGTGAAATATATTCCATATTCACACAAAACAAACAAATATCCTCTAAATATATGATACAGTTAAATCTATTTGGTGAGAATTTTCTTCATTTAAAGTAAATACCTAAAGATAGAATATTTCAAATAAGTGCACGATGGCTAGATGATATATTTAATAATGTTTTATTGCATATTTTTCATTTAGATGAAAAAAGCGAATGCTTTTGACTTTTAAGTTATGCCAGGCAACAACCCTCTCCACTCCATCAATATTTTGTAAATTGAACCTATCGGAATCTACTTTAAAGTGAAAGATAGGTAAAACATCAAAAAGGAAGAAAAATGACCGTTTGAATAATGGACGAAGGGAGGAATCGCAAGAAATGAGGTAACTGATACTTTTCGTTATGTTTGGAATTAAACAGTTACTTCCCATAAATTACATAAGTATCACAAATACGACTGCTGTAAAAAATGAAGATTTCACTAGCGATAGTAGGTGCAGTTGGGAATATCCGGCTCTATGGTAACTGTTTTGGCAGTAACGAGACTCTGCTGTTTTATTACTTTGATACATCTTTGTTTGTTGTTTGTCTTTTGTAGTTGCTTTTTTTTGCTGTTGTAACGATTCTTATTTCGAAAAAGTTCGACTTGAAATTCCGAGTGTTTGCAGTCGGAAATTTGTGTTTTATTACTTGTATGTATTCCATAATCAGTTTTTACTGGTGCCATTCCTTAATCATTGCACTTATACTGCATTTTTTCACCAGTTTTTATGTATCATACTATGATCCTGTTTATGATTTTTACGCCAAACTCTTTGTTTAATTTTGACGTTGTCGTCATCGACGTCGTTTGACGTTGACGTCACTTCCTTTGTTATGTTTATTTTGAACCCTGAAGAAGGCTGATGTAGCCGAAACGTTGGTTAAAAATAAAGTGACTTGTTTTTAAAAAGTTTTTGTAGTTTTGACTACTTTTAATACTTATAGAGTGTTTGCAGTGAAATATCTACACTAACGTGAAACAAGGGCGCAGTATTGGGAACGTAAAATTAACTCTTTGTTATGAAGGACATTAGGGTCCTTAAAAAGTATCAAAGGAGTTTAGATATGTGTGAATAAAATAGTTCTTAAATCTGATCAGTGTCTGTAAATTTTACTTCTGTATGATGGCATATTGAATGTGTTAAAGACGTGATTGCCATTCTTACAAAACTTTAAAAAAATAACGTGCAGACGATAGTCTTATACAAATAGTTACGAAATAGCTGGATAGAGCGACATGTGACGGGAAACTATAGCAACGTTCAGCGGGGCTACGTTTAGTGGGATGACATTCGGCAGGCGACGTTTGGCAGTGCACCATAATGGGGTTTGTCTTATACTCCAGTCACACATACGGCGCGGATAGCTACGTCTATCTAAGGACAGAAACATAGTAATCCGTATCGATCCGTACCTGAGCCGTACCTCAAAGTAGTAATCCGTATCAACCGTACCAACACTTGGTCAAAACGTATTCAAGACTTATCCCGAACGTGCAAGTTTCTCCAACTTTTGAACATGCACAAAAGTTTGAGCGATCCGTAGCCATTTGAGCGTGACTTTAGTCCAACTTGGTTGAAACTTATTCATCCGTAGTTAAACGTACTAAACGTAGTTATCCGTACTGAAGCGTACCTTGCCGTAGTTTGACATGATGATAAAGATAATTGTAATGAAAACGCTGGCAAAACGTGGCCTATTTATATGAAACTTACCGACTCGTTACTAAACCTTAATGCGAACGTAGTCATGCGAATTGATCCATAGTTGAACGTAGCTATCCGAGGCTGCCCGTACTTAAGCGTAGTTCAACGTAGTTCACAGCAGACCTGTCCACGCGCTTGGCAAGTTGCCAGGCGCATTAAAACGTAGTTCGACGTAGTACGCCGTACCTATTCGTACTTTTCGCGTTCTGTATCATTTTGTTCCCCGTTTCTCACCACTCTTCCCGTACTAAGACGTACTGCTCCGTACTTATCCGTGTCCGCATCCCCACAGATCAATCCCATTCACACCGTACCTCAACGCTACCTCAACGCACGGACATATCCGTATGTGTAGCTTTTTAAAGCTACAGTCACACATACGGATATGTCCGTGCGTTGAGGTACGGTGCGGATAGGATTAGTCTGTGGGTGTATAACTACGGAGCAGTACGTCTTAGTACGGGAAAAATGATGAGAAACAGGAAACAAACAAAACAATACAGGACGCGAATATGTACGGATAGGTACGAGGTACTACGTTGAATTATGTTTTACTGCGCATTGCAACTTGCCCAGCGCACGGACGGGTCTGTGGTAAACTACGTTGAACTATGCTTAAGTACGAGCAGCCTCGGATAACTACGTTTAAGTACGTTTAACTACAGATGAATAAGTTTCAGCCAAGTTGGCCTAAAGTCACGCTCAAATGGCTACGGTTCGCTCAAACTTTTGTGCATGTTCAAAAGTTGGAGAAACTTGCAAGTTTGGAATAAATTTTGAATACGTTTTGACCACGTTTTGGTACAGATTAATACGAATGACTACTCTGGGGTACGGTGCAAGTCGGATCGATACGGATTACAACGTTTCTGTCCGTAGCTAGACGTAGCTATCCGAGCCGTATGTGTGACTGGGGTATTAGGAAGGAATTTGTATAACGTGGCCACTAAAATTGCGGCGTCAGAAAGAACTTGTGAAGACACTGTCGCTTCAAACAACCAGTTGTGTATCTTTGTAGTGTAAGAAGTAAAATCTGTCTTATTAATCTTGTTTTCATGCCATGAATATAGTGCCACTTTAGATACCCTACAGTTTGTCGAGCTGAAGTGCTAGCCCTCTGATCCGTGACATTCCGTGGAAAGTATGGTTGTAAATTATCTGAATACATGTACACTGCTGACTAGTGTACAAATTAAACCAACTACAGCTAATGCGGTCCCAATCAAATCGAGTCTGCAATATTCACTATTAACCTTGCCCTCGGTGCTTCCGAGGGATCTACTTTTTAGGTTTTGTTAATATATCCGGTTATTATTAGGTTATTAAATATATATCCATTTCAAAAATTTTGTGTCATCTGTAACTTAGACTTTAACAATGGTGATTATAAAATTTCTCATAGCCTTTTAGTATAATGTTTGCCTATAATTTACATTCGTCTCTTTTTCCAGAAACGTATTAGGGCCAAAAATTGCTATTTTCAACGTTATGGTGTTCCCTATCGCAAATTTGCATTTCATTGTGTAAGATGTTGTTTGGAAAAAGCGTTGTTGAAGCTATATAGAGACACCTTTCACTATTGTTGTGGATCGTAAACTTTGCCTCCACAGAAAATCAATTTTGCTCAGGTGAAAGTTACACAGGCAGGTCAAATACATGCAAAAACTTGAATTAACTCTTGAAATTCCTATATTTAGGGATCAGATAAACCAGACCCATAAAAGTAAATATTTTCTGAACTTACTCGACGCTTCACTAGGTTTGAACCTATCCTTTGGTATCAAAGGAGTTTTTACATATGAGTGTTTTTTACCTCGATTCGACTCTCAAAGTAGATAGCACTCATCGAGTTAGATACCTTAGATACCCTACATGCCTAGGTTCTGTACAATAACGAAGGCGAAAAAACCGGTTTGTAACACATGAATGATTTCCTTTTAAACTCCGAAATCTAGAAAATCATACGTGATAGATCCATGAAAGTATATATTTTCTGAGCCTACTCAGCGAGACATTTCCAATGATGCCGGTCCCGAGCCTCTACGATGACTTTGAATTTTGATGACGTCATTTCCGATCGGGAATCAGTTTTTCGAAATGTACACCAGCCGGGCTTACCAAAAAAAACCGTTAAATACTCAGACCGTCAAAACTGACCATTTACTAATTTAACGTTCTTTATTTTTGGGTTAGATTGAATAGATAGTAGCAATATAAAGTGAAACTGAGCGCGAATCCTTGAAAGAGAATCCGTCCTATTGTTTATAATAAAGGGGCTCTATTGTTCTCCATGAGCGTGTACGAACACGTTTAGGCTCCACCTGTTGTTTCCCGATGACTCATCTCAGGGTGCGGGTCTCTATTGTTAGGTAATCGTCTGCTATAGGATAGAATGTAAACACACCAAAAAAATCACGCCCGACTAATTTCAAAAAAATGACTGCGCCTATGCATTTGAATGTGTAAGATGTCGTTAGAAAGAGCATAGTTAGAGTTACACATAGGCTTAGTTCACGACGAACACTAGGATTGAGTAGAGACCGACTTTATAATCGATAACCCACTTGAATGGTGTAAGTTAGTACGTCAATCGTACCTTCCCTGTTGAAGAACTGAACACCTCAAACTCCGCTACGAGGCAGTGTTTACAGGTTCCTTGCTTTTTTAATCACAGCACTTAATGCTTAGGGGAGGAAACTGCTTTACATATTTCCAGGGCCAAATTTCTGATTGGTCAGTTATTTTACAGGTGGGAGAAAATAACATGTACACAACAACCTACACTTCCCTAGAGCTTAGCCATAGACAACTTTCATATGGGTTTTTAGTCATAGGAAAATCCAAATGACAATTGTATTACACTTCTGGGTTCAGTTTCATCATTGGTCGTGTGCCCTGTCTAAAGCTTGGTCGTAATCGGTGAGAAATGAGCAGTAAGCAGTTGCAGTAGTTACAGCAGTTCACTGATACAACAGCTAGCAGTTACATTAGTTAGCTGCTACAACTGCCAGCAGTTACACCTGTTACTAAAAAAGTACAACTGCTTCAAAAGGGAGATTAATCACAAAGAATTTTTGTAATTGCATCCCCTTATAATTATCTTTTCACTAAAACGAAGATAGGGAATTCCTACTAGTAAAGTGACATTGAAAAGATTTGAATAGTTTCTTATTTGTCCCGGAACTAAATTTATATATAAGGCGTATATGCGTTTTACACACTTCAATATTCAAGTAGATATTTATTATGAAAATAGTATAAAATATACGTAAAAATAACAAACAAAAAGTATGACAGTAGGACCCAATGAACTGGAGCGCGTCAAAGTGGGGCCTGGACGTAAAATAGCGGAGGCCAGTGCCGCAACAGTAAAAGAAACTGGGATGCAACCGCCGGGTGGTCGTTGTAGAGTGGATGGAAGCTCACCATGCCCCCGTAGTGGCCTTCCTGGGAAGTGTTTGGTTTCCGAGCAAGGGTTGACATTTTTGTTTGGCTTAGCGGCCGCCACGAGGAAGGTCTGATTTTTTTCGTGAGCGTGCGTCAAAGTTGGGACTATACACAAAGTAGCGTTTTTTGATGTCTGCGTCCAGTCCCGCAACAGTGGAAGAAACTGGGGTGCCACCGGATGGTCGTTGTAGAGACAGTGGACGCCCATCACGGACGGGTGTTGGCCATCCTGGGAAGGGTCTGGTTTCCGAGCAAGGGTGGACTTTTGTGTTGGGTCAGAAAGGCTTGAAAACGCTATTTCGTCTCTAGCAGGAAATTGCCTGGCTCTAACCGAAGAAGAAACTGAAGACCCAGCGGGTGGCCGTCGTTCACGCAGACCAGGGATTTCCGGTATTTTTATCGGTGCTGGAAAAATCCATCTTACACCCCGGGTTGTAAGATGGCTCTCGTGCTGTAAATGACGTATTACGAACTACATATATGTAGCAATTTACATTTTATTTCATAAAACGGAATAAAAAATCGATACCTTGACAGTTTCTCTTGTATCCTGATAGTATATGTCTCGATTCAAAAAACGTTATTTTATCAAAAATTCATAACGTTACGCTGCAACTGATAAAACAATGGAACTAAGCATTGTTATTTGTCTTTGAAACGTCATTATGTCTTTCCTGTTTACGGACGTTCGTTTCCCGCTCTTTGATAAATACGCTGCTGGAAGAAATAGTTCTAAAAAGAAAGGCGTTCGATTGATTTTATTTCTAATTTTATTTCTTTGATATGCAAGAAAAACATTATGTCACTGGTTGTAGGTGCAGATGGGAATATCCGGCTCTCGGGTAACTGTTTACGCGGTTACTCGGCTACAACCGGTGAAAGAATCTTATTACGCTCAGCCATGCCAAGAATAAACTACCACTTTAGATTCCTACAGATTGTTCAAGCCCTGCTCCGCGGCTATTCAAATTCTGTTGTGTGTATGCTACCCATGATTAACAGTAGATAACAGTTAACGGCTACACGCCACACTTTAGCACGCAAAGCCACGGGTGTTTTATATAGAATTTCATATTAGATAGACTCTATTTTGAGAGGCGTCACTGTTCATAGTCAGGATTATTTTGATTTTTCAGTGACAATTTAAGGTTAAAAGGTAGGACTGGGGCAGGTCTTTAACTCAGCACTGGGTTGTAGTGATGTGTACAGCCAGTCTACCTACTCTTCTGACCTGTGACATTACGTGCAAAGCGTAGTTTTAAATACATGTACACAACTGACTAGTGCACAAATTAAACCACTAGAGTTAATTAATGCGGCTTAATAGGGGATGAAAGTCCCCGAGACGGTAACGTATATAGTTATTCGTCTTGGTTGTCGGCATATACTGGGGCATTTTTTTCAATGTTTTCCGGTTCCGGTTTATATACATACCGCAAACTGGTTGTCTGCATGAACATCCGAGCACCCCGAATCAGTCAAAGAAATTCGTAAACCGCGCCAGCATGGTTCTTTAACTTCTTTTTCGTAATGAAATCTGCATATGCAACTGAAAAACACTCATAAAACAGTAAGGAAGTGTAAAGGCCGTCAAGTTTCTGCGTAGAGTGCAAACAAACGAAAGAAATCCTTTAGGCCAGTGCGAGAACGCGGTCAATGACGTCACCGGCTTCCCGTACATTTTGCAAAGTATGATATTTGCTGTAACAGATATGATGACACTAAATGTAAACTTTTTGTTTCAATTGAATAGGTTCTCGCGAAGTTTCACTTTCTTTTGAGTAGTGAATAGTGTCTTTGCAAGCGGATATATAAAAGTAAAAGATAATCCCCATTCTAGGCGGTGTCTTAATTCATATTATATTATGTTGTTATTAAGATATTAAGTATATATCTATTTCGTTAATTTTAACAAAACTATTTGATAATTTTAGGTTTTTATTTATTTATTTATAACACCCTTACATCATTAGAGACGATTTTTCAGGAAATAACTTTTTATTTACACTACAGTAAGTTCTTTGAGTTTGTCCGTCCGTACAATCGTAACTTTGTAAATTCTTGTCCGGGCTGTAACTCTGCCATCCATGAAGGGATTCTGAAAGAGCTTGGCATAAATATTTACCTTACGATGTTTCGTGCGTAAGATCCAACTCCTAGCTCCAAGGTCAATGTCCCACTTTAATGTCAAACGTTAGAAGGGTCTTTTTCGTGTCAGGTTCGTAACTTTACCATTCATCAAGGGATTTTGAAATTACTTAGCATAACTGAGACAACATGTCATGCGCAAGGCTCAGACCCCTTGCTCCAAGGTCAAGATCACTCTTAGAGGTCAAATGTTAACAGTGTCTGTTTATGTGTCCAATCCATAACTCTGCCATCCATAAAGGGATTTTGAAATATCTTAACATAAATATTAACCATAATCAGACAATATGTCATGCGCAAGACCCAGATTCCTAGCTCCTAGTGCAAGGTCATATTTAGAAGTCAAAGGTTATTAGTATCTTTTTCGTGTCCGGTATATAACTCTGTCATTCATGAAGAGATTTTGAAACAACTTGGCATAAATGTTAACCATAATGAGACAATGTTTCACGCACAAGGCCTAGACCCTCTAGCTCAAAGTTCAAGGTCACATTAAGAAGTCAAGTCAAAAGTTTAAGGGGTCTGTTTCATGTCCGGTAAGTTATTCTCATACCAGACTACTTGTACTAATTTTATATACTAATTTTGGATCTTTGAAGTAATGTACTCCATTAACAATAAATAACAATTTAACAAAGCTGATGGTTAGCTCATAAAACTACGGAAAATTTGTTTGACAGTAATAGTGAAATAAGGTAAAATGACAACTCCAGAATTATTCTTTTGCTTACAAAAGATTTAAGGATTGCCATATTTTTGCAAAGTCCTAAAGTGACATGTCCGTAAACAAGTACTTAGCAAAGAACTATTTCTCAACAAACACAGCTTTTTAATCTATACTAAATAATTTGGATTATTTGAACTACTTGTTATTCTTTCGACATATAGCACATTCCTTCAGGCCACACACTCATTACGTCAAGTAAAACAAATCAGACGTTCCTTGCATATAAAGAATCAATGAGAAATATTTCTAGTGTGCATAATTGATAATCATTGATTATCAACTTTCTGTGATGGTATCATGAAAACATGAACTAATCCAGGAGAGCGAAACGTTATAGTAGTGTCCCTTGAATCTAAATATAGTCTACTAATGTACGTGAAAATGTACGCAAATAACTATGAATTGACGAAGAAGTTAATTATTTGCAGCTGTTTATACCTGAGTCAAAACGGGGTTGGACTGCGACCTGCTTGTCACTCCCGTTAGATTTGGTCGAAGTATTTCGTCCAGGAATCCTATAGCTTCTCTGGTAAGCCGATACCTTCCCATAATGTCGCATCTCGCATTTCGTCCAAACTTGCCCGGGTAATGAAGACACGGGTAGGCGGCGCTTACGCAAGTGTTTAGCTGCATTTCTACGACTTTCCAATCAACTTAAGACTACATAGGACAAGTCATAAAGTTAAGACACTTATTTACGACGTCGTTGCTACGATCCTTCTGATAAAACGCTACGTGGAAGTAAGAACGGCCATACGTCCAAGCTTTAGCTAAGACAGGGTGTAGTACCAATGATAACCTGAGCATGTAAAAGACTTTAGTGGCTTGTAAAGTCAGTGTAGTCAGTTAAACTCAGTCAGAGCTTATGCTGTTTTGTCATATATCTTGCCGACTTAAAATTAATCTCATCTCATCTCATCTCATCTCATCTCATCTCATCCCATCTCACCTCACCTCACCCCATCCCATCTCACACCATCTCATCTCATCTCATCTTATTAAAGATTTATTATACATGACACTTTCAAGTCTGTTTTGAAAATAAATGATTAAATAATTCTGTAATTCATCACTTCACAACAAAAATGTAAAACTCTTTCTCGTAATTCTGATCCATCTCATTAATACCGTATTAATCGGAGGCTTTTGAAATAAACACTTGCAACTATTTTTTGTTTGTTTTATGCATGTTGTGGCAAACAATATGATAGTTAAAAAATGGAATAAAAAATAGTATTATAAATAATAAAATAGAAATATACAGAAAATTTTGGCACCAGTGGGATCCTTCACAGTACTTTAGATCAATAGGTCTAGATGAAAATTTAAATAGCTGAAACACGAAATGAAAAATTAACCATTCACAAAGAATCTTCCAAAAGCCCCCTTTTTCTCAGTGGTGTCACGGTACCTACCATATATATGTTAGGCACGTTTTCCGTACATCCGTTGACGAGGCAATATGTTTCATTCACTTGCCAGTTACTTTTTCTGGTCTTTGTTGTTGTTGCGGACATCTTGTTTTATCTGATTTTCCGTAGTAGCTTACAGTTTTTTTTTTCTTTCATAGCTTTAAATAACCTCATCCTCACATTTTAGAAATGTGTAGATTGTCTGGTTATCAATGGAAAGTGTCACTAGCGGATCCAGGGGGAGGGAACTTGGCATGCTCCCTCCAACTCCAAAAATCGCCGGAGTATACATAGATCTACAGATCTGGATGGAGAAAGTGCAAAATATGCATTTTTTCGTTCGCTACGCTCGCAACATAAAAATCCGACAAGGTTTGAAGGAGCACTTATAACGCCCTTAACCATTTCCATACTAGCCCTTGGTACCTCTCCCAATCAAATTCTCAGAAATCGGGCTAAGAAATTCCAAGATGCTTATGCAAGCCAAGAATAGGTCTGACAAGTCATTAAACATTGACATAAAACATTTGGAACGGACAGTTTGCTAATGTTGATATAACTCGTGGCCCATTCATTTTTTATATGTTACTTCTGTGTTCATATAATTGTGCTTATGCCTTAAAAAAATACAATAAAATATTTTAAAACTAAACTACATAAAGCATGTTATTTTGGTTGATTGTCTTTTTTCAATACCAAAAAAAGTACATTTGTACCTCAGAACGCTTAGAATGCACCAGATGGAATCATTGTTTCCATTTTTTTTCAGGGAGATGCGGTGCTCCATGTTCCCCCCAAGTTGCACTACTACAAATATGAACATCAAATCATGTATCCGCCCCCTGGAAGTGAGTAGTTAGCTCTTTGTAGCAGATAAAGCAGTTGACAGGTACAACTGGCAGCAGTCAATACAATGAACATTTATGATGGATGAAAAAATTAATCTATGATCCCGTCAATAGTCTGAATCAGTTAATGCAGTATAATATGTGAAAGATATTTTCAACAAGAGAAATTTGTGATTGTTATCTATTGTATTTCAGTTATGTAACGGCGTGCAATTACCCTAACCAGTGTTTTTGGATTCTATACCAGTACAAACCTTTCTCCGCAAGTAAATGACAACTTACCCACAAGAATCAGACGTGGAGAACGAATGATTGCAGACACAATAACTTGACGCTTTCCCTATTAAGTTAAGTGGCCGGGAAAAACAATGGAGATGCATCAGAAAAATCGATTTCTTCCCTCCCTGATATCCTGTCACTAAAACGAAAGTAGGGAATTCCGATTAAGCTAAAACGAAAGCAGGGAATTCCGATTTATAAAGTAGCATAGTGTGGTTTCGAATTTGGCCCGGGCACTATTTCTATATAAAAGTCGGAAATTAATTTTACATGCTTTAATATTCAAGTAGTTATTTATTATAATAATTGAACTTAGGAGAGTTGAAAATAATAATCATAATAAAAAAGAAACGTATGAAGGTTAGGACGTGAATATTTGTGCACTTACATATACACACTGTATAACGTGATAGCGCGACACCACCAGATAACATGACACCACATCGGATAACGCGACACTCTGAGTAGATTGTACTCGTTCTGAAGTTCTTTTTTTTTCTACACAATGTAAATCAATGAAAACCAGATTCCTACCAGGTTTCGAGGATAGAAAGAGACATCTAAAGGAATGTTATCTGAATTAAGAAGACCAGCAAACAATCATACAGATGGCTAATCCACGGCCAGATATCCATTGTTTTTTATATTGAACCGAGGAATTTATCTCATTTCTGAAGCAACAAGCTTAGCATTACTCTCAATGAAAAGCCCAATATTCTTTATCTTTGTCTGTAAAATATCACGGCGAAATTTCCATTACCTTCGCAAATACGAGGTGTTAAAGTCGGATAGACCAAAAATATTCTGTGTGACAACACCTGATTCCCAGGGAAGGTCCTTACTGACACAATTTTGATCATACATTTTTTTTGTCCAGCTTTTGATCAGCTTTCAACAAACGCCACCGATAACGCGCTCAACGCAGGTAGGCAATCGCCAATACTAGCATGTTTAATGTCGGGCTACTGTGACCTTTTACGGTGTTTGTCCCCTCTCAATTTATTGATGAATATCTTTGAAAAGAATATTCTGATCTACATTTTGAGGGGTTTCACTGTCGATTCGGTTCATTGGTTAGGGCAGGGTGACGGTAGCAAGTTCGGTGAAATTTAGTATTTACAGAGCAAATAGCAGGAAAGCGGGTGCAAATCGCATTACAAGCCTGTTTTAATGTCGGGCCGCTGTGACTTGTGTGTTTGTCCCTCCCTGTTATTGAAGATATATCTTTGAAGGGAATATCTTGATCTACCAATTGAGGTATTAGCCGCGATTTCGGTCCTGGTTAGGGCCTTGGACGGTATCAATTTAGTAAACTTTAACATTCACAGAGCAAATGCTATAATACGTACGTTGCATGCATATGAAAAAACATAGATACATGGTGCTGGGTGACTTCTCTCAGCTGTCACTGAACCCATCCATATAGGACCCAACGCAAATGAGGACCTCATATTACGATGTTGCCAGCCTTAGTAATAGCAATTCGGCCTACTAGCTACCACCTAAGGTGTTTTCGTCCTTATCTGACCTTGGAAACGTATCTTTCGATCAAGCATTTGAGGGCTTTACTGCCCGAATCGTTAACGTGTTTGGGGAGATGGCCGGAGTCAATTTCGATAACAATTGATAATTTCAGAGTCAAATGCTACTATAATTGCGCATGAGATAAATGATATCACTATTTGTTTGTTTGATCACATTTCACAAAACGCACCCGTATACGCTCAACGCAGGTAGGCAAATCGCATTACAAGCATGTTTTAATGTCGGGCACTGTGACTTACGTGTTTTGGTCCCTCTCTATTATGACGATATCTCTTTGAAAAGAATAATCTCTGATCTACATTTTTGAGGGGTCTCACATGGTCGAATCGGTTTCATTGGTTAGGTCAGGGTGACCGGTAGCAAGTTCGGTGAAAATTTTAGTATTTACAGAGTGCAGAATAGCAGGAAAGCGGTCAACTCGCATTACAACCTGTTTTAAATGTCGGGCCGCTGTGACTGTGTGTTTGTCACTCCGCTAGTTATTGAGGAGATAATCTTTGAAGGGAATATCAGATCTACAATTTGAGGGGGTTTTAGCCGCCGATTCGGGTCACGGGTTAGGGCCTGTGACGGTATCAATTTGAGTAAAATTTAACCTCACAGAGCAAAATGCTAAACTACGTACGTTGCATGCATATGAAAAAACATAGATACATGGTGCTGGGTGACTTCTCTCAGCTGTCACTGAACCCATCCATATAGGACCCAACGCAAATGAGGACCTCATATTACGATGTTGCCAGCCTTAGTAATAGCAATTCGGCCTACTAGCTACCACCTCATTTTTTCGTCCCTTATCTGACCTTGGAAAACTATCTTTCGATCTAGCATTTTGAGGGGCTTTACTGCGAATCGGTTACGTGTTTGGGGCAGGAGATGGCGGAGTCAATTTTCGAGTAACAAGTTGATAATTTCAGAGCAAATCCTACTATAGATTGCGCATGAGATAAAATAAATCTCTAGCTTGTTTTTGTTTGATCAGCTTTCACTAAACGAGCACCCGTTATACGGCTCAACGCAGGTAGGCAATCGCATTACAAGCATGTTTTAAAAAAATGTCGGGACTTACCTGTGACTAGCGTTTTGGTCCCCTCTCTATTATTGAAGATATATCATTGAAAAGAATATTCTGATGCTACATTGTTTGAGGGTTTTCACTGTTCGATTGGTCGGTTTCATTGGTTAGGGCAGGGTGACGGTAGCAAGTGTCGGTGAAATTTAGTAATTACAAGCAAATAGCAGGAAAGCGGGCACCACGCATTACGCCTGTTTTGATTTCGGGCCGCTGTGACATTGTGTTTTGTCCTCCCCTGTTCATGAAGAGAGATCTTGAAGGGAATAGCTTGACTCTACAATTTTGAGCGGGTTTAGCCGCCGATTCGGTCACTGGATAGGGCATGTGACGGTAATCAATTTGATAAAATTTAACCATTCACCGAGCACCTGCTATCATACGTAGCGTTGCCTGCATATGAAACCAACCATCGATACAAGGTGCTGGGTGACTTCTCTCAGCTGTCACTTTATCCCATCCATATAGGACCCAACGCAAATGAGGACCTCATATTACGATGTTGCCAGCCTTAGTAATAGCAATTCGGCCTACTAGCTACCACCTAAGTTTTTCGTCCGTATCTGACCTTGGAAACGTATGCTTATCCGATTCTAGCATTTGAGGCTTAGCTTGCCGAAATCGGTTACGTGTTTTGGGGGAGGATGGCGGAGTTCAATTTCGAGTAACAAGTTGATACTTCAGAGCAAAAGCGAGGGCCTATAGATGCGCATGAGATAAATATACTCTCTAGTTTGTTTGTTTGATCCGCTTTCACTTCAACGCACCCGATACCGGCTCAACGCAGGTAGGCAATCGCATTAACAACATGTTTTAATGCGGGCTACAGTGGACTTACGTGTTATCCCCTCTCCACCCTACTATTATAGAAGATTATCTTTGAAAAAATATTCTGATCTACATTTTGGAGGGGTTCAACTGTCGATTCGGTTCATTGGTTAGGGCCGGGTGACGAGCAAGTTCGGTGAAATTTAGTATTTACAGAGCAAATAGCAGGAAAGCGGGTGCAAATCGCATTACAAGCCTGTTTTAATGTCGGGCCGCTGTGACTTGTGTGTTTGTCCCTCCCTGTTATTGAAGATATATCTTTGAAGGGAATATCTTGATCTACAATTTGAGGGGTTTAGCCGCCGATTCGGGTCACTGGTTAGGGCATGGTGACGGTATCAATTTGAGTAAAATTTAACATTCACAGAGCAAATGCAAAAAACGTACGTTCAATGCATATGAAAAAACATAGAATACAGGTGCTGGGTGGACTTCTCTCTCTGTCACTGACCCATCCATATAGGACCCAAGCAATGAGGACCTCATATTCGATTTGGCCAGCCTTAGTAATACAATTCGGCGGCCTCTATCCTACCACCTAAGTTTTTCGTAACCTTATCTGACCTTGAAACTATCTTTCGGATCTAGCATTTGAGGGCTTTACTTCCCGAATCGGTTATCGTGTTTGGGGAGGATGGCGGAGTCAATTTCGAGTAACAAGTTGATACTTTCCGAGCAAATGCACTAATAGATTGCGCATGAGATAAATTAATCTCTAGGTTTGTTTTGTTTGATCAGCTTTTCCAAAACGCACCCGTATAATACGGCTCAACGCCCAGGTAGGCAATCGCATTACCAGCACTGTTTTAATGTCGGGGCTACTGATGGACTCTACTGTTTGTCCCTCTCTATAAATGAAGATTATCTTTGAAAAGAATATTCTGATCCTACATTTTGAGGGTTTCACTGTGATCGGTTCATTGGATTAGGGACAGGTGCCGGTAGCCAGTTCGGTGAAATTTAGTATTACAGCGCAAATACGGAATAGCGGGTGCAAATCGCATTACAAGCCTGTTTTAAATGTGTCGCCGCTGGACTTGTGTGTTTTGATCCCTCCCTGTATTGAAGAGATTCTTTGATGGGAATATCTTGATCTACAATTTGAGGGGTTTTTGCCCGCCGATTCGGTCACTGAGGTTAGGGCATGGGACGGTATCAATTGAGTAAAATTTTACCATTCACAGAGCAAATGCAATAAATACGACGTTTGCATGCATATGAAAAAACATAGATACATTGGTGCTGGTGGACTTCTTCTCAGCTGTCACTGAACCCATCCCATATAGGACCCAACGCAAATGGAGGACCTCATATACGAGTTGCCAGCCTTAGTAATAGCAATTTTCGGCCCTACTAGCTACCACCTCATTTTCGTCCTATATCTGACCTTGGAAACGTATCTTTCGATCTAGCATTTAGGGCTTTACTGCCGAATCGGTAGCGTGTTTTGGGGGAGGATGGCGAGTTAATTTCGAGTACCAATTGATAATTTTCAGGAGCAAATGCTACATATAATTGCGCATGCGATAAAGATATCTCTAGTTTGTTTGTTTGATCAGCTTTCACAAAACGCACCCGTATACGGCTCAACGCAGGTAGGCAATCGCATTACAAGCATGTTTTAATGTCGGGCTACCTGTGACTTACGTGTTTGTCCCTTCTCTATTATTGAGATATAATCTTTGAGATGAAATTCCTGATCTAACATTTTGAGGGGTTCAACTGTCGATTCGGGTTCATTGGTTAGGGCAGGTGACGGTAGCAAGTTCCGGTGAAATTTAGTCTTTACAGGGCAAATAGCAGGAAAGCGGGTGCAAATCGCATTACAAGCCTGTTTTAATGTCGGGCCGCTGTGACTTGTGTTCTTTGGGTCCCTCCTGGTATTGAAGAGATAACTTTGAATGGGATATCGTGATCTACAATATTGAGGGGTTTCGAGCCCCGATTCGGGTCACTGGTTTAGGGCAATTGTGACGGTATCAATGGAGTAAAATTTAACATTCACAGAGCAAATGCTATAATACGTACGTTGCATGCATATGAAAAAACATAGATACATGGTGCTGGGTGACTTCTCTCAGCTGTCACTGAACCCATCCATATAGGACCCAACGCAAATGAGGACCTCATATTACGATGTTGCCAGCCTTAGTAATAGCAATTCGGCCTACTAGCTACCACCTTAAGTTTTCGGTCCTTATCTCCCTTGGAAACGTATATCTTTCGATCTACATTTGGAGGGGCCCCCCCCCCCCCCCCCTTTATACCGATCGGTTACGTGTTTGGGGGAGGATGGCGGAGTCAATTTCGAGTAACAAGTTGATAATTTCAGAGCAAATGCTACTATAGATTGCGCATGAGATAAATATATCTCTAACAGTTTGTTTGTTTGGATCAGCTTTCCAAAACGCACAACCCCGTATACGGGCTCAACGGCAGGTAGGCAATCGCATACAAGCAATGTTTTCAAAGTCGGGCTACTGTGACTTACGTGTTTTGTCCTCCTCTCTAATATTGAAGATAATATCTTTGAAAAGAATATTCTGATCTACATTTTGAGGGGTTTCACTGTCGATTCGGTTCATTGGTTAGGGCAGGGTGACGGTAGCAAGTTCGGTGAAATTTAGTATTTACAGAGCAAATAGCAGGAAAGCGGGTGCAAATCGCATTACAAGCCTGTTTTAATGTCGGGCCGCTGTGACTTGTGTGTTTGTCCCTCCCTGTTATTGAAGAGATATCTTTGAAGGGAATATCTTGATCTACAATTTGAGGGGTTTAGCCGCCGATTCGGGTCACTGGTTAGGGCATGGTGACGGTATCAATTTGAGTAAAATTTAACATTCACAGAGCAAATGCTATAATACGTACGTTGCATGCATATGAAAAAACATAGATACATGGTGCTGGGTGACTTCTCTCAGCTGTCACTGAACCCATCCATATAGGACCCAACGCAAATGAGGACCTCATATTACGATGTTGCCAGCCTTAGTAATAGCAATTCGGCCTACTAGCTACCTACCTAAGTTTTCGTCCTTACTCTGACCTTGGAAACGTCAGCTTTGCGATCTAGCACATTTGAGGGGCTTACTGCCCGAATCGGTTACGTGTTTGGGGGGAGAATGGCGGAGTCCATTTCGATCATCAAGTTGAGAATTTCAGAGCAAATGCTATTAAAATTGCGCATGAGATAAATATATCTCTATTTTGTTTGTTTGATCAGCTTATCACAAAACGCACCCGTATTACGGCTCCAACGCAGGTAGGCAATCGCATTACAAGCATGTTTTAATGTCGGGCTACTGTGACTTACGTGTTTGTCCCTCTCTATTATTGAAGATATATCTTTAGAAAAGAATAGTCTGATCTACATTTTGAGGGTTCCACAGTCGAATTCGGTTATTGGTTAGGGCAGGGTGACCGGTAGCAAGTTCGGTGAAATTTAGTATTTACAGAGCAAATAGCAGGAAAGCGGGTGCAAATCGCATTACAAGCCTGTTTTAATGTCGGGCCGCTGTGACTTGTGTGTTTGTCCCTCCCTGTTATTGAAGAGATATCTTTGAAGGGAATATCTTGATCTACAATTTGAGGGGTTTAGCCGCCGATTCGGGTCACTGGTTAGGGCATGGTGACGGTATCAATTTGAGTAAAATTTAACATTCACAGAGCAAATGCTATAATACGTACGTTGCATGCATATGAAAAAACATAGATACATGGTGCTGGGTGACTTCTCTCAGCTGTCACTGAACCCATCCATATAGGACCCAACGCAAATGAGGACCTCATATTACGATGTTGCCAGCCTTAGTAATAGCAATTCGGCCTACTAGCTACCACCTAAGTTTTCGTCCTTATCTGACCTTGGAAACGTATCTTTCGATCTAGCATTTGAGGGGCTTTACTGCCGAATCGGTTACGTGTTGTTGGGGGAGGATGGCGGAGTCAATTTCGAGTAACTAGTTGATAATTTCAGAGCAAACCAACTATAATTGCGCATGAGATAAATATATCTCTAGTATGTTTGTTTGATCAGCTTTTCACAAAACGCACCCTATACGGCCTCAACGCAGGTAGGCATCGCATTACAAGCATGTTTTAATGTCGGGCTACTGTGACTTACGTGTTTGTCCCTCTCTATTATTGAAGATATATCTTTGAAAAGAATATTCTGATCTACATTTTGAGGGGTTTCACTGTCGATTCGGTTCATTGGTTAGGGCAGGGTGACGGTAGCAAGTTCGGTGAAATTTAGTATTTACAGAGCAAATAGCAGGAAAGCGGGTGCAAATCGCATTACAAGCCTGTTTTAATGTCGGGCCGCTGTGACTTGTGTGTTTGTCCCTCCCTGTTATTGAAGAGATATCTTTGAAGGGAATATCTTGATCTACAATTTGAGGGGTTTAGCCGCCGATTCGGGTCACTGGTTAGGGCATGGTGACGGTATCAATTTGAGTAAAATTTAACATTCACAGAGCAAATGCTATAATACGTACGTTGCATGCATATGAAAAAACATAGATACATGGTGCTGGGTGACTTCTCTCAGCTGTCACTGAACCCATCCATATAGGACCCAACGCAAATGAGGACCTCATATTACGATGTTGCCAGCCTTAGTAATAGCAATTCGGCCTACTAGCTACCACCTAAGTTTTCGTCCTTATCTGACCTTGGAAACGTATCTTTCGATCTAGCATTTGAGGGGCTTTACTGCCGAATCGGTTACGTGTTTGGGGGAGGATGGCGGAGTCAATTTCGAGTAACAAGTTGATAATTTCAGAGCAAATGCTACTATAGATTGCGCATGAGATAAATATATCTCTAGTTTGTTTGTTTGATCAGCTTTCACAAAACGCACCCGTATACGGCTCAACGCAGGTAGGCAATCGCATTACAAGCATGTTTTAATGTCGGGCTACTGTGACTTACGTGTTTGTCCCTCTCTATTATTGAAGATATATCTTTGAAAAGAATATTCTGATCTACATTTTGAGGGGTTTCACTGTCGATTCGGTTCATTGGTAGGCAGGGTGACGGTAGCAGTTCGGTGAAATTTATATTCAGAGCAAATAGCAGAAGCGGTGCAATCGATTAACCTTTTTAATGTGGGCCGCTGTGACTTGGTGTTGTCCCTCCTGTTATTGAGAATATCTTTGAAGGGAATATTTGATCTACAATTTGAGGGGTTTAGCCGCGATCGGTCATGTTAGGGCATGTGCGGATCATTTGAGTAAAATTTAAATCCGAGCAAGCATATAGTACTGATGCATATGAAAAAACATGATACATGGTCTGGGTGATTTCTCGCTGTCACTGAACCCATCATATAGACCCAACGCAAATGAGGACTCAATTACGTTGCAGCCAGTAATGCAATCGCCTACAGCACCACAGTTTTCGTCTATTGACTTGGAAACGTCTTTCGATTGCATTTGAGGGGCTTTACGCCGATCGGTTACGTGTGGGGGAGGTGGCGAGTCAATTCGAGTAAAAGTTGATATTCGAGCAAATGTACATGTGCGATGAGATAATATATCTTTGTTTGTTGATCACTTTCACAAAACGCACCCGTTACGCTCAAGCAGGAGCAATCGCATTACAAGATTTTTAATGTCGGACTGTGCTACGTGTTTGTCCCTCTTATTATTGAAGATATATCTTTGAAAGAAATTCTGATCTAATTTGAGGGTTCCTGTCGATTCGGTCATTGGTTAGGGCATGACGTAGCATTCGGGAATTTAGTTTACAGAGCAAATGCAGGAAAGCGGTGCAATGCATTATTTTTGAGTATAATTCAAACAAGTATAATCGAGGCTTGATGCATGAAAATAATCTAGTGTGTTTCACTTACAAAAACCACCATAGCAACGAGTGCATCCTTTTTAATTCCGCTACTGGACTATTTTCCTCTTAATTTTGAAGATCTATCACTTGGTTAGGTTTTTAGGCAGGTAGAGCAAGTCGTAAATTTAGTTAAGAAAAAAAGCGGTGCAATCTTAAAACCTTTAGTGGCCGCTTTTCTGGTTCCCTGTATTGAAGAGATATCTTGAGGAATTTTCTCATTGAGGTTTGCGTTGAGTAATTTATTCATGAAATTTAACTTCAGAGAAAAATAAGGATTGATTTACAACAATCATGGGGTCCTCACCAATAACCCATTAGAAGCAATGACCATTTAATTTCCGTTTATCAATTCGCTGACCACTGATTTTGCTTGAAACGTATCTTTTGAGGGCTTACGAATCGTAGTTGAGATGCAATGAGAAGTGAAATTTCAATGCTATAACCATAAGAAAATATTGGTTGACCTTTACAAACATAAGCCAGAATAAGGCTTATTGATTAACTATTTCTGTCTTTTTTAGTTCTTTAAGAACGATCATTTGGAAGTTATGGATGTAGGAGGGGATCGAGAGGGAATTTAATATTCGTATGGGTCCTCCATTAAGCCTGTTTTAATTCCGTGATTGGTTCCCCTGTATTGGGATATCTTTGAAGGAATTCTGATCTACAATTTGAGGGTTTAGCCGCGATTCGGTCACTGGTTAGGGCATGGGACGGATAAATTTGAGAAAAATTTTAAATTCCAGAGCAAATGCTATAATACGTAGTGCATGCATATGAAAAACATAGATACAGGTGCTGGTGACTTCTCCACGCACGAACCCATCCAATAGACCCAAGAAAATGAGGACCTATATTACATGTTGCCACCTTAAATAGCAATTGGGCCCCACTACTACCACCAAAGTTTTCGTCCTTACGCCCTTTGGGGAAACGTATCTTTCGATCTAGCATTTGGGGGGGCTTTACGCCAAATCGGTTCCCGTTTTTGGGGGGGATGGCGGATCTTTTTCGAAAAACATTGAAATTTTAGAGCAATGCAATATAGAGGCGCATGAGATAAATTATCTCTTTTTGGGTTTTTTTGATCAGTTTTCAAAAAAAGCCCCCCTTTCCGCTAAACGCGGTAGGCAATCGCATACAAGCATGTTTTAATGTCGGCTACGGACTTACGTGTTTGTCCCTCTCTATTATTGAAGATATATCTTTGAAAAGAATATTCTGATCTACATTTTGAGGGGTTTCACTGTCGATTCGGTTCATTGGTTAGGGCAGGGTGACGGTAGCAAGTTCGGTGAAATTTAGTATTTACAGAGCAAATAGCAGGAAAGCGGGTGCAAATCGCATTACAAGCCTGTTTTAATGTCGGGCCGCTGTGACTTGTGTGTTTGTCCCTCCCTGTTATTGAAGATATATCTTTGAAGGGAATATCTTGATCTATCAATTTGAGGGTTATAGGGCGGCCCGATGTCGGGTCAACTGGTTTAGGCATGGTGACGGTATCAATTTGAAGTAAAATTTAACATTCACAGAGCAAATGCTATAATACGTACGTTGCATGCATATGAAAAAACATAGATACATGGTGCTGGGTGACTTCTCTCAGCTGTCACTGAACCGCATCCATAAAAGGACCCAACGCAAATGAAGGACCTCATATTACGATGTTGCCTAGCCTTAGTAATAGCACTCGGCCTACTAGCAACCAACTAAGTTTTCGTCCTTAACTTGAACGCTGGAAACGTTCTTTCGATCTAGCATTTGATGGGCCCCCCCTTTACTCCGAATCGGTACGGTGTTTGGGGAGGATGGTCGAGGCCAAATTCGAGTAACAAAGTTGATAAAAAATCAGAGCAAATACTTAACTATAGAATTGCGCATGAGATAAATAAAATCTTCTTAGTTTGTTTGTTTGATCAGCTTTCACAAAAGCACCCGATACGCTCAAGCAGGAGGCAATCGCATTACAAGCAGTTTTTAAAGTCGGGCTACTGTGTTCTTACGTGTTTTGTCCACTCTATTATTGAAGGATAAATCTTTGAAAAGATATTCTGATCTACTACATTTTGAGGGGTTTCAACCTTCGATTCGGCGAATCCTTGGGTGTTAGGGCAGGGTGACGGTACAATTTTCGGTGAAATTTAAGTATTTACAAGAGCAAATAGCAGGAAAGCGGGTGCAAATATCGCATTACAAGCCTTTTAAATGTCGGGGCCGCTGTTGACTTGTGTGTTTTGGACCCTCCCTGTAATTGAAGATAATATCTTTGAAAGGGCATATCTATGATCTCAATTTGAGGGGTTTAGCCCCCCAGCCGATTCGGGTCACATTTAAGGGGAGGGCATGTGTCCGTACGGTATCAATTGGGAGTAAAATTTAACATTCACAAGCAAATGCAATAATACGTACGTTGCATGCATATGAAAAAACATAGATACAATGGTGCATGGGTGAACTCTCTGCAGCTGTCACTGAAACCCCATCCATATAGGACCGCAAACGCAAATAATGAGGACCTCATATTAACGAAGTAGCCAGCCTTATAAAGCAATTCGCCCCTACTAAATCAACCACCTAAAGATTTCCGGTCCATATCTGACCCTTGAAACGTATCTTTCGATCTAGCATATGAGGGGCTTTATTTACTAAAAACTGCCGAATCGGTTACGTGTTTGGGGAGGAAGGCGTAAGTCAATTTCGAGTAAACAAGTTGATAATATCAGAGCAGAAATTGCAAAATCTAGTAGATTGGCGCATTAGATAAATATATCTCTAGTTTGTTTTGTCGTTGTGAATATTCACCTTTCAACAAAAACGCTACACCGAATACGCTCAACGCAGGGCAGGCAAACAAATGCATTGCACAAGCATGTATTAAAATGGTCCGGGCTAAAACTGTGACTAACGTGTTTGTACCTCTCAGTTATTGAAGATATTACTTTGAAAAAAAATTCTGAATCAACCAATTTGGAGGGTTTCACTGTCGATTCGTTCATTGGTAGGGCAGGAGACGGTATTCAAGATACGGGGAAATTAGAATTTACAGGAGCAAATAGTAGGAAAGGGCGGTGCAAATCGCATAAAAAAACAAGCCTGTTTTTTTAAAAAGATCGGGCCCGCGCTGTGACTTGTGTGTTTGTCCCTCCCTGTTATTGAAGATATATCTATGAAGGGAATATCTATGATCTCACTCCATTGAGGGGTAAAGGGGCCGCCGCTATTTACGGGACACTGGTTTTAGGCAATGGTGACGGAAACAAATTTTAGAGACCCCATAACACCAAACACAGCGCCACAGCACACCATCCAGAACGTATTCCAGCCTCTTCACCCCCCACTAACATGGGCTGGGAGACAACACTCAGCAGTCACAGTAACCCACACAAATAGGACCGCAACGCCACTGAGGACCTCAAAAATAACGAATTGAATGCCAAGGCCTTAAGTAATAGCAATTCGGTTCCCTACACTCTACACCCCTAGTATGAGTTTTATAATCGACCTACTCAGCACCTTGGAAACGTATCTATCGTATCACAAGTCATTTGAGGGGGCTTTGACACTGCCGAATCGGTTACGTGTTTATTTGGGAGGAATGGCGGAGTCAATTAATTTCAGAGTAACACGTTGAAAAATTTCAGAGGCAAAATGCAACTATAGATTGCGCAGAGAATAAATATATCTCTATTTTGTTTGTTTGATCAGCATTCCCCGCCCCCCCCTCCCCCACAACACGCAAACCCGTATACGGCCCAACGCAGGTAGGCAATGCGCATTACAAGTCCTGTTATAAATGTCGGGCTAACTGTGACATAGGTGTTATGTCCCTCTCTATTATTGAAGATATATCTTATGAAAAAGAAAATATTCAGATCTACGAATTAGATGGGTTTCACTGTCGATTCGTTAATTGGTTAGGGCAGGGTGACGGAATCAAGTTCGGTGAAATTAAGTATTTACAGAGCAAATAGCAGGAAAGCGGGTGCAAATCGCATTACAAGCCTGTTTTAATGTCGGGCCGCTGTGACTTGTGTGTTTGTCCTCCCTTTATTGGAAGATATATCTTTGAAAGGGAATATCTTGATCTACAATTTGAGGGGTTTAGGCCTCCGATTTCGGGTCCACTGGTTAGGGCATGGTGACGGTATCAATTTGAGTAAAATTTAACATTCCACAGAGCAAATGCTATAATACGTACGTTGCATGCATATGAAAAAACTTAGATAACAAGGTGCTGGGTGACATCTCCTCAGCTTCACTGAACCCATCCAAATAGACCCAACGCAAATGAACCTCATATTACGATTATGCCGCCTTAGTAAGAGCAATTCGGCCTACAAGCTACCAACCTAAGTTTAGTCCTTATTGACCTAGAAACGTATCTTTTCGAACTAGCATTTGAGGGCTTTACTGCCGATCGGTTACTGTTTGGGGGAGGATGGCGGAGTCCAATTCGAGTAACAAAGTTGATATATCAAGCAAATGCTACTATAGATGCGCATATGAGATAATATATCTCTAGTTTGTTTTTGCTCAGCTTTCACAAACGCACCCTTAAACGCTCAACGCAGTAGGCAATCGCATTACAAGCATGTTTTTAATGTCGGGCTACTGTGACTTACGTGTGTCCCTCTCTATTATATTGAAGATAATCATTGAAAAGAATATTCGGACTACCTTTTGAGGGGTTTTCCCACTTCGATTCGTATCATAGGTTAGGGCAGGGAGACGTTATCAAGTTTCGGTGAAATTAGGTATTACCATAGCAAATAGCAGAAAGGCGGGTGCAACTCGCATTACAAGCCTGTTTTATGTCGGGCCGCAGAGGACTTGTGTGTTTGACCTCCCCTGTTATTGGAAGATATACTTGAAGGGAATATCTTGGATCCTACAATTTGAGGGTTTAGGCCGCCGATACGGGTTCACTGGTTAGGGCATGGTGACGGAATTACAATTTGATAAAATTAACATTCACTAGAGCAAAATCATATAATACGTACGTTGCCTGCAATATGAAAAAACATATATACATGGTGCAGGTGACATCACTCAGCTGTCACTGAACCCATCCGATATAGGACCCAACGCAATGAGGACCTCAAATTACGAAGTTGCCAGCCTTAGTAATATCCATCGGCCTACTAGCTACCACCTAAGTTTCGTCTTATCTGACCTTGGAAACGTATCTTTCGATCTAGCATTTGAGGGGCTATACTGCGATCGGATTACGTGTTTGGGGGAGGATGGCGGAGTCATTTCGAATTGTAACAATTTTGATAATTTCAGAGCAAATGCTACTATAATTGTGGGCAAGAGATAAATATATCTCTAGATTTTTGTTTGATCAGCTATCACAAAACGCACACGCGTATACGGCTCAACGCAGTTATGAAATCGCATTACAAGGCATGTTTTAATGTCGGGCTATTACTGTGACTTACGTGTTATTGTCCCTCTCTATTATTTGAAGAAAATCTTTGAAAGAATAATCTGATCAACATTTTGAGGGGTTTCACAGTCGAAACGTTCATTGGTTGGTCAGGGGTGAACGGAAGCAAGTTCGGTGAAATTTAGTATTTACAGAGCACAAAGCAGGAAAAGGCGGGTGCCCATCGCATAACAAAGCCAGTATTAATGTCGGGCCGCAGGTGACTTGTGGTGTTTGTCCCGTACCAGTTATTGAGCATATATCTTTGAAGGGAAATATCTTGATCCTACAATATGAGGGGTTAGCCGCCGTTCGGTCACTGTTATGGCATGGTGACCGAATCAATTTGATTAAAAATTTAACATTCACCGAGAAAATGCAATAATACGGTACGTTGCATCATATGAAAACACATATATACATGTCTGGTGACATCTCTCAGCTGTCCACTGAACCCATCCATATAGGACCCAACGCAAATGAGGACCTCATATTACGATGTTGCCAGCCTTAGTAATAGCAATTCGGCCTACTAGCTACCAACCTAAGTATTACGTCCTTATCTGACCTTGGAAACGTATCTTTTCTTACAGATCTAGCATTTGAGGGGTCAATACTGCCGAATCGTATACGTGTTGGGGCGGATGTCGGAGTCAATTTCGAGTAACAAGTTGATAAATTCAGAGTCAAATGCTACTATAGAATGCGCAGAGATAAATAAATCTCTATTAAGTTTGGTTTGATCAGCTTTCCATCAAACGCACCCGTCTACCGGCTCAATGGCAGGTAGGCAATCGCATTCCAAGCATGTTTTAAATAATGTCGGGCATAATCTGTGACTTACGTGTTTTTCCCCTCTCTATTATTGAAGATATATCTTTGAAAAGAATATTCTGATCTACATTTTGAGGGGTTTCACTGTCGATTCGGTTCATTGGTTAGGGCAGGGTGACGGTATCATTTTCGGTGAAATTTAGTATTTACAGAACAAATAGCAGGAAAGCGGGTGCAAATCGCATTACAAGCCTGTTTTAATGTCGGGCCGCTGTGACTTGTGTGTTTGTCCCTCCCTGTTATTGAAGATATATCTTTGAAGGGAATATCTTGATCTACAATTTGAGGGGTTTAGCCGCCGATTCGGGTCACTGGTTAGGGCATGGTGACGGTATCAATTTGAGTAAAATTTAACATTCACAGAGCAAATGCTATAATACGTACGTTGCATGCATATGAAAAAACATAGATACAGGTGTTGGGTGACTTCCTCCAGCTGACACTGAACACATGCCCTATATAGACCAACGCAAATGAGGACCACATATTACAATGATGCCTAGCCTAGAAGTAGCAATTCGGCCTACTAGCAACCACCTAAGTTATCGTCCATATCTGACCTTGGAAACGTATCCTTTCGATCTAGCATTTGAGGGCTTATTACTGCCGAATCGGATTAAGTTGATTGGGGAAGAATGGCGAAGTCAATTTCAATACAAGTATGATAATTATCAGGAGCAAAAGTTTACTATGCATTGTGTATGAATAAATATATCTCTAGTTTTGTTTGTTTTTATCAGCCTTTCCCAAAACGCATCCTCCGTAAGCGGCTCAACAAACGTACGAAATCGCATTACAAGAATGTTTTAATATCGGGCTACTGTGACTTACGTGTTTATCTCTTTCTATTTTTGAAGATATATCTTTGAAAAGAAATTATGATCTTCATTTTGAGGGTATCCAACGTCATTCGGTTCATTGTTTAGGGCAGGGTAACGGAATCATAGCGGTAAAGATTCATATTTACAGAGCACATAGAAGGAAACAGCGTGCAAATCGCATTACAAAAGCCCTGTTTTAATATCGGGCCGCTGTGACTTGTGTGTTTGTCCCTCCCTCTTACTTAAGATATATATTTGAAAGTAATATTTTCATCTACAATTTGAGGGGTTTCGCCGCCGATTCGGGTCACTGGTTAGGGCATTGTGACGGTATCAATTTGAGTATAATTTAACATTCACAGAGCAAATGCTATAATACGTACGTTGTATGCATATGAAAAAATACATGGTACTGGGTGATTTCTCTCAGCTGTCCTAAACACATCCATACAGTACCTAACGCAAATGATGACCTCTTTTTACGATGTTGACAGCCTTGGTAATTCGGGCTACTAGCTATCACCTAAGCTTTTGCCCTTATCTGACCTTAGAAACGTAACTTTTGATCTAGCATTTGAGCGCTTTACTGCCGAATCGTTTATGTGATATAGGGGGAGATGGCGAGGTACAATTTCCGAGTAACAAGTTATAAATATCAGAGCAATGTTACTATATATTGCGTATGAAATAAAATAAAACTCTAGTTTGTTTTGATTTATCAGCTTTCACAAAACACATCCGTATACGCCTCAACGCAGTAGGAATCGCAATTACAAATTTATAAATATCGGGCTAACTAGAGACTTACATGTTTGTGCCTCACTAATAAAATTGAAGAAAAAATCTTTGGACAAAGAAATATTCTGATCTACAATTTGAGGTTTCATCACCGTCCATTCGGTTCAATTGGTAAGAGGCAGTGATGTAACATTTCGGTGAAAATAAAGTATTTACAGATCAAAATAGTAAGGAAACAGCGTGCAAATCGCATTACAAGCCTGTTTCAATATCGGGCCGCTGTGACTTGTGTGTTTCTCCCTCTCTGTAATTGAAGATGTATCTTTGAAAGTGATATTTTGATCTACAATTTAAGGGGTTTCGCCGCCGATTCGGTCCATTGGTTAGGGCATGGTGACGGCATCAATTTGAGTAAAATTTAACATTCACAGTGCGAATGTTTCAATACGTACGTTGAATGCATATGAAAAAATACATGGCACTGGGTGATTTCTCTCAGCTGTCACTAAACCCATCCATGTAGGACCCAACGCAAATGAGGACCTCGTTTTACGATGTTGCCAGCCTTAGTAATTCTCGTTTTTGTCCATATTTGACCTTGGTAAACGTATCTTTTGATCTCGGCATTTGAGCGTCTCGATACTGACGAACGCGGATAAGTGTTTGGGGAGATGCGCGGAGCCAATATCGGAGTAAACAATTATAATTCAGAGCAAAGTAACTATAGATTGCGTAATGAAATATATATATCTCTAGTTTGTTTGTATTAATTCACTTTCCACAAACGCATCCGTATCTGGTTCAACGCAGTAGGAATCGCATTACAACATGTTTTAATATCGGGATACTGTGACATTCGTGTTTTGTCCCCTCTCTGTAAATGAAGATATATCTTTATCAAGAATATTATGATCTACATATTTGAGGGTTTTCAAAAACCGTCGATTCGGTTCTTTCTAGAGTAGAGTGACGTTATCGGTGAAATTTAATATTACAGAAGCAAATAGTAGGATACCATCGTGCCAAATTCGCATTACAAGCCTGTTTTAATATCTGGCCGTTGTGATTTGTGTGTATTGTCCCACCCTGTTAATAAAGAATATCTTTTGCCGATTCCGTTCATTGGTTGGGCATTGTGACGGTATCCATTGAGTAAAATTTAACATTCCACAGTGCAAATGTTTTCAATAACGGACTTGCAATACATATTGAAAAAAGTACAGGTACTTCGGGGTGATTTCTCTCAGTTTTGTCATGTAAACTCATTCAATATAGGAACCCAACGCAAATGAGGACCTCCTATCCGATGGTTGCCACCTTAGCAATTCGGGCTACTAGCTATCAATCACCTAAGTTTTGTACTCATCTGATCTTGAAACGTATCTTTTGACCTAACCATTTGAGGCTTTATTGCCGAATTCGAAACTGTTTTTTTTTTAGGGGGGAAGGATGGCTAATCCATTTCGAGTAACAAATTGATAAATTCAAAGTAAGTTTTTAACGATAAAATACGCAAACCGAGGATTTTAAAGCAAAACAGTATGATCAAATTGTTGTGTCAAACAGAACATCTTATTATCAAAAATTGTGGCAGTTTATATTGTTTCCTTCAAAAAATGATTTTGATCTACAATTTGAGGGGTTTTTACTTCCTTTAGTATCTGCATATGGTAAGGGTGACGATATTCAGAATTGTGTAAGAATTTTAATATTTACAGAGAATTAGTTACTATACACTGTATGCATATGAAAAATATATGGTTTCGGGGGGGGGTATTTCATTCAGCATACAACTAAAACTCATACTTATAGGACTCAATCAAAAGAGACCTCACACATTCTTACAACGCCTTAATTAATTCGTGCTAATATGATGCAAAGTTGTTTTGTCCTTAATCTACGACTGGAAAACATATTAAAATAATGTGTTATTTAGTGTACTTAGAGCATAACCTCTAACAAAAGTAGTACAGAGCGTACCTAACCGAGCAGGTGTTCATTTTTTTCGCCCGCTCTGAATGTAAAATAAAAACTGAGGAGTTTTATCGATGAGGGTGGCGCTTTTGAACAGAAAATTGACACCAGTCACCGAATTCTAAAGTTAGATTTAGTAAGGAAATAGTTGCAATTACAAATATTAACACAGTTAAACACAACTTGAAATGTGGCCGGACGATTTCAATGTATATGCAAGAGTTATATACTACAGCAAGGCACATCCAGAAGAAACTGTCTCCTATTATTTTAAATACATGAAGCAAAATAAGAACAACTGCCAGCGTGTCATAATATGGTCTTGAAAACCTAATGACGAACAGTTTTCTTCATCACATTTCTTTGCCAGCCCCTAAAAGGTTTGGTAAGGCTGTCCATAGACTATTATATGATGGTTGTTGTTTATTTCGAACTCGGTTCATCTGAGACCATCAAATTTATCCGCTAGTAAAGACAAAAAAGTGTTTTGACATTAACTACGGTATGTGTGCTCGTTCTGATGTACGTAAAATATGCCTTGGTTGAATTGTGAACAAGAACATCCTTTCAGATGTCTCGGCAAACAGAACAGAGAGCCAGTTATGTTCAGAAATAAACAAAGTTTCAAAAACCCGACCATCTGGATGGCCCTAGCCAACCAAGGCCAGTTTCAGTAACCCCCGTTGTCAGTATCCTACCCTCCGCATCATTTCAGTTTCATTGAGCCGTGTCCATGGAGAAAAACCACATAGTAGGCATAATGCGACCACAGGATTCTAGACCAGCCTGCGCATCCGCACAGACTGGTCAGGAATGCCATGCTGTTCGCAACAGTTTTATCTACCACCAAAAGCTTTGGAAAGCGAACACATTGATCCTGACCAGACTGCCTCGAAAGCAGGTCGCAAAGTCCCTGTGTTGTTTACTCATAACACGGTTCTCAATTATTGTCCAAATCATTTCAATCTCAAGTCACTATATTTTCAGCTTCTATATATGAAACAAACCTATGTCTGTCCTTGAATCATGAATATAAAAGTATCAAGCACCTGGTCCGTACATTTGTGTTGCGTTAAATTTCTACCTCTATAATCCATACCCAAAAATCGCATCTATTACCGAATCAAATTTGTTGAAATCCTCTCGGATAGTATATACCATATCCCAACAAAAAAGTGTTTTAATTTTACCATTCCGTAATCGGACTAACAAACTCGTACTTATGATCAGTAAACGCTCTGATAAAATCTTAAAGAAGGAAAAAAAAAAGCTGTAAGAAAGCAAAACCTAACAGAAATGAACCGGCTCCCGTTTTAAAAAACAAAGATTATAATCCACTTCTACTAGCCTAGGTTTGTTTACCTTGCAAAAAAACCTGAAACAAAAATAAAATAAACACATGCAGTCAAAAACATTACATTATAAGCTTTGATGACGGACCACTTTTGTGTCTGGTTCTAGCTGTCGGTTAAAACAAAATAATTATGAAAACAAAGTCATACTTTATTACTGTGTTACAGTCCGCCTGTCTATACCGGAATCCGGAAACGCTAGAACTTCTTTTGGGAACTTTTTAAGTCAGAAAACTTCTGTACAAAAGCATGTTTTCACTGACTTGATCTCACAAAGGATTGCCCGATGCTGGTCAATCTTACTGACTGCGCCGCATACTTTTGGTACACTGAAGGCTGACTACAATCCGCGTTGTTTATCAAACCTACCCTGGTTGCTGAGGCTAGCAACATCGGAATTATTTTTGATACAGCATACTATTGCTCAGATTGCGGGGATGTGGTCAGTAGAGGCGAGCTCGGGATCCGACACTCACCCTTATATTTTCATGGTGGATCTGCAAAGTCGCGTCTTTTGCTGTCGGGAGTGGCTCAATGTTGTAGGCAAATATCAACGCTGGTAAACTGTTTGGCTGTATGTATCATCGGGAGGAGGTGGAACCAGTCTACGTTCTAAGATTCGTACATAGTACACATGAGTTCTGCAGCAATAGTAAAGGATAAAAAGAAATTACTTCTTCTTTCCCAAGAAATGAAGGCTAGACGTTAATACAACTCAGGTAATTCTTTACCGCACAGATACAGGCGTGGAGTATTTGTGAACATGGCTTTTTATCAGTAAAAATATAGTCCGTAAATTACGATTTTCCTCCCTTTCGAGATTTGTAAAAATTTCAAATTTCATTTTTTAATAATCTAGTCTTTCCATAATAATGGTATCAACAATAAAAACACAAACAAAAAAATAAAGTCTCATAAACAGGAAAGAAATCAAAGAGCATAAAAGAAAATCAAAGAGCAAAAAAAAGAAATTTTGTCGACAGTCACTTGAAAAAATCCATTTTCAGTTTTGATGAATGGCGCAAGAAAAGAAACAGTTTATTGATCCATCAACTTTAAAGCCTGTGAATGTGCATTTCACAATCACATATTAAAGGCTTAGCCATATTGTATTTATATGAACGTGTATCCAAATATATTTAATTCTGATGGTTGCAGTGTATAACCTGATACTTGGATTTGACGTAAAGACATAGGCAGTAGCTTCGCAAATGTCCTCGCAACAAAATAACCGTCTGCAAGTTTTGTAATCGCGCAAACGCAAATAACCAGATTGTGATTTAAGTCAACTAAATTTAATTCTTACGACAAAATTTTATAAGAGAATGACAAAACCCAACCATGCTTGAAGGTGTGAATTGTTCGAGCCAATGGAGCCGTTTCTGTTTCGTCGATGCACATTTTCTTTAAATAATAGAAAAGATATCCATTTACTTTATGCAGTTATTTCAAAGATGATACATAACGTCCTAGGATATTTACGTGTATACTACTCTGTAAAAGTCGATTTAGCGTTACTTTTGTCAACCCAAACAACACTTATTATCTAAACTTTTTAATGCCTTTATAGTATAACACTTTAGAAACTGAATATTGTAAACTTTCCACAAACATAAGACTAAAATATCAAGTCCTGATAATTTAAATTTACCACCAATGACGTTTATTTTGCGTCCTTAAATCTACATTTGTATGGCATTATAGTTCACAACCACCGCGCAGGAATAATTGTCAAACAATCATCCCAGCCTTTAAAGCAAATCACGTGATTGATGTATAAAAAACAACCATGTGATCCTAAAATGGCGCGCGATTGGCAACGTCCGGGTAAATCAAATGCTTGCCTTAATACCACAGTCAAATTGAAATTTTACGTCAAAATACGTCAAGTAAATTTCATTGTTTACATTTAAAGCAGGTGCCGACACAAACCAGAAAAAAGAAGTAATTTTAGTATGACTGGCATTAATTTCTAGTTCTTTTTTGGTCGTTTTTAACAACAAAATGTATAATATTAACAACTGAGAAACACTTGAAACACATCCTGGATGACAGTATATATTTTACCATAAACGTTTGGCATTATTTTTGCCACTAAAGCCCATATCTTACTAATCAATTAAAACGAAACTCCCTAAATATACAAACGGTCTACTCACTTAATGCTACCTTCACTGTAAGTCATACATGCATAGCTTGTTTTGGGGCTTTTTATGATATTGATAGCAAAAACCATATCTTATTTTCCGAGGTCCGTCATATGAATCTGGAAACAATTGTTAATTGAATGTTAAAGTGTTGGCTGTTGTGATTAATGAATACATCCGATAAATCAAAAAGAAAGTGCGCATTTTTGTCGTAGAAGACAGACAAAATTCAAATGAGGCTATTGAATCGCACCTACTAATCAGCATCTTATATCTGTCTCCACTCCAAGATGTTAAGAATCGACCAAACTTGTTTGAGGCAATTTTTCCAACTGCTTCATTGTTGCGGAATCTATACAGCATATGACCGGACAATGGATTTTTGGTTCTATACTGGCCCTTGATCTCATTAACAACATTTGTCCAACTGCTTGAATAAAAGCTCAGATGGCCCTCATGATATTTGACGGTGCTACTTAAGAAATGGACCTGAAAGCTGTATAGATAATACAGACACGTTGTTCCAAGATTTGCATACAGATTTTTGATGTGAGTTTAAGGTTTAGGCAAAGCCTCTTGTGTCCCCTGTCTCTATAGTTACATATTCCAGTGGTGTCTAATCTTTTTTTTTGAACTTATCAACAGTCTGAGCACATACAACCCTTTCCGCAATCCATTCCCATGCATTTACATCTTCTGATAGTAGAAAAAAAAATTTCCGAATAAGGAGTCCTTACTTAATGAGTAGTGATATAATAAAGCTTGAGTGAATGTCCTCTGGTAGATGAAATATCTGAAAACTTGAAAAACTTGACAGTGATAAGACCTGTAATTTACCAACAAAAACTTATATGTTTCAATCAAGTCACCTCTTAAACGCCTTTCTTTCAAACTGTACATATTCAAAAGAACAAAACGTAACTTCAATACTTTTACATCCGCCCAACTCGGGCACTAACCTTGTCGCATAATTCGTACTCTCTCAAGACTATTCAATATCTTTCGACAAAGTAGGGATACCAAGATTGTAACAGCATATTCCCATTAATGGTCTGACATCTTTGATAAATGACCTAAACTGTTTCACATCAATAAGTTTGAAAATCCGTCTAAGTAAACCTAATCGTCTTAAACGCTTGCTTGGCAACATTTGCACATTGTAACACTTGGATACAGTCTTCAGATAAATAAAACCCTAATCAGATACTATTTTTCAGAAGAAGATATATCAACATTATTTAAGAAAGAATGACTATCCATGGGTTATAAAACCAAAATGTATTGTTTTCATTTTTGGTTCAATAAATTTTCAGAACCCAAGTATTCTGACCATTATTAGGATACATTATATACGAGCAATACCTACCATTCTCCCTCTATTTCTAACCGCCCGGCAGCCTAATGGTTGAGCGGGCCGCTTCGAGTGCGGGAGGTCGTGGTTCCGAACCCTAGCCCGCGTTCATACCAAAGACGAAAAAATGTACTAGCAGCTTCCTAGCTTGGCCGCTCAGCATTAAAAGGGAAAGTGCAAGGCCTAGGTCAAGCCCAGTGTCAGTATAATGTGACTGGGAGGGGTACATGCCACGTGTCTACGGCGTGAAAATTCCAGTGAGGCCCAGCACAAATAAAGTTGGTCCATTGTGCACACTGCTACAAGTAGAACACCGTCTGTTTATATGACTGGAAAAAATGTTGAAAAAGCGTTAAACCCGAACACACATACACACAAACACACTCCCCTATTCTGAAAATGATTTTGCAACGTGTTTCTGCTGGTATAACCACTCTCTTTAAGGCATAATAACAACCGTCAAATGTATGTAAACTGCCGTTAAACTGGTACATTACTTGCAAAAAATCACAGGGCTTTGAAGCGTACGAATAATCATTCCGTCAAAATTACAGCACAGTGACTCGGTAAAATGTCCATGATTGGAAGATTACGTTGTTGTACAGCAGAATGATTTGGTAGAGGATAAATCAGATAGTACCAAACGAACCACATTTTATTTGGGCAATTATACTTTATTATGAGTTAAAGTATAGCGTTTGCACGATTGTATTTTGAATGTTTCTCTAATTGTACAGCTTAAAAAGTGACCGTAGAACACAGAACCAATGACAACTTTTGAAAGCACTTCCGGAATTTATAGTTGAGACCCCCACCAGATGAAACAGCATATATCAAACTGTGGAGAATCATGCTCAGGTTACTTAAGTATCCGGAACCCATGCCTAATATTCGTCATCAAATGTCCTTATAAACCGGCTAAAACACTTACACTGGAAAGAACCATTTTCTGTTATTTAATTTTCTGAAAGCGTACAATATTATCTATAACCGTAGAAGACACCATAAAGTTACGAATAAATAGAAATCACAAGTTTCACCAGTTAATAGAGTTCTAACTGTAAATGATATAATAAGTAATTACCCAACTTTCGGAACACAAGCTAACGTTGTTCCATGCCAACATAGAAAACTTACACGTACATGATGAAATTCGCAAGTGCTGCTCATTTTTTCCACCAAATGCTTCGTCGATAGAATTACGTGGCCCTACATGTAGATCAATGACTTAGAAAAAGTAGGCGACTAGGACAAACAGTAACCATCCGTTGGTGCTATTGATGGCAATAATAAAAAGCGAAACACTCTAAGACTACACAAAACACAAAATATCCACAAAAACAGTTTTTATGTGGGTACGGGGGCACTTCACTGCCCATCCATACCCCACATTGTAGTTACTCAACAGACGTAATGTTTGTCCCACATGTGTCGGGATCCTTGGGACATCTCAACGACGCGCTGCAATTCATCTGATAACAAAAATAGGTGGAGCCAGATACCATTTCCGAATGCAATATATTTTTACCTTGAGGGGCCAAAATACCCCGAAACCGACACCCTCTCGTGAAGCCTTGTTCTACACAACAAATAAACATAATCATACGTCAGATATAGACCGTAAGAGTCCGGAAAAAAAATAGAAGAATCCAATATATAATTATAGAATCTCGGTTGAGCACACAAAAGGAGAGTATTAAAAAATTACAAGTTTCTTATGTTCAATTTGGCGTCATTCTAGCATCACTTCCGCAAGTCGTAAAACATCATTTGTCTGGTTAGGTGCCTCTAGAAAAATACAGCAGCTCACACACTTAAATCACACAATTCCTGTGGTGTTTTAATACTTGTTTGGATAGATTTAAAGACACAAACAACCTAGTGACAACTTTTTTCCACCTACATGAATTACATGAAAATCATTCCGACACTTCTGTTTAAGATACAGCTATACCAGAAGGTGACAGTTGAACAATTTAGGCCCTCTCAGAATTATTTTATGTGTTTTCATCCACAACTACATCCGCCAAATAATTATAATACATCAATCCCATTTCATTTCTCAGTACAAGGTTTTTAAAACACACAGAAAAATAACCCATCTTACACAGTAGAAGCCACAGTACAATGTATGATCTAAACTCAATACTCCAGTACTGTGCATACATTAATTGAATAAAAAGTCCTATACAATAAACACAAATGTCATGGCCTTATACCAGGAATATATCACTGTCATTTGTAAGTAATACTTGTATTTTTTTTTTTTCGCGATTTTTCCCTGCAAAGCAAGTTAACTTACCATCATGGAAATACAAAAGAATAAATTAATTCATGGTGGAGGGTCATTAAGGAAGTCCCTGAACTAAGTAAGTTTCTCTTTAACGTTTACGTTTCGTTCCAAAAAAACCCCCCTTTTTCTAACATTCTATATTCTAATATGGACTGACCCGTCCTTTCCATTTGGGCAGTACCATTATTAGTTTTACACTGACCTGGGGTGTATCACTTGAAAAAGTTACTGACTGAACAGCACATACAGCTACATGCAGAGCCCACGCATCAACGTGCAGGCTGATCTTGGTCTGCACTGGACGCAAAGGCAAAATCACTTACCGCAGCAGGCTAAGCGTGAAGGTAGAACGGTATCGAAATCCAGGGTGAATAACTTGAATTAAAGCAGTGTAGGGTGTGAATGCATTTGTCCATAATAATATGACAAACCTCCAATGCTGATAAAAACACTATAGGCCGGGAAATATCAAGTTGCTTCAAACCTCAAATTGATAACTATTTTTAGACTTATAACGCAAATATCATTCCTAACTAAATTGGCCAATGTTTCTTCGTCGCGTGAACTTTGCATCATTAAAATATCATCTGTATCTTTAAGTAAACGGATTAATCTTCCTGAATGTGATACTTTTTCAATTGTTTTTAGTCATACTTTAAAGGTAAAATCTGGTAAATGACTTCAGAATTATTTATAACTTTAAACTTCAAGTCATAGTCCGACAGACAAACAACAAGTTCTTAAAGTATCTTGAACTGTTTGAAATGGATATTTGCAGTTTATGTTATCACCTCCTTGCGCCGTTTCCCGCTTCCCCTCTCCCTGCCGTCCGTCCGCACTTGATGGTTAACCAACAAATATCAGCCAATCTTTTAGTCATTTTAAAGAGTTAGTTTGCTTTATATGAGGCAGTCCGACAGTGGAATACGCATATGTATTAAAGCAACCACAGTGGAACCCGAAACAATACTAGGAAATTTTCTTATGAGAATGCCGGACACGCGCAACACACGTCTTTCATGGATATAAATAGATAGATGTTATATATTCTTTATATAAATATCGAATATTCATATCTTATATGTAAATACCGCGTTAGGTATACCCCCTACATTTTAAAAGAAGTTCATTTATTTCATACAAAAGCCGCAAATTACATCATACTCGACATTACTTTCAAAAAGAGAAAGCGGAAGAGTAAGCCTAGGGAAGCCTCTACCTTGGTACATTATTACGGAAGTTTTGTACCAAATACGACTCTGACGTTAAAATTACTTTATCCACAAAATAACGAAATCAATCTAAATTTCGTTTCAGTAAAGTGGACTTATGGCTGAATTATATCATAAACAAGTAAAAATTAGCAAATACCTTTAATTATGTAATACAGCATAAATTATATCAATTTTATTATCCCATATTTGTTTACTTATCTAGCACTAGACGTATTTTATGTATCATATGCCTTAATAAATTACTTACCAGGTCAAATTCGAAACAACAATGTTGCCTTCGGTCCTGACCAAGGTCATTAGTTTTAACACTAACCGTAAGCTCTTAGCTTTAAAATACATATTAAAAACAGCTCCCCCAATTCAATCATAATAGATATGAGTTAGATGTAAAAGGCATGATGTTTGTGAAAACTTATCTGTTGATAATAACTCTTTAAAATTAAAAAGACGAACGCATTGTATCTTAAACTGTATTTTAAACCCACAAATATGGTTAATATTGTTAAACAGAGAATAAACAAGTGGTTTAATTACACGACATCAGAAAAAAAAATCAGAAATATTTATCTCACAATATATTGACTTCATCCCAGCAAACTGTGTGAACTATAGACTGCTCAACTGACACACGCATTGAACCTGTCGATTTTATAATGAAAATAAAGTCTTGTTTTATGCTGTGCAAACTTGGCATTTCTAATTTTATTATTCAACTTATTTTACTTTGTTTTGTAGTATTTTTGAACAAGCTATTTAAATGTTCTGCGTTAACATTAATTGCTTTTAATTCACAGAAAATACAGTGTTTTGAAAAGCCATGTCCTTAACAGTTGTTTAGTTAAATTTTAACTTATTAAGCCACACCTACTCCAAAAGACGTTCAATAATGTCCCCACTTTTATTTTTAACAAACTATTGTGCATTCATTATTCAGCACGAGAGACTATCGCTCCATTTGTTCACGGTCTGGAACTGTCCGAGCTGATAACTGAGCCAGTCTCTTTTAATAATTCTTTTACAGAATGGCTTGATCAGCTTGCCAGACTATTGAGGATAAATATTATATTTCTTTAATTGATGAACTATGATAAAGAGATATCATGTAATTATGTTACATTTCAAATGGTCACTCAAATGCTGAAACCATGACAAGACCCTTAAGTGTGTGTGTGGTTAGTGTGAGTGATGAGTTGTTTACCGCTCGCCACCGGTATAAGAACCCTATGGGCGAGCATAGCTTCAATTAAATAACAACACTTTTAGCTAGCGTGAGAGTAGTGTACCATAATTTCACAGACCCTAAAGAAGTCAACGTGACCTCCAGTGGACTGTGAATAAGATGGAAACTTAATCACCATACATTTAATCATAAAAACTACATAGAAGAAAAGACAAACTTATTTTCACTTCATCATTTTTATATGTGTACCTTCCTTCATGTACCTCATATAGTGTGTCCAATAAGGCATATTGTTTTAATCCTGCCAATTTAATACTATATCAATTATAAAACACATATTTTAGCGTATTTAAAACTATTTTAATAAGTGTGACAGAAAAGCAAAGATCCTAATTTATTGAAAAACTTCGTTTTAGTTTACATTTTTCAACCGAACCACGGATTAGGCAGGCCAACGCAGATTGGTTAAGAAACCGTTGTCTGCTTATGGTCGTGATTGGCTGTCCTAAAGTTTTTACAATCAGTAGGTCCAACCCGATTTTCCTAAAAACCAGAAAAAACGAATTACCGCCGTGATTTGTTACTGTTAAATAAAAATAAATCATTTATTGAATGTTAATAATATGTTTTTACATAAACCATAATCATTTTTATATACTGCCCTCTGTCATTTTATCCTAAATTTTATTTTTGAGCATACTGAACTATTATCTGGACCTTATTATTACTGAAATATTGATGATGACCATATAGAAAAATAATGATGCCAGATCATCACATTGCGAAATCTACCAACTCTGAAAACCATCTGACTTGTAAGACTAAAGCCCAGTTAAGAGCTATCATAATGTCTGTATTGCCTGGTATTGGTGAAGACTGTCATTGTGAACATAACTAAGATAATTTCACTCTTATGGCTCCATGATGACTTTGCTCCATATTATTTACATTTGAGCTCCTATTTCTCATAAACTGCTAAAATAACATTATACTATTAAAGAGAAATAATATAGATTTAATGTACAATATGGAGACTTTTTTTAACATATCAGGCAACATGTAGCTCCCTTCCTCACCAAAAGAATAATAAAGGTCATCAATCAAACAATATTTAAGACAATGCCTTACAAGAGACCCTGATTAAGATATGAATAATAAAAACAATCCAATATATAGAAAACACCGTTTCAGGCTTACTTTTTAGGGCCCCAGTTAAAAAAATAACATATATTATAAAATAATACATTTGCATATAAACAGATAAAAACATGAGGGTTCACCATGATAAGGCAAGCAATTAAAACCCACACAGGATATAAGCATATGAATTCGTGTAGACACGATGGCGTCTGTACTGTATTATATGGGTGGATAGGACAAGAAGCCACAAACATATTTATTTTTTTTTTAATTGTTATTGTTCTTATCTTAAAGCTTTTTGCTGTCTTTATATCTTCCTTTTCCTGAATCAGCCATACCCATTATAGCTGATTGGTAATTCTACTAGAGTTTCCTGGGTGACCGTATAACTAAGTATAACATTGTACTCAACTATTCTAGCAAAAACTCGCTCGACTCACATATCTTTTTCAGCAATCAGTATATGACCAAAAAATGTTGAAAGAATATCCAAAACCGACTGAATATAAATGTTTTCTATTTATTTTTAGTATAGGTTTCGGGTTGATATCCAGCTAAGCAGAGGGATGAAAGACAGTTCACACGATCCTTACAAATTTCATTATCAAACCTTACAGTTTTAGTACCCATTAATAAAATCATAGAAATAATTAATATTACTACCCATAAATTTGTCCTACTGATGCCACTACAATATATGTAATTCCTAAAAAATTTGCTGTCAAAGAAAAAAACTTACCGTCTTCATCTTTTCTATAAATGCTCAAATGCCCAATTACCTGTCATAGAGTATTTTTTAAAGTAATATTATAAAATGTTATAATTCTCATGGATACCTATTATAAATTGAATAAAATAGAATAAAAAATACAAAGCACCACCTAATATCAGTTCATTAATTGTTATTATTCTGTGTTTACTGCATTACCCAACCATTGTGTTCTTATATTAACAAAGTAGGATAAAGAATACTACACAATCTATTAATATGTATATACTATTTAATTTTCAGTTTTACCTTTATTCCATTTATATTAAATACAATGGGGAAGTACGGCAATTCCGCACTCCCTCAAAAACCCCACTATGGGATATATAGAAATATTAGGTATTTCTGACAATACGACAAATTTTTGTTTACAACCTCTGTTTTGTCAAGTAATAAACCACATAATTAATAAAAATATTTCTTATACAAGTACAATTAATATTTATTTTTACACTATAAGGTTATAAAGAAATTATGCAATGGCATAATGTGCCCCTTAAGTGTTTAATAACAATTGTCACTTTTCGGCAAGTACAAAGGAAGTGTATGTTTAACATATTATACAAATTAAAAATACTTATCGATAACATTGATAGATTATTATGTTAGACATTGCACAGTTTGTATTTTTTTTATTGTTGTTGATGTTGTTTATTTTTTGGCCTAAGCTAGAATTTGTCCAGCCTGTCAGCCAGAAATGCAGTATAACGATTGGTCAGTTTCCTGAGAGAGGCCCCTCAAAACATCCCTTTTCCAACCGGCAGAATCATTCTGTCTTATTAGTTTTATTAAAAGTGAATTAAAGCTGGAAAAAGAGATCTAATATTTCTTAATATCAATTTAATAGATATTCCCCCCCAACATTAATGCTCAAAAGCCAGGAACAGAACACTAGTACAGCGTAATTTGGATTCCGGGCAAATAGTTTTTGACTCTAACAGGCAAGTCTATTTTACTTCCGCGATACATCGAATAGCGGAGTCCTTTGTCCTAGCGTTTATTAATCTATCAAACCTTTTTGAAAAGCTCGAGTGATTCGAGATCAATATAAAAAAGGATTTATGGCGGTAAGAATTAGTTCTAGCGATTCACTCTGTGCGGTGACATCGTTACAAGCCGGACAATGGTACCACCTCGGACCGCAGCAGTTATGACGAATCGGTGGGGAATGGAACAATTCTAGAATCCCGGCTATGATATACGACAGGCTGAAGGCGACTTTAGAGGAACACAAAATTTCAATCTTTCAGATATTGAGAAAATGTAAAAAGATAAGTGTAAATTCTAATTTTGTAGCAAATGAATAAGATTTCCAATCATATTGAAAGGCACACAAACTTTTAAACGGAAGTCAAATGAAGCGCAGATTAAATACAACTCCAAGGTTAGCATCGCCTAGATGAGGCAGATCATTGATACATCAAACAAATGCAGGAGTCCAGACAAAAGATCGCTGAATGTATTCTTTTAATATATTTTTTTTAATGATATCGCTCAGAGCCGCACGGGACAATATTTTTAAAATGTAACCGTAAGCAGACACCGATAAGCAGACGATAAGAATAGATAAACGCTATTATTATACATAAAGCAAGGCTTCATTGTGTTATTTAAAATATTTCAGTAGGCACCAGTTTAAATTTGTCAACGTTTAGTCACATTTAATTACCGTTATAAGACATATAACATATTGAAGAGATAGTCGCTAATATTTTGCATTCATTTTCCGCCAAAGAAATGATATCTCAAAAATATGACAAAAGCTCATACGCGATAGCGTCCTCTTCAGAACTGGGGGTGGAGGTAGTAAACGCTTATGAATCCAACCCATAAGCCACGCTTCCGACGATGAAAAAAGGATTTATAAGGCATGGAGACGAGGGGCTACCAAAAAGTTAAAGGCGGAGAACGCCTAAAGAAACTCGTGGCAGTAGATCAGGCCATACCGGAAGCCAACACAGCATCGGCCGGCAATGTACAAGTTATCTAATGCTACAACAACAAACGCCTCGAAGACCAGGATTGTGCTTCGCCTGCGGGAAGCCAGGCCACGAAAGGATCGTCGGAATGTTTCTCGAACAGTTCCAATAATAAAGATAAGGTAGTTTTATTTAGCAATATTTTACAAAACGAAAATTTATTTCGGATATAAAGATCCAGATATCCCTCATTTATTCACAAGTAATAATGTGTGAAAGAGAGTGACGTCATTACAGAAAAAAGTAGTACAGAGCAATCGTCTCCGTAGGAGACCTGAAGCAAAATTTGTCCAAATGGAGAGAGGCTTCAGACAGTACATTTATATAAAATTAGTAGAAAAAGGCTACAAGTGTCTTTTATGAGTGTTCAGACAGTGTTATGTTTTAAAAAACCACAAACTGCTCGAGAAAATTCATGTTTATGTTTGACAAGAATTTGACAATCTCCCTGCATAAAAGCAAAGTAATGAAATGATAGTATTCCTTATGAAGTCAGTCCCTTTAACCGAAGCCTACAATGAAAGGGAAAACCAAGTTAGTCTTAGATAGCAGACACATTATATAGTCCTTTTTTACACCAGTTCAATGTGAATTTGAAGACATAAAATTTTTCAGAAACATTATTCGACAAAAACTCTTTTTCTATTTACTTTCGATCTGAAAGGAGCATATCACCATATAGACTTTATTTCCAAGCCCAGAACATAATTGGGGTTTTCATATTCTAGATCAGACCTACAAAGTAAATACGTTTACAATTCAATACCATTCGGCATAAAACAGCAGGACACATATTTACGAAACTTTTGAAGGTAGTATGTACGGATGTTACATTTTATAAGAAGCAACTGGACATAAATCATTATTTTCACGATGATGGGATCGGTGGTCCATTCTAGATTATAAAAAATCTTTGCGTCTCCAAGCACGCGAGTAACCCAAGCAAACGTTGGATAGCTATTTTGGCTTTTTACTTGCTGACAAAAGTGTAATTGGTACCGACACTGAGATTAGTTTGGCTGGGCATGTTCAGATATTGCACAGAATAAGATTATTTATATCATATGAAAAGAAAACATAGATTAGAAAACTTACAAAAGATTCCGTGATATAACAGTCATGTCGAGATAGAGGTCAAATATAGTTATCCAGTAAAAGTGTTTTGGGCCGAGTCGTCGGACAGATAAAATCCTTATAAAAGCGTAATAGGTATCAAAGTTCGTTAAATGACAAGAGAATTATTCAATTGTATCAGATGCAAGAGCCAGTTGGAATGCTCCCTGTTAAAGTAACAAAAATTAAAGCCATGAATGAATTACAGTATCTGGAGAAGCCATGAAAGTACACTGAACAGAAAAGGGAGACACTAAACGAAAATCATGTGTGTCCTGTATAGAATATTTGTCGATGCCAGCGCATTTGCTACGCGGGTATGTAGAGAATAACGTAAGAGTACGTAGTCAGTTAGACAAGGAATAGTTAAAATTAGAGCCCAAAGCTCTCCGGATAGAGACAAACAGAGTACGAAAATTTCTCAAGAAGGAAAAAAACAAAGATAATATGACGTCCCCGGAAGTTACATATTAGTTAACAAAGGAGTCCCCGGAAGAGACATAGTTAGTTCACAAAGCGTCCCCCAGCGGAACAATACAGTGTCTGAAATCATTCAAGAGGAACCAACAGCTTAATTAATACATTGTCTCTGAGGCAGGTGATGAGACCAGTATATGTAGGTCCCCGAAGTGGACACTTCGATTTGTGATATGTCACAAGAAGCGCGAGTTGAGTACAGTATGTTGTTCCCCGGAAGCGGACATTATTTGCAAGTGTAATGTTTTCCTAAAGCCGAATAGATAATGTAAAATCGTATGTCCCCAGAAGAGGACATTATTACTTGAAGCCTTCCTCCGAAGCAGACAGAACAGTAATAAAACTTTTACAAAACATAGTACAGATACGTGAAAGCACGTTCCCGGAATAGGACAAATAACAGGTAAACATGTGTAATTTAAATGCAAATGAAAAATGTTTTTTTGAAATCAAAACAAAAGTTACCGACACGAAGTCATAGGGCGTGGATACTCTAGAACAAATCAAAGTTCACATGGAGAGAAGAAAACCGAGGCCGTTAATAGAGTACTCCATTCGCAGCAAATGTTTTGCTGAAATACTATGTTAAGGTTTATTCCGGATAACAAAAAAGTTAAAAACTGTGTTTTATTAAACGGTAGACGAAAACACAAATTCATAGTATCGCTATAGATATACATAAGTTCAGCGAAAAGAAAACATCATGTAGTGTCCGGAATGGATTCCCCTGGAAAATAATGAAAAAGGCAGATAATCTGAGTAGATGTTTTGACTGTGAAGACTGTACCTAAGACAGAATGTATTTACTTATTTAGAACATAAATGGGGTCCCACAAATGTAATAGATTTGCGTCACATTTAAATAAAAATGTGCAAGGTTAAATTCCACGTATGGTGGGTACCAGGCATGAAGCCATTGATGCCTTAGTTCAGCCATGGGGCCAGATAAAAAACTGTTTGGGATCCCACCACCAGGCTGGTTACAGCTTGCAATAACAAGTTAGTAGTAGAAAAAGCCCAATGAAACATTAATTGTACCATTTTGGAAGATAGCTCCGTTTTGGCCATGTATATTGACAAATAATGGATGGAAATTTTTAGAGATATTGTGAAGGAAACAAGAAAATTTGAAACGGACAAAATGCGTTTTATCAGGATCGGGGAACAATGTTATTTTGCTAAAATCCATTACCGTTTTGAAATCTAGCAACTGAAAGTTCGTGTAATAATTATATTTGTTACAACTGTTTTCATGAAATTAAAACTACGATGTATACGACACTAGGATTTTAAAAGTAATTTTTTTTTTAAAATCTTTGACAGTGTTGGTCCGAATGACCCAATCAAAAACATAAACTAGACGAGGCCTGGATACAGGGAAATTACAACGATCAGAAACGGACAATATGGCGAGTTATCTTTTACAATCAAGGGCAGACAAAACAGTAAAAAAGTATCAGAGTTCTTTTGATCAGTTTTAATCATATTGTGATATAAACAGCCTAGATCTAAACCGGCGTTACCTTCAGCGTAGGCAAATGTACTTTACCAGTTTACTATGATCAAGGCAAGTCAGACAATGTCGTGTCTGCAGCTTTACTATGAATAAAAATGGGTACAATAATATCAACGCTCTCAGGACCCGACGGAAACATATCGTCAAACATTGTAAGAAATGCGAAACGAAAAGTTCCAAGCCAGTAAGCAGAAGAAAGACGTTGTAAGCTCAGAAACTGTTACAAGCACTTTTTGCTTAACATATCAAGATAGTGTTTTGATATAATTGATTTTAGGGATTTGTACAATGATTATGTTAGCCTATGCAGGATTTCTGCGTATGAACGAAGTCAGTAAATTTGCAATTGCAATGATAAGCAATTCAATTCCGACCATCTAAGTTTGAAATAAGGCAAGCAAAACAGACGTTTATAGAAAGGTTCAGATATAGTTATTGCTAAGGTTGTTATACTTCTGCATGTCCGTATTCTAAGTACAAAGATATATGTCTGCAGCACATTGTCGATAACTCTGAATGAAATATTGTTTAAACCTCATTTTGATCAAAACCTGTCGCGTCTCTATATAGGACAAATAAAAAGTTAAGTTACTCAAGGGCAAAAGAATAGTAATGTTGAAAAAAATGAAAAGTGTGCGCCGGGCCATAAACTAGGTAAGCATTCTTTAAGGACAGTGCGCTACTCCGTAGCTAACACCGATGTAATCATAACAGGTGTTTTTAAAAAGAGACCGGTCCGTTGGAAGGACCGATGTACAAAGGATGGTTTTTAATGTAAAGACTCTCTTGAAAAAAGGTTTATCTGTCACAAAAATGTTAAAATTGTAATAACTTAAAATATTTAAGACTTGGCAAGAGTTTCATATAAATAACATTGAATTTAAATAATTTTTCAGCTTCTCTATACTTTGTAATATTCTATAAATGGTGTCTCGCAAATCGCACAAACAAGTGTCTGTTGTTGATTTTGTATACGTAATTATAGAAAGGACTTTTTGTACTCCGCGCTTACAACGTAATAGCGGAGTAACCTTTGTCCCCCTAGCGTTATTAATTATCTTTCAACCTGTTTTTGAATCTCGAGTGACATCGATATCAGAAAAATATATGATTTTTTGGCGTAAGAATTAGTTTCTAGCGATTCACTCCTGTGCGTGACATCGTTAAATTTAATTCAATGTTATAGATACAGAGAAATCATTATTGTAATACTTACTTTATTTACACAATAAATATTGTATCCTCAATGTTGAGAAACGTAACATCTCTAGAGTAAATAGATATCCGACATATTGTTTCATAAAAAGAACGTTTCAAGATTAAGCCCAAAATCAGTGGTTAAAAGACATGAGATAAAGGCACAGGTTTTTCCAGACACTGGATTTTCCTGGCGAGTCGACCACGTATTGGAAAATCTTTTTATAGAATCATTCATGTATAAACATATTCAAAGATCGTTTGTTTAAAAAACGTATACATTATTGTGTTTGATTTAATTCAAATGTAATCTACGGCTTGATTTTAAATAGTCATCGCAAAATAAATGTGTCTCACACAACGCACAACTGTTTTTCTGTTGTGATTTTGTATAGTATAAGAAAGGACATTCATTAAATTTTTCGTTACAGTTAAGCAACCTGTTTGAACAATTAACAAGAAACATGTAGAAAATAGTCTTCAGATAACAATACAAAACTGTAATTGCATTTTTTCTTTGATCTTCCGAGAATTCATAGAATGTTTGTGTATTTTTATGAGGCTATTCACTGAATGGTACACAAAACAAAATTAACCTTTAAAGAAACGCCTATATCAATTTACAATGCAAAAAAGGAATATGTTTATTTAAAAATGAAATGTGTCAGTAAAGTCGGGCTTTAAAAGTTAGCCAAATAACAAAAAAAGTGTTTAAATCAAATCGTTAAAATGTTTTTGAAGGATCTTTTATCAAAACTGTTTATTTTAGATTCATTTATATGTTATACTGGTTGTAAACAAGATAATAGAGTCTTGTATTTTGCAAAATAACACTTTTTACATCTCTTTGTAAAAGTATTATTATTATTCAACCTGCCCATACAGGCAGCTATAGTGTAACTTAATCTACCGGTCAACAAAGACCACTTTTACAATGCCAGTTACTCCCAATACTTTTGTGTTGATGTATGTAAACATATTTACACAGCTTATCGAAAAAAAAGTGGCTGTCTATGGACAGACGTATTAGAGTTAATAATCCTAGGCAGAAACTTAGCCGGTGTTTCAATCTTTTTCATTGTGTTAATAGTAGCTACGTAAGTATTATGATATTGGCAGAAAGATGATGGTAACTTGGCAGGTATTTGGGTTGTATTTGTAGCCCGATTTTAAAAAGGAAAGACTTATACGTCACAAATCAAATAATTACTTTAAAATGTAATAAATTCAATTGCAATTACATTTTGAATTGTTCAATTAAATTACAATTACATCGATTTGATAATCGTAATTGATATGATACAACAACTTTGCAAAGTAATATTTTATTAGAATTACAAATCTGGCAACTACATGAAAATCCCTTTATGGTTTGAGAAAACCGTTTTGAAGAAGGAAGTGCAATTTTCATTTCATTAATTGAAGACATAAACATAAATTTACATAAACTAAGACTGTATTTAAACAAAAAATAAATATTTTCGCAAAAGATTTACATTTATTATAATAACGATGTTTGTACTATATCACATTACTATTCTAATTCATGTTGGATGTCAATATCTATGATTTTATCATTTAATTTACTGCCGCCACCCTTATTGACTACAAGTTAATTCACGTCTAAATTACGCAAAGTAACTACATTCAATGTTACATCTTAGAACGCCCAGAAATCTTTTGTATTTTTTTTATATATATTTGATGAAATTGCACATTTACAGGTCACTTAACACATTATAACATAATAAATATCAAACACATCTTTAGGTGTTCATTATTTTTTCTGGGTCTATCTGCATTGGATAATTCTGATTTCAGATAAAATCGCAACAAAATGAGAAAGACGTGAACGTTTTAAAATGTTTATTAAAGTGGATACCATAAATGACAGCGTAAATCAATACATACTATTAATACCTATATATTTAAATTGCTTTACCTTAATTTTGTAAACAAAAATATTTTAACCGTCAACAAGGACAAAAAAGGTATACTATTCCATCTAAGTTAATCTGGTTAAACTTTTGCTAAATAGACAAAAAAGCAATGACGTCAAAAACTCTAAAATGGCCAACTTTGTGGTCAGTCGTTTTCTTAAAGAAACCCTGTGCCCACCTTTTACGAAAATATTTAATTTTTCGACAGTTACTTCTGGTAAAGAAAATTCTCATCATATTTTAATTATTAAACTTTACTAAATATGAGCCGTGCCATGAGAAAACCAACATAGTGGGTTTGCGACCAGCATGGATCCAGACCAGCCTGCGCATCCGCACAGTCTGGTCAGGATCCATGCTGTTCGCTAAAGGTTTCTCTAACTACAATAGGCTTTGAAAGCGAACAGCATGGATCCTGACCAGACTGCGCGGATGCGCAGGCTGGTCTGGATCCATGCTGGTCGCAAACCCACTATGCTGGTCGCAAACCCACTATGCTGGTTTTCTCATGGCACAGCTCAATTATATAAATTAGTTGTGTATGTGGAGCTACATTCATAATTAAATGCCATGCAGTAACAGTTGATTTTGTGGGGGGAAAAACTTCCAGATATTTTTTGTGGTACACATTTGTACTGTAGGTACCTATATTTGTATGAAGTGTGTATAATTTTCAAGCTAACGCATAGTAATCTTAATGCTCACAAAGTTGATGATTTTACACATCTGGAATGTGTAATAATTGTTCAATTTTCAGATATGAAAATTGGGTCTGGTATATCATTAAATTCCTAATTTTTATGGTCACTGCATGGCAGACTGTAATGGTACCACCTGAGAGTACTACAAATTAATAAATATAAAGACTCTTCTTTGATCTGATGTGACTGCCAGAGTGTTGGAACGCTTATATAGAAATATACATTAATTCCTTACAGCCATGGAGGCATTAAAAACGGAATCTTATTGAACAAGACTTACGTGCGTGTTTTTTGTTTGTTTTTCCTTTTTTTTCCAGAAATTTAATGAAGGAAAAAACAACTCGGTGAATAATTTATTTCGCAATTTATTATAATAATTATCCGATTCACTTATGTTTTGATAGTATCTTTATTTACCTTATATGGTTATGTTATTTGCTCTTGTTAACGACTACTATAATTAACCCCATTTTCATGGTTGGATATCACGCACGTCTATTGTATACCAGTGCTATTTTTAGACTACAGGTTACGTACAGATTTTTTACCCAATAAAAATATCTATTTGAGATACTTATTTATTTTTAGATTCTAATGTACTACGCGGTTCTTGTGCTTAAAAGATATATGAAATATGCCACAAGTTGTAAATGTCAAGTTTGGTATTATTGTGTCAAAAGTCACAAGATTACCTGTAGTTACCCGACCAAAACAATGTTAAATGTACGTCACGAGAGATTAAGTACACAAAACCTTATTCTATGATCACGACTGTGAATGAATACCCTCTTAAATAGCCTTTCATTCATGTATTTTAAATGACCGCAGATTAACATGTTTGTCCGTCATTACCGTATTTAGTATAAAAATATCTATTTCAGGCAGTGGAAACTTATAATAATTTATTTGTTTATTATTTATGCTTAGCATGCCTCTAGTAAAAACGAAGGAATAAAATTGTTATTTGTTAACCAGACATAACAACATAAAACACCACGTTTCTGTTGATTGAAAACGTTTTTAAGGTAATTCTACACATTTGAAACTCCGGAAGTGAAGATGTGACGTCATTTATATAAATTTAAGCCAGGACCCGGCATAGGAATGAAATAATGGCTCTTTGAGAAAATTTATTTAAACGGCAACTTTCAAAAGATAGAATGTTATATGAAAATTTTTGACGTGTTAAACAATTCCAATAATGTCTTAAAATTAGCTTGAAATATGTGACTTGTTTCTTTTGTGTTTAACGCCGTTTTTCAACAGTATTTCAGTTATTGAGGTGGGGGCGAATTATTTCAGACACAATGTCTCAGTACGGAGAACATGCGCCTCGACCGAGGACCGAACTGCTTTATCACTCAGCTAAGCGAGCTTTAATTATTAGAAAATATCTCAGAAACAACTTCGTTTTATTTCAAAGTACCACCCGAAAAGTATCAATCATTTCTTACGGTGCCTCTGTATTTGGTCAAAAGTCTTACTCCAGTATGCCGTGCAAAATTGGAATATTTGTATGTAGGTCGTGGAAAACATACCACAAGGTTGAAGGTCAGTAATTCAAATCCTTCTTTGTTTCATATAAAAAACGACAACTTCAGGTCGTCTTTACGTATCTTTATAGAACATCACTTTTTCCAACACCTATTTTTCTTGAACGTTCTATTATAAATAAACGAATACAAATGAAAAGAAAATAGGGGGTTGAATAGTTTCTAGTGAAATGCAAGTCAGTTGTGACCTGCTGCGGTAACCCAAAAATGGTGCATATTTGCTTTTGTCCACACAATAAACACTGACTTCCGGTTTCGATCTGCAAAACTTGCTAGTGGGGTGTATAAACATGAAAACTATCTCATTTCATGCAGAATAAATTCTAGCAGTGGAAAAAAAGCGTTCGTTCTACACGAATTTGCGGGATAAAAATGGGGAAATTAGGATCCATTCATTATGGGCTTCTTTCGACTACATCACGGAAGCATATGGGAAAATTAGACCCATCGATTTTTCACACGAGTGAAAATATTTTATATAGCGCAAAGAAGGAGCCCTTTACTTTATTTAAATTCATGGAAAAAGTATTATAGGTATTTTAGCTTTGCAAACGATGTGATAATATTCAATGCATTGTCTTTCTTATGAATATTTTATTTTTAAAATGAATTTAAAAGAAAATGGTCTTTTTTGCATATACTTTATGTCTGTCTATCTACAATTAGAAATATAGTAAAATATGGATAATTTGCTGAAATTTCTTCTGTTTAACAAAGAATAAATAGATTCTTATGTGCGCTTAAAGACCTTTGCAAACGACTTAGTAATCTGTATTCATTTAGCTATTGTTTCATACTAATTTCAGTTTTCTAGGTGAAGAAGAAAATGGTCTTTTTTAAGCATTTTGCAGATGAGTATAGGTTTTTTTTCCTTATCGGAAAGACTCGATCATTCTCGTATGTTTCCGTCAATTCTTACGGAATTTAATCTCCTTAACGATAAAGACTGATATCTTCTCACCCGCTAAACAGCACACATGTACGGATTTATAAATTAGTGGACGCTCCATAATATGATTTGTTTACAGCCAATAGTCAATTTTAAACAGCTTGAGGATCGAAGTTCAAAATTAAAAAAGAAACGTTATTTTAGGCGGCATATTTTGGGCAAGTTAGAAGTAGAAAATCAAAATTCAAATTTTGAAAGGATAGATCTCGCTTTGAGCGTCTACTGCGAACCGTTAAGTGTTTGGGGAGGATGGCGGAGCCAATTTCGAGTAACAAGTTGATAATTTCAGAGCAAATGTTACTATAGATTGCGTATGAAATAAATATATCTCTAGTTTGTTTGTTTTATCAGCTTTCACAAAACGCATCCGTATACGGCTCAACGCAGGTAGGAAATCGCATTACAAGCATGTTTTAATATCGGGCTACTGTGACTTACGTGTTTGTCCCTCTCTGTTATTGAAGATATATCTTTATCAAGAATATTATGATCTACATTTTGAGGGGTTTCACCGTCGATTCGGTTCATTTTCTAGAGTAGAGTGACGTTATCGGTGAAATTTAATATTTACAGAGCAAATAGTAGGAAACATCGTGCAAATCGCATTACAAGCCTGTTTTAATGTCGGGCCGCTGTGACTTGTGTGTTTGTCCCTCCCTGTTATTGAAGATGTATCTTTGCCGATTCCGTTCATTGGTTAGGGCATTGTGACGGTATCAATTTGAGTAAAATTTAACATTCACAGAGCAAATGTTATAATACGTACGTTGCATGCATATGGGGAAAAGAGGGTACATGGTACTGTGTGATTTCTCTCAGCGGTCACTAAACCCATCCATATAGGATCCAACGCAAATGAGGACCTCATATTACGATGTTGCCAGCCTTAGCAATTCGGGCTACTAGCTATCACCTAAGTTTTTGTCCTCATCTGATCTTGAAAACGTATCTTTTGACCTACCATTTGAGGGCTTTATTGCCGAATCGAAACTGTTTAGGGGGAGGATGGCTAAGTCCATTTCGAGTAACAAATTGATAATTTCAAAGTAAGTTTTACGATAAAATACGGCAAACCGAGGGATATTAAAGCAAAACAAGTATGATCAAATGTTGGTGTCAAACAGAACATCTTATTATCAAAAATTGGTGGCAGTTTTTTCCTTCAAATAAAGATTTTGATCTACAATTTGAGGGGTTTTACTTCCTTTAGTTCTGCTTATGGTAGGGTGACGATATCAGAATTGTGGTAGAATTTAATATTTACAGAGAATTAGTTACTATACTCTGTATGCATATGAAAAATATATGGTTTCGGGTGATTTCTTTCAGCTTACACAAAACTCATTCTTATAGGACTCAATGCAAATGAGGACCTCACACATTCTTACAAGCCTTATTAATTCGTGCTAATATGATCAAAGTTGTTTGTCCTTATCTAGACTGGAAAACATATTAATTAATGTGTTTTAGTGTACTTGAGCATGACCTCTACCAAATGTAGTACAGAGCGTACATACCGAGCTAGGTGTTCATTTTTCGCCCGCTCTGAAGTGTAAAATAAAAACTGAGGAGTTTATCGATGAGGGTGCGCTTTTGAACACAAAAATTGACACCAGTCACCGAATTCTAAAGTTAGATTTAGTAGGGAAATTTGTTGCAAGTACAAATTTAACACAGTTAAACACAACTGAAATGTGGACGGACGATTTCAATGTATATGCAAGAGTTTATACTACAGCACATCCAGAAGAAACTGTCTCATTTATTTAAATACATGAACAAAATAAGAACAACTGCCAAGCGTTGTAATAATATGGGATTGAAACACTATGACGAACAGTTTCGTCATCACATTTCTTGCAGACCCTATAAAGGTTGTGGTCTGTCATTGACTATTAGATATGGTTGTTGTTTATTTCGATCTCTGGTTCATCTGAGACCTCAATTATCCGCTATAAAGACAAAAAGTGTTTTGACTTTAACTACGGTATGTGTGCTCGGTATGTATGTTCGTAAAATATGCTTGGTTGAATTGTGACATAGAACATCCTTTCAGATTGTGCTCGGCATACAGAACAAAGCCAGTTATTTCAGTAATAATCAAAGTTTCAAAACCCGACCACCTTGGAGGGCCCTTGCCAACCAAGGCCAGTTCAGGTATCCCCCTGTTGTCAGTATCATACCATCCGCATCAGTTCTGTTTCATTTGAGCCGTGCCATGAGAAAATCAACATAGTGGCTTTGCGACCAGCATGGATCTAGACCAGCCTGCGCATCCGCACAGTCTGGTCAGGATCCATGCTGTTCGCTAACAGTTTCTCTAACTCCAATATGCTTTGAAAGCGAACAGCATGGATCCTGACCAGACTGCTCGGATGCTGGTCGCAAAGTCACTGTGTTGGTTTTCTCATAACACGGCTCATTTATGTCAAATCTTTTCAATCTCAAGTCACTATATTTTCAGCTTCTATATATGTAACAAACCTATGTCTGTCCTTGAAATCATGAACTATAAAAGTAACATGACTGGTCCGTACTTTTGTGTGCGTTAAATTTCTACATCTATAATACCATACCCAAAATCGCATCTATACCGAATCAATTTTGTTGAAATTCCTCTCGGATAGTATATACCATATCCAACATAAAAGTGTTTAATTTTACCAGTCAGTAATCGGACTAACAAACTCGTACTTATGATCTGTAAACGCTCTGATAAAATCTTAAAGATGGAAAAAAAAGCTGTAAGAAGCAATACCACAGAAATGACCGGCTCCCGTTTAAAAATCAAAGATTATAATCCACTTCTACTAGCCTAAGGTTTGTTTACCTTGCAAAAAAACCTGAACGAAAAATAAAATAAACACATGCAGTCAAAAACATTACAATATAAGCTTTGATGACGACCACTTTTGTGTCTGGTTCTGCTGCGGTTAAAACAAAATAATTATGAAAACAAAGTCATACCTTTTTACTGTGTTACTGTCCGCTGTCTATACCGGAATCCGGAAACGCTAGTACTTTTTGGAACTTTTTAGGTCAGAAATCTTCTGTACAAAGCATGTTTTCTCTGACTTGATCTCACAAGGATTGCCCGATGTGCTGGTCAATCTTACTGACTGCCCGCATACTTTTGTACACTGAAGGCTGAACTACATCCGCGTTGTTTATCATAGCCTACACTGGTTGCTGAGGCTAAGCTACATCGGAATTATTTTGTACAGCATACTATTGCTCTTGTGGCGGGGGATGTGTCTGTAGAGGCGGAGCTCGGGATCCGTCACCACCCTTATATTTTCTGGTGGATCTGCAAAGTCCTCTTTGCTGTCGGAGTGGCTCAATTGTTGTAGGCATATTTCACGCTGGTAAACTGTTTGGCTGTTGTTATCATCGGGAGGAGGTGGAACCAGTCTACGTTCTAAGTTTCGTACATGTAGCACATGAGTTCTGCAGCAATAGTAAAGGATAAAAAGAAATTACTTCTTCCAAGAAATGAAGGCTAGTCGTTAATAAAACTCAGGGTAATTCTCCGCACAGATACAGGCGTGGAGTATTTGTGATCATGGCTTTTTATCAGTAAAATTATGTCGTAAATGACGATTTTCTCCTTTCGATTTGTAAAATTTCAAATTTTCATTTTTAATATCTAGTCTAGTCCATAATAATGGTATCAACATTAAAAACACAAACAAAAAAATTAAGTCTCATAAGACAGGAAAGAAATCAAAGAGCAGAAAAGAAATCAAAGAGCAGAAAAGAAAGAAATTTTGTCGGACATCACTTGAAAATATCCTTTTCAGTTTGATGAATGCGCAAGAAAGAAACAGTTTTGATCCATAAACTTTAAAGCATGTGAATGTGCATTTCTCAATCACATATTAATGGCTTAGCAATATTGTTTTATATGTACGTGTATCCAAATATTTTATTCTGTGTGTTGCAGTGTTTACCTGATACTTGATTTGCGTAATGACATAGGCAGTAGCTTCGCAAATGTCTCGCACAAATAACCAGTCTGCAAGTTTTGTATTCGCGCAACGCAAATAACCAGTTTGTGATTTAAGTCATACTAATTTTATCTTACGACAAAATTTTATAAGAGAATGACAAAACCCAGACATGCTTGAAGGTGTGAATTGTTCGAGCCAATGGAGCCGTTCTGTTTCGAGTGCACATTTCTTTAAATAATAGAAAAGATTATCCATTTATTTATGCAGTTATTTCAAGATGATACTTAACGTCCTTGGTTATTTACGTGTTACTTCTTTAAAAGTCGTTTTTAGCGTTACTTATTGTCATCCCAACACTTATTATTCTAAACTTTTTAATGCCTTTATAGTTTAACACTTAGAAACTAATATTGTAACTTTCACAAACACAAGACTAAAATATCAAGTCCTGATAATTGTAAATTTACCACCAAGGACGTTATTTGCGTCCTTAATCTTACTTTTGTATGGCATTATAGTTCACAACCTCCGCGCAGGAATATTGTCAAACAATCATCCCTGCCTTAAAGCAAATCACGTGATGATGGTACAACCATGTGATCCTAAAATGGCGGCGCGATTGGCAACGTCGGGTAAATCAAATGCTTGCCTTAATCCACAGTCAAATTGAAATTTACGTCAAAATACCGTCAAGTAATTTCATTGTTTACATTTTAGCAGGTGCGCGACACAACACCAGAAAAAGAAGTAATTTTAGTATGACTGCATTATTTTCTAGTTCTTTTTTGGTCGTTTTACAAACAAAATGTATAATATTTAACAACTGAGAAACACTGAAACACATCCATGGATGACAGTATATTATTTACTTATACGTTTGGCAATATTTTTGCCACTAAAAGCCATATCTTACTAATCATATTATAACGAAACTCCCTAAATATACAAACGGTCTCTCACTTAATGCTACCTCACTGTAAGTCATAAATGCTTAGCTTGTTTTGCTATTTTCTGATATTGATAGCAAAACCATATCTTTTTTCCGAGGTCACATTGTATCTGGACAACAATTGTTAATTGAATGTTAAAAGTGTTGGCTGTTGTCATTAATGATTAAATACGATATATCAAAAAGAACTGCGCATTTTTGTCAAAGACAGACAAAATTCAAATGAGGCTTATTGAATCTCACCTACTATCAGCATCTTATACTGTCTCAAGATGTTAAGAAGTCGACCAAACTTGTTTGAGGCTATTTTTCAACTGCTTCATTGTTGCGGATCTATACAGCATATGACGGACATCGGATTTTTGTTCTATACTGGCCTTGATATCATTAACAACATTTGTCCAACTGCTTGAATGAAGCTCAGATGCCCTCATGATTTTTGACAGTGCTACTTAAGAAATGGACCTGAAAGCTGTATAGATTTCACAGACACGTTGTTCCAAGATTTGCATACAGTTTTGATGGGAGTTTAAGGTTTAGGCAAAGCCTCTTGTGTCCCATGTCTCTTAGTTACATTCCAGTGGTGGTCTAATCTTTTTTTTTTGAATGTTTCAACTGTCTGAGCACTTACAACCCTTTCCGGCAATCCATTCCATGCATTTACTATTCTGATGGAGAAAAAAATTTCCGAAGAAGGAGTCCTTTCTTAAGAGTTGGTTTATAAAGCTTGAGTGAATGTCCTCTGGTAGATGAAATATCTGATAACTTGAAAAACTTGTCAGGATAAGAACTGTATTTACCAGTCAAAAACTTATATGTTTCAATCAAGTCACCTCTTAAACGCCTTTCTTTCAAACTGTACATATTCAAAAGATCTAAACGTTCTTCATAATTTAAATCCGCCAACTCGGGCACTAACCTTGTAGCATATTTCTGTACTCTCTCAAGACATTCAATATCTTTCACAAAGTAGGGATTCCATGATTGTACAGCATATTCCATTAATGGTCTGACATATGTTGGATAAATGACCTTAAAACTGTTCACATCAATATGTTTGAAAATCCGTCTAAGTAAACCTAATCGTCTTAACGCTTGCTTGGCAACTTTTGCACATTGATCACTTGGTTTACAGTCTTCAGTTATTATAACCCCTAGATCAGATTCTTTTTCAGAAGAAGATATTTCAACATTATTTAAAAAGTATGACTTCCTTGGGTTATTAAAACCAAAATGTATTGTTTTGCATTTTTGTTCATTAAATTTCAGAAGCCAAGTTTCTGACCATTATTAGGATACTTTATATACGAGCATGTACATACCTTCTCCTCTATTTCTAACCGCCTCGGTAGCCTAATGGTTGAGCGTCCGCTTCGAGTGCGGGAGGTCGTGGGTTCGATCCCTAGCCGCGTCATACCAAAGACGTAAAAATGGTACTAGCAGCTTCCTTGCTTGGCGCTCAGCATTAAAGGGATAGTGCTAGGACTGGTCAGCCCAGTGTCAGTATAATGTGACTGGGTGGGGTATCATGCCACGTGTCTACGGCGTGATATTCCAGTGAGGCAGCACTATAAAGTTGGGCATTGTGCTCACTGCTACAAGTAGACACCGTCGTTTATATGACTGAAAAATTGTTGAAAAAGACGTTAAACCCGAACACACATACACACAAACACTCTCCTCTATTTCTGAAAATGATTTGCAACGTGTTTCTGCTGGTATAACCACTCTCTTTAGGCATAATAACAACCGTCAAATGTTATTGTAATCTGCCGTTAAACTGGTACATGACTTGCATAAAATCACAGGGCTTTGAAGCGTACGAATATTCTTCCGTCAAATTACAGCACAGTGACTCGGTATAATGTCATGGATTGGAAAGATGTACGTTGTTGACAGCAGAATGATTTGGGTTGAGATAAATCAGTAGTACAAAACGAACACATTTTATTTGGGCAATTATACTTTTTATGAGTTAAAGTTGTTAGCGTTTGCACGATTTGTATTTTGTAATGTTTCTCTCATTTACAGCTTAAAAAGGGACCGTAGAACACAGAACACAATGACTACTTTTGAAAGCACTTCCGGTTTTAGTTTGACCCCCACCAGATGTAACAGAATATATCAACTGTGTGAGATCATGCTCGGTTACTTAAGTATCCGGATCCAATGCTAGATATTCGTCATCAATTGTTTTTAAACGGCTATAACAATTACACTGGAAGAAACCATTTTCGTGTTATTTTATTTTTCTGAAAGCGGGTACATTTTTATGATATAACCGTAGAGGCACCAGAAAGTTTCGAATTAACAGAAATCACAAGTTGTCTCCAGTTAATAGAATTCTACTGTAAATGATATGAATAAGGTTTTACCCTACTTTCGGAACACTTGCTAACTTGTTCAATGTCAACATAGAATACTTACATGTTGAAACTCGCAAGTTGCTGCGCATTTTCCACCAAATGCTTCGCGTTATATTACGTGGCCTACTGTAGATCAATGACTTAGAAAAGGAGGCGACTAGGACAAACTGTATCCCACCGTTGGTGCTATTGATGGCATATTAAACGAAACACTCTAAGACCTACAAATAACACAAAATAGCCACAAAAACAGTTTTATTGTGGGTACGGCACTTCCATGCCCATACATACACACATTGTAGTTAATACAGACAGTAATATTTGTCACATTGTGTCGGGATCCTTGGGACATCTCAACGACGCGCTGCAATTCCATCTGATAACAAAAATAGGTGGAGGCCAGATTCCATTTCCGAATGCATACATTTTACTTGAGGGCCAAATTTACCCACAACCGACACCCTCTCGTGAAGCCTTGTTCTGCACAGCAAATAAACAGACGTTACGTCAGATATAGACGTAATAGGTTCCGGAAGATAAATAGAAGAATCCAATATAATAATTATAGAATCTCGGCTGAGCATACAATAAGGAGAGATTGAAAAATACAAGTTACTTAGTTCAATTTGGCGTCATTCTAGGCATCTACTACCGCAAGTCGTAAAACATCATTATGTCTGGTAAGGTGCCGAACAATACTGCAGCTCAAACACTAAAATCACGAATTCCTGTGGTGTTTGTAATACGTTGTTTGGATAGATTTAAAGACACATAACAACCTAGTGACAAACTTTTTCCACCCACATGAATTTCATGAAAATCATTCCGACACTTCTGTTAAGATACAGCTATACCAGAAGGTGACAGTTGAACAATTTAGGCCCTCTCTGAATTAATGTGTTTTCACAACTTCATCCGCCAAATTATTCAGTCAATCCCTTTCTTTCCAGTACAGTTTTAAAACACACAGATAAATAACCATCTTACACAGTAGAACCAAAGTACATTGTATGATCTAAACTCAATACGTCCAGTATTGTGCATACATTAATTGAATAAAATGTCTAGACAATAAACACATTGTCTTGGCCTTATACCGGTATATAGCACTGTCAGTTTGTAAGTAGATACTTGTTTTTTTCCCCCGATTTTTCCATGCAAAGCATGTTAAATTACCATCATGAAAATACAAAAGAATAAATTTATTCTGTGGAGGGTCTTTAAGGAAGTCCCTGAACGAAGTAAGTTTCTCTTTACGTTTACGTTTCAGTTCAAACTTTCAAACATTCTATATTTCTAATATGGACTGCTCCGTCATTCCATTTGGGCAGTACCAATTATTATTTCATGGGGTGTTCACTGAAAAGTTACTGACTGAATAGCAAACAGTGCAGACCATCATCACCGTGCAGGCTGATCTTGGTCTGCACTGGTCGCAAAGGCAAAATCACTTACCGCCAGCAGGCTAAGCGTTAAGGTAGAACGGTATATTATCCAGGGTGAATAACTTGAATTAAAGCAGTGTTGGTGTGAATGCATTTAGTCATAATAAATGGACAAACCTCCAAATGCTGATAAAAAGACTATAGCGGAAATATCTAGTTGCTTCAAACCTCAAATTGATACGTTTTTTAGACTTATAACGCATATCATTCCTAAATAAATTGGCCAATGTTTCTTCGTCGCGTGACTTTGCATCATTAAAATATCATCTGGTATCTTTTAAGTAAACGGTTTAATCTTCTTGAATGTGATACTTTTTCAAGTTGTTTTAGTCATTACTTTAAAGGGTAAAATCTGTAAATGAACTTCAGAATTTATTATAACTTTAAACTTCAAGTCATAGTCCGACAGGACTGTACAACAAGTTCTTAAAGTATCTTGAACTGTTTGAAATGGATATTTGCAGTAATGTTTATCACCTCCTTACGCCGTTCCCCTTCCCCTCTCCCGCCGTCCGTCCGCACTTGATGGTTAACCAACACGAATATCAGCATTCTTTTAGTCATTTTAAAGTGTTAGTTTGCTTTATATGAGGCAGTCCGACAGTGGAAATACGCATATGTATTAAAGCAACCTGTGAACCCGTTACAATACTTGGAAATTTTCTTATGATGAAGTGCCGAACGCGCAAACACACGACTTTCATGGATATATATAGATAGATGTATATATATTTATATAAATATCGATATGTCATATCTTATTTGTAAAGTACGCGTTTAGGTATTCCCCCTTACATTTTAAAGAAGTTCATTTATTTCATACAAAGCCGCAAATTACATATTACTCGACATGACTTTCAAAAAAGAGAAAGCGGAGAGTAAGCCTAGGGAAAGCCTCTTCCTGGTACATTATGACGGAAGTTTTGTACAAAATACGGACCTGACGTTAATACTTTATCTCAAAATATCGATATCATCTAAATTTCGTTTCAGTAAAGTGGACTTAATGGCTGAATTTTTATCATTAACAAGTAAAAATTAGCATTACCTTTAATTATGTCATACAGCATAATTATATAAATTTAGTATCCCATATTTGTTTACTTATCTAGGCACTACGTTTTTATGTATCATATGCTTAATAAATTACTTACCGGGCATAATTCGAAACAACTTGCCTTCGGTCCTGACCAAGGGCAATAGTTTTGACTACTAACCGGTAAGCTCTTAGCTTTAAAGACATTTTAAAAACTGCTCCCCATTTCATCATATAGATATGAGTTGATGTAAAAAGGTATGTGTTTGTGAAAACTTATCTGTGATAATAACTCTTTTAAAATTAAAAGACTGAACGGCATTGTACTTAAACTGTATTTATCACACAAATATGTTATATATTTGTTAAACAGAGAATAAGACAAGTGTTTAATTACACGACATCAGAAAAAAAATCTGAATATTTTTCTCTCAATTTTTGACTTCAACCCAGCAAACTTGTGTTGAACTATAGACTGATCAACGACACCACGCATTGACTGTCGATTTTATAATGAATATAAGTCTTGTGTTATGCTGTGCAAACTTGGCATTTTATCTAATTTTATTATTCACTATTTTATTTGATTTTTGTAGGGATTTTTGAACAAGCTATTTAAATGTTTCTGGCGTTAACATTATTTGCTTTTAAGTTCACAGAAATAATGTGTTGAAAGCCATGTCCTTAGACTGTTTGTTTAGTTAAATTTTAACTTATGCCACATACTCCAAAAGACGTGTAAATAATGTCCCACTTTTATTTTACAAACTATTGTGCTTTCTTTATTCTGCACGAGAGACGATCGCTCATTTGTTCACTCTGGAACTGATCCGAGGCTGATAACTGAGCCTAGTCTCTTATAATTCTTTTACAGAATGGCTGTGTACAGCTTTGCAAGACTATTGAGGATAATTATTTTATGTTCTGTACATAGATGAGACTATGATAAAGAGATACATGTATTATGTTACATTTCAAATGGTCACTCAGAATGTCTGAAACCAGTGACATGAACAGCTTAAGTGTGTGTGTGTGTGTGTGTGTGTTGAGTTTGTTTACCCTCGCCACCGGTTAAGACCATATGGGCGAGCATAGCTTCAATTATATAACAACACTTTATAGGCTACTTGTAGAGTGTGTACCATAATTCACAGTCTAAAGTAGGTCAAAGTGACCTCCAGTGGACTGTGAATAAGATGGGAACTTAATCCCATACATTTATCATAAAAACTACAGTTAGAAGAAAAGACTAACTTATTTCACTTCTTCATTTTTATATGTGTATCTTCTTTCATGTACCTCATATAGTGTGTCAAGGCATTTTGTTTTCCCCAATTTATACTATATCAATTATAAAAACATATTTTATATTTAAAACTATATTTATAAGTGTGACAGAGACAGCAAAGTCCTAAATTTATTGAAAAACTTCTGTTTGTTTACATTTTTCAGCCGAACCACGGTTTTGGCAGGCCAACGCTGATTGGTTAAAACCGCGTTGTCTGCTTTGTCGTGATTGGCTGTCCTAAAGTTGTTTACAAATCAAGTAGGTCAATCCGATTTTTCTGAAAAACCAGAAAAAAACGAATTTAACCGCCTGATTGTTACTGTAAATAGAAAATAAATCATTTTTGATGTTAAATAATATGTTTTTACATAAACCATAATCATTTTTATATACTGCCTCTGTCATTTAGCCTAAATTTTATTTTTGGCATACTTAACTATTATCTGGACCTTATTATTACTGAATATTGATGATGACCATATAAGAATAATAATGTTGCCAGATATCACATTGAGATTCTAACAACTCTGAAAAATCTGAGTTGTAGACTAAAGCCCCATTTAGCTATCAGTAATGTCTGTATTGCCTGGTATGTGGTGAAACTGTCTTGTTGAACATATATAAGATAATTTCACTCTTGAATGGGCTCATGATGACTTTTGCTCCATATTATTTACATTGAGCCCATTTCTGCAGTAAACTGCTAAAATTACTTATACTATTAAAGAGAAATAATATATATTTATGTACAATATGGAGACTTTTTTAACATATCAGGCAACATGTAGCTCCCTTCCTCCCATATGAATAATAATGGTCATCAATCAAACAATATTTAAGACAATGCCTTTCATGTGACCCTGTTTAAGATATGAATAATAAAAACAATCCAATATATAGAAAACACCGTTTCATGGCTTACTTTTTAGGGCCACTGTTAAAAAATAACAATTTATATAAAATAATTACATTTGGCATATATACAGATAAAACATGAGGGTCACATGATATGGCAACAATTAAAACCTACACAGTTATAGCATATGAATTCGTGTACACCATGGCGTCTGTACTGTATTATTGGGTGGATAGGACAAGAAGCAACAAACATATTTTTTTTTAATTGTTATTGTTCTTTCTTAAAGCTTATTGCTGTCTTTATCTCCTTTCCTGAATCAGCCATAACCATTATAGCTGATTGGTAATTACTAGAGTTTCCTGGGGTGACCGGTTATAACTAAGTATAATGTTGCTCAACTATTCTAGCTAATAACTCGCTCGACTAACATATATTTTTCAGCAATCAGTATATGACCAAAAAATGTTGACAGTATAGCCTAACCGTCTGAATATTTTTGTTTTCTATTTATTTATAGTTTGGTTTCGGGTTGATATCCAGCTATGCAGAGGGATGTAAGACAGTTCACACGATCCTTACATTTATCAGTTATCAACCTTACTGTTTTAGTACCCTTTAATAAAAATCATAGAAATAATTAATATTACTACCCATAATTTGTCTACTGATGCCAATACAATATATGTAATTACCTAAAATTTTGCTTTGTCAAAGAAAAAGACTTACCGTCTTTCATCTTTTCTCATAATTGCTCAAATGCCAATTAACTGTCATAGAGTTTTTTTTTAAAGAATATATGTAAAATGTTGATAATCCCATGGATATCTATTATAAATTGAATAGAATAGAATAAAATATACTAGCACCCCTATATCTGTTCAGTTATTGTTATTATTCTGTGTTTACTGCTTACCCAACTTTGTGTTCTATATTATCAAAGTAAGATAATGAATATCTGACACAATCTTATTAATATGTATTATACTATTTAATTTTCAGTTTTACTTATTCCATTATATTAAATACAATGGGGATGTACGGCAAGTCCGCACTCCCTCAAAAAACCCTCTATGGGATTATATAGAAATATTAGGTATTTCTGACAATACTGACAAATTTTGTTTACACTCTGTTGTTGTCAAGTATAAACCTCATTATTATTTAAATTTCTTATACATGTACAATTAATATTATTTTACACTATAAGGTTATTAAAGAATTATGCAATGGCTTAAGTGTGCCCCTTAAGTGTTAATAACTATTGTCACTTTTAGCAAGTACAAAGGAAGTGTTATGTTAACATATTATACAAATTAAAATACTTTCGATAACTGTGATAGATTAGTATGTTAGACATTTCACAGTTTGTTTGGTTTTTTTTGTTGTTGTTGTTGTTTATTTTTTTGGCCTTAAGCTAGAATTTTTCAGCCCTGTCTGCCAGAAATGCAGTATATCGATTGGTCAGTTTCCAGAGAGAGGGCCCCTCAAAACATCCCTTTTCCAACAGGCAGTATCATTCTGTCTTATAGTTTTATTAAAAAGTGAATTAAAGCTGGAAAAAGAGGATCTAATCTTTCTTATTATCTTTTTTATAGATATTCCCCCAACAGTATGCTCAAAAGCCAGGAGCAGAACACTTGTAACAGCGTATTTGGATTCCGGGCAAATAGTTTTGATCTCTAACAGGCAAGTCATTCATTTATTTTTCGTCACAGTTAAGCAAACCTGTGTTGAACTATTAACAAGAAACATGTAGAAAATAGTCTTCTGATACATTACAAAACTGTAAATGCATTTTTTCTTTTGATCTTCCGAGGAATTCATAGAATGTTTGTGTATTTTTATAAGGCTATTCACTGAATGTTACACAAAACAAAATTAACCTTTAAAGAAACGCCTATATCAATTTACAATGCCAAAATGAATATGTTTATTTAAAAATGAAATGTGTCAGTAAAGTCGGGCTTTAAAAGTTAGCCAAATAACAAAAAAAAAAGTGTTTAAATCAAATCGTTAAAATGTTTTTGAAGGATCTTTAATCAAAACTGTTTATTTTAGATTCATTTATATGTTATACTGATTGTAAACAAGATAATAGAGTATTGTATTTTGCAAAATAACACTTTTTACATCTCTTTGTAAAAGTATTATTATTATTCAACCTGCCCATACAGGCAACTATAGTGTAACTTAATCTACCGGTCAACAAAGACCACTTTTACAATGCCAGTTACTCCCAATACTTTTGTGTTGATGTATGTAAACATATTTACACAGCTTATCGAAAAAAAGTGGCTGTCTATGGACAGACGTATTAGAGTTAATAATCCTAGGCAGAAACTTAGCCGGTGTTTCAATTTTTTTCATTGTGTTAATAGTAGCTACGTAAGTATTATGATATTGGCAGAAAGATGATGGTAACTTGGCAGGTATTTGGGTTGTATTTGTAGCCCGATTTTAAAAAGGAAAGACTTATACGTCACAAATCAAATAATTACTTTAAAATGTAATAAATTCAATTGCAATTACATTTTGAATTGTTCAGATAAATTACAATTACATCGATTTGATAATCGTAATTGATATGATACAACAACTTTGCTAAGTAACTATTTTATTAGAAGTACAAATCTGGCAACTACATGAAAATCCCTTTATGGTTTGAGAAAACCGTTTTGAAGAAGGAAGTGCAATTTTCATTTCATTAATTGAAGACATAAACATAAATTTACATAAACTAAGACTGTATTTAAACAAAAAATAAATATTTTCGCAAAAGATTTACATTTATTATAATAACGATGTTTGTACTATATCACATTACTATTCTAATTCATGTTGGATGTCAATATCTATGATTTTATCATTTAATTTACTGCCGCCACCCTTATTGACTACAAGTTAATTCACGTCTAAATTACGCAAAGTAACTACATTCAATGTTACATCTTAGAACGCCCAGAAATCTTTTGTATTTTTTTTTATATATATTTGATGAAATTGCACATTTACAGGTCACTTAACACATTATAACATAATAAATATCAAACACATCTTTAGGTGTTCATTATTTTTTCTGGGTCTATCTTCATTGGATAATTCTGATTTCAGATAAAATCGCAACAAAATGAGAAAGACGTGAACGTTTTAAAATGTTTATTAAAGTGGATACCATAAATGACAGCGTAAATCAATACATACTATTAATACCTATATATTTAAATTGCTTTACCTTCATTTTGTAAACAAAAATATTTTAACCGTCAACAAGGACAAAAAAGGTATACTATTCCATCTAAGTTAATCTGGTTAAACTTTTGCTAAATAGACAAAAAAGCAATGACGTCAAAAACTCTAAAATGGCCAACTGTGTGGTCAGTCGTTTTCTTAAAGAAACCCTGTGCCCACCTTTTACGAAAATATTTAATTTTTCGACACTTACTTCTGGTAAAGAAAATTCTCATCATATTTTAATTATTAAACTTTACTAAATATGAGCCGTGCCATGAGAAAACCAACATAGTGGGTTTGCGACCAGCATGGATCCAGACCAGCCTGCGCATCCGCACAGTCTGGTCAGGATCCATGCTGTTCGCTAAAGGTTTCTCTAACTGCAATAGGCTTTGAAAGCGAACAACATGGATCCTGACCAGACTGCGCGGATGCGCATGCTGGTCTGGATCCATGCTGGTCGCAAACCCACTATGCAGGTTTTCTCATGGCACAGCTCAATTATATAAATTAGTTGTGTATGTGGAGCTACATTCATAATTAAATGCCATGCAGTAACAGTTGATTTTGTGGGGGGGGGGGGGGGGGGGAACTTCCAGATATTTTTTGTGGTACACATTTGTACTGTAGGTACCTATATTTGTATGAAGTGTGTATAATTTTCAAGCTAACGCATAGTAATCTTAATGCTCACAAAGTTGATGATTTTACACATCTGGAATGTGTAATAATTGTTCAATTTTCAGATATGAAAATTGGGTCTGGTATATCATTAAATTCCTAATTTTTATGGTCACTGCATGGCAGACTGTAATGGTACCACCTGAGAGTACTACAAATTAATAAATATAAAGACTCTTCTTTGATCTGATGTGACTGCCAGAGTGTTGGAACGCTTATATAGAAATATACATTAATTCCTTACAGCCATGGAGGTATTAAAAACGGAATCTTATTGAACAAGACTTACGTGCGTGTCTTTTTTTTTTTTTTTTTTTTTTTTTTTTGAAAAAGCAGTATCTCCATTTCTGATGCGGTAAGTTTATAAACGGTATTATCATTTATATGATGCTCAACAAGATACTATTATTATGTAGACAGCATTATCAATATCAAATAGCTATAAAGAATATTTTAGTGTTTTTTGTTTGTTTTTCCTTTTTTTTTCAGAAATTTAATGAAGGAAAAAACAACTCGGTGAATAATTTATTTCGCAATTTATTATAATAATTATCCGATTCACTTGTGTTTTGATAGTATCTTTATTTACCTTATATGGTTATGTTATTTGCTCTTGTTAACGACTACTATAATTAACCCCATTTTCATGGTTGGATATCACGCACGTCTATTGTATACCAGTGCTATTTTTAGACTACAGGTTACGTACAGATTTTTTACCCAATAAAAATATCTATTTGAGATACTTATTTATTTTTAGATTCTAATGTACTACGCGGTTCTTGTGCTTACAAGATATATGAAATATGCCACAAGTTGTAAATGTCAAGTTTGGTATTATTGTGTCAAAAGTCACAAGATTACCTGTAGTTACCCGACCAAAACAATGTTAAATGTACGTCACGAGAGATTAAGTACACAAAACCTTATTCTATGATCACGACTGTGAATGAATACCCTCTTAAATAGCCTTTCATTCATGTATTTTAAATGACCGCAGATTAACATGTTTGTCCGTCATTACCGTATTTAGTATAAAAATATCTATTTCAGGCAGTGGAAACTTATAATAATTTATTTGTTTATTATTTATGCTTAGCATGCCTCTAGTAAAAACGAAGGAATAAAATTGTTATTTGTTAACCAGACATAACAACATAAAACACCACGTTTCTGTTGATTGAAAACGTTTTTAAGGTAATTCTACACATTTGAAACTCCGGAAGTGAAGACGTGACGTCATTTATATAAATTTAAGCCAGGACCCGGCATACGGAATGAAATAATGGCGTTCTTTGAGAAAATTTATTTAAACGGCAACTTTCAAAAGATAGAATGTTATATGAAAATTTTTGACGTGTTAAACAATTCCAATAATGTCTTAAAATTAGCTTGAAATATGTGACTTGAAGTTGTTTCTTTTGTGTTTAACGCCGTTTTCCAACAGTATTTCAGTTATTGAGGTGGGGGCGAATTATTTCAGACACAATGTCTCAGTACGGAGAACATGCGCCTCGACCGAGGACCGAACTGCTTTATCACACAGCTAAGCGAGCTTTAATTATTGGAAAATATCTCAGAAACAACTTCGTTTTATTTCAAAGTACCACCCGAAAATTATCAATCATTTCTTACGGTGCCTCTGTATTTGGTCAAAAGTCTTACTCCAGTATGCCGTGCAAAATTGGAATATTTGTATGTAGGTCGTGGAAAACATACCACAAGGTTGAAGGTCAGTAATTCAAATCCGTCTTTGTTTCATATAAAAAACGACAACATCAGGTCGTCTTTACATATCTTTATAAAACATCACTTTTTCCAACACCTATTTTTTTTTAACGTTCTATTATAAATAAACGAATACAAATGAAAAGAAAATAGGGGGTTGAATAGTTTCTAGTGAAATGCAAGTCAGTTGTGACCTGCTACGGTAACCCAAAAATGGTGCATATTTGGTTTTTGTCCACACAATAAACACTGACTTCCGGTTTCGATCTGCAAAACTTGCTATGTGGGGTGTATAAACATGAAAACCATCTCATTTCATGCAGAATGAATTCTAGCAGTGAAAAAAAAAAGTGATTAAAGCGTTCGTTCTACACGAATTTGCGGGATAAAAATGGGGAAATTAGGATCCATTCATTATGGGCTTCTTTCGACTACATCACGGAAGCACATTTTCGACCGAATTACTGACCTTATTCCTACAAATGCGGTTGCATATTATGCCTTTAGTAAGCGACCATTACATATGAAGCGCCGCAGATTCGTAGCTTCTATTCAGTAACGTTGATAAATCTAGACTCATACTGAAGAATTGGGCAAAAATCGATTCTGTTATCTTTCCTTGTTTATTGAGATCAACGCTATACCTTGTTGTCTCCCTTCGACCGTCTAGCTAAATATCGATCACTATCGGATATTTTTTAGATCGTTATGGTTCGGCTATCTCCGCTTATCGTATCACGGGAGGTGCCGATCATAAAAAAACAAGGATTATAGATTAGAGATCTCCTGTAAAAACGTAGTGGGAAGGGTGATTTATTTTACACCAATTTTAAGTACTGGTAAAACAACAAAAGCAAATATAGTCATCAACTTGGTTTAATTCTGTTTTTCAATAATGTAAAATACGGAACGGAAAAAAGAAGACACTACGTTATTTATTCTTTTATTTTGCATAGTCAAAGAGCTATAAAAAAAGTGTTTTATACTTCTTTGGCATAGTATATGAAAATATGATCAACACTATATTATCTTCTTTATATTTTACATTAAAGAAACTGAGACATAAAAACAAATATAAATACACAAAATCATGTATATTAGGCGAGCATAACATACATGTACATGAAACTACTATTATCTTAAAAAATAGAAAGCAGGAAAAAAAATAATTTTAAAAGTGCTTACAAACTTGACAATTTCATTTTCAGTTAATATAAATGGATGTGAAATGCGTTTTTTATTATTATTATTAATCATATTTAACTTGTTAAAATTAATTTTGCTATGTAATGAACATTTGAAAAACATATTGTCACACACTGATGAAAAATGAACAGAAAAACAAACTAGCAAACATACTTGACAATGTAAAAGGTATCTTTTTATGACACCAGAGCCTGTTAATTGGAAGTATGACCTATTTGCCCCCGAGCCAGTCATTGTGTAATAAAGTATGTGCGAATTATGACTTCTCAAGGTTTCTCAAAAGGGACTGACTGACTGATTTAATAAATGTCAGATTTTTAAAATAAAATGTGGAAAACCTAAGAATAAAACAAGCATACCATAGAAAAAAGTTTTTTTAGAAAAGATTTAGGATAAAGTGACACTAATGTAGTGTAAAGGTTATTCATAATAACTATCACGATCACAGTAAATAACAGAAATCTATGAATACTGTACAAAAAGGACAAACACGTCATAAAATTTGTCCGAGATGTAAACTTACTGTTGAGACAGAAATACATGTATTTTCAACTCAATGCTCTGTTACCAAACCTCCAAGTAATTCAAACTCTAAGATATGGGAGATGGACGCTGAACATAAATGTATAATTGTACTCTCCAATGATGAAAAAGATAAAAACAGCTCGTTTTATATACTGTGTAGTTTGGTTAAAGGGTCGTATGACTGTATGAAGAATTGTTTGTTTACTTTGTAGAAAAAAATGTGTATTTTTCAAGCTAATTTTTTTAGTATTGAGGGACACAAAGCAGACATACACTAGTCTGTCAACTATTATAATTTTATAATGTTTTGATTTATAAAATACACTTACTGAATGGCTTACTGCTCAGTTCGAGGGCTCAGAGCGAAACTAGTCTAAGTGTGTGTAGAAATAGAAGCAGATAGACTAGTTTCGCTCTGAGCCCTCGAATTGTAAAACAGATATAGTTTTGGCTATTTCTTTTTTTTTTGCCGTCATACCATTCAGTAAGCGTTATATACATGACACCCAATTAAATGGTCCTTTCACTATGTCCTCTTAAATATTTTTTTACTTAAAGCTTTCATGCAGCATATATATACGTTCATATATATACATACGTATATATATATAAACATACTATTGACCTTCAATGCTTTTAAAATACATTTATTTTTGGTATTGAGAATGGCAAATTTTCGTTTTATCAAATTGAATACCTGTGTTAATATATCCAATGATTCAGTGAAATGATTTGACGGAATACACAGGTTTGTTAAAATGTGCACATATATACAAGACATAAATAAGACGTATTGCGCAGCGAGAGTCTTCTTGCGATTCGTAAATAATACGAAACTGTAATCAATTTCCCCGATCTGCAATCGGTTCAATTAAAACCACAAAGTATGACGTTCCCCTGTAATTTATTTCATTTGTTATTGTATTGCTACAAATTAACCTTAATTTTCTGCATCGTGAGGCCGCGTTTTCAAAATGTTTAAGTTAATGTACATAGTAATTTCCTTTGTACAAATGATATATATCCCTTAATTAAGTTGCCTTCCAAGTTTAACCAACACATCGTTTTTGCAAAACAGGGTAAAGGCTTTTAATTTAATTCCGATACTTTCACCGTTCATTGCATCTTGAAACTTGCCATTTCAGGGCAAATGAGTACGATTTTTTTTGTATTTTTGTCAAATTATGCAAAATTGTTTAAAAGCAAATGTTTTGAGAGAGAAAAAAATCATTACAATGCTCTTATATATGACGTTTGGAAATGCGTGCTGGAGATATGTCAAACCCTTCTACGATATTTCTCCGTTACAACTTTTTGTTGTATGCCTTCTTTGCTATGCATGGCTCTATGGCTGTGTTTGGGGTGATGTGTGCTTCCGCGAAATCTACCCTTTATTTAATACCTTTTATTTTTTGTTAACCTTTTTTCATGTAAACCATTAAGATACATAAAAAATATGAAAAGGTGTACTGAAACCAATGTGTTATGACAGATTACTGTTTACTGACTACCAGCAAAGAAACCTTTGTATAGGTTATAACACACTAAATAGTTGTTGTTCTTTATTCTATATAAAATTGACCTATTTCCAATGGCCGCAGCACACATCAGGACCCATTTTAAATGTCTGTAAACTACATTTTCTTGAAGAATATTGTCAGTGATAAATAAAAATCAAAAGAAAAGTGGGGGTCATGTTTGATGCAAGAAAAATAAGTTCAGTCAAACACACAAACTGCAAAATCAGCATAAAAGTGAGACCCCAAATTATACTGGTGGTGTATGATCTAAGTTTCCATGAAAAATTTTGTCATGTTGTTATTTCATGATCAAAATGCTATCTACCTGTCAAGCATAGATCTGTCATGTGATTTTACAAAAAAATGCAAAGAAAATAAGGAAAATAGCTCTACACAGCAAAAAAAAACTGAGGACTATTTGTATCCGCCATTATGCGACTACCATTTTTTTTCGCGCCATTTTTCTATTTAGTGTCTGTATGCCTATAAAGCGATTTAAATGTCTTCGGACAAATTTGATGTACAATCAATAAACTTGCAATAAACTTGTATATACTCAAGTTAAATTGACTTCATGCAGGCTCGTTGTAATTTGTAACCGATATGGTATAAGTAATATATATTAGATAAAATTATCTATCTTAAGCAGACAATCTTTACCTGCGGCGCATCCATATTTTATTAGAGTGTAGACGGTAAGAAAGAAATTAACAGTATTTGTTGTAACGCGCTTTATTGTGTGTATTATTTTACGGGTGGCTGGGTAAGAGCGACATAACAATCGACACGAATCGATGACACAAATAAACGTCAAACAAAATACAGATCACGATTTCTGTACCTTTTTAGAACACTGATGAATCAGCGGTGTAATTAATATTTAAAGTACCCGGTACTTACTTTGATTGTTATTCTTTGACATGGGCTTTAAAGGAACGGTTGAAAAAGTATAAATCGGAACATTTTAAGTGAATTCGACAAAGAGACAACATATTGGAGAAATTAAGAACAATTTTGTCTCATTAACTGTTTCGCAAACTCTGGATGAATTCTAAAGCCATCGGTGAAATATCAAGTAATTAGTTGTATATTTAATTCTGTTTCAAGAAAAACAAACGTAAATATCTGGATTAAATGTTGGTAATTTACACTTAATATCGGTAACAGGCAAGTTTATTTAAATGATTTGTCGCCAATCGGATTTGAAATTGTCTTAAAAAATAAATACGGACGTATTTGTTTTAAGCATGGGTTATAGTTTTTAAATACACTGTACATGTTACAGTACATTTTGCATATTTTTGTATTGTGTATACATTGATTAAATTTGCTTTGCAAATTATGATTATGATACCAAATCAATTTAGTATTCAAAATGGAAAATGTCAAACATTGTGATGTATAATACTGTATAAATAATTTTCCTAGTTTCTATCAATATTTTACTAAGGCACAGTTACAATTTGTTTAATAACGCATCAAAATTTAGTTGGACAATATCGAATAAATATGGCATTACATTTGCAGTATAAACGGGTCTTTTTTTTTCTTTTACAAAGCGAACAAACGGCTATATATATGCTTGTTAACGAATAAACCAAAATAAAATTTATGTAATACAATTCGCACAGTCGGATTTAAAACTACAGCACGTTATTTTGTAATTGTTACTTATCTGTAGAACTCATCACTCTTTCAAATATCGAGGGAGAGCTAGAGAAAATTCCGTATTCTAATTTTCTATGGGATATTGTATTTCAAATTATAGCGCATTGGGGTTTCGTTTTTATTCTGATATTTTCTTCAATTTGTGACAGCGTGAGCTGAAATGGTTTGAAATATATCAGTTCCAAAATTAAAGTTTTAAGTGTAGCGGATGACAATCTATGTAGAAATAAGTTGTTTTGTAGCTTTTGCTTAATGATAGTATTAAATTTCGTATGAGGCGTATATTAATTCTGCTGAAAATATGTTCTAATTTCTACCCTCGAACGTCTATGTAATTCTATATCATACCGCCACCTATTAATAATTCAGTTAACGCCTTTTTTTACGCTGGGGTGACAATAGCTTTATCAATTTTACATGACAATTATGAAAGAGAATGATAGCATATAAATTTTATGGTATAGCATATTTATGGTGGCATATTTCTGCCACAATGTAGTTATGTAGCCATTAAAATCTTTAAAAAACAAAATTTTCTGAAAAGAATATCACAACAGTTGAAAGTTTCCTGGAAATATTATTGCGGTAATTTACACTATTATCTCGATACGGTTTGCGTATGGGCCCACAGCTACCAAGTATTTGCTATAGAGCTATCTAAATATTTTCAGAAATTATCTTGATATTTCGAAAGTTCCCTGCAAAATAAAATAGCTAAAAGCATCTCTAGAAAAAAAAAAAACGTTATTGCAATGTTTTAGGAACTAGAAAAAAAATGTTATTGCGATGTTTTAGGAACTAGAAAAAAAACATTATTGCGATGTTAGAAAAAACATTATTGCGATGTTTTAAGAACTAGAAAAAAAACATTATTGCGATGTTTTAAGAAAAATGCACAATTTTGTTGGAAAGTAAAAAATATTATCGTGACAGCTACCAAGGATCTCGTGACAGTTTCGAGCAATAAAGCGAAAATTTGCGCAAAAACATTTTCAGGAAATATATATGGTATCTAGATTCTAGAAAAAATATTCATTCTTGAAAGGCTTTCCGAAAAATGTACACATTTCCTAGGAAGTTTACAAAATTATCACAGTAGCTACCTAGCTACCTTTTGGCAGAAAAATGCCATCATTCATATGGAAGAATAACCACTTGAGAAGTTTATATCATATATCATTAATATATATCTTGTGTAATTGTTTTACAGATTAAAAAGGAGGACAATTTCGAAAAAAGCTGTCGCCAAAAATCTAGAAGTCGCAATTTCTACACATGTTAAAGTGATGGAGATTCCGTTGAATATACTACATCTGACTGCCTTGATTTCTGTGGTGGGTTTCAATATAAGGACAGCGAATGCTTTTCCTCATTATGCCACGGAAAATGAGAAACATGTAACAGGTAGGAAATTATTATAAATTCATACCACATAATATTAGAACTTTCCAGTGTAAATATTTCAAAAGAAAGATAATGATAACAAAGTTTGAAAAACACACTTATTATTTAAGAAATAATAAGTTCCCAAACGTGGTTTATCGTACAATAACCCGAGTTTTGAGTTCTTATGCGTAAGGATATATCACGAAGGCCGTAGGCCTGAGTGATATATTGTTTCGCATAAGTACGAAAAAGTTAGGTAATTCTACGATAAATCAGACTTGGGAACTTATTATTTCGATTCTAACACGACGTACTAGTATCAACAGTGTTAGAAAAAATGGTAACTACTTTTTACGGCCGTGCTACGCACCTGGATCGGATGACGTCATTGCACGCAAGTGATTTATTGCAGAATAACCCGAGATAGATTTGTTCTACATGTATGTTACAGTATGTAGGTTGTTTGCTGGTCGTGTTAGAATATGGAATATACAAATCATATTGCCATATGTGCGTTTTCGGGAAAGCGGGTATGTTTAAATAGAGACGTCACTCTTGGACGCACTCGCTTCAAGGTTTCAAACTTGAGGACGCACCTTTTCGTCGGCCATCATCAGTAAAAACTGAAATACTATATTACAAGTTTCATATATAATTTGAATAAGGATTTAAGATAGTCCAGTTCGATATCAATAGACATCTCTTTTCAATTTACCGGCGATTATGTAAATCTTTATTGTCAGTACTCTGAATATTTTGGTAACTGAGGTATATAGTTTGAAAATTAGTGCTAAACAGTTTGGCTGTGATACACAGTTGGTGCACCTGTGATATATTACAGGCTCCGGTATATACCGGATTAACTAAATTTGAAAGAAAATATCTTAAATGTATATATTTTGTAACCATGGTGATACTTACCCTAACCTCTAGTCAGTTTATTATGCATTTGATACTCTAAATGCGTGCGGACATGCAAAAAAAAGAGTAATTTTGCCGTGCGCTCCAATGGATAATAATTCCGCGCAGGCGCAGAACGGCTGCACCAACTCTGCAATGAGAAACATTCAAACAGTTTACATCACATCTTTCAGAAACATTACTTGTCATATCTTACCTACTTTTCGTATTTATAGCATACTTTAGGCTTATCTATGACAGAAATTAGCACTAACAGCTCAACTTTTAAACGTTAAATCAAATATGCTTATTAATGCTTTTGTAAATATTACAGTTTCTATATCTATGTAATCGTATTCTCTCATAGTTCTTTCTTAGAATGTTTTTTAATAGTTTGAATGTGATTGCTTGCATAAATGCATACGCAAGAAGGAGATTGTATTGAATAGATAAATTTGTTTGTTTGTTTTGGGTTTAACGCCGTTTCTCAACAGTATTTTAATCATGTAACGGCGAGCAGTTAACCTAACCAGTGTTCCTGGATACTGTACCAGTACAAACCTGTTCTCCGCAAGTAACTGCCAACTTCCCCACAGGAATCAGTGGTGGAGGACTAATGATTTCAGACACAATGTCTTTTATAAAATAGTCACGGAGAACATACGCCCCGCCCGGGGATCGAACTCACGACCCAGCGATCCGTAGACCAACGCTCTACCTACTGAGCTAAGCGGGCGGGCTCAATAGATATTTTTTTTTTTTTTTGAAACAACACTTGTGAAGATGTTATAGATATATACCAAGGAAGAATATTTACACTCACTAAATTCACGGGTAAATTTCTGATAGTCCGAGTTTTGAAGGATCTCTTTTACAGATTTTATTAAACATAAATGTCCACGTCTCTCTGAATGAAAGCTGCTATACAAATCAACAATGTTTAAGGGCATGTACATCGATCGTGCGGATTGAAATATTTATGTATTCTATTGTATATACACACAATTCAGTGTATATACAATTCAGTATATATACATTTCAGTCAGGGCAAAGAGATTAAATATCAAAAAGTAATTGAACTCTTTCACTCTTCTTTCATAAAACGACCTTCATCAAAATAGTCAAACGTTAAATGAAGTGAGAGTCTATAAATTTTCTATATTTTCATTTATAGATAAAATGTGTAAACCGCAAGAACCACACGTTTACAAATATTTGTGTAATTAAACTTTTGGCGGGGACAAAGTATTTTTACACAGTACATTGCACTAGTTTCCATTTCTGTAACTGCATTTAAATTTTGTCCAATCAGTTTGGAGTGGCTTTTGGTAGGTGACGATATTGTTTTCAGTATTGTGTGTAATTCAAGTTGTTTACAGTCGCCACGGGTAGTCCATGTCGGTGACTCCTACAGAAGCTTGCTAGTAATTTTAAGTTTGAGGATATAGTGCAAGATACAGAAGACGCTCTTGGGAGGAGGAGGGGGCGGCGACTCGAACTCACGACCACTAATTTATTAGTCACCGGACTACTTCGTCCGCTAATATGTTCAATACAATATTCCTTCTGGTCGGTTTATATATAGAGATGATATTTATTTCTTGCACTTAGGGAAAGCCCCGGAGAAAGACCTGGGTGAGAGTGAAGAATTTCTATCTTGCTTGTGAAACAAACAAGTTTTCTTTCGCTTCGAGTTTAATAAATGATTTGTTTTTTTTCAAATTTCGTGTATTTGATATTTTTCAAAATAACTGAAATTATCATATTTATTTCATCCTAATACTTCAATCATTCACTGAAAACATACAATCATTATGCACTATACCTATATGTAAATGTATATATATGGATAAAATTAAGATAAAAACTCCCTTAAAATGAATAAATTAAATGTGGCAGGGTAAATTACATCGAAATGAAAATGTGTTTTTATTCTTTTCGCCAAGCATTCAAATTTCTTTGTGATAAAATAAGTTGAGGTAATTTTTTTATGGCCTCCGTAAATCTAAACGAAAATGGTATATTATGTGGTCACACATTGCCTGGCACGAGGGGTGCATTTGCGTTTCAACAATATGAAATCATGTCTCAATACAATCAATATCAGTTGAAATTGTAAACATCAAAAGAACAATTTGCATAACTTATTTTATATACTGATATAGATACAGCGATAAAACAATATATTACAATACCTTAAAGGCGTATGCTGCATTCTGACCTGATTTAATGATGCATTTGTCGTACTGAAAATATTGCGATATCCGATTTAAAGATAATTGATCATTTTACAACATATATAAATATTCAGAAATAGCTTTAAAAGTCTTGACTACAGTGAGAGTGTCGGTGTGATGTTAAACGAATGAAGAAAAAAAAATAATAGGGACTAAATGTAACATTTTTAGAAATGAAATGAAGAAACGAACGCATTTAATAGTTCAAGATATAGATGACATCTAAGATCAAGCTGAAATACTAAATTGCTAAAAATTGTACTGTTTCTCAGCCAGTTGTTTAGCTGGGCTCTTACCCTGGTCGTAATTATGGAACTGTGGATAGTCTGGATTATATCATGTAAAATGACTGAAACGAAATATGTTCAGGTCCAATGAACACTTTTTAAATGATTTGGACCATCCTTCTTGGTGCGTTATTTTCAACATTTTAACATTTTTTGAAGCTAGTAAATTATTCCAAATAGAATCTCATAGTCAAATTGAAAAGTGGGTACTATATAAGACATCATTGTTTCCGGTTTTTATTGACTGACTCAAGTTTGGGTGTATACTACTTTTATTATATTTAGTTTACAGCATAATGCGATAATGACTTGGCTTTCATTTGACCTGTATAATGTTTCGAGTACGTGCGGACCGGCGCATACATTTTACTAATTAGATAAATTCGGTGAAAAACAACTCCAGCTTTTTATCATTTCAAAATCACAATATGTTATATTAATTCGTACGCTGTTAAAATTTCAGTACATTAGCTTTTAAAAAATCAGTCACACGTGTGACAAGGAACATCAAAGAGTAAATAATCTAGTTTAATGAGTAGATGTATATATTTCTTACATGAAAAGCTCCGAACTACTTTAATTAGGATTGGGTTACAGGTTAAAAAAAAGTGTCCGTAGAATAGATTTTTAACCCCACTTAACAAGTACATTTACTTTTCATAAAGAAAAAATCATAAACCGTACAAAATTAATATTATTTGAATATCTAGGACGAAAGTATGAACAAGTATACGATAATCCTTCTTTTTTTTTCCACAAGGCCATACTCATTCATTTTGTAATGATTTGAAACTATGAGAAGGTACTAATATATTTGCAGTTTTTTAAATACCATACACTTTAAGCCACGGCTTTTATACTGTTATAAATTTTCACACTGAGGTAGTTTTGCTTTAACCTTTAGCCTGCTGGCGGCAAGTGATTCTGCCTTTGCGACCAGTGCAGACCATGATCAGCCTGCACACATCCGTCTGCACTGATCGCCATTCAGTCAGTATCTTTTTGGTAAGCACCCCTTTGAACAGTTAATGGTGCTGTCCAAATTGAAAGATGGACAAGTTCATTATAAAAATTTAGCAGGGAAAGGGTTAACAACTATATCTTAAATGCACAAACATCAAGCATCAACGCAATTTGGTGGTGACTATCAGTTTTGAGTAACAAAGAATTATATTCCTTATAAACATATATTTATTTTGATAATTTTGCTTTAAACATTTTATTGTTATATGTTTTTCTTTGTCTTTCATTTGTCTGTTTTTCGTCCAGTGTGGATATATTTCAGCGTCTCTTGTTCATAAGTGCCGTTTTCATACAAGCAAATTGTGTCGACACAATCACTCCTTTTAATGGTTTGCTATCCTGTTTGTTTTGTTGCTGCAAAGTTGTGAATTGTAGTAAAAGAACGTCATTCGCGAATTCCCTTTTTAACGGTCCGCAGTTACCTTGAGAGAAGAGAGAAAGAAAGAGAGACACAGAGAGAGATCAACGCTGACAAGTATCGAGAGGAACCTAGCTAGTATGATAATGATTTATATAAATAAAATGAAGTGTATAGTTCATTGACAAAATGCTAAAAAGTCATTGCTGATTTATCTGTGACTTTCTGTTTCAGTTAAGGTAAAGACCATTGACACTGGCGCAAGGCAAAAACGGTCCGTGGACGCATTTCCGGATGAACTCGACGTTGAATTGTCAACTGATGAAATGCATATAAATTTCCATCATTTAAGAAGGAATTTTGATATTCCTAATAAATTTCCCGTCCACTTAATGAGGAATGGTGAAGTGAAGAAATACAGCTTCGACAGTAAACGGGTAAATATACAGTACTTGTTTTGTGTAATAACTTTGTGAAGATAAATGTGTGGCAAACAGACAAAATGATGATCCTGTTAGATCTTTGCTGTTGATTTGTCGCGGTGTTTTTTTTTTATTCGCGAATAGTAACACTAACAGTAAGGAACGCGAATATTGCGCGGTTGATTACAAAAGCCACAAACAGGGGAATAAGGAAGGAAAAGTATGACCAAAACAAAGTTACTTATTTGTCCTGTCATATGTTTGTAAAGAATGTAGATCTGATTTTATATTAGACCATGTACTAGTGAAAATTTAATATATACACACCCATATTTTTATTTGCTCGTTGGGTATTTAAAGTACAGAATTGAACCGTTTTACTCAGGAAGAATAATGTATCATGTAAAGAAATGGAGATGTCAAATATCTATTTAAAACATTTAGATAATTATGCATATTTCAGTTTCAATATAGATATCTAAATGGAAATCGAGATACCCCCAAACGTGATATTACATACATCATGAATTTTAATTAAATGTTTACTAACTGTTTTGAAGCAGCCAATCAGAACTAATATCCACATCCTGTTATGTTAATCGTAAAAAAAGGGTTCACCTTCATACCTGGTCGGTTATATGTTTTTATCATATAATCATAATGTCATTGAATATGTAATGTCTGTGCCTTTTTTGTTGTTTGTTAGAGACATTATTTTCCAATGCTTATTGTCTACGAGTATATTAAGCACCAGGTATTGTGCATTCTGATCATAAGCACCTATATAACATATGTGAAGACCTTAAACGTTCTTTTTTCTCACGATATTCTCGCCATCATTTCAAAATATAATCACGTAAACGTAAAAGCTAAGCTATGTGGCATTGTACATGCTGGTCATGGACTTTTATGTTCACATGGGAAGATTATTTTTTTTTAAATAAAATGCATGCCTCCATTCCTTAACGTCATAGTCTACCTTGATGGTTAAGTACTCAACCGTTTACCCAGTTCTATATCGATGCATCAGTAATGCCATAAATGTCATATTTTCAAGATCGCAATTCTTATATCATTAACCATTTTTTTTCCAGAAAGTTGCTTATTATTTCGATACTACATCTGGTGCCGCCTTTATGGCGTGGCCTAAATCAGGAGAGAACGGGACTTCTGAAGAATTTGATCTGGTAAGTACACATTTAGATGTAATATACAATACCGACATAATGATTAACATCGTGATCATTTTATTAATAATACTTTCTCTTTCGTTATCATCATATTCATCATCATCGTCGTCGCCGTCGTCATCATCATCATCATCTCTTTTGTAATACGTTTTGTCATTGGCATCAGTTATTTCGTCGTCACCTATGTGTATATACTAGGAATCATCTTGCGGACGGGTCTTTGTAAAAAGCATGTGGCGCAAACTACTTTCAATGTTTAAAAGATATTCTAAAATAAAATGCCATGTATATCTTTACCATAAATTGCAGATATGCATGACATATTTTGTTAGGTTAGTCCAAACACTGCACAATAGAGCACCTTTTACTTGAGCAAAATAGGTGATTCATTCTGCACCCTATAGTTACTTTCTAGACAAAAGATGCTGGAATAATATCCTAGTTATTTGTGCCAAGTGTTTGAATGAAGGTGATCTCATAAAATGTCATGTTTCACCAACGTTCTATTTCAGTACGGAACGTTCTTATCCGATAACAATGAAGAATACTTTGTCCAGCCACCAAAAGATAAGCAAAGTTCTTATACAGTCTCGAAAATTTCTGAGAAAGAGACAACAATTTCGGATTATGTCACCTTAGCAGATACTGGTAAGTCCAGTTTTAATCTTTATCATGCTGGACACGATTGGTCCTGCCTTTGCGACCAGTGTAGATCTTGATCAGCCTGCACATCCGTGCAGTCTGATCATGATCTGCACTGTTCGCCATTCAGTCAGTGTCTTTTTTGTTAGCACCCCTTTTAAAAGTTAATGGTACTGCCCAAATTGAAAGATGGACAAGTTCATTATAGAAATTTAGCAGGGTAAGGGTTAATAAACTTGATTTGAAATAGGTAGCCCGTAGTGACAATCGGCAAATTACGTAATTCTACGTATACGATTTCGACATTCTCCGGCCTTTACGGAAAGTCATGCGCCTATACGTCGGAAGAAGGCCGAATTGCCTGAAGAGAATACGTGAATTATACGGAAATTGCCGAGTGTCATTAAGGATCTACTACCGTAAGGTTATTGATACACAATCTGTCCGTTGTTTGTCTTGTATTATTCCGTTGAAATCTGCCGTTTTCATTGAATACTTTTTTAAGTTGCATATAAATGAAATGGACTCAGCGTTTTTGTTACTATCATGAAGTCTGTTCAGCTTTTCTGAATAAATGAGTCCGGCATAAGCCGCTGCAGGGAGAAGGGGATTCGAGAGGTTGGGGCTAGTAGGGGAGGAGAACAGCTTGAGCGAAATGACGTCATGCACTCGCAATTCCATTATAACTAAACGGATTTAAAAAAATGAGTATTACTTACATGCTCTGAAATACGAATCTGTATAGCTTTATTCTTAGCAGATGAAGCTCTTAAGATTGTTATAGATCGGCATTTTTCCAATTGGTTAGATTCAATCAAAACGTGTTAGGTGTAAGACATGGTTTCGTTGTACGACTTCGCCGTGCCGATGTGGGTTCGTACTTGGCTCTTTCCCGGTGCTAAAGCAATTTATATTCGTAACAACGCTATTGGTGCACCAGTATAGCTGTAAAAGCTGATGTTCGGTTTTATTATACAGCCCTTAGGGTCTGGTTCTGGAAGTAACTTAGTTGATGGATCCACTTAAAAATAAATGAGCACTGAAAATACAAGGAAAAGGATGATATATACTGAGTGAAAACCAAATGTTCACGAATTCCTAGTGGAAATGATAAGTTACGACTTGAAACTTGACATGGATGTTACATCTCTACATACTTTATTGAACAAAACACCCGTGAAACTACAATAATTATTGTGATCAAATAACCTAAAAGTAATTAATCACGGGTAATTTGATCGTAAGATTGACAAATGTCGTGGAGCATGTCGAGTGAATTTTATTCACAAGTCATATTTCAATGATGGCTCATTTAACCTATTTCGCAAGGTGTAATTTTCCGCGAAATGATTATATCTTAAATCAGCATTCGCCCAATCCGGGTATAGGTTATTTATTTTCGGCGTCATACACGGAAGATAGGTGTAATGGTTTATTTTATGGATGGCTTACTATTTGAGCGACTTGTATTTAATAGTCAATGAGTTCGCAGCAAGTACACGTTTTTTTTTTTTTGTTTTTTTTTTTTTTTTTATCTGGGCGATTTTTCAATTTTGCTTTTAGGTAATTTTTCAGTTAAAAAGAATAAAATGTATGACACCATAACAATAACAGCGATAAATGCGTGACTGAAATAACACAATCGCTCAGTTATGAGTATGCTGGTTTCTCAAGCGGAATGTCTTGGACTCAAGCCCGAACGCAGACTGCATTCTTCATATAGACTATACTAATAGTATTAAAGTTCTTTATTTTATGACTGTATTTGTGCAGAAAATGATAAAATTATTTGCAATTTGTTTACCCGTGGACTATTCAGATTCACTTAAAAAGACAAGCATTTATTTATGAAAAGTACCATTTTTGTATTCGCATAAATATTCATTTTTCGTATTTGGTTTCCAGATGCCAAGATAATGCAAGACAAAGTGGACAACCGTAGAAATGCTAACAATCCTACCAAAAGAGAAAGAAGACAGACAACAACAGCTTATGAAATAGAAATATTCTTCGTTCTAGACTATGCTATGTATCAAGAGTATGTTGTCAATATCCTAGTTAACACAGTCAAACATATATATGTATAAAGACACATTGCTTTTGAAAGCTACAAAAAAATTGGTTTTAGAAACTGCTGAAAGTTATCAGATGAATTTGAGTTCAAATGGGCCTAATTTCACTCCTTTGCAAGAAGTAATGAAACTCAATTCATATTAAAGCAAAGACAATACGTTGTGGGATGATGTTGTAAATATTATGTACGTGTGTATACTAAAGCAGTCCGTGTGACCAAAATGAAGTAGTTCTGGCTACCATAACTTAACTGACGCTATTTTTATTTTCTGATGGTCGCGTCCATAACAGCATATACACATCTCTGAGTTGAAGTTGTTTTAATAGCTAAAAATGGAGTAACTGGAAATATCTATATCAGTAAAGTAGTTCTTTACCATGAAGTTCAGAGCCTAGAGCGAATCATAGAAACCAATGAACATAATTTAAAAACTGTGGAGTTAGAAAAGTTATTAAGAATACTAAGGTTATCATTTATAGTAGCTTGATCTAGATAGTGAGTAAGTTATAGGAAAAAGATGTTTCCTTTTGTGAAGAAAGCACCAAACTTTGTATGTAACTATTTTGAAGTATGCTGAATCCAAAAAAAGGAGGAGACACGCTGTTCGCTAATCTCAATTAGCTTAAAATGAGGCCCCAAAAAGGGACTTATATTCTATGTGTTTTAATCATATATTTTTGTAAGCAATGTCCAAAGGGTTAATTTATAACCTAGATAAGTAACTATTATTGACATAATATTTATTTAGTTACATTTTATACACATTTAATATATGGGACACTGACAAATGACATAGATGAGGCCCTAAAAGGGGGAAAATTGTTTAAAAATTTCATTTACAGGATGATTTTATTTTTTAGTGTGAATATTATATCACTCTTGTAAACAAAACTTAATTTAGTATTTTGAAAATTATATCAAAATTTTATCTAAACATTCTTTACATTTTGAGGTTCATTAAGGGTATTTCATAAAACAAGTTCACATATAGGTACATACTGTAATTCATATAATCAACTTTACAGTACTTATACTTTACATGGAGTACCGATAGTTCAATTTCCCTATGAATATTATTATTAAGCATTCAGAAGAGTAGCTAAAGAAGGGGTTATTTTGTTTTTTTCTTGTAAATTCAATAACTTAGTATAATGTAAATTCATGTAAAACGTTTTATACAAAACATAATTTCTATGTTTTTCAAGACAATTAATGACTTCAAGCTAAAGCATACGATCACCCTAATGCTTTCTTCACAACAAAAGAAAATGGAATTTGAGCTAAATGTATTGTTGTATTTATTATTGCTAATTTATACTACATTCAATGATTTAAATTTATTTGAATTTGATTAAGATTTCAAGTTTTCGAATCAGTCAAAATTCCGTTTTCTTAAAAATAGCACTGGTATTGTATGATAGATTAACCTTTGTACGGTTTGAACCAACGACCTTCCTATTGATCTGACAACACCTTTACCACTAGACGGTTTCTCTCACTGAAGTTGTCCACTCCAAAGAGCAGTGATTTCCTGCAGACACCACAAGAACGCAAATAGTTACATATAAAATATGTTTAAGATGAAAATATGATACAGAATTAAAGAAAGTCATACCAAATAGAGTCAGATGTAAATTTGTTAAGGTAAAGATTAATCGATTAGTTTATAAACAATGTCTCCTTAAAATGTACTGAGCTACAGTTATTTTGCATATTAAGCCTTCTGATAAATAACGAAATAGTGTATTTTCTGTCTTAGGTTCCAAATCAGCCCATATGATAATATCATGTATCTGATAAACTACAAAAGTTGAAAGAAAAGTTACGATTAGGATACCCTAAACAAACAACTTTTAATTTTAAGTGTAACAACCCTTTCAATATTTAACTAAAACTTTAATTTGCCAGTATTTCACTCACTAGCACACATGTCTTCAAAATGTCTAAGTACACAGGACTGGCTTGATGCATTTATATCTGACTTTGTATATACTCTTGTAGTTACCTTGATGACTTTCCTCCAACTTATAGCAGCTAATTATAAAGCATATTGCATAATTAAAGCTAAGTACCAGTTCTCTTGACCATTTCCAGTTGACAGGATTAGCAATGTCAATGCATGCTATAAATGCCTGTCTACAACCTGCTTGATATAATGTTATTTGCTACATACGTGAACATCTCTCAGGGGTTTGCTTTCATTACGTCTAATTGCTTAAGAAAATATGTTCTCTGGCTTCATTGCATGATAGAACAACCTATCCTTCCAGATGTCATGTGCGCTTCTTGAATCTTTTAAAACGGCATAACCATAAGTAAAGATATCCTATGCCTTGCAGACGTATTGAGACAGTATCACAGCAAGATAATGCATTATAAAGGATGTTAGCTTTAAGTTACGTTCTTGGATGTGTCTTTTCCTGTTGGATTTTTGTCCTTGTTTTTATGCCAAAAAGACGGCTTGCTACGGAATAAGTCAGCATGTACTAGAACTGTTTGGAACAGTCAAATGAAGCTACAGCTTACAACTAGCAAACTGTTTTACTATAGAAAATACCAGTGTGTGTCAGTATTGGTTGCTCGTAAGATTATCCCCTTGTGGTTTTGTTTTTATGCATCTGCGGCAAACAAATGTGTACCTTGTCGCACGCGTACCAGTTAGTGTACCACATGTTGTGACTTCAAACTTTTGGAACAATACATGGTCATGTTATAAACAAAGGTATCAAGCTGTAAGTCAGTAAATGGTGCCAGATACCATTCTAGTTCCAAAAGGAAATAGACAGCATGAAAATATCTAATTTACCTGATGTTCACATTTCTAATATTTATATACGAAGCCATGTTTGGGGAAAGACATTAAGGTATGAACATACTAAATAGCTGGCCTTTTATATTTTAGATAAAATTGACAGTTTTCTATCTAGTTTCTACTTTAATTGTGACCATTGCATTGCTTAATTCTGTTGAATCTGGATTGACCAGTAATGACACTTGACTTTCATTACTATGTACACTTCATAGAACCTATCAGATGCCAGTGCAATAACACATTCATGTAAATATAAATTTGTCAAACAAATGTATTAGAGAAGCACTGGAAAGCCTATTAGAATTCTTAGATATCTATTGAATGGGTGTAAATATAAGTTTCTTTTATTTTATGGGTTTTTGGATGAGTCATTTGATTTGAAACGTGATTATTTCATATACTGTTATGTAACATAAAAATGGTCCATTGAAAGGCCTCTCTTTTTTATATAAATGTATTGCCCTAATAAATCCAGATATATAGGTTACCTCGTGGACCTAAACATGTGAACATTTTTACTTTTTGATATTTTATATATAAGATCCATGAATTCTGTTTCTTTACTTATGTTCAGTTCAGTAATATGATATTTTAAAAGAATGAAATAATAATTTGCCCTTAAAATATGATTTTTAACAATTTTCCCTTGAAGGACCTCGTATTATTTTTCCTGAGTCATGTGTAATGAATGCGTATAAAATCTAATTGAATAAATTTTGTTTCAAGGGTTATAATTGGTTAAGGTAACGAATTAACATTTTTGAAATTGTTCTAGATATATTTAATTGAAATAAAAAAAAGGTAGTTCCCCTTTTGGGCCTCATGTTTTGGTCTATTCAAGCCAACAAATCGTATATGTAGTCCATTTCTGATCCAGTATACTTTTAAATACAAACTTTCATGCTTTCTTCGAAGAAACATCTTTTCACTCGCAGTTTTGAAATTAAACATACAGTAAAATCTGATTACCTCCCTTTTTAGTATGTATCTTGAAAAATAAGAATATTTTGTAGTAAACTTTGTATATTTGTCAATACCAAATGGTTGTTTGTCTATGCTAGTGATATGTTATCCATGTTTAGATCATATGAAACATTTCTTTATAGATAAATTTCAATTCAAAGGAAAAAAAATATTTTTTTCAAGACTTTTTTACCTCCCTTTTATAAACTGATTTAAAAGGAGGTTCCAGGGCAGATATAGCGTGTCTCCTCCTCTTGTAGGATTTGGGATACCTTAAAGTAATTTCATGCAAAATTTGGTGCTTTCTTCACAAACGGGAACATCTTTGTCATTTTTTGTTCCATATCTTACTCGCTAAGAATATTGTGTTGGCTCGAGTGGATTTTGCTAGGCCAGATCACACGAGGCTCTCAACCGCTTCGTGTAATTCAGTCTGACAAAATTCACTAGAACCGGACACAACTTCATTATCAAGCAACCTACTGGCATTCTTATTACATACCTTTTCCTTTTGTTTATTGTCTTGTTTTTTTTTATCATCGAGCGAAATCTGAAGAATTATCAATGTTAAAATGGTTTTTATATGATTGTGCTTTTTATAGAAGTGAGTCAAGTCAATAGTAATCAGTGAAAGTAGTCAAGCAACATGTACAAAACATGTTGTACAGTACAATACAGAATTTGTTTTCTTGCATGCCAGACGGGATTTTCCCGGGTTTTTTTTTGTTGTTGTTGTTTTTTTTGCCGGCGCTGAAAAAAACTGAACTTACACACCTGGGTATAAGAATACTCACGCGATGAAATTTATGAATGAATGCACAAATTCACACGCTACTGTAATTAAATAATGCTTGGAAGAAAAGCATCTGTTTTATTTTATTTCTTCTATTAATAATTGAAGAAACGGTATTTAAGAAAAAGAATCTTATCACTAGCTGAAGGTGCAGATGGACATTTCCTGCATGGATTTTTTTCTCGTGCTTTTCCGGTGCTATAAGAACTCATCTTACACCCAGGGGTGTGTAAGATGACTCCCTTGCTGCAATTCACGAATGAATGCGTAAATTCATACGCTACTATAATAAGACAGTGGTTCAAACAAAACCTTCGTTTTACTTTATATCTTCTACAAATTAAAAAATATGGCATGCGAGAAAAATAAACTATCTAAATGTCTGAGTGTCTGGTAACTGTTTTGTGAAAACTCGGCACAGCCAGCGTAAAAAATTATCCTCGGGCCAGATATTCCCATTTGCACCTTCAACCAAAGAAAGATTTATAGCCTGGCTCTCGGGTAACTTTTTCACGGTAACTCGAAAGAGCCTCGTTACCGTCTAAACAGTTACGCTCGAGCCAGATATTTCCATCTGCACCTTCGATCAGTGAACATTCTTACATTCTGTTCATATTTTCTTCTGAAATACAATCCATTTTCTTACAGAATTTATACAGGTATACAATACATGTACTTTGATTGAATGACTTGCCGATATATATTCGTTTTATATATGTTTGTTTTCAGATGGTATGCCACAACAGACGGTCAGACAGACAGAGTATCAGCTACAATAGAATACATGACACAGTTTACCGCTTTCCTATTAAATGCAGTATGTTGGTTCTTTAAATATTAATAACTTTAAAAAATCAACAACAAAAAAATCACTTCTACCATCCTTATTTTATTAAAAATTAACAATGCTATATACAGATTTTACACCGCGACGTAAAGACTTCTGAATAGAATTCTAACATGGGTAAATTGTATTTCTGTTGGGAACACTGCTTGTATACCTGTTGCTTTTGAAACATTATACTACAAAATGTACTTCCATAAATATTTGCTAGTTTAAGCGTATCAGTCCGTCAGGGATGGTTCGGTTTGCCGTTGCCTTTATACAACGGAAAGATATTTTGATCTTACAGTGTGAAACAAACTCATTTTGTTTCAAACAAATGCCATTTCAATGATTTCAGCTATTTCAATATTTCACTAAAAACATTTCTACAAAAGAGTTGACTATATTTCAGATCAATCTCCGATATGAAACTGTCACTGACTATGGTTATACCATCAGATGCCTTTTTGCAGGGATTTACATCGCAGATGTAAGTTTCTTCAACATATTTAGCGATAATAGTTCTTTCTTTTCTTGCATATTGGTGAATTTTCCCCCAACAACAGCAGGGTATAATTCATACTTGGATTCAACCGATCTCAATATGATCTTTAGCACAAGTTATTTTTATTCAATTTGCCGTTTCTACAAAAGTAATACAGTAACATATTTGTTGAACATGTGACGAAGGACACCGATATCGAATCAGTCTAATTATAAAATCACCACCTGCTAAGTTGCTAACGCTACTGACAGTTGGGAAGTCGAGGACTATAGTTAGATTAGTTTCGAATCACTTAAAACCGCTGAAGGTTCGAAACCTTGAAAGGTATGAAGACACACACCTAGGTGTTTTTACCATGGTGCCCGCCCATGTTTGAAATAATGGTCGGAGGGGCTTCCGAGATCTTCTTCCGCTGTAAAAGCCTAAAAAGTTGCCTGTGTATAACATAGACTGCGACTTAAAAAACAAAAATTGTCTAACACGTGTTTTCAGTTTTAATTATCTCGCATTGTTTACTGTTAAATGAACTATTGCAGACTGCAGATAGAGCACCTTTTGTGGAAAATAATTTATACTCTTTTGGGTTTGTCGCTGACACTGTTCTAGACGCATTCAGAGTTTGGGGAGAGGCCAACTTAGTGAGTTTTAACTACGACCATGCGATGCTGTTTTCTGGGTGAGCGTTTTTTTTTTCAGGCTGATGTATGTACACATACTTCTCCCTAAGCTAGAAATTCCTATATGTAAATACAGTCATAATTGAATCATTTTTCTTGTGTCTGTGATTACTTTGTAAAATAGAGATAAAAAACATTACTTTTATATTGTTTATTGCTAAAGAAAAGCAAACAACTACAGCAAAACGAAGATAGAAAGGTAATGAATTGCTAAACAGTTGTGTTCCATCGACTTTTCTTATCCGGCGTATTGTTTTTAACGTGCAATGGAATTGAAAACTCAAATTACAACGGTACTTCTTTAAGATTTAAAATGCTTTTTGTTGCATAATGTGTGACTAAATGTCACTCCAGTTTGTTTTGTAGGGAAGAAGTCATTTTTTATTAAATGTCACTCCAGTTTGTTTTGTAGAGAAGAAGTCACATTTTATTAAATGTCACTCCAGTTTGTTTTGTAGCGAAGATATCATTTTTATTAAATGTCACACTAGTTTGTTTGGTAGAGAAGAAGTCACTTTTTATTGAATATCACTCCAGTTTGTTTGGTAGCGAAGAAGTTTCTTTTATTAAATGTCACTCCAGTTTGTTTTGTAGCGAAGAAGTCACTTTTATTAAATGTCACTCCAGTTTGTTTTTAGAGAAAAGTCATTTTTATTAAATGTCACTCCAGTTTGTTTTGTAGCGAAGAAGTCACTATTTTACTAAATGTCACTCAAGTGTGTATTGTAGAGAAGAAGTCACTTTTTTTATAAAATGCCATTCCAGTTTGTTTTGTAGCGAAGAAGTGACCTTTTTTACCAAATGTCACCCCAGTTTGTTTCGTAGCGAAGAAGTCACTTTTTTATTAAATGTCACTCCAGTTTGTTTTGTAGCGAAGGAGTCACTGTTTTACTAAATGTCACTCCAGTTTGTTTTGTAGCGAAGAAGTCATTTTCTTTTGAACCAAATATCGCCCTTTGTTGCTTTGTAGCTACATACGTTTTGAATGTCACTTCAATTAGTTTTTTAAGCTAGGTAGACACATTAATTTTGTTTTGGACTAAATGTTACTTCTGTGTGCTTTTCTAGTTAAGTAGGTGGACTAAATGTTACTTCAATGTGTTTTTCTAGCTCTAAGTAGACACATTTGTTTTGGACTAAGTATCACTTCCGCGCATCTTTCTACTTAGGTGGCCGCATTTGTTTTTGACTAAATGTCACTCCATGTTGTATTATTGATTACTGACAACCTTTGTTTTGGTGATAAGTCAGTTCCTGCTGTTTTATAAGTAAAAAGCTTTATGATTTAAAGGTAGCTTCCCGTTTAGATTCTCATTTTATTTATCAACTAATTTCTAATTTTTTCGTGTCTTTTGCACAGGTATGAGATGGGCAGAAATGATAATGGAGTATTTAATCCTGTCACAGCAGGTATGATAGATAAAAGCTATTAGATCCGTAATGACACTCGGCAACTTCCTTGTGATTACATAATCAATTCGGAATACTTTGGGCTTTTATATAGCTCAACGCGCACATGCTTTCCGTAAAAACCTGAATCATTAACGGAGAAACACGTAATTAGCCGATTGTCATTACGAGTACACTTCTTTTAAATATTGTAACGATTTTCCCAAGACATATGCCATGCGTAACAAAATATATTTGATGGCATTTAATTTAGAAATTTGAAACAATTCAAATGTTGCAGTACTTTAAAATTTTGTACAAGAAGACTGACACTGGCAAACGTTTTAGAAGTAACGTTTGGTGAACATAAAAGGTCTGGTATTCAGTTTTGAACTTGTCAATTTGTGTTATGACCGCAAAACATTATTTTACGTTTAAGGTTTAGCATACCTTCCATCATATTACACCGGAGGTGGACTAGCTGAACCCGGAGTGTGTGGAAGCTACAGATATTCTATCAACGAAGGTGGAGGCTTTAACCCGAACATGGCGACTGTTGGAGCACACGAACTTGGTCACAAGTACGTGGATGTTATTTTTTCATTATTTATTACAACCGCGCTTTATCTTCATTTTCTATCGCCAGCGGACCAGTTTCGCTGACTGTCCTGATTCTGAATCAGTAACTTTCATTTCAGGCGTCCTGGATTATCTTTAAAGACTTCGGAAACAAAATCAGTTTCAGATCACAGTGAACAAAACTGAATGATTATGCCTGAAAAATGCGTATATCCTTGCTTTTGTAAACTGTGTAGTATCTAACTGAATTTTCTAAATGCCGTCTCATGTCTACAGAATTGCAGTGTTTAGTCAGTGTCTAGAGCTTTTGTCATCTTTTGTAACAAATTCAAATACACAAAAGACATCACTCAAATTTTGTCATTTGGAGAGACTGTCAGATGTTTCGTACCTGCTTTACAAAATTCAGACTTGAACAGGTTTAAATAGAAATAAACAAGTGTTATTTTTGAACTCACAATACAACCCTTATATATTTAAATTAAAACTAGGATAGATGTTATAAACCATTATCAGTATCAAATATTCGGACAAAGCACTGGAAACACAGGATTTAACTTTGCAGATAACGGATGGTCGATTCGACTGGTCGTGTCAAGGTTTTATGGATACATGTTTCTACAAAACTAAATGTTTTGCAAAAAGAACTCAAAGCTGCCGCTACGCTAGTGTATGTTATAGCTCTTTCCGTAAAGCATGTAAATAGTTTTGTTTTTCTATTATTAGATTGACTGAACGAATATATGTGGTTTGTTCCATTTCAGTCTTGGGTCATCTCACGACGGTTCATCAAATAATTGCAGTGGTGGATATGTGATGGAACCGTCCTCCGGTGTAAGCACTGATCCCGTCGACAACCTTCGTTTGTGGATATTTTCCTCATGCTCCCAGGACTATTTTGAAGTGTATATCAACGACTTAAATGGCGCGTAAGTAGTATGATTTCAGCAGACGACATGTAGGACTGCATCAGACGATATGTCGACATTTCGTTTTGTATGACTGCATCATACGATATGTTGACACGACCTTTAGTGTGAATGCATCAGACCTTTTGTCGACACTTCCTTTAGTGTAATTGCATCAGATGATATGTCGACACTTCCTTTAGTATAATTGCATGCGATGATATGGCGACACTTCCTTTAGTTTGATTGCTTCAGACGACATGTCGAGTCTTTCTTTTTATCGGCACGTTATCAATTTTTAATTAACAGTACTTTTCAAATGTAGAAGTCAAATCGACATTTAATTATGTAACGCATATAATAAATCAGTAATCACAAAAAACCTCATGTATATGTGAAAGACTCAATGTAGCATTTTTTCAATATTAGGATTTTTATAGTTACAAAATGTTACACAAAAACAAAATGCTTTTCTCTTTAGGCAGGAAAACTGTATGACAAGCCGACAGGCAACTGATGCTAACGATCTTGACCCTTACGTGAATGACACTGCTGGCCAAGTATATGGCCCTGATGTTCAGTGTCAAAAGATAAAGGGGCAAGGGTCATATCTGTATAGGGTAAGTTTACACATACATTTGTCGTCAGTTGGGCATATGGTGTATACTCGAGTGCCAAGCAGCGATTAACATAACAATATTTTAATACATTACTAGCCCATCTTCATTGTGTGTATTTTAGTAAGATCTTGGCTTTGTCCGTTTCTGTAAAAGTAATTTTGTTTCTATGTGATATTCACAAGAGTAATTCAATCTATGTAACTGAATTATATGCACTTTTCTTCTAAGGTTCTTAAGTAATTTTGAAAAGATTGGCAAATTAGTTTAAGTCATGTAAGCTACTTTTTCAGTATGTCATTAATGAATCCCTAATCGGAACGAATTGAACAATGAAATTACATGATATTCAACTCACTTTGGTAAGACTACATAAAAGTGTGATATTGCAAAGTTAATAGGTTAGTCAGTTAAACCACAATCAAACAAAAGGATTCTGCGAGACATATTTTTATGAGACTTAGTACATGAAAAGACGATAGTATGGAAATAATCCACACTATTTTATTTGTTGATATGTCAGTAGATATTGTATCTATGGTAACAAATAGTCAAAACATACGACAAAAGGTGGATTCAAAAATAACTTAAAAGAACAAGGCACTGTTTCATCAAATTTGCTGACTTAACGTTCGATAGAAGAATTGTTACGAAAAATTTTATCCCAATTTCCATCGTTTCTCTTCAAACCTTTGCATATTGAAGGACAATCATCTAAGAAACAAAAAAATGCAATAAAAATCATAGGTCACCGGTATCGAAAAAGAGTTATCTGCCCTTGAAAACAGCATTTCCCCCAAAAATGACGTTTTCAAGGGCAGATAACTCTTTTTCGAATCCGGTGACCTATGATTTTTATTGCATTTTTTTGTTTCTTAGATGATTGTCCTTCAATATCCAAAGTTTAAAGAAATTCTGTTATTGGGAAAATTTTCGCTTATCTCATATACAGGGAATTCTAGCGTACGCCTTTAACGTTTCGATAGAAGGCAAAGTTGTTAACATGCAAAAGAGTTTATTATCTTCATTTTTCCATCCGTTCGTCCGTCTGTCAATCCTTCTGTCAGTCACAGAAATTTTGTCCGAACTGTAAAAAAAAGTGTAAGAGTTTTTTTCATTGGGCAAATGAAATTCAAAGCAGTATGCGGAATGCTTTTATTATGGAATGTAGGCTGTTTGGAAAATATGCTGATTCTTCATTTAAATTTCAATATGAAACTCTGGAAGCACGTATGGCAAATGTCTATTTTGGTAGCAGTCTTTTATTGCTGGACAATAGTCTTAGACTTGTTTTTACTGGTGAATATCACATTATATAACACAGTTTAAAGGCCAACAGTTGTACAATATTCAATTCATTTTTCCTTTTTAAAATACATTTTATAACTCTTACATGGTAAATTCATTGTGGGTATTGTCACTGTGTGATAACCTTTTCAGTCTGAGCAAAACTTTAAGATATAACATTACATACAAATTTAGTATCCAGCTTTCTGTAGTATGTTTCATTTTAAATTGAAGAGCTACTTCGACAGTGATTATTCCACCCTGTGTGCTTTAATGCCGTGTTCTGCAACAGCCAACGACAGATCATATTCCTTTCACATACCCTGGGAAGGTACAACGTGTGGGGTTGGTAAGGTAAGAGCCTGAAGGTATTAAGTTTTCTATAAGTATTTGACTAAGCCTTAAAAGAGCCGGCGCTCAATTTTCACAAAACTATAAATGAGACAAATATACAATGTATGTTTGCTCATTTTTGCCGTGATATCATGTTAGATCAAACCACCATCCCCGCTCCTCTGCCAGAGCGACATTTGGATAACACTATGGAACGAACCAAACACGTGGCAGAACGATACAATATTTCTGTTGTGTTTCACAATAAGTTGTCGTGGTTTTGTGCTTGAGGAGACACCACGCGACAATACGAGGGGCAAACGAAATAACGTTTTGTTGTGCTTTCGTTCTGTCGTACTGCCAGGGGCGTCATGAAGCAGTTTATTATGGTGTGACTTTTGGTAAAATATATTTTGTTTTCCAGTAGGAAGTAAAATCAGAGAAGGATCATGGACATTTCAAGCATCTTTCTGGAATTTCAATTCCATTATTAATACTTTTTTTATATATAATATATCTTAATGTAAATAGACTGTATCAACAACATCAAACGTTTGTGCATCCTGTCGTTGACGTCATGTAGCAACGTCATTATGGCGGGTGAAAGGTTGCTGAATCATTTTTTTACATCAATTGTTAAATAATAATGTACATAATAATGCCATTGTTAATAGAAAAAAAAAACAATACAAATGATGCAAAATATGTACAAAGTCATTAATCGGCTGCTTGTGCCTATAGTCATAATGATGCGCCTAGTTTCAAAATAGCCCGAGAGTAATTATGACGTAAGGTATGCCATAATGGGAAGAAGGCACAGCCAAGCCGTATTTTTACCTCTTAACTATATGCTCTGATAATACCATATTTTCAGGTTTGTCAGTCAGGATCCTGTGTCGAGTCTCCGTCAGCCCCACAAGTAGGCAACGGTAAGTTGAAACAAAATCTTATTAATTATACAGAAAACAAAGCACTCTGAGAAATAGATTTATATTCCAATGAAAATTCCAATTCACTCTTCCAGATAACAAAGTACATGTGAATCAAGCGCTCCAAGTGTTGTTCATATATATATTCTAATGAGGATTGCAATTCATTATGTTAGAAAACAAAGGGTTCAAAGACACCCATGCCAATTAAGTATTATTAATATTCAAATTGTGATTCATTATTTAAGAAAAGAAGGTACACCTGAAACAAGCAAACCATTAAAGTGCTATTTATATTCCAATGAAAATTACAATTCATTATGTTAGAAAACTAATTGCATATATATATGCCAACGTTATTTGAATGCTTTTCGGTGAAATATGAGAATTATTAGTGAGATATAATCCAAACACTCTGGGAGTGATATAGCTTTGCCGATATTTAATAATCTCTTTTTTTTGCGCGTAAAACTGTAAAACTGGATGAAAATTGCAGTCTGAATCAAATAAAGTTATCCACGAGAATTCCGGGCGTCGAAAACCCAGTAAGCCTAATAGCATGTGAATTTTTGTAAATTTTAAAGAGAAAGAAAATTCTTTTTCTTGTTATAGAAAATAAAGGATTCAGACAATTTCTTGCACACGTGTTGAGTTGAAATAGCGTTATCGTTTACACTTTCCGTGACACACCTCGGGTTTCTTGGTTACTTCAATAGATTGTAGAATGTCAGTCTAACAAAATGTTGGAAATGCATGAAATATATTTGACTGTTTTGGATTAAGAAGTTGAAGAATCTTCGTTTACGGGTAGCAGTATTTCAACAACTACGATGAAAAATGGTTTATTTTCGAGATACATCTACAGTGATTGGTTTCAACTTTAAAACCATTTTTTTCTCTTGTTTGGTGATCCGAGGCCTGTCAGAGACTACAATAGAATATACGAGATTTTAAAATTATACGAATTTATCACATTACTATTTTGCAGCTTTCTGTTGGAAAGGATATCCAGTATTTTCGTAGAGTTAGATCAAGCGGCATTAGGGCCTATGATTAAATTCTAAAAGACCGTTTTATATTTTCCCGAAAAATTGAATATAAATTTACAGTGTTCAACCCAGGCCGACGATAACGTTATGCTGGAAATAAAAAGGAAATTTATGTCGTGTGTTCCTTTTTTACGTCATAAAACATCTTCACTTCCAGCGTTGGTTTTACATATAGCTTGTCAAGAACTTTTGATTTAAGGTATTAGACCCCTAATAGTAATGTTTAAAAAATGGCATTTGCTTGGTATATTCTTAAAGTTGACCGTGTTTCGCACTGTGTTGCAATTTTTAAACAACTTTTACCGTGCCGTTTTTTATACATTTTGTATAATTTGTGGTATTTCCTCAAGCTCAAGTAGAGACAAAGTTCAAAGTGATGGCCACTATCCAAAACGTTTGCAGAGAATTCATTAAACCATTAATTTTGATAAAAGAAACATAGACTATTAGTAAACAATTATAAAACACAAAATAAAACTATCAGTATTATTTTTTTCTAGGGTGCCTCAAGTAAACAGATTTAATGAGACAGAATTCTAACTCCAACATTGAAAAATTAAGGTCGAATCCTGCGGGTCTTTTTTAAATTTTGCTCTTTTTATTAAAAAATAACCTTGGGGTAGAAGTAAAACCTGCCTACATTTCTTCCACAATATGTAATCTAAAGAGTGAAGGTAAAATAGAGAACTTTTACCGCATGTAACTCAGTATTTTATAGATGTCTAACTCTACCCCTTCTGTTTCAGAGGTAAATTCACTATGAACGGCAAAAAATCGCTTATCAAATGAAATTTTTCCACTTTTGTACAATAGATCAATAATAAGTCTTGAAAGAAGTAAAAACTTACTAGAAAAAAAGGAAAGTGAGGAAAAAAAATTTGGTTCCAGTGGGGCTTGAACCTACGCCCCCCCCCCCCCCCCCCCCCCCCCTTCCCCCTGAAAATTGCAGTCAAAGTAGGTTTATGGTAGGAATTGAATACTCTTCAAAAAGGAGGTACTCTATTACGGATCTAATTACTAACCATATTATTTTATATCATCTTCTCTAGAAAATTTATACAGCTCTGTCTGCAATTATAATATGTTAGAAATGAAGAATTCTGTAGAAGATTACCATGGAAATATCAGAAATATAATATGTAGCACATAGACTCTTGATAGGTTTTTTTTTTCATTCAGAAAATAAATTTCAGATTAACCAGCTTTAGGCTAAAGAATAATTATACATCACGCCATAAACGTTTGATATCCGTCTATTGGATTAACATGCTCTGTTAAGAAAAACATCTTTCGATAACAGTTGTTTACCTACATGCCTTTTTCATCTGCCTGTTATGTAACAGAGTTACAGAAGCTTGTACCTTCCAAAACGATTTTTACGTTTGAGTAACATTTTGTTTTCTTTTTTCTATTTTGCTGACAGACATTTGTTGTTTTGCACATTTTCTATCCATAACTTTGAAATTACGTCTTCTGCTTACAGAAACTTGTCTATTTGGAAATGTTCCGTACAATGTGCCCGGTCAGTCCTCCAACTGCTCAGAATTCCTTGGAAGCGATGCCACCTCTTACAGATGTTACCAAGACAGCTACAGAGAAAGTTGTTGTACCACATGTGAGGAGATAAAACAATCCAACACAGCATATACAGGCAAATACACCTTTATACCTTTATAAAATTAGTTAACCGTAATTCAAGAAATGTTCTTATTTCTGAACAGAGACCAGTCGTTTAAATTTCAGTCGAATTTAAATCTAAACATTAAACAATGGCTTCTTCGACGCTGTATTGCTGGAAAATGACATTAGAAAAAATTGTACCAGCAATAATTTCTGCTTTTCAGTGTTTTGAAAAAATATTCTTTGCATTTGAATTTATATTTTCTGGTTTCACTAGACTGCGAATATGGTGACAGATTCAGCAATTGTGACGATTTAACAGACTCAAATCTTTACTCATGCAACGACGCAAATTTTCGAGCCGATTGTTGTAAATCGTGTATGGATAAAGCCTTAGATATTCCAGGTAATGTATGCAAATAGCGTTTACAGTAGTTTATTTGCAAGAATGAATCGATGTAGTGTGTTATCAACAGTGATCAACATTATGATCACGTGGTATGTTGTCACAATGGAATCATGACGCACGTTATCAACAGTAAATTGACACACAAATCATCAACATTGAACTTGTGCAATAAACGGTGTGCTATAAACTTGTGCAATAAACGTTAACTTGTATCTTTTCTCGTGCGCCTTCGCAGACTTTCGAGGCAATTGTTGTAAATCATGTGTGGATAAAGCCTTATATATTCCAAGTAACGTGTTGTAACATATTTTGACGTATTGATGTATGAGCAATTTTTAATTAACATTATCTTTGAAAATCTTGCAATTTAATTTTAATAATTTTTACGGCAGGCAAGAAAAATGACCTTACATGTCTGCCTGAGTAAAGCAGAGTTTTTCTTGCGTGGATAGAAAACGTTGTCAGCGTTCGGTTTGTTTTTCCAATCCACGCTGTCCCATGGGAAAACCCTTTCTTACCCGGGAAGGCATTATAAGATTCTTACACTCAAGCGATTTTACCCATTTCGGCAAATCCCATCTGGCATCCCTATTCCCGATGACTATAGTGCATGTAAAGACGAGTTACATTCGTGCCTTGATAACATACATGTTTTATGTAAAATTAGATGAAACTCAAATACCTTAATAGTTTCTCTTGTTGCTTATCGTATATTTCTAAATTCAGAAGACGTTATTTTACAGGAAAACGATACGGTTACGCTACACACAGTGAAAATAAACCGGAACTTTTTAATATCCCCGCGTCGTTAAAAAAAAACATTACTACAACTGTGATTGATACAAAAAAGCTTTTCGATTTTGGTATATTCATTCTATAATTTGTAAAACATGCAAAAAAAATCTTCCACTGGTTGTAGGTGCTAAAAGGAATATCCGGCTACCTGCATGGTAACTGTTCTGGCCGTAATCTGACAGAGACTCTTTACAATCCAAACATAAAGCATCTGCGTCAACAACGTGTGACTGCTTTATAATCAAGTCTGTCTACCGATTAGATAATATTACTTTTTAAAAAATGTTTTTCTTAATTTCTGTTTCATCACCTTTTTTCTCAGCGAATCCTCTTAGTTCCATGTACGGGGCATAATTATATAGAATTTAAATATCCTTAGGAGTTATCCCCTTTAACCATAGGAAGGCTATATGTCAATACCAATTATGAGCAAGAAATAAAAATTATGAGGTCATGTAATAGCTAATCAATATTGAACTGTTCTCCGTGACGATTTGATAAAAGACATTGTGTCTGAAATCATTCGTCCTCCACCTCTGATAATTCATGTGGGGAAGTTGGCAGTTACTTGCGGAGAACAGGTTTGTACTGGTACAGAATCCAGGAACACTGGTTAACTGACCGCTGTTACATGACTGAAATACTGTTGAAAAACGGCGTTAAATCCAAAACAAACAAACAAACAATATTGAACTCGTAACTTTTTATAACAATGATCTCTTTAAGTAGGTCTTCAACAGTTAACTGCTCATCCCTTAACACTAGGTGGGGTGGAGGTGCAAAGGGGGTGGCCGCTGGATCCCACAATTTTGTGGATGGGGGTTCCTAAATATACTCTGCCGTAAACTCCTCCCCCCCCACCACCCCCACCCCCACCCCCAACTCACATACACATACCAAACTTTGGCTCAGAAGCTTTATTTTCACGAAAACAAATAATGAGAAAAATCCCTCTCTGTGGAGAGGAGCATTTAGATGATCTGAAAGGCTTTTCGTGCATAGATTGTATTTTGTCTGTTGTCACTTGAAAGAACGTTGGTTTTTAGAATTTAGCATTTTCGGGGAAAAGTGTAGAAGGCTTGTTTAATCACTGTTTTTAGAGAACGTGTTCTAAGCTATAAATTTTACTCTTAATGCTTCAATGCACTCAACATATTTGCGATTTTTTTCTTCTGTTTTCACTAGACTGCACATATGGTGACAGATTCAGCAATTGTGACAGTTTAACGGACTCAAATCTTTACTCATGCAACGGCGCAGATTTTCGAGCTGACTGTTGTAAATCATGTGCGGAGAAAGCCTTAGATATTCCAGGTAATGTATGCAAATAGCGTTTAGAAGACATAATGCGGTAGTTTATTTGCAGGAATAAATTGATGTAGTGTGTTATCAACAGTGATCAACATTATGATCACGTGGAATGTTGTCACACAGGAATCATGTAGCACGTTTTTTACAGTAAATTCACGCACTACGTTATCAACATTGAATTCATGCAATAAACGTTAGCGATAGTGAACTTAAATAGCACGTTATCTACAGTAAACTCATTTACCTCTTAGGCCTTCTGTTTATTATAAAAAAAAGATTATCTGGAAACGCTTTAATCATGAAAAGCGGTATTAAAGATTTAGATTTTATTGAAAGCCTTGGCCTCTTAGAGGCATCGGGCCAAAACAACATAACAATTAACACAAATAGCAAAACATGTCAACAAAGAGATAATAAACAATCAACTTATAAAAATGAAAGTACATGAGAAGCGCTATAAACAGGAAATGACACCAAAACAGGAAGTGGCGTAGTAAAAAAAAAAGTGGCAGCATAAATTCGATGGCTGATGAGTATACCTGCCGGATTGATCCCCCTTGTTATCTGTTTCTTTGACAATCAGGTTATTTGTCATCCGTGTTCTAGTGCTTGGAATCCAGACATGAGGAAGAATGCATTGAAAGTGAGTCCGTGATAAGATATTGACCTAAATTTGCGATAAGATATTGACCTAAATTCGCGATAACATATTGACCTAAATTCGCATATCACGTAGAATTATGTACCCTTGACAGTATTTCTCAGTTTTAGTGTATATTGTTTGACGATTTTACACTTCAGGTTGTCCGTATGGAGACAGATATAGTAATTGTGCCAGTTTATCATGCAGTTCATATCCTGTTGATTGTTGTCAAACATGTGCGCCTTCTACAACTTCCACAACAACGACAACAACCACGAGTTCTACAACAACTACAACAACTTCTACAACAACAACTACAACGCCTACAACGACAACAAGTACTACCACTCCTTCAACCACAACCACAACTCCTACAACAACAACAACAACCACTACTACAACAACTACAACGCCTACAACAACTACCACAACTCCTACAACCACAACCACAACTCCTACAACAACAACAACTACTACAACTCCTACAACAACAACCACAACTCCTACAACAACAACAACCACAACTCCTACAACAACCCACAACGCCTACAACAACAACCACAACTCCTACAACAACTACCACAACGCCTACAACAACAACCACAACTCCTACAACAACAACAACTACCACAACTCCTACAACCACAACCACAACGCCTACAACAACAACTACCACAACTCCTACAACCACAACCACAACGCCTACAACAACAACTACCACAACTCCTACAACAACAACAACTACTACAACTCCTACAACAACAACCACAACCACAACTCCTACAACCACAACCACAACGCCTACAACAACAACCACAACTCCTACAACAACAACTACCACAACTCCTACAACAACAACTACCACAACTCCTACAACAACAACCACAACTCCTACAACCACAACCACAACTCCTACAACGACAACAAGTACTACCACTCCTTCAACCACAACCACAACGCCTACTACTACAACTACAACAACAACAACAACTACAATGCCTACAACAACAACTACAACTCCAACAACGACAACCTCAACTCCCACAACCACAACCACAACGCCTAAAATAACAACAACCACAACTCCTTCAACCACAACCACAACGCCTACAACAACAACCATAACTCCTTCAACCACAACCACAACGCCTACAACCACAACCACAACGCCTACAGCCACGCCTACAACCACAACCACAACTCCTACAACGACAACAACTACTACCACTCCTACAACAACTACCACAACTCCTACAACTACCACAACTCCTACCACCACAACCACAACGCCTGCCGCCACAACCACAACGCCTACTACAACGCCTACAACAACTCCTACAACCACAACTACCACTCCTACAACGACAACAACTACTACCACTCCTACAACAACTACCACAACTCCTACAACTACCACAACTCCTACCACCACAACCACAACGCCTGCCGCCACAACCACAACGCCTACTACAACGCCTACTACAACGCCTACAACCACAACTACCACTCCTACAACGACAACAACTACCACAACAACCACAACTCCTACAACAACAACCACTACTCCTTCATCAACAACAACTACCACTCCTACAACCACAACCACAACTCCTACAACAACAACTACCACTCCTACAACAACAACAACAACTACCACTACAAGTCCTACAACAACAACTACAACTCCTACAACAACAACTGCCACTGCAACTTCAACAACAACAACTAGACGTTCTTCCAGTAAATTCAGAATTTTAATTGTAATATGGATATTTCCGATCAGTACGGGTAACACCGACCTCAGCGACCCAGGTGTTCAACAGAATATAGCAGTTGTGGTGAGTCTTCATCATCCAATAATCTAATGTAGCAAAATAAAAGGCATGCTTTACTTTCTATAAAAAAGACCGGAGAAACGGCCAAGAAATGTTGGCTCTCGTATCCTTCCATTGCAGAGTAAAATGATTGTTTTTTCATACTGTAAAAATGGTAGGCAGAGCTTTTTTACACCTGATGAATAAAACGCCTGAAAAATAACTTTAATGATTTTTAATAAAATACTTTGCGTCTGAACAAACGGTAATAAAATATATCAAACGAATACAGTTAAGCTAATTCGTATTTTTTTCCACATGTATTTTTAGATATTTATATACTATCGACGCTTCCTTGGAAGTAGGTGCAGGGGTGTAAAGATTAGAAATCTACGGTAAGTTGTTTTTGCCAAGGCAGAATTAGGTAGATGTATGCTAGTATTTTTTTTTTACTAGACACGTATAGATCTACTAGTACATCAACATGAAAAAAACAACATATTTTTAAACACTTCGCCTTTGTTTATAAAGTAACTATTATATTACTATATAAACTCTGTCAAAATACAGCTGGTATTTCACAAGTAAATATGAACATGCAGAAAAAAGTCAGTATTGTATCTTTTGTATTGTATGTTGCCGGACTACTTTCATTTAGTATGCATGCACTAACACTGTTCTATAAATAGCGCACATAACTTTACAAACAATAATGCAAATATTCTACAGCTCTACATAAATATGTTGTATGGTTGTATTTTCTGGCAGGCGTGGAAGTCTGATTGTAGATTACGAAGTTGAATATGAGGACACTGAGGATGCCTCTGCTGAAGTTACAAAGGCAAACATAGACATAGTGGGAGGAAAAGAGAATATAACGCTACTGAATGAGACGGTTTCTGCCACATCTGTACAGGTTAATGACACAATAGGTAGGTGCATAGTAAATCCAACACAATATGAGCACATAAAATGTGGATGATCTTTTAGGAACCATTTTTTGTATATCATACACACGTGAATATAGTAACAAAACAGCATAGTAGTTACATTAGTAAATTAAACACAACATATGTAATAAAAGTAACATTCTAGTAAATCGTAGACAACATTTGTGCTGTTACATTACACTTAATATGATATTTTGTACATTATACACAACTGCACAGTTATAAAACAATATATGAGCCACGCCATGAGAAAATCAACATAATGGCTTTGCGACCAGCATGGATCCAGACCAGCATGCGTCTGATCAGGATCCATGCTGTTCGCTTTCAAAGCCTATTGCAATTAGAGAAACTGTTAGCAAACAGCATGGATCCTGACCATACTGCGCGGATGCGCAGGCTGGTCTGGATCCATGCTGGTTGCAAAGTCACTATGTTGGTTTTCTCATGGCACGGCGCATATGTGAATTTTGTAATGAAAAATACATAATTTTTATCCTAGAAGTATGATGTCGCAAGTACAGAGAGTACCTGGAACATACAAACTTTATAAGTTTATCATTTTAACATACTTCAGTCTTAGAGGTAGTATAAAGTTTTACTTTATAATACAGTGTACATAATTATTATGATTTAATCCTATTTCAGTAACCAATGAAACAGTTGGGAGTTCAGAGACAGTATGTGAGCTTTTCGTTTTGAGCAATGGCCCTTGTGATGAAAATTATTCCTGCTCTGTTGAAGAAGGAACTCCTACATGTGTGTAAGTATAGGTTTTTGCCCAGAGCATAGCACAGACTGGCATCAGTCGTTAGAGTCATTAATTGTAAAGCACTCGGCCATAAAATCTATCCTCTCTAATAGTACTTTCTGAGCAAAAAAACAATATCTCTTGCCCCTGTCTCTAACTGTTGAGATCTTACTGTTGAGACGAGCCTTGAGAGAAAATGTTGTTTCTGAGAATATATCAGTGTCAGTATGAAGAAAGAAACTAACATTATTACTGATTATTTGATCTCAACAGACTTTGCAAGTCTTAGCTTAGCGCTGAGCAATAAAATGACTGTAACGTGTTTGTTGCGATATCACTTTTTCAGATCAGACGTTTTATTCCTCAAAGATAATGTGTTTTCTGCATGCCATTTTTCTCCCTTGTGTCAAATTTTACCGATTAACATCATGTTCATTATGAAATAGAGCACTGTTACTAGATCTATATTTTGTGTTTATAGTGAACATGTTTCAAAAGATAAAATAAATTGAACTAAAAAAAAAAGAAGAAAAAATACAGCTGTCGACAAATGCAAATATGACAGTGGTTGATAAATTGTGCACGACGTCATATTAACGGCAAAATGTCATGACGTCACAGCTGCAGGTCAATACATGCTGTAGGCCCCGCCCCCGAGTCACATTAACCGAACAAAGTAAATGACCAAAACAGTAGATTTAGTATCAAATAAAAATATGATGTTTTGAATAAACGAATCAGCAAATAGCATTTCCATTTTCACTCCTGTATACAATGGTTGATTACTGATAAAGTCTAATTAGAATCAAGATACTATTCTTAAATCAAAATTCGAAATAAACATAGAGAGCACATAGTGCACACTATTTTATGCTAATGTATAGAATCTATAAGAATGCAGGTAATTGGTTGAGCACTACTCGAAGAAAACAAAAGAAATAATCAGGATATTATCTTTAAATCCAAATTCAGATATAAGGGAAAGAAACGGAGCGTTTCAAGAATAAATGAAAATTTTGCTTACGTTTAGTCGGGTTATACAATTTCATTCCTTTATTTTTTCATACGAATAAACCCATATAGAGGATTTGAATAAGAAATAAATCGATGTTAATAATCGCTTTTATATCTTCTTGTATTTCAGACCAGAGAAAACACAGTGTAAGTATTTTCACTACTTCTTTTATCATGACTGTACAATAATTATTTTACTATAGAATATATATTTGTTTTTACATTTGTTGTAAGATTCCTGTTGGTGTAGCTCACACGAAGCATGCGCAAAAGAACATTTCATTTACTGACGCTGGTACTAATAGAAATTCATGATCGTTATATTTCCGATTATACTGCAAAATAATATATTTTCGCGATGCTAAACTTTCCCATAACTCCGAAACTGGAATTGAATATCTGCAATAAGGCAAACTTTAAAGACATGCAGGACTATTTTTAACAGTCACAACATATTCGCGAGTAGTCATTGGCATATGATTATATTTGATATGGCAAAACGAAATAAAAAATATCATCTAAATTTTTTATATTTCAGTTGGAATATCCGTGTTAATCGCAGTCAGTGTCTCCCTGTTTGTATTCCTTGTCTTCGTTTCTGTACTCATATGTTTGTCTATACGAGCATACAGGCTTCGGAAGCTTAAACATACCCCAGATTCCTTGACGACGGACGTTACTGGGTGAGTATTTTTATTTAAAGCATTTCACGCAACACCTAAAGCTTTCCTTTTTCTGAATACTGGATTGATGACATTTGGCTCACAATGTAGTGCGTTTTTTCTTCGAATAAATCTTTAAATTAAGATATTCTTTATAATGATGCACTTATTGCGTATAAATATCCAAGAATTTATAGCAAAATTGCTAAATACTTTAATTTAGATATTGATTATTTAGTACTTAAAAGATATATTAAATGTTCATAGATTGTATCTCATGTGAAACCATACAATATACGACAAACCGATAACGGACACTTCTAAATAGCTTTTCGAATGTCTTCTTAATAGGCTTACATTTAGTTTCAGTATGTCTTTATTTAAGCACTAGATTTTTTCCAGTGTTTATAATTACCACACATTTTTATTTGTTTTTACTCAGTATTGACGAGCACAATTGGCCATACAAACGCAATATAGTCCCATATGGTTCAATCGGCGGGCGACAAGACATGCCAGTAGGTTATCTCCCTTATTCAAGGGAAGAAATTGGGCATGGCAATTATCACTCAGACAGACATCATAAACATGAAAGAGACAGATATAGCAAGTCACAAGACAGCCAAGGGCATAGAACTAGCTACAGAAGTGATCGAGACAGAAACTACAGACATGATAAAAAGCACAACAGAAAACATTTACAAAACTATGGTAGGTATCGTTATTACTCGCTGAAATTTAAGTATGATTCTTACATGGCTGAATTTGTCTATCAGTTAATCAAAGGGTGTGTATTCTGTAACAAACAAAGGCTGATGCGCGTATCAGTGAGATAGCAAAATGACGTAATATTACCACATGATGTCCAGTATGCCTTATATTTCTTAGTTATAGGTCATATAGATCTAGCTTCATAATTTATATACATTTGTATTTATAAACATATCTATATATATTTTCAGGTTATGATAATCGTGCCATGGATTTTGATCAAATTCTATCGTCAAGCTACATCTCCAAAACGGTAATTTTTTGCTTGTTTCATTCCCTTATTGTATTTATTTTGTAATGTCGTTTGTCAAAGTATCTATTAACTTTGACAGACGTATAAGTGCATACAATTTGCCATGTTTTGGTTTTAAATATTTTCATACAAATCTTGTTTCACGTTTAAAAAATCAGTTTAGCATACCATTATTTGAATAATACAGATGTAGATTCTAGTTTCACAGTTTATGATAGAGTTACTGCACAAGCTTCTGAATGAACAATAGTCTTAATATAGCTGAATTTTTTTTTCAAGGATCTACATGGCCGAGTGGTTAAAGTGTCTTACCAGTAACCACTTGGAATGTATAATTCCTCATGTGAGGAAGCCGACCATGTGGAGGAGCAACTCGGATCTTCCTCCATCAAAAAGCAGAAATGTCGCCATATGACCTTAAATGTGTCAATGTGTCTCTGAACCCAACAAAATCTAAAAAAGATGACTTGTTTAAAACTTTTCACCATTATTCCCAGAAAAGTTCGCAAAAATACAATACTTCTAACCACAGATTATTAATATGTCAAATAACTTAAAAGAAAAAGCAAAGTTGGCATTTAAAGGCATTATTTTTTTACTTATTTTGATTTCAGAGTTATGAACACAGATAAAATCCACTGCACAGAAGGTGCCAACATTTGAAGATTTTACATTTTTGTACAAGAGACAGTAAATGTTGTTTACAAAAAAAGGAACTCACAGCAAAAATTGTGATAACGAAGGCAACTTTTGACTACAACATACAAGAACTGACAGCCCTGCAGATGGATAATCAAAATAAGCTAACTAAAACAAAGTCACAATAATGCTAAATTATTGTTTTTGAAATATGCATGAAATTGTTACAGACTATGTTCAGCAACATAAAGTCCCGACAATGGTGCTCAATTTGTTTGCAATATGTGCCTTAAATGTTCATATGTAATCATTGACATAAAGTCCCGACAATAAATGGTTCTCATTTATTTTAATAAAATGTACCAGAAATGCTTAATAAGTATGTTAAAATATAAACATCAAAGTTTCGACAATGGTGCTATTTTTATATAATATGTACCAGATACGCCCATGTGAAAATATAATCAATTGTTTGTTTGTTTGTTTGTTTTGGGTTTAACGCCGTTTTTCAACAGTATTTCAGTCATGTAACGGCGGGCAGTTAACCTAACCAGTGTTCCTGGATTCTGTACCAGTACAAACCTGTTCTCCGCAAGTAACTGCCAACTTCCCCACATTAATCAGAGGTGGAGGACTAATGATTTCAGACACAATGTCGTTTATCAAATAGTCACGGAGAACATACGTCCCGCCAAATATAATCAAAGTCCCGACAATGATGCCCAATATATTTCAAACTAAAATGAGCCGTGCCATGAGAAAACCAACATAGTGGCTTTGTGACCAGCATGGATCCAGACCAGCCTGCGCATCCACGCAGTCTTGTCAGGATCCATGCTGTTCACTAATAGTATCTCTAATTGCAATAGGCTTTGAAAGCAAACAGCATGGATCCTGACCAGACTGCGCGGATGCGCAGGCTGGTCTGGATTCATGCTGGTCGCAAAGCCCTTATGTTGGTTTTCTCATGGCACGGCTCAAATATTCTCATGCAAATGTCAACAACATAAACTTATTGAGAAATTAGTATAGATTTAATTACATATTTCTAAAATGAGTAATACTGGGATATCAAAATCTATATACTTAGATGTTAAGGGTAATGTATTAATAAACAAAATTTTCTGTATAGATCATAATTTCTTAATTTGAACTCAGTTCAAACTCACAAAACTCAAACCCTTTAAAAATAATGGAATAATAAGAAGACTCGCCTGTCTTGTATTCTAATATTCATTTGTTACGAGTTATTTCTTGTTTTATTGTGAAATGGTTGCTCATGTGAGATTTACACGTTGTATATATTTTTTTAAATCATTTGCACGCTGGTCGTCATGTGTAAGATATATTTTCATCGTTTAGTGTTTTAAATTAGTTTTTTACAATGTAATATTCAGAATAAATTATTTATAGAATTGTGTGTGTTTTGTCTTGATATGTGCCATTAAGAAATTAAAATTAAAGTCTTTCTTTGTGATACGTTTTTTCTTGGAAGACGTGTGTTACAGCTACAAGATGTGGGATAACTCTTTTCCAAAGTTTTAAAGGCAGTCCCTTGCGTCTAATTAATTTGGAGGTTATTTACATATTTGAAACAAAGAGTTATGTTGCAAGACAATTTTACCCTGCCATGATTTATTAATCTGACTTTAAAATCTGCATAATCACTTTTTTAACTCATCGCTTGTGACATGTATTCATAGACAGAAAAATGCTATTGTCAATGGAGCTAGCCGGCAGAAAAAAAGTCCAATGAACATTTAATATTTACATTCAATATATGTTTCGTATAGGAAGAATAAAACGTTTATTTTCATATAAACGGATTTTCGGATTTAACACGGGCTCGAGTAGTTAAATACCTAAGCACAACCTGATTGATGAACCGTGGAAAATTTAACAAGAAACCACAATAAGACCTTCATGGTTTATTTATCAAGTCTGGACAAGTCCATAGAAAGATCATCACAAAACTTAGCATATTAACTTGTACCAAAACTCCAGCGATTAAAAGCTTTGATAGCATGGCCGTTTTAAGATGTGCAAATCTTCCAAAAAATATGTTTATAGTATGTATTTCTTTTTAAAAAAAAACACATCATAATATCATACATAAAATCTAATCTAGTAAACAAATAATCTGATATATGGGCTGGCAAACGGAAAGAAATATGCAATAAATAAATGATAAAGACCTAAGAAGGAAATTAAGTGGCTGCAATATATGATTTATGCTATATGCGAGAGAATTAATACCGACCGGTGGCAGTGTCTGCTGTACCGATGAGGGGAAGTAACACTCTGTTGGAGTCTATTAGGCTATATACCAATAAAAGAAATTGTTCTTTGTTTCATATAAAATTCAGCTACCATAGAACAATTTTGTTACAGCTTCTAGATTTTCACTCCGTCATAGACATATTTTCCAAAAGATATCCATACATTGCTTCAACGAAAAGAAAAAAGGATGTTGCAGTGAAATGTAAGTCAACTGAAGTCAGGTACCCTCATATTGCCGCATTTCAGAAAGCGGTCCGTAGAATAAACACCCTACTTTCGTTTTCACGTAAACAACTCGAAAACATGCGAATATTAGCAAGAAAAGTGTCTTATTTTATATAAAATTCTTTCCACGAGTGAAATAATGCCCATTTGGCTCCCGATTCACGCGCAAATGCACGAAAAATGGGGAAAAAAACTAGGATCTATTTATTAGGGACTTCTTTCGACTACACCACGGAAGCACATTTTTGACCGATAAGAAGAAGCAACACTGTGTTTGAGTTATCGTAGAACCTGAAAAATGAACAACTGATACGACTCCCCGTATTAGACCTTCCTTCCTGGTAGAACTGACTGGAAGAAAATGGAAATAGTTTTCGTTAAGTGGAGAACGACTTTAAATACTTTAGGTATGTATAAACCGAGACTACATAATACATTAATGGAGAGATGTGGAGCTTGGAACCATGATTTTTCTACTTGATGTCACCATCAGCATAATATTTGCTTTTCCTTTCTAACAATTTGAAAATGAAGACTGAGAGGGATATTATATGTTATCGAATATATTTTAATGTTTATACACGTATATGAAGTTTCTTATCATTCAATGTTCAGTGGCTTTTGCCACCATATTTTACCCTACAGTGAAAAATGTTTTTCACCTGGAAAATACTAGCTACTGCTAAAGGATGGAAAAATATAACAACACAGAATCGAAGTACGGCGGCACTCTTGCTGTAACAATTGTGATAGTTGATGAGTTCTGTAAAAAGAACATTCTAGGTATAAAGTACATACATCCTCAGACATGGACACTATCAAGTTTCATTGAATTCCATCAGTGGTTGCTGAGAAATACTCCGGAGAAGAATTGCTGGACGGACGGACGAAACGGCGGCTATAAGCTTTCCCTACGGGGAGCATGAATAGAATAATCAATATCTAAACAAAATTTTATATAGAGATGCCCAATCAATACCGGAGTAATCGCAAAAGATCTAAGCAACATTAAACAATTATTTGCATGCGTCTTCCTAAACGACACCGTCCTAGAGCAAAACCTCCCTTGAAAGTTATTGTGTAGGTTTCCCTTTTTAAAAATTGTGTAAGACTTTTATCAAGTTTCAAGTTTTATTCAATAAATTCTCAGTTTGTTTACATACAAAAACATGAGACAAATATAAGATTTCAAAGAAAACGTTATATATAGTCACGCAAATATGAGGGCAACACATGTTTTAATTAAGGATATTCAAGCACCATCACAAGGTTAAAAATAGGTCAGATTATGTTATTCAGGAAAGCGTGTCGCTAAGTGTAATTAGTAGACACATGTGCTTGCTTGACCATTTATTCGTAACGGGACAACCATTAATCCATCTGCGTCAGCAACAGATTTACATAACCATCCTCATACATAGTCCTTGTTTGTTATGTCACAACACATATTTCACAATACTGAATTTATCCGTATATGGTAGAAAGACTCACCTAAAAAAATACAGTTTGTTCCGTACATGTAAATCTATGTTTTACAGTTATATATCATACGGCTAAGTACATTTATCAAACAGTAACCTTATATTGATACTTACACTGTGACAATGAACGCGAGCCGTATAGACTCAGCAAATTGATAATACACAGCAATGATGTATTGCAGTGAATAACGAAACGTTCTTAATAATTACATAAAATCAGGATTTTGTTGTTGTTGTTGTTTTAGGATAAGGGTAGCTGGCAAATCAAATTTTGATTTGGAACTTTCAAACCTGTTCTCCTTTTCAGCATGATGCCCGATTAATAATCAGATAAAGTGTATGTCACTGACCATCTGATAAGCTTGGAATCTGTTCTAACTGTGGTTTGAGAACATGTATAATGAGCGTAATGTAACACCAAGAATGAATGTGATAACTCAATAGCTGTTCTTTTTCGGCGACGCCGTCTAAATTCGTTTTCGTTACCTATGCCACGTGACTTCAGTTTGCAAATCAAACTACTTGATATCGCATTATAGATAATTTATCAAAATGGAAGATTTATGCAACGCTCTGCCTGATTGGACGAGAGTGTCAATTTCTTTCACTCTGTTGATTGTGCTACGCTGAGTGAAATGTAGACAAAGCGTTTATCCTAAACGACGCTGTTCACAGTTTTAAAGCTAACTTTGGCTCAGTATATTTAGCAAGAATATTGATATATCTCAAAATGATAAGTAAGTTTAATAAATATGATAAAAACCTGTTCAAATACCAACATATATCAAAATAAAGAAAGAGCTGAATACGGTCTGCGTATCACATGAATAAGGGTGTGATAAGAGTCTTTTATGTAGAGGAGTGCTTTTTAAAAGATTTTCCTTGTTACAATTGTCGTCTGTATATGAAAAGGTTTCTTGCTTTTGTGATTTATTCAGATTGCATATTAAAATGAGTTCTTGTTTGCTTTGATGCATGTGTTATAAATTATTAACTGATTTATTATATATGAATATTTTTCTTTAGTATGGTATGCAAATATTGAACTCAGTTGAAATCTGTTTTATTATAAGGTCCTCTTCCAAATTTATTTATATAGGAACCTGGGCCCTATTAGGGACCACTATAGCTAAAAGTAGATATGCCTTTCTTCGCATTAACCACTAAAATGTAATGGATTTTTATCAAACTCGATGTGTAGCAATATCGTAAGGTCTCCTGCTACTTTGTTATAAATATGGATAGGGACCAATTTAGCTAAAAATATAAACACGTTTAATGACCTCTTCTCATGAACCGCTTCATGAATCTTCATCAAACTACTGCTGTAATTATTCGTCTAAGGATAAACGAAACAAAATTGCAACCCTACGAAACCTTTGCGAAAAATTAAAAGAGAACCATTTAAATTGTTAAAGTGCGGTGTTTAGTTTTGCAATTTGAAAAATGTTTGATGAAAGATGAATGTTAGATGAAAAATTCATAAACGTCTTTCCTTATCACAATTCGCCGACCATCATTTTTAAAGATATTTCTTGTTTGAGATGCGTTTATTAAAATCTTTACTGAAACTGAAATGAAATTATAAAAATTAACAATGTAATCATTTTATATTGTAACCTTTGATAAAATATACATTTTGTGTATTGTAACTGAAAAAATGAAGTTTTATTGTTATTTAATACGCAACAATGATGTTTTCAACAATTTGATGAGGATGGAATTATTAGCAAGAACATAACCAGATTTAGTGCCACAGGCCCTGAACAGAGAAAATACAGACATCAGCGGCAACAAAATGGGATTTTAGGTATTAAGTCATTGTATATATTAGATAAGGACGTAGCTGGGCAAAAATTGAAGTGTAAGCCATTATCTAGTCTTGCTAAGCTGTACGGCCGTAAATGTTTTTAGACATTAATATGTCCTGACAGTAAACGTAGTTTAGTTATTAAAACATCTCACCTTTACCGCACCTATAAAGTAGAATAACTTTGTCCCGGATATCTAAAATTGTTGTCATTGTTCCGATAATGGCAGAATTCAGTTGAAAAAAAAAAATCACCGAACGCACATATTCGTCGCTTTTCAATTATAATTTTAATATTCTGGTAATTTTGATTTTTAACTGGTTCATAGGTGGTAATGCTTACTTTTACAATATACTGTATATAACTTTTTAAACGATTTTTAAAGTTGTCATGTACACGGCGTAGAACATTATTAAAAATATAACTTTGATTAACAAACGTGGGGGATTTTCCTATCAGCCACTGTATGTTTCATTTGAAACCCGACTTGTTACTTTGTTATGCATATCACGACGTTGTATATTATTTTTCAAAACATGAAAAATGATTTTTTTTTAATAAGACGTGGGGGATGTTCCCCTATCTATGGCTATACTGTATCACTGTCTTGCAAGCTGTACGGCCGTAAATGTTTAGACACTTCCAAGATGGCTGACGCTGAAAGTCAACACAGGTAGGTGTTCCAGTTTTTCATTAATAACATGTTTTCTTCAACCCTTTTACCAGCCACACTTATAGCAAATGATAGCGGAATAACATGTTCCTCCTCGGCATTATCTAAAAGTTTGTTGATTTCATTGTTTCTCGAATTATATTGACGCAAAATGTGCCAGTCTGATGAAATTAAAATCGAATCGAGGAACGCACATTATTTTCGGTCGTATCTTATTCAATATTTATATCTGTTTGAATATTTCTGTGGTATTTTGAAGCTTTTTACTGGTTCTTTACGGTGGTAATGCTTGATTTTACGAAATATATCTGGAAATATAAACTTTTTACGATTTTTAAATTGTCAGTACAGCGGCGTAGACTATACCAACATATTCACGCTGAGCGGTGTAGACACGTTTTTTTTTGTGAACGGTTTATACATAAAATTAAGCGAAAAAACTGAACGGTGTAGATACAAGTTTTGAATGGTGTATACATTGTTTTCCATTTTGGGTTTATGCCATTCACGTGTTATTACTGTTGACACTCAGAAAGAAGTTAACGTATCGGACCATTTGTTAACGTATCTGACAGCAGTAATTTTCGTTTTTAGAATAAACATACATTGATTTTTAATATGTTTGGTGTATATTCCCATATACATGTGGTGTGGTTTTAGTGTATACACTGATGTATACAACTGATGCTAACGGTTGGCTATAAAATGGGTTAACGTATCTGATGATTTTGTTAACGTATCTGATGATTTTTTTCTGTGTACAATCAAATGCATATCTATGTCCAGACTATTCACCAAATTTGAAAAGGTGCTTTGCACAGGTAATTGTTATATACTTTCATTAAGAACGTATGCTAAAATCTGTACTTTTTCATTTTTCAGGTCTATAATGGCGAAAAGTCGAGCTTAATATAAAAAAGAATATATATAGAGAAAAAAGAAAAATGATTAATTATACCTTGAAAAGGAGCATTTACGAGCTAAAGGAAACCGAGAGTCCATTCACAAGCACAAATTCGATTGAGAATGATACAAAAAGAATGCAAATGATGCCTTTATCACATCATGATCTGAATCTTCTTGGAGTAAAAAAATCATTCTAGAAAAGTAATAAAAAAACTGGAGATATCAAATGCAATTATTGCTGAAGGGAGAGAGGCAGCACAAAAAAAGCAATATCTCAGTCAATGAAAAGAGTATGATGAGAGTAGTCAGTGGAAGAATAGTAAAAAAGTGTAAGTATCAGAAAGCAAACAGGTCTTGGTAGAAAAGGGCTGAAAAGTTCCAACACGAAAATAGTGAGACCCATTTGTCGAAAACGACTCGACGAAGAGAGAACATGATGAAGACAGAAATCATTTAGTTCCTTGAAAGGGAACATCATGTCAGTATTCAGATGCCTGGGAAAAAGATACCAAAGCCCATGAACCAAGGTGATAAGAGACAAGTGCATATCCTCAATCATTATCTAGAGAATATATATCAAAAGTATAAAGCAGAAAACCCAAACATAAAGATTTCTAAATAAAGTCCAAGACAGTAAAGCCGACAATGAAAACGTAAAACAGATGAAAGTTCCTGTTGTTGGATCATTTGTTTTGGCTAAATATGAGGGCAAACAGTATGTGGGTAAAGTCCGACTCCAATGAAAAGGATGCGCATGTTTCGTTCATGGAAAAGACCCGTGTCAAATGGTCGATACCACTGTTCAGATGGCCTTCAAGAGCTGATGAATTGTGGGTAGACTTTGAAAACATCATATCTTTAATCTAGGAACCTTCCCCCTATGGCAAGACCAAAAGGCAGTACAGATTGAACAATAATGACTCTGCTTTCTTTGCTAACTGATGTTCAGTTTACGACAATTTAACTTTAGAGTTTTTGTGTTAACGTATCTGATGACATTTTTTCTTTGACTCCACCAGCAATAGCAGAAGTACTAGTATAAGTTATATTCACAAAATTATGTAAATTTACATTGAATGTGTTTGAGAAAATGCAGTATTCTTTATATACCACTTTTCCTACTGAATTTGCATTTAAACTTTAACCGTAATAAATGATTAATTTTTAACTGTTTTTTTTTTATATTTATTTTACTGATGTATGGACATTATACAGAAACGATGCAGTAGAAAAAATTGTGAGGTATCGGTCAAACAATATGCATATGTTATGATAATGTTTGTTGTAATAGTTCTTTTTTCACATTTCCATTCATTAGATGTGTTCATTCATTCATTGTTGCCTTTCATCAGATATGGGGGCCTCCGTGGCCGAGTGGTTAGAGTCGTTGACTTCAAACCATTTGCCCCTCATCGATGTGGGTTCGAAACCTCATTTGGGGCGTAGAATTCTTCACGTGAGGAAGCCATCCAGCTGGCTTACGGAAGGTCGGTGGTTCTACCCAGGTGCCCGCTCGTGATGAAAGTATGCACGGAGGGGCACCTGGGGTCTTCCTCCACCATTAAAGCTGGAAAGTCGCCATATGACCTAAAATTGTGTCGGTGCGACGTTAAACCCAACAAAATAAATAAATAAATTCATCAGATATACCTCTGGTTTACCCATAAAATTATTATCATATATATACAAACATAAAATAATTAGTATAAATCAAGTAAGGTAGTAAGCAAAAGATTTTTTTAATAAAGTTACCTTTGTAATATGACAGTTATTGTAAGATTTGTGTTAAACAATAGCGGTGTAATTTTGAAAGAGATATGAAAGTGGTCAGTTAACAAGAAATGTTTCATTTGATTACACTATGCAAAACGTAGAACAAAAACGAAACATTGTTAATTTTGATTTACATACATAAATGTTTCTAAATTTCCATAACAAAGTTTTACATGATACAAAAGTGTAATTTTGTCAAACTTAATTTCACTGATTAACGTATCTGATGAGAAAAGTCAACACCTTTAAAAATATGATTTTATTGGTGTATTAAGTTGGTTGGGAATCACCCATTATCAGTTTTATGAAACTTGTATGTTGTAATTTCAATGAACATTGAGATAGGTTTGATCAGATTTACTTTCATTTTTCCCATTTTCAAAAATGAAGTTGGAACTTTAAGTGAATTTGAACGCGTAGTTAATTTACATATATTTTTAAATGGCATTTTTAGCATAGCCGAAATTAACTTGTATCTACACCGTTCAGTTTTTTCGCTTAATTCTATGTATAACCCGTTCACAAAAAAACGTGTCTACACCGCTCAGCGTGAATATGTTTGTATAGTCTACGCCGCTGTATTGGCAATTTAAAAATCATAAAAATTTTGATATTTCCAGTTATGTTTCGTAAAATCAAGCATTACCATCGTAAAGAACCGGCAAAAAGCTTCAAAATACCACAGAAATATTCAAACAGTTATGATTACTGAATAAGATACGACCGAAAATAATGTGCATTCCTCGATTCGATTTTAATTTCATCAAATTGGCACATTTTGCGTCAATATAATTCGAGAAACAATGAAATCAACAAACTTTTAGATAATGCCGCGGAGGAACATGTTATTCCGCTATCATTTGCTATTAGTATGGCCGTTACAAGTGTTGAAGAAAACATGTTATCAATGAAAAACTGGAACACCTACCTGTGTTGACTTTCAGCGTCAGCCATCTTGGAAGTGTCTAAACATTTACGGCCGTACAGCTTACAAGACAGTGTGTATGTGCCATTTAAAACTCTCCTTGTCATTTTGTTATGCATACCACGACGTTGTATATCTTTTAAAAACAAGCAAGTGATTTTGTTGAACATGATGTGGGGGAATGTTCCCCTATCTATGGCTATATTGTATGTACCATTTGAAACTTCGAGATTTTAGTTAAAGTAAAATGAAAAGTGATTGTGTGGAAAAGGACGATGAGGATGATCCCCTATCTATGGCTATACTGTATATGACATTTGAAACTCCGAGTTGTAAGTTTCTTATGCATACCACGGCGCTATATATTTTATAAAGAAAATGAAATGAAATTGATTTTGTTGAACAGGACGTGGGGGTTGTTCCACTATCTATGGCTATACTGTATGTGCCATTTGAAACTCGCATTGTTAGTTTGTTATGCATACCACGACGTTGTATATTTTTTTTAAAAAAATGAGAAGTGCTTTTCGTGAACAGAACCTGGGGGAATGTGCCCCTATGTCCATATTCTATGTGTCATTTTAAACTTGTATGGTATTTTTATGCATACCAAGTAGTTTTATATGATCTTTAAACATTAACAAGCTATCAATGACATCTAGGGATGCGCTATTTGTACATACATTTGTATATTTCAATAGTAGATTGAGATTTTTTTTTCATTTGACAGAACGTGGGTTGGTATTCTCCTATCCATTGCAATACTTTTCATGCTATTTTGCTACAGATTGTTCGTTTTTATAAAAGTGCATGGAAGGATGTTTCTCCATCTTGCCAATAAAACTGAATAATCATTACATGTCTCTCTATATTATAATATGGCCCCCACCCCCACCAGAAAAAGGACAAATGGAATTTCCTTTTTTGTTCTGGAAAGCATTGTAAGCTTTCTGCATGTTTTATTAAAATTGATACTGGGCATGAACATATTTTTATACCTGAAGCAGCAACCTAATCAATTAGGCGATTATGAAACGCGAGACGTTCCGTAAAATGAGAATTTCCGTGTTCATTTATAGCACCCTTAATTTTGTAACAATTGTTTGAAATTTGTAATAGTATATTCTGTTTTATATTATATTACATGTAAGATATATTAAGTGAAAAATGTATTTGATAATTCCACAATTAAAAATATCAACAGTCTGGCATTTATTTTGGCCAAATTATGCCCCCTTTTGGACTTGGAATACATATCCTTTCCGCAGCCTTAACGTAATAAAACATATTAGCGTCTGATGGCCCTTTCACGCTTCCGTAGAATCAACATTTATTGCACGAAATTTGTTATGAAAATATTTCTGAAATGTCTAGGTCTGCAGCTCTCAAATACGGTTATATCTTACATCCGACGCATATACTGACACTCTCAGACAACATCAAAAACGACCTTTTGAGCAATTTGATGAAGTTCCAAAATTATCAATGTACACTTGGTCCGTTACGGACCCCTGTGGGATTTGTGTTTATCCCGAGCTCAAATATCTTTTCGTAGAAGAAAAGATGACATGTCATACTAAAGGCCAGGTAATTTCAATTCGTTAGAAAGTGCTAAAAATTGACTCCTCTAATAGCAAAAAAAAAAAAAAAAAAAAAAAAGAAGTCCACGCGCAAACATTTAGATAGGGTGACCCCTGCGCGTAACCCCTGACTATCTACGAATCAAAATACGGCCTTCGTTTTCAGGTTTATCATTTCTACTTTCATTTTCTTTCTCGGAAATAGCCGAAGGTCGAGTGACGTCATTTTCTGTGTTGTAAAAAGCATATATATGCCTGTAGAGATTGCATAAATATGTGCTGGCCGTCCTAAGGATATGAACAAATTTGAGAACTGAAAATATAACTTTATGCAATGGAAAACTGTTCAGACGTGTGAACAAATCCGGGGACTGTATGCGTTGGAAAAATGTTCAGACGTCTGAACAATTTCTATAAAAGCCAGGACTGTTCATACATATGAACAAATGTGAGAACTGAAAATGTAACTTTATGCATTAGAAACGTGTTCATACGTCTGAACAAATCTGGGTACTGTATGCACACTTAAAATATATTTCCCCTATTAAGGTGCATATACTATCACTCACTGCAACATAAGAATGGTTTTAAGTGTGCTTTCTTAAAAAAATAAATATCATTTAGGCCACACCAAATTGATGTCTTGTTCTTCGGATTTTTTCCAAAAATATTTGGGGCGAGCGAGCGAAAAAAAAATAAAATATTTTTTTTTCAAATCATCATTTATTGATGCGAGCGAAGAGCGGTGAAATAAAAAAAAGTAATTATCGCTTGTGTCATGTTTAACACCAAATAAAGTGTATTTCCATCTATATTGAATGACAAGCCGAAACAATCTTAATTTTGGTTCAGCAAAAATATGTACAAAATAACCTTATCAGCTGATGTTCAAACAACAGTTTCGGAGAAAAGACTCTTCACCGAAATAAAACGTAGTAAGTTAGGAGTCCGAACATACATTTTTACTGGATATTTTATTGTGTTCCTCAGTGTAAAAGGCACATGTGGCAATTAGTGGCTGAATGTTTGTCCCATACATACTTTCAATGGGTCTTCTTTATTAGTATACTTAAGTGGACATGAGAATATTGCCAGGAGTTTCTCATGTTTGATAGGGTACCTGGTTAGAACTTTATTCAAACTAATTTGACTTGATCCTCGGAATATTGGTGTCGGTTAGGTTGCCCGACAGAAATATAAAGCAATCATTAATGTGACCGTCAAATTATTTGGACTAGTTTGAATTTTTTTATGACGTGTTTGCATTTGCAGGGGGCATCAATCATTATACATTGAAAATTCAGTTTGTTTTAAACATAATGATATTACTTATTTTTTTCTTCTCTGACCCCCAATACTTCAAAGGAAAAGACTCTCAATACTTCAAAGAAAAAAAAATTTTACAAGCTGATACTCACTTTTGCTCTTCCATTTCGCCATTTCTTTGGTGTCTTTCCTTTTTATTAATTGTGGTATTTTTCTGGCAGTCCCACATGAATTTGATCCTTGTCCAATTATAGCGAGCTCGAGAATCGAGCTTTACGGTAACGCAAGTATACTATCACACTTGGTGATGGATTTGAAAAGTTTCGTCGGAAGTTTTTAAAAAGCGCACCCTAGCGGACAGGTGCTCACAGGAAATACTTCTTTCCGGAGTGAATACAGAACTTCATTCAGTTGCTAACAAGAGCTGTCGGAGGACAGCAACGCTCGACTATTCAACAGCCTTGTCAATTGAATGAATACAAAAGTTGAAAAAGGGGCATAATTTTGTAAAATGCAAAGTAGAGGTATTGAACCTCTGTACTGCATGTCATATCACGACAGTGAACAAGTGTGTGAAGTTTCAATCCTTTCCAATTTGTGGATACTGAGATACCAGCTTACATACAAAAACTTAACCAAAAACTGCTAAGTCAAAGGGGCATAGTTTTGTAAAAATGCCAAGTAGAGTTATGGGACCTTCACAGTGCATGTTAGATCATGACAGTGAACAAGTGTGTGAAGTTTCTATCCATTCCAATTAGTGGATACTGAGATATCAGATTACATACAAAAATTTAACCAAAAACTACTAAGTCGGAAAAGGGGCATAATTTTGAAAAAAAAGAGTAGAGTTATGGGACTTGCTTAGTGCATGTCAGATCATGACAGTGAACAAGTATGTGAAGTTTCAATCCATTCCCATTAGTAAGTACTGAGATACTAGCTTACATACAAAACCTTAACCAAAAATTTCTAAGTCAAAAAAGGGGCATTATTTTGTAAAAAAGCAAAATAGAGTTATGGAACCTGTGCAATGTAGGTCAGTTCATCACAGTGAATAAGTGTGTGAAGTTTCAATCCATTCCCACAAGTGGTTACTGAGTTACCAGCTTACATACAAAACCTTAACCAAAAATTTCTAAGTCGAAAAAGGGGCATAATTTTGTAAAAAAGCAAAATAGAGTTATGGAACCTGTGCAATGTAAGTCAGTTTGTCACAGTGAATAAGTGTGTGAAGTTTCAATCCATTCCCACAAGTGGTTACTGAGATACCAGCTTACATACAAAACCTTAACCAAAATCGGGACGCGGACGCCGCCGACGCCGACGCCGACGCATGGGCGAGTCCAATAGCTCTACTATTCTATGAATAGTCGATCTAAAAATTATTCATCACTCAGCAATAATGAAAGAATGATTTCCAGTTGTTTGAAAAAAAAAAATATTGTTTTCATTTAAAAGATCAAGCATCGGCCAGAAAATGGAAAAAATGTCATTAATAAGCAGAAAGAAACGGGAACGCGGTACGCGGTCACCGTGACACCGGCTTCCCATTAATTTTGCAACGTATGATATTCACTGTTATAGGTATGGTGACACTAAATGTAGACTTTTTCAAGTGAATAGGTTCTCCTGAATTCTTGTGACTAGTGAATAGTTTCTTTGTGATATATAAATGATGCGTAATATTTTTAGCTAAATCCGATTTCTTTGAGCTCGCTTTTAGGCTTTGCCTTATTTCATATTAATATACAGACAACAAATCTCGTACATGTGATACGCCAGATTTTTCAACATTTGGACAGCGTTGTTAGTGAACGTCATTTTTTCGTAGTTTTACGTGATTATTCCTAATGTTGAGCTTTAGCTGCTGTAATTTCTACTCAGCTCTAATTCATTTACAATACTTGTTATCACTACCAACTTATTCCAAAGATTATTGTCTGTTTACTAGTATATATTTTCTAATTTAATTTTACACAATTTATTTCATGCAGGCTGCCATTTTTCATGCGTCTGCTCACTTTGATGAAACAAAACCACTACCATACAGTTAAACTTGTATTGACAGTAGCAAATATGGACGGTCGGTGGGTAAAATGAAAATAAATGTACTGAAAATGACTTTTATTTTTATTTCGTTTTGTCAAAAAATAGGATCTGCGCTCCCGTAAACTAGAAAATTAAAAAATGCTGGCCTAAATTACAATCTAGGTGCGTTTAAACTTCGGAATTTCCACCTTTGTTTTCGTTCCTACTGATTTCGACCCAGCGCAAACAATACGCAAGGTGCGGGCGGTCAAAAAAAAATATTTTTTTTTTTCATTTCCCGTCAAATTGGTGCGGGAAATCCGACGAACAGGTAATCAATTTGGTGTGGCCTTAGTATGGTTTGGACTTACCAACAGTTTTATCCGATATCATGGTGAAAGGGTTCGTGCTGCCAGTCTTCTTACACTAAATTTGAATTTTCGGACATATTCATGTACAGCCATTTAATTAATAAATCACAGGAACAGTATATTTCCAGCCAGGTAAACAAATAACAAATTTTTCCATTTAGTGCACATGTCCCTAATAGTAAATTCCGGCTGTCAGATTCCAGCTTCGCTTTCAACGAAACATTATCTGCATTCGCTTTGCCCTTGTTAATTGGAACAAGAAAATATTTCCTTGTACACGCTTAATAAGCAAAAGGAACAAAAGCATTTTACTCTTGCTGTGAATTAATTTTAAAAGTAAATCCAGTATTTGATTTTGAAATGACTCGAAGTGTCTTTCCTCGCTCCGCTACTTGTGAGAATATTATTTTCGAAGATCCCTCGATGAAATCAAATTACATCTTTTACTAAAACAAACAAATATCCTGTACATGAGAAAAACACGAGAATCACGGGCTAACGAATGCGAGAAACGCGAGAATTAAGCGCAATCGTGCATGAAGAGAAAACCATGCGAAAAATGGTTCTGAGGATCTACAATTTATTTCATGATCATAAAACAATTGTTATACAATGCGACAAAATAAATGATGTTTTAAATAAGATATAATTATCAAGAGATCCAATACAAGGACCTCAACGCTGACGCGCTTCGGACAGTCCACTGCACCGTTTTCGTCTTACATCATATACATGCAAATGATAGGTACACATAATAATAGATTTTAAACTTAATTTTAATCTTGACCTACACATGTTACACAGACGTACAATTATTTTTCAAAATTGATATAATGAACCAGATTAGGTTAATAGTACAGGCAGTGTCCGTGTTTCAGGTTGTATGTACTTAATATACCTAGAACGCTCTTCTTACAGAATTTATCAACTATCACAACAACAATCTTTTAGTGCCTTGTGGCCGCCATAATGAGTCTACCCGCACTTAGATTTGGTGTTGTTACATTTTCGTATCCTTTGGGATTATGGAGTCCATTCAATATGTAAGTAAAAGAATTCCGTTTAAGGCGGTGCAAGGGCGCGTGAAGGGTGTTACACCTTTCATTTCCTCTCATCAACGGACTCAGTAAAACCGAGTCTACTATTGTTTTGCATGTTTGCATTCTGTGTTTCAAAAGGATCTTGCTGACCAAAACACACATAAAATAATATCCATACGACACATCAAATGGCCCACAAAAGCAAGCATACTGTTCTACGTACTCTAAAAAGAAAAACTAAAACACATATAGATTCTACATTTACACATGTGATTCATATAGTGTAGCACACCGCCTTTCTAACATTTGATAGCAGGTTTTGGCACTGATATTAACAACAGACTCCTCAGTTAGAAGCAAGGGGCAGGACGTAAAGTGGTTGCACACTTTGTTCAAGCGAGCGAAATGGTTGCAAACTTATAAAATGGCGGATATTTCCTGAAATCATCGCGTGTTCGCTTGTTTTTTTTATCAGGTAAGTGGGTTTCTATGGTATTTTGAACTCTATAGATATGTGCATGCATCAGTTCTATGTCTACGTCACACTCGGTTATGTGTTTCAGCGTTGTAGATTTCGAATTCTCGAATTTATTGAAGTTATAAAATGGTCATGTTCATGTTTTGATATTTAAATTGCATCGTTTCTTGCCGTTTTTTACATTCTAATGATCAAACTAGCCTGTTTTGGGGCCCTTAAACGAGACAAAACAACTAATTGTGAAGAATTCTATAAACGTTTGGCTCTGCATGTTTTCGAGATAGTGCTATACCCAAATAAATCTTGTTCAAGCTCTATTTTGTTGCAAACTTGTACTTCAAGCAATTTCTGTTGCAAACTTTCTCTGGAAAAATAGTGTCCAACTATCAGAGAATGTTAAATGTGCAACTCGTGTACATTTCTTTTCTGTTTAGGGTCGTACATTTTTATAGCATCAAATGGCCCTTTGATATTTTAATATAACTGTTGATAAAAAAAACTTATCATGTTTTCATGAAACCTGGTAGGATTAGGGTTAGTGTTCCTACATAATTTTAGATTCAGCTGTCTATATTGCAAGCAGAAATAAAACTAAACTTTCGGAGACATTGTCTATAGGTACAGTTTGTCATTTTGTCTTTTGGATCTTGTCCAGCTATACACACTATACAGACAACGACTTTAACATGCAGTTGTTTCCTTTCAGATCTTTTCAGGTTTAGATGCTATGAACATCAGACGCTTTTATGACCCTAGAGCATGAACATGAATCTTCATTAGTTGAACAAACTACGCTATCACGTATATCAGAAATAACCGTTAGGTAAATGTTATTGGTATCAAAGACAATTTATAAAATTTTGTAAGCCTATTCTTATTTTTTATTCCTATTCTGAACCAACAATTTTAGCAACCTAAAGTTAGATACATTTTTTGCGTAATATTATAGTACACACAAGCAATGTTGGTTACCAACCAGTAATGAAAAGTAAATTAATTGCAGTGCCATAATACAGAAGACATATAAGTATTGCTACAGAAATGAATGGCAAGGACAAACATTGAAATGCCGTTTACTTGTAGAATTTATTTTAATTGTTAGAAACAAAACAAAAGCGTCAAGTGCAACAGTGTATAATGTTGTATGTTCAGTTCTTTATATTATATTAATTTTGCATTACATTGCAATATATTACACAAATTACCAGTGTTACTTTTTATTGCAGAGACCACGAGTTTAACCGAAGGAAAGGAAGCGTACCAAAGTATGGAACATTAAGAAAATTGGATGATATATCAAGAGGTGTTTGACCAGTTAAGTCACATTACAGAGTTGACGAGTCCACTAAGACTACATTTTGAGCGAACTCACAAATTAAAATACAGCGCAACAGTTACGCTGTATACAGTGGATTGAAATTGATAAACTATAACAAGAAAATGTGCGGCTGCGATTAAATCCGTCTTCTCTGAAAATGAACAAACATAATTATGATGTTTCCAGTTGATTGCCATCACAAATTTAAATGCCAACTCTGCTGTTTTCAATTTTGCCTTAATAAAGTTGCTTGTGTCCAAGATTACATCTTTTTGGATACCGTGCAACTTGGTTTTTGCCTTTTTCGAAGTTGTTTGTGGTACTTCTTCTTACTGTTTAAAACAACTCAATTTTCCAATCAGAAACTTTAAACGACAAAATTAAGCACGTGATAAAATGATGGGAACTACATTCATGTTTCAGCAGATGTTACACTGTAACATAGATGAGTTAAACATTTTATCTCAGTTTTACTCTCATTGTACAGCGTCCATGTGTTTTAGTCTTAGTATCGAATTATTTATTGTTTTGATACACAGTAGTATGACTTATAAGATATTCAAAGACGACGATTTATGTTTCAGAAACAAAATATAAACTATGCCGCATGTCCGTAAAGGGGTATTTTACGTGTATCTTATCACCAACACTCAATAGCCTTGTTTCGTATTATGATCATGTATATCGACACAAGATTACGCAGGTGGATAAACAACTACTATAACTTCTGATGAGTTCAAAACATTTTGCACCATAATCATATCTTAAGACTGGGATATAGTTTTGTACATTTAATCTAGAAATGAAACATAACGTATGCATTTATGTCATTGTGTTATTACATCACTGTTGTATATAAATGTGTTGTTTTTTTTTCTATCAAAACTACATGTACGTATATTTCATGAAAAACAGCTTTTATGAACAAATCATGTATCCTGGTAGTTTGTTGTGAACGGGATTTCTTTTCACAAATACCACATTCCAGAGGAGAATTCCCATCGCTGTCTCAGTCTTGCGTTTTTGCCTGAAAAAAAATTGAACAAGGAAATACAATACTGTAGATTTCAGATCGATTGAAATTAAAACATAAGTTTGCTATATAGTAGTTCGATTATAATATTTCTTTTATGTAAAATATCTTTAACAAATTTTCTGTCAATTATAAATACAGGTCAGAATTATGAAATTTCGCGCAATCTGCTGCAACTTTGGGGACATTTATGATTTGCCTCTTCAACCAGTTGCACATAAAACATTCTCTGAGAGTTGGACACTATTTTTCCAGAGAAAGTTTGCAACAGAAATTGCTTGAAGTACAAGTTTGCAACAAAATAGAGCTTGAACAAGATTTATTTGGGTATAGCACTATCTCGAAAACATGCAGAGCCAAACGTTTATAGAATTCTTCACAATTAGTTTTTTGTCTCGTTTAAGGGCCCCAAAACAGGCTAGTTTGATCATTAGAATGTTAAAAACGGCGAGAAACGACGCAATTCAAATATCAAAACATGGACATGACCATTTTATAAGTTCAATAACTTCGAGAATTCGAAATCTACAATGCTGAAACGCAAAACCGAGTGTGACCGAGACATAGAACTGATGCATGCACATATTCATAGAGTTCAAAATACCATAGAAACCCACTTACCTGATAAAAAAACAAGCAAACACGCGATGATTTCAGAAAATATCCGCCATTTTGTAAGTTTGCAACCATTTCGCTCGCTTGAACCAAGTGTACAACCACTTTACGTCCTGCCCCTTGAGAAGTATTTTTATCTGCTCTACATCATTTAAAACCTCAAATCCAGAGAACTGCCTCTAGCTTTGAGCATCATTTGTAGTCTTACATCATTATATAAAGGACAATGGAGTAAAACATGAGTTTCATCTTCTATGACATTGATACAAACACTACTACAATAAGTACATTTTCTATTTTCTTAACCTTTTAAAAAAGGACGTTTGAAATAAATACCATTTTTGTTTCTCTTCTATTTTTTGTTTTTAAACAGTATCGTGTCTTGCAATTTTGATACTTATCTTGAAAATAGGAATTTACACTATTGTGTAATTATTTATCAAGAACACTTTTCATCTCAGATTCACAAACAATACCAAGAAAAGGTGACACGCATAGACAAACAAGACAGGCAAAGGATAGATAAAGACGACATGCAACAGTTTATGAAGTGGAAATATTCTTTGTTTTGGATAATGCAAATTTATATATGAATTGTAAGCAAGCGCTGTGTATTATATATTATGTTCTACACTTGCCGTTCATTCCTAATCCCGCTAGATCTGAAATAAAGAAAATGAATGTCTTGTCTGTTTTTTACTAAAATGATATCGCGCCTATGATATGTTAAGTTTATTTTCATATAAAACCTGTAGTTTATTCACATACTTACATTTTGGCATATTAGCAAAACTTTCACCTGTTTGGTATACAAACCTGTTAAACGATATTACAAAGAAATGAAAAAAGAGGTATTTGATGAGTATTTCTGTAATTTCTAGATTTATTATGTCTCCCCCAGGAGACATATTGTTTTTGCCCTGTCCGTCCGTCCGTCCGTCCTTCCATCCGTCCGTCCGTACGTCACACTTCATTTCCGAGCAATAACTGGAGAACCATTTGACCTAGAACCTTCAAACTTCATAGGGTTGTAGGGCTGCTGGAGTAGACGACCCCTATTGTTTTTGGGGTCACTCCGTCAAAGGTCAAGGTCACAGGGGCCTGAACATTGAAAACCATTTCCGATCAATAACTAGAGAACCACTTGACCCAGAATGTTGAAACTTCATAAGATGATTGGTCATGAAGAGTAGATGACCCCTATTGATTTTAGGGTTACTTTGTCAAAGGTCAAGGTCACAGGGGCCTGAACATTGAAAAGCATTTCCGATCAATAACTAGAGAACCACTTGACCCAGAATGTTGAAACTTCATAGGATGATTGGTCATAAAGAGTAGATGACCTCTAACGATTTTGGGGTCACTCTGTGAAAGGTCAAGGTCACAGGGGCCTGAACATTGAAAACCATTTCCGGTCAGTAACATGAGAACCACTTGACCCAGAATGATGAAACTTCATAGGATGATTGGTCATGCAGAGTAGATGACCCCTAACGATTTTAGGGTCACTCTGTTAAAGGTCAAGGCCACAGGGGCCTAAACATGGAAAACCATTTCCAATCAATAACTTGAGAACCTCTCGACCCAGAATATTGAAACTTCATAGAATGATTGTCCATGCAGAGTAAATGACCCCTATTGTTTTTGGGGTCACTCCGTTAAAGGTCAAGGTCATAGGGGCCTGAACATTGATAACCAGTTCCGATCAATAACTTGAGAACCACTTGACCCAGAATGTTGAAACTTCATAGGATGATTGAACATGCAGAGTAGATGACCCCTATTGATTTTGGGGTCAGTCTATTAAAAGTCAAGGTTACAGTGGCCTGTTCATGTAAAATCATTTTTTGGAAATAACTTGAGAACCACTTGACCTACAATGTTGAAACTTGATAGGATGATTGGACATGCAGAGTAGATGACCCCTATTTATTTTGAGGTCACTTGATCAAAGGTCAAGGTCACAGGAGCCTGAACAGTGACTTGAGAACCACTAGGCCAAGAGTGTTGAAATTTAGCGGGATGACTGGACATGCCAAGTAGATGATCCCTATTGCAGCTAACCATCAGTGTCTCTTTGACTTTCGCTCCTGACCCCTATTGACTTCTTGCCTATAGGACTTTGCATTGGGGGAGACATACGCTTTTTTACAAAAGCATTTTCTAGTTTTTATCTAAATCTTGATTACTTAGGTTGTTCTTTTTATCTTATTCATACGACATGCACTAAATAATACTTTATAATACACAGACTAACTCTGTTTTCAGCTGGTATGGTACTACAAAAGGACAGACAGACAAAGTATTTACTACTATAAAAATGCTGTAGGTAAAAAATCACGTATATCATAACAGTGCTCCTGCTTTTCCTAAAAGTATGTAAAATATATTCTTGTCGTTTTGCTACAATGACATACGCAAGATGCACATCTTGGCGGAGCTGTGTGTCTTACAAGTTATTTTAAAATGTATAAAAATGCATGTAATCTTGGTCAAAATGTTTGTACGACAGAAAAACATCAAAACAACAACTGTCCGATAATATAGCGGAAATAGAAGAACAGCAGCATAAGATTGTGGTTTTAATATCAAAAAGTTAATAAAATTACTGTACAGAATTTTTTTCCCGTCATAGTTTTACATATTGGACACTCAATATTGCCACTTTTTCAATGTAATTATATGCATGAAGATGAGATGTTTACTGTATTTCAGATCAACCTATGGTACCAATCTGTTACTGACTAAGATTATACTATAAACTGCCTTTTTGACGGTATTTACATTGCTGATGTAAGTATCTATATCTATATAATTCTCTTTAAACATGAACTGCATAAAATGTGCTTTGTCTAACATTCTAACGCTTTTAAGATTTTCTTTTGTATAAACAAAGAAGGCATTTACCGTGTATTGTCTTGTCGATTAAAACACGTTTCGCAAAATGACATACTTTTGGCTTTTGCGATTTACTCCGTCCATTTACGCCTAAATTGGATTCCAGATTAGTATCACTTACTGGTGTTATTCAAACGTGTTAGAATGGAAATAGATTTTAGTTTTGCGTGCTTTGTTGGCAAATTAAATTACTACGCATCTGAACACAAAACAGTGTTTTATTTGCCAAGAAAGCACGCAAAACCAAAATCTATTTCCAAAATAGAATTATCTCAGCAGGTCAAGTTTTATTTGATAAATTTTATTTTGTAATTTGTCATCAACTTCAAAAATATCAAAGGTATGCAAGACATAAATTTTCATATTATAAGATGTCAAAACAACATTGTAACAAGGAAAATAAATGAAACGGGCGGGATATAAAGCAGGTATATAAAATAACTTCTGAGCAACTTGGTCGCACTCGGGAGTTTTATGATAGTGAACTTGCCATTGGATCTTTAGATTTTCACTCCAATGAAATACAAAAACTGAGAAATGAGTTGAATGAGTTTGATGATGTTAATGTTCAACAATTTCACTCTATTAATCCAGTAAATGAGCCAGAGCATAAAAAATCTCGATCATTTTTAGTTCTTGATAGAACTTGATGTCTTGAAACTTATACAGGATTCAAAATCTACTAACTTGTGATATTTTGTTATCACTGAAATAATAAGTCGTTCATTGGACAGTGGTTTATTTCCACAGTCATGGAAGAGTGTTGTGACAAAACCATTGATAAAAAAGAAGGGCTTAGAGCTTGAAATGAAAAACTATAGGCCAGTCTAAAATACTAGAGAAAGCAGCACTGAATCAAATTATTGATCATGCGCAAAACAAGAGCCTTCTTCCGCCATATCAAAGTGCTTATCGCAAAATCCAGCTGAAACAACATTGATAAAGACGCATGTACACTTGCTAGATGCCATTGACAATAAACAAGTTACCCTTATTGTCTTAATAGACATTAGGGCAGCCTTTGACACAACTGACATTCCAATTGTACTTAGAATTTTGCAGAATGATTTTGGACTAAAGGATACACATTTGAGTTGGACTGAATTATACCTAAGTCAGAAAACAATGCAGGTTGTAGTGGATAATAAATTTTCTAGAGTATCTAATCTTCAGTTTAGGGTTCCTTGGGGTCCTGCGCAGATCCAGTGAATTTTACAATGTACATTGCTGCATTAAACAAGGTAATGCGTAATCACGCTGTTGAGATTGCTATATAGGTTTCTGTGCTTGAAATGTTGACAGTGAGGGCTCCACAATAAATAATCTAAATGAGTGTCTTCAGGATGTTATAATGTGGATGAAAAATCACAAATTCAAAATGAACAATTCTAAAACAGAAGTTATGATCTAAGAAACCAAACATTAACTTTCAAAACTAAATACCTCGTCTGTTGAGGTTGGTAGAGTTCTAGTAAAATGTGTTGGTCATGTACTAAGAGATTTAGGTATTCTGATTGAAAATGACTTCAACTTTGATCGTCACGCTAGAAATAAAAACCAAATTGTCCGTTACCAATTGAATCAACTGAATGGTATTAGAGGCTATTTAACAAACGAATATAGAAAGTTTGGTACATAGATTAATACATTCACATCTAGATTTTTGAAATGGCCTGTTTACGGCTATTCCGGAATATCAGTTAGACAGATTTCAGAAAGTACAAAACCATGCCGCAAGAACAGAAATGCAAACTCAATATTATGAACATATTACACCGGTTCTCCAAGCTTTACACTGGCTTCCCGTGTGAGCTATAATTATCTTTAAAGCTCTTGTGCTTGTTTTTACATGTGTTGTGGAAACTGCCAATTTATCTGCAGAACATGATTAAACCTGTTCAATGTGGATATGGTTTAAGATATAAAAAAAATCATCACTTCTGCCAACGCCCAGAACAAGAACTTGTTACGCAGATAGTTCATTTGTGGTGATACAAAATGTAGGACCAAAATAATGGAATAAGCTATCTGACAAACTTAGACAAATTAGAGAGGAAAATGAATTTAGATGTTGTCTTAAGACACATCTGTTCTCAATGTTCTATTACACCTAAGTTATCACTCGATTTGATGTTCAGATGATCAGACTTCGTAAAGCGCATTAGAAGCTTATTCTGAGCATATTAAGAGCTATATATCTGTATTGTATTGTATTGCATTTGTAATCAAGTTATTTGAGCCGCGCCATGAGAAAACCAACATAGTGGCTTTGCGACCAGCACGGATCCAGACCAGCCTGCGCATCCACGCAGTCTGGTCAGGATCCATACTGTTCGCTAACAGTTTCTCTGATTGCAACAGGCTTTGAAAGCGAACAGCATGAATCCTGACCAGACTGCGCGGATGCCCAGGCTGGTCTGGATCCATGCTGGTCGCAAAGCCACTATGTTGATTGTTTCATGGTGCTGCTCATTTATAGTTTTGCGGTTGTGCCATAACATCCTCATAGCTCGGAGGAGGGTCTAAGCATGATGTTGTATTGTATTCGAGTGACGTTAAATCTGCATCACGCGACGAAATGTTATTGCAGTCTATATCAGAATCACTGTTCCTTGTCTCATGGAATGAATTCCTGCAGTTTGAGGAGTCATATGTGTTTATATCTGTAAGGGTTCCAGCAGTACACAGTTGCATGATATCGTGTTGCTCTTCTACTGTGGATAATGGCATTTGCTCCGTCGGCAAAGGGTTGGCTTGAACAGCATGTGCTCTAAAAGACGAACGTCGATTCTGAAAAAAAAAACATCTAAACACATACTAAAGATAGAATGATTTAAGGTTTTATAAATCCTCTTGTTATTTGCTACAACGAAAATGTAAATGCAATGTCATTTGTATCATTCAACGGTTTATGTGGCAAAACGTGATATTTTACCGCAGATACAGGTAATAGCCATATTGGTTGAGACAGTCAATGCCATGCCTTGTTACAAGTTAGCGTATTGACCGATGATTCTAGTCACCGAAAAGATATGGGATAATATAGCGACACACATTAAAAAGCTGATCTTCTTTATTTTATATCCAGTTGACAAACTTCCAATGGCTGCAGTACACACCCGGGACAATTTTAAATGTCTGTAACTTACATATTAATTTTTCTTAAAGAATATTGTCTGTGCTGAATAAAAATTAAAAGAAAAGAAGAGGTCATTTTGACGCGAGATAAATATTTTCAAACAAAGAATGACCATAATTGTAGTAGTTGTGTATGACCTAAGTTTCTATGACAAATTCTGCCATGCTATTGTTTCATTATGAAAATGCTACCTTAATGTCAAGCATAGATCTCTCATGCGATTTCAGCAAACATTTGTAAATAACTCTACACAGCAAACATCAAAGACTCGGATTATAGGCGATACATCCGCCATTTTGCGACTACCATTTCTTTTTTGCGTCATTTTCCTATTTAGTTTCTATATACCTAGGCTGAGTAATAATACTGAGTCAAAGTCGAAGTATTCGACTCAGAATATTGATAACGACGAGCCAACGGCTGGTTTTACTTCTGTGTAAGGTAAACTCTGTTTACATAAATGCCTAGATGACATACACTCAAAATTAAGGATGTGTTACTCCCATTCGGTAGCAATGACTGTAATATCTATTATATCCAACTGTGAGCTTACATAGCCACGTCTGCTATTATGAGGGCTTATAAAAAAATTACATTTACCTCATTTGCCGGGCCTCCATATAGTGATAATTGTGCTGGGCTTGACCTTTTTCGATATTTTCGGTAAAAGAATCGAAAGGTACATATTCCGAATACAGCACCTCCTATCCACAGTACATTCTCTAATATATTTAGCACTTTATCTGAGAAACTGACAGCAACTTCTCCTTCGTCATTGCAGCCTGTCTGTTTTTCACCGCACGCGTTTATATCACTAGAGCAACGGTACACGTTTGGAATACACCATCCAGTTGAGCATTTGTATACACCTTGGCCGTTACAAGTTCCTGTCGATACAATGTTACAATATGCAAACACCTATTATTAATTTGTCTAATATTTTTTATCTTTCTTTTTATTAAAATTAATTTCTTGTTTTGCAAAGAAAAGAAACTGCTTCTACCTTATTTGATTTAAAGCATTTTTACTTAATGTACAAATATGTTAGCATACAATTAACTATTATGCCAATCTATAATTTTCTAAGAATATCAATTCAGGATCATGTTTTCTATCGTTGTATTCATAAAATCTCTTCTATATGTAAACAGACATCCCGAAAATCATTAATCACACTTTTAATGTTTGATGTCGTTTTTTTTTATTATTATTTTCTACATGTTTGAAATGTCTTATATCGTGAAATACATCTGGAGGCATGCCCCTTCACCGGTTGATATTTTTACATATTTCATTAAACTTACCGAGACTAAACTGTACGTATTTCATGCTGAACTTCCCATAGAAAAGCCGTGCATTGTTACTTCGTTTAAGCGTAACTGTCAACTTGTCGCTCCTTGTTTTGAAAACGCTGTCTGTATTTTCAAGCGTTTTATTATGTCCGCAAATAAAGGGAGGTAAACCTGAAAATTAATAAATATTCACGTTAGTATATAGAATTCGTATCAATTTACAAAGGACTAATTGTATTAAGGAAAACATCCTGTTGCCTGTCCGTTAAGGTCAATACTTCTAATTGGATAGTTTCGAATTGGCGAGCCTCATTTCCGCCCAATGCGCAGGTGCCCTCGGGAAGGATAATGCTACCCAATTCGTAAACATATGACATATATTATTAAACTTGCACAAGGGTGTAGGAGCTGGGGCGGCAGGGGTGGCACCCGCCGCCCCAATATTTCAAAAAGCGGCGTAAATGTTTGAAAAGCCTAGGAAATATAATTGAGAATAAATAGAGCAGTCTTCCCTTGTCAATTGTCAATTTATCATGAAGTGCATCAGCGACTGATATGTACACAGAATCATGTCATATCACTGACACTTTGTTAGATCACCTTGGTGACAGGGTATTGTACAAAATTCAAGGTCGCTGCATATTCACGCCTCAAAGACTCGGATTATAGGCGATACATTTATTAATGAAAGTTAATTGTGTTTAATTGCTTACTGCCGAACAGATTATAGACACTTGCAATTTATGTTGTGTCTCAAATTCTGCTGACAAAGGTAAGTATCTTGAGTAAAACAGAAACTCAAATCGACATCTTTAGATGTCTTTTTATGAAATATATTCAATTAAATATTTTTGACCCTTAAACATATTGTTTGAAATATCAAAGAAAATATAGTAACATACTAATATATAATTATTTTACAATGAAAACAGTGAATTGCGTTTTACCTTTATAAATGTCATGTAATGACTAAAATGCCATAAGGATTGGATTATCCCTGTAGGCCAGGGTCTTGTGCTCGATCCCCTACTTACACATTACTGGTTCTACCCTAGCAAGACATTGTCCGTATCTAACATCGTACCGCCATTAAAGTGTTTAAACACAGTAAACTGTAAATAGGGGTGAAAACTCGCAACAAAGAACAAGTATGTTCAACAGCTACTGATCAGTCCAAGAAGTCACCAGATTGCACCATTTACTCTAGCTGTATGCAAAATTTTCCCGGGCCCACCCCGGACCCCGTTGAAGAGAGCGGGTAGGCTCCCAAACCCACCACCTCTGCCGCCCCAATGCTCAAATCATCCCTAAATCCCTGTTGCAGGTATCACAACACCTGTTCATATATGTGACATTTTGATACAATAAAATTATAGTATCTTCACTATAACATCATCAGTAAAATTTCATTTTATCATCGGCTTGTTTAAAGTTATTTTCTTATCATAAATAAGCTAAAAAAAAAAAAAACATTTGAAGTGGTCCTTTAAGGATAAATAAAACACATATTGTCTTTGTTGTAAAACAAAACATTGATATTGTGTCTAAAACTCTTTAAGTGAACTAATAGATATCTCTAGCTGTAAGTACTTGCCTTAGGCAAGAGTTATCATTCTTTGCGGTCATAATGTTAAATTTACAATTCATTTGCAAAATCATTTTTTGGTTATTTGAAGTATTTAGAAATAAATTTCAAGACTTTATTTCATGTCTTTTTATCTTTAAAATCTCTAACTTATCATTATCATCGACAACTTTTATCCATCGGATTCAATAGTCGTGCTGTCCAAATGGAAGGGGTTGCCCTACATGCTACTAATTTGCATATATATTTGAATCAAACGTATTGATGTCGTTTTTTTTTTTCATCAATATGTGATACCATTACACGTACAGTTCAAAAACCCGTTCGATTGAAAATAATAAATTCAGGAAAAAGATTTGCAACAAAGAATCAGAAACGACGCAAATGAAATTCTATAAAATCTCAAAACAGAAATAAAACATTACAATTTATATATCAACTCATGCATTTATAAACTGATCACCTATGCATCATATTTATTTCTCTACGTTACCACTTCTGCACTGCTGCTGCTGCTGCTACTGCCGCTACTATTACTACTACCAATAATAAATTACATTCAGTGCAATGTTATGTGTACAAAAAGAATATTTATTACAAATTGCAGTTAATATCGGTACATCACAAATCCCGCACGATAGCATGTTTGATAATTATGATTTTTCTTCATTAAAACGTAGAGAATATTTTTGTATAAAATTACAATATGTACTTCACTTCTATCATCGACAACCTTTTTGGTTCAATGATGCATGAGAATCAAAACAATCAAACAATAATATAAACATGCTGTCGTTTAAATTATCGTGCGGGACTAGTACACGTGTGACGGTGTGTTAACTGAATTGTTTCAAGGCTGTAAAATCTTATGAAAAGCGTCCGATGTAAAATCATTGTAACAATGACATGTAAAACTGCTGAACAAAACGGAGCATAATGACTGAATTAAGTGCTAGTGCTAACCTTTTATATGTGCTCCACTCTCTGGAATGCCATCAACTATAGAAACATTGGTTATCTTACAAAAGCTGGATAGATCAAACTTTGTAAAGTAGAACAATGCGTATGTCTTTGAATGAAACAAAGCTTTTTGTAGCATTATGGAAACACTACATTTCCCCCCTGGTAAATATGATGGGAGTTTTTCCGCATCAAACCTCAGTTCTCCAGCGTAGTTGGTTATGGTTTTCCCACAGTAATCGTGGAAATGAACTGAAAAAAAAACACGTTAATACGCATTAACTCCGCCATTTTTAACCGTTTTTATCAATGAACGTAATATACTACCGGTATCAAATATACGGGGTTGTTTTATAGCTCTCTCACATATTATATACAATAGTAGGAAGGTATAACAAAATAAACATGATTATATCGTTACTCGCATTCAAAGAGATTATCGATCCGGCCTATGAATGTTTAAATGGTGCTAGAATTCTAGAATTATTTCTTAATTATATTGTACTAACAAAATATTACTTTGGAAAACGTTAGTAAAATCGTCTTTGAATATGATTTATTTAATATGTATATATTTATCCAAGACTTAGGTCATTTAGGTGTTCCATAGCTATGATACGTGTTATTAGCACGAACATTTCGTGCGTGTGTTTATATATAAGAATAAGCGGGTATGTTTATAACACTCGAGGAAATAATACTAGTCTTCTTAAGGATCATGTAAAGCATTTGAGACCATAATATGGAAATGTTCAGAATGGGTAGAAAATACTTTCTTTAAAGGTCACCTTGTTCGATAATATATATTTTGTCTTACAACACATGTACTTCGACTGTCCACATTTCATTTTGTAGAAAATATCAGACTTCTTTTTCAAATGTATTTTATGCCCCCGAAGGGAGGCATATTAGTTTTCAACTGTCCATCCGTTCGTTCGTTCGTTCATTCGTTCGTTCGTTAGTCACAACGTTAACTTTTTGCATGAAGGCACTTTACTCGCGAACCACTGCACCCAGGACCTTCAAACTTTACGTTCTGGTAGTACTTATTGAGTACACCAATCCTACTGATTTTGGGGTCATCAGGTCAAAGGTCAAGGTCACAGGGGCCAACGTTAACCTTTGCATGAAGGCACTTTACTCGCTAACCACTGCACCCAGGACCTTCAAACTTCACGTGGTGATAGTACTTATTGAGCACACCACTCCTATTGACATTGGGGTCACCAGGTCAAAGGTCAAGGTCACAGGGGCCAACGTTGACTTTTTGCATGAAGGCACTTTTCTCGCGAACCACTGCACCTAGGACCTTTAAACTTCACACGTTGATAGTACTTTATGAGTACACCAAAGCTACTGACTTTGGGGTCACCAAGTCAAAGGTCAAGGTCACAGGGGCCAACGTTATCTTTTTGCATGAAGGCACTTTACTCGCGAACCACTGCATCAAGGATCTTCAAACTTCATGTGATGATGGTACTTATTGAGTACACTACTCCTACTGACTTTGGGGTCACCAGGTCAAAGGTCAAGGTCACAGGGGCCAATGTTAACTTTTTGCATGAAGGCATTTTACTCGCGAACCACTGCATCCAGGACCTTCAAACTTCAAGTGATGATAGTACTTGTTGAGTATACCACTCCTACTGACCTTGGGGTCACCAGGTCAAAGGTCAAGGTCACAGGGGCCAATGTTAACTTTTTGCATGAAGGCATTTTACTCGCGAACCACTGCACGCAGGACCTTCAATCTTCACATGCTGATAGTACTTATTGAGTACACCAATCCTACTGACTTTGGGGTCACCAGGTCATTGGTCAAGGTCACAGGGGCCAACATTATCTTTTTGTATGAAGGCACTTTACTCGCGAACCACTTCACCAAGGACCTTCAAACCTTACATGCTGATAGTACTTTATGGGTACACCAAAGCTACTGACTTTGGGGTCACCAGGTCAAAGGCCAAGGTCACAGGGACCAACGTTAACTTTTTGCATGAAGGCACTTTACATGCGAACCACTTCACCCAGGACCTTCAAACTTCACATGCTGATAGTACTTATTGAGTACACCACCCCTACTGACATTGGGGTCACCAGGTCAAAGGTCAAGGTACTGCGGGGGCATTTGTCACCATTAGTGACAGCTCCTGTTTTTCTCTAACTTTGTTTTTATTGTGTGTCTAACACACTTACCTTGGTACTCCGGGAAATAAAAAACTGGTTAATTTGTGAATTGTTTGAGCTATTGCAGGTTTTTTGTCATTTTGACAGCTCTACTTTCACTTTCGTTTTGCAATGTTTGTATTTTATTTGAAATGTACATTGTTTGTAACACTTTCAGCTCCCGTTGTACCTGGGGAAATATGTTAGACACACACTGCTTTTAAAAGTAATGACAAAATACTTTTGTAAAAGAAGTTTGATATCTCCTACAAAATAGAACATGAACAGTCAAAGTACATGTGATTGTGATATAGGACAAAAGGCGCATAACCTTTATTGAAATGTTCTTCTACTTATTATAAACAGTTTGTTATATTATTTATGAAATATGCAGTAAATTTATTAATAACACTTTAAAATCTATTTCACAGGATGAGTACTTGTATATCTAAATCATAAATGAGCTTTCAGCCCGAAGACAATACAACTACAACTGCAACTCCAATGTCGCCCTCTTTTAAAGAAGACATCTTGAAATGAAATGTACATAGTTTTGAAATAGCAATGCAACTGCCCAATCCTATACCAGTGTTGCTTTTACTTGTTTCTAAATTACTTGGTAAGTGGAGAAATAATTTGTTTTCGTTTGAGCCAAGCGAATTCGAAAATAAACATAGAATGTGATTACTTACATATATCAAAACCAGAACAAGATCCGGTACCAAGTATGATGATTAAGATATTAAATATACATCGCAGCATATTTTCACATTAAATTTTGTTTTATTTTATTAAATCAATATAAGAATGTAGTCTGTGCACAGAAAATTTAAACCTGAAATTAACAAGTTACGAATCCATACGATATATATAGATAAACACTTAAGATTAGTTCATATGTATCGAAGTACGCTGGTATGTCACTGTATTGCAACTGCAAAGATATCTGTCAAATATGGCCCGCGTATGTTTTGTTGTTTTCTGCCATTAAACATATTTTTTTTACATAACGATTTAAACCATTTTGTCTAACCATTCTAAAATCCAAACTATAGGTTATAAAATGATCAAAGCATTCCAGTTTAAACCATTAATTAATATAAAAAATCAGATTATGGCAGTTAAGAAGCGAAAACGAAACTTTTAAATGATGCAATCAAAATTCTTGCAATTGTGTCATCAGTAAACATCTTCAAGAAAAAGGAAGATTTTTTTTTTTTTGCATGTGCATTTATGTCGTTGGTCTCCCAACTGAAAATTTAGTATTTGCGAAAAAATACAACCTGAAGTCAACCACATATATCAAGTATGTACAATGTAACGGTTTGATTACAAGCAATCGAAAAACAGTTAACGGTTTGGATAGCATCTAGAGTGACATGATCGGTATCAAGGTTGATAAAACCAGATACAACTATATCACTATTATCTGGAATATCAGAGAAGCCTTGTGTATGGATGCCATGAAGAAAATATCTAGTGACTTGACTGTACGGCGAATAGACGCAAATAAACTGACATCACCAAGAATAACATCTTAGGAGATGTTGACTCTTTCATTCCACATTTTCGGATTTAGCAAAGTATTGTACATTAACCTACATACTAACAAACTTCAGGAGGGCGTTTGATGCACACCAAGTGACAGCTTGTTGTCTGGTAGTATTAATGCAATATGCTTTTTCCCTAAGGATGACGGTATGAATTTCAAGTTAAAATTGAAATATATTTGGCCCTGGTTGAATGGTTTCAGCAGTCACAAAAGTCATCCATATACGCAAGTAAGAACCTCACATCATGTTACAATACTTAGTAATATCGGGCGACTATTACTTATGTGTTTGCCCCTCTCTATCGTATAAAATATATCTTTGTATTAAGATTGTGACCCAATTAATGATATTCATATAGAGATAGATATTTTTAATACATTTTTCCTATTTTCCTAAAAAGCTATCTTTTGAAATAATAAAAATCTTATGCAATTTTCAGCTCCTTATTCCTTTATTAAGCCTTTCTTTAACTTCCTTATTTTTTTCTTTTATCTACAATATTATCTTTTGATTGTCACATTTTAGTAGTTTCTCCTTCCAACTGAAGAATCCAAAGCGTATCAAATATTGTCGCCAGTTTCTACCGGCGACTTATAAAAGTGATCATTGCAAAGCTTAATTGTGCATTTCATGTGCATATTGCGGTTCAGTGATTTTCAGCAGAGTTCTGGCCCTTTATCGGTCAAATTTTATGATGTTTAGGCAACTTCTCTCACACCATTAGGCAGATTTCTACTACACCTTACAGGAATTATCAGAACCATGCCCAGTTATGGATATTATCGGCATGTTCCAATTCAGTTAACTTTAGCAGAGTTATGGCCCTTGTTTTGTCGTATTTTAAGTGTATACAACTTGCTCTGTACCTTTGGGCTGAATTTTACCAAACCCCCACGACTGATCATTGTGAAATGTAGTTTTGCATATAATCGGGATGTTCCAGTTTATTGATTTTGAGCGAAAATATGCCCATTGATCTGTCAAATTTTATGAGTTCTGTGTTACTTCTTTGCCATTGGCTGGAATTCCACCAAACTTTACAGGAGTGATCAGTGCAATCCCAGTTGTGAATACCGTTAGAATGTTATGGTATAGTGATTTTCAGAGGAGTTATGGCCCTTAAATTCTGGCATTTTATAATGTCTGCGTGTTAATTGATCGGTTTTTTTTAAAAGTGACAAATAGAATCTTGTATTTTAGCTCGATCGAAATGATTAACTACCATGTAAAGGTATAACAAAATACATCTAACTGCAAAATTATTACTCATATAATTCGAGCAAAAATGTCAGGCTTATTTCAAGGACTACTTTTAACTTATAAGAATACAAGATCAAACATAAACATGTCTGATGGAAGAAAAAGAACAAAATCGTCTTTCAATATTGGTTTGAAAAATGACCCACACCATATAACTTCACAGTGGTATCAGAAGCACTACTGTACAGTACAGTCTTTGCGAGCTAAATATAAACTTGTGGGCTTAAAAAAGTCAATGATCCGGTACACCGGCTCATAATAGAGGAAGTATATACCCTTAATGTTTCTTATATCACTGTGGGGAAAAGGACACCGGATATAGCTCAGAAAGTGATAAGTAAACAGACAAATGTGCAGTTGATTTTCTTTACCAGAGGTAAGGTCTTGCTCTATTAACGTTTATCTATCACCGGTGTTTGAACTAACAGCTGAATGCTAAATTTTGAACTATGGTGTATTGTATAATGCTTTCGATTTTGCAGATCATGAAAAATGTTACTTCAAATATGAGATGATCACCTCAAAATTCACAGACTTTCGACAAATATTTTTATTTTTAAGAAATATTTTAAGAAATATTTCGAATAAATACAAATTCTGAATCGTACAATTTTACAAGCATAAGCTAAATTATTTTCATTGTAAGAACTGACAATGTAACTTTTGAACTGTTAAAGATATGCGTAGATGTAAAAAGCCGTAATCATTATCACAGTCTCATTATTCAAAATACATCGTTACTATCTTCAGTCCACTTAATACTGCGTAGTAGCTATCCCCTGTGCAGTTATTTATTTGCTTAATCTATCCCCAGTACACTTTTAGGTCATCAAAAAGTATGAATACCTCTGTAACAACAAAACATAACATATTGATATCTGACACAATACTGAACGATGTAATTATAATAAAATCGCTCGATTCAGTTTTTATTCTTATTTTCTATTTGTTGTCCTACCCCCTTACTTAACATTTATGAGCGATCATACAACTTTTAGCGAGAATTGTGCCATTATTCAAGAGAGGAAACACATTTTCATCACACTTGTATATTGCATATGATCAAGCTATTTGAAACTCTTCGATTTTGATAAATATATCACCATAAAATACACACAAAAAATAGTAAAAAACTTACCGTGTGTCAGAATCACACGTTTATTGATTTATCACTTTCTGAGCTATATCCGGTGTGCGTTTCCACACAGTGTATATACGGGAATACTATAAGCAAATGTGTAAATATGGTTACTATTCTAATTATTCTGCAGGGTATCGGATTTTGCTTAGGATGGCATATATTTAAGCTATATGTATAGGATATAAGACGAAAACGATCCAATATGTAAAATACTGGACTGTCCGAAGCGCGTTAGCGCTGAGGACCGTCCAGTATTTTACATATTGGATCGTTTGAGGCTTATATCTTACTTAAAACATTGTTTTTATGACATAACCAATAAAAAAAAAATACGTATAAACCGTTGACGTAAAATATTCTTAAATTAATTAGGTTTTTATTCACATTACCGCGTTTGATAACAGTTGCTATATGATTATGAAATACCCTGTAGATCCTCATGACTATTTTACGCACGTTTTTCTCATAATGCACGACTGCGTTTTTCTCGGGTTTCTCACCTTCGTGATATTGGACTTTCGTTAGCTCGGGATTCTCGTGATGCTATTAATTGTGTTTACACATGTACGGAATAAGCAGTAGTATTCTCATGAGTGGCGGCGGGAGGAAATAAATTTTGTGACATTTTAGAAACAAAAAACTGGATTTATTTTAATTCATGGCAAGGGTAAAGTGATTATGTTCTTTTTATTTAAATGTGTACAAGGAAACATTCTTTGTGTTAAAATTTACAAGGGTATGGCGGATTAGGATAATGTTTCACTGAAAGCGTAGGAATCGGACAGCTGGAGAAAATGGCTGCATGTGCACTAAATGAGAAAATGGGTTGTTTGTTTACACGCCTGACAATATACTGTTGTGGTTTATTAGTTCAATGACAGTTTTTGTTGGGTTGTACATGAATTGCCCAAAAATCTTCAAATTTAGTGCAAGAAGACTAACAGAACAGACATTTTAATATATTATCGGATACAGCTACTGGTAAGTCCAAATCATGCTAAACGTGTGATATTATTTTCGTTCCTTTTTAACTGGTTAATACACGACGTATAGTGGCGAGGCGGAAGCTGAAAACTAAGGAAAACTTGCTTTCAATATGAATTTTATCTATGTACTCGAAGCTACTCTTATTAAAGTTATTATCACAATGGATGTTTAATGTAGTCCTAACTGGAATACTGAAAAATATATTTGATATCATTCACTTTGAATTTATTAGATTTATTTTCACTAAAATCTCGGTATTTCATAAAAAAATAGTATAACATGAAATAGAATATACCAGTACAAAATTAAAAGATATTTCGACAAAAGTAAGGTTCATGTAAGTACACGTGTCCCATAATTGCATTTTTTTTCTTTTCCAATAGGCAGTGTCACAGACTGAACAAATGTGTGCAAGTGCTTCACACTGGCTTCAAACACAAGAAATGAAGGCAATTTGTTCTACGTACGGTGCTATAAACGTTTACATTTTGAAAGGAACATCCTGTTTTTTACAGGTTTTTTTCATACGGATGTAATACTCAAATAAATATAAACTGTATCTGTCAATACCCACAACAAAAATATGAGCTGCACCATTAGAAAACCAACATATTGGTTTTGCGACCAGCATGGATCCAGACCAGCCTGCGCAGTCTGGTCAGGATCCATGCTGTTCTCTTTCAAAGCCTACTGCAATTAGACAAACTGTTATCGAACAGTATGAATCCTGACCAGACTACGCAGATGCACAGGCTGGTCTTGAACCATTCTGGTCGCAAACGCACTATGTTGGTTTTCTCACGGCGCGGCTAATATCATTTTCAGGGGTTTACATGAACATTCAGAAACGTGTAAGCATTTGTTTAGTTTTTTCTATGTACAGATGTACGGATACATTCTGAAAATGTGGATTGTGACATAGCAAAAAATGAGCGATGTATACGAGGATGCAATGCTTCACTTAACTTTCGTAAATCGTAATTTATCATTACTATTATTTTCATGCTTCCCGAAGGGCGAGCATACAGTTTACACTTTGTTCGTCCTTCCGTCCGAGCGCCCGTCCGTCCGTAGTATAACTTGAAAAGTATTAACGGCATTTTATCAAAATTTCGCATAATCATAGAGGCCATCGAGACAGAGCAGTGTAAAAGAACCATAACTCTACCTTATCTAGCTTTTGAATTATCTCCCTTTATTATACAAAGAAGGCTTGTCCAGAGCATTACTTGAAAAGTATTTATCCGTTTATGACATTCCATTTAAACTTCTCAAAATCATAAAGGCCATTAACAGTACGGCCTCAAAGAACTATCATGATTGGTTTTATAAAACTGGTTTTTAAACAGAGAGCAATAAATTCTTGCACAACTTTTAGAACTGGAAACGTGAAAAATATTGAGGAAATTTTTGGTCTCGGAAGTTGTCGTTTAGCGAGTAAGACTACGTTGACGCATGCAAAATATGTATAATGCTATTTTTAAAATTTTGCGATTTTGTCCATAATTATTATGCGTCTAGATCTATTCATGAAACTTAGTTCTGATATTAATTTTCCTTTTTATTATCAGTACTGTGTTATTGGACTGCTTTCATTTGATTACAATATTTCTATATGGAATTACACTACATGTATTGATAAATATTGGACTACACGAGGATATTGATTCTGTATATGAATCGTTTTTCTCGTGCAGTCCAATATTAAATACACAGTCCAATATTAAAATAATATTGGACTCCACGTGGAAAATACTGTACTAAGTCCAATTGAAAGCAGTCCAATATTAAAAATACAGTACAGCGAGAACAAAGGAGTGACGTCATGACAATGTTTTAATTATACTTTACGTACTACTTAAATGTACTTTGGTATTTTTTTCATGTCCAGAAATGTTTTGAAGAGTAGTGTCCCTTGATTATTTAGCCTAATTGTTTAAATTTGATTGTTTCCCTTTATATTGTCGATTTTTGTAAATCTCTCTTATCTCGATAATCTTGACTGTACAGACTTCTAGGCAAAACAATATTGAAAGACGATTTTACTCTCTTTTTTATCAGACACATATATATGGGTTTATCTTATATTCTTGTTAGCTGGTGACATATTTTATTGGTACATTTTGCAATACTTTTATAATCATGTCTATTTTGTAATATGTAATCTATTTACAGCTGGTCGGCTACTTTCAACCTGTTCAACAAAAGCTTATTTGACAACCTTGTATTTGTAAACGGCTAACATCCACAAAAATAGGGTACCAACGATTCCCGAGGGATTCTGAAGATGTTATAACACGAAAAGAACATGCGCTAACGCTCTTCTAGCATAAAATTCGTAAAAGCCAAGTAAATGAATATATTGTCCTTCAACATCATTAAATTTCAATGAAATGCGCAGTAAAATCTACGTTGTATTTTCACGTTGACGTCATTTCCTTTTGAATTATCCGTTTTAGGGCCGTAATACGTTTACGCTTTGCCACGGAACGCGCATATATAAAAAGGTGTTATAACAGCACGTAAGCGCGAGAATCTCTCTGTTAACACACGTTTTCTCTCCTGTTAAACGGAAAGCGACAATAACAGCACTTTTATGCTAGAATGTTTCATGACATTTCCAATATTTTTATATTAATTTATAACGTGAAATATATTTTCCATCATTTCCGATGTTTTAAATTGTCTGAAATGATAATTTTTGGGTGGGGGTGAGGGGGAGGTATTTTCTGTACCCCACCCATTAAAATATACTTATAAATATCAATCGATCATACACAAATCAACTAAAATAAATGCTAAATTACATTTCAGTAGTTTAACTTCTGTTTAGATATATCTATCACCCCAAGCATTTCTGTTAGAAGTGACCTGCTGAATATTTGGTACCATATGTAACAATATCGTGGTGCATTGGCTTTGATATTCAAATGTTTATGTAATTTAGTAGACCCGATTTTGCCAAATTAATTTCCAATACGAAGCTTCAAACGTAAGAGTATTTAGTTGTAAATTTGCTAAAACACCATTAAAAAGGCATTGCTAAACTTGGAAATGTTACAGTGTCAGCCTCCTTGTTTTATAATAAATTGGCGAATGAAATTTACTTGGAGTCATTTTTGCATTTTATTCTTTTTTTTTTTTTTTTTCTATATGCACACTAATTTTACGAAGCGTTGCAATAACATAATGAAACTTACTGGATCATAACGCTTCATGCTTTAAGGGGCTACCCAATGGTCTAGTGGTAACACTCTTTACTGTCAAAACAAAACTGTTCGAATCCCGGCACAGGCACTGAAAATTTCTGAGATGCTCTTGAGTATCCCCCACCTAACTAAGAGGCCTGTACTAGTTCTTCCAGGAAAGACGGCTTCGCATGTGTCGGTGCTATACACGGGCACGTTAAAGAATCAGACTGTCTATTCGCAAAGAGCTAGGCTAAGTATCTAAAAGAATATCTCTCTTTCTGTTCTGGGGGCTTTATCTCACTCTGTCGCTTTGGTCAGATTGCTCTGTGTCTGTACAAGTAAAGGATGAATTTTGCGCACCGAGTGGCTGCCTTTGCGCTATGTAAAGCGCCTTTGAACGTGTTTATCATTAAAATGAAGCTATTTAAATCTGGTATAAATAACCATGTTTGAGTTTGTTTCTGTGCATCAAATAAAATGACTGCTTTTCCACTTTATTTAAGGAATAAATTGCGATTATGTATATATCATCTTGGTATGAAATACATGTGACTGTTGAAAGTGGTTGGAGGCGGAAGAACTGCACGCGTATTTTGAATAGATGGAACTACATAAAAGAAATTTATCCTTTATAACTGCAATTATTATTCCTTTTCTTTCACATGAATTTATTTGATCCAGTGCTGCATAAGTTTTATGTAATAGATCTCTGTAACGAACAAATAGTCAGCTAACGGTGGCTGTTGAAATAGCAAACGCCCTTACGTATCATCAGAACGCAAACTTTCAATTTATAGCTTCCGGTCGTATGTACGTTTTTCATATAATAGCGTTATAATCTCAGGAATGTTCAGCTGTAGAACTTCTTTGAAAGTCTCAGATTTCAGTAATCTTGGTTGAATTAATGTTAAAAACAGAGTAAAACAACTGAGAATAAACCGTGCACACAAAGTGTTTAGTAATGATTTCAGAAAGTGTTCTTATTTACTTAACAACTACATATCCGGTCACAAAATTGCACTTTTATATTACAAGACAAAGTGGTGGCATTTTGTACTACAATCATATAGATATGTGTAGTTATATGTCTTCTGTAAATATTTGTTCAATGTCAGTAATATCTAACGGTAACTCTTATTATTTGACTACAATATTATCTAGTCGGAGTTGTCTTTCTTTGTTTAGCTGTACATAATGTATTGACAATGACAGAGTGATAGCTTGTCCGGCTAATTAGCCTAGACTCGTTCGAATAGAGGCTTGTATTCATAACACGTGCCAGTGTATGCACTGATACACGCAAGGATGTACTGGAATGTTTACCCTATTTATTTAATATGTTTACAACAGTATAAAAATGAACTAATTAGTTAAAGCTACATGTACAACTATAAATATTGAATTTAATAGCCTCTCGGACGATGATAAATTGATATGTCTGTTATACAATAATGATATTAAATGCACTACCAAAACCTGCTACAATATAATGAGAACTATAAACAATGTAATGTACAGACAAATAAGCGATTTTAATGCTATTTTCATTTTTAAAGTACATAATTGTGTACTGTTTTTAAACAGTAATATTTTATGTTAATGTACGTCATCCTTGCTAATCAGTTCTTCTCTAATCTGACAACAGGTGATAAATGACATTCGAAGATATTTTAAGTATGCGCATTAGTGCTGTAAAATAGTCCACCCAGTACTTTAATAAGATAACCATTAATTTTATTGCAGACTTTTGATATTTAGATTAGCAGTGGTAACTTATCTTAAATCCCTGTAAGTGTACTTTACGGTGCCCCTAAAGTGACATGTTACACACATTTTTTCAATTAGGAATGTGATGATTTTTTTATATGTTTAAACGAAATCATTTCGTTTAAACGAAATAGTTATTTCAATCGAAATCATTTTCGTTTTAAACTAAATAACTTTTCGTTTTAAACAGAAACGATTTCGTTTTAAACGAATCATTAACTTTTTCTTTAAACGAAATAACTTATTTTTTAAACGAAATAAAAAAAAGTCTCACATTAACTAATTGGAAAAAAGATAGTAGTGGTAACATGTATCTTTAGTGCCCGTAGTACTTTGTACTTATGGTGCAATAAGATTAGAAAAGTTAAATCATGACTACTATGCAGATCTTGCAGTCTAATGTATACGAAGTTCTAAAATTATGACAAGTACTTTAAATTTATATTTAATAAGTAACAATGTTTTATGCTGTTCGATATTTCTGTGGGATCTGGATTGAATCATGAATTAAGTTATATATTACGGGTATTCTCATTCTTGGTATGGGTCGAACAGTTGTATCAATGCTGTTCCCTCACACCATTAAAGGGATTAACCAAAACATATTAGGTGATAAATAATTTCTCTCAAAAAAAACACAAAAAAGTGAGTACTCCGAGAGTGACTATAGTGTTATTAACCTATTGACACAAGATTTTTGCAAGATATTCTTATAGATAACCAAAAATATTATGCAGAAGGTAATAAACCGTTGCAACGCTTTTGAAATAATACAGAAAATTTACATTTTTCTTGCATTTTTATCAATATCTAACTTTTATTTTCGCCCACTTTATCATTTCAGTGTCATATAGACATTCAATGCCAAACTTGATGGAAATGAACATATTGAAAAATTCACCCAAATTGTGGGCGTATCTTTAATGGGGGCAAGGGACAGTTAATTTGAAAATTCCACAAAATGCCACCTACTCAGGTTGAAAGAACTATCCAAGAACTATCGAAAAACTGCAGGAAATATATATGTTGACCATCACTTTTGGGCACTTTTTTCACTTTGAACTCGGTTACCCATAGTCCGGCAATGTTTTTTTCTTTTTTTATTTTTCATGAAAATGCCCTACTGATAGAACATGCATATTTCTCACACAAAATGCATCATTTCATATTATTTTAGCCAGTAATCATGGATTACAGTTTTATTTTATGAAAATAAATATAAGATAGTTTTCAAACACATCCAACATATTTTGCACCAATGGGAGATCACTTTACATAGTAGATATATACTGCAGAATACCATATACTTTTTCAACCAATCAGAGGCTTCGTTGGTTACTTTCCTCTGACCATATTTACTTTTCACAATAACTACTCGTACGCAGGAATCCTCAGTTCTATAAACATCATAAATAACCAGTCGAATATAAATGCCTTTAAAGTGCATCTGTCTATTTTATTTAAAAAACGTACCCGGGCCAAATGCGAAACTGGTCCCTGCCACTTAAATTTATGGGTCTCAGCTGTGAGATTTGGCGTTCATATCGGATCCATATGGTGTTTTGAGTGTATTACTTTATTGTGGTTATATCTAGTCATAAATACCATCTGCTATCATTCATATTATGTTGATAGACAACGTACGTATACAGTACATATTCTTACGTTTTTATGTCTTCAAATTTATTGTTCTTTGGACATGTATGTAAATAAACTTATAAAATTATTACATAATCGCATCTTATGAGTACTATGTATTTATGATAAAGCCTTTGTATTTGATATGTGTACTGTGTTAAAGTATGAAATACCGGTATTTTAATAGAGGTGACAAATTATTTATATATTCACGAATAAATCTGTCTGTTAATTATAACTAATGTTTTATCAATGTGGCCCAATCGGGTCATATTATTGTAACTGTCTCAGGAAAAATGTGCAGCCTCGACTGGGACTGGAACCTCGGACCTTCGGCTTACCGTGCCAACGTTCTACCAATGATTGAGCAGCCGAGATCACACCTTCCCTCTTATTGCGGGACATTGGCACGCCCAATGTCTGCCGCATACTGTTAACCGGATTCAGATGCACACCTCAACCAAGCTGCTTCGCCCCGCATGGACTCCAAGGGTGAACATCTTGGTAGAACCTCCCAATGTAACAGTCTCAGGAAAAATGTGAAGCCTTGACCGCGACTCGAACCTATGACCTTCGGCTTACCGTGCCAACGCTCTACCAGTTGAGCTACCGAGGCCATCCGATACGAGAACCGCTACATTATATTCCCAGGCATTTTCGATATAGTCCACGACCACGACACAGACACATCACATACATATATGTATACATTTATTCCTTATTCATGAGTGAACAATATAGACATAAATATCAGAACAGTAGGGTGAATTTGAGATGTCTATACAATAATATTTTTGGTAGTCGATTTGTCGATATATTTATGTTTATTCGGAAAAAAATATAATATATAATACATGACACATCTGTCCTTAAAATGTCATATAAATAGACCGATGCTGATGCAGTCCCTAAAAGTTTGCATATTTACCTCGCTTTCATATATATAAATCATTTAATTGAAACTTATGTTTCCAATTATTTGAATTTATTATCATGATTGTTATAACAGTGCGCTTATAAATATTTGGCGAGACATCATTTAAAATATTGATCAGTGTTGCATGCGCCGATCGATTACCCTGAATAAGCAATTAAATCGGGTTTTCTACCTGCGAAGTATACGCCGTGTGACTATAAATAGAACACAAATATTTTAATGGTCCGTAGCATTTTGATATGGATTTTCGTCATGTCCTTTGTCATGTTATATATCGTATGATAACACATGTTGTCCTGTGTAGAACGTAAAGTGTAATAAACATGGATTTGTTAAACGTATTTATTTTTATGTCAACGAAACAGGTAAAATTTCGAGTTTTGCCGTACCTAATAGGATAGGAAATGGAATATTGTGTGACCTACTGTTTACATACCGTTATAGATTAAACGCTGTTATTATGTTCAATATGCGGTAAACAACTTAAACAAGGACGTATTTCAGGTTTTCAAAGAATTTCAACACTTATTTTACTGACATCTGGAAAGTAAACATGGGTGAAAAGAAACTAGCAGAGGCCTACATTTTAGGGATTCCATTTGGATTGTTCGGTGCTCATCATTTTTACCTTGGACGAAAAGGGTTCGGTATCCTTTATGCCTGCACACTGGGTCTATTCGGGCTCGGATATATATTTGATTTGATACGTATGCGATGGTTGGTGAAACATGCTAACAGACACGGAACAGACATGAAGATGGTATCCGACGGATATCTGATAGGGGCGTTGGGAGGACTATTTGGTAATTTTTTAGAATTACATTATTTGCCGGTTAATGAGTCATGCCACAAACACTAAATAAGTGAAAGTTTAAGTTCAATGTCAAGGTTTACCTCTCTTTTAAAATTTGTTTAAATACAACATTATCACGTATAGCTGATTCGTCAAAGTTTAGGATAAAATGGGCGAATGGGTGCGGCCTTTAAACTGAAACTGAGAATTTTCAAATCTAAATGTATTTCAAAAGGAAACCAGATGGATTACTAATCCCGTCTGTAATGTGACGTAATTTTTATAAATGGAAGTTAGCATACCGGTGGTCCGAACCCAAAGCCCGCCCGTGTATTAATATACATCACATCCCCTAGCTAAATACTTGTTATTCTCTGCCAGCTGAAACGTCACCCACAACACTCGCTGTGTGGTAAATGTTTAAGTCTTTCCGTCTTAGTTCGTCTTTTAGAGTCTGGAAAGCCATGTTTCATGACTAGTTCCCTAGTAAACGTACAGTGGAGCTTGCAAATAAGCAACAGAAATGTTTTTACTTGTTTTCTGTATCATGTGTTAAATGTCAAGTTTTTTATGGAGAAGAAAACGCCCTTATACGCCTTAAAGACAGTCTTGAAAGACTAGCTATCAGAAAAAGTTCAAACAACACCGAATCATTGAAAAAGGGTTGTTTCACATGAAAATTGAATATCATATAATACATGTATTACTCTACAAAACAATTGTCAGTTTACTGATATATACATTAAATTTCGGAAACTGGGGACTGGGGCCAAAGTTCGGAAACTGCGGACTGGGGCCACACTTTCGGACAGTTCATCGCCTTTAAAAACTCATCATTTTCAAAGAACTATTACATAATATTATAGTTCCCCAGTGCTGAAGTTTTGCATGCAAGTACATACAGCTGTCATTCAAAGGCATACAGCTTTGAAACCGTTATTTTCTTTTTCTAGGTCAATTACGAACCTCACTGGTTCAAGTCCCATAATTCTGACATGTATTATTGGTCAAATTATGCGCTCTTTTGGACTTAGGAAATCCTGGTTAAAGTTTTGCATACAAGTTTAATACTATCGAAAATAAAAAACTAATGCAAATATTCTTCGGGTTTATAAAACTAGGTCATAGCGTCATGTCCCATAACTTTGACATGTATTTTGCAAAATTATGTCCCCTCTTGAACTTAAAAACTTCTGATTAAAGTTTTGCATGTATGTTGCTATCGCCAAAACTAATGCAGATGCTTGATTGAAACTCTACAGATAATTAAACATTTAGGGTAAAATTGCTGCTTCTGGGACAACTATTCGAACAGTCGATCATTGGCTGTCTTTACAATAATTATGGCATTAATTTTGAAAGGGGGATATCTTTTCGAGAATATTTTAAGTATTCATCGTACGGGACAGTACGGTAGAAAATGTAAATGGACAGGTAGATTTTAGGTAAAGATGATGTTTGTTTAACACATATTTCTGTATTTTGATGATATACACATAAGCAGCCACATATCAAAACTAAACATTCCATAGCCCGCCCGCTTATCTCAATACTAGTATTCTTCGTGACGATTTGTAAAAAGACATTGTATCTGAAATCATTTATCCTCCACCTCCGGTTTATGTGTGGAAGTTGGCAGTTACTTGCGGAGAACAGGTTTATACTGGAACAGAGTCCAGGAACTCTGGTTAGGTAAACTGCTCGCAGTTACATAATTGAAATACTGTTGCAAAAACGGCATTAAACCCAAAACAAATAAACAAACAAACAAATCTTTGTGTGAAAAGCCTATCGATCTTGAAGTAGACTATTCTTTTGGGAAATAAATCCGAATAACTGTGCATAATTTGTCTAGATAAAAAAAAAATAACAAAAAAAAAACAACAGAAACAAACAAGCGTTTCATAAAAAACACCAGGAACGCCCGGTCGATTAAGTTCGTTCTGCATATTTTTGCTTCGACATTTAATGAAACCTATTAAGTTTCATTTCTAATAGTATGCTAACGAAATTGCAATTCATTTTATCAGTTTTTACTATTAAGTTGCTCGACTCCTGTCAAGACTTTGTTCAAGCTTCAGCTCGGTTGAGCTTAGTCTGACAAAATAGACTTCTAACAAAATAGACGTCTGACAATATAAACTTCTGACAAAATAGACGTCTGACAAAATAGACTTCTGTCAGAACTGACGTCTGACAAAATAGACTTCTGACAAAATAGACGTGTCAGAATTGACGTCTGACAAAACAGACTTCTGACAAAATATACTTCTGACAAAATAGATTTCTGACTAAATAGATGTCTGACAAAATAGACTTATGACAAAATAGACGTGTCAGAGCTGACGTCTGACAAAATAAGACTTCTAACAAAATAAACGTTTGACAAATTAGACTTCTAACAAAATAGACGTCTGACAAAATAGACTTCTGGCAAAATAGACGTCTGACAAGATAGACTTCTGTCAGAATTGACTTCTGACAAAAGAGACGTGTCAGAATTGACGTCTGACAAAGTTGAAGTCTTACAAAATACTCTCCTGACATAATATAATTCTAGACTTACTTAAAACGTACGATGTCATTTTCTTCATCAGGCTTGCGTGACACGAGATATGACTCGGTGACATGTAGATACATTGTATTAGATTTTCTAGCATTTATCCTGCTAAATGTCTAAAATGGACTGGTCCTTCATCTAATTTGGGTAGTACCACGTATTATTCAAAGGGGTGTTCACTGAAAATTTACTGACTGAATAGCGAACAGTACAGACTGTGATCAACCTGCAAGGATGTGCAGGCTGATCTTGGTCTACACTGGTCGCAAAGGCAGAATCACTAACAAAGAAGTCGTGTCTTCGATACCATGACAGGTGATTAGTTCGAACAACTGTTGCATTGTATAAGCCGGTACATTGGTTGTCGGACTTTTTGTTTGTATTAAAAACAAGTTAAATGGCATGCCTTAGGTTTTACTGTAACGTCAAAATAAAGCGTTTCTCGTGACAGTTATGTCTATTTTGCAGTAACAATGCATTTAATGTGTTTATGTTATATGCAGGAATTATACATGTAATGCAAACAATAAATTTTAAGAATGCACTTCGCGTATTGTTCGGTGTGATTTATATAATGCGTTAAATATATATTTATATAACCGAAAATGTAATGAATTATTTTGCCAACAACTTATTTATATTTATTCGGTACATGTTTAAGTACTTTTTAACTTGCTTATCAGTGCGTAATGGTTTTCCACACATTTATGATATTTAGCGTATTCAATTCATGTGTTTATGTTGGTATTTCAAAAATGTCTAATATATTAATGAAATTGATACTAAAGTTTGGCTATCAACATTGAAATATATATGGGTCAACTAGGCTAAACCACCGCCCGAATCGTTTGTAATGTAACATGTCCGGTATTGAATACATTAATCTAATAATGTAAAAACACATTTTGTATGTATATAAAAGTTATCAGTCTTAACTTTTTTTCCGTTATGAAAAGACTTGTGCGATTTTTTTATACTAGTAACTAGCTAGTCTAAAGTCTGGAGCTTTTAATGTAATTCAGGAGATGTGACTATATTAGAAATTTAAATGTCTCGATATTAATCGGAAAAGCATTGATACTGATCCTGACTAGGATGCAAATTCAGTTTAAATCACGCACTTCATATGAAATACATTAAAGTATATTAATGACTTTATATAATATATTATGCTAGTACCGAATAACTCTTGATGCACCTGTTGCAACTTGTTTTCATATCAACATTTAAAATACATCTTAGACGCACCTTATACAACTTTTAAATCTGTAAGGAGTGTTTATCAGTGGGTTTTCACAAATTAAGTCGCAAATTTATAACAAGCCCGCCATGAATGTTATTATTGAGCCGTGCCATGAGAAAACAAACATAGTGGCTTTGCGACCAGCATGGATCCAGACCAGCCTGCGCATCCGCGCAGTCTGGTCAGGATCCATGCTGCTAACAGTTTCTCTAATACAATAGACTTTGAAAGCGAATAGAATGGATCCTGACCATCCCAGGCCGCAAAACCACTGTGTTGGTTTTCTCATGGCGCGGTTCATATGGGTTTTGTGTTGTATCATAAATAATGTTGAATCACTTAAATATGAGAAAGGAATATTGTCAACAGAAATGTTGCACATATTTATTTTAAATTTTCATGGGTAGGTTAGGACTTGTCTTATTTTGGTGTGGCTTTAAATCAAAGCATGTATATTGTAATTTCTTTGCGAAGATAAATATAAAATCATATTAATACATTTTTCTCTTGGAAAAAAATTAGCTTCATCTTATTTGAATTCTAAATTCCAATTTTTGAAAATCGCTACTAAGATTGTCCACTGCTACTACTTCAATTACCATCGTCGCAAACTCACCTACAAAAATATTAAAGATAAGCATAGAATCTCGGTTTGGAAACATCGAGCACAGCAAATCCAAACCGCAAAGAACGGTTTGAGGTGAGCAGTGATCTAGTGGTTAAGGTGTCGCCGCTCAACCCGGATGTTGTGGGTTCGAACCGTACTTGGGTCACGATCACTACTTCTCACGAGTCACCAGTACTGATTTTTTTTTCTAAAAATGGACTCGAGACTGGTTCAAATACGGTTAAAGCTTTCATCACAATCGAGATAAAATAAATTGTTAATTAATAATTATAAATAATAATAAATTTAAAAAAAAATAAACCCCAAAGAATGTCACAAAAAAAGAAACGAGATCTAACAGACAAAGAGCTAATCAAATGGAATCATTCTGATTACATGAAAACGATAAAAAATCGGGGGAAGGGCTGGGGATAAAAGAGCATGGAAGGGGACATATAAGGGAAGTAACAAAACCAACATAAAATCATGTGCAAGCCTTAAACGTATTTTGGGCATTCGTCTTGACGTACAAGAAAATGATGCGACAGTGGTAAACACTTAACATAACATGCGCCAACAAGACAGACGAACTGAGGAGTCAGATTTCCCTCCTCTAGTTTTACATATCGGTCTTTGCTCCTTAAATCAATGATGTAAATAAATAAATAAAAAAACTCCATTGATACAAATAATATAAGTATACTTGTGTTATGGGGCATAACATTTCAGTTCGAAATCTCGTACAGATTGTACTTACAGCGAAAATATTTATGACAAGTATTTAGACATGGTTTTTGCACATGTACTCAGATAAACATTGCTGGTACTCTTTATATTCACCGCAAAACAACTTTCTTTACGAAACTGAAAATGTAAGATATAATTATCTTAAATGTCAAAAGGCAACAAAATGAAATCTATCTTACTGTTTGGTCCAACAAATCCTTAACATTCACTTTTGTTTTCATACGTTTATAGTAAACATTTTTATTGGAACAGGTGAAAAAAAAACGCTTACAGAACATGCTTTGAAGAAGTGCATTGAACTCTAAGACAAGGCTCGAAGCTAAAAAGAAGAATAGCTTTAAGACATGAAAAGTGATTAGCCTTTAAGTTGATTAATCAGATTAAGATGAAATTGATATGCTGAGTAAAGAAACAGTTAAAATGAAAAACTTGTTATCAAAATGCAGATATTGTGCTTTTACACGCCCGTTTTGCAAAAACGGATGTGCTATATCATGTGCTGACGCACTTCTGTCCGGCCGCCATATTTCGTGTCCGGAGCTCGATTTAAATTTCATACGGGTTATTGACTTTAAACTTGGAATAAAAGTAGGTTTGGATGAATTGATGTGCACAGCAAGCTAAGGTGGACCGGTAGGTCAGACGTTAAGATCACAGAGGATGCACAAAAATTAAGTCTCCCATCACGGCTGCAGTACTAAACCCACAACCGCCCCAAACCCCCATTCCCATCCACCGCAACATGATTCCGCCAAACACACCAAAACAATCCTTTAAATTTTACTTCTTCCTTTTTTTGACTTTATACTTCGGGCGTATATTGCCTCGCTTTACGGAGCTTATTTTTTCTATGATGTTTACTGACGTACCAGTTTGTGCCCTGATTGCAACGCCTGAGGAAATGTTAAAATCAAATTTCGCACATGTTTTGTATTAGCAAACATGGCCAACAATTTGTTCAATTAGTCTCCTTGTTATCACGTGGATGTTTACAAGTACGTGTCCTTCGAACACTGGGAAACTGTTTTCAGTACGATACACGTCAACAACTGCATGCTGGTTTGTCATGAATCAAGAAGATTTACAGTATTGATTTGCATTTTACTTAAGGATATTCCGTGTAAATAATTAAATAGATTTCTCCTATTAGGTTAATCATGAGTGTTAAGTGATGGGCATGTAGCCTTGCTAAAAACTGATTAAACTAACTGCAAGCACTGATAATTCAATATAAGTAATCCGGTGAGAGGCTTTTATGGACGGATGGCTACTGATTTTGAATCTCCTTCTCTCCGCTATGTGGGTTCGAGCCGCACCGCGGTTGTGTGCCATTATTTGTACACATAGACACTTTCCCACTAACTGACGCAGGGTTGTTGCCTAAATGTATTTAACAATGTGCCTTTCTACCTCTGAAGTAATCCCCAAAGTGGCACCTAGGTCTTCCACCATCATAATTTTAGGACATATAACCCAAGAAAAGCTCAATGCAGTTATAATAACTACAGTCATGTCACTATTGAAGAAGATGTAACAGAAATCCGAAAGTTGTAATAGTAATTCGACTATATTATCGAAAGCATTGCCTTACAAATATAGCCTTCAAAAGGAATGACCTTGTCAAACGGTGTAAATGTAGTTGACCCGTAATGACACTCGGCAACTTCCGTGTGATTACGTATTCCCGTTAAGCAATTCGGCATTCTTCGGATGTAAATATAGTTCAACGCGCACATTGTTTCCCGCAAAAACCGAAGTATGCCGAAATCTCATATAGAGGATACGTAATTTGCCGATTGTCCTTACGGGTCTACTATACTTAAATAAAAAAGAACATAACTTGTCATTCATTCTTTATATCGTTTGCAGGTGCACATCACTTTTATCTTGGCAACAAGAAACTTGGCATCTTCTACGCATGTACACTCGGAGTGTTCACCATGGGCTGGATAGCAGATCTGATCCGAATGAAGCATCTCGTGAAAAACCACAATGCTCACACAGAGGAAAAGTCTCTCGGAACTGCCTACATTTTAGCGTTACCTCCCTTGGGTATTTTTGGAGCATATCATTATTACTTAGGCAATATAAAGTTAGGTTTGATATACACTTTCACGTTCGGAATCTTTGGAATTGGATGGATTATTGACTTGTTCCGCATGTCAAAACTTGTGCGGAAGGCAGGATTGGATAAGAAATCCATTGGAACTGCCTACATAATGGCTATGCCCCCGTTTGGGCTTTTTGGTGCACACCACTATTATTTAGGTAATTATTTCTTAGGAATAGTTTATACATGTACGTTAGGAATATTCACGATAGGTTGGATTACGGATCTGTTCAGAATGAAGAATCTCGTCAAAGCTTCAAATGACCCGACCAGTGACTACGGAACAACAAAGGTCACTGCGTACATTTTGTGTGTGTCGCCACTTGGACTCTTTGGAGCTCATCATTTTTACTTAGAAAGATACTTGAATGGTGGATTTTATGTTGCAACTGTGGGACTGTTCGGGTTCGGATGGTTTTTTGATATGTTGAGGCTTCCGGTTTTATACGAACGCTATGCAGACGAGGATAAACACAAATATCCGGATGAAGCATATCTATACTGGTTTCCATTCGGAATATTCGGACTTCATCATTTCTATCTTGAGAATAAGAAATGGGGAATCCTGTATGCCTGTACCCTAGGGTGTCTGGGTATCGGCTGGTTAATTGATGGTATCCGTTTACGTATGTTACTCAGAGAATATAATAAATATGTTGAGGATCCAGATATGAATGACTTTAGAATTTGTAGGCCTAGTTGCCGTTCTTGTTCAGTTTATAGATGTAAACGTTGTTGCTATAGATTATGTTCATGTGGATGTTTTGAGAATTTTAGTCTATCTAGGTCAACTACAGAAACTGAAAACGAGACAAACGGTGAAGTAAGAACAACACCGTGTGATGACTTTGAAATGATTAAGGAAATGTATCCCGATGAAAATCACGAAGGTTATAACGAGAAACCCGCCAATGAACGCGATACTTACCAAGGCGAAGGACAAGCGTATACTGTTCAAGAATCTTATGACACTTACCCAACAGGTCAGACGTCATCAGACCAGACGACAACTCCAGCTTACGATAATGGCGCATATCCGGGCGATCCCGGATATGAAGAACAGTATTTAGCGGAGGGAGAAGCGGGGAATGAAGATTTTCCGTATCCACCACCAAATGAAAGCGAAAATGTAGGCTATCACCAAGAACAATATCAAGAACATACGAACTATAGTTACGATGATAATAACGGAATTGAAGATACTAACAATTGTCAGTATGAAGATAATTCTCCCAGTGATGAGATCCGTCACCACGAGGATGTTAATGTAACAGTTCAGAATGAACAAGAACAATATGAACTTGAAAATCAGCAAAATTATCAGCAGTATAATGTTCAGACAGACAGTCAATATCAAGAAGATGTTCATATGTGAATACGCTTTTAAAGAGAATAATTTAATTCAATGGCATGTTCTTCAGTGAATTATGGACTTATTAGAGTGAAATATATCTGGTATTTTCACACTGGTAAGAAACTTACTATGAAATGGGTAAATTTAGTTAAAACAATTTAAATAAAAAAAAAAATTTACATGTGAGATCAGATATCTTGCACGCGTGAACACCATATCTTACAATTTCGCTCGTGGCTATGCCACCCATGAAAATATTTCATCTGGCGTTCACTCGTGAAAGATATTTCAATCTTACACTGAAACAAATGAATATCCTCTGTACATGTACATTAGTAGATCTTTATATCTTTATATATTATATTGTCTTGATATATCCTGTTTATACTAGGCGACGAAACAAGGGACAAAACTACATACTAGTAAATGTGTTGCATACCTTCCTGCTGTAATATCCCGTGATTTGATGAATAGTTTGTTGTTGTTAATGAAAATGTTTTCAATTATTTATAAAAAAAAACTTGATGGTTTTGGAGAATTATGCAAAATAATATGCGACAGTCATGTTTTTGGCGAAAATAATTGCAATGTTACATTTTTTTGATCCGAGTAGTTGACATCATCTCGGGAAAGCACGGATACATTAAGTAATAATAGAAATACAATAAAACAGTTCTATTTAAATAATGTTATAATTAGTTAGTATATTTATAACAGCTTTGAGCTGTCAAAAACTCTGGCTGAACTGTCCGTCCGTCTGTCGCACTATCTCGTGTTCTCGACTCTTCATTTTAAATATTTGGTATGAAGTATTCGCATATTGTCGGACTTTTATGTCGGTTTTTTTCTGCGTCCTGTCTAAAAATTACATCCGATTCACACGAAAAGCAAGAAGTTTCACACGATGAGAAAGAAGTGTTTTTTTATGTTAAGTAATATTTGTGATAAATATTTTCAGAGGATATACGACGTGCAATAATTCTTGTGCAAACAAAATATCGAACAATATTATTTCACAAGTAGCAAAAAAATAGTTTTTTTTTCTGATTTTGCATATTGACGAGTTAAATATTCAGTTGTAATAAAGCTATATGAGCCATGCCATGAGAAAACCAACATAGTGGCTTTGCGACCAGCATGGATCCAGACCAGCCTGCGCATCCACGTAGTCTGGTCAGGATCCATGCTGTTCGCTGATGGTTTCTCTAATTACAATAGGCTTTGAAAGCGAACAGCATGGATCCTGACCAGACTGCGCGGATGCGCAGGCTGGTCTGGATCCATGCTGGTCGCAAACCCACTGTGTTGGTTTTCTCATGGCACGGCTCAATTATGTAACATGCTTCGCGCGTGTAAAATATTTCAATGGTGTATGTTGAAATGCTTGTTGAAAGTCTTATGACCACTTATATTATTAATAATAAGATCTGTCTCAAGGAAAACGATATATAGAAACATATCTCGAGGGTTTAACGGAGAGTAGTGCCAAACTTATATACAAAAGAGACAGTGCCGACAGTTTTCCGTTCATCCCTCTTTCTCAATTCTATATACCCATTTCATTTGAAGAGAATCTCAATTTTACGTCATAATTTTCATTTCGAAAAAAAACTTTTGGAAAAAAAAATTGTGTAAATAATTATTCATTGTAGTTTAACAATCTTTTAAGATGGTTAAAAAATAGCACACACTTTCATGGCTTTTGTAAGTTACATTCATTTCTATGTCATTTTTTAATGAAGATAATATCAAATGGCTATTCCATAAATTGAAATGTTTTCATAATATATATAATTATTTTGATAATGTTCATTAAATGTGCTAGCTATCATTTTTGAATTTGTAGCATAATTATATTGTTTTGTTATGTGCTTAGAAAAAGTAATGTATTTCTTTAGAAAACTTCTCATTTCAAACACGGTTGTAATAATGGACTACTACACGACTTACTGTACCATACGTGATTGTATGACCCCGGACCTTCGAGCCTCCGGTAATGGTTTTGACTTTGTCCGGCCAGCACTGTTTAAAATGACGTCATAAGTGAAGATTAAACCCATTTGTTTGTTGAGTTGTGACCTTTTTGCACAAAACTGTTCAGTTATGAAGTTACATACTAGTAATCTATTATAATTGAACCATGAGAAAACCAACATAGTGCATTTGCGACCAGCATGGATCCAGACCAGCCTGCACTTTCGCACAGTCTGGTCAGGATCCATGCTGTTCGCTAACGGTTTCCCTAATTGCAAAAGGCTTTGAAAGCGAACAGCATGTATCCTGACCAGACTGCGCGGATGCTATGTTGGTTTTCTTATGGCGCGGCTCATATCTATTTATCATCAATTTGAGCCAAAATGCTGATAATACATGTCATGTTTAGCAAACATTAGAATGTCATAATATTATATAACTTATTTTTGTTACATTGCACCATGCATTAAAGAAATATGTTATAGCGTCGTATCAGTTATTTATGTTTTTCTTTCTTTTAAAGTCAGCTTTGTGTATTAGTATTAGAGATACTTAAATTATATACAATGTCGCTGATGAGTGTGGTTTCCATGGCCGAATAGTTATTATAGGAAGATCGCTGAATTTGAATCACCACTGTTGGTTCGAAACCTGGCTTTAGATGTAGAATTCTTTCTAGTGGGCAAGCAGTGAAGCTGACTTACAGATGGTTGTTGCGGGGGTTCTACCAGATTCCCGGCCTTGCTGAATTAATGTCCGAAGGGGCACCTGGGGTCTTCCTCCACCATGAAAAAGCTGGAAAGTCACCATATGATCTATAGAACTTTGTGTCCGCTGCCCTTTTTACGAAGCTATAAATGGTTATTTAAGTAAGATTGCAGATAAGTTTTTTATAAGTAAATAATGGCCAGAACAAGATATAAATACTAAAAATATCAGAAAATCTGCATTGTAAAATAATAATTGTTGGTACGTACTGACAATAAAGTTCAGATGTGATATAATTTTGTAATTACCTGCAAAGTTTTACATTTTCCTTAGAGATTAATCTACCAAGAGAAGTCTCCAAGAGCTTATCAAATACAATCACCGGCTCCGAAAAGCGACTAATGATCAGGGCGTTATATCGAAAATCTTTAAATGGAAATACCGTACTATATAAAGCATTTTCGTCTTTTAAATATGAGCCGCGCCATGAGAAAACCAACATAGTGGCTTTGCGACCAGCATGGATCAAGACCAGCCTGCGCATCCGCGCAGTCTGGTCAGGATCCATGCTGTTCGCTAACAGTTTCTCTAGTTGCAATAGGTTTTAAAAGCGAACAGCATGGATCCTGACCAGACTGCGCGGATGCGCAGGCTGGTCTGGATCCATGCTGGTCGCAAACCCACTATGTTGGTTTTGTCATGGCGCAGCTCATACATTTTCTGACAAATGACATCATTGCATCTTGACTTATGAGAGATTGTAAGATAATAATTGACACGGTATTCTCTCGTGTTTCCATTTGACAATGTCATCCTTTATTGACGATCAGACTTCGTGGACTTTTCTTTACTTTCAAACTCTATCTGGTTAATACTTGCGATACATATAAAACAGCTTTACAAATTTTTTCATGTCAATGCGTACACAACTGATGAGAAAGTTGGCTGAACTTTTAAGCACTATTTGTGCTGGTTGGAGCTTCGACCTAAAGGACAACTTTTCCGTATGCAATAATCGTATAACTGGCTGCGGGAAGATAGGTATCCAATTTAATGTACATGAACGAAATAAGCAATTTTTTACAATATTTTGGGTTTAAGTTGACTTCATTTTTTAATCATACACAAGAAATCTCTATCAAAGTCGCCTTACGACCATTATTAGTTTATACTAATTTGTTTGCAGGTCAATTGTGAGGCAATTCCTACAACTCCTATAAATTACTCCCGACTTCACCTCATTCCTAATGATGTCTATCGTCACGAGTATTTGCTAACGCAGGAGAAGCCTACGGTGTTGTTTCGACCAGCGATATTTTTATTTCTGAACCCTATGTCTCCAAGGTCGAAATCACGAGACTACGATGATGAAAGTCGGAAGACATGAAGGTGAAAGTCGAAATCACGATGATGAAAACTCGAAATGATGAAAACACGATATCGTTTTCGGTGAAAGTGCGATATGATATCGACTTTTCATCATCGTGGTTCAACGTAGTTTCGTGATTTCGACTTTCACCAGGATTGTGGTTTCAACTTTCATCATAGTAGTTTCGATATTTCAACTTTTGAGGTATAGGGTTCAGGAATAAAAATCTCGATGCTCCAAACGGAGCACTGTAGAAGCCAGTTTCCCTTCTTTTTTAATGCTTAACACCTGCGAGGGAGCTACAGGTATATCTTGCTATCACATGGATTGGGAGCGAATCCACGACCTATCGCATTCAAAGCGGTCGCTGTGCCACTAGTCTTTCTCATAAGTGTAATATTAAACCATATAGAAACGACTTTAAGATAACTTACTTCGTACATTTTTTTCAGCCGAAATGAATTCATTATTCAGCAGCCAATAGACAAATTTCATTCCCTTATATCACGCAAATTATTTTACTAGCTCACTTGATATTATACCTATGGCTTTACTTTAAAAACGCGCCACAAAATAACTGTATTCTTTAAAAATTCCATGATGGTAATTGTACATGCCTTGCATGAAAAAAATGAGAGTAACCAGTATCTAAATTCAAATTAACAGTGACATATATAAGGCGAAGACAATGTGTTAAATGTCTAAATATGGTATTGAATTAATTTAGTAGTTTGCACAATACTTGATGTTTTAAGGTGAGTTTAGGCCACACTTTGTTTTACAGTATAAGACAGTTAGTGTTCTATGTTTTGAAAACTATACTGAAAAGTGATTGACTGAATATTTGTGCAGATGAGGTTTTGAAAACACATTAATTCAGGGAGGGCCTGAATTGTCCATCTGTCATCTTGTAAAATAGCTGTATTTTACCAGAATTAGCAAAATGATTTGCACGAAATTCACGTGAAAAGAAAAAGAAGGTCACTAGGTTGTGGTGGATCTTTAAGGTATTAAGATACCGTTTTACCGTATTCTTAGATTACTATAATCAGTCATAGAGGCTCATTATTTGTTGATAATATATATAACTGTTAAATTACCTATATTTTCCTGCAGAAATAAGCGTCATCTTTTTCAATGAAAGCATTATTAATGCATTGCCCTTTACGGACTTGTCTATCAACCGTCTACAAAAAAGCAGGACTCTTGCTTGTTTAAATTTGGAAGACAAAAATGGTGGGAAAACCGACGTCACAGTTTTGTCATCATCACTCACATCATACGACACAAGTGACATAACTCTAGCATCACTATCTCATGAATTTTGTCCCCTTTTAACTTCAGTTTCGGTTGAAAGTTTTGAGACACTTTCACCCTATCTCAGTTATTACTAAACGGGTTTTCATCACTCACATCATATGGCAAAATGTGAATTACTCTGTCAGAAATATTCATTAAATTGTGTCCCTTTTATAGTTCGAAATTCTGATTACATTTCGTAAACATATTAACTTTGTAATCACTAAATGGATTAACTTTAGTTGTTATCGCACATAACCATCCAAGAAGGGGGTATTATTCACTGCAGTGATAGCTCTAGTTCCTAGGCTATTCGAGCATCGAAATTGTCGAGGACGCTGTCTCTCTAACATCTATTGTTTAATGCCCACTAGCTGTCTTTAATGAAGCAAGACTTTCATCAATATTGATGCATGCATCGTTTGAAATTCCATTAGAAGAAAATTCTTCCTTTCAGTACGCCTTTCAGTTAAAAGTGTTAATATGAAATGTACTCAATCAAGGCGTTGTAGTTCTAATGTCGTTTTGCGGTTAGTCAAATGGAAGTTTCTGCGTTGCCATGCCTTTTTTGTTTAAATGAATCTTACTTCACTAGGTCTAACTATTCTAATGGGACCAGCCAGGGAACCACCCGGCTGCGTTAGAGTGGTTTCAATTTTATATTTGATTGGATGTACTTTAAACACTTTGGTAGGAAACAGGATGTGGAGTTTTTGGTACAGTAAACCTGAATTTCAGTATGTCATGTAGTGTCAGCTCACGGCACAAGGAAGTCTCGATTAGAACTTTTCTCGGCAATTTATATCAGTTAAAGCATTACTCTTCAAAGACGTTTTAAAAGGATCTTGTCGTGGTGACAACACATTTATATAGACATGTGGCGTAAGTATTGTTCAAGCCCAATATCCTAGCAACTAGTTCAGTAAAATATGAGAACGATGACACGACAAACCTCATGTAGATTACGTAAATTTATGTATTATAATATGTATATATGTATGAACAATGTTTTATGTAGGTTTTTGTGCCATAACATCTGCAGAACCCTATAGGAAATACTGGTGCCAAGCTCCTCAGGGAAGGTATATGCCTTTTTTACTTGTATTTACAGTTTGATCCGTATTTTTTGTAACAAGATTTGTCTCTTTGTCTCTGTAAATACATACATTGCAAGACTATACCATTTTAGTTACAAAACAGTATAATTAGTTCTGAATTTATCGTCGAAAACAATTTTGATTATAAGATTCGGCCATTTTGATACAAAAAGTTCTAAACTTAAAGGATATCTTATTTAGCATAAATCAACATTTTTGTAAAATTTCTAAAAGGATAGTACTAAGAACGTATCATTGGCCAGAATTTTACAATGGGGAAATATCAATCAACATATTTAAAACTGAAAAGGATTCTACTATAACGCCCGTATACCTTTAAAATGATGTATAACTGAATCTTGAATAATAACAAAACCGCAATTCACGAAAACCACATTGAATAATAAAACCACAATTCACGTAAACCACATTGAATAATAACACCTCAATTCACGTAAACCACATTGAATAATAAAACCACAATTCACGTAAACCACATTGAATAATAACACCTCAATTTACGTAAACCACATTGAATAATAAAACCACAATTCACGTAAACCACATTGAATAATAAAATTACAATTCACGTAAACCACATTGAATAATAAAACCACAATTCACGTAAACCACATTGAATAATAACACCTCAATTCACGTAAACCACATTGAATAATAACACCTCAATTCACGTAAACCACATTGAATAATAAAACCACAATTCACGTAAACCACATTGAATAATAACACCTCAATTCACGTAAACCACATTTAATAATAAAACCACAATTCACGTAAACCACGCTGAATAATAAAACCACAATTCACGTAAACCACACTGAATAATTAAACCACAATTCACGTAAACCACATTGAATAATAAAACTGCAATTCACGTAAACCACATTGAATAATAAAACAATTCAAGAAAACTACATTGAATAATAAAACAGCAATTCACGAAAACCACATTGAATAACAAAATCGCAATTCATGTAAACCACATTGAATAATAATCAAAGGCCTGAAGGGCCTGAGTCGGCTAATGATTGATGTACTGACAGTATTGTCTACCAGTTTCAGTTTGTCTTTAGTTTTTTTCTTAAAATTTCATAACACAGCTCGATATTTACCCAACATATTATATCCGGATACGATTACACTTTTTTCCAGTTTTAACAACAGATTTTACAAATTGTGATGATACGAATACATTTAGCAGCAATTGGCAGTATCTGACATTGAAGTTTACGGTTAAATTACCTATTATTTAAATCTTTTCATAAAACAGTTGTTTCGTTTCGTGAAAGCAGCCAAACATAGACGATCTACTTTCGATTTCAAAAACTACAAGAAAATATAATTTAATGTTTCGCCGATTTGTTTATTTCTCGAAAAATAAGAATTAAAATCATTTTTAGCTCATCTGATTTTTTGAAAAAAAAATGATGAGTTATTGTCATCACTTGAGCGGTTGTCGGCGTCGGCGTCGGCGTCGGTGTCGGCGTCGGCGTCTGCGTCGGCGTTGCCTGGTTAAGTTTTATGTTTAGGTCAGCTTTTCTCCTAAACTATCAAAGCTATTGCTTTGAAACTTGGAATACTTGTTCACCATCATAAGCTGACCCTGTATAGCAAGAAACATAACTCCATCTTGCTTTTTGCAAGATTTATGGCCCCTTTTGTACTTAGAAAATATCAGATTTCTTGGTTAAGTTTTATGTTTAGGTCAACTTTTCTCCTAAACTATCAAAGCTATTGCTTTGAAACTTGGAATACTTGTTCACCATCATAAGCTGACCCTGTACATCAAGAAACATAACTCCATCTTGCTTTTGCAAGAATTATTGCCCCTTTTGGACTTAGAAAATCAGTTTTCTTGGTTAAGTTTTATGTTTAGGTCAGCTTTTATCCTAAACTATCAAAGCTATTGCTTTAAAACTTGCAACACTTGTTCACCATCATAGGCTGACCCTGTACAGCAAGAAACATAACTCCATCTTGCTTTTTGCAAGATTTATGGCCCCTTTTGGACTTAGAAAATATCAGATTTCTTGGTTAAGTTTTATGTTTAGGTAAACTTTTTCTCTTAAACTATCAAAGCTATTGCTTTGAAACTTGCAACACTTGTTCACCATCATAAGCTGACCCTGTACAGCAAGCAACATAACTCCATCCTGCTTTTTGCAATAATTATTGCCCCTTTTGGACTTAGAAAAATCATTTTCTTGGTTGAATATTATGTTTAAGTCAACTTTTCTCATAAACTATCAAAGCTATTGCTTTAAAACTTGCAACAGTTTTTCACCATCATAAGTGGACACTGTACATCAAGAAACATAACTCTATCCTGCTTTTTGCAAGAATGATGGCCCTTTTTAGACTTAGAAAATCATGGGTAGGACAATATTTCTATTATACAAAAAAAATCAGATGAGCGTCAGCACCCGCAAGGCGGTGCTCTTGTTAATATCAGTAGTAACTAAACAAACCAGTAAGAGCTTCTTCTTCCGATAATTTATCCGTTTACTGACTGCAAAATTCAACCCACGCAAAGTTTATAGAAATCATACGATGCGTGTTTACGTTCAATGTGGGAGAATTAAGGCTGATCGGCTATGTTACCTAACGCATCCAGACGATTCAGATTTTGTTTTTAAAAAAGCATTGTGTGCGTTTCTGTAATTTTATATACGTTTTTATACGCTTAGAAATTATTAGACATGCGTATTTGCATTACTTCTATACGTAATTTACGCTAATACGCATCTTATCTGGAGCCCTGTGGAACTATTTTTTGTCTTTCGCTGGATGTTACCCAAGCTTTGTAAGCCTGCGCAATTCTTAAAATGCACATTTATGCTTAATGAGTTACATTTGAGTATTGCACAATTACAAGTCATAAACATGACAGATTACATCGTATATTGGTCATAGCAAAGGGAATTGACACAATTTAACTTCATCCATGCAGTGAACTGTTTGAAGTTTGAGAAATCTAATGGAACTACATCCCTTCACGTGTTATTCGGTCCATTTAGAGAATCGCTGAACAGCAAGGACTCGTCAAAAGGCTTTCAGCCTTTAGCCGACTCAATAAAACCGCAATTCACGAAAACCACATTGAATAATAAAATAATTCAAGAAAACTACATTGAATAATAAAACAGCAATTCACGAAAACCACATTGAATAACAAAATCGCAATTCACGTAAACCACTTTGAATAATAAAACCGTAATTCACGAAAACCCCTTAAACAATAAAACATCTATTAACAAAACTCCTCTAATGATAAAACAAAAATCTACGAGAGCCTCTTCTGGATTTGGTTGATGAAACGGTGATACTGATATACTGTGCCGTCTGCACGTACCGTGAAACAATGATATAGGTTTCTATTGTATTGTAAGGTGTCATCACATAATGTACATCCTCGGTTGTCCGTCTGAATTAATTTTCTGATAACTGAAGTTCATATTATTCCAGTTCATTCTGAGAAATAATATCACTAACGTATTTCATCACTTGCGAATTGATGATCATTATTATCTTCATTTATATAACTATCATCATCATTCTGTTCAGCATCAAGCTCATATTATTCTTGTTCATTCTGACCTGTTAAATCAACATCTTCGTTATGACGTGTATCATCAATGGGATGATTAGCTTCGTACTGAAAATTATAATCATCTTCTGTGTAATTATCAGCAGCATAAGCATAGTTCGTATAGTCTTGGCATTGTTCTTGATTGTAGTCTACGATCTCGTGATCAGCTTCTGTTTGGTAAGGAAAACCGAAATTACCTGCTTCTGTCTCCTCTACGTATTGTTCGTCATATTCGGCATCTGCATTTGAATAATATGAGGTTATATAACAGTGTTGATTAAAATATTCAGAGGTTTATATACGGTTTGGTCGTGCCTTCTTGCCATAATGGCACGCCTAGTACTATAACTGCCCGACACGCAGCACGAGGCCAGTATCAAACTTGATGTATGGCTAGAAGGCACACACCAGCCATTTATTATTATTTTTAATACAACCTTTTCATAATTTTTATTTTGATATTTCTCTTATGTTTTCCACATTTTTAGGTATCAATTGTATTGTTTCGTTCATACACAATGCCATCATTATTTGAGACTCGATCTAAAAATGATTCAGCACTATTTTACTCACCATAATGACGTCAGAAAATCACTGCGTTTCTTTTGCCCAGGGCCACTGTGATAATGACGCTTGGGACGCATTATGGATCCATAAACGGCCTCAGTGACCGATTTCAAGGGCGTTTTGTTTCAGTTTATAGTAAGGTGCATACAAGTTCTATTAAACTCGTACACAGTAGTAATAACCCATACAGGGACAAGGCGAATTCCAGGTCCAATAATGGATTATTACTGTTGTATAAGTGTCCAGTTGAATTCAGTATTGTCCTTTACACTGTAAAATCACCTATTTATTTCATACAACAATATATTAAACAAGAGGGCCGAAATGGCCCTAGGTCGCTCACCTGAGTAACACATCATAACAGTGTAAACATGTTTTACCTAGTGATTTCATGGAGACAAATATTCTGACCAACTTTCATTAGGATTGGACAAAAAACGTGGCCTCTTAAGTCTAAACTAGCATTTTCTTTGATTTGACTTAGTGACCTAGTTTTTTACCCCATATGATCCAGATTCAAACTTATCCAAAATTTCACGAAAACAAACATTCTGACAAAGTTTCAGGAAGATTGGAGCAAAAAAAGTGGCCTCTAGAGTGTATACAAGCTTTTCCTTTGATTTGACCTAGTGACCCAGATTTGAAATCATCCAAGACTTCATGATAACAAATATTCTGACCAAGTTTTATGAAGATAGAATGAAAAAAAATGTGTTCCCTAGGGTGTAAACAAGCTTATTCTTTGATTTGACCCGGTGACCTAGTTTTTGACCCACATGATCCGGATAAAAATTCGTCAGATATTTCATGCAGACAAACATTCTGACCAAGTTTCATGCACATCAAATGAACAAGTGTTAACAAGCTTTTCCTTTGATTTGACAGGGTGATCTAGTTTTTGACCCCATATAACCCAGTTTTAAAACTGGCCTAGAATTCATCAAGATAAACATTCTGACCAAATTTCATGAAGATACGGTCATAAATGTGGCCTCTAGGTTGTTAACAAGCTTTTCCTATGATTTGACTTGATTACCTAGTTTTTGACCCGACATGACCCAGTTTCGATCCAGGCCTAGAGATCATCAAGATAATCATTCTTTGCAAATTTGTGTCAAATAAAAGCAATAATGAAACGTCTATATGGCTGAAAGGGTCAAAATAGAAAATTTTGCCCCTTTCAGGGGCAGTAATTCTAGGAAATCATAATGGAATCTTGCCGATTTTCGAAAGGAACCGAGATCTTATTGTTACTTAAGTTGTGTGCAAGTGTAGTTAAAATCAAATATAAATCCTCACGTCTTTCGTGTTCACAAGGTAAAAATTAACAAATTTTGGCTCTTTCAGGGGTCAGTCAGGGGCCGTAACTCCGGAATCTATGAATGGATTTGACAGATTCATCATGGACTCCAGTAGTTATTGTTGTTAAAGATATTTTACAAGTTTGTATCAAATCAAACCATAAATAAAGTCTCTATATGGCTGCAAAAGCCAAAATAGCAAATTTTGGCCCTTTAAGGGGCCATAACTCTAAAACAAATGATGGAATCTGGCCAGTTTTCGAAAGGAACCGAGATATTATGCCAAAACAAATTGTATGCAAGTTGGATTAAAGTTGATAGCAAAAGGTGGTCTCTATCGTGTTCACAAGCCAAAAATAGCAAATTCTAGCCCTTTAAGGGGCAATAACTCTGGAACTCATGATGGGATCTGGCCAGTTTTCGAAAGGAACCGAGATATTATGCCAGTACAATTTGTGTGCAAGTTTGATTAAAGATGGTTGCAAAATGTGTCTCTATCGTGTTCATAAGCCAAAAATAGCAGATTTTGGCCCTTTAAGAGGGATCTGGCCAGTTTTCGAAAGGAGCAGAGATATTATTCCAATACAAATTGTGTGTAAGTTTGATTAAACTTGATTGCAAAATGTGGTCTCTAACGTGTTCACAAGAAATTGTAAACGAACGGACGGACGACGGACGGACGGACGACTGACAAATGTGATCACAAAAGCTCACCCTGTCACTACGTGACAGGTGAGCTAATAAAAATGAAATGACGGAAAAACAAATACAGCTATTCACACACTTTTAAATGACGACTGGAATTTTTTTTATTCTTCTTTCATTATTAGTATGTTAACATTAAACCACAGGAATTTCAAACGACATGCATGTACACCTAAAATGGCATTCTCATAAATCCTGATAAATCTGTTTTAGATACGACTTTTCGCTATTTAGAATCTAATTTTTAACTGACCCAGTGCCAACGAGTTTGAAAACAACTTTTCATCAAGTTTTGAACCGAAACCATGATCACCTTATAGGAAAACGTTTCAATGCGAAAAGCCACATGGCTTTTTCGGAATGTAGGTTTCGGATATCGTTGACATTTAATGCATCTTAAATCAAACAGTATAACATTTGTATCGCCACGCGATAGAAAGAAGAACTATCAATTGGTTAAATTTATATACGTGTTAGTTCCATCATTAGCATATTGCATATGTTCCTGGTACTGTTCACCGTAGTCTACGTTTTCGTTATAAGCAGGAGTAAGGTAAGCGAAACCAACATTTCCCGTTTCATTCTTACCTAAATATTGTTCGTTGTATTCGGGATCTCCCTGATACTCAATATAATCGTAGGTTTGTGTTGTCGGCTGGGTTGACGTCATAAGATCTGCTGTACACGTGTCATGAATTTCTAGCTCTGTGTACAGGTTCCCTTCGCCAGGATTCTCGTTGCAGCTTTCGTTATTTGCGTAATGATGCATTTCTCTAACCAATTCAAATTCACCACGAGATGGTGTTCTTATTTCAACGCTTGTTTCGTATTCAGAAGTTGGATGACAACAGCCACAGCTATTGCTTGAACAAGAACCGCAGCTAGGCCTACAAATCCTGCAGTTATTCATACATGAATCTTCAATATGTTTATTATATTCTTTAAGTAGCATAGGCATGCGAATGCCATCAATTAACCAACCGATACCCAGACACCCTAGGGTACAAGCATACAGGATTCCCCATTTCTTATTATTAAGATAGAAATGATGAAGTCCGAATATTCCGAATGGAAACCAGTACAGGTATGCTTCATCCGGATATTTGTGTTTGTCTTTGGCGGCGTAACGTTCGTATAGAACCGGAAGTCTAAACACATCAAAAAACCAACCGAACCCAAACAGTCCCAAAGTTGCAACATAAAATCCACCGTTCAAGTATCTTTTTAAATAAAAATGATGAGCTCCAAAGATTCCAAGTGGGGACACACACAAAATGTACGCAGTGACTTTTGTTGTTCCGTAATCAATTGTTGGGTCATTTGAAGCTTTGACGAGACTTTTCATTCTGAACAGATCCATAATCCATCCTATCACGAATATTCCTAATGTACATGTATAGACAATTCCTAACAAATAATTTCCCAAATAATAGTGGTGTGCACCAAAGAGTCCAAAGGGAGGCATCGCCATTATGTACGAAGTCCCAATGGATTTCTTATTCAATCCGGCTTTCCGCACTAGTCTTGGCATGCGGAACAAGTCAACTATCCATCCAATTCCAAAGATTCCGAACGTGAAAGTGTATACCAAACCTAATCTCACATTGCCTAAGTAATAATGATATGCTCCAAAAATACCCAAGGGAGGTAACGCTAATATGTAGGCGGTTCCGAGAGACTTTTCCTCGGTGTGAGCATTGTGGTTTTTCACGAGATGCTTCATTCGGAACATATCTACTATCCAGCCCAGGGTGAACACTCCAAGTGTACATGCGTAGAAGATGCCAAGTTTCTTGTTGCCAAGGTAAAAGTGATGCGCACCTAGAGTAGTAAAGAATGAACTAGTTTACATATTTATTTTGTATGTATTTGACTTTTAATAACTAACACTAAACTGTCAAACTAAATTATACTTTTATCACAGAGTTATTCAAATATGTAAACAATGAAACGGTATAATAATAACAACATTACCAAATATTCCTCCTAACGCCCCTATCAGATATACGTCTGAAACCATCTTCGCTTCTGACTCCTGTTTGTTTGCATGTTTCACCAACCACCGCATACGTATCAAATCATAGATATATCCGAGCCCGAATAGACCCAGTGTGCAAACATACAAGATACCGAACCCTTTCCGTCCCAGATAAAAATGATGAGCACCGAACAATCCAAATGGAATCCCTAAAATGTAGGCCTCTGCTAATTTCTTTTCACCCATGTTTTAATTTCCAGATGCCGAAGAAACTAGAAATTCCTTACAATACATTAATATATCCATGAGATAAGGCAAACGAGTCCTGTATGCACGGCTGCACAGACGGGACACGGAAGATATTTTTAGTTTGTGCACGCATTACAAAACTATTTTATACAAAACTTGTAAAATCTTTAGTATAAAAACTGTCATATTTTAAAGAACATTATACAATATATACTTAGATGCGCAATAAACTTGTAAACAAAGTAAACTCGAAACTATCTTGAACTCTTCTCTTGCTCCGGTAAATCCTCTTGAGTTTTTTTAAGTGTAAAAGAAACTTAAAGGAGACGGAAGTAAAATCTCTAAACAATAATTGTTTTGATCTATTCGTCATGTGAAATTTACAATGAGGATGAATTGTGTCTATATTTAACGTACAATAATTTTCTCCTTTCTTTTTAATACACAAAACTAAGCACGCATGCGCAACCATTTTAACTGACAACTATACGTTGTTCAGGGGCACAGAGACTGGGTTGCAAAACCATAATACTGTTGGGATAACGCATGTTTTTGTTCGTGTTATAACATCTGCATAATCCCATCGAATTATCACGTTGAAATCCGCAGATACCGGTATTATAAAATGAAACTAACATTCGTGAACGCTGTTCTGGCATAAAACATGTATAAAAGCTAAATCAAATGAATACATTGTCTATAATCGTTTATTTCTACTCACATCTGTTTTCATCCACAGCGCTATTGGGCCATAATACGAATACGTTATGCCATGGAACGCGCATATAAAACAGCAGGTGATTTCCTTGTTAAGCACGTTAAACAACTAAAAACATATAAGCTATTTTGTTAAATGTTTCCCATAGTAATAGGATGGAAGCATAGTAGGGTGATAGCATAGTTTGATTGTAGTATAGAAAGTCAGTAGAATTATAGGATGGCGACGGCAGTATTATTTGACATTGATGTCAGGATGGTAGGATAGTAGAATGGTAGAATAGTGTAAGAAGGGTGATAGGATAGTGTAAGCAGGACTGTAGGACAGCGTAAGCTGGATGGTGTGATATTGTGATCAGAATGTTAGGATAGTGTAAGCGTGATGATAGGATAGTATAAGCGTGATGATAGGATAGCGTAAGCAGGATGGTAGGATAGTGTAAGTGGGATGGTAGGATAGTGAACCCAGGATGATAGGATAGTGTAAGCGGGATGATACGATAGCGTAAGCAGGATGGTAGGATAGTGTAAGCGGGATGGTAGGATAGTGTAAGCAGGATGGTAGGATAGTTCAGGTGGAATGATAGGATAGTGTAAGCAAGATGGTAGGATGGTGTAAGCGGGATGATAGGATAGCGTAAGCAGGATGGTAGGATAGTGTAAGTGGGATGGTAGGATAGTGTAAGCAGGATGATAGGATAGTGTAAGCAAGATGGTAGGATAGTGTAAATGGGATGGTAGGATAGTGTACCAAGGATGATAGGATAGTGTAAGCAGGATGATAGGATAGCGTAAGCAAGATGGTAGGATAGTGTAAGCGGGATGGTAGGATAGTGTAAGGAGGATGGCAGGATAGTTCAGGTGGAATGATAGGATAGTGTAAGCAGGATGATAGGATAGCGTGAGCGGGATGATAGGATAGTGTAAGCAGGATGGTAGGATAGTTCAGGTGGAATGATAGGATAGTGTAAGCAAGATGGTAGGATAGTGTAAGCAGGATGATAGGATAGCATAAGCAGGATGGTAGGATAGCATAAGCGGGATGATAGGATAGCGTAAGCAGGATGGTAGGATAGCGTAAGCGAGATGATAGGATAATGTAAGCAGGATGGTAGGATAGTGTAAGCAGGATGGTAGGATAGCATAAGCAGGATGGTAGGATAGCGTAAGCGGGATGATAGGATAGCATAAGCAGTATGATAGGATAATGTAAGCGAGATGACAGGATAGCATAAGCAGGATGGTAGGATAGCGTAAGCGGGATGGCAGGATAGTGTAAGCGAGATGATAGGATAGCGTAAGCGGGATGGTAGGATAGCGTAAGCAGGATGACAGTATAGCGTAAGCGGGATGGTAGGATAGTGTAAGCGGGATGATAGGATAGCGTAAGTGGGATGATAGGATAACGTAAGCGGGATGGTAGGATAGTGTAAGCCGGATGATAGGATAACGTAAGCGGGATGGTAGGACAGTGTAAGCCGGATGGTAGGATAACGTAAGCGGGATGATAGGATAATGTAAGCGGGATGGTAGGATAGCATAAGCGGGATGATAGGATAATGTAAGCGGGATGATAGGATAACGTAAGCAGGATGATAGGATAACGTAAGCGGGATGATAGAATAGTGTAAGCAGGATGCTAGTATAGCGTAAGCGGGATGATAGGATAGCGTAAGCGGGATGATAGGATAACTTAAGCGGGATGGTAGGATGATATCGAGTTTTCATCATCGTGGTTCATCGTAGTTTCGTGATTTCGACTTTCATCATTGCGGTTTCGATTTTCATCATCGTAGTTTCGTTATATCGACTTTTGAGGTATAGGGTTCAGGAATAAAAATCTCGATGCTCCAAACGGAACACTGTAGAAGCCAGTTTCCCTTCTTTTCTAATACTTAACACCAGCGAGGGAGCTACATGTATCTTGCTATCACATGGCGTGGGAGCGAATCCACGACCTATCGCATTCAAAGCCGTCGCTGTGCCACTAGTCTTTCTCATATATAGAAACGACTTTAAGATAACTTACTTCGTACATTTTTTCAGCCGAAATGAATTCATAATTCAGCAACCAATAGACACGTTTCCTTCCCTTATATCACGCAGATTTCACCAGCTCACTTGATATTATACCTATGGCTTTACTTTAAAGATGCGCCACAAAATAACTGTATTCTTTAAAAATTCCATTATGGTAATTGTAAATGCTTGCATGAAAAAATGAGAGTAACAACTAACAAGTATCTAAATTCAAATTAACAGTGACATATATAAGGCCAAGACAATACAATGTGTTTAGTGTCTAAATATGTTATTGAATTAATTTAGTAGTTTGCACAATGCTTGATATTTTAAGGTGAGTTTAGACCACAATTTATTTTACAGTATAAGATAGTTAGTGTTCTATATTTTGAAAACTTTATTGAAAAGTGATTGACTGAATATTTGTGCAGATGAAGTTGTGAAAACACATTAATTCAGGGAGGACCTTAATTGTACATCTGTCATCTTGTTTACAAGAATTAGCAAAATGATGTGCACGAAATTCATGTGAAAGGAAAAAGTAGGTCACTAGGATGTCAGGACTCTTGCTTGTTAAAATTTGGAAGAAAAAAAATGGTGGGAAAACCGACGTTACAGTTTCGTCATCATCACTCAATCATATGACACAAATGTCAAAACCCTAGCATCGCTATCTCATGAATTTTGTCCCCTTTTAACTTAGTTTCGGTTGAAAATTTTGGGACACTTTCACTCTATCTCTGTTACAGAGATAGAGTGAAAGTGCAGTCTGTTATTACTAAATGGGTTTTCATCACTCACATCATATGGCAAAAGGTGAATTACTCTGTCAGAAATATTCATTAAATTGTGTCCCTTTTATAGTTCGAAATTCTGGTTACATTTCGTACACACATTGACTTTGTAATCACTAAATGGATTAACTTTAGTTGTTATCCCACATAATCATCCAAGAAGGGGGTATTATTCACTCCAGTGATAGCTCTAGTTTCCTAGGCTATTCAAGCATCGAAATTGTCGAGGACGCTGTCTCTCTAGCATCTTTTTGTTTAATGCCCACTAGCTGTCTTTAATGAAGCAAAACTTTCATCAATATTGTTGCATGCATCGTTAAAAGAAACTTCTTCCTTTCAGTACGCCTTTCAGTTAAAAGTGTTCATATGAAATGTACTCAATCAAGGCGTTGTAGTTCTAATGTCGTTTTGCGGTTAGTCAAATGGAAGTTTCTGCGTTGCCATGCCTTTTTTGTTTAAATGAATCTTACTTCACCAGGTCTAACTATTCTAATGGGACCAGCCAGGGAACCACCCGGCTGCGTTAGAGTGGTTTCAATTTTCATATTTGATTGGATGTACTTTAAATAGGAACTTTTAATATTTTCAAAACAGTATAATTAGGTCTGAATTTATCGTCAAAAACGATTTTGATTATAAGATTCGGCCATTTTGATACAAAAAGTTCTAAACTTAAAGGATATCTTATTTAGTATAAATCAACATTTTTGTAAAATTTCAAAAAGATTATAAGATTCGGCCAGTTTGATACAAAAAGTTCTAAACTTAAAGGATATCTTATTTAGTATAAATCAACATTTTTGTAAAATTTCAAAAAGATACTAAGAACGTATCATTGGCCAGAATTTTACAATGGAGAAATATCAATCAACATTTTTAAAACTGAAAATAATTCTACTATAACGCCCGTAGATCTTTAAAATGATGTAAAACTGAATCTTGAATAATAACAAAACCGCAATTCACGAAAACCACATTGAATAATAAAACAATTCTTGAAAACCACATTGAATAATAACACCTCAATTCACGAAAACTACACTGAATAATAAAACAATTTTTGAAAACTACATTGAAGAATAAAACAATTCAATAAAACTACATTGAATAATAAAGCCGCAATTCACGTAAACCACATTAAATAATAAAACCGCAATTCACGTAAACCACATTAAATAATAAAACCGCAATTCACGTAAACCACAATTCACGTAAACCACATTAAATAATAAAACCGCAATTCACGTAAACCAAATTAAATAATAAAGCCGCAATTCACGTAAACCACATTAAATAATAAAGCCGCAATTCACGTAAACCAAATTAAATAATAAAGCCGCAATTCACGTAAACCAAATTAAATAATAAAGCCGCAATTCGCGTAAACCACATTAAATAATAAAGCCGCAATTCACGTAAACCACATTAAATAGTAAAACCGCAATTCACGTAAACCACATTAAATAATAAAGCCGCAATTCATGTAAAACACATTAAATAATAAAACCGCAATTCACGAAAACCAACATTGAATAATAAAACAATTCAAGAAAACTACATTGAATAATAAAACAGCATTTCACGAAAACCACACTGAATAATAACACAATTCAATAAAACTACATTGAATAATAAAGCCGCAATTCACGTTAACCACATTAAATAATAAAACCGCAATTCACGTAAACCCCGCAATTCACGTAAACCACATTTAATAATAAAACCGCAATTCACGTAAACCACATTAAATAATAAAGCCGCAATTCACGTAAACCACATTAAATAATAAAACCGCAATTCACGTAAACCACATTAAATGATAAAGCCGCAATTCGCGTAAACCACATTAAATAATAAAGCCGCAATTCACGTAAACCACATTAAATAATAAAACCGCAATTCACGTAAACCACATTAAATAATAAAGCCGCAATTCACGTAAACCACATTAAATAATAAAGCCGCAATTCACGAAAACCAACATTGAATAATAAAACAATTCAAGAAAACTACATTGAATAATAAAACCGCATTTCACGAAAACCACACTGAATAATAAAACAATTCAAGAAAACCACATTGAATAATAAAACAATTCAAGAAAACCACATTGAATAATAAACAATTCAAGAAAACCACATTGAATAATAAAAAAATTCAAAAAAACTACATTGAATAATAAAACAATTCAAGAAAACTACATTGAATAATAAAACCGCATTTCACGAGAACCACATTGAATAATAAAACAATTCAAGAAAACCACATTGAATAATAAAACAATTCATGAAAATTACATTGAATAATAAAACCGCATTTCACGAAAACCACATGGAATAATAAAACAATTCAAGAAAACCACATTGAATAATAAAACAATTCAAGAAAACCACATTGAGTAATAAACCCGCAATTCATGAAAATCACATTGAATAATAAAACAATTCAAGAAAACTACATTGAATAATAAAACCGCAATTCATGAAAACCACATTGAATAATAAAACAATTCAAGAAAACTACATTGAATAATAAAACAATTCAAGAAAACTACATTGAATAATAAAACAGCAATTCATGAAAACCACATTGAATAACAAAACCGCAACTCACAAAAAATCACATTGAATAATAAAACCGTAATTCACGAAAACCCCTTAAACAATAAAACATCTATTCACAAAACTCCTCTAATGATAAAACAAAAATCTACGTGAGCCTCTTCTGGATTTGGTTGATGAAACAGTGACAGTTATGATACTGATATACTGTGCCGTCTGCACAATGATATTGGTTTCTATTGTACTGTAAGGTGTTGATCACATAATGGACATCCTTGGTTGTCCGTCTGAATTAATTTTCTGATAACTGAAGTTCATGTTATTCCAGTTCATTCTGAAAAATAACATCACTAACGTATTTCGTCACTTGCGAATTGATTACCATTATTATCTTCAAACTCACCACGCGATGGTGTTCTTCTTTCACCGCTTGTTTCGTTTTCTGAAGTTGGAAGACAACAGCAACGGCTATCACTTGAACAAGAACCACAGCTAGGCCTACAAATCCTGCAGTTATTCATACAATAATATGTTTATTGTATTCTTTAAGTAGCATAAGCATGCGAAAACCATCAATTAACCAACCGATACCCAGACACCCTAGGGTACAAGCATACAGGATTCCCCATTTCTTATTCTCAAGATAGAAATGATGAAGTCCGAATATTCCGAATGGAAACCAGTACAGGTATGCTTCATCCGGATATTTGTGTTTGTCTTTGGCGGCGTAACGTTCGTATAGAACTGGAAGTCTAAACACATCAAAAACCCAACCGAACCCGAATAGTCCCAAAGTTGCAACATAAAATCCACCGTTCAAGTATCTTTCTAAATAAAAATGATGAGCTCCAAAGAGTCCAAGTGGGGACACACACAAAATGCACGCAGTGACTTTTGTTGTTCCGTAGTCACTTGTTGGGTCATTCGAAGCTTTGACGAGACCCTTCATTCTAAACAGATCCGTAATCCAACCAATCGTGAATATTCCTAATGTAAATGTATAGACAATTCCTAACAAATAATTTCCTAAATAATAATGGTGTGCACCAAAAAGTCCGAAGGGAGGCATCGCCATTATGTACGAAGTTACAATGGATTTCATATTCAATCCGACATTCCGTACTAGTCTTGGCATGCGGAACAAGTCAACTATCCATCCAATTCCAAACATTCCGAACGTAAATGTGTACACCAAACCCAAGCTTACATTGCCTAAGTAATAATAATATGCTCCAAAAATACCCAAGGGAGGTAACGCTAATATGTAGGCGGTTCCGAGAGATTTTTCCTCTGTGTGAGCATTGTGGTTTTTTACGAGATACTTCATTCGGAACAGATCTACTATCCAGCCCATGGTGAACACTCCAAGTGTACATGCGTAGAAGATGCCAAGTTTCTTGTTGCCAAGGTAAAAGTGATGCGCACCTAGAGCAGTAAAGAATGAACTAGTTTACATATTTATATTGTATATATTTGACTTTAAATAACTAACACTAAACTGTTAAACTAATATATTATTTTATCACAGAGTTATTCAAATATGTAAAAAAAAAAAAAAATAAAATAAACGGTATAATAATCAACATTTAATTTACCAAATAGTCCTCCTAACGCCCCTATCAGATATCCGTCGGACACCATTTTCACTTCTGACTCCTGTCTGTTTGCATGTTTCACTAACCACCGCATACGTATCAAATCATATATATATCCGAGCCCGAATAGACCCAGTGTACAAACATACAAGATACCGAACCCTTTCCGTCCCAAATAAAAATGATGAGCACCGAACAATCCGAATGGAATCCCTAAAATGTAGGCCTCGGCTAATTTCTTTTTACCCATGTTTTAATTTCCAGATGCCGAAGAAACTCGAAATTCCTTACAATACATTAATATGTCCACGAGACAAATCATAAGAGTCCTGTATTTACTGCTGCAGATATTTTTAGTTTGCGCACGCATTTCACTTAAAACTCATTAAACTACGTTTTACAAAACTTGTCAAATCTTTAGTATAAAAACTGTCATATTTTCAAAAACATTATACAATATATGAAAGTACTTATATGAGCAATAAACTTGTAAACAAAGTAAACTCGAAACTATCTTGAACTCTTCTCAAGCTCCGGTAAATCCTCTTGAGTTTTTTTTTAAGTGTAAAAGAAACTTAAAGGAGACGAAAGTAAAATCTCTATAATAATTGTGTTTTGATATATTCGTCGTGTGCAATTTACAAAGAGGATGAATTGGGTCTATATTTATCGTACTTTCTTGTCAATACACAAAACAAGCACGCATGCGCAACCATTTTAATTGACACTTTACGTTATCTACCGAGTCAAACCTGAATAGAAAACGTGCATACTGGTTCAGAGTTCAGGGGCACAGAGATTGGGTGCGCATGTTTTTGTTCGTGTTATAACATCTGCATAATCCCACCGAATTATCACGTTGAAATCCGCAGATACCGGTACTATAAAATGAAACTAAGTATAGGTATGAGGTTTTGATAACCGGGCAAAGCCCAGTTATCAAAATGTCTTACCTACTTATTGGCAAATATGTGGGGGTGAAAAAATCTGACCTTCCTAATCAACCATAAAATTGCTGTTGTCAAATTTGTGTGATATTTTCACACTTCATAATATCAGTTTGTCACTGCATTCCTGTAAAGTACACCACAACAAATGAGTCTGATAAATAAATTGCCTTTATGACTTGATTGTGGTCTTATCATGACCTTCCCATTTAAATCTGTCAGTTAAAATTACGAAATAAGAACCGGGTTCTTACTGAATTTTTGGGGAATCATGAAGAATTAAGAAGCAGTTTGCAATTGCCGCCGCGATCAATAACATTCGTGAATGTTCTAGCATAAAACATGTATAAAAGCTAAATCAAATGAATATATTGTCTATAAGCGTTTATTTCTACTCACATCTGTTTTCATCCACAACGCTATTGGATCTTATAGTGTAAGCAGATGATATATAGGATAGTGTAAGCGGGATGATAGGATAGCGTTACCGGAATGGTAGTATAGTGTAAGCAAGATGACAGGATAGCGTAAGCAGGATGGTAGGATAGTGCAAGCAGGATGATAGGATAGTGTAAGCAGGATGATAGGATAGTGTAAGCGGGATGATAGGATAGCGTAAGCGGGATGATAGGATAGTGTAAGCAGGATGGTAGGATAGAATAAGCAGGATGATAGGATAGCGTAAGCAGGATGATAGGATAGCGTAAGCAGGATGATAGGATAGTGTAAGCAGGATGGTAGGACAGTGTAAGCAGGATGATAGGATAGTGTAAGCGGGATTATAGGATAGCGTAAGCAGGATGATAGGATAGCGTAAGCGGGATGGTAGGATAGAATAAACAGGATAGTAAGATGGATGATAGGATAGCGTAAGCAGGATGATAGGATAGCGTAAGCGGAATGATAGGATAGCGTAAGCAGGATGGTAGGATAGTGTAAGCAGGATGATAGAATAGTGTAAGCAGGATGATAGGATAGCGTAAGCAGGATGATAGGATAGCGTAAACAGGATGATAGGATAGCGTAAGCAGGATGGTAGGATAGTGTAAGCAGGATGATAGGATAGCGTAAGCAGGATGATAGGATAGCGTAAACAGGATGATACGATAGTGTAAGCAGGATGGTAGGATAGAATAAGCAGGATGATAGGATAGTGTAAGCAGGATGATAGGATAGCGTAAGCAGGATAAATGGATAGCGTAAACGGAATGATAGAATAGTTTAAGCAGGATGGTAGAATAGTGAAAGCAGTATGATAGGATAGTGAAAGCAGGATGATAGGACAGTGTAAGCAGGATGATAGGATAGTGTAAGCAGGATGGTAGGATAGCGTAAGCAGGGTGATAGGACAGTGAAAGCAGGACGTGAGAATAGTGTAAGCAGTATGATAGGATAGTGAAAGCAGGATGATAGGATATTGTAAGCAGGATGATAGGATAGTGTAAGCAGGATGGTAGGATAGCGTAAGCAGGATGATATGACAGTGAAAGCAGGATGGTAGAATAGTGTAAGCAGTATGATAGGATAGTGTAAGCAGTATGATAGGATAGTGTAAGCAGGATGATAGGATAGAGTAACCAGTATGATAGGATAGAGTAACCAGGATGATAGGATAGTGTAAGCAGGATGGTAGGAAAGTGTAGGCAGGATGATAGGACAGTGAAAGCAGGATGGTAGAATAGTGTAAGCAGTATGATAGGATAGTGTAAACAGGATGAATGGATAGCGTAAGCGGAATGATAGGATAGTATAAGCAGGATGATAGGATAGTGTGAGCAGGATGGTAGGATAGTGTAAGCAGGGTGATAGGACAGTGAAAGCAGGATGGTAGAATAGTGTAAGCAGTATGATAGGATAGTGTAAACAGGATGAATGGATAGCGTAAGCGGAATGATAGGATAGTATAAGCAGGGTGATAGGATAGAGTAACCAGGATGATAGGACAGAGTAACCAGAATGATAGGATAGTGTAAGCAGGATGAATGGATAGCGTAAGCGGAATGATAGGATAGTGTAAGCAGGATGATAGGATAGTGTAAGCAGTATGATAGGATAGTGTAAGCAGGATGGTAGGATAGCGTAAGCAGGGTGATAGGACAATGAAAGCAGGATGGTAGAATAGTGTAAGCGGAATGATAGGATAGTGTAAGCAGGATGGTAGGATAGCGTAAGCAGGGTGATAGGACAGTGAAAGCAGGATGGTAGGATAGCGTAAGCGGAATGATAGGATAGTGTAAGCAGGATGGTAGAATAGTGTAAGCAGTATGTTAGGATAGTGTAAGCAGGATGATAGGATAGAGTAACCAGGATGATAGGATAGTGTAAGCAGGATGGTAGGATAGCGTAAGCAGGGTGATAGGACAGTGAAAGCAGGATGGTAGGATAGCGTAAGCGGAATGATAGGATAGTGTAAGCAGGATGGTAGAATTGTGTAAGCAGTATGTTAGGATAGTGTAAGCAGGATGATAGGATAGAGTAACCAGGATGATAGGATAGAGTAACCAGGATGATAGGATAGCGTAAGCAGGATGATAGGATAGCGTAAGCGGAATGATAGGATAGCGTAAGCGGAATGATAGGATAGTGTAAGCAGGATGATAGGATAGTGTAAGCAGGATGGTAGGATAGCGTAAGCAGGGTGATAGGACAGTGAAATTAGGATGGTAGAATAGTGTAAGCAGTATGATAGGATAGTGAAAGCAGGATGATAGGATAGTGTAAGCAGTATGATAGGATAGTACAAGCAGGATGGTAGGATAGCGTAAGCAGGGTGATAGGACAGTGAAAGCAGGATGGTAGAATAGTGTAAGCAGTATGATAGGATAGTGAAAGCAGGATGATAGGATTGTGTAAGCAGTATGATAGGATAGTGTAAGCCTTATGGTAGGATAGCGTTACAATGATTTACTTCTTTCTCCACATTAAGTTTGGTTATTTATCAGGATGTACAATAAATCATGGCATAAGCCACATCATGATGTCAATAGTTGGTTTAAAGCCAGTCATTACTAAACGGATGTTAGTCCTATATATTGATATTGCTATCACTGTCATAAAAAGAATGCCCTTCATTACACATTATATTTTTGAATATATGCATACATGTTATTGCATTAATATATACTTGCTTAAGTGAATTTTGATGTTAAATTCAGATATCATAAATATGAATATTTAAGATACCAAACACTGCAGTAGTTCTTCTACATGTAGTTTATAGTTTAATGCAATGTAATATTATTTTCTTTGCCCTCTGAAGTATAAATTCTATACACATTCGTCAGATGAGATAAGATTTTGCTTAAAGCCTGGAAAATATACAAGCCGTCATAATAAGCTAGATTTTGCAAACACAGTAGACGTCTAGATTTTGCTTAAAACACAAAGCCTATATCATAGAAATCCTTCCTACTTTTCATTACATTCAAATGGATGTCAGACTTTAAGTTTATACAATGGACATCGGTTCCCGCCCTATCTCACATCAATTAAATATATATCATTCTATTTTTGTTTTTGTATGTGTTCAGACATCTAAAATGTCTCTGAAGTTAAAGTCAAATTCAAACAATGCAGTCAAGAACGGATTCCATTAGTTTGAATACCAAATAGAACACAGACCTCACTGACATTGACATTGGCCTGATGCCGACATAGCACTACGGGTATCTGCACATACATGGTGCCATAAAGCAAAAATGGGGAAAAGGACGATAACAAATGTGAGGTGCCATTTCAAAATTTTGCAAACAAAAACAGATAAACCTTGTTGAAATACTTCTTCTTTCTACTTTTTTAAGAAATAATAATAGATCTCATTTAAAGATCTGTCGTTGAATAAAATCATTGACTTGAGTTCAGATGCGAAGGAATTAGATCACAATGGCACGCATTTGGACGACAATGATTTTATTTTAACAAAGGGAATCACTGGTTGAGATATATCATTTTGATTCTAATCTATTATCTACATCTTTGAAGATATAAAACATGCAAATATATTTTTTTCTTTTCTTTTTTCAGCGGACCGCCATGACGTTTGATGCTATGACGTAATATGACGTAATAATTGTACATCGGGTGTGTTACATTATAACACACAGTTTCAGTATTCTTTGTTTGATAGGGAAATACGTCCAGTTATATACTACGAAGAACAACGGTAAATGAACTACAAAAAATCTAAATTAGAAATACGCCTGAGTAGAAGTAATTAAATACTTTTTTGGAACATTTATATTCAAGGAAACCTAATCACACCAGCAGAATGACAAAGACTTTTGCAACAAATACACATATGCAATGTAATTTACTGATGTGTATCAAAAATATGATGAGTAGGGAAACAGACATAACATACATGACCATTACGCACGCGCAAAGACAGGTTAAGCACATTTTCTTAAAACTATCAGCGAGTCGCTTTAAACCATATACAGTCAAACCTGTGTTAAAGACCACCTCTGAACAGAGACCACCTGGCTCTAAAGACCATATGTTTTGTTTCCACATTTTATTAAACGTTTACAATGTATTTTAACCTGTTAATAAAGATCACCTCCAAATAAAGGCCACATTTTGGCTTTCCCAAGGGTGGTCTTTATAAACAGGTTTGACTGTAAAGTCAATGTTCACTGCAACATTACAAACATGTCAAAACCTAGTTCCTAGTATTCTTGTCTATTTTGTCATGGGTTGTGATGAGACACTTTGTGTGACTTGCATGAACTTAGCCTGAGCAGTCAGAGTAGCCAGGGTTAGCGTTAGGGTTGGTTTCTGGCTACTCTGGCTGTTCTGGTTGCTCTGGCTAAATTCCCACACATCTTTGTGTGTTCTATTTTTGTCTGGTTATGTTTATTGTTCTGCGGCAGTTTATGGTCTGGAAGGTAGACTTTGTTGTAGATTGCGTTTCTTTCTGTTCCTTACATTGACCATATAAGTACAATTATAATAGATTATGTTCGAGGTGACACCTACCGTTACACTGATACTGGACCAGTTTATTAATGCTTATTTCTGGTAACCGTTATATATACAAATATAATGAATATTATTTTTTGTTACATACCTATTTATGTACTGATTCCGGGGACGCAGCCTTACACTTGACCTTTAGCCTGCTGTCGGCAAATGATTTTGCCTTTGTGACCAGTGCAGACCAAGATCAGCCTGCACGTCCGCGCAGTCTGAACATGGTCTGCACTGTTCGCTATTAAATCAGTAAATTTTCAGTGAACATCCCTTTGAATAATAAGTGGTAGAGCTATGACCAAAACTGAATGATGGACCAGTCCATCTTAGAAATTTAGCAGGGTAAGGGTTAAAATATGATATCAGGTTATGAAATATTTGATTTAGTCACTGGATAGCCAAGAATGTGTACATTTGTGCTTCCAAGACCAAATCCTCGGCGTAAAGTCGCCGTTTCACTTCAAATACCTTTATCATAATTCTTCCGAAGGGCTATTTCACTGCATCTAATACGAATATATCCAGTGATAAATGACTACAGAGAAATCTATGTATATTTCTATAACAGCATGTTGAAAACATTGTTCGGTATAAACACGACTCGTCTAATTGACCTAAATGCAGAGACCTTGCAGAATTGTTCCACCTTTTGTATCATGCTTACATGAAATATTGATATGTTTAAACCTTAACTGTTAGGAATGAAGTCCAAAGTTTAAAACCATAGCTGTATCTTTTTCAACTTGTTGTTCGACTCTTCCTATTGTATATTCCAGCGATCACCACATGTATGAAAGTGCAAACATGTGGCTTGTTGTAGAGACTTACTCTAAAATAGAAAAAGTGGAAACTCCACAGGTCGCTCAACACAACAAAAACGAAAATGTTGCAGGCTCGGTTTGATTGAGCCTGTTCACGCCCTCTAGCCCCGGGTTGAGCAGAACTCAAAATTTACACCTGCTAAAAGTACAAAAAAACAATTTAGAGTCATCCGCAGATGTGTTCATACGGCGGTGCACATGGAACCTTCAATGCTACACTAGTGTGTAATTCCATGAAAAGCGGCGTATGGTCCCCAGTTAAAATAATGGGTTTGCCCTAAACGAGAAAACAATGAGCAGAACTAAACAAACTGGAATTTAGAAAGGGGATCTGACATTATGGAGCCTGCACTAAGCCCTCTTTACACAAAGAGTGAAATTGTTGAATGAAAATCGTTTGTCAATCATAATCCTGTGATTCCTGTCCATGTTATATCAATGCAACGGAAAAGTAAGATATCTAAGTATATTACCTCAGTCATGCATCTAACAGTCCTTAAATTGTTTTCTTTCATTTTCTTATATTTGTAGATATTTTCCCATACTTTGACGCATATATATTGGAAGCAGAGATTATAATTCTGTTTCCAGCAATGGATTACTCAACATTTTAACCTTGTGAAATTCTGTGGGTTTTAACTTTTATAAAACTTGTCTGTTTGTTGACATACTTCACCACAAAAAAAAAATCACACTTTTCCTAGGGCATTAAAAGATTTGATCTTTACATATTTTTATTTTTATTTACAAAGTGCTGATCTTTGCAGTAATTATGCATAACTTTTTGTCTAGAGGTAAAACGTACATGGTTTGCAAGATATACTATGTACACATTTGCCTAAGCCTACCATAAAGTTTAAGCGGATCGAGTCGCCTCCCTTTTATCCAAACATTTTACCCAGCATCTTTTATTTCAGCTCAAATAACTCTGAAAATGCTGTTTTAAATATTTTTTTCAGACTGTGTACTTTTATGCAGTTAGCTACACATAAGTCTAAAATTGGTAGTGCGTTTTTACATCAAATGCCTACTTGTTGATTGTACTCAAACAGATCAATGTGTTTGATTATCAATAACCTTAATGGACATTCCAATACTTACATACGATTTGAATGGAAACATAAAGAATACTTGCCGTAATTTAAGTTACTTAGCGGCAACTGGGTTTTCCTGGATTCTGTACTATTATAACTTCCAATTTCCCCACATGAATCAGAGGTGGAGAGGGAATGATTTAAAATGATTTAAAATACATCTTTCATCACTTGTAATGGAGAACATACGCCTCGCCCGGGGATCGAAGTAACGACCTCGCGATCCGTAAATCTGCGCCCTTCCTATTTCCTATAGAGTGCAGACAGAAAATTCTGATTCACTGTGCATTGTATTAGTAGACAAACTATATAGTTCTGTATTTTCTGAAAAATATTCACCTTATTCAGCTGTAACCATGTAGTAAACAGCACATTTATTCATCATTGCAATGGGACACGTTGTCTCTGTTTGTAGTGACGGATGAATACATGTGAAACTATAGGATAACCTTTATTAACTGAATCTACTTTTCTGATTGCCTTCCGCTTTGGCTGCTATTTTGCAATATCAAACGTATTATTAACTGTCTAAATCGCTAAAATCTTGTTGTTAAAAGCTTATTATTTGTCAGAAAACCAAAAACAACCACAACTGTTCAACTCTTACATGTTGGATAGCTGTCGGTTGGTTCGTTCAGTGCAATATATTGAAAACCTTAAAACGTACATAACATATCATTAGAAGTATGTTGTCTTTGAAATTCATTTTATTCAATATTTATCGTCAGGGAATGATCAGTGATAATTCATATACATAACGACACATGCGATCTGTATGCCATTTTCTTTTGACGTATTTATTCGCAACAAAGTTGTCAACACAGATGTCATATACATCATATATAATTCCAAAGCTTGATTGGACAATGAACTTAGTAACCGTTTACACCAAGAAATTGTCAAAGTTCCTTTCTTTCATAACCGTGGTACGATAAGGATAAACAAGAGAACAGAAGCTTTTCATTTCTACAAGATTTATTGACAAGTTTTGAAGTTACCATTAAAACTCAATTTAAGCGTTAGTATAATTTATAATAATTTCAATCATTTTCAGAAATTTTTGAAATAAAAATTCAAAATAGCACATTTGACTTTATTTATTGTTCTATTCCATGAAATTACTCTGGATAGTTCAGTAGGAATGACAGCAAAACTTTGTTAAGGACAAAATACCGGGTATGTAATGTTTAGACATAGAATTGTATTTGTCCAGTGATATTTAACAAAAAGTTCTTCACTTTCAAGTGTGTCCAAGATCTTTACTCTCTTTAAGCTCTGCAATACCTTGAATCTGAAGACCTCAGTCGTAAGTATATGCCAAACAGTTAAAAACAGTATTTTAGACGTCAGCAAACTAAAGTTTATCTATCATTCAAAATCCTATCATCACATTGTAGAAAATCCTGAAACTCATTTGCAGTGTTCATAACCCTCGTCAATTGTAGAAATCCCTTAACCCTTAGCCTGCTGGCGGCGACTGGTTTTTGCCTTTGCGACCAGTGCAGACCAAGATCAGCCTGCACATCCGTGCAGTCTGATCATGGTCTGCACTGTTCGCCATTCTGTCAATAATTTTTTGGTATGCACCCCTTTTAACAGTTAATGGTACTGTCCAAATTGAATGATGGACAAGTTCATTATAGAAATTAAGCAAGGTAAGGGTTAAAGATCACTAGCGATGTTTATAAGCATCATAATTTGTAGAGCATGGGCATCATCGTCTGTAGCTGTCCTCTAAAGTTCACTGACAATGTTCATAATCATTTTTTAATTTGACACTTGTAGCAGGCCCTAACTTCAATGGACAATGTTCACAAAACATTATTTGCAACAGTCCTATTATGTTCATTGTCAATGGTCTTAAGCAACATCATCTGTAGCAGTCCTTAAATGTCATTGGCAATGTTCATAAGCATCATCATTTGTAGTTGTCCAAGACAAGCGCTGTTATCAGACTGATGCGATTTTCCAATTTTCATAAGCTCATTTTCAATAAAAAGTACAAATCGTGATATATTGATTTGTGGGGTTTCGAATATGTTCTTTTTTACGTCTGGAAGAAAAATAGTACTGACTCCTCCTTTGCGTTTTTTGTACAGATCTTCTAGTTTATCACAAATGTCGCACAGACAATTAAATATGTAGACCTTTCCCATGCAGCTATTTGCATGCCTCAATAGTAACGTTTTTAAGATGTATGTTTCAACAATTCCACCACAGTTTTCAACTGCGAAGAGAAATTTCAAAATTCTGTAGCACCGCCGATGCGATGCAGATATCTTTCGCATAAGTTTTACCTCCGTTGTAGTAAAGGTATATTTGAAACCATCTTCTCCTTCTCCGTATACGATAAAATGCGTATCCTCCTTTAGTAGATCAGGTATAAACTCCTGGCACGGCACATCTTCTAGTTCTATAACTTCTGTCACACCTCTTCTTTCTAGGGCTAATGATGCATCAATAGATATTTGTAAACGCTCGCCCTGCTTTGGAATCCATAGGAGTTCAAAAGTGAAAGCTGGCCCATTACTTGTAAACTCAAGATCTGTCTCTGAGTTAGACAATTTTCCCGACGGTGTATCAATGTCAACGTTCCATTCACATTCTGCCCAAGTAAACGAATGCATGTCAACAAAGTCCAACCAGTTGCAAACTGTACCATTGTCCTGCCACTCCTCAGTCTCAGTTGCTTTTGCATTCCACCATTCTAAATTTCTGATCTTAATATGCGCATGAGGTTTGACATCAGCTATGTCTTCACAGTCTTTCATACACCTGTCTACGCTTACATTCTCTTCATTGAAATACTTCAGAACAAGGATGAAATCAAACTCATCTGGTTCTTTCAATCGTGTTCCTTCAGCAAAGCTTCCTACGGCATGCTTGTGGGAAACTGCCAGAAGTGGATATTTTTTACCAATGTATTTTCCAAAGCTGTCTACTGCCTTACCGACTGCATCTTTTATGTCATTGACTTCAGTATCTGAACGCTTAAACATTAATTCTTCTCTATCTAAGTAAATCAAAAACTCGTTTATCCTCTCAAGTGCTTTGTCTGACAGATTTGCAGCATCAAATGACACGGACTTCTTGTCAAGTTTTCTCGCAGTAGAATTTCCTAGACCTAAAACACATATAAATATATTTCTGAGTATCAAATCTCTTGAAATAACGCCACTGTCATTATGTTGGCTAATTTACCTTTAATGAGTCACTTATTGCAAAATTTTAATCTCAATATCAAATCAAAATGATTATCAACTACAGTAATACCAAATTCACAGAAATAACTCATTCTTGACTTTCTATATACGTCGATGTATGGATGGCTAAATGATATAATGATATTATAGTTCTCAAAACATGTCAGGACAAAAAAAGTATGATGAAAATAATCGTGTAAGTTTGGAAGAGGAAATGGAATAGAAATGCACATATTGCTAAAAAGATTTTGTTTTGTTTGCTTGTGTTGGGTTTTACGCCGTTTCCAACATTATTTCAGTTAACGGTGGGCAGTTAACCTAAATAGTGATCCTGGATTCTGTACCAGTACAAATTTGTTCTCTGCAAGCAACTGCCAACTTCCTCACATGAATCAAAGGTGGAGGACGAAAGATTTCAGACACAATGTTGAGGCATTTTATGATCTGTGGCAGTATATAGTAAATATATAAGTGTGTTTCAACAAGTTTGTACCCATTCAAAATTCCAGTGTCTTTGTTTATATGTGCCCTTTTCCCATTAATGATCATTCATTTTACCAGCTAACAATCATTTTTCTTTGAAACACGTCTAATTTGATGTAATCCTTTGACAATATTGGATTCAATGAAAAAAATGAAAACTCATATTATTAATAATTCTGTATTATGTGCTACACGCTGTGATAAATATCTTTCTTTTACATCTTATTTAATTTTGACTTGAAAAGATAATAGATGGAAATGACCCACATTGAATGAAAAGTTTTGTTTTAAAAAATCCTCTGTGTATTTTTATGTCATTTAAAGACAAAGAACAATTTTCTTTCTTGAAACATTTGCTAATGAAAAGCATGCAAACAGTAAGTATCTCCGCATTAACTGAGGCCCCGACATAGTTTCTTTCTTGCATAGTAACTAAAATATGAACGATTGAAAAATATGGAATAAAATATCTTATTTAAATATTTGTCTTCATAAACAGAAAAAAAAACTTGAAAAGTTAAAATGTTTTAACAGAACTGGAGTGAAAAGACTTCTGTTAGATTGCTGTTTGATATACCTTCACAGTTTTGTTTTCTGATAAATGAAGTGAATGGTGTTATGTAAATGTATATAACATTTAAATACATCCACAATACATTCTCTACAGCCTCTTATGTAAAATAAAATGTGAAATGAATTCACTTATGTGCAGTAGATCAAATAATCTCATATTAATTGAATTCAAAGCGATTTTACTAAAAGATGTTCTTTGTCACAGGCATTTTCATCCGCAATTATGCAACAATTAGAAATTCTTCAACTTTATAAGTTATTAAATCTTCCATAAAGGTCGTAACAGTTACAGTGAAAAAAAATCATGAATGAAAGTAAAATACCCGAAGATGCGACTGATGCCATTGCGAGTAATTTCGGATCTGTTTGCACTGAAAGTTCGACGGGACCGGATCCCTGTATCACTGGTTGGAAGATGTTAAACGAATTCGGCTGATTATTCGTCTGTGTATAGCTGCTGTTTGACTACAATTTGGAAGGTAAGTAGTTTATGGCTGATATCGACAAATTCAACACAAGTTTAAATTAAGGTATTGGATCCCTAAAAGCAATGTCTAAAAAATGGTATTTGCTTGGTATATTCTTAAAGTTGACCATGTTTCGCACGGTGTTGCAAATTTTAAACAACTTTTACCGTGCCGTTTTTTGTAAATTTTGTATAATTTATGGTATTTCCTCAAGCTCAAGTAGAGACAAATTTCAATGTGATGGCCACTATCTAAAACGTTTGCAGAGAATTCATTACAGCATTAATTATGATAAAAGAAACATCAAACCATTGTTAAACAATTATAAAACACAAAATAAAACTGTAAAAATCATTTTTTCTAGGGTGCCTCAAGTAAACAGATTTAATGAGACAGAATTCTAACTCCAACATTGAAAAATTAAGGTCGAATCCTGTGGGTCTGTTTTGAATTTTGCTCATTTCATTAAAAAATAACCTTAGGGCAGAAGTAAAACATACCTGCATTTCTTCCACAATATGTAATCTAAAGAATGAAGGCAAAATATAGAACTTTTACCGCATGTAACTCAGTATTTTCAAAGATGTCTAACTCTACCCATCCTGATTCAGAGGTAAATTCACTTTGAACAGCAAGAAATCGCTTATAAAATGAAATTTTTCCACTTTAGTACAATACATCCATAATAAGTCTTGAAAGAAGTAAAAACTTACTAGAAAAAAAGGAAAATATGAAAAAAAAAATTTTGGTCCCAATGGGGCTTGAACCTATGCCCCCCTGAAAATTGCAGTCAAAGTAGGTTTATGGTAGGAATTGAATACTCTTCAAAAAGGAGGTACTCAATTATGGGTCCAGTACCTTAAAATAGATTATTAAGGTTATTTTACCAGCAATTTGTTTTTGGTATTTTACAGTTGCTAAACTGTGTGTTTGTTTCATTCGTAACTTTGTATAACATTATCTTGAGATATAATTATTACATACTATACATCAAATATGGTCTGCCGAACAGTTGTTTTAGTTTTTTTTTCTCTAGTAATTACATAATATGGATGTAAGAGCAGTATTACAAACAATTTCTGTTTCGTTTCATTTAAAGTTATAGAAGAAATGTATTTTATACATGTACTTGTATGCATTTTAGCTGTATGATTATTTGAAAACTTGTGATGTGACAAGGGATAAAATCAAATTAAATGAGAAAAATAAACTTAGGGTAGAATTACCACTGGGAGATAGCCATGTACAGGCATACTGACTTGTCGAAAGCTAAGCAGGGCTGTTGGTTGTTCCTGAAATGGAAATTATCTATATGGTTTTATGGGTTAAGACACCCAACATGTTATTATCACAAATGAATGTGAGGCCTAAAGTGTAATCGAAATTGTCTATACTTGCAGATTCATAATTATCGCGTTAGTATAAAATACTAAATACTGAAGAAATATAAACTAGTGTTGATTTTTTTTTTAATTTTCTCATGAAGGCATCTTTTTAGAAATAAAGAAGAATTGAACACATCCGATTGCTCTCCAATTGCTTTTTGATTTCAGTGAACTATAAATGCAGAGTGTAGCTTGAACGAAAAGAAAATTTAGAAGACTAAGACTATTTTTTTGACGTGATTTAACCAAAGAAAGAATACAGACTGAACAAATTTGACTAGGTTAAAACTGGATGACTAATCACTAGACTGATAATAAATTCATTTCTACACTTCCCCATTTTTTTGTCGAATTCAATTTCACAGAAAAAAAAAGTCAGAAATCAAATAGATGTATCAATGTGTGTCCGTTCAGGCTTAAGATGGAATGCGCCCCCATATTTTTTGCATGCAGAAAATGCTACTCAATGGTACAAAATTCAGCGAAATAAGATTGACGCAACAGCGTCTTCAAAGATGAGCATAATAAATACTGAAGGTAAATTTTTATTTATAAGTAATCTAATACTTACAGTCGGCGGCCTCAGCGAAGAGTTTGCACAACCCATTTTCTTATTTCAGGATATGAATTTTATCAAAATGTTTGCTTTCGTCAATGTTTCTGAAATAAGATATACAAGTGTTGCAATTGATGCTTTGTCGTTTTTACTTTTTATCATATGCTGGATTTAGTTGTATTCTAACCATTTTAAGATTTTCTTTTATATAAATAATGAAGGATTTTACCGTGTATTGCCTTGTCGATTTAAACACGTTTCGCAAAATGATCTCCGGTTTTCTCCGTCCATTTACGCCTAAAATGGATCCCAGATTAGTAACCCTTCCTGATGTAATTCGAACGTGTTAAGGTATTAGGCCCATAATAGAGTACCTCCTTTTTGAAGAGTATTCAATTCCTACCATAAACCAACTTTGACTGCAATTTTCAGGGGGGCGTAGGTTCAAGCCCCACTGGGACCAAATTTTTTCCCCTTATTTTCCTTTTTTTCTAGTAAGTTTTCACTTCTTTCAAGACTTGTTATTAATTTATTGCATAAAAGTGGAAAAAATATCATTTGATAAGCGATTTCTTGCTGTTCAAAGTGAATTTACCTCTGAAACAGAAGGGGTAGAGTTAGACATCTTTAAAAATACTGAGTTACATACGGTAAAAGTTCTTTATTTTGCCTTCATTCTTTAGATTACACGGGAGGGTTCCAACATATGTATTCCCAAATGGGCACCGCTTAAAATCATATGTTGTGCTTCCGGTAGTACATATGTGGTAAACATTTCGCAGAAAAATACGTGAAATTTTTATTTGCGATTGAATATTGTGAAAATGACATTGTTTTACCAAAAAATCGCGATGCAGTGCAACCGAGTATACATTACCTAGCATGTAAGTGCATTTACCTTACCTGTATTTGTAGAAACGACGGAGAAAAACGTATCCTCCGTGAAGCGGTATGACTGAAAAATAGCAACATTTTTATCAACAGGTGGAAATATGTTGTTTTGTTGTCCTGCGCCTGCTTAATTTTGCGCTCGCAACCTTCCGTATGCTAAACCCCATCCTGAAGAAAAAATATTTGGCGATCACTTTGCTAGAAATATATTTTGGGGCGAAAAACCGAATGGGATACATATGTTGTATATGGGCTACATATGTGGTGCATTAGATTCTTTAGAACTTCACAGATCTTGAGCTTAAATGGTACCTGGATAAAGAAACGAACAGGAAATACGTGCCAAGTATATGTCACTTCAGTCCAAAAATTATATACATTTGTATGAAAGTGATAACTTATAAACGAGCACAGCTTTAAGCTTCTATTAGATGTTGTAGAACATTTCCACTCAGGAGTCAACGCATCTCTCCTAAATCCGCAGGCGTTAATGTGGTGCTTATGCGTGTTGACATGTGAATGTCGGAAATATGCATGTATATTTTCACACACAAACACCTTCAGATTTAAGAGAGATGCGTTGACTCCTTAGTGGAAATGTTTTACAGCATCATATGTAAGCTTAAAGCTGTGCTCGTTTCTAATATGTTATCCCTTTCATATACATGTATATAATTTTTGGAATAATGTGAGATATACTTGGCACATATTTCCAGTTCATTTTTTTATCCAGATACCATTTAAGCTTAAGATCTGTGGAGTTCTAAAAAGTCTAATGCACCACATATGTAGCCCATGCACAACATATATATCTCATTCGGTTTTTTCGCCCCCAAACATTTTTCTAGCAAAGTGACGACCATAATTTTCTTTTTTTCTGGGTGGGGTTTTGCATATGGAAGCTTTCGAGGGCAAAGTTTAAGCAAGCGTAGGGCAATTACAACATATTTCCATCTGTTGATAAAAAATTGCTAATTTTCAGTCATACCGCTTCACGGAGGATAAGTATTTCTCTGTCATTTCTACAAATACAGGTAAGGTAAATGCACTTACGTGCTAGTTAATGTATACTCGGTTGCACTGCATCGGGATTCTTTTGGCAAAACAATGTCATTTCCGTAAAATTCAATCACACGGGAGGGGATCCAACATATGTATTCCCAAATGGGCACCGCTTAAATTCATATGTTGTACTTCCGGTGGTACATATGTGGTAAAATTTCGCAGAAAACAGGTGAGGTTTTTATTTGTGATTGAATTTTACGGAAATGACATAGTTTTGCCAAAAAATAAGCTTAAATGGTATCTGGATAAAGAAATGAACTGGAAATATGTGCTAAGTATATCTCACATTATTCCAAAAAATATATACATGTATATTAAAGGGATAACATATTAGAAACGAGCACAGCTTTAAGCTTCCATATGATGCTGTAGAACATTTCAACTAAGGAGTCAACGCATCTCTCCTAAATCCGAAGGGGTTTATGTGTGAAACTATACATGCATATTTTCGACATTCACATGTCAACACGCATAAGCACCACATTAACGCCTGCGGATTTAGGAGAGATGCGTTGACTCCTGAGTGGAAAGGTTCTATAACATCTAATAGAAGCTTAAAGCTGTGCTCGTTTATAAGTTATCACTTTCATACAAATGTATATAATTTTTGGACTGATTTGACATATACTTGGCACGTATTTCCTGTTCGTTTCTTTATCCAGGTACCATTTAAGCTCAAGATCTGTGGAGTTCTAAAAAATCTAATGCACCACATATGTAGCCCATATACAACATATGTATCCCATTCGGTTTTTCGCCCAAAAATATATTTCTAGCAAAGTGATCGCCAAATATTTTTTCTTCAGTATGGGGTTTAGCATACGGAAGGTTGCGAGGGCAAAATTAAGCAGGCGCAGGGCAACAAAACAACATATTTCCACCTGTTGATAAAATGTTGCCATTTTTCAGTCATACCGCTTCACGGAGGATACGTTTTTCTCCGTCATTTCTACAAATACAGGTAAGGTAAATGCACTTACATGCTAGGTAATGTATACTCGGTTGCACTGCATCGCGATTTTTTGGCAAAACAATGTCATTTTCACAATATTCAATCACAAATAAAAATTTCACGTATTATTCTGCGAAATGTTTACCACATATGTACTACCGGAAGCACAACATATGATTTTAAGCGGTGCCCATTTGGGAATACATATGTTGGATCCCCTCCCGTGGATTATATATTGTGGAAGAAATATAGGTAGGTTTTACTTCTGCCCCAAGCTTATTTTTGAGTGAAGTGAGCAAAATTCAAAACAAACCCACAGCATTCGACCTTAATTTTTCAATGTTGGAGTTAGAATTCTGTCTCATTAATTCCGTTTACTTGAGGCACCTTAGAAAAAATGATATTGATAGTTTTATTTAAAGTTTTATAATTGTTTACTAATAGTTTGATGTTTCTTTCATAAAAAAAAATGGTATAATAAATTCTCTGCAAACGTTTTAGATAAAGGCCATCACTTTGAAATTTGTCTCTACTTAATTTGAGGAAATACCTTAAATTACACAAAATTGATAAAAAACGGCACGGTAAAAGTTTTTAAAAATTTGCAACACAATGTAAAGCACGGTCAACTGTAAGAATATACCAAACAAATGCCATTTTTTAAACATTACTGTTAGGGGCCTAATACCTTAAAATAGAAATAAGTTTTAGTTTTGCATGCTTTGTTTGCAAATATAACACGTTTTTGTTCAGATGAGTCGTAATTATTTACTCGGTCATTCGGCTTCCGTTCCTAGAACACTACGCATCTGAACTCAAAACCGTGTTTTATTTTCCAGCAAAGCACACAAAACTAAGATCTATTTTCCAAATAACTTGTAACAGTAAATGTTGAACTTGATCTTTATAATGCAAGGAAGTTAAAATATATAATTTACTGTACCTAAAAAAGGCTATCCATATCAAATCAGAAAAAAAATCGCAAGACCATCCTCACATAATTGAGGAATAAACTTATGCAACTTGAAATCTTTAAGTCATTGTGCAGTACATGTTATATATTGTTCAGTTATCAGTAAAAAGCTTATAATCTCAAATTGTTAACTTAAATAAACCTCTCCATGCGCCTGATGAAAGGAATCTTATCTTGATTGTAGGTGCATGATTGTACAAATACCCAATGATAATTTGATTCCCGCACATACGCGCAAATTTTCAGATAATTGATAGCAGAGCAATTCATATTGCGTGTACATTATTTGTTAAGTAAATATCAGTATTTCTTTCGTTTTAACTGTTCAATATGTAAATGACAAAATAGCTCACTCGTGTAAAAATGCAGATACCAGTACCGTATTATGCGAATTCGAATCTTCATAAAGATACATTTTTTTTTCAGATGTTTCTGTTTTTTGTTTTGTGTTTTTTTTTTTGGTTGCGGGTTTATCCCTCTACCAAAGTTACAAGTGTATTTCTGACAATCAAATAGCATCTTTATTTCATTTCGGGATACGGGATATACGCTGTCTCGAAAACCCATATCAGGCGAGAGCGATATGGATTTCTCGACAGCGTATATCCCATACCATGTCACCAACGAGCAGTGTTACTAATATTATTACATACTCGTATCTATTCCTCGTTAAGTTACACTGGCACCGGAAACGTCAATATTTTTCCATACACTGACGCCTTAATTTCATATCGGGTGCACGACGTAATTGTAGTGTGTGTTGTTGCACTATTTTTTTGTATTTAGTTCAGTATTGTCAATCCTATTCAGGCTATTGAACATATTTATGATATTTACATAATATTTATACGTGTAGATGCGTATGTAATAAAAAGGTTATTATCTTTGCATCGGGAAATATGCTCTCGTTCTTCAGCGGAAGAATATTGCGCTCCTAAAGTCGCGCAATATTTCCGCTGAAGAACTCGTGCATATTTCCCGATACAAAGCTAATAACCTATAAATATTCAGCAAAGAACTGCGAGTGAGTTGCGTAGAGACATGAGCATGCGTATTTGACACTGCTGGTTGCGTTTCAAATAATCTAAATAGCCGTGCCACCGTACACTAGAGTTTAATAGAAACCTATATGACTTTCAATGAACTTAGCTTATGCACCAGTTTCCAGTGTTTGTTTTTTGTTGTTGTTTTTTTTTGCATATTATGTCGTGAATAAATTGTTTATTAGGTATTGTGATACAGAATGTACAGGCGTAATCTCGACCAGCTTCAGAATCAACAGACTAATTATTCATTCCTCGGTCAGCTGAAAGATATGTTGGTTTTGAAATTATATATGATCATTAGTTACATGGCTTGTTGGTGACCGGGTACGTGATATACGCTGTCGAAGTAATATTTCAGGTAAGAAGCTCTAGTCTGATATGGATTTTCGAGACGTGCAGTCACCAATAAGCCAAATAATGATTATCAGTTTGCATTTGTCCAGTAGCTTCTAATAACGAATCGGAATAACGTTATCTTAGTTATCAACAAAATAATTCAGACGAAAAACCTTTATAAAGAGTATGTCCATATCGAGGGCTCAGAGCGAAACTAGTCTAAGTGTATATAGAAATAGAAGCTACAGAAGTTGGTCTCTAGCAATAATAGGTGTTTGTGACTAAAGAACTTAAATCTATAATGATGCTTCGCAGTAGCTGCAGTTGGTACGGAATATTAATATGATCATAATCATCACTGTTTAATCCACCAAATCCATAAAAGGGGTTTTCGTGAATTGCGGTTTTATTATTTAAGGGGTTTTGTGAATTGTGATTTGATTATTCAAGGGGTTTTCGTGAATTCCGGTTTACCTTTCAAGGTGTTTTCGTGAATTGCGGTTTTATTATTTAAAGGGTTTTCGTGTATTGCGTTTTTGTTATTCAAGGGATTTTCGTAAATTCAAGGGGTTTTCAATGGGTTTTTCTAAATTAAGTTATACATAATTCTAAAGGTTAATGAGTGCGGCAGCAGTAGCTTTTTTTTTGAGTGTCGAAAATGTTGATTGATTTTATGACAAAAATGCAGTATGTATCCTCCATTTTAAATTACGGCCCATCAAACGTATTTAAGAATATCGTTTGTTAAAATTTGATCAAAACTGCACATGGAAATGTTGCTTTCATGCTAACTAAGGTATCATGAATGTTTAGAACTTTTTGGTATCAAAATGAAAATGTCTGAATCTTATAATCAAAAGTTTATACTGTCATGAAAATCTCAAAACCTACTATGACCATCCTAAAGTGACGGTCTATGTTCGGGTGTTGGGGGGTGGGGGGGGGGGGGGGGGGGGGGGGGGGGGGGGGGGGGTGCGAGTACTCTTAAAGTCTCCTCATCACATCCCACCTTTATTTCAAGTTTTCAAATATCAATCATTTTTAGCAAGAGAACAGAGCGCTATGGGTCTTATCCACAAAGTCTTGTTTCACCCCAATTTCTCTCCTGAGTATAGATATTGAATCGCATTTTTATTATCCTGTAACTTATAAATAAAAATATGTTCAGTTATTTCTTTTTGACAGTGCTTTTATCTGATACTTGGAATTCATAATTTTAACATGTCCGAAACATTGCGGAATGATGCTAATTCCACCTGGGTAATGATTACATTTTACTTGAACTTTATCATGGACCCCCTGTGTAAAATCTCAAACTTCAAACTAAAATAAAGGTATTAAATCCATATAATATTACAATGAAACTTCAAAGTTTTGATGTTTGTAACATCATCTGCAGCATGTGCAGTAAAAAATCTTAATTTTATATTTAAAATAGTGTGATATTTATTTCTAAATTCGCTATATGTTCATTGTAAATATGCCTCGTTATACCCAAGTGGAAACTGGCAGGTACTCGAAAATGCAGCTCTCTGATTAGTCAGTTAGAACCCATAATGTATGGTGATGTCATGATAAAATTATGAATAACCGAATAGTTTACTTTACTCTTCTTAACAGGAAGTTTGTAAAACAACTTTCACATAGTTTTAATTTTGTCTTAAGTTTACTTAGTAAAACTGGGGTGTCAGTTTTCACAGAATTAAACAAGAGTGCGAAACTGTCTCCGAATACGCCCGTAATGCAGGTAGAATCACAAATAAACATTAAAACTATACTCCCAAAGCTAAAGGGAAGTAATGTTTGCTGTTGGTCATCAAACTTGCGCGTGATATTATGCCCATAAATATTCTGACCAGGTTTGACCATATCTAAGTATGTATAAGAAAACTGCTCTATCCGAAAACAGATAAAAGGCAGACTTTGATTAACTTCAATTCATTTTATATTAATATACAAATACAAAATATTGTCAGATTTAAATCCAATATTCATTATGCTACTCTGTCCTTAGCTAATATACACTTTACCAAATACGATAATTTACGGAAGAAACCTTGTACCTGATCATTAAACGAACAAGTAAATACACTTGACCAAATTGTGATTTGTATTATTACCGAATTTAGACCAGTCATACAATATTGACTATCTAAGTTGGACAAAATTTAAAAATTGTTTTTTCGTTTTACTATCCAAATACAGATAAGCAATTATGCAGTTCAAAAAACCTAGCATTGGCTTTGCTATTTGAATTGAAAAAAACTATAAGTTTTGCATCTCATCAGGAATATATGAAATAGATCTTGTGTATGTATTATCGTTGTTATCCGAATTCGCCTAAGCCATAGCGTAAAACGATCTGGAACTGAATAGAAGAGAAACAGTGCTTTGCGTTTGCTAGCCGAATTCAGATAAACACCATTTGAGAGCAGGCAGTAGAAAAAACAGCATTGACTTAACTATCTGAATTATATAACTCTAAACAGAGGAAATAAATAATCAATAATGTGTCAATGTTGCTATCCGAATTTCCGATAAGCCATTACAAGCGACCTACATGTATGTTGATATTGTATCATCTATCTTAAATCAGATAAATAAAATGATTTGATAACATTGCACTCAAATTCTAGACATTCTGAAATCTGATGAAAAGATGAGTATTGCTGTTGCTATCAGAATTCAAACACTGTGTTAAGCACTGTGTTATGAATCATACATGTATATTCATTGAATAAAGAAAAAAAATGTACAGGAAAGCTAAGATAAGGGGAAAAATTTCTGATAAGTGTTCAGAAAACTGAATGTCCAAGGTAACTGATACTGTGTAAAATAGAATACAAGTCCTTATGAAATTCAACTTTCTGAAAACAGACAAAATACATGTTGTTTGCACGTATTGCCATTAGTCATCATAGAAATAATTACAAATTGTGAAAGATTACAAGATTTTCAATATATTCCATCATGATTTTTGTCACTGTTTGCACATCTTACACAACTTGATATGGTTAGAATGTAATTATTGAATGTTTCTGTCCTGCCCATTTTCGGAAACGTTATCTTTTCACATTACGAAAACAAATGTCCATATATTTGTAATATTCAAAGTAATACGAAAATACATCTACTTGAAAACACTATTCCAGTTAGGTAACGTGGTCGCTTTTAAAGATCCAACCTGAAAGTAATAAAAACATAATATTAAACATGATTTTTAAAAGAAAAGTAGTTACTTTAACACAGTTTCATCATGCACGGTTGGTAAGAATAATACGGCTATTTTGATGTATAGGCTCTGATGAATTCATGGGTATTAACTTCCAAAATACTACCTTACCCTTATATAATTCATAAAGACAATTTATACGCTTGAGAATTCCTGGTTTTTTAAATATATGACGCATATTTTCTCCCCACCTATCACACTTTCATTCTATAATGCAAACATTTATTGTATAAATTGTGAAAGAAATTTCGGAGCAGTTTTTTGTCAAAACCAGCTTAAAAACATGTTATTACAGAAGTATGAACGTTTGAATAAAATGACTAAACACCATTTTAATCATTTTTATACACCTGAATAAAATTTTGAATGTCAAGTTATTATTGGACAAAAGTGAATCAACAAAATCGGGTAATATAAAGGAGGAAGACATTTTATTTACTTTTATTTATAATCCACAATGATCTGGTAAAATCTCTGTTAATAACAGCAAATGTTGACACAGAATGTAGTTTTCTGCAACAATTATTTTAATACAATTAGAACAGAATAATCACATAAATAATTATTAAAATACATGTATAGCTTCGTGTTCAATACAAGAAAATCCTTTGACTTTTCTACAAAATTTGAAGAAATTGGTTTTGAAGACAGCAGTTTATTTTTTTTGTACCATGTATGTTTTTTTAGATCTTGTAATAGAAAAACTGACTAAACATTTTCATCTGAGATAAAAAAATTTCAGTTGAGTAATCATTTTTACAACTCTTGTATTACATGCTCCAGTAGTTTATTGACTCTTGTGTTATCGGCAACTGTATTGAACGCACCAAATACATATGAAGCTGCCGCATGTGTATGTTTTAATTATATCGTATTCTAAACAAAACCATATATCAAGATTTCAAACTACGCCATCGTTTTTCTTCCATATTTCAGAAAGTATGCTTGATGATTTCATTAGACGCCAAGTTCTTTACTAAAAAGCTATTGTTTGAAAAGAATTAAATTGAGAAATTCTTCAATGAATTTCTGCGCAAACGCGAAAATAAAATACACCCATTTTTTTTTAGTATTTTATAACACTCGAAGTATGTAAAAAAATTAGAAAGATGTTAGAAAACCCAAGATTTTATGATGTATTTTTTGTTTCCAAAATAAAGAACATACTTCTTATCGGATGTTTGTCTTAGATTTAAAAATGAAATTTGCAGATTGACAGAAACACTATGTTATACATATTTTTTCTTGTTTTCATTGTTTACTTTAAAGATTTTTCTATAATCTCAAATTATTTATACATTCATAATACATTATATTGTGTTAACATTTCAGATAAGGCATAATAGATAACGCAACCAAATTTGAAAATATCAACAACCGCTCTAACTTATAGCTATGAAAAACATAATATTACCAAGTTATGCATACTTTGATTTAACAGTACTTTGAATAGATAAAAACCATACACTGCAACTTTTACTATAGATGAAACACAATATATATTTGATTTTATCACTTATGTTAACTTCTAAAAACATTGATAAAATCGGTTTGTAAGTGTTGTATATAGCTAATAAGGAAATATTGTTTTCTCTGGTAAAACCCTTTAACATACACTGTTAATAATCTAGTTAACTAGTAAATTTAGGCACTAGAATTTTTTAGTAGACCCCGAAAATAAATGAAGCTATGGTACAAAATTTTTTTAATTCTTTTTTTTTTCTCCATATTTTTCTTTATTTCTTTATTTAAAATTGTATACAAGTACAATTCTTATTTGCATCAAACGATCACTAGTTGTAATTTTCTTACTTAGTATTGCATAGTACACAAGGCCCCCAAATACCAATGAATCTGAATCCAGTATGTGGGAACTAGCATGCGAACTCTGAAATTAACAGTACACCTTTCACAAAGTAACAAATACAGCGTCCTAGCAATGGATTTACTAAATGAAAGTAATAATTATAAGTCCCACTTTTTGAACAACAGATCAGTAAAAATTAAATAATGAGCATTTTAAATAACTAAGTGATACATACTTCATTTAAAATATTTTACGGAAAACAAACTTTTCTTCTAAATTTACTAAAAAAAAGAAATCTAATTACATATACATATAGGGATACAAACCTTCCGAAAAATATCCATCTCAGAAACGACAAGAAAAAATAACGATTTCCTGTAATTCTGCATAAATAATGTCCGCTAAAACCGATGTATTTTATCCGAAATAGCTTTCCAGTGCGTTTTTTGTAGTTAGCACTTTCTTTATCAATTAAATTTTTTTGGGCGCCCTAATTTACAAAATAAATTTCAGTTGATTTTCTTATTTTGTTTACATTTTGGGAACATAAGCAGTGTCCGTTGGTTTGAAGTAATGATAAGAATCTTGTAAAAAAACATCTTAGTTATTATCTGTGGAAGCAAAAGGGTTTTAACACGAAAAATAATCGTTTCAGGATAATGTTTCCGACTTGAGTCTAAATATTAGGTGCTACGATTTCCCATGGATAATGTTCATATCCGTGTGTAAAAAACATTCCGATGGATCGTCCTAAATCAACACTGACAGTGTACAATGTATATAATCTATCATCATTTCGAATTGTTCCTTAATAAAAATGATTTCTTTTACTTTTTAGGTATTATTTCGTTTCATTATTTCTTGATTATACCTGGCTAATCCTAATTGGATGTTTGTTCCTTATAATTTTTTTTAAACTGAAACAATTAAAATCAAGATAATAAACCGGAACATATATCCAACTTTGGTTTTTTAAGTGGAACTGCAACAAGTGTGCTATAAATCATATATCATTGATTGTCAATGAAAATAAAGCAGAGCAAAGAAAATTCTTTTAGCTATTAACTAACACTAGACTGAAAATAAACAAAGATATTAAAACTTTAATTTTTTTAAACAATATTATGTAGTTGCACAGGAGTCAAAAGCCAGTCAGTTTCTGGAGATATTCCCTAGGGAAATGATTGTAAGGTTTATCAGTCTTGTCTGAAATGCTCTGAAAAGACATAATCGGCATTTGATTACCCACAGTTAATGTAGAACATGTTTGAAGCCAAACTACCTCAAAGTGTTATGCAGCGAACAGTTTCATACATTTCCCAACCCATCAGGTATTGACAGTTCTGACCGAAGAGAGAAAAACTTTCCTTTCATGGGGAAAATTAATCATTCTGTTATTTTCGAACTGACATGAAAAACATGTACATCAGTTTCGTAAGTAGAAATGGCCGATTTTGTATTGTTACTTGTATCGTTACTTGAATACAAGAGCCGGATGTTGGTTATAAGATTTTGTATTCAACTGATTATCTATGATGCTTTTTGAAAAGGGGACTCCCACGAATTAGTAAATGTTGTGAAAAATGAATGAATGCTTGGACATTGTTCCCAAGAGACAGACCTGTCCAAATTTCCTGAGATATCTAAAATCAACCATCAAAGCTCAAATTATTATTTTTATTTATTTATTTTTTATTTATTTTTTTTGAAAAAAAATCACCTATTTGAGCAAGGGTCAGTAAGTTTGAATATTCCAAAAATAACACTGATACGTGCGAAAAAATCATAAAAAAGTCCAATATTGAAACATGTCTGTTTAACTCTACCACAATTAACAGTATTTTATTGTACAATTTTTTGACCTGTCAAAACATGGACCGGTTTTCCTTATTTTCTGCTCGAGCCTATATAAGATTAACATGAAAGTCGGGAACATTTTTGACGGGTCAATTAAATAGTACAATAGTACCGTAAAGCATCATTTTTATTATTTAGAGGATGGGGACATTTTTTATATTTCCCAAATGAGCGAACTGCCCATATATTATTATACGTTAAATCACGCCAGAAAATGATTAAAACATTTACATTTTTGTCTCATAGCAACAAATTTTAATTTTTTGCTCATTTTATGCATGAGGGGTGGGAAAGTTTAGACGCTCACATACAGACATCTTATCGTGCTATTGAAATCACTTGCATCTGGTTTAATTTGCGAATGATATATAGAAGTTAAAACCAGTAAAACTTGCTTTTGTTCATAAATAGCAAAATCATAAGTGAAATATTTTGCGCGTTTGTATATAGTTTACAACCGCTTGTTTGATATTTTAAAATTTCTGGGGACTACAAACGCTAATTGACGTCACAGCAGCAAAATTGATGCTGTTTTTTAAAAAAAAATCTTCAACTTAGTAACGTAAAAGATTCTTTTTTATATTTTAAACCATCGTAGGCAATTGTGCATTTCGTCATTCGGGGGACGTTTAGAGTGTGTGGACCTCATAAAATATGCAAATAGGGAGATGGGACATTTCATTTTCACAAAATGATGCGAACTGCCCTTTATATCATTCCTAATTACGAAATATATTAAATTACGCTAGAAACCTATAAAAACAGATTTAACTTTACATTCTTTATCTCATAGAGACAAATTGTAAATTTTTGGCTAAATTTGCCGTGAGGGTAGGCAAGTTTAGACGCTCTTATACAGACATTTTTTCATGCTATTGAAAACATATTTATCTCAGACGGGTTTTAAATTTTGGGCGGGAAAGATATACAAAAGTTCAGAAACTAAAAAACTCTCAATTTTATTAATTGCAAAATCAAGTGGCAGGGTCCAATTGGTATTTGACCCAGTACATATTTAGAATGAAACAGGTAGATATATTTTTAAAAGCATTATATTCAACTTGTTGTTAATGGTGTTTATAGAACTAAGGATTCCTTCATACAAGTAATTCTTGTGTAAAATAAATATATGCTTGAATCCTTTTTTCCAAACGGCCGGGTCTAAAATCGTACATGATTTAAAGGAAATTAAACGGAATGGAAACTGTCATTCATCCATCCATCCAGATTAGCTCAAATTTGTGAAAAAAACGGTTTTGAGGCACTTTTTTCCCAGATTATTTACGTCTGGCCACAAATATTCATGCGTTAAAATATCGTATAAATCCCTTTTTTCGTTAGACTAGCTCATAGACTATGAAATATCTTTTTACATTTTTATGATTAAATTGTAGTGAACGAGCCAGTCTAATCCTATGTCCAATATCAAATTTCAACATCAGTCCTGGTGAAAATCTTTAAATAGACTGGCTTTTGCCCAAATAAAAATTGAATTTGTCAAAAAAGGGAAAAATAAGAAATATATTATTATCAGTCTAGTGGCTAGTCTACTTTTTCGTGTCTGTTTTGCATGACCGTATGTACACTCAACAAAATTTCTAATTTATTTGGTCAGTTTATATTTTTTACTATTTTGTTGATAATGCATGTATTCACACGAAATTTCACATACCGACATTTGAATGGGAAATGCAGCTAGTTATTGATTTATTTTTGGCGACTCACAGCCAAAGTAACCGCATTAGGCGTTTGACTAAACTTGCTTTTTGCACGTGCAGGGCATGTGCACCAACAATGCACGTATTCGTTTACACTTTTGGCATTACTGACGAAAGTCCTCTTAGAAAAACACATATCATGGTGAAATTGACAAAAAAGCAACCGATCAAGCTGTCAAAATTTTGCTACCCGGGGACACATTACGACACGTGTGTAATTATTTTTGCAATTTCAAAGAATTTGATACAATTTGTTTATAGCTGTTTCTTTGATGGTATATTCCATTTTTAACCTTATTTCCGTTTACAAGAACCTTCAATCGTTGATTATCTATCATCCGCGCTCTTTTTGGCAAAATTTAACCCAAGGACAATTCATTGAAATGACCGATTTTGAGTTTTGTTGTAAATTTCCCACAGCCCGGGCGCGTTGCCCTTGTGTCAAATTCACCAATAAAATGTGTTTTTTTCTAGTAGGACTTTCGTCCCGTAATGCCAAAAATATGTTCACTAACAAGTGCATATTGGTGTGCATGCTCTGCACGTGCAAAATATGCAATATTGGTTAAAACGCCTAATGCGGTTACGCTGGCCGTGAGTCGGCGAAATAATAAATCAATAATCAACTGCAGTATCTATTCAAATGTCGGTATGTTTAAATTTCGTGTAAAACATGCATTAATAACAAAATAGTAATATAATATAAACTGACCAATTAGGAATTTTGTTAAGGTATTAAATAACCCGCAACAATTCTCTAGGCGCTTGAGAAATTAATCTTCTGCAATTTATGCACAAGACAAAAGACTGCATATTTGAAATTCGCGAAAAATACAAGCCGCCATTATAATCCGGTTTAAATTAATGAAACAATCGGGAATACAGAACCCGAGAAATATGTCCCATCAAAGTGAGAAAACAGACACCACAAAAGTAAGGTACGCTGAAATTTAATACCACCACATTTTCTGAAAAAAAAAAAAACGTATATTAACCCACAGAAAAAAGAACTTATCGATATACGTCTGTTTAGGTCAGTCATTTGTGAATAATATGGTACCGGTAGGGGAAGGTGCCCTGAACCGGTGTTTTTTCCCCGTTTCATCATCATCATCATAGAAACCCAAAGGGTTTATCACGCTTAAAATGTCACACGATAAAGTGCTAAGAAATACAATATATTCGCTCAACACTTCCTGGGAAATTTGTCAAAAAAGAATTATTATCACTTTTCTCCGCACTGGTATCAGCGCATAATACATTAACCAACATACGAAACTGGCCCCGGGCCCCTTAAGTGTGGGGTCATTTTTTGCCCTCAAATTTTATGTCATGAAACTAAATATTTTTTTTTTCTCAGCAGTATATAGTTACAGACGAAGAAAGTTATTACTCGCAGACTGATCAAACCCACTTAGGGAACTATATGATTGCGCTTTTTCGACCGTTATTTCGTTTTCAGGGCCGTCCGCCTTGTCCATATTTTATTCATCATGGGGTTTCAATATTACTTGGCACACATTTTCTCAATAATAAGGACAATGTGTCATGCACATCTTTCAAACTCCTAACTTTAAATGGCCAAGATCACACTTGGCAGTTAAATGCTAACATGGGATGAACAGATCGGTTTCGTGCCCGGTCGACAGCTCTGCCCTTTTTTCAAAGGGATAACAATATTACGATAATCAGACGACTTTCATTTTAATTAAACAGGACCATTTCATGTTCAATGTCACAGATGGAATTCAAAAGTTTTTTTGCTTTCAATAACTTTGTAATATTACTTGGTACAAATGTTTCCCATAGGGTGTGATGCAACACCCTTATCCCTAACTCAGAGGTCAAGGTCACAGTCATAAAACAAACGTCATTGACCTGATATCAGAATTAAGCTCCTACCATATTGACGGACTCATTTTTACATCAGTTTCTTTCCAGACTGAATTTTATTACAGAGTCCAGTTTCGATGTTGCACAACTTTTTTTTTCTAAACAGATTAAAGTAATCTTAACAAATTTTCCTTGAATATGGTTGTCTCTACTTTTATCACACAGACAATAGCACTGAATGACGTCATTGTGAAACGTTCATGATGACACACAAATTTTTCATGGATCGATTCTTGGAAAGGTTTACAATACACACAGTACACTGTAGGATATACTTATTCTTGATTTATGCCAAATTTAAGGCATTCACATTTTATTAAGTTTAAGTCTAGGATTCACTTCAGTGACATTTTTCTAGTTAGAAAAATGTTTTCTAAGTGTTTGTGTAAATTATTATTCTCGGTTTTAGTTAAAATTAAAATTCATGCATCAGTGTAAAAGAACATGTATCATAAGGCACAATTTTAGCCCCAAATTTCGAAGAAAAAGAAAGTAAAAATTTCATCCGATATGGATTATTTGAAAGAAAAAGGGTAATCTTACTTTTTGAAAATAAAAATGTATTAGTTTTGCGTTAAAAGTCATGATCCATGGTCTAGTTTTTATGTCATCAACACAGATTTTGTACATTTTTAGATGTTTTCATGCCCTTTAACACAAAATACGATACGAGGCAGGGGAGAACAATTTTAGTTTTTGGATGTGTTGAGGATTACAAAAACACGGTGAATAATACATGAAAGAAAATTGTTCTAAGGTGCGCTCGTAGTAAATTTGAACAAATACGGTATTTTTTCCAACATTTTTTCTCTAAAAATACCATATAAAGGGACAAAACTCTTGCTTTACTTGAATAGCTTGGGAAATGGTACTTAAAACATCTTGTGACGTCATGGATAAGTCATTTCTTTGAAAATGGGGCGCGTGCGATCAAAAACTAGGTCAATAGGTCTAAAAATAGAAAAACCTTGTGACTTCTCTAGAATCCATACTCAATAGATCTTTATGAAATTGTCAGAACGTTCACTTTGATGATATCTAGTTCAAGTTCAAAACGAGGTCACGTGCCTTCAAAACTAGGGCAGTGGATCAAATAATAAAAAAACCTTGTGCCTCTCTAGCGGCGATTTTTTCATGGGATCTGTATGAAAGTTGGTCTGAATATCTATCTTGATGATATCTAGGTCAAATTCGAAAATGGGTCAACTGCGGTCAAAAACAGGTCAGTAGGTCTACATCGCCCGTGTGTCCATGCGTAAAAATTTTGCTTGTGTACAGTTTTGCACACCAATCTTTAAACTGTCTTTCATTGACCATAAATGTGACCTACTTTCTAATATTTTAGAATCATTTGAAACATGTGGTTCAATATACTCAGATGAGCGATACAGGTCATCATGATGTTTCTTCTTTGTTGCTTCATAATTGATTACAAACAAAAGGAATCCTTATTTATATTTTGTATGCAATAAATCTGGAAAACGTACTAAATTAGAAAGGCAGCGCTTTTGAAATGCCATACCCTACCCCCTCTTAACACAGTACTTTGGCAGATGCCTTCAAAGCTTGGTTGATTGGTAAGAAGTCGGTTTCAGCCCCGATAGTAAGAAGTATACTAATGGGCTAAAATAAAGGGTAACGTGTGATTTATTATTGGATGCAATATGCTATCACAGAAGGGTGTCAGAGTAAAATAACAAAGTATGAAAATCTCTTCAATATCAATGTACATTTTAATAACTTGTTGCCTGTAGAAAACATTTTTACATTCCAAATGTTTGGCCATTAGGCATTCCATTGGCCATCAAGATACAGACATCGCTAAGATAGTTTCAAATGAATGAAAAACGAAATGATCGGTATTATAAAAAATATTTCAGGCGTAACAGTTTAAACAAAAGTAAATGATATAATAAATTTAATCAGTGGTGCAGCAACAATTACACATTAGACTTTTAATAAGTTTTTAACTAGTTTACTCCGAAAATTCTTCTGCATCTTATATCAGGAAATAAGATATTAAAAAAATTTTACAACATGCGATGTCTCAAGAGCCAATACGTTATTTAGAAGTCCCTTGTTTTCCCTTCAAGGGAAAACAATCATCTCAGTTGACTTTAAATGATCGAGAACAATCCACTAAATTTAGATTCGCTTTCGAAGAATTCGTGATCATTAACTGGAAGTAAAGGCTTTAAACACAATGCATCTCAAGTGCTGGGGGTCCGTCCCTATTTCAAAAGTCCTTATGGACTAATTGTCTTTAACTATGACAAAAGTAAAACAAGGAAGACAAGTGTGGGATTCTAAGAAGACGGCTTTAAACACAATGCATCTCAAGTTGCTGGGTCCTATCCCTATGTCAAATGTCCGTATAGACTAATTGGGCTGAAAGAATGACAAATAGTACGGAATACAAATGCATGTGTATTCTAAAAAGAAGAAAATTGAACAATAAATATACTTAAAATAAATGAAATACTTGCACTTGGGATGGGAATAAACATTTTCGTTTTATCTTTTACACACCATTAATACTGAAATCTAAATAAAGATTAAAGGAATTAATACAATCCTGTGGGATCAATGTAAGTCACTAACAAAAAGCCAGGTATCCATTAGAAAAACCTTTCCAGCATAAACACAAAGTTTTCAAAAAGCATTTTAATATGAAATAATCTGATCTTAATTGATGATCATCAATGAGGAAACGCTTAATAAAAAGATAACTATATGGGAATTTTACCTAATTTCATGAGTCCAGTTCCTGATCAATAAAATTTCAGGAGGACTTCTCTTGCGCACTTGAATAAAATGAAGACATGCAGTATGTATTACACAAGCATCTAGTTTCAACCACTATTTTAAACGTAATTGCAACGGAAGTAAATGGTAACGTATATAATTTTGCTCTTTACACCACAACTGGTCAATTTTAGTGTTGTGTTTCAACTCAATTGTTTGTGCATATTCATAGTAAATTATTTGAGTTTCATGTATAAACAGAAAACAAAATATATTCGTACTCTGTTACTAATATTGTAAACCTTTCCTGTCTTATTTTTCATTTAAAAAACTTCACAGCGCAAAGGGTTTGGATTGTTTAATTATGTCTCTTTGAAAAGTTAAAATTGTTATGTAAGAATTGTGGTACCCTTGATTTGTGTTATGAGCGAAATTTGGGCTAAGTCACATGAACCCGTCCTTTATTTTGTCGTCCTGTTCTAACCGCTCATACAAACATTCCACACTATCGTGTGTTCAATTTTGCAAACAGCGCAATAATATTAAACTACTCAAGGTTGAAGTAGGGATGTCAGGGAAGATATCCACAATACTATAGTCTGGAAAAAGGATATTGGGGTTCCAGTGGTGACCAGAGATTAACCTGTAAGACAGCTAAGATAAGGCGTTATTGCCTTTAAGGGGATGAGATAATCTTCCATGGCCGAATGCAACCAGTTGATTGAGATTTTATACATTAGGAGGTCGGGTGTAAAGGGCCGGAGATGTGCCTGGGCAATTTTAGACTGTATACATGTCAGGTGACAGTGATTGCGGCCAAGTCAGACATAGCCTAACTGCTGCCCGTCTTCGGACCGCTTCTGTTTTGGTCAATTTTGGTTGTGGTAAAGAACAAGACTTCGGAATTATATTCCAGCTGTGGTCCTGACGAGGGTCTGATATCCCCTGAGTTTGATTTGTCTTTTTGGGTGACCATTTAAAATGGCGTCCCACGACAGATGTTTGAGATATCAAAGAAAGGTTTCTGTTTAGCGCTATTCTTTGTAATTAAATTTTGCAGGTGGTATTATGAGGTAGGATATTTCCTCTTTTACGCAGATAACTTGACATTGGAAGAATTGAAATTTCCCTTTTCCAATCCCGCTGACACTTTTCTCATGGCTCCTTTATCAAATGCCCTTTTCGAAAATTTATTAGTATCAGTCAACCGCGTTTGTTTAAACCCTTTATTTGACAAGGTAAAATTTACAAGCATTTGAGGAGAAATAATGATCCTTTAAACAAACAATGCTAAAAAGTCAGTCCTGTTACCTGGTAACAAGTAATTTGATTTGTAACCATGACAAGGTTTTAAACTTCAAATAAGATAAAATAGATATAAAAACAATTAAACATTTCTTGGGGTGGGCTTTATTTTGGAAAATTGAGAAAATACAACGTTTACCTTACTTTCAGCTGTTTTGAGTAAAGAAGAGTTATCTCCCTTTTTATTTGTTTTTCTTATTAAAAGATTATAATGGATTAAATGTCAAAATAAATTTTACACTGTATTAGCAATAGATGATCAGGTCAATTCTAATTTAAGTAAATAATAACTTCCATTTACGGCACTTTTTAAGCAACCCCCTCATAAACCAAATATTCACACTCTTGACGTGTATATATAAATCATTTTTTTTTTTTCTAAAAATACTGCTTTATTAAGATATTTGGCAATAATAAGAAAATAACATATTTTATAATCTAATATGCATTAAAAACAGAAATGGATCGGGGGCTCAAAACACCCCTTATCATATATGGTCCTTTAGTGATTTTAAAAAACTTTAAAAATATCCCTGACCTGAGTCTGGATCAGGGTTTGGATGAATGGGCGGAGGGGTTTGGTTCTTTTCACTGCTTCCAGCCCAAAACAACCTCGATCTGATAACATTGATATTAAAAGACAGTAGCCTGTTATTCTCTATAAAACAATAATCAGCAACAAAATATAGAAAAGAAACGAGATATCAATACAATAGTAGTATTAATGGGGTACCCCGGTATTATGTACATTTTGTTCGTTTTGAACCATACATTAATGTTTGTATTGTGTGAGAAACACATGAGATAGCTTACATAAAAATTGTATTAAAATAACTATGCATAGAAGAGCCTTGAATTGGTAACTACTGTCTAGAAGATTCACAGAATGGAATAATTCCGCATAGAAGATTAGATCACACGAATGAATTACTACAGCTTTAAAAGATCCACTGAAACTGATTAATTACTCCTAGAAAGATAATTACTTAATGGATTAAACCCTCAAATAAATTTTAGATCACACTGAATTTTAATATACTACTGCATAGAATGACTCACAGAAAATTTTATAACTATCTGCCTGAAAGATGTCACTGAATGGAATAAAACCGCATAGAAAGATTAAAATCACACTGAATTTAATGTACCACTCGTAGAAGGGTCTCACGAATTAGATAAAAGATTGTCTAGAAAATATCAAACCCAATTGGGCTAACTGCCGCAAGAAAGATCTAGATATCACGAATTGAATTACTACAGCATAGAAAGAACTTAAAATGCATAGAAATGCTAATTCGACTGGAATAATTACTGCCTAGAAAAGATCTCACTGAACTGAATATCTACTGCACAATAAGAGCTCACTAAATTGAAAAAAATAATTACTCATCTCACTGAAGTGAATGATTACGTCTAGAACGATCTAACCGAATTAACTAACCATGCATAAAAAAGCCACTGAATTGAATACTACGCATGAAAAATATTACTGAATTGGAAAAGTACTCAGTAGAAAGAGCTCACTGCTTTGTATTACACTGCATAGAAGGAGCTCTCTCAATTAAAAAAACTACTGCCTAGAGAGAGCTCATTTAATTGCATAACTACTGCAAACAATGAACTCATTGAGTGGCTTCTTAATGTTGATAATCTGTTATGTGCAATTATAAAAACATTATACTGTTGTTTTCATGTTTAAGATACTCAAATAGATCAGGAAGTATACATTTTCCTTTTCCATGTTATCATTTGTGTTTAAATATGTATAGTATTATGAAGTTATTAAAGGTCTGAGATAAATAGTCTCAAATCCTTTCCTTTCGCCAGTGTGACGCCAAATAACAAAAACAGGATTGTCCCTTTTTTTGCATAATATTTGCATTTTGTTAGTGTTTTGTCTGAAATGTTTTTGTTTGAAAATTAATGGTTCCCTTAATAAACACGCTTTTCTATTAAAGTTACCTCGGGTTACCCGAATTCATTTTGTCTGTAGTTCACTTAATATAATATTGTACAATCTAGTCAGTCAATTTTATACAATGTTTGTTGCCAAAATAGTAACCGTCTTTCATCGTTCAGGTCAGTAAGGCAGAAATATATAAAACGATATATCATGGTCTAGGAGCTAGTCTATCACGGACGCATAGACTGGATCCATTCACCCAGATTTAGATATAAAAGACAGTTGTCCTAGCTACTCTACCTGATAATCGAAACTTACCTTTCCGAAATAATTGCCTTGCGTGTTTGAATGTTGAAATTCTTTATTGATTCTCCCCTGTATCAATAAATTTGTTTGTTTTTTTAAACAGAGTTTTCCCAGGAGCAATTATTAATTCTGAAGAATGACAATTGACGCTAAATTTGAATCCTAAGACGTTTATATAATTGAATTGCAAAAAAGAATCCCAATATCTTATCATGCACAGTAAGCACAGAAGTGTTTCATTTTGTTAATAGTTTAAAACGAAAATACTATATGTGTTACACTAACAGGACCACTTTAAATCGTGTCATATACTGCCCAGATAGCAGACATGCGTTGGCCCAACGTTGGGCCAACGGCAGACTCTTCGTTGGCCCAACGAAGATTTCAAACGTTGGCCCAATGCCATTTTGCTAACTGGCGCAACGTTAACCCAACGGTTGGTACATCGTTGGTCCAACGACTGGAATCCTACACTTATCGTTGGCCCTCCATTGGGCCAACAACTTGTATCCTGCACTTATCGTTGGCCCTCCATTGGGCCAACAGCATTTTTTCGTCTATCATGGTTGGTCCAGCGTTGGGCCAACGCTATCCCAACGATTACGAAACTGAAAAAAGACTAAAACTAGCATTATTTATTACGCAGTTACTGGAACAGACCCGGAGAGAGAGTATAAACTACTCGCACCCTAGGAGGCTCCAATTACATGGTAATTGAAGTGATGGCCAGTTTACCGGCATGCAGCCAATAAAAAGCAATAAATCACATGTAACAGTGTTGATAAGCTTAGGCCAGATTTTCCTTGATGTAGGAATAAACGAATATTAACATGTATAAAATGATAGTGTGCTGTTTATAGTGCATGCATGTGCATTTAACTGCATGTCTTTTAAATTGGCCCATTTTTTCCCAGAAAACTTGATATATGGATATTAGACAAAATTAATCAACATCCACTTTAATCAATTTTGTGCAAAATATTTAAACCTATGAAATATAATGGGTCCTATCATTAGAATATAATAACTTCCATCAGGAAATTTGATAGTAAGAAGACTATATTGAAAATACCTATATACATGTATGCTATTCAAATTTCTACATTTGTATGTCTATCAGTCAAATAAGGTAGATCTTGCTGCGACTTTATAAAAACAACATGTTTTATAAATAGATGGCAGTCTGAAGAATATGCTTATCGTTATATTTCATCCATATATTAAGTATGTCTGTCTGTCTGTCTGTCATTTATTGAAGATGGAATCTATAATTGGATAAAAGAAACCATTTTCAGATTGGACCAGATGTTGTTTATTATGCATGCCGATGTACCACGTACAGGTTTTTATTTAAATTCTTTTCTGCTCTGTTCTATTATAAAACTCTACTAAACAGTGGTTTCACCTTACACAAAAACAAATAATGTAATGCACTGCATTTATTCTCTTATAAAGATCGTATACTAAAATGCTCATGTTGAAAGCATATTAAAAAACATTTTCCTTGCAAATTTAGAGAAAGTTCAAAAAGAAAAAAGAAAAGAAATAAAGTCAACGCCTTAAATTATCTATACTCTATTCTTGAAACACGTAATACGAATTTTGGAACAAAAAACATGTCGTACACTGGTTCATGTAAATTGATAAATTACCTCTACTGACATGAATTTGCATTATGTAACAATTATTTTGTTAAAATAACAAAATGAATACACATGTTTGTGGATTCAATTTCGGTAGTTCTGCACATTGAAGGTAAAATATAATCCACAATGTAGAATTTGATAAAACCACTCCGTTTTAGAATTTCAGGACATACTAAGAAAAAGTCGCAAAATATATATATTCTCGTTCTTGCATTTTTTACTAGACTGATTTGAATGAAGCTGGACCTTAAGCAAGATTTTGTAATTGGAGTTTACAGGAAAATCGCATTTTTTGCACTACATTGCAGATTTTATTAAAAAGTCTCACAGTTTGTGAAGACATTATTGGAATTGTTTCATTGTAAATATTGTAACAATTGAATTTCATTTTAGCAAGATTGTGACATTGCCATTTAGTAAACACATGAACATCAGTAACACATACATAGGCTTTATTCTATGTTATCAAGAATAATGAAGTTACTTCATTACTTTCGGTTTATAAAATTGTGAAGAACTAAGATATGAAAAACCATGCTTAAAATTGTTCATTTACATATTCAGATGTAATATAAATTTCATTCAAACATCACAACAAGAGGGTGATGATGACCCTATATCGCTCACCTGTAAAACTTGGCCTTGTCCCCACATAAACGAGTTTCGAACTTGTCCTAGAAATAATCATGATAAACATTGTTACCAAATTTCATGAAGATAAGGTCATAAATATGGCCTCTTGGAGTGTTAACAAGCTTTTCTTTTGATTTGAGCACGTGACCTAGTTTTTGACCATACATGGCCAGTGTCACACTTGGTCTAGGAATCATCAAGATAAACATTCTTACCAAATTTCATGAAGATAGGGTCATAAAAGTGGCCTCAAGAGACAAGCTTTCCCTTTGATTTGACTGGATGGCCTAGTTTTTGACCCCATATGACCCAGTTTTAAATTTGGTTCAGGAATGAAGATAACCATTCTGGCCTTTAGCTTTTGATCTGGTCAGTTTTCGAAAGGAACTGAGATATTATGCACATACAAGCTGTGTGCAAGTTTGATTAAAGTTTATTGCAAAATGTGGTCCCTATCGTGTTCACAAGCCAAAATACCATATATTTGGCCTTTTAAGGGGCAATAACCCTTGAACCCATGATGGGATCGGATCTGGCCAAGTTTCAAAAGAAATCGAGATATTATGCCAATACAAGTTGTGTGCAAGTTTGATTAAAATTGATTTCAAAGTGCGGTCTCTTATCGTGTTCACAAGACATTGTGGACAGACGACGAACGAAGGGTGATCACAAAAGCTCATCCACAGGTGAGCTAAAAACAAAATGCCTCTTTGCTGAGCTTACGATTAATTAGCAATGGATAGAACTAGCTATGGTTACACAGTGCTGTGTACATGCTAACAAATTAAAACGATAAAAAAAATCAATGTAATGAATTAAATACATCTTAAAATTACGTTCACATTCATTCTGTTCATTTTTTTCAAAAAGGCCACGGAGAAGAATACCTTTTTTAAATCAAACAGGAAGAGTAAAACAATTAATCCTATATACTTAATTAACAGGTGATTTACACTTTAAAAGTAATCACATAAAATATACAAAATATGCAGGCTTTTACCAATCTTGTTAGGTCATTCGGATACTCTCTGATAATAGACATAGCAACACATTTGAAATTGCAAAGTTTTTTAACTTTCTTATAATTATATATCATGGAACATTGTTGGTCCAAATATTTAATAATAACAACAGAACAGAATAGAATTGTATTAAAGACCTGTACATGGTACATCGGCATGCATAATAAACAACATCTGGTCCAATCTGAAAATGGTTCTTTTAGCTCTTGCTTGTCGTCACAGGATAATTTTCCATTTCAAGGACATGTTATTGCATATTCCATCTTTAGTGACAGACAGACAGACAGACATACATGTATTATAATGATAAGCATATTCTTCAGACTGCCATCTTCTTATAAAACAGGTTTTAATATGTAAAAACAGATTTATAAAGTCGCAGCAAGATCTACCTTACTGACTGATAGACAGGCAGACAGTCATACACAGCTAGAAAATTAAATAACATAGATATTTTCAATATTGTCTTCTAATTAGAAAATTTTGTGATGAAATATATTCTGTGCTTTGAATTATATTCTAATAATAAGACCCATTTTATTGGCATAGTTTTTAACTCTTTTTGCACAAAATTGATGTAAGATGTATTTTGTCTTATATCCATATATCAAGTTTCCTGAAAAAAGTGGGCAAATTTAAAAGACATGCAGTTAAATGCACATGCATTCACTATAAACAGCACACTATCATTTTATATATGTTATTCATTAATTCCTGCATCAAGGCTTATCAACACTGCTACATGTGATTTATTGCTTTTTATTGACTGCATGCTGGTAAACTGGCCATCACTTCAATTACCATGTAATTGGAGCCACCTAGGGTGCGAGTAGTTTCTACTCTCTCTCCGGGTCTGTTCCAGTAACTGTACGTATTTTATTTTCAAATAGTTGTGATTTTGTTAAAGTTTAACAAAAAGAAATCTAACATTTATTTAAAGTTTGTTTGCAATTTTCCTGAAGAAATATAACAGAATATTTCATCACTACAACATGTCAAATATTGATCCCAGCCTTTTATAAATCTAAATATTTTTTCTTTTTTTCAGTCACTGATTAAATCCTACTAAAGTGAATTACTGTCTGTATATTAATTCATTATATATCCAAGTTCTGTTTGATTGTTTTTTTTTCTCACTGACGTTGCTGCTTTCTTTTTTTCTTCTTGTTTTTTCTTGTGCACCACAGTGCTAGGCACTCCATTATTACTCTCTTGAACAGCACCCTGTAAAAAAAATTATAATGTTGATTAAACCATCTACGTCAAATTGATAACAATGTAACTAAAGAAATGCACATAAACCTCTGGACATAAACTTGCGTAAAATGTATGAAATTTATTTTTGTCTGTATTTAACCGAGAAAAATATGTTAGAATTAACGAGAATATGAGTTATTTTATTTAAAGAATTTAATACTCAACACAAGTGCCATCCGCTAGCTTTAGATAAAAGTATTTAACATATGTTCAAGTCAAATGGATATTACTTGCATATAGGATAAAATTAAGAAATTCTCTGTTTACAAGATTCCACAACTTTATCAATAATATTCAAAAATTTCTACTTACAGTTTATAGCTGGTAGACCGGGTTTTTGTTAACTCTAGATCTATCACATGTATAATAGTTTCCTTTACTTCACATATATGCAGCTAGAAATCTGGCCTAGAGAGTAAAATTAACCACATTTTCTGGGATTTCTTACATAACCCGGGTTAACGAGAGTTCATGTTCTGGAATACTCAACAGATTTATTGTAAACATTTTATGACTGTATAAAATTAGATATTTGTTATAGAGTTAGTAGTGAGTTTGTTTTGTTTTTTTTTCAATTTTTTTCACAATTTTTTTTCAAGGTAGTAGATTTGAAATAGTTCAAAATGTCATTACGGCTGCAGATAAGTTTAAGGTTTAATTAGCCCAAATTTAACTGATTACGAATTGGTGCAGAAAAGTATTTAATTATTAATTAAATATTGCATGTTACACACACACATAACGTGTATACCTGTAGGGGCTTGTGATAAAACAGTCTCCTGTAAAATATATAATTATCTGAAAATCAATATTGGCCCAATGTAAATATATCTGTGACTGAAATTCAAAGTTGGTTCAACGTTGGCCCAACAGCTGTATTTAAATACTTATTAATCATTGTTGGGCCAACAGTGGCCCAACCACGATTATCCTTTGACGGGTTTCCGTCGTTGGCCCAATGACTTCATGTTTACAGTGTGGCAACTAGGTCAACATTTTAGGACGATTTCGGCCATATTATCATTAACCAGCTGGAACACGTATTGTAAAAATGTATGTTGTTTTGATGTTTTTCAGTTAGTATATTTTAATACCCTTTTCACTTAAAAAATGTGTTTTCTTACATACATAGACGCATAGAAAGTGAAGTCAATTTAGATATCAATTAACAATTTGCGAAATATTAGTTGATATATTCTATTATATAGTTTTCTCAATGTTTTTTTTTCTTATGCTATCTAAACTTCATTCTTTTACATGAAGAACTAAATAATCAAAGCTATCAGCACACAGAAAACAGGTTTAAAATATCAGAATGTAAATAGCTTTAATTTTCCATTTCAAGGACATCTTTAATTGCATGTTACGATATAGATATACAAATCATTTGTGATATCAAAAAATGAACATGAAATATCAAGTTAAGTCATGATATCATTAATGAGTGAACTATATGAAGACATCTAGATATCCCAGAAATGATATCTTTCTCTGGTGTTTAGGCATATATGTTATTTAATCTGTACGGGAAATCAGACAACTACAATAAATTCAATAATATTCACATATAATTAATACAACCGATGAGAAAAGAAAAAGTATTAAGTATTAAGATTTTTAACATAATTATGTTAATCAGTTTCTACTTTCCTACTGATAGCAGAATCAAGAACAGGAATTTGATATAAGTGTTGTATTTATATGATTCTGTTTTTGAAGAATCTGAGAAGATATACAACTATTTGCAGTCTGCCAGAACACTTCGCTTTAATTGGCCTAAGTTGGGTTGCATGTGTAGGTAGCAACCATCTTAAGTGTTTTCATCAGCGTGGTTTCAACTTTCACAATCGAACTTTCAACTTTCATCCTTGTAGTTTCGAATTTCAACATCGTTGTTTCGACTTGAAAATCGAAATTAAGATGTTGAAAATCGAAACTTCGATAACGAAAGTCGAAAGCACGATGATGGAAACATGAAACCACGACAGTCAAAACGAGAAAAGTTATCGACTTTCACTATCGTAGTTTTGAGTTTTCAAAGTAGTGATTCGACTGTTATTATCATCTCATCGTAGTGTCGTGATTTCGGCTTTCGAGATATGTGGCTAAGTAATAAAAAATGATGGTCCAAACGGAACAAAGTAAAACAGTTTGACTGAATAACAAATGTAAAAAAGCTAGCACATAATGTTTTAAAAACAAGTTAACGCGGTAAAGGCCTAAAACTACGTTCATGTGATTATTAGCTTTTGGTTGGTCTTAAAGGTTAAGGAGTAAATAGTTTATCAAACAAAGAAATATTTGATAAACAAACAACAGCTTTACCGACAGTCTACATTACATGTACTGCAGTGCTGTCCCGTACGATGGATCCTTGAAATATTCTGAAAAAGTTATTCCCCTTTAAAACTAAATGGCATGGGTTAACTAATAACAATTAATAACTGTTGAGTATGGTGGCACATGAGATGATAGGTAGCTACACTAGCCACTAGACTGGTAATAAATATATTTCTACATTATTCCCTTTTTTGTATAAATCGATTTCATACGGACAAAATCCAGTACATTTAAGAGAATTACACAAAGGAATGGTGTTTCAATTATCATATTAAATTATGATACTGGACATAGGATAAAGACTGGCTCAGTTCACTACATTCAATCATAAAAATGTAAAAAGATATATCATAGTCTAGGAACTAGTCTAATAAGTAGCCAGCGCAATACTTTTAAGAAGTTATCTTGATAAAGCGAAGTTATCTTAAAAGATTATCTCAATAGTCTATATCAATGCAATAATTTAAATTAGTATCTCGATTTTGTGTGTGTGTGTGTGTGTGTTAGTGCCCACAGTTGCCATTACTTAGCAAGACAGCTATGCCGATACTTTCAGCAATTATCTTGATATTTCGAGCTTTCCTGAAAACATCTCTCAATAGTCTAGTTTCCTAAAAAATGAAAAGAATATCTTAAAAAGTAATTTATTACGATAATGTTTTCAGGAAAATGCACAGCATTTCTGGAAAGTTTAGAATATTATCATGACAGCTACCAGGTATCTCGTGGCAGTTCCAAGAACTAACACGGCGTTTTTGCGCTAAAACATTTTCAAAAATGATGCTGGAAAGGTAACATATATTAGCAGAAACGTAAGTAGTCTGGTTGATTATGTCATATGTAGTCCGTCAATTGTGGACTTATTTCAGAGTTTTAATGTTCAGGGACCATGTATCTTGTCCGATCATTGTGTTTAGAATTTTACTTTACATTGTGTTATCTCTACAGATGAAAACAGAAAAACCGATACCTCTTATAAATGGGATACTAATAAAACTGAAAAATATGAAGAAAAATAAACAGCGAGAATTTCATCTCAGAATTAAATAATTTAACAAGCTGTTTAAATGATGAAAGTAATCCATCTTCAATCGATAGAAATCTTTTACATTTTTCAAACATTATGCACAGTGTTTGCGCACCATATTTTAAAAAAGATTATAAAATCGGAGTTACGTAAACCTTCCGCCACGGATTTAAAATAAAACATAGTTTGATGAAGAATGTTCATTAAAAAGAGACAGATTTTATTGTGATTGAAATAGGTTTTGAGAAAATAGGTCAGATAGTAACAGAGTAAAACTTATTAAATCAATGTCGGATTATGAAAAGACTATAAGACAGAAACAATTTAATGAACGTAAGCGTAATACAAACAAATAGTTAAGAAGAAAATCATTTCAGCGTTTTATTCAGAGTTTAGAATATATGAATGTTAATAATTTGATATATAATGATTAAGTGACCTTGTGAAATCGATCAGATACAAGCTCTTTAAACTCTACTGAAATAAGATCTAAAATTCTGATAACTTGCAAACACATCTTTTTCTGTAGGTACTTTTGTACATTATAAGATATATTATTATTAAACTTTGCTAAAGATATGTTTATATGTATTACCAAGCTAGTGTTTAGAGTTTTGGATGTAATGATAAGAACATAATTATTGGGATGCATTAAGTCCTCCATAGGTAGATCAAATTTACAAATGGTCTTACAATTCTCTTTATCAGCAATATCAGAACCACATGTTTGTATTTATAAACAGAACTACTGGCCCCTTAAAACTCAAAATAATCTTCTCACAGATAACATCAGCATCAAAATGCATGATGAGTGGCTGAGGTTATCTACATGTAACATAGTAACAGTTCAGTCAATCATTCTGTAGTAACCGCCTACTATGCACTTGCCGATGTTATTATCTAGGAAATGGCACAAGATTCGCCGAGGAAAATGTCTAAATCTAATACACGTAGAGTTTTCTAACAGTTTGCAAAATACATGTGACGGAATTAACGAGTAATTTTAACTCAATAAATGATGTTTTATATGATACTACGTTTTGAATTTACTTGGAGAAGCCAATAAAAAAGGTATTCAATTATTATCTTCTAAGATATGGATTCATAAAGAATATTGCATATGCTTGTTTGAATGTAAATAGTTCTTATATAAGTTAGCATATAAAACTCATTAATAGTTCTTACAGATTGTGTTACAATTAATAGTTTGCATATTTATTTATAGAAATAAAGAACAGTAGCAATTAAAAGAAATAAATACATTACCGCGCATATAGTGCAGTTACATGTTATGAGCGTGGCTTATTCCTCACATAACACAATAACATAATGAATCATTTCTTCTGCTTTAAATATGTCCAAATTAAAGAGTGTAGGAAAAGACAAAGTCTGGTTATTGTCAGCAAATTATCAGTATTTTTTATTTCTATTATTGAATACAAATAATGTTGATTAGATCCATGAACCATATTTTCTTAGTATTTTTCCATCACATATAATGTAAGCTTTGTTTGTAGTATATTCATTACATTTTATGTAATACACTTATTAAATACGTTTCACATAGTTGTATCACTTTTAACTTTCAGGTTGATGTTGAACCTTCATATATGGCTACCTGACAGGATGGGAAAAGATCTGGTAGACTGGCAAAAGAAGAATGTGAATATCTGACTATGAGGAATCATGAACTATTTTCTCTAAAAGAGGAATAACGTTATGCTTAATTGTTTTACCATTTGCCAATTAAAGGACAGAAACATGTAGATACTTAATAATATTACAACAATATATTGTTGAGTAAGATCAAAGCTCATATGAAATAAATATATATTAAACTTTATTTCACATAGACATGCAAACATTTTCATAAAGCGATCATTCATAACATGTTTTGTTTCATCTTGTGTCACGTCATTTATTTTGCTTGCTCTTCCCAATACCGTAGCTTATAAGAATTTCGCCAATGACAACTTCCAGATTTTCTTATACTGAATGAGCTTATAAGAATTCAGATAGTAACAACATTACAAAGGTTTTTTCTCTATCCAAATTCAGATAGCAAACATTGTCTCATTGTAATACATTTAACTTTAGTCAACGCTCATTCTTTTTATAGCTAATTGTTAGGTCTTATCTAAATTCGGATAGCAACGCTATCAGTTAGTTTTGATTCATTCGATTTCAGATAGGACATTGTTGAAGCTTATCTGAATTTGGATATTAACGAAAAAACTCAAGTTTTTCTTTAGTACGATTTTAGATAGTTAAATGTTTTTGGCTTATCTGAATTCGGATAACCACTCAAACAGATTATCTGAATTCGGATAGCCACTCAAACACACAGTATTTTTTTTTGCCATTTGATACACATGTACAAAAATCATTTTATCTTAACTACCAAAATTCGTAGTGTGCATTTGTTACGGATGGTAAAACAGAACGAAAGTATGCGCATTATCCGATTTCGGATAGAGCAGTTCTAATATATATAGAAAGACATAAGTAAATTATGTTTTATGAATGAATGTTTCCCGATCAAGATATTTCTTGAATTTTATTAATGCTTATCAAATATACGACACATCTGCTTGTTCTTTTGAATTTTCCGATAAATTCTTGATAAATCAAGCATTTTGACAGTTTGGAAACTGTCAAATACAAATGGATCGTGTTCGTAGCAGGCAACAGTAACTGTGTAACAGAAGACAAATATAGTGTAGCAGACGATGGTTGCAGTTCAGCAGACACGAAGACCCTTCATTTCATCGTCGATGCTAGTCTTATGGCGTGATACCCTATCTATGTGGTAAACAGAAATCTACATTCGTAAAAACTCGTGTAGCACCTCTGAAAATGCTGACGTTACCACGATTAGAACTTATAGCCGCAGTTGTGGGCGCGCGTCTCGCAAATCATTTGCAACATGCGTGTTTAATTGATTCTGGAAATACATATCTATGGTCAGATAGCCAAATTGTTCTACACTGGTAACACACATCTAAGCCATTTAAAAGATTCATTGAGAACAGAATTCTTGAAATTAAGGAGTTGACGGATGTGTGACACTGAAGATACTGTCCCACCCATGAAAACACTGCCAATCTTCAGACCCGTGGAATATCAGTATACCTTCAAAATGACCCTCTGGAATTTACAAGATACGCCAGTGATGACAACAATGACAAAGAACACATGAGAATACAGCACAGAGAACCTTTTATCACAGCATGACTTAGAAACAACAACTACACGAAGTTGTGAAGCGTCTTCATGTCTGCTGAACTGCAACTGGTGTCTGCTACACTATGTCTGCTGAACTGCAACCGGTCACTGCCGTCTGCGCACAGATTTGGTAAGACATTAGTAATGACGCAAGAATTTTGTTCAAATCTCTAGATCAAAAGTCATGCTTGAAAGGTTTCCATTTCGTAGAAAAATGAATACATGTATTGTCTTAAAAAAAGATAAAACATTGTAAAGAAATTGCAAAATATTGTCATTAATAGTCCTAATGGTCAGGCCCATATTCATAAAGCTCCTAAGGAGAAAACTTAGGAAACTCCTTAACTTTGTAAAATTTCCTAAACAACATAGCACAAAAGAAAAGTGTAAACTGTATAAGACTTATTGATAATTTTTATTCATATGCAGGACTCTATGAGACAATATTGTTAGACATACCAAATATCTTGACGATTATCCACAAAATGCTTTGGAACTTTTTCCTTTAGTCAGTCCCTTAGGGAAATTTTCCCTTAGGAGCTTTATGAATACGGGACTAGTGTTGTTCTTGAAATGCGGCTTTGGATTGGTTGAAAAAGGTGTAGGGAAACCCGTAAATTTTTTTAAAGTCAATCAGATGTAAGCTGATTACAATTAGATAAAATGTGTGTCAAAGTCATCAAGCAATACAATGTTTTCTGTAAAATCTGGAATATTTTACGAATGTCTGACTGAATGTCTGACTTTTCAATTGTCACTTTAGAATAGTAGATGTCAGTGGGCATTTTGCCTCTATATGCCCTGCAATAGAGGGGAGGGGGGGGGGGGGGGGGGTAGTTGTGTTTGAAGAGAAATTGTTAAAAATTGGAAGGTTAAGTCTATGTAAAATTACTTTTTTTTTTGGTGTCTGAGATGTTACCTTATTAAAAGAAACACAATCATTGTAATTGTCATCTCCAAATTTTGGGGTTATGTAATGTAGTCATCTCTTATAATGGAAGGCTATGGAGGAAAAAACAATAGCAGTGCCTGACCAGTACGAGAATGCACTGGCACTAGACCAGGACGAAAATGCCTCTGTTCATGTTATACCCTACCCCTAGGTATTCTGTAAGAACCATGGTCATGAACGGGAAAATATATACTAACCCATTTCAATCGCGCATTTCATACCTAAACCGTGCAGTTCGGTAAATATGTACTATTGATATTGAACAAGTGGTAATTTATCTTCCATTGTGTACTGGTCACGTTTCTTCAATATTTTTATCTTCGAGAAACAACGCACAGTTTAGTTTTTTCAATGTTACACAAAAAAACTTGGTTGAACTTCCCTAGTGAAGTTCCGGTCTAGATTACAGAACCATTCTGATTGGCTGATGTGAAAATGTCGTTTAACTACACGTGTACGCTAAAATGTGTATATGCAGCATAAATCTGCAATATGAATAAAGTAAACAGTATAGATGTATACCAATGTATGACTTCAAATTCAAAATCACATGTAAGATGAATTTCATTCATCATTTCGAGTTTTATTGTGAATATTTTGCATTTAGTTTTTAATTTTGTTTTGTTTACGTTTCACCTAACATGTATGTGCACACTGTTGTGACCTCTAGACCGGATGTTCATTAGGGAAGTTCACGCAGGTTTTTTTCTGTAACGTCGACGAAAGCAAAAAATATGTGGAGTATCTCTGCAATATGAAATATTGAGACAATGTGACTGGTGCACGATGGAAGATAAATTACCGCTTGTTTAGTATGCCGGATAACCATTCAACGAACTGTGCGTTTTAGATGAGAAATGTACGATTAAAATAGGTTAGTGCAATTTCCCGTTCATGACCATGGTTCTTATAGATACCTAGGGGTAGGGTATAACATGTACAGAGGCATTTTCTTCCTGGTCTAGTGCAAGTGCGAGAATGCAGCGAATAGGAAATGACATCACCGTGACATTGGCGTCCCGGAAAAAATTTACGATTTATAATATTTGTTGTAACAGGTATGATGACACTAAATGTAGACTTTTTATTTTCAGGCTATATACCAATAAAAGAAATTGTTCTTTGTTTCATATAAAATTCAGTTACTTCAGAACAATTTTGTTACAGTTTCTAGATTTTCACTCCGTCGTAGACCTACTTTACACAAGATACCCATATATTTCCTTCAAGAAAACGAAAAGAAAAATGGACGTTGAATAGTATGCAGTGTAATGCAACTCAATTGAAGTCAGGTACCTCATATTGCCGCATTTCAGAAAGCGGTCCGCAGAATAAACACCCTACTTTCGTTTTCAAGTAAACAACTCGAAAACATGCGAATATTAGCATGGAAAGTGTCCTATTTTATGTAAAATTCATTCCACGAGTGAAATAATGTCCATCTGGCCCCCGATTTACGCGCAAATGCGCGAAAAATGGAAGAAATAGGATCTATTTATAAGGGACTTCTTTCGAAAGTACATTTTTGACCGAATTACTGCAATTTAACTTTCAAGCGAACAGGTCCGCGAATTTTTACTTTCTTTTGAGTGGTGAAAAAAGTTTCTTTCAAATTCTTTGTAATTTTTTTTTCTTTTTCTTTTCTTAGCTGCTTTGAGGATGGAAAACTTATGGTTGATATTTCACACTTGAATGAACAGGTATTGGATATATGGGTACAGTCAAAGGAATCGAAATACCACTTGGGTGCCCCCAACTTGGACTCAGTGATATTCATAATCTAGCTTTTATGCCGATGTTCATGCATCTGTAATTCAATCTATTGTGAATTAAGAGCAGACTGAGAAAGAACAACAATGCGTACCGTACATTGAATATTTGCTGAATAATCAGGTAAATAATCACGTAATGAAATAGTCGACGGTCACGTGATGATGTAGTTGAAATTTGCAAATATTAAAATTCAGGTTTGCAGGCGCTCCCTTTCATTTTTTACCTATCTCGCGTTTGATAATTACATGATAAAAACTTCCCAGAAGGGCTACTTCTGCACATACTTTAGATTTTGATATCATAAAGTAACCAAACAGATTTTTCATCACGGTGATATTAAACATCTGTAACATGATGCAAAAACAGATTTTCTTAAAAGGCAGAATATTGAACATGCGCTAGAAGGAACCGATTGCTAAGCTAAATCCTGCATTAACTGAAGTTCATGTTTCACCTATACAGCCATTCATCTGTACTGTTTTCTCGCTTGCAAACTAATACTCAACATAACCGTAAGTTTGTTTTGTTTTCTGGTTAGATGTCTTCAGCCCTGTTCATGGGTGGTAAACGCGCAATCCAATTCCCGCTGAGAATACGCTTAAAATGGGTTGCGCAACGTCCGGTGCTGGTGTTGCGCGCAAAAAAGACGAAATTGAGGCATGTGAAGTTATGATTTTGCTTAATATGAGACAAGAATAAATTTTCTCGAAAAAAAGCAAAATGCTATTCGACACAAACATGATAATACATCATATAATTTATGTAAAATATCTGGTTTGTAATTTATGATTCGGCTCTATTATCACAAAAACCCAGGCGACACGAAGCGCGAAAAAAGTATGAAATCAACAAAAAATGGAAGTTTCTGACCTCATATGCCTAAACTGAGGACATCTGATGCTTTTTTTGATAACTCAACGGTTATAAAGTAACGAATATCAAAATTATTTGCTTCAAATCCTGCTTACGGGGACATAATTGACAAAAAATCATCGGGAATGGGGTTGCGCACCGGGAATGGAGTTGCTCGTATACATCATAATGTATATACTGTACACGCGCAACTCCATTCCCGGGGCGCAACCCCATTCCCGATTATTTTTTGCCAATCTTTCCCCCAAAAGCAACACTTTCATTCAAATGTATGTAATATTCATGACTGTTTTACACGTGTTTGATCATTGGAAGCGTCACATTTCCAGAAAGAAGGCACAAGAGTTAGAAAATTTGCATTTTTTATGACTCCATGCTTTTTTGACAGTTCGAGCCAGCAGAGTTTTCGTGATAACAGAGCTGATTCTTAAATTAATAAGTTGGTATTTCACACATATGATCTTTATTCATTTTTGTGTCGAATAGCATTTTGCGTTTTTCGAAAACACTCGTAAATGTATCATTATTTACAAAAACAAAAACCCACCTACCTCGATTTTGTTGTATTGATGCGCCACACCAGCACCGGAAGTCGCGCAACCCATTTTTAGCGTATTCCCAGTGGGAATTGCATATTGCGCGTTTACCACCCGTGCTGTTGTTCAACATGTCATGAATTTCTAATTCACCACGTTTATCTTCAATATGTTTGTTATATTCTTTAATTGGCGCAGGTATGCGAAGAACATCAATTAACCAGCCAATACCCAGACACCCAAGGGTACAAGCATAAAAGATTCCCCATGTTTTATTCTCAAGATAGAAATGATGAAGTCCGAATATTCCGAATGGAAACCAGTACATGTATGCTTCATCAAGGTATTTGTTTTTTGGTTTTACCGGCATAACGTTTGTATAAAGCCGAAGTCTGAAGATATCAATTAACCAGCCGAGCCCGAACAGTCCCAAAGTTGCAAAATAAAAAACGCCATTCCAGTATCTTTCTAAGTAAAAATGATGAGCTCCAAGGATTTCGAATGGTGAAATCCACAAAATGTACGCAGTACACTTTGTTGTACCATGGTCACTGGTTGGGTCATTTGAAGCTTTGACGAGATTCTTTATTCTGCAGAGAAAGGTAAACCAACCTATCGTGTAGACTCCAAACGTACATGTATAAACAAGTCCTACGAAATAATTTCCTAAGTAATAATGGTGTGCGCCTTAAAGTCCGAAGGGAGGCATAGCCATTATGTACGAAGTCCCAATGGATTTCTTATTCAATCCGGCATTCCTTACTAGTCTTGGCATGCGGAACAAGTCAACTATCCATCCGATTCCAAAGATCCCGGACGTAAATGTGTATACCAATCCTAATTTTACATTGCCTAAGTAATAATCATACGCTCCAAAAATACCCAAGGGAGGTAAAGCAAAAATATAGGCGGTTCCGAGAGACGTTTCCTCGAATGGATTGTTACGGTCTTTTACAAGATGCTTCATTCGGAACAGATCTACTATCCAGCCAATGGTGAACACCCCTAGTGTACATGCGTAGAAGATGCTAAATTTCTTGTTGCCAAGGTAGAAATGATGCGCACCTGTAGCTGCATTAAAGAATGAACTAGTTTAGACAACTATGTAGCATGTATTTGATTGCAGATATCAAGCTGAAATATCATTTTTTACAAAGTTATCTAAATGCGCAAACAGTAAAACGATATACTTATTAACATTACCGAATATTCCTCCGAGCGCCCATATTAGGTATATGTCTGAAAACACCTCTTCTGACCCTCGTTCGTTTGCATGTTTCACCAACCGCGGCATAGTAACAAATCATATATATATCCAATCCCGAACAGACCCAATGTACAGGCATACAATTTACCAAATCCTTTTCGTCCCAGATAGAAATGATGAGCACCGAACAATCCGAAAGGAATGCCTAAAATGTAGGCCTCTTCTATAGTCTTTTCACCCATGTTTCCAGATGCCGAAATACTCGTCCGATGAGATTCATTACAATGCGCTAAACATGTTGAAGATATAAAATACTAGTTATCTTTCCATCAAGTATTTTATCTTTAGATATTTACTTCAAATGTATAAAGTCCTCATCAAATCTACATGTATTTAACTTTGATATAGTAATCAAGACTGTATATACGATATATAATTAATGTTATGCAGCGACTATGGAAGTCCTAGAGGGAAACTTGACTTCCACACTTCCCACTTTTGACTTTTAACTTTTGCACTTCTCACTTCCAACTTCTTGACTTCCTACTTCCTACTTATAACTTCCGCACTTCTGACTTCCAACTTCCTGACTTTCGACTTCTGATTTCCAACTTCCATACTTCTTACTTCCGACTTCTTTACTTCTTTCTTCCTTCTTCTAACTTCCGCACTTCTGACTTCTAACTTCCAACTTCCTGACTTTCGACTTCTGATTTCCAACTTCCACACTTCTTACTTCCGACTTTTTGACTTCTTATTTCCCTCTTCTAACTTCCGCTCTTCTGACTTCAAACTTCCGCACTTCTGACTTCTAACTTCCTGACTTTCGACTTCTGATTTCCAACTTCCACACTTCTTACTTCCGACTTCTTGACTTCTTACTTCCCACTTCTAACTTCCGCACTTCTGACTTCTAACTTCCACACTTCTAACTTTTAACTTCCTGACTTTCGACTTCTGATTTCTAACATCCACACTTCTTACTTCCGACTTCTTGACTTCTTACTTCCCACTTCTAACTTTCGCACTTCTGACTTCTAACTTCCTGACTTCCGACTTCTAACTTCCTGACTTTCGACTTCTGATTTCCAACTTCCACACTTCTTACTTCCGACGTCTTGACTTCTTACTTCCTTCTTCTAACTTCCGCAATTCTGACTTCAAACTTCCGCACTTCTAACTTCCAACTTCCTGACTTTCGACTTCTGATTTCCAACTTCCACACTTCTTACTTCCGACTTTTTGACTTCTTATTTCCCTCTTCTAACTTCTGACTTCTAACTGCCCACTTCTGACTTCTAACTTCCTGACTTTCGACTTCTGATTTCCAACTTCCACACTTCTTACTTCCGACTTCTTGACTTCTTACTTCCCACTTCTAACTTCCGCACTTCTGATTTCTAACTTCCACACTTCCTGACTTTCGACTTCTGATTTCCAACTTCCACACTTCTTACTTCCGACTTCTTGACTTCTTACTTCCCACTTCTAACTTCCGCACTTCTGACTTCAAACTTTCCCTTTTAGGAAGTCGGAAGTAAGAAGTGTGGAAGTTGGAAGTAAGAAATCGGGAAGTTGGAAGTTAGAAGTGCGGAAGTTAGAAGTCAAAAGTGCGAAAGTTAGAAGAAGGAAGTAAGAAGTCAAGAAGTCGAAAGTAAGAAGTGTGGAAGTTGGAAATCAGAAGTCAAAAGTCGGGAAGTTGGAAGTCAGAAGTGCGAAAGTTAGAAGTCGGAAGTGTGGAAGTCAAGAAGTAGGAAGTAGGAAGTCAAGAAGTTGGAAGTGAGAAGTGCAAAAGTTAGCAGTCAGAAGTGGGAAGTACGGAAATCAATTGTCCCTCCAGGGCTTCCATAGATAGCACATATATATAATAAGTAGCAAAAGCAAATGGGTCTGGCTACAAGTTATTACAACATTAGAAGTCAGCCCTTCCCAAGTGCGTAACATTTATAGCAAATGAAAAATGAAATTAGGTAAATTAAGCTTTCCTTAAAGATATATGATACATTAATGATAAAAATAATAATTACAATAAGAAGAAGATGATGAAGAAGAAGAAGGGAAATAATAATGATGATGATATCAATGATAGTAACAAAATGATAACAATAATAGTATTTATGATAATAATTACACGATGATAATTGATAAGTTTAAGATATAGTTAAGTTATATATGTAGTTGTAATCGTGATAGATGCGTTAATGAAGAAAAGAAAAAATATGCTGCTCCATATCCCTGAGTGTCTACCCAGTAATCACAAACATCCTGTCCCAAAGTAACGTAAAAATGACAAGAGGATATAAGAAATACATTATGTACTGTCGAAACGTCTTGTGTGTTTGATACAGTTTTGAACTTATAAGTTCAAAAGTGAATAAGATAGAAGTAATTTAAGAATTGTGAAAACTGTAAGCAAGAAATGAGAAGTTCGCAAGTTATAAGTTAGAATTGAAGAAATTGGAAGTCTGTAATCGGAAGCGAGGTTGTTAGAAGTTACAATAAAGGAAGTTGGAAGTGAGAAGTTGGAAATTTAGAAGACGGAAAACAGAAGTCAGGAAGTTAGAAGTCAGAAGTGCGAAAGTTAGAAGTCGGAAGTAAGAAGTCTGGAACTTGCAAGTGAGAAGTGCAGAAGTCAGACATGAAAAATAGGAAGTATGTAAATAAAATGTCCCTCCAGTGCTTCCATAAGTGACAGAGGGCAGCCAGTTTCATTGATAGTTCACAATTACATGTAGTGTTATCTATACATGTTTTAAACTTAATGCATAGCACAGTAATATATTATGTTTACATAAGCTATATGAAGAAATTGTTTATGTTTCTAAATATTAAATTTGGATCAAATATCCCTTTAATATGTCCTAGACAGTTTATATGCACTAAGTCATAGAAAGGGAAAGGAATATACTTTTAGTTTACACACCACACGCATAAGAGATAATATACATTAAACACAGTTTTAAACGACTCGAAAAATCTTAAGTATTTATTATTTCGGACCGCCTCGGTGGGTGGAGATTACGAAAGGATTAAAGTCGGACCGGCTGCAAAAGATCTATCTTTCAGGAATAATGTCTCTTCATGCCACCAGCTACTCTGCCTGACTGTAACCTCTCTGTCTCTGTCTCTCTCCCCAGTTTGGCTTAAACTCCGATGCATACGATCCGGAGGCGAATGTTTTACCACTGAGCTGTCATGGCACATCATTCCACTTTCAGTGAAATAATTTTATCTAATAGTAGAACGTCCGTCTCTGTTGCGTGACCAAGGATGTTTATATGCTGACATTTTGTTCAAAGCAAAATAAAAATTTACTTATTATTATTATTATAATACTAGATTTATATAGCGCCATTTTCATGATCAATTTCACGTTCAAAGGCGCTTTACATAGTTCGTACTTCACAGGGCGCATAAATTCATAAATTCATCCTCTACTAGTACAGACACAGAGCGATCTGACCAGAGGGACAGAGTGAGACAAAGCCCCCACGACAGAGAGATCAGAAATCAGATACAGGCGTGTCCGGCTAACTTAGCCTAGCTCGTTGCGAATAGACAGCCTGGTTCTTTAACGTGCCCAGTGTATAGCACTGATACACGCAAGGATTGCCTGGGTTCCTGACCAGTACACCTCTAGTACACCTCTAGTTGAGTGGGAAACACTGAAAAGCGTTTCTGAAAATTCCCGAGTAGCTGCCGGGGATCGAACCCCCGACCTCAGGATTGGAAGGCCAGTGTGCAAACCACTGAGCTATCCGTCCACCCATTATCAGGTTTGTTTTTGAATTTTAAACTACATTGTAGATGCATTTTAATGATTACGAAGTAAATGATGCTTAAAACATACCTAGGGCTAGAGCAGTCTTTTTTTTTTTTGCCTTCGCACATATAGAACTCTTTCTTAGTGTATTTCAAAATAAACTTAACTTTCACATTAAATTGCATAATAAACATAAAACATTGCACCCCAGAACATGATTGTCACTTTCCTCATTTTTGAAAATTTTGTCATGATTAATTAGAAGGTTTTTAAAATCTTGTCAGCTGAATACATTTCATGTCTTTCCATGGAGTACATATATTTGAAGGGCCTGCTCGAGAATCGAGCTTTACGATAACGCAAGTTTACTTATACTCTAAGCCCACACCAAACTGATTACCTTTTCATTGGATTTCCCCGCAACAATTAGACGGAAAATGAAAAACAAAATATTTCAATTTTTTTAGACCGCCCGCACCGGGCGTATTTTATTTTTATTTATTTTTATCATTTATTTTGCGCTGAGTCGAAATCAATAGGAACGAAAAAAAGGAAATTCCGAAGTTTAAACGCACCTTGCTTGTAATCTATCGGAACATTGGAAGAACATGTTGTCTGAAACAGCCAGCTATTCGACTACGTAGTCTCCCTGTCGCACAGAAGGAGCAACTGCCCCTGTAGAATTAGTTTATTTGATTATATTTTTGTAATATGCGATCGGTTTAAAAATCAGACATAACAAAACGGCACCCCATTATGTCTTTCTTGTCGTATTGTCACACTACAATAAATAGTATTCCCTATATATAATATATAAAACTGACATTTCTAAAGAGCTACCGAACATAGCTAGACCGATTTCAGAGAACAAATCCTTACCTCATTTTAAAGAGTTATGATAAAACTGATACAAAATGAAGAGAAAAGTAGGGGCCATGTATCTTCTAAGAGAGATTTCTCTGGTCACATTTTCTAACTGTAAAAAATCACATCAACTAGAATGTGTCTGTTGGACACAGTGTGTGCCCCCACCCCCACTGGTACATTTGTCAGAAATAAGGGGCAATAATAAGTTTGCAGTTTTAAGAGGGAATAGCCTCAACAAACATTTTATAAAAAGGATTCATTATTCTAGACCATATATTTTTTGAGCTATAAGCATCACAAACAAAAAATCCACTATTTTGGCTATTTCAAAGGCCATAACTCTGTAATAAGTGCTAAGATTCTCAAGTAGACTGCCAAGTGTGCAAGGTCACATCATGATAAAGACTCAAGCAAGGTTTCATGAATTTACACAAAACACTTTTTAAGCTAGGCACATAATTAGGTAAAAATGTACATTTTTTACTATTTCAAAGGCCATAACTTAAAAAAAAATTGGGACTGGAGCCAGCCAAATAATAAGAGGTGTGCAAGTTTATATCGTGATGAAGACTCATGCAAGTTTTCATCTATTTGTATCATAATAATAATACTTTTTAAACTAGGTGCGTCACAAGGTGAAAATGTGCATTTTCACTATTTCAGGGGCCATAATTATGAAAATAGGGGGCGGAGGCATACAAAAAATAGGAGGTACACAAGTTCATATCAAGATAAAGACTCGTGCAAGGTTTGATCAATTTATATGCAATACTTTTTGAGTTAGACGCGTCAAAAAGTGAAAATTTTCTATTTTTGACTATTTCAGGGGCCATAACTCTAGAAATAGAGGGCAGGCCCATATGTAAAAACGGAGGTGCGCAAGTTCATATCAGGATAAACACTTACACAAGGTTTAATCAATTTATATTAAATACTTTTTGAGCTAGGCGCGTCACAAGGTGAAAATATGCATTTTTTTCTATTTCAGGGGCCATAACTCTATAACATAGGGGGCGGACCCAAATGAAAAATAGCAGGTACGCAAGTTCATATCATGATTAAGACTCATGCAAGGTTTCATGAATCTATATCAAATACTTTTTGAGCTAGGCGTGCCACAAAGTGAAAATGTGCGTTTTTGAATATTTCAGGGGCCATAACTCTGGAAATAGAGAGCGGGACAAGATGAAAAAAAGGGTGCGCAAGTTAGTCTCAGGATAAAGACTTATGCAAGTTTAATCAATTTATATTAAATACTGTTTGAGCTAGGCGCGTCACAAGGTGAAAATGTGCATTTTTGACTATTTCAGGGGACATAACTCTGGAAATAGGGGGCGGAGCCAGACGAAAAATAAGAGGTGCACAAGTTCATATCATGATAAAGACTCATGCAAGATTTCATCAATTTATATCAAATACTTTACGCATTAACGGACGCACGCACGCACGGACAAGACCAAATCTATATGCCCCCACCACTCATTGGGTGGGGGGCACAAAAATCACATTGCTGTGACCTTGGAGTACTACTCGTACTAAAATTGAGTTACACTTCACAAAATACAACTTCCTCTCCCATTTTTTCTACCAAAAAGTCAAAACTACAATGAAATTTAAACAGAAAACAGCTTTGATTTAGACTCTTTGGCCATGCCACGTAAAAGATTAGTGTTCAAATACCTGTCCGCCATTACGCGTTCCTTTATTATAAGGCCTCACGCCGAGATGACGAACGGCAAGTATTTCCAGCAACAGCTGTTGCTTTTCCAGAGTTTCAGTTTTACAGAGTGGTTTAGGGCTGCTGCGCTAAACAATAAGATGAATCTTTCCATAGATAGTGTGAAAACAATCCCACCGTGCGCATGTGTGTTTCTCAAACGCAGGTTTTTGTTTTTATTGATTGTTGTAACATTCTTAATTTGGTTAGAGTGATATTGAAGATGATACGTGATGATACATCAGAAATTAAAGACATTTGCTTAAATGTAACTCAAAAGTGTCAACATTTGGTTTTTTTATAATTTGTATAGTCAAACCGTCCAAGTGCTGTATTTTCTTTTGATTTTTTTGACAGTAAATCCCAGCCTGCTGATTTAGCACCGAATAGTACCACCTCAGATTAGCAGGTTCAGGTGAGTGCTGTGTGTTCTGCATTTGTAATGGATATATGTTGGTCCAGAACTTCAAGGGTTAAGGTCAAATGTCACGAGCAGAGAAAATTGTTAAGTGATACGGGATAAATAGGACATTTCAGAATGATAATAACGCTGATATATTTCTTACTTTTTATTGTATATATCACATATTGGACATTCAATACTCCAAAGACAATGCTGTCTGAATGTTACTTCAAACACATTTGTTTTTTTCCGGCCTATAGACAGAAACATACTTGATCTAGTGTTAAAACGACTTCAATAAATGATGATTTGAAAAAAAAAAAAAAAAACACATTTTTTTTCGCTCGCTCGCCCCAAATATTTTTGAAAAAAAAATCCGAAGAACAAGACTTTAATTTGGTGTGGCCTACGTGGTGAATTTCAAATACAGAACATTACCAAATAAAATGTAAGCCTCCGCTGGTCACAGGCAGTCCAAATATAAATAGTGTTACTTTCTTTCTTCCTTTCCTCGTGCCCTTTCTCAATAGCCTCCCGTTTTCTTTTACTGTACCACGTTTCAACATTCAGCATGTGCAGCATTCTATCGAAAACGGCATGTTCCTATCGCACGCGAGGTAAAAAAAAAAGGCGGCGTAAGAATTCTATGTTTCGATTAAAGACATTGAAAGAAGTGAAAATGTGTAAATTCATCGGGTTGCATTTTACGAACTGTAGTTTTCTAATATTAAAGTAAACACCCTCTTTTCCTTCTGTTTTTTCTATAGTGTCGATATAGTTCTTTATGGGAATATAAGTTTCTGAAAATCTGATGTGTTAGAAAAAGTCGAAAAACCGTTATAAAATAAGTGGATAATTCTATGTGAAATAGAATCAGCCGGATTTAAAGGTGCTGAGCTAAAAACTTTCGCCTTATCGGAGAGGAAGTAGTTGTCTCTGCAGAGGATACATAACATCATCGATCTATCATTCAAAAGGTTTCCATTTCGTTGAAAGAAATAAGTATTTTCTTAAAAAGAGAATAAATCATAGTAAAGGAATTGGGAAAAAACTGCAATTAATAATCTTACACCAGTACGAGAATGTAGGGAATAGGAAATGACGTCACCGTGACATTGGCTTCCCGGAAAATTTACAAAGTATGATAATCGTTGTAACAGGTATGACTTTTTATGACACTAAATACAAATATTTTGTTTTCAAGTGAATAGGTTCTCGCGAATTTTACATTCTTTTGAGTAGTGAAAAGTTTCTTAGTAATACTTTTGTACAAGTTAAACTTGATTTCTTTGAATTGTTTTGAGGTTTTGCCTGAAGAGGATGAACATAATGGTTGATACTTCACACTTAACTGCACAGGAAAGGAATCAGAACCCCCATTTTAGACTCAGTCATATTCATAACGAATATAACATAGATCTAGCTTTTATGTAAATATGTGTTCATGCATCTTTAATTTATTGACAAAGAACAAATATGCGTACCGTACATTGAATATTTGCTGATGTAGAACGGAGATAAATACAACGTTAATGCATGACTTAAAAAATCCATGCTAAAAATCACGTGATGAAATAGTTGACGGTCAAGTAATGATACAGTTGAAATTTGAAAAATTAATGTTAATGTTCAGGTTTGCAGACGTTCTGAATGGGCTACTTCTGCACGTACTTCAGGTTTTATATCATAAAGCAACCAATTTAAACATCTGTAACATGATGCACAAACAGATTTTCTTAAAAGGCAGAATATATAGCATGCGGTAGAATTCGAAAGAATCGTTTGCTAAGCTGAATCTTATATTAGATATAACTGAAGTTCATGTTATGCAGTCACTATTTCATCGCTAGAACAATGATAATTATCTTTCTCTACACAATTGTTAGTTTGTGTTGTCGTCTGGTTAGATGTCATCAAACCTGTTGTACATATGTCATGGTTGTTTGATTCATCATGTTTCATCTCATCTTCGATACGTTTGTTATATTCTTTAATTAGCACAGGCATGCGAAAACCATCAACTAACCAGCCAATACCAAGACAGCTTAGGGTACAAATATATAGGATTCCCCATTTTTTATTCTCAAGATAGAAATGATGAAAACCGAATATTCCGAATGGAAGCCAGTACATGTATGCTTCATCAAGGTATTTGTTTTTGTCTTTACCGGCATAACGTTTGTATAAAGCCGGAAGTCTGAAGATATCAATTAACCAGCCGAACCCGAGCAGTCCCAAAGTTGCAAAATAAAAAACGCCATTCCAGTATCTTTCTAAGTAAAAATGATGAGCTCCAAGGATTCCGAATGGTGAAATCCACAAAATGTACGCAGTACACTTTGTTGTACCATGGTCATTGGTTGGGTCATTTGAAGCTTTGACGAGATTCTTCATTCTGCAGAGATCCCTAAACCAACCTATTGTGTATACTCCAAACGTACATGTATAAACAAGTCCTACGAAATAATTTCCTAAGTAATAATGATGTGCGCCTTAAAGTTCGAAGGGAAGCATAGCTATTATGTACGAAGTCCCAGTATATTTCTTATTCAATCCGGCTTTCCGTACTAGTCTTGGCATGCGGAACAAGTCAACTATCCATCCGATTCCAAAGATTCCGAACGTGAAAGTGTATACCAAACCTAATTTTACATTGCCTAAGTAATAATGATATGCTCCAAAAATACCCAAGGGAGGTAAAGCAAAAATATAGGCGGTTCCGAGAGACGTTTCCTCGGATGGATTGTTACGGTCTTCTACAAGATGCTTCATTCGGAACAGATCTACTATCCAGCCCATGGTGAACACTCCTAGTGTACATGCGTAGAAGATGCCAACTTTCTTGTTGCCAAGGTAGAAATGATGCGCACCTGTATCATTAAGAATGAACTAGTTTAGATAACTATGTAGCATATATTTGATTGCAGATATCAAGTTGAAATATCATTACAACTTAAAGTTATATTATTATGTAAACAATGAAACGATATACTTATTAACCTTACCGAATATTCCTCCGAGCGCCCATATTAGGTATATGTCTGAAAACACCACTTCTGACGCTCGTTCGTTTGCATGTTTCACCAACTGAGGCATACGTAACAAATCAAATATATATCCAATTCCAAAAAGACCCAGTGTACAGGCATACAATTTACCAAGTCCTTTTCGTCCCAAGTAGAAATGATGAGCACCTAACCATCCGAAAGAAATCCCTAAAATGTAGGCCTCTGCTATAGACCTTTTTTTACCCATGTTTCTAAATACTTGTCCGTTGAAACCCTTTAAAATGCGCTAAACATGTTGAAGATACAGATTAGTTATCTTTCAATTAAGTATTTATCTCTAGATATTTACTTCAAACGTATAAAGTTCTCATCAAATCTATTTAAATTTGCTAAAATGATATACATAGTAATTAAGATTGCATAAACAGCGACTTTAATACTAATGTAATGCAGTGACTATGGAAGCCCTGGATGGGCACTTGACGTCCACATTTCCCACATCCGACTACTTACTTTTGCACGTCTCACTTCCAACTTCTTGACTTCGTACTTCTTACTTCTTACTTCTAACTTCCGCTCTTCTGACTTCTAACTTCCGTACTTCTGACTTCCAACTTCCTGACTATCGACATCTGATTTCCATCTCCACACTTCTAGCTTCCGTCTTCTTGACTTCATTCTTCCTTCTTCTAACTTTCGAACTTCTGACTTCTAACTTCCGCATTTCTGATTTCCAACTTCCTGACGTTCAACTTCTGATTTCCAATTTCTACACTTCTTACTTTCGAATTCCAAAGTCTGAAGCCGGAAGTCAGGAAGTAAGAAGTCAGATGTGCAGAAGTCAGAGGTGCAGATGTCGAAAGTCCCAAGTTGAAAGTTGGAAGTGCAGAAATAAGAAGTTTGAAGTTGGAAGTAAAAAGATTGGAAGTTAGAAGTGGAAAGTTGGAAGTTAGAAGTATGGAAGTTGGAAATCAGAAGTCAAAATTCAATAAGTTAGAAGTGAAGTGTGAAAACTGTAAGCATGAAATGAGAAGTTCGCAAGTCATAAATCAAATAAAGTTATTAGTTAGAATTGAAGAAATTGGAAGTCTGTAGCCGTAAGCAAAGTATTTAGAAATTAGAAGTATGAAGCTGGAAAGGTGGAAGACGGAAATCAGAAGTCAGGAAGTTAGAAGCCAGAAGTGTGGAAGATAGAAGTTGGAAATAAGAAGTCGGGTACTTGCAACTAAGAAGTTCAGAAGTCAGAAATCAAAGGTAAGACGTATAGAACTGAAATGTCCTTCCAGTGCTTCCATAAGTGACAGTTGATTGTTAGAAACCGATAGTTCACATTTACATGTAGTGTTTATCTATACATACATACAGTCTGTACTATTTTAAACTTAATGCATAGTTTACTGTAGTATAGGTATCGCACAGTATTGTCCGTAAGTATTGACCTGGCACTCATTAATCTTCGCCAATATTTTCGGGCGTTTTCGTTATTTTACGCGATGTTTGTGCCCTGAAAGTACCTAGATTTATCAAAATAATCACTTTAGATAACCAACGGTACAGTGGTGTAGTGGTAAGCTCTCCGACTTTAAAGCACGTTACCAGCGGTTCGAATTCTTTTCTAAACATTTAAAAAAAAAATCCTTGTGTTTGAATTTTGTATAATATATTATATCATTTTTATAAAACTTTTCATTTTGTGTCATTAACAACAGTTTTTTTAATTGTCCGTTGAATTAATGAATGAATGCAGGTCCGGTCCTGAAGATTTTTTAACGACATTTTGTAGAACGGTTTTATGTGCGTAGAAGAATGTTAATCGATAGTAGAGTGTTTCGTTGATGAATCATGATAAGTGTGACAAGTTTTCGGTCTGCTAATTTTACAGATAAAAAAAAACAACAATTTGGTCAGATGGAGGTCTCGAACACACAACCCTGAGATTAGTGGAAAAAACGCTTTGTCCGCACAGCTATATCTGCACATGATTAATGACGGTATATAATTGGCTTTTCAATACATGTAGTTATATCGTTATTTAGGTGCGGACACCGAAAATTAATTTACGGAAACATACGGAATATTCATGAGTGCCAGGTCAATACTTACGGACAATAATAAGGCGCTTTGAAATGTAAACAAACAAAACAATAGCATAAATTTAAGTCAATACACAACGTTTACGCTGCAAATAGTAATTCTTCGTTGGCCGAGCGGTATTGGTATGCGTCTTATACATTTTCGTCGGGAGTTCGATTCCCGGACCCGTAAAAAAGTATTTTGAAGACTGTATTTAATTTTTTTTTCAATACGATTCAACGAAAACAACAAAAGTCTGCTAATCTAGTTCTAACTTGTTCACTAACTTATATAATGTCATTGTATAACACACAATCATGTTTAAATACGCTTCATCTTTAATACGATCTAATGTTTTTGAGACTTTTGTGAATAAATTAGAAATCAGAGAAAATTAAGCTTACACAAAGTATATAAATTAAATGCAAAATAAAAAATGACGGATGCAAGGTTCGAACCATCAAAACTATTACTTGATTAAAATGGTTACTTGTCTATCCACCCAACCTACTGTGCCATCAAGCCAACTATTGATTTCTCATTATCATGCCTTTTAAAAGAGATTGCTAAGGACAGTTGCTAAAAATAAAAACGCCATAATATTTTATTTTGTTTACATGTTGCTAAAAATAAAAACGCCATAATATTGTGCGGTACTAATACACACAAATTGTTTAATATTATGTTTACATAAAACTATATAAAGTAAGTTTTTATCAAATATCACTTTAATATGTCCTTAAAAGTTTAAGTATATAATTATACTAAGTCACAGACGGAAAACGGAATATACTTTTAGTTTACACATGCATTAGATTTAATGTTTTAAACAACAGATAAGATTCTACCCCTCAAAAAAAACATTTATTATTTCGGCCCGCCTCGGCGGTACGATATTACGAAAGAAATTTTATATGAAAATCTAGGATGAAGTCCGATAATCTCGATTGTGGAGAAAAGAAACTTAACCAAAAGGTCGGACCAGCTGCAATGTTGTATCGTCATCTGAAGATCTATACCCCACGGATAAAGTCTCTTCGTTGGACCAGCTACTATGCTTGACTGTGACTCTGTCTCTCTCTCCGGTAGGGCTCAAACTCCGGAGAGTACGATCCTGAAGCGAACGCTCTACCACTTAGCTATCATGACACATAATTCTAATTTCAGTTAAATAATTTTTGTCTACTAAGGTAGAAAGTCCTACTCCGTTGCGGGAGGTCACGTATTCAATCCTCGGTCGCGTACAAAGGATGTGAGAAATTGTATCAGTTGCTCCCTTAACATGCTCGGCAGTAGTGGATAGAACAGGCTCTTCTCTCAAACTTGTAATCTTGCATGAATGAGATGCGGAGACTGGTGTCTAAATTGCTAGAATTTGTTTAAGGCTTCGCCATTAATTAATCAGTGTAAAGAAATTTTGTAACATGTAAAGAAGAGTGGTGTAGTCGGTGAGCGTTGATAAATAATTCTGGTAAAATCAGGTAAATCCTTATCTCATCAAATTACATTTGAACGAGCTTTCTAAATATTTAAAACATGATAAAGTAACTAATTCACGAAATGAAATCAACAAAGGGCTTTTCACAGAGCTGAGCTTGTTCGTAATTACATATTTACAACTTGAAGACAATCCTGCAATATATGAAAACGTCTGTAGCTGATGTACGGACAATACTTAAATGAACAATGATTTTCAAATACATTAAAATCGAAACTATATCAATACACCTTTGAAACTCCGGAAAAGTCTCTGTATTGTCCTTTTACTATTACGCACTTTTAAATTTATAAGATATTTAAAGAAAACGGAAACTGTCTCTTGACTCCCGCTGTGGTTTGATTTGATTCGTTTGTGAAATTTAAGATACATGTCAACACTAAAACTTGATATAAATAAAACAATATTAAACACTTGACCACTTATATAACCGTCCGATGTGGTTCTGGGAAGACAACTTCTATGTAAAACATTTAGATCCACTGCTTATATTTTATTTCTGTAATATCGAAAGATGAAACTGTTATGGTTTGAACACATTTTTATGGTTTATCTTTAAGATTGTAGCAGGTATCAGTTTGGATTCCGTATAATGACTAACATATTTTATTAAAATGTGAGTGATATATGAGACCAAACTTTTAGTCCCATTTGGTGCCATATAATCTGTACTGTCTCCTTGCGAGAGATGCTGCAAAATGCTATAAATAGGAAACTCTGTACAAAACAAAGCAGTGTATGTAGTACTAGTAAGAAAAAGAGGTGATATAACTACGCTGGTGTCTTGTTGTTGACCATAGGCAAACAGAAAGTCTGATGGGGTTTCATGAATATTCAGGTGGAGTCAAGGCCTTTGTATCGTGAGCAGGATGTGCATTTATGTTGTATTTAGTGACCTTTTTATTGACTGATCATGACCCATATATGTGAAATTGATCTTGACAAATTATTCTTAGGTTCGGAATATGGAATGAAATATATTGTATAGACCTACACAAGGTTGTTCTAAAATTTGGTCTGGTGACGTAGTTGTTCATCTGAGTTTCAACTTATGTTATCATATCATATTTACATTCTCTCTATTCTTTTCTATAGAAAATTTTGATATTCATTTTGTATGAACAGCAAAATGACAGGCGCCAAAGTTACGATAGTACAACGGGACGTCCGCGTATAGTCGTGAAGAACGTTCCAAAGATGACGTCAAAGTTATTCCGTCCGATGAACAGAATGGCCGGGATGCTGATCTTAATGAGGAAAATCTAATTTGCACAATGAACGAAACACAACAGACATCCGATCCCATTGCACTTTGTGCCCAGAAGAGCTATAAACAAGTAAAGAAAACAATGGCTAACACACGTACCTCTTGGAAACTATTACGCGACTGTACTGATATGGTTCTCACCCTGCTGATTTTACCTCCTTAGACGATTCTACTACTCCTTTCTCAGCCAAAAGGTACTGGTAGACTGGTTGGAACTTTGGCAAATATCAAACGTGTGTCCCTTGGAGTCCGCAACTACAATCTCATACATTAAACTACGAATAATATGATAGTTTCTTTTTGCATAAAATTTTCATTTTTTCGTTTAAATTAGTAGCAAAATTAGTAACAGTATCCAAATGGAAGAAAATCAGTATGGACGTGATAATTCTTTACATGAAATAATCATAACCACTGCAACTCGTTATTTCAAAATAATAAAATATAAACCGTCGTACATCTTTATGTGGATATTGTTAGGTCCATAATAATCAAATTCGTGAAAACATTTAAAGCTGGTATAATAAATTTGGTATAATAAAACAGAAAATAGTATTAGTAGCAGTAGTATTGTGGCCCTGAGTTTCTTCTGCAATGAAGTACAATTTGGGTCGATCTCATAATAAATTATTAACTTTTGACTATAATTATCAATCACCACTGCATTGTTTTATCCTAGCAATATGGTGACGTAATGCTGTCAAACATGCTCAACAAAATCATTTAAATATATGCAAAGGTACTTTTGAAGCATTGAACACAACCAAGCAGCAGAATAGTAGCAGCAGAATAGCAGAGCGACTCGGTTTGATTGAGTCTGCTCTGTAGAGGTAATGGAACGTGTAACACCCCTCAAGCCCGCTTAGCAGCGGTCGGAGGGGAGTTCTGTTACAGTAAAATTGAATGCTCTCTATGGTAACAAAACACCAAAAACTATAACAATACAGAGTCAAAGAAAGGGGAGACTTTTTACAGTAGTCGCACACCACCTTAAGACAGCTGTTAAGAATAAGATATAGTTCATACCGATTCAGTCACAAATAGAATTGTTTTACATACATGTTTTAGTAGTTCATGTACTATGTATACATGCAACACAGAATAAATTTGAAGCCATTTCTGTAAAATTAAGATTTGCTTTAGTTTGGCTGCTTCAAAATAGACAAAGTCGGCAGATCGGTTGCTTTAAAAATTCAACAACAAGTACAATTTAATCATATGCAACATACAAAAATGAATAAAGGATAGATAACAGGGTTGGGGGTTAAACTGGGAAAGTAGTAGAAAAAATGCAAGGATGAATATTCAACAGGGAAGCCTCACTCAAAAAACGCAGTCTTTCTACACCGCAGACCATAGTAGCGCGCACACGCATTTACAAAAGACAAACACACACACAACTAACAGAAAAACGGACATACCGACACACATACACACACAAACACACACAGATCAAACAAACTGACAAGCATAAGACAACAAAGTGGGGCACCGCCCAAGACACACACACAGTGACAATGATAACGTTTCAGCTGCTGGTAGCAATGCGCTTCGAGCAGTATTTCACGCTTAGGCGTTCATCTGAATAGATATGTCAATTATCCGAAAGCTGGCTGGCTTCCCAACAAAAAGAAATGTACACCTCAAGCGCGGTTTCAGTTCCACAGCAGCGAGGAGAAAGTGAATCGAAATCAGTGATTTAAACCACCAGGCAACGAAGGACCCTCAAATTACATTGAGTGAATAGTTTGATAGAATAGTGTGATAGAAAACATGAGCGTGCTGTATGAAATCACAGACACATGGTCATATAGCAGGCTACTTCACGTACACGAGTTCAAATGAAATGATTTATCACAACATACATTGAAATGACGTCAAACCCCAAATATGAAATTCAGTCATCAGTATGGGAAAATACCGATGCTTTTCGTTCCATTGTAACTAAACAGAGAATAAAAATAATGTTGGTATGACGTCTGTGATATATCTGTCGATATGCTCCATCTGTGTCTGTCGGTTAATGGCCTTTTTGCACCTTTGTATATTATATAATGTTAGTCTTGCAGATGCCACCATAAGAGCAAGTCAAGCAGCTTGCAAATAGTAATTTATCTGTGGCTCAGCCAGATGACTTTTAATTCTGTAAGGAGAGAGCAGATCTATGGAAGAGGGGGTTGTGAGTTTGATCTATGGGCGAGACTTGCGTTCTCCATGGCAATTTGGTAAAAAGACACTGTGTTTGAAATCATTCATCCTCAGCATCGAATTCATTTGTAGAAGTTGACAGTTACTTGCAGAGAACAGGTTATTACTTGTACAGAATCCAGAAGCACTGGTTAGGTTACCTGCTCACCATCACATAACTGTTGAAAAATGGCACATATCTCAGAAACAGACAACCAAAGCATCTGTGGTTCAATATATATGTGCCTAATATAATGCCTGTAGAGGAACCTGGATTAAAAGGATGAAGTAAGCTGTGATTGTTTGATTAGAACAAAAGATTGATTATAGTTACCAAGACTTATGTTTTGTAAAATATTTTTGTGTAGTTCAGTTTTTAGCTTGATCACCAGAGACAAAGGCTGTGAGGTCTGTAAGTGTTGTTTGTCATCTGGCTTCTTGACTTCTTAGTTAATATGTACAAAGACATCAATTGATACTGACAGCCAAGACTTTTCAGTATTGTCAACAGCCCCAAAGTTCTGTTGACAGCAATTTCCATGTCTTCTGGAGGTAGCATCAATGAAAGGTTCTGTTACAAATTTAAACAAAAAAGTGTCTTGAACTGTGTGTTAAATAGCTTTGTTATGGATATATTTCAGTGTTTAGACAAGGTGACATTGGAACCAACTGGTATACAGTGTTGTCAGGATCATTGGAGGTTCAGATCTCAGAATCTGGAGATCCTGCTGTAAGTCATTACATAAATTATGTAATCTTGTGATTTTGGTGTAATTTGTTACATATATTTTGTAATCTGGAGACCTGCAAGTTTCCACATTATTTAAGTACTGTAAAGTATTTCATAAATTAAGTGATTTGGAGAAGCCTGTAAGTTATTACATAAATTCTGTAATCTGGAGACCTTGTGTAAGTTTTTACGTCAATTGTGTTAGATGTACTGTAGGGTGAGTCTTTACGGTTGCTACCTAAATCACTATTTATAACTGTGGGTTTGAAAACCTTGCTCTAATACGTGATGGAGCCATTCAACCACCTTACTGAGGTTGGTTGTTCTACCCAGATGCCTGAAAAGATGGAAGATGATTTTGTGTATGAGCAAGTTCAAATATATTTCTAATAGTTTTAATTACACATCCGTAAACTTTCTGGCTTCTTGATAGAACTTCATCAAATATGGTCTGTAGAATCGTTGTAAGGTCCTATCTCAGATTTACTTAAATAGGACATTTTAAGGCCCCTTTTAGGGGCTGCTTGTGCTAAAAATAGAAACACCTTCATACACATTGCCCTCTTTTGTAATACAGGCGAAAAGTAAGCCTCATGAATTTAAAGAGATATGGAAATTAACTAGATAAATAGCCAGTATAGATGCTATACTGTAACATATATTGCTCATAACATCTTTATAAAACAAACTCTCAAAGCAAATTCAAAGTCTGAAGAAAAATCATGATTCTAAAAGTCCTTTATCTGCAATAGTGCTTATGTACTTCCAGCTGTACTTTTGACCACTTTATTCAGTTATGTAAAGTACAGTTAACACATTTATTTGACATGATGTTAGGTATTTCTCACATTTGATGTTGTTTCACAGCTGTTACCAACAGCATGTGCAATTTTTGAAGTATGATTATTTCCAGAGGGAAGGTTTTAACCTTTAAATAAAGGTCAGTATGACAACTTTGGTGCAAGCAGAATTAGGTCACTTTTTTATTAGCTTGACAAAGAACATGGAGAACAATCATTCTCTCTCTTGTGCGGGTATTGTCTTCGGTGTATTCGATAGTGTCCAAGATGCCTCGCCTTGATGCACTTTCAAACTATCCCGTGCCATATTGAGATCACTTACGCCCCTTTTATCCTTGTCTCCTATCCCATTTAGCTCAGAAGGTAAGAGCTTTGGTCTACGGATCTCGGGGTCGCGAGTTCGATCCTCGGGCGGGGCGTATGTTCTCCGTGACTATTTGATAAACGACATTGTGTCTGAAATCATTAGTCCTCCACCTCTGATTCATGTGGGGAAGTTGGCAGTTACTTGTGGAGAACAGGTTTGTACTGGTATAGAATCCAGGAATACTGGTTAGGTTAACTGCCCGCCGTTACATGACTGAAATACTGTTGAAAAACGGCGTTAAACCCAAAACAAACAAACAATCAAATGAAAAACCAATGGTCAAAGTAGAAAGTTGACAGTTTGAAGAGGGAGCTTCTGTAGCAATTCATCCTTTGGTGTTATTTTTCACATATTGTTTCATTGCAGACTATGAATAATGAAAATGTTTCAACAAAATATTTTATTAAACATATTAACTTGGGAAAAGATGACCAGTGTTCATATTGACACCATATACGTTAGTAATGTGCTGTCAAACATGTCAGTTATTTAAGAATATACTGAATATGCTAATGGGTTATAACTACAACGAATAAATACACACGAGGCAGAAATCGTAATTCGGATTTGGTTCTAAAATTAGAAAAAAGATTGTTATTATACTTCTGCATTGTTTATTCGGTGTATAGTGAGGAGAGTATAAACCGGTAATTCATTAAATGCACATCTACATTTTCATTGTAGGACAATCACTCTTCTAATTGGAAATTTTGTAGTCACAATGGTGCCATTAGTCCAAAATTCATTTTCAAGGTAATGAAAAAAACATTTAAAATCGGCTAAAAGCAGTATCTATTTAAAATACGTTTTCCAGACGACTGGCATCATTGCATCCTGATTCAAAGAATAATTGCTACACAGAACGACACGCCATCCTCTCGTTACAACATTACTATTCCTGTTAAAACACCATTTATCATCTTGTTTTAGCAAACTTGAAATTCAGAGCATGTTTGTTAAAAATAGAATACGGCGGCTTAACACGATCTATGTAGTATACTCTCATGGGTTGACATAGCTTTCTGAAATCACATATAAGCGAATATTAGATCATTTCTTAAATACAAAGTAAATTGCCGTTGGCCAATGTATGCACGGGTAGCACTTTTCTAATGTCATAGTAACAGTAACAATTGAATGTCCGTAAAACTTGTTGCTCTGGACTTTAGGTAGTGGACTCGTAATAACATTCGGTAATTTCCGTGTGATTACGTATTCTCGTTAAACCATTCGGCATTCTCCGTACATAACTATAGCTCAACCGTTATAGAGACTTACCTTTAAAATGGAGAATGCATGTACAGTGGTATACTCTAGCGAGACAAAGCCTAAAATGGTAAAATTTTGAACTTAGACCTAGGTAGTGTGTCAAATCATTTTAAGAGAATGATTTTAACAACGTTTACATGCACGTATTTCAGTTCCTTAATGAAAATAGCTTTGAAAGTTGTTTACCATTATTTGTAGAAAGTCTCAGTAGATAGGTACGACAGAATTTATTTATTTGTTGGGTTTAACGTCGCACCGACACAATTCAGGTCATATGGAGACTTTCCAGCTTTGATGGTAGGGGAAGACCCCAGGTGCCCCTCCATGCATTATTTCAACACAAGCGGGCACCTGGGTAGAACCACCGACCTTCCGTAAGCCAGCTGGATGGCTCACTCGCATGAAGAATTTAACGCCCCGAATGAGGCTCGAACCCACATCGATGAGGGGCAAGTGATTTGAAGTCAGCGACCTTATTAATAATCACTCGGCCAGGGAGTTCCCAAGTACGAGAGGAAATGACATTTTCTTGAACCATATATATCTATATTTTCATTTTAAAGCAACCACTTTTCTAACTGGAAATTTTGTAGTGACAAAGGTGCCATTAGTGCAAAATTCATTTTCAAGGTAATAAAAAATACTTTAAATCGGCTAAAAGCAGTATCTATTCAAAATACATTTTCCAGACGAATAACATCATTGTATACTGTTTCAAAGAATAATTGCTACATAGAACGACACGCCATCCTCTCGTTACAACATTACTATTCTTGTTAAAACTCCATTTGTGATTCGAGGGATAAATAGACTGTATCTCTTTATCTAAGAATACTACTATCAGTCCGGAGAGACCTTTTTGCTAAACACTATAATATTTTTCTCAGCCATATGCACCTATTACGCTAGTTTCATCTATAACATTGATTGAACATGATTTGTCTTTCAACTGTCTATAGAAAAACTTGCATGCATGTTCAATATTGCGATATAAACGTACGTAGTACTGTTCGAAAATCTTTCTTACCTGTCCTTATGGTAGTTGAGTCCTTTCATTTTTAAATTTCACAACATGTGCTTGTTATTCTCATTGTGGCTTGATTCGTTATAAAGTTTGTATCGGTATCCTGATAGCGAAATATGTAAAGTGTGAGTATATTTACACACTTAAACGACAACCATTACTTAAAAAAAAAGTTTGTGCCTCTTTGGTCAAGTTGTCACTCATCCCTATTAATACAGACCTTGTCACGGTAGAACAATTCCGAGTGAGCAAAACATCTATATGACTTGCAGAATCGCTTATTTTTCTGACCAGATTTCCATCTTATTTAGAACAGTGCACGTCTTCTAACGTGACAAAGGCTGAATATGTACCATTTTGACCTCAAACCTTTAAGTTAGTACATATAGTCTGAGGCCACCTAAAGACTGTTTTAAGCCGGATTATACATACAGCGATTTTGCAGTCAGCCAAAATATTGCACTAGCTACTAGTCTGATAATAAGTGTATTTTATCATATTTTCAACTTCAGTCAAAGAAGTTTCGGTTCCCAAAAATCTGGCAGTATTATCTTATATTTTGCAGTAAGAAAAGTTAACCATGTTTTAACATTGAAGGGACGTAATTAAACAAGTATACGGAGAAACTATGATTGGCAAATCGGTCTTGCAGAAAATCTACTAATAGTACAAGATGGCAAACAGTTGGCATGAGCCAAGAAAATATAGACATGAACTTTCCATTCCTTCATCAAAATCCATTTGTAAGTTGTTTGTACTAAACGAGAGTAACATCTACCCTTTTGATTCCGTTTTATTTGTAGACAGTAATGGAAGAAGTACGAGAGGAAATGACATTTCCTTGAACGATAAATTACGTGCGGCTTTGTCGCTACAATTATTACAATGAAACGAAGCGTAAGTTTTTCTCCGGTCCTGCAATTAATATTTAATGCACGTGGTAATGTGAAGCAATTTAAAGCAGGTCTTCAAAGTGCTCTTACCGATGAAATAAACGTGTCTTGCCTGCCGTCACCGGTTTTAACGATCCATCTTGCATATTGTTTGGCGATATTAAAATGCAGAACCGGAAGTTTTAAAAATTAATAAATAATTAAAAAGTTTTAAAACATATTTACCAGATGAGTATATTTCTTCTCTATACAGAGTATATTGATCTGATGATTGCCCCAGAAAAATCAGTGCGAGAGAACATGTCAGTTTCTTAAACGATAAACTTATTGAAGCGTTGACACTGCTATAAATGTACTGAATCAAGCGTATGTTTAACGAAGATCAGCTTTTAATATTGGATGCTGGCGATAATTGAACCAATTCAAAACAAGACCAAAACGAATCCTGAAAAGTACACTTCGACAAAATAACCACGTACTGTCCAATACTTTTAGCGATATGATTTTTACGTATGGGCGACTTTTAAATGAATAGGGCGGTCTAAGAATTAATAATTACATGTTGTTTATCCCACACCACATTAATGTTTTTAATCAAAACAATTCATACGTCGAACTTCTTTCGTCAGAATGGTTCGTGATTTATGGATTTCAAAAAGATAGCTATCAAATGGACCAGAAGATTGACAACAGAATGTTGAAGCTTATATGGCAAATTATATTCTACAAAAACAAATGGCACAACGACTGAAATATTTTACAACATATCATTTTCAATCAACGGTGGCCTCTCCATCTATAATACTGCTGTAACATTCCATCAATAACCGCAAATACAATCAAACATTTTTTTAAAGACCACCTCTGAACAGAGACCACCCGGCTCTAAAGACCACATGTTATGTTTCCCATTTTAACATTTAAAGTGTACTTTGTCCTGTGAATAAAGACAACCTCCAAATAAAGCCAACATTTTGGCTCTCCCAAGGGTGGTCCTTATAGATAGGTTTGACTGTACTGATGTTACTATAGTCACAATAATGGTAAATATTTATTAATATTAGGATAGATAAAGATATCCGGATCAACATCATATTTCGTCGCATATGTATTTGCACCATTTGAAACTAAACGAAGGACAGTAAAAATATTAACTGCGACATTAAAATTCCTAGCGTCAAAAGTGACGCCTTCTGAGTTTGGTCAAAATCCATCATCTAATGTTCATTTAGCCAACGATTTTGGTCACTTAATTCTTTCAGATGTTCCAGATACAGAAAGCAACTCTGTTAAAATCCCATTGCATTATTTTCAATATTAAAATAGTTACATTATTTAGAAATGAGTCATCCTTAAAAATATATTAAGCTTATTCCTGACAATAGTATGCAAATAACGGATGTTGCCGATAATTTAATACTATACATATATCAAAATTCAAAAATATTTGCAGAATGAACAAACAAAATTAAGGTATTATTTTCAGATGGTATATATGGTCAAGTGCATCATTGTCAAATTGAAAGTATCAAAATACTAAATTTTCGCCTGTGGAATTTGCATTCAGCGAAAGACCTTCTCTTCCACAATGGGTATCGCTCCGTTTTGAGCTGAATTTACCATGGCAGTTAATTTACGGTTAGATTTCTTTGTTTCCGTATGATCTGCAAAGTAACATGAAAATTGAATAAATAAAGTATAATCTTGCAAATTTTAACATGCGTACATGTAAAAATCATGAAAACTGAAATCATTCTAGAGCGCTCTATAATATTTTATTCGTTGTAAAGTTTGTATCGGTATCCTGATTCAAACACGAACTTTGTAATAGACTATTCAAGAATATTATGTATGATTAAACAAATAGTTCTTGACATCATTTTAAAATTATGTTACAGATCCGAACAATGAAAAATAGCCTATTACTTCTTCTACAAATAGTGTTTTTGATTGGCACTTAGGTCGAGGTTTTCAATCTTTCAAGTAGTTGATGTTTGACAACTTAGTCAAAACGAACTCTCTTACGGATTTACTTTTCAAAATAACCTGAGCAATTAACATGGTCTTGAAGGCATTAGAACAGAGATGCTTCGCGTTCCTGAGTATTTTCAAGATTTATTTCTATATGAAAATTGAAACACTTTTATTTTATACCTATATAAACTGGGTAAAAATTACGACTTTTATTTCACAAGTAAATATGAACAGGCAGATAAAATTCCGAAATGTAACTTTTGTATTGTATGTTGCCGGACTACTTAAATTCATTATGCATGACCTGACTCAGATCTATAATAGCGCACATAAAAACTTCACTCACTTCTATTTTAGCATCAATAAACATTAAAAAATTTCGTTCGATAACAAAAAAAACCCCCAAAGAGTTGGAGGTATATAATAAAAGGGTCATTATAACAGTAGCTAGATCTGGGATTTTGTATTCGGTTCTCTTAGATTTTGCAAAGCCGGATCAAACTTTGAGCCTAATCCAATCTGGCAAAATCCATTTAAGCCGAATACAGCATCCCAGATCGAGCTACTATTATAATAACCATATTTTACTCACACGATTCAACTTCTAGAAGCTTGCTTGTAAACTCAAGATATCATTGTTGATTATGTGAATGAAACAAATATGCATTTGGTGACAATCAGCTTTTCTAAACGTTTAACAAAAACTGCGTGTAAATTGTGAACAATTTCATGAAGTGTTACTCCATTTTATTTTCCATTCGATAATGCATTATTTAAAGGTTTGTCAGTATCAGTGAAATAATAAGATAAGGTAAAAGTTTGCTTTGAATATTCTATTAATATTTGATGCATTTATACATTTGATTAGTGAAGCAGTTCTAAACGACACTAAAATTAGATTGTCGATAAAATGTTCATATATTCTCTAATAAAAGCGACAGTTCAAAGAACAAAGCCGCCTATACAGTATTCCACATGGAAACTATGGTATACCGTATACAGAGGCAGGATACATGTACATATTAACACGCAGTAACACTGGCACCAGATCAGAAAGAAAATTCCTCCGTACGTGTTATACCCTACCCCTAGGTATTCTATAAGAACCATGGTCATGAACGGGAAAGTGCACTAACCCGTTTCAATCGTACATTTCTCAACTTAAACGCGCAGTTCGGTGAATGGGTACCTAGTATATTGAACAAGCGATAATTTATCTTCCTTCGTGCACCAGTCACATTGTCTCAATATTCCATATTGCTGAGATTATAAAACTATTTTATGCTTTCGTCAACGTTACAGAAAAAACTTGCTTGAACTTCCCTAATGAACATCCGGTCTAGAGGTCACGGCTGTGCGCACATGTTTGGCGAAACGTAAACAAACAAAAACAGATTTTTCAAAAATCACAATTTTACACTAAAACTCGAAATGATGAATGAAATTGATCTTGTATATGATCTTTAATTTGAAATCGTACATTGGTCTGCATCTGTTCTGTAGATTTTATTCATTTTGCACATTTTGCTGCATTTTCACATTTTAGCGAACACGTGTAGTAAAATGACGATTGACATACATTTTTACAACAGCCAATCAGAATCGTTTTATAATCTAGAACGGAACTTCACCAGGGAAGTTCAAGCAGGTTTTTTGTGTAATGTTGAAATTACTATAAACTACGCGTTGTTTTTCTAAGATAAAATGTATTGAAAAAATGTGACCGGTATACAATGGAAGATAAATTACCACTTGTTTGATATCCATAGTACACATTTACCCCACTGCGTGTTTAAGGTATGAAATGCGCGATTGAAACGGGTTAGTATATTTTTCCGTTCACGACCATGGTTCTTATAGAATACCTAGGGGTAGGGTATAACACGTACGGAGGCATTTTCTTTCTGATCTGGTGCCAGTGCGCAGTAATGCAATAATGATATTAACATAAATGTAACGAACAGACACAAACATACATAATGAATCAATTTGAAAGAGAAAAGCATGATGACCGATTGTAAAAGGATTGAAACTAAACATGCATTGTGTCGACCATAGCGTTTTGCGAAAAGAAAACGTAAGAAAATGTCAGAAATGGCTGTGCCAGAGAACTTTACAAAGTAGGTAAATCACAGTACCATAAAATAAAAAGTTGAAAACCACAGGTCGCCCAACACGAGGTACACGGCTTCCAGAAAGCAAATTTCGTCGACCTTTGGATAATGCTAAACTGCGATTTAAGACACCTATATAAATCTACGTACAATGGTTAATGGATTAAAAAATACGGAACTGAAAGACATCTCTTTATGCAGTCAAGGTCTATAAATCATGGAAATCTGCAATTATAATCGATCTGCAGTACTGGTTAATCAATGTAAATTGTTCGACGATTAGCAGTTGCATTAATATTTTTTCAGCAGATGGTCTTTAAAAGGGCGAAACAAATCTATTTTTTAACACTAAATTGCATTTTAGGTAATAAGAATGACTGCCTTTAAGTAAGTGTACACACAATGTTCTAATAAAAATATTAATGATTATGTAACTTTTAGTAGGGCTGAATGTAATGTATGTCCTGTTTCATAAACCCCTTCTTCACCATTAATATTAACTTTCACACAATAAATGTTTTCATAGTACTGTACACTGCTGTACACTGGTGTCAGAATACCCGTCGCTACCTTTAGAATTTCTCCTTTGAGACTGAGGCAAAACAAACAAAATATTGAAAATTGATACAATAAGTTTTATTGCTTTCATTTGTTGAAAACTTAGCACTTCATGCGCGACATTCATACAATCAACGAAATAGTCACACGACACTGGACTCCATAACCGTAAATATCTAGAATGGAATTTTCACGGGTGATTATTTTCTCCGATGCTGATTACTGTTAAAACAGCTAAGTTATTAATAAGCTTAATAAACAAATACTAGCACAGCAGAGAGACGTTAATCATAAAGAGAAGCGCTTCGTTATAATACAATACTCTTGAAAATCATATTAATGGTTGTGTTTTCGCGCCGTAGTGGACGTATCAATAGATAAATTTCGATACTTTGAGTGCGGTGGTATACGCGAGTATTGGAGTATGTTTGTGGTTCGAGGTCTGACATGGAAGCATATGAAAAGTTCGCGGTTTGAAAGGGGTTAATAAGTGCGAAAACTGTGGTATAAAGCAGAAGACAAAATTAAAAAAAAAACAGACTGCTCGGCATAAGCATATAATGTTGAAGGAGTATTGAGACCAATTCTTTTCAACAGGATTTATCAACTTCTCAGACTGTTAAAAGTTAAATATCTTACATGTAAAGTTCGTTTGTGAATCATTATTCAAATGTGACAGGAACCGATAATTGAAAATGGAACAAGAGCTGTCGGGAGACAGCAACGCTCGACTATTCAACAGCCAATTGAATGAATACAAAAGTTGAAAAAGGGGCATAATTTTGTAAAATGCAAAGTAGAGGTATTGAACCTCTGTACTGCATGTCATATCATGACAGTGAACAAGTGTGTGAAGTTTCAATCCTTTCCAATTTGTGGATACTGAGATACCAGCTTACATACAAAAACTTAACAAAAAACTGCTAAGTCAAAGGGGCATAATTTTGTAAAAATGCCAAGTAGAGTTATGGGACCTTCACAGTGCATGTTAGATCATGACAGTGAACAAGTGTGTGAAGTTTCAATCCATTCCAATTAGTGGATACTGAGATATCAGATTACATACAAAAATTTAACCAAAAACTGCTAAGTCAAAAAAGGGGCATAATTTTGAAAAAAAAGAGAGTAGAGTTATGGGACTTGCTTAGTGCATGTCAGATCATGATAGTGAACAAGTATGTGAAGTTTCAATCTATTCCATTAGTAAGTACTGAGATACCAGCTTACATACAAAACCTTAACCAAAAATTTCTAAGTCGAAAAAGGGGCTAATTTTGTAAAAAAGCAAAATAGAGTTATGGAACCTGTGCAGTGTAAAATCAGTTCATCACAGTGAATAAGTGTGTGAAGTTTCAATCCATTCCCACAAGTGGTTACTGAGTTACCAGCTTACATACAAAACCTTAACCAAAAATTTCTAAGTCGAAAAAGGGGCATAATTTTGTAAAAAAGCAAAATAGAGTTATGGAACCTGTGCAGTGTAAGTCAGTTTGTCACAGTGAATAAGTGTGTGAAGTTTCAATCCATTCCCACAAGTGGTTACTGAGATACCAGCTTACATACAAAACCTTAACCAAAATCGGGACGCGGACGCGGACGCCGACGCCGACGCCGACGCCGACGCATGGGCGAGTGCAATAGCTCACTATTCTATGAATAGTCGAGCTAAAAATTAATAACTGAATATATTTTTATTATTTAATTGTGAAGTGCCATTTTAGAAGACTTTGCCAATATTTAATACATCATAGTACGTTAAATTAAACTTTAATAAATCATTTGAGACAAGAATTACAATATTTGTTAAGAGACGAGTTAAGGCAGTACGAAATTAAGAAGTCAACGTCTAAGTTTAAATATTGGAATATAAGTACATATATTTGACTTAGTTTAAACTTTTAAAGGGAAACGGAATGTAAAATATGAAGTTATTATTTTCATTGAAAAAGAAAAGTAACTACTAGATTATTATCGATTCAATTTCATGTTATTCAATATTCAAATATTACTATATATCTATATTTTTTAGTGATAACATGAAAGTGGATATAGCAGCGTGTCGGGCTTTCTGTGTTATGCTTGTATGTTACCTAATGACAGAACTGTGTGAAGGTCTTGGTGTGAAAAAACTGAACACTAGTGAGACAAGGGACTTATATATTCACAACGTAACACTGGACATGCTCAGTTTACCTGTGGACACGAACAAAACAAGAATGGCACATACCTCAAAGGATATACAATATGAAAATGGAACGGTAAAAAATACGAACAAAGGGAATTTTACGGTTACAGAAAAGCTAACCGATAATGTGCCTAATAAACCCGATGAAACACCGTTACCTATTCCAATAATGGTAGCAAGTCCTGCAGTTGCTGTTGGTATCTTTATTTTTATATGTGTTGCCTACAAATGGCATACCGTCCAACTTGACGCCCAAGCAAAGGAACTTGCCGCACAAATCACATCCGGGGAATGCCCTAGCCAATGTATCCCGTGCTCGCCGAGCCATAACACACACAACCTACTTCCGCCGAGTAATTCTACATCTCAGTTTCACTCTGATAACGATTTATGCGGAGCTAGGAGAAAAAGCTTGCGAACTCCTTCGCCACTACTGTTAGCACCTCCAGGACTAGGAAATCGTAGGGATTCTAGCTGGAGTGCCCTTTCTGACCAAGAAGTGATAAGTCATTTGCCTCGTCGACATTCCACGTTTTTCCTTTGAATGTTTATATATATTAGTGAATTTCAATTCATGTGATACGTTTGAGACATTTAGTGTCTTCAAAAACAATTTTCATTTCAATAGGTATAATACTGGATTCTGTGCATTTTATTCTGTGCAATTGATTTATATTTTGACAATAGATTTAATTGATAGCTTTTTGTTGTAAAAAGGCGGACCAAATAATAATATAAATATGTATTAATTATTTTAATGCTATGCATTTGTAATGACTATAGTATCAGCTCACTCCATTATTCCTGCATTCTGTAAGGATAGATATATTGATAAAAAGCCAAATTTCTAATCAAGTATATCTGTACTGGGTGGGAATAGTTTGATTAATATTTATAAACAATTCTAAAACTCATGAATAAATTTTGCTTCTGGAAGTAAAACACGAAGCAGACGAAAAAAAATATGATTACCCCTTTTTCATTCATCAGATAACAGACTGTATTAAATATTCCAATCTAGAAACAAAGAACAAATGCTTCATTAGCAGAAATGTCAGGAAAATATAATCTCTAGAAAAAAATCTAATGAAATTCTTAGAAATGAAAGTGATAACCTTCATCTCTTATCATCATTTTGTCTTTGGAACGCTGTGTCCGTAGTTTTATTGTCATTATCCATGAATATATAAATTTTGATACACTGACCATTAATAATCAGAAAACTATAAATATATTTTTAATGAAATTCATTGTCTTTATTTATTTAAATTGTTGAGTCTAGCTAAGGAAGTCAACTATAAATGTACAATTATCGTATACTTATGAAGGCCATTTAGGCCGAAACATTTAAATAAATAGGGTGGAAATCTAATGCGTCTAATTTAATTTCTTAAGAATCTTAAAATCTCGTGACTGTTGTGTCATAGGTCTTTGCCACATGTTGATACTATTCGACTCTAATGAAGTAACTTACTTAGTTTTGTTACGTTGGCCGCGTATATTTTTACTTACGTTGGATAGGTAGCTATATTTAGTCATTAAGACTAAAAAAAATTTCAACGGAACTAGAAAACAATTGCTTAGACCTAGTTTTATCAATAATGACAATACATAGGTTCCATGAAGGTCATTTCAGCGCATACGATGTTAAACTCAACCATTATGTACATTGTTGAAGATATAAGAAGATAAGGTTTTACTCGTCAAATCTGGTCCATCACACTCCGCCTTTGATTTCTCTCATCGTGTGAATTTCACTTCGCTTCTATCACCACGAATTACAACATTTACTTTTTCCTGAGTCTTCGTATACACGTGTATAAGCATAGAATCAACTTTTGAAAATTTGAAATTTACAATGATATAAAAATGCCATAATCACGATTTTGCACTGGGAAAAATATGTCGATATGCCATACATAATGTCAGTCTGTGACATCATGGCAATATGGCATACCTCGGAAATATACAAAAATCGTGCTAATTAACGTTAGAATTATTAGAAAATGTACTGCACACTTGTCGTGTTAGAACACATCAAAACGTATAATTTTGGACTATGTCGATATTCCAGAGGAAGCTTATCAGAATTGCCAGTTCATCTACGGCAAGTATATAATAGTCAGTCCTTTGTATAACAAGCTTAAAATGTACCATTCTTAAACATAAGTAACGTCTTTCAAAATACGTTTAATCTGTTGGGCAAGGAATGAGCTGTAGTACCGTTATCAGTTATAAAACAGATGTTAATTTCTGATATAAAGTCTATTTACCAGATGGCATGCTTCACATATGAGCCGCGCCATGAGAAAACCAACATAGTGGCATTGCGACCAGCATGGATCCAGACCAGCCTGCGCATCCGCGCAGTCTGGTCAGGATTCATGCTGTTCGCTAACAGTTTCTCTAATTGCAATAGGCTTTGAAAGCGAACAGCATGGATCCTGACCAGACTGTGCGGATGCGCAGGCTGGTCTGGATCCATGCTGGTCGCAAAGCCACTATGTTGGTTTTCCCATGGCGCGGCTCATATAACATTTACTAGAGGTGTAAGATGCTTCAAGATAACGTTTATAATTGATATTCATACCTTACCGTCCAGATAATATTATAAGTTGTTTATCGTAAGAATGCAAATATTTTTTTAAAATGTGGTTTATTGTTAGAGGAAATAAAGAAATTGGGAGACGACTGAAAATATTATGTATAAGATTAGTGCAGACACGCTTATGTGATAGATTTGCAGTATTCCGAGAGATTTTCATAAAGATGTACTATTAACAACATTTATGCAGTATCACCAGTCACATCTCCTCTACGGTGAAGAAGTCTATACCAGTAAAACATTGGATATTGATGTTTCATATCATATTGAAGACACGGAATACTGCAGCAACATCAATGTACCATAGCACTATAGACTATACTACCGCATTTAACTAATAACTACAGAAATAAATCAAACTGAATATACGAAGTATATGTATATATTGAAAAAAAAGTTAATATATACTTCTTTCGAAATAAAAGAATTGTATTTGAGAGGTGTAGAAATACAACATAATTATAGTCTTCCAATTTTGTGTAGATTTGTGTGAAGAAATATATACTAAAGAAGACAGTACTACCTTATTAAGTGTTATATATACATGTGCAATGAATATATCTGTATATTGGCCTAAAACCTTTGCACGTATAGCGATTTTCAGCTTACCGACAGTTTTGCAGTCGTTAGTACAATTTTCCTTTTAAACACGTTTTGCTTTTAATTTTAGACTTCTTATGTAGATGCATTTGACACCAGTATTGTGTTAATGTGTTACTTTAAATCTAAAGATAGGCCTAAATTGATATTAATTCAATTTTTTTTTGTTTTGTTTCCTTACTTATTGTACATATAATATTGCTTAATCAGCAAAAATAGGGAAAAAAACTGATGCTAATGTGTTTTTACTTTAATCTTATCGAGAATAAAGACAGGTAACTGCATTCTTTTACAAAGAATTAACGATAATGCACTGTATATTGAAAACTAGATAGGTATTATTTAGGTTTCATCTTTATTTTACATTTATGCTCAATAAAATAAACTCACAACAATTTACTGCGACACCCAAATTTCTATGTGTGGGTCTCCAAAAACTTATTTCTCAACTGGGTCATTTACAGTTTAAACCTGTTTCTAACTATAAACTGTACATTAGGTGAATTTTCATAATTACTGAAGCGTGATTGATAGACGTCAATGTATGAAGCTTCATCATACAACGATAAACTCCGTGAATTCAAATGGCAAGAAAAATAATAAATCTTAACTGAATTTTCATTACACAACAAAATTACGCCATGTAACCAAGACAAAATCATAAATCGTAACTAAAAATTCATCATACACGAAATAACTTGATGTAACCAAAATATGTCCCCTCTCCACTCCCCCCTCCCACCCCCCAAAAACAACAAACAAACAAAACAAAAGAAACAAAAAACAAAAACTAGAATCTATGATCTATGATTTAAAATAAAACTTCTTGATTTTATCATTTACATCTTTTTACTTTTTCCGTGCTTATTGGAATACACCTTTAAACAGATTCAGTCAAATGTCAAGCTATCTAGTTATCTCTTAAAATCAGAGTCACTGTGACGGTCTCTCTACACATCTATAAATTGAAGTACAAGTAATCTCTTAAAATTCAGAGACACTATGAGCACTGCTGAGTTCCTACGCAAACAAAGGTTGTTTTTAACTGTAATCTTGCCAAATGGAAAATGTTTCAGGTGTATTTCACAACTACAGATACATTTTTTTCACGTATTGTAAGAAATTATCAAACTCCACGAGTTATAGTCAGCATGTATTACTAAACAAGATTGAAACAATAAAAAACCATTTTAGCAACCATATGTAAGAAAGGACATACATACAGTAGAACTAATAGACGTATAATGAGCATGCGTATTGTGGAATTAACAAAGTTTCATGAAACATAAAGCATTTATTATTGTGGCATCATGATGCCACATGAGGAGTTAACGAAAGGTAACCAGTGCACGGTATGGATTGTAAAAAAGGACAGAAGGCACGTGTGTGTGTGTGTGTGTGTGCGTGTGCGTGTGCGTGTGCGTGTGCGTGTGTGCGTGCGTGCGCGTTCGGGATTAACGTCTTTTCCAACAATTTTTCAGTCATATAAACGACGGTGTCTACTTGTAGCAGTGAGCACAATACCCAACTTTATAGTGCTACCTCACTGGAATATCACGCATGATACCCCACCCAGTCACATTATACTGACACCGGGCTGACCAGTCCGAGCACCATCCCCTTAATGCTGAGCGCCAAGCGAGGAAGCTGTAAGTACTATTTTTACGTCTTTGATATGACGCGGCCGGGGATCGAACCCACGACCTCCCGCACTCGAAGCGGACGCTCTACCACTAGGCTAACGAGGCGGTTATAATGAATTGTGGTGTTTTTGTAACTATACAAACTTCATCAAGAAATGTGAGTAAATAAGCACAGAAGTTTGTGCAGTACAGAATTGACAGAATAACGCCCATTGATATGGCCTGTTACCTGTTAATGACCTAGAATCATTAAGATTTTACCTTTAAAACCAGCATGTCAATTTTTTAATGTTCTTATGAAGGTTTGGATTTTGAAGGTCTGAAAGGTAGTTGTAAAAAATTGTGTTCACCTTTGTCAGAGGTATGTAAAGCGAAGGGAAACTGGAAGCTTTGCTGGAGAATTATAAGTACCAGACATTATGTAAAACATTACACGTATAACTCGAGTGATAAGGAAAAATGTGTTTCTTAGTGGATAAATATGTAACTTGTTGCAAAATTTGTATTATCCCTCGGGCGACATCTTCTTAAACGACAAAATAACTGAAGCTATGACATTCGTTATTATGTTGATTATGGCTTGATTCGACGTAATTGATGTTTGATGCATTTGATAAGTGAGGCAATTCCACGCGAGACAGATCTTTAACATGAAATTATGCGTCCCTAACAAATGCAACATATAGCAGGTATATATTTACAAAATGCTGCCCGCTTCAGAAAATGGGTTTGAGAAACGACAACTCTGTGAAAGAAATTGTTTAAGATTTTCAACGATTCTAATTGAACCAACTACTGAGTAACAACTGCAATTACTATCACTTACATGATGATACATGCGTCTTACTGGCAGGTACTTTGAGCTTTTTCGAGAACGACAACTCTGTGGAAGAGGTGTGATTAAGGTTTCAAACAGAAGTAAATGTATGAATGAAGTGCTGGAACTCCAACATATACTTAATCAAATATTGAATGATAGATGCAAGGAACGCTATTTAAGAAAACCCCGACAAGCTCAGTGTATATAAGAAAAATCTGTCTGGGAAGCTAATGTATAAAGTACTTACATGTTGGAATATAAGTCACGCCGACATAATTAGATAATATGGCCATTTTCCATTTTTCAGGAGTAAAATCTCTGGTGCCTCTCACATCATTATTTCAGGCATGGACTGGCATCTCGGTAGAATCACCGACCTTTCGTAAGCTAGATGGCTTCCTCATACGAAAAATTAAAAAAGCACCTGCATCATTATTATGAAATAAACACAAAACACTTTCCGTCTGTAAGAAACAAAGTATTTCGAACTTATACTGTACAATTCAATTTGAGACGCCTACATGTTGATGTTTATCTTAAGCGGTGAGGGCGCTGAGGGAATCAGAAACGATACGGTACTACAAGAAATCAACACAGGCAGGAAGAAAACATGGAGATTTGCAATTATGTTTGATCACTAGCTGTGCCGCAAAATCAGTTAAAACGTTGGAAGAATTTGTTAATTGTGATACTTATACATACGGTAGTTTTGCAAAAGTTCTCTTTTTATTTTCACTATCGAGGGGCAAGGAATCATTACTGGATATTTGCATTAATTTACCTTTTCGAGAAAAACAAACCCCAACAAATTTGAAAAATATTTTTGTACACGCAATGTTTTAAGAATCTTATGAATATATCCTTTCGTAATGCTGCGTATAATGTGTTCCCTGTTTTACAACCTTTTTCTTCTTCCTTTATTTTTCAATATGTTCCGGTACACGAGAGTCGGAATACATGTTGGTATCTGTAACATGTTTTCTTTGAGACGGATATCAAAGAAAAGAACAAAGATATTGAAAATGAAAAATAGTATTTTAACTTGAAGGCTATTGTTTTCATTCGTTGAATTGTTTATATGTCTAGCAGGACATTCGCGCGACGTGGCAGTCATACGGCATTGGATCATTAACCTGTTAACATCTGAAATGGAATTTTTATGCTTAATTATGTTTATAGAAAGCTGAAAACTAAAAAATATTTGAAATAATTAATGGGCTTATGATACAAATTAGAGGCGGACGTAGCAACAGATTATTATTTGTGTTCACAATGCAGCGGCGTACGCCACACGGAAGAATATGTGTGAAGGGATTAACAATTGCGGAACAGAGATAATGTACAATGTAGTTTCTAAAAAAGAAACAGACAAGCGTAAGCGTCCAGACTGACGACTTTGATACAGTAAAAATGAAAGACAAAGAAGTATTTTTGGAAGAAACCATCCTAGTGTTTTATATTTGAAAATCATATTTTAAATAACACAGAACTTTATAATTTATATGTATATTAATTTCTATAATGACAACACTGAGAAGCCTTATTGCAGTGTTAGAATGTTAGCGGCTATTACAAAGCATCAGTTTTTACATATTGTGTTGATATTGTGCCAAATAGCAACACTCTGTATATGTATTGGAGAGGCGAAAATGAATACGGGTGAGAAAAGGGACTCATATGACTCATATAGCCACAATGTAACACAAAACATACTTTTTTCTGTGAACTTGAACCAGACAAATATGACGCAGGGCGCAAAGGACTTCCCGTATGGAAATGGATCTGTAAAAAATATAAAAGAAGCGAATGTTGCTGTAACAGAGAAAATAATCGACAATACATCCAATCAATCAACTGAAGCTCCGTTACCTACTCCAATAATGGTAGCAAGCTCTGCTGTTGCTGTTGGTATCTTTATATTCATTTGCGTGGCTTACAAATGTCACACCGTTGAACTGGATGCCCAAGCAAAAGCACTGGCCGCCCATATAACTTCTGGGGAATGTCCGAGCCCATGTATTCCGTGCTCGCCATGTCATAATACACATAGACTACTTCCGCCGAGTAATTCAATGAACTCTGCCTCTCAGTTTCATTCTGACACTAATTTACTAGCAGCAAGAAGAAAAAGCTTACAGACTTATCCGTCGATATTTTTAACGCCTCCTGGAAAAGGAAATTATACGGGTTCTAGCTGGAGTGCAATATCTGACCAAGAAGTGTTAAGTCATTCACCTCGTCGAAATTCTACATTCCTGCTATGAGTCTAGCCTTCATGCTCATGTACATATAATATACATGGAACATAATATTTCAAACAGCACCTCTAATGAACCGTTTTGTGCTGTTCGTTTTCCTGTACAATTTGTATTATTGTGGACTTTTATGCAATGAGTTTATGTTTTAACCACGGCTTGAAATGATAAATATATGTTCTCCGACGTGGATCAATTAACTTTGTAAATGTATATAAACACTATTAATGCTATGCATTTATATACGACTGTTGTGTAAATCATTTTCTTATTAATTCATTTCTAATCGAACAGTGTTGTAGTTTGGACAATCATGTATTTTACTAACACCAATATAGTGGCTGTATGTATGTAACACGGATCCATGAACAAATATATTCAGACGAAAGTGAGATGAAATCATTTTATACAAAATCGAAGCAATTACCGGAAATATCAGTGAAGTATTGAGTAAACTGTATACAGAAAATTGTATATCTATGGGACGATAGCGATAACTCATGTTCAGTCTAGTAATTGGACCGCCTGTTTTGCTATCCAGTACAATTAGAATTATTGTGGACTTTTATGCAAACTTACTTTGTGCAGTGAGTTTATACCATGGCTTGAACTGATAAATACGTAATCTCTGACGTGGATCAGTTAACTTTGTAAAATGTGTATGAATACTTTTAATGCTATGGATTTATATACGACTTTGTGTAAACCAGTTCATTATTCATTAATTTTGTATGTATCACTACTTTTTCTAATCGAACAATGTTGTAGTTTAGACAATCGTGTATTTTACTAACACCAATATAGGGGCTGCTTGTAGGTCACAAAAATCCATGAGCAAATATATTCAGACGAAGTGAGATGACATCATTTGATAAAACATCGAAAGAAACAAACAACTGAAATACCAGTGAAGTACTGATTACATTGTGTATAGAAAATTGTTTGTGTCTGTGGGGAGAAAGAGATAACCCCAAACCCGTATTGTCATCTGGTCATTGGACCGAAAAATAAACAGGGTTTGCCAATATTCACTAATGAAAATGACATCGACAATTTTTGAGAAGAAATTGTACATATTGTGTAACCTTTTTATATTATTTTGATACAAACTGTTAATTAAAAAATAGTGTCATTCACCTTTCTCTTACATTTGAGAATAAAACTTTCAAAGACAGGAAGTCGCCGACAATAACTATATACTACAATTAAATCTGATAAATCATATAATTTATTCATTATGTAAAAGTATCAATAAGTAAGGTGAATAAAACACAGTCCATTACTTATATCTTTTGTTCCGGAGAAATCTTTAATATATTACAATTTGTGAGTAATTGAACTGACATTGCGCATGCTTTAAGAAATCATAAAACGTAGATATGTGCTGTTTATGCCAATATAGTTTTCTAGTTTTCTTTTTTTTTTTTTTGCTCCGGGATAACCATATGTGTCACCAATTTAGTTGCGAAGTTATCAAAGTAAGACAAGGCTAGGGTGATGTTTTACGTCTTAAACACAGTATTTAACTGCAAATATCAGTACTAGCAGCAGAAAATCCCAGTTGAATCTCTTAGTGATTGGTAAAGTATAATATACCAACAAATTTCAAAGAAAACCAAATGTAAAAATAAAACATGTATTACATTTGTATACATCAGATGAATGTAAATTCTACATATTAAACAGATGCTGATATCTCAATGAAAGCTGATACTATATATATAACATTTTGCTAGCATAAGTACATTAGCAGTTTATTTATACATGTCGTATAAACAAAAATAAATTGATCATGAAAAAAAAACGTAAGCGAATTTGACGATGCTTATCTGTTCATTAAACTAATAATCAAATATAGTATTCTAAATTCATTTTCTTGTACCTCACTTTTGTTGATTGGAACCCTATACTTATCGTCAAGTTAGGGAGTCATTCAGTTTGTCTTTGCCGGAGATAAGAAAAAGATGGACATTTAGGGTATTCTTATCACTAACTGCTGAAGAAATCGTGACTAAAAACCACGAGCAAACAAAGTTCAACAGATAAATGCAAAATGAGTATTACAAGCCACAAATCAAATACATTCAATGTGTCATCTAACCTAATTGGTACATTGTACATTGCCACCACACAATAAATTCGGTTGAATCTCAACCGAACCATATTTTTTCAAATTTGAATTTTTGTGCAGTTTTATTTAAACATTACATAATATATACATTCACATACATGTATTGCTAGTATGAAAAAATGCAAAATAATACTGTAATTGCGTTGTGATACGTACCAGTTATAATTAAAACATGGACTCATTTGAATCAAAACAGTGAAAGACTTTTACAGCAAAACATAAACAAATTGAGTGCTTTCGAATGAATGACAAAATGCCTATATATAATGGGAAGAGATTACTATACTTGCATTGTCACGAGTGTCACCAATTTGCGATTATGAGGTTTTGCCATCGTCACGTGATTTACTCCGTGGCAGGGATGGCTACCTTTAAATTATTTCTGCGCGGATGAATGACCACTTTTACGATTCACTAACAAAGCACTATTATAGTACTGTATATTATTGAAATACATTTGTCAATCTAAAGCTATAGTGCACAAATTAGCCAATCAATACCTTATCAAAGCAAATATTATGCAAATATAACTAATTATAGTAATATGTAATATTACTGAAAAAAACTACTTCTAAGACTGTGACAAAATGGCATTCTTTAAACATAAAGTGCGACCTCAACCGGAGTTCACCCGGAGTTGAAACCTTATGAATAAGAATGCACGAGTACATATGTCAATAAAAGTGCGATCATCTGCAAAAGTCTAATTCAAATGGCTCACTTTTCGTTTAAAGTTAAATATTCCGAAACAGGCTGATAAAGTAAATAAAACGACCGTTGTACTTTTTCGACAATACTGAGATTTGATCCAAATATAAATATATTATTTTCAGACGCATAGTCTGTGAGTTTATAAAAACGCGGTTGTCATTGATAAAACTATCAGTAAAAAGGAAAAGGAAAACAAATCAGTAAGGGACAAATATATATCAAGTCTTAGTTTCATAATTAACTGGTTTCGAACATGTAAAACAGGACTGTGATGTTCGTAACTTCGATATGGTGGAATATCTAAGTCATCTTTATACGTTCATTTTTATATCCTGAAATAGGAGTTGTGCTTTAATGATTTCTTTTCTTGGCAAATCTTTAATTGAGTCTTATGGTATACGCATTTGAATATGTTCAATAGCTTTATGCGAAAGTGCTAAAGATTCAACAAAATTATATTTCACTGGTTGCGACTTTACGTATATGCTTTGTAAATCAAGTAATATTATTCATTTTAGATTGAAGACACATGTACGAGTATATCCTCATTCAATTAGCAGACACGACATACCGTTCATATATACATTTTTCAATAATGATATTCTTTAAAATATGAGAGTTCAAACAGCGGAGGCATGACAACATATATATTATTCATCAAAATGTTCCATTTGACTAAACTTAAACGTCATGGTACATTGTCCTGATTGACTGCGTACCTTAGAACATGTTTCATAGATAACGTTCAAATAACTCTTTATATGCCTCTTTATCACAAAACAGGGACAATTTATTTAAGACTTTTATGCCTACTATGAATAAATATTTAAGGCATCAATATGAATTATAAATTGTACATGTGATATTAATGTTCAAAGTCTTCTAGAAGTAATACGTTTGGTTTTCAGAAAAATAGTAAACTGTCATCAACATCTTTCAAATGACATATAACAAGGCACACGTATGAAGTTTTCATTTCCCAAGTTTCTTTTGATGGCACGAGTCAACGCGACGTTTATCGCAGCTAATAAGATGTTACATGTCATGCGGTACTTTGGATGTATTCACAAAGTGTTTCACTGTTTCTAGGAGACAAAAAGTTCTCTTTAACTAAACCATTATGTAAGCATGTTACCAGAAATTCATGAATAGCACATTGATATTCCTACCAGGTGTTTATCTATGTGACACATTTAAGTACCTTTAATTGTTATATACTTGGTGATAGGACATTTCGTTAAAATATGATCCATTTACGCAGTAATACATAGTTTGTTTTATGTGTTTTTATATGAAAGGTAATATCTTGAAAATTTCATTCACCAAACACCGTTTAAGAAGTTTGCATTATGTTACGTAAATTAACTATCAGCAGGTAATTAGTGTGTTATACAATGTATGCCCACAGAATTGGTAAGCGTACGGACAAAATTTCCGATTATACAGAAAAGTATATGCTTCAAACGAAACTGCATGATTCAGAAAAATGCATTTTGAGCCAATTATTACAACCTTTTATATCCCTTCCGATGGTGCATTTTGTTGTCAGTTATATAAGGATATAGGATAAATGGACTCAGGACGATACAACAGTTTCTTAATTGATGAATTACTTGAGGTTTTAACACCGTAATCATGATAAGCCTAGCGTACATTTGTTTTGGATCTGCGATTAATATTTAATGTATATGACAAGTGAAGCAATTCTAAACGTGGCAGAAATGAAACTATCGATAAAATAACCATATTTGATCTAATAAAGCCAAGTCTCTTTACTATCAAGTTTTATGGGGTAAACATACTACAGAGGTTGCGTTTTCACCTGGAATACTGTAAGGCGGCTTCCTTCTCTTTTTTCCTGTTAAACCTTGTTTTATTTTTCTACTTCGAAAATGTCATTTGTAAATCATGCAATTAAGAATATATTATTACTGAAGCTTTATATCATGAAGATATTGAAAAAAACGACACTTTTTCACATTTTGAAAGTCTAAAGTTCATTTTTTAATGTTTTGTTTATCCAGGTAAATATAGAAAATATGTATAGCATATCTGCGTTTATACGTTCTTTGAGCATTTGATAATCACGTTACAAACAATAAGAGAAGAGTGACGTTACTGTAGGTTCAAAGATTATCCTACGACAAAGGTTAGTAAGAAAACAATTTAATATTCAAACTAATTTACATAGACAGGACTGCAAATATACTATTTACACTGGTGGCTTAATACATAAATCACAACGTCATTTCCACCTGGTAACGAAACAAGTTTCTCCGACTTTAATTTTTGAATTTTGAATCAAAATAGAAAACTACATGTCGATATTTATATTAATGATGTGGGAATAGTAAGCTACTGCAAGAAGTTTTTGTTAATTTGATACAGTAAACATCTCCACAAACACAAGTGAGAAATCATGGAGGTTTGCGATTATGTTTTATTATTAGCAGAACTGCTAAATCAATTCTAACTGTGGGATGAGTTTTACGTAATGATACCAAGATACATTGCAGGTAGTTTTGCATATTTCCCTATAGAGATACACGTTAAACACTATTGGATTTTAGAGGAATTATTCGGAAAAAACAATGACATTTTTAAACTTAGTTTGGTAATCGTACACACAATATTTTGACAATTGAATCAGTATATAATTGTTTATAGTATTGAGTAAAATCAGTTTCTTATTTCATTACTCTTATCCTCAGCCTACAATGGTACACAAGTATCGGAATACGCATTGCTGTCTGTAATATGTTTACTTTGAGACGGCGATGAAACAAACAAGATATGGAAAATGAATAACAGTAATTTGAATATGAAGGCTATTGCTTTCACTTGTTGAAATCTTTTTATTTCCAGTGTGACATTCGTACAGCGTATCTACGACACTGGAACCTGGCACTGTAAACATCTTGAATGGATTTTATACGCGGAATTATGTTTCTCCGAAGCTGATTACCAGAAAACAGCTTAGCCGTTAATGAGCTTAATAAACAAATACTACTATAGCAGAGAGATTATTTATAAAACAGAAGCGCTTCGTTGCTTTGTATCTCGTTACACTCATGTTTATATTGGTATTTTCACGCCATAGTGGACATATCAACAGATACGCTTTCATGTTCTTCACGCAGCGGTGTACGCAAGGATGGAAGCATCTGTGAGTTTTCCGATTGAGAATGGATTAATAAGTGCGTAAACGTAGACACAGCAGTTGAATTATGCAAGCAGACGAGTTCATAAGCTCCAGACGTTAGACTTTAAAACAATAAAAGTGAAATTTAAGAAAGTTATGATGTTGAAACAAGTTTATCAATGATTATTATATTCAGTTACTTTATGAACTGTGCAGTCTGCTTAAAATATAATATACTTAAATATAGCAGGAACTAATAAACGAAAACTGAAAGATTAATTGGATGATAATTTCTGAAGAACTTGTCAAAATTTAATACAATGTAGTACTTTAAATTAAACTTTAAGAAATCCATTGAGACTACAATTACGCGATTTGTTTGGAGATCCGTTAATGTAAAGGCAATTAAAATTAAACGTTTAAGTTCAAATATTGGATTGTTAGTGCATATGTGTTTGACATTAATTTAAACTTCTGAGGGGAAGTAGAATGTAAAATAAGGGACGTTTTATTGTAAGCTAAATTCGGAAAATAATAGCAACGATAGGATTATTATCTGTTTTGTTTTATATAATGTATTATGATGTATATTTTTTGGTGTTAAAATGAAAGTGGATATAACAACTTACCACGTTTCCTATGTTATGTATGTATGTTGTCTTATGACAACACTCTGTGAAGGTCTTGGAGATCAAAAAGAGAACGGTGGTGAGAAAAAAGACTTACATAATCACAACAATCACGATGCAACACTGAGCACACTCAGTATACATGTGAACACGAATGCGACATATATGACACAGAACTCGAAGGACATACGTTTTGGAAATGGAACTGTGATAAAAGGTACAAACAAAGTGAATGCCACGGTAACAGAAAAGTTTACCGATCGACCAGATGAAACTCCGTTACCTATTCCAATAATGGTAGCAAGTCCAGCCGTTGCTGTTGGTATTTTTATTTTTATTTGCGTTGCTTATAAATGGCATACCGTCCAACTAGATGCCCGGGCAGAAGAACTGGCAGCTCAAATGACATCTGGGGAGTGCCCGAGCCCGTGTATTCCGTGCTCGCCGTGTCACAACACTCAAAGACTAATTCCGCCGAGCCATTCAATGAACTCTGCCTCTCAATTTCATTCTGATAGTGATTTATTTGAAGCGAGAAGGAAAGGCTTACGGACTCCTTCACCAATATTGTTAGCGCCCCGTGGACAAGGAAATCGTAGGGGTTCTAGCTGGAGTGTCCTATCTGACCAAGAAGTTATAAGTCATTCACCTCGTCGGCATTCCACATTTTTGTTATGAAATCTAATACATACATAGTTCATGTTTATATATGCAATATGTTTTAAACATAATGGTTAAAATGACACACCAAAGGCACCAGTTAGACTGCTATTAATTCAAGTGCAATTTGTTTTGTCGTTGGATTTTATATTCTCTGTGCAATGGCTTTCTATATTGACCACGGATTGAACTGATAGATATGTGTTATCTAATGTGGACCAATATCTCATGTAAATAGGTATAATATTTTAATGAAATATGCATTTAGATATGTCAACGGTATCATTACACTCCATTATTCATTCATTATATTTGCATAGATATACTGATAAAAAGCCAATTTTCTAACCGAGTATTATTGTAATGTTTGTCTTCGCTAACATCAATATAACAGAGATTTAAGTCTAAAGAAAACATGAGCAAAACTTGCCATTGCAACTCCATGATGTATGAAAATATGGACATATGCATATTTTTACAATAAGGTAAAACCAGTTTTGACAGAAGCAAAACTAATAAAATATATTTTTACAACAGGCGAAAAATATGATCAATTCATTTTAATTCACTTACTCTTTTAAAGTTTCAATTTGTTAGGTCTATAATTCTAGTTATGTTTATCTTAACGGAAAAAGCTGATTGTTTTGAATTATAAGGGAAAATTTAGTTGTTTAGAAAATGTTATGAAGTTTTTGGACGCTAATGAAATAACCTCTTCATTCTTTCATCATGTATCACAGGATTTTAATTTCCACGAATAGGCATTAAAAACTCATATTTAAAAACATGAAATTCAATGTATCTGTAATAATGACAATATAAAAACGTTCAAGTTTTTCCTTTTTTCTCGGTACTTGCATTAAGTTTATAAATCAAAAGGTGTATGACCATTAAACGTCGTGATAATGTCATCATTAAATGTTTCGAAGACAAAAGAGTAACAAATAATTCTGACATTCCCGCTTTTCACTTACATTTTCGAGCTAAAGGCATTCACCAGTATAATATTTTATCTAAAGTACACACCCTATAAATGCATATAGATATTAGTTTCGTTTGTACATATCTTAAAAATGATTAACGTCATTGTGCCTAAACAATACTTTTCATTTTTTGCCGGAAGGCAGTCTTATTTCATTCTTATTCTATTGGCATTAAATAGATTTAAAACATATATGTGTGATCATCATGTAAAAATTGTCAATAAACTAGTTTCTGCAAAAAGACCCTCGGTATCTCACATAAATACGACATCAATCTGCGGCCTCTTGCAAATACAATATACCTCGGATCTATTACATGGTCATTATAAAAACACATGCTTTAGGAAATACATGTTTAGCTTAATTGCCTATTGGTCTTGGTGGAACAGTATATAGAAGGGTTTGCCAGTGTATCATCATTGACCGTTCTTGCCAATTAAACTGAAACACGCATACACAATTCAATAATCTATAAATTGAAATGAAATTAAATTTTAATTTTGAAAACAGCAACGTCCATCGAAACAGTTTTCATCTGCCAGGATATGCATTAGTTGCATTTTAGGTATATGTTATAAAACAGAGGTGGATATAAGCAGAAACAGATGGCGTACATCACATGTAACATTTACTAGAGATTTTAGATTCATTTTTTATCGTCAAGATAACATTCATAATGAATTTTCATACCTTACCGTTCAGTTAATTTAATAAATAATTATTATTGATAACAAAATAAATTATTTATAAAACTATAAAACGTTAACTTTCATTAACGTGATAAAAGAAACAAATTAACAGGTGAATAAAATTATAACGTTATTTGCAGCTGCACTTTATTGATAGTTATGTTTGAAAACTTCGGGGAATTTTCCATCAATAAAACATACACGTCAATATGGTATGGTACAGACATGTGTGAAACTATAGCAATATGACATACCAAAAAGTTCTCTTAGAAAATCCTGTCACTAGAAAATCAAAAGCTTTTTACAATAAACTATAGATAATTAAGCATTATGAAATTCAACCGCAATTCAAATATTGCAACACTAAAATTATGTAGCAGTGTTTCCAATTGCAGAAGTATTTAACCTAAACAAATGTGTGGTATAAACAAATAACTAGATTTACAAAGCTTGTTGAGATCAAGTTATCTGTTATAAAGTTGATTCTTTCTTCTTACTGACACTGATATTTTCTAAGAAAACCATTTCCTCTCTAGGCTCATCTCAACGTTAGAGTCAGAGGTTAGAGATATTGTAAATTTTTTCAGAACGTGCTATCAAAGAGGATTGATTTTATGGCCGAGTAATTTACATTTATGACTCTAACGACTGATGCCTGTTTAACAAATAACCTGCTGCTGGGAATTTCGGATATCTTAACCAGATGGTCTTTTTAAACCAGGTTCTCAAATAGTATATGAGCCGTGCCATGGGAAAACCAACATAGTGGCTTTGCGACCGGCATGGATCCAGACCAGCCTGCGCATCCGCGAAGTCTGGTCAGGATCCATGCTGTTCGCTAACGGTTTCTCCAATCCCAACAGGCTTTAAAAGCGAACAGCATGGATCCTGACCAGACTGCGCGCATGCGCAGGCTGGTCTGGGTCCATGCTGGTCGCAAAGCCACTATGTTGGTTTTCTCATGGCACGGCTCATATCATTATAATATACGATGTATATTCTAAATGTCCAAAGTTATATTTATACACATTTCTTTTGAACTAAATACGTTGATACCAAACCCAGTATTTTGACAATTCGTAAGGTTACAAGAATGTATTAATTAAAAATGATAGATTTAGGTTCATACTGAATACATCTATGTCTTTAACAATATTAATAAATGCTTACAGTCCGGCCTCTTTTCAAACATCTAAATAATAAAAACTTTATTACCAAATTGCAACAAAATACAACAAATCATTACACTCTAACGAGAACACATAAAACTTGATTGAAACGAGCAAAATGTAAACTCTGCTCCAGTTAGAATAATCAAAGTGTAAGTGTCATTTAATTATGATTATCTTATTATTATACATGTATGTATCACAATCTACAGCTTGCATTATAATTATAATTTTGTATCTCTTCGTATAATTAAATTGCGCTTATTTTTGACATCATAGATATTTAATTTCAGTTTTATAGCGAAGACTCCTTTGTGCAAACAGTTCTGAGTTTTGAATTTGAACACGCGTATGTAGTAGTATCTGGAAATCAAATGCATTATTACTGACTGCATGTGAACATTTCTCGAGAGTCTCGGATCAATATAACTGGGTTTAATGCATTCATATTTTTAATTTCTAACATATTTTAATATTATTATTTTCATATGTAAAATACCTTAACAGTAATTTCAAATGAAAGTACTTTTATAAAGATATACACATGCTCCCGAATAAAAACTGATTTCTGTTCTATATCACGGCTATTAAACGCTTGCGCCACCACCAAATTGTGGTGATAAGGAAAAGAGCTATTGACATTTCCGTGGTGCAGTTATCGCCCGTTTGAAAAGGTAAACACGTGAGTAAAATTTATATTTTATCTTATATTTTTATTGATAAAACTTTTTTCGAAAATCGGAGAATGTGGTTCCGTGTAACAACACTTTTACTAGAGGTTGGCTGTAATTTCATTAAAATATTATGCAAATTGTGGTGCCAGGAGCTTTTCTCCCGAATTTGACAGTGGCATATTTTCATATCGGCTAGTATTCGAACACCATTCCAATGATAAGACACACTGTAAAAACATACCTGCGCAGGCAAATCGTGTAGAACTGAATAACACGTATTCCCATACACCAAAGAATGACGCAAAACACAGTAAAAAGTTAAAACACGACTATTTTTGAAAATGGTGGCGCTATCACCCAAGTGGTGGCGCTATACAGTAGTGGCGTCGCTGTTGTATATGATTAGTGGCTGCTATATTCAATTTTAAAATATGAAAATGTCCGACTGCAAGCCAGGAAATTTCTACAATAATTGATGTTATCAACCTATCCCACACTACACCCAAATTACGTTACTCAACAAAATACATGTAGTAACCTGTACATGATCGTAAAATAATCTGCATGTATATGGATTCAGATTGTACATCTAAGCTTTATTGATTAATCATATTTAATCGATTGGAATTGAAAATGCACTGTACTTTTCAGAAAGAATTGTGAAGATAAGGTATTTTGTTTACAATGCATGCAAATGACGTAAAAATACAAAGGCAAGTAACTTTCAGAATCTTAACATAACAAATAAATTCTACACAAATCTTTGTTTGAAATAAAAGTATTGCTACTATTTTTCATTACCTGAATTTAAAGTACACTTACGTTTGTATTTAGGTAGAATATTTATAAAGGTTAGAAATAATTCTACATTAACATTTTAAACAAAGGAAAATATTTACTTTGACTACAAGAGTCCCAAGGGTCTGTGAGTATTTTGTTCTTTTCTTTTTCTTGGATAGAGAATGTTTCATAAAGGCAAATAAATTATGATCGTGTTTTTCTTTCTTTAATAACATATTTCCTTGCAGGAATATTATCAGTTAGAGAATGTTGGTGTTTGTTTTGTTCCGGATGCGTCAGCAGTCCGTATTACTGAATGCCGTAACAGCGCCACCACTACAGTAACTGTATAGCGCCATCACTAGAGTTACAGCGCCACCACTTTTAAAAATCCTGGTATATTTCTTCTAACCCGAGATTCTATTAATCATGGTGTGTGCGTATATAGTAATTTATCATTTCTACACAATTTGCATGCGCAGGTATGTTCTTACAGTGTGTCCATTAATCGGAATGGGGTTCGAATACTGGCCGATATGAAAATGTGCCACTGTCAGATTCGGGAGAAAAGCTCCTGACACAACAATTTGCATATTATTTTAATGAAATCACAGCCAACCGCTAGTTAAAGTGTTGTTACACGGAACTACATTCTCCGATTTTTTGAAAAAAGTTCTATCAATAAAAATATAAGATAAAATATAAATTTTACTCACGTATTTACATTTTCAAACGGGCGATAGCTGCACCACGGAAATGTCGATAGCTCTTTTCCTTATCACCACAATTTGGTGGTGGCGCTAGCGTTTAGTAGCCGTGTATATGAAAATGATTATTGTTTTGTTTTGACTTTGCTAATATTGTATCAAATGTAAAACAGATCTTTCTGTTAAATTGTTAAAGGCAATTTTTCAGCACGTATCATCTGAGTATGAAATGCTATAATACGAAAAAAAAATGTAAAAGGGGAAAAAGTAAAATATAACTAAAGCACATCAAGGGACGATAATTTATACAGTGTATATTGCATAATCGCGTACACTGACAGGGTTTTAAACGGTTTCAAATTATGTTGAAAACAGCATTATTACGTCATGCTTTAATTCGTAAGTGGACATTCGCTTCTACACTCTGTTATATCTATAACAGTGTTTTAAAAAGCATTCCATTCAACTTGCTAAGCTCAAAAAATACAGCGCATATCTTCGGGTTGTGTCGTCAGTTCGATCCACGGTCATGGCGTGTGTTCTCCGTTACGACTTGATAGAAAACAATGTTCTTCAAACCATGCATCTTTCACCTCTGATTCATGAGAAAGGCAACATTTGTTACCTAAGTTACAGGCCATTACATAACTGAAACACTGTTGGAAAACGGCGCTACATAATTAAAACACACATCATGTTTGTAGTTTTTCACTTTCTTTAATAAAGACAGAACCCTACAAAGGGACTGGCGGCTTACATCTGAAAATGTTCTGTTGCTGTCACGGAAAACTGTTAAAGATTGTCAGATTTCAGAAGAATCACACTCCGCTGGGACATGCTCCTATATATGCCTTGTAGATAAGACTAGATGTTTTGTATTCAAAAGTCTGTGTCACTACTAAATCATCTTTCATTTAGCAGAAATTACTTATCGTTCATTTTAAGTGTATACGTCAATTTTATTTCATTGAAAATATGAGTTTTCAAATGATGAAGCATATCAACACATTTATTATTTATCACAGTTTTCCATTCCTTTATATAAAATATCATGCAACAGTGCTCTTATTGTATACATACCTGGGGAACAGTTCCACTTACAGCCTCTGAAATAAATGTTAGGAAATCTTTTATCATGAATCAATATTTAAAGCATTAAGGTATAATTTCAATTATGCATGTACCATTAGTGGTGAAAGACGTATTTAGTTAATGAGTTTGGTTTCCAGATAAATAATAATAAACATCTTTAACATAACATCCAGCAAACAAGATCATAGCGGCAAATTAAGGAAATGCTAATTTCCCAAGTGCCTAAGAGGTTATTATAAAAGCGATTTTAAGCACACTTAAAAATATCAAACAAATTTACGTTGCATTACGTAAATGTGTGTGTGTGTTGCCAGCCATCGTCGTATGTTGTAAGTTAACGACGGCCTTAATGACAAAGACAATTGTGCTGGACGCGGCATTTGAAATAAGGTTTATCTATTGTAAAGCGTAAGCATGGTGTGGCTTTCTTCTTTATCTAATCCACTGAAACCATTATGAAATATTTGGTGACAATTTGTGTTTTGACTAGTCGAAAATTTTATATGCTTTTCTAATACACGAGAGCTGCTCTAACGACTACATGTATATATTACGGTTATCAAACTATTTATCAACATTTATTATTACAACATTTTATTAGTGATCAACGTCGACTTTAGTTGGAGTTGTTTTAAAATTTGCTAAAATGCTTCTATAAATAGACTGCTTTTAATAGCTTTACGCGTATTAGGTATTATCCACTTGTATTATTGCTGAAATTCTGGTAAAAATCTAACGTTTGTTTCTCATAAATCATCAGTCATACTAATGAAAGAAAGTCAATGTCCGGACTATATTAAATCAATACTTTGTTAAATCAATTCTCAGACCGCCTTGTTCTTTTAAATGTCACTGTTCGTTGGAAGAACTCTGGAATATATTGTCACTGTATCGATGCGTATTTCTGAGAAATTTTGCATTGTTTTGCTTATCAAATATAATATTGATAGATGATTCAATCCAAACTTTCATGTAATTTCATTATTTAAATTGAAATGTCCGCTAGTGTTTCTTCTTTTGACTCTTGAAGATAAACATGCAGCCTTTATATAAAATTGTTGTCTTGTATTTTACTAGTCGTCATTCAGTACGGGGTTTTCCAAAACATGACAAATAGTATTGACAAATATGATCAGCATTTTACACCACGCATTTCGTAAATGGATGTTTGGACTGAATATTACTTATTACCTGGTTCCATCATATGACACGTTTTAGATAACCACTACCATTCTAAAATAAAATATCTCGCTTAAGAATATGGAGGAACGTAAATACAATGTTTGTCGCGGTTACCTCTGTTAACAATGTGAATTTGTTTTATTTTGCGGGCATGAAATTTCGTGGTTTCGGCAAATATAGTAAATTTGTTTGGTCATGGCTTTTTATATAGTAAATGGACATTTCATTTGTTCTTTGTGATTTCACTTCGTAGACCGACGCAAATCACCAAATGCACGAAAATTTATTCTCCACGGGCATTAACGATTTCTTACTTTTTTATTCATTCTTTATAAAAGTCTTACTGATCAAAAGTATTTAGCTGAAAACAAAAACGTATTTAATCATTCGAATTAGTCAAATTGTCTGGCTCTATATACTTGTATGTAGCGGGAAAAAAGCAAAAGATTAATGTCATGATGAATTGTGGTCTCATCAAACTCCCTTTCGTTCACGTAATCTAAATTTTTTAGCTCATGTTAAAAGTATGACGGCACATCTGGACATATCTAAAAACAATCTTCATTGTACTACTTACACTAATTCATGAAATAAACTATGAAAAGTATCAAAGAGGTGAACATGGAAAGGAAAGAAGGGACATAAGGAGATTAATATTAATTATGGTGACATAAACGATGCCTTTTTTAACCATTCAAATATTTATTCAGAAAAAAAGAGTACTAAAGCACTCAATTTGTCGAGTACTGGATGGACAGAAAGACGTTTTATGACATACTTTGTAGTATTTCTTTCCATGTCCTTTCTTATGTGCATCTAAATGAGGTAAAGGTACGAGCCAACTCACCACTTATAACATAGCAAACGATTGACAAGCACGGTTAGGTACCTGTTTTTCTATGTGAATAATTACGTAACTTGATATAACAATTTGTCTACCCTTTCAGGGTGTGAGCATTCCGATATCCTGAGAGTAAGCTTGAAGTGACATTTTTTAAACGATGAATTAAGCGACGCTTTGTCACTGACATTCCGGTAATGAAATCAAGCAGAGCTTTGTTTAGGATCTGCTGTAAACATTTGATGCATTTGATAAGTGAAGAAATTCTATACGAGACAAAATTGAAATAATGAAAAAACGCATATCCATTCAATAATCATTTAAGCTCTTATAAATACGACGGTTTCAAGGGATCTTACTATCAATTGTTTAGCGGTATAAGGGTTTGAACAATGCTGAATGAAGAAACTATTCAGTGACATGTGCGACAATTACCAATAGCATGCTCGAACACGTTATGTTAATTCATAGACCAAGGGTAAGATATCCATTATCAAGCTTCCAGACAGAGTAACATTTGTGCGTTTCGCGATATGTTTGTCTATCAAACGGGGAGCTTTTTTCAACTTCTTCAATACACTACACCCTGTTCGGTTTTAAATAATACCTCGCAAAGATGGACTTTATTTTCATAGTTCATCATAATTATTAAATCCTGTGAAATATTAAGTACTGATTCTAGTTCATTATTTCACTCTTAACTAGGTAATTATTGATATATTATGATAATAGTTATATTGTTCTAGTAGTCTAAAAGGATTTTAATCATATTCCAAAGTATATGAATCAATAGCTTAGCAAACACAGCATCATTTAATTCACTCTGAAAAACATCTACGCTTTAATATTTTTAAACCAATTTGAACTCTACGACACTTTATATTGGATTTAGTATAAGTTTTAAATACGACTGCAGAAATGTTCTTGAACATGTTGAATATAATGTGAAATCTTATCCAGAAAAAATAGTCCATGTAACTAATAACAAAACTGATTTAAAATTGGATCCAATGGCATGCTTTTTGAAAAATTAGCGTGCATTCTAAAACTGTACACCCGTATATTGTTAACGCAGAAATCGAAATATTTTTTTAAATTATACAACCATTTGCCTTGAACCATTGACCGCTCTTAAATTGGTTGTATTTACTGATATGAATACGTTTAAAGATGTTGCCCTGTAACTTCAATTCCAGTGTTGTGTTTTCATTTATGTAACAGCAAAATCTACAAAACAGCTATACTACATGCTAGCAAAGGGGTGCCTTTCAACTCTATCTTCCGATTTATATAGAAATGATTTCAAACGTTTAGCCGGGTTAAGCAATGAAACAGAAATAGAACAAGTTTTAACTTTAACAACTTGCAAAATGTCTCAACTGTTTTTATTTTTAGCACGTATTAAAATCTTGGTAATGTGATCAGCATATTCACTTTTCGTTCATGTTCTGAAGCATTCTTTGAATGTTTGATGATCACGTAATAATAGGGAAAACAACATTTTATAATCTGCACTGGTAGCTTAAACTTGCAAAAGACTTGTATTTGTACTATATGGACACAAATTAGGAAGGATATGCCTGGAAATGAAACAAAATACTCCGACCTTATTCTTCGTTTTAAGACGCCTACATAATGATTTACTTAAAGAAGTAGGGAAAATATAAATGATACGTCACTGCACGCGTCTCAACACAGACAGACAGAAAAAATAGTGATTTGCAATTAGTTTTGATTATTAGCAGTGCTGCTAAATCAATTCAAATTGCTTCATGAAATTGTTACACACTGATACCAGGATACATGGTAGATATACAGACGGAGATTTGGAAGTATCATTATAGAGGTGCATGCGACACAATTCGGCTTTTAAAATGTTTGACCATTAACTATCGCAACAGCAGTCTTTAAATGCCATGTGGCGTCTCTAGAAAGTCATCCCGTACTTGACTGAACTTATACCGTGCTCAGAATGTACTTCCGTATCATTCTAGTGACGGCTCTTATACGTGGTTAAGATGAAAAAGGCCATTGAAATAAAATCTAATTCGCATTCATACTAGGCACTGGAATGTGAATTTATAAAGTAGGTATATACATGCAAGAGTTATAGATATTTATAAGCTTTGTTGCATTTTGAAAAGTAAACATGGATGTAGAAACATGGTTGTTTTGGGCAATGATCTGTAATAAACAAAAAAAGTAACAAAAAAGGAGGCGTGCAGATAAAGGAAGAATGTATTGAATTCACAGCCATTGCATCCATTATTCATAAACATGCGGTATTCCCCCGCCAAAATGTCAGATTTGGTGGGAAAGCCATTAATAGATTTTAAAACCGTAATATTCCACATGTGTGTTCATACTACTGAAACAAATGTAGATTAAGTTTAGCTAAATTTGACTTTCAAATGATCCACATCCTGATACACATTGTGTAGACGCAGGTTAAAAAATAAATCCGTTTAAACCAAAGTTAAACTATAGTCTGAACAGGGTACTAGAGTTGTTACATTTTCTGGGATCACGGAGAACATTCATTCTTACTATGATAGAATACCGCTTTAGCAAGTGCTAGGGGCTTACACTGTTAAAAAAAACGTTATAAATATATTACTCTAAAACTTTGTAGCTTTTTATAACTCCCTTCTTTCCCCTTTATTAGTAACGCATGCATTACGGTACACGAGTATCAGAATACCCGTTGTTATATAAAATTTATGTCGATTATCAAATTAGGTATTGAAAATGAATAACAATATTGTGAAGGCAATCGTTTTCATTTGTTGAAATCTTTATACTTCCAGCGCGATATACGCACAACATGACAGTCATTTGATACTGTAAACATCTAAAATGGATTTTCGCGCGAAATTAGCGTTCTCAGAAGCTAATAACCGGAAAATAGCGTCATTAATGAGCTTAATAAATAAAGACTACTACAGCAGAAAGATCATTTATAAAATAGAAGTGCTTATTCATTTTAACTTGTTATAATACAATATTTTTGAAAACAATATAAATATTGGTATTTTTGCGCCGTAGTGGGCGTATCAACAGTTGAGGCATATGCGTGCTTCGCGGTTCAGACAGGATTAATAAGAACGAAACAGAGATAAAGTAGTAAAGATATACAAGCAGACGAACTGCTGACTTCATTACATGAAAAGTGAATTTAAGGACGCTATTTTGTTGGAATAAATTTTGAAATAAAATTCTGTTCAACAGGATTTTAAATTTTTCAGACTGTTTAAAACTACATATCTTAAGAAATAGAAATTGAATATATGTATATTCTAATATGTCTCAGGAACATAAAAAAGTAAAATGCAAAACTGAAAGCAACAAGGTATGTTAAAGTTATTATTGAATGATCATTATGACGATCATAATTCAAAACATTGTTTTAGGATAGATTTAATCAAGAAATTCGTCAGAACAATTATAGAATTTGTTTAAGAAATAGATAAGGTACTACGTGATAAAAAACAAAAAACATTTGACTTTTAGAGTATATGCATTTTATTTGATTTATACGTTTGAAAAAAAAGCACAATGCCAAAAAATTGAACCGTTCACTTCATGGTTAAACTTAATAAAATGCTTAGATTATTATCAATTATGGCGAACGAAGAAGAAGTCTATCAATTTTGAATTATATAATAGAAATATTGCGATATTTATTTCTTTCAGTGTTAAAATGAAATGTCGGCACCCAGCGAGTGTCTAGGAGAGAAAAGGGTGAACACTAGTGAGAAAGAAGACTAACATATCTACAATATAACACTGAACAAGCTCAATGTACGTGCGGCTACGAACAAAACAAAGATGACAACGAAATTCTTACGGTATGGACATAGAAATTCCAAAGATTCATCCGAAGAGAATGTAACGGTTACAGAAACGATAACCGAAACTGCATCTAATCAACCAGACAAAAGTCCAGCTGTTGCAGTCTGTATCTTTATTTTAATTTGTGTTGCTTACATATTCCATGTGCTCGCCGTGCCACAACACGCGTAGACTACTTCCGCCGAGTCATTCAATGAACTCTTCCTCTCTGTTACATTCCGACACATATTTATGTAGCACAAGAAGTCAAACTTTACGGACTCCTCCGAAAGAAGAAATCATAGAGGTTCTAGCTGGAGTGTTGTTAATACTTTCAGTTATCTTGGTGTAATATTAGAATCCAAAGGGAAATTTTACCAAGCTCAAAAAGCATTGTTAAATCAAGCATTAAAAACACTATATTCTATGAATTATTTATTTAATATTTTGGCTTTGAATTTACAAAGAAGATAAAATTACCTTATTGTATGGTTTTATGGACCAGAAGTATTGGGTTTTCATTAATCACCCGACATTGATAAAGCTCATTTTAAATTTTGTTTTCTCCTCTCGTATTACTATGATTTGATTTTATTCTTAGAGGTCTCAAGAAATCGCTAACAAAAACCAAAAATTGCAATTGCAAGTTAAATACAAAATAGTTCCAAATCAAGTACATCTAGCAGCTGTTACCGATCAAAATTATAATTCGAAACAATACATAACAAATACTTTGGCTCTAACTCTGATTTCTCATTTAATTTAATATTATATAAACAGGGAATCTGTATTCAGATTTCCTAATTTCACTTGAGCCCCCCCCCCCCCCCCCCCCCCCACCCGCATCAAAAACTGCAAAAGATTAATATAAATAATAAAAAGACATACATTTAGTGCGTATACAATGTTCGTAAAATTTGCGAACAAGTAGAAAAACTAAAAGATTAACAAACGATAAGACATTTAATTATCGAAATATTTATAACTAAACCGATTGTTATGAATATAGCCTTTTCAGCTTTCTGCGTAAACCGAATTCTTGAAGCTGTCGAAATCAAACCATATCTATTCATGATTTGAGGGATAGTTTGTAGTTTTATTTATTCAATTCCGATAGGCTAGAAGCCCATGAGGACATAAACATGCACATTATATGACGAACAGTGAAATCAGCATGCATACATAAATATTTGTGTATATGTGTCTACATTTTTACATTTGGAGAAGGTTACACACTAATAATAGATTAATATAACATATATATATTTATAAATAGTATCTACTAATTATGAACTGAGAAAAAAATTCCAGTCTTATGAATTAAGATATATTCCGGTCTTGAGTTGATCCTTAACGAAACGAAACAAAAGGAACACCAGACTGGATAATCGTATTTCTGTTCTAAGAAATAACTACTAACTATGAAATATAAATACATATTTAAATTACAACAATATTTGTTTTGGCTGGAATATTTTTACGGGAAAATGAAATATTGTTACTGATACATATTTGCATTCCTTACAGCAAAAGCATGGTATACATATGCTCCTAATTTTTTCACGACTCACTGATTTTCATTATTTAACAAATCCATAAATTTATACATATTTGGTCTTCTACAGAATTTTAATTGGATATATTGTTTCCTCAGATCATTACACAATGTACATTCGAAAAGAAAATGAAATTCATCCTCTAATACATTGCAAATGTGACATCCACGTTCATTTACTGGAATACTTAATGGTCTAGCCCAACGACCTGCCTCTATCTGCAGCCTATGAGAAGAAACCTTCAACTGGACGAGTGACTGACGGATAATTAGACTGTTTCGTTGTATCTAAGAATACTTTAATCAGTCCAGAGAAACTATTTTTGTTACTATCTATGATATTCTCTTCTGTCATACACATTCATAACGCTAATTTCTAGTTTAATATGAATTTGATATGAATTGGACACGACTTGTCTATTAATTGTCTATAAAAAAACAAAAATCTTTTAATCAGTGGTTTGAATGCAGTTGCTTTACTACCATTCGTGGTTAGTATTGGGATAGAATCTTTTTTCTTCTTCCTGTGAAAGTTGAATCCTTTCAGTGTTTTTTTTTTCTTTTTTTTTATTCCGTGTTATTTTTCATTCTTATCGTAGTCCTGAAATATTTTATCTGAGTAACGAAATATATTTGGTCGTGATTTGGATATATTGATATAATTGTATTTTATATACGTCAACCATTATTTATAACACAGAGAAAACTTGTGCCTCTTTGGTCAAATGGTTGAGTGAATAACTTGCCTCTCATCCCTGTTGGTTCAAGCCTTGGTGTGGTTAACCATCAACATTTCTTGCAAAATGTTTTACTTTGTTCTAACCAGAATTTTGGCTTTGTCTTTAACAGTGCTATAAGTTGTACATAAAGTTTTGTATTTTACCATGACAAAGGCTAAAACGGTATAATTTTAAACTAACTGATAGGTATTGGCTTTTATCATGCATCTACTATCATGAAAACTGCCCGATAACACTTGCCTGGTGTTTGTTTTTTTTTTCACGTCAATGACCTGATAAGTTAACAAAAATTGTCTCCGCCCAAAGTGACGGCCTAGTTTTACATCAGTTCCATTCCAGATACAAGTTTATTAAAGTGTCCAGTTTTAATGTTGCATGACTTTTTTTCTAAACAAATTCTATAATTCTTTCACTTTGTCTGTCTCCACTTTCATCGCACTGACAATAGTACTTAATGACGTCATTGTATAAAGTTCATTATGACACCACAATGTTTTACATTGGTCTATTCTTGGAAACGTTCATAATATACATGAGACTATACTTATTTTGTATTCCTGATCTATTTCTAATTTAAGGTATTTAGCTTTTGTTATTAAGTAGATTCTAGAAGCAAAAGTAGTTTTGTTAATTATAATTCTTGGAACAGTGTTTTAGATATTAAATTCTCTCTGTCTGATTCTGGAACTGCAAGTTAAAATTTCAGCGGAATAAAGCATGTTTTGGTTTATTCAAGAGAATGAATTTTGAGTTTTACACAAATGGGAGTTAATTTTATTGTTAGTTTTGTTATAAAAGAAATCAGAAAATGAACATTGTATAAGTAGAGTTCATCATGTCTGCCGTTTTGGTTCGTTCAGATATTTCAGGAGAGGATGAATTTTTAAATCCGTGAAATATGAATTTATTTGTTTTTGCTAACTTAAAAGAAATCATTTTTTTACGAAACAAGATAAGGACGTATGTTTTTCTAATCAGGTTATATGAGTTTCATGGTAAATAGAATAACAGACTACTGTCGTTTGATATCAGTGTTATTAGGCTCAGCATATAAGGAACCTCACCCTTTCCAGCCCACATCAACCTCGAACTAATAAAATTGATATCAAAAGATAGTAGCCTGTTATTCTTTATTAATCACTTTAAGAGAATGCTATTTAACAAAGTTTAAGAAAGATTTTCGCAGTAAAATAAAATGTTACACTACTAGAATGAAATCAGTTTTATTTATATTTCCATTTTCAGTTTATAAAATTCCAAAGGTTGAATATTTGGCTGTACCATCTTACAAAAGGCAGCAAAAGAAACAACAATGTAATAACTGTGAAGGGAAGCAGTTTAAAATATAAAGAGATAATGGCTAGATAATGTATTTAAGGACCGTGATCAGTCTAGCAAATTGTCTGTTAATAACAAATAATTATACATAAGATTGAAATCACTTGGCATCGCTCTGTATATAGTTAAAACATGTGTACATGGATTTTCATTCCTGTATTAAAATATTTCTGTAAATCGTAAAACATTCATATACCATTTTTTGAGTGCGTTTTATTTGCAAATAGTCACAGTAGAAGGGGTACGAGAAGAAATGACATTTTCTTGAACGATAAATTTCCTGCAGCTTTGTCGCTACCATTATTATAATGAAATGAAGCGTAAGTTTGCTTCTGGTTCTACAATTAATATTTGATGCACGTGTTAATGGGAAGCAATTCACAGCAGGTCTCCAAAGTGCTAGTATTAATGAAATAAAACGTGTATTCTCTGATACAGTCAACGGTTTTAACGATCCGATCCGTCTTGCATAATGTCTGGTAGTATTAAAATGCAGGACCAGACGTTCTAAAAATATTTACTTAGAGAAAATGATGTTATATTATTTTGAATACATATTAAAGGGATAAACCTTTGTCTTTTAGTACACATGAGTACAAAGTCCGCTGTCGTGATCATTCACCAATCATCGTCCGTCCGTCCATACACTGTATATAAATACCAAAAAATATCATATCATATAAGTCATATATAGACGAGGGGTATTTAATGCATATATTCATATTGATAAATATCATGTTGGAGCACCATTTGACATGACAAATGTATTTAATTATAAGATTTGATTCAAGGCACTGACCTCCGGATTTGGCTAAAAATAATCTTTCTTTAAAATTGAAGTTTGGTCATATTGCGAACATTAGAATAAAATCAAATCTGGAAAGTAGATCCCTCGGAAGTATCGAGAACAAGTCAAACAGTAAAAATTGCAGACTCGGTTTGACTGAGTCTGTTCATGAGCAGTAATGGAAAATGCAACACTGCCCAAGCCCCCAGCACCGGCTTAAGCAGAATTCAATCTTCAAATCTAAATGAGTTGAAATCAATGATCCCGAAGGACCAGAAAACATAACAACACTGAGATGATGTCGGGGCGACCTTTTAAGGCCGCCACGCAGCATTTAACATTTTTTGTTTCAAAACTATCTTGAAAATGCCAAATCAAACAGCATATGTTTAACTAAAAGTTACGTGTAATAACAAGTACATATTTCCATTCCAGAATGCATTCTTTAGATGCGACATTTTCTTAAACGATTATTTAACCGAAGGATTGTCAACATCATTAAAATAATGGAATCAAGCATAACTTTGCTTTGAATCTACTATTAATATTTGATGCATTTATACATTTGTTTAGTGAAGCAGTTCTAAATGGAACAAAACTTAAATTTCAAAAGTTTGCGTATCGATAAAATTTTCATAAATTCTCAAATAAAAGCGCCAGTTCAAAGAACACAACCGCCTATACAGTATTCCACGAGGAAATAAGAATATACCGTTCATAGCGACTGGATACATGTACATATTATCACGTAGGAATGCACTAATGATAACATAAAAGAAACAAACAGACACAAACGCACATAAAGAATCAATTTCAAGGCCGACTGTAAAAGGGTTGAAACTAAACATGCATTGTGTCTCAGAATAACACGACAAAAGCATTAACGTTTGAAAATGTTAATAAATAGTGATCAGAAATGGCTTTACCAGAGAACGTTACAAAGTATGCAAATCACAGCTCCATAAAAATCAAGTTATTAAAGACCTTAAAGGCCTAGATTCACTACTATATAAGTGTACCCCCCCCCCCCCCGCCCCCACCACCAAATCCAATATACAACTTCCATTTTATCTGCTGCTTATCAGCGATTACGTAACAGTAACTGATAAGAGGGCAGTTAGCACAGCAGGGACCCCAACGATGTGTGCAGTGGAGTTGAAAGAAATTATTTTTTCTTCAGTGAATGTGGAATGATAATAATAATGATTATTATTTTGATATTATATAGATGATGATAACTATTACTTTGATGTAATAATCATTATTATTATTATTATTATTATTGTTATTATTATTATTATTATATTACATATAGGATGATAAAAGATACAGTAATAATATTGAAAATAATAATGATAATAAAACACAAGTATAGTGAAAACTTCATGAGTTCTTTGCTGACAAACAATATTTTTCGAATTGGAAATTGATTTTCTTGTATTCATGTAATCAACATTATTGGAATAATTATAAGATTATTGTGTTCCATCTATACTCAGAAGTGACTTTTTTCATGTTTTGCTTTGTAACTTTGAAATGCACATTCTGTTTTCAATTTTAGAAAAATGTTATTTACAGTATTCTGCAAGCTTTAGATGAGTGAAAGTCACATTTTTCTGAAATAACAAAATTCTCCAGACAGAATTTAAAAATATAAAAACTTGCATATTTCTTTAAGTAAGTTTCTCATTATTGTGAAAATAAGTTTCTGATTATTTTATTATTGTGTTTGATCAACAAATATTTTTCTTTACATAGAAATGCCAAAAAAAAAAAAAAAAAAAAAAAAACTAGTATAACTTTTTAAGTTATCAATTATTCATTAATTTAAAATGAATTAGGTTGTTTCCCCTTCTCACTAATTGATACACTTGTAAGGTAGACTGACTCTCCAATAAACAATGACCCTTGTTTATTGGAACCATACTGTGATGGTCTTTAGCCCCCAACTGTGCTGGTGAAGACACAAATCCCTTGGCCCATTGCCAAAATCTAGGCCTTTAACGCAGAAGAGTCGTTAGGTACTGATGAATTTAACCATTGATTAAAGTCTTACTACCAGTTCTGAAGTGCCTTTTTGCAGACAAATATGTGGAGTTCATACTTGTACGTGTATATTTCAAAGCAAGAGTTTACCGTCAGACGTAATTCGATCTGCACGTATATAATGTTAAAGGTTGAGAAAAAAGTTATTGTGTAAAAATGTAATATTTCAAATTTCTGTACATATAATTAACTTGATAATAAATCCTACAAGTACGCACATACTACTACGAAATCGCAACTCTCTCTCTCTCTCTCTGGTCTGAGAAAAGTATTTCTACGTGAAAGTATGTGGTGAGACAAGTCGTTTGACTAGAGGTGAGACGGTAATTTACCATCTTATGTAAAATATGTTACTCGGAAGTTCAATCTTCGTATTAAATTGTCTTTTCTGCTTCCGCCTCATTAAGAAAGAGAGTAAAAACGACAACTTTGTGAAGGCTGAAACGGTACTGACTGAATCAACTACTCGATGGGAGCTATGACAACTCTCAATAACACGTTTGCAGATTTTGAAATATAGACCTGTACTAAAATGATGTTCAAGTCAAAGAGACTTACTTTATGTCAACTTCTAAAACGTGTGGTTTGGTTTTGTAGGGTTTAACGTCGCACCGACACAATCATAGGTCATAAAGCGACTTTCCAGTTTTGATGGTGGAAGAAGACCTGAAGATGCCCCTCCGTGCATAATTTCAACATGGGCACCTGAGTAGAACTACCGACCTTCCGTAAACCAGGTGTATGGCGTCCTCACATGAAGAACTCAACGCCCCGAATAAGGCTCGAACCCTAAGAGGTGAGAGGCACTTTATTCTAAGTAACCACTCGGCCATGGAAGACCACCGAGTGCCAGACAGAGTAATCGTCATTCATTTTTATTTTCGCGATTATGTGTGTGTTCCTTCATGACATGAAAACGAAGCAAATTTCATCGACCTTTTGATAATGCTAAAGAGCGCAATTCAAGATACCTACATAATCATTTACCTGATTGAAAATAATACGGAACTGCAAGACATCTTTATACAGTCAATGTCAATCAATCTTTAAAATCTGCCATGATTATACCGTATAGCGGGTTAATTCTGCGGGCAAAATATTCTGCGGTTTTGTCCTAAAATGGGCCCAGTTTATTTCTGCGTTTTTTATTTCTGCGACCTTCGAGAAAAGCAGGAATTAATTTTTGCGGTTTGCATAAACCGGAAATAAATTCTGTGCATGGGAAACAGCTACAGCATTTACTACGTCACAAATAACGACTCAAATGCATATCGTTCTCGTCAGTTATGTCTTGGTGGCATTATCTAGGTCGGAATCTTGGACAGTGAAGTTGGCGCAACTTAATTATGTTTAAATCTGATTTCTTTTCATTACCGTGCATGATCAAAAAATTAAAAATAAATACTGTAGGTCTAGCACCGGTAATTCATTTTGAAAGAAAATGTAATACTGCGGCTAGAAAAAATACGATTTATTTACAAATATATACAAATGCAAGATCTAGTACATAGCCCGTTCACACACCATTTAGTTACAACAGTTACAACACACATTAATTAGTTTGTTTAACTTTTCATAAACCTAGAGTGTTTTGTGATATATACTTGTAAAGATTACACGCCCGAAACGGTAACCATTCATTAGTGGAAAATAGATTGATACAATAACATAAGCTATCAACCACAATTGATATGGTGTGAATAACTTGACAGCAGACGAAAAACTCGTGAGATAAAGATAACGAGTCATTATATTAAGCGAATTATCAAAGTTTATTTCTGCGTCAAAAGATTCTGCTGATAGTTTAAATGTGCGGAATTTATTTCTGCGTGACAGCCTCGATCCGCAGATTTAGCAGAAATAAAAACCCGCAGAATTAACCCGCTTTACGGTAATTGATCATCAGCACTACTGCTTAATCAACGTAAATTGTTGGAAGAAGCAGTTGCATTAAACAGTTTTTCTGCAGATGGCCACTAAAAGGGTGACACAAATATATTCTCTATATAACTTTGAATTGTATTTTAGGTGATAAGAATGACTGCCTTTAAGTAAGTTTACACACAATGTTCTAATAAAATTATAGATAATTAGGTAACTATTAGTAGTTCTGAATGAAATGTATATCCTGTTTTATATCTTTCTTCTTCACCCTTTATATTTCACAAAATAAATGTTTCTGTAGCACTGTACACTGATGTCAGAATACCAGTCGCTGCTTGTACAATTTCTCCTATGAGACTGAAAATATTGAAAATTGATAAAATAATTTTATTGCTATCATTTGTTGAAAACTTAGCAATTCATGCACGACATTTATACAACCAGCGAGATAACACTGGAATCTATAACCGTAAAGATCTAGATTGGATTTTCATGGGTAATTATTTTCTCCGAAGCTGATTACTGGAAAAATAACTAAGTCGTTAATGAGCTTATTAAACATACAATAGTATAGCAGAGAGAGGTAATTCATAAAACAGAAACGTTTCATTATATTACAATACGCTTGAAAACAACGAATCCCATACTATTGGTTTTTTCATGCCGTAGTGGACGTATCAACAGATAAATTTCAATGTTGCGTACGCGTGCATTTGAGTATGTCTGTGGTTCGCGATTTTGTAGGGATTTGTAAGTGCGTAACACTGGTATGTAAGCATATGTATATTTCGCGGTTTGGAAGGGGTTAATAAGTGCGAAAACTGTCATATAAAGCAGAAGACAAGAATAAAAATATAGACTGCTGGCATAAACATATTAGTTGAAATCAATTCCTTTCAACAAGATTATAACTTCTCAGACTGTTAAAGTTATGTATCTTACACATAAAATTCATGTGTGAATTATTATTTAAATGTGACAGGAACCAATAAATGAAAATGGAATAATAACCGACTATTTTAGAAGTGATTATTTTTGATGTGCCATTGAAGAAGTCTCAATACATCGAAGTACGTTTAATTTAACTTCAATAAATCATTTAAGACAACAATTATAAGATTTGTTAAGAGCTAAAAAGTAAAAAGTCAACGTTTAAGTATAAATATTGAAATATAAGTACATATAGTTGACTTAGTTTAAACTTTTAAAGGGAAACGGAATGTAAAATAAGAAGTTATAATTTTCATTGAAAAAGAAAAGTAACTATTGGATTATTATCGATTCAATTTCATGTTATTTGATATTCAAAAATTGATATTATATTTTTGTGATAACATGAAAGTGGATATAGCAGCGTGTCGGTTTTTCTGTGTTATGTTTGTATGTTACCTAATGGCAGAACTATGTGAAGGTCTGGGGGAGAAAAAACTAAACACTAGTGAGACAAGGCACTTAAATATCCACAACGTAACACTGAACATGCTCAATTTACCTTTGAACATGAACAAAACAAATATGACACATACCTCAAAGGATATACGATATGGAAATGGAACGGTAAAAAATATGAACGAAGGGAATTTTACGGTTACAGAAAAGCTAACCGATAATGTGCCTAATAAACCTGATGAAACGCCGTTACCTATTCCAGTAATGGTAGCAAGCCCTGCAGTTGCAGTCGGTATCTTTATCTTTATTTGTGTGGCCTACAAATGGCATACCGTCCAACTAGACGCCCAAGCAAAGGAACTTGCCGTCCACATTACATCTGGGGAATGCCCTGGCCCGTGCATTCCGTGCTCGCCGTGTAACAACACGCAAATATTACTTCCACTGAGTCATTCTGTGAACACGACTTCTCAATTTCATTCTGATAGTGATTTATGTGGAGCTAGGAGAAAAAGCTTGCGGACTCCTTCTCCAATACTGTTAGCACCTCCTGGACTAGGAAATCATGGAGGTTCTAGCTGGAGTGCTCTCTCTGACCAAGAAGTGATAAGTCATTCGCCTCGTCGACATTCCACGTTTTTGCTTTAAATGTTTATCTATAAGCGCATTTCATTTCATGTGATATGTTTGAGAAATTTAGTATCTTCAAAAATAATGCCAATGCACCGTTTTGAGATTGTATAAATTTTCATTTCAATATTTGCTGTTATTGGATTCTGTGTCTGCAATGGTTTATATTTGACAATAGATTGAATTGATAAACCTTTGTTGTATAAGATGGACCAAATAAGTTTCTTGATATGTATCAATATTTTAATGCTATACATTTGTAATGACTATTGTATCAGCTCACTCCATTCCTACATTCTGTAAGCGTAGATATATATTGATAAAAAGCTAATTTTCTAAACAAGTATTGTTGCACTGAGAATAGTTTGTTTAATACTGATACAAAATTCTGAAATTCATGAAAAGATTTTGCTATTGCAAGGTACATAAAAAATAGAAGCAAACTTTTGACGTGAGGCCCCTACTCTGATTTCTCCGTTTTATGATTCAGTAAAAATAATATATTTTAGACAAAAAAAAAAAATAAATAATACTTCTGATTTGTTTCGCAGCAGACGACACATATGATTACCTCATTTTCATCTATCAGATAACAGACTTAAAAGTTCCATTCTAGAAAACAAATTCAGAAAATGCTTAATCTCTAGAAAATCTGATGAAAATCTTGGTGATGAAAGTAATAACATTTATCTCTGATCATCGTTGTCATTGGAACGCTGTCGTCATGGTTTTGTTGTCATTACCCACAAAAATATAAATTTTAATACACTGGCCACTGATTAGCAGAAAAAAAGAAAAAATATACTTAAAAAAAATCAGACATTCTCTCTATGTGTTTAATTGCTTACACCTACAAACAGTCAGCAGTATACGAAAGTAAGTACATATATTATTACTATTTGCTAGCACTACAGTTTAACACAGTTTGACTTCAAGGAAGCAATTTACTTAGCTTTGTTACTTGGCCACATGTATGTATCTTTTACGTTTACGTTGATAAGGTAGAAATGTCTAGTTATACAGTAACTAAAACTAAAATAGTAAGGATTCAACACTTCTAGAAAACAATTGCTTAGAACTCGTTTTATCACATAATGACACAATATTTTCCCTATTACGGTCATACTAGCGCTTCTATTTGACCAAATAAAGAAAATAAAATGTTTTCTCGTTAAATCTGGTCCAACGCACTCAGCAATTCATTCTCTCGTCGTGTGAGTTTTGCTTCGCTTCTAACCTATCAGCAGGAATAAACAACATCTATTTTTTTTCAGGTGTCTTCCTTTCTAGGCATGAAGTCGACTTTTAAGATTTAAAACTGACAATGAAATAAAATGTCATAATCAAGAGTTTGCATTGGTAAAAACCTGTCGACATGCCGTTCATGATCACAGCCTGTGACGTCATGACAATACGGCATTACTCGGATTTATTACAGGGTCATTATAACAGCGTGCTAATATATATGATAAAACTATTTCTAAAGGCAAGTATTGTTCAACTAAATAGTTTTGTAATATGTCAAAATGTCTAAATTCATGAAAGATTTTGTAGCGGTCTTTAAAAAAAACATTTCACTGTGGCCCAAAGGTCTGATGTTGCTACGTTTCATGATCATAAAATAATATATTTCTGACATAAAAACTCTGTTGTTACGCAGCTGACGACATTGATTACATTTAACATTTACTCAGAGTTAAAAGTCCATTCAAGAAAAAATTTCTTAATCTATACAAATACTTTAAACTTTAGATAAATTATAACATTTTCTGTCATCATTGAACTGCGTATAGTTTTTTATAAAAAATATATTTGTTAATACTGGCACTATAGCAAGGAGAAAATGAAAATATTTTAGAATTCAGATTCTTAGTTTAATTGCGACCACTCATAATTTGCAATATATCAAGAGTATTCAGAATATTTAGTATTTTCTAACTAGTATACATATATCAGTTATTCAAGAGCAATTTCTTAGTGAATAGCATTGGCCTTTATGAGCTTTTAACGTTTCGTGATAAGTAGATAATTGTGTAGTTATACTAAGCTAAACATGTATTCAACCTTCAGACAGCTTAGACTGTTTTCCAGAACAAATTTCCATTGCATCTGCCTTGTATTTACCAAGAAAAAAAATGTTTTGTAAAATACTTGTCAACGCTAGCTATTTTAATCTCGTGGAGTTTTGCTTCGTTTATTAGCAGGTTATAACTTTGTTTTTTCTTCATTCTAGTGGATGTTAGAAACGTTATAATAGGGTTTATAATCATATGTTTGCATGTAATAACTGTCAGGTTATATCAACTGTGAATCATACTTAAACGGCATACTGGATTTAGTGCAGCTTAAAGGTTTATTTCTTAATTATATTATGCGGCGTTTGTAAAATAGGCTTTGTTGTGTATTGTCATTTGAAGTTATAAGTTTAAATACTTTCATTGAGTGAAAAATGAGCTCGAGTACAGCTAATACAACGTGAAACTTATATAAGCCAATTTGATTCACATTAATACAGATGTAGCTAAGGAATTATGTTAGTTTTTTCTCTATTCGTAGAAATTGACGCGACTGTAAGAACCATTGACTTTCCGTTAGCTGGGTTGATGACTTCCTCATATGAATAATTCTAAAGGTACCTGCATAAATACAAACAAACATAAATCACATTTCGCCGCAAATGAAACGGTTATTCAACCTTACAATATAATATGAGACGCCTACATGTTGATATTTATCTTAAGCGGTGAGGGACTCAGGAATAAATACGGTAAAGCAAGAAATCTACAGAAAACGTCTCAATACAGCCAGTAAGAAATCATGGAGATTTGCAATTATATTTGATCATTAGCTGTGCCGCTCAATCAGTTCAAATATTGGGATGAATTTGTTAATTCTCATACCAGGATACACGAGTCTTTAAATTTCAAATAAAACACTAAAGGATATTTTCATTAATTTCCTTTTTCGAGAAGAAAATGGACAAATTTGAAATAAGTTTATTAAACAATGTTATGAGTATATTGCTGTTCTTAGTGTTGAGTATAATTTAGTTTCCAGTTTTCTAACTGTTTTCTTAATCTTTATTGTTCAATATATTTCGGTAAACGAGTGTTGGAATACCTGTTTGATCACAACACGTTTTCTTTGTAACGGAGATAAAACAACGAAGATAGATACTGAAAATGAATAGCAGTAATTTTAACTTAAGGGATTTGTTTTAATTCGTTGAATACTTTCTTTTCCAGCAGGACATTCGCGCGACGTGGCAGTCATACTACACCGGATTCTTAACCTGTTAACATTTGAAATGGAAAATTTAATCTGGAATTTTCTTTCTAGGAAGCTTAAAACTGGAAGATACTAAACCATTAATGGGCCTTTAGTACAACAAAGAAATTATATTAAATGAGATTATAGATACGTTGCATTTATTTGCTTTTGCATCCCCTCGTTTCATAAAGTTTTATCCTGTTCAACGGTTAAATGATTTTGAAAACAATTTAGTATTGATATGCTTGTCTGGTAGTGACGTAGCAACAGACTATTTCTGATGTTCACCATGCAGCGGCGTTCGCAACCACAGAATCATTTCTGTACTTCGCGGTTCCGAAGGGATTTATAAGTGCGCAAACAGAGATAACTGTATTTAAGATAAAGGAACAGATGAGCATAAAATCCCAGACTGCCGACTTTGAAACAGTAAGAAGTTTTTGGAAGAAACCGTCTTAGTGTTGTATATTTGAAAATCATTTTTGTGTTTACTACAGGAACTTATAATTCATGTTAATCTTTTATGACAATATTGCAGTGTTAAAATGAAAGCGAATATTACAAAACATCAATTTTCCAATATTGTGTTTATACATTTCCTAATTGAAACACTTTGCAAGTGTATTGGAGAGGCAAAAATGAAAACTAGTGACGAAAAGGACTTATATGATGCAACATTTAATACCAGTTTACCTGTGAACATAAACCAAACAAATATTACACAAATTACAAAAGACTTCTGGTATGGAAATGGGACTGTTGAAAAACCAAGTGAAGTGAATGTTACGATAACAGAAAAAATAACCGACAATGCATATAATGATTCAGATGACACTCCGTTACCTATTCCAATAATGGTAGCAAGTCCTGCAGTTGCTGTTGGTATCTTTATTTTCATTTGCGTCGCGTATAAATGGCACACCGTCCAACTAGACCCCCAAGCAAAAGAGCTGGCCGCTCAAATCACATCTGGGGAATGCCCAAGCCCGTGTATTCCTTGCTCGCCGTGTCACAACACACAAAGACTACTTCCGCCGAGTAATGCAATGAACTCTGCCTTTCAATTTTATTCTGACACTGATTTACTAGCAGCAAGAAGAAAAAGCTTACAGACTTATCCTTCGATATTATTAACGCCTCCTGGAAAAGGAAATTACAGAGGTTCTAGCTGCAGTGCAATATCTGACCAAGAAGTGTTAAGTCATTCGCCTCATCGACATTCCACGTTTCTGCTATGAGTCTATAAATATACCTTCATGTTCATGTATGAAACATAATATTTCAAACAGCACCTCTAATGCACCATTTTGTGCTGTTCGTTTTCCAGTACAATTTGTATTATTATTTTATGCAAACTTACTTTGTGCAATGAGTTTATATTTCAACTATGAAATGAACTGATAAATACGTGTTCTCTGACGTGGATCATTTAACTTTGTAAATGTATATCAATATGTATATATACTTGTAATGCTATGTATTTATATACAGATGCTGTGTAAAGCATTTCATTATTCATTCATTTTGTATATATCACTACTTTTTCTAATCAAACAGTTTTGTATTTTGGACAATTATGTATTTTACTATCACCAAAATATAGTGGCAGTATGTATGTCACACGAATCCATGAGCAAACATATTCAGACGAAAACAAAATGAAACCATTTGATAAAACATCGAATAAAATGACGGAAATATCAGTGAAGTATTGATTGCATTGTGTATATCTGCGGGAAGAAAGATATAACCACTATCCCGTATTGTAGTCAAATTGGACGATGCTTACCTCTTCATTAAACAAATAATCAAGAAATGTATTCTAAATACCAGCTTGATATTTGGAACATTTTTAGCACATATAGTATTTTTAAATGACTTGATGCGTAATGATTCATTAGATTGTGTACAATGAGCTGTGTATTATTTAACAACTTTCGTAGTATCATTATTTTAGGACTGTCATGTCATAATATTATGTATCATACCACTTTAATAACTATATCGAATTACTTGCTCCTCACTTCTATGGATTGGAACGCTATTCTTGTCGTGAAGATAGTGATTTATCCAGTTTCCCTATACCTGAGATAAGAAAAAGATGGACATTTAAGGTTTTCTTGTCACTGAATGCTGAAAAATATTCTGACTTAAAAACCACAAGCAAACAAACTTCAACATTTAAGTGCACAACAAGTACTACAAGTCACAAATCAAATACCTACAATATGTCATCTCACCTTATCGGTACATTGAACACTGCCTCTATAAAATAAATTGGGCTGAATCTTAGCCGAGCTATATCTTTTCATGTTTTTATTGTTGTGCAGTTTTATTCCAATATTAAAACGTAATATATACATATATTGGTTGTATTGCAAGTATGAAACGGTACAAAATAATACTGAAATCGCGTTGTGATGCGTATCAGTTATAATGCAAAAATGGGCTCATTTGATTCAAAACAGTCAAGGACTTTTACAGCAAAACATAAACAAATTAAATGTTTTTGAATAAATGTCAATATGCCTGTAAACATGTATAATGGGAAGAAATTGATATACTTGGATTTGTCATGTGTGTCACCATTTTGCGATTATGAGGTTTTGCCATCTTCACGGGACTTACTCCGTGGCAGGAATGACTACTTTTCAATTATTTCTGTGCGGATGAATGACCACATTTACGATTCACCAACAAAACAAAACAATCCATTACAGTACTGTATATTACTAAAATGAATTTGTCAATCTAAAGCGAAAGTGCACAAATTAGCCATGCAACACCTTACAAAAGAAACATTATGCAATTATAACTAACTATAGTAACATTAAATATTCCTGGAAAAATTACTTCTAAGACTGTAAAAAACTAGCCTTCTTTAGATATATAGTACGGCTTAATCCGGAGTTCACTATCAATATAGTTGCAATTTTGTCGCCGTGACGCAAGAATACGATTGAATTTGATTTTTAGCAATGACATCAATTTAATTGATTTTAGTATGAATGTATTTAAATGTGTATGCATAATAATGTGCAACTTGTATTTTAATGAGTCTTGTGTTTGAATACAAGTAGTCGTTGAAAGATTTTTGTCTCAGATTACTTTTATTTACACTCTTCTGAAGTATTGAAGCACGGTTGAAATGGAGGATAAGCATTTGTTTGCAAATTAACCGATTTAAACTCCAAAGTAAGCTTACTGACTGTACTAAGGCTGTGACCCACTTCGTTTATGTGTTTGTTGTCGTAATTGTCCACTTGTACTTTCTGTATTGGCATTCCGCTGTTTCATCATCCATACATACACCGCTGTAGTGTTTTGTTTTATTAGAGTGTTCGTTGAAAATGGCTAATTCTTTTGGATCTCTGACCTAGCTTTCAGATATTGTACTAAATACCAGTAAGATACAAAGTTTGCATACCTTGTCATATCACATACTCTTAGAAATTCCGTTTAAAATAGAATCGATCGAGAGTCTTTGGTTATGAACATTATTGACGGCGTTTCAACCTTTATAAATAAGAATGCACGAGTATATATGTCAATAATAGTATTGTCATCTGTAAAAATTTAATTCAAATGGCTTTTTGTTTAAAATTAAATATTCCGAAACAGGCTGATAAAGTATATAAAACGCCATTTGTACTTTTTCGACATAGTGTGTGAGTATTAAAATGCGATTACCATTGATAAAACTAAGATATCAGAAAAACGGAAAAGGAAATAATAACTATAAGGGCCACATGCTCGTCAAGTTTTCGATTCATAATTAACTGGTTTCAGAACATGTAAGAACAGGGCGACTGTATTTATATATGGCGGAATATCAATGCCATCATCTTTATACGCTCATTTTGATATCCTGAAATAGGCTTTTTGCTTTAATGATATGTTTGCTAGGTAAATATTTAATTAGGTCTGATGGTATGCATTTCAAAATGTTCAGAAGCTATTACGCAAAACTGCTAAAGATTCAACAAAATTATATTTTACCGGCAGCGACTTTGCCCGACGTTTTTTAAATCAAGCAATATTATTCATTTCAAAAATCCAAGACACATGTATATCTGTATTCAATTAGCAGACATGGCATACTGTTCATATTTACACCTGTCAATAATGATATTATTGAAAATATGAATGTTCAAACGGCGAAGGCATGACAACACATTTATTATTTATTAAAGTTTTCCATTTGACTAAACTTAAACGTTATGGTACATTGTCGTGATTGATTGCGTACCATAGAACTTGTTTCATATCTAACGTTCAGATAACTCTTTAATGCCTTTTCATCATAAAATAGGGACATTTTATTTAAGACTTTTATGACCACTATGATTAAATATTTAAAGCATCAATATGAATTATCAATTATACGTGTGTTATTGATTTTCACAGTCTTTAAGATTTAATAAGTTTGGTTTTCAGAAAAATAGTTAACTGTCATCAATATATTTCAAAATGACATATAACAAGGCACACGTATGAAATTATAATTTCCCAAGTGTTTTGACGGCACAAGTTAACGCGACATTTATCGCAGCTAGTAAGATGTGACATGTCATGCGGTACTTCAGATGCACTCACGAAGTATTTTACTGTTTCTAGTTGTACTCATTAATGTTTGTAAGGGATCGAAAGATCTCTTAATTAAATCATTATGTAAGCATGTCACTAGAGATCAGTGAATGACACGATAATAATCCTACCTAGTTTTTATCTATATGACACCCATTTGAAGTACCTGTATGGTTATTTACTTGGTGATAGGACATTTCGTTAAAAATTCCATTTACGAAGTAATAAAGAATTTGCTTTATGTTTTTTTTTTTATATGAAAGGTAATGTGTTTCACATAGCATTAAATTAAAAAATTTAAACATTTTCTGATGTTACACAATATACATGTATTTAACAAACGTTTTCACGTTCAGATTTAAAGCTGCGATTCTGAATGTTCTTATGTGTAATTTTGCATTTTTCGCAATCTTGAAAAATTCGTTCATCAAACACCGTTGAAGAAGTTTGCTTTCTGTTAAGTAAATTAACTAGCAGCAGGTAATTAGTGTGTTATACAAGGTAATCACAGGGAGTTTGTAAACATACGGAGAAAATACCCAATTATACAGGACAATATATGCTTAACACGAAACTGCATGATTTAGACAAATGCGTTTTGAGCCAATTATTACAACATTTAATATCCCCTCCGAAGGTGCATTTTATTGTCAGTAATGTAAGGCTATCGGATAAAAGGAATCAGAACGATACAACAGTTTCTAAAAACGATGAATTAATTGAAGCTTAACACCGTAATTATGATAATCCTAGCGTAAATTTGCTTTGGATCTGCGATTAATATTTCATGTAGGAAGTGACGCAATGATGAGAAGTGAAACAATTCTTAACGAGACAGAAATGAAACTATCGATAAAATAACCATATGTGATGTAATAAAGCCAAGTGGGCCGGTGGTCTAGTGGTAATACGCTTGACTGTAAATCCACATGTCCCGGGTTCGAATCCCGGTCCAGGCACTGGAAATTTCTGAGATGCTCTTGAGTGTCTCCCACCTAACTTAGAAGCCTGTACTGGTTCTAACCAGGAAAGACGGCCTCGCGTGTATCGGTTCTATACACCGGGCACGTTAAAGAACCAGACCATCTATTCGCAAAGAGCTAGGCTAAGTTAGCCTGACAAGTCTGTATCTGAAAAGGATTTCTCTCTATCTGTTCTGGGGGCTTTATCTCACTCAGTCCCTCTAGTCAGATCGCTCTGTGTCTGTACTAGTAAAGGATGAATTTCGCGCCCTGTGTGGCTGCGTTTGCTATATGTAAATCGCCTTAGAACGTGTTTATCATAAGAAAGGCGCTATATAAATCTGGTATAATAATAATAATAATAATAATAATAATAATAATAATAATAAGTCTCTTTACTATCAAGTGTTATGGTCTAGACATACTACAGAGGCTGCGTTTTCACCTAGAATGCCTTTAGGCGGTTTCCTTCTCTTTTTCTCCTGTTGAACATTTTTCCTTGTTTTATTTTTCTATTTTGAAAATGTCATTCGTTAATCATGCACTTTAGAATAAATTATATTACCACTGAAGCTTTATATCTAAAAGATATTAAAGAACGAGACTTTTCCTAGTTTTGAAGACCTAAAGTCCCATCTTTTTATGATTTGTTTTGGAAATTTTAATTAAATTTCAAATTTAACAACGCGATCTACCATTATTTCTACATTTCAGGAGATTGCAATGATCTGGTCTAGGAATATTTTCGTCAGGAACAAAACGCCTACGCATTTTCTTTTAAAACAAGAAAGTAAAATTGGGAAATATTCAATCATAAAATTGAACGAAACAATTTCATCTCCTTGTTTATTTTGCAAAACTACTGCTCTTATAACATAGCGAAGTTATGGTTTTTAAGTGTTTCTTCAGATTTAGACACACAAGTATTTCCAAGCAAATGTCCTTGATCAGAGAAACATACTCTTACTGAAACAAAACCAAAACACGTTTTGACTTTAACAACTTGTCTTGACATACTTATTTTTGACTCAGGCTTTAATCAAGGTAAATCTAGAAAACGCGTATAGCATATTTGTGTTATTACGTTCTTTTAGCATTTCATGGTCACGTTACAAACAAGAAGAGAAGTGTGACACATATCTTGAATTACTATTGGTTCAAAGATTATCCTATGACAAAGGCTAGTTAAAAAACAATTTAATATTCAAGGCTAATTTACATAGATATGACTGTAATATACATGTTGTACTACTTGCACTCGTGGCTAAACATACAATTACTATAAAACACAAAATCATTTCCACAAGGAAACGAAACAATTTTCTAGGACTTCAATTTTTGAATTGAAATAGAAGGCTACATGTCGATATTTATATTAAATGCTGTGGGAATAAGAAACAATAGGGTACTGCAAGAAGTCTTTGTTATCTGGATACAGTAAACGTCTCGACAGTCAAGTGAGAAATCATGGAGGTTTGCGATTATGTTTTATCATTAGCAGTACTGCTAAATCAATTCTAACTGTGGGATGAGCTTGATACATAATGATACCAAGATGTATTACAGAAAGTTTTGCATATTTCCCTATACAGGTACAAGTAAAACCCTATTATAGCTTAATATATGGCTTGGTTGTGCCTTCCTGCCATAATGGCACACTTAGTGTCATAATTGCCCGATGGCTTTAGCCCGAGGGCGATTATGAAGCTAGGTGTAACATTATGGCTAAAAGGCACAACCAGCCGTTTATTGACCTTATTATTATATAGCTTCGCTTCATATTCTTCTTGGTTGGTATTTTCATTTTACATATTTTTTCTACAAACTTATGGGGCCTAAGCATAATTTTTTCATCAACAGTGCCATCAATATTTGACAATCGATCTGAAAATGATTCAGCACCCTTTCACCCGCCATAATAACGTTTCTACATGACGTCAACGTCAGAATGCGCTGACGTTCCGGTTACCCGGGGCCATTATGATTATGGTGCATGAGGCACACTGCGCCACTATGGATTCGTCAATGGAGGTCGTAATGACCGCTTTAAACGGCTTGTAACGTATATAATAATGGATTTTAAAGAAATTATTCGGCAAAATCAATGAGATTTCTAAACTTAGTTTGGTAATCGTATACAAACTATTTTGACAAATGAATCAGTATATAATTGTTTATAGTATTGAATAAAATCAGTTTCTTATTTCAGAACGTTTTCCTCAGCCTTTATTGTTTAATTTACAACGGTACACAAGTATCGGAATATGCGTTGCTGTCTGTAATATATCTCCTTTGAGACGGCGATAAAACAAACAAGATATTGAAAATGAATGACAATAATTTGAAGTTGAAAGCTATTGCTTTCATTTGTTGAAATCTTTTTATTTCCAACGTGACATTCGCACAGTGTATCTATCATACGACAATGGAACCTGGCACTGTAAACATCTTGAATGGATTTTAGACGCGGAATTATGTTTCTACGAAGCTGATAATTAGAAAACAGCTTAGCCGTTAATGAGTTTAATAAACAAAAACTAGTATAGCAGAGAAATCATTTATAAAACAGAAGCGCTTCGTTGCTTTGTATCTCGTTACACTCATGTTAATATTGGTAATTTCACGCCATAGTGGACATATCCACATATACGCTTTGATGTTCTCAACGCTGCGGCGTACGCAAGGATGGAAGCATCTGTGAGCTTTGCGATTGAGAAGGGATTAATAAGTGCGTAAACGTAGACACAGCAGTTGAAGTATGCAAGCAGACAAGTTCATAAGCTCCAGACGTTTGACTTTAAAACATCAAATTTTAAAGTAAACTTTAAGAACGTTATGATGCTGGTGATTTCAGTTACTTTATCAACTGCTAAGTCTGTTTGAAATATATATCTTACATATTTAGTTGTGAATATACTTAAATATAACAGGAATTAATAACAAACACTGACAGATTAAAAAGTGATTTACTATTGAATAATAATTTCTAAAAAATATGTCAAAATTTAATACAATGTAGTACTTTAAATTAAACTTTAAGAAATCCATTGAGACAACAATTACGCTATTTATTTGGAGATCCGTTAATAGAAAAGGCAATTAAAAGTAAACGCTAAAGTTCAAATATCGGATTGTTAGTGCATATGTGTTTAATTTAATTTAAACTTCAGAAGTGAAAGTGGAATATAAAATCAGGGACGCTTTATTTCAAGTAGTCGGAAAATAATAGCAACGATAGGACTATTATCTATTTTGTTTTATAAAATGGACCTATTACGATGTATTTATTTCAGTGCTAGAATGAAAGTGGATATAGCACCTTATCATGTTTCCTATGTTATGTGTGTATGTTGTATCATGACAACACTCTGTGAAGGTCTTGGAGATAAAAAAGGGAACAGTGGTGAGGGAAACAACTTACATAATTACAACAAACACAATGTTGCACTCAATATACCTGTGAACACGGATGCGATAAATAAGACACAGAGTTCAAGGGACTTTCGGTATGGAAATGGAACTGTGATAAAAGATACAAACAAAGCGAATGCCACGGTAACAGAAAAGATTACCGATCAACCAGATGAAACTACGTTACCTATTCCAATAATGGTAGCAAGTCCAGCCGTTGCTGTTGGTATTTTTATTTTTATTTGCGTTGCTTATAAATGGCATACCGTCCAACTAGATGCCCAGGCAAAAGAACTGGCAGCCAAAATAACATCTGGGGAATGCCCGAGCCCATGTATTCCGTGCTCGCCGTGCCACAACACTCAAAGACTTATTCCGCCGAGCCATTCAATGAACTCTGCCTCTCAATTTCATTCTGATAGTGATTTATTTGAAGCGAAAAGGAAAGGCTTACGGACTCCTTCACCAATATTGTTAGCGCCCCCTGGACAAGGAAGTCGTAGGGGTTCTAGCTGGAGTGCCGTATCTGACCAAGAAGTTATAAGTCATTCACCTCGTCGGCATTCAACATTTTTGTTATGACATCTAAATAGATCTACAAAAATAATTCACGTTTATTTATATGCAATATGGTTTAAATGACATACCAAAAGGCACCAGTTTGACTGCTAATAATTCAAGTGCAATTTCTTTTATCGTTGGATTTTATATTTCCTGTGCAATGGCTTTCTATACTGACCACAGATTGAACTGATAGATATGTGTTATCTTATGTGGACCAATATGTCATGTAAATAGGTATGATATTTTAATGAAATATGCATTTAGATATGTCAACGGTATCAATACACTCCATTACTCATTCATTATATATCAATAGATATATTGATAAAAAACCAATTTTCTAATCGAGTATTATTGTAATGTTTGTCTTCGCTAACATCAATATAACGGAGATTTAAGTCTAAAGAAAACATGAGCAAAATTGCCATTGACACTTTATGATGTATGAAAATATAGATGCGAATCTAATAAATTCAAAAGCTGTTTAAAAAGCAAAGCAAATTCAATCTTACATGTACGAAACTACAGATGTAGTCTGGTAATCGATTTGCCTCTACTTTGAAGTTTCTGTTTATTTTCATTTTTTTTCATTGTCAGACCTATGCATACTTTTACCTGAAAGTAAAACCAATTTTTACAGAAGCAAAATTAATAAAATATATATTTACAACAGGCGAAAAATATGATCGGTTAATTTCAATTCATTTACTCTTTTAAAGTGTCAATTTGTGAGGTCTATAGATCTAGCAGTTAGGTTTATCGTAGCGGAAAACGCTTATTGTTTTGAATTATAAGGGAATATAAAGTTGTTTAGAAACTGTAATGAAATTCTTGGACACGAAAGAAAATATTAACCTCTTCATTCTTTTATCATCTAGCACAGGATTTCAGTTTCCACGTATAGACATTAAAAACTCATATTAATAAACATGAAATTCAATGTTTCTGCAATAATGACAATATAAAATTGTTTAAGTATTTGTTTTTCTCTCGGTACTTGCATTAAGTTTATAAATCAAAATGTGTATGACCACTAATATGAATTTTTATTTAAAGTACACACCCTATAAATGCATATAGATATGTGTTTCGTTTGTACATATCTTAAAATGATTAACGTCATTGTGCAGAAATGATGTTTTTCATCTTTTGTTTTTTGCTGGACAGCAGTCTTATTCCATTCTTATTTTATTGGCATTAAATAGATTTAAAATATGTAAGTATGATCAGCATGTCAAAATTGTCAATAAACTCGTTTCTGCATCAAAGTCCCTCGATATCTCACATAAATACGATATCAATCGGCGGCCTCTTGCAAATACGATATACCTCGAATCTATTACAGGGTCATTATAAAAACACATGCTTTAGGAAATACATGCTTAGCTAAATTGCCCATTGGTCTTTGTAGAACAGTATATAAAAGGGTTTGCGAGCGTATCATCATTGACCGTTTCTGAAACACGCAAAACAATTCAAAAATCTATAAATTGAAATCAAGTAAATTTTAATTTTTAAAACAGCAACGTCCATCGAAACAGTTTTCATCTGCCAGGATATGCATTAATTGCATTTTAGGTATATGTTATAAAACAGAGGTTGATATAAGCAGGAAACATATGGCATGCATCACATGTAACCTTCACTAGAGATTTTTGATTCATTTTGTATCGTCAAGATAACATTCCTAATGGATTTTCATACCTTAGCATTCAGTTAATTTAATAAATAGTTATTCTTGATAACACAGTAAATTATTTATCAAACGTTAACTTTCATTTACGTAATAAAAGAAACAAATTAACAGGTGAATAAAATGTACAATGTTATTTGCAGCAGCACTTTTATTGATAGTTTTGTTTGAAAACTTCCGGGAATTTTCCATCAGTAAAACATACACGTCAATATGGTATGGTACAGACATTGTGTGAAACTACAGCAATACAATATGGCTTACCAGAAAGTGCCCTTAGAAAATCAAGTCACTAGAAAACCAAACGGTTTTTACAGTAAACTATAGATAATTAAGCATTATGAAATTCAACTGCAATTCAAATACCGGTATTGCAACACTAAAATTATGTAGCAGTGTTCCTAATTGCAACAGTATTTAAATGAAACAAATGTGTTGTATAAACAAATAACCTGCTGCTGGGAATTTCAGACATCTTGTCAAGATGGTCTTTTTAAACTAGGTTCTCAAATAGTTTATTTTTATTTTACTTGTCCAACGTTATATTTTTATACACATTTCTTTTGAACTTAATACGTAGATACCAAACCCAGTATTTTGACAATTCGTTAGGTTACAAAAAGTGTATTAATTAAAAAGGATAGCTTTAGGTTCATACTGAATAAATCTATGTCCTTAACAATATTAATAAATGCTTACAGTTCGGCTTCATTTCAAACATCAAAATAATAAAAACTTTATTACCAAATTGCAACAAAATACAATAAAACATTACACTCTAACGAAAACACATAAAACTTGATTGAAACGAGAGCAAAATGTAAACTCTGCTCCAGTAAGAATAATCAAAGTGTAAGTGTCATTTAATTATGATTATCTTATCACAATCTAAAGCTTGCATTATAATTACAATTTTGTATCTCTTCGTATAATTAAATTGTGCTTACTTTTGACATCATAGATATTTAATTTCAGTTTTATAGCGAAGACTCCTTTTAGCTATACTATTATGAGTTTCTATTAAATGGATTTGAACACGCGTATGTAGTAGTATCTGGAAATCATATGCATTATAACTGACTGCATGTGAACATTTCTCGAGAGTCTCGGATCAATATAACTGGGTTTAATGCATTCATATTTTTAATTTGTAACACATTGAAATATTATCATTTTCATATGTAAAATACCTTAACAGTAATTTCAAATGAAAGTACTTTTTTAAAGATATACACATGCTCCCTAATAAAAACTGATTTCTGTTCTATATAAAAAAATTATTGTAATGTTTTGTCTTTCATGATATTGTATCAAATGTAAAACAGATCTTTCTGTTAAATTGTTAAAGTCAATTTTTCTGCATCTATCATGTGAGTATGAAATACTATTATCTAAAAAAACATGGAAAAGGGGGAAAAAAGTAAAATATAACAAAAGCACATCAAGGGACGAAAATGTATACAGTGTAGATTGCATAATCGCATGTACTGACAGCGTTTTAAACAGTTTTAAATCATGTTGAAAACAGCATTATTACATCATACTTTAATTCGTAAGTGGAAATTCGCTTCTACACTGTATTATACCTGTAACAGTGTTTTAATAGCAATCCATTCAACTTGCTAAGCTCAATAAATACAGCGCATATCTTCGGGTCGCGGAGTTGTCAGTTCGATCCACGGTCATGGTGAGTGTTCTCCGTTACGAGAAAACAATGTTCTTTAAACCATGCATCTTTTACCTCTGATTCATGAGTAAAGGAACATTTGTTACCTTAATTATACGACATTACATAATTGAAACACTGTCGAAAAACTGCGCTACATAATTAAAACGCACATTATGATTGTAGTTTTGCACTTTCTTTAATAAAGACAGAACCCTACAAAGGGACTGGCGGCTTACATTTGAAAATGTTCTGTTGCTGTCACGGATAACTGTTAAGGATTGTCAGATTTCAGAAGAATCATACTCCCCTGGGACAAGCTCATATATATGCTTTGTAGATAAAACTACACCTTTTTATTCAAAAGTAAATGTCACTACTGAATCATCTATCATTTAGCAGACATTACTTATCGTTCATTTTAAGTGTATACGTCAATTTGATTTCATTGAAAATATGAGTCTTCAAATGATGAATGCATACAACACATTTACTATTTATCACAATTTTCCATTTCACTATATAAAATTATTAAGGTGAAATTTCAATTATGCATGTTCCATTAGTGGTGAAAGACTTATTTAGTTAATGAGTTTGGTTTCCAGACAAATAGTAATAAACATCTTTAACATGACATCTAGCAAACAAGATCATAGCGGCACATTAAGGAAATGTTAATTTCCCAAGTGCCTAAGAGATTATTATAAAAGCGATTTTAAGCACACTGAAAAATATCAAACAACTTTACGTTGCATTACGTAAATGTGTGAATGTTGTCAGCCAGCGTCGCATATATGTTGTAAGTTAACGACTGCCTTAATGACACAGACAACTGTGCTGGACGAGGCATTTGAAATACGGTTTATCTATTGTAAAGCGTAAGCATGGTGTAGCTTTCTTCTTTATTTAATCCACTGAAACCATTATGAAATATCTGGTGACAATTTATGTTTTGACTAGTCGAAAATTTTATATGCTTTTCTAATACACGAGAGCTGCTCTAAAGACTACATGTATATATTACGGTTATCAAACTATTAATCAATATTCATTATCACAGGTCCTTGGTTAAAACATTTTATTAGTGATCAACGTTGACTTTAATTGGAGTTGTTTTAAAATTTGCTAAAATGCTTCTATAAACAAACTGCTTGTAATAGCTTTAAACGTTTTAACTATTATCCACTTGTATTATTGCTGAAATTCTGGTAAACATCTAACGTTTATATTTTTTGTCTCTCATAAATCATCAGTCATACTGATGAAAGAAAGTCAATGTCCGGACTATATTAAATCAATACTTCGTTAAATAATTATCAGACCGCCTTGTTCTTTTAAATGTCACTATTCGTTGAAAGAACTCTGGAATATATTGTCACTGTATCGATGCGTATTTCTGAAAAGTCTTGCATTGTTTTGCTTATCAAATATAATATTGATAGATGATACAAACCAAACTTTCATCTAATTTCATTATTAAAATTGAAATGTCCGCTAGTGTTTCTTCTTCTGACTCGACAAGTAATTTGAAGATAAAAATACAGCCTTTATATAAAATTGTTGTCTTGTGTTTTACTAGTCGTCATTTAGTACGGGGTTTTCCAAGGCGTGACAAATAGTATTGACAAATATGATCAGCATTTTACACCACGGATTTAGTAAATGAATGTTTGGACTGAATATTACTTATTACCTGGTTCCATCAAATGACACGTTTAAGACAACGACTTGAAGTAATGAACTATCATTCTAACAAACAATACCTCACATAAAAATATGGAGGAACGTAAATACAATGTTTTTTCACGGTCACCTCTGTTAATAACGTGAAATTGTTTTATTTCGCATGCATGAAATTTCTTGGTTTCGGCAAATATAGTAAATCTGTTGGGTCATGAATTCTTATATAGTAAATGGACATTTCATTTCACTTCGTACACCGACGCAAATCACCAAACGCACGAAAATTTATTTCCCACGGGCATTAATGATTTCTTACTTTTTTATTCACTCTTTATAAGAGTCTTATTGATCAAAAGTATTTAGCTGAAAACAAAAGCGTATTTAATCATTAGAATTAGTCAAATTGTCTGGTTCTATATACTTACATGTATGTAGCGAAAAAGGCAAAAGATAAATGTCATGACGAATTGTGGTCTCATCAAACTCCCTTTCGTTTACGTACATCTAAATATTTTAGCTCATGTAAAAAGTACGACTCTACATCTGTACATATCTGAAAACAATCTTCATTGTACTACATGTACTTACACTAATTCATGAAATAAACTATGAAAAGTATCAAAGAGGTGACACGTCGGATAAAATATTAATTCTATGCACCACATGGGAAAAAAGGGACCTAAGGAGAGTTATATTAATTATGGTGACATGAGCGATGCTTTTTTTAACCATTCAATTTTTTATTCAGAAATAGAAGTAAAGTACACAATTTGTTGAGGACTGGCCGGACAGAAAGACTTCCATTTTTACGTTTTATGACAAACTTTGTAGTACTTCTTTCCATGTTCTTTCTTTCGTTTATTTGCATCTAAATGTGGTAAACGTACAAGCCAACTCTCCACTAATAACATAGCAAACGATTGACATGCATGTTTCCCGATGTGTGTAATTACGTAACTTGATATAACAGTTTGTCTCCCCTTTCAGAGTGTGAGCATTCCGATATCCTTAGAAAAAGCGAGAACTGACATTTCTTAAACGATAAGTTAAGCGACGCTATGTCACTGACATTCTGGTAATGAAATCAAGCGAAGCTTTGTTTAGGATCTGCTGTAAACATTTGATGCATTTGATAAGTGAAGAAATTCTAAACGAGACAAAAATGAAATATTAAAAGAACGCATATCCATTCAAAAATCATTTAAGCTCGGTTTGAAGGGATCTTACTATTAATTGTTTAGCGGTAAAAGATTGTATAAAGGTTTGAACAGTGCTAAATGAACACACTATTCAGTGACACGTGCGATAATTACCAATAGCATGCCACGTAATGTTGATTCATAGACCAAGGGTAAGATAGCCATTATCAAGCTTCCAGACAGAGTAACATTTGTGCGTTTCGCGATATGTTTGTCTATTAAACGGGGAGCTTCTTTCAACTTCTTTAATACACTACATCCCATTCGGTTTTAAATAATACCTCGCAAAGATGGACTTTATTTTCATAGTTCATCATAAGTCCTGTAGAAATATTAAGTACTGATTCCAGTTCATTTGTTTAACTCTAAACCACGTAATTATTGATATATTATGATAGTAGTTATATTAGTCTGGTAGTCTACAAGGATTGTAATCATATTCCAAAGTACATGAATCAATAGATTACTTCCTCTTAGGAAACACACCATCATTTAATTTACTCTTTGTAAATCATTTTGAACTCAACGACACTTTATATTGGATTTAGTATAAGCTTCAAATACGACTGCAGAAATGTTCTTGAATACAATGTGAAATTTTATCCAGAACAATAGTCCATGTAACTAATAACAAAACTGAGTTAAAATTGGGTCCATGTATTTTGAAAATTTGCCTGCCTTCAAAAACTGTACGCCCGTATATTGTTAACGCAGAAATCAAAATGTTTTTAAATTGTACAACCATTTGTCTTGAACCATTGACAGCTGCTAAATTGGTTTTATTTACTGTAACGAATACTTTAAAAGATGCTGCTCAACAAGAAATACTTGTTGCCTTGTAGCTTCAATTTTATTGTTTTGTTTTCATTATATAACAGCAAACAGTCAAGAAAACAAGACTACATGCTAGCAAAGTGGTGACTTTCAACACTTATCTTCAGATTTATATAGAAATGATTTCAAACATTTAGCCGGGTTAAGCAATGAAACAGAAATAGAGCAAGTTTTAACTTTAACAACTTGCAAAATGTCTCATCTGTTTTCGTCTTTAGCACGTATTAAAATGTAGGTAATGTGAACAGCATATTCACTTTTCGTTCATGTTCTGAAGCATACTTTACATGTTTGATGATCACGTGATAATATGGAAAACAACATTTGGTTATCTGCACTTGTGGCTTTAACATGCAAAATACTTGCATTTTTAGCTCGACTATTCGAAGAATAGTCTAGCTATTCTACTCACCCTGGCGTCGGCGTCGGCGTCGGCGTCACACCTTGGTTAAGTTTTTGCATGCAAGTACATACAGCCATCAATTAAAGGCATATAGCTCTGAAACTTATTTTTTCTTTTTCTAGGTCAATTACCAACCTCTCTGGGTCAAGTCCCATAACTCTGACATGTATTTTGAGCAAATTATGCCCCCTTTTGGACTTAGAAAATTTTGGTTAAAGTTTTACATGCAAGTTACTATCTCCAAAACTAATGCAGATATTGATTTGAAACTTCACCTGTGTCTTCGGAGTTATAAAACTAGTTGATAGCAGCAAGTCCCATAACTCTGACTTTCATTTTGGCCAAATTATGCCCCCTTTTGGACTTAGAAAATTCTGGTTAAAGTTTTGCATGCAAGTACATACAGCTATTTCTAAAAGGCATATAGATTTGAAACTTATTTTTTCTTTTTCTAGATCAATTACCAACCTCACTGGGTTAAGACCCATAACTCTGACATGTATTTTGAGCAAATTATGCCCCCTTTTAGACTTAGAAAATTTTGGTTAAAGTTTTACATGCAAGTTATTATCTCCAAAACTAATGCAGATATTGATTTGAAACTTCACATGTGTCTTCGGGGTTATAAAACTAGTTGATAGCAGCAAGTCCCATAACTCTGACCTTCATTTTGGCCAAATTATGCCCCCTTTCGGACTTAGAAAATTCTGGTTAAAGTTTTGCATGCAAGTACATACAGCTATTTCTAAAAGGCATATAGATTTGAAACTTATTTTTTCTTTTTCTAGATCAATTACCAACCTCACTGGGTCAAGTTCCAGAACTCTGACATGTTTTCTGAGCAAATTATGCCCCGTTTTAGACTTAGAAAATTTTGGTTAAAGTTTTACATGCAAGTTATTATCTCCAAAACTAATGCAGATATTGATTTGAAACTTCACATGTGTCTTCGGGGTTATAAAACTAGCTGATAGCAGCAAGTCCCATAACTCTGACCTTCATTTTGGCCAAATTATGCCCCCTTTTGGACTTAGCAAATTCTGGTTAAAGTTTTGCGTGCAAGTACATACAGCTATTACTAAAAGGCATATAGATTTGAAACTTATTTTTTCTTTTTCTAGATCAATTACTAACCTCACTGGATCAAGTTCCATAACTCTGGCATGTGTTTTGGGCAAATTATGCCCCCTTTTGGACTTCGAAAATTCTGGTTAAAGTTTTACATGCGAGTTTCTACTTCCAAAACTAATGCAGATATTGACTTGAAATTTTACATGTGCCTTAGGGGTTATAAAACTAGTTGATAGCAGCAAGTCCCATAACTGATATGCATTTTGGTCAAATTTTTCCCCCTTTTGAACTTAAAACTCTTTTGATATTTAACCTTTTAAGGTAATATTTTCCTGCCTCTGGGACAATATTTCGAATAGTCGAGCTTGGCTGTCTTACGGACAGCTCGTGTTACTATATAAACACAAATTAGAAAGGATATGCCTTGAAATGAAACAAAAAACTCCGAACTTAGTCTTCATTTTTAAGACGCCTACATAATCATTTATGTAAAGAAGTGGGGGAATTAGAAATGATACGGCACTGCACTCGTCTCAACACAGACAGACAGAAGAAAATGGTGATTTGCAATTAGTTTTGATTATTAACAGTGCTGCTAAATCAATTTAAATTGTTTCATGAAATTGTTACACACTGATACCAGGATACATACATGTATTTGTACAGACGGAGCTTTGAAATTATCATTTATAGAGGTACATGCGACACAATTCGGCTTTTAAAATGTTTGACTATTAACTATCGCAACAGCAGTCTTTAAATAGAAAGTCTCCCCGTACTTGACTAAACTTAATATACCGTGTTCAGAGTGTACCTCCGTATCATCCTAGTGACGGCTCTAATAAGTGGTTAAAGATGAAAAAGGCCATTAAAATAAAATCTAATTTACATTCACACTAGGCACTTGAATGTGGATTTATAAAGTAGGTATATAAATGCAAGAGTCATAAATATTTATAAGCATTGTTGCATTTTGGGAAGTTAACATGGATATCTGTAATAAACAAAAAAAAGTAACATAAAAAGAAGGCGTACAGATATAGGAAGAATATATTGAATTCACAGCCATTGCATCCATTATTCATAAGCATGCGGTATTCTCCCACCAAATTGTCAGATTTGGTGGAAAGGCTATTAATAGATTTTAAAACCGTAATATTCCACATGTGTGTTCACACTACTGAAACAAATGTAGATTAAGTTTTGCTAAATTTGACCTTCAAATAATCCACATCCTGATACACATTGTGTGTAGATGCAAATTAAATTAAAAATAGATCCGTTTTAAACCAAATTTAAACTATAGTCTGAACAGGGTACTGGAGTCGGTACATTTTCTGGGATCACGGAGAATATTCATTCTTACTATGATAGAATACCGCTTTAGCTGGTGCTAGGGGCTGTAAGGGCGTTGCAAATTTCATTACTTCTTATTAGCAAACTCAGACAAACCGAGTCTGCTATTATGTTGCATGGTTGCGTTCTGTACTTCTAGAGGATCTTTTCACTGATTTTATTAGCACTTACCTGGATCAGTGCTGTGCTATTTTCTGGTTCTTTGGGATTATAGAGAAGATTCATTCTTACTATAAAAGAATTCTACTTAAGGCGCAGGAGTGTTTCATTACCACTCTTGAACAGACTCCGGTCGAGTGTGCTATTACGTTGCTTGTTGCGTTCTATGCTTCGAAAGGATCATTTAATATAACTGTTTGTAACGAGTGTCAATACTCGTTGTTATCTGTATTATTTATGTCGATTATCAAATTAGGTATTGAAAATGAATAACAATATTTTGAAGACTATTGTTTTCATTTGTTGAAATCTTTATACTTCCAGCGCGATATACGCACAACATGACAGTCATTTGATACTGTAAACATCTAAAATGGATTTTCGCGCGAAATTAGCGTTCTCAGAAGCTGATAACCGGAAAATAGCTAAGTCATTAATGAGCTTAATAAACAAAGACTAATAAACTGCCGTTTTGGTTCGTTCAGATGTTTAAGGAGAGGACGAATTTTCAAATCCATGAAATATGAATTTATTTGTTTTTGTTAAAGAAATATTTTTTAAGAAACAAGATAAGGACGTATGTTGTTCTAAGCAGGTTATATGAGTTTCATGGTAAATAGAATACCAGACTACTGTCTTTTGATATCAGTGTTATTAGGCTCAGCATATAAGGAATCTCACCCTTTCCAGCCCACATCAACCTCGAATTAATAAAATTGATATCAAAAGATAGTAGCCTGTTATTCTTTATGAATCACTTTAAGAGAATGCTATTTAACAAAGTTTAAAAAAGATTTTCGCAGTAAAACAAAATGTTACACTACTAGAATGAAATCAATTTTATTTATATTTCCATTTTCAGTTTATAAAATTTCAAAGGTTGAATATTTAGCTGTATTATCTTACAAAAGGCAGCAAAAGAATCAACAATGTAATAACTGTGAAGGGAAGCAGTTTAAAATATAAAGAGATAATGGCTAGATAATGTTTTTAAGGACCGTGATCAGTCCAGCAAATTGTCTGTTAATAACACATAATTATACATAAGATTGAAATCACTTGGCATCACTCTGTATATAGTTAAAACATATGGATTTTCATTTCTTTATGAAAATATTTCTGTAAATCGTAAAACTTTCATGTACCTATTTTGAGTGCGTTTTATGTGTAAATAGAAACAGTAGAAGGAGTATGAGAAGAAATTACATTTTCTTGAACGATAAATTTCTTGAAGCTTTGTCGCTACCATTATTATAATGAAATGAAGCGTAAGTTTGCTTCTGGTTCTACAATTAATATTGGATGCAAGTGTTAATGTGAGGCAATTCAAAGCAGGTCTCCAAAGTGCTATTGTTGATGAAATGAACGTGTATTCCCTAATACAGTCAACGGTTTTAACGATCCGTATTGCATAATGTCTGGTGGTATTAAAATGCAGAACCAGAAGTTCTAAAAATATATACTTAGAGAAAATGATGTAATATTATTTTGAATATATATTAAAGAGATAAACCTTCGTCTTTTAGTACACATGAGTACACAGCTGTCGTGATCATTCACCAATCGTCGTCCGTCCGTAAATTGTATATAAATACCAAAACATGTCATGTCATATAGGTCATATATAGACAAGGGGTATTAAATGCATATATTCATATTGATAAATATCATGTTGGAGAACCATTTGATATCACAAATGTATTTAATTATACGCTTTGATTAAAGGCAATGACCTCCTGATTTTGGCTATAAAAAAATCTTTCTTTTAAATTGAAGACTGGTCATATTGTGAACATTAGAATTAACGTTTTTGTTTCTAAACTATCTTGAAAATACCAAATTAAACAGCATATCAGCCGTGCCATGGGAAAACCAACATAGTGGGTTTGCGACCAGCATGGATCCAGACCAGCCTGCGCAACCGCGCAGTCTGGTCAGGATCCATGCTGTTCGCTAACGGTTTCTCTAATTGCAATAGGCTTTGAAAGCGAACAGCATGGATCCTGACCAGACTGCGCGGATGCGCGGATGCGCAGGCTGGTCTGGATCCATGCTGGTCGCAAAGCCACTATGTTGGTTTTCTCATGGCGCGGCTCATATCTTTATCAAAAAGCTTCGTATAATTACAAGTAGTATTTTTTATTTTCCATTCGAGAATGCATTCATTAAATGAGACATTTTCTGAAACGATGATTTAAACGAATGATTCATTACATTAATTAAATCAAGCATACGTTTGCTTTGAATCTACTACTAATATTTGATGCATGTATACATTTGATTAGTGAAGCAGCTCTAAACAAAATTAAACTTAAATATCAAACGTATGCGTATCTATAAAATGTTCATATATTCTCTAATAAAAGCGACAGTTCAAAGAACACAGCCACCTATACAGTATTCCATAAGGAAATAGGGTATACCATACATTGCGGCTGGATACATGTACATATTATCACATAGAAATGCAATAATGATAACATAAAAGAAACAAACAGACACAAACATACATTAAGAATCAATTTTAAGGAGAAAATCGTTATACCAAATGAAAAAGGGTTGAAACTTAACATACACTGTGTCTCAGAATGATACGATCATAGCGTTAACGTGTGAAAATGTTAATAAATAGTGATCAGAAATGGTTTTACCAGGGAACTTTACAACGTAAGTAAATCAAAGTCCGATAAAAATCAAGTTGTTAAGGACCTTGACGCAGAAGAGGCGTTAGGTACTTACGAATTTAACAATTGATATAGTGTTTCTACCAGTTCTGAAGTGCCGTTTTACAGACAGACATGTGGATTTCATATTTATACTTATAGTATATTTCGAAACATGAGTTTACCGTTAGACGCAATTCTGCACGCTTTATACCATACCCCATATGTAATGTTAAATGTGCAGAAAAAATTGTGTAAAATGTAATATTCCAAATTTCTGTACATATAATTAGCTTGTAATTAAATCCTATAATTACGCACATATTACTATGAAATCGCAACCTACTCTGTCTGGTCTAAGAAAAGTATTTCTTCGTGATAGTATGTCGAGAGACAAGCAGTTTGACCAGTGGTGAGACGGTAATTTACCATCTTATGTTAAATTTGTTACTTTTAAGTTCAATCTTTGTATAAAATTGTATTTTTCCGCTTCCGCCTCATTAAAAAAGAGAGTAAAGAACGACAACTTTGTAAAGGTTGAAACGGTACAGAATGAATCAACTACTCGATGAAAACTATGACAACTTTCAATAACACGTTTGCAGATGTTGACATACAGACCTGTACTAAAATGATGATCAAGTCAAAGAGGCGTACATGATATCAGCTTCCAAGAACAATTGGTTTGGTTTTATAGGGTATAGCGTAGCACCGACACAATTATAGGTCATAAGGCGACTTTCCAGTTTTGATGGTGGAAGAAGACCTCATGATTCTCCTCTGTGCATAATTTCATAACGGACGGGCACCCGAGTAGAACCACCTACCGTAAACAAGATGGACTGACTAAATCCAACCGAGTCTGCTATTATTCTTCTTGGTTGCATTCTTTGCTTCCACTGGACCTGTTTACAGATTTTATTCCTCACATAAAGAACTCAACGCCCCGAGTAAGACTCGAACCCGCGGAGGTGAGAGGCAAGTTATTCTAAGTAACCACTCGGCCAAGGAAGCTCCTGGCTGCCAGACAGAGTAATCGTCATTCATTTTTATTTTCGCGATTATGTGTATGTTTATTGATCGCATAAAAACGAAGCAAATTTCATCGACCTTTGGATAGTGCTAAACATCGCAATTAAAGACACCTACTTCATACCTGCAGTTGTTTACGGAGGAACTGCAAGACATCTTTTTAATCTTTATTCATTTAACGTCTATAAATCATGGAAATCTGCCATTATAATTGATCGTCAGCAGTTCTGCATAATCAATGTAAATTGTCGGAAGAAGCAATTGCATTAACATTTTTTTTCTGCTGATGACCACTAAAAGGGTGAAACAAATATATTCCTTAACGTTAAATTGCAGAATGACTGCCTTTAAGTAAGTTTACACACAATGTCCTAATATAATTATTATTAATTAACTATTAGTAGTGCTGAATGAAATGTAAATCCTGTTTTGTAACTCTTTTCTTCACCCTTTATATTTCACAAACTAATTTTTTTCGTAGCACTGTACACTGGTGTCAGAATACCCGTCGCTGCCTGTACAATTTCTCCTTTGAGACTGAAAATATTGAAAATTGAAACAATGATTTTATTGCTACCATTTGTTGAAAACTTAGCATTTCATGCGCGACCTTCATACAACCAACGAGATAACACTGGAATCCATAACCGTAAAAATCTAGATTGGATTTTCATGGGTAATTATTTTCTCCGAATCTGATTACTGTAAAACATCTAAGTCGTTAATGAGCTTATTAAACAAATAATAGTATAGCAGAGAGAGGTAATTTATAAAACAGAAACTCTTCATTATATTACAATACGCTCGAAAACAACGAAAACCAAACTATTGGTTTTCTCATGCCATAGTGGACGTATCAACAGATAAATTTCAATGTTGCGTACGCGAGCATTGGAGTATGTTTGTGGTTCGCGAAAACTGTGATATAAAGCAGAAGACAAGAAACAAATTAGACTGCTGGCATAATCATATTAATTGAAATCAATTCCTTTCAACAAGATTACAACTTCCCAGATAGTTAAAGTTATATATCTTACACGTAAAATTCATATATTAAATATTATTTAAATGTGATAGGAACCAATAAATGAAAATGGAAAAAAATCATAACCGACTATATTAGAAGTGTTTATTTTTGATGTGCCATTTAAGAAGACTTTGTCAAAATTCAATACATCGTAGTACGTTAAATTAAACTTCAATAAATCATTTGAGACAACAAGTATAAGATTTGTTAAGAGCTACGAAAGTAAAAAGTCAATGTTTAAGTATAAATTATATTTGACTTAACTTGACCTTTTAAAGGGAAAGCGGAATGTAAATTTTGAACTGTTTATGTACATTGAAAAAGAAAAGTAACAATAGGATTATTATCTATTCAGTTTAACATAATGCAAATATTGAAATATCTACATTTCTGGGGTAACATGAAAGCGAATATAGCAGCGTATCGCTTTTTCTGTGTAATGTTTGTATGTCACCTAATGACAGAACTGTGTGAAGGTCTGGGTGAGAAAAAACTAAACACTAGTGAGACAAGGGATTTAAATATCCACAACGTAACACTGAACACGATCAATTTATCTTTAAACACGAACAAAACAAATATGGCGCAGAACTCAAAGGATTTACTATATGGAAATAGAACTGTAAAATATACAAACGAAGGAAATGTTACGGTTACAGAAAAGATAACTGACACTGAGCATAATAAACCTGATAGAACTCCGCTACCTATTCCAATAATGGTAGCAAGTCCTGCAGTTGCTGTTGGTATCTTTATTTTTATATGTGTTGCCTACAAATGGCATACCGTCCAACTAGACGCCCAAGCAAAGGAACTTGCCGCCAAAATCACATCTTGGGAATGCCCTAGCCCGTGTATTCCGTGCTCGCCGTGTCATAACACACAAAACCAACCTTCTTCCGCCGAGTCATTCAATGAGCACTACATCTCAGTTTCACTCTGATAATGATTTACGTGGAGCTAGGAGAAAAAGCTTGCGGACTCCTTCGCCAATACTGTTAGCACCTCCTGAACTAGGAAATCATAGGGGTTCAACATGTAGCTGGAGTGCCCTTTCTGACCAAGAAGTGATAAGTCATTCGCCCCGTCGACATTCCACATTTTTGCTTTGAATGTTTATATATAAGTGGATTTCGATTCATGTGATATGTTTGAGATATTTAGTGTCTTTAAAAATAATCCCAATTCACCGTTTTGAGATTTATAAATTTTTATTTCAATATTTGCTGTTATTGGATTCTGTGCATTTGATTCTGTGCAATTGATTTATATTTTGAAAATAGCTCTTTGTTGTGTAAGATGAACCAAATAAGGCTGTTGATATGTACCAATAGTTTAATGCTATTTATTTTTAATGACTGTAGTATCAGCTCACTCCATTATTCCTTCATTCTGTAAGCATATTATATTGATAAAAAGTAGGACTGTTCTACTGGAAATATTTTGATTAATATACAAAATTCTAAAATCCATGAATAGATTTTTCTATTGCAAGTTACATACAAAATAGAAGCAAACTTCTGACGTTAGGCCCCTACTCTGAATTCTCCGTTTTACAATTCAGAAACTATAATATTTTAGATAAAACTAAATAATACTTTAGATTTGTTTTGCAGCAGATGAGCAGATGAAAAATATGATTACCACAATTTCTTTCATCAGATTACAGACTTAAAAGTTCCATTCTAGAAAACAAATTCAGAAAATGTTTCGTTAGAGGAAAGATCAGGAACATATAGTCTCTAGAAAATCTGATGGAAATCTTAATGTAATAACATTTATCTCTTATCATCGTTTTGTCATTGAAACGCTGTCTTCAAGGTTTTGTTCTCATTACCCACAAATATATAAGTTTTAATACACTGACCACTAATTGGCAGAAAAAAAGAAATATATTTTTAAGAAAATTCAGACATTCTCTCTATTTGTTTACAGTCATCAGTATACGAAAGTAAGTACATAATTATATATTATTACTATTTGCTAGACCTACATGTTTACTTTATTTTATTTATTTATTTTGTTGGGTTTAACGTCGCACCGACACAATTATAGGTCACATGGCGACTTTCCAGCTTTAATGGTGGAGGAAGACCCCAGGTGCCCTCCGTGCATTTTTCATCACGAGCCGGCACCTGGGTAGAACCACCGACCTTCCATAAGCCAGCTGGATGGCTTCCTCACATGAAGAATTCAACGCCCCGAGTGAGGCACGAACCCACATCGATGAGGGGCAAGTGATTTTAAGTCAGCGACCTTAACCACTCGGCCACGGAGGCCCCTTGTTTTATTTTAAGAAGGTGACATATTAAGAATATATAGTATACATACAACTTTTTTCCAATATTGGCCTTCTATATACATGTTAAAACACAGTATCTACAACCATAAGAGTAACAGTAGCACAATTTTTTCGACAAACACACTGTAAAAACAAACTCGATTAAATCTGATTTTAACAGAAGAATAAATAAGTGTAATTCATTTTGCATACATGTACATTCATCCATCAATACCATAAAATTTCAAAGCTACCCTATGCCACAAAAATGCATGATAATTGATGAAGATTTAAAAATAAATAAATGAATGAATAAAAGAGTCTAAGTATTAGTAACGTTGTTCTTGTAATAAAAAATCCTTAATTTTTCATCTAAACGTTAAAGCGGCATGCCTCAAGATCGTTCGACAACAACAAAAATGTTGTTGTTGTTTTGTTTTTTTTTTGTTTTTTTTTGATATCTTGAAATAAATGCTATATCTCTTAAGAAAGCTTTAAAACTTAATTACTGACAAACTTTATGTTACGGAAACACGTGAGAATTTTCTGTTTTTACTACTTTTTACAATGAAAATCGAAAAACGTTTGTCACGCTTTTACACCAGGAAAACTGTCTCGATTATAAATATCTATATTTGAAGTCATTATTCACTACTTCAGCTATAGCGCTATTGGTTACGACGACGGGAAAATGTCTTTATTGCCGCGGCGGTCCGGGGTTCGATTCCCGGCGCAGTCATCTATTTTTCTTGATTTGGAATTTTTAAGATATTTTAGAACAAAAATTCATATTCTAATGTTCATAATATGACTAAAACTTCCATTTGAAAGAAAGATTATTTTTAGCCAAATCTGGAGGCATGCTGCTTTAATAGATTATCTCACAATTTACTTAGCTTTGTTACATTGACCACATATATATATCGTTTACGTTTACGTTGATTAGGTAGAAGTGTCTTATTATACAGTAACTAAAATTAAAATAATAAGGATTTAACAAATCTAGAAAGCAATTCCTTAGACCTCGTTTTATCACACTATGACACAATATAGGCCCCATTACTGTCATACCAGCGCTTTTATTCGACGATATAAAGAAAATAAAATGTTTTCTCGTTAAATCTGGCCCGACGCACTCAGCAATTCATTCTCTCGTCGTGTGAGTTTTTTGCTTCGTTTCTAACCTATCAGCAGGAATAAACAACACCTGCTTTTTCAGGTGTCTTCATTTAGATTTAAAAGTGACAATGAAATAAAATGTCATAATCAAGAGTTTGGATTGGTAAAAACCTGGAGACATGCAATTCATGATCATAGCCTGTGACGTCATGACAATACGGCATACCTCGGATTAATTAAAGGGTCATTATAAAAAGCAAGTGCGAATTATCATTAAAATTATTAGAAAATGTATGTTAACTTCTTATTTGTCGTGTTAGAACCCATGAAGGAAAGCGCATAAGTATTGACTATCTCGATATTCCACAGAAAGCTTATCAAAAAGTCAAATTCATCAACGGCAAGTATGTAACAAATAGTCCTTTGTAATAGTGTCAAAATGTACAATTCTGAAGATTAGTAACGTCTTTCAAAATACTTTCCATTTGTAGGACAAGGAATGAGCTGCAGTACAGCTATCAGTTACAAAACAGATGTTAATTTCTGATATAAACTCTGGTAACCAGATGGCATGCTTCACATGTAACATTTGGTACAGGTGTAAGGTACTTCAAGATAACATTCCTGATTGATATTCATACTTTACCTTTCAGATAATATTATAACTTTTTCGTCATAAGAATGCTAATATTTTATATAAAAAAAAAAAGATTTTTGTTTAGAGGAAATAAACAAAATGGGAGATAAATGAAAATATTATGTATCAGATAACTGCAGACACACTGCATTGAGATTTGCAATATTCCAAGAGATTTCCAGAAATGTTTAGTATATATCAACATGTATGAAGTATCATTAATCACATCTTCTCTACAGTGAAAACGTCTATACCAGCAAACATAAGATATTGATGTTTCGTGTTAGAGATATTGCATACGGCAGCGACATCAATGTACCATAGCACTATATTATATTTAATAAATATTGTCACACTTAACTATATTACAGAAATAAATCATACTGAAAATACGGAATTATATAATAAACTATGTATATGTACAAAAGTATTGCTATCTTGTTCACATGAATAAATACGCAGTTCAAGAAGGCAGCAATTTTTAACGTGATTTTTCCTGTTTGATCTTCCATTTACAGCCGGCAATCTGACTTTCCACTGTTTTCATTTTCAACAGACATCAAATGTATGGACGTTTTAAATCTGCTTCAAAATGTAGGTACAGATAACGCCCGTTTACTTCGGTACTTAAACATACGGTATCCGTTTAAACGTCGCGTTATGAGCGCAAAGTTTCGCTGATAGAATAATTGTGAAGTCTATATAAGCAAACCTTATTCCAAGCGCAGATTAGCTTGTCAGGAAAGCATTTCCATTGCATCAGGCCTTGATTTCACGAAACAAAATCTTTAGAAAATACTTAGTAAAGTCTGTTATTTTAAAATCCTGCAGTTGCTTAGTTTATTGCTTTTTTCTTTGATTTTTTCTAGCAGTGTATGTATAGTAACGTTATACTATGGTTAGTAGTATTTGTCTGCAGTACTTATTTCAGTTATGCAAATATGATATTTCTATTTAAGCACGATATAATGAACTTAAGTGCTTGCTTAAGTATATTTCTTATTTCTATACGTCGTTTTCTGTAAAATTCAGGATTGTTGTGTTTTGAGCTATGAAATAGTTATATACGGTTCTGATATAGATGAAAAATCAACACCGAGGAAGCATAAAGGACACATGTACGCATTTATATTCATGTCATGAACAGCCCATACCCTCTTTGCCAGCTGTTCGCATTTTCGGGCAAAAACCAAGCTATACGTACAACATGGAACACTACCGCAGAACAGTATACTCCAGGCTGGGTACGGTGCTCTTTATCTCGAGTTGAAAGCTGCAGTAATAAAAAAGTTATAAGGCTTTTCTTACCTGAATCGGCGTAAATTTGTGTGTGGCTAGCTCATTTGCGCTAGTTTTTGATGACGTTGCATTATTGGTATCCCCACCGTGTTACTGACCGTGCTAAGGCTGTGACCCACTTCGTTTATGTGTTCGTTGTCGTGATTGTCCACTTGTAATTGTGGATTGGCATATCTGCTGTTTCACCATTCACGCAACACCGCTGTAGTATTTTGTTTTATTAGAGTGTTCGTTGAAAATGGCTAATTCTTTTGGATCTGTGGCCTAGCTTTCAGATTCAGTACTAATAACAAGTAAGATACACAGTTTACATATCTTGTCATATTACATACTCTTAGGAATTCCGTTTAAAATGGAATCGATCCAGTGTCTCTAGTTATGAACATTTATTGATGGCGTTTCAACCTTTATAAATAAGAATGCACGAGTATGTATATCAATAATAGTACGGTCATCTGTAAAAGTTTTATTCGAAACAGGCTGATAAAGTATATGAAACGCCAGCTGTACTTTTTCGACAATACTGAGATCCAAATATAAATCGCATAGTCTGTGAGTATTGAAATGCGATTACCATTGATTAAACTATCAGATATCAGAAAAAAGGAAAAGGAAATAATAACAATAAGGGCCACGTACTCATCAAGTCTTCGTTTCATAATTAACTGGTTTCAGAACATGTAAAAGCAGGACTGTATTTATATATGGTGCCATAATCTTTATACGCTCATTTTGATATCCTGAAATAGGCTTTTTGCTTTAATGATATCTTTGCTTGGTAAATCTTTAATTAGGTGTTATGGTATGCATTCCGAAATGTTCAGAGGCTATTATGCAAAGCTGCTAAAGATTATACAAAATTATATTTCACCGGCTGCGACTTTGCGTGTACGTATTTTAAAGCAAGCAATAATATTCAATTCAAAAGTCCAAGACACATGTATATCTTTATTCAATTAGCAGACATAGCATACCGTTCATATCTACACTTGTTAATAGTGATATTATTGAATATATGAATGTTCAAACGGCGAAGGCATGACAACACATTTATTATTGATTAAAGTTTTCCATTTGACTAAACTCAAACGCCATGGTACATTGTCCTGATTGATGGCATACCATAGAACTTATTTCGTATTTAACGTTCAGATAGCTCTTTAATGCCTCTTCATCATAAAATAGGGACAATTTATATTAGACTTTAATGACTACTATGATTAAATATTTAAAGCATCAATATGAATTATCAATTATACGTGTGTTATTGATGTTCACAGTCTTGAAGATTTAATAAGTTTGGTTTTCAGAAAAATAGTTAACTGTCATCAATATGTTTCAAAATGACATGTAACAAGGCACATGTTTGAAATTATAATTTCCCAAGTGTCTTGATGGCACAAATTAACGCGACATTTATCGCAGCTAGTAAGATGTGACATGCCATGCGGTACGTCAGATGCACTCACGAGGTATTTTACTGTTTCTAGTTGTACTCATTAATGTTTGTAAGGGATCGAAAGGTTTCTTAATTAAATCATTATGTAAGCATGTTACTAGAGATAAGTGAAAGACACAATAACAATCCTACCTGGTATTTATCTATATGACACACTGAAGTACCTGTATGGTTATTTACTTGGTGATAGGACATTTCGTTAAAAATTCAATTTACGCAGTAATAAAGAGTTTGCTTTATGCTTTTTTTATATGAAAGGTAATGTGTTTCACATAGCATTAAATTAAAATTTATAAACATTTTGTGCTGTTACACAATATATATGTGTTTAACAAATGTTTGCACATTCAGATTTAAATCTGCGATTCTGAATGTTCTCATGTGTAATTTTGAACTTTTCGCAGTCTTGAAAATTTCGTTCATCAAACACCGTTCAAGAAGTTTGCTTTCTGTTAAGTAAATTAAATAGCAGCAGGTAATAAGTGTGTTATACAAGGTAATCACAGAGAGTTTGTAAACATACGGACAAACTATACAGAAAAAAATATATGATTAACACGAAACTGCATGATTCAGAAAAATGCGTTTTCAGCCAATTATTACAACATTTAATATCCCTTCCGAGGGTGTATTTTATTGTCAGTAACATAAGGCTATAATATAAACGGGATCAGGACGATACAACAGTTTCTAAAAACGATGAATTAATTGAAGCTTAACACCGTAATTATGATAAGACTAGCGTAAATTTGCATTGGATTTGCGATTAATATTTGATGTAGGAAGTGACGCAATGATGACAAGTGAAGCAATTCTAAACCAGACAGATATGAAACTATCGATGAAATAACCATATGTGATCTAATAAAGCCAGGTCTCTTTGCTATCAAGCGTTTTGGTCTAGACATACTACAGAGGCTGCGTTTTCACCTGGAATGCTTTTAGGCGGTTTCCTTCTCTTTTTTTCCTGTTGAACTTTTTTCCTTGTTTTATTTTTTATTTTGAAAATGGCATTCGTTAATCATGCAGTTTAGAATAAATTATATAACAACTGAAGCTTTATATCAAGAAGATATTAAAGAACGAGACTTTTCCAAATTTTGAAGGCCTAAATTCCCATCTTTTTATGTTTTGTTTTGGAAATGTTAATCAAATTTCAAATTTAACAACGCGATCTACCATTATTTCTACATTTCAGGAGATTGCAATTATCTGGTCTAGGTTATTTTCGTCAGGAACAAAACGCTTATGCATTTTCTTTTAAAACAAGAAAGTAAAATTGGGAAATATTCAATCATAAAATTGAACGAAACAATTTCATCTCCTTGTTTATTTTGCAAAGGTACTGTTCGTACAACATAGCGAATTTATGGTTTTTAAGTGTTTCTTCAGATTTAGACACACAAGTATTTCCAAGCAAATGTCCTTGATCAGGGAAACATACTTTTACTGAAACAAAACCAAAACACGTTTTGACTTTAACAACTTGTCTTGACATACTTATTTTGGACTCAGGCTTTAATCTAGGTTAACCTAGAAAATGCGTAAAGCATATTTGCGTTAATGCGTTCTTTTAGCTTTTGATGGTCACGTTACATACAAGAAGAGAAGAGTGACATATATCTTGAATTACTATAGGTTCAAAGGTTATCCTATGACAAAGGCTAGTTAGAAAACAAATAAGTATTCAAGGCTAATTTACATAGATAAGGCTAATTTACATAGATATGACTGTAATATATTACTTGCACACAAATACTATAAAACACAACACCATTTCCACCAGGAAACGAAACTATGTTCTCCGACTTTAATTTTTCAATTAAAATAGAAAAGTACATGTCGATATTTATATTAAATGCTGTGGGAATAAGAAACAATACGGTACTGCAAGAAGTCTTTGTTATCTGGATACAGTAAACGTCTCAACGGGCTAGTGAGATATTATAGAGGTTTGCGATTATGTTTTATCTTTAGCAGTACTGCTAAATCAATTCTAACTGTGGGATGAGCTTGATACATAATGATACCAAGATGTATTACAGAAAGTTTTGCATATTTCCCTATACAGGTACAAGTAAGACCCTATTAAGAGGCTAATTTACGGCTCGGTTGTGCCTTTTTGCCATAATGGCACCCCTAGTGTCATAATGAAACTAGGTGTAACATTATGGCTAGAAGGCACAACCAGCCGTTTATTGACCTTTTAATTATATAGCTTCGCTTCATATTCATCTTGGTATTTTCATTTTACATATTTTTTCTCAAACTTATGGGCCCTAAGCATCATTTGTTCATTAACAGTGCCATCAATATTTGACAATCGATCTGAAAATGATTCAGCACCCTTTCACCCGCCATAATGACGTTTCTACATGACGCCAACGTCAGAATGCACGTTTCAGTTACCCGGGGCCATCATGATTATGGTGCGTGAGGCGCATTGCGCCATTATGGATTCGTCAATGGAGGCCGTAATGACCGTTTTAAATGGCTTTTTAGTTACTATTTTAGTAACGTATATAGTAATGGATTTATTATTAAGAATTTAAGAAATTATTCGACAAAATTAATGACATCTCTAAACTCAGTTTGGTAATCGTATACAAAATATTTTGACAAATGAATCAGAATATAATTGTTAATAGTATTGAGTGAAATCAGTTTCTTCTTTCAAAACTTTTTCCTCGGCCTTTATTGTTCCATTTTACAACGGTACACAAGTATCGGAATATGCATTGCTGACTGTAATATATCTCCGTTGAGACGGCGATAAAACAAACAAGATATTAAAAATGAATGACAATAATTTGAAGTTAAATGCTATTGCTTTCATTTGTTGACAATTCTTTTTTTTCAGCGTGACATTCGTAGAACGTATCTATAATACGACAATGGAACCTGGCACTTTAAACATCTTGAATGGATTTTATTTATGTTTCTCCGGAGCTGATAACCAGAAAACAGCTTAGCCGTTAATAAGCTTAGTGAACAAATACTAGTATAGCAGAGAGATTATTTATAAAACAGAAGCGCGTCGTTGCTTTGTATCTCGTTACACTCATGTTAATATTGGTATTTTCACGCCATAGTGGACATATCAACAGAAACGCTTTGATGTTCTCCACGCGGCGGCGTACGCAAGGATGGAAGCATCTGTGAGTTTTCCGATTGAGAAGGGATTAATAAGTGCGTAACATAGACACAGCAGTTGAATTATGCAAGCAGACAAGTTCATAAGCTCCAGACGTTTGACTTTAAAACATCAAAATTTAAAGTGAACTTTAAGAACGTTATGATGCTGGTGATTTATTTTTTTCAGTTACTTTATGAACAACTGTTAAGTCTGTTACATATTTAGTTGTGAATATACTTAAATATAACAGGAACTAATAAACAAACACTGACAGATTAAAAAGTGATTTACTAATGAATGATAATTTCTGAAGAAACTTGTCAAAATTTGATACAATGTAGTACTTTAAATTTAACATTAAGTAATCCATTGAGACAACAATTACGCTATTTATTTGGAGATCCGTAAATGGAAAAGGCAATTAAAAGTAAACGTTAACGTTTAAATATTGGATTGTTAGTGCACATTTTGTTTGATAAAATAGACCTATTACGATGTATTTAGTTCAGTGTTAGAATGAACGCGGATATAACACCTTATCGTGTTTCCTATGTTATGTGTGTATGTTGTCTCATGACAACACTCTGTAAAGGTCTGGGAGATAAAAAAATGAGCAGTGGTGAGAAAAACAACTTACATAATTACAACAATCACAGTGTTACACTCAATATACCTGTGAACACGGATGCGATAAATAAGACACAGAGTTCAAGGGACTTTCGGTATGGAAATGGAACTGTGATAAAAGATACAAACAAAGCGAATGCCACGGTAACAGAAAAGTTTACTGCTCAACCAGATGAAACTCCGTTACCTATTCCGATGATGGTAGCAAGCCCAGCCGTTGCTGTTGGTATTTTTATTTTTATTTGTGTTGCTTATAAATGGCATACCGTCCAACTAGATGCCCAAGCAAAAGAACTGGCCGCTCAAATGACATCTGGGGAATGCCCGAGCCCGTGTGTTCCGTGCTCGCCGTGCCATAACACGCAAAGACTACTTCCGCCGAGCCATTCAATGAACTCCTCTCAATTTCATTCTGATAGTGACTTATTTGAAGCGAAAAGGAAAGGCTTGCGGACTCCTTCGCCAATATTGTTAGCGCCCCCTGGACAAGGAGATCATAGAGGTTCTAGCTGGAGTGCCCTATCTGACCAAGACGTTATAAGTCATTCACCTCGTCGGCATTCCACATTTTTGTTATGAAATCTAAGACATACGTATTTCATGTTTATTGATATGCAAAATGTTTTAAACGTTTTAAACATAATAATTTGAAATAACACACCAAGGACACCGTTTTCATTGTTAATAGTGCAATTTGTGTTATCGTCGGATTTTATATTCCCTGTGCAATGGCTTTCTATATTGACCACGGATTGAACTGATAGATATGTGTTTGTTAATGTGGACCAATATGTCATGCAAATATGTATGATATTTTAATGAAATATGCATTTAGATATGTCAATGGTATCAATACACTCCATTCTTCATTCATTATATATGCATAGATATATTGATAAAAAGCCAATTTTCTAATCGAGTAATGTTGTAATGTTTGTCTTCGCTAACATTAATATAACCGTGATTTAAGTCTAACGAAAACATGAGCAAAAATTGCCATTGCAACTTAATAATTAATGAAAATATAGATGCGAATCTAACAAATTTAGTAGTGTTTAGATAGAAAAGAAAATTTAAAATCATATGAAACTATAGATGTAGTCTGGTAATAGTCAGACATAATATTATGCATATTTTTACCATAAAGTAAAAAATCAATTTGGACAAAACCAAAAATAATGAAATGTATTTTCACAACAGGCGAAAATCATTATTAATTCATTTTAATTCATTGCCTCTCTTAAAGGTTCGATTGGTGAGGTCTATAATTCTAGCAGTTTTTGTTTATCTTAACGGAAAATGCTAATATTTTGGAATTGTCAGGGAAAATATAGTTGTTTAGGAAATGAAATTAAATTCTTGGACACGAATGAAAAAACCTCTTCTTCCTTTCATCATCATTTCAGTTTCCACAAATAGACATTGACTCATATTGAAAAACATGAATGTATCTGTAATAATGACATTATAAAAACGTTCAAATCCTTCTTTCTCTTTTTGTCGGTACTTAATCCAAAGGTGTATTATTATTTTACGTCGTGATTATATCATCATTAATTATTTCGAATACAAAAGTGTAAAAAAAAGTTCTAAAATTCTCTTTTCACTTACGTTTTCGAGCTAAATGCGTTCACCCCTATATGTAAAGTGCATGGAAATTTGAATCACTCTATAAATGCATAAAGATATGCGTTTCATTTGTACATACTTAATATAGATAGGTGTTTCATTTGTACATATCTTAAAAGGATTAACGTCATTGTGCAGAAATGCCAATTTTAAAATTTTTGCTAGACAGCTGTCTTATTTCATTCTTATTTTATTGACATTAAATATGTTTTAAAACATATAAGTGTGACCATCATGTAGAAATTGTCAATAAACTCGTTTCTGCATAATGGTCCAGTAAAAGAAACTCGATATTTCACATACATACCTCAATCTGCGGCCTCTTGCAAATACGACATTTTTCGGATCTATTACAGGGTCATTATAAAACACATGCTTCAGGAAATACATGCTTAGCTTAATTTTCCATTGGTCTTGGCAGATCAGTATGTATAATGGTTTGCAAGCGTATCATCATTGACCGTTTTTGCCAATTTAACTAAAACAAGCATACAAAATTCAATGATTTATTATATAACAATTAAAATAAAGTCAACTTTTAATTCTATAAACAGTAACGCCCATCGTTTTTTTTTATCTGCCGGGATATTCATAAGTTTCATTTTAGTATTAATCATAAAAGAAAGGTTGGAGATATTAACAGAAACAGATGGCGCACATCACATGTAAGATTTACTAAATATTTTAGATTCATTTTTATAATGGATTTTCATACCTTACCGTTCAGTTAATTTAATAAATAACTATTCTTGATAACACAGCAAATTATTTATTAAACGTTAACTTTCGTTTACATGATAAAAGAAACATATTAACAGGTGGGTGAATAAAATGTATAATGTTATTTGCAGCTGCGCTTTATTGACAGTTTTGAAAACGTCCGGGAATTTTCCATCAATAAAACATACACATCAATACGGTATGTTACAGATATATATATGTGTGAGAAACTACAACAATATGACATACCTTAAATTGCCCTTAGAAAATCCTGTCACACGAAAACCAAAATATTTTAACAATAAACTATACATAACTAAACATAATTCAACTACAATTCAACTATTGCAACAGTAAAATACTATAGCATTGTTTCCATTTGTAAAAGTATTTAACCGCAACAAATATGTTGTATAAACAAATAACCTGCAGGGAATTTCTGACATCTTAATCAGATGGTCTGTTAAAACCAGATTCTCAAATAGTTTATCATTACAATATACACTGTACATTGTTATTTTACTAGTCCGAAGTTGTATTTATACACATTTCTTTTTAATTATATACGTTATTAATGACGTGAGATACCAAACCCGGTATTTTAATAATTCGTTATGTTACAAGAATGTATTACTTAAAAAAAAGATAGATTTAGGTTCATATTCAATACATTTATGTCCTTAACAATATTAATAAATGCCTACATTTCGACCGCTTTTCAAACAATTAAGTGATAATAGCGTTATTACAAAATTGCAACAAAAAACAATAAATTATTACACGTTAACGAGAACACATAAAACTTGATTGAAACGAGCAAAATGCAAACTCCCTCCAATAAGAATAATCAAAGTGTAAGTGTCATTTAATTATGAATATCTTATCATTATACATGTATATATCACAATCTACAGCTTGCATTATAATTATAATTTTGTATCTCTTTGTATAATTGAATTGTGCTTACTTTTGACATCACAGATATTTAATTTCAGTTTTATAGCAAAGTCTCCTTTTTGGCTATACTGTTATGAGATTTTTATTTAATGGATTTGAACACGCGTATCTAGTAGTATCTAGAAATCATATGCATCATTACTGACTGCATAACTGAGTTTAATGCATTAATATTTTTAATTTGTAACATTGCAGTATTATTATTTTCATATGTAAAATACCTTAACAGTAATTTCAACTGAAAATACTTTTATTCAGATATACACATGCTCTCGAATAAAAACTGATTTCTGTTCTATATGAAATGATTATTGTATTGTTTTGACTTTCATGATAGTGTATCAAATGTAAAAAGAGATACTTTCTTTAAATTGTTAAAGGTAATTTTCGGCATGTATCATGTGAGTATGAAACAATATTATCTAAAAAAAAACATAGAAAAGGGGAAAAAGTAAAATATAACAAAAGCACATCAAGGGACGAAAATTTATACAGTGTAGATTGCATAATCGCATATACTGACTTCGTTTTAAACAGTTTCAAATCATGTTTAAAACAGCATACTTACTTCATGCTTTAATTCGTTAGTGGAAAATGGCATAAAAATGTCTTCCATTCATCTATGAGAAAATGGAAAATGACATTGCAGCCAACTTGCTAAGCTCGATAAATACAGCGCATATCTTCGGGTCATGGATTCGTCAGTTCGAACCACGGTCATGGCGTTTGTTCTCCGTTACGATTTGAAAGAAAACAATGTTCTTCAAACCATGCATCCTTCACCTCTGATTCATGAGAAAACGAACATTTATTACCTTAACTACACGCCATTACATAACTAAAACACTGTTGAAAACCGGCGCTACATAATTAAAACACATAATTATTATGTTTGTAGCTTTTCAATTTCTTTAATAAAGACAGAACCTTACCAAGGGACTGGCGGCTTACATTTGAAAATGTTCTGTTGCTGTCATGGAAAACTGTTAAGGATTTTCGGATTTCAGGAGAATCACACTCCGCTGGGACATGCTCCTATATATGTCTTGTAGATAAGACTAGATGTTTTTAGTTAAAAATCTGTGCCACTACTGAATCATCTTTCATTTAGCAGAAATTACTTTTCGTTCATTTTAAGTGTATATGTCAATTTTATTTCATTGAAAATATGAGTCTTCAAATGATGAAGGCATGACAACACATTTATTATTTATCACAGTTTTCCATTTCCACTATATAAAATATCATGCAACAGTGCTCTTATTGTATACATACATGGGGAACAGTTTCACTTACAGCCTCTAAACTAAATGTTGGGAAATATTTTATCATGAATCGATATGTAACATTAGTGGTGAAAGACTATCGAGTTAATGAGTCTGGTTTCAAGACAAATAATAATAAACATCTTTGACATGACATCCAGCAAACAAGATCATAGAGGCACATTAAGAAAATGCTTATTTCCCAAGTGCCTAAGAGGATATTGTAAAATATCGTTAAGAACACTTTAAACATATCATTACACGATTTACGTTGCATTTCGCATGTGCTTTGCCAGCCAGCGTCTTTTGTTGTAAGTTAACGATTGTCTTAATACAAATAGGCAATTTTGCTGGACGCGGTGTTTGCAATAATTTTATCTATCATTAATCGTAAGCAGTGTATGGTTTTCTTCTCTATTTTATTCTACTAAAAACATTAGTGACAATTTGTGTTTTGACTAGTCGAAAATTTTATATGGCTTTCTATCACACGAGAGCTACTCTAACGAGTAAGTATATAGTGCCAGGCCATTTGACTACATTGTAATTATAATGATTTAATGCGTTTTTGTTTTCAGCTAAATACTTTTGATCATTAAGACTATCATAAAAAATGAATAAAATTGTAAGAAATCATTTATGTTCGTGGGCAGCAAGTTTTCGTGGATTTGGTGATTGCGTCAGTCAACGAACAAATCACAACGAACAAAGAAAATACCATTTTTTAACCTGTAATATTTACTATATTTGCCGAAACAACAAAATTTCTTGCCCACAAAATAAAACAACTTCATAGTATCAATAGAAGTTACCCTTTAAATACAATTTGTTTTGACAAACATTTGTATGTACGTTTCTACATTATAATCTTAAGTGATGTATTGCATGTCAGAACGGTAATTCATTGCTCCAAGTCGTTTGTTCATATTCAGTCCAAAACTCCATTTACTAACTGCGTGATGTAAAATGCTAAACATATTTGTCGATACTATTTGTCACTTCTTAAGTTTGTAAAACCTCGTACAAAATGACGACTAGTATAACATAGGACAACAATTTTGTATAATAACTACATTTTTATTCTCATATTACTTTTCGGGTAGTGTCAGAAGAAGAAACACTATCGGACAATTCAATTTCTTAAACGAAGAGGAAAATTGAAACTTGGACACTGGCATAAAACTAATTAAATAAAATGAAACTTTGGTTTGGATCATCTATCGATATTATATTTGATAAGCAAAACAAAGCAAATCTTCTCAGAAATACACATCGATACAGTGACAAAATATTCCAGAGTTCTTTACATCTCAAAGAACAAAGCGGTCTGAGAGTTAATTTAACAAACTATTGAATCAATACAGACCGGACATTGAACTTCTTTCATCAGTATAACTGATGATTTATGAGAGACAAAAATGTAAACGTTACATGTTTTACCAGAGTTTCAGCAATAATACAAGAGGATAATAGTTAATACGCGTAAAGCTATTAAAAGCAGTAATTTACAAATTTTAAAACACCACCCACTAAAGTTGTCGTTCATCACTAGTAAAATGTTTTAACCAATGACCTGTGAAAATGAATGTTAACAGATAGTCTCATAAAGGTAATATATATAAAAGCAATATAATGTAAAAAGCAAAATGTCATGATGAATTATAACTCTCTTTCGTTCATGTACATCTAAATGTTTAAGCTCATTTTTAAGTATGACCGGACATCTGGTCAAATCTGAAAACAATCACCATTGTACAACTTACACTAATTCATAAAATAAACTATGAAAAGTATCAAAGAGGTGAAACTTCGGATAGAATTGCGCTTCTATGCAACAAGTTGAAAAGAAAGAATGGACATAAGGAATGTTATATTAATTATGGTGACATCAGCGATGCCTCTTTAAACATTCAATTCAAATTTTTGTTCAGAAATAGAAGCAGTAAAGCCACAATTTGTCGTGGACTGGACGGACAGAACGACGTCCATTTTATGTGGAATTTAGGACATACTTTACAGCACTTCTTTCTATGTGCTTTCTTTCGTTTATGTGCATCTAAATGTGGTAAACATACGAGCTAACTATATCCACTAATAAAAGAGCAAACGATTAACATGCACGGTTAGGAACCTGTTTCTCTATGTAAATAATTATGTAACTTGATGTAACAGTTTTGTTCCCCCTTTCAGAATGTGAGCATTCCGTTATCCTTAGAGTAAGCGAGAAACGATAAATTAACCGAAGCTTTGTCACCCACATGCTGGTAATAAAATCGAGCGCAACTTTACTTAGGATCTGCTAGAATAATTTGATGCCTTTGATAAGTGAAGAAATTCTATATGAGACAAAAAACGCATATCCAGTCAATAATCATATAGGCTCCTATAAATTCGACAGTTCAAAGGGATCTTGCTATTGACTGTTCAACGTTAAAAGATTGTATAAGGGTTTGAACGGTGCTAAATGAACCAATTACTCAGTGACAATATGCTACAATTACCAATAGCATGCTCAAACACGTAATGTTGATTCATAGACCTTGGGTAAAACTGCCATTATCAGCTTCCAGACAGAGTAACATTATGTTTGTGTTTTAAACTGGGAACTTCTTCCAACTTCTTCCGTCTACACTACATCCCGTTCGGTTTAAATAATATCTCACAAAAAAGACTTTATTTTCATAGTTCATCATAAGTCCTATAAAAATATTAAGTACTGATTCCGGTTCATTTGGTTCACTCTGAACTACGTAATTATTGATATATTATGAAGGCAGTCATATTAGTCTGTTAGTCTAGAAGGCTTTAAAATGTATTCCGAAGTTTCTGAATAAGTAAATTACTTCCTCTTAGCAAACACAGCATCATTTAATCCACTCTGAAAAAATCTACGTTTTTTGTTAAACATTTTGAACTCGTTGACACTCGATGTTGTAGATGCGCCAAATGTTCATGAATATAATGAAAAAATGTTATCTAGAACACTAGTCCATGTAACTAATCTAAAAACTGAATTAAGATGAGGTCATCGCATTTTGAAAATTTGCATTATTCAAATACAATACACTCGTATATAATTAACGCATAAATCAAACTGGTTTCAAATTGTACAACCATTTGTCTTGAACATCTGACAGCTTTTCAAATTGGTTATATTTACTGTAATGAATACTTCAAAAGATGTTTCTCAACCAGAAATATTTGTTGCCTTGTAGCTTCAATTTAACTGTTATTGTTTTCATTATATAACTGTGTCTACAAAACAATACTACATGCTCGCAAAGTGGTGACTTGTAAGGTAGTTCTGCACGTTTGATAAACCGGAAATGTAGAAGAAAGCCTGGATTCGAAGTACGGAAATGGACATTATTTTATGAATTTATGACAACAGGTGAGTGAGTTTATTACAACGGCAAAGTTACTATCTGTCTAAAGTTAGAATATGATAGTAAAACATCTGACACGTTAAATAACTCCGAAAAATGTCTTAAAATCAGCTTGAAATGCACGGATCGGAAGTTTTTATTCGAACGTGCAGGTCTACCTTAACTCTCTATTTTAAACAGAAGTGATTTCAACCATTTAGCCGGCTTAAGCAATGAAACAAAAGTAGTAGTTTTAACATTTACAATTTTTTAGCACGTATTAATATCAAGGTAATGCGTATTCACGCTTCGTTCATGTTCTGAGGCATACTTGAAATGACTGATGGTCACGTAATAATACAGACATAAATTGGATAATAGACATACCTCGAATAACTATTCAAACCTTACCATACGTTAACATTAAAACCGTGAAAGGTTTTTAAAAAGCTAAACAGGGGAGGACTATATTTTCTTATCTGCACTGGTGGCTAAAACATGCAACATGTTTGCATTTATACTATACTATAAAAACACAAATCAGAAAGGGAATGCCTGGAAATAAAACAAAATATTGAGACAAAATTCTTCCACTTTATTCTTGAATGATATTGACAACTTCAATTTAAAACGCCAACAGGATCTTTTACATAATGCGGTTAGAGTAGGGAGTAATGAGAAATATTATCGGAAACTACGAAACAGCTGTCTCAACAAGACGCGCAGAAATCATGTGTGTTGTTGAAATTTTTTTTATTATTACCAGTGCTTCTAAATCAGTTCAAATTTGTTTGATGAATTTGTTACACACTCATACCAGGATACACGGTAGTTTTACAGACGCAGTCCTGAAACTGTCATTATACATATACATGTCACGCAATGCGGCTTTTAAAATGTTTATTTACATAACCTGTCAGTTAGGTACCGTAATAAGAGAAAAAAGTCTTTTCACAGATTCTATTAACTATCGTAACAGCTGTCTAAATGTCAAGCGGCGGCTGTAGAAAGTCTCCCCGTCAGTGTTGTTACATTTTCTGGGATCATGGAGAACATTAATTCATACTGTAATAGAATACCGCTAAGGGCTTGAAGGGCGTTGCACATTTCATTACTTCTCATGAGCAGACCCAGTCAAACCGAGTCTGCTATTATCTTTTCACTGATTGTATTAGATAACACAGTAGTCGATTTTAACTGCCTTGTAACGGCTGTAGAAAATCTGTCTGTACTTGGACTTAGTGTTGTGCAAATTTTTGGTCCTTGGGGATAATGGAGAACATTCATTTATACAATAAAAAATCCACTTTTGCCGGAGGGGTGTTTCATTACTACTTCTGGGCAGGCTCAGTCAAACCGTTGCTTGGTTGCGTTCTATGCTTCCAAAGGATCATTTCAGAGATTTTAGTTTTTATTTGAAATGATTGTGGTACACACACTGTTGAAATAACGTTATAATTATATAACTGATTGTTGCTTGTTTTATAACTCCCTTCTTTTCATTTTATAGGCAACACAATCAATGCCATGCATTACGGTACATGAGTGTCAGAATACCCGTTGCTATCTGTAACATGCTGCCTTTAAAATGGCGATAAACAAACAAGGTTTTGAAAATAAATAACAACATTTTGAACCTGAGAAGACTACTGCTTTCATTTGTTGAAATATTTATATTTCCACTTCGATATACGCATAACATGACTGCCATTTGACACTGTAAACATCTAAAATGGATTTTCACGGGAAAGTAGCGTTCTCAGAAGCTGATAACCGGAAAATAGCGTCATTAATGAGCTTAATAAATAAAGACTACTACAGCAGAATGATTATTTATAAAATAGAAGTGATTTTTCATTTTAGCTCGTTATAATACACTACTGTTGAAAACAATATCAAAATTGGTATTTTTTGCGCCGTAGTGGGCGTATCAACATATCGACTTTGATGTTGAGGCATATGCGTGCTTCGCGGTTCAGAACGATACAGAGATAAAGTAGTTACAAGCAGAAGCACTGCTGACTTCATTAAAAGAAAAGTGAATTCATGAACGCTATTTTGTTGGAATAAATTCTGAAATAATATTCTGTTTAACAGGATTTTAAACTTTTCGGACTATTCAAAACTACATATCCTAATACGTAGAAATTGAATTGTATATTCTTAAAGGTCTTAGGGACAAAAAGAAAGAAAAATGCTAAACGGAAAATGACAAGATATCTTAAAGTTATTACTGAATGACCATTAAGACCATCAAAATTCAACACATTGTTTTAGGATAGATTTATTCAAGAACTTCGTCGAATTTGTTTAAGGATTAGATAAGGTACTACGTGATCAAAAAAATTAAACATTAAACTTTAAGAGTGCATGTATATCATTTGATTTAAACATTTGAAAAAGTGCAATACAAAAAAATATGAACCATTTATTTCATGGTTAAACTGGAAAAAAATGTTTGATTATTAATCAGCCAGACAAAACTCCAATACCTTTTCCAATAATGGTAGCAAGTTCAGCTCTTGCGGTCGGTATTTTTTTTTTATTTGTGTTGCTTGCAAATGGCATACCGTCCATCTAGACATACAAGCGAATGAACTAGCAACCCGAATGACATATGAAGAATGCCCCCGCCCGTATAGTACATGCTCGCCGTGTTACAACACGCGTAGACTACTTCCGCTAAGTCATTCAATGAACTCTACCTCTCAACTACATTCCGATACATACTTATGTAACACAAAAAGTCAAAACTTACGGACTCCTTCGCCAGTATTGTTAGCGCCCCACGGAGTAGAAAATCATAGAGGTTTTAGCTGAATGCCTTTTCAGACCAAGACGCTCTAAGTCATTCACATCGTCATCATTCCAAGTTCTTGTTATGAATGTATAATCATTTATATACAATATGTGTGAAACTAATGCTATATGAAATGACACCTCCAGCTGATTGTTTATGCAGTGCAATATGTTTTATCTTTTGACTTTAGGATGGTTTTTTTTTTTTTTTGTGCAACAAAATTCTATTTTGATTTTATAAAGGTGTGTTCTCTATCGTGGACCTAGTGATTATGTAAATTTGTTTTAATATCATTAATATTATGTTGATGAAACGATTGCTATCGTTTTTAAATTCGGAAGCAGAAATTAAAATGTTGTTAAGACAAATAGTTACCTTGTAATATTAGCATCCAATGGGAAGTTTTGCCAAGCTCAAAAAGATTTGACTTATCAAACATTAAAAGCACTATATTCTAGGAATTATGTTTTCACTGTAATTGCTTTGAATTTACAAAGAAAATAAAATTATCTTATAGTATGATTTATAGATCCTTTCTTATGGACTAGAAGTATTCGGTTTTCATAAATCACACGACATTGTTAAAATTCATTTAAAAATTTGTTTCTCTTCTCTTATATCAATGTTGTTGTTTTTTGTTGTTGTTGTTTCTTTTTTGTAGAGGTGTCAAGAAATCACGAATAGAAACCAAAAAATTGCAATTGCAAGTTAAATACAAAATAGTTCCAAATCAAGTACATTTAGCAGCTGTTGCCGATAAAAATTATAATTTGAAACAATAAATGATAAATACTTTTGCTCCGACTCTGACTCTTATTTTTATTTCGTTTGTTTAACATAAAGCATAAGTATAATTTTAACTTTAAATTTAAACAAAATTGATTTGTACAGATACATAAGAGTAAACATCTAATAATATCATTAGATCAGTTTCGTACACTGAACAGACTTATAAATTAAATGCTTTCGATGGCCGATATTTATATACATCAGTAAAAATAAGATTTAAAAATAAAAATCTGATAAAAGTTTACTTGAAGAGAGTGATATCCTATATCTTTTGTCTTATGAACGCTATCACCAATATGTTTGTTTTCTTTATCCACTAACACAAAATGCATCGAGAACTCATAACGGAAATATCATTCTATTCCCCATAATAGTTAAATGTTCACATTTTTACTTACATAACAAGAGTTTTAGCAATTTCATTTTGTCACCATTTATCATTTGGAAGAAGAAGCGCAGAAGTTATAGACAATCGCAACACTTGTTTCTAAATATTTCGGACTAACGTCATTCGTAAAGGAAATAAGTACTTGGTTATCTAGGATCATCCTAGCATTAATTGCAAGCGATTATCAGCGTTCCAAATTCGGGTCAGACACCGCTACTTTCATCGTACCTATGTTTTTGACACTATATTTAGCGTACAGCTGCTTAAACGGTCATTGTCACCTTTGAAAAGGCCTAGTCTTGTTGTTAAGTACAAGTATCAACCTACAATATTATACCAGAAGAAGCCCGTGCGGGTACGATAGAGGGAGGGCCCGGGGTTTGATACTGATATATCTTAAAGTAAACAAGTGCTTGGTCATCTGGGATCATCCTAGCATTAATTGCAAGCTAATATTCTGGCACTATATTTAGTATGCAGCTGCTTACCTTTTCATTGTTATATTTCAAAAGGCTTAGAGGTGTTAGAAAGTATATGTATCAAACAATAAATACCGTAATACCTTTCACATGTATTTCTATTAATCTAAAAAGGAGGGTCCTTTGATGGGGCTTAGTACTTTTATATGGTAAAGTAAGTAAGTGTTGGTCATCTGGGACCATACCACCATTGATTACTAGCAAATATTCATGGTCTCGAATTCGGGTCTAAAAACGTTAATTCCTACTTACATATGTATATAGAGTCTAGGGTTGCAAATCTAATATAAATGCCAACTGGCTTGCGAACAGCGACATGTCAGCTTTTCTAACGTCTGTGGCTAAAATTCAGACGATCACCATTTAATAGAATAGATTGTGTATTAATCTCATATTACGGATACAAATGGCAGATATATGTAAACTGAAATATACACGTAAGAATATGAGATGTATTGTATGTAAACAAGACAAAGACTGTTTGAAAACACAAGGATGTGGACCAAGGGCGAATATGGTAGATATGCGAGCCCTAAGTTATATAGTTTTATGTGATTTGATATCCGCTAGTGCATGTTTGTGCTGACACTTCTAAAAATAGCTACGGACCGTGCGACAACATAATCATCTTCCCCAATTGTAAGCAATTTATTGTGAATACCCTGCGTAGATGAAGTGCAAGATGAAATTTAATTTTTCTGAATGATAGATTAACTGAGGCTTTATCGCTACCATTATCATAATGATATCAAGCGTACGTTTCTTCTTTGTTCTGCAATTAATATCTGATTGTATGTTTTAAGTGAAGCTAAGGAATATGAGCTGTTTGCCGTTACCAATGACATACGACTATTAGAACATCAAACAAGTACAATTACTCCGATTGCCAACAATAGCTCGTATAAAAAGGCAGACATGACCAATTGGAAGGTCTGTGTGTTTCTCCTTTAATTTACACATCCTCTTTGATCGTTGAAATTCTTTTTGATGTATAAAGGAAAATAAATTTATCTGACTGTTAAATGTTTCTTAACGCTAAAAAGGAATAGACGCTGTGATTCTGTGGCTCAGCGGTCCAGTGCTAAAATCTCAGGGTTCACAAGTTTGATCACAAGCACCCTAAGCGTCTTGTTTTCACCGCGTACATTCAATCAGGGCTGTTACATTTCGATCTTCTCAGATTGTTCAGCACCACTTTTATGTCGTGTTATTGGTACTGTTTAGTTTCTCAACATGACCATTTTGGCCTGGGTGGTTCCAATACCCCCGCTTTCATAGCCTTGGGTATTGTATAATCACCCCTTGGATATGGTGCCTGCTTTTTAATTTTGTCTTTTGACGGTTCCTGTGATACGCAGGCTTCATAACCTCAGATCCCCTTTCTAAATTCCAGTTTGTTTAGTTCTGCCAATTGTTTTCTCGTTTGGGGCAAACCCTTTACTTTATCTTGGGACCAAACGCCGCTCCATGGAATTACACACCTCGACACGTGTATCATTGAAGGTTCCATGTTCACCGCCGTTTGTGCAGATGTATCTAAATTACTTTTTGTACTTTTAACATGTGTAAATGTTGAGTTCTGCTCAACCCGGGGCTAGAGGGCGTAGACGGTAGCATGCATTTCCAGTACCGTCCATGAACAGGCTCAGTCAAACCGAGCCTGTAATATTTTTGTTTTTGTCGTGTTGGGCGACCTGTGAAGTTTCTACTTTTCTCTATTTTATAATTTTTCGGTTGCAAATCGAGGTCAATCATAAATTGCTTTACACGTTTCAAGTTAAAAAAAACAAAGAAGAGGAACCTTCTGGGAAATTTAGCCGAAACAATTCACATTTAATTTACATGATAAAAGAAAATCCGTTCATGGTTGTATTGAAGCTGAAAAACATTTTCATCTTCCCTTATTGAAAACATTGTCGATACTTTGAGTAAAAGACATACATGAGGAACTGACAGTTTCTTGACGATAGAGCAAGTGAAGCTCTAACGCTACCATTTAAATAATGAAACCAAGCGTAAGATTGTTCTTGATTGTGCAGTTTTAATTTTATTCAATACATGTAAAAATGCAGCAATTTTGGCGAGTTTTAAAAGGTTCACTTATTGATGAAATTTTTCCCTGATACAGTCAACGGGTTTTACGATCTGTTTTGCATAATTGTCTGGTGATATAAATTTTGTTTCGCTTTTGTTGGCATATTTATGGAGACTTTCTATGTTTGGGTTGATGAAGGAAGACAAAGGTGTCCCATCCAGGCATTGTCTCAGGCACGGGCGGGCACCTGTGTATTTCCGCCAGCCGGATGGCTTCCTCACATGAAGATTTGTACATCCTGAGCGAGGTTTGGAACAAACTGTGGTTCGAAATCATTGATCTTAACCTCTTAGTCATGGAGACCCTCAGTGATGTTAAAATGCTAAACTATCATCTATTTCTACGGCTAAAATTTATTCAGAGCACATAAAGTTTTATGATAAACCACGATAAGAGATAATGTGTTTTTTCTATTGGATTGATGACAACTTATTGTAAAATTAGTTTCGCAAGTAAAAGTTTGTATTTAATGAAACATAATTTGAACGCGAGTTAGAATGTTCACTACGAACATTATGTGAACAATGTAGAACTTTTTAAAGCAGCTACAGCACTTTCGTGAGCATTTATTTTTAAGAAAATAAATACGAAGTAACAAAATTTAAAGTACATCCCATATAAAACTTTCGGGATGTATAGTGCTTTAACTATTTATTGCTTTGTAGTTGATATCTTAACTTCTCTTTGGTTAAGTATGACCTTTTCCGTGCAGAATCGCTGTAAAAATCAAATCACTGTCACTGTGTGATTTGATTTCACCTTCAAATGGTACCGAAAGCAACTAATCCAGTGAAACATAGCGTAGTTTTGAAAATAATATAACACTGTACTTTGTTCAAATATTTTCGTAGAATCCAATCCACTTTCTCATTGCTGAAAATGAAATGCCAGATTGCGTTAAAGAAACTGATTGCCAACACTCTTATTGCAAATGATAACAAAACATTTGGAAACTGTTTTATCTGATGGATTCGTGTCAGAAGAAGAAATTACGTGAGAACATGTCATTTTCTTAAATGATAAAGTTGTTGAAGCTTTGACACTGATATAATAGAAATAAATCAAGCGTGCGTTTGATTTGGAGCAATATATGATTAAATTGTTTTTTCTGGTTTTCATGCAGATGTAAATCCTGCATTAAATAAAGTCTTGAACTTCAAGGTTACATAATATTTTCAGATGGCAGTGTTTACACATGTATGAATACCAGAAAAATATGTCCATACACGAGTATCCGCATCAATCTTTAATTGCGCTCTCTACACCAACAATTTTAAAAACAACGTTTTGTCAAATTCTGTCGAAACCATGATCATCGTATATGATATTATCTAACCTAGAACAAAATGCTCACACAGACATATTTCGTTTTTGAAATTCAGATAAAGGAAAGTAATCGCCATTTACTGCTGCCTGGTTCGGCATCGATGCTTCAATGCTGAAAACGAAAATGATAAACAAAGGGTCCTTTACACAAATTATTCTATACTTTATGTTACAAAACACAATTGTGGTATGATTACGTCATTGTTATAAAATAAATAAACACCACTAATTATTTGACATTGTTGGGTGTCAGTTTAAACACATGTCTAGTGATGACGACGATGATGATGATGATGGTCATGATGATGATGATGTTAATAATCATCGGTTGGATGATTTTTCACTGATTTATTGCCCTTTGATTATTGATTATTCAGTAATAGTATATGTTAGTACAGTTCTTGTCCGGAATATAGCTCAGCAACCACTGGTTGGAATTTAGCCATACTTCATAGAAAGCTTTATTATTAAGAGGAGATGAGCATATTATCTTTATATTCCAATTGGAATATTTTTCACCGAGTTATTGCCCTTTGATTATTCAACAAGTATTTCTCAGCAACCACTGGTTAGAATTGAGTGAATCTTCATAAAAAGCTTAACTATCAAGAGGAGATGGGCATATTTTTTTCGCGTTCCGGTTGGATGATTTTTCACCGAGTTATACCCATTGAATATTCAACAGTAGTATACTAGAGTACAGTTCTTGTCGGCAACCACTTGCTTGAATTTAATGAAACGTCATAGGAAGCTTTACTCTTCAATCGAATTGCGCATATGCTCTTTGTGTTCAGGTCGGATGATTTTCCATGATTCCTTTAATTATTCAACAATAGTACAACTCTTGTCTGGAGTATTTCTCTGCTTCCACTGATTGGAAATTAGTGAAACTTCATAGGAAACTTTACTTTTAAGAGGAGGTGCGCACATTTTCTTCGTATTCTGGTTGGATGATTGCTATTCCACAATAGTATACATACTATATAGTACGGTTGATGTCCGGAGTATTTCTCAGCAACCACTGGTTGGAATTTAGCCATACTTTTATAGGATAGTCTTCATTATCCGTTTAAATGATTTTTCAATGAGATATTGATCTTCATTAAACATCAGTAAACTATATGTGCCCAGTCAGTAAATTTCAAGTTTGTTCTTTTGATATAGTATTAGCTACTAAATATTCTAAAATTAGAAAAATATATGATATGTCGATAGTTCTTCAAATATTCATATCGATTAACATCACGGTCGCGATGCTCTAGTTTTAATCGATATGACATTTGACTACCAATCATGTTTTATATTTTAGAGAGGTATAGAATATCTACCCCATTGTTGATGAATTAAGATATTTCATTCTAGGTTTAAATACCTCAGATAACCTTGTATATTGATACGTACTCATATCGATCTGGGTACTGTAGAAAAACATCTATATAATTTCCAAATGATCTTTAGACAGCTTTTATTTGATGACACAAAACGTGAAACACGTCCTACGCACCCTACCCGTCCCCTAGCACCAGCTTCAGCAAGACGTCCCGCGCCCCCTACCCTTCCCCTAGCACCAGCTTCAGCAACACGTCCCACGCCCCCTACCCCTCATCTAGCACCAGGTTCAGCAGTTTTCTACAGTTATATTAAAATTCAATGGACTCCACCATTCTATAGGACCGGAAAATATAACAAGTCCAACTTAAACTTTTATTTATTAAAAACTTATCAAAATTCAATATATTAATGTACATATAATGTACCCTTCAGAAATCATTTGAGACGTCAATTAGAAAGATTTGTTGAAAAATTGGTTGAAAGGTATTATGTAGTTAAAAGTTCAATTTTCAGATGAGTACTGAATATGTTTAAACGTTTGAATTGGACAGCGGAATGTAAGATACGAACGGTTTATTTCGAGTTTTAGTTAAAATGAGAAACAACTGTAGGATTTTTAGTATTTATTCTGTTTTCACTGATGCGTTCTTTCAGTGATAAGATGAGAGAATATAACGACGTTTCAAGTTTCCAATGTAATGTTGATACCTTGCGTAATAGCATAATTCTGCGAGTGCATTGGGGGACGAAAATGAATAGTAGTGAGAAAAAGGACTCATATATCCAAATTGTAACACATAAGCTTGATTTACATATTGTCACAGACCTAATACTATTTTCTTTGTGGAAATAGATTAGTAGAATATACAAACGAAACGAACTTTGCCGGGAATATAAACGACACCACATCAGATGACATCTGGGGAATGTCCAAGCTCGTGTATTCCAAGCTCGCCGTGTCTACTTCTCAGCTTCGGTCCGATAGCGAGTCACTTGGAGCGAGAAGAAAAAGTTTACGGACCCCTTCACCAATATTGTTAACACCTCATGGACCTGGAGATCATTGTGGTTCTAGCTGGAGTGCACTCTCTGACCAAGAAGTAATAAGTCATTCGCCTCGTCGGCAGTCAACGTTCCTGTTATGTTCATATTCATTATGCAATATGTTTTAAGCTTAAAATTATCTAAAATGCGTCTCCAATACATGGTTAAAGGTGTGCAAATATTCCGTATTTGTTTCAAGCGTTAGAAGTTTGTGTACTCGTTGTATGTTGTGCAAATTTACAGTGTGCAATGATTTATATTTTGACAACGGATTGAACTCATTAAGATGTTCCGCGCCATGAGAAAACCAACATAGTGGGTTTGCGACCAGCATGGATCCAGACAAGCCTGCGCATCCGCGCAGTCTGGTCAGGATCCATGCTGTTCGCTTTCAAAGCCTATAGCAATTAGAGAAACCATTAGCGAACAGCATGGATCCTGACCAGACTGCGCAGATGTGCAGGCTGGTCTGGATCCATGCTGGTCGCAAACCCACTATGTTGGTTTTCTCATGGCGCGGCTCAAATGTTCTCTAAGTTGCATACAAGTTACAAAATAAATGCTTAGGTCATATATGTACTCTTTTAAACCAGATGACGAAGTTCACACGTACCGTTTCCTAGAGTTTTTAGATTCTTCCTTTTGTCTTCAAATTATATTCCTAACCGATACACGTTTATTCTCGTTTTCAATGATGTAATAAACAAATTTCATTACAAGACAGCTAATATTTCAAAAGTTGACTTGCGTTTACATGATTAAATAAACGAATAAAAGGATAAGAAATACTGCCTACGACTCATAACTTTAATTCGCATATAGCACAGACTTTCTGATATCAATCACAGATATACTTTCAATTGGTGAAACATATTATACCAGAAAACTAACTGCTTATGATATCCATTAGGCATGACAGTCTGTAGAAGAAGGACTTACCATAGTTCTGTTATATGCTCACTACATGTTTCCTACAAAACTAAACGTACACTACCAAAAATCAAAATTGATATAGGATGTTGGAGATATATAAAAAATGTGGCATTATGACTTACCAAAGAACTGTAACTAGTATAAACTTACTAAATCTCTCAAAGAGAAGCAAAATGCAACAAAACACACATACCTACTTGAGCAATATGATATTCAATACAGATATTTCATACTAAAGAACCTTTATAATACTACAGCATTTTTTAAACATTTTTAATGTGTTTTTTTTTAATGGAAAACATTGGATATATTGTTAAACTTGTCTAAAATGTTAATTTGATGGCATATTGATCATTCGATCACAATATCAATATGTGAATAGAAGTTTAGATAATTTTTTCTGTACTTAATGTGTTTATGGCTTTCATATTTAATTACAATCCAGGCTCGTTTAACCTCAAAATGCATCAAAAAACAAATAGCTGTTTACAAATTGAAGCAATTTCACCTAAATGAGAGTAGCTTCTTACATGTAGAAGTTCAGTTATTTCAAAGCAACAATTAAAATAGGATACAACATGACACGAACACGCACAGTTAATTGCAAGCAGCATGGGTAATATTTACAACGCATTGAACTATAGTTGGGAAGCGTTTCTTCCTTAATGACACAAACAAAAGCATTTAACACCGATATTATACTAAGTATATATATAAATCTACAACTTGCATTTAAATGTGACCTAATTTTTATATCGATTCAAGTATACACGTATTTACCTTTTAATAATACCAAAACACATTTATTTAGAAGTTTCCATTACGAATAATACGACAAGTGTTTGACATGTTTCACAACAGTTACTTGTTTTGGCATTGTCATACCATTAGACAAGTGTCTCTTGTTATTTCTGGAAATCAAATGCACAATTAGTCACCGCATGCATGTGAATCTTTCTAAACATCTATAAATGTATAAACGAGTATAATGCATACATTAATCACAGGTTTGGTGTAGTGGGAGTGAATTACTGGTTTGACATATTTTTGGTAGTTTACTTGTAGCATTTTGACGTTGACGTCGTTTAAAAATCTATAGAAATAAATAACATATATAAAATTATTCATACATTTTTCTATACTGCATTTGTTCAACGCTTTAAATAAAAATGATAAAAATCCCAAATTTTATCATTTTACTCAACTTGTTTAATAAAATTAATATGAAAAGACACTATAGTGTCAAATATGTGATATATATGTCTCAAAGTAAGCTCCAATATAAATCCAATCGGTAAAATATTGGAATACTAATAAGGTCATCTGGAATAAGAGTCTTTAAATAGTAGAATTGTACAACACATTTGTTTAGAAACTAAGGCTTCCGAACCGGTTGCTGTACTGCATCAAATTGATTCTATGTTTTGAGGAAAAAGAGAGACAAAGGAAAATGTTTTAAAAAAACATATCAAGGGACAAATATTAAACCAGTCCAGCTTGAGGGAACCCCTGTGGGCAGCGCTTTTAACGGTTGTGCAGATTATGTTGGAAACAGCATAATCAATTAATTCTTTTGAATCGTTGTAAATTTTCGTAATGACGAAAGTTACACGGTATTGATCACTACCAAAAAAAAACGCAACAGCAACAAAGAAATGCATCTGCATTTAAGCAATTACTATTGAGACAAATAATTATATTTTCTCGGTATTAAAACTAAAGGACTATTGTAAATATTCATGGATTAACCACAAGAAATGGCCAGAAAGATCATCAACATATACAGAGTGCTTATGATAATCACTCGTAAAAACATCATTGAAACTTGTATATACGTGAAGAGTGTTGAAATGATTTGACTCTTTTCACGGCACAATTGCTTTAAACACTAATAAACTTCCTTTACCTTACTTTGTTCATGTTCATGTATATTCTAGAACTACATGTCTCATCAGCGCAGATTTTTATCTTTATCTTTTTTTCATAATCATTCTACAATAAAAACAATGGAATGGCCTTTATATTGTATCATATATCACTATAACTAGTCATGTAGGACTATAAAGAATGTAATTTAATCCATTTTTTTCGATATCTCTCCAATAATGTACGACTAGAACCCGATTTCTCGATTTAATGGCTGTAAAAAGACGGGAATTTTGCAGTATATCATCTTTCATTATATGCTTACATGCAATATTGATAGATTTTAACAAAGAAACAAAAAGGAAGTTTCAACGTAAAAACATGTCCAAGCAGCATTTTGTGGTACGTCTCTATTGATTGCTTCATTTTATAAGCAGAAAAGTATTTTAATTTTGTACTGGAAAAATCACGTGTTGGCGGTTTAAGCCTATTGTTTAGTACTGCCTGTTGCTTTTATGTTAATATAACTTTAAGGTATCTGATCCACAAATAGATAACATTTCGATGACCCCATGTTTTTTACACTGTTTAATAACTGGATTTCTGATGAAATATCATTGTAAACTATATACTATTAGCAAAAAAAAATCTATAAAAAAACTTTGCCATGTAATTTATATTTTCTTTTTCAAATAAACAATACACTTTCAAATGATACCAAAACTACATGAGTTTACCAGACATCAATATTTGATATATCTTAATAGCGCTGTTATATAGAACTTGCTTATTTGTGGACCGGATACCTTAAACATGGTAGTTGTTGATATTTTCAAATATGACATTTGGGTCCAGTATAACTTTAAACCCGCGAATAGGACTGCTAATTTTGAAATCGCCAAACAAAGATTACACGAAAATAAACAGTAGCATTATCGAAAATTTCTGCGTCCCTTAAATCATTATTAGCGAATAAATTTCCGATTAAGAAAAAACGTGGTTATTTTTGTTTGATAAAAAGTGAACATTCATTATATTAGAAAATAATTTCCAGAACATTGGAAACGAGAAGATTGATTTTCCATTAATACAACATCTTCTTGAAACTGTTTTTAAAAAATTGCCATCATTGTAAAATGATCTATCAAATACTGCATGATGATAATTGATATGCAAAAGCACACATTATATCCTCGTTATTCTGTTGGAACACAATTTGTTATTCTGTCATAGAGATTCTCAACACAGACTTTGTCAATTATTCACGGTATATATACTAGTTTCTACATTCCCGTGTACTTAAAAACTTTCAAATCAATGTTGATACAATTTTGGAAGAACGTCTGATATTATTTGCATGTACAAGAATTTCCATACATGTTTGAGTTGCTGTTTTATAAAGATTTAGTAAGGTATGATTTCGTAAGTATTCTATTATAAGAATCTTCCGCTTGTTGAAAGTGCGGATGGAAATATCTGGTTCGAGGGTAACTGTTTAGGCGATAACAAGGCTCTACCGAGTTACCGCAAAACAGTTACCCCACGGTGTATACCCATATCGGATCCCTCTCTGTGCAAAATGAGAAAACGGATCCCTCTCTGTTCACGCACAGGACACTCTCTGTGCTATACGATGAACTCCAACGTCAGTCAACTCGGAAAATCAAATTTTTCGTCCTAAATACATTTTCGTGCATAAAAACATGTCCCACGGAATGGCGTAGCTATGTACCATTGCTTTTTTATTGTTACATTTGTTTTATCAGTTGACACAAGTCCAAAGGAAAATGGAATATAGCTGGAGGTACTGGCTTGGATGAACATCGTGCGATGTTTATGGAACTTATATACGACTTTCCTTAAATATAGCAAATATCTTGTACCTTAGATGTGAAGCGGTTGATCCTATCTTATTTGTAAATACACAATATGTGGATATTTTCATCATATTTCAAATAAAAACGCTCTACTTTCGATTTCGTAAATGCACGGGATCCCTCTCAGTCGGCTCCATTTTGCCTTACAGGATCCCTCTTGACTCTCTACACACGGCACGGGAACACTCTCGGACACAATTATTTTTCTATCAGCACAGGTGCCCTCTCAATTTAACTTCAATGAATAATGAGTTATGAAATGGCGTTCGTATTTAAAAGCAAAACAATAATTATACAAGTTTTGCAGCGGAAATAGATAGTATGATAGGAGCGCAATATTCTCCCGCTAAAGAGCGAGTACTTATTTACCGGTGCAAAGATGATAACCTTTTTATTACATACACATACAATGTAATGAAACTGCACTATATTGTTTTCCAATAGTCTGAATAAGATTGACAATACTGAACTGAATAAAAAAAAGTTAATGGCACGACACACATTCAATTACGCCACGCTAGGTCGGAAACCTTCCAGATTTGAGCATGGTTTAGGCATCTGACGTCTTCCTCTAACATAAAAGCTGAGAAGTCGGTGCGACGTTACATCCAACAAAATCAATAAATAAAGAAACATTGTTTAAATGGAGATAATCTTCTATAAGCAAACGCTGCCATATGACCCTATAGGGCTACCCAATGACTACACCAGGTATCTAATCTTGGCCAGGACCTATACATCAACGTAAACAATTGTAGTTAGTAACTCGAAATTTTGACTAAGTAACTCGAAACCTCAACAAAGTAACTCGAAATTTCCACGTAATAACTCGAAATATCGAGATAAGTAACTCGAAATTTCGACATAGTAACACCTGGCACTAATGCTCTTCCGTAGGTATCAGGACATTTGATGATAAGATGAATGTTATGTGAAATTGCTGATTAATTTTCAATTTAAAAGCATATTAAGGGAAGTAAAAATACAATGATCTATACCCTTAGAAACAGATGTTGTTTTCAATAAGAATACCATCTCAAAATTCTAACTCTTAAGTTGAGGGTGCCGGTGCGGATAGAAAACATTGTCGAAGAGAGTTCCCGTGCCGGGTGCAGAGAGTCAAGAGGGATCCTGTGTGGCAAAATTGCACCGACTGAGAGGGATCCCGTGCACCAACGAAATCGAAAGTAGGTCGTTTTTAAGGAAACATGAATCTACAAATATCCACATAAAGTGTGTTTACAAGTACGATTGGATCAACGACTTCACATTTGAGGTACCAGATATTTGCTATATTTAAGAAAAGTCGCATTTATGTTTCATAAACATCGCATGATGTTCATCCAAGCCAGTACCCTCCGTCTACATTACATGTTCGTTTGGACTTGTGTGAACTGATAAAACATATGTAACGATAAAAAAGCAATGGTATATAGCTATGTCATTCCGTGGGTCATATGTTTTTATGCACAAAAAATGTGTTTACGGCGAAATATTTGATTTTTCGAGCTGACTGGCGTTGGAGTTCATTGTTTAGTACAGAGAGTGTCCTGTGCGCGAACTGAGAGGGATCCGTTTTCTCATTTTGCACAGAGAGGGATCCGATATGGGTATACACCGTATACCCGAGAGCCAGATATTTCTATTCGCACCTTTAATAAGTGATAGTTTCTTCTTCTTGCATGCCGTATTATTCAAACAATAGAAGAAATGATGTTAACCGGACGCTTATCTCTCGGGCACTATTTTATAGTAGGGTTTGAATGTATGCATTCAGCACGTGAGTCGTCTTACTCCCTGGGATGTAAGACGAGTTTAAACTCTAAGAAATTCTGTCTGGCATGCAAGAAAGCTTGTTCTTACATGTCATGTATTGCCGTGAAATTAGTCTAATTCCCTAAAGAAATCATTAATCAATGATTGTACATGTATGATCTAAATTTTACATTTATGTCTTATAATATTATAATAATTTCAATGAATGCCTGACATATATTTTCTTTACAATTTGATAAACAGGCATTTACACATTTCAAAGAGCGATAAGGGTTTTGTATGAAACGCAATCAGTCAAATCATTGTTATGACACGTTAATGTTTAGTTCTGATAAATAATAAGTGTGTTATAAGTGTTTTATTTTGAGAAAAATTTAACTTACTTATTACATAATTGGTAAGATGTGTGTGCTAATTTTCAAATGACAATGTTCACATTGGATTATACAGGACTTTATACAAAAAGTCATATAAATATTAGAAATATATTGCACGGATGTCGTTGGTGGTAAGCGCAAGTACAAAGAAATGGGGCATGTCGGCGTGCCAATGCAACAAATACGATTTTATAAATTGTGTCGGCTATCGATAACAGAATATAATTATACGGAAAGTGTGGAAAATTTAGTTTTGAAAATTTACTTGTATGAATATTGAGAAAGTTACGCTTAAACGTCGCGTTATTAACGTTGATTCAACCGTAACAGACGTTAAGGCATGCTCTTGGAAATTATTTTACATCTTTTTGATAGTTTAATATCCATTACTTTGGTGAGAAATGGTCTACTGTTCAGGGTAATTACGTGTAATTACAAGGTGTTTCTAGGAACAGGTGTATCATACTTTCATAGTGATTTTTGAAATATGAAGGTTAGTACGGTTTTAAAGAATATAACAAGTGTGCTGATTTGAAACCACTGAAACCCTGCTTGCCCCTTAATTGTTTTATTATAGTTTCCTTAACCTCATAATTTAAAATGATTGCATAATATGTCACAGTAAGTAAAAAGTTTTCTGCTAAAAGCCATCGCAGTACATCGCAAAAATATACCGTTTTCGTTAATATATACTTTATCTGGAATACAGTGTCAATATTTCCTAGAGATTACTAGACCCGTTTAAGGAGACCAAATTGTTAAACTATTGTGGAGCTGAAATTACAATAAAAGACACTGTTTTTCAGATGACATAATTATAATTTAAAGAGAAAAATAATGTGTGACTAGTAACGAGTTTTATCTGATCTGATATTTTGAAAGGTCCAAAAGCGGTCAATAACATTCCATTTGATTTCCGAGATAACTGAAGAAACTTGATCGAATTCATCAGCAAGAAAATAGAACAGGAAAAAGTAAGTTTTTCTTAAAGAAATGAATTTATTCTTGCAAATGAACGACAGAACATGATCGGCAAATCGTTGGCCTCCAAAAATGTAATTTGTTTTCTTAAATTAACACTATAGTTTCTTTTCATTTTCCAAACATTTTTCCATGATTTGAATATATTTTGGAATATTTAACTTTAGAATCTGTATCCCGTCAAACAGAACAAATGTGTCGTCATCTACAGAAAGTTACCGTTAATTACATGTGGTCGTCGTCAAAACAGTCTTTTGTAACCACTTAGCTGTTTTATCGATCGTACCTTTCTATGGAACGAATTGAGAGAATGTAAATATTATATAATTTAGAAGAATTTGGTACATTATGATTTATTCGAAATTTTAAAAACAAGCAGCTTGGGTTATATGAAGATATCTTGTTTCTATGTGTTTCTGACAATTTTGAAATGTAATAATTTTTGCCTTCAAATGGCTTATCAAAGTAAAGCCTCATAATATTGCAAATTGTTGATTAATATACACTAATGTATTGCCTAATCAATTTCTTTGATGTCATTGTAAAAAGTTAGTTGTCTTGGATTCTCACAAGGCAATTTGCATATCGCTCAAGATGCTCTGTTGGTAACAATTTGCATATGCTCCTATCATATTTTAATCTTAATTAGCTTTCTGCTAAAGTTTTAGTTTAGAAACACTGCTAGTGCATATCGTATTTGTATATTTTTCCCTTTTTTTATAGTATGCATCTAAATAGACATACAGCCATTCATGTATGCAAGTAATATGCAATATTTCATTTTTATGATTTTTATGTTGGATTTCACATCGACATAATTTTGATCACTATGCGACTTTCCAGCTTTTGATAGTGGAGGAAGACCAAAGATGCCCTCCACTGGACGGAACCATCAGCATTCCGTACGCCGACTGTACTTTCTCCGCCGACATATAGTTAGATCTATATGTTTTCTTGCACACCTGACAAGGGTTTCCGTTGATTTTACTCATGCTGGCAAAACCTATCTGGTATCACCAGATGTCAGATGACTCTCGTATAACTTTACTCTACAAATGAAAAAACTAAACCGTACCTTTGTTCTTGTACATCTTTGAAACGCCATGACGTCATCTTTGTTTACGGACATAAATTTCCCGCGCTTTGTTTAATTACGTTGAAATAAAAAAAGAGTGCAGAAAAAAGAAAGTATTTTGTCCCATTTGTTCTATAAATTGTGAAATACAGTACGCAAGAAAAATCATCTACCACTGGTTGTAGAAGCAGATGTGAATATTCGGCACTCGGGTAACTGGTTTAGCGGTAACTCGACAGAACTTAGTTACCGCCAAAAATAGTTACCACTGATCCGAATGTTTCCATCTGCATGTACAAATAGTGGCAGATTATTACAGTATGACATATAATTGAGCCGTGCCATGAGAAAACCAACATAGTGGGTATGCGACCAGCATGGATCCAGACCAGCCTTCGCATCCGCGCAGTCTGGTCAGGATCCATGCTGTTCGCTAACAGTTTCTCCAATTCCAATAGGCTTTAAAAGCGAACAGCATGGAGCCTGACCAGACTGCGCGGATGCGCAGGCTGGTCTGGATCCATGCTGGTCGCATACCCACTATGTTGGTTTTCTCATGGCACGGCTCATATATCATATTGGCATAAAATGCTTTATTGCTATATCATGCCAAAAGGCAATGGTATTACATGTTTTTATAGTGTGTCATTTGTCTACAGCATGTTATGTTGTTATTGTATACTTTATTACAAAAAAAAATGAATTATTTATTTAAAGACGAGAAACGTATTTAACAAAATCGAGCTTGCATAAGGCCTTTAGATTAGGTCCCGTATTGGTACTTCTAGTTATTGCTATTGGTTGTTAATATTGTGCAAGAAAAATGCTATTTTACTATTTCATACAACATGACTGCAAAAATCTTACAATATAATCTTAAGTTATGTCATATTTGAAATGTTTTCTTTTGATTTTAAAGGTCCAAGAAATACATAAACATTTAAACTGCTTCAAAGTAAAGTCAGGAAATGATGTAGCCTGTAGCATTATTATTACCTAAAACAAACATTTACACTCATACATTATTATATAGCTATTTCATTGCGGGTTACCTTGACAGCAAAGAACTATGAATTAGGGACAAGAAGAAGAACCAATGCTTCACCTTCTCGTTTCTCCCGACGCATTGGTCGAATACTTACCTACATACATTTTCGTATGAACTAACGGTAGTTTATTTACAATGCGTTTAATGGCAACTGTTTCATATGTGAAACTATTACATTCCGTATCTATCTACAAATTACCAAAACAAGATCGTTCTGACAACAAAACTGACAACAAAGCTATTTCTTTATTTCATTTCTTTATTCCAGTAAGAATAAATTACAATCTTAGACGCTGTCTCCTCATATCGAAATCCTATAGGGCAGTGTTCATAAAAAGGCGTGGACAAAACGAACTTGTAATAACACACTGGGTCACCGCCTTTGAGCAGTCATTCACAAAAACATCAAGTGGAACATATTTCTCCTAAATATGTTTCAGACAGGACTCGATTTGTTTTCTTATTAAACAAAGAAGACTATTTTTTGTTTTATGCAGAAATTCACAGTTTTGTACATCAAAATTACTACGGCAAGGCGTCGAACACCATAGCGAAAAACTCACAAAACAGGACAATACATGCTGTATGTCGTCAAAGATGTATTTAAGAAATCCTTGATAACGTGTTAAAAACTAAAAAAGTAGCATTATGGAAATCTTCAGTATTTCTATAGTGCATATTATTTTAAAGGGAGCCAACTCCGTCGTCCTTGCCTACCAATTAACGATTATCCAACCTTTCCCCGTCACTTTGGACATTTCTTGAAAACAGGTACATTTTCGTACTTTAATTTTGTACATCTTTCATCAAAATTCATAGGAAAGGAAAAGTTTATTTGTAAAAATCATATTGCATTGTTAAACATGAATATCTATGTCACATTTTCATCGTACTTTAATTACGGATTAGTTGAAGATTTTTCAGTAATTTGATGGATTTTCTTGCATTTATCCATCGTCTGTGTAACGCTAAAAAAATGGCCGAATTTAATTTCAAGTTTATCTACAATTCTTTAATTTTTACTGAGATCTTATATAAATATTGTTTATTGATGCGAATCCTATTTTAATTCTTTATTTTGCCATTATTAAATGCATTTATTTGCGGTAAAGAGCCTGGAGTCGATATGACCCAGTTTATATGTGTTTCATGGAAGTCGTGTTATGGATTTATGGCGGGTCACGTACATAAATGGTTATGGACTCATTTCTGTTCGCGCCTTGGCATTTGCCAGCACGTTGTCTGTTTTTCAATTCATAGTAGATGTGAATAACATATTATACTTCCGATATCCGGAGTGTAATGTTTCCGAATTTCCGGAGCAAACAATTATATCAATACATTATTTCCGATAATTCCGGAATAAATATTCATATTGCATAATATTTCCGATTTTCCGGAATTTATACAAACTACAAATGTTTTCTATAATTCTTCCGATTTTTCCGGATTTCTTATATGTCATTATTTCCGATTGTCCGGAATGACAAACTATTTTACGATTCTTTCATGTTGTAAAAAGCCATGAACAATCAATGCCAAAACATTAAGATTTACATATATCAATTAATAAATTGTTTTTAACTGATCGAAAGCTTAATGTTTTTATGTACTATCTCCCTTTTCTGATAAGTAGCATTATGGAAATCTTCAGTATTTCTATAGTGCATATTATTTGAAAGGGAGCCAACTCCGTCGTCCTTGCCTACCAATTAACGATTATCCAACCTTTCCCCGTCACTTTGGACATTTCTTGAAAACAGGTACATTTTCGTCCGTAAATTTTGTACATCTTTCATCAAAATTCATAGGAAAGGAAAAGTTTATTTGTAAACCCACCCAACCTCTCCTTGTATCATATACTTCTTTCTGCTGCTGTTTTATATCTATTTTCAGCTTTCATTCTGACGATACGTACATGAAGCAAAAAAAAATCTTGATACACTCTCAACGTCATGGCTATTTGGACAACTTGTGCTGATCCTGTTTCATAGTGGACACTTAAAGACATTCCGTGTGGTTACAGACTGGAATTTTTCTATAATTTTATTTCAGTGTTAAATTGAAACTGGGACATTAACTCTAAATAACGGGCATTTGCCAGCACGTTGTCTGTTTTTCAATTCATAGTAGATGTGAATAACATATTATACTTCCGATATCCGGAGTGTAATGTTTCCGAATTTCCGGAGCAAACAATTATATCAATACATTATTATTCAACTTTACAATATTACACACTGTATTAGATCAATTGCAAACATCATATGAAACAGACAGAGCTAATACAAAACATAACTGAGCCAATATGAGAAAAACAGGGCCAATACGGAATTCAAGCATTTTGATTGGTTCAAAAGAGAGGGCCAATACGGAGAAGCCACTTCCGTTTGATTTTTAAATGACGCCATTTTGTTTTACATCAGAGTTATAGATTACATTTTTTTTTCACATTTTGATAAAAAAAAGTCATCCAACATGTTTGAATTTAATAACCAAGTATGACTGAGCGGGATGTACGTCTTCGGAGATTACAACGGTACTTTCGCTTATTCGGTATTGTGTAAAATGCAAGTGTTTCCTGTCAGAAATTCTAGCAGTTGTCAAGGAAAATAATAAGAAAATATGGAAACTCAGATTAATTAAAAGGATGAGACTTATCTTTAACAGACATTTTGATAGTGTGGACTATTTGTGCAATGATAAATAGCGATTCAAGTGCTGGAAAGTGGATGAATAAATTGGCGAACAAGAGTGTCAGTTGTGAACTGCAAACAATTTCGGATAAGAATTAAACGAGGCATGGGACTATATAATATGTGCTTGATTGGTTGTATTATCTTGATCAACACATATGTGTATAATTTTGTGTCTCGTTGCTTGCAGCCTAAAAGGAAACGACTTTTAAAGCAGTTTTTATCACAGTTCAAATGGTATGGTACTCGCTAAAGAAAATAAATAGGAATTCCAAAAAATAAGGTATGTTCTAGTTACTCTTGATTTTGTCGCATTAAAAGTATCTTTCAAAATTATTCTCAAGTACCTACATACAACTCATTCTGTTTTACTGGCGAAAATGATCATGATTTCTAAAATACGTCTAAACTGTAAACAACTTGTCAAAGACTGACACGATTTTTCACCTGAACGTGCATAGCTGTCATAAGGTAACTCACAGAGTTCTTATACTGTTACCCCCAACAGTTGAAAGTTGAATAATAATATTATCATTAATCAAGCGATTTCATATTGGCCTAGTTATTTGTCCTCGGGCAGTCGTATTGGCCCTCGGCCTACGGCCTCGGGCCAATACGACTACCCTTGGACAAATAACAAGGCCAATATGAAATTGCTTGATTAATAACATTATATTATTTCCGATAATTCCGGAATAAATATTCATATTGCATAATATTTCCGATTTTCCGGAATTTATACAAACTACAAATGTTTTCTATATTACTTCCGATTTTTCCGGATTTCTTATATGTCATTATTTCCGATTGTCCGGAATGACAAACTATTTTACAATTCTTTCATGTTGTAAAAAGCCATGAACAATCAATGCCAAAACATTAAGATTTACATATATCAATTAATAAATTGTTTTTAACTGATCGAAAGCTTAATGTTTTTTATGTACTATCTCCCTTTTCTGATAATATATCTCAAACAGTAAAACAAAAGAAATTAGCATTGTAATGTCGGTTACTCTAATTTCTCAAATAATATAAAACTACCATAAGTACGAAATGAAATGAACCAATCTTTTGCATCAAAGCAATACAAGTGTGAATAAAAGTACAATAAATATATTACGAGTTTAATTCATTAAATGACAGGAATCTAACAATGGGCTATTCCTATGAGTTGTCGATTTCTTAACTGATGGCAGATAATGATATAAACACAGTCAATTCCTGTATTGTGATAGTGACATGACGCATCTATTTTTATGAGTTGTCAAGCTCTTATCTATCAGTGAATAATGAAAAAAGCTAGTAATAAAGTTCTGGTTACAGAACAATGACACGAGATTATCATCAACACTTTCTTCCCTCTCACATTTTTTTCTTTGACGACCAGTGTAATAAATAGCCAATAATACGTTACTGGCATTTCCGTTTAAAAAGCATTATCTATAAAACCAATTAAACCTCGCTCAGATAGTATTTACATGTATATGCAAAACAAATTATTGATAAAATTTTGTTACAATACAAATCCTGCCGCCGCTGCAAAGAAAAAAAAATAGGCTAATTTCGGCCACTATGTGAATTATTTAATTTATGATAACCGGGATTTAAAAAAGATCAACAATAAAAGAGATATAAAATTGGGACAGGATTATTTTTATTATCATCTATGGTTATATACTTTTAATTATAAATTAATCACTTATACTGTTGTATGCTTTAAGGGACTGTGTCAGTGGAACGTGATTTTTCTTTCTTTCTTTCTAATTAGGTAGTTGAGAGAACTGCAACGATAAACATTAGACTAGCCACTAGACTGATAATTAAATATTTCTACATTTTCCCTTTTTTATGTAATTCCATTTCATAGAGACAAAAGCCAGTCTATTCTAGAGATTTCCACAGAGGAATGAGATATTGGACATGACATATAGACTGGCTCAATTCATTACATTCAATCATAAAAATGTAGAAAAGATATATCATAGTCTATGAGCTAGTCTAGACAGACACATGTGTGAACAAGAGATATTCATAGTGGCTCATCTACTGATAATTCAGTTATAGTAGAAGCAGTAGGAAAATGCGCTGAGGGCGTGAATATAAATTTACAGTTGTCTGCCCATTCGTCCGTCTGTCAGTCAGAACAATCGAAACACATATTATTTACAAATTGATATCTGATTAACTACAATTCAGATAAAATCATTCTACTTTAAATTTATAAAATGAATCACTTTATGACAAGATGTGCGAAAGTTTCATAATCAGTGCTGATTCTTCTTTATTTTGGGCATTTATCAGTAAATACGAGCTTCAATGCAACATTCTGAATATATATTGGACATTCTGCAACGGACATGCTTTGCCATTTAAGAAACACATATTGGAAAACAGTGCCATTTATCGAAAGTTATAAAATAAACATGACATGTCATTTTAAGAAGTAGAAATTCAAAACTCATTTTCTTGTAAAATGAATCATCAGAAATTATTTGGGTGAATTTTTCATTTACAGAATGACACGATATCCTCTCTTAAAAACATTAGTATTCGTGTTTAACCTCAATTTGTCAATTCCATTTCACGTATTTGAGATTCTGAATAAAGTTTTCAACCAAGGCAATTAAGACATTTCTCTGTCGTGCGGTTTTTTGTTGTTTTTTTTTTTTTTTTTTTTTTTTTTTTTTTTTTTTTTTTCTTTTTTTTTTTGTTTCTTTTGGGGGTCGGGGTTAGGGGTGGAACTCTTATATCGGACCAATACAAATTTGACTGAGTACATGACTTGTACGTTATTTTGCTAGTTACGACATGATCTTTTTGCCTCTTAAAAGTGTAATACAAATAATTTTAAAGTCCCCCTCGGCTATATCAATATGGTAAATATACGACAAAGGATGAAAAGGCTGTGAATTTGATCCTTGGGCAAACTTTGTTTTTCTCCATAATTCACACATATCTGTTTTCGTTTATTCTCCACCTACGATTTATGTGTGGAAGTTTTCGGCCTCTTTTGGGGGAACAAATTATTACTATTATAGAATCCAGGACCATCTATTCTGAAGCAATTTTGTTTAATTTACCTCGTACAGACATAAAGTATGTTATTAATTTACAAATGGAAACTGTCCTCAGCGGAGTAAATACATACAGGTTTCGTTTCAGACCTTTTCGGGAAACAGAAATTCTTAACAAATGATGTAAGCAGTTGAAATCACTATCAATTACTCTATGTTTAACATGATTTTACTTTCATTTAAATATTTTGCCAAAGAAATCACGCGTTATCTATTTTTGTAAACGAGTTGTGTAGATTCCTTCAAATGTTTCAAAAGCGGTCAATAACATTCCATTTGATTTCAGAGATAACCAGTGACGTTTGGCCGAATCCATTTAAAACGAATTTACAAGAGAATAGAACATGACAAAGTGTGTTTATTATCTGTTTAAATTTAATTCTTCACGTAGATTGACTTGGTTTTGTTATTCTTTTGGTCCTTTGGGATCATGGAGTCCATCCTAGGTATTTTACAATTAACTGTTGGCTGCCGATATAATGAAAACATTACTGCTGGTTAGCACTTAATTGATATTTAATATGCTTTGTTTGCCAATTATAATGTTTATTTTATCGTGAAAAAAATCATTTGATTTATGATATATTTGATTTATGGAATATTTCTTTCATCGACAGAACTGTTGTAACAGTTGTAGAATAAATATCAATTAGGAATGTTATCTTGAAGATAAAAAGAATGATCTGATATATCTAATAAATGTTACATTTGTCAAGTGAAATACAACATTTGGCCTCTCAATACTCCCTCACGCACCGGTTAAATAATTCAATACAATTCATTTATGAGTAAAGAAAGGGTAGTGAATAACATGTACTGCTAATTCACACCCGTGTAATTACACGTGTTTTCCATCTGTTGAGAGTAGAATGACGATTTTTGAGTCCCCAATTCCTGTTGCAGATTTATTATTATGGCAATTTATCAATAACTTCATCTATCAAGAAAAGAAGGTTTTGTATATTTACAAACTTTTACAAATTAATGTAAATACTTATATATTATTTAAACAAGAGCTGTCGGAGGACAGCAACGCTCGACTATTCAACAGCCTTGTCAATTGAATGAATACAAAAGTTGAAAAAGGGGCACAATTTTGTAAAAATGGGAAAAAGGGTTATGGAACCTTCACAGTGCATATCAGCTCATAAAGTGAACAAGTGTGTGAAGTTTCAATCCTTTCCCATAAGTGGGTACTGAGATACCAGCTTACATACAAAACCTTAACCAAGAATTTCTAAGTCGAAAAGGGGGCATTATTTCATAAAAAAGCAAAACAGAGTTATGGAACCTGTGCAGTGTAGGTCAGTTTATCACAGTGAATAAGTGTGTGAAGTTTCAATCCATTCCCACAAGTGATTACTGAGATACCAGCTTACATACAAAACCTTTACCAAGAATTTCTAAGTCGAAAAGGGGACATAATTTTGTAAAAAAGCAAAATAGAGTTATGGAACCTGTGCAGTGTAGGTCAGTTTATCACAGTGAATAAGTGTGTGAAGTTTCAATCCATTCCCACAAGTGGTTACTGAGATACCAGCTTACATACAAAACCTTAACCAAGAATTTCTAAGTCGAAAAATGGGCATAATTTTGAAAAAAAGCAAAATAGAGTTATGGAACCTGTGCCATGTAGGTCAGTTTATCACAGCGAATAAGTGTGTGAAGTTTCAATCCATTCTTACAAGTGGTTACTGAGATACCAGCTTACATACAAAACCTTAACCAAATCGGGACACCGACGCCGACGCCGACGCAGACGCCGACGCATGGGTGAATCCAATAGCTCTACTATTCTTTGAATAGTCGAGCTAAAAACTGATTATCTAAGTCTCTTCATGCTGATAATTTGTAATTTGTTTCCATGAAAACAGAGGGGGCTAAAATTTTGTATTTTGACAGATCATCCGTCCGTCCAGAAAATAACGAACCTGCGACAACAATAACGTGATATCATACTTTATTTTGTTTTGTTGTTAAGACAAAAATACAGCTGTTATATATGAACCGGTGCTTATATGTTAGGCAAGGGGAACGTATATTGCACCGACGAAAGCTAATGTCGGAATGAGTTGTCATGAAATGCAGATAGTTGTATCTAAACCAGGAAAAAGTATCACATAAAGGACTTTACGTGACTAACAGCTATTCGTTCTTATTATTTGTATTTTGTAATTAATCATGGTGGTAATACATGAATGCCATGTATAGTTTCCTAATATGTTTTTTATTTCTCTGAAAATTACTGTCTGTAAGCGTGTAAATCATTTTATTTAATATTTAATTCGATACAATAGTAAAATAAAAGCATATTTAATACCGATCAGATTCCATCCTTTAGTTCTCTTAAAAAGTTTTGCATGTTCAGATGAAATATTTCTACAAAGGGCAGTAGAATTTTATTAAAGTCACTTTTTCAATACATCAATATAAAATTAGATGATTTGGCCAATAGGATACATAGATTACTTCATGTTTTATTAGACTCGTTTGAACAATCAAATTTTCATGATATGAGACTTGAGCAATTCACAGTCCTAATGACATTTTTTCATACAGACAATGTCTACTATGTTTATTTTAATGATATTTCTCACATTTGTAAATTTACGTTCGTCTTTCATTCGGTTATTAAAATTCATAGGTATGTGTGCTGGATTAACAATATTCGCAAAGCTGATTTTATGACCGAATTTGGAGTTTTGCACATTTCAAGATGTTTGGTGTGTATATTTGATCTTTAGAAATAGAGACACGTTGCCAGTTTTGTCAATTTACATAAATGTTGGCATTTATTCTTGGGTTGATTTAAATTGTACGCTTATGCTGGCTTAGGGTTTTACTTTATGTTTTATTAATAAATGACGTTATGCAATTACTTCTTTTTTTTCAAACGTGCGGAAACACCTCAATACATTTTAACAGTTCATGATTTTACTTCTGTCTATAATGAATAATAGAATACGTTATCCTCAGTTCTAATAGTTAAGTTATGTTAACAACTTTGTTTGGAACTCAAAAGGCAAAGGGCTAAATGTTGACGGCATGCGCGGATTTTAAATTTCATAATATTTTCAAGGATGTAAATCGTTTCTTTCTCTTGAATTATCAATGTATTAGCTTTGTTTAGATATTGTAAAACATAATGCTATATAAATGAAACACAGCTTTTGCATTCCCTATCAATGTAAATTTGCCTGACCTGAAACGTTCAGAAAATCTTTGTTGTAATACGATAAGGCTTGATTTTTATCAAAGGAGTTGAAACAGCCGACAATAAACAATAAAGTCTTTAACAGATATCATAAACTCCACTGCAGTGAAAAAAATTAAACCGCCATAAATTGACGTAATACTGATCAAAACCCTGCTTTTGTGACATTCATTTCTTATCTATTGCCGGCTAATAAGAAATAAAACATGTCATAACTGTTTACTTAGCGACAGCGACAGGACAACACGTCATTCATGAGTTGTTGATTCCTATCTATAAATTAGAAATAGAAAAAATGGTAATAACTTTCCAGTGGCAGAAAATGACACGAGATTTGGTGATCACTTCCTTCTTCCATACATTTATCATATTTTCTTTGACGATTAGTGAAACAAATAATCGGTATTTTGTGGCTGATATGTCCGTTGATAAAGCATAATAAATTGAGCCGTGCCATGAGAAAAGCAACATAATAGCTTTGTGAGCAGTATGAATCCAGACCAGCCTGCGCATCCGCGCAGTCTGGTCAGGATCCATGCTGTTCACTAACGGTTTCTTTAATTGTAATAGGCTTTGAAAGCGAACAGCATGGATCCGCGCAGGCTGGTCTGGATCCTTGCTGGTCGCAAAGCCACTATGTTGGTTTTTTCATGGTACGGCTCATTTATACTGGAATTGTAGATCTCGCTATTCAAAAATGTAATAAAGTCTGTTCACCCTCAGAATGTGATCACATATCTGCGAAAATTACGTCCCCAGACGTTTTGTATTTGATTTATTTCCGGTCTCGTTTTAAATTGTTCATGGTAAAATGAACAGAAAATAGAAAAGATATTACGTTATCAAAGCCGATACAGGAGTACTGTCGTGGCCATCTACCGCTGTATACATTTCATTATTAAATGGAGAAATCTTGAGAGAGAGAAAAGCTGGCAAACAGAAATGCAACTGTTACAAATACACGATGTACCGATTAATATAACATTTGCAGCGAGTGAAAGCGATATGTCAACTACAGAAAGAGTTCGAGTATTCTGCATATCTAACTTTCTGCTGAGGTCTTATATAAACAGACGTCTAGTATTATGGAGAATAATGTAGTAAATTACTGACCGTTGCTCTGAATGCAAAAACCTAAAAGCTTTTTTTTATAATAACTATAATCATCATCCCCAGCTTTCTCCAGAAACACACGTCTAAAGCACTTTGTTTTTTCTATAAAAGCTATGTAATTGTAGTGTATGATCTTAACACGACTTAGCGATTAATTGTTCTTACAAAGGCAGGGATTTTGTAGCATGTAAGTTTTATAGAGAACAAAAATTCAACAGTGAGAATAAATAAGATAGAAATGTGTTCAAACTGTATGCCAGAATCCATGCTGTTTGCTTTTAAAGACTATTGCAATTAAAGAAACCGTTAGTGAATAGCATGGATCCTGACCAGACTGCGCGGATGCGCAGGCTGGTCTGGATCCGTGCTGGTCGCAAAGCCATTATGTTGGTTTTCTCATGGCGCGGTTCATACATTTTTTTAATTTCATGATGTTATAGTATTGTAAATATTTTAATGAAAACAATATATAAATTTTGGTCAAGTAATGGGTATGTCTGAAACATTAACATTTGATAATTTAGACTTATTTTTGTTCGCTGAACACTTAGTATATGTAAGATTTTCACTGGAGGTATTTTTAAAAGGCTTGCCTTTCGGAATATTCCAATACATATCAAACAGACATGTAAACTTAGAAACTGGATTGAAATCGAAAGAAATACATGACTGCTTATTTACTTTCACATTAAAGGGAAGTAATCACAAATCACAAAATTTTATTAAGTCAGTTTACCATACTTTTCTAACAGGAATCTGATACTATTTAGTAAACCTTCATATTCCTAAAGATATCCCTGAATATATAAAAAGGTGAAAAAATGCCTGAAATGTGACTGACCCTCTTAAATGTAGTCCTTCCACATTAGTAAACAACCTCTTCAATTGGGTTAAGCTCTTTTACTCAGCAATTTTACAAGTATTCAGAAGTGTGTTCAAACGACACTAGGGTCTCATGTTTAACCTTTTAATCATTTTTTGGTTTGTTGCACAATTTTATAATGTCTTATTTTTTACTATAAAAGATGAAAATGAACGTGTTCAAATAGAGTCCAGAGGTGAAAAATTTGGTATTGATTTATTTATTTAAAGTTTGATTCTTATAAACATCTTCAATAGTATAAAAAGCTGTAAACTCTCAAGCTAAATGCATCTAGTCCAGTTGATTGTGGGTATAGAGTTTGAGACAGCTGCTTTTGTCCATTTTAGCTCTTTTAGCAGGTAATTATATAACCGACATTGGATAAATGAGTGACCCTTGATTGGTGTTGTTATATTTTCGTTTGTTCTATATTCCATTATTTACACAGCTCACAAACGTATATTAGGACGAAATCCGACCTCAGTATCTTAAAAAAACAAACAGTTAACGTTTTCATTTACATAAAGCATTCTCTTTAGTTTTGAGCGAACGTTTTTCAGTTGAAATGATAGTTTTAAAAAACTCTAATTTAAAGATAAACTTATTAATATTCAAATATTTATTCGTCATAACAATTTACATCTCTGTAAAAATTCAAACTAGGTAAATGCTTTTGATTTCTAGATGTAACTTATAGCGGCTGGTTGAGGCCATTTTAAGTCCGCGAGAAATTTTATCGTCTGTGTATAAAATGTCGCGGGAAACTTACAAATCCGCGAGATTTTCTGTCGAAATCGTACAAAATGTCGCGAGGAACATATAAACCGCGATATTTTATAATAGTTGTTGGAAACAGCATGGAACCTTTTGAGCCCCGGTGGCCGGTATGGTTTGATTATACATTTTATCCCTCGTCAGTCTATAAAGAGTCGAGCAACAGGAAAGAATCCGCAACATTATTTGCAATTTTAGTAAAATTCTACAAACGTCGAGGGTAAAAATTAAACCGCGACTGTTTTTTTTTTTTTTTTCTTAACAACGATCTCATAAAATGTCGCGGCAGAAAAATCGCTTTTTATGAGAGACGTTTCTAGGCATAAAAGTCGAGGCTTGATTTTTTATAAGGTACGCATTCAGAAATCGCGGAATTGGCTACCTAAAATAAGAATATGTGTGTGTGGCTTTTTCTACTATGCAGACAGAAAATGTCACTGTTTCGTCTGTAAATCGCCACTTTTTACGACAGAAGCGTGACAGAGAAACTCGAGAGCTTCTCTTGTTCGCAATTTTTCATACAATTTTGGCAAAAAAGTCTCGCTGATTTATAAGTTGCCCGCGACATTTCAAAATGGACGCTACCGGCCGCCATAGTAACTACAGAGATTTAGTCGACTCTATTTAAAAGGCCTAGTAAAGGAACCAGTGTGGGAGCCATCTGGTCTATCGCGTAATGGCGGACAGGTTTTCGAACAATAATTTTTCACTTGGCATGACCAGAGAGGTTTAAATTAAAGCTGGTTTCTGTTAAAATTTCATTGTGGGTGTATTTTTGACATTTTGGTAGAAAAAAAAATGGGAGAGGAGGTTGTATTTGGTAAAGTGAAACTCAATTTTATTATGAGTAGTACTTCCAGTTCACAGCATTGTGATTTTGCTGTGATCTTACAGTAAGCAAATGTGACAAGAGAAATCTCTCTTAGATACATGACTTCATTTTACGTCAGTTTTATCAAAACTCTTTAAAATTAAGTAAGACTTTGGTCTCTAAAATGGGTCTAGCTATGTCTGGTAGCTCATTAAAAATATCAGTTTGATATAGAATATAAAGGGAATACTATTTATGCGTGTTTGACCTATAAGTGCATGGCTTCGTCATATGACGACCCGAGGTAGGCTAGAATTATCAGAGGCAAGTAATTGAAATCAAACGTAGTCGAGGTATGTAAGGTAACATGTATTGCTATGTTGTCTGATAAGTAAGTTCAAGAAAATCGTCCAGTAGTATGAGGTTTTATGGCGAGTTTGCACTCATTTTCATAAGCCTTGTGTGTTATTTTATCTTGAAATCGAAAGTAAATGTTTCTGCCAATTACTTTTGATTTATTGTGAATGTCTTCAGTTGAAACTTGAACAGCATTTAAACATGTATATTACTCTACAAAATAATTGTCAGTATACTGATATATACATCATTTCACGAGGGCGTAGCCCGATGGAATTATTCTGGGGACGTATAAAACCGATTGGAGCATATTAATTTAAGTAAAAAACACGATTTTGGTTAACATTTTTTCGATATATCTAAAACAGAAGATAAAATATAGAAGCGCTCCTTGTCGCAACATAAACATTGACGTCATCGCCCTTAACGCGACGTCATTTTAGTGTAAGCGTGCTTTATCAGTAACAAGCATAATAGAATATATTATTTACTATACACCATGATCTCTTTAAGAAAAAGGGAGAGTTTAAAATCTATAATGAATGTTACATATTGTACTAAAAAACAATAAGTTTGAGGTGCTATTTCAAAAAGTATTATTTTTACACATATTGCATATAAATGAATATGTCAGTATATATAGAATTCATAGCAAGAACGTGGAATGCTTGCGAGGCGAATGACTTATCACTTCTTGGTCAGAGAAGGCACTCCAGCTAGAACCCCCAAAACCAGAACCAGGGGACGATAGCAATACTGGCGAAGGAGTCCGCAAGCTTTTCCCCCCTGTGCTTAATAAATCACAATCAGAATGTAACTGATAGGTAGAATTCATTAAATGACTCGGTGGAGGTAGCATTTGTGTGTTGTGACACGGCGAGCACGGAGCACACAGGCTAGGGCATTTTTCAGATGTCATTTGGGCGGCAAGTTCCTTTGCCTGTGCGTCTAGTTGGACAGTATGCCATTTGTAGGCAACACAAATAAAAATAAAGATACAAAGAGCAACTGCAGAACTTGCGACCATTATTGGAATAGGTAACGGGGTTTTATCTGGTTGATTAGGCACAGTGTCGGTTATCTTTTCTATAGCCGTAACATTTACTTCAGTTGTGTTTTTAAACGTTCCATTTTCATACCGTAACTCTTTTATGGTCTGTGTCAAATTTGTTTCGTTTGTATCCAGATATGAATTGAGCTTGTTCAGTGTAATATTGTAGTTATGTAAGTCTTTTTTCTCACTACTGTCCTCCTTTTTTTCACCTACACACTCACCGAGTGGCAACATTAGACAGCAAACAAACAGTATGAAAGAAGCGATATACGTTGCTATCTCCGTTTTCATTTTAACACTGAAAGAAATAAGAATCACAATATTTCCATTATAGAAGTCAAAATTGATAATAATCCAATCGTTGTTTTATTTCAAGCTTAACCATGAAATAGACGGCTCATTGTTTGGGCAACGCGCTTTCTTTTCAAAGGTTTAAATCAAGTAAAATACATTCACACTAAAAGTCAATTGTTATTTTGTTAATTACGTTGTAGATCTACGTTATCTAACCCCTTAACAAATTCTTTGCTTGTTCCCCGACGTATTTGTTGAATAAGTCTATCTCAAAACAATGTGTTGAATGTTTGTTATAAGTATCATTCAATAATTAATTCTAGATATATTGTTGGGCATGTTCTAATCTCTGGCCTGGCCTGGCCCGGCCTGGCCTGGCCTGGCCTGGCCCGATGAGCCCAATTTTCGACTGGGCCGGGCCAGGCCAGGCCAGGCCAGGCCAGATTTTATTGTACATAGAGAAATGAAAGGCATAAAATCTAAATATACATGTTTGCAATTACAATAGCAGGCAGTATTAACCTGCATTGTTTACTTGCTGCATGTCAAACAAAATGAGAAACCAGTCCTCTGGAGAATCATTAATTAGCCGTCATTCATCTTATTTGAAATACAGATTTGCACTGAAGAAAATGGTGTAACAAAATGATAACTACCCATGTTTTCTGTGATCAAATTATTTAAAGTCAACTTTAACACTTGGTTTTAAAACTTAGGGCTAATTTCATTGATAAGTTTACCTACTGCAATATAACTGAATATTTGCATGCAGAGAACACATCTCTTTGGGAATTGTAATTACAGGTTGTGTCCCTACTATCCTTAGCTGACCTTTTAACTGTTCAGTTGAACTTTAATGTGTTTGGTTTTTAAGCTGATGTTCAATTTATGGAAGAGTAATAAAAATAATATTCATTGTGGGACCTCTAACTCATTGTCAGGGTGTTGGCATTTTAGATTATTGATATTTTTCTTGCACAAAAAAATAATGGTGCATTGTGTTTATGTTATTTCTAAGTGATATATTTAATGCTAAAAGATGCTCTTGAGCCTGTTTCACAAAACTTTGTAGGATTTTTTTCCCACATACTTAGATCAATATAAAAACAATCTTACAAAAATATTCAGTATGTGTATAACCTAAACTACAAAATTTATATATCGCTTCCCCACACCATACCATCCCAGATTCTAGAACGGAGGTAGCATTATTTTAGAAATTGAAAGTTGTTGTCTGTTAGTATTGACAGGTGCCACTCTTTATTTTACACCATATGATATTTGTAACCTGAAAATATCTAAATTGACCAAAATAACATGCAAAGTTTACCAATGGCACAGTGGCATAGTGATAGGTTCTCCGACTTTCGCACATGTTACCGTGGGTTCGATTTCAATTCAGATTGTTTTCATTAAATCAATATAATGTCATTTTATTGATACTGGTTTTATTCTTACAACATTTTATGGTAATAACTTGTATGTAGAAGAATGTCAAATACTTGTGTATTTCTTTCAATAAATGAACAATAAATCACGATAAGTGACAATATTCCTGCATTCTAAGTTTACAGAAGAAATTAAAAAAAAATGATAATGAAAAAGGTCAAACAGGTGATTCGAACTTACAGTCCCGAGATTGGTAGCTGAACGTTTTGTCAGCACAACTTTATCTGCATGTACGACCTGGCAGTAAAGAAATGTTTATATTTTATTTGGTTTTCAATATTTATGTTTTTATTTATGTTTGGGCACCGAATTTTTTTTTTACGGAAGCATACGGAATATGCTTGAGTGCTCGTTAAATAATTTCGGACGATACTAAATAATCCTCAATAGACAAAATAATAAAATTAGTTAGGTTATTCAATTGGGGGAAAACCAAACCACCAGTCAAGAGTCAATTGAGATGGAGATCCCCTGATAATAGTCATAACAATTAATCAGGCATCACCTTTAAATTAGACATAATAGTTATGTTAGCTACAGGCTTATTCCCAGGTGTATAATTTTACAGAGTGGGAGTTCAAAATGTATTTATATAATGTCTGAAATATCCAAACTTATTCCAAAAGTCAGATTTTAAAGATGCTATAGAAATCACTTTCACCTTTTACGAAATTGAAATCTGTGGCCTGGCCTGGCCTGGCCTGGCCCGGCTCAGTTGAAAATTGGGCTCATCGGGCCAGGCCAGGCCGGGCCAGGCCAGGCCAGAGATTAGAACATGCCATATTGTTGCTGTCAGTTTCGAATTTTTCGTTTATTTGTTCCCGAGACATGTAAAAATATAAATATATTAATTTTACTTTCTATACTTAAAATATGTACTTTTGAACAGCCTGAAAGGCTTAAAATCCTGTTGAAAAAAAAATGATTTCAAAATTTATTCCAACAGCATAGTTTCTTTATTTTCATTTTTCATGTAATGAAGTCAGCAGTTCGTCTGCTTGTTGATCTTAACGACTTTATCTCTGTATCGTTCTTATTAATCCCATCTGACCCGCGAAGCACGCATATGCCCCATCCGTAAGGAGGACATCTGCTGATACGCCCACGACGGCGAGATATACCAATATTAATATTGGTTTCAACAATATTGCTTTATAACGAGTTAAATGAAACAAAAGCGCTTCTGTTTCCTAATACTTTTTTCTGCTGTTGTAGTCTTTGTTTATCAAGCTCGTTAATGACTTACCTGTTTTCCAGTAATCAGCTTTGGAGAACATTCATTTCGCGCGAAAATCCATTTTAGATGTTTACAGTGTCGAATGACTGTCATGTTGTGCGAATATCGCACTGGAAGTATAAAGATTTCAACAAATGAAAGCAATAGTAGTTCGTTTGTTAATCGACATATTACAGATAGCAACGGGTATTCTGACACTCGTGTAACGTAACACATGTGTTACTTATAAAGGGTAAAGAAAGGGGTTATAAAACAAGAACACATATATATATATTATATTTATAACATGTGTACAACAGTTATTCAAATAAAAACGCTGAAATAATCCTTTGGAAGCATAGATCGCAACCAAGCAACACAATATAACTCGGTTTGACTGAGTCTGTTCAAGAGTGGTAATGAAACACTCCCCCGGCTTAAGTGGAATTCTTTTATAGTAAGAATGAATGTTCTCAATGATCCCAAAGAACCAGAAAATAGCACATCACTGAGTCCATGTACGAAAGTAGTACAATGCTGTTAAAGAATGCAATAAAGTACAGACAGAAATTCTTTTCTACAGCCGTTACAAGGCATTTAAAAACGGCTCTTGTGTTAGTTACTAGCATAGAACGGAACGGAACCAAGCAGATTATAGCAGACTCGATTTGACTTAATCTGCTCATTAGTTATTTAATTAATTAAGTAATGAAATGTTCAACGCCATTCAAGCCCCTAGCACCTGCTTAAACGGTATTCTATCTTATTAAGAATGAATGTTCTCCATGATCCCAGAAACGTAACAACACTGAGTTCAGTCAAGTGCGGGGAGACTTTCTACAGCCGCCACATGGCATTTAAAGACTGTTGTTGTGATAGTTAATAAGATCTGTGAAAAGACTGTCTTTCTTTTTATCTATAAATGACAGGTAAATGTAAATATACATTTTGAAAACCGCATTGTGTCGCATGTACCTCTATAATGATAGTTTTAAGTCTGCGACTGTACAACTACCGTGTATCCTGGTATTAGTGAACAAACAATTTGAATTGATTTAACAGCACTTCTAATAACAAAAAATAATTCCAAATAAATGCGGTTTCTGTCTGTCTGTGTTGAGACGCATGCAGTTCCGTTTCATTTCTAATTCCCACACCTTTGTATGTGAATGATTATGTGGACGTCTTAACCTAAAGTTTTCAATATCATTCAAGAAAAATGTCGAAGCATTTTGTTTCAGTTCCAGGCAGTTCCTTTCTGATTAGTGTTTATATAGCATAAATGCAAGTATATTGCATGTTTCAGCCACCAGTGCAGATACATAACAAACTATTGTCTTCCCTATATAATTTGTCCTTGTTTAGCATTAAAATAGCCTTTTTCGGTGTAATTTTAACCTAATATGATAACGTTTAAATTATTATTCAAAATATGTATAATTAATTATCCAGTTTATGTCTCTACTATCACGTGACCATCAAACATCATTCAAATAAGCTTCAGAACATAAACGAAACGTGAATATGCTGATCACATTACCAAGACTTTAATACGTGCTAAAAATAAAGAAAAGTTGAGACATTTTGCAAGTTGTTAAAGTTAAAACTTGTTCTACCTCTGTTTCATTGCTTAACCCGGCTAAATGGTTGAAACCACTTCTGTATAAATCTGAAGATAAAGTTCGAAGTCACACGCTTTGCTAGCATGTAATATTGTTTTGTAGAATATTTGCTGTTATATAATGAAAAAATACACTCAAATTGAAACTTCAAGGCAACAAATATTTCTAGTTGAGCAAAACCTTTTAAAGTATTCATTACAGTAAATACAAACAATTTAACAGTTGTCAACGGTTCAAGACAAATGGCTGCGCAGTTTAAAAACATTTTGATTTTTGCGTTAACAATATAAGGGTGTACAGCTTTTGAAGGCATTCGAATATTCAAAATGCATGGACCCAATCTTAATTCAGTTTTGTTATTAGTTACATGGACTCTTGTTCCAGATAAAATTTCACATTATATTCAAGAACATTTCTACAGTCGTATTTTTGAAGCTTATACTTAATCCAATGTTAAGTGTCTTTCAGTTCAAAATGTTTAACAAATAAGCGTAGATATTTTTCACATTGAATTAAATGATGCTGTGTTTGCTAAGAGGAAGTAATCTATTGATTCAGAAACTTCTTCGGAATATGATTAAAATCCTTTTTGACTACCAGACTAATATGACTATTATGATATCAAAATATATCAATAATTACGTAGTTTAGAGTGAACCAATTGAACTGGGATCAGTACTTAATATTTAAAACACAAACATATCGCAAAACACACTAATGTTACCCTGTCTGGAAGCTGTTAATGCCTGTCTTCTCCTAGGTCTATGAATCAACATTAAGTGTTCGAGCAAGCAATTGGTAATTACAGCATGTGTCACTGAGTAGCTGGCTCATTCAGAACCGTTCAAACCCTTTTACAATATTTTACCGTTAAACAGTTAATAGTAAAGATCCCTTCGAACCGTCGAATTTAAAAGAGCTTTAAAGATTATTGACAGGATATGCATTCTTTTGATATTTCGTTTTTGTCTCATATAGAATGACTTCACTTATCAAATGCATCAAATGCATCAAATGATTATAGCAGATCCAAAATGAAGTTGCGCTTGATTTCATTACCAGAATGTCGTTGACAAAGCGTCGTTTGATTATTATTTCAGAAATGTCACTTCTGGCTTACTCTAAGGATAACGGAATGCTCATACTCTGAAAGAGCAAAAAAAAATGTTGTATCAAGTCATAGAAAAACAGGTTCCTAACCGTGCATGTCAATCGTTTACTTTTTTATCGTTGCAGAGTTTGCTGGTATGTTTACCGACTTTTAGATTAACATAAACAAAACATGGAAAGATGTCCTCAAACGTAAAAATAGACGTCGTTCTGTCCGTATAGTCCTCGACAAATTGTATGCTTAATACTCCTATTTCTGAATAGAAATTTGAATGGATAAAAGATGCATCGCCGATGTCACCATAATGTCCCCTATTTTCTTTCCATGTGGTGCATAGAAGCATAATTTTATCCGAAGATTCACCTTTGATACTTTTTATAGTTTATTTTATGAATAAGTGTAAGTCGTACAATGAAGATTGTTTTCAGATTTGTCCACATGCCCGGCTATACTTTTAACATGACCTAAAATATTTAGACGTGCCTGAAGATAGTTTGATGAGACCACAATTCATCATGACATTTACCTTTTGTGGGTGGCGTTTTAAAATTTGTTACAAAAGCTTCTATAAACAGACTGCTTTTTAATAGCTTTATGCGTATTAACTATTATCCACTTGTATTATTGCTGATATTCTGGTAAACATCTAACAGTTATATGATTTTTTTACTCATAAATCATGAGTCATACTGATGAAAGAAGTTCAATGTCCGGACTGTATTGATTCAATACTTTGTTAAATTAACTTTCAGACCGCCGTGTTCTTTTAAATGTCACTATTCGTTGAAAGATCTCCAGAATAAATTGTTCCTGGATCGATGTGACCTTCTAAGATGTTTCATATTGTTTAGCTTATTAAATATAATATTGATAGCTGATCCAAACCAAACTTTCATTTTATTGAATTAGTTTTATGCCAGTCTCTAAGCTTCAATTTTCTCTTCGTTTAAAAAATTGTATTGTCCGCTAGTGTTTCTTCTTCTGACACTACCGACAAGTTATTTGAAGATAAAAATGTAGTCATGATATAAAATTGCTGTCCTATGTTTTACTAGTCGTTATTCAGTACGAGGTTTTCCAGACTAAAATGTTTCAAATAGTACGAGCAAATACATAGTAAGTAAATGGATTTTTGGACTGAATATGAACAAAATATAGTTTTCTCGCTCTCTTGACTGATAGTACCTAGTTCCATCAAGGACACATTTAAGACAACGAATTTGGAGCAACGAGCTACCGTTCTAACAAACAACACCTCACTTAAGAATATGTAGAAACGTAAACACACTGTTTGTCAAAATAAAATGTATTTAAAGGGTGACTTCTATTGATACTGTGAAACTGTTTTATTCCACGGACAAGAAATTTCGTTGTTTCGGCAATTATGGTAAATCTGTGGCGTCATGAATTCTTAATAGTAAATATCAAAGATTCAAAAAGTGGACATTTCATTTGTTCGTTTTGATTACACTACATGGACTGACGCAATCAAAAAATCAAAGAAAATTTAATCCCCACGCATATTAATGATTTCTTATTTTTATTCATTCTTTATAATAGTCTTAATGAACAAAAGTATTTAGCTGAAAACAAAAACGTTTTACATTATTAGAATTCGTCAGACGGCCTACCCCTATATACTTAGTCGTTAGAGCAGGTCTCATGTAACAGAAATGCACATATGATTTTCGACTAGTCAAAACACAAATTGTAACCAGATATTCCATAAAGGTTTCAGTGGAATAAAATAAAGAAGAAAGCCATACCATGATTACGATTTACGACACATAAACTTTGTTACAAACCAAACACTGCGTCCAGCAAAATTGTCTATTTCACTAAGACAGTCGTTAACTTACAACATACGACGCTGGCGGGCAACACACGCAATTACGAAATGCAACGTAAATCATTTGATATTTTTGAAGTGTGCTTAACGATCTTTTACAATAACCTCTTAGCCACTCGGGAAATTAGAATTTCCTTAATGTGCCTCTATGATCTTGTTTCTAGATGTCATGTTAAAGATGTTTATTATTATTTGTCTGGAAACCAAACACATTAACCCAATAAGTCTTTCACTACTAATGGTACATGCATAATTGAAATTTCACCTTAATGCCTCAAATATCGATTCATGATAAAAGATTTCCTATCATTTAGTTCAGAGGCTGTAAGTGAAACTGTTCCCTAGGTATGTTTACATTAAGAGCACTGTTGCATGATATTTTATATGGTGAAATGGAAAACTGTGTGATGAATAATATATGTGTTGTCATGCCTTCATCATTTGAACACTCATATTTTCAATGAAGTAAAATTGACGTTTACACTTATAATGAACAATAAGTCATTTCTGCGAAATGAAAGACGATTCAGTAGTGACATTTACTTTTGAATACAAAACGTCTACTTTTATCTACAAAGCACATATATATGAGCTTGTCCAAGCGGAGTGTGATTTCTAAAATCTGGCAGTCCTTAACAGTTTTCCATGGCAGCAACTGAACATTTTCAGACCTTTTATAGGTTCTGTCTTCATTAAAGTGAAAAACTACAAATATAATATGTAAGGCCTTTTTTGCAACGTAATGACATATAATTAACGTAACAAATGTTTCTTTTTACAAGAATCAGAGGCGGAGGATGCATGGTTTGAAGAACATTATTTTCTATCAAATTGCGACGGATAACACACGCCATGAACGTGGATTGAACTCACGACTCCACGACTGTATATATCGAGCTAAACAAGTTGGCTGCAATGTCATTTTATCTAAAATGAATGGTCTGCTTTTTTAAGAAAAAAAACAACAAAAAACTAATATCGAGGGTTCAACGCAATAAGGGCGTATCTACATATAATTATTATATGTAGATACGCCCTTACTGCGTTGAACCCTCGATATATATTATAGAGTGTAAAAGCGAATTTCAACTTCAAATTAAAGTATGAAGTAATTATGCTGTTTTCAACATGATCTAAAACTTTTAAAAACGCTGTCAGTATATGCGATTATGCAACCAGGGCTGGACAAATTTTCGTCCCTTGATGTGCATTTTGTAATACTTTAATACTTTGTCTTTTCCATGTTTTTTATATAGATAATAGAATTTCATACTCACATGATACATGCCGAAAAAAATGCCCTTAATAGATTTACAGAAAGTAATTGTTTTATAATTGATGCAATATCAAGAAAGTCAAAACAATACAAACATTATTTTCATGTAATAGAACATTAATTAGTTTTTATTCAGGATCCTGTGTATATCTTAATGAAAGTATTTTCAGTTACAGTTACTGTTATGGTATTTTACAGATGATCATAACAATATTCCAACATGTTACAAATTAAAGATATGCATGATTTAATCTCTTACACAGTTTTATAGATTCCGAAAATCTCGAGACATTTTCGCATGCCGTCAATAATGATGCATTTGATTTGAGACAGCTAGATACGCTTGTTCAAATCCATTTAATCTTTACCCTGCTAAATTTCTATAATGAACTTGTCCATCTTTTAATTTGGATAGGGCCATTAACTGTTAAAATGAGTGCTTACAAAAAAGATACTGACTGAATGGCGAACAGTGCAGATCTTAGATTGTGATATATACGTGTGTTATAATACGATAATCATATTATATCCTTAGGACGGCCAGCACATATTTATGCAATCTCGCCAGGCATATGTATGTTTTTGACAACACATAAAATGACGTCACTCGACCTTCAGCTATTTCCGGAAGTAAATAAAATGAAAGTAGAAATGCTAAACTTGAAAACGAAAGCCGCATTTTGATTCGTAGATAGTCAGGGGTCACGCGCAGGGGTCACCCCGTCTAAATGTATGCGCGTGGACTTCTTTTTTTTTTTTTTTTTGCTATTGGGGAGCCAATTTTCAGCACTTTATTACGAATTGAAATTACCTGGGCGTTAGTATAGCATGTCAGCTTTTAATCTATGAAAAAAATATTTGAGCTCTGGATAAACAGAAATCCCACAGGGGTCCGTAACGGACCAAGGGTACATTGATAATTTTGGAACTTCATCAAATCGCTCAAAATGTCATTTTTGATGTTGTCTGAGAGTGTCAGTATATGCCTCAGATGTAAGATATAACCGTATTTGAGAGCTGCAGACCTAGACATTTCAGAAATATTTTCAAAATAAGTTTCGTGTAATAAATGTTGTTTCTACGGAAGCGTGAAAGGGCCATCATACGCTAATACGTTTTAGTACGTTAAGGCTGCGGCAAGGATATAGGGGTGAATGCCTTTAGCTCGAAAATGTAAGCGAATAGAGAGAATTTTAGATTGTTTTGTTACTTTTTTGTCTTCGAACTATTTAATGATGATATTATCACGACGTAAAATGGTCATACACCTTTTGATTTATAAACTTAATGCAAGTACCGACAAAAAGTGAAAGGAAAACTTTTTTATAATGCCATTATTATAGATACATTCATGTTTTTTTTTCAATATGAGTTGTCAATGTCTACTCGCTGAAAATGAAATCCTGTAGTAGATGATAAAAGGAGGAAACGGTTGTTTCTTTCGTGTCCACAAATTTTATTACACTTTCTAAACAACTAGTTTTTTTCCTGATAATTCCAAACAAAATAGCATTTTCCGTTAAGATAAACATAACTGCTAGAATTATAAACCTCATCAACCGGACCTTTAACAGAGTAAATAAATTAAAATGACTTTATCATATTTTTTTCGCCTGTGGTAAAAGTGTATTTCATTAATTTTGCTTATGTCAAAATTGCTTTAACTTTATGGTTATGCATATGTCTGATAATGAAAAAAAATGGAACTAAACAGAAACATTAAAGTAGAGACAGATCTATCACAAGACTACATCTGTAGTTAAGTACATATAATTTTGAATTTCCTCGGGTTTTTAAACAGTTCCTAAATATATATTTCTATATTTATATTTTCATACATAAGAACGTTGCAATGGCAATTTATGCTCATGTTTTCGTTAGACTTAAATCACGGTTTTATTGATGTTAGCGGAGACAACCATTACAGCAATACTCGTTTAGAAAATTGGCTTTTTATCAATATATCTATGCATATATAATGAATGAATAATGGAGTGTATTGATACCGTTGACATATCTAAATGCATATTTCATTAAAATATAATACATATTTACATTTATATTGGTCCACATTAGATAACACATACTTATCCTTAGTCAATGTAGAACGCCATTGCACAGAGAATATAAAATCCAACGATAACACAAATTGCACTCAACTTTTTAGCCGTCAAAACAGAGTCTAGATGTGTTTTTTAAACTGTTACGTTTACAACATACTGCATAAAAATGTACATGCACTACGTATGTATTAGGCTTCATAACAAAAATGTGGAATGCCGACGAGGTGAATGACTTATAACTTCTTGGTCAGATAGGGCACTCCAGGTAGAACCCCTATGATTTCCTTGTCCTGGGGGCACTAACAATATTGGCGAAGGAGTCCGTAAGCCTTTCCTTTTCGCTTCAAATAGATCACTATCAGAATGAAATTGAGAGTCCATTGAATGGCTTGGCGGGAGTAGTTTTTGCGTGTTGTGGCACGGCGAGCACGGAATACACGGGCTCGGACATTCCCCAGATGTTATTTGGGCGGCCAGTTCTTTTGCTTGGGCATCTAGTTGGACGGTATGCCATTTATAAGCAATACAAATGAAAATAAAAATACCAACAGCAACGGCTGGACTTGCTACCATTATTGGAATAGGTAATGGAGTTTTATCTGGTTGATCAGTAATCTTTTCTGTTACCGTGACATTCGCTTCTCTTGTATCTTTTATCACAGTACTATTTCCATACCGTAAGTCCTTTGAATTCTGTGTCATATTTGCCGCATTCGTGTTCACAGGTGTATTGGGTGTAACATTGTGATTGTTTTGACTATGTAAGTCTTTTTTCTCACCACTGTTCACTTTTTTATCTCCAAGACCTTCACAGACTATTGTCATAAGACAACATATACACATAACATAGGAAACATGAAAACGTGTTATATCCGCTTTCATTTTAACACCGAAAAATATACATTGAAATAGGTCTTTTATATAATACAAAAAAGATAAACGTCCATTCGATGTTATTGTTTTCCGACTTCAACTTGAAATAAAGCGTCCTTTATTTTATATTCTACTTTCCCATTAGAAATTTAAATTAAAGTCAAACACATGTGCACTTACAATCCAATATTTGAACTTTAACGTTTACTTTTAATTGCCTTTTCCATGTAAGGATCTCAAAACAAATCGCGTAATTGTTGTCTCAACGGATTTCTTAAAGTTTAATTTAATGTACTACATTGTATTAAATATTGACAAGTTCTTCAGAAATTATCATCCAATAGTAAATCCATTTTTAATCTTTTAGTGTTCGTTTATTAGTTCCTGCTAATATTTAAGTATATTCACAACGAAATATATAAGATATATATTTTAAACAGACTAAACAGTATATATCATTTAATATAAACTTGTTCCAGCATCATAACTGTCTTTAATTTAACTTTAAATGTTTTAAAATCAAACGTCTGAAGCTTATGAACTTGTCTGCTTGCATAAGTCAACTGCTGTGTCTATGTAACGCACTTATTAATCACTTCGAAATCGCAAAGCTCACAGATGCTTCCATCCTTGCTTACGCCGCCGCGTGGAGAACATCAAAGCGTATCTGTTGATATGTCCACCATGGCGTGAAAATACCAATATTAACATGAGTTTCAATAATATTGTAATGTAACGAGATACAAAGCAACGAAGCGCTTCTGTTTTATAAATAATCTCTCTGCTATACTGGTATTTGTTTATTAAGCTCATTAACGGCTAAGCCGTTTTCTGGTAATCGGCTTCGGAGAAACATAATTCCGCGTAAAAATCCATTCAAGATGTTTACACTTCTAAAATCCAGTGTCGTATGATAGATACGCTGTATGAATGTCAAGTTGGAAATAAAAAACAGATTTCAACAAATGAAAGCAATAGCCTTCAAGTTCAATTTTCATTTTCAATATCTTGTTTGTTTTATCGCCGTCTCAAAGGAGACATATTACAGACAGCAACGCGTATTCCGATACTTGTGTACCATTGTACACTGAACTATAAACGGTAAAGAAAAGAGTTATAAAATTAGAAACAGATTTCACTCAATACTATAGACAATTATTCACTGATTTATTTGTCAAAACGATTACCAAACTACGTTTAGAAATGTCATTGTTTTTTGCCGAATACTTTCTTTGAAATCCAATAGGGTTTTATTTGTACCTCTATAGGGAAATATGCAAAACTGCCTACAATACATGTATCAAGCTCATCCCATTTTCTTTCTTTCTTGTTTTAAACGACAATGCTTAGGCGTTTTATTCCTGACGCAAATATTCCTAGATCCGATCATTTCAATCTCCTGAAATACAGAATTAATGATAGATGGCGTTGTTAAATTTGAAATTTAATTAAACTTTCCATAAACAAAACACAAAAAGATAGGACTTTAGACCTTCAAAATTTAGAAAAGTGTCTATTTTAATATCATGAGGTAAAAAAGCGTCAGTTGTAATATTGCACGATTAACGAATGACATTTTCAAAATAGAAAAATAAAAAAGGACCAAAAAAAATAAACAGGAAAAACAGAGAATAAAACCGTCTTACAGCATCCCACGCAATCCCTGTAGTATGTCTACCCCATAACTTGATAATAAAGAGACTTGGCTTTATTAGATCACATATGGATATTTTATCGATAGTTCCATTTCTGCCTCGTTTAGAATTGATTCACTTGTCATATACATCAAATATTAATCGCAGATCCAAAGCAAATTTACGCTAGGCTTATCATAATTACGGTGTTAAAACCTCAAGTAATTCATCATTTAAGAAACTGTTGTATCGTCCTGATTCCGTTTATCCTATAGCCTTATATTACTGACAATGGAATGCACCCTCGGAAGGGATATAAATTTTTGTATTAATTGGCTCTAAAAGACATTTTCAGAACCATGCATTTTCGTATTAAGCATACTTTTCTGTATAGTTTGGTATATTGTCCGTATGTTTACCCATTTTCTTTATACATTGTATAACACACTAATTACCTGCTGCTAGTTAATTAACGTAACAGAAAGCAAACTTCTTGAACGGTGTTTGATGAACGAATTTTTCAAGATTGCGAAAAGTGCAAAATTACACATAAGAACATTCAGAATCGCAGAAATAAATCCGAATGTGAAACCATTGTCTACTACAAGTATACTGTGTAACATCAGAAAATGTTATAGAATCTAGTTAAACTATTTTACATCCATTATAAAGCTGATATTTTGATAAAATGTTATGTGTAACATACTACATTTCATTTAATGATACGTAAAACAATATCACAAGATATGTAACCACACGGGTACTTCACTGTGGCAGAATTACCATTGTGTCATTCATTAATCGCCAGTGTTTACAAAATGGTTTAGGTAAGAGAGCTTTCAACCAGTTACAAGCATTCATGAGCACTCCTAGAAACAGTGAAAAACTTTGTGAGTGCATCAAAAGTACCGCATGACATGTAACATCTTATTAGCTGCGATAAACGTCGCGTTAACTTGTGCCATCAAAAGACACTTGGGAAATTAAAACTTCATACGTGTGCCTTGTTATATGTCATTTTGAAAGATACTATTTTTCTGAAAACCAAACGTATTACTTCTGCAAGACGTTGAACATTAGTATCTCATGTATAATTAATACTCAGTATTAATGCCTTAAATATTTATTCATAGTAGACGTAAAAGTCTTAAATAAATTGTCCCTATTTTATGATAAAGAGGCATATACAGAGTTATCTGAACGTTACATATGAAACATGTTCTAAGTACACAATCAATCAATCAGGACAATGTACCATGACGTTTAAGTTTAGTCAATTGGAAAACTTTGATAAATAATAAATGTGTTGTCATGCCTTCGCCGTTTGAACATTCATATTTTCAATAATATCACTATTGACAAATGTATATATGAACGGTATGCCTTGTCTGCTAATTGAATATGGATATACATGTGTCTTGAATTTTTGAAATGAATAATATTACTTGATTTACATAACGTATACGCAAAGTCGCAACCGTTGAAATATAATTTTGTTGAATCTTTAGCAGTTTTGCATAATAGCTACTTAACATATTGAAATGCATACTATAAGACTTAATTAAAGATTTACCTAGCAAAGAAATCATTAAAGCACAAAACCTATTTCAATGTATTTATAATGATGATGACTTAGATATTCCACCATATCGAAGTTACGAACAATACAGTCCTGTTTTTACATATTCTGAAACCAGTTAATTATTAAACTAAGACTTGATGTGTATGTGTGCTCCTTATTGTTATATTTTTCCTTTTCTTTTTCTGATTTTTATCAATGACAATCGCAATTTTATACTAATGTCTTACAGACTATTCGTCTGAAAATAATTCATTTATATTTGGATCAAATCTCAGCATTGTCGAAAAGGTACAACTGTCGTTTTATATACTTTATCACATGTTTCAGAATATCTAACTTTAACATATATACTCGTGCATTGTTATTATAAAGGTTCAAATACCGTCAATAGATGTTCATAACTAGAGACACTGGATCGATTCCATTTTAAACGGAATTCCCAAGATTATGTAAAATGACAAGGTATGCAAATTGTGTATCTTACTGGTATTTAGTACAATATCAGAAAGTCAGGACACGGAGGATCCAAAAGAATTAGCCATGTTCCACGAACATCCTAATAAAACAAAACACTACATCGGTGTAATTGTGGATGATGAAACAGCAAATATACCAGTACACAAAGTACAAGTTGACAATTACGACAACAAACACATAAAGCTACAGTAACACATACGGATATGTCCTTTCGTTGAGGTACGGTGCGGATGGGATTGGTCTGTGGGGGGCGGGCACGGATAAATACGGAGCAGTACGTCTTAGTACGGGAAAAATGGGGAGAAACGGAAAACAGAAAATACAGGACGCGAATAAGTACTACGTTGAACTACGTTTTACTGCGCCTTGCAACTTGCCCAGCGCGTGGACGGGTTGGCGGTGATCTACGTTGAACTACGCTTAAGTGCGGGCAGCCTCGGATAACAACGTTCATCTACGGATCAATACGGCAAGGTACGTTTCAATACGGATAACTACGTTTTAGTACGTTTAACTACGGATGAAGAAGTTTCAACCAAGTTGGACTTAAGTCACGATCAAATGGCTACGGATCGCTCAAACTTTTGTGCATGTTCTAAAGTTGGAGAAACTTGCAAGTTTGGGATAAGTCTTGATTACGTTTTGTCCAAGTGTTGGTATGGATTGATACGGATTACTACTTTGAGGTACAGCTCAGGTACGGATCGATAATGATTAGCTATCCGCGCCGTATGTGTGACTGTGGTATAAACGAAGTGGGTCACCGCCATAGCACGGTCAGTAAGTTTACTTTGGAGTTTAAATCGATTAATTTGTAAACAAATGCTTATCCTTAATTTCAACCATGTTTCAAGATTTAAAAAGAGTGTAAATAAAAGTAATACGAGAAAGAAATCTTTAAACAATTACTTGTATTAAAAAACAAGACACATTAAAATGCAAGTTGTAAATTATTATACATACACATTTAAATACATTCATACAGAAATTAATTAAGATTGATGTCATTGCAAAAAAGAATCAAATTCAATCGTATTCTTGCATCGCCGACAAAATTGCAACCACATTTATAGTAAACTCCGGATGAGGTCGTACAATATGTCTAAAGAATGCCATTTTGTCACAGTCTTAGAAGTAAGTTTTTCAGTAATTTTACATATTACTATAGTTAGTTATATTTGCACAATATTTGCGTTTGTAAGGTATTGTTTGGTTAATATGTGCACTATCGCTTTAGATTGACAAACTTATTCCAGTACTGTAATAGTTTGTTTTGTTTTGCTAATGAGTCGTAAATATGTCCATTCATCCGCGCAGAAATAATTGAAAAACAGTCATCCCTGTAACGGAGTAAATCACGTGAGGATTGCAAAACCTCGTAATTGCAAAATGGTGTCACTCGTGGCAATGCCAAGTATATCAATTTCTTCCAATAATATACAGGCATATTGACATTTATTCGAAAGCATTCAATCTGTTAATGTTTTGCTGTAAAAGTCTTTGAATGTTTTGAATTAAATGAGTCCATTTTTGCATGATAACTGGTAGATCTACGCATCACAACGCGATATCAGTATTATTTTGCAATGTTTCATACATGCAATAAAGGTAATATATGTATATATTATGTAAATAAAACTGTACAACAATTCAAACATGAAGCAATATAGCTCGGCTAAGATTCAGCCCAATTTATTGTGTAGTGGCAATGTTCAATGTACAAATAAGGTCATATTTGATTTGTGGCTTGTAGTACCTGTTGTGCAATTATCTGTTGACTTTTATTTTCTTTTGATTTTAGTCACGATTGTTTCAGCAATCAGTGATAAGAATAAGCTAGATGCCCATCTCAGGTATAGGCAAACTAGATGACTCCCTAACTTGACGACAAAAATAGGGTTACAATTAACAGAATTGAGTTGCAAGGAAATCGAAATAATCACGGAAGTGGTGTGATACATAATATGGCATGATAGTCTTAACGAACACCTAAAATAATACTACAAATTATTCGAAGACTTCTATCATACCTTAAAATGTACTGAATAAAGGGATCAAAACATTTAAAAGTACTGTATGTGCTAAAAATGTTCCAAATATCAAGCTGGTATTTCGAATACTTTTCTGGATTTTTTGTTGAATGAAAGGTAAGCATTGTCCAGTTTGCTTGATAATTTTATTTTTGTTCATCCTTCATGTACAAATATACTACGATGTACTTATAATAGTAACATAGTTATACTATCAGTTTCTATTGAGATAACAGCATCTGTTTGTGTAAAAAAATACTGATGTATGTTAAATGTAATACATGTTTTTTTTTTACATTTGCTTTTCTGAAATCATACGATAAGACATTTGTTAGTATATAATGGCCGCCAATTTTAATTTGCCACGGACAATATTTGGCAAAAACAGCAAGTACTTCTACAAAGACTTCAAAGTTAAAAGTACTACTAAATGTAAGCCCATACCTATCTTATACAAACCAACATTTATTACTATTCTGTTCATCTTATTTTTGTAGATATTGCGATTCAAACAATTCATTTCCCATGGGAAATAGCCGATTTCCTATGGGAAACGGTCATTTCCCATGGGAAAATGGCTTTCCCATGGGACGGTGTTTTCCCATGGGAAACATTTGGCCAACTTTTCCCTTGGGAATTTCTCATGGGAATTTTTTTTTTCATTGATAAATATTAAAAGCATCAAAGCTGTCTTACAAAAATGCTTTTTTACTACTTACATTTCAAATCACTATTGCCTCTTTTTTACAATCCATAACACTTTATCTGAGTTTCTTTAAAATTAAAGATACTTAGAATTTTATACGCCATAGAGAAAGCGTTTGTTTGTTTTTTTTTTAATTTATTTCAGACATATATGTTTAGGCGTAAAATGTTTGTTTCCGGTATCCTGACCTGCCCACTATTTTTGACCCGAACCTAAAGGTTTTTATGGCCTTGGAGAATATTTTTTTCAAAACTGTTGATGTTAGAAATCAACTTACTGATGTTCTAAAGGCAAAAGTCCCTTATTTGTATTCATTTTTAGACACAAAAATAATTTCCGAAAAGTCTCAATTTATAAAAAAATAAAAAATATATAACCTACATACCTATTTTTTAGCATGTTACCGGAAATAAAGAATTTTTAGGCCTTATCTATGCGAAAGAGGAAGATAACTGCACTGGCGTAAACAGTACTTATCTACATTTTGTGCTTTCTTAAAAACATGTGCAGGGTCAGCATTCCAGTTGTAGAACTCGCAGATGGTAATGAATTAAAGCTTTCCCCGGAAAGATGATATAAGTAACAGATCAAGTTTTTATTCACATTACTTATTGATACTTTTACCTAATGTATATAAATCAGATATGCTAATAGTATAGTTATTGTCCGCGACTTCCTATCTTTGAAAAAAAAATTTTTCGCAAGTTTAAGGCAAAGGTGATTGATCAACTATTTTCTAATAACAGTTTTTATTAAAATATCATAAAAATATTACACAATTAGTAAAATTCTTCTCAGGCATTGTCAATATCATTTCTATTAGTTGATATTGGCAAACCTTTGTTATACGGTCCAATGACAAGATGACAATACGGGTTTGAGGTTATCTCTTTCTTCCCACAGATATACAGTTTTCTAAACACAATGTTATCAATACTTCACTGATATTTCCGATATTTTCTTCGATGTTTTATCAAATGATGTGATCTTACTTTCGTCTGAATGTATTTGCTCATGGATTCGTGTGACCTAGATACAGCCATTATATTGGTGTTAGTAAAGTACATGATTGTCGAAACTACAACGCTGTTCTATCAAAATATGTAGAGAGACATACAAAATGAATGATTAATGAAATGATGTACACAGCAATCCTAAATATAAATGCAGAGCACTAAAAGTATTCATATAACTGATCCACGTCAGAGAACACGTATTTAACAGTTCAATTCATGGTCAAACTATCAACTCATTGCACAAAGTAATTTTGCAGAAAACGAACAGCACGAGACGGTACATTAGAGGTGCTGTTTGAAATATTATATTTCAAATATATTGCATATGCGTGTATATACATGAACATGAAGGTATGTTTATATACTCATAGCAAAAAGGTGGAATTTCAATGAGGCGAATGACTTAATGCTTCTTGGTCAGATATAGCACTCCAGCTAGAACCCTTATGATTTCCTTTTCCAGGAAGCGTTAAATATATCGATGGATAAGTCTGTAAGCTTTTCCTCCTTGCTGCTAGAAGATCAGTGTCAGTATGAAACTGAGAAGCAGAGTTCATTGAATTACTCGGCGGAAGTAGTCTGTGCTTATTGTGACACGGAAAACACGGAATACACGGGCTCGTACATTCCTCAAAAGTGATTTGGGCGGCCAGTTCTTTTGCTTGGGCGTCTAGTTGGACGGTGTGCCATTTATAAGCGAGGCAAATGAAAATAAAGATGCCAACATCAACTGCAGGACTTGCTACCATTATTGGAATAGGTAACGGAGTGTCACCTGATTTATTATACGCATTGTCGAATACTTTTTCTGTTATCGTAACATTCACTTCTTTTTTTTTTTGTCACTTGGCTTCATTTTTGCCTCTCCAATACACTTGCAAAGTGTTGACATTAGGAAAGATATCAACATAGTATGGGAAAACTGATGTTTTGTAATATCCGCTTTCATTTTAAAACGGCAAAAAAGGCTTCTAAGTGTTGCCATAAAACAAAATTAACATGAATTATTAGGTCATGTACAAATAAAATAAATGTTTTTAAAATATACAACACTAAGGCTGTTTCTTCTAAATAACTTCTTACTCTTTCAAAGTCGGGCTTTACACTCGTCTGTTCCTTTACCTTAACTACAGTTATTCTCTGTTTGTGCACTAATAAATCCCTTCTGAATCGCGAAGTACAATAATGCTTCTGTGATTGCGAATGCCGCTGCATGGTGAACATTAGAAATTGTCTGTTGCTACGTCCACTACCATGCAAGCATATCAAAATTGTTTTCAACATAATGTAACTGAACGATATTCAAAACAATAAAGCACTTCTATTTTATGAATAATCTCTTTCTTGTACTAAAGGCCCATTAATGGTTTAGTATTTTCCAGTTTGAAGCTTCCTAGAAACAAACTTCCTAATAAAAATTTCCATTTCAGATGTTAACAGGTTAAGGATCCAGTGTCGTATGACTGCCACGTCGTACGAATGTCCTGCTGAAAATATAAAGAATTCAACGAATGAAAACAATAGCCTTCAAGATACTGCTATTCATTTTCAGTATATTTCTTGTTTTATCTCCGTGACAAAGAAAACATGTTGCAGATACGAACAAGAATTCCGACACTCGTATACCGTAATAAATTTTATATTGAAAAATAAAGATTAAGAAGTGGAAACTAAATTATACTCAACACTAAAAACAACGATGTTAAAACATTGCGCATCTAGAATTTATTTCAGATTTGTCTCTTTTATCTTGAAAATAGGAAATTTTAATGATAATATCCTGTAATGTTTTATTTGCATCTCCTAGTGGCAATTTAAAGACTCCCGTGTGCGCTTCTGTTTTTAAATAATATCTCTGTTGTATAAGTACTTATGTACTAAGCTCATTTATGACATGGCTGTTTCGGTAATCAGATTCGGAGAAAATAATTCCATGTGAACAAAAAGAAAAGTATATTTTGACCTTTACATTTCTAGGTTCAAGTACCGAATAATGGTCATGTTTTGCGAATATCATGCTGCAAATATATTTTTCAACAACTCGAAGCAGGAGACTTTAAGGTAAAAAAAATGTCATTTATTTTCAGTATCTTTTTACTTTACCTCAGTCACAAAGGAGACATATTACAGATACAACTGTGTATTACGAGACTCGTGCAGCACCAAAATACAAGAAAATTACTATATAAACAATCAAAAATTTTAAATTATCTAGAAAATTACGTGCATCAAACTAACTTCTTAGCCATCGTTCTTTTCAGACTGTTGACGCTATAATACAATCTAAATGTAGTATCTGTAAGAAACAAATTTACTTTTAATGATCAAATTTAATTGCATATCCCAGGGATTATGCTGTACCCAGATAATTCAGGTTTCTTGGAATACCGTATTGGTTTTGATTCCCACACCACTGTAAAAAATATAAACATGCATGTGTGTTGTGTGTTTTTAAAAAGTTCGGCAGTCATGTTTCATTTATCAAAACATCAGTTTTTGGGGGTTCTTTTTTGTTTGTTTGTTTTTGTTTGTTTGTTTTTTGTTGTTGTTGCTGTTGTTGTTTGCTGTAATGTAAAAAGCCAGTTCGTTGTCAATTTTAGCAACTTATGAAAATGAAAAGACATTTGTCAGCTTGTCTTGTTATATACACCGGAATTATTTATTTTATTCCAGTATGGTATGATTCAAATGCGAAAGTAAATGAAGTGTTAAAGCGGTTTGCAAATAGAAATTATTTAAGTCCAAACGCGGTCGACTTCAGTTTCAGTTAAAATCATTTTTTTTCTTAAAACGTCCGAATAATGTCTTGTAAAAATCTGTTTTAAATATTCTTACTACCTTACACTTTTGTTAGAGGTTAGACACTTATATTAGAGTAATAGCCGGTACAGAAAAATGGAACATAAGTTAGGTTGACAGCGTGCTGTTACATGATTGAAATACTTTTTTTTTAAATAGAAGCTAAACCAAAAACAAAACAAATATACTCACAATGTCACAGGCATATACTGTACTTGTACTCATAACATAACAGGCATATATGTACTTGTATTCATGATATCACAGATATATATTTACCATCACCTCGGTACCCTAGCGGTAGAGCGTCCTCTTCGAATGCGTGAGGTCGTGGGTTCGATCCATTCCTGGCCGCGTCATACCAATGACGTAAAATATGGTACTAGTAGCTTCCTCGCTTGGCGCTCAGCATTAAGAGGATAGTACTAGGACTGGTCAATCCAATGTCAGTATAATGTGACTGGGTAGGGTATCATGTCGTGTGTCTACGGTTGTTTGTTGTCGTTTTTCTTGTTGTTGTTGTTTTTTATCAGTACCTAATGCATACAAGGGAATTACTTTCCGCACCGATGCATTTATTAGAGAATATATGGCTATTTAATCGATACGCATACGTTTGAGATTTCATTTCTGTCTCGTTTATAATTGCTTCGCTTATCAACTACATCAAATATTAATAGCAGATCAGCAACAAAACGTAGACTTAATTCCTAGCATAATGACGGTGACAAAGTTTCGGTTAATTTATTGCTTAAGAAATGTCATTTCTGACAGTATTTATATCATTTGATGCATTTCGAATGAAGTATTAGGAGAAACACGGTGTTTCTGATGTTAAGGGTTTTGCATAAGGTGATATTTTGGTTCGTATATTCACTTAACACACTCTTGAAATGATTATATAAAACTTAAGTTTTTACAGTTAAGGCAAAAATTACTCTTTACACCAGCTTACTTTAAGTGCCGTGTGGCGGCAGAAAACCGTTGTGTGTTGTTACATTTTCTGGTCCTGTGGAATCGTGGAGTTCTTCAATTTTACTATAATTGCAGACATCCACTGAGGCTGTTGCTTAGGGTCTTGGGACTGTTTCACTTTTCATTATTTTCCAAAGCATGTCAATGTAAAAAAAGAATTATTAATATATCTGATATCTTTCTAATTTTGGAATATTCATTAACTAATATTATATACCATTACGATATCATCTTCTGTTTATACATGCATATACTCCATTTCCAAGCATTTTATTTAACATAGAATGGTTTTAAGGTGTCAATGAATTGAAGTCTGTAAAGAAATCGGTTATAGATCAATCAAATTGTTAGACCATTATAAGTTCGTTTAGCGACAATTTACTCCTCTTGCAAGAACAGATGTTTGTGTCAGGCTAACACAAACTATATTCAATATCGAAAAGATCATATTTAATAACATATTGTAATATAACAATTTCAAATACAACGCAATGCTTAAAACTGTGTGTAAAACTGATACATGTCATCGCTACTCGATCTCCGCTTCCCTAACCCCCTCCCCCTCCACCCCACGCCAACTCCTCATGGGTGTCATTCTATCCATCTGCGCTTAACATCTACCTAGATAAACTACTTCCATTTCTTCAGAAAAGTTTGCACGATTACAAAAGCAATAGTTCATGACAGCATGATTAAAATTGAATACCTCTAACATTTAGTTACGGACGTTTTAATTGAAATTACTGTTGTTTGCTGTTTTTTTTATTATTATTTTATCTTTTTTATACATGCACGTGCCAGTCAGATGGATGTACGGGAATCTGTTAGGTATATTGATTAAGAATATTTCTGTTTCTGCAAATGATTATTTAAAGGCACTGACCTCCATATTTGGCTAAAAAATAATCTCTCTTTCAAACTGAAATGTGGTCATATTATGAACATTAGAATAATAAAATTATGAATTTTTGTTTCTAAAATATTTTAAAACTTCCAAATCAAGAAAAAAAAGATGACCGCGTCGGGAATTGAACCCCGGACCGCCGCGGCAATAAAGACATTTTTCCGTCGTCGTAACCAATAGCGCTATAGCCGAAATAGTGGATAATGACTTCTAAATATAGATATTTATAATCGAGACAGTTTACCTGGAGTAAAAGCGTGACAAACGCTTTTAGATTTTCATCGTAAAAAGTAGTAAAAACAACAACTTCTCATGTGTTTCCGTATCATAAAGTGTGTCAGTAATTAAGTTTTAAAGCCTTCTTAAGAATTAGAGCATTTATTTCAAGATATCTAAAAAACATAAAACAATTTTGTTGTCGAACGATCTGAAGGCATGCCGCTTTAAATCCTATATATCTGTACATTGTAGACATATACACAATTGATTTTGTTAGATGAAGGTCACTGTTAATTTAACTATAAATTCCAATGTCAGTGTTAAGTACACTAAATAAAAGTTTATCATTATAATTATAATCATCATCACCATCATCACCATTATCGTCGTCTAATATCTAATAATTGATAGAGTCTATTTATTTCTAACAATGTCTAAAGTGATCAAAACAAACTTGTGTTTTATAACATTAAATATACAATAATTTATGTAAAGGAATTTGTTGTCAATGTCTTTGAACCTCATAACGTAAATATTTCTTAAAGAGTAATAAATCATAAACCATAATAATGAAGGATGTTCATTATCCGCATTGTAATGATTTAATATTTTGATGGGAGAAAAATATGGCTCTTAAATCGGCTTCTTCATTCAAATGTTATCCATTCGAAAGGGAAAAAATGGCAAAAAGATTTAGGACAAGCTTGTCCCTTTACTGATATATACTTTTGTGATGCTTGGTAATGCTATGCTCATCAAATAATGATTCAAAAACCTAATTTCAAGCAATTTGATTGGTTAAACAGAGAGGTTCACATATTGCTGAACCCTTTTTGCATCCTTACGCGTATTTAAGCATTTAAGCATTGATGCCAAACCAAGTGTTGTAGCAGTAAATGGCGATTACTTCCCTTTATCTGAATTTCTAATGAAATATGTCACTCTGTGTGAGCATTTTGTTCTACATTGCATAATTTCCTATACGATGACCATGGTTTTGACTCAAAATTTGACAAGAAATTGTTTTCAAAATTGTTGGTCTGGAGAGCAAAATAAAAAATTGGTGCTGATATTCGTTTAAACACATTTTCTGGTTTTCGTACACGTGTTAACACTATCATCTGGCAAAGTTATTTAACCTTCGAGGCTTTATTCGATGTATTTATTATTCCGCAGGATTTACACTTGCATGAAAACACGAAAAAACAATTAAATTCTATATTGGTCCAAACCAAAGATACGCTTGATTTATTTCTATTATGTCAGTATCAAAGCTTCATCAACTTTATCGTTTTAGAAAATGACATTTTCTCACATAATTTCTTCTTCTGACGCATTGTCAACAACAGAATGTACTTTAAAAAGGAAAGTAAAAAGCAGCCATCAGATAAAACTGTTTCCAAATGTTTTGTTGTCATTCGCAATAAGATTGTTGGCAATCGTTTTCTTTTACGCAATCTGGCATTTCATTTACAGCAATGAGGAAGTGGATTAGATACTACGAAAACAAGTGAACAAAATACGTTTTTAGTACATTATTTGCAAAACAACAGAGTGGTTGCTTTCGGCACCGTTTGAAGGTTATATCAAATCAAACAGTGTAAGTGCTATTTGATTTTACAGCGATTCTGCACGATAAAGGTCATTTATAACCAAAGGGAAGTTAAGATATCAACTACAAAGCAATACATAGTTAGAACACTTACATCCCGAAATGTTTGTAAGGGATGTTAAAAAAAATTTAACTTTAAAAGTTACTATTTGTTTACTCGAAAATAAATGCTAACGAAAGTTCTGTAGCTGCTCTAAAAACTTCTAAACAGTTAAAAAAAAAATGGCCATTCGTAGTGAATATTCTAACTCGCGTTCAAATTCTGATATATTAATAAACAGATTTACGTTGTCATCAGTCTAATGGAAAAACACATTATCTCTTATCATCTTTTATCATAATACATTATGTTATCTGACTAAAGCCGTAAATAAACGATAGTTTAGCATTTCAACATAGGTTACGGTAGATAGACAGATAGACAGATTTATATCTACATACAATGTACAATTTCATGGCATCATATAAAACATACAAACAACAATAAACAAAATGTATGTTAAATATAACCATGTCATCAACATTATATAGCAAAGGATGACACAAAAAAAGAGATAGAAGAATCCCTTATTTCCATTGTGGTCCTTGATTAAAGACTTCGAACCACAGTGAGTTCGAAACCTCGCTCGAGATGTACAGATCTTTTTATGAGGAAGCCATCTGGCTGGCGATGCCAACAAAAGCGAAACAAAATATCACCATACTATTATGCAAAACAGACCGTTAAATCCGTTGAATGTATCAGGGAAAAATCTCATCAATAAGTGAACCTTTTAAAAATCGCCTAAATTGCTGCATTTTTACATGTATTGAATGAGATTACAATTGCACAACCAACTTGGTTTCAATATTTTAATGGTAGCGTTAAAGCTTTAATTGATCTATCGTTCAAATGACAATTCCTCTGGTACTTCTTTTACTCAAATTATCGACAATGTTTTCAATAAGGGAAGATGCATGATGTTTTTCAGCTTCAATACAACCATGAACGGACGTTCTTTTATCATGTAAAGTGAATTATTGTGGATGTATCATGAATTATTTACCTTTTCAAAAAATATTGATGTTTGAAATTCTATCACTACTTAACGGAGTTTAAAATGTGTTTGTAATAGTACACACTATTTCCTTATTATTAAATACTACGCTTTACAAGTACTCTGCCTATGTTACTTTCAGTAAAATTAAAAGGTGATGACTGATCGATCAACTCTACAGTAATAAAATTATTTGAAATTTTGGTCAGATCAATTCTCTATCAAGGAGAAAGCTTAACCTATATAAAATGTTCTCTAAATTATTTTACATTACGTTTCTGCAGTAAAAGAACTGCTTCTTCTGCAATTCGATATCTAACAATTATGTAAGAAAATTCATTAAAACCGTTGACTCTATCACAGACTACCTGGTTATTTCATTATTATTGCTTCACTTAAAACATACATTAGATATTAACTGCAGGACCAAGAAGAAATGCACGCTTGATTTCATTGTGATAATGGTAGCGATAAAGCTCGAGTTAATTTATCGTTCAGGAAGATGACATTTCATCTTGCACTTCATCTACGCAGAGTATCCATAATAGATTGCTTACATAAGGGGAAGATGATTTTGTTCACGCACGCTACGTAACTATTTCTAGAAGAAAGCTACACAGTCTCAGTACAAATATATACTAGTGGATATCAAATCACATAATCATACACATATGTACATAGGAAATAAATGTTTTGACCTGAATTGGAGACCATGAATATTTGCTGACAATCAATGCTAGGATTGTCCCAGATGACCAAGCTCTTACTAACGATATTAAAGTATTTAGCTCCATTGCAGTGCCCTTCCTCTTTCAGTCGGAAATTTTCTTCGGCTAAATTTTATCTTGATTATTTCTATTCCCGCTTTCTTTCTTTATTTATTCTGGGCTTTGTGTTTGATAGAAATACATGTGAAAGATATTATTTTGTTGCTTGTACATGTACTTTCCAACATCACTAAGCCTTTAGAAATATAACAATGATAAAGCACTTACTTACTTTACGATGTAACTTGTAAATTTTCTTGGGAAAAATATGTGAAAGTATCATATTCTACCTTTGCATGTGCACTTGCGAATGAAACAAAACCTTTTACAATGTGATATTGAACGGATGGGCACCAGCACATTAAACATAGGGCCAAAACTGGACATTTCTTAAACATAATTATATACATATGCACTTTGAAAGTAATGGTTTTTCAACCGAATTCGGGACCCGCAGTATTTGCTTATAATAAATGATAGGATTGTCCCTGATGAGAAAACACTTACTAACTTTACGATGTTATAGTATTAAGCCCCATGCCAGGGCCCCCTCTTTCAGTTGTCGATTTTCTTCTGTTAATTTTCATCCCTGCTTGACTATTTCTATTCGCACGGGCTTCTTCCAATCCTAGTGATTGATAGTAATACATGTGAAAGGTATCATATTCTAAGTCGATACATGTACTATCCAGCAAACTAAGGCCTTTTAAATGTGACATTGAAGTAGTAAACAGCTGTTCACTAAATACAGAGCCAAAACGGTCATTTCTTATACGTAATTATATACATACATTTGTAAATACGTGGAAAGTAGCGGTTTTGACTCGAATTGAACTTGAAAAAAATGCTAGGATGGTCCCAGATGACTAAGCACTTATTTGTTTACGTTGTAACAGTTTTAAACTGCATTACACTAAACACTGTGTCATAAGGAATATTTTTAATACATAATTCATTTCTTAAAAAAAACTAATTTTTCCTGTTCTACATGTATATTATTGCTGATGAATTAACTCAAGTTTCTTCAGTTATCACGGAAATCAAATGGAATGTTATTGGCGGCTTTTGAACCATTCAAGATATAAGATAAGATAAAACTCGTTAATAGTCACACATGATTTTGTATAAATTATAATTAAGTCAGCTGAAAAAAGAGTCTTCTATTGCTATTTCAGCTACAAAACAGTTTTAAAATTTGGCCTCCCTAAACGGGACGAGTAATTTCTAGGATTTTTTGACACAGTATTCCAGACAAATATATAAAAACGAAAAATGTAATTTTGCTATGCTGGGATGGGTTTCAACGGTAAACTAATCACTTACTGTGATAACTAAACGTAGTGTTCCAGTCTCATACGATAGGCAATAATTAATAATTTGAAATCAAGAGGTTAAGGAAAATGTAATAAAAGAAACCGGTAATAGTAAAAAATAGTTTAAAAAATTGCCTTAACTTGATACAGTTTTTTTTTTTTTTTAATTTTGTATAATTTTGATATTTCCTCAAACTCAAGTAAAGACAAATTTCAAAGTGATAACCACTGTATAAAACAGTCGGAGAAAATTCATTATACCAATAATTTTTATAAAAGAAACCTTAAAGTATTTGTAAACAATTATAAAACACAAAGTAAAACTGTCGAGAACATTTTTTCTAGGGACCCTCAAGTAAAAGGATTTAAGCGGACAGAAATTTAGTTCCAACACTAAAAAATTATGGCCGATTTCTGCGAGACTGTTTTATTTTTTGCTCTCTACATTCAAAAATAACCATAGTGCAGAAGTAAAACCTACCTAAGTTTCTTCCACAATATGTAAACTAAAGATTAAAGTTGAAATAAAGAACTTATACCACATGTAACTCAGTAATTTCATAGGTGTCTAATCCTGCACCCTTCTGTATCAGAGGCAAAATTCACTTTAACTATAATGAGGCTTACTAGAAAATAAAAGAAATATAAAGAAAAAAAGTTTGGTCCTATTGCGGCTTGAACCTATGCCCTCCTGAATCATGTTAAAATCAGCACACTTTTTATTTTCTTTAAAACGTACAAACCTTCATATTTTAAGGGCGGCCTAATTGGTCTGTATATGAATTGTTAGGCTGACCGAACGGTTTTAAATTGTTTTTCAGACTGTTCAAAATTTTGTTCGGTCAGCCTAACACAGTGTTTCTTCTGTGAAGATCTATATCATTTATGTTTTATCAAATATTCAGCTTTCATATTTATGTATTTATTTGTTAGGCTGGCCTAACAGGCATATATTTGATGCATCTTATGTTCATTTAAAAATAAAACCATGAAACACATCTTGTTTTTGTGAAGTTTTGTTCAACATGTATGAAAATAAGGGTACATATTTACATGGTCATTTTGAGGAAAATGGTCATTTATTTGGGACTTTGTGTACTTTCCCTTTTGATAATGTACTCTGTTAAAAATCGCTATCAAAGTATGATACACCTATTTAAAACCCACCTTGTAATTTGTAATACCACGTAATTTCCCTGTACAGCGAACCACTTTTTACCCATGTAATGGACAAAAAGATATCTTTCAGGAGCATGCCTTAACGTCTGTGATGGTTGAATCAACGTAAATAACTCGACGTTTTCGTGTAAACAGAGAAAGCTGTTTTTCTAAATACAATGTATTTATACTAGTCAGCTTTCCAAATTACTTCATTTTGCACAATTTCCGTACATATTTTGTAATTAATAACCGACACATAATCTATAAATTTGTATTTGTTGCATTAACTCGCCGACATGAAGCATTTCTTTCTACTAGCGCTTACCGCCAACGATATCCGCGCAATATAATTTCAATATTTGTATGACTTTATTATATAAAGTCGTGTATAATCCAGTCTAAACATTATTTGCGTTTAGTGAATGAGGAGTTAAAAGCATTGATCCTATTCATTACGTGTCCATTGTTTTATCAAAATGTTTAAGACACTAGTAAATCATTTGAAAAAATTCCCACGGAAAACTTTACAATTATGAAATATATATGTTAAATTTCTATCAGTCAAATCTGACAGTTTCAAAGTAAAACGTGTAGCAACACAAATTATTTATCAGAACTAAACATTAACGTGCTTTAACAATGTCTTGATTGACTGCGTTTCATAAAAAAACCTCTATGGCTCATTCAAAACGATGTAAATGTCTGTATATCAAATGGTAAGGAGAAAGTATGTCAGACATACATTGAAATTATTATGACATCATAAGACATAAATCTGAATGATTTCTTCAGAGAATTAGACTGCTTTACCTGCAAAATAAAATAAATGTGTTTTTATGACATTCTAAAAACAGGTCTACAGAGTACGTGCAAACTCATATCTATCTAAACAAAGCGAATCTGTATGGAAATTAGTCGTAAATGGTTTATTTACATGCGTTTATATCTGATCAATTTCACAGTTAACATTAATTTAAACATCAGAAGTTACATTTTAATGAGTTACGTTAATTTCATTAATAACGACACGTCGTTATATCTAGCTTTAGTTCCTATGAACCTCCTGTGTGCAAAAATAGATCTACATGCTATTTGTATATGAGCGATCCATCAAAATACTCCAGCTTTAGGGAAAATTGTAGTGTTGTGTTTTTTTTGTTGTTTTTTTTTTTGTTGTTTTTTCTTGTTTTTTCAATCACCTATATTAACTGTTACATTATGTTCAGTAAAACGATGTTCTAATTTTCTAAATCGTTCGACAGCAACTATGCAAAATTAGCAGACACGGCCTGGAATTAAACCGTGAAAAGTCTTAATCGCTAGGGCTGAAATGTTTATTTTAGAAACAAGGAAATGACAAATGGTGTTTTAACACGAATGCAGATGATATAAGGAGAGAATATCGTGTCATTCTGTATAGCAATCTCTGCTGAATCATTTTACGAGAAAATGTGATTTTCAATAATACGACTTCAAATTACAATACATTGCACATTGTACATTTCCAGTAATTAACAGAGGAAGTGTCTGAAGCGGACCCCGCATCATTTATTAAATAATATTTATCGTTGTGATGAAATGTATGTCTAGTAAACAAGTTTGGTTTCCAGAGATATGATATTTAATGTCTTCTAACATGATATCTTCAATGTTAACAATGTCTAAGTAGACTTTAAAGTGATATTAAATGTTTGACGTTACGCCAAAAGAATAGATCAAACAGTTGTTTGGTCAAATACGAAACAAGATCAGAAAATTCACAACTATCTTAATGTTATACATGAACTTACATAGTCACTGACATAAATGGATGTAATGGTAAACAATAAATTTGATTCAGTGACAGGTTGTAATTAGTTGATCAAATACTCATATCAATTAAGAATAACTGAGAAAAGTACTGTCAAATACAGGTTATAACAGAACATAATGCATATCAAGTCCTAAGAACCTTTCAGTCATATTATTAACAAAGTCATTTATTAGCACGGTCAACAAGATAAAAATCTATATGAAGAGAATGCAACAAGAAAAATATTAGCAGACTCGGTTATTTTTTCTTGTTGGATTTAACGTCGCACCAACGCAACCATAGCTCATATGGCGACTTTCCAGCTTTAATGGTGGAGGAAGACCCCATATGCCCCTCTGTGCATTATTTCATCACGAGCGGGCACCTGGGTAGAACCACCGACCTTCCGTAAGCCAGCTGGATGGCTTCGTCACGTGAAGAATTCATGGCCCCGAGTGCGGGTCGAACCCACATCAGTGAGAGGCCAGTGATTTGAATACTCGGTTTGAATCTGTTCATGAGAGATAATGGAAAAAGCAGCACCCCTCATGCCTCCTAGCACCGACTTTAGCGGAACTCTATTCCACAGATATTGAATGGACTCTATGATCCCAAAGGACAAGAAAATGTAACAACATTGAATTCAAGTACGGGGAGACATTTTATGGCCACCACACGGCACTTAAAGATTGCTGTTGTGATAGCTAATAAAATAAGGGTTTAGTCAGAAAACATAATGTGAGGGAAGAAGAAATTTTTAATAGTGCTGCTGTTGATTGAGTCATTTTTGCGAAGCCTTATTATAGCGATTTCAAAAGTAGCTGTCCTATTCGCGGGGTTTAATTGTATATTGTGCCCAAATGATAGTGTGTGTAATTCGGTATAAGGTGTCAAATTACAGATTATCGATATGGTATTTACATATTTATTATCAAGTGATTTCTAATCATCACTGACTGTCATCACAGGACTTGGGTTCAAACTTCCACTCATAATCAACAATGTCTAGTAATCAGTGGTGTTTGGTTATATGTAACAATGTCTCTATGAACAGATTTCTTTTTACAGTTCAATATATATTAATCATAGCACATTTATGTTTTGTAATGTAAAAAATATACAGAATATTTTGTGTAAAGGAATTTGACGTGAATGTCTTTGAACCGCATAACGAAATTATTTCTTAGACAGTCATAAATCATAAACCATGGCGATGAAGGAAATCCAGTTTCTGCATTGTATTGATTTAATACTTTGATGAGAGAAAAGATTGACCTTTAGATCGGCGTCTTCATTTAAACGTTACATTGAACAGGATGAATCAATGACAACATGCTTGATTTCCTGATATGTACTTTTGCGATGTTTTGTATTGCTTTGCTCATGAAATAATGGTTCCAATATTTATTTTTAAGCAATTACATTGGTTTAGCCGAGACGTTCGCACATTGATGGATCCCTTGTTTATCATTTTTGTATTCTTACGCGTATTTCAGCATTGAAGCATCGATGCCGAACCAGGTAGCAGTAAATGGCGATAACTTTCCTTTATCTGAATTTCTAAACGAAATATGTGTGTGAGCATTTTGTTCTAGGTTAGATAATTTCCTATACCATGATTATGGTTTCGACTCCAAATTTCACAAGAAGTTATTTTCAAAATTCTTGGTGTGGAGAGCAAAATTAAAAATTTGTGCGATTGCTCGTTTATGAACATTTTTTCTGATATTCATTCATGTGTGAGCACTGTCATCTGAAAATTTTATTTAACCTTCGAGGCTTTATTCAATGTTTGAATTATTCGGCAGGATTTACACTTGCGTGAACATCAGAAAAAACAATTTCATCCTATATTGATCCAAACTAAAGATACAACTGATTTATTTCTATTTTCTTAGTGTCAAAGCTTCAGCAACTTTTTTGTTTAAGACAATGACATGTGCTCACGTGAATTCTTCTTCTGACACATTTTCAACAACATAATGTACTTTATGAAGGAAGATAAAAAAGCAGCCATCAGATAAAACTGTTTCCATATGTTTGTTATCATTCGCAATAACATTGTTGACAATCATTTTTTTACGCAATCTGGCATTTCATTTTCAGCAATGAGAAAGTGGATTGGATACTACGTAAAAATGTAAACAAAATACAATGTTATATTATTTTCAAAACAACACTATGTTTCCCTGGAGCTGTTGCTTTTGGCACCGTTTGAAGGTGATATCAAATCAAAGAGTGTAAAATGCTATTTGATTTTACAGCGAGTCTGCACGAAAAAGGTCATTTATAACAGAAGTTAAAATATCAACTACAAAGCAATAAATAGTTGGAGAACTATACATCCCACAATTTTTGTAATGGATGTACCATAAAAATTTTAACTTAGTATCTGTTTACTCGAACACAATTGCTCACGAAAGTGCTGTTACTGCTTTAAACAGTTCTACATAGTTCACAAAATGGCTATTCGTGGAGAATATTCTAACCCGCGTTCAAATACTGATATATTATAAACAGACTTTTACCCGCGAAACTAACTATACCATAGGTTGTCATCAGTTTAATGGAATAAACACATTATCTATTATCAGGACTTATCATAATACATTATGTTTTCTGACTAAAGCCCTAAATAGACGACAGTTTAGCATTTCAACATCACTAGGGGTCTCCATGTCTGAGAGGTTAAGAGCAATGATTTCGAACCGCAGTTGGTTCAAAACCTCGCCCAAGACGTACAAATCTTCATGTGAGGAAGCCATCTGGCTGGCGGAAATACCCAGTTGATCGCCCGTACCTGATACAATGCCTGGATGACGCACCTTTTTCTTCCTCTAGATCTATCACCCCAAACCTAGAAAGTCGCCAAAAATATGCAAACAAAAGCAAAACCAAATTAATATCACCAGACAATTATGCAAAACAGATCGTTAAACCCGTTGACTGTATCAGGGAAACATTCATCAATAAGTGAACCTTTTAAAACTCTGAATTTCTGCATTTTTCACATGTATTGAACAAAATTTAACAGCACAACCAAGAACAGTCTTACGCTTGAATTAGGGCACAGACATTATTTTATCTGGGGACCATACGCCGCTTTTCATAGAATTGCAATCTGTGCATCATTTAAAGTTCCATGTGCACCAGTGTATAAATACATCTGCGGATGTCTCTAAATTACATTCTCAGATTGATACTTATAACGTGTAAATGTTGGGTTCTGCTCATCCCGGGGCTAGAGGGCATAGACGGTAGCTTGTACTTTCACTACATTATGTTTGCTTCACTTAAAACATATATAACATATTAACTGCAGAACCAAGAGGGAACGTACGCTTAATTTCATTGTGATTATGGTAGCAATTAAGTTTGTGTTAATCTATCGTTCAGGAAAATGACATTTTATCTTGCACTTTACTACGCAAAGTATCCACAATAACTTGGTTACAATAGGGGAAAATGATTATGTTGTCGCACGTTATGTAATGATTTTTTGAAGGAAGCCATACAGTCTCAATACAAACATGTACTAGTGAATATCAAATCACATAAAATGTGACTTTAGGTATGTTTTATTACTTGATACATCTACTTTCCAACACCACTAAGCCTTTTGAAATATAACAATGTACGGGTAAGCAACTGTGCACTTGCAATCAATGCTTCTTCTGGGCCTTGATGTCATTGAAATGCCTGTAAAAGGTGTCATACTGTAGCTTGATACATGTACTTAACAGCAAGACTAAGCCTTTTGAAATGTGACAATGAACGTTTAAGCAGCTGTTCACTAAATATAGTGCCAAAACGCACACTTCTTATAATTTAATTTTACAAAGGTATACGGTGAACGTAGCGGTATCTGACACGAATTTCGGACCCAGCTTTTTCCTTGGAATTAATGCTAGGATGATCCTAAATGACCAATAACTTATATACTTTGCGATATAATAGTATTTAGCCTCTTCCCTGAGCCATTCCTCTTCCAGTTGTAACTTTTCTTTAGTTAAATTTACTCCCACCTGCAATTTCCAATGATACAGATCTTTGTAAGATGTGAAAGTGAACGGATGTGCAGCAGCAAACTGAACATAAGGCTAAAAACGGCCAATTCTTATATATAATTATACATTTATGCACTTAGAAAGTAACGGGTTTTCACCCGACTTCGGGGCCCAGAGTAAACGATAGAATGGTGCCAATAAACTTACTAACTTTACAATGTTAATATATTAAGAACCATATTAGGGATCTCCTTCTTTCAGATGTCAATTTAATTTTCTTCCGTGCGTGACTATTTCTATTCGCATGGACTTCTTCTGGGCCTTGTGACTGATAAGAATACACGTGAAAGGTTGTAGCTTGATACATGCACTTTCCAACAACACTAAGCATTTTGAAATGGGACAATGAACTAGTAAAGAGTCGTTCACTCAATATAGCGCCAAAACGGACATTACTCATACATAATTATCTACATATACAAGTACGACTAAGCACTAAGCACTTATTTACTTTACGCTGCAACAGTATCAAACCCCTACCTAGTACCCTCGTCCCTTCAGTTGTCAATATTCTTGGGTAAACTTTCTTCGTACTTAGATATTTTTGTGTTTTAATTGATAGAATAAAAATATGTGAAAATTGTCATATTCTAGCTTTGCACGCGCAGCTTCCAATGATACAAAGCCATTTAAAATGTAATATTAAACGAATGAGCAGCAACACACTAAACATAGGGCCAAAAATGAACATTTTTATACATAACTATAACATCTGTACGAAAAAATTAACGGAATTTCACCCGGAATTTCACCCGCTTTTCACTTTGTCCTGTGTAAACTTTCGACGAGCCGTATGTAGATGAGTTCTGTAATAGACTGTATAATTCAACTAGCGCAAACTATTTTTCGCAGCTCATGTATTTAAACTTTTTCTATGCAAATTTTCATTTTTTGTCTACATTGAGAACGTCATCCTCACTTTCCACCGAACAGATTTGGCTACAAAGCTCTTCTACTTGTAGTTCACTGATATATTTTTATAATATTAGCGCAATAAATATTTTAGTCACAGTGGCTCAATATTACTACGGCTTGTAATATATTGTGCGTTCTTACTTTATCCACTTTAGATGTCAAGTGTTTTACCAAAATGAGACCGTCATCGTGCCTTAACCACTACAAAACATGACAGAGAAGCACTTCTACATTTAGTTGAAAAGCTGAATGTACAGACATACTTCAATTCTAATGGAGCAACCAACACTTAGTCAAAGTGACTAGATATTATTTAGGCTTATTTATCAATTTTTAGTTGTAAACTATCATTTTTTTCCAAATTGAAAACATATCATGTCCTTACCACTGAACTGATTCGTCAGCAAATCTGTTTTATTTGTAAATGGAAACTTTAATACACAGATACATTTTCATTATAAGAGAGCAATAATTACTTTAGACACAGTGCTTGTAATATCATGTGCGGTTCTTACTTTCTACACTGCAAAAGTCCAATCTTTGACCACAATAAGACCGTCATGCTCGCCAAACCACCAAACTGATTCGGCAGCGAATCACCTCTAGTTGTAATTCCCAAGATTAAAACACAGATACATTTTCATTTACATTTCGAAAGGACAAAAAAATACTTGATCTGATATTACTAAGGCTGTTTTCACTTTGTCCTGTGTAAACTTTCAATTTTTCTCCAACATGAAATCATCATACTACCCTAACCACTGAATCGATTCTAGAGTGAAACAACTTTTATTGTAGTTTACAGGCTGTATGCTCAGACATACTTTCATTGTAATGGTGCAACCAACACTATAGTCACAGTGACCAGATTTGACGGCGAGAGCAATCTTATCTTATCGTATTTTACAAGCTTAATAAACAGATGTACATTCGTTGTAAACAGAGAAACAAAAGATATGGTTACAGTGGCCCAATATTACAGACGCTTGTATTATAGAGTACGGTTATCCATTTGTCTTGTGTAAAAATTTGGTCAAAATAATTAGATCTAATTGGTTTTATGAAAATAGCTTTATAAACGGAAATACCAGTAACAAAATATCGGCTATTTATTACACTGGTCGTCAAAAAAATAAATGATAAATGTGAGGGAGAAGAAAGTAAAATAAGAAGAAAGTGCTCATGATAATATTGTGTCATTGTTCTGTAACTGGAACTTTATTGCTAGATTCTTTCATTATTCACAGATAGATAAGAAATTGACAACTCATTAAAAATATGTGTCATGCTTCTGCCATAATAAAGGAATTGCCTGTGTTTTTATCATTATCTGCTTACAATTAAGAAATAATTACATAAGAGCCTATTGTTATATCCTATCATTCAAAAGATCTGTGTTATTACTATTATTTTAACATACCAGTTGATGTTTTCTTAAAATGACTGCTCAAAGGCGGTGACCTAGTGTGTTATTACAAGTTTATTTTGTCCATGCATTTTTATGTACATTTCCATACAAACACTGCCCTATAGGGTTTCTTATTGCAATACAGAAATGATTCTAAATTAACATATGCCAAAATACACGCAAAGTATGGGAAAAAATTGTTAAAAAATGAAAAGAGAACATAATGTTAATTTAAGAATTAAAATTACTTTTTTGAATTTAAGGATTTGCCGATCATGTTCTGTCGTTTACTATTCAAGAATTAGTTCATTTGTTTTTAAACTTAATTTTTTTCTTGTTCTTGCGAATTGGTTACTTGATGAATTCAATCAAGTTTCTTAAGTTATCTCGGAAATCAAATGGTATGTTATTGATCGCTTTTGAACATTTTAAGATATAAGATAAGAAAAAAATAGATACCAGTCACACATGACTTTTTCTTATTATATTATAATTAAGTCATTTGAAACAACAGAGTCTTTTATTGCAATTTCAGCTACAAACAGTTTAAAAATTAGGTCTCCCTATACGGGCTGATTAATGTCTAGGGTATATTGACACGGTATTCCAGACAAAGTACATAAAAACGAAAATTGTATATTTCTGGCCATGCTGCGATGGATTTCAGCGGTAAACCAATTACTTACTGTGATATATTAAACGTAGTGGTTCTTTTTTTTTTTGTTTGTTTTTGGTTTAACGTCGCACCGACACAATTATAAGTCATATGTCATATAGGTCCAACTTTGATGGTGGAGGAAGACCCGAGGTGTCACTCCGTGCATTATTTCATCATCAGCGGACACGTGGGTAGAACCACCGACCTAGACTTACACAGTCTGTTGAGATTAAACATTTCCCATTCTATTTAAAAAAAATATATATTTCAACTTTTCTGTGGCTCACCTTTACTGTGGCTTATCTCATCATTTAGAGACAGAGGCAAGAGATATTGTAATTTTTTTCAGAAAGTGCTACCAGAGAGGATTTTATGGCCAAGTGCTTTACATTTAATGACTCTAACGACTGATGCCTGTCTACCACCGACCGTACATAGTGTTTTAAGCAGCGCTTCAATGGTTTCAAACCATTTCAAAATTAGCACACGTGTTATTTTCTTTACAATCGTACTAACCTTCGCTATGAAAGTCAAAAAACACCTTGTAATTTGTAATTACTCGTAATTACCCTGTACAGTAAACCACTTTTCACTCAAGTAATGGATATTTAACTAAATTCCAAAATGGAATTTTAACACGAATTAGGATGACATAGAGGATATCGTGTAATATCTCCGAACAATTTTACCACAAAATAGGTTTTACAATTAGTAAGTCAACTAAAAATATATTGCACTGATACATTTCCACTATGTAACAGATGAACAATTATAGACATAGACGTGAACCCAGCAGTTGCTGTCTGTAATCCCATATTTAAAGCATACATATATGAAATTACCTACAAAATTGATCGTTTATGATGAAAATATGTCAAGTAAATTGGGTTTCATGAAAAAAAAATATTTAATTACTTACTTCTAACAGGACATCTAGCTAACAAAGGAATACAGCCATAGGCTGGAAGTGAAGGTACGTGAGTTAGTAATGTCTAAGTAGATTTTAAAGTGATGTTAATTAATCACTTGGCAAGACACACATAATACCCTGGTAAATGAACACACGCCGAATTTAATGTTATACATGAACTCACATAGTTACTGGCATATCGAGGGTTCAACACAATAAGGGCGTATCTACATATAGTTATTATATGTAGATACGCCCTTATTCCGTTGAACCCTCGATATATGGAAGTTATCGGAAACAATATATTCGATTCAGTAATAGCGTCTATGAATTGATCAAATACTCATGCCAATTATAAATGTCTATGAAATTTATTGTCAAATACAGGTATAACACACATAATATAAAGCAAGTCCTAACTACCATTCAGCCATATTATTAACAAAGTCGTTATTAGCACGGTCAACAAGAAAGTTTATCAATCTATTAATCAGTCAATATTTAATGAAAAATCTATTTTCGGTCAGTAAATTGAAGTCTTGTTTTAGCGAACAATTCTTTTAACATGATCAGAAAGAAAGGAATACGGAACATTAGTTACATTCTCCCACAATAAAACAACCATTTCATTGTCAGTTTTACTTGTTTAGATTCTCTAATACCCCAGTCACACATACGGCGCAGATAGCTACATCTAGCTACGGATAGAAACATAGTAATCCGTATCGATCCGTACCTGAGCCGTACCTCAAAGTAGTAATCCGTATCAATCCGTACCAACACTTGGTCAAAACGTATTCAAGATTTATCCCAAACTTGCAAGTTTCTCCAACTTTTGAACATGCACAAAAGTTTGAGCGATCCGTAGCCATTTGAGAGTGACTTTAGTCTAACTTGGTTGAAACTTATTCATCCGTAGTTAAATGTACCCAAACGCAGTTATCCGTACTGAAACGTACCTTGCCGTAGCTGAAAGTAGCTATCCGAGGCTGCCCGTACTTAAGCGTAGTTCAACGTAGTTCACCACAGACCCGTCCACGCGCTGGGCAAGTTGCCAGGCGCAGTAAAACGTAATTCAACGTAGTACCCCGTACCTATCCGTACTTATTCTCGTCCCGTATTGTTTTGTTTGATCCCCGTTTCTCACCATTTTCCCATACTAAGACGTACTGCTCTGTACTTATCCCCCCAAAGACCAATCCCATCAGCACCGAACCTCAACGCACGGACATATCCGTATGTGTGACTGTAACTTAAACAAGAGCACCGCCTACGGGTGCCATCGCTCGTCTGCAAGTGCTGGACAATATGTAAGAAAATAGTAATAGTTCAGATTTTCTTAGTACAAAAAGGGCCATAATTTTGACAAAATGTATATCAGTGAGTGAGTGAGTTGGGTGCATATCAGAGTTATTATTCTTGGCCCGTATAGGCACCTAATGATGATAAACAAGTGTGCAAAGTTTCAAAGCTGTATCTCTTATAGCTTTTGAGAAAAGCTTGACCATTACAAAAAAATTAACCAAGAAACTCAAATTTTCTAAGTACAAAAAGGGCCATAATTTTGACAAAATGTATATCAGTGAGTGAGTGAGTTGGGTGCATATCAGAGTTATTATTCTTGGCCCGTATAGGCACCTAATGATGATAAACAAGTGTGCAAAGTTTCAAAGCTGTATCTCTTATAGCTTTTGAGAAAAGCTTGACCATTACAAAAAATTTAACCAAGAAACTCAAATTTTCTAAGTACAAAAAGGGCCATAATTTTGACAAAATGCACATCAGAGTTATGGTTCTTGGCGAGTCGCCTAATGATGACAAACAATTGTGCAAAATTTCAAAGCTGTACCTCTTGAGAAAAGGTTGACCTTAACAAAAAATTTAACCAAGAAACTCAAATTTTCTTAGTACAAAAACCCATAATTCTGACAAAATGCATATCTGAGTTATGGCTCTTGGCTTACACAGTCAACTAATAATGACAAACAAGTGTGCAAATTCTCAAAGCTGGAACCTCTTATAGCTTTTGATAAAAGGTGGACCTTAACAAAAAATTTATACAAGCAACTCATATTTTTTAAGTACAAAACGGGTCACAATTCTAAGAAAATGCGTACCAGAGTTATGGTTTTTGGCCTACAGAGTTAACTAATGACGATAAACAAGTGTGCAAAGTTTCAAAGCTGTACCTTTAGTAGTTTTTGAGAAAAGGTGGACCTAAACAAAAAATTAACAAGGAAACTCTAATTTTCTAAGTACAAATTTAAAGGACCATAATTTTGACAAAATGGAAAACAGAGTTATGGTTTTTGGTCTACTAAGTCAACTAAATTAATGATGATAAATAAGTGTGCAAAGTTTCAAAGCTGCAGGTCTTATAATTTCTGAGAAAAGGTTGACCTAAACAAAAAATTTAACCAACGCCGACGCCGACAACCAAGTGTCGACAATACCGCGTAGTTTTTTTAACAAAATCAGATGAGCTAAAAACTAATTAGTATCGGTCTCATTGTTAATTATAAGTTACTTGTTGTGCATGTAATTTGCCTTTCAGTGACTTTATCAGACGTTTCGTCTAACGTTTATATCAATTTTGATTTCAAACGGTTCCGGATATCAGTTGTCCCTGACCTGGGAATGCCAATACTTGTAAATATGTCTTGAAGGAATGACAAAGTCTGTTTAGAGAATTATGTTCAGAATCTCTGTGACAGAATAACAAATGTTGTTTCACAGAATAACGAGGATATAATGTGTCTTTTTGCATATCAATTGTCCTCATGCAGTCTCTGATAGATCACTTTACAATGATGGCAATTTTCAGAAATTTGGTTTCAATGAGATGTTGTTTAAAAGGGAAATCAATCTTATGATTTCTGGATTCTCTATACAAAGTTTATTCTTCAATTTTCTGGAAATTGTTCTTTTATATTGATGAATGTTCATTGTCTATTAAATAAAAAATAACCAGGATTTTTTCTTACTCGGAAATTTATATGTCAATAACGGTTTAAGGGAAGAAGAAATTTTTGATACTGCTACTGTTTATTGAGTCATTTTCGCGCAGCCTCCATTTAGTGATTTCAAAATTAGCAATCCTATTCGCGGGGTTAAAAGTATACTGGGCCCAAATATCAGGTTTGTAAAATGTATATTACGTTCAATTATTATTTTCAAGTATTAAAAGTACTATACAATAGGTTTGAAATAGTACACACTTAATACGTGTACAGCTAAAAAACAGTATATATGTGTTCCACCACTAAACAAATGGAAGTTTTTTTAACCAAACCGTGACTGCTACTGCATAACATGTAACTATTAATGTAGCTATACATTCACATTAGATTTATATCTTTAGTAAAGTAAAATACAATTGATATAGTAAAAGTAAAATACAATTGATGTAGACTTTAAACTTTTAACGTAAATATCTAGAGAAAAAAATATGTTACTGAGATATTGGCACTGGATATCTTCAAGAAATTGCAAAACGTGAAAGTTATTGTTAAAGGATATAATGCCAAGAAAGACGAACACTTTGAATTTGCGAGTAGCATTATTCGAGTATTACAGTTGTAGCGAAAATTGAACCATCGCGAATATTACCCAATGTACAGTATGTTTATTTCTGTATAACGTGTTTAAACATAGATCATTTAATATATGAAATACTTTTTCATTATTTAGTTACTTTAAAAATTATATACAAACATACTTTCTCGAAAACAATTATTTGTGTCATTAAAGAAAAAATGCGTTCTAAATTTTGGTCAATGCGTTGTTTATATTTGCCATGATGCTTGCAATTAACTGTGTGTGTTCGTGTCATGTTGTATACCATTTCAATTGTTGCTCTGAAATAACTGAAGCTACTCTGATTGGGGTGAAATTGCTTCATTTGGTCAAAAGTAATTTGTCCTTTTGATGTCCTTTTGATGTCTTTTGAAATAAATGAGACTGGACCGTTATTGAATATGAAAGCCATATTAACACTTTTAGTACAGAAAAATATTTCTAAATTTCTATTCACATAATTATTATCAGATTGTGATCAAATGGTCAATATGGCATCAAATTAACATTTTGGAAATGTTAGGTTTAAGAATATATCCGAATTTCCATTTTAAAACACGTTGAAATGAAAAAACAAAATTCTATCATATTACAAAGTTTCTTCAGTACGAAGTATTTCTATTGAATATTATTTTGCTCAAGTAGGTACTCGTGTTTTGTTGCATTTTGCTTCTAAGGAAAAAAAAATGCTAAACGTAAAAGTTATTGGTTTTTTTTAAACATACTGTACATTGGATAATATTCGGGATGGTTCAATTTTCGCTACAACTGTAATACATGAATAATGCTACTCGCAAATTCAAAGTGTTCATTATATCCTTAACAGTTTTTTGTGTTGAGAGATTTAGTAAGTAAATACTAGTAATAGTGTTTTGGTAAATCTAATGCTACAGTTGTTTCATATAACTCCAGCATCCTGTATCACGTTTTATTTTTGGTATTGTTTGTTTAGTTTTGTAGGAGGCATTTAGTGAGCAATATAAAAGAGCTATGAGGGGCCTCCGTGGCCGAGTGGTTAAGGTCGCTGACTTCAAATCACTTGCTCCTCATCGATGTGGGCTCGAGCCTCACTCGGGGCGTTGAATTCTTCATGTGAGGAAGTCATCCAGCTGGCTTGCGGAAGGTCGGTGGTTCTACCCAGGTACCCGCTTGTGATGAAATAATGCACGGAGGGGCACCTGGGGTCTTCCTCCACCATTAAAAGCTGAAAAGTCGCCATATGACCTATCATGTGTCGGTGCGACGTTAAATCCAACAAAATAAAAGAGCTATGACAAGCCCTCCTTCTGTAGTATGTCATATATTTTTCTGTTATCATGCCGAATGTATATTACAAGCTTTACTTTTGTTATAGTATATTTCATAAAAAAGATCTGTGATTGATATCAGGCAGACAGTGTTATTAGAATTAAAGATAGGAATTATTTCTAAGTTTCCTTGTAAATCTAATGTAAACTTTTGAAATATTAGCTGTCTTGTGTATTACATTATTAAAAACGAAAATAAACATGTATCACGTAGAAATATAATTTAAATATATTTTAAAGACAGAAAGAAGCATCTAAAATCACTAGGAAACTGTACTTGTGATCTTCGTCATCTGGTTTAGAAGAGTGTATATCCGACTTTAGCATTTATTTTGTAACTTCAATGCAACTTAGAGAACATATCAATGAACTTAAATCATTGTCAAAAAGACACAACCTGAATATATTTACACCTATAACAATGCATGGGAGACGCATTTTGGATAATTGTAATCTTAAAACATATTGCATATAAATTAATATAAATATTCATAACAAGAACGTGGAAGGCTTACAACCACTTGGTCAGAGAGAGCTGTCAATGTAGAGACCCTTTGATCTCCAGGTACAGGAGGTGTTAACAATATTGGTGAAGGGGTCCGTAAACTTTTTTCTTCCCGCTCCAAGTGACTTGCTATCGGAAGGAAGCTGAGAAGTAGATGTTTCTGAATGGCTCGGCGGAAGCAGTCTATGTGTATTGTGACACGGCGAGCACGATATACACGAGCTCGGACATTCCCCAGATTTCATCTGAGCAGCCAGTTGTTTTGCCTGGGAGTCTAATTGGGCGGTATGCCATTTATAAGCAACACAAATAAAAATAAAAATACCAACAGCAACTGCAACTGCAGGGCTTGCTATCATTATTGGAATAGGTAACAGAGATCTATATGATTGAATAGAATTTGTGTCGGTTATATTTCCGGTAAAATCCAATTCGTTTGTATATCCTACTAATCTTTTTCCATAATGGAATTCATATTTGGTCTGTGACATATTTGTTTTGTTCATGTTCACGGGTAATCGAACTTTTGTGTTACAATTTGGATATATGAGTCCATTTTCTCACTTTTATTCATTTTCGTCTCCACAATACACTCGCAGAATGATGCTATCACGCAAGGTATCAACATTAAATTGGAAACTTGAAATGTTGTTATATTCCCTCTCATCTCATCACCGAAAGAACGCATCAAATTATTTCCATTTCATAAAACAGAATAAATAAAACTCCTACAGTTGTTTCTCATTTTAACTAAAACTTGAAATAAACCGTTCGTATCTTACATTCCGCTGTCCCATTCAAACGTTTATGCATATTCAGTACCCATCTGAAAATTGAACTTCAACATCGACTTCCTAACTGCATAATCCCTTTCATCCTATCTCCAAACAATTTTTTCTAATTGATTTCTCAAATGATTTCTTCAGGTTATTGTACATTAATATATTGAATTTTGACAAGTTCTTAATAAATAAATGTTCAAAAATAAATTGTGCGTACTTGTTACTGTTTATTTTTTTATTTTTCATTGATTTTGCCCTATGACAGTCAGATATAAACACTCACTAACTTTCTACGCATGACGTATTCCGTTATAACAGTTTGAAAAAAGATATACATGTAATCCTGTTGAACAGTGTATGATTATATCATATCCAACCGAAAGCATAACTTTCTTAATTTCTAATTTCAACGATTCAAATTGTCTGCGTGTATAACATAACACATTAAGGTTTAGGAGTATATCATCAAAACACAGAAATATTTGATAAACGAACAACATCTTTACCAATATTTTACCTGGCCATTACATGTTCTGTCGTACTGTCCCGTACGACGGATACTTATGATATTCTGAAAAAGTTGTCCCCCTTTGAAAATGAATGCCAAGAAATAAAAATGATTGCTGAAAACTGTGTTCCACCTAGTTATGTGAAATTTCAACACGTACGCTATTGCAATGCATCAAAATGAACATATGTAACAGTTCTTTGAAAATGGTGAGTTTTTAAAGGCGTTTAACTGTCCGGAAGTGAGACCCTTTTAGGCAGCCCTTTTCGGGAAGTCAATGTTTATATCAGTATACTGACAATTGTTTCGTAGAGTAATATACATGTTTTACATGCTGTTCAATTTTCATGTGAAACAACTCTTTCTTGCTATGATTTGGCATTGTTTGATTTTTTTTTCTCTCAAAACGTAAGGCTAAGCGTTAATCTCTGATTCACATTCAGTAGTCCATTCCGAACTCCGATGCTCGCAGACGCTTCCATCCTTATGTACGCCGCCTCGTGGAGAACATCAGTTTGAAAGCTCTTCTGTTGATTCGTCTACTACGGCGTAAAAATACCAATATTAAAACACTGAAACATTACCAGCTGCAAATCAACAAAGTACTTCTATTTATAAATAATCTGTCTGTTGTATTAGTACCTGTTTACTAAGCTCATTAATGACTGAGCTGTTTTCGGTAGTCAGGTTCGGAGAAAATAATTCCACGTGAAATAAAGTTCATTTTGATCTTTACAATTTTAGGTTCCACTATCAAATGATGTGTATTACGAGACTCGTGCACCAAAATGCAAAACAAAATACTATATAAACAATCACAAGTTAAAAATATATATAGAATATTAAGTGCACCAAACCAATTTCTTAGCAATCTTTCTTTTCAGGCTGTTGACGCTAAAATACAATTTAAATTTGATATATGTAAGCAGCAAATTTACTTTTAATGATCAAATTTAATTGCATATCCCAGTGATTATAATGTACCCTGATAAAACAGATTTCTTGGAATACCGTAGTATTTCTGATTTCTGCACCACTGTAAATAAAGAAACATGCAGGTATGTTGTGTGTTTTAGGTCAACAGTCTTGTTTCATTTCTATGATAAAATACCAGCTTTTTTATTTTAATGTAAAAAGCAAGTACGTGGTCAGTTTTAACAAGTCAACCTATGAAAATAGCAATAAAAATCTTTGTCTGCTTGTCGTGTTATATACATGTACACCAGAATTATCTAATATTTTATTCAATTGGTGTATCTATTCTGTTCCTTTATACCATGATTTTCGAACACTTACGATATGCTTCACAAGCTAACTAAATAAAGTTTTAAATCGAACCATATTTTTCCTGTTTGCAAAATAAAAACTATTTAGTCAAAATTCGATCGACTTCTGTTTCAGTTAAATCCATTGTTTTTTCTTGAAACGTCTGAATGATGTCGTGATTTAAACAATATGTTTTAAATTATTTTTACCACCTTTCAATTTTGATAGCGGTCAGAAACTTTATTTGAGCAATAGCCGGTACAGAATAATGGTTGGAAACCACCAATCTAAAACACAAAACAAATATACTCACAATTTCACAGGCAAATTTGTACTTGTACTCATAATATCAAGGGCATATATGTACTTGTACTCCTTATATAACAGCCATATATGTGCATGTACTCAAAATATCTCAGGCATATATGTACTCGAACTCATTATATCACAGGCATATATGTACTCGTACACATACAACCACAGGCATATATGTACTCGTACACATAAAATCACAGGCATATATGTACTAATACTCATGATACCACAGGCATTAATGTACACGTACACATAAAATCACAGGCATATATGTACTAATACTCATGATACCACAGGCATTAATGTACTCGTACACATAACATCACAAGCATATATGTACTCGTATAGATAATATCACAGGCATATATGTACTCGTGCATACAAAATCAAAGGCAGATGTGTACTCGTACTCATATAATCACAGGCATATTTTTTATTTGTACACATGAAATCAATGGAATATATCTACTCATACTCATCACACTCATATTTGTACTCGTACTCACAACCTAATATATGTAAACCTACGTGTAGTGAGCACTTTCTAGAATATCTTAAGAATATTATATAGGTCCAATACACGTACGAGTAAATGTGCTAGTATGAAATCGCGACGTCTCATGACAAATGCCTTCTTGATCGGTGCCTACTGTAAATAAGGGAACCACTTTCAGAACATTTGCATTGATTAGAGGACATGTGGTTATTTTATCGATATGCATTACATTTCACTTCTGTCTCGTTTGTAATTGCTTCGCTTATCAACTGCATCAAATATTAATAGCAGATCCGCAGCAAGTGTAGACTTGATTCCTTTAGCATAATGACATCCTCACATCTCTCGATCAAAATTCTGTAACAGTCCTCGTGCTACTCGATCTTTCTGCGGCTTTCGACACGATTGATCACCAAACACTGTTACACCGGCTCGAACATCATTTTGGAGTCACAGACAAAGCACTTGCATGGATGTCATCATATCTTAGTGACCGCTATCAAACTGTATGCGTTGATGGTGAGTTGTCGACGCCTACGTTGATGAAATACAGTGTGCCCCAGGGATCAGTGCTTGGTCCAAAGAACTATATCATGTACACTAAACCCGTGGGTGCCATATGCAGACGTCATGGACTTCTTCATCATTTCTACGCTGATGACTCTCAATTATACCTATCTTTTAAGCCGATAGAGGCTGTGGCCAGAAGTGAAGCTTTGCGCCGCATTGAGAGCTGTCTGACTGAAATTGTCTCGTGGATGAATTCCAACATGCTGAAGCTCAATGCTGACAAAACTGAGGTAATGCTATTGACATCAAAGCGTAACTCCAAGTACATTGATGACGTTTCTGTGAAGGTCGGTGATTCTGTGATAAAATCCACGAAATGTGTTAGGAATCTTGGAGCAGTATTTGACAGCGGTATGGATATGGAACAACAAGTCAACTCGGTGTGCCGGGCTGGATATGCACAACTTCGCAGAATAGGTCACATCAGACGGTATCTTACCAGTGATGCCACAAAAACCCTTATAAACAGCCTGGTTACTTCACGGTTAGACTACTGTAATGCCTTGTTAAATGGTATACCAAACAGCACACTTAACAAGTTGCAACATGTCCAGAACACTGCAGCTCGCGTAATCACTAAGACGCCCCGTCGCAATCATATAACACCGGTTCTGAAGGAGCTTCACTGGTTGCCAGTGAAATACAGGGTGCAGTACAAGGTTCTGACCCACACCTTTAAGGCGTTACACAATCAGTCCCCTGCCTATATTAGGGATATGCTAGAAGTGTATAAACCGGTCAGGACCCTAAGATCGCAAGACACGCTGTCACTGGTTATGCCAAAATCTAATACCATGATGTATGGCAATCGCAGCTTTTCGTGCACTGCTCCAAAGCTTTGGAACTCTCTTCCTGTCAAGATCAGGGAAGCTGACACGCTAGCTGCTTTCAAAAGCCTGCTCAAAACCCACTTCTTTGTACAATATTTTGTTAACTGACCGATACATTTATTTTTTTTTTTTATCTTGTTTTTTTTTTTTTTTTAAATTATACTTGTTTTCATTCATGATTTTTGTTAATGTGGAATGCATTATCTTTGTATACGTATTTGTTTGTATTTTTGCAATTTATTCTGTAAAGCACTTTTGAACGTGTACAAGTGCATGAAAAGAGTGCTATATAAATGTGGTATAATATATATATATATATAATGACGGTGACAAAGTTTCGGTTGATTCATCGTTTAAGAAATGCCATTTCTTTCTGACGCTACTGATAATGAAATATATTTCAAATATAGTACCAAGTTATACAATTATTCGTTGAGAAACGTTAAGGGTTTTCATAAGGTGATATTTGGTTGGTATGTTCTTTTAACACACTTTTGAAATGACTAGTTAAATACAATAGATTTCAACAGTAAAGGCAAATAAGACTTTAAGTGCCGTGTGCCGGCAGTAAAAATATTTTCTGGTCCTCCTGTGGAATCCTGGAGTCTATTCAATTGTACAATAATTCCAGAAACCAGCTGAAGCTGTTGCCAGGGGACGAAAAGCTAGATTCGCGTAGCATTAATTATTCCAAAGGGTCTTCCTGTCAAGCAAAATCTTTCTTAAGAATTTTCGAATATTTTATATGCTTTCTACAATTTCCGGATCGATATGAATGCGTATCAATATACATGTTTATCTAGTGTACTTAAACCATCCTAATTCATCAACATGGAGGGTAGATATCTACATCTCTCTAAAATATAACGCATGTATCGTAGTCAAATGTCATATCGATTTTAAAACTAGAGCATCGCGATCAAGATGTTAATCAATAAGACTATTTGAAGACATATCGATATATCACATATCTTTCTAATTTTGGAATATTTAGCATGTTCTGTAGCTAATATTATAGACTATTATGGTATCACTTTATTCTTATATATACTCCATTTCCAAGCATTCTATTTAACAAAGAACGGTTCTAAGGTGTCAGTGAATTGAAGTTTGTAACGAAATCGGTTAAAAATTTATCAAATTGTTAGACCATTATACAGTTCGTTCAGGGACAATTAACTCCTGTAGCAAGAAGAAATGATTGTGTCAGGCTAACACAAACTATATTCAATATAAAAAAGGTCACATTTAATAACATACTGTAATATAACAGTTTCAAATAAAACACAAAACTTAAAACTGTGTGTAAAACTGTTTCATGTCATCGCTGCTCCATCTTTTCTACCCTAATCTCTCCCCCACCCCCACTCCTCAAAAACATATGGGTGATTCTATTAGTCTGCGCTTAAAGCAATAGTTCATGACAGAATGATTAAAATGAATACCTCTTAAATTCCACCCGTGCACAAATACATTTAGTTAATGACTTTTAAATTGAAATTACTGCTGTTTTCTATTTTTTACTATTATTATTTCTTTTTATACATGCACGTGCCAGTCAAATGAATAAACGAGAATCTGTTAAGTATATTGATTAAGAATATTTCTGTGTGTGCAAATGATTATTTAAATAAAAATATTTGTACATTGTATAATTACATACAATTGTTTTTGTTAGATGAAGGTCATTGTTAATATAAGTATGAATATCAATGTCAGTTTTGGGTACACTTAATAAAAGTTTATCACTATAATAATTATCATCATCATCATCACCATCATCACAATCATCGTCGTCATCGTCGTCATCACTAGATATGTGTTCAAACTTACACTCAACAATTCTAATAATTCATGGAGTTTGTTTATTTGTAACAATGTCTAATTTTTTAAAAGTAATCATAACAAACTTGTGTTTTATAATATAAAATATACAATAATTTGTGTAAAGGAATTTGTTGTCAATGTCTTTGAACCTCATAACGTAAATATTTCTTAAAGATTAATAAATCATAAACCATGGTGGCGGAGGAAGTTCATTATCCGCATTGTATTGATTTAATACTTTGATGAGAGAAAAATGACTCTAAGATCAGCTTCTTCATTTAAATGTTACCCATTCGAGATCAACAGTTAAAAATTTAATTAAAAAAAAAACTGGCGAAAAGATAAAGAACAACATTGTTGCTTTACTGTACTTTTGGGATGCTTGGTATTGCTATGCCCATCAAATAATGATTCCAAAACCCAATTTCAAACAATTCGGTTGGTCAAGCCGAGAGGTTCACACATTGATGGACACCTTTTGTATTCTTACGCGTATTTCAGCATTGAAGCATCAGTGCCGAGCCAGGTAGCAGTAAGTGGCAATTACTTACTTTATGTCTGAATTTCTAAACAAAATGTGTATGTGTGAGCATTTTATTCTATGTTAGATAATTCCCTATACGATTACCATGGTTTCGACTCAAAATTAACAAGAAGTTGTTTTCAAAATTGTTGGTGTGCACGTGGAGAGCAAAATTGAAAATTGGTGCGGATACTCTTTCATGGACATTTTTTCTGGTATTCATACATGTGTTAACACTGTCATCTGAAAATGTTATTTAACCTTCAAGGCTTTATTCAACGTATGCATTATTCGGCAGGATTTACACTTGCATGAAAACCAATAAAAACAGTTTAATCCTATATTTGTCCAAACCAAAGATACGCTTGATTTATTTCTATTATGTCAGTGTCAAAGCTTCAGCAACTTCATCATTTAAGAAAATGACATTTTCTCACGTAATTTCTCCTTCTGAATCAGTGTCAACAACAGAATGTACTTTATAAAGGAATATAAAACGCAACCATCAGATAAAACTGTTTCCAAATGTTTTGTTATCATTCCCAATAAGATTGTTGGCTATCGTTTCTGGCATTTCATTTTCAGCAAAGAGGAAGTTGATTGGATACCGCGAAATATACACGAACAAAATACAATGTTATATTACTTTCAAAACAACACTATGTTTCGCTGGAGTGGTTGCTTTGATTTTACAGAAATACTGCAGGAAAAAGATTATATATTACTAAAGAGAAGTTAAGATATCAGCTACAAAGGAATAAATAAAAAGAGAATTATACATCCCGAAATTTTTGTAAGGGATGTACTTTAAACTTTGTAACTTAGTAATTGTTTACTCGAACATAAATTGCTGTAGCTGCTTTAAATATTTCTACATAGTTCACAAAATGGCCATTCGTAGTGAATTTTCTAACTCGCATTTGAATTCTGATATATTAAAAAAACAGACTTTACTTGCGAAGCTAATTTTACAATAGGTTGTCATCAGTCCAATGGAAAAACACATTGTCTCTTATCGTGGCTTATCATAATAATACATTATGTTCTCTGACTAAAGCCGTGAATAGACAATCACTAGGGATCTCCATGACTGAGAGATTAAGATCAATGATTTCGAGCCACAGAGGCCTCCAAGCCACGCTTGGGATGTACACATCTTCGTGTAAGGAAGACATCCGGCTGGCGAATATACCCAGGTGCTCGCCCGTGCCTGAAACAATGCTTGGACGGGGCACCTTTGTCTTCCTTCATCACCCTAAATCTAGAAAGTCGCCATAAATATGCCAACAAAAGCAAAAAATAAATATCACCAGACAATTATGCAAAACCGATCGTTGAACCCGTTGATTGTATCAGGGAAAAAATCTCATCAATACGTGAACCTTTTAAAACTCGCCCGAATTGCTGCAGTTTTACATGTATTGAATAAATTTACATCTGCACAATCAAGAACAATCTTACGCTTGGTTTCATTATTATAATTGTCGCTTTAAAGCTTCACTTGATCTATCGTTCTAGAAAATGTCAGTTCTTCTTGTGCTTCTTTTACTCAAAGTATCGACAATGTTTTCAATAAGGGAAGCTGAAAATGTTTCTTCAATACAATCCATGAAGATGAAAATGGTTTTATAATGTAAAGTAATTAATTTGGCTAAATTTCTTGACTGTTTTTAACTTGAAACGTGAAAGCACTTTACGATTGACCTCGATTTGCAACCGAAAAATTATAAAACACTAAAACACATAAAGCTAATGGTGCTTGTAAACCCTTGTTCCATATTCTGAGAATTTTAGCACTGGCCACTGAACCACAGAATCACAGCGTCTATTCCTTTTTAGCGCTAAGAAACATTTAACAGTCAGATATTTCTTTTTATTTTCCTTAATGCATCAAGATGTATTTCAACCATCAAAAAGGTGATGTAAATTAAAGAAAAAGCACACGGACCTTCCAATTGGTCATGTTTGTCTTCTTATACGAGCTATCGTTGGCAATATTTTTCGGAATAATGTCTATTAGTTTGATGTTCTAATTATCATATGTCATTGGTAACGGAAAACAGCTCATATTCTATGAATAATTATTATGAATAATTATTTTGCAACTTATTACAGCTGAAATAAATACAAAAAGCTTAAATCAATGTCATAAAAAGATTCTATTATCCTTTGTTTGTGTATTCTCCTTAATCAGTGTTGTCTGGTCTGCTGATTGCATCGTTATCGTTAGTGGTTCCTAAACGGTACGGTAAAATTTTTAATTTTTGTCCAAACGACTGCCACCAGACCAGAAAGAAAATGTCATTGTACATGTTATCCCTACCCCTACTATAAGAACAATTGTCATGAACGGGAAAATATACTAACCCATTCCAATCGCGCATTTCTCACATAAAACGCGCAGTTCGTTAAATGTGTACTATGCATTTGAAGATCCCATTATGCACCAGTTACATCGTCAAAGGTCTTTAACAATTACTAGACCTGTCCTACTTCTATTGTTTAATGTACAACAGAAGCGTGAGAAGCTCCTGCATATCATTAAAAAGCAGTATCTTATGTTAATATGCAAGCGTGGTCGGCTAGGTAAATAAGCCTATCATCTGTTTTAAAAAGGTCTGATAAATATAACTTTTCGATCAGTTTAGCATAAAAGGTATCTGTAAATTTGTTCTTTAACCGATTTGTGGTAGAATTATAACATTTCTTTCATATGCAAAACAGGTCATGGGATTTATCTGAATGTTAAATGGACAAGACCAATTATTTAATAAATAATAAATTCTTATAAATGATAATTCATATGATTAAATTGCAAAATCATCAAATTCCGTAAATTTGCTCCGATTTCATTAATTAAATTAGTAGAAAGAGGAATGTTCCTATATGTAACAAAACCACTACTAGCTGAGGACAGAGTAATGTTCCTTTATCTTTCATATGTTGTAGATAGAGGAATGTTCCTTTTAGTGAAAAAAAAACTACAAGCTGGATATGTTTTTATAACATATACTGTAGAATTAAGAAACACATTAAGCCGGAGACATAGTAATGTTCCTCTATCTTTCGTATATTGTAGATAGAGGAATGCTCCTCTTTATTACAAAACACTGCTAGCTGGATATGTTTTTCTTCTATCTTACATTTATACAGTAGAAAGACGAATGTCCCTGTATGTGACAAAAACACTTTTAGCCGGAGATAGAGTAATGTTCCTCTTTGTGACAAAAACAAATGATATTTCTTCTATCTGACATATAATGTAGAAAGAGGAATGTTTCTCTATGTGACAAAAACAATTTTAGCCGGAGATAGAGTAATGTTTCTCTATCTTTCGTATATTGTAGATAGAGGAATTCTCCTCTTTGTGACAAAACACTACTAGCTGGATATGTTTTTCTTCTATCTTATATTTATACAGTAGAAAGACGAATGTCCCTGTCTGTGGCAAAAACACTTTTAGCCGGAGATAGAGTAATGTTCCTCTTTGTGACAAAACACTACTAGCAGGAGTAATGATATTTCTTCTATCTAACATATAATGTAGAAAGGGGAATGTTTCTCTATGTGACAAAAACAATTTTAGCCGGAGATAGAGAAATGTTTCTCAATCTTTCGTATACTGTAAATATAGGAATGCTCCTCTGTGTGACAAAAACACTACTAGCTGGAGTAATGTTTTCTTCTATCTTACATATATTGTAGAAAGAAGAAATGTTTTGAAGAGAGGTTACTATTTCGTCGATTTGTGTTCCCCTGGAAAAAGGACAAAAAATAAAATAGAATTTCCTTTGTTATTCCAGAATGCCTTTATACATTGACGACACTGAAGCGGTTTTCTGTTCAATGTACATGGAACATAAATTTCAAACTTGTATTTGAGAAAATATCCAATTTTACTATTCCGAATATATATTATAATGTTTCCGGGTTTGTTTTTAAAAAAAGGTGAACCGTCAGTTGGTTGAAACATGATTTAAAGACAATAAGTTTTTAAATAGTTGGAGGTGGGTGGGAGATTAGAGAAAGTACATTTTTCGTTTTCTAAAGAAAAGACAATGATGTTCCTAATTCTCGTCAATTCATATCAAATTTATATTCACATTGTTACGCCTTTAGATGTTTTATATATTTTTTGCATTGTACAAAGTTTGTCGGTTCTATGCCGTTTATCTAACAGTCTTATATTTTTGTAAAACAGTCAGTTTCCTGGATTCTATACTAAAATCTCCACAAGTAATTTAGAACTTCTCGACATGGTTCAGACTTGGATGGCAAAGGACTTTAAATGTTTAGTCAAATCGTTACAATGCCACACGAAATTAAGGCCTCGAACTACAAACCTCTTAATTAGTAGTCATGTTCAATCTCTGATGAGCTAATTATTTTGTATAATCTAAATAAAGATGATTTAAAAAAAAAAAAAAAAAAAACAAGAAAAACAAACATCTTATAATAGATACTATATTCAAAACAGACTTTTATATATTAGCTGTTTATTTAACTGACCAAACAAGGCAATCGATAGCACTGAGGGATGCTCCCCGAAATTGCTGTAGCATAAGGGGCTTTTCAGTCACGGAGGTTGTGCTAAGGAAAATGTGGTCAGCAAGTGTTGTGGTTCTTTAACGATGTGCTCCCACTCACTGTTCTATGTAAATATGAAAAGTACAAGGTCAATACCATACACAGTATTCGAGTTATATCCAAGACAAAGTTTTCAAACAAGAGGGCCATGATGGACCTATATTGCTCACTTGTGTTTAGTTGCTTGCTTAATTAAACAGTTGAAAGTTTCTACTAAATAAATACAGGCAGGTAATGTGTGTGATTTTCTGTTGGGTTGGGGAACGGGTGAGTGTACAGAACTTCACATGTTGATAATAAAAATTGATGGAAAATAAAAAATGAAAACAAAGTTGTGAGGGGGATGGGCGAGTGCATGATCGGGGTATTGGGGATGTCTGGGTGGAGGAGCGAGGTGGGGGAGGATACAACTTTGCATATTGATAAATATTCACGGAAGGTTTATGGTTTGAAAAAGGAAAAATGAAAAACAAATTGTGGTGAGGGGGGCTGTGACCAGGGCAGAAGAAGTGGCCGGGTAGGAGTACACAACTTCACATGTTGATAACAATTTTTCTCTATATAAGTCAATGTAAAACAAGGGAACAAGGGACCCCTCGGGTGCGGCATATATTGACCCAAGGGTCATGATTTGAAAATCTTGATAGAGAGCCACTAGAGCATGCCACATACTAAATATCTAAGCACTGGGCCTTCTGGTTTGAGACAATAATTTTTTAAAAGTTGTTTGCCTTAAACAAATCTATTTAAAACATGTGCCCCACCCGATGTTAGTTAGGGATATAGTTGTTCCCTTCCTACAACAAAACTCTGGTTGTTTAATGCATGACAACGCAAGGAAGCACACTGCCATACCAGAAATTATCTTGCTAGACATAACTTTTACGTTTTGCCATGGCCGTCTTGCTCTCCAGACATGAAAGCCATTGAACACTTGTGGGACTTGCTGGGGCAGAGAGCAAGGAAAATCCATGTCATCAACGATATTAATAATTTGACTGACGCCTTATTTCATGAATGGAATGCCATGCCCGACAACGTTATAAGACGTTACGTCAGGTCAATGCATTCGAGAATACTTGCCTTGATCCGTAGAAGAGGAGGACATAACAGATACTGATTGATTTCCATATTTCTTGACAAATACCTGAAGGCAAGTAAGCATTTAGAAAACAATACAAATTTGCCTTTACTTTTAACCCCTACTTCATTCAAGCGTAAAACAGTGCACTAATAATCACCTGAATTTGATTCAAAAATAAGGCATCATGTAAGGAAAAGATTTTCAAACAGTTTGGTATCAAATTTGCCTGTGTTTCTTTTACAGAGGGTAGAACTTTAATTTGTTAAACAAGTGCACAGTTTCTTTATGGTGTCAGTATATTTCACATAATAAAACATGTTAGACTTAAGGTGGTACTAAAAAAAAAGAATAATAAGTTAACAAATGACATATTAAGTGCAATATCAAAAACTCATCAAATCTCCCGTGGGGATTTTCCTTCCGTAACGAATATGAGAGGTTTTTTTTCTCAAAATTTCGAAAGTCGTTTTTCAACGCGAAATCATGTCAGAACAGTTTCTTACTGCATAATTATATATTCTAGTTCAAATGTTTTGATTTGAAAATGTTAGAAAAAAAGTCATGGGGTTTTCCTCCCGTAATTAGTAAAGATGGAGAAAAGCTCCAGTGGGGGTTCCACGGGATAGCAAAAAAACACCACGGCAGGAAAAAGTACTCCAATGACAGGATCGACTTTGAAATCGTCCCAAGAATTCAATTTTTGAAATATATACAAAAGGAAACGGCTAATTATTTCTCTTTGAGACCCGAATTATTGTTAGATGTAAAAAAAAAATCAAAGAAAAATCAAAGACAAAGGGTAGCTGAGTTTGAAAAATTTGTCGCGATGTACCATAATGTGAAATCTTCCGACAAAACATGATACCATGCAGCTCAATGTGAAGCTGCTTTACACAACATGAGATCGTGCAGTGTAAAATGAAACGATTATTTAAAATTTGGCGATATCTAGTACATATTTCAATATGACTAGGCAATACTTAAATCATCACAAGGATATTATGTTGACGTCATGTCGACGTGATATATAGCGCCACGTACGCAACGAAAAATAGCGCTTTCAAATTTGATCAAATATTTTACTTAAAACACGTTTAAAACGAAATGTCACATAGCACAACTGTCTTGATTAATTCACACACGCGCGCGCGCACGCACGCACGCACGCACACACACACGCTGAGTTGGTTATTCTCTGTGCAAAATAATTCTACATCATTTACGCTCTAAATGAACTAGTACGTAAGACGAATTACTATTTCCTGTCTAGGCGTGTAGAAGCGTGACGACCTACTATTTGGCGCCATACATCCACGAAGAAACAGTTCTTTCAGATTTTGATCTAAACTTTGCAATTAAAGACGTATTAGAATCGAACTATTTTATAGCAAAACTGTGTTTGAACACTATTTATATAAAAAGTATTAAAACACGGTTTTGCTATAATTTTTTCATAATTGTTGTGTAATTGGAGCGGCGTTTAAACATCTGATGCCGTGCATCCCAGTGTGAAGCCTTTTAACGAAACATGAGACGTGCATTGTAAAACGAAACGCTTCACTACAACTTGGCGCCGTCTCATGCATCTTGAAACCGTTTTGTGTAATTTGGAGCGGCATATAAAAACTTGGTGCCATGCAGCCCAATGTGAAACCGTTGGACACACCGCTAGTACATGCAAGTCGTCAAAATGTTTAAATTTTTGTTATAGTAAAGAAATTTAGAGCCAGAGCAAAGCTAGCATGCTCCAGCAAGCGATGTACGGAGCACGAGACAACACTTGCAAAGCGCGAAGCGCGAGGCTACAATGGCGATTCGTTATCGTAGTCTCGTGTTTCACCAATACGGCCAATATAAGGGAGGAGGCAATGGCCGTAATAGAACACCATAGATAATTAAAATCATAAAATTTGTCATCATAGTTAATATTCATTGAATGTATGAACCTAAACTTTTCTTATAAGACAAAATATTGAAACATTTAGTCTTCTGTACTAACGTAGATAGCTTAACAGGTCAAGCACATCTTCCGGTTGGGTATATTACCTCGATCGGGGGCGTCTTTCGAGTGTGTCTTACCCCAAGAGTATTATCGGGGTAGTACAAGAACAATAGAAAAACACAAAACTTGAATATCTCCAGAAAAGTGCTTGTATCTACATTTATAATATAGTTAATTTTATTAATATTTTTCATATATCTATTTATCACCCGTGAACAAATAAGTTATCCAAACTTCTGTATTTTTCTATTGTTCTATTTTACTCCGATTGAGGTAATGGATGATACATATTATTTTGCTAAAACATATAAGAGATTGAGCGATTTATATACCCAGACCATCTTGTTATAATGTAATGATAAATCTATAAAACAAATACATATGTACGACAATGTAGCAAACTTAGAAAATAAATAAACTTACAGTTACTTCCAAGATGTTCAAAAACTGTGATAACATAACATCTGTGTCAAATCCTGACGAAATACGTAGTATGAAGGATGTGTTTACAATGTTTACCAAATGTGCACGGGTTTTTCATGTAATGTAAATGTCATGTCGTACATTTCAGGTGCATAGAAAGTCGGGCATTTTATAGTACCCGACCATTTTAAGCAAGTGGTGGTTTTCCTATATTTATTTATTTATTTATTTTAATTAGGGTAACTGGGACACTTAAAGAAACACTGCTGTATAATATTGCAGGAGGACAAAATGTTAACTTGAATTATCGATATGTCACTTCGCGCATCCTATACAATATTATGACGAATATAAACTTTTACAAAACCTTGTTAACATGTGCTTCAATATAAATTAATTAAACATTGGTCAAGTGTCAGTTGGGGTAACTTGGGACAGTTCAGTTATATTGAAATTGCGTGTATTACAGTCACACTTATGAGAAATGAAATCGTTTATGTCCACAGATTAAAAATGAATTCGAAATTGAAAATGTAGGTATGTTTAGGACGTTTGCCGGGACGCAATAAATTCTAATATTAATATGGTTTCAAAGAATACTGTGTTATAACGAGCTCGCCTCTGTTTTATAAATATTTTTGTGATATATTTGTTTATTAAGCTTATAAATGGCAATCTGTCTTCCGGAAATCAGGTTTTTAGAACAATTATTTCGTGCAAAAATTCCTTCAAGATGTTTACAGCGACTTGTGATGAACAACTCGCGTAAATGTCATGCTGAAAATATAGAATAGTCTACGCATTTTTCATTTGTATTTGTACCAATCATGAGCGCAAGAGAGTGACATGTGCATTTAGAAATGTGTAGAAAACGATGAATATTAACTGAAACAGGAAGGTTCAGTGGTTTGGCTTTTCTGTCCTACAGTAATATAAGTAAGCGTTTGATCATCTGGGATCACCCTAGCGCTACAAGTCTCGAACTCGTCATAACTAATTATCAAACGGCACTTGTTCAAAATGTTCATCAATAAAAGGGCCGTAACTGGCAAACTGACAAAATTCGACAGCTTTTACCAACGCCTCGCCTCTATTAACAGCTATTAATAGCTGAAAACCTTTTAATTAGTCTACTTGTATTTTGCATTGGCTGCTTCGTACCTAAAAAATGATGTCATTCTTCACTATGAATGGTGGGCTTTCAGATTTGATCTTGTCCGAGCATCCGTCCGTCTGTCTAAAACAAGTTTGTGATACGCCTAGCTCAAAAACATCATGATATGAACTTCCGCACATCCTATTTTTCGTCTGGCTCCGCCCCATATTTCCAAAGTTATGGCCCCTGAAATAGTCCGAAATGCATATTTTCAACTTGTGACGCGCCTACCTCAAAAGGAATTTGATACAAATTGATGAAACCTTGCATGAGTCTTAATAATGCAATGAACTTGTGCACCTCCTATTTTTCGTCTTGCTCCACTTCTATTTCTAGAGTTAGGACCCCTGAAAAAAAAATGCACACTTTCACCTTGTCACGCGCCTAGCTGAAAAGTATTTCATATAAAATTAATGAAACCTTGCACGAGTCTTTATCATGATATAAACTTGCGCACTTTTTATAATTAGTCTGGCCCCTAAACTAGTCAGAATGCACATTTTTTACTTTGTGACGCGCCTAGCTTAAAAAGTATTCTATATAAATTGATGAAACCTTTCATGAGTCTTTATCATGATATGAAATTACGCACATCCTATTTTTCGCCTGGCTCCGCCCCCTATTTCCAGAGTTATGGCCCCTGAAATAATCAAAAATTCATATTTTCACCTTGTGACGCACCGAGCTAAAAAGTATGTGATACAATTTGATGAAAACTTTCATGAGTCTTTATCATGATATAATCTTTGGCACCATCTATTTTTGTCTGGCTCGATCCCTTATTGACAAAGTTATAGCCTCTAAAATACTAGTAGTCAAAATTGCACCTTTTCACTTAATGATGCGCCAAGCTCAAAAAGTAACTGATGTAAATTCATGAAACCTTGCACGAGTCTTTATCATGATGTGACCTTGCACACTTGGTATTCTTCTTGAGATTTTAGCCCTAGTTACAGAGTTATTTTTTTTTTTGTTCTGATGCTCATAGCTCAAAAAGTATATGTTCTAGAATAATGAATTCTATGCATAAAATGTTTGTTGAGGCTATACCCCCTTAGAATCTTAAGACTGAAAACATTTCCATTATTGCCCTTTATTTGTGACAAATGTACCAATGGGGCACACCCTGTGTCCTGTAGACACATTCTAGTTTAATATATTTAGAAATTATTGAAACAGTATTATACTTTTCTTTGATGTTTGTTATAATTAACGCTATTTTAGTTTAAAACATATAAACAACAAGCTGTGTTCTTCTGTTATTTACCCATATTTACATGTTTAATGCAAGTTATTGACGAATCAGAGATGTTTCGCACTGTTTATATCTTTTTTGAAGAATGTGGACAAAATATATATTTTGGAGGGGGGTATATTTGCCAGGTAGTACGTGTTCCTTTGAAATGGTGGGAAAAAATGAAAATAATTATGATCTTTGAGTAGAAAGAAATACAGTAAACAAGTGTATTTTTAAATGGGTACTGATTTACCTGACTGTTAGCCATACAAAATTTTGATTTGATGATTCTCGATCTCAAACACTAGTTGTTTTGTTGTTGTTTGTTGTTGTTGTTGTTTGTTTTTTTGTTGTTTTTTTTGTTGTTGTTGTTTTTTTGGGGTGGGGGAAGGGGGTGTTGTTTTTGTTAGTGGTGTTGTTTATTTTTCGTTTGTCCTTGTGGTGAATGCATAAAATAAAGACAATTCAAATATTATGAATATTAAAGGAGAAACATTTCTCCATTCTAGAACATGAAAGACTTTTAAGAGCCAAAAATATGATTGAATTACGAGTATATTACAATAATTTGTAAAAGATGGGAAGATTATATCACAATAATTTGTAAAAGGCGGGAAAGGGGTACATGTTACTTAAGCCGAAATCGGCTTTCAATACATGCCAGAAAATATGCAAATCCCAAAAAAGCCAAATGAAGTTTACCTAGGCCTAATACTCAACTGCGTCCAAAACTGTCCGTAAATACACAAATTTAGCCATGTAAAGCATTAAAATGTTCAGATTCTGTAAAGCTATTTTTGTCGTAATAATCAGAAATTAGTGTAAAAACTTTAAAATTGCTATTTCAGTCCCTTCAGCGTTGGTTAAAAGCATCATTGTTTCGTTCTTTATTATTATACGACATTTAAAAAAAATGAGATACCAGGAGACGAAAATCTTCTATTTGCTGCTAAATATGGCTAGGGATTGTTTGTTCTTTAAATATTCTGTTTGCTAAACGGTGTCATTTACAGACTTTTAGAATAAAGATTAATATTTGTAATCTTGTTTTGCATTTTTATGGTGTTTCATTTTTTTAGAATTGGAATAGTTTTCGGCTGAAGCTACATGTATCCCTTTGGTTCTAGTTCAGCAGGGTTGTTGTTTTTTGTTGTTGTTTTTGGGGGTTTTTTTTTTTTTTTTTTTTTTTTTCGTTTCTTTTTATATAATCGGAGTACATTTGGTTCTAGTCACACACGCAAATTCTATATTAACATTCAAACAGTCTGATTTAGTTTTGCATTTTCTACAGTACCATGTTCAATACTAAAGGAACTTACGAAAACACAAGCATAACTCTAGCATATGCAATTCTCAATATAACAAGGCAATGTGAATCCATGTCTAGGGTTTTGATTATTATAATATAGACATGTCATTGGTAACGGCGATGGGCTGCAGCTTCGTAAATGATTTTACAATTCTGTGTACCTGGTCTCCTTTGAAAAGGCACACATTGTTGTCTCAAGAAAGCTGTAGTTACAAGATAGGTAAAATGCATATTACTTACCTATGAAATAAAGTTGCTAATGCAGATTACATGTATACTTTGTCACTGCGGCATTGTCCGCCTACAGGAATATCTTATTATATCAATTAACGAGCTTTTAAGACGTTATTTACTTTTGATTGTTTGAGCCGCACCACGATAAAACAAACATAGTGCGTTTGCGACCAGCATGGATCCAGACCAGCTTGTGCATCCGCGCAGTCTGGTCAGGATCCATGCTGTTTGCTTTCAAAGGGTATTGCAATTATTAGAGAAAGCGTTAGCGATTAGTCTGGATCCATGCTGGTCGCAAACGCACTGTGTTGGTTTCTCATGATGCGGCTCATTTTAAATATATGAAGTGTTTTTTGTGAATTTTAGTTTTATTGAACTTATAAGCAGCCATATCATTAGAAAATAAAAGAGATAATTTTCAGTTTAAGTAAAGAATCTTGTTTCGTCTTCGTATTGTCAACAGTTGTAATTTTGTCATCCACGACGGACATCGAGTAAACACCAAAGTTTTTCATGGACCAGTATGCTTCCATTATTCGCATTAAGTGTCATATTTCATGTTTTGGAGTGCGTACCCAGGGATAATACTTTTTACTATCATATTGTTTTTGTACAGGTATGTATTTCTCAATCGTTTTTGAGTATATCTATTCATCCATATTTCATAACTGATTTTTGAACTGTAAAAATGTCAGAAATGTAAGTAACATTTTGTTTTCTTCTTTTCTGTAAGTGTGGCTTTCTGAATTGATTTATTATAATCCAAAATTCCATCTAAGTGCATATACAGTCATTTTGTCAGGTGCGAGCTTCCTCACTATACATCGAGCCTGCAATAAAAAATTGTAGAACCATCAAATATGTGATAAATTCTATTACTCACAATGAAAGAGTCACACTAGATTGGAAACTGGTCTTTAGTGTTTGTGAATATATCTGAAATCAGTACAGACGGTTTGTAAAGAATTTATGTTTCCAAACTATTGAAATAACATGAAGTACAAAAGGAAACTGTTTCCATTTTAACAAATCTTCCATCAGAGCAGTATTTCTACCAAAACATGACAAGTGCCAACTCCTAATTTGCAAGTATGTATTCACGTTTAACATATTTTGATCTTAAACTGTTTAATATGTTTTATTGTACTTACTCTATTTCACAGATGAAGTTACATTCTGCTCTGCAGTAACCGTCATCCCATCGACCATTGCCGTACAGGGCTACACAGTCTTGCGTGTACAAGTTTGGGTTCCCAGGACCCCAGTTGGTGTACTGCAGTAATAATTGAATATCACCTTTCTATGTGACGCTTTAACATAAGTAAAATTAAATTTCGTTTTGTTTTTCTTTTCTCTCTCTTCTTTTAAAAGAAACTTCACGTTTCACTAATTTTTTTTCAAAGTGAATTATATCGAATATACTTGGAGTTACATGTACGCGGTGAGTATTTATATGCTTGATTTTGTATTGTATTTGGATATGACAACAATGTTAACGTCGTCTATGTAGTTTGTCACCAAATACTCGGACTGGCCTCCAGGGTCGGGTGCTAAATATCGTATCACTTGCCGCTCACCGTTGTAGGTTCGAAACATTGGGGCGTAATATTCTTCCTTGGAGGAGCTGGCTTACGGAAAGTCGATTCTACTCAGGTGACCTCTAATAATGCTCGCAGGAGCTCCCCTCCTTACGGGCCGGGCCCTGCCACCATTTCCCTAAAGCTTACCAAAAAAACACACTGAATTGGTTCTCGATATCATTTAGGGTCCTCCTCAAAAAATTAAACCTGGAACGTTGCCATATTAAATAAATCTATTCTCGGGTTTAGATTTACAACAACTTTCCTATCAATTGAAAAGAAATGAGCTTACAAGAAACAAATTATCTTGACACAACACTTCTTAGTATCCCGTTGGATATTTTAGTGATATTTAGAAACAAAATATTTCTAATGAAAGAATGGTGGTTATTATCTACTATAAAATACAAAGTTAAAGTAAATTAAACAGTGTAAACAGAATTACTTTAAATCATCGTTATTTCTGAAAGTTACTGTGTGAAGCTAGATAGCTATCATTAAAAGATTGTAAACCTTCCAAGAAATGTTTGCATTTTTCTGAAAACATTTCAGCAAAAGTTACTATTTTCGACTATTAATCGCTTTATAAAGCTAATTTTTTAATTATCGCGATAGCTTCCTACCTATTTCGTGGCAGAAATATGCCACCATATATGTGCATTTTTCTGAAAATTTTACAGTTAGAAAAAATATTTCAGAAAAACTCACAACTGTTCTGGAAAGTTTAGAATATTATCGTGATAGCTACCAAGTATCTCGTGGTAGTTTTTAAGCATTAAGGTGAAATGTTGCGCTAAAATATTTTCAGAAAACAAATAAAACATCTAGAACATATTATGTTTTGCTGAAATGTTTTCAGAAATGAAAAATTCTAAAAAATCTTGGAAAGTTCACAATATTAACGTGATAGCTACCTAGCTAACCCGGCAGAAACACGCCTCCATACTTTCCAGCAAGAAAGCAAGATATTAATTTTTCTGAAAACATTATGATCGCAATAAATTACATTTCCAGGAAACTATAGGTTGAAGAGACAAACTTTTCAGAAAAGTTTGAAATATAAAAATCATTTTTGGAAGTGTCGAGATAGATATCTAGCTTATGAATGACAGCTGTTGATGTTTACACAAAAGGTATCGAGATAATAATGTAAAATATTGCAATGATATTTCCGGGAAACTACGGAGACCATCTTTTTAGAAAACTTTGCTTTTTCAAGTTTTTTTAAGATATCGCGATTGCTATGCATACCTAGCTATCTCGTGGCAGAAATATGCCACCATACATTATAGCCTGCTTATTTTTATGTATCATTTAAGATTTAATTATCGTACCGTCACCGGCTTTACAGCAGGGGCCCAGAACCATTCGCCTTCCGTTACAGCGTCCGTTCCTCCTATCCAGTAGTATTGCCTAGTAACTCTCGCTGATGTTTACATTGTATAGAACATATATGAAAACTATATATTAGTATTAAAATTTAACTTAATAAACCAGGACTGTATAAAGAATAAGAAAATATAAATCTCCGTACGAATATACCTACAGGATTAACATAATGATCTCCCTTTATATTGCAAGACAATAGTGTTTTGTTTTTTTAATTAATGATATAAAAAGAACATTGTATTATAGTCTTCGTACTTACTCAAGAAGCATTTTGTTTCAAATAAACAATGTTGATACCTCCAAATTCATCATTACCGTACTCTGGTATTTGGTACATAAGATTTTTTTAATTCGCGAAATCTGGTTAACCTGATTCAATTAAAATATTTCAGTAGAAGAGGAAGTAGATCTAACTTACGATTGACCGTTTTTAGGAATGCATTAATAAACTTTTGTTCCCTCTGGGACTCTATGTAAGCCAGATGTCCTCCAAATGCTTCACAGTACACCTGAAACCCCAAAACATTTTTGAAATAATAATACAATTATAGGGCATCTTTTATTTTGATGCTTACGAGATCATAACACGACCCGATTTACAAACCTAATTAAACTAAGAAGACTGAAACTGTGTGTTATTATGCTACAAAATCACTTCTACCAGGTTCTAGCGTCAAACGTCATCACGGCACGATGGAAAAAATGGCAAATTGTTAGTGGGTGTCGCCAAGTCATTGGTATCGTGTTTGAATCGAAATAATAAATCTCAGGCAGTGAATTGCTCTTGCATAAAATCTTTGACGTTCAAATGCGTATTATCATATCGCTCAGGCTGCACTCTCGTGACATAATTTTGTGGCATCTGAACTATAAACAATGATTTCATTCAACAGCAAGTCATTGTTAGGCATCTATGACTTCTTAAATAATAATTAGATCTGCTTACACTCACTTATGATCGAAATACTTATGTAAAATTTCCAATTATCCCCCGATTCTTATCAGGAACTCTTACCAGCGAAACGTCTCGCAGAACCAGGTTTCCAGCAAAATATCATCTTACAATTAGGATTCAGCAAATATCTCGCAGATCCTGGTTTCAGCAAAACATCTCACCGAACCATTTTTCAAGTGAAATATCTCGTAAAACCATGTCCTACAAAAGCATCTCGCAGAAACAGGTTTGCAGCAAAACATCTCGCAGTACCAGGTCTGTCTCCTGCAAAACCAGTTTCAAGCAAGGCGCACAACCAGGTTTCAAGTAAATCTATAATACATCTTGTAGAAGTAGCTTTTCAGCAAAATGTCTCTTAAAACCAGGTTTCTAGTAAAATGTATCGTAGAACCAGGTTTCCTACAAAATATCTCGATGAACTAAAGAATACTAATTTTAGTTGTTTACCAGTGCAACAGGCCAGCTGACAACAGCTTCTGTTACGATGTAACAAGATTTGTCGTAACGTGTGTAACCATTTGGACAATGTCTAAACACTGGTGTATCAATGTGACGCCGCCCTGAATATCAAGGAACAATATATCATTAAATCAGTAGTTGCGAATATTAGGAAAATTGTCTGTTTTCCCCGAGATTTTCGCCAAATTTCGCCAATAAATTAAAATCGGCAATTAGTAATTTGCTGCAAGTAATTTACAATGGCCAGGGTATTCTTTGCAGTAACCTTGAGACTATAATTATAGGTTATTAGCTTTGTATCGGGAAATATGCACTCGTTCTTCGGCGGGAATATTGCGCGACTTTAGGAGCGCAATATTCTTCCGCTGAAGAACGAGTGCATATTTCCCGATGCAAAGATAATAACATTTTTATTACATACGCATCTACAAGTATAAATATTATGTAAATACCATAAATATTTTCAATAGCTGAATAGGATTGACAATACTGAACTAAATAGAAAAAATAGTGCAACAACACACACTGAATTACGTCACGCACCCGATATGAAATTCAGGCGTCAGGGTATGGAAAAAAATTGACGTTTCCGGTACCAGTGTAACTTAAAGGGGAATAGAAACGAGTATGTAATAAGTTAACTTACTGGATGGCTCTGTCCTACAGGTGACTACCAAATCGCAAAGCGAAGAACACGAATAAACATCATTTTGAAAAAGCGTTGTTGTTTGTTGTATTATTTTTTTGGTTACAGAAATTATTGCCTGATAATAACATGTATTTTGCTATCATGTCCGTTATGATACATTACAATCTTGAAATAAATGAATCTGAGATAAAGAGGTAACAATACTGTAAAATTTGATGATAGTTCAACTTCCGCCATTACACATCTATCAATATAATTGAGCCGCACCATGAGAAAACCAATATAGTGCATTTGCGACCAGCATGGATCCAGACCAGACTGCGCATCCGCACAGTCTGGTCAGGATCCATGCTGTTTGCTAACGGTTTCTGTAACTGCAATAGACTTTGAAAGCGAACAGCATGGATCCATGCTGGTCGCAAATGCACTATGTTGTTTTTCTCATGGTGCGGCTCATATAAAGTTTTACCTCGTTGTAGCCTATGAATCCTAAACAATACTGTAAAATTTGATGATAGTTCAACTTCCGCCATCACACATCTATCAATATAATTAAAGTTTTACCTCGTTGTAGTCTATGAATCCTCAGAAAGTCTTTTACCTCATCTCGTTGTTCACTTTGTGTAGCATACACAACTACAAACAAAGAAATATAGCACAATTGCCGCACGACTGACACATGCATTTTCGCTAGGAAAATCGCTGCGTTATTTTTTACAGTCTCGGTCAAGCTTATTCCTACCACATTCAGTAATAAATTTATTTTGTGCTACAAAATTTATAAATAAAAATAATTTACGAGTCTCGTTATCAGTAAGATTTACTACTCAAACATTTTACAAAGATTTATGTGTAAGATTAAACTGGTAAGCTTCAAATCATTTTTTTTATTTTGTTGGGTTTAACGTCGCACCGACACAATTATAGGTCATATGGCGACTTTCCAGCTTTGATGGTGGAGGAAGACCCCAGGTGCCCCCCTTCACCTTTCGTGAGGCTCTGTCGAGCATTTTATCAATTTTATTCAATTCTTTGTAGAATGTCACAAACAGAATGTTCTTATTATCACATATTAGCTTTTACTGCTGAAAAATCAAATTTCTTCTGTCTTTACATTTTAGACCAAATCAGTTCGAACATCGTCTCGTTTACTTACAACGACGTCAACGTCAAATCTTTACTACTTAGTTTCTAACACGATCCGATTCATTTTCCTATTAAACAAAGAAGGCTGGAGACAGTGATTTATTAAACAACAATTCACTGTTCTGACGTCACAACTATTACGTCATAGCGTCAAGCGGCGTAACGGCGCGCTGGAAAAGAACCCGATTGAAAACGGGCAAATATCTAATACATGCCGACAAGGTGTACTTTAAAGTCCTTGATAACGTGTTAGAATCGAAATAATATATCTCATTTAGTGATTTGCTCTTGAATAAATCACTGTTTGTCGTTCAGATGCGTAGCATTATATCACTCGGGCTACGCCCTCGTGATATAATTCCTTCGCATCTGAACTCCAAACAGTGATTTATTCAGCGACAAATCACCGATGAGATATATTATTTCTTATTTATGATAAACCTTATTATAAATAGTAAAAAAAATGCCGTTGAAAACGGTCACCAGGGTCTGCGGTTACTGATCCATAATGGCTCCATCTGCCCCATGAGCCATAATCATAATGGTCCCGAGTAACCAGAACGCCCGTGCGTCCTGACGTCCTGACGTCATTATGGCGATTGAAAGGGCGCTGAATCGTTTTAAGATCCATTCTCAAATAATGATGACAAAAAGCAATACAAATGATACTTATAAGTTTGTGGAAAGTATAAAAACTGAGAATACAAAAATCAATATGAAGAGAAGGTATATAATAAAATGGCCAATAAACGGCAGGTGTGTGCCTATAGCCATATGAGGGCACGCTTAGTTTCAAAATGGCCCTCGGGCTAAAGCCGTCGGGCAAGAAGGCACAACCAAGTCAGTTGTAAACCTCTTAGTAAATATCTGAATATGAATACGTCAAAGAAAGCACCAAGCCCTTAGTCCTATTGCAATGCAGAATATTTGTCCTTAAAAGAATATGCCAAAAGCATTTCTGGTAAGGTCACAAGATAAGAATCTTACTGTACGATTAAGCAAACAAATCTTGTCTGCTTATTTTGAATTTTGTGTTCTATCAGCTAAGACCGTGAAAGCACAATGCAGACATTACTCAAGCTCAAAATTAGTAATATTATCACAATATATTGCACTACTGAAATAGAAAAAAAAAGATTACCAGATCTTTGTTCAACGTGGTTTTTGCAAAAGAAAGTAAACTTAAAATGCCAAACAATCATAATTAATCGTTTAATAATAAATTTTGCTGTAATCGTGAAGTAATTTATTACTGAAGACGACAAAATAATTATTGATTAAATCGATTCCTTTTTCAAGAAATTGGTCCAATTTCTCTATCCTGCTATGCAGTTAAGCAGGAAAAAACTTACAGTAGTTAAATTGTTTCTTAAAAACTTCAATATATTTAGAATTATTATTGTATATGTATAAGTGATATTTTGTCCAACACATTTTATATTTGTAAATGGCCAAAGGTATGGTGTACATGTCGGTATGCCAATACCTCTGGAACTTAATAAAAACGGAACTGAATATCGGTATACATTTATTTAAAAGAAAATCACCATTTCCACAAAAATGAAAAGCAAGTCAAATGTAAATACTTCTTGCTTATCCAACGATCTGGTCAGTGTCTGTTTTCAACCTAGATATAAATAACTCATTAGTTTTAAAAGGGCTCTATTTAACTGATGAATCTACGGGGGAGGGGGGTGGAATTCTTTTATATATATAACGAACTAACTTGAAACTGTTCTACAACTTTAGTTCATCAAAGCTGTTGAATACAAATAGTATGTCTAATTTCAAACATTTTGTTCAGTATTCTTCTGAAAAATATATATATTTTTCGTTTCGTATTATACCTGTATGATACGTTGCGTATTCTACAGAAACTTACACATTGTTCGTTTCATACTTATACCTTTAAAATACGTTGCGTATTTTTTTTAAAGTTTCATATTTAATCCTTCAACGTATGACTGAATGAAGCAAAATATAATGCTTTTCGTTAAGGGGATGACAATCATTAATGTTGAAAGTACTCGTTGTCTTATTTCTTTCGTGTTGTGTGAAAATTCTGTTTTTATAGCTATTTATACCGCAAATATGAAAGGTGCAAATAAAATATGATTAAAATGATTGTTGCTGTCATGATTATTTGTAAGAGTTTTACAGACTTCCTCTAAATTGATGGTAAAGATGGTCTAAATGGCGGCGAATATAATGAATGTATATTTATGAAATTTTCAAACGCATCTGTATTGTATATAAGGAAAGCATTATTTGAAAGGAGCTGCCATCACTGAGTTAATGGGGTTTCTTTTTGAAAAGATCATATTCAATATCTAATTGTAGGTGAAATCTGCTTCTATTCGACACATTGTTAGATTGAAATCAAACTGCTCTAACTTTCCTGTGATATGGTACAGATGTACACATCGACAGGCTGTAGTGTGCTCGAGATATTACTGGTTTTATAACCCAGTCTATTCATGGATGTTAAGATCTACTTACTCTATTTCGCAGATGAAGTTATGTTTAGTGTCGCACCAACCATCATCCCATTGACCGTCACTATACAGCGCTATGCAGTCTTGGTGGTTGTCATTATCTGGGTTTGCAGGACTCCAATGAGTGTACTACAATAGCAATAATATGTCTCTAGGCACAACTCTTGTAAGTTAAACATTTATATAAAAACTCATTTCTTAAATTCAAACAACTAGCAGCTTACTTGAAGACAAAAATATCACTGCCCACGTTAAAAAATGTGTTTAGGGCCACATAAACTGCTATATCCTGCAAGAAAAGGCATCTTTCAAATTTAAATTCGCGTAGTATCCACAAAGACAAAAATAATTCAGTACAAAATGCTTATTTACATGCTATATCTCAAACTGAAAATGGCCATTACTCCATTAAAAAGATTCGATAGGAAACAACAAAGTAACATTTTATCTGTAAAAAAGTTCTTTGAGCCTTTGGTCGCCATAACATAATACATGATTGTTGTTCTTAATGGGTTTGCCAAAAACTCGAATAATCATTAAAATGTGTGTTCTTTCTAACACCTTGACAGGCTTAACAGCAGGGAGCCAAAACCATTCACCCTCAGTTACAGTGTCAGTTCCTCCAATCCAGAAATAGTGGTCAGTCGCACCCGCTGAAATCGTAAAGCATAAAACGATAATTCTAATCTTCAGTCTATTACATCACACTGACGCCAATTATACGTCACATGGTGACTATCCAGCTTGTCATGATGAAAGATGAACCCAGGGGCCCATCAGATAATTTTTCAAGCATGGGTGACCGCCTGGGTAAAACCACCAGCTTCCTGTTCAGTCTAGGAATAAGTAGTAAATGTACAATTATAACAAATCTAATTTTTTCATATCAATTAAAATAAACTCCTTTTGCCGTATTACAGTTTAATTAAATTCCTTCTAAAACCCGAAAAAATAGTTTTAAAGTCGGAAATAAGACTAATTCCCACATATACTTACCATTTAAAGGCCTTCACAACCCTTCGAGAAAGTGCTGCTCCCTTTCTGACTCTATGTAGGCAAGGTGGCCACCGTACGCCTCACAATATACCTGAAAGTAAAAGCATAACAAACTATAGGAATAAATAATCTTTGTCGGTCTCATATTAATTGAAGTATTTTACACCAAATAATTTACAATAGACCTACCGAGTACAACAATCAAACATATATGGTTAAGTCATACCCTGCAGCTATACACCATTTTGTTTACTAATTTTTAGTCTTAATTTGAGGTCAAAGTAAACTCACCAAAGCGTCTGGCCAGGTGACAGTAGCATGTGCCAGTACGTAGCAAGAGTCATCATGGCGTACGTAACCATTAGGACAATGAGTGTATACCGGTGTTTCAGCAAAGCGTTGCTCTGAAATGAAACAAGCAGTAAGCAGCTGAGAGTTTTATGGTGTACAAAACAAATCAATACGAGGGTAACGATATATGTTTTCCGTGGGTCATTGGGGGAAAAAAAAATCTTCATTTTGGTCCATCTACCGACCCGCAGTTTTGGTCAGACAGCAGACGAAACATTTTAATAAATATGCGTTCAAGAAAACAATCGTTTCAGTCGTCGCGATCAACCGATTGATGGAAAATATCGAAATAACCTCTTACCTTTTTCCAGTTGATGTAATCTCAGAAAATCTTTAATTTTATGCTGGTCTCTAACTGCGTTAGCGCAAACGTCAGCGAAAAGTAAAAGGAGTAACTTACAGGAAGACCAAAACGCCATTTTTATTGAAAATGTTTTCAGAGATGTGTATTTCAAATGTCAGTCAGATAAGGTAATTTGTGACATTTCATTTACTTATCTAACAAGATAAACAAGAAAAGTGTCAGTAGATAAACAACTCAATTCAAGATACCAAGCCAATTATGATAAGGCACAAACAATGTGCCTTAAAAGTGAATAGTCACATTAAAGTTTGTCCAAGTTTAGTTTCAATGCCGCTTTACATACATGCACGAACTGTAGAAGTGGTTCAATTCTTATTACATATACAATCTTTGTTATCTGACATTAGTCTGGCAAAGCAGTACTCGTATACAAGTCTTCGTATCTGTTAGGGACCAGAAATGCCTTGTGAACAGGGTCACAAGGATACAACTCTATTTCAGGACAAGTTAACCTTGCCATATATGGGAACCACCATTACAAGATGTCAATATCAATTGTTAAATACAAAAAAGTTCATTTTAGTGGAATGTGCGTTATTGTCCTGCCTAAGTGCGCTTGCCTGAAATTTATCTTCCGATGCAAAGAAAAACTGGCTAAAATGTAAATCCAACAATACGAAAAATATGTGTTTATTGATTTCAATACTTTGACAGGCTTTACAGCAGGGACCAATAACCATTCACCCTCAGTTCACATCGTCATATATATCTTCCAATCCAGAAGTAGCCTGCCGCTAAAATATTAAAATAAACCGTACTGTTACAGCTTAAATCCCCTCTGTCTATAACTAGTAAATAAATTATGTCAAGCAATATCAGTTATTTAAACTATTTTGCATTCTCTTAAATTAAAGAATTAAATGTGGTTATGTAGTTACCGTCTGGACATGAAATACATTCGTCTGTTTAACCCATATCACGCTGGACACGATTAATTCTGCCTTTGCGACCAGTGCAGATCATGATCAGCCTGCACATATGTTTGGCATTCAGTCTGTATCTTTTTTAGTTTGCACCCGTTTTAACAATAAATAGTGCTGTCCAAATTAAAAGATGGACAAGTTCATTATAGAAGTTAAAGACTGTGGAGACCGACGGCTTATACAGCTAGAACGATTTTAAAATCTAAATGGTGATTACATAACCGCAGTTTATTCCTTTTACTTACATTATTATTTGTTTCGTACGTTCACGATTTTTATCACATATTCAAAGGATATTTTTATGAAATATATCTTTGAAACGACAAAATCGTCAATAAATGAATTAATGGCAGCATTAAAATGCATGCTTTCCACTGGCAGCTTCGGGGAAAATACACGTTTTTCTCATGACTATGCGACTTATTTAAACAATACAATAGCCAAGTTAGTGATGTCATCGCTAGAATGTTCTGCATTTGGTACCATACGATTTATTTGAGATTGGCATGCATTAGCTGTATATATATTCATCACAGAAAATGTATTTGGACTATAACTATATGCCACTGACATGCACGTCATGTTTGCATATCTGAAGTGTACTTACGATCTGCAACTTTCAGACTCAATGTTGGCAAGGTGAGCCCCGAACGCTTCACAGTCAACCTTATTTAATCTAGTTTTTAACAGATAAAACACATGTCCAAATAAATGTTATGTATAATTACATATGGCCAGTAAATCTCTTATATATTGTACATGAACGTAAATACTGTAAGAGTCATAAAGGGAGGTAATAAAAGGACAATGGATTCACTTGTATATTCTGCTGTGTCAATCAATGTTCAATCCGACGACATATATCTAAAACAAATATTGAAAAAAAATCAATTCTGAGTTGCTTTAGTCACAGTGGCTTGATATTTCTACGCCTTGTAATATTTTGTGCGATTCTAAATTTCGCTATTGTAAAAGTCCAATTTTGTACCAAATTGAGGCCGTCATCCCGCTGAATGCACAGACATATTTTCATTGTACGGAGCAACTGGCACTATAGTCACAGTGACCCGATATTACTAAGGCTTGTAATATCGTGTGCGGTTATCACATTTCCGGAGTAAAATATAAATTTTGTCCCAACTGAAAATATTATCATGTCCTTACCGATTCGGCAGGAAAGCAGCTCTTATTGCAGTTTACAAGCTTAATAAACAAAATGTATTTAATTAAGTAGTAATACAGAAACAAAAGGTTTAGTCACAAAGGCGGCATATTATTAAGGTTTGTACTCTAGAGTGTGTTTCCCATTTTTTCTGTCTGAAATTTCAACTTTTGTCAACAATGAGATCGTCATCCTTCACTTACCACTGTACTAATTCGGCAGCAAAGCACCTCTAACTGTAGTTTGCAATCTCAATGAGCAGACTTACTTTCATTATAATGGAAAAAAAACACGATATTTTAAAGTAACACGATATTTTAAAGTAACACGATATTACGAAGGCTTGTACTATCGTGTGCGCTTCATCACGGTCTAAAATTTGATTTTTTCTTCAAAATTGATACAGTCTCTGATTTTTGCACTTACCACTAATCATTTTCTGAAGCAAACTAGTTCATACTGTTGTCCACTATTTTAATACATAGTTATATTTTCACCATAATAGAGAGAAAATCAATTTAGTCACAGCTTGCAATACATGTATATCTCGTGCGGTTCTCACTTTCTCCTATGTAAAATTTCCAATGTTGTCCACCGTAAATTTCAATTTTGAGTGCAGTAAAATAAATGATTTAGTCACAGTGGCTTGATATTTCTAAGGCTACAGTAAAAATCCATATTTTATCAAATTGAGACCGTCATTCTACATCAACCAATGAACAGAAGCGGCGCAGAAGCTCTTCTAGTTTTAGTTCAAAAGCTGAATGCACAGACATACTTCATTGTAATGGAACAACCGACACATTATTCACAGCGACCGCTATCATTAAGGCTTGTTATGTTTTGTGCGGTTCTTACTTTCGCCTGTGTAAGTGTTCAAATTTTCTCCAAAATGAAATCGCCATCCTGTCCTAATCAATGAATTTGATTCTACAGTGAAGCACCTTTTATTTGTAGTTCACAGGCAGACTGCGCAGACATATTTTCTTTGTAATGGGGCAACCTAAACTATAGTCACAGTGACCCGATATTACTAAGGTTAGTAATATCATGTGCGGTTATCACTTTTCCGGCGTATATATTTTTTTTGTTGGATTTAACGTCGCACCGACACATGATAGGCCATATGGCGACTTTACAGCTTTAATGGTGGAGGAAGACCCCAGGTGCCCCTCCGTTTCCGGCGTATAATTTCAGTTTTGTCCAAACTGAAAACATTATCCTGCCCTTACCGATTCGGCAGCAAATCAGCTCTTATTGCAGTTTACAAGTGTATATAAGTACTAATAGAGAGACAAAGCTTTAGTCGCAGTGGTCTGTACAACAGAGTTCGGTCTCATTTTTTCTGCCAGAAATTTAAATTTTTCTCAACAATGACCCCTAACCACTGTTTGATTCGGCAACTAGAATTTGAGTTGATTTGCTACCAAATAGGTTATGTACTAAGGACAGAATAACGGTCTTAATTTGGTGAGTAATTGATATTTCATGTATAAACACGGCTCAATTGAAGTGAATTACAAGCCTTAGTAATATCGGTGTATTGCGACAGTGTTTGTTGCTCTGTTGCAATGTGTATTAACTGACCTGGAATTTTAGGAGTTTCGCTGCCAAATAGGTTGAGTAGTAGGACAGGATGACGGTCTTAATTTGGTGTTAAACTGATATTTTATCTCAACAGTTCTCAACGCAAGTGAGAACAGCACAGGATATAACAAGCCTTAGTAATATTGGTACACTGCGACACAACAGTTTGTTGCTCTGTTGCAATGAAATTATAGGTTTTGTATTAAACATCTCAACTGGAATTTGAGGGGGTTTGCTACCAAATAGGTTGAGTAGGTATGAGAAAAAATTATGAAAATCTCCGCTATTCAGAAAACGTACCCGGGCCATAAGTATAGGTTAATAAATGGGAGAGCGGTGCCTTTGAGTGATAATGGCCCTGGCAAGGTGATAATAGCCCGAGGGCTTTAGCCCGAGGGCTATTATCTTCTTCCAGGGCCATTATCACTCAAAGGCACCGCTCTCCCATGTATTTACCTGTTTATTACATGTTTACCTATAATATAGTAAGAAATGTTTTTTGTGTCATTTTTATGGGTATTTGCATCTTCTGGCACAATAAATTTCATCTTTTCAGTTTCTATATTATTTGTATAGGCCTAAGAGTCTATTTACTGTATAAAATCAAATACCTGGATAGTTGTTCTTTCTTGCTTATTGCATAATTTAGGGATAAAAATACGATATTTCACGAAGAATACACGATGTTACGCTCAAAATGATAAAATAAAACGGAAATATTCGCTGTTTTACCTCCATGAAACGCCATGACGTCATTTCTGTTTACGGACGTTAATTTCCCGCGCTAACGCCAGGGCCATTATCGATAATGGCCCCGGGGCTTATTATGATAATGTGATAATGCATGACGCAATGCGATAATGGGAGAATTTTCAACACAAATTTGTTACTATTTATAGGTACTCATGTAATAATTTGCTATATTTAACGTGATGTGGCTCACAAACGCAAATGTTAATTTTAATGTAAAATGTGTCGTTGGAAAGAGCATAGGATAAGCTAAACGGAGATACCTCTGATTTGTCGCTAAGCAAAGACGAGAGATCAGAACAGCATTATGAGTATAACGCTCTCATAATCATGGCCGTAAATTGATGATTGTAATTTTGTGTATGATGGAGGAATTTGTCTTTGTTAAAATCGTCATTCAGCGAATCCCCCTCAAAGTCTAGTTCAGAGTCTTAATACAGATTCTTTATTTTCATTGCAACAGAGCAACAAACACTTGTGTTGCAGTGCACCGATATTACTGAGGCTTGTAATATGATGTGCTGTTCTCACTTGCGTTGAGCCCTGCTTATATAAAATATCACTTGGTTCACAAAAATATTTTACACCTGTGCCCCTTTAAGGAGCTAGGGAAACTTATTCAAGCATTGTTTATGTTACAGGTTTAAAATATTTTGAAGAAACAATTGATATTTTTATACGCACGGCTCAACGCAAGTGAGAACAGCACAAGATATTACAAGCCTTAGAAATGTCACTGTACTGCGACACAAGTGTTTGTAGCTCTGTTGCAATGAAAATATAGCTTTTGTATTAAAACATTTTAACTGAAATTTGAGGGAATCGCTGCCAAATGGGTTAAGAAGTTTGGTCAGGATGGCGGTCTTAATTTGGTGAAAACTGATTTTTTTACATAAGCAGGGCTCAAAGCAAGTGAGATCAGCACAAGATATTACAAGCCTTTGTAATATCAGTACACTGCGACACAAGTGATTTTGGTCTGTTGCAATGAAAATATAGCTTTTGTATTAAAACTCTGAAATAGAATTTGAGGGAAATCGCTGCCAAATAGGTTTCAAATTAGATAAAAACTGAAATTTTACATAGCGGACGTTTATACACATGGCATATAAAATTGGTTTGTCACTGGCTGAATAGTTTTAACAGTCACAAAAAACATCCGTATACGGTGCAACACAAGTGAGAACCGCACGCGATATAACAAGCCTTATATTATATCGGGCCAGTGTGACAGAGATATTTGTTGCTCAATTACAATGAAAATCATCTGTTTATCAAGCATGAGAACCTCATTTGTAGGTGGTTCGCTTTCAAGTTGGTAAACTAGTAGAGACGGGATGGCAGTCTCAAGTTTGATATAAAAACTGAAAGTTTACATAGCAGAAGTAAGAAAACATTGAAAATGAAACATATTTAGCGCTCGTTAAAGGGAGAGGCAATGTTGTTTTGATGTTAATTCCACCTGCTGTGATTTTTTTCAATAAAGTGAAAGAATTTTCAAAATCGACTTAAAAATGAGTAAGTTTTGAGCATTTGAATATTTGATCAGAATGGCAGTCATTTTCTTTCCATGGCAACAAAAAACAAAATGGCGGATCTGTTAAATTTCTAGACATATGTCTGAATTGTATTTACTTTTTTCTGTAAAATATTTTTTCTGTCTTTTCTAGCTATAATGAAAGAAATAACCATGTTGTACATCTTACACTCAAGAGACATATAAAATTATTCTAAAGTATGCTAAATAAAGAATTCAGCAGTGTGTACATGACGTCATAAACACTCAAAATGTTTTGACCAAAATGAGACTGTCATCCTGTACCAGCAATTGAAGCAATTCGGCAGTCAAGCACCACTTATTGTAGTTCACAAGATGAATGTGCAAACACGCTTCCACTGTGATGGAGCAACAAATACTTTATTCACAGGGGCTCGATATTACTAAGGGTTGTAATATCGTGTGTACTGTAAAATCATGTAATTTCGTGGGCATGAAATTTCGTGGTTTTGGCTAAAACGGCAATTTCGTGGGGATATGAATTCGTGGATTTCAACTTTTGAACACAAAATTAATGGGAATTTTACTTCTTCGTTGGGATTGAATTTTGTGGATTGACACAACCACGAAATCCGCGAAAATTAGTCCCCAACCAATATTAATGATTTCACAGTATTTCTCCCTATTTCCGATATTAAATTTCATTTTTTCTTCAAACTGAGGCCGTCAAACTGTCCTAACCATTGAACCGATTCAGCCGCGAAGGACCTCTTAATGTAGTTCGGCAGCTGAATACACAGATATATTTTCATTGCAATAGAGTGACAAACCCTTTAGTGACAGTGGCCAGATATTACTAAGGCTTGTAATTTCCTTTGCGGTTCTCATTTTGTCCGTTGTTAGATTTCAATTTTGAGAGCGTCGAGCAGTATTAAGACGAGTTTTGTGTCAGACTGAACCAATTCAATCAGCGCCAAATGAGTTGCACCATGAGAAAACCAACATAGTGCATTTGCGACCAGCATTGATCTAGACCAGCTTGCGCATCCGCGCAGTCTGTTCAGGATCCATTCTGTTCGCTTTCAAAGCTTATTGCTAAAACTGCTAAAACCGTTAGCAACAACATGGATCCTGAGTTCCTGACCAGATGCGCAGGCTGGTCTGGATCCATGCTGGATGCAAAAGCACTATGTTGGTTTTCTCATAGTGCGGCTTAAATATATTTTATAGCCCGTGTGTTATATCTTTTGCTGCGTAAAATTTCATTTTTTGTTCAAATTAAGACTGTCATCCTGCCCAGACCTCAGTAAAGTGGTTCGGCACCGTAGTATCTCTATTTGTAGTTCACAAGCTGAATACATTGTATATTGTTTACTGCAAGAAGATCCCATATACTGCGTTCTGCAACAATGTTACATATATTGTTTCTGCAATAAGGTTATGCTAATTCTTTTCTGCAATAAGGCGGCATATAATGCTGTTAACGTGTTTTAGGAATCCAACAGGCATTTACGCTTACTTCGCGTCTTGTCTTCAGAAAAATCGTCTAAAAGCACTACAATAATCAGAGAAAGTTGGCAGCAAAGGAGCAATTGTTTTCGTCACTTTAACACTTTTTATTATCAAATTCATTTCCATGTGGGGGAGTGGGTGTCGGCTTTTTGATCTATAGCCAAGGTAAGGGCGCTTACTTGCGATCCGAAAGCCCGCCTGAACTGTTGAATTCATTCATGTAGTGAGTCCATCCAGCCGGCTTACTTATATAAAAAGGCACACTGTCGTGACTAAAATAATGAACATATGAATACCTTTGACCTTCATCAACCATTAGAGCTAGAAAGTCGCTACATGCCTTAAAATTGTATCAATGTAGCTTAAACTCGATTAGAAACAAAGCAACTATCTACTCTTTGTGAGATCTTCACACATCTCACCTCATACCGTGTAATATTTGGAATTACTTACTGCATGTACACATGTGCAATACACTGACAAGGCACAAACTGTTTTATTTTATTTGTGTATTTACAACTACATATAATACACAAATGAAGTGTATAAACTTGAAGTCTGGTCATCCAACAATTTGCTCTACATCGAGACTGAAGAAAAAGATAGAATGAATATGACTGATTTCGTATTTGAAGGAAGTGGTTTTTATTGGTATGGTACCGGTTGTGTAGACTTTCGTGTTGCACTTCTATAGACCTTTGTTCCGCAAAATACCGGTTATCTCGACAGCTGTTTTGCATGACCCTGAAGGACCTATATATGTATAGCAGAAACTAGCCGTAATAAAACTAATCAAAGACACACGAAATCAAATTATTTGTTACCGCGACTAAAAATACGGTATAGGAAGGTCATCCACCAGATAACTTAACTGTCTTTCTTTTTGGGTATTTTGAAGATCAGATCACATAACGTATGTTGGTTCGAATCAAATCCAGAGTCTATCAGAATATTTCTTAAGAAAATGCCATCAACATGACTTTTGAAGCCATCATTGCTGCTCCGTCAAGGTATTACATGGAATAATGCTATAAAGGAAAGCTTGCCTCTAAATCCTGTGGAAAATCGCTAATATAACATTGACTCCCACTGACTTAAATAAGCTTTACTTACTCTATTTCGCAAAGGAAATTGTGTTTTGTTTCACACCAGCCGTCGTCCCACATACCAGTGGATTCGAAGATAGCCAAGCAGTCTTGGTGTTTCGATGAAAGAGCTGGACTGTTATCTGGCTCACCTGGTGCCCAGTTGAAGTACTGAAATATATTCAGTGGCATTTAATCTTCGTATTTCCCTAAAAAAAGGTGCAGTTTCTGTTATATGAAAAAGTTTACTGTATGGCGTATAATTCAGACTGTGTTTTAGTAGACATTGCTTTACGACAATCAATTTATTTTTTTACCAATAATGACAATTTTCAAATCTATTGTTGACCAATATACATGTACCTTTCGCTACAAACTTGCTGGGGTCCGCCTTTACCGAGTGGTTAAGGTCGTTTACTAGGAATCACTTGCCACTTGCCGCAGTAGATTCGAAATCTAGCTTGGTGTGGTGTATTCTTTCATGTGATGAAACCATCACATCTGGTTTACGGAAGGTTAGTTTTTATGCCCTGATGCCCGTTCCTGAAAGAATTCACGGGACTGCGACTGGGGTCTTCATCCACCATTAAAAGCTGTAAAGTCATCGTATGACCTATTGATATGTAGGGGTGACGTTTTAATGTAACAGAAACAAAACAAATGTTTATGCTATATTTTCTGGTATTTCCTTTGATGTCGTAAACTTTACCTTTAAAACCAAACTTGATACATTTAGGCCACATTAAAATTTTGATGTGTCAAGTTGTTGCAATACTGGCCTTATAAGATGCAATCTTGACGTACGATATTTCTAAGGGTAGAGGGGAATTACGGTCCAGTTTTCAAGTTGACAACAAGCAGGTAAATGAACATGTAAGGATACGTAAGGTTACGAACCTGTATAGGTCTGACAACGTTTATCCAGTACCAACTGTCCTCTGACACAGCGTCCGTGCCGCCAATCCAGTAATATGATCTTTGTCTGTTGCTGAAGCTAAATAAAATTCCCTTGTTTCATAATACAAAAACTTTGAACGCTGCAGTATTGACTAGTTAGATTCCTTGTGTTGAGTTCAGTTACACCGCCACCATTTACATCAAATGGCAATTTTTCCAGCTTTTGATGGTTGGTGAATCCGTGCATTGTTTAATGCACAAGCGGGCACCTGGATAGAACCCCCAACCACCGATTAAAGGTAGGGTAGATGTAACAATTCGTATATGTTGGACTGAACAGATTTCTGTTAAAGAAGATCTGTCACAAAAAACGTTTAACAAGAATTTGCCGAATGAGACATACATTGGTTTCATCAGTAAAACACGGTTGTAGTCAGTACACTATATAGAAAAACTTCTTTCTTTACTGCGTTAGTCAAGCAGAGAAATGCCGAGAATGGAAGTTTATATCATACTCATAATGAAAAGGCTTTTATGACTTTACAATATTACATTCTATTCTCTAAAAAGTTCTATAGCACATCTGGAGACATGTGAATTTGCTCATTTCGTCTATGGTAAACATAGAATTTATCTCTTCTAATCCTAGAAATTAAACCTTCCTCAAAGCTTAACAAATGTAATGTTTTACCACTGAAGTTCTTCAGGTAGGCTGTTACAAACTGACTTTCTGCAGCGGAATCTATGAACGCAAGATGAGAACCGTAAGTTTGGCAATAGACCTAGAAATAAAAGGATAAATTGACAGTCGACCTAAAATATCTAGAAATGAAATGATAAACTTGGCAGTAAACCTATTTTGGCAGAACATCTAGAAATTACAGGATAAGCTTGGCAGCAGATCTGGAGATGGGATAATAAACTTGACAGCAGACCTAGAAATAAAACGACAAACTTGGCAATAGTCCAACCTTTTTCGCAAATATCTAGCAATAAGGAAACATTTAGAGACCTGGCAACAAAAGGATGGATAATAAGTTTCCTCGTCTCCTGTAAAGAGGCAATCAATGACCCATAAGATTGATGAAAATGTTCTGCAAAGTGCCGTGCAGCCTTTGGCGGCTCAAAGAATACTTTTCGAGGCCAAGCCTGGGACTATATTACATAACTCTTTAGAATGAATCTATACTGAGATGAGTTCGCAAACAATTGGTTATGCATTCTTCTTTCCGACTGGATTAGATCTTGCACAAGAGTCTTTTGGTAAAATAATTAGAAAAGTTATATAAAGGTCTGTGTAGCCCAATAAGCCTGTGTTAGCTGGTTACACTGACAGGAGTTAGTAAATAGTTAGCAGTGTTATGCTTAATTTTGGAGAAAGAGAGAGAAAAAAACACTTACAACTGCTTCTGGCCAGTTGGCGAGATCATGTGCCGCGTGGAAGCACGAGTTTTCGTATCTTGTAAACCCCTTCGGACAGTCATGGAAAAGTGGGCTTTCAAGGTGACGACGCTCTGTAAATCATGATATTGCGCATTGAGGCGTTTCACATACTAAGTATATGGTTAATTTTGTATCTTCATAGCGGTCTAGCCAAAATAGAGTTTAAGGGTAAGCCTATAAACCTAGTAAGCCAGCGCTAAACCAGAACCCTTGAAAAGCGAAAACTCCATCAATTTACGAGGTGCGGTCGGAAAATATTCGGACTTTCTGCACTTTCTCAAATACTGTTCTATATTTTTCAAAACTTCTTCTTATTTTTTTTCAAAGTATTCCACATCCGCATTTATACACCTCTGCCATCTTCCTGCGGGCTTTTTTTATTCCCTCTACAATCTACAAATTAAACCATGAAGTAGACCTAATGCTGAGGTACCGATTTATACCTGAAATCAAAGCCACCCTGGACTCATATTTGATTCCAGCGAGCCTTTCCGCACTTATGGGAACAAATAAAAGTCACAGGGGGGTAGGGGCAAGGTCTGGGACGTACGGAAGGTGGGACAACAATTGCCACTTGAAAGAGTTGATAACATCTACAGTAGACATTTCATTGAGCTAGCCATTTTTCAGTTTTACTTTGAAGGTTGTTGTTGTTGTTGTTTTTTCTTTTTCTTTTTTTTTGAAAATTACTTCTTAATAGTATCTAGCAGTCATAGTTTGGCCTTTTGTCATGAAATGAGCCAGTATTTGTTCATGTGAAACCTAAAAGTAACCAGTATAACCTTGTCAGTAGATGGAGACAGCTTAAGCTTCTTGGGAGTTGGGGAACCAGCTAGTTTTTTCCTACTTTGACTGAGCTTTTGTTTCAGGTTCACAATTCATTCCCAGTGGCAATACAGTTCAACAAGAGCTGTCTTTTGACAGCGCGCTCGACTATTCGAAGAATTGATAAAAGTTTGGGTCAAAATATAACCACAGATTTTCAAACAAAGAAGAAAAATAAATAAGACAAATAATGTACCTGTATTTGTAGATAGTCTTGCACTATATAGCAATGTGGGACCATGATGATAAGCAAGTGTTTTCAAAGCCATATATCAAAAAGTTTAGACAACATATGGAATGGTAATGTGAAACTTAACTGATTTCTACGCCAAAAAAGGACTGGCCTAAAATCCTTGTCCTAGTTATGTAGTCTTGCCTACATATGTAAACTATGATGGTAAACAAGAAGTCAAAGTTTCAAAGCCATATGACAAACAGGTTAGGCAAAATTTGGCTGATTTTCAAGTGCAAAAAGGACCATAATTCCGTAAGCCAGAAGAGTTATGTTCTCTTGCCTACAAATGGAAAAGGTTTTCAAAGTTTCAAAGCCATATGTCAAATAGTTTTGACAAAACATGTACTTGTGCGAAAACTGAACCAATTTCAAAGTGCAAAAAGAGCCATATAACTAAGTCAAAATACTTGAAAGAGTTATGTACTCTTGCCTACAGGTAGAGACTGTTATAATAAACAAGTGTTCCAAGTTTGAAGTAATTCTAATTTTGAAGTAAATATCTTAGATGAAATACAAGATATTACTATTTCATAAAAACGTTCACCAACGCCGATGCCGGAGCGAGTAGTATAGCTTTCTATATATTCTTCGAATAGTCGAGCAAAAAACTGATTTCCAATACGGGTAAAACGGTCTTCTGACAGCTATTTCGGCAACCACCTAAGCACTTACCTTGCTCACACCTGATTTTGCGTGTAAAATCTGATATGCCGACGCTTTGACGATCGTTAACTATTTAGTCAACTCCTGCAATGTCACTCTGTGATCTTTGTTGACAAAAACCTCAACATTCATCATTATTATTGGGATCACTGCTTCGACGGGCCTCTCTGGCCTAGGCTTGCCCCTCGCGCTGCCCTGCCCTCCCTAAACTCAGCTATAAAAGGTTGAACCGAATATGCAGGCTTTAAAGCAGTACAATATTAAAGATCTCTGTGTCTCCAGCTTACGCTCTTGTGTAGTGTGTGTAGGTAGCTGCACGTGGAAAGCTAGGAGCATGAAAAGTCCGGGTAACGGTATTTTCCGACCGCCTCTCGTATATCTTGGTCCGGAATAAGCTATATCTACCTATCCCAAACCTCTTAAAATCGGAAACCCCACAAAATTAAACGGGCCTTTGGTTTTGAGTGATTTTTTTTTAACTTTCAGTTAGAATTCCTTAGAGGTTTGCGCCGAACTGTGTGCTCCCTTGTTGGCTGCTTCAAACAGGTTTGACAGTATATACAAAAGACACAATATATGTATATGGCTAAGTCTTTCTTTTAGTTGGATGACTGGTTTTGAATAGCCAATATATATTTTCACTTTTAAAACAGCAAGAGAAAAAAAGAAACACGCTTAATCTCACCTTTAGGTTCCAAATATAAAGCATAACTCTGGCACAAATATGTGCAGATAAAACCGAAAACAAATATAAAAACTGCCATCTTGTTTCAACACTATTGACGATATAAGACGTCAGATTCAGTTGTGCCTCTTATCTTCTTTTGTGTGTCAATTTGTTCGCCGAGACCATAAACTGATAAATAGATGAGGTCGTCAGTTCAGTTCGTCTGCCGCTCGTAGAATTCTTTTATATGGGAACGGCAAATCATACGACACACATACATAAACGTTTCTTAAAGTAATTTAAAGTGTTTTCTACTTTTTTTGCTGTGACCGCATAAAAATGCATACCCACTTGAGCTATTTTGTGAGAGGTCAAACCATGGGTGCTACAGATCAAGTTTCGTCCATCAAGTTCATGAGGAGAAATGTTGTTTAAACGTTTTTTTTTCTATTTCAGTTTTTATAGCTACTAAAATTGCAGTACAGTAAATGGAAACAGTTTTAAAAAGTTCAAAAAGGTCGAACCCAGGATGCTACAGACCAAAGTGAGAGAAGTTCATGAAAAAAAGCTCTGTAATCTGTAAAGGTTTTCTGTTTTCAATCATGGCAGCCCCTGTCCTGATAAGCGGAACCATTTGAACAAATTAAGACAGTTACATGCTGCGGCGCTGTGGAACAAATCTGGTGGAGATAGGGAAGTGGTTCATAACAAAAAGTTGTTCAAATATGTTTATTTTCTATTTTTAGCTCGTTGTCAATGAAAGGAATCAAGCGGAACCAATAGGCCAAGTTTGGTGTCCACCAAGCAGTTCATGAAAAGACGTTGAAAGTGTATTTTTGTGGTAAGTTATGCTAGCCCTTAAAAGGTGTCAACTGGAACAATTTTTATAAAATTCTAAAGGTACAAACAAGGATAATACGGACAAGGCTTGGTGAAGATCCACCAAATAATAATCAAGCAATTTAATAAATTAAAGACAGGACCATACAAAGACGCACTTGAACAAAGCTGATTGAGGTCAGTGCCAGACTAGATACCACAGACCAGGCTAAATGAAGATCCTTCAGGTGGTCCATGATTAGTCATTTTTAATTAAACGTTTTTTGTTTTACTTTTAACCCTGCTAGCTCTGGTTAGATTTCCCTCATTCCTCCAGAAGGCAGAACCGGTATGCCTTAACTCTCTATGATTTAATATGTGGTTTACATCCTGACTGGATTTTTTATGCATTCAAAAGATGCATTACCTTTTATGACAATGTTTTCATGTGCACATCTTTTGTAGATCAGCACAAAAACAGTATAACATCATCAAAAGTATGTGTGTGTATCATAAATCAGTTTCCAGTGTTAAAAACAGAAGTATTCAATCAAAGTCTATAGTAATAAACAATAACACAAACATAATATTTTAATTATTTAATTTATCACAATCATGCATGGTGTTTCTATTGCAGTTTTTAAGAAAGACAAGGGAGACAATCAAAACATCATATAATCATAAATAAGTTTCAGTTATTGCCCTTCGTATGAATGAATTATTTGTACAATGACAATACCATTTTAAAATTTGCCTCATCTGACTGATCAGTACATTAATTCAATTTAATATATAGATTCTGATTGGCTGACCAATCTATTTTTGTTTATAACTTTGAAAGCACTGTCAAACTTGCGATACAACTTGTAACAACTTCAAAATTATTTCTCAGTTTCAAAATCATAATTTTTCACAACAGTTCACTAACATTTTTAAGACTTAACAATTGTTATCTTTTAAAATAAAAAACATCCAAATAACTCAACAATACAATGAATCATGATCACTGTGTTGTTACAACATTTACTGAAATAAAACCGTTTATATTACCACATAACAGATACCGTTTATATTACCACATAACAGATACATTAGCATTATTTTCATATCAAAGTGACCTTTTAAGTATTATCTTCAAAGTTATAAAGGAGAGAAGTAATTAGAAGAAGAAGAAATTTCAATAGCTCACAAACATTGCTACAACTCGGCTAAAACCTGAGCAAAATTTTGCTTGGTAAGTTGTCATCTAAGCGGTCATATAATTTTGCTTTGTGCTGTAAGTGGTCATCTAAATTTTGCTTGCCAAGTGGTCATACAAATTTTGCTTGGAAAGTGGTCATCCAAATTGGGCTTGGAAAGCAGTCATATAAATGTTGCTTGGTAAGTGGTCATACAAATTTTGCTTGGTAAGTGGTCATCCAAATTCGGCTTGGAAAGCAGTCATATAAATTTTGCTTGGTTAGTAGTCATCCAAATTTTGCTTGGAATACAGTCACATAATTTTGCTTGGTAAGTGGTCATCCAAACTGGGCTTGGAAAGCAGTCATATAGATTTTGCTTGGTAAGTGGTCATCCAAATTTTGCTTGGTAAGCAGTCATTAAAAATTTGCTTGGTAAGTGGTCATCCAAATTTTGCTTGGTAAGCAGTAATTAAAACTTTGCTTGGTAAGTGGTCATCCAAATTTTGCTTGGTAAGCAGTTATTAAAACTTTGCTTGGTAAGTGGTCATCCAAATTTTGCTTGGAAAGCAGTCATATAAATTTTGCTTTCTGCATTATATTAAAATATCAAGGTCACATAAAAGCAAGTGAATATCATTGGCAGTCATGGTCACATACATACACATGAATACCTTTGGCAAGTATAGCACTTACATAAATATTATGTCATAAAATAAATTACTGGCCTTTGTGCATAAATACAAATTACCAGGTAAAATGAGACAGAACTGAAATCGTTACATCTGACACAGTTAATGTAAAATTTGTTTCTTAATATGACATTTTGTTAACTGAATTTGAATAAGAAGTATTTTAAAGGCGCATGCCTCCTAACAAACATCAAAATTTTAATTTTTCAAAACAGATACGCGTTGAAAAATACACAAATTGGGAACAGCTAAAAAGTGATATTTTTCACCAAAATTTTACATTCAAGAAAAATTTGGTCAGTAATTCATTAAGTTAGCATATTGCCTTGTGCTTCAAATGTTTTATTTCACAGATACAGTTTTGGAAAAAAAAAATACATGGGCCAAAACTGATCCCTATATTAGTTTCTTTTCTGCTTTTATGAATTTGAGATCTGAATCAATAAAATCAGAAGTATAAATTCACATCTTGAACAAAAATCACAAGTAAATAAATTTCTGTTTACAATCTGAATATCATTAAATAATTCTTGGGATATCTTACGAAACAAATGAATACTTTTTTGGTACATGAACTATATGAATATCAGATCCATTCTAAATTTACTGTGACTTCATAACAATTTCTCCCCGATCTTGGATGTCTTGTAACAGGTGCCGAGCCTGCGACTCCCTCACATTGTCCATATGATATATTTCCTGAAAGTACACCATTTCTGTTGGAATTCATGTTTATCGTTCTGTCTCCATTTTTAATTATAATTGGGTAACTTAGAACTCCACAATGGGTTCGACTCGATCTAACACTATTGTCTAACGAGTTTGCGTTGGTCACAGGTGAACTGCTGTAATTTTGGTCACGACAAATTTCGATATCAACGTAAGCATTATTTGCAGCCTCCTGTGAGCACGTGCAATATTCGCAGTGCGGAGAAATACTGCAACAGTCACAGCCGTCAGCGCAGGAACTATTTGCACAATTTTGAACAAAATTTTGCGTAGAAGCACTTATAATGGAGTAATTTTGTGTACATGATTGACACTGGCAATTCTGTGCGTTTGTTTCCATGTAATTTTGTGTACAAATTTGACATATACAGTTTTGTTCATTATCTAAATTACAAGCATTTGTAGATTCTCCAGAACTATTTTCTTCTGCGTAAGGATATATTTGATTGTAAGAGGGTGGACTATGTTCTGTGGAATCTTCTTCTGTATAGGGTGGTAAATGAACACCAAATGGTAAATCAAATGTGTCAATATCAAACAGTCCGCCACTTCTTAATCTTGCTCTTCGGCGCTGAAATGGATGATATAAGATATTTCAAAATGCAAGACATCTTTTCTCTTTCAATTTACTATACAGAACTTCTATGTATCCATGAAATTTCAAAATTACCCTTTCAGATATTCAAGCATTGGATTTTTGAAGTTTACTTTTGAAGGACCTACTGTAAAATTGTTTTCAATTTAACGTACACAAAGTTTTGTTGTTTTGGGCAAAATGGCTATTTCCTGGAGGCTTAAAGTTATAGATTTCAAAGTTTACGATAATTGTAAAACGTTATGGATTTAATATTGTGGAAACCAAAAGCTCAACTAGGCTGAGTCTCCAAAGAATATTAATAATTTCACACAAAATTCATCCAATTTTCATCCCATTTGACTACCTAAAAACACTGTTACCAAGTTATACTTGTAATCCACCTTTACCATAGATGAAGAAACCAAAATTATTTAAAATTTCAAGACACCTCAATATTAAGCTTCATGATGAAAACGAAAACTACTTACTGGTTTATAAAGAAAATCGTACGTTCCTCGACCATCTGACAGCTCCTGATACTGCGACACCACACACGTGAAACAGTAACACTGAAACAAATACATTTTTAAACTAAATAAACAATTCACAACCTCACAGAAATAAAGTGCTTTCAATGAATACTGTAAAAGCGTATATTTTCGCTGCGTCAAAATTTCGCGATTTTGAAGCGTTGAGCATGTTCGCAGGTTTAATATTCACAAAATTGTAAAAATGGTATCCTACTGGAATTTGAATTATACCAATGGTGAATATTTACGCAAGGATTAATTTTCGCTAGATATAGGGCCTCATGAATATAGGGAAAATTAAACCCTAGCGAAAATTTCTGCTTTTACAGTAATTCATTTACATCATTCTTGATGAATTTACAAAATATCAATTTTATCTCAAAAATAGTTATTTCTTGATCATTCATGCCTAGATTAGAAGAAGAATACTAATCATGCGACTTTCAAGCTTTGATAGATGAGGAAGACCCAAGGTGCTCCTCCGTGCATTATTTCATCACTAGCAGGCTCCTAGGTAGAACCACCGACCTACTGTAAGCCAGTTGGATGACTTCCTCGCATGAAGAATTCAACGCCCCGAGTGAGGCTCAAACCTACATCGGTCCTTAACCACTCGGCCACGGAGGCTTCTTGAGAATATTGTCAGAGTACAAGTTCTAGCTCAAAAAGAAGGAAAGAGGTACACAATGGAAAAGTAGGAGAGAAGAATAAAGGATCTGCTCTGAAGACTGCATATGTAGACTTTAATCCAGAACTTCAAGTACACTTACATTTGCTGCCAGACGGAACAAGTAGAAAAACAACCAGACAATCTCCCAAACATGTAGCGTCTGAAATTAATAAACAGAAAGATTAATAAATCATTCAACAGTTCACAATTTTCTAATTAAATTAATCATAGAAATAAATCTAAAGATCATATCATAAGGAGGTTTCTGAACTATTATCATGAAGCATGAAGGGATTTCAATATCGGATTTGCTCTTCATTAGGGAGGAGATGTATTGATTATGTATATCTTTAAACGGAAGAGTGTGCCAAGGGACAGAATTTGACACTGTATCTTTTGGAATGAGCTTCAGTTCGAACAATGTTAACAAATATCTATGCTAAAATCATGATTTACAAATGGAAAGTAAAAAGTTTTCCTACATGAAATAATGAACATGAGGAAAAAAAAATATGCGGATAACCTGGGTTTAAAGGTTATAAAACCAAGATTGTAGACCAGTCTAAGAATGCAGCTTTGCCATTGGTCAATTTCAAATATGAGCTTAGCAACAGCCAATCAAATGCAATTGTTTTTAGACTGGTCTCCAAATTCAGTTCACTGGACACATTCTGGTTGTTTTCTTTTTAATATACTTACAGATTTTCTTAAAATAGACAGATCCCTGAGCATCAATAGGAAAAAGGCTAAAAATTCCACCAAAATCATAAAAATATTGCTAACAGATTTGTTATGGCTTTATGTATATCAAATTACGGTTACCTTTTCTCGTTCCATATGTACAGTGGTGAGTAAAGCTACAGAGCCCGTGTCATATAACACAACCAATATCACAATGTAGATCCAGGGTAACAACAAGTAACGTTTGTCCTGTAACATAATACAAATATCATAACTACTCTTCATTAATTAGCATTATATAATGTTTCTTTATTTAATTTCCATGTGTATGTGTGTATAAATGTTAATTTAGTTATGGTACAAAAGAATGTACTCTTCGTGAGATCACAAGATTAAAATTAGCAACTTCCAGTTAGCATAAAGTAGATTCGATTTTATCGTACATGTAATGGCCATTTTGTGAGACAATTTTTTAAGAATACCAACATTTCTACATAAAATGACATCTTTATAAACACAACTCCTTTTTAAGGCTGACCTTTTATCAGCTGGTCTATAAGAATCTGTCAATAGTTGTAGTAAACAGATGGAAATATTTAGCTTGAGCTGGCTGTATAAGTTAAACAAAATTTAACATAGTCAATTGTGTATTAAGAAGCGGCCAAGGGAGAAAACGCAAATTGAAATTAGAACAAAGAGTCAATTTGGGAAATTTGCTAAGTGTCTACTTAAGGAAAGTGGTTGCTTAACAGAGGTGACTATTAACCCTTACCCTGCTAAATTTCTATAATGAACTTGTCCATCTTCCAATTTGGACAGTACCATTAGCTGTTAAAAGGGGTGCTTACCAAAAAGATAATGACTGAATAGCGAACAGTGCAGATCATGATCAGACTGCATGGATGTGCAGGCTGATCATGATCTAAACTTGTCACAAAGGCAGAACAAATCATGTCCAGCATGGTATGGGTTAAAGCAGTATAACTTACCAATTGTACCCCAGGGATGATGACTAGAGAAGATACAATCATGAATCCATACAGAACAAATCGTGTCCAGCATGGTATGGGTTAAAGCAGTATAACTTACCAGCTGTACCCCAGGTATGATGACTAGAGAAGATACAATCATGAATCCATACAGAACAAATCATGTCCGGCATGGTATGGGTTAAAGCAGTATAACTTACCAATTGTACCCCAGGGATGATGACTAGAGAAGATACAATCATGAATCCATACAGAACAAATCATGTCCGGCATGGTATGGGTTAAAGCAGTATAACTTACCAATTGTACCCCAGGGATGATGACTAGAGAAGATACAATCATGAATCCATACAGAACAAATCGTGTCCAGCATGGTATGGGTTAAAGCAGTATAACTTACCAACTGTATCCCAGGGATGATGACTAGAGAAGATACAATCATGAATCCATACAGAACAAATTGTGTCCAGCATGGTATGGGTTAAAGCAGTATAACTTACCAATTGTACCCCAGGTATGACGACTAGAGAAGATACAATCATGAATCCATACAGAACAAATCGTGTCCAGCATGGTATGGGTTAAAGCAGTATAACTTACCAACTGTATCCCAGGGATGATGACTAGAGAAGATACAATCATGAACCCATACAGAACAAATCGTGTCCAGCATGGTATGGGTTAAAGCAGTATAACTTACCAACTGTACCCCAGGGATGATGACTAGAGAAGATACAATCATGAATCCATACAGAACAAATCCTACATAGATGATCCCTTTATACTCTGAAAAAAAAATTACATATAAATAGTAACAACTTTAATAGTGTATATTGCTGAGATTACCAACAAATGTCGTAACAGAAACAAACAGTTTCTATTAGATTTTACAGTGCATTGTTTTGCCGTATCAGTTAATAAATAAGTGGTCAATCAAATCTGCTAAGTTTATCCAGAATTCTATGTACTGTGAAAATAGTTCTACTCAAGGGCGAGTGATTTTTATGGATTATTAATCCAGGAATGTAGATCCACACACAATCACACACACACACAAAATTTCCTTAACTTTTTCATAGGACTTTGATATCAATGAATTCGTGTCCAAATTAAATCACCAGTACTTTGGCCAAAACCATAAACTTTTAATTCAAAGCATTTTGTAAACTTCAACATGTGACACAGACTTTAACCAAAAGACTAAATTCCAACACTCACAGTACTCACACTTTGAGTACTCACACTTTGGGTTCAAGTACTCACATTTTGAGAACCAGCATACAATCTTGGGATCCAGTACTCACATCTTGGGACCCATTATTTACACCTTGGCATCTAGTACTCATATCCTGGGATAATGGCAACAGTGGCCTAATTTGCTCTCAATCTGAACCAGCCAATCTTTTGGGTAAGTCCCAAGTTCTACCTCTAAACCAACATGCTTTACTACTGTGGTAATAAGTTGAAATGAAAATGTTGCTTACCAGCTGAATCTTCCACAAGCTTGTGACCGACATACCGGAACAGAAAGTAGACAAGACATACCAGCGATATTGCCTGAAAATATAAACATTGAAAGTTCAGATAGATACAATCATATAGATACTATTTTTTCCCTTGCATTGTATTAATCAATAAAATCCAAGCTGAAATTATGTTATTTATAATTCATTTGTTTACAGAAAAGGCTGTGGAGTGGGGTCGCTCAGTTGACAAATATCATTGTAAATTTCATACAATTTGGTAAGAAAAATGTGAAATTAATACATAAAATATTTGTGAAACAAAGTAATACACTCCAGATATTGAAAGACTGAAGAAAAGCGGCTTAAACAGTTTAATGCCTATGCAAGCATAAACTGATGCATTTCTACCCCTACCCAGAGATATTTGATATCAGCACTGCTGTATTAACCCTTAACCTGCTGGCGGCAAGTGATTCTGCCTTTGCGACCAGTGCAGACCAAGATCAGCCTGCACATCCGTGCAGACTGATCATGGTCTGCCCTGTTCGCTATTCAGTCAGTAAATTTTTAGTAAACATCCCTTCAAATGATAAATGGTACTGCCCAAATTGGAAGATGGACCAGTCCATTATAGAAATTTAGCATGGTAAGGGTTAAATACAACATGACTTGTTGAAAATGGTATAACTCTTGCTTTTATAGCCTTTCATACTATTGTACAAAATCATTCCAGTGTCAATTTAACGATTAAATTACGACAAAAAGCCGAAATCTCAGATGCATTTATTAGCAGCCCAAGGCAAACGCAACAAAATTAAACCCAAATGAATCATTTAATTTGCCAAATCATACCATTTAGGCCCAGAGTTCTCTCGCATTACCGCAAATTTTATCAACAAAAACCTTTCGAAAAATTTAAGATGGCCAAATCAGACGCCATTGTAAAAATTTACCCAAGGAGTGACAGGACTGGCGTCATGTTGATTTGTTATTGAATTCTCTTCGGAAACGTGTTTTTGTTGGTAAAAATGTGGTCAACTAATCCTGAGTAGATTTTTATCTATACTGCTGTTACTATCCTATCACAAATTTTCAATTTGTATCTCCCATTTTTTAACCACTTTTGATCGTTTATGCAGAAGTAACATGAAACTCATCATGTGAAAAGTGTTACATTACTTATCGTGTAACTGATTAAAAACGTCAATTTAATATTCATGTTATGAACATATAGACTGGCTTTTATGGTGTTTAAATGACATCTTGGGTTACCACGTGTGAACAGTTTTATTAATATCAAGATATTATCTTCAGAGATGCTTACATCATAAAATATATTATCAGCTTTTATGTAAAGCTTTTACATTGAATTTTCTTAAAACTTTAAGTCTTGTGATCAGTTAGACCTGTGTTCTTCAACAATTTAGGTCTGAACCTTTAGTTGTTTTTGGGCGGGGGTGGGGGGGGGGGGAGGAGGAAAGGATGGGAGAGGGGGCTTTCAATCAATCTGACACTATTTTGCTCATAAGATGGTGGAGGAAGACCCTCAGTTGTCCGTTGATATTATTTCACAAATGAACGACCACTTGGGTAGAACCTTTTGGTGGCTTCCTTGAAGATGTACCATGTAAGCAGCTTCCAAGAATCTAAAACTTAACTTATGAAATACATTTCTGACATTGTAACTGTGAAAATAATAGACAGTATGTAGTTAAATTATTCAGATATAACCTCTCAGTGCAATACTTAGATAATAAATTACCGGTATATGAAAACATTTAACACTTGAAACTGCACGCGGGTGGGAAGAAAACCGATGAAATTGATTCAGTAACAATAACAGCAAAAAAAATATTTCATTATTAAAAATTTTATTAATTTCCTTTAGAGATTCCCAACAGAGATCTGGATTTTTTTATACAAAATTGGACAATGTGAAACATTATAACAAAATGTATTGCAAAATCCGTGATTTACTGGCTCGTTTTATTGTATTTGACTGCACATGTTCCTCCAATACCATCAGAAAAAATGAGAAATGAAAATGGAAGTCTGCTTCGTTTCCCAGCTATAAATCAATACGAACATGCACAGCAGACGGACAATTCATTATAATGAATGACATCTCATTCCCCATCTTCTCTACAGATAATAACATTTTGTTTGGTGTCTGTATTCTAAAACACCAGTTCAAAGTTTTCCAGCTTTATGTCAATGAACTAAGAAAGATTCAGAAATAGGATACAAGACAAGAAAACATATTTGCGACTCGTGTGACACGTTTCTCACATTTACGTAAAGTTTTGTTGAAACTGTTTAAAAATTACTGCTGGGACACAATGTATTAATTTTGAACAGGAAATTAAATGGTCTGAGAAATAACTAAATTTATGTCTCCCTTTTAGGGTACAAAAATGTTTCTAATATAATCGGATCTTAAATTCTTCTTAATAACTTAATGAAATATAATGATTTATCCTCAGGTTTGTATTAATACAAGCAAATTGTTCTCAATTTTATCGCTTTTGTTTCTTTCCTCTTTACAATAATTCATGACAACCTCTTCATTTCTGGTCTATTTACATTTGAACAGTAGCAGCTAGTATTATCATAATCATACTGTCAATATAATATTTGTAGGATTGCTTGAGTATTACAAAAAAGGAAATTTAACAAAAATTCTTAAAACTGCTTATCAAGTTTAGTGCGAAATCTATACTTTGTGCACGTCATCATACAATGAAGATATAATATGCATGTACATGTCAGTATGACAAATATAGATTGTGTCTTAGGACCTCATATAATTTATTTCAGGTCATAACTCAATATCAAACCCTAATAATTTACTCCGATAGTAATTTATGACTCCTCGAGCCTGACCCTTGAAACGACCCCGCCACTTCGATCAAAGGAAAGAATGTGAAAGTTAATGGACCCCGGTCAGTTGTACTGTACGATTTAATGGTCGCCCATTGTAATTCGACAATTACCCTTGTTTGGCACATACATGCTGCGACAGCGATACAAAACATTTAATGCCTGTTTGATTCTTTGACAATTCGTATCCGTTTTGTACTTAATGGACAAAAATGATAATTTTCGGTCGCAAAAAGATTTAGATTTATTTCCTCTCCCAAACCATAACATTAGCAAAATGGACAAAAAACCATATAATGTCCATTTCAATCAGCGTTCGCTTTGTCAAGCTCCCTTGAATCGTAATAGCCACGGCATAAAAAGAACTAATGTCACTTAAGTATTCCTTTATTGTTGATGTTTTCACAAATTCTCGATGACGTGTCAGACCATTGTTCTAGATGATAATAGGCAACTGAGAGGACCCAGAAGGACCCACACTCCACTGAAAACATTGCGTTTTGACACAAATTGGCATATTATGCAAGAAACAGGAAATGGCTCCTGGCTTCCTTTGCACCTCACCTCATACCAAAGATTCATGTCATTACAAAAATTACTTCCATAAAAGAACCAGACTCCAAAACTGTTTGAAAGACTTACTGCAACTTTTAACTTACAGAAAAAGACAGTGGGGGATTGGGACATGGGGGATGGGTGTGATTAAATGCGACAACAAATATTTTTACATGCAAATTAAAAAAACACTAAGTACAATTTGCATACAAATAATGATCAACAATAATTCATTTAAATAAAAGTTCACATTTTACTGTCTAAAAATCAATCATTGCTTTTGAAAATGTTTGAATCACCGATTATATTATGCAAACAACTGTTTACTGCGATCATTTAAATTTTGCTTTCATTCATCAATCAAATTAAATTTTAAGTCTTCTTTTTCAAAATAGTTTACAATTATTTAAGATAAAAAGGAATTAAATAAAACCAGAGTAATACTGTTTGATATTAATTTTCTAAATATAATCATGTCTAAGCCACATTTTAAAGAAGACGATACCATAATAGACAAGTGTCAAGGGACTTAAAATACTTTAAATGATTAATACCAACAAAGTTAAGGATTACTTAAATTTTTCAAAAGAAATAAAACATCTTCAATCAGTCAGAAAACTTCAAAAGTAAGACCTCTATTGCCATAGACCACGGTAACTTCGCACAAGATTATATGGAATTATGTAAGATTAAAGACGCGTTGATCGTCACCATTGACCGCTTGATTACTATAAATGGCTTAAAGCCAGACGGTAACTTATATTTGGATTAAAAATTAAACCAATAGGAAAACAGACCGAGATAAGCAGAATTATAAACTTGACATGTTATAATATATATTTACTTTACTGATTAGCAATTTTGAATACTTTTGGTTGCCATTACATTGGTCATCAATTGGCGTTATTAATCGTATAAAATCAAAGTTTCACATACAATTAAACAGACAGACATCTTTAAACAGTATTTACTTAAAATATTTGTGGGTATTTAAGCCCAGAATACATTACAATAGGAGAATGTTTTGAAAACAAAAATACGTCAAGTCCCATTACAGCACGTCTTGTTCTCGGAGACAAAGAACGATTTCTACATGACTCACCTCAAGAATGAAAAATGCGAATGATCTTTTCTGTCTGTTGACCACTTACTTTTTAATGCTCTTCATTTTTTGTCAACTTCATGTTAAGTCACAATAAAACAAAGATAAAAAATGGTAAATTTACGAGACGTGACAAACGAGCGGGGAAATATAAAACTACTGTTATCAGTTGGCTTGTTTACACTGCATTTCACGACAATACGTCTTAAATTTTCCTGTCTATCAGACACATTGTTTATTTTGTTAGTGTACTTTTCTTAAAATAATTCAGGAATGTGTAAACTCCATAAATGTTGAAAGAAAATTCAGGGATAATGTTTAGACAATTGCTCCATCTTTTGTCTGTAAGAAAATAAAAATTTCACAACTATTCATTGGAAAATTTCAAGACAATTCATTGGAAAAAAGATAACTAAGGAATTTTCAACAACACTTAACACGCACAAAGAGGATTGAATTTTGTTCTTAAAAAGACACTACAAAAATCATGTCTCAATAAGTACATTTTTAGAAATGACATTATTCAAACACTTTTCATAATAAAACTTTTTCCTGTAATTTAATGAGATTCCAACCTTTTCGTATAATCTATTAATGGGGTTCTTATTTTTTGAATACTTTAATGGGATTCAAACCTTTTCGTATAATTTAATGGGATTCAAACTTTTACTTATTTTAAACTTAATGGGATTTTAACTTTTTCCTACATTCTATTGGGGTTCAAACTTATTCCTGTAAAATAATCGGGTTCAAACTTATTCCTGTAACTTAATGAGGTTCAAACTTATTCCTGTAACTTAATGAGGTTCAAACTTATTCCTGTAACTTAGTGGGGTTCAAACTTATTCCTGTAATTTAATGGGGTTCAACTTATTCCTGTAATTTAATGGGGTTCAAACTTATTCCTGTAATTTAATGGGGTTCAAACTTATTCCTGTAACTTAATGGGGTTCAAACTTATTCCTGTAATTTATTGGAGTTCAAACTTATTCCTGAAATTCAATGGGGTTCAAACTTCTTCCTGTAATTTAATGGGGTTCAAACTTATTCCTGTAACTTAATGTTTTTATAGCTTTATAGCAGCATAATCATATGAACTTAATTCAAAGATTATATCAATTATTCTAATATGACTAACAATGCTTTAATCATCACAACGGTGTTATGTTGACGTCACGTCAACGTGATATTTAGTGCCATGTACGTATCAAGAAATAGCGCTTTCAAATTTCATGAAATATTTTACTTAATGACATGTTTTAAACGAAATGTCACATTGTACAAATGTGTTGATTAATTTACACACATACCGAGTTAGTTATTCGCTTTGCTGAATAATTGCAATAATTTTCACAAGAAATGAACTCTGCCGCAAGACATATTACCATTTCCGGCCCTGGCATGTATAAACAAAGACCTATTATTGGCGCCATGCTTGCCAAAGAAACAGTTCCATCATATTGATATAAATTTTTTACAATAAAGAACATATTAGATAAATATTAAACAACGGCTTTATACTATTTTCTCAGCGGTTATATGAAAATTTATGGCATATGCCGAAGTAACCATCATTATAGGATAAAATCTCTTAAATATTAAACAAATGTACAAGTTATAATTTTCTTAATGATTATATATAACATATTATTAAGCAAAATCTCTTTTATCAAAATAGAACATATTATATAATTTGTCTGCCCTTTTATCAATATCTCTATTATTCCAAACTGTATTATTGCTACAAAAAACATGCAGCATCAGAAATTTAATTTTGATCTACACAGAACATAGCCATCTCTTCAAGGTCAAATTGCTACAGAAATATTAACATGTCTATGAATAAAATAATTTTGTAGTGCCAACTTTATGGAAAATAACCAGTGTAATACCAAACAGGAAACAGTTGACTTAGGCAATTAAAAATGGTTGATTAAGTGTGGCCGTATTTCACCAAACGCTTGGTTAACATTTTTACAGATATCAAACAAAAAGAACACAAATATAAGTTTAACATGACAAACACTGTAAGAAAACTTGTTTGAAAGATGCCTTTACGAGTCAAAATGTCGTAACCTGTCACTGTCATTTTCTTCCAAATTATGATTACAAAATATAATGTAATTGCCTTGTTTTTATCTACACAATGCCTGTCAATCAAACATCATGTTTCACATGAGCCCCAGGGTACATTTTTCTTAATTATGTCATTTAAAAATATTTGTAATTACGAAATTATTACACCAATATTTGACAGCTCTATTTCCCCCCTCAATGGGAAACTGAACAAACTGGGCATATTTAGAGACAATAGGATTGTAAAAAAGGTGATAGAAACTGGCATGTTACTATACATGTCAAAGATAACTGGCAAACTAATTAAGATCAGAAAACAATTTCAGGGACCTAAATATTAAATTTGGCTTATTCATTAACCTCATTTATTGAAGATAAAACCCTGAAACTTACAATGTAACTAACATCAGTCTAAGATTAAACTGTGTTAGATTAGACTAGTCTAAAAATGCCACCTTGACATAGGTCAATTTGTGCTCCCAGACGCTGGAGTTTCTAAACTGGTTTCAAAACTCAGTTTTATACACTTATACCTAGAATACCTGGTAAAGGTGACAATTATGGAAACAATTATCAAATTCTACCACAGGCAGGAATCAAACCTGAAACCTATAGCCCAACCCAATTGCATCACTGTCTTTCCTGTGGCATTCTTTTTGTATGTTTTGGGTTTAGTACCATTTTTCAACAATAATTCACTTATGTAGCACAGAGCAGTTTATTTATCCCATGTTCCTGGATTTTGTACAAGAAATAATTTGTTCTCCACATGTAACTACCAGCTTCTCCACATAAATCAGGGGGACGAACAAATGATTTCAGACACAACATCTTTTATCAAATCGTCATGGAGAACACACACCCTGCCCAGGGATTGAACTCTCAATGCTTGCAAACCATAGATGAGCTAGGCAGGCAGGCTACTTCAAGTTTTATTTTTGTTACTCAGTTAAGGGTGATTTGATTCAATCAGAAAATCTCTGAATTGGTCTATATGAGGAAGACTTTCTGTGTACACAGTAATGGTTGTACTGTTATCGTAAAACTCAGGAGGGATTTAATCAGTCCTAAACAAACCTTCTTTCCATAATTCCGACATTATTATCTAATCAGATTAGCATATTTATTACAAGAATCCAGTTTCCGAGCTAACATTAGTAATCAAGCCCCATTCACGCCGTAAAGCAAAAATCAATACGCAATCTTTACAGCTTGTGAGAAAAGAAACCTTGATTCTATTTTCCCTCCAAGATCTTGTACTAATTCATGTATTTTTTTCAGTTCTGCCAAGCAAATGTCAAAAGGTTACAAATGCAAAATATGGAACACACAGCGATTATGGCACTACATAAAGAACAGTTTAAGAATTGTTCAGTATTACTCAGTGAAAGAACGAATGCATATTTCTCTACATATTGCAATTATTTTCACTACATACCTACGTAATTGAATAACACTATCCTAATTAAAAACGAGACTGTTGGCGGTAACAAACTTTTTAATGTTACAAATCAAAGGTGATGTCAAGCGCCACAAATAAATATTTTGAAGTAGGAAGTAAACAGAATTCAAAAATGGGTAATAAATTTCAAAAGTCCTATTCTGTATTCATTCTTAAAATTTTCTACTCTTCTTATTCTTCTTTTTTTTGTCATACACAGTAGCTGAATGTTGCAATGTTTCTTCTCAATCAAAATGCTACCTTGTACAGAAGGGTACTATTGCATATATACATAAATCTATCTACAATTAAAAGTAAATTGACTTATGCACCATAATCAAGCACTCTAATGCATTTGTGCTGTTATTTCCATGTTATTGATGAGAAATATATTGTGTAAATCCTAAATAAAATGTAACTTCTGTTCTGTTATGTTCATTATATTGTGAGCAAAACATGAAAGTTAGTCAAGCAAGGGAAGTGTCTAAAACATCTTACAACACACCATCTTGGAAGGAAAGGAAAGGCATTTGAACAAAACATATTAAACAGTACTAACTTTCTTACTAGAAAAAGGAAGAGCCTTTCTAACTAAATACATGTAAATCAGTTGTAAACTTGACATTTAAATTTCTAGAAGCATTTTTATGGTAGTAAGTATATAGTAAGTTAATAGTTTATAATAGTGAAAATACAACTACACAACAAAAAACATTAAATGACACCCAGCCCTTGTGGCTTACAAGTCACCTTTCAAAATAAACTGCAATCAAGATGTTCGATCATTTAGGAAATTTGTTCATTCATATTCACCTTGAATTCAGACAACATATCTGTTTAACTTACAAAATGCAAGTCATGCCTATTGCATATTTTTCTAGATGAAATGTATTTTTTTAAAAGTTTAATACAAAAAATGTATAATTACCAGAGTATAACATCCTGATACAAGGCTGCCAGTTCTTGTGTTACAGATGCATAAAAATGTCTTTAATATCGCCATTTTTCCTCCCTAACCACTACAATTCCGCTCCTCGAGAGCGTCCAAACTATCAATCCTTCAAGTAACTCTCCTTCCGATATTTTCCAAATATCACTGTCGCTTAAATCGCTACCAGCACTTCATTGTGAATGTCTTCCAGAATCTGCTAATATGAAAACACTTTTAACTCCCTTAAGATGTAGGACATCAGGCCCTTTAAAATAACTTCATTTAAAGCCGCTTAAAAACACTCTCTCTCTCCTAAATCGGCTTAAAGTATCTCTAATTATGTTAATAAATGCCGACCAATAAAACTAAATTTGCAAAACCAATGCTTATTTAATTCGACTGCAGCATAACCCTGTTATCTTTAACTCCTGTACAACTGGGTTATGTACGAATGTGACAGTTTTCGTTAAGACGACAGTATTATATATAAACTGTAAACGTTTCACCAAGAGATAAATCTTTAACTGACTCAGGAGTTAGTGGAGTGTGTCACCAACTGAATGGGTCTATTGTTGACACTGACAAAGTGGGTAAATACAATTTACCTGGTCAGAAATAGGTGCGAATAACGAAACCAGTCTAGAACATAGGGTTCAATAGCTAACAACCAGTCTACCTGTGAAAAATAAAATTGATGATCTTGATGTTAGATTAAAAACACATTTTTAAGTTTAAAAACATTGTTGAAAAGTTTTAATAGGAATCAAAGCTACATAAAATCAAAATTCATTCAAGTGAAAACTTTAATCAAGACAACAAAAGAAAATTTCACTTAAAATTCCTATGTATTATTAGTTTTAAATGACTAAAAAAAAAAATAAATAACAATGAAAATTCTGTACTGTACTTTTGAATAAATTTTTTGCTTTGCAAAAGAAAAAACATTAATTTTACTAAATTTGATTATTTCATACCAAAAGATTTTTTTTTTAAATAACATGTAAGATAAATTTGAAAATTATGAAAAAAAAATTGAAATTTTTTAATGTTCTTTTCTTAATTTGGTATATAAAGCAAGCAGGTGTAAATACCCTTCATCAAATCTACTTTATGACCATACATTGTATTTCTTTTAAACTTAATTTTATAAAAATATAATCATTTTCATAACATAAATTCATAAACATTTTGCTACTGTACAGTAATAGTTTTTTTTATTTTGCAAGAATATATTTTTCAATTGTTCTTGTAGTTTCACTTCTTCATTTTCAATTTTCTATATTAAGACAAAAAATTACTATTTTGTAAATAAATGTGTTACTACCTATCTTGAAATAATTCCCTTTAACAGACTTAATTCAAACAATTTTCCATATTAAGACAAAAAATGGCTATTTTGTTAATAAATGTGTTAATACATATCTTGATATAATTCTTTTTTACAGACTTAATTCAAAAATACATTTTTCTTTTAAACTTACATAATATAACTATAAAACAAGTATCTAATTTTCAACACATTTTGAAAAATATAAAAAAAATTACACTATACTAGTGTTAAACAAGATGCATCAAAACTTCTATGACCAACTTTTTTATATTACTACCTTAATGCAGCAGAATAAATACCAACCATTAAGCGGGTATATTCATTCTGAACGTACCTTGAAATCACTGACCCTCCTCGCTCCGAGTACAATATAGTGAGCGCCCTACCGATCTGTTTGGAATGCTTTTGTGTTCTTCGTTGCTCACTGTCCTAACACTGACATGTTTAAGTTACGGATAACACGGCCGCGGTCTTCTACTGACAATTCCATTGTTAAAGAATTAAAGTTCATTAAATAAACATATTTAAATATATATTTAATATATTTATAAATAGTGCATTAACTTAATGTCAAATTTAAATAAAGGTGAAGCAAGTAAATAAAAGTTAATAATTGTGGTCGCCCACAAATAAATTGCAAGAAAATTGTCCATAAGGTGTACAGAATAATAACATGTTTAATACTTTAAACAAAATTAAATGTAATAATTTCTACGAATCATCAATCATACATGTAAGGAAATCTTTCCATTTGAATCATTTTAAAATGAACTTAGTTCAATTCCTAAATAAGTATGTATATGCAATTCCTGCTTATATTTGGAATAACAGATTCTAATGAAGTACATCTATCATAATCACTACTGTTGTATTTGTTAATTAATCTTTTCTTAAACATTTTAACATTTTTTTTTTTTTTTGGTTGGGTTTAACATCGCATCTAACACAAGTATAGGTTATATGGCAACTTTCCTGATTTGATGGAGGAAGACCCCCAGGTGCCCCTCCATGCATTATTTGATCATGAGTGGGTACCTGGGTAGAACCACCGACCTCCTGTAAGCCAGCTGGATGGCTTCCTCGCATGAAGAATCAATGACCCGAGTGAGGCTCGAACCTTCATCAGTGAGACGCAAGTGATTCTAAGTCAGTGGCCTTAACTACTCAGCCCAAGGAATCTGGGTCTGGTGATCACACATCTTGTCATGGCAGTTATTTGCAAAGCAATTAGAAATCAGACCGTGCGCAACAAAATTCTCAGACAAGCACAATTTTCTAAACACACCAACATACTGATACACAGATGCATGCACACACGAAGTCAGGGGTAACACTACATCCCCCACTGTTAATGGGTAGGGCTTAAAAAAACTCTTTTTTTTTTCATTTCTTAACCTTCTTCCTTTTCAACTTGTTTTAATCCTATTAACTTCAGTAAGGTTAAATTTTAATATAATTAGTAAAATAAGGTTATGCGCCCTGTGTGGCTGCATTTGAACTATGTAAAGCGCTTCGAGCGCTATATAAATCTGGTATAATTTAATGTACAACGCCAGTGAATATACTATGTGTAAAATTAGGCGTTTAAACAAATAAAGCAGTTTTCAGTTTAAGGTTACAATTACCGGACCAGAAATAGAAATGGGGCACGTTTTGCCAGATTTCTCGATTCCTATCTCTCATATATCTAAGCAAATAACTGATAGCACCCACAAGGAATAAATAGGTCTTCTAAAACTGGAATTATTCATTAACCAAATATTTACGGCCAATGGGATATCATAAATCCTTTATAAAAACAAGCACCATTATTTTCATCTAAACATACAGACCACTACATAATCCTTGTGTACCATAAAATCATTTTATTTCGTGGGCACGAAATTTCGTGATTTTGTACAAAACATCTTTTTTCGTGGGGAGTTGATTTCATGGATTTCAACATATGAAGATAAAATTAGTAGGAATTTTGTTTGTTCACAGGGATTTCATCTTGTGCATCAACTTGTCCAAATCAACACGACAATCAAATAACCCAACAAAAGTTATTCCCGCATAATTTCACAGTACTTGTTTATTATATGTCTAGCATTGGTCTCTTTCTTTTTGAAATTCACCTAAAACTTTATCAAAAGTTTTGCCAACAAAACAGTTTTCTGTAAAGCACTGTCATAAATTTTGCAAATTCTCAACAAAATAGATGACAGTTTTACACCCAGGATTTGTTTTCAATAATGAAACTTAATGATACTTAAGCATTTAGAACAATATTTCTTATTCTACTCAAACCTCTGCAAAAGAAGCATTTTTCTAATGAAACAATCTTATAAATTAATGCTCTTAACTGAAAGCATTAAAATTCTCATAAAATACACGGGGAAAAAATTACAATTATTTACATCCCGGATTTACATCAGACCACGTCAAATAATCAGTCAAAAACTAAACGGAAACCATACAGAAACTTCATTGTGATTTCACTTTACCATTTAACAATTCAATAAATCATTCCCGGCAAAAAAAACCAAAAATCTTTAAATCGTGAGAAAATGCAAAATTAAATTTTTTGCCAACTTTTTATTTCAAGATGGTTATCAACATACTTCATACACCCAGTCGAAATAATTACGTTAAAACAGCAATTTTCACGTCTTGAAATACATCTAGACAGGATATTGACAAATAGCTGTTATTTATCAAGCAGAATAAATGTTTTAATTAAAGGCTATTATAACTTTGATATTAAAATTAAGATATATGATCTCTCAGAAGTGTAAATGGTATCTAATTGATATCAAATCTTGATAATTCTTTAGAAAGGGTATATGCATATATCTTATGCTCTAGTGGTCAAAGGAAATATCATTTAGCAATTTAAATGCAAATTTTTATACATGAACAAAAATATTAAGTAGTAGCAGCTTGTACTTTGAAGAAATTTAACATTACTTTCTGATGAAAAAATGATAGTTTACAAGTAAACTAAAGATGCTTTTAGATTGAATAATTGCAGTTTGGTTTAAGTTATGTCTTGCAATCTTCATATTTAACTTTTGTTCTTCTCGTAAAATCAATTTATATGACAAGTTCAAGGCAGCCCTCAGATAGAAAAATACTGAATTTCATATACATTGTGAAACATTATTTTGTCAGTATTATCAAAATAACTGCATTTTTTACATAATATGCCCATCTTCATTTTACTTTTATATATCTTACACTGTATCTTTTTTCCTCATACCTTCTGTTTTTACAATACAATATATCGTAATAACTTGCATTAAACTTCTTCCATATATATGAGCCGTGCCATGAGAAAACCAACACAGTGGATTTGCTACCAGCCTGGATCCAGACCAGCCTGTGCATCCGCACAGTCTGGTCAGGCTCCACGCTGTTCACTTTTAAAGCCTATTGGAACTGGAGAAACTGTTAGCGAACAGCATGGATCCTGACCAGACTGTGCGGATGCACAGGCTGGTCTGGATCCATGCTGGTCGCAAAGCCACTATGTTGGTTTTCCCATGGCACGGCTCATATAACAAGAGCACCGCCTTGCGGGTGCTGACGCTCATCTGATTTTTTTTGTGTAATAGAAATATTGTCCTACCCATGATTTTCTAAGTCTTAAAAGGGCCATCATTCTTGCAAAAAGCAGGATAGAGTTATGTTTCTTGATGTACAGTGTCCACTTATGATGGTGAAAAACTGTTGCAAGTTTTAAAGCAATAGCTTTGATAGTTTATGAGAAAAGTTGACTTAAACATAATACTCAACCAAGAAAATGATTTTCTAAGTCCAAAAGGGGCAATAATTATTGCAAAAAGCAGGATGGAGTTATGTTGCTTGCTGTACAGGGTCAGCTTATGATGGTGAACAAGTGTTGCAAGTTTCAAAGCAATTATCTTTGATAGTTTAAGAGAAAAAGTTGACCTAAACATAAAACTTAACCAAGAAATCTGATATTTTCTAAGTCCAAAAGGGCCATAAATCTTGCAAAAAAGCAGGACGGAGTTATGTTTCTTGCTATACAGGGTCAACTATGATGGTGAACAAGTGTTGCAAGTTTTAAAGAAATAGCTTTGATAGTTTAGGATAAAAGCTGACCTAAACATAAAACTTAACCAAGAAAACTGATTTTCTAAGTCCAAAAGGGGCAATAAATCTTGCAAAAAGCAAGATGGAGTTATGTTTCTTGATGTACAGGGTCTGCTTATGATGGTGAACAAGTATTCCAAGTTTCAAAGCAATAGCTTTGATAGTTTAGGAGAAAAGTTGACCTAAACATAAAACTTAACCAAGAAATCTGATATTTTCTAAGTACAAAAGGGCCATAAATCTTGCAAAAAGCAAGATGGAGTTATGTTTCTTGCTATACAGGTCAGCTTATGATGGTGAACAAGTATTCCAAGTTTCAAAGCAATAGCTTTGATAGTTTAGGAGAAAAGCTGACCTAAACATAAAACTTAACCAGGCAACGCCGACGCAGACGCCGACGCCGACAACCGCTCAAGTGATGACAATAACTCATCATTTTTTTTTCAAAAAATCAGATGAGCTAACAATATACCCATGCCTAGTGGTTAAGGCATAATATGTTTGGATTGGGCGGTTGTGGTTGTGAGCTCCACTGGAATCCATTCCAATGAGTCCCATTGGTGAGCTGCCAGCTAGTTAAAGAATGGTACTGACTGCCTTCCTACCCAGTGACTGGCATTAAAGGATATGATTTGGAAGTAAACACGTTCAGAGCAAAGGTGCCTCATAGGTCAAACTGGCTAGCTCTTTTGAAAAAGGGGAGACACTATAGAAAATAAACACTTTACATTTTATATGTAAAGATTTCTTTGCAGAAGCATTTTATTAGCTTTCTTTTGCTTTAGTACTTTTCTATTAAATTTTGTGTATTACTGTAATGAAATTTTCGTAATAAATATATTTATACTGATAATGGCAAATACAACATTATCTGTCACCATCGGTTCATTTTCTACATACCACCTACACTGTGGAGAATTGAAACTGACAATCATGGCATCTTAATCCAATAAGTAGACTATTTGTCCAACATTAGTTCCATTAAGTAACTCAGTTTGGTCATCTTGAATATATATAAAATGAAGACAAGTATTTCCCGCATAATAAATTCTGAAACAATAGCTGAGTCACTAAAATGTTTATGATGTTACTTGTCAAATAAAAAATGAAGTTTTTTACAGTGAACTGTCAAGACATATTTATTTAACACAGCTTTGTTACATTAGCTTCAACTAATGACACCAAATGATTATGAACAAACAATGTAACAGGATATTATAGCTGTACAAACTGTTTCAACTGAAGCAAGTATTTGAACCCAAAGTGGCATGGCAACAACACTAACAAGAAATTTACAAGCTGTGGTATGGAGACGACTCCAAAAAAGACTATGCAAAAAACACAACTGATTTTATTAATAACTCCTGTCTACAAAGTTGTAATGTTTCAAAACACTAGCACAGCCTATGGGTGCCATCGCTCATCTGCAAGTGCTGGTCAGTACTTAAGAAAAGTGCTGTAGTTCAATTTCTAAATACAAAAAGGGCCATAATTCTAAATACAACAAGAGGGTCAAGATGACCCTGGATCGCTCACCTGAGTAATATGAGCTACATGTTTCAAATGTCAAACTGATGATTTTTAAAAAAATTTTGGAAGATTTTCGATGTACAATCAAGTAACCCCTGGGGCGGGGCCAATTTTACCCCGGGGGTCATTATTTTGAACAAGAAGAAGTCTACTAGGCAATGTTACATATCAAATATCTAAGATCTAGGTCTTCTGGTTTAGTTTTAGCAAATTTATGAAGATTTCCCTACATACAATCAAGTGACCCATGGGGCTGGGTCAATTTGACCCTGGGGGTGTCAAGATTTGAACAAATTTTGTAGAGGTCCACTACGCAATGCTACATGTCAAATATCTAAGATCTAGGCCTTCTGGTTTATTTTTAGAAAATTTTGAAGATTTTCCTATGTAAAATCAAGTGACCCCTGGGGCGGGGTCAATTTTGTCCCCGGGGGTCATCATTTGAACAAATTTTGTAGAGGTCCACTAGGCAATGCTACATGTCAAATATCTAAGCTCTAGGCCTTCTGGTTTATTTTTAGAATTTTTTTGAAGATTTTCCTTTGTAAAATCAAGTGACCCCGGGTGTCATCATTTGAACAAATTTTGTAGAGGTCCACTAGGCAATGCTACATGTCAAATATCTAAGCTCTAAGCCTTCTGGTTTATTTTTGAAAAAATTTTGAAGATTTTCCTATCTTAAATCAAGTGACCCCTGGGGCGGGGTAAATTTTGACCCCGGGGTCATGATTTGAACAACTTTAGTAGAGGTCCACTAGGCAATGCTACATGTCAAATATCTAAGCTCTAGGTCTTCTGGTTTTTGAGAAGAAGATTTTTTAAGATTTTCCTATGTAAAATCAAGTGACCCCTGGGGCAGTGTCAATTTTGACCCTGGGGTCATGATTTGAATGCTGGTTAAAGTTATGATTCTTGGCCTACACAGTCACCTAATGATGATAAACAAGTGTGCAAAGTTTCAAAGCTGTAGCTCTTATAGTTTTTGAGAAAAGGTGGACCTAAACAAAAATTTTAACCAAGAAACTGAGAAAAGGTGGACCTAAACAAAAATTATAACCAAGAAACACAAATTTTCTAAGTTCAAAAGGGCCATAATTTTGACAAAATGCAAATCAGAGATATGGTTCTTGGCCAATTAAGTCAAATAATAATGACAAACAAGTGTGCAAAGTTTCACAGATGTAGCTCTTACAGTTTTTGAGAAAAGGTGAACCTAAACAAAAAATTTAACCAACGTAGACGCTGACAATCTAGTGACGGCAATACCTTGTAGATTTTTTTAAAAATCAGACAAGCTAATAAAAACAGAGTATAATTTTAATACACGTGACTTTCAATAGATCTTAAAAGTACAACTGTAACACAAATTACAAATGATAAGGATTTTAAGGTCTGTTTCAGATAAAAATAAAAAAGACCAGTGAAAGTCATCTTAGCCCTTTGATCAAAACATTTTTAACCACACTGACATTTTCTCGACAGATGAAGTGGAAATTCTACTTCTATCTTTTGGTTTTTCTTATAATTATCTCTGGTTTATAGCAAATATTTCTACAGTCACGTCTATTAACTTTTTTAAAACAGCAAAATAAACTGAACTGGTACTACTTTTATGATATTTTTTTTTAAGAACAAGAGGTGTGCAATCCTATACCTCTTGAAATTATTTGCCAGTAGGAACTTGTCAACTGTAAACTTTTGTCCTACACTCAAAATATGTAATGAAGGAGTAATTTAACTTTGGTACAATTTTGACATTGCATGTTTACACTCCTTAATATGACACTGACACATCCTGAAGTAAAATTTTCGAGTGTCATTTATGCATAATCATGGTCCCTAATCAAATATGAACTCGTACATACAAATTTGCCCAGATGACCAAATATGGAAATCAATGAAATGGTCATTATATTTGCTTTGAAGAAGAATTGCTTTGTAAAGGAAGCACTTGAAATTAATACGGCCACTCTTTAGGTGAATGGGAAATGACGGCTGAAGCCATCATAATAAAATAAGAAGTAAAATGCACTATGAATTTTCTATCGACTCGTTAACACATTTAAGGCAAACTTTTTTCTCTCAGAAATCCTTAAAATGTGGGTGGGAAAATGTCTGAAGTGTAAAAATGACGACTGGAAAAATCTTATTCACATATATTTTTTGCAAGATATCTTAATAAATAACCCAAAATATTATACATAAAGGTGTGAACAGTTGCAATGCTTTTGAAATAATTGAGAAATAAAACATTCATCCTGCTTTTTTACCAATAAGTAATCAATATCTTCACTCATTTTACCATTTCTCAATGTTATATATACATCTTAATATGTGAAACTTGGGGAAAATGAACATGCTAAAAAATTTTGTCCAAACTGTGGCTATACAAGAAAATTCTGATTTCTTGTTTTTAAACATTGTTTTCTGTGAAAATCTGACATGCAATGCTCATGTTCCATAACTATATTTGGATTTTTACAAAGTTACACACCTTTCTCAACTTATCTTTACCCTATTATTTCTACATTTAACCATAATCTGATGGTAATTTTACAATCCTGTATTCTCCTTAAATCATTCTAAATACCATTTTCTTCAGTTTCACAATCAAAACACCTTTTAAGTATACCGTGACACATGTTCTGTAAAGCTTTCTTTCAATTTTTATCAAATTATAACCTCGCCTAATTTAACAACAGAATTATGGGGATTTGTATTACAAAAATACACTTATTTGTACAGTTTTATAATTTTCGTATCTTGTAACAGATAATAAGCAGTTTTCATGCAAGACTTATTTTCCCAGCTAAACACCTGTTGTTATGATTCAGTGTCTCGGCTAAACTGTCTTAAAACGCAGGGGCAGATCAAAGTTCTTTGTATGTCAGAGAGGGGTTTTGTACATAAAGAGAATAATCAGATTTATATTGCTTCTATAAATAATTAAAATTTTCCTAAAAGGTAAAATTATATTTGTACCATTTGTGAAACGTGCAGATTATATAACGGAAGTTCATTTGTCTCGGTGTAAGATCAAAATATCTTTCAACAAGGGAACACCAGATGCAGTGTTTGAAAATGCAAGATTTGGCGTTTACAATTGAAAGATATATTGATTTAATTTAAATGTAAAAACTATCTGATTAACATTAGAAGAAGTACAAGAAATCTTATAGACTGTAAATTTTATATAATTATACAAAAATAGTTATATTAAAGGAATTGTTACACAATTTTCATTCTTGCATCATACATGGGCTTGAATTTTCATGATACTGGCCCAAAAATCAATTCTGAAGAGATATGAATTTGTTGATTTCAACATTTGAACATAAGATGAATGGGAATTTTACTTCTTCACCGAGATTTAATTACTTGGATTGATTCAGCCCTAATATCCACAAAAATTATCCCCACAAATATAAATGACTTGTCAGTACCTTTAAAAAAAACAATGCCCACACTCTCATTTTAAAGCTTTAACAACACCTGAAAACTGAATACAGTAAATAGAATCACAAAAAAAAAATCTTTATTTTTGTACGTTTTGTTGAAAACTTTTATACCTCTTAAAACTTGATCCAACCCTGAATGAAAATAACCAAAATTATAACACCTGAATGATATAAAAAATCAATGTCAATTCAAAGTATACCCTACTATCAAAGGAAAGATTACTATAATAAACTTATTTAAAGATAATAATTGCTCTGCCATTGATACTTACAAAAAATTTCGAACTCATTTAATTTGATTAAGATCTAATTACACAAAAGTATGTTTGCAATGTGAACATGCATGTAAATAAATAATATGGATAATGCAGCATTATTTATTACTATTTAAGGTTTAAGTATACAGCCCATTACATTTGATGACCAATAAAACGTTTCAAACCAGGTGTTAGGCGAAGCGATCGGGATTAACTGACTCACAGTCAATAGAAGAATAAAAGAACAATTTAATAAATCAGTGACTCATTCAAATGAACACTCATACAGATTTTAATAAAACTGATTTTCTCATCAACAAAGAAAATTTCATAAGACTTATAATAACTATTAATCCAATTAAGCAAAATAATTATTAACTGCTTTGATCTAATCATAAACTTTCGGAATGAATCATTCTTGGTAAAAATACTGAGGGAAGAGGATCAATACAAATGAACAACAGCTTGCCTTTAAACTGTTAAACTTTCTAAAATATAATGATTGTTCTCAATAACAATACTAAAAGACTTAAAAATCTAGAATTATAATTTGCATGCATACAAGTTGCTAATGTTTTTTTAAATCAACTATTGCACTTTTTTTGGTCTCTAATTATATCGCCCCCTGTTGCCACTGCCAAATCTGTCAACTCTTGAACTGTTCTGTACTGTTCCATAAACTGTTTGACTTTTTCACCTTTCAAATTTTCATTCTGCTTTTGTAGCATCCTTTCCCTTCTTCTTTTGAATTTTTCACCAACTTTCCTAATATCACTATCATCTTCATCATCATCTACATCCAAAGAAGCATTTTCTGCTTCATGGTCATCCAGAAGCTTTTGCAGACCATGTGACAGGAAGTCAGCCTCCTTCTGAAGAGCAGGCAGACATTTTCTAACCATGTCTGCAGATGAGTTTTCTCTTGGTAGAATCACAACATGATCTGGTAGATGTGCATATAAGTGGTGTATTGTTAAGAACAGGTCCTTATCATTCCTGAAAAAAAGTCAACAACAATTTTTTTTCATCACATTTTGACAAATTTTGATTTTAAGGACTGATTTATAAAAGAAAACAAGAGGGCCATGATGGCCCTATATCGCTCACCTGTTATCATTGCACTTGAGGACAAGAAGATCCTCAGAAAAAATATCTAAGTCCAAAGGACAGGAACAACAAAGGGAAGAAATTTAACCAAAAAGAAAAAAAAATTCTTACCAGGTACAGATATGTCAAAATGCACCTACAAATTGGAGGTACCATCCATGTAGTACCACAGAAAAGTGGTCTCGGTTTTCCCTGGAACCGATAATGAGATCTGGCCAGTTCAAGAAAGGAACCAAGATCTTATGGTGATACAAGTTGTGTGCCAGCTTGGTAAAAATCAAATCATAAATAAAGCTGCTACTGTGCAGACAAAGTCAAAATAGCTAATTTAGACCCTTTCAGGGGTCATAACTCTGGAACCCATAACAGAATCTGGCCAGTTCAATAAAGGAACCAAGATCTTATGGTGATACAAGTTGTGTGCCAGTTTGGTAAAAATCAAATCATAAATAAAGCTGCTATTGTGCAGACAAGGTCAAAATAGCTAATTTTGGCCCTTTCAGGGGCCATAACTCTGGAACCCATAATTGGATCTGGCCAGTTCAAGAAAGGAACCGAGATCTTCTGGTGATACAAGTTATGTGCAAGTTTGGTTAAAATAAAATCATAAATGAAACCACTATCGTGCAGACAAGAAATTGTTGACGCACGCACGCACAGAGGGCAGACGAAGGGTGATCACAAAAGCTCATCTTGGAGGGGGGAGGGGTGCAGTTTTCAAAATTAGTTTTATTGTTGCCAATTTATTTTGATGCCAAAGACCAAAATCGGAATGTTTGAGTGTCATGGATTAATAGGGAAGTGTAAATCTGAGAAATCGATAAGGGTGAAGACTCACTTTACTTAAATAAGAAATACTAGTGTACTAACATGCTTTGATTGTAGTATGTACATTTTGTATTTCATATGTAAAACAAGAAGCTGCGTTCAATAAACGCTTGATGCCCCCGGTGGCATCCTTGTCGATACATAGCAACATAAGTCCAAAACGAGGTCAAGTTCAAGGTCAAACTGAGGTCAGGTGATGTCTGAAGATGAGGAATGGTCACAGGTTACATCTGCATTAGTATCAAGTCATTCTAGTAAGGGGCATGATGCTAGACGAAACCGTCCCATTTGGTTAACCAAGCGCCCATATAAAGCAACCTAAGTCCAAAATGAGGTCAAGGTCAAACTGAGGTCAGGTGATCTCTGAAGATGAGGAATGGTCACAGGTTACATCTGCATTAGTATCAAGTCATTCTAGTAAGTGGTATTGATGCTAGACGAAACGGTCCGATTTGGTTAACCAAGAAATGGCCCATATAAAGCAACCTAAGTCTAAAATGAGGTCAAGGTCAAGGTCACACTGAGGTCAGGTGATGTCTGAATATGAGGAATGGTAACAGGTTACATCTGCATTAGTCCCATTTGGTTAACCAAGAGATGGTCCATATAAAGCAACCTAAGTCTAAAATGAGGTCAAGGTCAAGGTCATACTGAGGTCAGGTGATGTCTGAAGATGAGGAACGGTTACAGGTTACATCTGCATTAGTATCAAGTCATTCTAGTTAGGGGCATTGATGCTAAACGAAACAGTTCCATTTGGTTAACCAAGAGATGGCCCATATAAAGCAACCTAATTCCAAAATGAGGTCAAAGTCAAGGTCAAACTGAGGTCAGGTGATGTCTGAAGATGAGGAATGGTCACAGGTTACATCTGCATTAGTATCAAGTCATTCTAGTTAGGGGCATTGATGCTAAACGAAACAGTTCCATTTGGTTAACCAAGAGATGGCCCATATAAAGCAACCTAATTCCAAAATGAGGTCAAAGTCAAGGTCAAACTGAGGTCAGGTGATGTCTGAAGATGAGGAATGGTCACAGGTTACATCTGCATTAGTATCAAGTCATTCTAGTTAGGGGCATTGATGCTAAACGAAACAGTTCCATTTGGTTAACCAAGAGATGGCCCATATAAAGCAACCTAATTCCAAAATGAGGTCAAAGTCAAGGTCAAACTGAGGTCAGGTGATGTCTGAAGATGAGGAATGGTCACAGGTTACATCTGCATTAGTATCAAGTCATTCTAGTTAGGGGCATTGATGCTAAACGAAACAGTTCCATTTGGTTAACCAAGAGATGGCCCATATAAAGCAACCTAATTCCAAAATGAGGTCAAAGTCAAGGTCAAACTGAGGTCAGGTGATGTCTGAAGATGAGGAACGGTTACAGGTTACATCTGCATTAGTATCAAGTCATTCTAGTTAGGGGCATTGATGCTAAACGAAACAGTTCCATTTGGTTAACCAAGAGATGGCCCATATAAAGCAACCTAATTCCAAAATGAGGTCAAAGTCAAGGTCAAACTGAGGTCAGGTGATGTCTGAAGATGAGGAATGGTCACAGGTTACATCTGCATTAGTATCAAGTCATTCTAGTAAGGGGTATTGATGCTAGACGAAACGGTCCCATTTGGTTAACGTCGTACGGATGGACGGACAGGACAATCAGTATATGCCTCCCGCATCAGTAGATGACGGGGGCATAAAAACAAACACAGTAAACACATTTAAAATGTTTGAAGTTCCATCAGTTTTCCACACATATCTACTTGCACTAAAGGTTTGACCAGATATTAGACAAATCAGTTCTGTTACTCAGTTATTGTTGCGTCTTGGTACGGGCAGACATACACTGTTCTTCATATTTCATAATTTTAATGTATTCTTAAAGCAAAAACAAAACAATGACAGTCATTGTTTTGTTTTTGCTTTAAGAATACATTAAAATTATGAAATATGAAGAACAATAAAAAGCTTGACAAGTAAACAAGTACAGTGTATGTCTGCCCGTACCAAGACACAAGGACCTATTTTTCTTTACCCAGATACATAAGAAGTTTACAACTGAACACCTTCTCTTATCATTACAAAAAGCTTATGACCAAATATCAGGCAAAATTAGAAAGGAAGGTTCTAAAGGGACCATTAGTCAATATTCATTAGAGACAAAGTACAAGAAACCACAACATTCTATATTCAATTCAATCAAAGCCAATTTGAATTTCTACATAAAATGTACATATGACACTGTGTAAGCACTTAAATCTCATGGCATTCAATCTTGTGGTACTGGCCAAAACAACTGTCTTTGAGACATTATATTTGTGGATTTCAAATACTAAAGAAACAAGAGCTCGTCAAAAACAAAATGCCCCCTTGATGCATCCAATAATTGCACAAGGAACAGAAACTATTTGGTCACTTTGCACGGGATGTATGACATACTGATATCAAATCAATAATTATGAATCATTGACCAATCATACGTAATCTCTGTATCAAATGTGATCTCAGACCAAAGCATTCTCCAGTTATCTGGCAAAAAAAGTTCCATTGTTCTCGGTCAATGTGATCTTGACCTTTGACCTAGTGACCTCAAAATCATAGAGGTCATCTGCTGGTCATGACCATCCTCACTATTAAGTTTCGTGATCCTAAGCCCGAGCATTTGCAAGTTATAGTCTGGAAACTGCATAATTGTTCCTGGTCACTGTGTCATTGACCTTTGGCAGACTGACCTCAAAATCAACAGGTGTCATCAGCTGGCCATGACCATCCTCTCTATCAACTTATGATCCTAGGTTCAAGCCTTCTTCAGACATTATCTGGAAACCATTTAATACTGTGACCTTGACCTTTGACCTATAGACCTCAAAATCAATAAGGGTCATCTGCTGGTCGTGGCCACCCTCCCCATCAACTTTTAGGACCTTAGGAGGAAGCGTTCTTGTGTTATCATCTGGAAACCATTTAACTGTTCTGGGTCACTATGACCTTGACCTTTGAACAACTGACCTCAATATCAATAGCGGTCATCTACTGTTCATGACCAGCCTCCCTATCAACTTTCATGATCCTAAACCCAAGCATTCTTGAGTTATCATCCGGAAACCATTTAACTGTTCCGAACCACTGTGACCTTTACCTTTGAGCAACTGACCTCAAAATCAATATAGGTCATCTACTGTTCATGGCCAACCTCCCTATCAACTTTCATGATCCTAGACCCATTCATTCTTGAGTTATCATCCGGAAACCATTTAACTGTTCCGAACCATCGTGACCTTTACCTTTGAGCAACTGATCTCAAAATCAATAGGGGTCATCTGCTGGTCATGGCCAACCTCCATATCAAGTTTTATGATCCTAGGTCCAAGTGATCTACAGTAATCATCCAGAAACCATTTAATTGTTCAAGGTCAGTATGACCTTGACCTTTGAGCAACTAACCTAAAAATCAATAGGGTTTAATTGCAGGTCATGATCAACCTCCTTCTCAATTTTCATGATCCAAGGCCCAAGTGTTCTTGAGTTATCATCCGGAAACCATTTAACTGTTCCAAACAATAGGGATTCATGCTCCTAGGCCCAAATATTCTTGAGTTATCATCTGGAAACCGTTTAACTGTTCAAGGTCACTGTGACCTTGACCTTTGAGCAACTGATCTCAAAATCAATAGGAGTCATCTGCTGGTCATGACCAACCTCCCTACCAAAGTTCATGATCCTAGGCCCAAACATTCTTGAGTTATCATCCGGAAACGGATTGGTCTACGGACCGACCAACATACCGACCAACCGACATCTGCAAAACAATAAAGGCCACCTTCTTCAAAGGGGGGCATAACAATAAGTGAACACTTTTATTTGTTTGTTGGAACTTCATTTCGTGGACAGATGCAACCAAAAAAAACATGTTAAAAAATCCTTCATGTATACGAACAATTCTAAAGTATATATTTCATGCTCGTACTGCATGATTCTTAAGCATGCCTTGGAAACAATGTATGACATTATAAAACAAATCTAGGAGAAAAAACCGCACATGCAATGAATTATTCATCCAACCATGATAGCAAAATCAATCCAAACAGCTATATATCTCATTGCTATTGACAGGAACAATGGGATCTTATCTATATATGGGAGAAAGGAACTCGCCTGGATAACATCAATAGTACTATACTATTTTATTAAAGTTATTGTCCATTTACATGAGTGGGAGGGAAAACCAAAACAGGCAGACGCACTTGCTGCCAACACCTTTTGATGTACATTTTGCTGAAAAGTTAGCTGACTATATTCTAGCATAAAGTTGCTCTTCTTGTTTTTGAGGGGTATTTTAACAGGGTAGTGTAATTTACTTATTTTTTGGTTGGGTTTAACATCACATCAACACGAATATATATATACATATATAAGACTTTATAAGTCATATGGCACGTTCCAAATTTTCATGATGGAGGAAGACCCCAGGTGACCCAGGTAGCATTAATTTCAAGGTGCAATGGCCCTATGACACATAATTAAAACACGATTAACAGAAATAAACACCTATCAACATAATATTTATTTAATTCAACTTTTGAAATGTTTTATATTTTTCTTTTGGCAATATTGTCAAAAACAATTTATTTTGAATAATTTAAAAGTTTCTATTACCATCTTTAAAGTTCTTTAGAATGCTGCCTATCAGTTTCTAACTAAGAAATTAACTAAAATAGGTTTATTATGATATAGGCTTATCAAACATTAACTTTTTTATTGTTCTTTGCATACAACAGGAAAAATAGGTTCATTTTCAAGACAATTAAGACAGTCTTGCTTTTCAACTTTCCCAACGGGCAAGTCCCTATGATGTTTAACTTGACCTTGCCAACAGGGTAAATGTCAATAAAACCTGTAAAAAGATCCTTTGGAAGCAAAGAATGCAACCAAGCAGAATAATAGCTGACTCGGTTTGATTGAGTCTGTTCATGAGAGGTAATGAAATAGGCAACACCTCTCACACCCCCTAGCACCGGTTTAAGCAGAACTCTATTACACATCAATTGAATGGACTCTATGATCCCAAAGGACCAGGAAATTTAACAATACTGATGAACTGTCTAGAAAGCTCACCTGGTGTAGACCTTCACCATTCTACCATCATCACTGGTCTGGGGTTCAAGCTGTATCTGTATAGCGCCTAGTGCTTTCACCACGGTTACGTAGCAGTCGTAGTGTTGGTTATACACAAACCCACAGGGGCTGGTGAGAAGAGATTCCAGTCTTGCCAGGATACCAGGGTTGCCTTTAACAACCAGGGTGTGAATGGTCTGTATATGCTGCCATGCTAGTAGATTGTTCCTCAGTTCTTGAAAAAAGAACAAAAACTCTCTATAAGACAGCAAGCTCAACTATCTGACAAATTCTAATCTGCACATGGGCCATAACTTAATATAATCAGGCAAGACTTCTTTACTATAATATTATTTAAAATATTTTCATGGCAATGACATTAACTAGCATGCAAAGCTTCAACTCAATTTTTTAAGTTAAAGACGGGTCAAACTTTGCAAAAAAAAAAAAATCAATCAAGAGTTCTCTAACTTGCTCAAGAAAGTACATTTTATGAAAAGAATGCCTTGCAAAAGATTCAATTGAATATTATTTCTTGTTTATATGGAGATATAGCATAAAAGTAAGTTGCATGCAAAACTTGAAATTAAATTTTTTTAGTCTAAAAAGCCCAATAATTCCTATCAAAAGAGTTACCAAACTTGGCTGTGTAAGAAAGTCTCATTAATAGAAGGCACCAAAATTTACAACAAATTTAATTAACAGTTATCTAAAAGTTTCAATCCAATACATACAGCAGTTACTGAGAAACAGCTTGACAGTCAGTTGCATGCAAACCTTAAACCCAATCTGCTGTTGAAAAAGGGCTATTAAATTCAACCAAGAGTTAATTAAATTGAACAATTCACGTCTGATGTCAAGGAAGCATTGTGTGAAGTTTCAATTCAGTATATGTAATATTTACTGAGATAAGACCTTACTCAAGGTAGGACGCCAATGATGATGTTGGCATCTGGATGAGCCGAATAGCGCTTTTCTTTCAATAGTAGACTAGAAGTTACAACAGGACAATACCAAATCTTGAATACATAATATTTCTTCTAATATTTACATGTACCTTTAAAATCATCCATTTCTTGATCTTCCCTGTCACTCTCCACAATGAAGTTGAGCTCATACCGGGCATCCAGTACATCCTTGCTATTCAATGTGATGTTACCACAGCATAGAGTATATATCCTACCACTGTGTCCTTTACTCTTTTCTCCTTCATCACTACCAGCTTCCTGTTGTTTAAGAACATTACTCTGTTCGGGATGAGTCCAGTTTACAATCAAATTTGCTGTCACACTGTTTGTGCGTCCAAACACTGGCACTGGTAAAACACAGACTACTGTTCCTACATTTATGGAAACCACATCTTTAACACTTTGTAAGTTGACATTATTTAAACCTTTGCTTGGAAAAGCTGGATTTGACACTCTTTTCTCCGTGTTCTCAGTTAATTTCTGTCTTTTTACAAGAAAAGTATCACCCCCTTGGTTCCCTACATGACTGGTTCCAGCACTCAGTTCCTGGTCCATACTAGCATGGGAACCAGTCCGATCTGCAGACAATGTTAAGCATGAAGATTTCATGGTCAAAGTGTTTGTATGAGGTTCGTCTTGTACAACATCTAACCATATTTTGGTGGATCTGAATAAATGTAAAAATAGGTCATGTTATTAACCATTAGAAAAACAAGAGGCAGGGCTGACAAATTCTCTGAAGCGAGTTGTCCTGCAGGACAAGCTGCTCAGAAGTTTCACTCTTTCCTGCTGCAATTTGTACTCATTGTACAATTCATAAAGGATAAATGTTTTTTATTGAAAGAGTCTATTTCAAAATCCAGTGAAAATGTTATACATCAGGATCATGTCTGGAACAATAAATCAACTTTTTGTTTTTGATCATTAAGATATCCGACTTCTGCACGGCTCTGTTTTCAATGAATTTATTACAGCATTGGTAAACAAGAGCTGTCAGAGGACAGCAATGCTCGACTATTCAACAGCCTTGTCAATTGAATGAATACGAGTCGAAAAAGGGGCATAATTTTGTAAAAAAGCAAAGTAGTTATGGAACCTGTGCAATATAAGTCATTTTATCACAGTGAATAAGTGTGTGAAGTTTCAATCTATTCCCATAAGTGGTTGCTGAAATACTAGCTTACATACAAAAACCAAATCGGGACGTGGACGCCAACGCAGACGCCGACGCACGGGCGAGTCCAATAGCTCTACTATTCTATGAATAGTCGAGCTAAAAATTGACTTTTCCTGCAGGACAAGTACTGCTGCAAGTTCCACTTTCTCAGAGCCAAATTTTTTTACTTGTATTTAGGAGCAGACAAGTGAGCAGCCTTAGATCTTTTATCAGAGTTTCACAGCTCAAACAGGTATCATAACTACCATGTTTGTTTGTTTTTTTCCTTTAAGAATCAACATGCTGTTTACAAGTTTAGTAAAAAGAAAACTACTAACTGTTATTCATTCTTTAAACAAACTACCTATATAAATCAACATAATATTACATTTTAAATGACGAACTCAGACCAACAATCAGTAACTTTTCAGGGTTTTTTTGCATTTTCTCTATGTATGATTTCAGTATTCCATGGTTGTTATGGAAACCACTGCTTATATAAAGCTATACTCACAGCTGAAGAATACTGAAAATACAAAATTGCAAGGAAACTGCTGACTAGCATAACAAATTAACTTCATTAAGCAAACATGAACTGCAAAAAAACACTTTCTTCATTCAATTTTCCTGTTTTTTCTTTTTTTTTTAAATGATGCTCATTCCATCCTCCTGGTTTTCTGTTCACATTTTTTACTTATCATGTTAAGTAGTGAAGAGAGATATGCAAGATGCCAAGGACAGATGTGGGTATCAAATTCCACTTATGGTAATCCTTGACAAAGATGATAATTATTCTAGTAAAGACTTAAAAATCTGCCTGTTCCCAATATTTCATAACTAGATTTTCTTGCCAGAACACAATGAGTATGTTCTTATTTTCATTATTTAAGCCAAACTAACCTGTTACTGGAGCAAACAACTTCCACACCGATACACCAACTGTCCTCGTAGGTTCTCTGCCAGTGATCTTTCACCTCCACAATAGGTCTACTTCCTGTTTTAAGCTCACCTTCACATTTAGTATCTTCTGCCCCCACTATTAAGCTCATCATATTTGACTGTAACACCAAAATATAGACTGATAACAAAAACATACATGTTACATCAGTTGTTCTATATGTTTAAAAAATTTCAAGCTGCAATTCAAACATGAAAGTCTAACATGATAACTTGTTTGTCTGATTTGTTTTAACGCCGATTTCTAACAACATTAGTTATGTAATGGCGGTCATTTATCCTGAATTCTGAACCAGAACTGCCTTGTCCTTCACAAGTTGCTGACAACTTCCGTACAATCACAGGTGGAAGTCCCATGACTTCACACATGGTCTTTTTTAAATCTTCATGAAGAATATACACCTGGCTAGGGGATCAAACACCTAACCTCTCAATTCACGGTCTTATACTCTACCTATTTAGCTAACTGAAGGAACAATTTTTTTCTGAAATTTTACAAAAGCAAAATGAAATACTGAATACCCATACAATACAATCAACTACAGTCAAACCAATGGTTTTTCATCAGGAGATCGGGAAGCAGCCCTGGCATTTCAAAGTGGAAAATTTATGTAAACTAATCGCCATATTTGGGAACAGACCATTTTATTGTGAAACAGTGAAACAGTGCTTTCTGCCCTCCTGTGATAGAGGTCTATAACAGAGGTTAATCTGAAAAAAGCTCCTTTCCTAGTTAGTAAAATAAAACTGCCCCAAAAAATGTTTCGTTCTTTTTAAACTTTGGAATTCTTTGCCACTGCTGGGAAAAGGAACTATTCTTCAATTTGGAAGGGGCAAAAAATGCCATCTTTTATAATTATAAAGGTGATAAGTGACAGGTCTTTATCCACAGCTGTTTTAAACAAAAATGAAACTACTTGTCTTTAGAGCCATTTGGTTATGTTCACAGGCAGTCTTTAACCCTTACCTGGCTAAATTTCTATAATGAACTTGTCAATCTTCCAATTTTGACAGTACCATTAACTGTTAAAAGGGATGCTTACCAAAAAGATACTGACTGAATGGCAAACAGGGCAGATCATGATCAGACTGCACAGATGTGCAGGCTGATCATGATCTACACTGGTCGCAAAGGCAGAATCAATTGTTTCCTGTAAGGTAAGGGTTAACACAGGTTTTACTCAACATACCATTTTCATGAATGAAATGTTACATATTTCACTAAACTAGTAGCGTAACATGCATGATGCTTTACTATACAAAGCCTCAGTTTACACTCGCTAATGTGGAATGCTGAATTACAGAACTGCAAAGTTGTAATATGAACATTTCTTTCATGATTTGACATCTTCCATTCCTCCATATATTATAACTGCAAACAGGTATGGTAAATACAAGCATACACACTTCTCTTTTTAGATTATGACAAAAATAATATAATAATTTCAGCTCCAAAACCAAGACTTGAATTTTGCAGAGTCCTTGGCATACTCGGGCTCAAAACTTTGGAACACTCTCTCATTAAATATAAGATCATCTCCAAGCTACAGACATTTAAAAGTAACCATCTAAATTGGTGGTTCTCTGGTGGGCAACAGAACCCTACAGCTGCATGATTTTAAACCACAAATACAATGTCGCTTCTGTGCAAGTACAAAACTAATGTTGTTTCATCCTTAAAATCTTTCTAGTTTAAGAAATTCTATCTATTGATTTTCTTAGATCCAGGCCTTTACATCAATGTTAAACTCACTGCTTGAATATTCTGCATAACTATTGCATTTATTTATGAGTCACTGTAACTGTATACTTGACATTTGCCAGAGGCTCACAGGGAAGACTGGGGTTGCCCAATTGTGTTGCCTCTTTAAATAAAGTCGTTACTGTTACAATAACACATGAATCAAACTTTTATGATGTGACATTGTTCTACTAACATGGAGGAACAGTAACTGTTGAGCACTGGACTCCTGATGTGGAGGTCATAGGTTCAAGTCCTAGCCAAACCAAAATTTGAGAATGGTCTCCAAAATCCTTTACCAAGGGGCAAAAATTTTAAACTAAGCATAGCAAACATAAGTTAAAAGATATAAAGTGAAAGTGCATCAAAATCATAGTTAAGCTGTGAATACTGAGGCCAAAAAGCAAGTAGGATAGCTCTTCATATACTTTGTATAATCTATGTAAAAAGTCAATGAAAAATGAAGCTATTTACTTGCGATATCACAGACACGGTGTATTAGTTACCTGATGTGAAGCTGGGACTGGCGATACACCAGCTGCTATGGAGACCTGTTTTGTGAACATATCACTTATGAAGTCTGCAGTCCTACGTGCTTGTAACTCTTCCTCGTGCAGCAGTATCTGCTCTCGCTGAAAGATTCATACATAGAATAATAAATACAAATATTTTGCATATTCAAGAACTTCAACAGAATATCTGCACAGACCTCTCGTGTTTTAGCAAATCTGTCCCTTTTAATAATTTGTGAAGAACATTATTTTCAAAGTTTTACTTTGCCTTTTACATGAAAGATAATATTATGGCCTTTAGCAAATCTGTAGTAAACCAAATCTAATTGAAATTCAATGTCATCAGGTCTAAAAAAAGACAAGTAAATTTAATACCATTCAATTTGAGAGCCTTAAGCTAGTCTTAACCTTATTCTGTTTCGTTTTCACAGTGGAGGAAGACCCTAGGTGCCCCTCCGTGCATGATTTCATCACAGACTAGAATCAACAACCTTCAGTAAGCAAGCTGGATGCCTTCCTCACATAAAGGATTCTATGCCCAAATAGATTCTCAAACCCACATCAGTGAGGGGCAAGTGATTTGAAGTCAGAGCCTTAACCACTTGGCCATGAAGGTCACCTCTCAATCTTATACTCAAATGCAATATAAGTCATTATAACTATAATTGAGCTGTGCCATGAGAAAACCAACATAGTCGGTTTGCGACCAGCATGGATCCAGACCAGCCTGCGCATCCGCGCAGTCTGGTCAGGATCCATGCTGTTCGCTTTCAAAGCCTAATGGAATTAGAGAAACTAACAGTGAACAGCATGGATCCTGACCAGACTGTGTGGATGCGCAGTCTGGTCAGGATCCATGCTGGTCGCAAACCCACTATGTTGGTTTTCTCATGGCACGGCTCATATAATATTATAATAGTCTGATGCTGAGAAGAATATTATGTTCTGCTTTTCTAACATTATCTTCTGACCTCCTCTGACAAATGTTACAACGGAGACCTCTTCAAATAATCTATAATCATGATAATAAATAGAATCAGGAAACCTGTAGTCGAGCTTTCAGTGCTTTAAGAGCTGTGTCCGAGCTGCCTGGTGCCTGTTTCTGGTCACCGGTGTCACCTGAGAGAAAAATCAATTTTTAAAGAGAACAACATGAAAAATATTCAGACTACAATTCAGGTTATGTATACATAAAAATATAATGCCATAATTGACAAAAGTGCATCATATGCAGTAAATCGTAACAATTAATTCTTTCAGTTACAGGGTCTTCACTGCAAAAAAGTTTTTCAAAACTGAAAACATTAGATGTATTCTTTAATCTAAATAATTTATACTAATTTGGTTTAGCTTGATTGTGATGAAAGCTTCAAGCTTATAATTTGAAATGCTCTCAAGTTCGCTTCCTGGAAAAACCAGTAATGGTGTCATAGTTGAAGGTGTGGTCATGAACCCACTACCCCAGGGTTGAGCAGCCTTGATCTAAATAACTATAGGTTTTATTAAAAATACTAACATTCTAAATAACTATCAATCCTACAGGTTTTATTTGACTGACTTTTAGTTATTGGGTCATTATCAGTCATACTCCCAGTTGGGTCACACACCCAGTTGAAAAGAGTATCGTTTTTCCCCAAGTTAAGATAAATATTCCCAACTGTATTCTCTACAGCAACTTCGCTAAAAGATCAATCTTTCTGTAAAAGGTACAGCAAAAAGTGATAACAAAGACTATCAAAGTTATTTTAATGAACAGCTGTATGTAAGTTAACTTTATGCCAATTTCATTAATTACAAATTGAGTACATTATATTTGTTTTCCAAATTTTGATCATAATACTACAGAAAATCCCAAAGCCAGGAGTATGGATCATCCTCCTAAACTACAGCAGAAAGCCCCGAGATTTCAGTCCAACTATATTTACCATCTTCTGACGACAAAACTCTTCCTTTTAGATTGGTCAGTACCCAGCAAAATCCTTCTGAAAAATCCTGTTTCAGCAATAAATATTGCAATGAACCGTCCTGGTAGAAGTCTCCAGTCAAAGCATGTATGATACCAGTGTACTGCATTTCCACCTAAAATGATACAGAAAGAACTAGAACTATCACTAAAGGTGATGAATGTACCCCCCACATGCGCTGACACAGTACATTGCAATTTGACGCACACAAGATTGCATAATTATGTGGACTGTATGTATATAGACTGTATTTATACAGTAAAGTAACAAAAAACAAAGTCCCATAACTATGCAGAATTTTTCTAAAAGAACATAACATGCACCATGCACAACTAGGGTTGGTACTGATCACTTGTGTGAAGTTTCATTAAACTGTGTGCAAGGATTCGGAAGATTAGGCACATACAAGATTGCACATGCAGACTGTATGTACATAGTATGTTAACAAGAAACAAAGTCCCATAACTCTGCAATTTTTGTTGCTGAAAGAACCTAACATGCCCCATGCACAACTGCTGTTGTTACTGATCACTTGTGTGAAGTTTCATTAAATTGTGTAAAGGGGATGAGGAGAGATGGTGCGCACAAGATTGTGTCTATGTATATTGTATAGTTACAACAAGAGCTGTCCGTAAGACAGCCAAGCTCGACTATTCGAAATATTGTCACAGAAGCAGGAAATTATTACCCAAAATGTTAAATATCAAAAGAGTTTTAAGTTCGAAACGGGACATAATTTGACCAAAATGCATATCAGAGTTATGGGACTTGATGCTATCAACTAGTTTAATAACCCCGAAGAAACATGTTATGTTTCAATTCCATATCTGCATTAGTTTTGGAGATAGTAACTTGCATGTAAAACTTTAACCAGAATTTTCTAAGTCCAAAAGGGGGCATAATTTGCTCAAAATACATGTTAAGAGTTATGGAACTTGACCCAGTGTGTTTGGTAACTGACCTAGAAAAAGAATAAATAAGTTTCAAAGCTATATGCCTTTTGGTAATAGCTGTATGTACTTGCACGCAAAACTTTAACCAGGATTTTCTAAGTCCAAAAGGGGGCATAATTTGCCCAAAATACATGTCAGAGTTATGGGACTTGATTCTACCAACTAGTTTTATAACCCCGAAGACACATGTGAAGTTTCAATTTAATATCTGCATTAGTTTTGGAGATAGTAACTTGCATGTAAAACTTTAACCAGGATTTTCTAAGTCCAAAAGAGGGCATAATTTGCTCAAAATACATGTCAGAGTTATGGGACTTGGCCCAGTGAGGTAGGTAATTGATCTAGAAAAAGAAAAAATAAGTTTCAAATCAATATGCCTTTTAGTAATAGCTGTATGTACTTGCACGCAAAACTTTAACCAGAATTTTCTAAGTCCAAAAGGGGGCATAATTTGGCCAAAATACATGTCAGAGTTATGGGACTTGACCCAGTGAGGTAGGTTATTGATCTAGAAAAAGAAAAAATAAGTTTCAAATCTATATGCCTTTTAGTAATAGCTGTATGTACTTGCATGCAAAACTTTAACCAAAATTTTCTAAGTACAAAAGGGGGCATAATTTGGCCAAAATGAAGGTCAGAGTTATGGGACTTGGTGCTATCAACTAGTTTTATAACCCCGAAGACACATGTGAAGTTTCAATTCAATATCTGCATTAGTTTTGGAGATAGTAACTTGCATGTAAAACTTTAACCAGAATTTTCTAAGTCCAAAAGGGGGCATAATTTGCTCAAAATACATGTTAGAGTTATGGAACTTGACCAGGTGAGGTTGGTAATTGACCTAGAAAAAGAATAAATAAGTCTCAAAGCTATATGCCTTTAAATGATAGCTGTATGTACTTGCATGCAAAAACTTAACCAAGGTGTGACGCCGACGCCGACGCCAGGGTGAGTAGAATAGCTAGACTATTCTTCGAATAGTCGAGCTAAAAAACAAAGTCCCGTAACTGCAATTTTTTTTTTCTGAAAGAAACTAACATGCCCCATGCACAACTACTGTTGTTACTGATCACTTATGTGAAGTTTCATTAAATTGTGTCAAGGGGATGAAGAGTGATGGTGCGCAAAAGATTGTGTCTACGGACAGACAGAAAGACGGACAGACAGACAACCTGAAACCAGTATACCCACCTTACAACTTTGTTGTCGGGGGGTACAAAGATGGTACAAATAATTACAAGAATTGTTTGAAGAGCATAATATTGTCATAAAACTGTTTTTATTGATGTGATTTCCAAACTCTTGTTCAGGCTGCTGGAGAATGACTCACAGATTCACAACAAAAGTTAATACCTACAGAACAAACAGACGAAATTCTTATTCCCTGATTTGGAGTCCTTTAAATCTTGTTGTGGCATTTGCAAAGACGGCGACGAAGCCTTAACAACTGTTTCCTCTTACAACAGAAAGAAGTAAAACAGCCATATGGTTGAAAATGAAAAGACTTTAATACTCAAAATGTTAAATATTTACTTAACTTCAGAATTCCGTCTGTGGTATCAACAGAATGGCAGCAAGTTCTTATAAATTTTAATCATTTTTTCATTTTATGAACGGAGCAACCTGCAGGAGAAATCGGCACGCTCAAGTGGCAACTGATAGCTCACCTGTAATTCATATGTTATTTCACTGTAAGCTTCTTCAGTTCCAGCTAGAATTCTTGCACCATCTTCAAGGTGTTTCCCCATTTTTAGGCAAGTAACAGAACAATTTTCAGATATACTGTTACAGTGTAAAATATTTCCATTCTTCACATGAACAATGAAACCTTCTGACGTTCCTAAGTATAGTTCATTATTGAACAATTCTACATCAACCTGTTCTAGGAATATTACATTTATACTAGTCACACATTCATTATATTCACTTGGAAAGAACTGGTCTGAATTTAAAACTGAAAAGTGCTTTCCAGAAAAGTTAAGTACTCTAACAATGTTTTTAACCTCAGAACCATGTTCAGCACATTTAGACTTAAGTTGAAGTCGCACAAATAATAAATATTTATCAAGGATCCTTTTGATTTCAAGTGAGTTCTGATACCTAATAGTTAATTTCGAGCCGCTACAACACTGATGTATTCCTTCCTTTAAACTTTTAATGTTGAATGAGAACTGCTCAAGGTTTGTTCCATATGGAACATAATACATTAGAACCTCTGATCTCTCACATAAGGCCACACATGGCCCATCAAGAAGGTACAAATTAGACCTAGAGGCGCATTCACTCAGTTTAGAAAATGAATTTTTAAAGTTTATTTCAAACTTACGCAAAGGAATAAACTGATCTTTTTCAAGATCAACGAAAATCATATAACAAATTAAGGTGGAGCATTCCTTGTCTTTAACTTGTGTAGAAATTGCGATAACTGGTACAGTTTGACCAGTCAATGATTCTTCTACTGACGATGCTGCAAGGATTTCTACTTTCACTTTCACATGCAAGCAAAAATCGCCAACTTTCATCAAATGTTTTCGTTCGAAACCTAATTTGTATTTGTGAACTACAACTGTGTCTTCAGATGAAAGCTTAACTTCTCCAATAAAACATTTTGATGACACATAAAAGTTTGGCATTTTAAATTAAAGTAGTTATGTCTTCATGGGCGCAGCCATTGAAATTTTCCGCGAAAAAAATTGACCAATGAAATCAACTATCGCATATCGTTATCAACAGACGCTTGATAAAATATGTTTTATCCCGTGCCATATCGGTCAATAACCGTATACAACGGAGAAATCTACACAAGGTATCAGAATATATTTTCTTTGAATGTCTGTTCTAACAATGAAATGAGATTAAAAATATGTATTTTTGCACAAAAGTTGGGAAGCGAAATAAAAAAAATGGTAGTTTTTGCATTGACCAGGTCTGCATGACGTCACTATCACCTGTGTAAACATATCCATTCATACAAAATAACCGCATTTAGTTTCTTTAGGAAAATGATTTATCACGGAAGCTGCGATATTTAATAAAGTATGTTTCATTTTGACTCTGTTGGCCAAAAGCCAAATACATAACTAATGTTGACTGCGTAATATCTCATCAACATCTGTATACATGATACTCCCAACAGGCGACTGTCTCGGGGACACTTTGATGATAACGCCACTATTGAAAAGCACAAGATTAGTGTACAGTATTAAAATAAATACTATATTTCAAGTTAAAGATTAAAAGATGTTAAAAACATCCAATTCAGGTTAGAACATCAGTAATTCCAGGCTACTCCTGAACTCGATACGTTATGAGTATAGCACTGGAATTTACATGATATGGTAGGTTGTTCCAGTGTCTAATGGTTCTAGGTAAAAAAAAAATGAGTTCATGTGATACTCTGTGCGAGAGAAGGGGATACAAAAGTTAAGGTTCATATATAGATTCTAGTAGGTATTGGCGATCTACAAAAACAAGGACTGATGGATTTTATATAACATTACTAGGGACGTGAATTTTCTCCTTGTTTCTAAAGTTGGCCATTTTAGTACATTTAACATTTCTGTAACGCTTGATCTATAGTCATAGTTGTTTAGAACATATCTGGCTACATCCCTTTGCACTTTTTCAATTCCATTTCTTAAATTTTTGCCATGGGTGCCAAACGCTTGAACAGTATTCCAATTGGGGGCGAACATATGTTTTACATGCAGTCTCTTTCATTTTTATGTTATTTGTTTGGACATTTCTTTTTATGTATTTTATGGTATTGTTTGCCTTGTTTGGGATATTTCCAGCTGAAGTACACACTGATGGTTACCCCTAAATATTTATCATCTTTTGTAGTTTTTAATTCATGGTTATATAACTTATAGAGAAAGTCAATGGTTTTCTGTTATTGAATATCCTAATTAATAACTTCACACTTATGATATATTCTAAAACGATCCGATTCATTTTCTTATTAAACAAAGAAGGCTGAAAACAGTGAATTATCATACAACAATTCACTGTTCTGACGTCATAATTATTACGTCATATCGGCGCGCTGGAAAAGAAACCGGTTGAAAACGGGCAAATAATTAATTTATGCCGTCATGATGTACTTTATAATCCTTGGTAACATGTTAGAATCGAAATAATATATCTCATTTAGTGATTTGCTTTTGAATAAAATCATTGTCGTTCAGATGCGTATTATTATATCACTCGGGCTCCGCCCTCGTGATATAATGCCTTCGCATCTGAACTCCAAACAATGATTTATTCAGCGACAAATCACTAAATGAGATATATTATTTCTTAATTAATATAGAAAATTGTACGTGTAGGTATAAAGATGTACATGGACCTGTATGTACAAAAATACGTGCACCTGTATGCATAAAGATTCAAAAGTACCTGCAGGCATATTAAGTGTGCCTGTACGTACAATTTTATACACGCAGATATAAAAATATTTTCATATACCTACACGCACCTTTCTGATATAAAAGTGTACCAAAAATATACACTCAGGTCCAACTTTATACAGGTATAATACTGTACACGCATGTACAATTAATATATTCAGGCTCAAAAATATATCTGCAGGCACAATTTTATAACTTCTTGGTATACTTTTGACCCAAATGGTACACCATAAAAGTGTATAAAAATACTATGTAAGGGAAACAACTCTTGACAATTGTAGCGCTTTGTTTACATGTGTAATCATGTACAATAAAAAGTGGGTCAAAGACGCTATATATGAAATGTTATACTGCTTGATCAACTTTATCAATATCTGTGTTATTTCGGTCCGGTATTTAATTCGGTAAAGGTCAGACATCAGATATTAACTTAAGGTAAGAAGTTTTATATTGTTGTATTTTGATGATATGTAGATCTAATTCTCTGGCTTATTTTCTACTGTACTTTCGCTTTCGAATTAACAAAGTAGATAGTATACACCTTAAATACCAGACTGGTCAGTTAGGCTACACTACACGTTCGCTTACAGCAACTTCATTTTTCCGATGATTAGCCTACCTAGCTCTTGTTTTTACCGATCTCTTGATTTCTTCTATTTTATGAGGGTTTTTAATTCGGATGCGGACATTAATTGTGCCAAAATTTCCTCATTAGATTCTGTAGGGTTTAGTTATTGTAAAACTGTGTATATACATATAGCAACGTAAGAATTCGCCGCAGATATGTAGGTCTAGAGGGATGACAAGTATAAAATAACAGATCATAAAATAAGTCATCCCGATAAGCCAAATAAGTAAGGCTACTCAAAATTTAGACACAGAAACGCACTAGAGACCGCCATGCATTTCATACCTATATTTCAAAATTGTCAAGGGGAGAGCCCCCTCACCCACCTAAGGAGTAACCCCTGCATTTCCTCAAAACAATTTAAACCTAAAATGCACCAGAGGCCACTATTTCATGCCTGTATTTCAAAAACTTCCAGTGGGAGAGCCCCCTGGCCCCTAAAATAAAGGGAGTACCCCCACCAGTAAATAAACCAGAGGCAACCATCCCATACCAGTATTTCGAAGAAAAGTTCAGGGGGAGACCCACTCCCACCCTACCCCCGTTTCAGACTGCCCCTCCCCCGTTGTCAAATATTGTTATATTTCTGGGTCCCGGCCGGTCTAGTGTTAATTTCGTTATTGTGTCTTTTAATCTTACAGCACTCCAGCTTCAGACATAAGTTTACTAACGAGGCCGTTATGGTTTCATTTGCGTACTAAAATTAGCAATATCATATCTAATTTACAGACAATTCGGGTCAGTCAGAATTTGAAAAAAAAATAAATAAAAAATAACACGGTTTTCCGTTTATTGGTAGAAGTTTATGATATGTATTACACCATGTCCTTCGGGCCCATGAACCTTTGTTATAAGATGCTTCAATAAATTTGGTGACCAGTGGTTGGAGTGAGGTATAGGTCTGAGCTATTTTCTTGACCTAACGTACGCAATGTGTGAGCTAACTGAATTTTTCACTTCTATACTTTTGTATAGAAGCCTGGCCATTTCACTTTTATACTTTTGTATAGAAACCTGACCATGATAACATAGTTATCACCTAAGATAAGAAATAACGAATATTATTCAGTTTCCTCAAAATCCTTTATTGTTATCTGTTTATCTATAGATCAGTAGGGCCTGAACAGATCTTTAACTTTGCAAGAGTACAATGATTAAACAAACCTAAACCAGTTAATAATCTATAATTATACATTCCTTGCATTGTTCAGTACTATTGAGTGTCTTTAAAGAATGCATCTTGTCTTTATGTATATTAAAACTCGTTTTGTCGGCAATATGTGTAGATCTGTTCCTTACTTAACAGATCGAATCACTCTCCGCAAATGAGCTTTTCATAATACATGTACCAAAAGGCGTGCTAGTAACAGATTTTTTTTAAGCAAAACTTCTGAAGTTTTGTTCTGTATAATTTTCAATGTACATCCATCGTGCATAATTTCTTTAGGGTTTATTTTGCTGTAAAACACATACTGAAGGTGCATATAATTTTATCATAATATATAATTATTAAAGAGTAAGTACTACAATAAATTTAACCAAATGCACTGTACAAGATAACCTGTATGTTGTGTTGATACGAGAAATTATGTCTGAAGGCGTGATATACTATTTCGCAAGACATGATTCTATTTCAGAGAAAGATGGTTAATCCGGACAGATCAATGCCCGACTGGGTGAACAAATGGCTGATGATAAACTCGGCAATTCTCATAATGGACGGCTCATTCTGCGTTTTACGACCCCATTCTCTTCCTGGAGGATGCATGGGAACTGTATATTACGGATGTAAGTGATTGTTTTACAAGTACTGTGAGTAAATACATGACAAGCCTTTGTAATATCTTTGGGCTGCATGTCCACATTCCAACCCAGGGAGCGTAATGCCGAAATGGAAACGGTACAGTTTAGTATTATGTGGATAGGGACCCCCACGGGTGAGTGTTTGAGCTCGCCGGCTTCGAACCACTTACTCCGTTTGTGTGGGCCCATCCCATGTTCGGATCGTAACCTGAGTTGGCCATCCAGCTGACATGCAGATGGTTTGTATAGATTTCAAGTTTCTCGCCGGTTTCTCAACTACTGTCTAGAGGGCATATTACCTCAATTACCTCAATAATGTCGCTATGAAGTATGTACATTACCCTTGAAAAGGGTTATACAATGTCTGCCTTACATAGTTCTCGTCCACCATGATAAATAAATAGGTTTTGCAGCAGACGAGAAAATATCATTTGTGGAAATGTCAAAGATAGACTGTTCTATCAAATGTACGTAAAACAGTGTTCTCTGTTATTTAAAGTGACGTTATTGTATTTTAGACAAATGGTACATACAGGCGGACAAACATTACGCAGACCCAACAGACTCCTTCATCTTTACCCAGGGACTGTAAGTATATTGACCAAACTGTCTTCATGCAAATAGTACAATTGATAACAGCAACAGTACACGGACTGTACTCTGCAACTGTACGCGGTAATAACAGCAGTAGTGCGTTGTAACAACAGCAATAGCGCAGGGGTATGACAGCAATAGTTAACAATTAAAGCAACAGTAAAAATTTCATATAAGTATTTTTCTGAACTAGGCCTATGTTTAAGAAGAAAAGTGAACGTTCCATGTCACTTGTATCAAATTTGAATTTGCGAGGTTCAAGTTTTATCAACCTACTACCGATAACCATGTAGTGTCTTTCGACTTGAAGTTTACATCTTCTATCCGATCCATCTTTTCCGTGACACCATTTTTTTTATATAAACACTATTAGTGACAACTGCCCCCGAAGCGTGCCCAACATTGTGCTCAAATCCTGAAAAAGATTACGTCTCAAATGGAAGCGCCGCTGTAAAAGAAATTAGATTGTTACACTGTTATATAGATTAATAAATACCATCGGCCCTTAATATTAAGTATATTCTCTCTTTTCAGCGGAAACCTGATAGAAGCTTCCGTTTGTCTACTTGTTCTTTTCAATGCCTTCAAGACGGTTAGGTTAAACAAGATGGTCACCATTTTTGTTAGCGTGATGACAGCCTACAAAACAATTCTCTTCTGTGTATACTCTTTAGATATCGGCCAAGGCGGTCGTGCATTCGAAGGGCTTGTTGCAGAGTTTCTGGTATTTGGTCTTGGTAGCGTATGGCTGTTTGTACCTGCGTATGTTGCGTGGGTTTTGATGCAAGACTTTGTTGATATTAAACCCAAAGGAACATGCAGCAGATACACTCCTAGTAAAGCAGACGACAGCGCTGGAGCGTCCGGCAGAAACACGCCTAGCAAAGCAGACGACAGCGTTGATGGTACCGGAAATCATCGATACAATCTCAGAAACTTAAAGCGTTGAAAAACACTACATTTTTACTTAAATTGTAGACTATTGAAACTGCCGAGCATTGCTGTGTCATAATACATGCACCTTTGTTCTGTATATAACAACAGAACTGCAACGTTAATGCTATGTTTTGGACCAGAAAATAGACTCTACATTTTGAAGATATGATATCATTTTATTTCTAATATTAATTTTTGTATACTGAAAGTGACATTTCTATAGTAGATTTATTTCTTTTATGAGTGACATGCTTTTCTTCCTTATTTTCCTTTCAACACAGTTAACGAATTTTCTCTTCCAGTTATCTGAAAAATAAATTGAGAGTCGTTGCTTTAACATTAATGTAATAGTATACTTCTTTTATTTATTTTCTGAATTCAAGTTAAACTTTAGTATCTTTTTTCTCTTCTGTTATATAAGTAAAATGCATGTACTTTTATTCGATTCTGTTTTAATTCTTGGTAAAACAACTGTGTTTTACAAATTGAGGATGCTTAACCAGGTCGTTCAAGGTCACAGATTTTAACTTGCTTTCAATACAGAACTCATGACCTCTTATAAAACTAAAGAAAGTTTGATCACGTTCGGCAGATGCAACACATTAAACCATGGAACTCGCAGGGGATCCAAATGGTACCATTCTAAAATTGTTCACAAGTTGTACTGTATATGTGTTCTGCCTGTTACATATACAGTCAAACCTTTAATAAAGACCACTTGTGAATTGAAATAACCTGCATCTTTGAATTGAAACCTTCCTTTACCATGTAATTGAGCATTTGTGACGGATCTTTACCCCTGAATAAGGACCACCGGCAGAAATACTCGACCTGGTTCTTCCAAATGTCTTCACAAACAGGTTTGACTGTTAGCAGTCATGTTGAACTCATTACATATAAACTTACTATAGCAACATACACAAATAAAAGTCTTCAAACATACGGACTGGCATGCTACGTCCTATTAAATTGATTTTCATACTCGCCGGCATTATAACTTCTGTAACAAAAAAAAATAATACCTTTATGTTCACATGCTTCTTTCACTGGTGAGGGTTCCACTTGCAAGTTTTGCTTCAGCAATTCTGCCATAGGTGTCCTCATTGATTCAGTATAAGCGTCTGTTGAATAATGATGGTTTTGCAAACATTTCTTGAAATAGAAATACAACAGGACGTTCAATGAAAATCAAACAATGCATGTGATTTAGTTCTTTTTTGCATTATGAAATACAGTATATTACGAGCATCAAAGTTAACTTCGGTGTAATCAGATAAATTAACCCTGGTATTGTATTTTGACCCGTTAATACAGATCATGTGCAAAATAAAAGAAGAAAACTGTCGACGGTCGACCACCGATCAAGACCACGCTTATCAGCAACTTATTACATTTAAAGCCCCGCTCCCCAGCTATTCAAATTCTTTTGTGTGTATGCAACTCATTATTAGGTAACAGTTAACGGCCACGTGCCACACTTTAGCACGCAAAACCACAGGTATTTCATATAGAATTTTATATAAGATAGACTCTAATTTGACAGGCGTCACTGTTCATAGTCATGATTTTCATGCTTTTTCAGTGACAATTCAAGGTTAAAAGGTAAAACGGGAGCAGGGCTTTAAGCCTTTTACTAATATATATTATACCAGATTTAAATAACTTTTTATGATAAAAGTTTTCAAAGGTACCGCCAAATTCATCTACTAGTACAGCCACGCAGCCAGTACAAGATATTATGCCAATACAAGTTGTGTACAAGTTTTATTAAAATCAGTTGCAAAATGTGGTCTCTATCGTGTAATTCATAAGCCAAAATTGCAAATTTTGGCCCTTTAAGGGACCATGACTCTGGAAGCCATGATGGGATCTGGCCAGTTTTCGAAAGGAACAGAGATATTATGCCAATATATCATCTATTTTGTTGGGTTTAACGTCGCACCGACACAATTATAGGTCATATGGCGACTTTCCAGTTTTGATGGTGGAGCTTCCTGCACAAGTTGTGTGCAAGTTTTATAAAATTTATTGCAAAATGTGGTCTCTATCGTCTTCTCAAACAAAAATAGCAAATTTTGGCCCTTTAAGGGGCCATAACTCAGAAACCCATGATGGGATCTAGCCAGTTTTCGAACGGAACCGAGAAATTGTGCCAATACAAGTTGTGTGCAAGTTTGATGAAAATAAATTGCAAAATGTGTTCTCTATCGTGTTCACAAGAAATTGTGGACGGGCGGACGAAGGGCGATTTTGTCACTACGTGACAGGAGAGCTAAAAATAAAATGACACTAAATTTGGGCTGACCCCTAGCTCAAAGGTCATGGTCACACTTGGTAGTCAAATGTCTACATGGCATGAACGGTGTCTGTTTCGTGTCCGGTCCGTAACTCTGTCATTCATGAAGGGATTTTAATATTACTTTGCACAAATGTTTGCAAAACCCGGGCCCCTAGCTCAAAGGTCAAGGTCACAATTGGAGGTCAAAGGTCAACAGTGTTTTTTTTTTTCCTGTCCGGTCTATAACTCTGTCACCCATTAAGGGATTACAATATTACTTGGCATAAATGTTCCCCATGATGAGATGACGTGTCATGTGCAACACCCAGAACCCTAGCTTAAAGGTCAAGGTCACACTTGGAGATAAACGTCAATAGGAATTTTTTCTTTTCATGCAAAACAGGATTTGAATATCAGTTGACACAAATACTTCCCCGGATGAGACAACGTGTCATGAGCAAAACTCGGGCCCATAGGTGAAAGGTTAAGGTCACACCTAGATGTCAAAGGTCAAATTCAAGAATGACTGTCCGGAGCAGTTCTTCTTCATGAATGGAGGGATTTTGATGTAATTTCGCACAAATGTTCACCACAATGTGGCATCCTTGTTTTTAAAATTACTTCCCTTTGTCGTTACTATAAATAGCTTATACTGTAACTTTTTATTAATGGCTGTAGGGAAAAATCGAGACCACTTTTCTGTGGTACAACATGCATGTTATATCCAATTTTTAGATGTATTTGACTTATCTCTACCTGGTAAGAGTTATGTTCGGACTTATATAGATTTTTTACTGTAAATAGAGAAAACTGGGTGTCTTCCAGTAGGGGCCTTTGTATTTTGGATGTTACGTCGCACCGACACATGATAGGTTGTATGGCGACTTTCCAGCTTTAATGGTTGAGGAAGAGCCCAGGTGCCCCTCTGTGCATTATTTCATCACGAGCGGGCACCTGGATAGAACCACCAACCTTCCGTAAGCCAGCTTGATGGCTTCCTCGCATGAAGAATTCAACGCCCCGAGTGATGCTCGAACCCACATCGATGAGGGGCAAGTGATTTGAAGTCAGCTTTGTATTGCATGGCAATACTTCATTCACTTGTTATCATTGATATGCTAATATTTAATGTGAGGTAACCGGTTAGAAACTGTGCTTAGAGTATTTCACCTTACCTTATAATTTCGAGATTCTTTGCCAGTTATTTCCTTGAAACCGGCGGCATTTTGTACAGCAAGAGGCCAAATGGCGACATCGTTAGATGACGAACTCTCTGTACTGGACCCGTTCCCATATCGGTCCAAACATTCGGCGGCAAATTCATCCATATATACCTCCTGCACGTGAAAAGAAAGGATGAAAATCCCGTAAAGTGATATTTGATTGTTGGAAAGATGATGGAAAAAAACTTTTGAGAAAATTAGCAAATTTTGAAAAAAGATTAAGATACACCTATATCGCAGCAATATCGGCTGACCGATATCTGTTTATAATATTGGTCCTACATTCATCCGATACAGAAATCAACATCTAACCGCACTGGCAGAAAAAAAGTTGAGGCGACATTATTGCAACTTTTCAAAATGGATATTGAAACTGCAGTTTTATTTCTGATTTACTCGCACATATTTTTTTTTGTACCGAGATCGTAAAATATTTAAAATTCATACCTCTCTACCTTCCATTGTAGGTTTGCTTCAATTGCTGCAATAGAAAAATACGTTTTTTTCTCTCCAATCAATTTGTAGAATTTGCTTGAAGATCACCGAGACTGCATTTTCTCAATAAAACAATCGGGTGGCTTTTTAAATATCAAATTCGTTAGTGTATTTAAAACATGCTAAAGTGTAAAAAAAAGACAATATAAGGGAAATTAAAAATGTTGCTTACTTACGCTGGTATATGCTGCTTGCGTTGTCATAACAATGACGTTACGTCTTACACGTAAGAACAATAAGTGACGTTCTTTATGGAACAATGCGTCTAAAGCGCTGCCATAGTGCACACACTGCTGTTGGCCTTATGGTTGCAATTTAATCAATCAATCTATATCCAGATCCGGATACCGAAATACCACAAAATTAGCAATTAACGCAGTTTGAATTTGTGTTTAGCCAAAATTAGATGTTTACGAGAAAACCTGAAACATTTGCAATGTCTGGGTTGAAGCATTTATCTAAAACCTGTCAAAATGTGAAAGCAGAAGTCGTGCATTAAACACTGTCGTAGATTTAAAAAACAAGAGCGCCAAGATGGCCCCAAGTCGCTCACCTGAGTAACACACAATAATAGAGTAAACATATTTTACCTAGTGATTTTATGGAGACTAATATTCAGACCAATTTTCATTAATATTGGACCAAACAATGTGGCCTATTGAGTGTAAACAAGCTTATTCTTTGATTTGACCTGGTGACCCAGTTTTTGACCCTACATGACCCAGATACAAAATTCGTCCGATATTTCATGCACAGAAACATTCTGACCAAGTTTCATGCACATCAAATGAATAAGTGTTAACAAGCGTTTCCTTTGATTTGACCGGGTGACCTAGTTTTTGACCGTATATGATCCAGTTTCGAACTTAGCCTAGAAATCATCAAGATAATCATTCTATGCAAGTTTGTATCAAATCAAAGCATAAATGAAACCTCTATATGGCTGAAAGGGCCAAACTAGAAAATGTTACTCCAGAACCCATAATGGAATCTAGCCGGTTTTTGAAAGGAACTGAGATCTTATTGTGACTTAATGGTTGCGTGTACGTGTAGTTAAAATCAAATATAAAATGTCACTTCTATCGTGTTCACAAGGTAAAAATTAACAAATTTTGGCTCTTTCAGGGGGCAATCAGGGACCATAACTCCGAAACCTATGATTGGATCTGACAGATTCATCATGGAACCCAAGATTTATTGTTGTTGAAGATATTTTGCAAGTTTGTATCAAATCAAACCATAAATGAAGTCTCTATATGGCTGCAGAAGTCAAAAAAGCAAATCTGGCCCCTTTAAGGGGCCATAACTCTGGAACCTTTGACGGGATCTGGCCAATTTTCGGAAGGAACTGAGATATTATGCCAATACAAGTTGTGTGCAAGTTTGATTAAAGTTGATTGCAAAATGTGGTCTCTATCGTGTTCACAAGCCAAAAATAGCAAAGTTTGGTCGTTTAAGGGGTCATAACTCTGGAACCCATGATGGGATCTGGCCAGTTTTCGAAAGGAACCGAGATATTAAGCCAATACAAGTTGTGTGCAAGTTTGATTAAAGCTGATTGCAAAATGTGGTCTCTATCGTGTTCACAAGCCAAAAATAGCGAATTTTGGCCCTTTAAGGGGTCATTACTCTGGAACCCATGATGGGATTAGGCCAGTTTTCGAAAAGAACCTAGATATTATGCCAATTCAAATTCTGTGCAAGTCTGATTAAAACCGATTGCAAAATGTGGTCTCTATCGTGTTCACAAGATGTGAACGGACGACGGGCGGACGGACAAAATGACAGGTGAGCTAAAAATCAATAACAACTAAAAACTAGCTTACTCTTAATGTGTGAAAAAAAATCCATTAGTGTAGGGTAGGTGAGGGAGAGGGCCTCCATCTCCCGGTGGGTTGGGATTGCGTGACATGCCTTGAAAATTTTGAAATTGCCTTCTCTTGCTATATTCCAGTTTATCACACCGCTCATGCCTCCCTCACCTACTCTATATTCGCAGCCCCGCTGCTTGGTTCATGAAATAGATGGCACCTATTGTTTTCTTTTGGTTCTTTCAGGGGTGAGGGATATATAGATCAAAGGTCAAGGTCATAAGGACCCGAACATATCTGCGCGGTGAAATGAAAACATTCAAACTTGGTAGCATGATCGAGCTTCATGTAGTAGAAGACCCCTTTTGATTTGGTAATTAAGTTTAATTTGTGGGTAAATAAGTAAAAGGTCAAGGTCACAGAGTGCTGGATTTCCACTCTATTAACCCAGCATCTTTAAACTTGTAAACAGGTCAATGATCAGGGGACCAAAAATGGGACAACCCTTTATATGGTTTTTAAAAGATCTTGTTCGTTCCGGTCCTCCAGCTAATGCCGTACTGATACCCACCTTTTTGCATCACCGATTTCTTTGTTCTTAGACTTTGATTTCTACGATTTGTGTCTACTGATTAGCTAGTTGTGCCAGAAAGTCACGATATAGCAGTCTGTACTCTGTATCAAATGCCGAAGGGATCGTCACTACATTTAAATAGGATTTTGTCGCCATTTTCGTTTTTGATGGTTTTTTTTACCTTTTTTATTTGCTAAGAAACAAAATTACGATGCTATTTTATCCAAAATGTGGACCGGAAACACGAAAAGATAAAAGTTGCGATCTATGTATAAATTTAAGCTATTAGAACTGTAGTCAGCTTAGGTTATCAGAGCTGCATAAGTGGCAACTTACTACTGAACATGGTCTTTCATAACAAGGCTTCGCTCTTAAAACCGTGGAACACTGGAATAACGCCAGCTTCTTCTATTCTTCTTTGAGCTTTAGCATGTATTTTATGCACCAAAGTGGACATGGAATATAACTGCAAAGTTCATAGTTGAAATGCTACATATAGGACAACATTTGATGACTCTTCTACTCTAAACGTTATCGTCAACTTCGAGTGGACCTTCAGAAATTCTCCTGAGTTTGAACAGTATGACAGGAATAAAGGGAATATAGAAAAGAAAGACATATTTTCACGCATATTTTTACCAGTTTATATTATGGCATTTTGCTAAGTCAATAACCAATCTCCTATGCAGTGATCTCCCCTTACAGTAAAATGTACCACTAGGGGAGATAATCACTGCGGGGAAGATGGTCAAACACAGAAGTTATAAGAAATAGAAACAAACTGTAAGGAATGATACAAATTATCTGATTATGAAAACTAATAAATTATGAATTGATATTCTACAAACAACAAAGAAACTAACACTATTATAACAATCAACAAAAATTACCAAAATATAAAAAAAGTATCGCAATAAATCAAGGAAATCGTATTCACCAAATTTCACTTTTCATTTTAGACAATTGTGATCACTGAAGTGTAAACTGTATATATATATTATATATATACGAATTTAACAAGAGCACTGTCTGCAAGTGCTTGACACTAGAAACTTGACATAGGAAAATGTACAAGAAAAGAGTTACGGTTCTTGACCTTCATACTCACCTACTGATGAAAATAGTTGATTTTTATCCCAAACAAGTGTTAAACGTACAGTTTAAATAATTCATCAGCCGTTAATAGTACCTTTTCTAACATATGGACCGGTGGTTTGATTATTATATGCATCAAAATCCAATCATGTGCAAACTTTCATAGAAGCACCATTTAAAATGTAAAAAGGAAAACACATTATAAACCAGACAGATGGCAACAAAGGATATAAAATGTACCTTTTTGTGAAAGTGAGAGAACATGAAAAACTCAATACAGTGATTATCTCCCCTAGTGACACATTGATAATATTCACATGACCATATAAAATGATTGAAAACCAAAGAAAACTTACGGGTATGTAAAGTCAAATAGTTTTTCTTATTTTTTTTTAAACTATATAAATGTCAATGTACAGCAGCTTTATGTCCAATGAAAGCAAACTAAAAAAAAAATTCTCACCTACATCTGCTAGATTTTGTTGAAATAATACTCAACAGTGTCAACAATCAAATATCTGAATTCAGCTAAAATATTTGCAGTATCAGATGTCTTAATGTCATATATCACAAGGGGAGACCACTGTAGGGTTGGGGTGGGGTTTGACTGTGAGATGTATGAAATATTTACTCTGGAAATGTAAGAAAATATCTCCCTAATTTAAACACCAATTGTAAATCAATCTTTGGCACCAAAAACTCGTGAAGTAACAAAGAAAACATACAAAAGTTACAAACACATTTCAAAATGCAATACATGTATAATTATAAACTATTTAAAAAAACTTACAGATATAAATTATGGCATTAGATTAATTGAACTTTAAAAGGTGGTGAGAATATAGCAACATTTTTCAACTGGTCAATGCAAGATAGTAAAATATTCTTTTTTTTTGTAAATTCTAAACAAAAAAAACAAAAAACAAAAAAAAAACATGCAGAAGAGGTTAATATGACAGACTTTTTCCATTCATACATTAATTCATACAATGTGATATTAAGTGAAGATAAAATATAATTAAATAATTCTGATCAAAAGGAATTTTAACCAGAGAAAAAGTTACGCAATAGGGTAAGTTTTCGCTTTGTGCTTAAAAAAATTGATTTCAAATTTCAGAACAGAAGTTCTTGCATGCTTGACAGGATTTTCCTGCATTTTTGCCAGTACTGGAAAAACTCGTGTTACACCTTGCAGCATAAGATGACACTTGTGCTGTGATTTTTGAAGGAATGCACACATTTATATGCTACTATAATAAAATAGCGCTTAAAAGAAAAGCATTTGTTTAATTTTATTTCTTCTATTATTTGAAGAATATGGTATGCAAGAAAGAGAATCTAGCTATCAAAGGTTGCAGGTGAGGATGGAATTTATCTGGCTCTTAACTAACTTGTTTTTGTGCTGACTCTGCAGAGCTTCAGTTTAACCTTAAACCAGACTATTTCAATCAGCACCTTCAACCAGTGAAAGATCCTTACAACATACTGGTAACCCACCATGTTACCCTCAGATTGATATTTATGGCACTGAACAAATAAAATCTTTAGAAAAAAAAATTTAAAAAAGGGAAAAAAAATGTTGAATCTATTACAACAAGTTTCTGGCCATAGAAACTGGTAAACTCAATAAACGAGAAATATTATTCAAGAAAACTGAATTGCAAAATAACACTAGTGTGAAGGAGAAGGACTGCTTAAATCTTCTGTAAGTTACTGTAAATGAAAAAAAGTAGAAATTATGTGACTATTCTATATCCAACCCTTCCTTTTCTATACAATTAACAATGTACTGATAAGTAACAAGTAACTAATCAATGTAGCACCACAATGAACAATGCAAAATACTACTGTAAAACCAGATATTTTTGCAAGGATCAAAATTTTGCTATTTTTGAAATTGCAATCGGTATGTGTAGCAAAATGCTTGCAAGAAATGGCCAACTTGTGGAACACAAGACATTATTTATAACAAATAGTAAACACTTATTTTTTGAGTTTTTAATTTTGTGGATATAGACTGTAAGTAAATACAGCAAAATAAATCACTTGAGAAAATATCTGTTTCTACAGTATTACACTTATATCTCAACAACAACTGTCAATGACAGATTTTCAAAGAACATTTACATATTGCAAACTATTTCTTCTTTCTGTAATGTACATTCATACCACTGTGTATTCAAAGTAAACTAATAAACCAGCAATGTGTAGAAAGTTAAGACAACCCATACACATTTATAGATCTAGTCAAACAGCAGACCAAAGGCTTTACATTGTATAACTGCAAACTTTTCAAACTCTGAAGGTTTTTGCTATCAGTGATACTCAAGTCTATACTCAAATCATTCTAATACTAAACCTAAAGGGACTGTCATAAAAATAACAATACAAAATGAAGGCACCTTCTCTTCCACCAATCCTATGACTTGTGAAAACTTAATGATGTTGGGTTTTAAATCACACCAATAAAGTTCAGGTCATGCAATGTCTTTTATAGCTTAAATGTTAGAAAAAGACCCTGGTTTCCCTCTGGCCATTATGTAAGGCTGGGGTGGGCGTCTCGGTGAGAATCTAACATTATGAGCCAGCTTACAATGGAAAGTGTCCTTACATGATGAGCCAAGGACAGCTTGAACCCACAGAGGTGAGAGGCAAGTGATTTGAAATATTGGTAAGTAACATTACCCTCTGTCACTGAGCTCCCTGTTCCCCACCTCCCTACAACCCTCCACCAACATTCTTAACAAAAGATGATGGGAAACAATTGACATTTAACTCAATGTTAGTGCACAATAGAATATAGAGCTATAGCACGCATCAACTGCATATTGCCACTATATCCAATAAAAACTTTTGACTGTGTAAATGTTTGAACACAAAAAAATGCACATGAACTAGTATAGGCTTAAGAAAGTATATATTAACAATAAATATAAATAATATTGTTTTCTTCAAACACAATCAGGTGGTGAAAAGAAATCTTTGGCTTAGTCCTTATAAAACTGTTTGCTTATATATCACCTTATCTCTTTCCAAAATTTTAGTACCTAGGCAGAAATCTGATTGTAAGACACACAATTCTGACATGATAAAATTTCATACTTTCCACCATGGGGAGATAAATTCATGAACAACAAACTTTAAAAGCGAAATACATAGACTGAATCAAAAATCAAATCCATAAAAATTTGTACCAAATTCATCACAAAACAGTTTTGTATTTAAACAACCTGGAAAAGATGAAATTTAAATCTAAAACTGTATTCCTTAAATCAAGTTTATATTTCCCCATAATCCTAAAAGGGAAAGTTTTTTTACAGTAACGTTATCTGTTCCATTATGTAGAATAAAACAGCACTCTTAAAATTATTTTATTCCATCTGGACAACAAACAAACAATTTTGTACAGCCTTATTCACAGCTATTAGTGATGAAAAATAAAAATAAGTTTTTGATTTATTTGATATTTTGATTACAGAATAATACAGACAAGGCTCTGACAATGTTCAATAACACTCAGACTAGACCAATATATCACCTTTTTGCCATTATTTACTACAGAAATTCATAAATATTCTTCCGCTCTTTGAAAATACAATACTGAACAAATAAGTTTAGCTGTCCCTGTTTAAACCTCTCTATTATTCGACTATTTTACGTTTAAAGTAATGATCACCGATTACTGTAATATTGAGAATTTTGGACATGGTTAATACTCAGCCTAATTAGCCACTTCTATGTCAAGCAAAAATTTAAAGTACAAAAATTATATCAGATATAATAGGTTACTGTATAATACATTAAATGATGAATATTACACAAGTTAAAAAAATACCTTATGGTGTTTTTTTGGGGAGTAGAATTTCAAAACTGAATCATGGGAAAATATCCCTAAGTACAGTACACAGAAATCACTCAAATATACCGTTCTTCAGTAAATGAAAGATTCTTCGTATATCAGTTAGTAGTATACGGAAAGTTCTAAGAAACAAATAGAAAATTAATGATACCAGTCTTACAGCTAACTTTCAGATTTCATATAAAATATATCACTATCAAATTAAAACAGAAATTAATTGTTTTTCATTCTGATCATTCATAAAACGTAAGACACAAGAATATCCTAAGGGATGATTTTTTAAAATGAAAAATTATTTTTTTCTGCACAACTACAAGATTTCACATACAACATACAAAGTGAACGAGTAATGAACACAATGCTTGAAAAAAATAATAGAAATTTGACAAACGTAAGAAGTAAAGAAACAAATTTGAGGAAAACAGTTTACAAAAGTATTTTAACTGCTAGTTATTTACCCAGGAATATACATACATATACATATACGTCCAAGTTTCTGGCTTGAATACTGATGAATATTGACTTGGTTTCCAGGAATAGTTGCTGTCTGGCAACTGTCTCCTGATAACTGAACACAGCAATATAATGTAATTATACAGTCAAATCACCGAGAACCACAAAGAACTTAATAAGAAAGAATTCACAACATAATACTTCTGTATCTGTATGACTCAGGACCACATCTGGTATAAGGCGTCGGGGCGAGTACTGGTCGTTTAGTCATGACGCGTGCGAGCTGACTTAAAGCTCTCCACTCTCCACTGTGACTTGTTAGGTACATATTAAGTAAACAGTGACCAGATATTCAGGATGCACCAATATTACTGGATTTGTTACTTACTTTTAAAACAAACATAAATGGGGAAATGTATATTGGAAAATGAAAATGGGGAAACTTAAATGGGTAGTGAAGTGTAAGAGGAGTTTCCCAATCAATATGATCCCACATTTTTTAATACGCCTAGTGTCAGTAACAAACCCAGTACTCCACTTGTTTTATTTCCAGCTCATTTTTTAACCTTACTCTACATGAAAATCTGACTCTCCATAGAAATAGAGGGGTCAAAATGTGACCTCCATTTGGTTTATGAAAATGTTAGACATTAGCTGGAGGTTAAACAAATGGTAATAATACAAGTAGTAAAAAAAGGGGATACCACTATTTTACAAATAATTGAGCTTGAGTGAGCTTGATTGTGTAACAAGTGCAATACACATAACATGAACACTATTTTCACATTGAACAGCCCCTATAAGAATGAGTCTGAAAATGTCCTGTTCACTTTTGTCCATCTTCACAATAAACAGAATCCTTGAGAATAAATGTTCAATGCTGACAGCCCTATTTGGAAGATTCCATCAAATGTAATGATAGGACAGAAACAGGAAGTTTTGTAGTGAAGACAGGGCCCAACATCCCTGTTTGGGTAAATGGACGCATCCATCGCATACAATGCATTGAAATAGATACACAAAAGCAGTTTTGGGTGATTCCAAAACATGCATTGTTTAAGACAGATGCATAAAGTTATTCAATGAAGACAGGGCTTGACACAACTATACTGTAAGATTCAATTACCGATTATGGATGAGACTGATAAAGTTAATTAGTCAAGACATGCCCTGAGACCCCCTTCGACCCCTACATAGATTGCATGAGATAGATACAGAATTTATTTACTGATGGCAGGTGCTGACACCCCTGTTTGGAAGATTCCATCACATACAATAACAACCGATGAGTTATATAGTACTGGAAGAGTCAGACACCCCTACATGGATGATTCCTTCACACGCAATAGGCGAGACAGGATTCAACTGCTTATCTAGTGAAGGAAGAGCCTAACACCCTGTGTGTTTGTGAATTCATCACATGCAATGAACGAGACAGAAAAAAAGTTAAGAAAAGAAGGCAGGGCTATACATCCACTTGAAAGGTTTCACTATATACTTCAGATGAGATAGTTATATAGTATTAGTGGGACCAGACATCCATGCATGGATGATTCCATCACATTTTACGGATATGACAAATACAAAAGATATTAGTGAAGGCAGGGCCTGAGAGCCCCTATTGCAAGCACCCCGGTTTGGAAATATCTAGCCATCTACTTCCTGGATTGTTGCTTGGTAATCCAGATCAGCTCTTTTCATCCATTTAAGGTCAGCTGGATTTCATTGGCACTATATGAACCTGAAAATGTGAAAACAGGAAAAACTAACACTCGTTTCTGTTTTAGTTTAAACATATTCATTCTACATCAATTATAGAAGCAGGAACTATTACTTTTATTAGTACGGCACTATGACTGATTTCTGTACTTATGATAGTTATTACATACTTTCACTCAAAAATAAACTTTGACTGTCAAAAACTTCATAACAGAGACAACTTCGGGATTCACTAACAACCTTCAATCTTATTTCAATTAAACATCTATGTGACTGTTGCCCTCAAAGAGCCCTTGCCTGTGTCCCTGACACTGAAGGTACACAGACAAACCTCTTGTGGACTATACATATTATCAATATACTGATCATCAGAATAGTTTCATTGAAATCCCCAGTCAGTTAAAAGTTACAACTGAAACACAAATTGTTGTAGGCTGATTAACTAGCAGTTACAATGTAATCTCTTTATACAGTGAAACACCGCTCGCTCGAGGTCGCAAGGGGATGAGCAAAATGCTCGAGTTATCCATGGTTTCGAGCGACCCAAACATTGACCAACATACGAAGAAAATTGAAGTTTGTTTTACCAATTGTCATCAAGACCATTTGCAGAGGAAACGGTGATGCGAAATAATAACACACTTGACATTTTCAAAAAACGTATTACAAACGTTATTTATGATAGATCGTAAATGGTACATGTGAAGAAATAGCTAAGACATTTTTTTTTATTTGAAATACTGTAATCGAATTTGCAATTTTCTTCTCCAAATTAAGATCTCATAATTATTGTTGCAATTTTATGAAAAGGCTATATTATTTCCTTTATTTGCATGCAAACAACTGTTGATTAAAATATTAAGATCTCATAATTATCTTCTCGATCCCGCAGAAAAAAATGATAATTAATAACAATTTTGATCAACAAAACTTTTCTTCCACCTTTCATCAATAATTAATCTCATTATCAGATCAAATATACGGACAAACAAACATTTAAGATAGTCGGGGAATTAGACCATGCAGTTCTCAAAACGTGCGAACATTTTAAATTAACCGATACATTCTGACCGCCGAAGGTGTGAAAAATTCTGACACCTCTGCTCGAGTTTGCCATAAGCAACAAAGAGTAAATTAATTCACAGGGACCAGGTGTCATGCTCGAGCGATCGAGTTATCGATGCTCGACCCAGCCATGGTAATTTCTCATAGAAAATAGAAGGAAATCGGCCGGGACCACATGAATTGCTCGAGCGAGCCCGGGTGCTCGAGTCATCGATGCTCGAGCGATCGGTGTTTCACTGTATCTCTCTTTGTGGGGTGGTCAGGACATTAAAAAAAATATTCTTTAACTTCCAGCCAGATTACAATTGCATGAAAATGAAATGAGCCGCGCCATGAGAAAACCAACATAGTGGCTTTGTGACCAGCATGGATCCAGACCAGCCTGCGCATCAGCGCAGTCTTGTCAGGATCCACGCTGTTCACTAACAGTTTCTCTAATTGCAATAGGCTTTGAAAGCGAACAACATGGATCCTGACCAGACTGCTCAGATGTGCAGGCTGGTCTGGATCCATGCTGGTCACAAAGCCACTATGTTGGTTTTCTCATGGCACGGCTCAAATAGATCATTGTAAGATTACTCACCTCACTGAGTATAACCCAGCTTGAGCTTTCTTTTAGGACTTTTAGACGTAGTATTTTAACTTTGGCAATATCTGACCCAACCTCACCAGTGGCCAGCCCATACTGATCAAACTCTCCTATTTTAACATAAGCATCATCTTTAGCACCTTCAGGAAGAACCTCTATTAAAGTATCCAGAAACTTGTCATCTGGGTGGTTTGAATTACCACTCCTGAACAGGAAACTGAAAATAAGGACAAATTTGTATTATATGCCCTATCGAAAACTTATTTTTGATTTAATTGTCAGCAAGCAAATGTGATTACCAGTATTCGGAAGAAGATACATTTTCATATGGAAAATGTTAAAGATCAACTCCTATTTCTGGTAAATAAATTTTGAAAAAACAAGAGCTGTCACTAATGGTGACAAATGCCCCCACAGCACCTTGACCTTTGACCTGGTGTCCCCAAAGTCAGCAGGGGTAGTGTACTCAATAAGTACTATCAGCATGTGAAGTTTGAAGGTCCTGGGTGAAGTGGTTCGCGAGTAAAGTGCCTTCATGCAAAAAGTTAACGTTGGCCCCTGTGACCTTGACCTTTGACCTGGTGACCCCAAAGTCAGTAGGGTTGGTGTACCCATAAAGTACTATCAGCATGTAAAGTTTGAAGGTCCTGGGTGCAGTGGTTCGCGAGTAAAGTGCCTTCATGCAAAAAGTTAACATTGGCCCCTGTGACCTTGACCTTTGACCTGGTGACCCCAAAGTCAGTAGGGGTGGTGTACTCATAAAGTACTATCAGCATGTAAAGTTTGAAGGTCCTGGGTGCAGTGGTTTGCGAGTAAAGTGCCTTCATGCAAAAAGTTAACATTGGCCCCTGTGACCTTGACCTTTGACCTGGTGACCCCAAAGTCAGTAGGGGGGGTGTACCCAATAAGTACTATCAGCATGTGAAGTTTGAAAGTCCTGGGTGCAGTGGTTCGCGAGTAAAGTGCCTTCATGCAAAAAGTTAACGTTGGCCCCTGTGACCTTGACCTTTGACCTGGTGACCCCAAAGTCAGTTGGGGTGGTGTACCCAATAAGTACTATCAGCATGTGAAGTTTGAAGGTCCTGGGTGCAGTGGTTCGCGAGTAAAGTGCCTTCATGCAAAAAGTTAACGTTGGCCCCTGTGACCTTGACCTTTGACCTGGTGACCCCAAAGTCAGTAGGGATGGTGTACTCAATAAGTACTATCAGCATGTGAAGTTTGAAGGTCCTGGGTGAAGTGGATCGCGAGTAAAGTGCCTTCATGCAAAAAGTTAACGTTGGCCCCTGTGACCTTGACCTTTGACCTGGTGACCCCAAAGCCAGTAGGGGTGGTGTACTCAATAAGTACTATCAGCATATGAAGTTTGAAGGTCATGGGTGCAGTGGTTCGCGAGTAAAGTGCCTTCATGCAAAAAGTTAACGTTGTGACTAACGAACGAACGAACGAACGAACGAACTAACGGACGGACAGTTGAAAACTAATATGCCTCCCTTCGGGGGCATAAAAACATTTGATTTGTTTGTTTGGGGTTTTAATGCTGTTTTCCAACCGTATTTCAATTATGTAACAGCGGGAAGTTAACCTAACCAGCGTTCCTGGATTCTATACCAGTACTAACTTGTTCTCCGCAAGTAACTGTCAACTTCCCCACATGAATCAGGTGGCCGACAAATTAATTCAGACACAATGTCTTATATCAAATCGTCACGGCAAACATACGCCTCGCCCGGGAATCGAACTCACGACCCCATGATACGTATATCTGTGCTCTCCCTACCGAGCTAAAGGGGAGGACTGGTTGGGTTTGTAGTCACACTGACACAATTTACGTTATATGGTGAATTTTTCCAGCTTACTGTGATGAAGACCCCAAGTGCCCCTACAGACAATGTTTCAGGTATGGGCAAGCGCTTGGGTAAAAACCACAGGGCTTCTGTAAGCCAGCTGGATGACTACTCGTCATGCAAGGTTTTACACCAATATCAGTAAGAGGCAAGTGATTCCATGCAGGTGACCTTAACCACTAAGCCACCGAGGCCCTTCAGCATAAATTATACTTTCAAACATTTTTTTTAGATTAAATTCTATTTTTCACCAACATTCCGTCATTAAATCAATGTTTCTGAATTGAAACAACCACACATAAACACATTCTCTGAAACAAACAGTCACAGAGAACTTCAGAGAAAGATTAAACCTAAAACTGGATTAGTAGCAATGTGGTCGAACCTAATATGCATTGACTCTATCAAGAAATTAGTATCAAATTAATTCAAACAGAGTAATACCTGGCTATTTCTATGGCAGGATCAAATCTAATCTCAACGGTATCCCCTGCAGCAGGGTAAAGGCCCCAGAACACATCTTCGCCAATGTACGCTTTTTTAATGAAGTATTTCTGGTATGCCTTGATTGACGACACAATTGTTGCTGGTGGATTTACATGAGCACGGTATATGGCTTGCTTGCCAAAATCTTTATCCTAGAAGAAAAATAGAAATGTGCTACAACCAATTTAAAAAGATCATAAAAAGGAAACTTTTAAAACAGAAGAGAAAAAATTCTGATCTAACAAATCCAAATACGTTTCCCAATTAAACAATGAAGACAGGAACTGTGATTTTATTACGCAACAAAATTACTGTATGTAACAATTATAACGTCTAAGTGTCAAGTGTGATAGCTGAAAGCTGAAACAGAAAACCGCACAAAGCAGGCAATTTTAAGTGTCTCTTTGATTAAAAGTTCATTCAGCTTTTAAAAAATTTCATAATTATTGTAATTTTTATTTTTATAATTAATAATTTTGTTCATTAACAAGCTGTTAGGTTGTTGGGGTCTTTTTTGCATGTCAACAGAAGTGGTATCTGAACAAAAAGTGATGCTTTAACATGGAAAAGAGAAATTTCATGGGTTTTACCAAAATAGCTTTTTTGTGGGTATATGAATTTTTTTGTGGATTTCATCTTTCCTAGATAAAATGCATGGGAGTTATTTGTTCATTGAGATTTTACTCTGTGAACTGACGCAACCTCAATATCCATTAAAATTAGTCAATAATGAAGGATTTTAGAGTAAGTTAAGCTGACATAAATTTGAACATATTATGCTGATAAAAGATGTGGGCAGAATAAAAGAGAGAGTGAAACGATTTAATATGTATGAGTTGTATTATATACTGATAAGTGTGTATGAATTCTGATCTGAACTTGACAATACCTAACATTACAACAAGAGGACCATGATGGTCCTGAATCGCTCACCTCTTCCCACATGACCCTGTTTTGAGTATGACGTCGTTTTTTCTATTATTTGACATAGTGACCTAGTTTTTGAGCTCATGTGACCCAGTTTTGAACTTGACCTAGACATTATCAAGATAAAAATTCTGACCAATTTTCAAGAAGATCCATTGAAAAATATGGTCCCTACAGAGGTCACAAGTTTTTTCTATTATTTGACCTATTGACCTAGTTTTCGAAGGTATGTGACCCTGTTTTGAAATTTACCTAGATATCATCAAGGTGAACATTCTCACTTATTTTCATGAAGATCTCATGAAAAATATGGCCTCTAGAGAGGTCACAAGGTTTTTCTATTTTTATACCTACTGGCCTAGTTTTTGACCGCACGTGACCCAGTTTCGAAACTGACCTAGATATCATCAAGGTGAACATTCAGATCAATTTTCATGAAGATCCATTGAAAAATATGGCCTCTAGAGAGGTCAAAAGATTTTAATAATTTTAGACCTACTGACCTAGTTTTTGACCGCACGTGACCCAGTTTCAAACCTGATCTAGATATCATCAAGATGAACATTCAGACCAACTTTCATACAGATCCCATGAAAAGTATGACCTCTAGAGAGGTCACAATGTTTTTTTATCATTTGACCTACTGACCTAGTTTTTTAAGGCACGTGACCCAGTTTCAAATTTGACCTAGATATCATCAAGTTGAACAATCTGACCAATTTTTATGGAGATCCATTCACAAGTATGGCCTCTAGAGAGGTCACAAGGTTTTTCTATTTTTAGACCTACTGACCTAGTTTTTGACCGCACATGACCCTGTTTCGAACTTGTCCTAGATATCATCAAGATGAACATTCAGAGGAATTTTCATACAGTAACAGATCCCATGAAAAATATGGCCTTTAGAGAGGTCACGAGGTTTTTCTATTATTTGACCTACTGACCTAGTTTTTGATGGCACGTGACCCACTTTCGAACTTGACCTAGATATCAACAAGATGAACATTCAGACCAACTTTCATACAGATCCCATGAAATATATGGCCTCTAGAGAGGTCACAAGGTTTTTCTATTTTTAGATCTACTGGCCTAGTTTTTGACCGCACGTGACCCAGTTTCGAACTTGACCTAGATATCATCAAGATGAACATTCAGACCAACTTTCATACAGATCCCATGAAAAATACGGCCTTTAGAGAGGTCACAAGGTTTTTCTATTACTTGACCTACTGACCTAGTTTTTGATCGCACGTGACCCAGTTTCGAACTTGACCTAGATATCATCAAGGTGAAAGTTCTGACCAATTTTCATGAAGATCTTGTGAAATATATGGCCTCTAGAGAGGTCACAAGGTTTTTCTTTTTTTAGACCTACTGACCTAGTTTTTGATGGCACGTGACCCAGTTTCGAACTTGACCTAGATATCATCAAGTTGAGCATTCTGACCAATTTTCATGAAGATCTTATGAAATATATGGCTTCTAGAGAGGTCACAAGGTTTTTCTATTTTTAGACCTACTGACCTAGTTTTTGATGGCACATGACCCAGTTTCGAACTTGACCTAGATATCATCAAGATGAACATTCTGACCAACTTTCATAAAGATCCCATGAAAAATGTGACCTCTAGAGTGGTCACAAGCAAAAGTTTACGGACGGACGGACGGACGCACGGACGACGGACACCGCGCGATCACAAAAGCTCACCTTGTCACTTTGTGACAGGTGAGCTAACAAGAGCTGTCCGTAAGACAGCCAAGCTCGACTATTCGAAATATTGTCACAGAAGCAGGAAATTATTACCCAAAATGTTAAATATCAAAAGAGTTTTAAGTTTCGAAACGGGACATAATTTGACCAAAATGCATATTAGAGTTATGGGACTTGATGCTATCAACTAGTTTTATAACCCCGAAGAAACATGTTAAGTTTCGATTCCATATCTGCATTAGTTTTGGAGATAGTAACGTGCATGTAAAACTTTAACCAGAATTTTCTAAGTCCAAAAGGGGGCATAATTTGCTCAAAATACATGTTAAGAGTTATGGAACTTGACCCAGTGAGGTTGGTAACTGACCTAGAAAAAGAATAAATAAGTTTCAAATCTATATGCCTTTTAGTAATAGCTGTTTGTACTTGCATGCAAAACTTTAACCAAAATTTTCTAAGTCCAAAAGGGGGCATAATTTGGCTAAAATACATGTCAGAGTTATGGGACTTGATTCTATCAACTAGTTTTATAACTCCGAAGACACATGTGAAGTTTCCATTTAATATCTGCATTAGTTTTGGAGATAGTAACTTGCATGTAAAACTTTAACCAGAATTTTCTAAGTCCAAAAGGGGGCATAATTTGCTCAAAATACATGTTAGAGTTATGGAACTTGACCCAGTGAGGTTGGTAATTGACCTAGAAAAAGAATAAATAAGTTTCAAATCTATATGCCTTTTAGTAATAGCTGTATGTACTTGCACGCAAAACTTTAACCAAAATTTTCTAAGTCCAAAAGGGGGCATAATTTGGCTAAAATGAAGGTCAGAGTTATGGGACTTGGTGCTATCAACTAGTTTTATAACCCCGAAGACACATGTGAAGTTTTAATTCAATATCTGCATTAGTTTTGGAGATAGTAACTTGCATGTAAAACTTTAACCAGAATTTTCTAAGTCCAAAAGGGGGCATAATTTGCTCAAAATACATGTTAGAGTTATGGAACTTGACCCAGTGAGGTTGGTAATTGACCTAGAAAAAGAATAAATAAGTTTCAAAGCTATATGCCTTTAAATGATAGCTGTATGTACTTGCATGCAAAAACTTAACCAAGGTGTGACGCCGACGCCGACGCCAGGGTGAGTAGAATAGCTAGACTATTCTTCGAATAGTCGAGCTAAAAACCAAATAAACCAGGCAATAGCTCAAGTTCAGAAGGAGTGCGGTATTCTCAGACTAAATAAACTTAAAGCAATAACGATACCATATACAGAACACTTAAAGAAACTAACCTTCAATTTTTGAGTTTTTCCTTTCAGTGAAGATTGCATTCCAACATGCTGGAACAATGAAGGTTTGAATCTCTTACGGACTTCGGAGATCATACGAGCACAATGTTTCTGAAAATGCACACATTTCAAATTATTCATGTGTTATATTGTCAATCAGACTGGGACTGGTTACAGAACAAAATCAAATGTTCTTCATCATCAAAAAGCCAGAATAAAACAACCAGTCTAATATACAATTCCATGTATACAGGTTGCAACGAGGCTATGCTGAGTTACCACATAATCAGCTATCCGAGAGCCATCTCTACCTTCAACTCGTGACATAATCTTTTTCTAGTATACCACTAATACATGATATTTTTGTAAGTAAGCATTTCAGTTGCAATCAACAAACGAATGACCCCAGTTTGACATCAATCATATTCTAAAGTAACATGCAAATATCTCTGGTGTGAACACTGCTGGAAAAATTCCTGTCGCACAAAGATTGTTGCTCTGGAAAGGTTTCCTTAGAATTTTGTCAAATGGGCAAAAAGATACTGTAAATCATTTAAAATTTGTTTGTTTTGGGTTTAACACCAATTTTCAACAATATTTCAATTATGTAATGGCGGGCAGTTAACCTAAACAGTATTCCTGGATTCTGTACCAGTACAAACCTATTCTCCACAAGAAATGCAAACTTCCCCACATGAATCAGATGTGGAGGACCAACGATATCAGACACAATGGGAATCAAACTCACAACACTGCGATCAGTAGATCTGCACTCTCCCTACTGAGCTAAGTGGGCGGGCTATTTAATTTTGTGGGCTTAAAGTTTTTTATAATTTGATAAAATGGTTATTTTGTGGGAACAGAAATTTGTGGATTTTCAAATTTTGTATATTTATAACATGAATGAGAATTTTACTTGTATATTGGGTTAAATTTTGCAGACTGATTTGCGTATGAAATCCTTGAAAATTAATGCCTCACAATAATTAATGATTTCACAGTATCTGAGAAGTATTTGCTCCACAGAAGTGTCATTTGGCCTAAAAAGATTTTCTGGTAACATGCTAAAAAAAAAATACGGTAGGTAGGTTGGTAATTTTTTTTTTTTTTTTTTTTTTTTGGATTATTTTAATTAAGGTATTGGACCCGTAACAGAGTATCTCCTTTTTGAAGAGTATTCAATTCCTACCATAAACCTACTTTGACAGCATTTTTCAGGGGGCATAGGTTCAAACCCCACTGGGACCAAATTTTTTTTTCCATATTTTCCTTTTTTTCTAGTAAGTTTTTACTTCTTTCAAGACTTATTATGGATGTATTGTACAAAAGTGGAAAATTCTCATTTAGAAGCGATTTTGTACTGTTTAATGTGAATTTACCTCTGAATCAGGAGGGGTAGAGTTAGACATCTTTAAAAATACTGAGTTACGTGCGGTAAAAGTTCTCTATTTTGCCTTCATTTGTTAGATTACATGTTGTGAAAGAAATGCAGGTAGGTTTTACTATTGCCCCAAGGTTATTTTTGAATGAAGTGAGCAAAATTAAAAACAGACCCACCGGATTCGACCTTAATTTTTCAATGTTGGAGTTAGAATTCTGTCTCATTAAATCTGTTTACTTGAGGTACCCTAGATAAAAATGATTTTTAAAGTTTTATTTTGTGTTTTAAAATTGTTTAACAATAGTTTGATGTTTCTTTTATCAAAATTAATGTTGTAATGAATTCTCTGCAAGTGTTTTATATAGTGGCCATCACATTGAATTTTGTCTCTTCTTGAGCGTGAGGAAGTACCATATATTATACAAAATTTACAAAAAACGGCATGGTGAAAGTTGTTTAAAATTTGCAACACAGTGTGAAACATGGTCAACTTTAAGAATATACCAAGCAAATGCCATTTTTAAAACATTACTATTAGGCGTCCAATACCTTAAGTGGAACTTTTCGGAAATCATTTTTGTGTCAAAAAATGAATACAAATGAGGGGCTTATGCCTGCAGAGCATCTGATTCAGTAATTTTATTTCTAACATTCCTGACCATGTTTAAAGCATATTAAAAAGTGCATTTTGGCATGAAAAAAATTCTCCAAGGCCATAAAAACTTTAAAGTAGGTCGGGATTTCTTAGGCCTTATCTGGGGTTGCACAGTATCTGAGAAGTATTTGCTCCACAGAGGTGTCATTATCCTGTGTTCTACTGTAACATATTAACTGCAAAAAACAACTGCAAGTATTTCCAAGGGAAGCAACCCTGAACATCTACAGAGTTTTACCTACCTTATCTTTCTCAGGACTGCAAACTTTGACATTGAGGTAATGATCTAACAACCAGTCTATTGGCTTATCTTTATGGAACATGAGAAAAAACTCCACTATCACCGGGATCTGGGACGATTTGAAAAGTTTACCTGAAAGATAACAAAAGTATGACTGAATACAACAGCAGTTAAATATAGATGTCTACAAAAAATGGCTCAAAGAGGGTTTACCATATGAGATTCCCCAACCCCACCAACCTCAAAAAAAATTATCCCATCCAAATCCCATCCCCAAAGGCAAATGGTAAAGGGAAGTGCATTTAACAAAGTTTCAATACTGGTACTGATGATAAACCCGAACAGAAAATGAGGTTTTTTACCTGTAACTTTTTTATTTCTGCAATTTGTAATCAATGGTTGATATCAAAATAAAGCTTAACATTTGCTGAAAACTTTACATAATTCAAATTTATATTTAGTTAGCAAACTCACACAAAGTGAGGCCCTGAAAGGATTTAGTAAAATGGGGACTGTAAGCAGGTTGACTGATGATAAATTCGAACACTTTGTCATTTACAAAATTTTCTTCGTAGTATTATATTGAAACTTTCTCCAAAAAGCTGCAACAGTCATTCCTGATCAAGTAATGAAAAGTGACCCAATGTCAGGCCTCCATGTGGCGACAATGAGCATGCGCAAAAAACACCCTCTTCCCCAGTAATTTTGGATAAATATTTTTTATACAGATAAATATAGGTCATTTATTTATACAGGATATTTACCAATTTTGTTTTTATTTACACCAGTTGGTGTTGTAAATGGAAACTATTAGATGGTTTGTTCAATTTTATAAATAACCACTTGCAATCAAATATTTCCAAGGTGGTCGACTTTATCATCTGTCCGGGTTTATCATCAGTACCAGTAAAATAAATTTTAACTTCAATTTCTTGGAGTGGGGTGGGAGATTTTTACTTTCAACTAGAATGTGTCTGTAGGACACAGGGTGTGCCCCCCACTGGTACATTTGTCACAAATAAGGGGAAATAATTCAAATGTTTGCAGTCTTAATGGGGTATAGCCTCAAAAAAAAATTATGAAAAGGATTCATTATTCTATACCATATACTTTTTGAGCTATGAGCATCACAAACAAAAAATCCACTATTTTGGCTATTTAAAGGGCCATAACTCTGTAATAAACGCTAAAATTCACAAGAAGAATGCCAAGTGTGCAAGGTCACATTATGATAAAGACTCAAGCAAGGTTTCATGAATTTACATTACTTTCTGAGTGAGGCACATAATTAGGTGAAAATGCCATTTTTTGACTATTTCAGGGGCCAACTGAAAATAGGATGCAGACCCAGATAAAAAATAGAAGTTGCACAGGTTCATATCATGATAGAGACTCATGCAAGGTTTCATCAATTTATATCAAATACTTTTTGAGCTAGGCGTGTCACAAGGTGAAAATGTGCATTTTTGACTATTTCAGGGGCCATAACTCTAGAAATAGGGCGCGGACCCAGATTAAAAATAGGAGATGCGCAAGTTCGTATCATGATTAAGACTCAGGCAATGTTTCATGAATCTATATCAAATACTTTTTGAGCTAGGCATGTCACAAGGTGAAAATGTGCATTATTGGCTATTTCAGGGGCCATAACTCTAAAAATAGGGGGCGGAGCCAGACGAAAAATAGGAGGTGCGTAAGTTCATATTATGATAAAGACTCATGCAAGGTTTCATCAATTTATATCAAATACTTTTTGAGCTAGGCGTGTCACAAGGTGAAAATGTGCATTTTTGACTATTTCAGGGGCCATAACTCTAGAAATAGGGCGCGGACCCAGATTAAAAATAGGAGATGCGCAAGTTCGTATCATGATTAAGACTCAGGCAATGTTTCATGAATCTATATCAAATACTTTTTGAGCTAGGCATGTCACAAGGTGAAAATGTGCATTATTGGCTATTTCAGGGGCCATAACTCTAAAAATAGGGGGCGGAGCCAGACGAAAAATAGGAGGTGCGTAAGTTCATATTATGATAAAGACTCATGCAAGGTTTCAATCAATTTATATCAAATACTTTTTGAGCTAGGCATGTCACAAGGTGAAAATGTGCATTTTTGGCTATTTCAGGGGCCATAACTCTAGAAATAGGGGGGGGTACTCAGATGAAAAATAGGAGGTGCTCAAGTTCATATCATGATTAAGACTCATGCAAGGTTTCATGAATCTATATCAAATACTTCTTGAGCTAGGCGTGTCACAAGGTGAAAATGTGCATTATTGGCTATTTCAGGGGCCATAACTCTAAAAATAGGGGGCGGAACCAGACGAAAAATAGGAGGTGCGTAAGTTCATATTATGATAAAGACTCATGCAAGGTTTCAATCAATTTATATCAAATACTTTTTGAGCTAGGCATGTCACAAGGTGAAAATGTGCATTTTTGGCTATTTCAGGGGCCATAACTCTAGAAATAGGGGGGGTACTCAGATGAAAAATAGGAGGTGCTCAAGTTCATATCATGATTAAGACTCATGCAAGGTTTCATGAATCTATATCAAATACTTCTTGAGCTAGGCGTGTCACAAGGTGAAAATGTGCATTTTTGACTATTTCAGGGGCCATAACTCTAAAATTAGGTGGCAGAGCCAGACGAAAAATAGGAGGTGTGCAAGTTCATATCATGATAAAGACTCATGCAAGGTTTCATCAATTTATATCAAATACTTTTTGAGCTAGGCGCGTCACGAACTTTGGACGGACAGACACACAGACAAGTGCAAATCTATATGCCACAAAAATGCTTCAAAACTTGTCATTATTTTTATTTTCTGGCACCCTTCTGAAAGAAAACTTCAGAAATTCTGGATATATTTTCAACTTGTACTGTACTTTTTTACAAAACATCTGTTTTAACAGTGGTAAATAAATTTGTGTTTCTGATATGAGAATGCATTTCAGTAAACATAAGACTGCACAAACAAATAACAAGCACTTTAGAAAATGTACATCTGCATCAAAAGATTAGATAACCGTTTTAATTACATAGAAGAAACCATGCACAGTTGCATCAACAGCTGATTGCAGCGTTCTGCACTTTGATTTCCAGTTAAGATTCTATTCCAAGCATAAATTATACCTACCAGCCTTCTGCTTTTTAAGAATCATAATAAATGAACAGCTCAAATCTTTGTGCTATTTATTATTTCAAACTGATAAACAGACTTTTAGATCTACATTTCAGCCAACAAATAAAATAACACATAGCAATTAAAGGTAGTTTACATTTCTTTGAAACTCTTTCTACATTCATTTATTAATACTTACAGAGCACTGAATCCTTTAACTTATTAGATGCATTAGTTGAGGTATTTTTGTAGTTTGATTTTTCTAACCTGGTTACCAAACTGAGTAAAAGCTTATTTGAGCCGCCCAATGAGAAAAATCCAACATAGTGCATTTGCGACCAGCATGGATCCAGACCAGCCTGCGCATCCGCACAGTATGGACAGGATCCATGCTGTTCGCTAACAGTTTCTCTATTTGCAATAGGGTTTGAAAGCGAACAGCATGGATCCTGACCAGACTGCGCAGATGCGCAGGCTGGTCTGGATCCATGCTGGTCGAAAACACACTATGTTGGTTTTCTCACAGTGCGGCTCATTTAGTAATTATTAGGTAAGACCTGCTAAAATTACAGCGCAGAAAACCTTTGAGACTGCCCACCTGCTAAAAAGTATAATACTGGTATGTCTCATGTCACATGTGTATAAAAGTAGTTGCACAAGACATTTTTTTAATCTTGAAAAAAACTTCTGATAAAATGGAAACTGATATTTTAAATTTTTATCTTTAAAATATAATGAAGAAATGGCCAAGCCATATAACATAGTTACCAATAAAGCCAAGAGCAGAGAAGTCGAGCAATATCCAATCATTGCTCTTCTGCTGGTCAGCGTAAGTCTTCATGATAGAGAAGTAACCTGGTTTAGCTATTACATCGTCCTCTAACTGAAAGTAGAAAACATTACATTTAATACTCTTGCTACTGTTTTCATATTCAATATAACTATGATGAGAGGTTTATATACTAACAATGGCATCTAACTGGTAGAGAAATATCTACAGGACGCAGCCGGCTTTTCAGAGGTTTCGCAAAGACAGGTTATATTGTATAATTATTCGGTTAAGTGTGAATATTCCGATCCTAACTGATATACAGTGCTTGCAATCTCTGTTAGTAACACCCTAGAGTGCAGGTACACCTCTATGGATGTAGAATTTGTGGGTTTTTCCCCAAACTATACTTTAACCTTTCCAGAGCAACTTAACTAACTCTATAATACAAACAACTTTGTATAATATTCTAAGGAAGTTGCACTAAAGATGTCTTTTTTTCCATTCCCAGAAGCACTGTATGTGAAAGACACAAAATATACCATACTAAGAACAGTTTCTATTGTATTTGCAGGTTACAGGGATAAGGTAAAAACACTTGTTTTGTTTGAAAGCTAAACTATTCAAAGGTTATTATCTGTCCTGCAATTTCGTTATGAATACTGTGTATGCTAAAAAGATTAATTTATTATAAAGAATTTATGGTCAATAGTAGACTATACTGTCAATTTCTGCAACATTCTCATTTGTGTTGATATGAAAGTACACAAATTTTATCAACACCTTGTGATGTGTCTGAAAACTCCATACCTCCAGATTTAATGTCAAATCTTTCAAAAATCTAGAAAATATTTGCATTAGTTAGTAATTTACTATAGAAAAAGATCTGAAAGTGATTCCTTCTGGTTATTTGTAAATATTAATAAAAACAGTTTTTATTCAATATGTAGAAAATTCTAAAAAGCTTTAGTCGCAATAATGAAATCTGATATAAATCTAAAGGAATTCAGCGGTACACAATAACACACACATTAAAATATGATCTTAAACATTGACATCAACTGATCCTTAACCCTTAGCATGCTAGATAAATTGTCGTCTGCTGGAAATGTCGTCTGCTAAAATTGTAAAGTTCATTCAATTTGCTCCAAAATTGGAAGAAATATTGTCAGAGTAGCAAACAGCTTGGAACCTGATCAGACGCCGATTTAATCGGCGTCTGATCTGGTTCCAAGCTGTTTGCAAAGGCTGTTAAATTCGCCTGCAGCAGGCTAAGGGTTAAAAAACTGAAATTCTTATGTCTTTCTGGAGGCATGTCCCCTTAAACAGCAAACAAACAACCAAACAGTAACATATAAGTATTCAAAAAACAAGCAGAAAGAAAGAAAGAAAGAATAATAAAGAACTTTAAAACTCCAAAAAATGTATCATTATTATAAATAGAAAGCACAGAAAAGAAAGTGCAGTTTCTATTATAAAAGAAAATATGCCCATTTGGAAGAGGGGGCATGCAAATTGCACTGAAATTAATTTGTTATTGTCATAAATGGAAATCAATTATGTAAATTCACTCATAACTGTTATTATGTTCATAACTTGATAAGCACAGAAGTGAGAGAAATTTTAGGCTAGTTAGCATATAATCTGCATGGATGTTCACAAGAGACTTAGATCTACTGTCCTAGTACCATCAATGTACTCTATACAAAATCAATCAGTATGTTAGAAATCTTTTAAATTGATTCTGAATTTATTTCCATATATAATTGTTACACTTCTTTATGAACAATAAGCCAAAATTCTCTGTCACAGTAAGTTGACAGAATGATGCAGAGGCCAAGAAAGCACTAGTCCAATCGAGTGATTGATTGATTGATTTATTGTTTTTGGTTAAGTACCACTTTCCAACAGTAATGCAGTAATACAGAATGGCAGGCAGTTCACCTAACCAGTGTTCCTGGATTCTGCACCAGTTCTAACCTGTTCTCTGCAAGTTACTGCCAACATCTTGTTTGATTGACTGTTTTTAGGTTAGTACCATTTTTTCAACAGTAATGCAGTAATACGTAATGGCAGGCAGTTCACCTAACCAGTGTTCCTGGGTTCTGCACCAGTACTAACCTGTTCTCTGCAAGTTACTGCCAACATCTTGTTTGATTGACTGTTTTTAGGTTAGTACCATTTTTTCAACAGTAATGCAGTAATACGTAATGGCAGGCAGTTCACCTAACCAGTGTTCCTGGGTTCTGCACCAGTACTAACCTGTTCTCTGCAAGTTACTGCCAACATCTTGTTTGATTGACTGTTTTAGGTTAGTACCATTTTTTCAACAGTAATGCAGTAATACGTAATGGCAGGCAGTTCACCTAACCAGTGTTCCTGGTTCTGCACCAGTACTAACCTGTTCTCTGCAAGTTACTGCCAACATCTTGTTTGATTGACTGTTTTTAGGTTAGTACCATTTTTTCAACAGTAATCCAGTAATACGTAATGGCAGGCAGTTCACCTAACCAGTGTTCCTGGGTTCTGTACCAGTACTAACCTGTTCTCTGCAAGTTACTGCCAACATCTTGTTTGATTGACTGTTTTTAGGTTAGTACCATTTTTTCAACAGTAATGCAGTAATACGTAAAGGCAGGCAGTTCACCTAACCAGTGTTCCTGGGTTCTGCACCAGTACTAACCTGTTCTCTGCAAGTTACTGCCAACATCTTGTTTGATTGACTGTTTTTAGGTTAGTACCATTTGTTCAACAGTAATGTAGTAATACGTAATGGCAGGCAGTTCACCTAACCAGTGTTCCTGGGTTCTGCACCAGTACTAACCTGTTCTCTGCAAGTTACTGCCAACATCTTGTTTGATTGACTGTTTTTAGGTTAGTACCATTTGTTCAACAGTAATGCAGTAATACAGAATGGCAGGCAGTTCACCTAACCAGTGTTCCTGGGTTCTGCACCAGTACTAACCTGTTCTCTGCAAGTTACTGCCAACATCTTGTTTGATTGACTGTTTTTAGGTTCGTACCATTTTTTCAACAGTAATGCAGTAATACGTAATGGCAGGCAGTTCACCTAACCAGTGTTCCTGGTTCTGCACCAGTACTAACCTGTTCTCTGCAAGTTACTGCCAACATCTTGTTTGATTGACTGTTTTTAGGTTAGTACCATTTTTTCAACAGTAATGCAGTAATACGTAATGGCAGGCTGTTCACCTAACCAGTGTTCCTGGGTTCTGCACCAGTACTAACCTGTTCTCTGCAAGTTTACTGCCAACATCTTGTTTGATTGACTGTTTTTAGGTTAGTACCATTTTTTCAACAGTAATGCAGTAATACGTAATGGCAGGCAGTTCACCTAACCAGTGTTCCTGGGTTCTGCACCAGTACTAACCTGTTCTCTGCAAGTTACTGCCAACATCTTGTTTGATTGACTGTTTTTAGGTTAGTACCATTTTTTCAACAGTAATGCAGTAATACGTAATGGCAGGCAGTTCACCTAACCAGTGTTCCTTGGTTCTGCACCAGTACTAACCTGTTCTCTGCAAGTTACTGCCAACATCTTGTTTGATTGACTGTTTTTTAGGTTAGTACCATTTTTCAACAGTAATGCAGTAATACGTAATGGCAGGCAGTTCACCTAACCAGTGTTCCTGGGTTCTGCACCAGTACTAACCTGTTCTCTGCAAGCTACTGCCAACATCTTGTTTGATTGACTGTTTTTAGGTTAGTACCATTTTTTCAACAGTAATGCAGTAATACGTAATGGCAGGCAGTTCACCTAACCAGTGTTCCTGGGTTCTGCACCAGTACTAACCTGTTCTCTGCAAGTTACTGCCAACATCTTGTTTGATTGACTGTTTTTAGGTTAGTACCATTTTTCAACAGTAATGCAGTAATACGTAATGGCAGGCAGTTCACCTAACCAGTGTTCCTGGGTTCTGCACCAGTACTAACCTGTTCTCTGCAAGTTACTGCCAACATCTTGTTTGATTGACTGTTTTTAGGTTCGTACCATTTGTTCAACAGTAATGCAGTAATACGTAATGGCAGGCAGTTCACCTAACCAGTGTTCCTGGGTTCTGCACCAGTACTAACCTGTTCTCTGCAAGTTACTGCCAACATCTTGTTTGATTGACTGTTTTTAGTTAGTAACCATTTTTTCAACAGTAATGCAGTAATACGTAATGGCAGGCAGTTCACCTAACCAGTGTTCCTGGGTTCTGCACCAGTACTAACCTGTTCTCTGCAAGTTACTGCCAACATCTTGTTGATTGACTGTTTTTAGGTTAGTACCATTTGTTCAACAGTAATCCAGTAATACGTAATGGCAGGCAGTTCACCTAACCAGTGTTCCTGGGTTCTGCACCAGTACTAACCTGTTCTCTGCAAGTTACTGCCAACATCTTGTTTGATTGACTGTTTTTAGGTTAGTACCATTTTTTCAACAGTAATGCAGTAATACGTAATGGCAGGCAGTTCACCTAACCAGTGTTCCTGGGTTCTGCACCAGTACTAACCTGTTCTCTGCAAGTTACTGCCAACATCTTGTTTGATTGACTGTTTTTAGGTTAGTACCATTTGTTCAACAGTAATGCAGTAATACGTAATGGCAGGCAGTTCACCTAACCAGTGTTCCTGGGTTCTGCACCAGTACTAACCTGTTCTCTGCAAGTTACTGCCAACATCTTGTTTGATTGACTGTTTTTAGGTTAGTGCCATTTTTTCAACAGTAATGCAGTAATACGTAATGGCAGGCAGTTCACCTAACCAGTGTTCCTGGGTTCTGCACCAGTACTAACCTGTTCTCTGCAAGTTACTGCCAACATCTTGTTTGATTGACTGTTTTTAGGTTAGTACCATTTTTTCAACAGTAATGCAGTAATACGTGATGGCAGGCAGTTCACCTAACCAGTGTTCCTGGTTCTGCACCAGTACTAACCTGTTCTCTGCAAGTTACTGCCAACATCTTGTTTGATTGACTGTTTTTAGGTTAGTACCATTTTTTCAACAGTAATGCAGTAATACGTAATGGCATGCAGTTCACCTAACCAGTGTTCCTGGGTTCTGCACCAGTACTAACCTGTTCTCTGCAAGTTACTGCCAACATCTTGTTTGATTGACTGTTTTTAGGTTAGTACCATTTTTTCAACAGTAATGCAGTAATACGTAATGGCAGGCAGTTCACCTAACCAGTGTTCCTGGGTTCTGCACCAGTACTAACCTGTTCTCTGCAAGTTACTGCCAACATCTTGTTTGACTGACTGTTTTTAGGTTAGTACCATTTTTTCAACAGTAATGCAGTAATACGTAATGGCAGGCAGTTCACCTAACCAGTGTTCCTGGGTTCTGCACCAGTACTAACCTGTTCTCTGCAAGTTTACTGCCAACCTCTTGTTTGATTGACTGTTTTTAGGTTAGTACCATTTTTTCAACAGTAATGCAGTAATACGTAATGGCAGGTAGTTCACCTAACCAGTGTTCCTGGGTTCTGCACCAGTACTAACCTGTTCTCTGCAAGTTACTGCCAACATCTTGTTTGATTGACTGTTTTTAGGTTAGTACCATTTTTTCAACGGTAATGCAGTAATATGTAATGGCAGGCAGTTCACCTAACCAGTGTTCCTGGGTTCTGCACCAGTACTAACCTGTTCTCTGCAAGTTACTGCCAACATCTTGTTTGATTGACTGTTTTTAAGTTCCTACCATTTTTTCAACAGTAATGCAGTAATACGTAATGGCAGGCAGTTCACCTAACCAGTGTTCCTGGGTTCTGCACAAGTACTTACCTGTTCTCTGCAAGTTACTGCCAACATCTTGTTTGATTGACTGTTTTTAGGTTAGTACCATTTTTTCAACAGTAATGCAGTAATACGTAATGGCAGGCAGTTCACCTAACCAGTGTTCCTGGGTTCTGCACCAGTACTAACCTGTTCTCTGCAAGTTACTGCCAACATCTTGTTTGATTGACTGTTTTTAGGTTAGTACCATTTGTTCAACAGTAATCCAGTAATACGTAATGGCAGGCAGTTCACCTAACCAGTGTTCCTGGGTTCTGCACCAGTACTAACCTGTTCTCTGCAAGTTTACTGCCAACCTCTTGTTTGATTGACTGTTTTTAGGTTAGTACCATTTTTTCAACAGTAATGCAGTAATACGTAATGGCAGGCAGTTCACCTAACCAGTGTTCCTGGGTTCTGCACCAGTACTAACCTGTTCTCTGCAAGTTTACTGCCAACCTCTTGTTTGATTGACTGTTTTTAGGTTCGTACCATTTTTTTCAACAGTAATGCAGTAATACGTTATGGCAGGCAGTTCACCTAACCAGTGTTCCTGGGTTCTGCACCAGTACTAACCTGTTCTCTGCAAGTTTACTGCCAACCTCTTGTTTGATTGACTGTTTTTAGGTTCGTACCATTTTTTTCAACAGTAATGCAGTAATATGTAATGGCAGGCAGTTCACCTAACCAGTGTCCCTGGGTTCTGCACCATTACTAACCTGTTCTCTGCAAGTTACTGCCAACATCTTGTTTGATTGACTGTTTTCAGGTTAGTACCATTTTTTTCAACAGTAATGCAGTAATACGTAATGGCAGGCAGTTCACCTAACCAGTGTTCCTGGGTTCTGCACCAGTACTAACCTGTTCTCTGCAAGTTTACTGCCAACCTCTCTATGATTTCATACTTATTGTTATTACGTCTTTTATCAAACTGTCATAGTGAACATATGCTTCGCCCCAGGGATTAAACTCCCTACCACATGATCCATAGATCTGCACACTCCCTATTAAGCTACATAGGTGAATGTTGCAGGAATGCTGTGTTTAAGGAATGGGCTTTCCCTGTTGAATATTTATCCTTGCTCCACCTACCCCCAAAATCCAACCTTTTTATCTACCCCTTACGCACCCTCCTTTTTCTGTATTTTGCATATATTTATATATTGTAATGTACTTGTTGGATATTTGAAACAACCCGTCTACAATATTTTTCATTACAGCTTCTTTTTGTTGTTGGCCTACTTTGCGATGCATGGTTCTATGGCTGTGTTTGGGGTGCTCTGTGCTTCCGTGAAATCTAACCTTACCTTTTATCTTTTGTTTGACTTGGGCTAACAGTTGTCTCTAAGAAGTCTTTACATTTAATTTGTAGAAATAAACCAGCCTACTGACACATCAAGAACCCTAAAATTGATGGGTTTAGAAGACACCAGTCAGAAACAAATATTTTATTCCTTGCCCTAATGCAAAATAAAAAAGAAACTAATTTTGTTAATGGAGACCAGTGCGTTTTACAGCATTTATAAACTATCTGTTTCCAATCTTCAAAGAAAAACATCAGTATCCAATCTTCAAAGAAAAACATCAGTATCGGAGCTGATGCTTTCAATGAGGGACCCAATGGCCTTTGCTGATCTGCAATCCTTTTAACATTTAATTTATTAATCCCAAAAGTTAGAAACTTTAATTTTCCTAAATAGATAAAATTCATCAAGCAAAAACATCAATTTCGCCCACTTAATTTCTGTTATCGATTTAAATCAACTATCTATACAATCTATATTTGTTATGAACGAGAATTAAACCCACTGGCCTATTACATTAAATGTTCCCAACAAACAAAATACAATTCCAATTTACTGTGAATTCTAATATGCTTGTTTCTGTTAAAACATGTGTACACTAAAATGACGTCACGTTAACATGCGAAAATGTCAATATTTTTGTTGCGACCAAGACAGAGCACTACTATATTTTATCTACTGTTTTAGATTAAAATGGCATATCAGAATCGAAATAATTTATAGTAAAACCTTGTTTTACCTAAATTAATACATATGTCATTACAAGAGCTCATCGAACACGAAATGCCCCCCTTGATGCATTCAGTAATTGCACAAGGAACAGAAATTATATGCTCACTGTAAACAAAACAAAAGTTTACTGTTCTGGTTCAATGTGACCTTGACCTTTGACCTTTTGACCTCAAAATCATCTGCTGGTCATGATCAACCTCTCTATTAAGTTTCGTGATCCTAGGCCCAAGCGTTCTCAAGGTATCGTCCGGAAAGGGTTTAACTGTTCCGGGTCAATGTAACCTTTAACAACCCTAGGTCCAAGCATTCTCAAGTCATTGTCTGGAAACGGTTTCAATGTTCCGGGTCAATGTAACCTTGACCTCTGACCTACTGACCTCAAAATTGATGGGGTCATCTGCTGGTCATGATGAACCTCCCTAGAATCTTTCATGACCCTTGGCCCAAGCAATCTTGAGTTATCGCCCAGAAACCGTTTTATTGTTCTTGGTCACTGTGACCTTGACCTTTGAGGCTTTGACCTACTGATCTCGAAATCAATAGAGGTCATCTGCTGGTGATGACCAACCTCCCTATCAACTTTCACGATCCTAGGCCCAAGCAATCTTGAGTTATCATCCGGAAACTGTTTAATTGTTCTGGGTCACTGTGACCATGATCTTTGACGTACTGACCTCGAAATCAATAGAGGCCAATCTGCTGGTCATGACCAACCTCTCTATCAACTTTCATAACTCTAGGCCAAAGCGTTCTTGAGTATCCGGAAACCGTTTAACTATTCAGGGTCACTGTGACCTTGACGTTTGACATATTGACCTCAAAATAGATAGGGGTCATCTGCTGGTCATGAACAACCTCCCTATCAACTTTCATGATACTAGGCCCAAGCGTTCTCAAGTTATCATCCGGAAACCGTTTAACTGTTCAGGGTCACTGTGACCTTGACCTTTGACATACAGATCTCAAAAGCAATAGGGGTCATCTGCTGGTGATGACCAACCTCCCTATCAACTTTCGTTTCCTAGGCCGAAGCATTCTTGAGTTATCATCCAGAAACGGATTGGTCTACATACCGACCGACAGACAAACAATATACCCCTCCTTCTTTGAAGGGGGGCATAAACTCGGGCTATGCCCTCGTGAAATTATTCTGCTGAAGTATAACAGTTTTTCTGTATGTTATTACTCAAATCGAGTAATTTCACGAACATGAAAGTGTTATACATGTTTATTTGAATGCATTTAATTTCACGGACTGAGGCAACTATGGATTCCATGAAAATAAGACACACAGTCATGAATACTGATAATTTCATAGAATTATATCTTTAATACTATTTGGTATCAACAAGTTTGTGTCTTCATAAAATAGCCATTTCATAGAAACCGTAATAAAAGTTTGTGAGAATCAAATAAAATGATTTTGTAGGAAATAAAATATAGCTATAGAGCTGAACATGAAAATATAACCTTTATGTCCAAGAAATAAAGTGAAATAGTAAAGAGCAAAAAACAATAAATTAAAGAAAAGAAAACACAACCACAAAAATTACCATTCATGAAAGTCTACAAAAAAACTGAAAAAGCAAGTAACATCTGTTTATATTAGATAATGAATACAAAGAAAACCAAAGATTTCTACATGTCCATAATGTGATGCACTTCTCTTTGCAAAGTTTATGCAAAACATATCCAGATCTTACTGTAAACTATCCCATTCTTCAGCTATATGCAAGACACAGGTGAAAATATATGGTATTCAGCTACATGTTATATGCAAGACAGTGGTGAAAATATATACTATACAGCTACATGTTATATGCAAGACATTGGTGAAAATATATACTATTCAGCTATATGCAAGACACTGGTGAAAATATATACTATACAGCTACATGTTATATGCAAGACACTGGTGAAAATATATACTATTCAGCTACATGTTATATGCAAGACACTGGTGAAAATATATACTATTCAGCTACATGTTATATGCAAGACACTGGTGAAAATATATACTATACAGCTACATGTTATATGCAAGACATTGGTGAAAATATATACTATTCAGCTATATGCAAGACACTGGTGAAAATATATACTATTCAGCTACATGTTATATGCAAGACACTGGTGAAAATATATACTATTCAGCTATATGCAAGACACTGGTGAAAATATATACTGTACAGCTACATGTTATATGCAAGACACTGGTGAAAATATATACTATTCAGCTATATGCAAGACACAGGTGAAAATATATGGTATTCAGCTACATGTTATATACAAGACACTGGTGAAAATATATACTATACAGCTACATGTTATATGCAAGACATTGGTGAAAATATATACTATTCAGCTATATGCAAGACATTGGTGAAAATATATACTATTCAGCTATATGCAAGACACTGGTGAAAATATATACTATACAGCTACATGTAGCCCGGCTTATAAGTCATTCGATCATGCACTTTTTAGTAGAGACAAGCCATGAACATAAAATGATTGAAGGTTATGTCAAATAGAAATCTGGTTATGGAACACTGACTTTTCGCACCTTCTCTTGTCAGGGGCAGACAACTCATATAAAGGATATTTTCAGTAAATTTCTTTTTAAAACATCATATTTCACTCAATTTTTAATGAATCTTTAATATTTTTGGGATTTAAGTGTTTTGTGTTAATATCTTTCTATTTATAGTATCAAAAGCAGGTTTATTCTCAAGCTTATTCATGCGCAACGACTTCCGTTATTTTGATAAAAATGCTCTTAGTAGTTATATTTTTTAATGAATCCTAACAAAATTGTTATATAATTTATCTTTATAGGAATGCAAAATTGAAATAATGTAAATAAATAATATTATTTCAGAAAAAGAATAAAATATTCATTGTGATTTATGAATAGCTACCGTTCATTCTTTTTTTTTATTAAAATTACCGTAAAATGTTTGAAATATAATACTCATTTTTCAATACAAAACCGTTAAAACAACACATATTACACTTTTGTGACATTATCTGCGAACGAATATATCATTTTCCTGAAAAATAATCAGTTAACGCAATTAAAAGGGAGGTATCGGTAAATGGAAATATATTGTGCATATTTGTCGCATTACCGTGGTTTATGTGTTATAATATTGGTATTGGTTAGTCACTTATGTATTTAGATTAAAAGGTCTCATAAAGAATAATTAAGTGGAATCATTCATGGCGATTTACCATTAAATAAATTGCACATTCTGACCTAGCTGGATTTGGTTGCAGTTTAATAAACAAAGAAAAAGTAGTCAATATCTGTATATTTAAGAAATAAGAATTAATATCACTAGGGCGTATCTCGAGTGATATAATAATACGCATCAGATGACAAACAATAAAGAGCATATCACTAAATTTGATATATTATTTCGATTCTTACACGTTACAAAGGACTTTAAAGTACGCCTCGGTAGCCTAGTGGTAAACCGTCCGCTTCGAGTGTGGGAGGTCGTGAGTTCGATCCCCGGCCGCGTCATACCAAAGACATAAAAATGGTACTAGCAGCTTCCTCGCTTGGCGCTCAGCATTGAGAGGATAGTGCAAGGACTGGTCAGCCCGGTGTCAATATAATGTGACTTGGTGGGGTATTTTTTGTTAAGTCTAACGTCGCACCGACACAATTAAAGGTAATATGGCGACTTTCCAGCTTTGTTGGTAGAGGAAGACACCGGGTGCCCCTCTGTGCATTAGTTCATCACGAGCGGGCACCTGGGTAGAACCACCGATCTTCCGTAAGCCAGCTGAATGGCTTCCTCACATGAAGAATTCAACGCCCCGAGTGAGGGTCGAACCGACTTGGTGGGGTATCATGCCACGTGTCTACGGTATGATATGCCAGTGTGGCAGCTCTGTAAAGTTGGGCATTGTGCTCACTGCTACAAGTAGAAACCGTCGTTTATAAGACTGAAAAGTTGTTGAAAAAGACGTTAAACCCGAACACACACATCCTTGACGACATCCATCAAATGCTAGTATTTGCCTATTTTCTATTTTGTGTTGATTTCTTTTCCTGTGCGACTGACTTAATAATTGTGACGTCAGAAAAATGTATTGATATATAAAAATACACAATAATCAGATAGGAAAATGAATTCGGTTGTGTTAGAATCTGCGATAAACAACGGTTGACGCGCGGACCGGTATGACAGCATTATGAAGTCCATTATGACGTCAAATGGTGACATGACGTCCGGTTTATTACTACTTGGATAAATGAAGCCCAGCAAACTTTTATCATGAAATTTCAATGACCATGTAAGAATAAAAATAAAGAAGGCCGTCGAGTGGTTTTTCACCTGATTTATCACAGTTCAGAGCTCAGATGCGCAGTAATTGAATCAAAATGTTTTAATATATCTAATTAAAATGCGATATTTTTTAACAGCGTGATTTATATAAAGACATGGGTGTGATGTTTTAAGTGAAATGTTTCTATAACTCTAACAAAGCTGTTTTACTCTTCTTGTAACATCATTCTTCATATTTTTGCAAACTAATGTAATTAAGATATACTCAAATGAACAGTACTAAGTCGCGATTTATTTCTTACGTTAACCATTAATCACACAAAGCATGAAAAAGTCTTACAGGGTTGTTATTGACCTATCGTCTTACAAAGTTGTTATTGACCTATTATCCTAAAGGTCTATGGCCATAGTGAACAATAAAAATCAGCTAAATATATTCGTGTTTTAAATGTTAAGGGGTGCGTATTTCGGACGCGTCAATGTAGTACATACCAAAATGGAAACTGCTAATTTGCTATTTATATCATATAAGCACATTTTTTATTTGTCTTTCTTTAATATTGTTTACACTGATTCAGTTTTGCATTACTTTAACTGTTTTTATAGATAAACTTTTCAACTTAGGGCATATATTTATACTAGCATGCAACATCATGAAAATGTCTAATGACTAATGTCTAGTGTCATCACAAAAGAATGACGACGCGTCGTCTGTAAGCAATCGTACATCCAAACGTTCTGATATTTGTAGTCCCGTTTTGGAAAGCCAATTAACTTCGGTAGAACTATTTATTTCATTTCATTTCATCAAATGCAATCGTTTTAAAGTACTAAGATGTGTAAAAATGCTTATGTTCATCTTATACTCCCTTTCATTAAGAAATAGACTGTGGTTTAGTGGGACACATCCGGGTATGAAACATATGGACGTGTTCAGCTTACAGACGGCGGTAGTCTTCACACGCGCTTTAAATAAAAATCATGTATTTCATACCAAAATATAAATTTGTAAACCACGATGGTGATGTGTATCTTATAACTACTACTTGAAATATTCAACCCTACAGCAAATGTATTAATGTGGTGTCACAATGCAGTTTTCCCATTGGTCACATCCGGTAACATACACATTTACCATACCGCAATTGTTCCAGCTTTGCGTAAAGTCATAGTAATGGTACATAGGTTTATCATTTATAATGCAGAAGCAATTTTAATATATACTAATGAGGTAGCCTGTCCAAATTGTAATGTACTTAGTTGACTTAGAAACATATGTAAAAGTACATTTATAAATATTTTGTCTACAGTCATACGCCAGACTAGCACAGTATATCATCTCACTGGTGAAATGCAGTTTGATATAAATATGTTAGATCAAAGTCGCCACAATATTATTAAGCAATCATACATTTTTCCATATTAATTTATATAACAGAATAATGTATCTTTGACAGGTAAAAACACCCCAAAAATGAAATTTAGTGAGGAAATAAATCGTTTCAAACATGCGCAAATGTTCAGTTTTATTCATCAGTTAAAAAGTATATTCGGATGAGTATCTCCCCCCCCTCTCTCTTCTCCCCCCCCCCCCCCCCCCCCCACACCACACTCCCACCTCCAGACACACCACACAACACACACCTTCTTTCCGGGTATTTTACCTTATCGGGATCAACTTGCATTAGTTCGTGTCAAAATATTATCTCACATACCACTTTTAAAATTATAGTTCTAAACAAATGTTTTAAATGACTACAATAAACAATAAAATATGAGCTAGATACTAAGTTTTTTTATTGAGCCGCTTCTAAATGGGTTGAGGCATTGATGTGAATAAAAGTATTTATACTGCTTGTTTCAATTAGCTGTAATTTTGACATTTTACTATCGATATATTTTTCTAAATGAGTAAAAATATGTGCATGTAGTAATTTGAACGGTATTTGAAAAAGTCTAAGTATGACGCTATAAGATTTGGTAAGTGCATGTTGTCATACAGTTTACAGCTGTATGCAACATTACGGTACTAATAAAATCTCTCTGACCTATCCCCACAAATATTCTTTAAGGGGATATTTCTTCTTTCAGTTTTATATACGTTTCTTGCTTTCTAACAGTTAGAAAGGGTTTGCTTTTCTTAGTATTTTATATGTCATCCCTTAGCCTAGCTCTGTTGCGAAATAGTCATGAAATTAACCACTCTACATTGTTTTTCATTATGTTATATCAAGTAATATATCGCTGCAAAAGTATAGGAAAGTATTTAATTCAAATTAAGATCTACATATGAATTGATTATTACATAAACACGAGGTTTAGTTTGTATCCACACAAGAAAGAAATATACAACATTTAGAATGAGCAAAATATGAGGCATCTCTCCCGTATGTGTGGACAAGTTTAAAATAACCCGAAAAGGCATTTATAGTCGGAACAATTCTAAAGCGATATAATCTAATTATGAACATATGTTTCCTCTTTTTTATAACACTATTTTATAAAAATTTTGTCGTTGTTTAAAAACAGGATGTAAAGTTTAAGAAATGTGATACGTCGTTTTAGATAATTTATCCCTGTTCATACAAATTATTCCAGAAGTAACCTTTCTTTGATATTTCTTAAAATAATGTAACTTTGAGAAGCTCTACATAGCCCAATTGTTTTGTCACCAGATTATTAGAAATTTCGAAAAAGGCGATAAAATTTTAAACGTTGCTGAACATGATCAAATTATTTTTACGAATTCTATAGTCCTAAAGATGACGTCATAAAACAGTCTGCTCAGGCTTTCATGGTTGACTGATTCGAGTGTTCCATATCCAGAATTTATCTTCTGGTATTGTTCTTTAAGAAATGTATTATCTTAAGTCTCTACTAAAATGTGCAAGGTTCGGCCATATTTTGGGATTTATATGCCGGGCTAATGTTATATGCAAGACACTGGTGAAAATATATACTACTCAGCCATATGCAAGACACTGGGGAAATATATACTATTCAGCTCTATGCAGGACACTGGTAAAATTGTAAACTATCCCATTCACTACAAATCTGCCTCAGCTCTATGCAGGACACTGGTGAAAATGTTATTAAAAGTAAGAAGTTATGCAATACACTCAAATGTTTCATTTTGCTTCACATACAGTTATATCTATACCCATTTTCTGTTTATAAAATGGAATTTGCTTTTCCAATGATTTTAACAAAGAGGCAGGAATTGTACACAAATACTGTATATCCTATTCATCCAATAACATAGCTTGACATGCCTTTTAAATTGTTTATCTATACAAAGCATACATGCAATAGGTGTGAAATAAAAATCAGAACTGATTTTGACAACAATCATTCCATACACACACTCAAAATGCTTTACTGTTTACAACTAGGATTAACATATCAATGTGTTTTACCTATTTCAAGAAAGGAGTATGCGTGGCTTTAGACTTTAGTCCCTAATTCTTGAGAAATAAAGTTAAAACATGTTTACAAGTTATTAACCCTTTCCCACATGGATACGTTTATCACCGTATCTATCGATTACCGAACAGAAACGTATTGACCCGAGTCTATCGGTTCCCCGATAGAAACGTATTATACCGATTAACGGCCATTTGAACAGAATCGTTTTATCCCGTGTCTCATAATCAATCGCTTTATTTTCGTTCTTTTCCTAAAGAAACAAATTCCGGATGTTTACTAACTCAAAATATGGGATTTCGTCATCATTATTTACGTACAAGATCATGTGGTTACTATTTAAATTTATCGAGTACTTTGCAAAGAAGACACCGGGGTTTTTTCCTACATGTGCACGACGCTACGTCATGGAAAATTACTGAGAAAACTGCTTGCAACTGGCCGGTTCGCGGGCTTTCCTCGTTCTAAAAATAACAACCATTTAACATCAAAGTATTTTTAAATGTGTTAGGTCATGAAGGTCACGCGTGATACATGCGGATTTCCCCTAAACAACAATTTGTGTATACGATGGCTTGGAATTTATGGCCTTACATAACGGGAAGTGTTAATCAAAACAGAAGGACCGCGGCTTTCAAATATTTTATGACACCCCAAGAGTTAATTGCTGCGGAAGTCACCCGTGATGTACCGACGTTTGATCATCAAAATATTACGTAATATTATCTTAAAATTTTTAATTTTTAGCACAAGAATACTGTAGTCGGTTACGAGTCTCGATCTCAGCGATCTTTTTGCACTTTCAGAAATTTTATGATCCGTTATTTTTGTAGTGTTACTCAGTTTGATGGTTGTTTTTTTTATATAAATACTTACCGATTCCGATTCGGAAAATAAATCTATTAACTATAAATCAAACTTTCAAACATCAAAATGAAATTGTATATGAATTTCAATGTGAAAGTAATCCAAAACAGAATTTTATGCCTAAAAATATATATTCCCGTACTTTAACACTTTATATCTTCGAAACTCAAAGAGAAACTACAATAAATTTTGTATCATCGGAAAGAGAATTTAAATTGCTATAAACTTTATATTGACAAAAATAATGTCAAACTTACAGAAAATATTAAAATAATGACATTTTTAACATAAGTGTGTGTAATCACAAAATAATGCCAACACCTCTGTTCAGATAAGACAGTCACCTTTATCAGCCATATACCGATTATTGATTATTGATTATCACTTATCAGTGTTATGTAAAAGAGGTTACTTTGGCTTCTGTTCTGTGTGGTAAAGGGTTAAGGTGGAGTGCGACCTTTAAATTTCTTTAAAATACATCTATGAAAAATTAACGAAAGAAAATTGAGGATATTTCTGATTTATTCCCGTTATCCGTTTGGCTCTTATTTAAGCCACATTTGTTTGGTGCGCTGTCAAACTTGGCCACTAACGGCACTTTTTGGGCGTCATTTCTTGGCATCATTTTCATTGTTTCTGTAAGGTTTTCAGCATATCCCTTTTTCAGTTGGAAGCGGACACGAATGAAATTTGTATATTTTTAAAAGATTTAAAATTTCCTTTCCTGTGATATAAATTTCGTGAATGATCTTTGACGTACCTTAAGATTATGACGCATTAAAGCGTCAGACTTACACAAAATGTAACGTAGAGTTAAGCTGGAAAGTTGTCCGTTTTTTGAGTATAACATTTTCTTGGGTCAAGGAATTTTGTTTAAATTTCAATCTTAAATGCGCAAGTATATTTACTTGCGTTTGATTAACAAAAAATTGTATGTCACCGAATTCGTTTTTTCAGTACGACCGATTGTGTTTCCCCACCCCAAGCTAAAATGCGACGTTATTTGGTGGTATTTTTAAAGTAACGCTAAAGTTTCGGACGATTTCGGAAAACTTGTACTATGGAACAAGTTGTCGACATTTTAACGTAAAAATATACGCTCAATGAAAGCATATACTGAAATATAAAAAACATCACATATACAGTATCTCGAATTATAATAGAAAACTTAAGTAAAAACGTGATGTTACTTGGTGGTATTTTTAAAGTTACGCTGATAGTTTCGGACGATTTCGGAAAATTTGTACTATGGAGCTTATTGTCGACATGATTTCGTTAATTTATACGTTTAATGTTAGCATAATATACTGAAATATAAGAAAATAACACATAGGCCTATAATTCGGATTATAATAGAAACATGAAGACCCGGCTAGTTTTGAGCTGTGAATTTTCGGGATTTTTTTTCAATTATAATTAATTTGGTTAGCATTCGAGTTTAAATTCCTAAGCATAAGAACGAAAAACTCGGGTTATTCTACGATAAGGTCGCTGATTTCAAATCACTTGCCAAATGAAAGTTTTATAACAGAATGGCATAATGTTCAAGGCTAATTTCTGTAGAACAAGCATCATTAATTTTGTATTACATAACGCATTAACTTTTAAATACATTAAAACATCAACATACTTTATCAATGAACAGAATGGTCATGTTCCAAAAATTATTTCAAAACTGGACGCCAAAACTTTGAAAAAGAACATTTAATTATAGCTTTAACTAATTTTTCTGGTGTCAAAGATCAGAGAATTCACTGGAGTTAAAATATTTCAAACCAAAACCAGGAACTATTTTTATCGGAAGGCGAATTATCATTGAACGTGGGCGGGCCTTTTTGACTGTTCTGTTATAGGATGACGGAAGGATATCTTGACATTTATTTTGATTTTCTGATACTTCTAGAAAGCAAATCAGTTATTTTTGTAGCAAGGTATCATAAAATGTAATTATAAGAATTGAATGCTATTTTTTATGTGCGTTCATATGGTTATGAACCACACTGGAAGGCCACGTATCGCTTATGTGATTCATGAATTTGCAGGAAGTCCCAATGTACTTTATTCCGTATAAACGCACAGAAATTATTATTCAGTTCTTAAATAAAGTAAACTTGTGTTCATACGTGTTACAACAGAATATATGCAAAGTACCTTGCAGTAAATACTCTAGAATACCTATGAACTGATCAGACTGCTGAGGACAAACTTTGACTTATGCACAATTTAAAAACAGACAAAATGATGAAGCTATTTCAACAGATTCTTATTTCATTCTTCACCTAAATTTACGGTAAATTCTCTTTTAAATATTGCAGTTAGGAAAATGTTGTAAGCATTATATTGATTTCTAGACCAAGTTATTGTTTGCCATCTGTTGCATGTTTTTGATATCACAATCGTCTTCCTTTCAAAACTTCAAAACAGTTTCAGTGAAATGAATCACTACGTTATTGGAAACCATCAAGTAAATAATTATACAGAGACAAAAGTCTTGTGACAGGTGTTAAGGCTGAAATATAAAATCTATATCACGAAACAATGATAAAGGAATTGTGCAGACGGTATTAGTAATTAAATATTAACTGGTTCTGAGTATTTATTGCACAGATAGATAGATAGATAGATAGATAGAGAGAGAGAGAGAGAGAGAGAGAGAGAGACAGAGACAGAGAGAGACAGACAGAGACAGAGAGAGAGAGAGAGACAGACAGATAGTTTATTCAAACAAAAGGCAATATGCACATATGTATATCCTAGGTTTCTAAATTACTTTCTGGTACTTATAACATGTGTAAAAATGTTTAGTTCTGCTCATCTCGGGGCTAGAGGGCTTGCACTTCCACTACCGTCAATCAAACCGAACCTGCAACATTTTCGTTTATGTCATGTTGGGTGACCTGTGGTTTTCCACTTCTTTATTTTAAAGAAATCGAGGTATTACCGTATTTCAAACGTATTAAGGGGTAGGACGTATAATCAGTTCGCGCGTTACATGCCATGAATATACTATCATTTTAGATTCCCTACAGTTTGTTAACTCAGCGCCAGGTTATAGTGAATAGTACAGCCAGTCTGCCTAACCCTCTGAGCTGTGACATTCCGTGCAAAGCATAGTTGTAAAGTCGTATAAATACTATAGCCGACTTATTAACGGTTAATAATGTTACAAACTGATAGCCGCACGAGAACTACATGCAGATATAGACTTGTCATAGTGCACTACTGCGGGAAATATAAATTGGAAGTATTGGACTGGGAAATTCATGGCATGATTAATTTTGATTGATGTATTTTTTTCTGCAATAAATTTTGGGAGATGAGTGTAAGGGCATAAGAAGAAGGCGGCTGGAACTGAAATTTGGTTTCTTTATACTAACCCCTCCCTCGACGGAGTGATGTAGGGTTGAGTAAGTGCTTTGCAGTATAATGACATGGAAATATATAGTCATAACGGTATGATTTCCATGTAGAAATTAATGAAGTGATAGTTTATATAACTGAAATTGAGTGTTATACTATGGCAATGAGGATAACAAAGTCTAAATGTTAATTTATGATCTGTTCTTTTTGCTGTCGTTGATTCTCTTTGATTATGGGATAGGTAACTTGTTTTTCATTAGGAATTAATGCTTTGGAATTCATAGTCTGTTGTTACAGACACGGCTGCTTATCCTTCCAAATTTTACTAGTGATGGACAATTGCCATTAAGTAAATTGTTCTTATGGTCAATAGCAGCTATAGTATATATGCATCTGAAATCATGTATGTATTTAGGATTTTAAGTGTTTTCAGATTTAAGTATGTTTTTACAATAACAAGTGCAAGTGGAGCAAGAAAAATAAACAACAAAATTTATAAATTTTGATCAAAATTTTGATAAAAGAGCAACAGCAATCTGCCGACACAAACTTTATCAGTCAATGACCAAGACAACAACATACTCATATGCTATGACATTGTCCCTACACCCATACCCACTCCTGATCAGTTTTATATTGCTTCTACGGAGTGCGACGTTAACCCCAACCAAATATATATATATATATTCTACGATAAATCTCACTTGGGAACTTCTTATTTCGATTCTAACACGATGCATGAGTCCATTATGAGTCCATTATAACACATATTCACATCAAATCCTAATAATGAAGATAATACAAAAATTTAATGATGCGCTTTTTGACAGAAGTAATTTCATTAAAATCGCGTATTAAAATCGAACGCTAATAAAGTTTATTATAATTGAAGTAAAAACCAAAAGTTCGCAACTCAAAACTAGCCGGGACTTCTTTTTTCTATTATTATTTGATTTACTGAATATGTGTTATTTCTTATATTTCAGAATATGCTTTTATTGAACGTATATTTTTACGATAGAATGTCGACAACATGTTTCATAGTACAAGTTTTCCGAAATCGTCCGAAACTTTAGCGTAATTTTAAAAATACCACCAAATAACGCCGCATTTTAGCTCGGGGTTGGGAAAACAAAATCGGTCGTACTGAAAAAACGAATTCGGTGACATACAATTTTTTGTTAACCAAATGCAAGTAAATATACTTGCGCATTTATGATTGAAATTTAAACAAAATTCCTCGACCCGAAAAAATGTTATACTCAAAAAAACGGACAATTTTCCAGCTAAACTGTACGTTACATTTTGTGTAAGTCTGACGCTTTAATGCGTCATAATCTTAAGGTACGTCATAGATCTTTCACGAAATTTATATCACCGGAAAGGAAATTTTAAATCTTTTAAAAATATATAAACTTCATTCGTGTCCGCTTCCAACAAAAACAGGGATATGCTGAAAACCTTACAGAAACAATGAAAATGACGCCAAGAAATGACGCCCAAAAAGTGCCGTTAGTGGCCAAGTTTGACAGCGCACCAAACAAGTGTGGCTTAAATAAGAGCCAAACGGAAAAAGAGAATAAATCAGAAATATCCTCAATTTTCTTTCGTTAATTTTTCATAGATGTATTTAAAAAAAATTTAAAGGTCGCACTCCACCTTAAGAAGAGTCATTTACTGTCCGCTATGACAAAATTAAGCCATGCAGTTTTTTAATGGCCCAATAAAAATATTCCCAATGATTATTCCCACCAAATTAGCAGATAATAATTTGATAAAAAAACAAAGAATTTGAGCCCTGGTATCATATTTCTTTTATCTTTCAATTTTTTTTCTCTTTGGAACGACAGGGGGACATTTTCATCCAAAGCCACACATACGCCTTTTAACAAGTAGTTAAAAGGCTAGCTATGAGCTTCTTTAATAAAGATGTCAATACATACCTGGACATAATAAAATCCTCTTGTCCTTGCATACAACATGAGGAAAGTAAAGTCTAAATTCTGTTTCGTTCTCCATCTAAAAATAGACAAGGAAAATGTATATTCATCATTTCCGTAAAATATCTACAAATAGCATCTGAATTTGTCTAAAAAATCTCTTACTGAATCATGTAGTGTGCTAGTGTGTGTGTGTGGGGGGGGGGGGGGGGGGGATTGGGGAGCTGCACATTATTTGAATAGAACATGTTAAAACTGGTAAAAACAATCAACAAATACTGGTTAAACTACAACTGTTTCTAACAGAAAATACAAAATGTAATGTTGACAAATGGCATTTCTGTCAGACAAAAATCAAACATAAATCCCTGGGAGAAAATTTTGTCTGTTCTTTCATTCTAATTCTAAAATAGTTGCCCATTTGTGAAATGTAAAATGCAATTTTCAAAATAAATGTTATAAAGTAAAACAGAAATTGCAAGTCTTAGTAATCTTCAATTGCAGTCACAGAAAAAAAGTGGTATAAACAAATTTCTCTATCTTTATGTAAGAAAATACACCGACAATGAAAAGCAAAACAGGTTTTCATGGTTTACAAGCTGGGAGCTAAATGAAGACATTTTTTTTTTCTCTCTAAAAATAAAAGTTTACATCTTAAAGTAGTTCTGCACTTTTGTTAAACCGTAAGTTATGATGTAATATTATCCAGATAACATAGAAGAAAGCATGGACTCTGTATATGGAAATGAAAATTGTTTTATGAATTAATGGCAACCCGTGAGTACATTTATCAAAACGGCAACAGTATTTTCTTAAGATAAAATATGATCATAAACATTCGATACATTAATAATTCCAAATACTGTCTTAAAATCAGCATGTAATGTGAGTTATAGACCATTATGTTTATTTATGAATGTGAGAAGTCTGATTTAAATCTACATTAGAAAATTTTCCATTTGCAAAAATGTTATCAAATTTGTGATTTTCCTATAGATGCCAATAATGAATACTTGTGTGAGGTCAACATTTTTCAAATCTGTCCAGCAAATAGTCAAGCAAATGATCCTATCTTGTTTATTTGCCAAATTTTCTAAGTATATTCTGAAGTTTTGAAAAATCAGGGTTTAATCAAATTCTACATGGTAGAAAAAAAAAACGATTCTTTTCTCCCTTGAAGTCCATAAAATGTGGGTTCTGTGAAAGTGACTTATGGTACAAACTTACATTATGCTTTTTGCAAGGAATCCCAATACCTAATAAAAAACTAAAATAATATTGTGCAAAAGAGTTGAAATACTTGAAATAATGGATAAAATCAACATTCTTCTTGTCATTTTACCAATACCTAACACATATTTTCACTCACTGTTTCACGCATTGCTTCATGGAAATGAATTTTTTTTTTTTTTTTAAAATTCACCCGAACCAGGTACCTTTAAATTACATTCAAATAAGATGTGGAGGATATATCTTGTTACAATAAGAATATGAAACCAGTATCACAGTTAACTTGTTGTTTTACACTCTACTAAATATTTCTATGGTGTCGAGTTTCAGAAAAGGCACATGTACAGTCATTTCAAAAGGGAAAAAAATTCCTATTGTGAAATTGTTTACTTGTATGGGCATAAAATTGAATGGTTTTTTCCAAAATGGGGGCTTATATTTGTAAATGTCATAAAGGTAAATGATCAATAATACAGAAATTCTCTGCATTCATTTATCTAAATTTAATGGCTTCACACAACAAAAAAAGTCAAAGACAATTTGTCTCCCATGAAAATTAATGATTTCACGGTATTTTGTTTTCCCTAATATCTGTATTCAAAAAGGTAGAAAGGTAGTTCATATTTGTACTGTGTTTGCCATATCCATTGAAGGTATCAGTACTTAACAGATTTTTGGTCTTCAAATATCTATTAACAAGAGCACTGCCTACAGGTGTCATTGCTCGCCTGCAAATGCTGGACAATATGCAAGAAAAGACTTATAATTCAGTTTTTCTAAGTACAAAAAGGGCTATAATTCTGACAAAATCCATGTTAGAGTTATGGTTCTTAACCTACATTGTCCCATAATGATGATAAACAAGTGTGCAATGTTTCAAAGATGTTATAGTTTTTTGAGAAATATGACCTAAACAAAAGTTTTAACCAATAAACTCAAATTTTCTAAGTACAAAAAGAGCCATAATTCTAACAAAATGCATATCAGAGTTACGGTTCTTGGCCTACATAGTCCCCTAATGATGATAAACAAGTATGCAAGGTTTCAAAGCTGTAGCTCTTACAGTGTTTGAGAAAAGATGGACCTAAACAAAAATTTTAACCAACGCCAACGATCAAGTGACCACAATATCTCGTAGATTTTTTTTCAAAAATCAGACAAACCACAAATTACATCTTTTTGCCAAATATTGTAATTTGTTACTTCATACCTGACTCTCTCTTTTGTATCACCAAATGTAAGTTTCAGATTGTCCATGTCTGGATAGAACTCTGCTGGTGGCGATATCACCTCCAGTAATCCACTCTCAAAATGCTGCTGGAATCTGTTCAGATACAAACAAAATCTACACTGATCACTTGATACATAATTATATTACTACTAAAAGCACACATTTTGTGCCGATGTTTCCATGTAAGGTAAGTGGAAATCACAAAAGGCACATGTATTGTGCCCAAGTTTGGGAGTATGGAAAGGGGAAATCTCAAAATAACAGTTGAATCACTGTCATTCTGACCCCTTGACTTCTCTAACAAAATAAAAACTTGATCAAATTATAACAAATAATAAATTCAGCATCTGCTAATAAATTCTGTTACAACAGCAGAATATAAAAACAGAGGGCCATGAAGGCCCTGTATCGCTCGCCTGACCTATTGACTTAAAGATCATCAAGATTAACATTCTGACCAAGTTTCATAAAGATATGGTCATAAATGTGATCTCTAAAGTGTTAACTAGCTTTTCCTTTGATTTGACCCGGTGCCCTAGTTTTTGGCCCCACATGACCCAGATTCGAACTTGACCTAAAGATCATCAAAATTAACATTCTGACCAAGTTTCATGAAGATAAAGTCTTAAATGTGGCCTCTACAGTGTTAACTAGCTTCTCCTTTGATTTGACCTGGTGACCTAGTTTTTGAACCTACATGACCCAGATTCAACCTGGACCTTGAGATCATCAAGATTAACATTCTGACCAAAATTAATGAAGATACAGTCATAAATGTGGCCTCTACAGTGTTAAAAAGCTTTTCCTTTGATTTGACCCCTGATGACCCAATATTGAACTCGTCCAAGATTTTATTGAGAGTAATATTCTGACCAAGTTTCATTAAGATTGGGCCAAAATTGTGACCTCTAGAATGTTAACAAGCTTTTCCTTTGATTTGACCTGGTGACCTAGTTTTTGACCCCAGATGACCCTATATCAAACTCGTCCAAGATTTTATTGAGAGTAACATTCTGACCAAGTTTCATTAAGATTGGGCCAAAACTGTGACCTCTAGAGTGTTAACAAGATTTTTCCTTTGATTTGACCTGGTTACCTAGTTTTTTATCCCAGATGACCCCAATATCAAACTCGTCCAAGATTTTATTGAGAGTAAAATTCTGACCAAGTTTCATTAAGATTGGGCCAAAATTGTGACCTCTAGAGTGTGAGCAAGATTTTCCTATGATTTGACCTGGTGACCTAGTTTTTGACCCCAGATGATCCAATATCGAACTCGTCCAAGATTTTATTGAGGGTAACATTCTAAGTTTCATTAAGATTGGGCCAAAATTGTGACCTCTAGAGTGTTAACAGTCAAATTGTATACGACGGACGGACGGACAACGGACACAGGATCACAAAAGCTCACCTTTGAGCACTTCGTGCTCAGGTGAGCTAAAAACTGTTCAGGCCAACAGGTTATCACTATCAACCAAATATAAATCTATAAAATGCAGAAGTAACTTCCATCTTCAAAATACCTTTGCTTTGCCGTGTTCAAATTAAAACATTTCTAATTCTCTATTCCCTGAAACATTTTCTATAAAAAAATAGTTTCTGTGAGGTCTATCCATTGCAATAAAATAAGAGACCAGAGAGACTATAGGAACTGTTTAATTATTCAAGACCTACAGACATTCAAGCGAAGAAGTCATTCCGTGCGCCATTTTTGGCTCTTAAAATCTGTAGACCAAGCAATTAATTATCCAGCAATCGGCTTGTTCAATCTACATAACAGACAATAACCAGTCACTTATCTTGCACTTAACTTTCAAGGCATTAATTCAATTCTTGGCAACTTTCCAAATCTTAAATCATAACAGCCCTAGGTTGCTACTAGATTTTGATATTTTGGTGGTCACCCCTCAAGTAGTTCATGAGAAGAAGTTGTTTCAAGGCTTTTTTATTTATAGATCTAGTTACCCTCCCCTCAACAAGTGCAGCCAAACAGAACTATACCACTGAATCAAACTTTGGAAAAGTATAAGTAAGGATGTTTCTGCAATAAATCAAGAAGCTCATGAGAAGTAGTTGTTTAAAAATAGCCATAATCAAGCATTTTACAAGAAGTTGTTAAAAAAAATTTCTGGTGAACATCCATCAAACAGTTCAAGTTATTTAACCTTTACCCTGCTAAATTTCTAAAATGGACTGGTCAATCACTCAATTTGGGCAGTACCACTTCTTATTCAAAGGGGTGTTCACTGAAAATTTACTGACTGAATAGCGAACAGCGCAAACTATGATCGGCCTGCACATTTGTCTTGGTCTATACTTGTCGCAATGCGTCAAGCAGGCTAAAGGTGTTTTTTTAGTTTTAGTAATGACATCCCCAAACATGCAGTAAAGCAGAGCAATTAAAAGTCCCTTCAAGGATGAGTAAATCCATCAAGGGGCTCATGTGGAAAGTTGTTTCATGGGTTTTTGCTTTTTTTCTGGTGACCCTTAAATACTTTAGCTGAACAATTTGAACAACATTTGGTGTAATTCTGACTAGCAGTTTCAGACAAGAAACTTTAAAGTAAAGCTGTAGAAGACAGATAATAGAGAACAGTCCACCCACCTATATTAACCCTTACCCTGCTAGAATTCTATAATGAACTTGTCCATCTTTTAATTTGGACAGTACCATTAACTGTTTAAAGGGGTGCTTACTAAAAGATACTGACTGAATGACGAACAGTGCTGATCTTGATCAGACTGCATGGATGTGCAGGCTGATCATGATCTACACTGGTTGCAAAGGCAGAATCTGTTGTGTCCAGCATGATAAGGGTTAAATAGCTCACCCTTCACATCTTGGATCAGGAGAGCTAAAAATGAAATATTGTGCTAGCTATAAAGGACATATTCATGTCAAATGATTTTAAAAAGTACATGGAAAAAGATAGTTTTGAACTGGAGGTCCTACAGAAAATCTCTACCCATTTTTGCACTTATGCAGCTAATAAATTATTAAATGTTTAACAAAACTTGCATGTTTATTTACCTTTCTCTACAGCAAGCAATTATTGCAAACTCATGAAATATGGAAGCTAGGTCATAAAACTTCAGATATACTTAAAGACTACTTTAAGATAAGTTCAATCAAAGTGATATCAGAAATAAATACGAGAACTACTTGACCTTCAATAATAAATCATAACCTCAACCTAACTGCTGCCTTTAATGAAAATTTTTGTCACATACAGTTGAACCCGATGTAGCAGTCACCTGTAAAGCAGATTACTTCCTATACCGATTTCTAATTTCAACTTGTCTAAGGCAGCCTCTTGCCTTTAGCAGCCAGACACTGCAGACAGTGTCACCCCATTTAATAGCTTGTTAATACAGGTCAAACTGTATTCATGACTGAACATCCTCGAGATCACACTCATAAGTTATAGAACTTGCAAGGATTATCCTTTGGTTTTAACCTTTCATTTCATGTCATATGAGCCGTGCCATGAGAAAACCATGCTGGATCCATGCTGTTCGCTTTCAAAGCCTATTGGAATTAGAGAAAATGTTAGCGAACAGCATGGATCCTGACCAGACTGCGCGGATGTGCAGGCTGGTCTGGATCCATGCTGGTCGCAAACCCACTATGTTGGTTTTCCCATGGCACGGCTCATATATATTAACAACCAAACCTGGTACAATCCCATCTGAACTTATTCAAGTATGAACAAAATTTGATGACCAGCTGAGAGTAAAATAGAAGAAAACTTACTCTTTACTGAGACGCCTGCCAACTTCTTCTGCATAGGGTTTGTCCCATGGCTGAAAGACAAAATCATCATTTTTTATGTAAAGATAAAACACAGCAGAACCTCCTCTCTTCATTGATCATCACTGGGAGCACTGCAGTGTACTGTTTCTGGAGAACAAACCAATTGTAAAATATCTGCTCTTGTATTGAGGCGTATGATCTTCAGGGGGTCACTGGTGACAAGAGACAAATATTTTAATAATAGACTATTAGCTAGCATAGATCCAAGTAAATTATTCTTAATTATGATACATCTGGCAAAAATAACTACCATCCAAATAAAACCTACATTATTAAATTCGAGGTCAAATTAACTGACATTTCAACTAAATAAGCTCCTAAGACTAAATAATAAATGTCAGACAATAATTCCAGACTCAATATCCTTTTCAGATATTTTGACCATCTGCTATTGTTGCCATATCTGAATATTGAGGTTAACCTGTCAGAGTGCTTCCGAAATATTTGTTTTGCTCTTTACTAAATATTTTAATTTGTTTGTTTGCTTGTTTTGGGTTAAGCGCTGTTTTTAACAGTATTTCAGTTATGTAACAGCCAGCAATTAACCAAACCAATGTTCCTGGATTCTGTCCCAGAACTAACATGTGTTCCACAAGTAAATGCCAACTTCTTCACATGAATCACAGGTGGGGGACAAAAGGACTCTAGACATAAATTCTATTATCAAATCATTACTGTAACAGAGATCTGAGGATTGAGCTTAAGACCCTGTGACCTGAGGATCTGTGTCCTCCCTTCTGAGCTAAGCTCGCAAGCAAGGGTTGTAACACCAAAAATACAGACGGATAAAACAACCTTACATATGAAGACACTATAGTTTTATGAAACGTCTTCAATATGGACAAAACCTTTCTGGGATTCAATCAAAAATCAAACACCTGAAAATGACATTCTCAAGCTTGAAATCTCCATTTTTAATACAGTTATATAGGAAGATTCTGGCAGTCAAAAGCTTGAAATCAGACCAGTCCTGAAAAAGCCCTAGGCCTGTAAATAATGCTTTTTACCCAAATGATTAAAAACAAGAGGACCATGATGGTCCTGAATCGCTAACCTCTTCCCACATGACCCAGTTTTGAGTATGACGTCGTTTTTTCTATTATTTGACATAGTGACCTAGTTTTTGAGCTCATGTGACCCAGTTTTGAACTTGACCTAGATATTATCAAGATAAAAATTCTGACCAATTTTCATGAAGATCCATTGAAAAATATGGTCTCTAGAGAAGTCACAAGGTTTTTCTATTATTTGACCTACTGACCTAGTTTTCGAAGGTACGTGAACCTGTTTTGAAATTTACCTAGATATCATCAAGGAGAACATTCTCACTAATTTTCATGAAGATCTCATGAAAAATATGGCCTCTACAGAGGTCACAAGGTTTTTCTATTTTTATACCTACTGGCCTAGTTTTTGACCACACGTGACCCAGTTTCGAAACTAACCTAGATATCATCAAGGTGAACAATCAGATCAATTTTCATGAAGATCCATTGAAAAATATGGCCTCTAGAGAGGTCAAAAGATTTTAATAATTTTAGACCTACTGACCTAGTTTTTGACCGCAGTTGACCCAGTTTCAAACTTGACCTAGATATCATCAAGATGAACATTCAGACCAACTTTCATACAGATCCCATGAAAAGTATGGCCTCTTAGATAGGTCACAAGGTTTTTTTTTAATTTGCCTACTGACCTAGTTTTTTATGGCACGTGACCCAGTTTCAAACTTGACCTAGATATCATCAAGGTGAACATTCTGACCAATTTTTATGGAGATCCATTCACAAGTATGGCCTCTAGAGAGGTCACAAGGTTTTTCTATTTTTAGACCTACTGACCTAGCTTTTGACCGCACATGACCCTGTTTCGAACTTGACCTAGATATCATCAAGATGAACATTCAGACCAACTTTCATACAGATCCCATGAAAAATATGGCCTTTAGAGAGGTCACAAGGTTTTTCTATTATTTGATCTACTGACCTAGTTTTTGACGGCACGTGACCCACTTTCGAATTCGACCTAGATATCATCAAGATGAACATTCAGACCAACTTTCATACAGATCCCATGAAAAATATGGCCTCTAGAGAGGTCACAAGGTTTTTCTATTATTTGACCTACTGACCTAGTTTTTGAGGGCACGTGACCCACTTTCGAACTTGCCCTAGATATCATCAAGGTGAACATTCTGACCAATTTTCATGAAGATCCATTGAAAAATATGGCCTCTAGAGAGGTCACAAGGTTTTTCTATTTTTAGACCTACTGACCTAGTTTTTGACCGCACGTGACCCAGTTTCGAATCTGACCTAGATATCATCAAGATGAACATTCAGACCAACTTTCATACAGATCCCATGAAAAATATGGCCTTTAGAGAGGTCACAAGGTTTTTCTATTATTTGACCTACTGACCTAGATTTTGACAGCACGTGACCCAGTTTTGAACTTGACCTAGATATCATCAAGGTAAACGTTCTGACCAATTTTCATGAAGATCTTGTGAAATATATGGCCTCTAGAGAGGTCACAAGGTTTTTCTATTTTTAGACCTACTGACCTAGTTTTTGATGGCACGTGACCCAGTTTCAAACTTGACCTAGATATCATCAAGGTGAACATTCTGACCAATTTTCATGAATCCTTTTGAAATATATGGCCTCTAGAGAGGTCACAAGGTTTTTCTATTTTTAGACCTACTGACCTAGTTTTTGACGGCACGTGACCCAGTTTCGAACTTGACCTAGATATCATCAAGATGAACATTCTGACCAACTTTCATAAAGATCCCATGAAAAATGTGACCTCTAGAGTGGTCACAAGCAAAAGTTTACGGACGCACGCACGCACGGACGCACGAACGGACGGACGGACGACGGACACCGCGCGATCACAAAAGCTCACCTTGTCACTTTGTGACAGGTGAGCTAAAAACAAGGAGCTGCGTTCAATAAACGCTTGATGCCCCCGGTGGCATCCTTGTCGATAGATTTTGCACCTTATGGTTCAGGTAACTCTAAGGCTAAAATGAGGTCAAGGTCAAACTGAGGTCAGGTGATGTTTGAAGATGGGGAATGGTCACAGGTTACATCTGCATTAGTATCAATTCATTCTAGTAAGGGGTATTGATTCTAGACGAAATGGTTCTATTTGGTTAACCAAGAGGTGGCCCATACAAAGCAACCCAAGTCCAGAACGAGATCAAGGTCAAGGTCAAACTGAGGTCAGGTGATGTTTGAAGATGAGGAATGGTCACAGGTTACATCTATATTAGTATCAATTCATTCTTCTAAGCGTATTGATGCTAGACGCAATGGTCCCATTTGGTTAACCTCATACGGACGGACGGACGGACGGACGAACAAACGAACGGATGGACGGACAGGACAATTACTATATGCCTCCCACATCAGTAGATGCGGGGGGCATAAAAATTGTAACTATGCAAAAATCATGTTACACAAATTCATTCAGTAAGTCAACTTCAAGTATATATCAGGAAACAGTGTGTTGGTGATTCAGCATAAAATTCTCACAGACTAGCAACATTAATTCCCAGTGAGATGCAGGACTCAGATGGCATTTCCAGTGACATTTTATGGTATATCAATAACTTGTCTCTAGGATATAAACACAGAATATCTTCCAGTTTCTCTCCATTATCAAATAATTGTTGTTTGTATTCTTCCAGCTAGTACTATTGTTTTTCGCAGTCAATTGTTATATGTTATTGTGTAATCTAAAACTTGTAAAGGACCTCAGCATACAGAAGTGTTTCCATGGTGTTTGTAACCCAAGAATACAGTAGATGATACATGTGACCAAACTTCTGTTACCTTGTATTTTATTTATACCTTTAATTTGTCTAGCAAATGTTATATACTGTAAAATCATTTAATTCCGTGGGCATGAAATTTCGTGGTTTTGGTCAAAACAGCACTTTCGTGGGGATATGAATTCGTGGATTTCAACTTTTGAACATAAAATGAAAGGAAATTTTTCTTGTCTGTTGGGATTAAATTCCGTTGATTGACTCAACCACAAAATCCATGAAAATTAGTCCCACACGAATATTACGGTAATGATTTCACAGTATGAAACTTTCCAAGATTTGTCTGCAGTTTTCCAGTTTGCCGCAACTGCTTAGAGGAGAAAAATGTTTCTTCTAACTCAAGTTTCGCCATCCCAATTTCGGTGTTCAGTTTTGCTCCACTCATTCCAAAATTAAAATTTGTTAAAACTTGGGTGCTTCACAGGTTCTTTCAGCTGGAGGAATAATCCAGAAAATATGTAAGTGTCCCCTTTATAATTTATACTATAGAATCTAACCACATATTAACACAATCAGTAATGTTGTAATCACATCTCCACTTTATTTGCTCGAGTTATGGGAAACTTCCCATTTTGGAAACAATCTATGGGGTTTTCCCTACTTCCAGAACGGGAAACTTGATACTAAATATAGTAATCGGGATCATATTCCAACCTATAGGATTGATAGCCGGAAGTACAGACCTTATGACCAGGATCAATCTCAAACCTATTTGAGCCGCACCATGAGAAAACCAACATAGTGCATTTGCAACCAGCATGGATCCAGACCAGCCTGCGCATCTGGCAGTCTGGTCAGGATTCATACTGTTCGCTTTAAAACCTATAATTGTAATTAGAGAAACCGTTAGCGAACAGCATGGATCCTGACCAGACTGCGCGGATGCACAGGCTGGTCTGAATCCATGCTGGTCGCAAATGCACTATGTTGGTTTTCTCATGGTGCAGCTAATATATATCTTACCTCAGCCACAAAGACTATAATAAGGCACGCTTTTTGTTCCTCCGCTGACATTCCCTCTATCAGTGACTGCACCGTTTGTGAAAGATAATCTGCCCTTTCCCTTCTGATTGTTGGGATGCCCATCACTATTGATGCTGAAATATAAATCAAACTGTCAGAGAATGAATTCTAACAAATGTTAGTATATATTCAAGAAATCAATATTCACTTATCACAGCAAAAAAAAACAACACAGTCATGTTGAGGTCAGACTGCATTTTAGGGTTAGTCTAATGTCTGTGCGTTTAGTTAAGCGTCTTTTTCAAGAGTTTTCTCATCATATATACCACAGTGTCAACTTGTATCTGTGAGTGCAATGCCAAACTTTATAGTGCTGCCTCAATGAAATATCACACTGCAGACATGTGACATGATACATAAGTACAAACCCCTTAAAGCTGAGTATCAAGCCAGGAAGCTACTAGTACCAATTTTTCATGTCTTTGGTATGATAAGGCCAGGAAGCCAATCCATGGTTTCCTTCAGTTGAACCAGGTGTTCTAACACTAGCTAGGCTACTGAAGGGTTTATAAGGTTAATCTAATTGCCCTTACACTGTTTTTTTTCCCCTTTTTTTCTGTTTGACGCCAACAATTTCATAAATCAGATACTATATAATGTGACTGTGTTTATAATGGTTAGGGGATTCTGAGATATGATGGTGCATAACAAGCATTAATACCAAACTTAAACCTTTTACCATAAGTTTGCAAATCAAAATCTTAAATTTTTCTCAAGATGAGAGTATTGGCTGACAGGTTATAAGCAACAAATCATCAAAATAATAAAACTTGTGGAGCATCCAACTTAGTATTTCAAGTGTACTTTTTCATCTTTTAATAAACCAGAATCAATTATATTTTGGGATCTACTGAACAAACCACTTATTAAGTGTTCATAAAAATTGCTGAAAAGAACAGAATATATATAAAAAGAAGTGTCAAGTGAGAATTTGAATGACTTCCATTCAAGCATTATAAATAGCTACAGCTACAATGTACAAATGAATATCATATTTTCAAAAATGTGTGTGTTTACATAACAAGAGGACCATGATGGTCCTGAATCGCTCACCTCTTCCCACATGACCCAGTTTTGAGTATGACGTCGTTTTTTCTATTATTTGACATAGTGACCTAGTTTTTGAGCTCATGTGACCCAGTTTTGAACTTGACCTAGATATTATCAGGATAAAAATTCTGACCAATTTTCATGAAGATCCATTGAAAAATATGGTCTCTAGAGAGGTCACAAGGTTTTCCTATTTCAAGACCTACTGACCTAGTTTTTGATCGCAGTTGACCCAGTTTCAAACTTGACCTATATATCATCAAGATAAACATTCAGACCAACTTTCATACAGATCCCATGAAAAATATGGCCTTTAGAGAGGTCACAAGGTTTTTCTATTATTTGACCTACTGACCTAGTTTTTGAAGGCACGTGACCCACTTTTGAACTTGACCTAGATATCATCAAGATGAACATTCAGACCAACTTTCATACAGATCCCATGAAAAATATGGCCTCTAGAGAGGTCACAAGGTTTTTCTATTATTTGACCTACTGACCTAGTTTTTGATGCCACGTGACCCACTTTCCAACTTGACCTAGATATCATCAAGGTGAATATTCTGACCAATTTTCATGAAGATCTCATGAAATATATGGCCTCTAGAGAGGTCACAAGGTTTTTCTATTTTTAGACCTACTGACTAGTTTTTGACCGCACGTGACCCAGTTTCAAACTTGACCTAGATATCATCAAGATGAACATTCAGACCAACTTTCATACAGATCCCATGAAAAATATGGCCTTTAGAGAGGTCACAAGGTTTTTCCATTATTTGACCTACTGACCTAGTTTTTAAAAACACGTGACCCAGTTTCGAACTTGACCTAGATATCATCAAGGTGAACGTTCTGACCAATTTTCATGAAGATCTTGTGAAATATATGGCCTCTAAAAAGGTCACAAGGTTTTTCTATTTTTAGACCTACTGACCTAGTTTTTGATGGCACGTGACCCAGTTTCGAACTTGACCTAGATATCATCAGGTGAACATTCTGACCAATATTCATGAAGATCTTGTGAAATATATGGCCTCTAGAGAGGTCACAAGGTTTTTCTATTTTTAGACCTACTGACCTAGTTTTTGATGGCACGTGACCCAGTTTCGAACTTGACCCAGATATCATCAAGATGAACATTCTGACCAATTTTCATAAAGATCCCACAAAAAATGTGACCTCTAGAGTGGTCACAAGCAAAAGTTTACGGACGGACTGACGCACGGATGCACGACGGACGCTGCGTGATCACAAAAGCTCACCTTGTCACTATGTGACAGGTGAGCTAAAAACGTGATATTTCAAAATATATAATTATAGAAGGAAGCATAACTAAATGTGATGTTATAGCTATTAGCTAACTTGTGTCAACCTGTAAGAAATTCATGAAAAACGTCCTACAGGAAGGTGTCTATTTGGCTGGTGCTATGGTAATAAGAGTACATTTATAATTAGTCATTTGACCCTTTGTACTTAATGCTACATAATAACTTTCTACAGCCTTTGCATAAAGAGAAACCCAAACCTGTTAGAATTTAGATTTGTGTTGGGGGGTGTGGGGAGGGGGACTAAGATTCATGTATTTCATCATGAAAGTTAATCCCACTGAACAAGTAAAATTCCTTTTAATTTGGAATCTACAAATTCGTATCCCCACACAAATCCAGTTTTGTCAAAACCACATAAAAATCATTCCCACGAAGTACTTACGTCTGTTTACAGTATCTGTAAATAAAAAGTAACGTAAGTGATTCAGCTATTATAAATATAGTAAGTTTTATTTTGAAGCCTACCCTTAACCCTTACTCTGCAAAATTTCTGTAATGAACTTTTCCATCTTTCAATTTGGACAGTGCCATTTACAGTCAAAAGGGGTGCTTACCAAATAGATACTGACTGAATGGCGAACAGTGCAGATCATGATCAGACTGCACAGATGTGCAATCTGGTCATGATCTACACTGGTCGCAAAGGGAATCAATCGTGCCCAGCATGATATGGATTAAAATATCAAAATAATAATAATCACTTATAATGGTATCAATTAGAAGTTTCTACCCATTTTAAAAGTTATGACACTGTTGTTTACATCTTTTATAGGACTGTCAATTCTGTATTACGCAGCCAGCCAATTGGGACCAACACCATAGTCGCGCTGAAATCCCGTCGGACAGTCAGACATGTCAAACAAAAAATGGCTAGGTCCAACATGGAGGGAAGGGGTGTCAGACCGTATGTTCAATACAGTACGGAGTGGGTCGGTTTTTACAACTGCCAAAGTGTTTATTACAATTCACCTATTCATTTTTCATTACTTCCAGCAAAACATCATGACAACGTATCTGATTGTTTTTGTTTACTCTTTACAACATTTTTTTTTCGGTCAGACAAGCTTTCATTCAGTCAGACATGTTGTCCTGGGACAACTGACTGAATGTCGAACAAGTCTTGAAATTCTTTCGCCATGACTGAACTCCATCTGGCTGCTTACAGCAGATGACTGCATTAGACAAGCTGAAATAGAACACAAAGTCAATTTCGAGGGTAAGCTGACCGACTGCTTAAGGCTAGTGGCTGCTTCATACAGGTGGCTGCTGGGACATGTGGAGCTCCATAACAAACTTCATACAGAACAACAGATATCACTTAAAAGTGACAAATGTCCCTGTGGGTTTGGGTTAATGTTTGTTTTTGGGTTTAACGCCGATCTTCAACAGTATTTCAGTTACATAATGGCAGGCAGATAACATATCCAGTGTTCCTGGATTCTGCACCAGTTGTTCTCTGCATTAGTTACTGCCAACTTCCCCACATGAAACAGAGGTGGAGAACAAACGATTTCAGACACAGTGTCTTCTATCAAATTGTTAAGGAGAACATACGCCCCACACAGTTTCGATGGTTAGAACAGTTTGGGGTAGGTAAGAGCCTTTGCCTGTGACCCTGACCTTGGAAGAACAGACCCGACTCTTATGTATGACATCCCACCTCACCTTGCTCAACATTTTTGCTAAGTTTCATCGAAATCTTCTGAATCATGTAAAAACAAAAACCAGCTGAAATACAATGTATTTCTATTTCAGACATAAAAAATAATTATACAGATGGACTGTGTGACTACTGTATGCTTTTCTTTGGAGTCATAAAAAGTCATTAATTTTCAAAATTGTGTCAATACTGGAAAAAAGTTAAATCAACAAACGAAACTTAAAAATACCACTTGACTTCATGAAGTGTTGACAACAGAATTCACAAGAAAACCCGAGGTATTCAATTTTCTTCATCAGACAGAAAAAAAAAAAACCCTATATTAATGGTTATGTTATCCAAAAGAAATTATCTTACAGAAATTGTTACAGACAATTGGGAAACAAATATACCTCAATATTTGCATTTGTTCACAAGGAAATGTAAGCCAGTTCAATGAAAAGCTTGTTAAACCAAAGATTAATGGCACTAAAGAATGTGATTTATGGCTGTAAGATTCTTTAAAGAAAAAGTATATGCAATGGTTTTTACAATAAGATTAGAAACTGTTGTCATGACGACCAATTTTTATTCCATTTATATTTCTATCATATTGGAGAAAAAAAGTTAATACTGGCTACGGACCTAGACAAGGGTGCTTCTTTAATTGCTTGGTTTATGTCCCTTATAATTATGATCATGACGTAATGTCAGGACACAATAAACATTCTACAATGATGTAGTTTGGTTAAAATTTATAGTGCACTGATACAAAGAGGTCTGGTGTTTCAAGAATATCTAAGCTACCTTCCAGCATTTTTTGATTTTCATATCTGAATGACAGAGCCTTAAGCTCTTACAAAGTAGGGTAATATGTCTCCCATTGATTAACATAATGGCACAAACTAAGGGCCATAACTCCACAGAAAATCACTGAACCCGAACATGTCAATAGTATGCACAATGAGGCTTGGCATAGATCATTCCTGTAAGGTTTGATGAAAATGTACCAAATACTATAAGAAAAGTAGCCAAAACATTATAAAATCCAATGAAACAAGGGCAATAACTCCACTGAGAACATGTGGATGATATGCACAACTAGACTCAACAATGATCATTCTTGAGAAGTTTGGTGTTGATCTGCCGAGTTATGTCAGATGAGTTACAGGGAGAAAGTTTGTGACAGGCAAAACTAAATGAATATATCTCCCACTACTGGGTCAGAGATATTACAAGATTTTTTCATTCTGTTTCATAACATTTTGTATTTCAAATATCACTACTTTTTAAATATTCGAACAGCAAGCATGGCTGCCAATGAATATTGCAACTTAATCCGAAAGGGACATAATTCTGCAGAAGTCAATGACACAAAGAGATATATCAATACAAGTCACAAGACTTCATTACCGCTCCTATTTGATTCAGACAAATTTATGACAGCAATATGAAACCTTTCACTATGGCAACCATACAGTCAGAACATTCATATTTCATCAGATTTACATGATACCAAATATCATTTATATCATTGACATGACAAAACAAAATGCAGCAATTATTGATTACCAAGGGAATATTCACTTTTAATTATAGAAAAGTCTTTCTAGTTTCCGACATTTTCATTTATATTTGATGAAATATCAAATTCTAGTGTGCTAGTGGGTAGAAAAATCAGCCATAACTTCATGATAAATTCACTGCCACGTATCTTAAATCTTTCCCATTCCAGGGGAGCTTTTACGATGGCGTCCCACGGGAACAAGCTTCAAACAAAGATATATGATAGTCTAAACAAAACTGCAACACTATATTGTCATATTCTTCAGTGTTCTGTTGTTTTTTTTTTGTTATTACAGCGACTTAATGCAAGATGACTTAACAGATTTATAATGGCTGTAAAGGCATCTCAGACAAGAGCTGTCACAGGAGACAGCGCGCTCGACTATTTCGATGCTGGATAGTGAAACTGGGCACATTTGAGGAAACTGGAGCTGTCACTGGAGTGTTTAATGACTCCAACGGCGGATGAAGATATTGCACAATGGCTTGAGTCTGTATCAAAAATATTAAGTAATAAGAAAGATAAAGTGTATCAAAACACTATATAAGTATAATTCTAAGCAAAAAAGGGGGCACAATTCATAAAATATTGGTGCAAGAGTTATGCACCTTGTGTCATATGATGTGGGTGATGATGTGGAACAACTACTTCAAGTTTGAACCTAATCCATTTGGTAATAACTGAGATATAGTGAAAATGCATCAAAATTAACCTTAAATTATAAGTAAAAGGGGGCATAATTCATGAAAAATTGGTGCCAGAGTTATGCACCTTGTGTCATATGATGTGGGTGATAAGGTGGCACAACTATTTTAAGTTTGAATCAAATCCATCTAGTAATAACAGTGTATCAAAACTTTAACCTAAAATTCTAAGTAAAAAGAGGGGATAATTCATGAAATATTGGTGCAAGAGTTATGGCCCTTGTGTCATATGATGTGAGTGATGATATTGAACAACTATTTTAAGTTTGAATCAAATCCATTTAGTAATAACTGAGATATAGTGAAAGTGCATCAAAACTTTAACCTTAAATTCTAAGTAAAATGGGGATAATTCATTAAATACTGGTACCAGAGTTATGGGCCTTGTGTCATATGATGTGGGAGATAATGTGGAACAACCACTTTCAGTCTGAATTAAATCCATTTAGGAATAACTGAGATAGAGTGAAAGTGCCTGAAATTCTAAGTAAAATGGGGGGGGGATAATTCATGAAATATTGGTGTGAGAGTTATGGCCCTTGTGCCATATGATGTGGGTGATGATGAGGAATAACTATTTTAAGTTTAAAGCAAATCTGTCAAGTAATTACAGAGATAAGGAGAAACAAGAGATCACAGAGTGATCTTGGTGCCCACCATTGAGCCATTTTTGAATGTTCCAAATTTCAAGACTAGCTCAAGGTCAAAGTTCATTTCAGTACACAAAACTGTGCATGTGGTCCATGCATGTGGTCCAAATTTGAAAGCTGTAGCTTGAGAAATGTGAAAGTAGGTCACTAGATCAATTTCAAGGTCAAAGTTCATTTTGGTACACAACAGGGGTTCCATTTGACCCGGGACCCCGGGTCCGGACCCGGGAGATTTCCAAAAGACGCTCAAAGGACCCGGCATGATACTTGCCTGTGCGTCACTCGGGACCCGGAGGCATTTTCCTTTGATAATCCTTCCTCTTACCATTCATTTCCTACAGTAAAACTATGTCCACGATAAACACGTGTATTCAAAATAAACACTCGCAGTCATGCCCTCCTGCCTTTGATCTTCTGCTAAATCCCGCCCTTTATCCTGTAGACATGCCTGGCCGATTTTTCTTTATCAGCAAGTTACGTCACGGCGAGTGCACATAGGTAATGAGAATCAGTGAAGTGTTAAGATTAATTGATAAAGCGTATTGATTGTGTACTGTCAAAATGACGCCAATTATTAAATTATCTGTATTAAAGCGACCAGCTGATTACCGAGCATGTTAAAAGTGTCCTGCAAGATTTCTTCATGCAAACTTTGAATTATACCATTGTTTAGTGATCGTACCTTAATTTCAACAAGAAAATCCACAAATTTTAATGAATTTGGAAAGCAAAAATAAGTTTAGAATGTCGTTCACGATTCTAATTACACCCGATGACATATGCAATTTTTCCAAAATTCACTAAAAAACTGACTTTCAATGCAATTTTTAATGAAAAGTAGCATCATTACTTGAGGAACTATCTCTGGTTTACCTTAGTGGACCAAGTTACTGAGCAAAAACAACATTCAGACGACATTCCGAAAGTGTACCAGGATCTGGACAGTACGTTGTGGATACATTTTTACAGAGTGTTTTAGCACTTTTCTGTTAAAAATTAAAATATTGAAGAAAACCCTATTCAAATTAACATGAATTTTGATAAATATTAATTTACAATTTGAGATTATATGACCTGAAACAGACATTGTTATTATGCTGTAACATGATGTTGGTTATATTGTTTTATTAGCTATTTGTTACGTATTACTATATAAGAAAATATAGTCAATTGTATCGATGTGTTGGGACAGGACTCCTGTATTTTGGAAAAGGACCCTTCAAAATTTGGACCCAAGGGTCCTGAGTCTCTTGGGTTTTCAGGTCTAGTGGAACCCCTGCACAAGACTATGCATGTGCTTCAAATTTGAAGGCTGTAGCTTGAGAATTGTGAAAGTAGGTACTAGGTAAAAATCAAGGTCAAATTTCAATTCAGAACACAAAACTATCCAAGTGGTCCAATTTGAAGCATGTAGCTTCAGAAATGTGAAAGTTGTTCACTAGGTCAATCTTTAGGTCAAAGATCATTTCGGTACACAAAACTATGCATGTGGTCAAAATTTGAAGGCTGTAGCTTGAGAAATGTAAAAGTAGGTCACTAGATCAAAATCAAGGTCAAATTTCATTTCGGAACACAAAACTATGCATGTGGTCCAAATTTGAAGCCTGTTCCTTCAAAAATGTGAAAGTAGGTCACCGGGTCAATGTCAAGGTCAAAGTTTGTTTCGGTACACAAACCTATGCATGTGGTCCAAATTTGAAGGCTGTAGCTACAGAAATGTGAAAGAAGGTCACTAGGTCAAGATCAAGGTCAACTCATGTCAAGGTTCATCTTGCCACTCAAAACTATATATGTGGTACAAATTTGAATGTTGCAGGTTATGGACAAGAAGATTTTAAAAGTTTTTCCCTATATAAGTCTATATGAACCATGTAACCCCGGGGGCAGGGCCATATTTGATCCTAGGGGGATAATTTGAACAAACTTGGTAGAGAACTGCTAGATGATGCTACATTACAAATATCAAAGCTCTAGACTTTGTGGTTTGGACAAAAAGATTTTCAAAATTTTCCCTATGTAAGTCCATGTAAACCATGTGACCCCCAGGGCAGGGTCAAACTTGACCCTAGGGGAATAATTTGAACAATCTTAATAGAGGACCACTAGATGATGTCACATACAAAATATCAAAGGCCTAGGCCCAGTGGTTTTGGACAAGAAGTGTTTCAAAGTTTTTCCCTATATAAATCTATGTAAATTATAAAAATAAACGAAGGGCCATAACTCATTCAAAAATTGTTAAACCAGTCTGATTTTCAGGGGGACACAACTAGGGTACCAATACATTATTGCTACAAAGTTTGGTCAAAATCCCCCAAGTAGTTTCTGAGGAGATGCGATAACGAGAAAATGTTAACGGACGGAATGACGGAAGGACAACGGACCACAGACGCAGAGTGATTTGAATAGCCCACCATCTGCTGATGGTGGGCTAAAAAGAGAAAGTGTAAAAAAAACTTTAACCAAGGTTGGGACGCGGAAAGACGTCGATGCCAGGGTAAGTAGAATAGCTCTCCACATACTTCGTATAGTCGAGCTAAAAATACATCTGGACAAGATGTGAATGGCAAATAATCCTAAGTCTGCAACTCCAATAGTGTTTTATATTATCCTTTCCTCTGTTCAATGGCAAAAATGCCCTTATTCTGCTGAAGTGTGACCATTTCATTTATGTAAGACTCTATCAGGTCCTTTCCTCAGCCAATCAGTTTGAGGAAAGAAATAATCTCATAATTTTTTGTCATTTTTTCATTTCACCCTATACATTTTTATTTTCATGTTATACTTTCCAACTTCTTGAGGGTGGAAACTCTTAGTCAAAGAACTTGGATCTGACAAAACTGATAAAATATTTTGCACCCTCTGTACTAATAACATGCAATATTAAGATGACGTCTACATGATGTTCACATGATCATCCTTTCTTATTTAAGCTATTTTAGTATTCAAGCATATGGCATTCCATAATGACTGGAAGGAACCAAAGAATATGCTGAAGAACATTGAAAAAACAGGAAAAAAACTAAGAAAACAAGAAAAAATGCTATCAAAATAAATTTGCTTACTGTCATGATGGATGCACTACCTTAAGATTGTTAAAGCTATCAAAGTTACCTCCGTATCTGCTGCGTGAGAGTTTGAACACAGGTTTGAGACTATCAGGATGGCCCGTCAGGTGTGGAAGGTAGGTGAATATACTTGGTAGATGAAGGGAACCTAACTGTTCGCTGAAATTCTTTCCTCTATCTTTCATGATGTGTGGAAATTCATTCGTCATCGAGCTGTATTTTAAGGAGAAGAACAATATAATTTTTGAGACAATGAAACAATCATACTATAATGTTTTAAAATGGCCCGTAAACTAATATGCAAGAGGTCTGTCATATTGACCAAAGGCAAATTAAAGATCCTAGTTTATGTCAAAAAACACATGTTTAAGGACAATTTACCACATGACATCTTGTACGTATCTTAAAATAATCTAGCTTTCCTGGAAAAAATACCCTGATGTAGCATTTAAAGACATTAAGCGGCATGGGCGTATGAAAATAGCAAATCCTGCAAAACAAAACACTGTATTGATCAAGATAAAAATTCTATATTGATGGATCACTGCAGACCTGTCATATAATATGCATGCTGGTCTAATAATGTAAAAGCTGCAACCACCCTGATAATTGCAACCATGTTATAAATTATGAATTCTAATCATAAGCTATGATTCTAGCATAAAACTGCTGTTCTTGTCACTTTTTGGAGAGAAAACGTGTGTTAACAGAGAGATTCTCGCGCTCACGTGCTGTTATAACACCTTTTTATATATGCGCGTTCCGTGGCAGAGCGTTAACGCATTACGGCCCCAAAACGGATAATTCAAATTGAAATGACGTCAACGTGAAAAAACAACTCGGATATTCCCGCGCATTTCATGGAAATTTAATGACGTTGAGGGATAATGTATTCATTTATTCGTTTTTTTCACGTTTTATGCTAGAATAGCGTTAGCGCATGTTATTTTCGTGTTATAACATCTTCAGAATCCCTCGGGATTCTGCAGACGTTATAACACGAAAAAACATGCGTTATCCCTACATACAAAAACAAGAGTAATTTACGCTGAATACCAACAAAGGTTTCATGATAAAAGCCTACTCAAGCTTCTGCCTCAGGAGTCACATGGAAATCATGGAGTTCAGTCTTGCCGAGATGTTAACATTAATTCTTACTACTGGGTTAATCTGAGATTTCAAGTTTTGTCAAAATTCTGTGTATAAGGATATTCTATAGAATGTTCTATCTCAACTTTCAGGCAAAAAAGTTGAAGAAAAAATATCAAAGAACTTTTTCGTATGAACATCACTGTGAGAAAACCAGTGTTAGGCCTTTGCGACCAGCAACGGTCCATATCAGTGCACATCCATACTGTTTGTTTATCAACTTCAGCACTAAGTGTATGCAACTGATAACTGAACAGAGTGGATCCTGATCAGACTGCACAGATTTAAAGGCTGATCTGGATCCATACTGGCCGCAAAGCACTAACATTGATTTTATACAGGCACACTCAAATATATACAGATGTGCAAAACTGACACAATTATTACCTGTTAGTTGCATTATTTGTGACAAGACTAACTAGAAAATTGAACTGACTGCGCAGGATTTGCAGATCATTTAAACGCTGTTTGTTAACCAAGTCCGACTTCTCTAGCTTCTCCTGTAAATCCACAAATCTGTCTTGCATCAAAGCTTCATACGTCCCATCTGGAAAAAAAAGATGACAAAATTAAGAGGAGAAAAAGTGTCATCAAGAACTTATTGTTTATACAGACTGCAGTTTAACAGTCACTGTTCTATTCCATGCTCATAACGTTTAAACAAATTCCATTCAAAAAGTTTCAAGCAAATATTTCCTAAATGGAGATAATTCACAAAGTAAAAAAATGTATTCTAGCACAATCTACATTAATTGCTACATAAATGTACAGCAAACATGTAAAGTACATAGCAAACAGCCACACTGTGTTTTTTTTTTCCAAGGCTAATTTGGGGCCGAAGTTTGGCCCCAATCCCAATGGCAAATAGTAAGTTTTTTTCCCAATTTCAAAGCTAAAATTCCCAAAGTAAAAAAAAAAAGGAAAAAAATTTCTTACTTGCATGTATCATTTATCAGCCCATGATCAATTCATAATTAGTTCCTTACCTGAAAAAGACTGGTTCATGTATTTCATGAACTGAATAAAACTAACCCACTCTCTCTTGACTGTACTACAGCAGGGGCCTAAAACTTGGTCCAACTTTTTGGGAGAAGTCACTTCTCCTTCAAGCTGATTTAGGGGGAAGTGGGATGACTTAAGGGAGAAGTGGGAAGACCGCATCGATTTCTTATTTCTACCACAACACTGTGAAGTGATTCTAAAGCTGACTATAATTTTCTTGTTTCTAGATATACAACAGCTGTCCGTAAAACAGCACGCTCGACTTTTCTCAGTGCTTGACTCTGAACTGGAACTTTAACCAGTAAAAGGGGCATAACTCTGTCAAAATAGTATGTAGACTTTGATAGTAAATAACTATTTTAAGTGTCAAGTCAAAAGCTTTGATAGTATTACAGGGAATTTTGACTTTATCAAAAACTTTTAACAAAAAGTTCTAAGTTAAAAAAGGGGCATAACTCTACCAAAATTCAAATCTGTGTTATGGGGATTGTTTCTCCTGGTGTAGACTTTGATAGAAAGTAAATGTTTTAAGTTTCAAGTCAATAGCTTTGATAGTAAGAGAGATATTTGACTTTATCAAAAACTTTAAACAATGCTGATGCCGACGGCGGTGCTGACACCAACGCTGACACTGGGGCAAGTGCAATACAGTGTAGCTCTACTTTTTCTTGAAAAGTTGAGCTAAACACCACTGACGTGACCATTCATTTTTTTAGTTACATCATTTCCCATACAGAGATTACGGTTTCATTACAAAATTCTGAAAAAAGTTGTTTTCAAAACTTGCGTGCAAATGCTCTAAATCAAACCCACCGATTTTTGGTGCTATATGTTGTATGAATGCAGGATGAAACAGTTTATTATAAACACCGAGTCACCACTTTGGTGAACAGTATCTCATTTGAATAAAAGTGAAAATACTGTAAAAACTAGAAATACATATCTGAATCAATTCATCCATGTTTACAAGTCAATTTTACCTAGTTAATATTATTTACAGGTTGTTCTTTTACCATGCATGCATACCAAATAAATGTGTGCAATTTCAATAAATCGCATGGTTAATCAACAATTTCTTTATAAAACAGTGATTTCTGCACTCGCACATGTTGACAATTTATAACAATTAATGCAAAGCGTCAAAGACATAACTGCAGCACTAACTGGCCGAATACAATCGCCTCTGGTGTAACAGATAATTTGATACGCTTTTACACTTCTCGTGACAATCTCACAAGTACCTGAAGTAGACGGAGCTTAAATTATGCTATTGGCACGTGTATGTGTATTCAACACTCATTTTGACAATGTCCAAATTGTCAACAGTCCAAGTAGCGGTAATTAGCGAGTGCAGTTTGAAGCTCCAAAGCGACTATTTCGCCCAAGTCACCCCCTCGCAAGACCCCGGACTATAGGTACCAGAACTGAATCACAAATATTTCATCAGCCAGTCAGACAGCTTCCTTGCACCAAAATATTCAAATACTAGTACTGGGTTTCCAAGGCTCACACTGGGTATTTTTTTCCCTGAGCTTCCGAACCGATAAAATTATACGGCCAACAACTGCGAAGCGCATAGCACTGATGTTCTTGTAGGACTACCAAAGTACTCATAACACTCAAACAAGAGGGCCATGATGGCCCTATATCGCTCACCTGTTATCATTGCACTTCTTGTCCTCAGAAAAAATATCTAAGTCCAAAGGATAGGAACAACAAAGGGAAGAAAGTTAACCAAAAAGAAAAAAAAAATCTTAAAAGGTACAGATATGTCAAAATACAACTAAAAATTGGAAGTACCATCCATGATGTACCACAGTGGTCTCGGTTTTAGCCAATAATAAAAAAGTTACTAAAAATAAGCTATTTATAGTAACGTAAAAGGGAAGTAATTAAAAAGAAAATTATTGTAAGTGAACAAAAGAAGGAATCTGTTGACATAAATGAAATTTCAGATCAGTATCTTCATTAGTTACGAAGATATACCAATTTTAATTTGAAATAAAGGGAGGTAATTTGACACAAAATCAGTCCATAGTTATCTACCCTGATTGGCTCAGTCCAACTAATGACAATAATGAAATTTCAAATAAGTCCTATAAGTACTTACTGATATAAATCCAGTTTGATTACAATCAGGGGAGGTAATCAGATATAAAATAACCTACGATTGGATCTGATTTGTCATGGAATCCAAGATTTATTGTTGTTGAAGATATTTTGGAAGTTCGTATCAAATAAAACCATAAATGAAGTCTCTATATGGCTGCAAAAGCCAAAATAGCCAATTTTGGACCTTTAAGGGGCCATAACTCTGGAACCCATAATGGAATCTCGCCAGTTCAAGAAAGGAACCAAGATCTTATAGTGATACAAGTTGTGTGCAAGTTTGGTTAAAACAAAATCATAAATGAAGATGCTATTGTGCAGACAAGGTCAAAATAGCTGATTCTGGCCCTTTCAGGGGCCATAACTCTGGAACCCATAATGGAATCTCGCCAGTTCAAGAAACTTTAGAAAGGAACCAAGATCTTATAGTGATACAAGTTGTGTGCAAGTTTGGTTAAAATAAAATCATAAATGAAGCTGCTATTGTGCAGACAAGGTCAAAATAGCTAATTTTGGCCTTCAGGGGCCATAACTCTGGAACCCATAATGGAATCTCGCCAGTTCAAGAAAGGAACCAAGGTCTTATAGTGATACAAGTTGTGTGCAAGTTTGGTTAGAATAAAATCATAAATGAAGCTGCTATTGTGCAGACAAGGTCAAAATAGCTAATTCTGGCCATTTCAGGGGCCATAACTCTGGAACCCATAAGGAATCTGGCCAGTTCAAGAAAGGAACCAAGATCTTATGGTGATACAAGTTGTGTGCCAGTTTGGTAAAAATCAAATCATAAATAAAGCTGCTATTGTGCAGACAAGGTCAAAATAGCTAATTTTGGCCCTTTCAGGGGCCATAACTCTGGAACTCATAATGGGATCTGGCCAGTTCAAGAAAGGAACCGAGATCTTATGGTGATACAAGTTGTGTGCAAGTTTGGTTAAAATAAAATCATTAATGAAGCTGCTATTGTGCAGACAAGGTCAAAATAGCTGATTCTGGCCCTTTCAGGGGCCATAACTCTGGAACCCATAATGGAATCTTGCCAGTTCAAGAAAGGAACCAAGATCTTATAGTGATACAAGTTGTGTGCAAGTTTGGTTAAAATAAAATCATAAATGAAGCTGCTATTGTGCAGACAAGGTCAAAATAGCTAATTCTGGCCTTCAGGGGCCATAACTCTGGAACCCATAATGGAATCTCGCCAGTTCAAGAAAGGAACCAAGATCTTATAGTGATACAAGTTGTGTGCAAGTTTGGTTAAAATGAAATCATAAATGAAGCTGCTATTGTGCAGACAAGGTCAAAATAGCTAATTCTGGCCCTTTCAGGGGCCATAACTCTGGAACCCATAACGGAATCTCGCCAGTTCAAGAAAGGAACCAAGATCTTATGGTGATACAAGTTGTGTGCCAGTTTGGTAAAAATCAAATCATAAATAAAGCTGCTATTGTGCAGACAAGGTCAAAATAGCTAATTTTGGCCCTTTCAGGGGCCATAACTCTGGAACCCATAATGGGATCTGGCCAGTTCAAGAAAGGAACCGAGATCTTATAGTGATACAAGTTGTGTGCAAGTTTGGTTAAAATAAAATCATTAATGAAACCACTATCATGCAGACAAGAAATTGTTGACGCACGCACGGACGCACGGACTGACGACGGACGAAGGGTGATCACAAAAGCTCACCTTGTCACTATGTGACAGGTGAGCTAAAAATTAATGCATTTATTAAATCTTTCTACCTTTTAAAAAACTATTTAGAAATATCAATTTTTGTGAACTTCTAAAATTATATAAACATCTGCCATTTAATAAACAGAGTTTTGAAAATCACATTTAAAACAAAGATGTCAATACAGAAGAAATTTTTATGCAGTTCACATCTTAATTTGTCTTATTTTGCATACTGCTTAAAAGTGGGTGGGGTTTGATGCATTTAATGTAGTTGTTGTACAGAGGTTCTTGATTTGAAGAGATCAATTAACCAAGAATTTTTCAGAAATGGGAAAGAAAATTAAACATAAAGTCATTTAATCTCTTTAGCAATAAATTTAATGTTGTTTTTTTAAAGACCTGTCACTGACTATTTCAATGGTATGTCAATTTATGAAAATTTGCAGCTCTGACAGAATTTTTTACGTGGTTTGATGCAGCCACAAGACCGACTAAAATCTAAGACGCAAATATCATTGATTTCGCAGTACCTATATTTGTGGAGAGGAGTTTGCTCATTGGAGGGACTGTAAACAGGTTATCCTGTATATAAATTGGGAAGACAGAGGACAAAATTGCTGATAAATCTCTCAACTAAATATTAGGGATTAAGGGATTTAGATACTCTACATCCTGAAATATCATGCATGACACAAAATCAATACTCTATTATAGATAAATGACAGTTTTTGCACTGACTAGTTTTGTTATGATTGCCTTGGACTTGAAGAAAATTAATAGCAAAGTTCATATAACAAAGGCGTAGGAGCAGTGTGTGTGTGTGTGTGTGTGTGTGTGTGTAGTGGGATGGGGGCATATCCTTTGCCCACTCCCCAAAACTTTTGGCCAAAAAAACTAATTTTCTCAGAAATAACAGCTGATAAACAGGAAAAAAAGCCAATTCCAGAGAATATTTAGATGGACTGACAAGGATATGATGTGATAACTATTGTCAAGAATAGGGAGAACATTGTTGTTTTGATTTTTTGGTTGTCCAAAAATGTTCAGGGAGAATCTGGTAAAGTCTAGCTGGCTGCTCCCTCCCCCTAAACTTTGAGATTGCTGTCTCATAATATTATGCCAATGTATCAACATTAAATACCCAGACAAAAAATCTTACATACTCTCTCATTAATCACATCATGCTATAAATTATGTGCACTGTCCACAGCAATTCCTCTCAGATCTTTCTTAACATTAAACCTAAATTTCATGTACAGAAATTTTAACAATTTCTACGTATCAAATATGTTAGCATGAATTAAATGTAACTAACTAACTTACCCTGTTTGGTGATCGCCAACATCCAAAGAAATATGACACAACAAACAATTATCCCCGTCACAACAACATTCTTCAGTCTTGCTCTTGTACGACCCATGCAAATCCCTTTGCCGTGATCAACGTTCACTTCAACTTTATATCCGTGAAGACGTATGTCAACACACTTGTGACACTACCATCCAATTTTTCTTAATCAATCCTTTATTACTCGTAACTCCGTAGTCATCTCATTCAGCTACCTGACACTATGCATCGATGTGAAACATACCTCTTTGTAACATCTTTTAAGGTGCGGAGAATTAAACTTCCTTATGGTTAAAACCTTTAATACAATTTTGAAAATTATTCATGTCCATTCATTATGTTTAAATTTTTACTTCATAAAAACAATTGGCTAATAAATCACTTTTACCACTATTCAACTGAAACCATCTTTCTGTCCAAAACACTTTTAACCTGTCAAACAGTGTACAACAATAGCTTTCCTCTTTTTTCCTAAATTACATCATGTCAATATATTTTGCTAGAAAACATGTTTTTTTTTAAAAAAAACTGTAGTAAGTAAGTGATCCTTCAAACCAATGTTACTAACAATAGATCTGTCATAAGGGATGTCAATATCTGTTACTTAAGATGTCAATTACACTTCTATTTTGCTAGCCGGTTTAAACTGTCCATATTCTGTCATTCCCAAAGAAATATTGCCAATACGCTGTCACTCCTTAAAGCCTTTTCCTGAAACAATAAAAAAAAAAAAAGTTACAGATATGAAACTGATAATACAGTATAACCTTGTGTTAGTGACACCTCTAAAGAGAAAACACCTCTATTCAAAAGAAATTATTTTTGTTTACCACCAGAGATAGTTCATAAAATTTACCTCTACATAGCAACAAACTCTGTTCAACAAACACATTTTCACCCTCCATATGGTGCTCATTCTAGAGCTGTGCTTGAAACAGTATGATATTAAAAAAGACAGCTTGACCTGTGCTATAAGACCAGACCACTAAACCACCTGTGTTTCGTGACCATGCATCTGGCTCTACAATCCACTGTTTTTCATTTCACGATTTAAACCTTTAAAGCCCATTTTTACCTTTTAATAGATGCAACCTAAAAATTAAGAAGAACTTTTTTCTTTTTTTTTCAAATACAGGTTTGACTACAATAAATTGTTATCTTAAGTGAAGCTAAGTTTATCAAAGGTAAAACTTACACATAGATCCATTTCAGTTTTTTTTTCTGCACTGTGCTATATCTTTATCTTAAAATCGTGAATTACCTTATGGCCGCAGGCACATGATTGAGGAAGTTTAAAACTTGTAGATTACTTGAGATTAGAACAATGTTCCTATGTAAATACCATCCTGATAAGGTCTTATTGATCTGTTATAATTTCGCAATCACAGTCAATTACAATGAGGAGATATTTGGACTGCCTCCTCATTTGACGCTGATAAGACAGCAATATTTTTTTTCTTTCTTTTCCACAGAGATTTCTTTTGTAAAACTCTAGAAAAACACAAAACAAAACATGAAAATCTTCAAATGATTAGTTTAGTTGCCCATAATAGAAAGGATGCAATTTAAAACTTGTACGAGTCCATTAAATTTTTGTGAGGTGTCCAATTTCAGAACATTACAATTTTTACCAGCTGTTCATAAAACTTACTTGTAAAATCTAAATCTGAATTATAAAACGTGTAAATTTACCTATCAGTAGCAACGCAATTACTTTTGTGAGACTTCAACAGAGGCTTATTATGATTATGTTAAGTGATTGTGAGTACAAAGACAAGTATGAAATCACAACTTCTTATATTTCAAGTTGACAATTAAACCAGGAAGTAGGCCAGGGTTTTTATTTGTTTTCTTCTTGAACAGACTTAATGTTTTGGCAATTTTCCTGTAAAAAGACAGGTCCTCAAATCATACTTTTAACATAAAACAACTGGGAGGTCCACATGGCTCTTGCTCATTATAATGACCAGCCTGTCAGTTACTTTCCATTTCTTTTATCAAATGAATAAGGGTTACAAGTGCACACAAAATGATCATAGAACATTTCTTTCATTCATTACTCCTCCAAGTACAACATATCTTTTTTTTCTTGTAAAGGTCACATTAAGTCAGCCACATTAAAGCAACAATTTACAACATTTTTCTGCTTTTTTTATATTCTGTTAGAGAATGACTTCAAGAAATAAAATACCCATTACATAGAGTTACATTGCTATTAGATATATATGTTTCATTACCCTTTATGAAATTTTCTTTTAGGCCAAAAAAAAAAAAAAATGTATGTTTCCTGTGACATGCCAGAAAAAAATAAGGTAGGTAGGTCGATTTTTTTTTTTTTTTTTTTTTTTTTTTTTTTTTTTTAGAATACACATCTTTACAGTAGTGGAATTCCCTTGTCTTTGCTTTTGCCTATTGTCTTACCAATACATATAATTATGTCTTTACTAGATGGCAGATGCTATACACTTTAAATACACTGCTTTTTATATACCCTTTGGCTTTTAGTCAAATTTTTAAATACATGCCGTCAGAATATTTCAACAGATGCACCTTTGGGTTTCCATTGGTTCAAGCCTAGCTTAAACTCATGATTTTTTATGTCAAGGCAGGGGTGTAATTTTTTTTCCACACCACCTGCCCTGCACGACTACTAACCACTAAAATCTGCTTGCCCTTAGTGAACAGTCACTTGCCCTTATAATTGACATGTTTAATATTGTCACTTTTATGAAAGGATATTATACAATAAGTAAATTTCAAATGTAACACTTAGTAGACAAATACTATTCTCTTGTACCCTACATTTCCTTTTTAAGGTGGCATATTTGTTCTTCTTAAACTTCCTTTTTACAGCAGACATTTTTATTTTTCTTTCCTGTATTTTTGTCAGCAGCACCAGCCAGTTGCTATCCAAAATAACTGCAGCGATAGTAATAATAATTAAAGTCTATCCCCTCCCGTATTTTCCTAAACTATTAGGACAGCATAAAATATTTAGTTATTTTCATTTTCTCAAGACTTATTTCCCGAAAATAATTATTTTGAAAAGTGTCCCCCAAAATATGGACATAATTATCATAATCCACACAACCTTTTGTGAAAGCGGAAAAAAAAAACAATTATCGGAAATTATTCAGTTTATAAGCTAAGTAACTGGCCTTGTTTTCATCATTAATTAACACCGTCCAAAGAGCTAACAGAAGTGTGTCGGTATCATGGCATCTGAAGAGAAGATCAAAGCGGTATAGTTGCCCGAGATTGTCATGGCATTACGTCATGTTTTCGCGCCATGTGAAACATCACTGTTTGATCGTACCGCCTCGCTTCTTTAAATTGTTGAGAAGAAATCAATAAAAAAGTTTCTTCTTTATTTTTTTTTAAAAGCGAATGTACAACATCACGAATGACCTCTGTGACCTGTTTGCCCTCAAAGAATTTACATTATTTTTAGAGAAGAATATCTTACAAAGTGTCGTGTCAAAAATAATACTTGTACTAAAAGATTCATTTAAAACTTAATTAAAAACCGCAACAACATCATACTGCGTTATTCTAAAGCCACATTTCTATTTACATTCACGAGGTCACGTAACCTATTCTGCCGCGCTAACAGAAATCTGTTTGCGAAAAATCGTTTTACTGCATGTATTTAAATTGCTGCCGCTTTTTCATTATTTAAGATTTTTTAATTCTGTTTTTTATACTTTCTGTTCAAAAGTCTGAATTTTATGACCATATTATGTATCATTTATTTACTTTAAGAAAGAAATAAGTAATTAAGATCGCGCTGTTTGAAATGTTACAAGTGATTACATGAAAATTCGGCCGTTTTTATAGAATTTTGCCTACATTTTTGTCAATGTCTTATTAAAATTATTATAGAATTTAAACTGTATTACTTCTTAAGCGATTATTTTAAAAAATGAATGCACCACGCGCGTTTTTTGTGTTCGTGTCGATAAACAAAAGTAACGGCGAGATTAGATATTACGATAGGTCGCACGTGCTCGTGGAATGGAAAATTACCGGCATGACGTTTTGATATCCTTATGATTCGCGGGTTAATTCCAGTCAATCCAGGTATTTTTTCGTGATATAATGTCTGAATTTGGTAAAGTTACGACGTTAAAACCACTCGCCCGATCGGTCGAGTATACAGCGAAGTCCACTCGTCCAAAGAGCTATAAAAATAAATATTCTTTGACTCGTCCTATCCAGAATTTAACTCGTCAATGTACGATGGAGGTGAATATAGAACTGTCAGATCCTTCACAAGAAACTGCCTGTCGGCGGGTGGACTTGTTCAAAAAGCCCGGTGAATGTACATCGATCCGATGTTCCTAAATGAGAGCATATAATTTTTTTCGTACCCGCAAATTTTCGTCCGAAAAAAAGTTTAGGGTCGGGGGCTAAAATTAGGGTCGGTCGGGTCACTGGAAACATACATATTTTTTTTTACGCCTTACCTCCCTTTAATATGAAAGAATTTAAAAAGCAAGCGTTTTCTCTTGATTTCAATATAATTTCTAGTTTTACATCTGCAGTTAGTAGGTACTGGGATATTTCAACAATCTGAACAAAAGGGTAACTTTTAAACCATTGTGTAGCTTCAAAATCAACCTATTTCCTATCTATCTCAGTTGTGAAATCAACACAAGCAAAGGGAGGTAATAATAATTTTACAAACTTGCATTTCTAATGAATTTTGGCTAAATATATCATTGTCAATGCAAATTTAATCTTTGACAAATATAATACTTCAGTTCTTACATAATCGTCATTCATACCCAGTCGAAATGATGACCATGGTTGACCATGGTCACCATGATACCATGATTTTGACGGTTGACCATTGTGAACACATTATCAGGAACACAGTCTGCCATGGTCGACCATGGTGAGGTAAGATTGGCCATGGTCGACCAAAAAGACGATCAACATTTTGACCATGGTCTACCATGACCAACTTTTTTCAACCACGGTTGACCATGGACTGCCATGGTCATTGTTAGTAACTTTCACACTTATCAAGTTTTACAATGCACCAAAGACGCCTGACTGCATTTTGGCTCCAAAGGTTTTCCTAGTTATAGAATAGTCTTCCTGCATTTACAGACAGATTCAAAGGTAAACTTTCATAGTCTCACTATTATTTGTTGTCATCTTAACAATTTTATGACAAATAAACGACAGACTTGCAAAAATAGATATAGACTGCAGCTGTCATGTATTTTCACGACCCTTTCAAATTCATATTTATACAGTTTTTTATAATCAATAATCACAATGGTCCACCATGGTCGTGGACCTTGGTTGACCATGGTTGTCTGTGGTCCACAACCATGGTCGACCGTGGTTTTTGACCATGGTCTGATACCATGTTTTATGACCGTGGTGCCAATTACCACAGCCATGGTCAACCATGGTAAACCACTGTCCCATGACCATGAACTATCATGGTAAACTATGATTACCATGGTAATAAACAGTCAATTTCGACTAGGTATCATTCCTTAGGCAAAAAATGTTTAGCAAATTTAGACCAAAATCTGATCAGCAATTTCTCACAGAAATAATTTAGGTAAGTAAGATTTTGGTCATGGAATAGAGGTATCTGAAATATTTATTTTTGATCAGTTATATTTATATTCAAGAAGCATTCTGAAACACTAAGATATTCCCTTAAAGTAGGACTGGGACGATTACTTGGTTAATTGGATCCGAATAGATTACTAGGTGAAACCGGTTTCAACTTTGCAAAACCGTTAATCGCTCTCAAACAATAAACATCCTACAACCCCAGTGAAATGTATGTCAGCTCTACTTCACATTACATCCTTGACAGCAACATAGACCTGCAGTATATTTCCGCTAAAACACATCAACATAATCAATAGTCCAGAATTTGCCTGTTGTTGATTTATTTAAAAAGTACACCAAAATATGACTTATTAATTATCACACTGCTTGCAAACGATAAATGTTCATAAGTTCCTAATGAAGTCAGCTGCCGGAGGTACCTTGATATGGTCATCAGGAAGGAAAACAGCATTTTAAATATGGCGGTCGATTAACCGGTTCGATTCGATTTCATACAAACGGTTAACTGGTTTCAAAATTTTGAAATCGTCCCAGCCTTACCTTAAAGTATTTTCAAAGTTTTATTTTTCTAGCCTGATTCCAAGATTTCAAGGTTTTTAGATGATCAAGTAAAAAGCTGACAAACATACTTTGCATAAGGATTGTGAACTTTAAACAATAATTTATGTACATGTATAAAAACAATAAAACAATAAACAATAAAAACAAGTTCCTTTAAGTAAGATTACCTCCCTTATGTCTATCAAAATGGAAAATAAATTAATTCTCAAGCTTCAAAATCTATCAAATGGAAATGTGAAACAGGCAATTTCATTTTAAAAAAAAAGAAGTTCCTAAAGTTATAATTACCTCCCTTTAGTTTGTCTAATCAAGATAGATTAAAATTAAATCAAGAAGAAAAGTTCAGGAAAGTGTAATTGCCTCCCTTAAGTTTCTCTAACTAAGAGAGATTAAAATTTATTTTAAAGAAACAAGCAGAAACAGGAAATTCTACTGAAATAAATACAAGGTCCTGGAGTTATAATGATCTCCCTTTAATTTTTCTAACTGTGACAGATTAAGATTAAATCAATTCTTAAACTACAAGCACTTAATAATTCTTGTGCCTCAGCTAAGATTACTGCAATAATTTCATATCCTTAGGACGGCCAGCACATATTTATGCAATCTCGCCAGGATATGTATGTTTTTGACAACACAGAAAATGACGTCACTCGACCTTCAGCTATTTCCGGAAGTAAATAAAATGAAAGTAGAAATGCTAAACTTGAAAACAAAAGCCACATTTTGATTCGTAGATAGTCAGGGGTCACGCGCAGGGGTCACCCCATCTAAATGTATGCGCTTGGACTTTTTTTTTTTTTTTTTTTTTTTTTTTTTTTGCTATTGGGGAGCCAATTTTCAGCACTTTATTACGAATTGAAATTACCTGGGCTTTAGTACAGCATGTCAGCTTTTAATCTATGAAAAAATATTTGAGCTCTGGATAAAAAGAAATCCCACAGGGGTCCGTAACGGACCAAGGGTACATTGATAATTTTGTAACTTCATCAAATCGCTCAAAATGGCATTTCTGATGTTGTCTGAGAGTGTCAGTATATGCCTCAGATGTAAGATATAACCATATTTGAGAGCTGCAGACCTAGACATTTCAGGAATATTTTCAAAATAAGTTTCGTGTAATAAATGTTGTTTCTACGGAAGCGTGAAAGGGCCATCAGACGCTAATACGTTTTAGTACGTTAAGGATGCGGAAAGGATATACAGATTTCCTAAAATGCATTTTAGTTTAGCCATTTTTGTCTCAAACGTCAGTTTTCGTACAGACGTGTTAAAAAATGTCGAAAAAGCACTGATTTTTAGGTAAAAAATGATTTCTCTAATAACCTTAGGATGGCCAGCACATATTTATGCAATCTCGCCAGGATATGTATGTTTTTGACAACAAAGAAAATGACGTCACTCGACCTTCAGCTATTTCCGGAAGTAAATAAAATGAAAGTAGAAATGCTAAACTTGAAAACGAAAGCCACATTTTGATTCGTAGATAGTCAGGGGTCACGCGCAGGGGTCACCCCGTCTAAATGTATACGCGTGGACTTCTTTTTTTTTTTTTTTGCTATTGGGGAGCCAATTTTCAGCACTTTATTACGAATTGAAATTACCTGGGCTTTAGTACAGCATGTCAGCTTTCAATCTATGAAAAAATATTTGAGCTCTGGATAAAAAGAAATCCCACAGGGGTCCGTAACGGACCAAGGGTACATTGATAATTTTGTAACTTCATCAAATCGCTCAAAATGGCATTTCTGATGTTGTCTGAGAGTGTCAGTATATGCCTCAGATGTAAGATATAACTGTATTTGAGAGCTGCAGACCTAGACATTTCAGGAATATTTTCAAAATAAGTTTCGTGTAATAAATGTTGTTTCTACGGAAGCGTGAAAGGGCCACCAGACGCTAATACGTTTTAGTACGTTAAGGCTGCGGAAAGGATATACAGATTTCCTAAAAATGCATTTTAGTTTAGCCATTTTTGTCTCAAACGTCAGTTTTCGTACAGACGTGTTAAAAAATGTCGAAAAAGCACTGATTTTTAGGTAAAAAATGATTTCTCTAATAACCATAGGATGGCCAGCACATATTTATGCAATCTCGCCAGGATATGTATGTTTTTGACCACAAAGAAAACGACGTCACTCGACCTTCAGCTATTTCCGGAAGTAAATAAAATGAAAGTAGAAATGCTAAACTTGAAAATGAAAGCCACATTTTGATTCGTAGATAGTCAGGGGTCACGCGCAGGGGTCACCCCATCTAAATGTATGCGCTTGGACTTCTTTTTTTTTTTTTTTTTTTTTTTTTGCTATTGGGGAGCCAATTTTCAGCACTTTATTACGAATTGAAATTACCTGGGCTTTAGTACAGCATGTCAGCTTTTAATCTATGAAAAAATATTTGAGCTCTGGATAAAAAGAAATCCCACAGGGGTCCGTAACGGACCAAGGGTACATTGATAATTTTGTAACTTCATCAAATCGCTCAAAATGTCATTGAGAGTGTCAGTATATGCCTCAGATGTAAGATATAACCGTATTTGAGAGCTGCAGACCTAGACATTTCAGAAGTATTTTCAAAATAAGTTTCGTGTAATAAATGTTGTTTCTACGGAAGCGTGAAAGGGCCATCAGACGCTTATACGTTTTAGTACGTTAAGGCTGCGGAAAGGATATATAACTTTTTTAATACAGTCTCATGAAAGGGAGGTAATTAAGTTGCAGTAAACATACATTATTTGTACTTGGTATATCTGAGTAATGGACTAATATATTCTTTAAATAAATCTCTTAAAACAATACATAACGAGCAAAAACTGTTATAAAATGTTGTTTAAAGGTGATTACTTAACTTAAAAGAATGATTGTAACGAATCTATACATCCCAAAGAGTCTGAAAAGATATTTTACAACAAACATTTATTGATTTCGAACCATAAATTACAAGACATCTCCCCTGGAAAAAAAGAAGTTTCTTATCTTATAGATTTACCCATAATACCTTGGGGAAATCAATGACATAAGTAATGGACACTATTCAAGCAAATGTTCCACTTTTCTAGAAAACCATAAACATGATAAACGTATACATGAAATTCTATTAGACTATATCTTTATGAACCTTATTCATTCTCATCTATAGTACGACTTTGAGGTTATTTTCTAAAGCGTGAAGAAAATGATAAAAAAAACTTAATCTTCATTTTTCATTTCAAATTTCTGATGATGAAATACAATGAAATAAACAAGAGCTGATAAATGACAGCATGCTGAACTATCCTAAAACTAGCGGACATACAAAAGCTTTCACTATCTTTTAAGGTGAAAAAGGGGCATAATTTTGCCAAAATGTAAGCCAGAGTTTAATTGAACGGTTAATAAGTTACAGACACTAGATATGAGGGACAGATTTGAAATTTGAGCCGTTACATAATGTTAGTCTGTATTTTCAAAATGGGTGTATAAAAATAACACCATGTAATTTAAACATTACTGAGTAATAATGAAATCCACATCCAGATCGTGTCAAATTTGCTTAACCTGAATTCATGATGAATTTCTAATTACCACTCATACATATACATAACCTAATTGCAGCTCTACATAATTAACTACATAATATGTCAATGAAACAATTAAATAAAACTTGCACTGAAACAGTTACCTCAATGTAATTGTTACATCCTGTAGCTAAAAATATACTGATATATATCTATACATACACTCATTACAGCTTGATCACTTCCTAGAAAATACAGAGTCAGAACAGATCAAGTCCAGAACAATACCGTTACAGTTTTTTCTCAGAAACAATTTATAAATCCTGTTTCTCCCCAGATATATATTGGGAAGCTGAACAGCTAGCAAAATACCTTCAGCTTAAGGTTAATAAAGACAATTAGGCTTTTGATATTTAAACTAACAGTTACACCCAGTGGGGTAGCTACACCATGGCAGCTGCCTAAAAGTGTTTGTTTTTTTTTCATTCAAAAATTATATCCTGGAATTCTTTTAAAGGGCCTTCCTTCAGATGCTTTTAACTATTACTTGTTTTCTTCAAAGTTCTCTCATGAAGCATAGGCTGAAGGCCAGTTTGTGGAGGGAGTGGGGGTGAGACATGTTTGTGTAAGAACATTGTCTAGTTAAGGATGAAGGTTTTATAAGCAATTAGGTGTGTAAGTAGGTACAGAAGTGGGTGTCTGAGATATCTTCCCAATATAGGCATGAAATAGTCATCTCTGATCAATTTTTGGGTTTAAATTCTGAGTGCCAATATATATCACTAACTTATATGTAGGAAGAAGGAAGGATTACAATCATTTGCTGTTCAACCTATGGCGGCTATGTGTCTGAAAAACAGGTATGAAGTGCATTTTCAGGCCTGAACTCTGATGAGTATAGGCCTACTTGGTGCACTGGCGCCCTTACCTGTTGATCCTGGCTTGGGATGAGGAAGAATAATCCTCAAGCATAATATCTTCAGAAAATCATGCAGGGGGAAACATACACCTTGCTTAAAGATTCTTACCCACAGCCTCCTGAGTGCAAGTCTTGTAATCTACCTATACGGCAATATTAGTCTATATATGTGTACTAAGATTCCAGTCAAGATGTAGATATGTACATTTAACATTCTGACACAAGATGACAATACTGTTATCTGGACTCAACTAATACCGTGATTAAAATCCAATGAATATATTTGAACTGATGAAGCAAAAAGAAACTAGAGCTATTACTAAAGGTGATGAATGTACCCCCAGCATGCACTGACACAGTACATTGCAATTTGACGCACACAAGATTGCATAATTATGTGGACTGTATGTATACAGTATAGTAACAAAAAACAAAGTCTCATAACTATGCAGAATATTTATCTAAAAGAACGTAACATGCACCATGCAACTAGGGTTGGTACTGATCACTTGTGTGAAGTTTCATTAAATTGTGTGCAAGGGTTCTAAAGATTAGGCGCGCACAAGATTGCATATGCAGACTTTATGTACATAGTATGTTAACAAGAAACAAAGTCCCATAACTCTGCAATTTTTGATGTTGAAAGAACCTAACATGCCCCATGCACAACTACTGTTGTTACTGATCACTTGTGTTAAGTTTCTTTAAATTGTGTCAAGGGGATGAGGAGAGATGGTGCGCACAAGATTGTGTCTATGTATATAGTGTAGTAACAAAAAACAAAGTCCCATAACTCTGCAATTTTTTTTTCTGAAAGAACCTAACATGCCCCATGCACAACTACTGTTGTTACTGATCACTTTTGTGAAGTTTCATTAAATTGTGTCAAGGGAATGAGGAGAGATGGTGCGCACAAGATTGTGTCTACGGATGGACAGACAACCTGAAACCAGTATACACCCCCTTACAACTTTGTTGTCGGGGGGTACAATGAGGAGCACAAAATTATGCACCCATTTACTTCAATACCGTATTTATTATTTTGAATGCACCTGATGTTAGAAAATTTGCTCTAGGGAATGCTTCGGGGACATTTATGAAGACAGCTAGGACTGTTTTGGCTTGAAGTAACTGAAATCTTTTTATGATGTTGCTATAATTAAATCAACAGCTAAAATTCATTGAATCTATTATCTGTAAATACTTCCAATATTATGTAACTCATAGTTTCTTTCCCTGAAGCTAATGCTGCTGTCAGACATCATATACAAAGAAAAGAATTGAACTTCATCAAAGTATAAAAGGTAAATTATCAAATGTATCACAATTTTTTAGCTAGATATATTTTTTTCTTTTGGAAGTCATATGTATGTATACATAAATATCTGCAATGAAGAGAAAAAAGGCACAGCTCGGAAATAATGATCATGTCTGGTCTATTAGCCTGTACTTCATCAGTAATTTGTCTATACAGGCCAGCCTTTTTGCTTTCAGCAAGACATAAAATTTTCCAAAGTATATAATATTATATACACAAGTCAATTACATATAAATCTAAACAAATTTACCAAAGAAGTTTTTGACAGTTTTTTTCTGCCCTTTTTCAAGTCTATATTTAATCAAGTGAATAAAAATCGTCCCTCAATCTGACACTAAAAGCTTCTCTGAAAATCCCCTTTCTCTCCAGATTCACTTTCGGTGATGAATCAATCTAAATCACTATTTAAATCCATAATTAAATGTACTCTCTACTATAAACAATATAAATAACTAAAACAGGTTGAAAGCTACTTAACTATCTATTTGTTTATATTTAAAATGTAAGAGCAGTATATAATGCATGCTTAAAAAAATTCTGTCAAATGTGACGGAGAAATAAAAGATGAATCAGAGAACACTTGTTAACGCTACATAGTACATACTGTGTATTATGACGTTTAATATTTTTATTTGCATAATTTGAATAATTAACGAACATAAATTCCTACCCTGTGACATTTATCTTATTAGCTGTTGCTGGTACACACACCATGAACTGAAATAACTGAATAACTACAATACTGATATTTATTTACATCATCTTGACGCAAAAAGTGGTTATCTTATTTGTACCGTCAATGGAGTCAAACCATTTTTGCACTGATGTGACAATTGTTAAATTCCCAGTGTGACTATGTCCAGATGTCAATAAATTCCAAAAATCTCCACTTATCTTTACATTGTGTTTACAAGTGTCTGCTGCTTAAATTTAGTACAGGCTGATAACAATTATGATTTCTATTTAAAACAACTTCAAAGTTCAAATTATTTGTTGTAAAAATGACATCTCAAGTATACAATGATTGCATGGCAGCCAGATTGTAAGCTTTATGAAATACTACTAAAGTCTGTGAAGCAGAAAGCAGGAATATGCAAATGAAAAATAACATTAATGAAGAATTGCTTTTAATGAACCTGAACATACTATAACTATGCCAAACTCAAAGCAAGACTGGAAGAACCACACCTGAAACATTTATATCATCCCTGAACCAGGGGTTCAAGCTGTGCGTCCTGCATTCATTCCTATCTCTGTAGATTTGCACATACCATTCATGATAATGTTCTGGGTGTCTCCCTTCAGTGAATGATTCAAAACCTGAACTGTTGAAAATTTGAGCCGCACCATGAGAAAACCAACATAGTGCGTTTGCAACCAGCATGGATCCAGACCAGCCTGCGTATCTGCGCAATCTGGTCAGGATCCATGCTGTTCGCCAACGGTTTCTCTAACTGCAACAGGCTTTGAAAGCGAACAGCATGGATCCTGACAAGGCTGCGCGACTATGTTTGTTTTTCTCATGGCACAGCTCAAATTTATTGCATTTTCAACTTATAGCAGATGGTTACATTTATATTCTATAAATATTAACTATAATGGGTATGTTATGAGACAGTGTGCTTGGCTATTTCGCTGCTGGATAGTGGAATACGGCACATCTAAGGAAGCTGGAGCTATCACTGAAGTGTTTAATGACCCCAAGGCATATACTGTTTAAGTCTGAGTCAAATGTAATTAGTAATAACAGAGATAAGGAGAAAGACTATCAAAACATTAACTAATAATAACAGGGACATAATTTATGGAATTCTTCTGCAAAAGTAATGTACTATGTGTCGTATCGTGTGGCTAATTATGTGGAACAACTATTTTATGTCTGAATCAAATCCATATAGGAATAACAGAGATAGTGTGAAAGTGAACCAAAACTTTAACTTGAAATTTTAAGTAAAAAGGGGGACCAATTCATGAAATAATATGAGTGAGAGTTATGGCCCTTGTGTCATATGATACCATCATACCACTTTATTTTATGGTTATTCGTACGACAATCATGCCTGGACAGTCATGCTGATTATTCTTGTTATTCATATGACCAAACTTACTTTATACATTATCATTATGTAAAATTTAGTTAAGCTTTTTTTGAAGTTTTTCCTTGCTTGTCAGATCCCCATAGTATGGATAATTTGACAATTATTATGCACCTTTGTTAACAACCAGCCTGTGACTACAGTGCCTATAATTAATATGTTGAAAAACTTAATAATATGTCATTTTATAGATCAAAAACATAATAGGAAAAGTAAGAAAAAGGATATTAAGGTAAAATAATTAACTAATTATGGTTTAGCAGGTATATGTTTTCTGTGAATTCTTTTGATTTATTTGTTCTACAACTGATGAATTAATTTAACTAGAGCTGTCCGTAAGACAGCACGCTAGACTTTTTTCAGTGCCTGACTCTGAATTAGAGCTTAGCCAGTAAAAACTTTCTAAAACTTTAACTAAAAAATTTTAAGTTAAAAAGGGGCATAACTCTGTCAAAATTCAAATCAGAGTTATGGGGATTGTTTCTCCTGGTGTAGACTTTGATAGTAAATAACTATTTTAAGTTTTAAATCAAAAGCTTTGACAGTAACAAAGATATTTGACTGTATGATCAAAAACTTCAACCAATGGTGAGGGCGACGCTAAAGCTGGGGCGAGTGCAATATTAGCTCTACTTTTTCTTTGAAAAGCCGAGCTAAAAATAGAAAAGCTGTTGACACACTCGTCATGCAGAAAAGGATAAAAATGTTTGTCTCACTTTTTTTTATAAAATTCATTATGGGCTTGTAGATATAACACCTACACACTACTTAACCCCTTACACTAGACAGTCACGCCATAACCACCATAATTATAGCATACCAAATACCACACTCACCATCAGATTACATTAAGTACTCATTACTTATTTTTTACAAGAATAACAGTTGAGTGGAACTCACTACCGGTATATGAAGTGAGTAGTCAGTGCTGACAATGCCACGTACTGCATATAGGGCAGGCTGGCTACAATGTCACATATCCCTTAGACATACACAGAGCTTTTATCTTTTAACTGCACTAACACTCTTTTTCCTTCACCTTATACATAATGTGCTGCACAGATGTAGGCATTTTAAGGCTAATTTAGGTTTTTGCACTCATTTTTTATGACAACTGTCATTGTCTTCCTGGGTGGACTAAGTAGCTTTTTAACTCCCAACGCATGGCCATTATAGTCAGTTGTGACAGAAGAAGAATCAGCATGAATGTCATGCAAATAAGAGAAATAATCAGATAGACACTACTAAAATAGCATCAGACAGGCTAGTTTTCAACATGGGAACAGTTTGCCAAATATGTTCAAGAACACTAGTTCAAATAATAGGACGTTTCGGGACAGCCTGATAACTTTTAATTGTCTCTGTCCCATAGCTCCAGATTAGCTTTTGGTGCAATTGGGTATTTACCCATCATTTTTTGTCTGAATTGGGTATTGGAAATCTGAATTGGGTAAAAATAATATTATTACAGGGGCGTAGGGACGATTTGAGCATTGGGGCGGCGGAGGGGATGGGTTCGAGATGGGGTGTCCCCCTCCCATGAACGGGGTCCGGGGTGGCCCCGGGAAAATTTTGCATATAGCTAGAGTAAATGGTGCAGTCTGGCGACTTCTTGGACTGCTCAGTATCTATTGAACATACTCGGTTTTTCTCTCTCGAGTTTTCACCCCTATTTAGGTAAAACCAGTATTGTCTAAGTAGGGGATCGAGCACAAGACCCTGACTTAATGGGGTAATCCAATCCTTATAGCATTTTTAAAGTCATTAAATGGCATTATAAAGGTAAAACGCAATTCACTGTTTTCTTTGAACCATTGAGGGTTGAATGAACGGAGTTCAGGGTTCTTTTTACTAAATGATTGATTTGGAAATGCAAAACTGCGAGGCTTATTGGCCTTTTATATGTTTATGTAGAAGCTGTAATACTTATTAATTCAATTAGATCTGTAAAATCTATGAGGATTTTTCTACATTTTATGCGTTGAATTTAATCATTATGATTGGTGCCTTTGATTTTCAAACAATATATGTTTAAGTGTCAAAAATATTTAATTTAATATATTTTATGTAAAGACATCTAAAGATCCCGATTTGCGTTTGTGTTTTACTCAAGATACTTTCCTTTGTCGGCAGAATTTAAGACAAAACATTAATTGCAAGTTTGGCAGTAAGCAATCAAATACGATTAACATTCATTAATTAATGTATTGCCGAGTGAAAATACAGCGACATTGGTCGTTGCGGATTATCGCTTTTGAACAATACCCTGTCACCAAGGTGATCTAGCAAGGTGTCAGATACGTGACAAGATTCTGTGTACATATCAGTCGCCGATGCACTTCATGATAAATGGAAGACCGCTGTATTTATTTTCAATTATATTTTCTAGCCTTTTCAAAAATTTACGAGTGCGGCATTTCGAAATATTGGGGCGGCGGGTGCCGCCCCTGCCGCCCCAGCTCCTACGCCCTTGTATTACCAAGGCTTTTCAAAAGTAATTGGGTATTTGCTAAAACCAATTGGGTATTTCACCAATCTCACACAAACAATTTTTTTTTCTTGCACAAACAATTTATTTATTTTGTCTTTTGGCTAAATTGCACTGGATGAAACATGCTTACTGTTACAGTATATATCATTAACCAGGTTTGATTATTTTTCTACATGTACATGCCTGTAAGCAAGGGAAATTATGTGTAACTTTAACCAAGGATATTTTTTTTCTCCAATCGTTTAAATGTTTTCTGGGATACTTATGGTCCATTGTATTTTTTGCACTTTAAATGCAGTCGGAGATCAATTCATACACAATATCCCGAACGAAGTATTCACCTCTCCTGTAAGGTGTCTGCCAGTATCGGTGGCATTATATTATCACAAACAGATAGTCTTTGTTGAACAACAAAATATCCTTCTATTTGCAACCATGTTTTTCTGCGACCTCTTTAGTACTAGAAGTGGTCATTTTATCGGCATAATATTAGACTGAATGGTCCTGTGCTTTTTCTGATAAATAGCTACCTGTTCTGCCGTAATGTATAACCAGTCTGATGTCTAGCGTTAAAGTCTCGTACCCATTCTATAATACGGAAAATGCGATATGCAAGGATTTTTAATGAATTGGGTATTAGGAATTTTAACTGCGTTTCAGTATGCGCACTGTATGAACTCAATTGGGTTTTCTGCAACTTTAATTGCGCAAATACGCAGCTTATCTGGAGCTCTGCTGTCCCGTCACATTCAAATTTATTCTGTATATTTCTGTTAGGAAATCCCCAATCAAATCTGTTTGGAACGTTTTATTGTGTATGTACGATGTTTTTGTTATGATTACATCTCTGATAATGAATTTATGTTGACATTAAAGCAAGAAACTATCCCACTAACCTTTTTTTAAATTTATATTTTGTGTTTTGTTTTTCTGCAATTTAGTGTCATCAAATCGCTGCATATTGAAACGGGTGTTGGGGTAGATATCCTCTCGCACCTGTTCACAATATTTTTCCAAAGATTTAAAGTCTCTTATTTATAATTATGCGGTTATATTCAACTCAAGTTTCTACATGAATATTATTAATGTTTAATTTATTGGAGCAAGTAAGTTTGATCAGTATTTTATGGCTATTTTATTTTTGAATACATGTCTTCGTTTTTCTAACAGTAAAATGTTGATACAGTTAAGGCTTTATAATAAAGGGATGGCGACTAAAATATCTGATCATAAAATAAGCCATCATTCTTCATTTCAACATTATATTTATAGATTAGAATAAATCCCGTCTTCCTGTATTTCTGTAAAAGGGAAGAGGGGGTGGGCTGGCCAGAACCACCGATGTAGCGACAGTAAACTTTGAGGAAATATTTTTGCTGCATCTTAATTACAACAATGTTTAACGATAATCTGCAATATTTTTTATAAATTTTCTTTGTTTAAACCTTGAAAAAAGGATAATACATTTGTACTAAACACTACCGCTATGTAGTGATTTCGGGCTTCTGGTTAACCAGGAGCCCGGTTAGCTCAGTTGGCAGAGCATCTGACTTGCAAGCAGGGGGTCGTAAGTTCGAGTCCTACACTGGATAGATGATTTTCTCACCAAAATACAGACTTCCGGAAAGTCGTCGGTCCGACGGACATGACCGGAAATTTTGATGCGGTCCGCGGTTTCTTAATCCGGATGCGGTCCGACTGACTGGCATTTATTGTACCCCGAGAACCGCAACATCTCGGACAACATATCAAAATGGCGTCACTAACATAATTATGCCGGGGCAGAACCGGAAAAGAAATGTAAATTAACACCTAACAATCATAGTGAAAGGAAACAAATGTACGAAAATAAGAGGGTTGACCAAACATTTAACGAGAAATGGACTAAAAATCACCCCTGGCTTGTATATGATGGAGAAAAGCAACGTATGCGGTACACTGACATTTTCTTCAGTCCGGCATATTTTTTTTCGGTCCGGCAGATTTTTAGGCATTGCTGGACCAAATGTCCTGCCATTTTATCCAACTTTCCTGAAGTCTGAAAATACAACATTGGCGACAAGATAAATTGGAAAGTGCGGGCTACAGTTGCCAGTTTATGTAGAGCATGCGGTTTGCAGGGGCTATACTCTGTTGGAAACTGAATAGTTGATGCCCTGCTCTACAACTCCACTGTAAAGGAAGGCTACTTGGCCAGTTATATAGAGCATGCGGTATTTGCAGAGGCTATTCTCTGTTGGAAGCTAAACAGTTGATACCTCGCTCTATGATTCCACGATGAGGTTTAAGCCTTCAAAATTAAAGTGAGGAGGAGTGTAGTGATTCGAGGCTTCTGGTTGCAAGCAGGGGGTCGTAGGTTCGAGTCCTACACTGGGTAGATGATTTTCTCACCAAAATACAAAAGCTATAAAACGTAATGGCTGATAGCCTGATACCTCCTTCACAGTAAAACCGGAAATGGGTATTTATTGGTGGCTAATATAGGAAAATGGAATTTATCCTATAATGTCGAAATCGTCAATGGCATTAAAGCCGAATGAGTAACTTAACCCTTATCCAGCTCAACTTCTATAATGAACTGGTCCATCTTTCAAACTGGACAGAACCATTAACAGTTAAAAGGGGTGCATATCAAAAAGATACTGACTGAATGGATGTGCAGGCTGATCATGATCTGCACTGGTCGCAAAAGCAGAATCCATCGTGTCCAGCATGATAAGGGTTAATAAGGCTCCAAGTACACATAACAAATCCAGATAACTTTAATGCCTAAATAATTACAGTGTTGCAGCATGTATTGTAATTTTGAACACTTCAGTGCGTTAAAAGATACATCATTGCAACCCCACACACAGATGAAAATGGATCATGTGGGTCGAAAATTCTGAGGACGAAATTATTTTTCTGCAAAGATTACGTTTTCATTCAGCAGAGTTGACTTACTTTAAGATTATAACTTGATAAATTTTCTCTATATGCTAAAATATTGCTGTTATCCGCTATAATTTATACACCTAAACTTACCTATAACCTTTCAGAGTTCTTTGACAGTTGCAAGCATCCTCAGCCTCCTATGGACTGGTACTCTATTACTTAACACAGCAGAATCATCAAATACCGAAAGCAAAGAGAAACTACACAAAAGAATAAAAAACAACACTATGTAAAACACCGCACATTTCGTATTCTCCAAACACTATTTTTACATCGATTGTAGAGAAAGTTCCAACCTGTTATCTGCAATTTAATGAGAACTCACTGTAATGTCGTTGATTTAATTGTTATATATAGCTAATGTTCTCTTTTTATATATGCACCGACTTTAAGGATACACTATATAAGGAGTAGAGGGGTCACCTGCTTTAACACGATTTTTTCCACATTTCTGAAGAATAAACATAATGAGTAGCATACCAAAATAAAGGTGAAGGATTGAACTATACCATGGTACTATTTTGATAACATCTTATGCATCATGATTCTTTTAAGATAACAAAATATGTAAAAGTCTATTGTTATCTTCAAACAGATTCAAATCACTCATCAGTACTTTAAATGAGCCAAAATTTTGTGTGCAGTATGGGAGGCCCATAAACTACCAAAGAGTGTCACAAAGTTTTCTGTATTTGTATCTGTATGTTCTAGGTGTAGGACCAGTTACGGTATAGAACACCGGGGGGAGGCGCTAGTAATAATGGAGGGCTGACTTAAAGCCCTGTACTGTCTTTGCGCACACTATATGATCTTCCAGATGGTTCCAATCCTGTGTCGTTTTCACAAAGAAAGAGTTTCGTAATTGCTCAATTTTACAATGTTTGACCAGAAAACCATGTGAATTATTTATTACTTGTTTTTCAAGAACGTTTTTTGTCTCACAGTCTGTAAATTTCTTAATTTTAATATGCCTTCTCTGTTTCGCCGGATGCAGGTATTCCGATGGAGGTAGTGCTGGCACCAGACCCTCAGCCACCTTAAATAGGAAGATCAGTCGGTTTGACGCGCTGTTGTAGATTTGGTAGTTCCAGTGTACTCAACATCCTTGTTACACAGCCCACATCTCTGGATTTGTAATCACCTGTTATAAATCTAGCCGCTTGACGCTAAACTTTTTCTAATTTATCGATGTTATACTTTTCCCATGGGTCCCAGATAACTGATCCATAGTCCAATATTGATCGTACAAGTGAAATGTAAGCGGTTTTACGACATTCAAGTGGACAATAACGTAAATTTCTTCTAAGAAGAGCCATTTAGAGTTTGCCTTATACTAGAGTTACTTATATGTGTTGACCAACGTAGATCTTCAGCCAGTGTTAGTCCTAAGTATAGATTTTCTGATATTTGCTGGAGAATATGTCCACATAATGAATAGAAGTGTGGGTATTATTGTGGACACTTAAAACATAGCATTTCTTAGCATTAAATTTCATTCCTCAGGTGTTAGACCATTTTTCCAGCTCTAATAGATCTTTCTGTAATAAGCAGTCGTCTGCAAATAGGCGTACCTGTGATTTAACGGATATCGGCAGGTCGTTTATATGACACAAGAAGAGCAGAGGTCCGAGGACCGTGCCCTGCGGAACTCCAGAGTCAACTGTACATTTCTGGGAGGTTTCACCTTCTACAACAACTTGCATATGTCTTTCCATTAGCCATGATTGTATAGGTCCAGTTATACCATAGCTGTTTAGTTTAGATAACAATTCTTTGTGTGGTACTGTATCAAAGGCTTTTGAGAAATCTAGAATGATTTCGTCTGTTTGAAGGCCTTCATCATTAAAAGTTAATAAATTATTAAGAGTTACTAATAGCTGTGTTTCACAAGAAAAACCACTATGAAATCCATGGTTCAAATTTGTAAGTATTTTATTCCGTTCTAGATGGTTTAGAAGATGCTTGCAGATGATGTGTTCTAGTGTCTTGCATAGCACGGAAGTTAGTGAAACAGGTCGATAATTTTCCGCAAGGTGCACATCACCTTTTTTGAAAACAGGAGACACATTTGCGTTCAACCAGTCATCCGGCAACATGCCTGTATCTACCGACTGTTGAAAAATACAACTTATTCCGACTGATAACTGTTTAGCACAATTTTTCAACATGACGTCTGGTATACAATCAGGATCAATAGCCTTGGCCGTATTTAACACGCTTAGCAATTTTTCAACCCCGCCTGATGTAATTCTAAGGTCTGGCAAGTCGCAATAATTTATCTTTGGAAGAGACGGAATGTTACGATCGTGACACTTTGTAAAAACTGAACTGAACTGTTCTAGGAGGATTTCAGCTTTTGCTTCACTATCGTTCAAAAGTTGACCTTTCTTCTTTAGTGGTGCTACTCCTATATTAACATGACGTTTAGATTTGATGTACCTCCAAAATGGTTTGTTGTTATTTTTCTACAGACCTTCAAGTATAGTTTTATTTACATAAGAAATTTCAGCTTTTTTGAACTCTTGTTTACATAGTTTCTGAAATTGTTTATAATTAGACCAACTGTTCGTCCTCTTTGCATACTTATATATACGAGCCTTCTTCCGAGACATTCTTTTCAGACTTCTGTTAAACCAAGGGAGAGAGTTCCGTTTTTTAAACATTTTAGATGGAATAAATCTGTCCATAATACTTTGTAATTCAAATTTTAGTTTATCCCAGAGGTCTTGAGTGGTGGAACCATTTTTGAACATGTTTACTATTGAGGCCGATAGTCTCTCACACTCTTCAGAGATAGATTCCCAATTTGCTTTAGAGTATATGTAAACTTTCTTTGGTTTTTCTATATTATAATGGGGTTTAACATCTGAGTCAGTAACGACCATGGCATGGTCACTAATGCCAGGAATACTACATGATGATTTCACAAGAGATGGGTTATTTGTAAACACAAGATCTAGTAAGTTCTCACCACGGGTTGGTTCTGTGTGCATTTGCGAAAGACCATAGTCAATGGAAATATCTATTAGCTTTTGCTGAATTTGTCTATCACTAGCATTTGGTTTAACAGTTAGTTGATCCCAGTCTATGTCCGGGCAGTTTAAGTCTCCGGATAATAAAACATGTTTACTTTTTTTCTGTTCATATAATTTTTTCAATGAGTTTTCCAGATTTTCCAGGTCATTAATGTTCCTGTGAGGCATATAAAAACTACACAAAAATAATTCTTTCTCGGTTTTCATTTTTACCTTTGTCCATTCAATTTCACAATTCGTAACTAAATTTACCTGTTCAACAGCTACCATGTTTTTCCTGACACCAGTAAACACACCACCGCCTCGGGACACTCTATCATTTCTATGTATTGTAAATTCATCAGGAAAAATTTCACTTGTTTTAATTGCACTACGTTTTGGTTCTTAATTTAACACCTTTTAACCAGGATTCTGTACCACATATTATGTCTGGTTTAATATAGTCTAAAGCAGCTAAAAATTCTTGTTTATGTTCTCTCACACTACAGCAATTCACTGTTAACAATCTAAGATTACACTTTTTTGAAAGTTTATGGTCACTACTTTGAAGTCTACTTTTGTAGATGATGAAGAAAAACTTCTAGAGGTAGAATTCACATTGTTTCTATTTCTCGGACTACTCGTGTGTAGTGGGCTGAAAACATTTGACGAATGAAAAGAATCTGCAGGTCTACAAACTGCCATTTACCTCTGTTTCAACATCTAGCATAAATATCATAAAATTCACATTACAGCACAGTTACCAGCTCTTGGGTTTACAGTGGTAACCTAATGGCAATGAAGCACATTTGAGCAGACAGGAGACAATGTTTTACATGTACTTTAATATGAAGGAACAGAGTGATTGGAGTCAAGATCAGTGAAGTTTGCCAGTTACTTGAAACACTAAATACTAGCCACTATGCGGATCACTAGACCACTAGATAATGATGTGATATATATTGTATACTTTATTTCATGTATATGATCTGTTGTGTAATGTAGGTATTCTGTTCTAAATGAACAGTAGATTGATTAATGGGTCTAATTTGTATGAAATAACTGAAGTAAAGCCATATGATTTAATAGTGTAATTCATATATAGTGTATGTATGTTATCTATTGTATGTATGATACCCTTTTGATATCATACGTATATTTTACTATTGTTATTATGTATACATGTTAACATTGAGTGGTTTGATAGCTCTATGCAGTTTGAGACATTCAGAGATTTATGTACAGAGGCATTCAGAGATTTATGTACAGAGGCATTCAGAGATTTATGTACAGAAACATTTAGAGATTGTATGTACAGTAACAGAGACATTTAGAAAGACTATACCGTCAAATGTACATGATATAGAGGTTATGATAGATTACAGTGCGTTATATATGAAGAAATATTAAAATAGTAGAAACCCGAACTGTGTAGTTTCGTCTCTACTAGAATCCTTCCTCCCGCACTAAAAGGACTCTCTACCATATAAGTACTTAGGCGGTTCCAAGGCGGTGTCCCACTGTGTTACTGTTCACTTTGTCTATGATTTTTGGTGTATTTATTAAATATGATTTGAACACGTCTATACATAAACTGGCATCATGAATCTTTAATCACAAGAGGTGTCTAGGGGTACGGATCCGTATCTCTAGAATCTAGAAAAACCTGCCAGATGCTGTGTAGGAGTACGGAACTCATTTTTTTTCGTAAAGTGTTGGTTATTTACATCTTTTATTTTGTTGCACATTAAATATTAGATAAGATTAAATCAATATTCACATAAAACTTAAATCTAATTGGTTCACAGATACCAGCACACACTCGGTCGCTTACATTTTCTTTTGAAACGTAAATAACAGAGGATTACTAAATAAATAAATTGTTCTGTACCGTTCAGTTTCTTGTAAAATAAACCGTTGATAAATATGAAACCCTTAAATGAATTACTAAGTATATTTGAAATTCAACAGAAAGAAAAAATGGTGTTATCTAACAAGGAATTAATCGACACGAACCAATTCACGAGTAGGATTGTTGCTTGATTTCTTCTTGTCGCTTTTTAGCGAGACCGGAATGAATTGTTTGTTTCTTCACTTGGAATACATATATACCATGATCTTTCAGTCTGAAAATGCACTTAATGTTATTACAATTAACAACATCACAACATTTCGCCGACGAAACTTGTCTTTTTTGCCAAAGGAAGCCAATGCTACGTGTTCATATTGGGCCGGGCACGTGAATAATATGCGTCACTTGTACGGGACCAATTTACTTGAACTAACGTTATCAGACTTAATCTGTAAAACACAGTCACTGGTGACAACAGAGCGGTCTGACCAGAGGGACAGAGTGAGATAAAGCCCCCAGAACAGAGATTTCAATCAGCTTCATCTCAATGGCCCAAGCATATATGTTCAAAGATTAAACGGATAAAAATCATAATATCCAATATGAAGAGCCACTGAGAAACACTGAAACGTAATTGTGCACCACTGTATTTATGGATTTGTGTGACATTTATATAAAATAAGAGAATGAAACAGCAACAACAAAACCAAAACAAACAAATAAAGGAACACATTTGGTCACTGCAGGCAGGGTAAAAAATACTCCAGCAAATAGTGCGCGCTAAAACTCACTCTTAATGACTGGTTGAACCACCAGTCACCTGAATACATAGATATATCACATTATACAAAGGCTTCTGGATAAACATTTATAAATAACCGAATAATTAGGTGCAAAGGTATTATGACCATGGAAAGATGTAACATATTTATTTATTTATTTATTTATTATACCACACTTATATAGCACTCTTTTCATACATCATACAAAATATGTGCGTTCAAAAGTGCTTTACAAAAACATAAAGAACACATACATACATATACATACATGTAAATATATTGGTAAAAGATTAAAAGGAATATTAATTAAAACAAGATCATCCATAAATTATGTTCAACGTTAAATTACATTACGCAAGCAATCCCTTTCTCAACAAGGAACAAACCTGTCATGGTTAGTTTGTTTTGGGTTTAATGCCATTTTCAACAGTATTTCAGATTTTGTTATTTTATATAACATGTGTGAAAGAGATGCGTTTTCAAAGATTTTTTAAATGCGGACAGCGAGCTTGAATCTCTGATGCTTGCTGGAAGGGCATTCCACAGCTTTGGAGCTGCTTGCTTGAAACTTCTGTCACCATACTTTACTGTTCGACTCCTCGGTACAACCAAAGACACCGGGCCGTTTGCCGACCTTAAGTCTCTACGAGGCTTGTACATGTCCAGCATATCGACAATGTACTTGGGAGATTCATTGTGCATGGCTTTGTATGTAAGTGTCAAGAATTTGAACTCAATTCGGTGCTTAACCGGAAGCCAATGCAACTCTTTCAAGACCGGCGTGATGTGATCGTATCGTGGAGTCCTGGTTATGATGCGGGCCGCTGTGTTTTGTACACATTGAAGTTTTTGCAGTGTGTCTTTGGAGATTCCATACAGCAGCGAGTTACAGTAATCTACTTTCGATGTAACCAGAGAGTTCACAAGAGACTTGGTGGCATCAGCTGTGATGTACTGCCCAATGTGGCCTATTTGCCGAAATTGTGCATAACTAGCTCTACAAAGAGAGTTAACATGCTGTGTCATGACCATGTTTGAATCCATTCTAGCACCGAGATTCTTCACACAAATTGATGGTTTAATCTGAGAGGGTCCTACTTTCACGCAGATATCTTCGGGTATTTTTGTGTGATTTGTGTGAAACAAAATTACCTCAGTTTTGTCAGTATTGAGCTTCAGCATGTTCTGATGCATCCAAGAGACTATGTCGTTGAGACAGATTTCAATTCGAGATAGGGCTTCATGTTGGTAGGAAATATTTTTTGGCTTAAACGACAAGTATAATTGTGAGTCATCGGCATAAAAGTGGTGATTCAGTCCATGGCTTCTGCAGATTGAACCAACGGGTTTTGTATACATGATGTAGTTTTTTTCGGTCCTAAGACAGATCCTTGTGGTACACTGTATTTCATGTGGACTGGAGTAGACAGTTCGCCATTTACTGAGACTGTTTGGTAGCGGTCATTCAGATAAGAAGTCATCCACTGTAGTGGTTTGCCAATGATCTCGAAGCCCTTTTCCAAGCGTTTAGCATATCACACTACAACGTGGATAAACATACATCAACAGTCCAATATCATGACGTGCAAATAGTGTTCAGACCAGGGTAGCTGTACATCTACCGTTTTACACATTAACTTGGTTAAAAATGGTTTTAAGATCAGACGCCATGCTAATAAAATAATAATCTTAGTTTTAGTGTTTCGCAGTAAGCAAAAGAAGACAATTTATTGCCTGGATACTAGATCACAAATAAGCTTTGAGTTAAAATACAATTAAAATTTTGACAATGACGGATACGCACAAGGGACATGTAAGCGTCACTTTGTCAGATGTTGAATGTTTATGCCAAATGTATCCTCTTAATTTTCTCACACGGCAACACTATTTAAGTCCGTTCCCTGTGGATTTGCCTGCGCGTGGAATGTGCGTAAGCACTTTCTTGGATTTATTGAATCACATAATAGCGAAGATCAATGATTAATTGAATTTAGAAGGGTCTAAGATAACACCTAGCGATTGTTAACATATATTGTAGAACTGAAAGAAAAACAAAACAAAAAAAACGGGGTTGTCTGTTTATTACTTTCAGCGCATACATTTACCTATATTATAAATAAAAATACCGGTATATTTTTACAATGCAGACGAATCATAGGCTTTATTTGACTCCGACTGTTGAGAAATATCCGCTTTCTTGGTCGTACATTTTCTGTGTAGAAATACCCTAATTCTATGTAGGAGGTAGCACGTCAAATGTATAAGTGGAACAGCAACACATATGAACACTACAGCGTACAGACTTGTCCTGGCAGTTTTGTTCCCCCAGTCTAAAATTGGATATATCATGTGCCCTCCAAGTATATGGTAAATAATTGAGAAACTCATGTATAAAAGTGCGGGTACCATTGGTTGATAGACATGTAGTAGCTGCACTGGCTTAGCGGAAAACAGTATACCAAGAAATGTATATACGGAGTTGAGAAGATGAATATAAACGCTGCCATGGTTAAACTCTGAAAGTTAAAAGATATTTCATTTATTGTTACCAATTAATTCATAGATATTGGTATCATCAAAATTCCTCCGCGGAAGAATATAAGAATATTGCAATTGTAATATTAGGTAATACGCTGATACTCGTAGAAACGTTTTTGTCTTTATTTATAAATCGTTGGTCCCCATACAAACTGATTTTTTTAAACACTGTTTTCTTTTTTGTTTTTGTGTTTTGTTTGTTTGTGTGTGTGGTTTTTTTCCTTCATGAAGCACAATAATTCATTTAAAATATTATTTTGAAAAAAGCGAATCGCTAATTCAAAAAGAAAAGTATATATCGATCTCTTGAAAAGTGGAAACCAGAAAATGTAAAAATGGGAGCCTGTCCCAGTTGTTCAACTTCTCATGATCCTGCATATTAGCTAGAGACGAAATTGTAATTTTGTGAAATGAACAATCAAATGATAGTGGTTTTTTTTTTCATCAGTTTACTTTGCTTGTATTTTGATATTCTTCTTTACCATTTTATGTGTATTTGAATTAGCCATGCAATTATCGAATCTACTTCTATAAGTTCAGAGAAAATGAGTAATTTGCTTCTCAAGTCATCTTGGATGGGGACCAACGGTAAAGCTGTATATCTGGTAAGACTGCAATCCTGCGTTGGCCATTACACATTTCAGTTTAAAATTATGAATAGGAGAAGTTTTCAGGGGGAAAAGCCCCACAGTTTGAACAATCTTTTTCAGTACTGCGTGCACGACCTGTCATAATGAGTTGTTGGTAAAACCCTTTCAAAAAATGTTTTTCAAATTAAAATAAAATGTTTAGAAAAACACGAAAAAAAAAAGTAAATAAATTTATGTAGACAGAAAGATTAGCTACATCTGAGGTTGTCGTAAACAATTCGTGTTGCATAACTTACTTTCAACAATTATTAAGTCATTAATTTTAGGTAATAAATATATGAGCCGCGCCATGAGAAAACCACATAGTGGCTTTGCGACCAGCATGGATCCAGACAAGCCAGCGCATCCGCGCAGACTGGTCAGGATCCATGCTGTTCGCTAATGGTTTCAATAATTGCAATAGGGTTTGAAAGCGAACAGCATGGATCCTGACTAGACTTCGCGGATGCGCAGGCTGGTCTGGATCCATGCTGGTCGCAAAGCCACTTTGTTTGTTTTCTCATGGTGCGGCTCATATCAAACCAGCCTCACTGGTATGGGTTCGAGCCTCGCTTGGGTTGTAGAACTCTTCAGTCGAGGAAGCCATTTAGCTGACTGACGGAAGGTCGGTGATTATACGCAGGTTCCCGCTCGCGACTAAATAATATCCGGAGGGGAACCTGGGGTCTTCTTTCACCATCAAAAGCTGGAAAGTTGTTATATGACATATAACTGTGTCCGTGTGACATTAAACCCCATCCCTCGAAAATTACTAATGATGATATATCAAAGAGTATGTAAGATTGTTGGTACTTATTAAAACAATACATTTCGTTCTTTTATTTTGACAGTATTGTTCTAATATATTTTGTACTAATAGATTTTCAGGCTGTTCAAAATTAACAAATAATTAATTCTGTATTTACCAACATTAAGAAATCCATAATATATCAGGCTGATAAGGACTGAAAATGAATTGCTGGCGTTGAATAGAAGCCACTGTACTCTGATATACCATGGCATCACATTTGTTTCTCCTGAAATACAATTTACATTGATAGATCAGACTGATAAGTATAGAAAAAAGAATTGGCTTTGAAATCTGATATACCGTTTCTCATGAAATACATTGCATAAAGCGCATTTATATACCAGACTTATAGCTTAGTTTAGTTTATACTAACATGACAGAAAATAAATTGTTCGCGTTGAATAGAAGCCAGTGCATTTGGACATACCATTTCATCACATTCCTTAAAGGGCAAGGAATGCCTGACAGTAAGTTAATTTTATATGAAAGCCATCCTCAGGCCTTTCATAACGCTGAAAGAATGTTTAAAATCGGACCGCTATTGAAAAAGATGTGGCAGTTTGAAATTTAAGAAAATGGCTGATGATGGAGGCAGCCATTTTAGTGTGTTTATAACGTCATTTACACACTGCTGAATTCTTTTTTTAGCAAATAACATTTTAAATAGATTAATTTCATATGTTTCATGAGAGTAAAATGTAAAACATATTAGTTTCTTTCATTATAGCTGGAAAAAGTGAGAAATCATTTTTACAGAAATAAGTAAATTCAGTACAAATATGTACCTAGAAATTAAATAAATCCGCCATTTTGTTTTTTATTGCCATGGAAGCAAAATGGCCGCCATTTTGATCAAATATTTAAATGCTCATAACTTTCTTATTTTTGAGTTGATTTTGAAAATTCTTTCACTTCTTTAAATGATTAAAGAAATCCTAGCAAACAGAATTAACATAAGAACAACATTGCTTTTCCCTGTAAGTACAAACTGCTTTAATATGGATACTTATGGTATGATTTACGGACTGACAAGTACAGAAAATTAAAACATTAAATCTTGTCTTTGAATTGACAAGAAGCCACTGTTTTCTGATATACTAGTAAATTGTGACAATATTCCTTTTTCCTAAAAAACAAACTGCATTAATACAGCAGATTGACAACATTAGGTAAGAAATATACATGTACCATGTTATGTCATTCGTTTTTAATGACATTTGAAATCCATTAACATATCGGGCTGACAAGAAAATAATTCCGCCTTGAATTTAAGCCACTTCGTTTTGATCTACCATGGTATGGCATTGATTTCTTGTCAGATACAAACTGCTTTTATATATCAAACTGAAAAGTGCATGAAGTAATTGACCATGCTTGATAGAAGACATTGCACTTTGAAACACAATCATCATACTGAAGTACAAACTGCATTACCTTGATTTATACCTAAACTTGACTTGTAATTGTTTCTATAGAGTAACGAATCCGATCAGCGGTCACCTCCGTTCAGCGGCCATTTTATGACGTCCCCGACGGATTTTCCTCTATTTTAACACTTTATTCTGCGGCCACCTGCCGTCCGCGGCCAGCGGCCACCAAAATTGCCTCCCGACCGCCGTATTTGACCCCTTTCAGCGGCCATTTTTTTTTCCAAAACCAATTATTTTTAGGCAATAATCGCCGAAGATACCCGATTTTGAGAAGCTCGTGGTTGCTAAGTTTCGCGTGACGTCACCACAAGAACGACAAAATGACATGAGCTTCTCAATTAAAACTGATAACCAAAGGTTTAATCTCCATTTGTTATGATCAAATGGCCAGTAGTTATCGGTAATTAGCGTGTCACCTCGTGTCAATTTTGTTGTTCACAGTTTGACCTCGGTTAAAGATAATATTCGATAACTAATTAGTAGCATAATATTTGTGATTTTTTATACTTCTGTCATCAAAATACTATAAACCACTCTATCTTTTACGTAACGTAACGGCAATCTTAGATTTAGCGTAAACAATAAGCGCCGAGAGTAGCTTCCCTTACCAAAATGGCGAAAATTGTAAACAAACTTGTCTTGTAGTTGGAAAATTGCCTGCAACAATTTTTGTAGTAAAAAAAATACACGCCGGAGTTTTAGATTGCTAAGAAGACCATTCGTATTGCGAAGGCAAATGCACGTCATTGTATCCTGGCAAAATAATAATGGAAAACCCCAAAAGAAATGTACCTAAAGGCTATAGACTGGTCAGAAGTCTGAAAAATACTGACTGCACCTTCGATCAGCGGTCACCTGGCTTAAGCGGCCAAATTGTCTGCTTCCCTTGGCTGGCTGCTTAAGACAGGTATGGTATCATATCTATAGACAAATGTATGTCCTCTAATTGAATGCCATACAGTAAAAGTACAGTCAGGACAACCCCCAACCCTCAAACATATTATAAAAATGCTAATTTGAATAAATTATTAATTCATTTCTTTAAGAAAAATAAATTACATCGCGCTGCGATTACGAACCTTATCGTGTACCCATGTAGCCAGTGTGAATATTTCACATTGCACTTTCGCTAAATTGAAATATAGCTAATTTGTAACCTATTTATTCATACATCTTACTGTCTCAATAACATGTCAAATTCAAAATGTATTTTTCACAAGAAAATCTATGTTGCATGGCTAGATCAAACAATATAGATTTCTTCACAAAGTCTTTCTCAGAAACTTTGAATGCGCTCGTGAATTTGAAAGTATTATGTAATCACCTGCCGCGGCGGGCGGGCGTTGGTTGACAGGCGACGTCCAATAGACTACTTGAATAGTTCTTATCCAATGTTCACAAAATTTTGTTCCAATTTTAATGGGCAAGTTCAAAATCGATCTGGACTATCTGAATGGTCTTGGTGGTTTTGGGGTCATAACAAAAAGCTGTTCTTATCCAAACTCTGGTAAATGTTTATGGGTATATTCGATAACCAGTTTTTTTTTGCCTATCTGTAATTATGGCCATTGAGTAAGTCGAAATTATAAAAGACTGTAGAGTATCTTAAAAGTCAAAAGTAATTTGTTGTGACGGGGGTATATTGTGAAAGTTGAGCACTCTTGTTTTCTCTGTATGCTATAAGGGACCTAATGTCATAATGTTAACATAGAATGTTTTACAAAAGAAGCTGGTGTTGCTGTACGAAACTCGACAATTTCAAAACGTGATTATTTTCTAAGTAATATATCCTCGATGTATAATAACCCAAATTATTTTCATCAACAGTTGATAAAACGTTGATGTTTCCGATGTATGTCGCAAACTGCAAAAGACTTAAGAACTTACCGCTTTTAATGTCTGTTCTCCTAACATGGACGTATATTGTCACGAAACAGTCTGTGAAGACAAATGCAGACTGCAGTATGTATGCAATATTCGTCACCTTTGTGAGATATGTAGGACCTTCTTCTATATCGTAGTAAACTTCAAAACCCAAATTCATCAGGTAGAACAGTGCCCAAATAATTGTCCAAGGAATGTACACTATTTTAGGAAAGCACTGAAATAAATAAAACTTTTCTGAGGTAAAAAACAAACTGTCAGGCACATGTTAACACTTGACTATATTGAGTATTTTCATAAGTTAAATAACATGACATACCGGATCCAATCATTCTAAATCTGAAGAAGAAGCACTGTACGTGCTTGCAAGGCCATCTTGCTTTGACTGTTCAGAAAGGTCTTTGTTATTGAGGGATTAACGTCACATCGACAAATTAAAGGTCATATGGTAACTGTCCAGCACATGTATAACACTTGCATTGCATGATGGAGGAAGACTCGTGTGTCAATTTTAGGCATGGGCGAGTACCTGAAAGGAACCACTCACCTTCTGCAAGCCAGCTGGATGGCTTCCTAACGTGATTCAGAAAGATTTCTACACCTTAAGCGAGGTTTTGAACCCACAGCGGAGCTAGCAATCGATTGGAAGTCAACGAGCTCAACCACTCAGTCACGGAGGCCCACGACTACTCAGAAGAGGCTGTACATAATCTTTGTCAGTGACCAAAGGTAAATGTGTTTTGGGATAAAAACCGTATTTATTGCAAAAGAAAATGTATTTTGGGTTGACAAATACCGCTATTTACCAGCAAGAACATATGCGACTTAACTTAATTTGCATGTGCAATGTATCGACCTGTACTTTTTCTGATGTCATGTTTGCCTGATGTACGTATACTAAGCAGATGTCTGCTTAAAACAAAGTTTCAAAATAGTTTTATGACTGGGCAATTTACTGACGAGATAAGGTCCACAAGTTTAATCAGTTAATATAGATAGCTGATGGCAAAATATGCCGCCACATATTATTGAAACGATTGATACGTTAGGAATGATATGTTACAGTTACACCTGATATGTTTTTATGAAGGATGTACATATTTTTTACGGTTTATTGATCATATAAAAAAAAGATTTACTTAACGTTTGTTTTATAATTACATGTAACATTTCTGTATAACATTATTCGAATACATGTAGCACAAAATATAAATTTAAGCATTTCAAAGAATATCTCTGTAATATTATCAATTTATAAAATATATGTGTAGAACAAGAAACAATTACTGAAATATTCACCTGAGGTTTAACAAACAAACTAGGATCTTCATGATTAAGTCCAAATTTTCGTAATTGAAATTCCTTTTTGAAATTATAACAGTGTCCATCTCCTGTAATGTCCTGTTCACTTGACATTTTATTGTCCTGTTAACGTCTATGTATGAAGAGGAAATGGGTATAGGTCGTTACTGTGTATTGAGCCGTGATTGCACTTTAAAATATAGACTTTTCCTGATCGTAGGGGTGTTTTCAAATTTAAGTATATGTATACAAATGTATTAGAAAATATAATACATGCACACATGTTAAAACAGCGCCATCCGACCGAAAGGCTTGATAGCTCAGACGGCATGCATTTAATAAAATTACGTAAAAGACACGCAGGTCCATGGTTCGAACCACTGTTTATTTCTTTCTTTATTTATTTTATTTTTTTGTTGTTTATGATTTTTATATAATGACGGTTTTTATATTTGAGATGGCTTACAATAAATTAATGCTGCTGAGTGGGAGAATGCGTTGAAAATATTAGTACTGGTAAAAACAAGTAGATCTACAGTGTCACTTAAAGATTTGATGATCTTTCACGTTATTTCTATTATTGCTTCATTTACCCCTCATCAACATTAAAAATATACTTGTACCTGCAATTCGAGGTCAAAGCCCTTATCATCAGCCTTACATACTTTGAAGATGATACTGAAAATAATTCAGATACATCAAGCGAAAGTTAACTGTGGACTTGAAACTATCGATTTTAATATGAAATGGAACTGATATGTCATAAATACTGAAAAGACAAAAAAAGAGTAGAATTACTGTAAAACTTCGTAAATTTGAATAGCTTGAAGACAAAAACGTCCAAATATCTGACTACCCGTTTAAAAATAAACTCGTCCAAAAGCCATGTCGATATATAGTCAGTAGACTATAAATATGTTGATTGTTGAAACATAATTTCACGCAATATTAAATCTGGGGAAATGATGTTGTAAGAAGTGAATATGGTAACGATCCATTTATTTTTAATTTGGAAAAATTATGAATTAATACAGTTCACTACACATTCATTTTTCATAACATTTGTCATAAATGGGGATGTGCTACTTGTAGTCCCAGTTAAATATAAAACAATGAAAATCCGGAACTTGAAGGGCAAAACAAGTTTACAGAATATTAAACTGCATCTTTCACCTAAATGACAAAGATAAGGTAGGAAGTGGCTATATATTCCTCGATAAATATCTCCAAATTAGCCCCCGTATGGCTATTTAAGTCGAAATTAGCAGGAAATATTATCTTCAAGTAGCTTACTTTAACAAGCGCAGAAAACAGAAATGACATCATAATGTTTATAGACGCTCACCAATGTCATGTTCCGATTCAGTTTATAGGGTGAGTGCCTGGGTTAATGTGGGGGATAACGGGATATGAAGTAACGGTATCAAGAGAAACAGGGTACTAAATTTTAAAAGAAAAACATAATTTTTTCAGGTAAGGGATGGAGGGTCATGGGGGTAATTTGAGGTACGACGGGGGATAAGTGTGTGATATTTCGTTTAGTTTTGATGTGTAGTTACTGTGATACTAACTCGATGACAATCGCTAACAGAATTTGTTTTAAAAAATGGCTAAGTACAAAATGAGAATAATTAAAAGGATGAAAGCAAGAGTTATGGGACCTATGTCTTACTTTGGTAACATCATCATCAGGCCTGTATAAAGATTCATTTAGTTGTGATGAATATTAAGTTAGATATGTCCTTTCTGAGATTCATGACTTTCATCACGGCGAGCTAAATAGACTCAATATGGGAAAATATATTCGTTCTATTATATTGCTAAGCCAATTATTTTTAAAAATATGACGAAAAGTGAGCCTTGCAATAACTTAAAAAGTACAGGAGATTTTAATGAAACCAGATAGAAGGAAAGTAGAAACTATGCAAGTTATTTTATTTTGTCCGTTCGTCCGTCTCTCTGTTCATTGGTCATAGAAGGAATATCCTGCCTAAACGTGAGTTTTTTTTCCATAAGACTTTTACAAATAAATGGAAATATGTAGAATTTGTAGAATTTACATGTTATTTTATTTTCTTCATCTACTTTTCTGTCCGTCCTTCTGTCACAAAAGAAGGACCCTACGTTCTTTTTTGTTTACCCCCCCCCCCCCCCCCCCCAAATTTTATTGGAGATGAGGCACTTAAAGTTGCCCTTGTCCGTTCGTCCAAATTTGTGTCGTACATATCTCAAAAAGTATTTGACCCAGAGTCATCAAACCTCACAGGATTGTTATCAGCACGGGAAGTTGTGCACCGGATGCTTTAATTTGGATCTCACGCAACCATGCCAGAGTATTTGTCCTCTTGACTTATTCAAAAATATGCATAAAAGGGGCCTTATTTTAAGTTTGTGCCATGTATCTCAAAAAGTATTTGACCCGGATTATGAAACATTACAGGAATATTATTCAGCATGTGAAGTCGTTCCTCTGGGGTTTTGTTAGAGATATCACACAGCCAGACCAGAGTTATAGCCCTTTACTAAGTTCAAAAATATACATAAAAAGGCATAAAAGTTTGTGTCACACATATTTTAAAAAGTATATTTTACCTAGGGTAATGAAACATCATAATATTATTCAGTATGTGAAGTTGTTTTTGTTCCGTATTTCTGTCAGTAAGATCAGAGTTATGGCCCTTGATTTTCAAAAATATGCACAAAGGGGATATAAGTTTGTGTCTCATGAAAACATTTAGGAATATTATCCAGCATGTTAATTGTGCTTCTGAGTTTTTCCATTATTTCACATTGCAAGACCAGAGTTAGTAAAAAAAATAAAAGTTTCTGCCCCATGTATCTCAAAGTGTACTTGACTTAGAATCATAAAACATTAGAGGATTGTTATATAGTATGTAAAGTTGTGCACATGGTGTTTTCTTTGGGATTTCATTTATCTAGGCCAGAGTTATGTTCCTTCATTTAGTGAAAAAGGCACATAAAGTGCTTAAAAGTTTTTGATGCATATATCTTAAAAACTATTTCACCTAGAGTCATGAAACCATGTACAGTGACAGAAGTGGGGACATCTTAGTTCTAATGTTGACTTATAAGAATCGCTGATGGTAGTTGCAGACGGGGGAAATCTGGCTCAATGGTAACTGTTTAGGCTATAAAGTTTATTGATCAATGTTCAATGAATCGTACTCACTGAGTTATTTTCAATGCAAAGTTATATAAATGTAGTTTACTGCCTTTACTGAACAGCACGTAAGCTTAATTTATCAAGCAATAACAATTTAACTCCGTTAACAGTTGGACACTACGCTTCCCTCTTTGACTGTGTCTGACGGAAGAGGGGGAGGACTCTATGATAAGCAGTTTTTAAATCCCACCAGACTGAACTGTTTTGATATCTGTCTTCTGGCCTGTTTCGTCGGGCCCTTAAGGGTGTTTCTCTTGTTACTCTGTCTTCTGCCAAGGCATTGAGTACATACGTTTTTGGGTCTTAAGGTTTGCTTTTTATATATTTATACACGAGCATTTTTGTGTTTTACATGCCATGCCTTTTTGTTTCCATTACGTGTGTTAGAGATTCACCTGGAGGGGATTACTTTTATTGACACTGTCCCGTGTCTTTGTAACATGGTGGGGGGAAGAGTGAGGTTGGGTGCGCACCATAAACCGGTTTAAGCTCCCCAGTGGTGTTTTTGCCACTGACCGTTCCAAGGCGGTGCCCCACTGTGTTCCTTTATTTGTTCGTTTTATCCTCGTGTGTTGGCTTTGTGTGCGTGTGTGTGTGAGTGTGTGTGTGTGTGTGTGTGTGTGGTGTGCACGTCTGCGTGCTGTGGGTTTCGTTTTGGGGAGGCTGCGTTTTTGGTACGTGACATTCCCTGTTTTATATTTATCTTTGTTTTTTAAGTAACTAATATTCTCTAAATAGTGTACTGCAGTACCGTGATTAATACTTAAGTGAGGCACTCTCATTCTGTAAAGGTACTCATTCAATGAGTAGCACTCATTCTTTAGTGTTTGATTAATAAGTTATGTTCAGTTATCCGCGTTCACTGATTAACATTCACTGGCTAGTTATAACAAAGAAGTATAAATTATTTTTATAGCTCTTTGGTTATAACTATTTAGTGTGAACAGTTCATCAAACAATAGTGTTCCGTGAGTATTGCTCAATGAGTTCGGCTGGTATTCTGCTGAGCGCTGCTGATAGTCGACTGCGTATTGCTTAGGATACTATCTACTAGGTTGGCCTTGAAACGAAATAACAATACTCAGTTTATTTATGGTATTTATTGCTCTTTTCCGTACATTAAAAAAAGAAAGAAACCAGTCTGGCTAAAAGAAATCGTCGGCAAAATGGAACTCGAACTGGGAACAACGCTCTCTAAAGTATTCGGGCATAAAAACTTTAGGTCAGACGTCCAGAAAAATGCTGTTCTTACAATTGTTGAAGGTATTTTCTCTGATTGTTTATCTAGTTTGCTCGTGGGTTGGTGTTTACGTAAGTTTAGCATGTTCGGATAGCCTAATTCGGATGAAATTTATTGGTATGTAACAAGTCTCGGGAAAAATGTGCAACCTCGACCGGGACTCGAACCTCGGACCTTCGGCTTACCATGCCAACGCTCTACCAATTGAGTTACCGAGGCCACCTGGTACGGGAACCGCTACACACCTCTCTAATTGCAGAGACTTTGGCACTCCTGGCCGATGTCTGCCGTGGACTGTCAACCGAATTCAGTCAGATGCACACCCCAGCCAAACTGCTTCGCCCCGCATGGGCTCCAAGGGTGAACATCTCGGTAGAACCTCCAAATGTAACAGTCTCAGGAAAAATGTTCAGCCTCATCTGGGATTCGAACCTCGGACCTTCGGCTTACCGTGCCAACGCTCTACCAGTTGAGCTACCGAGGCCACCCAGTACAAGAACCGCTACACACCTTCCCTCTTATTGCGAGACATTGGCACTCCTGGCCAATGTCTGCCGCAGACTGTCAACAGAATTCAGATGCACACCCCAGTCAAAGACTCAAACTGCTTCGCCCCGCATGGGCTCCAAGGGTGAACATCTCGGTAGAACCTCCAAATGTAACAGTCTCAGGAAAAATATGCAGCTTCGTCCGGGACTCGAACCTCAGACCTTGGCTTACCGTGCCAACGCTCTACCAACTGAGCTACTGAGGCCACCCGGTACGAGAACCGCTACAGGTATATTAATGATTGACGACATTGAACTGATGGTGAAAATTTTGATTATGCAATAAAAGGTTAGAAGGTATTAAATGCCTCTGCTACTATTTTCTATGTAAAAATAACAAATGTTTTAATCAGCATTTCTAGCCTTTCACTTCTTACGAGACTGCCCTTGGCCTTGTCTTGAAGGTCTGTCTTTAGGCAATCAAAAAAATATAGGGTTGACCATAATGCAGTGAAACCAAGGTCACATGACTGAAACAAGTGATGAAAACATACTGCGTAGGAAGACATCAGGAAATACCTAGTTTCACTTTCATTTTACCAAACAGCTTTGACACAACATTTGAAGCACATATAATGTAGCTTAAAATCATCTGCAGACATTCCTGAGTCCTCTTTACAACCTCAATAAAGCATATATCTGTCATGAAAATGGCCTTTATCTGGCGGGAAACACTATATATTGATATGGACTACAATCGAGTGGACCCCTGAGGTATATCCGCCGAATTACTGCCTTCGTACAATAAGAAATGTCAGAGTTTTCAAAATCATTCTGTCTCAATCAATTGTTGTACATTAGTCAAGTTTCAGCAATTTTGCCAACTTTCAGGTTGAAAGAATGACTCTTGTCAGAATTATGCCCCTTTAAGAATGACCGTCCATACCTGCAAAAAACGAGTCAGCTGGGAGGTCGGACGGCCGATCCAGGGCCGATTATGTGCTGCACATGTCATTTTAAAATTTTAAGTGAAAGGTGAGTGTTGGATATCTTTAAGTAGCTACCAGAGCATTGGAAAATCAATATAATTTGCAAGTAGGTACCTATAATTATCCAAACTTTATATGCCTCCAAACCCTACTGAAAAGTAATTAATTCCAAAAATTTTATATTTCAGGTAAACAGGATGTATTTGTGTGTATGCCAACAGGAGCAGGTAAATCTCTGTGTTACCAGCTTCCTGCAGTTGTCTCCCCTGGTATAACATTTGTTGTCTCCCCTCTTATCGCTCTGATGCAAGACCAGTTGGAACATTTGGATAGCATTGGAGTAAAGTCAGAAACGCTCAACTCGAAAATGTCAGTGGAGGAACGTAAAAGAGTTCTGTCAGACTTAGATAAAGAAAAACCAAAGACTAAAATGTTGTACATTACCCCAGAACAGGCAGACACAGACAATTTTAAACAACTGACTGAGAGCCTTACAAAAAGAAAATTAGTAAAATATTTTGTTATTGACGAAGCTCATTGCGTATCCCAGTGGGGTCACGATTTTCGACCAACATATCTTAGACTTGGTTATTTTCGTACAAAATACTTAAAAGGAATTCCTTGCATTGCGCTGACAGCGACGGCTCCTAAACAGGTCATAGAGGACATCATAAAGCAGTTAAGACTGAAAGAACCCATCGCAAAGTTTAAACAAAGTGTTTTCCGTCCAAATTTATTCTATGATGTGAAAATGAAGGACACTATAGGGGATGTGTATGAAGATCTTAAAGGGTTTGCACTCAAGGCACTCGGAGGAGTAGCGGAAGAAGGGGAGGATTGGGTAAGTATCAATGGGTTAAAAGTTTAATACTTGAGAACATATTTTTTTTGTTAGTTAATCCTTAGTATAACAAATACATGTACATGTAGTGTCTAATCACACACCTTTGGTCATCTGAGCTGTCACTCATCTCTGATACCTAAGAATGTTTTATTAGGTTATTTTTACATTTTATCACACATTGAAATTTATATGGTATCTAATAAGTTACCATTGGGTATCCGCAGTTGACTTTATATTTATACAAATTTGGGTAAAATAGAACAAGATTTGTTTTAGGATTATGAATTCTATACAAGAAGCTGACAACTTTCCACAGGAGGACATTTGGAATAATTTTGCCAAAGAATGTTTGTAAATTTGACATTTACCATTTGACCAATATAAACAGATAGAAAAACAAATAGTAAAATATAACCTGTTTTCAGAATTCCTATGGTTGTGGTATAGTTTACTCCAGAACAAGAGATGGTTGTGAGGAGGTGTCACACCACCTATCCAGAAAAGGGATACCAGCTAGACCGTACCATGCCGGGCTCAAGAATGGCATAAGGGAGACAAATCAAACAGAGTGGATGCAGGGAAAATTTCCTGTTATTGTAGCAACCATCAGCTTTGGCATGGGTGTGGACAAAGCCAATGTCAGGTATACTGTGAAAAGTAGAAGAAAAAAATACTTTAATGAACTGCTCAGTGGATATTCACCAAACTTGGTCAGAAGCAATATCAAAAGGTCGAGTTCCTGTTGTGAGCAACGTTGGCCCATTAGGGCCTCTTGTATGCTGTATTCTGAGTAAAAAAAATTACATCATTTATTGAAAAAAAAGGTAGATTGCATGCTGGCATATATACACTGTCACATACATATATGTTGACAGAAACAAGTTTGAAAACAGACAGTCATGTAATCTTCTGATCATATACCAAGTACTGGTGATGCAAGAAGTTGTTTTGTATGTTTATCAAATCCATTTCCTTCAATTCAGTTACTTGGAACTACACAAAGATTTCAGTAAAGTGTATTCACAGAAAAGAATATATCAGAAAACCAAGTATAACTTCACTAGACCTGTAACGATTATGTATTCTCAGTAAGCAATTATGCCACTTCCCGGCTTGTACACAGTTATACTGAAATTGCCGAATGTCATAATGGGTGTACCACCTTAAAAATATTGTAGCTATTACACATTCTTGAACATATTCTTATTATTACAGATTTGTAGCTCATTGGAATGTTCCCAAGTCAATGGCGGGATATTATCAGGAGTCTGGACGTGCTGGGAGGGATGGTGAGAAGTCGTACTGTAGATTATATTACTCGCGGGAGGACAGAAATACTGTTGCCTTCTTGATTAATCATGAAGCAAAAAGATGGAAAAAGGTAAGAATTATTTCAGTAATTATATAGGACAATATCTGCATTGTAGATCATTTTCAGAGGATTTTTCTTTGCAGCCAGATTCAACAATTTTAGCACCACTGTTCAGGTGTTGTGTTTTATAGTGATGAGATTGGATAAAGAAAGAGCATAAGGTTGTAATTATCAACAACAGGACAAGTCACTCTTAATGCAGCTTAGTCAAATCCCAAGTTGTGTTTGTAATAGCATTAAGTTGATTGTAACCATTACCCAGCCAGGATAATAAATCATCAGTCTTATCCTTAGCTTTAGATACATGTATTAAAGTTTTGTTTTTTTTTAGCTCCACTATACAAAGTATATGGAGAGCTATCCTACTCGCCCCGGCGTCGGCGTCTTTCCGCGTCCCCAACTTGGTTAAAGTTTTTTTTACACTTCCTCTTTTTCTCCTTATCTCTATTATTTCTTGATGGATTTGCTTTAAACCATAAATAGTTATTTCTCATCATTACCACATCATCTGATATAAGGGCCATGACTCTCACACTAATATTTCATGAATTCTTCCCCCTTTTCACTTAGAATTTCAGGTTAAAGTTTTGGTGCACTTTCACTCTATCTCAGTTATTACTATATGGATTTGATTCAAATTTAAAATAGTTGTTCCACATCATCACCCACATCATACGACACAAGGTCCATAACTCTTGCACCAATTTTACATGAATTATGCCCCCTTTTTAATTGAAATTTCACGTTAAAGTTTTGGTGCACTTTCACTCTGTCTCAGTTATATCTAAATGGATTTGATTCAAACTTAAAGTAATTGTTCCATATCATCACCTACATCATATGACACAAGGTTCATAACTCTGGCACAAATTTTTCATGAATTATTCCCCCTTTCTACATAGAATTTAAGGTTAAAGTTTTGGTTCACTTTCACTCTGTCTCTGTTATTACTAAATGGATTTGATTCAAACTTAAAAACAATTGTTGAACATTATCACCCACATCATATGGCACAAGGTTCATAACTCTTGCACCAATTTTTTATGAATTATTCCTCCTTTTGACTTACAATTTCAGGTTAAAGTTTTGATTCACTTTCACTCTATCTCAGTTGTTACTAAATGGATTTGATTCAAACTTAAAGTAGTTGTTCCACCTTATCACCCACATCGTATGACACAAGGTGCGTAACTCTGGCACCAATTTGTCATGAATTATGTCCCCTTCTACTTAGAATTTAAGGTTAATTTTGATGCATTTTCAATATATCTCCGCTATTACTAAATGGATTTGATTCAAACTTGAGGTAGTTGTTCCACATTATCACCCACATCATATGACACAAGGTGCATAACTCTTGCACCAAAATTTTATGAATTATGCCCTCTTTTTGCTTAGAATTATACTTATTTAGTGTTTTGATACACTTTATCTTTATCTCTCTTATTACTAAATATTTTTGACACAGACTCAAGCTATTGTGCAATATCTTCATCCACCATTGGAATCATTAAACACTCTGGTGACAACTCCAGCGTCCTCAGATTGCCCAGTTTTCCTATCGAGCATCGAAATAGTTGAGTGTGTTGTCTCTGTGACAGCTCTTGTTTTTATCACAAATTTGAAAACCAAATAGGTACCTTCATCTTGATAAGCAATAGATTTGTATATGTTTTTGGATCACCTGAGCCAAAGGCTCAGGGTGAGCTGTTGTGATCACTCATCGTCCAGCATCCGTCTGCCCACACTTTCCTTTAAACAACATCTCCTCCTAAACCACCAGGCCAATTTTAATGAAACTTCACAGGGGTGTTCCTTGGAAGGTCTTCTTTAAAAATTGTTCAAAGAATTATATTCCATAAAGAACTCTGGTTGCCATGGCAAACAAAAGGAAGAACTTTAAAAATCTTCTTGTCAAAAACCACAGGTCATAGGGCTTTAATATTTGGCATGTAGCATCATCTAGTGGTCCTCTACCAAGATTGTTCAAATATCCTCCTAGGGTCAAATATGGCCCCGCCCTGGAGGTCACATGGTTAACATTGACTTATACAGGGAAAACTTTGAAAATCTTCTTGTCCAAAACCACAAAACGTACATCCTCAATATTTGGCAAGATCGTTCAAATTATGCCCCAAGGGTGAAAAGAGGCCCTGCCCAGGGGGTCACAAGTTTTACATAGATTTGTATAGGGAAAAACTTTAAAAATCTTTTTGGCTGAAACCACAAGACCTAGGCCTTTGATGTTTGGTATGTAGCATTGCCTTGTGGTCTTCTACCAAGATTGTTCATATTATGCCCCTGGGGAGAAAGAGGCCCCACCCCGGAGTCCCAAGTTTTACATAGACTTATATAGGAAATAAAAGTAAAAACCTTGTTGTCTTAAACTGTAAATCCTAGGCTTTTGATATTTGGTATGTTGCATTGCCTAGTGGTCCTCTACCGAAATTGTTGAAATTATATCCCTGGGGTGAAAAGAGGTCCTGCCCTGGTTTACTTGTACTCTTCAAAAATACATTTACTTCAATCCTTTTTAGATTAATGCAACTTCTGTTGTGTTTAACAGAACTGTACTGTTTGTACACTACTCTGAGCTATTCTACTCACCTCTATTCCCCAAAAAATTGCGTATGTTGCATGATATAGTTCCTTTGATACAAATATCACTCAGGTGAGCGATATAGGGCCATCTTGGCCCTCTTGTTTTAACATATACTGAAATAAATGGCCGGTCTATAGTTTGCGCTATATGACCAGTGTATTTTTATCACATGTTGACTGAGCTAATAAAAAATCAGAAAATTAAAATAAAACGTATAAAATTATTTGCTGATGTCTCTGGCAATAGTTGTGATGGCTGACCAGCAAGCCATTCAGAAACTGTATGTTACTACATGTCTCACATAATTCGCCAGTTCATAGTTTGTGCTGTTGACCAAAGTATTAATTTGCGCTGTTGACGAAAGTTAAGCTCAATGCGGAATTTTGCTGGGCTAAAATCAAAACTTGAAGAAGAAAAATATGAAAATTTATATTTCGTATCTATTGATAAATATTGTACAGCTTTCTGGACAATAAATGCCTGTAGTTACATGATACAGTGCTTTTTTTTAGCTCACCTGTCACGAAGTGACAAGGTGAGCTTTTGTGATCGCGCAGCGTCCGTCATCCGTGCGTGTGTGCGTAAACTTTTCCTTGTGACATCTCTAGAGGTCACATTTTTCATGGGATCTTTATGAAAATGGGTCAGAGTGTTCATCTTGGTAAATTATAGGTCAAGTTGGAAACGTGGTCACGTGCCATCAAAAACTAGGTCAGTAGGTCTAAAAATAGAAAATCCTTGTGACCTCTCTAGAGGCCATAATTTTCAATGGATCTTCATGAAAATTGGTCAGAATGTTCACCTTGATGATATCTAGGTCAAGTTCGAAACTGGGTCACGTGCCTTCAAAAACTAGGTCAGTAGGTCTAAAAATAGAAAAACCTTGTGACCTCTCTAGAGGCCATATATTTCACAAGATCTTCATGAAAATTGGTCAGAACGTTCATCTTGATGATATCTAGGTCAAGTTCGAAACTGGGTCACGTGCCTTCAAAAACTAGGTCAGTAGGTCAAATAATAGAAAAGCCTTGTGACCTTTCTAAAGGCCATATTTTTCATGGGATCTGTATGAAAGTTGGTCTGAATGTTCATCTTGATGATATCTAGGTCAAGTTCGAAACTGGGTCACGAGCGGTCAAAAACTAGGTCAGTAGGTCTAAAAATAGAAAAACCTTGTGACCTCTCTAGAGGCCATATATTTCATGAAATCTTCATGAAAATTGGTCAGAATGTTTACCTTGATGATATCTAAGTCAAGTTCCAAAGTGGGTCCCGTGCCATCAAAAACTAGGTCAGTAGGTCAAATAATAGAAAAACCTTGTGACCTCTCTAGAGGCCATATTTTCCATGGGATCTGTATGAAAGTTGGTCTGAATGTTCATCTTGATGATATCTAGGTCAAATTCGAAAGTGGGTCACGTGCCATCAAAAACAAGGTCAGTAGGTCAAATAATAGAAAAACCTTGTGACCTCTCTAAAGGCCATATTTTTCAATGGATCTTCATGAAAGTTGTTCTGAATGTTCATCTTGATGATATCTAGGTCAGGTTCGAAACAGGGTCATGTGCGGTCAAAAACTAGGTCAGTAGGTCTAAAAATAGAAAAACCTTGTGACCTCTCTAGAGGCCATACTTGTGAATGGATCTCCATAAAAATTGGTCAGAATGTTGATCTTGATGATATCTATGTCAAGTTCGAAAGTGGGTCACGTACCATCAAAAAGTAGGTCAGTAGGTCAAATAATGAAAAAACGTTGTGACCTCTCTAGAGGCCATATTTTTCATGGGATCTGTATGAAATTTGGTCTGAATGTTTATCTTGATGATATCTAGGTCAAGTTTGAAACTGGGTCAACTGCGATCAAAAACTAGGTCAGTAGGTCTTGAAATAGAAAAACCTTGTGACCTCTCTAGAGGCCATACCCTTGAATGGATCTTCATGAAAATTGGTCAGAATGTTCACCTTGATGATATCTAGGTCAAGTTTGAAACTGGGTCACGTGCCTTAAAAAACTAGGTCAATTGGTCAAATAATAGAAAAACCTTGTGATCTCTCTAGAGACCATATTTTTCAGTGGATCTTCATGAAAATTGGTCAGAATTTATATCTTCATAATATCTAGTTCAAGTTCAAAACTGGGTCACATGAGCTCAAAAACTAGGTCACTATGTCAAATGATAGAAAAAACGATGTCATACTCAAAACTGGATCATGTGGGAAGAGGTGAGCGATTCAGGACCATCATGGTCCTCTTGTTTAAGTTTTGGGAGAATGGTGGTGGGGCCTGTAAGGAGGCGTAAATTGCACCGTAACTCTAAAATAGGGGAAAAATTGCATCATCGTGAAAGTGTTTTTCATAAATATGTTACAATAAAAAAAAAAATGATTTTCAAAACACATTTTCTCATGTTTTAAATGGTACAGTTTACTTTATCATGTACATCTAGAAAGGGTTTTGTTTGTTGGTTGGAATATGTAATATAAAAAAAGATCTTCTTTTTTTGAGGGGATTTTTTTTCAGAAATAGGGGGAAAAACATACTTTTTTACAGGGGAATGGGGCCAATTTTGGCCCCAAAAATGGCCTAAAAACACTGGACCAGTCTGTATTCAGTGCAGATTTGCTTGGCTTAAGTCTGAATTTCAAAAAAAAAAGAACTGTTGAAATTTTTTTCCGATATCATTTAATAAAACACTTAAATGTCTTGACTATTGAACAGTGAACGTTTTAATAAGTATACATTATTACATGACTCTTTCATAAATCGCTGGACTATTATTTGTGCTTTTCGAATATTCTGCTTAATATTCTTCACTTATTGAGTTACTGCACTGACATGACGATATGTTGACTGTGCTAATACATCAAAAAATTAAATATAAGACTGTAAAACTTTGTTTCTAATATTATGTGATAAATCACATATTGAATGTCCTTGACTATTGAATGGTAAGCCATTTATTAAGTATATATTGTAAGAATTCGAAAATGTTTTTGTTTTTCTACCTCAGAAAGACAAGGAGACTGTAAGACTACAATTAAAAGCTGCTAACAAGAACTTTGAACATATGATCAGTTACAGTGAGGAAGTCAGGTAAGTTTTCAAAGGTGCTGGACAAAATGTTAGCAGTCAGAACCATCTTGTACAAAACCCATCTACAGATTTTGAAAAAAAAAAAAACAGACAAAAATGGTTTGCCAAAACCTTTCCGGTTTAAATTGCAAGGGGGACACAACCTGTGCTTTGTAATAACAAGGAAGACAAAAACTCTGCTATGAATTTGAAGAGGTAGGGTTATACCCCTTCCATAAATTGTAACAATTCTGTAGAAGAATGGAAGGGGTCCAGCTTTGTCTGCTTGCGAAATTTCAGTGGGAGGGGTTTTGTCTTTCCTGTGAAATCAGTGAGTGGGGTTTTATTTTACCTGTGAAGTCAGTGGGAGAGGTTTTGTCTTTCCTGTGAAATCAGTGGGAGGGGTTTTATTTGACCTGTGAAATCATTGGGAGGGGTTTTATTTTACCTGTGTAATCATTGGGAGAGGTTTTGTCTTACCTGTGAAATCAGGGGTGTGGGGGGGGGGCAGGTATTTGAACTGTGAAGTCATTGGGAGGGGTTTTATTTTACCTGTGTAATCATTGGGAGAGGTTTTGTCTTATCTGTGAAATTAGTGGGAGGGGTTTTATTTGACCTGTGAAGTCATTGGGAGGGGTTTCATTTTACCTGTGTAATCATTGGGAGAGGTTTTGTCTTTCCTGTGAAATCAGTGGGAGGGGTTTTATTTGACCTGTGAAGTCATTGGGAGGGGTTTCATTTTACCTGTGTAATCATTGGGAGAGGTTTTGTCTTACCTGTGAAATCAGGGGTGTGGGGGGGGGGGGGGCAGGTATTTGAACTGTGAAGTCATTGGGAGGGGTTTTATTTTACCTGTGTAATCATTGGGAGAGGTTTTGTCTTATCTGTGAAATTAGTGGGAGGGGTTTTATTTGACCTGTGAAGTCATTGGGAGGGGTTTCATTTTACCTGTGTAATCATTGGGAGAGGTTTTGTCTTTCCTGTGAAATCAGTGGGAGGGGTTTTATTTGACCTGTGAAGTCATTGGGAGGGGTTTCATTTTACCTGTGTAATCATTGGGAGAGGTTTTGTCTTACCTGTGAAATCAGTGTAAGGGGTTTTGTCTTGCTCTCAGTTTTCTTATCATTCAAAATTCTTACTTCTGTCACTATATATTATTTACCTTAAGGCTTTTAACACTATTCTAAGCAGTCATCTGTAGTTTCTCACTTACTTTCTGAGGTATTTTCAGAGATTCATTCTCCTCCTTCTGCTTGAATAAATCTTAGCTTGATCATAAGCAAGAGGATCCTCAGATCTTTAATTTTAACTGTTTCCAATCTTGTACATACTTTACTAATAGTGTTTTCCTTGACTATGTAGCATTTTCTTGCATTTTTGGTCAACGAAAAATGCAAATGCTATAAATTTTCTTTAAGATGTCGTCACTGGAGTATAAGTCAGTTCTTTGGAGATGAGAAACCAGATTGTAACAAGTCATGTGATGCCTGCAAGGAGCCGAGGAGTGTGGAGAAGAACCTGGCCGAACTACAGCGTGGACTGTTTGCCTCGGTAAACAAGACTAAAGGTGGTGGTACCATGTACTACGTAGATGAAGATGTTTCAGGAGACATGTATGGTGGAGGCAGAAAAGGTGCTAAAATGTAGGTCCTGTTACAGATTAAATATCAGTGAGATAAAAAAGGTACAGAACTCTTATTAGACAGAGAGAAAACTCATTAAATCTGGTCATAACCAAATGAGAGTTTTGACAGTTAAGATGCTTTCTTCACGTATTACCTGATAAACATCTATGATCAGGGTGATGTGTGATTTCAAGAGAAAATACTAAGTTACGAAGATTCTGTTGTTTGTTTTTTCTTCGCTATATATTGCACTGTAGGCACTAAAACAAGATTGAATAGGGACATACCATGCTGTGGTATTGATTATACAAAATGCTTGCTTTGATGCTTGCAAAATGCTTTCCTAAATGTACTTTGTTCAAGTTAGTTTAGTTTTTTTCTTCCCAAAATAGGAGAAAAAAAAACATACATTAATGTAACAAAAAATGTAATCACAGCAGCAAGTAATGATGTTGTGACTGACAGTTTAAGAAAGAGGAACCCTTTCCTTATTTAGACAAATTTTGATTAAGGATTTATACACCAGCTAGCATATTTTGCAGCCATTTAAAGTGTGCCACCTTTATCACGTCCTTACTAATTAGACAAGGAGTTTCTCTGTTCTCTGTTTAACTGGATCCCTAGGACATCATTCTTAAGTTATGTTTTGAAAATATTGCTGTTCTAGAATTTTACATTTCCGACCATGTTTATATTTGATTTGGTTACCAGGGATACAGATGACTATGATGACCAGTATGACAGTGATGAGGATGATGACTCTGAGTCGGCTAAGGAAAGACGAGATAGAAAAGAGAGGACCAATTTCATTAAAAATCAATTCAAAAAACGGAAAGGAGTAAGGAATTAATCTTTTGTAGCTTTCTTTTACCTCACCGTGACAAAAGTCACCAAGAGATATTATGATACCATCCCAGTTCTGTGTAAACACCTTGTTAATGACTTTCAGACAGTACATAATTACATATCACAACGGAATAAATCTTTATACATGCCTTTCCCATGATAATACTTATTGAATGGCATAGGTTCCATAACTCTTGCTATTGTTTTGGTGACATTATGCCCCTTTTTGCCATTTTTCAATCAAAACTCTATGGTTGTTAGTAAGAATGTCAGTAACTATACATTGCAACTAAATAAAACTTCACATCCTTAATGCCAACTGATTGAAATAGGTCCCATAACTCTTGCTTTCTCTTTGATGAAATTATTGCCCTTTGTATACCTAGCCATTTTTAGCTCACCTGTCACAAAGTGACAAGGTGAGCTTTTGTTATCGTGTGGCGTCCGTCGTCCGTCCGTAAACTTTTGCTTGTGACCACTCTAGAGGTCACATTTTTCATGGGATCTTTATGAAAGTTGGTCAGAATGTTTATCTTGATGATATCTAGGTCAGGTTTGAAACTGGGTCACGTGCGGTCAAAAACTAGGTCAGTAGGTCTAAAAATAGAAAAACCTTGTGACCTCTCTAGAGGCCGTACTTTTCAATGGATCTTCATGAAAATTGGTCAGAATGTTCAACTTGATGATATCTACATCAAGTTTGAAACTGGGTCACGTGCCTTCAAAAACTAGGTCAGTAGGTCAAATAATAGAAAAACCTTGTGACCTCTCTAGAGGCCATATTTTTCACGGGATCTGTATGAAAGTTGGCCTAAATGTTCATCTTGATGATATCTAGGTCAAGTTCGAAACTGGGTCAACTGTGGTCAAAAACTAGGTCAGTAGATCTAAAAATAGAAAAACCTTGTGACCTCTCTAGAGGCCATACTTTTTAATGGATCTTCATGAAAATTGGTCAGAATGTTCACCTTGATGATATCTAGATCAATTTTGAAACTGGGTCACATGCCATCAAAAACTAGGTCAGTAGGTCAAATAATAAAAAAACCTTGTGACCTCTCTAGAGGCCATATTTTTCATGGGATCTGTATGAAAGTTGGTCTGAATATTTATCTTGATGATATCTAGGTCAAGTTCGAAACTGGGTCAACTGCAGTCAAAAACTATGTCAGTAGGTCTAAAAATAGAAAAACCTTTTGACCACTCTAGAGGCCATATTTTTCAATGGATCTTCATGAACATTTGTCTGAATGTTCACCTTGATGATACCTAGATAAAGTTTGAAACTGGGTCACGTGTGGTTAAAACAAGGTCAGCAGGTATAAAAATAGAAAAACCTTGTTACCTCTCTTGAGGCCATACTCTTCATGAGATCTTCATGAAAATTGGTGAGAATGTTCACCTAGATAATATCTAGGTCAAGTTCAAAACTGGGTCATGTGCCTTCAAAAACTAGGTCATTAGGCCAAATAATAGAAAAACCTTGTGACCTCTCTAGAAGCCATATTTATCAATGGATCTTCATGAAAATTGGGTGATGTGGAGACAGGTGAGCGATTCAGGACCATCATGGTCCTCTTGTTTTATAAATTTTAGATTTCACACTTCTGTTTCTTTTGTCTGTCTTGAGTATATTTTGTTATTCCCTGCTATGAAGTTGAAGGGGGAATATAGAAATGCTGTTCATACATCAATGTGTCCATCCATCTGTCTACCGCTCACTCCACCCTAACCATCCACCCAAAAAGCATTTTGTGTTAATTTCTTATGTTTATATTGTCTGTTAGAATCCAGTCATCTGCCATCCTGTCACCAGTTTTATCATTCCCCCATTTCCTCCTTCCCCATTATCCAACTAACTTCTCCCTTGTACCCACCCTCCTCAACACACATCATATACACAACACATGCAAAGGAATGTATTGGACCACCAGGAAATTTTCCAGACCTGCAAAATGATATATATACATATACTAGTATATTGGTGAATAATCCAAGGGCTTGAATGATCATAATGAGGCCTATATGTAGAAATCTTGCAAGTCATTTGTGACAAAATTCTTTAGATGGTTTTAAAAAATATGGACGCAGCTTAATTAAATTTTCATGTTTGTTATAATATTTTTGTAGCAAATAACAATATTTTATCTGTTTCAGGACGTGGAGACGAGTAGACCAGAGGACACTTTTATACCGCCAAGTGAAGACTGTCCACTGAGAGATGCTGCTAGTCAAAGGATTCCAAAACTTACTGTAGCTGTAAGTGACACTTTGTTAGATATAACTTTAAGTTTGATTGTAAATGTTCACAACTTTAAGTCATTTATTTATTAAAGTTGAACATAAATGAATACAATTCTTTATTTAAATTCTGAACTTAATACATTGTTGTAACTTTAAACCAATCCTCTTTTTTTTTAATGATTTGAAGTTATATAAAATTATGTTGTCCAAACTCAGTTTTGTAACATTTGACCCTGAATTTCTGAAAATCTCTAAAGTGCAATCTCTGTACAATAAATACACTTAGCAGTTAGTTAATATAACTCTGTACAAATACTGACATGTTCTCCACAAATATCTGACAACTTTCCCTATCAGTACAATATCATGATTATAATGTCATGATTACAATGTCATACTGTTTCAGCAAAGGGAACATTGTATGGCACTTCTGGAGAAAGCATTATTAGATAACTATGTGCAGTATTACAAAGACATTCCTACTAAAATGGCTGCAAAAGATTTTGTGCCAAGGTGTTGTGCTATAGATCTAGAGTATGAAGTATTCAAAGGTAAAATATTAAGGGTAAAATAGAGATATACTGTATGTTTAGTGTTTATGGCGGTGGTAGAATAGATTATACATTTACCAGTTGCAAAATGATTGTTTTGAAAAAATCATTCAGATTAAGAAATGATGATTTAGAGGTGATGAATGTAATTCATATCATTAATAGTAAAACAGAAAGAAAATGTAAACCAGTAAGTCAAATGTTGGGAAAAAATACACAAATATCAATTTTTTTAAAAAGATCCAAGTTATTTGCAAGTAAAATTATAAAAAAAAAACAATACATATAATGTAGTGGCTGGTTTGTGAAAAATGTGTATGGATTCTTGACACACCAAAACAATACAAAATGTTTTAGCTTAAGTTGGGAATCAAACCTCAAACCTGGATGGGCACAGGGACAGCACCAAGCTGTAGCAGTTCTGACCTTTCTACCAGTTGCATTACTGCCTTAACATTATATCATTACCTTGTATCACATTTTAAAATTTTATTACATCTTCAGTAACAATGTTTGCTTTAAACTTTCCTGAACTGTGTTTATGCTGGTCAAAAATTCAGCTTGCTCCATAAAGTTACCTACATTGTTAATATTTCAGCTAACAGATTACATAATATCTACAAAGCATCTGTGATGAGATCGGTGTCTGAAATCAAGAAATTCACAGCCCTGAAAGACCTCCATACCTCCCTAGTTCCTAAATGGTCCTCCACTTCAGATGCTAGTCCCTCAGACACTGGTGGTGATAAAGACATATCTAGTCATTCCAATGACAATGGAAAGAGCTGTGATAAAAAACTAAATGGAGAAAGTGTATTAGAAGCTGTTGGTGATACTGAAGTGACAGCAAGTTTGTATGATGGTGATAAAGATAAGACTAGTGAATCAAATGAAAATGTGGAAAGTAAAGAAGAAAAGGATACAAAAACTGCTGATGCAACAGCTGTGAAGATTGAAGAAAAACCAGTTAGACCTAAAATAGTGTATTTCTTTGAAAGAGGTGATTCGTTGAAACAAGAGCTAGGGGAGGAAAACGGGAATTTAATGAAAGATAACACAGAGGAAAGTTCTTTTAAAATTGATGGTGCATTAAATCACAGTCATGGAGTGAAAAGACCACATGATTCAAAGGTAAATGAAGAAATTTCACTAAGTGTAGTACACTTCCAGTTTAGTTTGATTTCAGTTTTTGCCTTTTAAAACAAGTCTCAACGAATATCATAGTGGACTTTGGAAAGTGCATGTACATAGTCATGAAATACTTTCAAATCATTATATGAGCCGCGCCATGAGAAAACCAAACATAGCACATTTGCGACCAGCATGGATCCAGACCAGCCTGGGCATCCGCGCAGTCTGGTCAGGATCCATGCTGTTTGCTTTTAAAGCCTATTGCAATTAGAGAAACTGTTAGCGAACAACATGGATCCTGGCCAGACTGCGCGGATGTGCAGGCTGGCCTGGATCCATGCTGGTTGCAAATGCATTATGTTGGTTTTCTCATAGCATGGCTCATATTCAGTGGGGACTAATTTTTATGGATTTTTAGGTTGCAATAGTTAAGCGAATTAAATTAAAAAAAATATGAAATTCCAAATTGTTAATTTTTCGCCCTATGAAATAGGCATTTGGCAGAATCCACAAAATTTTTGCCCCTGAAATTAAATGATTCCACAATACATTGTATATTCTATGATGTTCTTTTTAGAGTTTGAGAAATTAGGCTTTTGTAGCAGGAATACTCCAATGAAACCGTTAGTCCCATTTTAAAATGATTTCACAAAAATGTTCTTTGGATTACTCTCTACCAGTTTTTTTTCAAGTCTATGTTGATTTGTTAAAAAGGACATGCCTGTCAGCATGTGGGGCTAGTTTTCTCTATGTGGCTGTTCTTAGAAACTGCTGGCCTGATTTAGAAAAAAAAATCACAGAAATATACCTTAAGGAAATTCATTCATATCATTCCACTATGATAAAAAAAGCTTGCCACAAGGAAGCGGGGCACATTTTTCTAAGTTGGCTGTAGTGGAAACTTTGAGAATCTTGTCAGGAACTGTTAGCTTGATTTTAAAATGTTCCTTAGTTCACCCTCTACCTAAATTGCTGAAGCCAACTGTGAAATCCAGATGGGCTGTCTAGGGCCATCTTTGCCTGCTTGTTCTGAAAGCCTTCAGGATTGAAAAGTACTGCCCAAAAGACTTTTCTTAATTAATCCCCCGCCACAAGTGGTGGGTGGGTATAGGAACGGTCTCTGTCCTTCTGTCTGTCTGTAACACTTTCGTGTCCGCTCCATATCTCCTGAACCCTTTGAAGGATTTTCATGAAACTTGGGTCAAATGATTACCTCATCAAGACGATGTACAGAACTTATGAGTCAGCTATGCTGGCTCAAGGTCAAGGTCACAACTTAGGATCAAAGGTTTGAGCCTTCCATTTTGTCCACTCTGTATATACCAAACTCCTTGAAGGATTTTCATCAAACTTGGGTCATATGATCACCTCATCAAGAACTCCTGATTCAGCTATGTCAACTCAAGGTCAAGATCACAATACTAGGTCAAAGGTTTGATCTCTGTATCTCCTAAACCCCTTGAAGGATTTTCATGAAACTTAGGTCAAATGATCACCTCATCAAGATGATATGCAGAATTCATGAGTCAATCATGTCAGTTGAAGGTCAAGGTCACAGCTCAAGGTCAAAGGTTTACCCTTTCACTATCCATAACTGTGGCAGGGGATTTAGCTGTCTTTCAGACTGCCTTGTATTGTTGTAAGCAATGAAGGTATTGTCATTTTAAATTGTGCAATAATGTATGATACCTAAAGTTTTCAGCCTGTAGCATGGTTTAGACATCAATTTTTCATGACCTCCTTTATTGTAAAGTTATTGTCTTACAGGATGATAGACATTCTAAGCACAGAAAAGTTGAGAAGAAGCCATCATCTAGAGGTGATGCCTCAGCAACCAAACTGAAGGAATGTGCTGATGTGGTTGTAAAGTACCTTACACCACATTTTAAAGGCGGACAAATAGCGTCAAAAGTAAATATTCCTTATACTGTAGTACTTTTGGACTATAATACTTCCTCTGCTTTAAAAACACCAGTATTAGTCACATAGCTTTGACATAACCGTCTCAGCCATAACTAACAGCTTCTCAGGATTGTCAGTGTTACCTGCATCGAAGGCTGAACACAATACTGTAGTAACTATTATTAAATAAAGAAGGACTTACGACAGTATTGCTTTCAACCCTCGCATTGATCATAGTCAAAAAATGTGCAAATGGCGGCAGAATTGTAAAAGTTTGAGCAGAATGAGCAAGAAAAGATTGAGTTATTTTAAGCAAAGGTTAGAAATTAATTTTAAACTAAAAGATTTTTTTGTAGATAATTAACAAATGAAATAATGAGTATGTTGAGCATGAAAGTGTATATGAAAATTCAAAATGTATTACTTGCAAGTCAGCTGGAGACTTGACAAATATACAGTCAGATTGAAAAATATTTGATAGACCTGAGTTGTTGTGATACGTGTATTCTATTTATTTTCTGGTATTATGCACTTTGTATAGCTTCATTTGATTGTTTAATCAACAGTTTGTTGTGAATAGTGCTCCCTTTCAAGAGTTGATATTTCTTGGTCTGGTAGGAGCTTCTGTGACGAGATTTGATTACATCAGATTCTGTTTATTAGCTTGACTATTCAAAAAATAGTCCAAGCTATTGTACTCACCCAGGCACCCACTTTTGGACTTAGAAAATCCTGGTTAAAGTTTTACACCCCACTTACTATTTCCAAAACTAATGCAGATACTGGATTGAAACTCAATAGATATTTTTACATTTAGCGTAATATTCCTGCTTCTGGGACAACAATTTGAATAGTCAGGCATTGGCTATCTTACGGACAGCTGTTGTTGTTTATTGTTCTTCAGATATATCTGCTACTTCCAGGAACACAGTCATACATATGTCAAAATATTTTGTTTCAGGAACTATTTAAGAAAACTGCCAAAATGCTATCCCATAAAGTTGTGGAGAAAACTAAGGACAAACCACCTGAGAAAGGTACATGTATAGCTTTTGAAGAATGTTTCCTACCTCAATGCAGGAGTCAGTTGTCTTGTCTTTTTTTTTCAAGATACTTCTTTATTTTCTGCCACTGTTTCATGTGGAATATTTTGTTATTGGTTGTAAGTTTTTCTTTCATATCTAGTAAATGCAGAGGTTTTAATAATAGCCGGTTGTATTAAATAAGATCCAGACTGCCACAGACTACCTGTGAACACAAACAGTCATAGACCACCTGTGAACACAGACAGTCATAGACTACCCGTGAACACAGACAGTCATAGACTACCTGTGAACACAGACAGTCATAGACTACCCGTGAACACAGACAGTCATAGACTACCCGTGAACACAGACAGTCATAGACCACCTGTGAACACAGACAGTCATAGACCACCTGTGAACAGAAACTGTCATAGACTATCTGTGAACACAGTCATAGACCACCTGTGAACACAGACAGTCATAGACCACCTGTGAACAGAAACTGTCATAGACTATCTGTGAACACAGTCATAGACCACCTGTGAACACAGACAGTCATAGACCACCTGTGAACACAGACAGTCATAGACTATCTGTGAACACAGACAGTCATAGACCACCCGTGAACACAGACCACTTAGCTCTTAAGACCATTGAATTAATTTCAAATTAAACATTTGCCATCTTAATGCCTTTAACCTGTGAATTAAGATCTACAGCAGAACTTACAAAGATCATTTTAGCTGTCCTAATAATGGTCTTTTTGTACATGTTTGACCACGATTGAAGTTGATTACTATATAATTTTGAATCACCGTATTACCATTTTCTTGACATTTTATGTTTACATATATTTCAGTGAAGGAAGTAGTAAAGGCTATGATAAAAGACCTGTTTAAGAAACATCAGAAGATTTCCTCTGAAGAGCATATTTCCTCAATATAGCAAATCTGTGTACATCTCTAGACAGCATTACAGGAGATCAGTTGTCATCTGTTGAAATTGACTTATTAGAATTTAGAGTTGTTGGACGTGTTTAACAGCCAGCAGCTGTTAGCAGGCATATCTGTGATAAAGGTTTTCCATGGCTAATATAAGAAATACTGATACTAGTGTCTGTGAAAATTACTTCAACAGCATTTACATTATACAGTAATTGTATCGTCATTAGATTTAGTGGTTTAAAACCCAAAATGGCTGTTTCATGGGGGGACAGGAGTTTGTTGATTTCACAATAAATAGGAATTTTATTTGGCAATTGTGACTTGACTTTTAAAAAGTTGTGAATATTGGTGTTTTCAGCATTATTTTTCCCTGCCAAAGGTGGAGAGATATAAATTTGGCGCTGTTCATCTGTCTGTGCGACCGTCCATCTGATATTGAAAATGCATATAATTCAAAAAGTGTTTTAGCTAGAATCACCAAACTCACATAATTGTTAATTAGCACATGACCTTTTGCTCACAGATAGTATTATCCCCTTTGACCCAGTGAAGGAAGAGTTTTTCTGTTTGATTATTGGTAAAAAAATAGGGATTTTTAGTAAACTATTTATGGAACTTAATGAAATTTTATACAAATATAGGTCACTTTAAGAAATCGAGCATGCATAACTTCAGAATCTTTTCAGTAACTTCAGAGTTACTGCCCTTTAATTGTTTCACAATCCATAAATTTCCACTTGACAAAGGAATCCATTGATGGATCTTCCTGAAATTTAATACAATTATAGATCACTCTAGGGTGTTGGTATGTGCACATCTTTCATGAGGATCTCTTCAGTAAATGCAGTTATTGCCCTTTAATTTATTTGAAATTCATCAATTCCCCCCAAAAAAAAAAAACCAAAGTAACCCAGTGATGGATCGTTATGAAAAATGTAGACCACTATAGGTGGGTGATGTACATGCAGATTTTATCAAGATCTCTTCAGTAACTGCAGAGTTATCGCCCTTTAATTGTTATATCTTTCAAAATGTAGTCCCCTCATTCACAAAACAATCTATTCAGTGGGGGATATAAATTCTTTGAATTTGCTTGTTTGAAAATTTATCTTGATTGCAAGATTAAATATGAAAGTTTGAAATGATTGAATGTGGTTTTTACATTTTTTGAAGTTTTGATGGAACTTCTAAATATTAAGAGTTTGTGAAATTGGAAAAAATTATGTTGCTCCATCTAATGTGGCCAGGACTGAAATTGAACTTTTGTTTTTTTTCTGAGATGATAGGGACCTGTTTTAATGGATGTGATAAAGAACTAGAAAATGAAATAAATTTAAGTACTGTAACTATAAAAATTTATATGTTAATACAAAATTTTACACTTAAATTTTACTGGGGCTTGAATTTGGAATTTATTAGATATTTGGAGGGGAAAAGATTTTTTTTTTAATATGGAATTTTATCCATTGTTGTGGCTTTGATCAAATACAGGACTGGAGAGACACTTGATATGTCACATTGGTTTTGTTTTTACAGCTAGGTAACAGGGTAATATTTAAACTTTCTCTATCATAAGACATGTACATAAGATTACTTTCTTTTTTATGCTTTATTCACATGTAAGCCTCATGTGACTGCAAGAACACACTCGGTGTAAAGAGGATATTTGGTCATTTCAGTGCAAGATTGAATTTTTTTCTTTTCCGGGTTACAGATATACATCAGATGCAGTATTGTTTCCAATGCCATAGCCATGAGTGAAAATTTAAAATCTGGTGTTCCTGAGTGAAAAAGAATTTTGATCTTACCTGAGAAATAATTTTTTTTGTTTATTTCATGTCTTTTTCAGTGTTCTTTTACACATTTTATTGATGTTTTTCTATGTGAAAACACATGATATGATGGTATTTCACTCTTGATACTTCAATAATCCACTGAAACATGTAAGAAAAAGTCATTTTAAAATGATCATATTTAATATGATGACTTACATTTTTTGTGCAAAATTGCTCTGAATAAACTCAATTTCAACATAAACTTGGAACATAAATATTAGTTTAATATTTTTGTTGATATTTCGCTTGGATTTTGCAGTTTAATGCCAAGTAATGATTTTTGTAAGTGCTATATCTTTTTCCATAGGTTAAGGTGGAAAATTTACTTTATGCCATTAATATGACACCAAAAACTTGATGGTGTACCAGAGGGGACAATTTCATAGTTATTGCTTGATCTGCCAAACCTGTAACTGGTATTGGGAACATTTTTCACTTTTTGATTATTATAGATATCATTAATAATATTAATTTATTGCCAGTATGTATGAGTCCCAGAGTTAAATTCTCACCAATGAAAATTTTTGATGTTTTACCAAATTTTTATGGGGAAATGTTTCTTTTTATACTAATTAAAATATCCTAAATGTTTTATAACAAGCAATGAACATTTTGAGCTATAATTGAGATTTCAAAACCTTTTGGTGTCCAAATTTACAATGGGAAGTACCCTATCAAAAGTGTTTTGATGATTAATTTGAAACTAATGCAAGATATTCTGGAAAGTACCTGTTACTACCATTTGTGTAAAACATGAATGTCATTGTCTTACTGAGGCAAAATCTTGTTACAGGGAAATGGATAGGACAGTTGTTTACAACACTGTATTCCATTAAATTCACTGATAATGAAATGGAAATGAATGCTTCATAGTTTCATTAATTGTCAATGATGTTTACAGATTCAAGAACTATGAGACTACAACTAAACTTGCTTGGAATTAAATATATTAGCTTGACTATATGTAGTATAGAAAGCTATCCTACTCGACCCGGCGTCCGCGTCCTTCTGTGTCCGCACTTTTGTTAAAGTTTTGATGCACTTTCTCTTTATCTTTGTTATTACTTGATGGATTTACTTCAAACTTAAAATAGTTGTTCCACATCATCATACACATCATATGGCACAAAGTCCATAACTCTGGCACCAATATTTAATGAATTATCCCCCCTTTTTACTTAGAATTTCAGGTTGAAGTTTTGGTGTACTTTCACTGTATCTCGGTTATTACTAAAATGGATTTGATTCAAACTTAAAATAGTTGTTCAACATCATCAGTCACATCATATGACACAAGGGCCATAAGTCTTGCACCAGTATTTCATGAATTTTCCCCCTTTTTACTTAGAATTACAGGTTAAAGTTTTGGTGCACTTTCACTTTATCTCGGGTATTACTAAATGGATTTGATTCAGACTGAAAGTATTGTTCCACCTTATCTCCCACATCATATGACACAAGGTCCATAACTCTGGTATGAATATTTAATGAATTATCCCCCCTTTTACTTAGAATTTCAGGTTAAAGTTTTGATGCACTTTCACTCTATCTCAGTTATTACTAAATGGATTTGATTCAAACTTAAAATAGTTGTTCAACATCATCACTCACATCATATGACACAAGGGCCATAACTCTTGCATCAGTATTTCATGAATTATTCCCCCTTTTTTACTTCAGTGGTGTGGGAGACATATTGATTTACTCCAGTCTGTGTGTGTGTCTGTCACAAAGCTTGTCCGCACTCTAAGTCGAACATTTCTCATCCGATTTTCCCCAAACTTGAACAAAATGTGTTTGACCATGAGACCTTGGCCAAGTTCGATAACTAACCAAATCGGTCTAGGCGTCTTGGAGTTATGGCCCTTGAATTACCAATAATCGGCCTTTTTACTCTTGTCCGCACTCTAATTCCAACATTTCTCATCCAATCCTCACCAAACTTGAACAAAATGTGTTTGACCATGAGACCTCAGCCAGTTTTAATAACTAGCCAAATCGGTCCAGGCATTTTGGAGTTACAGCCCTTGAATTATTGAAAAATCCGCCTTTTTACTCTTGTCCGCACTCTAAGTCGAACATTTCTCATCCGATCTTCACCAAACTTGAACAAAATATGTTTGACCATGATACCTCGGCCAAGTTCGATAACTAGCCAAATTGGTCCAGGCATTTTGGAGTTACGGCCCTTGAATTACTGAAAAATCTGCCTTTTTTCACTTGTCCGCTCTCTAAGTCGAACATTTCTCATCCGAACTTCACCAAACTTGAACAAAATGTGTTTGGCCATAAGACCTTAGCCAAGTTCGAAAACTAGCCAAATCCGCCCAGGCTTTTTTGATTTATGGCCCTTGAATTACTGATTGGATCCACTTGTCCAGACCATCTAATTGGATCCACTCATCTAAGCCATCTAGAGACACTAGACATTTTTCATAGAGGCAGTTGTGGGAGACATGCGCTTTTCTCAAAAGCATCTCTAGTTATTGAATGGATTTGATTCAAACTTAAAATAGTTGTTCCACCTTATCACCAACATCATATGACACAAGGTCCATAACTCTGGCTCCAATTTTTCATGAATTATGCCCCCTTTTACTTAGAATTAAAGGTTAATTTTGATGCATTTTCACTTTATATCAGTTATTACAAAATAGATTTGATTCAACATGACAAAATGTGCAACACTCTTGCACCACTATTTCATGAATTATGCCCCCTTTTTGCTTAGATTTATACTTTTTTAATGTTTTGATACACTTGATCCTTATCTCTCTTATTACTTAATACTTTTGATACAGACTCTATTATCCAATATCTTCATCCACATTGGAGTCATTAAACACTCCAGTGACACCTCCAGCTTCATCAAATATGCCCAGTTTCACTATCCAGCATCAAAATAGTCGAGCGCGCTGTCTCCTGTGACAGCTCTTGTTTGGTCATTGGTTAGGTTGTGTTACACTTATTTTACTGGTGCTGCATTAAGTTTTATTGCTTGGAATAAATAAAAAATATTCCTTTTATAAGGTTTTTGTTATGTTTTAATCTCACATGAGCCAAAGGCCCCGCCCCGGGGGTCCCAAGTTTTACATAGACTTATGTAAGAAAAAGCTTTAAAAATTTTCTTGCCTGAAACTGCAAGGCCTAGGCTTTTGATATTTTGTATGTAGCATTGCCTGGTGGTCCTCCACCAAAATTGTTCAAATTATTACCCCTGGGTTGAAAAGAGGCACTGTATCTCAGTTCAAGGTACATACTTGATTAGATAATAGTGTTTAAACTATGGTTCTTATACTTAAATTCTGTTAAGCACAGAAGACATCGTCTTTTTTATGTAACATGTACTGAGTATTGTTAATTAGTTTTTTTTTTAACTGATTTGAGATTAGGTCTCGTGGGATGGGGTGGGGGGGTTGTTACAGTTCAGAAAAATGTGTTGTAAAACATCAAAATTTGGCTTCGTTCTATCAGATGTTAGTTGAACAAATGAACTATTAGCATTGTAAGATTTAAGATAGTTTTATGACAAAGATATGTGATATGAAGCATAGAAAGCATTTTCAGACCTGTTCTTTCATCTCAAGTTATGCATGTCTTCAGTTTTTAAAGATCACAAATTGTAATGGAACTTGGTCAAAATGTTACCTGCAATAAAATCTAGAAAGAGTTCTTTACTGGGTTATCTGGGGTAAAAGCTAAGTCAGTTAATAGGAAAACCTTGTTTGCATTCTGGAAGCCACATTTTCTATCTCATCTTCATAAAACTTTGTAAGAATGTTTGTCTTTATGAAATCTAGGTAAAGTTTGACATTGGGTTACCTGAGGTGTTTAACTAGGTCATTAGGTCAAATCATAGAAAATCATTGTTAACATGCCAGCCACATTGGCTACTTGATTATCATAAATCTTTGTCAGAATGTTTTTCTCTATGAAATATAGAAACAAGTTAGAAATTGGATTTCCTGAGGTCTTTAACTAAGTCACTGGGTCAAGTCATAGAAAAAACTTATTAACCCTTTAGAGGCAACATTTTTAGCTCGACTATTCGAAGAATAAGTAGAGCTATCCTACTCACCACGGCGTCGGCGTCGGTGTCGGCATCGGCGTCACACCCTGGTTAAGTTTTTCGTACCAGTCCACATTTTGACAAAGTCTTTTGAGATAAAGCTTTGAAACTTTCAACACTTGTTTACCATCACCATGTCCAATTGTAGGCAAGGGTATATAACTCTGTCAAGCATTTTGACTGAATTATGGCCCCTTTTGACTTAGAAATCTTGGTTAAGTTTTTCGTACCAGTTCATATTTTGGCAAAGTCTTTTGAGATAAAGCTTTGAAACTTTCAACACTTGTTTACCATCACCATGTCCAGTTGTAGGCAAGAGTACATAACTCCATCAAGCATTTTGGTTGAATTATTGCCCCTTTTTTACTTAGAAATCTTGGTTAAGTTTTTCGTACCAGTCTACATTTTGACAAAGTCTTTTGAGATAAAGCTTTGAAACTTTCAACACTTGTTTACCATCACCATGTTCAGTTGTAGGCAAGAGTACATAACTCCATCAAGTATTTTGGTTGAATTATTGCCCCTTTTTTACTTAGAAATCTCGGTTAAGTTTTTCGTACCAGTCTACATTTTGACAAAGTCTTTCTAGATAAGGCTTTGAAACTTTCAACACTTGTTTACCATCACCATGTCCAGTTGTGGGCAAGAGTACATAACTCTATCAAGCATTTTGGCTGAATTATGGCCCCTTCTGACTTAGAAATCTTGGTTAAGTTTTTCGTACCAGTTTATATTTTGTGTAAAGTGTTTGACGTATGGCTTTGAAACTTTTATATCTTGTTCAGTATTATAGTCTCTATCAATAGGCAAGAGTACATAACTCTGTCTTCTTTTTTTGGCTGAATTATGGCCCTTTTTGAACTTGGAAATTGGTTCTGTTTTCAAATATGTCCATGTTTTGTCAAGACTATTTGACATATGGCTTTTAAACTTTAAACACTTGTTTATCATTATGATTTCCATCTGTAGGCAAGAGTACATAACTCTTGACAACTATTTTGGCTGAATTATGGCCCTTTTTGGACTTTGAAATTTTTGTCAAAATATTTGAACTGTGGCTTTGAAACTGTTAACACTAGTATATCAACATGATTTCCATCTGTAGGCAAGTGTACATAACTCTGTCAACCTTTTTGACTGAATTATGACCCTTTTTGGACTTGGAAATTAGTTAAACTTTTCATACAAGTCCATGTTTTGCCTAACATATATCTTAATAACATATTTGCCATCATGGTCACACATTGCCACTTAGTGCAAGACTAATCGAAATCCACAAATACAGGAACATTTTTTGTTTAATCCATTTTTTTCTTTTGTCTGAAAATCTATGGAAATATTTTGACCCCATTCTTCAATCAATTCTTCGAATAGTCGAGCGCGCTGTCATACGACAGCTCTTGTTTGACTTGATCTTCATAAAACTTTTTCTGAAATCGATGAATCCTGCTGTAACTTTACAAGATATTTTTTCATAAAACTTGGACAAGGATAGATGGAAATATATATCCTTATATCGTGTTGCTTTGATGAAAAGTGGATACTGTGATGTACATATCTTAAAAAGTGAAAGCGATCTTTTCATGAAACTTGGTATGTAGATAGAAGACAATATTGAAAAAAAAATGCAGATTATTTAGTTTTCTTCATTTATTACATGTTTGAAATTGTGGGAATGAAATATCAAGTCAAGTTGGTTTATAATAGGTTAAGAAAGACAAAAATTGATGTTTCAGTAGCAAAAGCTATCAAAAAAAGTGATAAAAAGAATATTGTTTTTGTGCCTTTCACATTGAATTTATTAAACTGGTTGAATAAAATGCTTGGCACAGCCTTGCATTTTATTATTTTCTTCAGCTTGCATAATAAATTCAGATTGAAAAGACACTCGTGTAATATCCTCTTTTTTATTTGTTAGTTTGTCTGTTATTCAAGTAAGGTTGATCATGTTGTAACCTTAAATGTAAAACAAAACACATGAAACCTTGTACATTAGCAGAAGACAATATAAAGAAATGCTCATTTCATTTTATCCATCTATGTGTCTCTTCATCCAACTGTCTTTCCATCTATCTTTTCATCTTTCAAGTTGTACAACATGAATCCTTTGATAAACTTTTAACAACAAGATATTTGCAGAAATGCAAATCCTTTTATTTACTATATATGCAGTATAAAAACAGACTCATTGAGAAACAGGACTAAGTTGTTTCTGTAATGACCAGAGAAAAATGACAGCATCAAACAAGACATGTGAGGACAAATGAAACCATGATTTTCTATGTCATACTTACATTTATTTATAATTTAATGTTTTCTTGCATCAAAAGCTGACTTGTGCTTATGTCAGACATCGAAATACTCAACAGTTTGGATATAATGAAGTTTGATCAATTCATTGAAATGCCTTACTGCAACGATTATAGGTTCATCTGTCACACTTAAAAAATCTGAACTGTCTGTGAATGATAGTTCTTTTCAGTATTTTTTTTCATGGGGAATTTATATGTAATTATTACATGAGTACCTATAAATAGTAACAAATTTGTGCTGAAAAATGTCCCATTATCGCATTGCGCCATGCATTATCACATTATCATAATAAGCCCCGGGGCCATTATCGATAATGGCCCTGGCGTTAGCGCGGGAAATTAACGTCCGTAAACAGAAATGACGTCATCGCGTTTCGTGGAGGTAAAACAGCGAATATTTCCGTTTTATTTTATCATCTTGAGCGTAACATCGTGTATTCTTCGTGAAATATCGTATTTTTATCCCTAAATTATGGAATAAGCAAGAAAGTACAACTATCCAGGTATTTGATTTTATACAGTAAATAGACTCTTATACAAATAATATAGAAACTGAAAAGCTGAAATTTATTGTTCCAGAAGATGCAAGTACCCATAGAAATGACACAAAAATACATTTCTTACTATATTATAGGTAAACATGTAATAAACAGGTAAATACATGGGAGAGCGGTGCCTTTGAGTGATAATGGCCCTGGAAGAAGATAATAGCCCTCGGGCTAAAGCCCTCGGGCTATTATCACCTTGCCAGGGCCATTATCACTCAAAGGCACCGCTCTCCCATTTATTAACCTATACTTATTACATGAGTACCTATAAATAGTAACAAATTTGTGCTGAAAATTCTATTATCGCATTGCGTCATGCATTATCACATTATCATAATAAGCCCCGGGGCCATTATCGATAATGGCCCTGACGTTAGCGCGGGAAATTAACGTCCGTAAACAGAAATGACGTCATCACGTTTTATTGAGGTAAAACAGCGAATATTTCAGTTTTAGTTTTATTTTCTTGAGCGTAACGTCGTATATTCTTCGTGATATAACTTATTTTCAACCCTGAATTATGCTAATAGCAACACATGACAACTTACAAGGCGTTGGATTTTATACAGTATACAGTCTCTTATACATATAATATAAAAACTGAAAAGCTGTAAATTATTATGCCAGAAGATGCCAGTTCCCATCAAAATGACACACTAAACTTTTCTTACTATATTATAGGTAAACATGTAATAAACAGGTAAATACTATAAAGCCCTCGGGCTATTATCACCTTGCCAGGGCCATTATCACTCAAAGGCACCGCTCTCCCATTTATTAACCTATACTTATAGTTCCATTAGAATCCACAGACTTTTGAACATTTGTGTCTGTCCCTTTATCATTATTCACTGGTAGACCACGATTGTTCAGCATTATTTTTCTCAACAGTTTCTGTATACGTCCAAGATCTGTGTTTTCCATTGGAACATTCGTCTTGGAAAGTCTTCTTATCTCCTCTTTATGCCTCTTGCTTGCCTCAACAAGCTCTCTGAAAGAAAAAAAAAACTTGGAAAATTTTGGCCAGTTGCCTCAAATTGTTTGCTTTTTAGGATAGATTTTGGACATCGGTTATATTTGACCTAACTTGCTTCTGCTACAGAGGGACGAATATGTAGACGAAATATACAGTGTAATAGTTGACTGTACAACATGTTAAGTGGCAAATATCGCGCGGGCCAAGATGTAACAATATCGAGTTATGCATACAGCAAAGATAAATATTTCATTCAAAATAGGGTTCTTTGACTCAAAATTGTTGCCCCGTTTCTTGCATGCTTATGCCAATGTTTTCATTATTTTAACTTTTTAGTGACATGGCTTTTGAATATTCGAGCATTCCTGTTCGCAAACAACTCCTATTTGACAAAACCCATTATTTAAAGTATGGTATGCAATAATTCTTGGAAATATTTATGTAACATTTTCTTAATATACATCATAGTCTATTTTAAGATATTTGGACATGATGAAAATTTTGAATATTTGAAGAGGATTTTTAGTTTCAGATTGATGGTGAATAATGATGTTTCCCTTAATTTCCTTTAACCTGCTAAATTTCTATAATGGACTGATCCATCATTCAATTTGGGCAATACCATTTATTATTCGAAGGGGAGTTCACTGAGAATGTACTGACTGAATAGCGAACAGTGCAGACTATGGATGTGCAGGCTGATCTTGGTCTGCACTGGTCGCAAAGGCAGAATCATGTGCCGCCTGCGGGCTAAAGGTTAAAAACAATCACGAGAAAACACATCATGAAATACATAAATGTGAATGAATTGGTAAACAACTATACATACACGTATTCTATTTCTCCGTTTTTGTCAAGATCACATGCTCGTACAAATTTCTCCAGCGTTTTCATCTTCAGAGGTATGTCCACAGCCTTGAAATGATAAAAAAGCAGCTACATTTTTATGTTAATCCTTACCCTGCTAAATTTCTATAATGAACTTGTCCGTCATTCAATTTGGACAGTACCATTAACTGTTAAAAGGGGTGCTTACCAAAAAGATACCGAATGAATGGCGAACAGTGTAGATCACGATCAGACTGCATGGATGTGCAGGCTGATCATGATCTACACTGGTCGCAAAGGTAGAATCAATCGCGTCCAGCATGATAATGGTTAATATCACATTCTTATAGACGTGTGTGACACGAAAGTCCCGTTTCAAAATAAAAACGAAACCTTATGAACTTGAGGTAAGGGTTAAAATAAAACCATGTTGGTCTAAGGCAAAGATAGAGATATTAATCAAAGTCCGGTTAAACTAAAGGCAAATTTAGACACATTTATCAAACCGAATAATGCATAAGGCAAAGATCACAGATTGGCCATGTAGAACTTCAGAAGACAAAATTTTAGAGATATTAATCAAAACTGGGTTACGCATAAAGCAAACTTAAAAGATATTAATCATAATCGTTTAATTGTAAGGTAAACTTAGTAATTTCAATCAAAATATCAAGCAGTATGCAAAGTACAATATACCTTTATTTATTAATCAAAATCGAGTTATGCATTACGCATGATCAAATAGAACAAATAATAATCATTTCTGAAAACGGGAAAATATTTCAAGATAATAAGAATTGCAATCTTTGAGGACATGACTTTGTACTAATTTATTTACCTTGAGACCTTCTTGGAACTCCTGTACGCTGATTCCCTTGCTTTTATCAGTGTCCATCTGGTGGAACAGATCAACCAATCTCAATTTCTGTAACCTCATAAACTCCATCAGAACATAGTGAGGGTTCTCATTTAGCAGGGCCAGCTCGTCCTCCGTCTGGTCCTGCAGTTACATACCGATAATTTGGTCAAAGTTGGTTTTAATATGAGCGTATAAAATCTGTAGAGTTCATTTTTCATTAGTAAAGAAAGAAAAGAAAGTGTTTCTTTTCAGGAAGACATTCGCTAATGATAAATGAAAGATTCAAATATTTAAAACTGTAAACTTTCGGAATTTAGTACAATGTTTGTCCAATTTTCATTTTCTCGTTTCAAGTCATCTTAAAATCGTTATTTTGCTTTTCCTTTAAAGCGATTTCTTCTTTTGGACAAGGGTGATACTTCAGTTGTTTGTCAAAATGCCCTTTGCCTTCAGCAGGGAAAGTTATTGCATACAGTACTGTAGATGTGGTTATTATCGCGTCAGTTTTATTTCGCGTTTCGTTTTGATGATACCAGCGAAAATAAAACAACCGCGAATATCATCAAATCTACAGTACCACAAAACTGGATATTTTATACCTGTTTCCCAATAGGATCTCTGTCTCTTGACCAGACCATTCCATATTGTACATCAATTTTCCTTGTCTTCTGTAACTCCTTCAACAACACGACAAAGTCGTCTTGTACATGTTGGTCCTACAGTAAAACACCATCGTGGTTACATAGCTAGATTTACAAGCATTCTATACATACAGAAATAATATTGTATATATTGCACACAGCATGATTACTGCTAGAGTTCCGGACATATTCCTATTCCAAGCGTTTAAAGCGCCACTGTACCGTATGCTGCCATCAAATCGCAATGTAAGTTACTTTGCAACAGTGTATTTTAATATCAATATGACATTTACGGTGTGATTACATTATTTTTTCTACAAAATTTAGCCAGCTTCTACATAGTACTACAAAGACCAAAAAAAAAATAAGAAAATTATTTGAATTAATAGAACGCAAAGCAGCATCGGTTTGATTGCTTGAGTCTGTTTATAAGATGTAATGAATATGAAACACCACTCGCACCCGCTAACATCGGCTTAAGCGGATTTACTGTAAAACTGAATGGACTCCGTGATCCCAAAGGACCGGGAAATATAACAACCCAAAGCTTATTTACTAAAATACTCACACCAATATCTACGTATTGCAGGCCAATGGTTGGAAACTTCTGTATATGTTGTAGTAAGGCTAACACTCCTGTATGGCTTATGTGATTTCGAGATATCTGCAATTTGAATAAAGCATACTTTAATGTAAAGAAATGCTTAAACATAACTTCGCCTCTTGAAGATCATTTATTTTAGCATATTAGTTTTAAGAAAATCGAGGAGACGGCATAGACATAATCATTTACATGTTGCTCTGTTCAACATTATGATGTAAATAGGCGTTATCGAAGAGCATAAAACGAAGAAAAGAAGTTTTTATCGTAAAAATACTTTTCCAAAGCGGTATTCTAAATACTACGTTAACACGCATCACGTGTAGAGAACTTAAATTTATACGTACCCGAAGTTTCTTTAATGTCGTATTTTTCTCCATGCCTTTGAGGAACTGACCCAAACATGTCTCCGAGAGTCTATTGCACGAGATATCGAGGTCTGTAAGTGCTTGGTTCTTGGTGAGTGCCATCGCTATGTGCGATACACCATGAATGTAGAATCCATTCCAAGCCACATTTAGAACCTCCAGATTGATGTTAGACTAAAAGAAAGGAATTTATGTTCTCTTGAGAAATAAATCTATGTTATTTTTCAGTAGGTACGCATGAGCTATAATTTCTGCTTCTGTTACTCTAATCCAGTCCATATAATATAACGTGCCTCGATTAATCACTTTCACGCACGAGTGGTTCACGGGTTGGGTCGTTTTGATCAATTTTATATTTCAAACCGGTTCATTCCTTCACAAATAACTAAGCAGGCAAGTCCACACTTCATGTATAAAAATATGTTCATCACATGTTTGAAGAGTTGGCGTTTTCCAGTAATGTTGCCACAGAGAGGAGGATGCAAGAAAAATGCAGATAAGTTTTGAACAAATTGTCTTTTTCCTTTACAGTGTATTTCATTAAATTAAAGAAGGGTGCAAGTCTGCAGTGGTTGGCCGCTGGGGCACATGAATGGATGTTTTCATGTGTTGTTTGTGTCCAACAGTCATTTGTTGTTTGCGGTATCAGGGGCTGGGTTCTTTTCGAGGGAAATCCCCGTTTCTATTGAAAAGTAGCAGCAATCTTCATTATTTGTTTGTTGCCGTTTTGTTGGGACGTTGTGTTTTGGATATTGGCTGACAGTTTTACATGTCTCACGTCAAAGATTTGACACGTCGCAAAATTCTAATAATTTAGGATGAAAGCTCAACGTTTACACTGCTTATACAGTCAAAACTAAACGACTATCCTCAACGAATAAGTGAAATATCTTTGAACATTTCAAGACCGAAGGCATCAATACGTGCATATTTTACAACAGCATTATCAACAACATTTTATTTGTTTCACTACTGCCTTAGATATACACTCTATTACAAATGAAATGCAAAAATTAAAAAACGATTGAAAATTGAGAATGAATGAACACATCTTTCTATGGTTGTTGCTACTAGTAGTTGAATACTTATAAAGCATAATAATTTATCATGCTGTCCCTTATGGTCATGTTGCTGTCATTACAGATGGTTATAATACTAAGTATACTAGAACGGATTTAGTAGATTTATGTACAGAAAAGGTCGATGTTGGTGAACACGACTAGTGGTCAAGACGATTCTTATGATGATATTGGAATGGACGATTTGGATGATGATCACAATGATTATCAATTTATTACTGACGTTGTTATTATGTCTCTCAGAGGAGATACTGATCCAACGCACTCGTACAGGAGAATTAATTTTGTTTGTTTGTTTGTTTGTTCAAAAATGCTTTTTTTACGCTGTCCGTGTTGATCACGCGAGCTATATAAAATTTATATGATCCACAATTTTGGTATGCCTTTTAAAGGTTTGATACTGCGGAGTATCTTAAAATTCAAGCTCACTTCCTAGGTTGGCCACTAGATCAGCATCTTAAGTTTGGCGTTCGACTGGCCTTCACTTATTATTGATGTTAAGGGCGTGCGCTTCTTAACCGTTAGAGGGCCTTGACCTACATGGTCGGCCGTTCAACCAAATTCCTCGAATTGACTGTATCTTATATTAAACAGGGATTACAACTCTTCGGCCAATTGGTCTTTGACCCGTCGAAAGTTGTTTATAAATGTGTACTTGTAAGTCAGTACACATTATATATCTTATATATTTGTGGATCACTTTGCTACAAACCTCTAGCATTTGGGTATGTTGAAACAGACATCACCCCCCTGTTTATGTCCTTGAGTGCCGCTTAGTGGACGCATTGGTCGAGAGGGCTAAGACGCTTTCCCACGGAGGTGAAGGCCCCTGGTTCGGATCCTGGCTACTCCCATTGCGGTGTGTCCTTGGGCAAGGCACTTTATCACGTTTCCCACAGTCGACCCAGCTGTAAATGGGTACCAGCAAACTGCTGGGGGTAAGGTATAAATGGTTTTAACTGTTCTTGGGGTGGGGTCGCTCAAAAGCTCTGTTTGTTGTTTCACAAAGCGACGGTAAATAAAATTACCTTTACCTTTACCTTTTACCTTTTAGTGCAGTTGATTGCTTGGAGGGTTAACTATTGCGCGGCACAATGTGCCCGATCCTCACCTTTGCACCCGTGTCTGTTGCGTACAATGTATAACTAAACAAATTTATCAGTTTGTGGAATAGTATTCTCCAGTATTTTGTGCGTTGGATATCAACTTATCTTTTCAGTTTTGCAGGTCCGCATAGTGGTGTGGTCGCCATATATTATTTATTCCTCTGTGTGTGTGTGTGTGTGTGTGTGTGTGTGTGTGTGTGTGTGTGTCCGTGCGTGCGTGCGTGTCTGTCTGTGTCCATATGTCCGTCTGTCACAAAACTTGTCCGCACTCTAAGATGAACATTTCACATCCGATCTTCACCAAATTTGACGGAAATGTGTTTGATCATAATATCTCGGCCAAAGTTCGTTGGCTTGCCAAATCGGCTCAGGCACTTCGGAATGAAGGCCCTTGAAACTTGTTTTTTTATAATCAAAGCACTGAAAGTCTGATAAGGCAGTCGCGTTATAATCAAAGCACCGAAAGTCTGATAAGGCAGTTGTGGGGGATATGCGCCTTTTTCAAAAGCATCTCTAGTTTAAGAAATATAATATCGTGGTTATTTACTAATTGTTCTAATTTTATAATTTTGATGGTATCCTCATGATGATGATGATGTTGATGATGACGTTGGGCTAGTAATCATACCTTTGAACGCAAAATTAAAATATTGTGATGATGATGATGGTGGTGGCGGTTATGATGATGATGATTACACTATGCATTTTACTGTACATCGGGTAATAATTACAGCAGTACTATGTTGACCTTCCGAAACTGGAAATGGCTTTAAATTAATCATACATTAAGTATTAGATTGCGTCACATTTTATTCATTATACAGCAGTACAATCTATTGTTTGTTTTATTTTAAGCAGGTATTGAAAGTAAATTTCTTTTGGGCGATGGGTAAAGAAAACAGGCATGTGGACAACAGAAATTTATGCTGGTGTTGGGTAAAGTAGTTAAAATATGTTATTTGGTAGCATTACCTGAAGGTAAGTAGTCAGGTAAAAGCTACATGTTATTAAATCGTTGTCTGCGGTCCCTTATGTTCTACCATCTAAATCGGTTTATGACCACATTATTTATGTTAACGCTTTTTATCAAAAACTATTTTGATGTGGATGTCGTAGAAGCGAAAGATAAAAAGTCGATGTTATTGAAAAGTTGTATTTGGTCCGTGTTCTACCGTATATGATACAGACTATACATTGGTTTATGTCTGTAATATCTATGTTTACGCTTGTAATTAAATTGTTTTACTGTGGCTTTTGTTAAATCAAAATTTCTAAGGAGGTTAATTTGATCGAACTGATTTGAACGGCATATGTCATATAAAGTTTGCTTTCGAATTACGAGTTTGACTGTGTTTTCAGTGCTAGATGGTGCCTGCGCATGCATGTATTATGTAAGAAAATATTACGTATTACACTGCCAGTGGCTTAGTCGTACAGGAATTGCAGTAACATTGATTCTTGAATATTGCAATAGTATGGTATCTTAATCCCGCCATCTATTTAATAATTTTCGTCCACACTGTCAAATCTAGGGCTGTGCGCTTTGTGACTTTATCGTAATCACGAAATCATTTATCAATAATCAACATCTGTATAGTATTTCTATTATTTAGTTATTTGATTCCGAGGGGGTTAACCCAACATAATATATAATAATTTTGATACTATATTTACTTTTATTTAGATGCTTGTGTATGCAGCTTTATATCCTCTTGTCACAGGCGTTGTGCTGTCGATATATGTCATTATACCGGAACCAAGGAAGAAGCACTGTCTAGTCAAACAATACACTAGGAATAGAAGCGCAGCCTGAGAGCACTGTCGAACCATTTGGTGGTTTGCATGAGACTAATTCTAAAATAAACTCGGAGTGGCAGGGTGGCATGACCTCGGATGAGTTCTTTCACCTTAGACTGGTGAAAGTAAATGGAAACTTTGCTAGCAGGGTAAGCAAATCACTATTAAGTAAAATTTTTGATCTATTCAAATATACGTAAGTACATACTTGAATAATGGCTGAATTATAAAGTGCGCGTCTTATAAAGATTACCACCTGACCTATTTCGGGTTAGATCCAACAAATTATCAGGGAAAAAGTAACTGCTGCATATTGTTGATTAGATAAAATCAAGAGAAATAATGGCCAATTAGAGCTGAATATAGCTTATATTGCCATCTTTGAAAGTAAATTATCCGGAAAATCTGGTATTATTAAAGAAACGAATGCTTGCATGTGGCTATTCAGTAATTAGATACAATATTCAATGTACCATTTTATGGACGAATTTTATTTCCTAAAATATTTGATGGCCCTCAACACACTGTGTGCATTTCGGTATGGCATATTGTATACACAATCATCAGTATAATTTAGGCAATCAGAGCAAAATCCATTATCAATGTGTTGAGAATTCGTTGAGCATCTTGGCCTCGGAATTTCGGCAGCTGGATTTGCTAGCAGAATTTGCAATTTTGCATTCTCCTTCCATTGTCTAGTACATATGTACTTATTAGCTCATCTGATTTTTTGAAAAAAAATGATGAGTTATTGTCATCACTTGAGCGGTTGTCGGCGTCGGCGTCGGCGTCGGCGTCGGCGTTGCCTGGTTAAGTTTTATGTTTAGGTCAGCTTTTCTCCTAAACTATCAAAGCTATTGCTTTGAAACTTGGAATACTTGTTCACCATCATAAGCTGACCCTGTATAGCAAGAAACATAACTCCATCTTGCTTTTTGCAAGATTTATGGCCCCTTTTGTACTTAGAAAGTATCAGATTTCTTGGTTAAGTTTTATGTTTAGGTCAACTTTTCTCCTAAACTATCAAAGCTATTGCTTTGAAACTTGGAATACTTGTTCACCATCATAAGCAGACCCTGTACATCAAGAAACATAACTCCATCTTGCTTTTTGCAAGATTTATTGCCCCTTTTGGACTTAGAAAATCAGTTTTCTTGGTTAAGTTTTATGTTTAGGTCAGCTTTTATCCTAAACTATCAAAGCTATTGCTTTAAAACTTGCAACACTTGTTCACCATCATAAGTTGACCCTGTATAGCAAGAAACATAACTCCGTCCTGCTTTTTGCAAGATTTATGGCCCCTTTTGGACTTAGAAAATATCAGATTTCTTGGTTAAGTTTTATGTTTAGGTCAACTTTTTCTCTTAAACTATCAAAGCTATTGCTTTGAAACTTGCAACACTTGTTCACCATCATAAGCTGACCCTGTACAGCAAGCAACATAACTCCATCCTGCTTTTTGCAATAATTATTGCCCCTTTTGGACTTAGAAAATCATTTTCTTGGTTGAGTATTATGTTTAAGTCAACTTTTCTCATAAACTATCAAAGCTATTGCTTTAAAACTTGCAACAGTTTTTCACCATCATAAGTGGACACTGTACATCAAGAAACATAACTCTATCCTGCTTTTTGCAAGAATGATGGCCCTTTTTGGACTTAGAAAATCATGGGTAGGACAATATTTCTATTACACAAAAAAAATCAGATGAGCGTCAGCACCCGCAAGGCGGTGCTCTTGTCATAAATTTAGAGCTTCAGCATCATAGCGTTGCCTATTTTGTTTCTATGCAATTTGGCTAGAAATCTATCATTCCATGCTTCATTTCATGATACTTCTATCTCATACAATATGCCATGATATTTCATTAATTTTCTGTAATGATATTATAATAATAAAAGTCACGGCCTTATCCCATTCAATCAGCATTTGTTATTTATTGTCAATAGTCAGAAGCGACAGACTGCTCTTACTGATATATGGTTAAAATCTAGGTCAGTTCTCGTCATGGTTAAAACAACATGTCTCTCAGAGTGCGGGCGAGTCTGTCGCTTCTTATTTTCATGTCCTACGGATAAAATAAAGGAATTTATGTTCTCTTGAGAAATAAATCTATGTTATTTTTCAGTAGGTACGCATGAGCTATAATTTCTGCTTCTGTTACTCTAATCCAGTCCATATAATATAACGTGCCTCGATTAATCACTTTCACGCACGAGTGGTTCACGGGTTGGGTCGTTTTGATCAATTTTATATTTCAAACCGGTTCATTCCTTCACAAATAACTAAGCAGGCAAGTCGACACTTCATGTATAAAAATACCCACCCTCCTCGCCCTAACAATTTTTGGAAAAAATTCTGCTGTCGTGTTATATATTTTTCAGCGCCAGTACACCAGGTCATGCCACATACTGCCACACCGGTATACAGTGCCTTTTATGGATAAAGACAATTATTCCTTCCAAGAAGTCAAACGTTCGCCACCATGTATATGAAGGCTTCATTATGGATTGTATTGCTCATGCATATGAAAGTGCTTCATCTACGAAATTCAGCGTTTTTCCCCCAGTTTATTTAAGTATTTATCTGTGTATTTAATTTGTCCAAATGTTAAGACCTGGATCATGTCCAATTTTCATTTAATACCAGAAAAACGAATGTTATAGATCAAGGAAGTCGGGGGATGGAGACACCTTTCTGTTTGCAGCATTTGGACATCACTACCTCCCCCCTCCGCCCTTCAAATTAAGATAAATAACTAAAAGATGAGGGTAAAAGATATATAAATAGGAGTTAGGGGTTAGGCAGCCGGCTCGCAGTTACTCGACTTCCCTTTGAAATAGTCCTGTTAACAAAATGAAATAGATTCAGCGAAACTTTAAGGTTGTGTAACAAAAGAAACTGTTTGTTTTTATTCAGTAAAGAAAATATTTTATTTTGTAGAATATGATAATTATGTTGTATCAAGTAAACACGCGGGCAGCAGCGGACTTGTTTATTTTGCTGCAAAATATCATCTTCTTAAGAGCAAAAGAAAAAAAATCAATTTAAAGACTTAACTTTTAATTTGTTAGTCGTGACTTTTGTTCACTTCGGGGCTGATATATTGCTGCATAAACATGGCAAAAATATGTATCTATTTGGCAGTTTTATTCTAATTATATATTCTCTTGCACATGCACCGGATTCATTTTTTTGTTTCCTTAAAATCCATTATCAATGTGTTGAGAATTCGTTGAGCATCTTGGCCTCGGAATTTCGGCAGCTGGATTTGCTAGCAGAATTTGCAATTTTGCATTCTCCTTCCATTGTCTAGTACATGTGTACTTATCATAAATTTAGAGCTTCAGCATCATAGCGTTGCCTATTTTGTTTCTATGCAATTTGGCTAGAAATCTATCATTCCATGCTTCATTTCATGATACTTCTATCTCATACAATATGCCATGATATTTCATTAATTTTCTGTAATGATATTATAATAATGAAAGTCACGGCCTTATCCCATTCAATCAGCATTTGTTATTTATTGTCAATAGTCAGAAGCGACAGGCCGCTCTTACTGATATATGGTTAAAATCTAGGTCAGTTCTCGTCATGGTTAAAACAACATGTCTCTCAGAGTGCGGGCGAGTCTGTCGCTTCTTATTTTCATGTCCTACGGATAAAATAAATAAGATCTTGAACGTGTTTTGTTTACCTATTTTTGATTGAGCTTAAAAGCTCCAACATCTGATGTCATGCATGTGCCCCATGAACATTATATCATACAAAGTTTTATAAGTTACATGCATTGCTTTTGTGCTTTAAGGTTTTTTTTCAGTATTGACCTTATATTTCAACTTTCTTGTATCGCCCAGCATGAAAGTCAGTGAATTGTTATAGTGTTTAAGCTTGCGTTTATACAATACTTGTTTGTGAACAAATTGTTTTATTCTTCTTTTTACAGTCGTAGAGAATAAACATCAAAATCCGTTGTAAGTACAATATATAATTGAAATACTTACCGCAAGTGCTTTCCCGATGGCTTGAGCACCCTTCAGTCGGAGATGATTCCAGCTGAGGTCAAGGACACGTAAGAAATCGTTTTGTTCTGAAACAAAATAAGAGTTCAACATAGCTGTTTTATTTAGGAAACAGCTGAGGCGGGTTAACGTTTTTCAAAGAATATTTTGTACTTGTTTCATACTGATATTGTTACATTTATTACCATGGCGTTTCAAGTTACATACATTTCCCTGGCAAGTAAAGTTAGTTGAATTTCCCTAGAGATTCAAACTTCTAGTACTAGTACTGTCATAGCGATTCAAGTTGTTTATAGTGATCATGCGTTTCAAGTTACTTATTTTACCCTTGCCTTTTTAAGTTACAATGTACATGTGTACTTGTATTTCCTTTGAGTTTCATATTACTTGTTTTACCCTGGTGTTTCAAGTTACTTGTTTTTACTTGGCGTTTTAGGGTACTTACATAACCATGAGGTTTTAAATTACTTGTATTGCACTGGCGTTTCAAGTTTCTTATATTGACATGATCTTGCGTAAAATGAAATAGAAGGGACAAGCACAGCTTTGGATTTTGAATTGAAGGCGTATGTCCTCAACTATGGCAGTTTCACGCCACAGATAACAGATTTTCTAGTATCCAAGTCATTTAGACCCAGTGGCAAACAGTTTCATTCCACTGTATGTGAGTATGTGCTTTGTCATATTTGCCCCCAAAAACTTAGAACACAGATTCCTATTCTCACCTAAACCTTCGCCAAGGAGTTCCCCACCTTCTTCTCGAAAATAATTGTGTCCAAGATATAGTTCATATAGCGCACTGTTTTCCTGGAAAATAAAATGGTTAATGATGACCAAAATGCTGTTAGTAATAGGCTTGATTCTTCTTTCTGTCGGCCTAAAAACTTAAAAAAGCCTAAATCTTATGTTCATACCTAAACATTTTTTTTCAGGTAAAATATTCGCAAGTAATAAAGTATTTACTAATCCACGGATACAGAAACAAAATAATTATTTAATTTCACCCAAAATAATTCAGTGGAATGAAAATATTATTTTGCCAGTTTCTATGTTAAGTTTTATATTTGATAAAGTCTATATACATTTACATACAACCATAAGTTCCTTGAAATATTTGGCTGCGTCCTCATTGAACTGGTTCCCGGTTAAATCTAATACTCTGGTGTAGTGGTTCTTCAGTAACCCTTTACAAATCGCTTCAGCGCCCGGGGTACCAAGACCGTTCCAAGTTATTCTCTAAAAATACAAAAAAAAAAAAGATATTATCTATTTGTGATTTGAAAATTGTTGTCTTCAGTGAATCACAGAGTTTAAAATAAAATTTGAGCCGCACCATGAGAAAACCAACATAGTGGTCAGGATACATGCTGTTCGCTAACGGTTTCTCTAACTGCAATAGGCTTTGAAAGCGAACAGCAAGGATCCTGACCAGACTGCGCGGATATGCAGGCTGGTCTGGATCCATGCTGGTCGCAAATGCACTATGTTGGTTTTCTCATTGTGCGGCTCATTTGTGGTTGGTCAAAAAAAATATGACTGCGAAAATCTGCTAAACATAATTATAAACGTCCTGTAAAATTTGGATTTGGTTCCAAAAGTCTCAATTATATTTTTCTGTTTTTGAAACACTGTGTATGTACTTTACCAAACATTGCAAATGTGATGATTTATACCAGTTTATACTAACTCATGCACTGAGCTCAATTAGATGAAGCTTGGAGCTAATTGAAACTACTGTCGAGAACCCTTTCCAGAAAAAAAAGCCAGTAAAGGTGTCATGAGAAAGCAGGGTCGTTACTGTAGTTGGGTTGGAACTGACGACCCCCGGGTTAGTACTTTGAAACAATCCGCAAGTAACCCGCAGATATACGGGGATAGCCTGCTAAGAGAGATACATTATATTTACATGCATCTTTTCGCGCATTTTAATTGTATTTTTGTATAAAGTTGCACGACCCGGCCTTTACGACACGATAAGCGTTTCTTATCCCCGTATCAGTTATCCCAATATTAAGTCTATGAATATCACAGATAATTTTCAATTTTCATATTAAAATCTTAAAGATGCTGGAGCAAAGTTAGATGTGTATATCAAGAGATTTGCTACGTACAATGTCGGTCAGATAATTATTGCGTTCAAATACGTCTCCGAAATACTGTGCAGCTTCTTGTCCAATTTCGTTACCATCAAAGACAATACATTCGCAGTTAGAGTTCCCCTGAAATAGAGAGAACATTTTTGTACATTCATTTTTAAGAAACCTGATAATCATCTTTACGTTGAACAACACGAGTATGCAAAGCAAAATGCCCATAATACACGTGTTCCATTGGTAACGCCGATTTGTGATAGCAACGCCAAATGTGAAATAAACGTAACATCAAACTACGGTGATTTCCCGTAAACAGTTTGCTTTGTTACCAGATGAACACGGTGTGTATAGCTGTGGCAAGTTGTATACGCGAACAGTATATTTGCACGAGCAATGAAATAAAACGTGCGCTTAATTCAAACTTTCAACTTGCAAACTACTCCAAACAGCAGAAAGGAGGTAAAAAGATGTTTTTAGGACGATAGTCTAACTGTTCTCGGCAAAACCATTACAACAAAAAAAAAGCAAGTCAGTGTATTTAGCTTAAGCATTTTATTCTCTATATTTTACAGTTTAAGATGAGAGAGATATAATGATAATATACTGTACCAGTAACGCTATGGTGCAAGCTTTAACGTCGTCCTTGAGTAAAACTTGACCTTTACATTGCATCTTTTCATTGACAAGTCCCTCAAATATATTCCTGATTGAATGGATCTTCATCTCCTTACATGCCATCAGATAATATCTCTGGCTCAACTCAACGTCATCTACAGGGTATTCAAGGTCGTCATCATCTACAAGAATAGAAAGTGGAGTGGTCAACAGACATACCGGCATGGTTTATCAACAGATATACCGTCATTGTAAATTAACAGACATACCGGCATTGTATATCAACAGTAATAGATACGATATATATCAACAGACATACAGTCATGCTATATGAACACACGATGTATCAACACATAAACCGCCGCAGTGTATCATACGCATAGACATACCGCCTCAATATACATACAGACCTACTGTCACGATTTACCAGCAGACAAACTGTCACGATACATCAACAGGCATGCCATCACGATATATGAAAGACATGCCATCACGATATATGAAAGACATGCCACAAACATACCAGCAGGATGTATCTACAGACATGTCATCACGATATATCAACTGATATACGGTCACGTATAACAACAGACCTACCGTGACGATATATCAACATATATACCGTCACGATATTTAGTAACAGACATAGTATTATTTTCTATCAACAGCGGTATGATCAATCAACTACTATAAATCAACAGACATGCCGTCATGATATTTCAATGAATAGATCATCACTATATGTCAACAGTCATATCTCCACAGAATATCAACAAACATATCATTACGATATTCAAATAGACATATCATCACGATTTTCAAATAGACGTATCATCTCGATATTCAAATAGACGTATCATTCATCACGATATTCAAATACACGTATCATTCGTCACGATATTCAAATAGACGTATCATCACGATATTCAAATAGACGTATCATCTCGATATTTAAATAGACGTATCATTCATCACGATATTCCATTAGGCGTATCATCACGATATTCAAAAACACGCATCATCTCGATATTCAAATAGACGTAACATTAATCACGATACTCAAATAGGCGTATCATTACGATATTCAAATACATGTATCATCTCGATATCATTCATCGCGATATTCAAATAGGCGTATCATCACGATACATGTATATCAAAATATATATCCCCATGATATATCAATATAGTATACGAAGCGTCAAGATAAAACAAGACAGGTGTACCATCAAAGTCGAATTCTTCATCCTCCTCAGCTTGACCGGAAATTGTCGAGTCAGTTCTTCCACGTGCTGATATATCGTCTGCGTTTTCTGCGCCATCTGTCATACCAGCGTTTGCTGCGCTAACTTTTCGCCGTCTGCTAAGTTTTTTCATAGAAGGACGATTTGGTTGTTGCGATAGCCTGTACTTACAGGCTAAAGACACCGCTGAAACTGAACGATTGTCACGTAAGGCACACATTACTTTTTGTTTCTGTTTTACACTTTATTTAATAACGGTGAAAGTTAAACGCACGAAAAAAAATCTAAATTCCCCATTTTGTCTCACAGAAATCCGTCTTAAAGAAATAAAATTCGTTTTCTAATTTCCTAATTCAATACAACATATAGTTCGTTTCTCTCAAAGTGTTACACTGAACTGGAGTCAAAGGTCAACATTAAAACTTAATCCTTGTTGAGGTGATCACATTGATCTTTTAATCCTTCGTGTTTAGGTATTATATTAACGAGAAGTATAATAAGATAAAGAAGTAATTGGCATTAAAAAGTAATCAGGATTTAATCTTTACACTTTTAAAACAAGGAGAATAACTGCACTGAGGAATGATACAGGTTGACCACAATTACCTCCCTTTAATAATACAACTAAAGCACCGAACAAATTTTGTTTGTTTATTTTTTAACTTAGTTAGGAAATTATAGAACTAGCATTACTTTATTTCATTGTTTATCTATAGCTGCGACGAACATTTTCCCAACCTGTCGTCGAGCTAAAAACCACTTGATTAATAGACATAACTTTTACCGAAAACAATCATAAATGAGCCGCGCCATGAGAAAACCAACATAGTAGCTTTGCGACCAGCATGGATCCAGACCAGCCTGCGCATCCGCGCAGTCTGGTCAGAATCCATGCTGTTCGCTAACAGTTTCTCTAACTGCAATAGGCTTTGAAAACGAACAACATGGATCCTGACTAGACTGCGCGGATGCGCTGCCTGATCTGAATCCATGCTGGTCACAAAGCCACTATGTTGGTTTTCTTATGGCGCGGCTCAAATATGTTCTCAAATAAGAGATGTAGGGCTATACTTTTGAAACCATTTAAGCCCTTTTACTATTACTGTTTTGGTTACCCTTCCGCACTTTGATTATGTCTTTCCAAACTTTTATTATGTTTCCCGAACTGTTTTAATGAAGAAAGGAAACATACAGTTACATTTTTGCTGTGTCTTTTGGAACTATGCATGCATGATTCTAAGACAACATGCAGAGTGTGATGTCCATTAGCTTGTTGCGGCATCAGCGGCCTTGATGTCATGTTCGTAATTAAGTTTCAGTAATGGATGAAATGAGATTTCGGGCATTAAAGAATGAAGCGTGACAAACCTAATTTAAGAAAACCAGGCGTGATGTATGGTTAATTTAATACGCCTGGAACATGCATCCCGAAACGCGTTGCAGACAACTGTTCCTCTTGTAGAATTCATAAGCGGCAAAGGCAGGGGCTAATTTCTGATCTTTGTACAAATTGATGACTAGAAATCGGGATGGAATATCTCATTGATGGATAGGTGGTGCTGAAAATATAATTACAATTAGACGATGCCCCATTATGAAAATAATGAAGTTACTAAGATATCGATAGATGGAACTTTGTATTCAGACAGAGAAAGGGACCTAACAAAGTTAATTTGTCAGAAAGATGCTGATTTGATGGACACGTTTAGATTCGTTTCTGAACTATTACCCATTTACTGTCAAACTCGACTGGCTGTGCACTTCTTCGTACAGTGTGCGCACATCTGGACCGGCGTCAGCACTCTCTGTTGAGATGGTCCCCAACTAGATTTCGTTAGAGATAATGCACGTGGCGAAAACTTAATTAAAGTTGTTTAGACATGATTTTGGTTATTTCTTTGTAAACGCCTTTTTGACAGCAGAATAAATGACTGTTCCCTGTAGTTTACCATGTTCATATTCCTCTATCTTTTAGAATGTAGTCGTTACATTAATAGCATGCGTGACTGCGTGTACGCAAAGTGGCAAGTATGGCAAGATCAAAATTTGCCGAGCTTTAGTCTTTTTAAAAAAGCTTGACATTGTAGACAGCTCTTACACAGAAAAAACTTTGTTGTGCATCACCTGCTGACATATCTTGCATTCAGTGAGGAAAACAATGACCGCAAACATTAAGGCCATATAGAGTGATGGAAATCAACAAGATGGACACTCTTTTCGCTTTTGTTCTTGTTTTGTTATGACCATGACAATAAATTGTTATCATTCGTATCTAAATGAATTTGGTACCGTATGTAACAGGCTTTATCCTGGACTTCTGAAAACGGTGATAGACATTGGTTTTCTCTGTTCTTGTAAACGAAACCCATTAATTTTACTCATAAATTATTTTATTGTGTTTATTATCTCAACTGTCAGTGTTTCTTTATAACGATAATGTACATTGAGGGTTGGGTTTCATAGAAATCAATTATTAATTATATTTATGGACTAGACTTAATAAATAGCCTCGTTGTGAATACCACAATACCCGATTTGTGTCTTCAAAACAGAATAAACCTATATCTTGATTAAGTTTAAAAACGACCATTTATTTGGCGAATGGCGTGTCTTCAGTGCTAGAACCATATCTCGTATGTGACAATAGAACGAGCATAAATTAAGTAGAAAATTCTGCTCTGACAATATCAGTAATCTTGACAACAAAATTGGAGTTAAAGTTATTTTCACAAACTGATGGGCATTTTTATCACTATGATAAGATCAAAATAAGTCATTCTACAACAAAGGTGGTTTTTCAGCTGTTGAAAACAGGCAGTTATTAGGGGAAATTTTCTAAATTTCACGGCGGAAATCTTATTGCTTAACCTGTCACAGTAGCGCCAGGTTGAACATAGTCCCCTGCAATGTTTTAGATGTCATTAATACCGTTTTGGTACAATTTTTACGCGTATTAAACGCAATGATAGAATTAATTTGCGACTTGCTACCCTTCTTTACTTAATTTTATTGTCGCCGAAACATATTTATCAGGGAAAAGTTGTACACCTTATGCCAAAGACGTTTTAATGGTGTCAAATGAAATCTGATGGCCATGAAGGTTATTTCCGTCTGGCAGGAAACTCTTTACATTTATCTCTTTTTCACTTTTGTTTAGTTGATAATACTTGCATCTTACTTGCAAAAATTTGAGTTTATATACATTTGGATATAAAGTACATTATGAGCTATAGCCAGACTCATTATTTGCCGTTTATTCCAGTAAATTCAGATTTAAATAAGAAAGATCAGACTCTCCGAAGCTCAATTTTTAGGATAAAAGAAAATAAACACAGGTAATTAATAAATCTCACAAGAATCACAGCTTGGCATTAATCCGGCACTGTGACTATATAGATAGCTTTTTACTTTGGCTGTTTAAAGTGTGTGGAGACCAAATGCATTAACAGTCCAATGTAGGCATACTTCATATCCAGATGTACAAGTCATTCCTTATTTTTACAGTTCTGTGTTTTTCTTTCTTTTGGATATAATTTCGAACACTTTTATTTAATTATGCAGGTAATTTATATAATGAATAACCATTTTGGAAAACGAGACACTAGCTGCTTAAGACAGGTTGGCTGTTTAATAGAGGTGACCGCTAAAGCAGGTTTTACTGTATATTAATTATGTATAAAACACAAATGCTACACATTATACTTGTTAATTAACTACAATTAAGTAGCCGTTTTCCATTGTTAAACGTGATGTTTTATCATGATGTTATATTGTATGCTATGCTGATGTTACCCAATATTGTGGGACTTGTGCAGAATGTAAATAAATCTTGGTAAAAGAAAGATACATGGACAGCTGGAATGACAAAATCGTCAGTCCGTCTGCTTAGCTCAATAGGGAGAACGAAGATCTATATAGCCCGAACGTATGTTCTGATTGACGACTGATAACCGACACTGTTGGAATAGCCGCATCACAACGCACGCTTTTCATGTGTAACTTTGGTGAAAAATCACGCTTTTCTCATGACGACATTACCTTTTGTGAAACCGTGAATAGTAGCCAATCCTGTGTTGTGACCTCTGGAATGCTCCGATTTTGGTGTCACACGTTTCGTTGGAATAAAGTATGCATCAGCCGAAAATAGCTTCATCAAATGAAGTGCATTCTATAATGATACACATGTACAATCATTTTTGTACACCGTTATTATATGCATTGCCTGCAAATTGAATTACCCGTGCCATCCATGCATAATATATAACCACAAGGACAGACATGTAAATCAATAAGTCCCTAGAATTCTTTAAGAGGCTTCTTCCTCCGTATATTGTAACCGTTGAATATAAATTGTAAGCTTCGTAACATTTTTATATTGTAACAGTATCAAATAGTATGAAAACAACTAATATGAAATCGCAATATGGTTTATGGTATACAACTAAACTACGATAAGTTCAAGTTTTAGAATTTTCTTCCGTGGTCCTCACTTTTCGTGGAAATCCAGCTTGTGTTACTGTTCTTTCTCTCACTATTTTAAACAACTTTAAACTGTTTTTCTTCCTTAATTACAAGATGTACTTTTAATCTTTAAAAAGACCTTTTAAGTCTTTTTTTATTTTGGTTTTGAATACAGAGCTCTCTGTTTCCAAAGGTTAAACGACTTTTAAATACAGCGTAATGTGATGTAAAAAAACAAACAAAAAAACCATCACTTACTAATAAACAATATCATTTGTCCCTTTAACCCGTTTCCTTAATACTATGCCCTCCTTTAAATCGTTAAGATGATTTCGAGATAGTGACAACTTAAAAGAAAAAACAAACTCGTTCAACAATCAGATAATATGTTTTTTCGTTGACATGCGTTTTGTGAGAGCTGTCAAAGTAAAGTTTTGTTCAAAAAAACTGATTATCTTTCAAACGAAACAAAAACACTTAATTGGAAAATTAACCCAAAGTCAAAAATGTCTCGGAAAGTTACAATTTTCATCGCGATAAGAGGTAATTTGCATAAGAAGAAGGGTAATCCTTTTGAAAAAGCAATCAGTGTTGAGAAGTTTGAGTGAAATACAAGAGACGAGGGTGTTAGATGTAGTGGTAAGCCTTTAATTTATAACGAGGTAAATGGGTGTTTGACTTACGACCTAATGAAGGGTTACATCAATGCTGTCTTGTCAACGCTTTGTGCTGATAAACTGTTGGTGAGATCAGTATCGCCGGGTATTCATAGCAGGGTCAGCGGGTGATGTTTACTATAAACAAACGTCAAAATTTAAGAGTAATGTTTTCAATGTAAGAAATAAATTAAAGGAAACAAATGGCGATTCAAGGGCCCAGCATTTGGATTCTAGGTGAGGGACAGACTTCTTGACATCATGCTATAACTTCTTCAAATATTTTGGAGAGAAATGTAAGAAATTGTTCAGAAACGGTTTTATATCAATCGTATCCCATTTCTGTTATTTATCCCGCAAATTATGTGTGTATCATTTGCTTAGTATGGCTCTATGTAGATGAAAGTTTTGGTAGAAAATAAATATCTTATCTTCGGGTGTCAGATATTGAGCAAGTCCGGCAACCTCCAATGATAAGCCATGGCGATTGTGCAACATATCTATAGACACTGCCTATTAACAATTTTATTTACTAATTAGCATACTTTAAAGACACAGAAGGTGCTACATTTTCCAGAGATTTCATCTGTTCTTTTACTAGCTCGCGCAAGGTGTCAACAACCACACGGACCTCACTTCGTATTAAAGTATCATTTGCATACCACCAGTAATTCTAAATTTGGAAGAGCCGTGTATTTTATTCGTGACCCTTACTTTCAACGCCAAGGACTCGGCACTGGACCTCAGATCAATTCCGTTGATCAACACTTAAATGTTTGAAAGGAACATATGTGCTTGTCAAGCAATCAAACTCAGAAAAACATATGGAAACGACAGCTGGACGAAAGAAAATGAAATTTCCTGTTTTTAATTGTCTGGCGCATTTCTTTGTTTCACTAAGCAATCATTGACACATTAGTAACACCTAAAGCCCGATATTACACATAAACACAAATATTTAGTCATCGAGACCTTTATAAAACATTGTTTGTGTATAGGATCTAAATACAGGGACACTCTGGCCAATGGATACATTAGTCATGGGAAGTGCATTCCTGTTTTATTTGCATTTTTTGGCGACAAGTACTTCACACTTACTGGTGTAAGATGAGGATTTAAAATAGCCATAATGGACCTGGGCATCCCGCAACAATTGTCGTACACATTGGCAGATGCTGACATCACCCCCGGGCATTATAATGACACTTATATAAGAAGTAAACTCTTTTGTACTATAACGGTCTTAATTTTCCATATAGAGAGGACTTTTAAATTCATAAAATAATTACAGTTTTGAGAAACATTTCTATTCTTGTATCGCTTAAGTAAAGCTTTTGAAATAGGGTACAATTAATAATGCTTGATTGGTAAATCGGCATGAAATCTCCATGTACGATGGGTTTGCTTAAACCACCAATGCAGCAGTACTTTAGCAGCCAAATGCAAAAAAAAAAAAAAAAAAACAAGAAAAAAAAAAACAACACTACCGGTATCGAATCTGACTGTAAGACTATCGTCCCTAACTATCTCTTTTTCAACGAAAGCACAGATTTCCTGAGTCTAATACAACTGCCATTTATTCAAAAGGGGACTGTTAGACAAATCAGCAAAAGACAATGAATATCTATGCACTATTTCCTTTGAAATGAAGCTTTACCGACAAACTTAAATCTAACGAATTTATTTATCAAACGTTTAAAATCTGACATTTAGACTTAGCCTTTAAAAAGGCAGGAATGAAAACAATACCATAGCTTTGATTGTAACATATACTACATTCTTTGTTTTAGCTATATGCACCGGTGGAGGCAATTTCATGTAAAGTTTTTTAACCATCTGAGCAAGAGTCCACAGCAATGACAAAGCTGTATGCACATGAAGGATGCAAATTCATGTAAAATTCTATTGCCATCTGAGCAAGGTTCCATAACTGTGGCAGAGCTGAATGCAGTTGTATGAGGTAAATTCATGTAAATTTCTTTTACAGTCTAAACAAGGTAGCTGCATGCTGATGTAGGAGGCAAATTCGTGTAATGTTCTTTTACAGTCTGAGCAAGGTTCCATAACAATGACAGGGCAAAAAAAAATTTCAGCAGTTTACAGTTAAAATGTTGATAAATATAATTCCTGGAGTTGGCGTTTCCTTTGATATTTAAGCTCTTCTTGTTTGAGGAAGTCATAGGGGGTCAAAACATTTCTAATGAACAAATAAAACAATCAATTTGCTATTTTTTACGCTTTCAAATTATTTGATTTTGTAACTGTTTTCTCACAGCGATAGAACTACATGGCGTAAATATTTTCTTAATAATTACTTAAATATATTTGCCTATATTTCTACTGGCATTTAATAGACGCAACATTTTGGGAAAATGAATTACATATACAATTAAAGTTAATATCTATTGGTCGTAAGTCAATATTAATTTTATACTATTCAAATATTATTTTTGCATTGTGTTAAACACGTCTGAAATTGATCCTTCAAACACTATACCTTTCTTTTGATACTTTTCACACAAACAGGAAAACTTCATATATGACGACAGAAAAAAATCACGATACATTATTTCAATATACGTATTATTGTAAACAAAGGAGCTGTTGAAACCTGCACATAAAATGATAAACAAATTTCTTCACAGAACTGTCCGCATTTCCTTTAATGTAACTTTATGAAACATTATTAGTTTTTGCTCATAACCGCCCCGGTAGCCTAGCGGTAGAGTACCCGCTTCGACTGCGGGAGGTCTTGGTTCGCCCCCTAGACGCGTCATACCAAAGACGTAAAAATGGTACTTGTAGCTCCCTCGCTTGGCGCTCAGCATTAAGAGAATAGTACTAGGACTTGTCAGTCCGGCGTCAGTATTACGTGAGATGGTGGGGGTAGTCACGTGTCTACTGCGTGAAAATCTAGTGAGCACTGTTAAGTTGGACGTCCAGGTCTCATTGGTCGCTGTACTTACAGTCATTGTTTGGCAACAAAATTTATTTTGTCTGGAGAAAACTCTCTGGGAATTGCAGAGGGGCAACAGAAAACACCATTTAAGAACTTGAAAAGAGATATGTTCGCAGTCTATACTCTACGTTGCATGTATGTTACATTGTGTCTGAAAGGATGGATGGACTGTAATTAAACTTAAACACTGACTGAACGACCTACTGACCGACTACTACAAGTGGACACTGAGAAAAATGTTGAAAAGACATAAACCCGAACACGCACTCATTTTTGCACAGAACAAAAAAATAAGGGACAAGTTAATATTGAAAGCGTCAAGTATGCATTTAATCATAAAAAAATATACCAAATCTCAGTTTATAAAACAGTATTAAGTACGGATTTTCCTTTTTTTACATATAAAATGTTGCATAAAACAAAATTGAAGTAGTATTAAAATACGAAATTTGAGTAATATTTATGCAGACGTATACCAAACAAATTTATCCTTGTCGGAAAAAACACCAGAATCATGCAAATTAGAAAGTCTCAGCAAAACCCACTGTGGCTCGGATTGCAATTTTCAGATCTTTCATGCAAGACTTTAATTTGTTTGAAAATGATACAGAAATACGAGTTATTCATCCTCACTTTTTACAAACACAGTATTAATTTTCATTTTTAGCTCATCTGATTTTTTGAAAAAAAATGATGAGTTATTGTCATCACTTGAGCGGTTGTCGGCGTCGGCGTCCGCGTCGGCGTCGGCGTTGCCTGGTTAAGTTTTATGTTTAGGTCAGCTTTTCTCCTAAACTATCAAAGCTATTGCTTTGAAACTTGGAATACTTGTTCACCATCATAAGCAGACCCTGTATAGCAAGAAACATAACTCCATCTTGCTTTTTGCAAGATTTATGGCCCCTTTTGTACTTAGAAAATATCAGATTTCTTGGTTAAGTTTTATGTTTAGGTCAACTTTTCTCCTAAACTATCAAAGCTTTTGCTTTGAAACTTGGAATACTTGTTCACCATCATAAGCAGACCCTGTACATCAAGAAACATAACTCCATCTTGCTTTTTGCAAGAATTATTGCCCCTTTTGGACTTAGAAAATCAGTTTTCTTGGTTAAGTTTTATGTTTAGGTCAGCTTTTATCCTAAACTATCAAAGCTATTCCTTTAAAACTTGCAACACTTGTTCACCATCATAAGCTGACCCTGTACAGCAAGAAACATAACTCCATCCTGCTTTTTGCAAGATTTATGGCCCCTTTTGGACTTAGAAAATATCAGATTTCTTGGTTAAGTTTTATGTTTAGGTCAACTTTTTCTCTTAAACTATCAAAGCTATTGCTTTAAAACTTGCAACTCTTGTTCACCATCATAAGCTGACCCTGTACATCAAGAAACATAACTCTATCCTGCTTTTTGCAATAATTATTGCCCCTTTTGGACTTAGAAAAATCATTTTCTTGGTTGAATATTATGTTTAAGTCTACTTTTCTCATAAACTATCAAAGCTATTGCTTTAAAACTTGCAACAGTTTTTCACCATCATAAGTGGACACTGTACATCAAGAAACATAACTCTATCCTGCTTTTTGCAAGAGTGATGGCCCTTTTTAGACTTAGAAAATCATGGGTAGGACAATATTTCTATTATACAAAAAAAATCAGATGAGCGTCAGCACCCGCAAGACGGTGCTCTTGTTTATACTAATTACTATAATTTCGTTTTTTTACTACTTTTTCTATTTTGCCTTGTCATCTGAAACCCGCTTAAATCTGATATCGGGGATTTTGTGAATTTTTATCCTTAAAGCCTAATGATCAGTCATTACTAATATAACATATTTTTTGTAGATGAAAAAAAAAACACACGACACTCGGATTTATCATTTTATCTCTTTATTAAAGTCGAGATCAAACCATATGTTCAATTTAAACATGATGTATTACACTTCAATGTTTAACATGACTTAAACGATTAATGACATAACTTCAAAGCAATAAAAGTGCCGCCAATTATGACAAATCGGTTTTGAATTAGTCAAAATGACGAAAAAAAACATCAACAAAAACGTGTAACATATAATGAGGACATTCATTTATATGTAATTATTATGCAAAAACAAGAATTGTGTCACAAATGTTAAAAGAATTGTGTCCATGGAGAAAAAGTTTCAGCGTAGATTTGTTATGATGCATTATGCATTTCGATAACCGTCTAAGAAGAAATGATTTTAGAGTTATTTTCCCATACGTTATATGTAATCTGACAAGCGTCTGAGGCGCAAACATTCAAAAACTGTTATAAAACACTTGTAAAACCCATATTCATATATCAAAAGCATGTTCAACATTTATGTAAAAAAAAAACAGTATTTCAATGCTGTTTTGAAAATGTTCTATTTTACTTTGAATTTAACAGAAACAAGCAGCTTCCCTTAAACAAAAGTCAACAGAAAGAAAAGTCTCGGAACACATGATATTCGCTTAAGCACCTAAAAGTTAGTTTTCTAGATTTCATGGTACTTAAAACACTAATACATGTATATAAAAAAGCACATTTACAGAATACAAACAGATATCACGTATAATAAATGCAGATTAAATGCAAACAACACGTTTTCCTAACGCGAAAACAGCACCATAACAATAAATCATCATCGTCAATATTTCTTGTCTTTAAGTGTACTGAGCAATGTCCTCTTTTGTTTAATACCCATACGTGAACATTTTTCACTGTTACGTCCAAAAGCCATGTTCATCAACCTTGCCATCCCTCCGATTTTCCGTCCTGAAAAATAAATAAATGTATGATTAATATTTCCTGGTTAAAATATTTTTCATTTCTCATGGCATTTAAAAAGCCGGATGTGGCAAAATCAATGGAATATAATTAGAAAATCTGTTACACAGGGGAGTGCGATTGATTGAGTTAGCTTTGTAGACATTTTTATTATTTATCGAGTTTTTTCATTCAAATTTTAATGTGCCTCAAATAATTGGACCCGTAATGGCACTCTTTAATATACATGTGATGACGTATTCACCCATTCGGTTTTCTTCGGTCCTAAATGTAGCTGAACGCGCACATGATTTCCGTAAAAAGGCGGAGAATGCCGAAGTATCATACGGATATTACGTAGACTGTCGATTGCTATAAAGGATCCACTACATTAATTAACACTTAATCTGCCTAAAATCTAACCAAACTTAAAAACACTCGAGCTTTTGTATTTACCTTAAGTATTCTTCCCGGAGTCCCTTTCAGCAGTTGGCTTGCGTATCCTCTCACCAGGGCAATGAGCATTTAGTTGTTTTTGACATCCGTGTTTTTATAACCCTTTCTTGGGAAGTAGTTCCTTATTCCTTATATCTGAATATGTTTAGATTATATCCTATACAACATATTGCACGGAAGTTAATTAATTATCACAGTTTTAGCAATTAATTAAGAAACTTATGTACAGTGTTTCAAACAACCAAATCCCTTTGGTTCAAATAAATATCAGCAATGTCAATATCATTCTCGTCCAATGTATAGCTGCCGGAAGTAGTTGTAGATCCACCATCATCTTCATTTGATCTCATTGAGCTTCCGCTGTCATGGCGCATGCGCGGGTAATATTTGCCGCCATTTTGATGGTAATATTCCCGCCATGGTTCTGACTGCGGATGTGAATTTCTTTGGTTATTTTGACTGTGAGCATGATTTGAGCTGTATGTTGGATTTGTAAAGTTTTTGATTGCTAATCTCGGGTTATTTCTTTGTACATTGTTTTGTAAGTCTGTTTGTGATGTAGGTTTGTATGAAACTGGTCGGGGAGGGCGCGGGGGACGGCTGTGGTGAACTGGAGTACTCTCCCTTACTGTCGGAAGTGATGTATGAACAAATTTCTGTTGTGGGAGGAATTGCACATGTTTTGGCTTTGGGTCTTGGATGCTGAAGAAACGCTTTTCTTCTGAAAGTAAAGAGAAACAGATACATTATCCACATTATCTTTTATGAGCGCTACATGCAGTAAGTTTTAACATAATTATTTTTCTGTTCATCGATAGGTACTTATTTTTTTTCGATGCTTTTATGTATGTTTGTCCAGTCAATTTTGTTATGTAAGCCTCTTTTCAGCTTTGTTATGTGTGTTTTCTTTCAAATATTTCCTACACTTTGATTTTTGTTTTTTAATGTAATTTTCAACATCTTTATTTTCAGAATATATTAAGTACCTGCTACTGGAGATGACATGGAAACATCATCTTCGCTTCCGCCCCGCCCACTGTCACACGTGACTGTATCACGTGACGTTTCACTTTCGCTGTCACCAACTGGGAGCTGCTGATGTACCTATATAATGACAGTAAAACACCCATTATTGAATCTTTACGTTTCTTTGATGATTCTTTTATCAGTTTTATCTACCCGTTCTCACTTAAGAGATGATAAAATTGAAAATAAAACTTAAAACTACCGGATGAAATAAAACTGCGGTCTTTGTTGTTAATCTATGAGACATATCTGGTAAATGGGGCTTAACCGTTTAAGTGAAAATCCAAAACTGATAAAAATCTTTTTGAAAATGTTTGGGAAAGGGAAAGAAACAAAAAAAAAGTTGATTTATAAACGAGCAGGAAAATTATGCAAGCAGCAAACTACTAATTTGGAAGAAAAAAATGACATTGTGAAAATATATCTATTTGTTATGTCACATGTGAAAAGTGAACTTGCTTTCATATGGCAATGATCTCTTACGACAATATACGTACCGGCGAATTTTCCCAGACCCGTGACTTGGCCTCCCAGAGGTACTGTTGTAGCTTTAGAGCTTTCATGTGACCATCAATTTTTTCTTGGTTTTGTAGGTTATATGTCGGGGGTCCATGTTGTACTGTTGTGGGTGGGGAGTCGTAAAATCTCTGTAATGAACAAATTTTAATTATGATCAGTTACTTGTGTACTTGGAACAAATGAAACAGAAAAAAACAACTAAAAAACATCCTTCAACACATATTGATAGTAAGCAATTCTTATATACCAGATAAATGATTAAATAAGTCATTACAAATTGGCATTATATACCTACTTTTTTTATAAGATAGGATAGGTCAGAGAACTATAACTTTTCCATTCCGTGCAGATTAAATAAGAGCATAGCTTTCATGAAACAACAAGCTTAAAAAATGTATAAGAAGGAAATACAAAGTACAGGAAAATATGCAAATGTATTTTTCCATTTTAGGGAAACAAAAATAATGAAAATGAAAGACGGAGAAACATTATATAAATAGCTTCCCATTATCAACAGGAAACGATCAACCATAACAACTTTCTGTAATGGGAATATAATTCAAACAGTGGCATTTGCTCACATTGGCATTTTCTCAGAGTAGTTATATATGCAGACTAACATTTTCTACAAATTACCAAGAGAATAAAATACACGTTTTTGACATTTTGCTTGTAAAAAACGAAACAGAAGCAGCCGCATCAAAAAAGAAATCATCAAGATCCACTTAATTGACAAAGCAACGCAAATACATGTTACGCATTTAGAAACTGAAAACAGCAGATTTTGTTCCAGGAGAAGCAATACGGTCAAAAAAATTCAATGGTGTTTATGAGGAGGCTATTCATTATTAAAGCGACTGAGGCCATCGATCTTTCAGGTTCGAATTTCAGTCCTACGGTAATAGTTAATGGAGTTCTAGATTTTCAATTACGAGAAAGCCTAATGGCTTTCATGATAATTTAACATTTTACAGAGTTGTGCAAAATACAGGAGAGCAGGCGTATCGGTGAACGTGACATTTTGTTCCACGAAACAATGTATACTTAACAACTGCAGCAATCGATTAAAAATGTCAGCTCTAAAATTAACAATTTGTCATGCTGGCAATTGAGGTCAAATAAAGAGCAGTTCAGAAACGTATTTAGTGTCAGATCGTTGCATATGCACCATATTAATGAGAATGCATGTAGATGTATAACTTACATTTTGAGAATATTCATCTGTACTACTCTCCATATTTCGGCCACCGTCAAGACCATCTAATGAAAATTCCAGTGAAAAGCTGACTTCTTTCTTCTTCTTAGACTTTTCTTCAGCGTTTCCTGACAAATAGCCATCCTGTGCAATGGAGTCTGCGTTCGACGAAATTCCCGAGTCGGAATATCTCGCACTTTCATCTTCCCGCGTTTTCTTGTTGTCAACAGAACGAAGGAACAGTATCACGGCAACAATAGCTATAGCAACAGCAATTGTTGTTACTATGACAACTACTGAAATTATTATGTATTTATTCCCTGTGTCGTCCCCACCTGAAGCACCAACTGTTGAATTTGCATAAATCAATTCTATTTTTAGTGTCGCATTTGTCGACCTTGGCACTACTGCTTTGTCTTTGACATCAACGGTTAAAGAAATTGTCATATCTTCTTTTATATCAATGTATTTCTTGATAGAAATTTCACCCAGTTCAGAGTCAATTTCAAAGATACCTAATTCATTTCCGCCAGTAATTTGGTAACTTAGAGAGCCGTTTTCGCCATCATCTACGTCATAAGCAGCAACTGTCGTAACAACATTGTATGTGTCGACCGGATATATGAATTTAACTGTGTTATTTTCGGCATTTGGAAATGTAATTTTTGGTGAGTTATCGTTTTCATCAGTGACATAAATTGTTACATACTGGGTATTACTTAGTTGTTTTGCACCAAGGTCCGTCACAGTGACGGGTATTTCGTACCTATTTTGCTTTTCCCTGTCTAGACCCTCCGTAGTTTTTAATTCGCCATTGCGAGAAAGAGTAAACGGAAATGACGTCTGTTGCACATGCGTGATAGCAAATGTAACCATACCATTTACTCCAAGGTCACTATCTTTTGCCTGAAGAAATCCTAGAGATGTATTTGGTGCCTGGTTCTCGGTAATTCTCATTTCCGGTCGTGCCGGAATCATGACTGGTGCATTGTCATTTGTATCGGTCAGTGTCAGAGAGACGGTTGTTGTAGCAGTGCGTCTAGAAGGACCATGATCAACAGCTAAAACACTGAATATTATCAAACTCTCGCGTTCACGGTCAAAGCTCTTGTTTGCAAATATTTGTCCTGTGACATTATTTATAAGAAAATATCCGTTTGGTTCAAGCAACATATACTCTACAGTACCATTCAGCCCTTGGTCGTTATCAGTTGCTTTAACTTTAGTAATATTAACACCTACATTGTTGTTTTCTGCTATAACTGCATTATATATTTCCTTTTCAAATTTAGGATCATTGTCATTGACGTCTAACACACGTACGGAGAATGTTTCTGAAGACGTTTTTGGTGGGTTACCTAAATCCTTACATTCAACTTTTACCGTATGGATATCTTTATCTTCACGATCCAATAGTCCATCTACAACAACCTTAAAACCACGACCTTGGAACCTTTCCAGCCTGAACAAACTGTTTTCAATATCACAAGAGAATTTTCCATTGTCACCTTTGTCATAGTCTTCAACATTAACATGCGCAACAAACACTTCCGTTGGTTGATTCTCTTCTATATCAACAAATCCTATCTTCCCGGGTGATAAAAGATTTATTTCAATGGTTGGAGGGTTGTTTTCAGCATCATTGACTGTTATTGTGACAACAGTTTGGTTAACTAAAGGTGTACTACCATGGTCAGTAGCTTCAACGAAAAATTCGTAATATTCCGCGGGTTCACTTGTAAGATCGGATATTACTGACAAATTTCCAGAACTTTCATCCAACTTGAACAGTCTTTTAATTAGGTCAATATTTGACTGCCGCTCTCGAATTCTATAAGAAACTCTGCCATTTTCTCCAGTGTCTTCGTCCGTAGCAAATATCGTAAGAATAACTGAGTTTATATGAATATTTTCATCGATTGTTTGGTTATAACCGTTAGATGAAAACGCTGGAGTATTGTCATTTTCATCAAGAACATTTACTGTGATGTCTAGTGTTTCACTTTGTACGGGATTTCCGCCATCGCTCACAGTAACTTTTACACTATATTTATGTTTAGTTTCTCGATCTAATTTCTGCAAAAGCTTTAATTTGAAGCTGTAACTATTATCGTTACCCTTTGTAGCTATTAGCTCAAATAGTTCTGCTGGTTGTTCGATAGCATAATCCTGTATTGAATTATTTCCTGACATATCGGCGTCAAAAGCTGTTCCAATTCTAAATTCAGTTCCGATGGCTTCGCCTTCTGAAATGTCCAAATTTCTGACTTCATTTGAAAATGTAGGGGCATTATCATTCTCATCCAAAATAGTAATCTTCGCAGTTACTATATCAAAGAATTTTCCTGACGTAACAGCAATTTCCAGTGTAATTGTGCATGTTACAGAAAATTCGCAGACGTCTTCACGATTTATTTTCATATCCGATGTATTCAAATCACCATTTATCAAATTAAGAGTAAAATAAATATTGTTCGCAGATTCCTTTAGGTAAGTGAATCTAGCGCCTTCCTTTTGGGACTCAGTGGCGTTTTGAAGAACCTGAGTCCCGGTTGCTAAGTTACCGATGAAAAATCCACTCTCTTTATTTTCTAAGATACTCGCGCTGAACAAGTTACCGACATCCTCGGCAGAAGAGATGCTGCAGCAGACGATACACACGATAAGAAGAGCTGTTTCGGTGAATGACGTCATTCTTATTGCACGATCCAATCTCATTTAGGGTTCGAAAATGTTCTCTCTCATATTCCTCTGAAAATAAAAAAAATAGTAATAAAATAATTATAAAACAGCCCTTACATATTCAAAAGTCGTTACTTTTCATGAGCACATAGGTTTACTGCTCAAATTAATCTCATCACCAATTTCAGCGCGTGGAGACGCGCTCTGGCAAAGCACATTTTTCGTATTCGTTTTTATGACAATTTGACAAGCACAGTTGTAATATTTCAGAAGTAATTTTAAAAATGAGGATGTTTAGCAGAGAATAAATGATGTTTCCTGTGCACTTCACACTTCACATTAGTTACTGTTTATAAACGCCGTGACAATTCTCCTGTAGCGTGAGTCTACAAATCACGTATGAAGAATTAAAGTCGTCTGCGTTGTGAGTGACATTTTAAAGCAAGTGACATATTTCACTGCTTTTCCTGACAGTTCCCAACATCCAGAAACACTAAACTGCCAAATAGTCCGCTTCGAAGCTGTTTTATAAATTTATATAATAATTATTATTACTTTTTTTTGTTATTGTTATTGTTGTATATTTTATTACAGGAAGCACTCAACGTTTTTCTTTTTAATTTTTTTCTTATTTTTTGTCCATGAAATGATTTTTTTCAGTATTAAGTAACTGTTGAAAGTAAGTATAACTCATTCATCTGTAACAAAACTATTTAAAAATTAATCATCACCATCACATTATCAACATCAACATAATCGCCGTCGTCGTCACTAGCAGCAGCAGCATTTGCGAAATAAATCAAAATAAAATAAAATGTACATACTTTATACGAAATGCTTCATGTATCCTTTATTTTACGATAACTAGTTTAACTCCTTATTTTATAAAGTGATTCTCACTAAAATTAAAATCTCTTTTCACACAGAAGTTGCTAATACTCCACGTGAAGTTTACAATTTGTAGCCTAAGTGTGAATGCGATAGTCCTCGTGTGGTAGAATCAGAAAGAACAGACGTATCAGTGCATTATTGATACAAGTACTTTACCATCATTGAAATACTATCAAAACTAATCCCATATTTGGTCCAACTTTTATTTGCATATTTGATCTAACACCTTTGACGTTTAACCGCTTAACTATGTCAACAAGGTCTAAATAATGTCCAAATTTTTCATATACTTGACGAATAAGAAAAATCAACGGAAATTACCCCAAGTGATTAATCGCTATTCATATAATTTGCAATTCGTTTGCTTTTCTACTGAACTTGTTAATAATAGTAACAAAAATCTGTGAAATTTTACACATGCAAATAAATTCCACTTATGACCAATAAAAGTGTCATTTAAGCATTTTTGAATTTATTAATTTCATTATTACATTTTATGTCAACTTGTTATAGTCTCTTAAACGAAGGTGTTAAATTAGTCAGAGTAAAGTTCAAAACAGTCGAAATCCAATTCATAACACTTGAGCTCAGTTCCTGCAAAGATGTTGAAAATAGCAAGACAACATCCGCTAAGAAAGTCTTCGCTTAAAATAAGTATAAAAATGGCAAGATGATTTGCGTGTATTCGATAGTATAAGTAATTTGTGTCTCCGCAATTAATTAACAATAAAACGCGTATAATTGCAAGGATAATACCAGGAACCAGGCGATAAATGTATAGTAATAGAAATGCATTATTCATTTACGATACTTCTCAACATCAAACGAATATTTTTTTGCATTCAAATAGGTATTACGTTAGTGTTCTGATGCAGATTTTTGTGATACGGTGCAGACTTATCAATTTTTTATAAAGTTCCGCGCGTACAAAATTCTGCACCTACATACCATAAACAGGCCTACACAGAATATTCATGTAAAATGAGAATATCTGTATGTACAAATAGAGTATCTACATAGCACGTGCTGTATTGCATAGCTCTCCATTTAATCGGATAATTCCATTTAATTGGATATTTTCATTTAATTGGATAATTTCATGTAAAACAGAGTATTTACATACTATCTACGTTCACCCATTTTCATAATTCTATCCTTCGCACCACAGCTCATCTGAAAAATATTACTATTTATTTTTCATTGCTCATATCTATGCCTGAATCTCGCGTCTTTGAATAATCGAAAACAGACGAAAAAACTAGCTCAGTGATTCAACTGACTTTTGATAATAAACACAGGGATATTACATATGCCTTAAACTGTCGATTGTGGAGCTTTTTATGCAAATACAGATACAGACAGCTTAGTTATAATTCCATGCAACATCCCGTATAGGTTGTAATTATATACAACATCCTGTGTAAGGTTTCTTCTAAATGCTTTTATTATACATTTTTATAAAAGAATTATATACTACATGCACTAAATTTCACTTCATTATCATATCTTTCACGTTACTGTTTTTTTCCTTTGTGAATTTTTTTAACATCATAACTTATTTCGTGTCATCAATAACCTGAAAACATTTTACGCTTAATTTACGTATGAAGTACTAGTATAAACCCTTAATTTACATCACCATAGACACAAATACATCACTTCAATAAACCATCATTTGACATAATTTCTTTTTTTCATCGCCAAATTCGTCACATTGTCTCTTTTGTCGCAAAATAAAATCGCTTCTACACTCAAACATTTCAAAAAGATCTTACGGAACGTATAGTTTATTTACTGAACTGTGAAAGGTTATCAATTCTACTTGTTATGAAAAGCTATAAAAGTTACTGATTCGAAAGATCTTCATAACGGGGAGGTAAAAAAGCCGACGGAACTTCAGAAGATTTTGAAGTCATTAAATGCATATTTGGAGCAAGTGCGTCCTACGTTAGTGAACTTAATAACATCTTAAAGTTGTTATTCAGCCATTAAACTCAATCATTTTTAAATGCACCATTTACTACATTTGTATGCAAAACATATTTAAATAACTGCGTTTGCATACAAAATATACTATAACCAAGAAAACAAAATATTTGAATAGAACTAAAACATTAAAAGCAATTGAAAATGTTAAAACCTGAATCAAAGCTTCTATAAATTACATCTATAAAGTAAAAAAGCGAAAGTGTAAAAAGAAGACTGGCAACTCCAATAAAAAAACACAAACATAGAAAAATCATTTACTGACTTGACAAAGTGATAGAAAACAAATCTACAGAAATTTCGAAAATTCTAATTTGTAAAATATAATTCAGTATAATAAGAAAATAAAAAATGTTACAAATATTAACTAACCAGCAGTTGGAAGAGCAGAAAATGAATAAATATTTAATGGTTTCAGACGTTTTTATGCAATATAACTGTTAATAGTATGATGGTATGAAAAAAGTATAGTCTTTACCTAAAATATGCCTACCAGTTGGTTTATAAAGTATTGTGTTTGTCTGGAACATGTCTAGACGTTCTGTCACTTTCACTTTTTACAATAGTATTATCAAAAACTAAACAGGTGCAAAATTTTGCACACTGACTGTAACATCGGTTTCGCACCATATGTCTTACGTTCACTGGGGACGATACAATTAATTATACGATTTATGCTGAGGAGTTGACAGATTATGTGGGAAAATGAAAACAGTCAGGACAATGTACTCATATATGATAGGCATATGATTGAAACTGAGCAACAAAAATAGCAAACACAGTTACCATTTAACGATAATAAACAATTTATCAATAATAAAGATCATATAGGAACACTATTTGACCCCGCTTAAGGTTTCTGTTGCGATATTTTTTTGTGAATAATTTATACGGTACTTTATAATTAATATAAAGTTTTTGTAATGACTTATCAAGTAGGGTGATTCAACCAGAGTGATTTAAGTTCATTTTTTTCTCACGAACAATACAAACCCTTTACCAGCTTATTGCAATTTTCGAAAAATAATTACACTAAGGTTATAAATTGTACATATATTTAGAGTTAAATTTCATAAAATTGCGGCATCATTAAATGAAATAAAATCCAACACTTTCTGATTTTGAAAAGATAAATATGCAAAAATACGCCATAAATTTAACCATTAAGGGCTCATACCTCCAAAAACTAGTGTAATACGATCCCTACACGTCCGTATTAAAATTCCACAAAAATCCTTATGAATATTTTGTTCAGCGAAGAAAATATGAAATATCACAGGTATTTATCACTTATATTAAACAGATAAATCCTTCCAGTGAATTGTGACAGAATGATGAGTAAAACCAGAGAGAATTATTATATATGAACATCAGATGGTCAGCCGGCCATTTGATCACCTTATGTCTTTAAAGGTGAGAAAATTTGATAATATTGTAAAAACGGTTTTGTTGATATCAAATGTCGATATGTAAGTTTACTGCTACTTATATTACGGGAAATGACAGTTTAAATAACGCGGCTTCTTTTTCAACTCTTAACAAAACAAATTAAAATCGCCTCTGGTGTTAAATTTTGTACCAACTACAAAGTTTCTGCGGAGGAAACAATAAACCGATTTGGCGATTACACTTTTTTACACTTCAATCTAATTACGGAATTACAATATGGAGATAAAAATCTTAAGATGTAAAAATATGAAATGAAAGACGCCGACAGAAGATATCGAGAGGTAATCACATTCCCAAATTACATTCACATGTCTGATTGTTTAGCTAATATGGAAGATTCTTTCATGTAATTGCAATATAATGTAATTACTATTCATTAGTAGCGAAAAAAACACTAAACTTTCATTATTTTTATTTCTTACAATTTATCATTCAGGGCCTCGGGTAAAGTTCCTTGAAAACAAAATCATTTCCTTTGATGGATCACGCTAAATAACACCGGATTAGATCATTTCTGATGTCTTAAAGAATCTGCTTTAAGACATTTCGATCGATTTCAACCCTGCTCTCACAGTGCTGGGCAGTAACGTATAAAATTCACGCGATGGTTGGAACAAACAAGAAAAAAAGCCATAGTAAGATATGGAGCAAATGTGCGCTGTAAATTAAATCCATATGATAAATCAAATACATGCTGTATAATCTAACACAGTCGATGTAAGAAGTCCCTTAAAAGTAAAAACGTAACACTTTTATTTCCCAACAGACTTCATTTTCCTACGCCATCAAAATCACCCAAACGAAAAAAATCAGTAAAAATGTATTCGCAAGAACAATTATATAAAAACCTAAAATGCATTTGAAGTTTATTTTCGATCATGCACGTACTGTGAACTTCAGTAGAATCAAAGTAATCCAGAAAAATCAGAATCCCGTTGTAACACTATTTTCCCCAATGATCGCTCAACCGCCATCAAAATAATCCAAACGCTCTATTGGTCAAACACCATATGAGAGAGACTCTTGAAATTATTAATTACTAACTTAACACTTGATAACCATATTTAAATTTCTCATCAAGGACCCCTAATCCGATTATGTTCTCTTCTTTAACACCTGGGTCCATATTAGACTTAAGACCCCCTTAAGCCCTTTGATGATAAATTATTGAAATTAATGGTACTAGGGTACCCTACCATAATGTGGGGAAAAAATGTTGTAAAACCAAAATAATCACATTTTTTAAAGTTACACTATTGTATATGTGTCCAGAACCAGAAATTCAGCTTTCCTCACAAAAATAGAAGTTTCATAAGTACAAAGTTTGATCCTCTATACAGGTGTGATAATTTCAATGAAAGCAGCAAATATTGTATTGACATAAGAACAGTGAATTTACAATTTACGAATTCCAGTTAAATTCCTATACTTGTACTTTCAGAGAAAAAATTCCGGAATGGCACTAAAGATGCTGCATCCAAAAGAAGAGTTTTGTACAATCATTTTTTAAATAAGCATAACATATTTACTGTGTGTGTTATGTCCTCATGGGATTGAATAAATTCAACCCTATACTTTAACATGGGTTTTTGTATTATCGATTCAAATCCAACAACGTTTAGAATTCCACCAACTAAAACAGTAATCCCTAAGTATGACGAACAAATCCGGATGAAACAAGGAACTTACTTTTTTCCGCGTGACGTGGTACCATTCCTATTGGTAATCAAATCTAAACACATTTAATATTCTACGATTTTTTTTCTATGTTTATATTTATGAAGTATTACTCAAATATTTATCATATAGTCCCCTGTGAAATGTTGAAAGCTATCTCCTACTATCTTAATTCCCTTATTTGTCCCTTCTTAAGGATCCAAGTCTGTGTAGAGATTAAAAAATTAGGGAGATAGTGTACTTTTGACAGGTAAACATTGCCTCAGAAATTATGACGAAGATTTTAGAATCAGGCAAGTTTGATAGCGTTAAATTAGAAATACTTGATGTGCGTTGTATATGTATTTAGGTATTAGATATGGATGTCTGCCATATAAACACTACTATGATATTTCCATTGATATGACAAAATTGGCAAAATATTGTCATGAAATTTTACAAACAGTTTACTTATATACTTCATATACGATTGAAAAACAGAGTTTCAGCAGAAACTGCCCTTTGAAATATGATAAACTATATTTCTAAATGTACATGTTTTTAAGACGCGGCAGTATTTTTGTAAAAGAATCTTTAAGTCTGATTACGATTAATATATCAGGAAATTTATGTTTAAACACCCAAATTTAAAAACAAATAAAGACTTAAAGGCGAAACAACGAGAATGTGATCTGTCTATCTGACGTAGAATTGTCTTCTTGCTTATGTAAAAATATCACCGTAAAAGATTAACATATCATCATCAACATTATCATCATCACCGTATTCATCATCGTCATCACTATATTTATTATCTCTATTTTCTTCATTATATTCACCATCTATTTTCATCATTATATTCGCCTTAATAATCATCCCTACAATTGACAGGAACACCGAAATTAATTCATCATCATCGTCATCATCATCATCATCCCTATATACATAATAATTTTCATCATCATTCAAGCAATAGTAACCAGCTCTTCAACTGATAACAAACCGTTATTATAAAATATCAAAAACACGTTATCATCATCATTAGCAGCCGAAGCAGTAGCGTTAACAACAACAACAACATAGGCAAATCAACGCTGGATTCATTGCCACACATAATTTGTAGCAATATGTACAGGTAATAGTGAACGAGTTGGGTTTTACGGCGAATAAGACAACATATTTACATATAGCTGCAACAAATTCTGTTATTTCTCAGTTATTATAAAAAATACCTAAAATTAATATACGCTGAAATGCAAATTAAGTGTGATTTATTATTTAAAAACTTTGATGTAATAACATACATTTTAATATATTTTTCTCTCAGATTATTTACAGATTTTTTTTATGTTTTTTACTTACATTTATGAAGTTAATATTCCCTATAATAACTTTAAGTTCAGTTTACGAAATTTAACAGCGGCAATTACTTTAACACACGAATTAGACACTGCTTGACGCTTGTTTCATCTGATAATCCTGTTTTCATATCACCCCAACCGAAAGTGTTTGAATGCATTAAACAGCGTGTTTTCATACAGGCCACCGCTTAAAACTGCGTCACGCTTTTCAACTTACTTTGCTTTAAACCAGCGGAGTCAATTGGAACCTCTGTTTGAACTGCAGTTTTTATTCCTTAAATGATCGCGGTACGAAAATTTGGGCAAATCATTTATAAATCTCCACTATCGCCAATTATTAAAATGAGTTTAGGTTTTTATGTACATAATGGCAGAAATGATTTGAATGGCTAAAATCAACAATTGTTGTAAACTAACAGCTAAACCCTCTTTTCATAGGGAGGAAATTAACTTACTTTAAACGCTAATATTTACACGATATTGATATAGGAATTACATTTGAAATATAACCTACAGTTTATTTAAGCAAATTGTCCAAAACCTTATAAAGACGACTACGGGTCTACAATTTCTATTTGTACAGGCTATGGCTATAATGTTCAAAAGTTGTTTTCGTAACCCAACGACAGAGGTCTTCGGGCAGTTTGTTTTCCCAAAGTAGAAAATTTGATACTTTTCTTCGGAAAGAATAAGATGTAACATTTTAACAAGTGTTACATTCTTGTTTCTTGTATTTGAATATTTATTTAAGAAAATATCGATAATTGTATAGACTGTTTCGATTTAACAAGAAATTGAAATCGTGTATTGCTTCTGGTTTGAATTGTATCGGCAAAAAGGGGATATTTGTTTAGTTATGAGTTGTCAATTCCTTTGCAAACTCTATCAAGGAAAAGTAAATATCTTTTGTGGTTCTGTTCCTCGTTGAAAATGAAACTAAGCGTCTGCAAAATATTTGAATATTTGAGCCGCTCCATGAGAAAACTAACATAGTGGGTTTGCGACCAGCATGGATCCAGAACAGCCTGTGCATCCGCGTAGTCTGCACATGGTCAGGATCAATGTTGTTCGCTTTCAAAGCCTATTGCAATTAGAGAAACCGTTAGCGAACAACATAGATCCTGACCAGACTGCGCGGATGCGTAAGCTGGTCTGGATCCATGCTGGTCGCAAACGCAATAGGTTGGTTTTCACATGGCGCGGCTCATATAATTGTGTTAAACACATGCTTATTGCGCTCTCCCAATGAATTGCTGTACTTTTTTATTCTAAGTATGTTTAGGGAAATGACGTATTAGGACATGCAAAGTGCATTCAGCATTCCATCTTTGTGATCTGAATAAAGACATGTTTAGGTTCTTTTAATTCAATTGCATGAATTAGCATTAATTAGATATATTTTGCTTTAGTGCGAATATTTAAGTATGTTTTGCAAATTATCTCTCTCTATCATGTGGTAGTAAATTTATGAACAAAGGTCATATAGTATGATTGTAATTTTTGTGGTCGAACTCTTTTATAATTTTACTGAAAATTTAGTGATATTGATGGATTTTAATGATATAATCCTGACTTTTGCATTCAACAGAAAACATGTATTCTGAGCTTAAAACTTTGTGATGGAAAACGTTCTGATTGCTTGGCCTTGCTTAGTTCTGATTGCTTGGCCTTGCTTAGTACACCAGTTAATACAGTTGTTCTCGCTCAAACAACTATTCCAAAATGAAACTCAAACTCAAAGTAATTATTGATGTTCGGGTGTTGTTCTGTTCTGTACTATAAAACATCGGCAAACATTGAATAAAATATATATTATAGTTTCTTTTGGCCATGAACTCGTGATATGTGGAGAAACAGCTGTAGGTTCTTCAATGAAGCCGTCAGACCCATACGTCATAAAAAGCGAACTAATCACAGAAAAACCCGAAACGGATTAGACGGGTTTAACTATTCTTGGGGTAGTTTTTTAACACACGGAACATTAAATACATCAAAGTAAATATAATAAAAAAAAGAACTGTTTAAACTAACAGAGTACCCTCTTTGGGATCTTAGGAGATAACGCACGGACAAAGACTTCAAATTTTAGAACCTCTTCACTGAACAGGCAATATGGGTAATCCAACTCTTCGGTAAATTTGTATGCCTTTCATGTTGTATTGAAAAACATCAGGTACATAAAATTGTAAATGGAGGTTGAACCCTTGCTACCGTAATTATTCATTTCAGCAAAGTTGTTAATATTATACCTAATAAAATTGGGATTATGCAAATTAGGTTGTAAAAATTAAAGTCACGTATTGTCCTCGTGCATACGGTGAATATAATACCATATAAAATGTGAACGAAATACTTGCCATGATTTTAGTGTTTATTTTAAAGTTATGGTTCCCTTGAAAATTTAACTGTCCTGAACAGTTTGACATTTAGACCAACCAAGTTTGCGTTCTTCGTATTTAACGCAAGGTATCGCGAAACTCAACCCAAACTGAGTAAAAGAACAACATGAGAATTAAAGTTTAAATTGTCGTTCATATAAAGTTGTTCTATTCTATGGAATATTTACATCATTAAAGTCACGAAATAAACTAGTTTTGATAATGCACTGCTTCATTTTTTTTTGCCGCAACTGCAAACAAAAATTTTGTCATGATGGTTCCATGTTCTGTTGTCAGCCAGGCAACAAAAACATGTCTATATCTGGCTATAAATTGCAGACGATAGTGACGTGAATACACTGAACTGTCAGTAATAAATGCATCAGAAAATCAACAAAACACCCTTTGTTTCTTGATGGTTGCTGTTTACACTGTGTGTAACCATAGACACGAAACAATTGAAATAAAAACTGTCTTCTTGTACACCGTGACCGTCATAAAACGCCATCCCCGGTCTCAAACTACAAGTGACACCAGAACAGTCATTGCGTGAAAAAGGTGCAAGTGTTAGATCATTTACAGAAAGATGAAACTACTTTTAAGCAACTTAAAACTGTTTTTGTCAAATACATTATCATTCCATTTATAATACATAAAAAGTCTATTATTTTACATCCGGTTTTTTGTTAGATGTTTCTGCGGAGGCAAAAAAACTAATGCATGGCGTGACTTAAATAGAGTTACAAGCATTACAGTATATAACAAAATTTTAAATTGTTTTATTATTATCTACTGGCCTTCTGTTACATACTGCAAAAACTGTACCACATGTATACTCATTTATAACAAAAATGTGTCCTCCTGGGAACCAGAATGGAACTTTGAGCTTTCAGCTCATATTGCATGCCAGAATAAAGGAAAAAGGAAACCAGTTGTAATGACAGAATTCGAGTCTATATTAAAGCTGTATTAAAAGTACGTCGATTATTAACAGAAGAACTATTTAATGAACACACTGATTTCATACAAATTTATATATCGACAAGAGAAGAGAATTATTTTAGTGAAGAATGGTACATTTAGTGGCATTGTGCCTACCGGAAACCGTGTACGCTTTTTGTATGGAAAACTCACCGGCCAGCGACGCCACAGAACACAAACATATACACAGCCAATTATCAATTTCATACGTCTTTGACCGTTTAAGGTGACGAATCGACTGAGTTGAAAACTAAAAATACAACACTACGAACAGCATTAGACGTCCATGAAATTAACTGTCCTAAATTATTTAATTTTTCTAAAGTGCGTTTTGAAAAAAAAATAACACGCCAATATACTTTTCAAGATCCTTTGAAATTTATTATAAACTTTAGATGTTATCATAAGTACTAAAAGTTCTTCTAATGCGTTTAAATGTGGAATAAAAAAGCAAAAGCCGATTGGGAGGCAATAAATCGAAGCAGAAGTACATGTAAATCAATTAATATTTTAAAGTTCAAATTTAGCATATGGCTGCTTTTGTAAAACACAATGAAATGTGTTATGACTTATTGAACATGGTTATCTCAGTAAATCTTTGCATTCAATAGGGGGAAAAGCCCATAGAAATCGCCAAAGAATTAAAGCAGAAGTTTATTGTGCTTTTTAATTAATTGTTTTCACTGAAGCTATAAACCCTGGCGCCATAATCAGGATACGGGGTCTTAAATAGCTGAACATGGGTTTACGTATTGTTAATAATGTTCACAAGGTACAAAACTTTATGAAAACGTGTGATTTATGGCATACGAGATACGAATTTCACCTGCACCGTACTTTTCACTGTTATGAAAATAAATAACACAACAATAATCTTGAGATAAAGCCTAAGATAAATATGAAATTTAAATTTCAGAAGCTCTCTCGTTGTGCATTTTATACTTGACAAAGATAGTAAAAATAAATCAACATGTTTGCCGTTCAAAGCGAAGGTGTTTAAGAAGAAAACATACCGTTTAATTCGCTCCTTTATTATAATTTTAGTAGGTGTTTGTTATTTCAAAAGGAGCATAATCATATCGGGTTATGAGAAATAAAAATGTGACCTCCATGAAAATAGAAAAAAAAGTCTTTAAAAATTAACATAATTTCAACTCTCACTTAAAAGTACATGGACTTCTTTTTGAGGAAAATAGATGACTGACAAAAAGAAAACACATTCGTGAATAATAACACTCAATCTCAATCAAATTTGTAGCGTAAGTAAGTTAGAACTATGAGTCATAACCAGAAGTGTTGTTACATATCTGATAGAATAAACTGTTCCGATTTTGTCTCCGTTGACACCTCTAACATCTGCCCTATCCCTTGTCCAGAATCTGTCACCCTAACAATACCACACAACATCTAGTTATCAGTGGGATTTCAAAATATTTTTTTCAATTTGCAGTTTTAACTGATAACGAGTCATTTTGAACAAAACGTTTGCCTGTTTTCATACAAAGTATTTCTCACAATGAGACCGTCAATCATTTTTGGATTATGTCCCCTGAGGGCCCTTTTCGATTGTGTTATCTGATCCCCTTTTCAATCCCTTAACTTATCGCGATCTCCTAAAACGATAATGACTAAATACCACAAGATGTATAAGCAATCAATTTGTGGTATTTTTAGACGCTTTGGCTTGAAAAAAAAATGATTAGTAAAAAGTATTTGATTTGCCGACCATTTCTTAAAATATTTTGATGATTCAGTAAGTGCTGTTTTCACTCAATGCTTAAGCCTAGACAGCATTTTATGAGCTGCAGTTCCAAAACCTAACAATTTCTCAAATAACGACAAGACAGATTTTGGAACCAAAATAGTACTTGTGCGGGACAGAATCGGAAGCGAACAACCGGAAGTAATCTGTCAATACTTCCGAGCTGGATCGAAGTATTCCTTTCTGACCTAAGACAGATTTGAGAAACTGGACTGATTGATTCGGATCCGCTTATTGGTTTTTGCAAATCAAAGATTTAGACCGGACTAAAAAAAAATTCATTAAATTGCAAAATTACACAGCTTAGAACGTACGGTGAGAGTGAAAGAAACCTTAAAACATTTCTTCATTGACCGTTTCAACAGTCGATTTCAACGAGCTTTAAGTATCTTAAACATATCCAAAGACCTTCTTGTGAACTTTAATCATCTTGACATTTTGGATTTAGAGCAAGTATGTTTCGCAAAATAAAAGAGACATCTTATCTAGTTTTAGTGATCCTCAAAATCTTTCTTAATGGACAGGGTATTAAAGTATAAACTAGTTTATGAATCATTCGTGCAAAGACAAAACACCGCTCTTCTGAAAATGCAAACTACCTTTTTGATAACTAATTTGCACGAACACCCGCAGATCTTATGCCCGTTACAGAGCATAGCACACTCAATGTTTTGACATGTTTTATAAACTGGGGACACTGATTCAGCTATCAAAATGTCTTTAAATACATAAAAACTCCGGGAGACGGGTATGTTGACAGGGAATTTCCTCTAATGACCGCAATCAAATTGAAATTTCAATTCGATTTTTCTACTTTTCTATTTATCTTATGATTTAAATGGTTTATCTAGTCTAGAAAGAAATATTGAAAAAGACATTTAATTAACTCGAATACAAATACAGGCCTTGGATTTCTTCAAAGTGTCCTCGGAACGGCGCTGGATGACGAATCTTTACAGAACTTTGTGTTAAATCTTTTACGCTATTTTTAAAGTTTATATAAAAGGAAGGCGCACTTAAAAAGCAAACCGATAGCCTGTGATAATAACTACAGAAATTATACGGATCAATCTTATTAAATTGTCAAAATTAGTTCGAGATATTCAGAGATTTTCATTGACTGCAGGTATCGAATTCAAAATGTAATTGCCCTGTGTCATCCGAGTCATACTTTCAGGATTTGAGTGATTTTGACAAGTTAAAAAGACGATCATTTCCTTTCTTAAATTTCAGTTTAATTGAATTATGTTTTTGACAACTGTACCTGGAAGATGACATATTCGAATGTTAAATATAACTAAATAGTATACCTCGTCCATATTTATGCACTAATCTCAATTTGCACCCTACCACCAGTTTCCATTTCGGTAAATACTTATATTTTTTTTTAGAGACGGTATACTAAAATTGCGGTTATTCAAATTTGAATTAATATGTTTTTCAGGGTAAAGCATGTTGATTTAATCTAAATGTCTTGGGGGGAAATCTTTATCTATATTAGTATGAAAACATAGTTTATTCATTTACATTTTTTGTATATATTTTTGAAATCTAATATCGAACAAATGTAAAATAGCATGGCATGGCATATATACGTTTGCTCGAATTTAATGATACAGTCTGAAATTAAAAAGAAAATTCACACTTTTACCAGATTTGTGTGGAATATTGTTCAAGGCAGTATTGAAACAGTTTAATTTGTAAAATACAAATATTCAAATTTTATTTAAATTCGTTATAGTTCGGCAGAGTTTTTTTTCAAAATTCTATTGAATTAATACACATTATACGTGAATGTTATATACAGTTAAACTTGTGTCCAAAGGCCTTTGGAGGCAAACCGTGGTCTTTCATGTCAGGTTGTCTTTATTCATAGGTTAAATAGATGTACACAGCAAATGTTAAAACGGTAAATAAATCTGGTGGTCTTTTTGATCCAGATGATTTCTGTAAGCATGTAGTCTTTCGTACATTAATAATATCACATTATGAGATGCATAATGTGGATACATATATGCGCACATTTATCTAGGTACTCAGGACAATATATTGTTTACTGCAAAACACCTTTATGCACAGACAATATTCATAAATCAGAATACTTCGTACTGAAGATATAAATTATGTCACAAACAGATAAACAATCCCACATAATGTATTCATACATCAGTATACAGTAGATATGATATTAAATACGCAGTTCATTATTGTACTTTTTGATCTCTCAAATTTATTATTCATACATGATGCATTTTTAATGTATAAACCTATTATATCATATTTTTTATACAATTTAAATGCGTCATATGCACATAAGCTATCTTATACAACATTAATCTACTCTTAAAGCTGCCTTTATATAAATGTTTACATTATGATATTTAGACAACACTCTTTTTCTTTTGCTAAGTCATACATAATTATTTTAAACATGAAAAATAATTTTGTGGTGTTAAATTTCGTCGCTTTTCAAGGCTGATGACAGGTAAAATAAGAGATTATATAAAAGAGATATTATTCATTGAGCAAATATGATAAATGTATTAAATGCATGATACTTTCATGGATATGATAATTTTTCTACAGGTAATTTTGAATAAAAAAATATTGCACACCAGCTGCAGGATGATGATGATGACAAATTGCACAAATTCGTCAGCATTTTAGTTAACAACAGCAGGATATCCTGTATGTAAATTGTGAGAATATAGAAAAAAAAGAGAAAGAAAAATGATCTATATAAAATGAAGTTAACAAACAGTACTATAGGGGCTCCGTTCCATTTGGTTCAAACAGAAAAAAATGTTGTACAGTTTAACTTGTACCTATTTAAAAATCTTTTGGAAGTGAAAATATGATTGGCTCTGGGAGTGAGGTAAAACTGTTTGTAGGTACTCAAAGAAAAGACAACGTTGACATTTGAATGCTGGTTACAAAGTGGCCTTTATTCGGAGGTGGTCTTTGATACAGGTTTGACCATTTCTTCTGTATGATCACAGACTATCCTACTGAACACCATTAGTTAGGAAAAGCCGATTTTCTAAAAAAGAAAATCGACGCCATACAGAAGACTGATTGCATTATGTTTTCGCGTAATTGCTTCGTTCTTTCATTAAACAAATAACTCTCTGTTATCTCTCTACTAACCTTTACACAGCTAAATGTCTAAAATGGCCCGGACTGGTTCATTATTCAATTTTGGCATTCAAAGGGGTGTTCACTGAAAATTTTGACTGAACAGCTTACAGTGCAGACCATGGTGATCCTGGTCTGCACTGGTCGCAAAGGCAACGAAATAAAAGGTAGTCTTTGATCAATTTGTTAACATGCGTTGAGTTTTCTTCAATTTTACAAAATCTCAAACTCTCTTAAAGCCTTTTTAAACAGAAGCGTTTACAGATATGATACTGGCACTGAATTCATCAAATCTGCCGATGAGCAAATATTTAACATTTGTTACTTTTTGGAAATTACTTGGAAGTATTTTTTCATGTTAAATATCAAAACAGCTATTATCTAGCTCGAACTTTTATGATTTTTGAGGGTAGAATTACAGTCAGTTGACCAGTTCAGATATCTTGGGCTTATGTGATATTTTTTATATATTCTCTCATAACAGAAATTTTAAACAAACACTTTCGGAATGGGATTGATAAAGTAAACGGGCCATCTTCAACAATAGTATAAAGTTTCGGAAAGAATCAATTTTCGTTTGCGTGCAGTGTGCCTTGTGAAAATTGTTTATAATGACATAATTGTGGATAATAATGTATTTTTGTTATAAAGATACGCCATTTGATACACACCTCTAGGACTTTATTACAAAACAAGTTGACTTTTTTTGCAAAATCACTGCACAATACATATCACTATCTTGAAAGCTAAATACGCTTTTGTGTGTCACCATTTAAAAAAAAAGATATTCTATAGCGGATGAGACAGGCCAATTTCCTCCTTTATTTAACTGGGTATATATACATGTAAGAACAGAACAGAGCAGACCGGAACGGAACAGAACAGGACTTTCAGTTAAACACTTTTTAGTCCGAGATATTTCTGAACAACACGAAAAACCGTAAATTTTATGTTTATTTAATGTTAAAAAGTTTGATTTCTCTTAACTGAATATTATTTTACCAACTACTAGTTTGATCAATTAGATAGAAGTTACTCAAGATAAAAAAGATCCTTCGTTTTCAGGAACCTTCAAAAACAAATAAAGGAATGATGGACCACACTGGTAGGTTTTCGGACAAAACACATTAAAACGTACCTAAATAGCAGATGAAAATAACTTAATTCCATTTTTTAATAATAAAATATATTAAATTTGCATTAAAATCCCTTTGATGGGAAAATTTTATATCTTCAATTTATGATGGAATACACAGTAGAAATTTGTCGGATTTATTACTTATTTCACACTTGAGCCACCAAAGACGTTATTTTATGTACAATGTCAGCAGATCAAAGTGTCAAGTAAAAGTGATTGACTATTTTCTCGAGTATATAAAAAATGAGGCTAAATGAGCAATGTGATAAATGCACGTAGATGCTTGACTACTCAACGGTATCTAACAAAATTAACCTCATTCATTGTTTTAAGGATTGTATTTTTGCTAGCATAGTTTGAAGCTTTTTGTGTTTTTTCCTCAAAAGTAACCGAACATTTTCTCTTCAAGTATATCGTGCTTTGCAAAATACATATTAATTTGATCTGATAATCAGTCTGGAATATATTAATTTGATTTATGCATGCATACACGTGTGAAAATAAATACAGCATTTGAAAGAAAGTGTTCCTTGGCTAAATATTTGCATTTAATATTTCTTATTCTCATAACTATTAAAATGTAAATCATGAAGGAATTTGTCCCATGTTTTGAGGATAAAAGATAAGTGATTGTTATATTTTGTTAAACATAACTGGTGAATTTGATTTAAGCAAATATCAAAAGATAAAAATCATCAACAAAACCGATTTAAATGTTTTAATGGTGTGGGTCCAAACTGTTATACAAGGATGACAACAAGAAAAAAACACAATACAACTTTTCACAAATATATGTTTTTCAATATTCTGGGGGTGGGGGATCCATAGGTGAACTGATTTACTTTTTCTAGATCCTTCTCTGTTGTTGGTTTGAAAATAGTGCTTATGTCCTTCTTTTATTCCAGTCACCCGAGGGCTTGCACACTAATGATTTGTAAAGTTTAGCATCTTTTGTTTATATTCCCAAGGCATGTTTTGACAATACCTTTTCATGTTTACATATATAGTTACCTCTGGTATGATAACGAAACAAATTATATAAATATTATATAAATCATGCACACATATGGCAGCCGGTAACAAGTGCGTCATCTCATATATTAGTACATGTATACTGCATGCAGTCAACAGCTGCAGCGGCATGATTTTACAGATCATCATACGTTTGTATATCTGCATGTAAAATGTATCATATTAACCCTTACCCTGCTAAATTTTTATAATGAACTCGTCTATCTTCCAATCTGGACAGTACCATTAACTGTTAAAAGGTGTGCTTACCAAAAAGGTACTGGCTGAATAGCGAACAGTGCAGATCATGATCAGACTGCACGGATGTGCAGGCTGATCATCATCTGCACTGGTCGCAAAGGCAGAATTAATCGTGTTCAGCATGGTAAGGGTTAAACCAACATAATATCTTCCGATATTTATACACCTTTGCATTTAGATTTTTTCTTTATCGGTATATCCTCAAATAGTTTGTGAAATTTACGATTTTTAAGATTTTTTTTTAAATAAATAAAATCATTATAACAGTATCTTACCAAGCTTGTCTCTTAAAATCCACTTTGTTTAAATCGCACTATCTGAATACGAGAGGTTTTGATAAACACTTGTACTATTTAAAACATGCATACAGATAAACTTGTACTTTAGATATACCGGCAATAGAGTTTGTTCATATTTTACTGTGAATATGTACCAAATGAAGCAAATAATATAAATCCACCATAATTAATTCGTTACCCAATCAGCGGCTGTCGCGTCGATCACGTGATCGGCAGCATGCGCACTGATTCAATCATGTCTGTGACACCATTGTCAAATCAAGTGACAGATACGATCTCGTTATATATTTTTTGTGGAGAAAGTCGCCCTCTTATGACCACAAATGATATTGCAAAAATACATCATAATTAATAATCAGACACCTCTGCGTTTTTATAAATGAGAAAAACAAAAAAACTTTGGAAGACTTTAGCTAGCTGGCCATAGCCTCAACAGGAGGTTCAATATACGTTTTACAAATACTGGCGCCATTTCCATTCTTCATAAAACAAATAATGCCCTCGTTTCAATTACTTTTTCATGGTCTATTCCTGTTCAGACCAAGTTCTATATTTTTTTCCATTATTGTTGGAAAAAAAGTCTACAACATCAGAATATTTTAGAATACAACATTTAAAGGAAAGCAAATTCATAGAAAATTTATCGCATTTCTGTAAAATATGTTTGTTTATAAACCTTCGGCAATGTTTAATTTGCTAGTATGTAAACAATGAAGTACTGAATATAATTCCTCAATCTTTGTCAAGTAACTGACTAGGTTTTTTTCTGTAGATACAAAAGATGCTCCAATGCCAGTTCATATACGTACACAACATATGTAAGTGTAAAGCACCCGGCTCGGAAACTGATTTTAATAACATAAAATAGACTGTTCGTAATTTTTAGTTTGAAATTTATTTATTGGAGAATCGAACTCGCGAGCCATTGTTCTTACAGACGGACCACTTCGTCCGCTGCTCTAGTTCATTCTCCGTAAGCACCATCGTCTTTATCTTGTCAGCGTAATTGACAACCTGCTCCAGCACAGCAATAACCCTTGACACCTTCAGGTAACACTACTTACATGCTTGTCATTTATCACTTTAATCCATCAACAACCACGTAGAGACGTTTTTGATGTGGCTTCTTTTAAGCTTGAGAAAAAAGTTTTTAGTCCTTGAAATGTCCTTGCCAAGCTTTTTAACCTTTACCCTGCTATATTTCTAAAATGGAGTCTATCATTCAATTTGGGGAGTATCATTAATTATTTAATATTTGGAACGTTATAGTACGTTCTTGTCTTCATGTGCTACCGTAGAGATGCTTTAACCATTGGTTGTCTTCATGTGCTACCGTAGAGATGCTTTAACCATTGGAAGCGTCATGAGAGTTCAATCATATGAGAGTTCTATCTTTGGCTTCATCATGGCTATTACGCTTTTCACATTTTTTTTGTAATATGTTCCTAAAATTGTCGCTTTTATAGAATATTCCCAAAATCAAAAATTAGAATTACATCACTTATGGCACGTTAAACGTGCAGTTATGTTATAAGCGTTGTTGTATCTTTTTAGCAAAACACATATGCTTCCTAAGGTAAACATCATAGATTTTAAAACCCTTTAACTAGCATCTGACTCTTAGCACAGTTATGAGTGTTGTTTATGTCGTAATGTTCCGACAAAAGCAACAGTCGTCGATATCAAAATACCTTACGTTCAGTAGTTTAACCCCTAGCCTGCTGGCGGCAAGTGATTCTGCCTTTGCGACCAGTGCAGACCAAGATCAGCATGCACATCCGTGCAGTCTGTCCTTGGCCTGCACTGTTCGCTATTCAGTCAGTAAATTTTCAGTGAACACCCCTTCAAATAACTGAAACTTAATGTTCTTAACTTTGCTTATACTGCTGCTTCTTCGCTGCTAAAATCTACATATGAGCCGCACCATGAGAAAACCAACATTGTGCATTTGCGACCAGCATGGATCCAGACCAACCTGCGCATCCGCGCAGTCTAGTCAGAATCCTTGCTGTTCGCTTTCAAAGCCTATTGCAATTAGAGAAACTGTTAGCGAACAGTATGGATCCTGACCAGACTGCGCGGATGCGCAGGCTTGTCTGGATCCATGCTGGCCGCAAATGCACTATATTGGTTTTATCATGGTCTGGCTCATATTTTTTTAATTGTTGAGTTGCCTTCGTATACCGTTTCAACAAAAGCTGCAACCCTTGAACAAAACCAGGGCAAACTGAACTTGAAACTTGAAACGTGGATGCCTATTGGTCCAGAAGGTGCAGATTAAAGAAATAAAAGTTTTGAACAATAATCAAGTTGTTTGGCAACGTTTTTTTTATTATTATGAAATACAGTTGCATCAAACACATGTTACAATATTAATTTATTATTATAACCTGGCTTTCAGGCTTGTAATTCTCAGTCCGCGTCACCTTGAAACATTATGAATTAACCTAGGTAACGCATGTCATCCGACAAAAACGACCTAATTTAATAAAAGAAAAATCGAAAACGATTTATGTTTTGAATATAACTAGCGACTGTAACATTTTAAACATTATTTAACTTTATGAGGATATGATACCAAGTCAAACCTGTCTACAAAGACCACCCATAATGAATTTAAAAAACATACGATAGGTCTTTTTCAACAGGTTGCTACTTACAGCAGGTGATTTTGTACTGTTTGCAGGTAGACGAGAAGATAAAATTGGAAGCTTTAAAGCCATGCGATAAAGTTGGGGCTCTGATTCTGAGGTGGTCGTAAGTAAGAGCTTAACTGTAATAATGATCACAGGAAAAGAAGCAAAAGAAAGAAAAACTGCATCTTAAATGACACCTTTGATTAACAGATGCATATCAAAATAATCCCAGCTTTGGGTGGCGTAACAACAGTAAGACAAGTGAAGCACATGCAAAGGATAAAAGTCAGTAACTTCAACCATCATCCAGACGTTCACCATTTCTGAAGAATAAGAATACTTAAGTTCAAAGTTCAACATCGTTTTGCTTTAGAAGGTTTTGTCACATTCTAGAAATTAAAAAAGTCCTTTTGTTTCTATGTATGCTTACAGTGCACACTATTAAATAAGGCTCCATTGTTCTGTAAACAGTCAAACTTGTACTGATGGCCAACTGTGACATGGGGGCTCCCTACCCTTTAAAACCATTCGGTTTATTTAGGATTTTAGGTTTTTTAGTTTATACCGTAACTTAACTGTAAGTAATTAAATAAAGACCCATAGCAGATTGCTTTCGTTAGTTTGCGTTTTATATACTGATTTAACTGTATTTAGCATATAGGGGGAGTGGGGGACCTCTTTTATTTCTTGAGTTTCTCCACATGTAGCACGTTGTCCAAGTTTTTTTTTTCTTCTACCATACCGTGACAACCCTCCATTTCTCATTATAGTTAATGAAGGATGGATTGGCGACAAGATTTTTAATTTCTAAAATGATATCGTCGCTGAAGTTTTAATGACTGTTATTTCATACAGTATGGTTTTTATTGTCTAGATGACAGGTGCTCTATAAAAACGCTTCTTTTGATATGCCTATAATTGCTTTTGTTGTGTTTTTACAGCGGATTTTCTAATTTAAAGATTTCCTTTTAAGATACTGACCACGCGGTTAAAGTTTAAACGGAAGTCACCGTAAATCGTATAAAGTGATGCGGATCACCTTTGTGTTTATGGATAACCAACTGTGTGTCCCGAGGGAAAGGGAACATGCAGCTCGTAGTACATTCTCATGTGATTCTGATAGTACCGCGGTAGCAGTGTATTGTTTTACGGTGCAATAGACAGGCAATACAATTTGTAATTTATCGAAAGCTCTGAACATATCAGTGGGAGCAAAAATATCAGGTGGATTTTTTTTGCAAGATACAATTTTTGGTCTTACAACTAATAATAATTTCAGACTATACAACTATTGCATTGCTTGTAGGTCAATAGCCGAAACAATTACCTGCTGTCCGGTCGAGGTCGATAGTTTTGACTATTGACGGGCAAGACATTCAGTAAATGATCTATTATGTGATATCATTTTTTTTTTCATTTCTTCAAGTTTGACTTTATCCCGGCAAATTTAGTGTTGAACCATATATCGGTCAATAGCGCAGTCTATGGACCGGTAATTTAAATAAGGAGTGTAATAATTAGTGTGACAGTTTCTATTTACTCACTGACTTATTCCAAGTATTAGGAGTAATAGAAATATAAACGTATCAAGACAAACTAGAGAGAGCGGAGTCTTTGATTTGTTAGTCTCATGTATGTTTTCTGAAGTTTGCTGTTGGACTGTTGCTGAAATTGCATGCCTCTTTCCACCAGGATAATTCCGAGCTGTCACAGAGCCAGTGCCTTCTCTTTCATGCTTATTACGTAACGTCACATAATTTCAGTTTAGGCCTGCTTCATTCAAGATGAAAGTTAAGATTTTAAAGGATGAAAAAAGAGCGTTTTGTTGTTTATGAGATTATTATCAAAATATGATGAAAATCATTTCTCTCTCAGAAAGTGACAAAACAGAGCCACGGGCCATTTTGTCACATAATGTGACTAATCACACACGCCAAGAATTTTGAAGGCCTACTTCTCACGGGATACATACTGACTTGACAAGAATGGTCTGACATGATACGTTTATTAATGATATTTGATTTGAACAAATGATGTTGAATATGATTATATAACATACAATACATAAACCAGGTCGTGGTGTGCATGTTATCCCCCCGGCCGTTTGTGGTCTAGATACTAAAATCTAAATATTAAATTTGTTTTACTTATCGTAGATAATCTAAAATAGATAAACAAATCGAATTTGCTACTGAGAATATAGTACTCTATACTGTCGTTGCTCTTTTAGTTACCTTTTAACACATCTTTTAATAACCGTTGTTCTCCTTCCTTGTCTTCAGTGTATATCACAGACTCACGGACGAAAGCTAAAGATCTATTAGCAGAAAGTTTGAACTTAATACTGATGAGGACTCAATTAACACTTTTTTGTTAGACAGTCTTTATGAACGAAAGCGCAGTTAAGATGATACCGTCATCACTGATTATTCGTCATTGATTAATTAAGAACTAGTTCGGTCCCCGTCCTTTTATAGATTCAGAAGCAGGTAAACCCGACTAAAGCAAAAATTCGCAGAAATTGCTTTTGTTGTCACTTTATAGTTTTCAGAACATATTAAATTCGGATTTATGTCAATAACTGTCGTGAGAAATCAAAACTTCAACCAACGCTTGTAAAAATCCCTGTCATTTTCACGTGCAATAAATTAATCAGGTGCAGAGCAATAAAAACCTTGTCAATTTATTATATCTGGCTACCGAACACAGATTTGTCAGAGAAAGCATTTTTTCATAATTGGCAAAATTAAGTTTTTAAAAGCAAAAAAGCATAAAATGCGATTTATATGGTTTTATGGCGGATAAATGACCGTATTAAAGTGACCAAAGATTCCTATTACTTTGGTCAATGCTGTGCAAAGAATTGAGGCAATTCGGCATTAACATTGCACTATTCTGTCCTTTTCACACGCTTAATATGTGATTTGTAAATAGGAAATTGCTTAAAATTGACTGATCCTTAAACGGTTTGGTCACTAGACCCTACCAATTAAATCTGACAGAGAACCCATCATCATTGTCTGCAATGTAAGGGGTTATTTAAAAGGTCATGAAGACAAAACGCGGGAAAACATATATTGGGACATCATTATTGTGCGTGGTAGGAACTGAAATGCCCTTCTTGGAGATTTTTTATTTTATTCCTAAAAAGTGTTTAATATGTTTTCACAAAAAAATTGGCTTATACTCATTTTCCTAGCCTATATGTGACATTGGTGAGGGTCCATCATGTCTTAAAGCTATGCTTTGCTTATTTTTCAGTAAAATATTTATAATTAGTATACCGATTTAAATCTAGGAAACCAATCCTCATGAATTATATTCAAACTGGCTAAATATATACAGTTATTTTGCATGTAGAGCTGCAAACACAATTAGATGTCATATCTCGCAGTTTTTTATTTATTAATTAATATAGATAGATAGATACCCTGCTTTAACATATGTTCTGAGTAGTGAATTTTCGAAACTGGAACATAAAATATGTTTAATCTTTAAAAGAGGTTGTGTTTTTTTTTTTTGCATATTTATAATACAACAGTAACACCTATATACAGGTGATGTCAGGCCGATCCCCATACCATGTTTGCATTTTATATATTGGGAAAGCAATTTTTAAACATACTAGAGACACTTAATCTAAAATTCCACTGGAAATGTCTTCAGACGGAAGGCACTTAATTACTGGGTTGATTTACAATCTGGTCCCGACAATTTAAGGCGTTGTTCAACCCCTTTTCTAATTTCCAATCCAAATAACCGTCTGCCAAATCGTATGGTGCCCATTCTAAATCTTACAGAAAATTATCATGTCAGCGAAAATCAATTAGGGATCAATTTTGGAGGCTGATCAAGATTTTATTTAGGGGACATCGCATGAAATCAATTTTATCCTATTTTAGGGTATTTGACGTCCGTCCCAGCATGCGCAGTAAGCCGAGACATCTTTTAATCAAAGTGTGTCTTTATGGGTTGATGAAAAAGTACATATAATTTCATGGAGTAACTTTCTTAATGTAACATTGTTAAAGATAGTATTATGCTGTTAACACTGATATCTAACAATATTTTGTATCATTTGTGAACAATTTATCTTGCGACTGAATGAAGTGAACTTGATCATTTTTGGAATTAAATGGGGGGAAAATATGGGCTTTATTGGCTGAAAACAATTGTTTCAAACATAAGAGTATTAGCATTTTCACATTCGTATTGAATTGTTTAGATATATGCCAACTACACTTTTCTCGTTAATTCAGACAAAATTTAATGTCATATATACAGACCAATCAAATTTCAATTTCTTGCGTAATCATTACATTTTGGCCAACCCTCACGAGACCGGATGAACGCTCTTGCCCTTGGTTCACCGGTGCTACCGTTTATATTTCATCCGGCACTTCTGTTTAGTCAGATGAACTGCAATATGTACTATTCCCCCACTCATTTCTGTCAATATTTGTATGCCAAGATCATTTCTAAATTAACAGATTAATCAAACATTATTACACTGGCTTTTTTTTTATTGCGAGGCTTTTTAAAACCTTATTTAAACGATTATAAATTTAAGCGGACAGCGCTCGTCGTTTTTGAAAAGAAAGCCATTAAAGTATGGCGTCTTCGCTATATAGAGACGGTTAAATCCGTATCCCTCTTCACAAAAAATAATTTATTCACGTTATAATAATATTCTTATCGTTATGACGATCTTATTGTCCAGTTTATTTCATTTTAGGGCCCGGGCTTTATTCTGTCTGAAGCCATATATCTTGTATTTTTGTTTGGGCTATATAAAAGTTTGTTAATAATCGCCGTATGGGTTTTTATTCAACATTTTATTTAGCTTACCGCATAAATCAGAAAACGGTATGTTACTACAATAAAGATTTTATACCAACTTAAATTTTAATTCAGTACTCACAAAGCGCTTTGAAGATTGAATATATTTTAGGCCCCCATGGGTAACGCTGATTAGTATCCCCGTAACTGGTATAATAGGGGCCGTAGAGCCACCCATCTCTTAACAGATAACAGAGACAAGTATAAGCTTCAAAATGTTGTGTACACGAACTTGACCAGCAAAGCGCAGAAACGTGTGTATTTATCCAGTAACACGTGCAATTATATTAGATATTCTTCTATCAGCACTCCCTGTTGTGAGCACTACTCTGTGCTTGAACATCACTCAGTGGGTAATGTTTGGTTTTGAACACCACTCAGTGAGCAATGTTTTGTCGTGTAAACCACTCAGTGAGCAGTGTCTGGTCGTGAAAACCACTCAGTGAGCAATGTTTGGTCGAGAAAACCACTCGGTGAGAAATGTTTGGTTGTGTAAACCACTCAGGGAGCAGTGTCTGGTCGTGAAAACCACTCGGTGAGAAATGTTTGGTCGTGTAAACTACTCAGTGAGCAATGTTTGGTCGTGTAAACCACTCAGTGAACAATGTCTGGTAGTGGAAACCACTCAGTGAGAAATGTTTTGTCGGGTAAACCACTCAGTAAGCAATGTATGGTCGTGTAAACCACCCAGTGAGCAATGTCGGGTCGTGAAAACCACTCAGTGAGCAATGTGTGGTCGTGTAAACCACTCAGTGAGCAATGTCGGGTCGAGAAAACCACTAAGTGAGAAATGTTTTGTCTTGAAAACCACTCAGTGAGCAATATTGGGTCGTGAAAACCACATAGTGAGCAATGTCTGGTCGTGTAAACCAATCAGTGAGCAATGTCTGGTCGTGTGAACCACTCCGTGAGCAAAGTCCGGTCGAAAAAAAAAAACAATCAGTGAGCAGTCACTAGTCGTGTAAACCACTCAGTGAGTAATGTCTGGTCGTGAAAAAACCACTCAGTGAGCAATGTCTGGTTGTGTAAACCACTCAGTGAGCAGTGTCTGTCTGGTCGTGAAAACCACTCAGTGAGCAATGTCTGGTTGTGTAAACCACTCAGTGAGCAATGTCTGGCCTTGTAAACCATTCAGTGAGAAATGTCTGGTCGGAAAACCACTCAGTCAGCAATGTCTGGTCGTGTAAACCACTCAGTGAGAAATGTCTGGTCGTTTTAACTACTCAGTGAGCAATGTCTGGTCGTGTAAACCACTCAGTGAGCAATGTCTGGTCGTGTAAGCCACTCAATGAGCAATATCTGGTCGTGTAAACACTCAGTGAGCGACGTTTCGTCGTGTAAACCATTCTGTTGATAACTGAAGTATGTAAGAACTTAGGTAAACATATAGTTGTGTGCTAACAAAGCTATCCTTGAATATAATCAAAATTGCATTTTTCTAACATCTATTGCAAAAAAAATATGCTGAAAAGTTGAACTAAAGTTGGTTTGGAAAAATCAAACTTTGCTAGCGTACGGAAAGTCGGTGCCCACCCATGCCTATTTTCAAAGGACTTTTAAGGTCTTCTTCTACCTATAGATGTCGCCATATGAACTAAACTGCGTCGGTGTTTCATAAAAACCAACAAAACAACAAATGAACTTCTTCTCTAAGCATCATTCGCTGTTTACACTCGTATTTTGTTATATCTATAAATAATCAATTGATTACCTTAATACATGTCATTATATTCTAGTATTTGCATAAACGAAATGCCTAATACCTTTGTAAAGTTGATTAAGTCGCCATTCTGTGTGGCCGTGGTCGATAGAACATGACACCAGTGGCAAAGGTTTGAGAGGCTGTCAAGGAGTTTGTCCGAATAACTTGTCTACATTTTGAAAAATTATATGTCTGTAAATTGATACTAGAGGCAGGGGATGAGCATTGTGGCCACAGAAAACCGAGAGTTTGTATGTTTTATCAAAAAATAGATGAAACGATAACATTTATGAAGAATATAATAGTAAATTCCGGAGTCATCAATCATGGTTTAAATACCATAACAACACAATATATTGTATGGTGTCCCGTTTGGACCATCACCGCATATTTTGAACTCGAAACAACGAAAGAACGATAATACGGTTTTGAAAAGTTGACACAGTAGTTTTGTTAAGCTGATATCATTCTTATTTCAGTACATTTCATATACGGAACCTCTTGCTATAATGTGGACAAAAAGAATGTGAAAAAGTTTGCCAGGTAAAAAAGCAGAATTAAATAGATATAAGGAGAACCAGTCATGAATTCTACTCGATGTTAAAGTTGTTTCATCTTAAATTTACAATTTAACTATATTGTTAGCTTATACTGATTTATTTACGGTCGATTGTGAAACAAGTTCTACAACTTCACCACTCTCGACATCTTATTCCTGATGGTTTTCATCGCAAAGATGGTATACGAGAAGGAGCAAATTTCCTTTAAGGCGCTGAGCACCAAGCAAAACTACTAAAACCATTGTTACATCTTTGGTATTATGTGGCTAGGGATCGAACCCACGAACTCGAAGCAGACGCCCTACCACTAGTCTACCGAGGCGGTAAACATCTGTTGACAACACATTTGAAGATCAAATAGCCTACTTCTGCGCAAAGATGTACATACATTATTTCTTTCCAGCTAGAGAAGTTTTATTTTGGAAAATTAACCTCCCCAGAACATCAGCCTCTTTACTATAACCATTCTCCAGTTTTACTCTGAAGGGGTGCAATATATTTGATAACCATGCGCTGTAGTGACTGAAACACCATCACTCGCTAGACAAAAATGAATTATCTTCTTTTTTTTTTCAAACCAATTACTACAGAGAAAAAAGAAACTTCTCCAATTTTAGATTTGTAATACTTAAAGGCACTCCCGGTGAGGTTGGAGAGGTTTATGAAACAGAATAGAACTACGGACACAAAGTGTTCGGCCTGGGGCTCTAAATGTAACACCGTCATTGCGGAAACCTGACACTCGAAAGCATTTAACCTCTTCAACAAACATAATACTGGGAGTCAAAACATCTTACAATAAGAAATGATAATAGAAAAGAAGAGGATTTAACCATCGATTTTTGTACAAGCGTTATGAAAATATTTACTTAAGGAAACATCCTTAGAGATGTCAATAATCGGTTTTCGTTGTGAATAGTGTTTTTGAAGAGAGGGGATCAAATATGGGTATCGTTTTCAGCTACTATAAACAATGTCTGACGGGTAAATTGGTTCAATTTTAAAGAAGCCTGGTACGCCAAACAAACACTTTGTAAAATCAGAACGATTAGGTTTATTCAAACCATTGTACATTGAAGAATCGAGTTGCATTGAGAATGGAATATGCATTTTTGTCTATTTTGTAATCTACAAGATGTGCGATAAAAAGGTTTGGGAAAGAAACACACAAAGCTTTGTTAAAATGGTAATATAGGCGTAAATTTTGAATGTTGTCTTTTTTGCTTTCTTTCCTTCAATGACTAATGGAAATGTAGATAATACGAGTACAGTGTATAAGTTTTTGAGTGCAACAAACACTTCAGTGCGTCATAGTCGTTTTCACGTTATAAAATATGTAATCATGAAAATTAGAGAAATCTTAGACGTAGGAATAAATTTCCTGACTCCGATTTCCGGTTTTTACAGATACTCAGTCGCCCTTCTCTCACTCATTAAATACTTATCGCTTGATCATTTCCGAAAAAAGCGCCCACAACATCTAAGGGGAAAGGTCCGGGTACTATGGTGTAACGACAACTGTGGATCAGATTTTTTTCAAGTTGTTTCCCCTTGATCACAAAAACATGAGCCGGGCCTCATATACTAAATCACAATTCAGTATACCTTGGTAAAATAATTACGCTACGTATCCGACATATAAGCCGTGCCTAGAGAAAACCAACTTAATGGCTTTGCGACCAGCATGGATCCAGACCAGCCTGCGCATCCGCGCAGTCTGGTCAGGATCCATGTTGTTCGCTAACGGTTTCTCTAATTGCAATAGTATTTGAAAGCGAACAGCATGGACCCTGACCAGTCTGCGCGGTAGAGTACACGAAGTGTACACTATACAATGGGGAGATCCATTTTCTCAGGTTCAATTTTCACACATTGCATCACCTTTTACTTTCTTTTCCTTATTTGCACACATCAGCATGCTTCATTAAAACTCTTCATCTTTTGTATGTTAAATATCAGTCAGGTTTAGTCAGATCTTTCAGACTTTTCTTTCTAAAGTGTTAAGCGCAACAAATCAAATTATAGCAAACTCCGTTTGATCCACGGAAATAAATTATTTTTTTAGATGACTACATGAAAAAGTACGCTAATCACGGTTTGAATTTGTATATTAAAAAGTTCATTCATTTATTTTGAAGTGTATTTTTGTAGGTCTCAAAGGTTTGTTAAATATGAAAGTCATTCAATGTACAGGAAATATTAGAACTGCAAAAATCTTTTCTGCTTCCGGATTCGAACTCATTTCCTCCCGAACGGAAATATAACATCATACCAATTGAGCCAATGAAATAATTTAGAAAAAAAAAAAAACTCATTTAGCCATATAAGTATATATACCAATGAGGGTCAATATGATTTATCTTAGAAAGAAAAGAAAACACAACAGTTTATTCAACAGTTTTATTGTTTAAAACTTACAACTGTGCTATAGCTGGTAAACAAATATTTGAGGTAGTGCAAACCCACAGTCACCCCCAGATGCTTTGGCTGCTGGTTATTTAAGAACTACAACTAGCAATACAAAATTACTTAAGACTCTTCCGATACGTATAAACCATTCTTAAATTTAAACATTTTTTTTTAAAATGGCACTTTAACCACTTGACCAGCTCACTGGAACAAAAAAAAAAACTGGCACGTGACAGTTGGGTAACAGGGAACGCGCACTATTGTATTTTAAAGATTAATTGCTTAATCTTAACAGAGTTAATTTCCCGTGCAGTCTATGGGCCCATTTATAACAATGGGCACCGAAAATTATCATTTCATTACAAAAACATGCTAATTCACACAAATAAGATACTATCTCTACTGTCTCCCATTTAAAACTATAAAACTATACGGGGGAAAAGAATATAAAAACTTCATTGCTTTTGTATGTCTCCTAGCGCATTTAATATGTCAATATTTGAGCGAAATTTCACGGATTATATTCTTTATCAGCAATCTATATCTATTAAAACCAGTAAATATCACCCCTGTTTCAAGGACATTTTTAATTTTACCTCGTAAAAACAAGGTTTTATGTTTTCACCAGATACGCTTTGGTCTGTATTTAATGGATTTTGTAATACGGTTATTATTACTTTTTTTTGTAAAATTATCTCATCTTTATTACAAGTTATAAAAATCTGATACCGCCAAATGTGACAAAATAAAACTATAAAATTTCCAACTTTACACTTCCTGTGTCAAATGATTTTCTGCCTCAAAACCAGTGATGGAAAGTATTTCGTAACTTAAGATTCTTAATTTATTTTAAATTGAGACATAATTATACGTATCTGTAAAAAAATTTAGCCAATCACTAACCGCAGCGACAAAAGAGTTGTCATCATTTCAAGAACATGCACGATTCCACAAGGAGATCAAATCAACTTGGGAAACAAATAAGCTATAATTTTATTTACATTAGTTAAAAGACTTAGCATGTTTTTCCTAAAACTAACACATTCTTAAAGAGTTGTGTTATTTTTAAATTAATTATTCGAACAAAAATTGTGCAATTCAATTTTATATTTCCTTAAGACAAATTTATAGAAGAACACATTTTGTAGTACTTTAAGGGGAGCTGGGGTCTAGTGGATAAGGTGTCGGCCGCTCAATCCAGGGGTTGTGGGTTTGAGCCCCACTGGGATCACGACCATGACTTCTCATATGACACCGGTATTGGCTTTTCCAGGAAGCAGACTCGAGAGTTGTTACAATAAGCTTGAAGCTTTCATCACAATCGAGCTACAGCAAATTAGTATAAACTAAGATCGGTTGCTTGATACATATCGTATTATAAAGGCGGTCTTTAAACTAAGAGAGACTACTCAGTTATACTTTAGTGAAATTCGCTTATAAATTATCTACCCTTTGCTTCTTATATGTTATTTGCAGATTACATACATGTAATTTATATAATAAATGGCTTGTAGACGGTAGTTTCGTCATCACTAGGATAAATTCAATTTCGAATGCTAACCATTTTTGAAGAGTTCAAAAATAAGGAGGAGGAAAAAATAGTGCGTGTGCCATGGCGTAAGTTATATAAAATTTCTCATAGTTTTACCATTATTTAGCAATACCCGTGCATTGCTTTCTTTTCTACATCCAGGCGGTAAAATGCTTTTGTTTTTCAACACATAGTTTAAGCCTTGATGATTATACCTGGGTTTGGGTCTGTGCAAAATTCCTATAGTATAAATTACCTATAAACAAAGTTATGGCAAATTGAATATTTGCAGTTTATACGTCTCAGATGTAAGTTTAAGACTTTAGACGTTGATGAATACGGGCCCTGAACTTATACTTATACTTTAGTATGTCAATTATTATTACTTTGTTTTTCATTTATTATACTGAAACTTTGCACAAATGTGTATGATTTAAGGATTATTCGCGTTAAACCACACTGGGACTTCATGCAAATCCTTGAATTGCGCCAGAATCACCATCAAACAGCACAGCAATGTTTTATCATTTATACCAGGACGTCGTGTTCCCGCCATTTTGCACGTAGTGATTCGCGAAACGGACGTTACGTCAATGTTTTACAAAATGAATAGACAACTCAAGGAATAACACCGCTTCAAATGTAACGTACAAAATGTCACAAACTGAGTCGTTAGAAGAGCTTGTAGATAATTGTCATATCGAAACAACACAGGTGACTCTGCAAGGATCTGCATCAACACCGATTTCGACAATTTTCGCATTTACAGGCAATGGAAAAACAAGAAGAGCGAAATCAAACGCAATTTGTCGATTTTCAACAAACATAGAAGAAAGAAAACGAAAGAAGCAACACTATCTCATTCCAATCGGAAGTGTGAAAGAAACAGGAAGTCCTTACCAGATGCCAAGGTGGGTTGATGTTGCCTCCATTATTAACCAAGGTACAGATACTCATAAAAATATAGACTTACTCAAAGCAAGAGAAAACGAGCATTTAATGACTCTGAGTTCGGGGACTTTAACATCAGTGTTGACGAAACTGAAGTCGTACTCTGTGCTTCCGGTAAAAAATCCCATGCTTACACTAGAAGAACTGATGCAGTTTCATGCGAATATAAATGCTAAAGTTTTTCAAGAGACTCACGCTAAATTCGTTTGCGCGAATATTATGATGGCACTGCGGTTTCTTCACGAACACAAAATATTCCACGGATCCATTTGCCCACGAAAGATCGTGTTTAATGAAAAGGGATATCCGTGTTTGACTGGTTTTGGCACAGCAGACATCATCGATGACCGTCAAAGCCGTCCTCGCGAGCGAACACAGTTCGAATATACAAGCCCAGAGCAAATGTATTGGGAATACATCACTGAGGCGACAGACATCTATTCTACAGGGTGTGTCATCTATGCTTTCCTTTATGGCAGACCTCCACACCAAGGAAGCGACACGTTGGCAACTCGGCGCAACATGAACGATAAACATTTTGTAGTAGAATTTCCCCGAGATACACTTTCTCGTCAGGGAAAGAAGTTTATCTCGAAATGCATAAGAAAGAGGGAATCGCGAAGATACAGTATTCTCGAAACAAAAAACATGTTTGAAGACATTTCTTGGTTTTCTGGCTTGAATGAAGACAAATTGTACAAGCAGGTCATCCCATCACCTTTGCTTAGTGCCATTCAGAAGACATCAAGTGCCAAATCTGAAATATAATGTGAACATATGATATAGGTATAATAAATCTTCCAGATTATTACATATATTTTACTTTTTATATCTCATAAACGGAGCACGGCGAACAAAGTTACTGTTGTTTGGTCCGTCTTTTCCGTAACAAGGATTTACTTAGAATACTATTCAAGACAATTTTTGATAATGAAATATTGTGACAAAATTTTCAAGATATCTCAAGTTAGAAAGTGTAAAACGTTTGAAAATTTTGAAAACAAAAACGTTTGCCATAAAATCATCATTTTCCTCTGCTAAATAACGACGTCAACTTCTATGTGTAATCCTGAGTAAAAAAGAAAATACAGGAAATTTGCAAAAGGTGAAAATGTTACATTTGATCTTTGACATTCAAAGTTCTTGAAAAACTTGGGAAAAGTCAATAGTATCAATATTATTTAAGATATCTTATGAATTCTACGCCCCGTCCCACCCCTGGAGACCTACTAGTATTTAGAATGATATATTTGAAAATCTACCTTTTACGGATATCGTGGATCAAACATTTAAAGATGTACTTTAAAGGTCCAATACTAAGGAAAGTGAACATTTTAATTTCTTTTAAAAAGCACAGAAACTATTTCATTTTATTGGAAAATGAAAGTTGGTATGTAGAAATTCGAAATAAATCGCAGTATATGTACAATTATTTTTCTATGAAGTATGAAGAAAGTTAAAAAGACCTGGGGGTCATTCTGTCGATTCATTGAAATTTCAACATAATACACATACATTTCTTTGAGTTCCAAAGACCTTCTGTAAATTTTGACCTGCCAATCTTCATTATTTAGTGTCTTGCAGAAGTCTATGCACTGGCTATGAAAAAAATTGCCAACTTACTTTCTCTTAGTAATGGACCTTTAAGCGTTTTATATCAAGCAGCTAAATGTTAACCAAACAACACACTTTTCATCAGTCAACTGAATTTGAATACGGTGTCCCATGATTGCGATTTTTTTCTTATTTTAAGGATAACATGGTGTAATAGCCATATTTCATATCTTGTAACTGGATGGTAATATTTAAATGAAATTTGGTCACTTTAAAGACATTCAAAATTAAAAACGTTTCACCGAGAGATTTTTCAAATTTTATCATGTTTTGGGGGAGATAATCGTTATTGAAGTTAACATTGATGCCTATGGGAAATATATAATTTCTTTGATTATGAGAATCTGAACATGAGTTTCGAGAAAATTTTGAGGTAGAAAGCTGCATTATATGATTCTGATAAAAATATTAAAAAGAAATTCAAAATTTCCCGTAGGGAAAAGGAGGAAATTATTATTTTCTAGTTTCCAGGGAGATAACTCATGAAAAACCAAAATTATCAGGGGAGGTAATGAAAAGGATTTTTTTTGAGAACTTCTGTCACTACATAACTTGTCAATATGCACCCTATTTCTATCGTTTGACATTTTCAAAGCTTACATTATCAAGTTGTTTGTACGCTTTTGGTGAAATTAAGGCCTATTACGGGAAGTAATCCTTAAGTGTAAATGCATATATAATCAATCTGTATTCAGGGAAAATATGATAATTCTAAACCGTTCCTTATAGTGTATAATAGACCTCCAGATGCAAGTCAACTACGGATAGACACTTTTGAACAGACACCATATAAAGTTGATCGCTTAAATTTTGAAACTCATATTCTTGGGCACATTAACATTAAGTACATACCTAACAAAATATCAAACCATTTTGCAAATAAAAAAATGGCAAGATGTGCTATTTAAATCTGGCTTGACACAGTCAACTTACTTACTCACACTTTTACACTGGACAGCTCGACTATCACTGATCACATTAACACAGCTAGATGCGACCTAATTACCGAAGTATTAGTACCAGCTTATAGTATAAGTGATCACTTCCCAGTATGTTTTACAAGATCACTAAAACATACAAAAACTAAAAACCAAAATGAAACACATAAAACTATAACTTATAGATCGTTTTAAAAAGTTGATGAAGTGAAATGAACTCTCTATTGCGCCATTTGATACTATTGAAAGGACTATTTTAATAGTATATTAAAATATTTAATTAATGACGACAGCGCCTTGTATTTAGTTCGTCCATACCTTCTAATTTATTTCTTTCATCGAGGTTCATTGGTCAAGCTTCATGTATAATACGGTCAATTTCATTGGTCATCATTACGTATTTAAGAGGCCCGCCGGGGTTTTCGCGCCAATTAGTAGTTTCTTTGTCAGAAGTGTCACAAGCAGAAAAGTTTTATAGTAGTAGTTAATCAAATTAAGAAAAAATTATAAAGGATTTTTAACTGGTTGCATTTATAAAACGAAGATAATGTAGTACAAAACAGGAGGAAATTGTGGAGTGTTATTTAGGGAACGAACATTGATGTCCCAAGAACTGTAAGAACTTTTGTTTTAAATTTGTACGTTGTGCAATATCTGTTGAAAAGCACTCAACGATGAATAGTGATAAGTTGAGAAAAGGCACCAGAAAAGATTATAAACGTATGCAAGAAGGCCCCGCAGAAGACGAGTTGTCGTCTAGCAGTATGCAAATGGCTACCGGCGAAAACGAAGGACGGGCCTTACCGGCTTTTACATCACCAGGAAAAATCGGTTTGATAGAAGAAATTCCTGAAGGTCCAGAAATCGCTTCAGGATATGAATCTGACGATGCGGAGACGATGAAAAAAGAACTAGCGCTATTAGAGCAAGAAGAGAGTAGACTGCGAAAGTTGAACGAGAAGGCAGTGCTACGCCAGAAACTGGAGGAGAAACGAGCGGAAGTGAAGAAATTACAAGGTTTGTCAATTTCTAAACACATTAACGTTCCAGATATCAGTGTCAGCTCCAGTAAATTAACTTTAAACGACTTGAGACAATCTAAACCTCTTAAAAAGATAGTCAAGAAAGAAAATCAGGCCTTAGGCTTAGACGAGACAAGTGAGAGTGACACTGATTCGGACAGTTCAAGTAGTTCGGACAGTACAACATCTAGTGGTGAAGAAGAAACAGAAAGTATGCAAGTGGGTACAGTTAATGTTAAGAAAAATAAGAAAAAGAAAAAACATAAAAAACACTCAAAAAAATCTGGTATTGCAATAAAATCATCAGATAAAGTAAAAATCGGCAAAAATATCCACATTCGCAGTTACGTTATGAGTTTGTCAACCAACACATGTCTTTTCACAGTTTAGATTTACATTTATTTGTAGCAGGGGAACTTGAAATAATTTCTGACAAAAAGATAAAGACTGAAGAGAAAGCTGGTCGTCTTGCACTTCTTAAAAGAATGATGTATTTACATGCTACACATGATTTTAAGCTGTTAAAATCATATTATGCAGCAGTATTAAGAGAAATAGAGCTAGGAAGTAAGTCATGGGCAGATGATTTTACGTATTTAGAGATTGTTATACTAAATAATAGCTCTTCAGCAAACAAGGGCTTCATACATCAGAGCGCCAGGCTCCAAAAAACTCAAATGTCAGCCGCAAACAAAAGTCCGAAACAATCAATCGAACAAAACGAAGAGGCTCAAGTCTGGTTTTGCTCGCTTTATCAGCGAAATAGATGTAATCACAAAAATGCTCATACTACAGTAGTTAAAGGTAAACTTAAGTATGCTCAGCATATTTGTGCTACATGCTGGCAAAAGGACAAGGTTAAATTACAACATCCTGAAAGCTCCACATCTTGCCCACATACTTTAGCCTGACTTGGTCAATTAGATATACAAATGACAAAGGGGATAGTGTAGTAGACATTTTCTTACCAAAATATTGCGTACAAAGAGAAAAACAGAAAGTTGTATTAAATAACACAGAGTCTCATATATGCAATCATGCGCAATCCTGTCAAATTTGCAGTGAAATAAAACATTGCAAATCCTTTGCACAAGTAAAGGAAAAAATCAGGTTACACGAGACAGTAAAAAAATCTGGAAAATATAATTTCGAAAAATGTCGAATCAGGGTAAATGAACGTATTAATACTAAATATATGCGCACTATGTTGAAGTTATTCAGTTATTCTGATTTGATAGTTTGTGATTTCCTAGAGTTTGGTTTTCCTTTAGGCTTCTCAGGGAATGAAAATTCTTTTTCGCCAACCAAAAATATTTGGAAGTACAAGAATTATAAAGGGGCAAATGAATTTCCAAATGAAATACAAAAATATTTGGTTAAAGAAGCTGAGGCTTCAGCTATAATAGGACCATTTAAAGATAATCCATTTTCAAACAATTTGCTTATTTCGCCATTGAACACAGTACCAAAAAATCAATGGAAAGAAGAATTATATTGGATTTGAGTAGTAGTACATCAAATGCAGTGAATGAATTTATTGACAAAGACTGGTATCTTGGTGAACCCGTCTCGCTATTATATCCAAAAATTGATGATTTTGTTAGCATGATTATTGCCAAAGGTCAGGGGTCATTGATGTATAAAAAAGATTTAAAACGAGCATACAGACAAATCAGCATTTGTCCGTCACAATACAATTTAGTATCCTTTGTATGGAAAAAAACATGTATTTTTGTGATACAGTTCTTTCAATGGGTTTACGGAGTGCTGCAGCTATTTGTCAGAGAGTAACTAATGCAGTATCTTTCATTTTATTTAACTTAGGAATAGCAGTACTAAACTATTTAGACGATTTTGCTGGTGTAGAGAAACCAAACTTGGCTCAAGCAGCTTATTTAACTCTTGGGAAAGTTCTTGTACAGTGTGGTATTGAGGAGTCCTTAGACAAAGTTGCCCTCCTTCAAATGTAATGTCATTTTTAGGTGTTTTGTTTAATACACTGAAGATGACTATGGAAATAACCCCAGAACGTCTGCAAGAAATTATGCAGTTGGTTACGGCTTGGTCAGACAATCGAAAGCATCATTAAAAGAAATACAGTCATTGTTAGGAAAGCTAAATTTATAGGAGCTTGTGTCAAATCTAGTAGGGTGTTTATAAGTAGAATGTTAAACTGGTTGAGAGAATTGCATGGATTGGAAAAAGTAGTTCACATGATATTCCAGTTGAAGTTAGGAAAGACTTGTTGTGGTGGAATTGTTTTTTACCATTATATAACGGTGTCTCCTTGATGTCTTTAGGCTCCTGGTCTGAACCTGATGCAGTCTTTTCATCAGATTCTTGTTTAGAAGCATGTGGCGGGTTCTGGAAAGGTCACTTTTTTCACAAACGTTTCCCTGAGCACATTTTGCAGAGAAATTTGCATATTAGCAGTTTAGAAATGTTATCTCTGGTAGTTTGTATACATTTATGGGGAAAATATTTCAAGCATAACAAAATGCTTGTACTTTGTGATAATCAGTCAGTGTGTATTACTTTAAATACAGGGAAAGCACGTTGCCCTTTCTTACAATCTTGCCTTAGAGAAATATGTTTTTGTGCAGCTGTTAATGAATTTGAAATTAAAGCTCAGTTTTTACCATCTCAGGAAAATCGCATTGCAGACCATTTATCTAGATGGCATTTAGACCAAATGCATGAGGAGCAATTCAGACAGTTGACTCAAGGCTTTGATTTGTTAGAATGGGAAGTCTATGAGTCAGACTTCAAATTTTTGAATGATTGGTAACTCCGTCTTACCTATCATGGTGTGTTTATCTTGACAGATGAGAAGTTCAGTTTCTGTGATTTTAACCTGTTTTTAGTTTTATTTTGTTTGTCGATTGTATGATTGATGTATATTTTCAGAATCTCAGCTGACTGTTCTGAAGAAAGATTTAAAAGATACAAACAAAAGGGCTTATGCCGAGGGTTCAAGAAGGAACCTTAAAATTCAATGGGAATCATTTATGTTGTTCTGTACTTATTTCAGTCTGAATTATTTACCAGCCAGTACAACTACACTTCAACTTTACACACAGTTTCTCAGTAGATCTTTTAAATCTACTGATAGTATTAAGAATTATATCAGTGGAGTCAGAACTATACACTTGTTATTAGGGTACAGTGTTGATCACTTAAATTCCTTTTTAATAAATTTGTCGTTAAAAGGCATAGCAAAGTTTAATCTGCATATGGTCAAAAGGGCTGAACCAATGACTCCAGATATTTTAGAAAAAATTTACACGGTGTTAGATTTTTCTTGTACAGATAATCTGGGTTTTCTGGTGTTTATTCTTGTTTGCATTTTTTCTTATGACAAGAAAATCAAACTTGGTCCCTACTCATACAAAAGATTTAATTAAACCTAAATTTCTTTTAAGAAAAGATGTGGAAAGATCTGGAATGAATTTAATAGTCCATATGAAATGGACAAAGACCATTCAAGCGGGTGAAAGAGAATTATTGACTCCTTTAACTGTCATACCAGATTCAGTCTTGTGCCCAGTTAAGGCATTCAATGAAATGGTTGAAAAAATACCAGCCTCAGGTGGGTCTCCACTTTTCATTTTAAGGTCAGGCAAAGTTGTTTCCTACAATTTATTTCTATCAAAGTTAAGGTCTGTAATTAAGGATATTGAGTTAGATCCAAAACAGTTTTCAACTCATTCCTTTAGAAGAGGTTTAGCAACTCTAGCATTCAGACTTGACATTCCAGCAGATCTCATTCAGCTTATGGGAGACTGGCGTTCCGATGCGTATAAGAATTACATTCAATATTCTCTTTGTGACAAAGTTAAAGTTTCACAGTTTATAAGTCAGAATATTAAGAAGCATCATAAATAGGAAATAATTTAGTTAAAAGCAGTATGTGATCTGACATCAGAAAATTATTATATGGAATTTCCGTCTTACAGAGGAAATGTTCTGGTGATCAGTTGAAAGTGTTAACCTATTTTACATTATGTCCGCATAAAGTGTGTTTGACACATTGGGTAATTTAAATATAAAGAATTTGATAAATAACTTTTCATAATAGCCTAGAGAAAATTGCTCTGCTACTTACATTTTCTTACAATCTGTTTCTTATGTTCAACTTGTGGGGAATTTCTGTCTTAACAGAGGAAATTTTCTGTGGTCAGTTGGATGTTTTAACCTTCTGCGCAGAGTTTTCCTCGTTAGATGATTATAAGTAAATGAGGATTGTTAAAGATAGATTCATTAACATTTGAAAGTAGGTAGTAAAATTTTGTTGAATAGTTGATCATACTCATTATTGTGTTATATATGAATAATCTTATGTACATATTCATATTATACTTTTACTAAAATATACCTTTCTCATTGCAGATGTTGTTCGAAGAGTCGTTATATTAGGAGATTCAATTGTAAAGTTTTTACCACCGATCGAGGGAGTTACTGTGCAGTCCTTTCCAGGAGCTACAGTTGGTAAATTGTCATTCCTGGTTAGCAAAAAGAGAGTTAATTTATATGATAAACATTTTATCATTTTACACGTGGGTACCAATAATATCAGTAACCAGGATTCACTGGCTTCTATGTCTTCCGATTTCTCAAATCTGATTGCCGCAATTAGAACTGAGAATCCTTCTATTCGTATAATAGTATCTTCAGTACTTCCTCGTCCGGTGGATCATGAGATAACAGAAAGTTGTATAAAAGAATATAACCGCTTTTTAGAAGATATTCTAGCTGCTGATCTAGACTTTAAGTTTATTCGCTCATACAGACCATTTTGTTTTAAAGGTTCTGTGAAACGTTACTTGTTCGCTAAATTAGACGGAGGCCTTCATTTAAATTCTGAAGGTGCAAATCGGTTAAGACATTTCTTTTTGAGAGTTATTTCGACTCTTTCATAAAATCAGCAGTCTAAAACTAATACAGTATTTGCAATCCTTAATTACAACATATTTGAAATCTTTTTGGTCTCAATTGTAGATTTCACAGTCTCAAGTCATTGTTATTAAGGTAAAGAAGAACTGTTTCTTAAGTTATTGTTTTGCTTTTGCTTTGTTTTATTGGCTGTTATTTGGCGGGTGTTAATGGAATTTGGACAGTTTAGTTAAACACTTGAACTTTACCTTACAAATGGATTCCATTTCCATAAGTTGAACTTGTGATTATTACTAAGTAAGCAGTTGTAGCTTATTTATAATCTGTCTTTGTTTATTGAATCATTTGATCAAATATATTTTGAATTGTGACACATCTTAAGATCATTAAATTTATTAATATCTTTGGTATTGTTGTTTCTGAGTAGTAGTTTTAAGCCAGGAGTTAATTGGACTATTTTAATAGTATATTAAAATATTTAATTAATGACGACAGCGCCTTGTATTTAGTTCGTCCATACCTTCTAATTTATTTCTTTCATCGAGGTTCATTGGTCAAGCTTCATGTATAATACGGTCAATTTCATTGGTCATCATTACGTATTTAAGAGGCCCGCCGGGGTTTTCGCGCCAATTAGTAGTTTCTTTGTCAGAAGTGTCACAAGCAGAAAAGTGAAATGAACTCTCTATTGCGCCATTTGATACTATTGAAACAGCGAATGACCACAACCTGTCTTTACAATTATTCTATATTATTAATGATGTTCTTTCAAAACATGCACCTTTAAAAACAAAAAGAGTTAAGCGTGATACCCAGCCAACATGGTTTAAAGAAGAAATAAAACATGCGATTTTTCAAAGAGACCACCTGCATAAGAATAAAAAAATTTAAAAGTATGAAATTCTGCGCAATAAGGTTTTCAGATCAGCAAATCAAATCCATTCCTTCTTTAAGAAAACTAACATCATTCACAATACTCAATCAGGATTTAGACAGTATCATTCATGACATACAGCACTAACTTGACTAATAGAAGCATGGCTTTGGGATATAGATTCTGGTAAATATGTCGGAACTGTATTTTTAGATCTACGAAAAGCTTTTGATCTTGTTGATCATAACATTTTATTGCATAAATTGAAACTTTATCATTTTTCAGCTAAAGTGTTGAATTTTTCAAGTCATATCTATCAAACAGAACCCAAATGATAAAAATGAGAAACACCAAATCTAAAAGAATGCTTGTAACCTCTGGAGTTCCTCAAGGTTCTATTTTTGGCCCTCTTTTATTCTTATTATACATCAATGATATCGCTATAGCTTCAAAGAACCCACCATTTCCATGCGTTGTCCGGGGAGGACCCCAAAATGCCACTCGCATGTATACACCAAAATAAAAATATAAATCTAACGATGGAGAATTTAGTTTTTAGAAAATTATTCGAGTAAGCTCACGCCCACATTTACCGTTCTTTTACGTTGTGTTTTAATGATATCTGTGATGGACTCTCGAAACCTCTCACATTTAGAGAAAAAATCTTTTTTTACCCGGGAAATATTTATCTAAGACCCCTACAACACGCACAGAATTCATTTATGTTTATGTGGGATGTTTAAAAAATATCTAGGTAGATGACCCACGTGCCATCCTCACATTTATACTTCGTTTTACAGAATTCAACATTTTGTGTGCTTTAAAAAACCTCGGTGGATTATCCGTCCGACAACACTAGCACATTAAAACAATAAAACAATACAATTATATTGCATAGGAAGTGTCGTTTGAGGCCACTTCCACACACTCAGGAATCTACAATTTGTTGTTTTTTTATACGAAAAATATATCTTGGAAGGGGAACTCCGAACCCCCTCTCCCACCATTTTTACAGGAGACATTCTCTCTTTTTAACTCTCTCTTTTGCGCGTAATGTAAAAATGAGCAGAACCCCTGATGTAGCAAAAAAAAAAACTACCAAAAATGAGCTCCATTCCATGATCCTTAATATATCACTGGCATATGTACCCTTGCAACGCATTTTGTCGCTACCAAACCTCGGCCGAATTTTGGTAGTGGCTACCATTCTGACGTGTAACACACCTTTATATAGAGAAATATGGCGCTTTTGAATGGTGCCCTTCTGAAATATTTCAGACTTTATATAGCAATGGTCATTTCGTACCATTCTTGCCAAAAAAACAAAAAACAAGAGTCAACAAAAAACAACAACAAACAAACAGAAGGGCCTCCAACTTTGGTAAAAAGCGCTGTAACTACATAAACATTTTTTTTCCAACTCAAATTGATTCCAAAATCGACATGTAGGCTAAAGTCAGTACCTTGTCTTTTATGCGAATTGGTAGTTGTTAAATTCTGTAATGAATGCGAAATACGGCAAAATTCCATTTTCCATTTTAAGTTTTCACAACTTCTATAGTATCGGGGTAAAAACGCAAAAACGATTTTTTTTCATTTTAACGTTTTGCGTTTTAAAACGTGAAAATAATATTCCGTAAACCTACTTATCATGTATAAACCAAATGTTTTTCATTACCTGTAAGGTTGGACCCGGGAGTGACATTAAATCTTAGTTAAAGAGATAATTATGCAGAGATAATAATCCGTGTAAGAGTTATCTAGGTTTTCAATGTTTCGTATAAACGACGACGGCTTCAGATCGTTTAGTTTAAATATAAACATTATTTCATTGAAATTAGATAACATACTATATAAATGTTTCCTTTTAAGATATCTTTTTGAAACAAACTCGGAAGAGGGGCGCCCCTCTCCATCTCCCCTGCCACACACCCATCGTCGCCACACAATACAGTAACTTCATTTTCGAATCTCGATCTTGCTCATAATATAGAATGCCTACTACCGAGTTAGCAGGGGGTAAAATTTAAGCTTGTGTAAATGTATTAAGGTTTAGGAGTATATCACCAAAACACAGAAATATTTTATAAACGAATAACATCGTTACCAATATTTTACTTAACCATTACATGTTCTGCCGTACTGTCCCATACTGAAAATATTCTGAAAAAGTTGTCCCCCTTTGAAAATGAATGCCATTTGTAAAGAAATAAAAATAAACAATTGCTGAAAACTGTGTTCCACTTAATTATGTAAAATTTCAACACTCGCATGCGATTGCAAATGAATCAAAACTAACATGTGTAACAGTTCTTTGAAAATGGTGAGTTTTTGAAGGCGTTTGACTGCCCGGAAGTGGGTCCCATTTAGGAAGTCTTTTTTTCGGAATTCAATGTTTATTTTAGTATACTGACACTTGTTGTGTTGTTTTTGTAATGATATCGTGTATATTACTTATATTACTCTACAAAACAAGTGTCAGTATACTGATATAAGCATTGAATTCCGAAAAAAGAACTGTTTAAACAGGCCCCACTTCCAGACAGTCAAGCGCTTTTAAAAACTTACCATTTTCAAGGAACTGTTACACATGTTTGTTTTGATGCATTTGTAATAGCGTGCGAATGTTGAAATTTCACATAACTAGGTGGAACACAGTTTTCAGCGATTGTTTATTTTTATTTCTTTACAAATGGCATTCATTTTCAAAGGGGGACAACTTTTTCAGAATATTTTCAGTACGGGACAGTACGGCAGAACATGTAATGGTCAGGTAAAATATCGGTAACGATGTTATTCGTTTATAAAATATTTCTGTGTTTTGGTGATATACTCCTAAACCTTAAGTGTATTCATACATTGTTATATTCTTAAAATAAATTTTGCGTTAGTCACTGTGGGGAAACGGACACTGGATATAGCTAAGTAAATGATAAGTAAACAAACAAATGTGCAGTTGTTTTTCTTTACCAGAGGTAAGATCTTGCTGTATTAACGCTTATCTACCGTATCCACAAATGAAACCAGTGTTTGAACAAATAGCTGAATGCTAAATTTGGACTATGGTGTATTGTATAATGCTTACGATTTAGCAGTTAGCATACCATGAAAAATGTTACTTCAAATCTGAGATGATCACCTCGAAATTGACAGCATTTCGACAAATATTGTTATTTTTCAGATATACCCTTACAGATATTCACAATACTGTACTGGGGATAGGCGTATTATGTACTGAGGATAGTTTCCAAGTTGACAAAATGTGTATTGACGAAAGTATAAAAATTAGGACAAAAACCCTGTATTCTTATCGATAATAACACTGTCAAGTTATGTATAATATATGTTTATTTTGAACTTTTTCGTTTACTCCAGTCTTTAGAAATATTTAACATACGTAGGCTACGTCTAACACTAGTATCCAAATGGTGTGCAAGTTGTAAGCAAGACGTATCACCTTTTACCAGAGGCGGATAGGGCCAGGACAACAACCTTAATGCCATCTTTTTTACCAACTATTCGACTATTGATAAATTATCTACAAAATTACTTTACTTTCAAAATAACATCACACTGTATTCTAATTATGTTAATTTTTTTCGCAAAATGCCTTTTTTCATTGTGTAAAAATCGGGCAAAATCACAAGTTTGGGAAAAAGAAATTCGAGATCTACATTTTATACGGAAACGTTGCGTTTTTATGCACAGATATCCTGAAAGTTTCAAAACAATCTATTCATCAATAAAGTCATCGCTGTTCTTTAAAATTATATATAATATCAATGGTATAAAGAAATCAAGGCAAAACTTTATTACGGAAAAGATTGATAAACAGTAGTTTTTTTATTGCTGTATAGGTGATTAAGCAAACATTTCATATTGCTGGTACTTTCAGAGAAGTATCACTGAAGGATATAGTTTCTTTAAAAAGAAACAAATACAGGGAATCTCCCACAGAACGGGTTTACGGTGCATTTTTATTGTACAAAATGATTTCACTATTTTCCTTTTACTGAAATTATGAAGCTGAAACTGTTTACATATTCTGGCTAAAAGCACCTCGATTTTAAAAGAAATTACTGAGGAAAAACCGTAGTTCTACTTTAATTAACAATGACTTTGATCCATGCTCTCCAAAATCAACGTCTATATGCAAGCTGCTTAAATATCAAGGTTGGTTGCAATACATAATTTCTCTCTATAGTTAAAGAGTAGGGAGCATTTTTCTGTTCTAAGTAACAACATCGTCCCAAGAGACCAAAAACGTACAGCACGGTCTTAGAAAAAGCGTCACGTGTACGAATTTGGTCAGAAAAGCAGACGAAAAGACAGACGAACATACCGAGAGGTCAGAGTGAAACCTTTTTCAAGTACATGCAAATAAAAAAAAAAGCTCTCATCCCTCGAAATGAACAACAATGAAACCATATCCCACGACTTTACGTTGAGGTAAAAAGCCGTAATCATTATCACAGTCTCATTATTCAAAATACATCGTTACTATCCTCAGTCCACTTAATAGCTATCCTCTCTGCAGTTATTCATTTGCTTCGCCTATCCCCAGTACACTTTCAGGTCATCAAAAAGTATGAATATCTCCGTAACAACAAAACATATCGTATTGATATATTACACAATACTGGACGATGTAGTTACAATGAAATCGCTAGATTCAGTTTTTATTCTTATTTTCTATTTGTTGTTTTATGTTTGAAATCCTACCACATTACTAAACATTTCTGGGCAATCAGGCAACTTTCAGTGAGAATTGTGCCACTATATAAGAGGAGACATATTTCCATCATAGATGTATATTGCATAGGATCAAGCCATTCGAAACTCTTCGATTCTGATAAAAATATAACCATAAAATACAAAAAAAATGATGAAAAACTTACTGTGTGTCAGAATCAAACGTTTATTGATTTATCACTTTCTGAGCTATATCCGGTGTACGTTTCTCCACAGTGTTAGTACGGTGTTAGTGCTAAAATGTAAACTAAGTATTACTGTAGTGCAATATGTATAGGGCATTTGTCTGGTTGTAAAGAGTAAAATGGTTTGTAAATTGTTACACTCCGCTGTATTTTTATGTTTCGTCTTTGTTGCACTACTGCAAAAGTTGCAAAAGTTGTAACAAAAGTTGGTGAAATTGTTGGAACAAATGTGAAGTTAAACATAGATGGAGTTCCATACGAAGTTAACCAGTTTCTTGGAATACATTACGCTAAACCACCCGTGGGAGATCTCAGATTCCGGAAGCCGGAACCGTACGGAGAACTAAATTCTCCCTATCATGCTTCCAGCTATGGATATATTTGTTCACAGGTATACAACCCACTGGAACCGGTTTTCGGCACAGAGGATGAAGACTGTTTGCATCTGAATGTTTTTGTACCTGTAGGTCAAGAATCCGATGAAGCCAGTGGAAATGCGGTCATGGTCCGGATACATGGTGGAGCATTCATTCTTGGATCTTCGGAGGAGTTCGATCCAAAAGCGCTGTGTTCAGCTGGTAATGTAATTGTAGTAACATTCAACTACAGGCTTGGACCATTAGGTTTTCTCAGTACCAAGGATTCTAACTTGGTAAGTAATCTAGGACTTTGGGACCAGCATCTTGTGTTAAACTGGGTACGGGACAATATCGGGTCATTTGGCGGCGATACAAACAGAATTACCGTATTTGGTGAAGGCACGAGCGCTGTCAGTGCTGTTATACAAGGAACGTATCCCGGTAGTGTCGGACTGTTTCACAGAATTATTGCCGAGAGCGGATCACCCTCTGTGAGAGCAATGAACTGTTCAAGAAATTCTCGAGGCCAGGTGATGAATATAGCGGATCGATTGGGATGCACGTCAGACGACACCGCCAAAGTTCTTCAGTGTCTGCGAACCATACCATGGAGAAAATACATGGCTGAGGTGAATACAATGACCAAAAACTCCAAAAATATAGACAATATATCCTTTGATCCAGTTGTTGATGGGGATTTTTTAAAATATGATCCGAGAGAAATGACAAAAACACAAAATATATCAGAATTGGACGGCTTCAGATCATTTGATTTTCTTGGCGGGATGAACGCGTATGAGGGAGCCTCATCTGTCCCATATTTTGCTGAAACTGAAGATCCAGAACAATTTGAACCAACCCCTGACGATATGAAAAATTTATTATCGATCGCGACCGGACTGATGTACAACAAGACATTCCCAGACCCAGTTATGAAGATGATTGAATTTGAATATACTGACTGGTCCAATCCGTCAGACTTCCACAACATCCGGTTGCAGTATATGAGGATATTCGGAGACACAGCGATCGCCGTTCCAGCTGTGGAGTTTGGCCGTCTACATTCAACGTCTTTAAAATCCAAGACGTATATGTTCAAGTTCATGCCTGCTCCGACAAACCGGCATGTAATAACGCCAAGTTGGACTCCAGGTGCTGACCCCCGCGAGGAAACGAACTTTGTTTTCGGTGTGGAGGAATTACCTGATGTAACTGAATGGGAAAGGCAACTTTCGAAGCTTATGATGAAGTACTGGACCAACTTTGCAAAAACTGGGTAAATTTATCTATTCATATTTCAAAGTATTTTGTTTAAAATGTTCCGTCTTTCTTCTTTGATACTGAAGACTTTAAAGTCACAGAGACAGTGCAGTGTCATATATCGCTGATCCCATCATTAATACCAGAAGAACTTGGCTTCCGTGTGCTCCCACCTTTTGTTATAGACATGGGCGGGATCTTAGTGGAACCACCAGCTGGCGGCAACCAAGGTCAGCTGAATGGTCATCAGGATTATAGACACTGATTCTGGTATGCAAGGTATGTGGCCTATGGTTTGCGTATTGGCGGTAACGGGCCAATATACAAGACTGGACGATTGATAGACTTGCTTCTGTTTATCATAATAAGCTACTGTATAACTACTGTGCAGTAGTACATAGATTGCATGTGATATTTTTCACCTTTAGCAAACCAGTTCTCACCTTTATAAGTTTAGAAAGCCTGATTAAATAAGGGCTTAACAAAGTGATAAGATTCAACAGTATTTTTTAACAAATCAAGTTTTTTTTTTACAATTATATCTCATTTTTGCTGGATTTTTATAAAAAATAAAAGAAAATGCATTCAGGCACCTTTTAAAATTAATTAATAATTTTCAATAAAATGTATAATTGAATCATGTGTATTTTGAACAATTACACCTGTTTATTGTTGGATTTTATTATACTTGTCCAAATTTCTTTTTTATTTATCAAAAATGCAACAGAACGCTTCTTTAATTTCTAATAAAATCCAGCAATATGTGGCGTACGAGTGATTCGAAACCTGTACCCTTTTAGGAAGGACCGTCCTGATGAAAATCCCTTGGTCAGGTTTGTCTTGTGCAAACTTGTTATGAATCCCAATTCATTAGACATGTTTCATTGAACTAAGTTTAAAAGATAGTTTAAACATAAAGTCTTAACATATTTTCAGAAATCCAAACAGTCCTGTAAAGGCTGAGCCTGAATGGCCAGAGTATGAACTTGACACACAATACTACACATTACCAACTTTTAGTAACATCGATCTATTGGAAAATCGATAAATTTGCCTATATAAACAAAGAAGGAAAAAATCACTTAAACTTCAATAGAAAAAGTTCTATTTGGAAATCAAAAATTCGATACCCCACAAATTAAAGTTTAATTTATTCCGGATATTATGAATGTTTTTTTAAAAAATATTTTAATATTTGGTTGGTCCTTTTTGGCTTTAAATAGACCCAGCTCAGTTCATATAGACTCTGTAGGAAACGGATAAAAAAAATTAACTTTTTCAAATATAACAGATAAAATGAGATATTTTCCGCAAAAAATAAAAAATTCGATACCCCTAAAATGTAGAAAAATTATTAAATTTTCGTTATGTGTAATTTGTTTTAAATTTTATAATGGTTTGTTTGGTCCTTTTTGCATTTTAGTGTGTACAGTGAACATTTCTTAAAAAATTCCGGCATTTTCCGCCGTTATCCGTAAGTACTCGGAAGCTGTTACGGAAAATATTGTCGTCTGCTAGTCTGACTTTGGCGGTACAAAGTGTTATAGATTGTAGGCAACTTCACATTGACAAAAAAAAGAAGATTGTAATGAGAGAATTTAAAACAAAATAATTGTTGAACTCAGAAACGCCGAAACCTAGATCCGCTGTCGTTTAAAATAACACTATGGAGGATTTAGTCTTTAATTCGCAATTATAAATATACAAATGCTTTTTAATTTTCATCGCAAAATATACTTAAAGCAACTAATTCTCATGTGTTTCCGTAAAATATAGTCTGTCAGTAATTGAGTTTCAAAGCAGTCTTAAGAAATATATAACGATGATTAATTTATTAATTTCCAGATACCTATATTATTTTTTGCCGAACGATCTGGAGACTTTTTTATTGCCGTGGCGGTCCGGGTTCGATCTCCGACGCGGTCATCTTTTTTTCTTCATATGGGATTTTTTAATAATTTTTAAACAAAAAAAAAAAAAGAAGAAAGAAAAAAAGAAGTCATTTTCTATTATTCATAATATGACCAAACTTTAATTTGAAAGATAGCTTTGATGAACTGATAATTCTGCTTCTTTCCGAATTCTTTGTATATATTATTCTGTATTCTTAAATTAATGCATGTTTTTGGTACATTCTTTAATCATTCGTTTTAAAAAATTGCGATATCTATTATTTGATTTAATTGTAACAAATATCTTAAAATTACCCTTTGACTTTTATTGTGTATTACAATATTGCTTACGGGTAAACGATATCCGGTCAGTGTTGTTTCAAGGCGGGTCATAAAAGATATGTTACCCCACTTATTATAAGTGAGAGGTATTTTTATTGTTTTATGGGGTTTGCGTTGTAATATATGTTTTTCACTTTCTTCTGTCTTTATATAGTCTTTTCCCTTTCTTTCATGAAATTTGTTTTTACGATTTTTACCCTTATTTCATAAATCGTATGACAGTAGGAAGAATCAGTACAAATTTAGAATTCCCATCGTTAATAGGGTTGTTCCGTAAATATTTACTGAGTAAAGAACCTGGCCCAAATTTCACGAAAAATCTTAAGTTATTAATTAGTTAAGTCTGCTATTCTAAAATTGAGATATTGATGAAGTTATTGTTATTAAATGTTGTATTTTTTTTCTGTAACAATATATATTCAAGTTAAAGTATACTATGGTAGTAGTATTTTTCAGCAGTACTTATTCATGTCACGCAAATATGATATTTCTATTTAGGCACGAAATAAGAAACTAAATCCTTACCATGCTAAATTACAATAATGAACTTGTCTATCTTTCAATTTGGACATTACTATTAATTATGAAAAGGGTGCATACCAAAAAGTTACTGGCTGAATGGCAGACAGTGCAGATCATGATCAGTCTGCACGGATGTGCATGCTGATCATGGTCTACACTGATTTCAAAGGAAGAACCAATCGTGTTCAGCATGGTAAGGGTTAAGTATTTAGTTTTATTTCTATATTTCTTTTTCTTTAAAGCGACCGGCTTCCAGATCGTTCGACAATAAAATACTTTTTAGATGTCTTGAAAAAAAATGCTATATTTCTTATGAAGGCTTCAAAACTTAATTACTGACAAACGTTATGTTTTAGAAATACATGAGAATTTGCTGCTTTTACTACCTTTTGCGATGAAAATCGAAAAACGTTAGTGGTTTAGAATTTTGAAAATATTTTAGAATCAAAAGCTCATATTCTAATGTTCATAATGTGTGAAAGAAAGCGCGTATAGAGCAAAGAGCTATAAAAATAAATTGTATTTTATACCTCTTTGTATAGAGGAAGTATATACGATGTTTAGATAACATATTCATATTCTTGAATATTTATTTTATTTACAGACGGTTTCTTGTGCGTAAATATTTCTTTTCTGTACATAGGTATACGTTAGCATGATGTTTCCTGTATTAAAAAGAAAGTAAATCTATGTGTTCGATGTATAAAATGTAACGATTTCTAAATATTTTAGATAACATATTTATATTCTTAAATATTACTTTTATTTGACAATTTATAAAGTATTATATAATTTTTCGACTTCCGTATTTATAATACAAAGCTTAATCAACTTCATTTTGAAACAAAAAATATTATAACTGCTTAAATTCTAGCAAGGATATCCCAGAATCTGATCTGATTTCCACTTTAATAATTACCAAAACTTCATTCAATTCAAGTACATCATTTAGCAAACCGCCCGCCTGTAAATGCATCAGATAATGACCAAAGATGTTAATTATCGATTTTTCCCTCGTGTTACTACAACAACAACAATTAGTACGGAAATCAACGAATCCGTCCGATAGCGATGATATCGGATTATTGGTTTTATTGATTTTTATGATAGGTAGATCTGTCCCGCTTTATCGGTTACGAGATGTTACTAAAAGTTGGTAATGATGGCGTTAGACAAAGTAATGAATAACGACTCTGTGAAACAATTTCTGTACGCACGAGAATATGAGTTTTGGAACGAGGTACTTCCGGCTGTGGTGTCTTTATTCGATAAATCAAGCAAAGAGACTGCTTCAGAAGAAACACTCGAGAAACATGTACACGTAAGTTAACAAAACGCATGTAATCACTGGTAAACTGAACTCTGTAGCTGTATTCAGTTTCATAAAACAGCAGAAGAAGTTTCAATACAGATAACATTGTATAGGTCGGTCGTGAACATTTATTAGAGTAATTGAACCGTGACAACAATCGGAAATTTCCGCTGTATTACGTAATCTCCGTATGCGAGTTCGGCATTCTCCGGTATGAATGGAAAGCCAGGTGCCCGTATGACCTACATTATCTTCCGAAGAATGCCGAAACGCTGAACAAGGATACGTAATCACACGGAAATTACCGATTGGCATTACGGGTCCACTACCTTAATACGAAGAAAGTTGGCACATGCTGTGTTGAGAAGGAATTACAAATGACAGTGTGGGTTCGTGCCTATTAAACGAGATTGTACTGAATGATGTCCGAAAATACTATGACGTTGCATGTGCAAATACTGCTTTCCGGTTTAGCCAATGTGCTTGCACGTGCTTCAACTTTGAATGTAAATCATGTAATCTTAATTGCTTTCGTCTTTTAGGTTCATGATGACTTTTAGAACTGAACACAGAGAAGATATAATTCGATCAAGGAAGATATGGAAAGGAAGAAAAGTGTTATGACTATTTCTAGCTCGACTATTTCAAATTTTTAAATAGTAGAGCTTTTGTAATCACCCTTTCATCGGCGTCCGCGTCACAAAGTATTAACGTTTTGCAAGTTAGCAGGTTTCTCAGAAACTACTAGGCCAAATAGTTTCAATCTTCATACGTGTTTTCGGATTTATGAGATAACTTCCCAGAACAAGTTACATAATCCTAGCTTTTATTTTGTCAAAACTATGCTCCTTTTTAACTTAAAATTTCAAGTTAAGTTTTGCATGTAAGCAGTTTTTATACGCCCGTTTGTGGCGGGCGGTGTCCACGGACATTGTCCGGAGCATATCTTCTTCATGCATAGAGCGATTTTGATGAAACTTGGCACAGTTGTTCACCATCATGGGACGGAGTGTCGTGCGCAATAACCAGGTCGCTAGGTCTAAGGTCAAGGTCACACTTAGAGATCAAAGGTCAAATTCAAGAATGACTTTTTCTGGAGCATATCTTCTTCATGCATGGAGGGATTTTGATGTAACTTGGCATAATTGTTCACCATCATGAGACTGAGTGTCATGCGCAAGAACCAGGTCCCTAGGTCTAAGGTCAAGGTCATAGTTAGAGGTCAAAGGATACAAGAATGAAAACTTTGTCCGGAGCATTTCTTCTTCATGCATGGAGGGATTTTGATATAACTTGGCACAAATGTTCACCACCACAAGATGGAGTGTCATGCGCAAGAACCAGGTCCCTAGGTCTAAGGTCAAGGTCATAGTTAGAGGTCAAAGGATGCAAGAATGACTTTGTCAGGAGCATTTCTTCTTCATGCATGGAGGGATTTTGATGTAACTTGGCACAATTGTACACCATCATGAGATGAAGTGTCATACGCAGGTCCCTTCTTTAGAATTACTTCCCTTTGTTGTTACTATAAATAGCTTATATTGTAACATTTTCATTACTAGTCGTAGGGAAAAATCGAGACCACTTTTCTGTAGTACAACATGCATGTTACATCCAATTTTGAGGTGTATTTTGACCTATCTCTACCTGGTAAAGATTTTTATGTGGACTTTATTTTTTTGGGGCTCCAGACCACACTGCGCGGATTGTCTATTGAAATTAGAGAAACCATTAGCGAACAGCATGGATCCTGACCAGACTGTGCGGATGCGCAGGCTGGTCTGGATCCATGCTGGTCGCAAAACCACTATGTTGGTTTTCTCATGGCACGGCTCAAATTTAAAATCTAGAAGTACGTAATACAACGCTTTCTGCAAGAAAAGCTAGCATATTCGATGCTGCCATATGTACGTTCATTCAGAAATAATTCGAGACAGGGACACAGTAGGCGAATACTTTGCTGCTAACATTTATAATTTATACTAATTTATGTTAAGTCGATTGTGAAGCAAGTTCTAGCTCTTATATCAATCACTCCCGATACCTCATTCCTGATGGAATCTATCGCCACGACGGTATGAGAAAAGAGAAGCCAGTTGCGCCATTTAATGCTAAGCAAGGGAGCTACTGGTACCATTTTAACGTCTTTGGTATGACACGGCCGGGGATCGAATCTACGACCCCCCACATTCGAAGCGGACGTTCAACCACTTACTTTGTGACTTAAATGACTACTCAGATGTTAATAAATTTAAGCTTTGGTCAATTCCTGCTAATAATTGTACAGTCAAAGAACTGGGCGAAAATGAAATATACTTCTTTCAAAGTGGAGATTCTTTGAGAGCATGAAAATGCTAGTAGTGTTTTATTATTTTACTTAAATCTCTTCATTTCACGTGCATGAAGCATGCAATTGGTGTCATGTGTGACGAAAGTACGGTAGTCAAAATTGAAATCATATAGGTTTATATTTGCTCCAAATAGTCTCTTATTGATTCCAGTTTAAGTATAAATATAAAAACCACACCAAGAACATTTTTTGTGTGATTTGCTTTTTAGGCCGTAGGTACGAAAATACCCCAGTCTGTGCTTTCCGGTGTTGTATACATATAATGCATTTATGAATTGCGTTTCGGTGACTTTTTCGACCGACTATAGCTTTCTGTTAGAGTATTAAAGTGATGTTTATTGAAATATACTTTTATATTCATTGCAGTGTAGATTTAACAACAAAAGTATTGTAAATATAAATCAAAGTGCCACCTCATTCGGTATCGTACACACGGGAAAAATTGCTTGATTCATGTGAGCCGTGCCATGGGAAAACCAACAAGGAATATCTTTTGTGGTGCTGTTCCTCGTTGAAAATGAAACTATGCATCTGCAAAATATTTGAATATTTGAGCCGCGCCATGAGAAAACCAACATAGTGGCTTTGCGACCAGCATGGATCCAGACCAGCCTGCGCATCCGCGCAGTCTGGCCAGGATCCATGCTGTTCGCTAACGGTTTCTCTAATTGCAGTAGGCTTTAAAAGCGGACAGCATGGATCCTGACGAGACTGCGCAGGCTGGTCTGGATCCATGCTGGTCGCAAACACATTATGTTGGTTTTATCATGGCGCGGCTCATGTAACATTTCTGTTTGTTATTTCCTTGTCACTTAATGGATTTTAATAAAATAGAAAATGTCGAAGACAGAAAAACGAGTGCTTTCCTAGGTACGAAATGTCTGCTAGACATAGTCCATTCTGTCGTCGAACACTTCGCCCAACTTCAAGTGTGTAGATTACCTATACAGTTGGTCCATGAAAAAAAAAACATTTGGGCAAAGAGTTTGAGAAAAGTATTAAAAATGTATATCAAACATTTTGTGACGAAGAAGGCATCCGTTTTCTTGTCGCTGATGCTTTTTTTATTTTATTAAGATATGATAAGTAATAAGGAAATTACAAGCAAACATGTTACCTGAAACGAGCGATTTTCCTCGTGTATCCGATATCGAAAAGTCACTTGCGTTGGCCATCTTGTATTCTTACATTTTTTCTCGTTTTTTACTTGTTTAGATCAAAATGCACTATTCACGATAACTGGTAATTTATGAAACGAATTCTGCAATGAATATATCAAATATTTTGAATTATTAAATAAATAGATACATAAAACAGTAAAACGTGTTAAAGGCCATTTTTAAAGTTATTACAAAAGATACAATTTGTTTACATCATTTCTTAAATAAACAAAAACGATGCATAGCACGTAATACTTTTTCAAACAATAAATGAAGTAACATTACCAATTTTGACAAGCAATTCACCATCAATTTCACAAGCATACACCTGATTAACACTCACAATCTTCATTGCATTTGTTCATAGCTACAATTTCAAATTGCATCAACAATACTAATAATATACAGAACGTGCTATTTAAATTTACTTGAATGCATGGACAGCAGCCCATTAATACTAGTACTTACAATCCAGTGAACACTTCTCAGCGAACACTGCACATTGAGAAGTACCCACAGTACCATGAACAATACAGTTCCGTGAATACTACTCAGTGAGCTGTACTCACGGTACCGTGAACACTACTCAGTGAGCAGTACTCACAGTACTGTGAACACCACTCGGTGAGCAGTACTCACGGTAATGTGGACACTACTCAGTGATCAGTACTCACAGAACCGTGAACTCTACTCAGTGAGCAGTACACACGGTAATGTGAACACTCAGTGAGGAGTACTCGCAGAACCGTGAACTGTACTCAGTGTGCAGTACTCACAGAGCTGTGAACACTACTAGATGTAAAATGTTCTGTGAAAAGTACTCAGAGCTATGATCACTCCACACTGATCATTAGAAATGACCAGCGAGAAATTGTAACCCCAGCACACTAGAGTCCTTCCCACTGAACATTTCCCATCACACTAAAAAGGGACACCGTTGTAAAAAAAATTGTGACCGTGCGACCACATACACGCATCACAGGAGTGATGCCCCTTTCTCTAACAAAAAAGGGGCGACAGTTTTGTCAACCTACCAAATCCCTTTTAGGATAGGTTATCAGTCAACTATTTTTGAAACAAGGGGTTTGAAGAAATAGTTTATATATGGCATCTTTTTTTACGTTTAAGCAGGGTAGTACTGTCAATCTGATTTCAGTTTTGACACTTAAAACCGAATATGATTATATCATTTTTTTGCAAGTATAGCGTTGCTTATTTTTTCAACTTCTGTAAAAACTGTTTAATTAGACTTTTAATTATTTCAGTGACATCGTCGAAACGTTTTATAAACGTTTTATAATGTGTCTATCAAGGTGCATATATTGTATATACTCTATTTTTGTATGCAAATCTTTGCTTGAGGCAATACGCGCACAATAATTGAATAGCATTAAAAACCTATGTTTGGATAATACAACATTATCCGTATCCATGATAACAGATATAAATAAATGTACTAATAAGCGAAAGAAAAATAAGATGCTTGTAAGGCGTTTCGTTATTGCTCCCAAAGCATGTAAAGTAAATTTTTTAAAGAACCCTAGATCATACAAAAATTGTCCTATAGACATTATTAAACTTATTAAAGAAAAATGTGACTGGACACTCGATTAACTAAAACTACATATATTCTTGCAGAACTATACCAATTACTGTTGTCAATATTGTAGACCTGAGGACATAAGTTACTTCTTACAAGTGTTTAATTGGTTAGTAGTGCGTACTGGCTTTCCATAGTTTTTTTTTCTGCATATATACTGGTTTTCTTTTGTATCTTAACGATATTTGCATCATTCAGTGATTCTAATTTACATTGGAAATGAAAATAACTATTCACATGCATTTTATTTTGAAGCTGTAAAAAATCCAATCGCTTTAGCATTTACATTTTATGTAACGAAATATCTATAGAGATAGTGAAACTAAAGACTGAGAGAGAACGCGTGATCGTGCAATAATCTTAATATAAAAACAGTTAACTTACCCAGAAAAGAACAACAGCGTTCATTGTTTCAATGGTCAACTGTTGAAATTCCTTAAAATAGAAACATGAGTCGTCCAGCAGAGCGAGCAGCTTGTGCCAAAGCAAACTGTCGAGTAAAATTTTCTTTCATGCCATACCAGATTTATCTAAAATTCAGTCTTACCAGTTCTCCAGACCACAGCCCACTCGAATCATATACAAAATACAAGTAAGCTCTATCACGTGAAATCCGTGCAAAAGGTCCGCTATACTGAGCACGGATTTCTCGCATAGCACACTTTCAGATGCACTTTACAAGAGCAATTTTGTTTTATTTCTACACTTCTTGATCTTGTAAACTTAAAAAAGTCTTAATATGTAATTACTTCAGTAAGATAACCGATTTTGGAAGCTGGCCACTTTCAGTTTCCGAATAAACTGAATTTACTACAAAAATAAGAATAACGAGACTATTTCCTAGCAATCAATGTCTCCTGCTGGGGCAAGTTGTGTTGCTACAGCAACCACAATTTCAGATGTCACAAATTAATTGAATTGCAATGCAGATTCTCTATAATTGCTAAAAAAATGCATCTAAATAAAAGAACTTTCTTATTCTTCATAATATCCGCTATTTACGAAACATCCCAAGTCCATATTTTTGAATTCAAAGCAAGACTAACCAATGAACGACCGAAATATACGCTCCATATTTCCAAATACCTATGTACTAGGTTTCTTAAAAATATATCTGGTTTATTAAAAGATCTGACAGAATCCACATGTTGTGGCGAACGGATGGTCAGACAGACGGGATAACGGACATTAAAGAGGGCACAATAAAATGTGCATATTCTATATCATGCTTTATGAAAAGTCTCTTATACAAAGGGTCCAATTCAGTCATATTTTTAAACGTTCGTTGGTGTGCGAACTAGATTTTTCTGACATAGCAACAAAATAAAAAGGCGTGCAAAAATACCTGATGGCCTTTCATGATCGTACCAAATTCTATCAAAATACATTGAGTACTATTTTTATTTGATTAATTACAGGAATCGAACATTTTTTTTTTTGCCTACCTAGCGGGTAAAGTATACATTTGTCCGAGCACGCACAGGGAATGGATATTGGCTATGGCTAAATAGAGTTGGTGCGCCTGTGATATATAACAGACTCCGGTATATACCGGATTAAATATTGAAAGAAAACATCTTAAATGTATCTATTTTGTAACCATGGTGATACTAACCCTAACCTCTAGTCAGTATTTTATGCATTTGATACGCTAAATGCGTGCGGACATGCCAAAAAAAAGAGTAATTTTGCCGTACGTTCCAATGGATAATAATTCCGCGCCTGCGCTGAACGGCTGCACCAACTCTGCAGTGAGAAACATTCATAGATATTCCTGTCTTTCCTTAGGGAAAACCCTAGTCTAAAGTAGCGTGCACTAAGGTGACGTCACATAGTACTGGGACTAACTATATAGATAATGTCAGGAAATACCCAAATCTATTTGTCTCCAAGATCTATTTTGAACATGATAGGCAAGAAAAATGATCTAACATATCTGCCTGTTTTAAGACAGCTGTTTTCCCAACCCTCGGGACAGCTTGGATAAAAAACCTCGCTAACGCTCCGTTTTCCATTCCACACTGTCCCTCGGGTAGGGAAAACCCCGTCTTACACAGGCAGGCATGTAAGATCCTTATAATAAAGGATATTGTCCTATCTCAAGTAAATCTAAGGACCATGATAACGATAATATTTAAAAGGATTTGGTTATTTTTCGTCCTCTATTCCGTTTAGCAAATCTTCAATTCCCTTATGGAATAATCTTGAACTTGAAATTCTGAATTTACCCTCACTAAGCTGTTTTCAAAGTAGATTATAAAAGAAAAATAATTAACCACCGCCGGATTTTTTTTATCATCTTGCTGGTGAAAGACGTTATTCAGTATATCATGCAAGAATGTAGGGATAATGCATGTTTTTTCATGTTATAACATCTGCAGAATCCCGAGGGAATGGTTGGTACCCGAGCCCGTTGGGGCGAGGGTACCAACATTTCGCGAGGGATTCTGAAGATGTTACAACACGAAAAGAACATGCGCTAACGCTATTCTAGCATAAACGCGTAAAAATCAGGTAAATAAATATATACTCTTCAACGTCGTTAAATTTCCATGAATGCGCGGTAAAGACTACGTTGTTTTGTCACGTTGACGTCATTTCATTTTGAATTATCCGTTTTAGGCCCGTAATACGTTTACGGAACGTGCATATATAAAAAGGTTTTATAACAGCACGCGAGCGCGAGAATCTCTCTGTTAACACACGTTTTCTCTCCTGTTAAAACACCCCCGAAAAGTGACAATGTAGGGATAATACACGTTTTTTTGTGTGTGTGTATTAACGTCTGCAGAAGCCCGCAGGATTGTTTGTGACCGAGACCGAATATTTCACGACGATTTATGTATTGTTTTCATATGTGATGACTTGACGATTCCGGTACATTTTTTATTTACCATTCCTGTTGTTCTTGGAAACGGTAAACATGTTTTAAATATCCATATCCAGGGCCCGGAAATAAACAACACTATCAAAAGCACATCTTAAAGGTTTTTAACTAATTATTTTTTATCTCTCATTATTACAAACATAAAATTACCAATACAATTTGGTGGACTCGATCACAATTTCAAGAATAATAACTTTACATTCGAGTTACACTGAGTACGGACACGCAGTTGGAGTACGGAGGAGTACGAACGTAGTGTCAAGTTTCCAAGCTGTTTATATAAATTCTTGCATAAAAACTACTTTTTTCACTGGATCCGCCCATGTATTAACGGGAGAAAAATCGTGTGCAAACAAGGCAATTCACGTGCTGTTAATACCCGATTTTTTATATTTGAAATGCTTTGCCAGGGGTATATGTATGTATTTTTACGCACACTGATATTTGACATCTATGTCTTGTTTCTTCTTTAACAACCTCATCTTGTAGCATTATAGATACAATGTAATCCATAGTACGTTTAGCTGTATCTGTTTCCAACCCCAAACGTACTGCCCCCATCAATGTACGCACTAGCTTCTCTTAGAGTTCACTCCCTTGTTCGGTTATTGTAAAAAAAACTGTGAATAAATAAGTATCGCGTGTAACTTGTGCTGTTGTTCGTTTTTAGGTATTATATTTATGATTTTGGTAAGTATCAGTCGGTTTGTTTTTATCTAATTTCTCGAAGAATTTATATAAACAGCTTGGAAACTTGACACTATGTTCGTACTTATCCACTCTCTTGCACACCGGTTACATTAGCATTCACAACAAGGGAAGAAACGAGTACGAACAATGTTGGGGGCAGCGCATTTGCCGTTAGTTACTGATACAGTAAATCATTCTATGGTTTAGATTACATCTTTAATGCTTCAAGAAGAGATTTTTATGAAAGAAACAAGAAGCAGATACCAGATGTCAATCTGCGCAGAATTACTTATACGGCCCTGGGAAAGCATTTCAAAAATAAAAATCGGGTATTAACAGCACGTGAATTGCCTTGTTTGCACACGATTTTTCTCCCGTTAATTAATGGGCAGATCCAGTGAAAAAAAGTAGTTTTTATGCAAGAATAACAGCAGTTTTATGCTAGAATGACATCTGGTATCTGCTTCTTTTTTCTTTCATAAAAACCTCTTCTTGAAGCATAAAAGATGCAATCTAAACCATAGAATGATTTACTGTATCAGTAACTTACGTCAAATGCGCTGCCCCCAACATTGTTCGTACTCGTTTCTTCCCTTGTTTACTCCCCTTTTAGAACTCGGCGTCAATTCAGATTTTGTAGACAACCATGAATGTTAAAAAATCGCGTGTTTACCTGTGCGATTCTTTGTTTTTAGGTATCATATTTATGATTTTGGTAAGTATCAGTCCTTATGTTTTTCTCGAAGAATGTAGGGATAATACACGTTTTTTTTTGTGTATTAACGTCTGCAGAAGCCCGCGTGATTGTTTGTGACCGAGACCGAAGGTCGAGGTCACAAACATATCCCAAGGGCTTCTGCAGACGTTAATACACAAAACAAACGTGTATTGTCGCTATTCTTGCATAAAAACATATTTCACATATTTGCCGTTAGTTACTGATACAGTAAAACATTCTATGGTTTAGATTGCATCTTTAATGCTTCAAGAAGAGGTTTTTATGAAAGAAAAAAGAAGCAGATACCAGATGTCAATCTGCGCAGAATTACGTCCCTGGGAAAGCATTTCAAAAATAAAAATCGGGTATTAACAGCACGTGAATTGCCTTGTTTGCACACGATTTTTCTCCCGTTAATACATGGGCGGGTCCAGTGAAAAGGGTAGTTTTTATGCAAGAATGAAAATAATCACAAAATATTTTGACATTTTTTTTTTAATTATTTGATTGCACACAACTTTTATAGATCTTTGTTTGAATAGCTCATTGCGCTAAATAGATTTGGCATGCACACATCTTCGGTGTTGTCATAAATTAACAAATTTAACAAATATCAAATTCAGATCACAAAGTTTTCGTCAATGCACATTAAATTGGTTTTTTCTTTTCTTGTTTTTTTTTTTTTGAATATTTTATTTTTTTTTTTATTCAAAACATAATTTGTGGTTTTTTTGCATAGTCTGTAAAAGTGGTTTTGTTTTGGTTTTTTTTTTTTGTAATAAAAAATTATTTTTATTTCCGAGAGGGGAAATCCTTTTTTACATTTTTTTTTCACTTTTTATTTTTTTACAATTGAAAGTTTCAGTTAAAATACCCAAAGGTAGAAACTTTTTTTGGAAATATGTGAAATTTTACTAAAACGGGATAAAATTTGAACCATAGAAACAAATATGACAAAGTTCAGGAAAAAATAAAAAAAAACAGTCGTTGAAATTCTATGCTGACGGCTTTTCCCCTAATATTTTAAAAGAATTTCCAAAACTTAGACCATTTTTCTATAGAAATGACATTGCGAACCCAAAATTTTGCCCTTTAGTGGTTAGGTAAAAACCGTACACAATTAATCATTGTCTTCAATTTTTTTTAAAACTGATAATAGAAATAATCACTGAGTTAAAAGGGAAAAGGAGAAAAAAAAAAAGTCAACAAAAGGTAACAGAATCTAGTTTGTAAGACAATGTTGTCAGTTGTACTGTAATCTTGAAACACAATCAATAGGAGTACTCCAGGGAAAACAACAACAACAACCAAAAATAGAAAGGGAAAAGAAAATAAAAAGGGAAAGGGGGGATTAGCGCGTGAGTCTTTATCTGTGTGAGGGGGGTTTATTTGGAGGGTTGGGCAACCTATTTTTAAACCTGATACAAACAATATAGAAGCGATCTTTTGATATAAGAGCTTTAAAATAGAAAGAAAGAGCATTATTATAAATTGGTTAATAGTAATCACAATAATTTCTTTTCAAAGAATTTCTAATCTATAAAAGGGCGGAAATGTCTCCATTGACTTTCGAAATTTGTAACTTAAAAGTTTTAACTGCATTGTATTTATTTATTTAAATAAGTATTTAATACACTTTTTCCCGTCCTTCTAGGTTTGGCAAAGCATTTTTCATTTTCCCATGAATAAAATTTAAAATATGATTTACGTTGAAATTTTAGGACAGTGTTAAAAGGCATTTGGAAACGTCTGTTACCAAATAAAATATCAGTATTTGTCCATGTTTGCACCTATGTAATTTGATAACTTACTTGAATCCAATTTCTAACTTTTAACCAGAATGTGGTTTTAATTGGACATTCGTAAAACAGATGTAAAATTTTTCTGAAGCTCTATGAACAAAAGGGGCATTGGTTATTATGTAAAAATCCCATTTTGAAACAAAGATGGTTGGTTCCCCAAAGATTCTGAGATTGATTCAGTACTGAAACCACGGTAGTTTTGAAATCTGTTGTAACTTTAAAGGTAGACCATACATCTTTTGCATCAATTTAACAATATTTTTTTCACATTTTTTCCTTATTGCTGAGATATAACAATTATAATTTAAAACAAATTTATGTTAAGTCGATTGGGGAAGCAAGTTCTTTATATTAATCACTCTCGATACCTCTTTCCCTGATGGAATCTTTTCGCCAGCCCGGTATGAGAAAAGGAGCCAGTTGCGCCTTTTAAATGCTAAGAAAGGGGAGCTCGTACCATTTTAACGTCTTTGGGTATGACACGGCCGGGATGAATCTACGCCCCCCCCCCCCCCCCCCCCCCGCATTCGAAGCGGACTTTCAACCACTTACTTTGTGACTTAAATGACTACTCAGACGTTAACAAATTTAAGCTTTGATCAATTCCTGCTAATAAATGTACAGTCAAAGAACTGGACGAAAATGAAATATACTTCTTTCAAAGTGTAGATTCTTTCAGAGCATGAAAATGCTAGTAGTGTTTTATTATTTTACTATAATCTCTTCATTTCACGTGCATGAAGCATACAATTGGTGTCATGTGTGACGAAAGTACGATAGTCAAAATTGAAATCAAAAAATGGGTTTTTATTTTTGGGCCCAAATAGTCTCTAATTGGTTCCAGTTTAAGTTATATATAAAAACCACACCAAGAACATTTTTTTGTGGATTTGCTTTTTAGGCCGTGGGTACGAAAATACCCCAGTCTGTGCTTTCCGGTGTTATGCATTTATGAATTGCGTTTCGGTGACTTTTTCGACCGACTATAGCTTTCTGTTAGAGTATTAAAGTGAGGGGTATTGAAATATACTTTTATATTCATTGCAGTATAGATTTAAACAAAAGTATTGTAAATATAAATCAAAGTGGCACCCCCATTCGGTATCGTACACACGGGAAAAATTGCTGATTCCATGTGAGCCGTGCCAGGGGAAAAAAACCAAAAGGAATATCTTTTGTGGTGCTGTTCCTCGTTGAAAATGAAACTATGCATCTGCAAAATATTTGAATATCTAATTAAGCCGCACCTTGAGAACACCAACATAGTGGCTTTGCGACCAGCATGGATCCAGACCAGCCTGCGCATCCGCGCAGTCTGGTCAGGATCCATGCTGTTCGCTAACGGTTTCTCTAACTGCAGTAGGCTTTAAAAGCGGACAGCATGGATCCTGACCAGACTGCGCAGGCTGGTCTGGATCCATGCTGGTCGCAAACCCACTATGTTGGTTTTGTCATGGCGTGGCTCTTGTAACATTTCTGTTTGTTATTTAATAAAATAGAAAATGTCCAAGACAGAAAAACGAGTGCTTTCCTAGGTACGAAATGTCTGCTAGACATAGTCCTTTGGTCGTCGAAATTTCGCCCAACTTCAATTTGTGTAGATTACTTATACAGTTGGTCATGAAAAAAAAAACATTTTGGGCAAAGGTTTGAGAAAGTATTAAAAATGTAAAATCAAAACATTTTGTGCGAAGAAGGCACCCGTTTTTTTGTCTCTGATATTTTTTTTTATCTTATTAAGATATCATAAGTAATAAGGAAATTACAAGCAAACATGTTACCTGAAACGAGCGATTTTCCTCATGTGGGCCATATCGAAAAGTCACTTGCGTTGGCCATCTTGTATTCTTACATTTTTCTCGTTTTTTTTTTACTTGTTTAGATCAAAATGCGCTATTCACGATAACTGGTAATTTATGAAACGATTTCTGCAATGAATACATCAAATATTTTGAATTATTAAATAAATAGATACATATGTACATAAAACAAAAAAACGTGTAAAAGGCGATTCTTAAAGTTATTTCAAAAGATACAATTTGTTTACATCAGTTCTTAAAGAAACAAAAACGATGCATAGCACGTAATACATTTTTCAAACAATAAATAATGTAACATTACCAATTTTAACAAGCAATTCACCATCAATTTCACAAGCATACACTTGATTAACACTCACACCCTTCATTGCATTTGTTCATAGCTATAATTTCAAATCGCATCAACAATTCTAATAATGTACAGAACGTGTTATTTAAATTTACTTGAAACTGTATGCATGGACAGCAGCCTATTACTAGTACTTACAATCCAGTGAACACTTCTCAGCGAACACTGCACAATGAGCAGTATTCACAGTACTATGAACAATACTCACAGTTCCGTGAATACTACTCAGTGAGAGGTACTCAGACTAGTGAATACTAGTCAGTGAGCAGTACTCACAGTACCGTGAACACCACTCGGTGAGCAGTACTCACGGTAATGTGAACACCACTCAATGAGCAGTACTCACAGCAATGTGAACATCACTCAGTAAGCAGTACTCACAATACCGTGAACACTACTCAGTGAGCAGTACTCACAGTACCGTGAACATCACTCGGTGAGCAGTACTCACGGCAATGTGAACACCACTCAGTGAGCAGTACTCGCGGTAATGTGAACACTACTCAGTGAGGAGTACTCGCAGTACCGTGAACACCACTCAGTAAGCAGTACTCAAAGTGCTGTGAACACTACTAGATGTTCAATGTTCTGTGAAAAGTACTCAGAGCTATGATCACTCCACACTGATATTAAATGGACCAGCGAGAATTGTAACCCCAGACCACTAGAGTCCTTCCTACTGAACATTTCCACCACACTAAAAGGGGCCCCGTTGTAAAAAAAAATTGTGACCGTGGGGACCACATAACACGCATCACAGAGTGATGCCCCTTTCTCTAACGAAAAAGGGGCGACGTTTTGTCAACCTACCAAATCCCTTTTAGGATAGGTTATCAGTCAACTATTTTTAAAACAAGGGGTTTGAAGAAATAGTTTAAATATGGCATCTTTTTTACGTTTAAGCAGGGTAATAGTGTCAATCTGTTTTCAGTTTTGACATTTAAAACCGAATATGAGTATATCATTTTTTTGCAAGTATAGCGTTGCTTTATTTTTTCAACTTCCGTAAAACTGTTTAAATTTGACTTTTAATTATTTTTCAGTGACATCGTCGAAACGTTTTATAAACGTTTATAATGTGTTATCAAGGTGCTTTTATTGTAATACTCTATTTTTGTATGCAAATCTTTGCTTGAGGCCCAATACGCGCAAATAATTGAATAGCATTAAAAACCCATGTTTGGATAATACAACATTATCCGTATCCCTGATAAACAATATAAATAAATGTACTATAATAAACGAAAGAAAAATAAGATGCTTGTAAGGCGTTTCGTTATTGCTCCCAAAGCATGTAAAGTAAATTTAAAAAAACCCTAGATCATATAAAAATTGTCCTATAGATATTATTAAACTTATTAAAGAAAAATGTGACTGGACACATGATTAACTAAAACTACATATATTCTTGCAGAACTGGTTCCTTCTCCAAATACCAGTTACTACAATATTGTAGACCTGAGGACCTAAGTTACTTCTTACAAGTCTTTAATTGGTTAGTAGTGCGTACTGGCTTTCCGTAGTTTTTTTTCTGCATATATACTGGTTTTCTTTTGTATCTTAAGGGTATTTGCTCATTCAGTGATTCTAATTTACATTGGAAATGAAAATAACTATTCACTTTCATTTTATCTTGAAGCTGTAAAATCCAGTCGTTTGCATTTACATTTTTGTAACGAAATATTTTATAGAGTAGTGAAACGAAAGACTGAGAGAGAACGCTGTTCGTGCAATAAACTTAATATAAAAAACAGGTAACTTACCCAGAAAGAACAACAGCGTTCATTGATTTCAATGTTCAACTGTTGCAATTCCTTAAAATAGAAACATGAGTCGTCCAGCAGAGCGGCAGCTGTGCCAAAGCAAACCCGCGAGTAATTTTTCTTTCATGCCCTACCAGATTTATCTAAAATTCAGTCTTACCAGTTCTCCAGACCACAGCCCACTCGAATCATATAAAAAATACAAATAAGCTCTATCACGTGAAATCCGTGCAAAAGGTCCGTTATACTGAGCACGGATTTCACGCATAGCACACTTTCAGATGCACTTTACAAGAGCAATTTTGTTTTATTTCTACACTTCTTGATCTTGTAAACTTAAAAAAGTCTTAATATGTAATTATTTCAGTAAGATAACCGATTTTGGAAGCTGGACACTTTCAATTTCCGAATAAACTGAATTTACTACAAAAATAAGAAAAAATGAGACTATTTCCTAGCAATCAATGTCTCCTGCTGGGGCAAGTTGTGGTTGCTACAGCAACCACAATTTCAGATGTCACAAATTAATTGAATTGCCATGTAGATTCTCTATAATTCCTAAAAAATGCATCTAAATAAAAGAACTTTCTTATTCTTCATAATATCCGCTATTTACGAAACACCTCAAGTCTTTATTTTTGAATTTATAGCAAGACTAACCAATGGACGACCGAAATATACGCTCTATATTTCCAAATACCTATGTACTAGGTTTCATAAAAAAACATCTGGTTTATTAAAAGATCTGACAGAATCCACATGTTATGGCGAACAGATGGTCAGACAGACGGGATACGGACATTAAAGAGGGCACAATAAAATGTGCATATTCTATATCATGCTTTATGAAAAGTCTCTTATACAAAGGGTCCAATTCAGTCATATTTTTAAATGTTCGTTGACGTGCAAACTAGATTTTTCTGACATAGCAACAAAATAAAAAGGCGTGCAAAAATACCTGATGGTCCTTCATGATCATACCAAATTCTATCAAAATACATTGACTACTATTTTTATTTGATTAATTAGAGGGATCGGGCATTTTTTGTCATAGTTTAAAACTATTTTTTTTTTTTGCCAAAGAAAGCAATATTTAACATACTTTTCAACATTTCGCAAAATTAAGATTTTACAAACCGAACGAATATCAGACGGAGAGACAGAAAGCAAAGATGGATTTTACTTAGTCAACTGAATGAAACAGAAATGTTTTACTTGCATAATATGAAGACAATGTCCTGTCTCAAGTAAATCTAAGGACCATAGTTACGACAAGAAATATCTTTAAAAATGATGGTCGGCGAATTGTAATAAGAAAAGAAGTTAATGAATTTTTCATCTAACATTCATCTTTCATCTAACATTTTTCAAATTGCAAAACTAAACACCGCATTTTAACAATTTAAATGGTTCTCTTTTAATTTTTTGCAAAAGGTTTCGTAGGGTTGCAATTTTTTTCGTTTATCCTTAGACGAATAATTACAGCAGTAGTTTGCATAGGTAACGAATTCGTTTTTAGACGGCGTTCGCCGAATAATATTTAAAAGGACTTGGTTATTTTTCGGCGACGCCGTCTAAATTCGTTTTCGTTTACCTATGCCACGTGACTTCAGTTTGCCAATCAAACTACTTGATAACGCATTATAGATAATTTATCAAAATGGAAGATTTATGCAACACTCTGCATGATTGGACGAGAGTGTCAATTTCTTTCACTCTGTTGATTGTGCTACGCTGAGTGAAATGTAGACAAAGCGTTTATCCTAAATGACGCTGCTCACAGTTTTAAATTAACTTTGGCTCAGTATATTTAGCAAGAATATTGATATATCTCAAAATAATAAGTAAGTTTAATAAATATGATAAAAACCTGTTCAAATACCAACATATATCAAATTAAAGAAAGAGCTGAATACGGTCTGCGTATCACATGAATAAGGGTGTGATAAGAGTCTTTTATGTAGAGAAGTGCTTTTTAAAAGATTTTCCTTGTTACAATTGCCGTCTGTATATGAAAAGGTTTCTTGCTTTTGTGACTTATTCAGTTTGCATATTAAAATGAGTACTTGTTTGCTTTGATATATTTGTTACAAATTATTTAACTGATCTGTTATATATGAAGATTTTTCTTTAGTATGGTATGCAAATACTGAACTCAGTTGAAATCTGTTTCATTATATAAATGCTATATAATGACTGAATCTCATTACACTGAAATGAAGGTACGTTGCATACAGTTTATATATGAAATATTGAAATAATTACAATTGTATGTTTTGCTTGACCTTCACTTTTTATAGGTGTGACGTCATTGTCCAAAGATTCACGAATAGCGAATATGCATTTGTTGAAGCGGGATCAGTTGGCCTATTTCAGAAATAAATAAAATAATAAATAAAAAAAATCCTTTAATTGATTTTTTTCTCATGTATTCTAATCAAACTTGATTTGTAGCATCTTTATTAGGCCCGCAGCCAACTTTGTTCAGCTGGGACATTTGACCCCTTTTAGGGGCTGCTAGAGCTAAAACTAGAAATGCCTTTATACAGCGTCTCATGAACAGCTTGGTGGATCTTTGTCATACTTGGTCTGGAGCATCATTATAAGGTCCTCTTCCAAATTTATTTATATAGGAACTTGGGCCCTATTATGGACCACTATAGCTAAAAGTAGATATGCCTTTCTTCGCATTAACCACAAAAATATAATGGATTTTTATCAAACTCGATGTGTAACAATATCGTAAGGTCTCCTACTATTTTGTTACAAATGGGGATAGGGACCAATTTAGCTAAAAATACAAACACGTTTAATGACCTCTTCTCATGAACCGCTTCATGAATCTTCATCAAACTACCGCTGTAATTATTCGTCTAAGGATAAACGAAACAAAAATTGCAACCCTACGAAACTTTTGCGAAAAATTAAAAGAGAACCATTTAAATTGTTAAAGTGTGGTGTTTAGTTTTGCAATTTGAAAAATGTTAGATGAAAGATGAATGTTAGATGAAAAATTCAAAAACTTCTTTCCTTATTTCAATTCGCCGACCATCATTTTTAAAGATATTTCTTGTTTCGTCCTCTATTCCGTTTACTAGTATCCAATCTTCAATCTCCTTATGGAATAATCTTGAACTTGAAATTTAGAATTTACCCTCACTAAGCTATTTTCAAAATTAGATTAAAGAAAAAAAATTAACCGCTGCCAGTTTTTTTATCATCTTGCTGGTGAAAGCACATGTGTTTGAAGCTTAATCAATTAAAAGTTTAAAACATATGCAGGTTACATCTCTTGAAGAGATCGTAAATCTCTGAAAGTGATCTGTATTATTTCATAGTATATTAGGTGGGTGGGATATGATAATGCATATGAGCCGTGCCATGAGAAAACAAACATAGTGGCTTTGCGACCAGGATGGTTCCAGACCAGCCTGCCCTTCAGCGGAGTCTGGTCAGGATCCATGCTGTTCACTAACAGTTTCTCTAATTGCTATAGGCTTTGAAAGCGAACAGCATGGATCCTGACCAGATTGCGCGGATGCAAAGCCACTATGTTGGTTTTCTCATGGCACGGCTCATATATCTATTGAAACAGCTTCAAGCGCCAGTGGTGGAAGACTTTATTCAGTATATCATGCAAGAATAAGAATTTTCTAAATCATCTTCGTGAAAATTCAATATGACACTGTCACTGTGGAGCTGTATGCGAATATGCCGGGATTTTTTTTCAATGTCCAACTCACCAATCTATTTAGATCGAGACGACATTTTCATCCTTAAAACTTGGACTGTTTGTTATGAGAAAAAAAAGTGCTGTTACCAGAAGAAAATGAAGAACGATTTATCGAAGAGTCAAAATTGTATAAAACATACCAACCGTTTTGAACAGTGATTTGCATATGTATCATTTAATAGTCCTTAATTACATCCCTCTGAATCTTGTTCTTTATCTTTGTGGAAACTGACATCAGCCATTTCAATCTCTTCAAGCTAATTATTTTCTTCTTTTCTTATTAGGTTTTAAAGCAACCAAAACATAAATGTTGCTCACTTACATTGTATTTTGCTGCTTTAGGCTATTTGTCAGCAGATAAACTTTTATACGTTTTTCGGGAGTAGAGCATTCATTAATGTTGGAAGAACCTGTTGCCCAACCCTTTTTGCTTTGTTTCTTTATGCTGTGCATATGTTCTGTTATTGTAAATGTATGAACAGCAAATAAAATGCAAATGTATTTTTAAACAATTCCACCAGGGCATCCCTAGCTTCCGTTTCAAAAATAATTCTCTTCATTTTCTATGCTTACATTCTCACATATTTTAGAAAAAAAATCAACAAAATACAAATATGTCACTTAGGTCGAATTGTGCAGTGATATCATTTTATTCCTTGTCCGACCTCTATCTATCAAAAAAAAAGTCACACAAAAACAAAATGTTACTGAATAAATGAGTCATTTTCTTTTCCAATTCGTTTATAAATTCCAGACATTTATATGACATATCAGTATTATAACTCTACCACACTACCTTCCTAACGACCGTCTATCGTCCGCCTCTCTGTCTGTCAGTCTGTCAGTAATAATAATAATAATAATAATAATGATAATGATAATAACACCTTTATCTATAAATGGAAGCACATGAAGATATAGATCTGTTCAAAGTACAAATGATACATTAATTTTAAATGTGGCAAAAATAACCAAATACAATTTACACTATCACATTACCTAATTATTATCATAATCATCTTTATTAATACATTTGTATTACATTCATTTTTAGACCAAAACCCCTAAAAATAGATATTGCCTTTAAAGCAGTATGCCTCCAGATTTGGCTTAAAAATAATCTTTCTTTCAAATTGAAGTTTTTGTCATATTATGAACATTAGAGTATGAATTTTTGTTTCTAAAATATTTTAAAAATTCCAAATCAAGAAAAATAGATGACCGCGTCGGGAATCGAAGCCCGGACGGCCGTGGCAATAAAGACATTTTCTCGTCGTCGTAACCAATAGCGCTGAAGTAGTGAATAATGTTTTCGAAATATAGATATTTATAACCGAGACAGTTTACCTGAAGTAAAAGCGTGGCAAACGCTTTCGATTTTCATCGTAAAAGGTAGTAAAAACCACTGGCACCAGATCAGAAAGAAAATGCTTCCGTACGTGTTACACCCTACCCCTAGGTATTCTATAAGAACCATGGTCGTGAACGGGAAAATATACTAACCCATTTCAATCGCGTATTTCATATCTAAAACACGCAGTTCAGTAAATGTGTACTATTGATATTAAACAAGTGGTAATTTATCTTCCGTTGTGTACCGGTCACATTTCATCAGTAGTTCTTATCTTAGAAAAATAACGTGTAGTTTACAGTTTTTTCACAGGTACTCAAAAAACTTGCTTGAACTTCCCTGGTGAAGTTCCGTTCTAGTTTATAGACACACTCTGATTGGCTGATGTGAAAATGTATGTCAGTCGTCATTTTACTACAACGTGTACGCTAAAATGTTTATATGCAGCATAAATGTGCAAAATGAATTAAATAAACAGAATAGATGTATAACTATGTATGATTTCAAATTCAAAACCATATACAAGATGAATTTCATTCATCATTTCGAGTCTTATCGTAAAACTGTGAATATATTGCATTCTGTTTTTGTTTGTTTACATTTCGCTTAACATGTGCACACTGTCGTGACCTCTAGACCGGATGTTCATTAGGGAAGTTCACGCAAGTTTTTTCTGTAACGTTGACTAAAGCATAAAATATACGGAGCATCTCTGCAATATGGAATATTTAGGCAAGGTGACTGGTGCACGATTGAAGATAAATTATCGCTTGTTTAATATCAGTAGTACACATTTACTGACCTGCGTGTTTTAGGTATGAAATACGCGATTGAAATGGGTTAGTATATTTTCCCGTTCATGACCATGGTTCTTATAGAATACCTAGGGGTAGGGTATAACATGTACAGAGGCATTTCTTTCTGATCTGGCGCCAGTGGTAAAAACAGCAAATTCTCATGTGTTTCCGTAACATAAAGTTTGTCAGTAATTAAGTTTTAAAGCCTTCTTAACAAATATAGCATTTATTTCAAGATATCTAAAGAAAATTGTTGTCGAACGATCTGAGGCATGCCACTTTAAGTATGCATTTATACAGTTTCCATTTAGGCAATCATTTAGTTATAATGACCAATTATATTATGATGGCACAGTCATAATTCAGCTGATATAAACAAAGAGATTCAACTGTAAAATATACTTTTATATTTCTTTTTAAAAGATGATACAGAACACGTGGAGCGAATTTCATCTGTTATTGAATTTCAAACATTTGCACCATTGTAACAAAAGTGTTTTATTCTAAAGTATGCATAACTACTAGTATGTCATTATGAGCAGCAGATTATGACCATGATATTTAAAAGATTTCTTAGATATTACAGAATGAAGGAAAAAAATATAGACATTATAAAATAGAATTATTATAGCAGTAGCTCGATCTGGGATGCTGTATTCGGCTCGAGTGGATTTTGCCAGGGCGCGGAAGCGCCGAGTGTGATCCGACCATGCAAAATCCACGAAACCGAATACAAAATCCCAAATCTAGCTACTGTTATACTGACCTTTTCATTATATACCTATTTTTACAGAATTTATATAGGTATATAATAAAGTTATTTATTTAGATATAAAATACTTATATTGATTTATGAAATGAATCTTCGTTTGCCCTCAAGCAAAGATTTTCGCATTAATATCAATATATACAACAAAACACATTTTGACAATGCATTATAGAACGTTTTTAGAACGTTTTGATGACACCTTAGATATTATAAGTTTAAAAGTATCAGTTTTAAAAGTATCTAAAATTAATCAGCATCATATTTGACAAAAAACGATATAAATAGTTTTGATTTTTAATGACAAAACCGGAAACAAACTGTCGCTTTATACCTGCGCGAATTTGTAAAAGGTCTGATTTATAAACTAAGCCAAGATTCTCTATTAAACAGTGATTACCAATGACCAAACCCTTTTAATAGGGATTGGTAGGTTCTAATATATTTTATCCCCTTTTCGGTAGAGAACGGGACTTCCCCTGTGATGCGTGTATGTGGTCGCACGGTCACTTTTTTCTAGATGAAAGTCCTTTTTTTTTTAGGTGAAATATGTTCAGTGGGCAGGACTCGTAATACTGAGTGGGCATATCAAACTGACTATTGCTTAATTAGCAATATTCTGTGGTTATTGTTCACGGTGAGTACTTCTTCCTGAACGTTGCTCGTTTTGCAGTGTTCTCAGCACTATCAGAACAACTCACTGAACAGTGTTCATATTGCTGAGAGTAAAACTCACTGCTCATTGATAAGTATTCACGTCAGTGTGAGTACAAATCTCTGAGTACTAGTGAGTAGTGTTCACATCAGTGTGAGAAGTACTCACTGAGTAGTGTTCACGTCAATGTGAGAAGTACTCACTGAGTAGTGTTCACGTCAATGTGAGTAGTACTCACTGAGTAATGCTCACGTCAATGTGAGTAGCACTGAGTAGTGTTCACGTCAATGTGAGTTGTACTAACTGAGTAATGTTCACGTCAATGTGAGAAGTACTCACTGAGTAGTGTTCACGTCAATGTGAGTTGTACTCACTGAGTAATGCTCACGTCAATGTGAGTAGCACTGAGTAGTGTTCACGTCAATGTGAGTTGTACTCACTGAGTAATGTTCACGTCAATGTGAGTTGTACTCAGTGAAAAGTGTTCACATCAGTGTGAGTAGTACTCGCTGAGCAGTGTTCACGTCAGTGTTAGTACAACTCAGTAAGTAGTGTTCACGTCAGTGTGAGTAGTACTCAGTGAGTAGTGTTCACGGCAATGTGAGAAGTACTCAGTTCACAGTATTCACGTTAGTGTATGAGTACAACTCACCGAGTAGTTTTCATGTTTATGGGGTTAGTACTCAGAGAGTGGTGTTCACGTCAATGTGAGTAATATTCAGTGAGCAGTTTTCATGTCAGTGTGAGTACTACTCACTGAGAAGTGTTCACTGCAATGTACACACAGTGTAGTGTTCACGTCAATGTTAGTAGTACTCAGTGAGCAGTGTTCACAACACTGTGAGTACTAGTCATTGGGTAGTATTCACATCAGTACAATTCAGTGAGTAATCTTTACTCTTAGGTGTGAGTTACAATTTAGTGAACAGTACCCAGTGAGTAGTTTTCATGCTACTGTGAGTTACAACTTAATGAGCAGTACTCAGTGAGCATGCGCGGATCCAGAGGTGGGGACTGTGGGTCCAGACCCCCTCTGGAAAATCCTTAAAAAAGGAAAGAAGACAAGATGGAAAGAAAATATTTAAAAAAAAAAAAGCAGATAACATTAGGACCGCATTCAAAGTAGATCTATATGCGGTGGCTGCTACATACGACCCCGACATAATTCCTATTTATATTAATTATCTAAACGAAACTAAGAATTTTACCTATGAGAAATCTTGATTTTATCATTTTCCCAAATTTAACAGGTTAACCCATAAAACACTGAAAATAAGGGGTGTATTGTATATAGAATTGCAGTGAAAAGGTGTTCTTGAATGCTCCTAGAATGCCCCAGAATGCAGAAAATGAAGCGCTAAATTTCAAAATTTTCTGGGGGTGGGGGTGGAGTCGGACCCCCTTTGAAAAAATCGGCTGGATCTGCGCATGGTGAGTAGTGTTCATGGCCAGTTGAATACAACTCACAGAATAGTATTCACTGTGCTGAGGATCATTAAAAATAGTCGCAAAATATTTTGACATTTAAATGATTTTTTTTAAATAAAAAATTTACTTATTTTAATTGGACAAAATAGATGCGCCATACACACATCTTTGGTGTCGCTTATAAATTAACAAATATCAAATTCAGATCATGTAAGTTATTGCGACTTTCTTATGTCATACGCATTTCTAAATTTTTTGTGTTTTTCTGACAGTAGTCAAGCGTATTTTGTCAGATATTCAAGGTTCATGTGCGAACCAATGACAGAACATTAAGACGTCGATTGTGACTTTAAATAATATCACATATGAATGGAGTCAAGCATATTTCTGGTCGTTTTTCTTTTTTTAAATGAGCATGTTATAATGAAAATGAACAAGGCTTTCTTAACCATTGTTCAGATACTTGGGTATTTAACCATTCAGTCAAATGCTCTCGTGGTTTGGTTGCAATGCATCTGATCTTTAAATCATAGTAAATCAGATGATAAACAACGTGAAAACCATTAATATTAATATCCAGTTAAACAAAGAAGGAATTCAAGCTCTGTATATTCTGTGATAAACAACGGTTGATGCGCGGACTATTAAGATAGCATTATGATGTCAATTATGACGTTAAATTGCCGCATGACGTCCGATACATTACTCCTCGGGTAAATGAAGTCCAGCAGAATATTTATTAAAACATGTCAATGAGCATGTCAGAATGAAAACAATCAAGGCCCTCTTGTTATTTATCGTCTAATTTACCACTGTTCATCGTTCAGATGCTTCAGTATTTAATCGCTCGGGCTAACGCCCTCACGGTTTCATTCCTACGCATTTGAACTCTGAACCGTGGTAAACTAGACGATAAACCACTCGAAGGCCTAGATTATTTGTTAAATATGTAATGTCAAGAGATAGACATTTTCACTGATGTTCAGACATGAAAGTCATAAATAAAGTTTCTCCGAATGCAGCTGGACAACAGAACTTTTAGAATAAAATCAGCCCGCATAGCTACTTAGTAGCCTTACTCATTTGGCTTATCGGGATGATTTATTTCATGATCTGATATTTTATAGTTGTCATCCCTCTGGACGGGACAGCGACAGTCGAAAGATAGGCTATCACGCTGTCCTGAAACGACCTATTATTTGGATGAAAGTTAAAGTGATTTATTGATATTTTGATGAAAGAAAAGTTTAAAACTGTGCATGCCGTATTGTATTTACTTCTAACGTCACACTGATAGGTGTATATTATAAATGGTCTTTAACTTAGTGCAGCAATATAGTAATTTAGCAAGATATGTGACTCTGTAGAGAAAATCACAGTAATCACTTTTGTGTAACTTCCCTTGATACACTGACAATTATATTGATACTTGCAAAGTTGCGTCCCTTAGAATATAGCACGCCATTTATGTCAGAACGCACAAAGTTGTAGGAAGGTGTTCATTTTTTGCACACAATTTCAGACAAATATCTATAAAAGAGGTATTTGTTTGCCAAGTTAAACATTTGCAAACACGTCAAATGAATATAGAATCTAGTACGTGTTTTTTTTTGTCTTTAAACAGTGTTTAGCTTCTACACCATGATCAGGTCTAGGAAAGTGGAGTATTTACAGATTATCTGTAAATTTACAGATAGAGCGGGTGTGGGTATTTCCGAACAGTTAAGCAGTAATGTTGAATGTTCGGAAATGCCCACTTATATTGCCATTTAAAAACAACTTGTTTATAGAGTGATTCCAGCTGATTTAGCGTGTATAATTCCGAACTATATAAGAATACAGATATTGTCAGTAGAGTGTATTGAAGATATTACCTATTGGACGTGTATTTCCGAACAGAGGGGGTAATTCCGAACAACAGGGGGGCTAATTCCGAACAGTTCCAACTTGTTAAAAACAGAATGTTTGTTTGTTTACAATGATAAACAAAGACATTCTTTACGGTATTACTTGCATTTTTAACAAAGAAACTTTATAAAACAAAACACATAACTGGAATTTACAGAGCATCTGTATCTAAACCTAAATTTGCAGAGGCACAGCACAACATCTGTGACAACTTTCTTCATGATTAATGTCCGAAACATTTAATATGGTATTAACACCCTTATACATGATGCAGTGTGCAGTGTTAAAAATGTCTAAGTATCTGTGTTTAAATTAACAGTATTTGCATTCAAACGGAAGTTCGTCTGTATAGCCCAATAATTCATCTGCCACACATTTAGGGTGAAATCTGCATCCACAATTGGTGCATGTAGGGTTTTTTCACATGCATAGCAGTAACGTGGACCGTGCAGGGTTGTCTTGGCACCCAAAATTTGCTTGCAACTCTTGACAAGCTCATGCTATTGCTACATGAGTCGCCGCCTCCTCTACCAGAGTCGGATCATATTGCACATGTTTAAAACAAGCCAATATGAATGAAAGGAAGTTGAACTCATTTTACAAAGTAGTAGATTTATTTATTTGTTACTGTTTCTTTTTTATATATATATATATATTTATTTATCAACTTATTTATTTATCTATAATCTAGCTCTAGTTATTTGCTTCAAATATAGTATAAGTCTTTATATATACTTATTTTGGATAAACTGTTCCTCATACATTGATTGTTTGGAATTAGCCTCACATTAATTAACAAGTGTGTCTAATTCCGAACGGCTTCTTTGATCTTTCAACGTTTTCTATAATGAGAAATGCAGTGAACTCCCTTCCCACGGGACACTTGTGATGTAAGAATTCCATCAAAACATTGTCAGCGGTAAAAACCAATACTTTTAGATCCTTACATACTACTTACATCAAAATACGAAAACAGGTAAGAACGACATGCATGCAAGCTGTTGTATAAATTCTTGTCTGTTACTTTGAAAAGGAGCGCGACAAAACTTTGCATTCATTACAATATGATATGGAATTCGTTGTTATCATGTATGTGACGCCGTGGATTAGATTGGTGCCTTTCAAGAATACAAAAATGTCATTGGAAAAATGTGTTCGGAATTACCCCCTGTTCGGGATTACCCACACCCGCTCTAGATCTAATCTATAAATTTACAGATTTTTCAATCTGTAAATTTACAGATCAAGTGTTTGAAAACTGCTAAAATTATAGTTAGACACAAAATTGCAGCTTGAAATTAATTGATTTACGTATGGTATGTATAAATAAAGGTCAATTGTAACTTTCAGTCATTTCTGTTGACTTTGATTTTTCCAAAAATGCCAAAAACTGAAAGTCAACAAAAATGTCTGAAACCCACAAATGACCTTAATTTATGCATGCTGTAAATAAACCAATTAATTCCATGCTGCGGTTTTGAGGATAAATGTAATTTTATCAGTTTTCATACACACAATCTGTAAATTTACAGATTGAAAAATCTGTAAATTTACAGATAATCTGTAAATACTCCACTTTCCTAGACCTGCTGATTGGCGACTTACATTTCATAGATACTGTTAGACTGGCTCCTGTACCATGTTTGTTCTGTCATTTTTCTCATTAGGCAGTAGCTAGAGAACCGGAATCGGTTACATAGACAGCAAACTTATTCGTCCGGAACCGGTTCTCTAGCCAAAATACTGTACATAGGCTGTGGAACCGGAATTTTATTACTTTGCAATTTTATTCCTAGCCACTGCTTTCTCATTTTATGCCCTTTTCTCGTTATTCCGAGCCCCTAAGCCGGTTTTTCAGTGCTGGTCAGTAGAAGATTTAAGTTTCAAAAGAGTTTTTGCTATAGTTTGGTACTCCAACATCTAAACTTATAAAATCCCTATGAAGAAAAATTCTAAGGATTTTGGTAAATGAATAATCTAGGCTTTCACATGATGACCCTAACCCTCTGAAACAGCCAGATTCTTTCTCGTTAAAACCGAGACTTGCAATCATTAGTACTAGCTCTGAAAAATTAAGGCTTTTTTGAAAAAGTTCTTTGTTAAAATTAAGAACAGATATATTATTGTGTTAGAGGACAATTTTTTTTTTAAAATAAGTGCTTTCTGTTTTCTGTAAGAAGGTTATATATTACCCCAATGATTTTAGATAAGCAAATTTTGTGCCAAAATTTTCTGTTGTGTATATTTCTATTTTAATGCAAGTAATTCTATTTTCTTTTTATTTGTGTTTAACTGTCATATGATTTGCTACAACATACATAAAATTTAGAAACAGGAAATAGCTGCAAGTGCAAATTTTCCAAAGGCTCGGATCAATGAGAAGGCTCGGAATTACGAGAAAGAGGCATATATAAGTGTCTTCATTAACGGTTGAAGTAACTCCAGCAGGTAGTTTCTTATTGACATTTGTTACTGCCCCTGGTTCCGAACATAGGGACTGTATAATTTAGCAATCAGATAAAAATTTGCTATTTTAGAGGCTTATTGTTTAGTAATAAAATTTATGCAGTATTTATAAAGAAAATAAACATGCAGCCAGGGAGCCAGGCTAAGGTACAGTCTATATATGGGTATTCCGAACCAGTCTAAAATGTGGATCACTCTGATCCTTTTCTTTGTTCTTACAGCTGATGGTACTTAAAATTTACTTATTTTTTCATTTCACTGATACTGTCAAATTGTCCAGTGATGTATGCAGATAAATAATGTCTATATGGATGTATCACACAAAATTAAGTTTGAAATATTTGTGGTGAAAAAGTTGTTCATATCTAACAAAAATACAATAAATATGGGGTACTCTGAATCACCATACTTCTATTATGTACCATATATCACCATTAATTAATGATTTGTTCCTTAATTATCTTTCATCACACTTAAATATTTACCAAGTTTACCCTGTTCATTTGAAATGGACAGTCAGAGCTCCAGATAAGCTTTAGGTGCAATTGGGTATTTACCCATCACTCTTTGTTTTAATTGGGTATCGGAAATCTGCATGATTGGGTAAAAATAATATTATTACCCAGACTTTTCAGAAGTAATTGGGTATTTGCTAAAACCAATTGGGTTAACATTTAATGTTTTCTGGGATACTTTCGTTCCATCGTGTTTTTTTTTTTCACCTTTAATGCAGTCGGGCTCGGAGATCAATTCATCCACAATATCCCAAACGATGTGTTCACCGTAATACGTTCTCTCCCATAATATGTCGGCCAGTATTGGTGACACTATATCATCACAAACAGATAACTGTCTTTGTTGAACAACAAATTATCCTTCTATTTTGTTTGTTTGTGCTACAACAATGTTTTTTCTGTGAACTCCTAGTACTAGAAGTGGCTATTTTATCGGTGTAATCATTGTTTACAAAGCATCCAAATAACAACGATCAGACTGAATGGTCCTCACAGACCTATGATTTTTCTGATAAATAGCAACCTGTTCTGTCGTAACGTATAACCAGTCTGTTGTCTAGCGCTTAAGTCTCGTACACATTCTATAATACAGAAATGCGATTCACAAGCATTTTGTAATGAATTGGGTATTAGGAATTTTAATTGCGTATCACTATCAGTATGCACACTTTATGAATTCAGCTGGGTTTTCTGCAACTTTAATTGCGTAAATAGGCAAATACGCAGCTTATCTGGAGCTCTGGTCGGTAGTTAGTATGGACCATTTTACATGCGACTATGTGTTACATTGAATAACAGCTTGTATCAGTTTTGCAGTAATAACTTAGGGTTATTATAACAGTAAACAAGTTACAGCTTTCATTTATGGTCTTAGTTTTTAAACTAAACTTAATAGTTAACATAGCATTCTGAAGTCCATTTCACTTAACTAGTGTCCATAGACTGATATCTACTGGCAGAGATGAATAACAGCAATAGTGATTTGAATACCCGGAAATGACTACTAGTAGAAATAACCGAGTTCAACGAGGTCGTGAAACTTTGAATATAAGACAAAGTAAGCCACATTGCATAAGTCAGATATTATCTTTTTGTTGGCAATTCAATTCATGGATAATATATATAAAAACAAATTGTTCATGAAAAAGGCTTAGACCCATTTTAATTTTCTGAAAACTGGTTCGCAATACCCAAGTACACTGCATACTATCAGCAGGACAATGTCTGTCCACGTGATTGACCAATGTTGATACTATTTGAAATTCTTTACATAATTATGTAGTCACTATTAGTATTCCGCAGAGTACATGTATGTAGATCTTTCTCATTGCAAAGCTGGGCACAATCTACTTCCATTGTTATCCAAATACCTTTGTAATAGGATGTTTAGGGACAGCATGATAATTCTAACTTTCAACTGCACTACCTGACCTGGTTTAGAGGGATAGAAAATAAAATATAAGACCATATAATAAACCGGCTTGATTTATTATTTATTAAGCAAAATGAGTAAGGCTACTTCTGTTGATTGAAAAAATGGCACGAGAATTTTTATTATAGTTACGGAATTCTAAATATTTTAAAGAATTGTTTCAGTCGGAAGTTCTTGTTATTAATCGAAGGGTAAATGCGAAAAAGTTCTAAGTGCTTCTTTATTTATATGCACTTAGAACTCTTTCGCATTCACCCTCGATTTGGTGACCGTAATCTGAGCAGTTTGGGATTCAACTCGCAGAGTTGATGTGGCTGTCATAAAATAAACAGCATGTACCAGAAATGTTAGAAGGAACCTCAGGAAGTGTATACCCTCGATATAAGATCCATTTTAAAATTATTTGGTTCTTGTGCTAATCGTTTTTGCAGACTGAATTGATATGGTACACAAAGGCCATGGCAGATATTTTCTAGATTGAAACTTTTTGCTTGGAGTCGAAAGATGTCACAGACACATCATCTCTGCCACCTAGTCGGGAATCAGTATTGGCCAAGAGACCCATGTATCATCGAACTCAGCATGGATGACATCACATAAATTCAATTCAAGAGTTCAACAACTAAACTTATCAGCTCCAGGGGAACAACATACATAGTGACCTGCTGTTTCAAACACAAATACGGTTTGGACAAAAACAGGTTAAACAGAAAGGGCCCCAAAAAGACTGCATGCAAGTCAAATTCATATATCAAGTTGGCGAAGACAAGAAAACTGTTAAGGTATGAAACAGTTGTATTGTTGGCTAATGTTTGTTAAGGGGAACTATTTTCCCTTACTTCATTTATATCATTGCTTGAGTTTTGTCCCTTTGTATCAGAGTCCTTTGCTACATGTACTATTATTATGCTGACAACAGTTTGTACTGGTACAGAATCCAGGAAAACTGGTTGGGTTAACTGACCGCAGTTACATAACTGAAATACTTTTGAAGAGCAGTGTTAAACCCAAAACAAAACAAAAAATTTGAACCAAACGTGTATCAGACTTCTTGTGGTAAGTTCTTTGTTATTTTGCAAGATATGAATATAATATACATACATTTTCAAAACATGTCTATTGGTGGTAGTTGCAGTTGGATGGTGATGATAATTCAAATCATTAAAATTTCATGTTAAAAATTTAATAAAATATTGTTATAAGTATGATACACTTAGGATATTACTCAAATTTTTTATTGATCTTGAAACACATTGAGTCAATATTGCACATTAAAAAGAAATTATGGCCCAAAATGACTGAAATTTATCCAGTGAAAGTAGGAATTTGAAGATACATGTATCTTCAAAACTGCAGGAGATACTTGATTTTTTAGCTTGTTTGATTTTTGAGAAAAAAAATTGAGGTATTGACGTCACTTGATTGTCGGCATTGGTTAAGATTTTTGTTAAGGTCCATGTTTTCTCAAAAACTGTAAGAGCTACAGCTTTAAAACTTTGCACACTTGTTTATCATCATAAGGGGACTTTGTGGGCCATGAACCATAAAGCTGATATGCATTTTGTCGGAATTATGGCCCTTTTTGTAAGAAGAAAATCTGAAACTTTTTTCTTGCATATATTGTCCAGCATTTGCTGATGAGCAATGACACCAGCAGGAAGTGCTCTTGTTTCAAGTTACTATTACCAACCTTGAGGGTGTTTTAGATTGATATATATTAACAACATCATTTTCTAAATTTTAAAGAGCAATCAACAAAAAATTTCATTGTAGATTATTTGATTTTTTTCTTCCGAAGATCTGAAAATAAAGGTTTCCTTGTTATGACTATGAAACTTTGTCATGTTTGTAGCTGTATGAAGCAGGGAAGATGAGCAGCCATGGATTATACGACAGTAAAACTTGATATGAAAATTGTATGATTGTTTGCATGACGATTGTCCATCACGGTTCCGCTAGACGAGGGGATACTAGATACCTCAACAATATGACAATTATTTGAAATCCAACGAGGTAAGCGTTTCCAAGCAACTGCCTTTTGATAATAGAGCTAGCCAAAAGACACTTGTAAATTTTATCCTAAATTAGACGTCAGCCACAGAATGGCAGCTCGGGATCCAACCTTTGACCAAATGGCTTTATTGTTAAAAGTCCAATCAATAGGGGGATAAAGGAATCTCAATTATTATACCCTCTTCAGTATGCAAAAGGCGTAAATTAATTTTCTTCTGCAACCGCTCATATTAAGCCCCGCAAGTTTTATTTGTTTGACATTTGACATGCTTTCGATTGAATTAGTCCTGGAGAGAAGATAGGGGCTGTTTGATTAATATTTTATTTAAGACCGTTTAAAATAGGGTTATGAAAATAGATTAATGTTTTTTATGCATATTCGTGTTTTGCTAATAGCATCCAAATCCTGGTGTTATGGAATTTTTGTAATTGAACAATGATCATTCATTCAACTAGGACTGTTTGCAATTTGCATAAGTAAAAAAACGTAACGGCTTTTTTATCTGGCATATAAGGACAAAATTTAAGTGATATACAGTTGAAACTCGATATCCCATACATAAATGAGCCGCGCCATGAGAAAACAAACATAGTGCGTTTGCGACCAGCATGGATTCATGGATTCCACGCAGTCTGGTCAGGATCCATGCTGTTCGCTAATGGTTTCTCTAATTGCAGTAGGGTTTGAAAGCGAACAGCATGGATTCTGACCAGTCTGCGTGGATGCACAGGCTGGTCTGAATCCATGCTGGTCGCAAACGCACTATGTTTGTTTTCTCATGACGCGGCTCATTTATGTATGGGATATCGAGTTTCAACTGTATATCGCAGGCTGTTCTGGATCCGTGCTGGTCGCAAACACTCTATGTTGGTTTTCTCATGGTGCGGCTCATTTATCATAATATTCTGGCTATTTTGACTTTTCAAATCCTGTCCAAAAAATATGTGCCCAAAATATCATTTTTCAAATTTCAGTTCAGTGAAACACTTGATCCCTTGGAATTCAAAATACTGGTACCGATCGACTTTCAACTGAGCCGTGCCATGAGCAAACCAACATAGTGGCTTTGCGACCAGCATGGATCCAGACCAGACTACGCATCTGCGCAGTCTGGTCAGGTTCCATGCTGTTCGCTTTCAAAACCTATTGCAATTAGAGAAACCGTTACTGAACAGCATGGATCCTGACCAGACTGCGCAGATGCGCAGGCTGGTCTGGATCTATGCTGGTCGCAAACCCGCTATGTTGGTTTTCTCAAGGCGCTGCTCAAATACTGGTACCGATCGACTTTCGACTGTAGTTTGAATATCATTGCCAGTTCCAAGTCGTATTATGATAAAACACAGATATGTTCGCGAATTTGTCATTTCTGCAGGAAAGAAGCGTTTACCATAATGTCCAGTACTGGACAAAGTACTAAATAGAGTATTGCTGTATTAAATGGATGATTTTTCTCAACTTCTTTGTCTGACTGTAACGGGGTTTGTGAATGGGTCTGAACCCCGTTACAGTTATTAATTTTGCTGCCCAGTATTTTGTTCATCCATGGTAGGGACAGCTTTTTTTAATGACCTTTTGAATTTGCAGCTTCCTTGATAGAATTGAAATAAAGTAACTTAAATGTCCCTTGATATTTCGTAAAACAGTTTTGTACCAGTGTAAAAGAACTAAAAAAACTCATATAGAGGAGAGATCTGCTTTACAAATATGATTTAAAAACAGCATTACAACAAAAACGAACTTACTGTTTGTAGAAAAACATAACATACCATATTTAGTGTCATAGAGTTTAATGTCTACATTTCGTAGAGTTTAATGACTACATTTCATTTAAAAGGTACTACCCAAAGCTTTATCCTATTTCAGTATTAATTTCTAAAACAAACCCATAAATTTCAAGGCTTGTTATAAAATCAAAGTTCTTATATTTCTTTTTATTACAGATAGAAATCAGACCCCTGTGATTTCGATGATAAACGGAAAGCATGGGGGCGAAATAGTCGATGGAAAAGGAACACTGTAAATAATGAACCGAAACCAAGAAAGTAAAAAAAAAACTAGTGAAAGACCGTTTTTGATGGGGAAGCTGAAACTGGCTTATGATATTGAGTAAGAATTTATATCAGACTTTGACCCTTGTAAGAGACAGTCTATGGCTGTGCAACGAAAATTTGAACCGTAATTTCCTCCGTTCGTACCATTGTTGAATTACAGTAAATATTTGATTACTTTGATAATTAGTGCAGTTCGAAAACTGATATTAAATTTTATTTAAGATTGTATTTGAAGGTTAGGACTGACTATACTATTGAGTTAAGAGTAGATTTAATGTGGAGGATGAACTTTCTCCCCTGTGTTATAGATATATGAGCAATAGTTGCCATTTCGAATGAACTTTAAAACTGCGATTGCATGATCTGAGAAACGAAGGATATTTTCTTGATGGATCGGAGTGAGCAAAGAGTCAAATCATTTATCACAAATTTCATCTATACTGTATGAAATGTCATCTTACAATGTAAGATAATATTTGCTCTAGTTTACATCCTTTAGGTTTTTTGCTTTTTAATGTTTTCCCAGGATTATAGTAGTGTTTCAATCATTTAGTAAAGCTTTAAGTATTAAAGGGGCATGCCTGATGATTTATGTCAGTTTTGTATTTTGAAAAGTATTTTGTTTGTTAGCAGTTGTAAATAAAATAGAAAAAACAAAGTTATTATATAGTTTCTAGGAAGTGTTTATATATTTATCTAGAAATTGATGCAAAATAGAAGTAATTTGATTTTCATGTTTCATAGATATTAAAAATTTTAATGTACATCTGAAAGAATGCCACTTTAATTTCTATGTTTCAGTAAGCATCTTCCTTGCAGGTAAAACTTACAGGGCTTTCTTGGCTTGTGAGGTTGCCATCAGTTGGCTGGTTAAAGGTAGGTGGTTCCTCTTAGATGTAACAAGAAAAATATTGAGAACGGCACCTTGGGTGTTCATCCGTGGCTGAAGCTGGAAAGTTGTTAATGGAATATATAAACAAATGCTGCTTAACACGTAAGAAAAAGAAACAAACATGTAGCAGGTAAAAGCCAGATACAAAACGCTGATCACACCAATTCGCATGAGGATTAGCAAAATTGCTCCAGTTATCCCAGGTTTTGAGACATCCAAACACAGAGAATACAAAAAATAATGCAGGGGACTGCTTGCATTGCTTGAGCTAGTGTTGGTACCCGAGCTATGGGTGCTGGTACCTGAGCTATGGGTGCTTAAGGGATTGTTATTTCCCTGTACTACAATTTTCCTTGACCCAGAGGGATGGAGAATTAAGTACAGTGTATTTTCTAATGTAGTAGGGTAGTGTATAAGGGTGCACTTATACTTCCTTGCTATTGAGCTAGCTTTTATAGCGACGTGGTAGAGTGTCCGCCTTAGGTGTGAGAGGTCCCGGGTTCGATTCCCGGTCAGGCCTGAAGTATTTTCAGCCTGTTACATTTGGCGCCCAACGTAAATAACTCACGAGTAGATATGAATGGACACCTTGGAACGTCCCACAGAGGTTCAAACTCCTGAAATTCGAGCACGAATTCTAAAATGGAGGGGGTGTATGTAGTAGGGTAGTTTATAAGGGTGCACTTATACTTCCTTGCTATTGAGCTAGCTTTTATAGCGACGTGGTAGAGTGTCCGCCTTAGGTGTGAGAGGTCCCGGGTTCGATTCCCAGTCAGGCCTGAAGTATTTTCAGCCTGTTACACTAATTTCTGCAAATTTTCAGCCATTTGTGTCCATTATAAAAGTCACAAACTTCGAAAATACAGCAGCTTAACAAATCTTACACTTTTCCCGATAAAGAAGATTTTTCCAACAACGTAGGAACAGTTTAAAATGTGAAAAACTGTCTTTACTGTGAAACCTGAAATTTGTAGCACTTATTGTGGTTTGTTTAATTTACAACATTTTTAGCTCATCTGATTTTTTGAAAAAAAAATGATGAGTTAGTGTCATCACTTGAGCGGTTGTCGGCGTCGGCGTCTGCGTCGGCGTCTGCGTCGGCGTTGCCTGGTTAAGTTTTATGTTTAGGTCAGCTTTTCTCCTAAACTATCAAAGCTATTGCTTTGAAAATTGGAATACTTGTTCACCATCATAAGCTGACCCTGTATAGCAAGAAACATAACTCCATCTTGCTTTTTGCAAGATTTATGGCCCCTTTTGTACTTAGAAAATATCAGATTTCTTGGTTAAGTTTTATGTTTAGGTCAACTTTTCTCCAAAACTATCAAAGCTTTTGCTTTGAAACTTGGAATACTTGTTCACCATCATAAGCAGACCCTGTACATCAAGAAACATAACTCCATCTTGCTTTTTGCAAGAATTATTGCCCCTTTTGGACTTAGAAAATCAGTTTTCTTGGTTAAGTTTTATGTTTAGGTCAGCTTTTATCCTAAACTATCAAAGCTATTCCTTTAAAACTTGCAACACTTGTTCACCATCATAAGCTGACCCTGTACAGCAAGAAACATAATTCCATCCTGCTTTTTGCAAGATTTATGGCCCCTTTTGGACTTAGAAAATATCAGATTTCTTGGTTAAGTTTTATGTTTAGGTCAACTTTTTCTCTTAAACTATCAAAGCTATTGCTTTAAAACTTGCAACTCTTGTTCACCATCATAAGCTGACCCTGTACAGCAAGCAACATAACTCCATCCTGCTTTTTGCAATAATTATTGCCCCTTTTGGACTTAGAAAAATCATTTTCTTGGTTGAATATTATGTTTAAGTCAACTTTTCTCATAAACTATCAAAGCTATTGCTTTTAAACTTGCAACAGTTTTTCACCATCATAAGTGGACACTGTACATCAAGAAACATAACTCTATCCTGCTTTTTGCAAGAGTGATGGCCCTTTTTAGACTTAGAAAATCATGGGTAGGACAATATTTCTATTAGGCCACACCAAATTGATAAGTTGTTCATCGGATTTTTTTCTGAAAAAATTGAGGCGGCGAGCGAAAAAATAATTTAAATATTTTTTTAGGTTTTTGAGAAAATCAGGAGCGAGCGAAGGGTGAAGAAATATATTTGTCGTCATTTGGCTCTCGACTGACTAATAAAAACCTTAAAATAGAATGAATAGCCCTTTTAAATTAAAAAGTAAGTCCCCAGGGATTGAGAAAATCTGACCTGCAGACGCACAACAAAGCGAACTCGTGAAAAAAAAGTAATAACATTGTCATACAGTACACTGTAATCAAATAATGCATCCTTTTTAAAATGCTGTTAGAAAATATGTAGTAAACAACAATGCATAACCTTACACCATACTTATCGCATACGTACATATGTGACTTGAATATTTACTGCTATGAAAATGTAGCATTCTTAGCTGACTTTACAAAGTTTTTGATACATCAAATATCTATGAGAGTGTTACTAGATCTATTAAAGCTTCTGATTTGGAACTTAAAACAGTTATTTACTGTCAAAGTCTACACCTGGAGAAACAATACTCTTAAGTCTGAATCTAGATAGAGTTATGCCCCTTTTTAACATAGAATATTTTTAATTAAGTTTTATATAATGACCAATAGCTCTGTACTTTCAAAGCTTCTGACTATTGTGCCCCTTTTACTGGCAAAGCTCTGATTCAGAAAAGTCGAGCATGATGTCTTATGTACAGCTCTTTTTCTAACTTTAAACTTTCATAACATATTAAATTTGTTGAAACAAAGTCTCAATTAAAGTCTGAAATGGAGATACGTGCATTAACATTAGTCTGCTAAATGATTGGAAAATTTGAAAATCGAAACTGTTCTGAAAACAACTCATAATAAAATTTAAACTCCTTACCCCACCAACTTTCGTATGCAAATGCTGATCATTTGGACAGGACAAACAGAAAACAGATAAGTGACATGCATTAATAAGTATTTACACTTACCAAAATAATGTAGATTGGTAAACATTTGAAGAAAATGGCGTAACTGCATAAAAGGGAAACAACTTTAATGCAACTGAATATAAGTGTTATGATTTATTATAGACGATGTGTGCGTAGTATGTATTTATTTTGATTAAAATCCATTTGAGAACAATCTGGGACTGGAATTATAAGCATTTATACACTTTTACGTCCGTAAAAAGTAGCGCACCAAAAAAAATGGATTTTTTTTCAATGGGGCGAGCGCAAGCCAAAAACAAAAAAAAATATTTTTTTTGTGTTTCTGAAAATATACGAGCGGCAAATATGATGAACAACTTTTTAATTTGGTGAGGCCTTATACAAAAAAAATCAGATGAGCGTCAGCACCCGCAAGGCGGTGCTCTTGTTTACATTTATTCTGTTTAACTGTAAATCTTTGGTGATAAAAATGCTGTAAAAATAAGACGAAGCAAGTCTTTAATTGAATTTAATTGATCATAGCAATGATTAGAGGACATTTTATTAAAATCACTTCGCAGTCATATAATGTAGTAAAGGCTCTTTTTTAAAGTTGGTCCAATTTAATCGTAAGCCTTAGTTCTGAAAACAAAAAATAGCATTTTCATATACTTTGATACATTGCTAGGGCATTGATGACTGAAGCACAAGAGTTTTTTCAAGCAATCCAAGTGGTCTGTGGCCTTTTTTCAGTATTTTTTCTGTGCTGCAGTACCTTTAAGTAGTGTATCTAGCAGGTCTGCTGTTTTCTGATCTTGTTGGGAGTAGAGGATCACTGGTCTATACTGCAGTATTATTTTAGTCTTCTTTTGTCTTGTCTATAACTTTAATCTATTTAACTGTATTAAAATGTTACTGGAATTTCACAGAAATGTGAACACAGTTAATTTCCAAATGAATATCTAGATAAATACTTTATTAAAACTGCTTATTAAAATACTTTTGGGAAAAATTTAATCTCTAAACATGCCATATTTTCATATCTTAATTGAAAGTGTAATTTCCAAATATATTTTACTAATTAATGTTAAGAGGTCATGTCATTTTGGTTTAAACCTGATTGACGATTATAGTCTAGTTTTGCAAAAAAGGGATTTTGACATTAAAAGTTTCATTAATATAATCTCTAATCAGTGACAGGATCTTGAAATATATGAGCTGCGCCATGAGAAAACCAACATAGTGGTTTTGCGACCAGCATGGATCCAGACCAGCCTGCGCATCTGCGCAGTCGTCAGGATCCATGCTGTTCGCTAACGGTTTCTCTAATTGCAGTAGGCTTTGAAAGCGAACAGCATGGATCCTGACCAGTCTGCATGGATGCAAACCCACTATGTTGGTTTTCTCATGGCATGGCTCATATACTGACAGAAATCGAGAGTGTGGAGACCAAAAAACTTGGATTTTTCTACGTTGTCACTCTGACTCGGTTCAATATAAATTACAAAACATATTTTGGGTATCTTTTCTGTTTTGACAGTCTTTCATAATTGTTTCTTAAAAGTGAAATATGACATGTATTCAATTTATTTAATTGCTGTCATTTCATACATGAAAAAATTGTTTTAATTGTATAGGGAAATTGAAAGTTTAATGTTAATTGTTGAATTATTAGATTCAATTTTAAAATCACCCCACGAGACATGCTTTTAATTATCTATACAATTTTATTCAAGATTTTGTTCAGAGTGCCAGTGTTCTTTGTACTGACTGTACACGACTAGACATAAGATAGTGCATGGTTTGGCAATCATTGGTTCTGAAGTAATTTATTAAATAGTTTAAATAAGTGATTGTCAGTTTTGATAGTTAGATTTACTTACTGTATAGTTACATATAATGGAGTTTACATAATACTTAATTTCTTTACTTCTCATTTACTAAATTTTAGAAACTTTGCAACAAATTTAAATAGATCCTACTTTAACCGTCAGGACAAGAATACCAATGTGTATAGTATATCTCTTGCCAAGTCAGTAGGAAAGTTTTGACTACTTGGCAAGAAATAATTTCTTGTCATGATTTTATGATGGACGTCAAGTCTACTGTATTTATGAATTATATCAGGTTTATAGTGCATCTTGCAGTCAGAATCATGCCTTTTTAAGATGCAGTCTTGAGGATTACTAATCTTAAACTTCTTCCATTCTGGAAGCCAGCTAGTAGGTTTTTTCTCTCATGGTAGAATCTAACACCTGGTGAGATTTAAACCAACTGGTAATTTATTCAAGTTGTAAGTCATATTTTATCAACAACAGTTTCATGTATAAACTTACCAGGAATTTCAGAAGATTCAAGTAGAATACTTAGTATAGGGGATATGATATGGAATGCCTCGGCGATATATGACCATTTTGTGTCGATTCACTGTAAAACCCAACTCACTCACTCATGATATGGAATGCAATTTTGGAATGCTACGGAACAAGACTTTTGATGTGGTATCTAGAAGAAAATTTCAATGGTATATTTTAAGGTAGTGTAACTTGATAACAATTGCATGTTTTGGATTGAAACTTCACACAATTCTTCCCAGTCATTAGACCAACTAAAATAAACAAGTTAGGTAACTTTTGGTTGAATTTAATTGAAATTAACAGCTCGTTTTCTTCTGAGAAAATTTTGGTTAAAGTTTTTTATGCAACTATAACTGTCAATCTGTATACTGGACTGGACTCAGATCTGCTGAAATAATCAAGTAAGATACCTTCTGGGTGAATTTGTTTCAAATTACCGTAGATACCCGTGTATAATGCGCACCCGTGTATAATGCGCACCCCCGATCTTAGTCCAAAATCCTGGGAAAAAAAAAAAAAAAAAAAAAAAAAAATTTGGTCAATTTTGAGGTGGATGGAAAACGAAAGTAGAGTTTACATCGACACCGGTAATAAATTTTATCTCCACGGCGGAGAGCAGCATCGGTCTCACGGTACTATCGATTTTTGTTTTCTCGAAAATAAAACCAGTAAATTATTGTTATATTTGTTGTTTTACCTTTTTTAATTCACTATTTTGAATAAATAAATAGCAGCTGATTCAATATTTCGGAATGGTATCTTTCAAAATGACATGAGCTTCTCAATTTAAACTGATAACAAAAGGTGTGATAGTCTTTTTGTCACGATCATAAAGCCAGTAATTACCGGCAATCAACGTGTCACCTCGTGTCAATTATGTTGTTCACAGTTTGATCTCGGTTAAAGATAATTCTCGATCTTTAATTAGTAACATAATTTTTGTGATTTATAAACATTTCTTTCGTCAAAATACTTTTAAATTTATATGAAATTAATTTTGTTTGAAAGAAAAATAAACAATTCGATCTTTTACGGAACGTAACGGCAATCTTAGATTTTAGCGGAGACAGTAAGCGCGGGGAGTAGTTTCCCTTTACCAAAATGGCGAACATCGGTAACAAACTTGTTTTGAAGTTGGAAAATTGTCTATACCTGTGTATTATGCGCACCCACGATTCGGGGGTGGTCCCGGTGGTCAAAAAACTGCGCATTATACATGGGTATCTACGGTACGGCCATTTGTTTTACTTGGAAAATTTGGTTGTATAGTTTTACATGCAACTATCTCGGTAACAACAATATGTACTGGACTGTAACTTCAAATTATGACCTTCTTTTGGCATAGAAAATTTGGTTGTAGTTTGGCATACAACTATCAAGTTCTATCTTTAGTAACAACTAAGTGTATCAGACTGAAACTTCACACAATGTTTCCTACACATGGAATGATATTTAAACGCCAGATTTCTCTTCTCTGTGTGTGGTCCAGACTTTATTCTATCTCATCCAGATAAATAATGTTGCACAATGATCTTCATTTATTCAAAGATGTAGAACTACCTTAAACCTTTAGCCTGCTGGCAGCAAGTAATTCTGCCTTTGCGACCAGTGCAGACCAAGATCAGCCTGCACATCTGTGCAGGCTGATCATGGTCTGCACTGTTCGCTATTCAGTCAGTAAATTTTCCGTGAACACCCCTTAGAATAATAAATGGTACTGCCAAAATTGAATGATGGACAAATCCATTTTAGAAATTTAGCAGGCTCAAGGTAAAAACCAGCCCAAAATCCATTGAGTACTTCCTATACTGATATTGTCAGACTAAAGTTTATGTTATGAACATGATCATCCATACATACAGATATATAGTTGAAAATATATCCTAAACTCTTTCATGTAATCATATTTACAAACTGATGGAGAGGAACAAAGATATATAGCACAATAGCCCGATATTATCTGGGCACTCTAGAAAACCTGTTACATGACAATTTTAGCTAACCAGTGATATTTACAGCTGGTACATCCCAGTTTAGATTGTTATCTGTCATTGTATCACCGTACTCATCATAATTTTATGTTCAGCATTAATCATAATTTTATTTCTCGTGATTTTATTACGTTTTTCGAATATGAATATTTTACTGAGTTAATTATGTTATATTTATATTATATATATATATTTACCACTTTTGTGCTTAAAGGGTCTGTGCATCTTTTTTGTAGTTACGGAACATACTCACTTTTGAGTTACTTGCCCTGTACAGTTGTGGGCTCAAACCCTGCTTTGGCCATCATGTAAGGATGCCATCCAGCAGCCTTTCTAGAGATCCTCCCTGGTGCCTTTGCCAGTAATACTGCCTAAAGGGGCACCTGGGTCCTTCCTACACCATTCAAAGCTTGAAAATTGCCACCTGAGCTGAACTGAGTTAGTTTTATTTGAAACCAAACAAAAAAGAATTCTAGCATGACAGTTTAGGTTAATTGAAAAACAGTCTGAGCCCATATTGATCAACATTAAAATTCTGAAACTGAGACTCCAAAGGGGTCCTCTGTGGCCGAATGGTTATGGTCGCTGACTTCAAATCACTTGCCCCTCATCGATGTGGGTTCGAGCCTCACTCGGGGCGTTGAATTCTTCGTGGGAGGAAGCCATCCAGCTGGCTTATGGAAGGTCGGTGGTTCTACCCAGGAGCCCGCTAGTGATGAAATAATGCACGGAGGGGCACCTGGGGTCTTCCTCCACCATTAAATCTGGAAAGTCGCCATATGACCTATCATGTTTCAGTGCGACGTTAAAAAAGAGACTCCAAAATACAAAATTTTCTTTTTGCTTTATAAATTAACACAACCAGTAATGAAACATTGCATGAATATTCATTCTGTAGCTATTGACAGCTTTGCAAACTTTCATTAATTACAGATGTGATAAAAATAAAGTCATATTTGCCATTCTTTACTCTCATTTTCAGACTTTAAATTTCAATGAATATTTTCCAGGTGTCTCCAGTACAGAGTAGATAGCAGGTTCATCTCAGTTCTGACTTAAGTTTATATTTCATTTTTGCATCCGCAGAATCTATCCAGCGTACAGATTAAGTTACTTATATGAACATGACTTCATGGTCTCTCATGCAGCTTTGTGACCAGTCAATCAAGTATAAACCTGTTTCTGTATTTCAGTATATCCCAAGCCAGTTCCCTCTGCAGGAAGCAGGGGTCACTCCAGTGGCAAAGGAGGAGATATTACTAAGATTATATGTCTTTAGTCAATATGCAATGGTGATCAGGCACACAAGGGTTGATCGTAAAAGGTTAGGATCAGAACCATCACACAAGAGATATGCTTCATAGCAGATATATACATCACTTGATGAAAGTAGAACTGCAGAATTTCTGAAGCTGTAGGTGCCATATTTCTTTACAACGCATTTTTTCAGCATATAAATTAATTGTATGGAAACTGAGACATTTTAGCACATAGTAGAACCCCAAAGACCATTTGGAAACACTCTTCTTCTGTCCCAGATGGTCATAATCACAGATTTATATTTTTTTACCATGTGACATAAAACAGATTTGCAGTATTTCTTGAGGTACACTAAAAGGCTTTTGGAAAGCGGCATTATGACATTGTTCTAATGTAGGCAAAATTATGTTGAAATATAGGCAGAATCTCAAGCTTCCTGGATGCTGTAAATATGGGATAAATACATGAAGAGTCCTGTTTTGGGCTGTCATGTGAGGAAGCTATGTCATGTGAGGAAGCTATCTTTCTGACTTGAAGAAGGTCATTGGTTCTAACCAGGTGACTTCTACTGACTGAACTAATGTCCAGAGGGGCATGGGCACCGCGAGTCATTTAAAGTTGCCATATGATTTGAATTGTGTTGGTGTAAGTATAAAATAAAAGTGCAATAAGGAAACTAATAGAGTAGGTGTTGTGTTATACAGGATTGAGCATGTGGTAGGCATATGCAGTAAGGCAGGTGTCTCAAGCCTACAGAGCAACAGAATGACGAGTGTAACCCGACCTGCAATATATTGGTTGTGACAAGCGAGAGTGAATAAAAACTTTACAGCCAGCAACCAGGAGTCTGTGGGACGGTGAGTAGGAGTCTAGAAGATGAGGTGATGGTGTTTGAGGCCGGTTGTTGAACTTGTAATGTCATCTTTTCTGTCACCAAGTTGTTGCTGATGCAGACTATGGCTAAAGTGTTTCTTTTTTTGTTGCAATTAATGTCAGGCCATATTTTTGTTTTGAAAGACACCAAATGTATTTGGACAGAAAAAAGCTTGTAAATTTTGCTCATTAAACAATTTAGAGAGTAATGTGTGTGGTGGCCTTGTCTGTTCTTTTTTATATTAACTAGAAATTATTGTAAAGTTTTGATTTTTGTAGGACCCACTTGCAATGAATTTGACATATTTATCAAAATAGCTGTTAGCTGTATGTGTATTAGTGTAGTCTTGAAGGTCAAGGTCACTTTTTTTATGCCCCCGAAGGGAGGCATATAGTTTTTGAACCGTCTGTCAGTCTGTCCGCAATTTTCATGTCCGGTCCATATCTTTGTCATCCATGGATAGATTTTCAAATAACTTGGCATGAATGTGTACCACAGTAAGACGACGTGTCGCGCTCAAGACCAGGTCCGTAGCTCAAAGGTCAAGGTCACACTTAGACGTTAAAGGTCATTTTTCATGATAGTGCATTGATGGGTGTGTCCGGTCCATATCTTTGTCATCCATGGATGGATTTTCAAGTAACTACGCATAAATGTATGGCACAGTAAGACGACTTGTCGCACGCAAGACCCAGGTCTGTAGCTCAAAGGTCAAGGTCACACTTAGACATTAAAGGTCATATTTAATGATAGTGCATTGATGGGCGTGTCCGGTCCATATCTTTGTCATTCATGCATGGATTTTAAAATTATTGGGCATGAATGTGTACCACAGTAAGACGACATGTCGCACGCAAGACCCAGGTCCGTAGCTCAAAAGTCAAGGTCACACTTAGGCGTTAAAGGTCATATTTCATGATAGTGCAATGATGGGCAAGGCCGGTCCATATCTTTGTCATTCATGCATGGATTTTAAAATAACTACGCTTGAATGTGTGGCACAGTAAGACGACGTGTCGCGCGCAAGACCCAGGTCCGTAGGTCAAAGGTTCTAAACTCTAACATCGGCCATAACTATTCATTCAAAGTGCCATTGGGGGCATGTGTCATCCTATGGAGACAGCTCTTGTTTAGTTCAAGGTCTTGCTAGATCTTGTCCTAATGGTAACTTCATTATGCATGGAGCAAGGCAGAAGTATTTTCCACAAGATGGCTGCACTATAAGACATTTTCCCTATTTTAATGGACATACTCACACCAAATAGAATATCTAGTATTATATTAAAGTTTGATGAAAGCAAAAAACAGTGAGAGATGTCGGTAACAAGATTTATATTAGCTGCTGCTTATGTCTGCTTCTAATGTCATTTGCCGCAGTAGCCTAGTGATAGAGTGTCGGCTTCAAGTGCTGGAGGTCTTGGGTTCGCTCCCTTGCTGGGTCATAATTAAGGTATGAAAAACTGTAGTCATAGCTTCCTTGTTTGGCACTCGGCATTAAGAGGATAGTACTATAACATTCGTTTATACGACTGAAAAATTGTTGAAAAAGACTCTTAACCCAAAAACTCACACTCAGATGCTTCTAATGCTTTTTCCATTAAAAATGTTAAAGTTGTATATTTGTATCTGTGATTTACGGTGTTCCTTTTGGACCATTAAGATGTTTTACCTTGAAAGTCGAAGTCACAAAAATATGATGATGGATGTCGAAACCACGATGGTAATAGTTGAAATCACTATGGTGAAAAACTTGAAACTACAATGGTGAAAGTTGAAATCACGAAACCATGATTACGATAACATGAAGCCACTTCAGCATTGAACTTTCGACTTTCTACTTTCATCATCGTAGTTTTGACCTTCATCATCATGCTTTCAACTTTCGATGTTGAAAGTCAAAACCATGATGATGAAAGTCGTAACTAAGATGTTGAAAGTCGAAAGCATGATGATGAAACTACGATGGTGAAAATGCAAAATGATATTGCATTTTAGTTTTGACTTTCACCATAATATTTTCGACTTTCATAATCATAGTTTTGTGATTTTGACTTTCTAGATAGAGGGTTCGGAAATAAAAATATTGATGGTCCAAACGGAACACTGTACTGTTCTGCTGCTTTGATTTTCAGGATGGCACGTCTATCCCATGGTATTTATACTGGTATATTGGGATGATTGTTGAAAACCATGTTACTTTTGTCAAAGTAAGTAGTATTTAACATAGGACAAAAGTAATTTTACATATGAAGAGACACTCGCCTGAAAGTCGGTAGTTATTAATATTTTGTTGATAAAATTAAATGATTTTACAGTTAACCGTATTTTCTAAAAGTCTGTAAATAGAATTTTTTGTTGCTGGAGTAAGGTACTAAACATACAGGCCTTGTTTTGGCAGTCCAGGACCCAGTTACTGCTCCAGCTTTTAGGATTTGTTAATGGTTTAAATATATGATTAGTTGGTATCAAGAGTTTTGGTCCATTTGCAATGAATTGCATAATGTTGAGAAAATGATTTTTTTTTTTCAAAAAATAAATTTTACTTCAAAATCTTAAGCACGGTTGACTTATATGAAAAGTGTTTTGCTTAGATAAGTTTTATTTAGGAGTAAATACATATGACTGGCTGATGTCCAGACAGTTAAGTGCTCGATGTATTATTGGACAATTACAGTTGTCAGATAAATTTTGTCCATTACAGTTTTTGTGTCCGCTTTATTTGGGCTTAATAAAGCCTGTTTATCGTATATGATAAATATAATTCATTGCATATAGCTAGCGATATGACCCGAAACTGTCACTTTCTCCATTTACTATCATTAACTACCTTTAAGTCACATGACACCTTTGGCGGATTTGATTGGCTTGATTAATTTAATTGTCTCATTTGATTGGTTACAAAGTTTATGCAGATGCTGTTTCAATTAATTGGTATTGTAAAAGGTTTACAAGTACAAAACTGTATAGTAAATGTTTTTTAATTGATTTATTTATCGAAACTTTACAGATATTTTGTATAAGCAGTGATAAAAATTGCTGTTTAAATGTGTGGAAAAATTATTACATTTTAATGTAAGTAAAACATTTTTATTTATGAGAAAATTTAAAATTGGTTAAAATTTTCTGTTCAATTGCACAGGTAATGCATTTTGTCTTTCTGATGCGTCAAAATTATCTATTCAACAGATAATTTCAGACGTCGTAATTATTTCGAAACTGGTAGCGAGCGATTTAAATTTCAAAATTTATGTTTTTTTGTAAAACAACATTTCTTTGTGATTTAACATCTAAAAAGCTTTTGATAAATGGATTAAGTAATACGGTTATAAAAGACTTTTTTGGTGTTTTGAAGTATTATTTGTAATTAACAAAACTGAGTATGGCGACAAGATTATTACTGGCGACAAGATTATTTTGTCTATTTCATTTAGTATGTTTATGTCAGAAAATATACTTATCAGACTGTAATTAGATAGGAAGGGGTTAAAACATTAAAAGGATGGGAATGTGCACAAATAGGATGTGCATTGCATCACACTGAAAGATACTTTATGGGGGAAAAAAATTTATGTATTTTAGATTTTTCAGAGGGATGTGGTTTTTGAGATTGCGTTATATTTATTATTTTTGTGTTTTATGTTTTAGTACATGGCATTCTGAAAGTAACATATAAATTGAAGTTATTACTTTGTTCTCGTCTACTATTTCTATAAGGTACATTTTGTTGTGACATAGTTCATATTGTTTCCTTCAGCCTGTAATCATGGTAACTTTTCTTTATAACATTGAACTGCAGAGAGAGTATCTGATTGCATTTGGGTACCGATTTTTTATGAAATGAAACATGCTTTCTTGTATTTTTCACAGGGGTATGAAATACATGGAACTGTTTAATGTGTGTGGAGACCAAAGGCATACTTCAGAAACAACAATGTTTATCTTACCCCAATGTTATTCACTTGACATGTGATTCATACCTTAGATTAACAGTTTTGTTGCTCCCTGATCTATGTTTACCCTTATCATGCTGGGCACGACTGATCCTGCCTTTGCGATCAGTGTAGATCATGATCAGCTTGCACATCTATACAGTCTGGTCTTGATCTGCACTGTTTGCCATTCCATCAGTATCGTTTTAATAAGCACCCCTTTTAAGGAGGTAGGATACCTTGTTACCAGGGTAAATTCAAATAAGTTGAACCGCAGCAAATTTTTAGCTCGACTATTCGAAGAATAGTCTAGCTATTCTACTCACCCTGGCGTCGGCGTCGGCGTCGGCGTCACACCTTGGTTAAGTTTTTGCATGCAAGTACATACAGCCATCAATTAAAGGCATATAGCTTTGAAACTTATTTTTTCTTTTTCTAGGTCAATTACCAACCTCTCTGGGTCAAGTCCCATAACTCTGACATGTATTTTGAGCAAATTATGCCCCCTTTTGGACTTAGAAAATTTTGGTTAAAGTTTTACATGCAAGTTTCTATCTCCAAAACTAATGCAGATATTGATTTGAAACTTCACATGTGTCTTCGGGTTATAAAACTAGTTGATAGCAGCAAGTCCCATAACTCTGACTTTCATTTTGGCCAAATTATGCCCCTTTTGGACTTAGAAAATTCTGGTTAAAGTTTTGCGTGCAAGTACATACAGCTATTTCTAAAAGGCATATAGATTTGAAACTTATTTTTTCTTTTTCTAGATCAATTACCAACCTCACTGGGTCAAGACCCATAACTCTGACATGTATTTGAGCAAATTATGCCCCCTTTTAGACTTAGAAAATTTTGGTTAAAGTTTTACATGCAAGTTACTATCTCCAAAACTGATGCAGATATTGATTTGAAACTTCACATGTGTCTTCGGGTTATAAATCTAGTTGATAGCAGCAAGTCCCATAACTCTGACCTTCATTTTGGCCAAATTATGCCCCCTTTTGGACTTAGAAAATTCTGGTTAAAGTTTTGCGTGCAAGTACATACAGCTATTTCTAAAAGGCATATAGATTTGAAACTTATTTTTTCTTTTTCTAGATCAATTACCAACCTCACTGGGTCAAGTCCCATAACTCTGACATGTTTTTTTGAGCAAATTATGCCCCTTTTAGACTTAGAAAATTTTGGTTAAAGTTTACATGCAAGTTATTATCTCCAAAACTAATGCAGATATTGATTTGAAACTTCACATGTGTCTTCGGGGTTATAAAACTAGTTGATAGCAGCAAGTCCCATAACTCTGACCTTCATTTTGGCCAAATTATGTCCCCTTTTGGACTCAGCAAATTCTGGTTAAAGTTTTGCGTGCAAGTACATACAGCTATTACTAAAAGGCATATAGATTTGAAACTTATTTTTTCTTTTTCTAGATCAATTACTAACCTCACTGGATCAAGTCCCACAACTCTGGCATGAATTTTGGGCAAATTATGCCCCCTTTTGGACTTTGAAAATTCTGGTTAAAGTTTTACATGCAAGTTTCTATCTCCAAAACTAATGCAGATATTGAATTGAAACTATACATGTGCCTTCGGGTTTATAAAACTAGTTGATAGCAGCAAGTCCCATAACTGATATGCATTTTGGTCAAATTATTCCCCCTTTTGAACTTAAAACTCTTTTTGTATTTCGTGTAATATGATGTTTTTACTGCTACAATCTCAGTTTAGTTTATCTGTGTCCCTTCAAGTTCAGTTTTTAGCCAGGTTTGAAGAACATGACCCTCCAACAGTATTTTATATTGAAAGAAGAAGGAAAATACGGATATTTAACACTTTTCAGTGTATTTTAGTTTCACTGATATCTGTAGAAGTCTGCATAATTGATGATTTTACTTGTATGCGTGTTAAATTTCTATTATAAGCTTAAAATGTATATGTCGCGGGGCTCGTGTTTCCATGGTAACGCATTTTCTCTAATTTTTAAACAACTATGTATAAAAACGGGGTTTTTGACGGCTTCAGTGCAATTCTGTTCATGACCAACATGGAATATTTGGGTAATATTATTAGCAAAATACCAAGCACTTTACATGGTACCCTATTTTTCTTAAAGTTTAAAGTAACCATGGCAACAGAGATGTTTAAAATAGCTTATATCTTGCTCTTTGTCGCAATTTCTTATAAAAAATATTGAATAAAATTATTTTTCTTGTTTATGTAGCTTTAAAACATATTATTTCTAACGTAAGTTATATTTTCGTGTTATTTGCATTTACTTAAACAAATTTCACAGCTTAAAATACTTGCAGCAATACCCTTCGTCTGGCATTTTTCATGGAAAAATCGTTCAGCATGCTGCTATTATTCTCAGAGATATTGTTGAAATGAAAATTAAAAGCCGAAGCTGTGTTCCTTAAATAGACAAGTGTCAACGCTTTTGAATTTTACATTTAGATAATTGGTCACGGGCTTCGTTTCCATGGTAACATCAATTCAGTTCAAGAAACCACACTTTTGTACTGAAATTTGAACAATTTTAGAGCTTAGTTTTAGTATATATGTAACAAACTATCAAGGAAACTGAAAAATCGGTATTTCAATTCAAACTGCAAGTTTTTTATTTGAAAATGGCCGTGACAAGTAACCTTTCACCCAGCTATATTCCAAATTACATTGGTTACCATCATCCATTTTCTTACATTCCACATAACATTTCAATATAACTACATAAAAGAAGCAAAATATTGATTATAATTCAGTGCAAAAGACTCATAAAAATATTTCAGCAAAAAATGGCTGTTTGTAAATAGTTCAGATCAAGAAAATGCACAGAATTACGTACTTTCAAAATAAAAGCTATTGATTTTGGGTGGTAACTGACACGTAACTTCATGACGTCAGTGACGTAATTTTAAGAAAACATTGTTTTGAAGTGTTTCTGTGGCAATTTATTCATCATTTCTGCATTAGTAAACCATAAAGCATCAGATCGGAGACAGGTTCATGAATTGTTTTCAGAAAAATGGATATACAAACGCATTTAGTTTGTCGTAAACGTCGTCGTAAATCGTCACGTTGGCTTCCGGTTGGACATGCGCACATACAGATATTAAGGTAACCTACCTCCTTAACAGTTAATATAGTACTTTCTTGCCTACCTAGCAGGGAAAGTATACATTTATTCGAGCACGCGCCGGGTATAGATATTCCTGTCTTTCCCTAGGGAAAAACCTTGTCTAAAATAGCGTGCACTAAGGTGACGTCATAATGTCAGGAAATACCCAAACCTATTTTTCTCCACGATCTATTATGAACATGATAGGCAAGAAAAATGATCTAACATGTCTGCCTGTGTAAGACAGCTGTTTTCCCTGCCCTCCGGACTGCATAGATAAAAAACCTCGCTAACGCTCGGTTTTCCATTCCACACTGTCCCTCCGGTAGGGAAAACCCCGTCTTACACAGGCAGGCATGTAAAATCCTTATAGTCTAGATTGAAAGATGGACATTTTCCTTATAGAAATTTACCAAGATTATAAGGGTTAATTCTTAAGTAATAGACCTCTTATATGACGAAATCAGCCATAGATGACGGCTGTGTTGGAACTGTGGCCATTCTAAAATCACAGGAATATACTCTTTCTATGAGCAGTATAATGTGTTTAAATTAAAATAAGATCACTTCGATAAACTTTCTTAAAGGAAATGAGTTTGTATTGTAAATTTTGCACTTTGGATAGAGGAGAATGGATTCCAGTGGTGGCAGTGGAAGTTCTTATTAAAACACCTATTGGTCAGAATTGCAGAGGGGCGAGAAAAATGCTTGAATTGTCTGCTATTTTGACAGTCTTAATTTAGAAAATACTAGGAAAACATGATTGTAGGGAACACTAAAATTGCCGAGTTGGCCATTATGTTGAACAGTTGATGCTCAAGCGAGATTTCACTGTATTTTAAGCCGGATGATTTTTTATAACATGCGGATGTTTTATTTGCTGTGTACAGTTAAATGAGTTTCATATCTCATGAAAATCTGTGATTTTTTTTAATAACGTAAATCAGATATCATATCCTTGTTCAACAAAAGTAATAAAACATGTATAATATTTGATAAGCCCTACACAGCATGTTATAATTTCCTTTTTCAAAGTATGAAACCGTGTATATCTAATTTCCAGTAGTGATAGCCAATTTTCTCCTATCTTTAGTTACTAGTAAGTACAATTTATGGCGGTTTTATATTGATTTACCAAGGAACGGCTGCTGGATTCAAAATGATCATTCGTGTCTCGCTAACGGCAAACGTGACAGTTTTGTATTGGCAAAACAGTATTTCATATATATGTATTTTATTTGTAACAAAAGTGGGAATAGAAAGAAAGTACTGATTCTTGTTATTCGTTAAACTCTGCAGCTTCTTTGGGAATACTTTCTGTTGGATAGCTTTTCTTGTTTCTTAATGATGGTTCATATTTATTTACATAAGTATATATTATTTGACTGATACTTTATGTTACTTGATGGAAGAGGACTGATATTTCTGATATTCTGTCCTTATTAATTCTGTCTGCAAGGTAACTTGGAAAGTACTGACTTGCAGGAGAGATTTCGGTGAAATATGGAAGGTCAGATAAATAACAGTGGGAAGAAATATAGAACAAAAGAACCGTTAATAGCTACCTTGAATAGTTTTTAAAATTTTCTCCTGTTTTGTAATTATTTTTTTCTTGCCCTTAATACTGAAGACATTTAAATATGAATTACAAAATAGATGACAGTGAGAGGGAATGCAGGGCACAAGAACCGTAACTCTTTTACAAAAAGGTTTCAAATTATCTCCCTTTTTGTACTTTAAGATTAGTGTAATGTACAAATATATGGACAAATAATGTGATATTCCTTTATGACTTTTTAATGTTTGGTAGATTTACCTATCCTTTACAAATTTGATTTTGTGGTGTATGTCCGGAGGCAAGCCCCTTTAATAATTGGTAAAGTAAGTACAGTGTGTAACATTAGTTAGTAACATATGTAACAGGATTGGTTCAATTAAGATAAGAGATGTTTTTTGTAAGTGTCATTTTAATCTAGAATATATGTATCTTTATTGATGATTTATCAATCATAAAATCACTCGAACATAAATGTATTGGTTGTAACAGGAGGTTAATGTAACAATATCTCATTTGTCAAAATTTATGAAAAATTGTTTGCATTTCTTTTCCAGTATCTGTGTAACATCTTTTTTTTTTTAACAAGAAGATGTTATAGGTATAGTCATATATGATAAGAAGATTGAAATGAAATGAAGAAGTGTGTGAGTGCATTATTGAAAGGTTACATTTTGTAATATTAAATGATAATATTTTACTTCATTTGTAGATTTTCCTGTTACAACATCATTGTGTAATGACCAGCATCATTGTTATATGACTAGGAGTGTGTTTCAAAGTGTGCTTTTACAATGACACTGGCTTGATATAGTATTTAGACAGCATTGATACTCATAAATAGTTATGAAAACAAAGATCTTTATTTTATAAAATGTTACACAACACTTCTCTATAGTGAAGCTGCAGTATACTGCCTGGGCAGTGATATATACCGACTTCAGCAGATGACATGATAAAACTTTGTATAAGTGCCAAGTTTGTAGACTTGCATATGGATCTTTCTTCAAATGTTCTTGTTTAAGTTCAGTAGTCCAGAACCAACCCAGAAAGCTTAGTAGGGATCGAGTGCATGAATACAAATTTAGGGGTTATGGGTTTGATCCTTGCAGGACAGCTGTTCTCTGTGATGGATGGACAGAGAAAATACATCTGTTATAATCTTATTCTTAAACTTCTTGCAGAGAACTGGTTAGTTCTGGTACAGAATCAAGGCACTGAATTCAGTAGGTTAGTTGATTGTTGCTATGTTACTCATTTATATTGTTGAAAATATAATGTCAAAAAATATTTCAAGGAAGAAGCCTTCAGTATGCCAATATTCAGTCAAATGTAGTTGTGACCATTGCATGCTGAAGGGCAGTTTATCATCCTTTCAGTCAAGATAGTTGCCTATATTGACAAAGCTTAGCTTAATTAAATATCTGAGCAAAAATCACAGAAAATATCACGCAGCGTGTTGGATAACTATATTTTAGCTCACCTGTGCATAGTTTTCTCAAAGGGAAAGGATATGTCGTACTTTTGTTGTCTAGCATCAGTCTGGCATCCAACATCCATTGTCCATCATTCTGTTAACATTTTTTTCCATACAGCATCTTCTCTAGACTAGCTCCTAGACTATGATATATCTTTTTACATTTTTATGATTGAATGTAGTAAACTGAGCCAGTCTATATCCTATGTCCAATATCATAATTTTAACATCATTCCTCTGTGAAAATCTCTGAAATAGACTGGCTTTTGTCTCTATGAAACTGAATTAGACAAAAAGGTGGAAAATGTAGAAATATATATATTATCAGTCTAGTGGCTAGTCTACATCTTCTCTGAAACCATTTTTTTGAAGTTGATGAAATGTGTGTTCCTTGGATGGTCATCAAATGGTTCTGCTTTTCTGCACTTAGGGGAGCTTAAATTAAATATAGGGAAATTTTCTACTGATATCTCTTCAAAAAGTGCTAGTTTAGAAATGTTTTTTCATGGTCCTCTTCAAGTAATTCCAAATTGTCAAACATACACCAATAAGAAGACTACCGGTATTTTATTTTTCCATGTATGTATTTCCTGTGACCTTTAAATTGTTGTGTGTTTTTTTCAAAATCAGCTGTTCTATTTTGAAATAGTTTCACACAAATATTCCTTGAGTGACCCTCTACCAAAAATATTTAAGTAATCTTGATTTGTCAAAAAAGACCACCAAAAAAAACATGCCCCTTACCCTCTCCCCCACCCCCCTTAGCTGCCATTCTACCTTTATGGTTGTTTTGAAAACTGCTAGGTCTGTTCTGAATCTGGTGGCCCATGTTCAAAGGAATTTGCCAGAAATATTTCTTAGATGACTCTTCAGATAAGTTAGTTGTTTGAGCTGTGAAATTCAGGTGAGCGATCTAGAGCAATCATTGCCGTCTTGTTTAATTGACAGATCATTCCTCATGAAGACAGTGATGATGTTATCATAAAAGGACAATCAGGTATTTTTTATATGAAAGAGACCCACGATTTATGTTTATTATTTTATTTTATCAAAGAAAATCTTGCTATAAAAACTGCTATCTGGCAACACGAGAAGTCGAGAAAATATGTGACAAATCTTCCAATAAAATATCGAACCTTCAAACTTTAATCACTTTATGTAGTCAGTGCCAAAACTTTGTCAAATTAAAAATGAAAAAGTGCCCACCCATTAAGCTTAGGGCGAGTGGAGATCTCCAGATCACAGAGTAGTGAGTTCGCGCTCAGGGTAAGGTAAACATTGTATGATTTGATGAAAGACATTGTGTCTGAAATCATTTGTGCTCCACATCTGATTCATCAGGAGAAGTTGGAAGTAACTCGCATAGAACAGATTAGTACTGGTAAAGAACCTAGGAATTCTGGTTAGTTTAACTGTTGAAAAAACAGTGCTAAACTCAAAACACAAGACACTCACATCATGTATGTATGCACATCATCTCTTTGCTGGTCAATAACATACCAAAAGTAATGTTTCTGTAAGAAAAAGAATTTTTGTTTTTTTGCCTGCAGTTTGATCTGAATCTCATTTTAACGGGCAAAACATTAATTTTGTCTTCATTTATTGTACAGTCAGACTTGCTTAAGTGACCACATCTATAAAGAGATCACTTACATTAAGAGTGCACTTTTTAAGTTTCTTCGTGTGTTGTTAAAGAACATATTATGTTGTGTTAAGAGACAACTTTTCACCCTTCCTAATGCAAATTAAAGTGTCTATATGCAGTTGAACTTAGTTCTCTCAGACTTAGATAATTTTAACAGTCCATTCTTCGCCCGAACTCGTCATCTGGACCCTTTTAATATTATTCTCATATATTTAAAAGATTGTAAAAGCGTAATTAATGGCTGCCTATAAAATCTGTACCAAAGGAGCCAGTGTTAAAATTTTCATAGTACTTTTTTTATCTTTTTTATTTTAATGGTTTATATCCATGTAGTTCAGTCACCTTTTTTTTTAGTGAATCTAATGGCTACAAAGTGTGATTTCGATAGACTTCAGTTTAAAATCTTGTTGATAAAAATATATATTGCCACAGCAAAGAAAGCTCTAATGATACGCTGGTAGTAAAATTTTCACGTTAAAAGAAAAAAGGACATTAATATTATATTATAATTTTCACTTTCAGCATTGTGATAATTAAATGAGTGCAATAATTGTGAACAATAAAATGCTGAAAATATGTTGGGACTACAAAAAGTGCTTAACCCAACAGTTTTTATGGAAGGAAAATCATTTGTCCTTCAGGTTATTATCAGAAATATTTGTGAGGGATTCAGTTTTACTTATTAAGTAAGCCCGCCCGCTTAGCTCAATAGGGAGAGCGCAGATCTACGGATCTCAGGGTCACGAGTTCGATCCCCAGGCGGGGCGTATGTTCTCTGTGATGATTTGATAAAAGACATTGTGTCTGACATCATTCGTCCTCCACCTCTGTTTCATGTTGGGAAGTTGGCAGTTACTTGCGGAGAACAGGTTTGTACTGGTACAGAATCCAGGAACACGGTTAAGTTAACTGCCAGCCGTTACATAACTGAAATACTGTTGAAAAACGGCATTAAACCCAAAACAAACAAACAAACTTATTAAGGGTCGAAAATTTATTTTGCTTGTTAAAATTGATTAAACTGATGGCTTGTCTCAACTGAAGTATCCAGCAAGTTTGGTGTACATGTTAGTTGCTGTATTTTTACCAACATGATTACTGAAAAGGAGAAAATTGCTAATAAACGTTGATCAATATGTTGGTTTTTTTTGTTGTTATTTTGATTTTTTATATATATATTTACCTCTGGTTTGAACAAACATGCATGTAACATTTTGTGATATTTTAAATTTTTGTTTCTGAGAGAAAATAACCTTTGACTTTGATACTTACATGACTCATAGGGGTAGGAGCAGGGGCTGTGGGGTGGGGGGGGGGGGAGGGCACCAGCATATGGTATGGCCCCGCCAAGTTTTGACCCGAAAAAGTGATTGTTCTCAGAAAGAAAATAGTAGCTATAGGAAAAAAAGCCAATTTGGTAGAGCATTTGGATGTACTGATACGGATTTGATTTTTTTTTTGCCGAAACATTTTCAGGGAAAAGTCTGGGTAGGTTAGCTGGTCGACCCCCCTATCCCCCTGCCCAAACTTTGCTCCTATGCGACTTCATGTTTATTGTTGTTGTTTTTTTAATTTAACACTATAAATTAACATAAAGACACTAGCGACTAGAAAAATGAGATGCATTTATTTGAATATTAATAATCTTAATTAATTAAGTGGTCATAACTGCTTCAGCTTTTTGTTAGGTTGACTGCCCCTGTCTGTAAACGTCAGTTCCGCAGTATTCATGAATACAATAGTTCATTATATTTTGTGGCGGCAAAAATCAACCAATGACAGTGATAAACGCTGCCCCACGCTATCATCATAAAACAGCATAAAAATATGAAACGTTTCATATGTGTATACCAAATATGAATTTCTCTAACACGGAAATAAATTTATAGTTTATGTTGATACTCTTCTATTTACTACAGTTATTATTCTTGTGCCATTTAATAAATTAAGAGGGAACTCTGAATATATTTGGGACACATATTTCCATATCAGTTAACTTTGTCGTTCCGGTATTGTCAAAAAAATGTCTTATTTGAAATGTTATTTTCAAAAAAAGGAAGCTTTTGGCCTATATGACAGATAAAGTTGATTAATAGCCTACTTACATTAGATAAATGTCATTTAATCTTAATTTACCAGAAGAACATTTTCGGATGCCTAAATTTGGAGTAGTTGCAAATGTATACAATGTACATGGTACTTGTACTGTAAAATCATTAATATTCACGGGGGACTAATCTGTGAATTAAAGTCCCCGCTAAATGTTATTTTTTTATACACAAAATTTAATTCCAGTGAAATTAATTGATTTTACAGGATATGTGAGATATTCTTATCATTTCAAAATATGTCTGAGATATATCATAAATAAGAACATTGCAGCATTATAACCTTACACTTTCAGCCATACTTGTAAAACTATAGTTACAAGGTTTACAAGTTTAAAACCTGAAGATTTGCTCAATTATATTTGAGCTGTGCCATGGGAAAACCAACATAGTGGCTTTGCATCCGCGCAGTCTGGTCAGGATCCATGCTGTTTGCTAACGGTTTCTGTAATTGCTATAGGCTTTGAAAGCGAACAGCATGGATCCTGACCAGACTGCGCGGATGCGCAGGCTGGTCTGGATCCATGCTGGTCGCAATCCCACTATGTTAGTTTTCTCATGGCGCGGCTCATTTATAAGAAATTTGTGAGCCAATGCTCATTATTGTGTTATGAAATTTACTGCAAATACAAATATGGCATCACAACCTCTCTATTGCCACTATTTTATCAGTTTCTTTTTTCAGTTAGCTGTTTGTTGGAGAAGTTGAAAGGCTGAAAAATGCTTCCTCTTAAAAAATAGTTCATGCTCCATCTTTGGCTTAAAATAATTACATGTATGTATTTCAATGACTGATTACCAAGTTGCAAGTTTGTATTCAATGTACCTTTCCTCATGTCCGTTTATAAAAATTTCTTTAGTTAGTATTGCTTTGAAACTACTCTACCTTGTTTCATTCATAATTATTTCTTTCACAAAATGTAAGTTCAGTAACTCTCTTTTTTACATTTACAGAGTTATCTTTTCTTGTTTCTACAGGAGGTTAAAAATTGTATTGTATGCACAATGTTTGAGCTTCAGTATAATTATCAGCCTCATTATTCCCTGTGGTCAGGTTGACAATAAAATATGAACAAAAATATGTGTAAATATTTTCTGTCTTGGCCTGTCCTTACTAATGAAACAAACATGGTCAAAAAAACATTAGCTTATATCAGCGCTAAAGGACAGTCACATTTTTTACAGTAAACTTTGACATAAAAAAGCCAAATGTACCGAATCACTTGTTGTTTTCACAGCCTTCTAACTGGTATTTAACTGTATAAGTGTCTGTGGGGAGATACTAATTGACTGGTTTATGAGCAGCACGTCACCATGTCATATCCGTGTGACCATCAAAAGGAGGGAAAACTGACAGTTATATATACATCATGAAAACATATAAGCCTTGAAGATAATTGTCTTAGCCTTCTTTTAATTCAGAATATAGTCAAGGATTGTCTCATTGTTTTATGCTTCGTCATTCTCTGCAGAAGAAAAACAACAACAGTATTTAATATTGTGTCTCTTTGGTAAAACTATTTGTTTAGTAAATAATCATACACAACTAAGAGTGAGGTTGTTTTTTTATAAGCTTCTGATAAAAAATTGTTATTGAATGTGGCTCATTAGTATGCAAATTTTTATACAATGCTAAACTGTTTTTGTACAAATGGTTTTATTACATTGTATATATAAGGTTATAGGTCACTAATTAAAATCCTTTTATATTTCATGTATGTGAAAAGAGCCACTAGGGTGCTTATTTACCCAGATCTTTGGAGAAGATAATTATTTCCTACTTACCTACCTTCAAAACGTTTAACTGAAATTGTTAAAAAAAGAGAGAAAAAAAGATTGTTAAATAGTTCCTGGTGAAATGCTCTTCAGTGGTGGTCTGCAACCCTAAAAGAAGGGCATATTGGCTTTTGTCCTCAGATTTCAATATTTGATGTACACAACTTGCCATAGATGGAACATGAACTTTAAAGCAGTCACATTTCCTGCAGAATGTATTCTAACATTATAACATCTGTGCTGAAAGAAAATGTGGAAAAGAGAGAAAATGTGGGATCTGTTTCATTGGAACTACTTTTTTGACCGAATTACTAACAATAACAGTGCAAAACTTACAATAACAGTGCAAATTTTAATGCGTAGATGCTCATTATTAAATATCATGCGTGACAATGAATGTTCACTAAATATGAAATTTTAAGGTTTCTTGTCTGTAATAAAATTTTGATGTGTTGTCATGTAAGCAAAGATTTAGCCATTAAGTTTAATACCACTTTTCTGAAAAATAACTCTGATCATCAATTTCAGAAATGTATAAATTTATTATGAATCAGCAAAGAAAATTTAGGATTTAAGGTTTACCCCAGTTTTATAATGCTTTTTTTACAAAGAAAGCAAATGTTAGGGATTTTCTCTTCTACATATTCAAAGCAGGTAAATTTAATTGATATTTTTTACATATTTGACATTGTGGGAGTGAAATAAAAATAATTTCAACCATCATACTATTTTGTTGTAACAATTTTATAATAAAATTTTGACATTGACGTAATTTTAAGTGTAGGAGAAGTTAGTCGAACTGACTTTGTCATAGGTTGAGAAAGTTTTAGCAGGAAAAGCTGAAGTGTGATTAAAAGAGTATAAAATTTGTGTCTCACGGCATTGAATTCATCAAACTCAAGGGGGGTATTCGATCTACTCTTTACCTCCGAAACAAAATGGCGGCCAAAACTGAAAATGTGAGTTTTTCTTACTTTTTATCTTTTTTAAGGATTTCTAGACCATTACACATGGCTATCAACCTGCTCCACTGTTTTCTCTATCTATCGGTACCTTTAACTTTGGAAACAGTGCTGTAATTTGTCTGGAATGCTGGTCATGGGATTTGAATCGATGGAAAATCCTCCGTTAAACACGGGATAAGGAATAGTGCGATTAGCAAAAATGGTCTTTTTTCCTAATTATTCAAACAGCTGTGAGCTATTTTTTTTGATTAGAAGTAAAATATCAAAATATATTTCCTTCATGGTTAGTCTGGAGCCGATTAAAAGTCGTAATTTTAAATTACACAGTTTTTTGTCTGATGGTAAGGAACAGTGTACGAAAATAAGAGGATAAGGTGCAGTTCCACTTCTTCAAGCGACTTTTCCTTCGCTCTTTCAGAGACAATCAATAAAATTCTGTTAAAATAATATTTTGGTGATCATTTATAACTCTCTCTTGCTCAAGTAGTAAGATTTAAAAGGTATCCGCCTGTCTATCAGACACGTGATGAACTGAAAGCCAAAAGTTTAGCAAGTATTTAATATAGTATCCCTTGCCAACATTTAACTATATGTAAATTTCTTTTTGGTATAGGAGTGTTTACACTATGTGCTTTTACATTTGTGTTTTGGCAAGTGGTGCTTATGCTTCTAATGTTTTTGGAGTTCCCACTATGTGTTAAAGCATACATGTTAATTTCAGGGGTGAAAGCAGTATCATAAAATACGTTTAATCAACACATCTAGTTTCCATAAGCTTTATAAATAAACGAATCTAAATCTTACTATTATGATTTGAAAACACTACTGCTGACATCTATTTATGAAAAGGACTAAAACCTTATTTTCCAGAAGCCTTCTCCTAATGGTATATAATAATTCAAACATTTTAAAAGCTTTTTGGAGAAGTAATTCACCCAAAATTACAAATTAGGCGCATAATAGGTCGTAAAAAATCTGGAAAAAAAATGAGGTATACAAGTGAGGTGTTTTCATTTCCAAAATAAAAGATACCTAGATTAAACACACAAAAAAAAAACAACCATGAAAATTTTCTCTGAAGAAAGTTATGATACATTATAAAACATCACCATTTTTCCTTGAGGGTTTTCAAAATACATACGTGACTACACCATGTTTAAAAAACAAACTGTTTTTCGGAACAGTTGCGCGGTTGACTGTGTCGGTATGTTTAGTAGAATAGCTGAAAATATACCAGCATTTTAGCTACATACTGATTATACAAACTGCATTTATTTTTTCCGGCTTCGTATATCAAACTAACAAGATGAATTGAAATCAAATTTTATTTAAACATTCAGAGTGAACTAAACCAGTTTTTTCTTTTTTTCTATGTAATTTAAACGTAATACAAACAAAAGTTTTGTCTGAAGAAAAAGTCCTGAATATTTACAGTCATTCTAACAACTTTGAGAACATTCTATCATATTTTCATCATAAATAACACAAAATCGATGAGTATGCTCAAGGTAACGTATGTACCAGTTAAGTAAATTATGCATATACAATGTATTTACCGATACCACTTTTCGTTAATTCAATAAAATCTTTTATATGCCCTTTGAATATGTTTCGATCCACATTAAATTTTGTATTACTGTTTATGGGCAATAGTGTATTCTCATTTGAATTCAATCATCTATGATACTGCCCTGAAATTTATGTACGTCCTAAATTTCTAGTATATTGGTCCAAAACTATAATAAAGAAATGTTTTAAGATGTTTAATCACTATCAAGGCAGTTATGCATATCATGTGAATTGCAGAAAAGAAGAATAAACAATATCGCGATAACAAATAGCTTTTTTTCAAAGCAAATACATACGTTACTGCACAATTACACTGGCATGTAACCTCCTGCTGTACAAAAGTAAGAATCTGCGTTATGTAATTGTCAAAATTCTACGAAACGATATAATATCCATCCTGTACGACTGAATTGAAGCATTAGTATTGATGTAAATGAATTACAGATCAAATGGAATTTGAATTACATTGTCAAATCAACTTTGAGATAAATAATGGCACCCGTTTTTGAACATAAGCGAAAATACTTTCCTATCTATTCATATCCTGTATATTCCGAGCATGATATTCAAATTATTGTATTACTACATTACGAATGCCGCAAAAAAGAGATGTTTTTTTATTTGAAATTATACATACGTTACTATTGGATACGTATGTATCACTCGTAAACACTGTATCTTTACTTTTATATAAATTAATATACATGTAATGATTTCATTTGAAAATAATAAACATATTCTATATTTAAACATTATTAGATATGAAAATTTATTACGGTGTGATATTATTCTCTTATCATATCTATAGCATACAATTCTCAAAACTGAATTTGTTCACAATGTGTACGTGATAAAAGGTTATCAAAATTAAAAGTTGGCGACCTAAAAAGCTTGTAAACATGAAACCCTGCGTCACTGTTGACGTATGCTGACGTAGGAGTTAGTTTTAAATATTTCAGTAACGTATGTATCGATCACGTATGTATCATTTCCTTCTTTGATGCTCATAAAAAAATATTCATAGATAGATATTTGTTGCCTAAAGGTAATCAGCTAATCAGATATGACAATGATCTTCGTCTTTAAGAGCATTAAAAAATGAATTAAATTGTGATATTTCTACAATATGGTAACGGATGTATCAATCTGTTATATACGCTTTGGCAAGGTTTTCCACGCTGATATGGTATAAAATGTAACCCGAATTAATAGCATGAATGAGCAAGCGTAATAGTTATATAATTTACAAACAGACATGTGTGAATGTTATTCTACCCAGAAACGGCAAACACATTATCATATTCTTTGGCATCATTTTAAATGATGACTGATACCAAAGGAGTCCGAAAAATTTGTATCTATGTTGATTATAAAATAACTTCCTATGTTACTTCATAAAAATATGTGATTTCGTTGATTACTGATGAATTTTAACTACAAGAACGTTCATTAAACATAAAATGAGCTGGCGACAGTAACGTATGTATTGTTTACGTAGTTTGAAGCTTCATAAATTACTAACAGACAAAGGTAACAGTCAAAGATTCGGTATAAAAATCAAACAAGCTTAGTGCTATATGACATGGAGACGAATTACTCTTCTATTGATTTGTGAATAAGATAGTAAACAGTAACATACACATGCGCGTCACTAGTGATTTTGGGTGAATAATTCCTTTTGCATTTTAAATGAAGACTGAATCCGAGTCCCCATAATTATAGCCATGTTTATGAAAATGTTTACATTTTTCACTTTTTTCATGCAGGCTGATAACGAGACATCCTACTTGGAAGTCTTTCAAATGAGATTGGATTACCGTACTAGTATGTTTTAGCATACAGAATAGAGCATTGTCCTGTTCCGAATGCCTGGTTTATATATTTCAAAAGCACGACAACCAAATACTTATGCGGAAATATCATTCATTTTACACATGGAAAATGCACAGCAGCTGAAAATTGCTACCTAGTATTATACTACACGAATTACAGTAAGATGGTCAGAGTTTCACTTTAAATATGCAAATGAGATTGTGAAATAAAAAGCAACGGTTCTTGGCCGTCATGAATAATCATAAAAGTCTACCAAGGACCTAACCGATTTGTAATTTCCAGAAGAATCGTTCTTGTTTATATTTTGTGAAAAGCTTCTGAAGTGGAAATCAAACTTTGTAGTATATCTTCTGAAGGAAATTGGTTGCTTTGTATATTTAACCAATGGAAAAATCGGTTACATTTGCTCCCTACCTATTTAGCATTTGAATGGCCAAATATAAGTTCCTATAAAATGTTTGATTGGCCAAATATCTAGGCCAAAAGTGATATAAGACACCACGAAGAACAGAGAACAACAGTTTTGTTTAATCGACAATCACTGAAAAAGTCAAGTGTGCTTACCTACTGACATATCTTGTCTGGTAATATGTTCATTCGGGGATTATGTTACTGTTCTACTCCTCAATCCGACCCCTTCAGTTATTACATGGTAGAGAAATGTCAACTGGTTATCTCAGAAACGATGAAAGAAAACTGTAAAATCCGTTTGAAAAAATTGCACTGCACCTTATCCTCTGATTTCGCACACTGTTCCTTACCATCGACAAAAATTGTGTTTTTTTGAAAATACGAACTGTGATCTGCACAAAACGAACAGTATTAGATAAGTATGTGAAATATCCTCTAAGTCAGAAAAATAGCTTACAACCTGCGGTATATTAGGAAAAAAGACCATTTTTACTAATCGCACTATTCCTTATCCCGTGTTTAACGGAGGATTTTCCATCGATTCGAATCTCATGACCAGCATTCCAGACAAATTACAGCACTGTTTCCAAAGTGAAAGGTACCGGTTGATAGAGAAAACAGTGGAGCAGGTTGATAGACATGTGTTATTGTCTAGATATCCTTGAAAAAGAAAAAAAGTAAGAAAAACTCACATTTTCAGTTTTGGCCGCCATTTTGTTTCGGTGGTAAGGAGTAGATCGAATACCCCCCTTGAAACTTGTTTAATAAAAATGATAAAATGCTCACATTTTATAAATTTTATTGGATTTGTTTAATAAATTCAACGAAAGTGGCTCACATTAAATTGTCATTACAGTTTGTATTTCTGCATTGTCCTTTATCTAAGGTTATGCATGTTTTGTTTTATTACACACAATTTTACTTTCTTACTAATTGACATGACTTTAGAGTGAAGAATTTTTAACTTTCAAGTATGCAATAATTTGTATATAATGTACCAATAAAACGTATATGTAACAGTTCATTTATTTAGTCAATCTAGCATCTAGATTCAAAATGGCTTAACCCTTATCATGCTGGACACAATTGATTCTGCCTTTGCGACCAGTGTAGATCTTGATCAGCCTGCACATCTACAATGTTCGCTATTCAGTCAGTATCTTTTTGAAAAGTACCCCTTTTAACATTTAATGGTACTGTCCAAATTAAAAGATGGACAAGTTCATTATAGAAATTTAGGAGGGTAAGGGTTAAGACATAGTTTTTACGATGTCAGAAACCTTTAGTTTATTAACACTAAGTGGGGTATTTTTTGCTGACGATCCTCAGTCATTGCCTATAACCTAATTTCTGTGATCAAACAGAGCAAATTTTTTCACCATACGATTAGATCAACCCCGAAGTAAAATCTCATTTCCTAGGTTTACCGACTTCAATTTAATTTTTTCACGATGGTACGGGGACAACTAAAATATAATACAGCAGTACTATTTTATTAATGGAAAGATACATTACCTTACATATTTACTGTATTTCGTTATATATATATGATAATTAAAAAGAACATTTCAGTACAGTTGGGGTATAAAGGATTTTGAACCAAGATGTGTGCACACGTAAGGTCATAGATGGTAATTGAAAAATATTATCGTTATAGTCACCAACATTGTTTGAAGAAGAGAATCAATTAGAAAAGCTATTGCCTTTAGGCTAGAGATGATTTTGTATAAATTGTTTAATAAAGCTACAAATTAATGGCAATTTACGACAATTGTTTGTTTTTATTTCTTTGACTATGTACATTTTATTACTTTAATAAAGCATATTGGCGCTTCCAGCACTAAAGGTGGATAGATTCATTAGACTGAGGTTAAATATTTGTCTCTTTTGTTTTAATAGTAATGTCTATTATGAAAATATGGAGAGAAAAAAAATATTTTCAGCATTATTTTGTGTATTGTATGTAAGTTGTGTTGTCTTGTAAGCAATTAACATTTTGTATATTTTGTTTGGATGTATTTTTAGAATGAGGTAAGTGTAATTTGTCCGTTTAATCTTCTGTTAGCAGTATCAGACATTTAAAAGATCAAAGTTTTGACAAAATTAATGCTGAAATACTGAAAAAGCTGAAATTCTGAAAAAGGCCTAAGTACTGAAAAGGCTGAAGTACTGATAATGGCTGAAGAATTGAAAAAGGCTGATGTACAGAAAAAAGGCTTAAGGTCTTAATAAGGCTGAAGCATTGAAAAAGGCTTAAGTACTGAAACAGGCAGAAGTTCTGATAAGAGTTGTAGAAGAAATTACAAAGACTGAAAGACTGGCACAAGCTGAAGGACTGACTGGCAAAGATATAAGTACTGGGAGAGCTGGAAGACTGACTGGCAAAGATATATAAGTGCTGGGAGAGCTGGAGGACTGACTGGCAAAGATATTAGTACTGGGAGAGCTGGAGGACAGAGTTGCAATAGCATTATGTCTCTGTTGGTTTGAACTTTCAAGGCTGCTATGAAAATTGACATTCTAGTCACAAAGAAAATTCTGTTTATTCAGAAATGCTCTGCAAACTAGAGTCATAAAATTTAGGCAGAAACAATGGTTAATTATTATGTTAATGCATAAAATAAGAAGAGACAAACATCTTTGTCTGCTGCAGAAAAAACAGAAATGAAAACTTTGATGATTTAGAAACAATATTTCCATTTCTTCATAATTTTGTAGAAGTTATATTTTGAACAAGTATTATTAGCTTCATCTGATTGTTCAGCTGTCATTTTATATGTTTTCTGTCACTCAGTTGCGCTCATAAATTGGGATGTTTACCATCTTTGAATTAAGGGATACTGTTTTATCTGTTTTTGCTTATAGGTGTGTCTTTAAAATTGACTTTTTAATGTGGAATTTAATTACTGTTACCTTGAACATGAGACACGATGGAGATGTTTTAATGTTTAGAGAATTCATGCAAAATTAATAAAGTTTGAGGTATGAAATTATCTGGTCAAGGTTGATTTTTGTTAAGTCTTAAGATGTACTACAATAGACCTTTACCATAACTAAGTAACTTGTTGCATGCATGACATCCACACCACAAGCTAAAAGGTCAAGGTCACCCTTTGAGGTCATTCCTCAAAGGTCAAGATCACACTTAGAGGTCAAAGATGTAATGTCAATTTTAGCTCCACTATTTGAAGTTTTTCAAACCTTTCATCGGTGTCTGCGTCCATGTCACAAAAGTTTTGCATGTAAGCAGGGTTTTCAGAAAGTACTGGGCCAAATGCTTTCAAACTTAACACATGTCTTTGGTATCATGAAATGACCTCACAGGGCAAGTTACATAACTCTAGTTTTTATTAAAATTATGCCACTTTTTAACTTAGAAGTTTAGGTTGCGTGTTTCTCAAAAACTACTTATAGGCCAAAGTTTTATGCTTTTTCAGTATACAGTGTACATTTTCTGTTGCCAAAGTACTATTTCTATTGTCAAAGTTCTATGACAGGACATGCACATTTTTGTTGCCGGAAACCATAATTTTTTTATTATGTCCATATATTTTTTTTGGGTTGTGGGGTGAGTGGGGGGTGGGCGGGTGCATCCTTGTCCTATGGACATTTTTCTAGTCAATGTAAGGTTTTTGAATTTTTGGTCAGCAGCCCATCTGATTAAATTTCAGTTGTAATGTTAGAGTCAAAACAAAGTGAAACATCTTTCAGGCATTTTATCACCTTACTTCAAAGACATTTCTTTTGTTCATGAGATTTTTCTTTTTCAATCTTGAATGTAGATAGATATTGGTGATCAAATTTCAGTCACTTTGATCAATGTAACTGTTCACTAAGGGGATGTATGCACTTTTTGTTAAACACTTTCAATGTCTGCACTTTTTGTGAAATTTGAATTTTATTAAAAGATGGACAGGTTCACATAAGGATGGTCAGTCGCATCTGAGCAACATTTTGCAATATTTTTCATAATTTGTGTATGTTGTTAGTGATTTATTTTAGCGCACAAGTAAATCATGACCAAGAAATTAGATTCCAGTTAAAAATGTTTGGTTTATTTTTTTGAAGCATAATTCTGTAATTACGCCCTTTTAATATGCAAGTATTTATAAATCTGAGTTACAGTGTAACATGTAGTGGGGGAGATATATTGATTTACGCCGCACCATGAGAAAACCAACATAGTGCATTTGCGACCAGCATGGATCCAGACAAGCCTGCGCATCCGCGCAGTCAGGTCAGGATCCATGCTGGTCGCAAACACTTTATGTTGGTTTTCTCATGGTGCGGCTCAAATTTTTGTGCTGTCTGTCCGTGGTGTATGTCACAAAGTTTGGCCATGGGTGGATGGATCAGCCAGACTTCACAGGAGTGAGTAATGTAAAGTCTCATTGTGCATATTACCAGCATGTTTGGATTCAGTGATTTTCAGAGGAGTTATGTCCCTTTATTTGACTGGTTGTATGATATTATGGCTACTTCTCTTACACCATTGAGCAGATTTCCACCAAAGAGTCAGTGCCAAACCTGGTTATTATACATATCATCATTGACATGTTCTGGTTCATTGATTTTCAGAGGAGTTATGGCCCTTTATTTGTCAAATTGTATGATATTATGGCTACTTCTCTTACACCATTGAGCAAATTTCCACCAAAGAGTCAGTGTCAAGCCTCAGGTTATACATATCATAGACATGTTCCGGTTCATTGATTTTCAGAGGAGTTATGGCCCTTTTTTGTGAAGTTGTATGATAGTATGGCTCTTGCACCATTGAGCAGATTTCCACCAAACCTTACAAGAAATATCAGTGCCAAGCATAGTAATACGAATCATCGACATGTTCCAGTTCAGTGGTTTTCAGCAGAGTTATATCGTTTTACAGTGTTTACACTATTTGCTGTATACAATTCGGCTGAATTCACCAAACCTCACAACTGATGTTTAGTGTAGTTCTGCATATTAACATCATGTTCTGCAGTCATGACCCTTGATTTGTCGAATTCTGTGATCTGTGCTACTTCTCCCCCCAAAAAATACTACTGGTTGGAGTAAATAGGTGTTACCATTGCCAAACCTAGTTGTATATATAGTTGTCCAGTAGATTTAACCAAGTTGCATATTAATCGACTCTTAGATTAAGAAAGAAAAGCTCTGGTTTTCTGTGTACATTTTGATTATGTTCAGCTAAATTCTGTGAGAATTGTTATGTTCTGAATTATGATTAAGAGCGAAAACCAGTATAAGGGTACAAGTATTAAATCACAAGCTATTTATGAAGAAATAATTTAACACAGTGTTGAATTTAATATACATTTATCAGTTTAGTTTATATTTTCAGCAACTCTTAACGAGAAAGTGTTAAAACGCATGTCAATATTTTTCTCATCCATCATGTGCGTATCTCCTGTTCGATCAGTTTTTGTCATAATTTAAACATTAAAATAAGATCAGTTTTGTAGCGTCACATTCAACATCATCATTAAAATCGTTCTAATCCTTGTTAATGTTGTGGCTAATCTTTGTAATAGATCAACATTTCTACCAAGCACTGTCGTAAAGATAGAAACATTATCATCTAATCTGAAATGAAATGTCATCGAAATGTTTTTATGCGTGAAAACTCACTGAATGCATGTTATCTACACTGATGAAAATTGCACTTAAACCTTGTTATAAATGTTTTTTCTACGGTTATCACTTAAAAAAATAATCTGTAATGGAAATGTTATTAGAAATATTTAAAAAAAAACGAGAGTTTGTTTGATTTGAAAGTGGATAGTTTATTCCAAAATTGTTATAAATATATATATTATTGCAGCTTTAACGTTATCATCAAAAACAAGGTTATTTCTCCCTTCCAGTACGAAAACAAAGATGGACTTTGGGGAAAACTATTAACAATCTAATCTTTGATATGTGTCATGAATAAAATGACAGGAGTTTACCCTTTCGCTCTTCCATTATACGTCTCTTATATCTGCTTTAACAGTTAATCTGTTAAGTTAAAGTTGGATTTTCCCAATCTTTCAGATCTTAGAACACTTTATTTTTACAAAGAGTTTAAAAAGATATATTACAAAGAATGAAAATTTTTGTTTCTAAATAATTCTTTTTGATATATTTGTGTTACATAAAACTATGTTTAGCTATCAAGCTTCTCCTTGCAAGAACTAAAAACAGATAATAACAAAGTAACACATTTTCCGAAGTGCCCAATTAAGGGAAGATGGTGGGTATGATAAAGACTAAAAAGGATTTTTAAGCATGTGGTCTACACAATAAAACCGAAAATTTAATTCAGTTTTCACCTCATTACAGTTCGTAATTTCCACGCCAAGGGAGATGATCCATAAAGATAAAACTACAAACCCCTCGTTAATTAAAGCGCTGATCAATGCGATTTGATAATCTCCACGGGTCTTTTATCTATTGTTGTGGTTTGTTCTTTTTTTATGGCGAACCAAATAAAAAAGTTGAATATATTATGAAAAAGAAATGTCTATTCAAGTGTTCCTGCTATCTATTGGTGGTAAAATAAAATGAAATAAGTTGTTTGTTTTCTTGACCATAACATCACAAGCTTCACACACCAGACTGGCACATGAAACACTTGAAATATTTGCAGTCTTTCACCTTACGGAAGGCCACTTAGCTTTGCAAAAATAGTCTAGAACTGACCAAAAGTCTGGGCCAACATTTTTCAGAAAACGCCTACAATGTATGACTCTATTCAAAATTGTTTTATTTTAGTAATAGTCTGCATAAAGAGGTTGATTTTGAACATGTTGATATTTGCTTTCTGCATTTATTGCTCTTTGAACTCTCAACAACTCAGCTGAACTTTATTTGGCAACTGGCATCTGTATGCATACAGTAACAATACCATTGGCCAATGAAGGAAGGTCTAATTTGTCTGCATATATTTGAAAAACATTATGATAAAATTCTCTCTGTTAAAAAAAAAAATTCAAGGTGAATTATAATCGAGGATGGAAAAATCAAAATGGATGATGCAAAAGACAAAATCAAATGAATTTTTTTAATAAATATAACTGGTACCCAGTTTGCATGCATGATAAAGTGAAACAATAAAATATGACTGAAGAGTGTGACAAAAAAAAGTGCCATTTAGAGAATTATTGGATGTAGCTAAATTGGCTGCCAAGACTTCATAACCATAAAAGGTGGCAATCAAGTAATATTTGATGAAGCAAGCCTGGATCTATTTCCCTCCGCTAAATATTTAATCAGCTGCTACGTAATTGCCATTTAGCACTTTAAGTGTCGTAGCCTTTGTCTACATCAGGGTATTTGATTGTATTGATGTGCCTTGTTCACACCTTGTAGTCTGGTCATTTGTTTATATTCATAGTCGTTGTCTTTCCTTTAATTGCCTTATTTAACACATTTTGCATACTTGATTGCAATTAATATATGTGTGAAGTACAAGATAATGTTCTTCAATGCCTTGACCAGTAAAAACCTGTCTTTGTGCATTATTTCATTTTCAGAATTGTCACATTAAATACCAGTAGGTCATATTAGAAGTTCTAAGGGCTTGTTTCACAATAGCACAAGTTCTGTCAAGGATATGGACTTTTGTGTTAACTTGTATTTTGATATTGTATATTTCATATGTTTAACATCATTCTCCAAAATTTGGGGTAACATTTGAGCCTGCCATAAGAAACAAACTAGTGGCTTTGCGACCAGCAGGACCCAGACCAGCCTGCGCATCCCGCAGTCTGGTCAGATCCATGCTTTCGCTAACATTTTTCCTCTAATTGCAATAGACTTGAAAGCGAACAGCAGGGACCTGACCAACTTGCGGATGGGCAGCGGGTCTGGATCCATGCTGGTGCAAGCCACTTGTTGGTTTTTCTCATGGCCGGCTCATTTCATTTTTACTCACACTTTATCTTAGCCTCTTTGTGTAAAATCTCAAATTTTAAATTAAAACAGATGTATTAAATCAATTTGATATCTTCTTTGTTTACAAACATGCTTTTGCAATTGAGTGGTAAAATATATGATTTTGATGTCTGAATAACAAGTGATATTTACTTCTAAAGCCACAATATAATCAGTGTAAAAGTGTCTTGTTAGCTTCAAATGGGAAATGGTTGGTACTTGAAATTGCAGCTCTCTGATTGGTCACTTAGAATTCTGGATTTTATGTTAAAGTTATGATTTCCTAAACATTATCCATAAACTAACATTTAGAGTACATACCTAACATTTAACGATAAATAGATCCGTGGGCATATTTATGTAGTCCTGTGACATATTTATATGTTATTTTCAGGAAATGACTTCCATCTAAGTTTAAATTTTATCTTGAGTATGAAACAGGACTCAGAAGTTCAAAAGGTGATTTTTTAATTCAAATTGCCAAAACATTTCCGTCTGTCAATTGGCAGTATTTATATGTTTTCTTATTTCAGTTTTGTTGAACATTGTGGAAGCAAGTTGGAGTGACGGTGGTCTGCAACATTTTTAAGGTAATCTTTTTTTTTTTACATATTTCTTGATGGATTATTGAAATATTAGAGTGAAATGTGTGGTATTTACAAAGAGAAAATATATACAGGTACGGAAATGCAATTGAATGCGGAAGTATTTGACTTAAATAACCAAGAATTCTTATAAGAAAATGTGTTTCAGTAAAAGCAAAGAAATAAATAATTACTGCACAAACTTCAGAATTTATGCACTTTCAGATATAATATTAAAACCACGAAAGACATAAAAAAACATAAAATTTGTTTACAGTATATTACATGTAAGATTAAATTATCTTTCACTCCAGAAAACCTGATTTTACATTTTCATCTGTGGCTATGCCACTCATGAAAATATTGCATCAGATTTTGACTAAGTGAAAACTATCTTACTGAAACAGATCAACATCATCTGTTTTGAGAATTTCATTTTTTTACTTTTATCAGTTTGAATTTTGCAGTCCTTCCCTGACTCATTTTAAGAAGATCTTCAAAAGATTCTGGCTGACTTTAATAATGGTTTCTTTGACATTTTGTCCGCAAATATGTATTGCAAATTTACTATTGGGGATAAGTCAGTCACCCCATTCTGTTCATATCTGTTAAAAAAACATGAAAATTAAATTCCACATTAAGATATTTTATTCTTGACCCTAAACCATTATGTTTTACATTTTCTGGTCAAATGACCGGACTAATTTCACTTGCAACTCCTTTCAGGTCAAATTTGGGTGAATTTATGGCCCCAAATTGTGACTAAATCACATGTGATGAGAGATGGAGGTTAGATAACTAGGGGAGATAAGCAATAATTACTTAGGATAGTATATGGTGCACTTGTCACAGCGACTGATACTGTTGGTACAAAACTTCTAGTATATTAAAATCATTGTGGAGGGATATTTATGTACAACATGTTGCCCGCTTAGTCACTAATTGCTAACCATGATTGTCAGCCTCGTAAACAATGAAGACAGATGTATATATGAGCCGCGCCATGAGAAAACCAATATAGTGGGTTTGCGACTAGCATGGATCCAGACCAGCGCAGGCGCATCTGTTCAGACCATGCGGTTTCCCTTTCAAAGTCTATTGCAATTAGAGAAACTGTTAGCGAACAGCATGGATCCTGACCAACTGCGGCGGGTGGCGCAAAAACCCTTTGGTCTGGGAATAATAATGCTCGGTTTTGCAAAGGGCCACTATAGATTTTGGTTTTCTCAAGGCCGGCTTATATAGTGTATGGTTGAGATACAGTACAACTCCTCTAGAGCAAGCACCACTGAAACCACTGATATATGTTTGTTATTCAGAGGTTGTTGCTGTCTAGAGATTTTTTGTATGAAGGTTCTACTGTATTTAGTTGGAAGTCTGCCGGGAAAGAACCAGGGAGTCTCCTTTACCAATTGGTATAGTTCCTCACTTAGAATAATTTTTCCAGTACTATTGTAGGTTTGAACCTATCTTGGAACACAGGATAATTATCCATTTGACTGTAAGAAGGTTGTTGGTTCTATCCAGGTGTCCATGCTGTAGATAGTTCCAGGAGAGGTATCTGGTGTTCCTTCACCGCCAGAAGTTGAGAAAAAGGAGTCTGAAACTACATTAAGGATTTTGATGGAGGAGGTGCTTGGGGTCAAGCCATTATAGGGGCCTCATGGTTTGTAGACCATAATGAAATTGAATTGAAAGTAAGATGAAATGACATTTATTGTCCTGAACACTGTGGTTTCAATGACAGCCTCATTTGTAAGACTGCATTTAGTTTGAATATACGTATGTTGGTTAATATGATGCAGTTGCAATTAAAATTTCATTTAAATATTAATTGCACATTCCTCAAACTGCCATCTTGCAGCATTCTTCATTGATGACCACAATTTCACATACTACATGACGATTGTAGCAGATGTTGTCCAAGTGACAGTTCTGAAGATTACCTTGTTTTTTGTTCTTTTCTAGAAATAATTTAACTGTTTTTATCTTTTTTGTATTTTCATTTCCAACGTCTTCTCGCTGCAGCATTTTCAGTTTTGCCTAGGACTTGTAATTTTGTGGTTTTGGCCAAAGTGAGGACATGAAGATATTAAAATGAATGTGAATTTTTTTATTCACTGAAGGTTAGTGGATTGAAACAACCATGTAATTTGTGAAAATGTCCGGCAGGAATATTAATGACTTCACGATATTCTAAAACTTACCTGTGTAATATTATTCTTCATGACCATTCTGGTCATGGCAGGCGCAATGCCTAAATCAGATAACATGTTCCGTAACTCTGATTTTAATTAGCTTCCTAAATTAACTTACAAATACATTGTCCACTTTAGATGGTCAACATGATGGCAGAGACCTGTTGCGCTTGCCATTTGGTCAGTGATTGGTCAGTCCAAACATATGATAAATAACTTAATGGCGGTCTTGCTCGAAATGGACATCGGTATTGACAAAAGTAATGGAGAAATTAATGAGATTTTCTTTCAGTATGTGCAATCGTCACACTAATGTTTGATTTCACATGCTGATTAAGATCACCAATAATAATAGTTAAAGGTCACCCTGGTCTTGTAGTCATACAAGAGAGTAATTGAATTTCGGGGTTTTTTCATTGCACCTCCCATATGGGGTTTGAAGGGGTTTTGGAGACAGTTGCGATAGTTTCAAAAACAGCCATTGACTTTTTAATCAGACTGAAGAGTTCTTTATTCTTTGGCATGTTTTCGTTAATCAGGGGGATTAAGGAAATCTAATTTAACATGTATTGTGATGTTTGGTACACAAAGCAATACTTTAAGAATCTAATTTTCGGATTTAAACATCTGAAAGGGATTAGGGGTCACCTCTTAAAGCAGCCTTTGCAAATTCTGATTTTAGATATCTGAGGAACATTTCATCACTTGCCTTCGATGTTAAGAAATGTCTTTTATGTTAAAATGTAGTTTCTAATTAACTTTAGCTTGTGTTATATTGAAAGTATTGTGAAAGTTTTGGTTAGGCCTAAACTGATGCAAAACAAGGTCTTCAGTTTTGTATATATAAGATCCCTGGTGATCTTGGTGTATTTCTGGTTTATATGCTTGGGACCATGCAAAATTTCTGGTTTATATGCTTGGGACCATGCAAAATTTCTGGTTTATATGTTTGGGACCATGCAAAATTTCTGGTTTATATGTTTGGGACCATGCAAAATTTCTGGTTTATATGCTTGGGACCATGCAAAATTTGTTTCTTAAAGGATTCAGACCAATGGTCAGTTGTAACAGCCCAAGCAGTTTAAGCATATTGCCAGTTATTAATTTTTGAACATAATAACAGGCTTAACATATATACATGTATGTACATTAAGTTATACATATATTGAATATTATATCATACAGCATTTATTTTGCATCCTTTACGCTATACATTCTTATACAGTCAAACTTTGTTTGCTCAAACCGCCCTTCGCATCCTCTACAGTGCAGAGTTACCTGACCAGACAAAGCCTACCAGAAAAGAGAGAGAGAGTAAAATTTAGATACAAGCAAATTTAGCCTAGCACTTCATAAATAGCTAAAGGTTTTGCCACTAATGCACCATTTCATACCCATTACAGCACTTTCCTTATAGGCAATAAAGGTTCCTTTTGTATATGCTTACAACAAGCTATAAGTAGATTTTTAAAAAAAGTTTTCCAACTTTTATCAAGGCTCTGCCTACCACCTGTTTAACTGGGAATTTAATATCTTTTAAACCGGGAGTTGATAAAATGTATTTATGGTTATATACTCCTTTCTTGACCACTACATATGATATAGGTATTGTTTCCCGCTCTTTTGTCAAGTGCCCGCAACGGCAAACAATCGGTAAATGATCACTTGATTGATGGTATAAAATTTTATATTGACACATTTGACACAATATCTTCATATAAAAATTCACGAGTGACCGAAATTAACTGCCACGCTGTACAATTACGTACTAGTATTCTTTTCGTAAATGTTTGTTTCTCATGTGTTCCGACGACTAATTTATGTCTTTATATCAGGTGATTATAAAATTAGTCAGGATTTGTGCTGCTGTAAACACATTGATGAGTTTTGTCAGACATCAAAATATAGGGTGTTTCAAAAAAATGGCCAAAATTTTAATAGCAGTTTTAATGATTGAAAAAATTTTGTGGGTTAAAAAATATCTCTAAGATATCTTCATGCGAATCTTTTTAATGTTTGTAACAGAAGAATGCTTATTTTTTTGGTCTTATGTAAAATATTTAGAAAAAAATAAAAGCATTTGGATGAAGTTAAAAATTTTACGAATGTAATGTTTTGTTGAAACACCCGGTATATTGCAAATTATTGCACTATAACATGGAACTGACTCAATAAGATGCTATTTTATTGGATGTTTTTTGTAACATAATCCGCCTATTGTTTGATATTGAAACTGTACCGTTTTATTCTTGTCATGGTTGAAGAATCTATTTGTACAAATGTTTACAATCTGTGACTATAGGTTCGTGATGTTTTGTATGGTTCTTCTGTATCAGTTTGCCAATTTTAGTGTCTATTTTCATTGTGTTTTGTTACTTTGAGTTAGACGGATCATTGGCGGGATCATAAGATCACTTTATTTGTGGCCGCAACAAATTAAGAAAAATTAAACCTACACTTTAATGAAACTGGAGACAAAGGGCCTCTGGATGTCATCTTTTGTCAATCACTCCTTTGTACGATCAGATTCTATCGTCTTAAAGATGCTTTCAGTAATAGTAGAAGTACCTCTGTACTTTCAGATGTTTCTAAAATAAGAGAAAAAAAAATTCTAAACACCATATTGGAACCCGTATGTTGCATTTATTTCTTTTTAGCTCACCTGAGCTGAGTTTTTCTGATCGCTCGATGTCCGGCGTCTGTCGTCTGTCTGTCGTCTGTCAACATTTGGCTTGTGTATGCGATCGAGGCTGTATTTTTCAACTGATCTTCATGAATTTTGGTCAGAATGATAACCTTGATGAAATCTAGGCCGAGTTTGAAAATGGGTCATCTGGGGTCAAAAACTAGGTCACTAGCTCAAATGAAACAAAAACCTTGTGTATGCGATAGAGGCTGTATTTTTCAATTAATCTTCATGAATTTTGGTCAGAATGATAACCTTGATCAAATATAGGTCGAGTTCGAAAATGGGTCATCTGGGGTCAAAAACTAGGTCACTAGGTCAAATCAAAGAAAAAGCTTGTGTATGCGATAGAGGCTGTATTTTTCGATTGATCTTCCCGAAATTAAGTCAAAATAATAACCTTAATGAAATCTAGGCCGAGATTGAAAATGGGTCATTTTGGATCAAAAGTAGGTCACTAGGTCAAATCAAAGAAAAACCTTGTGTATGCGATAGATGCTGTATTTTTCAATTGATCTTCATGAAATTTGGTCAGAATAATTGCATTGATAAAATATTAGTCAAGTTTGAATATGGGTCATCAGGGGTCAAAAATTAGGTCACTAGGTCAAATCAAAGAAAAACTTTGTGTATGCAATAGAAGCTGTATTTTTCAATAAACCTTCAAAAAATTATGTGTGAATAATAGCCTTGATGAAATCTAGGTCAAGTTTGAATATGGGTCATCTTGGATCAAAAAGTAGGTCACTAGGTCAAATCAAAGAAAAAACTTGTGTACGCTATAGAGGCTGTATTTTTCAACTGATCTTCATGAAATTTGGTCGAAGTGATTGCCTTGATAAAATCTACGTTGAGTTTGATTATGAGTCATCTGGGGTAAGAAAGTAGGTCACTAGGTCAAATCAAAGAAACACCTTGTGTATGTGATAGAGGCTGTATTTTTCAACTGATCTTCATGAAATTTTTGTCAGAATGATAGCCTTGAAGAAATTTGGGTCAAGTTTGAATATGGATAAGCTGGGTTTAAAAACTAGGTCACTAGGTTAAATAATGGAAAAACCTTGTGTATGCAATAGGGCTGCATTTTACACTGGATTTCATAATATTTGTTCAGAATGGTTGCCTTGATGAAATCTAGGTCAAGTTCGAATATGGGTAGTCTGGGGTCAAAAACTAGGTCACTAGGTCAAATCAAAGAAACACCTTCTGTATGCGATAGAGGCTGTATTTTTCAATTAATCTTGAAATTTGGTCAGAATGATAGCCTTGATGAACTCTAGGTTAAGTTTGAATATGGGTCATCTGGGATCAAGAACTAGGTCACTAGGTCAGATCAAAGAAAATACTTGTTTATACTCTAGATTTTTTGCTCCAATTTTAATGATAATTGGTCAGAATATTTTTTCCATGAAATCATTAGGTCAAACATGTTTACACTGTTATGATGTGTTGTGGTGTGTTTCTCAGGTGAGCGACCTAGGGCCATCTTGGCCCTCTTGTTTCTTTTTACTAACAACCAAACACCACAGAAATGATAAAGAGAACAGAGATAATTAAGCCGCACCATGAGAAAACCAACATAGTGCGTTTGCGACCAGCATGGATCCAGACTAGCCTTCGCATCTGCACAGTCTGGTCAGGATCCATGCTGTTTGCTTTCAAAGCCTATTGCAGTTAGAGTAACTGTTAGCAAACAGCATGGATCCTGACCAGACTGCTGGTCGCAAAACCACTATGTTGGTTTTCTCATGGCGCGGCTCTCTTTAATTTGAAAGATGAGCATTGGATATAATTAAGTATATAAATTAAAACGTATTGTCTAAAAATATGAGTTGAAACAAAATGGCTGCCTCAGAAATTTCTCATTTATAAGGCTGTTTGAAATAGATGCCAACAAAAAGTAAAATGGACACCAGATCAAAGTTTAAAACTGGGTTTAGTGCTTAGTAGGTATTCCCTGAAAGCTGTTACCATTATTGAGTTATTGTATAAATTGTCAGCTCCTAAGTGGTTAGACTTAATAGATTGTTCTAGAATTGTCAGCCAGCATGAAACATTGATATCGCTTTGAAATTCTATACAGTTTAGAAGCACAGGAAGCTTTGTATCAGGTAAAGGGGTAGCCATGATTTATTAGAATCGAGATAATTTTCTGTCATTTATCATAACAGACATAATCTTGATGTCTTTGGCTGAAGTTCTGTGCTGATAGTTTTATCATCTGTTTTCAACCAGCCCACACACTTATTGATGGACTAGTTATGACATATTAAGACAGGAGGTCTGAGTTGATGTCATGTGTCTAAGTTTGTCAGAAAACAGTCACAGATTATGAGCTCCAGCCTGAAAGGCTTATTGAATAAGGAAAGATTTACCTGGTGAACCAAGCGTTTTTAGCTCACCTGAGCCAAAGACTCAGGGTGAGCTGTTGTGATTGTTCAATCCGGCATCCGTCTGTAAACTTTTACTTCAAACGACATCTCCTCATAAACCACTAGGCCAATTTCATCCAACTTCACAGGAATGTTCCTTGGGTGAAGCTCTACAAAAATTGTTCAAAGAATTGAATTCCATTGAGAACTCTGGTTGCCATGGCAACCGAAAGGAAAAACTTAAAAAATCTTGTTCTCAAAAACCACAAGCTCTAGAGCTTAGATATTTAGTGTGAAGCATTCCCTAGTGGACCTCTACCAAATTTGTTCAAATCATGACCCCGGGGTCAAAATTGACCCCGCCCCAGGGGTCATATGATTTTACATAGGAAAATCTTAAAAAATCTTCTTCTCAAAAACCAGAAGCCCTAGAGCTTAGATATTTGACATGTAGCATTGCCTAGTGAACCTCTACTAAAGTTGTTCAAATCATGACCCTGGGGTCAAAATCGACCCCTGCCCAAGGGGTCGCTTGATTTTACATAGATTTCTATAGGAAAATCTTCAAATTTTTTAAAAAAATAAACCAGAAAGCCTAGAGCTTAGATATTTGACATGTTGCATTGCCTAGTGGACCTCTACAAAATTTGTTCAAATCATGACCCCCGGGGTCAAAATTGACCCCGTCCCAGGGGTCATTTGATTTTACATAGGAAAATCTTCAAAATTTTCTTAAAATAAACCAGAAGGCCTAGAGCTTAGATATTTAACATGTAGCATTGCCTAGTGGACCTCTACAAAATTTATTCAAATCATGACCCCGGGGTCAAAATTGACCCCGCCCCAGGGGTCACTTGATTTTACATCGGAAAATCTTCAAAAATTTTCTAAAAATAAACTGGAAGGCCTAGAGCTTAGATATTTGACATGTAACATTGCCTAGTAGACTTCTGCAAAATTTGTTCAAATCATGACCCCGCCCCATGGGGTTACTTGATTGTACATAGAAAAATCTTCAAAATTTTCTAAAAATAAACCAGAAGGCCTAGAGCTTAGATATTTGACATGTAGCATTGCCTAGTGGACCTCTACAAAATTTGTTCAAATCTTGACCCCCCAGGGTCAAATTGACCCAGCCCCACGGGTTACTTGATTGTACATAGGGAAATCTTCATAAATTTGCTAAAAATAAACCAGAAGCCCTAGATCTTAGATATTTGATATGTAACATTGCCTAGTAGACTTCTACAAACTTTGTTCAAATCGTGACCCCTGGGGTAAAATTGGCCCCGCCCCAGGAGTTACTTGATTGTACGTCGGAAAATCTTCCAAAAAATTTCTAAAAATCATCAGTTCGACATTTGAAAGATGTAGCTCATATTACTCAGGTGAGAGATCCGGGGTCATCGTGACCCTCTTGTTTGTTAAATTCTCAAGAGTTTTTATGGTTATCAGCTCTAGTACCTGAGCTTGAAAAATAAAATATTGATACATTTATCAAACTTGAAAGAAAGAGCTGTTTGCTATACTTGCAGAGTATTAAAAAGTTGGTTCAGATACTACATACTCTTCCTGTACATTAAGACAGGGTAGATTATTGTGTTTTATTTTGCAATTTGACTGAATTACTTGTATTTACACTATGTAGCTGTAAGAGTTAATGATTTTGTTAAATTTGCATGTTGCTTTATTCACAAATATTCTTGAAAACATTAAAAAACAAAACGTCAAGAATATTATGTAATCTACTGTCATAATTTAAGGTTGAAGTTCTGCACATAGCCATTTATTATAACTCCCTGTGATGATTTGTAGACATTAAGGTTTCTTTTGTTTTTACTATTGTTGTGGTTGTAACAGAAGATAAATCATTTGCATATTATAAGATAAATTGGCTTTAATTAAATGAAAAAAAAGTTTTGCCGCTGTGCCTGTCTAATTTTTTTCTTGTCTCTCAGAAAGACATCGTCACAAACAGAGGTGTAATGATAATTTGTACAATGGGGGTACGCGTGTCAGCCGTAGGATAATGGAAGCTATTTGTTACCCAAGCAATTAGTGACACTGGGGTCTTCTCGAACAATAGTTGAGAGCTAATGTCACGAGTTTTTGTGTTTTAATACATCAATTCTCACCAGTAAATGAATCAGAGCTGCGGGAGGTGTAAAATCTCTTAGGCACCGAGCAAGTTTTAAAAGGGTATAATCAAATTTACTAAAGTTGATCAACACCAAAGTTCAGTTTTCCAGCCTTTTTTTTCCTTCAGAAAGAAATGAGAAATAGCGCTTGTTTTGTTCTCAGTGCTAATGTTTTCTTTTTTACATGTATGTTCTTTTTTCGATTTACAGTTCAATCCTATTTTTATCCTCAGAAATGTTTTGAAGTGTGTTTTATTGCTAACCTTGTTGGAAAGTAACCTATGTGGAGCAAAACTTCAGGAAAGACAGAAATTTTAAAATGGGCAGAATAAAAGCACAAAATCAGGGCAGGTTAAAATAAAAGCACAAAACCATTGCATCCACTTAAAATGGGCAAAAAAGCACAAAATCATTGCACTGCAGGGTAAAATAAAAGCACAAAATTAGTGCAGGGTAAGATAAGATCAGTGCAGGGTAAAATAAGTTAAATTATGGGCAAAAATAAAAGCACAAAATCAGGGCAGGTTTAAATAAAAGCACAAAACCATTGCATCCACTTAAAATAGGCAAAAAAGCACAAAATCAATGCAGGGTAAGATAAAGCACAAAATCAGTGCAGGGTAAGATAAAATCAGTGCAGGGTAAAATAAAATCAGTGCAGGATAAAATAAAAGTACAAAATCAGTGTAGGGTAAGATAAAATCTGTACAGGGTAAAATAAAAGCACAAAATCAGGCAGCTGCTTATGATGGGAGAGAGATAGCAAAAATTCAATGCATTCCCTTAAAATGGGCAAAATAAAGTGTATAGACTTAACAGATTTTCACCATCTTTGACAGACTGATGTCACTTCACAGCCTTAGGTTATAAACTAGGAAAGAACTTTTCTGGAGCTTTGAATTGAAAGTATTTTTCTGGAACTTTGAATTGATTGCATTTCTCCTCACATTAACCCTTACCCAGCTAAATTTCTATAATGAACTTGTCCATCTTTCAATTTGGACAGTACCAATCACTGTTAAAAAGGGTGCTTACCAAAAAGGTACTGACTGAATGGCGAACAGTGCAGACCGTGATCAGACTGCACGGATGTGCAGGCTGATCTTGGCCTGCACTGGTTGCAAAGACAAAGGAAGAATCAATTGCCGCCAGCAGGCTAAAGGTTAAAGTTCAGATTTGTTTCATATCTTAAGGTGAAACGTGATGACTTGGCAAAACCTTTTAGTAACATGAAGAGTCTTTTAACTATTTTCTTTGAATACATTGCCAAAGGTGTTTTGTTAAAAAGGAGAGAGAATAGATTAAATGAAAAGAACTTTGTTCTTTTTCCCAAAAGAAGAAATTGAGCCGCGCCATGAGAAAACAAACATAGTGGGTTTGCGACCAGCATGGATCCAGACCAGCCTGCGCATCTGCGCAGTCTGGTCAGGATCCATGCTGTTCGCTTTCAAAGGCTATTGCAATTATAGAAACTGTTAGCGAACAGCATGGATCCTGACAAGACTGCGTGGATGCGCAGGCTGGTCTGGATCCATGCTGGTCGCAAAGCCACTATGTTGGTTTTCCCATGGCACGGCTCAAACTGTAATCTTTCATTGGCAGGAAATCCTTTGGCTGATTATGAGATTTTCATGCAGTTTCCATTTGACTTAATTTCTCATTACTGAGGTTTAACGATTTCTTAAACATGGGAATCGAAATCAGTGGTTAACACTGTAGTTATAATGTTAATGTCATTCTTAAGTAAAAAAAAAAAAAAACATTTACATTTTCATTCAGCAATATAAGTTTGATAAAAGAAATCAGTCTTGAAAAAGTCCTTATTTGAGAAGTTATGAGAACAAGCACAACATCTGATAATGCCACATACAGTATATATATAACCCTGTATTAAATGACACCTCTTATGGGCGAATACCTGTCTACAACAGTTACTGCAAATATGCTCTTCCCAGCTGTGCTGCAGAAAGCGTAATTTACTATAAACCTTTCCTGTAAGAAAAAACATATTTGCCATAACAGAAGCTGGGTGGAAAAAAACTGTCATATCTCCTTCTTTATTCAATATGGGTTAAAAAGAGTTTTTCATTCAACCCTTGCATTGTGTGAAGTTATTCTGTAGAGTCCTTAAACACACCAATGGAGAATATATTCTTGTTGCTGTATTTTTAAGGAGAGTTTTGGCGCTTTGTTATGAAATTTATGATTTAGTTGAAGTGCTTTCAAAATAGATCTAACTCTTCCCTAATATCTCCTTCAGGTTTTGCATATGTCACAAGCAACATATTGTTGAAATAAATTGATTGAATATACTCCAGGCTGAAGCACGTGTTATTGATACTCAGTTACGCCCAGGGACAATGACTTTTCTGCAATTTAAAATCGCTAATAGCTGCGTTCAATTTAAACAGTTTCAATTGAAATCCTTCAAGAGTGATCTTGAGAATTTCAGGTACAGTTTAAGAGCTATAAAACACATTATTACGATCATCGCGAAATGTTTGATGTAATTTACGACAAATACGCCTCAACCAGGCACGGCATTGATCCCATTGTTAGGCCTGTATCGAAATAATTCAGGTCAAATACATTTTAGTTAATGCTGTTTCAATAGAATCTGAACTAACGTTTTTAGTTTTATGATAGGTTTTTATGTTGGTAGCTTTGTACCTGTCCTTGATTTAAATAAAAATGTTTTAAAGTTGTGTTTGAAAGCGTGTTTCGAGATTTTTTTGTCTATTTTGTTTTCTGTTTAATAGCATGCCCTGGTAATTGATGGTAAGTTTGGCCACTTCACTTTCAATGTCGGTTTTCAGTTTATTTGCATTTTAAAGATACATACAAATTAAGTGCTTGATAAAATTTTCTATTTATGAAATTGATTTCAAGCAAAAGTTAAATATTTGACTTTAAGAAGGGGGTTTATTTCCACTACTTGCAAAAAATCTACCCTTTAAGTCTTGTAAAACGTGAATAAGAATAAATTGTACCTTAAGTCTGTGACTCAATAATCTTTTCTTGCGGAGTGTGGGTGCCGCTGTGTACAAGTGATAAAGATTGCTGACTTTGAGTCAAATACCTCTTATATGAGTTCAGAACCTCACTTGGAGTGTAAACTTCTTTTATGCAGGGTATCCGTCTAATTGGCTTGCCAAAGGTCTATGGTTTAATCCAGGCGCTTAAGCCTGTGCCTGAAGTAATGTTAGAAGAAGCCGCCTTGACTTGTTTCCCACTATACAAGCCGGAAAGTTGTCATATGACCTTAGTTGTATTGCAGTGTCTTCAGATGCCAATGAAACAACTACACTGACGAGATAAAGAAACGCCTCATTCAAACTCGGTATACAATTTTCGTTAACCGTGATTCAAAATTAGAAAAGAACAATTCCATTCGCAAATTAGATGCTTTACAAGAATTTATGGTCAATAAGAAATCATTTCATTGTCGCATTATGCTTAAATCATGAATTTTAATAGCCCGGTCGGAGAAATGCATTAGAAAAATCAGTAGCGCGTGTGGCCATCTCTGCTAGCAACCACAGCAGCAAGGCGACGCCTCATAGAGCCGCACCAGTTGCGTAACAGATACCGTGGGATTCTGGCCCACTCCTGGTGCAGCGCTGCTACCATTTCCCGGACGTTTGCTGGCTGGGGTTGACGTTGGCGTAACCGCCGTCCGAGATAATCCCACGCGTGTTCAATCGGATTGCAGTCCGGTGAACACGCCGGCCAAGGTAAAACATTAATGTTTCTAGCCTGTAGAAAGTCCCTGGTGACGCGTGCAACGTGAGGTCGCGCGTTGTCGTGCTGATAGACTTATCCTTGACGTTGACGGAATAAAGGGACAACTACATGACGTAATATCTGGTCGATGTAACGCCTGGCTGTGAGATTACCTTGGCAAACGACGAGTTGGGACTTAAACCTATGGTTGATTGCTGCCCACACCATTACTCCACCTCCACCGTAACGATTGTGCTCCAAAACGCAATTGTTTGCGTAGCGTTCATGGCGTCGTCTGTAGACACGGATACGTCCGTCGGCGTTCCACAAGTTGAAATGCGACTCGTCCCTGAATACTACGTTCTGCCAATGCTGGCCGCGATGGTTGCGGGCCCAAATAAGACGTTGGTGACGGTGGCGTAACGTTAGAATTAGACCGCGGTAGGGCCTACGACAGGTAATTCCACGTTCTCTGAGTCGATTTCTCACTGTATGTCGACTAATTGGACGTCCACGGTTACCTACAACTATACGTGACGTAGATTGCGCCGTCACAAATCTGTCACGTAAATGACGTTGACGTATATAATTATCCTGTCATATTGACGTTACACGCGGTCTACCTGAACGTGGTCTATCGATAGACGTTCCCGTGTCTCTAACACGTCGAATAAGACACACAATTGTCGAACGAGAGACGTTAAAACGTCTAGCAACTTGTTCCTGCGTTCGCCCACATTCAAGCATAGCCAAAACCTGAGCCCCCTCTTCAGAATTCGGCCTCGGCATAACGGAAACTAATGTTTTTTTCAGAGAATAGCTGAAAATATGGTTGTGTGTCGTATTACACATGTACATGTGCAAAAATCGTTCAATCAAACCACATGGTTTACATGCACGGACTGCACGAGGAAATCATGACCAGGTACATGAAGTGAACAAATGGCTGAATGAAATCGCGCGAGTTTTTGTTCACTGTGTTTGTCGGTCAGAGTACATGTAGATTTACTACATTTCACAACAATTAAAAGCGTTAGGAAAAAAATAACGCCAAATTTCAATGAGGCGTTTCTTTATCTCGTCAGTATACATGGCAAAAACTTTTGCAATAAAGGCATTGGTGCAAAACAACTGAGATTTTCTCCTGCTTAAATCAACAGTGATGTAATTTTAGATTGTACATTTACACTGAACGGAATTTACTGTTGAGTGATGATTTTATTCACAAGCAATATGGTATCATCAGTAGAAGTTCCGTTTCTTCATTAAACATGATGGGTAACTGCATTATTATCATATATGACCTAATATGTGTTTTGTCTAGTGTGGTTCTGGGACAAATTGTGTCTGAAAATAATTGGACTAGTTTAGAATTGAGTCTTTCCATTGGTCAGTTTCAAGACTTTAGTTCAAAACCAACCAGTCAAATGCTGTTTTGACCTGATTTCCAAACTCTTGTTTTGAACTTAGTAAATAAGGAACATCAGTACTTGTTTTGTTTAGTTTTTTAATAATATTCATGATTACTTTTCTTAGGGAGTCTGTCTAGAACTAGACACCTGTCAGTCATAACTGTTTGGTTCAACCAACTTGCTCTTGGAGTGCTTGCTTTGGTCTACAAGAACGGGGAAAGTTGGGCGAAAATTGTAAAAAAAGTTTTATCTTCTTATTATTTTTGAATATTATTATATACATATGATATATTATTTACCCTTATCATGCTCAGGACACAATTGATTCTGCATTTGCGACCAGTGCAGATCATGATCAGCCTGCACATTCGAGCAGTCTGATCATGATCTGCACTGTTCGCCATTCAGTCAGTATCTTGCACCCCTTTTAACAGTTAATGGTACTGTCCAAATTGAAAAATGGACAAGTTCATTATAGAAATTTAGTAGGGTAAGGTGCTTTAAAAGATTCATGAGAAACAGTGCACTGAAGCAGTAAAATTCTATTTTTAGGAGTACATTTTTAGGAATACATAGAAGTTTGGCTTAATGCTTGACAGATTGACTTGAATTGCCGAGAAAGCGTGGCCCATCTGACATGTATCACCTATAATTTTCTGCTATGAAGCCCATGTCCCTTTGAGAAGGAAGTATTCTACTGTCAGATTTCATGTCTTCTAGTGTCATACATTTTGTAATAAATGACAACAATTTTGAAAACTTTGGGGGATACAAAAAATCTCTTTTCATAATATGTGTTTTTATGCGTTTTTAAAAAAATTAGATACTACATGCCTTTGAGTTATATATATTTTTTCCAATTAACCTAGTGCAAGAAGTAACTGATGCAAAAAATAAAAGTTGTCATAAAAAAGATCTTGTGCGATTCATCTTCGGTACAGCTTTTTGTAGTTTTATCTGCCGTGTCACATAAAGTTGTGTCACAATACTGACTGCAATTTATTACTGTCATCACAAGTTTTGATGGTGTCATTTATTCAAGGGTAACAGCAAAAACTGGATGAGGGATCGTAAAACATGGCTGCTTTATACATACTCGGGATTTCAATTTTTGTTGCAGTTTCAGTTAAAGCAATTTATTGTATATATATATATATACATGTATATTATGCACAAATTTTTGTAAACATTATTTTCTTTATTCACTTAAACATTTTGTTCTCTAGAATGTAGCGTCAGTTATGTTAAAATTATATGTAGTTTATTTGAATCTATTTGGTAGAAAATAGCTTCATTCTTACTGAATTTCTCTAGAATATTATTATATAATGTAATATGAAAGATAATTTTTAGGAAGAAATTATGCTGCAAGTTTCATTGTTTTCTGATTTTACTGATTTAAATTTACATCAAATATAAATTGCATGTTTTTAAACATGCAAATATTGTTGATTGTAGAGGTTCTTCGGCAAAAATGTTGTCACTTGATGTTTCCCACAATTTATTATTAGGTTACGTCATATTTGAAATGTTGTTTAATATTTACAGACAGAAGATATTATTTCCTATATAATGAAAAATTATAATATACCGCACAAGGAAATTTTATTTCATTTAAATAAAGCTTTATATAAATGTTATTGTTATAACACTCACTTCTTCAAGGCCAACAATTGCAATTTTATATGCAGTTCTAAATGCATGTTTTGAATTATATATTTTCCTTTTCTCCAACAACTTCAGACAAAGTCTAAGTATCTATGAAGACTGCTTTAACGATAAATGATGAAGACGCAGATTAAATAGCTGCAGGCGGTTTCAGTGATACCCATATGTTACATCGAGTATCAACATCGTTAAAATATACGGCCAACTTTTTGTTTGAGATTATGTTATTTTAGAGACCGAAAAGGAAAAACTAGATTTTTTTCCACTTGGGCGATTTTTGTTTTATGAAAACAGATCGTCGCTCCTGGAGAGATAACGTAAGGAAGATTTCGGCTTCTTTCAAATTTGATAAACAGCATCCTATTGATGGCGAGTGTATTAGTTGAAAGTTAAGTATGGGGTACTGTGGCGATATTACGTTATAGCCCTCTAGTGTTTGTTTAGTAAGTAATATATTATTCGGACCTTGACAGCATGGTACAGCGGGAGATTATTATCAAGAAAATATTAGCTAATAGTTGCGGAAATATTGAAAAACTTGATTTGTCACTTCAAGGTAGGGTTATTTTGTTAAATGAAAAAAGACGTTAATGTAGCTTCTTTTGAAATCATTTAGAGGTACTTTTAAATACGTGTAACAGAAATGAAAGTAGTTTAAAATAAAAAAAAAAGTTGTATAAATTCGCACATTTTTTCATGAAAATTTTTGAAAATAGGCAATAATATTATGACATTAGAATATGTTGATGGGATCATGGTTTAGCTAGAACCTTTCCAGAAGCTGTTACTGGCTGGAAACGTAGATGTGGTGTAAGAAATGTACCTTGTGACTAAAAGATTGTTTGTATTTGTGTAGAATTTCAATGATTTTTGAAGATGGTCATTCAAACTAACAATACTGAATGCTTCCCTTACCCTGCTAAATTTCTATAATGACCTTGTCCATCTTCCAGTTTTGACTTGTACCATTAACTGTTAAAAGGGGTACTTACCAAAATAATACTGGCTGAATAGTGAACAGTGCAGATCATGATCAGACTGCATGGATGTGCAGGCTGATCATGATCTACACTGGTCCCAAAGGCAGAATCAATTGTGTCCAGCATGTTAAGGGTTAAGGACACTGATTCTGGCGATTGTTCATTTCTTCTAAACCGTGCTGATGATCTTGAAGGTTTTAGTATGTTTCAGTTTAACAGTCATTGTATGATATTAAACAGAAGTAAAGTATCTGTTCAAGGATGATATGATATTGTTCAGCTTGTTAAAATTTCATAAATGTTATAGCGCAGCATTGTCTTCAACGAAATTTGATGCCTCGTAACATTATGCATTAATAATTTAGCTTGCTTAAAATCTTTATAATGAACTATTTATGTACCGGTTTTGTACGTAGGCTTTTCAGATGGTAAATTGGTACTTGAAACTGTATTCCTTTACAGCGTAGTTTCTCACTGGAATTGTTACAGATTTGATCGACAAAATTGGTAATTTAATTCTTCAGTGCAATAGATATCATTCATTTTGGATAAAATCTTAATGTGAATTGTTGTGTTTAAGTTTAAAACGAAAATGTCTCCTAGGCATGGAAATAAGATGTTATGATGTGTAAGTCCTCATTAGCAAGTGGGTAAATGGTAGGAATTAAAGAGATATTATTATATATTCTTGCTTAATTTGATTGTGCCTTAATGAAGTTCATCAAATCAGTTGCTATAAATTGGACAGAGAAAGGTAAATCGTGTTTTTTATATTCTTGCAGAGAATAAATAAGTCATAAGAGTGAAAATGTTATCGTGTCTTTTTAAGTAGTACATTGTGGCCTAAATAGCTGTATTTTCATTCTTATTTATGTATTAGTTTTTAACTCTCAAAGCAATTTTAGATTCTTCTTGTAATTTTTCTTTTCTTAATTCTGTCTAGTCAAAGTCTGTACAACCGTAAGGGAATCGTGACTGGCTTGACTGCAATCATGTTGTCAAAGTTCTTTTAGGAAGACAATTTCATCAGTGGATTGTTTTCACTACATGCCGAATGAAGAATTTTGAAGATATTTTTCTCTAGCTTTCTATGAAGAACAAAGAGGCCAGTTGCTTTTTTGGACCTTATTTCAGTAGTGGACAAGCACATAGGTTGAACATCCAAAGTAAGATTGAAACTTACTTTACACAGCCCAGGAAGGGCTTTCTCAAGTAAATGACTTTAACACATCCTGATGCTTTAACCCTACAGTGCTTTGAGGCTGGTGTTGCCAAAACAGGGACCCAAACCACTCAGCCATGGAGGTCCTTTGATTGAATCTGTCTTCAATGAAGAAAGTAATCCTGACTAATGTTACCTAGAAGTAAGATGTCATGTAGATGACAGGAACTGTCATTCAGATCCTAATTAAGTGCATGATTGACAGGTGATGGCCTTCCGTGAGAGTTGTGTATCCAAATATACCATGTATTTTCTTGTTAATTATGATATATAGTGACAGAAAGAATGTAAAATTGCATCTTTTCTGTTGTAGTAGCATCTGTGTGTGTGTTGCATCTGGGTGATGATGCTGTAATAATTGCATGATCCAGGAAGGTCACAATAGTCTTTGTTGTTGTATAGCCTTTGTCTGTTAATAATTATGATCCTTGTTTGGAAAGGAGTAGTGAAATAATAATTTTGAGCAGGTCCTAATTATAGAAATGTGTTTTAAAACTTAAAATTGATGGTAATCTAGAGTTGAAGATAATCTTGCACTAGAGGTGTGATATCAAAAAGCTTAATTTACATGGAAAATATGCATGTATTAATGCATTGAGAGCAATATCATTATTTCAGTGGCTGGAAAGAATGCTTGTGTGTCAGAATGAGAAGATCAGCTAAAGAAAAAATGATAGAAGTCACCTCTCCCTTCCCTGCTGCCTCTCTCCCCCAGCTGTAGCACTAGAAGGAATGGAAGTGTAAACTGAAATGTTCTTTTCTGATGTTGTTTTTTTTACACATAGGGTGTTCATGAGAATATTACTGGTGGAAATCCAGTTCTGTTGGTATTTCCAGTCTTTGGTTTAGAATTGCATTTGCATTCTGTGGTTTGTTTTTGTTGCTTAGAGGTATTGAATTTATTTAGCCATATGAAAATTGTATAGTCGACAACATAGTTTTAATAGGGATGAGTATATACAAATTTGTTTTTAGGACATGCAGATGAAGATTTTAGCCTTTATTTCTGATTCCTTGAGATAACTGACCTAACATTAACTAGAGACACTGTCTTTTAATTGATTTTGGCACATCATGAAAACAATTCTTTAGAACAAGTGTCAATTTTAAATCTTATTTTTTAAAATCTTGTCTCAAGGTATCAAAATATTTTCTGAGACAAGTGCTGAAGAGATAATTAATGATTTTAGGTGATTATGATCATTTAGGTCATTATTTTTGAAAACAATACTAAAGATAATATAAACATTTTGACAAGGGGATTTTCCGACTAATTAATCATGAACATCTCGTAGTGTCCGGAGATGACCGGCAACATTTGTTTTCGTCATGCTGGTTTTTGTCTACATCTATTCGAGGGTGACAATTTACAATGTCCGAGACCAGTCCAGTGTGTCAAATTGACTGGTTCTGATTTATAATTGTCTGAAGATTGCTTCAGGGGACAATTACTTAACACAGTCTACTGGGACTCGTTGACAGCTCCTGGGGTAAACAGGATCAGATAGAGGTGATCGCAAGAAGATATCAACATGCTTTTGTCTTGAAAAATAGCCTCTACCCAGTTAAATTCAATGTACTTTTATTTTACTTAGAGATTACAAAAAAATGAACTTGAGATTTAGGTCAATCAGACTCTGATGACAAGATAATATTTTTTGTTTAAATGGATTACGATCTGATAAAAAAGGAAGGTGACAGTCGTCTCTAGTTTATAAGTTGTAAATTTGTGAAAGTAATCATTTTCTTTATCAGATAAGTGAAGATTTACTCATAAGAAATACTTACTGGAAAGTGGATTGTATATTTTGCTCATTTGTGATCCTCAGTGTTAAGGTTTACAGTCATAAAATTTCTTTTAGAGGATTTATCTACATCAGGGACTTTTAAAGGCAGGTATAAACTTTTATCAAGTTTTCTTCTGGTAGGTTTCAGTTGGATCATGTCAAGAATTGCTCATAAATAATACTACTAATAATAATAATAAATAAAAAGCCATAGTCTTATGAAAATATTTCATATACTGGCTTTTAGAAATAAAAACGTGTTTACATATTTGAAAGTTCTGTTATATATAAGTTTCTTAATTTGTTTATGTTTTTCAAGTTGTGTCTAATAATACTGAAAAATAAATCTCAAATATGTGTGAAGAATTATTGCTGGTATTATCTTTATTAAATATTTTTTTAATCTAATAGTAACAATCTTTCAAACGTTACCATTTGAATTTATTAGTGTAATTAAAGGAACTAACATTTTTCTCAAAAAGAAAAAGAAAATCTAAAAATAAAATAAACATTGAATTTGTTTAACAATATTTTGTATTATAATAATAAGTTATGAAAGTTGCATATTTTTTGTAAGATTTCAGTGGTCTTCAGCAAAAAGAATAGCTATGAAATTGTTCTTTAAATATTTTTTTTTTTGTAATGTGGCTTTCTTCAGTTTAATAAATGTTTCATGAGCCATGTTTTTATATGCCCGAAGGGACGTATTATGTTATATGGGTGTCCGTCAGTCCGTCCGTTTCTTAAAGTGGCTTTCTTCGGTTTGATAAAAGTTTTATGAGTCATGTTTTTATACACCTGAAGGGATGTACTAAGTTATACCCCCAGTATCTGTCTGTCCGTCTGTCCGTTAGCAATTTCGTGTCAGCTCTGAAACTCTTGAACCCCTAAAAGGATTTCAAAGAAACTTGGCACAAATGTTCACCACACTGAGACAATGTGCAGAGCACGTGTTTCGGATGACTCGCTTCAAGGTCAAGGTCACACTTAGGGGTCAAAGGTCATATATGACTTTGTTGTGTGTATATTGCTCTGCATTGCAGTGCTCTTGTTTTTATTTGGCAGATCCTTTTTTTGTTCGCTTACAATAACTTCCCTATTATGTTACTATAAATAGCTTATTTTTAAACTTTTTTTATTATTGGCCGTAAGGAAAAACCGAGACCACTTTTCTGTGGTACAACATGGATGGTACCTTTAAATTTTGCTCCAAACCTCTGATGTAACCCTTTTGGCGTATATTGCCCTGCTTGGCAGAACTCTTGTTGTCCTTTGAAAAAATGGCTTATAAGGAAGTCTGTATTTAGCATCCAGCCATAGGAACGTCCTAATCAAGCTGACTAACCCTTAGCCTGCTGGCGGCAAGTGATTCTGCCTTTGCGACCAAAGCAGACCAAGATCAGCCAGCACTTCGGTGCAGTCTGATCATGGTCTGCACTGTTCGCCATTAAGTCAGTATCTTTTTGGTAAGCACTCCTTAACTGTTTATGGTACTGTCCAAATTGAAAGATGGACAAGTTCATTATAGAAATTTAGTAGAGTAAGGATTAATATCAATTTAGGAACTTAGCTAATTGACTGCTTAATACAGGGGCCACTGACTGTACACATGTGAAAGTGAATTAAGTATACCCCACATATCATTGCACTAAGTACAGTTAAAACACGATCCCTTGAACTCACTTATCTCAAAATTCCGTCTATCTCCAAAACATTTTCAAGTCCCCTCCCCAAAACGTGGCAAAATATCATTATAAGTTGAATTTCAGTTATCTCTGATTAAACCGATCGATCCCTCGGTGGTCAAGATACCGAGTTTCAACTGTACATGGGTTTAATTACATCATAATTAGTTTGTACTACATTTTTTAATCATTATATAGTAATTTAATTAAATGTGCCAGATATTATTGGCAGTATGTGGCATCTGAATTAAATCTTAAAGGTTTTTTTTGAGGAAAAATTACTTTTTAAGGTAAAACATCATTTAAGGTGAAAAGGATTTTAATCCATTGCATCAGTGCTGTGTCCTTAAAATTAAAATACTTCAGTTTTAAACAGGATCTAAAACATTTCAAGTTTTAGCTCGTAATGTGTATTTTTGTTCGCTTTTGATTTATTATCTACTAAAACTTTGCAAACATAACACAGTCATATATGTGTGATTTAAAACAAAAGTACAGGAAATGAATTCTTTGATGCATTTTCTTCCATTAAATAAACTGTGGATGATATGGCTGTAAAATTTAGTTTCATTAATTTGAGTTTTATGTCTAATATATTTCAAGTTTTAGCTTGATACACTCTTCTTCTTTAAAAAAAAAAAAAAAATTATTTACTTAAAGTTTGCATAGGCTTGAGATATATTTGTGAAAATAGAAGGAAATTTACTTTTTAGTAGATTTTACTTCTAATAAATATACTATACAATAAACTGTGCAATATTTGTAAATATTTTTCTGACATCTTTATATTCGACAATTAAACAAATACCAACAAATCAATTTCTGTCCTTAAGCCTCATTAACTTTATTGCTTTCCAAATTCTGCACTAAAATCAACACATTATTCATTCAATGGCCATGAAATACCATAAATGCAAGAATTTTTAATGTTACTAGACACATAAAATATTTTCCCATTCTGTATAGAATATTGAACAATATCCTATAAAAATTTGTCCAGCCTATTATTAAATATTGCAATTATGATTTTCCCGCTGGTCAACTTCGATGATTTTCTGTACCTGATTAAAGTCTCCGCTGACCTTTCCGATCTCGGCCAAAAAGTTTAGCCTGATTATTACTATTTGTAATGTTATTTGAAAAAAAACAAAAAACATTCAAAACCGGATTTACTGTAGAATATATTAATGTTATTACGTTAACTTTGTTGTTCAAGTGAGGTGTTATCGGTATACAATTACAGACATTTTAGCTGTGCAATATGATGTGATCTGTGCAATATGATGTGATCTGTGCAATATGATGTGATATGCATCAGAAAAATTAATATTGATCAGGTGCTACATCACAGCATATTGAACGGATGAAAAGTCTTTCTATATTATATAAATTATTATTATATTTACTACATGTACTCATTTGTCATACTGATTGGCATTAAGTTTAATAACTGTGTAATATCATAATTTTGTACAATAGCTTTTTGGATTTTTTAGGAAAACTACTGAAATTTGAGTGTTTTGATAAATTCTTGAAAATTCGTTGTCACATTTTAAGTACAGACTGACAATGTGTCTGGTCATGTTTGTGTCATCTTCTCCATGTCTCGGGACAACGGTCTAAAACACCATAAACTTGTCGAGTCATTAACCCAGCTGTGATCATAAAGGTTTGAAATAACATCAATAGTTTTAATTGGTCAGTATGCCAATTTCAGATAGTCACTGGTTGCCTGCTTTACCATTGCCTGCGTGGTAAAGCTTGCCTTAATGATCTTTGGAATTAAATTGTGTTGAGAAATTTGTTGAAATTTTACAAGTTTTCTAATCCATCAGTAGGTTCTATTCAGCAATAGCCATGAATGGACAGAAACTTTTACATAAGATCTGATATGAGATACTATTATCAAGTTTGTACTATTAGACAGGATTTTGAAAAATTTCATGAATTTTTTATTTCGCAATTCTGTTCCATTATCAAAAATGATGACTTGTGGTCAGTGGCCGCAATTAGCCAATTCATAATTTTAACATGTCCAGAACATTGTGGAATGATACTAATTTCACTTGGGTATTGATTACATTTTACTCGGACTTTATCATAGACTGCCTGTGTAAAATCTCAAACTTTTAACTAAAATAAAGGTATTAAATCGATATAATAATTCAGTGAAACTTCAAAGTTTGGTTGTTTGTAGCATCATCTGGGGCATGTGCAGTGAAAAATCTTATTTTGATTTCTAAATTAGTGTGATATTTATTTCTAAAGTCACTATATGTTCATTGTAAATATACTTGATAATACCCAAGTGGAAACTGGCAGGTACTCGAAAATGCAGCTCTCTGATTGGTCAATTAGAACCCCTAATGTACTGTGATGTCATGATAAAGTTATGAATATTCTATTTATTGGTTTTCATTAAGTTTATAGATGGTAAATAAGATATGGATTCCCACCTTTTGGTACAATTGGAGAATAATTTAAATTTCATGGATTTTTGAAAAGTTGTATTGTGAAGTTCTTGATTAATGGATTAATATTTGAAGAGACATTAATTGAATTAATTGTGAGCAGTTCGTTTGGCTCTTTGGATTGGACAGCTGACATTGATTCCGTTTCCGCAAAATATTGTACCGGAATGACATTTTGGATATGATTTTTAATTCACCATGAAGCTTTGATCTACGAATGACCAGGAGTGCAAAGTGCTTCTTTTGTGTTGTAACTTTTGTTTCTTATAAATAGGATAAGCTTTGATCGTTCATGGAAAAGATTGGACATGATTGCATCGATAATACGGCATGAAATGTAATTTCGAAATATAATATAATTTGTCTTGAAAGTATCAGGTGAGCTTTAATTATCATCCTGTAAACATATTTTGTTATAAATCTGAATTGTGGAGACTTTTGCTGCAGTATTGATGATACAAATTCGGAATGATCTCGCAGTGACCATATATGGAAATTTTCAATTTGAATACTCTTCGTAAGGACATAAATCATCTTGTCATATTTATTTGTGTTCTGTTTCTATGGCACCGTCAATGTCAAGTTTTCAATATGGATTTTGAGGTTGTCTGGTTTTATGTACATGTAATATCAAGTTTATCCTTTTCCAAGGTAAGTTAATGAAATAAAAGTCCCTTAGGAAATCAATTACTCGTTTCTCAATTTCAGATACTTTGGGTTTATTTATTCTTTAACCAGTCTGTGTTTGTTTTCCGTCTGCTTGAAAACCTCTTGACATTCTGCTTGTATATTTTTATAATGTTCTATAAATTATTTTCTTGCAATCTTGTTTATTTTATCATTTTAGAAAACAATAAAATGATACTGTTTTATTGACTTTGTCAATATCTTGACCAAGCATTGCATTTGCTGTTCTTGGTTGAAGTTTTGGCTTTAGTGATGTAAACATTTTGAAATAATGTTTTCTTGTTAGTGTAAGCCCACGGTAAATATTGACCTCTGCTTAAAAGACAGTGGACAAACAGTGAAATAAAAAATCTGCACAAATTGAATTCTTCTTGACAGTTTTAAGGTTTATCCATTTGTAAACAACACTTGACTGGTTCACTGTTGACTTTTGACTGGTTGTTACATCAACCACAGGAAGTTGCTCCATTTGTCTGATTCTAAAGTTTCTGTTGGATTAATTTGAAGGAAAATTGAATCTCTAGGTGGTTAAAATTTAAGCAGAGATTTATTCTTTATATTTTAATCATTCTGCATGTGTCCTGTATGTGTTTTCTCTGATGGGAATATGAAACACTTTATTCAATGGTAAACATTAAATTTGATTTCAGACAAAAATACGGATATTATAAGTGCTGTGATTATGCTTGGTGGTATAGTAATTTAGTAAATTATGTAACGCAATTAAATGTAACTTTGTAATGTAGAAGTTTACTTGTCTCCATATTGTAATACAGTGTTAGAATATTCAAAATAGTGTTAGAATATTCTTGCCTCTGTAAAGTAATACAGTGTTAGAATATTCAAAATAGTGTTAGAATAATTTCTTGCCTCTGTAAAGTAATACAATGTTAGAATATGCAGTATAGTGCTAGAATAAAGTTGTACAGTGTTAGAATATACAGTTTAGTGTTAGAATGTTCTTGCCTCTGTAAAGTAATACAGTGTTAGAATATGCAATATAGTGCTAGAATATTCTTAATTATATGCAGTCAGTATAGTGCTACAGAACATTTACCTTTATAAAGTAGTACAGTGTTAGAATATGTAATAAAATGTTATATTATTCTTACCTCTGTGAAGTAATACAGTGTTAGAGTATAGTTTTAGAATGTTCTTACCTCTTTAAAGTGTTAGAATAGGCAATATAGTGTAAGGATATTCTCTATGAAGTAATAAAGTGTTATACTTAGACTATATAGAGTAAATATAGTTTTAAAATACTCTTGCCTCTATAAAGTAATACAGTGTTAGAATATACAGAATATAGTGCTAGAGTATTCTTACCTCTGTAAAGTAATTTTAATATAGTGTTAGAATTTGCACATACTTTTTGGAAAGTAATAGACTGAATTAATTTTCTTTACCTCAGTCACATAATGTTAAAAATGATAGTAATTATAAGCATTAGAACTCAGTCACATAATCTTAAAAAGTGATAGTAATAAGCACTAGAATGTATTTACCTATTTAAAGTAATCATACTATAGCATAAGAATGTTTTTGGTTGTTTTTTTTTTTTTTCGATGTGAAAGTAATTATCTATAGTAGTAAAGTGTTACTTCTGTGAAAGTCCTTGATTAAAAAAAAAATAGTGCCTGTGAAAGTAATGTAGTGTAGAAATATACTTTGGTCAGTGTTAGAATATACTTTCCTCTATGAAAGTAATATAGTGTTTTATAACATTAGTATAAACTACCTGTTTGAAACTTACTTAGTATTAGAATATAATTACCTTTATTAGCTCGACTATTCGAAGAATAGTCTAGCTATTCTACTCACCCTGGCGTCGGCGTCGGCGTCGGCGTCGGCATCGGCGTCGGCGTCGGCGTCACACCTTGGTTAAGTTTTTGCATGCAAGTACATACAGCTATCATTTAAAGGCATATAGCTTTGAAACTTATTTATTCTTTTTCTAGGTCAATTACCAACCTCTCTGGGTCAAGTCCCATAACTCTGACATGTATTTTGAGCAAATTATGCCCCCTTTTGGACTTAGAAAATTTTGGTTAAAGTTTTACATGCAAGTTACTATCTCCAAAACTAATGCAGATATTGAATTGAAACTTCACATGTGTCTTCGGGGTTATAAAACTAGTTGATAGCACCAAGTCCCATAACTCTGACCTTCATTTTGGCCAAATTATGCCCCCTTTTGGACTTAGAAAATTCTGGTTAAAGTTTTGCGTGCAAGTACATACAGCTATTACTAAAAGGCATATAGATTTGAAACTTATTTTTTCTTTTTCTAGATCAATTACCTACCTCACTGGGTCAAGCCCCATAACTCTGACATGTATTTTGGCCAAATTATGCCCCTTTTGGACTTAGAAAATTCTGGTTAAAGTTTTGCGTGCAAGTACATACAGCTATTACTAAAAGGCATATAGATTTGAAACTTATTTTTTCTTTTTCTAGATCAATTACCTACCTCACTGGGTCAAGTCCCTTAACTCTGACATGTATTTTGAGCAAATTATGCCCCCTTTTGGACTTAGAAAATTCTGGTTAAAGTTTTACATGCAAGTTACTATCTCCAAAACTAATGCAGATATTGAATTGAAACTTCACATGTGTCTTCGGGTTATAAAACTAGTTGATAGCACCAAGTCCCATAACTCTGACCTTCATTTTGGCCAAATTATGCCCCCTTTTGGACTTAGAAAATTCTGGTTAAAGTTTTGCGTGCAAGTACATACAGCTATTACTAAAAGGCATATAGCTTTGAAACTTATTTATTCTTTTTCAAGGTCAATTACCAACCTCACTGGGTCAAGTTCCATAACTCTTAACATGTATTTTGAGCAAATTATGCCCCCTTTTGGACTTAGAAAATTCTGGTTAAAGTTTAACATGCAAGTTACTATCCCCAAAACTAATGCAGATATTGAATTGAAACTTAACATGTTTCTTCGGGGTTATAAAACTAGTTGATAACATCAAGTCCCATAACTCTGATATGTATTTTGGTCAAATTATGTCCCCTTTCGAACTTAAAACTCTTTTGATATTTAACATTTTGGGTAATAATTTCCTGCTTCTGTGACAATATTTCGAATAGTCGAGCTTGGCTGTCTTACGGACAGCTCTTGTTTTAGTATTATAACTTAAAAGAAGCAGAAATAATTGCTGGTTTTATGCAAAGCTACCTATAGTGTGCAGACTTTCCTAATGAGAAAAAAAAGAGCCGCGCCATGAGAAAACCAACATAGTGCGTTTGCGACCAGCATGGATCCAGACCAGCCTGCGCATCTGCACAGTCTGGTCAGGATCCTTGCTGTTCGCTTTCAAACCTATTGCAGTTAGAGAAACCGTTAGCGAACAGTATGGATCCTGACCAGACTGCGTGGATGCGCAAAGTTGGTTTTCTCATGGTGCGGCTCAAAAGGTTTTAAGTCTCATCATGGCTAATAAAGTACCATATTGCATGATTCAAATTTGAGACAATATTAAAGTTTAATCAGGCATTTTAATTACCGTCTGCAATATTTCTTTAGTTCTTCTTTTTCTATTTCCAGGAACAGGAAGTAGCGCCATAGAGAACTGATTAGCAGACGACACTTCAAATCTACCAAGGATTTATATTTGTGATGCACGCCTGAATTTAATGCAGGTTTGTTAAGTGTTTGCGATATAAACGATTTAAATTTTGAATGTGAGCCATTAAGACGAAAACTGATCTATTTCGCTAAAATTCTTTTTAACATTCTCTCTGATTACCATGGTAGCGATGGTATCAAATTTTATATAGTACATAAACTTCAACGAGATTATCTTTATCCACCTTATTATGATACATGTGAGATTCTAGTGTTATTTTTGTCAGATCACCGTGAGATATTATCATATAAATAGGCATTTTTTATGTATTTTTTATTCAAATTGGCTCTTTTTTTCTCCCATACATCTTCGAGAATGTCCACCATTTGAATATATAATAACTGGTATCAGTTCTATCAGGACTATTATACTTAAAACACGTGTAGTGTATTTTGTATCAAAGTGTCTGAATTACAAGCATTATGATGATGTATGCATTATAATACAGATGCAGATTCGAATATAAGTGGACACTTTTGCCATTTTTGTCATAAATCTCAAAACTATCTTTACAACAGTATGGCATCCATTGCATTGATAAAATGTTAATATTTTGACCATTTATTAGTCACAAGTGTAAATTGTTATAAAAAATGATGGGTTTGTGGCGCGCTGCAGTATGCAAATGAATGACTTAATTTGGCAATGGTTGTCACATTTCTCGTAAATCTTTGACCATTTCTTGTTTCCACTTCTGAAGAGTAGCAAAGATTGCCTGGCTTTGATGTGGACAAATGCAAATAACAGCGTAATGAGTGAATTAATATAAACTATGCGGGCAGTAAATAGCCTGACCAGATGCTGTCCCAGTGAAACAATTAGGCACTTCATGCGGCTGCATTTCTGAATTGTTGGTCAAATTAAGTGACAGAGCGGGGAGCCAGGGCATTTCCATTTAAAGTTGCAGACCATGATTAGTAGTGAATATGATTTGTTGATTGATTAAAGTGTGGTCAGTTCCGTCAGATTGTGTGGTCACTTTACAGATTCAGTATAAATGACAAAATATAATGACAAAGATTTCATATTTTTGCCTTTAATTACAAAAATACTTATACATAGCAAAAGCCTTAGGCATGCCATACTCACCTGATTTGTCAAGTAATTATCCATATATTAAGATTAAATTAGAAACCTTTTAGCCAAAGACAGACAAAATTCAGAATATACTGAATTTAAGGTGGCGGACATGTAAAGACAACTGCAGTTTCTGTACTAATACACATTCTAGTCTGCAATTCAATCATGCCGAAAGAAAAAACCCTGTTAATTGCCGAAATTTAAATTGTTAATTGACATTTTGGGTCCTATTCCAAAAACTAATTAAGTTTCAACTCTTACAATCTTGAAATATGTTTTAAGTGACTGGAGGTACATTTGCAAATTACACATATAAAGAGTCATTTCAAACATGTTATATGATTTTAAATTAATTGTCATGGGAACTCTCAGGCTAGGTATTTCTTATATAAAAAATATAGATTGACACATTATAAATGCAATAAAAGTTAGTGCAATGATGATTTGAAAAAATATGATAGAGCATAAAAACACGGAATAAAAAATGTCGCATCCATAACTGTCAATAGACAATCAGTCTATATGTTGTCATCTTCAGTACCTTGATTAAGATATGATATTACAGACTGAATTAATCAAATGTACCTGATTTGATAAAAACCTGTTGATCTAGCTTAATGATCTAAACAAGTCTCGTCAAAAGATGTTGTAAAAAGCGCTATTTGATTTGTTTTGTAATTTACTAGTGCATTAAATTGTGTTTTTAAAAAAATCCAACAAGATTTTTAAGTGTCATTAAATTGATATAGTTATTGCTTTATATCTTATGCAGAGAGAAGAGAATCTGTTTTAATACTGATTACAATATTCTAATTACCAGTAACATTTTATTGAGGAGGAAAATTAAAGTGATTAGACACACCACACACACATACATTCAAAATTCAAAAAAACATTAATTAGATGACAAATTTTATGTTGTGAAAATTGCAGTAATCCTGATAAAAGTTATGTAAATTACAATTATCTTGTAAAAAGTTATGTAAATTACAATGATTTGAGATAAAATTAAAGAATACATTATTTTATCTGTAAAGTCTATGAATATTACAAAGATTTTTGTTTTTCTGTTTACATTAATGTTACCATAGAATTTTATCAGGTGTTGAAATCAGCCATTAGCTTTATCACCTTGATTACTATTGGAAATAAAATTGCTTGAAGCAAAAGTCATGTATGTTACAATTATTGTACATACAGAAATGACAATCTATATTTTGTTAGTTCCAAAATATTATGTTAGTGACTGATAATCAGAAATGGGTTTGGTAGATATTAAACTTTACATTGTCCCCAAAAATTCTGGAGGCCTCGGCTCAAGCACTGCTGAAGTTAAAACTGTGCATTTTCTATGGTTCATGGCTGTATGAGATCAGGTTAAAAAATCTTACAACTGATTGGCTTCAGTCTCGAAATTGACCTATGACATTGTTGTATTTTAGACTGGTCTCAAACGCAAACTCAAACCTTGGAATCAGACTGTTTTTATTTTTTTCAAGGAAGCAAACTTGAGAGTGATTAAATCAGCTTTAATTTTTTCTGCTGTATTATTAGCTAAAATGAATTAGTGTAAGGAAATAATTAAATAACATAAGATTATAAAACGTTTTCAGACAGCATTATTGCAAGTTCATTAAGGAAGAAGAAAGTATACTTTTAACAGTTTACCAAGATTTTCGTCACTGTTCTGTCGGTAAATAGTGAGATAGAATGTTTTTGCATCAAACTGTATTGACTTCTAATGAGAAACAAACAAATGATCAATAGGTCTTTGAAAATGGTACAAGATCACACCTTTGATGTATACATTATTGTCTACCATTGTCCAATAGTGGACAGTAATATGTCCTATAGGCAAGAGATGACCATCTCCCCAGTGTCTGTTATGTGCCGACAATATTGGTTTGAAATTCAATTCGTGTACAGTTAACTGTTATAGGCGCTTTTCTTTTATAAGATTTGAAGATACTTGATGATAAAGCTTAATATAATTAAGAGAAAAGTTTTGACCCCCTTTCTTGCAGAATGTCATTTGAGTATTTAAAATTGTAATAAAAGAAGTTTTTACCCCTCCCCCCCACCCCGCCCCCCTCCCTTCTTGTAGTGTTAGTACATAAAAAAATATATATATATATAAGTTAAAAGATTTTGTGTAATATGTGCAAAGTGGTTTCAATATAACACATGTTAGAATCGAATACAAAAAATCAGCAACAGTATGTCGTAATATTAAGTAACCATTTTTGGAACTTTTTGGCCAAGCAGTCAAGACTTCCTCGTCACAGCTGTTTTGAAACCCAGAAAATGATGTGGAATTGTTTGTGAAAGGGTCATCCTGTTTGTATAGGGAAGGGCGTTACTCTGCTGAGATGACTTACCATGTTGGAAATGTTACTCAGAGGGGCACCTGTGGTCTGCCTTGACAACTTCTAAAGCATAAATATATATTTGCACTAAAATAAAAGACCTGATTCAATCAATAAACATATTGGATAAGTAAGGGTTTTTTTTTTAGAAAAAGAATGTAAGCTATTACATAAATTTAACCCTAGGGAATTTAATAAAATTAAAGAAATTACATTAATTGTATTATATTTAGTAAATTTTCAAATGCTATTATAAATTAGGCAGATGAAAGCAAATAGATAAGAGATTGTGTGATTTTAACACAAGAAGATGAATAAACCTATTTATTAAATTGTCTCTAAAGTGCAAAGCCTATAAGTCACAAATTGCTGTTACGACAATGGGGCAAAAATGAAGTGTTATGCCCTTTTGTAGAGAGGCGTGATGCAAGGCACTGATTCTGATCTGTACCCTCACCTCTCTTTTACTAGTTCACAAAATTGAAGCCTTTTTGAGAGTGAGTGAAAATTGGACAAGATATTGAAAGATAAGTGTAATGTTGTGTACTATTGAGTAATGTAACTGTTTGTCAATGGAACAAATCAGGGTTCAAGTAGGGTTGGAATTTAGTTATTATTGGGAACCTGGTTGGAAACAGTTAGACAAGGGAATCGCTTTCACGCCAGTGGAGTTTTGGGGATTTTCGGTAGATTAGGTGTATTCAGATGTCATATTTTAGATGTCATAATGTAGTGTTTGTGACATTAAGTCTTCTAACAGACAAAGTCATTTTGATATAATTAATGGATTTATACAGTGTTGAAGGCTTTATATGAACAGAAATGTGCATTTGAAAGGGACATTATTACCTTATGTGTGGTTATTATATCTCGGAAATTAAAGGAATTGGATACATTATAGAAGGTTCCAGTACTTTCAAGTTGTTTTAAATCTTGGTAATTCTCGTCTATTTTGTAACTTTATTTTTTTTTTAAATATACCTTATTCATCTGAATTGATATCTAGAATTAACAACAGGAATGTATGAAATTTTACTGACTTTTTAAATGATTTTTAGTTGTTTCATTTTTTTTTAAAGTTTTCAGTAGTATCAAATTCTATACTTGCAATAAAATTAATAACTATAATATTTTGCTGACTTTGAACATAAATCCCCTATCATTTAACTGATTTTTTTTTTTTATATAATTCTGTATAATTAGAGAATGATAATCGTATTGAAGGATCATAATGGTTTCGGTTATAATGTGACTGCCGTATTTTTTTGTGATAAATATATAGTAACTATGTCAGTTCCGTGTTATTTTTTATTTTCAGAAATTTTTATCTTATTACATGTCATAAGTTTGAACATATTGATTAATATAGTTGGAAGTATTACCAAATCCATTATTTTTTTACCTCCCTTTTTGGCTCTGAAAGTATATCTTCACATGCAACAATGAAATTTGTGCTTTTCTAACCATGCCTGTACTTACGCATATTCTCTATTTGAACAGTTGCATGATCTGTTTTTAACATAAAATTTATAGCACTAAGGAACTTTTAGGAGATGCATATAAAAACACTAGATCTAATTTAGAGTATAATTATATATTATAATTGTTACCAAGTCAGCATTTGTTGATGTTAAAAATGTTCACTGATGGTCATGTTATGAACCATGATTCATGGTTTGTGGACTTCACAGTTAATTAGCATATATTGTGAGCTATTCTTAAGTACAAAAAAAACAACAAAAGAACAAAAACTGTTTGCAGATTATAAGCCATACACATAAAGATTTAGGACGCTGAAGTTCAATGATGAACTATTTCTTAACAGTAAACTTTCCATTTTTATGAAGCTTTTTATGATAACGATCTTTGATTAGTCATTTAAAATTCAGTTTTTAAACGTTAAAGAAATCCAGTATAAATTGGTGTTGACATTTCACTGTTCGACCATTATTGCCATAATCTGATAAACCCGGAGTCAAGGGGTGACGGCATTGAGAACCAAAGCCCGCTAAAATGTACTTGCGTGGTTTAAACCCAGCATGCATCCCGCTAATTTCTTTACCAACACATAAGTGTCAGTAGATATTTAAGGACAACAAAACATACGTAAAGCGTGTAGACAAGTGTCTATATCATATGGTGTTGATCATAGGTTTCAGTTTTGCTGACAAATTTCTTAAGATTCCTTTAAAATCCCCAATGGCCTGTTTATAACAAGTACCGAGATGTGATGCAAACTTTTTTGGTCAACTATCACCTTGGTTCAAGATTTTTCTATTAAAGACATTCTGTGTTTGTAACTTGTTGACATAATTTTTTGATTTTGTGGTATTTTTTGTTGATGATGTGTTCAAATTATATTGATTGTTTTTCTTTGGCTGAAAAATTTCTCGGCTTGCAAAGCAGCTACATCCTGGGCCATATTCAGACTTTGGAAAAAGAAAATTGTGAGAATAATTTTAGAAAACAAAGCTTATTTTGGATATATTCTAAATAAGGTAAGACATCTGCAAAATGATTTTTATGGTGTAAACTTAAATTTTTTCTCATTAATTTGCATAATTATGTAAGCATTGAGTTACATAAACATACATATAGTAAGGGAGTGAATTTAAATTGTCAAAATGGGTATAGACGCTTAAAAAAATAAATATAACATTTTGGAATACCAAGGAGTTAAGTGATCAATGGCTTCAACTAATTTTTACCAGATGGTCCAGATCATGCCATATAGGGAAATTAAACAATATAAGAACCCTTTAATGTGTTATTTAAGGGCTTAAAGGGGATTTGTATCTATTTGTCTTTAATGGTTTACATGATAAAGATGATAATAAGGTGTCAAAACGGCCAGATAAAAGGATTATCTGTAAAGGGACCTAGATGAAACTAATCCCTTGACAAACTCCCACTAGAATGTCAAAAGATGTAAAGTCCTTTTTCCTTATTTTTCAAACAGCAGATTTTTGTTGGATATTTATATATAAGAAGGTCAGTAAAAATAAGGTCTAACAACTAAAACTGAAAATAAGTAAGTTGCTATGATGTTTTAAAGTAGAGATTTGCATCTTTGCTATATTGAAAATTGTTTTTAAATATTTTGGTCTTTTTATCAAGGACTTAAATTGAGCTTGATTTTATGGCAGTTTTATATTTCATGGTATTAATAATGATAATTGACATATATAAGGATGGAAATTATCATGAACATAGACGATGATGATGATGACTGTTAATGGTATTGATGATGATGATGATATTGATGATGATGATGCTCATTAATAAGTATAATGATGATGGTGATGATGTTGACCACAAACACTAAACCTTAATTCATGATATTATATGGTATGATTAATTGCTACTAATGTTCGGATAGTTTTCGGACAAATCTCATGAATGCTGTATTACTTAATATGTAACATCATCATACCATGAAATGATTACAAATTTAATTAGTGAATCATTAAATACAATTGAAAAGCCACAAATGGTGCAGGTATTTGTGTGTATTATCTCAAATCTATTGCTGTTTTATACAGGTTCAAAATTTCTTTAGAAAGGGGTCAAACTGTTTCGTGATAGACCGCAACTTTTTCTATTATTTTACCAGATCGGTTACCATGGACACCAAATTTTCATATCGGATACTTATATTTTGTGTGTTTTTCCTTTGAAGATGGCTACTGTTTCAAGACATAATACATTAAGATAAAAATGATTGTATTTAATCTTTCCATTATCTGAATACTAAATCAGGAGAGATGTCCCCATTTTGAATCGTTTCGAAGTTCCGTTTTCAAAATTATCATGTATGTTTCCTGTTATTTCTGTAGACGATAGATTGACAGCCAGTTTTCATAATTGACCAAAATTAATGCACTTTTGACTTGTTTACCATCGCTTAATATGTAAATTATGGAACAATATGCGAGAATAGATTCAGTGTCCAGTGGCAGTCGCCACCGTAGGTGCGTGTTGCATTTAATGAGACAAAATCAATGAATAAATTTTGGATTTTGATGAAATTTTGACAATTGACTGACACGTATGAGATATGTACATTAACACCAGATTATCAAAATATTATCTGATTTGAAAGTAAGTATTAATAATATCATAATCTGATGGTCTGTCATTTCAGAATCCTTCAGACATCAGACTTAATTAAGCAGGTTATGATTTACAAAAATGAAAACGTTTGACTGGGCCATTCTTTCAAATAATATATATATATTTTTCGCTCCATGGACAAGTTTAAATGTACACCACCTACAGAAGGTGACTTTTGTGTAATGTTGATTTTTCAAGCAGTTGATTCTGATCGGTAGTGGACACTTTAGCTGGCCACAAGCGCTAAAATTTAAGGTAGCGGTTATAATATTTCACTTCATAAATCTGTATTACAAATATTTAAACAAATGGTATTTGGTTGCACATTTTTATAAATCAAGATTTCTTAATTCAATAAACAAGTGGTTAACCTACTGTTATATTTAAATAAAAGATTTATTTTTAACTTAGGTTTAAGACCATTAGGTTTCTAATTGTAGGCGTTTTACCAAAGGATAGTGTGTAAAATAGTTCTATGTAAAATAGTGCATAAAAATTTGGTACTGTCATCCTATGTAATAGGTCAAGTAGAAAAATATTTAATTACATGACATTGGTTACTGATGTAGCCTGGACACTGGTCAAATTTGAAACCATTAGGTAATGTTTTATAACTTCTCATCAGAGGTGAAGTATTATTGTTATTTTTGTAAATATTTGAAGCAATGTCATATTCTGAAAAATATTTGGATTGAAACCGATACATCTCAGGTCATGGTCATATTTTGTTTGTAGGATTGTTTGTTGATGCTCAATACTTCAGATTCATGATCTTGTAGACCAGTCTATAAACTCCTGCACCTGATTGGTTGATTTTTAGCTCAGTTTGAAATTGACCAATGACAGTGCAGCATTTTGCGACTGGTTTTTTTCTGCAGGTAAAAAAAAAACTTGCAAATCATTCCCTTTAGAAAAAGTTGAAAAGAAAATTGACGCAATTGCACCTTTACGAGTGCATAAGATAGCTGAGAGAATTTTACGGTTTCGTAAGTTTTGCCGATATGTTATATCATGATTATATGTTTGCAAAGTTTGCACAGCTCTAATCTGTAATCTGTATACAAGATGACAAACATGTATGTCACAGAAAACTGTAGGGGTACCAGGCTGATTCCCTCAGTCTTGAGTGTTACAGTTTTGTCTCCTGGCTCGAGATGAAGCAATTTATATTCACAATAAGCACTGTAATATGCATTGTGGCAGTCATATGAAATTTTACCTGGTCTATTCATGTGATGTCAATAAAAAGATAATGTTTGTTTGTTATATATAATTAACAATTTTTTTTCTAGTAAAAATGAATTTTTTTTCTTTTATTTCAGTAAAACTTAAAAAAATATTTTAAATTTTATACCGGTACTGGAAAACCTTTCAAAATCATTTTTAAAGGAATGATTAAAAATGTATTTCTTTTGTAAAGTTTCCTTATAAGTCTGAAAAGCAAACTTACAGAAGCTGAAAATTTACAAATTCAATTGAACTTTTGGTATTAATTTCTGTATGGCCTTGTGTGTAAGGACATTTATTTACATATTAATAAACTGTCGTGAAAGGATTCAAAATATTGTGAAGTGCATGCATTGATATTATAAACTTTGCGCTATTCAGTTTTTAATGATATTTTCGTAACAGATTTTTCACGAATTTGGTGTGTATAATTCCGTGCCTGCTTGGTGTCCTATGAAGTCTATTTACATTATTGATTAAAAGGCTGTTCCTCTAAAAACAGATTTTAAATTGATCGCTGATCTGTTTTGATCAAAGCGGGTCTATCGTCTTAAATACATTAGAGAGTATCAAAAATCGTAAATATATTCATCTTGTGACGATGATTATTAAGACGAAAGGGTTCATCTGATAAAAAAATACTATGATTGGTATAAAAGCTTCTTCAGTATCCGAATCGTCCAATCAGGGAACAGGGTTTTGTCATGGGTGTATAGCTCAGTTCACCGTGTTGGGTAAAAGCCGGTATTGAAAGTTTACAAGATTTTTAGTGAAGTTTACGATACAAATCATATACTGGTGATAATTAATGTAAATTGGATATTACTGCCGTGATAAGGTCTGAATCTCTAATGGATTTGTATGGTTTTACAATATACTTGTTTATATGGGGTGATATTTCTGGCACTTAGTTGGCAGGCATCTTCACGTCCCCTCAAACTGATATGCAGTTTTTGTGATTTCATAAAATTTTAACAACAAAATGTGACTTTGGTTTAAAAAAAATGGAATTAACATTTTGGAGATTTAACTGAATAAATTGGGTAAGCGTACATATTTTATTATTTCCTATTTTCACGCATTCTGGTATTAACTTCTGATATAGAATTCTGCAGATATATGAAAAATAATTTTATAGTCAAAATTTTCATGGAATAATTGTTTTGACTTCTGTCCTAAGGTTACTTTTATTCATAATTCATTAGGGAAAAAATTAGAAACAGAAAAAAATATCAGCGCCTTTTATTTCTGTTTACAGAAAGGGATGTATTATTGCACAAATGATATGTTTTATTTATTATTTTGTCGGTGTAATATACATATAAATTAAGACATAAACAATAATACAAGTGAATTTTATGTTCCAAAATAGTAGTACAACTGATAAAATGAAAATAGACTGCCTTCAAAATTATTAAAAAAGAAAGAAATAGAAAGAAAAACAACAAAAACAAAATGTAGTCTATAATTGTTATGTATTTATGTTTTGTTGTAAAAGTGCTTAGGTTTTGTTTTTTCTGTATTTACTGAAAAATTTATAAAAAAGATGAGAACTTAAACAAGGCAATCATGCAGTTTGGGAATGTTTAAAAGAAACTCGGCAAAGTTTTGAACACTTTTAAAATGCCAGCAGGGGATATAAACCAGGTGCATACACACTATAAAACCAAAACTGGTGTTTTATGAAACAATTCTCTTTCAAAATGTTCATTCAATGACAATGTTTATTTTTTACCATCTTTATGTGACTCCCCTATATTGAAACACAGGCTATGAGATGGTTACAGCATGAAACATCCTGGTTTTCAAATCCTTATGAAACTATAGCTTAAAAAAATTTCTATAGGTAGGATCTGTTTTAAATAATCAGGATCTTTTTATTTAAGCAACAGTACAGGACTAAAATGGAATTATTTACTTCCAAAATTCATTCAGTCAGTTTCCAGTAGGAAAAGCAAAACTGAGAAATGTTCCAAGAGGTTGCAGGTTTGATCCAAGCTGGTCACAGAGTATGTTCTCTGTGACAGTTTGACAGAGGACAGTATGTCTGATTGAGTGAGAGTTGTATAGAAAAGTTGTTACTTGAAGAGAACTTGAAAGTCAGTTCTGATGAAGAATCTAGGAACCCTGGATAGGTAGTACTATCTGCCTTTTTACAACTGAAATATTGTTGATTAACATAATTAAATGACCGTTTTGTGTCGATTCGCAGTAAAACCCAACTCACTCACTCACTTATCCTGGTTGAATGTTTTTTATGATCAGTTATATACTTGTAACCTATACAAATTTTGTGTGAAACCCTGATCGGAAAATGTCATATTTCCACCTCATTCATACTAATGACACAGAGATGGGACCCATAAAGAACCCCTGTAGTTTACATATTACATTGTGAACTACGTTAAAGTCATTCAAATTGTACCACAGTCTTGTATCTGAATTTTGCATAAATTAACCAAGATGCAAAATGCATAACTGGCATCTGTCCAGGTGATTGTTGTCAAAACAGCTCTCACCCATCCTGTAAAACATCTGAGCCATGCCATGAGAAAACCAACATAGTGGCTTTGTGACCAGCATGGATCCAGACCGCTGCCTGCGCATCTGCGCAGTCCAGTCAGGATCCATGCTGTTCACTAAGGGTTTCTCTAATTGTAATAGACTTTGAAAGTCAACAGCATGGATCCTGAGCAGACTGCGCGGATGGGCCAGCTGGTCTGGATCCATGCTGGTCGCAAAGCCACTGTGTTGGTTTTCTCATGGCGCGGCTCATTATTCTGATTCTTTGTATCTAGTAAAATGTTTTTTGCCAGTCTGGAAATAAATTATATATGACTACAAATGACGTTACAAGACAATGAAACTGTTTTGAGGTTTAAGTTACTCTTCCCTGATTATTTAGAACTTGTGTTTTTTTAAAGTAAAAAAAGTCTCTATTTTAGACCTTTATTATTTATAAGACCAGTTTTTCTTGACTTTAAATGTCCATAACTCTCATGTTTCACATTTGAATGAAAAAATTATTTGAAATTCTCAGACAAGCTCTGTTTAACAGATTGTCATATATAAGGAAAATCGTCTCTAAAGCATGTATGCTTGTCCAAGTTTTAGATTTATAATTCAAGAATTATACAAAATAAAAATTTCATATCAGGACTATAACTGCCATTTTTAACAAAGATTATTGTTGTTTATGGATGTTACAGTCCCCCGATTGTTGTCAAAAAACGTGATGGTACAAAAAATATATGTGGATATGAAAAATGACATTAGCTTTTCAGATGTTGTCATATTACATTACCATATGAAAGATCTGTGAACTTTGTAATGTTGTTCAGCAAGTGTAACCAAGGTTTTCTACCTACTTCGTCGCAAAATGATATATATGTGCCGGGAAAGATAGAAAATATCAAAATAAGGAAGGCTTTTTGCCAGTTTTTTCCTATTTTCACTCATGTATGTTGTATTTACGGAACATTTTAAGGTAATTTTAGCTTCTGTATCATGTTTCCAACTTTAAGGGCTACTTTGCCAGTGTGAAACTGTTAAATTATAAAAAAAAAACAACTCAAAATCAGTCTCATCCGCTGCTTTCTGTGAAATCAAGCTTCTGTTGACAGTTAAAGGTAGTGGACCTGTAAAGACATTTCAACAATTTAAGTATTTTCTTTACGCGATTTTGGCATTCTCCGGTCTTTACGGAGAGTCTTGTGAGTGTTCATGCAGCTACGTTGATATATGAAGTTTGCTGAATCTGGTAATGCAAGTGTACAATATTATATATCGAAATAATACTTCTGTCAACTGTTGAACTGAATTCTGCTGTTGACAGTTTAACAGAATTCTTTTGTTGACAGTTTACCAAAACATCTGCTGAAGATTTTAGTTTGTTTTCTGGCACAGATCTTAGCATTTAACATACCTGGTAACTACTTATTTTGGAAAATAACTTGTTCTCCTCAAGTAGATAGCAACTTCCTCTTGTGAAACTGTGGTAGAAGATGAAGAACTTAAGGAATTATCAAAATTAGTCAGAATATCAAAGAGAACAGTGACCTTGTGTGTAATTCAAACTTGTAACCTTTACAGTTGAAGAAATGTGTTCTGCAAGCAGGCTGGCAAGCTGCTTGGTCTGTGAAGGTTTGTCTGAAGAGAAGATTTTCCTATGAAAAGATTATGCATGTAAATATTGTACTCAGCATTCTATTAATTAAAAAAATTATCAAAAATTTACCTGTACCAAATATGACATTATTTCCAATGTCATTTTGCATCTTTTTTCTTTATTTGAAAGGCCATATCGTTTTTAGGTCACCATTTGAATAATATCACAAAATGTTTTCTTTTCTCATATAAAATATTACCAAAATGTTAAAAAAAACCAACAACATATATTTTATCATGTTTTGCGTTAATTTGTTTGTCCTTTTCACAGAAAACACTGCACAAATTGTTTTCAGTAGCAAAAATCAATTTTTGATATATATATTCTATCCCAGATTAAACATGACTGGAGGTTTAGACTTGGCTGGGATTGTAATTTCATTTAATAGTGGACTACAAGCCTGCATTTAAGGAATCAAGTGTCTATGTATTGATGTATTAATATGATGTTTTACTCTGGTATTAATTAATATTCTACTGGCGTAGCTCTTTATATCGAGGTATTATATTAAAAACTGGTAACAGGAACAACTCGGCGGGAATCTTTGTGGTAGTAAATTAGAAATAGCGATATTGCGACACTGTTTACATGAATTTACATATTCTGAGTGTATATCATTTTTGTTAGTGGATTATAGTGTTTTGTTACGTTAAAATTATTGTACGTAAAACTGTATCGTTGCGGAGGATGTTATTGTATGAAGTGCGTTAAAAAGTGTAATTTTTGAAAAAGCTCTTGAGGATAAAGATGATACATTTTGTATATCCTTTTAAATGATGATGTATGTGTTACACTCGGAAAGATCTTTTTCCGATTAAGAAGATTAATTTTCAAAATTTTAGACTTAATGGTGACACACATTACTGCACTGCTAAATCGTTTACTTAAAATATAAAATTATGTATATATTCATCTTGAAAAAGGAAAATAGGGTATATCGTTTAACATGGAGTTTGAATATTTATGCGAGTTAAGTGACAGATGAGGCTTAAGATATCTGGTAAGTAGCTATTTTTTTACGACATTGATGGTGGGTTTTGTAAATTATTCCAACTACATACCATGAAATGACAATTTCATGGCATGATAACATGGTACATTTTAAAATGTGTATTTGAGTGTAGTTTGAAAATGCAACAAAATTTCTTTTGTAGATTTTATGGTTTTGAACTATAAAAGCAAATTTGGCATAACTGAAATATACCTGTTGAAAGCTTACTGCTTTTTGTACTGAATTAACTCCTGTTTATATTTTTTTGAAAATTTATATAATTCATTGTTTTCATGATATTTCAGAGAAATGTTTACATTTAAAACACACACTTCTGACATTTTGAATTCATCAAAATTCAATTTAAACACTTTTACGGTCAGTATATGATTGACGTTCAGTTTGAAAACTGCCGTCCAGTCCCTTATTAACACCTGCTTAAAGTATGACTAATTAATTAAGATAAATGGCGGAAACAATACAAACGTTGTCTTATCATGGACTTTAAATCTTACGGTATTTTCATCACGTTTGATAGTATCGTAGGAAGCCTTTTAGGGATAAGTCAAACGTATAATCTTTTAAAGCTTTATCAGATAGATTGCGGATTTAGATAATGCCGTATCTTATTTAGATCACAATAGATGTTTTGTTTAATGTTTAAACCATTTAGCGATCTCAGTGTCATCAAAACAATGATCTACAGAGAATGCTCGCTTGATTTTGTACTGGTAATAGACACCTCTTTAATTTAGCGTATTTTTGGATGAGCAAATTGTAAACAGAGAACAGAGGGATTTATATAAAATTATTAATAGTTGAAAAAATATAAAAAAATAAGAACTGTTGGATGAAAAATTTTAATGGCCACAGTTATGACCTGAAGTTAGAAAGATAATAAGAAATGTGTTTAATTAATTAACATATATAAGGGATCAGTCACAGTTATACATGGAATTAAAACATTTGGATGGATTTTTTAAGTGGTATATTTATATATAATTTTTTGTTACAGTGTAATAAATTTCTTATTGTATAAATGCCAACACGTTAGTATTGCCATGATACAATTTTGTACTTGTCAGTTTATCGTTTGAAAATTGTTATCATTATATAGAAATACGTTTTTGTCGGAATTTTGAGATTTTTCTATTTAGATAATTTCTTGTTTCCCAAATATTTCGGTAAATTCACTGAAAAACTTGTAATAAAGCTGACTCTTTCTAATTTATCTGTATTTTTAGCTTGTCTGATTTTTGAAGAAAAAAAAGCTACAAGGTATTGTCGTCACTTGATCGTTGGTGTCAGCTTCGGCGTTGGCGTTGGTTAAAATTTTTGTTTAGGTCCACCTTTTCTCAAAAACTATAAGAGCTACAGCTTTGAAACTTCTTGCACACTTGTTTATCATCATTAGGTGACTTTGAAGGCCAATAACCATAACTCTGCTATGCATTTTGCTAAAATTATGGCTCTTTTTGTACTTAGAAAATTTGAGTTTCTTGGTTTAAATTTTTGTTTAGGTCTGCCTTTTTTTAAAGAACTATAAAAGCTACAGCTTTGAAACTTTGCGCACTTGTTTATCATCATTATTTGGCTACGTAGGCCAAGAACCATAACTCTGATATGTATTTTGTCAGAATTATGGCCCTTTTTGTACTTAGAAATTCTGAACTATAACTCTTTTCGTACATACTGTCCAGCACTTGAAGACATGATACTAGATGGTAAAGGGGCTGGTAAATTGTCATAAATATTTCAATGATATCAAAGATTTTACTTGATTGTATTGATTATAGGGAAAATATAGGACAAACTGTTTCATTATCTTGTCTTGTATAATAGGATGTCACCTTGCAAAATCAATAGATTGTTAGAGTAATCTTTCCGCAGTCTGCATTGATATTGTATTCCAGAATTGCAAAACTCATTTACACGGCTACTAAACGCTAGCGCCACCACCAAATTGTGGTGATAAGGAAAAGAGCTATCGACATTTCCGTGGTGCAGCTATCGCCCGTTTCTAAATGTAAGCACGTAAGCAAAATTTATATTTTATCTTATATTTTTATTGATAGAACTTTTTTCGAAAATCGGAGAATGTAGTTCCGTGTAACAACACTTTTGCTACAGGTTGGCTGTGATTTCATTACAATAATATGCAAATTGTGGTGTCAGGAGCTTTTCTCCTGAATCTGACAGTGGCACATTTTCATATCGGCCAGTATTCGAACAACATTCCGATGAATAGACACACTGTAAGAACATACCTGCGCATGCAAATGGTGTAGAAATGATAAATAAATATATACGCACACACCATGAATAATAGAATCTCGGGTTAGAAGAAATATACCAGGATTTTTAAAAGTGGTGGCGCTATAACTCTAGTGATGGCGCTATACAGTAGTGGTGGCGCTGTTACGGCATTCAATAATACGAACTGCTGACGCATCGGAACAAAACAAACACCAATATTCTCTAATAAATAATTTTCCTGCAAGGAATTATGTTATTAAAGAAAGAAAAACACGATCATAGTTTATTTACATTTACGAAACTTTCTCTATCCAAGAAAAAAAAGAACAAAATACTCACAGACCCTTGGGACTCTTGTAGTCAAAGTAAATATTTTCCTTTGTTTAAATGTTAATGTAGAATTATTTCTAACCTTTAAATATTCTACTTAAATACAAACGTAAGTTTACTTTAAAATTCAGGTCAAGAAAAATAGTAGCAATACTTTTATTTCAAACAAAGATTTGTGTCCAGGAAATAATTGAAGATAGTGTGGAATTTATTTGTTATATTAAGATTCTGAAAATTACTTTCCTTTGTTTTTATACATCGTTTGCATGTCATTGTAAACAAAAGACCTTACTTTCACAATTCTTTCTGAAAAGCGAGTACAGTACATTTTCAGTTCCAATCGATTAAATATGATTAATCAATAAAGCTTAGATATACAATCTCAATCCATATACATGTAGATTATTTTGCGATCATGTAGAGGTTACTACATGTATTTTGTTGAGTAACGTAATTTTGGTGTAGTGTGGGATAGGTTGATAACATCGATTATTGTAGAAATTTCCGTGGCTTGTAGACAGACATTTTCATATATTAAAATTGAATATATCAGCCACTAATCATATACAACAGCGCCACCACTACTGTATAGCGCCACCACTTGAGTGATAGCGCCACCACTTTCAAAAGTAGTCGTGTTTTAACTTTTTACTGTGTTTTTCATAATTCTTTGATGTATGGGAATACGTGTAATTCATTTCTACACCATTTGCATGCGAAGGTATGTTCTTACAGTGTGTCTAATCATCGGAATAGTGTTCGAATGCTGGCCGATATGAAAATATGCCACTGTCAAATTCGGGAGAAAAGCTCCTGGCACCACAATTTGCATAATATTTTAATGAAATCACAGCCAACCTGTAGTAAAAGTGTTATTACACGGAACTACATTCTCCGATTTTCGAAACAAGTTCTATCAATGAAAATATAAGATAAAATATAAATTTTACTCACGTGTTTACAAGTAGAAACGGGCGATAGCTGCACCACGGAAATGTCGATAGCTCTTTTCCTTATCACCACAATTTGGTGGTGGCGCTAGCGTTTAGTAGCCGTGATTTATATAAGATATAAATCAACTGTTCTACCTTGCTGAGAAAAACATGTGTCTGAGTGATTTTGCGAATATAAGACAAACTCCCATTTTGAATTTATTCCATTTCTATCTATTTTTAATAGAATGTAGTATGGTGAAAAAATACTCTGCAGGAAAGAAAAATTAAAATAAAATAAAATACCCAACTTTTCTGTCTGTGATATGAGAGTGTGGGCTATTGTCTGTGTACATTTGAAACCATTTAAAAAAAAAAAATTTTTGGAAGAATTTTTTTTTTGTTTCATTTGAAAATAAACTGGACACAATGTGTGGAATTTGAATGGATGCTGTTATGATATTTTTGTTGTGACAAGAGATAATCCTCCACCTGTCACTAACAATGGCAATACCCCATCCCCTAGTGGACACTGGTCATCCTCTTTTCTTCACACCTGTCCTAGGACATCATTAATTAGTGTGACAACTTTATCATATTATAAACAAGAGAGGAATTCTGATCATGAAGCCACTTTTGACACCTTATCTTTATTAGGGGGCCTTTGTTTTTACAGCAATAAGTTGGGCCCCATAAATAGTACTTGGCAATATTTGCCAACCTCACATATCATAATATACCATAATTCTACTGTTCTTCAAGTGTGGACCTAAAATTTACAGTTGGAATAAATGTTTGTAAGCAAAAATTTTTTTCAGTGTTAGAGTATTTTCAGTGAGATAAAGCAGAAAATTATTAGGTGCATATTTTTTTCCATTTCAGGATTAAATGTTTGAATTTATGATTTTGTTATAATGATATTAAAAGCTTTGTGATCAGAAATAAGGATACGCTTTTTTTGTTGTTTTATCATTGGATTATTTTCACGTATATTTTTAAGAGGATAGGTTCTTTAAAAAAAATCAGAACTTAACTAAGTTTTGGACTTAAGTTGTAGCCGTTTTTGTCTGAACAATGTAAAGGAATTACAAATAGTTAAAAGTGAATTGTTCACACTTTCTGAAAAGTGAAAAAAAAAATGAAATCTACAAAATGTTGGTAGGGCAGAAATGCGTGTTGGTACAAACTAAATATTGCATAAGGTAACGTTTTAAGCAACAAAACATTTTATGCAGAAGGAAGTATACCTTTATCGTTAAACCACGTACCTTATCAGAGAATAAAATTCACTGTACCCTATAGTTATCTTGTCGACCAAAAGAAAGAAAAATCTATCATATATAAAATAGATCACAGGGGGTCCCAATCGAAGACTTAGCGCCAAAATTTATGTCAACAAATCACCGTGATTGGATTATCCTTCAAATTGTACAAGACTTAACTCTTAATCTACTATAGGTGTTAAAGTTGTCACTAATTAGAAATATTTGAGTTGTCGACAATAATGTCGATACAAAGAAAGTGGAAAAATAATCTCACGTATTATTAGCCGTTTATTTGTCGTGCTCTTCACTGTAATAAAGTTTGTATCGAAAGTATTCTAGCTTTAATAGCAGATGCCTTGACAAACATCTTAAGGCCTTTATAGGACTCAAAATATCCATATTGTGTACACAAAACTTACACTACTTTCACTGTTCTTGGTCCATTCTTATGCAGGAAGCGTCGTCATATTGGGGTAATTTTAACATTTCAGTAATGTTTGCACTTCTGATAAGATTTCAAGAGTTCAAGATGGGATTTCCAGACATAATCCAGATTCAAACATTTGCTGAAAAGCTTTGGATATTGTTACTTTTTTAATGAAATAATTTTTTATTTATATTTAGTTTTTTTTATTTCCTGTTATTAAAAAAATGTAAGAAGTATTGGTTTAAGATTTCCACGTTTTTACATTACATTTTTACAAAATTGTACCCGCTTTTCAGCCTAACATTTTTTTTGGTTGAGTTTTGTATTATAAGCCGTCATATCTCAGTACTCACTAATAGGAATGGATTGAAAATTCACACACTTGTGCACAATAATGTACTGACATGCATTGTAAAGGTTCCATAAGTCTGTTCTGCATTTTTATCAAATCGCCCCCCACCCAACCCCCATTTTCGACTTAAATTTATTCAGTTGACAAGGTTGTTCAGAATAGTCAAGCATTACTGTCCTCAAACAACTCTTGTTATTGTTGTTGTTTTTTTTAGAAATTTATTTATTAATGGAAAATGTATATAAATCATCTAATTCAATTTTTTATTCTGTATTTCCAGGACCAAACTATGAGTGTCTGAATTGAAATTAATATTCATCACCATGGAAACATCCATCACCACCATTATAGTGACCTTGACCCTGGTGGCCATTACCTTTACTCAGGAGAGTACTCCATCAATTACCTTTACCGTCATTGATGAGCAAGAAATCGGCTTCAGAATTGGCAGTGTTGCAAATGTAACTTTGAACGTTCCGGAAGGCGAGAGGGATACTTTACGTTTCAGTTTTTTAATGAATCCATATGCTCAGTATATCAATATTAAAAGTGAAACAGGTGAACTCTTTACAATGGTGAAAATGGATCGCGAATCCATTTGTCGTACATTTACAACAGCAAAATGTGAGCTAGATTTTAAGGTGGCTGCAAACACCGACGGACAGTTTTATCAAACAATTAATGTGAAAGTCATTATTGAGGATATAAATGATAATGCTCCAATGTTTACCAATGATAGATTTGAATTAAAAATTTCAGAAGGGGTTACTGTTGATACTAGGTTTCCAATTCCAAGTGCTGATGATCCGGACACAGGTGGTAGCAATGGAATCCAAAGTTATGAAATCAACCCACCTAGTGACACATTTGAGTTAATAAGTGAAAAGAAACTTGACGGATTATTTAAGGTTGAACTGGCTGTGAAAAAGGCTTTGGACAGAGAAGTTAAGGCTTCTTACAAGTTCAAGATCATAGCTAGAGATGGTGGAAATCCGCAGAAAATTGGAGTTCTAAATGTGGACATTATTGTTTCTGATATGAATGATAATAAACCAGTTTTTGATCCGACTGTTTATAATGTTACGGTTGAAGAGGGTACGAAAAGAGGTTCTACAGTTTTAACTGTTCATGCTGTCGATCACGACAGCGGGGCAAATGGAATTGTTTCGTATAGAATCAATGAAAGATCATCTGCTCAGGTCCTTAATGACTTCGAAATTGATAAGACCACTGGGGAAATAAAAGTTAAAAGAGAAAAACTTGTGTTTCAATCAGATTTTCATTATAGTTTCATTGTTGAAGCGTTTGATGGTGGTGACCAGCCTCAGGTATCACAGGTCTATGTGTATATATATGTTACAGATACTGGAAATAATCCTCCTAAAGTTACCCTCAGCCTTCTTTCACCCGGAAATATTGGATTTGTTAACGTTTCGGAAAATTCCAAAATTGGATATTTTGTAGCTCATGTTACTGTTGAAGATTCGGACACTGGCGCTAATGGACAAGTTACTTGTACTGTTCCAAATAGTTTCTTCAATGTGGTGAAGCTTGATGAGGAAGCTTATAAAGTCGTTGTCGCAAACACTTTAAATCGGGAAGTTCTTAATTTGCATAATGTAACCGTCATATGTTCCGATCAGGGAAATCCTCCCCTTAATTCCTCGGTTAGTTTTCTTGTACGTGTAACTGACTATAACGACAACAAACCCGAGTTTGTACAGAAGAACTATAAGGCAAAGATTTCAGAAAATACAATGACAGATAAAGTAATACTGAAGGTTGCTGCCACTGATGAAGACATAGGAGATAATAAGAAAATACACTATGAGATTCGAAATCAGGACAAAATTTTTGTGAATGCCGTCACAGGAGTTATTACAGCTAAACCGTTTTTCGATCGTGAAATTGACCCAGTAGTTATATTTGAAGTGTTAGCCATTGATGCTGGAGAAACTCCTCTCACCGGAACAGCAACTGTGACCTTGACCATAGAAGATGTGAATGACAATGCCCCAAAATTCAGTCAAACAAGTTTCACATTTGAAATTTTAGAAAATTTGAATTCTGGAACTTATGTTAATGAAGTAGTGGCCTCAGACCGAGATACTGGTGCAAATGGAATATTTACTTTTTCGCTTTCGGACAGTTTTCTTGACAGTAAAATTCCTTTTCATATATTTACCGATGGAGTAATTCAGTCGAATCGCGCTCTGGATCGAGAAGTGCAGAGTAGATATGTTTTTGACATTACAGTCACAGATCAGGGTAGCCCTGCTTTGAGTAGTACCGTTCCAGTAACGATAGTTGTAAATGATGTGAACGATAATAAACCAAACATAACATTTCCCACTAAAGGAAATGAAAATAGGACTGTTACAATGTACTATCCTACAGATGATGTTGAAATTGTTACGCAGATTCAAGCGCATGATATTGATGCTGGAGAAAATAGTACCCTTAAATATGGTATTACCAAAGGAAACGAGTTAGGACTTTTTAAAATTGATGAAAGTACGGGAATTATCACTGTTGCGGACAAAACGGTACAGATAGATCAGGATATTTCTATAGCACTGTTGATAGAAGTGCGTGACAGCGGTGCAATAAGTCTTTCGTCTACTGCCGAACTTATTGTTAACGTCATCTACACTAACGCCACCTATGAAGGAGTGACAAGTGAAAGTAGTAAATTTGTTGTTATTGTTGTAGTCGTGGTTATTGTGACAATTTTACTTTCGGCAGTCATTATCGGAGTTATCTTCCTTCTTAGAACGATGGATCGCAAGAAAAAGCTTACTGAAAATAAAAACAAAGTAGAAGAAAGTCATTACTCAAATAAACAGACAGTTTATATCATGAATAATACTGGCGAATCCAGCACAGACTATGTTATGTCAGGTTCTGATGGCGGAAGGAAGAAAAAAGAAGTGAGTTTTTCGCTGGACGACCACGATTCCATAAACAACTACCAACACATTGACCTCCAGGTCAGCATGGCACCAAACCCCATTCACTACTCCCCAGAAAAGGTAATTACATGATACTATACTTTATAAGATAAAACAAATGCATAGAGACACTTTGCAGAATGCGCCTTTTTAGCTCACCTGTCACAAAGTGACAAGGTGAGCTTTTGTGATCGCGCGGTGTCCGTCGTCCGTCCGTCAGTCCGTGCGTGCGTCCCTCCGTCCGTCCGTAAACTTTTGCTTGTGACCACTCTAGAGGTCACATTTTTCATGGGATCTTTATGAAAATTGGTCAGAATGTTCATCTTGATGATATCTAGGTCAAGTTCGAAACTGGGTCACGTGCGGTCAAAAACTAGGTCAGTAGGTCTAAAAATAGAAAAACCTTGTGACCACTCTAGAGGTCACATTTTTCATGGGATCTTCATGAAAGTTAATCAGAATGTTCATCTTGATGATATCTAGGTCAAGTTCGAAACTGGGTCACGTGCGGTCAAAAACTAGGTCAGTAGGTCTAAAAATAGAAAAACCTTGTGACCACTCTAGAGGTCACATTTTTCATGGGATCTTCATGAAAGTTAATCAGAATGTTCATCTTGATGATATCTAGGTCAAGTTCGAAACTGGGTCACGTGCAGTCAAAAACTAGGTCAGTAGGTCTAAAAATAGAAAAACCTTGTGACCACTCTAGAGGTCACATTTTTCATGGGATCTTTATGAAAGTTGGTCAGAATGTTCATCTTGATGATATCTAGGTCAAGTTCGAAACTGGGTCACGTGCCTTCAAAAACTAGGTCAGTAGGTCTAAAAATAGAAAAACCTTGTGACCTCTCTAGAGGCCATATATTTCACAAGATCTTCATGAAAATTGGTTAGAACCTTCACCTTGATGATATCTAGGTCAAGTTCGAAACTCGGTCACGTGCCGTCAAAAACTAGGTCAGTAGGTCAAATAATAGAAAAACCTTGTGACCTCTCTAAAGGCCATATTTTTCATGGGATCTGTATGAAAGTTGGTCTGAATGTTCATCTTGATGATATCTAGGTCAAGTTCGAAACTCGGTCACGTGCCATCAAAAACTAGGTCAGTAGGTCAAATAATAGAAAAACCTTGTGACCACTCTAGAGGTCACATTTTTCATGGGATCTTCATGAAAGTTAATCAGAATGTTCATTTTGATGATATCTAGGTCAAGTTCGAAACTGGGTCACGTGCCTTCAAAAACTAGGTCAGTAGGTCTAAAAATAGAAAAACCTTGTGACCTCTCTAGAGGCCATATATTTCACAAGATCTTCATGAAAATTGGTCAGAACGTTCACCTTGATGATATCTAGGTCAAGTTCGAAACTGGGTCACGTGCCATCAAAAACTAGGTCAGTAGGTCAAATAATAGAAAAACCTTGTGACCTCTCTAAAGGCCATATTTTTCATGGGATCTGTATGAAAGTTGGTCTGAATGTTCATCTTGATGATATCTAGGTCAAGTTCGAAACTGGGTCGCGTGCTTTTAAAAACTAGGTCAGTAGGTCTAAAAATAGAAAAACCTTGTGACCTCTCTAGAGGCCATATATTTCATGACATCTTCATGAAAATTGGTCAGAACGTTCACCTTGATGATATCTAGGTCAAGTTCGAAAGTGGGTCACGTGCCATCAAAAACTAAGTCAGTAGGTCAAATAATAGAAAAACCTTGTGACCTCTCTAAAGGCCATATTTTTCATTGGATCTGTATGAAAATTGGTCTGAATGTTCATCTTGATGATATCTAGGTCAAGTTCGAAACAGGGTCATGTGCGGTCAAAAACTAGGTCAGTAGGTCTAAAAATAGAAAAACCTTGTGACCTCTCTAGAGGCCATACTTGTGAATAGATCTCCATAAAAATTGGTCAGAATGTTCACCTTGATGATATCTAGGTCAAGTTTGAAACTGGGTCACGTGCCATAAAAAACTCGAAACTGGGTCATGTGCGGTCAAAAACTAGGCCAGTAGGTATAAAAATAGAAAAACCTTGTGACCTCTCTAGAGGCCATATTTTTCATGAGATCTTCATGAAAATTAGTGAGAATGTTCACCTTGATGATATCTAGGTAAAGTTAAAAACAGGGTCACGTACCTTCGAAAACTAGGTCAATAGGTCAAATAATAGAAAAACCTAGAGACCATATTTTTCAATGGATCTTCATGAAAATTGGTCAGAATTTTTATCTTGATAATATCTAGGTCAAGTTCAAAACTGGGTCACATGAGCTCAAAAACTAGGTCACATGAGCTCAAAAACTAGGTCACTATATCAAATAATAGAAAAAACGATGTCATACTCAAAACTGGGTCATGTGGGAAGAGGTGAGCGATTCAGGACCATCATGGTCCTCTTGTTTATCAAGGATTTATGTACTTTGCAGATGTATTTATTAAATGCATAGGGGAAATAGGACCTGTTTTCTAGTAAGAAATTGAGGCATAAGAGTCTTCTGCAATTAGCTTGATCAAAATACTCCTAATGTATAAAGAGCTAAATTAGCTCTCAGATCCTTGAATATTTTGCTAGTGTCACAAGGTATAAAATTATGTGATAGATTTAAATCTTGACACAATTTCCTGAAGCTTAATTGAAGAATTTCACATATATAAATATATTAAAATCCCTTTTGAATGGGTTGCAAGTTTGAAAAAAGAGAATATTTCAAAACTTGAAATACTGAGCATGTAATTCCTATTTTTGAATTAAAACACTTTCCTTATAGTGAAGAACTTCATTTTCTGCAGGCATTTGAGAAGGGACTCCATATTGTTACACCCTGTAACATAAATTGATATGCTTTAAAAAAAAAGTTGCATCTATTTAACAAGGATGTTTTGACTTTTCAGCCCCCTCGTCTTGAGAAGAGTGATAGTACCCAGGATCTCTATGACAAAGTGTCAACACGACTCGAGAATCTTAAAATCCAGCGCATGTTACAGATCGCCAAACAACAACAACAGACAGCACACGCAAACCCAGACGACAGTCGCAGTGAAACATCTGGCGAAACTAGTAGCGGAGATAGTGGTCGAGGGGCGAGTGAGGAGGAAGTAACAAGTGCCTCTCCATCACATGGTAAGTGTTTTGAAACAAAGTCTGTATAAGTGGTTAAGAAAGCGATGTGGAAATATAAGCGCATAATTCGGAACGGACAAAAGTCATTAATATATATGGTGTAAAAAAACAGCTGACAATATAACATGTATGTACATTATATACATAGCAGAATTAGTGCATATTAAGCATTGACTATTTGAACAAAATCTTTTATTTCTGTACTCTGTCTCTGTCTTTACTTATTTGAGCGATTAAAGCACTAGAATATGTGGATTTAATCAGCATTTTTAACATCAGATAATGACATATGCAAGACAATTGATTCTAAAGACATACTGTTTTCATGCAACTAGGAAAATTGGGAAAACGCTAATATTTCTCCATGCTAAATCACTAGAATTACAAATTCGCTAACCCGCGGAAATATCCACTTATACAGTATATCCTTGTCTGAGAAAAATTTTATAGTCAAAGTGACCGTGATAATTATAAAGTCTGTTGTGAAGAATTCAGTCATACTCATTAAAACGCAATATAAAACTAGCGTGATATCCAAGTATAAAATCAAAATTTCTGTCCGGTAGTTTTAAGAAGCGTCTGACAAACATTTCTCTTAAGTAGAAAAAAATAAAATAAAGAAATATTGCAGACAGAAATTAAAATGCCTGATTAAACTTCACTAATGTCATACATTTGATCATGCAATAAGGTACTCAATCAAATCTGTAAGAATTAAACTTCCTTCTGATACTGTGTTTTTCAAAAATCTACAAAGTCTTGATTTGGACTGGTGAAAAAAATTGTAACACATGCTTTATTGTTTCAGTGTGTTTTCTACATTAAGATACTGTGAAATCATTAATATTCGTGGGGGACTAATTTTCGTGGATTTCGTGGTTGAGTCAATCCACGAAATTTAATCCCAACGAACAAGTAAAATTCCCATTCAATTTATATTCAAAAGTTGAAATCCACGAATTCATATCCCCACGAAATTGCCGTTTTGACCAAAACCAGGAAATTCCATGCCCATGAAATTAAATGATTTTACAGTAGTATGTAAATAGATGGATTCCGGTTTAATGTGTGACCGCTTTATAAATACAGTACATGTAATACATGTAAAACTAAATTCATTTATTATATACCTATATAAATTCCGTCAAAATATGGCTTGGTAAATACAAATAGGCAGAAAAAATTCCAAATTGTACCTTTTTGTATTTGTATATTGCAGGACTACTTTCATTTAATATGCATGATTTGACACAGTTCCATAAATAGAACACAAAAAGTACAGTAACTGTTTTTATTTTAACATCGATAAACATTGAAGATTTCATTTGATAACAAAACCCCAAACAAAATGGTGGAGGTATAAAATAAAAGGGTCATTATTACAATAGCTAGATCTGGGATTTTGTATTCATCTCTCGTGGATTCTGCAAGTTCTGATCACATGAGGCATGCAGTGATTTAATTTTGTGGATTGACATATCCAGGAAAATTAGTCCCTCAAGAATATTGTTGATTTCACAGTATTTAGTAAAGGATATTATATGAGCCACGCCGTGAGAAAACCAACATAGTGGGTTTGCTACCAGCATGGATCCAGACCAGCCTGCGCATCCGCACAGTCTGGTCAGGATCCATGCTGTTCGCTTTCAAAGCCTATTGGTATTAGAGATCCATGCTGGTTGCAAAGCCACTATGGTGGTATTCCCATGGCACGTCTCATATATAGATTCATAAATCATGTATAAAATCATATGAATTTGTTGAATTTCAGATGACCAGAAGATGTTTGACTATTCTGTTCCTGTAAAAATACCATCGTCATCTGTACCAAGTCGTTTAGTGCAATCATCAAGGGCAGGCAACTACAGTGCTGTTCCTCCGCCCATCCCGTGTCGAACGTACAAACCTTATGGATCATTTAACAATAACCAGAGCTATTCACCAAATAACAGACAATATCAAAGTGCGCCATTACATTTAAATACTGACCTTTCTGTCCTTGACCCTAGTGCATTGTCATGGCAACATACTCAGCCTCATTCCAATCATCCAATCAAATCGAACAGTTTAATTGCTCAGAATGATTTAGCATATTTTATGGCACGAGATGCACACTGTCGTAAACATTCGCAAGATGACGACGATTGCTCAACGACAACATCAGGGAGTTACACGCTACATTCTGTAGAAGATCTCTTGTGATTGGACACACGTGAACACATTGTTTGATTAATATGTGACAAGCTCAAAATGTTTTTCAAATCTGTATGAATTTGCCATATCTGTGATAAGAACAGCCGTTACATAATTTATGAGATCTCAGTTATATGAATATAGAAAGATGTTATAATAATAGATCAGTGATAAGGACACTGTATAGAATCAACAAGAGCATGCCTAAAATGGAGCAGTAACGACCTGTTTCCCCGATACCAGTGAGCACCCCAGAGATGTTAACGGCAGGACACAAATCACATTTTAGGTAAGCTCAACATATACATCAGTTATATAGCTTTCCCCCCCCCACAAATTTAATGGAAGCTGGCTTTTCTTTGAAACGGTATCAAACACAGCATTGTGAATGTGACTGTATCCAAGGTTCAACAGCATTTATAAATAATTCAAACCATACAAGTTTTTTTCTTTAAAAAGGCAAAATAATAACTAAAAAAATACTGTGAAATCTTTCAAGTTTTAGGGTGTGAACTTTCTTGGTTTTTGCTATTTTATTTCATTGGGATAAGAATTTCTGGATTTCAACTTTTGAAGATAAAAAGAATGGAAACTTCACATGTTCGTGGGTATTTGATTTAGTGTCACAGAAGCCACTCAAAATATTCCCCTATATATATAGGACAATGATTTCACTGTCTCTAAATATATAATGATTGTAACAAAGTTATAAAATTATTTAGGTAGGAAACCTTCCTGAAGATTTTACAAAATTTTAACATGTAAAAATAATTTTGATGATTGCTTCTTTCAGGCTGCATAAAAAGACTGGGTACAGAGGGCGCTAAACTGTCGACTCACCTGGTAGTCAAGTCATATCTTATCAAGGTCATACTGTGGAAAAATCACATGGAATATTGAAGGGAGGGAAGAAATTAAAGCTTATCCATGACATTGACTTTTCAAATTACATTAGTGAATGGACTTAACATTAGCTATATAAACTTACAGGTCTGCAACATGCTTTGCAGGTCAAATTTATGAATGTTTTGAGATGTTGTGATTTCTTATTTATATGTTTATGTGTAGATTTTCCTACATTATATAGATAAGCAAATGAGGTGCAGAAATTCGGAACATTTTAAATTCTTACAAAAATTTAAACATACACATTCAAAATGTACTTAATAAAACCTCTGTCAGAAGTATTAAACGAGTTCCAAGCAACTTGGCTAATCAATTGAATCAGTTTTAGTACACACTCTGGCCTGTTACTTTGTGTACAGGTTTTATACACATATGCATATAAGTACGAAATGGTAATACCTATTATCCAGAATTATTAAAATGGCATTACAATTTTTGTTGGTTAAATGAGGGTGCTATGCATGACGAGACACAAACTACGTATTCTTTGTTAATAATTTATATTTTATTCTGTGTATTTTCTACTATACTGTCTTATCACATAATGTGTTTCTGTTACTTTGTTTAGAAGACGGGTCCATATTTTTTATTGTGTTCATTTTAAACATACAGACTAAATGCATAATTCAGCTGGTTCAAAGCTTTAATGTTCGCTTACATTGTTATATTCACTTTAAAAAAGTTATCATTATTTTCTCCTTTAATGAACACAGTAGTTCACATTATTCTTCACATACTGTAAAATCAGAAATTTTCGGAAGGGATTTGTATTCACATTGTTCGCATATTGACTGAAATCGCAAATATAAATGCTCACAAATGTTGTGTTTCTTTTTGTTATAAACAGTCATGTATATTTCACAAAAAGGTAAAGAAATGATCATTGATAATTCATCCGCAATGTTCATGAATGGGACTATTTTGTGTAGCACATGAACATCCTTTGGAAGTGATTTGGAATAAAATAATGATGCTATATGATTGTCAGAATTACACTTGTAACTTTGGTTCAACAAAAAATTGATATAAAGATTTCCAAAATGCATTATATATATCATGTTCATGTATATCTTGGAAAAAAGGTCAGAATGTTTAGGTCTCCCAATAGTATTATATGAAATATGGTGTAGAATTTTAAATGTGATGTACCAGGTATTCAAATTAAGCAGTTTGAATTATCTACTGAAAGTGTGTGAAAATTTTAATATTCTCAATTTTCGCATTATGAATATGTTAATGATGAAAAGATTTTAATTTGAGATTACAAACATTTTCATTTTCAGCCAAACAAAATATTGAAATATTAGACAAAAAACTTTGTCTATCTTCTACTCTTGTATCATAAGTACAATTCAGACTACCGTTAATGAGTTTACCACAGAATATATTAAAGAATAACATTTGTGGGTTGATGTACTAGAAAGGACCATAGGTTTAGTTGACTTGCATTAGAAAGGACTTGTAACGGGTTTAGTTAGCAAAATTTCAAACTGGAAATATTTTCTTGAAATACTGTACATTTAGTTTCTGAGCATGAAAATATATATATGTCTTGGTCAATTCCTAGTTAGAATTTTAAAAAGGGAAATAAATGTTCCTAAAATACTGATGAACTCTGATGTTCATTTCTCAGTAAAATGAAAATGTGATATTGTCCATTTTAACCTAAATGTACATTTTTAAGAGCTTTAGCTTTTGATGTTTTCATGATATACTTGCAGTAATGTTTAAATTCTGCTTTTTCAAGTTTGAGTTCAAATTTTGTATGTGAATATAACACTGCATGTTTTTCCTTAAACAGTTTATATGACAAAATGCCATGACACAATATAAAATTTATTATCATTTATGCTATAGTTTGTACAAAATGCTGTCATAATTTTCTTGTTACATACCAAAGTTAGTTTTGTACAAAGTAAATGTTGAAACTAATAAAATTACAAAAATATGAAAATGATGAAATAGTTTGTTTTTGCTTCTTGTTTGGTTATTTTCTGCAGCTATTGCAGTGGGAAGGAGATGATGCAGAAGAAACATGCAAGCTGAAAAAGTCAGCAGATATATGAGCCGCACCATGGGAAAACCAACATAGTGGCTTTGCGACCAGCATGGATCCAGACCAGCCTGCGCATCCGCACAGTCTGGTCAGGATCCATGCTGTTCGCTAACAGTAGTCTGGTCAGGATCCATGCTGTTCGCTAACAGTTTCTCTAATAGCAATAGGCTTTGAAAGCGAAAAGCATGGATCCTGACCAGACTGCGCGGATGCGCAGGCTGGTCTGGATCCATGCTGGTCGCAAAGCCACTATGTTGGTTTTCTCATGGCACGGCTCACTGAGAAAAGCAATTTTGTTGGAAATGATAATTTAAGATCAAATTATTAAATCTCTGCATTTATTAATACAGAAAGCTTAAAAAACCAAACCTATTTTATATATATCTACCAGATATAACCAGCTAGGCCAGGAATCGGAATGTGTACTCCCACACGCTTTGAACCTATATATATAATTTATAAAACGTATATTAAGTTAAAACTGTTTTGCCCTTCACATTCTTGAATAATAGGAACACTCAAAAAATAGAATTATATTCTAATTTATGTTGAGTTATTGCCCTTTGGAAGTGGGTAATTCAGCACTATTGTCAACTGCTATCAATGGAATTGATTTCTGTAAGGTTCTTCTTTACCTTGAGCACGAAGATGTGCCTACATATACCTATATAAACACGTAACCAGACTATATGATGAAAATTAAAATCAGTAATTTGCTTTCTCATATACCACTCTTACTGAAAACCGATCTCGAACTATAACCTTGCAATTGAGCTAGCTCTCAAGGAAAACTGCAGCTTTCTAGTCGCAGATAATTGATAAAAGAGGGTTTTGCAAAAATCTTAATCTGAAGAACGAACTTTGAAGTTGTGCCAGGACACAACTAGTCAGATGTTGGAGGTTTATGACTTGAGTATTATTGGTAACTGCTGCTATTATTTTGTTTTGTTGCATTCTGTGCTAACACTACAGTAGATCAGATAGAGAGTGGACCTATCGTATAGCCGACAACTGAAAATGCAGTGATGAATCACAGAATCAAAGAGTCTGATTGGTTGCAGCATTCTTTGGCTGTAACTTTAAAACCAGTACAAATACAAGAAATGAGCTTTGCTTATACACTTTGACAGGAACATGGTGAGCGCACTGAATGTAAAGGTTAAAGGTCAGTAATTCAATTCCTTCTTTGTTTCATATAAAAAACGACAACTTCAGGTCGTCTTTACGTATCTTTAGAGAACATCACTTTTTCCTACACCTATTTTTCATGGAAGTTCTATCACAAATTAACGAAAAAATGAAAAGAAAATAGGGGGTTATGTAGTTCCTAGTGAAATGCCAGTCAGTTGTGGTCTGCTACCCTAAAAATGGCGCATATTTGCTCTCGTCCGCGCAATAAACACCTACTACCGGTTTCGATCTGCAAAACTTGCCATGTGGGGTGTATGAACATGAAAGCCGTCTCATTTCATGCAGAATGTATTCAAGTAGTGAAAAATGGTGATTAAAGCACTCGTTCTACACGAATTTGCGCAAAAAATGGGAAAATTAGGATCTATTTATTATGGACTTCTTTCGATACACCACGGAAGCACATTTTCGACCGAATTACTGACCTTATTCCTAAAGGCCGAAGACTTTGGACTTTGCACTATAAAATGCATTCAAAAACAGATCTTTACCATTTTCTACAGTTTTGCTGAAATAAATATAAGGCTAATTAATCGTCGCCAACAAGTTTGTTGCACGTGAATCTCGTGACTCATGTCTTAAAGAATTGATGTTCATGTAATGAGAACATGCAATACATGCAGTGTATCAAATGACGGTAACATTAGGCCAGTATTGTAATCTGATCAGGCATGTGCCCTACACACGTGGGTAATTAGTATTAAACCTTGGATGAAATTATAAATTTAAAACGTGCCATCTGTTTTAATCCAAAATAAACCAAAAACTAAAAGAATAAATATGGTTAAATGTATGATTAATTTTAGTATACATTCACCGAACACTAATATAGAAAAAAAGTAAGGTGAAATATACGACCCCAAATACTAGAGCTGTCTTGGAAGTCCTTTAATTCAGATCAACTTTAGATGAAAATGGGCAACACTTATCATCCTTACGTATTAATTCTCATCATATGGCCGATGTTGTTGCCTTCTGGTTGTAATAACCTATCATTTTGACTCCATCCAACTGCAGTCAACTTGTGCTACAGAACACCTGTCAGCAGAGACCACTTCACTCTAACGACCATTAGTTTAACTCCCGTTTTAAGGTGTACGTTGTAGCTTAAACTGTAAGTATTGAACACCTGCAAATAAAAGATACGTTATCGTTCTCAACATGACCAGATTGACTTTATTTCCAAAATGCAAAGTCTAATGGCAGTGCTGTTTAAAATTAAAGTTTTTTTTATATGTATAAATGGTCTTTCAAATGCACTAGATGGAAATGGATCAGCGTAAAATTTCTTGTTTAAACCAAATGCAGATATCGGGTGCGTGCGAGAGCTTGTTTATTTATAGTCGCAAACGATAACTCATATGGGCGACTCTTCCAGAAGTCTGCTACTGCGCCAAGTTACTGTATTTGTCATTAATGTAGATCTATTTGCTAAAAAAAATGTTAAAGGCACTTCAGGGTAACTTCCCTACATATATTTTATCAGTTGTGTCATATGAGCCGTGCCACGAAAAAACCAACATAGCGGGTTTGCGACCAGCATGGATCCGGACCAGCCTGCGCATCCGCGCAGTCTGGTCAGGATCCATGCTGTTCGCTAATGGTTTCTCTAATTACAATAGTCTTTGAAAGCGAACCCCACTATGTTGGTTTTCTCATGGCGCGGCTCATATAATGATGAAGATGCTCATGCAAATTCTCGGAGTCCATTGTTGTCGCACACAGCTAGATGTTATGTCTCCTTGTCCAATAAAGCCCACGGGAAACATTATTTTTCAAACATTTAACAAATACCGAACAGTTTAGAGTGGATGTTGGGGTCAGATTTGAGTGTGTACAAGCTTCTACACAATGCTACACCACGTGATCAAAATTATGCAAAATAATGCTGAAAATATTTAAAATCAATATCATTTTCGAGCTAAATACATGTATAGAATTTTTGTACCAAAACTGATATTTCCCACATTTTCTGTGTTTCGTACAATATTCACAAAATAACAGTGATCGAGTTCTTTAACCTTAAGCCTGCCGGCGGCAAGTGATTCTGCCTTAGTGCAGACCAAGATCAGCCTCGCATCCGTACAGTCTGATCATGTTCTGCACTGTTCGCTTCACCCCTTTGAATAATAAATGGTACTGCCCAAACTGAATGATGGACCAGCCCATTTTAGAAATTTAACGGGCTAAAGGCTAAAGTTAAAAAAAAAAAAGACCGTCCTTAGTACCCTTGATCATTGAATATCAGAAAGCAGTATCATTCCGCCCATATGCACAAACATGCTAAATATCTATACGACCTTTAGTTAATATAATTTAAAATCCACGAGTATCTGAGACAAGATGTTTTAGAGAAAATTATTCGATCGATCTTTGAAAAGAAGTGACGAAAAGAGGTAGTTCTTGGATCTTGAAGTGATGGAGCGAGTATTCATTCTCATTTTATCTATTTTTCTTCAGTGCCGGTCGAAAACTAAAGTATGGTGTTTGCCCAGAAATTCCGGACAAGGCAAGGAGGAAGGGTCAACCTGTGAAAATAAGATTTTTTTTTTCACAAACCTGTTTCTGTGAAAATAAGATTTTGGTCGGCATCTTCACCTGTGCTCAGATGCCCATAAATTAAACAGGTAAAATGTTGACAACAATCAAAGAAAGAAATGACGGGAGAATACTTCTGTGTTAGTCCGTTGGGTTGAAATTGACATTAAAGGGAAGTCACTTCTGATAAAGTTGAAGTAACAGTCGTTTACACTTTGTCTCCCTTGGACCGAAAGTGACAATATTACGTGTCTGCACAATGCACGTTCAATTTAGACAAGCAAGTATAATGATAAAACACAGTTATAATTCTGTGAACATAAATATAAAGCAAGAAAAAGAAAACAGATCTAGAATCATACTCGATTATCTTTCTACACTGCATACTGTATGCAACTGTTACTTATCACGGGCGTACGTATCAAACGCTTTTTGGGGGAAATGGCCGATACTATACAACATTATTTTTGTATAATTCTGTACCCTCTGCAATGAATGTGTGCAGGAATTATAATTATAATATTATCGATAACGAGAAGTAACACTGTATTGGATGTGTCCGCTTAAAGCAACGTGAGTTACTCCCCATTACTAAATTGACGCCATTTGTAGTATTTGCAAACGCGCACGCGAGGACCAAACGGCACGCGAGCACGACAATTGATGGTAATTTTTCGTAAATTGGCTTGTACCATTCTTTGTTTTAATGCCATAAAGAAAGTGCACTCTGTCAGTACAATGACACACTTAAATAAACGTCAAATGTAAAATATAAATGTTTGCAAATACTAGATCTACAAATGGTGTCAATTTACTGATAAATGCAACATGAGAAATGTTGTCACCCATGGTCACCCACAACCTGACAACCCCCTGTCCTGACTTTCACCGCCTCAGTAGCCTAGTGGTAAAGTGTCTGCTTTGATTGCAGGTGGTCTGGGGTTTGATCCCAGGCTGTGTCATACCAAAGACATCAAAAATGTTACTGGTAAATCTAGCTCCTTTGCTTATAGTCGAACTAATCCGAAGTATACAGTTTGTTTTATATTGTGACGTCAAACTGCGGTGGCTGCAAAAGTCAGAAATTAAAAAGCAGCCACTCAGCGACAGTAAGCTTGTCAACTTTGCTTAGCACCCTGGACAGAAAGGGTTGTACCAGGAGGTTAAAAATAACAGAATAAGCACAGGTAAGTATCAGTTACTGGATACCTTGTTTGTCACACAAATCTTGAGTTTTGTAGCTTGTGTTGTATTCTTGATTGAATGCGACATTAAATAAAGCTTACTTTTAGGCTGCATTTAAAAAAGTCTTTGTTTGCTGTCTCCCGACCCTACTTTTTAAAGTTGGGCAGGTAGGCAGTTCTTTTTTTCTTTTTTTTTTGGTGAAGGGATTATACTTTTACCAGTAGATATATGATTGTTTCTTACAGAATATTTCTTCTGTAAAAATAAGGCAAATCTCTATATCTTGTACAAAAGGATGAAATTAAATAATACAATTAAAACTTTCTTACTTACTATTCTGCTTACTTGTAATATATGCAGCACTTGTCATATCGCAACTTAAGAAAAAATTTGACCAGCATTGTCCAATAAAAACTTTTGGGGCGCAGCATTTTAAGCGGGTAGGTAGGGAGACAGCAAACAGACATGTTCTTAATTTTGGCCTTACCTTTACTTGCAATTCAGATGCTCCACTAGTTCATCTTATCAAGTTCTTGGGTAGAAGTCACTACACCCTCTTCACTTCAGGTTTGAAGGCTTAAAACCTTACAGTGGTGGAATAGAGAGCAGGATATCAATTTCCAACAGAGTTTAGCCCCAGCAGGCCTTCAGGCATTCCTGCTTTTTCCTACATACTCCTACTTTTTCCTACTTTTTTAATTGCCTCCTACTTTTTCCTACTTTTTGATGAAAACCTACTTCTACTTTCTTGCTTGACATAAAAAAGGAAAAAAAAAACCTTTTCAGTAATTATATTTGCAGGTGATGGACTCTTGATGTGTTGCTGGCAGTTTCTGGAGCCATTTGGTGCCTCCTGCAATACATTGCCTAATATCAAGGTACCTATAATCCTACCAGACCATTTGAGCACACTGATTTAAGCACAAAAACTTCCAGTCAAGACATCTGTGGTCATCATTTTTGGTTGCCAGTGTACAGGCCAAGATCCAGGGCCGGGCCGAGGGGGCTCTGTATCCGCCAGTTGGCTGAGAAGTGACCTATACTGATACAAGATGCACCCTACTTATAATTTTCACAAAGGAATATCAAAATTTAGACTCAGAAATGCACCAGAGGCAACCATTTCATACCTGTTTTTCAAACTTTTCCAAGGGGGAAAGCACCCTAACCCCCACACCCCCTCAATCAGGATGGGAGTAATCCAACATTACCTCAAAATTTTGACTTTAAAATGCACCTGAGGCCACCATTTCATGCCTGTATTTCAAAAATGTCCAGGGAGAGAGACCCCTAACCCCCCTAACATAAGAGAAGTGCAGCCAACAGTAAAAAACACCAGAGGCCACCACTTCATACCTGTATTTCCAAACATTTCCAGGGGGAGATCCCTTCTGACCCCCCTAATATGGACAAAGGCACCCCTCCAATACCTACCCACTCTTAGTGCTCGCTATGCTTCTCGGTGGGGAAGTCTTCATTCTAGAATGATCTTGTGTCGGAAACTAAACAAAGATTTCCAATGAAAGTGCATTGTAAATTAATAGGACTAAGTCTTAGGAAGCGGCTAGTAATACAGTCCCGTACAACTAACCTAAAATTCTAGTTGTACAACTTTAAATGAGTCATATATGATTCAGATAGGCTAGTCATACATGAGTTTTCAATATAAATACTGGTAGATAGATATCATGCATTTTACACTTTGATCGATACCAAGAGAGAAATATCAGCACAAGGGGGGTAACTCTGTAAGTCTTATTGCTGCTGAAATATGCATTAGATCTCCTTAATGGTTTCAGTAAGACAGTAACATAGATGGCAAGATAAACATTTTTTGTAAATTAATTGTGGTCTTAAGTTTTGTAATACAGGTGTAACGGTCAGTTTTTTTCTCCAGTCAGTTTTTTTCCCCGTGGAAAGAACTGACTGGTGGAAAAACTGGCCTGTTACAGTGGTAGCTGTCTTATTCTAACCTGTTTTCATGAATTCAGTTCTTTCAACCAGTAATTTTACTCGTACTAATAATTTCTGTTTCTCCACAAATAACTGATTACTTCCCCACATTGATTAGGGATTAGTTTCTTTTTGTTTAATCCATAGGGAACAGTCACCACCAGTAGAAGGGAGACAACTCCATTAGTCTTATTGTTACTGAAACAGTGAATTGAAAATGACAGACTGTTTGGAAGCCTAATTCCAATTTAATGAAAGAAACAAATTCATTTGCTCGTTTATTTAAGTATTGCAGTTGCAAGATATGTATCAGCAGTCAGAAAATTACCCAGTCAGGATGTAAATTTGCCTCACTTTTGGATGAAATTAGGTAAACAGCAATAAAATATGAATTTTCTGTTATATTACATTGATCAGTTTGATTTAAGGACCAGCACAAGGGAGATAACCCCATCAGCCATATTTCTGTGAAAAGACATTTACCTCCTTTTAAACTTATATGAACTTTAGAGAAAATAAATCGAATTCAGGGTGAGGTATTAGTATAGGTGGATGGGCTGGCTTCCATCATTCGTCGTCCATCATCCATCATCCACAGTTTATGTAAACATCTCCTCTTGGACTTCCGACTACTGGTTAGAAAAACACCAGTCTTTGTCTGTATGATCCTCTCTCAAATGTGTTCAAATAGTTACACTTGGTTCCTCTTACTAGACATAAAACTTCTTCCCATGTACTGTAAGATAGATCTTCATCAAACTAAGTCTGTAGCATCATTATAATGTCCTCTTTCAGTTTTGTTCTTATGAGGTCAATTGGCCCCTGCTACAGCTAGAAATACAATACCTTTTTAACAACTTCTTTTCATTAACTGCTCCATGGATCTTCATCAGACTTTGTAATATCTTTATAAAGTCCTTCCTCAAATTTACCAAGGGTCTGCTAGAGCTAATAAAAAGAAATATCTTTAAACAACTTCTTATGAACTGCTTGATAGATCTTCACCAGACTTGGTCTGTAGCATCATTGAAAGGTCTCCTCTTTACTTTTTTATGCCCCTGAAGGGAGGCATATTAGTTTTCAACTGTCCGTCCGTTAGTTTGTCACAACATTAACTTTTTGCATGAAGAAACTTGACTTGCATACCACTGCACCCAGGACCTTCAAACTTCACATGCTGATAGTACTTATTGAGTACCCGTACACGACCCCTACTGACTTTGGGGTCACCAGGTCAAAGGTTAAGGTCACCAGATCAAAGGTCAAGGCGCTGTGGGGGCATTTGTCACCATTAGTGACAGCTCTTGTTTCAAATGCAGGCCTTTGGTCCCCTTTAGTGGCAGTTAGAGCTTAAAAAAGAAAAAAATCTTTAGTGAACTGCTTGGCTGATCTTCATCAAGTTTAGTCTGTGGCATAATAAAAAGTTCTCTCCAGAGTAAGGAGCACAAAGGCTAAAAATAAAAAAAACTTTAAACAACTTATTGTCATGAATGACTTGATTGATCTTAGACAGACTTGGTCTGCACCATCATTGGAAGGTCCTTTCTTAATTTTTTTTTACAATAAGAGTACTTTGCCTCTTTTAGGGGCTGCTAGAACTAAAACTGGAAAATCATCTAAACAACTTCGTCTGATGAGCTGCATAATAGATCTTTATGACACTTTATATGCATCATTGTGAGGTCATCTCTAAAATGGGGGCACTTGTCCCCCTTTCATGGACTGTTCGGGCTGAAATAGAATATTGAAAAGACTTCTGATTATGAACTTCCTGACTGATCTCCATCAGGCATTCACAGTAGCATCTTTATAAAGTGCTCTCTCAAATTTCTTTGAATGGGGACACCTTGCTTCTTGTAGTTGGCACTAAGGCTAAAATAGAAATGGTTTTAAACAACTTCTTCTCATCAGCCACTTGATAGATCTTCATCAAACTTTACATATGTCACATGAGGGCACTTAGCCTTCTTTGGGCCACTAGAGCTAAAAATAGAAATACCTTTTAACAATTTTTTCTCATGAAGTTCTTGATGGATGTTCATCAAACGTGGTCTGTAGCATTCTTAAAAGAGTCGAATTTCTCTAAATGTGGGCACTTGAGTCCTTGAGGGGAACACTAAAGCTAAACAGAGAAATATCTTTAAATGACTTGCTTGAGATTTTTAAACTTATATACATATGTTTGAGGTCAGAAAGTCAATGGTCAGGTGAGTGAGGCCCATATGTTGTTTCTTCTGCTCTTGCTGCTGATGATGGAGGTGATGTGGCTGATGAATAGGTGATGATGATGCTCGTGGTGATGGTTGTGCTGCTGCTTGTGCTTCTGCTGCTGTACATATTAATAAAAGAGATATTTATAATGATGATGATGATGATGGTGATGAAAATGACTTTGCATGTCTGCATTTTCCAGACAATAAACACTATATTGCTTATGAAAAGGTAATGCTAACGGTGGTGGTCATACTGGCAGATGATGATAATGAAGATGGTGGTGCTGCTGATTATGATGATGAAGGAGACTGGATTTACGATTGGTGATGATGATGATGAGTTGGCTGCTTCTGAGAGTGTCTTATCTTTTTGTCAGGTACTTTGCACATTTAAGTTTTTGACTGCAAGTCACAGATAAGATACTAAACAGTTATGTGATGATTTTATAAAATAGCATCGAAAAATTAAAAACTGTAAGTATAAATTTATGGAAATTGTCATTGTTTACTCTGCAACAGTCAATATATTAAACTTTTGAAACAATTTTTAAGCAGCATAGTCATAAATCAAGTGACCTGTATTTAATAGAAAATCTGTTCTACCCCACTGACTGCACCACCTTAAATACAGTACTGCACTCGTTGATTGTAGGGTACACCATTTTAGGGTAATCTTTACTTAAATAACTAAAGCATTGTTTACATGCATCTGTGGGCAGTGGACTCAACACAATTGGCTGATAGTTGAATTAATTGCTGACCTTTTTCCAAGGTTTACTGATACAGGTTAAGAAATTAATTTATAAAGTGTTCCTTGTATGTTTTTAATGAGTAGCTGTAAATGCATGCATGTCTTTTCTTTAATTGTCCAATTGAACAAAACCTGCTTTTATGTGATATTTGAGACCAAAAAGGCTGCTCTATATTTCATTGATGTTTCCATTTTGAAGGAAATTTTACAGATGTGCTTTGATACCTATAACAAAGAAATTTGTTGATTTCTTGGGCTGTTCAGGTGATAGAAAATTTTAAGATACATTCATTATATATGAATTCCATTTTTAGCTTGACTTTTCGAAGAAAAAGTAGAGCTATTGAACTCGCCCCGGCGTCGGTGTTGGTGTCGGCGTCGGAGTCGCTGTTGGTTAAAGTTTTTTATAAAGTTAAATATCTCTGTTACTATCAAAGCTATTGACTTGAAACTTAAAATAGTTATTTACTATCAAAGTCTACACCAGGAAAAACAATCCCCATAACCCTGAATTGAATTTCGATGGAGTTATGCCCCTTTTTGATTTAGAATTTTTGGTTAAAGTTTTTGATAAAGTCAAATATCTCTGTTATTATCAAAGCTATTGACTTGAAACTTAAAATAGTTATTTACTATCAAAGTCTACACCAGGAGAAAGAATCCCCATACCTCTGATTTGAATTTTGACAGAGTTATGCCTCTTTTTTAACTTAGAATTTTTGGTTAAAGTTTTTGATAAAGTCAAATATCTCTGTTATAATCAAAGCTATTGACTTGAAACTTAAAATAGTTATTTACTATCAAAGTCTACACCAGGGGAAACAAACCCCATAACTCTGATTTGAATTTTGACAGAGTTATGTCCCTGTTTAACTTGGATTTTTTGGTTACAGTGTTATAAAGTTTTTTTCTGGCAAAGCTCTAATTCAGAGCCAAGCACTGAGAAAAGTCGAGCGTGCTGTCTTATGGCTGGCCTTTTGTGGGTCTAAGGTTCCAACCTGATATCTGCCCTTGCCTAAATCAATGCAGGGGGAGCTAAATGGACTGGTATCAATCTTTTTTTGGTGAAAATGGGCTCAGAAGAGCATTGACTACTCGAACGGCCATTTTCAGTATATGGTCTATGTAGGATTGCTCAGTATCCTTGATTACACAAGTATTTCGCTTAACTCTTGTGACTTTGAGTGAATAGTGTCTACTGTAACACCATAGAATTCTTTATAGTCAATATTTCCACAAAAAAGATACTGGCCCCTGTAAATTGGGTATTCTTCCAGCAAAAAAACAACAAAACCTTTTATATTGAACATCTGATTTGTACACTTCATGACATTCCTTGTGTACCAAAATGGGGCAGTTGTGGCCAAGTGGATAAAGTCTCTGATGGAATCACTTCCTCCTCCCTGCTGAAGGTTCAAAACCTTACTTGAAAGAAAGAACTTTTGTATATGAGAAAGCTATCTAGCTGAATTGCTGGGGGTCGTAAGTTCTACCAACGCATGTCATGCCTAGAATAATGTTCAGAGGGGAACCTGGGCACATCCTCGACCACTAAAAGCTGCAAAGCCACCATATGACTGACATTTTGTCAGTGCGATTTGAAAAAAAACCCAAAAAAAACCCAAAAATCTTGGGAACCAAGTCCTGTTTGTTGGCTAATGATTCATAATTAGCACTAATGACTTCAGCAAATCTAATATGCCAAGTGCGGTCTGAAAATAAACAATAATTGTGTTATATATTGCAAGCTGCAAATTTATGGGATAAAATATTAAAAGATAAGGTATTATGTTCACAATTGTTTACAGTATTTTTAGCTCACCTGAGCAATGCTCAGGTGAGTTTTTCTGATCGCTCGATGTCCGGCGTCTGTCGTCCGTCGTCTGTCGTCTGTCGTCTGTCGTCTGTCGTCTGTCAACATTTAGCTTGTGTATGCGATAGAGGCTGTATTTTTCAATTAATCTTCATGAATATTGGTCAGAATGATAACCTTGATGAAATCTAGGCCGAGTTCGAAAATGGGTCATCTCGGGTCAAAAACTAGGTCACTAGGTCAAATCAAAGAAAAACCTTGTGTATGCGATAGAGGCTGTATTTTTCATTTAATCTTCATGAATATTGGTCAGAATGATAACTTTGATGAAATCTAGGCCGAGTTCGAAAATGGGTCATCTCGGGTCAAAAACTAGGTCACTAGGTCAAATCAAAGAAAAACCTTGTGTATGCGATAGAGGCTGTATTTTTCAATTAATCTTCATGAATATTGGTCAGAATGATAACCTTGATGAAATCTAGGCCGAGTTCGAAAATGGGTCATCTCGGGTCAAAAACTAGGTCACTAGGTCAAATCAAAGAAAAACCTTGTGTATGCGATAGAGGCTGTATTTTTCAATTCTTCTTCATGAATATTGGTCAGAATGATTACCTTGATGAAATCTAGGCCGAGTTCGAAAATGGGTCATCTCGGATCAAAAACTAGGTCACTAGGTCAAATCAAAGAAAAACCTTGTGTATGCGATAGAGGCTGTATTTTTCAATTGATCTTCATGAATTTTGGTCAGAATGATTGCCTTGATGAAATCTAGGCCGAGTTCGAAAATGGGTCATCTCGGGTCAAAAACTAGGTCACTAGGTCAAATCGAAGAAAAACCTTGTGTATGCGATAGAGGCGATATTTTTCAATTGATCTTCATGAATTTTGGTCAGAATGATTACCTTGATGAATTCTAGGTCGAGTTCGAAAATGGGTCATCTGGGGTCAAAAACTAGGTCACTAGGTCATATCACGTAAAAACCTTGTGTATGCGATAGAGGCTGTATTTTTCAATTGATCTTCATGAATTTTGGTCAGAATGATTACCTTGATGAAATTTAGACCAATTTCGAAAATAGGTCATCTGGGGTCAAAAACTAGGTCACTAGGTCAAATCAAAGAAAAACCTTGTGTATGCAGTAGAGGCTGTATTTTTCAACTGATCTTCATGAAATTTAGCCAGAATGATTACCTTGATAAAATCTAGGCAGTGTTCGAAAATGGGTCATCTCGGGTCAAAAACTAGGTCACTAGGTCAAATCGAAGAAAAACATTGTGTATGCAATAGAGGATGTATTTTTCAATTGATCTGTATGAAATTTGGTCAGAATGATTGTCTTGATGAAATCTATGTCGATTTTGAATATGGGTTATCTGAGATCAAAAACTAGGTCACTAGGTCAAATTAAAGAAAAATCTTGTGTATGCGATAGAGACTGTTTTTTTTCAATTGATTTTTATGAAATTTGGTCAGGTTGATTGCCTTAATGAAATCTAGGTCGAATTTGAATATGGGTCATCTGAGGTCAAAAACTAGGTCACTTGGTCAAATCAAAGAAAAAACTTCTGTATGTGATAGAGGCTGTATTTTTCAGTTGATCTTCATGAATTTTGGTCAGAATGATTGCCTTGATAAAATCTAGGTCGAGTTTGAACATGGGTCATCTAGGTTCAAAAACTTGGTCATATCTAAGAATATGCTTGTTTTATCGCAAGAGACCAATTTTTTGGTCCAATCTTAATGAAAATTGGTCAGAATATTTGTTTCCTTGAAATCACTAGGTCAAACATGTTTTACACTGTTATGGAGTGTTTCTTAGGTGAGCGACCTAGGGCCATCTTGGCCCTCTTGTTTGTTTACCCAGTTATTTGATCAATATCAATAAACGTATTGATATAATATTTCCAAACTTGATCAGGATCAGTAACATGCTTTTATTGTCATGGAAGAAATTTATTTCTTCTGAAGACAGCCTGTGATTGTCGTTGTTTGTTCACATGCACACTTTGTTGGTACATGTACTAGTATTTCTGTGGCATTGTTTTGTAAAACTTTGGAAGATCATAGACTTGAGTTTTGGCCAGGTAATGTTTTGGCTTCGTTAGTTTCCAGTTGCATCAAAAGATGAAAAAAAACAGGGTTTATGATATTTTTCTAAAGTACCAGTATATATGTATAGTTGCAAAAAGATGGCCCGTTGATCTAGTGAAAACGTGATTGACTGTCCAGGTGTGGGGTTTGAATCCCAGTCCAGGCTCTGGAAATTTCTGGGATGTTCTGAATTGTCTTCCACCTAACAAAGAAGCCAGTACTGGATTTTACCAGAATTGACAATTTTGTGACACTGTGTACACACCAGACACATTGAAGAAATAGAATTTTTGCAAACATCTCAGTTATGTTAGCAGCACAGGCCTGTATCTGATGGATTTCTCTCTCTGTTTTCAGAGGGCTTTTGTTTGCTCTGTCCCTCTGTTCAGATTGCTCTGTATATGTACTGGCAGAGGATAAGTCTGGTGCCCTGAGTGACTGACTTTGTATGTAAAGCATATTTTAATATGTTTATTTTGAAAGGGGCCTTATATAAAATCTGGTATAATATAAATTATATCATCTTATTTTTTTATTTGAGGGGTGGGGGGAGGGAGGGTTCACAAGTTCTGTTAGGTGTAAAAAATTGTTTGTTTCCTGTAATATGCTAAAAAGAATTAGTGTAGGTAGGTTGGTATTTTTAAAAAAAAAATTTTTTTTATTAAGTGGGACTTTTCAGAAATTATTTTTGTGTTGAAAAAATGGATGCAAATAAGGGAATTATGCCTTTAGAGCATCAGTAAGTTGATTTCTAACATCTCTGATCATGTTTAAAGCATAAAAAGAGCAGTTTTGAAAAGAAATCTCCAAGGCCATAAAAACATTAAGGGTTGGGCCAGAAATTTAGGGTAGGTTGGGATTTAGTAAATTTTATGGCCTAAATGTAATTTTCATCAGAAAATCATTACCGTAGATACCCATGTATAATGCGCAGTTTTTTGACCCCCGGGACCACCCCCGAATCGTGGGTGCGCATAATACACAGGTATAGACAATTTTCCAACTTCAAAACAAGTTTGTTACCGATGTTCGCCATTTTGGTAAAGGGAAACTACTCCCCGCGCTTACTGTCTCCGCTAAAATCTAAGATTGCCGTTACGTTCCGTAAAAGATCGAATTGTTTATTTTTCTTTCAAACAAAATTAATTTCATATAAATTTAAAAGTATTTTGACGAAAGAAATGTTTATAAATCACAAAAATTATGTTACTAATTAAAGATCGAGAATTATCTTTAACCGAGATCAAACTGTGAACAACATAATTGACACGAGGTGACACGTTGATTGCCGGTAATTACTGGCTTTATGATCGTGACAAAAAGACTATCACACCTTTTGTTATCAGTTTAAATTGAGAAGCTCATGTCATTTTGAAAGATACCATTCCGTAATATTGAATCAGCTGCTATTTATTTATTGAAAATAGTGAATTAAAAAAGGTAAAACAACAAATATAACAATAATTTACTGGTTTTATTTTCGAGAAAACAAAAATCGATAGTACCGTGAGACCGATGCTGCTCTCCGCCGTGGAGATAAAATTTATTACCGGTGTCGATGTAAACTCTACTTTCGTTTTCCATCCACCTCAAAATTGACCAAAATTTTTTTTTTTTTTTTTTTTTTTTTTTTTTTTTTTCCCAGGATTTTGGACTAAGATCGGGGGTGCGCATTATACACGGGTGCGCATTATACACGGGTATCTACGGTAATATTTTGTGAGTATAAAAATTGAATGAAATTAATGAAACGCCTATGTTAAACATTAATGCAGATATATAAAAGCATTTAATTTTCTTTCCCATTAAAGCAAAAATCTTGGTAAATTTAACCTCGCCAGAGTAACAAACTGTACAACAAAATGTTCTTCCAAATGGTGTTCACAGTAGAAAAGTTGTACTGTACCTCTCTTCAGTGATGGATTCTGAATAACTTTCTTAAGCTACAGTCAAACTTGTGTTACAGACCACCTCTGAAACAGAGACCACCTAGCTCTAAAAAGGGCTGATTTTGTTTCTCATTCAAACATTTATAGTGTATTTTAACCTGTCAATAAAGATGGCTTTTTTGTACCAATTGTGGTCTTTATAGACAGGTTTGACTTCAGATTTAACCATTAGCCTGCTAAATTTCTAAAATGGACTTGTCCACCTTCAGTTTAGGAGGCACCACTTATTATTCAAAGGGGTGTTCACCAAAAATTTACTGACTGAATAGCAAACAGTTGCAGACCAGCGTGCAGGCTGATCTTGGTCCGCACTGGTCTTAAAGGCAAAACTACTTGCCACCAGCAGGCTAAAGGTTAATTAGTTATCCTTAGTATGATATATCAGTAGGGAATATTTATAATACAAAGTCAAACTTAAAGGTAATTTAAGATGGATATCGGCTTTTATTTATTTATTATTTTTGAATACATTGATTTTTTTTATAAATATATCAATACTATCTTTTAAAGATTCGTTATTCTGTGTTGTGTGTAAGTGTATGTTACATGTTTAGTTTAAGGAAATGTTTGCACATATCTTTAATTATTTAATTTATTTATATTATAGCCATTGTCTCACTTAATTTGACACATATATTGATATTTAAACTGTTTTTATGGTCTTTTACCTGAATAAATTAATCTAGTATATATCTATACTGATGATCTGAAAATGATATACTTTACCTCCACTGTCTCACAATTTTTGTATTATATGATGATAAAGGTTATATTTCTAAATAAAAGTGAAGGACGACAAAAGTATGAGCACCGCAGACAGACACTTCTCATTTTTTACTGTCCGTACAGTTTCAGTTTTATTTATTGATCATATGATTAATATTTGTTTTATTTTGACCACTATCTTTAATTTAGACAAATATCTCTTAACTTTTAACGACAGTTTTCTGTTTAACCGCAGGCTGCTGTATATTTCATTGCTTATGGCATTTTAATTTACATATTAAAAACTCATCGTTGTTATAAATTAATTTTAATTATGAGGGAACTTGTAAAGGCTTTTGTGTGAAAAAGAATAAAAATGTTACGGTATCAGGTTTCAGGCGTATGTTCGGTACGGTCGCCGAGAATCTGACACCTATCAACATTATAGTTTGTACGATAATGAAGGGGGTCCGAGATATGATAAGAAGATAGGATTGAAAAAATTATAATTGTTTCACTTAAGAGCATTATTATAAATAAAACTCATGTTTTATGACACGGTAGTTTCCGCAACACAATTTTATACCAAGTGTTTCCTTTGTTAACGTTTTATGTGACAAAATTACTTAACCTTAATTTACAATTTAATATATCATCACAGCTTTTGAGATTTTTTCTTCAGTTTTTCATATAAATTTAATGAAAAAAAATCTCTCCTTTGTCATAAAATCTTTAGACAATGCAACTATGACTATATAAAACGAGACTATTGTATAAAATGTACTTTTAATTTTGCCGATAGAGTATTGTTAAAATAAGTGAACAAGAAACAAGAGATTAACAAAATATTTCATGTAGAAATCACTCCTTTTCATATATATTTCTGTTATTTGGTAAACCGCATTGTATTCTAATCGACCACAAAGTTGTGTGTAAAGTTGTACAGTTACAGGCTCGAATTAATGAACTAGGGTGCATTTAATCAAATTTTAAATCTAATTAGTTCATTTATACTGGGAGGTACATACATTAGAAATGTTTTAGTTTCAGTGCAAAGGTATTATTACATCCCTCTTTTGTTAAATAGTAGAAATTCTATGACATCAAACTTGGGATGTGCGGAAGACGGAAAAAAACGTCATAAGTTTGCACTTCCTTTGATTCTGTTGTTTAGTTGAGAAAAAAATTCTTTGATCAATGTAGATTAGAGTTTTAGATAACTCAAGTTCATAGATTTTTTTAGATAACATAAAGTTAATAATGTAAAGACATGAGTGAATGGCTTGTATGATTGGTTTTTAGTGAAGTAACTTATTTGAATAAAAACAACACTTTAAAAAAATAGATGAAAAAAAGAGATGTGATAAAGTATGTGTTACTCAATATTTTTAGCTCCACTATTCTACTCACGTGGTCGTTGGTGTGAGATTTCTTTGTTAAAGTTTTTCGGCAACCTTTGTTTTTCTTTGTTACTATTGCTTATATCTTACTGTAACTTCACATAAACATTGTCCAGCATACAAATAAAGTATGTGCAGGGGCTGGGTGCATTATACCCAAGGTCAAGGTCACCAAGTTGTTATACTTGGAACTATTTTCATGTTAATTTTTTTCGAAAGCTTCGTTTATAGACACTCCTTTGGTACTTTAAAAGATAATAACTTGAAATTAAAAATATTTCTTTATAATCATCATCGGCATGTGTGGTGACAATCACCATAACTCTAATAGTATTTTCGACAGAATTATGCTCCTTTCATACTTAAGTTTTTTGGCAATCTTCGCTTTCTGGATATAACTTTAGTACAATATAAGATTATGACTTGAAACTTAAAATGTATCTTTATCATCATCATCTGCATGTGTGGTAACAATTCCCATGATTCTGATTTGTATTTTGGACCAAATTCTGCTCATTTCATACTTAAATTTGTTGACAAACTTCGTTTTCTGGACATAGCTTTGGTACTATATAAGATTATATTGACTTGAAACTCAAAATATATCTTTACCATTATCATTATAGAGTATCTTCCTTTTCAAACAGAGGTCTTTTATTGAGACATAAATTCATTTTACTGTCAAATCGCGAATAGTGGAGCTTGCTGTCTATGGACAGCGCTTTTTTCAATCAAAGAGCTATAAAAATAAATAGATTGGCAACTTGAAAGGCATAAAGAGCAAATCTCGCCAAAAAACGTGACAACTGAATGAGATCTCGTTTACAGGAAGTGACGCGTTCAAATAAATTAATTATCACCGTATGACCACGTTTCTTTTGATGGTAAGAAACGTGTACTTTGTGTCTTAAGACTATTTCACATTAAACTAATGTTGTTTTAGAAGCAAACATGTATTTTAAATGTAGTTTAAAGGCACATATTGTAACTCCATGCTCGCCGATATTTGTTAGACTAAGATAACGCCGATTCACGCTCTGACACGAGATCACGCGATATTACAGCCAGTTGCCATTCTGTGTATTTTATACTTCTTTGTTTCAATCAATAATCAAAATTCTAAACTAATACCATTACACCCTTTGTCTCAGTATTTGTTCAGGCAAATAAGATCTGACTATTAGGTAACCTACCGATATGGTTTAACCCTTACCCTGCTCAGTTATAATGAACTTGTCCATCTTTCGATTTGGGCAGTACCATTATAAACTGTTAAAAGGGGAGCATACTAAAAAGATACTGACTGAATTTCGAACAGTGCAGATCAAGATCAGACCGCACAGATGTGCAAGCTGATCATGATCTACACTGGTTGCAAAGGCAGAATCAATCGTGTCCAGCATTGTAAGGGTTAAGTGAAGGGAAGAGCCTCATTTGATGCAGAGTTACGTACACATGTATATTTATATTAAGATGGGTAGACCCTCATGTTGGTGCAAAGATATGCATATGAATTAAGAGGATGAATTTCTTTTCAGAGTAGTTACTCATGCTAATTTAGAGGGGTAGACTCCCATTTGGTGCAAAATTGCACATATCAATTGAGAAGGAAAAACATCCATTCGGTGTAAACATGTTCACATGAATGAGTTTGCTATACATAAATTTAAAGCTTTAGAAACATGACCGGTAATTCAAAGATCTGCTGTTCTTTTACATGATTTCGGACAAAATTAGATCTTGTTTCCAGTGTATTACCAGTTGTATACAAAGTTCCAAATCTTGCTGTCTCTTAAGGCTTTCAAATGGCCCTAAAATTCTTAAAAAATCCTAATTTTTTGATGCCTCCCTAAAATTCCTAAAAGAACACTGAAAAAGGGCCAATTTCCTAAAAACGCCCTTTTTTTATAAAAAAAAAATTATCCCTAATTTTTTTGTAATTTCTGTCTGAATGTAAATTTGTTTTGCACAAAGTCATGCATGATTAGTATTATAGTGAACCAATTAATTTATTGAAGTTAATATTCTTTAAGATTCATTTACAGATGATGATTCTGTGCTCACCCCCCACCCCGAAGTTAACTGAGAAGTGACCTAAAATCTAAGTTACACCCATCTGTACATTTTCTCAAAATTTTGGCCCAAAAAACGCACCAGAAGCCACCATTCCATACTATTATTTTAAAATTTTCCATGTGAAATCCCCATGACCCCCCTCAACTGAGGGGGAGTTTCCAGTAACTCAAAATTTAGATAAAATATGCACCAGTTACCACCAATTCATACCTGTATTTCAAAATTTTCCAGATGGAGAGTCCCCATACCCCAAGTAAAATTATAGGGATACCCCTCCTACACATCAAAATAGAGACTGAAAAATGCCCTACAATCCAGCATTTCATACCTGTATTTTAAAATTCATACCTGTATTTCAGAATTGTCCACATGGGTGAGGCAGCCCCTAGCCTGGGAAGCCGTTGATAATATTTGTGCTTTGTCAGAAGAAATTCAGTGATTTTTTTTGCCCTTTTGGGATAAGGTCCGGTACCGGATAAATTGGGAAAAATAGTGGGTTTTTTACTCAGATTGGGAATTTTTATAGTTAATTAATAACGTCATTTAGAATGCTTCTTCCTTTAATTCCATGTAAATAGCATCAAACAAACTGTTTACATGATTAAATCATGGTGAATGTCAATGTAACTAAGTTTTCCTTCTGCAGTCATCAAAATGCAAACTTAATTTGGTCATTTGGGGAATTCTTGGATGATAATTGGGAAAAAAGATTGCATTTTTCAATTGGGAAAAGGTCCTTTTAGGGGTATTTTATAAAGAAGGAAAAAAATCGCTGAAATTAAACCTAATATCTATGCATTGAAGAACCCACTTGATTTGCGCTAATTGATGTTAATTGGCATTCATCGAGTTTCTGATATTGTCAATTTGCAGGTAGAAAAAAGTTATAAATTGTCAGACTGGATTCCCAGGCAAGGCAGCCCCCTGACCTCCGTAAAACTAGGGGGGCTACATCCTCCTATGTATACCTCAAAATTTAGAACAAAAAATACACCAGTGCCCACCATTTCATACCTGTATTATAAAATTTTCCATGGGGAGAGCCCCCCTAAACCCCCACCCACCTCTAAATTAAGAGGAGTACCCCTCCAGTACCTCAAAATTTAGACCCAAAATGCACCAGTGCCCCCCATTTCATACCTGTATATCAAAAGCTTTCAGGGGGAGACATTCTTCCCAACAGGGACAAAAAACCTTATCTCCCATACCTATCCCCTCTCGGCGCTTTGTACCTCGCCATTGATGAACCAGACCTAGTGATGATGAAATGCAAGAATATATTTGATCAATGGGCGGGCTTGACATGTTGCCCTTGGGCATTTAGTCCTAATTTAGCCCTTATTTTTTTGCAGAAATAGCCCTTATTTTAGCCCTAATTTTTCTCCAAATAATGCTTGAAAGCTTGTCTCTTGTATGTTTCAGACTGAATTATGTCTCCCCCAGGAGACATATTGTTTTTGCCCTGTCCGTCCGTCCGTCTGTCCGTCCGTCCTTCCTTCCATCCGTATGTCACACTTCATTTCCGAGCAATAACTGGAGAACCATTTGACCTAGAACCTTCAAACTTCATAGGGTTGTAGGGCTGCTGGAGTAGAAGACCCCTATTGTTTTTGGGGTCACTCCATCAAAGGTCAAGGTCACAGGGGCCCGAACATTGAAAACCATTTCCGATCAATAACTAGAGAACCACTTGACCCAGAATGTTGAAACTTCATAGGATGATTGGTCATGAAGAGTAGATGACCCCTATTGATTTTGGGGTCACTCGAAAAGGTCAAGGTCACAGGGGCCTGAACATGGAAAACCATTTCCGATCAATAACTAGAGAACCACTTGACCCAGAATGTTGAAACTTCATAGGATGATTGTACATGCAAAGTAGATGACCCCTATTGATTTTGGGGTCACTCCATTAAAGGTCAAGGTTACAGGGGCCCGAACATTGAAAACCATTTCCGGTTAGTAACTTGAGAACCACTTGACCCAGAATGTTGAAACTTCTTAGGATGATTGGTCATGAAGAGTAGATGACCCCTATTGATTTTGGGGTCACTCTGTCAAAGGTCAAGGTCACAGGGGCCTCAACATGGAAAACCATTTCCGATCAATAACTAGAGAACCACTTGACCCAGAATGTTGAAACTTCATAGGATGATTGTACATGCAGAGTAGATGACCCCTATCGATTTTGGGGTCACTCCATTAAAGGTCAAGGTCACAGGGGCCCGAACATTGAAAACCATTTCCGGTCAGTAACTTGAGAACCACTTGACCGAGAATGTTGAAACTTCATAGGATGATTGGTCATGAAGAGTAGATGACCCCTATTGATTTTGGGGTCACTCTGTCAAAGGTCAAGGTCACAGGGGCCTGAACATGGAAAACCATTTCCGATCAATAACTAGAGAACCACTTGACCCAGAATGTTGAAACTTCATAGGATGATTGTACATGCAAAGTAGATGACCCCTATCGATTTTGGGGTCACTCCATTAAAGGTCAAGGTCACAGGGGCCTGAACATTGAAAACCATTTCCGGTCAGTAACTTGAGAACCACTTGACACAGAATGTTGAAACTTCATAGGATAATTGTTCATGAAGAGTAGATGACCCCTATTGATTTTGGGGTCACTCTGTCAAAGGTCAAGGACACAGGGGCCTGAACATGGAAAACCAATTCCGATCAATAACTAGAGAACCACTTGACCCAGAATGTTGAATCTTCATAGGATGATTGTACATGCAAAGTAGATGACCCCTATCGATTTTGGGGTCACTCCATTAAAGGTCAAGGTCACAGGGGCCTGAACATTGAAAACCATTTCCGGTCAGTAACTTGAGAACCACTTGACCCAGAATGTTGAAACTTAATAGGATGATTGGTCATGCACAGTAGATGACCCCTTACGATTTTGGGGTCACTCCATTAAAGGTCAAGGTCACAGGGGCCTGAACATTGAAAACCATTTCCGGTCAGTAACTTGAGAACCACTTGACCCAGAATGTTGAAACTTCATAGGATGATTGGTCATGAAGAGTAGATGACCCCTAATGATTTTAGGGTCACTCTGTTAAAGGTCAAGGCCACAGGGGCCTGAACATGGAAAACCATTTCTAATCAATAACTTGAGAACCTCTCGACCCAGAATGTTGAAACTTCATATGATGATTGTTCATGCAGAGTAAATGACCCCTATTGTTTTTGGGGTCACTCCGTTAAAGGTCAAGGTCACAGGGGCCTGAACATTGATAACCAGTTCCGATCAATAACTTGAGAACCACTCAACCCAGAATGTTGAAACTTCATAGGATGATTGAACATGTAGAGTAGATGACCCCTATTGATTTTGGGGTCAGTCTATTAAAGGTCAAGGCCACAGTGGCCTGTTCATGTAAAAACATTTTTTGGAAATAACTTGAGAACCACTTGACCTACAATGTTGAAACTTAATAGGATGATTGGACTTGCAGAGTAGATGACCCCTATTTATTTTGAGATCACTTGATCAAAGGTCAAGGTCACAGAAGCCTGATGTGTGACTTGAGAACCACTAGGCCAAGAGTGTTGAAATTTAGGGGGATGATTGGACATGCCAAGTAGATGATCCCTATTGCAACCAACCATCAGTGTTTCTTTGACTTTTGCTCCTGACCCCTATTGACTTCTTGCCTATAGGACTTTGCATTGGGGGAGACATGCGCTTTTTTACAAAAGCATTTTCTAGTTAGATCTTGTTGCCCCTGCCACTGTATTAGTAGTTGTGCATTAAGTTTGAAAAAATTGTTTCCTGTATGTTTTGTGACAAAATGATGTCTTGTTCCCAATGTACTGCCAATGTATTACCAGTTGAGCACCAAGTTTGAAAAGCTTTTGTTTCTTGTATGGATTCAGATAGGGGAATTTCATGTTGCCATTGTATTACCAGTTGTGCACCAAGTTTGAAAAGCTTTCTGTTTCTTGTATGGTTTCAGATAGGGGAATTTCATGTTGTCCATGTATTACCAGTTGTGCACCAAGTTTGGAAAGCTTACTATTTCTTGTTTTTGTTTTTTTAGATAGGGGAATTTCCTGCTGCCAATATATGACCAGTTGTACACCAGTTTGTAAAACTTGCTGTTTCTTGTATGTTTTCAGATAGGGGAATTTTATGTTGCCAATGTGTTACCAGTTGTACACCAAGTTTGAAAAGCTTGCTGTTCCTTGTATGTTTTCAGACAGGGGAATTTCATGTTGCCAATGTATTACCAGTTGTGCACCAAGTTTGAAAACTTGCTGTTTCTTGTATAGTTTCAGATAGGGGAATTTATTTTGCCAATGTATTACCAGTTGTGCACCAAGTTTGAAAAGCTTGCTGTTTCTTGTATAGTTTCAGATAGGGGAATTTCATGTTGCCAATGTATTACCAGTTGTGCAATAAGTTAGAAAAGCTTGCTGTTTTTTGTACGTTTTCAGATAGGGGGATTTCATGCTGCCAATGTATTACCAGTTGTGCACCAAGTTTGAAAAGGTTGCTGTTTCTTGTATGTTTTTCAGATAGGGGAATTTCCTGCTGCCAACGTATTACCAGTAACTGTTGTGGACCAAGTTTGAAAAGTTCACAATTTTTTTGTATGTTTTTAGGTAAAAGGATGTCATGTTACCAAAAATGTATTACCACATGTGCAGTGTAATCTAGGATTGGTGTGCCAGGTGGAAACAATGATCTCTTTGAAGGTACAGCCTTTTTATGCCCCCAAAGGGAGGCATATTAGTTTTCAACTGTCCATCCATTCATTAGTTCGTTCGCTCTTTAGTTCGTCACAACGTTAACTTTTTGCATGAAGGCACTTTACTCGCGAACCACTGCACCCAGGACCTTCAAACTTCACGTACTGATAGTATTATTGAGTACACAACCTCTACTTACATTGGGGTCACCAGGTCAAAGGTCAAGGTCACAGGGGCCAATGTTAACTTTTTGCATGAAGGCACTTTACTCCTGAACCACTGCACCAAGGACCTTCAAACTTCACATGCTGATAGTACTTATTGAGTACATGACCCCTATTGACATTGGGGTCACCAGGTCAAAGGTCAAGGTCACCAGGTCAAAGGTCAAGGTGCTGTGGGGGCATTTTGTCACCATTAGTGACAGCTCTTGTTTTGTAGACTACATGTCGATATCGTAGTTGCATCAAAACTGCAAATTTATAGTGAAATATTAAAACACTGAAAGCAAATTGTTCTTTCCTATTAAAGTGAAGATACAACTATTCAGTTATAGATGCAAAAGGCACTGAAAAATATCTGTTTTTCATCAATGTGTAACATAATGTATTTTTTTTTGTTATCAGAATATCTCTTACAGTATACAAAAGTTACGTAATTTACCTTTTCCATCATCCTGTCTGGTCCCAACTTGAACTAACCAAATTTTAAATTTTTATCTAGACTGTGACTATAATCAGTTCCGTGTAAGTTTTGTTGTGTGTGTTCTTGAGGTTTTGCATATTTAGATAAAAAAAAAATATTACCAGTAGTTGAGATGGAGTGGGAGTGAGGGAGGTGGTTTTAATCTAGCAAACAAAGATTATCAAAAATGTGGAAATGATATCAAACTGTTCGGCCAGGTGTAATTGATTATGACATTTTAAATACTTTAGAAACTGCCAACATCAAAGCTACTTTTGTTGAATCATTAGTACGATCAATCTGTAATAATAATCAAATACTGTGAAATCACAAATATTCGTGGGGGACTAATTTTCGTGGTTGAGTCAATCCACGAAATTCAATCCCAACAAACAAGTAAAATTCCCATTCATTTTATGTTCAAAAGTTGAAATCCACAAATTCATATCCCCACAATATTGCCATTTTGACCAAAACCACGAAATTTCATGCCCACGAAATTAAATGATTTTACAGTATTCACAAAAATGATGAAATAGCATATTATTCACTGTTTTATGTGTTTCTCTGTAAATACTAGGGAATGGAGACTGATGTTAGACCAATTAAAAACTCATTTATCAAAAAAAATTATGATAAGAAAGGTGACACGCATTTACTCACAATATGTTGTTACGTGCATTGATCTATGTTGTTCTCCATTCTACAACCTGTGGCACATAATCCATTATTTCCCCTAATTGAAGGATGATGATGTATCAGATGCAAGAACCATGTTACTAAAAAAAATTATTATGAGGGTCAAGATATTTTCAAGAACCATGTCAACAGCTCAAAGGTCAAGGTCACAATGTCTTAATTGTCAAGGACACTTTTCATCATATTGCAGGGTCAACAACATAAGTCTAGATGCCAAATCTGATATTGATTAGGTTTTGAATGCCCATCAGTTTCAAGGTCATGTGTTATTAATAGAAGGGAGGCAAAGATACGTTGAGTCTTACTGTGCTAGTCTCTCCGGCTATTTTCAGGGAAGCAAGGGAGTTCTTGTATGACCCGATTGGCAGTGTCATCATAAGCCTTGAGATGGACCAGGAGGAAACATGAAAAGATTGTGATGTGTTGTTGCATGGCAAGGTAAGCACAGGAAGATGTAAACTCTTGAGTCAGAATTTCCTTAATCTTGCTATTATTCAAAATGATATCCTGAATTTCAAAAAGTATGTCAGAATAAAGAAATAACCACATTGTTGATATCTCACCACAATCGCATGCTGACTTGCAACGCGAGCTGACCTCTTTGATCCCGAAAATAATTACACAAATTTTATAGTGCAAAAATATTTTATCAATAATTTCTTAATGTCCATTGCCCATGAAACTTAATATTTATTTAATGATGATTTTAATTCAGTAAAATGGTTTCTTTATGATTCAGTGTACAATAATTCTGCATATTAAGGGACTCAGTCGTTAATAGGCATTCGACATGCAATTGATTGCCGAGAATAGATCGTGTATAGCGTACCTTTACTCAGGCTCTTTAGTTTTTGACAGAAAATGAAAAGACGGGCATGAAAATTAATAACTTGGGAGGGATGAATATTTCATTGATTTGGCGATGATTTTACAGTGTATTAGACTGTCATAAAGGTTCTGTCAGTAATTTATCGCAACCTTTTAAACTCAATTTTGGCCACTTACTTAAAATCAAAAGGAAATAGCGGCTTAAGGGTTCAAACAGGGCTAAACTTCGACGCCTTTCTCGGATTAATATTTTATCGAGTGGACATTGGACATGTGGCTGGGTAATATGAATCCATTTCATATGCTAGGAAGGTTCTTTATAATTGCGGCTTGTATTCATTTGAGTTTTATGCTAGTATACCCAGTACCCTTTACAGCTCATTTAACTGCTACAGAATTAGCGGCACAAATGTTAAAAATTGTTCAATCAAGTTTCCCGCTAATTAGTGTACAGGACTCACTATCATGAATTCAGGAAATTATGAAAAGATGCCATGTTAAAGCCTGCATTGGCGAACTCTAAAGTAAAACATGGCAGGTAAAAGCAGTCATACGAATTACTAGCATGACTTGCAGTATGGCTGAACCATTGTCAGAAATCATGATTTTGATAGTTTATACCTGTTTATTTTAGATAGATAGTGAAGCAAGTTCTACAAGTATACAATATAATATTAATCACTCTCGACACCTCATTCCTGATGTAATCCCATCACCATGAGGGTATGAGAGAAGAGAAGCCCTTTTAATGCTGAGCTACTGGTACCATTTTTCACATCTTTGGTATGACGTAGCCGGGAATGGAACGGTTAGTTCCTTCTAATTTTATAAAAACAAGACTAGTTAATGTTATTGAATGGGTTTTGTTGATGTACTCATTCTGTAATATATACATTTTTTTAAAAAGATAGTTAAGCATTTAGGATGGAAATCTCATATGTTCCCCTATGAGTTCAAATTAGTAATTCAAATTTGACAGAACCCACAAAGAAGTACAAAATAATTATATGAAAAGTAAGAATAAGCATATAAAGTTATATAATATGAGTGCAGTTAAACCTTTTTGTAATTTACTGTTGATAGAAAACTTAAAAATATTCCATCAAATAACCCTGTATGTGTTGTGACATTAACCCTTACCTTGCTGGAGATGATTGATTCTGCCTTTGTGACCAGTGCAAATCTGCAGTGTTTGCCATTCATTCAGTATCTGTATTATAAGTACCCCTTTTAACACTTAATGGTACTGTCCAGATTGAAAGATGGACAAGTTCGTTATAGATTGTAGCTAGGTAAGGGTTAAAGAAAGAACAATGAGCATTTCAAAACAACTTTTTTGCAGGTGATCTTTGTTTGAAGCTATCTTCATATTTTTATCCATTTATTTTGGTCTTCTAGTTGGGACGATTTTTTTTATTCAGAATGTCAATTTGACATTTAAGTATCTTTGTAACACAATCTGACTAAAGTACTTGATCTTCTAAACGAAGATCTGAGAACGACCCATTCACATTCGTCTTCTGTATATTTTGGATTTCCATTATTGCTATTTTTATGTTATCCAATCAGACGACTTGTTCGATTGTCAAAGGATAAGAAAAATATGCGGTTATTCCAGGACTCGAACCCGGGACCCCTCGTTTACAAAACAAGTGGCCTACCGACTGAGCTAACCGGCTGTCTGATACATTACGACATAAAAATTGTAAATATCAAAAGTCAATGCTACATGTAGATTTGCAAGATGTTGTAAGCTAGGCTCTGAATGGCTAGCGAAAGAGCCGTCAGAACGAGGCAATGAATAGGTCGTTTTCAGATCCTATGCGTAGCGTAATATAGGAGATGTACTTTAGTCAGATTGCTTTGTAACAAATAATACATATATTTATATACTGATGGCATCATGACTGACACACATTTACTTGAATTATTGACCATTTCTTTGACATTTAATTATTAAAGTTTAGCTTCTGGACCAATTCAGAATGTAATGATTGCATAAGAGGTACTAAAGCAAAGTGTTTATGATACTATTTTATCTTTATTTTCTATAGCAAAATTGAGACACCGCATCATTTCAGAACTATAAAACCAGTCTACCCAGCATGTGTAATTATGAGTGCCCTCTGCATTTGACTGGTTCAAAAGTTGTGAAAATTATAGGTTACCAGTCCAATAATAGGCAGAGACCCAGTCCATTCAGTGGAATTGAAGAGGGAAAGTCATCCCCTTTAGGTAATGTCACTGTGTAATGACCATTTCCTTTAAGAAGTAGATTGCGTTATTTAGTAGGATTGTTGATTAATTGGCTACAAGCTCAGAAGTCACAATGGACGCGGGGACAAGTGGTTTGAAAGGGTGCTTAACCGTGAAAGGCATCCCCGCTGTGGGATTACATAAACACGCTTTAATTTAAGAGCATGTCCTCAAGGGTACCTAGTAATTTAATATTGTGGTCAATCGTGAGATGCCAAAATTGTATTTTCTACAGTGATTCTATTGGTTTTCTTTCTGATAGGTCAAGAATACCAGTTTCCCAAAATGAAAATACAAGACCATTTAAAGTTATTTTGTATGATGGTGAAAAGATCAGATAATTAAAGAGAGACAAATTTGTTTATTAATTTTGTAATTAGCATTTTGAAGGTTACTAGGTTTAAGAATTTCTTCCTATTTAAATTTTGTTAGAACTTCGTAATGTTTTCTTGCATACAGGACAAGTTTTCCTGTCTTTTTGCTGTTGCTTGAAAAACTTGTCTTAACACCTTAGGGTGTAAGAGGACTCGCATGCTGTACTTTATAAATGAATTCTTTTAAAAATTCATATGCTACTACAATCAAATACTGCTGAAAAGAAAAGCTTTTTTTTACATTTTATTTCTTCTGATATTGAAGAATACACTATGCAAGAAAAAGAATTTTAGTGGTTGTAGGTGTGGATGAAAATATCCAGTGCCTAGGTAAGTGTTTGCCTTGTCACTGTCTAAACGAATTCCCTTGATATTTCAATATACACAGTCAGTCAGGGAAAGATTTTTAAAAAATACATTATTCTAAAGACATTCAAAATGGTATAAGGAGTATTTTAGATTGAGTATGTCTTGAAACTATAGTTTTGACACTTTACAGGTTTTTTGTTTGTTTTTTTTTTCATCATTTATTATGATAGTGTCACATGTCCTTGGAAAATGCTAATTCAGTCGGAAAAGCCAGATTTGATCATTTGATCAAAATTTAATTTTTGTTTGTTTATTTTGGGTTTAACGCCATTTTTAGCTCATCTGATTTTTTGAAAAAAAATGATGAGTTATTGTCATCACTTGAGCGGTTGTCGGCGTCGGCGTCGGCGTCTGCGTCGGCGTTGCCTGGTTAAGTTTTATGTTTAGGTCAGCTTTTCTCCTAAACTATCAAAGCTATTGCTTTGAAACTTGGAATACTTGTTCACCATCATAAGCTGACCCTGTATAGCAAGAAACATAACTCCATCTTGCTTTTTGCAAGATTTATGGCCCCTTTTGTACTTAGAAAATATCAGATTTCTTGGTTAAGTTTTATGTTTAGGTCAACTTTTCTCCTAAACTATCAAAGCTATTGCTTTGAAACTTGGAATACTTGTTCACCATCATAAGCAGACCCTGTACATCAAGAAACATAACTCCATCTTGCTTTTTGCAAGATTTATTGCCCCTTTTGGACTTAGAAAATCAGTTTTCTTGGTTAAGTTTTATGTTTAGGTCAGCTTTTATCCTAAACTATCAAAGCTATTGCTTTAAAACTTGCAACACTTGTTCACCATCATAAGTTGACCCTGTATAGCAAGAAACATAACTCTGTCCTGCTTTTTGCAAGATTTATGGCCCCTTTTGGACTTAGAAAATATCAGATTTCTTGGTTAAGTTTTATGTTTAGGTCAACTTTTTCTGTTAAACTATCAAAGCTATTGCTTTGAAACTTGCAACACTTGTTCACCATCATAAGCTGACCCTGTACAGCAAGCAACATAACTCCATCCTGCTTTTTGCAATACTTATTGCCCCTTTTGGACTTAGAAAATCATTTTCTTGGTTGAGTATTATGTTTAAGTCAACTTTTCTCATAAACTATCAAAGCTATTGCTTTAAAACTTGCAACAGTTTTTCACCATCATAAGTGGACACTGTACATCAAGAAACATAACTCTATCCTGCTTTTTGCAAGAATGATGGCCCTTTTTAGACTTAGAAAATCATGGGTAGGACAATATTTCTATTACACAAAAAAAATCAGATGAGCGTCAGCACCCGCAAGGCGGTGCTCTTGTTCAACAGTATTTCAGTTACGTAACTACGGGCAGTTAACCTAACCAGTGTTCCTGGATTCTGTACCAGTACAAACCTGTTCTCTGCATGTAACTGCCAACTTCTCCACATGAAACAGAGGTGGAGGACAAATATTCTCAGACACAATGTTTTTTATCTAATTGTCACGGAGAACATACGGGGATCGAACTCATGACCTCGCGGTACGTAGATCTGCGCTCTCCCTATTGAGCTAAGTGGGCGGGCTTCAAAATTTAATGTCCAACCACAATTAGTGGAAAAAGAACATCTAAAAATGCAAATGTGCCACACAATAATGGCAACTTTGGCATCTTTCAATTGAAAGCTTGAACAAGCAGAGTCAGAGACTGAATGGTAATTTCTCCTTTGTTCTAACTTTGGCTTTTCACATCATTTTGATAAAATTTTACTTCGTTTCTTTTGAAAAGCTAAAATATTTATTGGTTACCCATCTGGAATGGAAACTTGTAAATTGCTCTGTTAATGTCTTTGTCAGGTTGCTTACTAATCAATGGTCTATAACAGTATTTGCCATATGAGACACAGTCGGTTGTTCTGGTAATTACGTAACTTTTCAGAGAAAGAAGGTGAAAATTTTGCTGTTGTGGAAGCTGTAATCTTCAATTCATTATTTTCTTGTCAATGTTTGTGACATTTTCTTGGAATTGATGAACACTTATGTGACTTTAATGATATTTTTGTTTGATCAGATGTCTGTAAGAACATAATTACCAGTAGTACAAGATAATTAGGAAAACACAGTGATAAATTGGTAGTAATGGCTTTTGTAATTTTACCAATGGATGACTGTAAATTTCACAGTTCTAAAACTTTCGGGGAGGGGGTAGGGGGAAAAGAGTGGGGATTTCAGTTGATAGTGCATGTTGGGTCTACAGTTTAAAGATAAAAGAATGTTGATGTGAAGATTCAATGTGTTTGAATGTACACATCTTGTTTTTTTTCGTGGTCAGTCAATGAATTGCGGAGTTAAGGGCCTTTGGACGTATTCAAAATTGGTAAACTGGCATTATTGGTAAATAGAATTACTTCTATAGGTTTGATTCCTCTCCTTGTCATACCAAAGATGTCAAAAAACGGTACTAGTAGACTCCTCACTTGGTGTTCAGTATTAAAAGGATAATACAAGAACTGGTCAGTATAATGTGACTGGGTAGGGTAGTCAGGTGTCCAAGTTGTGATATTCCAGTGAGGCAGCACTGTAAAGTTCAGCATTGAACTCAATGCTGCAAGTAGGCACTGTTGTGTGCATGACTGAAAAAATGTTATTAAAGACACTAAACCTGAATATGCACACGCACACCGATGAAAATTCATATACGTGATCATACGGAAATGGTATTGTGTATTTTTTGGGTCAGTTATGCAACTTTGAATTCCGACAGAGCAGTACTTCAGAGGTATGAATCACTTTCAGGGATAATCCTAGTTGTCATTAATTTATCATCCTTGTAATCACGCTATTTCCAAAACTTTGATATAAACGGAAATTAAAGCTTGTTTAGGAAAACAATGAATTTTGTTTTACAGTCATGATACATGTAATTTATGTCTTAAATTGAAATACATTCGTCATTTTGTTTGCACAGTTTCAGGTTGATTATTAGCAAAAAATAAATAAATGAGCCGTGCCGTGAGAAAACCAACATATTGGTTTTGCAACCAGCATGGATCCAGACCAGCCTGCGCATCCGCGCAGTCTGGTCAGAATCCATGCTGTTCGCTTTCAAAGTCTATTGCAATTGGAGAAACCGTTAGCGAACAGCATGGATCCTGACCAGACTGCGTGGATGTGCAAGCTGGTCTGGATCCATGCTGGTCTTAAATGCACTGTGTTGGTTTTCTCATGGCGCGGCTCAAATTAGAAACCATCTTGTTACTGCAAGAAACTGATTGATTTCAGGATTGTGTTACCGTAGCAACAGTGTAGTACCTGCAAAAAAAAAATGACCAAGTTCCCTGACAAAAGGCAATCAAGGTATCATTTTCTTCCTTTCAAGTTTGAACAAATCATTCAGGCTTGTTACATGTAATATTAACCTTTTCCCTATTATTTTCCTTGCCGTGGTACCTAAACTTAAGAGCTTGCTTACTGTTGAGTTACTATCAAATTGTAAAAGAAAGAAGTTTATTTCAAATTGTTTGAAATTGTGGGTGGTATGGTAGTGTATTTATAATATATATATATATATATACCAACCATCATGTATGGAAGAATATTTGGAAATGTTATAATGCAAAGCAAAATTGAGATGAAGTGATTTTAAAATCTTATATGCATAAAATACTTTGTGATGAACTTTATTGAAATAAGCACTCCTCTTTCTGTGCTCAAATTTATAGAGAATTCATTTACTTAACTTTGTTATGAATTTATGTGCAGTTATTCTGAAAATTCTGTTGGAAATAGGAAAGATGTTGTAGATGAATAAAGATGTTGTAGAAATAAAGAAAAAAAGTTTATGGGACTTGTGGAAGAAGAAAAACCAAAAGGTAAATTAGTTTAATGAAAGTATTTTATGCACCCATCATAAAATTGGGTGGGGGGTGCATATAGTGTTACCCGTGTCCATGTGTGTGTGTTTGGGAAATGGTGGTGTTCATGTCCGGGCCTTAACTTTGACATGCATGGTCCGATTTCAGTATAATTTCACACAATGATAAGCATGGATAGACAATGTGTCATCGCAAAACCTTTCACAGTTAAAGTCAGGTCAAGCCTTGTGAACTACCAATTTCCTAATATACTGATAAGTGGTCTTCGTCTGTCCAAATTGACTGCATAGTCAGATTTGATATTTGCACAAAAGATCAGCATGGATTGATGACATGTCATGCTGCTCAAAGGTCAAGGTCACAGACCTTGGTTGAATTTGTAAAATTTTGGATGAATTGTATATTTTTCAGGCTCATACTTTTGACATGCTTAGTTGGGTTCTTCTTTTAGTTTATTAGCAGTACCATGCCGTTGACCTTTTTCTTGTGTGTCTGTGACACATTTCTAGTTTTTTCTTGCATTCCAGAGGAGTGAGTGCTGGATAAAGTGCCCCACGATTTTATGTGTGCTCATATTATAACTGGTATCGAACTATCTTGAACTTATCACAGAATTCCACCTATCTGGAAGACATTTTCAAGTCTCATCCGGAAAGCATATCTTTAATAATTTCAGATGGAATTTTGGTTATCTTGAAGTTTTATCTCTTGGAATACAAGATACAGGGTTTCATATATATATTTCTTGCACACAAGTCAGATTTCTACCTTGCTCACAAAAATTCCCAACACCCTCTCCATACCCTACTTCAAAAAAAAAAAAAGTACCGATATGTAAATTCAAATCTTGACTGTCAGTAATATGCAAATGAACTTGGGCTGAAAAAAAAAATGGAATTTGTTTTTTAATTTTAAGAATGGTTTAATTAAAGTCTTCAAATAACGTGTCTTTGTCAAATTTTTGATTTCTGCATAGCAGCTGTTTAGAGTATAAGTCTTGCAGACTCTGTGTGTTCTTTATGTTTGTTTGCTTTTTATTTTTTGTTGTGTCTTTGTTCATTTTAGTAGTGAAAAATAACATTTTCCAGTAAAATCTTTAATTGTGTCAGTGGGAGTGTTTTTTAAGTAATCTACCATGTAGAGAGGCATCTTTAAAAACACTTGAAAGAGATATTCATGTAGAATAGTAGACAAAAGATTACAATATTTCAAATCATTATATCACATTTTATTGATGTACACATTTGAAAAAGATATGTCTTGTTCAATTTTAGCGATTTTCTAACCTGAGCTTCGTATGCTAGGTTATGATGCTACATGAAAAATTACTTGAATCTACATTATACCTCTGACTTAGCAGTGAGCTTTGATAGAAAAGATATTATTCAGAATGAAAAGTCAGTATAAAATACCAGATATATTACAGGGAACGGCCCTCTTAAAAAACAGAACCCCTGAGTATTGGAAACCTCCCTATCTGAATGAACTTTGCTGTCCTGAAATTTGACCTTCGTGTTTCATTTTAAAATACCCCTGTAAACTGAAACCGCTGTATTCCAGAAACAGACCAGTTTTCGAAAGCAGACTTTTTTTTTCAACAAAAAATTACCCCTGAAAACCAAAGAATTTTAAAGACAATCAGAATTTAGCACTTGCTTTTTATTATGCTTCACAGAATATATTCTGTTTGTAGAATATGTCCATAAAAACTTTTAATGATATGAGCCGTGCCATGAGAAAACCAACATAGTGGGTATGCGACCAGCATGGATCCAGACCAGCCTGCGCATCCGCGCAGTCTGGTCAGGCTCCATGCTGTTCGCTTTTAAAGGCTATTGGAATTGGAGAAACTATTAGCGAACAGCATGGATCCTGACCAGACTGCGCGGATGCGCAGGCTGGTCTGGATCCATGCTGGTCGCACACCCACTATGTTGGTTTTCCCATGGCACGGCTCATATAATGTTTCATTTGGTAACTAAACAAGATCAAAATTTAAAATGATTCAGGTTACTTTGTAATTCAATAACTATTGATGTAAATGTAGCTTACATTCCACTGAGGAAACCTCTCTAAACCAAAAACCCCTCCAAAGCAGACTTCTACTCTGGCCTGGAGGCCATTCGGGTTAGAGGGGTTCCACTGTATTAAAGAATTCTTGGCCTCAACAGATGCTGTTAGTCTATTACAAACTGTGTACGTTGTTATGAATCCCACCTTGCATGCTGTCCCTCGGTCCTTTAATTATAATGACAATAGAGGCAAGTCAACAAAGAGAGCAAGGTTTACATTGTCATAGTAACTGAATAGAAATTATAACCGATGATTTTCAAAAATCACTTCATGTTTTACCAATTCATCCACTGACACCTTGTAAATAATGACCGCTGACTAAGTAGGTGGAGAACAGTCCCTTCGTTGTAGCCAGAAAGACTGGCTTTGCTAGTCTCTATTGACAGTAAGGGGATTGAAAAATGATCCCTTAGTTTCCCCTTTCAATTAATTAGGGAACAATAAATAGTCCCTTCTTTTTGACAAAGTGATAAGAAGTTTCAATTAGCTTTTAAATAAATTTTCATTATGAGTGAAAACTAGCCACTAACATGTACTTTAAAAGTCATTTTAGGAATTTGAATGGAGTTTTAGCAAATTTTGTTTTATTGTATTCTATTTAAAATGAAAAATGGGAAAATGAGTTCTTTCAATCTTTGTGACAGGGAAGAGATTTGGTGTTCTGTGATCGGCTACTCTAATACAGTTTAGTTTTAACACAAAATTGAAAAATATACTGTAAATACCTTATACCTTAAAATATGCTATGTAGTCAAAATGGAAAAAGGTTTTTATTATAATAACCTTTAGCCTGCTGGCGGCAAGTGATTTTGCCTTTGCAACCAGTGCAGACCTAGTTACTGCTGATCATGGTCTGCACTGTTTCCTATTCAGTCAGTAAATTTTCAGTGAACACCCCTTTGAGTTATAAGTGGTACTGTCCAAATTGAATGATGAACCAGTCCATTTTAGAAATTTAGCTGGGTAAGGGTTAAGGTAATGGATCTGTAATGACAATCAGTAATTTCCATTCGATTCTGTTTAAGCTGTAAGTTATTTTCTCTGCTAGAGAAACCATTGCAAGTACGAGCGGAAGGACGGAAGTTGCATGGAAATATTTCCGATGAATATGATAAATCCACCACCTTAAAGGGAAAACAACGGGAACATTAACAGCTGGTAGCTAAAAGAGCCAATTTTTATCTTTAAATATTAAACAGCCACTTAGCTTTATCATTCATGCATGTAGATTAACATCTTAAGGGATTGCGACTTAGAGTCTGAAGCCGTGCCCCTGTCTTACTTATGAACATATTTAGATGCGGATGAAATATTTAACTGCAAATATTTAGCAATAATAACCAGTTATTTAGCCAACAATTTTCCAGTAAGCGAGAGAAATTTATAGTTTTTTTTCGATATTTTCCAGATTATATCTAAGGTTTTCTCACTTTATGTTCAAATTATAACAAAAAAAATGTTATTTCTACATAATTAGGTCTTTGTATGCTAAATTATCTGTGCATGGTATGAGCAAAAATGAACGCGATACTTTATAGATTTGTCTCCATCCGGTATATTCAACATAGGTACGGTAAGTAAATTAAATTGCAGTCGTAGCAGTTTTGCTTTTCAGAATGTTTTTATATCTTCATGGATGCATGGATTTATAAACTAAACTGCTTTTACATCAAGAAATCTGACGTTACATGTTTGAATTGCTCCTTTTTTCCGAAAAGGAGGAACCTGACTTTTTGACCAAGAAGTGGTTAAAGACACTGATTTTGAATCACATACACCTTACTGTTATGGGTTTAATACCTTGCTTGGGATTACAACTCTTCATGAGAGGAAGTCATCCAGCTGACTTGCAGAAGGTTGGTGCTCATGCCTGCAATAATGGCATGATAATAATATAGGGAAACCATGAGAAGCATGACTTATAACTGTGTTTGTGTGATGTTAAAACCAACAAAAACAACAAATCCAAAATTTTCGATCTAGTGTCAATACATAAGCATTAAGAAATCATCAAAAATCATAGTAATAACAGAGTTTCTGTTAGAAACTTAGTAGCCATTTGGTACTGCTGTATACAGCCAATGGTCAAGCTTTTATTTTTGAAAAGCTTTTTTTCTGCAAAATAACAGTTTTGGTTTAAATTGTTCTTAAATTAAGTATCTTATATTTTGTATGGAAAATGACACCATGTATGCTGTCAGTGTTGTCAGACAAAACAATGTTGTAATGAGACTTATGAAAACAGGTATCACTCATACAGAGTCCACTTGTCATATGAAATAATAACAATAATCACTTAGAACATATATACGGGACCCGACAGTGAAGTCCATGGATTGATTTGGGAATATTGAACACTGTATTGATAGATTTGACAAGTATCATTGTAAAAATCGAAGTTTATCAAAGAAAAACATCAGCCCCCTTAGGTGGGCCTGATTTTTATTGCACAGTTTAATTGTTGTTCGATTACTTTTATTACATTTCGTACTAAAGGTATCTTTGATCTTACTCTAAATTTTTAAATTTCACTTTTCCAGGCATTTTTAAGAGAATTTTTTTTAAAGACTGGTCTGAGATCAGCTAGCACAAAAAATTAGTAACACAGGAAGTTGATATTTTTTTTACCATGCCTTATATTTTGTTGATCAATAGCATTTTTATTACTATTTTCGCTGGAGACGATTGTGTCTGCTTTGACATTTTTAATAGTGATTTCGTATTGACTTTGTTATTTGGCCCAGGACTGTTGTATTATTTTAGGCAATAAATTATTTATAATCTGTATTGGTTATCAAATAATATCAGTAAGATTTTTAGATGTTGAATAAATGTGTTTTTTTTTTAAATTCAAGATGGTGTCAGTTTTTCTGCCAAGACTGGATCGTGATATTGGACTAGTTGGCTGAATAAGTCAGAAGTTGTATTGCTTCCAATGGAGGTGATTGACCAATCAGATTAAAGGAATCTGATAGTGGCCCAGAAAATCCAGCATTGGCAGAGATAAACTAAAATATTGCTGTCTTGAACAAATAACTTAGTGTTGAGACAGATATTACTTGAGCCACGCCATGAGAAAACCAACATAATGGTTTTGCGACCAGCATGGATCTAGACCAGGATCCATGCTGTTCGCTAACAGTTTCTATAATTTTTATTGGCTTTGAAAGTGAACAGCATGGATCCTGACCAGACTGCGCGGATGCGCAGGCTGGTCTGGATCCATGCTGGTCGCAAAGCCACTATGTTGGTTTTCTCATGGCACGGCTAACTTACAGTCAAACCTGAATTAAACAGCCAGCCAAGGGAGAAACACATTTTGGCCACTTACAGGTGGTGGCTGCTGTACACAGATTGAAATTAGAACAAAATGCCAATGTGGGAAGTAAGCTGACTTGCTGCTTAACCCTTACCATGCTGGACACGATTGATTCTGCTTAACCCTTACCATGCTGGACACGATTGATTCTGCTTAACCCTTACCATGCTGGACACGATTGATTCTGCTTAACCCTTACCATGCTGGACATGATTGATTCTGTTTTTGTGACTAGTGTAGATCATGATCTACACTGTTCCCTATTCAACCAGTATATGTTTGGTAAGCAACCCGGTAAACAATTTATGGTACTGTCCAAATTGGAAGATGGTCAAGTCCATTATAGAAATTTAGCAATATGAAGTGTAATGGAAAATTTCTTCTTAATACAGGGGGTCATTAAGGCAGGTTCAACTGTCCTTATAAATTGATACTTCTATACAAAATAAATGTAAATAAGTAGTGTTACTTCTTGGTCTAAGGTAGTTTTCAGTCAGTGTAAGTGAGTTTCAAGAACACCATATTCTGTTCTTGAAAGCAGAACAACTTTTTTTTTCATCTAAAGCAAAGGACATTATGCTACCATTTCAGGAAGTATGTTGCAATTTTCATCAAAAATTGCATGAGAACTGAAACTAAAGAATAGTAAGTTTTAAAACAAGTTTTAACAAAAAAAAAAACCCAACACATAATGTATTGTAGATCAGGTAAACTAAATTTACCCAGATTTTTCTAATTACAAAATTGGTACAAATATATAAGTTTTTTCAGTAGTTATATACTATTAAAATTTAATAGTTTAATAATACAATATTTCATCTTATATTTAAAGAATAACTTGTTTATAGCCATTGTAGGTGTCAATTTTATTGTGTAATAGTATACTATTTTATTACCTTAATCATGAATGTATGATTTCAAATCTTTTTCAAATTACATCGTATTTACAATCAAAATTTCAATGATATCTTTTTGAAATCAGTGCAATAGTTCTGCTATAAACTCATCAACTTTACTTTACTATACCACTACATTTTCCCTTATCAGTGTAATTAAGGTTTGACTTTTGTAATTACATCACACTGGCATTTATATGACCCTATGTAAAATGGGCAATTTTATTTCATTTAATTTATGATTTTTAAAGAAATTTAAACCAGTATTAGGGATAATTCAAATATTTGTAAGTTTATTTTTGATGCACTTTAGGTTTGCTTCATTTAAGTTTTTGGGTCCAAGTTTTTGATGCACTAATCAGCTTCATTTTCATTTTTATATGAACTGTTTTGTTGCATTAATTTACTTTGAATTGATTTGCTTTGGTTTGGTTTTCAATGTACTGATATGATTCATTTAAAGGTTTTTAATGCACTTATGTGCTTTGTTTACTGATTTGTTTAATTTATACAGATTTGCTTTGTTTAGGGTTTTAATGCACTAATTTCCTTCATTTTTGGGTTTTAGAGCACTAATTTGCTTCGTTTAAGGGTTTCAATGCACTAATTGCTTTGTTTTAGAGTTTTAATGCACTAATTTGCTTCATTTTAGGGTTTTAATGCACTGATTTGCTTCATTTTTCAATGCAGTGTTTTTCTTTTTATTTACTTTATTACTTATTTTAGAATTTTGATGTTCTGATTTGCTTTATTTTAAGCAGTTGCAATGATTTTCTTCATAAACTATAATTATGTATTAATGCAAAATGATAGATTCAGTTTGCAATGATTTTTTTCTAACAAGAAAAAAAAATTACTTTCAACATGCTGCTTAGGTTGAAGAATATTGAATGTATATTTTACATAAATTCTCCTTTAATATAATACAGGTAGCATTGTAAGTGACAATTTTATGGCACCCTAATGTGCTATTTTATTACTCTAATCATGAATGTATGATTTCAAATCTCTTTCAAATGACATCATATTTACAATTTAGTTTACAATAAAATGTTTTAAATTTCAATGATATCTTCTTTTAAATCAGTATAATAGTAAAAACCATAAATGCATCATCTAGCTGTTCATTAACCTCAAGATTTTTACCTTATCTGTCTAATTAAGGTTTTCACTTTTGTAATTACTTCATGGTGGCATTTATATGGCCCTAATAGGTAAAATGGGCAATTACGTTTTATTTATAAGCAGAATTTTAGAAGAAAATAAAATCATTTCAGTTTCTAAAGGCTGGAGGAAAGAACAGTAGAATAAAGACTTAATGTCATTGGATTTTACCCTGCAAATATTTGTAAGTAAAGTTATAATATTTCCTGTTACAAGCATCTATTTGTAATTAAAACTTTTAAAGGCTCATAATGCTTTTGTTATAATGTGGCAGCTGCAATTTTTTCAGTTATAAACATAAAATATACAAATTTCTTGTTAAATCCTTTTATCAGTAACTTTCTCAAGACTTAATGTTTGTCAAAGAATTGAATATTGATTTACAGTGGAAAGTTTTATTGAATCCTTTATTTTTTCATTACCTCCCTTTATGGTTCTATAACTTCATATGCAGTTTTGAATGCAGTTCTTTTCTAACATTGTTATTATGCATATTATGCATTCACATCTGTTTTGGACAGCTATAACACCTGTTTTTAACATAAAACTTTAAGTCATATGAAACTTTAAGGTATTTGTGCATATTTGGACTGTTTAATTTATTCAATTTTTTTCTGATATAGTGTGCTTTTTTGCCAAACTGGTACTTTTAACAATTTTTTATACTGGGAAATATAATTATGGAAAGTTATCAGATTTTTACTATTTTATCTTCTTGCAAACTTAAGGAAACTAAATACACATCCATATGTACTAACTGACATACCCATTTACCAACTCCTGTGCTTATTTTGCAAGTCTTTGTTGCGAGATAACCCTTTCTTTGTATTGAAGCGTATTTTGATATCAACATATCTTTTAATGAAACTGATCTCTGTTAAAACAAGTTTTATCAACAGATACATGGACTACTTTAAGTCAGTATTTTCTGGCTCCGATGTATATGAGAGACCGGTCCAGACTTTCTTTATATAAATACTGTATCATATGGCATTAATTTATAACTTACTCACCAACATGCATAATCACCTTAAAATTAGAACAAGTAGACTACTCCAGTAATAAACTTATTATTATGAGCGTTTAACAGCGCTTTTGAATGTTTATTTTATAGATGAAAAGAGCGCTATAAAAATCTGGTAAATAATAATAATAATAATAATGATATTACGGTAAAGTGAAGTTCTGTACTGAAGATGCTGTCATACATTAAAACATTGAACACTTTGGGAAGGAAAATTAGGATGCAAACATAGACATTATGGAAAAGTAGGCCTAAGATCACATGAATTGCTGGAGTGATTGAGCTTGCTCTAGCCTCTGATGTTCAAGTGTGTCAAGGTGCTTGAGCCTTCGGTGCTAATAGGAGCAATATTTCAATATGTGTTGGTTTTTTGTGTGTAATATTTTGATTAGACACCAGTGGATTTCCATATAAAAACAGAAAAACATTAAATCAGAAATCAAAATAATTTTCATGGATGGTGTACAGCAGTACTTGGTAGTATTATTCATTGTTGAAGTTTAGACCGTAATTAAAGTAATGTCTTTATTTCTAAATGTTTTTTTATAATATTTAGTAACATTATTTCCGAATTACTAATCAAGCATTAATCATGACTATCTGTGAAAGATCATTGTCTCAGAGTTAATATTCCCCGATTTAATCTCAAATTTTCATACACCAAATAAACGTCTCTTTAATTCGTCATCACCCCATGACAAATAAAACTATCATATGCTCAAACTGCGGTGTTCTTTATCAGTTGAGTCCATTCATCTCCTTTTAAAAGTCATCTCAAATGGTCTTTTTAAAATCATGACCAGAAAAATTGTCATTTGTTCTGACTTATCAATAGATAAACAATGTATCTTCCGTTGGCTTAATTAAGGATTGCGTTTTAAAACGATGTTGTGGGTAAATTAAGGTATCTTGTATCCCACCCACTGGTGTATAGTATGTCGAATTTCAGCGTATTTATTTTAGTATAATGGTTTTTAGTTTAAAATTTAGCGCCAGAGACTGTCTAAGTAGTGAGACGTCAAGTAGACATTACAGAAAGACTTGAACTTGTATCATCTTAAGTCATAACGTCTCGAAAAAAATTGCTTTTTATGCCAAGTTCGTAATAATATTCCTGTTCTGTAAAGGCATGTAGAATGGACTGCCAACTAACAAACTTCCTGAAAGAACTGTTTGCAGTTCTTTTGCCAGTTATTCAGATGGGTGATTTGAAAAATACTGTCTCAAACAGGCCAATCTCAAACAATACTTTTTGTCGAGCCCGCTTTCAGAAGCGAAGACATACATTGTCCCAATGGCTGTTCGGTTTATGTGCATGCATGCATCCGTCCAGATTTGTTTGTCCGAACCATAACTTAAACATGCATTGAGCAATCTTGTCTATATTTGGCATGAATGTTAACCGCAGTGAGACTGAGTGTCACGTGCAAACTTCAGTTTCCTATCTCAAAAGTCAAGTTCACAGTTAGAGGTCAAAGGGCGGGCTTAGCATGTTGCCTGTGGGCATCTAGTTCTAAGTAAAAGAATGCAGAAATATTTTTGCCTGTCAAGCATGTTACATCATCCGTGATGTATGTCTGTGAATATTTTTTTTGCCATGGACATATTTCGATGTAATTTTGTAAAGTCCTTTTCAAGAAGTAATTTTTTTGTCAATGGAACCAGTATGTTATCGTGAATTACGAAAAAACAGACAGATGAACTTTGAATCAGTGTCTTCCACTTCTGGTTCATTTAGAGAATTTGTCAGTTTCTTTCAAAGGACAGGTTGGTACTGGTACAGGGTTATGTTTGCTGACCACTAGTCAGCAACTAAATTGCTGTTTCATAATGGCGGTTTTAACTAGACAATAAATTAGTGTTTATTTGTTTATTCCAACAACTTAGAAAATTGTATAACCACGTTTTTTTTCATGATGAAACAAATCAGAGGGTTCTACATGTACTGACATCACCTGTCATGGGCCAGATTTGGCGTAATTGATCACTGACTCATTGATTTATCAAAGATAAAATTTGATTCAAATAAATGAAAAAAAGTAACCTAAGACAGAAATGTTTTTCGTAATATAATAGTCAGCATTCAGTCAAAATAAAATGGCTATGTACGGGATAACTTTGGAAGAGCGTGTAAATGGATGATTGTTTTTAATTTGAAGATAAAGATGTCATTGAAAATAATTTAATTTTAATCGTTAATACATGTTTAATGGTACATGCAATGGTTTTTGTAGACAGACAGCACATGGTTATCATACTAAATAGTATGCCAGGTGTAAAGCGTTTAATTTAAGCATTAACTAATTTCAAATTCTATAAAATTTAATGCAGGTGATCGCCAGAAAAAAACAACTTTATATTTGAAAATCGTGAAGTTTATTGATTTTGCCGTCTTTCGTCTGTTATATTTTCCGTCTGCTGTATTGCCCCGTCTGCTATATTGCCCACGCATGCACATTTGCTTTAATGAGTTGTAAAATGGTATTGTATTGGTTGATATTTAAAGAAAAGTATGATTTATCAAGAAATGAATGCTATATTGTAAATAAGACAATTGTTAACTGCTTACAAATTTTAAAAGTTATTTTACTGCAATGTCCGTTGATAGAATCTTTTCAAGCAGTTCCATGTTATTATGTCTAAAAGTTCTTCTTACAGAAAGAAACTTTATTAATAAAATGGACCTGAAATTAACCTTAATAGCCTGTTGGCGGCAAATGATTCGGCCTTTGCAACCTGTGCAGAGCAAGTCAGATTAGCCTACACATCCGTGCAGTCTGATCATGATCTGCACTGTTTGCTATTCTTATAAAGAATAGCGTTCTAAATTTTGGCACCTCAGATCTTATTGAAGTAAGGAATGGAATCATGGGTATAACTTTACCAATAAAAGAAAGCCATAGCCTTTCATTAGGCATTTTCGGCATAATTTATTTATACTTGAAAATAAACCATTTAATATTTATTGAGACATATAATTTCTTTTACAGAAATCAGTAGTTTATATTTCAAGAAACTTCCAAAACTGAGCCTTAAAAGAATTCTACCTGAAAGTTCTTTTAAGCATATTATATGACTCCCAGTTAATTTGCTGGAAACAAAATTAAATGTAGGAACTGCCGATCACATCCATGAATATTTTGTTACAAATATAAATAATAATAGTTTTGCATGTCCGGTAAATGATGGATGTATAGCGTAAAATCTAGATACAATTATCTACTTAACTATTTCTCTACCTTTTGTAATGTCTGTGTCACCTTCAACAAGCCGATTTGGTTTAAGAAAAACACGATTTCTGTCAGGTAGAAATGTTCGTGACACTTGCGTTCTTAATTAGCTAATTGTGTTTTTGACAGGGAAATTGTTTTAGATATTTAGTAATAGATGAAAGTCAATATAAAAGTCATTATTGTATTAATGTTGTATATTGTTAAGGGATGATAGGATTTGGAATTTGATTGACAGCTCATTAAGGCACCAGGATCTTTGTTTAGGTATTTTTCTTCCGGATAGAAAATAACATGTTTTTTGGGGGGTGAAAAGGATAGTTTTGTAGCATTTTGACAAGTTTGTCTTTGTTAACAAATTCATTGCCACGTAAAATCATTTCGGGCTTTTTTTTTTCTTTTCGTTTTTTGAAGAGGTTGTTGTTTTTGTTCATGGTCTTGATTCCTGACAAACAAATGAGGAAAACACATTTTGTGACCTTGTAAAGTGTTGGGGTTTCTTTCTTGTGGGTATGGGGTTGGTGTCGGTGTTTCATTCTTGAAATAAGTTTATCATTTGTACTTCGTACTAGTATTTGTCAAGTTAAAAGGAGACTATCATCAATTTTTGCAATATTTGGATTGGTGATAAGCAATTTTTGACAGATGTGTGAGGGCTCATGTATTGTCTTGTAGTTTTTAGCTCGACTGTTCGAAGAATAAGTAGAGCTATCCTACTCACCACGGCGTCGGCATCGGCGTCACACCCTGGTTAAGTTTTTCGTACCAGTCCACATTTTGACAAAGTCTTTTGAGATAAAGCTTTGAAACTTTCAACACTTGTTTACCATCACCATGTCCAGTTATAGGCAAGAGTACATAACTCTGTCAAGCATTTTGACTGAATTATGGCCCCTTTTGACTTAGAAATCTTGGTTAAGTTTTTCGTACCAGTTCATATTTTGACAAAGTCTTTTGAGATAAAGCTTTGAAACTTTCAACACTTGTTTACCATCACCATGTTCAGTTGTAGGCAAGAGTACATATCTCCATCAAGCATTTTGGTTGAATTATGGCCCCTTTTTGACTTAGAAATCTTGGTTATGTTTTTCGTACCAGTCCACATTTTGACAAAGTCTTTTGAGATAAAGCTTTGAAACTTTCAACACTTGTTTACCATCACAATGTCCAGTTGTAGGCAAGAGTACATAACTCCATCAAGCATTTTGACTGAATTATGGCCCCTTTTGACTTAGAAATCTTGGTTAAGTTTTTCGTACGAGTTTATATTTTGTGTAAAGTGTTTGACATATGGCTTTGAAACTTTTATATCTTGTTCAGTATAATAGTCTCTATCAATAGGCAAGAGTACGTAACTCTCTCATCTTTTTTGGCTGAATTATGGCCCTTTTTGAACTTGGAAATTGGTTCTGTTTTGTAAATGTCCATGTTTTGTCAAGACTATTTGACATATGGCTTTTAAACTTTAAACACTTGTTTATCATTATGATTTCCATCTGTAGACAAGAGTACATAACTCTGACAATTATTTTGACTGAATTATGGCCCTTTTTGGACTTTGAAATTTGTTCAGTTTTTCTTACAAGTCAGCGTTTTGTCAAAACTGTTTGAACTGTGGCTTTGAAACTTTTAACACTAGTTTATCAACATGATTTCCATCTGTAGGCAAGAGTACATAACTCTGTCAACTATTTTGACTGAATTATGGCCCTTTTTGGACTTAGAAAATTATTTAAATTTTTCATATAAGTCCATGTTTTGCCTAACATATAACTTAACATATTTGCTATCATGGTCACACATTGCCATTTAGTGCAAGACTTATTGAAATCCACAAATACAGGAACATTTTTTGTTTAATCCATTTTTTTGTTTAGTCTGAAAATCTATGGAAATATTTTGACCCCATTCTTCAATCAATTCTTCGAATAGTCGAGCGCGCTGTCATCCGACAGCTCTTGTTAGCTCGACTGTTCAAAGAATAGGGGAGCTATCCTAGTCGCCCAGGTGTCAGCATTAGCGTTGTCACACAAATGTTTTCAAAGTCCATTGAGATATTGCTTTGATATTTTGCATACTTGTTTACCATCATGACCCCAGTCTGTAAAAAGGAGGAGGCAACTCTACCAAGCATTTTGACTGAATTATGGCCCCTTTTCAACTTAGAATATGCTTATTGTAATGTTAAAGTTTATATTTATAGTTAAATTTAAAGTTAAAATGTATAGCTTATATCATACTATCAAGCACTGAGAATAGTTGAGCGCACTGTCAACTGACAGCTCTTGTTGTCATTCTTCAAACATTTATGTAGCTCATACAAGTAGATGGCTTTCCATTTTTAACTGGCAAATGTCTAAATTGCATACAGAGAACATGATCGGACAAATATTTCTCATTACAAGTCCCTACCATATAATAGTGCATAAGGATAACAGACTGGTCACCATTTTATTAATGGCCAAAATTGTTGTACTTTGTGGTAGACTCAGGTCCCCTGTAAACTTGAAAAGATATGATCTATAGTAATCAGCAGCCATTTTTGAATGGGAACCATGACAGGATACGGAACCATATTAAATCTTTTGGTTACCTCTAGCATATACTGGATGATGCCAATCATATACTGGTTTAGACACCATGTCTGCTGTAATAACAATGTAAGATCAGCTACCAGAGTTATCAAACACAATTACAGCCATAATCTGTCAAATTTCTCAGATATCTAGGCCCCTAAAATCACCTGATGGCCCCAGAGTAATATAGTACCACACCCTACAGCCAGATACCAATCAGAGCAATGTATGTTGGCACCTATCTTGATTTCTAACATCACAATCTAGATCCCCTAAAATAATCATACCCCACCCCCTTTAGACTGATAGAGATCAGTGGGAACAAGATCAGTAACAGCTCTCCTTGGGAAAGGGAAAGAATTGTTTTAAAGGGATTTTAGGATAAAATGGGAGTCAGTTGCTCAGGGCTATATACTAAGATGATTTTACTATCATCACTATTTAATTGTTGGTGTTATCTTGCATGTACATCAGTGATATAATTTATGATAATTTCATTATTCACATAATATGTTTTAGAACATATATTTTCTCACGCTGAATGACTTTATTTGAGAAAATGTTCCTTGGTTGATACACACATTTTATATTCACATTTATTTAATAAAATCTGTGGCAAGATCCTTTGCAAGCATAGAATGCAACCAAGCAAGTTGAAGCAACATAATAGCAGACTCAATTGTTAAGTTTTAAATCGGTTATATTAGAGTGTACTATACAGTATAAAGGAGTTGCCATCAGATTGTGAAATTGTAAAAAGAAATATAAAAAATTCAATATTTAGAATAAAAACTCCCCAGTACATTAGTTTTAAGTAAAATAGTAAAGTAGTAAAAATTTGTAAGTTATTAGAGGTATGTAATCATTGTTAAGCGTGAGTTCTGCAGCCATGATATTGCATGACTTTTTAAGTGCATAACATTGCACCAGGTATTTCTTAATACAGAGCTATTAAATAGTTTTACTATATACTTCTTTTACAAAAGATAGAATTTAGTTTTAGATTACTACTTTTTTCATTTTAACAGGATACCACTTAAAAAAAGGAGAAAATATTTAATATTTCGCTATGTACAGTTTCTATTTATGGTAGGCCTACTTTGCAATGTGTGACTCTGGCTGTGATTGCTGTGTTGTATGCTTTCAGGATATCTACCCTTACTTTTTAATTTTCCGTGTTTTTAACTACATTTTGTAGTTCCAGACCAGCGAAATATTTATTCAAGTTTTTCTGCTGTGAAGTTACCATATATATTCCAAGATATCTACCCTTACTTTTTAATTTTCAGTGTTTTTAACTGCATTTTGTAAGTCCAGGCCAGTGAAATATAAATTCAATATTTTTTTCGCTGTGAAATAACCAGATATATTTCACTCAATTATTTCAATAAGTCACTGAAAAATATGTAACAGATATTACATAAAACACAACAAAAACCCAAATAATAAGTTATATGACCACTGAGATATGCCGCAGGCCATAATAGTTAAAGATGCTGAAGATAAGGTATTTGCTGGTGATAACCATAAATTTGTTAAGATGTAAACCTGATTATATAGAAGATTCAAATGATTTTAAACAAGATCAAAGAAAGGCGGGCTTTAAAGTCAAAATAGTAACCCTAGATTTTATTTCACTGTGGACAGGAATCAATTAGGCGATATAGCGGTGATGTAATCAGTTTAAAGGGATAAAAAGTTTTAAGATCGCGATTATGTAACGCTATCTAGAAATTGAAAAGATAAGTGAGAAATTTAGTGAAAAGATCGAAAATTAGATTTTAGATAAATAACTTTGAGATGGTAAACTTGTATTAGAAAATTGTCCGATGATTGTCCGTAAAGATAGTCACAGTGTCTCGACTTAAAGCGAAAGCGATTATTTGTTGGACAGCTGGGGAAAGGGTTATAAATGAGCCAATGTCAGTGACGGACACAGTGAATTGTTGGACATTCATATGGTAACATTGTGGTACAAGGGAAAGTCATTTGTGATTTTATGTTTCGAAGAGTGACATTTGTAATAGATATATATATATATAGATATATACTTTGAGGAAAGTGGAATAATTACTGTTTATTCGCAGTTAATTGGTGTGTCTGGAGTAATTAACTTTTATATGGTAAGTCTATAAAATTGTGAAATTCAGAAGTAACTGTGTGTAGAAAGATTTATATATGTATGGAAAATATGATTTAAGATGTTAAAGATTAACATTTCTAAAAATATATCTTTTAAGAAATAAAACTTCTGTTTAGGTTAAAATAGAGTAACAGTACTAATATTGTATGAGATGCAAATGTAACTTGTATACTTATACCATCTCATATGCAAAACAATGCATGTTAAAAGTGTATTCTTTTTCCTTTTTATACATTGTTTAGAATATGTAAAAATTAAAATGAATCAAGTTGTATTCAGATAAAAACTGGGATGTCTATTTTACATTCCGATCTTTGTTTTTTGTGTCAACTTCCCATAGAAAAAGGCGATGCATTTGTGACCGAATGATTAATGATGGTGACCACACTGTTTCTGTTTAGTTTTCGCTATCTTCCGATTTAGATAAAACAGTTGGTGCGGCCCTTCACCTTAGCTACCTTATAATGGCTAAACAAACAGGATTATTTATTAGGAAATTTGTGATATATCAGTGAAACATGGCTTTAATTTGGATAACGGCTTTCCTCTGAATAAACATTTAGAGATAGGACATCGGGCTTGTGTGTTGTTTCTGTCAAGTGCTCTCGAGAGCTGTTTGGATTAGGTAATACTGGGATTAGAGAAAGTGGTAGGTAAAAGGATAAAGTATTGATACAGTGGCAGCATTTTGACAGAATAATTTCAGTATGGGGCTTAATTAGAATTAGAGTTAGAATGATGTGGGTTTTTTCAGTTTGTTTATCATTACTTGGTTAGAAGAAATTTTCATCTATTTTATGTTGAAATTATCATTTTCTTTATATTTCCTAATAATTTTATGTAAAAACAATATTGTTATTTTAGAGGACTTCTGAAAACAAATCTGAGACTTTTTTTTCTCAGCCAACTTTCTGACTTAATGTTAGCATAATAATTATGAAGAATGACTTTTGTAACCATAATGAAAATCAATATTTTAGTATTTAAAAATTTTGTTATTTGTTTATATCAAATTTGATTTTACATTTAATTACATTCATTTTTGAAAAAGTTCTGGAACAAGCTTAACTTTGTTATGTATGTAGAAGTGTAGATCTTTAGCCTGCTGGCAACATTATGATTCTGCCTTTGTGACCATGGCAGTGTAGACCAAGATCAGCCTGCAATTTGTTCATGCAGGCTGATCATGGTCTGCACTGTTCACTATTCAGTCAGTAAATCTTCATTGAACACCCCTTTATAAATAATAAATGTTACTGCCAAAATTGAATGATAGACCAGTTCATTTTAAAACTTTAGCACGGTAAAGGGTAAAATAAAACAGATATGGAATTATCATAACTATTGAAGAAAAGAGAGCGAAATTGCGCTGAATCTCATGATGGCCGAACAGGAACTTGTTCATGGATGTAGCACTTTCTTGCAAGTTTCTTTACAAGCATTAATTCAGTGTTTCATAAATTAATCAGTGCAAAATGTGATTTTATGATCGAGTTACAGTTCTCTTGTTTATTATTACTTAATTTCTATGATAAAAGTTACTTAAATTTGTTGTTTTCTACTAAGCAACACAAAGAGGAGAAATACATAATGATACATTATATAAACAGAAATTCCAAAATTGCCTTTACAGGCTGTTCACAAGTCTTCACATTGTGCTTATTATGTGGTTGTTCACATCTTCATTCTGCAATCATATTGACAGGCCATAAACTGTCAGCCCCATTTTTGGAAACTGTCAATATTGTGGCCCTTAATAGACCTGAGTTATCAGATGTTTCCCTGCTAGCACAAAAATAACTGTCACTGATGATTGTCTCAAGTAATCATAAGGGCCATAACTCTTTCATCACCTTTCATTATGTCAATAATAATGGAGTTGTCAATGAAATGTTAACTGATTTAAGGGGCTGGTTTTGTCAATGTACCCATTCTGCTTTTTTGTGTGGTTACTTTTTTAATTGCCTTTGTTAGGCAATGAGAAGTCATAAAGTTTTTTGTGGACTTAATTGTTAAAATAAGGCATGTACATTAAATATTCATTAGGTTCTTTATGCATTCATTAAGTCTTGCTGAATAAATTCTAAAAAAAAGAATATTAACTGACAAATTTTAATGTGCCTTATCTTGGGACACAAGCAATAGATTACACAAATGTTTTATTCTAAGAACATTTTTGATTTACAGAGATGTGAATCATAAAAAAAAAAAATCTTAATTTTGAGAACTTGAGTTATCAGTTTGTTAACAAATCATCAGGAGCCTGTCTCACATGGTAGGGTATGTCATTTTGCAATTGAAACAGATTTGATTTATTTCATAGGAGAGAATTGATGAAGAGCAAATTTTGTATGATAGTCCATGCACTTTCTCTTTGTATTTAGTGTCTGTGTAGAAATTCATGAAATTGTGACAGAGTGTAGATTTAGGTGGCTCATTTGGAGTCACTTGCCTGCACTGCTGTGGGTTTGTGCCACTGAAAATGGGCTGAAATTCTTTTTTTGTCATTTTCTGTTTTTAGCTCACCTGAGCAATGCTCAGGTGAGTTTTTCTGATCACTCAATGTCCGGCGTCCGTCGTCTGTCTGTCTGTCGTCTGTCGTCTGTCGTCTGTCGTCTGTCAACATTTAGCTTGTGTATGCGATAGAGGCTGTATTTTTCAATTAATCTTCATGAATTTTGGTCAGAATGATAACCTTGATGAAATCTAGGCCGAGTTCGAAAATGGGTCATCTCGGGTCAAAAACTAGGTCACTAGGTCAAATCAAAGAAAAACCTTGTGTATGCGATAGAGGCTGTATTTTTCAATTGATCTTCATGAATATTGGTCAGAATGATAACCTTGATGAAATCTAGGCCGAGTTCGAAAATGGGTCATCCCGGGTCAGAAACTAGGTCACTAGGTCAAATCAAAGAAAAACCTTGTGTATGCGATAGAGGCTGTATTTTTCAATTGATCTTCATGAATATTGGTCAGAATGATAATCTTGATGAAATCTAGGCCGAGTTCGAAAATGGGTCATCTAGGTTCAAAAACTAGGTCACTAGGTCAAATCAAAGAAAAACCTTGTGTATGCGATAGAGGCGGTATTTTTCAATTGCTCTTCATGAATTTTGGTCAGAATGATTACCTTGATGAAATCTAGGCCGAGTTCGAAAATGGGTCATCTCGGTTCAAAAACTAGGTCACTAGGTCAAATCAAAGAAAAACCTTGTGTATGCGATAGAGGCGGTATTTTTCAATTGATCTTCATGAATTTTGGTCAGAATGATATCCTTGATGAAATCTAGGCCGAGTTTGAAAATGGGTCATCTCGGGTCAAAAACTAGGTCACTAGGTCAAATCAAGGAAAAACCTTGTGTATGCAATAGAGGCTGTATTTTTCAATTGATCTTCATGATATTTAGCCAGAATGATTACCTTGATAAAATCTAGGCCGAGTTCGAAAATGGGTCATCTGGGATCAAAAACTAGGTCACTAGGTCAAATCGAAGAAAAACATTGTGTATGCAATAGAGGATGTAGTTTTCAATTGATCTTCATGAAATTTGGTCAGAGTGATTGCCTTGATGAAATCTAGGTCGAGTTTGAATATGGGTTATCTGAGGTCAAAAACTAGGTCACTAGATCAAATTAAAGAAAAATCTTGTGTATGCGATAGAGACTGTTTTTTTCAATTGATTTTTATGAAATTTGGTCAGGATGATTGCCTTAATGAAATCTAGGTCGAATTTGAATATGGGTCATCTGAGGTCAAAAACTAGGTCACTTGGTCAAATCAAAGAAAAAACTTGTGTATGTGATAGAGGCTGTATTTTTCAATTGATCTTCATGAATTTTGGTCAGAATGATTGCCTTGATAAAATCTAGGTCGAGTTTGAACATTTGGTCATCTAGGGTCAAAAACTAGGTCATATCTAAGAAAATGCTTGTTTTATCGCAAGAGACCAATTTTTTGGTCCAATCTTAATGAAAATTGGTCAGAATATTAATTTTTGTTTCCATGAAATCACTAGGTCAGACATGTTTTACACTGTTATGGTGTGTTTCTTAGGTGAGCGACCTAGGGCCATCTTGGCCCTCTTGTTTTGCATCATTTTAAAAGAATGTGTGTTATTTCCAGCGCTGTATAACAAATGTAACGCATTTAACCCTTGTCCCTTATGTCCCTGACTTTCGGGGTTTTCTATGTCTGACGTTGCTGTTAATCATGGTTTTAATGTTTAAATAATGACTACTGTTAGAATTGGGCCCTGTGGTTAGTAAATGGTCAAAATGTGTGAAAATTTGTCACACGTCTGCGACTCTTGGCTTGATTTATATGTCCCTTTTTGTGACTGGTGGGATGGGGCCTAGGTAGAAAATAGCTGCCTCCAATCCCTTAATGTAGGCGTCCATCATGCTAATGATGGATTTTAGGCATGGTTTGACAATCACTGTAGAAATAAAATGAATTGTTTTAGGGCAATTTTTTTACTTTTGCAAAAAGCATGCAGTTTGACATGTTAGGCCTGATAAATGAGTACAAATTGTGACTCGGATTGTAAGAAAAACTTGCTGGGATAATTAACATGTTTCTGCTTATTTATATACTAAAAAACACAGATTTTTGGAAATAAAATGTAATGTGGTTTAATGGTCTAAAATAACATAAATTTGCCTTACAAAATATGTAAATTTGTTTCAGTTTTCTGAATTTCTTGGATTGATAATAGTGAATATTTGTTTGCGTTTCTCATCTTAAATTATAATTTCAAAACTCCATAATAACTGTCATTAACGGCCTCAGTTTTTGTATAAAATGTATATAAACCTATCATTTTCAGCTACTTATTCCAAAGAAAGACAATTTTCACATCCAGCCGTGATGATATTATGAAATATTTTTTAATACAGATATATTCAAACATCTGCTCTCCGTAGAGAAATTACAAGACTATAGTGCGGATGACACATTAAAGGATATGTTATGATGTAATTGTAGACTAAAATTGCTGCGTTAATTGTGCATCTGCGCTAACCAAAACTTATTGTGCATTTTAGTGGAAGATATAGCTTCCTTGCTGGTAATTTGAAGACTTGTGTTCCGCTAATTATCTCAGTGGGCTGCTTTTTTTTCAGCAGCGTTAAGCCTTCCTTACCCTGCTAAATTTCTATAACAAGTTGACCATCTTTCAGTTCGGACAGTAACAATGATTGTAAAAGGGGGGTGCATACAAAAAAAAAAGATGCAGACTGAATGGCGAACAGTGCAGATCATGATCAGACTGCACAGATATGCAGGTTGATCATGATCTGCACTGGTCACAAAGACAGAAACGATTGTATTCAGCATATTAGTAGAATGTGGAAATTTGTCAATAATTTATCTAGACTTCCATTATTAAAATGAATTAGAAGCTGTTATTCAAATTTGATTTGAAACTTTTTTCCTCCGTCCCCATAGGTTCAGAGAATGATACCATTATTGTCAAAATTATTATAAGTAAAGACAAAAAAAAAAAAAGATTATTTTTGGTAATTTATTTTAGTCAAAAGCACAGTAGACTAGTCCATAACATTGTCAACATATAGTCAGCTAATTTGAAAATGTTTACGCCTCCCTTATCGCCATTTTTTTCTTGTACAGGTGAAGATGTGATAATGGCGTAAAAGTTATCATCACATTTCATACAATCTAATTCAAGTATTGGGTGACATTAATATTTGATTCAAGCAGGAAAGCCTTATGCGTTAATTAGGATAAAATAAGGACACAATTGTAATTGATATCAAAGGGTAAATGATGCACAGCTTGTTAACTGTATGTAATATTAGGTAAATTTAATATACATTACATAAAAGAAGGTGTTAACAAGTGCAAATTAGGTATCAATTCTTGCAAATCAATTTTTTGTAATAAATTCAGTGACGGTCATGTCTGTAAGTTTGCTATACTTTGTTCCGATGTCAGGATTTTATCTTTAAGAACTGTGACTGACTTCCTGACTATCTTTGCGGCTCTGTGGGATATTTTTAAATTTCGGCTATAAATAAAGACAGTGGTCTTGTCAGCTGTGCAACGGATGACACTTTCATACTTAGCAAGGCTGTGATATTGTGGTTCACAAGTTTGATTATGGCAAACTTAGAATTTTTTTTATTGGCAGCCATTCTCAAATTAGAAATTGTCAGCAGACAGATTTGAAGTGCGAAATACATGTACATTACTTTGATGATAAAAATCATTTTTTTATTTAAAGTAATCAAACGCGTGGAAACTATACTAAGAAATTTTACAAAATATAATATTTTAATGGTTATAATAGGGCAAAGGTCATTTTAACTGGAATTTTCAAAAAAGGAAGGAAGTCAGAATTTTCTGGAGTATTAGATTTGCAAATAAAAAGGTAAACATTAAGTTATTTCACTGTTAAGTATATTTAAATGTCTGTTATAATGATTGTTTTGTAAGACATTTATAAAGATGAAATAAATCGATGGTTGTTTTCTGTTGTTTTGTCCCTTTATGTGTGCCTTGTCACATAAAAAGGGATTTTTTTTTTCAGATTTCAGGATATGGAGAACTGGGTTCTTGTAGATTTGAAAAATGAATATTTCCTTCTGTTTTATTAGATAAAAGTGCTGCTCTTTTTATTTTGCATTTTTTTTCTCATTAAAAACAAGAATAGAAACTTACAATACATTAAATGAAATACAAGGTTGCATTATTTTGAAAAGTCTGTTTTTCAAAATAAAGAAGAAGAATTTGCATAACACTCCATTTAAATGTGATGCCACACAGTAAATATCTAAAATGACTTCTGAAATAATATAAATTTCATATGATATGTGGCATGTGGTGTACTATTAGGCTTTATTCAAATAAAATTTCATACATAAAGCGTTAAAATAGTACACAGATAGTTTAAGTTAATATTTCATTACGGTTCAAAATCTTGATTTATTTACCCAGTATAGTTAATGCATGAAAAAAATAATCTTCAGTGTACCATGTTACACATTGAAAATTACGTGAATAGTGAATCAGGTGTCAGAAAACAAATACGGTTTACAAAGGATGCAGCGTCATCGTTTACACGGTACCCTAGTAGGGGAGTCGTCTTACAAATAGAAGTATAATACGAAATGTTGACAGATTTAATTATCTGTTGAATAAAACTTGAAAATGATATAACTGATATCTATTGTACTACTTTTTTTTTTACTTCGAGTCGATAATAACACGATACCCATCTGCTTATTAAGAAACAGTTTTTCTTACATAAGGTCGATATAAACGCAACACCCATTTGCATAAATTATTAAAGAGAAGTTTATATTACGATTTATAACTTTCAAAACATCTGTAAAAATTTTGTTTTCTTTAAATTAAAAAAGTTTCCGATGGCTTTAGTGAGTGAGTAGGGGGCTTCCATGGCAGAGTTGTTATGGTTGCTTCTGACTTTAAATCACTTGCCACTATTCTCCGTGGGTGCGAAACCTCCTTTGGGGTGTACAGTTCTTTCATACAAGGAAGCAACTTGGCTGGCTTGTGAAAGGTCCATGGTTCTACAAAGGTTTCCATCGCTGCGTGAAATAATGTTTGGAGGGGCATCTGGGGTCTTCCTTAGCCAGTTAAAGCTGGAAAGTTTTGATATGACCAATTATTTTGTTGATGTGATGTTAAACACAACAAAAACAAACATTGATTATGTGAGACATTCAGATGATAAGTAGAAGAGGATCTTTGGTCCAATAGCACAATACTGGACTACTCAAGCAAGAGTAGCACATGCAAACCCTGCCACTTCAGCTGAAGTTAGACATGGCACAAAATCAAGACTCAGTGGGTGACTTTTCTAAATATTGTGTATCACAAAAACTGGGGCAGATTTTTGAGGTGTCAACTTCATACGTAGTTTCCAAGTCTTTACCGACTTTGAATAAACTTAGATGCAAAGTGCTAGCAAATTTAAATATAGTAAATAAAACGTCCATATAAAAAGCATATTATGATGGCTTTGCCGCTTAAAAAAAATAAAAATGATAAAAGTATAGGAATCTTGCACAAACTTTCTATTGAATATGTTAATTAAGCAGGACAGTTGTGTGACAAGTTACAGCCCTGTACTTTAACCTACATGTTTCAGTGTTGTGCAGATTGAAAATCGGGGCCCCTGCTTTCATCATGTTTGACCCTAGATAAGAAAACCAATAATTTTGATTTCATTGATCCATGATAATTCCTTGAGCATACAGTAAATTGTATCTTTATCAGTAAAGATAGAAATATGATTGGGCAATGAGAATAAAATGAGCTTTTATTTATTTTTTTTTTGTATTTTCTAAGATTTTAAAATATTTGTCATTGTATCAAAATTGTGGAAGTTCTGTAATTTATAATATTTAGGAAAATGTATAATTTTAAGTGTACTTAGTTTCTCATGAAATAGTAAGATGTACTCACAAGGGGCAGGAAAACAATGGCTTTTGATTACACCTTTGAATGTCACAATGGTTCTCTATGGCTGTGTTTGGGGTACCTAAATGTGCTTCTGGGAAATCTACCCCTACCTTATATTTTTTTCTCAAAAAAAGCACATATCGGAACCTGTCTGTACAAATGATCAAACAAAATCCATAAATAATTTATCAAACTTTAGAATGACAAAAATAGTAGAGACAAATAATACTATTTAAATATTACTTTAAAATGCGGGTTTATTATTCTTTGTTAAAAAATTCTTGCATGTGATTTATATTCGAAACTTGTGGAATTTTATGTATTACCCAGTGTGCCAATTTGATACGGAACTAAGAACCTTTTCCCTCCACAAAACATAATTATATGCTCTTTTGTTGTATTTAATGTACATGTACTTTGTTGCTATAAAACTGTATTAAGATTTTATTACATGTTTAATGCAATAAATATATTGAATTGAATATTATCCTGCAACTTATCCTTAATTGCAATTTAGATAAGCCGTTTTCTTTTGAAGTTTTTATTTCTGTGTATTGTTAAATGTATTATATATTTTTAAACTTAATCCAGATAATAAAAGAAACAAAAATATTAACATAGATTTTCTGTAATTGCTTAAGTAAGTACAAAAGTTGATTTTTTTTTTCATACTGAAGTTTCCATTATGTCTTTGATGGTGTATTAAGGTGATATAAATCCCATAAAATATTATAACCACCTTAAAAAGTGCAACAATAAAAGACTAGATTATTAATCAAGATTAATTATAAATCTATTGATAGCCCAATCTGAGGTAAACTGCTACAGTTGTATATACATCAAAGGGTAATTTCCATAAACAAACAAATCATTGATGGATTAAAAACTATTGTCAACAGATGGATAAAAAACAAACACTAACAATAGGCCAATTATGATAATCACTGCAAGCATTCAGATGCATGTTCATAGAGTTTAATCACTCAATTGATTAAGATCAAAGGAGATACTATCATGTTTATTCACTCAAAAGACATTAAAGAAAAAAACAAAAGATGCTATATTCTATATTAGAAGATTTTTGACCATTTTGACTCATTCTGATATTCTGACACTGATGTGGAAGTACTTGTTGATAGATTTTGCTGAAACTTTTAATGATTTTGTTTGATTTAAAGTCAATCAATTGACATATTAAAGTGATTAAAGAGTGCTTATAAATTGATACATTTGATTGTTGTTTGATAGTCTTATATTATAACTACTTGTGTTGTGTGACAAAGGGATATATTATTGGAGTCTATATAAAAATTGAAGTGAATTTTATTATAAAACAAAAAGCAAAAGAAGAAGAAAAAAGAATTTTTAGTAAGTAAATCTTTTTGAATAATTTAAACTTATACTTTGATATATATGATATATAAAATAATATTACTGTATGAAAATAATATAATGATAACAACTTTCAGTTAATTTAATGACAAACTTCAGATTTATATGTTATATGTAATTTTAACCAATTTGATATAAAATATGATGATAAAACATTTTTTGTGTGTTTTGCTAATTTGTTGACAATCTTATAATTAACATTATCAGGATTGGAAACAGGAAACTAATTTGTAAAATATCATGTCATAAAGGGAGGTAATTGTTCTATAATTATAATTATTGTGAGATAAGAAAAGGTATCAGAGCATGCTGTGTTGACTTCCTGTTTCCTATATATCAAACAAATAAATAGGTCTGAATATCCAAGACTTTGTCAGTCTAAAAACTTGGCATATATTTGAAGCATCTCAAGAAAACTTTTAAGTTTTTTTTTATGTAACTGTGTTTCTGTATACATGAGAAATATTGTTTATATGTGAGAAGTGAGTATACTATATGATTTTTCTCCTTTTCTTTTAATGAAATGTTTTTGAACAAATACCTTTTTTTGTTTTTTTGTTACGATTTTAAAGAATTGAATATTAACTGTTTGTTGTTTTTTTTTTTCTCAATATGGTTGTACTAAAAAAATATTCTTATATATCATGAATAATTTTTTGTTTGCAAGTTTTATCTTTAAAAAAAAAACAAAAAAAACAACAACGAAAAATCAACAGAGGGTTTAGGAATGATGATAATTTTTTTTTACCTTAAAATTCTGTGATATTTCGATATTATACTAACTTGCTATCACAAAACTTAAGTCAACATATAAATCAAAAAGTTTGAAAGAGTTTTCTTTACCTCAATGGTCCTTGAAATTATTCATCTGTAATTTAATATTCATCAAATTTATAATATTATATCTTTCTTCAGTAAATACTAGCAATAAATTACACGCTGTTTTGGTGTTTTATGAAAAGATGAGTTTGGATAAGGTGACGCTTAAAACACCTGTCTTTGGTTTCTGTACTCAGTTAACGCTCGTAATGAAGAAAAAACTTTGGCGCAAAGATAAATGGGAGGTCGTACAATTTATAAAAGTCAATAATATTTTTCTTTATTCCTTATTACGAGGTTTTTAGAGACTGTATCGACTATCCTAAGACGCGCTTGGACGCACTTGCGGCAATTTTTCTATTGGAGGATAAACTAGCTTCATACACACCACACGCTTTGGTTTAAAGTCAGTTGGATTTGCGTTTAAGAGGAGAATGAAGTGCACTTGATTAATTTTATCTGAGTCATTATCTAATGGAACATGTTCTTAAATAGATGAAGATGTTTAAGTGTCTAATTAATACAAAGCAGGCAAATAAATTTTGGAGCTAATATTTTGAAGAAATGAATTTGACAGTATTCTTATTGGAGTTTTACAATAGATGGTAAAAGATATTTGTCTCTTTTTGCATTTTTTTTTTGCTCTTCTTTATTATTCTTTCTGCTTTATTTCTGCTATTTATGTGCTCCAAAATAATGTAACATTGCGCAATGACAACGATGGATGGAAAATACTTGTTATCTGTCAAACTTTCAGGTTTTATCTGTAAATTGAAGAATTCTTTCTTCACCTAAGGTGAGAATTGAAATCAGGATTAAGGGTATCAATGAATTTATCCAATGGTATCTATATGTCTAGAAATAATGTTTTAACTATTGAAATGAAGTCTTTGCACAAGGTTTGCAGTAAATCTTTGTTCCTTAAGCCACACTTTGAAAATGTTGTCTCATATTGTGTAATATGGATTTTCATTTGTATACTTTTCATATAGGCCTCTAACTAAAGAAACAATTTGGATTTATCATCTAACTCGAGGGCTCTTTGAACAAGCCAGGAACAAATTCTTGTTTAAATAGACTCAAGTCACCATGCTATAATGAAAACCATCAGTGGCAATATTTTAACAAAACGCGAATAAAAGTTGTTACAAATTCTGTAAATATGCATTCAAACATGACACGATGGACAATTAATTCTATTACAATGTAGTTTGTGTATTTTACAAGAAACTGTTACGGGGATTTAAGAATAGGGATAGTGTTTAAAGAATAAAAATATTAGTTAAGGGCCAACCACCAAACTGTTTAAATAGACTTTTTTATTTGTACAAAGATTTTGATGTTGGTTTCAAAAACACTGCATTGATTGACCATCAGTTAAGTAGTAACTACACTTGAACACACAATGCCGCTGTTTCGCTTGTAGTGCATAACCTGTTTTGTCAGTGCAAAAAAAATTTCTAATTTTTTATATTTGAATGGATTTGATTTATTTTGAAAGAAGATAGGAAAAAAAGTGAAATTATACCATTATTGATCATTGCTAATGGAGTTTATAACGACATCAAATTGAGCACTGCATACAAACAAGGTAAAACATGTCATGAATACTAATGCAGTATAAGTGATTAGTTTTGCAACTAGTTTTAGTCGTTGTAAGAGCTTCACTTCTGTTACGGCGATTAAACAAAACAAATCTGAAATACGGAGGATCGGAATCAGTGAATAAATGTGTTTTTTAATTGAATTGAAGAAAAAATGGAACCTTATGACTTATGTCAGGTTTCAAAAACAGTTTAATTTTCCGTTAAGTGGTTTTCAAGTTTCAAGATGGTTTAAAGATAGTTAAAATGTTTTTAGAATGTTGTTTAGATAATTGTGAGCGTTTCTGATATTGATGGATAATAAAACCATTGAAAATCAATTTAGGCATTTAACTAATTGTGAATTACACTGTTTCTCAGATATTTATCTCATTCAAAAATCAGCTTTCTAATTTTTCTTCTTTGATAATGCTTTTTTTTTCCCCCCAAAAAAAATATTCAATTTGGTTCTTGGACAACTTTTGTATGAAACAGATTGGAACCACTGCCTTATATAATGTTTTTTTTTTTTTGCATGATTTTAATAGGCAACTTACAGGGTATGGACACTTTGTTTTGCTGCATCTCTGTGATTCCAGCTTGTATATAAGTTTTGATTCCATAAATTGTACTTTTATTATTTTTTTTAAACTTTATTCTGAATGTATTTTTTGTATTTTTCAGAATAGTAGCAGCCAAGATTTTCTCATGAAATAACAACTGAAGCAACCGAATATCATCTTCATCATGGCTTCTCTCGCCATATTCACCATCATCATTATTGGTCCAGCTGCTATTGCAGTAGTAAACGCTGAGAATCCCACCATCCGGTTCAACATCAGTGAAGAAGTGCGGAGTGGACAGAAAGTTGGGAGTATACCCACAGCAGCCAAACAGTTTTTGAATACTACTGCTTCCAGTTTATTATACACTTTCTTGCCACCAACGGATGCCAATACATTATTCAGTATTCACGATGAAAGTGGGGACATATTTACTTCAGTTGTAATTGATCGGGAAGATGTGTGCAAATATGACCTTGTTTGTAAGATTGACTTTGATGTGGCTGTACGATCGGTAGATAACGGTTACTTCCAAATTGTATCTGTGCAGATCTACATTGATGATGAAAATGACAACTCTCCATTGTTTCCTATGGATGTTTACCACCTAAATATTTCCGAAGGCACAAGTTCCGGTTCATACAATATTCAGCCGGCTGTAGACAAGGATCTAGGGGGAAATAACTCTATTCAGTCTTACCATCTTGTACTTAATCCAGATTCTCAGGGCTATTTTCAATTAATTGCGAATAAAAATCTTGTTGGAACATTTATGCTGAAATTGGTCTTGCAGAAAGTTTTGGACAGAGAAGAAAAGGACACTTACACATTGGAGATCGTGGCCAAAGATGGCGGAAATCCCCCAAATACAGGAACGTTGAAAGTTGTAGTCCACGTCTTAGACACCAATGACAATACCCCAGAATTTACAAGCCTCGTGTATAACATTTCAATCAAAGAAAATTTAGCTGCAATGGAAACCATTCTGAATCTAACAGCCACGGACAGTGATCTTGGAGAGAACGCAAGGGTAACCTATAGAATAAGTGAATTCCAGAAAAACAGAGACATTCTTGATGAATATTTCTTGATAAACGAAACAACTGGTGAATTGAAAGTGAAATCAGATTTGTCAACAATTGCAGGGGAAACGTACAGATTCATTGTTGAAGCAGTGGATCATGGGGTGGTTCCATTGTTTTCACAAGCTGAAGTTGTAGTTCATATTGAAGATTACGGAAACAACGCTCCGGTTGTCAGTATTAGCTACATCTCTCCCGGAAATACTGGTTTTGTTAATGTTTCGGAAAATGCAAGGAACAACAGCTTTGTTGCTCATGTGAATGTGGAAGACCAAGACAGTGGTTTGAATGGAGAAGTCAGATGTGAAATATCGAATAGCTACTTCTCTGTTGTTCCTATGGACAAAGGATTCAAAGTTGTTGTGAATGCTGTTTTGGACAGAGAAGTACTGAATGCATACAATCTGACAGTAACTTGTTTTGACAAAGGTAGCCCCGTCATGAGCGGTTCGACACATTTTATTGTACGTATTTCAGACTACAACGACAATAAACCTGGTTTTGTCCAGCCAACTTACGCTGCAAAGTTAACTGAAAACAATAAAGGAAATGAAGAATTACTGAAAGTTTCAGCTACCGATCCCGATGAAGGCAGAAATGCTGTCGTTCACTATGCAATGCATGGGGATGCTCTGGGAAGATTTGTTGTTGATAGCGCAACTGGAGTCGTCAGAGTAAATGAAATTTTCGATCGAGAAAAAGAGCCTGTCATAACATTTCGAGTTCTTGCGATTGACAGTGGTTTTCCTACAGCACTTACTGGAACTGCCACAGTGACTCTTACCCTAACAGATAAAAATGACAATCCACCAACATTTAACAAAACTGTTCATGGATTTAAAATCTTTGAAAACCAGCCTACAGGTACTGATGTAGCCATGTTACAAGCCTTTGATCTGGATGATGGAGTTAATGCAGAATTTGATTTTTCTATTGAATCCGAGTATATAGACAACATTCCATTTGTCCTGTTTTCTGATGGTCTTTTGAAAGCAAACAAGCAGTTGGACAGGGAGGAGAAGAGCAGATATGACTTTGTTGTCATAGTTACCGATCATGGTGAAAATCAACAGAGCAGTTTGGCGCACGTAACTATTATTGTAGAAGATGTTAATGACAATCGTCCAATTATTACATTCCCGAAACCGACAAATAAAAGTGTTACTGTATTGTACCCAGACTTTGAAAGTGAGTATGTAGCAACCATTGAAGCATATGACCTTGATGAAGGAAGAAATAAAGAGCTACAGTTTTCTATAAGAGCTGGAAATGAACTGGGAATATTTAAAATTGACAAGAACTCTGGAGTAATATTCTTTGACAGTCAAGTAGATATTGGTTCGGATAGAGATATTGCTCTTGACATTGCTGTAGCCGATAAAGGAGAAACTCCCCTAGAAACTGTGACGACTCTTGAAATTCAACTGAAATACACGAATGCTACATTCCTGGCATCAGCAGATTCTTTGAGTAATTCCAAATATATCATCATTTCCGTTGTTGTTGTGGTTGTGACCTTGGTAATTTCGGGAGCAATAATTGCAGTCATCCTTGTCCTACGTACATTGGACCGAAAACGAAAAATGGAACAAGGGAATGATTCTGCCCAGACGTTAGATTCCGATTTTGGATTTACGCAGGTGACACAGAACCATACCATACTTTCTACAGATACGTTGTCATCTGGGTCAGGGGAAGGCCACGACCTTATAAAGAAGAAGGAAGTCAGTTTCGTCCTCGACAACAATGATTCTTTCAACTACCATCAACAGTATCAGAATGGTAACATCTCCATGGCGTCACAAGACAAACCATCTAAGGTATATATTAATCTTAAAAATTTATTTGAAACTAGTTTTCAGATATTTCGTTATGTTAAAATTTACAAAATGAAATTAATGAACTAAAGAAAGCCTACTCATGAACGAAACAAATCCGTTTTGGCTGACATGGCAAACTGGTATGCAAGTGAAATAAAACACTTTTACTATTCCATCATGTTCGGACCTTACGGAATACCCTATTGTGATAAAATTACAACATTTTGTTTTGCTATGGTTTGAGCCACACAATGCCAGAAAAGGTCCCGACAGTTATATTTGTCAGGAATTTAGAAAATTAATTGAATTGAAACCTCTGCATTTTGCCCAGTTCATGCATAGCAGGAAAAAAAGTTTCAATAAATTTCAGATCTTAAATTTTATTTTTTTTTATTTTATTTTATTCCAACGTTTGACATCTGTATCATGAGGTAGTTTTAGAAAGAGTATTTAGTAAAGCAGGCATCAAATTACAAGTTAAAACTTGATGAATTAGAAATGCCGCAAAAGTTCGTCGAAGGATAATTACTTGATAAACTTAAAGGATGTAAACAAACTTATTCAGTTAGTAAATATTTGAAACACGTTTAAACATTCAAGAGTATATAATCATTACTGTTATAATGTTAATATTTTTAGAAACTACAAATTAAAATTTACGCCTGTATTTTGTGTATTTACATTGTGCAATAGATTTTATAGCGCTAGTGTGTTTATTCCCTGAAAATCAATTCTCCAAATTACTAGTATTTGTCAGATAATTGTAAAGAGTGCAAGGTATATTTCATATAATGACATATTTATTTACTTTAAATAGCTTGCGGCAAATACAAGACTTCATTTAATAAAAAAAAAGTAAATAGTGCAAACAAAAAAATACCGGAATTTGAAACTCGAATCTTAATTTAAGCAAGGCTTCAAAGGAGTAGTAAAATGAGCCGCGCCATGAGAAAACCAACATAGTGGGTTTGCGACCAGCATGGATCCAGACCAGCCTGCACATCCGCGCAGTCTGATCAGGATCCATACTGTTTGCTAATGGTTTCTCTAATTGCAAAAAGCTTTGAAAGCGAACAGCATGGATCCTGACCAGACTGGGCAGATGCACAGGCTGGTCTGGATCCATGCTGGTCACAAACGCACTATGTTGGTTTTCTCATGGCACGGCTCAAATGATGGAAAATGATAAAGCTGAAATTATTTTTTTAACTTTTCATATGAATTGTATGATATTAGCGTATGAATTACAGTTAAATTGTATACGATATTGTCAGGTTACCTAATACTTCTAATTTACAATTTGAAGTGACGGCTAAATAGACTTTATTCAGTGTCCTTTATCTCACACTGTTTTCAGAATTGATATCGGGTGTCGAATTTTGTAAATTGAAAGGGATTTACAATTCTTAAAATTGGGGTCTAGATTGATGACCCCGGGATTAAGTAAAGCATCAAATATAAAATGACGTGTATTTTTGGGGTCAGGTTGCCTCTGCAGTTTGAAATTATACCCCTGTCACTTTTGATGATATGACGTATAACTAGTCCACTAATCTTGATCTGACTTGGTATTTTGACTGTTCTTTGCTGAAAATTTGAAATAATTTGATGAAATTAAGATATTTAAAAAAGTAAGGAATGAGAGAATTTTGCACACTTTTCTTACTATCTGTATATCAGTAAAGGAAAATTGGGTTTTAGTATTCGGGGAGGTTTATTTCGAACAAAGGTAGATTTAGAGATTCAAGCGTTAACTGCCGATAAATGTAGATGATTTTTTCGATTATATGACCATTTTTGTTTAGATAAATATCTTTTTTTCCTTTGATTTTTAAATGAAGTTGGTGATAAACGATAAGAAAGGAAAAGTTAAAAGCCATCATATAAACCGATAAACTTTGTATTGTATACCACTATGGAGCCCAGAATCCAAGTCAAACATAATTTATGGTGTGTTATATTGTTATGTGTTGTAATTATGTATTATTAGCTCTGAAATGATTAATTATAGTAATTTCAACACCTTTTTACTGAATTTGGAATGAGTTATACACTTTTGAACAAAAGAGAGAGCACTAAAATTAAAAATTTTTACATGAGATTTTAAAAAGTGTTGATGATCAGTCACACATTTTGAATTCAAAAATGATGAGATTTTAAGCTCATTTTCAATATTTACTTTTGTTTCATTTCAGTCATCGTTACGGTATTCAGCGCGCACAGACCTGTCTCAGAATGTCCTTGACACACGGGAACTTCAGAACGAGGCTAACGCTCAGCTACAGACTATCAAGTTACAGCAGATGATGCTGCAGAGCCGAGCGAAACAGTGGGTACAGCAACAACAACAACAGGTTAGTAAAATGCCTAGGCTCGGACATAAAACCTATCTGCCGGTCAGATATCATTGGTTAGATATTAAATTCCGATTTTGTGACCTGTTTACTGTTGAAAAACTAGGGGAAAAAAGCCATAGTAAAATGTAAACAAGAACTTTCTTTTTTTAAGTTCTCATTTTATTTACATTTGCTGATGCAGTAGAAATGAAATTTTTATTGAAATTTAACATGTTCTGAATTTATTGCCTATAACGTTTACCATCTAATTTGCAGTATGGAATAGTGGCACATGAAGACCACCATAGCGATGGTTCGGCAGAGACAATTGGTAGTGACAGTGGTCGTGGATGTAGTGAAGAAGATGATGTTTTCAGCACTCCCTCTGCTGGTAAGTAATTTCTGTCTTGATAATGAAGGATTTGTCACACATGAATATTGGGAAATTTCACAGAAAAAATTCACACAGTATTGAACATTTTTGACGCATCTTTCAAGTGAAAGGATAATGAAGTAGTTTTAAGTCATTTTTCGGTCTTCTACTAGAACTGCCTTTATTTATTATATTAATTTACAGTAGAAAATTGTTTAGTATATATTATGTTAGTTTATTGTTTCTTTCATTAAATTATTGATTCTTCATTTCGTTTTCAGATGACCCAAAGTTATTCGAGATATCTAGTCCCGAGTCTCAGCACAGTTACCACCCGCAGCCAGTGGATCCATACAACCAGCCTTGTGGTTCATACATCAAGCAGCCTTGGACACGTAAACCCCATTTAGCACATAAAGATTACAAATCTAGTCATAGCCAACTTGGATTAAACAGAAACTTAAATGTTCGACATTCAGTGCATTTAGAAAATATTCCAAGTCGATATACAGATGTAAGTCAGAATCGGTCTTCATGGGGTAGTGCATTTTATGGAGGGCTAGGACCAATGGATTTTACCGGGGATTCTGCCCTTCATTCGTTTTTCGACAAAACACCTGTAATAATGCTGAATAGAGATGACGACGATAATTGCTCAACGACAACATCTGGAAGTTATACCATACAGTCGGAGGAAATTTTGTGATTCTGTTGTAATGACCAGTTGTTTATTCAGCAAATTAACTGTGATAAACAATAATTGGAATATTTATGATAGTTTATATTGTTCACAGAACAGAGGAAAAATGGTGAATGCTTACAGTTTGTTTTGTGCAGCATGACACTTGACTTCTGTAATCATTTTTCCTACCTGATGTTACATTTGAAAAACAAATGTCATCACACTGACATGACAAACATCTAAGTTTGAATAATAGAACTAATCTGTAACTTGTTAAACCCTGTTACATCAGAATGTGTCATTTTCAAAGCCATTCCACAATCCAGTCCGTATCGCCGAGACACAGCAGTATTCACCACGCAGGGAGCCAGCACAAGGACAGGCAATCGCAGTTGTGAAGGTAAGAGGAATGTTTGCCAAGTTGTACTTCTAACAACAGATTATCAAATTGTGCTGTCAAATTTCATGTTAATATCATTGTAAAATATTAGGGTTCAGATTTTTTATTTTGGGAATTTGGTAGTAAATTTTTGCTTTTGCCTCTGTAAGTTGGACTTAATCCAGTAATACTAAAATTATTTAGATTAATTTTGAAAAGATTTTTTTTTTCATATGATTTTTTCCAATGAATTTTACTTGGTTAAGATCAGGTTTTTTAATCAACAATGAACTTCACATTATACTGCATTAATGTTTTCTGGCTTATTCAAACATTGAAACACTAAGAAATGTTTAAAGTTTAACCTGCTAGTTTTCGATAAAAGAATTTTAGAATATTTTTATATCTATGTATTAAGGAAATTTCTTGCTGGTATTTTGGTGACAAATTATCTTAAGATAGGTCTCAATTCTGAATAATTGCATTAGTGTGTGGTTTATCATTGGCTACCTGTCGTTTAACCGGAATTTAAACATCACTTTAAATCCTGTTCAAATTAATTTATATTTAAAGTAAACTCTCTTTGAAGATTTATGAGTATCAAGGGTGTCAGAGTCAGTTTCTGTTGTAGAGTTGTTAAAAATAAATCTGTACTTGATTTCTGTATTCCTTGAAACTTGAAATGTTAAAAATGAATTGAAATAGATTTTTTTACAGCTTAATAAAAGCACAGAAGTAACAAATTTATTATTCCTCATGCTAAATTTCTAAAATTTTATTTTACTTTTTCAGGGAGATTGATGGAGCTGTATGACCACAATTGACTTCCCAGCATGCCGCAGTTGCAATGGTAAAATTCGTTAAAGGATGGAATAAAATCCATGCAGGTATGCACACAGTTTTTATTGTTTCATTTGTCACTCAGAAATTCATAAAAACTCAGTAAAATTTACATTTAATGTACAAAAATGCATAAAATTTTTCATTTTTTTTACCACCCACACTGCTAAGTGAAAATGTTTAAAGTATGAAAAAAAGTTCATCAGTGTACATGTACAAAAATTATGTTTTATTTATTTTGATTCTGCCTTTGTGACCAGTGTAGATCATGATCGGCCTGCACATCCATACAGTCTGATCAAGATCTGCACTGTTTACTATTTAGTCAGTATCTTTTTGGTAAACATCCTTTTAAACAGTTATTGGCACTGTCCAAATTGAAAGATAGACAAGATCATTATGGAAATTTAGCAGGGTAAGGGTTAGACAATTTATACTGATAGCCACATATAAAATATTGATATTAAAGTAGATGGAAAGGATAAACATACAAACATTCTTAGTTGACATTATTAAAACTGTAATCACAGATCAGTTTTTTAATGAAACTTTGAATGTCTTCATATGAGCTGCACCATGAGAAAACCAACATAGTGCATTTGCGACCAGCATGGATCCAGACCAGCCTGCACATCTGTGCGGTCTGATCAGGATCCATACTGTTTGCTTACGGTTTCTCTAATTGCAAAAGGCTTTGAAAGTGAACAGCATGGATCCTGACCAGACTAGGCAGATGCACAGGCTGGTCTGGATCCATGCTGGTCGCAAATGCACTATGTTGGTTTTCTCATGGCGTGGCTCAGATTGTTTCTCTGTCATCTGAAAAGGAAAACATTTCCCTGAAACATTTTCCAAGTAACAATTTGATCAAGATAAGCTAAAAAACCACTTCATGCAGTCCTAATTAAACCTTACTAATTTGCATTTTAATTAAACAAACGGGCTAAATCAATACCTTAAGAAATAAAACAGATATTAAATAGGCATATATTTCTGATAAATGATCAGCATGCAAGTTTAAACTCCCTGTGGAAAATTAAACGAGTACAACCTCCTGAATAATTCATTTCATCTTAAAGTAATTGTAGGGATATCTAGATATGGTGACTCCCTTTGGTTTTTTTCCAAGGTTATTAAACCAAGTTTGGAAACCAGTGTCAGAACTCCAGCATATGATTGAATGAATCTAAGCTCATTCTTGAAATGGACCAATGGCAAGGCTGTATTCTTAGACTGGTCTCCAAACTTAAGCGTTTAAAATTTATAACTTCAGAACCAGAATAAGCTGGAACAGTCAAAAATGTTATGCCTAACACTAGACCTGAAGTAAGGCTGAGCTTTTTGCACTATGTACATTGATGAGAATCTTATTGCCTATTTCCAGGTCATAGTTTCACAGTACATCAAAAAGAAACCCAGATGTAGGATGATGTCCTATACAGGTGGGATGACTGTCTATACAGGATGACGGTCTGTACAGGGTGACAGTCTATACAAGATGACAGTCTATACAGGGTGACGGTTTATACAAGATGAATGTCTGTACAAGATGATGACCTGCACAAGGTGACAGTTTATACAGGGTGAATGTCTGTACAGAATGACGTTCTGCACAGGATGACAGTTTATACAGGATGACAAATATACAAGGATTGGGACGGATTAGCATTGCCACCTTGAGACACCCATACACAAGAAAGGGAAAAACTTTTATGTACTTAAATTGTATTTGGACACTGTCTTGACGATTTATTGAAACCAAAAACTGTAGATTATTATTTCTGTGAATAAAATAAGTTAACAGATCAAGCCCATGTATTACCATATTGATATTATTGAAGCATAGGCAGTCTGTGTCAGACTACACTGACCAATGACATGATAGGAGTTTTATAATATGCTAAATTGCTTCACATAAGATTTTGTAGACAAGAATGTAGAAATTGTTACAGATTGTAAATCTGTTATGTTTTAGTGCTTACAGATAGGTCCAATACCATCATATTTATTTGTGTGATGATGGTAGAAGCTTGCTCAGGTGCTAGGTTGTGTGAGACCAAAGTTGAAGTAAAAATTTCTAGCAGTGTTACATAAATGCGGCAGATTAAGCTTTAAAAAATTGTAGACTGCAGTTTTAACTTGTACTTAATAGGTACACATGATTTTGTTTTATGTAAAAGGTGCTTATTGTAAAGTTTATTGTATATTTTATTTGTTGTTGTAGATCCTAGTGCAAGCTAAAACATTGTTCAAATGATCTCAAATTGATAAACATAAACATTTAAATATCTAACTTGCTTTTTGTTATACTTTTGATAAATCAGTAGTCCACTCCATATGATTCCTTCTATTTTCCAAACACTGAAGAGTTTGCCATTTTTAGCTCACCTGAGCCAAAGTCTAAGGGTGAGCTATTGTGATCACTCACCGTCCATCGTCCGTCCGTAAATTTTTACTTTAAACAACATCTCCTCATAAACCGCTAGGCCAATTTCATCCAAACTTCACAGGAATGTTCCTTGGGTGAAGCTCTACAAAAATTATTCAAAGAATTGAATTCCATGCAGAACTCTGGTTGCCATGGCAACCGAAAGGAAAAACTTTAAAAATCTTCTCAAAAACCAGAAGCCCAAGAGCGTAGATATTTGGTGTGAAGAATTCCCTAGTGGACCTCTACCAAGTTTGTTCAAATCATGACCCCGGGGTCAAAATTGAACCCGCCCAAGGGGTCAGATTATTTTTACATAGGAAAATCTAAAAAAAAGTCTTCTCAAAAACCAGAAGCCCTAGAGCTTAGATATTTGACATGTAGCATTGCCTAGTGGACCTCTACTAAGTTGTTCAAATCATGACCCCAGGGTCAAAATTGACCCCACACCAGGGGTCACTTGATTTTACATAGATTTCTATAGGAAAATATTCAAAAATTAAAAAAAATAAACCAGAAGGCCTAGAGCTTAGATATTTGACATGTAGCATTGCCTAGTGGACCTCTACAAAATTTGTTCAAATCATGACCCCCGGGCTCAAAATTGACCCTGCCCCAGGGGTCACTTGATTTTACATAGGAAAATCTTGAAATTTTTTCTAAAAATAAACCATTAGGCCTAGAGCTTAGATATTTAACATGTAGCATTGCCTAGTGAACCTCTACAAAATTTGTTCAAATCATGACCCCCGGGTCAAAATTGACCCCGCCCCAGGGGTCACTTGATTTTACATAGGAAAATCTTCAAAATTTTTCGTAAAATAAACCAGAAGGCCTAGATCTTAGATATTGGACATGTAGCGTTGCCTAGTAGAATTCTACAAAATTTGTTCAAATCATGACACCCGGGATCAAATTGACCCCGCCTCATGGGGTTACTTGATTGTACATAGTAAAATCTTCAAAATTTTCTAAAAATAAACCAGAAGGCCTAGAGCTTAAATATTTGACATGTAGCAATGCCTGGTGGACGTCTACAAAATTTGTTCAAATCTTGACCTCCCAGGGTCAAATTGACCCAGCCCCAGGGGTTACTTGATTGTACATAGGGAAATCTTCATAAATTTCCTAAAAATAAACCAGAAGGCCTAGATCTGAGATATTTGATATGTAACATTGCCTAGTAGACTTCTACAAACTTTGTTCAAATCATGACCCCCGGGGTAAAATTGACCCCGCCCCAGCGGTAACTTAATTGTACATCGGAAAATCTTCAAAAAATTTCTAAAAATAAACCAGAAGGCCTAGAGCTTAGATATTTGACCTGTAGCATTGCCTAGAGGACCTCTACAAAATTTGTTCAAATTGTGACCCCCGGCGTCAAATTAGCCCCACCCCAGGGGTTACTTGATTGTACATAGGAAAATCTTGCAGAAAATGTCTAGAAATAAACTAGAAGGCCTAGAGCTTAGATATTTGGTGTGTAGCATTGCCTAGTGGATCTCTACCAAGTTTGTTTAAATCATGACACCGGGGTCAAGCTTAAATGCAAATCTTCATAGCAACCATTTAACCACGCGAGCGATACAGGGCCATCATGGCCCTCTTGTTAGCTCATCAGATTTTTCGAAAAAAAGGAGTTATTGTCATCACTTGATCGGTGTCATCGTTGCCTAGTTAAGTTTTATGTTTGGTCAGCTTTTTTCCTAAACTTTCAAAGCTATTGTTTTAAAACTTGCAGAACTTATTAACCATTAATAGCTGATTCTGTATAGCAAGAAACATAACTCCATCCTGCTGTTTGCAAGAATTATGGCCCCTTTTGGACTTAAAGTATCATTTCTTGATTAAGTTTTATGTTTATATCAACTATCAAAGTTATTGCTTTGAAACTTGCAACACTTATTCACAATCAATAGCTGATTCTGTACAGCAAGAAACATAACTTCATCCTGCTTTTTGCAAGAATTATTGCCACTTTTGGACTTTGAAAATATCAGATTTCTTGGTTAAGTTTTATGTTTTGGTCAGCTTTTCTCCTAAACTATCAAAGCTATTGCTTTAAAATTTGCAAAACTTATTCACCATCAATAGCTGATTCTGTACCACTTGTCGGCTTCACTTAAGTTTAATGCCACACTCGGCGCTTGTGAGGTCTCGTGTTGGCTCTGCTGTCAAACCACTTGTCCGCTCCACTTTAGTTTACAGCCGCACTCGGCGTTTGTGAGGTCTCGTGTTGGCTCTGCTGTCAAACCACTTGTCTGCTCCACTTTAGTTTACAGCCGCACTTGGCATTTGTGAGGTCTCGTGTTGGCTCTGCTGTCAAACCACTTGTCCGCTCCACTTCAGTTTACAACCGCACTCGGCGTTTGTGAGGTCTCGTGTTGGCTCTGCTGTCAAACCACTTGTCCGCTCCACTTAAGTTTACAGCTGCACTCGGCGTTTGTGAGGTCTCGTGTTGGCTCTACTGTCAAACTACTTGTCCGCTCCACTTTAGTTTACAGCCGCACTCTGCGTTTGCGAGGTCTCCTGTCCGCTTTGCTATCAAACCACTTGTCCGCTTCACTTGAGTTTAATGCCGCACTCGGCATTTGTGAGGTCTGTTGGCTCTCGCTGCTATCGAACTACTTGTCCCCTCCACTTTAGTTTACAGCCGCACTCGTGTTTGTGAGGTCTCGTGTTGGCTCTGCTGTCAAACCACTTGTTCGCTCCACTTTAGTTTACAGCTGCACTCTGCGTTTGCGAAGTCTCCTGTTGGCTTTGCTGTCAAACCACTTGTCCGCTCCACTTTAGTTTAATGCCACACTCAGCGTTTGCGAGATGTGCGTTGGCTTTGCTATCAAACCACTTGTCTGCTCCACTTTAGTTTACAGCCACACTCGGCGTTTGCGAGGTCTCGTGTTGGCTCTGCTGTCAAACCACTTGTCCGCTCCACTTTCGTTTTCAGCCGCACTCGGTGTTTGTGAGGTCTCGTGTTGGCTTGGCTTTGCTGTCAAACCACTTGTCCGCTCCACTTTAGTTTGCAGCCGCACTCGGCGTTTGTGAGGTCTCGTGTTGGCTCTGCTGTCAAACCACTTGTTCGCTCCACTTTCGTTTTCAGCCGCACTCGGCGTTTGTGAGGTCTCCTGTTGGCTTGCTGTCAAACCACTTGTCCCCTCCACTTTAGTCTTACAAACGTCACGGTCACAGCATGGTCAAATTTGCTTCAAACTTCTTATAGTTATTCCTCACCATCACCCACATTATATGGCACAAGGGCCATAACTCTCACACCAATATTTCATGAATTATCTCCCCTTTTTACTTAGAATTTCAGTTAAAGTTTTGATGCACTTTTACTCTATCTCAGTTATTCCTAAATGGATTTGATTCAGCTGAAAGTAGTTGTTCCACACAATGTCACACATCATATGACACAAGGCCTATTACTCTGGCGCCAATATTTAATGAATTATCCCCTCTTTTACTTAGAATTTCAGGTTCAAGTTTTGATGCACTTTCACTATATCTCAGTTAGTACTGAATGGATTTGATTCAAGCTTAAAATAGTTGTTCAACATCATCACTCACATCATACGATACTATGGCTATAACGCTTACACCAGTATTTCATGAATTATTCACCCTTTTTACTTAGAATTTCAGGTTAAAGTATTGATACACTTTCACTCTGTCTAAGTTATTACTAAATGGATTTGATTCAAACTTAAAGTAGTTGTTCCACATTATCACCCACATCATAAGACACAAAGTGCATTACTCTGGCACCAGTTTTTTCATGAATTATACCCCCGTTTACTTAAACTTTCAGGTTAAGTTTGATGCATTTTCACTATATCTCAGTTATTACGAAATGGATTTGATTCAAACTTGAAGTAATTGTTCCACATTGATCATCACCTACATCATATGACATAGGACGCATAACTCTCGCAACAATATTTTATGAATTATGTCCCCTTTTTGCTTAGCATTATACTTGTATAGTGTTTTGATACACTTTATCTTTACCTCTCTTATTACTTAATATTTTTGACACAGACTCAAGCTATTGTGCAATATCTTCATCCGCCATTGGAGTCATTAAACACTCCAGTGACAGCTCCAGTTTCCTCAGATGTGCCAAGTTTCACTAACCAGTATCGAAATAGTCGAGCACGCTGTCTCCTGTGACAGCTGTTGTTTAACAACTTCTCATGAACCGCTCAGATTTGGACTGTTGACATTATTCATAGGTCTCTTCTATGTTTAAATGGGGGTTCTGTTAGGGGCCGCTAAATGTCTTTAAATGAATTCTTTTCATGAACTTTATGAATGATCTTCATTAAACTTGGTTTGTAGCATGTTTGTGTTAGGAGTCACTAAATTGTCCAATTGATGGAACTTGCCCCCTTGTAAGGGCCACTGATTTATACTAAACATAATTTGTTACCATTCATGATTCAGTATGTCGTACATTTATTCAAGATCAAACGGTCAAGGACAGGTGTGCGACTTTGTGACACTATCAAGAAAGAATGCTGTGGATTGACTTGAGATGCTAAATTTTGGCGAGGACTGTTGAAGAGACGCTGACTTTATTGCCCGGTGCTGTACGCAGATGAATAATACATACATCATTATGATTGTACACATATATATGTCAGTAGAAAAGAATTAATGTTGTCACATGATATTTGGATGATATCTATATGTGATTGGATTATTTAAAGTGTTCAATTATTAATGGGAGTTGTTGATGGGGATATAAGTGGGGTTGTAGAGTTGGGTGGGGCATAATGTTTTCAGACCAGGCCATGTGCCGAGCACCTGTGTTTCAAGGGTGAAACCTTTGGGGGATACCAATGATATAAATCATGATTGCTTTTTTTGTTTTGTATTTTTCACCACATAGTTGTTTATTCATGGCTGTACATCAAACCACTTTCATCACCCTAAAATGTCCGTATAGTTGGTCTGGAGCATTTTACATGCCGCTATGTTACATTGAATAATGGATGAAATTATAAAAATCAAAGCACTGAGAGGACTGTTGACAGCTTCTGGTAATGGGCATGAACGTTTAGCTTAAGTTTGGTGATTCTAGTTAAACCACTTTTGATTAATAAGCATTTTCAAGCTTTCTTTTACCAAAACAAGGGGTAAAACTCTGCTTTTACTCTGTCAAAGGGGATAAAATAATATATGAGCAAATTGAATCTCAGAAGCTTTCTGAAAGTTAAACAGACTTGAATTACGTAAAATTCATGGAACTACTTGTTCTTCGGTTTCGGATAGTAAATTCGTGGTATGGTAAATCTGTGGTCACGCTTCGCTGCCCGCAGTAATATTTCAAACGTTCATTATGGTCATATTTCTTAGATTTAAACTTATTATTTTTGTGTAATTTGTACGGTCATAAAGTTGACATAGCATTTCGTAAACAATTTCACTAAACTAGTGCCATCGGCGTAGAAGTGAACAGATGTCAGTGTTTTGAAACACCCAGAAATGGTTTGACATAGCCGAATTCATGGAGGAAATTTAAATGTTAGGCAAACTGAGCGGAATTCATGGAGGAAATTTAAATGTTAGGCAAACTGAGCGATATTTCATAAATCTGTAGGCAATATATGGCCTGTTTTTGAAAGGTACATGTTAAAGCATAAGTCCCATTCTAATTTTCTATTATACTTATGTCTGTCACCGTCTGAAGGGAAATAATAAATATACATACAAATGTAGTTTTAAAATTCTCCTTAGCGATTACTTCCCATACCACCTGTCATGAACTGACTAAGTCAAACCGAATCTTCTTTTAATTAGCTCATTTGCATTCTATAATTCCAGAGGATCTTTCTATGAATCTTAATGATATTGTACATAGACATGTAGAAGCTATATAATGCCCTTTTTGTAATAATTGATTAAAATTGATCAGTTGTTTATTTTTTAAATGTTCAATGTACATACAGTTACAAGATTATGACGCCACGGAACTCAGTTGTCCACTTTTGTTGAAATTTTATGGTGTACAATTAGGGTCGAAAGTCTGCTTTATGTGCGCGCACATTTCATTATTTCCTTATTCGATACGATCAAACGTAGATAAATTATTTATTCCATAGTCAAAATAAATCGAGGGAAGAAAGGAGTTCACTTTTAGAATTTGTTATCTGCTTTGTCATGTATCTACATTGTTAACACATTTTCTAGCTTTAACACCAACACACCATGCATGTACTTTAATACTATTTTTTTTTTCAAACAAAACGAAAAACTGCACATGTTTATACTGTAATGCAAAAAACTGCACACGTTTATACTGTAATGCAAAAACTGCAAAACCATCTTTATAATTATAATCTGTTCAACTCAACTTCAATCATATAAAATATCAATTTTCTTTAATTCCTACAAGGAAAACATACATATATGAATATACTTTCCCAGTCAGTGTGCTGCGTGGGAGGGGGAAGTAGAAAGATACCAAGTCTCAAGACCAGCTACCATTTTCTGGTGGCCTGACACCCCTCCCCACAATTTATTGCCGAAAATTATTATCCTCAGTGAAGATAATGTAGTCTATAAAAGTTCAATTGCTAGCCAAAAACATGTAAATTCATTAAATGTATGTCTTCTAAACATACCATTTTATTGAACTTACGAGTAAATATAAATTCATTTGAATTTTAACAATGCATTTATATTTTAGTGAGCTGTTTTGCACTTTTTGTAAAATACTGTCTTCTATCTTTCTGTCTTAAAGAAAATATAACTTTCTATTTTTAAAGGATCTTTAAACGAGGCAGAAGTATCATTCGTGATGCTTCACTCCATTATAGAACAGCATATCCATTCCGAGAAATCTAGGCGACAATGTAATCAACAAGTTAAGTACTGATTATACTTAAATCGGCTCTTACAATTAAGCATATCAAGCAAGTTAAGCAAACATATCATAAAATACATTGGGGAAATTTCAGTGCTGTGTTATGTACTGCTAATATTCGAAATAACTTTCTTTGATAATTGTTTTTATGCCCCCGAAGGGAGGCATATAGTTTTTGAACCGTCTGTCTGTCTGTCGGTCTGTCGGTCTGTCAGTCTGTCGGTCTGTCCGCAATTTTTGTGTCCGGTCCATATCTTTGTCATCGATGGATGGATATTCAAATAACTTGGCATGAATGTGTACCACAGTAAGACGACGTGCAGTGCGCAAGACCCAGGTCCGTAGCTCAAAGGTCAAGGTCACACTTAGACGTTAAAGGATAGTGCATTGATGGGCGTGTCCGGTCCATATCTTTGTCATCGATGGATGGATTTTCAAATAACTTGGCATGAATGTGTACCACAGTAAGACGACGTGCAGTGCGCAAGACCCAGGTCCGTAGCTCAAAGGACAAGGTCACACTTAGACGTTAAAGGGTAGTGCATTGATGGGCGTGTCCGGTCCATATCTTTGTCGTCGATGGATGGATTTTCAAATAACTTGGCATGAATGTGTACCACAGTAAGATGACGTGCAGTGCGCAAGACCCAGGTCCGTAGCTCAAAGGTCAAGGTCACACTTAGACGTTAAAGGATAGTGCATTGATGGGCGTGTCCGGTCCATATCTTTGTCATCGATGGATGGATTTTCAAATAACTTGGCATGAATGTGTACCACAATAAGACGACATGTCACACGCAAGACCCAGGTCCGTAGCTCAAAGGTCAAGGTCACACTTAGACGTTAAAGATCATTTTTCATGATAGTGCATTGATGGGCATGTCCGGTCCATATCTTTGTCATTCATGCATGGATTTTAAAATAACTATGCATGAATGTGTGACACAGTTAGACGATGTGTCGCGCGCAAGACCCAGGTCCGTAGGTCAAAGGTCCTAAACTCTAACATCGGCCATAACTATTCATTCAAAGTGCCATCGGGGGCATGTGTCATCCTATGGAGACAGCTCTTGTTTCTCCACTATTTGAATATTTGTCCTGGGTTTGATGATTAATTGATATACAAATTCAATTGAAAATATTAATAAATTTACTAGTTATGATTACCTCCCTTTATGGCTTTTGTGTATTTTAAAAAAAATTAAATATTGAAATAAATGATGATTCAGCAGCGTGTACTAGTATATCGATAGCTTTTTCATTTGTTTTAACTTTTAATTTTATTTCAGGACTTTAATATTTTACTGAAATTTAAAAATGATGCAGTTTGTATACATGTAAGCAACGTGAGCTGTGTTAAGCAATGCAGCCAACCTCGAATGACTTAACTGACTATTCAGCCCAGCTATGGACTTACTGAAAATAGCAATCAAACACTTCAGTAACCTTTCAATACAAAAAATCTCGATTTCTTTAAACCTAGGATAAATACATCTAAATTAAAGTAATAGTAAAATGAATTGAGACTGTAGTGTAAGATAGTTATTAATTTACGTTTTAAAAGTACGCTGAAATGAGATAGAAAATGACATGTAGCAGTTAGAAATGTGAATTTGGCAGAACCGGTAGCAGTAATAGTATAGGTAGAGCGCACAGAAAATCTAAATTGCGCAGCATCGTAGCGGGCAGCAATAACACGTGCTACAAACGTACGGCAGTAACAGTAGTAGCAGCAGCAGTTGCTGTAGGTACAGTAGCATTAGCAGCAGCAGTAACAGTAGCAGCAGTAGCAGTAGCAAACACGTTAAATCGGCAGTAACAGTAGTAGCAGCAGCAGTTGCTGTAGTAGCAGTAGCATTAGCAGCAGCAGTAACAGTAGCAGCAGTAGCAGTAGCAAACACGTTAAATCGGCAGTAACAGAAGTAGCAGCAGCAGTAACAGTAGCAGCAATAGCAATAGCAGCAGCAGTAACAGTAACAGCAGTAGCAGCTAGCAAACATGTTAAATCGGCAGTAACAGTAGCAGCAGCAGCAGTTGCTGTAGTAGCAGAGCATAGCAGCAGCAGTATAGCAGCAGTAGCAGTAGCAACACGTAACGGCAGTAGCAGTAGCAAACAGTGTTATCGCAGCAGCTAGTAGCGCAGCAGTAGCAGCAGCAGTAACAGTAGCAGCAGTAGCAGTAGCAAACATGTTAAATCGGCAGTAACAGTAGTAGCAGCAGCAGCAGCAGTAACAGTAGTAGCAGTAGCAGTAGCAAACACGTTAAATCGGCAGTAACAGTAGTAGCAGCAGCAGTTGCTGTAGTAGCAGCAGCAGCAGTAACAGTAGCAGCAGTAGCAGTAGCAAACACGTTAAATCGGCAGTAACAGTAGTAGCAGCAGCAGTTGCTGTAGTAGTAGCAGCAGCAGCAGTAACAGTAGCAGCAGTAGCAGTAGCAAACACGTTAAATCGGCAGTAACAGTAGTAGCAGCAGCAGTTGCTGTAGTAGCAGCCAGCAGTAGACGGGTAGCAACACGTTAATCGGCAGTACAGTGTAGCAGCAGCGTGCAGTAGCGCAGCGTACAGTAGCAGCAGTAGCAAACACGTTAAATCGGCAGTAACAGTAGTAGCAGCAGCAGCAGTTGCTGTAGTAGCAGCAGCAGTAACAGTAGCAGCAGTAGCAGTAGCAAACACGTTAAATCGGCAGTAACAGTAGTAGCAGCAGCAGTTGCTTTAGTAGCAGCAGCAGTAACAGTAGCAGCAGTAGCAAACACGTTAAATCGGCAGTAACAGTAGTAGCAGCAGCAGTTGCTGTAGTAGCAGCAGCAGTAACAGAAGCAGCAGAAGCAAACACGTTAAATCGGCAGTAACAGTAGCAGCAGCAGCAGCAGCAGCAGCAGCAGTAGCAGTAGTTTAGTAATAGTAGCAAACACGTTAAATCGGCAGTAACAGTAGTAGCAGCAGCAGTTGCTGTAGTAGCAATAGCAGCAGTAGCAGTAGCAAACACGTTAAATCGGCAGTAGCAGCAGCAGCAGCAGCAGCAGCAGTAGCAGTAACGCAGTAACAGTAGCAGCAGCAACAGCAGTAGCAGCATCGATAGCAGTAACGCAGTAGCAGAGCAGGAGTAGCAGTAACAGTAGCAGCAACAGCAATAGCAGTATCAGTAGTAGCAGTAACAGTAGATGTAGTATTTACAGTAGAATAACAGTGGTATCAGTAGCAGTAGCAGTAGAAGCAGTAGCAAAAACGTGAAATCAGCAGTAGCAGTAGCAGAAACGTGAAATTGTCAGTAGCAGCATTTCGCATACCAGAGGACTACTATGGTTGCCTGGTTCGTCTCGAGATTTTGACTAACCTTTGATGGATGAAAATGTAGTAAAAGTTGCAGTAGCAAAATATGAAATGGACAAGCAGCAGCAGTAAATTTGCTACTGCTACTGCTGCTATTGCTACTGCGTTTCACGATTAAGCTACTGCTGCAGATGCTATTGCCGATTTCACGCTACTGCTACTGCCATTTCCAATAGAAGTAGAATAAATATTGCTACCGCTACTTCCATTTTCACGTTTTTGCTAGTTCTGCTACTGCTTATGCTGCTATTGATACTACTGTGTTCCTGCTACTGATACTGATACGACTGCCAATGCTGCTACTGCCACTGTTACTGCCAGTTTCATGTTTTTGCTGCTACTGCTGATTTTACCATAATAAGTTTCATATCTTACATTCATGATTTAGCTTCAAATAATACATTTGCCCAGGCAGCGTACTTGTTACCTTATTTTACCAGATAATTTTGCAATATCAGTTATATAGAATAATATATTAGATAAAAATATATATACTTGCTTGAATCAATCTATTGTGATAATTTTAGTTTTTTTTAGCTCATCTGATTTTTTGAAAAAAATGATGAGTTATTGTCATCACTTGAGCGGTTGTCGGCGTCGGCGTCGGTGTCGGCGTCGGCGTCTGCGTCGGCGTTGCCTGGTTAAGTTTTATGTTTAGGTCAGCTTTTCTCCTAAACTATCAAAGCTATTGCTTTGAAACTTGGAATACTTAATCACCATCATAAGCTGACCCTGTATAGCAAGAAACATAACTCCATCTTGATTTTTGCAAGATTTATGGCCCCTTTTGTACTTAGAAAATATTAGATTTCTTGGTTAAGTTTTATGTTTAGGTCAACTTTTCTCCTAAACTATCAAAGCTATTGCTTTGAAACTTGGAATACTTGTTCACCATCATAAGCAGACCCTGTACATCAAGAAACATAACTCCATCTTGCTTTTTGCAAGAAGTATTGCCCCTTTTGGACTTAGAAAATCAGTTTTCTTGGTTAAGTTTTATGTTTAGGTCAGCTTTTCTCCTAAACTGTCAAAGCTATTGCTTTAAAACTTGCAACACTTGTTCACCATCATAAGTTGACCCTGTACAGCAAGAAACATAACTCCATCCTGCTTTTTGCAAGATTTTTGGCCCCTTTTGGACTTAGAAAATATCAGATTTCTTGGTTAAGTTTTATGTTTAGGTCAACTTTTTCTCTTAAACTATCAAAGCTATTGCTTTGAAACTTGCAACACTTGTTCACCATCATAAGCTGACCCTGTACAGCAAGCAACATAACTCCATCCTGCTTTTTGCAATAATTATTGCCCCTTTTGGACTTAGAAAATCATTTTCTTGCTTGAGTATTATGTTTAAGTCCACTTTTCTCATAAACTATCAAACCTATTGCTTTAAAACTTGCAACAGTTTTTCACCATCATATGTGGACACTGAACATCAAGAAACATAACTCTATCCTGCTTTTTGCAAGAATGATGCCCCTTTTTAGACTTAGAAAATCATGGGTAGGACAACATTTCTATTACACAAAAAAAAATCAGATGAGCGTCAGCACCCGCAAGGCGGTGCTCTTGTTTATAATTTTATATCTATCAATTTTGATAACCTAAGTCTTTCGGGTTTTTTCTGTGATATGTCTTCCCATATAATACTACACAAGAACCACAATGGAAATAAGATGATTTCTATCTATTTTTTGTGTCATTCTTTGTGTTATAATGTATATGACATGGCTTTATTTAACATGCACACTTGTTTCTTGTTATCTGTATGTTGTTATTTATATTGCCATGAATATGTACATTGTACACAGAAATAAATCTATCTATCTATCTAGAGAACAAACTAGTAGACATCTCTTACTCGAAAACCAGGTTTTCAAACTGCATCACGCCAACAGATTCTTTAAAAAATGGTCATATTCTATTATACATATCTGACTGCATCCAATCATGCCACTAAGAATAGTACATGTGTCTTTTCCCTTTGTAATTTATGATTCTTTGATAAAAGCTACCTAAACACAAAGTTTGCTGACAATACATGCACCTGAGCATAAACCATTTTTCTATTTTTAGTAACAGTGACCCAAAATACAATCCAAAGTCAGTTCTTATATTTAAAGTTATAAAGTCGAAACCAGCTTTTTGATGATCAAACTGAACTTTTTTTTTTAACTTTGACCATATTTTTCTATTTTCAGTCACACTGACATTGACCCTGATTCAAGTGACCTCAAATACATTCCCAACCTTTTGTGTTTGACAAAAGCTATCTACACAAGTATACTGGTAATAAGTGTACCCAAACTAAGGATACCGAGTGTAAGTCATTTAGCTCACCTGAGCCAAAGGCTCATGGTTAGCTTTTTAACTGCTCAATGTCCGTTGTGCGTCGTTTGTCGTCCGTCCGTCAACATTTTCTAAAACAAAATTTTCTCCTAGAAAACCACTGGGCAGAATTACACCAAACTTCATAAGAATGATCTTTGGGTGGCCCCCTTTCAAAATTGTTCAAAGTACCCAGCCAGCTTTCTATATCGGCCCGATATCAAACCGACGTCGTTTTCTATAACGGCCCGATATCGGCTTCAGTTTCGACTGCAAATAGGAATGATGTCGGCCCGACGTCGGCAGACGGTATCGGGCCATTATCATAATGACATTGGTCCGATATTGGCAAACGATATTTGGCCAACATCAAAATGATATCGGCCCGATATTGGCAAAACATATCGCGGTCGCGTAATAGTGTGACACGCAGTGCTTTATCAAAGTTTTCTTAAAATACACACTTTATAAATTCTCAGAATAATTTTCTTGAGAACTGATGTGTCTCGCATCATGTGTATGATGCTTATTAGATTTTATTGATATAATATTTTTCACAGCTATATACTGCATGTTTTATACAGGTACGTAAGTTTTCTGTATATTCTTAATACTATTAAAATTTGTTAATTAGAATTTTAAACATATTTATATTTTCAATTTTTTTAAATGGCGGCATTTTACATAAAACTAAAAATGCATCTTAATTATTACCTCCCTTTATTACATATAAAATTTTGATAAATACCGTCTACAAATTTTGTTTGGAACCTAGTTTGATTAATTCTGGCATACATCATATTTGTTTGATAAATTAGCACATATAAACAATTAGATTACTTTTTATACGCCCGTTTGAAAAACGGGACGTATTATGGGAACGCCCCTGGCGGGCGGGTGGGCGGGCGGCGTCCACAGACCTTGTCCGGAGCATATCTTCTACATGCATGGAGGGATTTTGATGAAACTTGGCACAGTTGTTCACCATCATGAGACGGAGTGTCATGCGCAAGAACCAGGTCCCTAGGTCTAAGGTCAAGGTCACACTTAGAGGTCAAAGGTCAAATTCAAAAATGACTTTGTCCGGAGCATATCTTCTTCATGCATGGAGGGATTTTGATGAAAGTTGGCACAATTGTTCATCATCATGAGACGGAGTGTCATGCGCAAAAACCAGGTCCCTAGGTCTAAGGTCAAGGTCACAGAGGCCAAAGGATACAAGAATGAAAAATTCAAGAATGACTTTGTCCGGAGCATATCTTCTTCATGCTTGGAAGGATTTTGATGTAGCTTGACACAGTTGTTCACCATAATGAGAGGGAGTGTCATGCACAAGAACCAGGTTCCTAGGTCTAAGGTCAAGGTCACACTTAAGGTCAAAGGATGTAAGAATGAAAACTTTGTCTGGAGCATATCTTCTTCATGCATGAAAGGACTTTGATGTAGCTTGGCACAATTGTTCACCATCATGAGACAGAGTGTCTTGCGCAAGAACCAGGTCCCTAGGGGCAAGGTCACACTTAGAGGTCAAGGATACAAGAATGAAAACTTTGTCCGGAGCATTTCTTCTTCATGCATTGGGGGATTTTGATACAACTTGGCACAAATGTTCACAAGCATGAGACAGAGTGTCATGCGCAAGAACCAGGTCCCTAGGTCTAAGGTCAAGGTCACACTTAGAGGCCAAAGGTCAGATACAAGAATGACTTTGTCCGGAGCATTTCTACTTCATGCATGGAGGGATTTTGATGTAACTTGGCACAGTTGTACACCATCATGAGACGGAGTGTCATGCACTGGTCTCTTCTTTTGAATTACTTCCCTTTGCTGTTACTATAAATAGCTTATATTGTAACTTTTCATTACAAGTCGTAGGGAAAAATCGGGACCACTTTTCTGTAGTACAACATGCATGTTACATCCAATTCTGAGGTGTATTTTGAGCTATCTCTACCTGGTGAGGATTTTTGTGTGGACTTGTAATTTTTTTTTTTTTTTTATTTATTTATTTTTTTTTCTCTTTAAGGATTAACTTCCCTTAGTTGTTACTATAAATAACTTACATTGTAACTTTTTTATAATTGACCGTAGGGAGAAACCAAGACCACTTTTCTGTGGTACAACATTGATGTTACTTTCAAATTTTGGGTGTATTTTAAGGTATCTCTACCTGGTAAGGATTTTTTTTGTGGACTTAGAAAAATAAAAGAATTACAATCATTTCTAAAAAAAAAAACATTGTAAACAACTAGAAAATTAAAATTCCATTTGCAAATACAGGTGCTAGTGTAAAGAAATTTGCTCTGACGGGCATATATTGTGACATTCTGGCACCCTAGTTCAAAAATATCTTGAAAAATATAATTATATTAGAGAATCCAATATCGGCCCGATGTCAATCCGACGTACGAAATAGTTACACTGATTGATGTCGATCTACCGATTTCAATATTTTGCGGCACTACAACTTTCTGACGTCGGCCCTACATCGGCACATTTTGCCGACATTCCGACGATATACCTATATCGGGCCGATGCAGTCATGCTGGCTGGGTATTGATCGAATTCCATGAAGAACTCTAGTTGCCATGGCAACCGAAAGGAAAACTTTAAAAATCTTCTTGTCCAAAATTTCAAGATGTAGAGCCTTGATATTTGGCGTATGACATCATCTTATAGTCCTCTATCAAGATTGTTCAAATTGTGTCCCGTCGTGTTAGTACAAAAATGCAGCATTTGAGCTTAGGACCCTCAAACTTGGTATGGAAATTGGCCGTGACTAGGTCAAGGGGACTGTTACAAGAAAATAATTATCCTGATGATATTTAATGTGTATACCTATATGCTCTATGTCAATACTTGATCATATTATTTTGAGCAATGGTACTCAGGTGAGCCCTCTTGTATTAAGATACTGCCTTGAAATTTGAATGACATGTACAGTTTTGCATGCCGATCTTATAACTGACTTTCAGTGACCTTGAGCATGACCTACTGACCTACTTTCTTGTTGTTTTTTTTTAAGATTCTGCCTTGAAATTTGGATTTATTTCGTCCTTTCGTGTTTTCGTTACTTTGACATTTCGCCTCGCCGACACGAACACACGAAATGGCCGAAATCAGTTTCTGATTTAAAAAGGCACATTATTAGTTCACAATTGAATGCACGTACTACTGTAATTACAAATATTGCTCGAGCTGACGGCAATTAAGAAATTTAATAAGATATTTAGAATATAATCACTGCAAAAAAATAGGTATTCATAACTTAATGAAAATATTTAAAAGATCAAGTTTCTAATACTACTACCTTTTGAAATATGACACAAGAAAAATTTTGAGTTTCCGCGATTACCAGCTTCTGTATCCGTTTCCATGGTTACGGCACACCGCTAAATTTCTACGACCGATCTTAAAAGTCAGTTCTTTTTTTGCTTAATTGTTTTATCATAGTAAAAAAGTTTTGCATGATGGATAAATTAAGTGTGGCAAATATTTTGAAAGATTCCTCGTATAGTAATTGCCGGTTCATTTTCCATTTTATTTAGTGGACCTTTTTTTGCCATTTATTTGGCCTTTTTAAACAATAGAAAGCCCCAAAATAGATGTAGATATAAATTTATGTGTGTGTGTGCGTGCGTGCGTGCGTGCGTGCGTGTGTTTGTGTGTGTGTGTGTGTGTGCGTGCGTGCGTGCGTGCGTGTGTGTGTGTGTGTGAACGTTAGACAGATATAAATCCGTCTAAAATAGACTGCGGGCGATTTTTTTTTTTCAAATGTAATAGCTCTAATATTTTCGTATTCTTTTAAATGATGTAATCTCAAGACAAAAATAATATTTTAGAAATAAAAACACCGGCATGAAACATTATTACCTAGCGTCCTAGACCTGTCAGCCATGGCGACAGGCAACTGACTAGGCGAGTATTTTTTATAATAACCATTGATGATATATATTCTCGTATTTTTGTGCTGAAACGCTCGGAGTAATTTATACTTGCTTTTTTATTATTGCATTGAGGTCACACTACACTAAATAGTATTCTCTATATATTCTTTATAAGACTGACATTTTTTAAAGAGCTACCAAACATAGTTAGACCCATTTCAGAGAACAAATCCTTACCTCAATTTAAAGAATTATGATAAAACTGATATGAAATGAAGAGAAACTGCTTTCCTCGCCAAAAAAAGTCTTGCCACTCTTAATCAATACTTCCTTCGAACACTTGGCCCAAATTCCAGTGTGTGTTTGTAATCTACACATTCGGTCCGTAAAAATCATTTGGGCCAAGTATCAAGAATTTCTGGCAGACGCTTTGTGGTGAGGAAAGCATCCATTTTCTTGTATTTCACGCTTTTTTAAAAAAAAAAAATATGTCTGGTAACAAGGAAATTATAGGTAAAAATGTTACTTGAATCGAGGGATTTTCCCCGGGAGTAAGGTACCGAAAAGTCACGTGGGTTTGCCATCTTGAACGTGACTTTCTTAAAACAAGATATTGAAAACAGATTTATTCCGAATTTTGAATATTGAAATAATTGGCAGATTAGATTCAAGGGAAAGGAGTGGTTATTTCATATGTAGGTAACTATTCATAACTTTCATACAAAGCCAGATACATGACACAAACGACCCTACGCAATATACAAATAATTCTAAAGTTTCTGGCTGTTTAAAAAATGATACAGCGGGAAAAATAAATATTCCCATAACTGATAATCTCTTGAAGAAAAATGATGAAGAGCAAAAGTCTATTATGTAATAAAAAATCAAAATTAACTCGGCGAGTACATTACATGCATCTGAAGTAGTGTTTAATTACTTACCAAGATCTTTTCTACATTTCTCAAAGCTTGGTTTTGCGTGCGCATCATACACGAGACATACCAGTACAATAAGTAAAGTATGCTAAAAGAAAAAGAACTTAGGGAAAATGTGGCCAATACGTCAGATAATATCATTGCTGGACTTGGGTATAACGGAGTATATTTACAATGAACATATAGTGACTTTAGAAATAAATATACACTAATTAAGAAATCAAATTAAGATTTTTCACTGCACATGCCCCAGATGATGCTACAAACAACAAAACTTTGAAGTTTCGTTGAAATATTATATGGATTTACCGTATTTTCCGGACAATAGGCCGCGGCCTATACGTTAAAAAAAGTGAAATTTTCCAGGGTGCAGTCTATGCGTGGAAGCGGCCTATACGTCATTTTATTTTTTCTAAATGGGCCTTTCCTGTGACCTATACAACAGTTTTAATTTTTCACTTGCATTTTGAAAGTTGTTGAAATTCAGCTGCATATTCCAGTGTCGATTACAGATAATATAATTAGTTGGATAATCTCTTGAAGAAAAATGATGAAGAGCAAAAGTCTATTATGTAATAAAAAAAAATCAAAAATGAAAATTAACTCGGCGAGTAATTACATGAATCTGAAGTAGTGTTTAATTACTTACCAAGATCTTTTCTACATTTCTCAAAGCTTCTGCCACGGCCATTTGGTTGCGTGCGCATCATACACGAGACATACCAGTACAATAAGTAAAGTATGCTAAAAGAAAAAGAACTTAAGGAAAATGTGGCCAATACGTCATAGTGTATTTGCTTAGAGCCATATTTTGGGTCCCGTGCGATTGGAAAAAAGATTAATGGCGACATTTACCAATCTGTTCAGTAATGTCTGAAGTTAATTTTAAGCCATGTCGCCAGTCCGAATTCCGCGACTGGACCGAGTTATGACGTCATCAAAATGGCGGCCATTTCTTAAAAATAAATCTATCATCATCTTCAAATGATTGATCAGAGTTGTTTGATTTTGATGATCAAAGTGAGTTTTTTCGTAATTTACATCGTACAAACACATTATTAACTCGCAATTTGTTATTTTGAATAAAAAGAACGTCATTTATACAATGTTAAAGGTATATTATGCCCAAATTTCATATCTGAATATATGAAAATTACCATACTATCTATGTGATAGTAAAATAAACATGTTTGTGAGTAATGTTAAAATACTACATACTAATGAATGTGTAACAAAATCTATAAGAAGATAATCTTGAAGCACAGAAGCAACCAAGCAAGGTAATAGCAGACTCGGTTTGATTGACTCTGTTCATAAAAGGATATAGAGTGTAACAACCCTTGTGCTCCCTAGCACCGGCCTAAGCGAGACTCTATTACATAGGTGTTGAATGAACTCCATGATCCCAAAAGACCAGAAAATATAACAACATTGAATCCAAGTACCGGGAGACTTTTTACAGTCGCCACATAAACACACAGTATGAACGCCACCAAAAATATGGAAGTTTGTTTGGAACAAATGGTCGTTACTATACAGACATGTAATTGTGACTGCAGCAAACACATTTAGTTTATATATTTGGCTAAGTTAAAAAATGTTTGATGAGGATTTTCTAGATTTAAATCAATATGCAATGATGAAATATTTACGTGAGCATAGTACATCTTTAAAGGAACATGGAATAAAACGTATTCTTTGACGAAGTCATTTCTATGCTGTTTCGTAATAAAATGTAAATTAAATACTAGTATAGAATCCCGTTTGATAATAAGAAACGTACATAACTGAACACAATGTTAATAACAAAAAACAAACAAACAAAAAAAAAACAACAACTTCATACCAAAAACACCATTACCTCGCTGGGGCTTGAACTCACTACCCTTCAAAAATTGTATATAAATATACTGTAATATAATTCTATATGTGCGTTATTTCACGAATCTTTCTGTGTGAGTGAACGCTTTTCTTTCGAATGAACTCTTGTTTTTCTATCACCACTATAGAATAAAACCCAATGGTAAGTATAACTATAGATGATTTCACTTTTACATTTAGTAATTACTTTCTACTTTTTGCTGTTTATGTGACATTCATATATCGGCGCTTTTCACCCATTTAAATCGATGTGTCGCGAAACCTTTAAACCATGAAATATCGCTGTTTCGTAAAACAGACATAGCAGCCAGTGAAAACTGACATGTTTATGGGGCATTTACAATCGTTTCAGAAATGTTCTAATAAATTTGCTTCAAATATTTCATTGAAAATAATCTAACTTCTGTTGTAATTATCTTTTTAACTAATATTGTTTTGTACCTGTAAAGATGTATCAAAATGTCTGATCACACAGACACTAAGCCCCAGGAGCACATCTTTGCAGGATATGGAAAGTATGTATCATATGTTAAAGGTATGGTAATTAAATGTGTGGTAGCGCTTATACAACTGTCTTTTCTACTACTCGAGAACGCAATATGATGATCGTGATATGACATGATAAACTGACTTTGCATCTTGGTAAAGAGATTGTGATAGAGCCGCGGCAAGTAAGTACACAGTAGTTCGTGCTAAAATCAAGTACTCCTAGTACTTACTAGAAGTTATGATGATCTTTTCAGCGTATCAACCTGTTAGTTTTCTGTCAAGAAAGGCAATCGCAAATATCAGTTGTTCAAAGAGACCAATGCTCTGTCGGTCCTTCAGCGGAAAGCAAAAATGACAATTTGAACATGTCGTAGACAGTCGCGTTCTCAACTCGTCACAGAATTTTACGTGTTCTATTCTTACATGTACGCAAACATCCACAAACCTTCTGCAGCTGTTCGTGGTCATAGCTAATAGCATTTACAACTTGCAGTCGGTTATTATGCATTCAACATTAAGCAGTACTGAAGTAAAAATACTACTTAAAACACATCAAAAGCAGATAATAACCAGCCAATAATAACATAATATTATTATTGTAAATGGTCGCCATACGTTCTTAGCCGTTGAAAAATGTGATTTCAAGGAAGGTACTTGTTGTGATAGCAATAGTGCTGTCAATAGAACTATTATGAAAATGCTCCAAAAATGTTATGAGATATTGTTTGCAAGCCCTTGACCATTGATAAAATTATCTTAGAACTTTCAAGAGTTAAATCAGAATGTCAGACTATGGAAAATGCTTTTTCACCCAGCCATGATCATGAAAAGTTTCCACAGACTAGCTTAAAATGGCCGAAATATTCTAAAATGACAGTAACAATGGAAACTGTGGATTGTTCAAAGACTCCATTATTGTGGAATAAGTTTTGAGATCCTATGGAAACTACCAATCTAACATTTTAAGGCTTCTATCAAAATAAAACATATCTACCGGGAACGAAACATTATAAGAAAGGTAGGGATTTATTTGCATGGATGCTAATCATTACATTTAATTAAGTGCAGATGTTTAAAATCATTGTGCAGTTCATCGCAATACGAATGCTGAGCCGGCAAATTGGTATAGAATAATGTTTATGTGTAAGCAGAGAATGAGCTTTGTTCAATTACAGGGTGCATAAATATTGAAACTGACATTTATTCATCACTTTTAGGTAGTTAAAAGCACATATAAAAGCTACATCACTGTTGGAATATGATGATATTCGTATATTTCAAAGGTAAAGCTTACACGAAACAAATATATTCAACAAGAAATAAATTTGTTGAAATAAAGTGGGTGGGGTAAGATATATTTTGATTATTTCACATCATTTTATTGTTTACATTCTTCAATAGTGTTATTTTACTGACAGCATATATTCCAGGATAGAAAATTAAAGAAAATAATATGAGATTTTGCTGTGTAACGTAAGTAAATTTTAAGATAAGCAAAGTTATATTTTCAAATTTGGCCGCCATTTTGATGACGTCATAGATCGGTCCAGTCGCGGAACTCGGACTGGCGACATGTCTTTTTGTGACCTTCAGACATTGTCTAACAGTTTGGTATATGTCGCCATTAATCTTTTTTCCGATCGCACGGGATTCCCGTTCTGTATACACTATCAGATAATATCATTGCTGGTCTTTTCACTATGATACTACAAGCAGATTAAGTCAGTTTCATTTCTTCTGACAAAGTATACATCAAATATTCAGTTAGCTCCAGCTAAAACTATACGGTATATTAAAAGGATTTCTAATATGACTAACAATGCTTTAATCATCACAACGATTTTATGTTGACGTCACGTCAACGTGTTATTTAGCGCCATGTACGCATCAAGAAATAGTGCTTTCAAATTTCGTGAAATGTTTTACTTAATAACATGTTTTAAACGAAATGTCCCTTTGCACAGATGTTTTGATTAATTTACAAACATACTGAGTTAGTTATTCGCTTTGCTGAATAATTCGCAATAATTTTCGCCCGAACTGAATTCTGCCGCAAGACGTATTACCATGTCCGGCCCAAACTCCATCGCAGCGATCTCCCTTGCCGCTTCGCTGAGCGAAGCGGTAAGGGAGATCACTGCGTCGGAGTTTGTGTCCGGCCTTGGCGTGTATAAACAAAGACCTACTGTTGGCGCCATGCTTGCGCGAAGAAACAGTTCCATCATATTTGATATAAATTTTACAATAAAGAACATATTAGAATCGAAATAATTTATAGCAAAACAGTGCTTTATCACTATTTATACACGATGGGCGGTTATACGTCGTCCGAAATAATTTCACTCGGGCTGCGCCCTCGTGAAATTATTACGCTCGACGTATAACCGCCCATCGTGTATAAATAGTGATAAAGCACTGTTTTGCTATAAATTATTTCTTAAATGTAGCATTTCAAATCAAGAAGATTTCTTTTCAGAAAACTATTCTACAGAAGTAGCAATAAGCAAGTCCATAATAAATTGTCTTATTTTACATGTATTAACATCTCACCTTAAGTAGCACCGCCGCTGCCATTTTGTCTACTGTGATGTGCGCGATCTTTGCTTTCTACTGCCGTTTTATATAGATACCTAAGTTTCGTATTCTATTTTTGTCTTCGGTTAACCAAAGGTAATTGTACGTGGATATGAAACAGGAAAACAAAACATGTATACATACGCGGAAGACTGGTGAAGAAATACTTTTTGATATACAACGATAAATTCTTCATAAATAATAAAACATGCAGTGCCTAAAGGTACGTCACTGAATAAATCGATTACTTTATGGTGATTATAGTTGTTAGGACCAAAGTGTGCGGTAGCCATTTTAAACATAATACATTTTATATCCAGATGGTTACTATATATTTATTCCTTTATAATAAGAGGCTGCTGGTATTGCCTTTTTCTTCCACATTAATTTATTTGATCCAATGCTGAAGTAACAAAATCGCCACAACTGCGAGACATATTTTAACAATCGTAGCCAATCGAGCATTGTGACCTTTAGAATACTCCACTTTTAGGGTCACAATATTTACCTTTCTGTAAACAGCTTCAGCTAAGGAAAAGTTTTATTAATGCGCATTGGCGTGCGAACATATAAGCCAAATTGCAGCAACATTTCTATTTAACAAAGACAAAGGTAGTAATTCGATTGATTAACGTTATTAATACACGGAAAGAGGTTACGTCCGCGAAATAATTTCACGAGGGCGTAGCCCGAGTGAATTATTCTGGCGACATATAACCGATTTTGAGTGTATTAATTAAGGTAAAACACGATTTTGCTATACATTTTTTCGATTCTAATATGCCCTGTATCTAAAACAGTAGATAAAATATAGTAGCGCTCTTTCTTGGTCGTAACAAAAACATTGACGTCATCGCACGTTAACGTGACGTCATTTTAGTGTAAGCGTGTTTTAACAGAAACAAGCATATTAGAATTTTCAATATAAATAGAGAATACTAGGTTAGTGCCGTAGATGAGAAAGTTTATCTGGCGAGGTGGAGGAGGTTATCGGGTGAGCCGAAGGCGAACCTGATAACGTCCGGAGCCGAGCCAGATAAACTTTCTCCATCTTGGGCACTAACCTATTATTCTATTTATCTTGTCATTACTTCATTTTCCGATATTTTGCAATTTATTTTACAAAAATAAGTGTGCGACAACCGTTTTAATGACGTCATATTCGTAATGACGTCACTTATATAATGACATAATCACCGACAAAATCGCAATAACTTCTTCGTTTTTGAGTAAAAGCTCATTATTTGACCACTCATTTTCTTAGTTCGGACATTTCCAACACAATTGATGGTTTCAATGCAAAATTTCTTATGACAACAATATCGATTATAAGGTCACATGATCAGCTGACCGTATATCACTGGTCACGTGTCAACTGACGGTATATCAAGAAAGATATAAGGCACCCTGATATCGGGTCGAAAATACTGCAAGTGACAGGATAAGATGCATTTCGCGACCATTTCATAAGAGTTATAAAATAAAACGAGACAAATAAATTATTTTTAGACGAATTTACAATTGGCCTGATTCTTAGCATTTTACATAGGGCAAAAAAACCCCAAAAAAACATGTGCGCAGAATGTAAAATACGTTTAAGTTATATCACATTTCAATCAGTTTGGTCAATATGAGTCTGCATTGTAATAACATATCAGTGCTGGACAAAGAAAGACATATGTAATCTTCTGCACGTCCAACACTGCCCTTACCAAAATATCAGGCTTCCGCCGAACGTTGCGGTGAATTTGCCGCAAACTTTCTTTTGGAAAACTTTTACCATGCAAATTAATTTGCGGTAAATTTGAATGGTAAAAGTTTGCGGCGAATTCGCCAAAACCGTTCTGGCGAACTTCTGGCAATGTTCTGGCGAGCTTTTGGCAAACTGTTTATGGAAATTAGTTTGCGGCGACTTTGCTGCAAACAATTATGCAAATGTGTTTTGCCGCAAATTTGCTACAAACCTTTGGCGCAAAAGTAACAGGCTCTTTGTTTTTGAAGAACAAAGGAATATGGGTTCAGCAATATATTTTCAAGAAAAGTAAGAAAAGACATATTTGTCTCTTAAATTAGCAAAATATATTATCTGCTGATAATTATTTATCTTTTCTAAATAGTTATACAGAAAGAAATACAAATGTACGAGATCAGTATAATAAAGTATGTCTTTAGTAAATATGTTTTATGCTAACATGGGTTTGAAACTCTTTAATATAAAGGTTGTGAAAGCTGTAATTCCTCTGTGTGCAAATGTCTTAATCAATTTGCAGATTCACTAAATTATTTATTGCAATATATTGTATCTAGTGGTCTTCAGGTAGCAAAAGTCTGAAAAAAAAAATAGCTAACCATTAAAAATCATTCAGTTTTTGCATGCGTAATAATGTGAGAACTAACCTTACATCGCAACATTTATCCACGGAATTAAACATAGTATACTTCCGTGATTTATCCGTCTTTCTGTAAAGTGTTTTGTTTACGCATGCGCCGGGTAGACGAGACATGGATTTTAAGCGGGGATATATATGTGGAATAAAGTGCAAATTTAGTGTTATCTGTGGATTTAAAAATGCCTTATTCTACAAAGATCTGTTGAAAATAGTATTATCTTCATGCCACCAAAGAAAAATTCAGTTGTCATAACCAGATTCAAGATTAGACACAATCATTTTCATTACGTAAATTGTACATTTTAGACATAAAAAAAAACAAAAACAAAAAAAAACAACCTTTCATGGCTGCACTATCATCTAACACCAGTGTGGTATAGTTTGGGTCAAATTTTGTAAAAGTCTTTTTTGTTTTGATACTGATGTATTTTATGCAATACGCATATACGAGTATGCAGAGCTAAACCAGTTCGATACTGATATGTTTGAACAAATAGGAGCTGGCGTTGAAAAGTATAAAACACAAGGCAAAGTATTTTTAAACGGTGACTTTTATTGTAGAACATCGAACGAATCATGTTATATTGTTTACGATAGATTTTTAGATTGCGACACAGTCTTAGAACATAATATTTACATTCCCCAAAGGGTCAGTCTGACTAAAGTACATCTCCTATTACGCTACGCTTAGGACCTGACAACGAACTGTTGATAGCCTCGTTCTGACAACCCTTCCGCTAGCCAATCAAAAGCTAACTTACAACATTCTGCAAGCTTTAAAAATCCTTGGTTTTTTGATATCTACAATTTTTATGTCGAAAGCTGTCAGATAGCCAGTTAGCTCAGTCGGTAGAGCACTTGCTCTGTAAGCGAGAGGTCCTGGGTTCGAGCCCTGGATTAACTGCAAATTTTTCTTACTGTTTGACATTCGAACAAGTTGTCTGATTGGTTCAGATAAAAAAAGATTTGCGAGAATAAAAATAGCAATATTGGAAATCCAAAATATACAGAAGACGAATGTGAATGGGTCGTTCTCAGATCTTCGTTTAGAAAATCAAGTACTTTAGTCAGATTGCCCAAAGGGTAACAAAGACCATGTGCTTGATACACGTGGTAAACGTCTGATTCAGTTATGCATATCGACCAATCTATTAATAGGAAACGGTCGTCTGTGTCAAGATGAGAATATAGGAGAATTCACTTTTCTCAGCAGAAATGGGGCGAGCGCGGTTGATTATTTTTTATTAAATTATAATGATTTCAGTCATATTAGGCATTTTGAAGTATTATCACCAAATTAATTTTCTGACCATTGTGCTTTGCGTATTTGTATAGAACAAAAACGCCCACGTGTTGTACCACTTGACATTAGTACCCGCGAACTATTTTTAGCATGGGATGAAAGATAGATAGATAGATAGATAGATAGATAGATATCTTTACAAAACAATAGGTTCAATATAACTTCATAATAAGGAATACAATAAAGTTAGAAACAATAATAATAATTATTATAATTATTTATTTTAGGACAAAGTACACAATACGTACAAGACAAACAAATAAATTATGTATCCCAGACAAAAGTGGCAAATATTAAGAATCACCATTAAAACAAGACATAAGAATTAAAACAAGTTAGACAGTCTGCATATAAAACCTAAGTTCATAGCGTACTTTTACTTATGACCAAAAGGGAGATGACTACTAAAAGTTAAAAAAAAGACTGTACTATGTTCCTATGGATAACCCATTAAGCTAAAAGCTTATTTCCAATGGGGCCCATGGGTAAAATTAACATGCCCAAAGTTTATGTAAAAAATGAATAATACTTTTAAAAAATGAAATCCTTTGTCAAGATTTAGGTTTAAAACAAGAGTAAAAATTATATTCGAAGTAAACAACTAGTAACAAGGAAATATTTCTTATTAAAAAACGTAAGTATATTCAAGAGCACCGCCTTGCGGGTGCTGACGCTCATCTGATTTTCTTGTATAATAGAAATATTGTCCTACCCATGATTTTCTAAGTCTAAAAAGGGCCATTATTCTTGCAAAAAGCAGGATAGAGTTATGTTTCTTGATGTACAGCGTCCGCTTATGATGGTGAAAAACTGTTGCAAGTTTTAAAGCAATAGCTTTGATAGTTTATGAGAAAAGCTGACTTAAAAATAATACTCAACCAAGAAAACTTATTTTCTAAGTCCAAAAGGGGCAATAATTATTGCAAAAAGCAGGATAAAGTTATGTTTCTTGCTGTACAGGGTCAGCTTATGATGGTGAACAAGTGTTCCAAGTTTCAAAGCAATAGCTTTGATAGTTTAAGAGAAAAGGTTGACCTAAACATAAAACTTAACCAAGAAATCTGATATTTTCTAAGTTCAAAAGGGGCCATAAATCTTGCAAAAAGCAGGATAGAGTTACTAGTATGTTTCCTGCTGTACAGGGTCAGCTTATGATGGTGAACAAGTGTTGCAAGTTTTAAAGCAATAGCTTTGATAGTTTAGGAGAAAAGCTGACCTAAACACAAAACTTAACCAAGATAACTGATTTTCTAAGTCCAAAAGGGGCAATAGTTCTTGCAAAAAGCAGGATGGAGTTAGGTTTCTTGATGTACAGGGTCAGCTTATGATGATGAACAAGTGTTGCAAATTTCAAAGCAATAGCTTTGATAGTTTAGGAGAAAAGTTGACCTAAACATAAAACTTAACCAAGAAATCTGATATTTTCTAAGTCCAAAAGGGGCCATAAATCTTGCAAAAAGCAGGATGGAGTTATGTTTCTTGCTGTACAGGTTCAGTTTATGATGGTGAACAAGTGTTGCAAGTTTCAAAGCAATAGCTTTGATAGTTTAGGAGAAAAGCTGACCTAAACATAAAACTTAACCAGGCAATGCCGACACCGACGCAGACGCCGACGCCGATGCAGACGCAGACGCCGATTAAATGATGACAATAACTCATCATTTTTTTAAAAAAAATCAGATGAGCTAAAAAACAAAACGTAAATGTAAAACTAGTGTTGGAAAAAAGGAGGGTATTCGAATTTCAAATTTAGCTAACACAAGCCCGAAATCTTTCTGGAAAAAAAATAAATATACAATATAAAAGAAATAATGTTCAATCAGATACTATAAATATAAACAGCTTGCACTCCAATTTTAATGACTGGTACGGATCACAGCCGGCCGGGAACCAAAACAACACGGATCCCAGAATAAATCAAACACATGATACGGATCAAGACTCGGACTTTACTATGAATGAACTGAAAAGATGCAGAGTTTTTGCCCAAAATAATTCAAAAAGCCCCAGAAATGATCATCTTATTGCAGAAGTTTTGAAGCACTCTTTTGATATAATATCACCTTTTCAATCAGTCTGTATAAATAAATACTCACTGATGGTATTTTTCCTGAAAGCTGGGAAGAGAGTATTTTTATTCCGATTTATAAAGGCTCAGTCCGGACGAAGCCAAAAATTATAGAGGTGTAACCATGAATAATATATTATCAAAAATTTATTCAAAACTTGTAGTTAATCGCTTAACACAATGGTCCGAAAAACATGAAAAATGTATTGACAATCAGTAAATCAGCAGGTGATTGTATTTATATTCTACAAGCTCTTATTTCCAAAACATTGGCTAAACAAAAACTGTATGTTGCTTACCTTGACTGGGAAAAAATGTTTGATCGAATTGATAGAGTATATTTGTGGAATAAGTTACTTAATGAAAATGTCAGTACAAAAATTATCAACGCTATCAAATTTATGTACTCAAACGTTAAGTCATATATACGTTATAAATCTAACAAATCGGAATTCATCAACTCAAACATTGGAGTGAAACAAGGAGACCCGGCTAGCAGCTTGCTTTGTTTATCTTTCTTAAATGATATTTTAAATAGCTTAAAGTCTAATATCAATGGTATTCTAAATCTAGATGACATAAAAATATTTTACTGTTAATTGCTGATGATGCGGAAGTGTTTGTATATAATCCAGTTTCCTTACAGTCCATGCTAAATGATATAGAGGGATATTGTAATACATGGGGATTACGTCTTAATGTTAACAAAACAAAAGTTATGGTCTTCGAAAATGGTCGACATACGCAGTATGATTTCTATTTATACAATAACAGAATTGACATTGTAGATTCCTTTAAATACCTTGGTGTTCACCTATTCAAAAACGGTAGTTTGCATCGTACACAAAAGCGAATAGCGCAACATGCCTCCTTTTCGTTGCACAATCTGTTTACAGTGTATAATCAACTCGAGTTACCTATTTCTCAAAAAGTAAAATTATTTGACTCTCTGGTTTCTCCGACATTAAATTACGGGGCCGAAATATAGGCTATCATCAAGGACCGGATGTTGAAGCTATACACTCGAAATTCAGTAGAAAACTCTGATGCGTTAAACGGTCCACTAATTTAGATGCTCTCTATGGTGAACTTAATAGAATATCGATGAAAATACACAAAACGTTGCTAATGATAAAACACTGGATTAAATTATTAGCATTAAATGACCAATCACTGTTATTTAAAACTTATAACATGCTTAAAACTGACGTAGACAACGGGCTATATTACAACACAAATGATTGGGCTTATCATATAAAGCTTATTCTTGATGAATGCGGCTTGTCTTATTTATGGACTAATCAATTTAACATGCTTATAAGCTATAATGAGATAAAGCAGAGAATTTTAGATATATACTTCCAAGGGTGGTACTCATCTATTGATACTGCAATATGATCATGATAGAATATGAATACCACTTTCTATTGATATGTCCAAAGTATTCTGAATTGAGAAAACAGTGTATAAAGCGTTACTATCTTACAAGGCCAAGTATTCAAAATGTCAGCCAAATCTAAAACATTGTTAAAAAATTGTGTAAGTTTATATACTTCACGAACCTACTTAGAACTCAGAACAATTAACATTTGATGACATTCACAATATTTTGCTCTTCTGCAAATCCATGTCTATGCTTACATGTATGTTTTGTTTGCAATAAACATTTTGTATGTTTTATGCAATAAAAGTATTGTATTGTATTGAAACAAAAATAATCCATGTTAATACATCGATGTTCAAACTCAAACGCAGCCAATAAAAACAAAGAAGAAGTCATGTGATATTGTTCTGGCAATCCTCTGGCGAACGTTCACATCTGATCAGATAATTAAAAGATTATGGCGAATGTTTTGAAGACGAAAATATAGATAAAAGATTCTGGTGATGTTTTGGTGAACAAAATTATGTGATAAAGTTCCTGGCGATGTTATGGCAAACTCTACATTCAGTAAAGTCTGTGGTGAGTTTGCAGCAAAGTCACCGAAACGTTTGCCGAAAGATCGCCGCTACCGGCAAACTCCTGCAAACATTTATTACTCTGTTCTGGTGAACTAAAATGTTTGCGGCAATGAGAAACACACTAAAAGAAACCTGATAATTAAGGCTAATGCACGTTTTTTCGTGTAACAACATCCGGACGGACGAGTGCACCATCATAGCCCTTTGGATCCTGCAGTTGTTGTTACACGAAACAAACGTGTGTTATCGCTATTCTTGCACAAGTCACAACAATAGTGCCGAAAATGTCGAAAATACATTACATAAGATTATTCAGGTGACTTCAGCCAATCGAAGTCGGCTGTTTCACGTTGTAATGGACACATAGTATTTGCGCATTTCAGGCGCGACAGTAACTGTGCATTCAAAATTCTTATCAATGTCGAGTTGACATTTATAAGTGTAGCAAGTCATGTAATTTCTTATCAAAATGCAAAATGAGTGTGATTCTCCCTTTTTTGATATTATTGGTACACAACGAAAACTTAAGACCTTTGTCTTTACACAATACATATGTGTCGCCATTTTCGTGTAATATAATAGGAATCGATACACGTGTACATTTTTTATATAATAAAAAATGAAATCTCTAGGCCTATTTATTTTGTAAGTCAACTTAGAAAAGTTTGCACTCCGCTCTGTCTCAATCAAAGTTTGATAAGCGCATCGGTCCAATCTAAGGGATTTTCTTATTAGGGGGAGGAGGAAGGGGGACAGGGTAATTTTCTGGGTAGGAGTAGGATATTCTACACACAGACGTTTTATCTATTTACTAGACCAGTATCTCTATATTTTTGTGGAATTCAAGTTTATTGTTTTAATTACGCTACTAAATGAAGGTTGTTGATTGCTGCACATGGTATATTTCCTCAAGATTAACGATTTCATTAAGAATATGAAACTGTTCCAGAATATAAGCATGAGATGGAGATATTTTAGGTACTTCCCTTAAGTAGATAAATACCTATAGTAATTTTATCCTTTGATACGATGCAGATCTTACGAATTTAGAACATCATTTTAAAAAGAAATTTGCATCGAGCCTGATGATTTTATATATTCTTGCATAAAAACTACTTTTATCACTGGATCCGCCCATGTATTAACGGGAGAAAAATCGTGTGCAAACAAGGCATAAAAGATGCAATCTAAACCATAGAATGTTTTGTTGCATCAGTTACCAACGCCAAATGCACTGCCCCCAACAATGTTCGTACTCGCTTCTTCCCTTGTTTACTCCCCTTTTAGAACTCAGCGTCGTTTCAGTGTTTGTAGATAACCGTGAATGTTTAAGAAATCGCATTAACTTGTGCGATTTTGCTTGTTTTCAGGAATCATATTTATGGTTTTGGTAAGTATCAGTCGGTATGTTTTTATCTAATTTCTTGGCGAATTTATATATTATAAAACAGCTTGAACGTTCGTACTCATCCTACTCCGAATGTGTCCGTACTCAAAATAACTCGAATGTAAAGTTGTTATTCTTGAAATTGTGCTCATGTTTACCAAATTTTGAAGTTATATGAACAGTTATTGGTAATTTCATGTTTATAATAACGAAAGATAAAAAATCGTTCAAAAATCTTCAGTTTGTGCTTTTGGTAATGTTGTTGATTTCTGGGCCCTGGTTATGGATATTTAAAACATGTTTACCGCTTCCAAGAACAACAGAATGGTAATTAAAAATGTACCGGAATCGTAAAATCATCACATATGTGAACATTACATTTAGTCGTCGTGTAATGTTTTTTATGCAAGAATAGCGACCGACAATACACGTTTGTTTTGTGTATTAACGACTGCAGAAGCCGTTAATACACGAAAACGTGTATTATCCTTACGATAACGTTGATTTTACAGCTGTAGATTTCAATCTGCAGCTGTAAAACGATTGTAAAACAGTTGGAGTTACGAAAATGAGATACAGCTGTAAAAAAGCTTACAGTTGGAGTCTCCAGAAGGTCAAGGTCGAAACTGCGCGGGGTTTCACTTTTCCAAAAAAAAAAATCCATTGTGTCACTTATTTTCGCGACCTAAATTTCATTGTTTACATTCGAAATCTTCCCCTTCGGTGTGATATGTATACATATACTCTGTGTGTGGTGGGGGTTTATGCTCGCAACTCTTTATATTATGAGTGCTGAGATAATGCAGGAAATATACCTCACAAACAAGATAATGGAGTCATTAGACCAAGTCGTGACCTATGGTCGAACGTTTTTGAGTACAAATTACATTCTCATAGCAGCCTTATTAAAGCATTTCTGTAATATTGTTGGTCAGCCTTTTGTTTCTAATAAATTGTCTTTGTATTTTGAACTGTGTTCTGGTCTAATCACTCGCCATAAGAAGAAACCCTTTGGCAAGAACCGTCTCACATTCCTATGTTTCATACTTACTTTAATGGTTTTTGAAACTGAGTCAAATCCCGGAAATGGCATCAAGACCGAGGCATATTTTGTGAGGACTGTAATATTTGGTTTCACGCCGAATGCTAGGTTATGAGTACTATAATGTACCAGTTTCATTCTGATCATTAACCCGCCCGCTTAGCTCAGTAGGTAGAGCGTCGGTCTACGGATCGCGGGGTCGTGAGTTCTGGGCGTATGTTCTCCGTGACTATTTGATAAACGACATTGTGTCTGATATCATTAGTCCTCCACCTCTGATTCATGTGGGGAAGTTGGCAGTTACTTGCGGAGAACAGGTTTGTACTGGTACAGAATCCAGGAACACTGGTTAGGTTAACTGCCCGCCGTTACATGACTGAAATACTACAGTTGAAAAACGGCGTTAAACCCAAAACAAACAAACAAACAATCATTCTGATCACTGAAATGAATCATGGCAGTGTACATATTGTGGTGTACGACATTTTAATTCTTCATTTTTCGACTATTCAAAATCACTAGATCTAGATCAGTCATTACCCTCCAATTCATCTATTCAGTCACCATGTGCAGCAAAACTTTCCATGCAAGTACACTGTAGCATGCCAGTCAGTACCTTCATATAACAGCAAAAACCGTCTGCCGAAACCATCACTCTGTCTTCCAAACTTAGAAAGATTAAATCTATGATTAAAAAGAAAACGGGATCATACGAATAACATTGTTTGTAGTCCTGAAGAACAAAGCATGGCACAGCCAAACGTTTATGGGGTTTTATAAAAAGTTTACGAAATGATTCTTGTGGCTTTGCTCCATTAAGAGAAAATGGTGTTTTAAAATCTAGCGCCAAGGATAAGTCTTAAATTTTAAACAGACAATTTTCGTCTGTTTTCACAAATGATCCAGATCATAATCTACCAAACCTTGGACCTAGCCCTTTTGCCAGCATGTCTGAAATAAAAGTAACAGAAAAAGTGGTGAAGGAAAACTTAAACCTAGAATTTTAAAGGAATGTGCAAATGAGATAGCACCAATTTTTACTGCTTTATTCAAGAAATCAATAAATCCATTGATACTGGTTCTGTACCCTCAGATTAGTCCGATGCCTTTAGAACGCCTGTTTTTAAAAAAGGTGAAAAATTTCAAGCTTCAAATTATAGACAAGTGTCTTTAACCTGTGTAGCTTGTAAGATCTTAGAGCACATAATAGTTAGTAATATTTTAGATCATTTAGATAAATTTAATATCCTGGTGGACAGTCAGCATGGTTTTCGAACCCAGCGGTGTTACGAAACACAACTAGTGGGTTTTATACATGAGTTAGCTCAGTCAGTACAGCGAAGCTAGGTTGATATTACTATAATGAATTTCTCCAAAGCCTCTGATGTAGTCCATCATGACAGACTGCTGTTAAAAATAACCCATTATGGCATCAGGGGCTCTACTCATTTTTGAATAAAAGCATTTCTGGGAAATCGAACTCAAAACGTTGTTGTCGGTGGGGCAACTCGGCGCTCCTGTTATATCAGGCGTCCCTCACGGGTCAGTTTTTGGACCTCTCCCTATTTCTGCTTTACATAAATGACCTACCTACGTTGTGTCTTCCAGTGTACGCCTTTTTGCAGATGGCTGTGTAGTTTATAGGACAATAAACTCTCAGAATGGTTCAGCTCGGCTGCAAGGGGGCCTAGACAGTTTATCATTATGGGAGCAGAAATGAAAGCTGTCATTCAATGTAAACAAATGCTACATACTGCATGTCTCTAGGTCCAGAAAACATATAAATACAGTCTACACCTTGCACAATCAGCCTCTGTCTGTTGTCAGTCAAGCCTCCTAGCTATTTAGGCGTGGAAGTATAATCAAATTTATCTTGGTCTCCTCGTGTAAATAAAGTTTTTAATAAAGCTAGTCAGAGCTTTAGGGTTTTTAAACGTAACAGACATTCTTCTAAAAGTTATACCAAAGCAGCTGCTTATAATACTATTGTAAGACCAACTTTAGAATACTGTTCTAGTTATTTTAAAGGACGAAAGCAAAGGTACAAAATGTTTTAGGATAAATTGTAATTCTCTCATAGACTTAATTGCTATAGCAATAGCAAAATAAATGATCTAGTAAGAAAGGAATAGTATGTGATATCTTTACTGTAGAGCAAAGTAGGATAAAAAGTAGACACTAACAGCCAAAACCAAAATTTTTACCCACTTATAATGGACAAAATGTAAAAAAATGAAAGTCTAATAACAGTTCTTAACTTGTAATATTTAAAAGTCCAATATCTCCTGGTGGCTCTACCACAACATTGATAGCCTTTTAAAAAAATCAAACGTCGAAGGGTAGATTTCAGTGACCATCTATATTTTTGTACATAAAGAAATTAAGCATTAACGCATTTACTTAATCAAAAGAAATTCTTTAATGGCAACATGTTTGAAAAGCACATCTGATACACAATACAATCATTATGACATTTTCTAACGTCTACGACGAGAGAGAATAAACGTAAATGACTGGCATTTTTAAGCTGTATTCTAGCATAAAACTGCTGTTATTGTCATTTTTCGGGGGTGTTTTAACAAGTAAAAAAACGTGTGTTAACAGAGAGGTTCTCGCGCTCACGTGCTGTTATAACACCTTTTTATATATGCGCGTTCCGTGGCAAAGCGTAAACGTATTACTGCCCCCAAACGGATAATTCAAATGGAAATGATGTACGTCAACGGAAGAAAGTAACTCAGATATTCCCGCGCATTTCGTGGAAATTTAATGACGTTGAGGTAGAATGTAGGGATAAACACGTTTTTTTTGTGTATTAACGTCTGCAGAAGCCCGCGGGATTGTTTGTGACCAAGACCGAAGACCAAATGTGTATTGTCGCTATTCTTGCATAAAAAAACATAACACGACCACTAAATGTATTGTTATCCCCCGCCGATGAAATCGGGAGTGGGGTATTGAAATGACGTTGTCCGTCCATCCGTCAGTCCGTCCGTCAGTCAGTCTGTCCGTCCGCAGCCATGTCTCAGTAACTACCAGGTAGAATTTCATGAAACTTGAAATAAACATGAACCAACATACTGCGATGATGCCCGTCAATTTTTTTTTTTGATTGGTCAATTTCCCTTAGAGTTATTGCCCTTGATTTAATGAAAAATGTCCGTCCGCAGCCATTTCTCAGTAACTAGCAGGTAGAATTCAATCAGACTTGAAATAGACATGAATCAAGATACTGCGATGATGCCCTTCAATTTTTTTTTTCGATTGGTCAATTTCCCTTAGAGTTATTGCCCTTGATTTAATGAAAAATGCACAAAAATGTCTGTCCGCAGCCATTTCTCAGTAACTAGCAGGTAGAATTTCATCAAACTTGAAATAACAATGAGCCAACACACTGCAATGATGCCCGTCAAGTTTTTTTTTGATTGGTCAATTTCCCTTAGAGTTATTGCCCTTGATTTAATGAAAAATACACGTCTGCAGCCATTTCTCAGTAACAAGTTTGTAGAATTTCATGAAACTTGAAATAGATATGAACCAACATACTTTGATGATGCCCGTCATTTTCTTTTTTTATTGGTCAATTTTCCATACAGTTATTGCCCATTAATTGTTTAAAAATCCACAGATTTGTACATAACAAATCAACCAATTGGAAGAATTTCATTAAACTTCTTTCATTCTTTTCCATGAACATTTATTATAAACATGTGAAGTTGTGTACCCACACCTGGGGTCGCCACCTTGCCTTGGTCACACCCCCTCCCCCTCACAACCCCCAACCCCTTTTTTTTTTTTTTTTTAATTTAATTTTCCATCAATATTTATAATCAACATGTAAAGTTTTGTACCCTCCCCCCCCCCCCCCCCCCCCCCCCCCCCCCCCCCCCCCCAAAAACATTCATTTTCTGTTAATTTGATTTTGACTAATGAAATTATTTGCTTCTTTGTAACATTCTTAACTTTTTGCTGGATATATTTTTTTGCCGTTCCTCACCACAGACCCTTTCGGCGGGGGATACCAATTCATCGAATTTGCTTGTTTTCATATGTGATGACTTTACGATTCCGGTACATTTTTTAATTACCATTCTGTTGTTCTTGGAAACGGTGAACATGTTTTAATGAATGGTTTTTTTATCTCTCGTTATTAAAAACATGAAATTACAAATAATTGTTCATATAACTTCAAAATTTGGTAAACAGGAGCACAATTTCAAAAATAACAACTTTACATTCGAGTTATTTTGAGTACGGACACATTTGGAGTACGGATGAGTACGAACGTAGTGTCAAGCTTTCAAGCTGTTTATATAAATTCTTCCAGAAATTAGATAAAAACATACCGACTGATGCTTGCAAAAATCATAAATATGATTCCTAAAAACAAACAATCGCACAAGTTACACGCGATTCTTAAATATTCACGGTTATCTACAATCAAAGCGATGACAGCACAGAAAGGTTGAAACCCGCAAACCACTCCACTGTAACAGTTCAAGTCACTTCCATGGAACAGTATTACATTCAAACCATTTGCATCCATGTTACATTATATACTAGAAATTTTGCTCTGACTAAAACCATCAAGTATGTTGAAACACACTGACAAGTTGGGTAAGGCAACCCTATATCGGCTTCATTAAAATTTACTATAATGTACAGTGTCTGTTTTATTAAAAACACAAATATTCAAAGAAAATAGAGATAATAGAAATATTAGATATTCTAACACGACCCGCTTTGTTTTCCTATAAAACAAAGAAGGCTGGCAACTGTGTGTTATTTAAGAAATAATAAGTTCACAAACGTGGTTTAGCATAGAATAATCCGTGTTTTTCGTTCTTATGCGTAAGAATATATCACGAAGGCCGTTGGCCTCAGTGATATATTGTTTCGCATAAGAACGAAAAACTCGGGTTATTCTACGATAAATCACACTTGGGAACTTACCATTTCGATTCTAATACGACATACTAGTATCAACAGTGTTAGAAAAAATGGTAACTACTTTTTACGACATGAATCGGATGACGTCATTGCACGCGAGTGGTTTATTGCAGAATAACCCGAGATAGATTTTGCTCTACATGTATGTAGGTTATTTGCTGATCGTATTAGATAGTCCACAATTCATTTTTCTGACATCATTATTATTACGTCAGAGCGTTAGACGGCATAGTGGCGCGCTGGGAAAGAAGGCACATATTTGATGAATATCGTCAAGGGCGTACATCATAATCTTCGGTAACGTGTTAGAATCGAAATAGTATATCTCAAACAGTGATTTGCTCATGAATAAATTTTTAATAATTGTTTGTTGTTTAGATGCGTATTATTATATCACTCGGGCTGCGCCCTCGTGATATAATTCCTTTGCATCTAAACTACAAACAATAAATCACTGTTTGGGATATATTATTTTTATTTCAAATTTAACACTTAAAGGCACTGGCCTCCAGCTCGTCCGACAACAACGACAACAACAACAAAAAAGAAGATTTTTAGATATCTGGAAATAAATGTTATATTTCTTAAGAATGCTTTGAAACTTGAGAATTAGCTGTTTTTACTACTTTTTACGATGAAAATTGAAAAGCGTTTGTAACACTTTACTCTGAATTACAATATCCAAACAAAAAAAAGATCTTTATATTGAATCCGCCCTTTGTACCTGTGGCGACACTGAGACTGCTTCAGTGTCGTAAATATCAAACAATTCGTGAAAAGTTTTTTTCCAATACTCCATGTCTATTTTCAGTAAACAATCTTCACAATGGCAACGACCGGCTTTCTTTTGAGCAGAATAAATCTCTAATCGTTGATGTTCAGCGTTTCATTCTCGCAACAAGAAGTTTTAATACCTAGGTCGGCGGGTCCTGCCCCCCTCCCCCAACGTGAGTATATAATTGGTTCAAGCAACACTCCTTTTTATTTTACAAAATTCAATTGAAACAAATAGCATTACAATTATGTTATACTAACCTTATTTGCCATATAAAAATTAATTAGTTATCACTAGCCATGATTCCTGACAATATCATGAATATGGTATTTGATGAATTGTAATTATTTCCTACATGGAGAGGAATTTATTTAAGATTTAAATAGCTTGTTTTCCAATCCATTAATTTTATGCAGTTATTGTTGTATACCATGTATACCCAATAGATAAAGTTTAAACTAACGCTTTACTCTGAGTAAACTGTCTTGAATATCTATATTTAACATGCATTAAACACTAAAGCCCCCATAGCTCTATTGGTAACGACATCCCGAACGCTGTGAATTGCAGCAGTAACAAGGATTCGCCTCAGATTTTCGTTTAGAAGATCAAGTACTTTAGTCAGATTGCCGGAATTTGTTTCTTTGACGTCTCCGCCATTCTACAGTGTCATGTGACTTTCCCTCTTGTGAAAATGCAGTGGTTATTAGGTCTCACTACACTAAATAGTATTTCCTATATATTCTATATAAAACTGACATTTTTAAAAAGCTACAAAACATAGCTAGACCAATTTCAGAGAACAAATCCTTACCTAACTTTAAAGAGTTACGATAAAACTGATAAAAAATGAAGAGAAAAGTAGGGGTTATGTATCTTCTAAGAGAGATTTCTCTTGTCACATTTGCTTTCTGTAAAATCACATCAAAATCACACTGCTGTGACCTGGAAGTACTACCCATACTAAAATTGAGTTTCACTTCGCTAAATACAACCTCCTCTCCCAATTTTTATACCAAAATGTCAAAAATACAGCCACAATGAAATTGAAACAGAAAACAGCTTTAATTTAGACCTCTGAGGCCATGCAAAGTGAAAAACCTGTCTGCCATTACGCAACTAGACCAGATGACTCCCACACTGGTTCCTTTACAATAATTAGGCCCATAATGAACGCATGTGAGGTTGATTCCGCATAGGAGACATAGATAATAATTGCTAGTTCTAGTGTCAAAGTAGCAAAATTGTGCTAAATATCTACTAAAATGGACTGGTCTATCATTCAATTTGGGCAGTGCCGTTGATCCCATCTTATTTGTAAATACACTTTATGTTGTTATTTCCATTATGTTTCCTTAAAAACGCCCTACTTTCGATTTCGTTAATGCAAGGGACCCTGCAAGTTTGCCTCACAGGATCCCTCTTGTCTGTCTGCACCCAGCCCGAGAACCAAGATTAACAAGATTTTCTATCGGCACGGCACCCTCAACTTCAGTGTTAGAATTTTAAGATGGTATAATTATTGAAAACAACATGTTTTTTTCTGAGGGAAATAAATCATGTTGTTTTACCCCCCCCCCCCTTAATATGCTTTTAAATTGAAGATTAATAACATGCATATTTAAATTTTAATATCAAATTTACCTATACCTTGGCGATACTTAAACCACCTTTAAACTAGAATTTGTATAATTTGATTTGATACAAAGAGGGGTTATTCATGTATAGCTAGTCAGAAAGAAGGTGGGTGGGGGGGGGGGGGGAAGGGTGGCGCGCTGTACCATAACAAATATAGGAACCCCCGTCCGCCCGACACACAACTCTGTATTATTGTGCTGCTTTTAAATACGAATACCATCTCATATTTCTAACAATGAAGTTAAATTGAGAATCTTAACTTTTAAGAACCCAGTATTTTATTTATTAAACTGATATTGACTTTTACTTATATTTTAGTTTGTTCGTTAAGTTTGCTATGTTAAGTCGGTTTTAAAAGCTCATTAGAGCTTATGTTATTTGTTACATTTGCACCGACTTTGTAAATAAAATTGACTTGACTTGACTTGAAGGCGCCGGTGCCGATAGAAAATTAATTGTGCCCGAAAGGGTTCCCGTGCGGGGTGTAGAGACTTAAAGACCATGACATAAATAACCGAACACTGTTTAAGCGTCTTCTTCAGTACTTTATTAGTATAAATTTAAGTCGTTCTACATAACTAAACAACTACCTGATTATCTTTATCTAGATTCGAGCCGATGACGATATTACATGTTCTATAAAAAGGTAACAAAGATCGTTTACTGTGGCTTTCCACGTTCGAATGACATCATACTCTCGGTGGTTGTCGCCCTGACGTGTTGCTGCACTCCGACGCTTTTTCGGCAAGTAAGTGTACTATCAATGTGAACATTGGCAATTAAATTCGAATCATGAAAATGCGACTGTGCCGGTTATGTGAAGCTATGGTTTTTAAAACGTTATACTTGCTTCCCCGGAAAACTTGCACCGACTGAGAGGGATCCCGTGCATTAACGAAATCGAAAGTAGGGCGTTTTTAGGAAACATAATGAAAATAACAACATAAAGTGTATTTACAAATAAGATGGGAACAACGACTTCACATCTTAGGTACTAGATACTTGCTATATTAAGGAAAAATCGTATTTAAGTTTCATATCATCCTAGCCAGTACCCTCCGTTTACATCCCATCTTCGTTTGTACTTTTAATTAAACAATTAAACAAATGTAACAATAAAAAGCAATGGTACATAGCTACGTCTTCCCGCGGTTCATATGTTTTTATGCACAAACCTGTGTTCAGGACGAACATTTCGATTGTCCGAGCTCCCTGTCGTTGGAGTTCATTGTTTATCACATAGAAGGTTCTGTGCGCGGACTGAGAGGGATCCGTTTTCTCATTTACCACAGAGAGGGATCCGAAATGCATACACACCGTGTAATAGTTTGTTAGTTTGTTTGTTACGGTTTAACGCCATTTTCAACAGTATTATGTACCCTAACCAGTGTTCCTGGATTCTGTACCAATACAAACCTGTTCTCCGTAAGTATCTGCCAATTTTTCTGATAAGTCAGAGGTGGAGGACGAATGATTTCAGACACAATGTATTTTATCAATTCCTCACAGAAAATACGCTTTGTTCAGGGGTCGAACTTACGGTCCCGCGATCCGCGCTTACTTTACTGAGCTAAGCGAGCGTGTATAGTGATCTATAAGAAAATTATATTTGTATTTTATTCGGAATCTGATCCATTCTCAAAATACGCCTATTTCATAATTCTTTACAAAATATTGAAAATATCTGGAGAAATTAACATTTTAGGTCAAGAAGGCGTAATGCAGCGTCATCTAGCGGAACGTCAAACATTACGCTTGACGACGCCACGTCTTTGTGTTCTAGGTGTTGACGGTAAACAGCTTGTATGCTAAAGATTTCATTTCGCATCCACATTTCCGTGATATTTAAAGCTAGAATCACACTGTCCCGGATGGGCTTGCGGATACGAGAACTCCTTACTCATTCGTAAGTCATCCGGTATATCCGTTCAGATATCTGGGCATCCGGGGGCAAGTGTGCAAAGGTTTGAACCTGTTCAAAATTTTGCCACGGATAATATATCCGTAAGTAATCCGTAATAAATCCGTAACAGTCCTGAAAAGATCGCAACAGATCTTAAAAGATCGTAACAGTCCGGAAGACAATCATAATCATGTCGGACCGAATGGCACACTGGTTGGAGCGTTCGCCCGTCAATCGAGCGATCATAGGTTTGGTGTCCGGTGCAATCACTCTATCAATGACGTGACTTATATTATATAATGAGACAGTGGAAAAAGAATTTAGTGCTTGTAAAAAAAATGTTGAAGAAAACGGGCGTAAAACCCCAAAACAATAATTATTCCTGGCTAATTCTGACTTTTAAGCTGGTCGAAATATGCACAGTCAAAACGACATGAAGTTAAACCTCAGATGAAAAATGTACGGACATGAAAAAAATTATTGCACTTTTGCATTTGATATCCATTGGGTTGGGTTTAAGCCCTTTCTCACCAACATTCCAATTATGTCATGGCGGTCTGCTTACACAACCTGTCTTTATAGTTTATAACCAGCATTGTACATCTACAATCTACATTGTAGAAAAAATTCCATTCACGAAAATGTTATTAAAGTTATGATATTTCCTTAGACTCTCGTTATGAAAAATTGCGTGAGGTCCAAGTCTTTCAAATCTATCTAGCAAAACATCAAGCACACGACCCTATTTGTTTTTTATTTGCTGAATTTTCTAAGTATTTCTGAAGTCTGAGTTTAATCATATTCTACATTGTAGAAAAAAAATCGATCCGAACGTGCAGCACTACATTAACATTTTCTAAATAATTAGAATTTGACATGCATTGCAGTAACCACTCCTAAAGTGTAACCTTACCTTCAGTATCAATTGAATTTATGGGAAAACTCAGATATTTCTGACATTATCAAAATACAGTAACTCTGACTGGCAGTGTAAATTGTGAAAAATTTAGAAGTAGAAAAACATATTTATATAGATGAGGGCAAAAACACACACACATATTATTACATCTGTCATGAAGCACATATTAACATATAATTCTGAAGATTACGAAGACAGTTAAACTCTTATAAAACATATAATCATTATGAAACACAGATACATATTTCTACAAAGATTATACGTGGCTTAACGAAATAAAACAGTTTACCTTCGCCGAAAGGATAAAAAAAGAGAATGGTTAGCTGAATAGGTTTCATCCCATCAAAATAGTACAAAATTCAGATTTTTTTATTCAGACTTTTTGATAACCATTAGCGTAAGAGATTGATGCTTAAAACAAAATGCCATTTCTAAAACTTCGCTTTATACTAAGATGAATGCATAATGTGCTGTTGCTCACATTGAAAAAGATATGCCCTACAAAATTGTTTTTCTAATTTCAAAAGCATTATGTATGAATTTTCTTATGATTCGTATTTCTTAATTTAAAAATTCTACCAATTTGAACACATTTGGTGTGTGCCAGTATTTTTGGTACAGATTGTTTTCATAAAACCGTATATATTTGAAACTCTATATAGAAGTGACACTTGACATACAGTACATTTTCTTTCATCCAGAGGAATACTAACTGGTCTTGCCCACCATCCGGTCTCAATCTGTAACCTATGAGAGGAACTCGTAAACACGTGAATTGACTAGCAAAAATTTATTAGTACATTTATTGAAACAACTAAGATAATATTGAAATTAAACGACGAAATGTGTAAGTATGATAAAATACTACTTGAATAATTTTAGTTTTGATTTCCAGATTTGGACAAGCATGTCACTTAGTTAAATGTCATATTATTAGCTTAGTTAATGTCATTTAGCTAAATACAAGAACAGGTCAACATGACACACACCTTAAAATGCTCGAGCATCAACAAAACCTAAAGTACACCAACGTACATTGTGTTGTTCATAGAAACAATGGGGATGTGCGTTATGTTTCACAAGAGAATAGGCGAAAACTTGTGGGGAACAGCGAGGAACTTTTTTGGTTATGTTCGGAAATGATTAACTTTACTGAAGAAAATAAAATTAACGTTTGTCACCTTATACGTCTAACTTTGGGTGAAACAGGGAAATAACATATCTATTCTTTTTTCTTTGCAAGTACTGTAACCACATTTAATGCAGACAGTATTAAAACATTTTAGTCGATAACTTCCTAATTTGCTTTCAAACGTAATACTGGTAAAATAAATCCCTACAGGCGCAAGAAAATAAAAACCCAAATCCATAAATAGATGAATGTATATTTAAATGGTATATAAAGAAAGTGAAAATCAAAATATTTCACAGCAAACATAGTCTGACAAGATGGTCATTGCTGCGACATCAAAGGTATGTTGAGTTAATTATACGCACTTTACTGCGCATTGGTCAAGGAATGTGTTCGTAAAATGTTTGTAAAAGTAATAAAATATGTGAATGTAACATTTTTATAAATTTCTCCATTGTTAGAATAGTTCTATTTTTTGTGTCATAAACTGCAATCCATAATGGGGGATGACGCACCGAGACGTTAGTTATTCGTCTTTGTTGTCTGCATATACCAAGGCAATTCGAAGTCGATGACCCCCATTTAAAAACAAAATACGCGAAATTAAGCCCTGTGCAAGCAATATTTCAACTTTTTTTTACCTTATTCATGAAATTTTGATTCAAGATCCATTTAAGCGTTAAGAGATTTGCCATTTTCAATCAGAAAGATGCTAATTTCAATAACATTTAGACAATTGCAGTGCTAAAATCAACCAAAATAGAGCCACCTGGTCGAAAAGTGGGTCTAAATTCAGAAAACTATCTAAAAATATCTAGAAAATAGTATTTATTGCTGAAAAGTTTCAGAAAAAGTGCACACATTTCCTGGAAAATTTGCAAATGATCGAGATAGCTACCTAGCTATCTCGTGGCAGAAATATGCCACCATAGAATAGGTTCTCGCGAATTTTCACTTTCTTTTGAGTAGTGAATAGTTTCTTTGTAATAGGATAGTTCTGCCACGAGATAGCTAGGTAGCTATCACGATAATGTGTAAACTTTCGAGAAATGTGTGCATTTTTTTCTGAAAACATTCCAGCAATAAATAATATTTTCTAGATATTTTTATTCATTTTCTGAAAATGATTTAACGCAAAATTTCGCGTTAATGCTTGGAACTGCCACGAGATGCTCGGTAACTATCTCGATAATATTTTAAACTTTCCAGCAAAGTTGTGCATTTTTTTTGAAAACATTATCGCAATAATTTTTTTTTCTCGATATGCTTTTTATTTCCAGGAAATTTTAGGCTATTGCAATAAACTTGTCAGAAAAGTTCGAAATATCGAGATAATTTCTAAAAGTATTGAGAAAAGTAATCTAGCTAATAAATGGCAGTTGTGGGCATTTACACAAAAAGTACTGAGAAAATAATGTAAATTACCGCAATAATATTTCTAGGAAACCTCCCACTATTGAGATAATCTTTTCAGAAAACATCGCTTTATCAAGATATTTTTTTTCTAAAGTGTAACTGTTTGTGTTATATGTTTACGATATCCAGGGTTGCCAACCCACGTGACTTTTTGGTATCATACACACAGGGAAAATCGCTCGATTGATGTTACAGTTTTGTTTTTAATTTCCTTGTTACATGAATAAAAACGAGCGCTTTTCTCGGCACAAAACGTCTAAATAATTTGCGCCAATCTATCTCGTGATAACAATGTAAAAATTCCAAAGGGATTTTCTTTCAGTTTCTGTCAGTCAAGATTTAAAATGGAAAACTCTTTTGGAAAATATTTTCTTTCAATTTGTCTCATAGCCACTAAATAAAATTATAAAAAGATCAACATATCTAGTCGTTATGGGACAAAATGGCAGATTTTAAAAAATAATCCTTTCAGTTTATCTCGTGGTCAAGAAATTTGCCTTCTAAGGAAAATAAAATACATGGATTTTATTTGAAATATCATTAAAGCCATTGAAAAATCATATAAAGTGTCGTGTCGAATTTGTTCTTTACCGTCAGAAAAAATAGTTTCGCTATAATGAATGGGATTTTTGTTTTGTTTGCGTGCGTGCGTGCGTGTGTGTTTTAACTTTTGGTGTTTGATTTTGAAAGAATTTTCGGAACGACGCCATCTTGTTCGTGTTTTTATGAATGACGACATATTTCACGTGTGATCTCGCGGAAAGATCCTTCTTTGATATGTTTACTTATGAATAAAGGCATATTTCTTCACGTACAAAATATACTGTTAATGTAAATATGACAATATATTTTTATTCTCCGCATTCCTGACGACATCCGGCTAATATTGAACATTTGTTGTTTCTTTTGTGTTTAAAAACATACATATAGGATATAAGACAGTGTATTTTCATATTGAATTTATTAAAAGAATTGAATAAAATAATAAAATGCGAGGCTCAGCCGAGCATTTTATCAATTTTATTCAACAATTTTAATACATTCAGTGAAGTAATATTCTTTTTATCACATGTTAGCTTTTCCTGCTGAAACATCAAAAATTCTACTTTTTTTAACTTTATAAACAAGTCAATTTGACCAACGCCTCACATATTATAAACGACGAGGCCCATCGTGTATAAATATTGTTAAAACACGGTTTTGCCATAAATTATTTCTTAATCAATGGTTATGTATTGTGTGATGACATTCTCAAACATTCCTATTTTACACACACAATATAATACTAATCATTACAAAAGTATTGGTATAATTCTTGCGATTACAAAGTGTATCTGACTCGTGCTATTTTTTATTTGTAGCACGTGTCTCATCTGCTGGTTGTAGCCCTTCTCGTTCTGGCAACATGCTCGGCTCACAAGTATGGTTATAATTCACAGAGGGGACGAGTGTCAAGCCGCCGGGGAAATCTGGCAGGAATCTGTAAGTCTTTTTTAATATCAAATAGATAGAACTGAAATGGATACTACTTACGATGATTTCTGTATGATTTTAAGATTCCAGTAACAATACCATTTACCATTCTGTGGTTATGGGTAACTGTCAACATGTGTTAGATACCCAGCGTATAGCATTAACCGTGGCACACATATGGACGACACTACCAAATGCATATATTCAATACAATGTTGGTTTTCATTTACTCTTTACTACAAAGAAAACGTTAAAGTTGCTAAATTATATCGTTTAATAATTAGATAATTATACTAGTAAATATTACATACATATTTCCTTATCAATGGTTAGCCGTCTTTTGGGCAAGTGTATAATCTTCTTCAAAGCCCAGTTGCTAACCGTTTACGCACAACAAGCAAGCAACGCCGTACAAAGCGGTAGTTTTCTCTCTATCCGAATAAATCTCATACATTTTTGGCACCAGAGTCTTCCATATAAAACGCATTTAAAAATAACTTAAGAGGCGACCAGATCAGGCTAAATGCAAACTAACAAGAAAACAAGAGCTGTCCGTAAGTCAGTAAATGCTCGACTATTCGAATTGTTGTCCCTGAAGCAGGAGTATTACCCTAAATGTTAAAATATCTATAGAGTTTCAATCCAGTGTCTGCATTAGTTTTGGAGATAGTAAGTTGGATGCAAAACTTAAACCGGGATTTTTAATCCAAAAGGGGGCATTATTTGGCAAACAACTTGTAAGAGTTATGGGACTTGATGCTATCACCTGGTTTTATAACACTGAAGACACAAATGAAGTTTCACATCAATATCTGCATTATCGCACGCAAATCTTTAAATAGGATTTTCTAAGTTCAAAAAGGGGCATAATATGCTCGAAATACATGTCAGAGTTATGGCACTTGATCCTGTGAGGTTGGTTATTGACATGGAAAAAGAAAAAAATAAGTTTCAATCCTATATGCCTTTAAATAATAGCTATATGAACTTGCATGCAAAGCTTTAACCAGGACGTTCTACGTCCAAAAGGGGGGCATAATTTGGCTAAAATGCATGTCAGAGTTATGGGACTTGATGCTATTACCTAGTTTTATATCACCAATTACTAATGTGAAGTTTCAATTCAATATCTGCATTAGTTTTGGAGATAGTAACTTGCATGCAAAACTCGGATTTTAGTCCAAATTTAAAGGGAGCATAATTTCGCCAAAATACATGTCAGAGTTATGGGACTTGACCCAGTGAGGTTGGTAATTGACCTAGAAAAAGAAAAGTAGTTTTCAAAGCTACATACCTTGAAATCATAGCTATACGTACTTGCATGCAAAACGTTAACCTAGGTGTGACGCCGACGCCAGGGTGAGTACAATAGCTTGGAGCTTGGACTATTCTTCGAATAGTCGAGCTAAAAACTACTTAAATACCTACAGGTTTTTTATTTAGTTGTTTTGCTTTCGCAAGTTATCTTAGTCCGCCATGATTTTCGATGACAAAACGGAAGATGCAAAGAACGTTTTCATTGACGAAAACTACTTCCGGATTTTATACATAGCGGTGAAATCCGATTCCTATCCGAATATTATAATGCAGCAATGGCAGGTGAAGATAATTACCGAAAGCAGACAAAAATAAGTAGCTATTCAACTGAGAACTGAGAACTGGAAGCTATTTACCTTCGAGTTTGCAGTTTCAGTTCGAGTGTAAAACTTGATTTATCCCGGGTAGTGTTATCCAGCATTGTACGGACGAACAGTACAGACTTTTGTCAAAATATCAAATATTTTAAAGTAGTACAATTGCTATTTATATATTATGTAGTTTGCATGAAATTTGAATTGTAGCATGAACTTTGTTTGCATTATTCTGTCATTAACGTCATCGTGTTGCTTTTTTAATGTTGCCCAATGCTATAGCTTGCAACAATATGCATGCCATGCTTTTGGATTCATTGTTCGGTGTTAACCTTCGAACAAAAATGTGACGGAACTCGCAACTGTCCAGCGGGAGAGGACGAGTTCAATTGTGGTGAGTATCTTCAAACAACTGTTCTAAAAAAATCAATAAACGAGTTCTGTTTATCGAAATGTTTTCAAAGAATGAAAAGTAAAATATAGCTTTGTTTTATAAGACAGATAATGAGAAATATGTAAAAAAACGTAGCAATTTATACAATAATATTATGTTGTTTATTATTGCTATTATAACATTATTAATTGTTATTTCAATGCTATTAATTGTGTGAGGTGTGTCGTATTGGCCAGACATCGTAGGGTACGTGAACTGCGCATTTGATTGGTTAGCAACCTAGTTTATCAGGCATAGCCATGTAAGATTAAAATTTTACCCTTCTGATTGGCAAGTCCTTTCTTCTGCTACAATATTGAAATAAAAACGAAGAGGAAAAAATACATGAACAGTTTCATCTCTTCTCATCTCCCGCACAAAGGTAGAAGATGGCAATTTGATGTTATTGACCATAAATAATCGAGTCTTTCACGATTCAAACAAATAATGTAATCTACGAGGGCTGTTCAAAAATAACATGGACGTTTGCTGTCAAAAGCCGTTACTAGTATTGTGTAAAGAGCAATGTGAAATATATCATTGTAATTCACAATCTTTCTGTAATTTATGTAACATGATAGGGGAAGCAAGTAGAACGTTTTAAAAACCATAGCTTCACATAACCGGCGCAGTCGCTTTTTCATGAATTGAATTTAATTGCCAATGTTTGCATTGATAGTACACTTACTTGCCGAAAAAGCGTCGGAGTGCAGCAACACGTCAGGGCGACATCCACCGAGAGTATGATGTCATTCGGACGTGGAAAGCCGCAGTAAACGATCTTTGTTACCTGTTTATAAAACATGTAATATCGTCATCGACTCGAATCTAGATAAAGATAATCAGATATATTTAGTTATGTAGAACAGCGACTTAAATTTATAAAGTACTGAAGAAGACGCCTAAACAGTGTTATCTGTGTCTTGATCTTTAAGTGGTATAAACGATTCGCAAATGGTTCAGAATTACTTAAAGACAGCTAGGGTAAAGGGAGAAAAGAAAAAAATCATGATTTGACGTTAACGTCAATGTATGACGCCTTGGATAAAGACCAATTTACTCACGATGCGCATCCTGTCTGAGATGCTTGCATAAATGGTCATACTTTTTTCAGTATTCTAACCAAACAGCTTATTATGATTTACGTATTGTTCTTCGAAATTAATTAGAAAATCTACAAATATAAATTAATATGAACTTAATGAAAGCGTCTTGATGAAGGCACGACGTCGTTAACGTGGTTGAATTATGATCACCGTGCTCTGGGTTCGTATAAATGACTTCTTATGAAAAGTCGTAACTCCTAACTGTATGATCATAATCATGTCAAATTTGCAGCGGGGTTTATTTCTTGTTTTACTTTATTTAAGTATATTAAAGCTAGAGACAAAGTCTACGTAATTTTTGAACAGTCTCCGCAGTAATGGTAAGACATATTGACTTGTTCTGCGCCATAAAGCCTAGACCGATCCAGCCTTCTTTTATTAAAAGACCACACAGTTCAAATTGTATATGCCGCTTTTATCTAAGATTACCACTTCTCGTATCCACTTGTTGGATACAGATGGCAAATGGAGTTTTGAAAAGTACGCTCCGATACTTTTGTCGCACGGTAATAAATAAACAAGAGGTTAAAGCAAGACCGTCTTCTTGTAAATAACCAGTACGGAGGTTAAAAAAGACTGTCTTCTTGAAAAATACCGGGTTTCCTTTCCAAAATAAAATATTACCATTTCCTGAGTATCGCCAATAAATTCTTCTACTATGTTTATGTAATAATTGATAAAGTCAATTTCATGGAAGACCCATAAAATGCAAAGTGTAAATCCTTGCACACAAGTGGCCTTGGATATTTTTAATCAACAAAAGAACCCCTAGCTTAAAAGTCATGGATCAAAGGTTAATAGGTTTTTTCCACTTCCCGACCCTAACTTTGTCATCCATCAAAGGATTTTAATATTACTGGACACAAATGTTCCCCATAATGAGACGATGCGTTAAGCTAGATCCCTAACTCAAAGGTCAATGTCACACTTGGAGGTTAAGGTTCAATAGTGTTTTCATGTGCAGCCCGTAACTCAGCCATCCATCAAGAAATTTTAATATTTTTTGGCACAGTAGTTTCCCATAATGAGACAACTTGTCATGCACAACCCCCAGACCCCCTGGCTAAGCTCCAAGATCAAGGTCAAACTTGGAGGTCAAAGGTCTAGCATTTTTCCCTGTCCGCCGTGTCCGGTCCATAACGTAAAGGTTATAAAAATTTGACCAAATATTTACCAAGATTTTATATATCAGTTACCACTTTAATTTAAATGAAGTAGTATGTACTTTTTTATACGATTGAGAGTTAAGATGTGCACAAGCTGAACCACAAGGGCGTCAAATATCCAAGCAACTGAAAGATGAACTATGGTTAATTTATATGATTATCCACAAGAGGGTCTTGTTTATGTTTTAAGTAAACATGTTGATGAAATTTATGCTGGACTTCATTATCCGAGTAGTAATCATTCTCACATACCTCAGGTCTACCATGGTTCCCTTGTTCGACCTCTGGTTATGGCACGCTAATTGTCCAATAATTACGTGAACCCAGGTTCACAGTCGAAAAACTAGGATTAACGATCGATGAACCAGGTTTTTCGAATACTAACCTATAGTTTCGAGCGAAAACTAAGGATAACGCCGTAAACCATAGTTTACGCTCGTAAACTTAGGTTCACGCCTGAAAACCCATTTTCACGGCGGTAAACGTAGGTTCATGCTCGTTAACTATGGTAACGACCGAAATTTATAGTTCAGTCGAGAAACCAAGTTTATCAAACGTAAACCATGGTTTACGGTCGATATATTAGGATTTTAAAATCAACAATGAATTTCGGGCGTGAACCATATTATGACCATAAACCATAGTACGTGAACCTATGTTTACGGACGTGAACCTATGTTTACGAACGTGAACCATAGTTTACGGACGTGAACCTATGTTTATGGACGTGAACATATGTTTACGAACGTGAACTTGGGTATAAAAGCATGAACCTAGGTTTGCGTTCGATGCGTTCGATAAACTAGGTTTTACGGTCGTAAACTTAGGTTCACGCTTATAAACTTAGAATAACAACCGAAATTCATAGTTCAATCGAGAAACGTAGTTTATCGAACGTCAACATGAGTTCATGAGCTTAAACGCCCGTTAACCTATGTTTTCACTCGAAAATATAGGTTAGTATTCGATAATCCTAGTGTTTTGATCAAGAACGTAATTTTTGGATAATTAGCTTGCCGTGAATCATGGTTTGCGGACGTGAACCTATGTTTACGAGCGTGAACCTATGTTCACGACCGTGAACTTGGGTTTACGAGCGTGGTTTCTCAAACAACACTATGATTTTCGGTCGTTATCCTACGTTCACGAGATTGAACCTATGTTTACGGTCGTAAACCCATGTTCATGGTCGTCGTAAACCCAATTTCACGGTCGTTAACATAGGTTCACGCTCGTGAACTTGGGATAACGACCGAAATTCATAGTTCAATCGAGAAATCTAGTTTATCGAACGTAAACCTGGGTTCACGAGGGTAAACTATGGTTTACGCCCGTTATCTTATATTTTCGCTCGAAAATATAGGTTAGTATTCGAAAAAAAACTGGTTTTACGTTAAAAAAACCTAGTTTATCGATCGTTAATCCTAGTTCACGTAATTATTGGACAATTGGCGTGCCAAATCTGGTAGTATAAATCAACCGGATGACACATACGGCAATTGACGTAATACCTGACGTCACCAAGTTTTCTAGACTGCACATCAACTGTTCTTTGTTTAACACGGAGGGCGATCCAACATATGTATTCCTAAATGGGCACGCTTAAAATCATATGTTGTGTTTCCGGTAGTACATAGGTGGTAAACATTTCACAAAAAAAACAGGTAAGATTTTTAATTGTGATTGAATTTTGTGAAAATGACATTCTTTTGCCAAAATATCGCGATACAGTGCAACCGAGTATACAATACCAAGCACGTAAGTGCATTTATCTTACCTGTATTTGTAGAAATTACGGAGAAAAACTTATCCTCCATGAAGCGGTATGACTGAAAATTAGCAACATTTTTATCAACAGATGGAAAAATGTTGTAATTGCCCTGCGCCTTCTTAAATTTTGCCCTTGAAATCTTCCGTAAGCTAAACCCCACCAAGAAGAAAAATTATATGGCGATCATTTTGCTAAAAAACTATTTATGAGCGAAAAACCGAATGGGATACATATGTTGTGCATGGGCTACATATGTGGTGCATTAAATTTTTTAAAACTCTACAGATCTTGAGCTAAAATGAAGGCTTGATGCCTTGTTGTCTTCAATTCGTTTCTTACACTCACATTCTCTTCTGCAACATGCTAATGTCAATATTACTTAACAACATTGAAACGACATTTTCAAGGTTTAAGAATATTAATGTGAGTATCGCGTAAAGCATCGCGATATTTTGGCAAAACAATGCCATTTTAACAAAACTCAATCACAAATAAGAATCTCACCTGTTTTTCTGTGAAATGTTTACCACATATTTACTTCCGGAAGCACAACATGATTTTAAGCGCAGCCCATTTAGGAATGCATATGTTGAATCCCCTTCCGTGTTATTAAGCTTAATAACTGACACAAAATCAGGTAAGCCGTGTTGGAATAAGAACTAGAATCTATGTGTTTTGAATGGGTCAGCCTGGCCATGTTTGACAACTCTGACATATATTTGTGACACAAGTGTGTATTTTTAAATTTATATCGATACGAACGCGTCACATTTAAAGATATCCAATAGATCTATTTCGACTTTAAGACTGAAATGCTAAAGGTTATATATACCACGAATTATTCTACATGGTTTGTACTATATATGCTCGGTCTTAAGGTTAACAGCTAATGTCAAAACTTTATGGCTGAAATCTGTTTCTGATGTCATGTAATTATAAAATACCCACTGAATTGATTGGCGGTCGGTAGTAAAATTTTGACAAGTTTAAGCACGGTCTGAGTTGGAAGGGAACAGTCCATCTATCTAAATTATTTTAAAGTATGCGAAGAAAGTAAACTGTTAAATGTGACACAACGAATTTCCACTACTTTAAATACGCCGTTATCTTGATTTATTAAGTAACAGCTGTATTGGCGGCTATATGCAATACATTCGCTCTATCCTTCAATGAAAATACTCAAAATTAGATAATGATTTTTTTTTCGCAAGCTGGCAGTATCAACTCTTATTTATGGATTTTTTGTTTTTAAAAATGCAATACTTTGTACTCGTATGGTTAGTGTGAAGTGTCTAATTGTTTAGTGGTCGAAACGTAATGTCATTGTGAGAATTCCAATGTGAAAAAGTCTGAATTGATGATAAAACGAAATCTTGCTGAAGATTCAAATATTCAAACTCAGTCCGACAAAAGACAACCAATTTAAAGACTTGGATATCACAAGATTGAGTATAATACACCAGTGCAGGTTGTGTCTGCAGAAGGGACCTATACGGCTGACGACATCGTATGTCAAGGTCTTGCCCAAGTGCCTACCGGAGGAACTACTGCTGGCACTAACGCTTTCCTTGTTACTACTTCCACACCGACGATAACTATTCAAGCAACCGCACACGTGATGTGCATGTCGTCTACTACATCATTTGATTAGTCAAAAGAAGCATTTCTAGAACATTTTTGAGAACTTTTACAAGCAATTAAGTCACATTTACTTAATGAAGGGGTTACGTTTACTGACACATTTATTCGCTTCTGTCAATATAGACAACCGTTAATGGCAGTGTACCTGTAAGAGAAGATCACATGAAAATAAAAGACTAATGGGCTCTCCAAGGATATATTTGACTGTATGTTTGCCTTTATGCCTCACATTGCATATTTGGTGTTTGTTTAAAAATGACGATGCACGCCTTGATAAAACGAAAAATTATGCATATATTCAATAATAAGATAATGTAGAAATTAAGTCAAAGCGGTTACCAGAAAGATTTTTGTATTCAGACGACAATTTAGTGTTTGATCTTTATACAAGCCAAGAAAAAAAGAGGAAAAACAATGCATCGAAATTTCATATAATTTTACCATATGATGCTTTTTAATGCTGCTAGACACGTATGATTTTATTGACATTTACACCAAAATTTACGCTCGAATCAATGTATAAATTACTGTAACAGCACTTTCAAAATGCTAAAACGCAATGATTTCATAAATAATGTAATAAGCCCTTATTTTTTTTTTTATACTTTTCAAAATGTTTTAAAGAAAACAAACACGCACCGCGCAGGTAAATTCGCTTTTATTGTGTAATTTGAGTCAGAGGTGGGCAATTCGATATCTTACAATCGCGTGAAAATATTTTTAAGCTTATATCTGTTAAATATGTGGGTTCTTTTCTGCACAACAAATATTTTTGGGGTATTGTGTATTTCTTAAGTTCATTAGACCTGGGCCTTTGAAAACGAAGTTCCTTAATTATTTTTAGCTCACCTGAGCCACAGGCTCAGGCTGAGCTATTCTGATCACTCACCGTCCGGCGTCCAGCGTCCGTCGTACGTAAACTTTTACTTTAAACGACATCTCCTCATAAACCGCTAGGCCAATTTCATCCAAACTTCACAGGAATGTTCCTTGGGTGAAGCTCTACAAAAAGTGTTCAAAGAATTGAATTCCATGCAGAGCTCTGGTTGCCATGGCAACCGAAAGGAAAAACTTTAAAAATCTTCTTCTCAAAAACCAGAAGCCTAGAGCTTAGATATTTAGTGCGAAGCATTGCCTAGTGGACCTCTACCAAGTCTGTTCAAATCATGACCCCGGAGTCAAAATTGTCCCCGCCCCAGGGGTCACTTGATTTTACATAGGAAAATATTAAAAAATCTTCTTCTCAAAAACCAGAAGGCCTAGATCTTAGATATTTGACATGTAGCATAGCCTAGTGGGCCCCTCCCCAGGGGTCACTTGATTTTACATAGATTTATATAGGAAAATCTTCAAAATCTTTTAAAAAATAAATCAGAAGGCCTAGAGCTTAGATGTTTGACATGTAGCATTGCCTAGTAGACCTCTACATAATTTGTTCAAATCATGACCCCCGGGGTCAAAATTGACCCCGCCTCGGGGTCACTTGATTTTACATAGGAAAATCTTCAATTTAAAAAAAAAACAAAACCAGAAGGCCTAGAGCTTTGATATTTTACATGTAGCATTTCCTAGTGGACCTCTACAAAATTTATTCAAATCATGACCCCGGGGTGAAAATTGACCCCGCCCCAGGTGTCAATTGATTTTACATAGGAAAATCTTCAATTAAAAAAAAAACAACCAGAAGGCCTAGATCTTAGATATTTGACATGTAGCATTGCCTAGTAGACTTCTACAAAATTTGTTCAAATCATGACCCCGGTGTCAAAATTGACCCCGCCCCAGGGGTCACTTTATTTTACATAGGAAAATCTTCAAATTCTTTTAAAAATGAACCAGAAGACCTAGAGCTTAGATATTTGACATGTAGCATTGCCTAGTGGACCTCTACAAAATTTATTCAAATCATGACCCCGGGATGAAAATTGACCCCGCCCCAGGGGTCACTTGATTTTACATAGGAAAATCTTCAAAACATTTCTAAATATAAACCAGAAGGCCTAGATCTTAGATATTTGACATACAGCATTGCCTGGTAGACTTCTACAAAATTTGTTTAAGTCATGACCCCGGGGTCAAATTGACCCCGCCCCATGGGGTTACTTGATTGTACATAGAAAAATCTTCAAATTTTTCTAAAAATAAACCAGAAGGCCTAGAGCTTAGATATTTGACATGTAGCATTGCCTAGTGGACTTCTACAAATTTTGTTCAAATCTTGACCCCAAGGGTCAAATTGACCCAGCCCCTAGGGGTTACTTGATTGTACATAGGGAAATCTTCATAATAATTTGCTTAAAATAAACCAGAAGGCCTAGATCTTAGATATTTGATATGTAACATTGCCTAGTAGACTTCTACAAACTTTATTCAAATCATGACCCCCGGGGTAAAATTGGTCCCGCCCCAGGGGTTACTTGATTGTACATCGGAAAATCTTCCAAAAAATTTCTAAATATCATCAGTTTGACATTTGAAACATGTAGCTCATATTACTCAGGTGAGCGATCCAGGGTCATCATGACCCTCCTGTTTGAAACTATTAATAAGAATGGTACAAATAGCGGTATGTAACAGCTAATTAATATGTTGGTACAAAATGGCCGCAAACAAATGCAGTAGAATACTTCTTAAATTTTTATTCCTATGACAGGCTTGTTATTTGAAGCCTTGATTTATAACATTAACCTTTATCTCTGGTGAATAAAAGTATAAAACATCGTAAATATGTTTCTTTAAGTGTTGTTTTTAGTTACTATATAAGACCTCCGCCGAAGCAAACTTTTGGCTCCGGCCAATGATAACCAATATATCCCCGCACGAAATTCATGAAAATCTTTCTGAAAATACATTTGACGTTCAAATAGATATATACTGCAATGCCTTCATATAGAGATTTACCCTAAGTCTTTTTTACGCAAGGGAAACAATCTAAATATATAGTGAAAGTTTTGAGTGAACACCGTTTCTTAATCCTAATCCTGCCTATGTTTTATCAGTGCAAAGGAAAAGTAACCTGTCTGTGATAAATGCCATGTATAATTACACAGTTATGCATCTAACAGTCTTGAAATTGATTTCTTCGATTTTTTCATATTTCTAGATATTTTTCCCATACTTTGACGCATATGTATGGGTAGTTGAGATTGTTCTCTTTCTAGCAGTAGCCTTTTCAACATATTTCACCTTGTTAAATTCTGTGGGTTTCATGGTTAGAGGTAAACAGTGGGTAGTTTGGATGAGGTACTAGGTCAGTTGTCACCTAAGCCTATCATAAAGTCTTTGCGGAGTTGTCTCCATTTTTTCCAGATATTTCATCCGGGATCATTTTTTTCAGCTCAAATAACTCTTTTTCAGGAAATGATATTTTAATAATTTTTTCAGTCCTTGTATTCTGATGCAGTTAACTTCACATACATACAATATAGATAGCTCCTACTTGAAGTTTGTATTTTCAGTTACAATGCCTACTTCATATAAATGTATTTTCATAACCTATCCGCTAGCTAATGCTTTTATAATTTATTATTGTTTACATATTATCTAGCTGAATATATATATATATATATATATACTAATAAACTTTGATAATGTGGCAGTTGACCCCAATACAATTGACACCGTTTATTTTCCAATACAGGTAAATCCAACGATTGCTTTACAATAGATCTGTGACGGATTATCTTTGAACAGCCCTGGACTTACTGGACTCAACTGCCACATTATCAAAGCTTATTGGTATGTATTGCACTGTAGAAACGCAGTTGGGTAATCAATTTATTAGACTGGCTCCCGACTCTATGTTTGTTCTTATTTACATATATCAGTTTTCTTCATTAAGAGGGAAGTAACTCCAGCAGGTTGTTTCTACATTGACATTTTTATTGCCCCTGGCTCCAAACATAGGTGTGGTTCAACCATCAGATAAAATTGTGCTATTTTAGAGGCTTAAAATGTTCTTATAAAATGTTTCTTGTATTTATATAAAAAATAACCATGCAGCCAGGGAGCCAGGTTATCAATTTAAGACGTACTACAACTCGCTGTCCTACTTTCCTACCCCCTACCCCCATATACTTCATCAACAGTCAATCTCTTTTCAGTATGGTTTTAAAAACATAGATAAATAACTACCTTACACTGTAGAAACAAACTTTGGTCTAAACATAGTACTAACTTAAGCATTCTGCTACATTAATTTAATAGAACGTTAAGACATTAAATACATTGCCTTGGCCTAATATAGGTCATTGTCAATTTGTAACTATTTACTTGCATCTCTCAGTTTGTATGCAGATCATGTATAAATACCATCATGGGAACACAAATAAATTCAGTTAATCTGTGTTTGGTCTTTAACTTCATAGCATTAGTCTGCCCCTCCCCACACACCCCACCCCCACCGCCAAAGAAATACATACCGGTAGATTACCAGGCATCTTTAAGTCGCCGCTTCAATAAATAAAAAATATTGTCAGAAAAGGTCATGAAACGCTACTGCCAACTGCTTGATTAGTTTTGGGTGTTCTAAGTACATTTTATTTGTTCTTGTTGTTGTTGTTGTTATTGGATTTAACGTCGAACCGACACATTAATATGTCATATAGCGACTTTTAAGTTTTGATGGTGGAGGAAGACCCTAGGTGCCCCTCCGTGCATTATTTCATCAAGGGCGGCAACTTTGGTAGAACCACCGGCCTTCCGTTAGCCAGCTGGAAGGCGCATTTTAACAACGTTTTAACAAATACTGGACAGTGTTTAGTGTAAATATTATTTTTTTGGAGGCGGGGATGTTGCTCCTCAGGTTTCATTAGTATTCATAATTTTCTGCTCGGTAGATTAGTGCATTGCTTCCAGATTCTGGCAATGCATTTCACTTTTGTTAAGGTTGAATCTTGCCGAATGAAAACTATTGTTGGAGTCTGTTACAAAATATCTCGTAATAACGATAAAAGATCTCGAAATAACGAGAATAATCATCTCCTAATGAAGAGAATAGATGTCGTTAAACGAGATAAGATCTTGTTTTCATCATTACAAGATAATCATCTCGTAAAAAGGAGAAAAAATCTCGATATTGCGAAAAAAGATCTCGTTATTACGAAAAAAAGACATCGTTATTACAAGAAAAGCAGATTTGAACATCCTAACAATAACTTGAGAACAATTTGACCTTCATTCTAGTATAAAACTGCTGTTTTTGTCACTTTTCGGGGGTCTTTTAGTAGGAGACAAAACGTGTGTTAACAGAGCGATTCTCGCGCTCGTGTGCTGTTAAAAAATCTTTTCAAATATGCGCGTTCCGTGCCAAGCGTAAACGTATTACGGCCCCAAAACGGATAATTGAAAAGGAAATGTCAACGTAAAAAAACTCAGAAATTCCCGCGCATTTCATGGAAATTTAATGACGTTGAGGGACAATATATTCATTTACTAGGTTTTTACGCGTTTTTATGCTAGAATAGCGTTAACGCATGTTCATTTCATGTTATAACATTTTCAGAATCTCTCAGGGTACGTTGGTACCCTCGCCCTACCGGGCCCGGGCACCAACCGATCCGTCGGGATTCTGCAGATGATATAACACGAAAAAACACGCGATATAACACGAAAAAACATGCGTTATCCCTAAATTGTCAAAGTGGACATATGTCAAGGTTCAAGGTCACAGGGGCCTGAAAGCAGTTTCCGATCAATAACTTAGAACCTTTATTTAGTCTTTGTCATAGGATGATTTCTTTTGATTTTGGGGCCAATAGGTAAAAGGTTACCTTATGAACTTTGACGGTTGTAGGTCAAATGCTTCTCGGGTTATTGGTTGGAATTTGTTTTTAGCCAGTGCTTTAGCATCTGGCTGTAGCTCTAAATTAACTACCAAGTTTCAACCTCGCGTCATTTGAGTTTTCCTTCTACGGCCGCATCACACAAATATTCTGGACGTGTAAAAAATAGTCCCATATTTATTTTTATAATCTTAATATTGTGTGAGTGTCAGCAACAGAGGACTCTGTTTTAAACAACAAAAACAAGCAGCAAAGAATTCTACAATTATGAACTTTATATTCACATTCGAAATATTCGGAATCACTCCGCTCTAGGGTTAGGGTTTATGGTTAGGGTTGAAATTGGCCCCACCCTGGGGCAAACTTAGTTTTATATATCTAGAGTTGTATAGGGAAAACCTTTAAAAATCTTTTTGTCTTGAACCACAATGCACAGAGCTTAGATATTTGGCATGTAGCATTGTCTAGTGGACCTCTACCAGTATTGTTTAAATCATGACCGGTCTATGCACAATGAAATGTTGATTCTCTAGGTGTTTCGGTTGAAATATCACTCAATAAGCACTTGGTAGCAGTTCTTTCAGGGCTTTGATTTTAAGTTCAGGCCCATAACTTGACTTGATCTATTGATCACAAATTTAATAGGAGTAATCTACTGACCATGACCTGTGTGCATACGCTATTTTCACAGTAAAGTGCACCAGCATGTTGCAGTCAAGTAGTAAAAATAAACTTTCGAAAAGAACTATAATTTTATTTCTAATGTTTAGCATATTGACCACTGTAACGCAATTTACAACAAAGGGGTCGTTTGCTCTGTTATATATAGAGGATATTACATGAGTGTCTCTCCATATTGAATTTATTAAAACGAGTTGAATAAAATAATAAAATGCGAGGCTCGGCCGAGTATTTTATCAATTTCATTCAATGAGTTTAACAAATTCAGTGCGAAAGTCACAAATGTAGTATTCTTTCTATCACATGTTTGCTTTTCTTGATGAAACATCATTTTTTTTTATTTTCTTTAAGGTAGTTCGGTACATTTTGTGCACATGTGCGAACGATTTCGGCTTAAGTAAAGTCGAAAAATTTAAGTTTGCTGAATTTGATTTTTTTGCTTGCTTTCCAAGAGAATCTTGAATAATTGGCGTTTTAATGGAGAAGGAAACTATTCGTTGACGATGTAAGTCAAAGTTTACCGTGAGGTTTTTAACGACATTCACCTGTTTCGTGAAAAAAAACCCAGAGAACAAAAGGGTTAGAGTGTCAAACAGCAAGAAAGTAATTGGAAGTGTCGCTGATTATCTAGAAAAATTGTTACAATCTTCATAAAACTTACCAAAATGGTTTGCCAATACAAGGCATGTGTACATACAGTTGTGAATAATGGCGGTAAAAAAGAAGGGTCAGTTAAACTGATCAAAGGAAATATCGATTTATGTCTTGTGAATAAGCGCGAGACCACTGGTTGACATTATCTTAGTTGGAATACTTTGAGAACACTTTAGAGGCCATTTTTATGGCAATTGGTCAGAATTTCTGCATAAGATTTGTATGAATTCAAAACTGGATCATGTGGGGTCAAAAGCTAGATTATGTAAAACCCGCCTAAAGATTTTTACAGATTGTTACCAGGGATTAATGTATGTTTTTTCATGTTATAACATCTGCAGAATCCCGAGGGATCGGCTGGTGCCTGAGCCCGGTTGGGCGACAGAACTAACATATCTCGAGGAATTCGGAAGATGTTGTAACACCAAATGAACATGCACTAACGCTATTTTAGCATAAAATGCCTAAAAACTGATAAATGAATACATTGTCAGTCAACGTCATTAAATTTTCGAATTGCTTTTACGTTGACGTCGTTTCCTTTTGAATGCTCCATTTTTGGGCCGTAATATGTTTCACACTTTTCCACGGAATGCACATATATGAAAACGTGTTTTAACAGCACGTGAGCGCGAGAATCTCTCTGTTGACATACGTCCTGTTAAAACACTCCCGAAAAGTAGAAGAACAGCAGTTTTATGCTAGAATGTCAGTATTCAACCATTTCACTTTGTAAGTAAACTTTTGCATGTGCTTTAAAACCTACATAGTAAGGTCATCAAGGACAAAATATGATGAAACTCATCCATTGGTCTGCTGTAGCTGTAAAAACAAAGTTTTCAGATTCCTAGCTCAAAGGTCAAGGTCACACTTGGCAGTCAAGTATTAACATGTCATGAAAAGGATTTTTGTGTGTGTCCTATCCCTTACTCTGTCATTCATCAAGAGATTACAACATTACTTGGCACAAATGTTCCACATGATGAGACAATGTGTCATACGCAAAACCCAGACCCCTAGTTCAGAGGTCAAGGTCACAATTTGCTGTCAAAGGTCAACAGCTTTTTTTCCCTGTTCAGTCAAAAACTGCCATCCATGAATGGATTCTAATATTACTTTGTACAAATGTACCCTATAATAAGACGGTCATGCACAACGTTCAGACCCCTAGCTTAATGGTCAAGGTCACAATTAACAGTCAAAATGTTAACATGGCATGAACGGTCTGTTTCGTGTCCGATCCAGAACTAAATGTCATCCATCAAGGGATTACAATGCTACTTGGCATAAATGTTCCCCATGATGAGATGAACACCCAGAACCATAGCTTTAATATCAAGGTCACATTAGGAGATCAAAGTCAATAGTTTTTTTTATTTCTGTCCAGTCTATTAATTTGTCATGCAAAACAGGATTTATATATCAGTTGGCACAAATAGTCCCCTGGATGAGACGTGTCGTGCGTATGGAAGTCAAATGCCAAAAGGGCTTTTTTCGTGTCCAGTCTGTAACTCAACAATCTTTAAAGGGATTTTGATATTACTTGACCTAAATATGCACCATGATAAGACGATTTGTCAAGCACAACACTCAGACCCCTACTTAAACGTCAAGGTCACACTTGGAGGTCTCTTTATTATACCAAATAAGGCCTGTCCGGACAATTTCTTTAAAAGTATTAACGGCATTTCATTGTAACTGCACGAAATGATAGAGGCCATTGACAAAAAAAAGTGCAGTATCAAAGAACTATAACTCTACTTTACCTAGTTTTTGAATAATCTCCCTTTATTATTCAAAATAAGGCTTGTCCGGAGCCTTATTTTCAAGGTCAGTGAATTGTCAGGGAAATCTTGATAAATGGTGAGTGAAAAATTACAATTTAGAAAAGTCAGGGAAAAATGAAATTCTAGGTCGATGTTTAAAATGTTCAGTGGCTGTGGCAGTCTTCAAGCAGTATTTATATGCATTTCCAAACACATTTTGGTGTATCTGTGTATAAACATAACTTAATGTAATTGAATCAATTTCGTCTCTATATTAACTTTGGAATTTTGAAGGGGTGTGTTTATAGCCAAGTCAACTCAATTATTGTCACTGACTGGTATCATCATTATAATGTTTACACTCATATATTTTTGGTATTTTTAATGACAGTTTATATCTGAAACAAAATAAATATAACAGGATGGATTGGACGGTAGTAGGGGAGGAGGAGGCCGAAATAATATGGTGGTATTGGTCAGTGAAAAGTATGGTATAGTCAGGGGAAAATCAGGGAATTTTATTTTCTCAACAAAGTGGCAAACCTGTAAAAAGCTCATATTGTAACGTTATTACTGGCCGTAGGGAAAAATCAAGACCACTTTTCTATAGTACAACATGCATGTTACTTCCAGTTTTTAGCTCCACTATTCGGAGAATAGGGGTGCTATTTTACTCGCCCTGGCGTCAGTGTCGGCGTGCGCTTTCTTGGTTTTTCGCCAACCTTTGTTTTTCTTCGTTACTATTGCTTATATCTTACTGTAACTTCACATTAACATTGTTCAGCATACAAAGTATATGCAGGGGCTGGGCCCATTATACCCAAGGTCAAGGTCACAAAGGTGTTATACTTAAGGTTAAGGTTTTCGGCAACCTTTGTTTTTCTGTCATATGTTTGTTACTATTGCTTATATCTTACTGTGATTTTTTTCTTATATATTTTAATTCCATCAAAATAAAGAGTGTCAGTACCCCTGCCATGTTTGACCTTTAACCCATCTAAGTAGTAGGGTCTTTTTATATCTTAGTGTATCTTCCTTTTAAAGTAGAGGTGTCTTATTGAGACATAAATTCATTTTACTGTCAAATCGCCGGATAGTGGACGCGATGTCTTACGGACAGCTCTTGTTAGGTGTATGTTTACCTATTGCTAACTGTTAAGGATTTTTGTGTGTAATTAGAATTTTATTAAAGATTAACTTCCCTTTGTTGTAACTATAAATAACTTATATTGTAACTTTTTATACGCCTGAAGAGATGTATTATGTTATATCACCGGTGTCCGTCTGTTAGCAATATCGTGTCCACTCTGTAAATCTTGAACCCCTTGAAGGATTTCAAAGAAACTTGACACAAATGTTCACCACATCGGGACAATGTGCGGAGCGCATGTTCTGGATGGCTCGCTTCAAGGTTAAGGTCACACTTAGTGGTCAAAGGTCATATGAGTGTGTTTCGTGTCCGCTGTACAACTCTCAAGTCAAACGATAATAGGGTCTGTTTCGTGTCCGGTTCGTAACTTTGCCATTTATCAAGGGATTTTAAAATTCCTTAGCATAAATGTTTATCATAATCAGACAATGTGTCATGCGCAAGACCCAGATCCCTAGCTCCAAGGTCAAAGTCATACTTAGAAGTCAAAGGTTAATAGGGTCTTTTTCGTGTCCGGTATATAACTCTGTCATCCATGAAGGGATTTTGAAACAACTTGGCATAAATGTTTACCATAATGAGACAATATGTTACGCGCAAGACCCAGACCCCTAGCTCCAAGATCAAGCATGTTCTGGATGACTGGCTTCAAGGTTAAGGTCACACTTAGTGGTCAAAGGTCATATGAGTGTGTTTCGTGTCCGCTGTACAACTCTTGAACTGCTTGAAGGATTTCAAAGAAACATGACACAATTGTTCACCATATCAGTGCGATGTGCAGAGCGCATGTTCTAGATGGCTTGCTTCAAGGCCAACGTCACACTTATGGGTCAATAGTCATGTTGAATGTGTTTCGTGTCCGCTCTGTTACTCTTGAACTGCTTGATTGATTGTAAAGAAACTTGGCACAAATGTTCACCGCATCGAGATGACGTGCAGAGCGCATGTTTTGGATGTCTCACTTCAAGGTCAAGGTCTAACTTAGGGGACAAAGGTCATCACTCTGTAACTCTTGAACTCCTTGACGGATTTCGAAGAAACTTGACACAAATCATGCCATGAATATACTACCACTTCAGATTCCCGTTTGTTAACTCAGTGCCGGGTTAGAGTGATGAGTACAGCTAGTCTACCTACCCCTCTGACCCGTGACATTTCGTGCAAAGCATGCAGTTGTTAATACATGTACACTACTGACTAGTGCACAAATTAACCAATTAGAGCTAATGCGGCTTAATATATTATGTTGTTATTGAGTTCTTAAGCATATACTATTTCAAGAAATTTAACAAAAACATTTGATAATTTTAGGTTTTTATTTATTTATTAATAACTCCCTTACATCTTTAAATGATGTTTTAGCGAATAACTTTTTATTTAAACTACAGTAAGGTCTTTTTTATGCCCCTGAAGGTGGGCATATTAAAATCGCTCTGTCCGTTCGTCCGTCCGATAGTAACTTTGTAAATTCTTGTCCGGGCTGTAATTCTGCTATCCATGAAGGAATTTTGAAATAGTCTGGCATAAATATTTATCTTAATGAGACGGCGTTTCATACATAATACTTAGACCCCTACTTACAAGGTCACACTTAGAAGTCAAACGATAATAGGGTCTGTTTCGTGTCCGGTTCGTCATTGCATCAAGGGATTTTAAAATTCCTTAGCATAAATGTTTATCATAATCAGACAATGTGTCATGCGCAAGACCCAGATCCCTAGCTCCAAGGTCAAAGCCATACTTAGAAGTCAAAGGTTAATAGGATCTTTTTCGTGTCCGGTATGTAACTCTGTCATCCATGAAGGGATTTTGAAACAACTTGGCATAAATGTTTACCATAATGAGATAATGTGTTACGCGCAAGACCCAGACCCCTAGCTCTAAGATCAAGGTCACACTTAGACGTCAAGTCAAAGGTTAATAGGGTCTGTTTGTAACTCTGCCATTCATCAAGGGATTTCGAAGTTACTTGGCATAAATATTTCCCATAACGAGAAAACGTGCCGTGCATAACAACCAGACCCCTAGCTCTAAGGTCAAGGTCGCATTTAGAGGTTAAAGGTTAACATGGTCTGTTTCTTATCCGTTCCATTACTCTTCCATCGATGATCGACAGATTTTAAAATCACTTTGCATAAACGTTCCCTATATTGAGATGACGTGTCAGACGCAAAAACAAGACCCCTAGCTTAAAGGTCAAGGTCACACTTAGAAGTCAAAGGTTAACATTTTATGTTTCTTGTCCGGTCATTAACTCTGCCGTTCATCAAAAGAGTTTGTTTTTTATTATTTGTCACAAGTTTCCCCTATAATGATTTGTGTATCATGCTCAAGACCCAGACCCCTAGCTCCAAGGTCAAGGTTACCTTCGGAGAACTTTTTTTTATCTGGTCGCAAAATGATTCATACCTAAACTATTCTGGCATATTTTGCGCAGACAACTGTAGCATTCTTGGGCACACTTCGAGGGCGTTTGTCACTAATAGTGACAGCTCTTGTTTGATGTTCAGTTCTAAATACTTAGTATATTTTGAGAGTTATATACTTGCATTTTTCCCCTATAAAATGTCAGGATCAGTAGTGGCTGTTTGTCAAGTTACTTTGAAGACGCACCACAAAATAACTGTAATCTTTTGTATTTCCATGATGGTAATTATACATTTTTTGCATGGAGAAAATGAGAAATAACAAGTGTCTAGTTACAATTTGACAGTGACATATATAAGGCTAAGACAATGTATTTAATGTCTAAATATATTACTGAATTAATGTAGTAGTATGCACGGTACTTCATGTATTAAGGTGTGTTTAGACCAGGGTAGTGCCTAATTATTTTATAAAATAATTAATTAATTACAATTATTTTTGCAATCTTCTCTATTAAATTACAATTAATTTCTTGGTTTTGGGGACATATAATTAATAAATTACAATTATTCAGGACAAGTAATTAATTATAATTAATTTTCATCAAATCTTGCCTTAAAAATTTCCCCTTTGTATCTTTCGGCAAAATAAAATGTTTCAATGCAGTCAAGTTCATGGTGTGCCTAAGCAAACCAGACTAGTAATGTGTATCCTACCAGTTGGCCACTGTGTATAAAGTGACACTACTGTATTCACTAAGAAATCACTCTTCAGTTATATAAAATCATGTTATATTGGTTAACAATACTAGACAAAATCTTGTTTCCTTGCTACATTTTGGAAAAACAAAAATCCAGAGCCAATTACTGTCATATACATTTTTTTCAATACAATACTTTCATCAATACAATACTTTCTAAAAATAATAATGCAAATGTCAGTTTTTGTGTGTTAGGCGCAATTAAAGTTATTACAGACCAGAAATGCACCTTAAATAGAGATAGACCCTAAAAGTTTCAATGATAGTAATACATTAAATAAAATCTGGAAATTGATTTTCAAGTCCTTGAAATAACCAAAAATGATTTCACAAATGTGAAGTTTATGATAGTTTTGTTAATATCAATAACAGAAGTTTTAATTTTTAATTTAAAGTTGTGATCCACAACGAATGACAACTCTTGCCTTGGGCTAGTACTTATAAGCAGAGATATCTATTAGTTTACTTCCCTTGCAATTACACAATTGAATGGAAAATGAAAAATGTTTTAGACACAATATCTCAATTACAATATACAAATTGTTCTGACAATAGCCCCCTTCTCAAGAAAATACTTTCAGTTTTTCAAACACTTAAGGAATAATTTGTGTACAAAACAAAATCTCCTTTTCTTTTTACTATTTCTCGATTTTTACAAATCATGTATCACTGCTATCATTAACATACATTCAGTAATATACTTATTAAATTAGTATCAAAGATCAAACATATCTAAAAGACTCAACATAAAGTATATGATTTCAAGAATATCATACAAAGTTCATCTCCTGACCTTTTTATTTTACTATCATCAATTATTCATTTATTTCTCTGATTGTAAGAGTACTTGTCATCTTTTCTGTTGACATAATAATTGTTATCACCAAAACCTTCTTTTTCACGATAGCTTCTGTCAGACCTACGTATAAACCCTTTACCGATATCATTTCTCATGTCATTTTGTCTCCATGACTTCTTATGCTCAGATTTATTTGGGCCATGGTCTTTATAACCCCTATCATCTCGTCTGTTAATATCTCTATCATATATACCCTTTCTGTTATGCCAACGTGATCCTCTGTTCACATACTTAATAGATGACCTCTCATGATATAGGTTGAATCCTTAATCATCAAAATTGTGTGACTCTGGTCTGTCATCAGATTGTCTCCAGTTACGTTCTGTTCTATCATGATGCCTATATTCTTGCAAACCATGCCTACCATAACTGTTCTTTGATGCCAGGTCAGTCTTTACTTTCTGGCATACATCACATGACCGGCAAAACCTTTTTACTTCATTTGTGATGCCTGGCCAGTGAAAACTCGTTCGTATTTTATCAGGTGTCTCTTTTGCTGATAAGTGTCCCCTTGCTATTGACTTATGAGCTAATGTCATAACACTTCTCCTGAACTGGGTTGGGACTACTATCTGTTTAACAACTCTTCCCCTTTTCTCCTCGAAGATTCTATATAATACGTTTTTCCTCACTTCATAATGAAACCTGAAACCTCTTTTTGTTTTCAGCTTCGACTTATCTGTAGCATAAGTCCTAAGTTTCTCTAACGTCTCATCATCTTTCTGAGCAATTTTCATTTGCTCAACATTTAACGTTTGCTCTTTGAATTTGCAAACCTTAGAGGGTTCTGTAATACCCACATTTATTGAATGCTGGGTTTCCGTCATCCCAGTTGCAGCAATATCTTCGCCGGATGAAGAATGTCTTTCATCTCGGGTTTTCCAGTTTGTCTGGCTTATCTGAAACTCCCTTTATATTACCGATTATTAAATCGCATATCATGATCGGCACAACTATTGCCTCAATTTCACCTTTAAAATATGGTGTATCAACCTGTATCTTTGCTGCAGGAACTGTCCTTGAACGTCCATCGATCGCAGCCATAAGGTACCTCTTATCTAACATTTAATTCTACAAGATCTTTCTTGACAGCTGCCAATTCACACCCTGTATCTCTCAAAACCTGAACTTCTTTATCACCTATATATCCTTTCTTCAATATCAAGTTCATTTCACCGTTTGTTGAATCAATGGTACAGGTGCTTGCTATAACCGAAATGGATTTTCCATGTGCTAACATAAGTCGTCCATCTTCTATGCAGTATTTTAACCGTTCGTCATCTAATGATATTGCTATAACTGAGGCTGCAACTTTTCTGTCATCCGCCTCTCTGTTTTTCTGCGCTTGGCCTTCCTTTCTCCAGTCTGTAGGTGTAGACTCTTGCATTCCATGCCTATTTCTCTGTCTTTCCTCATAGGAGTTTGAGCTAATTGAAAATTGTTAGTTTGAAACATTTAGTGATTTGCCTGATCCCTGAAATTGTCTAGCTCATAATTAAAATCATTTACGAATCATTGGTACACGAATCATTTAAGCAAGGTAGCCAGAGGAAAATTCTATATATGAGATATTTGGTCTCACCAGCTATACGTTTTAACAAAGGACATTCTACATCGTTTGTCAGCTAGTCTAAGACATAGTCATCTTAGCGATAGGACCAATTTCTTTGTTCAAGATACTAAAGGCGTAGGCACTTCCCTAGGTTATATAACCCGTATCCTGACATAGGCACAACCCTGGTCTAGACCACACTTTGTTTCTACAAAGTAAGATAGTTATTATTCTATGTTTATAAAACTATACTGAGAAGAGAATGACTGAAGTTTGCAGATGAAGTTGTGAAAACAGGGCATAAATTGTCCACCTGTCATCTTGTAGAATAGCTGTATTATACCAGTATTACCAGAATTATTTGCACCAAATTCATGTGGAAGGAAAAGGGAGGCCACTAGGTCGTGGTGGGTCTTTAACACTTCTAGTAATTTCTTGAATACCGATGGTTAAAAATAAACATTAAAGCCTATTTATTAACGGTTAATGCGAATACGATAATGTGACACACCGATAGCCGCACAAGAACTACATGCAGATACAGACTTGTCATAGTACGCTACTGCGAAAATATAAAGTGGTAGTATTGGACTGGGAGTTCATGGCATGGTTCACCACATCAACACAATGTGCAGAGCACAAGTTCCGGATGGCTAGCTATAAGAGCAAGGTCATTTTTAGGGTCAAAGGTCATACCTTTAGGTGTATATTGATCCAAGTTGAGGTACTCTCGTTTATAATTGACCTAAGGAAAAACCAAAACCACTTTTCTATGGTACTAGAGCTATCCCTAAAGGGGATGAATACTTCTGCCTCGCTCACTGTCACTTGGTTAAAGTAGTACTGTTTAAGAGACATAATGGAAAATATCTAGGTCCGAGTTATCTCCCCTTTGCTAGATTATCTTGTAATATGAACATCCTCATGTCATATACTACCAGTCTGTAAAGTTTCAACAAAACCCTTCAAATAGTTTAGAGTTAGGTTCACAAGAATCATGGACAGACATAAATGGACAGATGGACAGACTTTGAACTTCACCGGTGGGGTATAATACATGTAAATTTAATTAAACTAAAAAACAGGACTCATATTACCATTTTATTAATTCAACTAACTTATTCCCAGAACATTTAAGTAATAAACTGCAACTAAAAAACTTGTGTCACAAGGAAATGTTTAACCATAACCAAAAGTTATTTGCTCAAAATAAGTTTAAAGAATTCAATTTATGAAAACTCAAAGAAAGTCTACACACCAAAGTACATTCTACACAATACACAATCATGTCACGTAAGTCAGTTCTGCTGTGCTTCTGTATATCTGTACAGAATCATTTTATAATTTGCACAAACAAAGTGTGCCATGTTTTTCTTTCATCTTAATCACCAAACGCTTTACAAAGAAAGACAGCTCCATATAGACAAAGTAGGTGTAACACCACTAAAATCTCAACCTTACAATCTTAAAGACGCGAATTTTTCAAGAACAGGGATAGCAATGCCGGTGTTTCTCTGTTTAAAGTTTTGCTTTTTATGTACACTGGCAATATTGTGAGCATACATAAAGAACAAAATTCCCGACTTTTTCCAGGTGTTTTGCTCTTTCTTTAAAATTCAAGTACTTTCAAGGCCTTGAAAATGAAATGAAAAATTCAAGGACTTTCCCAGTTTTCCAGGAAGCGTGGGAACCCTGGAAGGGTCATTCGAAGTACAGAAGTTGTTTGTTAGACTACTTACAACAAAAGACATACCAAACGAACGAATTAGGCAATCGAGAATTGCTTTGATGCCAGACAAGTTTCTCGAAATCCAAGAAGGACTGGAAAGAAAGGTTTCTCCGGCTTTCAAAGAAAGTGTCCAAGATACCGCCTTTGAGCCACGACATGAAAGTGTGCAAACGTCCGAACGGAAAATTCATACTGCAAATTCCGTGCGATCCAATATGTACGCGACAGATACAAGTGCACACCTCGGACTCGATATGTTCCATCGATCCGGGAGGCAGGACGTTCGCGACATGTTACGACCCTAGCAACTTGACTGCGTTTCAGATCGGACCTGAGGCAGACAAGATAAAGGTCATTCACGAATTTCACGACAAGATCAATTGGGTTCACCATCTCCTGTCGTGCGCGCAAAAGAAAAAGCAGACGCAAGCTGTACAAGACAGAATCGGACGACTGAAAAAACTGCACCTGAAACTTAAAACGTACGTCGACGACATACATTTGAAGCTGTGCTCCTATCTTGTCAAGAATTATAAACTCGTCGTTCTAGGCAAGATATCTGTTTCATCCATCGTGAGAAAGCACAGACCGAACCATCTTGCCAAAAGCGCTAACAGGGACTTGCTCTGTTGGCAACATTTCAGATTCAGACAGAGACTGTTGCATAGAGTTCGTGGCACGGACTGCGAAGCGATCGCTCAAGACGAACGTTACACTTCAAAGACATGTGGCAACTGCGGATTGCAAAACAACAAACTGGGGCGGGGGAGGGGGGGGGGGGCGGGATGAGTGAAACGTTCTCTTGTCAGAGTTGCAATTACAAAACTCACCGAGACATTAACGGAGCGAGAAACATTCTTTGCAAATACTTGGGACATTTTCCATTTGCTACATAAAACAAATTTTCATGACACTTGCTTTTTAGGGCTCGATTCTTTGCCTTCTCGATGCATTTATTGCCACAGATTTTGTCAATGCAGTTTCTGGGGCAAGAATGTGTTCGGGTAAAAAGAGTTAACTTTATTACTAGACCATCACGTTGTAAGAAATTGGAGATAGAATAAATGTATTCGTTAAATGACTTAGCTCTTTTACATGTAACACTATAACAATAAATAATAGTGTACATTCAACATTGTTTTGTTGTTCTATTTCAATGACATATTACGATTTGAACATTCAATTAAGATAGGGAAATGTTGTATCTGTCTTTGTAACACAAAATGTAATACAAGAACTGCTTCTGTTCTGATTTACAAACAAAGATGATTTGTCCAAGGCGGTGCCCATTGTGTTCATTTTTAAGAGAAGTTTTGAGACCAGATTTATAATTTTTATTTATTTAGACTATATAAACAGGTGGTGCTTCTTACAATAGATTACTCCTGAGTTCAGTATTTTACCAACACGGAGATATATATTTGTAAAGTAAAAACAGATTGTCATTACAACAATATGTCAGACCGTAAAGATGAGGAAAGCTATACTCTAAAGGAAACATTGACTCATGTGATAAATTGGAAGAAGTTAATGAATAAAGCATCAAGCGAACAGGAAAAGATGGCACTTACGTTATTGATGACTGTCCGCATGATGAAAGATCTCGACAGTTTGAAGTGGTTATGTGAACTATATGACTGTGACATTGAAAACATTAAAATGGAGTGGTATATGCGTGACAAGATAGAAGACATGTATTTGTTATTTAGTTCTGAGCAATAAACAGAAAAATGAATGTTTGTTTCTGGTTATAAGTTCCCATACACAGTGGCAGCGGTGCCCGTTTCGACGCACAACTGTGTACTGTATCAACAATGAATTTTTCTTTATCTCAATGATCAATCTCGCTTTGAACATTTAAATCAGACAAAGAAATGTTGGATCTGTATTTGCAACACAAAATGTAATACCGGAACTGCTTCGTTTATGATTTACACACAAATCATAGAGGTGCACAGACAGTCAACATTGCGCACAATTTTGACGCGAAAGAACCTATTTCAATTACAGTACACGTTCAAAGTTTTATCATTTACATGAGACATCTTAGTCTTGGTACGTACAAGGCTTAAACAATGTGCTTGTAACGTTTGACTGTCGCTAAAACAGACTGTTTCTGAAACATGCATTTTATACAGCCAAACACTGTTGCATTGTGATCTATAAAGCGTTGTGCAAATTTGTGATGCAAAACAGCTTATTTCAAAACAGCACAGGTTCAAACATTCTGTAAAATACACAAGTCTTCGTTGATTAAATGTAAATAAGGCATTAAACACCAAATTAACAGTAAAGCAGAGAAGTCTGCGAAACAACTATGACGTTCAGAATCATTTTACAGTGTACATATACAAACAGTGCGTCACAGTCATAACTGCATTGAACAAAATGAAAGTAAAACGTTCTCTCGGTTTTTGGAGCATTATGGAATAATTTGGAGGATTTGGAAGTAACAAAATGAAAAGGTTGGTGGATTTTATGTCAGTGAATGACATATTCTTGCTTTGGTACGTTTGTCTTAGAAATAAACTCTTTATTTTGACTTTTTTCGCGCAACGGCATGTATGCAGAATGACAACAGTAATGCGCCATTTGCAATGTTGCAATTTTCATGGGTGTAAAAAATATCTCTTTTAGGGTAAGAAAGCCTGTTTCCCTAGCGTATTGAATGCATGCAAAGATTAAATTCTGGAACATTTGGTTTAGCATATTTTTTACTTTGAAAAAAATGACGGAATTCGTCAAAATAGGCATGAAAATGTGCCATTTTGAAGTAAAAATATCTCATTCAATTCTCAATGAAAATTCATGTTATTGGTCTCATTCGACAGTTAAACCCTTTTTTGTTTTGATGTTAATTTGCCATACTTTACAAAAGTGTGGAAATATATGATTTTTTGCTCAGAAATGACACCACGGTAAACAACAAAATGGCCGCTCCGTTACAACAAAGGTGCATGTTTGGGCGATCATTATACAGAAAGTAAACAAGATATGAAACTGACAATTTGATACCACAAAGACTTTGCTTTTCAGCTTTCTGCTATCAGAAATAACTTCAAAACAATTTCGATTTGAAATGGCCCTGTCATTCATTATCTCTCCTTTTTCCTGGAAACCCAATTCTAAAATGATGTTCTAGCAAAATATTTCAATTTCATTGTATTTTGAGTTGTTGGAAGCCATCTTGGATTTGGCAGTCCCTGCGTTGTCACAAACGATCTGATTGAACGAGCGTTTCAGTTTCAAGATGGCTTCCAACAACTCAAAATAACGTGAAATTGAAATATTTTGCTAGAATATAGTCATTCGTTGGATCTGAATTAGGTAAACTGTGGAATTGCAGACCTTTTTATTTAAGTGAATGATAGGTATAGCGATATGCCGTCAGAATGCGTCTGAGTCGCCGAAACGACGATATCATATGTTCCACATTGTTTGGCAAATGGACATATAGCAGACTTAATACCTTCTAATAAGTACTGTTTTGATAGTTGAGAATTTTTTTTCAGGGTTGTATCAGGGGTCTTGTAGGGTGGGGATTTTAAGGAAAACCTGAGAATGTCATATTTTTTTTCAGGGTTGTATCAGGGGTCTTGGGGTGGGAGGGGGTGACCAATCAATGATACTGCCACCTGTGCTCAGAGTGTCTGCCATTGAAAACTACCAACGATGGACTCGGTTGGCATATACAGGAGCCGAAATCTGCATGCAAAGGTGGGTCGGTTTTTTCTTCACGTTGTAGCAAAAATAAAAATGGCGGCCAGCAAAAGCTAAATGAAATGATGGCGTCTGTTGAATACGTTTTAGCATGCCGCAAGGTGGAATTTCTAGACCTTATGTTCAATGCTTTTTGGTCTAGAAGAATAAATAAGCATTTTCACTGATTGAATAGGATTTATTTCAGCATTTTAGAGTTATTGAATGCATGTTTCTATCAACAACTGTTGATTTTTATTTGAACTAGCCAAGCTTTCTGAGATGTTTCTAGACCATTGTCCCATTTTTGTGTGTAGAAATACATAGGCGATTTTGCAGAATGAGTTATCAAGAAGCATTGATTTTCTGATGCGTTGCTTATTGTTTTTTTCAGAGCACTGTAATTATTTGCACAGGCCAAGATGTCTCAAGTTTTACATTCAAACTGAAGTGATGGGTGACAGGCTTTTACTAGCAAAATTGTGGAGGAAAAATCAGGTAGCTATTCATTTAAAAAAATACTGAGCAGATAAATTATGTGAGACTGTAGATACTTTCCTAAGCATTTCAGTATCAAGTGTCATTCTACATTTGATTTTGTGTTATGCAGAAAACATTAAAATATGAGCAATGTTTTTGTTTAGTTTCTTTTTTTTCAGAGCACAGAACACAGAAATACCTTGAATTTCAACAAGCATAATGTCATTATAGCTTCATATTGTTGCATTGAATTACTGTCATAAATACACTAAGACCTGTTCATTTTCATTTAGAAAATTTGAAATGCATTTCAGTCTTATATGTTTTTTCCATTACAGGTAGCTAGAGCAGAAACCAAATGCAAATGACTGAGTTCAAACTGATGTGTGCTTTTTGATGAAACAAGAGATAGACTTTTTACTATTCAAAATAATAGACTCTTATTCAGTCCATATTTACATGCATTGTATTTCATGTTGATATCTGCCCGTACAAGATGCAATGCCCGTAAAAGAGGCACTATTGCTTGATGATTTTGCTTTTTCATTTATTAATAATAACAACAGTCTCTATAGAAAAGTACTCCAAGATGAAGGTTTAGTGTGTTTGTCTGTATCATAAGTCTTATAGTCTCTTCTGTCTGTCCGAATTTATAATATGCCGACTTGTTTGCCGGGTACACTGTCCATACCTAATACTTAGAGATAACAGATAAGGGTATTCATCTGTGTAAATGAACAAGTTCACTCACGCTGGTTGTACCTTTGCTTATTTAGTGTACTAATCAGACAAGTTTGGTCTTTAACATCTCGGAGAATTTATGATACATCAAGTAAGGGTCGTTGACAGCATGTGACGTTAGGAAAAATACAGTCAAATTTAAAACTTTTCATCGAATCTTACTTTAGAGATATTGCGCAAGGCAGATAGTTCTTCAAAATTTCAACACTTAGAAAAGCAAACCTCTGACTTCTGATTGATCTTTTTTTCCCCGAACGTCTCATTTTGTATTTGCCACCTAGCCCTTCACATCATCCAACCACATGCTTCTGCATCGAAATTCAAGCAGTTCAAACTTGTGATACTTTAGTATGATAGACTTACAATGCATCGTCTCAATGTGAATAAAGCAATAACTCTTACATACATAAGAATGACAGAGTTACCTCTTTTTGAGAGATGTTTCTTGTCAACCTTACAAGTAAGCTATAATACAAAATCATTATAAGACTCGTATCAAACTATCAGAATGTCGAAACATGACCATAAGGCTATATGATAGCAAACGTTACTCAGAGGTTTGAAATGCTTTTCGATGCAATAGTATGATGTTGAAATTTTATCCTACATCCAACCGTAATGCTACATGATGGTGCAATTTTATCCTAGTCCTTACATGATGTTGGGCATTTTTCCTCCCTTGTTTGGATTTTTGATCGGCATGGACTAAGTGTTAATGCTGGTTATTATGACCTGACTCTATATTTGGCGAGGCAGCGAAGCCGGTATGAGGAATTACTTTGCCCGACGCTGCGAAAATTTATAGATAGGGGTTAGATGCTTTTGTTCCGCCAAAGGGAAGCACGACGTTCCCTCAAATGAGATGTGCGAACACTCTCGTTGGTTGCCTAGCTGTCCGGACGCCGCAGTTAGTGTATGTGCAAGAGCATCGAATGTCTATCTATGATACCGATTCCTAAGATTCTAGGTTTGATCTGGCATCGCAGTCTTGTTATACTACATAATGTTTGAATTTTGTCCTGATGCGCCACATGATATTAAGCATTTTCACACATCGGGGTAATTTTATCCTGTTGCTAAATTTCGTAGGAAAAAAACATGATGTTGGAATTTTGTCCTGATGTATTTTTCTCCTACCATCTGTGAAATTGCTATCAATGCAAAAGGTCAAAATTGTAAATTTTCTCTCGTCACTATGCTTTTCTCCTAATTCCCCACAGCAGGAAAAAAACAACATGATGCTAACATGATGTTGGAATTTTCTCCTAAATTAGTAATATAATACATTACATGTTGTTGAACATTTTCTCCTACTGGTCTGATAGCAAAGTAATTCTACTTCAGTGTCCAATGTGGGGGGAACTTCTCCTGTTACAGTATGATGATAGTATAAGGAATGTCAAAACATTGTATCCATGTATGCCTGGACAAATTTGCCGACACTGTCCACATTCAAGGTTTTTTAGTATTCCTAGGAAAGCTAATGTATGATAGCATCACTGGCTTTGTATGATTTTGGACAATGCTGGATAAACCTCTCCTAATACAAAATGGTGATACATAAGAAATGTCAAAGCATTGTATCCTTGTATGTACAGGACACATTTTCAAAAACAGTCCACCTTGATAGTTTTACGTTATATGTAGGATTTCATGTTTGGTCAAACAGCATCAGTGACAGTATGTGATATTGTCTGATGTGGCAGAGACAGATTTCCTAAAGTGGTCCATACTCGTTGTTTTTTAGTATTAATGGAAAAGTTGGCATAGAGCATTTCAAGTTACCGTGGGGAACGTCAAACCGTCGTAGAATATGCGATCAAATCCCTGAGCAGATTCATTTTTGGTTCGATTGTCTCACAATCGATCCAAAGTTAACAATGCAGAAATTTCCTTACTGCAAACTGAACAAAATAGTGCGGAAAGTAGTTCCATGCCATAGATTAAGTCAACAATCACAATATAATTATTCTGGCACGACTGTATTTTCAGCTGCCGAACGTCCAAAATAAGAAATTCTTAACGTATTTTTCAATTTTTATTATATACATTTCTGTTGTGTATTTCTGACTACAGTAACATATTAATGCGCGGAAACTAGGTCACCGGCAAACCTACGATGCCAGCTTTGCTTGCAGCACAGCCTGATATTTAAGACGTTGTTTAAAGATTACAGCTAGCCTAAAAGAGTCTTTTTTGTAGCGATTTTGATGGTAACATCGATAAGATTTTATTGAACTGATTATCGGGGCAAAGGACAGTTAATTTGAAAATTCCACAAATCTGCGCTGATACCAGTGCGAAACAAATCTTGAAAAATCCAGTTATGATAAATTCAAGGCAAGTTTGAGCGAATGTATTGCATAGAGTTAGCACTTCATTGTGTGACATTTTCAGCCTGCCGATTCTGTTGCTTCTGTGATAAAAACGAGTAAAACGCAGGTTTCAGGACACTAAATTTTGAGGCAAAAATGACCCAAAATGCACACCTTGCGCGACCTGTACCGTATTATCTGCAAATGACTGACCTAAAACACATGCATATTTTTAAAGCATGTGGCCAGACGAAAATAATGGAGGGAAGAAAAGTGTCCCATAACCGTTTACTTTTTCCGCTATTTTGAGCTGAATCTGGATGGATGAATGACCTTTAATTTAATGACCAATAGGGGGTTTTTAACTGTTTCTGAACTTTAATACATATTTTGCAAATAAAACAGACAAAAATAATTTTTAGTAGCATGAAAAGATGTCTGTATATGAGCGTCTAAACTAGCCCACCCCTCACGTGCAAAATGAGCCAAAATTTACAATTTGTCGCTACGAGACAAAGAATATAAAATACGTCCGTTTTTAACATTTTCTGGCGTAATTTAACGTTTTCCGTCATTAAGAATGATATAAAGTCATTTTCGCATCATTTTGCGAAAATAATATGCCCCCACCCCCTATTTGCCACTATCATGGGGTTCCCACCCTCCAAGCATCCCCTGATTGACGAAATGCAGAGCTGATTGGCTAAATATGCGCTACGTGGGTTGAGATTAATGAAAATAATGTTTTTACGGTACTAAAACACTGTTAATGGTGGTAGAATTTTAAAAAATCGCATCTGTACATATTGACTTTCTACCTTGATGTGCCCTCACCGTAACATTTTTGAGCTGCTGTGCCGTCAATTAGTTGTTTTAAAGTCCCCAGAAAGTTCAAAAATATTAATCTTGAGGTTCTTAATATGTAAAACCGCGCAAAAATCGAGAGATTTTTCGAAATTTAATTTTGGCCGAATTCACTTATGGGGGCAAGTGACAGTTAATTTGAAAATTCCACAAATCTGCGCTGATACCAGTGCGAAACAAATCTTGAAAATCCAATTATGATAAATTCAAGGCAAGTTTGAGCGAATGTATTGCATAGACTAAGCACTTCATTGGGGTGACATTTTCAGTCTGCCGATTTGTTGCTTCTGTGATAAAAAACGAGTAAAACGCAGGTTTCAGGACACTAAATTTTGAGGCAAAAATGACCCAAAATGCACACCTTGCGCGACCTGTACCGTATTATCTGCAAATGACTGACCTAAAACACATGCATATTTTTAAAGCATGTGGCCAGACGAAAATAATGGTGTCCCATAACCGTTTACTTTTTCCGCTATTTTGAGCTGAATCTGGATGGATGAATTGACCGTTCAATTTATGCCCAAAAAAGCGGATTTTACTTTTTTCTGAACTTTAATACATCTTTTGCAAAATAAAACCAGACAAAAATAAGTTTAGTAGCATGAAAAGATGTCTGTATATGAGCGTCTAAAACTAGCCCACCCCTCACGTGCAAAATGAGCCAAAATTTACAATTTGTCGCTACGAGACAAAGAATACAAAATACGTCCGTTTTTATCATTTTTCTGGCGTAATTTAACGTCTTCCGTCATTAAAAATTGATATAAAGTCATTTCGCATCATTTTACGAAAATAATATGCCCCCCCCCCCATCCCTATTTGCCTAAATCATGGCGTCCCCACCCTCCAAGCATCCCCTGATTGACGAAAATGCAGAGCTGATTGGCTAAATATGCGCTACGTGGGTTTGAGATTAATGAAAATAATGTTTTTTACGGTACTAAAACATGTTAATGGTGGTAGAATTTTAAAAAATCGTATCTGTACATATTGACTTTCATACCTTGATGTGTCCTCACCGTAACATTTTTGAGCTGCTGTGCCGTCAATTAGTGTTTTAAGTCCCCAGAAAGTTTAAAATATTAATCTTGAGGTTCTAAACTATGTAAAACCGCGCAAAATCAAGAGATTTTTCGAAATTTAATTTTGGCCGAATTCACTTATGGGGGCAAGTGACAGTTAATTTGAAAATTCCACAAATCTGCGCTGATACCAGTGCGAAAAAAATCTTGAAAATTCCAATTATGATAAATTCAAGGCAAGTTTGAGCGAATGTATTGCATAGACTTAGCACTTCATTGTGTGACATTTTCAGCCTGCCGATTCTGTTGCTTCTGTGATAAAAACGAGTAAAACGCAGGTTTCAGGACACTAAATTTTGAGGCAAAAATGACCCAAAATGCACACCTTGCGCGACCTGTACCGTATTATCTGCAAATGACTGACCTAAAACACATGCATATTTTTAAAGCATGTGGCCAGACGAAAATAATGGTGTCCCATAACCGTTTACTTTTTCCGCTATTTTGAGCTGAATCTGGATGGATGAATGACCGTTCAATTTATGACCAAAAGCGGATTTTACTGTTTCTGAACTTTAATACATCTTTTGCAAATAAAACCAGACAAAAATAATTTTAGTAGCATGAAAAGATGTCTGTATATGAGCGTCTAAACTAGCCCACCCCTCACGTGCAAAATGAGCCAAAATTTACAATTTGTCGCTACGAGACAACGAATACAAAATACGTCCGTTTTTATCATTTTCTGGCGTAATTTAACGTCTTCCGTCATTAAGAATGATATAAAGTCATTTTCGCATCATTTTACGAAAATAATATGCCCCCCCCCCACCCCATCCCCTATTTACCTAAATCATGGCGTCCCCACCCTCCAAGCATCCCCCTGATTGACGAAACGCAGAGCTGATTGGCTAAATATGCGCTACGTGTGTTTGAGACTAATGAAAATAATGTTTTTACGGTACTAAAACACTGTTAATGGTGGTAGAATTTTAAAAAATCGTATCTGTACATATTGACTTTCATACCTTAATGTGTCCTCACCGTAACATTTTTGAGCTGCTGTGCCGTCAATTAGTGTTTTAAGTCCCCAGAAAGTTTAAAATATTAATCTTGAGGTTCTAAACTATGTAAAACCGCGCAAAATCAAGAGATTTTTCGAAATTTAATTTTGGCCGAATTCTCTTATGGGGGCAAGTGACAGTTAATTTGAAAATTCCACAAATCTGCGCTGATACCAGTGCGAAAAAAAATCTTGAAAAATCCAATTATGATAAATTCAAGGCAAGTTTGAGCGAATGTATTGCATAGACTTAGCACTTCATTGTGTGACATTTTCAGCCTGCCGATTCTGTTGCTTCTGTGATAAAAACGAGTAAAACGCAGGTTTCAGGACACTAAATTTTGAGGCAAAAATGACCCAAAATGCACACCTTGCGCGACCTGTACCGTATTATCTGCAAATGACTGACCTAAAACACATGCATATTTTTAAAGCATGTGGCCAGACGAAAATAATGGTGGGAAGAAAAGTGTCCCATAACCGTTTACTTTTTCCGCTATTTTGAGCTGAATCTGGATGGATGAATGACCGTTCAATTTATGACCAAAAGCGGATTTTACTGTTCCTGAACTTTAATACATCTTTTGCAAATAAAACCAGACAAAAATAATTTTAGTAGCATGAAAAGATGTCTGTATATGAGCGTCTAAACTAGCCCACCCCTCACGTGCAAAATGAGCCAAAATTTACAGTTTGTCGCTAGGAGACAAAGAATATAAAATACGTCCGTTTTTATCATTTTCTGGCGTAATTTAACGTTTTCCGTCATTAAGAATGATATAAAGTCATTTTCGCATCATTTTGCGAAAATAATATGCCCCCACCCCCTATTTGCCTAAATCATGGTGTCCCCACCCTCCAAGCATCCCCCTGATTGACGAAATGCAGAGCTGATTGGCTAAATATGCGCTACGTGGGTTTGAGATTAATGAAAATAATGTTTTTACGGTACTAAAACACTGTTAATGGTGGTAGAATTTTAAAAAATCGTATCTGTACATATTGACTTTCATACCTTGATGTGTCCTCACCGTAACATTTTTGAGCTGCTGTGCCGTCAATTAGTGTTTTAAGTCCCCAGAAAGTTTAAAATATTAATCTTGAGGTTTTTAAACTATGTAAAACCGCGCAAAATCAAGAGATTTTCGAATTTAATTTTGGCCGAATTCACTTATGGGGGCAAGTGACAGTTAATTTGAAAATTCCACAAATATGCGCTGATACCAGTGCGAAAAAAATCTTGAAAAATCCAATTATGATAAATTCAAGGCAAGTTTGAGCGAATGTATTGCATAGACTTAGCACTTCATTGTGTGACATTTTCAGCCTGCCGATTCTGTTGCTTCTGTGATAAAAACGAGTAAAACGCAGGTTTCAGGACACTAAATTTTGAGGCAAAAATAACCCAAAATGCACACCTTGCGCGACCTGTATCGTATTATCTGCAAATGACTGACCATAGAACACATGCATATTTTTAAAGCATGTGGCCAGACGAAAATAATGGTGGGAAGAAAAGTGTCCCATAACCGTTTACTTTTTCCGCTATTTTGAGCTGAATCTGGATGGATGAATGACAGTTTCCATTTCGTCTGGATTCCGTTACCTCAGGTAAGACTTTAGACCCGGCCGTCTACACGGAGCTAGGAAAATCGATTCAAGTAATATTTACTTAACACAATAACTACTCGTACGCAGGAATCCTCAGTTTTATAAACATCATAAATAACCAGTTGAATATAAATGCCTTTAAAGTGCATCTGTCTATTTTATTTAAAAAACGTACCCGGGCCAAATGCGAAACTGGCCCCTGCCACTTAAAAAAAAACAAAAAAAAAAAAAACAGTCCGAGATACTAAGGGAAACAGTTGTAGTTTGATTCGTCTTTAAAAGATTTCCTCCCTTTGTTTCACTTACGTCCTTTGCATACATTTCCACGAACAAAAAGAGGTTAATATATCATTCCAACTATTCATATCATCATGCAAATCATAACTGTTTTTACAACATACATGCTGATTTAATCTGTAATGTAGTGTAAATGCTCTAGACTCTAGTTTATTAATATCTGTTTATGCAGGATGAAGGCGTAATTTCGCCCCAGTCAGTTCGTCCCCAATCGATTTTATGGAATTGGTGAGAGATCCGTTACTTAATATACAATAAATAACATGTACGTATTATGTACTGTACAGCAAGTGTATAAATTAATTGCTGATAAAAGTTATGGTTATTTCTTATCACGAATTTTGTAAATGTTTTAATTATAATTTTCAACAAGTCATGAGCACAATCCATGCCTTTTAGATCTGCAACTTGAAAGTTATATAGAGCAAATCTTGCGAACATCGCGTGACAACTGAATGAGATCTCGTTGTAAGCTTCTGTTGATCACTCAATCAAGTTGGCAAACGCTTTGAAATTAGATTAATTTCGGATCGTTTGTTTTACAATGATAGTGGTGTTTTTTTTTTTATTGTTATTAGTATTTCCTACATGGGGATGGAATGAATTTATGACTGAAAGTCTGGCAAGTCAACAGTTGTTGTTTGAAAAATGAACTCGATTCTGTTTATCAGGGCCAGGCTTATCGCCTGTTTCATACTTCAGGTAAGTGTCTGTTGATTTGATCACAATTGATCAAGTTGGCAAACGCTTTGGAATGAGATAACGCGCTAACATGTGATGATGTGGAAGTATCTTCAGTTGCCATTCTTTGTAGTTTATAGTTCTTTGACTGAAGGAAACGTTAATTATTTTCATCAGTCAGTTCCAAGACCAATATGAATTTAAGAAATTTAACTTCTGATTAGGGTGTAGAAATTGCTATATATATATTGTTGAAGTGTCTCGCCGTCTGGTAACTGGGTGTCTACTACTAGCCTGGGTTCTAGTTGAAGCGATTTCCGATGAAACTTTCATCGCTGCTGACGCTTTAGGTTTAAATGCCAATTATTTCACGGATTTGGCAATAAATTCAAATGCAACTTACATGTATCAAAAGGGGATTCAATTCCTGATTAATTTATGTAAAAAGTATCAAATAATATCCAAAATTACAAATGCTCTGGTGATTTAAACCTATGTATGTACCGTACAAGATTAACATCTACTGTTACTTCACAGGTGAATTAGGCCTAAAAAATATTTGTTTCTGGTAACATGCTAAAAAAATTAGGATAGGTGAGTCAGTATTTTATTATTATTATTATTAAGGGAGACATTTTGGAAATTATTTTTGTTCAAAAATTGAAAAAGGGGTAATGGCTTAAGAGCATCAGTAAGTTGATTACCAACATCACTGGCCTTGTTTAAAGCTTAAAATGCGTCTTTTTGTCAAACAGTTGAAAAACATATTCTCAAAGGCCATAAAAAACTTCAATTTAGGACCGAGTAAAAAATTCAGAGTAGGTCGAGATACCAGAAACAATGTTTTATTTTAGCCTTAGTGATCAAACCAATAACTTTACATGTTTGTGTATTTTGATTTATCTTCCATTATTTTGGTCCTTCACTGTTTTGATGTTAAGATTGCCTGTCACAAATATAAAAATTATTTTGACGTGCCCTCCGGTGACCGGACAGCTAGCAAATTCTCAGGTGATTTTCTAGCTGTCAGGTTATTGATTTCTTAATGAATAATTAATGATTTTATATAGTTTTAACTGTTATTTACTTAAGATATCAATACTTATCTGTTTGCAAATTATTGTATGAAATTTACACTGTGAATACATACCAAGGTACATTTTTCTACACGAATAGATTACCAATTTATCAGTCGATAAAACGAATGAGATCTTGTTAAGTTGATTGTATATAGTGGACGCAACTTGACCCCGATGGTTGACCTTTAAATAATGAGGCACAACCTATTATTGAAAAGGAGTGTACGTAAAACACGAGCTGCACGAGAAAAAGGAAATATAAATTTGTGTAACTATAAATTAGTGTATTGGAAAGTTTTAACTGATAAAATGTAAGTATATATACTTTGATATTGCAATGTATACAAACTAATTCCATATAAATATACACGGCTACTCTAAGCATCCTTGATTTCTATAATGAAATAATCGATATGAAGCCTAAGGTCACCCATACGAAAAAGAAATTTAATAAAAGGTCAATAAAAGGCAAACAAAGGGCTAGCAAAAGGTACTTCTATGTTTTGTTAAAACCTTTTATAAGCCTTTCTTTTAACAAAATACTAACAAAAGACTATTAAGGATTTTGTGAGTAATACATTTTGTTTACCTTTTGTTTCAGATACTGCCTTTTATTAATGTTTCATTACACTTATAATTTGAAATTTACCTTTTATTAGCATTGGATTGGACTTATATTCTTAAATGTTGCATTTGTTTGTATTTCATTCCACTTAGAATCAACACTTTACATATTTTGTTTGTATTTCATTACACCCTTTCTTTCAAAAACAAGAAGTTTTGTTCATATTTCAATACATTTGTAGGTTTGACGACTTGTTTCACAAAATCTAGCATAAACAAATTAGTTTCATATTTCATTGATATTGGCTAAATACTGCTGCTGCTGTTTTGAATTTAGAGCTACATCTACCATTCACTATGTTCTTCATATACATAATTACACTTCTGACGATTGCAAAGGTTTGTCAGTAGGTAAATGGCTACTGAGCACTTGCAAATGCATAATATTCTTTATCATACATAATCAGCTTTAAGAGAGACAATCTATAAACAGAGACCACTTAAAATAATAATTAAAACTTCTCCTGAAAAAACAATTCCAATGTTTTTCTCATTCCATAGAATTCCTTAGAATTTTTTGAGATAATGCAAAGTTTTCCTAGTAAGATTTTTTTAATTTAAATTGCAGCAAGATTACATTGAAAATTTAAGATTTGTTTGATTATACTAGGTATCCAAATTAATTGAAATGAAACAAGGAATCTAACTAATTAAAATTTATGTCAATGTTTTCATTTTGTATATTAAAAGGATGTTAATTAGAATTCTATCATTTTATTTATAATTAATATAACAAGATATATCATTGAAAATAGGTCCTATTTATAAATTATATAAGCTATTTATTTTTTGGTTATTGAACACCTCAAACAACAGCACCAGATAATAGGCATTATAAAAGTCATTTCATAAGTACAACAAATTGTAAATGATATTATGCTTTTGATATAATGTTACATCCTCATAAATGAATTAGTCTATTCTTTTGATGATTGGCAGTGATTAATTATCCTGCTTTTACAGCCACTTGATATACTGCTGTTCAATTATCACATGTGTTAACACACAGAGATACAGCTTATCTGATCAAGATAAGGACCAATGAAAATACAGGCTTCTGAAACGTTTTACACCTGTACACCAAAAAATAATCCCATCTTTCTGCTTGTTTTTTTTTCTCTGAGATCTTTGCAAATGCTGTGAGCAAATAAATGGTCAAATTTTCCCATGAACTGTATACTTATATATTTTAAGAACATAGATTTTCCCTTCAGTAACTATATATTGCACCAAAGAAAATGGCTCATGAATACAAAAAAATTTTAATGTAAACAGGAAGTTCGTTGTTCATGTTTTGGAGGCAAATGGAAATAAAGCTAACTTGAACTCTAAAATGCTTTTAGAGAGATATCAGGTAAGAGTTTCAAACTTTCTAATGTAAAATTTAGTTTTACAGCTATATGTCACAGATCTTGAATAAATAGTCTGAAGCAGGAACTTTATTCATCTCAGTAGATTGAACTTTCGTCGACTGGTTACAGGTAACTTTTTCAGGTATATGTGAATGGGTAGATAATTTATAATGCTTCTAAGAAAACAGTTAAATATTCAATACTTAATTGTTGCAGTTCTCAATTTGTTTTTTTTTAAAAGTACAAATATGTTAGTAAATCACTCTGAACCTAGGACTTACAACAGCCTCTAAACATTTTCAGATGAAAGAGTGTGCATATATCTAGTTATTAGAGGTATATGCCTATATGTATGAATTGATGTAGTTGGGAGAAATCAGATCGCTTTTAGTGCATGACTATGCTACAGGATGATACAAGAATCATAGAAGAAATTCGATCAAGGATCAAACATAAATTACATAATACTTCAACTAAATTGTAAGTTAAATTTGCAAACAGTCTTATACTATACAATTACTATAAAAGGTTGATAAATTGTTTATTTTGTCGGGGTTAGCCTCACACTGAATTTAAAGGTTGATCATAATACACCAATATTTTGTCAGTTCTAAATTCTAAAATTTCTTTTTACGATTGCCTGATAAAAAACAACAACAAAAAACTTGCATTATTTTATGGTGAAGCAGATGAGGGATAGTACCCACAGGTGGTGCTCTCAATATTTTCATTTCGGTGTCCAATAAATAAATAGTTTTGATACATGTAGAATGTTTAAAACTGGCTTTAGAGTTGTCATTTCACATACTACTGTACTAAGTTAGGAATATTGTACAGTGTAACTTCCGAAAACCGGACCTTCTAAAAACCGGAAACCTTTGAAAACCGCACGAAATTTAAAGTCCCGAATTATTCTATTCTTAATTCAATATATTTTTAACTTCTGAAAACCGGAACTTCTGAATTCTGAAAACCGGACGATTTTTGAAGGACCGTTTAAAATTTAACACTAAAGTTGACTTCCGAAAACCTAACAGCAAAATATTTGCTGGATTAAATGTGTCACCAGTCTTTAACATGTTGTTAATCTAAAAACGCCCGTGGTAAGTTGTGAACATGTTCTTTTGTTTATCTATTAGCTGCACGCGTTTATTTTGACACATGTTATAATCACAATGATCAATTGATGCGAAGTGAAATGATAATCGACAATTACATTAATTTGTTTTCAATTTATGAAAACGTGATGAATTAAATATCTTACATGTGGAAAAATTTCTTATTGTTTGAATGAAAGAAAGTTTCATGTTTTAAGTGATTCACTTAAAACGATTAAACTATATGCATTATCAACAAACAATTAAATTTGACAACTCAGAACTTCAAAGATGGTAAAATATTATTATTATTAATATTTTGTATACAAAAATAAAAATTTATCATACATCCCTGATTATCCTTAATGTTTGTATAAATTAATCAATTCATATATTATTTAATTATTAATAATAAATTAATTAATTACTTTATATATAACTTGTACAATTATAAAGGATAATAATCCCCTTCATCCTACGTGTAAGAAAACATAAATCTAGCTGCACCACGTCCACTTTGACTGCAAACTTTCAAACTTCTGAATTCCGGAAACTTCCAAATACCGAACTTTTAGGTTGGTCCGGTGGTCGTTCGGTTTTCGGAAGTTACACTGTATTACCTTTTTATACTTAAAAGTCTGGTATCTGTTTTCACTAATATTCACTACATAAAGTCTTAAAAAGATCAGAAAAGGCTGTGAGGTAGATGCTTGTATCACTAAGTATACAATGTTTACTGTAATAAAGTGACTTATTTAAGAACATGTCTCAATCATGAAAAATCCGGATAATAGTGACTATCCGAAGATTGTTATACTTCCCGTTTTAGTCTTTTTACACTTCATCCACATATTTCAAAAAATCAAATAAAATTTTCTTATTTATTGAGTTTATTAATCTAATAAAATGGAAATAAAATATTAGCCATACGCAAACATTTGAATTATCAGTAAAATAATGTTTGAATGTGATCACCCTACCAACATTAATTTTCCATGATTCACTAAAAATAAGACCTCTTTAGCTAGTTTGAGTGGTGTTTTTTTTCCAGATGTAATCATAATTTATATTCAGTAAGAATATCAAGATAAGTCCCATTATCAGCGTATCTAAAAATAAAAAAGATACTATTATGATGAAAAATGTGTTGTTGTTGTTGTTGTTTTATTAATTCATTGCCACAAGAATTCAATTTTTTCAAAGTCTCAATGTTTTTTTTAAAATTATGTATGTAGCACATCAGCAAGGGCTGACAACTATTAAAAATATGTTTTTAGACATTAAGAAGTAGTAGGTATGTTTAATATAAGGATAATTGACATTTTCAAAAGATTGACCGCCATGGTTAAATATAAGGATAATTGACATTTTCGAAAAATTGGCCGCCATTTTGGAAGCCATTTTGAATCGCGTGATTTCGGACCGTAAACTGTGCCCGCATCCCCCCCCACCCCATCTCGGAAGTTTTTAGAAGTACACACACACAAAAAACACACACACGCACGCACACACACACACACACACACATAAATATCTACTTTGATATCTTTGACTAAAAGGGGAAGCGTATATGTTACGTCCTCGTCCGTCCGTCCCACAACACTCGCTGGAATTTAGCGAAACTTCATAAGAAGCTTTACTCCTAAGAGGAAATGCGCATTTTATCTTCATGGTCCGGTCTGATGCTATTTCACTGAGTTATTGCTCTTGATAATTCAACATAAGTATACTATAGCACAATTTCTTTGTCTGGAGTATTCCTCAAGAACCACTTGCTGAAAATCAGCGAAACTTCATAGGAAGCTTCACTCCCTAGAGGAGATATACACATCATTACCTCGCCTGAGCATGCATATAAGTGATCAAGGGAGAGCCATTGTGGTCAGTAATTGTCCGTTGTCCGTCGTCGTACGCCGTCCGTCGTCCGTCAACATTTCCCTTTAAACAAAAAATCTCCTCCTAAACCAACCGGGCCAATTTTGACGTCTTCTTTAAAAAAATATTCAAAGAATTGAATTCCGTTCAGAACTCTAAAACTTTAAAAATCTTCTTGTCCAAAACCACAAGTCATAAGGCTTTGAATCAAACCGAGCCTGCAACATTTTCGTTTTTGTCGTGTTGGGCGACCTGTGAAGTTTCCACTTTTCTCTATTTTGATATCGGGTATATAGAATCATCTAGTTGTCCTCTACCAAGATTGTTCAAATTATGCCCCTAGGGTCAAATATGACCCTGCTCTGGGGGTCACGTCGTTTATAATTATAGACTTAGATAGGGGAAAAAAATGAAAATCTTCTTGTCTAAAACTACATGACCTTAGGCTTAAATATTTGGTATGTAGCATTATCTAGTGGTCCTATACCAAGATTGTTTAAATTATCCCTAATAGGGTCAAATATGGCTCCACCCTGGTGGTCATATGGTTTATATAGACTTATGTTTGGATAAACTTTGAAACTCCTCTTGTCCAAAACCACAGGGCCTAGGGCTTTGATATTGGTATATACAATCGTCTAGTGGGCCTCTACCAAGATTGTTCAAATTGTATCACTAGAGTCAAATATGGCCCCACCCTTGGGGTCACATGGTTTATATAGACTTATATATGGAATACTTTGAAATTCTTCTTGTACAAAATCATTGCCCCATTGTTGTACCCTACGTCACCTTCCCACCCCCACAAACAAACACAATTACACATTAACTGCCTATGTTCATTTAGTAAAAACTTCTAAGTGTTCAAGCAAGCAATTAAACTCAGGTGAGCGATAAAAGCTAATCTGGTCGGACGATTTTCACAGAGTTCTTACCATTGGATTATAAATTTCAACAAGTATAAGTGATGAAATGATGCACGGATGGGCACCTGGGGTCTTCCTCCACGATCAAAGCTGGAAAGTCGCCATATTACCTATCATTGCGTCGGTGCAACAACAAAAATCAACATTTGTATACTAAAGCACCATTTTGTTCGGAGTATTCCTCAAGAACCACTGGCTGCAGTTCAGAAACTTCATAGGAACCTTCACTCCCAAGAGGAGTACGTGTTCCGGTCGGATGATTTTCACCGAGTTGTTGCCCTTTGATTATTCAAAATTTAGTATACTATAGCAGTAGGAAGCTTCAGACTATCAAATTAAATGAAAGCCTACGAAGCAGTTTAGATATGAATAGTGCGAATCTTTCTTCATTTTCTCTTGCCCTTTCTCAGTAGCATCGTTTTTAACTCGACTATACGAAGTATATGGAGAGCTATCCTACTCGCCTACTCACCCCGGCGTCGGCGTCTTTCCGCTTCCCTAAATTGGTTAAAGTTTTTTTTTCACACTTTCTCTTTATTCTTCTTATCTCTGTAATTACTTGATGGATTTGCATTAAACTTAAAACAGTTATTCCCCATCATCACCCTAATCATATGACACAAGGGCCATAACTCTCACATCAATATTTTATGAATTATCCCCCTTTTTGATTAGAATTTCAGGTTAAAGTTTTGATGCACTTTCACTCTATCTCAGATTTAATTCAAACAGAAAGTAGTTGTTCCACATCATCTCCCACATCATATGACACAAGTATACCAAAATAACCATAACTCTGGTACCAATATTTAATGAATTATCCCCCCCCCCTTTTACTTAGAATTTCAGGTTAAAGTTTTGATGCACTTTCACTATATCTCAGTTATTACTAAATGGATTTGATTCAAACTTAAAATAGTTGTGCAACATCATCACTCACATCATATGACACAAGAGCCATAACTCTTGCACCAATATTTCATTAATTATCCCCTCTTTTTACATACAATTTCAAGTTAAAGTTTTGATACACTTTAACTCTATCTCGGTTATTATTAAATGAATTTGATTCAAACTTAAAATCGTTGTTCCACCTTATCACCCACATCATATGACACAAGGTGCATAACTATGGCACCAATTTTTCATGAATTATGCCTTTTTACTTAGAATTTAAGGTTAATTTTTACTATATCTCAGTTATTACGAAATGCATTTGATTCAGACTTAAAGTAGTTGTTCCACATCATCACCCACATCATATGACACAAGGTACATAACTCCTGCACCAATATTTTATGAATTATGCCCCATGTTTGCTTAGAATTGTACTTATATAGTGTTTTGATACACTTCATCTTTACCTTTCTTATTACTTAATATTTTTGACACAGACTCAAGCTATTGTGCAATATCTTCATCCATTATTGGAGTCCTTACATACCTCAGTGACAGCTCCAGTTTCCTCAGATGTGCCGAGTATCACTATCCAGTATCGAAATAGTCGAGCGCTGTCTCCTGTGACAGCTCTTATTTTCACTCTATTGTGTTTCAGTACGTATTTGTAGCATTCTGTCGAAATCAGTATGTTCCTACCACATGTTAGTTAAAAGTGGCGGCGTTAAATGTTATATTTTCGGGAAAAAAATCATTTAAAGAAGTGAAAAGGAGTAAATTCAGCGGATAGTATTTAATAATGATAAAAGTTAAACACCCGTTTTCTTTTTCTGTAGTAGCGATATAGTTCTTTATGGGAATTAAGTAATTGCTTAGCTCAGTCTGTTATTTCAAAAGCTTGTTTTTGCCCTTATATCTCAGTTAAAACTGTATGGATTTGATTCAAATTTAAAATAGTTGTTCCACATCATCACCCACATCATATGCCACAAGGTCCGTAACTCTGACACCAATTTGTCATGAATTATGCCTCCTTTTTACTTGAAATTTCAGGTTAAAGTTTTGGGACACTTTCACCGTATTTCAGTTATACTTAAATGGATTTGATTCAGACTTAAAATAATTGTTCCACATCATCACCGACATCATATGACACAAGGTTCATAACTCTGGCACAAATAGTTCATGAATTACTTAGATTTTAAGGTTAATTTTGATGCATTTTCTTTATATCTCTGTTATTACAGAGAGGATTTGATTCAAGTTTAATATAGTTGTTTAACATCATCACTCACATCATATGACTCAAGGACCATAACTCTAGCACCAGTATTTCATGAATGATCTCCTCTTTTTACTTAGAATTTCAGGTTAAATTTTTGGTACACTTTCACTCTATCTCAGTTATTACTAAATGGATTTGATTCAAACTTAAAGTAGTTGTGCCACATCATCACCCACATCATATGATACAAGATGCATCACTCTTGCACCAATATTGCATGAATTATGTCCTTTTTTTGCTAAGAATTATACTTATTTAATGTTTTGATACACTTTATCTTTATCTCTCTTATTACTTAATACTTTTGACACAGATTCAAACTTTGTCCAATATCTTCATCCACATTGGAGTCATTAAACACTCCATCGACAGTGACAGCTTCTTCAGATGTGCACAGTTTCATTAGCACCGAAATAGTCGAGGGCGCTGTCTCCTGTGACAGCTCTTGTTCTATTTGCTTTATACAGAACTTGGTAAAGAACGTCAACGTTTCGGTTCGGACTTGCATTTCAGATGATAACGCCTGTTTTCAGACATGAAAGTGATAATTACCTCACGGCGTAGCGGAGTCCCGCAATAGGTACATTTATTCTAATTTATGTTTAGGTCGATTGTGAAACAGGTTCTACAACTTATATTAATCACTCTCGACCCCTCATTCCTGATGGAATCCACCGCCACGAGGGTATGGGAGAAGGGGCCAATTTCCCCTTTAATGCTGAGCGCCAAACAATGCAGCTACTGGTACCATTTTTCACGTCTTTGGTAAGACGTGACCGGGGATTGAACCCACGACCTCAATAGGTAAACGTTAGTCAGGTAATTTTAATATGCTGCACATGCAGGAGGGAGGCTTGGGTGAAAAACACAGTAAACATTTCTGATTGATATTTTAAATTTGAACACTTTCATTAAATTTTAGTACGCCTTTGAAACGTCATGTGATGACGTCATATTTTTTAAACACGTTGGATTCCCGTAATGTTTAAAATGAATTATTAAGATAATGCCGTTATCAGCAGTTTTCAATTTTATGTAAAAAGGGTCGTAACGAAGAATCAATATCTAATTGACTCGCCTTTCTTTCTTGCAAGAACTATTTATGGAAGCAGGTCATAAAATTTATAGAAGAAGCTCGGACACACGCACGATACGGTATTGGATTACAACTTTTCTGTACGTTCAGGTTAAAGGTTTTTCAACAATTGTCATTCAGATATAAATGACAGTGTCTCACAATGTCCAAAATTAGAGAGATGCCTCTATGGAATATCTCGCCGCTGAAACATGAAACCTCACCCAGTCACATTAAACTGACACTAGGGTGGCCAGTCCAAGAACTTTCCTCCTAATGCTAAACGCCATTTCAGGAAGCTGCTAGTACCATTTTTCATGTTTTTGGGGTGATGCGGCCACTCTACCACTAGGCTACTGAGGCCGTGATGTTTTACGCGTATGTACTTGTAATATAAACGCTGTATCTTTTTTTATATAAAATTCATGTAGTTGCGGTTATTCATTGGTGAATAACCGTTCGTTATTGGAGTTCGATTAAATTCTGGGGGAATCAGTGGGCCGTATGAAAGTTATGTGAACACCGCCTTGCTACTTCCTTTCACATCTGCGAGAACAGATACACGGTCGGTTTTAAGAACGATCAAGAAATTTTTCAAAACTTTTTCAAACAATGTCACATGCTGAAAACTATCGAAAAAGCATAAGATAAAAACTCATTGACTTTTTATTTCATTTTCTTTATTCAGCAAGTATAAAGGTAATTATAAAGCATCAAGGTTTTAATAAAAACAAACCCGTCATAAGTATAAACCTTTACACATGTTGAAGAAGTAGTGATTTAAAAAAAATGTTTTTTTTTTAAAAATTAAACTCAATCTATACGGATTTAAAATTCATTAATCCTAGGTTAGTTATTTCTGGCACTTAGTATTATACTCATACTGCAAACATTATTTCAGCATGATATTTGCAATTACTTTCTTCCCTCTGTGTGTTTTTTATTGTTGTCGTTTTTTTGTCTGTATAATTCATTAAATACTTATTTTGAAATTGCATCCTGCTTTCGGTAGAAGAAAAAATGATGTTCAAGCTATTAAGAAAGAGAGATTTTGATGCGTTATCAAAGACGCGCCTAGCCGTCAAACCTTATCAGTGCAGTCTAAATTATGACCGATATTTAAAAAATATTTGTGGTAGGTTTTGACTTGATTGATCTTTCTCGGAAACTGCTATTGGAATAACTTGCAAAGGATTTACATTCAGGATTTTGACAACAATGAAATTGTTACATACCATTCATATTCTATTATAGATGGAAACAAAGAGCGTTCCAAAAGTGTGTTAATCATTACTACTAGCAACAGTGACAGTTGTCTTAAAACAATACAAAAGACATTCTGGAACTTAAAAAGAATAACTCTTCCTATCTTACGTTGGATATTAGAAACTTTTGTTCGAAAGTAATTCGACAAAAAAATGCAAAGATTGTTACAAAATAAATAATGTTTAAACTCCTTCAGACTGATATTTGTTGATTATTGCTCTACATAGCAACAGTAATTGATAAAAGATAAAAGAAGAATATTTTGGAAATTAAAACTGTGAATCCTTTCGACTACACGTTAATAATTAAAGAGGGCTAGACTGTTCATAGTATTTTGAATCATTTCTCTTCTTAACATTATTTAAGAAATAATGTATAGAAAAATTGTGTTTTAACGTTATTAATACATGAAAAAGAGGTTATACGTAAGCGGAATAATTTCACGGGGGTGTAGCCCCGAGTGAATTATTCTGGCGACGTATAACCGATTTTGACTGTATTAATTTAAGTAAAACACGATTTTGCTATAAATTATTTCTATTCTAATAAGCCCTTTATCTAAAGCAGAAGATGAAATAAAGTAGCACTGTTTCTTGGCCGCAACAAAACATTGACGCCAATGTTATCCGAATAAATGGCGTTGGTTAGCCGAATTCGAGATATAATAACAGAATAATAGAATACTAACAACCTTACTGAAGGAGAAAGGCTTGATATCAAGCAGACTAAAGAATAAAGAGTGTATTTAAAAAAAAATCAATGTGTTAATGGGAGATACTTTGATAAAAATGTATTTAAACAAACCGAGTTTTAAAATAGCGTAGGTAATCAGAAATTTATTTCATCTAATGTTACAAGGGTATAACTTGCTAATTATAAGATCGTATCTTCAGTTGAAGTTAGATTCTATTACAAATAAAACCTGATTTATGTATTTTACAAAATAATGTTCAGTAGTTGCGAATGTTTTTGTCAGGAGATATTTCTAAAATATGCGCAAACATTGTCTCTAAGCCTGTATACTAATATTGTTGTTCTCTCCCTGTGTTACAATGAGAAGGTATATGCGTATTAATAAAAACAAATACTATATCAAGCATGCTTACTGCTTTAAACATAGTTAGACAGTACGCCTGTTTAATTCACAGTTGCAGTTGTCGGTGTGCAGGTCGCGGTGACTGAAATGATTAGAGTTGTTTCAGTGGAGGTCGTCCTGATCCGAAAGTCACCTTCCAAAGCTGGAACACCCCCAGCTACACTATCTAATATACATGTTTGACCGGTAGAGACCGTGTCACCGATATTAAGACGTACTACTCCAGTAACTGCTGCAGTAAGTGTAGATGTAACTGTCGTCGTAAACCATGCACTGCTGGAAGCCAATGATATGGAAGGCGTAGAAGTAGTCGTTGTGATGGAAGTTGAAGTGTCCTGGGAAGTTGTGGTGGATGTACTGGTGACCGAGTTAGTTCTGGTCGAGGTGGTGGTACTGGTTTGGGTTGTTGTTGTTGTTCTGACAATTGTTGTTGTGGAAAATTTGGTACGTGAAGAAGGTCGTATTGTTGGACGATCTGTATAGCAAAATTGTTTTTATGAAACTGCTGGACAAGGCGATACGCGGTATACAAGTGCTGAACAAATTAGCAGAATGTACTTGCTAAATTAATGCTATGGCACAAAATAGATAGCAGCAGGCATAAGTGATAATGACATTGCATGATTACACAATTTTAATATTATGTTTATGGCAAAAACTACATTTTCAATGTTTTCAAAAAGAAGTCTTCAAAAGTAATATCAAAGAGATCACTCACTGCAGTATTTCTCGTCCTCTCCCCAAGGACAGTCTACGTAACCATCACACATCACATCTCTTTGTCTACACATGACATTTAATCCAGTACCTTGGCAAGCAAACCCTCTTCCACCAATCATACAGCGCTCTATAGATAGACAGATGTATAGATAGATAAATAGCAGTACTTTTAGATAATGAAAGGATTTACTACAATAATAGAACTATTTTTCACACACACACAGACACACACACACACACACACACACACCCACACACACGCACAGATATATATATGTGCGAATAATAAAGAACCCGGAACGGGAACAAAATATCGTAAAAATATAAAATGACTTCACACGCTCGCTTAGATTTTCTTAAATTTTAATATAAAAGTCACAAACTAGTTTCGCCGTGAATGGCTCATCAGTGTGTCTCTGATAAGTTCAATTTCCAAGGAATAACAGCAGTAGATTTCTGAGTTATTTTTCAATAATTTTAATATTTCACTGCAAGCGCTGTCAATTGTTCATATCTTCAGGCAGTTACATTTTGAAATAATACAATGACGTAACGTCATAACAAAAAATACGGGAAACGTCGTAAAATGACGTTGCAGCAAACTTCAAGAAAATAATGTAGAATGCATCTCAAGAATACCCTGTGTCCACGCACAAAACTAGATACCGTACCCTCCGTAACGATTTTAATTAACCCAACATATAAATTTTTTTCATCAATATAAAAATACAGTTCGGCAACAAATGGAGGTTTTAAATGAGGTTGTAGAAATTTAGCGGTGTGCCGAAACCATGGAAACGGCTACTGAAGCTGGTAATCGCGGAATCTCAAAAACTTTCTTTTGTCATATTTCAAAAGATAGTAGTATTAGAAAGTTGATTTTTTTCATATTTTCATTACCTATTGTTTGCAGTAATTATATTCTTAATATCTTATTAAATTTCTTAATTGTCGTCAGCTCGTGCAATTTTAGTAATTAGCACGTGCATTCAATTGTGAACTAATAAGGTGCCCTTTTTCATCAGAAATTTTTTTTTTTTTGGACTTGATTACAACTATGACTGATTTTTGGCTTGAAAATGTTGTATAATACGCATGCAATAAAAATTCTAAAAAATTGGATACGTCAGTTTGACATCATTTTATCATTTTATACATTAATGCAGCGGACTATATGCCATATAGGTTATGAATTCGCTTCCTTTTTCAATACACATGGACAATGAAGTTAAGGAACAACTCGTTAAATCTCGGCTTATATAAACAATGTTTATTAAATCAATTGTTGGAAAACATGTGGATAAATTATGTTTTTGTGACATTGCCTTTTGTTAGCTATCGGTATTGTATAGATACGCTTAACATATAAGAATGCATGCATAAAATTGTTCTCTTTTTCGTTGATATTTTTACTATTACTGTTACGAAATCAAGTATTTTAGATTTGCTTCTTCAGTCACTTTAATAATTAATCATATAACCGGACTTCTCTACATAATTCAGCGGTACAATGATGGGAGTAAACTAGGCCTAGAGTAAAGACTTCCAGTGTGTGTTGAGCGGTTCTACCAAAGTGATGCTGATGTTCATGTACATGTTTCTATGAAAATCTGGTGCGCCATGTTAATTGTCAATTGCTAAAGATCAGATATCAATGCTAAATGCCAAACACCTTCTGCAAAATGTTTTGAAAACGAAATGACATTTATTAAGTGTAATGGAAGGCTATGGGAAGCCGGTGTGCCATGCTAATTGCCAAATGCTAAATGACAAGTACTTATTGCGAAATGCCATTTGCTATATTCTTAATGTCAAATATTGTCTGTTAAATGTAATTGTCAAACGATAAATGATACTAGTAATTGTTAATTGCGAAATACGAAACAATAAATGTCAAATACATATTGCTTATTCAGATAAAGAGCTGAATATATCAGTGTATAAATGCATCCTTTGAATAGTCATTGGCCTTTGTAACACAACTTAATCTCTATTAAAAAAAATCTTAACACTTTAGAGTGAAAAGTTTCGATCATGTCATCTCATAACCTATAGAACATGTTATTGCTTCAAATCAGGCTGATAGAACTTCATATATTTTCACGTGATTAAAAGTAACAGTCTTTAGTTTAAGAGATACAGATCATTAACTCACAAAGTTAAAGCATTTGACGAGTAGCATTTATTATTTGGCAATAATTATAGGCATTTAGCATGAAGGATATGGCATATGGCATTTTATATGTATGAAAGGCCGGTGCGTCATGAATATAGCCAAATATTTAATGCTAGATGCCAATTACTTAATGCTAAACGCAAAATACTTAATGCTAAATGCTAATTACTTAGTGCAAAATGCCAAATAATTTACCATTTATCATAATTTACATACCAAATGCTATATGCCTATGGAAGGCCAGTGTGCAATGCTAACTGCAAAATTGTTAATGCAAAATGAATACTTTAAACGAACTACTTAATGTCAAATATTGACTTTTAAACGGTAATTGTGAATGATAAATGCCTTATTTATTAAACAATAAATGCCAAAATGCTCATTGCTAAGTTTTCATTGAAATAAAGAACTGAATGTATCAGTTATATAATCATTGTCCTTCGTTACATAACTTTGTCTCTGTTACATATTTTAGTCTAAACATTTTACAGCAAAATGTTTCGGTTCCATGTCCCCGTAACATCTGCAACGTTATTGCTTTAAATTAGACTGGCAGAACTTTTTTTCAAACGAATAAAAGTTACATTCATTAGTTGAAGAGATAAAGATCATAAAGATTGATAATTTGAGAATTACCATTTATCATTTGGCAATATGAATTTGTTTTTATGACATTAAGCATTTGACATTTTCCATCTTGTATATGGCATGTTGTATTTTGTATGTAGCATTTAGCATTGAGTATGTGACATTTAACATTAAACTGTTGGCATTTATAACTTTGGCTTAGTTGTATTGCTTTTTGTATTGAGAAAAGGTCTAGATCACTTTCACTGTGAATTTCCATGTCTACACGTACATGTATAGGGGTTATCGCTAAACGACAAATTTCATGGAAGTATTTTCAGAGGGTGGTGTTTTTCAGACAGATATTTCTTTAATATATGTAACCTAACATCTCAGTATATTTTTTTTTTTCATTTTTGGTAAGAAGTCATGTTATATTTAATGGCTATATATGTGTTTTATTTCATTGAAATGCTGTAAAGCACTAACAATGAGGTCTCAATATTTAATTGTTTATATGAAACAAAGGAAGAATGTAACATTATGCCATTTCGGTATTTTCACTCAAAGCATTTTGGCAAGTGCCGGAACAGTCGTACTAATTTGCAATAAAGAATTATTTCTAGCACTGAGACGTCTAGAGTTTATTCAAGTTGCTCAAACTGAGTAAGGGGTAGTGCGTGGATGTGGGAATCCGGGGTTTGGCCACCCGGAAATATTCAGGAATTCGTCTTTACACATAGTCCTATTGCTTCTTAAAACGAGATTATGGTATATGTATGTTTTTATAATGTTTAGAATGTAAGTCATCATAGTAAAACGATTATTTGGATTTCATTTTTTTTCATTTTGTCAATAGACTGTAAAGTATGGTGGCTGATTTCTGCCATTTCGTGTGTTCGTGTCGGCGAGGCGAAATGTCACACGAAAGGTCGAAATAATGCATATTTGTTCGCGTCGGCGGGTCGAAATGTCGAAGACACGAATATACGAAAGGTCCAATAATGCTTATTTGTCGTGTGTTCGCCTTTCGACATTCGAGGCGAATACACGAAGTAACGAAACACTGAAGGCGAACACACGAACTTTTGTATTAATCACTTTTCGTGTCGGCGGGTATCAAAACTTCGTGTTGTCGCCCTTCTTTTGTCGTGTCTTCGCCTCGAAGGTCGAAAGGCGAACACAAGAGAAATAAGCAGTTTTCGACCTTTCGTTACTTCGACCCGCCGACACGAACACACTACAAATGTGCAATTTCGCCCTTTCGTGTATTCGTCTTCCGATAGGCATGCGCATAACCATTACACATATGCTGCTGAAATGAATATGCTATTTAGATAATGTGTTTTACCATTTATAAAATAATATTTGCCCTAAATCGTAAGATGATAATTTATATTCCATAAAAGATGTCGTTGTGTAGATATTTTATCACTAGTATTAAATTTACGTATACATACAATAAGCTTCTGTCAGTCTTACGGGGCATATCATGACGCTGACCTGAACTTTGAGTGCTATCTAGATAATGTGTTTTACCATTTATACATTTTTTCTTTCTCAATTTTTGATAGAAAATGTTCTATATGCAATAAAACATGTCACTCTTCAAGTATTTCAGTTCTGGTATAAAATTCATATAATACATTACGCCCCATTTTGCGCAATTATCTAATGTTTTATGTAGTTATATTGAAATCTTATGCGGAATGTAAGAAAATGGATAATAGTAACCAATGTTATTTGGAATATAGTTGGGTGAAAGGTTACTTGTTATGGCCATTTTCAAATAAAAAACTAGCGGTTTGATTTGTAATACCTTTTTTTCAGTTTCCGTTGATAATTTGTTACTTATATACTAAAACTAAGATCTAAAATTGTTCAAATTTCAGTAGAATATTGTGGTTTCTTAAATTGAATTGATGTTACCATGGGAACGAAGCCCGTGATCTATATATCTAAATGTAAAATTGAAAAGCGTTGACACTGGTCAATTTAAGGAACACAGCTTCGGCTTTTTATTTTCATTTCAACAATACCCATGAGAATAACAGCAGCATGCTGAACGATTTTTCTATGAAAAATGCCAGACGAAGGGTACTGCTGTAACTATTTTAAGCTGTGAAATTTGTTTGAATAAATGCAAATAACACAAAAATATAACTTACGTTAGAAATAATATGTTTTAAAGCTACATTAACAAGCAAGATAATTTTATTCAATATTTTTTTATAAGAAATTACGACAAAAAGCAAGATATAAGCTATTTTAGACATCTCTTTTGCCATGGTTACTTTAAACTTTAAGAAAAATAGGGTACCATATAAAGTGCCTGGTATTTTGCTAATAATATTACCAAAATATTCCATGTTGGTCATTAACAGAATGGCACTGAAACCGTCGAAAACCCCTGTTTTTATACATAGTTGTTTAAAAATGAGAGAAAATGCGTTACCATGGAAACACGAGCCCCGCGACATATACATTTTAAGCTTATATTAGAAAGCTAACGCGTATACTAGTAAAATTATCAATTATGCAGTCTTCTACGGATATCCGTATTTTCCTTCTTCTTTCAATATAAAATACCTTTGGAGGGTCATGTTCTTCAAACCTGGATAAAAAATGAAGTAGAAGGGACTGAGATAAACGAAGCTGAGATTGTAGCAGTTAAAACATCAAATTACACGAAATACAAAAAAAATTTTTGAGGTTCAACTGATTTGAATTTACCCTGGTAACAAGGTAGCCTACCTCCTTAAGTGCCCTTTTCAGTAGGTTTCAATGTGCAAACGCATTACAAACGCATTGATATTTTGAAAAGGCATACTAATTTAAATCAAATCTGATAATTATTTGAAAAAGAACTTTCAGCACAGATTTAGATGTAGTAAATTATCAATTTATACAAGCCGTTCTCGCTGCATAAAAGCTGTCATTTCAAACTTATCATAATTATGCAGTTTTGTCTGTACCTGTTGGATAGTCATTTTTGTTTTCTTGTCTAGTATAAAAACGCGGTAATTTGATTTTTTCTACATTTCAAAACACTCCAGTAGAACGCCTCAGTATTGTTGTATGTTTTCCAAATGAATAACTTATTATCAATTCATTTCTGTGGAAACTGTACTTTTATATAATAGACATGCGATTTACGTTCTATTTTACTGTTTAAATACAATTTTTGAAGCAATAACACTATTATAAGTTAAATGATCTTAGCCTGCAAGTGATCATTTTGCAGCATCAAAATACAAGAAAAATATAATTGATCTATAAAAATGAAGCGTGCATCCTGTGAAATAAATATTTTCGATTTTAAATTGGCCGGCTATTTTTTTATAAAACTGCTTTCCACACTCTAATTAAATTTTCGTTATAGAAAAAATAATTCTACTCATACGTGGTCAAAATATTCTGGTTTCAATAGTGAAACATTGATAATTGTTAAATTCGGCGTACTTTCAAAGATTTCAATGGTAAACTACTAACTGTCGTCGACGACACTTAGCAGTTATAAGATAACCACTTTATGGCCAACAGTAACAGAAACAGCAGTAAACACTAACGTTTATTGGTCGACGGAGCTTAAAAATATGCGGCACAGGTTCTCTTTCAGGGAATATATAATACAATTCATCCTACGTCATTTTACAGATATTTACAGATATTTACTGTCTTTCAAATTCAGTATGGCCCAGGATTTTATCTCTGGTATGAGTTCTTTCAATCTTTTACCTTATGTCTTCTATGAGAATGCCGTTAGAAGTACTTTTGAACAGGCCACAGATTCTGTATTAGGAAACATGACACCATTTAATTTGTTATATACTATTTTAAAGGTATTTATACTCTCTTTTAAATTCATATAAGCCCAGGTTTCTACCATGAGGATGAATTAGGTATATCATTTAATCTTACAGCTAAAGTCTTCTTGGAAAAAGCCGTTTAGAATACTTTTGAACAGCCCACTGACACGTTTTCAAGGAATGTGACACCATATGTTATACACTGCTTTAAAGGTATTTATACTGCGTTTCAAGTACATGAAAAGATAGGTTCCTATTTTGGGGATGAATAAGGTTGATAATTCAATCTTCAACATTAAGTCTTCTCGGAGGAACTGTTTGAAACACTTTGGAACAGCCCATAGACGCCCTTTCAGGGAATGTGACACCACTTGCAATACATCTTTTTGCAGACATGTATATTATATTTCAAATGCATTAAGAGTCATGCTCCTATCTTGGGGAAAAATGAGGTAAATAATTCAATCTTCTACCAGAAAGCCATTTGGAGCACTTTTGAACAGTCCACATACCCACTTTCAGGGAATGTGACACCACTTGCCATACATCTTTTTTAGGTATTTATATTGTCTTTCAGATGCATTAAGACTACTAACCATACATCAATTTGCAGAGATGTATATTGTTCTTCAAATACATTAGGAGCCAAGCTCCTTTCTTGGGGATGAATATAGAAGAACATTCAATCTTCTACCTGAGGTTTTCTTGTAGAAAGGCGTTTGGAGCACTTTTGGACAGCCCGCATACACTCTTTTAGGGAATGTGACACCACTTGCCATACATTATTTTGAAGGTATTTAAATTATCTGTCAGATGAATTGAAGCTCATGTTTCTATCTTGAGGATGAATTAGGTAAAACCTTTTAAACTTTCATCAATACAATTACCTGCAAAACGATATGCGGCTAGTTGTGTCACATTCCCCGAAAGATGAAAACTTGCAATTCGTCTTTATCATGAGTGGTGGGGGCATATAATTTATGTCTTGTCTATACATCTGTACGTCCATCCGTATGTGTGTATGTGTGTCTGAAAAAAAAAATTGTGACGCGCCTACCTAAAAAAAGTTTTTGATATAAATTGATGATTACTAAGTCCCCTATACATCATTTTGCAGTATTCATATACCGGTATTCATTCAGACGCATTGAGACTCATTCCTATCTTGGGGATATATCAAGAGGGCTTGTGGGGTGTTCATATTCATGATCAACTTCTCTATCATGTCTTGTGATCCTAGGCCCAAGCGTTCTCAAGTTATCATCCAGAAATCATTTAACTTATAATAATAATTTAATCTTGATGATTCTTAGAAAGAACGTCGTTCGGAACATATTGAAGGTTCCACAGACTACTTTCTATTAGGGAATGTGACACCATCTGTTATACATCATTTTAAAGTTATTTGTACTGTAATTTAAATACATTGAGAGCTAGGCTCCTATCTTAGGAACGAACAAGGTAGATCATTCAATCTTAGACCTTTAGTGTCCATGAAGAACGCCGTCTTCTTTGAGAAAGCCGTTCGGTGCACGTTTGAACAGCTCACAGACACTCTTTTAGGGAATGTGATACCATTTGTTATACACCATTATAAAGGTATTTATACTGTGTTAAAATGCATTACGAACCAGGTTCTTTTCTTAGGGACGAATAAGGTAGATCATTCAGTCTTTCACCTGAAGTGTTCATGGAGAACGCCGTTCGGAGCACAGACCTACCGACCGACAGTTATCTGCGAACAATATGACCTTATGTACCTCATATTTTGACAAAGTAAGAAGCATGGAAATCAAGAACTGATCAAAATATTTTCATGTATAAGAATAAAAGTCATGAAAACCAATGACAAAAATATGACTGCATCTGACTAGAATTATATGAATCAAAGAAACAGAAAAAATATTCAATTTTATTATTGATTTAAGTTTTTATGTATTCAACATATATAAAGGCACGTACTGTAGCTGATACCATGCTATTCTCATAAATTTGGTCCAGAATAATCAAACTATATACAAACCAGCTTTTTCCGCCAAAACTGGTGCTATTTTTTTCACAAATCATGAAATTCAGTTAAGACATTTAGATGTGGTAAAATAATGTTGTTGTTTTTTTTTAATGAAAAACAATGGAGCTAACTGATTGAACAACTTTTAAGTAAATTCTGTAATGAAAAAACAATGTTTTTTCAATGAAAAACAATGGACTAAACTGATATAAAAGAACTAAGTATATTCTGCAATAAAAAACAATGGTGTTTAGATGATAAACTTTGGGCATTGATTTCATCCAGTTTTTTTCATTTTTTTTTTTTAAAAAAAATGCTGTTCTAATATAGAAAAAGTCATTGAAATCAGTCCAGATGAATGTTTTTTTTAAATGATTTCTCTGAAAAAAAAAAAGTGTTTCAATGGGATTTAATGGAGTTTCAATGCTTTTTACTATTACATTTCGCTACGAAAATACGTACGGAAACATGTTTTATGAAGGTTGGGTTTGTTAAAAGATATGTGATCTGCTGATCATGAACACTTTAGGTCGAAGATTGAATATAATTCCTTTTTCATCCCCAAGATAGGAACTTAGCTCTTAATGAATTTGAAACACAGTTTAAATACCTTTAAAACGATTTATAATAAATGATGTCACATTCCCTAATATAGGGTCTGTGGACTGTTCAAAAGTGGTGACATATTCCCTGGCATAGTAATTGTTGGCTCTTCATCATGTTCACTAACGGCGTTCCTCCCTTGACAGCTACATACAAAATTGATTAATACACCCTATTCATTTTCAAAGTATGCGCATTGCCCTACATGCATATAAAAGAAAATAACATTACGTTTGAATTAATGTATAATAAATTGTGTCACATTCCCTAACAGTTTGTCTTTAAGCTGTTGAATATACCCCCAACGAACATTTACATTGCATCCAAGGCCGTATATTAGAATATTCGCCGTTAAGTACCGAATTTCTTTATCCAGAAGCCTTAGATAGCAGGGTACACTTAGATTCGAAAATTTTGGGCACGGCCAGGCTTACATGTAGCGAGTCGCAATTTTGCACTTCCCTAATGAGCAGAATCAGGGTGACCATTTTATAAATTGCGTGCATGTTTTGTGCTTTCAATTAATGGCAAGAACAGGACTCTCATTCAAGAATACAGAAAGTGATCAAAACGAAAGTTTTACACAATCCATTAAAAACAGCATGCCAAAAACATCAATTTTGTACTTTTTGAACTGCCCTCAATGATCCCGCTGCAGGAACAATGCCCAATTTTGTTGCATTTCCCAATTTGATAGTCCCTACTGAATATCAGGATATAAACGGAATGGGGGCCCATCCAGCTCGTTTTTTCGCAAAATAGCGAAAAAGTTCCTGAGTATCAATCAACAAGCCCGGAACCCTTCCGTGGTTTGAATTTCCCACGCCAAAGTGGCTCACCGATTCATACAAAGCTAGCAGCAGTTAGTTTTACAACTTACATCAAAATTTTACATGTATCGGCTGTTTAAATTTTCTAAAGAATCATTATCTCTCACCTTAATTTACAGACATCCAAAATCACGAAGTTTTAATTATAACAAATATTGACTGGGGCTAAAATTCGAAGTGTACCCTGATACCTTACTGTGCGCTAGGGCAGCCATTTTGTTACTGTTTGCCAGCTAAGTGTGCGCTCTTTTGATTACCATAGTCTACTTTCAATTTCACATTCTAAAAATAGGTTTCGGTACTCAGAGGAAAATAAGCGATTACAAAGTAACAAAATGGAATTTAGATAAAATAATTGCTATTTGCATATAGTCTGAAATCATAAAGAAAATATAGACAAATGATAAGATTGCTTGCGATTCTATGGAAAGTACCTTTAAGTGCGCTGTGATCAAATGTGAAAGAAAAGACAAATGAACTGGGAAACAGTTTTATTCTGATATTCTTTTCTGTCAGTTTTAATAGAGATTGTAGCATAAAAATTAGCAGTAACATTAAATAAAGCTATAAATCTAATTTTAAAGAAGAAATTCTTAAACAAATTAATAATTATGCACGTGCCAACTACGTAATTTCCCACGTGGACCGCAAATCTTGGTCACTCAGATAGTAACTTCCATTATGTTAAATCCATGGTTACAATACCGTATGTCAAGTTTCACTAAAAACTATTATTAGTAGTTTTAGTTTAAAATCGCTACATTTCTACGACCGATCTTGAAAGTCAGTTCTTATTTACTTAATTGTTTTATCATAGTAGAATATGTTGTGTATGACGGGTAAAGTAAGTGTGTCAGGTATTTTGAAAGATTCCTCGTATATTTAGCATTTGGCAAATAGCATGGCACACCGGCTTTCCATAGCCTTCCGTAGTACTTAATAAATGTCATTTCGTGTTCAAACCATTTTGCGTAATGTGTTTGGCATTTAGCATCGATATCTGATATTTAATAATTGAAAATTAATATGGCGCACCAGGTTTCCATAGAAACATCAATTAAGTAGAACCGTTCTTATAAGAAAAAAATTTTGTTTGATTTTTCTATGAATTTGCATTCATTTTAAGGTACACCTATTTTACAATGGTTAGTTTTGGTGCAAAATATTGAGAAAATATAGAGAAATGACAGATCATTACAGGTCACCCCAATCCCCCAAAATACGCAAAATTTAGCCCTGTGCAAGCAATATTTCAATTTATTTTACCTTATTCGTGGAATTTTCATTTAAGATCCATTTAATCGTTACGATGTTTGTCATTTTCATTCAGAAACATGCTAATTTCAATAATATTTAGACAATTGTAGTGCTAAAATGCGAGAAAAGACCTTTACTAGGTCCTAAAACGGACCAAAATAGAGCCACCTGGTCGAATAATGCAATCTAAATTCCAAAAACACAAGAAATTTAAGAGTTTTCAGCCATTTGTTACCGTTTTAAATCATAAAGAATAGATTAATGGCATTTCCATTCATTTTTGAGGAGTTTCAGAAAATACCATGTATTGCCCCTTGTAGGCTGAACACCACTAAATCCAGCTGTTCTTTATTTCATATAAAATCCACTTACTTTATAACATTTTTTTCGACATTTCCTAGCATATCAGATTTTCAGAGACTTATATTCCCATAAAGAACTAGATCGCTACTTTAGAAAAAAACAAAGAGAAAAGTGGGTGTTAACTTTTACATAAGAAAACTACAGTTTCGTTAAATACAACCCGCTGAATTTACTACGTTTCGCTTCTTTCAATTTCTCTTTTCGAGACATTAAATTCTTACGCCGCCATTTTTACCTAGCATGCGATAGGAACATGCTGATTTCAATAGAAGGCAAAGTGATAATACTGAAACGCGGTAGGGTAAAAGTATGCACGTTGCTGTCGAGAAAATGCACTAGGAAAGGAAAAAAGATTAGTACTATTTATATTTGGACTACTTGTGGCTAGACCAGCGGAGGCTTACATTCTATTTGGTAGTGATCAGCCTACACACACTGGAAGTCTTTACTCTTGGCCTACTTTACTCCCATTATGGTACCGCTGAATTATTGAGAGAAGTCCGGTAATATGGTTAATCATTAAGGTGGCAGGGGAGCGGTTTCGTAGTTTGGCCCCTGTCGATTTTCTGTATAAACAGGACAGGGTAGATATAAAGGCATATCTATCTTACTGGTTATTTATCATTATTAATTCTTTAATATATCTGGGGAATGAGGAACGGTTTATGATTCTACATGGCGGGTGTTTTAAAATTCCTAGCTCCGTACTTCCGGTTGAGGCTAAAACATAAACATCAGAATAAAAAGTCGGCCAGACGCTCGGCTGTTATCCATCCACTTTTTTTCAAGTGAAAATTAGGGAAATAAAGTGGTGGTTGGGAGACACATTCCACACCACCTGGGTATGCATCTATGTTCGCACTATACATAAATGCTACGAAATTGGATTTAAAAATACAAAATGGATGAATGGCAGAGTTCAAAGTGAGGCCCGGTTAGGCTCATTTTGGTCTATAAAATTTGGGTGATTTGGCCAATTTTCACTACATCTGGCATGGAAAGCGACAGGTGCATAGGACCGGAGAGTTGTCTTTATGTAGTCTATAGTATCTGCAATAGTCCATAGTAGTTTCAAAGAGAAATAAGCAAAAACGAGATTTCTATGGATATTTCAACACTGGTACCCACACGTCAATGTGGAATTCGCAAATCTGCACTCCCCTGCCACCTAAGGTGATAGAAGTATCAAATCTAAAATACTTGATTTCATAACAGTAATAGTAAAATATCAACGAAAAAGATAACAATCTTATGCATGCATTATTTGTTAGGCGTACCTATAAAATGCTGACAGTGTCACAAAGAACATAATTTATCCACATGTTTTCCAACAATTAATTTAATAAATATTGTTTTTATTTTCATATAATACACATTAAATATCCAATGCCGATATTTAACGAGTTATTCCTTAACTTCATTGTCCACATTAATGTATTGAAAAAGGAAGCGAATTAATAACCCATATGGCATGTAATCCGCTGCATTATTGTATAAAATGATTTTAAACTGACGTATCCAAATTTTTAGAATTTTAATTGCATGCGTTTTATACAACATTTTCAAGCCAAAAATCAGCCATGATTGTAATTAAGTCAAAAAAAAATTCTGATTAAAAAAGGCACCTTCTTGAATGCACGTGCTAATTACTAAAGTTGCACGAGCTGACGGCAATTAATATTTAGAATATAATCACTGCAAAAAATAGGTATTCATAACTTAATGGAAATATTTAAAAGATCAAGTTTCTAATACTACTACCTTTTGAAATATGACACAAGAATTTTTTTTTAGTTTCCGCAATTACCAGCTTCTGTAGCCGTTTCCATGGTTACGGCACACCGCTAAATTTCTACGACCGATCTTAAAAGTCAGTTCTTATTTTACCTAATTGTTTTAACATAGTAAAAAAGTTTTGTATGATGGATAAATTAAGTGTGGCACATATTTTGAAAGATTCCTCGTAAAGTTCATTTTCTATTTATTGGATCTTTTTTTCCATTTATTTGGCCTTTTTTAAACAATAGAAAGCCCCAAAATAGATGTAGATATAAATTTATGTGTGTGTGTGTGTCTGTGCGCGTGTGTGCGTGCGTGCGTGCGTACGTGTGTGTGTGTGTGTGTGTGTGTGTACGTTAGACAGATATAAATCCGTCTAAAATAAACTGCGGGCGATCCTTTTTTTTCAAATGTAATATTTCTGATATTTTCGTATTCTTTTAAATGATGTAATCTGAAGGCAAAAATAATATTTTGGAAATAAAAACAGATCGCCCACCGGCATGAAACATTATCATCTAGCGTCATAGACCTGTCAGCCACGGCGGCAGGTAACTGACTAGGCGAGTATTTTTATAATAACCATTGATGATCATATATATTCTCGTATTTTTGTGTTGAAACGTTCGGAGTAATATATACTTGCTTTTTTATTATTGCATTGAGGTCACACTACACTAAAAAGTATTCTCTATATATTCTTTATAAAACTGAAATTTTTTAAAGAGATACCAAACATAGCTAGACCCATTTCAGAGAACAAATCCTTACCTCAATTTAGAGAATTATGATAAAACTGATAAGAAATGAAGAGAAACTGCTTTCCTCGACAAAAAAAGTCTTGCTACTCTTAATCAATACTTCCTTCGAACACTTCGCCCAAATTCCAGTGTGTGTATAATCTACACATTCGGTCCGTAAAAATCATTTGGGCCAAGTATTTGAAAAAAGTATCAAGAATTTCTAGCAGACGCTTTGTTGCGAAGAAAGCATCCATTTTCTTGTATTCCACGCTTTACTTTAAAAAAATATCTCAGGTAACAAAGAAATTATAGGTAAAAATGTTACTTGAATCGAGGGATTTTCCCCGTGAGTAAGATACCGAAAAGTCACGTGGGTTTGCCATCCTGAACGTGACTTTCTTAAAAAATATTGAAAACATCTTTCTTCCAAATTTTGAATATTGAAATAATTGGCAAATTAGATTCAAGGGAAGCGGAGTGGTTATTTCATATGTAGGTTACTATTCATTACTTTCATAAAAAGCCAGATACATGACACACAACGGCCCTACGTAATATTCAAATAATTCCAAAGTTTCTGGCTGTTTACTTAGAGAAAAAATGATACAGCGGGCAAAATAAATATTCCCATAACTGATAATCTCTTGAAGCAAAATGATGAAGAGCAAAAGTCTATTATGTAATAAAAATAAAAAATGAAAATTAACTCGGCGAGTACATTACATGAATCTGAAGTAGTGTTTAATTACTTACCAAGATCTTTTCTACATTTCTCAAAGCTTCTACCACGGCCATTTGGTTTTGCATGCGCATCATACACGAGACATACCAGTACAATAAGTAAAGTATGCTAAAAGAAAAAGAACTTAAGGAAAATGTGGCCAATATGTCAGATAATATCATTGCTGGTCTTTGAACTATGATACTACAAGCAGATTAAAAACCAGTTTCATTTCTTCTGACAAAGTATACATCAAATATTCAGTTAGCTCCAGCTAAAACTATACGGTATATTAAAAGGATTTCTGATATGACTAACAATGCTTTAATCATCACAACGATATTATGTTGACGTCACGTCAACGTAATATTTAGCGCCATGTACGCATCAAGAAATAGCGCTTTCAAATTTCATGAAATATTTTACTTAATAACATGTTTTAAACAAATTGCACAAATGTTTTGATTAATTTACAAACATACTGAGATAGTTATTCGCTTTGCTGAATAATTCGCAATAATTTTCGCCCGAAATGAATTCTGCCGTAAGACGTATTACCATTTCCGGCCCTGGCGTGTATAAACAAAGACCTACTGTTGGCGCCATGCTTGCGCGAAGAAACGGTTCCTTCATATTGATATAAATTTTACAATAAAGAACATATTAGAATCGAAATAATTTATAGCAAAACAGTGGTTTATCACTATTTATACACTCGGACAGTTATACGTCGTCCGAAATAATTTCACTCGGGCTGCGCCCTCGTGAAATTATTACGCTCGACGTATAACCGCCCATCTTATATAAATAGTGATAAAGCACTGTTTTGCTATAAATTATTTCTTAAATATAGCATTTCAAATCAAGAAGATTTCTATTTAGAAAACCATTCTACAGAAGTACCAATAAGCAAGTTCATAATAAATTATTTTATTTTACATGTATTAACATCTCACCTTAAGTAGCACCGCCGCTGCCATTTTGTTTACTGTGATGTGCGAGATCTTTGCTTTCTACTGCCGTTTTATATAGATACCATAGTTTCGTATTCTATTTTTGTCTTCGGTTAACCAAAGGTAGTTGTACGTGCATATGAAACAGGTAAACAAAACATGTAAACATACGCGGAAGACTGGTAAATAAATACTTTTTGATAAACAACGATGATTTCTTCGTAAATGATAAAACATGCATTGCCTAAAGGCACGTCAATAAATAAATCGATTACTTTATGGTGATAATAGCTGTTAGGACCAAAGTGTGCGGAAGCCATTTTAAACATAATGAATTTTATATCCATATATGGTTACTATATATTTATATGTATTCCTTTATAATAAGAAGCTGCTGGTATTGCCCTTTTCTTCCACATTGATTTATTTTATTCAATGATGAAGTAACAAAATCGCCACAACGGCGAGACATATCTTAACAACCGTAGCCAGTCGAGCATTGTGACCTGTGGAATGCTCCACTTTTGGGGTCACACTATTTGCGTTTTTTTAAACAGCTTCAGCTAAGGAAAAGGAGTTTGACTATAAAAATGTTTTATTAATGCGCATTGGTGTGCGAATATATAAGCCAAATGGCAGCAACATTTCTATTTAAGAAAGTCAAACGAAGTAATTCGATCGATTAACGTTATTAATACACGGAAAGAGGTTACGTCCGCGAAATAATTTCACGAGTGCGTAGTCCGAGTAAATTATTCTGGCGACATATAACCGATTTTGAGTGTATTAATTTTGGTCAAACACGATTTTGCTATACATTATTTCGATTCTAATATGCCCTTTATCAAAAACAGTAGATAAATTATGGTTCTTTCTTGGTCGCAACAAAAACATTGATGTCATCGCACGTTAACGTTACGTCATTTTAGTGTAAGCGTGTTTTAACAGAAAGAAGCATATTAGAATTAAGAAATAATTTATAGCACAACAGTGCTTTATCACTATTTATACACGATGGGCGGTTATACGTCGGGCGTAATTATTTCACGAGGGCGCAGCCCGAGTGAAATTATTTCGGACGACGAATAACCGCCCGAGTGTATAAATAGTGATAAAGCACTGTTTTGCTATAAATTATTTCGATTCTAATATGTTCTTTATTGTAAACTATATATCAAAGATGATGGAACTGTTTCTTCGCGCAAGCATGGCGCCAATAGTAGGTATTTGTTAAAACACACCAGGACCGGAAACGGTAATACGTCTTGCGGCAGAATTCAGTTCGAGCGAAAATAATTGCGAATTATTCAGCAGAGCGAATAACTAATTCAGTATATATATAAATTAATCAAAACATTTGTGCAATGTGATATTTCGTTTAAAAGTAAAATATTTCATGAAATTTGAAAGCGCTATTTCTTGATGCGTACATGGCGCTAAATATCACGTTGACGTGACGTCAACATAACATCATTGTGATGATTAAAGCATTGTTAGCCATATTAGAATTTTTAAAACGAAATGTCACATTGAACGACTGTCTTGATTAATTTACACATATATAAAGTTTGTTATTCGCTTTTCAGAATAATTCGCCATCTTTTGCGCCCAAACTGAACTCTTCCGCAAGTCGTATTACCACTTTCGGTCCTGGAGTGCATAAACAAAGAGCGTGACGACCTAACAGTTAGAGCCATGCATGCGCGAAGAAACAGTTCTGTCATATTGATCTAAAGTTTACAATAGAATTCATATTAGAATCGAAATAATTTATAGCAAAACGATGCTTTTATCACTATTTATACACTCGGGTGGTTATACGTCGTTCGAAATAATTCACTCGGGCTGCGCCCTCGGGAAATCATTACGCCCGGCGTATAACCGCCTATAATGTATAAATAGTGATAAAGCATCGTTTTGCTATAAAATATTTCTTAAATATAAAATGCATTTTGCGACCATTTCATAAGAGTTATAAAATATAACGAGACAAATAAATTATTTTTAGATGAATTTACAATTGGCCTGATTCTTAGCATTTTACATAGGGCCAAAAAAACAAAACATGTCCGCAGAATGTAAACTACGTTTAAGTTATATCACATTTCAATCAGTTTGGTCAATATGAGTCTGCATTGTAATAACATATCAGTGCTGGACAAAGAAAGACATATGTAATCTTTTGCACATCCAACACTGCCATTACCAAAATATCAGGCTTCCGCCGAACGTTGCGGTGAATTTGCCGCAAACTTTCTTTTATTTTGGCAAAATTTTACCATGCAAATTAGTTTGCGTTAAATTTGCATGGTAAAAGTTTGCGGCGAATTCGCCAAAACCGTTCTGGCGACTTTCTGTCAATGTTCTGGCGAGCTTTTGGCAAACTGTTTATGGAAATTAGTTTGCGACGACTTTGCTGCAAACAATTATGCAAATGTGTTTGCCGCAAATTTGCTGTAAATCTTTGGCGCAAAAGTAACAGGCTCTTTGTTTTTGAAGAACAAAGAAATCAGGGTTCAGCAATATATTTTCAAGAAAAGTAAGAAAAGGCATATTTGTCTCTTAAATTAGCAAAATATATCATCTGCTGATTATGATTTATCTTTTCTAGATAATTACACAGAAAGAAATACAAATGTACGAGATCAGTATGATAAAGTATGTCTTAAGTAAATATGTTTTATGCTTACATGGGTTTGAAACTCTTTAATATAAAGGTTGTGAAAGCTGAAATTCCTCTGTGTGCAAAGGTCTTAATTAATTTGCAAATTCACTAAATTGTTTAGTGCAATCTATTGTATCTAGTGGTCTTCAGGTGGCAAAAGTCTGAAAAAACAAAAGCTAACCGTTAAAAATCATTCACGGTTTTTGCATGCGTAATAATGTGAGAACTTAAACATTTATCCACGGAATTAAACATAGTATTCTTCCGTGATTTATCCATCTTTCTGTGTTTTGTTTACGCATGCGCCGGGTAGACGAGACATGGATTTTAAGCGGGGATATATATGTGGAATAAAGGGCAAATTAAGTGTTATCTGTGGATTTAAAAATGCTTTATTCTACACAGAACTGTTGAAAATAGTATTAACTTCATGCCGCCAAAGAAAAATTCAGAAAAAAGAACTTTGGAAAGAAAACTAAAGCTGAATAACGAAAACAAATTTCCCCATTGTTCCCGGGTAGTGTAGCGGACAGTAAAAACAAAGTTTAAATCTGTTAAACAGGGACAGGTATTACACACATAGATTCGGACAATTCGGACAGTATAACGATTCAGAGTAAGCGATTTCATTGTTTACCAACATCGCCTGAATATTTCACATTTGAACCAGGCAACATGAGTTTTCCGTATATGCAGTCTCCAACGACTCCATTTCCAATGCATGTAGCTTCGCCCCCTAGCACTCAGTCCCCGCCATGGGTATCAAATATCATGGAAGATATAAAAAGTTTCAAACGCTCTGTAGCTAAAATAGAAAATGTTGAAAAGACAGTGAACTGAAGGCGACCAATCGTGGTACAACTACCGAGGGAATGAGGCGACGCGAGAAAGACACTGTACCCAATCATAAAAACCGAAAAGGAAAAAAGAAACAGTGTTAGACTTACTGCTGGTAAGTTGTATGTAAATGGTAAACGATACAAACCTAGCTCGACCGAAACCGCATGAAGGTGTCACGGAGAGCAGCTGGACATTTTGTGCTGGAATGTCAATGGACTAGTCAGAAAATAAGCTGACTCAGACTTTCTTGAGAGTATTAGTAAACACGATGTGTTAATATTTCTAGAAACATGGTTATCTGAAAAATCACATTATAATCTAGAGCTTCAAGGTTATTGCTCGAATAATTTATTTGGTAATAATCTCCAGGTATAAGAAAAGGACGGTATAGTGGAGGAATATCCGTACATTACCGTATAAATCAAATTTAAGAGATAAAGTACATATCATAGAAAAACACCAGTGTGGTATAGTTTGTGTCAAATTTTGTAAAAGTCTTTTTTGTTTTGATACTGATGTATTTTATGCAATACGCATATACGAGTATACAGAGCTAAACCAGTTCGATACTGATATGTTTGAACAAAGAGAAGCTGGCGTTGAAAAGTATAAAACACAAGGCAAAGTATTTTTAAACGGTGACTTTTATTGTAGAATATCGAACTAATCAGATTATATTGTTTACGATAGATTTTTAGAATGCGACACAGTCTTAGAACATAATATTTACATTCCCAAAAGGGTAAACAAAGTGCTTGATACACGTGGTCTGACCATTGTGCTTTGCGTATACGTATAGAACGAAAACGCCCACCTGTTGTACCACGTGACAATAGTACTTGCGAACTATTTTAGCATGGGATGAATCACGCACCGATACGTTCCGTATCAAATTATTGGACAACATAGACATTCTTGACCGATTGACAAGCAATTTGGATAACAGTAGATGATTCGGTTCGGTCATTCACATCGTTTATGCAGGACAACGCATTCAATATATACTAACAAATACTTAAAATAGTACTTTCAATACTTTTACGGCTCATAAGGAATACAATAAAGCTAGAAATAATAATAATGATTATTATTATAATTATTTATTTTAGGACATAGTACACAATACGTACAAGACAAACAAATAAATGAAAAAGTGGCAAATACTAAGAATCACCATTAAAACAAGACATTATAAGAATTAAAAGTTAGTCAGTCTGCGTATAAAACCTAAGTTCATAGCGTACTTTTACTTATGACCAAAAGGGAGATGACTACTAAACGTTAAAAAAGGTTGTACTATGTTCCTATGGATAACCCATTAAGCTAAAAGCTTATTTCCCATAGGGTCCATGGGTAAAATTGACATGCCCAAGGTTTATGTAAAAATGAATAATACTTAAAAAAGTATGAAATCTTTTGTCAAGATTTAGGTTTAAAATTATTTTCGAAATAAAACAACTAGTAACAAGGAAATATTTCTTATTAAAAAACGTAAACATATAAAAACAAAACGTAAATGTAAAACTAGTTTTAAAAAAAAGCGTGTGTTCAAATTGCAAATTTAGCTAAGACAAGCCCGAAATCTTTCTGAAAAAAATAAATATACAATCTAAAAGAAATAATGTTCAATCAGATACTTTAAATATAAACAGCTTGCACTCGCATTTTAATGACTTGTACGGATCACAGCCGGTCGGGAAACAAAACAACACGGATCCGAGAATAAATCAAACACATGATACGGATCTAGATTCGGACTTTACTATGAATGAACTGAAAAATGCAGAGTTTTTGCCCAAAATAATTCAAAAAGCCCCGGAAATGATCATCGTATTGCAGAAGTTTTGAAGCATTCTTTTGATTTAAAACACGGTTGTGATATAATCCTTTGTTAGTTTTGTCCATTATATAGGTTATTGTACCGATACCGTTCTAAACACACTATTATTTTACTATACCTGTCCATTATTAACCTGTAACTGTCCATTCTTAAAATAATGGATACTTTAAGAATGGACAGGTACAGGTTAATAATGGACAGGTATAGTAACAACCTTGTACGTTGAGAGGGTGTGAGTACATCAACCTATGTAATTCGAAAGTTTCAAAATATAAACTGCAACGTTTTACAGAACTTGTAACTGCATTTATAAAACCCTGAAGAGGAACGTATGACCTTAACCCAAATCGCCCCACAAATTATCAGTCAAATGAAAATCAAACAATTTGCCAAAGTAATTACAGAATGTTAGTTTAAATCTTCAACCGTTAGAAAGTAGTAAAGTCCTTTTTGTGTACTCCTAAAGCGCAATAGAAAAGTATCGCAGATATACAACTGGTATGGCATGTCGAAGGGGGGTGGGGGGGGGGTGCATAATTTTGTTAAATTGCAAAAAGGGTTATAGAACCTGTACAATGTATATCAGCTCATTACAATTGACAATTGTGTTAGTTTCAATCCATTCCCATGAGTGGGTACTGAGATACCAGCTAACATACAAAAAGTTTTACAAGCAACTGATTAGTCGAAAAAATGGCATAATTTTGTAAAAAAGTAGAGTTATGAAACCTGAGCCCTGCATGTCAGATCATCACAATGAACAAGTGTGTGACGTTTCAATCCACTTCCATAAGTAGGTACTGAAATATTAGCTTACATATAAAACCTTAATAAAAAGTTATACAAAATAGAGTTATGGAACCTGTGCAGTGTAAGTCAAAGTATCACAGTGAATAAGTGTGTGAAGTTTCAATCCATTCCCACAAGTGGTTACTGAGATACCAGCTTACATACAAAAACTTAACCAAATCGGGACGCCGACGCGGACGCCGACGCATGGATGAAATAAAAAGTGGAAAACCACAGGTCGTACACGAAAATGTTGCAGGCTCGGTTTGATTCAGCCTGTTCATGGACGGTAGTGGAAGTGCAAGCTCCCGTCCACGCCCTTAACCCCGGGTTGAGCAGAACTCAACATTTACACATGTTATAAGTACCAGAATGTAATTTGGAGACATCCGCAGATGTATTCATACGACGGTGCACATGGAACCTTCAATGATGCGCAGAGTGCAGTTCTATGAAAAGCGGCGTATGGTCTCCAAATAAAATAATGGTTGTGCCCTAAACGAGAAAACAATGGGCAGAATTAAACAAACTGAGTAGTCGAGCTAAAACACAATTTTCCTTATTTTTTCAAATATTGAAGACCTATCTTTCTCACGCACTGTTCGTGTTAAATTGGTTTAATTTGTGCCATAATTGACATTTGTTGCAGTCCTACCAAGAAATGTGCAACTTCACCTTTCTACTACTAAGACAAAAAGAAGAAGAAAAAACAACGTAAAGTTCCCTAAAGTTTTACTGCACGTTTCGGTATTACAAGAACATTTGGCCGTAAAGATCTTAATTAAAGCTGAATACAATTGTCTTGCAATTACGGTATTATTTATTGTAATAACGAAATATTTTCTCGTAAAAACGAGATATGAGTCATAACGAGTAAAGATCTCATGTGATACTGATAATTTTCTTCTAATAAAATTGATAGAAGATCCCGTAATTACGAGATAAGAACGATTGTTTTCTAATAATGATATAAAATACATATACATACATTTTAGAATGTTTTCACCAGGACCCGTCATTTATTAAAGTACTTGATTTATATAAAACTGCAAACTCAGCACGAACAAAGCATGGACAACTATTAATACATACATCATAAGGCCAAGTTAAATTTTACTTTTTGTAAAGGTACTTCAAATCATTTATAAATATGACAAAATGAGATATGTTCGAAACTTGAATATCATTAGTGTTTAAAAAACTTTTAACTGCAATAAATATTTATATGCAGTCTCTAATTTAAGCTCTATTTGACTTGGTATTTTCACAAATCAATGAATTGTCTTTGCCTCAAAGAGGGCAATATTAGAGACATTATATAACATCATGACAATCTTGATTTTTTCGTGAGGACCATGTTTTAAGCCAGCAAAAAGCCTCAAACTATCCATTATGTGAAAGAATGGACAATCTCGGCGCGTTGCGCCTCGATTTGTCCATTTCACATAATGGACAGTTTTCGGCTTTTCTCCTTTACATAATACCACCTTTTTTTAATCAGTCTATATTATACAATTATTGACTCTTGAGCCATTGGATATGATGTGATATTCACCGGAAGAGGGTAATATTGACCGAGGCGATTGACTTTTGAGCCATTGGATATGATGTGATATTCACCGGAAGAGTGTTATATTAACTGAGGCGATAGCCGAGGTCAATATTGTTCTCGTCCGGTGAGTATCACATCATATCCAATGGCTCAAGAGTCAATAACTGTTTTATTATATGGGTTCAGGTTTATGAATAAGTAACAAATATTTGTTGCAACATATTTAATGTTTGAAAGTAACAATAACTTTGTAAAAACTTATTAAAGTTTAAATGAAGACACTTAAAATTCCTCGATTCATTGTGCATACAGTTTCTTATCTCTGAAATATATTGTAGTTGATTTAACCTGAGCATTTTGGCCAGTTATCATTGACTAGGGTAACACAGCCTGTACTGTTCATATTGTAACTAGAGCTACATGTCAGTTCAACTTCCATTCTTTTTTTAGAAAATTTTGTTTAATGGGGAAAACCCACTAACCATTAAACATGAAATATATTTTGAAAGATGATGAGCGATTTCGGCCAATGAAATTTAGGTTATTTTTAGAACATATAATAAAATAAAATATTTACTGATGGTATTTGTCCTGAAAGCTGGGAAGAGATTATTATTATTCCGATTTATAAAGGCGGCAGTCCAGCGAAGCCAAAAATTATAGAGGTATAACCATAAATAATATATTATCAAAAACTATTCAAAACTTGTGGTTAATCGCTTAACAGAATGGTCCGAAAAACATGAAAAATGTATTGACAATCAGTAAATCAACAGTTGATTGTATTTATATTCTACAAGCTCTTACTAGTATTTCCAAAACATTGGCTAAACAAAAACTGTATGTTGCTTACCTTGACTGGGAAAAAATGTTTGATCGCGCGGTGAAAGTTCTCTATTTTGCTTTCATTCTTAGATTATATATTGGGGAAGAAATTTAGGTGGGTTTTACGTCTGCCCTAAGGTTATTTTTAAATGGAGTAAGCAAAATTCAAAACTGAAACACAGCATTCGACCTTATTTTTTCAATGTTGAAGTATAATTCCTCTCATAGGGTACAGATTGAGACCGGATGGTGGGCAAGACCAGTTAGTATTCCTCTGGATGAAAGAAAATGTACTGTATGTCAAGTGTCACTTCTATACAGAGTGTCAAATATATACGGATTTATGAAAACAATTTGTACCAAAAATACTGGCACACACCAAATGTGTTCAAATTGGTAGAAATTTTAAATTCAGAAATACGAATCATAAGAAAATTCATACATAATGCTTTTGAAATTAGAAAAACAATTTTGTAGGGCATATCTTTTTCAATGTGAGCAAGTGCACATTATGCATTCATCTTAATATAAAGCGAAGTTTTAGAAATGACTTTTTGTTTTAAGCATCAAATTCTTACGCTAATGGTTATCAAAAAGTCTGAATAAAAAATCTGAATTTTGTACTATTTTGATGGGATGAAACACATTCAGCTAACCTTTCTCTTGTTTTTTATCCTTTCGGTAAAGGTAAACTGTTTTATCTCGTTAAGCCACGTATAATCTTTGTAGTAATATGTATCTGTGTTTAATAATGATTATATGTTTTATAAGAGTTTAGCTGTCTTCGTAATCTTTGGAATTATATGTTAATATGTGCTTCATGATAGATGTAATAATATGTGTGAGTGTATGTAAATATGTTTTTTTACTTCTAAATTTTTCACACTTTACACTGTCAATCAGAGTTACTGTATTTTGATAATGTCAGAGATATATGAGTTTTCCCCTTAATTCAATTGATAAAGAACTTGAGGTAAGGTTACACTTTAGGAGTGGTAACTGCAATGCATGTCAAATTCTTAGAAAATGTTAAGGTAGTTCTGCACGTTCGGATCGATTTTTTTCTACAATGTAAAATATGATTAAACTCTAATTTTCCAAAACTTCAGAAATACTTAGAAAATTCAGCAAAAAAAAAAGATAGGGGTGTGCTTGATGTTTTGCTAGATAGATTTGAAAGACTTGGACCTCAAGCAATTTTTCATAACGAGAGTCTAAGGAAATATCATAACTTCAACAACATTTTCGTGAATGGAATTTTTTCTACAATGTAGATTGTAGATGTACAATGCTGGTTATAAACTATAAAGACAGGTTGTGTAAGCAGACCGCCATGACAAAATTGGAATGTTGGTGAGAAAGGGCGTAAACCCAATGGATATCAAATGCAAAAGTGCAGTAACTTATTTTTTTCATGTCCGTACATTTTTTCATCTGAGGTTTAACTTCAAGTCGTTTTGACTGTGCATATTTCGACCAGCTGAAAAGTCAGAATTGGCCTGGAATAATTATTGTTTTGGGGTTTTACGCCCGTTTTCTGCAACATTTTTACAAGTACTAAACTCTTTTTTCACTGTCTCACTATAAAACATTAGTCACGTCAGGGACAGAGTGATTGCACCGGACACCAAACCTATGATCGCTCGATTGACGGGCGAACGCTCCAACCATTGTGCCATTCGGTCCGACATGAGGGGTGGTTGTATTTTTTGACTCGATGAATAAGACAAGAGAGTATTTCTAAAGGTCAGTTGTATTCGAAGTTTCAAAACTGGAATTATTTTAAAATCTGAATTGCACATATTTGTTTACCATGGTTTAAAATGCCTCCCCCCGCCCCCCACCGTTTATTCATATTAATTTTTTACCGTTTGTTTTATTTATTTTTTATAGTGTCGTTTATAGACAGACTCTAAGCGATCATGTTTCGGGGGACGTAAATGTTCGGAAACGGCACCGATCTTTCATATTTTATATACTTCAGTTCATTCATTTGTTTCAAGCTAAAGTTGAAAATGACAGCGATTTAGCGGCTATATCCAGCCATAATATTCATGTTATTTAAATTTGAAAAGAGAATACACATACTAATAAAAACGGTGGAAATAAATATTATTTGTTTTTGCTTCAAGATGTTCATTCTAGCTTTGATGGAAAAGAATATATCAGAAAATATATTTAAAGTAGGCAGTAGTTATATCCTCTCCATGTATGAACTAAAAGTAGATATTTTATTGTTTAAGCTAGGATCACACTGGCCCGGATGGGCTTGCGGATGAGTTCCTGATTCAAACCCCCGGATTAAGGTAGTTCTGCACGTTTGGATCGAAATTTTTTTTACAATGTAGGATTTGATTAAACTCTGATTTTTCAAAACTTCAGAATATACCTACAAATTTCAGCAAATAAAAACGATAGGGTCGTGTGCTTGATTTTTTGCTTGACTAATTTGAAAAATTTGGACCTCATGCAATTTTTCATAATGGGAGCCTACGGGAAAACCATAACTTTTATAACATTTTCGCGAATAGAAATTTTTCTACAATGTAGATTTTGATGAAACTCCTCACAGTTATAAATAAAAACCTGACCTATAATTTTATGAAACAAAATGTATAGGTCCGTGTGCTTATTTTTTTTAGATACAGACCATGATTAAAGTGAACCGCACATTTCACGCTAATCATTTTGGATTATTTAATTTGTCATGTTTTGATATCATATTTTGACTTCAGAAATATAGTAACAGTGTCATTGTAATAAATTTACTCACAGGTTGCGATTAATTCATAAAATGATTTTCATTTTCGTACGCCGAATCCAGGCTTTATTCTATATTTTTTCCGGATAAATAACGTTACGCCATCACTTCCGGTTTATCAAACGTGCAGAACTACCTTATTAAAAATGGGTTTTGTGAATTTGTTACGTTAAAACTCTCAAATAAAATTGTAACAGAACCTTTATTAACCTTATTAGAACTGGAATAAAACCGTAATAGCTCGTATTTTTACCACAGTTATTGTCTTCCGGACTGTTACGATCTTTTAAGATCTTTTGCGATCTTTTCAGGACTATTACGGATTTATTACGGATTACTTACGGATATATTATCCGTGGCAAAATTTTGAACATGTTCAAAACTTCGCACCCTTGCCCCCAGATGCCCCGATTTCTGAACGGATATATATGAGTAAGGAGCTCTACGGATGCGTTACGGTTGCTCTCCGGAACTCATTCGTAAGTCATCCAGTATAAAAATACGAGCTATTACGGTTTTATTCCAGTTCTAATAAGGTTAATTAATCCGGGGATTTGAATCAGGAACTCATCCGCAAGCCCATCCGGGCCAGTGTGATCCTAGCTTAAACAATAAAATATCTACTTTTAGTTCATACATGGAGCGGATAAAACAGTCAAAACGACTTGAAGTTAAACCTCAGATGAAAAAATAAGTTATTGCACTTTTGCATTTGATATCCATTGGGTTGGGTTTACGCCCTTTCTCACAAACATTCCAATTCTGTCATGGTGGTCTGCTTACGCAGCCTGTCTTTATAGTTTATAACCAGCATTGTACATCTACAATCTATATTGTAGAGAAAATTCCATTAACGAAAATGTTATTGAAGTTATGATATTTCCTTAGGCTCTCGTTATGAAAAATTGCGTGAGGTCCAAGTTTTCAAATCTATCTAGCAAAACATCAAGCACACGACCCTTATCTTTTTTATTTGCTGAATTTTCTAAGTATTTCTGAAGTTTTGGAAAATTAGAGTTTAATCATATTCTACATCGTAGAAAAAAATCGATCCGAACGTGCAGAACTACCTTAACATTTTCTAAGAAATTCACATGCATTGCAGTTACCACTCCTAAAGTGTAACCTTACCTCATGTTCTGTTCAAGCACTTGCTTACATTGAAAAAGATATGCCCTACAAAATTGTTTTTCTATTTTCAAAAGCATTATGTATTAATTTTCTTATGATTCGTATTTCTGAATTTAAAAGTTCTACCAATTTGAACACATTTGGTGTGTGCCAGTTTTTGGTACAAATTTTTTTCATAAACCGTATATATTTGACACTCTATATAGAAGTGACACTTTACATACAGTACATTTTCTTTCATCCAGAGGAATACTAACTGGTCTTGCCCACCATCTGGTCTCAATCTGTAACCTATGAGAAGAACTCGTAACCACGTGAATAGACTAGCAAAAATTTATTAGTACATTTATTGAAACAACTAAGATAAGATTGAAATTAAACGACGAAATGCGTAAGTATAATAAAATACTACTTGAATGATTTAGTTTTGAATTCCACATTTGGACAAGCATGTCACTTAGTTACATGTCATATTATAAGCTTAGTTAATGTCATTTAGCTAAATATAAGAACAGGTCAACATGACACACACCTTAAAATGCCCGAGCATCAACAAAACCTGAATTGCACCAATTACGTACATTGTGTTGTTCAAAACAAACAATGGGACTGTGAGTTATGTTTCACAAGAGAATAGGCGAAAACTTGTGGGGAACAGCGAGGAACGTTTTTGGTTATGTCCGGAAATGGTTAACTTTACTGAAGAAAATAAAATTAACGTTTGTCACCTTATACGTCTAACTTTGGGTGAAACAGGGAAATAACACATCTATCTTTTTTTTTCTTTGCAAGTACTGTGACCATATTTAATGCAGACAGCATAAAAACATTTTAGTCGATTACTTCCTAATTTGCTTTTGGACGTAAATACTGGTAAAGTAAACACCTACAGGCGCAAGAAAATAAAAACCCAAATGCCATAAATAGATGAATGTATATTTAAATGGTATATAAAGAAAGTGAAAATCAAAATATTTCACAGCAAACATAGTCTGACAAGATGGTCATTGCTGCGACATCAAAGGTATGTTGAGTTAATTATACGCACTTTACTGCGCATTGGTCAAGGAATGTGTTCGTAAAATGTTTGTAAAAGTAATAAAATATGTGAATGTAACATTTTTATCAATTTCTCCATTGTTAGAATAGTTCTTTTTTTGTGTCATAACTGCAATCCATAATGGGGGATGAAAATCACCGAGACGGTAACTTCCGCATATAGTTATTCGTCTTTGTTGTCTGCATATATGAAATTCGATGACTTCCGGTCCCGTATTAGGCTGAACACCACTAAATCCGGTTGTTCTTTATTCTATTTTAAATCCACTTATTTCATAATGGCTTTTCGACATTTTTTAGCATATCAGATTTTCAGAGACTTATGTTCCCATAAAGAACTATATCGCTACTTGAGAAAAACAAAAAGAAAAGAGTGTGTTAACTTTTATATAAGAAAACTACAGTTCGTTAAATACAACCCGCTGATTTTACTACTTTTCGCTTCTTTCTATTTTTCTTTACGAGACATTAAATTCTTATGCCGCCATTTTTACTTAGTATGCGATAGAAACATGCCGATTTCGATAGAATGCAAAGTGATACATACCAAAACGCGGTAGAGTAAAGGTAAACACGTTGCTGTTGAGAAAAGGCACTAGGAAAGGAAAAAAGATTAGCACTATTTATATTTGGACTACTTTTGGCTTACATGTTCTGGTTGTGATCAGCCTATAAGAATTTTGTTTTTTTTGTTTGATTTTTCCACGAATTTGCATTCATTCTCAAGGTACACCTATTTCACAATGATCTGCTTAGTTTCGTTGCAAAATATTGAGAAAATCTAGAGAAATGACAATTTATTACAGGTCACCCCCATTAAAAAAATACGCGAAATTTAGCCCTGTGCAAGCAATATTTCAACTTTTTTTTACCTTATTCATGAAATTTTGATTCAAGATCCATTTAATCGTTAAGATGTTTGTCATTTTCAATCAGAAAGATGCTAATTTCAATAACATTTAGACAATTGCAGTGCTAAAATGCGAGAAAAGACAGTTACTAGGTCCTAAAATCGACCAAAATAGAGCCACCTGGTCGAAAATTGGGTCTAAATTCCAAAAACACAAGAAATTTAAGAGTTTTCAGCCATTTGTCACCATTTTACATCATAAAGAATAGATTAATGATATTTTCATTGATTTTGGGGGAGTTTGGCAAAATGCCATGTGTTGCCCCTTATAAGAAACAAATTGTTTGATTTTTCCACGAATTTGCATTCATTCTCAAGGTACACCTATTTCACAATGATCTGTTTAGTTTCATTACAAAATATTGAGAAAATCTGGACAAATGACAATTTATTACAGGTCACCCCCATTTAAAAAAGAAAAAATACGCGACATTTTGCCCTGTGCAAGCAATATTTCAACACCTTATTCATGAAATTTTGATTCAAGATCCACTTAATCGTTAAGATGTTTGTCATTTTCAATCAGAAAGATGCTAATTTCAATAACATTTAGACAATTGCAGTGCTACAATCGACCAAAATAGAGCCACCTGGTCGAAAAGTGGGTCTCAATTCCAAAAACTATCTAAAAATATCTAGAAAATAGTAATTATTGCTGAAATGTTTCCAGAAAAAAGTGCACACATTTCCTTGAAAATTTGCAAATGATCGAGATAGCTACCTAGCTATATCGTGGCAGAAATATGCCACCTTGAATAGGTTCTCACGAATTTTCACTTTCTTTTGAGTAGTGAATAGTTTCTTTGTAATAGGAAAGTTCTGCCACGAGATAGCTAGGTAGCTATCACGATAATTTGTAAACTTTCCAGAAAATATGTGCATTTTTTTCTGAAAACATTTCAGCAATAGATAATATTTTCTAGATATTTTTATTCATTTCCTGAAAATGATTTAGCGCAAAATTTCGCGTTAATGCTTGGAACTGCCACGAGATGCTCGGTAACTATCACGATAATATTTTAAACTTTCCAGCAAAGTTGTGCATTTTTCTGAAAACATTATCGCAATAATCTTTTTTTTCTCGATATGCTTTTTATTTCCAGAAAATTTTAGGCTATTGCATAAACTTCTCAGAAAAGTTCGAAGTATCGCGATAATTTCTAAAAGTATTGAGAAAAGTAATATAGCTAATAAATGGCAGTTGTGGGCATTTACACAAAAAGTATCGAGAAAATAATGTAAATTATCGCAATAATATTTCTAGGAAACCTCCCACTATTGAGATAATCTTTTCAGAAAACTTCGCTTTATCAAGCTATTTTTTTCTAAAGTGTAACTGTTTGTGTTATATGTTTACCATATCCAGGACTGCCAACCAACATGACTTTTTGATATCATACACACAGGGAAAATCGCTCGATTGATGTTACATTTTTGTTTTTAATTCCCTTGTTACATGAATAAAAACGAGCGCTTTTCTCGGCACAAAACGTCTAAATAATTTGCGCCAATCTATCTCGTGATAACAAGGTAAAATTTCCAAAGGGATTTTCTTTCAGTTTCTGTCATTCAATATTTAAAATGGAAGATCTTTTAAAACCAAAACTCTTTTGGAAAATATTTTCTTTCAATTTGCCTCATAGCCACTAAATAAAATTATAAAAAAAAATCAACATATCTAGTCGTTATGGGACAAAATGGCAGATAATTTTTGAAAAAAAGATCCTTTCAGTTTATCTCGTGGTCATGAAATTTGCCTTCTAAGACAAATGAAGTACATGGATTTTATTTGAAATGTCATTAAAACCATTGAAAAGTCATATAAAGTGTCGTGTCGAATTTGTTCTTTACCCTCAGAAAAAAATAGTTTCGCTATAATTAATGGGATTTTTGTTTTGTTTGCGTGCGTCCGTGCATGTTTATGTGTTTCAACTTTTGGTGTTTGATTTTGATTTTTCGGAACGACGCCATCTTGTTCGTGTTTTTATGAATGACGACATATTTCACGTGTAATCTCGCGGAAAGATCCTTCTTTGTTATGTTTTTTTTTTATAATAAAGGCATATTTCTTCACGTACAAATACTGTAAATGTAAATATGAGAATATATTTTTATTCTCCGCATTCCTGACGATATCCGGCTAATATTGAAGATTTGTTGTTCCTGTTGTGTTTAAAAACATACATAGAAGATATAACATGAGATAGTGTCTTTTCATATTAAATTTATTAAAAGAGTTGAATGAATTAATAAAATGCAAGGCACTGCCGAGCAGTTTCTCAATTTTATTCAACAATTTTAATACATTCAGTGAAGTAATATTCTTTTTATCGCATGTTAGCTTTTCCTGCTGAAACATCAAAAATTCTACTTGTTTTAACTTTATAAACAAGTCAATTTGACCAACGCCTCACATATTATAAACGACGAGGCCCATCGTGTATAAGTATTGTTAAAACACGGTTTTGCCATAAATTATTTCTTAATCAATGGTTATGTATTGGGTGATGACATTCTCAAACATTCCTAATTTACACACACAATATAATACTAATCATTACAAAAGTATTGGTATAATTCTTGCGATTACAAAGTGTATCTGACTCGTGCTATTTTTTATTTGTAGCACGTGTGTCATCTGCTGGTTGTAGTCCTTCTCGTTCTGACAACATGCTCGGCTCACAAGTATGGTTATAATTCACAGAAAGGACGAGTGTCAAGCCGCCGGGGAAATCTGGCAGGAATTTGTAAGTCTTTTTTATTATCAAATAGATAGAACTAAAACGGATACTACTTACGGTGATTTCTGTATGATTTTAAGATTCCAGTAACAATACCATTTATCATTCTGTGGTTATCGGTAACTATCAACATGTGTAAGCCCAGCGTATAGCATTAACCGTGGCACACATACATGTATGGACGACACTACTAAATGCATATATTCAATACAATGTTGGTTTTCATTTACTCTTTACAACAAAGAAATCGTTAACGTTGCTGAAGTATATCGTTTAATAATTAGATAATTATACTAGTAAATATTACATGCATTATTTTTTCTAAAGATATTTCCTCATCAATGGTTGGCCGTCTTTTGGGCAAGTGTATAATCTTCTTCAAAGCCTAGTTGCTAACCGTTTGTAAACGCACAACAAGCAAGCAACGCCGTACAAAGCGGTAGTTTTCTCTCCGAATAAATCTCATACATTTTTTGGCACCAGAGTCTTCCATATAAAACGCATTTAAAAATAACTTAAGATTCGACCAGAAAAGGCTAAATGCAAACTAACAAGAAGACAAGAGCTGTCCGTAAGTCAGTAAATGCTCGACTATTCGAATTGTTGTCCCTGAAGCAGAAGTATTACCCTAAATGTTAAAATATCTATAGAGTTTCAATCCAGTGTCTGCATTAGTTTTGGAGATATAACTTGGATGCAAAACACTAACCGGGATTTTTAATCCAAAAGGGGGCTTTATTTGGCAAATATCTTGTAAGAGTTATGGGACTTGATGCTATCACCTGGTTTTATAAGACCGAAGACACAAATGAAGTTTCACATCAGTATCTGCATTAGGTTCTACGTCCAAAAGGGGGGCATAATTTGGCTAAAATGCATGTCAGAGTTGTGGGACTTGATGCTATTACCTAGTTTTATATCATCAATGACTAATGTGAAGTTTCAATTTAATATCTGCCTTAATTTTGGAGATCGTAATTTGCATGCAAAACTCGGATTTTAGTCCAAATTTAAAGGGAGCATAATTTCGCCAAAATACATGTCAGAGTTATGGGACTTGACACAGTGAGGTTGGTAATTGACCTAGAAAAGAAAAGTATGTTTCAAAGCTACATACCTTGAAATGATAGCTATACTTACTTGCATGCAAAACTTTAACCTAGGTGTGACGCCGACGCCGACGCCAGGGTGAATACAATAGCTTGGACTATTCTTCGAATAGTCGAGCTAAAAACTACTTAATTACCTACAGATTTTTTATTTAGTTGTTTTGCTTTTGCAAGTTATCTAAGTCCGCCATGATTTTCGATGACAAAACGGATGATGTAAAGAAGTTTTCATTGACGAAAACTACTTCCGGATTTTATACATAGCGATGAAATCCGATTCCTATCCGAACATTATAATGCAGCAATGGCAGGTGAAGATAATTACTGAAAGCAGGAAAAAAAATAAGTAGCTATTTAACTGAGAACTGGAAGCTATTTACCTTCGAGTTTGCAGTTTCAGTTTGAGTGTAAAACTTGATTTATCCTGGGTAGTGTTATCCAGCATTGTACGGACGAATAGTACAGACTTTTGTCAAAATATCAAATATTTTAAAGTAGTACAATAGCTATTGATATATTATGCAGTTTGCATGAACTTTAAATTGTAGCATGAACTTTGTTTCTGTTTGCATTATTCTATCATTAACGTCATCGTGTTGCTTTTTTAATGTAGCCCAATGCTATAGCTTTGGACAACTTGCATGCCATGCTTCTGGATTCATTGTTCGGTGTTACACCTCCTCTCAAAGATGTGACGGAACTCTCAACTGTCCAATGGGAGAGGACGAATTCAATTGTGGTGAGTATCTTCAAACAACTGTTCTAAAAAATCAATAAACGAGTTCTGTTTATCGAAAAGTTTTCAAAGAATGAAAAGTAAAATATAGCTTTGTTTTATAAGACAGATAATGAGAAATATGTAAAAAAAAAAACATAGCAATTATACAATAATATTATGTTGTTTATTATTGCTATCATAACATTATTAATTGTTATTTCAATGCTATTAATTGTGTGAGGGTTGTCGTTTTGGCCAGAAATCGTAGGGTACGTGAACTGCGCATTTGACTGGTTAGCTAGCAGCCAGTCAAGATAAAACTTTTACCCTTCTGATTGGCAAGTCCTTTCTTCTGCTACAATATTGAAATAAAAACGAAGAGGAAAATTATATGAACATTTTCATCTCTTCTCATCTCCCGCACAAAGGTAGAAGATGGCAATTTGATGTTATTGACCATAAAAAATCGAGTCTTTCACGATTCAAACAAATAATGTAATCTACGAGGGCTGTTCAAAAATAACATAGACTTTTGCTGTCAAAAGCCGTATACTAGTATTGTGTAAAGAGCAATGTGAAATATATCATTGTAATTCAAAATATTTCTGTAATTTATGGAACATTTTTGCTGACAGGGGAAGCAAGTAGAACGTTTTAAAAACCATAGCTTCACATAACCGGCGCAGTCGCTTTTTCATGAATTGAATTTAATTGCCAATGTTCGCATTGATAGTACACTTACTTGCAGCAACACGCTAGGGCGACATCCACCGAGAGTATGATGTCATTCGGACGTGGAAAGCCGCAGTAAACGATCTTTGTTACCTGTTTATAGAACATGTAATATCGTCATCGACTCGAATCTAGATAAAGATAATCAGGTAGTTGTACGACTTAAATTTATACTTATAAAGTACTGAAGAAGACGCTTAAACAGTGTTCGGTTATTTGTGTCTTGGTCTTTAAGTGGTATAATCGATTCGCAAATGGTCCAGAATTACTTAAAGACAGCTAGGGTGAATGGAGAAAAAAGTCATGATTTGACGTTAACGTCAGTGTATGACGCCTTGGATAAATACCAATTTACTCACGATGCGCATCCTGTCTGAGATGCTTGGCATAAGTGGTCATACTTTTTCATTATTCTAACCAAACAGCTTATTATAATTTACGTATTGTTCTTCGAAATTAATTAGACAATCTACAAATATAAATTGTGAACTTAATGAAAGCGTCTTGATGAAGGTACGACGTCGTTAACGTGGTTGAATTATGATCACCATGCTCCGGGTTCGTATATATGACTATTTTTGAGGAGGCGTAACTCCTAACTGTATGATTATACTTATGTCAAATTTGCAGCGGAGTTAGTAGAGACATTGAAAATCATGATGGTATACTTCTTGTTTGCTTCATTAGAGTATATAAAAGTTAGAGACAAAGTCTACGTAATTTTTTAACAGTCTCCGCAGTAATGGTAAGACATACTGACTCGTCCTGCGCTATAAAGCCTACACCGATCCAGCCTTCTTTTATTAAAAGACCACACAGTTCAAATTGTATATGCGGTTTTTATCTAAGATTGTTACATTTCGTATCCACTTGTTGGAAACAGGTGGTAAATAGAGTTTTGAAAAGTACGTTCAGATACTTTTGTCGCACGGTAATAAATAAACAAGAGGTTAAAACAAGACCGTCTTCTTGTAAATAACCAGTACTGTGGTTAAAAAGGACCGTCTTCTTGAAGAATACCGGGTTTCCTTTCCAAAATAGAATATTACCATTTCCTGAGTATTGCCAATTCTGCTACTATGTTTATGTAATAATAAGACAATTTCATGGAAGACCCATAAAATGCATAGTGTTAATTCTTGCACACAAGTGGCCTTGGACATTTTTAATCAGCAAGCGAACCCCTAGCCTAAAAGTCATGGATCAAACGCTAATAGTTTTTTTTTTCCAATTTCCGACCCTAACTTTATCATCATCAAAGAATTTTTATATGTCTGGACACAAATGTTCCCCATAATGAGACGATGCGTTAAGCTAGATCCCTAACTCAAAGGTCAATGTCACACTTGGAGGTTAAGGTTCAATAGTTTTTTCATGTGCAGCCCGTAACTCAGCCATCCATCAAGGAATTTTAATATTTTTTGGCACAGTAGCTTCCCATAATGAGACAATTTATCATGCTTAACCCCCAGAGCCCCAGGCTCAGCTCCAAGATCAAGGTTACACTTGGAGGTCAAAGGTCTAGCATTTTTCCCTGTCCGCCGTATCCGGTCCATAACTTCCCTGTCCGCAGTATCCGGTCCATAACGTAAAGGTTATAAAAAATGACCAAATATTTACCAAGATTTTACATATCAGTTACCAGTTTAATTTAAATGAAGTAGTGTGTACTTTTTCATACGATTGAGAATTAAGATGTGCACGAGCTGAACCACAAGGGCATCAAATATCCAAGCAACTGAAGGATGAACTATGGTTATATTATATGATTACCGACATGAGAGTCTTGTCCATGTTTTAAGTAAACATGTTGATGAAATTTATGCTGGACTTTATTATCCGAGTAGCAATCATTCTCACATACCTCAGGTCTACCATGGTTCCCTTGGTCGACCTCTGGTTATGGCACGCCAGTTGTCCAATAATTACGTGAACCCAGGTTTACAGTCGAAAACCTACGATTAATGGTCGATAAACAAGGTTTTTCGAATACTAACCTATATGTTTGAGCGAAAACATAGGATAAAGCCGTTAACCATAGTTCACGCTCGTAAACGTAGGTTCAAGATTGTAAACCCAAGTTCAAGGTGGTAAACATAGGTTCACGCTCTTAAACTATGGTTTGGTGAACCGGGGTTCATGGGCGTAAACATAGGATAACGGCCGTAAACATAGGATAACGACCGAAATTCGTAGTTCAATCGAGAAACCTAGTTTATCAAACATAAACCATGGTTTACGGTCAATATATAAGGATTTTAAAATCTAGTATGAATTATGGGCGTGAACCTACGTTTACGAATGCGAACCCATGTTTACGACCGTGCGTTTTGACCATGAACCGTAGTTTACGGACGTGAACCCAGGCTCACGGTCGAGCGAAAACATAGGATAAAGCCGTAAACCATAGTTCACGCTCGTAAACGTAGGGTCAAGCTTGTAAACCCAAGTTCAAGGTGGTAAACATAGGTTCATGCTCTTAAACTATGGTTTATGAACGTGAACCATAGTTTACAGACGTGAAATGTATGGCAATTGTGCAATAATTACATTAATCCAGGTTCACGGTCGAAAAACTAGGATTTACGATCGATAAACAAGGGTTTTCGAACGTTAAAGCATGTTAACCTATTATTTCGAACGAAAACATAGGATTACGTCGTAAACCATATTTCACGCTCGTGAACCCCGGTTCACGCTCATAAACATAAGATAACGACCGAAATTCATAGTTCAATCGAGAAACCTAGTTTTTCGAAAGTAAACCATAGTTTTAAATTGACAAATCAATTTCGGGCGTGAGCATGGGTTCACGATCTTTTACCTAAGTTTACGGTCGAAAACCTAGGTTTACGAATGTGAACCTATGTTTACGACCTGAACCTAGGTTTATGACCATGAACCATAGTACTTGAACCTATGTTTACGGACGTGAACCTATGTTTACGACCGTGAACCATAGTTTAAAGACGTGAACCTATTCTTATGTACATGAACATATGTTTACGATCTTGAACTTGGGTTAACGAGGTGAACTAGGTTTCTCGAACAAAACTATGACCAATGGTCGTAAACATAGGTTCACGCTCATAAACTGTGGTTCATGCTCGTAAACTTAGAATAACGACCGAAATTCATAAGTCAATCTTAGATTCGTTTCTTACACTAACATTAATATTCTTAAACCTTGAAAATGTCGTTTCAATGCTGTTAAGTAACATTGATATTAACATGTTGCACAGAAGAATGTGAGTGTAAGAAACGAATTGAAGACAACAAGGCATCAAGTATGCGAATGTGACACAACAAATTTTCACTACTTACGCCGTTATCTTTATTTATCAAGTATATACTTACATTGTAAATTGTAATTAATTACATTCAATTACAATACCAAATGTGGTGCTTCTTATTTTAACACTGTAGCAAAGTTCTTTACTATGTAATACATATACATGATACTTCACCTGTAAACTGTAAACTGATTTCAATTATTTCAAAATTGAATTTAAGCTCAAAGTAAAATCTATGTTTTTGGGAGAACATCACTCAGTCTTTAATATTATTGCAAAAGGAGCTAAAAGTCAGCCCTAATTAATAGTTAATACATTGTCAAGCAGAATTTGGTTAGAGAAGATGCATGTAAAGTCAGGTATTTCTCTGCGGTCTGAATTTCTCTGAAGTTTATAGGATCATGGTTCTGCAATATGTTTCAAATTTAACTTGTATAATTCAATATTTAATCATTTACATTTTAAACATATATTTAAAGTTTTTATCCTTGACAGTACATGTTTTCCAAAGGACCACACTGAAAATAAGTTGTAAAACATTCATGAGTCATCCTAGAATAACTATGTCACTAAAACTGTAGAATACCCATGATGTCTACAGTAATAATTATATTTTTATCTTGTCAGAATTGTGGTGTCAAATGTTATGTTGCTTGTATCATTTAATACAACGAATTTTATCATAGATAACAAATGATCAAACATATACATTATACTATTTTTCAATAAACTGGATTAGCATGTTCCATGTAATTGGAAAGTAATTGAAGTGTAATTGCCGGTTAAACCCTAAAACTCCTCTGCAATTAATTAAATTACAATTACAAGTAATTGATAAATGACCAAATTACAAATTGCATTCAATTACTTAGGAAATGTAATTTAATTGCGATTAATTACAATTACATTTTTAATTACCCCAGGTCTGATCAAATAACAACTATACTTGCGGCTATATGCAATACATCCGCTCTATCCTTCCATTAAAATACTCAAAATCAGATAAAAACAATTTCGGTAGCCAGTATCAACTCATATTTGTAGATTTAAAAAACTTTAAATACTTAAGTACTCGTATCGTTAGTGTGAAGTGTCTAATTGTTTAGTGGTCGAAACAAAATGTCATTGTAATGAGAGTTTCAATGGGAAAAAGTCTGAATTGATGATAAATCGAAATCTTGATGAAGATTGAAATATTCAAACTCAGTCCGGCAAAAAACAACCAATTTCAAGACTTGGATATCACAAGATTGCATAGTCGGCGGAAAACAGATTTTAACGGGGTTAATTTTATTCTAACATACATGTCGCATTTATTTCAGTGTCCGACATAACAGTAACAAGAACGTCCTTCTCCACAACGACATCGACAACGACCACAACTTACACTACGACCTCGTCAACGACTATTTCTGCAACAACAACCACAACTGTCACCAGCTCGACGACAACCATCTCGACATCCTCTCGGAAGCTTACGGCCGTCATACCATGGAAAGCGACAAGCTCATCAACTACGGTGATTGTCTCCTCTACAATAAATTATAGTACACTAGTGCAGGTGCCTATAGGATTGGACTATGCGGCTAACGACATCGTATGTCGAGGTCTTGCCGACGTGGCTGCAGGACCTGTTGCTGGCAATAATGTTTTCCTTCTAACTATTTCCACACCGACGATAAATATTCCAGCAACCGCACACGTGATGTGCATGCCGTCTACTACATCATTTGTTTAGTCAAAAGAAGCATTTTTAGAACATCTTTGAGAACTTCTACAAGTAATTACGTCGCACTTACGTAATGAAGGGGTTAAGTTTACTAACACATTCATTCACTTCTGTCATTATAGACAACCGTATATGGCAGTGTACCTATAAGAGAAGATCACCTGAAAATAAAAGGAAAATGTGACTCCCCAATGATATATTTGACTGTATGATTGCTTTTATGCCTCACATTGCATATCTGATGTTTGCTTAAAAAATATGAATGCACGCCTTGATAAAACGAAACATGATGCATATTCTTAATAACAGATTAACGAAGAAATTAAGCCAAGGCGGATACCAGTAAGATTTTTGTATTCAGACGACAAAGTATTTACTGTTTGATCTTTATACAAGCCAAAAAAAGAAAAAAGATCAAAAACAGTGAATCGAAATTTTATATAATTGCATCACATGATGCTTTATAATGCTGCTAGACACGTATAATTGTATTGACGTTTACACCATAATTCACGCTCGAATCAATGTATAAATTTCTGTAACAGACACTCTGCAAATGCTAAAGCGTATTAATTTCATAAATAATGTAATAAGCCCTTATTTTTTCATACTTTTCAAAATGTTTTAAGAGAAAACAAACAGGAACCGCTCAGGTAAATTCGCTTTTATTGTGTAATTTGAGTCTAAAGTGGGCAATGTGTATTTGATTTCGATATTTAACAATCGCGTGAAAATATTTTTAAGCTTATATCTGTTAAATATGTGGGTTCTTTTCTGCACAACAAATGTTTTTAGGGTTTTGTGTATTTATTAGGCCTTAGCCTTCGAATACGAAGTTCCTTGAATATTTTTTGAAATTATTAATAAGAATGGTACAAATAGCGGTCTTCAGTATGTAACAGCTATTAAATATGTTGGTACAAAATGGCCACAAACAAATGCAGTAAGAATACTTCATAAAATTTTATTACTCTATTTTCAACATGCATAAAGGTATGTTTCTATGACAGGCTTGTTATTTGAAGCCTTGATGTATAACATAAACCTTTATCCCTGGTGAATAAAAGTATAAAACATCTTAAGTATGTTTCTTTAAGTGCTGTTTTAGTTACTATACAAGACCTCCGTCGAAGCAAAGTTTTGGCCATGTCCAAGGATAACCGATATTTCTCCGCACGAAATTCATGAAAATCTTCCTGAAAATACATCTGACGTTCAAATAGATATATACTGCAATGCCTTCATATTAATGGTATTTTCATAACATAACCTATCCGCTAGCTAACGCTTTTATATTATCATTGCTTACATATTATCTAGCTGAATATATACCTCTCTCTGTCTCCCGTTCCTATGTTTATTCTTATTTACATATATTAGTTTTCTTCATTAAGAGGGAAGTAACTCCAGCAGGTTATTTCAACATTGACATTCTTATTGCCCCTGACTCCAAACATAGGTGTGGTTCAGCAATCAGATAAAATTGTGCTATTTTTAGAGGCTTAAGATTTTCTTATAAAATGATTCAAGTATTCAGATAAAAAATAACCATGCGCCCAGGGAGGCAGGTTTATACACATTCCAAGTACTGTGAATAGTGATACTAGTATATTAAAGACGTACTACAACTCGCTAACCTACTTTCACTTCATCAACAGTCAGTCTCTTTTCAGTTTGGTTTTAAAACATAGATAAATAACTACTTTACACTGAGGAAACAAACTTTGATCTAAACATATTACAGTGTAACTTCCGAAAACCGAACAACCTCTGGACCAGCCTATATGTTCGGTATTTAGAAGTTTCCGGAATTCAGAAGTTAGCAGGCAAAATAAACATAAACAAATTAAAGAAAATGTTGACAACTTGCCAAGGGCGTTTTTGGATTAACAACATGTTAAAGACAGGTGACACTTCTAATCCGGCATATATTTTGCTGTTCGGTTTTCGGAAGTTAACTTTAGTGTTAAAAATATAAACGGTCTTCCAAAAATCGTCCGGTTTCCAGAATTCGGAAGTTCCGGTTTTCAGAAGTTAAAAATATATAGAAATAAGAACGGAAAAATCGGGACTTTGAGTTTTGTGCGGTTTTCAAAGGTTTCCGGTTTTTAGAAGGTCCGGATTTCAGAAGTTCCACTGTACTAACTTAAGCATTCTGCTACATTAAGGTATTAGATCACTAATAGTAATGTTTACAAAATGGCCTTCGCTTGGTATATTCTGAGAGGTTACCGTGTTTTTGCATTATTTTGCAATTTTTAACAACTTTTACCGAGCCGTTTTTTATTATAATTTGTATAACTTATGGGATCTCCTCAAGCTCAAGTAGAGACAAATTTCAAAGTGATAGCCACTATCCAAAACGTTTGCAGAGAACTCATTTTACCATTAATTTTGATAAAAGAAACATCAAACTATTGCTAAACAATTATAAAACACGAAATAAAAATGTCAATATCATTTTTTCTATAGGGCCTCAAGTAAATGGATTTAATGAGACAGAATTCATACTTCAACATTGAAAAATATGGTCGAATGCTGTGTTTCTGTTTTGAATATTTTGCTTATTCCATTTAAAAATAACCTTAGGGTAGACGTAAAACCTACCTTAATTTCTTCCACAATATATAATCTAAGAGTGAAAGCAAAAAAGAGAATTTTCAACGCGTGTAACTCAATATTTTTAAAGATGTGTAACTCTACCCCTTCTGTTTAAGTAGTAAATTCACTTTGAACACCAAGAAATCGCTTATAAGATTCATCTTTTTCTTTTTTTTGTACAAGAAATCAATAATAAGTCTTGAAAGAAGTAATAACTTACTAGAAAAAAGGAAAATAAGGGAAAAAAATATTTGGTCCCAGTAGGGCTTGAACCTACGCCCCCCTAAGAATTGCAGTAAAATAGGTTTATGGTAGGAACTGAATACTCTTCAAAAAGGAGATTCTCTATTAGTGAACTAATACCTTAATGTAATAGAATATTAAGACATTTCATACATTGCCTTGGCCTAATATAGGTCATTGTCAGTTTGTTACCCGCCGCCAGGGACATAGAGCAAGTCACGTGACAGCTAGGTTTTCGATACTGTACAGATTTTTTTTATTCGTACATGTGTGATACACTTATACTTTATTTAAATGATAAAATATTGTATCTATGTATATATATATTATTATTTTTTCTAAAATAAGAAAACACTTGTGTCACGTGACACGTTTCGACCATCTTCGTTCGTAACACACCGTAAGTTACGACCATCTTCAACTTTCGCTTTCGGATGGCTGTGACATAGTTCACACGGTCCTTTTGTTTACATTTGTTTTACAATTTTCGCTTTTCATGTGGTACATTTGGCTTAGATACAAACATTTTATAATTGGTTGTGATGTAGGATTACCACGATTATCATGCGTTTCGTTTACATTAAATTGTAACAACGGATTTATGCGTATGACGTCATCAGTATCTGTGTACATAACATGTAAACAAATAATCAGCTGTTCAGTGAGATGATAACCTTTGATAGAGATATGTAAAGTTTGTTGGGTAAATGGAAACGTGTTTACATTACATCTGTTACGATTCTGGTTAGGAAAGTGTGGTTAGTTTTCATAAACTATAGATATTAGATGTTTTAGGATATAATATGATATATTTAGATTGCCATGACCTGTTATGACCCAAATCATTAGCCCACAATACATTGCTCACAATAAAAATTGACATTCTTTAGGACTGATCTGAATATACATTTCTGACGGCGGAAAAAACTTTTGACTTGTAACTTTTTAGTTGCATCTCTCAATTTGTATGCAGATCATGTATAAATACCATCATGGAAACACAAATGAATTAAGTTAATCTGTATTGGGTTTTTAACTTCATAGCATTATACTGCACCTCCATTAAAAACTCAGAAATTCCCGCCCATTTCATGGAAATTTAATGTCGTTGAAGGACAATTTATTCAATTACTTGGTTTTTAAGTGTTTTTAATGCCAAAATAGCGTTAACGCATGTTCATTTCATGTTATAAAATCTTAAGAATATCTCAGGATACGTTGGTACCCTCGCCCTACCGGGCTCGGGCACCATCCGAATCTTCGGGATTCTGCAGATGTTATAACACGAAAAAAACATGCGTTGTCCCTAAATTGTCAAAGTGGTCTTGGTCATCAGAATATTCCTAACGACCTCATGGAAATATGTCAATGTTCAAGTTGACAGGGGCCTGAAAACAGTTTCCGATCAGAACTTGAGAACCTTTATTTAGCTTTTGTCATAGGATTATTTCTATTGATTTGTGGGCCAATAGGTAAAAGGTTATCTTATGAAGTTGACGGTTGTAGGTCAAATGCGTCTCGTGTTATTGGTTGAAATTTGTTTCTAGCCAGTGCTTTAGCAACTGGCTATAGCTCTAAATTAACTACTAAGTTTCAACCTCGCGTCGTTTGAGTTTTCCTTCTATTTCTATGTGGGCGCATCACATAAATGTTCTGAACGGGTAAAAATAGTTCCATATTTATTTTTATTTTTATAATCTTTGTATTGCGAGAGTGTGGGATTATTTACTGTTGTGCGCCAGGTGTAGGCTGCATTTTTTGAGCTCCTGTATTTTTGTGATTTAAAGACAGATATACAGATATACTTGTTTACAAATATTGCAATTCGGATATATGATCAGTATGTGACCATGATTGGGTTTATGTTCATTTTATGTGGATTGAATCTGTGGTTATCCAGCTATTTGGATTTTAATAACAGTTTTAGACATTTATATTTTAAGTTTTCATCTCAGTACACTTGCCCTGGAGCAATCATCACTGTGAGTGAACACTTGTCGTGGATTACCTACGACAGGTCCATGTTTTTCAATGTGAAACAATCAGTGACTGCCTGGGGGATTAAACCTGATCGTTTTGTATTGACACAGCTGAAACATCTATAGAAAATACAGAGGAAAAAGGGGCGGTCAAAATAATGTACGATGGGTATGGGACGATAACCAAGGAGTGAACCATCTTCGAATGTTGCCACAGCAAATATCAACTGTCTCCTTGCCGAAACGTTTTCGAAATCTGAACAACAATTCTACAAATGTACAGAATTTTAATACGATCACTTTTAAAGCCATCCATTGGTCAAGCCATAGAGAAACATTAAAGTGTGTTCCTTAAATTCTAGATCTGTGAACAACAAAACTTTATCCCTCTCCGACTTTATTCTCTCAAATGATTTTGACATTGTTGCCATCACTGAGACATGGCTTGGCAGTTCTATAGACAAACTTCACATCAGAGAACTGATTAAAGGTTGAATCACGTTCCTCAACGTGGAAGTATGCGGGGTGATGGCGTCGCAATCATATAAATGGCCGCCATTAAACTCCGTTTTGTTGCTTCAACCGGTAAAAGGGACTTATCGACATTTGAGAACATTGATAGTAAAATTCTTATAAATGGGTACTCCATGCAACTAGCAGTAATATACAGACCACCACCATCTAAGAAGAATGGACTTAGTACTCAAGATTTTCTTGAAAAGGACTGGCCTAAATTTGTGTCCAAATATGCAACATCTGACAAAGCGTTATTATTGCTTCAAACTTGACCTAGAGATCGTCAAGACAAACATTCCGACTAAGTTTAATAAATATTGAGTCAAATTGTGGCCTCTAAAGCGTTTACATGTTTTTCCTTTGATTTGATCGGATTACCTAGTTTTTGACCTCACTTGACTCAGATTCAAACTTGACCTAGAAATCATCAAGACAAACATTCTGATAAAATTTCATAAATATTGGGTCACAACTGTGGCCTCTAGAGTGTTCAAAAGCTTTTCCTTTGATCTGGCCTACTGTCCTAGTTGTTAATCCCACATAACCCAGTTTCAAACTTGACTTAGAGATCATCAAGGCAAACATTCTGACCAAGTATCATAAAGATTGAGTCAATATTATGGCCTCTAGAGTGTTCACAAGCCTTTCCTTGGTTTGACAAGATGACCTAGTTTTTGACCCCACATGACCCAGATTCCAACTTGACCTAGAAATCATCAAGAGAATCATTCTGACAAAGTTTCATAAATATTGGGTCACAACTTTGACCTCTAGAGTGTTCACAAGCTTTTCCTTTGATCTGGCCTACTGACCTGGTTTTTGAACCCATATGACCCAGTGTCGAAATTTGCATAGAGATCATCAGGACAAACATTCTGACAAAATATTATAAAGATTGAGTCAAAATTGTGGCCTCTAGAGTGTTCACAAGCCTTTCCTTTGATTTGACTAGGTGACCTAGTTTTTGCCGCACTAAACCCAATTTTGAACTTGACCTAGAAATCATCAAGACAATCATTCTCACCTAGTTTCATATAAATTAGGTCACAACTGTGGCCTCTAGAGTGTTTACGAGCTCTTCATTTGATGTGGCCTACTAACCTAGTTTTTGACCCCACATGACTAAATTTCTAACTCGACCTAGAGATCATCAAGACAAACATTCTGACCAAGTATTATAAAGATTGAGTCAAAATTGTGGTCTCTAAAATGTTCACAAGCTTTTCCTGTGAATTGACTGGGTGACCTACTTTTTGACTCCACATGACCCAGGTTCAAACTTGACCTATAAATCATCAAGGCAATCAATCTTACAAAGTTTCATAAATACTGGGTCACAACTCTGGCTTCTAGAGTGTTCACAAGCTTTTCCTTTGATCTGGCCTACTGACCTAGTTTTTGACCCCAAATGACCCAGTTTCAAACTCAACCTAGAGATCATTAAGACAAATATTCTGACTAAGTTTGATAAATATTGAATCAAATTGTGGCCTCTAAAGTGTTTACATGTTTTTCCTTTGATTTGATCGGGCTACCTAGTTTTTAACCCCACATGACTCAGATTCCAACTTCACCTAGAAATCATCAAGACAATCATTCTGATAAAGTTTCATAAATATTGGATAACAACTGTGGCCTCTAGAGTGTTCACAAGCTTTTCATTTTATCTAGAGTACTGACCTAGTCTTTGATCCCATATGACCCAGTGTCGAAATTTGCCTAGAGATCATCAAGACAAACATTCTGACAAAATATTATAAAGATTGAGTCAAAATTGTGGCCTCTAAAGTGTTCACAAGTCTTTCCTTTGATTTGACTAGCTGGCCTAGTTTTTGACTGCACTAAACCCAATTTCGAACTTGACCTAGAAACATCAAGACAATCATTCTCACCAAGTTTCATAAATATTAGGTCACAACTGTGGCCTCTAAAGTGTTCACGAGCTTTTCCTTTGATCTGGCCTACTAACCTAGTTTTTGACCCCACATGACTCAATTTCTTACACGACCTAGAGATCATCAAGACAAACATTCTGACCAAGTATCATAAAGATTGAGTCAAAATTGTGGCCTCTAATGTGTTCACAAGCTTTTCCTTTGAATTGACTGGGTGACCTACTTTTTGACCCGACATGACCCAGATTCAAACTTGATCTATAAATCATCAAGGCAATCAATCTTACAAAGTTTCATAAATATTAGGTCACAACTGTGGCTTCTAGAATGTTCACAAGCTTTTCCTTTGATGTGGCCTACTGACCTAGTTTTTGACCCCGCATGACCCAGAACTTGACCTAGAGATCACCAAGACAAACATTCTGGCCAAGTATCATAAAGATTGGTTCACAAATGTGACCTCTAGAGTGTTCACAATGCAAATGTTGACGGACGATGCACGACGTACTCCTACGGACGCCGGACAGTGACCGTTAATAAAAGCTCACCTTGAGCACTTTATGCTGTGGTGAGCTAATATTGAGTCATGCGGGCGAGACAAGGAAAGCCTATATAAAGTAACCAAACATCTTCTTGGTAAGTAGAATGAAACAGTACTACTATCAAGTTCATCACCAAAGGAACTGGCGCAAGCGTTTAGTGACTTCTTTATCAATGAGATAGGTAACATCCGGGGTGCTATAAATGACAAAAGCCCTTGTAAACAAGTACCATGGAATGAGTAGCAAACTGATCAAATTAAATGTCTTGAAGATTTTAGTCCAGCATCTTAAGAAGAGGTCAAACGTATCATCATCAAAGCTGCTAGTAAATCATGTGAAATTGATCCCATTCCAACTTGGTTGCTCAAAAAATGCCTAGATGAGCCCTTACAGCCATTGGCAAAATTATCAATTTGTCAATGGAACAAGCATGTGTACCAAAGATGTTCAAATGTTCTAGAATTAGGCCACTTTTAAAAAAGCAAGATCTTGATATTGACATTCTAAAAAACTTACCATCTGTTTCTAAAATACTTGAAAAAGTAGTGGATGCATGTTTAGAGAACCATCTGTGCTTAAACGGCTTTTATGAAGAATACCAATCGGCTTACAGAAAATTCCACTCCACAGAAACTTCACTCCTTTAAGTCCAGAATGACATAGTTCAATCTCTTGATTGCAATAATGTTACAATTCTAGTGTTACTCGACCTGTCAGCAGCCTTTGATGCCATTGATCACGGTACTCTGTTGCATCGCCTTGAACATCATTTTGGTATTGCAGACAAACCACTCGGTAGGGTGAAGTCATATTTCTAAAGAAGAGCGCTACCAAACTGTCTGTATTGATGGAGAGTTGTCAAACCCTGTCTTGATGAAATATTGTGTGCTACAGGGCTCAGTCCTTGGACCTAAGTTCTTTACTATGTACACAAAACCTGTTGGTGCAATATGTGAGAATCATGGGCTCAATTATCATTTCTATGCTGATGACGGACAATTATATCTGTCATTTAAGCCAACAGAGTCTGTTACTAGAATTGTATCCTTACAACGAGTAGAACATTGTCTCAATGAAATTATCACCTGGATGAATAAAACATGCTGAACTGAATGCCAAAACAAACCGAAGTCATTGTTTTCACATCAAAACAAAATGAAAATCTCACTGATAACATTACAGTGAAAGTTGGCGAGTCTACCATAACACCGTCATCCAGCGTAAGAAATCTAGGTGCAATCCTTCTTTCGAAAATGGACTGACTTTGAAAAGCATATAAGTGCCGTATACAGATCTTGTTTGTTTGTTTGTGTTTGGTTTAAGGCCGTTTTTCAACAGCATTTCAGTCATGCAACGGCAGGAAGTTAACCTAACCAGTGTTCCTAGGTTCTGTACCAGTACAAACCTGTTCTCCGCAAGTAACTGCCAACTTTCCCACATGAATCAGAGGTGGAGGACGAATGATTTCAGACACAATGACGTTTTATCAAATCGTCACGGAGAACACACGCCCCGCCAGAGGATCGAACTCACGACCCCGCGATCCGTAGACCAACGCTCTACCAACTGAGCTAAGCGGGCGGTGAATGCCGATCTTGTTATATACAGTTGCGTCAGATACAACATATAATGGACTACATTACCCTCGATGCCAAAATGTCGTTAGTAAACTCCCTAGTTACCTAACGTCTCGATTACTGTAATGGTCTTTAATATGACATTCCAAGGTCAAACAAACTTCAGAACGTTCAAAATGAACTTCAGCTGCACGTATAATTACGAGAACACGCCGTAACGAGCACATAACACCAGTGCTTAAAGAGCTACATTGGATTTCTTTACCATACAGGGTGGAGTTTAAGATCCTGACCCACACCTATAAATCTCTTCATGACTATGCCCTTAAATACACCAAGGACATGCTTGATATATACAGACCTTCAAGAAATTTAAGATCACAAAAATCAAATTTACTTGTTGTGCAGAAAGCACGTACTGTAAAATACGGTGACGGAAGTTTTTTTTGCATGCTGCACCATGACTGTGGAATGCTCTACCTTATGACATAAGAAACTGTGGAACACGCTCGTCATTAAAAAACACATTAAAACACATTTATTTGTAAAATACTATGGACAGTGACCATGCACAAGCATGTGATAATCGGACTGTGAATTTGTCAGCTTATCAGTCTTATTTTTTTTCTTAATCTCGTCATGAATCGTATTTTAAACATTTCAGTCTTGTTTTCTGCGTAAACTATTTTAGGTGTAATTTGTGTTTAACCAGATAATTTGTGTTATTCGTAGTCATATGCACATATATTTTGCAAGTTTGATATTGTTTTAATTTTCATGTAGTAAACAGTGTCTAGCATTTAATCATTTTACTATTATCTATTATTTTTAAAACACTTATCTTATCCGTAACATTGTTTTATTTTTATTATTATCTATTCACATGTATGTTTATTTTATTGTTAAGCCCTTTTGAACGTATATTCTTTTGTATGAAAAGAGTGCTATTCAAATATGATATAATAATAATCGTGTGGGCAACTGAGGACTACTGTTTTAAACAATAAAAACAAGCAGCAACGGATTCTACAATTATGAACTTTATTTTTACATTCGAAATATTCGGAATCACTCCGCTCTACGGATAAGGTTAGGGTTTAGGGTTTAGGGTTAGGGTTGAAATTGGCCCAAACCTGGGACAAACTTTGTTTTATATATCTAGAGTGTTTCGGTTGAAACATCACTCAATAAGCACTAGCTAGCAGTTCATTCAGGGCTTTGATTTTAAGTTCAGACCCATAACTTGACTTGCCATATTGATCACAAATTCAATAGGAGTAATATACTGACCACGACCTGTGTGCATACGCTACTTTTACAGTAAAGTGCACCAGCATGTTGCAGTCAAGTAGTAAAAACTAACTTTCGAAAAGAACTATAATCTTGATTCTAATGTTAACTGTAACGCAATTTACAACAAAGGGGTCGTTTGCTCTGTTATATACAGAGGATATTACATGAGTGTCTTTTCATATTGAATTTATTAAACGAGTTGAATAAAATGATAAAATGCGAGGGTCTGCCGAGCATTTTATCAATTTTATTCATTGAGTTTAGCAAATTCTGTGCGGAAGTCACAGATGTAATGTTCTTTCTATCACATGTTTGGTTTTCTTGCTGAAACATCAAAATTTTTATTTTCTTTAAGGTAGTTCGGTACATTTTGTGCGCATGCGCGAATGATTTAAGTAAAGTCGAAAAATTTAAGTTTGCTGATTTTTTTTTACTTGCTTTCCAAGAGAATCTTCAATAATCGGCGTTAACGCTGTAAGTCTAATTTTCTCTTGAGTTTTTTTAAACGACATTCAACGGTTTAGTGAAAAGACAAAGAACAAAAGGGTTAGAATGACAAACAGCAAGAAAATAATTGGAAGCGTCGCTGATTATCTAGAAAAAATTGTTACAATTTACATAAAACTTACCAAAATGGTTTGCCAATACTAGGCATGTGTACATACAGTTGGGAATAATGACGGTAAAAAGAAGGGTCAGTTAAACTGATCAAAGTAAATCTTGATTTATGTCTTGTGAATAAGCGCGAGACCGCTGCTTGACATTATCTTCTAGAAAGCTGGAATACTTTGAGAATACTTTAGAGGCCATTTTAGCTCACCTGAGCAATGCTCAGGTAGGTTATTGTGATCGCTCGATGTCCGGCGTTCGTCGTCTGTCGTCATTTGGATTGTGTAAGCGATAGATAGACAACTGATCTTCATGAAATTTTGTCAGAATGATAACCTTGATGAAATCTAGATCAAGTTTGAAAATGAGTCATCTGGGATCAAAAACTAGGTCACTAGGTTAAATCAAAGAAAAACCTTGGGTATGCGATAGAGGCTGCATTTTTCAAGTGATCTTCATGAATTTTGGTCAAAATGATTACCTTGATGAAATCTAGGCCGAGTTTGTAAATAGGTTATCTAGGGTCAAAAACTAGGTCACTAGGTCAAATCAAAGAAAAACCTTGGGTATGCGATAGAGGCTGCATTTTTCAATTGATCTTCATGAATTTTTGTCAAAATGATTACCTTGATGAAATCTAGGCCAAGTTTGTAAATAGGTTATCTGGGGTTAAAAACTAGGTCACTATGTCAAATCAAAGAAAAACCTTGTGTATGCGATCGAGGCTGTATTTTTCAACTGGTCTTCATTAAAATTTTGTCAGAATGATAACCTTGATAAAATTTAGGGCAAGCTCAAAAATGGTTCATCTGCGGTGAAAAACTAAGTCACTAGGTCAAATCAAAGAAATACCTTGTGTATGCAATCGGGGCTACATTTTACACCAACTCTTCATGAAATTTAATCAGAATGTTTGTCTTGATGAAATCTAGGAGGCCTGTAAATATGGATTATCTAGGGTTAAAAACTAGGTCACCCGGTCAAATCAAGGAAAACCTTGTGTACGCAAAGGGGCTGCTTTTTACACTGGATATGCACAGAATTTAGTCAGAATGATTGCCTAGATGAAATTTAGGTCTAGTTTAAATGTGGGTCATCTGTGGTCAAAAACTAGGTCACTAGGTCAAATCAAAGGAAAACCTTGTGTTTACAAAAGTAAATGCATTTTGCACCGGATCTTTATGAAATTTGATCAGAATGTTTGTCTAGATGAAATCTAGTTCAAGTTTGAATATGGGTCATCTGAAGTCAAAAACTAGGTCATCTGGTCAAATCAAAGGAAAACCTTTTGTAGGCAATAGGGGCTGCATTTTACACTTGATATTCATAAAAAAATCAGAATGGCTGCCTTGATGAAATCTAGGTAACGTGTGGCCAGAAAATTAGGTCATTAGGTCAATTCAAAGAAAATACTTGTTTTAGACCACATGTTTGAAAATTGGTCAGAATTTTATTTTTGCATGAAATCACTAGGTCAAACGGGTTAGCACAAGTGGCCCTTCTGTTATGGCAATTGGTCAGAATGATTTTCTGCATAAAATTTATATGAATTCAAAACTGGATTATGTGGGGTCAGAAGCTACATTATGTAAATCCCTCCTAAATATTTCATAGATTATTACCAGGGATTACGATAATGTGTGTTTTTTCCATGTTATAACATCTGCAGAATCCCGAGGGATTGGTTTGTATCTGAGCCCGGTAGGTCAAGGTCATACTTGGCAGTCTAGTATTAACATGTCATGAAAAGAATCATTTTTTTTGTGTCCGGTCCCTTACTGTCATTCATCAAGGGATTGGATTACAATATTACTTAGCACAAACGTTCCACATGATGAAACAATGTGTCATACGCAAAACCAAGACCCCTAGTTTAGAGGTCAAGGTCACAATTTGCTATCAAACGTCAACAGCCTTTTTCCTGGTCAGTCAAAAACTGCCATCCATGTATGGATTTTAATATTTCTTTGTACATTTGTACCCTATAATAAGACGGTCATGCACAACTTTCAGACCTCTAGCTTAAAGGTCAAGATCACAGGTAAAAGTCAACATGCTAACATGACATGAACGGTCTGCTTCGTGTCCGATCAAGAACTAAATGATATCCTTCAAGGGATTACAATGATACTTTGCATAAATGTTCCCCATAATGAGATGACTTGTCATGCGCAACACCCAGAACGCTAGCATTAATGTCAAGGTCACATTGGGAGATCAAAGGTCAATAGGTTTTATATTTTTATTCCTATCCAGTCTATCAATTTGTCATGCAAAACAGGATTTATATATCAGTTGGCACAAATATTCTCCTGGATGAGACGTATCGTGCGCATGGAAGTCAAATGCCAAAATAGCTTTTTTTTCTTGTCCAGTCTGTAACTCAACAATCCTTAAAGGGATTTTGATATTACTTGGCCAAAATGTGCACCATGATAAGATGATTTGTCATGCACAACGCCTAGACCCCTACTTAAACGTCAAGGTCACACTTGGAGGTCCCTTTATCATACCAAGTAAGGCTTGTCCGGACCATTTCTTTAAAAGTATTAATAGCATTTCATTGAAACTTCACGAAATGATAGAAGCCATTGACAGAAAGTGCAGTGTCAAAGAACTATAATTCTACTTTAGTTAGTTTTTTAATCATTTCGTTTACTTATTCAAAATGAGGCTCCAAAGTCTCCAAAGTCAGTGAATTGTCAGGAAAGTCTTGATGAATGTTGAGTGAAAAATGATAATTTTGAAAAGTCAGGAAAAAATGAAATTCTAGGTCGATGTTTAAAATGTTCAGTGGCTATAGCAGTCTTCAAGCAGTGTTTATATGTATTTCCAAACACATTTTGGTGTAATTGTGTACAAACATAACTTAATTGTGATTTAATCAATTTTGGTTTTGTTTCACGTTTGAATATTGAAGGGGTGTGTTTATAGCCAAGTCAGCTCAATTATTGTCACTGACTAATATCATCATTATAATGTTTACACTCATATAAATTTGGTATTTTTAATGAAAGTTTATATCTGAAACAAAATAGATATAACAGGGTGGATTTGACGGCAGTAGGGGAGGAGGGCGCCGAAATAATATGGTGGTATTGGTCAGTGAAAAGTATGGAAAAGTCAGGGAAAAATCAGGGAATTTTATTTTTTCAACTAAGTGGCAAAACTGTTAAAAGCTTATATTGTAACTTTATAACTGACCGTAGGGAAACATCAAGACCACTTTTCTAGAGTACAACATGCATGTTACTTCCAGTTTTTAGCTCCACTATTCGGAGAATAGGGATGCTATTTTACTCACCGTGGCTTTAGAGTCGGCGTGACCTTTCTTGGTGTTTTTGCAACTTTGTTTTTCTTCGTTTCTATTGCTTATATCTTACTGTAACTTCACATTAACATTGTTCAGCATACAAAGTATATGCAGGGGCTGGGTCCATTATACCCAAAGTCAAGGTCACAAAGGTTTTATACTTAAGGTTAAGGTTTTCGGCAACCTTTGTTTTTCTGTCATATGTTTGTTACTATTGCTTATATCTTACTGCTTTTTTTTCTGACATATTTTATTTCCATCAAAATAAAGAATGTCAGTACTCCTTCTATACTTGTCCTTTAACCCATCTGAGTAGTAGGGTCATTTTATATCTTAGTGTATCTTCCTTTTAAAGTAGAGGTCTCTTATTGAGACATAAATCCATTTTACTGTCAAGTCGCCGAAAAGTGGACGCGCTGTCTTACGGACAGCTCTTGTTAGGTGTATGTTAACCTATTGCTAAATGTTAAGGATTTTTGTGTGTAATTAGAATTTTATTAAAGATTAACTTCCCTTTGTTGTAACTATAAATAACTTATATTGTAACTTTTTATACTCCTGAAGAGATGTATTATGTTATGTCACCGGTGTCCGTCTGTTAGCAATATCGTGTCCACTCTATAAATCTTGAACCCCTTGAAGGATTTCAAAGAAACTTGACACAAATGTTCACCACTCAGGACAATGTGCGGCGGAGCGCATGTTCTGGATGGCTCGCTTCAAGGTTAAGGTCTCACTTAGTGGTCAAAGGTCATATGAGTGTGTTTCGTGTCCGCTGTGCAACTCTTGAACTGCTTGAAGGATTTAAAAGAAACTTGACACAAATTTTCACCATATCAGTGCGATGTGCAGAGCGCATGTTCTAGATGGCTTGCTTCAAGGTCAACGTCACACTTACGGGTCAATAATCATATGGAGTGTGTTTCGTGTCCGCTCTGTTACTCTTGAACTGCTTGAATGATTGTAAAGAAACTTGGCACAAATGTTCACCGCATCGACGTGCAGAGCGCATGTTTTGGATGTCTCACTCCAAGGTCAAGGTCTAACTTAGGGGTCAAAGGTGATCACTCTGTAACCCTTGAACTCATTGACGGATTTGGAAGAAACTTGACACAAATCATGCCATGAATATACTACCACTTTAGATTCCCTACAGTTTGTTAACTCAGTGCCGTGTTATAGTGATGAGTACAGCTAGTCTACCTACCCCTATGACCCGTGACATTTCGTGCAAAGCATGCAGTTGTAAATACATGTACACTACTGACTAGTGCACAAATGAACCAATTAGAGCTAATGTTATTGAGTTCTTAAGCATATATCTATTTCAAGAAATTTAACAAAACATTTGATAATTTTAGGTTTTTATTTATTTATTAATAACTCCCTTACACCTTTAAACGATGTTTCAGCGAATATTTTTTTATTTACACTACAGAAAGATCTTTTTTATGCCCCCGAAGGTGGGCATATTAAAATTGCACTGTCTGTCCGTCCGTCCGATAGTAACTTTGTAAATTCATGTCCGGGCTGTAATTCTGCCATCCATGAAGGGATTTTGAAATAGTTTGGCATAAATATTTATCTTAATACGCGTTTCATGCGTAATACCTAGACCCCTAACTACAAGGTCAAAGTCACACTTAGAAGTTAAACGATAATAGGGTCTGTTTCGTGTCTGGTTCGTAGCTTTGCCATTTATCAAGGGATTTTAAAATTACTTAGCATAAATGTTTATCATAATTAGACAATGTGTCATGCGCAAGACCCAGATCCCTAGCTCCAAAGTCAAAGTCATACTTAGAAGTCAAAGGTTAATAGGATCTTTTTCGTGTCCGGTATATAACTCTGTCATCCATGAAGGGATTTTGAAACAACTTGGCATAAATGTTTACTATAATGAGACAAGGTGTTACGCGCAAGACCCAGACCCCTAGCTCCAAGATCAAGGTCACACTTAGACGACAAGTCAAAGGCTAATATGGTTTGTTTCATGTCCGGTTCGTAACTCTGCAATTCATCAAGGGATTTCAAAATTACTTGGCATAAATATTCCCCATAACGAGAAAACGTGTCATGCGTAACAACCAGATCCCTAGCTCTAAGGTCAAGGTCACATTTAGAGGTTAAAGGTTAACATGGTCTGTTTCTTATCCGTTCCATAACTCTTCCATCGATGAAGGGATTTTAAAATTACTTTGCATGAACGTTTCCTTTATTGAGATGACGTGTCAGATGCAAAAACAAGACCCCTAGCTGAGAGGTCAAGGTCACACTTAGAAGTCAAAGGTTAACATTTTATCTTTCTTGTCCATTCTTTAACCCTGCCATTCATTAAAGGATGTTTAAATTATTTGTCACAATTTTTCCCTATAATGAGTTGGTGTATCATGTTCAAGACCCAGACCCCTAGCTCTTAGGTCAAGGTTACCTTCGGAGAACTTTTTTCATCTGGTCGCAAAATGATTTATACCTAAACTATTTGGCATATTTTGCGCAGACAACTGTAGCATTCTTGGGCACACTTCGAGGGCGTTTGTCACTAATAGTGACAGCTCTTGTTTGATGTTCAGTTCTAAATACTTAGAATATTTTGAGAGTTATATATACTTGCATTTTTTTCCCTATAAAATGTCAAGGTCAGTAGTGGCTGTTTGTCAAGTCACTTTAAAGACGCACCACAAAATAACTGTTATCTTTTGTATTTCCATGATGGTTATTATACATTTTTGCATGGAGAAAATGAGAAATAACAAGTGTCTAGTTACAATTTGACAGTGCCATATATAAGGTTAAGACAATGTATTTAGTGTCTAAATTTATTACTGAATTAATATAATAGTATGCACAGTACTTCATGTATTAAGGTGAGTTTAGACCAGGGTAGTGCCTAATTATTTTTTAAAATAATTAATTAACAATTATTTTTGCAATCTTCTCAATTAAATTACAATTAAGTTTTTGTTTTGGGGACAAATAATTAATAAATTACAATTATTCAGGACAAGTAATTAATTATAATATTTTTTCATCAAATCCTGCCTTAAAAATTTCCACTTGTATCTTTCGGCAAAATAAAATGTTTCAATGCAGTTCATGGTGTGCCTAAGCAAACCAGACTAGTAATGTCCATCCTACCAGTTGGCCAGTGTATATATATTCACTAAGAAATCACTATTCAGTTATATAAAATCATTTTATATTGGTTAACAATACTAGACAAAATCTTGTTTCCTTGCTACATTTTTGAAAAACTAAAAGCCAGAGCCAATTACTGTCATATACATTTTTTTCATCCCCCATTTTCATCAATAAAATACTTTCTAAAAAATATAATGCAAATGTCAGTTTTAGTGTGTCAAGCACAATAAAAGTTATTACAAACCAGAAATGCACCTTAAACTATAAGTGATGAAAGAATACAAAAGGTTTTGACACCTTGTTATTTAGAGCGAGTGAAATTTTAACTAAGCATTAATTGATGAGGCAAAATAATATTAATTATTTTATCCTTAAAACAATTACTTTTATTTTTCACGAAATCGCCAGTCTGTCATCTCGTATCTATACCTAAACATATATGTTTACTGCAGTTTTCGTGAAACAAACCGGTTTTGGTTACAGGTCTATTATAAGCGTAGCATAAAGATAAACTAAATTGTTCTGGAACCAAACTCAAAATTCGGACATATATAACACGGGAATCTCGTGCAATATTCTCAGTTAAACTCTTACTAACTACGAAACAATGTCTGATAAAATTTTATGTCTGATAAATTTTTTATTGAATTTTCTTTACACGTTACAATCGCCGGATAGCTGAATATTTCAGGACGATACAACATGGCAGAGGTAGGCTAACTAGGAACCTGCCGGCAATGGGAGGTGCCACGCTACGAGAAATGCGACGCAAAAACGTAACAAAGAGCCGAAATACGAACCTGGAAATGTTAGGCGCCACCGTTAGAAACGTAATACGGGAACCTGCGAAAGAGGCAAGACAGGAGCTCACCGACATCGTTTAACGACAGTCCGTCAGAAATGCCACACGGGAACCCACTAAAGATGCAAGGAAAGATCTCACCGATCATGCGAGGCACCAATCCACCAGAAATGCCAGCCACGAGGCCGCCGTGGATGCGAGATGTGAACCCTCTGGCAATGTCAATGACCATAGAAATGGTTACAGGGGCAAGAAACGAACGTTGGATAAGTTAAACGGTTACGAAGACGACCAACGCCAGTAGTTGCAATTTTATAGATTTTTAAGCAAGTACTACTTGATGTAAATATAGATTACTGTTTAGGGTGTGGCCAGCCTTTTTTAGTAATTCTGTGCTTAAGAGAAATACAAGCACATTAGGGCTTAGCCACGTTAGGGATGTCTCAAACAGGCATAGCGTTTTAAATATACAAAATACTCCACTGTCAAACAGTGCATGCTCTGCTAGCAATTTTGACAATATTAGCTTGTCGTTCATATGCATAGCCGATGACAATTAAGTAAATTTTGCTTTATTGTTCTAAAGGGCTGTAGAATTTGCCAGTCCAGACAGGCAGATCCAAACATAATAATATAAAATATTGTCTTCGAAAAATGGACAAATGCGTCAGTCTATCTGTCAAATCATACCGACAAGTAAATAAATGTCACAAATTGACATACGGGCCTCATTGTATTGCAGGTAATGCATCATCTTTTTGTAAATTTTTGCGTTATTGATTAAATGTCTGATTTTTCGCATGAAATACCTCTCATGTTTTTCTGAATTTCATAACTTAAATTTCCATGTAAATTTTATTAAATTCGGTTCAGAAATAAGAAGTTGATATTTTATAAACTTCAGTAATTTATGTTTTTATCCCCAAAACCACTAGAACGGGCCTGAGATTGTCAAATTTCAATCCGCGCCAAAGTAGTCAGATTTCCCGGCTATATCGTGATTCCCGTGGATTCCCGTGGAAATGCAAACAGTCAGAGTACACGCATAAGCCGTGAGTCCCATGAAATTTAGTATTTGGCGGGACATTACCCTACAAATAGACTGGACTAGATATGCTTAGCGCACATCACTTTCGACATTAGACGAATTTACGTCAAATTGATTTTACTTGGTAGAAATTTATGGTCGATCGAGGTAAGAAATTTATTTGTTAGGTTTTTGTATAATTTTTGAATTACGATTTTTGTTTAGTAAATGTTTGTTCATTCTACAGAATTTTGCAACATTTACTTTTCGGCATGTGATTTGGCTAGTTTCGGTATGTCAGGACTATTTATTAAATTTTTCAGACTTTTGTAAATTATTTCGAAAGAGGAATCTAAAATGTTTCGTTTATATAAGCTGTAAGATTTGTACTGAAATTTGTGTAACACGATAATTCTAAAGTACTCTTTGTTATAAACATATGTCAAACATTTCGTTTTAATTATGGAACGCCGTTACTGCATTGCATTGTAATGTATAAATCTATGTGACAAGTCGAGTACCGTGTATGTAATATGTTATTGTAATTTGAAATTGTGTGCCAGTATATAGAACATCTAAACAGTGTCCATTGGTATTATGTTTATGTTAGCTTTTGTATAACGTCTTTTTCGCATTGCATCGTGGTAATTTGCGATTGAAAATAATAGCTGCAGTTTATCATTTTCGTATCTATAATTTTTCATCATTAACTTTTCATATCTTTTTCTTACTTTAACGTTAGACATTTAAGTAATTAATTTTAGAAATAATGGAAGTAATAAGTGACGTATTTAATCACGTGACGTATGAACTTATTAGCACATATATTTTGTTTAAGTAGCACGTATTATTTATGGGAGCATACGGAGGTATGGTGTACCCAAATAAGCAGTTTTATGCCCTGATTTGTGTTTTGCTATGGTGCTTACCATATGTTATATATTTTAGCTTCTTCCACCAGACGACTTTACCTGGTGATGATGTCACGACCCGGAAGTATACTACCCGCGGTTCATTTGTCTTCACTCGCCTGGATGTGATTTTCCCAGCGCAGAGCTTTCGTCCCATGGTTGTGCCGTAAACCGCAAAGACGATGATTTTTGTGATCCACTGAAGTCAGCTCAGGGATGCAATCACCTACCATCATAGGGAGCCAAAACGGAATCAACGTATTCACGGTTTAAAGGGACTTGACTTGAAGATATGTTGTTTAGTTTTTGTGCTACTTAAAGTTCAAAGTTAACGGAAACATCTATGTCAACGCACAGTCAGTGTTAGAACTTTATACTTGATAAAAGAGTTACTGAGCTCAGATTTTTTCTTTCTTTGTGATAATAAGATTTTTTTTTTTCACTTTTCATTTATTCATTGTAAATAATCATTTTATGTAAATAAATTTGTAAATATTGTAATGGGTGTTGGTTTCTTCTGATAGTTATTGTCCCCGGTACGTCCAACCTGTCACAAATGGTGTCAGAAGGGGATGGTTGACCAGACACAGTAGCTATTCGAACATTATTAACACTCATTAAACTGCAGCAATAATTCGTAAAGATTCCTCTTGTTGTATTGTTGTTACACATATAATAGTTTTATTCATTTTTCAAGGTGACGACTTACCTCAGACAAGACAAGACAGATCCATAGCTTCAGCGAACCAGCTTAAGTGGTCACCGACTGATTGACAGTTGCATACGACACTTGGATTCTGGGGTAAGTTCGTTCCTTTTATTTTTCTTTTGGGTTTATTTTGTGTCACTCTATTATTAAGCCACCACATATCTGTGCTGAGAGTGACCGCCCTTGACAAGAAGGGTTATCCTACTCACTGTTACTTGTGCGTCGCCCTACTTCTCCCAGTGATCCTATTATGTATTAGTGTACTGTATACATACTAGATACAGCATTTTAATCTCTGTGTGTGTGTTAGCAAGCTTGTTTTCTTGCATATATTTTAATCTACTCTTATGTTTTAGTGCTCCACAGTTGTGTAATACCTACACTTTATCATAGGATAAACCACTTTGTTTTATTTTTGTTTTATTTATTACACTAAAGTGTTAACACTAGTTACAGTTGATTATTATTTGATAAGGCTAGGGTATTTTTGTAGCCTACTGTCACTGTACATTGTTGATTGTTGCCTATGCAACCTTGATTGACACATAGTACTGTTGCGCAACTTAGTGTATTCTTATTTTAGTGAGGACGTTTTGTATATTATATACGTAGAGTAGTATTGGTTTTGGCTTCAGTGGTAACTGTAGAGCCTTAGTGTAAACTAGTGTAGTCTAGTATACCCTCACGATTGTTTAACTAGTGTCTCAGGCTGTTATAGTAGCTGTTGTACTGTAGTGTTGTATAGTGTTAACATAGTGTAATCATTTAAACATGGCTAGTGTAGTAGAGTTAACGAAGGTAGGACAGGAGTTAGGTTATGAAGGAGAGGAGTTACGTAACTTTGTTAAGGAAGAACAGGCTAGGGAACGCGAGGAAAGACATAGTAGATTAGAAGCAGAGAAAGATAGGTTAGAAGCAGAGAAGGAACGGTTAGAGTTAGAAGCTAGATTGTAGAAAGAAAAGATAGAATTTGAACGACAAAGTAGTTTAGAGGCAGAGAAGGAAAGATTAGAGTTTGAGGCTAGGTTGCAGAAGGAAAAGATAGAATATGAACAACGTAGTAGCTTAGAGGCTGAGAAGGAAAAGTTAGAGTTAGAACGTAAGTTAGAGCTAGATAAGTTAGAAATGAAAATGAGAAGTTAATGTTAGATAGGAAGTTAGAAATAGAGAAGGAGAAAGCAGAAAGTAGGAAATTAGAAACAGAGCATAAGTTTAAAAGAGACTTAGAAACGATAGTAAGAAAAAGGTAAAGGTTAAGATGTCTCCCTTTGATGAGAAAATTGATTCCATGGACGCGTACTTGAATGTGTACGAAACGTACGCTGTTGCGCAGGATTGGGATAAAGAGATATGGTCACTAAACTTACCGTTGCTTCTGAAAGGTACGGCAAGAGAGGTTTTTGATAGGCTTCCGTTAGAAGACCGAAGGGACTATGATAAACTGAAAGCTGCTTTGTTACGTCAGTTCGAACTCACTGATGATGTCTATAAGAAAAAGTTTAGAACTGAAAGGCCCCGTGATAATGAGACCTTTGTGATGTTTTAAGCTAGAAAAAGTAGATATTTAGACGGTTGGCTTAGATTGAGTAAGGTAGAGAAAACTTACGAAGGATTGTTAGATTTTATGCTTAGGGACCAATTCTTAGACGTATGTAACAGAGAGCTGTATCAGAATTTGAGTAGTAAGAGGTTAGTTAAAGCTAGGGATGTAGCAGAAGATGCAGATTTGTTTGCAAAGACCCGTGGAGGTCCCAAGTATGTCGTGAATCCAACCAATAAGTATCGAAGCCATAAACCATATGAAATACATCAGAGAAAGTTTCCTAGTAATCGTAATGCAGGCAATAGTGATAGAGGTAGTAGTAATGGTGCAAATAGAGGTAGAGGTTATCAACCCTTTGATGTACTGAAGTGCAGTAATTGTGGTCGTATAGGGCATAGCTCATATTACTGTAGGAGTGGAAAGTACGGTAATAGTGCAAATGCAGCAACAGAGGTAGAGGTAGAGCAGGATCAGGAAAGTAGTATAGGGGAGAATAGAGATAGTAAGGGAAATAGAAATAGATGTAGAGGCCCTGACCGATCTAGGAGTAGAGGTAGAGGAAGAAATAGAGATAAAGATAGGAGTAAGTCAAATAGGTCGGAGAGTGGAAATAGTATTACAGAACTCAGTGATGTTGAGGAGTTAGGTATGCTTAGTGTAAGTATATGTCCTACAAAACCCGGTACTTGTAATGGTACGGAATGTAATCGCTATGCGGGATACAGGTTGAACATTTGTGATAGTGAAACGGGACTTAGTTGAAGCAAGTCAGTTTGTAGAGAAAACCCGTAGATGTAAGTACATAGATGGGAGTGAACATAGGCTAGATGTATCTAGAGTAAATATTGACTGTCCGTATTTCAAGGGTACAGTAGAGGCGTTGGTTGTAGATAATCCTACCAATGATGTTATAATTGGTAATGTAGAGGGAGCTGTAGAACCTCAGTTACGTAGCTTAGCGTCAGCAGTAGAAACTAGGGCGCAAGCCAAAGTTAAAAGCAAATAAAGCTTAAAGTTTCGTTTCAGATTTTTGATATATCTAGAGAGGAATTCTTAGAAAAGCAACAGATAGATAGCACTTTAGATATGTGTAGAAGGAAGGCTGAGGAAGGTACAATTAAGCAGTATAGAGGTAAGGGTTCAGTTAGGTTTGAGATTAGTAATAGATTGTTATATAGAGAGTATACCGCCCAGAATTTAGACAAAAGTAGACAGTTGGTTGTACCTAAATGTCTTAGATAAACTGTGCTGAAAGTTGCAAATGATTCGTTACTGTCAGGTCATTTAGGAGTAAGGAAAACTAGTGATAGGGTATTAGGTGAATATTACTGGCCAGGAGGCATGGCAGAAATTAGGAGGTATTGTCAGTCATGTAGTATCTGTCAACGTATTATAGCTAAAGGTAGAGTTAGCAAATTTCCTTTAGGAAAAATGCCTTTGATTGATACTCCGTTTAAGAGAGTTGTTGTCGACATTGTTGGTCCGATCGAACCTATGACTGACAGGAAAAACAGATATATTTTGACAATGGCAGATTATGCTAGTAGATATCCGGAAGCCATAGCACTACCTAGTATTGAAGCTGAGAGAGTAGCAGAGGCATTAGTAGATATAGTAGATTAGGAGTTCCAGAGGAAATGCTTACAGACTATGGATCGCAGTTTACGTCAGACCTTATGGCAGAACTTAGTAGGTTATTGTCATTAAGACAGTTATGGAACGCCGTTACTGCATTGCATTGTAATGTATAAATCTATGTGACAAGTCGAGTACCGTGTATGTAATATGTTATTGTAATTTGAAATTGTGTGCCAGTCTATGGCACATCTAAACAGTATCTATTTGTATTATGTTTATGTTAGCTTTTGTAAAACGTTTATTTCGCATTGCATCGTGGTAATTTGTGATTGAAAATAATAGCTGCAGTTTATCATTTCCGTATCTATAATTTTTCATCAAAAACTTTTCATATCTTTTCCATACTTTAACTTTAGATATTTTAAGTAATTAATTTTAGAAATAATGGAAGTAATAAGTGACGTATTTTAATCACGTGACGAATGAACTTAGTGGCACATATATTTTATATAAGTAGCAGGTATTATTTATGGGAGCATACGGAGGTAACGGAGGTATGGTGTACCCAAATAAGCAGTTTTATGCCCTGATTTGTGTTTTGCTATGGTGCTTACCATATGTTATATATATTAGCTTCTTCCACCAGACGACTTTTACCTGGTGATGATGTCACGACCCGCAAGTACAATACCCACGGTTCACTTGTCTTCACTCGCCTGGATGTGATTTTCCCAGCGCAGAGCTTTCGTACCATGGTTGTGCCGTAAACCGCAAAGACGATGATTTTTGTGATCCACTGAAGTCAGCTCAGGGATGCAATCACCTACCATCATAGGGAGCCAAAACGGAATCAACGTATTCACGGTTTAAAGGGACTTGACTTGAAGGTATGTTGTTTAGTTTTTGTGCTACTTAAAGTTCAAAGTTAACGGAAACATCTATGTCAACGCACAGTCAGTGTTAGAACTTTATACTCGATAAAAGAGTTACTGAGCTCAGATTTTTTCTTTCTTTCTGATAATAAGATTTTTTTTCACTTTTCATTTATTCATTGTAAATAATCATTTTCTGTAAATAAATTTGTAAATATTGTAATGGGTGTTGATTTCTTCTGATAGTTATTGTCCCCGGTACGTCCAACCTGTCACAAATGGTGTCAGAAGTGGATGATTGACCAGACACAGTAGCTATTCGAACATTATTAACACTCATTAAACTGCAGCAGTAATTCGTAAAGATTCCTCTTGTTGTATTGTTGTTACACATATAATAGTTTTATTCATTTTTCAAAGTGACGACTTACCTCAGACAAGACAAGACAGATCCATAGCTTCAGCTAACCAGCTTAAGTGGTCACCGACTGATTGACAGTTGCATAAGACACTATGATTCTGGGGTGAGTTCGTTCCTTTTATTTTTCTTTTGGGTTTATTTTGTGTCACTCTATTATTAAGCCACCACATATCTGTGCTGAGAGTGACAGCCCTTGACAAGAAGGGTTATCCTACTCACTGTCACTTGTGCGTCGCCCTACTTCTCCCAGTGATCCTATTATGTATTAGTGTACTGTATACATACTAGATACAGCATTTTAATCTCTTTGTGTGTGTTAGCAAGCTTGTTTTCTTGCATATATTTTAATCTACTCTTATGTTTTAGTGCTCCACAGTTGTGTAATACCTACACTTTATCATAGGATAAACCACTTTGTTTTATTTTTGTTTTATTTATTACACTAAAGTGTTAACACTAGTTACAGTTGATTGTTATTTGATAAGGCTAGGGTATTTTTTTAGCCTACTGTCACTGTGCATTGTTGATTGTTGCCTATGCAACCTTGATTGACACATAGTACTGTTGCGCAGTACGTTTTGTATATTACATACATAGAGTAGTATTGGTTTTGGCTTCAGTGGTAACTGTAGAGCCTTAGTGTAAACTAGTGTAGTCTAGTATACCCTCACGATTGTTTAACTAGTGTCTCAGGTTGTTATAGTAGCTGTTGTACTGTAGTGTTGTACAGTGTTAACATAGTGTAATCATTTAAACATGACTAGTGTAGTAGAGTTAACGAAGGTAGGACAGGAGTTAGGTTATGAAGGAGAGGAATTACGTAACTTTGTTAAGGAAGAACAGGCTAGGGAACGCGAGGAAAGACATAGTACATTAGAAGCAGAGAAAGATAGGTTAGAAGCAGAGAAGGAACGGTTAGAGTTAGAAGCTAGATTGTAGAAAGAAAAGATAGAATTTGAACGACAAAGTAGTTTAGAGGCAGAGAAGGAAAGATTAGAGTTTGAGGCTAGGTTGCAGAAGGAAAAGATAGAATATGAACGACGTAGTAGCTTAGAGGCTGAGAAGGAAAAGTTAGAGTTAGAACGTAAGTTAGAGCTAGATAAGTTAGAAATGAAAATGAGAAGTTAATGTTAGATAGGAAGTTAGAAATAGAGAAGGAGGAAGCAGAAAGTAGGAAATTAGAAACAGAGCATAAGTTTAAAAGAGACTTAGAAACGATGAGTAAGAAAAAGGTAAAGGTTAAGATGTCTCCCTTTGATGAGAAAATTGATTCCATGGACGCGTACTTGAATGTGTACGAAACGTACGCTGTTGCGCAGGATTGGGATAAAGAGATATGGTCACTAAACTTACCGTTGCTTCTGAAAGGTACGGCAAGAGAGGTTTTTGATAGGCTTCCGTTAGAAGACCGAAGGGACTATGATAAACTGAAAGCTGCTTTGTTACGTCAGTTCGAACTCACTGATGATGTCTATAAGAAAAAGTTTAGAACTGAAAGGCCCCGTGATAATGAGACCTTTGTGATGTTTTAAGCTAGAATAAGTAGATATTTAGACGGTTGGCTTAGATTGAGTAAGGTAGAGAAAACTTACGAAGGATTGTTAGATTTTATGCTTAGGGACCAATTCTTAGACGTATGTAACAGAGAGCTGTATCAGAATTTGAGTAGTAAGAGGTTAGTTAAAGCTAGGGATGTAGTAGAAGATGCAGATTTGTTTGCAAAGACCCGTGGAGGTCCCAAGTATGTCGTGAATCCAACCAATAAGTATCGAAGCCATAAACCATATGAAATACATCAGAGAAAGTTTCCTAGTAATCGTAATGCAGGCAATAGTGATAGAGGTAGTAGTAATGGTGCAAATAGAGGTAAAGGTTATCAACCCTTTGATGTACTGAAGTGCACTAATTGTGGTCGTATAGGGCATAGCTCATATTACTGTAGGAGTGGAAAGTACGGTAATAGTGCAAATGCAGCAACAGAGGTAGAGGTAGAGCAGGATCAGGAAAGTAGTATAGGGGAGAATAGAGATAGTAAGGGAAATAGAAATAGATGTAGAGGCCCTGACCGATCTAGGAGTAGAGGTAGAGGAAGAAATAGAGATAAAGATAGGAGTAAGTCAAATAGGTCGGAGAGTGGAAATAGTATTACAGAACTCAGTGATGTTGAGGAGTTAGGTATGCTTAGTGTAAGTACATGTCCTACAAAACCCGGTACTTGTAATGGTACGGAATGTAATCGCTTTGCGGGATACAGGTTGAACATTTGTGATAGTGAAACGGGACTTAGTTGAAGCAAGTCAGTTTGTAGAGAAAACCCGTAGATGTAAGTACATAGATGGGAGTGAACATAGGCTAGATGTAGCTAGAGTAAATATTGACTGTCCGTATTTCAAGGGTACAGTAGAGGCGTTGGTTGTAGATAATCCTACCAATGATGTTATAATTGGTAATGTAGAGGGAGCTGTAGAACCTCAGTTACGTAGCTTAGCGTCAGCAGTAGAAACTAGGGCGCAAGCCAAAGTTAAAAGCAAGTAAAGCTTAAAGTTCCGTTTTAGATTTTTGATATATCTAGAGAGGAATTCTTAGAAAAGCAACAGATAGATAGCACTTTAGATTTGTGTAGAAGGAAGGCTGAGGAAGGTACAATTAAGCAGTGTAGAGGTAAGGGTTCAGTTAGGTTTGAGATTAGTAATAGATTGTTATATAGAGAGTATACCGCCCAGAATTTAGACAAAAGTAGACAGTTGGTTGTACCTAAATGTCTTAGAGAAACTGTGCTGAAAGTTGCACATGATTCGTTACTGTCAGGTCATTTAGGAGTAAGGAAAACTAGTGATAGGGTATTAGGTGAATATTACTGGCCAGGAGTAATGGCAGACATTAGGAGGTATTGTCAGTCATGTAGTATCTGTCAACGTACTATAGCTAAAGGTAGAGTTAGAAAATTTCCTTTAGGAAAAATGCCTTTGATTGATACTCCGTTTAAGAGAGTTGTTGTCGACATTGTTGGTCCGATCGAACCTATGACTGACAGGAAAAACAGATATATTTTGACAATGGTAGATTATGCTACTAGATATCCGGAAGCCATAGCACTACCTAGTATTGAAGCTGAGAGAGTAGCAGAGGCATTAGTAGATATGTATAGTAGATTAGGAGTTCCAGAGGAAATGCTTACAGACTATGGATCGCAGTTTACGTCAGACCTTATGGCAGAACTTAGTAGGTTATTGTCATTAAGACAGTTATGGAACGCCGTTACTGCATTGCATTGTAATGTATAAATCTATGTGACAAGTCGAGTACCGTGTATGTAATATGTTATTGTAATTTGAAATTGTGTGCCAGTCTATGGCACATCTAAACAGTATCCATTTGTATTATGTTTATGTTAGCTTTTGTATAACGTTAATTTCGCATTGCATCGTGGTAATTTGTGATTGAAAATAATAGCTGCAGTTTATCATTTCCGTATCTATAATTTTCATCAAAAACTTTTCATATCTTTTCCATACTTTAACTTTAGATATTTTAAGTAATTAATTTTAGAAATAATGGAAGTAATAAGTGACGTATTTTAATCACGTGACGTATGAACTTAGTAGCACATATATTTTGTATAAGTAGCACGTATTATTTATGGGAGCCTACGGAGGTATGGTGTACCCAAATAAGCAGTTTTATGCCCTGATTTGTGTTTTGCTATGGTGCTTACCATATGTTATATATTTTAGCTTCTTCCACCAGACGACTTTTACCTGGTGATGATGTCACGACCCGCAAGTACAATACCCACGGTTCACTTGTCTTCACTCGCCTGGATGTGATATTCCCAGCGCAGAGCTTTCGTCCCATGGTTGTGCCGTAAACCGCAAAGACGATGATTTTTGTGATCCACTGAAGTCAGCTCAGGGATGCAATCACCTACCATCATAGGGAGCCAAAACGGAATCAACGTATTCACGGTTTAAAGGGACTTGACTTGAAGATATTTGTTTAGTTTTTGTGCTACTTAAAGTTCAAAGTTAACGGAAACATCTATGTCAACGCACAGTCAGTGTTAGAACTTTATACTCGATAAAAGAGTTACTGAACTCAGATTTTTTCTTTCTTTCTGATAATAAGATTTTTTTTTTCACTTTTCATTTATTCATTGTAAATAATCATTTTCTGTAAATAAATTTGTAAATATGGTAATGGGTGTTGATTTCTTCTGATAGTTATTGTCCCCGGTACGTCCAACCTGTCACAAATGGTGTCAGAAGGTGATGGTTGACCAGACACAGTAGCTATTCGAACATTATTAACACTCATTAAACTGCAGCAGTAATTCGTAAAGATTCCTCTTGTTGTATTGTTGTTACACATATAATAGTTTTATTCATTTTTCAAAGTGACGACTTACCTCAGACAAGACAAGACAGATCCATAGCTTCAGCTAACCAGCTTAAGTGGTCACCGACTGATTGACAGTTGCATACGACACTTGGATTCTGGGGTGAGTTCGTTCCTTTTGTTTTTCTTTTGAGTTTATTTTGTGTCACTCTATTATTAAGCCACCACATATCTGTGCTGAGAGTGACAGCCCTTGACAAGAAGGGTTATCCTACTCACTGTCACTTGTGCGTCGCCCTACTTCTCCCAGTGATCCTATTATGTATTAGTGTACTGTATACATACTAGATACAGCATTTTAATCTCTCTGTGTGTGTTAGCAAGCTTGTTTTCTTGCATATATTTTAATCTACTCTTATGTTTTAGTGCTCCACAGTTGTGTAATACCTACACTTTATCATAGGATAAACCACTTTGTTTTATTTTTGTTTTATTTATTACACTAAAGTGTTAACACTAGTTACAGTTGATTGTTATTTGATAAGGCTAGGGTATTTTTGTAGCCTACTGTCACTGTACATTGTTGATTGTTTCCTATGCAACCTTGATTGACACATAGTACTGTTGCGCAGTACGTTTTGTATATTACATACATAGAGTAGTATTGGTTTTGGCTTCAGTGGTAACTGTAGAGCCTTAGTGTAAACTAGTGTAGTCTAGTATACCCTCACGATTGTTTAACTAGTGTCTCAGGTTGTTATAGTAGATGTTGTACTGTAGTGTTGTATAGTGTTAACATAGTGTAATCATTTAAACATGACTAGTGTAGTAGAGTTAACGAAGGTAGGACAGGAGTTAGGTTATGAAGGAGAGGAGTTACGTAACTTTGTTAAGGAAGAACAGGCTAGGGAACGCGAGGAAAGACATAGTAGATTAGAAGCAGCGAAAGATAGGTTAGAAGCAGAGAAGGAACGGTTAGAGTTAGAAGCTAGATTGTAGAAAGAAAAGATAGAATTTGAACGACAAAGTAGTTTAGAGGCAGAGAAGGAAAGATTAGAGTTTGAGGCTAGGTTGCAGAAGGAAAAGATAGAATATGAACGACGTAGTAGCTTAGAGGCTGAGAAGGAAAAGTTAGAGTTAGAACGTAAGTTAGAGCTAGATAAGTTATAAATGAAAATGAGAAGTTAATGTTAGATAGGAAGTTAGAAGCAGAGAAGGAGGAAGCAGAAAGTAGGAAATTAGAAACAGAGCATAAGTTTAAAAGAGACTTAGAAACAATGAGTAAGAAAAAGGTAAAGGTTAAGATGTCTCCCTTTGATGAGAAAATTGATTCCATGGACGCGTACTTGAATGTGTACGAAACGTACGCTGTTGCGCAGGATTGGAATAAAGAGATATGGTCACTAAACTTACCGTTGCTTCTGAAATGTACGGCAAGAGAGGTTTTTGATAGGCTTCCTTTAGAAGACCGAAGGGACTATTATAAACTGAAAGCTGCTTTGTTACGTCAGTTCGAACTCACTGAGATAGGAGTAAGTCAAATAGGTCGGAGAGTGGAAATAGTATTACAGAACTCAGTGATGTTGAGGAGTTAGGTATGCTTAGTGTAAGTACATGTCCTACAAAACCCGGTACTTGTAATAGTACGGAATGTAATCGCTATATAGATATTTTTTTCACTTTTCATTTATTCATTGTAAATAATCATTTTCTGTAAATAAATTTGTAGATATTGTAATGGGTGTTAATTTGTTCTGATAGTTATTGTCCCCGGTACGTCCATCCTGTCACAATGAATTCACACTATATGTTATGAAAGCCGCGTAAAGACAAGGGTTTTGAGCTAGCGGGAATATGACGAACAATGTCTCTTACGTCAAACTACTTCGCCGTCATCCTCGTTAAAAATCAAGAATGTTTATGGTGGATTTGCAGTGAACTTACGCCAGTTTCGAGAAATCTGTCAAATCCATATATGTACTCAGGTAACGATTTTAATGCCGGAAAATGCACCTGGCCTTATTGCAGGTTTCAGATGTGGAGGTCTTCACTCAGAGCTTAAATGCACATAATCAAGCTCAGCTGTTTGAACAGCACAAAATCGAGGCGCCACAAAAAACATGTATTCTTCCGTATTTCCATGATGGTAGTTATACACGATCTGCAAGGAAAATATAATATTTACTAGATTTTACTTTTAAATTGACAGTGTCATATATTACGCATAGACAATGTGTTTTAATGTCTAAAACCCTGCTCCGCGGCGATTCAAATTCTATTTTGTGTATCCAACTCATGATTACAATAGGTTACGGTTAATGGCCACGCGCAACATTTAGCACGTAAACCACAGATATTATTTATAGAATTTCATTAAAATAGACTCTATTTGGACAAACGTCACTGTTCATAGTCAGAATTTTCATGCTTTTTCAGTGACAATGTAAAGTTAAAAGGTAGGACTGGAGCAGTTCTTTAAAGCCCGGCTCCGCCGGTATTCACATTCTGTTGTGGGTATGCAGCCCACGATTAAAATAGGTAACAGTCAACGGCCACGCGCCACACTTCAGCACGCAAAACCATAGGTATTTTATGTAGCATTCTATATAAAATACTCTATTTTGACAGGCTTCACTGTTCATAGTCAGGATTTTCATGTTTTTTCAGCGACAATTTAAGGTTAAAAGCAGTTCTTTAATATTTTATCGAACTAAGGTAGCAATATGTACATAAATCAGTATATTAAATTTAAATTTCAGTCACGTGTTTTTTCTACAGTGCAAGACAGTTATCCATTTATACTCTTAAATTTATGCTGAAAAAAGATTACCTGAAAACTTGTAGTACAGCTGTGTATTACTTGTATTATCAGAATGTTTTTTGAAAAAAAGTAGGTCACCATCGTGGGGGACTCTGTTATAGGCTAAAATGGAGATGCCTCACAAGAAAATAAATCTAACCTTAATATAAGTATATAGTTTAGCTAAGTCGCCAGTTAAATTTCCAATAGTTTTGTTTTATGCACGATTTTCTTATTCAATGCACAGCGCCACGTGCATCCAGACATTCTAAGAATTTAAGATACACTGTATTGAATCCTGACCTAATAAAGTCCAAAATAAACATTGAAATTGCCACTGGTATATTTTGATTTTGTCATTAGAGATTTCAATTTATCGACTCATCTGCCGATTACGAAAATCTTACCTGGCCTTACTTAGATAAGAACCACGCACTGAATAACACTACCAATTGACGGACCATTCCATTATTAAAAGTACAAAAACATAGGTGACCTTTACATTAAACTAAAGGGTAGTTGGTCCCTTAATTCAATAACCGTTACCAAATTGAAGCGTGTCACCTATCGGCCTTAGTTCAAAGAAAATACCAGGTGAATTTAATATAGATCGTCATTTATTCTACCTTCCAGACAAATCGGTTAATGACCTTATTGATACCGCATTACATTCACCGATCCGTTAGACTGGTTCAAGAATTAGGACAAATTGTAGAATGTTCAAACGCATATACCGACAATAAAACCGGTTTGGGTTTAAAAACAAATACTATGATAAGGTTGTATAACGTTTGAAAAGTCTTCTTTTGAAAAAAATCATAATAATTAAAGGCTATTGTAATTCTAATGACAACATGACAACTTTCTTCTAAGAAATTGTTTGGAAGGTTCTCACAAAAGTAGATCAACACATCATAAATGCGAAGCGCTAACTATGTATATCTTGGTAGAAATCTGCAATAAAATGCCAACCCGAGTTTTTATTATAGTTAGGAAGCAGGACTTTTCTTACCTTTATTTACTTTATCTTATTTTGGCCTTTCGCGTTAAGTGAGTAGAAAGCAACACACTCGTTTCAATGAGACCATATAATTCTCATTTACAATATTTGTTTTTATCAAATAATCATAACATGTATATTGTTATTTGTTTTTGTCACTATAATAGTATAAAACAAACCAAAAGGAAAGTCGGCCTTTATTAAATTAACAAGACAGAACAGTGGTACTTGTCTGGGTTTTCGAAAATACAGCATAAACTAATCGCCCCGACAGAGTTCGTTTTAACTTGGTCTTGAATTCTACTTAGACTTTTAGGTGAAACCTTTCAGAGAAACACACCTGAATAATCATTACCTGTTTACAAAATATTATGCAGCCGATCTTATTTTATGTTTCTTTGAACACAAATGTATTTAGAACCGTGTCTCTTCAGAATTTTTGGGGGATAAATTTAAAGAAATTTATTGTGGCGGGGAAAATTGCTGCCGACCGGAAGTTGACTAGGCGTATCATACTTTAGCATTTTCTATACTAGCAGTTTCATTAACTGTTAAGTATGTGCTTTGTTCAAACTGTATTTAGCTCTTGCTGGTTACCTGGTTAGATTTTAGCGACACGCCTGGTCTTCTTTTGGTCGGCGGATTTATTCCCTACAATTTAGCTGGTTACCCGGCTGGATTGGTTGTTTAGCTGGTTACCCGGCTAAACTTTTGAGTGGCCATAATATTCCCATATTTAAGACATAAGATACAAACGTTTGTAATGCTTTATTTTAGTTGTACTGAAATATATTCACATATCTGGTATATTGAATTAAAATTGAGAATAGTGCACGTTTATATTTTGGTTCTTGATTTCGGGTAATAAATAATACTAATTATTTTATCCTTAAAATAATTACTTTTATTTTTCACGACTGTCATCTCGTATCTATACCTAAACATGTATGTTTATTGTAGTTTTCGTGAAACAAACCGGTTTTGGTTACAGATCTATGATAAGCGTAGCATAAAGATAAACTAAATTGTTCGGGAACCAAACCCAAAATTCGGACATATATAACACGGGAATCTCGTGCAATAGTCTCAGTTAAACTCTTATTAACTACGAAACAATATCTGACAAGAAATTTTCCCACCCGCCACAACCCAAATCTAAGCGATTCCAACGTAATTGTGATAATTAGTAACACTATCACATAACATTAATTTGGTATTCCGTTTTATGGCATGTTTACATTTTTATTTGGACAAACTAATTGCTCTCCGTAGTATTTATGTTTCAGACAATTTGCCGTCGAGCCTACACCAAACTGGAAATTGATGCAACGACACAGACAAATGCGCACTGTCAATGGAAGCAGATGTTATGCACAGTAGAAACTCTCCGGACGCCACTATAAATGTGAACATTGCTGATGCAATTGTGCATTAATTGTGAGAACATAAATATATTTATGGGTGCGCGTTATTACACTGTTTTATCTGTGTCAAGTGATAATTCCAAAGTGTTAGTGCTCATGCTTTATTTTCATTTTAGTTTTTATATGAATTAATTATTTAAGTAGGCAGTTTGGTACAAGCATAAATGGAATACACCTTTTTTTTATGGATTTACATTTTCAGGAAGGAAATATTATCCTAAAGGATATTATTATGGACATGCTTTTATAATAAAATTGTTTTAACTCCTTGGGGCCGAAATGCGACTAAAGGCGCTATATTTTCTACCCCTGTAGCGTCGATATCCGACTATACGCGCTTTATCAGGACTCCCCAGGACGGCGATTGACGGGTATATTCGCGGCACCGAGATCATGCTGATTGCGTCACATACTTGTGAATTTTTGGTAATCCTGATAAAAGCAAAATTATTTTGCATACCGGCTATTATTTCTTAGATGTTATAATTATTAATTATGCTAATAATTAGTTTCCTTGTTAAAATAAATGTTTGTAAATTTTCGGTATTAAAAGGAAATAAAAAAGACGAACTCCGCTGTGTTTCGTTCATACTGTATTTCTAAAGATTAAAATAATGTCGGCTGCCCGAGAATTTCCTTAAATTGAAGAAAATATTCATTATCATGCTGATTTTGAGGTATCAGTCCGTCGGATGATGATTCCGGCGATGAAATTTCATTATCAGAGAAATGAATGTTCAGAAAATGTTAACTTTTAGAAAGCTGAAATATCCGTACACTTACATCGCATTAAATTCAAATGGATAAAAATAACACAGCAAAAAATGTTTCATACATAAAAATGTGTGTAAATAAACGCTTTTTGTAAATTTAATAATTCTTCAAAGATAGGTGCAAATATTACAACTTAAATGTCTCAGTGCGTGTCACACAACGTTTGTGTACATGTTTAGAAATAAATTATACATCAAAATAAACCATCGATATTCACTCAAAAATGGGTGTTAATTTTGAGTAATGCTGATGTAAATACTCTCTGTTAATAATGTATTTCTATTTATTGGAATCTAATGTGTTTACATTTGAAAAAGTAATAAAATCGGAAATGTTCAAATATTTATTAAACGCAATAGGTGTGTAAAAATGATGAATGTTTCAAAGTGAAATTATAATTCTATTTGGATATAACTTACGGACGAAAGTGGATAAATATAAATATTTGTTCAAACTTGGAAGATTTTATAAGTATAATTTAATTTACACCCATGTTAATAATATTTCCATGCATGATTTCAATTGAGTGCCTGCGAGTGTGATTATGAGAAAATCAGATTATGTTCTTCGACGTCAGGTGGTAATTCTTATCTCGCCGCAGCATGTATATTATGATATCGGCCTCAGGGAGTTAAATAAATCACTCATACATAGGCTTCGGGGAAAATTTCTGCCGACCGGAAGTTGACTAGGCATATCATACTTTAGCATTTTTCTATACTAGCAGTTTCATTAACTGTTAAGTATATGCTTTGTTCAAATTGTATTTAACTCTGGTCCTGGTTTCCGGCTCACGTGAGTTACCAGAGTGAATCGTGGGACTTGGGTCAAAGCATTGCATTTCACTTTTGGTTTGGTCATTTTGTAGTTAACTTGCGTGGCGATGAGTAGCGGTGTATAAAAGGTATTGCCCGAGCACTATGGTAATATCTTTTTAGCGTTGCGTTTGCTTTGCCTAGCTCTATATAGCCTTGCTCAAGTGATACATAGCCTTGCTGGTGCTAATCACTACAGTATTTTGCGTTGCGTTGCGACTCTAGCTGGTTACCCGGTTAGATTTTCATTGATACTATGGTTACCCGTAGAACAATGCAGGATACCGCTTGTCTGTCATGTCTGCTGATGCTGGTCACTACAGTGCTGTATTCTGATTTAGTGACACGTTTGATATTTTTAGCTCACCTGAGCAATGCTCAGGTGAGTTTTTCTGATCACTCGATGTCCGGCGTCTGTCTGTCGTCTGTCTGTCGTCTGTCCGTCAACATTTAGCTTGTGTATGCGATAGAGGCTGTATTTTTCAATTGATCTTCATGAAATTTAGTCAGAATGGTTATCTTGATGAATTCTAGGCAGAGTTCGAAAATGGGTCATCTGGGTTCAAAAGCTAGGTCACTAGATCAAATCAAAGAAAAACCTTGTGTATGCGATAGAGGCTGTATTTTTCAATTAATCTTCATGAATTATGGTCAGAATGATTACCTTGATGTAATCTAGGCTGAGTTCGAAAATGGGTCATCTTGGGTCAAAAACTAGGTCACTAGGTCAAATCAAAGAAAAACCTTGTGTATGCGATAGAGGCTGTACTTTTCAATTAATCTTCATGAATTTTGGTCATAATGATTGCCTTGATCTAGGTCAATTTAGAATATGGGTCGTCTGGGGTTAAAAACTAGGTCACTAGGTCAAATAAAAAAAGATACTCGTGTTTGCTCCAATTTTAATGATACTTAGTCAGAATATTTTTTTTCCTGCAATCACTAGGTCTATGTTTACACTGTTATGGTGTGTTTCTCAGGTGAGTGACCTAGGGCCATCTTGGCCCTCTTGTTCATTATTGTTATGGTTACCCGTAAGGTAATGGAAGATACCACCCGTTTTGTCATTTCGTCTGTCGTAGTGGACCGTAGCATTGATGGAAGTTGTGTCATGGTATGGATGCTGGTCACTACAGTGCTGTTCCTGGTTTGGCGACACGTTTGATATTTTTGTGCCCCCCATGAGTGGTGGGGGCATATAGATTTGGTCTTGTCCGTGCATCCGTCCGTCCGTCCGAAGTTCGTGACGCGCCTAGCTCAAAAAGTATTTGATATAAATTGATGAAACCTTGCATGAGTCTTTATCATGATATGAACTTGCGCACTTCCTATTTTTCGTTTGGCTCCGCCTCCTATTTTCAGAGTTATGGCCCCTGAAATATTCAAAAATGCACATTTTCACCTTGTGACATGCCTACTCAAAAAAGTATTTGATATAGATTCATGAAACCTTGCATGAGTCTTAATCATGATATGAACTTGCGCACCTCCTATTTTGTTTTATCTAGCTCCGCCCCCTATTTTCAGAGTTATGGCCCTTGAAATAGTCAAAAATGCACATTTTCACCTTGTGACATGCCTAGCTCAAAAAGTATTTGATATAGATTCATGAAACCTTGCATGAGTCTTAATCATGATATGAACTTGCGCACCTCCTATTTTTCATTTGGGTCCGCCTCAATTTTTAGAGTTATGGCCCCTGAAATAGTAAAAAATGCACATTTTCACCTTGTGACGCCCTAGCTCAAAAATATTTGATATAATGGTGGAAACTTGCATAGTCTTACTCATGATATAAACTTGCGCACTTCTATATTTATTTGGGTTCCCCCTAATTTTTAAGTTATGGCCCCTGAAAATAGTAAAAAATGTCCTTTTTCACCTTATTGTGCCTAGCTCAAAAAGTTTAGATTAAATTGGAAACCTTGCATAGTCTTTCTCATGATATTGCACCTTAATTTTTTGGCTGGCTTCACCCCCTATTTTTAACGTTATGGCCCCTAAAATAGTAAAAAAAATGTTCTTTTTCACCTAATTATGTGCCTAGCTCAAAAAGTGTTAGATGTAAATTCCGGAAACCTTGCTGGAGTCTTTATCATCATGTGCCCTTGCACACTTGGCATTCTTCTTGAGAATCTTAGCTCTTATTACAGAGTTATGGCCCTTAAAATAGCCAAAATAGTGGATTTTTTGTTTTGATGCTCATAGCTCAAAAAGTATAGGGCCTAGAATAATGAATCCTTTTCATAAAATGTTTGTTGAGGCTATACCCCATTAAGACTGCAAACATTTGAATTATTGCCCCTTATTTGTGACAAATGTACCAATGGGGGGCATACCCTGTGTCCTACAGACACATTCTAGTTCATTATTGCTATGGTTACCCGCAGGGTAATGGAGGATATCACTCGTCTGTCATTTAGTCCGTCGTAGTGAACTCTAGAATTGATGGAAGTTGTGCGACGGCATAAGTTTTTGGTAAATAATTAAATTTGGCAGGAGGGGCCTCCGTGACCGAGTGGGTAAGGTCGCTGACTTCAAATCACTTGCCCCTCATCAATGTGGGTTCGAGCCTCACCCGAGACGTTGAATTCTTCATGTGAGGAAGCCATCCAGCTTACAATTTAGCTGGTTACCCGGCTGTAATTGGTTTGTTTATAGCTGGTTTAACCCGGGTCCTAAACTTTTGAGTGGCTATAATATCTCCATATTTAAGACATAAGATACAAACGTTTTTAATGCTTTATTTTAGTTGTACTGAAATATATTTACATATCTGGTATATTGGATTAAAATTGAGAATATTGCACGTTTTTCTTTTGGTTCTTGATTTCGGGTAATAAAATAATATTAATTATTTTATCCTTAAAATAATTACTTTTATTTTTCACGAAATCGCCAGTCTGTCATCTCGTATCTATACCTAAACATGTATGTTTACTGCAGTTCTCGTGAAAAAAACCGGTTTTGGTTACAGGACTATTAGAAGCGTAGCATAAAGATAAACTAAATTGTTCAGGAACCAAACCCAAAATTCGGACATATATAACACGGGAATTTCGTGCAATATTCTCAGTTAAACTCTTACTAACTACGAAACAGTGTCTGATAAAATTTCCCCACCGCCACACCCCAAATCTTAGCGATTCCCACGTAATTGTGATAATTAGTAACACTATTAAATAACATTAATTTGGTATTCAGATTTATGGCATGTTTACATGTTTATTTGGACAAACTAATTGCTCTCCGTAGTATTTATGTTTCAGACAATTTGCCGTCGAGCCTACACATAACTGGGAATTGATGCAACGACACAGACAAATGCGCACTGTCAATGGAAGCAGATGTTATGCACTGTAGAAATTCTCCGGACACTACTATAAATGTGAACATTGCTGATGCAATTGTGAATTAATTGTGAGAACATAAATATGTTTATGGGTGCACGTTATTACATTGTTTTATCTGTGTCAAGTGATAATTCCCAAGTGTTAGTGCTCGTGCTTTATTTTCATTTTACAGTGTTTATATGAATTAATTATTTAAGTTGGCAGTTTGGTACAAGCATAAATGAACTATCACAAGTATGTGTATATTTTGCTGGAGGAATACACCTTTTTTATGGATTTACATTTTCAGGAAGGAAATATTATCCTAAAGGATATTATTATGGACATGCTTTTATAATAAAATTGTTTTAAATAAGTCACTCATACATGGGCTTTTTGGAAAATTTCTGCCGACCGGAAGTTGACTAGGCGTATCATACTTTAGCATTTTTCTATACTAGCAGTTTCATTAACTGTTAAGTATATGCTTTGTTCAAACTGTATTTAACTCTGGTCCTGGTTTCCGGCTCACGCGAGTTACCAGCGTGAATCGTGGGACTTGGGTCAGAGCATTGCGTATCACTTTTGGTTTGGTCATTTTGTAGTTAACTTGCGTGGCGATGAGTAGTGGTGTACAAAAGGTGTTGCCCGAGTACTATGGTAATATCTTTTTAGCGTTGCGTTTGTTTTGCCTAGCTCTATATAGCCTTGCTCAAGTGATACATAGCCTTGCTGGTGCTAATCACTACAATACTTTGCGTTGCGTTGCGACTCCAGCTGGTTACCCGGCTGGATTTTCATTGATACTATGGTTACCCGTAGAACAATGCAGGATACCACTTGTCTGTCATGTCTGCTGATGCTGGTCACTACAGTGCTGTATTCTAATTTAGTAACACGTTTGATATTTTTCATTATTGTTATGGTTACCTGTAAGATAATGGAAGATACCACTCGTTATGTCATTTCGTCCGTCGTAGTGGACCGTGGCATTGATGGAAGTTGTGTCATGGTATGGATGCTGGTCACTACAGTGCTGTTCCTGGTTTGGTGACACGTTTGATATTTTTCATTATTGCTATGGTTACCCGTAGGGTAATGGAGGATACCACTCGTCTGTCATTTAGTCCGTCGTAGTTAACTCTAGCATTGTTGTGCCACGGCATAAGTTTTTGGTAAATAATTAAATTTGGCTGGTTACCTGGTTAGATTTTAGCGACACGCCTGGTCTTCTTTAGGTCGGCGGATTTATTCCCTACAATTTAGCTGGTTACCTGGCTGGATTGGTTGTTCAGCTGGTTACCCGGCTAAACTTTTGAGTGGCCATAATATTCCCATATTTAACACATAAGATACAAACGTTTGTAATGCTTTATTTTAGTTGTACTGAAATATATTCACATATCTGGTATAATGAACTATAAAATTGAGAATATTGCACGTTTTTCTTTTGGTTCTTGATTTCGGGTAATAAAATAATTAAAAAATAATTAGAATTAATTGACAATTATTGGTCAAATCTGAGTCAGTAATTAATTAATACAATTGTTTAAATTGACTTTTGTCTCAATTAATTAATTAATTATAATTAATTAAATTAAAATTATAATTAAGCACAACCCTGGTCTAGACCACACTTTGTTTCTACAAAGTAAGATAGTTATTATTCTATGTTTATAAAACTATACTGAGAAGAGAATGACTGGATAAGTTTGCAGATGAAGTTGTGAAAACAGTGCCTAAATTGTCCACCTGTCATCTTGTAGAGTATTATACCAGTATTACCAGAATTATTTGCACCAAATTCATGTGGAGGGAAAAAGGAGGCCACTTGGTCGTGGTGGGTCTTTAACTATTCTAGTAATTTCTTGAATACCGATGGTTAAAAATAAATACTAAAGCCTATTTATTAACGGTTAATGCAAATACGATAATGTTACACACCGATAGCCGCACAAGAACCACATGCAGATACAGACTTGTCATAGTACGCTACCGCGAAAATATAAAGTGGTAGTATTGGACTGGGAGTTCATGGCATGGTTCACCACATCAACACGATGTGCAGAGCACAAATTGCGGATGGCTAGCTACAAGAGCAAGGTCACTTTTAGGGTCAAAGGTCATACCTTTGGGTGTATATTGATCCAGGTTGTGGTACTCTCGTTTATAATTGACCTAAGTAAAAACCAGAACCATTTTTCTGTGGTACAACATAGATGTTACTTTCAAATTTTAGGTGTTGCCCGGTGTATTTTAAGGTATCTCTACACGGTAAGGGTTTTTTTGTGTATGTACTTAGAAAAACAAAATACAAATTTCTTGTGGGCTTACTTTCCTTTGTTGCTACTATAAATAGTTTATTCCTGAAACTTTTTAACCTGGTTGTTAGAATTGGATATGTCACTGTTTGGGCTTATTGTCTACCAAACTTATACAGAATATGTTTTACTGTAACATCTATATTGTGACATTCTGGTACTATTATTGTCGAGCCCGCTTGCGGTGAGCTCGAGATTGTCGTCACTTTTGGCGGGTCGGTGTATGTGTGTCCCTGTCTGCGTGCGTCTGTGCGTCTGATTTTGTCCGGACCTTAACTTTGACATGCATGTACCAATCTTGTTTATATTTGGCATGAATGTTTACCTCAATGAGAAGGTGTGTCATCCGCAAACACCATGTTCCTATCTCAAAGATCAAGGTCACAGTTGGAGGTCAAATTGAAGTTTGTCCGGAGCATTTCTTCTTCATGCATGGTGGATTTTGATGTAACTTGGCATGAATGTTCACTATTATAAGACGGAGTGTCATGCGCAAGAACCAGGTACCTAGGTCTGAGGTCAAGGTCACACTTAGAGGCCAAAGGTGTTGGCGGGCTCGACATTCTGCCCGTGAGCATGCAGAAAGTATTTCTAGTTTATATTTATAGTTATATTATGAAACAATCAACATTTGTAGATTTTTGTGTATGCAAATTTCAATCCAAGTGTTTTGTTATAACATATAATATGTACAAGATAATATTGTATATAAAGCACATTATTGTTTATACATGCTTGACAGATATCAGATAATTATGTTGTGCATTAGTGAAAATTAGGTGCCTTCCAGTAAGGGATTTTGTATTGAATGGCAATACTTCATTCACTTGTTATATCAGGGGCACATAACTCCATATGAACTGTTCTGATCATGCGCATAATCTAATTTCTATGAGATCTTGTTGTTGTAGACAATGTCTTCAAGTCTGATCAAGATTGCTTAAAAAGTGTTCAATCTAGAGTGTAGAAAACATCAAATATAGCAATTATTTTTGTCCCCTGCGAGAGGTGGCGCACACATAGGGCTTATGTCAGTCGTTGAACATCCTTCCATTTGTCAGTCAACACTCGTATCTGGACTATAGCATTGTTGTATAAGGCACGATCTCAAAATAATTTGGCACAAATATCCAACACATGTCACACTCATGACCTGTGACCTTTTAGTGAAAATCAAGGTCAAAATCAGACTTTCACTCATATTCGTGACTATAACTTTGTGATACTTGGCAGGATTTCAAAATAACTTATGTCCAACACACAAAACGGAGAATTGCGTTCATAATCCATGGCCCCTTCTATCAAGGTCGCAAAGGCACTTTTCATAATTCTTGAGTTGCCAAATTTCTACTTTATTATTATTTTATTTATGGCATGGCAGGATTTCAAAGTAACTTTACAGAAATGACCATCGCTAGAACACGATATTCTTGACCCATGACCTTTCACTAAAGATCAGTTCACAAAATTTTTCATTCACCAAATTAAAACTTTGTTCTGCATGTAAGAATTCCAAAGTGTAAACCACTTGAGTATGTTGTGTTTGACCATTCTTTGAAGGTGAAGGTCATGATGATAGTTTATATATTCAGAACTATCATTCCGCTGACATTGCAGGATTTCAAAGTATTTTGGCACAAATGTCTACCACATGAACACAGTTTGTTGCATTCATGGTCATTGACCTTTAGTGAAGGTTAAGGTCAAAATGTCAATAATTTTTCACTCATGGCAGAATTTTTAAATTTCATATTTTTTTCAGGCATAACATCATTAAATTTTTATTTTATTTTTCAAAAGGTTTTCAACATATTGCAGTATTGCTGTCATATGTACTGTCTTCACGTGTGAACATTGCTTTAAAATTACTGTAAACAAGGTCATATATTGCAATGTTAAGTTTGACTATTTGAAGAATTAATTAAGAAAGCTGTCCTACTGAAACAGATTTGTCGTCACACCTTGGTTCAATTTTTCGTACCAATCAACATTCCGTATATTTTTTGGACATACACTTTCAACACTTGTGTACCATTAGGGTGTACTTTCAAACAAGAGTTCATAACTCAGTCTGTCAACAAGTTTATATGAATTATGGCCCCTTTAAACTTACTTTCGGACCAGCTTAAATTTTGTCGAAACTGTTTGACATATTGCTTTGGAACTTTTATCACTTATTCACTATAATATTCATTATCTATAGAAAAAACTGAAAGTCAAACTGAATAATTTGATTAAACGCCTATTTTTATACAATGATATATTCAATGGCGTTAAACATAATAATAATAGTTATTAAAACAATATTAATAATGACAATAATAATAATAGCAGTCTTATTGTAAACAGTCATGACCGCACCCCTCACCTTGAGATCCTTTTACCCCCATTGCCAATACCAGTGCTTAAAGCAACTGGTACGCCCCGGTTAATGGTGCCATCATATACTATTTAAGAAAGAAATACTACACATTAACCTACACATAGAGACCTACCAACAAGTGCGTTTATTAAACAAACCATGGAGATATAAATGTTGAAATGTAAAACCTTTTACAAAAATTTAAGAACTATCACCTGCTGTTTTCGCATTATAAACAGTTACCAAAAATTTAAAACAATGCCGCGAAATCTCTAAAATACAGTGTCTTACGATTTGTTTTTTGTTAAGTGATTTACTTTTTCGTAGTTCTAACGGCAGTTCATTCCAAAGTTTTGGACCAATAGTACAGAAACTTTTATCATTAAATGTTTTGCACTTGTTGTATGGAACAACATAACAACACTCAGAATTTTCAGACGATCTCAAACCTCGTTTACTAAGAATATGCTCTGAAAGCAATTCTGTTAAGTACAGAGGTGCTCTGCCAGTGTGACAGCTATACATGAAAGAAAGTATCTTGAACTCAGTTCTTGCTTTCACCGGCAAACGATGTAAGTGGTACAATGCTTGTTTTGAACTGTCAAATTTCCTCCTGTTAACGACAAGTTTTGCGTACATGTTTTGAATACGTTGCATCTTACGCACCTCACAGTTAGCTACACCATACAGTATGACATTGCAATAATCCAGATGTGAAATAACTAGAGACAAAACTAAAATTTCAGTGGCTGCTTTTGTTAAGTATTTTCGGATGTTCTTAATTCGTAGGTAATTCAACATGGCTGTACCCCAGCCAACATGACTATATCGGCCCGATATAGATATAATATCGGAATGTCGGCAAAATGTGCCGATGTAGGGCCGACGTCGGCCAGTTTTAGTGCCGCAAAATATTGAAATCGGTAGATCGACATCAATCAGTGTAACTATTTTGAACGTCGCATTGACATCGGGCCGATATTGGATTCTCTAATATATTTTTTTGATAAACGTGAAAAAGTAATCTAATTGTTTATAAGTGCTAATTTATTAGGCAAATATGATGTATGTCAGAATTAATCAAACTGGGTTCCAAACAAAATTTGTAGACGGTATTTGTCAAAATTTATATGTAATAAAGGGAGGTAATAATTAAGATGCATTTTTATTTTCATGTGGAATGCCGCAATAGAAATATTTATATTTACAAAAAAAAAAATGAAAATATAAATATGTTAAAAATTCTCATTGAACAATTTTAATAGTGTTAAGAATATACAGAAGGCTAACGTAACTGTATAAAACATGCAGAATATAGTTGTGAAAAATTTTATATCAATAAAATCAAATAAGTATCCTACACATGATGCGAGACGCATCAGTTCTCAAAAAAAATTACTCTGAGAATATATAAAGTGTATATTTTAAGAAAACTTAGATAAAGCACTGCGTGTCACATTTTCGCAACCACGATATGATCTGCCAATATCGGGCAGATATCATTTTGATGTTGGCCAAATATCGTTTGCCAATATCGGACCAATGTCATTATTATGTTGGCCCGATACCGTTTGCCGACGTCGGGCCGACATCATTACTATTTGCAGCAGAAATTGAATAGAGAAAAGTGGAAACTTCACAGGTCGCTCAACACGACAAAAACGAAAATGTTGCAGGCTCGGTTTGATTTGGTCTGTTCATGGACGGTAGTGGAAATGCATGCTACCGTCCACGCCTTCTAGCCCCGGGCTGAGCAGAACTCAACATTTATACATGCTAAAAGTACAAAAAGCAATTTAGAGACATCCGCAGATGTATTCAAAGGGCGGTGAACATGGAACCTTCAATGATACACGTGTTGAGGCGTGTAATTCCATGAAGAGCGGCGTTTCAGTTTTCGAAGTCTTCATTTTCAGTTTGTTTCTATTCATCCAGTCATTGATTATAACTGCGCACCTTTTAAGGTCTCCGATCGCTTGTGATTCTACGGAAACAGATGTAGGACAAAAGCTTTTATTTGCTTTATTATCTATAGACAAGAAGACATAACTCTGTCAAGTATTTTGACTGAATTATGGCCCTTTTTGGACTTGCAAATTGGTTAAGTTTTCTTACCAGTGCACATTATGTCAAAACTGTTTGACATTTTAGCTTTGAAACTTTAATAACTTGTTCAGCGGCATGGTCTCCATCTGTAATCAAGCGTATGTAACTGTCAAATATTTTGGCTGCATTTTGGCCTTTTTTTTGACTGAGAAATTAGTTACATTTTTCATACCAGTCATTCCGTATTTTGTGAAAACTGTTTGACACTTGTTTACCATCATAGTCTCCATATGTTTTCAGGACTACATAACTAGGCAATGATGTTTGCTCAGTAAGACCCCTTTGACATAGAAATTAGTTAAATTTCTCGTACCAGTCCATGTTTTGTCTTAACTGTTTGATATGGCTTTGAGAATCTAAACACTTGTATTGGTTTAAGCTTTTTGTACCATTTCACGTTTTGTGTTAACTGTTTCACATATGCCTTTGAAACATTGTATACCTGTCCGCCATCATGATTCTCGTCTGTGTTGACAGTTCTTCAAATAGTCGAGCGTGCTGTTAACAGACAGCTCTTGTGTTATATCAGAAGCACATAATTCCAGACATACTGGTCTTATCACACCCAAAATCGAGTTATTTCAAGAGCTGATGGTCTTACACACTATCATCAAGTTTGATCGAAATTGCTGTGAAAATGTTCAAGCTAGAGCATTAAAAATGACAAATATTGCAATTTTTGTTATATCAGGGACAAATAACTCTGAACTTACTAGACTGATAATGCCCAAAATCCAGCTCTTGCAAGACCTTATGGCTTTATACATTGTCTGTAAGTTTAATCAAGATTGCTTTGGAAAAAAAAAAACCTACCGTGTAAACAGTGTGAAATATTGCCATATTTTACTATATCAGGGGCACATTACTCTGGACATACTGGTTGGATCATCCCCAAATTCCAACTCATTAGCATATTAGATAATGTAGCCATGCAGATTTGTTTTACTTTGGTGAAGATTGTGGTAGTAGTATACATGCTAGAGTGTTAACAATGCCATATAATTCATACTTAATTTTAAAAAAGTGGGTGGGGTAATAGTTTCATCTGTTTTTTTATGATGAAATGTCGACGTAAATGGTTTTGAACTATTTTGTTATTTATTTAAAATTATGTTTTGCACAAGTGTTTATATTGTGTTGGTGTTTGTTTTAGGGAAAATATTTATACTTGTAGCTTATATGCCATCCAACCCCAATATTCTAAAATGTTGGTACTTTCATGATGAAATACTGAATATCTCTCTTATATGTTCGGTGACCCCTATTTTATCTCCTTATTTTGAAGCAATTTTGAGACACAATAAATACGAAAGTTATTTCAAAAATCTTAGTTGAAAAAATAAAGTTATGCAATCTTTAGACGGATGCAAGTACTGTTTTCATGGGAAAAAGTGGGTGGGGTAATGATATTGCCTTGGGAAAATGAATCACAGTCTTACGTGAAATTAGAATTTCATATTGACTTCATAACATATTCAAACAAATTTGTTTGAAATACAATTTTTTACAACTGATGAAGATAGTTTGTGTTTTGATATGTACCCCCACATTTTACCAGGTTTTTCAAATTTTACTTTTGTCTGGACAGTGTGTGTAAAAATGGCCGATAGAATGAAAAGGAGTGCGGTGACCTACCCTTTTTTTTTGCTTTTATATGCAATAGATACTAAAGACCTTCAAACATGCAAAGTATGAAAAATTCTTAACTCTAGAACAAATTTGCCTGAAACGTACCCAACATCCTTAACTATTATAAACAAGTCATTTCGGCCAACGTCTCCTATACTATAAACGACGTCGCCTTCAAAGATTTATTACACTAGTGTATTATTATATTTATGTAATGGCTTTATGTCACTCCCGCGACGTCAAACATGAGCAAAGGAAAAATATTATATTCTCACTGGCATTTTAACAACTTTCTGTCAAAATGTAATAGGACTGGTTGAAACGAAAATAAATTAATAATACAAACTACAGTTTTTTACATAGTTCCACTTACATTTTAACAAAAACTTCAAAAATTAGAAAGGACTGTAAATTACAAAAATGTTCCTAATAAAATGGAAAGGCCTCAAGTACATAACAGATTTGTTTTCTTTTACTTGAAAACATTACACAACTAAAACTCAAAGTTAAAATGGTTGTATCAGAATAGCACATTTGTTTTAAGATTTCAGAAAATGTGTGAATTATTTACTAATAGGTTCTGTTGCTTTTTTCTTCTAGACTAATATATATAATTCAAATAGTGCGTCAAACATAAAGTCATACCTTGACGTTATGATGTCATATTAAGTGACGTCATGACGTCATACATATGTAAATATACATTGTATGGTTGTCCGAAGAAGTATTTTAATACGAAACGCGTTGCAAACTTGAGTTGTCTTCTCTTTGAAACCATTATTTACTTTAGAATACAAAGTAATGCTTTACAAGAAATAATAATTGACACTTTTTGTTTCGAAATTACATGTACCATTCACAATGGTTTCACTTGTCACGATTACAAGATTTTTGTACACATCTCTTTTAAGGCATTTTGGGGCATTCCTTTCTAAAATACTAGTAGTTACTTTAATAGATAAAATGACATTTATTCTGTCATATAAACGTATCTAAATAAAATAAAATGACAAAGCTTTTCTATTAAATCTAGAACAGAGTTGCAAAATGACATAACAACATCTCTGTCAACAACTCGACCCGGAACTACAACTATGCTTTTGTCAGGTTAAATCGTACGATGATCTAAACGCATGTTTCTTCGTGTTAAATCATCTGCAGAATCCCAAGGGGTTGGTTCGTGCCCAAGCCCGAGGGATTTTGAAGATATTATAACACGAAATGGACATACGCTAACGCTATTCTAGCATAAAACGCGTAAAAGCTGATAAATGAATACATTGTCCCTCAACGTCATACAATTTCCACGACTTGAGCGGATTTGCTTTTTTGAGTTGCTTTTTTACGTTGACGTTATTTCCTTTTAGTTATCCGTTTTGGGGCCGAATAACGTTTACGCTTGCCAAGGAACGCGCACATATAAAAAGGTGTTTTAACAGCACGTGAGCGCGAGAATCTTTCTGTTAGTTACACACGTTTTCTCGCCTTTTAAAACACCCCTAAAGATGACAAGAACAGCAGTTTTATGGTAGAATGATGTACTATCATTCTGTGTCTGAAGCAAATCGTTTAATTATAGAGATGAAGTAAAAGTGCACGGCCTGCTTCGGGCCGGTAGAGCTATCAACTTGCCCATTACACCTTCATTGGTGGCTATGGCCTCAGTCTTATAACGTGGCAACACATTTGTTAAACCGCCTCGGTAGCCTAGCGGTAGAGCGTCCGCTTCGAGTGCGGGAGGTCGTGTGTTCGATCACCGGCCTCGTCATACCAAAGACGTAAAAAATGGTACTAGTAGCTTCCTCGCTTGGCGCTTAGCATTAAGAGGATAGTGCTAGGACTGGTCAACCCGGTGTCAGTATAATGTGACTGGGTGGGCTATCATGTCACGTGTCTACGGCGTGATATTAAAGTGAGGCAGCACTATAATGTTGGGCATTGTGCTCACTGCTACAAGTAGACACCGTCGTTTATATGGCTGAAAAATTGTTGAATAAGACGTTAAAGCCGAACACACACACACGCACACACGCCACACACACACACATACAAACACACACACACACAACAAACACACACACACACAAATTTGTTACTGTTGGTATGTGCACGTGGGTCTTTTTGGTCTGGCCGGACACTACAACTGTAAAACAATATCCAAGATATGTATGTATTTATTTACTATATAAGTAATATATATGTAAACAACGTAGCGGTTACAATATAGTGAAGGCGAATGCAATCTGAACAGTCATGATGAAAGTACATGTAAATGAGAATGAAACAATGATTCCTTTTAATAAAGTAATTACGAATAAACTATGAAAATATATTACAGTACATGTTTAGAGTATAATGAATGAGTTAAATATCTAACACTAACCTGTAAAACATTATCCAAGATATATATATATTTATTTACTATATAAAAATATATATGTGTAAACAACGTAGCGGTTACAATATAGCGAAGGCGAATGCAATGAAGCATTGCATTCATCATAAACGCTACGGGTCACAGGTTAGTAAGATATTAGTGCTCTACAACGGGACATATAGATTATATTGGAGTGCGTTGGATTCGATCAAGAGAGAGAACACTAGTGTTACACTTGCGCATGCGCAGTTTACTGTCGAATCGAACAGGCTCGAGGCAGGTCGAGTTGAGCGTAAATATGATCAATCAAAAGGATTTTAATCAAAAGGACGCATCTACATTAATTCGATAAATTTGTATTGTTTATCAACATCAGCTTCGATGCAAAGGTTAAACTTTATTTACAATCGGTACAGCTTGTGCTCAGTGCTAACCTTTCGCTTTCCGTTGCTACGCCGCCATTTTATATCAAGGCAATACGCACATTTGCACGACTTCACTCTCCATTGCGGAAGCAGCACGTTCTTGACATGTGACCTCGACACTAGCGTTGCACTACTCGCATTCGATTGGCGGTAGTGTGATTAATCCACTCGACTCTACCCGAATCGAACACACCCTTGGATACAGGTACGAAAGGAGTATTGGAGGGTTGTCGATGGTTATGGAGCGGACAGTATTTGATTATTTCCCTTGGACCAGTTATGTATTTAAATAAATCGGATAGTTATGGAAATAAAAACAACAAGTCTGATTTATTAATTATGCTTTATCGTATACTTTATTGTAAAATCACAAGTTAATATATAAATTAGCGTGAGATATTTTGCCCTACGACACACTCCCCCTGCTTTAAAATTGACGTCCCGACATTTCACTTACTGAAAAAAAAAAGGAATCTGAAACGTGATGATTAATGGAATATAAAATGATGAATGAACAAAAAGTACACATACGATATGATATCAAATGTAGTGAATAAAAATGTTGGGTCCACTATCTATATCTGTTTGTCTGAATCGAAAGTTGAAAATCAGTACGTATTAGATACATAAGCTACAGTTACTGTAACGTAAATATTAAAGACTCATCAAACTCGTGAATCTTTGGCATCTGGTCTGAAATTTCAAAAAACAACATGTGTGATAAATTATATTATAAATACAAGTACAAGAGTACAGTTGTTTATCACATTATTCAAAGTGATGCACACCTATTAAAGTCAAGGTCATCTGAAATGAATCAGCTACACATTATATTAGTCATTTTGTAACTTCAGACATACAGAACAACTATATTGTAACATCTATAACAAGCTTTAGTTATCTAAGTCTCTATACATTCTCTCAGTTCAATTTAGGAAGTCAGTGTATCTACATAACAATCACACAAAGTCACTCAGAACATGAATGAAAAAATCCTAAATGTTTATGTTTTCGGCTTACCCTGAAACCCATTCTCCGTATCGGTCTGGTTTCTTCGTCTGTCGCTTAGGTCTGGAAGCTGGTGCTAATCCAGGTGTGCCTGGTGGACGTTTCATCGGAATGACGTAAGGGGCACTAGAGGTATTTGTGACAACGTGATCGTCATCACTAACAACTTCATGGAGTTTTTCATCTTCTATCTCTGTCGGCATATCAGTTGTTGACATGAAGGGAAGGAGTAAGTTACGTTGCAGTGTTCTGACCTTCTTATATCTTGCCCCTTCACGCTTCACCTTGTAGACAGGGATGCCTTTATTGGGCTGGCAGATAACAGTATATGGATCATGTTCCCATCTATCCGCTAGCTTCTGTTTTCCACGGATGGTAACATTTTTGACGAGTAATCGGTCTCCAGGAGCCGGGCCATTACTTCGAGCGCTCTCGTCGTACTTGGCTTTGTTTCCAGTTCCTGTCATGGAAGCTGTCTGTCTGGCTTTCTCATATGCCACCTTGAGACGATCATGCAGCATAATCACGTACTCCGAATGTTTGCTTGCAGATAAAGTGTCTGTTGGCAGCCCGAAGAACGCGTCAATGGCAAGTCAAGGATGTCTGCCGAAATTGGATTAAAAAAAGTCGCCTGTAAAGTGTAAACAAGTTTTTTTCTTTGATTTGACCTGCTGATCTAGTTTTAGACCCCACGTTACCCAGATAAAGGCTCATCCTAGATTTCATTGAGACAAAAATTCTGATCAAGTTTCATGCAAATGAAAACTGCAGCCCTTATTGCATACACAATGTTTTTCTTTGATTTGACCAGGTGACCTAGTTTTTAACCCCTGATGACCCATATTCGAACTTGACCTAGATTTCCTCAAGACAAACATACGAGTTTCAAACGTAAAATGTGGTCTCTTGAGTGTTTTCAAGATTTTCCTTTGGTCTGGCCTAGTTTTTGACCCCGTATGACCCAGATTCGACCTTGGCCTAAAGATCATCAGGATAAATATTCTGACTAAGATTAATGAAGATAGGGTCATAAATGTGGCATCTAGAATGTTAACAAGCTTTTCCTTTGATTTGACAGGGTGACCTAGTTTTTTTTACCCCAGATGATCTAGATTCGAACTTGACCTATAAGTCATCAAGACAATTATTCTGAACAATTCTCAGGAGTTTAAAACTTAAACTGTGGACTCAAGAGTGTTTTATGATTTTCTTTTGATCTAGCCTAGTGACCTAGTGTTTACTCCCATATGATTCAGATTTGAATATGGGCTAAAAATTATCATGATACACATTCTGACAAAGATTCATGAAGATAGGGTCATAAATGTGGTCTCTGGCATGTTAAAAAGCTTTTCCTTTGATTTGGCCGTGTGACCTAGTTTTTTTTACCCCACATGACCCTGATTCAAACTTGACTTAGAAGTCATCAAGACAAACATTCTGACCAACTCTCATGAGCTTCAAACTTAAACTGTGAACTCTCTAGAGTGTTAACAAGATTTTCCTTTGATCTCGCCTACTGACCTAGTTTTTGATCCAACCTTACCCAGTTTCGTACTTAACCTAGAGGTCATCAAGACAAATATTCTGGTTAAGTTTAATAACGATTGGCTCACAACGGTGGCCTCTAGAGTGTTCACAATGCAAATCTTGACAGACGCCGCACGGACAATGACACAATAGCTCACATCGTCAGGTGAGCTTAAAATTGAAAGAAGAGTTTATGACAAGAGGGTCATGATGATCCTATATTGCTCACCTGTTAAACTTGGCCTAGAAATCATCAAAATAAACATTCTAACCAAGTGTCATGAAGATAGGGTCATAAATGTGGCCTCAAGACTGTTAACAAGCATTTCCTTTGATTTGACCGGGTTACCTAGTTTTTGAGTCTATATGACCCAGTTTTAAACTTGGCATAGGAATCATCAAGATAAACATTCTGGTCAAGTTTCATGAAGATAGGCTCTAAAATGTGGCCTCAAGGGTGTTTATAACCTTTTCCTTTGATTTAACCTAGTGACCTAGTTTTTGACCCGATATGACCCAGTTTCTAGCTTGGGCTAGAAATTATCAAGATAAACATTATGTGCAAGTTTGAATAAATGAAATCGCTATATGCCTGAAAGGGCCAAAATAGAAAAATTTCGCCCCTTTCAGGGGCAGAAACTCTAGAACCCATGATGAAATCTAACCGGTTTTCAAAAGGAAATTGTGACTTAAGTTGTGTGAAATTGTGGTTAAAATTGAATGTAAACTGTCACCTTTATCGTGTTCACAAGGTAAAACTAAACAAATTTTGGCTCTTTCAGGGGTCAATCAGGGGCCATAACTCCGGAACCTATGATTGGATCTGACTGATTTATCATGGAATCCTAGATCTATTGTTGTTAAAGATATTTTGCAAGTTTGTATCAAATCAAACCATAAATGAAATCTACATATGGCTGCAAAGGAACCGTGATAGTATGCCAATACAAGTTGTGTGCAAGTTTGATTAAAATGGATTGCAAAATCTGTTCTCTACCATATTTACAAGCCAAAATAGCAAAATTTAACCCTTTAAGGGGCCATAACTCTGAAACCCACGATAGGATCTGGCCAGTTTTCGAAAGGAACCGAGATATTATACCAATACAAGTTGTGTGCAAGTTTGATTAAAATATATCCATCAAGCAGTTCACTAGAAGTTGCACAAATGTATCTCTAATGTTAGCTCTTACGACTCCTTTTTTTCAAGTGTCCCCTTTCACATAAAATTAGGAGAGGACATTCTAACAATTGTAGCAATTGACCAAGTTTGACAGAGATCCATTCAGTCTTAAAACAACTTCAACTGAGGAGAAGTTATTTAGATTTGTTTTTGTTTTTATTTTAGCTTTAGCGGCTCTAAAGGGTTTAGCTGAACTATTTGAATAAACTTGAACAAGGATATTACAGACCAACTTTGATGAAATTCTGACCAGTCGTTTCAAAGGAGATGTTATAAAAATTGTAGACTACCGACGATACACACGTGACCATCCACATAATACTAATAGGTCACCCTAAACGTTCAGTTCAGGCTAGAATTATATCCCTTTTCCTGTGAGGTTGTTTTTTAATGCTGAATATATAAGTGACGTCTGAAAGCATTCAGCTTTAAAGAAACATGCTTACATGCTTACTTTTGTGACACGGATTCAGACTTCGACAAAAGGGTAATAATAGCGATGCTAGTTGAAATATTCGAGCTATAATTCCCTTGATGGATGACACAAATAACAGACACTGTTAACTTTTAACATCTAATAACGACCTTGACATTTGAACGAGGGACCTGAGAGTTGCGCATGACACATTGTCTCATGAAGAGGAACTTTTGTGCCAGGTAATATCGAAATTGTTGAGTTTAATACAGACCAGACAGGAAAATTAAATTGACCTTTGTCCTCAGTGTAGCCTTGACCTTTAAGCTAGATAAGTTGCACATGACACACTGTCTCATTGTGGGGAACATTTGTGCCAAGTAATCCCTTAATGGATGATTGAGTTATATAATGGACAGGAAAAAAACCCTGCTGACATTTTACCTCTAAATGTGACCTTATATAACAATGTGGCCTTATATAACCACTGATATTGGGGACTGGGTCTTGGCATGACATGTTCTCTTGTTATAAGGAACATCATGTAATATCAAAATCCATTTAAGGATGGAATAGTTATGGACCAGACACCAAAGTGTGGACTAACACATGTCACCATTCAACCATCCAAAATGAAAGATTGACAATAAAATATCTAGTGTAACAAGTTCTGTTAAGTTTATGGTAATCATTAAAATTTAAGATTTGTATGGTTTATTCTATAGCAAACATTCAAGTAAAGGAAGAAATAGATATTATGTCAAAGGAAATAACTCTAGATTTTGTAGGTATCAAATTTATTTATTTTTCTCACTGTGTATTCCCTTATTAACACCCCAGGGGTTTACATTAAGAAATACTTTTAAGTTTTTGTTATTTTTGACATTTTTAAAGTAAATATAAATTACAAGCCGTGCTAATAATGAATCAAGTTTTGCCTTTATAGCCTTGATAGCACAACGATAGTGCTAGTATTGACATATGACCTAACTTACCTTATTTTTATTTATTTTTTTATAAAAAGTTATGGTGGGCATTTTGTTATTGGCAAGGTTTTAATTAGGGAATATACAGTATTTCTTTACAAAAACATGTTTTTTTTAATCTATGTCTCGACTTTATGGACAATTTTCTTTTGGAAATTCTTTTATCACATTTTCTAACAATATTCCTTTATTTAAAATCTTTGACACTTATTATTTCTCCAGAAATTCTATAAAAACATGTAGACTACATTAACAAACAACAGATCCGTGATCCTAAAGTATTTTACAGGTTTTTTTATCATTTTCATGGGTTTCTTCCCACTAAACCAAACACATTTGAAGCCGCACCATGAGAAAACCAACATAGTGCATTTGCAACCAGTCCCAATGACCTAGACTGCGTTACTGTCATGAGAATCTGTGTCGCAACGGTTTTCTCTGTTACATATTAAGTCAAGCAGTCGATTAATTGGCTATCGAATTATATATAAAAATTGTCGTGAAATGCATAAGCAGCAGATTACTCAAAAAAATCTCAAATCATCTTAAGTGGGGCCAAGAACAGTGTGATAGTTAATAAGCAGATATATGTTAGTATTAATCATACATTAACTTGAGCCACACCATGAGAAAACCAACATAATGCACTTGCGACCAGCATCCGTGCAGTCTGGTCAGGATCCATGCTCTTCGCTTCCAAAGCCTATTTCAGTTAGAGAAACCGTTAGCGAACAGCCTGGATCCATGCTGGTCGCAAATGCACTATGTTGGTTGGTTTTCTCATGGTGCGGCTCATATATAATTTTATGGTATGAAGTTTCCTTTTTTTTTTAAATCTGAAAATATATATTTTCAAAATTCAAAATATGTGAAAAAAATGTCTTTTTTTGAAATCTGTAAAAATTTGTTCCTTTTAAAATCGGTGTACAAAATGTATCTTTATCTTTAATCTTTGAAAAAAAAGCTCTTAATTTAAAATATGATAAAAAAAATCTTTAAAATATGTCAAAAATTGTTCTTTCCCTTTAAAATATGTAAAGAAAAAACTTTCTTTTTGAAATATGTGAAACAAGACCACCGCAATGTGGAGCAATATACGCCCAAAGGTATGACCTTTGACCCTAAGTGTGACCTTGACCTTATAGCTAGCCATCCAAAACATGCGCTCTGCACATAGTCTCAATGTGGTGAACACTTGTGTCAAGTTTCTTTGAAATACTTCAAGGGGCTCAAGAGTTACAGAGTGATGACCTTTGATCCCTATGTGTGACCTTGACCTTGAAGTGAGACATCCAGAACATGCGCTCTGCACTTCATCTCGATGTGGTGAACGTTTGTGCCAAGTTTCTTTACAATTCCTTCAAGCAGATTAAAAGTTACAGAGCGGACACGAAACACTCTCATATGACTATTGACCCCAATATGTGACATTGACCTTGAAGCGAGCCATCCAGAATATGCGCTCTGCATGTAGTCTTGATGTGGGGAACATTTCAGTCAAGTTTCTTTGAAATCCTTCAAGGGGTCAAGAGTTACAAAGCGAACACGAAACACACTCATATGACCTTTAACCCTAAGTGTGACCTTGACCTTGAAGCGGGTCATCCAGAACGCGCCGTGAACGCCGCCACAATGTAGTGAACATTTGTGTCAAGTTTCTTTGAAATCCTTCAAGGGGTTCAAGATTTACAGAGTGGACAGAAAATTGCTAACGAACAGCCGGACGGAAGGACAGACGGATGGACACCGGGGTATAACACTCATTGGGTGCATAAAAATTTAATCTACATACATTGTTATAATTCATAAATATGAGAATGAAACACACAAGAAAACAATCATTCTGTCACTGCCATAATTAGAATAACGAAAAATTATTGAAAGCAACTAGTTATGTCAACACCTTTTAAGAAATGCTACTTGATGTTCTCAAAAAGTTGACAAACATTAACACATTAGTCTTCAAACCTCCACAGATATTGAACTGACCACAACAGTAGATACTTATAACTATGTTAAAGGTGGTCAATGACATTTGAGCAACATTTTATTACACATTCCAGTTTTCATATATTCTGTTAAAGATTTATTTGATAAACAAAAAGACCCATTACCTAGAGTTAGATCCCTACTGGAAATGTATATTCTATTACTTTTTGTGATTATTTTAACTACCTCCCTTTTATATAAAAGTATCTAAAAGGTGGACTATTTCTTAAGATTTCAACATAATTTCTAGTTTTACATTTGCATTTGATAAATATTGGGATATTTCAACTACCTGAAACAAAAAGCAAGTTTTGAAACAGCGTGTAGATTCAAAATTCATCTATTTCTAATAAATCTTGGTTGCGCAACAGAGATAGGCAAAGGGAGGTAATAAAAATCTTATAAACTCGCATGTCTAATAAATTTTGGCAAAAGATATACTTGTCCGTGCAAATCTTTGACAAAATTGATACAATAGTGCTTCTATTCATATTATTCCTTGGGCAATATAATGTCTATCAAATTTATACTTATGCTAAAATAGTGTATCTTGGTTGAGCAACCAGGATAGAAAAATCAAATTTTAAAAGTACTTCCAGTGAAATTCTTACATGTATTAAGACCTCATGAACACACATAAGTGTATATGATTAGTTGATAAAGTTTTAAACAAATCCATTAGTTGATTGAAATCTAATCTGGTAAAGCACCTTTAAGTATCAAGGGGCATAACTCAAAATACCCATAAGTTATTTTTTTAAAAACAGTACAAAATCTTTCATTTAGTACAAGTGGATATAGCGATTCTTTACAAAAAGGATTCTGGGAGTAAAATGAAAAAAATATTTATTATAAATTTCATAGAAACATTTGTTCAGTCGGTAAAACAATAAAAGCATGCAGAAAGGTTTTCTACAACATATAGTAATAATTTTGATGTAAGTTACAGCTAACTCTAAAAAATATGTATCATGTAATTTTTTTAAAATCGACTTTCACAAAAAAAAGTTGTATCTGTTTTGAAAAGACTGATATTTAGACGTACACCAGGAGAAACCGTACACCTGTATTTAATATGCATGCATAACAGTGTAAGAACAGCGGCAAAATAAGGAAACCTTTTCGAAAATATCACTTCCCTAGAGAAAATTAGTTAAAGATAATACATTTGTATGATACAAGTAATGTACATGTGCATAAGATCAAAGGTGTCTGACAATCTTTTGTGGTATGTTATAAACTGAGTATTAAACTAGCCCTTGAAGTTTGTACATAATTACCTATTTCAGTATATCAGTCGTTCCATGACAAAGCCTGTATAAGTGACAAAAAGAAACAAAAAAACAAGTATTCATGTATAAATTATCTTCACTATTTCAAGGCTTACAATGATTTCAGTTAATCACCGAATGCATTTAACCTGCTGGCGGCAAGTGATTCTGCCTTTGCGACCAGTGCAGACCAAGATCCGCTTGCACGTCCATGCAGCCGGATCTTGGTCTGCACTGTTTGCTATGCAGTCAGAAAATTACAGTGAACACCCATTCGAATAATAAATGGTACTGCCCGAATTGAATGTAAGACCAGTCCATTTTAGAAATTTAGTGACGTCAACAATGCTGTGAAAGTAGTATCACATCATAGTCCATAGCATGTATATCTCATGCCCTTTACACAACAAATTATGTATATCACTAACTCATCATCATACATTTGAATATTTAAAGACAGTCTGAAATGGTTTTATTTTTTGGTTTTATCATTGGCCTTTCATCCAAAAATGTCTGCATTACCATGGTGCATGGGTGTTCTGGAATATTGGTTGCTATGGCAATACAAATAACATTTATTAAATATACCGATTTGTCTTAGATGACTGAAGTACAATATACTAATTTCTACTTTCTGTATGAACAGGAAAACAATGATTTTCAAATACAGTATTTTAAACAATTTATTATGCAACACTTACATCATGTAACTAATACAGGTTTTTTTTCTCATGGAATGGCCCTTATATAGTATATATAATTTGGTTGGTTCCGAAACCTTTCACTATTTACTGCAATTAAATTGCAGCAATTTTAATAATTTTATTTTAACCTTTATCCTGCTGGACGCAATTGATTCTACCTTTGCGACCAGTCCGTGCAGTCTGATCATGGTCTGCACTGTTCGCTATTCAGTCAATGAATTTTCAGTTAACACCCCTTTGAATAATAAATGGTACAGCTTAAATTGAATAATGGACCAGTCCATTTTAGATTATTTAGCAGACTAAAGGTTAAAATTAATTACAACAATAAAATCTCATTTATTCTGTCGTTCACAAAACATTCAATAAGTCTACCCGAGACTTCGAAGTTCAACAATACATTCATGCAGTTCCATAGCAATTTAGACCTGTCAGAATTTTGATTTGATAAGTGCAAATTTAGCTCCCTAGCTGATATACACGATATAATCAAGAAACATTCACACTTAATCTAAAATCATTTAAATAATAATAATGTTTTAAAAATGAAAGAACCATTGGAATCATTATAAGAAAACGTTGAATATAATTATGTTATAGTTATGTTGTTAGTTACAACAACCACCGCTTTGTTTTGGTTTCCGACTTAAATCTACAGTATTTCCATGCTGTGGTTTTTCATCCATTAATTCTTCGATTTCTTTTAACCGTTCTACTGCAGCTTTAAAAGCAGTGTCTACATTCGTGGAATCTTTTGCACTAGTCTCATAATACGGACAATTACCGTTTTGGTTACACCAGTCACGTACCATTTCTCCACTCGATTTTTAACATCAACTTTATTTCCTATAATCACAAACATTTAAAGCGTTCTTGACCAGCTGTATCCCAAATCTGCATTGTATATTTCCGGACAAGCAGGACAACTTTTAACAGCTTTGACTTTCCCGGCATCTCGTCTATCCACTGAAAGATGTAAAAAAACAACGTTTTCACAGTTGTACAAAATATTCAAGCTCTAAAGGCATCATAAGAGTACTGGTATAAGTCCAAGTCTTGTTACCAGATATATAAATTTCTTGGAGGAATTAATATTATATGCAAAGCAAGTTACTTATTACATTTTAAAGACACTTGTTTACACGTTTTAGGCAAACATTTTTTCTCTCAAAAATTCATAAAATGTGGATACTGTGAAAATGACCAGTGGTAAAAACTAAATGGCAAGATTTTTGCAACAAAAAAAAACTAATCAATTGCAGAAGGGATCGAATCACTGCAATGGTTTTCTGAAGCAGCTTTTGAGATAATGGACAATATCAACATTCTTCTGGCCTTGTTACCAAAATCTAGCACTCATTTTCATTCATTTGATCATTTTTCAAAGCTACACACATATTCCATGCCAAACTTGGTGGAAATGAAATGTTAAAAAGTTTCACCACTATTGTGGGCAATCAAGATGCTCAACAAAATCAAACAAAGCAGCTGATAATGTACCTATGATATATTTGTTTATATCAGCATAATCAGGGTGGCCAGTCCATGTGACATCTGGATATCGTACACACAGAGAAAATGTCTCTATTCAGGTAACATTTTGCCAATATTTTCCTTCTTACTTGACAGATTTTCATTAAATAAATTGTGTCGAAGACAACAATATAAGTGCTTTCCACTACACAAAGCGTCTGCCATCAATTCTCCGTACTTTTTTCAAACTCTTCGCCCAACTGCTTTTCTTTGACTGTGTAGATAACATGTACACTTTCGCAGTTGGGCGAAGCGTTTGAGGAAAATACTGAGAACTGTTTGCAGATGTTTTGTGTGGAGGAAACCGCTCATTTTGCTGTCTTCGACGCTCTTTTTCTTATGAAACTCTGTCGAGTAAAGAGGATAATATAGGTAAAATGTCACCTGAATCGGGACATCCTCTCCATGTGTACGGTATCCAAAAGTTACATAGGCTGGCCACCCTGATTATGTATCATAACACATTTTTTTCTTAATTGTTTAGACATGTGTACACTTTTTTGCTCTCTCAAAATTTCGTTTATTTAAAACAGTTTCAACAAAATGTGATTCTGAAAATCATAAACCAGTATTAATTAATATTTTATTTGTTTGCTTTTGTTTGTTTCGTGTTTAGCTCCATTTTTCAACAGCATTTCAATTATGTAATTGCAGGCACTTAACCTTAACTACTGTTCTTGGATTCTGTACCAATACTAACTTGTTCTCGGCATGTAACTGCCAACTGCTTCCCATGAATCAGAGGTTGACGACAAAATGAACTGAGACACAATGTCTTTTTATCAAATCAGGGAGAACATAGTCCCGGCCAGGTGTCAAATTCACGACCCCTTGATCAGTAGATTTGTGCTCTTCATATTGAGCTAAGCGGGCGGAATTAATATATATTTTTTCGATCAATGTTTTATGGGTATAACGTTTCACAACTAAATTTCCTTTTACTTTGCATCAAATATTTTCCTGTGTGACTGATACAGAATTTAGCCTTTCCATTTATTTTACTAGAGTTGCCTCTTAAAAGGACGAACACACACATTTTAGGCGAAAGAAAGTCCTCTCAAAAATCCATAAAAAGTGAGTACTCTGAAAGTGACTAGAAGTACAAACCTATTGACATTAGATTTTTTTGTAAGGTATTCTTATCAATAACTAAAAATATTATACAGAAGGTAGTAAATCATTCAACGCTTTTGAAATAAGCAGGAAATTTACATTCTTCTTGCATTTTTACTAATATCTAACTTTTATTTTCACCCACTTTATCATTTTCCAGTGTCAGATATACATTCTATACCAAACTTGGTTGAAATTAACATGTTGAAAAATTTCACCCAAACTGTTGAGGGAGTAGCTTTAAAGCAATAGAAAATCTAAACACAAAGTAGAGAATTTACAATATTTCAATTATACAGATATTTTTACCTTTAGGTTTGAACTGTTTCTTTTCATTTTTCCAGCATTTCTCTTTATTTTAAATTATTTTATCTTATCTCCATTCATTTTAAAATTGCTTGATAAAATCTGTGAACTTCAACTTAATTAAATCTGTCAATATTAACACATTTTCCAAAATAAATGCACATTTGTTTTGAAATTAAGTCTGACAAAAAGTGTTTTACTGTCTTTAACGCGTTAGATAGACTGTCCTTTTTTAGTTACAACAACTAAACTAACTGCTATAAAATGTATCGGAAACAATAGTTTTTCATTTGGCGAATTTACCCTCTCCAATGCCCTCTTTATTACAATGGATGGCCCGCCCGCTTAGCTCAGTAGGGAGACCGTTGGTCTACGGATCGCGGGGTCGCGAGTTCGATCCCGTATTTTTTCCGTTATGTTATAAGTTTCGTTGAATGTGTGGGCCGAAAATATGAAAATCAAAAATGCCACCTTTTAATCGTAAAGGATATACATAAAACATCACACAAAACAAATCATTTTTTTTTAAATTCCATTTTGAAAGTTCTTTTTTTTTTGCAGTGATGAGAGAACGTCACCCAGTTGCTCAAAGTTACTTATCAATTTTAAGTCCCTAAAGAGAGGATTCCAGCTAGATGGAAAATTGTTAAGATATTTTAAAGAACAATTCTAGAAAGTAGTTGGAAAAACATGCCAGTAATATTCTTAAAATGACATGTATAGACATAAATTATGGAGAAAAATACATGCTATCCTAGGAGGTGAAAAGTTTATAACTCTCTGTGAACTGAATTACAAAGAACAACTTCTAGAAATGCTGTCAGGATTTCCGTGTCAAAATATAGAAGATGAAACGAGGGTGGCGCTTTTTAAAATTGTATCCAAGCTCACTCATTATGTGTCGCATCCACTTTATAATATCCTTTTATAAGATTGTATGCAACTATGTATACCACAGTGACCATATGACATATTTGTATTAGACATAATTTATGTTTAACATACATGTAAGCTTTGTTATTTTGACTCTCTTATAGAATATACATAGTGTTATATATTTTCCCGTGAATATTGTAAATATATATTTCTAATGTAATTGTAACGTTGAACATGTATATATTTGTACTATTTGTAAATAGCATGCTCTTCTTATTGGAGGAGATAAAGAATATCTATCTATCTATCTGTTGATTTGATCACAATTGATCAAGTTGGCAAACGCTTTGAAATAAGATATCGCGCTAACATGTTATGATGTGGAAGTATCTCCAGTTGCCATTCTTTGTATTTTATAGTTTTTTTGACAGAAGGAAACGTTAATTATTTTCATCAGTCAGTTCCAAGACAAATAAGAACTTAAGAAATTTAGCTTCTGATTAGGGTGTGCAAATTGCTATATATAGATATTATTGAAGTGTCTCGCCGTCTGGTAACTGGTTGTCTACTAGCCTGGGTTCTAGGCGTCCAGTAATCAAAGTAATTTGACGTTTTTTCATATGGACAATATCCCCACTCGTGTCAAACACCCGAAAGACCAAAATAGTTGAAGCTATTTCCGATGAAACTTTCATCGCTGCTGACGCTTTACATGCTATAGGTTTAAATGCCAATTATTTCACAAAATTAGCAATAAATTCAAATACAACTTACATGTATCAAAAGGGGATTCAATTCCTGATTGATTTATGTAAAAAGTATCAAATAATATCCAAAATTACAAATGTTCTTGTGATTTAAACCTATGTATGTACCGTACAGGATTAACATCTACTGTACTTCACAAGTGAATTTGGCTTAAAAAATATTTGTTTCTGGTAACATGCTAAAAAAATTAGGATAGGTAAGTCGGTAATATTTTTATTGTTATTATTATCATTATTAAGGGAGACATTTTGGAAATTATTTTTGTTCAAAAAATGAAAACAGATGAGGTGGTAATTGTTATTTACTTACTAGATATTAATACTTATCTGTTTGCAAAATATTGTATGAAATTTACACTGTGAATACATACCAAGGTACATTTTTCTACACGAATAGATTACCAATTTATCAGTCGATAAAACGAATGAGATCTTGTTAAGTTATTGTATATAGTGGGCGCAACTTTACGCCGATGATTGACCTTTACATAATGAGGCACAACCTATTATTGAAAAGGAGTGTACGTAAAACACGAGCTGCACGAGAAAAAGGAAATATAAATTTGTGTAAATATAAATTAGTGTATTGGAAAGTTTTAACTGATAAAATGTTAGTATATATACTTGATATTGCAATGTATACAAACTAATATCCATATAAATATACACGTCTTCCCTAAGCATCCTTGATTTCTATAATGAAATAATCGATATGAATAATCAGCCTAAGGTCAACCATCGCGGTCAAGTTGCGACTACTATACAAATCCATTGTTATTTTCTTTTAGAAATGATAAAACATTGATTGCCGAACGTCCGTGTTTTGTTTTTCAAACGGCATAATTTAAACTTTAATCCTAAAAACACAATTTAGAAATATCTTTTTGATGAATGGAAAGCTTATAAACCAAGCAATTCATAAATTAGATTTTACTTTACACATGTATTATGAATAAAATGGATTAGTTTTACATTTGAAAATCCATTGAAAAAAAATGTTAAAATATAAAACTTTGAAAGAAATATATAAATGTCATGTCTCATATTCAGATTTCAGACATTAGGCCTAAAAAAAATGTTTGTTTCTGGTAACATGCTCAAAAACATTAGGGTAATTAGGTCGGATTTTTTTTTTTTTTTTTTTTTATTAAGGTTTCGAAGTAGGTCTTGAGAAACAAAAATCAAACAACACCAAATCATAGAAAGAAAGAGTTGTTTGACATGAAAATTGAACAGCATGTAAAACATGTATATTACTTTACGAAACAAGTGTCAGTATACTGATATAAACTTTGAATTCCAGAATATGACTGCCTATAGGGGCCCCACTTCCGGACAGTCAAACGCCTTTAAAAACTCACCATTTTCAACGAACTGTTACACATGTTCGTTTTGATGCATTTGCAATAGCGTGCGAGTGGTGAAATTTCTCATAACAAGATGGAACATAGTTTTCAGCAATTGTTTATTTTTATTTCTTTACAAATGACATTCATTTTCAAAGGGAGACATTTTTTTCTCGACGATTACTTAAAATATTCGGAAAAAGTTGTCTCCCTTTGAAAATGAATGCCATTTGTACTTAAAATAATCGGAAAAAAGTAACTTTTCTTTGAAAATGGTAAGTTTTTTAAGGCGTTTAACTGCCCGGAAGTGGAGCTCCTTTAGGCAGTCCTTTCTCGGAATTCAATGTTTATATCAGTATACTGACACTTGTTTCGTAAAGTAATATACATGTTTTACATGCTGTTAAACAACTCTTTCTTTCTATGATTTGTTGTTGTTTGATTTTTGTTTCTCAAGGCCTACTTCGAAACCTTAAGGGAGACTTTTCGGAAATTATTTTTGTGTCAAAAATGAATACAAATAATGGGCTTTTCCAACATCACTGGCCATGTTTAAAGCATTAAAAGTGCGGTTTTGCAACATTTTGTTAAAAAGTTGAAAAAAAAATTCTCCAAGGCCATAAAAACATTTAGGACCGGGCCAAAAGTTAAGGTTAGGTCGGGATACCACAAACAAACATTTTTTACGCCTTATCATAGTAAGAGAAAAAATAACAAAGATGAATTGTCTTCGGTACGAAAATACTAAAATTAGCAGTGACTACGGGGCCAAAGACTGAACTTCTAGACAACAGGCACAGGACAATATGAGTACTGGCATGACTGAGAGACATATATTTTATCTTTAAAATTAGGGCTGGGAGGATATCAAAATTTTGAAACCGATTAATTATTTGTATGAAATCGAACCGATTTGTTTAATCGGCCACCATAATTAAAATGCTGTTTTTTTTTTCCTGGCGGCTGCGTCAAAGTACTTCCAGCAGCTGATTACATTAGGAACTTCCGGACTTTATCGTTTGCAAGCAGTGTGATATTTAATAAGTCATATTTTGGTGTGTTTTATTTTAAATAATATCATGACAAGCAAATTATTGACTATTGACTTTGTTTACTGTGTTTTAGCAGAAATATTTTGCGGGTCTATGTGCTTGTCAAAAAAAATGTATAAAGTACTATTCTTGATTTTTCATTTTTGAGAGCGATTTACGACTTTGCAAAATTGAAACTGGTTTCACCTTGTAATCAAATCGGATCCAATTAACCGAGGAACCATCTCATTCCTATTTTAAATCAGGCGATGATTAGGTATGTATTTATGTATTACCCAGTGTGCCAGTTCGATACGGAACTAAGAACCTTTTCCCTCCACAAAACATAATTATATGCTAATTTGCAAAATATGTATAATGTTGAATGAAATCTATGTATTAATCTATTGTATTTAATGTACTTTGTTGCTATAAAACTGTATTAGAATTTTATTACATGTTTAATGCAATAAATATATTGAATTGAATATTATCCTGCAACTTATCCTTAATTGCAATTTAGATAAGACGTTTTCTTTTGAAGTTTTTATTTCTGTGTATTGTTAAATATATTATATATCTTTATACTTAATCCAGATAATAAAAGAAACAAAAATATTAACATAGATTCTCTGTAATTGCTTAAGTAGTACAAAAGTTGACTTTTTTTTCATACTGAAGTATCTATTAATATCCCATAAAATATTATAACCACCTTAAAAAGCCCAACAACACAGGACTAGATTATTAATCAAGCTTATTATTCCATTATTGCGATGAGCTCGACTAGCTGGACTTAGTCGTCATTTTGGCGAGTAGGTGTGTGTGTGTGTGTCTCTGTGTGTGTGTGCATATGTGCGTCCGTCTGATTTTGTCCGGATCATAACTTTTACATGCATCTTGTTAACATTTAGCATGAATGTTTATACCTAAGTGAGATGTGACATGCATAAACCCCATGTTCCTGTCTCAAAGGTCAAGGTCACATTTGGGGGTCAGGTTTCAAATTGAAGTTCTTCTTCATGCATGGTTGGATTTTTATGTAACTTAGCATGAATGTTCACCTATGAATTTGCAGGTGCCACTGCAGTTAAGTGATTTTGCTTTCTGGCTTTCTGCTCCTGATTGCCAAAAACTGGCAGAATGTCCAATTTGTATGATCTTACAACTCAATTTTAGTGATTTTTACCAGTGTGACTGAAGCATTTCTAGTTTAAAGGTGGATAATCAGATTTTGGCCATGTAACGGATTTGTTCGAAACTTTAGCATCTGATCATTTACACTCATTTATGTTCACTTAACACTTAATACAAATTAGATTTTCAATGGAGGTATTTTTAAAATTTCATTTTCCTATCCTGGTTGCCCAACTAAGATAGAGTTATTTTATCATAAGTATAAATTTGATAAACATACTTTGCCTACGGAAATGTATAAATATTAGACATATTGTAATATATTTGTAAAATATTTGCATTAAAAATTATGTATTTAGATGGAATTCATTAGAAACGCAAGTTTGAAAAATTATTATTACCTCCCTTTGCCTATCTTGGTTGCGCAACCAAGATAGATTGGAAATAAATGAATTCAGAAGCTACACACAGCTTTTAAACTTGCATTTTGGTTCAGATTGTTCAATAGTTGATATGTCTATCAAATGCAAATGTAAAACTAGACATTGTATCGAAATAAAAAGAAATACCCAGCTTTTTATATACTTTCATATTAAAGGGGAGAAATTACAAAATTTTATAAAAATAATAAAATATACAATTCAAATAGGAATCTAACTCTATGCAATCGGTCATTTTGTTCCTTAAATAATTCTCTACCAGAATATACAAAAAGTAAAAAATGTCATTAAATGTTGTTTAAATGTGATTGACCACCTTTAACAAAAGAACTAAACGTTTAAAAAAATGCTGCAAAACAGATCTAAAAGTATTTATGAAGAAATGGTATTCTCAACATATTTCAAAATAATTATATAAGTAATTTCATAAACTTGCATTTGGTTGAAGAATTTAATTTTGGATTAATCTCATGATTTTCAATTTCTTGAAATAAAATAGATGGAGGAAAATACATGTAGGCATAACTATACATTTTCACTTTGTCATTATAATGTGTATACATTTGTTTTGAATTCTTCTGATATTGTATTTTCAAGTTTTACATTATTTTACTAAATCCTCTCCATATTTCAATGTAAGAATGCTTCTTACACCATGTAGGAAGAGGTCTGGGTTCAAGTCCCAGTGGAGAGTGTTTTACTACTGGGTATAAAAACATTGTAGACTGGACAAAAAACATACCTCCTCTGCATAAAAAGTGACTTAGAAGGAAATGTAAAAATGATAGTGTAACCCCACCACTAATATACCAAAGTCAAAAGCTATACAATATACATAGCTTTAATATGTTTGTATTGTTATATTCAACAATGATATTGTTTACAGACAATCATGAAATAAATATTTAACTGATTTCACAAAAGGTACGTTTAACTTAATACCTGTTGTGCGAGCTTTGAATTTTCAGTTCAGTTTGTTAAAATCTACTTCTCGATTACCATTCAAGATACTACTGTGATACGTCATAGGATGGTGAAATATAATTACTGAATGTAAAAGGCAAGCACATGCATTCCTACATCAAAAGTAAAGTTCACATATATGGTTAAACATGTTAAATGTCAAACTTCGTGTACATTTGTACACTAGAAAAGGTTCCTCTGATATTTACACATAATGTGTACAATCTGTGTTGTTCAGAGACAATCGATCCTCCAGTACTTTCAGTGCTTTTTTGCTGTTGAAATAATGCTGATTTCAGAAAACCGCCCTGATTCAGTGTTTGCATCATACACATGTAGTCACTGACAGATATCGATTTTCTTATCGTGAGTGGTTAGTTTTGTAACCGTCATTTATATAAACTCCGCCCAAGACGTGAGTCAAGTATCGTTAACACATATACTGAAAAGTCAAGCATACAATGTATTTATAGTTTTTAAAATTGATGATATTACAGTTTTTAGCCGTATCTCAGAATCAGTTTCAAATCAAACATTTTTACAGTCTCTATCCAAAACGTGAACAATAGACATCTACCAGCGAATCTTACTTGTAAAAGACTCGGACTGATTACATTATGTTTATAAAACCTAACCATTCTATAGCTGTTGATTAATGTCGCATTATCCCGATAATTTTACGTCTAAATCACCGATGTCCATCGATTTCCTAAGAAAATCATTAATACCTTCTAGCTCACTACAAAATGCAAATTAAGTCAGCGGGTGCATAAAGATCAAAAGATGTGTTTATACATGTAAAATTACACATGTAAACAACATGTGTATTTTATCGCTTGGTCAGGGATAGTAAATAGCCTGATGGGCATCACTTTTCATGTTGAAAAACAAGATATTTAATTTAAACACAGATTCCTTGTTTATATACATTACTCGAGTAATAAAGGTAAAACACATTTGTGTGTGCTTGAGAATCTAGCAAACATGTGATTCTGAAGACAAACTTGAATTAACTGGAATCATTTTTGGATCGATTGTCTCACAATCGATCCAAAGTTAACAATGCAGAAATTTCCTTACTGCAATCCGAACAAATAAATAGTGCGGAAAGTAGTTCCATGCCATAGATTAGGTCAACCATCAAAATACAATTATTCTGTCACGACTGTATTTTCAGCTGTCGAACATCCAAAACAAGAAATTCTTAATAAGTTAATAGGAAACAGCTTTTGTCAAAAGAGAAGTGAACATCTGACCGTGAACAAATGAGACACTAAAGTTTGTGTTAGAACCAAGCGCTCCTGGGTTACTAGCAGTTGCTGTGTGTTTGTGTTACAACACTCGCAGAGATGCTTGAAATTCATCCATCTAAAAATGATAGGCTTCAATTTTGTCATTACATATTCCTCTCTCACTAGAATCAGCAATTTGCTTGCTGCTTATCATGCTTATGGCAGCTTCCTCTGTATAATGCCAAAACTAGTATATTTCAAAGGTTTTAGTGTTTAAACTTAATTTTGAGAACAAAAAATCACGAACAACTCTGATTGATAAATATTTTATTTCCAACAATTATTTTCACCTTCTGTTCTTTCGGTTGTAATCATCTCAATGTGCATTGTATTCAATTTAACTTTATATGTCAGCCAATATTTTTGAAAGTGCACTTTTTGTGTAAACAGTTACAGTTACAACATGATATCATGTACACAGTTGATCGTTCCATGCTACACTTCTCTAAATCTGTTTTTCTCCTGTCTCAGAATCTTCCTCAGAATGTAAGTCGTCTTCTTCATCCAACTGAGGTATATTGAAAGTGCGAAGAATTTTATCAAACAGAAATCTCCTCTTAAGGATTGCGTACTTTAGTGCCTCATCACTCTCATAACCTTCTGTTTCAATAAGCTAATTTATGGTGCCCTTTATAGCTTTATAAAGGGCATCTTTTTCCATGGCGTTGAACCGAAGTAGCTTCTTGCCAAATGCATTCATTAGGGCTTTTCTTTATGTACTTTTCTTGTCCTGGAAAACTGTTTCTTTTGCATCATTTTCGCTGATTTCTAAATCTTCTTTTAAAAGTTCAGCGACTTTAGAATCATACTGCCACTGGCATTTTGAAAACGCCTCTTCCACAACTTTGTCCCAGGGATCAATTTCCATAGACTCCTCCTCTGTTTTCATAGAGGTATCATCACCCTGATCATAATCGTTTCCAACTGGCCCAAAAATGTCTTCTTTGTCAGAAATACCTGACATGGATCCATCATCAGAGTACGAGTCAGAATGCGCAGTTTTTCTGTGACGTAACCAACAAATATCGCAATCAAACATCTCAGTCCACCTTTTAAATAATGAAGTAGTCCTTTTAAACTCTCAAGTACGAACGAAGGAGAAATATAATGAACACTCACTGTAATTACGGGTCCGATAACACTGATGAGTTCAGGTTCTGTTGAATTTTGATTTTCCTCGATAGGAGAAACCTTCGTTCGAGAATATTTCTTATTCTTACGACCAGTGCAGTCTGTCGTGTTGAAATATGACACTTGCTCTTTTCCTTGACTTCCTCCATTCGTTGCAGTTCCAGGTCGATGAGAGTTCTCTTTGGTTTCAATTGATACTCAAGCATGCTCTTTGCTATAGCTGTTGTCTGTTCTGCCGGACGAACCATTCGAATATACATCTCAGAACGAGGATTTTGCTGAGAGAGGTCCTGTTTCGAGCGTTTACATTTAGGCTTGTTGACAAATATATCAGCCTTTTCAGAAGAATATTGTCTCGAAGATCTCCTTTTATACTTTCTAGATTTCTTGTCCATTGTATTGAAGAATTCCATTTTTAGTGAATGCTCGTCCGTATCTCTTGCTAGCTGAGCTGTGAATGTCTATAAATAAAGTGAGACCGTGTATTTATCTATCAGTCACTTGTTTCAGAACTTTTATGTTTATGATCCAAGAGTCTACTTTTTCAGATGCTTGAGAAATGCCTGACGGTTTTCAAACACGCAGACACAAACTTCACAGATATTTGATTGATACGCGCATGTATGCCATACTCTGACGTGGTGTAATAGGTTTCTCCAACACAAGAAAAAGTAATCGCATGTCCTACATTGAAATATAACGTTCTCGTTTTCGTTACTTCCCATAGTGAGGATAACGGTCTCGCTTTATAAACAACTGACGGCATCGTCTGCACCAATCAAACGTACCCTGTCTCACAGATGCTTCTTTTATACACATTCAAGCCGCATTTAATGCCTCCTCATTGCCTCCTTATACCTCCTCATTGCCTCCTCATACCTCCTCATTGCCTCCTCATACCTCCTCACTGCCTCCTGATACCTCCTCATTGCCTCCTCATACCTCTTCATTGCATCCATACTGCCTCCTCATACCTCCTCATTGCCTCCTCATAGCTTTTCATTGCCTCCTCATACCACTTCATTGCCTCCTCATATCTCCTCATAACCTTCTCACTGCCTCCTTATACCTCCTCATTGCCTCCTTATGTCTTACTTGTAGTATAAATACAGCCCTTTCAACACTTTAATTTCATGATGGTTACAATTTCACGATTCAATAATTTTAAATTATGCGTGCTACTGACCAATTTTAACTAGTGTCAATGAGGAGGCAGTGAGGAGACAAGGAGAAGCTATGAGAAGGCAGTGATGGGGCAATGAAGAGGTATGAAGAGGCAGTATGGAGGCAATGAAGAGGTAGGAGGAGGCAATGAGGAGGTATGAGGAGGCAGTGTGGAGGCAATGAGGAGGTATAAGGAAGCAATGAGGAGGCATTAATTGCGGCTTGAAGGAGTATAAAAGAAGCATCTGTGAGACAGGGTACGTTTGATTGGTGCAGACGATGACGTCAGTTGTTTATAAAGCGAGACCGTTATCCTCACTAAAGCGAGAACGTTATATTTCAATGTAGGACATGCGATTACTTTTTCTTGTGTTGGAGAAACCTATTACACCACGTCAGAGTATGGCATACATGCGCGTATCAATCAAATATCTGTGAAGTTTGTGTCTGCGTGTTTGAAAACCGTCAGGCATTTCTCAAGCATCTGAAAAAGGAGACTCTTGGAGCATAAACTTAAAAGTTCTGAAACAAGTGACTGATAGATAAATACACGGTCTCATTTTATTTAAAGACATTCACAGCTCAGCTAGCAAGAGATACGGACGAGCATTCACTAAAAATGGAATTCTTCAATACAATGGATAAGAAATCTAGAAAGTTAAAAAGGAGATCTTCGGGACAATATTCTTCTGAAAAGGCTGATATATTTGTCAACAAGCCTAAATGTAAACGCTTGAAACAGGACCTCTCTCAGCAAAATCCTCGTTCTGAGATGTATATTCGAACGGTTCGTCCGGCAGAACAGACGACAGCTACTGCAACGAATGGAGGAAGTCAAGGAAAGGAGCAAGTGTCACATTTCAACACGAAAGACAGACTGCACTGGTCGTAAGAATAAGAAATATTCTCGAACGAAGGTTTCTCCTATCGAGGAAAATCAAAATTCAACAGAACCTGAACTCATCAGTGTTATCGGACCCGTATTACAGTGAGTGTTCATTATATTTCCCCTTCATTCGTACTTGAGAGTTTAAAAGGACTACTTCATTATTTGAAAGGTTGACTGAGATGTTTGATTGCGATATTTGTTTGAAAAACTTTGCACGAAAGGATAATATGTTACGTCACAGAAAAACTGCTCATTCTGACTCGGGACTCTGATGATGGATCCATGTCAGGTATTTCTGACAAAGAAGACATTTTTGGGCCAGTTGGAAACGATTATGATCAGGATGATGATACCTCTATGAAAACAGAGAAGGAGTCTATGGAAATTGATCCCTGGGACAAAGTTGTGGAAGAGGCGTTTTCAAAATGCCAGTGGCAGTATGATTCTAAAGTCGCTGAACTTTTAAAAGAAGATTTAGAAATCAGCGAAAATGATGCAAAACAAACGGTTTCCCAGGACATGAAAAGTACCTACAGAAAAGCCCTAATGAATGCATTTGGCAAGAAGCTACTTCGGTTCAACGCCATGGAAAATGATGCCCTTTATAAAGCTATAAAGGGCACCATAACTTAGCTTATTGAAACAGAAGATTATGAGAGTGATGAGGCACTAAAGTACACAATCCTTAAGAGGAGATTTCTGTTTGATAAAATTCTTCGCACTTTCAATATACCTCAGTTGGATGAAGAAGACGACTTAGATTCTGAGGAAGATTCTGAGACAGGAGAAAAACAGATTTAGAGAAGTGTAGCATGGAACGATCAACTGTGTACATGATATCATATTGTAACTGTAACTGTTTACACAAAAAGTGCACTTTCAAAAATATTGGCTGACATATAAAGTTAAATTGAATACAATGCACATTGAGATGATTACAACCGAAAGAACAGAAGGTGAAAATAATTGTTGGAAATAAAGTATTTATCAATCAGAGTTGTTCGTGATTTTTTGTTCTCAAAATTAAGTTTAAACACTAAAACCTTTGTAATAGACTAGTTTTGGCATTATACAGAGAAAGCTGCCATAAGCATGATAAGCAGCAAGCAAATTGCTGATACTACTGAGAGAGGAATATGTAATGACAAAATTGAAGCCTATCATTTTTAGATGGATGAATTTGAAGCATCTCTGCGAGTGTTGTAACACAAACACACAGCAACTGAGGAGCCTTTGGTTCTAACACAAACTTTAGTGTCTCATAAGTGGCATAACCTGTTGTGATGACAATGTTGAGACAAATTATTGACTTGTTACTTTATCAAATATTATTTAGTGCATTATACAAAATTAACCTACCAATGTGATCCAAATTTATTCTAAAACAAGCGACTGTTCCATAGCTTAGTAGTCCAAAATGTATTCCGTGGCATTCCCATAATAAACTTCTGTTGTTTACTCTGTCATATCCTCGTTTGATTATAAGTAGATTATAAATACCTTGCCATATTTTTTCCAGCCGAAATTTTAGCACAACATACAAAATTTCGGTCGAGAAAATGGCATACAACATATAATAAGGCATCTTTCTCGATATCATATTCAATTTTGGCGCAAAATGACAATATCCGAATTGGGGTCATCCACTACCAGTATCATTATTAGCACACCTAACGTTTGTTCACGGTCAGATGTTCACTTCTCTTTTGACAAAAGCTATTTCCTATTGATTTAAATCGCACTGAACGTTCCGTTAAGTCCACAATCTATCATATATCAGTTTTTCACACCAAAATTTAGGTTTTGCAAAACGCGGAAGTGAACAGTCTCGTTTTGAAAATGTAAACAGATTACATACTATCAAATTAGTTCCTTCTTTATTTCATATAAAATGCAATATTAAGACCCCATTTTCAGTACTTTAGAGCATTTCAATGATAAGTGTAGCGTGGAAATGTGTGTTATCAAAATCAATAAACAAAAGATCCGCTTCTCCAGTGATTGGTGGAAACTTGCAAAAATTGAAATTGTTGAAAAGAACAACTCTTCGTACAATGCTCTCCCCTTAAGGTTATCTTCTACATACAATAAACTCGTATATGCAAATACTACCATGAGCAAAAACATCGACATGGGCAGACAATATCGGTATGAGCAAAAACATCGGTATGGGCAAAAATATCGGTATGAGCAAAAATATCGGTGTGTGCAAAAATATCGGTATGTGCAAAAATATCGGGGGGGGGGGTGGGGAGGGGGCTGGAACCACCCATTTATACCTACTGATATGCTTATTTAATCTGTAAATGCTCTAGACTCTGCTGTAGTTTGCTGATATCTGTTTATCCAGGATGAAGGCGTATTTTCGCCCCAGTCAGTTCGTCCCCAATTTTAATGGAATTGGTTAGAGATCCTTACTTAATATACAATAAGTAACATGTACGTATTATGTACTGTAAAGCAAGTGTATAAAGTAATTGCTTGTAAAAATTATGATTAGTTGTTATCACGATTTTTGTAAATGTTTTATTTATAATTCTGAATAATTTATACAAAAAGTCATGAACACACTCCATGCCTTATTTACTGGAGCAAAAAGCTAAAAAATTAAATAGATCGGCAACTTGAAAGGCATATAGAACAAATCTTGCCAACATCCCGTGACTACTGAATGAGATTTCGTTGTAAGCGTCCGTTGATCACTATTAATTAAGTGGGCAAACGCTTTGAAATTAGATTAATTTCGGATGTTTGTTTACAAAGATAATGCTAAAGCTAAAGATCTATGGATAACCCATTAAGCTAAAAGCTTATTTCCAATAGGGTCCAATGGTGTTTTTTTTTATTGTTATTAGTATTTTCTACATGGGGAAGAAATGAACTTATGACTGGAAGTCTGGCAAATCAACAGTTGTTGTTTGAAAAATGGACACGATTCGGTTTATTAGGGCCAGGCGTACAGTCTGTTTTATACTTCAGGTAAGCGTCTGTTGATTTGATCACAACTAATCAATTTTGCAAAAGCTTTAAAATAAGATAACGCGCTTACATGCGATGATGCAGAAGTATCTCCAGTTGCCATTCTTTGTATTTTATAGTTCTTTGACTGAAGGAAACGTTAATTATTTTCATCAGTCAGTTCCGAGACAAATATGAATTTAAGAAAAGCTTCTGATTATGGTGTACAAATTGCTATATATATATATATATATATATATATATATATATATATATATATATATATATATATATATATATATATATATTTTATCATTGGAAGTGTCTCGTCATCTGGTAACTGTTTGTCTACTACTAGCCTGAGTTCTAGGCATTCAGTAGTCAAACTAATTTGACGTTCAACAGTCCTCAGAAATATTGAGATATTTTTTTCATATGGGCAATATCTCCACTCACGTCAAACAATCGAAAGACCAAAATAGTTGAAGCGATTCCAATGAAACTTTACGCTGCTGACGCTTCACATGCTATAGGCATAAATGCCAATTTTTGCACGGAATTGGCAAAAATTCAAATGCAACTTACATGTATCAAAAGGGGATTCAATTCCTGATTGATTTATGTAAAAAATATCAAATAATATCCAAAATTACAAATGTTCTGGTGATTTAAACCAATGTATGTACTGTACATGATTCACATCTACTGTTTCTTCACAAGTGAGTTAGGCCTAAAATAAATCTTTGTTTCTGGTAACATGCTAAAAAAATAAAATAGGGTAGGTAATTCGGATTTTTTTTTTTTTTTTATCAGGGAGACTTTTCGGAAATTATTTTTGTTCAAAAAATGAAAACAAATAAGGGGGTTATGCCTTAAGAGCATCAGTAAGTTGATTACCAACATCACTGGGCAAATTTAAAGTTTAAAAAGTGCAGTTTTGCATCTTTTTGTTAAAAAGTTAAAAAAAATATATTCTCAAAGGCCATTAAAAACATTATTTTAGGGCCGGGTGAAAAATTTAGGGTAGGTCGGGATACCAGAAACAAACAATGTTGTTTTTTTACGCCTTAGTGATAAAACCAATAACTTTACATGACTGTGTAATTTTTGATTTATATATCTTCCATTATTTTGGTCCTTCAAAGTTTTGATGTTAAGATTGCCAGGAGTGTCACAAATATACACTCAACAAAATTCCTAATTGGTCAGTTTATATTGTATAACTATTTTGTTAATAATGCATGTATTCACACAAAATTTCACATACCGACATTTGAATAGGTACTGCAGCTAATTTTATTTATTTACTTTTTGGCGACTCACAGTCAAAGTAACCGCATTAGGCGTTTTGGCTAACATTACATATTTTGCACTTGCAGGGCATGTGCACCAACATGCACGTGTTCGTTTACACTTTTGGCATTACTGACGAAAGTTCTACTAGAAAAATACGTACATATCATGGTGAAATTGACACAAAAGCAACGCGATCGAGCTGTCGGAATGTTGCTAGCCGGGACACATTTACGACACGTGTGTAATTATTTTTGCAATTTCAAAGGAATTTTGATGTAATTTGTTGGTAGCTGTTACTTTGATGGTTATTTCCATTTTTAACCTTATTTCCGTTAACAAGAACCTTCGTTCGGTCGTTGGTTTTCTACCATCCGCGCTCTTTTGGCAAAATTTAACCCAAGGACAATTCATTGAAGTGACCGATTTTGAGTTTTGTTGTAAAATTCCGATAACCCGTGCGCTCTTGTTTCAATTTCACAATGATATGTGTTTTTCTAGTAGGATTTTCGTCAGTAATGCCAATAATTTTCTCTAACAAGTGCATATTGGTGCGCATGCTCTGCACGTGCAAAATATGCAAAATTGGTCAAAACGCCTAATGCAGTTACGCTAGCCGTGAGTCGGCCAAAAATAAATCAATAATTAGCTGCAGTTCCTATTCAAATGTCGCTATCTGAAATTTCTTGTAAATACATGCATTTTTAATAAAATAGTAATACAATATAAACTGACCAATTGGGAATTTTGTAAAGTGTAAAACAGTTTGAACGTCAAATTATTTTGACGCGCTCTCCGGTGAACGGACAGCTAACAAATTCTCAAGTGATTTTCTAGCTGTCATGTTATTGATTTCTTAATGAATAAGCAATGATTTATATAGTTTTAACTGTGTTATTTACTTAAGATATCAGTACTTATCTGTAAACAAAATATTGTATGAAATTCACACTGTGAATACATAAAAATGTACATTTTTCAACTTATCGGATAGATTACCAATTTATCAGTCGATAAAACGAATAAGACCGTATTTGTATACAAATCCATTGTTATTTTCTTTAAGTAATGATAAAACATTGATTGCCGAACATCCGTGTTATGTTTTTCTAACGGCATAAACTTTCATCCATAAAACACAAATTTAGAAATATCTTTTTGATGGATTGAAAGCTTATAAACCAAGCAATTCATTCATCAGTTTTTACTTTACACATGTATTTCGAATAAAGTGGATTATTTATGAACGTTTTCTAAAATTTTGAACATCACATTCCGCTATTGGTGTTACATGGAATTTAAAACACTTTTGAATACTAAAATATGAAAATTGTAAATATTTTAAAACTCAGTTTTACCTTTGAAAATCCACTGAAAAATTGTTAAAATCTAAAAATCTGAAAGAAATGTATACATGTAATGTCTCATTCAGTATTCAGACATTATCACAGTAAGAGAAAAAATAACAAAGATGAATTGTCATCAGTACGAAAATACTAAAATTAGCAGTGACTAGGGGGCCAAAAACAGAACTTTTAGACAACACGTACAGAACAGTATGAATACTGAGAGACATATATTTTATCTTTAAAATTAGGGCTGGGAGGATTTCAAAATATTGAAACCGATTATTTGTATGAAATCAAACCGATTTGTTTAATCGGTCGCCATATTTAAAATGCTGTTCTCTTTCCTGATGACAGTGTCAAGGTACATCCAGCAGCTGATTACATTAGGAACTTCCGGCGGACTTTATCATTTGCAAGCACTGTTCTAATTAATAAGTCATATTTTGGTGTACTTTATTTTAAATATATCATGACAAGCAAATTATTGACTATTGACTATGTTCACTGTGTTTTAGCAGAAATATATTGCGGGTCTATTTTCTTGTCAAAGAAATGTATAAAGATAAAGTACTAATCTTGATTTTTGTTGTGTAAGAGCGATTAGCGGTTTTGCAAAATTGAAACCGGTTTCACCTACTGGTCAAATCGGATCCAATTAACCAAGGAATCGTCCCATTCCTATATAAAATCGGGCGATGATTTCAGAAGTTTGCTCTCCTACTTTTTTTCTTGTCCGTTTATGTGGAAAGTTACAGGAAACATAATGGTGAAAATACAATGGCAAATACTAAAGGAAGTGTCTAGCTGTCCGGTAGCTTGATGCCTAGCCAGCGGATTTTGTAGCCGTCCAGACTAATAGAGTTCTTGAGCCACGCCATGAGAAAACCAACATAGTTGGTTTGCAACTACCGCTTATCCAGACCAGCCTGCGAATATCCGCCCTGAGTCTGGTCAGAATTCATGCTGGTCAGAAAGCCACTATGTTGGTTTTCTCTTAATGAATAAATTTACTGATACCTGTTATTTACTAAAGATACTGATACTTATGTGCAAACAAAATTTTAATTTGAAACAAGATTTTAGAAAAGCATTGGTTCCTGAGTAAACTTTAACTGAATATGTGTAAATTCCAGATTAAGCAAAAATATAAAAGAAACAATAAGCTTCTGAACAACAGAAATGAGTTGCCTGCGATGAGCTCGACTAGCTAGACTTAGTCATCATTTTGGGGAGTAGGTGTTTGTGTGTGCATCTGTTTGTCTGTGTGTCCGTCCGATTGTGTCCGGATCATAACTTTTACATGCATCTTGTTTAGCATGAATGTTTATCTAAGGATGTGACATGCATAAACCCCATGTTCCTATTTCAAAGGTCAATGTCACAGTTGGGGGTCAAATTTCAAATTGAAGTTCTTCTTCATGCATGGTTGGATTTTGATTGAACTTGGCGTGAATATTCACCTTTTGAATTTTCAGGTGGCACTGCAGTTAAGTGCTTTTGCTTTATGTTCCTGATTGCCAAAAACAGACAGTGTCAACTTGTATGTTCTTACAACACAATTTTAGTGAATTTTACCATTGTGACAAGTATTTACTTGTTTTTACAAGAGAACTATAGGTTTAAAAAATGCTGCACAACAGGATTTTAAAATCATTTATGAAGAATTTTCTCTATTTTAAAATAATTTCATATGGTAATTTCTAAACTTGCATTTGGTTTGAAGAATTAATTTGGATTAATCTCATGATTTCAATTTCTTGAAATAAAATAGATGGAGGAAAATTACATGTAGCATAACATACATTTTCACTTTGTCATTCTAATTTGTATACACTTTGTTTCGAATGCTTCGATATTGGCATTTCAATATTACAATCATTTTGCTAATCTCTACTCATATTTCCATTTAAGAATGCTTCTTAACACATGTAGGATAGGGTTGGTTTCAAGTCCCAGTGGAGAGTTTTACTACTGGGTATGAAAATTAGACTGGTAAAAACTACCGCTCTGCACGTAAAAAGGGGTCAAAAAAGGAAATGTAAAAATTATATAGTGTAACCCACCCCTAATATACCAAAATCAAAAGCTATACAATATAAATAGCTTTAATATGTTTGTATTGTTATATCAATGAATAAATATTGAATTGATTTCACAAAAAGTACGTTTAACTTGATATCACCTGTTGTGCAAGCTTTGAATTTTCAGTTCAGTTTTTACCATTCAAGGTACTGCTGTGATAGGTCATAGGATGTTGAAATATGATTACTGAATGCAAAAGGCAAGCCGTCCGTTCCTATATCAAAAGTAAAGTTCACAAATATGGTTAAATGTCAAACTTTGTGGACATTTTTACTTTACACTAGAAAAGGTTCCACTGATATTTACACATAGTGTGTACAATCTGTGTTGTTCAGAGACAATCGATCCTCCAGTACTTTCAGTGCTTTGATTTATTTCGTACATTGAACATGTATTTAGGTCCTACTTATTAACAGTTCAACTTCTGGTCAAGTAACCGTTGTACATGAAGTAAAAGCCTTGAGTGTTGGACACCTTCATTTGACTTTAATAGCGAATTGAAACTTGATTCGGGATTCATGACTAAGTAAGTTTCCTTTACAAGAAACTTGCTCTAGACGGAAAATCATTTATTTATTTTCTTGGGTTTAACGCCCGTTTTCAACAGTTCTTCCTTAGTGTCGGGTGGGCAGTTTACCTTACCATCGCTCCTGGGAAGAACCGGTACTAGACTCCCGTTCTCCCTAAGAAACTGCCAACTTTCTCACTTAAATAGATATGGTCAATAGAAAGGCTCGAACCCATGCCCCCAATCAGTGAGAGGTTACAGTGATTTCAAGTCGGCGACTAACCACTCGACTACGGGGGCGGTCATACGATGGATGGATACTACATATCGGATTCTAGAATTCATACGGGCATGTAGTTGCAATAAAGCAGACGTATATTTACTATTATGTTTTGTTGTGTTTGAAGACATTATCGTAAATAAAATCATCATCTTAATATTTTGTTTAAAATATATGTAGTAATGAGTTTCTTTCCAAAAATGAAGTGTTATCTCAATACATAATTTGATATTTGACATATTTGAGGCTGCCATGGTCTCCCCAGTGATGAATTTCTGGACTTGGAAGTTAAGCAAAATTTATCATTTTTTCCACCAAATATCTATCTTAGATTATTTTCTCAATAAGTGCAAATATAGTTTTCATAAAGTGCAGTTGTAATGATATACATTTGTACCTTTTTATACTTAAAAGTCTGGTATTTGTTGATCTGTTTTCACTAATATTCACTTCATAAAGTTTTAAAAAGATAAGAAAAGGCTGTGAGGTAGATGCTTGTATCACTAAGTATACAACGTCTACTGTAATCCGGATAATAGTGACTATCCGAAGACTTTTATACTTCCCGTTTTAGTCTTTTTACACTTCATCCACATATTTCAAAAAATCAAATCAAATTTTCTTATTTATTGAGTTTATTAATCTAATAAAATGGAAATAAAATATTAGCCATACGCATACATTTGAATTATCAGTAAAATAGTGTTTGAATGTGATTACCCTACCCACATTAATTTCCCATGATTCACTAAAAATAAGACCTCTTTAGCTAGTTTGAGTGATGTTTTTTCCCAGATGTAATCATAATTTATATTCAGTAAGAATATCAAGATAAGTCCCATTATCAGCGTATCTAGTAATAAAAAAGATACTATTATGATGAAAAAATGTGTTGTTGTTGTTGTTGTTTTATTAATTCATTGCCACAAGTCAAAGTCACAATGTTTTTTTATAATTATGTATGTAGCACATCAGCAAGGGCTGACAACTATTAAAAATATGTTTTTAGACATTAAGAAGTAGTAGGTATGTTTAATATAAGGATAATTGACATTTTCAAAAAATTGGCCGCCATTTTGGAAGCCATTTAGAAATCGCTTGATTTCGTACCGTAAGCTGTGACCCCCCCCCCCCCCCCCACCCCATCTCGGAAGTTTTTAGAAGTACACACACACACACACACACACACACACACACACACACACACGCACACACGCACGCACGCACACACACACACGCACACACACACAGACGCACACACACATAAATATCTACTTTGATATCTTTGACTAAAAGGGGAAGAGTATATGTTACGTCCTCGTCCGTCCGTCCCACAACACTCGCTGGAATTTAGCGAAACTTCATAGGAAGCTTTACTCCTAAGAGGAAATGCGCATTTTATCTTCATGTTCCGGTCTGATGCTATTTCACTGAGTTACTGCTCTTGTTAATTCAACATAAGTATACTATAGCACAATTTCTTTGTCTGGAGTATTCCTCAAGAACCACTTGCTGAAAATCAGCGAAACTTCATAGGAAGCTTCACTCCCTAGAGGAGATTTACACATCATTACCTCGCCTGAGCATGCATATTTATATAAGTGATCAAGGGAGAGCCATTGTAGTCATTAATTGTCCGTTGTCCGTCGTCGTACGCCGTCCGTCGTCCGTCAACGTTTTGCTTTAAACAAAAAATCTACTCCTAAACCAACCGTGTCAATTTTGACATCTTCTTTAAAAAAATGTTCAAAGAATTGAATTCCGTTCACAACCCTAAAATTTTAAAAATCTTCTTGTCCAAAACCACAAGTCATAAGGCTTTGATATCGGGTATATAGAATCATCTAGTTGTCCTCTACCAAGATTGTTCAAATTATGCCCCTAGGGTCAAATATGACCCCGCTCTGGGGGTCACGTCGTTTATAATTATAGACTTAGATAGGAGAAAAAAAATTGAAAATCCTTTGTCTAAAACTACATGGCCTAAAGCTTAAATATTTGGTATGTAGCATTATCTAGTGGTCCTATACCAAGATTGTTTAAATTATCCCTAATAGGGTCAAATATGGCTCCACCCTGGTGGTCATATGGTTTATACAGACTTATATTTGGATAAACTTTGAAACTCTTCTTGTCCAAAACCACAGGGCCTAGGGCTTTGATATTGGTATATAGAATCATCTAGTGGGCCTCTACCAAGATTATCCAAATTGTATCACTGGAGTCAAATATGGCCCCATCCTGGGGGTCACATGGTTTATATAGACTTATATATAGAATACTTTGAAATTCTTCTTGTACAAAATCATTGCCCCATTGTTGTACCCCACGTTACCTTCCCACCCCCTAAAAACAAACACACATACACATTAACTGCCTATGTTCATTTAGTAAAAACTTCTAAGTGTTCAAGCAAGCAATTAAACTCAGGTGAGCGATAATAGCTAGTCCGGTCGGACGATTTTCACAGAGTTCTTACCATTGGATTATAAATTTCAACATTAGTATCCCGCCCGTGATGAAATGATGCACGGAGGGGCACCTGGGGTCTTCCTCCACCATCAAAGCTGGAAAGTCGCCATATTACCTATCATTGCGTCGGTGCAACAACAAAAATCAACATTTGTATACTAAAGCACCATTTTGTCTGGAGTATTCCTCAAGAACCACTGGCTGCAGTTCAGAAACTTCATAGGAACCTTCACTTCCAAGAGTACGTGTTTCGGTCGGATGATTTTCACCGAGTTGGTGCCCTTTGATTATTCAAAATTAAGTATACTATAGCAGTAGGAAGCTTCAGACTATCAAATTAAATGAAAGCCTACGAAGTAGGTTAGATATAAATAGTGCGAATCTTTCTTCATTTTCTCTTGCCCTTTCTCAGTAGCATCGTTTTTAGCTCGACTATACGAAGTATATTGAGAGCTATCCTACTCACCTACTCACCCCGGCGTCGGCGTCTTTCCGCTTCCCCACCTTGTTTAAAGTTGTTTTTCACAGTTTCGCTTTTTTCTTCTTATCTCTGTAATTACTTGATGGATTCGCTTTAAACTTAATACAGTTATTCCTCATCATCACCCACATCATATGACACAAGGGCCATAACTCTCACATCAATATTTTATGAATTATCCCCCTTTTTACTTAGAATTTCAGGTTAAAGTTTTGATGCACTTTCACTCTATCTCAGATTTGATTCAAACTGAAAGTAGTTGTTCCACATCATCTCCCACATCATATGACACAACCATAACTTCTGGTCATTGAAAGAAGTGAAAAGGAGTAAATTCAACGGATAGTATTTAATAATGATAAAAGTTAACACCCGTTTTCTTTTTCTGTAGTAGCGATATAGTTCTTTATGGGAATTAAGTAATTGCTTAGCTCAGTCTGTTATTTCAAAAGCTTTACGTGACTGAAACGAGTACTTCAGACAATTACTACTAACCGCTGGCGGCGCCACGTGTGATCCGACCGACCTCAGCAGAATACAGCATCCCGTTTCAAGCTACTATTATAATAACCTATTATATTTATTCTCATGTGCTTGTAGAGATGGTACCTAAAATCAAACTGCATCTAATGTTACTTTCTGTTGAAAACTTAATACTTAATACTTAAAACTTAGTCCCTCACTTATATAATGGTTTTACTTTCATACTTCATTTTTCATGCTGAAAGGCAATATTTAATCCGAAAAATTTGGTCCTACTTGGAAAAATGAAGCCAGTGACAGATAACTCTTCTAGAACTATTTCAATCTGACTAAAGTACATCTCCTATTACGCTACGCATAGGATCTGAAAACGTCCTATTCATTGCCTCGTTCTGACGGCCCTTTCACTAGCCAATCAGAGCCTAACTTACAACATCTTGCAAATCTACCTCTAGCATTGACTTTTGATATTTACAATTTTTATGTCGTATTGTATCAGATAGCCGGTTAGCTCAGTCGGTAGGCCACTTGCTTTGTAAGCGAGGGGTCCCGGGTTCGAGTCCTGGAATAACTGCATATTTTTCTTACTCTTTGACAATCGAACAAGTCGCCTGATTGGATAACATAAAAATAGCTTTAATGGAAATCCAAAATATACAGAAGACGAATGTGAATGGGTCGTTCTCAGATCTTCGTTTAGAAGATCAAGTACTTTAGTCAGATTGAGAACTATTTAGTTATGTGAACAAAGTATGCATAGATTCGGATGTGTTTCCCAAAAATATAGTTTACTGCAAGATCTATGAACAATCATTCAAACAGAAAAAATGAGCGTTATCTTTCATTTTCAAACTAAGTTATTCAAAGACAATTTATTTTATTTATTACTTACAGGTGTGGTATGATCATATGAAAGAGAAAATTATTCATGAGAATAAATATAAACAGACTATATGAATTCTACGACATCGAATCCCTCAACATTTTACAAAATTCGTTTGCCAAGAATAATCAAGGCCTTAAAATGTACGATTCAAAACAGAGCGGTATTAAAATGTATATTCTATCTGATGGTCACACCAAAACCATACCAAAAACTGTGCTGAAAGAAGTTATTTCACTTTTTATGACACGCACCTTGTGTTTACAAATGTACCTAATTTGCATATTGACCGAGGCGTGCGGAACAGCATTTATTTTGCGGAATCTACCGTTACAGAAACTTCTGTTAATACAATGCAGACGTTCTTTAGTATAAATAAAATGGTTGTGTTAGTTAAAAAGAAATGACAATCACCTTTCTTTAGCTAATCCACAAAAAAAAAACGAAGCCGATTTCGCTGTCAAAAGTTCCCGTAGTTACTGCGCGGTGCTATGTTAAGATATTGCTAGTGTGAGAAACGCGATATGCGCTTCAGTTTTACACTTGATTTGTTGTTGTTGTTATTGAATACGTAGCCTTAGGAACCATCTCTAGTGCTTGTTCTTTCATGAGTACCCAGGATAAATTTCGGTTGATAAAATCGAGCGCAACTTTACACAGAGCTAAATGCTGGCGTATGTTCATGTATCTAGTCAATAGCTATTTTTTCTATTGGCTTTATACAGAACTTGGTAAAGAATGTCAACGTTTCGGTACGGGCTTGCATTTCGGATGATCACGCCTTTTTTCAGACATGCAAGTGACAATTACGTCACGACGTAGCAGAGTCCTGCAATAGGTACGTTTATTCTAAATTATTTTAGGTCGATTGTGAAACAAGTTCTACAACTTATATTAATCGCTCTCGACACCTCATTCCTGATAGACTCCATCGCGACGAGGGTTTGAGAGAAGATGCCAATTCTAATGCTGAGCGCCAAGCAAGGGAGCTATTGGTACCATTTGTCACGTTTTTGGTATGACGCGGCCGGGGATTGAACCCACGACCACAATAGGTAAACATTAGTCAGGTAACAGCATTTATCTTGCGGAATCTACCGTTACAGAAACTTCTGTTAATACAATGCAGACGTTCTTTAGTATAAATAAAATGGATGTGTTAATTAAAAAGAAATGACAATCACCTTTCTTTAGCTAATCCACAAAAAAAACGAAGCCGATTTCGCTGTCAAAAGTTCCCGTAGTTACTGCGCGGTGCTATGGTAAGATATTGCTAGTGTGAGAAACGCGATATGCGCTTCAGTTTTGCACTTGATTTGTTGTTGTTGTTATAAAATACGTAGCCTTAGGAACCATCTCTAGTGCTTGTTCTTTCATGAGCACCCAGGATAAATTTCGGTTGACAAATCGAGCGCAACTTTACACTGTGCTAAATGCTGGCGTATGTTCATGTATCTAGTCAATAGCTATTTTTTCTATTGGCTTTATACAGAACTTTGTAAAGAATGTCAACGTTTCGGTACGGGCTTGCATTTCGGATGATCACGCCTTTTTTCAGACATGCAAGTGACAATTACGTCACGACGTAGCAGAGTCCTGCAATAGGTACGTTTATTCTAATTTATTTTAGGTCGATTGTGAAACAAGTTCTACAACTTATATTAATCGCTCTCGACACCTCATTCCTGATGGACTCCATCGCGACGAGGGTATGAGAGAAGATGCCAATTCTAATGCTGAGCGCCAAGCAAGGGAGCTATTGGTACCATTTGTCACGTTGTTGGTACGACGCGGCCGGGGATTGAACCCGCGACCACAATACGTAAACATTAGTCAGGTAACTTTAATATGCCACGCATGCGGGGGGAGGCTTGGGTGAAAAACACAGTAACATTTCAGATTGATATTTTAAATATGAACACTTTCATTGAATTTTAGTACGCCTTTGAATCGTCATGTCATGACGTCATATTTTTTAAACACGTTGGATTCCCGTAATGTTTAAAATGACATATTAAGATAATGTCGTTATCAATAGTTTATAATTTTATGTAAAAATGTTGTGTCTTGCCTTTCTTTCTTGCAAGAACTATTTATGGAACCAGATCATAAAATTTATGGAGTAAACTCAGGCACACACATGTTACAACTTGTTTTCTGTACATTCATGCAGGTTTAAGGTTTTTCAACAGTTGTCATTCAAATATAAATGACAGTGTCTCTCGTTGTCCAAAATTAGAGATGCCTCCATGGAATATCTCGCCACTGAAACATGAAACCCCATGCAGTCACATTGAACTAACACTAGGCTGACCAGTCGAAGAACCTTTAATGCTAAACGCCATTTCAGGAAGCTGCTAGTACCATTTTTCATGTCTTCGGTGTGATGCGGGCACTCTACTTCTAGGCTACTGAGACCGTGATGTTTTACGCGTTCGTACTTGTAATATAAAAGCTGTTGTTTTATATAAAATTCATATAGTTGCGGTTATTCATTGGTGAATAACCTTCGTTATTGGAGTTCTATTAATTTCTGGAGTATCAGTGGACCGGGTGAAAGTTATGTGAACACCGCTTTGCTACATCCTTTTACATCTGCGAGAAAAGACACTAGGTCGGTTTTAAGCACGATCAAGATTTTTTTCAAAACTGTTTCAAACAATGTCACATGCTGAAAACTACCGAAAAAGCATAAGGTAAAACATCATTAACTTTTTATTTCATTTTCTTTATTCAGCAAGTATAAAGGTAATTATAAAGCATCAAGGTTTTAATGAAAACAAACCTGTCATAAGTATAAACCTTTACACATGTTGAAGAAGTAGTGATTAAAAAATGTGTTTTTTTTTTCTTTAAATTAAACTCAATCAATACGGATTTAAAATTCATTAATCCTAGGTTAGTTATTTCTGGCACTTAGTATTATACTCATACTGCAACCATTATTTCAGCATGATATTTGCAATTACTTTCTTCCCTCGGCGTTTTTTTTTTTTTCTTAACTGTTGTCGTTTTTTGTCTGTATAATTCATTGAATACTTATTTTGAAATTGCATCAAGCTTTCGGTAAAAAAAGATGTTCAAGCTGTTAAGAAAGAGAGATTTTGATGCGTTATCAAAGACGCACCTAGCCGTCAAACCTTATCAATGAAGTCTAAATTATGACCGATATCTAAAAAATATTTGTGGTAGGTTGTGACTTGATTGATCTTTCGCGGAAACTGCTATTGGAATATCTTGCAAAGGATGTACATTCAGGATTTTGACAACATGGAATTGTTACATACCATTTATATGCTATTATAGATGGAAACAAACAAGGGTTCCAAAATTTTGTCGATCATTACTACTAGCAACAGTGATAGTTGTCTTAAAACAATACAAAAGACATTCTGAAACTTACCCTTCCTATCTTACGTTGGATATTAGAAAAAAATTGTTCGAAAGTAATTCGACAAAAAATGCAAAGATTGTTACATAATAAATAATGTTTAAACTCCTTCAGACTGATATTTGTTGATTATTGCTGTACATAGCGACAGTAATTGCCGTCAGATAAAAGAAGAATATTTGGGAAATTAAATCTATGAATCCTTCGGATAACACGTTATAATTAAAGAGGGCTAGACTGTTCATAGTATATTGAATTATTTCTCTTCCTAACATTATTTAAGAAATAATGTATAGAAAAGTCGTGCTTTAACGTTATTAATACATGAAAAAGAGGTTATACGTAAGCGAAAAATTTCAAGGTGGCGTAGCCCCGAGTGATTTATTCTTGCGTCGTATAACCGAGTATGACTGTATTAATTTAAGGAAAACACGATTTTGCTATAAATTATTTAAGAAATAATATATCTCATCCAGTGATTTGTCGTTGAATAAATCATTGTTTGGAGTTCAGATGCGAGGGAATTATATCACGAGGGCGCAGCCCGAGTGATATAATAATATGCATCTGAACGACAAACAATGATTTATTCAAGAGCAAATCTCTAAATGAGATATATTATTTCGATTCTAACACGTTACCAAGGATTTTAAGTACATCCTTGATGACATTCATTAAATACTTGCCCGTTTTCAATTGGTTTCTTTTCCAGCGCGCCGCTTGACGCCATGACGTAATAATTGTGACGTCAGAACAGTGATTTGTTGTATAATAATTCACTGTTTTCTGCCTTCTTTGTTTAATAGAAAAATTAATCGGATCGTGTTAGAATTATATTCTAGTAAGCCCTATATCTAAACCAGAAGTTGAAATAAAGTAGCACTGTTTCTTGGCAGCTTGATGCCATTGCCCATTACCGTGACGTCATTTTAGCGTAAGCGAGTTTTAACAAAAACAGGCATATTACAATTTTTTTTTCTGTCATTGCCTTGACGAGCTTTGTGTTTTGCGTATCAATGTATTGTTTTATGTTATCCGAATAAATAGCGTTAGCTAAATGCGAGATATAATAACAGTATAATAGAATACTAACAAACTAGCTTGAAATCAAGCAGACACTTGTCTACTAAAGCATAAAACGTGTACGTTATAACTTTTTAAATTTCAATGTGTTAATGGGAGTCACTTTAATAAAAATGTATCTAAACATACCGAGTTTTAAAATAGCGTAGGCAATCAGAAATTCATTTCATTTCATGTTACAAGTTTTGAACATATCTTCAGTTTAAGTTAGATTCTATAACAAATAAAAACTGATTTGTGTTTTTACCAAAGTAATGTTTTGGAGTAACGAATGTTTTCGTCAGAAGATATTTCTAAGATACGCACAAACATTGTTTCTAAGCCTGCATATTAATGGTTGTTCTCTCCCTGTGTTACAATGAGAAAATATATGCGTATTAATTAAAAACAAAATACTATATCAAGCATGCTTACTGCCTCAAACATATTAAGACAGTACGCCTGTTTAATTCACAGTTGCAGTTGTCGCTGAGCAGGTCGCGGAGACTTCCACGATTAGAATTGATTCCGTGGTGGTTGTCACTAAAATGTAGTCACCAGCCGCAACATTGTCAGCCGCAGCTTTAGTTACAAATGAACATGTTGAACCGCCAGTGATCATGTCGCCGCTATTACGAGCTATTACTGCAGAAAATGATTCAGTAAGTGTAGAAGTTATTGTCGTCGCAAACCACACACTGCTGGAAGCCAATGATACGGAAGGCGTTGAAGTAGTCGTTGTGACGGAAGTTGATGTAGTGTGGGAAGTCGTTGTGGATGTACTGGTGACTGAGTTAGTTCTGGTCGTGGTGGTGGTACTGGTTTTGGTTGTTGTTGTTGTTCTGGCAATAGTCGTGGTGGTATATGTGGTACTTGTAGGTCGTATTGTTGGACGATCTGTATAGCAAAATGACTTTTTGTGAACTTGCTAGACAAGTTGATACTTGATACATAGTGTACAAGTGCTGAACAAGTAAGCAGATTGTATTTGCTAACTTAATGCTATGACAGCAAACATAGGTGATGATGAGAATGATTACACAATTTTAATATAATGTTATATTGCGAAAACTACATTTGCAATGTTTTGAAAAAGAAATCTTCAAAAGTGATATCAAAGAAATCACTTACTGCAGAATTTCTCGTCCTCTCCCCAAGGACAGTCTATGCGCCCATCACAAATCACATTTCTGCCTCTACACTCGACATCATACCCACCATTCATGCAAGCATACCCTCTTCCAGTACCGACACAGCGCTCTACAGATAGACAAATACATAGAATGATAAATTGTAGTACTTTTAGATGTTGAAATGTTTTACTACAATAACAGAAGTTTTTTTTTTCTTATTTTTAATATTTCTACCATGGTCTTTTTCATGAATTAATTATATATATAAAAATATTTAAAAAAACAAAAACAAAATATTTTTATATGTTTTCCCTAATGATCATAATATGAAACAGGTAGGTACACAAAAATATATATACCCATTGAATGTTTTTTTTTATTTATTTATTTCTTGTCCAGGAATAATTTTTAATATTTTCTAATATATATATATGGTTTCTGATTCTAAACGGTATTTAAATTTTAAGTCTTATCACGCTAAACATACTAAACCTAATATTCCCTTTTGTTTAGCTCTTAGACTTTGTACTATTATTTCTGACAAAAATATACTTAACACAAGATTAATAGAATTAGCTTCTAATTTGAGCAAAACTAATACCCAGTAGATGTTATAAAAACAGGAATTATTAAAGCTTTGCAAATACCCAAAAGTAATTTATTTTCAGTAAAGGAAAATAAAGTAGAAAAAAATACGTCATATATTTCTACATATAATCCTTAAAATAGAGAGTTGTTTGGAATTCTAAAAAATAACATGGAAATTTCAAATTCTGATTCCACTAAGAAAAAATACAGATAATTGATACCAAAATCATTAAGTGAACAAGACAGTTATCTAACCTTAAGCATATTCTGGTTATATCCGAACTGAATGAAAATGTTACCCCGCCTTCAGTCAAAAAATGTAACGAGCCACGCTGTGGGTTATGCAAATACATTATAGAAGGGTCTAGTTCAAAACTGAACAATAAAATATTTCATAAAACAGAAAACATGGATTGTACTGTCCAAAATGTCTTGTATGTTTTGGTTTGCAATGGATGCAAGGATTTTTATATTGGACAAACAGGTGATAAATTAAGAAACAGAAGGATAGTCCATGATCAGCAAAAATCAGAAGCCCGTCAACAAGATAATCGCCTGTTAGTGAACATTTAGATGAATACTCTAAAACGAACAAACAATAAATTTTTCAATTATATGAATTTTATGATAATGATGTTTCCGCTAGGTTATCTAAGACACTCTCTTAATTTCTACTTTTCGCGCTTGATTCTAGATCAAGAAGTTGACGTTTGCACGACAATTGTCGTGTTTAAAACTTAAAGTTTTCGACTTTTCGCTGTAAATTTTTAGCGCGAAAAGTTGAAATTAGATGCTTAATTTCAAGTTTTCGCGTATCTGTCGATGGCGGAAACAGGATTCCGTAAGATTTCCGTGGAGATATATATATATATATATATATATATATATATATATATATATATATATATATATATATATATATATATATACAATTCGGGCTCGTATATAAAGCAGCATCGAAACTAATCTTATTGGGTTAGCTGACTTGCTCTGGCATGTGCGTGTTCGTTTGTACTGCTAGGCGCTTTGCAGCAATTGGTCTGGTATATATGGTGGTGATTTAATTCGTATAAATTCTCTCTACTATATATATAAAGTCAGTTAAATCCTTGTGCAGGAAGTTCAGTTTCCAAGGAAAAAACAGCAGTAATACTAATTTTATTTTTTCAATGCAAGCGCATTCAACTGTACATATCTTCAGGCAGTTGCATTTTGAAATAATACGATGAAGTAACGTGATAACAAAAATACGGGAAACGTCGTAAAATACGTTGAGGCAAACTCCAAGAAAATAATGTAAAATGCATCTCAAGAATACCCTGTGTACGCGAACAAAACTTTCAAACCAGCAGAAACAGATTCTGTACCATTCAAAAAGGGGAGGTAATAATTGTTGTTTTGTGAATTAAAAATAAAACATTTCACGTGATATCTAGTATTTTAAAATCTATAAGAATATATTTTGGAACTTAAATGGACATTTCCTTTTAAAACGATGAAAATGTAGGTACAAAAAATCTAAATTTGTAAGATATGAATCAAATCAAGAACTATAACTACATACTGAAGGAAAATATCTATTTTTTTTTTAATCTCTTATGTTTACATTCTGGATCATTTTCATATCGAAAATGTATTGTGCGCACAGTCATTACCCGTAAATAAATGGAATAATTATGATAAACTTGAATTCCGCAAAGAACATCGTTCAACAACAGATAAAGAATATAATTGTAGAACACCCTTGCCCGCTACCCTCACCCCCACACCCCCCCCCCCCCCCCCCCTCTCTCTCTCTCTCTCTCTATCTATTAAATCTGATTGATGCATTCACCATCCGAACCACTTTGATATTGTCAAATAAAAAAGCTTTTAAATTCAAAGAATCAATAGAAAAAAAAAATAACAATTACTTTGTTTTGAATGCGGAATGAATTGATCCCCATTTGATTATAATTGGATACAAAATCAAAGGCTGAAATTTGTTTATTAAACATTTTATTTTCAACTTCGACTTTTCGATTACAAGCATCATGTAAGCTAATTTCGACAGGTGGTAAGTTCTGTGAGATCATGTTAGGAAATAAAACAAAAACTTTATTATTACTTTATTAATTCATGGAAAATATCTTCTTTCTTTTTCTTCATTTTTCTTAACCTTAAATTTGTCGAGATCAAAATTGCTGAAAAAAGTTTATCAATGATAATTCGCATTTCTTAAAGATTTGCAAAGATCTACATATATTTTCCTCTGTCTTTCGGTGGATATTTACTATCAAACAACCTCATTTTTGATCGAATAGATTGAAATGTAATATAAATTTAACGTAATTTATATTTTCCGGTCATGTCTTTTTGCCCTACGTAGAGTGCGCATGCGCGCAATTGTCCCGCGTTGCTACGGAAATAGCTCTTTGTTAAAAGGTCTTATAGAATTACTCAAATAGTCTAACCCACCTACAAAGGTGATACTTAATAAAAATCTCATCAAAAATTAAACTCGATTAAATTCTACTTTAATCCAGATTCATTTAGCGACCATGACTTGTTTTCTTTAAACCTGCAATGAAACGCCATAAAAGTAACTGTCCGATTCAAAGCACATAGGAATTGAACAAACAGTCTGTTAAATGAACAAACGTTCATTGACAGAATGAATATAGTTTTGCTATATCATACTATTGATTTATCTCTCAGTTTATTTAAGCACAAATACAATTGTGACATGAGGATACACAAAAACATTTATACACATATACATCAATTTGCCAGGCTGTGTGTACAAACAAACAAACAAAGAAAAATAATGGAAATTTGAGATGCACAAAAACACATCTCTGATTAGTCTAAAACTGACGTAGACTATGTGCGAAAACGATCCCAATATCTAAACCTTAGCTACAGGCCAGGATTTGTGTAAATTTAACGACAACTACGTACGGTCACAATAGCTCATTCTAATGTTATATTTGTATAAGCTAGATAAGCTAGGGTATACATAAACCTTTAGACTCCGCATACTTATAGTTAAAGGCACTCTCTACAGTTTTTCTAGACGGGTCGATATTTACCCCAACACCGTGCCAATTTGGTTTCGATGTAGCTCACTGCAGACTTGGTGCGGTCTTCTGCGCGTGCCCGGAAGTGACTGTCTAATGTCGCGTACGGCAAATTATTGTATGTTCGCATGCATTTAATGAACAAAATGTTTAATATACTGACTAAAGGTTAGGGTTAGTATCACCATGGTTACAAAATATATACATTTAAAGTACTTTTACTTCAAATTGCTTCAATCCGAAATATACTGGAGTCTGTTATTTATTACCAGCGTTCAAACTCTGCATTGAGTCACAGCTGTTTCTAATCCCGTACCGTACATTCGTAAACTACAGGTTTTGTTAAAAAAGGGCGGAAACTTTCATCGTTCTATGCCATCAAAATGCTTCAGAAACACCTTAAAATCCGCTTATTAAGAAATCTGCCGTTTGATAATTTTATATATAATTATATTTTTAAGTCATTTGCTCAAACACTGAAAGAGTATTTCGTACCAACCTGCGTTGTATAAATGCCCGCCACACCCCACCTCGTTGTAATTTGATTTAAGCGAAATCTAATATGGTGACCTATCAATTTTCTTTTTGTTTTAGATTAGGTAGACATAACCAAAGGTATGTGCAGAGTTTGATTAAATTCTATTATGTGAAACTCGATAAAATAGCAGAAGTACCAACTTAAAACTGACAAAAATATGCAAAAATAGCCCTTGGGTCTGCTGAACAAGTATTCCTTTCTTTACAAAATCATGTTCCTTCGATTTCTCTGAGCATGTTTCAAATAGATATCATTGTTTTCCGTTATAAAAATGCTTAGATAATAAAATTTATGCTTATTATTGTACTTTACTGAAAGATATTTTAGGATTACAGAAATTTTGAAAAATGTTTAAAATAGCACCATATCTGGGGGCAAATGAAATTGAAACAAAGCTGGTGACCTAGTATTTTTATTTCTTTTTTCAATACATCTTAACATGATCTTTTAATACAAAACATTTCATCAAAATCTATTATTGAGAAAAAAAAATACGAAACTGTAGCGAGCGCCTTTAATATAGAGTATACATAGAAACAATGTTAGAATTCATTAGAAAAAAGTTACAGGTTTTGACTGCCAGGTGATGTTTTAAAGTGATTCCAAACAACAGAGATAAATTTACAAATATTCGTCAGTTTACCCTCATCTTTTTCGTTCAGGAAGATACTAAAGTTAATACAATTTACAGCCCTACTATGGATAAACGGAAGCAGAATTTAGCTCACCTGAGCCAAAGGCTTATGGTGAGCTTTTGTGACCGCTCAATATCCGTCGTCCATTGTGCGTCGTTTGTCCGTCAACATATTTTAAAAAAAATCTTCTTCTTGAAAACCACTGGGCAGAATTACACCAAACTAAACAGGAATGATCCATGGGTAGCCCCCTTTCAAAATTTTTCAAAGACATTAATGCCATATAGAACTCTGGTTGCCATGGCAACCAAAAGGAAAAACTTTAAAAATTTTCTTGTCTCAAACCGCAAGTCATAGAGCCTTGATATTTGGCATGTGACATCATCTTATGGTCTTTTATCAAGATTGTCCAAATTGTGCCCCTGGGATGAAAAGAGGCCTCGCCCCGGGGGTCACAAGTTTTACATAGACTTATAAAGGAAATTTTTTTAAAAATCTTCTTGTCTAAAACCACAAGAACAAGACCTTTGATATTTGGTATGTAGCATTGCCTTGTAGACCTCTACCAAAAATATTCAAATTATTACCCTGGGGTGAAAAGAGGCCCCGCCACGCGGGCCTCAAGTTTTACATAGACTTGTAGGATCGGCAAATTCATGAATCGCGCAATTCATGTTTAATTTGCCGATTCTATTCTGTCGTTCATTTCGCATGAACATCGCAAAAAATAATTTCATTTCTTATTTTTACATTACATTTCCGTTTCATTTGTAAACAAGAAAATAGTTGTTTTTTTATAAATTGCACATATTTTGTGGCATTAACATTAAAATCAGTTTTCCGACCAGTCTGTTCACCAGACGGAACAACTGCGACGTAATCTAAGGAACGTTCTTCGTGCTTTACGCGGATGTAGTCAAAACAGCGGTCGGTTATCACCAAACAGCGATAACGTAACTTCCGCGTCTTTCCTTTTGCTGTTCATACGAAATGAACGTCATAATTTTAATGGAAAAGAATAGGGCGAATGTAAATATTTCAAATCGTAACTGCCTGACGATATGAACAATTGAAAGCGCTGTCAGTGAAAAATAAAGATTATTGAAAAAAAAACAACAACAACTCAGAAGTCTACTGCTGTTTTTTCTTTGAAATTGAACTTTCATGTTGTATATATAAGTGATGTAATCTCAAGACAAAAATAATATTTTGAAAAAAGAAAAAAAAAAAAAAAACGCCCACAGCGAGCGAACACCCAGCCTGAAGCATTATATAGTATCTAGCAGCAATGGCGAAAGTAACTGCCTAGGAGAGTACCTTTATAAAAAAAAATGATATCGTCTGTGTCCGACCCGTATCTATTTTCATATTTTTGTGTTGAAATGCTTGGACTAATTTATTTTCACTATTTATTTGCTTTTATAGTAAATGCTATTTTTTTTAAACAAAAAAGAACTTATTCAATGTTTGAGACATATTCTCAATGTGTTTTAAAAGAGTAAAACAATATCTGATATTTGGCAGTAGCGGAGAGGGTAGAGGGTATGGCCAACACATGTGACTTTTTGATATCGTACACACAGGGTAAAGCGCTCTATTCTCGTAACATTTTTCTTTGTTACTTCCTTGTTACCGGATGGTTTTTGATGAGAAAAAAAGTGGCGAAGCCAGAAAAACAACTGCATTCCTGGACACAAAAATCTGAATACTTCCTTCGAACACTTCGCCCAAATTCCAGTGTGTGTAATCTACACATTCGGTCCGTAAAAACATTTGGGCCAAGTGTTTTAGAAAAAGCATCAAGAATTTCTTGCAGACGCTTTGTGGCGAGGAAAGCACCAATTTCCCTGTTTTCGACGCTTTTTATTCTAATAAAATCAGTCAGGTAACAAGGAAATTATAGGCAAAAATGTTAGCTAAATCGAGCGGTTTTCCTCGTAAGTACGATATTCGAAAGTCACGTGGGTTTGCCATCCTGAACTTGGCTTTCTTAATAAAAATATTGAAAACAGATTTCTTAAAAATTTTGAATACTGAAATAACTGGCAAATAAGATTCAAGGCGGGAAACAGAGTAGTTATAACATACGTAGGTAACTATTCATAACTTTCATATAAAACCGTATGCATGACACACGACGACCCTACGTAATATACAAATGATTCGAAAGTTTTGAGCTGTTTACTTAGTGAAATAAATTAATACAACTGGCAAAATAAATATTCCCATAAATTATAATCTCTTGAAGAATTTGGAATATATACAAAATGATGATGAGCAAAAGTCTATTTTGTAACAAGAGCTGTCACTTTTGGTGACAAATGCCCCCGAAGCGTGCCCAAGAATGATACAGTTGTATGCGCAAAATGATCACAAAATGATCACACACTATTCCGTGACCTTGACCTTGACCTATGAGGCCCGGGTCATAAGCGTGACATACCTTCTCAATATTGTTAACATTCGTGTCAAATTATTTTAAAATCCATTGATAAATGGCGAAGTAATGAACCAGAAAAGAAACACTTTTGACTTCGTAGTGTGACCTTGACCTTGAAACTAGGGGTCTGGGTCTTGTGCATAACACCTCACCTCATTATAGGGAACATTTATGCTGATTAATTTCAAAATCCCTTTATCAAAGGCAGTGTTATGGACCGGACACGAAACAGACCCTGTTAACTTTTAACCTCTAAATGTCACCTTGACCTTAGAGCTAGGGGTATGGATCTTGCGCGTGACATGTCGTCTAATTATGAGGAAGATTTATGCTAAGTTATTTCTAAATCCCTTGATGAATGGCAGAGTTATCGATCGACCGGCCATTATGGTAAACATCTATGCAAAGTTATTTGAAAATCCCTTCATGGATGGCAGAGGTATGGACCGGACACGAAACAGACCATGATAACGTTTGACCTCTAAGTGTGACCTTGATCTTGGAGCTAGGGGTCTGGGTCTTAAGCATGACACATCACATTATTATGGTGAACATTTGTGCAAAGTGATTTCAAAATCCCTTCATGGGTGGAAGAGTTACAGCTCGGACAAGAATTTACCGGACGCACTTTCGGACGGACGGACGGACGCACGGACGGATCGTGCGATTTAATATGCCCACCTTTGGGGGCATAATAAGAAGTCAAAAATGAAAATTATCTCGGCGAGTACATTACATGAACCTGAAGTACAGTGTTTAATTACTTACCAAGATCTTTTCTACATCGGTCATATCTGTTGCTCCTTCTTCGGCTGTCTGGTCTTGCGTGCGCATCATACACGAGACATACCAGTACAATAAGTAAAGTATGCTACAAGAAAAAGAACATAAGGAAAATTTGGCCAGTACGTCAGCTATATACATGATATTTCAAAGAATAATATCATTGCTGGTCTTTGCACTATAATACTACAAGCAGATTGAAAGTCAGTTTCATTTCTTCTGACAAAGTATACATCAAATATTCAGTTAGCTCCAGCTAAAACAACACGCTAAACTAAAGGATGAGTAGCATTTCTTTGACTTTCAAAGAATCAAGAAGATATTTCTTTCTGAAAACCAAGTCCATAATAAATTATCTTATTTTACTTGTATTAACATCTCACCTTAATTAGCACCGCCGCTGCCATTTTGCCTACTGGGATGTGCGCGATATTTGCTTTCTACTGCCGTTTTATATAGAAACTTGAGTATCGTTTTCTATTTTTGTCTTCGGTTAACCATTTCCTTCTGGCCCAAAGGTAATTGTACGTGGAAATGAAACAGAAAAAAAACATGTGTATATACGCGGAAGACCGGAAAAGAAATACATTTTGATATACAACGATAAATATTTCATAAAATTATTAATGATAAAACATGCAGTGCCTAAAGGTACGACACTAAATAAATCGATTACTTTGTGGTGATAGTAGTTGTTAGTGTCAAAGTGTGCGGAAGCCATTTGAAACATAATGCCTTTTATATCCAGATGGCAACAACATACTTAATTCTTAAATAAAAAAGCTGCTTGTATTGCTTTTTTCTTACACATTGATTTATCTAATTCAATGCAGAAACGACCAAATCGCCACAACGGCGAGACGTATTTTAACAATCGTAGCCAATCGAGCGTTGTGACCTACGGAATGCTCCGCTTTTTGGGTCACAATATTTGCCTTTCTACAACAGCATTAGCTTATTAACCACGTGATATTTCAATATAAGATGCATAGCGCGACCATTTTCTAAGAACTATAAAATTATAGGTGGGCCGGACAAGACTTTATCTAAAAATACTTTATCTGTTCTGTGGGCTTTATCTCACTCTGTCCCTCTGGTCAGGCCGCTCTCATACCATGAATTCCCCGTCCAATACTTCCCACTTTATATTTCCCGCAGTAGTGGTCGCTGATAAGCGTACTATGACAAGACTATATCTGCATGTAGTTTATCGCATTCCCATTAACCTTTAATAAATAGGCTATAGTAATTATTTTAACCATCGGTATTCAAGAAATTACTTGACGTATTTGAACTTGGTGCATCTCATTCTGATAATTCTGGTATAATACAGATGTGCGTGAAATTAGCAAGAGCAGCCAGAATAGCCAGAGTTCAACCACAGTTTAGCCAGAGTAGCCAGAGTTCAGCAAGAGTTTAGTAAGAGTAGCCAGAGAAGTCAGAACTCTGGCTACTCTGGCTAGCCAGAGTAGCGAGAGTTCAACCAGAGTAGTAGCCAGAGTTCAGCCAGAGAAGTCATAACTCTGGTTACTCTGGCTGGCCGGAGTAGCCAGAGTTCAGCCAGAGTAGCCAGAACGCTGGTTACTCTGCCTGGCCAGAGTAGTCAGAGTTCAGCAAGAAAAGCCAGAGTTTCCAGTATGTAAAAATGTTCTGACTACTCTGGTCAGCCATAGTATCCAAAATAGCCCGAATCACCTGGATTTTATTTGCTCTGGTTAGTTTGGCCGGCCAGAGTAGCCAGAGTTTCTAGGATTTTAAGAGTAGCCAGAGTAACCTGGTTCACAAAACATTTTCCGTCTGAGCTGAGTTTGATTATGAAACTTAATATGTCATTTCTATCTAAACAGCATGTTTCAACTGAATTTCAAGTTAATTACTATTTTCATATTTTGCAAGAAGCATTGACAAGTACATCTCCTTCAAAATTGTTCAAATCATGGACTCCGGGGTCATATTGGATCTGCCTTGGGGCTTTAAGTTTCACGTAAAGTTATATATTAAATCCTATAAAAATATTCTTATTTTCCTTTAGGCCCAGACTAAATATATTTTGTATGTATCATGGCCTAGTGAATGCCTATCTTAAAATTGAGCAAATCATGTCCCCTGATGTCAAAATTGCTCCCGCTTGTGATAATGAGCTTACAAAGTCTTACAGGAAAATCTTTTAAAATCTTCTAAAAAAAGAATTGCAATGACAAGAGTGAAGATATTTTACATGTTCAAATCAATACCCCTGAGTCAAAATGGTTCCTACTTAAGTTTTATATAGAAAAAAAACATGATAAACTTATATAGCAAAAATCTTTTTTAGAACCACAAGGGTAAGAGCTGAAATATTTTGCATGTAAATTAGCAAAATTTATAATGGAGTTCTTTCAAACTTGATTGAATCACCACCCCCAGGGCAATATTAATTTAGAGATAACAATTACGAATTGTAAAATTTTACTATGAATGTCATAACCCACAAAAAAAAGGTCCAGGTAAGCGATCCAGGACCTTATTCAGGACCATATGGATCCTCTTGTTTAAATTGATATCATAAACAATTGCAGTGAATTCCATATAACTTTGAGTGTAAAAATAAAGAATATTTATTTAAAGGCTTCTGGTTTTGTATTTGTTTAACTTCAGTGTTTGCCTTAAATTTGTACCAAATGAATTAACTTGAAGACATAATATAAAGAAATTGGAGAACAAATTTTTCATACTTGTTAACAGCAACAAATTCCTGAAACTTGCATTTTAAAGCCGTGGAAGTTGACGAAATGTTGACATGTGAACACACACACTTAAAGCGGCTTAATAACGGTCTTGGAAAAAGGTAGGTATCTAATATATGCCAATAAAAACGCAAAATGCCATTCAAAAATTGACTGTGGTCACCTTATGTATCAGACAATCAACATTCCATGTTGTATTAACCCGGTATTACTTGTGTACGTGTATGAAACTATATTGACTGTGTTTGGATTAAACAGTTATAGGACTGCTAACTGATAAGTAAGACAATTCTTTGAAGTCCGTTTGATGAATCACTTGATACATGAAACTCTAAAAAACCTGAGGGTACAAAAAGGTAATTTCGCAACATGTTAAAGCCCTAGAAACTCTGGCTACTCTGGCAGAAGTCCGTTTTATAATTCACTTGATACATAAAACACAAAAAAATCAACATTGAGAAAACCAAAATAGTCAACAATCTTCTCAAACCTTTCCAATGTAGCTTCCGTTAAGAACATAGCTGTGAGGCTCAACTATTATTCTTTACACAAGAAACTTTTGACAGTCTCCAGTCTGGAAACAAACAGGTCTCATTTTAATGGATTTCTCGAAAGCTTTCGACAAGATCGATCATCAACTCCTTCCCTATAAAATCGTGAAACTTGGTGTCTACAGAATCTCTCTATCCTGGATTCAATCTTTCCTTTGTAACCGTTCTCAATCTGTAGTAATTGAAGACTCGACTCACACTCTTTACCAGTTCTATCAGGGTGTTCCTCAAGGTTAAGTGTTGGGTCCTTGTCTCTTCCTTAGTTTTATCAATGACCGTTTTGACTCTTTCAAAGGTAGAATACGCTTATTTGCTGATGACACCATCATATACCTCAACATAGACTCGTAAATAGACTCTTATAAAGTTCAAGATGATTTGACAAAAATTAGAAGAATGGGAACGTAATTGGTCTATGGAATTCAATCCTAATAAATGCGAAGTAATAGGAATCTTTAATAAAAAAAAAAAAAAAAAAAACAGAGAGAAAAAAATCATGTTTCCATATAAATTACTTAACCAAGAACTAAAAACTACAGAAAATGCTAAATATCTTGGGATTACTATTAGTGATATCTTAACTTGGAAACACATATTGAAATTACATCTTCAAAAGCTAGTAACACTCTCCACTCTCAGATTTATAAAAAAGTATATGTACAATGTAATAACAATAATATTAAAGAAACTGCCTAAAACATACGTTCGCCCACAATTAGAATACTGTAACACCATCTTGCATCTATTGCAGAAAAAACTTAGTATACGAGATAATTATCATTATTATTATATCATCATCATCATCATCATCGTTATTATTATTATTATTATTATTATTATTATCATAAATCCAGATTTGTTGAGCGCCCATTTAATATAAAATATACGTTCAAGGGCGCTTAACAATTAAACATGAGACATATCACAGATATGTAGGAAAATCACAAAAACATGGCATATGCAATATTAAAACTGAAACTGAATTATTTGATTAATGGTTATTTTTAAAACATTATGCGGGATGCATTTATTCTTCTATGTTCTAGTGTCTGCCATTTAAGTTTCAAGCATTGATGTTACGCTGCTTCGGTATGAGTAATAAAGTCCTGTTACTCTGGCTGAACTCTGCCTACTCTGGCCAGCCAGAGTAAACAGAGCTCTGGCTACTCTGGCTGAACTCTGCCTACTCTGGCCAGCCAGAGTAACCAGAGTTCTGGCTACTATAGCTGCTAAAAATAGCCAATGGAAAATAGTTATTAACTTGAAATTCAGTTTAAAACATGCTAGAGAAAAGAAATAAGAAATAACATATTATTAAGTTTCAAGATCGAATTCAGCTAAGACTGAAAATGGCCAGAATATGTTAAAATCCTAGAAACTCTGACTGAACTTTGGCTGAACTCTGGCTACTCTGTTAGAAACAGCCAGAATAACCAGAGCAAATGATATCCTGGTGATTCGGGCTACTGAGGCTACTTTGGCTGACCAGAGTAGCCAGAACATGTTAAAAATCCAGAAATTCTGCCTACTCTGGTTGAATTCTGGCTACTCTGGCCAGCCGGAGTAACCAGAGTTCTGGATACTGGATGAACTCCGGCTACTCTTGCCAGCCAGAGTAACCAGAGTTCTGGCTTCTCTTGCTGAACTCTAGCTACTCTGGCTGAAATCTGGCTACTCTGGCTAGCCAGAGTAACTAGGGTTCTAACTTCTCTGGCTACTCTGGCTAAACTCTGGCTGAACTCTGGCTACTCTGGCTACTCTGGCTAATTTCACGCACATATAATACAGCTATTCTACAAGATGACAAGTGGGCAAATAAGACCCTCCTTGAATTAATGTGTTTTCAGTTATTTACTCAGTCATTCTCTTCACAGTATAGTTTTATAAACATAGAATAATTCATTAATTATAATCTATTTCACACTGTAGAAACAAAGTGTGGTCTTAACTCACCTTAATATATCAAGTACTCAGTCACTACTAACATTGACATTGTATAGGGACAAATATAAGTAAACAATAAGTCTCAAAAATTAGTCAAAATATACTTAGTATTTAAAATTGAGCCTCAAAGAAGAGTTGTCACTATTAGTGACAAATGCCCCGGAAGTGTGCACATGAATGCTACAGTCTGCGCGAAATATGCAAGAATATTTTAAGCATGATCCGAAGTTCACCAAAGGTAACTTTAACCTTGGAGCTTGGGGTCTGGGTCTTGAACATGTCACACTAACTCATTATAGGGAACAATTAAATCAAGTTATTTTAACATCCCTTGATGAATTGCAGTGTTATTGACCGGACAAGAAACATACACTGTTAACATTTGACTTCTAAGTGTGTCTTTGGCCTTAAAGCTTAGGGTCTTGGACTTGCGTCTGACACGTCATCTCCATATAGGGAACGTTTATGCTAAATAATTTTAAAATATCTTCATCGATGGAAGAGTTATGGAACGGACAAGAAACTGGCCATATTTACCTTTAACCTGTAAATCTGGCATTGACCTTAGAGGTTTTCTCGTAATTGGGAATATTTTTGCCAAGTAATTTTGAAATCCCTTAATGGACAGTTGGCGAAAGCCCCGAGAAAAAAATCCGTAGGCATTTTTAGTACAATATGGTATCACATCAAAATGTTCGTCGGGGTATATGGAATTAAGCCAGGGCTGATACCAGGCTCAAATATCCCTATTCAAGTTTTTGTGGATCCCAAACAGAGTGTACCTGATAAGAAGGTAAAATGTTGTTTAAATTACAAGTTAATGTAAATCTGACTTAAATATATATTAGAGTGGAAAGATTCAATTATATAATTTATTTTGATGTATAAATGTAATTTTCAAGTGAAATTAAAAACTACGAGGCCCTAAATTGGGGGTTCTCTGTCAGACGGCATTTACATGATGATGTGACGTATCCAATATGTTAAAATTTGCGGTACATTGGTTTTAACATGTAATTAAGAAATGAATGTTTATCCTCTATAGTATCCAGTGCATATAAAAAAACTAAGACATATCCCATTTTCTTTGAATTTTCATATATTATTCAAAAGGCCCCAAAGGAAGTTAAACTCAAAATAAACATTTTAAACCGGACATGCTGCATATCATTTTTGCCATCAATGTAATATTCAGTGATGTGTGTGGCTATACTCACACAATCTTAAAACATTAACTTTAATAAACCTTATTGTGTAAAGTAATTTCATTGTATTTATTATTACAACATCACTTTCTATTGAGGTCTGAGAACACGAAAACCGAGACTTTCGCAAAACAACATAGAATAAGTAACTCAGACTTACAAGAAAATGTAGAGCCAATATATTACATATACATATTACTTAGCTGCATTTCATTTCCTTATTTTCATTTAATTGTTACTACAATAACAGTGCGTAAAATATCGGTTTATTGGTACTAACTTTTGAGACACATAAAGTCAAATTGCCCAAATGTGGAATACTGAACCGATATATGCACTGGCAAATATTTCTTTTTTTTTTTTTGCAAAGAATTGCATGTAAACATTTGATGTACATTGATATACACTTATAAAATTGCCAAATTTTTCAAAACTCCAGTGCATTTGAAGAATAGTGAGAGCTATTCTATTCACTCTGGTGTTGGTGTCGCCTTTGTTGACATCCTCACCTTGGATAAGTTTTGCATGTAAGTTCATGTCTTAGCAACTAATATATGTGTTGGATTAAAACTTTACATAAGGCTTTTGTGTCATCTAACCTATTGAACTAAAAATAATCTTGACTGAGTTTAATACATAATATGATTCGTTTCCAACCTAGAATATTTGGTAAAAGTTTAGCGCGTACCTAAAAAACAAGGTGTATTTCAGAAACAACAAGCATTTGATTAAAACTTCACATAGTGCTTCCGGTCATCAAACCACAGGAAATAACAAATAAGTACTAGTATATAGTTTTGCAAGTCTTGCCCAGTCATGGTCCTTGTTAAACTTAGAAGTTGTTGAATAGTCGAGCGCACAGGCTTTTGGGCATCTATTGTTACTAAAATCATTATCTGATTTTATCCATGGCCAGAACAGGCATTTTTCAAAAATATTTTGTTGAAGCAGTGGTATATCATAAGACCAATTGACATTAAGTTGTTATGAAATGGTGGAATCACTAGATGTAAATACTACAATATAGAAAACCTCATATGACATTACACGTAAATGTTTGTAATCGCGTCTACATCACACACAAAAGTGTTTTGCCAGGTAAAAACTTCAAACTTATCAAACTTAAACTCTTGGTCAATTTATTAACCACTTAACAGTATCAAGGCTTATACGGATATCTGGTATTCCTTACTGATGATTAAATTTCTGTATATCGAAATGTAATTGATATGAGTTTCTAGGGTGGTAGTGAAATGAATTACAAGTACAACACAGGCGCCTTATGCTCATGTAACAAAGGTCATGCTTAGACTGTCTTAGAATGGATGTTGCATTTTTACTTTTTAAGGGTATTTTCAGAACATAAGGCTAGACAAAAAAAATCGCAAGGACGAATACTCATTAAGAAAATTCTACGTTCGAAGAAAGAACCTCTCCCACAAACAAAAAACCCATATCAGTGATTGTTTGGATATGTACATGATTAACTTTACACTTAACATACATAAACAAAGTAAAATATAAAGACAACGAGAAAGATACGGACTCACAAAGGAACAAACTAAAGCACATATTTGGAACTGTCTGTTGCAAAAACACAACTTGGAAATTAAACCAGTAAAAAGTGAAGTAAACCTTTCTCCTAACCTTTCCAACTTTTCATTACAGTGTAAATAAAAGACGTAATGGCAAAGTATGTACAATGCAAAATGTTTCTGTAAATTAAGATACAAAGTAGGCCTAACAACTATTAAAACATGTACTTTTAACCAGAGCAAAATAGGCTTCTAGAGCAAAAGAAGCCTAGAAGTGAAAAAAATGACCATTAACAATTTTTCGGCGACGCCGTCTAAATTCGTTTTCGTTACCTATGCCACGTGACTTCAGTTTGCAAATCAAACTACTTGATAACGTATTATATATAATTTATCAAAATGGAAGATTTATGCAACACTCTGCCTGATTGGACGAGAGTGTCAATTTCTTTCACTCTGTTGATTGTGCTACGCTGAGTGAAATGTAGACAAAGCGTTTATTCTAAACGACGCTGTTCTCAGTTTTAAAGCTAACTTTGGCTCAGTATATTTAGCAAGAATATTGATATATCTCAAAATGATAAGTAAGTTTAATAAATATGATAAAAACCTGTTCAAATACCAACATATATCAAATTAAAGAAAGAGCTGAATACGGTCTGCGTATCACATGAATAAGGGTGTGATAAGAGTCTTTTATGTAGAGAAGTGCTTTTTAAAAGATTTTCCTTGTTACAATTGTCGTCTATATATGAAAAGGTTTCTTGCTTTTGTGACTTATTCAGATTGCATATTAAAATGAGTACTTGTTTGCTTTGATATATTTGTTATAAATTATTTAACTGATTTATTATATATGAATATTTTTCTTTAGGATGGCATGCAAATATTGAACTTAGTTGAAATCTGTTTTATTATATCACCGTCACCGTGGCCCAGTGGTTAAGACGTCCGCCTCGGGATCGGGAGGTCGAAGGTTCGAGCCCCATGGGGAGCGTTCGTCCGGGGGATGTTTGTCATGGGACTCATTCCGAAATGGCCGGTTCGTGAGCCGCGAGCTAGTTAAATGAATGGTTACCGATTTCTATCCGCCTGGCACCTGGCATAGTGGTAGAAGTTGGGAGGTAATTGGTACGCACAATAAAAGGTGTCTCATAAGTCAAATTGGCTGGCCCTTTCAATAGGGGTGACACTATAATAAACAAGACCTTTACCTTTACCTTTACCTTATATATGCTATATAATGACTGAATCTCATTACACTGAAATGAAGGTACGCTGCATACAGTTTATCTATGTGATATGACTACTGTCAAACTTTGCTTATGAAACAGAAATATTGAAATAATTACAGTTGTATGTTTTGCTTGACCTTCCCGTTTTTTATAGGTGTGACGTCATTGTCCAAAGATTCATGAATAGCGAATATGAATTTGTTAAAGCGGGATCAGTTGGCCTATTTTAGAAATAAATAAAAATAATAAATAAAAAAATCCTTTAAAAAAATCTCTTCTCATGAACCGCTTCATGAATCTTCATCAAACTACTGCTGTAATTATTCGTCTAAGGATAAACGAAACAAAATTGCAACCCTACGAAACCTTTGCGAAAAATTAAAAGAGAACCATTTAAATTGTTAAAGTGCGGTGTTTAGTTTTGCAATTTGAAAAATGTTAGATGAAAGATGAATGTTAGATGAACAAGAGCTGTCTCCATAGGATGACACATGCCCCCGATGGCACTTTGAATGAATAGTTATGGCCGATGTTAGAGTTAAGGACCTTTGACCTACGGAGCTGGCTCTTGCGCGCGACACGTCGTCTTACTGTGCCACACATTCATGCGAAGTTATTCTAAAATCCATGCATGAATGACAAAGATATGGACCGGACACGCCCATCAATGCACTATCATGAAATATGACCTTTAACGTCCAAGTGTGACCTTGATCTTTGAACTACGGTCTTGGGTCTTGCACATGACACGTCGTCTTACTGTGGTACACATTCACGCCAAGTAATTTGAAAATCCATCCATGGATGACAAAGATATGGACCGGACACGCCCATCAATGCACTATCCTTTAACGTCAAAGTGTGACCTTGACCTTTGAGCTACGGACCTGGTTCTTGCGCGCGACACGTCGTCTTACTGTGGTACACATTCATGCCAAGTTATTTGAAAATCCATCCATTGATGACAAAGATATGGATCGGACACGCCCATCAATGCACTATCCTTTAACGTCTGTGACCTTGACCTTTGAGCTACGAACCTGGGTCTTGCGCGCGACAAGTCGTCTTACTGTGGTACACATTCATGCCAAGTTATTTGAAAATCCATCCATCGATGACAAAGATATGGACCAGACACGAAAATTGCGGACAGACCGACAGACTGACAGACCGACAGACGGTTCAAAAACTATATGCCTCCCTTCGGGGGCATAAAAATTCATAAACTTCTTTCCTTATTACAATTCGCCGACCATCATTTTTAAAGATATTTCTTGTTTAATGTTGAGCTGAAACTACATGGAGGGCCCTCACGTTGGAATTTATCCCTGATCATTACTAAGGTGCCAGGAAAATCGTTTCATGCAGTCATTTGCACATATAAAAATGCCTACTCTCAGGAATCCTTACAAGTATAACCATCATTAATAACGGACATTCTAACACGATCCGCAGCAGTTGCTATATAAACATATAGCGAAATCGCCTATACATGAATCTACGATAAAATATAGCTCTTCCATTCCGCCCTACGATTGTAACACGACTGAGATTCTACTCTGCTTCCGTTATATACCGACTAAATACTCGACTTTTTCAGTGTTATGTAGTAGTAATAAAAAGTACATCAAATTTTCTGAAACAAACAATATCTAACTGATGAATTTATTTGTTTATATTTTACCGTAAGAATATGTTTCAGCCCGGTAAGTTTCAACTTCAACACCAGTGCATCTATGTCTGGTCGTGTGTGTAGTTTACAATTTCTGCGTTGTAGGCACCACAAATGTCAACTAGATTCTACTTTGACAGTAAATAAATTATAATTAATTTTCCAATCTTCCAGACTCAAGTTTTTACGTGTTTATATGCCGCCGCAATGTTCTGGCGTGTATGTTTCAGTGCCATCATGTAGGTGACGTGTACTATTTTTAGAAACTGCATATATAAACCTTGAATTAAGTATTTACCTCTGATTTCTATATCCGACCTTTGATGTTATTGAAAATAACATTTTCACGGCAATAACTACTTAATACTTTAATTAAAATTTACTGAATATCGGAAAATTCCGTTTGATGCAACGCTTTCCATTCGTGGGGAGGTTTTTATAATAGCATATGGCCAGCCATAATGACAATCGCGCTAAAATGTAGTGCTGTAAAATGCAAAGAATTTACGTGGTTAGAATCGAAATAATAAATATGTTCCAATAATTTTATCAGTTAATAAAATATGGGCAGTCGTTCGGATGCGAATATTAAATTTAATTATTACGCATCCGAACTCCTGCCCATATTTTATTAACTGATAAAATATAGGCACATATTTATTATTTCTTAAACAAAATATACATACTTATTCTATTAACAAAATAGTAAACAAACAGATTTCACAGGTCCTGGACATTTTTGTTCCTATAGCATGGTTATGGTGAGTATATGAGGACAAAGAAGAGCCGATATCTACAAACTGCAAGGCAGAAAATTACACAACATACTGATAATTACATCATTTTTGAAAATATTAGAATTTTCTAGGCCCCTTTGTGGCTACTTCATAAACTCCGCCTACTACCAAAAACGTAGCTGGTTGGGAAAGTAGGTGCTACATGTTCACATAAACATTCTGTGATCCTTTTCAGGTAATGTAATTATTAGCTGTGTAGTGTCATTGTGGCATTTACTAAGTGGACACACACCAGTACTGGTGTCATGTGGTACAAAATGCTGACCTCGAGGTTGAGCATTGGAAACCTAAATACTTGACAACTGATCCGCTGATACCAAATTGGTTAAATATGTCTTTGACTTGTCTCTCTGACAAGCTGAATCAAGTGATCTGATTGCTGTTTGAGGTATATTCCAATGTTACAAGAGATCAGAACTGATGAATAAAGAAACCGGTATAGGTGACATTGCTTATGAATATTATTATAGACTTGCTACTAGTATATCAAGAGGGCACACATTTAAGATTAATCTGGTCTTTGAGCAATATTTATACTATGCCATATAAGTCAAAGTTCCACTTACATTCTTTTAGAGATGTGAATACCACCTTACATATAAAATGGTGAATCATAAATCGTTATATGCTAAATATATTTCAGCAATGATTCTGTTAACTAATAACTACTTATTAATCTAAATTATCACGAAATGTGAGCAATTTAAATAAACCCCTTTGGGGCCTCAAAAATTTTTTTTGGAGGAGGGGGTGGGGGTTGGCGGAGAGGGGGGGGGGGGGGGGGGAAAAATAACTACCTAAGAACAAATATTAAATTGCTGTGAAGAAAATATTCTGGTAAATTTTATGGTGAAAGAGGGCAATTTACCTAACTTTTTCGACAAACTTTAAAATTTGCTTATGAATTATTCTACAATAACATGACCCCATATTGGTGCCTTTTTATTATTTTGTGAATTAGAAAGCCTGTTACTCACCTGAACCTTAAATACTCAACCTTACTATCGTAGATATTTCACAAATTAGTATAATGTTTACATGCGTAAACAGGCTAAATACTTACATCGTTTTGCAGACGCTCAATATTTCGAAGAAACCGGAACTGAATGATGCGCTCGATATTATATTCTTTTTGAAAATATAATCGAACAATCATCGGCGCGTACGAGGTTTCAATACTCACCTTACGAAAAGAGACAAGTCAGAATGCAAGGAAATGTCAAATGCAAATCAGAATTCAGGTTGAAAAGAATTATAGGATACTAAATAAATGTTATATTAGACTACAAGTTATATCTCTTTCCCAAAATATTGGAGGGGCCAAACTATATTTCGCCCCCCCCCCCCCCTGCCACCCCCCCCCCCGGCTCCTACGCCTATGAAATAGAGTAAAAACAATATACTTTTTTATGCGTTACCTATTTAAAATTTCAAAATATTTCTTAAAAACCCTGTAATGGGCCCCTCAAATTCAAAATAATTAGTGTGATGAACATATTTATTCATATTAGTATACGACAATGACAATGACAAATTTTATTTGCTCTAAGGCCACCGGCCCATGCAAAACATATACAACAAATATTTTCAAATTGCATAGCATGTGCATTGTAGATCATGCTGACAAACATATATAATATTCAGCTACAACATTACGTCAATTTAATATATTGATAATAAATGGCTTCTTCCTACTTATGTAATTCTTTGAAACTTTTGTAATCTATTTTTCCTTTTCTTAAAAGCGTAGAACAAATGTACTGCTACTGACTTAATTGTTTCTCCATTTTTGATGGACATTAGAACATTAAATTTATTTATAGTTGGCGGTGATATATATTTTTTTTGGTATATGTAGCTTACGTAGTTCGGAATAAAATTCACATTTTAACAGAAAATGATTCTTATCTTCTACCGATTTGGAATTGCACATTTTACATATTCTGTTTAGTCTTGGTACATTAATATATCGACCTCTTTCAATTTCTTAGTCATGCAAACTTACTTTAAATTTTTTAAAATCTAGTACATCCAAATACATTTCATAGTTAAATTCGTTCTTAAATAACATATAGTTTGAAAGTTTAACATTTGAATGTATTGCTTCGTTCCATTCCTGTAAAAATATGTCTTTCAATCTATTTTCAAACGTCTTTAAAAATGAGAATTCAGATTGAACAAATTGATTAGCCCATACATACCCAAAACCATGACTTTGTAAATAATGCCTAATGGAAGATACCCAATTATTATGACCATTTATGTCATCATTAGCATCATGTTATAACATTTTTTTACTAATCGGCTATTCGGCATTTTTATAATCTTCAGCCAATATCTTATACATATTTTATACCTGGTTATGTACATAGGGTATCTTGCACAGTCACCCAACGTAGCAAAATCTGAGGCACTTTGTTTAGCACACATGAAACGGTTACAAGCATAATACTGTGCCCGTTCAAGTTCATCGAACCTACATATTCCCCAAATCTCTGAACCATATAATAGTTGTTGACAAATTTTACTATCAAAAAGTTTAAAAAGTACAGTTTTAGATACCTGACCAAACTCGTATAGTGATTTCATAAGAGGTATAAAAACTCGTTTGCCCTTGATACATAGTTCATGATCCAATGCGTTAACGGACAATTGCCTTGTAAAAGTTAAACCAACATAACAAAATTTATTCACAACTTCAATTTTTGTATTATTGTACGTCCACCTTTCATTTCTTGCTAATGCACCTCCGTTTTTAAAAACTACAATTTTTGTTTTAGTTTCATTTACCCTTAACTTATATGTGTCACAAAAATCACGCAATATATCTAATTGTTTTTGTAGACCAAATATAGTATCAGACAGTAATGCAATGTCATCAGCAAACATTAATAAGAAAAGTTGAATGCTTTCTGGATGTAACTGAATACCATTAACATTATTTTCAGTCAAAGTACGTTCTAGTTCATCTATAAAGAAAGAAAATAGTATTGGACTGGCTAAACAACCTTGTTTTAAGCCTACAGAACTTGATATAAATTCACTTCTAGTATTATTACACCTAACATAGGACTGCACAGTGTTATACATACTTTTCAGTGCTCTAAACAGATTACCCTTAACACCATTCTCTTTCAGTATAGTCCATAATAGATCTGTTAACGGTGTCAAAACATTTCTCAAAATCTATGAATGCGACAAAAAGTTTACAATTATACACAACACAAAATTCACATTTATTGTACCATACAATTAACATTTCACATGCATGTATAAAATTAAATATGTATTATTTAAATAATTGAGTGATATCTATGTTCTATTGAAACATCTACATTTTCTTTTGTAATGTTATTCTAGGCGTTATAAGAGTAAGCCCAATTTATGTACGAATCTTGAACCGAAAATCCGAAACAACAAGATCCGATCTATTGAACTTAAAAGAAAAAGTATAAAATGTAAAAGGAAAAGTATAAAATGTACAAGTCGATTGCAAACTAAACAAAATCAACACACTGTCACTTTTTGTCCGAAAGCAAAATAACAAAAATACGACCCGCGGACTTAGACGTTTTAGCCACCTTTAAATAATAAGAAAAAACGATAGAATAATGACAAGTACATACATTTTGGTATGCACAATATGCAGTTACTATTAGTATACTTGTATCTGAGATGTAAGTTTAACTATTTAACATGTAACAGATATTAAGTTTATACATGCAAACGTACATATTACATAACATCCCTCATTAAACAAATTGATGTGCAACATATACATTACATATAAATATCTCTGTATAATTCATTTGTTCTAACCGTAAAATCTTTTTCAACATACATACCTAATTTATTTTATGACATTTTCATTTTCTGTATTCATTAAATCAATGAATTTATGCGCATTCGGTCTCTTATAATAATAATTTGATATGTATTGTTTCCTTAAATCATTATATAGAACACATTCTAAAACAAAGTGAAACTCATCTTCTAATTTGTTACATACGTTACATTTTCTGTCATTTAAAGGCGTACTAACAGGTTTGGTCCATCGACCAGTTTCAATAAAAAGTCTATGTGATGATAAACGTAAGCGTGACAGGTATACACGAAATTTCTTAATACGAATAATATCTAAATATGGTTGTAACCTATGATTTGAAATATATCTATAAAATAATGCTCTACTTGAGTCGTTCAATCTACCAGACCAGTTTTGTAAAAACTGATCTTTCAGCCCCTTTTTAACATTAAGTAAGAATAGTTTAGGATCTCCAACAGTCTGAAAGAACCATAGTTCATTAAATCCAAGTGTACATAATAAATCTCTCAACAATGAGCACCATTGTTTTTTCTATTGGGATGGTCAACAATATCTTGTTTTAGCATCGTATATACTTTGAATGTACTTATTTTCATCTGTTCCTAATAACTTTACCCAAAATTTAATAATGTTATAATATCTTATGTTCTGTAGAGGCATTCTGCCTAATTCTCCATAAATAAAATCGTTTTGGGTAGTTTTCTTTACACCTAATATACGTTTGCAAAACTGCATATGTAAACGTTCTATAGATTTACCATGATTGAAACCCCATACTTCACTTCCGTAATTCAGAATAGGTAATACTAGTTTATCAAACAATTCTAATCTATGTCTCAAAGATATATCTGTAAACTTAACAGCTTGTCCTGCCAAAGTATTTTGAGCCTTTGAGAAAGACCCACCTGTTGTAAAAACTATACCAAGATATACAAACTTGTTAACAATTTCAACAATGGTATCATTATAATAAAAAATTATGATTTCAGGTAAACGACCACCTTTTCTAAATATCATTACCTTTGTTTAGCAGTACTGACAACCATTTTCCATTTAATACAATAATCCAATAATAAATTTAAACTGGCTTGTAACTCTTCTCTATTATTTGCAAATATAACTATATCATCTGCATACAATATCAAGAATATTTTAAACAAATTAACATCTATACCCTCAAAACCATTTTTTACATATATATCTTCAATATCATTGATGAACATTGAAAAGAGAAAAGGAGATAGACATTCACCCTGTCTGACCCATAAAACACATTCAAAGCTGTCACTAAGCCCATTACAATACTTAACTCTTGACTTTACTGTTTTGTACATTGACATTATAATATTCAAAATATTACCTCGGATACCTATTAATACAGAATTAATTTCTGCCATATATTTTCTCGATTTATGTAGTCAAAAGCCTTACTAAAGTCTATGAATGCACAATATAATTGGTTACCACTATTAATCATATGGTTTATAAGACCATGTAAAAATATATATTATCTACTGTGCCTAACTTAGAACGGAAACCTGCCTGTGCCTCAATATACACACTATAATTTTCAGCCCAGTCTTTTAATCGGTTGTCTAACATTCTTGTAAAAAGTTTACCTAATATGCTCAAAAGTGTAATGCCTCTATAATTATTGACGTCATTTATACTACATTTAATTCTTCGAACATGATATTAAACTACCCTTGTTCATATCTTTCAATAAAATATAATACATCTTCGTCAGCATTGAAAAAATGATCGTCTGGATTATTAACAGATTTAAAATACTGTTCAAAAACATCTATTGATATATTTGTTTCTTTGATAACAGCACAGCTTTTTAACATCTTCCAGTATAACTTTGCATTTTTATATTTCGCCTCTACCAACCTATTAGTTTCATTTTCATCATATTCATATCTAGATTTTCTTAAACAAGATTTATACTGTTATCTTGCATTTACCATATTATTTCTATTAAAATCTGATTGTTCAGCCCTGTACTGGTTTAATGCACAATAAAATAAATGTCTTTTATTTTCACATTCTACAGTATACCAGTTCTGACCATTTTCAACATAATCATTTTTTCAGAATTTACATTCCGTTTAAACAAAGGGGAAGCAACTCCGTCAACAATATCGGCAAGTTCATGTATAAAGTAATTAATATCATCATTACATGTACATTTCTCAATATCTTCTTGAAAAGTCTGCAATGCAATTTAACTTTTGTATCATTCGCTGACAAAACCTCTTCCAAGTATATTTATAATTTACTTGCTCATAACAATTATCTTCACATACTGTATTCATATGAGGCTTATCAAAGACAAAAGTAAAATCATCAAGCAATGGTCAGACAAAATATTCGGATCTGGTACTTTAAAATACTTTGCATACTGAAACAGATTTTTCGAACTTATTACAAAATCAGCCACGCTAGATCCTCTATTACCGACAAATGTATACCGACAAATTAAATATATAAAGAGTATATTTTACAAAAATCTACTAATAGCCTACCCTGTGTATTTACAGTTTTGTCACAAGATATACGTTTCTCTTCTACAGGGCTTCTTTACATATCGTTATATTCCTCAAACTCCTTAACATTATCTTCAGTAGATAAACAGTAACTTAATTCTCCACTTCTAGCATTTAGATCACCTATTATCATCATGTAAACATCTTTATATTCACCAATGACAGATATCATTACATCTTCTGATAATGAAATACCTTTTAATGCTTTATCATCATAAAATGGCGATTCAGTTGGCGGGACATAAGCAAAACATATAATTGTATCATTACTAAATTTAGTCAAGATTTTGTCAACAATAAATATGATCACAATACAACAATCATGGTTTACACGTCTTATATACGGTTCTAGTTCATTTTTCACGTACACTGACATTCCGCCCAACCGTGCATTTTTAACAGCTGGTAAAAAATAACATTTATGAGAAGCCAAAATATCCTTTGATGTATCATTATCTACTTCCCAAGTTTCTGCAAGGGCGAACAAATCAAAACTATTTACACAATGTACATATTGTATAAAATCTACAAATTCAATGTTTTTCAAAATACCCCAATATTCCAAAATGCTATGCTTATACTGTTATTTAGGCCTTGGCCTGCCTGCTAGTCAACATTTACTTCCATCGGATTTCCACTATTATGAAAGCTGACATCACTGTAAATACCTTCCGTAAAAGGCTCAGACTTATTTTTTCTTTTAGCGATAACGAAAATTCTTTCGCTTTCATGTTTAACATTATCCTGTCTTATGTGTAATTTCCCCCTGTAAAAATATCCTTTCCCACGCTCCTTCAACTCAGCTAAACATGACCTCTGTCTAGTAGTAAGGTCTTCAGAAATTCTGATGTTACGTTCGCGTAAACGATCTCTACCAACAAACAATTTTTGTTTATTTTCGACTGATCTGAATTTCGCTATAACAATTCTATTATAATCACTTTCCGGTCTACCTAAACGATATACTTCAGATAAGCAATCGGTATTCCATCCATCATCTGGACATGCCACTTTACATACGTTGTTAATGATTTTGTTTTTCGGCGATTCCTCCGTTTCATTAGAGGACGCTTCGAGTCCAAATACACATAAATTAGTTTTCAAATGCTGACGTTCGACTCTCTCTACTGCATCTTCAAGTTTGACAAGGCTTTCGAATTTCTGTTCACAGCTTTCCTGGATGGCATCAACGTCTAACTCTAACAAGTCTTTGTCACAACGTATATTTTCAACACAAGACTCAAGTTTAGCAACTCTTTCTTGTAGAACTTTATGTTCATAACCAAGCCGATCAACTCTAGTTTTCACTTCATCCCTTGAAAGTATCAAAAGTCTAGATGAAAATCTTGAATATATATACTGAGTCCATAATGTCTCCTGGTGTGCACAGATTTTAAAATTTTCATAAATGTTAGGAGGCATGTTACAACCATTAATGAATAATGAGGCTTCATTTGTAGTTGCCGCCATGTCAAGGATAGTATTTGCAAGTTTTATACTTGTCCCTATCGTGAGAATAAGCCAGATTCCCATCAAAAGCAGTCTAAGTTGTATATCTGTACCGTATGTGAATGGTGTATATTTGTCATGGTTTAAAACCTCTGCCTGGCCCGATCCTTAAACGGTATGCATCAATTTCAAGTATGACCGTGTCGAGTCAATATAATCAATCTATTGTCTTCTAAAAACCTTTTATAGTGTCAAAAGTATTATGCAATACATTTATTTTACTACCCGAAATCACAACCAAAACATCTGCTACATTCACATTTATTACGATCATGTTTATTTGTACATTTAAGATATGCTTACAATCGCATATTTTAAATACCAGCGCATATGACACTGTAAACAGTGCAAATCCTACATACGTAATTCTCATTTACAATAAAAAGTAATTATCAATAGTTTGGCAAAATATGGCCACTCCAATGTCTCTAAATCAGTCGACCGGGAGGAAACCAGACGTATTCGTAAAGCACCACGCCATTACTCCCCGGTGGCTTGGAAGCAATAAGCAGCGCCACACAGACACAAGGGATACCACAGTACACCACACAATTAAACATTCCCATAACGCGACGGTAACTGCCAAGTAATGAGGAATATTTAGCGGACCAACAGAGCAAGGCAACAACGTAGTGCGACTGTAAGCAAGGCAAATACTATAATAAGCAAGGTTACAGTACACCATAGTAAATTAAACATTCCACGCAACTCGACGGTAATTGCCAAGTAATGAGGAATATTTAGCGGACCAACGGAGCAAGGCAACGTACTGTAATTCTAAGCACGGCAAATACTATAATGAGCAAGGCTACAGTACCCCACACTAAATTAAACATTCCCCATAACTCGACGGTAACTGGCAAGTAATGGGGAATATTTAGCGGACCAATGGAGCAAGACAACGTACTAAAATTCTAAGCGAGGCAAATACTATATAATGAGCAAGGCTATGACATCAGCGAGGCTATAACAAATTTAAGCAAGACTAGTCAGATATTGCCAAGGCACTAGAGCAATACCTTATACACAGCAACTTCCCTACTATGACAGCGTCCGAAAGCACGCCCGATCGCCCCCACGGTCGACAGAATTTTTCCCGGCTCTTAATAATAGGAGTGACAAAAGGATAGAATGTGTATTAACGATGAAATAATCAACCTTAACTCTAGCAATAAGGTGTATATATTCAATTACTTGATAAAAATATTTAAGAAGTCATGTAATAATAAAACACAAAAAGTTCTTAGATTCTCATTCACTGACCATAAAAATTGTCTTTGAGAAAAACAAGCTAGGTTCACATTCATGAGTATCAACGTTTTACAGTTCTTGAATCCACTATCTAAAAGATTGCATCCAACAGTCTTAATCTGTGCTGCCTATTGGTTGGCGGAAAAGTTCCATGTATTTCACTAATTCCAAGAGCATATAACATTGTGTCTACTTTCAAAACTTGAATATATATGTAGTGTTTGTCTATTGGAATAGTAATCCAGTTAGTTTACAATTTACTTCGAAACATATGCATTTCGCGTTAGATTTTTGTCTGGAGAGATGCTGATAAGCATTTCGATTTGACTGTTTAAACTAGTGATTTGTAGCCCAGGAATCCAACTGGTTCAGCATCCGTGAAAGGTACCTGGATTCTGATCACTTCCCATGTTAGCATCCAGACAGCAGCATGTTATCTGAAACAGTCAGATTGCCATTACAGAATTAAATGTGCAATAATAAAATTTATTGTAGTATACAACAAAAATTTTGTATTGGGGTGTGGCGTGAGGGCAATTTAACATCGATCTGAAGCGCTAGCCAATACACCTTAAGTTCAACTGAGAATATTGCACGTGGTCTCGAGTTAATATAACGCTCGAGTGGTTCCCTGACGCATAGGCGTTCGTCCTTAATCTGTTATATTTAGACAAGAAACTAGGAAACAGGATAACTTGACAACAACGATAGTTTATAGTTTAAACACCTAGCAACGAGATACTGTTGATTTCGGGAGAAAACAAATGTAATTATTTTTTAGGCAAAATATTTTCTATCAATCTAAAACAGAAACATATTTCATCAAATAATGATAAAATGAAAATTTTCTTTAATTTCCCTTAAAATTGAGAAAAAAAGCTGATTGTCCCTTTTTGGGGCCTCACAAAAACAATAAAAATGGATTTTTTAGCCTGGTATTTTTTACTCTGGTTGAATAGAAGAAACAATAACAAACGTTTTAAGGTATGATGCCATATTGTACTAAAAAAAGTCTACGGATTTGTTAACCAGGCCTCTTTTCCCAGTTAGCCAACTGTCTAGTAAGCATAAGAACGAAAAACAAGGGTCAATCTATTAAGTACATGTATTATAAATCACACTTGGGAACTTGTTATTTTGATTCTAACCGCTTAGCTAAGAAGGGAAAGCGTTGTCTACGGATTGCGGGGTCGCGAGTTCGATCCCCGGGCGGGGCGCATGTTCTCCGTGACGATTTGATAAAAGACATTGTGTCTGAAATCATCCGTCCTCCACCTCTGGTAATTCATGTGGGGAAGTTGGAAGTTACTTGCGGAGAACAGGTTTGTACTGGTACAGAATCCAAGAACACTTGGTAGGTTAACTGCCCGCCGTTACATGACTGAAATACGGTTGAAAAACGGCGATAAACCCAAAACAAACAAACAAATATACTAGTATCAACAGCGTTGGAAAAAATTATAACTATTTTTTACGACCGTGCTACGCACCTGGATGACGTCATTGCACACGCGTGGGTTATTGCAGAACAACCCGAGATAGATTTTGCTTTACATGTATGTAGGTTATTTGCTGGTCATGTTAGAATAGTAAATAAATAGAAACCTAATATTATCAAATTTTTGTAATAAAACTCACGAAATAGTTATATACTTAATAACTTAATAAAAAACATAACATTTTAAGCCGCATTAGCTCTAGTGGGTTTGGTGTGTTTTAGGGGGGAAAATATGTGAGATTTATTCGGATAGAGCGAAAACTACCGTTTTGTACGCCATTGCCCGCCCGTTGTGCGTAAACGGTTTGGAACTGTGATTCGAAGTTAGAATTTTCGGAAAGTTTATTCACTTGCCCAAAAGACGTCAAATCAACGATAAAGAAATATTGACCTGAAACAATGCACATGTCAAAATGCTCATAAACACATTTCTATAACAAGGGCTAAAACAATTTCAAAATGACTTTTTCGATTTTCTTGAGAAAACATTATACATATGATTGCAGTATATTTAAGTGTATATGGCTCATGGACCCATACAATGTCCTAAATACGTTACTGCCACCAGTGGTATAAAATTAAAGAAGAGCTTTCTCTTTACGCAGTGCATATGTGTCGGGCACCATTATCGTGGAAAGAAATCGATACACGTGTACATCTTTCATATTATCAAAACTGAAATCTCTAGGTCTATTTATTTTAAATCAACATGGAAAATTTTGCACTCCACTCCGTCTCGATCAAAGTTTAATAAGCGCACCGGTCAAACCTAAATGTATTTTTATAAGGGTGGGAGCGGGACCGATTTTCTGGCTAAGAGTAGGGTATTCTACACTCAAAACTTTTATAGAGTCTATTTGATAGACCAAGACCTGCATATTTCTGTGGAATTCAAGCGTTCACGTGTGTAAAAGGCTTCAAGCGTGTTTGTATAACATAACGGTAGGTTTTTACAGTGCTCCCTCTCTACAACACCACCCATTAGGAGACGGAAAATTTGGTTGTTGTTCGAAGGGAGTTGTTGTAGAGAGGTAAAATAAAGAACAATAAGCATATTTTGGAGTCAGTAGCAAGTGTTGTTTCAAGGAGGGAATTGTTGTTCAGATGGCGGCTGTATATATCTATTATATGGATTCAGAGAAGATATTTAAGGTTTCTGTTATATTAGCTTATAATTGTATACATATCACACACGTGGGCATAGCCATTGTTTAACCTTGGGCAATAATTTGAACAACTGCGGTAGACATACTACTTAAGTTATGATATGAAGATAATGTATTATGATATGAAGATAATATGTACTATGGTATTAAGGTACTGCACTATAATTCTTATATATTATCGACACTAGATTATTGTTGTACCGTGTGGTGGACAGGAAATAAGTGCATTAACTCAATACATATGCTTCAGACAAGAAATGATTAATAAAAAAGAAATAAATAAATCAGACCAACCGAACTCTATATTATTTAATGAACTGAAATGGTTATCATTTAGAAACAGATGTCATTATCGCGCAGCGGCCTTTGTGTATAAATCTCAGAAAAACCTATCACCCAATTATATAAAAGAATTGCTCAACTTTTCCAGTAATAACGCATATAGCCTTAGATCGATTTCAAATACAAATGTAACAATTGAGTAACACATAATCAACGAATTAATTACATTAAAGCTTTTTTTTTCATATACCGTTGCACATTACCAGAATAACACTCCTACAAATATTTGTTCTCTAACATCTCTAAACTCATTTGAAAAGTCACTGAAATCTTATTTGTTACATGAATGTACCAGCTAAGGTTTTAGATTATATGAAGTCTTTGACTGTAAAACTTACTCTGTTTTATGTATAATGTTTAAGTATGAATGCGATTTTAGATAATGTTTTGAGAGATAACGTTTGTACATTATATTTTTATATTACAGAAGGCCATGTTGTAAAAATTTCATTTGCATGTCTGTGCATGTTACCTTCTGAAAATGAAGAATTTAATATTATTATTATTATTATTATTATTATTATTTTTATTATTATCAATATTATTATCATTATTATTATTATTATTATTATAGCCAAAACATTTTGTGTAAAATTGTTTAAAAACTGGGGCCTGCTGTTTCTGACAAGAACATTATTAAAGTGACCACGCCCTCTGGCGGCCATGTTTACGACAAATCAAAATAATACGAACAAACTTGGTAGAAGGTCACACAAGGACCATTTGTGTGAAATTATTTTAAAATCGGGCCATCGGTTACATACAAGTAAATTTGGTGGTGTTGCACTTTCCATTACCTTTCATGAACAGACTTGTTTTTACGATGGAATGATAATGTAGAGGTTTGAAGATAAATGAAGAATTTTAACAGAAGTAAAATGTCAGTTAATGCGCATAAAGAGCTATAATAATCTATATTTGTACAAATTGTACATTTTCTGTTTTACCTAGTCAATGTAAAAAAAAAAGCAATTATATATTTTTACCATAAAATAAGTTTATTTCTAAATCAAATCATGAATGAAGAGCAAAGGTGACAAAGGGGATTAATTTATACCTTAATGACCTTGCTGTGTATTTAAAATCTTTACACATTTGAGTTTCCATTGGCTGCAAAATTATTACTTGTATCATTCTATTTTACGCTAATGATATTGTTTTGTTAGCTGAAGATAAGCATGATTTGTAGGGATGGGAACGAATACTGAAATCAATATTCGAATATTCGGTTTGCCATATTCGAATATATTCGAATATTCAGTTTGTTTTAATGGAAGCTTTAAAATCTTATTAAGTAATTGGCAATACACAATGTATCTCCTAGTTTAAAACGTGAATCATCGTACGTAATAAGGCCTAAAAAGATCTTTGTTTCGGGTAACCCGACCCTACCTAGTTAAACTCGCCGACCCTAGCGTTTCATTTCACGATTCTGTCAGTATAATTATGAACATATTTAACTTGTTCAGTGTTTTAGCTTCAAAATGATTTAAAAAATCAAATCGATTATAATTTAAACCGTCGCAACTTTATCTAAAATAGCAGGTCGTCCCATTTAGGCTGATCACTACCAAATAGAACGTAGGCTGAACTCCACTAAACCCAGCTGTTCTTTATTTCATATAAAATCCACTTACTTCATAACGGTTCTTCGACATTTTCTAGCATATCAGATTTTCAAATATAAATAGTACTAATCTTTTTTCCTTTCCCAGTGCCTTTTCTCAACAGCAACGCGTTTAAATTACTTTTACCCTATCGTGTTTCAGGATGTATCACTTTGCATTCTATCGAAATCGGCATGTTCCTATTGTATCCTATGTAAAAATGGTGGCGTAAGAATCTAATGTTTTGAAAAGAGAAATTGAAAGACGCGTAAAGGAGTAAATTTAGCAGGTTGTATTTAGCGAAATGTAGTTTTCTGATATAAAAGTTAACACCCCCTTTTCTTTTTGTTTTTCTAAAGTAGCCATATAGTTCTTTATGGGAATATAAGTCTCTTTAAAATCTGATATGCTAGAAAACGTCGAAAACCCGTTTAAAAGTGAGTGAATTTTATATAAAATAAATAACAGCCGGATTTAGTGGTGTTCAGCCTTAAAGCACGTGTCGCGTTGTTGTATTACCGCCGCTATTTTGAAAATGTTCAATCGGCGTGTAAAAAGCAAGTAAGGCAGACTAAAACCTCCTTCAACATGATCTAATTCATCAGTCGTATGTTATTTCCTGATTATAATTGAGCCGCGCCATGAGAAAACCAACATAGTGGGTTTGCGACCAGCATGGATCCAGACCAGCCTGCGCATCCGCTCATATCATAAACTACTTCGAATACGGCCGATTGCGGATGAAAACCGATCCTGTGGACGGTCTGAAATGAAGTACCAAAATATTAAAAAATCGTCAATATTTACAAGTTTGGAACCGTTTTCGAAAAAAAGAAAGTTCTAGAACTTGTTGTTACATAAAACAGGCGCCAATAAAAATGAACAGAAGATAATAAGGTATCACTTTTACGCCTAATGCAAACTGTTAACCCGTAACGATGACCCCAGCTAGCATGCGCGGATCCAGAGTGGGGTCCGGGTGTCCCCTGGAAATTCCCACTCCCCCACCAAAAGAAAGAAAGAAGAGAAGAAGAAAAAAAACAGTTTTTCGAAAAAGCAACATTAGGATTACATTCAAAGTGTATGTAGCAGCTGCTACATACGACCCCGACGTAATTCATATTGATGTTAATTATGTCAAAGAAACTAAGAATTTTACCTTTAAGAAAACTTAATTTTATAATTTTTCCCACACTTAACAGGTTAGTCGTTCAAACTGTGAAAATAAGGAGTGTATTGTATATAAAATTGCGGCGGAAATGGTGTCCTTAAATGCTCCTAAAATGCCCCAGAATGCAGGAAATGAAGCACTGAATTTTAAAATTTGCCAGGGTGGGCATGCCTTCGGACCTCCCTAGCTGGGCCGCGATTTTTCTATTTCAGCCTGTTCAATAAAGACAATTCCTGTTCTTTTATACGGCTAACATCTAAACACACAAAACACACCGTCAAATTATTTAGTGTATAAAGACACATGTTTGTCATAGCTGGAACGATTGATACGTAATTAGCTAGACCTTCCTGGTCTTAGCGAGGGGGCCGGTTGGACCCTCTCTGAGAAAATTGGCTGGGTCCGCCCATGGCTAGCTATGCATTGCATTTTTCTTGTTAACTGGACATCTTTTGACATGCATCTGACACATTTACGCCTGTTGCAAACTGTTAATTCGTAACGGTGGCCCCGGCCAATTATGCTATCTTCTTGCTAATTGAACATCTTTTGATAAGCGATAAACAAACACGACGAAACAAACGGTTCTATTCTGTAGAATTAGCATGCTTATATTGCCAAAAATCAATGATACTTATTTTTTAAAAAAATATCATACAGTCATTTACGAATATTCGAATTTGATTTTCATATATTTTCGAATATTCGTTCCAATTTCTAATGATTTGCAAATGTTGCTCAATGCTATGAGCGATTGGTGTAATGTTAACGATATGCAAATTCATTGTACAAAAAAGTAATATCGTAAATTCTAGATCACCTTCGGTTAACAAGGTTGACTTTGTATCTATATTTAGCACATATACTCGATATGTTTAATAATTTAGGTTACTTAACATTGAAATGTACAATACGGGGATATATTTGGACGAGTACCCAGCTGCGGCTCGTCCAATATGGTTTTCCCAGCTGGGTTAGAGTCCAAATATATCTCGTATTGTACAGTTCAATGTTAAATAACCTTTTTATTCTATATATTTTTTTTATTGTAGTGTAAATTAAAATGATTCACTGAATATTGTATTTCTGCCTTCCTCATTTCAAGACGCATAATCTAACTCAGCACACAGAGCGCCTACTTCACCCGTTTCGTTCAAATTTAGTTAATCCGGTATATTCCGGGGTCTGTAATTTATCACGGGCGCACCAGCTCTGTTTTTAGCCACAGCCTTTCGGACTTTGTCGTATGTTTAACATAATGTAATATATTGTACGACCACATGTTGCGAATGAACGTTCACGACTGGATAGATACATACTTGGGTATAGTACTAACAGAACACCTCCATTTTAATGGGCCAATTCGTTTCACTTTTGCGGCGTACGCCGTTTCACCGCGTGCAACTGTCTAGGCGTTCGCTTGGCTTCCCGGCACTGCCCGGGTCTGTCCGGCGTATGCCGGTGTGCGCCGGTCTTGCATGATAGGCAGAGCGGCAAATAATATATTTTCGCGGTATAAAATCGGGTAAACATTTGTGAATTTGCGTTAGTACCAGTAGATGTAGAAAATACTGCAAGAACTTTGCTAACTTATTTGGAACATGCCACAAGAGAAATTCATAATAAATTTCCATTTTATTATTATTTTTTTTTGTATTTGCATCTAACGTGGCCGGCGTACGCCAAAACGTTCGTTTATCAATAAACGAGATTTTTTTTTTTCCGCCCACGTGACCGGCGTGCCCCGGGTTGAGTGAAACGAATTGGCCCAATATAAAAGCTACGGCATTCGCCCAAAGTGAAAGCCGTGCTTGCAAAATGTAAAATAACTGGTGGCGTGTTCACTACGTTGTATGACATCGTGGTGTGGCCTGTAATAAGCTATGGTGCGGCAATGTGGAGTTATTGGTCATTTTCTTCTATCAATGCAGTCCAGAAGAGAGCGAGATGGAGATATATACACACCAAATGCGGCTTTTGTATGAGAAATTCCTGGCAACCCCCTATTGTTCACGAGTGTAAAACTATGTCCGCTTACTTAGCCTGTATTTGTAATACTCTTTCAATTATACTTACAAGACATCGGCCATATTTCTCCATCTGTTCTGCGTAAAATGCACCGCTCAAACAACGTTGGAACCACTTGATCTGATAAAGCCATGACCAGTGTGGTCATGTATGAAGAGGAAATTGATAGCTGAATGGCTTGAAATTATCAATTGGACCACGAGTATTACTAGAAGAGGTATAAATCAGAATTTACCACAGGGCACTACTGTAATATGACAATGCCTCCAAAGCATCGCTCTGCATATTGTACTTTTTTCTGGACGAGTAGTCGTTAATGCACATCTATGAGCAGTATAAATTAATGATATATTATATTATATGTCCAGTTGTTCAGTTGTTTCTGAAAGTTTTTGGAGTGGCTGGTACTAGTTCTCGGTAAACTTACTAGCATTATATGTTGTGTAAAGATATGAAAGGGGAGCCAGCGTTCAACTATTACTGGATGTGCTTTTTGTTGTTGGATTTAACGTCGCACCGACACATGATAGGTCATATGGCGAATTTCCAGCTTTAATGGTGGAGAAAGACCCCAGGTGCCCCTCCGTGCATTATTTTATCACGAGTGGGCACCCGGGTAGAACCGCCGACCTTCCGTAAGCCAGCTGGATGGCTTCCTCACATGAAGAATTCAACGCCCCGAGTGAGGTTCGAACCCACATCGATGAGGGGCAAGTGATTCAAAGTCAGTGACCTTAACAACACGGCCACGGAGGCCCCCTTACTGGATGTGCTATCGCTTCGCAAGTATAATCGGTTATATTCCTGATATACCTGTGACGAAGCCCTTTCCTTTTTACTGAACAATATTTACGTCAGGTTTGGGAATGCAGTTTTCAGACAAGTAATTGGTTTTCCCATGGGAACAAATTGTACACCCCTTGTCGGAGATTATTTTTTATATTGTTATGAAAAATATTTCATGTTGGGCCTTTCTCCAGATACACAGGCAGACATTATTACTGCATTTAATATATACATCACACTATCTAGATGATATACTCAATATTGATAATCGTTTTTTTTTTTTTTTTTTTTTTTTTTTTTGCTCAGTTGGTGGATACTATTTATCGCCGGGAGCTGCTGTTAAATACAACTCGGATACTACTGCTTCATTTCTAGATTTACATCTCTCTATTTACGACAATTTTATATGTAGCATAATTTATGACAAGAGGGATGATTTTAATTTAATACTGTAAATTTCCCCTATTTGGATGGTGATTTACCCAAGAATACATCTTATGGGATATATATTTCAATTAATTTGGTTTGCAAGGGCGTGAAGTCATGTTGTTGATTTCAGTGAAAGTAACAAATATATTACAAATAAGCTTCTTCAACAGGGCTACCGTTATTATATATATATATACCTTAAATACATTGCTAAATTTTACTATCGTAATTCAGATTTGGTTTTAAGGATAACATGGTGTAATAGCCATATTTCATATCTTGTAACTGTATGGTAATATTTAAATGAAATTTGGTCACTTTAAAGACATTAAAAATTAAAAACATTTCACAGAGAAATATTTCGAATTTTATCATTTTTTGGGGACATAATCAGTATTTAAATTAACATTGATGCTTATGGGAAATATATGATTTCTTTGATTATGAGAATCTGAGCTTGAGTTTCGAGAAAAAAGTTTGCGATAGAAAGCTGCATAATATGATTCTGATACAAATATAAAAAAGAAATCTAAAATTACCAATAGGTAAAAGGAAAAAAATATTTTTGTCTAGTTTTCAGGGGAGATAACTTATGAAAAACCAAAATATCAGGAGAGGTAATCTTAGAAGGAAATTTTTGAGAAGTTCTGACACTATATGACTTGTCAATACATGTATGGATCTTATTTCAAGCGTTTGACATTTTCAAAGCTTACATTACCAAGTTGTATGTACGCTTTTGGTGAAATTGAAGCCTATTACGGGTAGTCATCCTTAAACTACAGTAGCAATTTAAAGACACTTCTTCGAGAAGGTATATCAAAACCCGATTTTTATGGGGATGTTGTTAACATACATCGTACGATTTTGGGTCATAGCAATTTTCCAATTGTATTTAGTAAAGTCATTAAACGTTTTTATTAAAAGAGGTTATGACCCCACTGTTTTGAGGCACACCGCATGTTTGGTGTTCAGCCCTTACATTTGGACGCTACGCTTTTCTCTTTGATTGTGTCTGATGGAACAGGTGGAGGACTCTGTGGTAAGTAGTTCTTAAATACCACCAGTGCTGAGCTATTTTGATTTCCGTCTTCTGGCCTGTTTCGTCGGGTCCTTAAGTGTGTTTGCCTTGTTACTCTGTCTTCTGCAAAGGCATTGAATACATGCGTTTTATGTTTATAAGGAGATATATAGCCTTTGCGTATGATAAGGTTTCACCTGGCGGGGATAACTTTTATTTACACTGCCCTGCGACTTTGGAACATGGTAGGGGTAAGAGTGAGGTTAGGTGCACCATAAACCGGTTTAAACTCCCCAGCGGAGGTTTTGCCACTGACCGTTCGAAGGCGATGCCCCACTGTGTTCCTTTATTTGTTTGTTTTGTTCTTGTGTGTGTATGTCTGTGGTTGTGGTGTTAGTTGATCGTATGCGCGTCCGCGTGCTGGGTTCTCGCGTTCTCCGCGTCCGACATTCTTTCTTGTTTTACTGAATGTAAATAGATCTATACAATTTTATAGCTCTTCATGTTGAAAAAATAGTGTTTTATCTTAAATTTCAGAGATAGAGGAAAGCATACTTAAAAATCGTAGTTTTAGGTACTTTTAGACAAAGTGCAGATGACCAAGTTTTTGATGCATGAGAATGCTTGTAGGTATGTAGTCCTACTTAATCTTCGTATTTAAGTGATAGTGTGGCATTTTCCGTAAGGGTTTAGAGAAATTTGTAGACATTTGCATTTGCAGAAGTCATCATTTTTATACGCCCGTTTGAAAAACGGGACGTATTATGGGAACGCCCCTGGCGGGCGGGCGGCGTCCACAGACTTTGTCCGGAGCATATCTTCTACATGCATGAAGGGATTTTGATGAAACTTGGCACAGTTGTTCACCATCATGAGACAGAGTGTCATGCGCAAGAGCCAGGTCCCTAGGTCTAAGGTCAAGGTCACACTTAGAGGTCAAAGGTCAAATTCAAGAATGACTTTGTCCGGAGCATATCTTCTTCATGCATAGAGGGATTTTGATGAAAGTTGGCACAATTGTTCACCATCAGGAGAAGGAGTGTCATGCGCAAGAACCAGGTCCCTAGGTCTAAGGTCAAGGTCACACTTAGAGGTCAAAGGATACAAGAATGAAAACTTTGTCCGGAGCATTTCTTCTTCATGCATAGAGGGATTTTGATATAACTTGGCACAAATGTTCACCACCATGAGGCGGAGTGTCATGCGCAAGAACCAGGTCCCTAGGTCTAAGGTCAAGGTCACACTTAGAGGTCAAAGGATACAAGAATGAAAACCTTGTCCGGAGCATTTCTTCTTCATGCATAGAGGGATTTTGATATAACTTGGCACAAATGTTCACCACCACGAGACGTAGTGTCATGCGCAAGAACCAGGTCCCTAGGTCTAAGGTCAAGGTCACACTTAGAGGCCAAAGGTCAGATACAAGAATGACTTTGTCCGAAGCATTTCTTCTTCATGCATGGAGGGATTATGATGTAACTTGACACAATTATACACCATCATGAGACGAAGTGTCATGCGCAGTTCCCTTCTTTAGAATTACTTCCCTTTGTTGTTACTATAAATAAATTATTTTGTAACTTTTTCATTACTAGTCGTAGGGAAAAATCGAGACCACTTTTCTGTAGTACAACATGCATGCTACATCCAATTTTGAGGTGTATTTTGACCAGTCTCTACCTGGTAAAGATTTGCGTGAGGACTTACAATTTTTTTTTTTTTTTTTTTTTTTTTTTTTTTTAATATTAACTTCCCTTAGTTGTTACTATAAATAACTTATATTGTAACTTTTTTATAACTGACCTTAGGGAAAAACCAAGACCACATTTCTGTGGTACAACATAGATGTTACTTTCCAATTTTAGGTGTATTTTAAGGTATCTCTACCTGGTAAGGAGTTTTTTTGTGGACTTAGAAACCACAAAATTAAAATTCCATTTGCAAATACAGGTGCTAGAGTAAAGAAATTTGCTGTGACGGGCGTATATTGTGACATTCTTGCACTCTTGTTAATTATGTCTCCCACCACACAGTGTAGTGGGAGACATATTGATTTACTACAGTCTGTGTGTCTATCTGTGTGTCTGTCTGTCACAAAGCTTGTCCGCACGCTAAGTCGAACATTTCTCATCCGATCTTCACTAAACTTAAATAAAATGTGATTGACCACAAGACCTCGGCCAAGTTTGCAATTGATAACTAGCCAAATCCGCCAAGGCACTTTTGAATTATGGCCCTTGAATTACTGATTGAGTCCACTCGTCCAAGCCGTCTAACTGGGTCCATTCATCTGAGCCATCTAGAGAAACTAAACTTTTTTCATCGGGGCAGTTCTTGGAGACATGCGCTTTTCTTAAAAGCATCTCTAGCCGTATCAACAAGTAACATAGATACGATGGAAGTAACTCTTAATCATGACCTCCACAAAATTAAGTCATGGTCCAAACAAGGGTTAGTAAATTTTTACCCTTCTAAAACAGAAGTTATGTTCTTTTCCTGTTGCAGTAGAAACCGTCCGAACTTATATTTTAAAAATGTACACCTAACATTTGTTGAACATCATAAACCTCTTGGTGTTTCTTTTAGTCAGGACGGGTCATGGCATGAACATATGGCCATTATAGTCTTATCTGCCTCGAAACTTTTAGGGTCAATGAAAATGTTAAGATTTCAAATTCAACGAAATACCCTCGATCAGAAATATATATATATATCTTATTTACGTCCGCGTCTGGAATATGCCTCGTTGTTATGAGATAATTGTGCCAATTATGAGAAAGAAACATTTAAAAAACATACAATACGAAGTTGCTAGGGTTGAACGGGTTTAACAAGATTAGTATCTATTCAAAAACTATTAAATGAAATCGGATGGGTATCTCTTGCGGACAGAAAAATTAATATTTAGTGTACCAAGAAAACCATCATTTATTTTCACAGTTATTCTCCCCTTTAGTCGAAAATGCACATGAAAATCAATACTAGTTAAGAAATAATGTCAATTACGTATCAATGGCCAGAAGAATAGAATATATATTCTAAGTCAGTCATCCCTTCAGCAATACAACTTTGGAATGAATTACCTTTAGATATTAGAGAAACAGACTCATTAGCAAGTTTCAAAAGAAAACTCAAGGATATATACAAACCACCAATTGTTCCATCATATTTTACAAGTGGCGATCGCTCACCATCAGTACATCAAACACGCATTAGAAACAATTTTATCGCAAAACGACAGTATATCTAAATAACATATAGTCTGCTTTGTCAGGGGAGGGCCTCCGATAATGTTGTTATAACTTCTGGCCCAACCCTTTTGTATATTTACATCGATGTATTTATGTATGCTTGTTGTATGTGTGTGTATTGAATATGTATATATATTCAATAAAATATTGTTAAGTTAAACTGATGACGTATCTGAACGAATAGTCGTTCATGCATATATGTACTTTAGTATGAACGATATCACTTAATGATATATTATATTAATATGTCCAATTGTTTTCGAAAGTTTTACGTGTGGCTGGTACTAGTTCTTAATAAAATCATCAGCATTACATATTGTATCAAGATAAAAAAAAAGCGTTTATATGCTACAGCACTGTTTATCGCTTCGGAATTAACCAGTCGCAGCCTGTCAATCAAACTTACATATGATCCAATCAGATATCGACATTTTACAAACACGTGTGTACCACTTATCGCAACCATTTTCCTTCCACAAGTTGATTGTCTGGGTTAGCAACTAAGTAAGCATCTGTCTTTAAAATCTAGTTAAAACTCTAAATTTTATTGCTAAACTGTCGAAGTGAAGTTAGAGTTGTGAAATATATTTTTTCCCTTAACCAAATGAAGAGACATGCAAACATTGGCCTTTTTACAATAATAAGCTGGAGATGAATAGACTCGAGACCTTAAAACTTACATCAAATTTAAAATGTAGCACCTTAGACAATGTATTTATATCATATAATAAAAAATATCAACTTTGTACTCGAAGTAACTGTTATTTAGCAGAGACAAAAATAATTTAGTACGCAATTTTACGAAATACATGTACTAAACAAGTTGAAACATAGCAAAAGTCCCTTCTAGAGCACATATATAAAAATATGTAAATTATAAATGATCATCTTGTAAAGTTTGGGTTGCAATGTCTGTCTTAAATATTAATCATCAATGTGTGGAATCTCAGGATCGGACACAAGGAGAAGAACATTCTACTTTATTGACATTCCGTACCCCCCGTTTACCGGGTATGTGCTCGTGGTGTGGGGGGGGATTACATTTTGCTCCAAGTGTGCGTTTATTTCTGTACCAAAAAATTAAAATTTTGAAAAATGAAAAAAAAACTATATTGTTTTATACTGCATAAAATTGACAAGACCGCTATTTCCAAAGTATTTACGTTAAGTTGTTGAATCTAACAACAAAGTAAATCCGTTACCACTTCCTGTCGAATAAATACGGCAATTAAGAAACACTGGCTATACACATTGACACGGTCAGTTCTTGTCCATATGTGTATCATTCGATGCATGAATGTTTTGTGCACAATTAGAGGGTCGCAATGGGGTTTGTCTTCATATATTGACCTTGCATTCGAAGGTAACGACGTATGTTAACCTTTGTGACAAATACGATATTTGGCTTGTTTCAAAAAAGCCGCTTTTCCATTCTCGGGTTTAGTAACATGTAATCCGCGGAGCGCGTTCAGTCAGAGAGTCGCCTCAATTAGGAAAGAATAATTTTAATGTCAGAGGTTATTTCTAAGGTCATGGAGTTTCATTGGCCAGCATGTAATGACAACAGCTTTCGAGGTCAGTAGATCAGTCAAGTGTGACTTACCAATTCTAAGTGTTCCCTCTCAACAATAAACATAGCCGAAACCTTTAAGCATTAAATTCTAAATTAACAAGGTACTGCTCTGTGAATGAACAAGTACTGTTCAATCAGTACTTTACGTTACATATGAACTAATTGGGCCGGTAACCTTTTTTTATCAGAAATTTTGTGTTTTGTGTTTTTGTTTTCTCAAAATCTCTTAAAGTACTGCACTAACTTTACAAGAAATAATGATGCTTTAAGCTTTTGAGCACTTAGAAACCTTTATTGATATGATAAATACCACTTAGATTTTCAAATACGGATGAAACTTTGAAATATTGAAGAATTTAAAAAGAACTTACTTAATTATGAAATCACACAGACTCCCCAAACTGGACGAAGGACCTGTGTGAATCACGCTGTGAATACCTAGCCGCTTTTAATAAAACATAGAACAAAATATCCCTATATATATATATATATATATATATATATATCAAAAAGGTATTTTCGAAATATAGACTTTTTGGATGTTATGGATACAATTTCAGAGTCCTGTTCTCCCCAGTCAGCAGCTCAGCTCGTCTCAATCTTTGATATTTCTGTATATTTCCAATGGCGCACGCGCAGACAAGCTATCAGCGAGATTCGAAAATATTTCAGTTATTCCGCAAATTACACTTTAATAAATGCATTAGACCAAGTACGTAATCAGCACGCCTTTTATGTCGTGTTATTAGTACTGTTTAGTTTCTCAGCTTTTTGAACATTTCGGCCAAGGTGGTTCCAATACTCCCGCTTTGTATATTAATAGTATCTAAAAGCTCAATACAGATTGAAATTATGAAGTAAATCACCCAACATTACGAAAGTGGGTGGGGTACCATTATTTGCAGTTTTTACGGCATAATCGACAAACGGCCATTTTTTATTATTTTTTTCACTGCTGGACCTTCACATATCTTGTAGAATCCAAACTACTTCCACACTGGTGGTATAGTTTTCCCTGAATAGGGGAATAAAGCTTTGATTGCATTATCATTTTGATCGTACGCAGCATGCTTTCCCTCCGTTTTGGTTAAAACACACTTAATAGCTGTTCTTCTTTTTTCTTTATAAAAGTGACATATTTCCAATGGTCGCAGCAGACATCAGGACCCATTTTATCTGTAACTTATATTTTCTTGAAGACTATTATCATTGCTGAAATAAAAATCAAAAGAAAACAGGGGGTCATGCTTGATGCAAGAAAACTTTTTTTAGTCAAACATGCAAACTTCTTTTTTGTGAGCCTACTATGCGATGCATGGCTCTTTGGCGGTGTTTGTGGTGCTTTGTGCTTCCGGAAAATCTATCCTTACATTTCATCTTTGCTATCAAGACAGCGTTTCTCAGTTTAAGCCGGAAGACGAAAGATGATTACTTTGATACTATCACTAACACCATCTCCATGATGGACGGAGCTGACGACATATGCCCTACAACACCGCTATGTCTAGTAGGTAAACTCACCTACCTAATAGTTTCTCTCAAGTAAACGCAGGTCATAATTGCGCTTCATTCTTTTTGCGGGCTATTACTTTTGAACCAATTCATCTGAGTGTTACCCATCAGGGTGCAATTCCTTTCAGACATCTCCCATGGAATGAGTTCTACAGAATCCTTTAACATATCCGCCACAATGGAGCTAACTCCCCCAGAGTGGTCTACATCCATATCAGAACTGAAAATCACTTCACCATGTAGGCTAATTTTCTCAGAAGGACATCCTGCTTCTGAGACTGCCATTGCAAGGGCTGGCTTGCCACTCTCGCCTTCGGTGTCATCTGGGGTTCCATCTTGAAACCTGTAGACAATTGTACTCATGCCCTTGTTGGTCCCGGGTTTCCCAGATGCTACGTGGCGGCCGACCACAGAAGTATTTTCTGGGTTCATATTTACCAACGGCACTGCGTAGTCTACATCATTATAAAAGGACCACCGACTTTCATCGGACTTCTTACTGTATTTACAACCGCCACAGGGCAACTGCTCCAGTCGTCTCCCAGCATGGTAGTTTTTACAGTGCCTCTCTTCAGCCGGTATTCTAGACAATGCGTCAGCATTACCATGCTCACAGACTGCCCTGTGCTACAGCACCATCTTATATTGAGAGCTCCTCTAACCATCTCGACAGTTGATCTTGAGGCTCTCGAAACCCCATTAACTCGAGTGTTCAGTCAGTACAATAAACGATATACCAAGTAAATAGTGTCTAAACTGCCTGGAAAATTAATTACAGCAAGAAGTTTCTTTCTGGTGACACAGTCATACATCTGCTCTTTCGTAAGAGCATAACTACTTTATGCAATGACCTTCTCCTTGCCGCCCTGGTCTTTAAGTAACTCTGCCTCAATCGATTTATTCGAGGCATCCGTGTCTTGATTGTTTTTTCCTACTTGTTAGGGTGCGTGAATATGCTTGTGAGTCTATAATGGTGCACTACTGTTTTTTTGTATGTTGCTTGTTCGTTTTTCTATGTTATTCAGTTGATTGTAGTTGTGTGTTTATCTTTTGTACACGAATGTCTGCGCTATTGTGGTTTACGTTGTAGTGCGACTGTTTTTAAAGAACATTCCCTTGTATATTCGTCCTTGTTCAACTTTCCGCTTCGGGTTCCTCGACCCTCCCCCCCCCCCCCCCACACACACCCTATTTCGCCCCTTACCATTACCTTCCCCTCCACCCTCCATCAATATTTAGAATAAATTAATATGTACTTGTTGGATGTTTGAAGATGTTTGAAGCAACCCGTCTGAAATATTTTTCTTATTACAGCTTTTTTTTTGTTGTGGGCCTACTATGCAAATGCGTGGCTCTAGAGCTGTTTTTTTTTTTTGGAGAAATCTACCCTTACCTAACCTATTATATTTTGATAATTGTCGACAATGCTAACACAGGCGGCTGCGTTAGAGCCTCTTTCAAAGCTTCAAAAGCTTAAGCCTGCTCTTTCAGCCATACAAACTGATGTTTACCTGTCACAACATAAAAAAGGTTCAGCTTACTTTGAAAAATTCTTAACGAAGCCTCTATGGTAGTACACTAGGCCCATAAACCTCTCCACATGCTTTGCACCTGTTGGAACCGGCCACTGCTGGAGCACTTGAATGTCAGCCTTAGAGATAGCTAAGCTATTGATACTGACATTCCTCCCCAAGAATTATGTATCTTTCTGGAAAAATACATCTCTTAGGCTTAAGTTTCAACCAATATGTGCAAAATTGCTGCAATGCCTCTCTCAGGTTAACCATGTGGTCTCTGAAACTCTTACCTAACACAACGATATCGTCCAGAAAGGCTAACACGGCTTTCCATGTTTAACCTCTGAGGACTAAATTCGTGATCGGGCAGATATGACTGGTGCTCCACAAAGACCGAACGCCATTCGCATATGCTCAGAAATACTATATATTTCGTTATGAAAGCATTTTCCGGTCTTCCTCCCTGATCGGTACCTGCCAGAATTAGCACCCAGCTTTGAAAACCACACCCTACCCGAGTGTCAAGACAATCATCCGTCAAGGGCAATGGAAAAACATCTTTCACAGTTGTTTGTTTTTGTTGTTTTCTTTTTTCATTCAAAGCCCTATTTTCAATACACCACCGTACGGGACCGTCCTGTCTGATATTGGCTCTTGGATGACCCCTGCCTTTAACATTTTATTGAGATGGTTCTCCTCCCTCACAGCGAAATACACAGGCGTGCGTCTTAAAGGGAAAACAATGTTGTTCTCATGTTAAATCAGTCTGCTAGGATTTCTTAAATCATTTAAAGAAGTGAAAGATAATAGGAAAGGATAGATTTCACGGAAGCACAGAGCATCAGAAACACAGCCCCAGAGCCACGCATTTGCCAACAACAAAAAGAAGCTGTAATGGAAAAATATTTCAGACAGGTTGCTTCAAACATCCAACAATTACATATTAATTCATGCTAAATATTGATGGAGGGGAAGTCAATAGTAAAGGGCAAACTGGTTTAAGACTAAGAATGTTAGGAGCATTTAACATTTTTTTAAATGGCGGCTTTTTTGTTTCCATAGCAACAACAAAATCAAAATGGCAAAATTATTAAATTTCTTAGTACATATCTGAACTGTGTATACTTACTTCTGTAAAATGATTTCTCTACATTTTCCAGCTATAATGAAAGAGTTACCATTTTTTTAGACCTTACACTCAAGAAACATATGAAATTAATCTACAGTGAAACACCGCTCGCTCGAGGTCGCAAGGGGATGAGCAAAATGCTCGAGTTATCCATGGTTTCGAGCGACCCGAACATTGACCAACATACGAAGGAAAATTGAAGTTTTATTGTATCAATTGTCATCGGTACCATTTGCAGAGGAAACGGTGATACATGATAATAACAAACCCGTGACATTTAAAAAAAAACGTATCACAAACGTTATCTATGATGTAATAAGTAACTACATGCTTGCTTTAATCTAAAGCAAACAGTAATTGATCAATATTTGATCAATAAAACTTTTCTTTAACCTTTCGTTAATAATTAATCTCATTATCAGATCAAATATACCGACAAACAAACATTTAAGATAGTCGGGGAATAGACAACGCAATTTTCACGGTGTGCGAAAATTTTAATTAACCGATACATTCTGATCGCCGAAGCTGCAAAAAAATTTGACACCTCTGCTCGAGTTAGCCAGAAGCAACAAAGAGTAAATTAATACACAGGGACCAGGTGTCATGCTCGAGCGATCGAGTTATCGATGCTCGACCCAGCCATGGTAATTTCAGATAGAAAATAGAAGGAAATCGGCCGGGACCACATGAATTGCTCGAGCGAGCCCGGGTGCTCGAGTCATCGATGCTCGAGCGAGCGGTGTTTAAATGTATTTAAAAGGTTATTTGCTAAATAAGGAATTCAGCAGTGTGTAAATAACGTCATAATCACACTGAAATGGCCGCCTCCATGATCAATCATTTTTAAAATTTCAAACTGCCATATTTTTTCAATAATGGTCCGAATTTAAAAATTCTTTCAATATGAAACTTTTAAGGATGGATTTTTTTATACAATTAACTTATTGTCAGGCTTTCATTGCCCTTTAATCATTGCTGAACTTGGTCGGCACTACCCGTGTCAATTACATGCTCAACCGCAGTAAAATTTCCAAGATCGAACTCATCTTGTTCAAACACATTTTGGTGCTCAATAAGCAACTGAGTCAGTTGCCGTTGTTGCTCCTCAAGATGTTTACAGGATTCGGAATAAACTTGGTGAAGTTGGTGCGGGAGAGCACTATCACTCTCCTACCTAGGAACAGTGTCCTGTTGCCACCCCTGGTCAGAAATTTGATGAATGCTATACTCCTCATCCTCCTCCCCCAGATCAATGATTTCAGACACTGGATAAGCTCTTCCTATCTCAGGGCCCTTTGAAATCAATTTATACCTATTAATGGGGTTGACGACACATACAACTGGACCAGTGAATCTTTCCCTGACCTCCCTATGCTTCCATACCTTAGAGAATTGGGCGGAATAATCGTGCGTTTAGACACAGTAACTCTGGACATTGATAGAAAACCAGTTAAACCATCTACATCAAGGGTTATGTGCATGTCGTCAGTGATTACTAGTATTATACCCTTACCCATGTCCAAATCGAATGGCCTTTATGATACCCCCACAAAACGAAGTTTGGGCGGGGGGTGGGGGGAAGGTATATAGGAGTGAGCTTGGCAGTCGGCTGGTCGGTCGGTTGGTCGGTCCGTCCGTTGGTTTTGCATGGTTTCCGGATGATAACTCAAGAAAGGCTTGACCAATTTAAAGAATTTTTGGTACATAGGTGTAACATCAGAAAATACAGGTCAAATTGTTCGAATTTGGGGTCAGTAGGTCTACGGTCAAGGTCACAGTGACCCTGAGCAGTTAAATGGTTTCCGGATGATAACTTGAGAACGTTTGGGCCTAGGATCATAAATTTTTGTACATAGGTGTAACATCATGAAATGCAGGTCTAGTTCGACTTTGAGGTCTGAAGGTCAAAGGTCAAGGTCACAGTGACTCGGAACAGTTAAATGGTTTCCGGATGATAACTTGAGTACGCTTGGGCTTCGGAATATAAATTTTGGTACACAGGTGTAACATCATGAAATGCAGGTCAAGTTCGACTTTGAGGTCTGTAGGTCAAAGGTCAAGGTCACAGTGACTCGGAACAGTTAAATGGTTTCCGGATGATAACTTGAGAATGCTTGGGCCTAGGATCATAAATTTTGGTACACAGGTGTATCATCATGAAATACAGGTCAAGTTCTACTTTGAGGTCAGTAGGTCAAAGGTCAAGGTCACAGTGACTTGGAACAGTTAAACGGTTTCCAGATGATAACTTAGGAATGCTTGGGACTAGGATCATGAAAATTGATAGGGTTGGTTATGACTAGCAGATGACTTCTAATGATTTTGAGATTTGTCGGTCACAGGTCAAGGTCACAGTGACCCGGAACATTTAAACAGTTTTCGGACAATAACTTGAGAATGCTTGGGACTAGGATCAGGAAACTTAATCTGGAGGTTGGTCATGTCAAGCAGATGACCCATATTGATTTTGAGTTCCAAAGGTCAAAAGTCATTTAAACCTTTTACGGATATTAACTTGAGAACGCTTGGGCGGAGGATCATGAAACTTCATAGGGAGGTTGATCATGACTAGCAGATGACCTCTGTTGATTTTATGGTCAGTAGGTCAAAGGTCAAGCAAGTTCGGCTTTGACATTGGCTTAGTTCTGTGACAAGGCCATATTGTGGGGGTAAAATGCGCCACTCCTGTGACAACTCTAGTTACAGAGGATGTCAAAACAAAGCATCTGCCCGCCAGTGTTGTTAACAGAAATTCAGCCGGAGTTTTGATCAATGGCTTAAATTTACCAGAAGCTCCTGCAGGCATACTAGGTCTGAAGCTGACAATGGCTTGTGAGTCGCCAGACCTAGCTTGAGCATCTTCGGCCTGAACACATGACAAAAACCTGGGCCCTTTCTTAGCCCCGGCCTCTTCATCACTGTCGTGATGCAACTATAATTTATTCCGGTTAAGACAACTATCCGCGTGATTGGAATAATTTTTCAATTTTTCGACTAATCACACTTAAAAAGTGTCTAAGACCAAGAACGTAATCGCCTAAGCACAACTACGCTTCTTTTGATCCCTTATATCCAACCGTTTTTAGACTGGCAATTTGGTCAAGCATAAAAACGCTTTGGAAGCGATTTATTGGCCGACAAAATATGGACTCTAAATTAAGGGTGTCACCAATATTTTACTTGCTGGATATTTAGTAAAGCACGGAAGCACTTTCTAATTACTTGCAATGGTTGATGATGCTGTTTGACGAAATGGACGTCTAAATGTCAGGAACGTTCAACAGGAAATCACTCCTTTCAGCTCCCGGTTAGGTTATTCTCCCGTAGACTGTCCCAGACTGTACACAGGCACTACAGTACCGATGACAATTCATCTTTGTTATTTCTTTCTCTTCATTTGATACTGAATACTAAACATTGCAGGGCTATTTCTTTCAGATTTTAGGATAATACTGGGTCCAGTAAACTTTGTGAAAATGTTGCGTAAGTTACAGATTTAGCAAAACTATAAAAGAAACAAGTGGTGGAGCAGCAGTAATTATTTGATTGTGGCGAGGATGGCATTTGTAGACCTGTTTGTTTATTTATTAGAATAAAATATTGTTGAATTCCTCTCCCACTACCTATATACAAAATTTGCCCCTACATTATAAAGTATTTTGTTATATACCAAGTCATGTTATTTTTAGGATGTGCAAGAATCTTATCCTTTTCAGTTAGCCGGTATTAGCCAGGGCAGAGTGGCAAAATCAATTGCCTGACTTGCGCAGCTTTACCCTGATATAGGAACAAAAATAGGTTCACCATATTTTACAAGAAAATATACGGACAAATATGTAAAAAAAACATATTTAACCACCCCTGCAGGGGCAGGAATTTCTAAAGGTATTTACCAGTAATCTGTGTCCTCATCATGAATATTATACTCTTGAATTTGTAAAAGAAAGAGAAAAGTAGTTAGAAATACTGTACAAATGACATCAATTCTAACGATATGGCTGTTTAATATAATTAAACATCAAATAACTGAGTGATAATTCATATTTGAATCATACATGTATAATTATGGAACATACTGTACACATACTTAGCACATTTTAGTTCACTGTTGAAGAACAGACTTTATTTTTCACATAATCTGTTCCACTATCACTTCAGTTATATCTAAATTTATTTTTTTAATTTTTTTGGGGGGGGGGGGGGGGGGGGGGGTTAACGTCGCACCGACACAATTACAGGTCATATGACGACTTTTCAGCTTTGATGGTGAGGAATATCCAACGTGCTCCTCCGTACATTATTTCGTCACAAGCGGGTGCCTGGATAGAACCACCGACCATCCGTAAGCCAGCTGGATGGCTTCCGCCTATGAAGAAGCCTATGAAGAATTCAACGAGCCGAGTAAGGCTCGAACCCACATCGGTAAGGGGCAAGTGATTCGAAGTCAGCGGCCATAACCATTTGACCACGGCGGCCCCTCATATCTAAAGGCATTCATGCAATACTTCAATATCATATGGTGAAACGGTGTATGAGCTAAAACTGCATTTGAATTTCACGAGTGAGAAGGCACGAATGAGTTAATGTTAGGGCTGAATGTCATGTTGCTTTGTTTTTATATGCCCGTTTGAATTTTTTCCGGAGTATTTCTTCTTCATGCACGGTATATTTTGATGTAACTTAGCACAATTGTTCACCATCAAGTCTGTGTATATTCCAGCAGAATTGTCATCATTTTAGAATGGCCCGCGTACAATATTTTCCGTATAGGATACATAGATGATAATTGCTCGTTCTAGTGTCAAAGTAGCAAAATTGTGCTAAATATCTAAACTTGACTGGTCTGTCTTTCAATTTAGGCAATACCATTTATTATTCGAAGGGATGTTTAATAAAAATTTACTGACAGAATAGCGAGCAGTCGGACAAAGAGTCTGCCTGCACGGATATGTAGGCTGTTCTTGGTCTGCACTGGTCGTAAAGACAGGAGCACTTTCCGCTTAACCCTTAGCCTGCTGGCGGCAAGTGATTCTGCCTTTGCGACCAGTGCAGACCAAGATCAGCCTGCACTTCCGTGCAGTCTGATCATGGTCTGCACTGTTCGCCATTTAGTCAGTATCTTTTTGGTAAGCATCCCTTTTAACAGATAATGGTACTGTCCAAATTGAAAGATGGACAAGTTCATTATAGAAATTTAGCAGGGTAAGGGTTAATGATTCTAAAGTAGTCACTGACAACCACCAACATAATGGAAATAGAAATTGAACCAGTGGGAGAAATAATGTCAGACATAGACATAATTATTCAAATTCTACAAATAAAGACAACATAAAATAATAGAAACAGGCGAGTTTTACCCTGGGATTCTGTTATCGGGTTGTTTACGAGACCCGGGAAAGCTGAGCTCATTTGGAGAAAGTAAAACACAACGCCAGATCTATTTTAATCTGTAATAAACCAAAGAACCAGTATTTCCTACTTGTTTCAGAGCGTTCTTTTTTCTTGAATAAATTTAAATGATTTATCAAAATAACGAGTATCAAAATATTAAAATATCATATCAAAACACAACTTTCTATAAATTAAAACAAAGTCAACGTAAATTCAATAATAATCTAATGAAAATAGAATTTTATGCCCAAAAAAATCAAACTTCTGATAAACTATGTAAAGAAATTTCTTAGCTGTAATAAACCAAAAGAATCCGTATTTTCTACTTGTTTCTTTTATACACAGTTCTAAGTAATTCATTTACGTAATCACGTAATCACGGAAATTGCTGCAAATTGCTTCACGTGATCATTTACATTTATTTTGTATCTTAGGCACACTTATTCACTAGTTTGTTTCATAGATAAGGTTTTCTAAATTTGCTTCGTTTTACTTTTTTTGTCTTGTAACACGAGACAGGTGTGTCAGAATAATTTGTATATTTGATATATTAATAACGTTACACATAAGCACAGATAGTGACTGACTCCCTTTTCATGCTACCATTGCTATAATTATATTTGCATTGCTGTAAAAAATAGGATTTGGGTCATTTATTGACGATTTGGGTTAATTACAGCGTTAAATTGATCCCAGCATCACACATTATGCTATATAAAATAGTTAAAGGGAACCAGTTATTTGTTAAAGCAAGTATCCGTTATGAGATACTATGTACTGATTTGGACCAATCAGAAACAAGTTCTATAAAAAGCACCAAGGATTCAACTAATAATTTATCCCAGTACCTTGATAAGGAAGTTATTGCAACTACCCTGTCAAGGCGGATAAATTATTTTTAGAAAAGATGTTCGAAGTTCATAGATTAAAGAAGAGTTGCAGAATTTCAACAAGGTTTCGAGCTGTAGGACCAGCGCATAGGAGTTTTACCTTAAGAGTAGTTGAATGCTGTAGACGATAACAAATATAGGCCGAGCATCGGAAAGCTGAGGCAGAAACCCAGAGTTTGGTAGTCAGCTGAGATAATAGGAGGGTTCCAGCTTAAAGACGGCTCAGCTTTATTGGAAAGAAAGTCAGGACCGGTCTCTTATATATCAGAACCAGAAAATACTGACTTAAAGTAGTCCATGTATCTATTGATAAAACTTGTTTTAATAGAAATCAGTTTCATTATAAGATATGTTGATATCAAAATATTCCTCAATACAAAAAAAGGGGTTATCTCGCAACAAATACGCGCAAGATAAGCACAAGCGTTGGTAGATGGGTATGTCAGTTGGTACAGCCAAAGCATCGGGGATATACATAGATATGTTGGTACAGCCAAAGGATCGGGGATATACATAGATATTGTAGTTGAATGTTACATGTGATAGCATATAGGCGTTGAGCATCCAGGAGTCAGGGTAGTCATATATAGTTGCAACTTCAATTAAGAGGATAGAGGCCGAGCATCTATGCGATAGGACTCGTATCCTGTTGATTCAAAGACATTGTCTGACGGGAAAGTTTCAGTAAAGGTACCCGATACACAAATAGGTAACATTTCGATGCCTGGTGACCCCATGCTTTTTCTTTTCATTTGAAAGAGTTGTGTCTAGTAAAAAAGATGACTGTGATAATATGCAAGAATCAATAAAGACATGTTTTGGGACTGCGAAATGATAAATGTTATAGTACAATAACCAGATTTCTGTTACAGTATCATTGAAGACCATAAAGTAAAAATAAGCAAAAATCTCTAACATATTTCGCATGAAATTTATATTTTCCTTTTCAGTAGATAAAACACTTTCAAAAGATACCGAAAATATATGAGCAAACCCGGCATCAAAATTTAATATATCTTAATACGAGGGGTGTTCAAAACGTTTTGAGACTAATGCGCTTCCGTAGTCAGTTACCATTCAATTTTCACGAAATTCACGAGATCTTATTGTTAGCCTTTCGTTGACAATCGAGTAAAGTCTCGTTGAAATAAAATCCATACGTTTTAAGGTTTAGGAGTATATCAACAAAACACAGAAATACTTATTTGATAAACGAACAACATCGTTACCAATATTTTACCGTACAACGGTTATTTAAAATATTCTGAAAATGTTGTCTCCTTTTGAAAAAGAATGCCAGAATGTAGAGTAATATATACGCTATCATTACAAAAACTACAAAACAAGTATCAGTATAATGATATAAACATTGACTTCCGGAAAAGGACTGCCTAAAGGAACCCCACTTCCGGACAGTCAAACGCCTTTAAAAGCTCACCATTTTCAAAGAACTGTTACACATGTTCGTTGTGATGCATTTGCAATAGCGTGCGAGTGTTGAAATTTCACATACCTAGGTGGAACACAGTTTTCAGCTATTGTTTATTTTTATTTCTTTACAAATGGCATTCATTTCCAAAGGGGGACAACTTTTTCAGTTTTCAGAATGTTTTAAGTATCCGTCGTACGGGACAGTACGGCAGAACATGTAATGGTCTGGTAAAATATTGGTAACGATGTTTTTCGTTTATCAAAAATTTCTGTGTTTTGGTGATATTTTAGTGCTACAGTCTCAAAACGTTTTGAACACCCCTCGTAACACTGTTACATGGAACTTGCTTATTTGTGGATAGGATAACTTTAGAGAAATGTACTAGTATTTTATATACTTAGTCATTGTATTGTTGCTGAAACATATCTTTGAGATGATATATAATAATTTTGAAAATTCTATCGATATCTACGCAAGTGACTCATCTGAAACTCGTGTAGGGTTTTATGTCGATTCTTGTCAAAAAGACTAGTTTAAAAGTTTGAAGTTGATATATACAGCAAGTGGTATATAGTGGATTGGGTTAAGAAAACAAATCTAAAGTATATTTATTTATGAAGTTGTTTCTGCTTCCGACAGATTCTTTAAGGTACAGTGATGAGAGATTGCGATTGATCACCGTCCATCGTTCGTCCATCATCACTTTTCTTCAAACGACATCTTTTCAGAAGACCATTAGGTAAGGTTGACACCAGCTATAGCGAAATCCCCGTTATATCCGGGGTTTCTTTAAAACGTATATAGTATATATATATAGTATATAGTGAACAACTTCCTAATACATGTAGTTTGTTTGACTGTTTGTTTTCAGTCTAACGCCGTTTTTCAACAGTATTTCAGAGTTTTGTAACGGCTGGAACTAAATATTTCCAGTGTTCCAGAAATTAACATTTAATGCAAGTCAGTCCCTACATGGTCCCATTTGGAAAAAATGCAACACATAGCCCTGTGTAAGCAAAATCTTACATTTTATCATATTGTTCATGTAATTTTGATTCAAGATCCATTTGATCATCCAAGATATGTCTAATTTTCAATCAAAAGCATGTTGACATTGAGAAAGATACCTTTATTGCGTTATGATGATGTACAATTTACAAAATACAAGATATGCAGCATAACAGTGGTAGATATCAAAATATGTGAAACATTTTAGATAAGAAGTTAGATTCTGTTTCGGAGGTCTGAAATAAATTAAAAAAATTCTGACCTCTCGCTACTGATGATATGCATGACTGTTTAGAATCAAAAAGCTAAAAAATATTGTTTTGCTATCACTAAATACGTAACTAATTTGCGAAGTGTACTGAACAAATATTAATAGGCCTACAAGAATTAACATTTACTACAAATAATTAAAATTTGATATTGCAGTAACCACTCCTAAGCTTTACACCAACTTCAGTATCATTTTAATTTAAGCGTAAAAATGTTTGTTTCCGGTATCCCGACCTACCCTATTTTTTTGGCCCGACCCTAAATGTTATTTATGGCCTTGAGTTGCAAAACTGCCCTTTCATGGCCAGTGATGGTGGAAATCAACTTACTGGTACTCTAAAGGCATAACCCCTTTATTTGTATTCATTGGATGCGCAGGCTGGTCTGGATCCATGCTGGTCGCAAACCCACTATATTGGTTTTCTCATGGTGCGGCTCATTTTATTTAGACTTTTTATTCAGACTTTCTGATAACCATTACGGTTAAAACGAAAGCTTAAAAATTCATTTAATGCTTAAAACAAAAAATAATTTCTAAAACTTTATATTAAGGAGGTAGGTTACCTTTATATCTGTATGTGCGCATGTCCAACCGGAAGCTAACGTGACGATTTACGACGACGTTTACGACAAACTAAATGTGTTTGTATATTCATTCTTCTAAAAACAAATCATAGACCTGTCTTCGATCTGACGCTTAATGGTTTAATAATGCAGAAATAATGAATAAATTGCCGCAGAAACGCTTCAAAACAATGTTGCCTTAAAATGACGTCATTGACGTCATGACGTTACGTGTCAGTTACCGCGCAAAATAAATAGCTTTTATCTTGAAAGTATGTAATTCTGTGCATTTTCTTTATTCAAACTATTTTCAAATAACCATTATTTGCTGAAATATTTTTTAGGAGTCTTTTGCTCTGAATAATAATCAATATTTTGCTTCTTTAATGTAGTTATATTGAAATGTTATGCGGAATGTAAGAAAATGGATGATGGTAACCAATGTTATTTGGAATATAGTTGGGTGAGAGGTTACTTGTTACGGCCATTTTCAAATAAAAAATCTAGCAGTTTCATTTGTAATACCTATTTTTCAGGTTCCGTTGATATTTGTTACTTATATACTAAAACTAAGATCTAAAATTGTTCAATTTCAGTAAAAAATTGTGGTTTCTTATAATGAATTGATGTTACCATGGAAACGAAGCCCGTGACCTATGTATCTAAATGTAAAATTCAAAAGCGTTGACACTAGTCTATTTAAGAAACACAGCTTCGGCTTTTTATTTTCATTTCAACAATATCCATGAGAATAATAGTAGCATGCTGAACGATTTTTCCATGAAAAATGCCAGACGAGGGGCACTGCTGTAAGTATTCTAAGCTTAGAAATTTGTTTGAATAAATGCAGATAACACGAAAATATAACTTACGTTAGAAATAATATGTTTTAAAGCTACATCAACTAGAAAGATAATCTTATTCAATATTATTTTATAAGAAATTACGTCAAAAAGCAAGATATAAGCCATTTTAAACGTCTCTGTTGCCATGGTTACTTTAAACTTTAAGAAAAATAGGGTACCATGTATAGTGCTTGGTATTTTGCTAATAATATTACCCAAATATTCCATGTTGGTCATTAACAGAATGGCACTGAAGCGGTCGAAAACCCCTATTTTTATACATAATTGTTTAAAAATGAGAGAAAATGCGTTACCATAGAAACACGAGCCCCGCGACATATACATTTAAAGCTTATATTAGAAAGCTAACGTGCATACTAGTAAAATTATAGATTATGCGGACTTCTATGAATATCAATGAAACTAAAATACACCGAAAAGTGCTAAATATCCGTATTTTCCTTCTTCTTTCAATAAGAAATACCTTTGGAGGGTCATGTTCTTCAAACCTGGGTAAAAATTGAACTTGAAGGGACAGAGACAAACGAAACTGAGATTTTAGCAGTTAAAACTTCATATTACACGAAATACAAAAAGATGCTGCGGTTCAACTAATTTGAATTTACCCTTGTAACAAGGTAACCTACCTCCTTAAGACGAATGCAAAATGTGCAGTTGCTCATATTGAAAATGATATGCGCTACAAAATTGTTTTTCTATTTTCAAAAGCATAATGTATGAATTTTCCTAGATTCGTATTTCTGAATTTAAAAGTTTTACCAATATGAACAAAGTCGGTGAGTGTCAGTACTTCTGGTATACATTGTTTTCATAAATATTTTTATATTTGACCTTTTATATTTCGGACACTCTGTATGGAAGTGACACGCATTCTCAAGTGTTTGACATACATCTTTTTTTTCATCTAGAGGAATAATAACTGGTTCATTACCCACCAGAATACAGAATCATGACTATCTTTGACTTACCCACCATCCAGTCTCAATCTGTAACCTATGAGAGACGCAATTGACTAGCAAAATTTATGTACGAGAATTGAAACAACTAAGATACAGTTGAAATCTAAACGGCGAAATGTGTAAGTATAATTACGTATTACTTGAATAATTTAGTTTCGATTTCAAGTTTTGGACCAGCATGCCACTTAGTCATGTTATTGGCTTAGTTAATGTGATTTTGCTAAATACAAGAACAGGTTAACGTCACACACACCTGTCCGAGCAAAAACCCTAAAGAACACCAATTACATACATTGTGATGTTCAAAAGAAACAATGGGGGTATTTATTCTTTCACAACAGAATAGGCGAAAACTTAGTGGGAAACAGTGAGTAACATTTTTTTTTTTTTTTGTTGTTTGGAAAATTAATAAATCGTATGGTTAACTTTACTGAAGAAATAAAATTGACGTTTGTCACCTTATACGTCTAACTTCTGTTAAAACAGGGAAATAACACATCGATCCTTTTTACAACCACATTTAATGCCAGAAAGCATTTATAACATTTTAGTCGATAACTTCCTAATATGCTTTCAGACGTTATATTGGTTAAAAAAATAACCTACAGGCGCAAGGAAATAAAAACCAAAATCCATAAATAGATGAATGCTATTTAAATGGTATATAAAGAAAGTAAAAATCAAATATTTCACAGCGAACAGAGTCTGACAAGATGGGCAAAGCTGCGACATCAAAGGTATGTTGAGTTAATATATGCGCAATTAACTATGCATTGGTCAAGGAAGGTGTTTGTAAAACATTTGTAAATGTAATAAAATATGTAAATGTTACATTTTTTTTTATTAATTTCTTTTATGTTGGAATAGTACTAATTTTTGTGTCATAAACTGTAAATCCATAATAATTATATGTCTTATTGGTGTGAAATATAAAGTGCACGCTTTATGCAATTGTTTGCAAGAAAACACACACGCCCGCACGTACGCACGTATGCACGGGGTAAAATACTAAAGACCAAGCACGGGCTGATTCTGATACTATTTGATGTTATATTTAGCGACATAGTACACGCTTATGAATTCATCCAAAGTTTGTTAAAAAGGAATACCAGCAAATTTCCTAGACTTTCTTTTTCATGATATTGATGCATTCGTTCTCTTTCTTTACATGTATACATTTCACGAGGTTTACCTAGAGAAAAATGTCAATATCAGTGCAAATGAAAATATTAAATTGTTAATTTCTATGCATGCCGTTATTTATTCAATTCACCATAACATTGTACGCGATCCTGTTTGGTCGGGTTTTTTTTACTTTTAGATAGTTATGCATGTATTTTGACAAATCCTAAACTTTGGAGTTCGGTGGGTTAGTTCAATTATGATTATCTATGTGATACATCGATCAGTATCTATTCAAAATTTATAGCGAAATTTATCCAACAGAAATTGTTATGGAAACGTCTTATTAAAATGTAAGTAACACTTAATTTAAATTAAATCCTAACAAACATAATTGCAGTCATATTTGGTAAATGGGGATAGTATTCGCAAGTCGAAAAAAAAAATGCGAAAAAAGCAAGGTAATAACTAGACAGCTATGTATATGTCGAGTCAAATGTTGTTGAAATAAAGTTGCAGTTTTATTAAGAAAGTACTATATAACTTTAAAGAGAAGAGTTTATCAGCATTTATAAATAATCTTCATTTGGGAAAATGTTCAGAAGTATTTAAGCGGTTTGGCACCCATATGCAATATTTAATGTTTTCGATGTAAGTAATGTGTGTTGCTAGTGTGTGTACCTTAAAAAGTGTAACTATTTGTGTAATATGTTTCATATCCAGGGTTGCCACGCCTACGTGACTTTTTGGTATCGTACACACACGGAAAATCGCTTGATTGTTTGCAATAAAAACGAGCGCTTTTCTCGGCACAAAACGTCTGCAACTCTTCATCAACACCACTGTCTCCGAACACTTCGCCCAATCGCCCAAATTTCAGCGTGTATGCTATGTACACAGTTTGTCCGTGAAAAAAAAAATACAACAACAAGCATTTTTGCGAAGTTCAAGATTTTCTTGCATACGCTTTGTGACGAATAAAGCACCTAATTTTCTGTATTCGATACACTTTATTTTATTAAAACCTGTCAAATAACAAGTAAATTATAAGCAAAAATGTTACCTAAATCGAGTGATTTTCCCCCGCGACTGTTTATAAGACTGTTTATACGATACCGAAAAGTTGGCCACCCTGAGGGAGAGGACATGTATTATTTTATCTCATCTCTGATCGCGACATAAACAAAAGGATTTTTATTTTCAAACAATATTTTCTGTGTTTTATCTCGTGGCTCCAATATAAACTGAAATAAAATTTTTAAAATGTGTTGAAATCAATGATTTTGAAGGAACAGAAAATATAACAACACTGAGATGAAGTCGGGGCGATATTTTACGGTCGCCACAGCACTTAACACCCGCTGTGAAGTAAATAAAATCTGAAAAGTAGATCCCTCGGATCAAGATTAAGGCAAACAGTGAAAATTGCAGACTTGGTTCTTGAGCAGTAACGAAAAATGCGACACTGTCGAATTTGTTCTTTACCACCAGAAAAATAAGTTTCGCTGTAATAAGTAGGATTTTTCTGTGCGTACGAACGTGCGTGCGTGCTTGCACGTGGGTGCATGTGTGTAATTGATTTAACTTTTGATGTCCGATTTTGAAAGAATTTTCAGAACAACGGCATCATTGTTCGTGTTTTTATGAATGACGACAGGATGCACAGGCAATCTCGCGGAAAGAACTTTCCTTGATATGTTTTTTATGAATAAAGGCACATTTCAAAATATATTTTTAATATAAATACTACTATGACAATATTTTTTTCTGCACATTTCTGACGACATCCAGCTAATATTGAAGATTTGTTGCTTTTGGTGTGTTTAAAAACATTCATAGATTATGTCACACGAGTGCCTTTTCATATTAAATTTATTAAATGAGTTGAATTTAATAATAAAATGCGAGGCCCTGCCAGTTGAATTAAATAATAAAATAAAAAGATAAAATTTAGAGTGGAAAGTCAAAACAATTTTCACTTCATAACATTATAAAACGACGAGGTCGATCGTTTATAAATGTTGTTTGAACACGCTTTTGCTTTAAATTATTTCTTGATTACTATTTTTTTGGTTGGGTTTAACGTCGAACCGACACAATTATAGGTCATTTGGCGACTTTCCAGCTTTTGATGGCGGAGGAAGACCCCAGGTGCCCCTCCGTGCATTATTTCATCACGAGCGGGCACCTGGGTAGAACCACCGACCTTCCGTAAGCCAGCTGGATGGCTTCCTCACATGAAGAGTTCGACGGCTCGAACCCACGTCAATGAGGGGCAAGTGATTTGAAGTCAGCGACCTTAACCACTCGGCCAAGGAGGCCCCTTTAAGTCTTAATTAAAGGTTATGTATTGGGAAATGACATTCTCAAACATTCCTATTTTACACACGCAACACTAATCATTTAATCATTACAAAAGTGTTAATATGGTTCTTGCGGTTACAAAGTGTATCTGACTCGTGCTATTTTCTATTTGTAGCTCGTGTCTCATCTTTTAGTTGTAACCCTTCTCGTTCTGGCAACATGCTCGGCTCACAAGAATGGTTATAATTCACAAAGGGGACGAACATCAAGCCGCCGGGGAGTAGGAGGAATTGGTAAGTCTTTGTTGATATCAAATAAATGGAAGTAAAATGGATACTACTTACGATGATTTCTGCATAATTTAAAAATTTCAAAAACTCAGTATCAATACCATTTACCATTCTATAATTATATGTAACAGTCAACATGTGTTAGATACCCAGCGTATAACATTAACCGTGCCACACTTATGGACGTCACTACTAAATACATATATTCGATACAATGTTGGTTTTCATTTACTCTTTACTACAAAGAAAACGTTAACGTTGCTGAGGTTTATTGTTTAATAAGTAGATAATTATACTAGTAAATATTACATGCATTATTTTTAATAAAGATATTTCCTTATCAATGATTGACCGTCTTTTGGGCAAGTGTATAATCGTCTTCAAATCCCAGTTGCCAACCGTTTACGCACAACAAGCAAGCAACGCCGTATCCGAATAAATCATATACATTTTTAGCATCAAAGTCTTCCATATAAAACATATCAAGCACCGTGACTGAGAGCCAACAAACCAACAAGAATACAAAGAGCTGTCCGTAAGTCAGCAAATGTTCAACTATTCGAATTGTTGCCCCTGAAGCAGGAGTATTACCCTCAATGTTAAAATATCTATAGAGTTTCAATCCAGTGTCTGCATTAGTTTTGGAGATAGTAACTCGGATGCAAAACAAAACCAAAAAAAAAAAAAAAAAAAAAAAAAAACAAGATTTTTCTAAGTCCAAAAGAGGGCATAATACAGTTCGTAAAATACTTTTAAGAGTTATGAGACTTGATGCTATCACCTAGTTGTATAACACTGAAGACACAAATAAGGTTTCACATTAATATCTGCATTAGGTTTGGAGATAAGAACTTGCATAGGATTTTCTAAGTTCCAAAGGGGACATGATTTGTCCGAAATACATGTCTTTAAAAGTCCAAAAGGGGGCTTTATTTGGCTAAATGCATGTCAGAGTTATGGATGCTATCACCTAGTTTAATATCACCTAGTTTTATATCACCAATGACTAATATGAAGTTTCAATTCAATATCTGCATAAGTTTTGGGAATAGTAACTTGCATGCGAAACTTTCAGATGGATTTAAGTCCAAATTTGAAGGGAGCATAATTTGGCCAAAATACATTTCAAAGTTACGGGACTTGACCCAGTGAGGTTGGTAACTGACCTAGAAAAAGAAAAATAAGTTTCAAAGTACATACCTTGATACTTGGAGGCAAAATTTTAACCTAGGTGTGACACCGACGCCGATGTCTGAGTGAGTACAATAGCTTGGACTATTCTTCGAATAGTCGAGCTAAAAACTAGGTTCAATCCTACTTAATTACCTACATGCTTTTTTATTTAACTGTTTTGCTTTCGCAAATTATCTTCGTCCGCCATTCTTTTCGATGACAAAACGGGGGATATAAAGAACGTTTTTATTGACGAAGTCTTCTTCCAGATTTTATACATATTCATACCCGAACATAATGCAGCAATGACAGGTGAAGATAATTTACCGAAAGCAGAAAAAGTAGCTATTTAACTGAGCAGTGAAGGCTATTTATCTTTGAGTTTGAAGTTTCAACTTGATTTAACCTGGGTAGTGTTATCCAGAGAAAGCACTGTACGGACGAACAGTACATACTTATGTTAAAATATCAAAGATTTTAAGTAGTACAATTGCTATTCATATATTATGCAGTTTGCATGAACTTTGAATTGTTCGCATCAACTTTGTTTCTATTTGCATTATTTTATCATTAACGGCATCGTGTTGCTTTTGTAATATAGATCAATGCTATAGACAAGGTGAATATGCATGCCGTCCTTTGGGAGTTTTTGTTCCGTGTTACACCTTCCACCAAAGATGTGACGGAATTGAACACTGTCCATTGGGAGAGGACGAGATGGGTTGTGGTGAGTATCTTCAAACAACTGCTCAAACAAATCAATAAACGAGTTCTATTTATCAAAACGTTTTCAAAGAATTTAAGGTAAAATATAGCTCTGTTTTATAATAATGAGAAATAAGTATTGCGTTCTGTAAAAAAAAACGTAGCAATTTATACAAGAATATTATGTATTTTATTATTGCTAATATAACATTATTAGCTATTAATTGTGCGAGATGTGTCGTATTGGCCAGAAATCATAGGGTACGTAAACTGCACATTTTGATTGGTTAGCAGCCTAGTTTACTAGGCATAGTACAGTATACCCATGTAAGATTGAAATTTGACCCTTCTGATTGGCAAGTCCTTTTTTCTGCTACAATATTGAGAAAAAATCGAAGAGGGAAAAATACATGAACAGTTTCATCTCATCTCACCTCACGCATTATTGGTGTTATTGACTATAATAAAAACTCGAGACTTTCATGATTCAAGCAAATAATGTAATCTACAAGGGCTGTTCGGAAAAAACAAACATACACTATTCTATTATGTAAAGAGCAATGTGAAATATATCATTGTAATTCGCAATCTTTCTGTATTTAAGGTTGTCCGTACGTTTTATGTAACATTCTTGCTGATAGGGGAAGCGGTTAGAACATTTTAATTACCATAGCTACAGATAACCGGCGCAGTCGCTTTTTCAAGATTTGAATTTAAGATATGACTCACCTAATGGTGAAGATTTCAAATGTTCAAAACAGTGTTTTAGCAATATAATGTATCCAGTGGGAGACTTATATGCAAAATTTAAACAACTGTTATCGTGCTTTTGTATAGATTTTGTATAATACATAATTTTTATTTCCACAAGCTCAAGTAAAGACACATTTCAAAGTGATGGCCACTGTCCAAAACATTTGCAGAGAAATCATTATACCATCAATTTTCATCAAAGAAACTTCAAACTATTTGTAAACAATTATAAAATACAAAAAAAGAAAAAAATGTGAATATCATTTTTTTTCTAGGGTGTCTCAAGTAAAAGGATTTAATGAGGCAGAATTCTAACTCCAACGTTGAAAAATTAAGATCGACTCTTGTTGGACTGTTTTTAATTATGGTCACTTAGCTCATAACTTACCTTGGGACAGAAATAAAACCTATCTATATTTCTTCCACAATATGTAATCGAAAGAGTAAAGGCGAAATTTATCGCATGTAACTCAGTATCTTTAAAGATGTCTATGCAACCTTCTGTTTCATAGATAAATTCACTTTGAACAGCAAGAAATCACTTATCAAATGAAAATGTTTCACTTTTGTACAATAAATCAATTATAAGTCTTAAACCTATGCCCTCTGAAAAATCGAAGTAAAAAAATTGAATTCTCTTCAAAAGGAGGTACTCTATTACACGAGTCATACCGTAATTGCCTGTTGGCTAATTCGTTTCACACAACCCGGGATACGCCGGTCACGTGAGCGGCAAAAGAATTCTCGCTGGTTTTAGAATAAACTAACGATCTGGCGTACGCCGGTCACGTGTGCTGCAAGATAAAATTAACAAACATCTAATTTGTTATGATTTTTTATTTTCACCTATTTCAAATTAGTTTGAGACTGTTTTCTTGAGGTGTGTTTCTTCTTTTACTGGTCTCAAATGTTTATCCGAATATATCTCGCTAAATTATATGGTTTGCCGCTTTGCCTATCTCGCAAGACTGGCGCATAACGGCGTACGCCGGGTTGACTCGGGTGGTCCCGGGAAGTGAAACGAATGCCTAGCCGGTTGCCAGCGGCGGAACGGCGTACGCCTCTTATGTTAAACGAATTGACCGATTGTTCGCACTGCATTGATAGTACACTTACTTGGAAGTGCAGCTGTATTCCAGAACAATGATTTTGATATTTTTCTGCAATGGTTTAAGTGATTAAGTTATCAAAATGTATGTCGGAATACTATTATGATATATACAATTAGGGAAAACATAATCGGAGAAGACGTGTTGATGTTTGTCTCTATATCCTTACTACGAAAATGTCGGAATAATATATGTAACGAAAGTAAGCCGGAACATATTAGCATGCCGCAAAACTTTAAGTAGCGATACTGAAATATCATGTATGAAGAGATGTTAATTATGTCGACATGATGTCAACATGATGTGTTCCATTGAAGCACGTCGACATACCATAACATGTCTTTACCTACATGAACACGCCAGCAGGCTGTACGATATACGCGTCCATTGACATACTTTTTCAGTATTCTAACCAAACAACGTATTATGATTTAGGTACTGTTCATCGAAATTAATTAGAAAATCTACAAATATAAATCAATGCGAACTTAATTAATGAAAGGGTCTTGATGACGGCACGACGTTGTTAACGTCGTTGAATTATGATCACCGTGCGCTGGGTTCGTATAATTGACTGTTTTTTGAGGAGGCGTAACTCCTAATTGTATGATCATAATCATGTCAAATTTGCAGCGGGGGTAGTTGAGATATTGAGAATCATGACGGTATATTTCTTGTTTTGCTTCGTTTAAGTATATAAAAGTTAGAGACCACGTCTATGTTACTTTTGAACAGCCTTCGTTGTAATGGTAAGACTTGTCCTGTGTCATATAGCCTAGACTGATCCAGCTTTCTTTTATTAAAAGACCACACAGTTTAAATTTATATGCGGCTTTTATCTAAGATTACCACTTTTGGTATAAATTTTTGGAAACAGATGGTAAATTGGAGTTTCGAAAATTATGTTCCGGTGATTTTGAAGCCCGCCCGCTTAGCTCAATAGGGAGAGCACAGATCTACGGATCGCGGGGTCGCGAGTTCGAGCACTTGGCGAGGCGTATGTTTTTCGTGATGATTTGATAAAAAAGCATTGTGTCTGAAATCATTCATCCTCCTCCTCTGATTCATGTGAGGAAATTGGCAGTTACTTGCGAAGAACAGGTTTGTACTGGTACAGAATCCAGGAACACTGGTAAGGTTAACTGCCCGCCGTTACATTACTGAAATACTGCTTAAAGGGGTGTTAAACCCAAAACAACAAACTAACCGATGCTTTTGACGCACGGTTATAAAAAATTCATTGGTTAGTTTGGCAGTACTTACTTTAACCCAGTAAAAATTGATGTTGTTGTTTTTTTTTGCATACGTCTGTGCTCAAGCGTCAGCTACAGTGATCCCTCCGTCCATCGCCGTCCATCCGTAGTCCGTCAATAATTTTTTCTGTTACTACATTCAGGTCGCCAGACTTGGGGCTGATTATACGTGTTAGTAATTGTTTACATTACAATTACTTTGATATTTTCTAATTACAATTAAATTTGATTACTCTAATTTTGCATTAGTAATTGATTACATTACATTACTTGCACTCTAGTAATGATGACTACATTTGGTTACTTTCAATATAACCATTTGTTTGGATGACAGAAATATAGGCATATATAACTGAATATTATGGGTTTTTAACTTTTACAGATTTGATAATGCAATTAGTGATTCAAAAGATTTGACAATGCAGTTAATGATTCATTAATCTGTAAATCGAGAAACTTCATTTTTGGCATTGTCTCTCACTGTAGGCTATCATGGCACTAATCATCATTAACTTGTGAAATTTATTGCATTTTTTTAACCTTAATTGAAAGCTGTGGCAAACAAACTAAAACATAATTTCCATTTTCTAATATTCGGTATTATGCTTCCAGGTATTTTTATATAAAATCAATTACCTTTAGTCAAAGCTGTATAAAAACTTATCTTCAAATAGGTTAAAAAGTTAGATATCAACAATGCACCTACAGAAATTATGGAAGGGCACATTTTACATTTTGGCCTTTATGGGCCCAGAACAACCCTTTGGTTAATATGAAATAATTCAACACCCACTATGACATCTTTCAGTAAAGTGTTGAAAGGAATGGTTGGTTGCAGGAAAGGGACTGCTCACAAACATTTTGAAGTATAAATTAGCCTTAATCTAATAATTACATTTTGATTTCAATTCGAGCATGTCATGTTTGCATAACCCAGGGGCATTGTGTAAATTGTTGGTATATTAATTGCTAAATGTCATATTCTCTCACCTGTGTATAATACCCGAACCCACTATACATAATGTAGGAAACATAGTGGGTTATTGATTCTTAATAAGTTAAGACTATAATAAGATGGCAAACTGCATTTATCATACCTCTCAATTGTTTAGGGATAATAATGAACTGAAATGTTTTTGAATACATTGAACTTGTTAGGAATATTCTCCAGATGAAGTGAAGCAAGCATATTAGATAATCACATACATGGTAAATTTATATATTTATACCCTGGTGTCATACTATTCCTCATGTAATCAGAGAGTAATCAAAAGTAATCATAATTACAGGCAGAAAAATCACTGGAATTGATTAAATTACATAACATGTAATCAGATTGAGCTGATAATCAACTACATTTGATTACTTGTATTTGAGTAATAAATTACAGGTGATTACAATTACTGTATTCGAATACCCGTAGCCTGCAAATCGCTCATGTCTCGCTAGTCTTTGTGAATCTTTTACATAATGTTTTAATGTTCGGGACCACAATATGTCAGTAAAGTTCCAAGTTACTAGAGCAAGAACCAGTGTAATGATCCTAAGTTAGTCATAGTTGTCATATTTCATATTTTGTAACAATTTAGAAGTCATACTTTTTAGCATTCTCGTGAAACTTGCACAGACTGTTTATGGTTACAAGTTCAAACCACAGTCACTCGGGGTCAGGACCACCACGCACCCCATTCTCCGCCGCCCCTGGTTATGTTTAGCGAACATTTTTTAGCATTATGCAGTGAGCATAGGTGGGGATCATAAAAAGCATTTTGTAACGATTTCAGCTTGTTTTCGGCATTTTATCATCAATGCTATTAAAGTAAGAAGACGTGAAACAGTGAAACTGGCACTAGAAAACAATAGTCGATTTAGCTTTTGAATTAGTACCTAGATCTACCTTTGAATCCCTGGTATTAATCGACGATTTTGTCAAATGACACAGGTCCTGACAACTGACGTTCGGGCCCATCAATAATTATCATAAATCGACCAATGTTAGGCCTAGTAGGCTACTTGTATGGCACACTTCCCTGCGACTTTATCCCAGCCTTGCACAGCGCATATCGTACGCGGGTACCAAACTTGGATCAATACCGTTCAGATCTGCCTATAGGCAACCAGTAAACAATCGCCCCCGAAATAGTCCTAACATTTCAACAGAACAGTTATAACATGCATGACATATAGATATGTATAGCTGTCCATAATACATAGAATGCTAAAATTTCTTCGTGATTCTGTAAATGATTATATTACATAATGAAGGTACATGTAAATTAACTCGTCCCCTATAAATAAAATATCCGTATGAATGGAACTTTTTCGCCTTTGGTAAGGTAAAACTCAATAAAATAATACACATGCAGAGATAAAGCTAGTAAGTCATGAGAAATGTATTAAACAAGAATAGGATAAAGTTTATGTTCTTTTAAATGGAAGCTATGACCTCGGTCTATAAATAGCTTATTAAACAAACATTACAAAACCGCCCAGACTTATTGCATACTGGTTCCGAGCACAGTTTCATTCATTATGAATTATACTGAGCATTGTAATTATATTTTAATAAAGGTATCACTCTAGTAAGATATGATTTTGCATATAATACAATAGATAGGGGCTGCGTGGAATAGCACTAGTGAGCACATTCTACGATTAGTATTCCGAGAGAGCGTACATGTTATATGAGCCACGCCATGAGAAAACCAACATAGTGGGTTTGCGACCAGCATGGATCCAGACCAGCCTGCGCATCCGCGCAGCCTGGTCAGGATCCATGCTGTTCGCTAATGGTTTCTCTAATTACAATAGTCTTTGAAAGCGAACAGCATGGATCCTGACCAGACTGCGCGGATGCGCAGGCTGGTCCGGATCCATGCTGGTCGCAAACCCATCATGTTGGTTTTCTCATGGCTAGGCTCATATTTTGTTACAGAATAATATTTACATTTACAATAGAAACTATAATATTATTTGACTTAACGCCATTGAACAGTAGAATAGGAATTTTGTTTCTAACATATTTTAAAAGTTCCGTATCAAGAAAAGAAGATGACCGCGTCGGGAATCGAACCCCGGATCGCCGCGGCAGTAAAGAAATTTTCCCGTCGTCGTAACCAATAGCGCTATTGCTGAAGTAGTGAATAGTCCCTTCAAAATATAGATAATTTATAATGGAGACAGTTTACCTGGAGTAAAAGCGTGACCAATGCTGTTCGATTTTCATCGCAAAAAGTAGTAAAACCAGTAATTAAGTTTTAAAGCCTTCTTAAGAAATATAGCATTTATTTCAAGATATCTAAAAAACATTTTTTTTTGTTATCGGACGATCTGGAGGCATACTGCTTTAAAGATATAGGTTCAGTGCTTTGGAGTATTGTTTATTTCTGTGAGACTTTGCATGTTAGCTCAAACTTTAGTGAATGTATAGATCTAAAAGGATATCAGTAATAAGATTTTGTTAAGGTGCCGCCACAGTCACAATTCAATAGCAGTTCATATTTTTAGGCCGAGTATTTTTCTCTTGAAAATTGCACTAAAGCCTTAACAGTTGGTCAAATTATCATCAGCATTTATTTTTTTTATTTATCTGTGTCTCATTCACATGCATATATTCACACATAAAACATAAAAGCCATTTTAAAAAATGCATATGACCTTTCTTGACATAGAATTGTAGAACACTATTTAATCAAACATTAAATTACAACCATAACATTTCTAGTTAATAACTGAAACAAGATTTACCCTGTAATCAAAACACTAATATTTTATTTGAACCAGTAATATGTATGCAATATTTATAGGTTATTAGCTTTGTATCGGAAATTATCTTGCCTCCTACAAGTTTCTTGCATTTCTATTGGTCAAAAGACGTCACGTGGAGACAGGATATATTCCATATCCTGCTAGTATATTTCAGATATGAATTTTGAATAAAAAAAATGGCTGCCACACTGTTGGCTTAACTGAGTCAAGTCAGATTATTTATTAGCTCCAGTGATAGTATCGTTTCCGAGAGTAAATGTAGTGTTTTCTTGCCGATTTCATTCTACTTAAGTTGAGGCTCATGAAGTTTGACAAAACGGAATAACTCTGTATGGGATACACGGACGTTGAAAGAAATCTTGTTTTGGATGTTAAACAGTAAAATCATCGTGAAATAAAGGAATTTACATATTTGTTACTCAGCAGTTTGTTGTAGGATCATTTAATCTAGGTGCAAGATAAACGGGATGAAAGCCGAAGTGTCAAGACATTTATGACATCGTGATATCCGGTAACTTTCGAAGGGATGGAACAAGAAGTTTATTCGTGTTTCTAATCTAAACCAGTTCATAACCTGTGTAAATGAGCTTTTGTGTTTGTGATTTTACCAAAACACAGGTCACTGTGTATTTTATGGCTGGTGTAAATCAACTAGTGATGACCAAACAAATGATTTGTAGGACTCCAGTCTGCACTGTAAGTAGCTTTGTTAATTTACAAAATATGTTGATTATAGCATGTTAGTAAAGAGTAGTCGTCAAGATAAAATCGTTACACTGCTTGTTGGTGACAGGATACGGGATATACGCTGTCTCGAAAATCCATATCAGGCTCGAGCTCCGCTATCGCCTGATGTGGATTTCCTCGACAGCGTATATCCCGTATCCTGTCACCAACAAGCAGTGTAGCTAATAATATGCACGAGCTCTTCAGTGGAAATATTGCGCGACTTTAGGAGCGCAATATTCTTTCGCTGAAGAACGAGTGCATATTTTCCGATGCAAAGATATTAACCTTTTTATTACATACGCATCTACACGTATAAATATTATGTAAATATCATAGATATGTTCAATATCCTGAATAGAATTGGCAATACTGAAATAAAAAAAAAATGGTGCAACAACACACACTGAATTACGTCACGCACCCGATATGAAATTCAGGCGTCAGTATATGGAAAAATATTGACGTTTCCAGTACAAGTGTAACTTAATGGGGAATAAAAACGAGTATGTAATAAATATATATATACACATGCACTGATGCAAACAAATACTTATATTAGCATCGCTACATACATTGTATAAACATACATATATATTGCACACATAAATATAACACATACATAAACAGATATATAATACACACCTACACTACATATATATATTCACCCATCCACATATGTATTAAAGAGAATTCCTACAGTTTTTTTCCTTTCATAGATTTTTTTCAAATTCACATATTTGATAGGAAAATTTGTGCTGAAAACCGAAAACAATGAACAAATAAAAACAATGGGTCACCAGGCTTGTTTTTGTGAAAAATTGTTTTGAACACACCCAATATTGCTGAAACTGCCAGCGATTTTTCAGCATTTTTATAATTTTCTGCTTTTTTATAAATATCAACTTTTATTTATGTTTTTCTTGTGTATAAATAATTGTATTGTGAACATAAAAATGGCTAAAATGCATGAGTCACCAGGCTAAATTTTATGTTAAGACCGCTTGAATACAACACCTGTTCGGACGAGAAATGGCGTGAACCTGACCAAATTGATTACATGTATATCTGCTGGAAGTTAAAAAAAGGATTAAAAGGATTAAAAAATTCTTATTTCTTTCTATAATTGAATACCAAAAAATCAGAAAGAGATATTTTCTTATCAATACAAAGTTAATTGTCTAACATTACATGAACAACACTGTCTTTGTACTAAAATGCGCTGGCAAAACACAGCCACAAAAATAGCAAGATACATGTTAGACATGATTCCTGTCAATACAACATAAACCAGCATCAACATTTGATTACTGATAAAACTTAGTTAAAATGTTATTTTATTCAAGATTCCTCATATTTAAGATTGTCTGTCACGTCTTTCAACAAATGTTGACTTCACTTCAATTTTCCATAGAAAGTGTCGCCTGCGCAGAAAGATGCGCATAAAAACTATAGGAATTCCCTTTAATATACTTACATACCCATATACATAAATATACAAATATACCCATACATACATACACATGCATACATATATCCACATTCATATACATACATATATATCGACAAACATATACACATATATCCACACATACACGCACATAAAAAGTTATAAACATACATACACAAATATACCAAACATCATTCAAGAAAGACAACTCAACATCCTGTATAATCTTAGCTGTTCATATGCCCAGTAGATTTATCTTCCCTTTTTACACATTATTATTACATATATACCCATATACATAAATATACAAATATACACATACGCATATAAACACACACACACACATACACACATATTTATATACATATATATATACCGACAAACATACACACATATATCCACACATACACACACATAAAAAGTTATATACATACATACACAAATACCACACATCATTAAAGAAAGACAACTCAACAGCCTGTATAATCTTAGCTGTTCATATGCCCAGTAGATTTATCTTCCCTTTTTACACAATATTCAAGTTTTATTTACATGATAAAACTAAGGAGCCGTTGCTAACACCATATAAAATGTCCAGTTGATACATTAAAAAATGAATAAGGAAAACCGGCACTATCACAACATAGAAGCACATGATGATTCATAGTACATACGCCGCTTGTAAAATGTAAAATGTTTGAGTCTCGTTTACCCCAAAATATTGAAATCTTATGGGCAGTAAAACTTCATTAAAACACGTATTTACAAAGAGAAAATTAAGTTCTTTTTAAGTGCATTATGTATACTGCTAAATCTTAAGGATTTTTTATTGAAATTGTTCCTGGTTGCTGCATTTGACACCAAAAGACACCCCCATGTAAATTTAATTTCAAATGTTGTTTGTACATGCATTACTGACCGCAGCTAGCCACATCGATTGTTCAGTGTAACCCTACACTAACACTATTGTTTTATATTGGGAGATAAGATAGTTTTTCATTGTACAGTCAACCTATAATATCACCTGTTAATATAACTGTAAATTATGTGTGAACAAATAAAACAAATTGGATAAATTGTTGGTGTTTGGATTTTTGTGTTTAATTTAGTAACCATTTAAAATTTCAAAATAAATTCCCTTAAGACAGTGTTCTTCACGGTCTGCTTTACATTTGGCTGTATTTTTTTTTTTTTTACATGATTGAATATATACTGAGTTTGTCTAGATGTAAAATTGCAAAATTATGTCATTTTGGCCAGAGAAAGATATCAAATATTAAAAAAGATAATAGGTAAGGATAGATTTCTCAGAAGCATAGAGCACCAAAAACACAGCTTCAGAGCCACGCATTTGCAAAGTAGGCCCACAACAAAGAAAGCTGTAATGGAAAATATTACAGACGGGTTGCTTAAAAAATCTAACAAGTACATATGAATTTATTCCAAATATAGATATATGCTCGGTTTTAAGGTTAACCCTATATTTTGTTCAGCTAAAGTCAAAACTTGGTAACTGAAATCTATTTCTGATGTGATGTACTGAAATACTCACTGAATTGATCGTCGGTCAGTAGCAGGGTTGTAGTAATGCTAATGCTAATGCATTAGTAATGCTTTCTTTTCAAATAATGCCAAGTAATGATTTATGCCACAATTTTAGCATAAAAATAATGTCAGTTTAATGCCAAAGATAGTAATGCTAATGCTAATGTTTAGCCTTACTTATGCATTATTTTCTTTATCACTGAAAAAAAAAACATAATACATACGTATGCTGTTATTTCCACGGGTTATAGCAGTCCTCTAATACTAGTAGATTGTTGTATGATTTTGTTAAACTGTCTAATGGTATAATTGCCTTTATTTCAGTGTACACCTGAAAGATTTTGAACAAAACATTTAAAACCTGGGATAGCTCCAAAGTACAAATTTATAATAGCCATTAAAGTGTGGCATTATTAGTTTTGTTAACCAATATATCAAACAGAATCTATTGTTATCTTTTGACACCTTTTAATCAATTAACAGTATGCCACCGATAGTGATGTTAAAGACTTAAGGCAGCAAGCTTTTACATGCCATGTCAAATTAGGCTGTTAGGGGGCCATTAAACAGGTATTAGACTTTCTCTTGCGATTAAAATGCCCATGAATGCTCTGTACTTCAACATAAGTATTTTTATAAAGAAATGGTAAAAGAAAAATTCAGATATGATACAAGAAAGTCATACAGGTATTTAACTATAGATGACCTAAGTAAACTTAAATGATTAAATGAAAAACAAACAAATAGTGTATGTGATTATAACAGGCAATGATTCACTAAAAGTAATGCTAATGCTAATGCATCCTATGTAATGCTTATTAAATGCATTATTTTAGCAAAAATGAGTAATACTAATTTAATGCCATTTTTCCGAGTAATGTTAATTTAATGCATTACTTTTGCAAATAATTATTAACAAGCCTGGTTAGTAGTAAAGTTTGTTTGAAGCAAACAGTCCATCTATCTAAATTCAGTTTAAGTATGCGAAGAAAGAAAGCTGTTATACAACAACTTTAGAATTTCCACCACTCATGCCGTTATTAATTTAACATTAAAAACTTGTTTTCATCGTATCAGGTAATAGCTGAATTGGCAGCTATGTGCAAAACAATATGAAAATACTCAAAATTAGAAAATGATTTTTTTTTCGCAAGCCAATATTAACGCTAATTTGAGAATTTTTTTTTTAAATGTAATACCTTGTACTCGTATCGTTAGTGTGAAGTATGCAATTGTTTAGTCGTCGTAACGTGGTTCGTCATTGTAGTGAGAGTTCCAGATTGGAAAATGTATGAATTGATGATAAAACGAAAGATTCAAATATTCAAACTCAGTCCGACAAAAGACCACCAATTTCACCACTTGGATATCACAAGATTACATAGTCGGCGAAAATCAATTTTAAATGCATGTATTTTATTCTAGCATACATGTTACATTTATTTCAGCGACCAGAATAACAGTAACAAGAACGTCCTTCTCCACAACGACATCGACAACGACCACAACTTACACTACGACCTCGTCAACGACTGTTTCTGCGACAACCACCACGACCGTCAGCAGCTCGATAACAACCACCTCGACATCGTCTCGGAAGCTTACAGCCATCGTACCATGGAAATTGACAAGCTCATCAACTACGCTGATTGAAACCACCACAATTTCATATACTCAATTAGTGCAGGTGACCAATCCCGCTATAGGAGCCGCGTTTGGGGCTGTCGCCATCGTATGTTCAGATCTTGCCGCCGTACCTGCCGCTGGAGCTGCTGTTGGTGGTAATAATGTTTACCAGGTTATTGTTTCAACACCGACGGCAGTTATTTCGGCAACAGCACACGTAATGTGCATGCCGTCTACTACATCATTTGTTTAGTCAAAAGAAGCATTTCTAGAACATCTTTGAGAACTTCTACAAGTAATCAAGTTACATTTACTAAATGAAGGGGTTAAGTTTACCAACACATTCATTCTCTTCTGTCAGTATAGACCGCCTTGTTATAACAACCACAAATGGTAGTGCACCTGTAAAAGAAGATCACATGAAAATAAAAGGCAAATGTGTGGCTCTGCTAAGATATATTTGGCTGAATTCTTGCCTTTATGCCTCACATTGCATATTTAATGTTTGTTTAAAAATGACAATGCACGCCTTGATAAAAGGAACAATTATGCAAGAATAAACAAAAGGAAAAAAAGATGAAATACAAGGCATCGAAATTTCGTATAATTTTACCATGTGATGCTTTTTAATACTGATAGACACGTATAAATTTATTGCCATTTACACCAAAATTCACACTCGAATCAATGTATAATGTCTGTAACAGACTATTTCGAAATGCTAAAGCACAATGATTTCATAAATAATGTGATAAGCCCTTATTTTTTGTACTTTTCAAAATGTTTTAAAAGGAAACAAAAAGGCACCGCTCAGGTAAATTCGGTTTTATTGTGTAATTTGAGTCTGAAGTGGGCAATGTGTTTTTGATTTCGATATCTTACAGTCGCATGAAAATATTTTTAAGCTTATATCTGTTAAATATGTAGGTTCTTTTCTGCACAACAAACATTTTTGGGATATTTGTATTTCTAACGTTCATTATTAGACCTGAGCCTTTGAATACGAAATTCCTTAATTATTTTCTGAAATTATTAATAAGAATGGTACAAATAGCGGTCTTCAGTACGTAACAGGTAATAAATATGTTGGTACAAAATGGCCGCAAACATATGCAGTAAGAATACTTCTTAAATTTTTATGTCTCTATTTTCAACATGCATAAAGGTATGTTTCTATGACAGGCTTGTTATTTGAAGCCTTGATGTATAACATTAACCTTTATCCCTGGTGAATAAAATTATAAAACATCGTTAATATGTTTCTTGAAGTGTTATTTTTAGTTACTATACAAGACCTTCGTCGAAGCAAACATTTGGCCAAGGCCAAGAATAAGCCATATATTTTCCCGCACGAAATTCATGAAAATATCTGTCTGAAAATGCATCTTACATTCAAATATATACTGCAATACCTTCTCATTAATGTATTTTCATAATCTATCCGCTAGCTAATGCTTTTATATTATTATTGTTTATAAATTCTCTAGCTGAAATATATATATATTAAACACATTGCCTTGGTCTAATATAGGTCATTATAAGACACCTCATCAGTTTAAGGCCTCATCACACCGGACTAGTTCTCAAAACGTCCAAACCCGTCCTAAAAATCGTAAAACGCGCTGCGATCTGGCTAGAACGTTTGTACTTTGACCGGATAATATCCATAATGTGCATCTTTATCCCGTTTGAAGTCCGTTTACAGTAAGTTCAGTTTTGGAAAAAATGCCATTTCACCTCATATAGACACCGTTTGTAAACAGTCCAAACCCATTTGTAGTCAGATTAAAGCAGTTCGTAACTAGTCATACTTCGTTCCGAGTAAGTCAAAATACGTTCTGATTAGTTTGTAACTCGACCAACTCGTTCACAGAGAGTTTAACTCGTTCTATTACGTCCTCATCTCGTCTCTAGTACGTTCAGAACGTAAATTGCGATCACGATCTGGCCCAACGGCTATAAAAAGCCATCACGTTTCGTCCAGTTCTCATTCTCGTTCCTCTCTTCAACCTCTAAAAACATTCATAGCTATTGGCAAGTACGATATGCCTCCACAAAAAAGTGGGGCTAAACAGATGGGGTGTTAAAGCAGTAAAAGACCCAACGTCTCAAAGCTCCTACATATCAGAAGCCAATACAGGACCCTTAGCGTAAAAGTCGAGGGGATGAGCGTCAAAATTTGTCTCCTGCACCTTCTGACAACTCTGTATCAAAGTCCGAGGATGAAGGAGGACAGTGCCTTCTCTCTTGTGTTATCATCACATTGTATTCTTACTCAGCTCTCACCAAAAACTGCATGAATCCAACATTTAATATGTTCAGGACTACAATATTACCCATGGTTCCGGCTTAACCTTGTGCCCAAATGCTGAACCTGTTTGGCAACGGCCTGAATTTAAACCCTACCTTTGGTGATTGTACTACAGACATGACCGGCGTTGTAGGAACTGCGAACAAACGTAATAAACGTACTAAAAACGAGCGGAGCGTACTGAGAACCTACTGCACACTCTTAGGACTGATTAGAAACTTATTGTAAACTTTGCATTTAATTTTGGTTGTATTCAGACGGAATAACGGCGCACTAAGGATACAATGCGGTCGTGTTAATTCTGTCTGTGAACGGGTTGAACGAGCTACAAACGGATCGGGACGGTGTGCAAATGTACGGAAAATGACGCCCGATCGCATTACGTCATACCACGTCTCTAGTACGATCGAAGTACGGCAGTTCAGTTCTTAGTACGTCCATCTCGTTTTAAGTACGTTATTAGTCCGTCTAATTGAAGAACGGGATGACCGGCAGAAAATTTTGAGCAGGCCCAAATTCCTGGAGCACCATTTCCGTTCGATCCCGTCCCAGCCATTCCATAAAGTTCTTAGACAGACTGTAGAACGTTGCTACTACGTCTGTTCCGTTGGCACAGTTTGAGCCCGTTCGGCTACATTTTTAGAACGTATTGAAAATGAGCTTGGTGTGCTGGGGGTATTACCAAACACCGAAAAATATTGTCAGAAAACGTCATGAAACGCTACTGGTAATATTTTGTTATAAAGAAATACATAAACGTTTTCAATAAGATCTTAAGATTCTTGGCTTGGGAGAGGGAAGGGCGAAACAACAGAAAAAAAACAAATAATCTATAAGCATTTGTCATGGAACCTTCATAATCACTTATTGACATACATGATGTCCCAAAACACAGCAAACAATGAATCATCAAATATAAAACATAATAAAATGAAGTATAGTGATGATGACATGTACAGAACACATCATTTACTAAATACAGACATTTGAATAATTCAGACTAGACATTCACAATTTGGTCTTCATTTTAGTTTTGCATAATTCAACGTTGCATCTTGCGCACTTCAGACTGCAACACAATTCTTATTTCTAGAACTTTATGATATTACTACGAAAGCCGAATCTTGTCGAATGAGAAATATTGTTCGAATCTTTTACAAGATATCTCGTAACAACGACAAAACATCTCGAAATAACAAGAATAATCATCACCTAGTGAAGAGAACAGATCTCGTGAAACGAGGTAAGATCTTGTAATTACAAGAAATAATACATAATTACAACATGATAATCTCGTAAAAAGAAACAAAAATTTCGATATTGCGAAAAAAGGATCTCTTTATAACGAAAAAAATCACAATATTGCGAAAAACAAAGATCTCGTTATTACGAAAAAAAAATCTCAATATTGCGAAAAACATCTCGTTATTACGAATAAGAAAGACATCGTTATTACAAAAAAAGCGGATTTGAACATCAAAACAATAATTTGAAAACAATTTGACCATCATTCTAGCATAAAACCGCTGTTTTTTGTTGTTGTTGTTGTTTTTTTTTTTGTCACTTTCGGGGGTGTTATAACAGGAGACAAAACTTGTGTTAACAGAGAGATTCTCGCGCTCATGTGGTGTTAAAACATCTGTTTAAATATACGCGTTCCGTAGCAAAGCGTATACGTATTGCGGCCCCAAAACAGTTAATTGAAAAGGCATTTTCCAGATGGTTTTTTAAACGTTTCTGGAAAGCCTAAAATATGTTTGTTGTACAATAATGATGTAATGACATTACTCTAGGAAGGTTTACTTACTAAGAATCTTTCGGAAATGAAAGACGTTTGTTTGTTTTCTTGAAGTTTTTTTTCTTTGTTTTGGGTTAAGCGCCGTTTTTAACAGTATTTAAGATATGTAACGGCAGACAACTAACCTAAACCCTGTTCCTGAATTCTTTACCAGTACAAACCTGTTCTCCGCAAGTAACCGCAAACTTCCCCGCATAAATCAGAGGTGCATGACGAATGATTTTAGACACAGTGTCTTCACAGAGAACATCCGTATCACCCGGTCAAACTCATGACCCCAAGATCTACGCTCCCTTATTGAGCTAAACGGTTGCCCTTTGGAAGTTGCATCAACAGAGTTTATACTATATTTCACTGAACATGTATGCATGCACTCGTTCTCTGCAAGTAACCAGCAAATATTCCCCACCCTAAATCAGTGGCGAAAGAAAAATGACTTTTGATAGCCTTTCTTCTGTAGAATTACCATTGAAAATATCTGGCTTTCGATTCACATTCTTGTTTTGATTAGCTCGATAAAAATATTTATGAGGAATGTCGCAAAATAAAAAATATCCATGCATTGGTGAAGGTCAACCCAGACAAAAGGAATTACTTTGTGTGACCTTGACCTAGAAGCCTGGGAATTGGGTCAAGCACGTGACACAGCATCTTGTCGAAGAGAGCTTTTGTGCTACGTCATATTAAAATCTCTTAATGGATCAGCTATAGTTTAAACACTGTTAACAAGTGGCCCTGACCTTAATCCATGGGATAAATGAGTAGCAAATTGTTCCTGTTTGTAAAAGTGGCATCAATTAACTACAAGAGGGACATGGTGACGCTATATTGCACACCTATTAAACCTGGCCTTGGAATCATCAAAGATAGGGTCATAAATATGGCCTCCAGGGTGTTAACACGTTTTTCCTTTGGTTTGACCTGGTGAATTAGTTTTTGACCCAGTATGACCCAGTTGCAAACTTGGCTTAGAGATCATTAAGACAAACATTAATGCACGTTTGTATCAAATCAAAGCATAACTTTAGAACCCATGATGAAATCTAGCCGGTTTTCGAATGAAACCGAGATTATTTTGTGACTTAAGTTGTGTGTAAGTGTGGTTAAAAGCAAATGTAAAATATTACTTCTTTTTTGTTCACAAGGTAAAAATCAACAAAATTTGGCTCTTTCAGGGGTCAGTTAGGGTCCGGAACTCTAGAACCTATGATTGGATCTGAAAAGTTTTTCATTGGTATCAAAATCTGTTGTTGTTAAAGATATCTTGCTACTTTGTGTCAAACCATAAATGAAGTCTCGATATGGCTGCTAAAGCCAAAAAGCATATTTAGGCCCTTTAAGGGGCCATAACTCATGACGGGATCTGGTCAGTTTTCAAAATGAACCCAAATATGATGCCTATACAAATTGTATGCATGTTTTATCAAAATCAATCGCAATATGTGGTCTCTATCTTGTTCACAAGCTACAAATAGCAAATTTTGGCCCTTTAAGGGGTCATAACTCTGGAAACCATGATGAAATCTGAACAGTTTTCGAAAGGAATCGAGATACTATGCCAATACAAGTTGTGTGCAAGTTTTATTATAATCAGTTGCAAAAGGTTGTATCTATCGTGTTCACAAGCCCAAACTAACAAATTGTGGTCCTTTTAGGAGTTACAACTCTGGAACCCATAATGGGATCTGGCCAGTTTTCAAAAGGAATCGAGATATTATGCTAATACATGTTGTGCTTAAGTTTAATCAAAATCTGTTGCAAAATGTGTTTTCTACTGTTTTCAAAAGAAATTGTGAACGGATGGACGCACAACGAACTGACGACGGGCGATCGCAAAAGCTCACCCTGTCACTATGTGACAGGTCAGCTAAAAATGTAAGTCAGTTATAAAACTGTCCATGTGACTACACCCCACCCCGTGATGCCAAAGGTGTGCAGGGAACCTGAAATCATTTGATCAAGTAATTTTAGGCTATTGTCTCAAAATGTCTTTGTTAAAAAGATTATACTTTTGACAAAATAAAAGCTAGAATTTGCCCCGTCAGGTTAATTCATTACATTAAAGACATGACTGTGAGAAGTTTTTAAACATTTTACCTAGCAGATTTTAAGAAACATATTTACATGCAAAACTTGGGAGAGGCTCGTTCACGGACAAAGTTCCAACAAGATCCATAAAGAAGTGTATCAGAAGAAGTCCTTTTAAAGCCATTTTTCTACTTTTAACCAAAGCAACTCCTAAAAGAGGCAAAAAGTCATATATGGACAAACTTATGAAAGGACCTTATGCAGGTGCTACATACCTAGCTTGATGAAAATACAATGTTTAAAGAGTGAGTCATTTAAACAAATTGCTTTTAGCTGACTGGTCCCTTCAAGTGGCCGAGTGCACCCTATTGAGAGAATCTTATAATAATGCTACAAAGTATTATGAAGTCTGTGAAGTGGTTCATTCTTCTTTTATGCCCCAGGAGGATGTGGATGAAGTTGGAAGCCTAGCAGCGTGAAGTTGGCAGCCTAGCAGCCTCACTTTTCGGCGCAACGCCACCGAAAGGCCGGCGTTCGGGCCATCACGTGGCATCGAGTGATCACGTGATGGCCCAAACTCCGGCCGTTCGGCGGCGTTTCGCCGTAAAGTGTATATATATTAACGTTTTAATTATTTATGATGCATTTCAAGGTGAATTTATGTATTATATATTTTATTTAGGTAAGTATTGGAGACTAATTTTGAAAAATAACATGTTTATCTTTATTGTTTTACCGAATTGCGCAAAAGATATCATGAATGTGATGTAAAAATACTGGTTCTAAAATGTATGTTTTCTAACTTGAAGATCATTCAAATGATTTAAATGTTGAATATTGAAATTTGATCTTTGACCAGCTTTGAATATATATGAAATCAATTAAAAAAGTCAACCCTTTTATTGAAAGTACGTGCTTCTTTTATGACAGTATTACTGATAATTACAGTGTTAACTAGATCCCAGCATCACACATTATGCTATATAAAATAGTTAAAGGGAACCAGTTATTTGTTAAAGCAAGTACCCGTTATGAGATACTATGTACAGATTTGGACCAATCAGAAACAAGTTCTATAAATAGCACCAATCAAAGCTCACTTCTGCTAGGGTATAAATAGGTAGATGAGCCAGAGACCCAGAGTTTGGTAGTCTACTGAGATAATAGGAGGGTTCCAGCTTATTGACGGTTCAGTGTTATTGGAAAGAAAGTCAAGGCCGGTCTCTCATATATCAGAACCAGAAAATACTGACTTAAAGTAATCCATGTATCTGTTGATAAAACTTGTTTTAATAGAGATCAGTTTCATTAAAAGATATGTTGATATCAAAATATTCCTCGATACAAAAAGGGGTTATCTCGCAACAAATACTTGCAAAATAAGTACAAGAGTTGGTAGATGGATACATTTGTATGTCATTTGGTACAGCCAAAGCATCGGGGATATACATAGTTATGGTAGTTGACTGCTACATGTGATAGCATTTAGGAGCTGAGCATCCAGGAGTCAGGGCAATCATTTAGAGTTGCAACTTCAATTAAGAGGACAGAGGCCGAGCATCTATGCGAAAGGACTCGTATCTTGTTGATTCAAAGACATTGTCTGACGGGAACTTCAACAAAAGGACCATTAAAGTACAGAGTCTCAAGCCTAAAGGAGTTTGAGCTAATCATTTTTAATTAAAGATTGTTAGTTTGAAACATTTAGTGATTTGTCTAATCCCTGAACTTAGCTAGCTCATAATTGAAATCATTTACGAATTATTGGTACAAAAATCATTTATGCAAGGTAGCCAGAGGAACATTTATGTATGAGATATTTGGTCTCACCAGCTATACGTTTTAACAAAGGACATTCTATATCGTTTGTCAGCTAGTCTAAGACGGAGTCACCTTAGCGATTGGACCCATTTCATTGTTCAAGATACTAAAGGCGTAAGCACTTCCCTAAGTTGTATAACTCGTATCCTGACAAGGAGAGACATGATAGACCTGAGATTAAATCAGGGTTTCGGAATGTAAACAGATGGAGTACAGACAATGGAGTACTGACAATGTTAGTGAAAATTTCAATAAAGGTATCCGATATACAAATAGGTAACATTTCGATGCCTGCTGACCCCATGTTTTTCTTTTCATTTGAAAGAGTTGTGTCTAGAAAAAAAGATGAATGCAATAATATGCAAGAATCATTAAAGTCATGTGTTTGGACTGCGAAATGATAAATCTTACAGTTTAATAACTGGATTTCTGTTAAAGTATCATTGAATACTATAAAATAAAAACAAACAAAAAGCTATAGCATATTTCTCATGTAATTTATATTTTCCTTTTCAGTAGATAATACACTTTCAAAAGATACCGAAAATATATAAGCTAACCCGGCATCAAAATTAGATATATCTTGATACGAGGGATGTTCAAAAAGTGTTGAGACTAATGCGCTTCCGTAGAAAGTTACCATTCAATTTTCACGAAATTCACGAGATCTTATTGTTAGCCTTTCGATGACAATACTGGCACCAGAACAGAAAGAAAATGCCTCTGTACATGTTATACTTTACCCCTAGGTATTCTATAAGAATCATGCTCATGAACGGGAAAATATACTAACCCGTTTCGATCGTAAATTTCTCAACTTAAACGCGCAGTTCGTTGAATGGGTACCTAGTATATTGAACAAGCGATAATTTATCTTCCATCGTGCACCAGTCACCTTGTCTCAATATTCCATATTGCTGAGATTATCAACATATTTTATGCTTTCGTCAACGTTACAGAAAAAACTTGCTTGACCTTGCGTAATGAACATGCGGTCTAGAGGTCACGGCAGTGTGCACATGTTTGGCGAAATGTAAACAAACAAAAACAGAATTTAAAAAAAAAAATACAATTTTACACTAAAACTGGAAATGATGAATGAAATTCATTTTGCATATGATCTTTAATTTGAAATCGTACATTGGGCTGCATCTGTTCCGTTTATTTTATTCATTTTGCACATTTGTGCTGCATTTTCACATTTTAGCGAACACGTGTAGTAAAAAGACGATTGGCACACATTTTCACAACAGCCAATCAGAATGGTTCTGTAATCTAGAACGGAACTTCACCAGGGAAGGTCAACCAAGTTTTTTGTGTAACGTTGAAATAACTATAAACTAAGCGTGTTTTTCTAAGATAAGATGTATTGAAGAAATGTGACCGGAACACAATGGAAGATAAATTATCGCTTGTTTGATATCCATAGTACACATTTACCGAACTGCGTGTTTTAAGTATGAAATGCGCGATTGAAACGGGTTAGTAAATTTTCCCCTTAATGACCATGTTTTTTATAGAATACCTAGGGGTAGGGTATAACATGTACAGAGGCATTTTCTTTCTGATCTGGCGCCAGTGGTTGACAATCGATTAAAATTTAATTGAAATAAAGTCCATGCGTTTTACAGTTATTGTGTATTATTTATCCTATATTCGTACACACTGGTCATTTTTACATGTAAATATGAAACCTAGTAAAAAAATTAGAGATTCAAGGATAGATAAAAGTGCGGTGTATTTTAGGAGATTCTAAATGAAGTACATAGACACATTGGAATCAAAGTCAATAGTGTATCAAAAAGCATTGTTCACAGGTGGTTCAAAGCATTCACTAATGGATTGAATAATGTCAAAGACAGGAACCGTTCTGGCAGGACTCAGAGAGTAATCTCTTCCAGAAACATTGCTGCTGTGAAAACACTCATAGAAGGTGATGCCCTGTACACTTTACGTAGGATAGCTAGTTACCTGAACTTATCAACGGGGACAATTCAGAACATTCTGACGAAGTATTTGGATATAAGAAAGATTAATACCAGATGGGTACCCGATATCCTAACCGAGGATCAGAAAAAAGAAAGAGTACGTTGTGCGAAAGAAACATTGAAAACAGGCAAAGAGCTCGATTTCAGGAAAATAAATGAACTGATTACGGGAGACGAAACATGGATCTACTATTTCGAGTCACAAAGACGCATAAACAACAAACAATGGCTCCGCAAAGACCAGCCTAGACCCACCATTGCTATAAGGACTAAGAGTGCTAGAATAGTCATGTATGCTGTTTTCTTTAATTCGCAAGGCCCTCCTGTGATACAAGTTGCAGTTCCAGGAGAAAAAAAAAACTGTCACTGGAAAATTCTTTCGGGATAATATCTTGAAACGTGTCAAGGCGTTTTATAAAAATCGTCAGCCAAGAACTGGTTTTAGAGGGGTGTATCTCATTCATGATAACGTTTCACCTCATAAAAGTAATATAGTACAGAGGTTTATCGTGGCAGAAAAAAATTGTACATAAGTGAACCATCCCCCTTATTCTCAGTCCGTGTGACTTTTTCCTCTTCCCTGAAGTCAGGAGACGGTTTTCTGGGCGGCGTAACGCATCACGCAGCGCGCTGGGAAGTGCGCTCTACCAGTGTCTTTTGGGTTTTCCCAAGGGGAACTACTCTGACGCTTTCCGTAGGTGGATAGATCGACTTCAGAAGTGTATTCGTATTCATGGAAACTATTTTGAGGAATTAAAATAGAATGAATTTTGATATCTATTGTTAATATTCTAGTGCTACAGTCTCAAAACTTTTTGATCACCCCTCGTAACATATATAGAACTTGCTTATTTGCGGATCGGATAACTTAAGAGAAATGTACTAGTATTATATATACTTAGCCATTGTATTGTTGCTGAAGCATATCTTTGAGATGATATATAATAATTTTGAAAATTGTATCGATATCTACGCAAGTGCCTCATCTGAAACTCGTGTAGGGTTTTATGTCGACTTTGTCAAAAATACTAGTTTTAAAGTTTGAAGTTGATATATACAGCAGATGGTATATTGTGGATTGAGTTAAGAAAATATATTGAAGTATATTAATTCGTGAAGTTGTTTCTGCTTCAGAAAAATTCTTTCAGATGCAATGATGAGATATTGCGATTCATCACCGTCCATTGTCCGTCCGTCCGCACTTTTCTTCAAACGACATCTTTTCAGAAGACTATTAAGTAAGGTTGATAAAGCTATAGCGAAATCCCCGTTATATCCGGAGTTTCTTTAAAACGTATATAGTGAACAACTTCCTAATACATGTAGTTTGTTTGACTGTTTATTTTCAGTCTAACGCCGTTTTTCGACAGTATTTCAGTTTTGTAACGGCTGGAACTAAATATTTCCAGTGTTCCTGGAGTCTGTACCAGTACATACCTGTTCTCCGCAAGTAACTGCCAATTTTCCCACATGAATCAGACTTGGAGAACGAATGATTTCAGACACAATGTACTTTATTAAATCGTCACGGATAACATGCGCCCCGCTCAGGGATCGCACTCATGACCCCGCGGTCCGCGCTCACCCTCTTGAGCTAAGCGGGCGTGTAATCGGCCTATAAGATAAAATATCTGTATTTTATTCAGAATCTGATTTATTTTCAAGATACGCCTACTTAAGAAATAATATATCTCATCCAGTGATTTGTCGTTGAATAAATCATTGTTTGGAGTTCAGATGCGAATGAAATTATACCACGAGGGCGCAGCCCGAGTGATATAATAATACGCATCTGAACGACAAACAATCATGGATTTATTCAAGAGCAAATCACTAAATGAGATAAATTATTTCGATTCTAACACGTTACCAAGGATTTTTAAATACATCCTTGACGACATTCATTAAATATTTGCCCGTTTTCAATCGGTTTCTTTTCCAGCGCGCCGCTATGCCATTTGACACCATGACGTAATAATTGTGATGTCAGAACAGTGATTTGTTGTGTAATAATTCACTGTTTTCTGCCTTCTTTATTTAACAGGAAAATGAATCTGATCGTGTTAGAATTCATGATAATCCTTTACAAACTACTGAGAATATCTGGAGAAATTAACATTTAATGCAAGTCAGTCCCTATATGGTCCCATTTGGGAAAAAATGCAACACATAGCCCTGTGTAAGCAAAGTCTTGCATTTTATCATATTGTTCATGTAATTTTGATTCAAGATCCATTTGATCTTCCAAGGTATGTCTAATTTTTAATCAAAACATGTTGACATTGAGAAAGATAACTTTACTGCGTTCATAAACATAGGCTACAAAGCACAAGATAATGTACAATTTACAAAATACAAGATATGCAGCATAACAGTGGTAGATATCAAACTATGTGAAACATTTTAGATCAGAAGTTAGATTCTGTTTCGGAGGTCTGAAATAAATAAAAGAAACATGGTCAGCTTTTAACGAGAATTTGCAAGAATTCTCTCCCTTAATTATTGACTATGTTAAAGCAATTCCCTTCAAACTGGATTGCCTCCCTTACATTAGCTAAAGTCGTGTCATTCATGACCTAAGTCAATAATTCTTTGTCATGGATTTTGGATTGATCTAATATTTTGCTTTAGGAAATACACTGAAATTAAGCTCGCATGTTACTCCATAGAAAGCAACAAAACATTTAGCCAGTTTTGGATATAAATCATGTTGTTCTATAGATTCATGTAGAAGTATTATTCATGTAAAGATATAAAACATTTCTGTAAAAGACCATTATTTTAGCTTATGATATTGCGAAATTCTCGTTGTCATGTAACAGAAAATGAAAACATATAAATAAATTTCTTTTCTTTTGAAACATTGAATCCCGCTAAACATTGAAATCCAAAAATTATTTCATAAACGACCTTTCCCACAAACACATGTTTACATAATAGTTGACCTCGAGAAAAACGAAAATTGTGTGAAGATGCATGTATTTCCATTTTGACTGATTGTTCTTGTCCATATAACGGTACTTTTGTTTAACATTCATGCATAAAAGTTTACCCTTTAAAACATGATAAAATAAAGTAATAAACTAAGCAATACTATATTGGACAGGCAATGGCAAAGAAACCCCGAGCAATTTAACAAACTTAAAAAACATACATGTTACTAAAACACGCACACACATGTTTTATTTACTGGTCTTGATCGAAGGTTTTCCATAGAAATTAAAGAAAGAAAGAATCTATATATTGGATTATGAATCAAGTTTCTGATTTTTCCTGATCAGCATTGGTGTATGTGTAACATAGAGATTCTTACTCATTTTTTTAAACAATTAGCTCTGATTCATCCTGTCTACTAATTTATAGTGTCTAAGTTACTTGATTATACATAAATCAAATATGCCATTCAGATCTGTGTTTGCACAGACACTTGGGGTTCGGACCCCCACCCACCCCCACTCTCCTCCGCCCTTGGTTAAGTTTAGCCAATAGTTTTTAGCATTTTACCATGTATTGAGCTTAGATGACGATCATAAAATGCATTTTGTAACATTTTAGCGTGTTTTAAAAAAAATGTATTTTTTACCATCAATGCTCTCAATACTACAAGATATGAAACATCGCACAGACACTATGGAAACAATAGCCAATTAAACTTTTGAATACGCCCCTACCAATGAATAAGCGGTATCATTCAAAGTGTGTGTTACCATTCTGTCAAATGACACCGGTCCTGACAAATATCATTTCTTTTCTGACGAGAAATCAATAAATACTATAAATCAATTTAATCTAAATTTTATGGAACACTTCCTTGCGAATTGATCCCTGCTTTGTACGGAATTCCGTTAGGGCCATCGCCTTTGTATGTGTTGATCTGAAACGCGATATTCGATAGTACGATGATGAAAACGCGAAATCACGAAACTACGATAACGAAAACGCGACAACACGATGATGATAACGCGATACTACGATAACGAAAACGCGATAATACGATAGTACGATGATGATAATGCGATATACTATCGCGTTTTCACCATCGTACTGTCGCGTTTTCACCATCGTACTGTCGTATTATCGCGTTTTCGTTATCGTAGTATCGTGATTTCGCAATATCATTATCGTACTATCGCGTTATCACCATCTTACTGTCGCGTTATCACCATCGTACTGTCGCATTATCATCATCGTACTGTCGCGTTATCACCATCGTATTGTCGCGTTATCACCATCGTACTGTCGCGTTATCATTATCGCACCATCGCCTTCCGGTGCGCATGTGCATGCTAAAAATGAGAAGATTAGAAGTTATACTTTTAGAACTACAGCTCCTGCTCTAGCGATAGGGCGACATGCAGATTCGAACGCGGGTGCTAGTGTGTGAAAATCTTGATTTGTATTGATGATCCTCCTATAGCTACAGCTGCTAGTTAGTCAAAAGCAAAAAATAATTAACATTTTTCCATGCTTTTTTAGCTTTCGTCAATTTAAGAGTCATTTACAGAAAATGAATTTAGGGAGACAAAGCGTGTTGGATGTTGAACAGGTTCAGAATGCTGTGCAGATATAATTTTACTGCATTTCTCATTCCTGTAAAATCATAAATAAAATGTCTGAGTAAGGGGGCGTTAACTCACTTTTGGTTGTAAACTGCTTTAGTTTTTATTTTATTTTTGCAGAAAATTGCCAGACTTTGATGCATTAAAAGAAACTATGTGCCATGAAAACTGCAAACAATATTCTTCGAATATTTGCGTGCGATGCTCCGATTTCAGTGTTGTTATGCGTCTTACGGAATTCAACATCAATGACCTGAGCTTTACAAGACATGCATTTGCTTTTCAGTGTTGAAATATAAACCATCATATTTGTGAAAATATTCATCATCATATTTGTGAAAATATTCATGTCAGACCAAAATAAAAACAAACAAAAAACGCCCTGATCATGGTACAATATAACATTCTTTATTTTCTTGTTATCATATACTATATAGAAAACTCGAACCGATTGACCTGCAGAGTTTTTGCCTAAGTACATATTTGGTTTTAGCTGAAAAAACTTTTTACAACCCATTAGCAAGCAATAGAAATCATTTTTAATTTCAACAGAGCTTAAAAAACAAGATAAATAGAAACCAGAACACTGGAGAGGAAATTCTTTTGTGCGCATGGGCACCGGTTGGCGGTAGTACGATGATGATAACGCGATAGTACGATGGTGATAACGCGACAGTACGATGGTGATAACGCGACAGTACGATGACGATAATGCGACAATACGATGATGATAACGCGACAGTACGATGGTGATAACGCGATAGTACGATAATGATATTGCGAAATCACGATACTACAATAACGAAAATGCGATAATACGATAGTACGATGGTGAAAACGCGACAGTACGATGATGAAAACGCGATAGTGTATCGCATTATCATCATCTTACTATCGTATTATCGCGTTTTCGTTATCGTAGTATCGCGTCATCATCATCTTGCTGTCGCGTTTTCGTTATCGTGGTTTCGTGATTTCGCGTCTTCATCATCGTACTATCGAGTATCGCGTTTCAGATCAATACATTCAAAGGCGATGGCCCTAACGGAATTCCGTAGCTTTGTACAGCGCATATCGTTACCGGGTACCAAAATTAATACCGTTACGACTACATTATACCGGATTATCGCTTCATCAAGTGTTACACGAGGTTTGTTTACATAGCGGAAAAACTGGTTTGTTTGGACAGGTATTTCTATCGGAGCACTCCAGAGTAAGTAAAAACGTATTTTTAAAAGTTGTCAGTTATGTTAGGTGCTAGCCAAGGTTTATTTTACTCGGCCGCAATAAATGGCCACAATATTATTTTAACTGGACAAGGTGGGACGGGGAAATCATACGTCCTGTCTAAGTTTGCAGAAGATATAGCCAAGAAAGAAAAGGTAATTTCCATTACATGCAGTACAGGCATTGCTGCAGCACAAAGTCATAACTCAGGTGAGCTAAAGTCCATGATGCCGCAAAATATAAAGTTCCCTACAGCATGACAGATAATATACGAAAACTATTAATGACAAAGCAACTTATAATACGGATCGATGCTTCCCTCAGCAATTATCCCAGAAAGGTTGGGAAGCAGTTAAAAGGAGGGTCATATATATTTATGGTTATTAGTTACTGCACTTGACCTCAATGTGTTCTACAACAATTTAAACTCACTGTATTCATAAATGAATAAAGTATTGAGTCAATACTTTATATACTTAGTTCATACTATTATGTTTTAGCTCGATTGTGATGAAAGCTACAAGCTTCAAGCTTCAAGCTTATTGGAACCACTCTCGAGTCCGCTTGCTGGAAAAAGCAGTACCGGTTTAATATGAAAGGCCATGGTCGCGACCCCAGTGGGGCTCGAACCCATGAACGCTGGAATGAACAACCGACATCTTATCCACTGCACCAATGACCCCCCCCCCCCCCCCCCCCCCAAACCCCCTCTATATTACTGATATACTTTTGACGTAATACAACTGCGCTCCGTCTCACTGATTTATATCAGTATGTAATTTAAAAGTATTATGATAGTCCCTGAAATGCTTTGCACATAAGGGGAGACAAGTCAACAAGAGGGCCCTATATCGCTCACCTGAGTACCATTGTTCTTAATTATAACATCATGTTCTGACATAGATCACATAGGCATACACTTTAAATATCGTAAGAAAAAAATATTTTCTTGCAACAGTCACTATTGACCTATGGGTCTACTAGTCAGGGCCAATCTCAGTACCAAGTTTGAGGGTCCTAGGCTAAAATGTTGCATTTTTTGTACTAGCATGACAATTCATTACCCCGGAACACTTAAATAACATTTAAAACCAGTCTCATTAGATGCTACTTAGGTATATTAATTTACATAAAATAAAGGGAAAGAATTTGTCATAAATTCAGTCAAAAGCCATCTACCCTGATTGTCCGAGTCCATATAATGGCATAAATGACATTTCAAATCAATACCTTCATTGGTTACTGAGAAACACCCATTTTAATTTGAAACCAAGGGAGATAATTTGATATAATCAGTCCATAGTTATCTACCCTGATAGTCTAAGTCCAACTTATGACAATAATGAAATTTCAAATGAGTCCTATAAATACTTACTGAGATAAATTCATTTTTTTAACCAGGGGAGGTAATCATACAGAGTACATGCCTTTACAACAATATATTAGAAAAGTAAGTAAAATAGAAATTTCTTATCATGGAAGACATAACTAACGTTTCAAACCAATCTCATTAGAAGCTGCTAGGTATATTAATTTACATACAAAAATAAAAGGGGGTAATTTATCATAAATTCAGTCAATATGTATCTTTACTGATTGTCCAAGTCCATCTGATATCATAAATGAAATTTCAGATCAGTATTTTCATTAGTTACGGAGAAATATACATTTTAATTTGAAATAAGGGAAGGTAATTTGACATAACATCAGTCCATAGTTATCTACTCTGATTGTCTGAGTCCAACTAATGACAATAATAATATTTCAAATGAGTCCTATAAGAACTTACTGATATAAATCCATTTTGATTAAAATCAGAAGAGGTAATCATATACAAAATAACTCCAGAACCTATGATTTGATTTGACAGATTCATCATGGACTCCAAAAATTATTGTTGTTAGAGATATTTTGCAAGTTTATATCAAATCAAACCATTAATGAAGTCTCTATAGGGATAGAAAGGCCAAAATGGCAAGTTTTGCACCTTTAAGGGGCCATAACTCTGGAACCCATTGTGGCATCTGGCCAGTTTTCGAAAAGAATCGAGATATTATGCCAATACAAGTTGTGTGCATGTTTGATTAAAGTTGATCTCAAAATGTGGTCTCTATCATGTTCACAAGCAAACAATAGCAAATTTTGGCCCATTAAGGGGCCAAAACTCTGAAACCCATGATGTGATCTGACCAGTTTTCAAAAGGGACCTAGATATTATGCCAAATACAAATTGTGTGCAAGTTTATTAAAGTTTATTGCAAACCGTGGTCTCTATCGTGTTAATAGCCAAAAATTGCAAATTCTGGCACTTTAAGAGGCCATAACTCTTGAACCCATGATGGGATCTGGCCAGTTTTCGAAGGAATCGAGCTATTAAGCCGATACAGATTTTGTACAAGTTTGATTAAAGTTGATTTCAAAATGTTGTCTCGATCGAGTTCTCAAGCAAACAACAGCTTAGCAAATTCTGGCCCTTTAAGGGGGCAAAACTTTGGAACCCATGATAGGATCTGGCCGGTTTTCGAAAGGAACCGAGGTACTATATCCATACAAGTTGAGTGCAAGTTTGATAAAAATCAAATACAAAATGTGGTCTCCATCGTGTTCACAAAGAAATTGTGGACGGGCGACGGACGGACGGACGACAATCACAAAAGCACTATGTGACAGGTGAGCTAAAAGCGGGATCAGTTTCAGTTATGTTTCTGTCACAATATACACCATCCTCAGGAGGTGTCATAAAAAATAGTGGCTAAATATGCTTTGATGACGCAAAGGGGATTTCATACGGATCAGGATGTTCAGCAAGGTTCATGCTTGGGCCAAAATGTTCAGTGCATATATATCTCTTTATGGAAGATGATACTACAATATACATGCCACTTATATTAAACAATAAAAACACTTAAAAATTAACCGAATTACTTAAAACTTACAACTGCACAATGTACACATGCATATGCAATTCAATCCCTTCAAATGTTTTAAGTTGTAAAATATACCCTGGCACTACCGTCTAAAATCATATATAATTTTGCTGCCAAACTAACACGTTAACGCCTCTGAAAAGGGTTAAACGGTACGACAGGACAGGTATCTCCATATATACATAAACCTCAAGGCCTGTGTGCAATCCACGTTTTATATTCATGCAACGTAAAAGTACAGCTTAATTGCACAAATATGAAGCAATATATATTTTATAACTAGGAAAACGATTAAGATTTTTAACACATTATAAAGTACTTACCAAGATATGCAGTTACGTGCTTTCCACATTTTCTGCCCGTTTATCGTCGTACACAAAATTGGACTATCGGCGACAGTAAGTAGTGATAATCTGGTTTAACATAGTCGTAAGCGTATTAATTTTGGTACCCGGTTTATGACATGCGCTAAACAAAGCGGGGGTCCAGCGCAAGCAAGTGTTCCCATTGTTCGTCCTATGTTTCATATCTTGTAGTATTGAGAGCATTGATGGTAAAACATACATTTTTTTTAAAACACGCTGAAATGTTACAAAATGCATTTTATGATCGTCATCTAAGCTCAATACATGGTAAAATGCTAAAAACTATTGGCTAAACTTAACCAAGGGCGGAGGAGAGTGGGGGTGGGTGGGGGTCCGAAACCCAAGTGTCTGTGTGTGTGTGTTTGTACATACTATACAATTCAATCATGAAATCAAATTTATCGTGTAAACTAAAGTCTTTATAGCTGTACAGGTGGCGGCTTTTCATGCTCTCCACGAACAAAACCTTGACAAAAAATCGAGATCGTACTAAAGAGATAATCCTACCGTGCAAACTCATGGAACGCATGCCAATTTTTTTTCTAGATTGGATTTCATTTCTAAAATAGACATGATATTGCGCGTCTGTTAATTTCACCCTTTCTTTGCACATCGTGGAAACCATGCTGTGTCTTTTGTTTAAATAAATGTACACATTCCCCCCGCCCTCTCACCAGCTTTCAATGAGCGCCTAACTTGCAAATTACACTATTTCATTAGAAAATTATTCTTTGAAGTAGTTTTTCTCCGATCGTCGAATGTTTCAATATTCCAAAGATATTTAGATTTCAGTCGGAAATTATGTAATTTATGTTGATTCGTATTGTTCTCATAAACAGTTTGAAGAAAAATCAAAGCTCTGTTCTATTCTGTTCTTTTCATTTATTTTATATTTTTAGACTAATTAGACAATTATGAACGTTATAATTTCAAAAGACTATATTGAGTCGTACGTCAGTTGTTGGTATATGCAGTTTCGTAAATTAACATGGTTTAAAGGGAATTCCTATAGTTTTTTATGCGCATCTTTCTGTGCAGCCGACACTTTCTATGGAAAACTGAACTGAAGTCAACATCTGTTGAAACATGTTACAGACAATCTTAAATATGAGGAATCTCTGAATGAAATAACATTTTGGATAAGTTTTATCAGTAATCAAATGCTGATACTGGTTTATGTTGTATTGACAAGTATCATGCCTGACAGGTATTTTGCTATTTTTGTGGTTGTGTTTTCACATCGCATTTTAGTACAAAGACGTGTTGTTCATGTAATGTAAGATAATTGACTTAGTACTGATAAGACAATATCACCTTTCAGATTATTTAGTATTCCATTATAGAAAGAATTAAGATTTTTTTAAACTTTTTTTTTAACATCTAGCAGACATACATGTAATCAATTTAGGCAGGTTCGCGCCATTTTCCGTCCGAACAGGTGTTGTATTTTAGTGGTCTTAACATAAAATTTAGCCTGGTGACCCATACATTTTTAGCCATTTTTATGCTCACACTACAATTATCTATACACAAGAAAAACAGGAAAAAATTCTATGAAAGAGTTTTTTCAAAATTTATAAAAAATTTCTTCACTATGGGTATTTTTCATTGAAAAAAGTTCACAAAAGTAAATATGAAACAATATTATATTTTCATTTGTACCCATTATTGTAAGGATAGAGTATTACAAGTATGACTATGATATCAAATAAGTATATTATAAAATCTGTAAAAAGGAAAAAACCGTATTGTGCTGTCTTGATGTATATTTTGGTTGGTATTTATAAAAAAAGCAGAAAATTATGAAAATATTGAAAAATCGCTGGCAGTTTCAGCAACAGTGGGTGTGTTCAAAACATTTTTTTCACAAAAACAAGCCTGGTGACCTATTGTTTTTATTTGTTCATTGTTTTCAGCACAAATTTTCCTATCATATATGTGAATTTAAAAAAATTCTATGAAAGGAAAAAACTATAGGAATTCTCTTTCAGTTACATCAGAACTTTAAGAAATCCACAAGTTTTTTTTATTTCTTGATACACTTTGAAGTAAAATGGAAGCAAGACGCTTTTACCCAATTACACTTAAAATTATATTATTGTATTGTTTATAAAGTCAAGAATACCTACATATTTGATAATAAATTGTCATGCTTTGGAAAATATGATTTATTTGCCTCTAAAGTAAAAGAAATTGAAAAGTTTACTGCTTTTCACTATATGTTCAATATAAGCGACGGTGATACTTTTAAAATAAAATTGGAAGCAAGAAGATGTTCAGTTAGAATAAATATTTTCACATCAAATTGAAGAGAAGAAATTGAATTTTACTGTCATATCTGGTAAAATATTCACAAACCAAAAGACATCTTTGAAATTAATCATTAAAAATAAATTTCCCATATAACCTATTGCTCAAAGTAATATCAATAGGGAAACCAATATTGATTATCGGATAATTTTCAAGGGGGACAACCTACTATGATAAGCCAGTCAAATATAATAAAAGATGGGGATGATTCTGACCTCTCGCCTTTTAGCTACTGATAATATGTATGACAGTTTAGAATCAAAAAGCTATAAAAGTTTTGTTTGCTTTCACTAAATACTTAACTAATTTGCGAAGTGTACTGAACAAATAATAATAGGCCTACAAGAATAAACATTTACTACAAATAATTAAAATTTGATATTGCAGTAACCACTCCTAAACCTTACATCAACTTAAGTATCATTTTAACTTAGGCGTAAATAAATTCTTTGTTTCCGGTATCCCGACCTACCCTAATTTTTTGGCCCGACCCTAAATGTTTTTATGGCCTTGGAGAATATAAAGTTGCAAAACTGCACTTACATGGCCAATGATGATGGAAATCAACTTATTGGTGCTCTAAAGGCATCACCCCCTTATTTGTATTCATTTTTGACACAAAAAGTCTCATCACATAAAGAATCCTACCTACCTCCCCTTATGTTTTTGAGCATGTTACCGGAAACAAAGAATATTTTTAGGCCTTAGGGGAGAATTCACAGGTATTTTCTAACATTATCAAAATACAGTAACTCTGCTTGACAGTGTAAAGCGTGTAGAATTTAGAAAAAAACAAACAAACATATTTACATACATGAAGACATTAGCACTCGCACATATTACATCTATCTATACATATACACATGAAGCAAATATTAACATAATTATATTATAATTCAAAAGATTACGAAGACAGTTAAACTCTTATAAAATAAATTTAATCATTATGGAACACAGATACATATTATTACAAACAACTGACCTTCACCGAAAGGTTAAAAAGGAGAGATGTTTGCTGAAAAAAACATCCCATCAAAATAGTACAAAATTCAGACATTTTATCTAGACTTTTTATTCAGACTTTTTGATAACCATTACGGTTAAAACGAAAGCGTAAAAAATATTTTAATGCTTAAAACAAAAAGTCATTTTTAAAACTTAATATTAAGATGAATGCAAAATGTGCACTTGCTCACATTGAAAATGATATGTGCTACAAAATTGTTTTTCTATTTTCAAAAGCATTATGTATGAATTTTTTTTTTTGGTTATGTTTGGAAAATTAATAAATCGTATGGTTAACTTTACTGAAGAAATAAAATTGACGTTTGTCACCTTATACGTCTAGCTTCAGTGATAACTTACTTCGCAAGTACTATAACCACATTTAATGCCAGAAAGCATTTAAAACATTTTAAAGACTCTTTAGTTTTCACTCAGTTTTATTAACGTTTTGGCCTTATGGCCTTTATCAAAATGATAAATACCGGGAAATTCTCTACATCATGGCGTCTCACAATATAATAACAATTTAAATACAAAACCGCAACTAACGTAACGTTATTAAACGTAAACGTCAAGTCCCGCTAAAAATCTAAACACATCTACTGTCCATATTGAATGTCTGTGTATAATAGTACATAACTAGAATTATTTTCAATAAAACTCGCAGAAGCATTTCAATACCAGAAAAAGTCCCATGTTAATTATGGGAAATGGTATAGAATTTTAATCAGTACACTTAAACCGTTTTTTTTTTTTTTTGTTTTTTTTTTTTTTCCTTCCGACACATGATAGGTCATATGGCGACTTTCCAGCTTTGATGGTGGAGGAAGACCCCAGGTGCCCCTCCGTACATTATTTAATCACGAGCGGGCACCTGGGTAGAACCACCGACCTTCCGTAGGCCAGCTGGATGGCTTCCTCACATGAAAAATTCAACGCCCTGAGTGAGGCTCGAACCAACATCGATGTGGGGCAAGTGATTTGAAGTCAGCGACCTCTACCACTCGGCCACGTAGGCCCCAACACTTTCACCGTAGGATAATGTAAGTATATATACCACAGATATACAAGGAAATTCATTGATGCAAGCATCAAAGACGCCGCCAAGTGTTGTGGCTGAAGTACATTTTTTGCAATATGAGAAATCACCTAATTATTAGTTTGGTTAGTCTGACTGGTTACAAATTATCAACATTAGCACATAATACAATATATGTTAAAATGAAAAATAAGCATGATAGAAAAGTATTACCATGCAATACAAATCCTCTACCTGCAATGACATTGGCTTTGCGAGTAGGTGGTCCCTTTACATACAAAATTAAAGTAATTATTTCACCAACTAAGGTCAGCTCCTGTGAAAAGTTCTTATATACAGGAGTATGTGTATGAAGTTTCACAGAAATGCAGTTTGTTGGGAAATGAGGAAATGTTGAAAGATAATTATTTCAAAGTTGTGGTTCACAGAAACCATTATTTTTATTATCATATAATGTAATGAGTGTTTTCTATTTACTGATGAAGTTTCATGGTCCTTAGTCACCTACATTATAGATTTCAGAATGCAGATTATACAGTTTCCGTTGCCAAAACAGCCAAAAATTTTGTTCAAGAAAAGAATGCTATAACATGAATAATCTCTATATTGCCCCTATTCACAAAGCAAATGTCATGAATCTTTCTTATATACTTTTGGAATATCATAGAATTCATTTTTTTGGACCAACGGTCAACTTGATTCAAATCTAATATTACAAGAAATTTAGCAAGCATAATAATCCACTGCCAAAGTGTAGAAAATGTTTTAATGAAAATCTTTTTTTAAGTTAGACAGGAATGGACAAAAACAAACTATCTATAAAAGTAAAAAAAATGAAAAAGAAACAAGTAACAAGATATAATACAACAAGAGCAACTGACTAGTCATATAAAATTAATGAAAATATAAATTCAACAAGGAAATCTATTTGAAAGTCACAGATGCTTTGATAGTTAAGGTCCCATGGCTTTTGATATTTCGATCAAACCACATTTTAAAGAAGTATTAACTTGTCACTGACAAATTCAGCCAAATGATGGCCCTTTATTGCACACCTTAGTTGACAGTGAATATCTATAAACAATAAGTATATGACACATAAGCAAAAAAAAAAAGTCAAAGGTTAGAATCAAGATGAGTTTATAAAATATTTAGAAATATTCTGACCAGTTGTACATGTGGTCACAATTGGGAAACTCTATGCTTCAAAGTTAAGGTAACCATAACAATTATATAAATATACAACTGTAAAATGAGTCTGCAAAAATGTGTGCATTCTGACATTACATCACTGTAATCAACAAAGAAAATAAGACAAAAGATTAAAATAAGTTAACATATATATCCTTATTGATTCCTTTATTTAATTTGTTGATACGTTTTTTCAAGGAATTTTATACAGGCAAAGTGTAATTTTCCGTATTTTTATTATTTTTAATATTCTCTTCGAAGTTTACTGAAAGGTTATTGTAAAATGCATGAACGCTCCCTCGTCCGCAATTCACGCGTTGCAGTATGGTATATCTGCGATGTGTTCTATTTATAGAAAATTAGATAGATAAGTAAGTCATGCTAAGGTCAGAAATAAAAAACTTGACTTACAGAGTAACCTTCCTTATTAATAAATCGGATCAACATTTTGACGAAATTGTAAATAAAAAAATATTTTCTGCTCTACAAATAAGGAGAGGAAAGACAGATAACAGTGTTTTATATCACATAATAAGTTGCATTACATACATTTCTTATGTTTTCTTTTTTGCCATTTTTTTTGTTTATTCACTAAAATCTATCGTGCAATATCGAGGGTCCTTTTACAAACTATTCACTGTGTTCAGGTTATCATTCCGAAACTATTCATCACCATCTTTACAGGGTCCAAAATAAAAGTGTATCCCATATACTCGACACCGCCTCCTGGCGGCGTCGAATAACAAGAAACATGCGAAGGCAAACAAATATATCCACAAAATTTTGTGTCCAACCATCAGGTAATTACCAAAAAAAAAAACAATAATAAATTAGAAAAAGAATAGTTTTAGATCAAATAAATTAAAAACTGTAAAAAATAGGTAAAATTTACGTATAAAGGGAAGTAATTACTAAAAAAAAGGAATTTTTATATTAACATCGGAACTTGCGGAATAAGACCAAAAAGTATCGGGACGTAATAATTGTATGTTAAAGGCAGAATAAAAGACATGATATATCAAGGAAATACCTATTAAAGCCTCATTAAAGTCGTGTATTAACATACAAACAGAACTTATACAAAACGCTTACTAAAAACCAATTTTTCACCGGAAAAATATATGTTAAGCATCAGATTGATTGAGTTTATTTATATTCTCTCCAAAGAACCCCAAGTTTCGCTTTTGTGTTTAGTCCATTCGGAGTCTCTGTCTGCAATTCGTGAATATACTCAAGCTCCTTGATCTGCCGGTAGTATCTACTGTTTTCTTCCATTTGCTCTAAAACCGTCACGACATCATCATCAGATCTATGCTATGATCAGGCATATTAAAATGTTCTGCCACTGGTTTTGTACGTTTCAGTCGTATGTCTGCTTCATTTTCTCGCAATCTCTCTTTCAGCGATCTTGATGTTTCACCAATATACACAATCTTATCGCACTGGATACAGTTTACCCCATATATCAGGTTCCACGCCTGGCAGGTCTGCGTTCGCTCTACCCGTGCCGCCACAGCCGCTTCTCATTGTTGTGCCTCCCTCTGTCTATCATGTCACATAGATATACCACGCATTATCTGTTACATCTTACTTTCAAATCGCCAATCTGGTATTGTCTCATAACTCTGTTTGTCTTTCCGTGTGCCAACAGGTCAGAAATATTCGTGTCCCTGCGGTGCGCTACAATTGGAATGTCACTGAAAATATGTTTCATTCGTTCTGATTTGTACAACGTGTTAATGTGTTTACGCACAATATTACTTCCCTTTATACGTGAATTTTACCTATTTTTTTACAGTTTTCATTTTATTTGATCTAAAACTATTCTTTTTCTAATTTATTATTGTTTTTTGGTAATTACCTGATGGTTGGACGCAAAATTTTATGGATATATTTGTTTGCCTTAGCATGTTTCTTGTTATATATTATACCTACATTATCCAACGGTGAAAGGGTACTGATTAAAATTCTATACTGTGTCCCGTAATTAACATTGGACTTTTCTGGTATTGAAATGTTTCTGCAATTTTTATTGAAATTAATTCTAGCTATATATTTTTATTCACGGACATTCCCTGTGGACAGTAAATGAGTTTAGATTTTTAGCCGGACTTGACGTTGACGTTTAATAACGTTACGTTAGTTCCGGTTTTGTATTTAAATTGTTGTTATATCGTGAGATGCCATGAGGTAGAGAATTTCTTGGTATTTATCATTTTGATAAAGGCCATAAGGCCGAAACGTTAGTAAAACTTAGTGAAAACTGAAGAATCTTTAAACATTCAATACCTCTTAGGGCAATAACTGTGTTAAAACATTTGAATCGATAGCTTCTTAATATGCTTTCAGACGTAATACTGGTTTAAAATATAACCTGAAGGCGCAACGAGATAAAAACCAAAATTCATAAATAGATGAATGCTATTAAAATGGTAAATAAATTAAGTAAAAATAAAATATTTCACAGCGAATAGAGTCTGACAAGATGGGCAAAGCTGCGACATCAAAGGTAAGTTGAGTTAATATATGCGCACTTAACAACTGCGCATTGGTCAAGGAATGTGTTCGTAAAACATTTGTAAATGTAATAAAATATGTAATTGTTACATTTTTTATTAATTTCTTTAATGTTGGAACAGTACTAATTTTTGTGTCATAAACTGCAATGCATAATATATGTAGAAGTAACGGTGTGAAATATAAAGTGCACGCTTTATGCAATTGTTTGCAAGAAACCACACGCACGCACGGGGTAAAAATATTAAAGACCAAGCACGGGCTGAGTCTGATATTATTTGGTGTTATATTTAACGACATAGAACACGCTTACGAATTCATCCAAAGTTTGTTAAAAAAAAATACCAGCAATTTTCCCAGACTTTCTTTTCATGATATTGATGCCTTCCTTCTTTTTATTTGCATAAATACTAACAAACATAATTGCAATCATATTTGGTAAACGGGGATAGTCTTCGCAAGTCGAAAAAAAATGCGAAAAAAGCAAGGTAATGACTAGACAGCTATGTATATGTCGAGTAAAATGTTGTTGAAATCAAGTTGCAGTTTTATTAAGAAAGTACTATATGACTTTAAAGAGAAGAGTTTATCAGCATTTATAATCTTCATTTGGGAAAATGTTCAGAAGTTTTTAGCAGTTTGGCAACCATATGCAACATTTATTGTTTCCGATGTAAATAATGTGTGTTGCTAGTGTGTGTACCTTAAAAAGTGTAACTATTTGTGCAATATGTTTCATATCCAGGGTTGCGATGCCTACGCTTTTCTCGGCACACAACAAACGTCTGCAACTCTTCATCAACAACACTGTCTCCAAACACTTCGTCCAAATTTCAGCGTCTATGCTACCTACACAGTTTGTCCTTGAAAAAAAAAGCATTTTTGCGAAGTTTTTGAGAAAAGTATCAAGAATTTCTTGCACTCGCTTTATGACGAATAAAGCACCTATTTTTCTGTATTCGATACACTTTATTTTATTAAAACCTGTCAAATAATAAGTAAATTGTAAGCAAAAATGTAACCTGAATCGAGTGAATTTTCCGGCATATATTGAAGATTTGTTGTTTTTGGTGTATTTAAAAACATACATAGAGGATATTACACGAGTGTCTTTTCATGTTAAATTTATTAAATGGGTTGAATTAAATAATAAAATACGAGGCTCTCCAGAGCATTTTATCAATTTTATTCAACGATTTTAAGACATTCAGTGTGGAAAGTCACAAATGTAAGTTCTTTCTATCACATCACGTTGAAAAAAAGATTTGCTTTACCTGCTGAAACATAAAAAAAATCTACTTTTTCAACTTCAAAAACATTATAAACGACGAGGCCGATCGTGTATGAATATTGTTAAAACACGGTTTTGCTTTAAATTATTTCTTAATTAATGGTTATGTATTGGGTGATGACATTTTCAAACATACCTATTTTACACACGCAACACTAATCATTAAATCATTACAAAAGTGCTGATAAGGTTCTTGCGATTACAAAATGCATCTGACCGGTGCTATTCTTTATTTGTAGCAAGTGTCTCATCTGTTGGTTATAGCCCTTCTCGTTCTGGCAACATGCTCGGCTCACAATTATGTACGGTTATACACAGAGGAGACGAATTCTAAGCCGGCGAGGAATGACAGGAATGGGTAAGTCTTTGTTAATATCAATTAGATAGAACTGAAATGGATACTACTTACGATGATTTCTGTATAATTTGAAAAAACAATAATTCAGTAACAATACATTTACCATTCTATGGTTATGTGTCAACTGTCAACATGACCCAGCGTATAACATTAACCGTGGCACACATATGGACGACACTACCAAATGTATATATTCATTACCATGTTTTTTTTTCATGTACTCTTTACTACAAAGAAAACGTTAACGTTGCTGAAGTATATCGTTTAATAATTAGATAATTATACTAGTAAATCATACATGCATTATTTTTTCTAAAGATATTTCCTTATCAATGGTTGGCCGTCTTTTGGGCAAGTGTATAATCGTCTTCAAAGCCCAGTTGCTAACCGTTTACGCACAACAAGCAAACAACGCCGTATCCGAGTAAATCTCATACATTTTTAGCATCAAAGTCTTCTTTATAAAACATATCAAGCACCGTGCCTTAGAGGCAGCCAGATGAGGCTAAATGCAAACTAACAAGAATACAAGAGTGTCCGTAAGTCAGCCAATGCTCGACTATTCGAACTGTTTTCCCTGAAGCTGGAGTATTACCCTAAATGTTAAAATATCTATAGAATTTCAATCCAGTGTCTGCATTAGTTTTGGAGATAGTAACTTGAATGCAAAAAAAAAATAACCAAGATTTTCTATGTCCAAAAGGGGGCATAATCAAGTTGGAAAAATACTTTTAAGAGTTATGGGACTTGATGCTGTCACCTAGTGTTATAACACTGAAGACACAAATGAAATTTCACATTAATATCTGCATTAGATTTTGAGATGGTAACTTGCATAGGATTTTTAATATCAGGGTGTTCTTTTCCATACGAGAACAGTCTTCATAAACAAAGAAGTTTAGAATTTAATTCAGTAGTGAAAATATTTTGGCAATCGATATGATTACAAATATTGTTTTTTCTCGGAATTACACTTTTATTTTCAATATTTGCTTTGCTGTGATTTTAGTCACACTTTTAAACTTTATTTACTGACAGTTTTACTGATGGTCTTGTAAAAAGTCTTGTTTTAAAAAAAAATGAAACAACATCACTAAATTTTACAGCTAAAAGTTATTATCCCAAATATTCGAAAGGTAATAAAAAAATTAAAACGGCCTGTTTTGGAGATATTTATTCCCCGATTCAAATCGAAAGATTTTGTTTTGTCATTGTCCGTATATGAATTTTGAATAGGCTACACCACTATGGCTTCAGAACGACAGACGAACGGATACGGACAATGACAAAACAATCTTTCTTCGATTTGAATCGGGAAATAAACAAGTCCATCAGTAAAACTTTCAGTAAAACCTTTAAGTTTAAAAGCGCGACTAATACACAGCAAAGCAAATATTGAAAATAAAAGTGAAATTCCGAGAATAGACAAAATTTATAATCATATCGATTGCCAAAATGTTTTCACTATTCAATGGAATTCTAAAGTTCGTTGGTTATCAAGAATGTTGTCGTTTTGAAAAGTCCCCATACATTGCAAATATCAAATGTATACAACTAATAACGCTATGTTCGAGTTCTATTACACATGACTGTAACTATATATATATATATATATATATATATATATATATATATATATAGTAGAGAGAATTAATTAATACGAACTAAATCACCACCACAATATACCAGACCAATTACGGCAAAGCGCCTAGCAGTACAAACGAACACGCACATGCCACAGCAAGTCCACTAACCCAATAAGATTAGTTTCGATACTGCTTTATATACGAGCCCGAATTGTACTACACATTCGTACTGGTTCAACATTTGCATATATATATACTCAAATCTCTGTTTTCATGTCTCACAATTATTCCCCAGATTCCTATCTCAAAGGTCAAGGTTACAGATGGAGGTCAAATATAATGTCAGATCATGTCTTTGTCCGGCCCATAACTATGACATGCATGGAACAATCTTGTTTATATTTGGCATGAATGTTAACCTCAATGACACGTAGTGTCAAGTTCATGCCCGAGGTTCCTGTTATAAAGGTCATGTTCACAATCGAGAATCAAAGGTCATGTCAGATCTTGTCCGGCCAATATCTTGGACATGCATTAAGGAATCGTGTTTATATTTGGAATGAATGTTTATCTTAATGAGTCGGAATGTCATGTGCAAACCCCAGGTTCTTATCTCAAAGGTCAAAGTCACAGTTAGGGGTCAAGGGTGGGCGAGATATGTTGCTCGTGGTCATCTAGTTAAATTATGTTCCGGACAGCAAAAATGGGGACGGACTGACAGACGGACTGAGAGACGTCAATCCCTTGTAAAGTTTTTTAAGTTATGTTCTGGACAAGCAAAGTGGAGACAGTCAGACAGAGAGACTGACACACAGACGGACGGTTCAATTACTATATTTTGACGTTTTTTCGCAATGGTATAAGTGGTAAAGTTGTCAAAATGTATGTCGGAATACTATGATAATATATATGATTAGGTAAAACATAAACCGCGATATTCTGTAAATATAGCCAAAGCGCGATACACCTTCTCGCAAAGATGTGTTGATGTATGTTTACATATCCTTATTATGAAAATGTCGAAATAATATATAATTATAGCGAAGGTAAGAACATATTAGCATGCCGCAAAACTTTAAGTAGCGATACTGAAATATCATATATCAAGAGATGTTAATTATGTCGACATAATGTGTTCTATTGAAACATGTCGACATACCATAACATGTCTTTACCTACATGAACACGCCAGCAGGATGTTAGATACACGCGTCCATTGACATACTTTTTCAGTATTCTAACCAAACAATTTATCATGATTTAGGTACTGTTCATCGAAATTAATTAGAAAATCTACAGATATAAATCAGTGCGAACTTAATTAATGAAAGCGTCTTGATGAAGGCATGACGTTGTTAACGTCGTTGAATTATGATCACTGTGCGCTGGGTTCGTATAAATGACTGTTTTTTGAGGAGGCGTAACTCCTAATTGTATGATTGATCATAATCATGTCAAATTTGCACTGGGGGTAGTTGAGAGATTGAGAATCAAGACGGTATATTTCTTGTTCTGCTTCATTTAAGTATATAAAAGTTAGAGACCACGTCTATGTTATTTTTGAACAGCCTTCCCAGTAGGCATTTGACGTCGGTTAGACGTCGTATAGACGTCGGACCCCGACGTCGGATTAACGTTGGATTTTGGTTGGATTTGCAAACCGTTTAGACGTCGGATCCTGACGTTGGCTAGACGTCGCAATCCGACCATTTTCCAACCTAAATCTAACCACTTTTCAACCAAAATCTGACCAAATTTTCAACGTAATTTGCAATCAAACAAGTAATCAACACATGTATTTTATCATCTTTATTTCATATTATGGCGACGTAAGTCTAATACAATAAGTCCGAAAAGTAATGCAGTAATTGAAACTTTCAACTTTAGTCATTTTTGTATGATTCTTCAACTCCGCCAACATTTCCACCTGAAATGTATAAAACTTGACAGTTTCATTATTTAACATATACAAATATACTAGTGCTATTACTAAGAGCATAATTAATACGTGCCAAACAAATATGTAATATTTTAAATTCTATGAAAAAAATATTCTATAACTTCGTAAAACGTAATTAAATGCAATTGCTTTTTAAAGTAACAAACAAAAATAAGTCATTTTTTAAAAAAAAAAATACGGAATCAGTATAACTTTTAAAATAAGTATAATTTTTAAAAATCTGTTACTCACGTTGCGGATCCTTCCCTTTGTGTAAAGTATTTATAAACTTGCTCTATCTTAACCCAATAAATATCAAATTACAGGAAGACTCTGTAAACCGATGCAGGCTTATCTCGCGAGTGTGTGACTGATAGACAACATGTGTAGAAGAGAAGATCTATGTGAATTTAGAATAATTTATATATGTGTATAGAATGCATTTTTATCTTTAACAGTTTAAAGTTCGTGAAAAAATCCGTCTCCGAAAATAGACACTCTCATGCGATATTGTAACATAATTAATATAATGCTTGTTGTGAGAATGAACTATTATTAATAATTAATTAAGCGCATGTCCAGGCCTTTATGAAAACAAGTAAATATCTTTAAACTATACTAGCAAAATTATACCAGTTAGTTTTATAACTAAAAACATTTATCAGACTTTCTATCCAACCTAATGTCAACGTCTTCTAGACGTCTAAGTCTGACGTCTATTAGACGTCGTGGATATGACGTTGGTTAGACGTTGGATTCAGGTCGCCGACGTCGCGACCAAAATCCAACGTCTAACCAACGTCGGTACGACGTCAGGTGTTTACTGGGTTCGTTGTAATGGTAAGACTTGTCCTGCGCCATATAGCCTAGACTGGTCCAGCTTTCTTTTATTAAAAGACCACACAGTTCAAATTATATATGCGGCTTTTATCTAAGATTACAACTTTTTGTATACACTTGTTGGGAACAGATGGTAAATTGGAGTATCGAAAATTATGCTCCGGTGATTTTGACGGATAATTTAGTTGTTTCTGACCTCTTTCTTTCTGGTATTTAAGGTTCTTTGGGGGCAATTACGCCAAGGGAAAGTACTCTGCCTAAAAATGGCTTCCTCCAAAGTCTCGAAAGAAATTGAGGTCATCTGTGATCACCCAGATTTTGGAAGATATATGGCTTTTACAACATTAAGCCGGGAAAACCATCAACCTAAACTCTTGACATTAGTATGGCAGTATGCATAGCATGCCGTAAGACTTACGCAAGCAAATTAGTAAAGGAATTTTCTTTTTTTGATTTTGTGGGATTGAAATCATTCCAGACATAAACTTAGAATAAATAAATCATTAATAACACAATATCATTGGATAAGTCCCTTGTGAAATTAAGACAAGTACCTGATTTGAAGTTTACTTTCTTCATAAATATTTTACTTTTATGCTGTTAACTTACTCGTGTTTATGGTGTAGTTCATTTCTTAAGTAATGACATACAGATATGCAACTAGAGTAACTGATTATCCGATTATATCCGATTAATCGAATCGGTTGGCTTGTCCGATTATGCCAATTAATCGATTAATCGATTGGAAAATCTAACCGATTTGCCCATCACTACACAATATATCAGTCAAGTTCCAAGTTACTAGAGCAAGAACCTTCGTAATGGTCCTCAAGTTAGTCATAGTTGTCATATTTCATATTTTGTAACAAATTAGAAGTCATACTTTTAAGCATTCTCGTGAAACTTGCACAGAATGTTTATGATTATAAGTTCGAACCACAGACATTCGGGGTCAGGACCACCACGCACCCCACTCTCCTCCGCCCTTGGTTATATTTAGCGAACATGTTTAAGCATGCAGTGAGCATAGGTGGCGATCATAAAATGCATTTGGTAACAATTTCAGCTTGTTTTCAGCATTTTTACCATCAATGCTGTTAAAATAAGAAGACGTGAAACAGTGAAACTGACACTAGAAAACAACAGTCGATTTAGCTTTTGAATCAGCACCAAGAACTACCTTTGAATCTCTGGTATCAATCGACGATTCTGTAACTATTCTGTCAAATGACACAGGTCCTGACAACTGACGTTCGGGTCGTCAATAATTATCTTAGGTCTACTTGTATGGCACACTTCCCTGCGATTTATCCCAGTTTGCACAGCGCATATCGTACGCGGGTACTAAACTTGGATAAATACGGTTCAGATCTGCCTATAGGCAACCAGTAAACAATCGCCACCGAGATAGTTCTAACATTTCAGCAGAACAGTAATAACATGCATGGCATATATTAGATTTGTGTAACAGTCAGGTCGGTAGCGGGATTCGAACCAAACATTTCCCTCAGACTGACAGCTAATCGCCTCATCAGTAGTTCAGTGCTTTGATTATCTTAGGAAGTGATGATCTTTTATGATATTGTCGTAAGCGTAATCATTTTTGTACCCAGTTCATGAAACGCACAGTCCAAAGCGATGGTTCAAGCGGCAAGTGTTCCTAGCACTACTTCATCTAAAATGTCACGGATTTAACAATTCCATCGTGATTTCATGTCTAAATCATACAAATCACAGTAAAACGAGACAACGCCAAATGTGAAAACGTCGTTCTTTCGTTCTGGCGAGGACGCCAGAATGACAGAACGACACTGGAAGAATTCAGTCACCATAGTTAACTTACACAAAATCTAGCCATTGTTAGAATGGGAACTTTTAAATGTCAAGTAGAATCTATGTATTTTGAATGGGTCTGGCCATGTTTGGCAACTCTCGCATAGGCCTAGGTGTGCATTATATATATATTTGGGGCGTTCCATGAGAAAACCTGTATAAGTGATATGATATAATTATTGCATAATAAGTAGTTTAAAATACTAGAAAATCACTGTTTTTCTAATGTTCATGAAAAATCTTGAAACAACTTATTGTAATAAAGTTATCCAAGGCAAATCAAATTCTACCATAGTTTACAAATAAATGTTATTTGTGTTACCATGGCAACGAAAATTTCAAAGCACGTATGCATCATGAAAATATGGAGGTGTAGATGAAAGGTCTCTCATGAAACCAAAAACATACGGATACAGTATTTTTCAGAAAAATCATTTTAAACTGTTCCTAAATATTCAAATGTATGCTGTTTAATATGTGATACGTATAATATGTTGTATTAATGACTTGAAAAATACACACCACGCATAACGACGTCTTATTGCTTTTGTGACGTTTTTAACGTCTTAAAATGCCTATGGTGTCTCACTTAAATGCATTATAACTCTTGAAATAGTGAAGATAATTACTTCAGATTTTCAGATTTGAAAGGCTGAAGAATGTTCCTCATGAATTTTTTTGTTATCCCAATTTTGACGTTTATGTCACTAATACAGGTTTTCTCATGGAACGGCCCATATATATATCGATACGAACGTGTCACATTTAAAGATATCCAGCACCCAGCTTTCACTGAAATATATTACGTCGGATGTACATAACCCTCATAAACTGTATTTAATTCTGCTTTAAAGATATAGGTTCAGTGCTTTGGAGTATTGTTTATTTCTGTCAGACTTTGCATGTTAGCTCAAAATTTATTGTATGTAACAAACAGAATGCATAGATCTAAAAGGATATCAATAATAAGATTTTGTTAAGGTGCGCTACAGTCACAATTCAATAGCAGTTCATATTTTCATGCCGAGTATTTTTCTCTTGAAAATTGCACTAAAAGCCTTAACAGTTGGTCACATTATCATCAACATTTATTTATTTACTTGAGTCTCATGCACATGCATACATTCACATATAAAACATAAAAACAATTTTAAAAAATGCATATGGCCATTCTTGACATAGAATTATATAAGACTATTTAATCAAACAATAAATGACAACCATAACATTTCTAGTTAATAACTAAAACAAGATTTACCCTGTAATCAAAACACACCAGTATTTTATGTGAACCAGTGAATATATATATGCAATATATATATATATATATATATATATATATATATATATATATATATATATATATACATGCACTGGTACAAACAAATACTTACATTAGCATCCATACATATAAACATACATATATATTTCACACATAAATATAACACATACATAAACACATGTATAATACACATCTACATACATGCATCTATACTCATATATATATATATATATATATATATATATATATATATATATATATATATACACCCATGCAGATATATTAATATACATATATACCCATATACTTAAATATACAAATAATTATACCCGTACACACATAAATACACACACACACACACACACACACACACACACACACACACAAACACATTCATATACATACATATATACCGACAAACATATACACATATATCCACACATACACGCACATAAAAAGTAATATACATACATACACAAATATACCACACATCATTAAAGAAAGACAACTCAACAGCCTGTATAGTCTTAGCTGTTCATATGCCCAGTAGATTTATCTTCCCTTTTTACACAATATTCAAGTTTTATTTACATGATAAAACTAAGGAGCCATTGCTAACACTATATAAAATGTCCAGTTGATACAGTAAAAGCTGGATAAGGAAAACCGGCTATCACAACATAGAAGCATATGATGATTCATAGTACATACGCCGCTTGTAAATGTTTGAGTCTCGTTTAAACCGAAAGCTTACCCCCAAAATATTGAAATTTTATGGACAGTCAAACTCCATTAAAGCTGCTTTCTACAGTCTTATTAAATTTCGTTAAAGAAAAAAATAATTATACCTGTACGTGGTCAAATAATTCTGGTTTCAATAGTGAAACATTTAAAATTGTTAAATTCGGCGTACTTTCAAAGATTTCGGTGGTAAAATAGTAAGTGTCGTCGACAACACTTAGCAGTTCTAAAAATAGCAAAGCAATTACTAGCTGTGACTTTTACTTATAAATTTGAAAGGTTACTGGAATAAACCACTTCAGTAGAGGGGTACCCTCCCTTTTTATAACTTATTTTTACAATAGATATTTAAATGACTGCTTCTTTCGATAATAAGACGCCGTGGTGCAGTGATAAGCGTGAGGGCTCTAGAATCTAACTTTTGTGAGTTCGAATTCCAACGGAGATCAATACTTTTCTTATTTTATATTTTTTCATTTTATATTTTGCTAACATACACTTTAAAATGATGATAATGTTAATATGTATTAGAATTGCATTACTAGCATCATTTTGCTCTTTTCGCATATAACATAAGTTTTTCAAATATCTTCTTGATTGTGAATTATTTAACATGGTGTTTACTTACACGGGAGTGCACGATTTTCACGAGGATAAAATTGTTTTATCGTTTGCATATTACATACTCTGCCACATTGAGAAAATAGCCAAGGAAAATGGCACTCAACTCTCTCTCTACAGACGAACGATAAATAGAATTAGGAGAGTATATCTTATACCTAATGGTACACTAGTTCCTTGCGTGACTTTGAAGATTCCGATTTATCAGTGTTCTTAAAATATATTTCAACCCCTTATTTAATAAATGGAACAGTCTGGAAAATCCAAATCTCAAAATCAAAATCAGCTAGTACTTTAAATTTCACGTTCTAAAAATAGTTTTCGGTACTCCGAGGAAAATAAGCGATTACAAAGTAACAAAATGGAATTTGAATAAAATAATTGCTATTTGCATAGTCTGAAACCATAAAGAAAATACAGACAAATGATAAGACTGCATGCGATTCCATGGAAAGTAGCTTTAAACACATATTTACAAAGACAAAATTTAGTTCTTTTTAGTTCAATGTAACACTACACTAACTCTATTGTTTTATGTTGGGAGATAAGATAGTTTTTCATTGTAAAGTCAACCTATAATATCACCTGTTAATATAACTGTAAATTATGTTTGAATAGATGAAACAAATTGGATAAATTGATTGTGTTTGGATTTTTGTGATAGTGTATAATTCAGTGACCGGATAAAATTTCAAAATAAATTCTCATAAGACTGTCTACTTCACGGTCTGCTTTACATTGGGCTGTAATTAATTTTTTACAATATTGAATATATATTGCGTTTTACTACATGTAAAATTGCAAAATTTTGTCATTTTGGTCAGAGAAAAATATTTAAAAAGATAATAGGTAAGGGTAGATTTCTCAGAAGAATAGAGCACCAAAAAAAACATGGCTTCAGAGCCACGCATTTGCAAAGTAGGCCCACAACAAAAAGAAGCTGTAATCATGGCAAATGGAAAATATTACAGACGGGTTGCTTAAAAAATCTAACAAGTACATATAAATCTATTCCAAATATAGATGGGGTGGAAGTGGTAAGGGGTAAAAAAGGGGTGGGGATGGGGGAGAAAGTTGAAAGGGAAAGTAGAACAAGGATTTATATACAAAGGGAATGCTACGTTCCTTAACCACAGTTACACTACAACGTTAACCGCAATTGCACAGACGTACATATACCAAAGATAAACACACAACCACATCCAACTAACTAATATAGAAAAAAAACACAAATATCAAACAAGGAATGCCGCATACCGAAAACGCAGCCTCCGCAAAACGAAAACCGCGGCACGCAGAAGTGCTCACACACACACATGCGCGCGCGCACACACACACACACGCACACGCACACTCGCACACACACCCGCACACAGGGCAAAACGAACAAACAAAATCCATAAAACAGGTAGTGAAATGCAAATCCTTTTTCGTGCATATGTTCAAATAGATATTTAGAACATAATTATGACAAAATTGTTGACTTTTTTGTTACCACTTAGTCATCTTTTATGGTTATGATAATTTGCATGTAAAATTTTGAGTAAAATGGCCGTCACTGTGGCGGTGCCACAACTTTCCTTGGTTATATACCGTTTAGGTAATTTTTACATGGCATATGTGCTATATGCTCGGATTTAAGGTTAACCCTATATTTTGTTCAGCTAAAGTCAAAACTTGGTAACTGAAATATATTACTGATGTGATGTACCGAAATACCCATTGAATTGATCGTCGGTCATAGCAAGGTTGTAGTAATGCTAATGCTAATTCATTAGTAATTACGTGTTCAAAAATTTTGTCTTATGAATATAATAAAGAACTAAAAGAAACAAACTCAAATCAATCTAAATATAATTTAATTAGGATTAATTAGTTCACGTCCATATTTATCAATACAATATTATTTATAATATTATCCATATATAATCAAAAGAGTTTCAAGACATACTGCTATACAAATCAAACAGCATAATAATTTTCAATATTCAAGAAAAACGCCAACCTAACGGCCAAGCAACTTCATGAATTTACAAAATTCATGAAAACTATAACACAAAATTAATACAAATAATAAATGATAATAATAACAAATTTATAAATGCATGCGTGCAAGCTGACACTTTTTGAAATCCTGAAACTCTTTAAAATGCCGATACTATATAGTGATGGGCATTTCTAAACCAAGAAATTCCTGAAGTTCAGGCTCAATTCTGAAAACTGTCACCTTTATAAATTAATTTCAATATACTATTCTAATAATAAACACAAATCATAATCATGAAAGACCATCAAATTCTAAAGTTCATTACTTGTTACAAGGATTTCATGCAAAGAAAAACAGATATACTCTGAAGAAACAAAAGTTTCTTAGAAATTAAACTGACACTAAATATAAATGTTCAGTCATTGTCTCTCAGAAATTAATCTGACACTTTTTATTCACACTTCATCACTGTCTCTTTCTAAGAAAACGTTAAATACCCTTTTCTTTAGAAACATATCTCAAAAGTATTACATACTACCTTTTAGAGAACCGACTTCCTCTGATAAATTATCAAGAGTGAAGTTTTCTAGATCCGTAAATTAATCTAACAATAGATATTACATACTGAAACAATGTCTATCTAAGAAAACGTCAAATACCATTTTCTCTAGAAATAACATCTCCAAAGTATTACATACTATTTTGTAGAGAACAGAACTTCCTTTGATAAATTATCGAAAACTGAAGTTTACTAGATCTATTCAGAACTACACACAGTATTACACTACATGTTTATAAACTTAGGCCAGTGAAAATTGTTAAACCAAGACATTATTACAAACTAATTTCTCTGGAAAAATAATTTCAGATTGTTAGATACTAATCTGCAATTACTATTACTTCTTCAGAGGATCATGTGCCCTGAATGAAGACTAATCAATTATAACTTAACCAGTAATTTATAATATCTTAACTTGTTATACTTGAACAAATATTTGTACACACGACAATTTTATAAATAGAAAAGTATACCCTGTTGAAGTGTTAACTATATTTTGTAAATTATAAAAAAGACTATGAAATTTCAATTAAAGAACCTTTCTCAAGACCTAACTTCGATTTCTAAGATAATTACATATGTGCTACTGTATTTATGAAGAATTGTCTAAGTCTCCTTGTGCCCTCTTAGTTGAGGTGTAAACCCCCATCTTTAACAGCAAAAAGTTCTCTACGAGGAGAATTGGCCTTAAGAAAAGTGCGAAAAGTTTTTTAAAAATCTGACCCTTCTATCCTTACACATTGCCTCTAAAGACAAATTTATTTCTTTGACTTTAGAACCAGTATCAGAAAAATCAACTGGCCTTGGTAAAATAGATGAAAAATATAACACTACAGAACTATCTGCATATGTTTTAGCACATGTGATTAAATTGGAATACAGTGAAGATATTTCACCAACTGAATAGCTGTAAACATCATTAGTGCCCACATGAAAAATAATGTTATCATAATTGACATTAATTGATCCTTTTGCTATTTGGAAGTCAAATATGAAATGGTGGCTCCTGGGAAAGAACGAATATCTGTGTCCCAAATATCTTTAACGTGTTTGGCCATGGAATCCGAAATGATGAGGCACTTGTTGATAGTTGGATTTCTAAGTTGATTTATGCTAGAAACTGAAGAGAAAAAAGGAGAGAAAAAAATTATTTTCTGCCTGATCAGATACTAAGAGAGCACAAGTATGATCATTAAAATTGCAACTTATCACTTAAGGAGGTAGGTTACCTTCATATTTGTATGTGCGCATGTCCAACCGGAAGCTAACGTGACGATTTACGACGACGTTTACGACAAACTAAATGTGTTTGTATATTCATTCTTCTGAAAACAAATCATGAACCTGTTTTCGATCTGATGCTTTATGGTTTAATAATTCAGAAATAATGAATAAATTGCCGCAGAAACGCTTCAAAACAATGTTGCCTTAAAATGACGTCACTGACGTCATGACGTTACGTGTCAGTTACCGCGCAAAATTAATAGTTTTTATCTTGAAAGTACGTAATTCTGTGCATTTTTTTTTTATTTTAACTATTTTCAAATAACCATTATTTGCTGAAATATTTTTATGAGTCTTTTGCTCTGAATAAAAATCAATATTTTGCTTCTTTTTGTAGTTATATTGAAATGTTATGCGGAATGTAAAAAAAATGGATGATGGTAACCAATGTTATTTGGAATATAGTTGGGTGAAAGGTTACTTGTTACGGCCATTTTCAAATAAAAAATCTAGCAGTTTGATTTGTAATACCTATTTTTCAGGTTCCGTTGATAATTTGTTACTTATATACTAAAACTAAGATCTAAAATTGTTCAAATTTCGGTAGAAAAATGTGATTTCTTGAATTGAATTGATGTTACCATGGAAACGAAGCCCGTGACCTATGTATCTAAATGTAAAATTTAGAAGCGTTGACACTGGTCTATTTAAGAAACACAGCTTCGGCCTTTTATTTCATTTCAACAATATCCATGAGAATAATAGCAGCATACTGAACGATTTTTCCATGAAAAATGCCAGACGAGGGGTACTGCTGTAAGTATTCTAAGCTGTGAAATTTGTTTTAATAAATGCAAATAACACGAAAATATAACTTACGTTAGAAATAATATGATTTATAGCTACATTAACTAGAAAGTTAATCTTATTCAATATTTTTTTATAAGAACTATAACAAAAAGCAAGATATAAGCTATTTTAAACATCTCTGTTGCCATGGTTACTTTAAACTTTAAGAAAAATAGGGTCCCATGTAAAGTGCTTGCATTTTGCTAATAATATTACCCAAATATTCCATGATGGTCATTAACAGAATGGCACTGAAGCCGTCGAAAACCCCTATTTTTATACATAGTTGTTTAAAAATGAGAGAAAAGCGTTACATGGAAACACGAGCCCGCGACATATACATTTTAAGCTTTTATTAGAAAGATAACGTGCATACTAGTAAAATTATCAATTATGCAGACTTCAACGGATATCAATGAAACTAAAATACACTGAAAAGTGTTAAATATCCGTATTTTCTTCTTCTTTCAATATGAATACCTTTGGAGGGTCATGTTCTTCAAACCTGGATAAAAATTGAACTTGAAGGACAGAGACAACGAAATTGAGATTGTAGCAGTTAAAATTCATATTACACGAAATACAAAAATAGTGCTGCGGTTCAACTATTTGAATTTACCCTTGTAACAAGGTAACCTACCTCCTTAAAGAAAGTAAAATATTGAGTTTGTCTTCTATTGAAAGTGAAATATATATTTTTTATAGACATCTGACTGCCAATCGCCTAAAATTTGAATTTCATCTGCAGCAACATTAGATCTAAAGGCAAAGGTAGCAAAACCTCTACGAAAAGAATGTGAAGAAAATCTTGATGAATCATAACCCAATTCTGACTGAAGACACCGAAGTCTTTTTTGGAACTTGTGATATGTGACCGGTTTACCATTTTTCAAGGAAAATAACGGCTGATTATCTTGAGTGTTAGGAATAAATTTTAACATATTGTAGTATGCTGTAACAGGACATAATATTGAAGATTGTAACTTAAGAAGAGGCGTTTTTAATGTACGCTGTCCGAACTGAATAGTTTTTGACCACCTCATTGTCACACATAAATTATCCCCTATAGGAGAAATATCACTTCTCAACAAACAACGATGTGATTCAATATCATATTTAGACGAGGGAACTAGATTTGACTTTCTGGCTACCAAGAAGAAGGCAAATAAAAACAAACACCAAATAACAGAATCGTCTGCTTGTGTGCAATTAAGAATGTCATGTAATTTACTCAAAATCAAAGGTGTTATAGGCTCTGCTTGTTTAATACAATGTTGTTTTAATCTAGTCAATCCCTTTAAAGATAAGTTAATAAGAAATTGATTAACATGGTCTAGAGAGTAACCCAACATTAAATGCATGGTCCTAACACCACTTAAATAATTCCTAATGCTATCAACTGATTTGAACGATCTACTCAAAAATTGAGCATACAACTGTAACGTGTATGTTTCAGCAGGTAAGTACTGTAACTGAAAATATAAGCAGAATAAAATGAAAGATTCCCATTGAATCTTTAAATTCTTCCTCGAACTTGCTGCATAAGCTGACAAATTTGACACTTTGAAATCTTGTTTTAGATCTTTAAACTGTTGGTCTGAAATAGAATTATAACTGTTCTACCAGAGATTTGCAAACTGAAATAAATCATCTGATACAAAACATTCATAGGTTTCTAAATGACCGGTTAAGAACTTGAAATCTTCTTGATACTTTGTACTTAAAATTAAATGCCATCTCGAAAGAGAATCTGCTAATCTATTTTCTCCAGTTGTTAAATGTTTAGTTCTAATTTCACATTCGTGAAGAGCTGACAAGTAACAAACTTCTCTTAAACCTTCCTGAAATTTTTCTGACCTTGACCTTCCAATGTTTAAAACCTGACACACTGGCTGATTATCGCAATACACCATAATACCCTTGCCTCTAAATTCCTGGCCCCATAATTTTAAGGCAATGACAATAGCTATCAATTCTAACATACCAATATCTAATTGTTTTGTTCTATTTTTTTCAGGGAACTCTGAGTGAAAGAATGAGCCATTAAAGTAACCTCCACAACCTGTTAAACAACTGTCAGTGGAAAAAATTGCATCTGGTTTAGACCAGTCATCGTATAACATAATGGAAATACCATTATAATGTAACAAAAATCTGTCCCACCAAAGCAAGTGCTTTTTAACCATAAAAGGAATACTGGTCTGAATATTTGGTTGTAAGCCATGTATGGACCGTAACCAATTCAACATTCTATTTATGAAAATACGCCCTGGCCTAACGCAAGCTGCAACAAAATTTAACTTTCCAATCAGAGATTGTAACTCCCTAAGAGAAGCAGTTGATTTGTTTAACCAAAGAGTGATTAACCTCTTAATTTCATTTAGTCTATCAGTTGTAACCTCCATTGTCATGGAGTTGGAGTTGAACAAAACTCACAAGAAAATCATAATTTCTGATGGAATACAAGCTTTTTGTTTCGATTCTTCCAAGCCTGCTTTCTCTAATACTTCTCTTAGACAATAAAATGCAAACCAAGCCTTTTCTCTACTTTCCACACCTGCTAAATCATCCAAATAGTTCAAAATAGCTACACCAATTTGGAACATCATGCATGAAATTGCATTTGTAACTCTTTGACAAATAGCCGCAGCGTTTCTTAGACCCATAGATAAAACTGTATCACAGAAAATGTGCTTTTTCCAACGAAACGAAACTAAATTGTAGTCGCCTGGACAAATATTAATTTGTCTGTAGGCTTTTCGTAAATCCAACTTGAACATTAAACTATGTCTACCTTTTGCTTTTATTAATTGAATGAAATCATCAATCTTTGGGAAGATTAATTCTATTTCTTCACCTAAATATCTGTCTTTACAAATAAAATCATTGACAGCATTACCCTTTGGAAAACTGAGATCTAAAATAATTCTTCTCTTTCTGATTCCTGGTACTGCATTCAGGGGAGAAATTCTTATGTTATCTGTAAAATGATTGCTTTTAAAAGGCCCAGTAATAGAATGACTTGCCTTTTCTTTTTCTAAATATTTTGTTATCTCTGCAGGATAATTCTCAGCCCCTTTATGATTTTTGTGTTTCCATAATTCTAATTGTTTAAAAGAATTTTCATCACCATGGAAATCTAAAGGGAAACCGTATTTTAATAGATCTATAACCAGAGTATCCTTATAACCTATTAACATTCTGTTCCAAAATCCATCATTTATTTTGTTATTAACAACAATGCGACAACCTTGAAAATTATGTTTACCTGACCTTTTAACTTTTGTGTGTAAATCAACCATATCTACGGATACATTATCAACTTTGGTTTTTGTTACTTTACAAATATGACATTTTTTGGAGTGATAACAAAGTGAATTTTTATTAGTACTTGTTTCCTTTTGTTCAATAGTTTTATCAATTTCAACTAAACAAAATTTTGGAAGAAATGTATTAACCAAATGTTCATTTGTCGTACTAGCTTCCGACAGTTGCGCAAAACCTGTTCTAAGTCACTTTTGTGTGTGTGGGCAAGCACTTGAACATTCCGGATGCTCTAATTTTTTATTATCCTTTAGCCAGCAAGAAGCACAAATATGTTGAGCCCACCTTTGCTTTCCCTTAAAGACACTGATTCTGGTATGCCTGGTATGTGGCCTATGGAGATGATAAGGTCTGCGTATTGGCGATAAGGGCCAATACACAAGTCAGGACCATTGGTAGACTTGCTTCTGTTTATCATAATAAGCTACTGTATAGCTACTGTGCAGTAAATAAATTGCAGGTGATATTTCTCACCTTTATAGCAAATCAGTTCTCACCTTTATAACGAGTTTAGAAAGCTTGATTGAATTAGGGCTAAATAAACAAAGTGATAAGATACAACAGTGTTTTATCATATTTTTAATAAAGTAAGCTTTTTAACAATTACATCTCATTATTGCTGTTTTTTATTATCAAAAATATAAAAAATGCACTCAGGCACATAGCTTTTAGAAGTAATAAATTATTGTGTATTTTGAGCAATGATATATCTTTATTGCTGGATTTTATTATACATAAAAGAAAGTTAACATTATTTAGACAACACAAGAGGAATTAAGCATTTTTAATATATAGCATCCTTCTGTCTATACTATCTTTATCTATTAAAAATACAACTGAACGCTTCTTTAATTTCTAATAAAATCCAGCCAACTATCTTTTTTTTAATTTTTTTTTATTTTGTTACTTTTGATAAAAAGATCATAATCATTGAATAAACAAACTTGTAATTTCTCTTATTAAGTTTTGAATAATTATTTTATAGTGAGAAATGCTTTGCTATAAGGGTTATAATTTAATTGGCCAGGACATTACTCAACATGACTGAGCAATCAAAATTAGTATCTTATCAATTAAAATAATTTTGTGTACATGCTGAAAAAAGACTGAAAAAACAACAGCATTTCAATTAATAAAATGCAAAACACAGGAAATAACTAATTTACCTGTAGGCAATAAAAGTTATGATTCTCTGACAATAATTAGGCTACATATCAAGTCTACAGGGGTTTTATGGACCCTTATCAGACTGGACCAGACAGGATCTTGTATACTGGGGATTAAAAAGTCTGGTATTTGGGGGGGGGGGGGGGGCTCACTTATATAGGAGATTTTCTTTGCCTTTAACGACCATCAAATGGGATATGGATTTATGCTGACATTTGTTTTTCTGGTAAAGAGGGCAGAACCATGTCTTATCATCTGATTGTTTTTCTTCCTTACTTTTAAAATCTATCTTTTTGTTATAGGGAGTTGAAGATTTCTTTACCGAAGCTCTTGACAAAATATTGGTTTCCACATAATGAAAGTCATCTCCCCAATACTTGTGACCCAATTCTATTTCTCTTAGAATTGCTGCGTACAAAGATTTAATGGTTTGAAAATCGTATGAACTGTTTAGATACATTAAACGTTTCAAAAGTTCTAATCTTGCTTCTTTTTCCTTCTTTTTGGTCGTAGACTGAGAAATGATTTCCAATTCCCCGGCCACAAATAAATTGAAATCTAGAGAATCGAAACTGACTTTGGCAGAAACATGCTCATAACGTAAGTATGCCTGTGGGTATTTTTGTCTGAATTTTACACGGTCAGAAGATTTTGCAGAAATTCCAGATTTTTTCTTGTATTTTCTAATTTTCTTTTTATGAGAAACAGAACTGTCTGAATCTGAACTACTTTCTGAGTCTGATCCAGTTTCTGCATCAGCTGTATTTGAATTTTTCTTTTTACTGTTTTCGTCCTCTTTACTTTCAGCTGACTTAGATGTTTTTAAATTATTTCCAGACTCGGTAGACTCAGAACTGGACTCTAAATCGGAATCTGTTTCCGATTCTGAAACCAGCCCACAGGATTTTAATTCTTTTTGTGCTTTAGCGCGTAGCTTCTTTTTCTTTCTTAAATTTTGCAGTGTTACTTTACTGTCATTAACATTTTTAATAGGCTCACCTTGTAATCTGCTACAGACTTTTGTTTCCGAGCAATCTTTTTCTTCAGTTTACTTATCTGTGCTTCCCTTTGAAGCTCCTCCTCTTTCACAAGTGATTTGTACTCACTTTCAAGCGAAGCTAGCGTTTCCTCACTTGTACTTGTTGTTCTGGATGCAGAAACGTGAGAAACCATCTCGGAAACATCTTCTCCACCCGTTTCGTGCGAAGTTCGGTACTCGGCAGGATCATCCAGTTCCTCGATTCCGACGAATCCTTCAGAGTTGACCTTATTGTAGTCATGCCTAACTACCGACCTACCCGACCTTGTTTTCTTTTCCAGACATTTTTCCAATTTACAGTTACATTTTTTAACAAAGTTTCACTTTACAAACATTTTTAATGTTCAATGTCAAATTTACTTTTCGAAACTCCTTATGGCTTTCCTACATTTTTAAGGTTACGTAAAATATTCTAATCCAAATTAAACGAAATAATTTTCTGTTTTGAAAACCAAAGAAAAACTAATTTCGACGTGATCAGACTAATAGAAAAAAACAGAATGAAGCGCCAATTCAAGAATACCTATATATTTACTTATCTCTAACCTATCAAAGAAGAGAATACACAATTCAAAATGACCAATCAATTAAAAAATTAAAGATTTCGTTGACCAACCGGAATTATTGACACAACATAAAGACTGCTTGATTCTGACTGAAGAAAAATATAGATGTTCCACATAATTAACCGATTTTAATGTAAACAATAAAATACGCTAAATGCATTTTTTTTCAGATAATGCCAAGTAATGATTAATGTCATAATTTTAGCATTGAAAATAATGCCAGTTTAATGCCAAAGTTAGTAATGCTAATGCTAATGTTTAGCATTACTTATGCATAATTTTTCTGTATCACTGGGGAAAAAACATATTACATACGTATGCTGTTATTTACATAGATTATAGCAGTACTCTAATAGATTGTTGTATGATTTTGTTAAACTGTCTAATGGTATAATTGCCATGTTTCAGTGTACACCTGAAAGATTTTGAACAATACATTTAAAACCTGGGGCAAAGTACAAATTTATAATAGCCATTAAAGTGTGGCATAATGTAACGTAGCACGTTGTACCTGAAGCTTGTTTGAACACAACACATTACGACAGTTCTAACATTTATTTTCTACGACAGCAATGCACAGTTACTTATGAATGTTCAGTCTAATTTCATGAATATAATCAATGTTCAATAAGTCTTTTACAACAGTTCTGTTTACTGATCTATTTAACAACATTTCTTAATTATAAATATATTTCAAACTAGCTCTTAACAAAGCTTATTAAGTTTCAGCTCATGAGAGCGGGAACAAGTCCCTTAGTCCGCCACTTGGGCAGTCTCCACCTGATCACAGAGTGTATTGAGTTTATAAAGGATTATACAGGAAAACATAGCAGACACATTATCTAATTTCCCGATCACTTAAGGATACGTACAAGTTCAACAAGCCTTAAGCTACTGAAGATTGTCAAATCTTGTCTGACATGTCAATTTATGAAATGTACAGTTTTCATCTTCTATAATTTTTAAAATCTTAAACTTCTGAAAGAAATACCCGAAATAAAATACAAAACACCTGAGCATTACACTACAAATTCCTTCCTTTCTTCACGAAAAAAAAACAATTAAAAAAAAGGTTGAAATGTCTGAATGGTCAAAATAAACAGTAAAATTATAGAAGTCGAAAAGATCCAACTAATATGGACTATTAAGTTGTATATTGGGGAATTGAATAATGTGTCAATATAACAGGGCACGCCAATCAAGGAGACAGGAGATGTTCCTTTAATTGTTCGTTCCCTTGCATACATCAATGAAAGCAAAAAAAAAAACAGGAATCCCTACGTGTTTAGGTTTCAGAAATTAAATCATATGACAGATTAACATAGCTTAAACATACAAAAAAGTTATAACTTGAACACAGAATTCATCATAAAATTTACACAGAAAACATCATTCCATATGCGCACGCAGCATTCATTATTTGATATAGTCCTATTCGCAGTCACACATTTGTACGTAATGAAAGTCATTTCCATTTTTCATATTTAGAACGTGCCACTTTGCGTAGGGATTCCATTCAAAGTCTGTGTGTTCACGGATATTCTGAATCAATAGGTACAAATACATCAAATTCTGAAATTAGAAAGCACAATTAAAATTCTGTTTAACATTGCATGAAACTCAGATATATGAAAGTTCATTAGTTTGTATGTTAACACATTTTTCTGCACGATAACATATTTTGAGTTTCCTTACTATTAAAATAAACATTCTTGAATATTATATTAAGAATATGTGATTTCTTAATCATAAGCAATGTACTAGTCTAGGATGAAAAAAAATCAATTGATAAAGTATAACAACTTGTTTAAAAAAAGTGATAAAGGAAATAAAGTTAAACAAATGCAATGAGAAGTTTTCCATTGGTGTTCCCAGTTGGCTGGTGGAATTGACATCTGCTGCACATAACCATTGATCCAACCGTAGTATAACGTTACACGACCATGGTATCAGCAGTCGGTAGTTCTCGATCCGTCAGCTTCTTAAGAATGTCCATCGCCATCGTTCATCGTTTTGTTAAACGATATCCACTAAAGGAGATGTTATCATGATCGTTGAATCGCCAAAACTTCATCGTACCATATCCAACTCGATAGTCGTGGTTTCATTTGCTCTGTGTACTAAAATTCTAAAGATCTGCGATTTAATGTCATGTTAACTTTCTGTTGTTTCAGCTTGCCATTCGATAATATGCATTTGATTTAATAATTATGCTACTGTGCATGCTAAGTCCATTCATTGCGTATTAATTTGAATAAAATAACTTCGTAGTAAGAAATTCAGTGAAATGTCTCTCCTTTTCTATCAATTTTTAATGTGAATGTTTCGTTTTAAATATCACTGTTTAATCTGAATTGCCGAGTTCTTATTATTTAGTAGAAAGTCACTGTTAACGAATGTTGTTAGAACTGTCTTTATTTCTAAATCCTTAACCGGAATATTCAAATGAACTTGTGAGCATCGTAAGCTATCAAGCCTTTTTAATCTTCATAGTTCTTAATATTAAGTACAAGCTTTTATCAATTTCTTTAAAGTCTATAGTCTAAAATAGATAACGGAAAAAATCAGTAATTCACACAAGAGAAGAAACGCTAGCAAAATGTCAAATATTATACCGTATGACACCTTACATAGAAATAAACAAATTTGAAAGCAAACAAAACACATAGTAAAAATCAATATTAACACAAATAAATGACTAATCAGTTATGAGTCTATATGATAAAATGATGGAGTACAACATCTCTTTTACTTAACGAACAGCTGAATATTTATACCCGTGAATGACCACAAACTGTTATTTTCAATAAAACAGTCTACATACTGAACCTAGTATAGTGGCGATTTTTAACATTCACAACAAACCCCTGAGCCTATTTGTATTAATATTACAAATTAACATGTACTACATGTACAACATAGAGCAAATCAACTCTACACCTAAAGGGATTTTTATATTATATCACAACACAACGTCTTCTCTAGACGAGGTTGACAAGCCTGCCTTGAGGCTACGAAACAAATATATCAATTCAGCTTAATTAATTTTAAGTACTCAAATCAATATAACTGTACTCCAATAAATTTATATACTAATAATAAATAGTCAATAAAATTGCTACCAAAAGTGCGTTGAATAAACGTGTACTTAAACGTTCAACTTGTGCGAAAGCACAACATCTCTATAATTTTAATTATTAGTATCCATATCGAAAATGGACACATTATAGAGGATACACCATTTAATACTATTAAAATGGTTTCAAGGAATTTAAGCTTCCATAGCTTTTCCTTTACAATTACAATATAAGAATGCACCATTGGTATCAATAAAATGACTATTTACAGAATGACATATGCATAAACAACAAAAATAGGATCTTTATATATACACAGATAAATATTTGCGGTTTCCTTGCGTTTCTTTAATCCTTTACTTTTTCAGCATTTTTGCTACATTTTATAACTCAACAATCGTATCATAATAAAATTTCGTCATGATTCCTTACGAATTCAACTGAATATAAAAGTTTGTCAAGAACATTTTTGTTTAATTTCTTGTTTTTAAAACCGAAAAAGCTTGTATTTTATAAGAACTATGTATGAAAATAAAGGTCTTACTGTTAGCGGCATCACATCATTATCGGCGTGTTATGGTATAGTGGTGGCACTTGCACATTGATCTCGCGACAACCCATTGTAGAATCCGACATCCTGTCTGCGGCGCCATAAAAGTGCTTGTAACGTAGCACGTTGTACCTGAAGCTTGTTTGAACACAACACATTACGACAGTTCTAACATTTATTTTCTACGACAGCAATGCACAGTTACTTATGAATGTTCAGTCTAATTTCATGAATATAATCAATGTTCAATAAGTCTTTTACAACAGTTCTGTTTACTGATCTATTTAACAACATTTCTTAATTATAAATATATTTCAAACTAGCTCTTAACAAAGCTTATTAAGTTTCAGCTCATGAGAGCGGGAACAAGTCCCTTAGTCCGCCACTTGGGCAGTCTCCACCTGATCACAGAGTGTATTGAGTTTATAAAGGATTATACAGGAAAACATAGCAGACACATTATCTAATTTCCCGATCACTTAAGGATACGTACAAGTTCAACAAGCCTTAAGCTACTGAAGATTGTCAAATCTTGTCTGACATGTCAATTTATGAAATGTACAGTTTTCATCTTCTATAATTTTTAAAATCTTAAACTTCTGAAAGAAATACCCGAAATAAAATACAAAACACCTGAGCATTACACTACAATAATTAGTTTTGTTAACCAAAATATCAAACAGAAGCTATTGTTATCTTTTGTCACCTTTAAATCAATTAACAGTACGCCATAGTAGTGATGTTAAAGACCTTAAGGCAGCTAGCTTTTACATGTCAAATTATGCTGTTAGGGAGCCATTAAACAGGTATTTTTACTTTCCCGCGTTTCGGAGTATAGCGGGAAAGTTTTGTCTTTGAGTTACGGTTTATTGAACCGCACTGGTCAAGTATGTATGAATATTGTCCAATGGGAATTTGTTATTCCCAAACTGACCAATTAGAAATTACCATAAGCTACAAGTATAATGTGTTGTAGATATTTGTCAGTTCTAGCGTGCACTTATTTAGCACTGTATGAATTTCAAGTTTGAAAATGGCTACGGGAGAAAATTGTGACGAGAATAGAACACGGAGTTATGTTATGGAAGATAGAATGATGGAACATTTAGAGGATTTAATTTCTACAAAATTTGCTTGTTTTGAGGAAAAACTTGTCAAAACGCAGAAAAACATTGCCGACAATCAGATTACAACAATACAACAGGACATTTTATGTAATGACAATTACACGTTTAAGAGAAAGAGCTGCGAGGACCAATTCAAATTCAACGTTAAAGTGACGAAAACACTGAAGGACGCAGACACCAAAATTAAAGGCTTAGAAATGAACGAGGCGTCAAAAAGCATCGCAGAAGGTTTGCAACTTCTTCATAGTCGACAAAAATTGATACGAATTGCCGGTTCATCAGATCTTGGTTGGTCAGTTGTTAAAGAATACCAAGCCAATCCGTTAGCTTCAGACTTGGAAGACGAGAAGAAAAAAGCTAGAGCAGAAAGTCGAGCGAACATAAAATTGAAGGCTAAACGATCTTCTACGACTTACAGGCGTTTCGGAGGAAGATTCGTACCTTACACGAGTACTTCTCAGACTCCTCAACAAATGAAGACCGGAACAAGCATTCCAACGATAAACAACGGTAGCGTTGGTAGAACAAACAGGCCTGGACTATGTTTTGGTTGGGTAAACCTGGTCATTGGAAGTTTGAGTGCAGGAGTAACGAAAACAAGATGTATGATAAGATAAGTAGAAATTTTAATTCATTTGATTCTGTAAAGAGCAAATATTGTTCAGATACAAAAGATATGCAGTGTAGCCCTATACGGGCCTCAGAAATAAAATAGGCATGTCCAATAAAAATAGCAGTGTAGAGTCTATTTATAGCGTGGGTAATTACACGCCAGTAGAGGGAGTATCGTCAGTAGGGCGTTTGAAGGATTGTATGCCAGAATGGGATAAAATTGATGTTGATATCTACATAAAAAATGCCATCCAGAACGGATATAAGCTTCCGTTAAAAATTTTGCCAGGTGATTGTTTACTAAAGAATAATAAATCTGCTAAGGATCGTCCGCAATTTGTTGCAGAAGAAGTATCTTGTTTATTAGGAAAAGGGTGCATATCAGAAGTTCACGAAAAGCCGTGTTTGTAAATCCATTGCCCGTTGCTGTCGGAAAACAGGAAAGTTGCGTTTAGTTTTGGACTATAGACATATAAATCCTCATTTAGTAAAATTTAGATATAAATATGAAGATGTTTTGACAGCAGCAGGTTTATTTCAGAGGGAAGATTATTTGTTTACATTTGATTTGAAATCCGCTTATCACATTATTGAAATTGTTGAGGAACATAAAAAATTTCTAGGATTTTCATGGGTGAATGCTGAAGGCAATAGAATGTATTATGTCTTTAATGTACTACCTTTTGGATTAGCAACAGCTGGTTTCATTTTTTCGAAACTTATGCGAGTACCGGTGAGGCTTATCAGGTCACAGGGTAAACAAGTTGTGATGCTTTTAGATGATGGGATAGGGGGACATAGTTCTTTAGAATGTGCGAAAACTCGGAGTTTTGAGGTACATGGTCTTGATAAAATTAGGGTTTTTGATAGCTGAAAATAAATGCATTTGGGAGCCCAAGCAAGAGGCAGTCTGGCTAGGTTATATTTGGAAAATGTTATTTGGCACATTACATGCTACAGAAAAGAGAATATGTCGTTTAGAAAATGCTTTTGATTCTATGTTTTTTTCAAATGAGAGGAGATAGTGTAAATGTAATACCGGCGCGATTTTTGGCGTCAGTGATCGGACAAGTTGTGTCTTTACAGAATGCAACTGGGAAACTTGTACTTTTTAAGACAAGATCTCTGTATCATTGTTTGGACACTCGTTCTAGTTGGAACGGATATGTTTTTTGTTGATAAGAATGCTATAATTGAGCTTCAGTTCTGGAAAGACAACGTTAGAGGTCTGAATGCTAAAGGCAATGATTTGTATAATGATATTGTATATGATATACAGTGTTTTTCTGATGCCTCGATTAGCGGTTACGGAGGCTACATCGCCCTTTGTGAGGGTGACTTAGTTGAAGGCAGTATGGTAACAGGAAACTGGAATGAAAATAAAACATTTGAAAGCTCCACATGGAGAGAAATGGAATCTGTAGAGAGGGTACTGAAAAGTAACGAAAATTTATTGCAAAACAAGGCAGTAAAAATATTTTGTGATAATAAAAACGTAATTTCTATTTCAGATAAAGGTAGCAAAGTTCCAAAGCTTCACAAGATAGCAGAACGCATACAAACTTTTTGTAAATTTAAAACATGTCACTTTTATTTCAGAATGGATTCCAAGAGAGCATAATGTCGAAGCAGACCGTTATAGCAGAATGTTTGATAATGACGACTGGAAAATTCAGTAATGGGTTTTTCATTTGCTAGATAAAGAATGGGGGTCACATAATGTGGATCGATTTGCTTCAAATCTCAACCCACAATGCATAAGATTTAATTGTGAATGTTGTTGCCCAGGTTGTGCAGGAGTTAATGCATTTGAGCAGTCGTGGAGAGAGGGGCTGAGCTGGTGGGTTCCACCTCCAAAATTGATATGTAAAGTTATAGCCAAATTCCAGAAAAAGAAAGCTAGTGGTACTCTGATAGTTCCAAGATAGAAATCTGCGCCATTTTGGCCTTTATTATGTGATGAAAGGGAAATTTTCAGGTCTTTCACTGAGGAATATAAAACATTGCCAAAAGATGATGTTATTGTTTCCGGTTTGGGTAACAACGGTGTTTTTGCAGAAAATCCATTGAAATTCTCAATGATGGCATTGAAAATAAGAAATTGATATTTTCTTTTATTGTAGAAGAACAGAGCAAGAGGAAGATTTATATCTGCTAAGTTCAGTAGAAAGTATAATGAGAGCTGGTTTATTATATGATTTTTAATATTTTCAGGAGTCGAATTAAGATCCAACATCGTAAGAAAACTATAGGAATCTGGTTGTAGCGATTTTTCTAAAGTTGACAGTTTATGTGATCACTTGTTAAAATGTAAAAGTGAAAACACTACAAAGACATATAACTCTGGATACAAGAGACAGAAGGTATACTGTAGTAACAAAGGATATACAGCTTTGCCAGCAAGTCCAATTTTAGTGGCTGTATATTTAACTGAACTTTTATATTCTTCATCATCATATCATACGAGTTCTAAGGCTTTTTACGGTATAAAATGGGCTCACGAGCTTAATGGGTTAGACGACCCAACCAGAAATTCATTCGTTAAAAACTTATTGAAATCAGCAAAGCGCACTTCAAGAAAACCAACTACTAAGAAAGACCCAGCAACGTCAGAAATAATCATAGAACTGTGTGAAAGGTTCGCATCATCAGAAGATTTAAGTACTGTCAGAAATGTGTGCATGATAACTACTGCATATGCAGGTGTTTTTTTAGATTGGATGAGTTAAATAACATTCTAGCTTAAAACTGCTGTTATTGTCACTTTTCGGGGTGTTTTAACAGGAGAGAAAACGTGTGTTAACAGAGAGATTCTCGCGCTCACGTGCTGTTATAACACCTTTTATATATCCACGTTCCGTGGCAAAGCGTAAACGCATTACGGCCCCAAAACGGATAATTCAAAATGAAATGACGTCAACGTGACAAAACAACGTAGACTTTTCCGCGCATTTCATGGAAATTCAATGACGTTGAGTGACAATATATTAATTCACATATTTTTTACGCGTTTTCTGCTAGAATAGCGTTAGCGCATGTTCTTTTCGTGTTATAACATCTGCAGAATCCCGAGGGATTGGTTGGTACCCGAGCCCGTTAGAGCGTTATAACACGAAAAAACATGCGTTATCCCTACATAAGATGCAAAGATATTTCTTTTGCTGAAAATTATTTTAAGATATATATCAGCAAAAGTAAAACTGATCAGTACAGATTTGGTAATGAAATTTTAATCAGTAAAGGAGTTACAGTAGCATGTCCATTTTCACTGTTAAGGAATCGCATGTGTTTGGCAAGCATTGATACTTCAACTGAAGGTTTTTTGTTTAAACCAGTTTTTAAATCAAAATGTGTCAGTAAATATATATATAAAGACAAAAAGATTAGTTATACGCGAGCCAATGAATGTATTGTTAAGCTTTTTAAAGAAGTGGCTCCAGATCTTAATATTGGTCTTCATTCGTTAAGGTCCGGTGGTGTTTCCACTGCAGCAAATAACAATGTTAATGACAGATGTTTAGAGAGGCATGGAAGGTGAAAGACTGAATTTGCAAAAGATATGTATGTTTCAGATTCAGTTGAAAACAGATTAAAAAATTTCACAGTGTTTGAGTATTTAGTTAAAACAGTTGAAATTTAACTTAAATGATAAAGAGGAATTCTTTTTATTTGTTGGTTAGGCGTGCTGCTTTAAGTATAGTATTTTCTTATTAAAAAATTGTAACTTCAAATGTGTACATGTAAACGGGAGTAACATATTTATTTATATATATATGTGTTAAACATGGATTATCTTGGCAAAATCAGATGCATTAAAAATTTTATTGAGCATTTGTTGTTGAATATTTCCTTCAACAGTTAAACTTTTTATAGTTGTTTTAAGTAAGGAATTTATTGGTAGGACTAGGTAGAACATTTGCTTTGTACATGTAAAAGATGGTATCATGAATTATCTATATGCAGGTGTTTAATACAAGGTCTTTAAAAAATGGTTCTAGCCAGAGTGCACAGCTACAAGGGCAAAATAGAGTTTGTGTTTAGTTTTATTTATAGCGAGCTCGAAGAGCAGGCCCGAAGGGGCCTGCTCGAGAATCGAGCTATACGGTAACGCAAGTATACTTGCACACTTGTTGATGGATTTGAAAAGTTTCGTCGGAAGTTTTTAAAAAGCGCACCCTAGCGGATAGGTGCTCACAGGAAGTACTTCTTTCCGGAGTGAATACAGAACTTCATTCAAATGCTAAAAAATATTCATTACTCAACAATAATGAAAGAATGATTTCCAGTTGTTTGAAAAAAAAATATTGTTTTCATTTAAAAGATCAAGCATCGGCCAGAAAATGGAAAAAATGTCATTAATAAGCAGAAAGAAACGGGAACGCGGTAATGACGTCACCGTGACACCGGCTTCCCATAAATTTTGCAACGTATGATATTCACTGTTACAGGTAGGGTGACACTAAATGTAGACTTTTTCAAGTGAATAGGTTCTCCTGAATTCTTGTGACTAGTGAATAGTTCCTTTGTGATCAATAAATGATGCATACTATTTTTAGCTAAATCCGATTTCTTTGAGCTCGCTTTGAGGCTTTGCCTTATTTCATATTAATTCTAATATGGCTAATAATGCTTTAATCATCACAACGATGTTATGTTGACGTCACGTCAACGTGATATTTAGCGCCATGTACGCATCAAGAAATAGCCCTTTAAAATTTCATGAAATATTTTACTTAATAACATGTTTCAAACGAAATGTCACATTGCACAAATGTTTTGAATAATTTATACACATACTGAATTAGTTATTCGCATTGCTGAATAATTCGCAATAATTTTCGCTCGAACTGAATTCTGCCGCAAGACGTATTACCGTTTCCGGTCCTGGCGTGTTTTAACAAATACCTACTATTGGCGCCATGCTTGCGCGAAGAAACAGTTCCATCATATTTGATATAAATTTTACAATAGTGAACATATTAGAATCGCCCTCGTGAAATTATTACGCCCGACGTATAACCGCCCATCGTGTATAAATAGTGATAAAGCACTGAAATAGAAGCTAGTGTGTGTGAATGTGATTATAACATGCAATGATTCACAAAAAGTAATGCTAAAATAGTTAATGCATCCTATGTAATGCTAATTAAATGATTTATTTTGACAAAAATCAGTAATGTTAATTTAATGCCAATTTATTCCGAGTGATGTTAATTTAATGCCAGATAATTATTAACAAGCCTGGTCAATAGTATAGTTTGTTTGAAGGGAACAGTCCATCATATAAATTCAGTTTAAGTATGCGCAGAAAGAAAGCTGTTATATGACAACTTCCCAATTTCCACCACTCATGTCGTTATTAATTTAATTAACATGAAAAACTCGTTTTCATCGTATAAAGTAATAGAGGATATTTGTTTGTTTTTGTGTAAGATCGAAATATATTTCACCGAGTGAACACTATAATGCAATATTTTTACAAGTGGCGCAGCCACGAGTGAAAATGTAAATTATGGTGTTAACGAGTGAAATATATTTCGATTTTACACTAAGACAATCAAATTTTCTTTTTATTTTATTCATTTTAATGGTTTTAACAAAATTATATCCAGTTTGTCAGCGCAACGTCACGTGCATCGTATCTGACGTCATAATACCGTGACGTCAGAATATCTTTGTAGAAAAAATGTAAATAGTTCTATTATGTTTCCTGAAATACAAAAAAAAAAATGCTGCGGTTCAAATAATGTGAATTTACTCTGGTAACATACTTGATTTTTACATGTTTAATGCTAGAATAGCGTTAGCGCATGTTCTTTTTGGTTTGTAACATCTTTAGAATCCCGAGGGATTGATTGGTATTCCTGCCCGGATAAAATGCCACTGATTTAACAAAATCATACAAATCACGACAGTACGAGACGATGCCAAATCTGTGCCAAATCTGTGTTCTGGCGGGGGCGCCAGAAGGCAGAACGACACTATCAGAAATCAGTTACCATATTTAACGGACACAAAATCTAGCCCTTTTAAATGTCAAGTAGAACCAATGTATTTTGAATGCGGCTCTGTCCTTCCATGAAAATACTCAAAATTAGAAAATGATATTTTTTATTCGCAAGTCAGAATTAACGCTTATCTGCGGATTTTATTTTTTTTTAATATGATACCTAGCTTGTACTCGTATCTTTAGTGTGAAGTGCGCAATTGTTTTCGTAGTCTTCGTAACGTAACGTGATTGTAGTGAGAGCTCTAAATTGGAAAATGTCTAAATTGATGATAAAACGAAAGATTCAAATATTCAAACTCAGTCCGACAAAAGACCACCAATTTTACCACTTGGGTATCACAAACGATTGCATAGTCGGCGAAAATCAGTTTTTTAAAGGCATGTATTTTATTCTAGCATACATGTTACATTTATTTCAGCGACCGAAATAACAGTAACAAGAACGTCCTTCTCCACAAAGACATCGACAACGACCACAACTTACACTACGACCTCGTCAACGACTATTTCTGCGACAACAACCACGACCGTCACCAGCTCGATAACAACCACCTCGACATCGTCTCGGAAGCTTACAGCCATCGTACCATGGAAATTGACAAGCTCATCAACTACGCTGATTGAAACTACCACAATTAGTTATACTCAATTAGTGCAGGTGACCAATCCCGCTGTAGGAGACCCGTATGGGTCTGACACCGTCGTATGTTCAGATCTTTTCGCCGTACCTGCCGCTGAAGCTACTGCTGGAAATAATGTTTTCCATTATGTTGTGTCAACACCGACTGCAGTTATTTCGGCAACAGCACACGTAATGTGCATGCCGTCTACTACATCATTTATTTAGTCAAAAGAAGCATTTCTAGAAAATCTTTGAGAACTTCTACAAATAATCAAGTCACATTTTCTTAATGAAGGGGTTAAGTTTACCAACACATTCATTCGGCCAGAAACCTGTCAATATAGACCGCCTTGCTATAACAACCGTTAATGGCAGTGCACCTGTAAAAGTAGATCACCTGAAAATAAAAGGCAAATATGGGTCTCTCCAAGGATATATATTTACTGTATGTTTGCCTTTATTCATAACATTGCATATTTTATGTTTGTTTAAAAATGACAATGTACGCCTTGATAAAACGCAAAATTATGCTTATATTCAAGAATAAATTAATGTAGACATTAAGCCAAGGTGGATACCTGTATGGTTTTTGTATTCAGACGACAAAGTATTTAGTGATCTTTACCACAAGGCAAGAATAGACAAAAGGTAAAAAAGATGAAAAACAATGCATCGAAATTTCATATAGTTTTACCATGTGATGCTTTTTAATGCTGCTAGACACGTATGATTTTATTGACATTTACACCAAAATCCACACTCGATGTATAAATTTCTGTAACAGACACTTTGAAAATGTTTAAGCGCAATTATTTCATAAATAATGTAATAAGCCCTTATTTTTATACTTGTCAAAATGTTTTAAAGAAAACGAACACGCACCACTCTGGTAAATTCGCTTTTATTGTGTAATTTGAGTCTGAAGTGGGCAATGTGTATTTGATTTCGATATCTAACAATCGCGTGAAAATATTTTTTAAGCTTATATCTGTTAAATATGTGTTGTTTTTTTCTGCAAATGTTTTTGGGATATTTGTATTTCTAAAGTTATTAGACCTGAGCCTTTGAATACGAAATTCCTGAATTATTTTTTGAAATTATTAATAAGAATGGTACAAATAGCGGTCTTCAGTATGTAACAGCTAATTAATAGGTTGGTACAAAATGGGCGCAAACAAATGCAGTAGAATACTTCTTAAATTTTTATTACTCTATTTTCAACATGCATAAAGGTATGTTTCTATGACAGGCTTGTTATTTGAAGCCTTGATGTATAACATTAACCTTTATCCCTGGTGAATAAAAGTATAAAACATCGTAAATACGTTTCTTGAAGAAACATATATACAAGACCTCCATCGAAGTAAACTTTTGGCCTTGGCCGAGGATAAGCCATATTTTCCCGTACGATATTCATGAACATCTGTCTGAAAAAAAAACAACAACATGTGACGTTCAAATACATATATATTGCAATACCTTCTTTTAAATGTATTTTCATAACCTATCCGCTAGCTAATGCTATATAAATACACTACAGAAACGCAGTTGGGTAATCAATTTACTATATACATTCTAAGTACTGTGAATAGTGATACATTAAAGACGTACTACAACTCGCTGACCTACTTCCCTACCCCCTACCCCTATACGTTTCATCAACAGTCAATCTCTTTTCAGTATATTTTTAAAAAACATAGATAAATAGAGGATATTTGTTTGTTTTGAGTGAATATGGAATACATCTCACTGGGAAGTGAGAAAATTTCAAATATTTTCACGAGCGCGTGAATGCGTTAATTCATACGCTACTATAACAGAAAAGCGCCTTAAAGAAAAACCTTCGTTTTTCTTTATATCTTCAACAAATTGAAGAATAAGGAATGGAAGAAAAAGAATCAATCACTAGCAGCGGGTAAAGATGGGAATTTCCGACATGAAGGTAACTGCTTAGGCGGTAACGAGGCTCCTGCCCCTCCTTACTTTATGAAGTTTGACGGTTGTGGGTCAAATGCTTCTCAGATTATTGATTGGAATTTGATTTTAGCCAGTGCTTTAGCAACTGGCTATAGTTCTAAATTAACTATCAAGTTTTGAGTTTCTATGTGGCCGCATCACACAAATATTCTGGACGTGTAAAAAAATAGTCCCATATTTGTTTTTATAATCTTGGTATTGTTTGAGTGTGAGCAACTGAGGACTACTGTTTTAAAACAAGCAGTACATGGATTCTACAATTATGAACTTTATATTCACATTCGAAATATTCGGGATCACTCCTCCCTGGGGTTTAGGGTTAGGGTTGAAATTGGCCCCACCTGGGTCAAACTTAGTTTTGCACATCTAGAGTTGTATAGGGAAAACCTCTAAAATCTTCTTGTCTTGAACAACAATGTACAGAGCTTAGATATTTGGCATGTAGCATTGTCTAATGGACCTCTACCAGCATTGTTTAATTCATGACCGGTCTATGCACAATGTAATATTGATTCCAGGTGTTTCGGTTGAAATATCACTCAATAAGCACTGGCTAGTAGTTCATTCAGGGCTTTGATTTTAAGTTCAGACCCATACCTTGACTGCGGGGAATCACAAAATAATCTCTTAACCAAAATAAAAATATGAATAATATGGGATACTATTGAAGAATCTTTAGCTGAAAATCTAAAATATAGCCTATCATATGCCAACATACATGTACCCTAAAATTACAACGATTTCAATCACAATCACCTTCTGATTATCTGGAACACTTTAGGAAACTTATACTTATTATTTTCCTAAGTGTTTGTAATTACAGGATATCTATCATTATTGTCAACTACATGATAATTTAACAATTTTCATTAGGCACATGATAGGCTATGTTTAAATTTCATATCTTATCATGACAGGAAATTTATTCATGTTCATCAAAAAATAACTTTGGTTTAGAGATTATTTTGATAATGTGATTCCCCACAGTGATATTGGTCACAAATTTAATAGGAGTAATCTACTGACCACGACCTGTGTGCATACGCTATTTTCACATTAAAGTGCACAAGCATTGCAGTCAAGTAGTAAAAACAGGTCGAAAGATTTCCTGCGACCAGAAGTAATACAGACCAGAAATTATTATGGCTGTATGTGTGACCACTCAGCCTAAAAAAGTTACTTATGGGTGAATAGTAACTATATTTCCCTTTCATGTATAATCAAGAACTGAAATGTTTTTTTCGGTGTTCATGCGAAATGAACGACAGAATAGGATCGGCAAATCCATAAATCGCGCTATTCGCCAATCTTAATCTGTCGTTCATTTCGCCTGATTCGCCAGCTGGGTTACTTCCCCACATGAAGAATTCAACGAGTGAGGCTCGAACCCACATCGGCATGGGACAAGTGATTCGAAGTCAGTTAACCACTCGGCCACGGAGGCTCCCCGAAATGGTTCTTTTTGAACTAGCTCGAAAGAGAACATAACAATGCTCTACAAATAAAGTTGGATGATAATCCATAAGGTGGATCATCAGAAGATGCCGTAAGAATGTATTTCAATTTTTAGCTATAGCAGTCCCTAAGAAGGGATGGGTGCCTCCATTTGAAAATAAAATTGGGAAGAGGATCTTATACTAATGCTACAGACTAACTTTGACGAGAATACATGGCGGGGTACGTGTGAAGAAGTCGTTATAAGGTACCGTATAAGTACTTTTTCTGCGGGGATAAGTACTTATACGGTATTTAAATTTTTAGCTTTTACTGACCCTTCAAAATGGGCGAGTATCCGCTTCACCCAAACTTGGGAAAAGACCATCAATGATACTACAAATCAAATTTGGAAAGATCCATTAAGCGGTTCATGAAAAGTTGTCTAAATAATCACTTCAAAATATATAATCGAGACAGTTTGACTGGAGTAAAAGCGTGACAAACGCTTTTCGATTTTCATCGTAAAAAGTAGTAAAAACAGCAATTTTTTTTGTTGTTGTTGTCGAACGATCTGGAGACATACCGCTTTAAGGGTCGCATGTCCACTTTTTAACAAAGTTTGGAGAGAATTTCATTATCATCCGTCTGAGCATATTAGATTGAGATCCATCAAGCGACTCATGAGAAAACAAATGTTCTGTGGTATTTCTAAATTTTTTTGGCTGTAATGGCAACGAGTGCCCTCCCCCACCCCCCAATTTAGACAAAATTTAAAGCTGACATTACAATAGTGCTATATACCACGCTTGAAGATCTATCAAGCGGTTCATGAGAAGAAGTCGTTTGAATATATTTATATCTTTAGCTCAAGATGTCCCTAAAGGGAGGAGAAGAAGTCGTTTAATGGTACTACTGTATTTAACACTAGCAACCCGAAAAACGAACCAAATGCTTCTGTTTCAACAAATTTATCGAGAGGATCTGAATGTTCATAAATGCAGTAAACTGCCTCCATTTGAACAAAACAGGGTGCAGATTCTATAATGATGCTTCAGACCAAGTTTGATGAAGATCAATCAAGCAGTTCCTGAGAAGTTATTTAGAAGTGTTTTTATTTTCAGTTTTAACAGTGCCTGAAAGGTGCCGAGTGCTCCCATTTAAATAAAGTTCTGATACGACCTCATAATAATTACAACAGAGGTATTTTAGCTCTAGTGGCCCCTAAATAGGGTAACTTGTCCTGATACAAAAAACACGAGGGCCAAGATGGACATGACATAGGTCGCTCACCTAAGTAACACACCATAACAGTGTAAATATGTTTGACCTAGTGAATTCATGGAGACAAATATTCTGACCAATTTTCATTAAGATTGGACCAAAAATGAGGCCTCTTGAGTGTAAACAAACATTTTCTTTGTTTTGACCTAGTGACCTAGTTCGTGACCCAACATGACCCAGATTATTAATCATCCAAGATTTGACAAAATCAAACATTCTGACAAAGTTTCGGGAATATTGGAGCAAAAGAGTCGCCTCTAAAGTGTATACAAGTTTTTCCTTTTATTTAACCTTGTGACCTAGTTTTTAACCTCACGTGACCCAGATTCAAAATCATCAAGACTCCATAATAAAAAAAACATTTTGACCAAGTTTTATTACGATTGAATCAAAGATGTGGCCCCATGAATGTAAACCTGCTTTTTCTTGGATTTGACCTGATGGCCTAGTTTTAGACTCAATGTGACCCAGATGACGATTCTTCTAAAATTTTATGAAAACAAACATTCGTGTTTCATGAATATCAACTGAAAAATGCAGCTCCTATTACATACACAAGATTTTTCTTTGATTTGCCCAGGTGACCTAGTTTTTGCCCCAGGTGACCCAGATTCGAAACTGATCTAGATTCATCAAGAAAATCATTCTGTTCAAATTTCACGAATATCCAATCAACAAGAGGGACACGATGGCCCTAGGTCGCTCACCTGAGAAACACACCATAACAGTGTAAACATGTTTGACCTAGTGATTTCATTAAATCAAATATTTTCACAAATTTTCATTAAAATTGGAGCAAAAATCTTGAGTGTAAACAAGTATTTTCTTTGATCTGACATAGTGACCTAGTTTTTTAGATGACCTATATTTGATCTTGACATAGATTTCATCAAGGCTATCATTCTGACCAAATTTCATGAAGATCAATTGGAAAGCACAGCCTCTATAGCATACACAAGGTTTCTCTTTGATTTGACCTTGTGACCTAGTTTTGACCCAAGATTACCCATATTCGTACTTGACCTAGATTTCTTCAAGGCAACCATTCTGACGAAATTTTATGAAAACCTAGTGTAAAATGCAGCCCCTATAGCATACACAAAGTCTTCCATTGATTTGATATGACCTCGTTTTTTACCCCAGATGACCCATTTTCGAACTTGACCTAGATTTCTTAAAGGCTATTATTCTGACAAAAAACTATGAAGATCAATTGAAAAATACAGCCTCTATCGCATACAGCAGGTTTTCTTTGATTTAAACTAGTGACTTAGTTTTTGACCCCAGGTGATCCATATTCGACCTTGACCTAGATTTCATCAAGGCAACCATTCTGACCAAAATTTATGAATATCCAGTGTAAAATACTGCCCCTATTGCGTACACAAGGTTTTTCTTTAATTTGACCTGGTGACCTAGTTTTTTAAACCAGATAACTCACATTCAAAATTGACTTATATTTCATCCAGACAAACATTCTGATCAAATTTCATGAAGATTCGTTGTAAAATGCAGTCCCTATTGCATACGCAAGCTTTTTCTTTCATATCATGATCAAGTGACCTACTTTTTGACCCCAGATGACCCATATTCGAACGTGACCTAGATTTAATCAAGGTAATCGTTCTGACAAATTTCATGAAGATCAGTTGAAAAAGTAAAGCCTCTATCGCATACACAAGGATTTTCTTTGATTTGACCTAGTTTTTGAACCCAGATAACCCAATTTCGAACTTGGCCTAAATTTTATCAAAGTTATCATTCTGACAAAATTTCATGAAGATCAGTTGAAAAATACAGTCTCTATCGCATACACAAGGTTTTTCATTGATTTGACCTAATGACCTAGTTTTTTACCACAGATGACCCATTTTAGAGCTTATCCTAGTTTTTATCAAGGTTATCATTCTGACAAAAATCCATGAAGATCAATTGGAAAATACAGCCTCTATCGCATACACAAGGTAAATGTTTGATTTGACCTAGCGACCTAGTTTTTGACCACAGATGACCCATTTTCTAACTTGGCCTAGATTTCATCAAGTTTATCATTCTGACAAAAATCATGAAGATGAATTGAAAAATACAGCCTTTATCGCAAACACAAGGTTATCCTTTGTTCTTGACCTAGTGACCTAGTTTTTGATTCCAGATGACGACAGGCGACAGACAGATGCCGGACATTGAGCAATCACAAAAACTCACCGGAGCATTGCTAAGGTGAGCTAAAAATGCAGCACATACTGCACACAGTTTTTCTTTGATTTGACCGGGTGACATAGTTTTTTAGCCTAGTGACCTTGTTTATAATTCGACATTACCCAGATTCAATCTTTGCCTAAAGATGACCAAGTCAAACATTCTGACCAAGTTTCTTAAAGATAGGGTCAAACATGTGGCGTCTAGAGTGTTAACAAGCTTTTCCTCTGATTTGACAGGGTGATCTAGTATTGACCCACGATTACCCTGATTCGAACTTGGCCTAGAGATCAAGACAATTAATCTGACCAGTTCTCATGAATGTCAAACTTAAACTGTGGACTCTAACAAGACTTTCCTTTGATCTGGTCTACTGATCTTGTTTTAGACCCGACATGACTCAGTTTCAAAATTGGCTTAGAGATCAACAAGACAAACATTCTGACCAAACGATTGTGTCACAACTGTGGCCTCTAGAGTGTTAACAAAATTTTCCTTTGATTTGACCAGGTGACCTAGTTTTTGACCCCACATGACTCAGATTCATATTTGACTTAGAGGTCATCAAGACAAACATTCCGACCAACTCTCATGAGTTTCAATCTTAAGACATGTCAGGCTATAACAGACCAACTTTGATGAAATTCTGACCAGTCATTTCATAGGAGATGTTATAACAAGAGCTGTCACAGGAGACAGCGTGCTCGACTATTTCGATGCTGGATAGTGAAACTAGGCACATCTGAGGTAACTAGAGCTGTAACTGAAGTGTTTAATGACTCCAATTCTGGATAAGATATTGCACAATAGCCTGAGTATATGTCAAAAATATCAACTTAAAGTAATAAGAGAGGTAAAGATAAAATGTATCAAAACACTATATAAGCATATCCTAAGCAAAAAGGGGCATAATTCATTAAATATTGGGCCAGAGTTATGCAGCTTGTTTCATATAGTGTGGGTGATGATGTTGAACAACTATTTTAAGTCTGAATCAAATCCATTCAGTAATAACAGAGAAAAAATGCATAAAACTTTAACCTGAAATTCTAAGTAAGAAGGGGAATAATTCATGAAAAATGGTGCCAGAGTTATGCACCTTATGTCATATGATGTGGGTGACGATGTTTGAATCAAATCCATTCAGTAATAACAGAGGTAGAGTGAAAGTGCATCAAAACTTTAACCTGAAAATCTAAGTGAATGGGGGGATAATTCATGAAATATTGGTGCCAGAGTTATGGCCCTTCTGTCAGATGATGTGGATGATGATGAGGAATAAATATTTCAAGTTTGAATCAAATCCATCAAGTAATTACAGAGATAAGTTGAAACAAGAGGACCATGATGGTCCTGAATCGCTCACCTGTCCCCACATGACCCAGTTTTAAACCGAGTATGATGTCGTTTTTTTTCTATTATTTGACATTGTGACCTAGTTTTTGAGCTCATGTGACCCAGTGTTGAATCTGACCTAGATATTATCAAGATAAAAATTCTAACCAATTTTCATGAAGATCCACTGAAAAATATGGCCTCTAGAGAGGTCACAAGATTTTTATTATTTGACCTACTGACCTAGTTATTGACGGCACGTGACCCAGTTTCGAAACTGACCTAGATATCATCAAGGTGAACATTCTGACCAATTTTCATGAAGATCCATTGAAATGTATGGCCTCTAGAGAGGTCACAAGGTTTTTCTATTTTTAGACCTACTGACCGTTTTTGAATGCAGTTGACCCAGTTTCAAACCCGACCTAGATATCATCAAGATGAACATTCAGACCAGTTTTCATATAGATCCGATGAAAAATATGGCCTCTAGAGAGGTCGAAGGCTTTTTTGTTATTTGACCTACTGACCTAGTTATTAAAAACACGTGACCAAGTTTCGAATAAGACCTAGATATCATCAAGGTGAACATTCTGACTTACTTTCATGAAGATCCATTGAAAAGTATGGCCTCTAGAGAGGTCACAAGGTTTTTCTATTTTTAGACCTACTGACCTAGTTTTTGACCGCAGTTGAACCAGTTTCGAACTTGACCTAGATATCATCAAGATAAAAATTCTGACCAATTTTCATACAGATCCCGTGAAAAATATGGCCTCTAGAGAGGTCACAAGCAAAAGTTTACACACGCACGCACGGACGCACGTACGACGGACGTTGCGTGATCACAAAAGCTCACATTGTCACTGTGACATGTGAGCTAAAAAGAGAAAGTGTAAAACAAGAGCTGTCTGATGACAGCGCGCTCGACTATTCGAAGAATTGATTGAAGAATGGTGTCAAAATATTTCCACGGATATTCAGACAAAAGAAACAAGAGATCACAGAGTGATCTTGGCGCCCACCAATGTGCCATTTTTGAGTGTTCCAAATTTCAAGACTTACTGACTAGCTCAAGGTCAAATTTCATTTCCGTACACAACACTGTGCATGTGGTCCAAATTCGAAAGCTGTAGCTTGAGAAATGTGAAAGTAGGTCACTAGATCAATCTTAAGGTCAAAGTTTAATTCGGTACACAAAACTATGCAAGTGGTCCAAATTTGAAGGCTGTAGCTTGAGAAATGTGAAAGTAGGTCACTAAGTCAAAATCAAGGTCAAATTTCACTTCAGAAACAAATCTATGCATGTAGTCCAAAATTGAAGCCTGTACCTTCAAAAATGTGAAAGTAGGTCACTAGGTCAATGAAAAGGTCAAAGTTTGTTTTGGTACACAATCCTATTCATGTGGTCTAAATTTGAAGCCTGTAGCTACAGAAATGTGAAAGTAGGTCACTATGTCAATCTTAAGGTCAAAGTTCATTTCAGTACACAAAACTACGCAAGTGGTCCAAATTTGAAGGCTGTAGCTTGAGAAATGTGAAAGCAGGTCACTAGGTCAATGTAAAGGTCAAAGTTTGTTTCGGTACACAAAACCATGCATGTGGTCTAAATTTGAAGCCTGTAGCTACAGAAATGTGAAAGTAGGTCACTAGGTCAATCTTAAGGTCAAAGTTCATTTCGGTACACAAAACTATGCAAGTGGTCCAAATTTGAAGGCTGTAGCTTGAGAAATGTGAAAGTAGGTCACTAGGTCAAAATCAAGGTCAAATTTTATTTTGGAATACAGAACTATGCATGTGGTCCAAATTTGAAGCCTGTACCTTCAAAAATGTGAAAGTAGGTCACTAGGTCAATGTAAAGGTTAAAGTTTGTTTCGGTACATAAAACCATGCATGTGGTCCAAATTTGAAGGCTGTAGCTTGAGAAATGTGAAAGTAGGTCACTAGGTCAAAATCAATGTCAAATTTCATTTCGGAACACGAAATTATGCATGTGGTCCAAATTTGAAGCCTGTACCTTCAAAAATGTGAAAGTAGGTCACTAGGTCAATGTCAAGGTCAAAGTTTATATCAGTGCACAAAACTATGCATGTGGTCCAAATTTGAAGGTTGTAGCTACAGAAATGTGAAAGTAGGTCACAAGGTCAAAATCAAGGTCAACTCATGTCAAGGTTCATCTTGCCACTCAAAACCATACATGTGGTCCAAATTTGAATGTTGTAGGTTATTGACAAGAAGTTTTTAAAAGCTTTTCCCTATATAAGTCTATATGAACCATGTGACCCCAGGGCGGGGCCATATTTGACCTAGGGGGATAATTTTAACAAACTTGGTAGAGAACCACCAGGCGATGCTACATTACAATATCAAAGCCCTAGGCTTTGTGGTTTGGACAAGAAGATTTTCAAAGTTTTTCCCTATATAAGTCTATGTAAACCATGTGACCCCTGGGCGGGGCCATATTTGACCCTAAGGGGATAATTTGAACAATCTTAGTAGAAGACCACTAGATGATGTCACATACAAAATATCAAAGCCCTAGGCCCTGTGGTTTTGGACAAGAGGTTTTTCAAAGTTTTTCCCTATATAAGTCTATATAAACCATGTGACCCCCGGGCGGGGCCATATTAGACCCCAGGGAAATAATTTCAATCATCTTGGTAGAGGACCACTAGATGATGCTTCATACCAAATATCAAAGCCCTAGGTTCTGTGGTTTTGGCCAAGAAGGTTTTCAAAGTTTTTCCCTATATAAATCTATGTAAATTATAGAAATAAACAAAGGGCCATAACTTACTAAAAATTTGTTGAACCATTCTGATTTTCAGGGGGACACAACTAGGGTACCAATACATCATTCTGACAACGTTTGGTCAAAATCCCCCTGGTAGTTTCTGAGGAGATGCGATAACGAGAAATTGTTAACGGAAGGACGGACGGACGGACGGACGGAAGGACGCCGGACCACGGACGCAGAGTGATTTGAATAGCCCACCATCTGATGATGGTGGGCTAATAAATAGATTAGACAAACAATGTTCCTGTATTACTTTGATTTCGATAAGTCTTGCACTAAATGGCAATATATGAGCCAATTTCAAAGTCCAAAAAGGGCCATAATTCAGTCAAAATAGTTATGTACTCTTGCCTACAGATGGAAATCATAATGATAAACTAGTGTTCAAAGTTTAAAAGCCATATGTCAAATAGTTTTGACAAAACATGGACTTGTATGGAAACAGAACCAATTTCAAAGTCCAAAATGGGCCATAATTCAGCCAAAATAGATGACAGAGTTATGTTCTCTTTCCTACAGATAGAGACTATTATACTAAACAAGTGATAAAAGTTTCAAAGCCATATGTCAAACACTTTACAAAAAATATGAACTGGTACGAAAAACTTAACCAAGATTTCTCAGTCAAAAAGGGCCATAATTCAGCCAAAATCCTTGATAGAGTTATGTACTCTTGCCTATAACTGGACATGGTGATGGTAAACAGATGTTGAAAGTTTCAAAGCTTTATCTCAAAAGACTTTGTCAAAATATGAACTGGTACGAAATATTAACCCAGATTTCTAAGTCAAAAAGGGCCATAATTCAGCCAAAATCCTTGATGGAGTTATGTACTCTTGCCTATAACTGGACATGGTGATGGTAACCAAGTGTTGAAAGTTTCAAAGCTTTATCTCAAAAGACATTGTCAAAATATGAACTGGTACGAAAAACTTAACCATGATTTCTAAGTCAAAAGGGGCCATAATTCAGCCAAAATCCTTGATAGAGTTATGTACTCTTGCCTATAACTGGACATGGTGATGGTAAACAGATGTTGAAAGTTTCAAAGCTTTATCTCAAAAGACTTTGTCAAAATATGAACTGGTACGAAATATTAACCCAGATTTCTAAGTCAAAAAGGGCCATAATTCAGCCAAAATCCTTGATGGAGTTATGTACTCTTGCCTATAACTGGACATGGTGATGGTAACCAAGTGTTGAAAGTTTCAAAGCTTTATCTCAAAAGACTTTGTCAAAATATGAACTGGTACGAAAAACTTAACCATGATTTCTAAGTCAAAAGGGGCCATAATTCAGTCAAATTCCTTGATGGAGTTATGTGCTCTTGCCTATAACTGGACATGGTGATGGTAAACAAGTGTTGAAAGTTTCAAAGCTTTATCTCAAAAGACTTAGTCAAGATGTGGACTGGTACGAAATATTAACCCAGATTTCTAAGTCAAAAAGGGCCATAATTCAGCCAAAATCCTTGATGGAGTTATGTGCTCTTGCCTATAACTGGACATGGTGATGGTAAACAAGTGTTGAAAGTTTCAAAGCTTTACCTCAAAGACTTTGTCAAAATATGAACTGGTACGAAAAACTTAACCATGATTTCTAAGTCAAAAGGGGCCATAATTCAGCCAAAATCCTTGATGGAGTTATGTGCTCTTGCCTATAACTGGCCATGATGATGGTAAACAAGTGTTGAAAGTTTCAAAGCTTTATCTCAAAAGACTTTGTCAAAATGTGGACTGGTACGAAAAACTTAACCCAAGGTGTGACTTAACCCGTGGTGAGTAGGATAGCTCTACTTATTCTTCGATTAGTCGAGCTAAAAACTTTAACCAAGGTGGGGACATGGAAAGACGGGACCTGACTCACCTGAGAGTCGTGCATGACACATTGTCTCATGAAGAGGAACTTTTAGGCAAGGTAATATCAAAATTGTTGAGTTTAATACAGAAAAGACAGGAAAAAATCCTACTGACCTTTGTCCTCAGTGTAGCCTTGACCTATAAGCTAGATAAGTTTCACAAGGCACATTGTCTCATTATGGGGAAAGTTTGTGCAAAGTAATCCCTTAATGAATGATTGAGTTATATAATGGACAGAAAAAAACCCTGCAGACATTGACCTCTAAATGCGACCTTATATAACCATGTGACCTTTATATAACCATTGATATTGGGGACTGGGTCTATGCATGGCATGTTCTCTTGTTATAAGGAACATCATGTAATATCAAAATCCATTTATGGATGGAATAGTTATGGACAAGACACCAAAGTGTGGACTAAAAACATGTCACAATTTAACCATCCAAAATGAAAGATTGACAATAAACAAAGGACCATCATGGTCCTGAATCGCTCACCTGTCCCCACATGACCCAGTTTTGAACTGAGTATGACGTCGGTTTTTTCTATTATTTGACATAGTGACCCAGTTTTTGAGCTCATGTGACCCAGTTTTGATCTTGACCTAGATATCATAGAGATATAAATTCTGATCAATTTTCATGAAGATCAATTGAAATATATGGCATCTAGAGAGGTCACAAGGTTTTTCTATTATTTGACCTAATGACCTAGTTTTTGAAAGCACGTGATCCAGTTTCGAACTTGACCTAGATATCGTCAAGGTGAACATTCTCACCAATTTTTATCAAGATCTCATGAAAATTATGGCCTCTAGAGAGGTCACAAGGTTTTTCTATTATTTGACCTAATGACCTAGTTTTTCAAGGCATGTGACCCAGTTCTGAAACTGACTTAGATATCATCAAGGTGAACATTCTCACCAATTTTCATGAAGATCTCATGAAAAATACGGCCTCTAGAGAGGTCACATGGTTTTTCTATTTTTAGACCTACTGACCTAGTTTTTGACCGCACGTGACCCACTTTCGAAACTGACCTAGATATCATCAAGATGAACATTCTGATCAATTTTCATGAAGATGCATTGAAAAATATGGCCTCTAGAGAGGTCACAAGGTTTTTCTATTTTTAGACCTACTGACCTTGTTTTGGACCGCATGTGACCTAGTTCTGAACTTGACCTAGATATCATCAAGGTGAACATTCTGACCAATTTTCATGAAGATCCACTGAAAAATATGGCCTCTAGAGAGGTCACAAGGTTTTTCTATTTTTAGACCTACTGACCTAGTTTTTGACCACATGTGACCCACTTTCAAACTTGATCTAGATATCATCAAAGTGAACATTCAGACCAACTTTCATGAAGATCCATTGAAAAATATGGCCTCTAGAGAGGTCACAAGGTTTTTCTATTTTTAGACCTACTGACCTTGTTTTGGACCGCATGTGACCTAGTTCTGAACTTGACCTAGATATCATCAAGGTGAACATTCTGACCAATTTTCATGAAGATCCACTGAAAAATATGGCCTCTAGAGAGGTCACAAGGTTTTTCTATTTTTAGACCTACTGACCTAGTTTTTAACCGCACGTGACCCAGTTTCGAACTTGACCTAGATATCATCAAGATGAACATTCAGACCAACTTTCATAAAGATCCCATTAAAAATGTGACCTCTAGAGTGGTCACAAGCAGAAGTTTACGGACGGACGCACACATGCACAGATGGACGGACGCCAAGTGCATGTGACCTACTTTCGAACTTGACCTAGATATCATCAAAGTGAACATTCAGACCAACTTTTATGAAGATCCATTGAAAAATATGGCCTCTAGGGAGGTCACAATGTTTTTCTATTTTTAGACCTACTGACCTAGTTTTTGAACGCACATAACCCAGTTTCAAACTTGACCTAGATATCATCAAGATGAACATTCTGACCAACTTTCATAAAGATTCCATGAAAAATGTGACCTCTATAGTGGTCACAAGCAAAAGTTTACGGACACACGGACGGACGCCACACGATCACAAAAGCTCACCTTGTCACTTTGTGACTGGTGATCTAAAAACTAGTGTTACAAGTTCTGTTAAGTTTATGGTAATCATAAGAAAACTTAAAATTTAAGATTTGTATAGTTTATTCTGTAGCAAATATTCAAGTAAAGGAAACAAGAGGACCATGATGGTCCTGAATCGCTCACCTCTTCCCACATGACCCAGTTTTGAGTATGATGTCATTTTTTCTATTATTTGACATAGTGACCTAGTTTTTGAGCACATGTGACCCTGTTTTGAACTTGACCTAGATATTATCAAGATAAAAATTCTGACCAATTTTCATGAAGATCCTTTGAAAAATATGGTCTCTAGAAAGGTCACAATGTTTTTCTATTATTTGACCTACTGACCTAGTTTTCGAAGGTACGTGACCCTGTTCTGAACTTTATCTAGATATCATCAAGGTGAACATTCTCACTAATTTTCATGAAGATCTCATGAAAAATATGGCCTCTAGAGAGGTCACAAGGTTTTTCTATTTTCATACCTACTGGCCTAGTTTTTGACCGCACGTGACCCAGTTTCTAAACTGACCTAGATATCATCAAGGTGAACATTCAGATCAATTTTCATGAAGATCCATTGAAATGGCCTCTAGAGAGGTCAAAAGATTTTTCTAATTTTAGACCTACTGACTTAGTTTTTGACCGCAGTTGACCCATTTTCAAACTTGACCTAGATATCATCAAGATGAACACTCGGGCCAACTTTCATACAGATCCCATGAAAACTATGGCCTCTAGAGAGGTCACAAGGTTTTTTTATTATTTGACCTACTGACCTAGTTTTTTAAGGCACGCGACCTAGTTTTAAACTTGACCTAGATATCATCAAGGTGAATACTCTGACCAATTTTCATGAAGATCCATTCAAGGGTATGGCCTCTAGAGAGGTCACAAGGTTTTTCTATTTCAAGACCTACTGACCTAGTTTTTGATCGCAGTTGACCCAGTTTCAAACTTGACCTATATATCATCAAGATAAACATTCAGACCAACTTTCATACAGATCCCATGAAAAATATGGCCTCTAGAGAGGTCACGTTTTTTCATTATTTGACCTACTGACCTACTTTTTGATGGCACGTGACCCACTTTCGAACTTGACCTAGATATCATCAAGATGAACATTTTGACCAATTGTTATGGAGATCCATTCACAAGTATGGCCTCTAGAGAGGTCACAAGGTTTTTCTATTTTTAGACCTACTGACCTAGTTTTGACTGCACATGACCCTGTTTCAAATCCGACCTAGATATCATCAAGATGAACATTCAGACCAACTTTCATACAGATCCCATGAAAAATATGGCCTTTAGAGAGGTAACAAGGTTTTTCTATTATTTGACCTACTGACCTAGTTTCTGACGGCACGTGACCCAGTTTCGAACTTGACCTAGATATCATCAAGATGAACATTCAGACCAACTTTCATACAGATCCAATGAAAAGTATGGCCTCTAGAGAGGTCACAAGGTTTTTCTATTATTTGACCTACTGACCTAGTTTTTGAGGGCATGTGAACAACTTTCGAACTTGACCTAGATATCATCAAGGTGAACATTCTGACCAATTTTCATGAAAATCTCATGAAATATATGGCCTCTAGAGAGGTCACAAGGTTTTTCTATTTTTAGACCTACTGACCTAGTTTTTGACCGCACGTGACCCAGTTTCGAACTTGACCTAGATATTATCAAGATGAACATTCAGACCAACTTCCATACAGATTCCATGAAAAATATGGCCTTTAGAGAGGTCACAAGGTTTTTCTATTATTTGACCTACTGACCTAGTTTTTGATGGCACGTGACCCAGTTTCGAACTTTACCTAGATATCATCAACGTGAACATTCTGACTAATTTTCATGAAGATCTTCTGAAATATATGGCCTCTAGAGAGGTCACAATGTTTTTCTATTTTAAGACCTACTGACCTAGTTTTTGATAGCACGTGACCCAGTTTCGAACTTGACCTAGATATCATCAAGGTGAACATTCTGACCAATTTTCATGAAGATCTTGTGAAATATATGGCCTCTAGAGAGGTCACAAGGTTTTTCTATTTTTAGACCTACTGACCTAGTTTTTGATCGAACGTGACCAAGTTTCGAACTTGACCTAGATATCATCAAGATGAACATTCTGACTAACTTTCATAAAGATCCCACAAAAAATGTGACCTCTAGAGTGGTCACAAGCAAAAGTTTATGGACGGACGCACGGACGAATGCACGGACGACGGACGCTGCGTGATCACAAAAGCTAACAAGAGGACCATGATGGTCCTGAATCGCTCATCTCTTCCCACATGACCCAGTTTTGAGTATGACGTCGTTTTTTCTATTATTTGACATAGTGACCTAGTTTTTGAGCTCATGTGACCCAGTTTTGAACTTGACCTAGATATTATCAAGATAAAAATTCTGACCAATTTTCATGAAGATCCATTGAAAAATATAGTCTCTAGAGAGGCCACAAGGTTTTTCTATTATTTGACCTATTGACCTAGTTTTCGAAGGTACGTGACCCTGTTTTGAACTTTACATAGATATCATCAAGGTGAACATTCTCACTAATTTTCATGAAGATCTCATGAAAAATATGGCCTCTAGAGAGGTCACAAGGTTTTTCTATTTTTATACCTACTGGCCTAGTTTTTGACCGCACGTGACCCAGTTTCGAAACTGACCTAGATATCATCAAGGTGAATATTCAGATCAATTTTCATGAAGATCCATTGAAAAATATGGCCTCTAGAGAGGTCAAAAGATTTTAATAATTTTAGACCTACTGACCTAGTTTTTGATAGCAGTTGACCCAGTTTCAAACTTGACCTAGATATCATCAAGATGAACATTCAGACCAACTTTCATACAGATCCCATGAAAAGTATGGCCTCTAGAGAGGTCACAAGGTTTTTTTATTATTTGACCTACTGACCTAGTTTTTTAAGGCACATGACCAAGTTTCAAACTTGACCTAGATATCATCAAGGTGAACATTCTGACCAATTTTTATGGAGATCCATTCACAAGTATGGCCTCTAGAGAGGTCACAAGGTTTTTCTATTTTTAGACCTACTGACCTAGTTTTTGACCGCACATGACCCTGTTTCGAACTTGACCTAGATATCATCAAGATGAACATTCAGACCAATTTTCATACAGATCCCATGAAAAATATGGCCTTTAGAGAGGTCACAAGGTTTTTTTATTATTTGACCTACTGACCTAGTTTTTGATGGCAAGTGACCAACTTTCGAACTTGATCTAGATATCATCAAGATGAACATTCTGACCAACTTTCATACAGATCCCATTAAAAATATGGCCTCTAGAGAGGTCACAAGGTTTTTCTATTATTTGACCTACTGACCTAGTTTTTGATGGCACGTGACCCACTTTCGAACTTGACCTAGATATCATCAAGATGAACATTCTGACCAATTTTCATGAAGATCTCATGAAATATATGGCCTCTAGAGAGGTCACAAGGTTTTTCTATTTTGAGCCCTACTGACCTGGTTTTTACCGTACGTGACCCAGTTTCGAACTTGACCTAGATATTATCAAGATGAACATTCAGACCAACTTTCATACAGATCCCATGAAAAATATGGCCTTTAGAGAGGTCACAAGGTTTTTCTATTATTTGACCTACTGACCTAGTTTTTGGTGACCCAGTTTCGAACTTGACCTAGATATCATCAAGGTGAACATTCTGACCAATTTTCATGAAGATCTTGTGAAATATATGGCCTATAGTGAGGTCACAAGGTTTTTCTATTTTTAGACCTACTGACCTAGTTTTTGATGGAACGTGACCCAGTTTCGAACTTGACCTAGATATCATCAAGGTGAACATTCTGACCAATTTTCATGAAAATCTTTTGAAATATATGGCCTCTAGAGAGGTCACAAGGTTTTTCTATTTTTAGACCTACTGACCTAGTTTTTGACGGCACGTGACCCAGTTTCGAACTTGACCTAGATATCATCAAGATGAACATTCTGACCAACTTTCATAAAGATCCCATGAAAAATGTGACCTCTAGAGTGGTCACAAGCAAAAGTTTACGGACGGACGCACGGACGGACGACGGACGACGGACACCGCACGATCACAAAAGCTCACCTTGTCACTTTGTGACAGGTGAGCTAAAAATAGATATTATGTTATAGGAAATAACTCTAGATTTTGTAGGTATCAAATTTATTTTTTCTTACTGTGTATTCCCTTCTTAACACCCCAGGGGATTACATTAAGAAGTACTTTTAAGTTTTTGTTATTTTTGACACTTTAAAAGTAAATATAAATTAAAAACCGTGCTAATAATGAATGAACTTTTGCCTTTATAGCACAACAATAGTGCTAGTATTCGCATATGACCTAACTTACCTTATTTTTATTTTTTTATAAATAGTAAGGGTGGGGCTTTTATTATTGGCAGGGCTTTAATTAGGGAATATACAGTATTTCTTTACAAAACATTTATTTTTTAAATCTATGTCTTGACTTTATGGACAATGTTGTTTTGGAAAACTTTTAGCACATTTTCTAACAGTATTCTTTTATTTCAGAAGATCAAGTTTTTTAGTTTCTGCAAAACTTCTTTGACACTAATTATTTCACCAGAAATTCTATACAATTGCTCACCTGAGTATATTGAACCACATGTTTCAATGGCAAACTGATGCTAAAATATTAGAAAGTAGATCAGTAGGTCACACTTATGGTCAATGAAAGACAGTTTAAAGATTGGTGTGCAAAACTGTACATGTCATCCAAATTTCACGGCTGGATCTTAAACTAAAGTGGTCACAAGCAAAAGTTTATGCACGGGCACACGACAACGTAGACTTACTGACCTACTTTTTGACTGCAGCTGACCCAGTTTCGAACTTGACCTAGATATCATCTAGATGAATATTCAGACCAACTTTCATACAGATCCCATGAAAAATATCGCCTCTAGAGAGGTCACAAGCTTTTTTCTATTATTTGACCTACTGACCTACCTTTTTACGGCATGTGACCTCGTTTCGAATTTGAACTAGATATTATCAAAGTGAACATTCTGAACAATTTTCATGAAGATCCATTGAAAAGTATGGACTCTAAAGAGGTCAAAAGGTTTTTTTTTTTTAGACCTACTGACCTAGTTTTTGAACGCATGTGACTGAGTTTCGAACACGACCTAGATATCATCAAGGTGAACACTCTAACCAATTTTCATGAAGATCCATTGAAAAATATGACCTCTAGAGAGGTCACAAGGTTTTTCTATTTTCAGACCTACTGACCTAGATTTTGACCGCAGTTTACCCAGTTTTAAACTTGACCTAGATATCATCAAGATGTACATTCTGACCAATTTTCATGAAGATCCATTGAAAAATATGGCCTCTAGGGAGGTCACAAGGATTTTCTATTTTTAGACCTACTGACCTATTTTTTAAACGCAGTTGACCAAGTTTCAAACTTGACCTAGATATCGTCTAGATGAATATTCAGACCAACTTTCATACAGATCCCATGATAAATATCGCCTCTAGAGAGGTCACAAGGTTTTTCTATTATTTGACCTACTGACCTAGTTTTTGATGTCACGTGACCCTATTTTGAAACTGAACTAGATATCATCAAGGTGAACATTCTGACCAAATTTCATGAAGATCTGTTGAAAAGTATGGCCTCTAAGGAGGTCACAAGGTTTCTCTTTTTTTAAACCTACTGACCTAGTTTTTGACTGCACGTGACCCAGTTTCAAACTTGACCTAGATATCATCCAGGTGAACATTCTGACCAACTTTCATGAAGATCCCATGAAAAATGTGATGGACGACGGACGACAGATGCTGCTTGATCACAAAAGCTCACCTTGTCACTTTGTGACAGGTGAGCTAAAAACATGTAAACATGAATTGGCAGACATCTTTTTCCCAATGGACCACAAACAGGCTACATTAAACAACAAATCCGTGATCCTAAAGTATTTCACAGGTTTTTTTTATATTATTTTCATGGTTTATTCCCACTAAACCAAACACATTAATAAATTTATGGTATGAACTTCCTTTTTTAAAAAATCTGCAAATATATATTTTTAAACTTCAAAATATGTGAAAAAAATGTCTTTTTTAAAATCTGTAAAAAAATTTCCTTTAAAAATCTGTGTACAAAATATATCTTTATCTTTAATCTTTGGAAAAAATGCTCTTAATTTAACATATGTGAAAAAATCTTTAAAATCTGTGAAAAATTGTTCTTTCCCTTTAAAATATGTGAAAAAAGTCTCTCTTTTTTGAAATCTGTGAAAAAAGTAAATCTACACACATTGTTATAATTCATTAATATGAGAATGAAACACACAAGAAAACAATCATTCTGCCTTAATCACAATAATGAACAAGAGCTCCGCCAAGCGGGGCAATATATGCCCGAAGGATTACATCATAGGATGAGAGCAAAATTTAAAGAACTTGACTGTTGTAGCCCAAAGGAGTGGAACAACAAAAGGAAAACTTCAAAAAACAAATCTAAGTCCACAAAAAAATATTTAAAGTCCACAAAAGAAAAATCCTTATCAGGTACAGGTATGTAAAAATACACCTAAATATTAGAGGTACCATCCATGTTGTACCACAGAAAAGTGGTCTCGGTTTTTCCCTACGGCCAATAATAAAAAAAATTCAAAATAAGCTATTTATAGTAACATAAAAGGGAAGTAATTCAAAAAAAATTTATTGTAAGTGAACAAACAAGAGCTGTCTCCATAGGATGACACATGCCCCCGATGGCACTTTGAATGAAAAGTTATGGCCGATGTTAGAGTTTAGGACCTTTGACCTACGGACCTGGGTCTTGCGCGCGACACGTCGTCTTACTGTGGTACACATTCATGCCCAATAATTTTAAAATCCATGCATGAATGACAAAGATATGAACCGGACACGCCCATCAATGCACTATCATGAAATATGACCTTTAACGTCTAAGTGTGACCTTGACCTTTGAGCTACGGACCTGGGTCTTGCGTGCGACACATCGTCTTACTGTGGTACACATTCATGCCAAGTTATTTAAAAATCCATCCATGGATGACAAAGATATGGACCGGACACGAATGCACTATCATGGAAAATGACCTTTAACGTCTAAGTGTGACCTTGACCTTTGAGCTACGGACCTGGGTCTTGCGCACGACATGTCGTCTTACTGTGGTACACATTCTTGCCAAGTTATTTGAAAATCAATCCATGGATGACAAAGATATGGACGGGACACGAATGCACATCATGAAAAATGACCTTTAACGTCTAAGTGTGACCTTGACCTTGAGCTACGGACCTGGGTCTTGCGCGCGACAAGTCGTCTTACAGTGGTACACATTTATGCCAATTTATTTGAAAATCCATCCATCGATGACAAAGATATGGACCGGACACGAAAATTGCGGACAGACCGACAGACGGTTCAAAAACTATATGCCTCCCCTCAGGGGCATAAAAAGAGATCTGCCAAATAAAAACAAGAGCACTGCAATGCATAGCATTATACACAAAGCAAAGTCATATATGACCTTTGACCCTTAAGTGTGACCTTGAACTTGAAGCAAGTCATCCGGAACATGTGCTCTGCATGTTGTCTTGGTGTGGTGAACATTTCTGCCAAGTTTGTTTGAAATCCTTCCAGCAGTTCAAGAGTTACAGAGCGGACATGAAACAAACTGGTATGACTTTTGACCCCTAAGTGTGACCTTGACCTTGAAGCAAGTCATCCGGAACATGCGCTCTGCATGTTGTCTTGGTGTGGTGAACATTTGTGTCAAGTTTCTTTGAAATCCTTCAAGGGGTTCAAGAGTTACAGAGCGGACACAAAACAAACTGATATGACTTTTGACTCCTAAGTGTGACAATGACCTTGAAGCAAGACATCCAAAACATGTGCTCTGCAAGTGGTCTCGGTGTAGTGAACATTTGTGTCAAATTTCCTTGAAATCCTTCAAGGGGTTCAAGAGTTATAGAGCGGACACGAAATTGCTAACAGACGGACGGACAGACAGACACCAGCGTCATAACATAATACGTCCCTTCTGGCATATAAAAATGATTGAAAGCAACTAATTATATCAACACAGTGAATATCATACTTGATGTTCTCAAAGAGTTGACAAACATTAACACTTCAGTCTCCAAACTTCCACAGTTATTGAATTGACCACAACAGTAGATACTTATGATTAGGTTAAAGGTTTTCAATAACATTTGAGCAACATTTTATGACGCATTCCAGTTTTCATATATTCAGTTAGAGATTTATTTGATAAATAAATATTACCTAGATTTAGATCCCTACTGGAAATGTATATTCTATTACATTTTGTGATTTTTTTAATTACCTCTCTTTTATATAAAAGTATCTAAAAGGTGGACGATTTATTTAGATTTCAACATAACTTCTAGTTTTACATTTGCATTTGATAAATATTGGGATATTTCAACTACCTGAAACAAAAGGCAAGTTTTGAAACAGCGTGTATCTTCAAAATTCATCTATTTCTAATATATCTTGGTTGCGCAACCAATATAGGCAAAGGGAGGTAATAACAATCTTATAAACTTGCATTTCTAATAAAATTTGGCAAAATATATACTTGTCCATGCAAATCTTTGACAAATTAGATAAAATAGTGCTTCTATTAATATCATTCCTTATGCAATATATATCCATTAAATTTATACTTATGCTAAAATAGTGTATCTTGGTTGAGCAACCAGGATAGAAAAAAAAAATTTAAAAATACTTCCAGTGAAATTCATACATGTATTAAGACCTCAGTGAACACACATAAGTGTACATGTAAATGATTAGTTGATGTAATTTTAAACAAATCCATCAGTTAATTCAAATCTGGTTAACCAACTTTAAGTTTCAAGGGGCATAACTCAAAATACCCATATGTTATTTTTTTTTCAAAACTGAACAAAATCTTTCATTTATTACTAGTGGATAAATAGTAGTTCTATGCAAAAGGATTCTGGGAGTAAAATGAAGAAGTTATATATTATAAATTTCATAGAAACATTTGTTCAGCCAGTAAATTAAAATAAAAGCATGCAGAAAAGTTTTTTACAACATAATAGTAACAATTTTGTTGTTTTAAAGTTACAGCCAACTCTAAAAAATATGTATAATGTAATTTTTTTTTAAAATCGACTTTCCCCTAAAAAAGTTGTATCTGTTTTGAAAAGACTGAGATTTAGACGTACATCCGAAGAAACCGTACTTCTGTATTTAATATGCATGATAACAGTGTAAAAACAGCGGCAAAACAAGGAAAGCCTTTTCAAAAATATCACTTCCCTAGAGAAAATAAGTTAAAGATTATACATTTGTATGATACAAGTAATGTGTATGTACACAAGATCAAAGGTGTCTGACAATATTTTGTGGTATGTTATAAACTGAGTATTGAACTTAGAAGCCCTTGAAGGTTGTACATAATTAATTGAGCCATGCCATGAGAAAACCAACATAGTGCGTTTGCGACCAGCATGGATCCAGACCAGCCTGCGCATACGCGCAGACTGGTCAGGATCCATGCTGTTCGCTACAGGTTTCTCCAATCCCAATAGGCTTTAAAAGCAAACAGCAAGGATCCTGACCAGACTGCGCGGATGCGGAGGCTGGGCTGGATCCATGCTGGTCACAAACCCACTCTGTTGATTTTCTCATGGCACGGCTCAATTATCTATGTCAGTATATCAGTCCTTCCATGACAAAACCTGTATAAATGACAAAAAATCAAAATTGAGAAAACCAAGTATTAATGTATAACATTCTTTTACCAATCAAATCTGAAAATTTTGAGAAATCGTCTTCACTTTTTCAAGACTTACAATAATTTCAGTTAATGTCTGAATGCATTTAACCTTTAGCTTGCTTGCGGCAAGTAAATCTGTCTTTGCGACCGGTGCAGACCAAGATCAGCTTGCACATCCATGCAGCCTGATCTTGGTCTGCACTGTTTACTAAGCAGTCAGTAAATTTCAGTGAACACCCATTTGAATAATAAATGGTACTGCCCAAATTGAATATAAGACCAGTCCATTTTAGAAATTTAGTGACGTCAACAATGCTGTGAAAGTAGTATCACATCATAGTGCAAAGCATGTATATTTCATGCCCTTACATGTCAAATTATATATATCACTACGGAATTTTGGTTTCTATGGCAATGCAAACAACATTTATTAAATATACTGACTTGTGTCAGAGGGCTGAAGTACAATACGTTACTAGTTTCTAGTTTCTGCATGAACACGAAAACAATGATTTTCCAGTGTTTTAAACAATTTATTATGCAACACTTACATCATGAAACTATTAAATACAGGTTTTTTTTTTCTCATGGAATGGCCCTTACATAGTAAACAGTTGGTTTTGAAAACTTTCACTATTTACTGCAATTAAATTGCAGCCATTTTAATAATTTTATTCTTACCTTTAGTCTACTGTCCAGATGCAACTGGTTCTGCCTTTGTAACAACCAGTGCAGACCAAGATCAGTCTGCACATCTGTGCAGTCCGATCATGGTCTGCACTGTTCGCTATTCTGTCAATGAATTTTCAGTGAACACCCCTTTGAATAATAAGTGGTACTGCCTAAATTGAATAACGGACCAGTCCATTTTAGAAATTTAGCAGGCTAAAGGTTAAAATTAATTACAACAATAAAATCTAATTTTATTCTGTCGTTCACTAAACATTCAGCAAGTCTACCCGAGACTTCAAAGTTCAACAATACATTCATGCATTTCCAACTAGCAATTTAGACCTGTCAGAATTTTGATTTGGTAAGTGCAAAATTAGCTCCCTGATATACACAATATAATCAAGAAACATTCACACTTAATCTAAAAACATTTAAAGAATAATAATGTTTTAAAAATGAAAGAACCATTGGAATCATTATAAGAAAATATTGAATATAATTATGTTATAGTTATGTTGTTAGTTACAACAACCACCGCTTTGTTTTGGTTTCCGACTCAAATCTACAGTATTTCCATGCTGTGGTTTTTCATCCATTAATTCTTCGATTTCTTTTAACCGTTCTACTGCAGCTTTAAAAGCAGTGTCTACATTCGTGGAATCTTTTGCACTAGTCTCATAATATGGACAATGCCCGTTTTGGTTACACCAGTCACGTACCATTTCCTCATTTACCACACGATTTTCAACATCAACTTTATTTCCTATAATCACAAATGGGAAAGCATTTCCATCTTGTATATCTGCGTAATATAAGAACTCTTTTTTCCACATAGATAAGTTTTTAAAACTCTGCATATCATCCACTGCAAAGGTGAGCAAACAGCAATCGGCTCCACGGTAAAACGGCGTTCTTAATGATTTAAAGCGTTCTTGACCAGCTGTGTCCCAAATCTGCATTGTGTATGTTTCCGTATCCACGGTAACATCTTTATTCAGGAATTCGACTCCAATGGTATGGAATGACTGGGCATCAAACTTGTTACTAACAAACCGATTCATCAAGGAACTCTTTCCAACTCCTCCATCCCCAAGCAGGACAACTTTTAACAGCTTTGACTTTCCCGACATCTCGTCTATCCACTGAAAGATGTAAAAAAAATAACATACATTCACAGTTGTACAAAATATTCAAGCTCTAAAGGCATCAAAAGAGTGCTGGTATAAATCCAAGTCTTGTTACCAGCCATATATATTCCTTAGAGGAATTAACATATATGTAAAGCAAGTTACTTATAACATTTTTGTGCTGCTCTATTTTGAATTTAGCCACTAATTGTTCACACTTTTAGGCAAATATTTTTTCTCAAAAAATTCATTAAATGTGGATACTGTGAAAATGACCAGTGATAAAAACTAGATGACAAGATTTTTGCAAAAAAATACTTATCAATTGCAGTAGGGATTGAATCACTGCAATGATTTTTTGAGATAATGGAGAATACCAACATCACTTCTTGCCTTTTTTACCAAAATCTAGCACTCATTTTTAACACTCTCGTTCATTTTCAAAGCTACACACATACTTCATGCCAAACTTGGTGGAAATGAAAATTTTGAAAAAATTCTCCCAGATTGTAGGCAAGAAGCTATAAGGAAGATGCTCAATAAAATAACAACACAACAGCTGATATTATGTACCTATTGTATATATGAGCTGCACCATGAGAAAACCAACATAGTGGGTTTGCGACCAGCATGGATTCTGACCAGCCTGCACATCCGCGCTGCTGAGTGAGTCTGGTCAGGATCCATGCTGTTCGCTGTCAAAGCCTATATATCAATTACAGAAACCATTAGTGAACAGCATGGATCCTGACCAGACTGCGCAGACTGGTCAGGATCCATGCTGGTCGCAAACCCACTATGTTGGTTTTCTCATGGCGCGGCTCATTATATCAGCATTATCAGGGTGGCTAACTAATGTGACTTTTGGATACCGCACACACAGAGAAAATGTCCCGATTCAGGTAATATTTTGCCAATAGTTTCCTTCTTACTTGACAGAAATTCATTAAATAAAGTGCGTCCATTAAGACAACAAAATAAGTGCTTCCCACTGCATTATGAGTGTCTGCCATCAATTGCCCATCTGATTTTCTTGGACTGTGTAGATATAGATAACACATACACTTTCACAGTTGGGCGAAGCGTTTGATGAAAGTACTTAGAACTGCTTGCAGACATTTTGCGAGGAGTAAACTACTCATTCTGCTGTTTTAGACGCTCTTTACCTTATGAAAATCCGTCAAGTAAAAAGGAAAGTATAGGCAAAATATTAGCTGAGACATCCTCTCTTGTGTGTATGGTCACTTAAGTCAAGTGAGTTGGCCATCCTGATTTATGATGTATAATAATACATCTTTTTCTGAACTGTTTAGACAGGTGTACAAATTTTTGCTCTCTGAAAATTTCATTTTTTTAAAAACAGTATCATAAACCAGTATTAATTAATATTTCATTTGTTTGCTTTTATTTGTTTTGTGTTTAGCTCCATTTTTCAACAGCTTTTCAGTGATGTAACTGCAGGCACTTAACCTAACTACAATGTACTGTTCCTGGATTCTGTACTAATACTAACTTGTTCTCGGCAAGTTACTGCCAACTTCTCCACATGAATCAGAGGTGGACGACAAAATGAACTTAGACACAATGTCTTTTATCAAATCAGGGAGAACGTAGCCCAGACCAGGTATCAAATTTACAACCCCAGGTGGATAAATAGATTTGTGCTCTCCTTATTGAGCTAAGTGGACGGAATTAATATATATATTTTTTTTTTCAATCCATGTTTTATGGGTATAACGTTTCACAATTCGAAGTACAACTAAATTTCCTTTTATTTTGCGCAGGACCTTTCAAAAATAGTCATTTTGAGTGACCCTGCTTTGCGTCAGATTTTTCCCTGTGTGACTGATACAGAATTTAGCTTTTCCACATATTTTAGAGTTTACTAGAGTTGCCTCTTAAAGGGACCCCAAACATTTTAGGCGAAAAAAAAATCCTCTTAAAAATCCATAAAAAGTGAGTACTCTGAAAGTGACCGATTTTACAAACTTATTGACATAAGAGTTTTAATGTAAGGTATTCTTATAAATAACCAAAAATACTGAAGGTAGTAAATCACTCTTTTGAAATAATGCAGAAAATTTACATTCTTCTTGCATTTTTACCAATATCTAACATTTATTTTCACCCATTTTGTCATATTTCAGTGTTAGATATACATTCTGATTCAACACCAAACTTGGTGGAAATGAACATGCTGAAAAATTTCACCCAACCTGTTGGGGGGAGTACCCGGTAGCTTTAAAGCAATAGAAAATCTTAACACAAATAAGAGAAGTCAAACTTCAAAAATATACTGATAATTTTTACCTTTAGGTTTGGATTGCCACTTTTCATTTTTCCAGCATTTCTCTTTATTTTAAATTCTTTTATCTTATCTCCCTCCATTTTAAAATTGCTTGATAAAATCTGTGAATTTTAACTTAATCAAATCTGTCAATATTAACACATTTTCCAAAATAAATGCACATATGTTTTGAAATTAAGTCTGACAAGAAATGTTTTTACTGTCTTTAACGCATTAGATAGACTGTCTTTTTTTAGTCACAACAACTAAACTGCTTGCTGACAACACAAAATGTATCGAAAACAATAGTTTTCATTTGGTGAATTTACCCTCTTCATTACAATAGTTTAACAGTTTTGACAATTACCGATTGTAATGTTATAGTAAGACAAAAAGGGACATTGTTGGAGAGATGCACGTTTTAACAATCAAATCTGCCCCAAGCTAATTAATATCCATCAAACTTACAAATGGTATATAGATCTTTTATTGAGACGTTCTTTTATAATGACAGATAAGGTGATTGACATATCTGATCAAGTAATCAGTATTGCTGAACAACTGACCACAACATTCTCCAAAAACTGCTATCGCAAAAATTGACTGGTTTGCCGCACATATCAAACCATCAACTGTCTAGATGCATTATCTTCATCATCACACTATGAGCAAAATAGACAATTTTCTTAGTCAATGAGTATTTTTCTTCTTCAAATTCATCTTATTTACCAAGTGTTATTTTTTCTGGAAATGGTCAGGTTTTAGCAGAATCATAATTTTCATTCATTTATAAATGAGTGCTAAAAACATTCAGAGACATGTTTAATGTACATATTTATGAGCAATCAATTGACACTCATGTGTTCATAGGATATTTTCCCCAATAAATCTACATTGAATTTCCTTAAAAGAAGGCTCTCCCAAAGCAAAAAAAAAAAGTATGTTTTTTTTCCCAATTCTGAACTTTAAATTCCCAAATGAGTGTTCAACCTTTCAGGGTTCTTGCTGTTTAACAATAGATTTTCTACATTATCTGTCGATTTTTGGTTATCTAAACAAAACACATTTGAATATATTACACTTAAGGAAAGCACCTGTTTATACATTATATAAAGAAACTTACAATTTTTCCCAATTAAGACAATATTGGAGAGCATTTTCCCAATTCCACCGATGTTAGTGGTATTCCCAAAATGATGATAAAAAGCTTGGTTTATATAGCTCAAATATAGTGAAACACTGACTACTAAAGCATCATGATCTTGGCTCACCTGAGGAATTCAAGTAAGTCCCTAACCCATTACATGTTCTTTGGATTCTATTTGCTAGAAACCCAGGATAAGTTGAGCCCTATGACCTGCTTCACTTTAATGAAAGAATCTGTGTGAATGTTTTCTTTTTCCTTGAGGTCAAGCAGTTAATATTGTCTTGAATTATAATTAAAATTTAGTTTGAAATGAATAGCGCAGATTACTCAAAAACTCATCTTAACTGGAGCCCAGAACAGTGTGATGGTTAAGCAGAGATATGTAAGTATTAATTATACATTAATTTGAGCAGTGCCATGAGGAAACCTGAAGATAGTGCGTTTGCGACCGGCTTGGATCTGCGCAGTCACATCCATGCTGTTTGCTTCCAAAGCCTATTTCAATTTGAGAAACCATTAGCGAACAGTATGGATCCTGATCAGACTGTGTGGATGCATATGCTGGTCTGGATCCATGCTGATCGCAAATGCACTATGTTGGTTTTCTCATAGTGCGCCTCAAATTATACATGAATTTCACCTTCATTTCTACTCTACAACTTCTACTGTTATATGCTCATTCCCAGCATTTGGTGTCTTCAGAATTTACTCGTAATTAAAAATTACAGGACTGTACAAATATATTTTTTTAGGAAGTGTCTAGACATCTGTTACAGTACATGCAAAATGTAAATTACCAAGGGATACCCACCAATGAGATTGTTGACCAACATGTTCTTAGAACTGGACACCTAGTCCGTAGTCCACCTTTACCTATAGGAAGTGTCTAGGGGTACGGATCCATACCTCTAGACAAGCCTGTTAGAGGTTTTCTAGGGGTACGAACCTCCGTTTTTTAGAGATTAAGGGTCATTTTCGTTTCAAATTTTGTTGAAAATGAAATAACAAATAAGACTTCATCAGTATTCACCTAAAATTTGGATCTAAATGGTTAACATAACAGCGTTCATCCAATTTGTTTCATTTTCTTTCGGAACATAAATAACCGAGACACACCAAATAAATCACGAAGATTCGAACTAGCAGAAAAAAGATATAAAGATTAAACAAAATAATATTAAATATCTTGGGAAAAAATCTATTTTAATTGATAATTAACCCTAAGTGTTTTTATGTTTTTCACACATTTGGTAGCCGATACGAGATACGAGGGACGTTTTCACAAACAGTTTCTTTTACTTAATGTCGCTTAATTGATTATTAAACAATCAGTTCCGTGCCGATTATCATTATACCGTGTTAAATAACAAAATAAATAGGTGCATATTATTATGCCTATTTTTTTTTTTTTTTTATTTGTTGAATTTCAAACAGAATGCATTAAAGGAATAGATTCATTCATTCATCTAGCTGTTATCAACAGTTTTAATCGGCACGGAACAGTGTATTCATTTGGAGTTCCTCGGTTATTTAGGTTTTGAAAGAGAAGGTAAACAATTGGGTGAATGCTGGTAACTTTAAACCATTTAGATCCAAGTTTTAAGTGAAGACTGGTTAAGTCTTATTTTTTATTTCATTTTCAACAAAATTTAAGATATAAATAACCCTAAATCTTCAGAAAAAGGAGGTCCGTACCCCTAGAAAACCCCGAACAGGCTTGTCTAGAGGTACGGATCCGTACCTCTAGAATCAGATTCTAGAGGTACGGATCCGTACCCCTAGACATAATCATTTCCTTACATATATCCTCCTGGGATTTTCTACAGTATCTTGTAATCAATTACATTTGTACCTCAAATTCACAGGTGCTTTGAGCACTGCCAAACAAAGGTGCTAGACACATAATCAAATATTTTACTTAATAGACCTACATATGTATATAATAGACTATAATATGTAGTCTATTATATACATATATAGGTCTATTAAATAAAATATTTGGTTATGTGTCTACTGTGCTGCTAAGGGGCAGAAAACCCTTTTCAGACATTAAATATCTTTATGACTGTGATTCACTAGTTAAATAATCATTTAACCCACATTCAAACCAGACTGCACATAACAGTTTTACTAGCATGTCATGCATTCTGGAAAGAGTCTTTAGACTAAATATAATTTGTTGGGAATAATTTACCCCACCCGCTTTCTGTTCTCTAGTATTGTGTCTTGTGACAATTATTAGGTAAAAATTGTATCCGATAAGTTGTCTAGTGTACCAGCTTTCAAAATCTAAATATAATATATAATACCAACCAACAGAATTTCACGAGAAAACAACTAAAACCTCATTTATGTGTTATTTGTTAAACACAACTTTTGACAGCATGACGTCATCCATGATCATGTGACTGATCACATGAGGCTTCCGCGTTTAGGCCGAAAAAATAATTCTTAATTTATCGCCATCCACATAATAAAGTGCGGGCGAAGAAAATTTCATGTGTGTGTGCTTGTAACTGTTTTTTTTTAAACCTAAGAAATGATGTTTTTCATAAACCAGTTTTACCTTGTAAATAATTAACGCGTGCAGCTGTTTGGTCAACCAAATCTGTATATTTTTCGTGAATTCAATCAAGGAGGTAGAATCTAATATAGAGATGGAGTGCGGACGAAAGCACTTCAAAGGTACACTGTGTGGCACCGCGGCTTTGTTATCCTCTGATAAGTACCTGACAATCAGTAGCAGTTAGGTGTTAATCACATATCATGTTGCTCCTTACGGAGTTTTAATATCGAGTGAGACCCGATAAACGGCCGAAATAGTCCGATACAGAGCTGGAAGGTGAAACCCTCCCACCCTCTAGGGATTTTTGTAGACCCCATTATTTTTGAAGCCCCTTGTATGTAGATCATATTTCTGAATTCTGCCATCTGGCAAGCGGGTTCTCTATGAGTTACAGCTTCCCAGATAGCAGACATGCGTTGGCCCAACGTTGGGCCAACGGCAGACTCTTCGTTGGCCCAACGAAGATTTCCGACGTTGGCCCAACGCCATTTTGCTAATTGGCGCAACGTTGGCCCAACGGTTGGTACACCGTTGGCCCAACGACTGGTATCCTACACTCATCGTTGGCCCTCCATTGGGCCAACAACTGATATCCTACACTCATCGTTGGCCCTCCATTGGGCCAACAACTGATATCCTACACTCATCGTTGGCTCTCCATTGGGCCAACAGCATTTTTTCGTCTATCACGGTTGGTCCAACGTTGGGCCAACTCTGTTTCTTTGTTGGCCAAAGATGGATGCCAACGCTATCCCAACGATGGATGCCAACGCTATCCCAACGATTACGAAATTGAAGAAAGACTAAAACTAGCATTGTTTAATACATGTTTTATTTTCAAATAGTTGTGATTTTGTTAACATTTAACAAAAAGAAATCTAACATTTATTTAAAGTTTGTTTGCAATTTTCCTGAAGAAATATAACAGAATATTTCAACACTACAACATGTAAAATATTGTTTCCAGTCTTTTATAAATCTTAATATTTTTCTTATTGCAGTCACTAATTAAATCCTACTAAAGTGAATTACTGTCTGTATATTAACTCATTATATATCCAAGTTCTGTTTGTTTGTTTTCTTTTCTCACTGAAGTTGCAGCTTTTTATATTTTTATTTTTTCCTGTGCACCACAGTACTAGGCACTCCATTATTACTCCCTTGAACAGCACCCTGTAAAAAAAACAAAAATCATAATGTTGATTAAACCATCTACGTCAAATTGATAACAATAACCAATGTATGAAATTAATTTTTGTCTGTATTTAACCAAGAAAAATATGTTAGAATTAACAAGAAAATGAGTTATTTTATTTACAGAATTTAATACTCAACACAAATACCATCCGCCAGCTTTAGATATTAGTATTTAACATATGTTCAAGTCATATGGATATAACATGCATACAGGACATAAAAAGAAATTCTGTATAAGATTCCATAACTTTATCAAAAAATATTTTTAAAAAAACTTCTACTTACAGTTTATAGCTGGAAGACCGGGTTTTTGTTAAACCTAGACCTATCACATGTATAATAGTTTCCTTTACTTCACATGTCTAAAAAGCTAGAAATCTGGCCTAGAGAGTAAAATTGACCACATTTTCTGGGATTTCTTACATAACTCGGGTTAACGAGAGTTCATGCTCTGGAATATTCAACAGATTTATTGTAAACATTTTATGATTGTATAAAATTAGATATTTGTTAAAGAGTTAGTAAGGGTTTTTTTCAATACTTTTTTCACAATTTTTTCAAGGTAGTAGATTTGAAATAGTTCAAAATATTATTACGGCTGCAGATAAGTTTTTAGTTTAATTAGCCCAAATTTAACTGATTACGAATTGGTGCAGAAAAGTGTTTAATAATTAATTAAATATTGCATGTTACAGCTACACAACCTGTGTATACCTGTGGGGGCTTGTGATAAAACAGTGACCTGTACAATATACAATTATTATATTATTACTTCTAATGGACCAACGTTGGCCCAACGTTGGGCCAACAATGTTTTCTCTGTATAAGTCTTTCCCTGAAAATCAATATCGGGCCAATGCAGAGATATCTGTGACTGAAATTTAAAGTTGGTTCAACGTTGGCCCAACAGCTGTATTTACAATACTTATCAATCATTGTTGGGCCAACAGTGGCCCAACAACGATTATCCTTTGACGGTTTTCCGTCGTTGGCCCAATGACTTCATGTTTACAGGGTTGTTATTTACGTTACCTTAACAATTATTTAATAAACGATAAAACTGTAATGTGGTGATTTATATGGTAGAAACAATCAAAATCAACAGCAAGTGGGTTTAGTAATATGCAGATTATGATGTTGTCAATGTTCCGGCTTAGTTTTGTTCTCTAAATCGATCAATTCATTTTGTAATTTACGTTACCATTCTGTTTTTATAAAAAATACTCATATCAATTAATTCAATAGGTTTAATTGTCAGAAAATATCAGATATGTCTGAAGTAAAGTATTTTCAGATACACATTACATTAGTATTTAAGAATTTAGCGTTCAACAGTTTTCAGAACAAGTATGTTACCATTATTATATACGTTACTAAAATTCACGGTATATTATTTTCATTTCTCAGTCAGTAGATTGTTTATGTAATCCTAATAATGATGTTCAAACTTAGATAATGCGAGTATCTTATCAAGTTCGAACTAGTTTGATAGAAAAATGCATATAGCCCAGCACTGACATTGTAACCTACGTTACGATACGTTACTGAATGTGTATTTTAGTAATTGAAAAATACACGCTTACAACCAAATAAATTCACATAAATCAAATTTGAGAAACAATTAAGTTGAGGGGTTCAGTCACCTAAGTCATCATAATCACTGTCTGTTTCGTATATGGTGTCAATTATTTTGGTCATGTCTACTTCTTCATAGTCATCATCAGAGTCACATGTTGCTGATGTGTCACAAATAATTTCAGCTAGTTCTTGAAGTACTATATTATCGGAACACCAGTCATATGCTAACAAATTTTCTGATTCAAATTTCTATCAACTTTCATCTACTTGAATTTGTTAAATTGATAGTTCACACGTGTTATGTGCATTCTATGACAACTGGCACAGTGGAAATAGACTCATGTCCATACCATTATATGTACTTGGGACATTGCCAGCACGTACTTGATACTTTGCGAGAAACATGTCATATATAAGTTTGTTGATGTTATTGTATTCAACAATCCATATATTGCACAGACAATATTTTCGATGCTGTTAAACAGGTCATCAGATCAGTGATGTCTGGTAATGTTGCAACATACACCTGGTTTTTCTCTACTAATTTATATAGTGGTGCTACTTTCCCTGTGCGAACAAAAGCACCAGTTATGTCAGCCAGTCAGATGGTGGGTGTATTGCAAGCAGAATTGAGCAGATTCTTTCTCCTTTGCTTATTTAGATGTTGTGAGCATTTAAATGGCATCTCTTATTGCCTGGTCCAGTGTAAAATAAAACAGTACTTTGTATTTTTGAAGATATCACCAATAACACAAATGCATCTGTATCTGAGGATCTAACTTTGATTGAGCTTGAACTTTGTTCCCATCTTCACTTGTGAGTAAATAACACTTTTCACCATTGACAAAATACAGTTGTCTTCTCTTCATCTTTAGTGCATAGGAATCACATTTTCATTGTTCGAAAATTAGACTGATCACTTTGTTTTGTTTTCACTATTTGACATGGATGCTTTTCAGTCACGAGGACTGTAAGTGTCAGTTACAAAATCAACTCAAGCTGTCTTAGGTAGTTGACTGAACACAACTTCGGCTACGTCTTGGAATGTTGCAGGAATGGTTAGTAAGCTTTGCAGCAGGACGTTATTGTCAATCAACAAAACAATGTCATCATTTTGGACGGTTGCAGCCTCTACATAGTGAAGTAGTTTTGACTCGTCTGTTTTCATTGGCATTCCAGTCGCAGTAGCTATAACGGCCAGGTGACAGGTCCTAGAGGAAAAGAAAGTGTCAATTCTAGATCTATGCTGTGCTGAACAGCAAAAAGTACCAACTGTTCATATACGTTACGTTCTGCTCTTATCTGTAGTATTTTGTTTTTAGAATTGGTTACTTTTCTTTTAACTTCAGCTGTGGAAAATGTTATAAGTTTTCTTCTCTTAATGGGGTCTTGGAAAGGAACTGATTTTTCAACCAATCTTCTTTTCATAATCCATCCATTGTCTTTACACCTATTTCAGTTGCCTTAAGGTCATGAGTGACTTCTGCTTTCGCAGGAATACCAGACAACACACAGTAAATTTCATCTTTGTTGGTTTTTTTTTCAGCCTGGAATGGCTTTGTGAAGGATTCTATGCCATTATAACCCTGTTAACTTCCTCTTCACGCATGCCTATCAGGTTATACTTCTTTGTGGTTGGACATGTCTTCTCTATGTATGTCTGCATTCTGAAGTGTTGCTTCAACATACCTTGCTCTGTAATGACGAATCATGCACCAGTAGATATATGCAGCATAGTTTCTACTGAAACCAAGTATGCCAACCTCAGACTTTTCATGTCTGTTAATTGTCTGCAATGTAGTAATATCTACAGCATTTCTCAATGCCGGTACAGAAGACATAGATACACTAAAATCATTACTTTGGAGTAGCTCTTCTGCACCTGGATCAATATTCATCAATGTCAACAGGTAAGCAAGGAGGTAGCGAGCAAAATTATTGTGGTCAAATGCGAAGAACAAAGAGCACAGTTTGTACAGAGATGCTATATGTAAATCTAGAGAATTAATGCATTGATGAGCAACAATATCATATGAATTAGGTCTACATGCATTGACCAAAATTGAGCAGTTTGGCCACTTTCACCCTTTCTGACTTCTGAATTGAACTGCTCATGTCTGTTGAAATACTCTTAAAAGTCAGGAGAGTTATTATTTCAAACACCTTTTCTTTGCATGGACTTTCAGTCCATTTCTGTAATATTAGTGTCTTCTGAAATGCTTTCCTTACGGGGTTCTGTTTCTTCAGACTTGCATAGAAGCAAACACTCAAGAGCTTCCATTACAGTCCTGTGTACATTTATGGTATGGTTGTAGCGTTTACCTGGTAATACTTCATCAAGTGACCCACTAGAACAAGTTCCTGATTCTATTACAAGTTCTGCAAGACCATTGCCCTTCATCAATTTTCCTATAGGCCCAAATATAGAGCAGATTGTGTGAAACACACCCATTCTAACAATAATGTTACCAAATCCATCTCTAGACTGCAGAACCAAAGAATATGCATTCTTAGCAACAGCCGAGTCACATGTCACTATAGTATATTTCTGACCAACTTCATTACTTGCATCTACTGATGTTTTTAACATATGCTGGACTGTAGCATTATCATTGATTGAATAATTTGAAGGTGCCATATATAAGAAGCAAGTTGGAGCACTCACTCTTTGCAAATCAGTTCACACATTTATATATTTATTTATTTATTTATTTATTTCATTTTATTTCATTTCATTTCGTTTTCAACTCAATGAAATCAGTTTCATTTCACATGAAAAATGATTTTTTGTTAATCTTGATGGTAAATTCATTTTGAAGAAAATTATATACAATTTATCTAATGAGTAATTTTCGTTACATAGATTTATAATTTGTGATATATTTATGTTTTAAAATATATTATACATATTTATGAAATTTGTACATGTTACATATCTGTTTAAACAAAATATTTTACCACAACCCAAATAGTTTTCGACTTTTTAAAACAAATAATTATTATAAATTTGAAACTCATATTGTCAACATTATGTTATTTTATCTTCTTTACTATACATTACCGCTTATTTTTTATTAATAATTAGAAATATTTTACAACCAGTATAATTATGGCAAGTTCTTATCTGTTATAACAACAACTTCTTTTTATAACACTTTTTACATAGACACTTCAAACAAAATATAAAATCACATAGTTATATTTTCAATTTTCATTACAATTTTTGGTAACGTACATTTGATAACGTAAAGCACATGCCTATAAGTGTCAAATTTACCTGCAAAATATAAATCTGTATATTCTTTCTTTATATATTGATATATTGTGTAGCTAGTAAACCATTTATGGCTAACTGTAGTGCCAGACAGTATTTTCTAGAAATTATAAATGGTAACGTATAAAGCAGGCTCTAACGTAAAAAGAACCCGACTGCTAAGAGGCAGACTTTCTGGAATGATAGCTTATATTATATGCTTTAAGAAAATCATAGCTTAGAAATATCCCTAGAGGAGGGGATGGGGGATTATTTTCAGCTCAAGGTCTATATGACTTACTACCACATCTATGATTTTTACCACTTTTCTTGGACTTAATTAATACCTAGGTGATTATTGCCTGTGAAACCTGAAATCAGTTTTCACTACAGGGAACCACGAGGATCCACTGACTATCATTACCAAATGTTATCTCGGGGGCAATTACCAATCATACAAGATAAGATCAAGTAACATTTTATTGTGTAATTTCATATATAAATACATGCAACTGGAAACTAGTCTACTTTCACTCAGTATAATATATTAATATAAACAAGTATTTTCACTTTGTCAGTAACTGTCCGATACTATTCTTTTTTATTTATTCAATAATTGTCCGATTATGTATACAATCACAATCACAAGATTAATTAATGTATCATGTATCAAGACTTTTAATCAAGTAAATGATTTTAAATCACTGTCCAATATGTTCTGTTTTTGTCATTTTCTGTTGCCATCCATTGAAACAGCATTGGCAAACACATTGTGTTCAAGTTTGGTGAAGATCGGATAAGAAATGTTCGACTTAGAATGCGAACAAGATTTGTGACAGACGGACGGACACACAGACAGACAGGAATAAATCAATATGTTGGTGAGAGAGGCATAATAATTCATCATTATGTTCAGTGGGTTTAGAGCGCCACATACACACTCTCACTCGTATACGGACACGAAATGTGTTTATTATTAATAAGTCGTTTAATAAAAAGAACAACTACTGACAGTCTCACTTTAATCTAGTGCTGTCCCAAGGTGCGCAAAATTGAAGGGCCATTATTCTGAAATTACTTAATTTTTGCTTAACTTATATTTCACAAAATCTTTATTTTTGCTTTTATTAATTCATTGATATTTTTTATTGAAAATGCATTAGAGACCCCTAAACATACTTTTAATGCAACATTTGAAACACTAATGAAAAGTGTCATTAACATGCCTGGATCCTGCCAATTTTCTCAGAGGTGGTCCGACCGACCCCTCACTATGACAAACATCTGTCTCTTTTTATACACTAAACAAACTGATTTTTTGTGGATGCTAGCCGTTTACAAATACAAGGTTGCCAAATTTTTTGTTGAACAGGCTGAAGGAGAAAATTAGCCGACCAGCTAGGAGGGTCCGGGGCATGCCCACCCTGGAAAAAAAAATGAAATTCAGCGCTTCATTTCCTGCATTCTGGGACATTTTAGGAGCATTTAAGAACACCTTTTCAACTGCAATTTTATATACAATATACCCCTTATTTTCACGTTTTTATGAGCTCACCTGTAAAATTTAAGAAAAATAATAAAGGTAAGTTTTCTTAGAGGTAAAATTCTTTATTTCTTTGAGATAATTAACATGAATATGAATTACGTCGAGGTCATATGTACCAGCAGCAACATACACTTTGAATGCGGTCCTAATGTTGCCTTTTTCGAAAAACCATTTTCTTTCCTTATTCTCTCCTTTTAGCTCGACTGTTCGAAGAATAGTCTAGCCTTCGAATAGTCTAGCTATTCTAATCACCCTGGGCGTCGGCGTCACACCTTGGTTAAAGTTTTGCATGCAAGTACATACAGATATTATTTAAAGGCATATAGCTTTGAAACTTATTTTTTCTTTTTTTATTTAGGTCAATTACCAACCTCACTGGGTCAAGTTCCATAACTCTGACATGTATTTTGAGCAAATATGCCCCCTTTTGGACTTAGAAAATCCTGGTTAAAGTTTTACATGCAAGTTACTATCTCCAAAACTAATGCAGATATTGAATTGAAACTTCACATGTGTCTTCGGGGAAATAAAACTAGTTGATAGTACCAAGACCCATAACTCTGACCTTCATTTTGGCCAAATTATGCCCCCTTTTTGACTTAGAAAATCCTGGTTAAAGTTTTGCGTGCAAGTACATACAGCTATTTCTAAAAGGCATATAGATTTGAAACTTATTTTTCCTTTTTCTAGATCAATTACCAACCTCACTGGGCCAAGTCCAATAACTCTGACATGTGTTTTGGGCAAATTATGCCCCCTTTTGGACTTAGAAAATCATGGTTAAAGTTTTGCGTGCAAGTACATACAGCTATTTCTAAAAGGCATATAGATTTGAAACTTATTTTTCCTTTTTCTAGATCAATTACCAACCTCACTGGGCCAAGTCCAATAACTCTGACATGTGTTTTGGGCAAATTATGCCCCCTTTTGGACTTAGAAAATCCTGGTTAAGTTTTACATGCAAATTGCTACATGTATCTCCAAAACTAATGCAGATATTGAATTGAAACTTCACATGTGATTTTGGGGTTATAAAACTAGTTGGTAACATCAAGTCCCATAACTCTGATCTGCATTTTGGCCAAATTATGCCCCCTTTGGACTTAGAAAATCCTCATAATGTCTAATTTTGATTTCATATATTCTTTTTAACATATCATCTGGGATCATCACAAAATAAATCTATTTTATTTATTATTTCCTGGTTCTTATCTCAGTGTGCACATGGTACAGCACCCCAGAAACAGCACTGCTGACCCAGCATGATAATTTGATTTTTATTACTGGTAGTCAATTAACCTAATTAGTGGTACTGATAACTAGAGCATCAGGATGATGCTGGATTTGTCTGTAAGTCGTAGGACTGGATACTGGGATCGAGATGTTCCGATATTTTCCGTTTAGTAACTACACACATTCTGACGTCGTTTTGTAAATGCTGACATTTCGGCAATTAACATTGACGAAATGCATGCATTTTACATGTCTCCCACGACCATGCAATTATAATTGGTATACATGTTGGAAAGACTTTATTATAAGTCCTACTTATAGTGGCAAATAATGATTACGAAAATGACGATTTTTGAGGGATTTTCTTTTCCGATGAATTAATTCAAGAAACAGGGACGTAGAGTGATTCTGACAATTACTGGCCATATTGTCCAAGTGAACAGCCAAACGATATGGAAATGATTAACTGCGAACATGTAAAAGGCACATTCCCCAAATTTATTAAATTGATAGATATTTATCCTATCTTTTTATTTTACAACAATTATGAATTTGAAACTACTGTATCAATTTTACTCTTTTGGGTCCAATAACCTTACTTAAAAACTCTCATAGTTTTAAAAGTAGTTTCTCAGTAAATCTTACAAAACGCATATAAAACTCGTTACTTATGAGGGGTTTTATACATGAAATATCATTTAATATGTGCTGTGATGTTATTGTTTGTACAGTTAAGAGTTTATTGTCATTTGAAATCTATGATGTAAATAGTAATTGTCATAATACTTCGTTTGTTTTGTTGGAAATCTAAAAACATTTGGCCATTTTGCAGGTAAACAGGTGTTAATGCGTGACGTCACGGCGATCTCTCCTATAGGGTACCCTAAATAATCATCTTAAAACTTCAACATTTTTTTCAACTGGGTATCATACAGAAAAATAAGTCCATTACTGTGACTGTACAGTCATACATACATTGAAAAGGCTTGATGAAATGATTAAAAAATAGACTTTTCCTTAAATATATAATACATTTATGCATCCTTAAAGGTGTTTCAGGTAGCAGAAAAATGCATCTTTTCATGTGCCATATTAAAAAATATTCGCCATCGGGAGGGGTATCCCTCCCCCCTCCCCCCTCCCTGCAAAGGAATCCTGCACGCAGGCCTGGACCTCGAGATCGTGCGACAAAAATAGAGAGAAACAAGAAATATCTTTAAAAATGATGGTCGGCGAATTGTAATTAGGAAAGAAGTTTATGAGTTTTTCATCTAACATTCATCTTTCATCTAACATTTTTCAAATCACCGCATTTTAACAATTTAAATGGTTCTCTTTTAATTTTTCGCAAAGGTTTCGTAGGGTTGCAATTTTGTTTCGTTTATCCTTAGACGAATAATTACAGCAGTAGATTGATGAAGATTCATGAAGCGGTTCATGAGAAGAGGTCATTAAACGTGTTTATATTTTTAGCTAAATTGGTCCCTATCCCCATTTGTAACAAAATAGCAGGAGACTTTACGATATTGTTACACATCGAGTTTGATAAAAATCCATTACATTTTAGTGGTAAATGCGAAGAAAGGCATATCTACTTTTAGCTATAGTGGTCCCTAATAGGGCCCAAGTTCCTATATAATTAAATTTGGAAGAGAACCGTATAATGATGCTCCAGACCAAGTATGACAAAGATCCACCAAGTTGTTCATGAGGCGCTGTATAAAGGCATTTCTAGTTTTAGCTCTAGCAGCCCCTAAAAGGGGTTAAATGTCCCAGCTGAACAAAGTTGGCTGCGGGCCTAATAAAGATGCTACAAATCAAGTTAGATTAGAATACATGAGAACAAATCAATTAAAGGATTGTTTTATTTATTATTTTTATTTATTTCTAAAATAGGCCAACTGATCCCGCTTTAACAAATGCATATTCGCTATTCATGAATCTTTGGACAATGACGTCACACCAATAAAAATGTGAAGGTCAAGCAAAACATACAATTTTAATTATTTTAATATTTCTGTTTCATAAGCAAAGTTTGACCGTAGTCATATCACATAGATAAACTGTATGCAGCGTACCTTCATTTCAGTGTAATGAGATTCAGTCATTATATAGCATATATATAATAAAACAGATTTCAACTGAGTTCAATATTTGCATACCATACTAAAGAAAAATATTCATATATAATAAATCAGTTAAATAATTTATAACAAATATATCAAAGCAAACAAGTACACATTTTAATATGCAATCTGAATAAGTCAAAAAAGCAAGAAACCTTTTCGTATAAAGACGACAATTGTAACAAAGAAAATCTTTTAAAAAGCACTTCTCAACATTAAAGACTCTTATCACACCCTTATTCATGTGATACGCAGACCGTATTCAGCTCTTTCTTTAATTTGATATATGTTGGTATTTGAACAGGTTTTTATCATATTTATTAAACTTACTTATCATTTTGAGATATATCAATATTCTTGCTAAATATACTGAGCCAAAGTTAGCTTTAAACAGCGTCGTTTAGGATAAACGTTGTCTACATTTCACTCAGCGCAGCACAATCAACAGAGTGAAAGAAATTGACACTCTCGTCCAATCAGGCAGAGTGTTGCATAAATCTTCCATTTTGATAAATTATCTATAATGCGTTATCAAGTAGTTTGATTTGCAAACTGAAGTCACGTGGCATAGGTAACGAAAACGAATTTAGACGGCGTCGCCGAAAAAGTTCCAATTTAACAGTGAGATTTCACACCAGTTTCAAATCTGCGGAATAAATTAGATAATCAAATAAATAAATAGATAATTGAATATACGAAGAATGAGACTGGTAACTGAATAGCTACTTAAATAAATAAAATTTAAAATAGTTAAGTCGAACGACTTATATAAACTTGTAATCAAGATCAATAACATAAAATATGCAGTCTTAAAACATGATCGATATTCAAAATGCTCACAATTGCTCACGTTGTTAATACCCAGTAAATGAAAATTTGATACCTTGACTTTAATTCAACACGTCTACATTTTTTAGGAAATTTTAGGAAATTTAAAAGAATTTAGTTTAAAACGACTAAGTACTTACTTTACTGAGTCACAGCTGTCTGAAGGGGTTACAATATCACAGAAATGCATGCATAGTACATTTATTCTACCGATGAATTCCCTGCAGTGCGCATTGTTTATATTAATTAGTTTCAATATATGACACGCGCGCATATGTCACCCACAACTTCCGTTTTGTTGAAATTTTGATGCATCTGCTGATTGACGATAAAACCGCGGTGCCACACAGTGTGTTCAAAGGATGATGTTAATTACATGTAAAATAGTGATAATTAGGTGTCTGTGGTGATATCTCTCGTAGGATTCTGAAAGGAGCTCAGCAAGGAACAACATGTGGTATAATAAATAATCAGCACCAATTATCTCGTCCGCACTCCATCTCTATATTACCTCCATGATTCAATATCCTCGGGGTGGGGGGGGGGGGGGGGGGGGGGGGGGGGGGGGGGAGGTATTGGAGAAGGTTGGACCTTTTTGGATGTGTGTGATAGGTTTGATAACGTCACTTTTATTGTCACGGATGTATTTTTGTCCGTGCGTCCGTGTGTCCGTCCGAAGTTCGTGACGCGCGTAGCTCAAAAAGTATTTGATATAAATTGATGAAACCTTGTATGAGTCTTTATCATAATATGAACTTGTGCACCTCCTTTTTTTTCTGACCCCGCCCCCTATTTTTAGAGTTATGGCCCTTGAAGTAGTCAAAAACGCACATTTTCACCTTATGACGTGCCTATCTCAAAAAGTATTTCATATGAATTGATTAAACCTTGTATGAGTCTTTGTCATGATATGATCCTGCGCACCTCCTATTTTTTGTCTGGCTCCGCCCCCTATTTTCAGAGTTATGTTCCCTAAAATAGTCAAAAATGCCCATTTTCACCTTTTGACGCACCTATAGCTCAAAAAGTATTTAATATAAATGGTTGAATACTTGCATAAGTCTTTATTATGATATAAACTTGCACAACTTTTGTTTTTCTAGCCGGCTCCACCCACTATTTTTAAAGTTATGTCCCCTGAAATAGTAAAATAAAACGCGCATTTTCACCTAATTATGTGCCTAACTCTAAACGTATTTAATGTAAATTCATGAAACCTTGCTCGAGTCTTTATCATGATGTGACCTTTAACACTTGGCATTCATCTTGAGAATCTTTGCGCTTATTACAGAGTTATGGCCCTTGAAATAGCCAAAAAAGTGGATTTTTTGTTTGTGATGCTCATAGTTCAAAAATATATGGACTAGAATAATGAATCCTTTGCATAAAATGTTTGTTTACTAGGCTAAACCCCATTAACACTGCAAACATTTGAATTATTGCCCCTTATTTGTGACAAATGTACCAATGGGGGGCACACCATGTGTCCTACAGACACATTCTAGTTGTAACTGGAATATTCTGAAAGTTTTATAATAATCTTTCAACTAATTATGCCAAAGTTGGCATTAATGATTTTATTTTTAAAACTTTGACTGAACTTTGCTATGGAAAATATCCTATCAAAATTGTTTTTGGAAGACAAATTCAAAACTTGGATCTATCAATTAAACTATTCCGAAAAAAACTAAAAACGTTCATGCTTCTAAAACATGTGAAGTAAAACTAATTTTGATCACACGTCGCAAAAATAAAGATTGCTAAATGATTTGCAAAGTAGTAGAATAACGTAAGCTCCAACAACTTTTTACAATAGACTTACGGTTCTTTTGCATTTAATCACAAGATAAAACGGGCTACGGCGTATGTGTTCACATTTTATATGAGCATCATGTCATTTTTTGTACCTGTGGGCTCTCCGAGGGAGGCCGTGAGAAATCCGAACGGACGCTGCGCGGAGATTATGCGGATATTGAGCAATCATCGCGCGGCAACCGTAAAGTGGCCGCACCATTACCGTGCGCAGCCCCGATATTGGCAAAACATGCGCAAAAACTCACGGCGGCTGCACCGTCACCGTATCTTCTCAACGCAGCCTCTGCACGGAAGCCGTACGGACGTCGTACAATTTCCGTGGGAAGCTTCTGGAGGCTGCACGAAGACTGCACAGAAATCTCCGCGCAGCGTCCGTTCGGATTTCTCCCGGCCTCCCATGATAATACTAGTTTACATAAGTAATTCATTTAATACTTTGCAAATCATTTAGCAACCTTTATTTTTGCGACGTGCTATTGCCGTGACAGGTACTGCACAGGCAGCGAGCGATAACCTTGTGGGCCGTGCGAAGGTTCCACGAGTCTACAATCTCCTTACGATTTTATTGGGCATCATGTACACGGAAAATCGTGCGTTGGCTGCACGATCAGTGCGCTGCCCCCTAACGATGCCCCTGCGGGGATTGTGCAAAGCAACCTGCGACATGTCTACTGGCTTATGATTTTTTTTTTTTCATATTTTAAAACTTTTCGCTGAACAAAATCTTAGAGGCTGCGTAGCCCGTGAATCCGTACGCAAATCGCACTGCCACCTCCTGTCTCCGCACGGAAATGAGGATACGGACAATCTACGGGCTCTGCAGATGCATCGCAGGCCAAATGTGACACAGGTATAACACTGATGTTTTAAAGCAGTACTCATACCCGGGTCGCACTATAATTACGGTTTTAATATGTCCTACTCTTTACAAAACCTCGAAGTTTGGCATTAGAGCTGCACGCGGAAGGAAAGTGACCTTTCAGTATTAAGCTATCGGGTGCCATGTATGATATTGTCACGTGTACACATTTTTCTAAACAATTCATTTAGTCGTGCAGATCGTCGAAATATCTATACAAGAGAACAAGCCGGCAGTGTAAATTGTATTATATTACTTACAACCAAATTGTCCAAACACTTAGTAATACATATATCTTTCTTCGCTCGACTGATCGTGTTCAGGTTGTGAATCATTTTCTGCCCTTCGTATGTACGTACGTTCGTTCGGACGTCCGTCGCCCACACTTTTATTCAAGCGGCATTTCCCAAATACTCTACACAGAATTTAGTGTGGTTGTAATGCAAGCTTATTTATAGTCACCACCGTAAGCCCATATGGGCGACTCCTCCAGAAGACGGTCAGTATTTTTAAGTGGGAGGATAGTGCAAGATGGTAGACGCTTTAATTCCAGAAGCTTCCCTTGTCCTTTAATATGCCAGATGTAAAGCACCCATACACGGGACACTTATCCGATTGTTAGTACGTGCGTGGGTGTATTAAGCATATTTATTGTCTAACCGCGGGTATGCAACTCCTTAAAGACCCACCACAACCCAGTGACCTACTTTTTCCTCCTACACGAACTTCGTGCTAATCATTCTGATAATTCTGGTATAAATACAGCTATGGTAAACGATTACAGGTGGTCCACTTAGGCCTTTCCTGAATTAACGTGTTTTCACAACTTCACCATTTATTTAGTCAATCTTTTTTAATATACACTGACGAGATAAAGAAACGCCTCATTCAAACTCGGTATACAATTTTTCGTTAACCGTGATTCAAAATTAGAAAAGAACAATTCCATTCGCAAATTAGATGCTTTACAAGAATTTATGGTCAGTAAGAAATCATTTCATTGTCGCATTAAGCTTAAATCTTGAATTTTAATAGCCCGGCCGGAGAAATTGCATTAGAAAAATCAGTAGCGCGTGTGGCCACCTCAGCTAGCAACCACAGCAGCAAGGCGACGCCTCATAGAGCCGCACCAGTTGCGTAACAGATACCGTGGGATTCTGGCCCACTCCTAGTGCAGCGCTGCTACCAGTTCCCGGACGTTTGCTGGCTGGGGTTGACGTTGGCGTAACCGCCGTCCGAGATAATCCCACGCGTGTTCAATCGGATTGCAGTCCGGTGAACACGCCGGCCAAGGTAAAACATTAATGTTTCTAGCCTGTAGAAAGTCCCTGGTGACGCGTGCAACGTGAGGTCGCGCGTTGTCGTGCTGATAGACTAATCCTTGACGTTGACGGAATAAAGGGACAATTACATGACGTAATATCTGGTCGATGTAACGCCTGGCTGTGAGATTACCTTGGCAAACGACGAGTTGGGACTTAAACCTATGGTTGATTGCTGCCCAAACCATTACTACACCTCCACCGTAACGATTGTGCTCCAAAAAGCAATTGTTTGCGTAGCGTTCATGGCGTCGTCTATAGACACGGATACGTCCGTCGGCATTCCACAAGTCGAAACGCGACTCGTCACTGAACACTACGTTCTGCCAACGCTGGCCGCGATGGTTGCGGGCCCAAATAAGACGTTGGTGACGGTGGCGTAACGATAGAATTAGACCGCGGTAGGGCCTACGACAGGTAATTCCGCGTTCTCTGAGTCGATTTCTCACTGTTTGTCGACTAATTGGACGTCCACGGTTACCTACAACTATACGTGACGTAGATTGCGCCGTCACAAATCTGTCACGTAAATAACGTTGACGTATATAATTATCCTGTCGTATTGACGTTACACGCGGTCTACCTGAACGTGGTCTATCGATAGACGTTCCCGTGTCTCTAACACGTCGAATTAGACGCACAATTGTCGAACGAGAGACGTTAAAACGTCTAGCAACTTGTTCCTGCGTTCGCCCACATTCAAGCATAGCCAAAACCTGAGCCCTCTCTTCAGAATTCAGCCTCGGCATTACGAAAACTAATGTTTTTTTTTCAGAGAATAGCTGAAAATATGGTTGTGTGTCGTATTACACATGTACATGTGCAAAAATCGTTCAATCAAACCACATGGTTTACATGCACGGACTGCACGAGGAAATCATGACCAGGTACATGAAGTGAATAAATGGCTGAATGAAATCGCGCGAGTTTTTGTTCACTGTGTTTGTCGGTCAGAGTACATGTAGATTTACTACATTTCACAACAATTAAAAGCGTTAGGAAAAAAATAACGCCAAATTTCAATGAGGCGTTTCTTTATCTCGTCAGTATAGTTTTAAAGACATAACAGCTATCGTACACAGAAGGAACAAAGTGTGGTCTAAAATCACCGTAATATATCACGTTATTGTGTATACTGCTACATCAATTTAGTGATATATTTAGACATTAAACACTTCGTCTTGGCCTTATATACGTCAACGTCAATTTGCAAATACAGAAAAACTGCAGCTACTGTATTGTTTTTCTAAATTTTTTCGTGCAAATCATGTGTAATTACCATCATGGAAATACAAAAGAATACAGTGGTGTGGCGCTCTTTAAAGACGCACCACAAAATAACTGTATTCTTTTGTATTTCCAGGATGGTAATTATACATGATTTGCATGAAAAAAGTACGAAGTACAAGTATCTACTAGCAAATTTACTGTGACATATTTAAGGCCAAGACAATGTGTTTAATGTCTAAACATTTTATTGGCTGAATGCAGCATTAGAGGCACCACAAAATAACTGTATTCTTTTGTTTCCATGATGGTAATTATACATGCTTTGCATGCATTGACAGTGACATATATTAGGCCAAGACAATGTGTGTAATGTCTTTACATTTTATTGAATAACTGTAGCAATGTGTACAGAAATCAGTGTATTTAGTGAAATTTCAATCACATTTTGTTTCTACAGTGTAGTTATTCATCTATGTTTTTGAAACTATGCTGAAGGTTTCGATGGAGGCCTTGAGAAACAAAAATCAAACACCATCAAATCATAGAAAGAAAGAGTTGTTTGACATGAAAATTGAACAGCATGTAAAACATGTATATTACTTTACGAAACAAGTGTCAGTGTACTGATATAAACATTGAATTCCGGAAAAGGGCTGCCTAAAGGGGCTCCACTTCCAGACAGTTAAACGCCTTTAAAAACTCATCATTTTCAAAGAACTGTTACACATGTTTGTTTTGATGCATTTGCAATAGCGTGCGAGTGGTGAAATTTCACGTAACAAGGTGGAACATAGTTTTCAGCAATTGTTTATCTTTTTTTCTTTACAAATGGCATTCATTTTCAAAGGGAGACAACTTTTTCTCAAAGATTACTTAAAATAATCGGAAAAAGTTGTTTCCCTTTGAAAATGAATGCCATTTGTACTTAAAATAATCGGGAACAGTTGTCTCCCTTTGAAAATGAATGTCATTTGTAAAGAAATAAAGATAAACAATTGCTGAAAACTGTGTTCCAACTTGTTATGCGAAATTTCACCACTCGCACGCTATTGCAAATGCATCAAAACGAACATGTGTAACTGTTCTTTGAAAATGGTGAGTTTTTAAAGGCGTTTAACTGTCCGGAAGTGGAACCCCTTTAGGCAGCCCTTTTCCGGAATTCAATGTTTATATCAGTATACTGACACTTGTTTCGTAAAGTAATATAAATGTTTTACATGCTGTTCAATTTTCATGTCAAACAACTCTTTCTTTCTATGATTTGGTGTTGTTTGATTTTTGTTTCTCAAGGCCTCCATCGAAACCTTAAAAGAGATTGACTGAATAAGTTTGCAGATGAAGTTATCAAAACACATTTATTCAGGAATGGCCTAAATTGTCCACATGAAAACTTGCAGTATAACCCTATATTACATGTATTTCAAGAATGATTTTCATGAAGTTTTTGTGGGTGAAAAAAGTAGGTCACTAGGTCGTGGTGGGTCTTTAAGAGCAGTATTTGATATATTAAGCAGAGTTCAGATCAGTCTTTCTTTCTACTGGGTAAGATAGTTATTTATCAAGGTTTTTAAACCTATACTGAAAAGCGATTGACTGAATAAGTTTGCTGATGAAGTTGTGAAAACATAATAATTCAGGGAAGGCCTAAATTGTCCACCTGTCATCATGTAATATAGCTTATTATACCAGTATTATCAGAATGATTTTCACAAAGTTAAGTAGGTCACTATATTGTGGTGTGTCTTTAAAAACCCACCACAACCTAGTGACATTTCTGTTCCTCCCCCATGAACTTCTGCAAATCATTCTATTACTGGTATAATACAGCTATGGTGGACAACGTAGGTTCTCCTTGAATAAATGTGTTTTCAGCAACTTCATCTGAAAAGGTATTCAGTCATTTTCTTTTCATTATAGTTTTAAAAACATAGAATAATAATTTTCTTAGAGTTTTCTTTAGAAACAAAGTATGGTCTAAACTCACCTTAATCTTTCAAGAAATGTTCATTTAATAATATATTTAGACTTGTAACACATTGTTTTGGCCTTTAATATATATGTCACTGTCAGTTTATAACAAGATACTTGTTATTTGGGAAATACATTCAGCCTTCGTGATTAGGTTACTACAAATTCAAAACCATGTTTAACTTGCCAACAAAGCAGGCAAAACTAAAACCTATTTCCATTCTAACATGTTCGAATTACACCAGAAAGGGATACTAATCTGGAATCCTTTTTTAAGCAGAATAACCAAAAGTAGGTCATTCTGTGAAATGTGTTTTAATCGACAAGACAATACATCAAATAACCCTTCTTTGTTTCTATAAAAGAAAATCTTAAAGTGTTAGAATTCTCATTTTTTTTCATCCAAACCATAATAATCAGCATCATGGAAATACAAAAGACTACAGTTATTCAGTGGCATGTCTTTAAGAAGGCTGTTAGTAACTTCTAATGGGAGGATGGTGCAAGGCATGTGTAGAGTGAGTGAGTTGGGTTTTACTGCGACTCGACACAAAATGGTCATATATCGCCGATGACATGTATAGAAGACATAAGATTTTAGAAGATTCATTCTTTTAACGTGCCTGATGTAGAGCACCCATACACGGAACTTTTATCCCAGTTGTAGTGATATAACAGTAGTTTAGAACGAGTGGGGGCTCAAACCCAAGACCTTTGGTTTCGTAGTCGGACAGTGATATCATTAGACGACTGTGTTCGCTCTCACATAGAAATCTGGATCTTGCCCAAAACCTGATCTTGTTTACCTGCATATGTAACGGGGAAACAGAAAAATCTTCAAATGACGTACCTTTTTCTACACATCTCGTCAAATTTTAAATGTTCTATGGGTGTCCCTCTACTAACAGTATTAAATTATTTGTACGACATATTACTGCACGACTGTATAAATAGTGTTTAAACACTGTTTTGCTTTACATTATTTTGTTTCTATATATCTTTTATTGTAAAATATAGATAAAGTATGATAGAAATGTTTTCTATTGGTGCATGTATGGATTATGGTTGTCATGCCAGGACCGAAAATGGTAATGTGTCTTATGGAAACCATTAGGGCATAAATGCTCATGACAATGGACAATTGTGTGAAGTTTCTAACACTTCCAATTAGTGGGTACTGAGACACCAGCTTATATACAAAAACTTAACAAAAAAAAACAACTGCTACATCAAAAAGGGGCATAATTCTGTAGAAATGCAAAGCAGAGTTATGGAATCTGAGCACTGCAAGTCAGATCATCACAGTGAACAAGCGTGTGAAGTTTCAGTCCATTCCCATTAGTGGGTACTGAGATACCAGCTTTCATAAAAAACCTTAACAAAAAAGTCGAAAAAATGGCATAATTTTGTAAAAAAAGCATGGTAGAATTATTGAACCTGTGCAATGTAATACACTTTATCACAGTGAATAAGTGTGTGAAATTTCAATCCATTCCCACATGTGGTTACTGAAATACAAGCTAACATACAAAACTTAACCAAATCGGGACGCTGATGCCGACGCATGGGTGAGTCCAATAGCTCTACCTATTCTTTGAATAGGCAAGATAAAAACGGCAGTGAAAACAGGTGTATGATTTCTGGAAATCACATGTATTTTTTGAGGGGTTGGTTTTCTGTTTCAGAATTCAACACTGACCAGACATAGTTCCATATAGGCACTAGGGATGCAGGCTTGCATATCTGTACAATGGTAGTCAAAGGGAGCCATTAAAAGTTTTAACTGTGTTCGCTACATTGGAGTGTTTTGTATTGCTTTGGTTTCTTAATGTGTGGGAAAACATTTGTAACTTCTTACATACAGTGTAATTGAACAAACTAGATGTGTGTCCATAGGACACTGGTACCCCCCACTTCCTATCACTGTACATGGTTTTATGATTCAAGGTGAATTTTTTTTTTAAGATATATGCAAAATTTTAAGCATTTTATGTCTCTTTTCACTAAGTCAAGGACCTTTGCTCTGGTCTTACTTGGAACAACTTCACAATCATGCTATATAACAATCCTCTACTGTGGGCTCTTAAATTCATGCAATATCTTTGTTGCAAAGTAAATAATTCTAACGTTATACATAATCATTTTACACTTTATTATGAATGATATAAATTTCTTCTTTGGCACATAAATTAATGAACATTTTAATGCAGTAACAAAGATAATAAGAGCTGTCTGAGGACAGCAATGCTCGACTATTCAACAGCCTTGTCAACTGAATGAATATTAAAGTCCATAATTTTGTAAAATTGCAAAACAGGGTTATGGAACCTGTAAAATGCATATCAGCTCATGACAATTGACAATTATGTGAAGTTTCAATCCATTCCCATACGTGGGTACTGACATACCAGCTTACAATAAAAAACTTAACCAAAAACAAGAGCTGTCACTAATGGTGGCAAATGCCCCGCAGCATATTGACCTCTGACCTGGTGACCCCAAAGTCAGTAGCGGCGGTGTACTCAATAAGTACTACCAGCATGTGAGGTTTGAAGGTCCTGGGTGAAGTGGTTCGCATGTGAAGTGCCTTCATGCAAAAAGTTAATGTTGGCCCCTGTGACCTTGACCTTTGACCTGGTGACCCCAAAGTCAGTAGGGGTGGTGTACTTAATAAGTACTATCAGCATGTGAAGTTAGAAGGTCCTGGGTGTAGTGGTTCGCGAGTAAAGTGCCTTCATGCAGAAAGATAACGTTGGCCCCTGTGACCTTGAACTTTGACCTGGTGATCCCAAAGTCAGTAGGGGTGGTGTACTTAATAAGTGCTATCAGCACGTGAAGTTTGAAGGTCCTGGGTGTAGTGGTTCGCGAGTAAAGTGCCTTCATGCAGAAAGTAAACGTTGGCCCCTGTGACCTTGACCTTTGACCTGGTGACCCCAAAGTCAGTAGGGGTGGTGTACTCAATAAGTACTATCAGCATGTAAAGTTTGAAGGTCCTGGGTGAAGTGGTTCGCATGTGAAGTGCCTTCATGCAAAAAGTTAATGTTGGCCCCTGTGACCTTGACCTTTGACCTGGTGACCCCAAAGTCAGTAGGGGTGGTGTACTTAATAAGTACTATCAGCATGTGAAGTTGAAGATCCTGGGTGTAGTGGTTCACGAGTAAAGTGCCTTCATGCAGAAAGATAACTTTGACCCCTGTGACCTTGACCTTTGACGTGGTGACCCATAAGTCAGTAGGGGTGGTGTACAAACGAACTAACTAACTAACGAACGAACAAACGGACGGACGGACAGTTGAAAACTAATATGCCTCCCTTCGGGGGCATAAAAATGCTATGTCAAAAAAGGGCATAATTTTGTAAAATTGCAAAGCAGAGTTATGGAACCTGTGCACTGCACGTCAGATCATCACAGTGAACAAGTGTGTGAAGTTTTAATCCATTCCCACAAGTTGTTACTGAGATACCAGCTTACATTATAAAAACTTTACTAAATCAGAAAGCGGATGCCGACACATGGGCGAGTCCAATAGCTCTACCTATTCTTTGAATAGCTGTGCAAAATATGATGCCACAGAAGATGCCACACACTCAATATGAAATTTCTAATATCAACATGGAAAACATACGATGTTTCAGTTTCCACTGTAACTAAATGAAGTTCAAAAAATATAATGCACTAACACCACTTTCAACTTTTCATTTATCACATATCTTAGAAAAGTTATAGCTTGACTTGTTCCATAATTTAAGATTATGGTCATACAGCAGACTGGTCCATTTCTTAGACTGGTAAGTGATGAGATCATCCAGCAGACTGGTCCATTGCTTCTATGTCTGACTGGTTTCTCCTCTTATGTTCATTTACACTTGTCTGTAATGGTAATAATATTATTAATCCATATAATGAATATTAAAATACATGATAAAAACTTAATCTCTTATAGGAAGTGGATTCAAAATAGAATAAATTTATAGTGCAGAAGCAAAAAGGTGGCTTTAGAACTGGCCGCTAGCGACTGTACACTTACATACCTTCTGTCTATCTATTACTGCTTTTAACACTGCCATTTTCATTCAAATTCCCACAACTCATACTGAATTTTTTTTTTTAGACAAAGTCTTCCTTTGAACTCCTTTGTTTGTAATTCCGCAAATAATTTAGACTTGCCACTCTTGGTCTGGCTGTGCTAAATCCCAGTTATAACACCAGGTTTACAACTTCACATGCTGAATAACAATCCTGTGAGATTTGATGACTCTAAGTCAAAAACTTTCTGAGATATACACAACACAAATTCAGACGAGTGGACAGACGAGAGCAATCCAAGTGCTCCCCCCTCCCCCATCCACACACACACAAATCAAAAACGAAATGTAATTTTCCTACCTCAAATGTTCGGAGAACATGTTCACATACAGTGTTCAGATCTTTCAATCCTTTCCTTAGAACATCAGTAGCTGGCTTACCTGATGTGAACAAAGTAACAATACAATTTTAGACTTTCTACATTCAAATCAAAGAAGTCTGCATTATGTTCTAAAACCTCTTAATTGAAGTTATTATCTATATCTTTAACATTTACTCTTTACTTGCTCAAAAAATAATTAGTAAACATTTCATAAAATTTAAATGCAAACTTAAACTTGACCATGCAAAATGCTGTTGGAAGGAAACATTTGTCCAGTTTTTTACAGAGCAGCTGTAGACTTATCTTTACACATAATCACAATTCAAAACAAGAGCACCGCCTACAGGTGCCATCACTCCTCTGCAAGTGCTGGACAATATGTAGGAAAAGAGTTTTAGTTCAAATACAAAAATGGCCATAATTCTGACAAAATGCAGGTTAGAGTTTTAGGCTGTCATTGATTGGGTCTTAGGCATATCGACGATACAGATATATCAGAAGACAAATATCGACGATATATCGATTATTAAGTTAGATTAACGACCCATTTGTTCATATGCATACTATATACCTTCCTGTAAATGATATTTTTAGTTTTACTGCCTACTTTTCATATTTCTGTTTGACTGTGTTGTATTTGTATTTATGAAATAAAAGAAATAAATAAAAATTAATAACATCTTTCATTTTTATTTTGCCTTCACTCCTTTTTTTTGCATTTATCCAAATTTACAACTTTGTGAACTTAAGTTGTTTTTTAGGGTCTGAGTGTTTATTTGGATAGATTTTTGTTTCTGTAAAATATCGATTTTTGAAAATGGGAATCGATAATCGATCAACAAAAAAATATCGTTGATACATCAATATCGTTTCTATCGATGACAGCCCTATTAGAGTTATGGTTCCTGGCCTATATAGTCAACTAATGATGATAAACAAGTGTGCAAAGTTTCAAAGCTGTAGCTCTCACAGTTTCTGAGAAAAGGTGAACCTAAAAAAAATTAATTTTTTACCAACGCTGACACCAATGATCAAGTGACTATGTACATGTATATACACAAGTTGAAGTGTTCACTCTATCTGATATGCGTTTCATATGCCTGATTCTCTTAAGTCTTTATTTGACGACTTATTATATATGCTGCAAGCAAATTAAACTACATGTAGAAAATTATGTTTATGCAAAGTGTAATTACTTTAATATAAATAAAAGTGAAAAAAAGTTTTGTTATGTTCTGTTCAGAAACTTACCATATGTTTGTACACGAAAATTAATTTTTTCCTCTGATGGATGCGGGATACTGTAACCACAAAATTGTGTGTCTGGGCTGAATTAGAAATCATACTTGTCACAGTATACATAGCTGAGAAGACTTGTTGTAGTGACGTTATTGCCGCTGACAGTCAAAACTACTAAGAAATTTGTCTGACGAGAATGAAAATATTCAGGCCTTTTCATGAGAGGTTTGTTCTCTAAGTAACAGAATCATTTAAAAGAAGTTATGCTGTATCCTCATTTCTAAATAACAGGTTACACATACAGTAAGTAGCTTATGTAACAAAATATCATATTAGTTAAAATTCTAATATGCTTGTTTCTCTTAAAACATGCTTATGCTTCAACGACATCATGAAAACATGTGATGACATCAATGTTTTTGTTACCACCAAGAAAGAGCGCAACTATATTTTTTCTACTGTTTTAAATAAAGAGCATATTAGAATCAAACTAATGTTTTGAAAAATTGTGTTTTATTTAAAGCAATACACTAAAAATTGATAATACAATGGCAGAATAATTCACTCAGGCTACGCTCTCATGAAATTATTCTGCAGACATATAACCTCTTTTCGTGTATTAATAACATTAAACAAGAGCTCGTAGAACACGAAATGCCCTCCTTGATGCATTCAGTAATTGCACAAGAACCAGGAATTATTTGCTCACTGTAAACAGAAGTTCCATTATTCTGGTTCAATGTGACCTTGACCTTTGAACTATTGACCTCAAAATCTACAGGGGTCATCTGCTGATCATGATCAACCTCCCCATTAAGTTTCATGATCATAGGCCCAAGCGTTCTCAAGGTATCGTCCAGAAAGGGTTTAACTGTTCCGGGTCAATGTAACCTTGACCTTAGGCCTACTGACTTCAAAATCTATAGGGGTCATCTACAGGTCATGACCAATCTCCCATCAAGTTTCGTGATCCTAGGCCCAAGTGTATTCAAATTATCATCCAGGAACGGTTTAACTATTCCGGGTCACTGTAACCTTGACCTAAGACCTACTGACCTACAAGTCAATAGGGTCATCTGCTGGTCAAGATTAAGTTATCTATCAACTTTAATGATCCTTGGCCCAAGCATTCTTGAGTTATCATCTGGAAACCGTTTAACTGTTCCTGGCCAATAGGACCTTGAACTTTGACCTAATGACCTAAAAATCAATAGTGGTCATCTGCTGGTCACGACCAACCTCCCTATCAATTTTCCTGACCCTAGGGCCAAGCATTCTCGAGTTATCATCTTGAAACTGTTTAAATGTTCCAGGTCACTGTGACCTTGACCTTTGACATACCAATCTCAAAATCAATAGGGGTCATCTGCTTGTGATGACCAACCTCCTTATCAACTTTCATGATCCTAGGCCCAAGTTATCTTGAGTTATCATCCGGAAACCGTTTAACTGTTCAGGGTCACTGCGATCTTGAATGATCGTTGACCTACTAACCTCAAAATCAATAGGGGTCATCTACTGGTCATGACCAACCTCCCTATCAACTTTCATGATGACCCTCTAGAGGCCAAAGCGTTCTTAGTTACCATCCGGAAACCATTTAACTGTTCAGGGTCACTGTGACCTTAACCTTTGACAGACTGATCTCAAAATCAATAGGGGTCATCTGCTGGTGATGACCAACCCCCTTAATAACTTTCATGATCCTAGGCCCAAGTGTTCTTGAGTTATCATCCAGAAACCGTTTAACTGTTCAGGGTCACTGTGACCTTGACCTTTGACATACTGATCTCAAAATCGATAGGGGTCATCTGCTGGTGGTGACCAACCTCCTTATCAACTTTCATGATCCTAGGCCCAAGCGTTCTTGAGTTATCATCCAGAAACGGATTGGTCTACATACAGACTGACTGACCAACCGACATCTGCAAAACAATGTACCCCTCCTTCTTCAAAGGGGGGTATAAACAATGTTTTTCTATACATTATTTCTTAAATGAAAGTATGTACATGTGTGTTTACACATACATCTTTTAATAGCTTTTTTTTCTCATAAAGTTACAGAAATGTAATGTCAATATTGTAACTAGAGATGCCTTTGAGAAAAGCGCATGTCTCCCTCAACTGCCCCTATGAAAAATGTTAGTTTCTCTAGATGTTTTAGACGAGTGGATCCAATTAGATGGTCTGGATGAGTGGATCCAATCAGTAATTCAAGGGCCATAAATCAAAAGTGCCAGGCTAGGCAGATTTGGCTAGTTATTGAACTTGGGTAAGGTCTTATGGCCAAACACATTTTGTTCAAGTTTGGTGAAGATCGGATGAGAAATGTTTGACTTAGAGAGCGGACAAGAGTAAACAGATGGATTTTTTCAGTAATCCAAGGGCCGTAACTCTAAAATGCATGGACTGATTTGGCTAGGTATCGAACTTGGCCGAGGTCTCATGGTCAAACACTTTTTGTTCAAGTTTGGTGAAGATCGGATAAGAAATGTTCAACTTAGAGTGCGGACAAGAGTAAAAAGGCCGATTTTTTCGATAATTCACGGGCCGAAACTCCAAAATGCCTGGACTGATTTGGCTAGTTATCAAACTTGGCCGAGGTCTCATGGTCAAACACATTTTGTTCAAGTTTGGTGAAAATCGGATGAGAAATGTTTGATTAAGAGTGCGGACATGAATAAAAAGGCCAATTTTTCGATAATTCAAGGGCCGTAACTCCAAAATACCTGGACCGGTTTGGCTAGTTATCGAACTTGGCCGAGGTCTCATGGTCAAACACATTTTGTTCAAGTTTGGTGAAAATCGGATGAGAACTGTTCGACTTAGAGTGCGGACAAGCTTTGTGACAGACACGCACACACACACACACACACACACACACACACACACACAGACTGGAGTAAATCAATATGTCTCCCACACCACTGTGTGGTGGATTTATTTATTTATTTTGTTGGGTTTAACGTCGCACCGACACAATTTTAGGTCATATGGCGACTTTCCAGCTTTAATGGTGGAGGAAGACCCAGGTGCCCATCGTGCACTATTTCATCACGAGCGGCCCTGGGTAGAACACACGACCTTCCGTAAGCCAGCTGGATGGCTTCCTCACGTGAAGATTCTAGCCAAATGAGGTTTCGAACCACATCGATGAGGGGCAAATGGTTTGAGTCAACGACTCTAACCACTTGGCCACGGAGGCCCCCTGTGTGGTGGAAGACATAATAAAACACAGACAAAGATGAGATGTACCAGTAACATTCCTTGTCAACTAATTATGCAAAATGTCTCTAAATTTTCAAAAATATGCGATAGATATTGTGACTCTTACTTTTTCATGATGACATATCTCAACGAGTTACCAAGTGTGTGGTCTTCATTATTTAGTACAAATGTCTGGCATGTTTCATCTTCTTCACCACCCTCAGTAGGCATCTGCAAAATATGCACTTGTAATACAGTTTTGATAACAAGAAGTTTTATACCAGAAAATGCCCTTCCCCTGCATTTTCACAGAAAAAAATATGTTTGCTTTCATTTTCTTGTTTTGGAGAAGGGTGTGGAGGGGCATGTAGTCATAAGAAAATGTAAACAATAAATAGAAATGGCTCATTAGACATTTTGATCACTAGCTTTACCAGTAACCACATAAAACAAGGTGCTCCGTTCAATAAATGCTTGATGCCCCCGGTGGCATCCGTGTCGATACAAAGCAACCTAAGTCCAAAACGAGGTCAAGTTCAAGGTCAAGGTCAAACTGAGGTCAGGTGATGTCTGAAGATGAGGAATGGTCACAGGTTACATCTGCATTAGTATCAAGTCATTCTAGTTAGGGGTATTGATGCTAGACGAAACTGTCCCATTTGGTTAACCTCGTACGGATGGACTAAAGAAACGGACGGACAGGACAATCACTATATGCCTCCTGCATCAGTAGATGCCGCGGGCATAAAAACTTTAACAAGAGCACCGCCTTGCAGGTGCTGACACTCATCTGATTTTTTTGTATAATAGAAAAATGTCCTACCCATGATTTTCTAAATCCAAAAAGGGCCATAATTCTTGCAAAAAGCAGGATGGAGTTATGTTTCTTGCTGTACAGGGTCAGCTTATGATTGTGAACAAGAGTTGCAAGTTTTAAAGCAATAGCTTTGATAGTTTATGAGAAAAGCTGACCTAAACATAAAACTTAACCAATAAATCTGACATTTTCTAAGTCCAAAAGGAGCCATAATTCTTGCAAAAAGCAGAATGCAGTTATGTTTCTTGCTGTAAAGGGACAGCTATTGATGGTGAACAAGTGTTGCAAGTTTCAAAGCAATACCTTTGATAATTTAGGAGAAAAGCTGACCTATCCATAAAACTTAACCAAGCAACGCCGACGCCGATCAAGTAATGACAATAACTCATCATTTTTTTTCAAAAAATCAGATGAGCTAAAAATGAAGAAATTAATAAAAACAGCATCTTTTGCAAAATACAATGCCTCCTACAGTGTTAATTCAGGAGTACACAGTACACATAAGAATTTTTTTACTCCTTTTGACCTTGACCTTGCAGGAAAACAGATTCTATACAGCACAATCATGTCACAAAGTTGTGATGAATACCTATGCCAATTTTAAATATGGAGCATAAATATGACTTGGAATTTGGACAAACCGTGTCCTCACACAAAATAATACTTCGACGTTTCTAAAATACAAAACTGTTTACTAGGAAATCATTCACTGCTTAAAGAAGAAGTATGACTCGCTACCATGGGGTGGGGGCAGTATCTGATTTAGTGTACAATAACTCGTAGTATTACTTATTTTGTATAACTCAAGAAAGTTAAAAACGCAACATCCATTTTTATGGTGATTTTTTTTTTCTGTGATAACTGGGGCATGACCATTGTCATCTTTAAACATGGAGCCCATGCTGTATGTTATATTAAACAAAATCCACAGCAAGTTTTAAATTTTTTTATTAAATGCTGAAATTGAGTAAAATTGAGCACATATGAAAATGTTTTGCATTTGCAAGAATCAACTCAAACTTTTATAACTGAAAATCCTGGTCAGTTTGATATTCCGTATAGACAACAAATTTCTGTATATATTATTAATTGCATTGTGACTAATTTATAGCAATTTTGCTGACAACATAAGAAAAACAAGAGGACCATGATGGTCCTGAATCGCTCACCTGTTCCCGCATGACCCAGTTTTGAGTATGACGTCGTTTGTTCTATTATTTGACAAAGTGACCTAGTTTTTGAGCTCATGTGACCCAGTTTTGAGCTTGACCTAGATATCATCAAGATAAAAATTCTGACCAATTTTCATGAAAATCCATTGAAAAATATGGCCTCTAGAGAGGTCACAAGGTTTTTTTATTATTTGACCTACTGACCTAGTTTTTGATGGCACGTGACCCAGTTTCAAACTTGACCTAGATATCACCAAGGTGAACATTCTGACCAATTTTCATGAAAATCCATTCAAGGGTATGGCCTCTAGAGAGGTCACAAGGTTTTTCGATTTTAAGACCTACTGACCTAGTTTTTGATCGCAGTTGACCCAGTTTCAAACCTGATCTATATATCATCAAGATAAACATTCAGACCAACTTTCATACAGATCCCATAAAAAATATGACCTCTAGAGAGGTCAAAAGGTTTTTTCATTATTTGACCTACTGACCTACTTTTTGAAGACATGTGACCCACTTTCGAACTTGACCTAGATATCATCAAGATGAACATTCTGAACAATTTTTATGAAGATCCATTCACAAGTATGGCCTCGAGAGAGGTCACAAGGTTTTTCTATTTTTAGACCTACTGACCTAGTTTTTGATCGCATGTGACCCAGTTTTGAACTTGACCTAGATATCATCAAGATGAACATTCAGACCAACTTTCATACAGATCCCATGAAAAATATGGCCTTTAGAGAGGTCACAAGGTTTTTCTATTATTTGACGTACTGACCTAGTTTTTGACCGCATGTGACCCAGTTTCGAATTTGACCTAGATATCATCAAGATGAACATTCAGACCAACTTTCATACAGATCCCATGAAAAATATGGCCTTTAGAGAGGTCACAAGGTTTTTCTATTATTTGACCTACTGACCTAGTTTTTGATGGCACGTGACCCAGTTTCAAATCTGACCTAGATATCATCAAGATGAACATTCTGACCAATTTTCATGAAGATCTTGTGAAATATATGGCCTCTAGAGAGGTCACAAGGTTTTTCTATTTTTAGACCTACTGACCTAGTTTTTGACCGCATGTGATCCAGTTTCGAACTTGACCTAGATATCATCAAGGTGAACATTCTGATCAACTTTCATAAAGTTACCATGAAAAATATGGCCTTTAGAGAGGTCACAAGGTTTTTCTATTATTTGACCTACTGACCTAGTTTTTGATGGCACGTGACCCAGTTTCGAACTTGACCTAGATATCATCAAGGTGAACATTCTGAGCAATTTTCATGAAGATCTTGTGAAATATATGGCCTCTAGAGAGGTCACAAGGTTTTTCTATTTTTAGACCTACTGACCTAGTTTTTGATAGCACGTGACCCAGTTTCGAACTTGACCTAGATATCATCAAGGTGAACATTCTGACCAATTTTCATAAAGATTCCATGAAAAATGTGACCTCTAGAGTGGTCACAAGCAAAAGTTTACGCACGGACGGACGGACGCTGCACGATCACAAAAGCTCACCTTGTCACTTTGTGACAGGTGAGCTAACAAGAGCCGTAAGACAGCCAATGCTTGACTATTTGAATTGTTGTCCAAGACGCATGAATATTACCCTAAATTTTAAAATATCGAATTGTTGTCCAAGATGCATGAATATTACCCTAAATTTTAAAATATCTATAGAGTTTCAATGTTTTGGAGATAGTAACTTGCATGCAAAACTTTAGCTAGGATCTTCTTAGTCCAAAAGGGGCATAATTTGGCCAAAATGCATGTCAGAGTTATGGAACTTGATGCTATCACCTATTTTTATATCCCCAAAGACACACGTGAAGTTTTAATTCAACATCTGCATTAGTTTTGGAGATAGTAACTTGCACACAAAACTTTTAACAGGAAATTTCAAGTCCAAAAGGGTGCATAATTTGGCCAAAATACATGTCAAGAGTTATGGGACTTGACCAAGTGAGGTTGGTAACTGACCAAGAAAAAGAAAATATAAGTTTAAAAGCTATATGTTTTTAAATGATAACCATAATATACTTGCATGCAAAACTTAACCAAGGTATGACGCTGACGCCAATGCCAGGGTGTGTAGAATAGCTATACTATTTAAAATAGTCTTCGAATAGTCAAGTTAAATTAAGGACTTTTTGAAAATTTAGTAAAATGACAATATTTTCATCAATCTGCGTTCAAATCACATAAAATTTTCAGTGTGTCAGTTTAATGTACCATACCTTCTAGAAAGTAACAAACAGAATTATATCATTTGACAACTTTAGGCAAATAAGAGCTGTCACAGGATAGTGAAACTGGGCACATTTGATGACGCTGGAGCTGTCACATGGGTGTTTAATGACTCCAAAATGGATGAAATATTGGATAATAGCTTGAGTCTGTGTCAAAAGTATTAAGTAATAAGAGAGATAAGGATCAAGTGTATCAAAACATTAAATATTAAATATAATTCTCAGCAAAAAGGGGACATAATTCATGAAATATTGGTGCAACAGTGATGCACCTTGTGTCATGCTGAATCAAATCCAATTTGTAATAACTTGAGATATATTGAAAATGCATCAAAATTAACCTTTAACTCTAAGTAAAAGGGGCATAATTCATGAAAAATTGGTGCCAGAGTTATGGACCTTGTGTCATATGATGTGGGTGATAAGGTGGAACAACTATTTTAAGTTTGAATCAAATCCATTCAGTAATAATTGAGTTAGAGTGAAAGTGCATCAACCTGAAATTGTAAGTAAAAACGGGGATAATTCATGAAATGTTGGTGCAAGAGTTACGGCCCTTGTGTCATATGATGTGAGTGATGATGTTGAACAACTATTTTAAGTTTGAATCAAATCTATTTTGTAATAACTGAGATAGAGTAAAAGTGCACAAAAACTTTAACCTGAAATTCTAAGTAAAAATGGGGGATAATTCATGTAATACTGGTGCAAGAGTTATGGCTCTTGTGTCATATGATGTGAGTGATGTTGTTGAACAACTACTTTAAGTTTGAATCAAATCCACTTAGTAATAATTGAGATAAAGTGAAAGTGCACCAAAACTTTAACCTTAAATTCTAAGTAAAAAGGGGGGATAAATCATGAAATATTTGTGCCAGAGTTGTGACCCTTGTCAATGTGCCATATGATGTGGGTGATGATGTTGAACAACTATTTTAAGTTTGAATTAAATCCATTTGGTAATAACTGAGATAAAGTGAAAGTGCACCAAAACTTTAACCTAGAATTCTTAATAAAGGGGGATAATTCATGAAATATTGGTGCTACAGTTATGACCCTTGTGCCATGTGATGTGGGTGATGATGAGGAACAACTATTTTAAGTTTGAAGTTAAACAGGGATATCCAAATAAAACTAAATGTTACACACTTTCTTTGTTGTACCTAAAGACAAGGACAGAAATAATCCTAAACTTACGAAAAGTTTTGATGCTTTTAAAAGTAAGGTGTAAAAAAAAAAAAAATTGTTTGTTTCCGGTATCCCGACCTACCCTAAGCTTTTGGCCCGACCCTAAATGTTTTTATGGCCTTGGAGAAAATCTTTTTCAACTTTTTAACAAAAAGTTGAAAAACTGCACTTTTTATGCTTTTAACATGGCCAGTGATGTTAGAAATCAACTTACTGATGCTCTAAAGGCATAACCCCCTTATTTGTATTTATTTTTTGACACAAAAAATAATTTCCGAAAAGTCTCCCTTAATAAAAAAAATTCCGACCTACCTACCCTAATTTTTTTGAGCATGTTACCGGAAACAAAGAATTTTTTTTTAGGCCTAAGTTTGGACCTCACAACCAAAGGGGTAAAATGGACCCATTGGATATAAGCTTTTCGCTTAAATAAATGGGTTATCCATAGGTCCCTTGCATTTTAAGAACATATGTAATTTAATAGGAAGTGTCTAGTCGTCCGGTAACCGGACGCCTAGCCTGCATTCTAGTCGTCCGGTTACCGGACGGCTAGCAAATCCTCAGAGGGAATTTTCTAGTCGTACGGTAATTGATTTCTTAATGAATAAGTAATGATTCTATATAGTTTTAAATGTTATTTACTTAAAATATCAATACCTATCTGATTTTACAGTCGATTAAACGCAAGAGATCATGTTTGTTTTCTATTTTTAGAAATGATAGAACATTGATCGCCGAACGTCCGTATGCTATTTTGTAAAATGTGATGTTTTTTTCTAACGGCCTAAACTTTAAATATTAAAACACACATTTTTCAAGAATGGAAAGCTTAAAAAAGCAATTCATTCGTTAATTTTGACTATAAATATTTCAAAATAAAATGGATTAATTATGACGCTTAACTACTGTTTTGTCTAGTCGTCTGGTAACCGGACGCCTAGCCTGCGTTCTAGTCGTCCGGTTACCGGACGGCTAGCAAATCCTCAGGGAATTTTCTAGTCGTACAGTAATTGATTTCTTAATGAATAAGTAATGATTTTATATAGTTTTAAATGTTATTTACTTAAAATATCAATACCTATCTGATTTTACAGTCGATTAAACGCAAGAGATCGTGTTTGTTTTCAAATCAGTTGATATTCTATTTTTAGAAATGACAGAACATTGATCGCCGAACGTCCGTATGCTATTTTGTAAAAAGTGATGTTTTTTTCTAACGGCCTAAACTTTAAATATTAAAACACAAATTTTTCTATATTTTTTGAAGAATGGAAAGCTTAAAAAAGCAATTCATTCGTTAATTTTGACTATAAATATTTCAAAATAAAATGGATTAATTATGACGCTTAAGGAGGTAGTTTACCTTGATATTTGTAAGTGCGCATGTCCAACCGGAAGCTAACGTGACGATTTACGACGTCGTTTACGACAAACTAAATGTGTTTGTATATCATTTCTTCTGGAAATTAATCTTGAACCTGCCTCCGATCTTATGTTTAATGGTTTAATAATGCAGAAATAATGAATGAATTGCCGCAGAAATGCTTCAAAACATTGTTGCCTTAAATTGACGTCATGACATTACGTGTCAGTTACCGCGCAAAATTAATAGCTTTTATTTTGAAAGTACGTTATTCTGTGCTTTTTCTTTATTTGAATTATTTTTAAACAGCCATTATTTGCTGAAATACTTTTTATTAGTCTTTTGCTCTGAAAAAATGATCAATATTTTGCTTCTTTTATGTAATCATATTGACATGTTATGCGGAATGTAAGAAAATGGATGATGGTAACTGATGTGATTGGGAATATAGTTGGCTGAAAGGTAACTTATTACGGTCATTTACAAATAAAAATTGGGCAGTTTGATTTGTTATACCTATTTCCCAGTTTCCGTTGATAATTTGTTACTTAAATACTAAAACTAAGCTCTAAAATTGTTCAAATTTCAGTATAAAATTGTGGTGTCTTGAATTAAATTGACGTTACCATGGAAACGAAACCCGTGACCTATATGTCTAATTGTAAAATTCAAAACCGTTGACACTGGTCTATTTAAGGAACACAGCTTGGGTTTTTTATTTTCATTTCAACAATATCCATGAGAATAATAGCAGCCTGCAGAACGATTTCTCAATAAAAATGTCATACGACGGGCACTGCTGTAAGTATTTTAAGCTGTGAAATTTGATTAACTGCAATTCATACGAAAATATTACTAACGTTAGAAATAAGATGTTTTAAAGCTACATTAACAAGAAAGATAATTTTATATAATATTTTATTTATAAGAAATTACGATAAAAAGCAACATATAAGCTGTTTTAAACATCTCTGTTGCCATGGTTACTCTAAAATTTAAGAAAAACATAGTACCATGTAAAGTTCTTGGTATTTTGCTAATCATATTACCCAAATATTCCATGTTGGTCAATAACAGAATGGCACTGAAGTCGTCGAAAAACCTGTTTTCATACATAATTTTTAAAAAAATGAAAGAAAATGCGTTACCATGGAAACACGAGCCCCGCGACATATACATTTTAAGCTTTTATTAGAAAGCTAATGCGCATACTAGTAAAACTATTAATTATGCAGACTTCTACGGATAACAATGAAACCAAAATACACTGAAAAGTGTTAAATATCCGTATTTTCCTTCTTCTTTCTATATAAAATACCTTTAGAGGGTCATGTATTTCAAACCTGGATAAAAATTTTACTTGAAGGGACAGAGATAAACGGAACTGGATTGTAGCAGTTAAAACATTAAATTACACGAAATACAAACAAGCACCGCTTGCGGGTGCTGAACTCATCTGATTTTTTGGTATAAAGAATATTGTCTTACCATGATTTTCTAAGTTTAAAAGGCCCCATTCTTGCAAAAAGGCATTAGAGTTATGTTCTTGAAAGTAATGTCAATTATATGGAAAACTGTTGCAAGTTTAAAGAATAGCTTTGATGTTTATCAGTGAAAAGTTGCTTAAAAATATACTCAAACCAAGAAATGATTTTTAAGTCAAAGGGACGTTAATGATTGCAAAAGCGGAGAGTTCATGTTTGTTGCTGTACAGTCAGCTTATGTGTGAACAGTTGTTGCAGTTTCAAGCAAATTTGATAGTTTAGAGAACATAGTTGACCTAAACATAAAACTTAACAAAATCTGATATTTTCTAAGTCAAAAGGGGCATAAAATCTTGCAAATGCAGGTTGGAGTTAGTTCTTGCTGTACGGGTCAGCTTATGATGGTGAACAGTGTTGCAGTTTTAAAGCAATCTTTAAGTTAGATAACAAGCTGACCTAAACATAAAACTACCAATGAAACTGATTTTTAAAGTCCAAAAGGGGCATATTCTTGCAAAAATGTTCAGAGAGTTATGTTCTTGATGTACAGGGTATTTGCTTTATGGTATGAACAAGTATTCAAAAGTTTTAACGCAATGAGCTTGGTATGTTTTGGAGGTGAAAAGTTACCTAAACATAAAACTTAAACAACGAAATCTAAATATTTTATAAGAAAAAGGGTCCAAAATCCTTGCATATAGCAAGATGGAGTTTATGTTTTTGATGTACAGGTTTGTTATGATGGTGAACAAGTCTTCCAAGTTTCAAGAATTACATTTAGTTAGGAGAAAAGCTGACTTAGAACATAAAACTTAACATGCACGCGACGAGATGCCACGCGACTCCACGCGACAACCGCTCAAGTGATGACAATAATTCATCATTTTTTCAAAAATCAGATGAGCTAAAAAATATGCGTTAATAATCTGAAATTACCTTTAACAAGGTACTACTCCTAAATATTTTTATATAAAGTTTTGAACACACGCTGCCATTTTAATTAGTGCATTAAAAAGTTATCATAAAAAGATGTTGGGAATCTAATATGAAATTTGAAAGTACTTCAAAATGTTTTAAGTTTTGAAAATCCAGTGAAAAAGTAATGTATAAAATTAAAAATTCTGATCCCATAAAAGCTCTAGATGACAGATTTTAATAAGTGACGTCACGTGATCTCGCCATTATTGAGTTCGGCAAACTTCCATTTTATTTTAGGCTGAACAATGCAGTGATTTATTGTAAACGTTTATAGTATGTATTTACACAAAATTTTGTTTGCAGATAGTATCGATATCTTAAGTAAATGACATTAAAACTATATAAAATCATGTCTTAATCTTTAGGAAATCAATTACCGGACGACTAGAAAATCCCCTGAGGATTTGCTAGCCGTCCGGTAACCGGACGACTAGAACGCAGGCTAGGCGTCTGGTTACCGGATGGCTAGACACTTCCAGTTTAATAATTTTTTAGTAATAACATTTGGTAAAGTAAAGTATCCCACTTGTGATACTGTGCTATTTTTAGAAGAGAAAAGTGATTTCTTTTTAGAAAATATGTTTTATGAAGTTATGTCTATGATATTTATATATTGTAATTTGTTCTTTTATGCTATGACGTAAATATAAATAAATCGTACTTTATGTACGAAATGACTCGGGGACGTGTGTTTGTCAAGCGTGCAATAACCAAGACGACTGAAATTGTAAATTAAAGAAATATTCTGAACACCACAAAAAATTTGATAAGTAGAAGGAATTATAAGCGTACAACAAATAGTTTCCTTTTCTCTTTATCAACTTCTGGAGTTTTATGTGGTTTAGATGCGCTGTTTTGTATTTTCGAAGTCATTTTTTCACGTTGTGCAAATTCAGTCTGTATGAACAAATGCTTGAGTTTTAGAATGGTTGCAAAAGTTTAATCCTCTGTTCGCGAAAGAATTGCCCAAGGATTACAACCATTAAACCAGTCAGTCATGTGTTAGTGATGTCATTTCCCAAGTAAACAGAGGCTGTCAAAATAGTGAAAGTAGGAAGAAACTTTATTTAATACAGGTTGAATAATTGACTTTAACGTAAAGATCGAATCAATAAAATTATATGAATAAATAAAGGAATATACCAATTGTTAAAAGAAGCCTGCCATTTTTGCAGCTGACAAAAGTTAAAAAAGGCAGTGGCCCAGAGTCCAGAGGTCTGTTTACCAGACCCCTGGACAACCTGTGTAGAGCTGTTTAGAGGTCCGGTAATCAGTATGAATAATGAAAACTGAAAATGTTGACCAAATATTAGGACGTTTCGGTACAGCGCTAGCGTGGTAACTTTTGACTGTCGCTATCTCTGTCACACCCAAACTTATTCTGCTTATTTCTGTTAGGAAATTCCCAATTAAAATCCATTGGGAACGTTTTCTGGTACATATACAATGTATTTGTAATGATTACATCTCTGATAAGGAATTTATGTTGACATTAAAGCATAAACTTACCTCGTGACGCCATTTTATGAATATATTTTTTTGTGTTTTAAATTGTTCCTGTAATTTAGTGTCATATCGGCAGTCTTCTGTTATTGAAACCAATTATGGATTAAGTTCAACCCATATGAAGTTTCTACATGAATATTAATGTTTAATTTATTAAAGCAAGTAAGTCTGACCAGTATATTACAATGTATGACTTTTTTTGGATTTCTTAAAGTCTACATTTTCCTAACAGTAAAATGCAGATACGGGTAAGGCTTAGAGGAATCATAAAATAAGTCATCCCGATAAATGAGTAAGGCTACGGAAAATGGTATTTGCAGAAGTATAGTCAAATAATTTAACAGTCAGATCGTTTTATAATGTGACGGGTTGAATCTTGCTGTCAAAACTTCCAAGGACCAAAATAATTGAGGATAAATCCCAGTACACCGTCATATAAAGTTATTGGTTTTGTCACTTGAGCATATTGCCATATAGATGCAGTTAAAGTTAATCATGCACAGTACATACATATAGGTTTAAATCACCAGACAATTCGTATTTTGGAAATTATAATATCTCCCCCAAACTGATTGAGACATTATTGTTTTTGCCCAGCCTTCCATCTGTCTGTCACACTTCATTTCTGATCAATAACTGGAAAACAATTGACCTAGAACCTTCAAACTTAATAGGATGGCAGGGCTTATGGAGTAGACGACCCCTATTGTTTTTATGGTCACTCCATCAAAGGTCAAGGTCCCAGGGGCGTGAACATGGAAAACCATTTCCGATCAATAACTTGAGAACCACTTGAGCCAGAATATTAACACTTCATAGGATGAGTGGTCATGCAGAGTAGATGACCCCTATTGATTTTGGGGTCATTCTGATAAAGGTCAAGGTCACAGGGGCCTGAACATGGGAAACCATTTCCAATCAATAACTTGAGAACCACTTAACCTAGAATGTTAAAACTTCATAGGATGAGTGGTCATGCAGACTAGATGACCCTATTGATTTTTGGGTCACTCTGGTAAAGGTCACGGTCACAGAGGCCTGAACATGGAGAACCATTTCCGATCAATAACTTCAGAACCACTTGACCCAGAATGTTGAAACTTAATAGGATGATTGGACATGCAGAGTAGATGACCCATATTGAATTTGGGGTCACTCTTTTAAAGGTTAAGGTCGAATCAGACAGAACATGAAAATCCATTCCTGGTCAATACCTTGAGAAGAATTTGATCTAGAACCTTCAGGGGCTTATAGAGTAGACGACCCCTATTGCTTTTGGGTTTTGGGGTCACTCCATCGAAGGTCAAGGTCACAGGGGCCTGAACATGGAAAACCATTACCGATACAACTTGACCCTTTATGTTAAAACTTCATAGGATGAGTGGTCATGCAGAGTAGATGACCCCTATTGATTTTAGGGTCACTCTACTAAAGGTCAAGGTTACAGCAGACAGAACATGGAAATCCATTTCCGGCCAATAACTTGAGAACCGTTTCACCTAGAACATTCAAACTTCATAGAGTGATAGAACTTACAGAGTAGATGACCCCTATTGTTTTTGGGTCACTCCATCAATGGTCAAGGTCACAGGTGGCTGAACATAGAAAATGCTTTTCAGTCAATAACTTGAGAACCACTTGACCCAGAATGTTGAAACATAATAGGATGATTGGACTTGCAGAGTATTGATTTTTGGGTCACTCAATTAAAGGCCAAGGACACATGGGCCTGAACATGGAAAACCATTTCTAATTCTTAACTTGAGTACCACAAGGCCCAGAATGTTGAAACTTAGTGGGATGATTGGACATGCCAAGTAGATGATTCCTATTGCAGCCAACCATCAGTGTCTCTTTGACTTTCACTCCTGTCCTGTATTGACTTCTTGCCTATACAACTATGCATTTGGGGAGACATGGGCTTTTTATGCCCCCACCACTTTGGGGGGGCATATAGATTTGCTCTTGTCCGTCCGTCCTTCCGTCCATCCTTCCGAAAATGTTGTGTCGCGCGTAGCTCTGAAAGTCTTTGACGTAGAGTCATAAAACTTTACAGGAATGTTGGTCAGCATGTGTAGTTGTGCACCTGGGGTTTCGCGTCCGGATTCATTTAGTCATGTAGAAGTTATGGCCCCTGACTTTGTAAAAATTGGTCATTTTAATGTTGTGTCGCGCCTAGCTCCAAAAGTATATGACCTAGAGTCACAAAACTTTACAGGCATGTTGGTCAGCATGTGTAGTTGTGCACCTGGGGTTTCGCGTCCTGATTCGTCCAGTCATGTAGGAGTTATGGCCCCTGACTTAGTAAAAAATTGGTCATTTTAATGTTGTGTCGTGCATAGCTCCAAAAGTATTTGACCTAGAGTCACCAAAGTTTACAGGAATGTTGGTCAGCATGTGCAGTTATGCACCTGGGGTTTCATGTCCGGATTCATCTAGTCATGTAGGAGTCATGGCCCCTGACTTAGTAAAAAATTGGTCATTTTAATGTTGTGTCGCACATAGCTCCAAAAGTATTTGACCTAAGAATCACCAAAGTTTACAGGAATGTTGGTCAGCATATGCAGTTGTGCACCTGGGGTTTCAAACCAGATTCATTCAGTCATGTTGGAGTTATAGCCACTGACTTAGTTAAAAATGAGTCATTTTAATGTTGTGTCGTGCATAGCTCCAAAAGTATTTGACCTAGAGTCACCAAAGTTTACAGGAATGTTGGTCAGCATGTGCAGTTGTGCACCTGGGTTTTCGCATCCGGATTCATTTAGTATTGTAGGAGTTCTGGCCCCTGACCTGGGAAAAAATTGTCATTTTTGGCCCCTGACCTGGGAAAAAATTGTCATTTTAATGTCATGTAGTGGGGGCATCTGTGTCCCATGGACACATTTCTAGTTTACAGGGCGTCAAGTTACCTATATTTTCCTATATTTTAGCCCTCTACCTATAATAACCTATAAAATCCTATATTTTGCCAAAATACCTATAAATACCTATAATCTGGAAATTTTGTGGTAAGCAAGGAATACAAAGGTCATTCAGACCATTAAAAAAGAAGTAATTCTATGATAATTGAGTTTATAAATATGCTGTTACCTTTTAGGCATTGAAATTTGTATTCCTTTCAGGTGTAGCGACCCTGCCCAGCCCAGCTTTAGGAAAGCTTTAAGTAATGGAAGTTCTTTTTTCAGTTGGAATATTTTCCATTTCTTAAAGCTTTCATGTCTGTAATTGATGCTGAAATTTTGTCAAGGGAGATGCATTTTGATGAAAATATGACTGTTAATATTGTGGATGAATGGAAGGTATATCAAACAGATGATTTGAAAGAAGAAGATAGAATTGACCATTATTGGAGACAAGTGTTTGTGAAGAAGCTTGATAGTGGGCAGCTCAAGTACAGATTTTTACCCCAACTTGTCAAGAAAGCTCCGGTATTACCACATGGAAATTCAGAGGTTGAGAGAAGTTTGTCAGTGAACACTAGTGTAGTGACTAAGGACAGAGTTGCCTTAGGTGAGAAAACTGTTACTGCCATCAGAACTGTGAAGGACATAGTTAAGTTCAGTGATCCTGTAGATGAGCAACCTCACAAAATACCATTAAACAGTGAAATACTTCTGGCAGCAAAAATGGCCCATAACAAGTATAAACAGAGGATTGAGACAGAAAAAGAAGAAAGAGAGAAAAAGAAACAGGAGAGAGAGAAAGAAAGGCTTGAAAAGAAAAGACTGGAAGAACTTGCAACAGAAGAGAAGAATAAGACCTCCTCCATGCTTGAAAAAGAAAAAGCACTGCTCAAAAAAGAAATGGAGATTCAGACAAGGTTGACAGTAGCAGAGGAACTGTTAAAAGATGGGAACAAAAAGCTTTCTAAAGCTGTTGAAAGTAGTGACATGAAAGGTGCTTCTGTAGCACAAATGATGATAGCAACAGCCACATCAAAGATAGAGGGTATAAAAAAGGAAATGGACAGGGTACGTGAAAACCTAAGGGAAGTTGAGCAGCAAAAGAGACAGTTACTGGTTAACAGACTAGATAAGTGCAGTTCTAAATCATCAAGCAAAGGAAAGAAACAAGAATCAGCCATGTCAAGTTCCAAAAGCTCTGCCACTGCTTCAACAAGAACTTCAAAATCTGAACCAGATAAGCAAGCTGCCTCTTCTTCCAAGTCAAGTCCTTCATCAGAAAAGCATTCATCCAAGAGAAAGAATGAAGATAAAGAAACAGATGCCAAGAAATCCAAGAAGGTCTTATGTAACAATATTATAGGACCCTGGGTCAAGGGACTCCATTTGTTATCATGTTTACAGAGATCATGGTATTTATAAGTATGAAACTGTTGTAATTTTGTTCTGTAGATGGTTTGATTATAATTGTTTTCTTTTTCATTCGTGTACAAATGCAGGCCCAACACAATATTTTATACTTGTATTAACAATGTACTGATATATCTTGTTAGCAATATGGCTTGGTTTGCCTAATTCCCTGTTAAACTGATTTGAGTACCAGTATTGGTAAAGTTTTGTTTGTTGGTGAATTAATAGTTTATTATGAAAGTAAGATACATGTTAAAATGTTATTTGTTTAAAATCATAAAAGTAGCCACTTTTTCTGTTCCTTTGTATTTTATGTTTAATAAAAGAGAGTGCTGGTAGGTGGTGGAGGAGGATAAAACACTTGTCTGACTTGTTTTCTTCATTATAAGCAACCTATATAATCCTATATTTCTGGCCCCCAAATACCTATATTTCAGGATCCTACCTATATTTTTGACTCCCAAAAGCACTTGACGCCCTGAGTTTACAAAAGCATCTTCTAGTTTGATCATTTTTACATAAATCAACGAGGAATTAAATCCCCTTTTGATACATGTAAGTTTTATTTGAATTTATCTCATATTCGCAACAAAATCCCGAAATCAGCAGCGATAACAATTTCATCGGAAATTTCCTCCACTATTTTGGTCTTTCGAGTGTTTAACATGTGTGGAGATATTGCCCATAAGAAAAATAACTCAATATTTCCTTAGTCTAAGGATCGCATCAAATTAGTTGGAAATTATCACAGACAGGAAACTTCCATTTATTGGTCAAAAACAGGTGATGATCTTGTTTACATTGCAAGTGACCATAAAGGGAAGTATTTTAATACTTTAATCGCTAGAGAAACTTGATCGCAAATTTAATAAATTATTAATAGTGATAAAACCATAATAAATTTGTGCATAGTAATACAATCTTTCCTCAATTTAGTGTTTTTCTCGGGATTGAAGGATTGAAATAATAAACTGTTGTTTTTCTTTAGTATTTAAGACTTGATTTGTGCTCGTGCCGAATTTGTTTACTGCTAGAGTAAGTCTCCAGCCAGCATGAGAGCTGTTTACAAAAATGGTTATAAAAAAGAAAACGTAATAATGGCAAGTTTATGATAACAAATTATAGCTTTTCCTCGGCAATTATCATAAATACTTGTAATACAACACAGTGCAGTACAAGACTAGATATTGTCAGATTACCGGACATCTAGACTCCGGGTCTAGAGGTCCGGTTACCGGACCCCTGGGCACTTCCTTTAAAAAATGTCTGTTTGTGCTACTTGGTTTTTCTATTGATATTTCTTTTTACAGACATTCTGTAAATAAACCGACAATCCATAAATTTAAAAATTTGTCAGTCTATAAATCTACGGGACTTATTGATTGTTCATTCATTTACAGAATATCTGTAAAAACAACGAAATCTGAGACCAGATTGCACTCGTTGAATTGAATTAAATTGAAATATATGATATAAAGCAATGTTTCTAAAATGTTTTTGTTACAGGATGCCTATCCTATTTTGTACCGTGGCACGAGGAACGACAGTCCTTGCTAAGTATGCAAGCTGTGCAGGAAACTTCACTGAAGTTACGGAACAGATCCTTGCAAAAATTCCACCAGATAACTCCAAACTTACATATTCACATGGAAGGTAAGGTGATTTCCTACCACAAACATTAAGGGCACATGTAGATATTTATTCTGGTATACCTATATTTATGAAATGTGTCATTGTCTTGTTGTTTCTGTTTTAATATTTCATAAATTCGACTTCTTAAAGTGTTCAACTTTTAAATCAATCTTGAAGCTCACAAAATTATTTAAATAACAATTTATATGTAATATTTACAAAATTTACAGTTCTCTTTCCTCTTTCTGTTTCATACATATTGTTTTAATTGATCCATACTTTCAAAGTTTTAAATCTTTTGAATAACACTTTACAGATTGTCAACTTCAGATGATTGTTGGAATAGTAAAACATTCTACTGTAATATCCCCTCGTATTATATACCTCTAATATGAAATAAGGCACTGCCTCAATCGGGAATCGATCCGACTTCAACTCATCACATAAGATTTGAAAAGAACTATCTAATGACAGCATCAATTCAGTATCATTTTAAAGGTAGATTTTGGAATAAAAACAACACTGCCCATATTTGAACTGATGTGCAAGACGTTGCGGTTCAGACAAGTTACGTGGACGCTTATTAGGCACAAGGAAAAAGCGTATTCTTCCAAAAAATCTGTAGTCAGATGCTCTGTACACGTGCCGGAGGGACACATTTTTTAAATTCGATCGTATATATCTCATTCAGTATATCGCATGTTACCGTAGAGGGATCGATCCCGATTTTCGTCGCTTTGCGATGAAAATACAGTAGGACTGATTCCCTATAGATTCTGTAAAAAATTCGGCTTGTATTTGACAAGTAAATATAAACAGACAGAAAAAAATCCATATTGTACCTTTTGTATTGTATGTTCCCAGACTACTTTCATTAATATGTGTGACCTGACACAGTTCTATAAATAGCACTCATAAAAACTGCACTAAGATCCATTTTAACATCTATAAACATTGAAGATTTTGTTCAATACTAAAACAGTGAGTCATTATAACTGTAGCTAGATCTCAAGGATTTTGCAAGGTTGGATTACACTCGGCGCTTGCGCACCTCATGAGATCCGATCTGGCAAAAATCCATTGGAGCTGAATACAGCATCCCATATCGAGCTACTATAATTACAATAACCCTATTATATTTAGCACCTAGTCCAAGGGCAACACTTGGTAAATTGCTAGTAGGTTCTATATCAGATGACGACAGGAAAGTAATATAAATGTGAAAAATGACAAGCTATGTGTCACATCTTGTGTTTGTTATAGTTACCCACAGGTTGCCTATATGGACAACTCCTGCAAAGAAAATGTTAAATATTTTAGGTTTCGTAGAAAAGTGCATGATGCAGAAGGTACTCTAGTTCCAGAAGTTACCACTGTTGCACGGTTTAAGGCACACTACAAGTTACTTTACATTAAACATCTGAAAGGCTATTAATAATTATGTTTCCCACCACACAGTGGTGTGGGAGACATATTGATTTACTCCTGTCTGTGTGTGTGTGTGTGTGTGTGTGTGTGTGTGTGTCTGTCAGTCTGTCAGTAACAAAGCTTGTCTGAACATTTCTCATCCGATCTTCACCAAACTTGAACAAAATGTGTTTGCCAATAAGTCCTCGGCCAAGTTCGATAACTAGCCAAATCGGCCCAGGCACTTTGGAATTATGGCCCTTGAAACTTGTTTTTGATAATCAAAGCACACAAAGTCTGATAAGGCAGTTGAGGTCTTGGTGCATGGTTGATCCATGTACTACTATTCAGATGATTAGGCAGTTGTGGGAGACATGCGCTTTTCTCAAAGGCAGCTCCATTTTTTTATGAAGAGTTCAGATGCCATTGGGGTTTGAAACCACAGCCTTCTGCTTGTGAAGCCAGCTCTTTAATGATAGTGCTACATGTATAAAGAACTTGTATTTGAATAGTTTACCAGAGTCCTAGGCAACAAGACTGAGCTTAAAGACCAGTCTTAGATATCCAGCTTTTGATTGGTTCTTTCTGAGCCTAAATTTGAAATTGACCAATGGCAGTGTTATATTAGTCAGAACTTAGTTAGGTAATTTTTAATTCTTCTCTTTTTCAGTTACTTATTTCATTACATCTGTGAGGATAGAATAGTCTACCTCTGTATAACTGATGATGTAAGTACAATTTTCTGAAAGTCAACTCATTTACTGTTTTACCAGTACATACATTTCTTACACATAAATTATGTCATGGGAAACTATGGAACATAGTATTATGCTTTCTTTTAACATCTTAGATATAGTTCAGAAATATCCTATCAAATGAAATGCAGAAATATTCGTAGTTAAGAAATTGGTTGCTTGTAAGAGGTAAACATGAAATACAAGTTTGGTTGGACTGAGGGAATTATATAGCCAGTCTGAGTATGTATATGAAAAATGTAACAAGTGAAGAAAAATATGCAATTTTTTGTGTGTGTGTGTGTGTATTCTGATGAAACAATTTTTGCGCAATAGAGAGTATTTTCCTTGCGCATCATTTCTTTTTCAACTGTAGATATATTTATTCCTCCTTTAGAGGAGAGGGGATGTATTGTTTTGTTCATGTTGGTCAGTTAGTCAGTCTGTTTAGATACTGGTGTCTGATTAATCACTAGAGAATGCTTCTGTATATAGTGGTCATACTGCAAAGGTTGATTGCCTTTGGCCAGTAGATGACCCCATTTGTTTGAGGGTTAGAAGGTCAAGGGGTCAGAAGGTCAAAGGGTTTCTGATTAATAACTGGAGAACTTGTGGGCTTACAGTGGTGGTACTTCATAGGATGGTTAGTTATGGTCACTAGATGACCTGTATTGATTTTAGGATCAGTAAGTTAAAGGTCAAGGTCACAATGACCTTTAAATGCAACTAACCCCTGTTTGTTATTTTATATCTTTTCAAATGACAGGTTTGATTATTGTAAATCAGCATTTTATGTCTATAACACTAGAACTTGTGACAACTCAGATTATGATTCTAGGTCTTTTGAAGCTCATTAAAGAGATTTCTTATTTTTTTCTTTAACCCTTAGCTTGCTGACGGCAAGTGATTCTGCCTTTGCGACTAGTGCAGACCAAGGTCAGCCTGCACATCCGTGCAGTCTGATCATGGTCTGCACTGTTCGCTATTCAGTCAGTAAATTTTTAGTAAACACCCCTTCAAATGATAAATGGTACTGCCCAAATTGGAAGATGGACCAGTTCGTTATAGAAATTTAGCATGGTAAGGGTTAAACCTGTCCTTTATTCTAACCTGTAATGATCTTTGTTGGTGTAGTATATGTAGACATACAATTGAAACTTGGTATCATTTAATCAAATTTCAAAGGGACTGAGCATTTTTCATTGTGATTCGACTTAAGTTCAATAAAGTGCAGGTGTTTTATACTAAAAAGTGTTGCCATAGTCTCCTGTATATATGCACATGTAAGTGTAGAAAATAACATTTTAAATTTTGAGAGTACATACCAATTTGAAACACATTTTATTTGTAGTTGATTGTTTGATTGCAGTGCATGACAGTGTTTTTAGCTCACCTGTCACATGGTGACAAGGTGAGCTTTTGAGATCGCCCTTCGTCCGCCGTTGTCCGTTGGCATCCATCCACAATTTCTTGTTAACACGATAGAGACCACATTTTGCAACTGATTTTAATCAAACTTGCACAAAACGTGTATTGGCATGATATCTCGGTTCCTTTCGAAAATGGGCCAGATCCCATCATAGGTTCCAGAGTTATGGCCCCTTAAAGGGCCAAAATTTGCTATTTTGGCTTGTGAACATGACAGAGACCACATTTTGCAATTAGTTTTAATCAAACTTGCACAAAACGTGTATTGGCATAGTATCTTGTTCCTGTTGAAAACTGGCCAGATCTCATCATGGGTTCCAGAGTTATGGCCCCTTAAAGGGCCAAAATTTGCTATTTTGGCTATTGCAGCCTTATAGAGACTTCATTTATGGTTTGATTTGATACAAACTTGCAAGATATCTTTAACATCAATAGATCTTGGATTCCATGATGAATCCATCAGATCCAGTCATAGGTTCTGGAATTACGTCCCCTAATTGACCCCTGAAAGAGCCAAAACTTGTGAACACAATAGAAGTGCCATTTTACATTTGTTTTTAACCACACTTATACACAACTTAAGTCACAATAAGATTTCGGTTCCTTTCAAAAACCGGCTAGATTCCTTTATGGATTCTAAAGTTACTGCCCAAATTTTGTATTTTGGCCCTTTCAGCCATATAGAGGTTTCATTTATGCTTTAATTTGATGCAGACTTTGCACAGAATGTTTACCTTGATGATCTCTAGACCAGGTTTGAAACTTGGTCATGTGGGGTCAAAAACTAGGTCACCAGGTCAAATCAAAGGACAATCTTGTTAACACCCTAGAGGCCACATTTATGACCCTATCTTCATGAAACTTGGTTAGAATGTTTATCTTGATGATTCCTAGGCCAAGTTCAAAACTGGGTCATATGGGGTCAAAAACTACGTCACTGCTCAAATCAAAGGAAAAGCTTGTTAACACTCCTGAGGGTCACACTTATGATGCTATCTTCATGGAACTTGGTCAGAATGTTTATCTTAATGATTCCTAGGCCAAGTTTGACACTGGGTCATGTGGGATCACAAACTAGGTCACCTGCTCAAATCAAAGGAAAAGCTTGTTAACACTCTTGAGGCCACATTTATGACCTTATCTTCATGAAACTTGGTCAGAATGTTTATCTTGATGATTCCAAGGCCAAGTTTAATAGGTGAGCGATATAGGGTCATCATGACCCTCTTGTTTTATTTGTTTACATTAATTAACCCTTAGCTTGCTGGCGGCAAGTGATTCTGCCTTTGCGACCAGTGCAGACCAAGATCAGCCTGCACATCCGTGCAGTCTGATCATGGTCTGCACTGTTCGCTATTCAGTCAGTAAATTTTTAGTAAACACCCCTTCAAATGATAAATGGTACTGCCCAAATTGGAAGTTGGACCAGTCCATCATAGAAATTTAGCATGGTAAGGGTTAATAGAGAATGCATAACTGTCAAACTTCATATGATGATTGCCTGTGGTCAGTAACTCATGAAAGGCTTGACAGATTTAAATAATTTTTGGTACACAGGTGTAACATCATGAAATACAGCTCAAGTTCAACTTTGGCTACAAACTGCCAATTTTTTGAAGTTGTTATGGCCCCTTTTCAACTCAAAATTTGCCATACTTCTGCGACAAGGCCATATTGTGGGGGTATTATTTGTCAATCTTGTGACAGTTCTAGTTGTTTTTAGTGTCATCACACAATGGTCAAGTTCACAGCATGATTAAAATTGAAAATTACCTACCCATAACCAGTAACCTTCAACAGTGCATCTGGGTGGTTGGGGAGGGGGCATATGTGTATAACACTTGTTTTTAGCTCAATGCTCAGGTGAGTTTTTGTGATTGCTCGATGTCCGGCGTCTGTCTGTCTATCGTCTGTCCGTCAACATTTAGCTTGTGTATGCGATAGGCCAAGTTCGAAATCTAGGCCAAGTTCAAAATGGGTCATCTGGGGTCAAAATCTAGGTCACTAGGTCAAATCAAAGAAAAACCTTGTGTATGCGATAGAGGCTGTATTTTTCAACGGATGTTCATGAAATTTTGTCAGAATGATAACCTTGATGAATTCTAGGCTAAGTTCAAAAATGGGTCATCTCGGGTCAAAAACTAGGTCACTAGGTCAAATCAAAGAAAAACCTTGCATATGCAATAGAGGCTGTATTTTTCAATTGATCTTCATGAAATTTGGTCAGAATGATTACCTTGATGAAATCTAGCCCAGTTCGAAAATGGGTCATCTTGGGTCAAACAGTAGGTCACTAGGTCAAATCAAAGAGAAACCTTTTGTATGCGATAGAAGGTGTATTTTTCAATTGATCTTCATGAAATTTGGTCAGAATGATTGCCTTGATGAAATTTAGGTTGAGATTGAATGTGGGTCATCAGGGGTCAAAAACTAGGTCACTAGGTCAAATCAAAGAAAAATCTTGTGTATGCAATAGAGGCTGTATTTTTTAATTGGTCTTCGTGAAATTTGGTCAGAATGATTGCCTTGATGAAATCTAGGCAGTGTTTGAATATGGGTCATCTTTGATCAAAAACTAGGTCAAATCAAAGAAAAACCTTGTGTATGGAATAGAGGCTGTATTTTTCAATTGATCTTCATGAAATTTAGTCAGAATGATTGCCTTGATCAAATCTAGGTTGATTTTGAATATGGGTCATTTAGTAACAAAAACTAGGTCATTAGGTCAAGTCAAAGAAAAACCTTGTGTATGCAATAGAAGCTGTACTTTTCAATTGATCTTCATAAAATTTGGTCAGAATGATTGCCTTGATGAAATCTAGGTTGAATTCGAATATGGGTCATCTCGGGTCAAAAAGTAGGTCACGAGGTCAGATCAAAGAAAAACCTTGTGTATGCAATAGAGGCTGTATTTTTCAATTGATCTTTATGAAATTAAGTCAGAATAATTGCCTTGATGTAATCTAGTTTGCGGCTGAATATGGGTCATCTTGGGTCAAAAAGTAGGTCACTAGGTCAAATCAAAGTAAAACCTTGTGTATGTGATAGAAGCTGTATTTTTCAATTGATCTTCATGAAATTGGGTCAGAATAATTGCCTTGATGAAATCTAGGTCGAGTTTGAATATGGGTCATCTGGGGTTAAAAATTAGGTCACTAGGTCAAATCAAAGAAAAAACTTGTGTATGCTGTAGAGGCTGTAATTATTGTCAGTTGATCTTGATGAAATTGGGTCAGAATGATCGCCTTGATGAAATCTAGGCCGTGTTTGAATATGGGTCATCTGGGGTCAAGAACTAGGTCACTAGGTCATATCAAAGAAAATACTTGTTTAAACTCGAGACCACATTTTGGGTCCAATCCTAATGAAAATTTGTCAGAATATTTGTTTCCATGTAATCACTAGGTCAAACGTTTACACTGTTATAGTGTGTTTCTCAGATGAGCAACCTAGGGCCATCTTGGCCCTCTTGTTTAAAGTGGTCTTGTTACTACTTCCTATAGCTGGACTTGGAGGTAAAGACATGATTCACAGCATTTTGAAATGTATCTACAACAGTTTTAATAGTAATGACCAATTCGCTTCTCTTAATACTGCTTGCGAGACATTTTATGCATATGGTACGGACATATGCTGTAACACTATGAGTCGTAGTCTATGACTTTCTGTTTGCCAGTAGTGTAATCTTTCTATGCACCCTGGAAGTAGGCATAATGTGATAGTTATCACTGTTTGTTAGCATGTCTTTCTGTCTGAACAACATTGCATCTCAGCTTTACTTTTTATACGCATGTCTCTGAAAGAGGGGGCGTATTATTTGAACATCCATGGCGGGCAGGTGGTCGGCATCCAAAGCATGTCCGCTCTCTAAGTCGAACAGTTTTCATCCAATCTTCACCAAACTTGCTGACAATGTTTGTGTGCATAATATCTCGGCCAAGTTCGATAACTAGCCAAATCACCCCAGGCACTCTTGGATTATGGCCCTTGAATTACTCAAAAAACTGCGAATTTAGCCTTGTCCGCTTATGGCCCTTGAATTACTCGAAAAAAACTGCAAATTTAGCCTTGTCTGCTCTCTTAAGTCGAACAGTTTTCATCCAACCTTCACCAACTTTGCTGACAATGTTTGTGGGCATAATATCTCGGCCAAGTTCGATATCCAGCCAAATCGCCCCAGGCACTCTTGGATTATGGCCCTTGAATTACTCGAAAAACTTCAAATTTAGCCTTGTCCGTTCTCTTAAGTGGAACAGTTTTCATCCGATCTTCACCAAACTTGCTGACAATGTTTGTGGGCATAATATTTCAGCTAAGTTCGATAATCAGCCAAATCGCCCCAGGCACTCTTGGATTATGTCCCTTGAATTACTCAAAAGTCTGTGAATTTAGCCTTGTCTGCTCTCTTAAGTCGAACAGTTTTCATCCAATCTTCACCAGACTTGCTGACAATGTTTGTGGGCATAATATTTCAGCCAAGTTTGATAACCAGCCAAATCGCCCCAGGCACTCTTAGATTATGGCCCTTGAATTCCTAGAAAAACTGCAAATTTAGCCTTGTCCGCTCTCTAAGACGAACCGATGTATTTTGTGACAGTCTGGCACTCTTTTTAAGCAATTCAAGGGATTCCACTGAAACCTTTCAGTCCCCTCTGGTTAAGACTATAGATTTGCACATTGCCCACTTGACAGTCTAAATTTTATCCCATTCTTGTCTAGTCAATAATTCTTTCAAGGGATTTTGCTCAAAGGTCATGGTCACATCTAGAATTTCAAGATTTTATGTCATTTTTCTTGTCCAGACTTTTTTTCTATCCATAGATAGATACTCGAATAATAGCTTCTCACTAACATTCTCTAGAACAAGATGATGTTTCACATTCAAGACCTAGGCCTCTAACTCACAGCTCAATGTCAGTCTTGGAGGTCAAAGATATTTGGTCAGAGGTGACTTTGTGAACAGTTTTTTTTACATTTTTAATAAACATTTTCAGTAGCATATTTCTGGAACCAAATTCATTGTATAGAAATTTAGAAACAAAATTTTAAGTCTTTGAAACTTAATAATAATGTTCTCATCAGATTTACTTCCCTTTATAATGATTGTAATGATAGTTTTAAAAGATAATCTCATTCGTTTCTATTACTTCTTTTTTTTCCCAGAACTAAAATTACTATGATTAGGTTTAAGTCCTGTGTATGGGTGCTTTACACCTGGCAAACTATAGAACCTGGGAAGCTTCTAGAACTGCAGCATCTTCTGTATCTATAATATTATGCACTGTCCTCCCACTTACAGTTACTATAAGCTTACACACACAGAGTAGTAATGATATCTGACGGCAAAACCAGCAATCGTGAGTTCAGTCTACCGCTCATCCAGCTACGAATGAGAAGTTCCTAACAATGGTATAAGAGTCTCAGTTGTGTAGATGCTTTCACATGTACAACATGTACAGGAGTCAGATCTGTACTTCAGAGGTCAAGGTCACAGACGAGGACCTAATCCTGTTTCTGGTGTGCTGTTTCAGGATCACCAATGTCTCATAAACATATTTCTTGTTCCCTTTCTATTTGCAAAAGAAATCATAATAAGAAATGGCTTATTCTCATGTTTAAAGTGGTATTAGATAACCATGTATGAAAGAATGTGCTTTGGAAAAACTCATTTTAATATATATGTATTTATTTTACCTCCGCAAAACCAGAATTTTTGATTAATTCATCCTTTGACTTTCTGTTGTTTCCTTAATCCTTGAAAAAATTCTGACACCTTTTGACCAGTGGCAGTGTAGCTCTTCATTTCTTCATAATGAATTTGAATTTCTTTAGCCATTAGTTAAAGTACCAGTATATATCTTAACTAATTATTTCATAATTGTACACTGGTCCTTGTACTTGCATTTGCCAAGTGCTGAAATTTATAAAAAGTGTTTAGCCTGATTGAAAAATTGTGTATTAAGATAATTTTGAATATTTTTTCAGGCGATTACCTCTTATTAGTTGTCATATACAAACAAAACAAACTGTAATGAGTATTAAATTGTATGCTGTGGAGCGTTTGTATCATAAATAATCAAGACAAGGCCACCGGTACAGCAAAATACCAGTCATTCCTCGAGGTCATACGGTGTAAAGAAAACTGCTTGCGATGTCATGATTTCAAGAAGCCCAAACAATAAAAAGTATTTTAAAAAAACAGCCTAGACCCACATGACTTCCCAAGAGAGCCCGTATTCTTGAGCCACTGATGCTTGAGAAACCGGTTTCTCTGTATATTTTTTTCATATGAGCCATGGGAAAAACAACATAGTGGGTTTGCGACAAGCATGGATCCAGACCAGCCTGCGCATCTGCGCAGTCTGGTCAGGATCCATGCTGTTTGCTAATGGTTTCTATAATTGCAGTAAGGCTTTAAAAGCGAACAGCATGGATCCTGACCAGACTGCGCGGATGGGCAGGCTGGTCTGGATCCATGCTGGTCGCAAACCCACTATGTTGGTTTTCTCATGTCACGGCTCATTATTATGATTCTATCATCATTTCAGTTTTTCTATTTAAACTTTCAGGATTATGAAAGAGCCAAGGCATTCTCATTTTTGTCAGAAATCAAAAGAAAGTAAGATTTTTTCTTCATTCTCTCTCTTTGTATATCTTAGTGAAACCTATTTTTTGCTAATTATACCCACAGGTACAAAGTATATGGGGGTTATATTGAAGTCATGCAATTTCATGTCAGTCAGTCTGTCTGTCCATCTGTAAATCAATAATTCCTTTCTGAAGGTATATTTCTGAAACAATTTCATGGATTTTCCAGTACCATAACTATACATAAATGTTAATTCACCATGATAATTCAGCAAAAATCAGGTGTGACTACTCCATATTGTCTGAACTGCTGGAAGGATTTTCATAAAACTAGTGTCAATTGTTTGACTCATCAGCACAATGTGCAAAGCAGACAACCCAAGTCCAAGATCAAGTCACACTGGGAGGTCAAAATTCAGATAGTTTTATTTCAGATTGGCTGATTGATTTTCAGATAATTTTTCATAAATGTTCACCATGATAATATGACAAGAATCATAGATGACCCAAGTCACAAGGTCAAGGTCAAACTTTAAAATAAAAGCTATCTTTTGCGTCTGCTTCATATCGTATATACCACTGGAAGGATTTTTGTAAAAGTAGGTCTTCAAGATGACATGCAGAGTTTACAAACCTGGTCAGGAGATCAAAGATCAAGGTCAAACTTGGATATCAAATGTCATGATCATAGCACTTTACCTTACAGATATCAAAGCTGTATCTAGAGGTATAAATCATCTTCACTGATAGCTCTAGTTGATTTTAGATTTACTACTTACTACCTTTATATCTATATATATTTCTTAATTCAATATCTTTGTTAGTGTCATTTCTGAGTCTAAAGCCTTTTGTAACTGCACCCATTTTAATAAATATAGATAAGTACATTGTAAATGTCTAGGTCATTTCTCAGAAATCCTTTTGCACAGTTTTTCCATGAGTTTTTAATCTAAAAATTTTAAAATCCTTTGCTGTAGACTTTTTTTTAATCATTCCAAATTTTGAGGATCATTTTGTAAGTTTATTTGCATGATGACAAATGACATACCTAACATAGGAATAAATGCTTTATTCCCCTCATAAATGGTAAAAATGGGAAAGATAATCATAATATTTATATTTAGGTTCCAGATGCAGTATGGTGTGCGGGCACAGACTGCACTACCGTATGCAATGAACAGTGAGTTCAGCCGAGTAATGGCAACACAGATGGTTTGTATCTTACAGCCAGACTTTTACAGTAAAACTTCTGTTTAAAGCCCATAGCATTAAAACCTGCTTTCAGAGGTCACCTGTGAACAAGGGCAGCACTTCCTTTCACAAAGGGCAGTTTTTAAAGACAGGTGTGACTGGCCTTACACTAATTCCTATAATTTTCTTGGAGAAGGTTACCTTGTTTCTTTTACTATACTCAGTCAGCAGAGCATAAGTAAAATCCAAGAGATTTTTTATATACCAACATATATTGTCACCAAACTTCAATATTTCATTTTTGAAAGAAATCTGTAATATGCGATTATGAACATTTTTGCTTTTAGACATTTTTTACCTACATGTACTTTCTATATACCATGTATGTTTTCTTCAGAGAGTGTCATCAGATAGCAGTAGTAATTCAGCAGATAAAGTGGAAAAGGTACAAGGCCAAGTGGATGAATTGAAAGGAATCACCTTCCTGAGATGGTCAGAATATAGGTATGTTAATGTTTAGAAACTAATTGGATGAAAGTGCTTTACCTTCTGATATCATACAGATTAATGCAGATGAGGCACTGAATAGATTGTAAAGGCGTCATGCTATCACTGGCGATGTACCTTCCTTGAAACATTGCCAGATAATAGATTGTATGGGTCACTGGAGCTGTACCTTCCTGAGATCGTTGCGAGATAATAGTTGTAATGGGTCACTGGAGCTGTACCTTCCTGAAATCGTTGCGAGATAATAGTTGTAATGGGTCACTGGAGCTGTACTTTCCTGAGATCATTGCCAGATAATAGTTGTAATGGGTCACTGGAGCTGTACCTTCCCTTAATCATTGCCGGATTATACAATATGTCATTGTGTGTGATCACTAGAGGTATTCACAAATGTTCCTTAAAAGACCCTTTACTAAATTCTTTCAATTACACAATATTGCCCCCAGTGGACAGCGCTGGTTTTGCCTATATATCTGTATAGAAAACTTTGATAACCTTACAAACCACTGGCCAGATTTCAAAATAAATGTACACAACTATTATTATGAAACGTAAGCAATGGTGAGCGATTTAGGGTCCATCATGGCCAACAATTTCTAAAAAAATCTTCTTCTTCAAAACCACTGTGCAGATTTACACCAAACTTCACAGGAATTTTCCTTGGGTGCCCCCCCCCCCCCCCTTTCAAAATTGCCCAAAGAATTGAAATTCATGCAGAACTTTGGTTACCATGGCAACCGAAAGGAAAATCTTTTAAAATCTTCTCCTCAGAAACTATCAGGCGGATTTCAAAAATACTTTGTAGAAAATTAATGATCTCTAGGTGACCCTCTATCAAGATTGTTCAAGCCGCTGCGTTTCGCTAAAAAACATGGCTGCTAGAGGGTGGGGCTTGTTTTCCCAGTATGGCTATAATGTAAAATTAAATTATGTTAAATTTATGTGTTCAAATGGATTCCATGTTTATCTAGGCAGATAGCTAGTGAACTTGTTCATAGTTACTCTTACTTGCAAGCAAAGGGAAAATTCCTACCTGATGTTATCCATGTTCATTTTACAAAAATGGCTTCCAAAGACACATTTCATGAGGTATGCTGGTGTGACATACATCTTCATTCAAGATGTCTCTTTTTATTTTGCCATATCAACAGCTATGCAAATTTTTTATTATTCTGATGCTGAATGACTTTAAATTTGACCTACTGACCTACTCTGAATAATTTAGCATCAGCTTCGATATTTGGACCATGTTCACAGATTTCAATGCTTTATTTAATCTTCTGACCTACTTTCTTGTTATTGATGATACCGTATGTAAGCAATATTACTCAGGTGAGTGACCCAGAGTCTTCATGACCCTCTTGTTATTATTTCAGATCAAATAGCAGATAGAGGTGAAAGATTGGAACTTTTAGTGGACAAAACAGAAGATCTCAGCGCTAATGTAAGTTTCTGCTGATTCATATGTACTGTAAAATCATTAATTTTCATTGGGGACTAATTTTTTGTGGACTTTATAGATGCATCAATCAACAGAATTAAATCCCAATAAACAATTATAATTCCCATGCAGTTTATCTTTCTTAAATGACGTTTTCTGTTCCTCTAAGGACATACCCCTTCAAAAGAATTAACCTGTTTTAAAAAAAAATGATTTAATTAAAAAATGAATGAAGTTTTACTGATTTTTGTGAGACAGGTATTAGATGCTATTAAATATGCTTCATTATACCAGCTTACTGCAATAAATGTGGTACTTGTGTCATTTTATAAAGCATTTTTGCAATAATTTATTGAAAAAGAGCAGTTTGCATAAGCCCTTACCTTGCTAAATTTCTATAATGAACTTGTCCATCTTCCAATTTGGACAGAACCATTGACTGTTGAAATGGGGTGCTTACCAAAAAGATACTGGCTGAATAGAGAACAGTGCAGATCATGATCAGACTGCATGGATGTGCAGACTGATCATGATCTACACTGGTCGCAAAGGCAAAAACCTGTTGTGTCCAGCATGGTAAGGGTTAACTTTGTCTTATACATAATGGAAAGGTAATTTTTGTGTGTTTATTTCAGGCTGTTACTTTTAAGAAAACCAGCAGGAATCTTGCACGATCACTCTGGTGGAAAAATATTAAGATAACTATCATAATTGCTGTTGTTATAATTGTAAGTATGCGGATATATGTAGTGGGGCTGTGCGCGAAACTATTGTAACTGTACATAAATAAAGAACCAGATACAGCAGTTTTGCACCCAGCCCTTAAATTTGCATACTGTCTATTTCTGTTGATATGAGAATTGTCAATAATGGTATCAGATCCAGGAATATTGGATAGGTAGATTGACTGCTATCGTTACTGCTGAAAATAACACCATTTGAATAAACGAAGTATATACTGGCTAAGATCCTACAATCGGACACTTTTGGCATATTTTTCACGATAAATCAAGAGATAGATATATCTAGTGGTTGAAATTTCGCATGAACAAAGCTAGGTTCTCCTCCCAACTAAAGAGCTAATTTGTTAACTTCTAAAATTAGGTCAAGTACTTTTTTGAGGCCTGAACAAAGGGCCACCAAATCACACTGTTTTAAGGTCAAACAGTACCATGTTTATGGACAGAAAGTGTCACTTTATTGATTTTCAATTTACGTTCAGCATTAATTGAATTAAACTTTATTTTCAACCAAGGGGAAGTATATATAGTCGTACAGTGTCTGAGTCATAGAATTACCTCTCTTGAATCGATAATTTTATCGTATCTCTCCAGACTAAATCTTTTAAAATTTCACTTTTCGAAGTGGATATTTTGATATGAAAATGTGTTTTAGGGTTATCAAAATCATGCACTAAATTATCAAAGCTGTATTTCCCAGGTTTAAGTTTTTACTAAACGTCTTGTCTGCTTACCTCAAATTTGCATGGGGGATTTAGATTTAATGGCGGGACCCTACGGAAATACTGCGCATGCACATCGCACCACTTCCGACTTTCCCCAACATGTAAACATACTTCATGAGTGCAGACGAAATGAAATGTAGCATTTCTTGTAAAATAAGTAAATTTATCCGTTGTAACTTTGCTGTGTTGTTGAAAATCAAGCGTCCATTTGATTGTAAACAGATAAGAAGGTTAAAGACCGAAATAAAGCATTTACGGGCCTGTCCGGTTTGGTGGTCGTCCGGATTTCATGGTCGCCAACCAGTAAAATGATCCTATGGAAGCATAGAACACAACCAAGCAAAATAATAGCAAACTCGGTCTGGTTGTGTTCGTGAGAAGTAATGAAGGGTGCAGCATCCCTCGCACCCCTAGCACCGGCTTAAGTGAAGGTCTATTACTGTGAAATCATTAATATTCGTTGGGGACTAATTTTCGTGGATTTCGTGGTTGGTTCAATCCACGAAATTTAATCCCAATGAAACAGTAAAATTCCCATTCATTTAATGTTCAAAAGTTGAAATCCACGAATTCATATCCCCACTAAATTGCCGTTTTGACCAAAACCACGAAATTTCATTCCCACGAAATTAAATGATTTTACAGTATAGTAAAATTAAAAGGACTCCTTGGTCCCGAAAAAACATTGAAATAATATAACAACACTGAGTCCAAGTACAGGGAGGATATTTACAGCTGCTACAGGGCACTTCAGAACAGAACTCATTTTGCCCTGCATTTTTGTAAAAAATGTATAGCCATCGTTCTACATCTGTCCATCAGTACATCTGTTTATCAAGAAATTACATTGTGGGTCCTTACATTCCTGGATTGCTTCTAACAGTATCCTTTCTCCAAGGAGAGAAGACTTTTGAAAAGTTAGAACTTTGAAATTTTCTGTAGGAAATTTAGGATGTTGACCAAAAGGCAGTGTGTTAAAGTCAAAGACATTCTGCATTTGAAAACTAAGCATATATTTTTATGACTATGTACAATGATTATAATATGAATTTTCTTCTTCAGGTTGTAATATACTTCATAGTATCAGCTGCATGTGGAGGGTTAGATTGGCCATGCACGAGAAAATGATAATGAACAGTTACCTTATAGTGTCACGTGTATAAAGACAACATGATTACAGATACAACTGCAGTATCTAGTGTTTATTCTCTTGTGATAACAGCCCAATTTATTGAAGAAAAAAATCATAATTAAGAATTCAGTGAATGTACAGTCATGTGCCAGATCAAAAGTTCACTAAACCATTTTTTCGCCACAGACTTGCAATGCATTTCAAGGCTGTATGAAAACTGCTATTTTCTATTAATACTTAACACGTAGTGCGACAAAACAGCACAAATTTGAATTTTAGATTTTTCCAATGGAATTTTGTAAACTGACAAAATTAGATTTTATTATTTCCGTCAGGTAGTATTCTGTATGATGTACATTGGTTTTAATAAACAGTCAAAGTTCATTTGCTCGAACTCATATAGAGAGATTTTGCTCGGACTCGATGATGAGACGAGCTAAGGGTGGTGTTCAGATTGTCCGAGTTCGAGCAAATGAGGTTCAACTAACTGTATTTTACAGGTAGCATAATAGTTTTCATTTTGTATGTTTGAATCATTTAGATATAATGAAGTGCAAAACAGTAGTGTTTATGAAAATATGAGAAATATATTTGAGTCTTTAGGTAAAATTGTATAATAAATATCGGTGGAGCACATGACTGCAGTGGGTTGGGACATGTTGACGGGAGGCAGTGTCCTAGAGCTAAATTTATAATGCAGAGAAGAGAATCGATGTTGGGAACACTTAACATACAGACAATCTCATACACTGTGTATCATTATATTTGAATATTTGCATACATTTTTTATGACCCCCTAGGGAGGCTTATTTTACTCCAGCTGTTCTTCAATATGTTAGTTAATCTGTCTATCTGAAAAGCCTAGTGTCTTGGCTATAACTCGTAACTCTATTAGAGAGATTCCAATGAAACTTGACACAAATGATGAACATGAGAAGGTTTTTTTTTTTTTGTTGAGCAAGAGTCATACCTTTACCTCCAATGACATGCTAAAATGGAAGGAATGTAAGTCTTGATACTTACTCTTCAGCAAGAGCACTCAACTTCAGGGGTATTCACACATACTAGAGACATTTATTATTTTGAAAAACAAAGGATTTTTTTTTCATAGTTTACAGAAAACAGAAAAGACTATTTTCAAAAATTCAACGTTTAGTTACTATGGATATTTGATCAATACTGTTGTAGTAATGTAGTGATGTAGTATGGGTTGTACAGTAACTTAACTTCTTAAAGCCCCAGTTGATGTATATCAAGTAACTTATAAAATTTGGGGTTAATTATCGGTACCAGTGTTGGTTTTGACCAAAACACACAGTCGATGACCATTTATTTATACTTGAACATTTACCAGAATATTGTTACTGAAGCAATTGAGTTGTCACCTTTTGCTAATTTGTTGGCCAGTTGAGTTAAGTGTTTGTTTACATTCTAGTGACCTCTGGACAAAGGTTATTGGGAATTGAATATGGGTTGCATTAGGATTATGGGCTATATTGATATGTATGTGAAGTCTTAATCTATGTCAAAGTTAATTTTGTTAATAGCAACCTGACTAACAGGTAGATGATTCCTGTAGGAAAGGTCAGATTCAAAATAAACATATGGCTGATGAATTCAACATTATATATCCAGGATATAATCCTTATCATGCTGGACACGATTTGTTCTGCCATTTCGACCAGTGTAGATCATAATCAGCCAGCACATCTGTGCAGTCTGATCATGATCTGCACTGTTTGCCATTCATTCTGTATCTTTTTGGCAAGCTCCCCTTTAAACAGTTAATGGTATGGTCCAAAATGAAAGAATGGACAAGTTCATTATAGAAATTCAGCAGGGTAATAGTTAAAATGATTTGATTTATTACATATCCATTTGGTTAAATGCATGTGTTCTATTAATTTGATTCTATATACCTTTATAAGGGTTTTAAAAAAATTCTAAATTATATTTATAGCACTTTCTTTTTTTTGCATAATATATGCAATTTTTATTGCATTTTGTGTAATGCACATTCAAGTATGCAAAAATTTTCAGTTTGGAATGTATTGCACAACATGTTGATATAAATTGAAGGTTTCGGAAAAAAAAATACATAGATGGAAGTATTCAAGTTTGTCAGATAATGCCTGTTAAGGTAAAAAAAAAAACAGCTATTCTGTACAAAAAGGGTTTTTAAGTATGTCCTGCAAATTTAACTTTTAACATATATTGTCTGTACATGCTTTTTTGTTCATGAAAGTATTTAAAAGATTGAATGCAGAATGTGTGAATACACCATTTTAGCCATACCATGAGAAAACCAACGTAATGTCTTTGTTACCAGCATGGATCCAGACCAGCCTGTGCATCCCTGCATTCTGATAAGGATCCATGCGGTTCACTAACAGTTTCTCTAATTGCAATAGGATTTGAAAGCTAACACAATGGATCCTGACCAGACTGCGCAGATGCGCAGGCTGGTCTGGATCCATGCTGGTTGCAAAGCCAGTATATTAGTTTTCTCATGGCGTGGCTCATTTTTATCCTGCACATCATCAGTCAGACAAACTGCACTGACAATTGTAATTTGTCAATTTCCTATCTTAATAAGACTTTTTTGCTTGATGTCCAGGGCCCATATTCATAAAGCTCCAAAGGGAAAATTTTCCCTAAGGGACTAACTAAGGGAAATGTTCCAAAGCATTTTGTGAACAATCGTCAAGATAGTTGGAATGTCTAACAATATTGTCTTATAGAGTCTGGCATAGTAATGAAGATTATCAATAAATCTTATAAAGTTTACACTTTTCTTTTGTGCTATGTTGTTTAGGAAATTTTACAAAGTTAAGGATTTTTCTAGGTTTTCTCCTTAGGAGCTTAATGAATACGAGCCAAGACCATTTGAATGACAACTGTTGGAGAGTTGTTTAGCAAAGGAACCAATACAGCTCCTTAGAATGAATGAATGAATGAGTTGGGTTTTAACGCAAATCAACACAAAAAGGTCATATATCTCCGAGAAAAACGATGTTATGTGTTAAAACCTGTCAGAATGTTATAATGTATAAAATACTCCGCTACATTTGACTTTTGAAACCTTGTGACCTTAGCTTTATTTAAATATATTACTGGTTGATGGAACAGCCTGTTAACCTTTACCTTAATGATGGCAATTTAGCCGGGTACAGGTTAAATACCACTTCTTTCTGTGTAGCACCACTGTTGTAAACCTGGTTAGTGGTTACATACTGGGCTCATTTTAATTTGTTGTGTTGAAGAAACATATTTTCATGAATATATGTTAAAAGTGTGGCGTTTTCAGTAAAATAGGGCTTACTGAAATAAATGGGCTAGTTCCTAGTTTTTGTACATACAACTGGATTTTTTTCATCAAAGATTTATTGTATATAAATTTTCATTTATATTCAGAATTCATTAACATATACTTGCTATGTTCCATATTAAACACATTGTGCTTATGATTATTATTTAATAAAACACACACTTTTGTTATTACTTGTATATTGTGTTAGTGTTATAATATTTCAGCTGCAGTAAAATCTGTTATTTTTACTTCGCTTTACTGTAAAATTGTTTAATTTTGCGGAGGACTAAATTTTGTTGATTTCTTTTTTGATGAAATCAAATCCAAATGAACAAGTAAAGTGCCTATTCCTTTCTATGTGCAAAGGTCAAAGTCCACAAATTTATATTCTCATGAAATACTGTAAAATCATTGAATTTTGTGGGCATGAAATTTTGTGGTTTTTGTCAAAACGGCAATTTCGTGGGGATATGAATTTGTGGATTTCAACTTTTGAATATAAAATGAATGAGAATTTTACTTTTTCGTTGGGATTAAATTTCGTGGATTGATCATGAAAATTAATCCCCTACAAATATTAATGATTTCGCAGTAGCGGTTTTGATCGAAATCATTAAATTCAGTTTGGTCAAGATTACTTGAACAAGAGCTCGTAGAACACAAAATGCCACCCTTGATGCATTCAGTAACTGCGCAATAAACAGAAATTACTTGGTCGCTGTGCACTGGACGTTTGATGTACTGACCTCAAATCAATAATTATGGGCCATTTAGTGACCTCAGTATCCATTGTGATCTTAGACCAAAGCATTCTCTAGTTTATTTATTTATTTGGGTTTTACGGTGCACCAACACAGTATAGGTTATATGGCACCAAACAGGACTACAAATTTTGGTTCCACATCTCATTTACATCAAAATAAAAACATGAGGTATGGAATCAAAATTTGCATACCTGCTGGAATCACAGAGTTACTGTAAAACCAAGTGTTAAGACCCTATTAGTCACCTCTTACGATCATGCAAGGGTAAGGCAGTGGATCCAATTCTTTTCATACACAGATCGTCCCAGAACCGCATGGGGCGCATTCTGTAGTTATCTGGCAAAAAAACGTTCTACTGTTCTAGGTCAGTGTGCCCTTGATCTTTGACCTATTGACCTCAAAATCAATAGGGGTCATCTGTTGGTCATGATCAACCTCGTTATTAAGTTTTGTGATCCTAGGCCCAAGCATTCCCAAACTATTGTCTGGAAACAGTTTAACTCTTCCGGGTCATTTGACCTTGACCTTTTGACCACAAAATCAAAAGGAGTCATCTTCTGGTCATGGTAAACCTCCCTATTAAGTTTCATGATTCTAGACATAAGCATTCTCAAGCTATCGTCTGGAAACAGTTTAACTGTGACCTTGACCCTTTGACGTACTGACCTCAAAACCAATAAAGGTCATCTGCTGGTCATGATCAACTTCCCTATCAAGTGTTTCGTAATCCTTCTCAAGTTACCATCCAGAAACATTTTTCCAGGTCACTGATACTTTGACCTTTGCTCCACTGACCTTAAAATCAATAGGGGTCATATGCTGGTCATGGTCAACCTCCCGATCAACCTTTATGACCCTAGGCCTAAGCGTTCTCGAGTTTCATCCCGAAACCGTTTAATTGTTCTGGGTCACTGTGACCTTGACCTTTGACCTATTGACCTCAAAATCAATAGGGGTCATCTGCTGGTCATGACCAACCTCCGTGTTAACTTTCATGATTCTAGGCCCAAGCGTTCTTTAGTTATCATCTGGAAACCGTATAACTGTTCAGGATCACCGTGACCTTGAAATTTGATCTACTGACCTCAAAATCAATTACGGTCATCCGGTGGTCATAACCAATCTCCCTATCAACTTCCATGATCCTACTCCCAAGAATTCTTGAGTTACTATCCGGAAAACGATTGGTCTACGGACAGACAGACAGACTGACCGACCGACTGACATCTGCAAAACAATATACCCCTCCTTCGAAGTGGTGGGGGCATAAAAATGAAGTTTCTACTGTAATCACAAGGTACTTTATCATAGGCGACAATCTAAGTTTGGTCATGATTACTTGAAAAATGATTTGATTTGATTTGATTTAGGCTTTACGGCGCACCAACACAGTATAGGCATGAGGTATGGATTCAACTTTTATACCTGCTTGAATTACAGAGTAACAGCAGCAAAGTGTTCAGACCAATTTAGTCGCCTCTTACGATCATACAAAGGTAAGATAGTAGTTTCAATTCTTTTCATACACAGATCGTCCTAGAACCACATGGGGCTGATTGAAAAATGAATCTTCTACTGTAACCAAAAGTTTGTTTTAATCAGAGGGGAAGCTTAGAACATTCCGAGTCTGACAAACAAGAGCATTGCTAAGCAGAGCAATATACGCCTGAAGGCAGCTGTGGAGTCTAGTGCTGTTTAGCTAAGCATAATAGTCACTTCAAATTAAAAGATTCTGTTTAGGCAATGTGTTTAATGCTATATCATATGTTGTACTCGGTACCGGTAACAGTTTTGTGAGCATCATGTGTTTTAACTTTGCAACAATCAACCTTCTGATGGAAATGTTTTTGTACTCCTGGTCACTGTGATCTTGACCTTTGACTTAGTAGCCTCAAAATATTGAGGGGTCATCTACTACCCCAAGTTCGAGAATCATACATGTAGGTCATAGCCTTCTCACAGTTACTGTTACCTTGACCTAGTGACCTCAGAATCAATAGGGGTCATCCACTGTCCATGGCCATTGTGGCTATCAAGTTTGAGAATCGTGGATCAAGACGTTCTCCAGCTATTGGTCAGAAACATGTTTTGTAATAATGGTCAAACTGGGTGACTAGAGGTCATCTTCTGCCCATGGCAATATGCCTACCAAGTTTGAGGATCATTGATAATATGGGTGAAAGGAAAAGACCCGGTGCACAGCTTCACATGCTAATTAACATTCCTGTAAATTTCATGTCTATAGGTGATATACTTTAAGAGAAGCGCACAACACAAGTTTAAAACAGCTAATTCAAGGGTCGCAAAACCCAAGGTGCACAATTTCACATGCTGATAAACATTTCTGTAAAGTTTCAGGTCTCTTATAGTATGTGTAATACTTCTCGAGCTATGCAAGACACACCAAAAAAGCAGACGGACGGACGGTCATAAAAAGTAAAACAAAACTAAAAGTTTTATTTTTCAAGGTATAAAAATAGACATAATTCTTAAAAAAATGAGTGAGTTATGGTTCTTGTCCCAAGACTCCCTTTCCCTTTCAAATCACTTGACCATTAGCCACCAGATTAACTGACTATAAGTCATCAAATTATGTGACCATAAAGCAGCAGATTTCTTGACCATTAACCACCAGGTTGATTGACCATAAGGCACCAGATTACTTGACCATAATCCATCAGATTGACTGACCATAAGTTACCAGATTACTTGACCATTAGCCACCAGATTGACTGACCATAAGCCACCAAATTGACTGACCATATATTACCAAATTACTTGACCATAAGCCACCAGATTGACTGACCGTAAGCCACCAGATTACTTGACCATTAGCCACCAGACTGACTGACCATAGGTCACCAGATAATTTGACCATTAGCCACAGATTGACCGACCACAAGCCACCAGATTGAGTGATCATAAGTTAACAGATTGAATGACCATTAGCCACCAGATTGCTGACCATTAGCCTTCAGATTAATTGACCGTTAGCCACCAGATTGACTGACCATAAGGCACCATATCAGTTGACCATTGACCACCAGATTAACTGACCATAAGGCACCATATCAGTTGACCATAGATCACCAGACTGACTGATCATAAGCCACCAGATTAGTTGATCATTAGCCACCAGATTGACTGACCATAAGCCACCAGATATTGTCCATGATAATGACATGTTAGTGATAGGAAGACACCTTTGTTTCAAGGTTTGACTCATTTATGTTAGAGACTTTTTCCACAAGCAGTTTGTTTTCTTACTGCATAATAAGACAATAAATGAATCTACACATTTTTGTTCATTTTTGTTCACTCCATCTTTCAAAGCTATAAGAGGCACCGCGGGTGTTCTGGCGATACGTAACCACTGATGTTTTATAGATCACAGACAGAATATGTAGTTGGTGTTTATCACAATCCCAAAGACAATGTCCTGGAAAAAAAAGCATTAGGAGAGCATCTGCTCCAGGTTTTGATTCCTTGCTCAGTTCAAAGACTAATGGAAACATGCCAGGAAAATCGCCCAGCATCACGAAGACATCTAACATCTCTTGTAACAGTGACTTGTTTCTCAATGGTTTCCTCAAATAGTTGCAGTGACCTTAACGATGATGATGGAGTATACTCAGTATAAGGCCCATTGAAAAGCGTATCTGCATCAGACAAACCTACATTACCAGAAATCAATTCCAACATGGTATTGCTTCTGCAATGGAATGGAAGTGCCATATACTTTATGTCATCCCAAGAAAGGACATTTGTGTGCAACACGAGGTTCTGGATCAAACAGAACACCCACTCCTTGTCTTGGCCATTCTTCATATCACCTTTCATTGCAAACTCGTTAGCATTATTGGGCTCATGAGGTAGATGACTGTTGTTGTTTTTGATGCTAGTAGTAAGTCGAATGTCATGGTCACAGGGGTATGGACATTGAAAGCGGTTGATGCTCAATTATTTCAGAACAGCTTGGCCCAGATCATTTAAACTTGATTGAATGATTAGGCTTTTGTAGTAGATGTCTCTTATTCTTTTTGGGGTCAGTAAGATCAAGATCCAAGGGGCATGAACCTTGAAAACATTATCCGCTCAATAACTTGAGAACCACCTGACCAAGAACATACAAACTTGGTAGCATGACTGGGGTTTTGAAGTAGATGACCACTATCATTTTATTGGTCAATAGGTCGAATGTCAAGGTCACATGAGCCTGAAATTTGAAAAAGGTTTCTGCTCATAACTGAAGAACCACTTGACTTTTAACGTTCAAACTCGATAGCATAATAGGGCTTATGAAGTAAATGAGCTCTAATGTTTTGTAAGTCAAGGTCACTTGAGCCTGAACCTTAGAAACAGTTTCTGATCAATAACTTCACGGCCATTTAACCAAAAACCTTCAAACTTGATAGCATGATTGGGCTTATGAAGTAGATGACCCCTATTGTATTGGGGCCACTAGGCCAAATATTAACAGGGACCTGAACATTGCAAACTTTCACTGTAAGGTAACTTAACCCAGATCCTTTAAATTCGAAAACATGATTGGGCTTATGATATAGATGACTTTTACTGTTTTTTGGCTCAGTAAGTCAAGGTAACAAAGGTTTGAACATTGACAACAGTTTTTGCTGAATAATTTCAGAAAACTCAAAAACTCGATAGCATAACTGGGCTTAGAAAATGGATGACCCCTTTTGTATTTGGGTCAATAGGTCAAAGGTCAAGGTCACAGGGACCTGTACATTGAAAACTATTTCTATACGGTCAGAGAACCACTTGACCAAGGATCTTCGAAGTTGATAACATTATTAGGCTTATGAAAGGTCAAGGTCAAAGGGGTCTGAACCTTGAAAACGGTTTCCACTCAATAACTTGAGAACCACTTGACCCAGTTTCTTCAAACCTTACAGCAAGATTGAGCTTATGAAGTAGATGATCCCCATTGTTTTGGGGTTAGAAGGTCAAGTACAAGGTCATAGTGATCACGGGACTGAAAAAGGGACAACCCGTCATGGAGGGGGCGTGGGGAGGCATACGTGTTTTACAAACAGCTCTTGTTGATATAGGTATTTGTATTTACTTATATCATTTGGAATACCAAATAATACCAAATAATTTCGGCCAGAGTTTAATTGATTAAACTGCATTATTTCTGTTGAACCCACTTCTTTGTAAAGGTTAGTCACATTGAGTTGGTATATGGAGTTGATGTTTTTGTGATCTCACAACTGCTTTTCTGAATGACAATTGTTAAATTCACCCTTGTATTATCAGACGCTCCAATTTCAGAAGCTTCCCTGGTTTTTAGCATGCAAAATGTAAAGCACCCAAACAAAGGACTTTATCCCAGTGTTAATCATTTTAGCTGGAGAAGTAGAAGGTCGAACTCACGACTCCTGGTTTGATAGTCTGACCGTGTTACTACTGGACCGCTGCGTTTGCTCCAAATAACTCTTTGTCTGTAAACATATTTATAGCTGTCAATGTTAACCTATATGGACGACTCCCTAAGAAAATTGTTAGTACTGTTAATATGTCGATAATGCAAGATAAAGGAGATACTGCAATCCAAGAAGCTTAATTCCCTTGTTCTTTAGTGTGCCAGCTGTAAAGCACCCACACAGTCGAGACTCTTATTTCAGTGTAAGTATTTTGTAGATGGAGGAACGGGGGATTTAACTCAAGGCTCATGGTTTTGTAGTCTGACAGTGTTACCACTGGACCACAGCGTCTGCTCTCATAATACACAGTGCTCGCTGCTGCCAATCGACATATATTATGCCAAATGGCGATTATTTTACGAAAATGTCGCGAAAAAAAATCCAAAAATGTCGAGAGAAATTGGCGATTATTTTATACTGGAGCTGCAAAAAAATATCATCAAAAATTTGCTTTATAACACGGTTTGTTTATCGACATAGAGCGCATGCCTCTAGGCGATTATTGACATTACACAACAAGAGCGTGTTAATTACCTGTAAATCGACTGCTGGTGCAAAATGCACGGGAGTCTCGTGATAATATAATTATGCCTTTAATAATTCCAATCGTTTAAAGTGTAAATAATATTACTCGTTTAGTTTTAAAGGGTAAGGAAAGCCTGACAATAAGTTAATTTTATATGAAAGCCATCTTCAAGCCTTTTATACCGCTGTGAGAATTTTTAAAAGCGGACCACTATTGAAAAAGATATGGCAGTTTGAAATTTAAGAAACTGGCTGATCATGGAGGCAGCCATTTTAGTGTGTTTATGACGTCATTTACACACTGCTGAATTCTTTATTTAGCAAATAACCTTTTAAATAGATTAATTTTCATGTTTTTGAGTGTAAGGTGTAAAACATGATAATTTCTTTCAATATAGCTGGAAAAAGTAGAGAAATTACTTTACTTAAATAAGTAAATACAGTTCAAATGTGTATCTAGAAATTTGATAAATCCGCCATTTTGTTTTTTGTTGCCATGGAAACAAAGTTGCCGCCAATTTGACCAAATATTTAAATGCTCATAACTTTCTCATTCTTAAGGGGGGATGGGGGAGGCAACCAGATAATTTGCAATTTTATGCTTAAGAGAGAGTCAGGAGTCGATGCTGGACGTCCAACGAGAGATCGTTTTTAATATTCATGCCAAGGTATTTTGCTGAGGCGACAGACTATTGTAACATGGTTACAGTTCCAACTATTGTCACCAGGTATTGATAATAGGCGCGTAGCTGGGACATTTTTCAGGGGGCCGGGGTATCCACCCGTTGATTATTTTTTTTTAATGTGAGAACGGCAAATGGTACATTTTAACGTATATTTGAAGCATAAATATTGCACGAATAAGTTATTCCTTCTCATTTCTTTTATATAAAATGTATTGCTTTACTAGATATTCGTGTAATATTGCACATCTTAGTTGTGGTTCATGTAGGCCTACATGTGTAAATATTTATTTAAAACAGATGGTTCGTGGTAACACAATTTCAAAATATCATTATGACTGGATATATCATTCAAGGGATATGTCTATAAGTATATATACGATAGTTGTTAAAACGAATTTTGCCATAACTCAAGCTTTGCCATCGCAATTCTTCGCTTCACGTATCGCCTGCCTATGATGGGGAAGAGTGACACGCGAAATGACGATGGCGAAGCGCGAGATCATGATGGCAAAGTTCGAAATTAAGCAACGTTCGAGACTTCACGCTTAGCTTTCACGCTCTGCTTTCTCTATGAATATGAAAAGCGCGAGGCCACGACGGCGCATGTTAGCGAAGCGTGAAGAGAGAAATAACGGTGGCGAAGCGTGAGATCACGATGGCTAAGTGCGAAATTAAGAAAATCTCGAGATTTGCACTTGTGATCTTGTGCTTTGCCGTCATGATTTCGTGTTTCGCCGTCGTGATCGAACGCTATGCTTATCTCCTGTGCATGATGAAGAAGCACAAAATGCAAAATTATGTTTGCGAAGCGCAAGACTGCAATGGCGAAGCGCGAAATTACGGAAAATTCAAAATTTCGCGCTTCGCCATTGTGATCTCGTACCTCGCCATTGTGTTTTCACGCTATACAGTTAACTTCAAATATAACGAACAGAGTTATAATGAATTTCCGGTAATTTTTTGGTTATAATTAAGGAACAATTTAAAATGTCCCTACAATGTAAAACAAAATGGTTATAGCAAACATGATTATAGAAAATATCGGATGTAAGGAACATATTTCCATGTCCCAATGTTAAAACATACATTGAAATAACATATATTAGGCTATAGCGAACCCAAAATAGTCCTTTTAAGAAGTTTTATACAAGGGTTGAACATAAGCATTGGGTAGACATTGTACTAACGTACTGATTCATAAAACAAATATTAAAAACATGAGCGTGATTGTTGATATATCTCAACGACATCTAAAACCAAGTATTACACTAAAATTTTGAAGGACATGTTTTAGAATGTTGTTTAAGGTCTTCTGAAATATATTACATATAATTTAGCTACCTAGATCTATAAGGCCATTGAAAAAAACTGTAAGAAAGAACATATTTATCTCACTGTGAATTGGTTGTCAGATTCTGTAATATCGTTTGACTTGTACCGGTGTCAAACCTTGGCGTAGGATTTAACTAGGTGTTATTATTTGATTTCTATAATGTCTTATCTTCTACAACATTAGGACCATGGAATAATTGATAATTTTATACATTTAAATACAATTATAAGATATATCTATGATATCTGAAAATTACATAATAATTATTATGCGTGGCAAATTACGTCTGCAATGTTATACAAATTGTCCTATTAGTGTTGAAAATGTCTCTTTGTTGATTTCTCAGCTAAAAGCTTATCAATTTTTGACATTGTAATATTATTTTATTATAGAAATTTGACTCTTTAAAACCGTTAGCACAGACGGCGTATGAATGTAATATTCCACATGGTCAGGATTATTACAAAATAAGAAATCAAATAGTAGGATAATGACTGTACCTAAATTGTTATAACAAAGGCAATTATTGGTGAATTTAAATGCACGTTAAATCAACTAATTTTATAAACCAGGGCCCAGTTGTTCGAAACTTTAACAGGCGATTAAGCTAACGGTTGATTAACTTTTAGGGTTATTTTTTCGGCATTTCAGAAGACTTTGAACAAGAGCTGTCCATAAGACAGCGCGCTCGACTTTTCTCAGTGCTAGACTCTGAATTAAAGCTTTACCAGTAAAAACTTTATGAAACTTTAACCAAAAGATTCTAAGTTAAAAAGGGGCATAACTATGACAAAATTCAAATCAGAGTTATTTGAGATCATTTCTCCTGGTGTAGACTTTGATAATAAATAACTATTTTAAGTTCCAAGTAAATAGCTTTGACAATTACAGAGATATTTGACTTAATCAAAAACTTTAATCAAAAATTCTAAGTTAAGATGGGGGCATAACTCTGTCAAAATTCAAATTAGAGTTATGGGGATTGTTTCTTCTGGTGTAGACTTGCATAGTAAATAACTATTTTAAGTTTCAAGTCAATAGCTTTGATAGTAACAGAGATATTTGACTTCATCAAAAACTTTAACCAAAAAATTCCAAGTCAAAAAGGGGCATACCTCCATCAAAATTCAATCAGAGTTATAGGGATTGTTTCTCCTGGTGTAGACTTTGATAATAAATAACTATTTTAAGTTTCAAGTCAATATCTTTGATAGTAACAGAGATATTTGACTTAATCAAAAACTTTAACCAAAAATTCTAAGTTAAAAAGAGGGCATAACTCTGTCAAAATTCAAATCAGCTCAAAAGGATGTTCTGCAAATTGAATAAAGAATTTTTTATGAAAAAAATATCCCCTGAAGAGCTTGGGTAATATATATATATATAGTTTTTGGAGAATAGATTTCAGCTTATTGACTGAATAAAAAGTATCCCTTTGATAAGTTTTTCACCGTTTGATCTTCTTGATGTATTATATCTCCTTCATAAATAATTTATAAACCTTTGTGTGCTGGAAGTCATGGATTGGTGCCCTCCCCATGTCGTACCAAAGAAATGAATCAAAGCCTTGAGACGTCTGGTGGTTGCGGGTTTTGGTAGATTTATTTTCTATTTAAATGCCAATCTATAAATATACATGAATGAGAAACAAATACAAATGTGCCTCCTATCCATACCCAACTTTTTTCTTCTTAGGCGTCTTATCAAGCTATCCGCAGCGGGGTGCGAGAACAGCCGCCGCAGAGACTTTCTGATATCAGACAGACCTCTGATTTACATTGAAATATAGAAGGATTAAATTTTGTTTTGACCATTCTTATTTCCTGCTTTGATATTTAAATTTATCACTGTTCCTACCATAAAATTCATTTTCTTATCTTTCCACTGGTGTATTTTTTATTAATGTAACACTATTTCTTCTTGCTTCCAATTTCATTTGAAATCAACCATAGTATTTCCCTATGTAACCTATATAAAATGCAAGCAAACCACGTCTTTCGCTAACTTTAAAGGACATTTAATACTGTTTGTCCTCTGAATCAAATTTTATCACTGTTATGACGTGAAAGTATAACAAACAAAGAGAATGATGATACAAAAATATTTAAAGTAATTCAATAGCATCTTGCTTCCATTTGCATTTAAAAACGGCTAAAATTGCATTTTAGCCACTCTGCCCAAAATGTCCGAGTTATGTTCTGATAAGAGTCTCTGCCTTGCTTGAAGTGTTCCGTAGTAGAGGCAAAGATGTTAGAATTATCATAGCTGGAATTCAATTGTATAGCTTAAGTTTTTTGACTGATTGTTTAAAAATAAAAGATAAAATATTGCCTTTATCACATTTTGCGTTACATATCGTTTATTTTATGTAAAAAAAAAAAAAACTAGTGTCAAATATTACTGTGTATTGCGATCAATGTCAAAGCCACGTGTCATTGTTGCTGTCAAAAATGTAAATTGTCGCAACCACGTGTCATTAAAATATTCGGGGTTTTAGATGTAACAGATTGTTACATGTGAAATGTCAATAATCACAGTTTTGTAAATTTAACATCCGCGCTACACTGTGACTGACATAATATATCGGTTGCATTTTTGTAAAAGTGAAATAAATGAGATATTAGTGCCTGCGAAATAAAAATAGTATAACTTTTGAGATTCAGTTCAGAAAAAAAATATCAGAATTCTTATCGGCTTTTACAGAGTTTTCGCTTCCATAGTTATTCATAAGAATCAGATTAATGCATAACAGAATAAATCACAGCTATATGAACATATGACTGTATTATTTTTATTGTTATTATATGTATTACAAGACTGCTATGATATAATTGACTGATAGATAAATTTAGCACTACTGGAAGTATATAAAATATACTACTGACACACAGATTCGAGTACTTAATTTTATTATCATGTTTACGAAGCTTACAGTCGAACAAATAATTGTCAAAACTATTTTAAGTCTAAATGTGAACGATGGACTGATATGATATATCTTTTAACTTGATATCTTTTAATTTAAAATGGATTTTAGTATTACAGTAATATTGCTTTTAAAATAAAATAGCATATAGCAGGTTGACTTTTTGCTTAGTATTTACATATATAAGCGTGTAATGTGTTTCTGATTAATAGCAAAGTGTTAAGTATAGTAGCTGTCAGCATGATCATACCATAAAACCTCTGTAAACACAGCAGGTATCCGCGCCTGTATAAGGGTCAGTTATAAAAAGAAAAGCTTTATGATGAAAAGAAATGAAAGAAAATTAACTAGATTCTTTAATAAATCATCATATTTCTATACTAAAAATCTATCCTATAACGTTAATTTTTTTGGAAATTTTTATGAATACTTTGGTCACAGAAATGCGAATTTACATAACTGCATGCAGTGTGCGCTATCCATACTGATATACAACCAGATGTTCTGTTGCGCAACACATTATACTTAATTAACTAAGCAAATGCAAATGAGATAGCGGTCAGATAAACCTAAAAATAGAACTTAATTATTTGACTGGTGTCTTAAATTGTCATTTCTTTCTGTACTGTTACATATTGTAAATACATGTGTTTTTAATTGCTGCAAGTAAAAGTTTCCACAATATGTCAGACTGCCTTAGTCCATTTCATAGCTTGTACTCAAATATAATCTTCCATTTAATAACCAGGCATCTCCGCATCGAAAAAAAGCCTAGAAGCGAAATGTTATTGTAACACTAAATGTTACAAGTCGAGTTTTAAAAGCTGTTGATGAATAAAAATTATCTTATCTGTATATTTTTAATTCACAATCTGAATGTTTTCAATTAAAATTTCATTCACATATCACTGCTGAAAATGATTTTATGATTTTAATTTATATGACTATATTTACATCGTAGCTATGTTTTAATGAGGTTGGTTATTTATTCTGTTCATATTTGAGGTGATCATGAAAATATTTTATCCAATAAAATTCTTGCATTAAATATACGGACTCCCATTCCGTCCTTCCTATTCTTTTATGGATGATAATGACAACACTGTTTATTGTTGAGCACTCTCGCATACCAGAGCTCTACCATGGTTCTCCGGTTCGTCTCGGGTACCATGTCGAACATCTGATGAATGAGAATGATTGGTGATAAGATACGTTAAGTTACCTTACGGGTAGATAAGGGGAGAAACTCGCATATCTAATTTGTCTTATCAACGGTAGATACAGGGTATTGTCCCTTGGTGAAAGAAGACTTTAGTTTGACATGCGAAGATGAACTCTGCCTGACCTAGCTTGTGATGTAATCATGGGCTGAAAACCTTATCATTGATAGATCTTATATAATCTAAATGGTCAGTGTGAATGGACACAGGTTGAATCAGAACGGCTTGGTCACTGATAATTCATCCGCATTGTTCATGAATGGGACTATTTTGTGTAGCACATGAACATCCTTTGGATGTGACTTGGAATAAAATAAAGATGCTATGATTGTCAGAAATACACTTGTAACTTTGGTAGCGGGGTAAACCCCGCAACCAAAAATGGTGCTAGTAGCTTCCTGGCTTGCGGCTCAATATTAAGAGGAAAGTACTAGGACTGGTCAGCCTGGTGCCAGTATTGTTTAACTGGGTGAGGGTATTCTAATGATGCAGCACTACAAAGCTTGGTATTGTGCCAATGGCTACAAGTAGGCACCATCGTTTATATGACTGAAATATTGTTGAAAAAGACGCTAAACCGGAACACAAAAACACGCAAACAATAAATGCATTTTGTAAAAACTTTGGTTTTACACATCTTTTTGGAAAAGAAAGCCTTTTAATTTTGAATTACAATTTGGAGCGATCGCAGGCAAAATATTCATTGAAGATCGGAACTTTTTCTAACACAAAATTCAGTTTCTAATATTTTTGAAACCTCAGAACTTTTTTTAAACAATGTTAAAGTTGTCTGGATGAAATGACTGTAAGCAGAGAAATGCTTACCTGTTTCAGTTTTCAGTCATTTAGGATCTGATAATTTTTAAGAATCTTGTTTAAGGTCTTCTGAAATATAATACATATAATTTAGTTACCTATTATGCCACTAAAAATTATGTAATCACCAATGATAAAGAAAGAAGATATTTGATTCCTATTTGATTTTATTTTCTTCAATAATGTGACCATGGAATAATTGATAATTGTTTACACTTAAGTACAATTATAAGATATATCAGATATCTATATCTATATCTATTCTGTGGCGTCTGAAAATAACTTAATAACCATTATGCGTGAAAATAATGTCTGCAGTATTATATAATATATCCTATTCAAAATTTCTTTTAGACTTGAAAGCCCCCAATTTTATTTTTTTTCAATTTTTGATATTGTGCTATAGTTCTATTATAGAAGTTTGCCTTTTTAAACCGTTAGCATAGACGGCATATGATTGTGATATTTCACATGTTCAGGATTATTACAAAGTAAGTAATCAAATAGTAGGATAGAGGGCTCTAGATAACGAAATAAATTGCAAAACTGTATCTAAATTGTTAAACAGAATAGGAAGTAAGCAATGATTGTGTATGTTGCATAATATATACTTCTTATTGCAACGAAAGAGATTATTTAGAGACAATTTAATTGTGTATACTTGCCAAATTTTTACTATAGTACGCAGCTGCGTATCTGCGTAAAGGCAGCTACGTGCCTGACTATGTAAAGTGATGATGATATAGAAGTTTTTCTTAGATCGTTTATGCTTTGTGTGCAGATGATACTGTTATTTAATCCGATAGTGAACACGAATTACAACTAGATTTGAATGCTATGTCTAATTATTGTAATATTTGGGGCCTGCAAGTTAATTCTGCTAAAACTAAGATTATTGTCTTTTGGAAAAATAAAAGGGGCCTAAGAAACATTCCAGATTTTGAATTAGATAATAATAGTTTAGAAAGTGTTGACCATTTTATTTATTTAGGTGTACAGTTCTTTTATAATGGTAAATTTAGCTTGACTAAACGGCACCTGGTCGATCAAGCCAGAAAGGCTATGTTTTCTTAAAAAAGGCAAAAAGGTTATCAAAAAGACACGTTAACTGGCACTTCCTATTGATATGCAGTAAAGTTGGTTTAATACTATAGATGCTCCAATCATTTTGTATGGGTCGGAGGTATGGGGTATAGAAAATGTTTATATTGTTGGTAGATTCCAACTTGAATATTGTAAACTCGTTCTTAATCTTAAGTGGAGCACACCAAATTGAATGATTTATGGTGAGCTTGGTATAACCCCTTTGTCACTGCAAATTATATACTAGTCGTATTTTTAATTACTGGTGTAAAGTTCTTAATGCTGAAAATGAAAAGATATGTAATACGTTGTATAAAAACATCGTTAATGCTATATATACACATGAAAATGTAAATTAAGACTGGATTCGGTATATTAAAAACACATTTGTCAAATGTTTGGTTACACCAACAAGTTTTGTCACCAACATTGTTTAAGAATATTGTTAACTTCAGGCTTAAAGATCAATTTATCAATTTGTTAAACAATGGAAAAGTACACTAACCAACTCTAGTAAATGTCTCAATTATTTTACCCGCCTGCTTAGCTCAGTAGGGAGAGCGTTGGTCTACGGATCGCGGGGTCGTGGGTTCGATCCTCGGGCGGGACGTATGTTCTCCGTGACTATTTGATAAACGAAATTGTGTCTGAAATCAGTATACCTCCACCTCTGATTCATGTGGGGAAGTTGGCAGTTATTTGCGGAGAACAGGTTTGTACTGGTACAGAAACCAGGAACACTGGTTAGGTTAACTGCCCGCCGTTACATGACTGAAATACTGTTGAAAAACGGAGTTAAACTCAAAACAAACAAACAAACAATTATCGTATTTACAAAGAGGATTTTGTTTTTGAAAAATATTCCAGCATTTTGTCATTGGATCTAGTTAACACTTTTTGTAGGTGCATGAATCACAAATTACCTATTGAAAAGGGAAGATTCTTTAATATAGATAGAAATCTTAGAACTTGTAATATATATGCAACCGAAATGCTTTAGGTGATGAATTTCATTATCTTTTTAAGTGTAATCATTTTACGGTTGAAAGAAGGAAATATTTAAAAAGAGTACTATTATAAAAATCCAAATGCTGTCAAATTTTCACAGCTAATGACCAGTACCGACAAAGTAGTTTTAATAAAACTTTCAGTCTTTTGTAAACATATCATGTCCATATGCAAATCACTGCCGTAAAATCTCTCATTCTCCGTTTATATTACATATATGTATAAAAGAGGATATTTGCTTGTTTCGGTGTAGGACTTGGGTGTCTTTTGCGAGCGAGCACCAGGTGCGGTATTTTCACAAGTGGCTTGGCTACGAGTGGGGATGTGGAATGTGGTGTTCGCGAGTGGGGAATTTTACAGAACGATTTGATGAAACTTGAGAGAGATCCACACAAGTAGTCGTCAAGCCGTACATGAGTAAAAGTTGATTAAAAGTTTGTTTTTTTGTTTTTTTTTTATTTTAGCACCGGGATTTTGGATCAAGACCTTGCTAACATTTTGAAATAAACTGATCGGCAGCACAGACAATTGTTTGTTACAATTTCAACATGTTTTCAAAGTGCACTTTTTGCAACGAATGTTCCATATATTACAAGAATTACAGGAATCGAAATAATAGTCGAGTCGACTTTTAAAATAGCACATACCTATCATAGGTGCTAAAATAAAAAAAAAATCAGCTTTTAATCAACTTTTACTCATATACGGCTTGACAGTAGCATACTTGTGTGGATCTCTCTCAAGTTTCATCAAATGGTTCAGTAAAATTCTTGGGACCACATGAGCTCAAGATATGAACCCTTTAAACTTAAATCAAACGACCTGTAATTTACAAATAAAGTTACGATGGTCTAGATTGAAACCGATTTTAATGATTAAGTATCAATTAGAAGCTTAAGCATAATCGAATGTTTACATAATTGTAATATTGAATGAACAGATTTCCTACAGAATTGCCTGAACTTCGACTACGAGCTTGACAAAAGCATCGGCATAAAATGCTTTCTTTTCTCTAACATGATGCCTAGACCACATTCAAGTTTGTTCAAATGGTTCCACTTAACCCCTTTAGAAAGAGACGTTCAGATCTAAAAATGAAAACAAAAATTTAAAGAACTACTTCTGATGCAGTAATTGATGGATATTCACCAAAATTGGCCTGAAGCATGCAGGGTCTTTTTGCTTTACAGCAGATAGGGACACTAGAGCTAAAAATAGAAAGATCCTTAAACAACTGCTTATGAAACATTTCATGAATAATACTTGCTGAACTCGATTTGAGGCCCGCATGTTTAGCCCTCTCTCAAGTTGTTCAAATGGTTTCACATATGACTACATTTTGGGGCTGTCACAGCCAAAACAGAAACCATGTAAATAACTTTGAATGAACTTCTGAACAGATATTCACCAAACTTGGCAAGAAGCAAGGTTGAAAGTTCAATGTCCTCCTCAAGGGAGTGACTTATGCCCATTTGAGCCTCTTGAGTACTGGCACAAATTATGCTAGGTGTTGAAAGTTAGCCATCATGTTTAAAGTTTCAAGTTTATTGATAAAGTCAATGCCCTTTAAGGGCACCTGACAACAACAACATAAACAGTAACAAAATAATGAAATTGGCAAAAATGGCATGATATTCAAGTGTGACAGCATGAAATATTAGTTACTGTATGTTTTCCGAAAGTGATGGAGAACAGAATGTGGTAAAACCAGCAATTTTCGCAGTGAAAAAAAGTCAAATATATCTTCACTGAAATGGGTAAATTAGTCAAAACATGCATTAAAAAGAAAGAAACTTTGCCTGCTCCATATGCACGACCTAAATATCCCCACTCACGAACACCACATTCCACATCCACACTCGTAGCTTAGCCACTTGTGAAAATACCGCACCTGGTGCTCACTCGCAAAAGACACACCAGTCCTACACCGAAACAAACAAATATCCTCTTTATACATGTATGTAATATAAAAGGAGAATGAGAGATTTTACGGCAGTTATTTGCATATGGACATGATATGTTTACAAAAGATTGAAAGTTTTATTAATACTAATTTGTCGGTACTGGTCATTAGCTGTGAAAATTTGACAACGTTTGGATTTTTAGCCCGACTATTCATAAAATAGTAGAACTATTGGGCTCGCCCATGCGTCGGCGTCCGCGTCTGCGTCGGCGTCCGCGTCCCGATTTGGTTAAGTTTTTGTATGTAAGCTGGTATCTAAGCAACCACTTGTGGGAATAGATTGAAACTTCACACACTTATTAACTGTGATTTCACAGGTTCCATAACTCTATTTTGCTTTTTTACAAAATTATGCCCCTTTTTCGACTTAGAATTTTTTGGTTAAGGTTTTGTATGTAAGCTGGTATCTCAGTACTCACTAATTGGAATGGATTGAAACTTCATACACTTGTTCACTGTCATGATCTGACATGCACAAAGCAGGTCCAATAACTTTATTTGCTTTTTTACAAAATTATGCCCCTTTTTCAACATAGAAATTTTTGGTTAAGTTTTTGTATGTAAGCTGGTATCTCAGTATCAACTAATGGGAAAGGATTGAAACTTCACACACTTGTTCACTGTCATGATATGACATGCAGTGCAAAGGGTCAATAACTCAACTTCGCATTTTACAAAATTATGCCCTTTTTTCAACTTAGGAGTTTTGGGTTAAATTCTTATATGTAAGCTGGTATCTCAGTATCCACTAATGGGAATGGATTGAAACTTCACACACTTGTCCACTGTCATGAGCTGATAATTTAGCACTATGCAGGTTGCATAACCCTATTTTGCTTTTTTACTAAATTATGTCCCTTTTTCGACTTTCGTATTCATTCAATCGACAAGGCCGTTGAATAATCGAGCGTTGCTGTCCTCCGACAGCTCTTGTTATAATTGTACTCTTTTTACATATTTCCTTCTTTCAACTTTAAAATGATTACACTTAAAAAGATAATGAAATTCATCACCTAAAGTATTTTGGTTGCATAGATTACAAGTTCTAAGATTTCTATCTATATTAAATAATCTTCCCTTTTCAATAGGTAATTTGTGATTCATGCACCTAAATTTACAAAAAAGTATTAGCTAAATCCAATGACAAAATGCTGAAATATTTTTCAAAAACAAAAATCCTCTTTGTAAATACGATAATTTACTAGAGTTAACAAAATATTCTTAAACAATGTTGGTGACAAAACTTGTTGGTGTAACCAAAAATTTGACAAATGTGTTCTTAATATACAGAATCCAGTCTAAATTTACACTGTTACAAAACGGCGTTAACCCCAAAACAAACAAACAAACAAAACATTTTCATGTGTATATAGCATAAAAGATGTTTTTATATAACATATTACATATCTTATCATTTTTAGCTTTAAGAACTTTACACCAGTAATTAAAAATACGACTACTGTGCAATTTGCAGTGACAAAGGGGTTATACAAAGCTCACCATAAATCATACAATTTGGTGTTCGCCGCTTAAGATTAGGAACGGGTTTACAATATTTAAGTTGGAATCTAACAATAATATCAACATTTTCTATACCCCATACCTTCGACACATATAAAATGATTGGAGCAATCATAGTATTAAACAAACTTAACTGCATATCATTAATAAGTGCCAGTTTACGTGCCTTTTTGAAAACATAGTCTTTCTGGCTTGATCAACCAGGTGCCTTTTGTCAAGCCGAATTTACCGTTATAAAAGAACTGTACACCTAGATAATTAAAATGGTCAACACTTTCTAAAATATTATTATCTAATTTAAAATCTGGAATGTTTCTTAGGCCCCTTTTATTTTTCCAAAAGACAACAATCTTAGTTTTAGCAGAATTAACTTGCAGGCCCGAAATATTACAATAATTAGACATAGCATTCAAATCTAATTGTAATTCGTGTTCACTATCAGGCAAAATAACAGTATCATCTGCACACAAAGCATAAACAATCTAAGAAAACTTCTATATCATCATCACTTTACATAGTGTTAACATTATCAGATAAAAACTGAAGACCGCTATATCGATGGGACATAAACTCATTCAAATCATTCAAAAACAATAAGAATAACACAGGAGATATGTTTTCACTCTGACGGACATCAGACTGACTCGCAAAGAAGTCTGATAATTTGTTATTACCTCTGGCACACGATTTAGCTTTTCCATACATATCATATATTATTTTGAAAAAATTACCCTCTATATTGTAACTGAGTAGCTTCTGCCATAAGGCCACTCTGTTCACAGAATCGAACACTTTCCTATGATCTATAAATGAACAATATAACTTTCTGTTCTGAGCTAAATACATGTCAGTTAACATTTTTAAAGAAAATATATGTTAACATTTTTAAAGAAAATATATGGTCGATTGCACAATATTTTTTTTTCTAAATCCAGCCTGCTCTTCACAAAGAATATATATTATATCTTCCTATAAATTATTTAATCTAATATTTAACACAGAAATAAATTTTGTTTGCCAAAACAGCTAAGAATCGTTATCCCTCTGTAGGGATCAGGGTCATTAATATCACCTTTATCTTTATACAGTGGTAAAATAATTCCTCTACTCTAGATTTCAGGGAACATACCTGCATCTAATAATATATACTGAAAAACTTACAAAACACAGGTAACATAGATACATGAGAATGTTTTAAGTACTCAATCAAAACATCAAACAAAGAGGCTGACTTATTGTTTTTCAACAAATTAATAGCTTTTTGCATTTCACTTTCTGAAAAAGGTGCATTTAATTCTTCGTTTTAATTATTTATATTTTGCAAGTCGATATCGATAGAATTATCATCTCAATCAACAAGGTTTCCGTTTAATTTACTGAAATGTTCATAAAAGACATCACTAGAAATTTTACTACTAATAATATTCTGTTTATCACCAGAATATTTGTTCAACAGGCTCCAAAAGGATATAGGATCAGAATGCTTCAAGCTTTTTAGCTTATGCACAATTTGATTATTAAACAATTTCAGTTTCTTATTTCTTTCTTTCTAATATTTTCTACTTTGAACAATTGTTGATACTCACAACCTTGAAACTGCTTATTTGCTAATAATTCCAGCTACTATTAATAAAAGCAATTTGATTGGTTAAGCGTTGAGGAACACCTTTATATTCCTACATGTTAGATTTAATGCCGAATCAGGTAGCACTGATATTAGAAAAAAAAAATGTGATAACTTTCTTATGTAATTTTAACAAAACGTATATAAACGTGACCACTTATTGTCCTAGTTAAATCATTTCCTATCCGATGAATTATTGGTTTCACGAAATGTTTGGTGTGTAGAGCAATGTTATTTAAATAAAAAATGAAAAATCTATGCAGAAACATGCTAGGATTACAATTCTTGCTTTCTGATGTTCATGCACGTGTAATCTGGGCCTACCTTTCATCGAACACTTTTTTAAATAACATTTAATTGGAGCTTTATTCATTATGTGCATTTGGGGCTCATGAACAGGCTCAATCAAACCGAGCCTGCAACATTTTCGTTTTTCTCGTGTTGAGCGACCTGTGAAGTTTCCACTTTTTTCTTAATTATTACCACAGCAGCGTTGTTTGTGCCGTGTGGCGGCCGTAAAAAGTCTCCCCGTACATTCAATCAGGGCTGTTATATTTCGATCTTCTCAGATCGTTCAGCACAACTTTTATGTCGTGTTATTGGTACTATTTAGTTTCTCAACATGACAATTTCGGCCTGGGTGGTTCCAATACTCCCGCTTTCATAGCCTTGGGTATTGTATAATCACCACTTGGATATGGTGCCTGCTTTTTAATTTTGTCTTTTGACAGTTCCTGTGATACGCAGGCTCCATAACCTCAGATCCCCTTTCTAAATTCCATTTTGTTTAGTTCTGCCCATTGTTTTCTCGTTTGGGGCAAACCTATTATTTTATCTGGGGACCAAACGCCGCTCTTCATGGAATTACACGCCTCAACACGTGTATCATTGAAGGTTTCATGTACACCTCCGTTTGAATACATCTGTGGATGTCTCTAAATTGCTTTTTGTTCTTTTAGCATGTGTAAATGTTGAGTTCTGCTCAACCCGGGGCTAGAGGGCGTGGACGGTAGCATACATTTCCACTACCGTCCATGAACAGGCTCAATCAAACCGAGCCTGCAACATTTTCGTTTTTGTCGTGTTGAGCGACTTGTGAAGTTTCCACTTTTTTCTATTTTATTACCACAGCAGCGTTGTTTGTGCCGTGTGGCGGCCGTAAAAAGTCTCCCCGTACATTCAATCAGGGCTGTTATGTTTCGATCTTCTCAGATCGTTCAGCACGACTTTTATGTCGTGTTATTGGTACTATTTAGTTTCTCAACATGACCATTTCGGCCTGGGTGGTTCCAATACTCCCGCTTTCATAGCCTTGGGTATTGTATAATCACCCCTTGGATATGGTGCCAGCTTTTTAATTTTGTCTTTTGACAGTTTCTGTGATACGCAGGCTCCATAACCTCAGATCCCCTTTCTAAATTCCAGTTTGTTAGTTCTGCCCATTGTTTTCTCGTTTGGGGCAAACCTATTATTTTATCTGGGGACCAAACGCCGCTCTTCATGGAATTACACGCCTCAACACGTGTATCATTGAAGGTTCCATGTTCACCGCCGTTTGAATACATCTGTGGATGTCTCTAAATTGCTTTTTGTACTTTTAGCATGTGTAAATGTTGAGTTCTGCTCAACCCGGGGCTAGAGGGCGTGGACGGTAGCATGCATTTCCACTACCGTCCATGAACAGGCTCAATCAAACCGAGCCTGCAACATTTTCGTTTTTGTCGTGTTGAGCGACCTGTGAAGTTTCCACTTTTTTTCTATTTCATTGTGTGCATTATTCGTCATGATTCACACATGCATGAACACCAGAAAAATATTTTAATTCGTAAAGAAATGAATTATCATCCATTGTACTTATAATTGCAGAAAAAAAATGCAATCTAGGCCTATAGCAACCATTAACAAAGAGCTTTATTTTATTCAATGCACGATGATGTATTAGGTTAGAAACAACAAATTCATTTTTCATAGACTCGATTAGAACATTATGCTTTCTGTAAATCGAAACATGCATATCTAATCCAATTTCTTTTCAAGAACTATCTTAATTCCATTCACGGATACTTGAAACCTAATATTTTTATGTCCTGTATGGGCTGTCTACTATAATGTTGTATATAGTCGATACAGAACATTAAATATTATTTTTCAGTGTAGTTTAAAACCCATATAGAATATTAAATAGTGTATGTTTCTTATGGGATCCATATACACAGACTAACATCAACAAGGTCGAACAGGTGCAAAGAAGAGCAGCACGATATTTTACAGGGGGTTATAGACGTACCAGCAGTGTTACAGCCATGCTTGAATGTTTATCCAGTGGCCAAGTCTCAAAGAACGTCGCGAGACCAGTAAAACAATCATACTCTATAAAGTAGTGTATCAACTTATTGCTATTCCATCAGTTCCATATCTAATCAGGACAAATATCACGTCAACAAGAAGTCACAGCATGTGCTTCATCGTCCCGCATTCAAGACTTCTACTTCACAAGGGTTCCTTCTTCCCAAGTGCAATCAATACGGCTATGGAACAGTCTTCCAGAGTCAGTAGTAGCAGCCAGTACCATCGAGGACTTTTAAGTCTGGGCTGCTATTATCATCACTAAATTAATCTTAAAACTATTTTTACTTTTAATTGTAAAAAGGACATTTAAAATTCACTTGCTGCCCTTGCAACACATGCATGTACAGTCACAATTCCGAGAATACTCATCTTGAGGTTTGGAGTTCAACAGAAGAAGAAGAAGAAGAATTTCAAATAACTATAGAGGTTCGCCAAAATATTGGACGAAAGACATATACTTTTCGTCCGAATGATTTATGTTTACACCGGTAGCAAGGCGGAAGAAAAACGTCTCATGAAACTTTTTTCAAGACACATAATATGTAAAATATGAGAGAGGATGTGCGGTATTTGGTGAAGTAAGTCTACTTAATACCAGTGTTATTTGTATGTTAAAAATCGAAATTGGAAAACAATTCTAAGAAGGTAATGACTTTCCACTGCATTTTATATTAGATTTATAATTTACAATAAGATTATTCCTATTAAATTTTAAGTCTATATTTTGTATAGAATATAACTGGGAGCGCGTAACGCCCTACCGTACATTTAGTGTCCGGTACAATGATAACGGGGAATATACACAAGATTTTGTAACGTAAAGTTTCATTGGTTAAATTTTATGACGTTGACACACCTTTACGCACCAGGTTTCATTCTCGGCGACAAAAAAAGTTGCGAAAAACGCATTTGTGACTCCAGAAGGCTTTGTCAGAATCTGTTCTTTTACAGGTAACAGTATTACAATCAAATTTAATGGAAAAAATTAGTACAGATGCAGAGAACAAGATAGTATTTTGCATTTAGTATTCCCGCCTGTCAACGCTCAAGGTATGGACAAAATGCGGAAGTGACTGCGTCTTGGCAGGTAATAATGATTACCGTTCAGAATCGCTAATTTTGGTGTATTGCCAAAATGAGGTCACTCCAGTTATATATGCAGCCTCATTGCAGCTTTTGAAGAAGTTTCTTGCTCACCTGGGATATTTATCATGTGTTATATTTAACTTAACTCTAGATCGAGCACTATGCAACTTCAACTATATTTTTACTTGCACATACCAAAGAAGTATAAAATACACAGAATGGCAACTTGCTGTAATCTCGCAAGATTAGTAAAAACAAACATCGGCGAGCATGGAGTTATAATTTGTACCTTTAAAACTACAATTACAGCAAGTTGCCATTCTGTGTATTTTATACTTTAAAATACATGTTAGCCTCTAAAACAACATTAGTTTAATGTGAAATAGTTTTAAGACGCATAGTACACGTTTCTTACCTTCAAAAGAAGCATGGTCATACGATGATAATTAATTTACCGATGAATAATTGCTTTCGCATACAAAATGGCGCGTGGAGAACGCGTCACTTCCGGTAAAGGAGATCTCATTCAGTAAAAACTGTTGTGTCACGTTTTTTTGGCGAGATTTGCTCTATATGCCTTTCAGGTTGCCGATCTATTTATTTGTTCTTTGCACATACCCAAATTTTGGTTGCCCAAATATAGCATGATTAAGTGATGAGATACTGCAACAAAAACAGCAATGCAGGATAGGGGTTCCATTTGACATGGGACCCCCGGTCCAGGCCCAGGAGATTTTCAAAAGGGAAGTGGCTAGGGGTCCGGTAATAATATATATCTACTGTATTCCTTGATAAGATAATTGCTGGTAAAAGTTATGATAAGTTATCATAATGTTGCCATTATTGTTTTTTTTTGGTAAATATTTTATTTATCAGAGCTCCAGATAAGATGCGTATTTGCGTAAATACGTTTTAAAATTTACGAAAAACGCATTAAAAATTAATCCTAAGCGTACCGTTACGCATTGAAAAATCGGGATACGTATTTTACTCGATTAGAGTGCGTATTCCAATTTTATCGTAAATCAAGCACATCCATATTGTAATCGAGTATACAACAAACAAAAATGGCGTCTCGTGCCAAGCGAGGACGGTATCGTAAAGAAATATTTGCTTCTTCTTCGTCAAGTATATTGAATTATGTGAAACGAGATGAATCAGAAGACGCTCTTAGGATTGCTAAATCCGTAATTTATGATGTATTATGTTCAAGTGTTGAAAAAGCCGAGAAAAAGTTGAGGCATCATGCAGATGTGTCTGAAAAAACACTGACCGGCTGGCAATTAAAATATCACTGGCTTTTGATAGACCGTAGTGGTGACGAAGTGATATTAAGATGTAGTGTTTGCAAAAACAAAAAGTTAGATCTATCTGGGCGAATGAAGGGTCGACAAATATTCAGAAAAATAGCATTGATAGACATAGCACGTCCACTGAACACATTAATGCCGAACACAAAATTAAACAAACAGACGAACAAAAAGGTGATGAATTAGACACTAGTGATATTGATTTAGGAATGCCAGTAGATAAAGAAGACTTGATATTGTTTAGAACAGTTTTCTATGCTGCATCAGAGGAACTGCCAACTGTAAAAGTGAATTCTTTGCTTGAGTTACAAAGGTTGAATGGGGCTTCCATCACATATCGAAACCTTAGTTGGGATACACTCTCAGAAATTCAGAAATATATTTGTACTATTATCAAAAGGGATTTGATTGAACACATCCGGGAATCAGATTTCTATGCTATTATGATAGACGAAAGCACTGATTTGACTGTGCAAAAGCATCTCTCAATTTGTGTAAGGTATGTCAACAAAGGTGAGCCAGTAACAGAATTCTTAGGGAACATTGGTCTGGAAGATGGAAAAGCACACACTGTTGTAGCAGCTCTTATAAACTACCTGAATGAGCTCCAAATTGACGCATCAAAAATGGTTTCATTAGCAACTGACGGAGCTGCAACAATGATGGGTAAGAAGACAGGTGTAGGAGTCCAGTTAAAGTCCAAATATTCCCCTTTCTTAATACAAACTCACTGTATTGCTCACCGTTTAAATTTGGCAGTGTCTGACTCGATCAAGAAGGACAAAGTACTTGAAAAGTTTAGGGATAAGTTTAATTCACTGTATAATTTTATGAGTGCATCCAGTAATCGAACAACTAAGTTGAAGAAGATGCAAGACCTGCTTGAAGAACCACAGCTGACCATCAAAGAACCACATAGTATTCGATGGCTTGGTCTAAGAAATGCAGTTGCTGCAGTGTATGATAGTTATAACTCTGTATGTGCAACTCTTTCAAGCATTGGTGAGTCTGAAAATAACACAACCTCAATTGGTTTGTTTAAATACTTCACCGACTACAAAACTGTTCTTCTTGTAGCTTTTATGCTGGATATTCATCAGGAGTTGGCTGACCTAAGCTTGCAGCTACAAAAACAAAGTATTGTTTTCAGTGAAGTTGAAGCCCTGATAGATGGAACTTTAGGTAAACTGGAACATTTCAAGTCAAATGATGGGACCTGCCTGGCAGAGATGAAAGCGTGCATTACCATTGAAACTGATACTGATGGAAAGAAATATGCTACTTTAAATGGAGAAAAATTGTTACGGTACAAAGACAGTACTGAAAATGAGCTTCAACGACTGCGAGAAAGCTATGTGTCTTGTTTACAGAAAAATATAAAGCAGAGGTTTAGAAAAGAAGATAGTACAATATTGAATTATTTCAGTCTTGTCTTGGAACCATCCATTGTAAATAGTTCAAGACCAAATGAAAGTGAAGATGCTGTGGAAGCCCTAGGAATGTTCTATGGTGATGAAAAGACAGTTACTGTTATTCATGGAAATTTTGAGTGTGGATTACAGGAAGAAAATAAGAATGTTGTTGACAAGTTGCTGGATAGGGACAAATTAGTGCAAGAGTGGCCAAAGTTAAAAGGAATGTTAACAGGATGCTATAAAGGATTGTCAGCTAAAGCTGTTTGTCAAAGGGTTATACAGATACATTCTGACAAGGGACTTGTGGAGTTTTCAAAACTGTGTAGGATAGGTCTTTGTATAGCTATTACAAGTGTTGAGTGTGAGAGGAGCTTTAGCACTCAAAACCGCTTAAAAAACAAATTCAGAGCCTCTCTGAAAGATGAGAACCTTGACAATCTTATTTCAATCCAAATGAGCCAAATTCCTTTCATCTCGTATGAGCCTAGACGTGCAGTACTACTGTGGGAAGCAAAGAAAAAGAGAAGGAAGAGTAGGCTTCGCCAGGAGTACAAACCTAGAGACAAAATGGCAAAAATATGCCCTTAACTTTAAATGTAGTAAAAACTGACTAAATTCAGTGACAAGCATTAGTTGTTAAATTGTTACTTTTAAAGTTATATAACAGTTCATTCACTACACAAGGAGTGTCATGTTTAACAACATTATTGGCTAATGCACAGGTAGTGCTATGTATATGTTAACTGTAAGAAAAACATTATTTGCCAAGGCACAGAAAGTACAGTGCTTTGTACATAAAACTGCAAGTGAAACTAGAGGTATGTACCAAGAGTTTTATGATTTTGATAATATGATATAATAAATAGTTATTACCCTTTGAATGATTTTGAAAACTGAAAAACCATTTAGAAATTTTAAAATACCCTTTGAAAAAAAAATCAAGGAGTAAAGTACCATTTGAAAAAAAAATTAGGGGGTAAACTACCCTTTAACCTAAAATCTTATCTGGAGCTCTGTTTATAATTAATCTCACTCGGGTTCGAGGCATATCTATTGAAGATGGAATTTTAAAACAACGATTTCCAGTAATCACCGTTATTTATCTACTCTAGCAATAAAACGAACTCTGCAATTCATGAGCAAAATCCATGTCTTAAAATACCAAAGAAAACATTATAAGTTTATTATTTTATATATCAGTCCCGAGAAAAACAAAGCTTAATTCCGATCACGGCATACAAACTGCCATTTGTTGAATTCGCGATCGTATTTTTCTCGGATATAAAGGATTATAAATACTTTTGTTTCCTGTGACTTATCATGCATTTAAAACAACAAGAAATATAAGAGAACAAAGCTTTAAAATCATCTTCCGTTTTTAGAATATAGTCTGCTCTTTGTAAATACAATTTTTGGTATTCATATTGATTACCGGACCTCTAGCCTGCCCTGTATTGATGTCTAGAGGTCTGGTAACAGGACCTCTAGACTCTGGGTCTAGAGGTCCGGTTACTGGACCCCTAGCCTGTGCCTTTCAAAAGACCCGCAAAGGACCCAGCATGTTACTTGCCTGTGCGTCACTCAGGACCCGGGGGCATTTTTCTTTGATAATCCTTTCACTACCATTATTTCATACAATAAAACTGTATCCATGATTAACTTGTGTATTCCAAATAAACACTCGTAGTTCTGGCTACCATAACTTAACTGATGTTATTTTTATATTCTGATGGTTGCGTCCATTAAGACTAAGAGATCAAAAACAGCATAAATTATAACATCTCTGAAGCTGAATTATTTTAGCTATCACAGTCACAGAAAACACGCATACACTAATAATGATATGCGTGACGTAAGCAGTAAGGTATGGAAGGCGGAGTTGAACCACTGTTGACAGGTGATAAATTAAAACAGCTACCTTCAGTCACTTTTTAGCTCGACTATTCATAGAATAGTGAGCTATTGCACTCGCCCATGCGTCGGCGTCGGCGTCCGCGTCCGCGTCCCGATTTTGGTTAAGGTTTTGTATGTAAGCTGGTATCTCAGTAACCACTTGTGGGAATGGATTGAAACTTCACACACTTATTCACTGTGACAAACTGACTTACATTGCACAGGTTCCATAACTCTATTTTGCTTTTTTACAAAATTATGCCCCTTTTTCGACTTAGAAATTTTTGGTTAAGGTTTTGTATGTAAGCTGGTAACTCAGTAACCACTTGTGGGAATGGATTGAAACTTCACACACTTATTCACTGTGATGAACTGATCTACATTGCACAGGTTCCATAACTCTATTTTGCTTTTTTACAAAATTATGCCCCTTTTTCGACTTTGAAATTTTTGGTTAAGGTTTTGTATGTAAGCTGGTATCTCAGTACATACTAATGGGAATGGATTGAAACTTCACATACTTGTTCACTATCATGATCTGACATGCACTAAGCAAGTCCCATAACTCTACTCTCTTTTTTTTCAAAATTATGCCCCTTTTTCGACTTAGCAGTTTTTGGTTAAATTTTTGTATGTAATCTGATATCTCAGTATCCACTAATTGGAATGGATTGAAACTTCACACACTTGTTCACTGTCATGATCTAACATGCACTGTGAAGGTCCCATAACTCTACTTGGCATTTTTACAAAATTATGCCCCTTTGACTTACCAGTTTTTTGTTAAGTTTTTGTATGTAAGCTGGTATCTCAGTATCCACAAATTGGAAAGGATTGAAACTTCACACACTTGTTCACTGTCATGATATGACATGCAGTACAGAGGTTCAATACCTCTACTTTGCATTTTACAAAGTTATGCCCCTTTTTCAACTTTTGTATTCATTCAATTGACAAGGCTGTTGAATAGTCGAGCGTTGCTGTCCTCCGACAGCTCTTGTTACCTTTATTATCAGCCCATTGACAGTTTTGCAAGCTTGTCAACTTGACTGGGATACGCAATGGCCAAATTTCAGCTCCATCTACTTCACCCGAGCAGTGTGAAGGAGGTTACATCACTTTGTGCTTATACATTCTCTTTTGTGCTTTGAAAAGTACCTTGTGGACTTACCTTTCAGTTTTCATTAAATCCAGTTAATTTTACTCGTATTTTTAAAAACACTTTAAAACTCCCAGATTAAGATACATGTACATGTGATAAAAATAACTAACTGAAATTCACGCACATTTTGGCAGTTGTACATGGCTCACGCTGTCAGTCGCCATTATCGCCATCTGCGATTATTTTATTTATATGGCCAATATTTTTATGCGCCCCCCTCCCTGTCAAAGCAGGAGGGGTATATTGTTTTGCAGATGCCGGCCGCTTGGTAGGTCGCTTGGTCTGTCAGTTGGTATGTAGACCAATCCATTTCCGGATGATAACTCAAGAACTCTTGGGCCTAGGATCATGAAAGTTGATAGGGAGGTTAGTCATGACCAGCAGATGACCCCTATTGACTTTGAGGTCAGTAGGTCAAAGGTCGAGGTCACAGTGACCAGGAAAAATTTAACTGTTTCTGGATGATAACTCAAGAACCCTTGGGCCTAGGATTACGAAAGTTGATAGGGAGGTTGGTCATGATCAGCAGATGACCGCTATTGATTTTTACTTGAGAGCTTTAATTATGTCTCCCCCAGGAGACATATTGTTTTTGCCCTGTCCGTCCGTCCGTACGTACGTCACACTTCATTTCCGACCCCTAACAATTTTGGGGTCACTCTGTGAAAGGTCAAGGTCACAGGGGCCTGAACATTGAAAACCATTTCCGGTCAGTAACTTGAGAACCACTTGACCCAGAATGATGAAACTTCATAGGATGATTGGTCATGCAGAGTAGATGACCCCTACCGATTTAAGGGTGACTCTGTTAAAGGTCAAGGCCACAAGGACCTGAACATGGAAAACCATTTCCAATCAATAACTTGAGAACCTCTTGACCCAGAATGTTGAAACTTCATATGATGATTGTTCATGCAGAGTAAATGACCCCTAATGTTTTTGGGGTCACTCCGTTAAAGGTCAAGGTCACAGAGGTCTGAACATTGATAACCAGTTCATATCAATAACTTGAGAACCACTTGACCTAGAATGTTGAAACTTCATAGGATGATTGAACATGCAGAGTAGATGACCCCTATTGATTTTGGGGTCAGTCTATTAAAGGTCAAGGTCACAGTGGCCTGTTCATGTAAAATCATTTTTTTGGAAATAACTTGAGAACCACTTGACCTACAATGTTGAAACTTAATAGGATAATTGGACATGCAGAGTAGATGACCCCTACTTATTTTGAGGTCACTTGATCAAAGGTCAAGGTCACAGGAGCCTGAACAGTGACTTGAGAACCACTAGGCCAAGAGTGTTGAAATTTAGCGGGATGACTGGACATGCCAAGTAGATGATCCCTATTGCAGCCAACCATCAGTGTCTCTTTGACTTTCACTCCTGACCCCTATTAACTTCTTGCCTATAGGACTTTGCATTTGGGGAGACATGCGCTTTTTTTACAAAAGCATTTTCTAGTTTATATTTGAGCCGTGCCATGAGAAAACCCAACATAGTGGGTTTGCGACCAGCATGGATCCAGACCAGCCTGTGCATCCGTGCAGTCTGGTCAGGATCCATGCTGTTCACTTACTAACAGTTTCTCTAATTAAAATAGGCTTTAAAAGTGAACAGCATGGATCCTGACTAGACTGCGCAGATGCGCAGGCTGGTCTGGAACTATGCTGGTCACAAACCCACTATATTGGTTTTCTCATGGCGCGGCTCATTTAACCTTAGTGCATGCATGGAAAGGCTTTTAAAGCTCAGGTGAGATATTGTGATCGCTCGATGTCAGGCGCCCGTCTGTCTGTCTGTTGTCTGTCAAAATTCAGCTTGTGTATGCGATAGAGGCTGTATTTTCAATTGATCTTCATAAAATTAGGTCAAAATGATTGCCTTCATAAAATCTAGGTCCAATTAGAATATAGGTCATCTGGGGTCAAAAACTAGGTCACTAGGTCAAATCAAAGAGAAACCTTGTGTATGCGATAGAGGCTGTATTTTTAGCTCGACTATTCAAAGAATAGTCTAGCTATTCTACTCACCCTGGCGTCGGTGTTGGCGTCGGCGTCACACCTTGGTTAAGTTTTTGCATGCAAGTACATACAGCCATCAGTTAAAGGCATATAGCTTTGAAACTTATTTTTTCTTTTTCTAGGTCAATAACAAACCTCTCTGGGACAAGTCCCATAACTCTGACATGTATTTTGAGCAAATTATGCCCCCTTTTGGACTTAGAAAATTTTGGTTAAAGTTTTACATGCAAGTTAGTATCTCCAAAACTAATGCAGATATTGATTTGAATCTTCACGTGTCTTCGGGGTTATAAAACTAGTTGATAGCAGCAAGTCCCATAACTCCGACCTTCATTTTGGCCAAATTATGCCCCCTTTTGGACTTAGAAAATTCTGGTTAAAGTTTTGCGTGCAAGTACATACACCTATTTCTAAAAGGCATATAGATTTGAAACTTATTTTTTCCTTTTCTAGATCAATTACCAACCTCACTGGGTCAAGTTCCATAACTCTGACATGTTTTTTGAGCAAATTATGCCCCCTTTTAGACTTAGAAAATTTTGGTTAAAGTTTTACATGCAAGTTATTATCTCCAAAACTAATGCAGATATTGAATTGAAATGTGCCTAAGGGGTTATAAAACTAGTTGATAGCAGCAAGTCCCATAACTGATATGCATTTTGGTCAAATTATTCCCCCTTTTGAACTTAAAACTCTTTTGATATTTAACCATTTTTAGGTAATATTTTCCTGCCTCTGGGACAATATTTCGAATAGTCGAGCTTGGCTGTCTTATGGACAGCTCTTGTTCAGTTGATCTTAATGAAATTTGGTCAGAATGATTGCCTTGATGAAATCGAGGTTAAATTTAAAAATATGGGTCATCTGGGGTCAAAAACTAGGTCACTAGGTCATATCAAAGAAAATACTTGTTTAAACTCGAGAGACCACATTTTTGGTCTAATCCTAATGAAAATTGGCCAGAATATTTGTTTCCATGAAATCACTAGGTCAAATATGTTTACACTGTTATGGTGTGTTTATCAGGTGAGCGACCTTGGGCCATCTTGGCCCTCTTGTTTATTGAGGAACAGAGTTTGAACACGTGATTCATAGTTCAGAGCAGACAATGTTGCCACTGCATAACTGCATCAGCTCTTTACATCATAATAATGTATAATTAGTGTATTTATATCCATTCCTCTTGTCAGAATGCCTTTTACATTTATAATTACATGTACTTTCATTTAATCTACTGAATTTGTGAAAAATCAAAACAACCATTGGTCAAGACCCAAAGCTTAGATGTTTCTTATGTAGTATTGTTCAGTGGTTCTCTTCCAAGTTCATTCAAGACTAGCCCCTGGGGTCAAACTTGGTTCTGCCCGTAGAAGTCATCCTCGGGCAGGGCGTATGTTCTCTGTGACTATTTGATAAACGGCATTGTGTCTGAAATCATTAGTCCTCCACCGTTGATTCATGTGGGGAAGTTGGCAGTTATTTGCAGAGAACAGGTTTGTACTGGTACAGAATCCAGGAACACTAGTTAGGTTAACTGCCCGCCGTTACTTGACTGAAATACTGTTGAAAAATGGCTTTAAACCCAAAACAAACAAACAAACAAACACTTGTTTCACCTTCACTTATGAAGAAAAACTTCTAAAAATTCTTTCTTGTTTAAAACCACAGTGCTTAAAATTGGGACATTAAGCAGAGGTTCTCTACCAATGAATCATAATTATACTGTGAAATCATTAATATTCGTAGGGGACTAATTTTTCGTGGGTTTTGTAGTTTAGTCAATCCACGAAATTTAATTCCAACGAACAAGTAAAATTCCCATTCATTTTATGTTCAAAAGTTGAAATCCACGAATTCATATCCCCATGAAATTGCCGTTTTGACCAAAAACACGAAATTTTATGCCCACGAAATTAAATGATTTTATAGTACCTATTTGTATTAGGTGAGTGATTAAGGGCAATCATGACACTCTTGTTTAAATTTCTCACATTTACATCATACTATGTTGTAATAATACCTTGGTATGTTGTAATAATACCTTGGTAAAATTTTCAAATAGATCAGGGCCTTGTCCTTCTGACAGCTAGTATTTCTACAAATAATATAACAAATTTAAAACACATACTATTACCTAAGGTAAGGAAATTACTGCTGGTCAGTTCTTTTCCCACCTAGCCAGTACTTGACCAGTAAGATGGGGGTGGGGAAATGAAATTGACCAGTCCGTTCTTTTCCCCCTAGCAAGTACTTGCTCTGTTAGGTGGGGGAAGAAATTGACTGGTCAGTTCTTTCCCCCCAAGCCAGTACATGACCTGTCGGGTGGGGAGAATAAATAGACCAGTCAGTTCTTTCCCCTCTAGCCAGTACTTGACCTGTGGGGTGGGGAGAAGAAATTGACCAGTTAGTTCTTTCCCCCTAGCCAGTACTTGCTCTGTTAGGTGGTACTGGCTAGGGGGGAAAGAACTGACTTGTCAGTTTCTTCCCCCAGTGACCTGACAGGTCAAGTATATGCTGGGGGGAAGAACTGACCGGTTAATTTCTTCTCCCCACCAGACACGTCAAGTATTGGCTAGGAGGGAAAGAACTGACTGGTCAATTTTTACTCCATCCTGATAGGTCAAGTACTGGCTAGGAGGGAAAGAACTGACAGGTCCAATTCATTTCCCACCCGACAGGTCAAGTACTGGCTAGGGGGGAAAGAACTGACCAGTCAATTTCTTCCCCCACTTAACAGAGCAAGTACTTGCTAGGGGGGAAAGAACTCACTGGTCAGTTTCATTTCCCCAGCTGACAGATAAAATACTGGCTAGGGGAAAAAGAACTGACTGGTCAATTTCTTCTCCTCACCCCACAGGTCAAGTACTAGTTAGTGGGGAAAGAACTGACTGGTCAATTTCTTCCCCCACCTGACAGGTCAGGTACTGGCTAGGGGGGAAAGAACTGACTTGTCAATTTCTTCCCCCACCTGATAGGTCAAGTATATGCTAGGGAGGAAAGAACTGACCGGTCAGTTTCTTCTCCCCACCTGACACGTCAAGTATTGGCTAGAGGGGAAAGAACTGACGGGCAAATTTCTTCCCTACCTGGCAGATCAAGTATATGCTAGGGGGAAAAGAACTGACTGGTCAATTTCTTCTCCCCACCCAACAGGTCAAGTACTGGCTGGGAGGGTGGGGGGGGGGGGGGGGGGGGGGGAGAACTGACCGGCCAGTTTCTTCCACCACCTGACAGGTCAAGTACTGGCTTTTGGGGAAAGAACTGACTGGTCAATTTCTTCCCCCACCTGATAGGTCAAGCACATGCAAGTGGGAAAGAACTGACCAGTCAATTTCTTCTCCAACTTAACAGGTCAGAAAAAAGGTCAAGTACATTCTAGGGTGGTCTATTTCTTCCCCGCGCCTGACAGATATTAAATAATAATGGCAATCAAACAGAACTTAAAAAATTTGATTTGACAAAAAAAACATTGATTAAAGTTACAAAAAAGAAACATATAGCTTTATTCAAATAAAAAAACAATACCTATTTCATCTGAAATTTAAATGGAAAATGAATAGACACTATAGTCTTGTATCCCTAATAACAATACTGAAAGAAACTAGTACTTGAAGGGAAAACTTGACTCAGAAAACTAATTCCAAGGGGGGAAAAAACTGACTAGGGGGGACTAGTCAGTTTTTTCCCTGGGGAAAGAACTGACTGGGGAGGGGAAACTGGGCTGTTACACCAGTATTTTGGAAAATTATCAAATTACCATTGTTCAGGGTGAGCTTAGTATGGGGTGGATGGTCCGTCGTCCGTCCATAAACTTTTACTTTAAACGACATCTCCTCATAAACCGCTAGGCCAATTTCATCCAAACTTCACAGGAATTTTCCTTGGGTGAAGCTCTACAAAAATTGTTCAAAGAATTGAATTCCATGCAGAACTCTGGTTGCCATGGCAACTGAAAGGAAAAACTTTAAAAATCTTCTCAAAAACAAGAAGCCCTAGAGCTTAGATATTTGGTATGAAGCATTGCCTAGTGGACTTCTACCAAATTTGTTCAAATCATGACCCCGGGGTCAAAATTGACCCCACCCAAGGGGTCATATGATTTTACATAGGAAAATCTTAAAAAATCTTCTTCTCAAAAACCAGAAGCCCTAGAGCTTAGATATTTGACATGTAGCATTGCCTAGTGGACCTCTACTAAAATTGTTCAAATCATGACCCCGGGGTCAAAATTGACCCCGCCCCAGGGGTCACTTGATTTTACATAGGAAAATCTTCAAAAATTTTCTAAAAATAAACCAGAAGGCCTAGATCTTAGATATTTGACATGTAGCATTGCCTAGTGGAACTCTACAAAATTTGTTCAAACCTTGACCCCCCCATGGTCAAATTGACCCAGCTCCAGGGGTTACTTGATTGTACATAGGGAAATCTTCATAAATTTGCTAAAAATAAACCAGAAGGCCTATATCTTAGATATTTGATATGTAACATTGCCTAGTAGACTTCTACAAACTTTATTCAAATCATGACCCCCGGGGTAAAATTGACCCCTCCCCAGCAGTAACTTAATTGTACATCGGAAAATCTTCAAAAAAAATTCTGAAATTTGGATGACATGTACTTGCATGCCGATCTTTAAATAGATTTTCAGTGACCATCAATGTGACCTACTGACCTACTTTCTTGTTTTCTAAGATACAGCCTTGAAATTTGGATGACATGTACAGTTTTGCACACTGATCTTAAAACTGACTTTCAGTGACCATGAATGTGACCTACTGACCTACTTTCTTAATATTTTAGCATCAGTTTGACATTTGAAACATGTAGCTCATATAACCCAGGTGAGCGATTCAGGGTCATCATGACCCTCTTGTTTTTAGCTCACATGTCACAAAGTGACAGTGTGAGCTTTTGTGATCGCGCAGCGTCCGTCGTCCGTGCGTCCGTCCGTGCGTCTGTGCGTAAACTTTTGCTTGTGACCTCTCTAGAGGTCACATTTTTCATGGGATCTTTATGAAAATTGGTCAGAATGTTCATCTTGATGATATCTAGGTCAAGTTCGAAACTGGGTCACGTGCGGTCAAAAACTAGGTCAGTTGGTCTAAAAATAGAAAAACCTTGTGACCTCTCTAGAGGCCATATTTTTCACAAGATCTTCATGAAAATTAGTCAGAATGTTCACCTTGATGATATCTAGGTCAAGTTCGAAACTGGGTCACGTGCCTTCAAAAACTAGGTCAGTAGGTCAAATAATAGAAAAACCTTGTGACCTCTCTAGAGGCCATATTTTTCACAAGATCTTCATGAAAATTGGTCAGAATGTTCACCTTGATAATATCTAGGTCAAGTTCGAAACTGGGTCATGTGCCTTCAAAAACTAGGTCAGTAGGTCAAATAATAGAAAAACCTTGTGACCTCTCTAGAGGCCATATTTTTCATGGGATCTGTATGAAAGTTGGTCTGAATGTTCATCTTGATGATATCTAGATCAAGTTCGAAACTGGGTCAGCTGCGGTCAAAAACTAAGTCATTAGGTCTAAAAATAGAAAAACCTTGTGACCTCTCTAGAGGTCATACTTTTGAATGGATCTTCATGAAAATTGGTCAGAATGTTCACCTTGATGATATCTAGGTCAAGTTCGAAACTGGTTCACGTGCCATCAATAACTAGGTCAGTAGGTCAAATAATGAAAAAACCTTGTGACCTCTCTAGAGGCCATATTTTTCATGGGATCTGTATGAAAGTTGGTCTGAATGTTCATCTTGATGATATCTAGGCCAAGTTCGAAACTGGGTCAACTGTGATTAAAAACTAGGTCAGTAGGTCTAAAAATAGAAAAACCTTGTGACCTCTCTAGAAGCCATACTTTTGAATGGATCTTCATGAAAGTTGGTCAGAATGTTCACCTTGATGATATCTAGGTCAAGTTTGAAACTGGGTCACATGCCATCAATAACTAGGTCAGCAGGTCAGATAATGAAAAAAACGTTGTGACCTCTCTAGAGGCAATATTTTTCATGGGATCTGTATGAAAGTTGGTCTGAATGTTCATCTTGATGATATCTAGGTCAGATTCAAAACTGGGTCACATGAGCTCAAAAACTAGGTCACTATGTCAAATAATAGAAAAAAAACGACGTCATACTCAGTTCAAAACTGGGTCATGTTGGGACAGGTGAGCGATTCAGGACCATCATGGTCCTCTTGTTTAAAGTTCATGACATTATTGTAGACAGTTGCTTATGTTAAATAAGTACCGCAGTGATTTTTTTTTGCCATTTTTAGTGCCGAATATGGGCTGTTTCCCCTTGCAAAAAAAACTTCCATTTTTCCCAAGAAATGATCATTATTTCCCAAATTTATTGCATATTTCCCATTCTGATGGAGATTGTTTTCAATTAAAATTCACATAGTCTGCATTGCATCATTGACAGACAGCGTGAAAATAAGTCAGTCAAGAACTAGTCCATTTGTCTTAGATATTTCAGTAGAAAAGGCAAAAAATCATCCAACTTATGAAAAAAACAAGCTTGCCATTATTTTCCCAATTTCTGGATTTGTCGCGCTTATTTTCCCAATTCCACGGGCACAGGTAGTTTAATTATTTCCAAAAAAAAAAAATCATTGGTACCCCAGTTAACATTATTGAAGATACTGTTGATAAAAAAATTAAACCAGGAGTTTGTTTTGGTAAGAGGGGAAGGAACCTGAGCCAGTTGGGGGTGGGTGGGTATAAGGATTTTTCAGAAGAGAGACCCGTCTAAAGAAAGAGAAAAGGCTCTGATCTGAGACATCGTTAATGTGTGACTTATATAAATGTTATATGAATGACAGTTTAAGTAATATAACCATATAAGGAAAACACTCATAAATGTAGTATTTGTTGACAGACGAGTAGGTTTACAACCAAATAAAGACAGATTGCTAGTATTTACAACTGTTAAACCTTGGTTGTGGTATATCTGGCAATTTAACAAGGATATTTTTAAGTTTAAAAAAGGCGAAAATTCCCTATTTTGTTTGTGGTATATGATAAAGACGAGGAAATTTTTAAGTGTCACATTTTTCCAGTAACGAGGAAGCTTAGAGGTGCGAGACAGGAATTTTTTTTTAAAGGTAAATAAACTTTGTTTTGAAATTGGAAAAAAATGTAATAAAGTTTTTACTGCATAATTTTTATTCTCAGTAAACATGTAGTATCTTTCATGGAAAATATGAAAATTTTTCATTTTGTATACAATAATGTAGAAACATACCATTTGAGACACACCTGTTATGCCTGTATTGTATCATTACATTAGATTTAAAAAAACAAACACAACATCTTGATGCCAGAAAAACATTCATTATCTGATAGATCTGTTATTCTAATTTTTTTATATAATATAATTTGATATTTTTGTGATGATACAAATATAGAGCTAAATTCCTTCTAATTTAAAAAAGATTCTAAAAGACACAGTAGGATAGAAGTATTTGAATAAACATACACAGTCTCATTGACAGCATGGTAATTTGTACTATTTGCAGTTGTAATTTCTGAACATTGACAGGTGCATGCATGCCAAAGTAATAACATACCTCCACATCATAACAAGGTATTATTCAAAACAGAAAAAAAAACAATTTATTAATTTGACAAGTTAAGAAAAATTTGTAAATTAATATAATTACTTTGCTAGATTTTACAACCTTCAGGGTTTTAAGTTTCATTATTTGAATGCTTGACTTGCTTTTAAGGTCTGTTAATACCCTTAAGCATATTTCAAAAATGTTAGCATGAAGCTCATGTGAAAATGAAATCCTTGTGACAATGGCATCTTCATTTTGAATTTTCATGTAGCTTTGACACGTCCTGTAAGGCTTGTCATTTTTCAAGGTCAATGTTACTTAATTAAATTTTACTAAGGCTTCGTCAGAGTGAAAACGTTGTTCATCAGATTTGCTTTGTCCTTGTTTCTAGAACACATTTTTAGCTTGTCTGATTTTTGAAAAGGTGTTGTTGCCACTTGAATGTTGGGGTCGGTTAAAATTTTTGTTAAGGTCCACCTTTTCTCAAAAACTGTAAGCACTACAGCTTTGAAGCTTTTCACACTTGTTTATCATCATTAGTGGACTATGTAGGCCAAGAACCATAACTCTGATATGAATTTTGTCAGAATTATGGCCCTTTTTAGTACTAAGAAAACCTGAACTTTGTAACTCTTTTCTTAAATATATCTCAGCACTTGCAGACAAGCGATGGCAACCGTAGGCGGTGCTCTTGTTTTTTCCTGTGCTTACACCATTGAAAAGAAATCTGGTTTAATGTTATGGGTGCACTGCCATTTATGGGCATTTCAGTATGCAAGTGATCATAATTTACTCACAATAAAAACATACAACGTGCACACATTGACAATGAATGTGTCATGATAGGTATTAGTAATTGCTTATAAATAGTTACTTCCCCTTATGCAGCTAACATCATTTTCCGAGATGACTTAATCAGATTGATACCATTAAAATATGAATGAATAAACATCAGCAATTCAATTTGATAATATTGAGCTACATTATAGGGGATCAATCCCTCTACGGTAACATGCGATATACCGTATGCAATATACCGAATGAGATATATACTATCAATTTAAAAAAATTTTCCTTCCGGCAGGTGCACAGAGCATCTGACTTCGGATTTTTTGGAAGAATACGCCTTTTCCATGTGCCTAATAAGCGTCCACATAACTTGTCCAAACCGTAACGTCTTGAATATCCATACAAATATGGGCAGTGTTGTTTCCAAACTCTACCTTTAAAATAATACGGAATTGATCCCTCTATGGTAACATGAGATATTTACTGTCAAATTAAAGATAAGTGTCCTTCCGTGCTGTTATTAGACAGTTCTTTTCAAATGTTATGGGACCAGTTGAAGTCAGATTGATTCTTGATTGAGGCGGTGCCTTATTTCATATTATTTGTATTAAAGGGGAATGCATTTTCATGTATGTCACTTTCCTGTCTGTGTTGCACTGGCATTTAATGTACGGAAGTGGATGGAGTATGGAACTCATAATCTAATGCAAGTCATTGTCTAACAAATGCTAAGAATCATGATAGTGCACATTAATCTCCATTTCAGACTGTAACTGGGTCTTTGTTTTTGAAAATTTAATCATTTAAAAGTGCAAAGTGAGAAAAACTGTCTAATTTCGTCATGGACATTTTATGTGTCATTAAATGTTAGAGATGAAGGTACAGATAATATCAAGTCACATCTGTGTCATCATAGTGGTTAAAGGTTATGCATTGAAGCATATAACGTATTTCATATTCTAACAGGACCAGCTAATAGCCTGCATACTTGTAGAACAAAATCTATCTCTGGTTATTCTGCAATAAAGCGACCTTGAATTATGCTGCACACGCACCGTGTTTTGGATTAATGTTGCTGCGTAGCAAGCAGTTCTAATTTACGTTTGATGAAAATACTAAATAAGGTTTATCGTACAAATAACCCTCGATTGTCGTTCTTATGCGTAGACATACATCACTCAGGGCTTCGGCCTTTGTGATTATTCGTATGCATAAGAACTCCAAACTTGGTTGATTCTACGTTAAACCTAATTTTGATGTTTATTATTACTTAGATAACATTCTCAACCACATATATAATTTAATTTAAATACAATAATAATTTTTTTCACCCAGTTGTCTCCATCCCTGGTGAAATCCTGTTGATGTAAAGGGTTGTACTTTTTTGAGGTTTTTGTTTTAATTACAAATGTAAGTACAAGAAAATATATTTCTCACTCTGCTGGCTCCTGCCAAATAATCTTTTAAATTAATATATTTATCATTCGCTAAAATAAATCGGATGAACTGCTTTTCAGTTTGGTTTGGCACAAATAATGAAACTGTACTAATGCCACTGAAATTGGAATTGTAGCATTTATAAGTATAATGTTTTAAAGTCGGAAAATGCACTAAATTTCAAAATTTGCTAGTTTGACAAAAAACAGCCACAGAATACGTAAACAGTTGCCATGTCAATTGTGGATCTAGGTGTGGAAAACAAGTAACTTGAGATACCAGACTAACTAAGGTGGGATAGACTGATAACAGGTTATTGTACAAAAATGCTTTCTTTCAAAGAAACATTGTACCTATTATGAAGCTGCAGCAGGTGTACTGAAGGTAGTTTACACTTCCTATTGCATATACATTGTACTGCAATGGTTGGTCTGTTGCTTTTACACTTGCATTCTAATGTAGTAGCTATAGCTGTTACGTGCTCACCTAATAAATGATATACCTATGAAAACATAATTAGCAATAATTGCGCATGTAATTACTAATATATGCATTCATAGTACGTAAAACATGTATACTAAGATGCCTTTGATGATACTGGGTGAACAGGTATTAGCAACTTGTACAAATTATAATGTATATTAAACTTTTTTACTCTAAGTTTCTTTCATATTGAGGTAATATGGAAAGTAACGTACAACCATAACCGCCCGCTTAGCTCAGTAGGGAGAGCGCAGATCTATGGATCAAGGGGTCACGAGTTTGATCCCTGTGCGGGCCGTATGTTCTTCGTGGTGATTTGATAAAAGACATTGTGTCTGAAATCATCCGTCCTCCACCTCTTATTCATGTGGGGAAGTTGGCATTTACTTGCGGAGAACAGTACTGGTGCAGAATCCGCAGGAACACTGGTTAGGCTGAATAATTGAAATACTGTTGAAAAATGGCATTAAACCAAAAACAAACAAACTAACATACAACCATATAGAGACAGACAGTAGGGTCACCAATACCCTATGTACACATATTTAGTACATGTACTTGTGTATGTGTCCAAGCAGTAGCAGAAAAAAGCATATGGTAATTATTTGTGACTAGCGATAACAATAAAATAAAATTCAGTATTGAGACATTCAATTCCTAGAACAGTGCAAGGAAATTAAAAGGTTTTAATATCTCATCAGTTATGTGGACAGGTCCTGTTTTGACATTTGAGCTGTGCCATGAGAAAACCAACATAGTGCAGTTGCGACCAGCATGGATCCAGACCAGCCTGCGCATCCGCGCAGTCAGGTCAGGATCCATAGTGTTCGCTTTCAAAGCCTTTTGCAGTTAGAGAAGCCGTTAGTGAACAGCATGGATCCTGACCAGACTGCGCAGGCTGGTCTGGATCCATGCTGGTCACAAATGCACTATGTTGATTTTCTCATGGCGTGGCTCATATTTTATTAAAGATTGAGTGATCAGTCATTGGCTCTCATCTATCTCAGATAAAGATAACAGTGAGAGGGTCATTTCCTTACTTGTCAACAGGGATATAAAGTTTCGTCATGTTACCTTATAGCAGTTGTATTTCTAAATTTATGGCCATTATGGCCGTAAGTTATATACTAAATTGTTGAAAATGTGATTGTAAACAACCAGAAAAAATAGATATCAATTTATCAGTAAAAATAGTCTGACATCCAGTGTGAAAAATAGCTTGAAACCCAGTATAAAAATACAACGTAGTCTGAAACCCTGTGTGAAAAATAGTCTGAAAAAAAAGTCTGAAACCCAGTGTGAAAAATAGTCTGAAATCCAGTGTGAAAAATAGTCTGAAACCCTGTGTGAAAAATAATCTGAAACCCAGTGTTATCAGCAGAGCAGTTTATATTGCTGTGTTCTTTGTGTAGGCGACTTCAGATATGAGATTTAACCTTTACCCTGCTAAATTTCTGAAATGGAGTGGTCCATCATTCAGTTTTGGCAGTACCACTTATGATTGAAATGGGTGTTCACTGAAAATTTACTGACTGAACAGTGAATTGTGCAGACCAGGATCAGCCTGGCTAAGGCAAAATCACTTGCCGCCATCAGCGTGGCTAAGGCAAAATCACAAACTCAGGTTTAAGGTTAAAATAATTTCTTTTAGTACTAAGTATTATTAAGTCTTATTCTTTCGTTTTAAAGTTACATGTAGGATGTCAAGGTTAGTATTTATCAAATGTATATATAAGTAAAACAAAGTATTTTCTATTGTATTTTAACAATTGTAACACACTGAAACCACAATTGCTATATTCCGTTGATATTGTGTTATTTTCTGTGAAACTGCACTGTTATTACATCAAGAGAGGGAAGTTAGCATAAATGCCAGGTTCTTTTTTGCCTTGTTTGTTTTTGCCTTTTTTGCCTTGTCAGTTTGCTAATTTGACTAAAATCACATACGGCACTTATCGTTTAAGTGACTGAAACTTTATTACCGATTAAATAATTTAAAAAAATATTTCCTTCACAGATGCCTTTGTTTGATTTTCTTTATTTTCATTCAGTATTGATTTGAAATTGATGGATAAACTGTAACACTGACAAAAACTTGGTGACTCATTTCCACATCCTTGTAAGAATTTATGAAATTTTTGTGTGGTTTGTACATGTACATTCAGGAGGTTTTATCTTTCAAATTGGGTACTTAACGCAACCGGACATTTGTGTGCTTTTAGGATTAAAAGGAAAAAATATATTGACCATTTTGTGTTCTCCAGGGTTAATCCAGTGAGGTACTATTTTTTTTTTTAAGTTTTCATAATTATATTTTGTACCATTATTATATTATCATACTTGTACAATGTATGTATTTATGATACGTTTTAATATGATCAAAGGTATAAAGAAAAAATAAACCAATTTTCTCTTGTCAGCCTTTTAATAGTTTGGTAATAAGTAGAGAATGCTTTCGAACTTTATAGAATGATTGCCCATGATCCCTTGTTTTTTTGTTTTTTTTTTGGACTCGAGAAGGTCAAGGTCATAGTAGCCTGCTCCAGGCAGAAACTGTAAACTATTTTGATCAATAGCTGTAGAACAGTTTAGTATAGTTTAGTAATAGTATGTCAAGGATCAAGGCTGAAGATTCATAAATAACTGTCGACCTAGGGCCAGTTTGGGTCTTCAGATAATGATTTCTGGTACACTTACTGTTTTGGAGGTCAAGGTTACAGCAGAACTATGTACATGTTCCCAGTTTCCTCAGAAAAGGCAATGGAATGTCTGTTGGGGGCGGGGGGGGGGGGGGGGGGGGGGGGGGGGGGGGGGGGGGTTGGGCGGGGGAGCAAATGGAGAGCAGGGGCACCTATATGTTTCTTAAATTACACTTTATATTGTACACTTTTGTTTCATATACTATTGATTGCAGGGAAGTAAGTTCTGAATGAAGTTGTTTTTTCACCTTGGTTTACAAATAGAAGTACCAGATTATTTATAAACAGGGGCAAGACTGTCAATATATTTCTCTAGACCAGTCAGAAAGAGCAGACGCTTTTAAAGAAAATATGTTGTGAGGAAAATATGTTAACAAAAAAATTTGGAGTATTTCCCATTCATCTTATATAGCTATATATAAAATGCACTTCCCCATTAGTAAAGGAAATGAAGAGATATTGTATACATGTAACATACATTGAATGACCAACTTTTCATATGAATTAAAATGGTGATTCAGCGGCAGCTGATGCACTGAATAGAAAATATCAATAATGTTTATTATTCTGTATAGTTATTTTTAAATTTTTTAATATTTTTTAGCTCACCGGAGTGGAAGATTCACAGGTGGTGTTGGCATCTCTATTATCTGTCTGTCATCCGTCTGTTGTTAACATTCAGATGACTTCTTTGTTCAAACTTGTATATACTTATTTTCATTCAAATTTGTTGGTGAGCATCTTTATTTAAAGGCCAATGTTACTAGATGTCTTAACTTCATTTACACACTGCGGAATTATTTATTTAGAAAATCCTCTTAAAAATATTTGACAAGTTTAAAAGAAATAAAGCATGATAACTCTGTTTGTTCCCGCTGAAAAAAAAAAGCAGAGAAATTATATTACAGAATTAAAAGAAATACAGAAATTTAAAACCAAATTATTTCCACCATGTTGTCTTGGAAACCAAATGACTGTTGTGTTGATGAAATATTGAAATATTCATACGTTTCTCTATCCTTAGCCGATTTTGAAAATTCTTCCATTGCTAAGAAGATTTAGAAGGTAGAATAAAGACTTAACCCTTACCCTGCTAAATTTCTATAATGAACTTGTCCATCTTTCAATTTGGACAGTACCATTAACTGTTAAAAGGGGTGTTTACCAAAACGATACTGACTGAATGGCAAACAGTGCAGACCATGATCAGACTGCACAGATGTGCAGGCTGATCTTGGTCTGCACTGGTCGCAAAGGCAGAATCACTTGCCGCCAGCAGGCTAAGGGTTAAGCAAATTTGCCTTACTGCATTTATATAGATGACAGTCCTAGCAATGATATGATAAAAAACACTATATTCTTTTAAAAAGCCAGTCTGCCATTGAGCACCTTAGCCATTTTGGTACAATTCCATTAACCTGGCTCAAAAAAGTTTGATGTGGCACCTTAAAAATGAGGCTATTTTCTTAAAGTAAAATTCTAATTTCGTTATTTTCATACTAAAAGTGGGCTTCCAGCATCATCTCTTGATACTGATGACACACTGTTCCTGCTAATGTGGCACTACTTGCATCTTTGCATTGTGTATTTTCAGTCAAGTGTTGTTGTGAAAATGACAGACCATAAAGCTGATCCTGCTTTACTGAAAGACATAGAAGGTGGCACAAAATTGAAGCATGCTGAGACAGAGGAGAAAAACCCATTACCCAGTGCTGAAGGTAACAAAAACATGTTGTCCTTTGATTTTGCCTACATATTTGAAAGTACAGTAAAGACTGCCTTAACGAACCCTTGCTTTCAGGGAATTTCTGTCTACAGCGACCTTGATATTTCCTCCCAATTGATTACACATTAAAATTGTCTTGTTTCAGCGACCCCCTGTCTGATGCGTACAGTGACCATGATTTCTTAGTCCCAAACTAACACTGCGAACCTTTATAACAACTTTTTGACCCCTCCTCTCAAAGGGAGAAAACTTCTGTAGTGCATTTCATGGAGTGTTGTTCTAGATATTAATAACTGCGTAACCATCTTATCGATGAAAAGTAAGCGAAGCAGACAAAAAGGTCATTTAAAATATTCCGTGTTTTATCCGTGTGTTTAAAGGTCCTTAATAAAATGCTTACTAGAACATAAACCAAGACCTCTCCCAGTCAGATTGTGTATAGAGATTCCCTGTCTACAATGACCTTTTTGAAATTCTCCGAAGGTTGGTCACTGTAGACAGTCTTTACTGTACAATTCAATTGCAATATGAATTAAAAGACTGTGGCCTACTAGGTGAATTTCTTTCTGACATACTCGCAGTTAATAACCTGATTCATGTTGGGACATTGTTGGTTACTTGTGGAGAACAAGTTAAGTAACTTGGGGAGAAACAAGTTAAGTTACTTGTGGAGAACAAGTTAAGTTACTTGGGGAGAAACAAATTAAGTTACTTGTGGAGAACAAGTTAAATTACTTGGGGAGAAACAAGTTAAGTTACTTGTGGAGAACAAGTTAAGTTACTTGGGGAGAACAAGTTGAGTTATTTGTGGAGAACAAGTTAAGTTACTTGAGGAGAACAAGTTAAGTTACTTGGGGAGAAACAAGTAAAGTTACCTGTGGAGAACAAGTTAAGTTACCTGTGGAGAACAAGTTAAGTTACCTGGGGAGAACAAGTTGAGTTATTTGTGGAGAACAAGTTAAGTTACTTGTGGAGAACAAGTGAAGTTAATTGTGGAGAACAAGTTAAGTTACTTGGGGACAAACAAGTTAAATTACTTGGGGAGAACAAGTTAAGTTACTTGTGGAGAACAAGTTAAGTTACTTGGGGAGAAACAAGTTAAGTTACTTGTGGAGAACAAGTTGAGTTACTTGTGGAGAACAAGTGAAGTTACTTGTGGAGAACAAGTTAAGTTACTTGGGGAGAAACAAGTTAAGTTACTTGGGGAGAACAAGTTAAGGTACTTGTGGAGAACAAGTTAAGTTACTTGGGGAGAACAAGTTAAGTTACTTGTAGAGAACAAGCTAAGTTACTAGTGGAGAACAAGTTGAATTACTTGTGGAGAACAAGCTAATACTGATACAGGGCCTGTATTCCTCAATGTTTTAACTTAATTCATGTCTCAAATTTAGACTTTAATAGACTTTAAATGTAAAAATGTTCAAATTGCTTTCTTTATAATAAATCCATATTGCTGAAACTTCACATAACTTTTTGTTGTATTATATGCCATATTCATGCTAGGTTTCATTAAAATCCATACAACATGACATATATAGGGCAAAAAGTAATTTTAAACATTAATGAATACAAAATGTATGGTCCCAGGGGTCCAGAAACACTGAATTAAATTGTCAGCCATGCTGTTACATAAATTCTTTTGCAAGATTACTTTAAATCCTTACCAAACAAACAGCACTTTGTTTAGATACACAAGATTTGTATTTTAATTTTAACAGACTTATAAATGTTGAAGTTGGTATTTTTGCAAGAAATGAAATTTGTCAAAGGCCTGTGTCATTTTCACACTTTTTAGCTCGACTATTCAAAGAATAGTGGAGCTATCCTACTCGCCCCTGCGTCGGCGTGAGCATCACACAAATGTTAAAAGTTTGCGTACCACCCTAAATATTTTCAAAGTCCATTAAGATATTGCTTTGATACTTTGCATACTTGTTAACCATCATGACCCCAGTCTGTAAAAAGGAGGAGGCAACTCTATCAAGCATTTTGACTGAATTATGGCCCCTTTTCGATTTAGAATATGCTTATTGTAATGTTAAAGTTTACGTACCACCCCAAACATTTTCAAAGTCCATTGAGGTATTGCTTTGATATTTTGCATACTTGTTTACCATCAAGACCCCAGTCTGTAAAAAGGAGGAGGCAACTCTGTCAAGCATTTTGACTGAATTATGGCCCCTTTTCGACTTAGAATATGCTTATTGTAATGTTAAAGCTTTACTCATAGCTTATATTATACTATCAAGCACTGAGAATAGTCAAGCACGCTGTCCACTGACAGCTCTTGTTTATGATACAAATACCTCTTATTATAATATTAAATATGACTACCAACTTTCTTAGTATTAAAATAATAGGTTCTTCTTTCCATTAAAAGGAAGAGCTTTTGCACTAGTCGGCGTCTTAAATTGTCTGCAACCTGATTTGTTTAAGCTTTTTATATGTATGTGGTATCTTGGCACCCACTGACGCAGATGGATTGAAATTTCACACTCTTGTTCACTGTGATGATCTGAAAAGGAATGCAAAGGCTTCATAACATGATTTTGCATTTTTCTACTCAGTTTGTGACATTGCTTTTGAAGAGTCAAACATTGCTGTCCTCCATTACAGCTCTTGTGTCAATACCTGTACTTTACCTGTAGATTAGGCTATTATTAAAAAAAACTTCTGTTTTAGGAACACAGCCTACCCGTGAAAATCACTGCAACCAAACTTTTTTTTTCTGACCAGTCAGATGTAAAAAAAATTTTTTCCCTATATGATTATATGCAAAAAAAATCCCTACCTACCTACGTACACAAAAAAAACGTTAGGTCGCTTTACTGCAAACAAACAATATTTTAATTACAGCTTTATCTACTACTCTAACTCATTTCTGCAGTGACACCTACTTATTTGTACCAGACTTTTTATCTCGTGAGATCATTTTTAGGATAGGAACACTGGTTAGCCACTAGAATGACGGATTTCACCATAAATTGTTAATTTGGTTGATAAAAGTTATGATCTGGACTACTTTTGAAGTACTTGTGTACAAGATCTGTTATTACCTTATTGCGGAGGTGGTTGGCTCCTTACTGTGAAAATAATTTGAGCTCCGCCATGAGAAAACCAACATAGTGCGTTTACGACTAGCATGGATCCGGACTAGCCTGCGCAACTGCACATTCTGGTCAGGATCCATGCTGTTCGCTAATGGTTTCTCTAATTGCAATAGGCTTCGAAAGCGAACAGCATGGATCCTGACCAGACTGCGCAGATGCGCAGGCTGGTCTGGATCCATGCTGGTTGCAAAGTCACTATGTTGGTTTTCTCATGGTGCAGCTCATTTGTACTACCTTAGTATCTTGTATCCTATTGTTTATAATCTTACAGTTCAAAGATCAGAGTAAATCAGGTTTTTTTCTTCCTGTTTTGGGAACATAGCCTATACCCCCAATATTGGGAATTTTGACGCGTAAATGTTCCAAATTGGGAAATATTTAGTCCCATAGGATATAGTAAGGATGTGTTTAAGTACTTTCTCATACACTTGTTTCACATTGTACAACCACTTTAAGATACTACCATTACAAAATTGTCCATAATTTGGTCAATGTTTGTGCAATTTTGATGAAATTTTTTTCAGAATGTAGGATTGGGAATTTTTGCACTCATTTTGGGAAAAATACATACTTTTTGGCATTGGGAATATAGTCCAATAACGGCTATAAAAACAGCGGAAAAAAAACCCCCTGGAGTTCATATAAATATAGTGTATAATCCTGGTAAACAAGCATGAAATATGGGACAAAAGGTGAATACACATTATCATAAATAATGAAAAAATATCGTTAAACGATTTCTGTTATACTGTAAGATGATAGAAATGATGAATTAGTTGCAGGTTAGAATGATAAAAAATAGAGAAATGGCATTAAGTAGCAATGATTCTCAGTGCAGGTGTGGTGCTTTACGACCTGTGATAGGGTTAATGTGTGTCTATACTTGTAAAACTGTCAATATTATAAAATTATGTGGTATGCATGGGCAAAACAATATTGATCAGGTCATTTTTGTCAATCTGTCAGAGCACACACAACTAGGTTAAGTATGTCTATATTTTGGTATAAGACCTCTATATTGTACAACAGTAAATTGCAGTGAAAAAAAAACCCAAAAAACTTCATTCCATTTTTAGATGGCTAAGGAGTTAAACCAGCAGAATAAAAAAAACACCCACAGCAGTTGGCACTGAGTAAAGAAATTACGGCAACAAAAATATTAGTATGATAAAAGACAAATCACCTAAGCGTGAAATCCAAAATACAACAAAGAATATCAGTTTGACAATTTGCACCTACTAAACCTCCAAATTTATTCGCTGAATGTTAACCAAAAAAAAAAAGAACCGCTTGTAGAAGTTGAAGTCAGTCACAGTCTGTCTAACTTCAAAACATTGTCTGGTTTACAAATTTGTTGATGATCTTGAAGAAGATACAGGCTATAGGACATTTGGAACTCATAAGAGTAGGTCAAAGGAATAAAACAGTACTCAGTTCTGCTACGGTACCAGGCTTTTTAAGATTATTCATAGTGGATAGGAAACAGGTCTTAAATCGTAAAGGACAAGGTTCACAAGCCTTACTTGGAAAAAATTCATATTGGTGATAACTGAAAACTATATACATTGTTGCCAGAATGTTTATTTTCTTTACTGAATTAAAACATTTTTTGAAACAAAATAATTATTTTGTTCAAAATAAGTCACTAAATATTTCTACAATCACAGATTTTTTAGAAAATATACAATTTGCTATATATAAAGGACACGTGGGAATGTTTTAGCAGTGAGCTAAATCAAGGACCACAGAAATATTTTAAAGATCGGTCCAGTTTCTTTCACAGAATTTATGGTCATTTTTAGCTTGACTATTCGAAGAATAGTCTAGCTATTCTACTCACCCTGGCGTCGGCGTCGGTGTCACACCTTGGTTAAGTTTTTGCATGCAAGTACATACAGCTATCATTTAAAGGCATATAGCTTTGAAACTTTCCATAACTCTAACATGTATTTTGAGCAAATTATGCCCCCTTTTGGACTTAGAAAATTCTGGTTAAAGTTTTACATGCAAGTTACTATCTCCAAAACTAATGCAGATATTGAATTGAAACTTCACATGAGTCTTTGGGGTTATAAAACTAGTTGATAGCACCAAGTCCCATAACTCTGACCTTCATTTTGGCCAAATTATGCCCCCTTTCGGACTTAGAAAATTCTGGTTAAAGTTTTGCGTGCAAGTACATACAGCTATTACTAAAAGGCATATAGATTTGAAACTTATTTTTTCTTTTTCTAGATCAATTACCTACCTCACTGGGTCAAGTCCCATAACTCTGACATGTCTTTTGGGCAAATTATGCCCCCTTTTGGACTTAGAAAATCCTGGTTAAAGTTTTACGTGCAAGTAACTATCTCCAAAACTACTACAGATATTAAACTGAAACTTCACATGTGTCTACGGGGTTATAAAACTAGTTGATAGCACCAAGTCCAATAACTCTGACATGTATTTTGGGCAAATTATGCCCCCTTTTGGACTTACAAAATCCTGGTTAAAGTTTTGCGTGCAAGTACATACGGCTATTACCAAAAGGCATATAGCTTTGAAACTTATTTATTCTTTTTCTAGGTCAATTACCAACCTCACTGGGTCAAGTTCAATAACTGTTAACATGTATTTTGAGCAAATTATGCCCCCTTTTGGACTTAGAAAATTCTGGTTAAAATTTTACATGCAAGTTACTATCCCCAAAACTAATGCAGATATTGAATTGAAACTTAACATGTTTCTTCGGGGTTATAAAACTAGTTGATAACATCAAGTCCCATAATTCTGATAAGTATTTTGGTCAAATTATGTCCCCTTTCGAACTAAAAACTCTTTTGATATTTAACATTTTGGGTAATAATTTCCTGCTTCTGTGACAATATTTCGAATAGTCGAGCTTGGCTGTCTCACGGACAGCTCTTGTTGGGGTTGTGATCAACAGCCATGCCCGTATTGAAAAAAAGTGTGTTTCCTGTACCAGTAATGTTATATGTGTTTTTATTTATGCTAGAAATTTTCATTACATGTAATGAGTGAATTGCAAACTATTGCCTGCAGTTATTTCCTATCAGTAGTGGAGACTTGGAATATTCTCCATTTTGGGGCAAAAACGATCTTTCTCATAAAATTTTGTAATATGACTTATTCCAAATAAACCTGTTTTATAAGCACCTGGTTTATTTGGAATAATTCTGCTCTTTTTCATGTCATTCCAGAACAGGAAGGAATATGACCATAGAGTTGTTAAAATTGAGTAGTCGTTTGTATTTTGTTCGAAATGTCCGAGCAAAATAACATTTAAGTAAATAGCATGGGAATTCTATCAAATTCATCTGCTGGCAAAATTTTGACACCATAAATGATATAATATCTGAATGTAAAGTATTAGAGTAATACTAAGTTAAGTACAAAAGTCTTGTCATGATAAATCATTCGATACATAATTTAGCAAAAAATGTAAATAAAAATTTGTGCCTCAGGGGTGAATAAACACAATACAGTATATATAAGAAGCAAGATATATGCATAAGTCATAACTTTATCTTTAAATATAGAGTTACGGTTTTTCACAGCAGGGTCTGTGGGCTGCTTCACCCACCACACATCCACACTGGGGTCTGTTTGGGCGGAGTCACTCCATACACAAACCAGACACACACACAGTGGGGTCTATAGGCAGAATCTCTTCCATAATCAAACAGTAGGGTCTGTTCACTGAGTTGTCCCATGCACACACAGTGGGCTGTATTGGCCGAGTTGCCCACCACAAGCCCATAGTTAAATCCATGGGTGGTATGGTTAAGTTAGGTGACTTTGAATCAATCTGGGTTTGAGCCTTGCTCATGACATCATGTGAGGAAGCCTTGTTGATTCCTGCTGGCTTGTTTGGGTTGTTTCTTTATACCACAGTCGCACATACAGCGCAAATAGCTACGTCTAGCTACGGATAGAAACTTAGTAACCCGTATCGATCCATACCTGAGCTGTACAGATTGGTACGAATTGATACGGATTACTACTTTAAGGTACGTCTCAGGTACGTTTCAATATGGATAGATATGGATTACTACGTTTTTATCCGTGGCTAGATGTAGCTTTCTGCGCCGTATGTGTGACTGGGGTATTAACTGTAGGGACCATTCTGTGTCTTAACTAGTATCTAAAGAGGTTGCTAGGGGTCTTCATGCACCAGTGAAAGCTGAAAAGATGTCATACAACCTTAAAACCCATCAAAACAACAAGTTACTGTTAATCACTGTAATGTTTTATATAAAAAATGAATACAGTTTTGTGTATATTTCAGTTATATCTCAGGAGAAGACCAAGCAAGCCATTGAAACGTTTGATCCTTCCAACTTGAAACACACACAAACAGCAGAGAAAACTGGTTGGAAAGAAGGTTTGATTTATATGAGCCGTGCCATGGGAAAACCAACGTAGTGGCTTTGCGACCAGCATAGATCCAGACCAGCCTGCGCATCCGCGCAGTCTGGTCAGGATCCATGCTGTTCGCTTTCAAAGCCTATTGCAATTAGAGAAACTGTTAGCGAACAGCATGGATCCTGACCAGACTGCGCGGATGCGCAGGCTGGTCTGGATCCATGCTGGTCGCAAAGCCACTATGTTGGTTTTCCCATGGCACGGCTCATATTGTAACTTGAGTGACAAAAGTTACCAATAGTGGAGAAACGAGGATGTGTTAATAATTCTTATATATTGCTCTGACCACCGAAGATGTGTCAGAAAAAGAAAACTTGAAATTTGTTACGAAAAAGTGCAGTTACTTATGTTTTACCACCTTGACGTTTAAATGATTTGTTTTGGCACAGTTTTAAGACAAACAAAATTAATCATCAGAGATGATGGCAATTGTTTCTTCTTTCTCTGAATTGGTATTGTTAGATCAGACTGCTTTTTGTGACTTAAACACACTTTAAAATAATGTTGCAAACAGTGAGAAATAATTTTGAACATTGTCTGTTTTTAGCTCACCTGAGCACGAAGTGCTCATGGTGAGGTATTGTGATCACACTATGTCCGTCGTGCGTGAGTGCGTCAAGTCCGTAGTCAGTATTTGTGTTTAAACGTCATCTCTTCCAAAACACTGAATGGATTTTGATGAAACTTGGCCATGATGTTCTGTGGGTGGTCTTCTACCGGTTCCGCTTGGTTGCACATAGGGGCTGCCAGAGCTAAAAGTAGAAAAAACTTCAAACGACATCTCGTAAACCGATGGTCCAATTTTGAAATAATTTCACACAAATGGTCCTTATGTCATCCTCTACAAAGATTGTTCGAATTATACCAATTCGTCGAAAAAACATGGCCGCCAGAGAGCGTGGTCACTTTTCCCTATATGTATATAGAGGAAACTTTAATCTTATTGTATGATACTGCTTGTCCGATTTTAGAATAATTTAGCACAAATGGTCCTTGTGTGACCCTCTACCAAGATTGTTCAAATTATTTTGATTCATCAAAAAACTTGGCTGCCAGAGGGCGTGGTCACTTTTCCTATATGTATATAGTGGAAACTCTAAAAATCTCATGTGAAACTGCTGTCCCGATTTTAGAATAATTTTAGTACACAAATGGTCCTTGTGTGACTCTCTACCAGAATTGTTTAAATTATTTTGATTCATCAAAAACATGGCCGCCTGTATGTATATAGTGGAAACTTTGAAAAACTTCTTGTATGAAACTACTTGTCTGATTTTAGAATAATTTTGCACAAATGGTCCTTGTGTGACCCTCTACCAAGACTGTTCAAATTATTTTCATTCATCAAAAAACATGGCCGCCAGGGGGCATGGTCACTTTTCCCTGTATGTATATAGTTGAAACTTTAAAAAACTTCTTGTGTGAAACTGCAGGCCCGATTTTAAAAATAATTTTACACAAATGGTTCTTGTGTGACCCTCTACCAAGATTGTTCAAATTTTTCCGATTCGTCAAAAAACATGACTGCCAGGGATGTGGTCACTTTTCTTCTCTGAATCAATAATAGCTAGAACCTTGATATTTGGCGTGTGATATCAGATTTGTAATGTATGCCATAATTGTTCAAATTATTACCATAGGTTCAAAAGTGTGTGTGACATGTATGTAATATAGGCTAACATAGAAGAAACCTAACTTTTTACTTAGACAAACACACTTGAAGCCTTGTACACAGGTGAGCGCTTCAAGGTCAATGACCCTTTTGTTTAAAGGAAACACACCATACTGGCCAGAAGTTTAAGTTTGTATTTTGACATATTTCAGCCATGAGTCACGACAAAGCGACAGAAGAATTGGGAAAGTTTGACAAAAGTTCTTTGAAACATGCAGAGACAGCAGAGAAAAACCCATTACCAGATAAAGAAGGTTCGTAGTAAAAAAAAAAAAAAAAAAAAAAAAAAAAATAGCCATTTATGACATTCAGTTTTTTTTAGCTCACCTGAGCCAAAGGCTCAAGGTGAGCTTTTGTGATTGCATGATGTCTATTGTACGTCCGTCCATCAACATCTTCCGTCAAACAACATCTCTGAAACCACTGGGCCAAATTTAAAGAAACTTCAGAGGAATGATCCTTGGGTGGTCCTTTACCAAAGTTATGCAAATGATGTTGTTCCAAGCAGAACTCTGGTTGCCATGGCAACTGAAAGGAAAAACTTAAACAATTTTCTTGTCCAAAACCACAGGTCTTAAGGCTTTGATATTTGGTATGTAGCATGATCTAGTAGTCCTCTACCAAGATTATTCAAATTATCCCCCTAGGGTCAGATATGGCCCTGCCCTAGTGGTCACATGGTTTATAAAAACTTAAATAGGGAAAATTTTGAAAATCTTCTTGTCCAAAATGGAAGGGCCCAGGGCTTTGATGTTTAGTGTGTAGCATCATCTAGTGGTCCTCTACCAAGATTGCTAAAATTATCTCACTAGGGTCAAAAATGGTCCTGCCCTGGGGGTCAAATGGTATACATAGACTTATATAGGGAAAACTTTGAAAATCTTCCTGTCCAAACCAAAGGGCCAAGGGCTTTGATATTTGGTATGTAGCATCATCTGGTAGTGCTCTACGAAGGTTATTCAAATTACCCCACTAGAGTCAAATATGGCCATGCCCTGGAGGTCACATGGTTTATTTAGACTTATGTAGGGAAAACAATTGCTAATCAGTAACTTGAGAACCACTTGACTCATAATGTTGAAACTTCATAGAATAATTGGACATGCAGAGTAGGTGACCCCTATTGATTTTGGGTCATTCTATCAAAGGTCAAGGTCACAGGGACCAGAACATGGAAATTAATTTCCAGTTAGTAAGGTCAAGGTCACAGGGGCCTGAACCTGGAAAACCGTTTCCCATCAATTACTGGAGAACCACTTGACCCAGAATGTTAAAACTTCATAGGATGAGTTGAGATGCAGAGTAGATGACCCCTAATTATTTTAGGGTTGCTCGATCAAAGGTAAAGGTCACAGTGGCCAGAACATGGAAAACCGTTTCAAATTCAGAACTTGAGAACCAGTAAGCCCAGAATGTTTTTGGGGTGATCAGACATGTCAAGTAGATTATCCCTATTGGAGCAAACCATCAGTGTCTGTTTGACTTTCTTTCCCGTCCCCTATTGATAACTTTGTCATGACATCAGGAGTTTCAACTGACCAATCGGAGCGCTTTATTTTCAAGTACCTGCCTGTTTCCACTTTTTGACTTCACATGCCCTAGGTGATGCTACAAACTACAAAACTTCGAAGTTACATTGAAATATTATATGGATTTAATGGTTTGATTTTAGTTTTAAGTTTGAGATTTTACACAAGGATTCTATGATGAAGTCTTGAGTAAAATGTAATCATTACCCAAGTGAAATTAGTATCATTTCGCAATGTTTCGGACATGTTAAAATTATGAATTGAATTCTTGCCTGTTACTTCTGTGCATTGTGGGAGACATGCGCTTTTCTACAGAAGCGTCTTCTAGTTGGTATGTAGCATCATGTAGTAGTCCTGCAGCAAGATTGTTCAGATTATTCCCCTGTTGTTAAAACTGGCCCTGCCCCAGGATGGTGGGGGCACGCAAGCAACTAAACTCAGGTGATCGATATAGGGCCAATATGGCCCTCTTGTATAAAAAGTGAGGTTAAAAATGTAAGTTTTCGTTTCCAAATCCTATTCTTTGTCAACTAGATAATTTGATAGATCAAAATCTTTTCATAAAAACTGCATACAATTTTTACTGTGCACTTGATATTTAGGTTGTTGATCTAGAAAAACATTTAGCAGAGGGTTAATGAACAGACTTTGACCAGACATTGACCTTCAAACTACTTACAACCTGGTTAAAATGGTTTGGCCATTTGTGTAAGGAGTTTGAGCTGACCAAGGCTTTTAAAAAAACTGAATTTGGTTATTGTGTTTCAGGAAGCGAAAGTATATGCAAACAACCATGAAAAAAGTCTGGTTAGGCTGAAAATGACACCCAAATAGTGAAATTTTATATGAACAATAACAAAATGTTACTGATACTTGTTGTTTGTCAGCAGACTGGCCAGCTTAAAACTAGGTTTATTTATATAATGGCCTCGATTTTTTCTGTCCAAAGATTTTAGTGAACATGGCAAGTTCCCTTGCCAGTAAATTTCTTGCTTTTGTGAGCAGCTTGTTAAGTAGGCACAAAGCATTGTTTGTTTATTAGGTGTTGTCTGAAATTTTTAAAATGATAAATGCTATGTAAATGTTTCTGCTTTTTTAGGCAAGGAACATAGGGCCATTAAGGTTCCTGTGTTCTTTTAAAGGGGCACATCTGCAGATTTTTGTCAGATTTTTCATAATCAGAAAAATACTTCCATTTGTAAACTTGTAACGACAAATAAAAAGTAAAAACAGACTGAATTTAATATGTTTTAAACAATATTTATCAATAAATTCTCTTTTGTATACTGCAAGATTAAAAGAAAAAATGTCAACTGTTAATCTCAGGGCCCTCAATCCAGTTAGGGGATCTGCACTTAGTAGAGTCCCTCAGGTAGGGAATTCCATGTTATTTTGAAGGAAAATAGGGAATTTTAAAACGAGGCATTTTAGATAAGTAGAGTCAGTGTACCTGGTTTCGCACACTTTTTAAACACTTCTTGAAATAAACTGAAATATGTGGAAGCAATTTATTATTTTGCATTTTCAGGCAGAAGAATAGGTACATGGCTCTTTATTTATGCACTAAGTTATTCTTCATTTGATAACTGCTCACCACTGTTAGCTCTCCAATAAAGCCAGAAAATGACCCATTATACGGACATATTTGTACCCGGTTTTGCACACCGTGACTAAAAATTCTCTAATTCTTTGTACAGTACGGATATTGGTTGAATCGAAATTGCAAAACACTGATACTTTTGTAGAAACTGTATTTTTAGCTGTCATTATCATGATGTCGCTATACCATGCACAAACGAGGTACCCTCAGTGGTGTCTAATTTTACGCTGTCTGGGTGATACTTTTACTACACTTTTATATATCTTTGTCTTTTATCAGAATGCCTGCTTGTTGTTTAGAAAACTATAGGAACATTCAAAAGGAGACCTGGTCCCTTGATTCCACCAGTTTAAATTTCTCTTGGCAAGTATTTCATTACAAGAAACAGAAAATTCTTTGGTGTGCGAAACCGTGAACTGTGCGAAACCGAGTACACTTACTCTGTTACATTTCAGAAAAAGCTGTTAAAAACAATGCCTTATGGGAAGTTTTACACATAATATACTGAAAAATAACTGAAAATTGTATTTTTAGTTAAATTTAAGTACAATGTTTTGACTCGGAGGGATTTTTTTTACTAAATGGGGAAAAAGATACTTTTGAAAGAGGAGACTGAGCTGAAATTTGGCCCTAGAAACATCATACAAAGGCCACAAACCTTTTAGTTTCTAATAGTAATTTAGTTATGAAAAAAAAAATCATGTTCATCTGCAGAATTGCCCCTTTAATATTGATAAAACTTGAGGTGTAAATCTCTTTCTTGTTATTATTTTATGCATGCATGTTAACCTTATTTCTATATACACAGTAGAGTGTATTGTAAAAATCTTGTCTTCTGTGATGCATATTGCCAAGAAAGATCTATCTTTTCATGCTTTAGTTCCTTTTCATACCAGTATACAAAGTTTGTACAAATGTAAGGATATACTTGTCGCTAAATAATCTAAGTTTTCTTACATTGTATAATGGCAAAATATATATTTTATTAGACATTGCGGAAGTTATTCGAAGTTATTCGAAAGAAAGTATAATCTTGCCAATTATTCTAAGCAGAATATATTGACAATGTTGTGAGTTGCTCTCCTGTTTAGAAATAAAGAAACCAAATGTGCTTCAAATTTACAAAATAAAAAATTAACTAAAATTGAAAAGGAAGATATATTATGGCCGATCGAAAATCCATTTAAGTATTTATGTACTGTTGCAGATGTAGATTTGTGGATAATCACGATGGTTTTATTTTCAGCAATATTTGCGGGCTGTGCATTTTGCACAATAAAACCTTGCGTTATTAGTGTTATTTATAATAGCAAGTTCTGAGCTGTACAGACGGGAAAAAAAAAAAATGATTTGATTGTGAAAATAAAACCATCACGAAAAATTCCAATAAATTTGGGCCGGTATTCATCAATGTTGGGAAAGCGTGAATCTGAAACTTAAACTTTAAAAAGTTAAGTTTTCTTTTAGCCCTAATTACGTTAATAAAAAAACTTGGCAGAAATATGACCTCTATGCCAACAGAAAATTAAACATGTTATAGAAATATAAATTATTTCAAAGAAGTTACAGAAAGTTGATTTTTTTTTAAGTTTTTAGTTTTATAGTTTTGAATCTCAGACATACGACATTAATGAATACTGGTTCAGAACTTGTTTTATGCTGCTGTGTTGCTTTAATTGTATGCTGCTTTTTGTCTGCTGTAACCTTAGTAACGCTTCATGCTTTTATTCCTGCTCTCGCATGTTTAGGGATTGTCAGGTATGATAGATGAAGTAATTTCTTCACATAACGGTAAATATCAATATGCAAAGTTGTGCGTATATAGTGATTGAATTATTCTGCTGTGTTAATTCAGTTTTGTTGAGGTTATGTGTAGATTTCCAGGGAAACTTTGGTACATCAGATTACTATGTTGTTGATCTTACGCTGATGGGAAACCTAGTCTTTCTAATGGCTGTATGAGTTTTTAGATATAGGGTATATGTCAGTAATTCTTTCTTACATGTCTGACACTATTTCCTTTTCATATAATATTCATGTTGTACAATGTACTTTAAAATCTGTATTCGTGCATTTTGTACATCAAAATCTCCATTTCATTTTCATATATTTTAACTTTAAAAATCCTCTTTACAGGACAATGTTGTTCGATTATATTATTTTCATATGATCCAGTCACATTGTCGCTGCCACTGCTCAGTGTTTGTCCTGCAGCCTATGGTGCTCTTGGTCTGGTCGTGGGTTTTATTTTTCGCATTGTCAGCATTACAGTCTCGCAATAAGGCTAGTCTCTGACTAGTCTGTGATTTGTAGTAGACTGATTGCATGACTGGTTGTAGTGTCATGAGGGAGGTGTCATACGATCTCGCAGTACTACAAACGATTGCCAGAGACTAGTGGTGTGAGTGGTTGTGTGTCTGGTTGAGCATAGTATTCTACCTGTTGCACAATGCGAGAGCCTCATGATCATCCTAAGCAACATAAGACCACTCCAGACCTGTAGCACATGAGCACAACTGTCGAAATCCTACCTAGACCAGCTATGACCAATGTTGTCACAAATATTATTGGTTGGGCAGCTACCAGATACCATCCATGACCAACCAGGACTTGTGGCAGAACTTTCTACGATTCCTTGAAATGTTCGGATGAAGGCGGCCTTACCCTGTTGTAAAAAGTCTTAACTCGAAGTGTGACTAGAGCTTAACATTTGTGCAATTAGTATTTAAAGATCTCCTTTTCCTTTGCATTCTATACATGTTCTTTAAAATGTCCTTTCATATAACATTCATATAGTAAACATTTTGTTTTATACTTAAAAATTTCTTCATCATATAACATTCTGTACATTTATTTTATTCAAAATCTCCTTTTCATATCCTCTTCTTAATTCTTTTGTTTTGTACTTCCAAATCACTTTTTCATGTAATATTCTTGGCAAACAGTATTTTAAAACACCCCTTTTATATATCACTGTTATATACATTTTATACGTTCCATACAATACTCGTACAAACTTTATTACATACACATCATACTTACGGCACCAAGTTACCTAACTAAGAAATGGTAATTCTTTTTGTGGCAAAAACATAAATGAGAAGCACCATGAAAAAACCAACATAATGCATTTGCGAACAGCTTTGTTGGATTTTTCATGGCGTGGCTCAAATATACTTTGATTCTTTCCTGTTCAGTTACGTCTCTAGTTCCTCTAGAATGAAGACTTAGCTGCTAGAAAGCATAGTTAAGAGGCTTTACTTGGCCATCTCTGCAACCACTAGTACATTTCACCAAAATTGGTTATAGTAGTCTTGCCTCAGAGCTACCTGAAATAAAAAGATCTCCTCAACAGGTTATTAAACCTCTCTTTTTAATCCCCTGCCGTGGCGGAGGGATTATAGGAATGGTCTGCGTCCGTCCTTCCGTCCGTAACAAAATCGTGTCCGGTCCATATCTCCTAAACCCCTTGAAGGATTTTCATGAAACTTGGGTCAAATGATCACCTCATCAAGACAATGTGCAGAATCCATGAGTCAGCCTTGTCGGTTCAAGGTCAAGGTCACAACTCAAGGTCAAAGGTTTGAGCCTGCCATTTTGTGTCCGCTCTATATCTCCTTAACCCCTTGAAGGAATTTTATAAAACTTGGGTCAAATGATCACCTCATCAAGACGATGTGTAGAACCCATGAGTCAGCCATGCCGGCTCAAGGTCAAGGTCACAACTCAAGGTCAAAGGTTTGAGCCTTCCATTTTGTGTCTGCTCTATATCTCTTAAACCCCTTGAAGGAATTTTATAAAACTTGGGTCAAATGGTCACCTCATCAAGACGATGTGCAGAACCCATGAGTCAGTCATGCCGGCTCAGGGTCAAGGTCACAACTTAGGGTCAAAGGTTTGAACCTTCCATTTTGTGTCCGCTCTATATCTCCTAAACCCCTTGAAGGATTTTCATCAAACTTGGTTCAAACGATCACTTCATCAAGGCGATGTGCAGAACTTATGAGTCAGCCATATCGGCTCAAGGTCTAGGTCACAACTGAAGGTCAAAGGTTTGAGCCTTCCATTTTGTGTCTGCTCTATATCTCCTAAACCCATTGAAGGAATTTTATAAAACTTGGGTCAAATGATTACCTCATCGGAACGATGTGCAGAAATTATGAGTCAACCATGCCAGCTCAAGGTCAAGGTCACAACTAAGTGTCGAAGGTTTGAGCCTTCCATTTGGTGTCCACTCTGTATCTCCTTAACCCCTTGAAGGATTTTCATCAAACTTTGGTCAAATGATCACCTCATCAAGAACTTATGAGTCAGCCATGTCAACTCAAGGTCAAGGTCACAACTGAAGGTCAAAGGTTTCAGCTCTGTATCTCCTAAACCCCTTGAAGGATTTTCATGAAACTTTGGTCAAATGATCACCTCATCAAGACGTTGTGCAGAATTCATGAGTCAGCCATGTCAGTTCAAGGTCAAGGTCACAGCTAAAATCAAAGATTTTACCCTTTCACTATCCAAAGCAGTGGCGGGGGATTTAGCTGTCTTTCAGACTGCCTTGTTCAGCCTAACCTTGAGACTCAGTAGGTGAAGTTCAACATTAAAAATAAATAGCTTCAAGTTTGATCCTTCGGCAAAGTCTGTGTTCTGTTGATAATTTTGCAGACTGAAGCCTGTCTGAAATCATTCCTCCAGTTTTCATGACCATAGTGAATAGTTTATATACTGTTAATAAAATAGTGTCAAGCCACTTTCAAACAACAAAAGATGTTATTAATTTTCAGAGATACGTTAACAAAGCTTGCTTGGTTAGCACAGTAGGTAGAGAATAAGACTGTATACTTATGAGCCCGCCTTCTTAGCTCAAGTGGGTCAGCACAGATCCACGGATTACAAGGTCATGAGTTTGAAATGGATTTGATTGGCTATCTCGTCTTGCATAAATGATTTACCTCGTTAGATCACACTGTAGTCCAAAGATTAATTGAATCACACCAAAGCCACTGTATTTCAAGTAAAGTTCTACACTTTATTTAAGGCTAACTCTTTTCTTTATTTAACTGCACACCAATACAGCAATGTACCTCACTGTTTAGCTCACCTTAACTTTGTTCAGGTTGAGCTTTTAGTATATGCGGATGATCCCGTGCCGTCGTCCCGTGTCTTCTGTCAACATTTTAATTAAACATCATCTCTGAAACTACTGCCCGATCAGAATTGCACTAAACTTGGTCAGTAGCATTCCTTGCATGGACCTCTCTCAAGTTTGGTTCAAATAATATTTTGCCCTTTTAGGGCGGCCAGAGCAGAAAATAGAAAAATATTTAAACGACTTCTTCACATGAACCGCTTGATTGATCTTCACCAAACTTAGTTTGTGGCATTATTATAAGGTCCTCTCATTAGTTTGCTCGAATGGAGGAGATTGATCCATTTTAGGGGCCACTAGAACTAAAAATAGAAATGCATTTAAACAATTTCTTGTCATGAACGTTGGAGGGATCTTTATCAAACTTGGTCTGTAACATTATTATATGTTTGTAGCATCATTTTCAGGTCCTGAACCAACTTAGTTTAATTGAGTGTTGGTGGGGGTGGTTGGGGGTAGGGGGAGGCACTTTGTTCCTTTTAGAGGGTGATAGTGCTGAACCACCAGATGGTTTTTCATTAAACTTGATATGTAGCATCATCCTAAGGTCTCCTGCCAATTTTGTTCAAATGGGGACACTCGGTCCCATGTAGGGGCCTCTAGCGCTTAAAAACGAAATACCTTTAAATTACTTCTTCTCATGAACCTCTAGATGGATCTTCTTCAAACTTGGTTTGTAGCATCACCATGAGGTCCCGTCCAAGATTTGTTCAAGTGGGGATGTTTGGCCCTTTGAGGTGCTGCTAGAGTTAAAAATGGGAAAAAAAACCCTTACATGACATCTTATGAAACGCTGACTGGATCTTCATCAAACTTAGTCTGTACTGACATTGTAAAGTCATCGCCAAAACTTGTTCAAATTAGGGCGTTTGGCCCCTTTTAGGGGCCACTAAGTTAAAAATATAAATAACTCTCATGAAACGCTTGAGGGATCTTCATCAAGCTTGGTCTGTAGCATCACTGTAAGGTCCTCTCCCAAATGTGTTCAAATGGTTCTGCTTGGTCTTTTTTAGGGGACACTCCCGCTAAATTTTTTTTCAAAAATATAAATAACTTATCTTGAAATTCGTTCTAATTGTAAGCATTCTTATGCCATCACAACATAATATAGAAAAAAAAACATTTATTTTAATGAACTGCAGTGAGCGACTTTTTTCTCCTTGTTTTCAAATTTATTGGGCAATCGTTTGTGTGTTTAATATCATAGAAACTGTTTGTTCTCCCGATTAGCCATAGCAGAAGAGAAAAAAGAATTGGAGCATAGAAAATCTATAGGAGAATTCGACAAATCTCAATTAAGGCGACAAAACACTGAGGAAAAAATCGTACTACCGTCCAAAGAAGGTAATGTATGAACTAAACAGCCATGTTCTTCTTATTGTCAGAATAAGTTTCAACGAAATTTTGGGATTGTTGCCAAAAAGTGGGACGATAACTGACACAGCAGAAGAGAGATAAGTTTTCATTTTGCTGCATTTGTCGCTGCTTTGATGTTGCACTTGCACGCAGACACCTTTTGTCACACTGCAGCACTGCACCAGCATTTGCAAATAGGCCCAGAGGTTTATGTCGTGATGAACTTTTTTGATGTTGTTGGGTAATAATATGTTGTAGGACTGTCATCATTAATTTCCATACCAATGTATTGCCAATATATGAGGATATATATCTGTATGTATATCGGATGTTGACTCGATAAAAAAAAAAAAAAAAAAAAAAAAAAAAAAAGATTTCCTTGTCACTGTCACTATTTAAGTCTTACATTTCAGATACTGTTTTATGTTTCCTGTGCAAAAATATTTTCGGGACTTTAAATCTTACTTTAGAAAACTGCTGAAATTTTTCATTTTCAGGCATGCATCTGTGTATTATCAATACTTCTTAGTCAGTATTTCGATGAAAATATTTCATTGACAGTACTTATAAGTAGAGTGTATAAGGTGTTTATTTTTATGGTTATTTTATACTTGGTTTATTTAATAGCAATTGCTGCTGAAAAACGTCATTATGAGCACAGGAATTCAATCGATAGTTTCAACAAAGCGCTGTTAAAACCACAAAGTACTGAAGTGAAAAACTCACTTCCATCAGTGTCAGGTATCTTATGGACTATGGGGTTTTACTGGTGTCAGTTTAATAGGTTAATCATATTAAGAGCGGAATTTTGTCACTTCGGTGGTTAAGGTGGCTGACTTTGAAACAATTGCCTCTTACCTGATTTAGTTAGAGCCCTGCATGGGCCGTCATGTGAAAAAGCCGTCCAGTTGGCCTGCTGAAAGGTCTGTGGTTCAACCCAGGTTCAGATAAACTCTAAACTCTAGCGAGTGAATTAGTAGAAACTAGATTAGTTAAAAAAAAATAACCCCATTATAGTAGGCTTAGATGTAGTAGGCAGTTAACTTACAATGTATAATCCTTTGGGTGTTGCGGCAATGATTTTACATGAACTTGTAGTAGGCTTGGCAAAAAAATGTAGTGAAAGCTCTGTTATATATTGAAGACTGGGTATAAAGATTTTTTTTCTTTAACATTGTAGGCACCATGGAAGCAAATCTTACTGACAGATTATTTTTAGTTTGAAGCAATCATTAATTCTTTTTGTAGGGAGGAAAAAGGAATATTTTGGGAAAATTTTGAAAATAGAAAGTTCTGAGATATAACAGGATTCATATCTTTTATAAATAGTAAGTTTTTGACATAGGTATGCTATTGTAATTATGGCAACCTAAATAAAAATTGTGTAACAGATAAGATACAATAGTTTAATAAAGTGCATGCATATGCTTAGTATTAACAATGTTAGAGAAAGGAGACTAATTAGCAGTAACAGCATGTGAATATCAGAATATGTGTTGTAATGCTTTTGTTTTTGTTAAGATATTGACAGAAAACATGTTTTTATATACGTTTTTCATATTTTATAACAAAGTTGAAAAAGCTGTTACCTGAATAGCTGATTAGCTTAGGAAAAAAGATTTTGCCGTCTTTCAAAGTTTTTGTTGCGGTAATGAAATAGTGCACCAGGTGCCAGATATTTTTCTTTGCGCTATTTTTAGCTCACCTGTCACAAAGTGACAAGGTGAGCTTTTGTGATCGTGCGGTGTCCGTCGTCCGTCGTCCGTCCGTCCGTGCGTGCGTGCGTGCGTGCGTCCGTCCGTCCGTAAACTTTTGCTTGTGACCACTCTAGAGGTCACATTTTTCATGAGATCTTTATGAAAGTTGGTCAGAATGTTCATCTTGATGATATCTAGGTCAAGTTCGAAACTGGGTCATGTGCCGTCAAAAACTAGGTCAGTAGGTCTAAAAATAGAAAAACCTTGTGACCTCTCTAGAGGCCATATATTTCACAAGATCTTCATGAAAATTGGTCAGAATGTTCACCTTGATGATATCTAGGTCAAGTTCAAAACTGGGTCACGTGCCTTCAAAAACCTAGGTCAGTAGGTCTAAAAATAGAAAAACGTTGTGACCTCTCTAGAGGCCATATTTTTCACAAGATCTTCATGAAAATTGGTCAGAACATTCACCTTGATGATATCTAGGTCAAGTTCGAAACTGGGTCATGTGCCGTCAAAAACTAGGTCAGTAGGTCTAAAAATAGAAAAACCTTGTGACCTCTCTAGAGGCCATATATTTCACAAGATCTTCATGAAAATTGGTCAGAATGTTCACCTTGATGATATCTAGGTCAAGTTCGAAACTGGATCACGTGCCTTCAAAAACTAGGTCAGTAGGTCAAATAATAGAAAAACCTTGTGACCTCTCTAAAGGCCATATTTTTCATGGGATCTGTATGAAAGTTGGTCTGAATGTTCATCTTGATAATATCTAGATCAGGTTCGAAACTGGGTCACGTGCGGTCAAAAACTAGGTCAGTAGGTCTAAAAATAGAAAAACCTTGTGACCTCTCTAGAGGCCATATATTCCATGAGATCTTCATGAAAATTGGTCAGAATGTTCACCTTGTTGATATCTAGGTCAAGTTCGAAAGTGGGTCACGTGCGGTCAAAAACTAGGTCAGTAGGTCAAATTATAGAAAAACCTTGTGACCTCTCTAGAGGCCATATTTTTCATGGGATCTGTATGAAAGTTGGTCTGAATGTTCATCTTGATGATATCTAGGTCAAGTTTAAAAGTGGGTCACGTGCCGTCAAAAACTAGGTCAGTAGGTCAAATATAGAAAAACCTTGTGACCTCTCTAGAGCCATATTTTTCATGGGATCTATATGAAAATTGTCTGAATGTTCATCTGATGATATCTAGGTCAAGTTCGAAACAGGGTCATGTGCGGTCAAAAACTAGGTCAGTAGGTCTAAAAATAGAAAAACCTTGTGACCTCTCTAGAGGCCATACTTGTGAATGGATCTCCATAAAAATTGGTCAGAATGTTCACCTTGATGATATCTAGGTCAAGTTTGAAACTGGGTCACGTGCCTTAAAAAACTAGGTCAGTAGGTCAAATAATAAAAAAAAAACTTGTGACCTCTCTAGAGGCCATACTTTTCATGGATCTGTATGAAAGTTGGTCTGAATGTTCATCTTGATGATATCTAGGTCAAGTTTGAAACTGGGTCAACTGCGGTCAAAAACTAGGTCAGTAGGTCTAAAATTATTAAAATCTTTTGACCTCTCTAGAGGCCATATTTTTCAATGGATCTTCATGAAAATTGACCTGAATATTCACCTTGATGATATCTAGGTCAGTTTCGATACTGGGTCACGTGCGGTCAAAAACTAGGCCAGTAGGTATAAAAATAGAAAAACCTTGTGACCTCTCTAGAGGCCATATTTTTCATGAGATCTTCATGAAAATTAGTGAGAATGTTCACCTTGATGATTTCTAGGTAAAGATTAAAACAGGGTCACGTACCTTCGAAAACTAGGTCAATAGGTCAAGTAATAGAAAAACCTTGTGACCTCTCTAGAGACCATATTTTTCAGTGGATCTTCATGAAAATTGGTCAGAATTTTTATCTTGATAATATCTAGGTCAAGTTCAAAACTGGGTCACATGAGCTCAAAAATTAGGTCACTATGTCAAATAATAGAAAAAACGACGTCATACTCAAAACTGGGTCATGTGGGAAGAGGTGAGCGATTCAGGACCATCATTGTCCTCTTGTTACTGTATAGAGGCCTTCATGTACTATGCTCAACATATCAAAACTTGACCAAATTAAGTTCTAGTTGAGGTTTTTAGCTCACCTGTCACAAGTGACAAGGTGAGCTTTTGTGATCGCGCGGTGTCCGTCGTCCGTCCTTCATGCGTCCGTGCCTGCGTCCGTAAACTTTTCCTTGTGACCACTCTAGAGGTCACATTTTTCATGGGATCTTTATGAAAGTTGGTCAGAATGTTCATCTTGATGATATCTAGGTCAAGTTTGAAACTGGGTCACGTGCGGTCAAAAACTAGGTCAGTAGGTCTAAAAATAGAAAAACCTTGTGACCTCTCTAGAGGCCATATATTTCACAAGATCTTCATGAAAATTGGTCAGAATGTTCACCTTGGTGATATCTAGGTCAAGTTCGAAACTGGGTCACGTGCCAGCAAAAACTAAGTCAGTAGGTCTAAAAATAGAAAAACCTTGTGACCTCTCTAGAGGCCATATATTTCACAAGATCTTCATGAAAATTGGTCAGAACGTTCACCTTGATGATATCTAGGTCAAGTTCGAAACTCGGTCACGTGCCATCAAAAACTAGGTCAGTAGGTCAAATAATAGAAAAACCTTGTGACCTCTCTAAAGGCCATATTTTTCATGGGATCTGTATGAAAGTTAGTCTGAATGTTCATCTTGATGATATCTAGTTCAAGTTCGAAACTGGGTCACATGCTATCAAAATCTAGGTCAGTAGGTCTAAAAATAGAAAAACCTTGTGACCTCTCTAGAGGCCATATATTTCATGACATCTTCATTAAAATTGGTCAGAACGTTCACCTTGATGATATCTAAGTCGAGTTCGAAAGTGGGTCACGTGCCATCAAAAACTAGATCAGTAGGTCAAATAATAGAAAAATCTTGTGACCTACCTAGAGGCCATATTTTTCATGGGATCTGTATGAAATTTAATCTGAATGTTCATCTTGATGATATCTAGGTCAAGTTCGAAAATGGGTCACGTGCCATCAAAAACTAGGTCAGTAGGTCAAATAATAGAAAAACCTTGTGACCTCTCTAAAGGCCATATTTTTCATTGGATCTGTATGAAAATTGGTCTGAATGTTCATCTTGATGATATCTAGGTCAAGTTCGAAACAGGGTCATGTGCGGTCAAAAACTAGGTCAGTAGGTCTAAAAATAGAAAAACCTTGTGACCTCTCTAGAGGCCATACTTGTGAATGGATCTCCATAAAAATTGGTCAGAATGTTCACCTTGATGATATCAAGGTCAAGTTTGAAACTGGGTCACGTGCCATAAAAATCTAGGTCAGAAAGTCAAATAATAAAAAAAACCTTGTGACTTCTCTAGAGGCCATACTTTTCATGGGATCTGTATGAAAGTTGGTCTGAATGTTCATCTTGATGTTATCTAGGTCAAGTTTGAAACTGGGTCAACTGCGGTCAAAAACTAGGTCAGTAGGTCTAAAATTATTTAAATCTTTTGACCTCTCTAGAGGCCATATTTTTCAATGGATCTTCATGAAAATTGATCTGAATGTTCACCTTGATGATATCTAGATCAGTTTCGAAACTGGGTCACGTGCGGTCAAAAACTAGGTCAGTAGGTATAAAAATAGAAAAACCTTGTGACCTCTCTAGAGGCCATATTTTTCATGAGATCTTCATGAAAATTAGTGAGAATGTTCAGCTTGATGATATCTAGGTAAAATTCAAAACAGGGTCACGTACCTTCGAAAACTAGGTCCATTGGTCAAATAATAGAAAAACCTTGTGACCCCTCTAGAGACCATATTTTTCAATGGATCTTCATGAAAATTGGTCAGACTTTTTATCTTGATAATATCTAGGTCAAGTTCAAAACTGGGTCACATGAGCTCAAAAACTAGGTCACTATGTCAAATAATAGGAAAAACGACGTCATACTCAAAACTGGGTCATGTGGGAAGAGGTGAGCGATTCAGGACCATCATAGTCCTCTTGTTATCACTCGAATTTGTCACACAGCTATAATGGATTACTTGTTGGCATTGTTTGTAGAAACAATACATGCTAGTACAAATATAATACAAGTCATCACATGATAAAGACTAACCTTGATTTTTTTTTCATTTTTTGTAGTCTTTTTCTACTTCTTGGTACCACATATTGTGTAATTTTTATCCTTGGGGAACTAGTATTTTTGTTTTGAACAACTACAAACATTAAATTTATCTTTACAACAGAAAATCCTTAGAATCATGCTTGACCCACGAAATGGTCATTTTGGACGAAACCAAGTATATGCCCACAGTATGTACTTTGATGAAAAATGTTCAGGCAACGTTATTTGACAAACAAGCAAAAGGAAATAACAAAAATGCGTAAAAGCAATTTATAATGAGCCGTGCCATGAGAAAACCAACATAGTGGGTTTGCGACCAGCATGGATCCAGACCAGCCTGCGCATCCGCGCAGTCTGGTCAGGATCCATGCTGTTCGCTAACGGTTTCTCTAATTGCAGTAGGCTTTAAAAGCGAACAGCATGGATCCTGACCAGACTGCGCGGATGCGCAGGCTGGTCTGGATCCATGCTGGTCGCAAACCCACTATGTTGGTTTTCTCATGGCACGGCTCAATTATATTGTCTTTTTTGGAGACTTGTTTATGATAATTCACATTTGATTTTATCTTTGATCACTGATTAAGAGATCCTGTATAGATCAGAATAGTCCATCTATGTTTACATTTGATTTAAAAATATCAAGTGGTGGATTTCCTGTTAAGTGAAGTGCTTTGACTCATAAACTAGTACAAGGTCCTGTATGGAGTAATTAACAATAACAGTTGACCAGTGCATCTTGTTATCAGTGTTTTACTATCTGAATAGGACTGGTGATACACCATGTAGAATAATTCTTGCCCTTGAGAAATAATGTGCATATAGCCTGTTGATTAAATATATTAAAATTCCTGATACTGCTATAAATTACTTTAATTGTTTTGTATCGAAACAGTTTTACAAGCTCCTTTAATATGTCCTTGATTAAATCGACTCGCAAAGGATATAAAAAAAATATTGAAAAAAAAAAAGTTAAGATATAAAAAAATCTTCCTGAAGGGGTTAAAACAAACTTGTATGAAAAATTATGACCCAAGCTAATTTAAAATGTGAAACATATTCCTGTGAAACCATTCTGACATGATGAGGCACAAATATCGGAAGTTTAAGATGGAATGATTTATTGAGACTTAAGGACAAAATGTATTTTCACTTTTTAATCTGTCTGTTCAGAACAATGGAATTGTCTGCTGTTTCAAATGATTATAAAGAGCAGTAAAACTGTTGAGATTTCATACTGGTAAGGGTTTGTGTATGCATAGACATGTGTGTAAGAAGTTTATAAGCATCAGAGGTACAAGAATTCAGAATATTCAAATGATAATGTTGATAAACCACTAAATCCTACTTTTGAATAGGTAACAAGACACTAAATTATCTTAATCTGTAACACAATTTTTGACAGATACTTATTCATTTGCATAGGCCTTTGACAGCTCAGTGCTTAGCAGCTTGCTTGTAGAAGGCCGGTGGTTCTACCTTGGAACCCACTCAAGTCGAAAGTAATACGTGGAGGGGCATCTGTACTTTTTCCTTGCAATTTATTATTAAAAAAGATGTAGGGCAATGTCATGTGCCACCCTCCAAATCCACTCCTCCCATCCCCGCAACCTAAAAAAAGTAAAAAAAATCTGTAATATGTAATCTCATTGTTGGTATTTTTTATTACAGCAATTAGTCAAGAGAAACAGGAAGTTGAATTGCGACAGTCGATCAATAAGCATGACAGAAGTAGCTTAAAGAAAGTAGACATGTGCGAAAAAGATGGCCTTAAAGAACGTAAGTTGGAAATTCTGCATTGCAAAGATAAATGTGTGGGCCTTCAAGGCCATGACAGTAGTACTGTTTGTGTCTAAATGATTTAATAATAGAGCTGAGAGAAGCATAACTTCATATACAGAATTGAAAAATAGGACTGAGAATATCTGAAAAAGTTCTTGATATTAGTGATTTCATTGGTCTCTTTTTGGGAAAGTGCAACATGGCTGCTTTTTGGAACAGGTCGCATGGTTTTCATTGTGATTTCTCTATGATATCACCATGGCTAGGCTTAGCAACAATACCTCAATGGTTCAAGTATGACGTGCAGTCTGAGTGAATTTAATTTTTCGTTTTTAATGGCAAACTCAGCCTTAGTGAGTGACAGTTGTCTTGTCCTTTGACAGTCTGAGTAAATCGGCTAAAACAGAATTTTCACACATTTTGAAAATCATGTGATATTCTCTGAAATATATACTGGTAAATGTTTTGTGCTGATATATTTGAACTGATAACTAGATTACTTTGTTTTTTTTTTATTGAAAAATAAATGTTTTTTATTAGCTCACATGTCACAAAGTGACAATGTGAGCTTTTGTGATCACGCAGCGTCCGTCGTCCGTCCTTGTGTGCGTAAACTTTTGCTTGTGACCACTCTAGAGGTCACATTTTTCATGGGATGTTTATGAAAGTTGGTCAGAATGTTTATCTTGATGATATCTAGGCCAAGTTCGAAACTGGGTCAACTGCGATCAAAAACTGGCTCAGTAGGTCAAATAATAAAAAAACCTTGTGACCTCTCTAGAGGCCATATTTTTCATGGGATCTGTATGAAAGTTGGTCAGAATGTTTATCTTGATGATATCTAGGTCAAGTTCGAAACTGGGTCAACTGCGGTCAAAAAGTAGGTCAGTAGGTCAAATAATAAAAAAACCTTGTGACCTCTCTAGAGGCCATATTTTTCATGGGATCTTCATGAAAGTTATTCAGATGTTCATCTTGATGATATCTAGGTCAAGTTCGAAACTGGGTCACGTGCCGTCAAAAACTAGGTCAGTAGGTCAAATAATAAAAAAACCTTGTGACCTCTCTAGAGGCCATATTTTTCATGGGATCTGTATGAAAGTTGGTCAGAATGTTCATCTTGATGATATCTAGGTCAAGTTCGAAACTGGGTCAACTGCAATCAAAAAGAAGGTCAGTAGGTCAAATAATAAAAAAACCTTGTGACCTCTCTAGAGGCCATACTTTTCAATGGATCTTCATGAAAGTAAGTCAGAATGTTCACCTTGATGATATCTAGGTCTTGTTCGAAACTTGGTCACGTGTTTTTAATAACTAGGTCAGTAGGTCAAATAACAAAAAAGCCTTGTGACCTCTCTAGAGGCCATATTTTTCATGGGAACTATATGAAAATTGGTCTGAATGTTCATCTTGATGATATCTAGGTCAGGTTTGAAACTGGGTCAACTGCGGTCAAAAACTAGGTCAGTAGGTCTAAAAATAGAAAAACCTTGTGACTTCTCTAGAGGCCATACTTTTGAATGGATCTTCATGAAAATTGGTCAGAATGTTCACCTTGATGATATCTAGGTCAGTTTCGAAACTGGGTCACGTGCCTTCAATAATTAGGTCAGTAGGTCAAATAATAAAAAACCTTGTGACCTCTCTAGAGGCCATATTTTTCAGTGGATCTTCATGAAAATTGGTTAGAATTTTTATCTTGATGATATCTAGATCAGATTCAACACTGGGTCACATGAGCTCGAAAACTAGGTCACAATGTCAAATAATAGAAAAAAACGACATCATACTCGGTTTTAAACTGGGTCATGTGGGGACAGGTGAGCGATTCAGGACCATCATGGTCCTCTTGTTGGATTAAAGGAAAGTTGAGTGTCATGAAAAAAATGATGCAATCTTGATTTGGAAAAAAAATACAAAAAGATTATGTCTTACAGACTTGACCATACAAAAGATTGGGGAAAAATCAATTTCATTGCAAGTTGTTTGCATTGAGTTAGGAAATTGTAATTTCTCGTTTTGTAAAAACCAAGATAATTGTGACAGAATGTTTATCTTACATTATTTGAAAATGTCTAAAGTGTGCTTTCGTCACACATCACAGTTCCTTTCCATTATGATATGTAAAGAAAACATGTGAAGTTAAAGATAAAGTGTTAGTTGGCATACTTGTTTGTTTTGTTCAGAAAATGGATAGTTGAAACCCAGCCTGAGAACTTGAGCATTTTGCCTATATCCTTGCCAGTTTGAAGGATCTGTGTTTTACTGTGTGTTTAATGATTTAACTTTGTGTGGGTGTAAACTAACTTCTAACAAATAACTTTTCAGTTGTAGCACAAGAGGCCACACATAAAGGAATTGAGAATTTCAGCAAAGATCAGTTGAAACACGCAGAAACACAGGAGAAAAATCCACTGCCAACTAAGGAAGGTAGGCCTAAAATTGGACCTTCTGTGCCAAGTCTAGTACTTTGATTTAACGTCATGGAAGGGGCAACATTAGAAGAACCCTAACCTTCCAAAAAATCTATGCATGTCAATTGGTTAGTCGGACTGTAGTAGAAAAAATCCTAATGATTGACATGCTTTTGCTATAGTTTGACAGTGATTTTCCAAGGAGGGGGCTTGATGTCTAAGTGGTTAAGATCACTCTACCCAGATGCCAGTCTCTGCCTGATACAATGCTCGGAGGCCATTCCTCATACCATGAAAGGCTTGAAAGTTGCCATATGATATATATTGTGTTGACGCAACGTTAAACCTCAAAAAAAGTTTTTTTTCCATGATCAGTGGATGACCTGTATTGAACCTGAGATGTCAAGGTGGCAACTGTTTGCAACTGAAAACTGTTCCTGATCACTAACTCAGTGACCCCAAATTCCACAGTATGTTTCAACCAGTAGCCACCAGATTGTTTCCTGTGGTCAGTAGGTGACAAATCTTGTAGTCAGTAGAAGACCACTTTTAGTTTATGCAAAGTTATTTTAGGTCAGTTGCGAAGCAAGTTCTTCGACTTATTCATTCCCCGACACGTTAATTCTGATGGTATTCATTGTCACAATGGTGTGATTATAAGAGTAAAGAATTTCGTCACAAGTTAGTTGAAGATGTATAAACCTAAAGATACCCTGTATCAATACCGGAAATTCCCCGATTTCAGTGAATTCAAAAACTCGCAAAAAAATTGAAATCACGAACCCCCCCCCCCCCCCAAAAAAAATGCGAAATATAAGACTTTTACTGTAAATAGCATGATATAATCAAAAGAAAAATCATGCCCATGAATATAGCGTACCGATGAAATATTTTCAATCAGTGACAGTCTTTATTGTTTCATTTCAGATATCCAGGCTGAGAAGAAAGCGGGAAAATAATACGAGAACTGGAAATGTGTCTGCTGCTTGTTTCAACACTTCTACTGTGGTCCACATTTTCTGCCAAAATAAAATAACACTTACAAAGACTTTGCCACCAAGTGCCTGAAAGTTGATTCTATTTTGTGCTGATTTCTGTTGCTCTCACTAAATCTGCTAATGTTACAGAATTGATTACTTGCCACATAGTATTGTCGGGCATTTAAAACGTGTGCTGCACTAGTATAGGTACTTGCATATGTTTTCAACTGTAAATATTATATTTTTCATACTTTGGGCTAAAGTGGTTAGGGATTTGACAAAATGATTTTTATATAGATCCTTCGCTTAAAGATATTACTTGGGTAGGTATTTTTGTGCCTACAGAATTTCCGTTTGCTTACATAGAGAAAATATTGTAGTTTGGTAAATATTTGTGATCAGTTTGTTTACACAGATATTCTGTGCAACACAAGTTCAGATCAGTAAATATCAGTCACTGTTTTCTACAAAATTGTAACGAGATATTAAGTCTAAATTCTTTGAAGTGTGAACGAGATTTTCATCAGAATGTGAAATTAAGTGACATAAAAAAATGGCCAAGCTACCAAACTATCAATACAAAAAACATCTCTTTATTATTCAATCGCTTCATTTTTGAATAAACAATTAATATGCAAAAACTTTGTTTAAAATAGCAAAAAAAAAAAACAAAACAAAAACTATAATAGAGCAGTTGCGAAAAGTTTGCATTTCTTATGAACAATATAGAAAGGGACCACAAAGAAATCTGGATCAGCATTGTACATATTATGATGTGACCATATATAGCATTAGGTATTTTTGTTCTGTATTGTACACTAGTACATTAGTTAACACACATATGTATTGTGTAACATATACATCAAGTCATAATAATTGTGTAACAGTTCATTTATTGCGATGTATTTGAATAAGTATAATTTCTTTGTAGTTTTCTGAATCTTATTTTCCTACTGACTCCTGTGCCAGTGTAGCATCTGGAATGTTTAAAAGATGGAAGTGACATAAACTGTTTCATTTGACAAACTAGTGTTCGTAATACTGTTAGAGCGGCCTTTAATATTTCGAGAAGTAAATACCTGATATTTTACTGGCAAAGTAAAGGCAGTAGATCGGCAAGAAGCCCAATTTATATAGTGCTGAATGCTGGATCATTAATGTCAAATCTCTTTCCCTGCAGCGTTACGAGATGGATTTTTCAGTTCCCAGTAGCCTTAAATAATGTCAGATTTAAGCTGAAAGTTGTCACATGACCAAAATGTTTTAAGTTTGATGATAAAAGCGGCAAAACAGTTGAATGATAAGCCGTGAAATTGGTAAACTAGGTTCTTTCGAAATTAACTGTTTCTGGATTGATAAAGCAGCTATTGTAATGTTCTTTTAAGAATCCAGGTGTTATACTGGCATATGGTCATGATTTAATCAATATAACTTTTAATTACTGTAATTTAAATAGTCTTTAAATGGAAGTTAGTATTTTGTCAACTTGATCTTAAGTACTGTATTGAATTTCTGAATTTTAGTTTTGTAGATAAATATTATAAGTTTAGTACTCCACAAAAACTAAGAAAAGATAGAAATATTTTTAAAATGAAATGCTGAAAATATTTAGTATTAACTGTTCGGGTGACAAATGATATTTCACATATGGTACAGAAAAGTATTAAAATGAAACTATATGCTTAGCCAATGCGGTGAGCAGGTTTTTTGAAACGGGCATTTGAGCTCTTCTATCTCGCTTTTTGTGCTTCTTGTTATGTGTGTAGGTTTGTGTTTGTAATTGTTTAATGCTACAATATAATTGTAAATCTCTTGTGTATCGTCATAAACTTGCATTGTACATGAACAAAACAGTATTTTAAATATTTTGTTTATTTAAACAAAAAATGAATTTTTTTTATGAATACCTGTACTTGAAGTGTCAACTATTTCCTTTCTGACTCTCACTTTAAACTTTGCATCTGGAGAAAAAAATTGCTGTTTAAGAGAAGGTTCAAGATATATAAAAAAGTTCATACTTATTTTCATACATAAGTATTGAAATCTTTCTGTGGAAACTCTAGAAGAGACTATTTTTAGAATTAAGCAGAATCTTCCATTAGTTGAGAAGTAACCAGTTAGGTGTGATCACCATTCTGAATCTCAGTTCATAAGGCATTGATCAAAACACATTGCTAATGCTGCAATACTTTATTATTGTCATATCTAGTCTTACGCTTTTTAGTGCTTTTTTACGTTATCATTGTAGTAAAATTTCCATAACGCAGAAAAATTAGTGCTTCCAAAGCATATTGCCATAATATTTTGCCAATATTTCATTAAATTCATGATTAGACTTTTTGCTTTTAATATTTTTTTTTCTGCTTTCACTTCTGTTCTTTTTTCCATTTTTGCTCTGTAAGTAGTTTTGAAAAATTTCAAATTGTAGTATTTGGTCTATTTTTTCATTAACTAAACCCTAAAAGTCAAACTAATTTTACAATTCTTTGACTTGCTGCAGCATCATTTTTAAGCTCAAACCCAAATCAAGGGCGATTGCTCTTCTTGCCTATTACAGAAATAAATTGGCAATTCTTGCATTTTTATATTTTGGTGCAATTGGTTGAAATTTTGTGACCAACATTTTATACACGTTTGTTTACCGTTGTTTATTTTCTCTCCAAGTTGTTTTTGTTAAACTGATGACAAGTTACGATACCACTACAAGAAAAAATTGCTTGCGTTTTCAAAACTGTGGAATTGTTAATGACCACTTTGATTATATATATCTATGCAACTGTTAAATAAACCATATATAATTGCTCTTAAATAAAACTATTAACAGTAGGGTTGGCTTGTTCTTTAATGCAGCCTCTTGTTCTTCAATCTGATTACTTTTCATTTGACTTTTGATGCAAGGTGAATCTTTACAGTACAGATATTTGAAAATACCAACGTAAAATACCATGTGTGGATGGTAACATCATCCTGTGGGACAGACCAAGGGTTGCAAGTTCAAGCACCTTTTCATCAAAAAAGATGCGTTAAGTGGAATGTACAGACATACTCTTAACCTGGGGAATTGGAATACTATTCTTAGGTTTTTTACCAGCTGAGTTTATGGGGCCAGCTAATTTAGAATTACAATTCAAAAGATCCAGTAAAGTTCCTACTTAATTTATTGATGCATTTCTCTAATTCCTGACTGTGAACATAAATTTTCATAGTTCAAAAATCCTTGCTACAACATAAACGTTCTACTAAGCTGTTGTTTTCAGTCGAGTATCCACTGGATGTGCTCAAAATTTAAACACATCAAATATTAAAAGTTATTACTGAAACTAACTGCATTAGCACTATAAATAGAGTACGGTAACATTTCTAATAAGAATAAGAAATGAATTTAATTCAAATCTTTTAACAAATGTATGTAAGAAAGAAAAAATGTAATTGGAACTTTGCAACAAAAAAAAAAAAAAAAAAAAAACCAGAAGAAAAGTGAATGAAGTATTGCCATGCAATACAAAGTCCCCTACTGGAAGGCACCTAATTTTCTCTACTGCAGTATAACATAATGAACTGATATCTGTCAATGATGTATAAACAATATTGTACTATATATACAATATAATATAACAAAGCACTTGGATTAAAATTTACATATATAAAAACGTACAGTTGTTTTCATCTGGAATTTTTTTTTTTTTGGCTGATTATACAAAAAGTTATCATAAAAGTTATTTATAGTAACAACAAAGTGAAATAAACCCTACAAAAAAAAAAAAAACTATAAATTTAATTTCCCAAAAAAAACTCTTTACCAGGGGAGATAATCAAAAAAAAACCCAAAATTTTGGGTGTACCCTTTTTTTCCACGGAAATGGTCTAAATTTTTCTACGGCCGTAAAAAAAATTTTCAAAATAATTTTATAAAAAAAAAGGGATTACGGGTTTAATTCCAAAAGAAACTCTTTCCAGGTAGAGATAGATCAAAATACACCTAAATTTGTATGACCATGCATGTTTTACACAGAAAGTGGTCAATTTTTCCCTACGGCCAGTAATAATAAAGTTGAATATAATCATTTATAGTAACAACAAAGGGATTACGGTCATTCTAAAAAAGTGCCTCTAGTGGTGAACATTTCTACCAGTTACATCAAAATCCCTCCATGCATGAAGAAGAAATGCTCCGGACAAACTCATTCTTGAATTTGACCTTAACCTTAAGTATGACCTTGACCTCAGACTAGGGACTGTCTGCCAAGACGATTCGTCTCGTGGGGTGAACATGTGCCAAGTACATCAATCCTCTGAGAGAAAATGCTCCGGACAAACTCTTCTTGAATTGCCTTTAACCCTAGTAGACTTGACCTCAGACCTAGGGACCTGGTTCTTGCGCAAGACAATTCGTCTCGTGGTGGTGAACATTTGTGCCAAGTTACATCAAAATCCCTCCATGCATGAAGAAGAAATGCTCCGGACAAACTCATTCTTGAATTTGACCTTTAACCTCTAAGTATGACCTTGACCTCCGACCTAGGGACCTGGTTCTTGTGCAAGACAATTCGTCTCGTGGTGGTGAACATTTGTGCCAAGTTACATTAAAATCCCTTGATGCATAAAGAAGAAATGCTCCAGACAAAGTCATTCTTGAATTTGACCTTTGACCTCTAAGTATGACCTTGACCTTAGACCTAGAGCCGGGACTTTGCGCACAACATGTTGTCTCATCCAGGAAATGTTTGTGCCAACTGATATTTAAATCCTGTTTTGCATGACAAAGTTATAGACCGGACAGGAAAAAAATCCTATTGACCTTTGATCTCAAAGTGTGACCTTGACCTTTAAGCTAGGGTTCTGGGTGTTGTGCATGACACGTCGTCTCATCATGGGGAACATTTATGCCAAGTAATATTGTAATCCCTTGATGGATGACAAAGTTCTGGACCGGACAGGAAAAAAACCCTATTAACCTTTGGCCTCCAATTGTTACCTTGACCTTTGAGCTAGGGGTCCGGGTTTTGCGCATGACATGTTGCCTCATAATAGGGAACATTTGTGCCAAGTAATATCAAAATCCCTTCATGGATGACAGAGTTATAGACCGGACAGGAAACAGACCCTGTCATGCCATGTTAACATTTGACTGCTAAGTGTGACTTTGAGCTAGGGGTCTGAAAGTTGTGCACGACACATCGTCTTATTATGAGGTACAATTATGCCAACTGATATAAAAATCCCTTCATAGATGGGAGAGTGATGGACCGAACAGGAAAAAAGCCCTGTTGACCTTTGACCTCAAATTGTGACCTTGACCTTTGAGCTAGGGGTGCAGGTTTTGCGCACGGCACATCGTCTCATCATGGGGAACATTTTTGCCAAGTAATATTAAAATCCCTTCATGGATGAAAGAGTTATGGACCGGACACGAAACAGACCCTGTTCATGCCATGTTAACATTTGACTGCTAAGTGTGACCTTGACCATTGAGCTAGGGGTCTCAAAGTTGTGCATGACACATCATCTTGTTATGAGGTACAATTGTGCCATGTGATATTAAAATCCCTTCATGGATGGGAGAGTTATGGACCGGACAGGAAAAAAGCCCTGTTGACCTTTGACCTCCAATTGTGACCTTGACCTTTAAGCTAGGGGTCCGGGTTTTGCGCATGACACATCATCTCATCATGGGGAACATTTGTGCCAAGTAATATTAAAATCCCTTCATGGATAAAAGAGTTATGGACCGGACACGAAATTGCGGACGGACGGAATAGCGCATTCCTATAGTCCCCGAAACTGGTTTTCAACCAGTAGGGGACTAATAAAGTATTGGAACAGCCTGAAAAATTGGCAACAGTCTGGGATAATAATCAAATGAATTGTTATTTATTATGCTCTGAATGGAAATTACTAAAGGGAGTTTGCATTTTTAAATGATGAAGAAAATAACACATGATATTTATAAAGATTTAGAACTGGTTTTCACTTTTCTGTTATTGTTTTAAATTAAAAACAAGAGCTGTCACTACTGGTGACAAATGCCCCCGCAGTGCCTTGACCTTTGACCTGGTGACTTTGACCTGGTGACCCCAAAGTCAATAGGGGTCATGTACTCAATAAGTACTATTAGCATGTGAAGATTGAATGTCCTGGGTGCAGTGGTTCGCCAGTAAAGTGCCTTCATGCAAAAAGTTAACGTTGGCCCCTTTGACCTGGTGACCCCAAAGTCAGTAGGGGTTGTGTAGTCAATGAGTACTATCATCACATGAAGTTTGAAGGTCCTGGGTGCAGAGGTTCGCGAGTAAAATGCCTTCATGCAAAAAGTTAACGTTGGCCTCTGACCTTCACCTTTGACCTGGTGACCCCAAAGTCAGTAGGGGTCGTGTACTCGACGAGTACTATCGGCATGTGAAGTCTGAAGGTCCTGGGTGCAGTGGCCCGTGAGTAAAGTGCCTTCATGCAAAAAGTTAACGTTGTGACTAATGAACGAACGAACAGTTGAAAACTAATATGTCTCCCTTCGGGGCATAAAAATCAAGGCCTTCGTGTTGTTTATCAACTAATAAAAATTTTGTTTTTTTGGGGGGTTTAACGCCTTTTTTCAACAGTATTTCAGTCATGCAACGATGGGCAGTTAACCTAACCAGTGTTCCTGGATTCTGTACCAGTACAAACCTGTTCTCTGCAAGTAACTGCCAACTTCCCCGCAAGTAACTGCCAACTTCCCCACATGAATCAGAGGTGGAGGACTAATGATTTCAGACACAATGTCGTTTATCAAATAGTCACGGAGAACATTCACCCCGCCCGAGGATCGAACTCACGATCCCGTGATCCGTAGACCAATGCTCTTACCTACTGCGCTAAGTGGGCAGGCTCCTAATAAAAAATGGTTCACAGGAACTGATAATTAAATATCAAAACATCTGAATGATAAACTGTGCTAAATCAGACAATAAACCACAGGCCTTGTTCATGCCAATTTTAACATGCTCGTGCAAACCTGGTGATAATTTTACTTCTTTCAACCAGTAGTAATGAACCTGGATGTCTTGAGGCTATTTAATGTCATAATGTTCTCTCCCTAGTATACGCATTATGCACAACCATTGTTTATCGCAAATATACAATGCCTGACTTCCTTCTTTATTTATATGACATGCCGATCAAATTATGTTTGCAAGTCGGATATACATTATGTTTTTCATTCTGTGTGAAACAAAATTTTCAATTTTATTTTCAAGAAAACTTTGACAAGGCAGGTTTCAGATGCATAAATATTCTTCAAACATCAAATGCCTCTAACTCTGTTTCTGTTTCGACTTCTTGTAAAATGTAATCCAGTAAAATCTGATCCAGCAGTAGATAACTCCAATTGCACAATATATGGACGTCAACATCAGAGGAAGAAATGGTAGTTTATAGGCCAGTCCAAGGCTATTGTGTATCACACTGTTATATAATTCTAAAGGCACTATTCCCAGAAGGTACAGTGTTTCTGGTGTTGATAACAATGGAAGTGATGTGTAACTCCAGGGTGCCCTGAAAAATATCAGAAATATTACTTAATGGAACTATGAAATTTCAAAATGATTATTGTAGAAATGACTGCCTCGGTAGCCTTGTGGTAGAGCGTCCGCTTCAAGTGCGGGAGGTCGTGGGTTCGATCCCAGCAACGTATACCCAAAAAGTTAAAAAAAAAGGGACTAGCAGCTTCCCCGTTGGCGCTCGCATAAAGGGGTGTGCTAGGATGGTTCCCGCCCGGGTTTTCAGTTAATGTGATGGGTGGGGTATCATGCCACGTGTCTACGGCGTGATATTCCAGTGAGGCAGGCCACTATAAAATTGGGCATTGTGCTCACTGCTCAAGTAGACACTGTTTATATGACTGAAAAATTGTTGAAAAAGACGTTAAACCCGAACACACACACATATTGTAGAAATGTCAATACTTTGGCTCCACAGCAACACACTGATTTTGAAGACGGAGGAAAAAATCTCTCGTCTTCCTTGTCTGCTTTTGCCCTAGAAGTAAATGCTTTTATTGTAGTTCATTAGACTTCAAAATGTCATAGTAGCTAAGTCTTACAAGGAACTGACAGCTTCCCCATATTGCAAAGATGTAAAAACAATTTTCGACTAAATGATCCCACTCAGACACTGGGTTTGGCAATGCTAAATTCTAGCCCTAGCTTTCTTTGTTTGAAGAGGTCCTCAATTTAAGAATTTTTAAACAATATAGGAAGGGGACATTAGTCTTATGTTTCTCTGTGTGGGGACAACATGCCAAGTGCTTGTGTCCTGAATGCTATAACGAGCGTAAGTCTGAGGGACTACTAACATCTTACAGGAGGGGATTAATGCAAAGAAATGTACAGTAAGGCATGACCTCCCTGGCTCAAGCACCAAAGCTCACATTTAGCAATTCCTGTGGTCCTCGCCAGCCTCCCATCCATTTCCTATGTTTGGATGGCTCAAGAAACCCTGGATACCAGGATCATTTTGCTATCACCTTGTGATCTCCAGCGATCAGTATGTTACTGTATGATATGCGTTTTTTTTCAGTTTTGTATTGTTTTAAGTCACATCAACATAGCTACAGTGAAATGGTGATTTTCATGATTTAAGTTGTAATTCTTTTTTGTGTATTATTTCAGACACACTTTGTATGTGTACATATTTTTACAAATACAATCTGTCCGATGTAAGAGAAAGAAAAAATGTGTAAATCTGTTTAATTCACAATCTTACCTGAATATATTAGCTACACCAGTAAAGGCATACAGTGTGGTAAATGCAAGAAGGCATATCTTTATTGGTGTTTCTGAAAAACAACAATTATTATAAACTGAAATAAATGTCTGACAATTTGATACAACACATTTTATATACAAGTCATAAGTGACAGTAGATGGAACAAGAGCTGTCTGTTGACAGCGCGCTTGACTATTCGAAGAATTGATGTAAGTATGGGTTCCTAGTTTTTTTCGAATCGTCTAGCTAAAAAGATATGAGAAGAAATGTTATTTACTCTTGCCTACACACAGAGACGATGATGGAAAGCAAGTGTTCAAAGATTCAAAGCCATATATCCCCGAGGACACCGGGCACATTTTTATGCAATCTCGCCAGGCATAGGTATGTTTTTGACAACACAGAAAATGACGTCACTCAACCTTCAGCTATTTCCAGAAGTAAAGAAAATGAAATTAGACAGGCTAAACTTGAAAACGAAAGTTGCATTTGCTTTGGTCGATAGTCAGGAGTTACCCCGTCTAAATGTATGCGCTTGGACTTCTTTTTTATTTTTTTGCTAATGGAGAGTCAATTTTCAGCACTTTTTAACTTTTTTAGCACGACATGTCAGCTTTTCATTTTCATCCATGTAACAGAGCAAGGGAGATTTTGGAACTTCATCAAATCGTTCAAAAAGGTCCTTTTTGGAAGTGTCTAGAAAGTTTCGTAATATGCCTCGGATGTATGTTATTTTCTTATTTGAGAGATGCAGACTAGACAGTCAGAAATATTTTCATCAAAATGAATTTCGTGTAATAAATGTCTGATTATATGGAAGCGTGAAAGGGCCATCAGTTACTAATACGTTTTATTATGTTATAGGTGTGGAAAGGATATCAAACAGTCTACACAAAATATGGCATGGTACATGAAACTTGACTAATTTCTATGTCAAACAAGAAGGCCATGATGGCCCTATATTGCTCATCTGAGTTTATGCTTGCTTGAACAAATTTCTTTGCTAAAGCTTCAAAAACAAAACAAGAGGGCCATGATGGTCCTATATCGCTCACCTGTTATCATTGCACTTGAGGACAAGAAGGTCTCAGAAAAAATATCTAAATCCAAAGGACAGGAACCAACAAGGGAGAATTTAACAAAAAGAACAAAAAAAATGCCTTTACAAGGTACAGATCAGCCAGTGTCAAATACACCTAAAAAATTGGAGGTACATCCATGTTGGACACAGAAGTGGTTCGATTTTTCCCTACGGACCAATAATTAAAAGTTACTAAAAATAAGATATCTTTAGTAACGAAAAAGGGAAGTATTAAAAAAACAGAGAGGCCTAGATGGCTAGGTCGCTCACCTAGAAACATCCTAACAGTGGAAAACATTGTTTTGTCCTAGTGATTTCAAGGAAACAATATTCTGACCAATTTCATTACGATTGGACCAAAAATTGGTCTCTTGCGATAAACAAGCATTTTTCTTAGATATGACTTGTTTTTGACCCTCAGATGACCCATGTTCAAACTCGACTAGATTTTATCAAGGCAATCATTCTGACCAAAATTCATGAAGATCAACTGAAAAATACAGCCTCTATCACATACAGAAGTTTTTTCTTTGATTTGACCAAGTGACCTAGTTTTGACCTCAGATGACCCATATTCAAATTCAACCTAGAATTTCATTAAGGCAATCAACCTGACCAAATTTCATAAAAATCAATTGAAAAAAACAGTCTCTATCGCATACACAAGATTTTCTTTAATTTGACCTAGTGACCTAGTTTTTGACCTCAGATAACCCATATTCAAAATCGACCTAGATTTCATCAAAGACAATCATTCTGACCAAATTCATACAGATCAATTGAAAAATACATCCTCTATGGCATACACAATGTTTTTCTTCGATTTGACCTAGTGACCTAGTTTTTGACCCGAGATGACCCATTTTCGAACACGGCCTAGATTTTATCAAGGTAATCATTCTGGCTAAATTTCATGAAGATCAGTTGAAAAATACAGCCTCTACTGCATACACAAGGTTTTTCTTTTGATTTGACCTAGTGACCTAGTTTTTGACCCAGATGACCTATTTTCGACTTGGTCTAAATTTCATCAAGGTATCTATTCTGACCAAAATTCATGAAGATCAATTGAAAAATACAGCTCTATCGCATACACAAGGTTTTTACGTGATATGACCTAGTGACCTAGTTTTTTTACCCCAGCTGACCTATTTTCGAACTTGGTCTAAATTTCATTAAGGTAATCATTCTGACCAAAATTCATGAAGATCAATTGAAAAATACGCCTCTATCGCTATTCACAAGGTTTTTCTTTGATTTGACCTAGTGACCTAGTTTTTGACCCGAGATGACCCATTTTCGAACTCGGCCTAGATTTCATCAAGGCAATCATTCTGACCAAAATTCATGAGATCATTTGAAAAATACAGCCTCTATCGCTATACACAGGTTTTTCTTTGATTTGACCTAGTGACTAGTTTTTGACCCGAGATGACCCATTTCAAACTCGGCCTAGATTCATCAAGGTTATCATTCTGACCAATATTCATGAAGAAGAATTGAAAATACAGCCTCTATCGCATACACAAGGTTTTTCTTTGATTTGACCTAGTGACCTAGTTTTTGACCCGAGATGACCCATTTTCCAACTCGGCTTAGATTTCATCAAGGTTATCATTCTGACCAATATTCATGAAGATTAATTGAAATAATACCGCCTCTATCGCATACACAAGGTTTTTCTTTGATTTGACTAGTGACCTAGTTTTGACCGAGATGACCATTTTCGAACTCGGCCTAGATTTCATCAAAGTTATCATTCTGACCAAATTCATGAAGATTAAATGAAAAATACAGCCTCTATCGCATACACAAGGTTTTTCTTTGATTTGACCTAGTGACCTAGTTTTTGACCCGAGATGACCCATTTTCGAACTCGGCCTAGATTTCATCAAGGTTATCATTCTGACCAATATTCATGAAGATTAATTGAAAAATACAGCCTCTATTGCATACACAAGCTAAATGTTGACAGACGACGGACGACAGACGACAGACGACGGACGACGGACGCCGGACATCGAGCGATCAGAAAAACTCACCTGAGCATTGCTCAGGTGAGCTAAAAAATATATTGTAAGTGAACAAAAGAAAGATCTGCCAAATAAATCTGTTGACATAAATGGAATTTCAGATCAGTATCTTCATTAGTTACGGAGATACACCTATTTTAGTTTGAAATAAAGGGAGGTAATTTGACATAAAATCAGTCCATAGTTATCTACCCTGATTGTCTCACTCCAACAAATAACAATAATGAAATTTCAAATACGTCCTATAAGTACTTACTGATATAAATCCATTCTGATTACAATCAGGGGAGGTAATCAGATATAAAATAACTCTGGAACCTACGATTGGATCTGATTTGTCATGGAATCCAAGAGTTATTGTTGTTGAAGACATTTTGGAAGTTTGTATCAAATAAAACCATAAATGAAGTCTCTATATGGCTGCAAAAGCCAAAACAGCCAATTTTGGACCTTTAAGGGGCCATAACTCTGGAACCCATGAAGAAATCTGGCCAGTTCAAGAAAGGAAGCAAGATCTTGTGGTGATACAAGTTGTGTGCAAGTTTGGTTGAAATCAAATCATAAATGAAGCTGCTATTGTGCAGACAAGGTCAAAATAGCTAATTTTGGCCCTTTCAAGGGCCATTACTCTGGAATCCATTATGGGATCTGGCCGGTTCAAGAAAAGAACCGAGATCTTATGGTGACACAAGTTTTGTGCAAGTCTGATTAAATTCAAATCATAAATGAAGCTGCTATTGTGCAGACAAGGTCAAAATAGCTAATTCTGGCCCTTTCAGGGGCCATAACTCTGGAACCCATGATGGAATCTCTCCAGTTCAATAAAGGAACCAAGATCTTATGGTGATACAAGTTTTGTGCAAGTTTGGTTAAAATAAAATCATAAATGAAGCTGCTATTGTGCAGACAAGGTCAAAATAACTAATTCTGGCCCTTTCAGGGGCCATAACTCTGGAACCAATGGCGGAATCTTGCCACTTCAAGAAAGGAACCAAGATCTTATGGTGATACAAGTTGTGTGCCAGTTTGGTAAAAATCAAATCATAAATAAAGCTGCTATTGTGCAGACAAGGTCAAAATAGCTAATTTTGGCCCTTTCAGGGGCCATAACTCTGGAACCCATAATGGGATCTGGCCAGTTCAAGAAAGGAACCATGATCTTATGGTGATACAAGTTGTGTGCAAGTTTGGTTAAAATAAAATCATAAATGAAACCACTATCGTGCAGACAAGAAATTGTTGACGCACACACGCACGGACAGACGGACGGACTGATGACAGACGAAGGGTGATCACAAAAGCTCACCTTGTCACTATGTGACAGGTGAGCTAAAAAATTTAGGCGAGAAGGTCATGGTAAAGATTCTTCAAGATAAGTACTGAAATCTGTCAAAAATTATACAAATCTCTTTGCTGTAGTTCAAAAACAAGAATGTAGGTCAGTAGGTCAGGGCTAAGAACATTAAAGATGAGTATTGTACTCTTTATCCTAAGTTATTGACGTGGTCCAAATTTCTATGCTGTTATGATCGATGTGCAAAACCGTATATGTCGCCCAAATTTCAAGGCTGTATCTTAAAAAACAAGAAAGTGGGTCAGTAGGTCAAGGTCACAGTCAAGTGACCCCTAATTACTTAGGGTCATCAGGTAATTATAATTAATCTAGGAAATATGATCAGATAATTTTTGAAGTATTTTTTCTTATATAACTCATATACAAGTGAACCCCGGGGCAGGGCCTCTTTTCACCCCAGGGGCATAATTTGAACAATCTTGTTAGAGGACCACTAGGCAATTCTACATACCAAATATCAAAGGCTTAAGCCTTGAACTTTCAGACAAGAAGATTTTTCAATTTTTTTCCCTATATAAGTCTATGTAAAACTTGGGGCCCCCGGGGCAGGGCCTCTTTTCAACCCAGGGGCATAATTTGAACAATTTTGGTAGAGGACCATTAGGCAATGCAACATACCAAATATCAAAAGCCTAGGCCTTGCAGTTTCTGGCAAGAAAATTTTTAAAGTTTTTTCCTATATAAGTCTATGTAAAACTTCTCAACATACCAAATATCAAAAGCCTAGACCTTGGAGTTTCAGACAAAAAGATTTTTTCCTATATGTCTATGTAAAACTTGGTACCCCCTGGGGCGGGGCCTCTTTTCACCCCAGGGACATAATTTGAGCAAACTTAGTAGAGGACCACAAAGCAATGCTACATACCAAATATCAAAGGCCTAGGTCTTGTGGTTTCAGACAAGATTTTAATTTTTTTTTTCCTATATAAGTCTATGTAAAACTTGGGACCCCCGGGGCGGGGCCTCTTTTCACCCCAGGGGCACAATTTGAACAATCTTCATAGAGGACCATTAGATGATGTCACATGCCAAATATCAAGGCTCTATGCCTTGCAGTTTTGGACAAGGAGATTTTTTAAGTTTTTCCTTTTGGTTGCCATTGCAACCAGAGTTCTGTGTGGAATTCAATTCTTTGAACAATTTTGAAAGGGGGCCATCCAAGGATCATTCCTGTGAAGTTTCATCAAATTTGAACTGGTGGTTTTGGAGAAGATGTTGTTTAAAGGAAAGTGCGGCCGGACGGCGGACGGTGAGCGGTCACAATAGCTCACCCTGAGCCTCTGGCTCAGATGAGCTAAAAAGGGCCATTACTAAGCTAAAATCCGTGTCCTAGTTATGTAGTCTTGCCTACATATGGAGACCATGATTGTAAACAAATTGTCAAAGTTTCAAAGCCATATGTCAAAAAGTTCAGACAAAATATGGACTGGTACAAAAAACTTAACTGATTTCCAAATCCGAAAAGGGCCATAATTCAGCCAAATACATTTGCAATAGTTATGTACTCTTGTCTACAGATAGAGATTGTTATAATAAACAAATGTTCAAACATTCAAAGCCTTGATAAAACACTGACTTGTACAAAAACTGAACAAATTTCCAAGTCCAAAATGGGCCATAATTCAGCCAGAATACTTGAAAGAGTTATGTACTCTTGCCTACAGATAGAGACTGTTATAACTAGAGCTATCACTAAAGGTGCTGAATGTACCCCCCGCATGCACTGACACAGTACATTGCAATTTGATGCACACAAGATTGCATAATTATGTGGACTGTATGTATATAGACTGTATGTATACAGTAGAGTAACAAAAAACAAAGTCCCATAACTATGCAGAATATTTATCTAAAAGAATGTAACATGCACCATGCACAACTAGGGTTGGTACTGATCACTTGTGTGAAGTTTCATTAAATTGTGTGTAAGGGTTTGGTAGATTAGACATGCACAAGATTGCATATGCAGACTGCATGTACATAGTATGTTAACAAGAAACAAAGTCCCATAACTCTGCAATTTTTGTCGCTGAAAGAACCTAACATGCCCCATACACAACTACTGTTGTTACTGATCACTTGTGTGAAGTTTCATTAAATTGTGTCAAGGGGATGAGGAGAGATGGTGCACACAAGATTGTGTCTATGTATATAGTATAGTAACAAAAAAAACAAAGTCCCATAACTCTGAAAATTTTTTTCTGAAAGAACCTAACATGCCCCATGCACAACTACTGTTGTTACTGATCACTTGTGTGAAGTTTCATTAAATTGTGTCAAGGGGATGAGGAGAGATGGTGCGCACAAGATTGTGTCTATGTATATAGTATAGTAACAAAAAAACAAAGTCCCATAACTCTGCAAATTTTTTTTCTAAAAGAACCTAACATGCCCCATGCACAACTACTGTTGGTACTGATAACTTGTGTGATGTTTCATTAAAATTGTGTCAAGGGGATGAGGAGAGATGGTGCGCACAAGATTGTGTCGTGTCTATGTATATAGTATAGTAACAAAAAAAACAAAGTCCCATAACTCTGCAATTTTTTTTTCTAAAAGAACCTAACATGCCCCATGCACAACTACTGTTGGTACTGATTACTTGTGTGATGTTTCATTAAATTGTGTCAAGGGGATGAGGAGAGATGGTGCGCACAAGATTGTGTCTATGTATATAGTGTAGCAACAAAAAAAACAAGAGGGCCATGATGGCCCTATATCGCTCACCTGTTATCATTGCAATTGAGGACAAGAAGGTCCTCAGAAAAAATATCTAAGTCCAAAGGACAGGAACAACAAAGGGAAGGAATTTAACCAAAAAGAAAAAAAAATCTTACAAGGTATAGATATGTTAAAATACACCTAAAAATTGGAGGTACCATCCATGTTGTACCACAGAAAACTGGTCTCGTGTTTTCCCTACGGCCAATAATAAAAAAGTTACTAAAATAAGCTATTTATAGTAACGTAAAAGGGAAGTAATTAAAAAAAAATATTGTAAGTGGACAAAAGAAGGATCTGCCAAATATATCTGTTGACATAAATGAAATTTCAGATCAGTATCTTCATTAGTTATGGAGATATAACAATTTTAATTTGAAATAAAGGGAGGTAATTTGACATAAAATCAGTCCATAGTTATCTACCCTGATTGTCTCAGTCCAACTAATAACAATAATGAAATTTCAAATAAGCCCTGTAAGTACTTACTGATATAAATCCATTTTGATTACGATCAGGGGAGGTAATCAGATAAAAATAACTCTGGAGAACATATGATTGGATCTGATTTGTCATGGAATCCAAGATTTATTGTTGTTGAAGATATTTTGGAAGTTTGTATCAAATAAAACCATAAATGAAGTCTCTATATGGCTGCAAAAGCCAAAATAGCCAATTTTGGACCTTTAAGGGGCCATAACTCTGGAACCCAAGACGGAATCTGGCAGTTGAAGAAAGGAAGCAAGACCTTGTGGTGAAACAAGTTGTGTGCAAGTTTGGTTAAAATCAAATCATAAATGAAGCTGCTATTGTGCAGACAAGGTCAAAATAGCTAATTTTTGCCCTTTCAGGGGCCATCACTCTGGAACCATAAAGGAATCTCGCCAGTTCAAGAAAGGAACCAAGATCTTATGGTGATACAAGTTGTGTGCAAGTTTGGTTAAAATAAAATCATAAATGAAGCTGCTATTGTGCAGACAAGGTCAAAATAGCTAATTCTGGCCCTTTCAGGGGCCATAACTCTGGAACCCATAATGGAATCTAGCCAGTTCAAGAAAGGAACCAAGATCTTATGGTGATACAAGTTGTGTGCCAGTTTGGTAAAATTCAAATCATAAATAAAGCTGCTATTGTGCAGACAAGGTCAAAATAGCTAACTTTGGCCCTTTCAGGGGCCATAACTCTGGAACCCATAATGGGATCTGGCCAGTTCAAGAAAGGAACCGTGATCTTATGGTGATACAAGTTGTGTGCAAGTTTGGTTAAAATAAAATCATAAATGAAACCACTATCGTGCAGACAAGAAATTGTTGACGGACGGACGCACGCACGCACGGACGGACGGACTGACGACGGACGACGGACGAAGGGTGATCACAAAAGCTCACCTTGTCACTATGTGACAGGTGAGCTAAAAAGTCCCATAACTCTGCAATTTTTTTTTCTAAAAGAACCTAACATGCCCCATGCACAACTTTTGTTGGTACTGATCACTTGTGTGACGTTTCATTAAATTCTGTCAAGGGGATAAGGAGAGATGGTGCGCACAAGATTGCGTCTACGGACAGACGGACAGACAGACAATGGACAGACAGACAGACAGACAACCTGAAACCAGTATACCCCCCCTTACAACTTTGTTGTCGGGGGGTACAATAAACAAGAGATAAAAGTTCTGCAGGATGTCTTCCCTTATCAAAGTGTATGTTTTCCATCACAATTCTCAAAAGGCATTACATGTATTTCTGAGGAGAGTTTAGAGAACTGGCAAATACTGGTACAAAATCCAGGAACACCATTTATTAGGTCCACATTTATACAACTGAAATTCTGTTAAAATGGTGCTAAAGACAAAGCAAACAAATAGACTGACAGTTGTTGGACTTATCACAGTTGCTACACAGATTATCAATGGGTAACTCTTAAGCCCAAAACGTTGTTCAATGAATTTATGCCATTCTTTAGCAGTACTCAGCTAAACTAACCTGTGTCCCTGGCTTTTATACCAGAACTAACTTCGTCTACCCAATTCACTGACAACTTCCCCACATGAATCAGAGGTAGAGGACAAATGACTTCAGACGTATTCTCTTAAGTAAAATTGTCAGAGGCAGATGCCTTGTCCGTGAATCAACCTCAGAACCTCTCTATTTACAAACTTGATATAATCATCAAAAACAATACATACCAAACTGTGTGAATAGTAATGGAAATAATGAATAATGTCCAATTGTAGACACCACCAGATATATCTGTGCATCCTTCTTTTTATCAATGGTCAGCAGACTGAAATATTAACAAGAGCTGTCCATAAGACAGCACGCTCGACTTTTCTCAGTGCTTGACTCTGAATTAGAGCTTTGTCAGTGAAAACTTTATAAAACTTTAACCAAAATATTCTAAGTTAAAAAGGGACATAACACTGTCAAAATTCAAATCAGAGGTATGGGGATTGTTTCTCCTAGTGTAGACTCTGATAGTAAATAACTATTTAAAGTTTCAAGTCAATAGCTGTGATAGTAACATAGATATTTCACTTTATCAAAAACTTAACCAACTGCGATGGCGGTGGTGACGCTGGGGTGGGTGCAATAGCTCTACTTTTTCTTTGAAAAGTCGAGCTAAAAGTAACATAACAAATTACTTCACAATTCAGCAATTTTAATTAGATTCGAAATATTCTAGCCATGTATAGTAAAACTTCAGCTTAGCTACTTAAAATTTTTAACTATAAACAACTAAAAAGGTAGGTAGAGAATTCAAATTGTGATCTTGTAGCTTTCATGTATATAAGACTGACAGATATTAAACATCCATGCTGAACATCGTGTTTTTCAGACATTAGTAGAAACATTATAAAACCAAAGCTACTGTTTGTTCCACTTTTTTAATAAGTGGTTAATAACATTCATGTTATCCAATATTCTAAAGATCTCTGAATGTGGTAATGTAAACTTTCTAAATTTTCAAAATATCTTGATTAGTTTTGAATTTAGTCACAAAGTGACTTTGATAGGCTAATTTCCATTGTAAATTTCAGCTATTTTAGACATCAAAAGATTTTTAAAATGTTATTCAACTTTCAGAATATCTTAGTTAGCATGAAAACAACATTTCCATTTAAATTATTGTCAGAAACTGTATAATTTTGACACAGAAAAAAGCACTTAAGATGGTCTTACACAGCGAATAATACATTTAATATATATAATAATAATAATAATATAATAATGCATTTTGGCCCTAAAATTGACATTCTTAAAGAAAATGTAATAATTATGTCCTGCATATTGACAGTCAGCCTTACTGTCTTTCTTTAGGTTAATTTTGACAACAGGCAGGTTTTAAAACAATAACGTACAATAAGCAGCAATGTAAGAACACGAATTAATATTTGATGAATTTGGCAAAATTTAGAACATGGATTTATACATTTTATTTAGCCATACAATTGAAAACAGGTAAATCTACAACTATGAAAATTTCATTGAGATCTACAGCATGGAACTTTCTCTCAATGCTAAAATATTATCTAAGGCATAATTTTTCCCATGGAAGCCCATTGTAACAAGAGCACCGCCTTGCGGGTGCTGACGCTCATCTGATTTTTTTTGTGTAATAGAAATATTGTCCTACCCATGATTTTCTAAGTCTAAAAAGGGCCATCATTCTTGCAAAAAGCAGGATAGAGTTATGTTTCTTGATGTACAGTGTCCACTTATGATGGTGAAAAACTGTTGCAAGTTTTAAAGCAATAGCTTTGATAGTTTATGAGAAAAGTTGACTTAAACATAATACTCAACCAAGAAAATGATTTTCTAAGTCCAAAAGGGGCAATAATTATTGCAAAAAGCAGGATGGAGTTACGCTGCTTGCTGTACAGGGTCAGCTTATGATGGTGAACAAGTGTTGCAAGTTTCAAAGCAATAGCTTTGATAGTTTAAGAGAAAAAGTTGACCTAAACATAAAACTTAACCAAAAAATCTGATATTTTCTAAGTCCAAAAGGGGCCATAAATCTAGCAAAAAGCAGGATGGAGTTATGTTTCTTGCTGTACAGGGTCAACTTATGATGGTGAACAAGTGTTGCAAGTTTTAAAGCAATAGCTTTGATAGTTTAGGATAAAAGCTGACCTAAACATAAAACTTAACCAAGAAAACTGATTTTCTAAGTCCAAAAGGGGCAATAAATCTTGCAAAAAGCAAGATGGAGTTATGTTTCTTGATGTACAGGGTCTGCTTATGATGGTGAACAAGTATTCCAAGTTTCAAAGCAATAGCTTTGATAGTTTGGGAAAAAGTTGACCTAAACATAAAACTTAACCAAGAAATCTGATATTTTCTAAGTACAAAAGGGGCCATAAATCTTGCAAAAAGCAAGATGGAGTTATGTTTCTTGCTATACAGGGTCAGCTTATGATGGTGAACAAGTATTCCAAGTTTCAAAGCAATAGCTTTGATAGTTTAGGAGAAAAGCTGACCTAAACATAAAACTTAACCAGGCAACGCCGACGCAGACGCCGACGCCGACGCCGACAACCGCTCAAGTGATGACAATAACTCATCATTTTTTTTCAAAAAATCAGATGAGCTAAAAATTGAAAACATAACTAAATTTCAAATCAACCTTACTAAATATCAAGCACATGACCCTGAGCCGTGCCATGAGATCCATGCTATTCGCTAACAGTTTCTCTAATTGCAATAGGCTTTGAAAGTGAACAGCATGGATCCAGACCAGTCTGCGCGGATGCAAACGCACTATGTTGGTTTTCTCATGGTGCGGCTCACCCTATCTTTTTTATTGGTTGAGTTTCCCATGGATACAATAATGCTTTGAAAGAATATGGTCTACTAATGTTCTACATTGTAGAACAATATTTCTTTCAAATATGCAGAACTAACTTCACTGGGAGCAAAGAAAATATTTCACAAACCTCAGAGGTATTATAATCATAAGAACAGCTTTTTCGTGGACATGCCAGCCAAACATAAACGATCCAAATGCACACAGTATAAGTGCTCGCAGGAAACTCTGCACGCCTTTAGGTCGGATCCATAATAAATATAATGCTGGCTGAAAAAAATGTTTATTATTAACATTAAAAACTTCTGTGGCAGCAAAAAGGCTAATGTCTGTGGTTGACCTGAATCAATAAGAAATGCTTTGTTGACAACACAATGTCATGTCCCTGAAATGGCACATCTGAAACAAGGTTAGAGTAAGTGTTTAGTTTGGGTTAATGTCCTTGCCTGAGACCGTCGAGGTAGAGACCTGCCTCATGCTAGGGATACCCCTCTTCAAGATCATGCTTAACATTTGTTGAAATTTTCATTGGAATATCTTGAACTGTTTACAAGTTACCGCTGAAACACAAAAAATGTTTCAGATAGAAGTACAAAACAAGAGCACCGCCTTGCGGGTGCTGACGCTCATCTGATTTTTTTTGTATAATAGAAATATTGTCCTACCCATGATTTTCTAAGTCTAAAAAGGGCCATCATTCTTGCAAAAAGCAGGACAGAGTTATGTTTCTTGATGTACAGTGTCCACTTATGATGGTGAAAACCTGCTGCAAGTTTTAAAGCAATAGCTTTGATAGTTTATGAGAAAAGTTGACTTAAACATAATACTCAACCAAGAAAATGATTTTCTAAGTCCAAAAGGGGCAATAATTATTGCAAAAAGCAGGATGGAGTTATGTTGCTTCCTGTACAGGGTCAGTTTATGATGGTGAACAAGTGTTGCAAGTTTCAAAGCAATAGCTTTGATAGTTTAAGAGAAAAAGTTGACCTAAACATAAAACTTAACCAAGAAATCTGATATTTTCTAAGTCCAAAAGGGGCCATAAATCTTGCAAAAAGCAGGATGGAGTTATGTTTCTTGCTGTACAGGGTCAGCTTATGATGGTGAACAAGTGTTACAAGTTTTAAAGCAATAGCTTTGATAGTTTAGGATAAAAGCTGACCTAAACATAAAACTTAACCAAGAAAACTGATTTTCTAAGTCCAAAAGGGGCAATAATTCTTGCAAAAAGCAAGATGGAGTTATGTTTCTTGATGTACAGGGTCTGCTTATGATGGTGAACAAGTATTCCAAGTTTCAAAGCAATAGCTTTGATAGTTTAGGAGAAAAGTTGACCTAAACATAAAACTTAACCAAGAAATCTGATATTTTCTAAGTACAAAAGGGGCCATAAATCTTGCAAAAAGCAAGATGGAGTTATGTTTCTTGCTATACAGGGTCAGCTTATGATGGTGAACAAGTATTCCAAGTTTCAAAGCAATAGCTTTGATAGTTTAGGAGAAAAGCTGACCTAAACATAAAACTTAACCAGGCAACGCCGACGCAGACGCCGACGCCGACGCCGACGCCGACAACCGCTCAAGTGATGACAATAACTCATCATTTTTTTTCAAAAAATCAGATGAGCTAAAAATGAAACAACATCTAATAAGTACTTAAATCAAAACTATTCTAGAGACAGATAAACAGTCCTCACTCACCATCATAGACAGGGCAGATAATACGAGGGTGACAAGTGGTGATATGGATGGTAATACTGTATGCTGAAATTCTTGTACCAAACCTCCTGTCATAGACGCTGTCTGGTTCTCTGTTCCTAGCAACCCAAGTCTGGTTCCTACAAAGCAAGTACGCATGTACCAAATTATAGAATTTTGTGAAATCAGTGTCTGAAAGTGGTGTGGGTAAGAGGTTGGGGGGGGGGTGGTGGGGGTGGGGAGTCAACTGTAAACTGTCAAATCAGAAATATTCATGATGGATGAATTTGCACCAATTTTGCATTTCTGATTATTTCCCTAATTTTTTTTCTTGCTTACGCTAAATAAAGCACTATGATATCAGACTGTTTTTAAATCTCTTGAAATTTTGGCTTGAAAAAGGAATTTGATACTGAAGTAAAATTTTTAATGTTAAACACTATCTAGATTTCAGATAAAGATTTTCTCACTTACATATTATTTCTTAAGTTTGGAGATATTTCACAAGCAGGTGGCACTATTTAATGCTGACTCGCAGTTAGTGGCTTCATAATATAGCAAAATTGTTGCAAGTTGTACCTTTTTAATTTTGATACCAAAGTAAACTCTGGCTTAAGAAACATTTTCCTACATTTATTACAAGAACAGTCAAATGTGTGCAAAAGACCACTTCAAAATAAAGGCCAAAATTATAAAATTTATCTATATAGATCACTTTTTTCCCCTTCTCATTTAACCATAGACAGTGTAAATTTACTTATACTGAGAGGCCTCTTGTCAGCAAAGATCTTTTTTTTCGCTGTCTTTAGAGGCTTTTTTTGTTGGACATAACGTCGCATTGACACAGATCATATAGTGACTTTCCAGATTTGATGGTGGAGGAGGACCCCTGGTGCCCTTCCATTCCACATTATTTCATCATGGACAGGCACCTGGGCAGAACCACCGACCTTCCATAAGCCAGCTGGATGGCGTCCTCACCTAAAGAATTCAACGCCCCGAGTGAAGCTCAAACCTGCATCGGTGAGGGGCAAGTGGTTTGAAGTGAGCTACCTTCGTCACTCCACTACGGAGGCCCGTTTGTAAAGGCATTTTTGTTAGTATTGTGCTATATAAAGGTTTTAAGGAAAAGCAAACCTAGTATCAGAATTTCGTGAACTTCATTTACAACAATATGAAAAAAGATCCTTTGCACATAAGTGTATCCTACTTCACTGTTAACTTTGATAAAACATAAAGTATATACAGATATACCTGCAACAGCCAGAGCTTTGTCAGCAATATTATAAATTGCCCAGAAATTTGGTGCCCAGTATGCATGACACAGACCTCTCTTAAAGGGAAATAATCTAGATAAAACTTGCGGTACCTGCCCCTGCAAATAAAAAGTTGAATGTTTATGTTCCCTTTTAATATTAAGACATTCTGAGCCACTTGATTCAGAAGCTGTCTTTGAATTTTTCAAACCTTCTTAGCATCCATGTACATTTCCTTTTTTTCATTTACTCATTCATTTCATCAGTGAATATTAAATATCAGGCTGCTATTACTCAAAATTCCAAGTGCCTCTTGTTCAGAGTAATTACAAGTTTTTGCTTTCAATCTGGTAAAGCAAAGCAATTTCTTCAAACCTAATTTTACACCAAGTTTCATTGAACATTAACCTTTAGCCTGCTGGCGGCACGTGGTTTTGCCTTTGCGACCAGTGCAGACCAAGATCATCCTGCATGTCTGTGCAGGCTAATCATGGTCTGCACTGTTCGCTATTCAGTTAGTAAATTTTCAGTGAACACCCCTTTGAATAGTAAATTTTACTGCCCATATTGAAAGATGGGCCAGTCCATTTTAAAAGTTTAGCAGGGTATAGGTTAAGGATGACTACCCGTAATAGGCCTCAAATTCACCAAAAGCGTACATACAACTTGATAATGTAAGCTTTGAAAAACTCAAACGATAGAAATAACGTGCATATTGACAAGTTATATAGTGACAGAAGTTCTCAAAAATTTCCTTTACATTACCTCCCCTGAAAATTTTGATTTTTTCATAAGTTATCTCCCCTGAAAACTAGAAACAAATAATTTTCTCCTTTTCCCTACGGGGAATTTTAGGTTTCTTTTTGGTATTTGTATCAGAATCATAAAATGCAGCTTTCTACCGCAAAATTTTCTGGAAACTCAAGCTCAGATTCTCATAATCAAAGAAATTATATATTTCCCATAGGCATTAATGTTAACTTCAATACCGATTATCTTCCCCAAAAATGATAAAATTCGAAAAATCTCTCGGTGAAACGTTTTAAATTTTGAATATTTTTAAAGTAACCAAATTTCATTTAAATATTACCATCCAGTTACAAGATATGAAATATGGCTATTACACCATGTTATCCTTAATAATGAAAGAGAAAAACGAAACTGCTGAAAAAGAAGAATCATACTAACCAGAATAATAAAAGGACCAAATGACACAGTAAATACTCCTACGACAATAATACCAAGTCCTATTAACCTGAGCGGAGAAAATGATCTCCATTTTAAACTTCCATCTGAAAATATATATATGTATGCAAATTAGTTTGGCTTTTTTCTTTTCCAATATTTTTATATAAAGGTGAAAAGCTACATTGTCAAGCTGAATTCCACTAATCGGGACATGTTTGCTTTGTTTGTTTGCTTTGGGTTTAACGCCGTTTAACAGTATTTCAGTTATGTAACGGCGGGCAGTTAACCTAACCAGTGTTCCTGGATTCTGTACCAGTACAAACCTGTTCTCCGCAAGTAACTGCCAACTTCCCCACATGAATCAGAGGTGGAGGATTTTTCAGACACAATGTCTTTTACCAAATCGTCACGGAGAACATACGCCCCACCAGAAGATCGAACTCAAACCCCGCGATCCGTAGATCTGCGCTCTATCTATTGAGCTAAGCGGGCAGGCACTAACCGGGACAATCTTAATACATATATTTTATGTAAGATGTGAAAAAACGAACATACTTTTCAATTCAATTCTTCAAGAGCAAATAGTGTAAAAGCATTTGGATAATCTGATATTACTTTAAAACTGCTGCTATTTTCAGGTATCACTGTAATTCATGGAATACCTTCATTACTAGTGAAGACATAACATCTTAGGAGATATATGAAGTATGCTGGTGCTATGTACAGGAAGATATGTTTAAAGTTGAGCAAAACTGCAAACCAAAATGCTGCCGACATGTTACGCCCCTGAAATGTACGAAAACAAAACAGTATTGTTTATGTGGTTTCATTTGTCTCTACTTATATTCAGATATATCTTCACATGTTATATTGGGAAAAACTGGCCTAATGTCCTGAGATGAACATACATGTTATATTGGGAAAAACTGGCCTACTGTCCTGAGATGAACATACATGTTATATTGGCAAAAACTGGCCTAATGTCCCGAGATGAACATACATGTTATATTGGCAAAAACTGGCCTAATGTCCTGAGATGAACATACATGTTATATTGGCAAAAACTGGGTGAATACACCAAGATTTAAAATGTGACTCTGGCAAAATGAAAACAGTTTTAGTCATTAGATTTAACACATAATTTTGGCAAAAAAGGCTTATACCATACGATGTCATATGAGATTTTGGCAAAAACTGTCTTAATGCCATAAATTTTAACATGTGTTTTTGACTAAAACTGGATTTATACATTTAAGAAGTGGTTCTGGCTTAAACTGGCTTTATGCCCAAAGACCTAACATGTGATTTTGGCAAAAATAGGTTTAATGCAATAACATTTATCATTTAACATTTAATCTGTAGAGAATGGCCTCTTAAAATACTTGAAAAGTGATCTTTGTAAAAGGCTGTTGCTCAGGAAGTTAGATTAGAATGGTTCAGTCTGAAAAAAGTCCACAGACATATGAGCCATGCCATGAGAAAACCAACATAGTGGCTTTGCGACCAGCATGGATCCATGCTGTTCGCTTATGGTTTCTCTAATAATAATAGTCTTTGAAAGCGAACAGCATGGATCCTGACCAGACTGCGCGGATGCGCAGGCTGGTGTGGATCCATGCTGGTCGCAAAGCCACTATGTTGGTTTTCCCATGGCGCGGCTCAATATTATATACTTTAGTCTAGTAGATGAATGATACAACATAGTCAATACCTGTAATATCCTGACAATTGACAACAGCAGTATACCATACAGAAAACCATTATACTGAAAATGTATATCTGGCAACTATTGTTAAGGTAACAGAATGGCTTAATATGACTGATCAATTATCTATTACCGTGCCAAGGCAAAAACACATTTTCGAGAATTTTCTTGTACGATTCAAAGTCAACATCAAGCCTTAACACATTTAAACTCAAAGTTTTCCCAAAATGGTCTATGGTCTCATAAAAACTTTTATATTATAAATCAGCAAAAATACAGAAGACACTTTCAGAAGATCTCACAAGACATTTCCTAGTTCATGCTTTAACCCTTACCCTGCTAAATTTCTTTAATGAACTTGTCCATCTTTCAATTTGGACAGTACCATTAATTCTTAAAAGGGGTGCTTACCAAAAAGATACTGACTGAATGGCAAACAGTGCAGATCATGATCAGACTGCACTGGTCGCAAAGGCAGATTCAGTTGTGTCCAGCATGGGTTAAGTCATAATTTTTTTAAGCAAACAGAAGGATACGATCAATAACGATAAGACCAAAATTGGTAAGCAGGACAGCAGCTTGTATCAAGGGAGGTGACTGTAATATATCCTCTGTATCCGCGCTTTTCTTCCGTGAACTTGAGAAATAATTGTACAGTCTGAAATATACAGGAGATGAGTACATACAATGTTACTTCTCTGAACCAGTACCTTTGATATATAGGAACCTCTCTAAGCCAGAACCTTTGATATATGGAAACCTCTCTAAGCCAGAACCTTATGATATATGGAAACCTCTCTAAACCAGAACCTCTGATATATGGAAACCTCTCTAAACCAGTACCTTTGATATATGAAAACCTCTCTAAACCAGAACCTTATGATATATAGGAACCTCTCTAAGCCAGAACCTTTGATATATAGGAACCTCTCTAAACCAGAACCTTTGATATATAGGAACCTCTCTAAGCCAGAACCTTATGATATATGGAAACCTCTCTAAACCAGAACCTTTGATATATAGGAACCTCTCTAAGCCAGAACCTTTGATATATGGAAACCTCTCTAAACCAGAACCTTATGATATATGGAAACCTCTCTAAACCAGAACCTTATGATAAATGGAAACCTCTCTAAGCCAGAACCTTTGATATATGGAAACCTCTCTAAACCAGAACCTTATGATATATGGAAACCTCTCTAAACCAGAACCTTATGATATATGGAAACCTCTCTAAACCAGAACCTCTGATATATGGAAACCTCTCTAAATCAGAACCTCTGATATACGGAAACCTCTCTAAACCAAAACCTTATGATATATGAAACCTCTTAAAACTTGAACTTCTATATACAGGAACCTTTATAAACCAGAACTTCTGATAAAGCAGAACCTTTGATATGTTTTGTTTGTTTTGGGTTTAACGCCGTTTTTCAACAGTATTTCAGTTATGTAACGGCGGGCAGTTAACCTAACCAGTGTTCCTGGATTCTGTACCAGTACAAACCTGTTCTCCGCAAGTAACTGCCAACTTCCCCACATGAATCAGAGGTGGAGGACTAATGATTTCAGACACAATGTTGTTTATCAAATAGTCACGGAGAACATACGCCCAGCCCGAGGATCGAACTCACGACCCCACGATCCGTAGACCGACGCTCTACCTACTGAGCCTTTGATATGTGGAAACCTTTCCAAACTGAATGGTCTTGGTCAGAAGTAAGATTCTTCTACCAAATAACTTACCTGAAACAAAATCCCTAAAAACTGAAGTATTCTTTTGATTCTAAGGTTTTAGGTCTAGAGGGTATTAGTTTTTATATACATATTCAGAGACAATTTTCTTAAATAATTCATAAATTTCTGAAATTCCTCCCAAACTAAGAATTTAGCAATATGAGAAAAAAATTTATACATGCACATAACCAGGAAACTTCAAGTAAAAGTTAGATGGTAAATTTTTAATTAAATTTTAGTTATTTTTAATGTCATATCGACAAAATTGACAATAATAGCAACTTTCCATTTCTTGACGGTGGTGAAGACCCAAGGAGCCCCTCTAGGCATTATTTCAGGCATTTCCAGGAACCTGGGTAGAATCACTGACATTCTGTTAGTCAGCTGGACAGCTTCCTTACATAATTCTTGACCTAAAGCAAGGTTTCAAATCATCAGTGGTGAGGGGTTAAGAGATTAAAAGTCATTGACCTTAACCAATTAGCCACGGAGGCCCTACCATCCAAATAAAGACCTGAATAAAAGGGAGACTATAAAGTATGATAAGGTCTAAAGTACAAGTAAGAGATACCTTAATTAACTGTGATAAATTTTACAAAATATATGTTTTATCACACAAAGAAAGACACTGTAATACAAACTTACTCTTTTAATGCATAGATATACATGAGATCAGTAACAATGACGGAGAGTCTCTGGAACACTACTGTAGCCTCACTTCGGTAATCTATGTTTTCTACCTGTAAACAAACACACAACAACATCTAAAATATCACATATAAAAGTACTGCATCATAAATCAACACCAGTGTAAAAGCTGGAACTTTTTTATTAACAAGAAGGCCCTGAAGGCCCTGTACCGCTCACCTGAAGTAAGGTGAGTAGGTCAGTAGGTCACATTCATGGTCACTGAAGTCAGTTTTAAGATCGGTGTGCAAAACTGTACATGTCATCCAAATTTCAAGGCTGTATCTTAAAAAAACAAAAAAGTAGGTCAGTAGGTCACATTCCACATGACCCAGATTCGACCTTGACCTAAAGATCATCAAGGTTAACATTCTGACCAAGTTTCATGAAGATACAGTCATAAATGTGACCTCTAGAGTGTTAACAAGCTTTTCCTTTGATCTGACCTGGTGACCTAGTTTTTGACCCCACCTGACCCAGATTCAAACTTGACCTAAAGATCATCAAGATTAACATTCTGACCAAGTTTCATGAAGATAAAGTCATAAATGTGGCCTCTAGAGTGTTAACAAGCTTTTCCTTTGATTTGACCCGGTGACCTAGTTTTTGACCCCAGATGACCCAATATTGAACTCGTCCAGGATTTTATTGAGAGTAACATTCTGACCAAGTTTCAATAGGATTGGGCCAAAATTGTGACCTCTAGAGTGTTAACAGTCAAATTGTTGACGATGGATGGACGAAGGACACAGGGCGATCACAAAAGCTCACCTTTGAGCACTTCATGCTCAGGTGACCTAAAAACAGGCTGCTGTTTAGTGTTTCAGACTGCATTGCAAACACAATTTATTTAAAAAAATTAAGATAACATGACAATATATCTTTAAAAACAAGAGCTGTCTCCATAGGATGACACATGCCCCCAATGGCACTTTGAATGAATAGTTATGGCCGATGTTAGAGTTTAGGACCTTTGACCTACGGATCTGGGTCTTGCGCGCGACAAGTCATCTTACTGTGCCACAAATTCATGCGTAGTTATTTTAAAATCCATGCATGAATGACAAAGATATGGACCGGACACGCCCATCAATGCACTATCATGAAATATGACCTTTAATGTCTAAGTGTGACCTTGACCTTTAAGCTACAGACCTGGGTCTTGCGCACGACACGTCGTCTTAATGTGGTACACATTCATGCCAAGTTATTTGAAAATCCATCCATCGATGACAAAAATATGGACCGGACACACCCAACTATCATGAAAAATGACCTTTAAAGTCTAAGTGTGACCTTGACCTTTGAGCTACGGACCTGGGTCTTGCGCGCGACACGTCGTCTTACTGTGGTACACATTCATGCCAAGTTATTTGAAAATCCATCTATCGATGACAAAGATATGGACCGGACACGCCCAACTATCATGAAAAATGACCTTTAAAGTCTAAGTGTGACCTTGACCTTTGAGCTACGGACCTGGGTCTTGCGCGCGACACGTCGTCTTACTGTGGTACACATTCATGCCAAGTTATTTGAAAATCCATCCATCGATGACAAAGATATGGACCGGACACGAAAATTGTGACAGACCTATAGACCAACAGACTGACAGACCGACAGACAGACGGTTCAAAAACTATATGCCTCCCTTCGGAGGCATAAAAATGTGTTAACACCCCCATACAACGTGTACTGGCAAAAGAACTTCTGTAGGTTTTAATTTAAGTAATTCAGACAACATTAATGTAAATTTCAATTACTGTATGTAATGACTGTTCATCGAGGGCTCAGGCAGTGCGGTGCAGATTTAGAGTCAGATTCCCGATTTGGGGTTGTGGGTTCAAATCCCGGTGAGGGAGGATTTTTTAATGCTACTTTCCGATATCCGTAACCAAGGGAAATCCAGGAAGCAGAAATCGAGTGCAACTTACATAAGTTGAGAGAACTTTCTTTACAATCAATGTAAAATAAGTTTAATATGCTTACAATCATGACTATAACTGTATGAAACATTGTGTAATTTATTTTGAGTTTGTGTTAACCAACCAGCAAATATAAATAAATATATACCATTCAGTTCAATGACAATATTAAAATAATCAAAAACGTCACCTTTAGCATTTCTGGATCAAAGAATCCTGCTAGAATTGACAGGCAGTACTCAAACCAGGCAAAGAAAGGAGGATAATCCAGGGTCCATTCTGAAGTTTCCTTTCGTTAAAAAATAAAACAATAACACACTTCAAGTTCATAGTAAAAATAATAATTACTATATAAACATGTTCGAATGTGCTTATGTTTCATTTTGAGTTTTAAGCCAACTTTTCATTCAGTGACCTAACAATACAAACTAACAAACAAGAGCTCGTAGAACACGAAATGCCTCCCTTGATGCATTCAGTTATTGCACAAGGAACAGAAATTATTTGGTCACTGTACAGAAAAGTTCTACTGTTCTGGGTTAATGTGACCTTGACCTTTGACCTCAAAATCAATAGTGGTAATCTGCTGGTAATGATAAACCTCCCTATCAAGTTTCGTGATCCTAAACCCAAGCCTTCTCAAGTTATCGTCCAGAAACGGTTTAACTGTTCCGGGTCATCTGCTGGTCATGACCAACCTACCTATCATTTTTTATGATCCTGGGCCCAAGCATTCTTGAGTTATCATCCGGAAACCGTTTAACTGTTCCGGGTCACTGTGACCTTGATCTTTGGCCTACTGATCTCAAAATCAATAGGGCTCATCTGCTGATCTAGATCAACCTCCCTATCAAGTTTCTTGATCCTAGGCCCAAGCATTCTCAAGTTATCATCCGGAAATGGTTTAACTGTTTCGGGTCACTGTGACCTTGGCCTTTGACCTACTGACCTCAAAATCAATAGGGGTCATCTGCTGGTCATGACCAACCTCCCTATTAACTTTCATGATCCTAGGCCTAGGGGGTCTTGAGTTACAAATGTATCATCCGGAAACCATTTCATTGTTCAGGGTCACTGTGACCTTGACCTTTGACCTATTGATCTCAAAATCAATAGAGGTCATCTGCTGGTCATGACGAACCTCCCTATTAACTTTCATGATCCTAGGCCCAATCTTTCTTGAGTTATCATCCAGAAACCGTTTAACTGTTCCGGGTCACTGTGACCTTGACCTTTGACCTACTGATCTCAAAATCAATAGGGGTCATCTGCTAATTAGGACCAACCTCCCTATCAACTTTCATGATCCTAGGCCCAAGCGTTCTTCAGTTATCATCCGGAAACGGATTGGTCTACATACCGACAGACCGACCAACCAACCTACCGACATCTGCAAAACAATATACCCCTCCTTCTTCGAAGGGGGGCATAATAAAACAAGAGCACCGCCTTGCGGGTGCTGACGCTCATCTGATTTTTTTTGTATAATAGAAATATTGTCCTACCCATGATTTTCTAAGTCTAAAAAGGGCCATCATTCTTGCAAAAAGCAGGATAGAGTTATGTTTCTTGATGTACAGTGTCCACTTATGATTGTGAAAAACTGTTGCAAGTTTTAAAGCAATAGCTTTGATAGTTTATGAGAAAAGTTGCCTTAAACATAATACTCAACCAAGAAAATGATTTTCTAAGTCCAAAAGGGGCAATAATTATTGCAAAAAGCAGGATGGAGTTATGTTGCTTGCTGTACAGGGTCAGCTTATGATGGTGAACAAGTGTTGCAAGTTTCAAAGCAATAGCTTTGATAGTTTAAGAGAAAAAGTTGACCTAAACATAAAACTTAACCAAGAAATCTGATATTTTCTAAGTCCAAAAGGGGCCATAAATCTTGCAAAAAGCAGGATGGAGTTATGTTTCTTGCTGTACAGGGTCAGCTTATGATGGTGAACAAGTGTTGCAAGTTTTAAAGCAATAGCTTTGATAGTTTAGGATAAAAGCTGACCTAAACATAAAACTTAACCAAGAAAACTGATTTTCTAAGTCCAAAAGGGGCAATAATTCTTGCAAAAAGCACGATGGAGTTATGTTTCTTGATGTACAGGGTCTGCTTATAATGGTGAACAAGTATTCCAAGTTTCAAAGCAATAGCTTTGATAGTTTAGGAGAAAAGTTGACCTAAACATAAAACTTAACCAAGAAATCTGATATTTTCTAAGTACAAAAGGGGCCATAAATCTTGCAAAAAGCAAGATGGAGTTATGTTTCTTGCTATACAGGGTCAGCTTATGATGGTGAACAAGTCTTCCAAGTTTCAAAGCAATAGCTTTGATAGTTTAGGAGAAAAGCTGACCTAAACATAAAACTTAACCAGGCAACGCCGACGCAGACGCCGACACCAACGCCGACGCCGACAACCGCTCAAGTGATGACAATAACTCATCATTTTTTTTCAAAAAATCAGATGAGCTAAAAATTGAAAGAGGGTAAGAAAGTGTTGTATTTTGAATTTTCTCTGATCTTACATAATATCACCCAGGACTTAGTAGTATAAATGCAGTCAAAACTATGCTTCAACATCTCTTTAATGTCCCAAATAAAATATCCTTAACTCATACTGGCAGTGAAATACATGTATTGTAGTAGTTTTAGCAGAAATAAAAAGATGTTGACAGCCTACTTTTTGTTACAGGTTTATCTGTTTTCATTTTATATTTTTATAACTTTGTCAAAGTAAGTAAAACCTCTCTCAATGACACCTCAGGAAAGCAAAACACTGCCTACTACATACAAAGGCAAATACTTTCTTTCCTACTCAACTAAATTCCTAGTATTAGAATTAAGTACATGTATAACTATATATTTTGTTAAATTCAGGCGTGTTTAACAAAAATACTTCAGTACTATATATTATGAATAAACATACCTCGAAGTACCATTTTCTGACTGGGAGACTGTGTGTTATGGCCAACCAATTTCTGTGAACATCGAAGTCTGTAGATTTGCTAAAAAATTGAAATGAGTATAAGATTAGGAGTTGCCTCTGCCTTTCAAGATTGAATTTGCAAAATATAGAAAAGGGCAAAATTTCCTGTTTGAGACAGTTTTTTATAACTTTATATAAATACATGTAATGGTAGATGGCATGGCCATAACATATTAAGCTTCATGAAATTTTAGCGTGCTATTTCTTCCAAATCATTTAAAAAATCGTGACAAACTTTCCCAAAATAAACAGACAAAGGCATCTTCACAATTTTTGTAAAAAAAAAGCGCTGAAATCCCTGAAATGCTATTTGATATTTCAACAGAATTAAATATGTAAATACCGGTAACCCATAATGTCTTGAAAAAGAGGTCAGTACTCCCAGACAATCCCTTATAAACTTGTCTATATTCAGTATGTTTACTTCTAGAATCAGTTTCTATAGATAGCAATATCAAAAGAAAATAAGTTTTTTAATTAATTTCAAACATAAAATTTACCGATAAAGTTTTATTGGGTGTTAAAGTCATGTCTTAGATTTTGACACATAACAATTTTTTCAGTTTTTTTTCTTTAATGTGACTGCAGCTAATTGCATTTTTTCTGCTACATGTATTTGATTTATTTTAATACGACTTATTTATCTATTAGAGAGGAAGATTTCCCTAATTTCTTTAGAGATTACGCAGCCATTCAGTAAATAAAATGAAAATGAAATTTTAGCCCCATTCAAATACATGGTAGATTACTTTCACGTTGGAAAACAGTGTATAATTTTCAATCTGTGCACCTTCCTGTCTTAACAAGAGCTGTCACAGGAGACAGCGCGCTTGACTATTTCGATGCTGGATAGTGAAACTGGGCACATCTGAGGAAGCTGGAGATGTCACTCCGAGGGTTTAATGACTCCAATGTGATGAAGATATTGGACAACAGCTTGAGCCTGTGTCACAAGTACTAAGTAGTAAGAGAGATAAAGATAAATGTATCAAAACATTATATATAAATATAAAAGGGACATGGTGAAAAAGCATCAACATAAAACTGAAATTCTAAGCAAAAAGGGTACATAAATCATAAAATATTGGTGCAAGAGTGATAGCCCTTGTGACAAATGATGTGGGTGATGATGTGGAACAACTATTTTAAGTTAAAATCAAATCCATTTAGTAATAACTGAGAAAAAGTGAAAGTGCACCAAAACTTTAACCTAAAATTCTAAGTAAAAAGGGGAATAATTCATGAAATACTGGTGCAAGAGTTATGGTCCTTGTGTCATATGATGTGAGTGATGATGCTGAACAACTGTTTTAAGTTTGAATAAAATCATCTTGGAAATAACAGAGATATAGTGAAAATGCATCAAAGTTAACCTTAAATTCTAAGTAAAAGCGGTGGGGGGGGGGGGGGGGGGGGGGGGGGTAATTCATGAAATATTGGTGCCAGAGTTATGGGCCTTGTGTCATATGATATGGGTGATGATGTGGAAAAACTACTTTCAGTTTGAATCAAATCCATTCAGTAATAAGTGAGATAGAGTGAAAGTGCATCAAAACTTTAACCTGAAATTCGTAAGTAAAAAGGGGGATAATTCATGAAATATTGGTGCAACAGTTATGGCCGTTGTGTCATATGATGTGAGTGATGATATTGAACAACTGTTTTAAGTTTGAATCAAATCCTCTCTGTAACAACAGAGATGTGGTGAAAATGCATCAAAATTAACCTTAAATTCTAAGTAAAAGCAGTGGGGGTGGGGGGGGGGGGGGGGGGGGGGTAATTCATGAAATATTGGTGCCAGAGTTATGGACCTTGTGTCATATGATGTGGGTGATGATGTGGAACAACTGCTTTCAGTTTGAATCAAATCCATTTAGTAATAATTGAGATAGAGTGAAAGTGCATCAAAACTTTAACCTGAAATTCTAAGTAAAAAGGGGGATAATTCATGAAATATTGGTGCCAGACTTATGGCCCTTGAGCCATATGATGTGGGTGATGATGTTGAACAACTGTTTTAAGTTTGAAACAAATCCATCAAGTAATTACAGAGATAAAGAGAAAGTGCATCAAAACTTTAACCAAGGTGCGGACGCGGAAAGACGCCGACACCGGGTCGAGTAGGACAGCACTCCATACCACGTATAGTCAAGCTAAAAATCATACAGTATTTAAGATACCCTCTATGCAACACAATAAGCTAGGTTTAAAAAGCGAATGCAAGCATTTAAATTTTTTGTGGTCACACATTTTGCAAATCTTGAATTCGTGTTTGCAAGTGTAGTAGCCGTTGTCATCTGCATGGATGATTACGGAAATACCCGATTTCCACTTGGAATGTTCCGGTCGGGTGTCCATGGTTACGTGCATAATAATCTATTGGATAAGATTAACTAACCGTCGTGCACTGGCAGGTGCGCACGGTATTAAAAGGCAAAGAAACACCTTGTTTGTGGCGGATAATTGTGAGAAATCGCCCGTTTGGTTAGCCAAACATTAGTGAATTACAGATCAGTTTTATATTTCAATCTAGAACTTTACTATGTTATGGACAGGTAAATAAAATTCATCTAAATATTAATTTCATCAGTTTTCACTTTTAAAAATAAACTAGTCCACTATACGATCTCGGGGCACTGCCTGGACGGGCTTCGAACTATATACCAAAGTTTAGGTAAAGCCTAAACCCCGTCATCACACAAGTTATCTTTCCTGTGGTTATTGCTACCTTCAGGCAAATAGTGCACACTGAAAAGATCAAAATTACCCCATGTGATCAAATAAGCAGCCACTTCATTTCAAATTATCAATCCTTGATGACTGCTATAAACATGATAAAGGTAATGCTCAGGTCAAGGCCTTTAACTCTTGATTTATTTTCGATTTATCTCCCCTTTATTTTTATTTTTTCGCTGAAGCAAGGTATTTTCACTCAATATTGAACTGCATTCTTCTTTCTAGAGTTTCAAAATCTCAGGGTATATTTAAAAGATAAATGCCTATTCATCTGCATAGTTATAAGCGTATATCTTACTACGACGGAAGCAGCAGAAGCTTAAAACAAGACACAGCTGCAGCCACGGACCAAAATGCAGCCATTTTGAAATCTTTGTCAACCAAACGCTTTGAAAATTCTATTACCTGTACCATGCCGTACCATATGACCGAGCAGAATACATAATAAAATGATATATGCCAAAACTCCAAAGTAGGACAGACGGTTCCTACTTAAAGATAGTGGTTAGGGGTTAAGAAATTAGTACCCTGGTATGTGTGCCTCAGTGACAAACATACAAGTTGGAAGAAAAAGAGCCGAAAGACTGGCGTCATGCCAACCATAGTCACAACAATGTCGGTTATGTATACCAAGTTTGATTTAAATTAGGTGGAAAATGTAGAAGAAGTCGAGTACACAATGTACAGGTGTAGCAGTAATATTTTAAAGTTAAAAAGAGCCATAATTCAACAAAGAAAAATTCGACATGAAAGTCCCGAAATATGTGCATGTCTACTTCATAATGAATATTTTTTGATGGGTTTAACGTCGCACCGACACAATTATAGGTCATATAATCATATAGCAACTTTCCAGCTTTGATGGTGGAGGAAGACCCCAGGTGCCCATCCGTGCATTTTTTCATCACGAGAGGGCACCCGCATGGGTAGAACCACGTACAGACCTTCCATAAGCCAGCTGGATGGCTTCCACATATGAAGAATTCAACGTCCCGAGTAAGGCTCGAACCAACACCGGTGAGGGGCAGGTGATTTGAAGTCAGCGACCTTAACCACTCGGTCACGGAGGCCCCTGAATAATTGTGTAGAATCACATGCTTTGTTGTGTGAAGAGTAAGCAGGATTCCGAAAATCTTATAGTAAAGTAGACCATATTTTTTCGCTAAAACTTCTTATTGATATGTATTTATGTAAGAAAAAGAAACTGTATTGCTCTTTTGAAGAATACAATAAAGCGTTTGATTCTGTGTGTAGAGTAACCTAAAAGCGTAAATTACTCGTACTTCTACATGATATAGATTGGGATTGTTTAAAGATGATCCATGAAATGTATGCTAAAGCAAAATCTTGTGTTAAATCAGGTAATAATGTTTCTGTTTTTTTTTGTAGTTATGCTGGGGTAAAACAGGGTGAAAATTTATCACATATACTATTTTCTCTGTTTTTAATGATCTGTCACAGTTTGTCTGAGTAATACCAGCGTTTATCATTAATTTCTTTGAGAGTTAGCGATGTTCAGAGTAGTGGCGACATAGACTCGTGTTTAAGGCTCTTCTTACTACTATATGCGAATGACACGGTTGTCTTAGCTGAAAACGAATATCATCTGCAAATCACTTTAAATGCTATGGCTGATTATTGCAATTTATGGTGATTACAGATAAATGCAGCACAGACTAAATTGTAATTTTTAGTGGTAGCAAGAGGGGCCTGAAAAATATTTCGAATGTTTACTTAAATGTTTCACAACTTAATGTTGTTGAATACTTTTCTTATCGTGACGTACAGTTCAACTACAATAGCATTTTTTTTCTAAAACAAAGACAAAACTTGTTGAACAGGCCAGGAAAGCTATGTTTACAGTTATCAAAAAATCCAGGTCAATGCTATTATCGTTAGATCTACAGCTACACTTGTTTCATGGTATGATAGCCCTTATTTTATTATATGGGTCGGAAATCTGGGGTATTGAGGATTGTATTATTATTGATCAGTTTCAGTTAAAATTTTGTAAGGTTATTCTTAAACTTAAGAAAAGTACTCTCAATTGTATGGTTTATGGTGAACTCGGGGTTACCCCATTATCAATGTAGATTAAGTATAGAAATATTACAGGTCCCATGACCTGCAGGTGTCTCTATTTTTTATTTATTTTTTGGTACTTGTAACATGTGTAAATGTTGAATTCTGCTCACAATACTACAAATATTAGCACCAAATAGCAACTGAATGCGATTAAACGTCACAAATAAAAGGCACCTGATGGACAAAATATGTAGTTGCATTTTCAGTAAAGGGAAATAACTCTGGTAATCTGTAAAGATTCTGACAACATTTGCTCGAAACCATCATCTTGGTAATACTAACATTTACGCAAAATGTAAACTGAAGGTATGTATCAATAAGGTGACATAAGCAAAACTGGTCATTTCTTACGAAATTAGGGGCAATAACATAGGTCGTACTAAGATGACTTTAAAAAAACAACATCAGGGTAGCAGCTAGGAGTGCATTCAAACTTTCACACAAATATATACTGAGTGTGACTTACATTTACCAAAATATGGCCTGGCCATGAAAGGACAGACGGACAGACGGACACACCAACAACGCTACAACTATCCGCTTAGCGGCATATGATAAAAACAGAAATTTACCAAAAGGATCGAGTCCAGTTATATTTGACAGGCTACTACCAGGTGACAATTCACGTGCGCTATATCCCACTACTGTCCAACACGGGAACTTTTGCCTGCTGTGTTTCCACCCTGGGCCGGTACGCTCCTCCTTAGACAACCTGGACCACCCAGGCTCCCCCGAGTGCCCCATATTGATGCCAGACTTAGTGCGGACGCCCGATCGACATTGACAGACTGACAGCAGGGCTCCCACCCTCAAACCGTTCACAGACCCCGGTCTTCAAGTAGCTAGATTACAGTAGTGTCTATCGCTGAATGGACTTATAAACCTAACTTGTCAAGTACGACCCATATTTGTCTTTTATGTCTGCTGTGTTTTTACCATCTTATTTGAATAAACAATGTGGCATTTGAAAATAGATACAATTGTACATTGTTTTCATAAAGATACTGAAATAATTCTTATTGCATACGTGCGCGAAGATGAAAATGTCAGCGTGCGTCTTCTAAAGCACACTGTTAAAAAAAAACAGGCATTTATTCATAATGACACTTTTGTCAGGGATGAGTTAAACAATGTGATATAATGCTTAAAATTTTGAAACAGGCGTTTTGGATAATCTGCCCTTGTGTTGCATCAGTGTATTCCTCCACAAAAAAGGCAGAATTCTTTTGATCATTTTCGCTGATCACAGGATAATAAAATCGTTAAAGCTAAGACTGATACTGAATAGACACTGAACCATATCACTGACGTCAGAACGACACCAAAACTCGAAAGTAAGCCTATAAAGAAATGAGGATTGATCATAAAGTATTTCTTCTATGCATATTCATCGAACATTTTCAAATCTATCAGTTTTACTTCCAGATGATACTATTTTGTCATATCATTATTTTATAGTCTCTTTTCATGTCTCATAAACATAAAATATGACATTGGTAGTGTAGTATGTCGGTCCGTCTGTATAGCTAGGCGCCTTGCCGTATTTGGACAATAACCTTACAGATACTATTTTGATTACTGATTGCACTAATGAATTCATTTACGCGCAAAAGGATGAGGCAGAAATTCATCGCCTATAACAAAGAGTGAAGTTGTTTTTTATCAATCAAAAGACAATAACTCTGGTGTTAATATTTATATTCAGTCAAGATTAGCTGAAACGCACCGCCGGTGAAAACAGACAAACATTTAACGTGTAACATAAAAAAAAAAACAACTAATAATACTATGCTAAAACATATCAGCAAAATGAACATTTTAATCGAATCAGGGGCGATAACTGTTATATTAGTACTTTGATTTAACAACATTTACAGGGAAGCAACTGTAAGTGACTACAAACACTCACAGCCCGCCTGCTTAGCTCAACAGGGAGAGCGCAAGATTGCGGCGTCGCCAGTTCGATCCCCGGCCGAGGCATTTGTTCTCCGTGACGATTTGATCTGAAATCATTCTTCTCTACCTCTGCTTCTTGGCGATAAGTTGGCAGTTACTTGCGGAGAACAAGTTTATACTGGTATAGAATCCAGGAACACTGGTTAGGTTAACTGCCCGCCGTTACACACCTAAAAACAGTTACTGTTGAAACAGCGTTAAACCTGAAACAAACAAACAAATATAAAAAAAAACAACAACAAAAGATTGTAGTTGTTTTATCATCAAAGGACAATATTTTGTTAAGATTCTGACTGAATTTGCTTTAAACCACCCTCTTAGTTATACAAACATTTACAAAAAAGTTCAGGTTATATATTTCTACTGAGACATCAACAAAAACGACAAATCTTAACGAAATCAGGGGCAATAACTGCGGTCATACTAAGATCATTTAAAGATAAAGGGTAATAGCTAGGAGTGCATTCAAACATTCACACAGCTTGCACATACCAAAATAAGGCTATAGAAGGATGGACAGACAGACAGACGGAAGTTCCTACGTATGGGCATTTATGTGGCTACTATTTTGTTCTCTTTATTGTTCTTTTAGCCACGTAAAAGAAAAAAGCCACGTAAAAGAAAAATAGCCACATAAAAGCCATACGGAATGAATGACATCAAAGAAAAAGTACAGTTACCTATTGTTCCTATAGCCACCTAAGTATGCAAATGTGGGCTCGGACGGACGGACATGTGAACAACGCTAAAACTATAACCATTTGCGGGATACGATGAAAAATAAAATGATTAAAGGATCGAGTCTAGTTATATTGGACAGGCTACTGCCAGGTGTCAATTCACGTGCGCTGTCCCATTACTGTCCAACACGGGAAATTTTGCCTGCTGTGTTTCCATTTACGTTCAAAAGGATGTCTCAGAAATTCATCGCCTATGACAAAAATGAAGTTGAATTTTATCAATCAAAGGACAATAACTCTGGTGTTAATATGTAAATTCTGGCTAGCTTAGCTGAAACGCACCACTGGTTAAAACATACAAATATTCAACGTATAATATCAACAAAAACTAATATACCATGATAAAACAAATCTCAGCAAAATGAATATTTTAATCGAATCAGGGGCGATAACTATTATATAAGTACTTTGATTTAACAACATTTACAGGGAAGCAACTGTAAGTGGCTACAAACTTTCACAGCCCACCTGCTAAGCGAAACAGGGAGAGCGAAAATCTACAAATCGTAGGGTTGTGGGTTCGGTCCCTGGGCGCGGCGTATGTTCTCAGTGACGATTTGATAAAGACATTGTGCCTGAAATCCTCCACCTCTGCTTCGTGTCGGGAAGTTTGCAGTTACTTGCGGAGAACAGGTTTGTACTGGTACAGAATCCATGAACACTGGATTAACTGCCCTCCGTTACATTCATGAAATACTGCTGTAAAACAGAGTTAAACCTAATGGAAACAAACAAACAAACATCACACCAAATAGCAATTGAATGCGATTAACAACTACAACTAAAAGGTATCTGATTGAAAAAAGTGTAGTTACTTTTCATTAAGGCACAATATTTGGTGAAGATGCTGGAAAACATTCTCTTGGTTATACAATAATTTACATGAAATATAATAGATGGACGGACTGACGGACACAAACACGCAAAAACGCTAAAACTATAACCATTTGCGGGATATGATGAAAAGGATCGAGTCCAGTTATATTGGAAGGGCTACTGCCAGGTGTCAATTCACATGCGCTATCCCACTACTGTCCAACACGGGAACTTTTGCCTGCTGTATTTCCACCCTGGGCCGGTACATTCCTCCTTAGACAACCTGGACCACCCAGGCTCCCCCGAGTGTCCCATATTGATGCAAGACTTACAGCTAGATTACAGGAGTACGCCAACACTCCCGGCCTGTAGTGTCTATCGCTGAATGGACTTATAAACCTAACTTGTCAAGTACGACCCGTAATTTTTTTTAACATTTTTTATTTTAACATTTTCTTTTATACCATTTTATTTGAATAAACAAGGTGACATTTGCAAATAAATACATTCGTACATTATGTTTATATAGATACTGAAGTAATTATACGTATTCTTTTTATCGCATATATACGTATACAATGATGACAACGTCAATATATTAAAGGTGGTCAATCACATTTAAACAACATTTAATGACATTTTTTACTTTTTGTATATTCTGGTAGAGAATTATTTAAGAAACAAAACGACCGATTACATAGAGTTAGATTCCTATTTGAAATGTATATTTTATTATTTTTATAAAATTTTGTAATTACTCCCCTTTAATATGAAAGTATATAAAAAGCTGGGTATTTCTTTTTATTTCGATACAATGTCTAGTTTTACATTTGCATTTGATAGACATATCAACTATTGAACAATCTGAACCAAAATGCAAGTTTAAAAGCTGTGTGTAGCTTCTGAATTCATTTATTTCCAATCTATCTTGGTTGCGCAACTAAGATAGGCAAAGGGAGGTAATAATAATTTTTCAAACTTGCGTTTCTAATGAATTCCATCTAAATACATAATTTTTAATGCAAATATTTTACAAATATATTACAATATGTCTAATATTTATACATTTCCTTAGGCAAAGTATGTTTATCAAATTTATACTTATGATAAAATAACTCTTATCTTGGTTGGGCAACCAGGATAGGAAAATGAAATTTTAAAAATACTTCCAGTGAAAATCTAATTTGTATTAAGTGTTAAGTGATCATAAATGAGTGTAAATGACCAGATGCTAAAGTTTCGAACAAATCCGTTACATGGCCAAAATCTGATTATCCACCTTTAAATATTTTAAATACATGAATCTACATGACCACGGGGTAAGTTTGTAGGCTACGACTGACATAACGTTTACAATCTGATATTAAATACGGTTTTCAGTGAACCTTTTTGTTAATGGTTGACTTGGAACAACATGTTCTTATTGTAAATATTTTGAAATATTCCTAAGTTTAGCCTCGTTTTCAAAAATGATGTCCAGCATGAAAATAGGCTGTTTTTATCCAGGCATTAACGAATTTACTGAAGCTCATTTTGATGATAAATGATTGCTAATGTGGTCAATATATTACATGAACGTACATATCTTAACGAACTTTGTGTGTCAATATGTGAGTTTATTTTAAGTAGCATATGTCTTCTAAAGCACGCAGTTATCAAAATAGACATTTATTCATAATCACACTTTTGTCAAGTATCAGTTATACAATGTGATATAATGCTACGATTTTTAAAAATTTGAGTCAAAACCTACCTTAAAACAGTAGTTTTGAAGAGCTATGTAAGTGTATGTATTTCTCCACCAAAAAGACAGAATTCTTTCGATCATTTTCGCTGATCACAGAATAACAAAATCGTTAAGCTACTACTGAAACTGAAAAGACACTGAGCCATATCACTGACGCCAGGATGATACCAACCTATGAACCAATGAGGGTTGTTCATAAAGGGGTTGTTCATAAAGTATCTTTTTCTATGCATATTCATCGAACACTTTCAAATGAGTTGGCGTGTTTATATCAGTTTTAATTCCAAATGATAATATTTTGATTACTGAATACACTAGATTCATTTACGCGCAAAAGTATGTCGCCTATGACAAAAGTGAAGTTGAATTTTATCAATCAAAAGTCAATAACTCTGGTATTATCTAGATTAGCTGCCTTTTTTCGGAAACGCACCACCGGTGAAAATATACAAACATTTAACGTATAAAATCAACAAAAACTAATAGTACTACGATAAAACATATCAGCAAAATGAACATTTTAATCGAATCAGGGGCGATAACTATTAGCATATTAGTACTTTGATTTAACAACATTTACAGGGAAGCAACTGTAAGTGACAACAAACACTCACAGCCCGCCTGCTTAGCTCAACAGGGAGATTGCAAGATTGTGGTGTCGCGAGTTCGATCCCCGGCCGAGGCATATGTTCTTTGTGACGATTTGATCTGAAATAATTCGTCTTCTACCTCTGCTCCTTGGCGGGAAGTTGGCAGTTACTTGCGGAGAACAAGTTTGTACTGGTATAGAATCCAGGAACACTGGTAAGGTTAACTGCCCGCCGTTACACACCTGAAAAACTGTTGAAACAGCGTTTAACCTAAAACAAACAAACAAACAACAAATGAAAAAACAACAACAAAAAACACAAACAAAAAACAACAACATTGAAGTTGCTTTATCATCAAAGGAGGACTTAAACCATCCTCTTAGTTATACAAACATTTACAAAAAATGTAAAGTTCAGTTATATATTTTTATGGAGACATCAACAAAAACGATCAATTTTAACGAAATCAGGGGCAATAACTGCGGTCATACTAAGTTCATTTCAAGAAAAAGGGTTAGGAGTGTATTCAAACATTCACACAAGTGTTAACGCAGTGTTACTTACACTTACCAAAATAAGGCTATAGAAGGATGGACAGACAGACGGACGGACGGACACATGAACAACGCTAAAACTATAACCATTTGCGGGATATGATGAAAAATAAATAGACAAAAGGATCGAGTCCAGTTATATTGGACGGGCTACTGCCAGGTGTCAATTCACGTGCGCTATCCCACTACTGTCCAACACGGGAACTTTTGCCTGCTGTGTTTCCACCCTGGGCCGGTACGTTCCTCCTTAGACAACCTGGACCACCCAGGCTCCCCCGAGTGTCCCATATTGATGCCAGACTTAGTGCGGACGCCCGATCGACATTGACAGACTGACAGCAGGGCTCCCACCCTCAAACCGTCCTCAGACCCCGGCCTCCAAGCAGCTAGATTACAGGAGTACGCCAACACTCCCGGCCGATAGTGTCTGTCGCTGAATGGACTTATAAACCTAACCTGTCAAGTTCGACCTATATTTTTCTTTTTTACCATTTTATTTGAATAAACAAAGAGACATTTGCAAATAGATATATCTGTATATTGTTTTTACATAGATACTGATTAATTATACGTGTTCTTTTTATCGCGAGCGCGATGATGAAAACGTCATACGTTTCTGTGCAAACTGTGACAGATTTGCACATTTATATATTTAAATACGTGTGTCTGTCTATATGACCACAGGCTAAGTATGTAGTCTAAGTATGACATATGTGTTTACAATCTTATATTAAATCTCAATTTTTGTAACCTTTTTCTAAATGGTTGACTTGGAACAACATGTTCTTTTACTAACTTTTAGTAAATATTTTGAAATATTCCTAGGTGTAGCCTCGTTTACAAAAATGATGTCGACCCGACTTGAAACTCTATGTAATTAATGATGAATACAGGCTGTTTTTATCCAGACATTGACGAATTTACCAGATGTGATCAGAATATCACGTGAAAGTACTTATTTTAACGAACTTTGTGTTGTTCTGTGACTTTTGTTTAAGTGTCTTCCAAAACATAGTTATAAAAACAGGCATTTATTCATAATGACACTTCTTTAAGGTATGAGTTATACAATGTGATATAATGCAACGAGTTTTGAAAATCTGAGTCAAAACATATCTGAAAACTGGCGTTTTTGAAGAGCTGTGTTAGTGATGCGTCAGTGTATTTCTCCGCCAAAAAGGTATTTTTTTTATATCATTTTCGCTGATCACAGAATAATAAAATCGTTAAAGCTTAGACTGATACTGAAAAGACAATGAACCATATCACTGACGCCAGGACGACATCAAAACTCGGAAGTAAACCTATGAATCAATGAGGGTTGATTATAAAGTATCCTTCTCTATGCATATTCATCGAAAACTTTCAAATGAGTTGGCGAGTTTACATCAGTTTCATTTCCAGATGATACGCACCCCGGTTAAAACATACAACATCGTATAATATCAACAAAAACAAATATACTATGATAAAGATATCAGCAAAATGAGCATTTTAATCGAATCAAGGGCGATAACTTTTATATTACTTCGTTCATCTAACAACATTTACAGGGACGCCACTGTAAGTGACTACAAACTTTCACAGCCCACCTGCTAAGCGAAACAGGGAGAGCGCAAATCTACGGATCGTGGGGTTGTGAGTTCGATCCCCGGGCGCGGCGTATGTTCCCCGTGACGATTTGATAAAAGACATTGTGTCTGAAATCCTCCACCTCTGCTTCATGTCGGGAAGTTGGCAGTTACTTGCGGAGAAAAGGTTTGTACTGGTACAGAATCCATGAACACTGGAAAAATTAACTTCCCGCCGTTACATTCATGAAATACTGCTGTAAAAACAAAGGAAACCCTAATGGAACCAAACAAACATCCCACCAAATAACAATCAAATGCGAGTACTGTTTGAAACAAATGCAGTTACTTTTTCATTAAAGGACAATATTTTGTGAAGATTCTGAATGAATTCGCTGGCAACCATCCTCTTGGTTATACAATTATTTACATAAAATATGATAGACGGACAGACGGATGGACAGACAAACAACGTATAAACTACATCCCTTTGCGGAATATGATAGAAAGAAAATTGACAAAAGGATCTAGTCAAGTTATATTGGACGGGCTACTGCCAGGTGCCAATTCACGTGCGCTATCCCACTACTGTCCAACACGGGAACTTTTGCCTGCTGTGTTTCCACCCTGGGCCGGTACGTTCCTCCTTAGACAACCTGGACCACCCAGGCTCCCCCGAGTGTCCCATATTGATGCCAGACTTAGTGCGGACGCCCGATCGACATTAACAGACTGACAGTAGGGCTCCCACCCTCAAACCGTCCTCAGACCCCGGCCTCCAAGTAGCTAGATTACAGGAGTACGCCAACACTCCCGGCCGATGGTGTCTATCGCTGAATGGACTTATAAACCTAAATTGTCAAGTACGGCCCATATTTTTCTTTTTTACCATTTTTTATTTTAACATTCTTTTAAAAAAGTGACATTTGCAAATAAATAATTTTATTTGTACATTATATTTTTTCTATATATTGAATTCTTTCATCGAAAACTTGCGCACTGATGCTAACGTCACATGTTTCTGTGTTAATTGTGACAGATTTGCACACGTGTATCTATATGACCACAGGCTACGGCCTTGTCAAATGTCATTTAATGTGTGTACAATCGTTTATCATATATTTTTCTAAATAGATGATTTGGAACAAGATGTGCATTTGGTAAAATATTTAGAAATACATGTATTCCTGAGTTTAGCCTCGTTTTTCAAAAATGTTGACCTGATTTTAAACTCAATAAATATTTATATATATGCATGAGGATCTACTTCGACATGGCATAGCAAGTTGTATTTCGCACGTTCATTTTTTTGTTGTTGATATAACTTACAACATGTGCATAAAATTCATCTGTAAAGTATTGGACCGATATTATAAGAATCTTTCACTGGGTGAAGGTGCGGATTTAAACGTCTGGCTCGAGGGCAGCTGTTCTGTGACAAATTCACTCTCCGTCAATTGTGACATTGACCTTTAATCTACAGACCCTCAAAACATCATTTACTGACCAAAGACAGTCATCGTATGAGGTTTGACAGTGACAGTCCTAGGCCAAACATCAGTACATTTGATCGGGAACAATTGTCAGTCTCAAGGTAACAGTGTCCTTGACATTTGACCTTCTGACGTCTCAAGTAATAGGGGTCATCTACTGACTATATGTAATTATTGTATAAGGAATGAAGGAAAACCTGCTTTGGCTATTGAGAAGAGACCGTGTTCAGGCTCAAGTTCGTTACCATAAACATACTGGCCTCAAAATAATCAGAGGCATTTACTGACAAAGGGTAACTTTCGTATGAAGTTTGACGAAAGAAGGCTAAGTCTACTGTAACATTTTTATTTAGTTATTGACTGAAACTGTTTTCAGTCTCAATATCATTGTGACCTTGACCTTTAATTTACTGTTTCCTCAAAATAATTAGGGTTATCCACTTACCACAAATCACCAGAAATTTGATTACGGTAGGTCAAAATTTCGTTAATGAGCGGAAATCAAATAATCTACCGAATGGCCGACAGACAGACAGATACAACATACCTTCCTTTTCGAAGGAGGGCAAAATAACATGTTCCGTGACGCGCGAGTAAACTACAGTAAATCCTGAAAACTGGCTTGTGATAACTAAAACGTTTTTATCTGCGAATGTTCTTTATCCACAGGGTAAAGACACTTTAAATGTTTAGAGCGTAATCAAATGATGGGGTCAATGTCCGACGCTGAGCAACCTACAGCTTCGATCATGAGAAATTTCACGCAGGTCACTATATTTTCTTTAGCTCCACTACGAGTTATTTACTAAGTTTTATTTTTTCATTTATCATTTGACTGTATTTACTTCAATTAAAAACTGCGAACTGATATCATTCAGCATATAACGCTGGGAAACACAAACAAGGAGGGCTATTTAAAGGGGAAATAGTCAAGTAGCTAAGATGCTTGCTCTTTAACATTTATTGTTGTTTTAAAATCTACAGCAGTTTATATAAACTTAATACAAATACATCATACAAAATAAACTATTTACAAACAATATAGAATTACTTTTCGTCTTATTTCTAATTATTTCGATTCATGTCAGAATAATCTTGTGAACATAGACGTTACTAAGTATTCTAACATGTTTTTTTAATAACAAAGAAATAAATAAAGCGTTGTATATTCTGCGATAAACAACGACAGACGCTCGAACCATTGAGAGAACATTATAATGTCAATTATGACGTAAAACAGCCGCTACGCAAATGAATGAAGCTCAGCATAATTTTTATCATTATGTTAAATTAAAAATTTAGAAGATATTCGTGTTGTTTATCGACAGATTTACCACGGGTTGTTTGGTTATTTAACAACTCGGGGTAACGCCCTTGTGGTTCAATTCCTTCTCATTTGAACAACCGTGTTAAATCACAACGCAAATGCCGCGATCATTGTGACCCAGTTTCGAACTTGACCTGGAGATCATCAAAACTAAAATTCTGACCAAGTTTCAAAGAGATTGGGTCACAAATATGGCCTCTAGAGTGTTCACAAGGCAAATGTTGACGCACGACGGATGACGTACGACGGACGCCGACGGACGCCGGACAATGATCGGTCGCAATAGCTCACCTTGAGCACTTTGTGCTTTGGTGAGCTAAAATGATAAACATAATACAACTATATCAATACCGAATCTTTTGAAATTTCATGAAATTTCACAAGTAGCAACAGACGACCTTGTCACTAACAGTCTAATGCCGACTTAAAAGCGTTCAAAGCTCTGAAGATGATAAACAGTGATGTCTTTACTATTAAATTTTGTATGCGTCGGAAAGTAAAATATCTCCTAATTCCAGGGCTATGTATGGACAGGTGAGGAACGAAGACAGTAAGATGACATCACTTCGAGAGTACAACCGTAATTAGCAGAATCTGTCAGAACCAGGATGTATTTCAAGCATAGATGTTAACGTGATTGTCACTAAACTGTTCATTGTTCGGCCGGTATCAATTTTCTAGAAAGGAACCAGCACTCCATTGGGTCCTTTTTGCCTTTCATCTTGACGTGTCCTCTGTGTGTGAAGTGAAACTGGGGATCGAAACATGGACCAGATTTCAGGTATCTGAAAATGAGAGAATGCATCCGTTATTATTTCTAATTTCATTTATAATAATATTATTTTTGAATAATACAGTTTATCACTTTTAAAATGTCAGAAAACCTTAAGACAATATCTAGAGAAAAAACACAAGCTGCAAACTTGTAATAATGATGACGATGATAATATTGATGACGGTGGTGGTAGTGGTAACGTAGGTGATGATGATGATGATGATGATGATGATGACGATGACAATGATGATGACACCGCCGCCGCCGACGACCGATGATGATGATGATGATGATGGCGGTGGTGATAGTGGTAGTAACGTAGGTGATGATGATGATGATAATGATGATGATGATGATGACAAAGTCGACAACCAAATCGATGATGGTGACTATGATGAGAATCTTTTATTGTTTTGGAAACAGATACACAATTAAAGATGGAAAGGATTTGTAATCATCACAATACAGAAAAAATACAGCGAAATACTCACGCATAGGCGTATTGCGAAACGTTAATCCTACCGACAACACCTGTAGTTTCCGTCCTACTGGTCAAGTTTACAGTGTTCCCAAACAGACAATACCTAGGCATCCTCTTTCCAATTACTCCCGTAACTACATTTCCAGAATGCATCCCGATTGTGATCTAAAAGGCAAATATGAATATTACTCATCGTTACACATTTTGAAAGTATCAGATTCTGCTTTGCATATATTTATATGATTGTCGTACTACGACTTAATGTCATTTCTTGTAGAAAACTTTTGCTGAAGTTTCATAAGTTTGTTTTCTATAAATATGATATCGTTCCATATTAGAACTGTAGAACAAACAAAGGACAAGGCAATCAATGATCTAAAACTTAGTTTTAGAAAACCAAGTCGGACTTTGACTACATGTAAAACTTAAACTTACTACAAATTCGTAAAAAATTCAAGGAAACCGGTCTATTTCAAGTAAGTGTATTCATGTCCTATTTTAGTTTCAGGTTAGTATAAAACAAATTTGAAAAAAGACTGATTTGACATATCAATTGATATACATAGTGTGAGGGAACGGATTGTGGCATTTTGCTTATGTTTGATACAAATGCAGATAAAACATTTAATTGATTAAAATTATATTTGATAAGATGTTATCATTTGAATCTCAACACATACTTCAATCAGATGATTATTCGGATCTCTCAGTTCCTTGGACACATCCATCAGATCTAGAGCCAGCCTCGCTATGGATTTTGCATGTGTTACACTCTCTTCCGGTAGGCCGCTTACCGCCATGTATTGTCTCCTCAGTCTCAACCTCGTCAATTTCAACATAAGTAATCACTTAGACATAAATATTGGATAAGAAACATGTTTTTTCTAAATATTTTATAGCTTTTCTTATAAAGGTCATATAGGAAGTGAAATTAATTTTTTTAAAGCACAGAAATATTTAATTTATGAAATGAAGTTGGATAGAAATCGAATAATCGCGTATATGACATATTTTTCTATAGTATGAAAAGTTAAAAAGACTGGGGTCATCTGCGATTCATTGAATTTCAAATACGCATACATCTGTCCAAGACTTCTGAATTTTGACCTGCATCTTCATTATTAGTGTCTTGCAGAGTTATGATGGCTATGAAAAATGCATCATTTCATTATTCTGTAATGACCTTTAATTTGCTTATGTTACAAGTCAAGTAATCTAAACAATAAGTCAATGGTGATTGTAAACGCTTTGACAGACGTTTGTAAATTCACCAATATGTTCTCAGTTAAAGTAGGAATCGATGTGCAATATTTCTTAATGAAATTTACGATCACACATAAGATTCGATAATTGAAGCTATTTCACCTTGAAAACATCAGTATGTTGCGCTAAGATGTCATCGAACTTTGTATACACTGTATTCAGCAATTTTACAATTTTGACGGCTCCATGTACGTCTGAATTGCTAGTGCTGAATTTTGAAAAGCCGACAATACCACTAAACATGATGGTGACGTTTTCGTACTTTCGGGCAGGGACGCTTCTGTTGTGACGTAACTCATTCGCCACTGACGGCGGCAGAATAGAATACATCAGTCTGTTAAGATAAAACAACATGAAACTATCACTGTATCTTTTTACTCAAAACTTGTGATAAACGACTGAAAGAAAAAACATATTGCATCAACTTGAATGTACAAATAATTTCAAAATAACTGTTTTGCTATGCATTCTTATATTAAGATCTTTTGCTTTTTCCATCACATTTTGCTTTATTTCACAGCAAATTAAAATGAGATACTGAGTGCCAGGTCAGCAATTTGAATTCCAGCAGCAAATCATCATCTTCATGTGAGGAAGCCACCGGTCGGTGTTTCTACACAGGTACCCGATCGTGATGAAATATGCACGGAGGGGCACCTGGTGTCTTTCTCCACCATCAAAAGCTGGAATGTCGCCATATGACCTATAACTGTGTGATGTTAAACTCAACAAAAAATCATAATCTATGTGTAACAACAGATGAACTATAAACTTGTTTTACGTTTCTTTTAATTTCCAGGTATTATTCATAGAATCGGTTGCAGACGTCCACGAAAGTCACACGTGACCTTTTAGACCTAAAATTGTTGCGGTATCAAAGAATAAAAGATAAGTAGTGTAAAGAACACGTCGACATTCACTAAATGTAATAATACATAAATACAACAATTTAAGAACCAAAATTGTTCGAGGTTCTCTTTCATCAGGATATAATCAATCTGTAGAAAATTGGAACTGTATTGTGAAATGACTGACATGTCTTCGCATTGTTTTACAATGACTTTCTTACTTGTCAGTTTTCTGTTTCTCTGCCTCCAGTTCACGGTGCATAGTTTGAAGTTTGTCTGTGAGAAACTCCAGCTTCTGTGTCAGACGATATTCTTCGTCAAACTTCTCGGACAGCAACACCTATGGACGTTAAACTTAAGTAGTTTAAATCTTATCAGGGGACATGCTGAATTAAGGTTGTGTACCGACACCGACAACTTACGTATTCTCCGAGTATGTGACATCGGCATTGTCCGTTGTTTTCCGGAAAGCCTTTTGCGCGTTGAGCTATATTTACGTCCGAAGAATACCGGAAGTGCCTATCACACTGACATTGCCCAGTGTTATTACGGGTCCTCTACCATAATTTATTATGTTATAAAACCGGTAAGTTGACTGATAAAATATTCAAACTATTCAGTAGTACCCAGAGTCCATCAGGACTGATTTCCGGCCATATTTCTTGCGCTTACTTCCACAAAATTAATATGCATGCATCAAATGGAAGTTATACGCAAGTAAAAGCGCAAAGGTAATGCAGTCAAACGGCATGCGAGAAAACAACCTGAAGAAAAAACTGTTCCTTTTTATCAGGTGAACTCTTATATTAGGTTAACAGTTTACGGCTGCAGACGAACGAGAAGAAAACAGTCAGCCAAACAGACTATATGGTTGGGAAATTTTATAAATACACATTTATGGTTGTAAAATCCTAAAATAAGTTCGAAAAACAATGTTCACGACTTCTATAACGCTTCAGCATCCACGATATCAGTATTTCAAAGACTTTAAACGACTTTAATAAACTTTTTGATGAAAATCTAGATGTACAACTCAGATGAAGATATCTGAAAGTGCAAAGAATGTTTTGATTTCTTACCAAGTCTCTTGTGGAGTCGTGCAGCGGTATGTCGCTCAAGAAAAGGCCACGCCTACTTAGGTCATCCAGGCTGGTCACACTCGGAGAGCACATGAACAGCAAACATTCAGATTCCGGAACAAATACCATTTGACCTTTCAAGCGCATGCGTGAAGTATCTTGGTGATCAAGTTTGCTTGTACTGTCGTCTGCTTGAGTTTTACATGTGTCTTCTTTGGTACGAAGAACGTACACAGTGTTTATGTGAGACAATATGTGATTGAAATCAAATGTCATGTGCGGACGAATCATCTCGAACACATAATCTATTTTACAGTTTCCTTTTGTGACCCCTGGGATGACTCTGGCCAATGAAAAACCGGTTTGTTTAATTATCATGTTTTTATCAAACAGAATATGAAAGGGAAACGCTCTGCAGAAGGTAGCTGGACTGATCTTAGGTTTTAGGTTTCTGTGTTCCACATTTTTATTTTTATTATTTTCATCCACGACAGCTTTTGGTCCTTTTTCTATGATAACAAATTGTACGTGGTCACATTCTTCCTTTGTTTTGATGATTTGGACATCAACCTCAGAATTATGTAAATTTTTGGCGACTGCTTTCACTATACCTACAACAATAGACTCGAGACCGGGACGATCGGAATAGTAATGCAGAATTAAGGCACCATTCTCATTTGAACACCGGAAAGAAGGAGCTTGCATGCCAGGATAGATTGTTGCAAGATGATCGTGTAGGGCGTCCAAATTCTGCAAAAACTCTTGCGTGTTTGCGCCTAAAACCTTTAAGATTTTGGTGTATCCAGATTCTTTGCAGAAATCAAAGAACATTTTTCCGAATTCTTCCAGCAGGAAGGCTGCAGGTAATCCTGAAACGACATATTTTGAAACAGGTAAAATAAAATTTTAAGGTAAATAACTTTTCAAGGGGAAGTATTTGAAATTCTGTATCAAAATTGTGGCTACATGAGCATCAGCATAATATAGTGTAAGTTTTATTGTTATATATATTTCACTATTTTCGACTGCTTTTTGATACCGATCTTTTTCTGCCCATTTTTACAGAATAGATTTTACGAAATCAATATTTACGGTGATTCATATAATCCAGTGGTACAAAAATGACCAGTTCTAAAGGATAAATTATGAGGATCACCGAATTAGTTTTCAGTGTATTTTTTAACTTACCAAACACCAAAAATAGTATAACTTTAGATAGATATTGTCAGTTTAAATGTACTTCTTCGCCCATTTAAAAGAAGTGGCTTATTAACAAAAATATTAACTCTTACCAAGTACTTTCGATGCTGCCCCAACAACACTGTATGTCGCCGCATCATTGTATATGTTCCGAATGATAAACTTTCCCTCCATTATCAAGTTCGCTTCTTTTCTAATAAATGGAATTTAAAAATTATCATTTACTTACATTTTTGCAGCACACACATTAAAATATACTATGTATAAATTTGACACTGGAATAATGTGAAGGATAGTTTTGTCTGTTATTATATATTTACGACCTGTGTAGGGGAACAGTATATACAAGGAAATTACAATTATTACATTTAATACATTATTATTTAATCCATTATTACAGTTATTACAGTGTATTTCAGATGCAAAGGGATACTTTAAGAAATTCTTTATAAAAATCTTTATCTAGCTTTTATTGTATTTAATTACAAGTACATTTACAGAGATGAAAATATTTATGCTAAAATAATCAATACGCAGCTTCCATTTCTTTGCTATTCGTCCTACATAGGAAAGATTCATGTAAGTATTTTACAATTTTTTTTAAACACACTTAATCACTTTCAGAAGACATTTTTTACTAATTACTAAGCGGTTAATATACGGCTTGGTTCTGCCTTCTTGCCATAATGGTACATCTAGTTTCATAACTGCCCGAGGACTTTAATAATAATAATAATAATAATAATAATAATAAAAAAAGATTCAGGACACTTTCACCACCATAATAACGTTGCTACGTGACGTCAACAGTCAACATGAGCCTTTCCGGTTACCCGGGACCAATATGATTATGGCGCGTGCTGTAATCTGCGCCATTATGGATCCGTCAACGACTTTTTACGGCCTTTTTGTTACTATTTGAGCCGCACCATGAGAAAACCAACATAGTGGGTTTGCGACCAGCATGGATCCAGAGGCGCAGGCTGGTCTGGATCCATGCTAGTCGCAAACCCACTATGTTGGTTTACTCATAGCACGGCTCATTTATAGTAAGGCATATATAATAATGCAATCTAAGACACACGTAAGTACTTGCAAAATTTGCCATATAACTTAACAAAAAGTGTAGAGAGGGTACCTAAAAAATTCAAATTCATCTTCACTGGTTTCTTTTCAGAGTGAAATGGTAGCTAAGTGCACCAATTTTCTAAATATATTTATGGTTTTCCTCTTCTCCATATCAAAAATAGAAATATTTGATATCTTAAAAATGACTTTCTCAAAATATCTGAAGCAAAATGGACAACTCTTGTATTGACCGTTTTTCAAAGATTTTAGGACTTCCCCAATTATAGTCTATATCAAAAGCTCCCACAGCTAAATACATTCAATAGAGTATAATGTAAGTTTACTCTACTTTCAACATTTTGTAGAGATGGTACCTAAAAAATTCAAATTCATCTTCACTGGCTTTTTTTCAGAGTGAAGTGGTAGCTAAGTGCACCAATTTTCTAAATATATTTATGGTTTTCCTCTTCTCCATGTCAAAAATAGAAATATTTGATATCTTAACAAGAGATCACAGAGTGATCTTGGCGCCCACCAATGTGCCATTTTTGAGTGTTCCAAATTTCAAGACTTATTGACTAGCTCAAGGTCAAATTTCATTTCCGTACACAACACAAATCTATGCATGTGGTCCAAATTTGAAGCCTGTACCTTCAAAAATGTGAAAGTAGGTCACCAGGTCAGTGTCAAGGTCAAAGTTTGTTTCGGTATACAAAACTATGCATGTGGTCCTAAATTTGAAGCCTGTAGCTACAGAAATGTGAAAGTAGGTCACTAGGTCAATCTTAAGGTCAAAGTTCATTTCGGTACATAAAACTATGCAAGTGGTCCAAATTTGAAGGCTGTAGTTTGAGAAATGTAAAAGTAGGTCACTAGGTCAAAATCCAGGTCAAATTTTACTTCGGAATACAAAACTATGCATGTGGTCAAAATTTGAAGCCTGTACCTTCAAAAATGTGAAAGTAGGTCACTAGGTCAATGTAAAGGTCAAAGTTTGTTTCAGTACACAAAACTATGCATGTGGTCCAAATTTGAAGGCTGCAGCTTGAGAAATGTAAAAGTAGGTCACTAGGTCAAAATCAAGGTCAAATTTTATTTCGGAATACAAAACTATGCATGTGGTCCAAATTTGAAGCCTGTACCTTAAAAATGTGAAAGTAGGTCACTAGGTCAATGTAAAGGTCAAAGGTCATTTCAGTACACAAAACTAAGCAAGTGGTCCAAATATGAAGGCTGTAGCTTGAGAAATGTAAAAGTAGGTCACTAGGTCAAAATCAAGGTCAAATTTTATTTCAGAATACAAAACTATGCAAGTGGTCCAGATTTGAAGCCTGTACCTTCAAAATGTGAAAGTAGGTCACTAGGTCAATGTCAAGGTCAAAGTTTTTTTCGGTACACAAAACTATGCATGTAGTCCAAATTTGAAGGCTGTAGCTTGAGAAATGTGAAAGTAGGTCACTAGGTCACAATCAATGTCAAATTTCATTTTGAAACACGAAACTATGCATATGGTCCAAATTTGATGCCTGTACCTTCAAAAATGTGAAAGTAGGTCACTAGGTCAAAATGAAGGTCAAAGTTTTTTCCAGTGCACAAAATTATGCATGTGGTCCAAATTTGAAGGCTGTAGCTACAGAAATGTGAAAGTAGGTCACTAGGTCAAAATCAAGGTCAAATTTTATTTCAGAATACAAAACTATGCAAGTGGTCCAGATTTGAAGCCTGTACCTTCAAACATGTGAAAGTAGGTCACTAGGTCAATGTCAAGGTCAAAGTTTTTTTCAGTACACAAAACTCTGCATGTAGTCCAAATTTGAAGGCTGTAGCTTGAGAAATGTGAAAGTAGGTCACTAGGTCACAATCAATGTCAAATTTTATTTTGAAACACGAAACTATGCATATGGTCCAAATTTGATGCCTGTACCTTCAAAAATGTGAAAGTAGGTCACTAGGTCAAAATAAAGGTCAAAGTTTTTTCCAGTGCACAAAATTATGCATGTGGTCCAAATTTGAAGGCTGTAGCTACAGAAATGTGAAAGTAGGTCACTAGGTCAAAATCAAGGTCAACTCATGTCAAGGTTCATCTTGCCACTCAAAAAGATACATGTGGTCCAAGTTTGAATGTTGTAGTTACTGACAAGAACATTTTAAAAGCTTTTCCCTATACAAGTCTATATGAACCATGTGACCCCCGGGGCGGGGCCATATTTAACCCTAGGAGGATAATTTGAACAAACTTGGTAGAGAACCACTAGATGATGCTACATTACAAGTATCAAAGGCCCAGGCTTTGTGGTTTTGACAAGAAGATTTTCAAAGTTTTTCCCTATATAAGTCTATGTAAACCATATGACCCCCAGGGCGGGGCCATATTTGACCCTAGGGGTATAATTTGAACAATCTTAGTTGAAGACCACTAGATGATGTCACATACAAAATATCAAAGCCCTAGGCCCTGTGGTTTTGGACAAGAGGTTATTCAAAGTTTTTCCCTATATAAGTCTATATAAACCATGTGACCCCCAGGGCGGGGCCATATTTGACCCCAGAGAAATAATTTGAATCATCTTGGTAGAGGACCACTAGATGATGCTTCATACCAAATATCAAAGCCCTAGGCTCTGTGGTTTTGGACAAGAAGGTTTTCAAAGTTTTTCCCTATATAAATCTATATAAATTATAAAAATAAACAAAGGGCCATAACTCATTCATAAATTGTTGAACCAGTCTGATTTTCAGGGGGACACAACTAGGGTACCAATACATCATTTTGACAAAGTTTGGTCAAAATCCCCCCAGTAGTTTCTGAGGAGATGCGGTAACGAGAAATTGTTAACGGACGGACGGACTGACGGATGGACGGACCACGGACGCAGAGTGATTTTAATAGCCCACCATCTGATGATGGTGGACTAAAAATGACTTTCTCAAAATATCTGAAGCAAAATGGACAACTCTTGTATTGACCGTTTATCAAAGATTTTAGGACTTCCCCAATTATAGTCTATATCAAAAGCTCCCACAGCTAAATAAATTCAATAGAGTATAATGTAAGTTTACTCTACTTTCAACATTTTGAAAGAGCCTATACTGAACTTCCTTTTGTCTTTTAATAAAGTCAAATTCCAAGACTAGCCGAGAGCCTAAAACGCTTGAAAAAATTCTGAGTGGAAGAAAATGACATGCTCTTTATTATAAGCTTACCAAAACCATACCAAAAATGTACCTTAAAGAAGTTATTAAAGATTTTATATTGTAAACAAATCCCTACACCATTTTACCGTCAATATTTTCCACTCATGAATGCACTCAATTCAGGTGATAATTGTTGATATATTTGTAAATGAGAGGCCCCATCAAAAACCTTTTTTCAACTTGTGTAAACAGTATAAGTTTTAAATTAATGTTGATATCTGAAATTATCCGATTACTTTGTTTTCAACAATAAATAAAACACCTTTTAGTTTGTTTAGGGTAGTTGACCTGTAACGAAAATCATCAAATAGAGTAATCTCCATATGCTTTTTCAGCATTTATTTGTTTTTCAAGGAAAACAAATTATCGTGCTAGTTCCCTCCAGAGAATGTTTAAATTGAGAATTGCTTAAAATACATTACATAGAGTCATTACCTGTCAGCTACCTTAACATGTAGTAATTACAACCACTACCTTAAAACATTATAATTATATTTGACGACAATGAATTTTTGTGTTACCAATTTAACTTTTTTTGTTATTTCTCATTGTTGGATATATACATTTTACATTTTGATATATAAATGTTGTGTAAACCAATGTATCACCAATGAGAACAATAAATAACTAGAAAATGCTTTTGTAAAAAAGCGCATGTCTCCCCCAATGCAAAGTCCTATAGGCAAGAAGTCAATAGTGGTAAGGAGCAAAATTTAAAGAGACACTGATGGTTGGCTGCAATAGGGATCATCTATTTGGCATGTCCAGTCATCCCGCTAAATTTCAACACTCCTTGCCTAGTGGTTCTCAAGTTACTGTTCAGGCTCCTGTGACCTTGACCTTTAATCAAGTGAACTCAAAATAAATAAGAGTCATCTACTCTGCATGTCCAGTCATCCTATTAAGTTTCAACATTCTAGGTCAAGTGGTTCTCAAGTTATTTTCCAGAAATGATTACATGACCAGGCCCCTCTGACCTTGACCTTTAATAGACTGACCCCAAAATCAATAGGGGTCAACTACTTTGCATGTTCAATCATCCTATGAAGTTTCAACATTCTGGATCAAGAAGTTCTCAAGTTATTGATCGGAACTGGTTATCAATGTTCAGGCCCCTGTGACCCTGACCTTTAATGGAGTGACCCCAAAAACAATAGGGGTATTTACTCTGCATGAACAATCATCCTATGAAGTTTCAACATTCTGGGTCGAGAGGTTCTCAAGTTATTGATTGGAAATGGTTTTCCATGTTCAGGCCCCTGTGACCTTGACCTTTAACAGAGTGACCCAGAAATCGTTAGGGGTCATCTACTCTGCATGACTAATCATCCAATTAAGCTTCAACATTCTGGGTCAAGTGGTTTTCAAGTTACTGACCGGAAATGGTTTTCAATGTTCAGGCCCCTGTGACCTTGACCTTTGACGGAGTGACCCCAAAAACAATAGGGATCGTCTACTCCAGCAGCCCTACAACCCTTTGAAGTTTGAAGGTTCTAGGTCAAATGGGTCTCCAGTTATTGCTCGGAAATGAAGTGTGACGTACGGACGGACAGGGCAAAAACAATATGTCACCCCCGGGGGGGGGGGGGGGGGGGGGGGGCGGGGAGACATAAATAACTTTGGCTAAAAGATCAAAACTTATTAACGTTTCTTAATGTTAATTTTCTTTAAAGGAATGTATGCATTATTCTATATAATCTTCATGCATTACTAAACTTTCTATCAGGGCCTCACTACAACTTACGAAATAACTGTCAGTGTAAGTCATGAGAAAAGCGTGCATATTGTATATTGAATACAAAGGGATTTAAACAAATGTACGTCATTTTTTGTCTGCCTGATAAGTTGTTTGAAAAAGGACCTATCTGATTTTTCTTTCACTTTTGATCAATGTTTAATGTTGGCTTCAGTTTATCGGTCAATTCAGAGTTGTCCCCCTTTGATTTATTTGGGTAGGTACCATCTCTAAAAAGTGGTATCCGGAATATTATGCACATATGTCTTTAAGTTCGATAAAATGTTATAAAATTATAAAAGAAATGTAAAAGATATCGCTATATCTTTAGTTGAAAATAACTTGCTTTATCTTACAATCCTAATAATTTTCTTTGTGTTCATGATTACATTGTTCAATAGACGATCTATATATTGATGAGTTTTGTTTTTCAACAATTATTTTATAGTTCTTCCAATGTAAACAGATGGTAACAGAGTGACTTTGTCGACATGTTGCACTTTCTTACTTTTTCAACTGAACAAAATGGTTGCAAACTGACTCACGGGTCAATATTTAAGCATACTACATGGTAGCAAAGTGAGAAATTAAGTAGCAACTGTTTTTCCCTATTCAACGCTTCAAAACATTGACATGTAACGGCCAGACATACCCGGTATAAACACTTTTCCGTGAAAAAGATACTTCTTGAAGCTATGGTGATTGTGGCAAATGTCAAAAGATCTACTTTGCTGATTTAAAGTAGTTAGACTCATATGCATTTCCATACTGAGATAGTCATACAAGTGAGCTTGCAACAAATGACGTTTTTGGGGTAATAAATTCATATTGTTCGGATGGCCGCCGGGATTGCAATCCATCAGGAAAATTAAATATTGTATATAATATTCTATACAATTTGTGAGTTGACCCTTTGGAAATACAGAACGCAGCCATGAAAAATAATATCAGACTCGATTTGAATGGGTCTGTTAATGACAGGTAATAAAATGAGTATCGCTCCATCACTCCTTGCGCCCCCTTGCTCTGGCTTAAGAGGAATTCACTTATAGTAAAACTGAATGTCCTCCATGATCCCAAAGTACCAGCAATTATGTAACACTGAGAGGTCATAGTCCACTATATTTAAATGTTGCATGTGATGCGAAGAAATATTCTTTTTCAACATATACCTAAGAACCCTTTTGCCTTCAAAATATATTTCTACGTAATAATTCAACACCTGGATTATCAGTTCAATTTGTTTTGGGACAAAGTACGAAACACTCTTCACAATATATGTAGATTATGTTCTGTGGACAGGAACAACAAAGGGAAGAAATTAAATATAAATCTAAGTCCTCAGAAAAAATATCTAAGTCCAAAGGACAGGGACAACAAAGGAAAGAAAAACCAAAAGAAAAAAAATCTTACAAGGTACAGATATGTCAAAATACACCTAAAACTTGGAGGTACCATGCATGTTGTAGCACAGAAAAGTGGTCTCGGTTTTTCCTAGAGGCCAATAATAAAAAAATTACTAAATAAGCTATTTATAGTAACATAAAAGGGAAGTAATTAATTTTTTTTTATTGTAAATGAACAAAAGAAGGATCTGCCAAATGAAAACAAGAGCACTGCAATGCAACGCAAATGCAGAGCAATATACACACAAAAAAAGTCATATGACCTTTGACCCCTAAGTGTGACCTTGACCTTGAAATGAGCCATCCGAAACATGCGCTCTGAGAGCGGAAGGGAAATTGCTAACCAACAGACAGACAGACAGACGGACACCGAGGCGATAACATAATACGTCCCTTCGGGCGTATAGAAAAGAATCGAGATCTTATGGTAATACAAGTTGTGTGCAAGTTTGGCTAAAATCAAATCATAAATGAACCTGCTATTGTGCAGACAAGGTCAAATTAGCTAATTTTGGCCCTTTCAGGGGCCATAACTCTGGAACCCATTATTGGATCTGGCCGGTTCAATAAAAAGAACCAAGATCTTATAGTGACACAAGTTTTGTGTAAGTTTGATTAAATTCAAATCATAAATGAAGCTGCTATTGTGCAGACAAAGTCAAAATAGCTAATTCTGGCCCTATCAGGGGCCATAATTCTGGAACCCATGATGGAATCTGGCCAGTTCAAGAAAGGAACCAAGATCTTGTGGTGATACAAGTTGTGTGCAAGTTTGGTTAAAATCAAATCATAAATAAAGCTGCTGTTGTGCAGACAAGGTCAAAATGGCTAATTTTGACCCTTTCAGGGGCCATAACTCTGGAACCCATTGTGGGATCTGGCCGGTTCAATAACGGAATTGAGATCTTATGGTGACTCAAGTTTTGTGCAAGTTTGATTAAATTCAAATCATAAATGAAGCTGCTATTGTGCAGACAAGGTCAATATAGCTAATTCTGGTCCTTTCAGGGGCCATCACTCTGGGACCCATAAAGGAATCTGGCCAGTTTAAAAAAGGAACCAATATCTTATGGTGATACAAGTTGTGTGCAAGTTTGGTTAAAATCAAATCATAAATGAAGCTACTATTGTGCAGACAAGGTCAAAATAGCTAATTTTGGCCCATTCCGGTGCCATAACTCTGGAACCTATAATGGAATCTGGCCGGTTCAATAAAAAAGAACCAATATCTTATTGTGATACAAGTTTTGTGCAAGTTTGGTAACAATCAAATCATGAATAAAGCTGCTATTGTGCAGACAAGGTCAAAATAGCTAGTTTTGGCCCTTTCCGGGGCCATAGCTCTGGAACCCATAATGGGATCTGGCCAGTTCAAGAAAGGAACCAAGATCTTATGGTGATACAAGTTGTGTGCAAGTTTGGTTAAAATAAAATCATAAATGAAACCACTATCGTGCAGACAAGAAATTGTTGACGCACGCACGGACGGACGCACAGACTGACGACGGACGAAGGGTGATCACTATGTGACAGGTGAGCTACAAATGGTAACAACTAAACTAAACAGTATTTTATTTGTTTTCGCGGTAAAATTGTAATCTTAAGTATTTTTCTTTAAATTAATCTCATTTTACACATTTTGCTGTCTGAAAACAAACAAACACAATAAATCAAAGAGAAACTATTTTGAGAAATAACCTCTTTTGAAAGAATTTGATTTAAAAATTGCATATTTTCACTCAAAAATGGAACATTTTCATTTCAATACAGAACATTTCTAGTTTTGACAAATCTGTTTTTTTTAGTACTTGCATCTATCATTTTACAATTGTAAGAAAGTACAGACTGAATTTCAAAGCAAGATCAATGATTTTTTTCTTCGTATTTTGGCAGTTTTTCTCTTTCTCTTGATGCATTCAGAACAAACCTGATGACCTACTTTTATTGATTATTTTGAATGAAATTTCAGGAAAATTCAAGGAAGGAAAGGAACAGTAAAATCGTCTTTCAAACAGACGGTGAATACTCACTTTACTTCCTCCCATTTTTCCTTACCAAAGCGTCTGATAACAAGGAGTTCAAGAGCGTGATTTACAAACCCGTACTGAAAAGAAATATGAACATATATAAATTAATAATTCACAAACCCATACTAAAATAAACTATAAACAAGAGGACCATGATGGTCCTGAATCGCTCACCTCTTCCCACATGACCCAGTTTTGAGTATGACGTCGTTTTTTCTATTATTTGACATAGTGACCTAGTTTTTGAGCTGATGTGACCCAGTTTTGAACTTGACCTAGATATTATCAAGATAAAAATTCTGACCAATTTTCATGAAGATCCATTGAAAAATATGGTCTCTAGAGAGGTCACAACGTTTTTCTATTATTTGACCTATTTACCTAATTTTCGAAGGTACGTGACCCTGTTTTGAACTTTATCTAGATATCATCAAGGTGAACATTCTCACTAATTTTCATGAAGATCTCATGAAAAATATGGCCTCTAGAGAGGTCACAAGGTTTTTCTATTTTTATACCTACTGGCCTAGTTTTTGACTGCACGTGACCCAGTTTCGAAACTGACCTAGATATCATCAAGGTGAACATTCAGATCAATTTTCATGAAGAGCCATTGAAAAATATGGCCTCTAGAGAGGTCAAAAGATTTTAATAATTTTAGACCTACTGACCTAGTTTTTGACCGCATTTGACCCAGTTTCAAATTTAACCTAGATATTATCAAGATGAATATTCAGACCAACTTTCATACAGATCCCATGAAAAGTATGGCCTCTAGAGAGGTCACAAGGTTTATTTATTATTTGACCTACTGACCTAGTTTTTGATGGCACATGACCCAGTTTCAAATTTGACCTAGAAATCACCAAGTTGAACATTCTGACCAATTTTTATGGAGATCCATTCAAAAGTATGGCCTCTAGAGAGGTCACAAGGTTTTTCTATTTTTAGACCTACTGATCTAGTTTTTGTAGGCACGTGACCCACTTTCGAACTTGACCTAGATATCATCAAGATGAACATTCTGACCAATTTTCATGAAGATCTCATGAAATATATGGCCTCTAGTGATGTCACAGGGTTTTTCTATTTTTAGACCTACTGACATAGTTTTTGACTGCACGTGACCCAGTTTCGAACTTGATCTAGATATCATCAAGATGAACATTCAGACCAACTTTCATACAGATTCCATGAAAAATATGGCCTTTAGAGAGGTCACAAGGTTTTTCTATTATTTGACCTACTGACCTAGTTTTTGACAACACGTGACCCAGTTTCGAACTTGACCTAGATATCATTAAGGTGAACGTTCTGACCAATTTTCATGAAGATCTTGTGAAATATATGGCCTCTAGAGAGGTCACAAGGTTTTTCTATTTTTAGACCTACTGACCTTGTTTTTGATGGCACGTGACGCAGTTTCGAACCTGACCTAGATATCATCAAGGTAAACATTCTGACCAATTTTCATGAAGATCTTATGAAATATATGGCCTCTAGAGAGGTCACAAGGTTTTTCTATTTTTAGACCTACTGACCTAGTTTTTGACGGCACGTGATCCAGTTTCGAAGCTGACCTAGATATCATCAAGATGAACATTCTGACCAACTTTCATAAAGATCCCATGAAAAATGTGACCTCTAGAGTGGTCACAAGCAAAAGTTTACGGACGCACGGACGGACGACGGACGACGGATACCGCGCGATCACAAAAGCTCACCTTGTCACTTTGTGACAGGTGAGCTAAAAATAAACAAATCTAGAAAATATTACGATTAACGATTTTCATTTTATCTAAGAAACATGTCCTCTTATATATTTTGTTCGATAATTTGACAATTTCATATTTTGAAAGGAAGGTCTATATACTCTTTAACTTTCCTAGCACTATGGGGCTAACCCGTTAAAACTACTTCACTTGCTAAATGAAATGTGAATGAAACTTCACGGAAAAGAAGGGACAATATAAAATGTGATTAAAGACTGAATGACTATTAAATTATATTAAAAACTGCATCAATTTGGTCCGAAAGCGGCTCTTACAAATGTATCAAGAGATCACAGAGTGATATTGGCGCCCACCAATGTGTCATTTTTGTGTGTTCCAAATTTCAAGACTTACTGACTAGCTCAAGGTCAAATTTCATTTCCGTACACAACACTGTGCATGTGGTCTAAATTCAAAAGCTGTAACTTGAGAAATGTGAAAGTAGGTCACTAGATCAATTTCAAGGACAAAGTTCTTTGTACACAAAACTATGCATGTGCATCAATTTTGAAGACTGTAGTTTGAGAAATTTGAAAGTAGGTCACTAGGTCAATCTTAAGGTCAAAGTTTATTTCGGTACACAAAACTATGCAAGTGGTCCAAATTTGAAGGCTGTAGCTTGAGAAATGAGAAAGTAGGTCACTAGGTCAAAATCAAGGTCAAATTTCACTTCACAAAAAAGATCTATGCATGTGGTCCAAATTTGAAGCCTGTTCCTTCAAAAATGTGAACGTAGGTCACTAGGTCAATATCAAGGTCAAAGTTTGTTTCGGTACACAATCCTATTCAAGTGGTCTAAATTTGAAGCCTATAGCTACAGAAATCTGAAAGTAGGTCACTAGGTCAATCTTAAGGTCAAAGTTCATTTCGGTACACAAAACTATGCAAGTGGTCCAAATTTGAAGGCTGTAGCTTGAGAAATGTGAAAGTAGGTCGATAGGTCAAAATCAAGGTCAAATTTTATTTCGGAATACAAAACTATGCATGTGGTCCAAATTTGAAGCCTGTACCTTCAAAAATGTGAAAGTAGGTCACTAGGTCAATGTAAAGGTCAGTTTGTTTCGGTACACAAAACCATGCATGTGGTCCAAATTTGAAGGCTGTAGCTTGAGAAATGTGAAAGTAGGTCACTAGGTCAAAATCAAGGTCAAATTTTATTTCGGAATACAGAACTATGCATGTGGTCCAAATTTGAAGCCTGTACCTTCAAAAATGTGAAAGTAGGTCACTAGGTCGATGTAAATGTCAAAGTTTGTTTCGGTACAATTACCATGCAGGTGGTCCAAATTTGAAGGCTGTAGCTTGAGAAATGTGAAAGTAGGTCACTGGGTCAAAATCAAGGTCAAATTTCATTTCGGAACACGAAATTATGCATGTGGTCCAAATTTGAAGCATGTACCTTCAAAAATGTGAAAGTAGGTCACTAGGTCAATGTCAAGGTCAAAGTTTATTTCAGTGCACAAAACTATGCATGTGGTCCAAATTTGAAGGTTGTAGCTACAGAAATGTGAAAGTAGGTCACTAGGTCAAAATCGAGGTCAACTCATGTCAAGGTTCATCTTGCCACTCAAAACCATACATGTGGTCCAAATCTGAATGTTGTAGGTTATTGAAAAGAAGTTTTTATAAGCTTTTCCCTATATAAGTCTATATGAACCATGTGACCCCCAGGGCGGGGCCATATTTGACCCTAGGGGAATAATTTTAACAAACTTGGTAGAGAACCACTAGACGATGCTACATTACAAATATCAAAGCCCTAGGCTTTGTGGTTTGGACAAGAAGATTTTCAAAGTTTTTCCCTATATAAGTCTATGTAAACCATGTGACCCCCGGGGCGGGGCCATATTTGACCCTAGGGGGATAATTTGAACAATCTTAGTTGAAGACCACTAGATGATGTCACATACAAAATATCAAAGCCCTAGGCCCTGTGGTTTTGGACAAGAGGTTTTTTAAAGTTTTTCCCTATATAAGTCTATATAAACCATGTGACCCCCGGGGCGGGGCCATATTACACCCCAGGGAAATAATTTGATAGAAGACCACTAGATGATGCTTCATACCAAATATCAAAGCCCTAGGCTCTGTGGTTTGGGGCAAGAAGATTTTCAAAGTTTTTCCCTATATAAATCTATGTAAATTATAGAAATAAACAAAGGGCCATAACTTACTAAAAATTTGTTGAACCAGTCTGATTTTCAGGGGGACACAACTAGGGTACCAATACATCATTCTGACAAAGTTTGGTCAAAATCCCCCTGGTAGTTTCTGAGGAGATGCGATAACGAGAAATTGTTAACGGAAGGACGGACGGAATGACGGACGGACGGACGGACGGAAGGACGACGGACCACGGACGCAGAGTGATTTGAATAGCCCACCATCTGATGATGGTGGGCTAAAAATCTGGCAAAGTTGTCATGTGTATTTAGTGCTGTTAGCACCAAATAATGATAACTATGATGACTAATAATGATATTCTTAAGATAAAATGAGCCTTAAAGAATGCCTTCACTGGAACTTTTTTTGTTATGTCAGTTTATCACATGTTGTTTGACGTCGCGGGAGTGTAATAAAGCCCTTGTTTATATAGTAAAAGAAAGTAGAAGTTTTGATGTTTCGACAGGAGAGGCTAACATGTGATAAAAAAAATATTACATTTGTGACTTTCCACATTGAATTTATTAAACTCGTTGAATAAAATTGATAAAATGCTTGGCAGAGCCTCGCATTTTATTATTTTATTCAACGAGTTCAATAAATTCAATATGGAAAGACACTCATGTAATATCCTCTATATAACATTACAAATTCTTTCACGTCAAGTGAAATATTCAATGTGCGCTGTTGCATGTTGTACAGTATGTTGTATGCTTTATGCGTTAGGCTTTGCTTATTAGGCCTACTTATAGCCGTAATCAGGTTCTTTTCTTATGAAATGTTTAGGTTGTTTTGTGGTAAAGCGTGATTTTAACGGCATTACTTTTAAAACATACAGCTATGACAAATGTTTCCTAATTGAGAAGTTGAAGCTACTAACTTGAAATGTTTTGTGTTTAAACCATAAAGATACGGCACAATTGTGGTCGAGAAGAAGAACTCTGTTGACCATGCTCAGAAATAGATTTTATCAATAATTCATAAACCACTGATTCCATTAAGCACTTTAAACACGAGCCTGATGGATAATTTTTATGTTTGGGATAACTTAAGGTTAAACCGACTTGATCGTTTTTTATGTTTTAGTATTGTAAGACTATTATATATCATAAGTACAATAAAACGTGCAATAAAATATGATAAACCTTCTTAAATCTGTCTTTATTTTCATAAAATAATCGTAACTGTAAGTGGGCTTTATCATTCCTTGCCGGTCTTATCAATTTAGAAGCTTCCTGGCATGAAGAAAAGAACTGATCCTACTTGCTAAATCTGTGTACATCTTCATCTAAACACTAGGACATTGTGTTAAATCAAATAAAATTCTAACATTAACATAATGCTCAAAATAAATACAATTTAAAGGGATCGTATTGTTTTATTTCTATTTACTTGCCATTAAACATGTCACGATGGAATTGCAGCGTTATCAACCGTTCTATTTTCAGCTTATTGTACAGTTTGTAGGTGTAAAGCGGTCAATAAATGTCAAAGATTTAATGTTGCATATTGTTTTTGGCATTTTAGCATTTAGGAAAACCCATGCAAAGCGCCCACTACGATAGCGGGATGTCGAGGGTTTCCTGTCTGGTCGTGTCAAAATGGTTCTAGCAGATCCTTGGCATTCCACGTTAAAATAAATACTCAGTGATTATTATTTGATCTTAAATGGTTCGTTGTCTAAGATTATTTTCCGATGTAAATTTCGTTTTAGTGGTTTGAACATTTCTGGATAAATACAATGTACACCAAAATCATCAACAAAGTCCCGCAGTATTCTCCCTTTACTTACACATGACAAGCTAAGAGGACGAAAGTCCCCAACATCGTGATATTACATTTTGACTTTCATGCATTGTTGCATTATTAAAGAGACAGTAACAAAATGTGCATTTTACCTCGTTTCTATTTTTGTTTTGTTTTTGTTATCATTATGTTAAAAGTCACAATGACGTACTGCGACTTTTTCAGCTTCTGATGTTGGAGGAAGGTATCCCAAGGGCAAGTGATCCTAAGTAAGTGACGTTCACTACTCCCCCACGGAAGCCTCTCAGGCATTTGAAAAAAGCAAATGACTGTGTCCTTTGAGGTATATGACCTGTGAGAGTGGCTTAGGTAGCTTGCTACCAATCATTTGCTATTTAGTTTAGACCCAGACCTAAGTTCATCATATATGCGTGGAATATATCCAGTTGCCATAGAAAGGTCAGTTACTTTGCCTAGGTGCCAGTCCGTATTTAAAATAATGTCAAGTATAGCTCATGGTATCTTCCTCCGCCACTAAAGCTGAAAAGTCGCTATCAAAATAATTTTGACCTAACATGAAACCCAGCAAAACAAAAAGCGAGATAAATCTTGAACTAGCTTGAATTATCTATTAACAAAAAAAAAACCAACACAAAAAAAAAAAAAACAAAAAAAAACAAAAAAACATACAATTACTTTTTATCACTGCTTTGAGAATGCGGGCAATGTTTAAGTCCAAAGTGATAAATGTCTTTGGAGAAACCAAAAATATACTTCAATACTGATAAGGAACATAATAACTGCCAAGATACCAGGTTAACAGGGTAATGAATGTTGCAAATACAAACAAAGATTAAATGATAAAGGAAGTAGAACATTCAATGACTATTTCAGATAAAAGGGAAGATTAATAGGGAAGAGGTTATGGAAGGGAAAATGTTTATTTATAAAAAGGGGAAAATTGCTTGGCGTTACCAAGTTGTTATCATTTCTTTGCTTACTTTCTTTCTTGTGCTGATTGACAATGTGTTTTTAGAGCGAACAACATCAAGTGAAAAACATAAAAAATTATCTTTAACTGTCAGACTTACCATTATCTGATATAGTTGGGCTTGACTGTTCTGAAGAATGCTCCCGATTCAACGCTGAAAAAAAAAAGACAAATGTTATCAAAAATCCTTCTAAGCATCAAATTCTAGAACGTGTCTTTCAGATTTAGTGTTAATTTCTGCCTTTCAGTTTCTTGATAGTCTTTATCTATTAGCTTAATACTAGTAAAATTTACCTTTAGACTATCGACATCTTCATAATTATGTACTATGCCGACATTATACATTGCGTGAAACCCGATAGTTTTTTTTTACATACCACCACCAATTAAGTCGTATGAAGAGTTCTTTAAGTATACTGGTAATATCGAATATTAACAGTATATTGGCAAGTAGGGTAAATCATGTAATTCTGCCATTTAGTGATATGAAATGCACATTGTTTAATTAAAACTATAAAATGTTTCTTCAAAACAATAATAAACGTCAACAGTAACAGGGTAAGGTGTCGTGTCATGTTTCCATAGCGGTGATATCTCGCAGACTTCAACAATTTAAATCAATTTTGTGACGTAAATTACAATAATAACAAAGTTTTGATTTTAAAGTTAAGCTACTGTAATCTTCTATTTTCGGATTAGGTGAAGTCTGAATTAAAGTACTATTAGTGACGAGTTCAGGTAGTGAACCAATAATAAGAAAAACTTTTTTCTCTAAAAGTGTGCCAATTTCATTTGAAATGTACAAGAAACCCAAATGCATGAAGAAATACAAGGTTTTAGCTTGATATCACCAGTTTCCAAGTTTTTACGGCATTTTCAGTACCATAAGACAAAGCGTCAGATTTTGTCAAAAATAGCTGTCGCGACATAATTTTGAAGCAGTTATTCTAAATTCAGCCTTGTTTTGCCCTGTTTTGACATTTTCTACTCTGATCTGCATGCAAATTACACATTTAAACTGTTATAGATGTTCACTTTTACCTCTGATGGCCAGAATATAGCAATCAGTAGCCTATAAATATGCAGTTTTTGAAAAAAATACACCCAAAACAGTGAAAATGTGATATTTTTGGATTTTATCCTCATTTTCAACAAAATTGCAATTAATTTGTCATTTTCTATCAAATTCTAATCAAACTAGCCCATTCCCACCATCATCTGGCCAGATTTCATTTTTTACCAATGTCATCTTATAGGTTATAACACACTAAATAGTTGTTGTTCTTTATTCTATATAAAACTGACCTATTTCCGATGACCGCAGCACACATCAGGACCCATTTTAAATTTCTGTAACTTACATTTTCTTCAAGAATATTGTCAGTGATAACTAAAAATCAAAAGAAAAGTGGGGGTCATGTTTGATGCAAGAAAAATAATTTCAGTCAAACACACAAACAGCAAAATCAGCTAAAAAATGAGACCCCAAATTATACTGGTGGTGTATGATCTAAGTTTTCATGAAAAATTTTGTCATGTTCTTATTTCATTATGAAAATGCTACCTACATGTCAAGCATAGATCTGTCATGTGATTTTAGCAAAAAAAATGCAAAGAAAATAAGGAAAATAGCTCTACAGAGCAAAAAAACTAAGGACTATTTGTGTCCGCCATTATGCGACTACCATTTTTTTTCGCGCCATTTTTCTATTTAGTGTCTGTATGCCATAACACCCTGGAATTTCCGCGCGATCACGTGTTCACATTGACCGATTATGCATGCTTCTGTCATAAATGCAGCTGAACGCGCACATACATAAGGTACATTACCAAGTGTTATCACGGGTCGACTGCCTTCACTTCTCCGCACAAAACAGCTTTCTAATGCAACAGGGGCTTATGATTATAATCACTAAAACATAATTACAATGTTAAGTTTTTTCATAAAACAGTGTAACCCATCATTTAATATCATTCCGAACAGCAACAACGATTAAAAAGAAATCATAAGAATCACAGACCACCTAATCAACATTACCACCATCATCACAGTCATAAATACCGCTTACACCACCCACCAAAATCGACATAATGACATCTGTCAATGACTCAACTTCATCATTCGACTCCATATTTTGTAGCAAGCCGATTTGGCGACTGGAAATCCATTTTCATCCGATTGCCCGTATATATTACTTACAATAATTAGATATAACTATTATTTCACCTTCATGGTGTGATTATACAGGCTACGTATGCAATGGTCCTGACGTGTACGACGACGAGATTGTAAGATTGTAAAATTTATTAATGGTTTGGTAATTTGAATTACATATGTTATCTGCATACTTAATTTTTTCAGCATTTTGATTGACACTGGTAGTGAAAGAGTTTATTGCCCGCACAGAAATTAAAGCACGCTGACGTATGATAAAAATGCTGTAATTACTACCAAAAGTTCAGATCATATTCAATCATTGTGAAATTTTGGCTATTTTATAACAGAAATAAAATAAAGTTTATTGGGACAGGCCGCCAGTCGGCATATCAAAGAAATCAACTTTATAAAACGTTCTGCTATATATCGACTGACCCTCTCAGTCTGGTATCCTGTCTGTTTCTTAATGCGTTATTCACTTATTGGCATCTGTTACGGTATTTAAAACATGTCCGCATACTGCACAGTCTGTAAATCCACCGGCTGGTGAGAAATGTAAATATTGTTTTTATCAAATCCCGGAAGTAAATCTTCTGAATTATAAACATTGCTTCGCTAGTTCGCAGGAAATCTCAATATGTACACCATCGATTTGTTGTACTTCGCGGACTCTCAAAGGAAATAACTAAAGATGACGCAAAATGTCACGTCCGGAATTGTTGCTACTTCTTGTTCCTAATTAAGGCAGTATTGATATTTCTAAATGCAAATTCCTATTTAATTCTCAGAAGAAATAATTTTTGCATTTACCGGTTTTTGCTTTCCGTTGTCTTATACGACAATAATCTTCTTAAAATTTAATATCAATTATTATTTTCCCCCGTAATCCTATGTTTACCAGAAATATAGTTTGGAAGCGCATGGTGTACTTTTACAATTGCCTTTTAACAAACAAAAACAAACCAACATTTCAAAGTTTGAAAAGGAAAATTAACTTACTTGTATCACGTCACTTTGATATCTTTCTATCCGTGACACTTTCAGGGAAATTTATCGCCAGTTTGAATCTGATAGTTCTTTGATATCACCGATTGTACATCATGTAGATCCTTCGTTAAATGATTGAAATCCGCTCCAATATCATCCCAAAAATGCCGTTAAATCAACTCCACTACCATAAAACGGTATCAGAGAGAGCGAGGGTTTATTGGTTAACTTTCAAATTCATAGCTATCGTAAATTCTTATTTCAATTTGAAAGATAGTAGAATTCCGACAGTATCGATCGTTGATAACAGTGTGATCAAACACGTCTCTTTGTCTATGTACAGTATACCGGTATATAGGATATAGTAGTGTGGGGTTCTATATTACAGGAGAATAACGCCGCGTGCGTTGTTCATTTGTTTAGCGACTGTGTTTATAGTATAGAGATGCTGCAGAGAGCAAAAATATATTCACAAGTTAATATATATGTTCGGAAATGTTTAAAGGGTATGATGTAAATATGATTAGAAAAGAAGTAATTCGACCAAGCGTTACTTTAATAAAGTGTTATTTTACTATTTTTGATTGCAGGGGTCACGCGACGGAATGCTGATTTTCCCAGTGTTTTCACTATCATTTTCAAATAAATTTTCAGGACTCTTTGTCTCATAGTGCTTAAAGGAGATCAGTTTGAAAATTGCTCAGTTTTGCACATCGTTCCGGTATATTTTTGTCAGCTACTTCAGAGATATGGAAGCTAGCGAATGAAGTTCTTAACAATGAGCATGTGTACTCAGGGGAGTCTAGTTTAGAGTTTATATATAAAGTTTTTATCCTAGTTTAATCCTATACCCAGCAAAACAAATGAGCCGTGCCATGAGAAAACCAACATAGTGGGTTTGCGACCAGCATGGATCCAGACCAGCCTGCGCATCCGCGCAGTCTGGTCTGGATCCATGCTGTTCGCTAACAGTTTCTCCAATTCCAATAGGCTTTAAAAGCGAACAGCATGGAGCCTGACCAGACTGCGCGGATGCGCAGGCTGGTCTGGATCCATGCTGGTCGCAAACCCACTATGTTGGTTTTCTCATGGCACGGCTCAAATGATGGTCCTTTGAGATCATAGAGTCCATTCAACGTATGTGTAATAGAGTTCCGTTTAAGTCGGTGCTAGGGGGCGTGAGAGGTGTTGCACATTTCGTTACCTCTCAAGAACAGACTCAAGCTAATCGAGTCTGCTATTATTCTTTTTGGTTGCTCTCGTTGCTTCCAAATGTATTTTTACAGATTTTGTTTACAAATAAACTGTTGGTATTGGAATGACAAAATTAATTGCATGCTTATATTTGATAAACGAGATTCAACATCTGATCTGTTGGGCACTAATTCCTTATTTCACAATACTTCAATGCATAGATAGATAATCGTTTTACAATATTAATTTAACAAGAAACATAATAACAGATCCGGTTTGACTGTGTTTGTTCATGAGAGGAAATGAAATTTGCAACAACCCCCATATGCCCATAGCACCAGCTTAAGCGGAACTCTATTATAGTAAAAATGAATGTACCCTATGATTACACTTATATCTTCATGACATAATATATAGAAATAACATGTACATAGGACTGAAGGGAAAGCATGAGTCTTTTTTTTGTGTGAAATAAGAAAGTAAATAGATGATTTAAGTTAGACTCGCCCTACGATTTCACAGTGACCTTGCCGATTAAAGGTCATAAGCATATCTAGTTAGAGGGCAATGGCGTACGGAGCACATTGTTTGAACCCACTGAATAATTACCTTTTAATCAGGCGCGTAGGTCATTGTGAATCTTACTTTGTACCATGTATGATAAGCAATAATAGATGTGCCATTTATTTGCTTTTCTTATGAAGATATGACTCTATTTATAGGAACGATGACGTCATACATACTGAGCGTTCATGCTAACAATACATTGTGGATATAAATGGGATTATAAAACTCAGTTGGACTCTCTATACGAAAAAATACATTAATTTATTAGAACATCAAATAATAGCTGAAATGTTTCGTTTGAATAATTTATACAAATAATTGATGAATAGATTCCAAGCATTGATACTGTGAAAAAAATAACTGGCGGTACTTTGTTTTATCGGCTACTGAGTAGGGCCTAATGGAATTCAGACCATAACAAGATGGCTTATCAATTAAATTATGCTAGATTGAATTGAACTATTCTGATAAGGAAAGACAAATCTGCGTTTCAATTTAATAAATAAAATTACATTTACATTTTTTAAACATTTATCTCCTAACCTCGTTTTTCTCTAATAATACTGGCTAGAATTCCAATCGTTTTAGCTCGAAATACGTCGTCAAATTTTCCTGTCTGTTATTCAAGAACTCGCAGTGATTTGTTATATTGCAAAATCTGACATAAAACATTGATGTGAACGTAATAGTCCTGCATAAAACAACTTTTGGTGTATGCCTTTATCATAGACAGTATCATATATGTTATGCTGACTGATGACTTTATATATAGGGACATACAGAATGGCATTGCTTGCTATTGATATTCTCCCGAGACATTAGCCAATGATCATCTTGATCTCAAGCAAACTATATATCCCCTTGCCCTCGTCAGCAACATGTTAGGTACTTTGAATACCATAATTCTAATGATTTTGCTTTTTTTAAAAAAAAATTATATCTAGATCTCTATTTGGAGACGGAAATGATGAGCGGGATCGAAATACTCGACACTGAAGTTAAAAAGCCACTGAGTTCTCCTAGCGCAATGGTCAGCACTACTACAATAAATGATATACATGACTATACACTGCGGGTTCTATATGTTTTGCAGTTGTAAGATCATGCACTGATAGGCTTCAACAAAATGAAAAGTTTCTTCAGCATCAGAAGCCTTGAGGAAGATAACTTTGGCGTCATCTTGAATCCTTCAGAAAGTTTACTTTAAATAATCAATAACATTTACAGAATTTTAAGACGAACCATTCAAAAGTAAAAACAAAAGAGGTAAAGAAAGCTGTAAGAAATATATCCGCATGCAATTGTACTAAACTGTTTATTAGTGACGTTGTAAAGTAAGTAAGTGCTTGGTCATCTACGAATATCCTAACGTTGACTGGAAACAAAAATTCAAGGCCTCAAATTCGGGTTAAACACTGCTTGAGCTGATAGTGGTCGCGCCAAGTCAAGTCTGTTGGCAACAGTAGGCGATAGAGACATTATTATGAAACAGACCGTATCTGGGCATAGTTACTACAAACACACTGCCTGTATGCAAACCTATTCGCATTCTTTGTATCATTCAACACCAACGACCGTATATCAGATCAGTATTAATATAAAAGCTAACCAGCAGCTAGGGATGCAAAGATGGCAACTTGTAATATATGAATAATATATTTATTATTACTATAGTATTATTAGTGTGTGTAAGATGAATCTTTCAAAAGTAAAAACCAAAGAGGTAAGGAAAGATGTAAGAATATATCCCGCATACAATTATACTAAACTGTTTATTAGTGTGTGTATCAGAACATAAAATAAAATTTATAAGAGGATCCGCTGGAAGCACAGAATGCAACCAAGCAAAATAATAGCAGACTCGGTTTGATTGAGTCTGTTCATGAGAGGTAATGGAAAGTGCAACAACCCTTAGCACCGTGTTAAGCGGAAATCTATTACAAAGATATTGAATAGACCCCAAAGAAAGACATAATATATTCTAATTCATTAAAACTGAAATCGGTTAATTTTCAGTTTCATTTTATACTATATTTGGCATGATGTTACCCAGCAAATTTACTGCTTTATGTAAGATGAAACAGAGCAAAAAAGCAGTTCCGTTAAAAAGTTAAAGCTTATATGATCAAATAACATATACCAACTTCTTACACGTAACGTTTAGAATGAATAAAATGTAGACAAATAAGGCCAGAATGAACAAATATAACTATATAATTATATATACGAAATGTCCGTTTCGTCCTAATGTTTAATGCTGCAGCTCACACATTTAATGTCACATGTTTCAAATGGGTTAGTATTGTCGAAAAGTGCATGTACCAAGCTATAATATGATATCTTTCATTTGTTTTTCTACAAATCACAAGGCCCAGGACGGCAACGTTCCATAACAGAAATATACAAATTTCACCGAAGAAAATTGACAACTGAAGACAGAGAGTCAGTTCTGTTATTTCGTAAAGTAAGCAAGTCCTTGGTCATCAGGGACCATGCTTGCGTTGATTGCAGGCAAAAATTCCGGGTCCCGAAATCGGTCAAAAACCGCTACTTTGTACGTACATGTGTATATAATTATGTATACGAAACGTCCTTTTCTATCACAATGTTTAGTGTACTGCTGCTCATCCGTTTAATATCACATTTCAAAAGGATAAGTGTCGTTGGAAAGTGTATGAAACCAGCTACAATATGGTACCTTTCATTTGTATTTCTGCCAATTACAAGGCCCAGGAGAGTCTCGTGTGCGTATAGAAATATACAAACATGGATGAAATTACACTGAAGAAAATTGACATCTGAAAATGGGAGATTCCTTGGGTGGGGCTTTCTGATATATTGTAAACTAAGTAAGTTATGATCAAGGCGTTGATTTCAAGCAAACATTTCGGGTTCCAAAATGGTATCGAAAACTGCTATTTTCTACGTACATATGTATATAATAATGTATGTTGCTGGTCATCTACGAATATCCTAGCGTTGATTGAAAACAAAATTTCCTGGCCTCGAATTCGGGTAAAAACTGCTTGATCTGATAGCGGTCGCGCTACTATCCAAGTCAAATCTGTTGGCGACAACTGGCGAGTAAGACATTATTTTGAAACAGACTGTATCTAGGCATAGTAACTACAAACACAATGCCTGTATGTACACCTATTCGCATTCTTTGTATTATTCAATACCAACGATTACATATCATTCCATATCATTATTATGTTAAAAGAGGAGAAATATTAATTGAGCCGTGCCATGAGAAAACCAACATAATGGGTTTGCGACCAGCATGGATCCAGACCAGCCTGTGCATCCGCGCAGTCTGGTCAGGATCCATGCTGTTCGCTTTCAAAGCCTATTGCAATTAGAGAAACTGTTAGCGAACAGCATGGATCCTGACCAGACTGCGCGGATGCGCAGGCTGGTCTGGATCCATGCTGGTCGCAAACCCACTGTGTTGGTTTTCCCGTGGCGCGGCTCAATTAATTGTTTCAGGCTTAAAAGCTAACCGGCAGCCCGGGAAGCATAGATCGCAGCTTGTAATACATTATTTGCAAGTACCGTATATTTCGATGACCTTTACTACAATAATAATTGAGCCGCGCCATGAGAAAATCAACATAGTGGGTTTGCGACCGACCAGCCTGCGCATCCGCGCAGTCTGGTCAGGATCCATGCTGTTCGCTTTCAAAGCCTATTGCAAATAGGTAAAATGTTAGCGAACAACATGGATCCTGACCAGACTGCGCGGATGCGCAGGTTGGTCTGGATCCATGCTGGTCGCAAAGCCACTATGTTGGTTTTCTCATGGCATGGCTGATATAATGTTTTATGCCACCATTTATGCGTGTTTACGTAAAGCAAAAAATTAAGTCCAGGAATACTTTAACAATTAATCAAGACCTCAAAATTATATAGTAATAGTAATAGATGATTAAATACTCACTATGCCTACAACAAATATCTTCTCTGATATAATGTTACTGACGAAAAATAATCTTGATCATTTAAAACTAAGTCATTTTCTTTGTTAAGTGAATACAAAACTGTATGCAACAGTGTTGATATAAATATTTTTTCCCACTTTGTTGTTAGTTATTTCTCTGCGTAGCCATCTAGACAGACATTATACACTTATATATATAAGTAACAAGAAAAATATATATATGATGTAACCTACTTCTGAGACGAATACCTTGTACTTACAGTTATTCATATAATGAACTCAGTACACGGTTCAATATGTAATTGCGGATGTAATTTGCTGAAACGTTAATAAAGAAACTCTTGTCGATATGTTTTCTAAATTGATGTCATTTAGATGTAGATTATGATTTTCACCAGTTTGCTCCCGGAATTACACATCGATTGTCTCATTGACGATTGAATCAGGAAATCATTTGTGGTATAGCTTTAACCCTTAGCCTGCTGCAGGCGAATTTAACAGCCTTTGCAAACAGCTTGGAACCAGATCGGCGTCTGATCAGGTTCCAAGCTGTTTGCTACTCTGACAATATTTCTTCCAATTTTGGAGCAAATTGAACGAACTTTACAATTTTAGCAGACGACATTTCCAGCAGACGACAATTTATCTAGCATGCTAAAGGTTAAAAACCCTTTTCAGGAAGCCCATCCCAAAAGGTTGCTTTACGTTTAAAGCAATAATAGATTCTTTTGATAAAACTTGAATAAAACTTCATCGGCGATTAAAGTATTATTCACGTATTATAAAAATCTTTACGTATTACATATTTGCAGATTAAATAAAACTAGTTTGTCACATACAAGATGTATTATAGTAGAAAAATAAGGAGGGAGCCAAGTGGTTACGGTCGCTGACTTCAAAGCACTTGACGTGGATTTGAGCCTCACTCGGGGCATCGAATTCTTCATGTGAGGAAGTCATCTTGCTGGTCGTTCTGCCCATGTACCCGCCTATGATGAAATAATGCACGGAGGGGCACCTGAAGTCTTCTCCACCATCAAAAGCTGGAAAGCCGCCATATGACCTATAACTATGTCGGTGTGACATTAACGTCACCCCCACCCCCCAACTCCGCAACAAAAAAAATCCAACAAATATAATTAGTAGAAGTAACAAACAAAACACAAACGTACATAAAGGAGGAAAACAACATCATGTTAAGATGGATGTTGCGGTAATATTTTCTACTGTTTCAATAACACAAAGTCCTAGAGGGAAATATTGAAATAATGCGTTACCATTATTTCTGCTACACATGCTACATGTAAAATGTATATATCATTCTTTCTTCAGGAAAAACAAAAACAAAAACAAGCGAAATGTATATAGCTAAAGGGGGCAATTATTGTGCAATGAATATTTAATGAATACAATAACGAACATGTGAAATCTTAGTTTATTTCTTGTCAAAGCCTGATGCAAGGAAAAACCCTGTTTCCCCGCAGTCACAACGCGGAGAGTTTCTGATTACAGATAAACAAAATTCAATAATTGTTATCTGGTAATTAAAAACGGTTCTAAATAATCAATTATGACAGTGCATGGGCGGATGGTTTGAATATAGCGTATCGTACTATAATTTTCTCTTGCAGGCACAGTAAGTAAGTAAGTAAGTAAGTAAGTAAGTAACGACTTTATTTCTAGAGGCTACACATTGGGTTTCCCCACCTAACATGTGGGCCTCAAGAGAGGCCAGTATGTATACCAGAGACAGGAACAATATGTAATCATTATGTGAATATTCCGTCCAAATTTTCAAAGTTTTCCAAAGGAAATTCAATACAGTGGATCTCGCCAAATTAGTTGCGTTTTATTTCTTGACAAGCCATTCAGTAAAAGTATTATACTTTTCAGTAATATGTGATAGAAATACTTCAGTTACAATAATGTGATGGAAACACAATGCGCAGCATCTCCCTAGTCTTCAACGCGGCACTTCTGTTTTAAGTCTTCCATGCGTCGGCCTAGACCATCCATTACAAATTCATTAGAAACTTGCAGTCGAGTCATTCCCTTGTTGTTCCGATCATCCATCGTTAGCTTAATCTGATCTTCCATGAGCTTTACTCTCCTACCAGTATGTCGTCCAAAGTGGTGCCATGTATAGGAAGACTGAAAAAATAAACACCCTTTTCTATCAATTAATCTAGATTTTTCTATACTGCAAGTACCTAGGAACAAACAACCTCTGCGCATGAATATTGTCGAACTGTCATAGAAACTATTTGATAAGTTAGTACTCAAATATATTTCTGTTTTGATTGAAAGTTTACGTGCTGAAAGGAGGACAAAAACAACAGTTGTAGCGTATAGTCTAATAATGATACTTTGTGGGTGAGCCAGTTTCTGTTTCATAGGTACCAATGTATCACACACACACAAATGCAAATATATTAAATATGTATTATGTTATATTATGTATTGTATTAATTTCTATATGAAAAATCATCTCTTGTTTTTTGTCATTTGTTTAGGTTTGAATCTATAAAAAACTCTTTATCTATGAATTTTTGTAAGATACAATTCTTGACGATAAAGTAATTGATGTTGAATAAGAGAGGATGCATCATCCAATGGGACAGTTTGATCGGTCAGTATGAATGTTTGGACAGGCAACAACACTCAGTATACGTCAATCCTACTCCTTGTAGATTTTATCATATTGCATTGCTTTGCCAAGCTGAATAACATCAAGATTTTAGTTAACAATAAAATGGAAGAGAATTGTTTTGTAAATTGTTGACATGATATGCTGTTTTGTTAAGACTTTCTCGTGGAAAGCTAATGTTACATTAAGGAGTTAACTTTTTCAGTTTTTACACTAATATCATGAAATAACGAGCCGGAAGTAACGCTGAAACTGTCATGTAAGCTTCTACTAGAAATAAAAATATAGTGATTCCTGCAACAATTCTACCATATTCTATCAATATACAGTACAGAGTCAATCTGTAATGCTCGTATTCACATGTTGAAGAAGGCGGCACCTGTGACTTAAAGTTCTCAAGTAAAGTTATTCAAGTCGGTAAGTCATCAAGACTGTTGAAGAAAGTCAGTATTTTGGCATCCCCATATACCAAAAAAGCGTAAGCAGAATTATTCCTCACCTACATGTCGTATAAAATGGCCATTATTCATCCCTGAAACAAAATAATAAATATCAGGCTAATGTAAATGTCACAGGGTGAGAAAAATGTGCAGCCAGACCGGGACTCGAACCCGGGGCCTTGGAATACCGTTCCGATGCTCTACCTACTGAACTTGCCGGCCGTCTACACACCTTCTCTCCGTTTCAATATTCAATTTCTATACCGTGACATGTTTCCCCACCGTCTTGAAATTCGTCCTCGAATTTCAGCGGGTACTTACATAGAAGCAATTATAGGCGTCGGAGACTAACCAGTGTAATGCCGTCAAGGTCCCATGTTGGGCGCCAAATGTCACAGGGTAAGAAAAATGTGCAGTCAGTCCGGGGCTCGAACCCGGGACCTCTCGCTTACAGCGCGAGTGCTCTACCGACTGAGCTAACCGGCTGCCTGACACATCTTCTCCCCTAACGTGACCAAGTCCGTACCGTGACATACACCCCCACAAATTGGAAATTCGTCCTCGAATTCCGGAGGTACATAATATTGCATGCGTCGTAAGACTGACCAAGCAAACATGCCACGGCCCCACTTGAAATGGCCGCGGAATACCGTTCTGATGCTTTACCGACTGAGCTACCAGGCCGCCTATATACACACTTCATCCCCATTTTAATATTCAAGTTCTATACCGTGACATAAAGAAGACACAAATCCGTCGTAAAAATCATCATGAAAACAATGGCCTAACAATGGCCTACCGGAGCGTTTCAATACAAAGGTCCTTGCCAAATTTCTAATGGACCCAGACTAAAACTTCCTATTCAAACTATCAGATCTGAATATTCTTTTTAATTCAGGAAACAACTTAGGGCCATAATACTTCATAAAAGCACAAATGGTTGTATTTCATTGCACCAAAAGTAGACAGCTATTACTTTAATATATTTGTAAAAAGAAGATAAAACGATTTTGTTTCCTATTTCCATAAGAAAACAACGACGTTGGCTCAGGTGGAAATGGAACAAGAAAAATAAATGAAAAAACATTATGTAATTTACCACGCATGCTGTGCTAATTTGCTAGGAAAGAATCTCGTCTTAAATATTCTACAAACGCGAAACATTTGTTTCAAAAATGTTTAGTAACTGAGCATTTTTCTTACAGTTTTGCTAGGATGAGTAGAATATAAATATTCAATAAATAACTCATATTAGGATTTTAAGCTATTTTTTTCTAATAAACATACTTACTATATAGGTATAGGTCTAAGAAATCTTTGCAGCATTTCTACAGGACATTATATAATGAGTAAATCAGCAGAGAATGGTCTCAGTGGCTGTGTGGTTAATATCATTTATTCATAAATGTAGGTTCGAAACTTCTCTTGGATGTACAGTCAAACCTGTCTACAAAGACCACCCTCCAAATTGTGGTCTTTATTGGGAGTGGTCTTTATTCACAGGTTAAAACACACTGTAAATGTTAAAACGGGAAACAGAACATGTGATCTTTAGAGCCAGGTGGTCTCTATTCAGAGGTGGTCTTTAACACAGGTTAGACTTGTATAATTCATTCATGTGAGGGAGCCATCCAGGCCGGTGGTTTTGTCCAGGTTCTCGCCTGTGTATGCAATTGTCCTTAGCTACCAAAAGCTTAATATGGCAAGATTTTTTACCAACTAAACAGTTGAAACCTCAAAATTCGGCTATCTCGAAGACGTTTCAAGTCTCGTCCCGAAAACACGTGCTCAAAAATATCTAATATTGGTTATCTTGAAGTAAATAACTCGATCTTTTGGAATTCGAGATACAGAGTGTCAACTGTATATGAAACTTCGTTATTTAATGCTTAGTAATGCTCTAGACAAAAAATAAACATTTGCTGTAGAACCATACTAAAAAATAAACTGTGAGTGTAGATTTGACTACATTGGTAATACCAGCAACCAGAGACCTACTACATGTTAATTTGACAGTGGTCTAGACTTAGAAAGGTCACGCATGAAATTCTGCCCCTACTTATGACAAAATGATGGACACATTGCCATTACAATTTACAATTTGGATCTTCCTCATGGCAGTTATCAATAAAAATGGCCAACAAACGTACTAATTCACTGCAAATGATCAGTTTGTGACAAGGAAAAAATAACACCTTGTACACATGGTTCGTCTAGACATATTCATTATGATATGAATATATAACGTTTTTGTTCTTAATTATATAAAAATCCGTCTCCTTTTATTACCGTCATTTGCCTCAGAATTACTTCAGACATGTGATTATGATTTAAACTGTCTTCAAGGCCCTAAGTTTTCTTTTATTTTTATAAAAACGTCTTAATAACAAGTTTTCTCTACCGGGTTTTGTCTTAATTGTAGTCATTTTTACATACAGCGAAGGCAAAAGCAAAAGATCTAATTGTCAGAACGATTACTATTCAATGATTTTTTATATACTTAGAATAAAAAAGAAGTAATCCATTTTTTTACCCTGCTAGCACTTGAATCACCAAGTTTATTCTCAGGTTTCCCAAATCAAAATTTGGCATAGCTATAGAGCTTTTAAACATGCCATAAATTTCATTTACTCGCAACTTTCTCAGAATTCTGGAAAGACTTAGTTTGAATTACTAATTGTTTTTCTCTATAATTATTTAATTCCACTTGACGTCAAATGGCAACATTATTAGCATGTCAAACAGAGCACGAAATAAGATATTTCGAGATTATTTTTTTTTGCCGCAGAAATCGAACTCGGCTTCAGTTGTCAAAGCATGGCCATTTATATTTGGTGTGGGAGTTATACAGAGATAACCTGTTTCTAGAGTAATTTGCTCATGCAAATAAAACATTAATTCCAGTTTGCCTTGAAAGCTTTTAACATCGATTATAGCGCGTCGTTTACTTGCTTATCAAAGACAAATAACTCGATTTACTGAAATAAGAATACTAAGATATCTTACGAAATCTCGTTTCAACTGAATGGCTTATCTATTCAAGGCTTAGAATAATGCTGACATTGAGAAATGTATCACATTTACATACACAAATATTATAGAAATGTGCCTTAGAAATGTGCCTACTGTAAGGTATTCGCACTTAATGAACCTTCATAACACTCTTATTCAGATGTAAAGACTTACGCTTATAATTTTCTTGCATTTTCGGTATTAAAAATATTCTATGTATTGTTCTAGTTCTTGTTGAGTGAATATTCAATTTATTCAATATCTAAGCATTTTAAAAGTTTCATTTTTTTATGAAATATTAATTGATTACTACCAAATTGTGTAATGAATTATGACAAACTTTCTGCAAATGTTCTAGTATGAACGGTAATGTAAACAGAAAATAATAATACGATTGTCTCAATTTGCTTTTGTTTGCTTTGGGTTTGACGTCCTTTTCGCAAAAAACAAAAAAAAAAAAAAAAACAACAACAACAAACAACAACATAAAATGTTTCCTGATTCCAGTGCATAAGTAACTATATTGAGTGAAGTTTGAATTTGATAATTGTGAATAATGTGTCCCTCTTAATTTATATGATAAAAAATTTCATATGTATAGAAATGACAATATAACCCTCTCTAAAGACGTTAACCTATCTATCATTTTTTCTTTCAAGGCGTAAATTTCAAAGCCTAAACATACGGAAGCTATAAACTGGATTGGGGGAAGAGATAAAGAGAAACTAAACAAAATTAAATGGATTTGGCTTTGTGCAGTAATTGCACTTAATTGCATGATATTTCTCGTATTAAAGAGAAGAGAATTAAGTAGAAAATTATAATGGATGAACAGGTGGTGATTTCACTCATTCACACAAAAGAACAGTGCAAGAAAAATAATCCAGCTTTTTAAGGTAAGACACATTTAGATAAGGAAGATTGACTGTTAACGATAATGTTCAATCTTTATCGAAATAATGAATGAATGCCTGTGTTGTCTTAAGTAAAATAATCTGATAACTTTAAGTAAGTCAAAGAAAATTTCAAGTCCTTCTGGCCTACTTCCAAAGTTGGCCGCCATATATCCAAGAACTATTGCTAGTTTAGGTATAGTGTATTGTATGTAGTGTTTTCACTTTCATATTGTTCGTTAACAGTGATAAACTGCCGATCGGTCTTGACAAAATATTATTAATTCAAAACTCTAATGGTATCAGGAGGCTATGTTTCAGTGTATAACATGCATCAGTCTGGTGCTTACGATTGAATAATGTTTTTAATATATGTTCTGCTTTTGCGAAGAAGCTTTGTTCGAGCCATGTACATTGTAAACTGTTTAGTTTATAGCTGTTTTTGGTATATCTTATGATCGTATGGTCATGTTAACATAACAGTATTACATGGTTTTCTTTCATTATTCGCCGCCTATCGCACCTGACGAAGAAGATGAAAAGTAACAATCAAATTAATGGATATCATTTCCCGAGTGTTTCGCCCATTATTGAAACACGTAAAGCATCTGTTAATGTTTTAAATGCCATCGGTATGAAGTTACAAAGGTGTTCGTTCAAAACAAAATTAATTAAAACTCTTATAATTTTATTTCAATCGCTAACTGAATAAGCAAATATTATTACTTTCGCTATAAATAACCTCTTAACTGCTCACCAAAATAAACGTTATGCAAAGGCATATATACTAAGCAGATGATAATTGAAAGCCGAATAAATAACTATCTTATCAGGGTTCTGAAATGTAACATAAGCTTAAATACGGTACAATCTTCCAGATACCTAGAAAAAATCAATCAATGTCTTCATATATACTAAAATTAGGCACGGCCCATTTCAGTCTTAAAATGCCGAATCATTAGATGTCGAAAAACTAAAAACATGCATTTATCTTCTTTTTTTTTCAATCTTGGAGCAAATGCACAACCAATAAACCACGAAACCATTTTCAACCATCTTGAATAAAAACGGATACAGCTTACGGTATCGGCCTAGACCACAGTGACTGACTTGAAAACCTGACATGATTATGAAATGATAAATGAGCCGTTCCATGTGAAAACCAACATAGTGGATTTGCGACCAGCATGGATCCAGACCAGCCTGCGCATCCACGCAGTCTGGTCAGGATCCATGCTGTTCGCTTACAGTTTCTCTAATTGCAATAGGCTTTGAAAGCGAACAGCATGGATCCTGATCAGACTGCGCGGGTGCGCAGGCTGGTCTGGATTCATGCTGGTCGCAAAGCCACTATGTTGGTTTTCTCATGGCACGGCTCAAATGTCTTATCGAATCTAAACAGATGCAGTAGGTAGTAAATGTCTTGCGTGTGGGATAATAGTATCAATTAGACAGATAAAATGATAATAAGCATACGAATTTCTTTCATTTTTTTATACAGAATAAAAAGACTGAGAAATTAGTATTGTTTCGCGATATTAAGAAGTTACAAAATGGGTAGTGTGAAACTCCATTCCTTAACCTCCTACCATGTGATTGTATTGATACAGCTCTCCTGTATTTCTATAAGTACACTCAGTTCTAAAAGAAAGTGTACACTTAGTTTTCTGTTATTTTTTCTCGGTTATTTTCATGAAAACTTATAATGTTTGGTACCAAAATTTAAATCAGTTCGTAAACAAATTGGTGTGCATTTTAGATTTTGAGTTGCAGTCGCTTTAAGTGGTTGCTTTTAATCGAAATAGGACAGGTGTTTAAAATATTTAAACTTAAAAAGTGCACACTTTCTTTTGGAACTGAGTATATCTCGTGTGGCTTTAAAACTTTAAAGGTAAACGGGACTTAATCAATCAATCAATCAATCAAACAATCAATCAAATAATTTGTTTATTCGCTGGGATTTACTTTCTTTCATTGGCGACGAAAATTAATTCCACTTGAATATGAATACTTTTACAGTATGCAAAATATACAATCCATCAAATAATTATTATTTATTTCTTTCCTGGCAAGAAACTTGAAAAAATCCCAGTACTGTTGAGGTTTTAAACAGAATCGGAAAAGTTGTAACTATACAACAGTTTCTTGTATCAAAGAGAAGAAAATGTTACTAGAATAGCAGGTGTATGGTTTATAATTAATTTGTGATCCGCTTCAGTCTTTGGTAATCATGTGTCCATTTTCACGTAATAACATTACAGTCTTGTATTTCTTTACTCTTCACATGCACAAAGCAGCTGAAAAGTCGGATGTATCTTCGATTTACATAATTTCTTTGATGTTTCCATATGGTGCTTGCTTTATGTGTTAATCAAATCACATTAGTACCGTTCGGTATGTTTTCTAGGAGAAATTGGCAAATCTTTTGAAATGAAATTGCTATTTTTGTTTTTCAAAACCAAATTAATTCAAATTGATGATTTCCTCATTTCTATGAAACTGTTAACATGACTGGTTCTAATTTGAAAGAAAAGAACAAGCAATTTTTCATTTAAACACGGAAACATTAACGTCATTTTGACATATCATTTGGCACCATACAGGTGCCGAGAAAGAGTGCTACCACATTTGATATTCTATTTTTAATATATAAAAGAGAAGTTTCAGACTCGAAATGATATAACAGAACGGTTTTACACTTAATTCAAACACTCTGAATCAATTACTAGGCACGCAGAACATCTCACTAGACGTGTACATACTTAATGAGATATTATTATTCAACTTTACAATATTACACACTGTATAAGATCAATTGCAAACATCATATGAAACAGACAGAGCTAATACAAAACATAACTGAGCCAATATGAGAAAAACAGGGCCAATACGAGAAAAACAGGGCCAGTACGGAATTCAAGCATTTTGATTGGTTCAAAAGAGAGGGCCAATACGGAGAAGTCACTTCCGTTATATTTTTAAATGACGCCATTTAGTTTACATCAGAGTTATATATTACATTTTTTTTTTCACATTTTGACAAAAAATCATCTAAAATGTTCATGTAATAACCAAGTATGACTGAGCGGGATGTACGTGTTCATAGATTACAACGATACTTTCGCTTATTCGGAATTGTGTAAAATGCAAGTGTTTCCTGCCAGAAATTCTGGCAGTTGTCAAGGAAAACAATGAGAAAACACGGAAACTCAGATTAATTAAAAGGATGAGACTTATCTTTAACAGACATTTTGATAGTATGGACTATTTGTGCAATGATAAATAGCGATTCAAATGCTGGAAAGTGGATGAATAAATTGGCGAACAAGAGTGTCAGTTGTGAACTGCAAACAATTTCGGATAAGAATTTAACGAGGCATGGGAGTGTATAATTTGTGCTTGGTTGGTTCTATTATCTTGATCAACACATATGTGTACAATTTTGTGTCTCGTTGCCTGCAGCCTAAATGGAAATTACTTTTAAAGAAGTTTTTATCGCATTTCAAATGCTAAGATAACTCGCTAAAGAAAATAAATAGGAATTCAAAAATAAGGTAAGTCCTAGTTACTCTTGATTATGTCACATCAAGAACATCTCTCAAAATTATTCTCAAGTACCTACATACAACTCGTTCTGTTTTACTGGCTAAAATGATTATGATGTCTAAAATAAGTCTAAACAACTTGTCAAGATTTTTCACCTGAATGCGCATAGCTGCAAGAAGGTAACTCACAGAGTTCTTATACTGTTATCGCCAATAGTCGAAAGTTGAATAATAATATTATCATTAATCAAGCAATTTCATATTGGCCTAGTTATTTGTCCTCGGGCAGTCCTACTGGCCCTCGGCCTATGGCCTCGGGCCAATACGACAACCCTTGGACAAATAACAAGGCCAATATGAAATTGCTTGATTAATAACATTATAGTATTTCACGGGACGTGTTACATGTACTGCCCGTATTTTGATATTATAAAATCACAGTTGGCACCAAGCCGACCTTCTTTATTTGAGGCGCACCTTGTGCCGTGCGATATAACTTCCCTATTGCATAAACTTGTTTTACATAAAATACATATTAGAATCGATACAGAATATATAAGGGCCATGTTTTAACAAACCTTAACACTTCGACCGCGTAAAATAATTTATTTGGAGAACGCCCCCTCGTGAAATCATTCCTCTTTGCACTGTGAAGACTTATCAGAAAATGATTATGCTACATATTATTTCTTACATTGTATTTCATAAGAGGTTAAAATTGGTGACAATCTTCTTTATTGTCATTACCACTAGGACCAGACCAGAAAGAAAATAACAACAAGAAAGCTGTGTGTACATGTAAAGTAATTAACAAAACTAACAAGACATATGGTCTATTTCAACCACACATGTCTTACTTGGTTCCGAGGAGAGAAAAAGAGAATTTGGTTTCTGGTAAAAAGTACGTACAATACAGGTGGAAAGATTAAAAATACGAAGCTGCATAATTACACATTAAAGTATTTGATTTACATTCATTTTTTGAATAAAACTTAGTTTGAAAATACTAATATACCAGATTTATATAGCGCTCATGTCATAATAAACAATTTCAAAGGAGCTTTACGTAGTCGAAATGCAGCCAATTAGGGCGCTAAATTCACCTCTGCTAGTACAGACACAGATCGATCTGACCAGAGGGACAAAGCGAGAGACAGCCCCATCCCCTCCCCAAGAACAGAGAGAGAAACATCCGTTAGTAAAGGCCTGTCCGGCTAACTTAGCCTAGCTCTTTGCGAATAGATAGTTTGGCTCTTTAAAGTGCCCGGTGTACTGACCTTTTAGTTAGGTGGAAAACACGCAAAACATCTGAGAAATTTCCAGTGCCTGACCCGGGATTCGAAATACGGACCTTTGGATTGACAGTCAGCTGTAGACCACAAAGCCATCCTTATATACTTCTGTTCGATAGATTTCTTCCTTTTCACCGATCTGAAAAGATACATTTATGATATTTTCAATGTTTTACGTTTGTTTTCGTTTCCTATGAAAATATTTAATTCCAAGCATACAGTGTAGTAATTTGTTTTCAAAGCTTTGTTATGTGTTTTCACATTTATTAGTTTTTAAATAAAGAAAGTTACACATTTTTTTCTGACTGTTAATATCTTTTGTGTCATGTTATTACCGACAACTCAGTTATGACTGGGAATGACACTGGTTACATATGAACTAATTCATATTAAACATTATCACGAGTTAAAAGTAGGAAAAACATTGATGGGTGATTTATCTTATCCGGTTAGCTAGTGGCAATCGTTATTTCCTAGCGAAATTGCATCGAATGATATAAAAGTCACTTTGTTTGAAATAATGACCTCACTCCAAGAAGAAAAGCAGCAAACAGCAAAGATTATGGCATCTTAGAGGTTAGATAAGACAGCAATATGTGGTGTGGGTAAAGATACACAATCTGACATTATGGCAAACATTAAATAACGAGTGTTTTCAATCTTATGTTCCATTTTCCAGACATATGATGAATTTTATACCGTTTTAAGCCGAAATGAAAAGTTTATGATTTACATTAATCAAGAACAGGCTTTTTCATCATTATCTGATGCCATTTTAAGCCTAGTACTAATCTACTTAAATTGAGAGATCTAGTTTATTACAAAATAAAATATGATGATTTATTGATTAGGCGCAGATCTACATATTTATATCTTAGTTATATAACTTGATAAAATTTCCCGATTTAATCGAATACAACTTTTGTTTGTATACCTAAACCAATTCAATTTTCTGAGAACTTAAGAGGTATTCCTGTCCTCAGGCAATAATTCTGTACACTGTTTTGCTGGTCTCATAAGATCGTGTACTAATGCATACTATGACAGTTTTTCCAAAAACAGGTCGCACACATGGCAGTTCTTCTGGCAAACAAATGATTATTAGTAAATTAAGTAAATATAATACTATGTAATTTTAGATGCAAACACTTTCAGATCCAACTGTTTCTTGTTTGACAGAAAATAGAAATACGTTAGAATGAGGCATATATTTCTGCTGCAACGTTGTATGGCTTTTCTTTGCAAAGTTTACTCGTTGCAAAGTTTACTCGAAATAAATACACAATATATAAGCCTGGAAAGCAAGGTGAAACTGTAAGTTATTACTGGGTAAGCTGAAATCATAAGTGTAAAAACTGCTGATCCTCTTTCAGGCAAATAGTGGAGCGAGTTTATTTGAAAATGTCGGTAAGCATGATTTTACTAATAAAGACCTAAACAGACAAATGAGTAACATTACTTTCGTTTAATATCAACCAACTGCATTTGGTGGCTTGTGTTCATTCTAGAGATTTAGTATGTTGATAAATCATACAATAATACAAATCAGGGAATTGTAAATGTTAATTTGACAATGTCCTAGTCAGAAGTAGATCCCCATGTGTATGTCTGCTTACATCAGAGCATAAGTATTTGATATAATTGAGCCGCGCCATGAGAAAACCAACATAGTGGCTTTGCGACCAGCATGGATCCAGACCAGCCTGCGCATCCGCACAGTCTGGTTAGGATCCATGCTGTTCGCTAACGGTTTCCCTAATTCCAATAGGCTTTGAAATCCTGACCAGCGGATGCGCAGTCTGGTCTGGATGCATGCTGGTCGCAAAGCCACTATGTTGGTATTCCCATGGCGCGGCTCAATTATGTCTGCGTGGGAGGTAATTATTCTGTAGAACATACAAGCATGGGAATTCTAAATGTATATTTGTCAGCAAGACATTGTTCCGTTACATAAATCTGCCGTCAGCATGTTGTTAAATTGGATACTTGACTGCATTGATATCTTTGATGCTCTTATAATTATAAAATAATACAGCTTTGGAACTAATTAACATCAATTTGACAGTGTTCTTAAGCGAAAAGGTTTACGCATGGAATATAGTACCTACCGCGTAAACAATTGAGGTTGAAAACGATGCATTAACTAATAATGTCAAAAACATCAATAACACTGACCAATAAAAACTAACTAATTCTCTACAAAGGAAATGTTTGCTTAGAGTTTAGCCCGACCGCTTAGCTCAAAAGGGAGAGTGCAGATCTACGGATCACGAGGTCGTGAGTTTAATCCCCGTGCGTGCCATATGTTCCCCGATGTTGACGATTTGATAAAAGACATTGTTTCTGAAATCCTTCGTCCTCTACCTCTGTTTCATACATGTGGGGAAGTTGGCAGTTACTTGCGGAGAATAGGTTTGTACTGGTACAGAATCCAAGAACACTGGTTAGTTTAACTGCCCGCTGTTACATAACTGAAATACTGTTGAAAAACAGCGTTAAACCCAAAACAAACAAACAAATCCTAACGAAAACAGGTATAGACTTATCATTCTCTTTGATCTTTATGCAGCTTTTTACTCTAGGTTGTCTGACAAAATGGTTCTCTTATAGTCTTTTTTCTCTTATATTTAGGGAACGTCTTTGGTGCGATTCATTTCAGTATGTAACCTGTTAATCGTAAGTAATTGTCAGAATTCATTTCCAATATGATAACTCAAGCTTGCTTGAAAACAACATTTACAGATTAATGACATATTCATGAAAACCACAGGACTCATTGAGAACCACAGGTTAGTTTTACAGCTTATAATTGTTTTTGCAAATGATCAAATAATGTACATATACAGTCAAACGTGTGCTAAGGAATAACGTCCACTATAAAACCTGTTTATAATCGACCACTATAAAATCTGTTTATAAACGACCACTATAACACATGTTTATAAACGACCACTATAACACATGTTTATAACGACCACTATAAAACATGTTTATAAACCGGCCACCATTTCCTTTTTCGTTTAACTAAAATAAATATGTTGAGAGACCCCTTATATCAACAAAGACAGCAATTTTCATTTCTCAAGGATGCTTTTGTTACTTTCAAATAATTTGTAGGTAAGCGGAGTTCATTTGTTAAGACAATACGATGAATGTTCACTTTTGGACATGAACAAGTTTTACCTCTTACGAAAGGCTATCTGCTCGTTGAGCCACATTTACAACTGAAGACTGCCGAATGGTAAACTTGAATATGTAATCCAAGTTTCATTACTGGTCTACTATATCACGTAAATGATGTCTCAGAAATACCATTACAAAAGTTAGACATGTACATCAAGCATTTATCTGGTAATGTATGGTCTGCTTTTTTGATAATCACACTTTAGCGATTGTCACGCGATTATATAATTTACAGTTAAACCATGTGCCATTTGCGTCTTTTATAAACATACGGCAATGTTTCACATGATAGCATTACACTTCTACTTGATATATTTCTGACAAAGCAGTTTTAAGGAAGCAATCAATTTTAGATTAAAGTCATTTCCTGAACGTTTCGCCCGTTATAGAAAACACAGTAAATAAACGTTGCTCGTTATACTGTTAATCAAACCGTATTTAATGTGTTTTCTAAGGGAAACCGTGAACCCTATAGGAGACTCAAAATTATTTTCAAATATAGTTTCTACTTCACATTTGACTTTTTTTTCATTTTTCAAAGCCTTTGGCTAAAAATGAAATTTCAAAACAACCTCTTTTGCATCTAGATGGAATTCATAGTGAAAGGTTTTAAGTGCAATGCTAAACATATACATTCATTGATAACTTGACGACTATATGAGAGACAAAAATAATGATTGAGTATTTAGATAATGTCTCATCAGGGGCTAGAACTATAATGAAGTCAATTTCAATCAGTCTGAAGCACGTAACGATGTTCTTAGCGGTCAGTAACACTAGGACCAGACCAGATAGAAATAAACAAAACAAATGGTAAAGGTGTAGATGCCAAAACCGCTTACATATTATGACACGGTCAATAGCGAAAACAGTTGGACGTTTCTAAAGTTAAACAACCAGATCCTCTAGCAAGCACTTGGCATGTCGGCGAATCACATATTTATCTTCAGTCAGGCAGTAATTTATCTTTCTTAATATCATTATGGTTCTGTTTTCTGCGGCATTGTCCTGTTAGACTAAATAATAATAAACAAGCAGTGTGAAGATATTACACAGCCCTTGTCTATGTATTATACAGATGATTGGTCCAGAACAACAAAGTTGTCCGTTTCAACCACTTGTTTATAATTAAGAACGAACTAAGCATAAAGTGAAATAGTAGTATTCAAAAACAATGGCCCTTGCCTTTTCAACGGGGTGACATTAAAAGATATATAACCGCAATGGTGTATATGCGATTAGTCTAAAAATTAGTAACGAAACGTGAATTAAGACTGGAACTATGTTTACAGAAATATTAAGAATTGGCGCAGGCAAACCATACATCGAGCTAGCAGAAGTGTAATGCAACGAACAAATTCAAAGCAGTGGGTAACATGTTATACCCTTTCTCATTCTCATATTTACAGGAACGACCAAAACATCTCATACTAAATGATAACCAAGCATCCAATGGAATATTAGCTTTAATACAACAATACCTAAGATATGGTATTGCCTGGAATGTGTGTTCTGTTTTTCGAATAATCAAACCTGAGCGACTGTCACGTACGCGGTTATAATGTACGGTTAAATCACCATACGGTGATGTTTCACATGGTACCATTACATTACTACTTGCTATATATACTTTTTATAGAGCAGCTTTCTTTGACGCCATTTCCTGGATGTTAAACACGTTAAACACATGTTTCTCACTATACTGTTAATCAAATCGAATTGGGAAATAGCCAAATCTTTTTATAGGAGATTCTTAATGTGTTTTCTTAAACCAAATCATTTTGATATTTCCGGTTTTCCCTGGAAAATTCATTTTTTTTAAAAATATATATTATTAGTTTTGTTTGAAAATAACCCCTTTTACTTCTAAAATGTCTCTCTTAATTGGAATTTATAGCTCAAGGTTTGAAGTAAATGGTTACGCCTACATATTCAATGATAATTTGACGATTGTGTGAGAGACAAAAATATGACTGAGCATATAGATTGTATCTCTTAAAGGTCGAAACGGAACTCTAATGTAGTCATTTTCAATCTGGCTTAAACACGCAACAATCTTCTTGGCGGTCAATAACACTGAGATCGGACAACACAGAAAATAACAGAACATAATGACGGTGTACAAGTAAAGACAAAAAAACGCACAAAGGCAAAAACATTTTATTTTGAGGAACATAAACTTTAACAAGAAGAGCATTTAATATGTGTGTGAAATTTCAACACTTCTTAGTAAAAATTCAAAATCTACACTTCATTATTTTTATAAATTGTGTATATTCATTTTCTAAAAACGCATCTTTCATGTGTATTTTTGTGACATTTTAAAAACGGGCTTTGGTAGTAAAATGAATAGAATTATATTTTGCATAATTTAACACTATTGAAATTAATTTTGATATGTTAATAGTAATAGACCTGTGTAACTATAATTTCAGAAAAGTACTTTCAGTAATTTCAAACTATTTGCAGAATAGCAAATGAAGGGTTAGCTCTTTGGTTCAGTATACTTATAACATAGATATCCATCTTCACAGTTTATCAAATCCAGTCAAAATGTGATGTTTCAAGATGTATAGTTTAATAATTCAAAATAAAGCGCCGATAGAAAACCCTATCCGAATTTAAAACCGAACAAGGTCCTTAAATATTATAAACAGCTCCTAATTCCAACAAAAGACACCATTAAAGTGTAATAAAACAGTTACTTTGTTAAGAACACATTCGCAATGAATTCCATAAAATATCTGTTGTTACAAGGACGTAACTTGGTACTTACGTTCTTGGTTGTAAGAAAATGTTACTGCTTGTAGAAAATATAAACTCTTGAAACGTCTGAAAGCATCTTGTATGGCCCGCATGTTGTTTCATACTTCCAGTGGGTAATATGATAAAACAATCTTAAGATACTTTCCAACCCTTACGACTTCCATCATAACACATAATCTTGCTGTTATTACATAAGTCAAATTGCAATTGTTAAAACTAATTTTGGTTAGTTTGAATATAAACAAGAAACTTTCTGTCTTCAAGAGTGTCATTGAAGAGAATTTTAACCCAAAATACAAAGCTAACAAATCATGCTCTCTTCAAAATTGTCTTACTCGTCGCTTGGGATATGCGAGAGACAATATTTTCCAATTTTCTGTTTCTAGATGAATGTATCTTTATATCTCTTTTGTAACTGGTCGTCAAATTGGAAGCTAATATTTTTTTTTTTGTATAATTAATTGTTAGACGATCCTGTAGAAATGAATTAGCTGTTTTCCTATAATGTACGAGTAGAATTTGATTTGTGCAATGCTTTCTGGCAACGGTACAAGGCAATATTCACGTCTAAGTGAGTAAGGAAATTTCCATGACACCAAAAGGAAATGTTAAAAGTAAAATATGAGCCGCGGAAGATTTTAGTAATTAGACGGTCGTGTTTTATATAATAGGAAACACACTTTCTATTAATAACCAAGTGGCAACTACTGAAACGTAATTCATTTGTAATAGACAAAGGTATGTAAATCAGGACTTGAATCTTCTTACAGATTTCACTGAAAATGTACGTTATGCTGTGAAAAATGTTTGTTCGGGTATGAAATAACATGGCTGTATCTAAAGCACGCGCAGAAGTCTTTCAGACTTCACACAAAAATATACGATCAGGTTTATATGATAACTACCAGACGACTTTTAATTCTTATTTCGATTACAATGTACCGGGGGTAATTTAAACATTTTTACAACTTAAAAAATGATTTGAAGTTTTTAAAGGGAGGTTACAGTGTAAGTGACAACATGTTTAACGCATTGTCTGCCCCTGTCCATGTAATTATTACTAATATAATTAATTCAAGGAAATAAAATTAATCTATAGCTTGCTTGCGACCTCTTGATTTGTTGTTGCTTGTACACGTTTTGTGTTATCTTTATATTACCACTTCAATAAAACAACAAAATAATTGATTTAACAGTAGGTGCGTTAGAAACACTCAGTGCAACCATCTGAACAAATATATCAACAAAGTGTTCATGGATAAACGTGTAAAATAAATACCGCTCTCTCAAACTAAATATTTATTTGCCTTATAAAACATGTGAAATAATACTAGAAATGTTGGCTGAGCAAATAAAACTATTTCTCCTTTATTAGCACAATCGAATTTCTCCTTTAATCGTCATTACGGATTATCTGCATGTTTGCTTCTGGCCTAAGCCAATTTTCAAAAGGGCTTAAATATCTTGGAACTCTTCATTGATTTTAGTGTTAATCAAATATGATATGTAATTTGCAAAGTTATAAAGTTACGACAAAATAAACGTTTAATTACGTTTGTGCTTTATAGACCAATAATTTGCAAAGACAATCGATGACACATATACGCCAGCCCTTCCTAGTTTGCACTCTAACACGACAAATAGGGCTTATATATTTGCTTAAGCACTCTTAATGATCGGTCACACCTACCTGCAGAATCGATCAGGAAATAGTGTTACCATATTTGATATATAATTAACACACAAGACAAATAAAACAGCAGAGGCGTTGTTTAATTAATTAAAACTCTCCGAATCGGCATAATTCAGTTATGTTACGCCCTATTTTAATTATTTCATTTTGCTATAGTCTCATGCTCATGTTTGAATTTCGTAAATATATTTGATAGATGGTTTGCCATTTAATTAATATGCCTTTTAGTTTTATCCTAAAAAAATAATGTGCAGTACATGTAGCCGTGCATGATGGAAAAGGGTCTCCGTTTTTTATCAACGGTTCTGTAAATCTTCCTCTTTCACTCTGACTCTCGTGCTTTAAATGAAGTCTAATAAATTACATTTATGTAGTAGACTCGAGCATTGACGTCAGCGGGATAAGTATCAAGTACCGTGATAGTTTCACTTTGTCCTTATACTTATTTCTCGTTTCAGATTTTTTTTACGAAAATGCATAACTTAACGAAGCAAATCGCAGAACGAAACTGGAATTTTACGTCGATGAAAGTTATGGCATCTTTTCTTGTTTACCGCTCTTTGTTTTAATACGGTACTGTAAGAATTAGTTCTTTGAAGAAGGTTTTCGTTTTACTTTATTGTACAGGTTGGAATATCGGGTCACTGTTTGGCTCGTTACCGCCTAAACAGTTTCCCTGGAACCGGATATCCCTGTCTGCACCCAACATCAGTGAAGGATTCTGACAATATATGGTGTTGATCGTCATAAACTTTCTTATATTCTTACAAAAAAGCCGATGTGTCATTTTGATGTTTTCAAACATAATCAATTTAGCACAGACATCAGATTGAATAAACTTGATGCCAGTAATTTGCCCAAGTATAAAAAAAGACAAAGATTCAGAAGGAACAACCTCATTTCAAGATAGCAGCCTCCTCATAACAAAACTCCACAGCAATGCATGTATATATATTTATGTAAACGATAGACATATACACATAAAACATTGGCAAAACAAATCCAATGGAAAAAACTAGAACAAAGCCGATACATTTACACCGCCATAGAACGGTCAGTGACAACAACACCAATGGGGAGCTTAAACCGTTTAATTGCGAGCAAAGTATCAACCGCCATATTGTAAAATTACAGGACAGTGTAAATTAAAAGTAATCCGCGCATTTCGAATTAGTCACATACCAAGGTTCACCTGTATGTAGTGTCATTTTGCGACACAATTGTTTTTTAAACGGAGTATGGGAGAGAGCCAGCTAGTTTACCCAGACGGAAATTTGATAAAGTTTGAGAATAGACCTATTTTACGGTGGATGATCACAAATTTCGTCAAGCCTAACTTACTTTAATCCAGCTTCTTGCTGACAAAACTTTAATAAGAACTAGCTTTCTTCATTGATCATGTACCTGTAAAACGGGGAATAAATGAGGGTGGTTTAGTAAACAAACATTCATATCGTTTAAAAATCAAATACAATTAGTCGAATACCGTTACCTCGATATTCAAGGGACTGTAAAAATTGCATCGACGTATCCGAAGTTCGACGTAATGATATCGACTATCTGGGACTACTTTGTACTTGTGTCGAACGTCTATATTGTCATTATATCCAATTCTTTTTTCAGAGGGTTTAAAAGGGGGGAAGAAAAAATATATAAAACGTAAATACGATTTTAATTTTATTGACAAATAAAACATCTTAATTGAATACATACATACAACTTTTTATTTTTTCGGCGACGCCGTCTAAATTCGTTTTCGTTTCCTATGCCACGTGTCTTCAGTTTGCAAATCAAACTACTTGATAACGCATTATAGATAATTTATCAAAATGGAAGATTTATGCAACACTCTGCCTGATTGGACGAGAGTGTCAATTTCTTTCACTCTGTTGATTGTGCTACGCTGAGTGAAATGTTGACAAAGCATTTATCCTAAACGACGCTGTTCACAGTTTTAAAGCTAACTTTGGCTCAGTATATTTAGCAAGAATATTGATATATCTCAAAATGATAAGTAAGTTTAATAAATATGATAAAAAACTGTTCAAATACCAACATATATCAAATTAAAGAAAGAGCTGAATACGGTCTGCGTATCACATGAATAAGGGTGTGATAAGAGTCTTTTATGTAGAGAAGTGCTTTTTAAAAGATTTTCCTTGTTACAATTGTCGTCCGTATATGAAAAGGTTTCTTGCTTTTGTGACTTATTCAGATTGCATATTAAAATGAGTACTTGTTTGCTTTGATATATTTGTTATAAATTATTTAACTGATTTATTATTTATGAATATTTTCTTTAGTATGGTATGCAAATATTGAACTCAGTTGAGATCTGTTTTATTATATATATGCTATATAATGACTGAATCTCATTACACTGAAATGAAGGTACGCTGCATACAGTTTATCTATGTGATATGACTACGGTCAAACTTTGCTTATGAAACAGAAATATTGAAATAATTACCATTGTATATTTTGCTTGACCTTCACTTTTCTATAGGTGTGACGTCATTGTCCAAAGATTCATGAATAGCGAATATGCTATTTGTTAAAGCGGGATCAGATGGCCTATTTTAGAAATAAATAAAAATAATAAATAAAAAAAATCCTTTAATTGATTTTTTCTCATGTATTCTAATCAAACTTGATTTGTAGCATCTTTATTAGGCCCGCAGCCAACTTTGTTCAGCTGGGACATTTGACCCCTTTTAGGGGCTGCTAGAGCTAAAACTAGAAATGCCTTTATACAGCGTCTCATGAACAGCTTGGTGGATCTTTGTCATACTTGGTCTGGAGCATCATTATAAGGTCCTCTTCCAAATTAATTTATATAGGAACTTGGGCCCTATTAGGGACCCCTATAGCTAAAAGTAGATATGCCTTTCTTCGCATTAACCACTAAAATGTAATGGATTTTTATCAAACTCGATGTGTAACAATATCGTAAGGTCTCCTGCTATTTTGTTACAAATGGGGATAAGGACCAATTTAGCTAAAAAATATAAACACGTTTAACTAACTCTTCTCATGAACCACTTCATGAATCTTCATCAAACTACTGCTGTAATTATTCGTCTAAAGATAAACGAAACAAAATTGCAACCCTACGAAACCTTTGCGAAAAATTAAAAGAGAACCATTTAAATTGTTAAGTGCGGTGTTTAGTTTTGCAATTTGAAAAATGTTAGATGAAAGATGAATGTTAGATGAAAAATTCATTAACTTCTTTCCTTATTACAATTCGCCGACCATTATTTTTAAAGATATTTCTTGTTCAAAATATACATTAAAACATTAGCATTTTTATTCCTTCCCTAAACAAGTCTGAATGCAGTAGTTATGTTCCTAGTTGAGTAGTCATTTTGATTGTGCTTCGATAGCGAAAATTTGCCAGTTAAATCCGTATATTGTTACTCAATCCTAAATGGCAGATTTTTACCCGGACAAACAGAAAATATTTCATCCAAATTAGTTGTTTCATCGGAAAACAGCTTTCCTGCTTGCATGGTGTTTTATAAGGGTAATTATTGGGAATTAAATGCAAACGTCCTGACATTTAAATTTGATTAAAGATTAAATAACAAAAAAATAAAAACAAATACACAAACTAACTTGAATATGATTGATACATCGCCGGACAACAATAGGTTGATTTTCACACCTTACCAATAACATGGATATTTTTTGACAAGCTGTGATATCGACGAAACCAGGTGTAAAAACAGTACAGATAAGTAGACGGGACTGAAATATCTCATCGAGCTAAACAAAATATCGAGCTAAGCATATCGAGGTAATGATAAATAGTTACATTAAGATAAATAGGGAAAAATCGGGACCGACTCGAACACATCGTACCAACCGGAGTATCGAGCTAATCGATATCGAGGTAACGATATTCAACTGTATATGTTTATGAGAAGAACTCAATATAGGTGCCAGACATAGAACCTTTTGCATCCAAGATGCCAAAGTAAACAATATTGCCGCTTATGGAAAATCCGTTCACATATGCACTGTGATAACCCCCTATAACAAACGATTAAGGACGTTTGCATTAGAAAGTTAAAAGCTATCCATTTTAAACACGTTTTTTATTAGATAGTATAATATACATATTATGTCGTATTTTCCTCAAGCACTTCAATGACCTCTGATAACTTTTTACTCAATCAAAGAGCGGACATGGTATAATCTTTTTTTTGTATAGTGATTATAACAGTTATGATTAATATGGTAACATATAATTTTATCAATATTATACCTAGAAATTCAAATCTATGAACAGCTAATATGTTTAAAGCAGCGAAAATGACATGAAGAACCAGTTACAATGATGACAGAAGCTCACTCATTTCCTCTTAAACTGGTGCTAGGGGAATGAGATATGATATATGTTTCATAACCTCTCACGGACAGACTCTATTAGACCAAGTCTGCTTATTTTACTTGGTTGCATTCTATGATTCCAAAGGATCTTCTTACAAGTCTTATTTTAGTGCTAGTAGAGAAGGGTGTCATCGTTTATTGGCTGTTCATTTTAACTTTTGGCGTTGAACTAAGTAATATGTTAGGAAATAAAACACAGAAAAAAGTTATCAAAATATCATTTGCACATGTTTAAGATATTGCATCAGGAATTTGTAAGCAACGTCTAATACGTATTGTAGCCATATGCTGTATTGTTCTACTTCTGGTATACTATACCAAAAAGGTTTGCTTTGAATATTAAAAAATAAATAAAAGAAATATATTAAGATCTCTAAGAAGTCTCTACCATCTTTGACCAAAAGTATAGGATTAGCCCACGCACTTAGCTCAATAGGGAGAGCGCAGATCTACGGATCGTGGGGTCGTGAGTTCGATACTCGGAAGTGCCGTATGTTCTCCGTGACGATTTGATGAAAGACATTGTGTCTGAAATTATTCGTGCTCCATCTCTAATTCATGTGGGGAAGTTGGCAGTTACATGCGGAGAACAGGTTTGAACTGGTACAGAATCCAGGAACAACAGCCCACCGTTACATAACTGAGATACTGTTGAAAAACGGTGTTAAACTCAAAACAAACAAACAAAAATCATGGGGGTGTCAAAATTCAAAACATAAGTGTTAAAATTCAGAACATAGAATTTCTAACCAAATTTATACCTCCATATTTCTAAAACAAACTCGTCGGCATTGGAGTTAAAAGTGGTTGAAAACCAAACATGTATATCTCAAAGTCAGAAACAAGAAAATAAATATTCATAGGGGATTCGTAAAACAAAAATGTATTCACAACATTACTGCAGATGGGTGGGGGTACTTGATAACATTAATATTTTCTCGAAATTCATAAGCAGTTACAGCAGTTATTTACAAAATGCTTCTTAAAATGCTTTATTATATAATGCATGCATATGAATAAAGAAATGATACTAATATAATGTTTAATTAATTTTTATTAGAGAGATCTGCAATCTAAAGGAAGCTGCACATAAATATCACTTAATATTCAGAGTTTGGATTGGATTTTTAAAAAGATTTTTTTCCGTATTTCATTTGTAACTAAAGGTTATAAATCCTCAATAAATGATTATGTAAAAGAAATGCAAAATTTATGGCTTATGTAAAATGCATTCAAGTACAATAATATAAGCCTGGTTTCATTTATTTATGACAGACATGCACAATTTATATAATCTCAAACCATGTTTATCTCGTCGTTGTTTGCAAAACCTCTTTGTTCTGGTTTTATATCCAATTTTATTTACATAACAGCATATACTTGCTAAGTCATAAATTATTTGTTTTCGACACTGAAGAGTTACTTCAAGGAAAGTACTCGTAAATTGCAGTGTATCAGTTTATCAGCATATTGCTATCACTGTTTGTTTATACCTGACCTTTCTAAAAGTCTGATCCCCAAATTGTGCAAACGTCTTACAGTTTTCAATAGATGTTTCTGTTGCGGACTTGTATTGTACATTGCTTGTGTAATACTGCTATACTTGTGTGTCATGTAATTACATTTCCACCTAACTCATGAAGGATTACCGAGAATCATGGTTGAATATATAATGACGTTTGTGGTGCTTCAATGTAAAGTCAACAAAAAAATGGTTGTTAAAGCCCTGATCCGCGGCTATTCAAATTCTATTGTGCGTATGCAACCCATGATTGCAATAGGTAACAGTTAACGGCCACGTGCCACACTTTAGCACGCAAAACCACAGGTATTTTTTATAGAATTTTATATAAAATAGACTCTATTTTGACAGGCGTCACTGTTCATAGTAAGGATTTTCATGCTTTTTTCAGTGACAATTTAAGTTTAAAAGGTAGGACTGGAGCAGGTCTGTAAATTAATGGATAAACCTATACAAATCCGAGAACTAAGATAATTGACCTTGTGTTCAATTCCAACAATGCAATATTGATATCGTATTATTATAGAACAATACACATTCGTCATATACATATTCAGCGTCTCTCTTCTGGAATAAGATTTTTTTTCTCAATATAAAGCAGCTCGTGACTGTTTTGGGAATATAAATAGTTCTTTTCTGCCCCCTAAAACATAAAGAACGCAGGATTGTCTACTGAGAAAATGTGAATGATACAACGTGGAAGAAAAAGTACCAAATGTTCAATAAACATAGTACCCATTTGTCGAACTGCGCGTTCTATGTGAGAATTGCGATTGAATTTCCTGTTCATGACCAAGGTTTTTGAAATATACCTAGGGGTAGGGTATATCATATGCAATGATAGTTTCTTTCTGGACTGGTTCCTGATTAGAAAAACATTTGCAATAAATCCCTAAAAAACTTTGTTTTGTTGTAAGAAATGGTTAGATCTACTAAAACGATACTGCTTGTAGAACGTGTATATAAATTCTTGACACTTCAGTAAGCATCTAGTACTTTCCAACCCTTGTTACTGCCATCATAACAAGCAATCTTGCTATTGCTTAATACATAAGAATGCAATGGGTTTCTTGCTGAAAAAAAACTAATTCAGCCTATTTTAAGTATAAACCGGAAATTTTCTTTTCAAAAGTGTCAATGAAGAGAACTTTAATAAACAATATTAAGCTAACAAACAATTCTCTCGTCAAAATTGTCTTATGTGCATCTGTTTCTCGTCGGTTGGTGATATGCAGTTGACAAAATTCTGAACAATTTTCTGTTTCCATAAAAAATGTACTTTTATATGTCTCTTGTAATTGGTCCTAATATTGTAAGGTACTTTTTGTATAAGGAAATGTAAGACGAACCTTCTGAAGTGATTAAGCTGTTTTATAATGATGTATGAATAGTGTTGAGCAGAATTAGATACGTGTAATGCTTTCTGGCAACGATACAAAAGAGAGTAAGGAAATTTCCATGACACAAAAGGAAATTTTTGTCAGTATTTTAGTTGGACCGATTGAATGGGACAACACATGAAAGATCTAGGAAACATTCCTTGCTAGTGGCTAAATGGGAATAGTATTTATTAACACATTAGGAACAGCGTTATTTCTACATTAAGTTATAGCGTAGAAATCACAAAGACAGAGAAACAAAGATTAAAAAAAAACCGGTTATGAAATAACTTACTGTACAAATGTCGAAATCAAGAGGAGATATATATGTAAATATCTAAAAACTGTCTTTTTCTAATTCCTAAACATCTGCAATTAATTGATGGACCAGTCCATTTTTGAAATTTAGCAGGGAAAAGGTTAAAACAGATTTCATTTGTAATAAACAAAGGTGTGAAAACAAAGACTTGAATCTTCATACAGATTTTGTTGAAAATGTACGTTATGCTGTGAAAAATGTTTATCTGGGTATGAAATACATGGCTGCATCTAAAGCACGAAGTCTTTCAGGCTTCACATAAAAAATATACGATCAGGTTTTTATGAAAACTACTTAATTCTTAATTTCGATGTACCTGTGTGTAATTTAAACATTTTTACAACATAAAAAATGATTTGAAGTTTTTAAAGGGAGGTTACAATGTAAGTGACGACGTATTTTAACGCATTGACTGTCCTTGTCCATGTAATTATTACTAATATAATTAATCCAAGGAAATGAAATTAATCTATAGCATTCATGTAACCTCTTGATTTGTTGTTGCTTTTACACGATTTGTATTATTTTTACACTACCACTTAAATAAAACAACAAAATAATTGATTTAACAATAGGTGCGTTAGAAACACTCAGTGCAACCATCTGAACAAATATATCAACAAAGTGTTCATGGATTAACGTGTAAAATAAACACCGCTCTCTCAAACTAAATATTTATTTTCCCTATAAAACATGTGAAATAATACTTGAAATGTTGGCTGAGTAAATAAAACTATTTCTCCTTTATTAGCATATTCGAATTTCTCCTTTAATCGTCATTACGGATTATCTGCATGTTTCTGGCCTAAGCCAATTTTCAAAAGGACTTAAATATCTTGAAACTCTTCATTGATTTTAGTGTTAATCAAATATGATATGCAATTTGCAAAGTTACATATGACAAAAAAACCCGTTTAATTACGTTTCTGCTTTATAGGCCAATATATTGCAAAGACAATTGATGACACATATACGTCAGCCCTTCTTAGTTTGCACTCTAACATGACAAGTAGGGCTTTTCACTGTTTGCCTTGTTTTCGGTGCTTCCGAGGGATCTCCTTTTCAGATTTTATTTACTTCACAACAACTGGTGTTAAGTGCTGTGTGGCGGCCGTAAAAAGTCGCCCCGACTTCATCTCAGTGTTGTTATATTTTCTGGTCCTTCGGGATCATTGATTTCAACTCATTTAGATTTGAAGATTGAATACTGCTTAAGCCGGTGCTAGGGGGCGTGGGCAGTGTTGCACTTTTCATTACTGCTCATGAACAGACCCAATCAAACCGGGTCTGCAATTTTCACTGTTTGCCTTGTTTCTGGTGCTTCCGAGGGATCTACTTTTCAGATTTTATTTTTGCTTAAGCACTCTTAATGATCGGTAACTTCACACCTACCTGCAGATATCGACTAGGAAATAGTGTTACCATATATGATATATAATTATCATACAAGACAAATAAAACAGCAGAGGCGTTGTTTGATTAATCAAAAGTCTCCGAATCGGTTATGACCCTCACGGCATAATTCAGTTTTGTTTGTTCTAATTTAATCATTCCATTTTACTATAATCTCTTGGTCGTATTTGTATTTTGTAAATATATTGGATAAAGTGTTTGCCATATTACATATCAGTAAAAGATTTTTTAAGTTAATCCTAAACAATTAATTAGGCAGTACATGTAGTCGTGCAAACTGGAAAATGTTCTCCGTTTTTTCTCAACAGTTCTGTTAATTTTCATCTTTCGCCCTCTTGCTTCAAATGACGTCTAACAGATTACATTAATGTAGTAGATTTGGGCATTGACGTCAGCGGGATAAGAATCAAGCACATTGATTGTTCCAATTTGTTCCTTATAGTTATTTCTCGTTTCAGAATATTTTTACGAAAATGCCTAAAAAACAAAGACAAATATCAAACAGGGAATGCCACGTACCAACTTTACGCAACCGGAGTTTTACGTATGAAAAGTATGGCATCTTTTCTTGTTTAGTGCTCTTTGTTTTAATACATTATTATAAGAATTAGTGCTTTAAAGTAAGTTTTCGATTTACTTTATTTTACAGGTTGGAATTTCCGGTCACTGTTTGGCTCGTTACCGCATAAACAGTTTCCCTGGAACCAGATATCTCGGTCTGCACCAAAAGTCAGTGAAGAATTCTTACAATATGTTATGTTGTCGATCGTCATAAACTCTCTTATATTCTTAAAAAAAAGCCGATGGGTCAATGTGATGATTTCAAACATGATAAATTTTGCACAGACGTCAGATTAAATATTTTTTTTACAAATAATTTACCCAAGAAAAAGAGAGAAAAAGACCAACATTTCCAGATCTCAGTCTCCTCATAATAAAACTTCACAGCTGTGAATACTCGTATATAGTAAATGATATGTGTAAATGATAGACATATACACATAAAACATACACAAAACAAAACCGATGGAAAACTAGGACAAAGCCAATATATTAACAAATAGAGTAGTGCATCGCATTGGAACGGTTAGTGACAACAGCTTAACACGAACAATTCGGCGCAAAACCTCATCTGTCATAATTCAGAGTTATAGAACAGGGTAAATTAAAAGTAATCCCCACATTGCGAATCAGTCTCATAAGGTTCACCTGTATGAATTGTCATTTTTCGACACATTCGTTTCTCAAACGGAGGATGGGAGGAAGCCAGCCAGTTTACCCAGACGGAAGTTTGATAAAGCATATGAATGGACGTATTTTACGGTGCATGATCCCAAGTTTTGCCAAGCCTAATTTACTTCAATCCGGCTTCTAGCTACCAAAATTAACTTTGTTCATTGATCATATACCTGCAAAACATCAACCGGGGATAAATGAGGGTGGTTCAGTAAACAATCATCTTTCATAGTTTATTAGTTTATAGATCAAATACATGTTTATGCGAAGAATTCAATATAGGTGCCAGACATAGAGACCTTTACATAGAAGATGCCAAAAATAAACAATGTTGCCGCTTATGGAAAAAAAAACAATCGCATATGCCCTGTGCTAACCCCTTTTAATCTGATTAGCCTTCAGGATTATATAAACACCATTTTCCCCCAAGTGATTGAAAAAGATAGCATTAGATAGTAAAAAGTGTTTCATTATAAGCTCTTATTTATTACATAGTATATATCGTAGTTTTGGCTCAAGCGTTCCAATGACCTCTCAGAAGGATGTGTATTTAATTTTACTAAATTATTCAATATTCAGTCAAATAGCGGAAATGACATAACATTTTTGTATAGTGATGATAACAGTTATCATTTTAATGCTAAGACATAACAACATTATTATTATACTTATAAATTGAAATTTATGAACAGTTATTATTGCTAAAAGAGCGGAAATGACAAGAACAACAGCAACCATATACATGGATTACATGAGTTCACTCATTCTGTATAGAGGAATTTAGATGTAATGCATGTTTCATAACCTCTCATGAACAGACTCAATCAAACCGAATCTGCTATTATTTGCTTGTTTACATTATATGATTCCAAAGAATCTTCTTATGAATCTTATTTTCGTGCTAGAAATAATTGGATATTTCTTTTTAATTTGATTTGTCGCTTTTGTTGCTTTTTGGTGTGTAGTTAAGGTTAGGTTTGACATGCTAATTTATCTTTAAAATACTAGAGCCATCGTATAGTTTTAGCACCGTCTATGTTTCCTAATATTATACTTGATTTAGCTGGTAACAACACAGCCATAATGTAACACATAACAGGCAAACAGTAACTTTACAGCATTTTCTGAAAAATAAAAAAGGAATGTGAATAGTACTGTAATATGACTAGGCCTAAAGAAAAAATAAAGGAGCAATTTACGGCTTATATAAAATGTATTTAAGAACAATGATATAAGCGTAGTGTTATTTATTTATGACAGCCATACTAAGTTTATGTAATTTAAAACCATGTTTATCTCGTCGTTGTTTACAAAAGCTCTTTGTTCTGGTCTTATATCCAATTTTATTTACATAAAAACATATACTTGCTAAGTCATAAAATATTTGTTTTAGATACTGAAGAGTTACTTCAAGGAAAGTACTCGTAAATTGCAGTAATTATAAATTTTGAGATCAGGTCAGTTTATCAGTATTTTTTGCTATTGATAATAGACCTTTCGTAAAAGGTCAGTCTCAGATGGAAAACAATTATTTGATACCAAAATTGTACAAAGGTCTTACAGTTTTCAACATATGTTTCTGATGCGGACTTGTAATGAATATAGCTTGTGTAATACTGCTATGCGTATGTGTCATGTAATTACATTTCCACCTAACTCATGAAGGATTACCGAGAATCATAGTTGAAATATCAACTTTAAAAGTGTTTTTGTAGTTGTTCATTATAATAGATTTCAATATAATTATATATTTCCAGTAAAACGAAAATGATCGTTTTTTTGTCGATTCATCCGGTCCACATGCGTATCAAAATTTCTGAAATATATAACTTTATGTGTTTCTGTGACCAAGTTAAATTTTCATCCCAATTTTTCAAGCCTCAATTACTACTTGTAATAAATCCATTTGAAAGCATTTGAATTTCTTAAACTGTCTTCTCAATAAGAGCCTTCCATTCGAGTTTTTTTTAAATGAAGATCAGTTTGCATCTTATGTGTACAGGATATTGGGGTTAACTATTCTGCATATGAACAATTCGATATAAATTGAGAAATACTGTAGCCAGTCAGCATGTTTCTCTCATTATCAAAAGTTAAAACAGACACACTCGCCAATATTTTCATTCCTGTTTTAATAAAATTCCACTTAGCAATAAATAGGTTTGATGAGAGATTCTGGTTTTTATAATTCGATATTGACGGAAACCTTAAAGAAAAGTGTAGGTTAAGATAAGTGTAAGCAGTTAAAAACTGTCGAGGTAACAAGATTTACGGTACGCAGAAAAATAATAACAGATAGTGACATATCTTTGCCAAAGACAAACGTGCAACCGATATAGAGCAAGAAGAAGCAAGTTGAAAGCAGATGAAAAATTAAAAGGCTTTGCAAACCCTTAATCAATCGTGAACAGAATGCATTTGGTACATTATCAACATTTATTTATTATACAATATTAAAGCGATTCAGAACCATGTGCGCGGTCTAAAATCAATTTCATTTGAATTGATGAATACAAAATTGACTGTGCAGAAGCAAAGAAGAGTTACAGCACAAGAAGATTAAATCTGGAGCGAAGTCGACTTAAGTTTTAGATTTCAAATGTCATTTGACGATAATAAATAGTCTCCATAAGGATTGGAATGTTGTTATCATTTCTAGTCCTTTTGGAAAATGTAGTTCATTTATTGTTACTGTATAGAAGAAAAACCTTGTTGAGTGGGAAGCGATGTCAGGAATACATTGTACAACAGATACTTTACTGTCTAGTTTAGCTACTTTCTATGCTTTCAAAAGATCTTCAAGTAGGCTGTAATAAAGATCTCAACTGCCTGGAATAATAATACCTACATTACGGATTATTACATGATTATAGTAAATATTCGCTATTACCACCCTCATTATTTATTTTATTATTTACATTACTAAAATTATTAAAATATTTACATTAAAATTACAGTAATAAAATGATTTGCTCCCATGATAATGACCGTGTACAAAATAACTTGTAATGATTTTGATATGTCTGTTTCCTGGAAGAACGTCCGCGCATTCTGACAGCGATATAATTAATCAAGTTATATAATAAAAAGGTCAATAAATGACTTGGATGTGAAATCTATTAACTTTTCACTATTTTTCAAACAATGTTAAGGTTTTATGTGTGAAAAGTGTACACGAAATCTAAGGAATTGGGTCTGACAAAGATCACTCTAATAAATTTTTGTTACATGAACCGCTTTCTTTATAAAGTATAAATCCAAAATATATTTGACTTTTAGTGAGCGGAAAATAAAAAATACAAAAGGCACACACTAGATTATCCATTTTAAGTCGTATTTCGATTTCTACTTATCGACAATTTAATCTTACTCATGTTCAAAAAGCGAAGCAAAGCACTTTACAAGAATTTAATAGCATAGTTCGAGAAATTATCTCCTATGAAACAAAACAAAATTATCTGAAGCCTTGTACCACAAGCCAAACGATATCAAAACGGGTATGATACTTTCTGTTGTACTTGTAATAAATATGTAAAAAGTTTGTCTTGATGTGACTGTTAGTGACTGATATTAAAATCTGGAATTTAGTCTGCAAGTTTGATGTAAACGGTCCGTATAAGAACATACACTGCGAATACATCACTAATTTAACAACGGACTTGGCAATTTATGCGAATTTCATACAAAAGATTTGGCAAATGTTTACCTGTACGCGTGTTTTCATCAAAATATCTCTGCAAACCTTTGAAAGATTTTCGGTCATTACTAGTCTCCAGCTGTATTAGGTCAAATTAAAATACGTTTCATTAAATTAAGGTATGACCCGACTGTTTTCCGAGACAACGCATGCTTGGTGTTCGCTATCGTCTTTGATTGCGACAGATGGATCAGGTAGAAGACTCCATGTTAGGCAGTTCTAAAGTCCTACTGTCTTCTAAGCTGCTGTTTTTCACGATGATTTGGCTTCTACAAAGGCTTTAAGTGTTTTTATGTTTCATAAAATTTGCTTTTTATTTAAATTTACAAGTATACATGTTACGTTTTTGTTGCACTTCCGTGTGTTAAGGACACGTTTGCCAGCAATAACTTTTATTTACTTTTTCATGCGACTTTAAAGATGGTAGGGGGTCAAAAGTAATGTTAAGTACGCACAATAAGCTTGCGCGCCTGTATTTGTGTCTGTATGTTTGTTGTGTGCACTGCGGGTTGCGGTTAGGTGAAGCTAATATCTTGGAACATGGATTTTCCTTTGGGCTATTCATCTTGTTTGTATCCTTTTCCGTAAGTCAAGTGGCAGGAAAGAAAAAGTATAGGCAACGAGTATGTTAATATCTCGTTTTTGTAATAAATATGTCAAGATTTTATCTTTAACAAATGTGCAGATTTGCCTGTTGTTGTTAGAAACAACAGTTTGCTCAGAAGACAATTTCATGGGAGATTCTGTCTGCTAGTCACATATTTACGTTCTGCAAATTAAGAAATGCGAAATACCAAAATGAACCTTATAGTATGTATTTTTTGACAAATTTATGTTTTTGAAGATTTATATCTATTTGTAACGATGAAAATTTAACTAAATTTTATACAAAGTAGTCGCAAAAGTTTACTCGTAGATGAGTATTTAAAGCACATGTAGTTTTCCAACACATCCGATTTAAAACAAAGGACCCGACCAACTTGTTTGCCCAAGCTCTAGTTTGAATAATTTTGCTAATAGACTTACTTTTCAGTACATGATTTACTCATCTAACACATCATAACCAAGCGACATGTGATTATACCATTTGTGAAAAGCAACAGATTCTGCATTGATCGTGTACCTGAAAAATATCACCCAAAGACAGATGGGATGGTTTAGTATAGAACCAGTTTTCTTAGTTTATCAATTACATATTTATGTTCATGCGAATTACTCAATATAGTTACCAGACATAGAGACCTTTCGATCAAAGATGCTAAAATGTCGATTATGGGAGAAACCATTCACACATGCACTTTGCGCACCTACATAACACAGACTGCACTTTTTTCATATCCCAACGGTCAAATAACTTGTAGGTAGGTGTAACTCATTTGTTTAGACAATTTTACGCACCTGCACTTGAGCACATGAACTAGTCACCTTACGCCGGATTTTAAGGAAAACGCCATCCGCTCGTTACCGAAGAATGTCGAATGAAATTGCCGAGTGTTCTGACTAGTCTACTACCTTACAATCAAGTAAATAGTTTGTTTCAGAAATACTATAATAGAAATTACACGTAAACGTTGAACGTCACGCATCTGTCTAGTAATGTGTATTCTGCTTTTTTAAAACATCAGACTTTAGCGATTGTCACGCGAAACATATAATTTACAGTTAAATCGTGTGCTATCTGCGTCTTTTGTAAATATTCAGCCATGTTTCACATGATAACATTACAGTTCTACTTGATATATTTTAAACAAAGCGGCTTAAAAGTCGCAATCAATCTGTGAATTATGCCATTTCCTGAATTTTTCGCCCGCAACAGTAAACATAGGGAACATGCGTTTCACACTGTACTGTTAATCAAAATGTATTTGAAATGTTTACTACGTTTTATTGTGTTTTCTAAGGGTAATCGTGAAATCGTTTTGCAGGAGATCGTTAAAATGTGCTATCGAAGTTATTTTCAGCTTCCGCTCTTCTTTGGAAAAATAAGTTTTAATGTTGTTGAAGCATTTTGATGAAAAATGAAATTTCAAAATCACCATTTTTGCTTCTAGAATGTCTAATCAAAATGGAATTCATACTGAAAGGTTTGTTATACATACATATTCAATGATAACTTGACCGTTGTGAGAAATGACAAAAATATGATTATTTAGATGGTATGTCTTAAGAGGTCGGAGCTATATCGAAGTCATTTCAAATCTGCTGTAAGCACGCAACAAAATTCTAAGCAGACCAGACCAGAAAGTAGATAACAAAAAATATCAAGGTGTAGATGCCAAAAACTTCCAACGTATTATATAGTCACGGTCAATGGCAAATAACCCCAACAACTTTTGGTTATTTCATTTCTAAAGTTAACCGACAGACGCTTACGAAAGCACTACGCAATTATTTATTAATCTTAATTAATATGGCTTGGCTTCCTGCAGCTTTATCATGTTAAACTAAATAACTTTGTACATATTTTGTCCTGTATATGTACATGTATTATACAAACACAAGAACGACCATTCAACTACTTGTTTATAATTTAGAAGGAACTAAGCATAGAAAGAAACAAATGCCCTGCCATTTTAAACAGGGAAATATGACAGCATATAAAACTGCGATTTTGTACATACTTACATATAAGATAGTTATTGACATATATGAGCAACGGAACATGAATTACAGGCTTGAACTAAAACGGAGTTAAATTCTGTTTGACTCGGCAAATACCTGTGGGACCAGACCACTGCAGACAGAATATAAAAGGGTACATGTTGTCATTTGTTTATTTAATGCGATAGTCAGCTGTTCGGAATCAGCTTAAGCACGTGGACAAAATTTACGAGTTAATTAGTCTCAGAAATATCATAATTAAAGTTATACGTGTACAAGAAGCATCAGTCTGGCATTGTCTGTAATGTATGTTTTGCTTTTTAACTAATAAAACCTGAGCGATTGTCACGCGGATATAATGATTTAGAGGTAAACCGTGTGCCATTTGCGTCTTTAATAAACATAAGGCCATGTCTACAGCACCTTTTGCTATACTTCTAACAATGCAGCTTAAAATGACAAAATCCGTATTTGATTAAAGCCATTTCCTGGTTGTTTTGCCAGTTAAAGAAACACGACAAACATATGCTCCACACTACACATTTTATCAAATCGTATTTGAAATGTTTACTACTGTTTCAGGTAATGCGTTTTCTTAAGGAAATCGGCGAATCTTTTTATAGGAGATTGTAAATGTGTTTTCTGAAACCAAATTAATTTACTCCTTTCTTTTAGAAAATCAAATATTTAAGTGTTTGATATTCACCTGAGAAATTTCGTTATTTTTGTTTGAAAATAATACTTTTTTACTTCTAAAATGTCTGTTTTGATTGGATATTATAGCGCATGCTTTGAAGTGAATGATTATGCATAGAGATTCAATGATATTTTGACGATTGTTTGCGACAAAAATATGACTGAGTATTTAGATTGTATCTCTTAAAGAGGTCGGAACTATCATTAATTCATTTTCATTCTGGGTTAAGCACGCGACAATGTTCAATAAGCATTGTACACATTTGCCGAACTGCGCGTTTTAGGTGAGAATTTTGCGATTGAATTTGTTTTCATGACCAAGGTTTTTTTTTATAATATACCTAGGGATAGAGTATATCAAGTGCAATGACAGATTCTATGTGGTCTGGTTCCTGATTAGGAAAAACATTCGCAATAAGCCAATAAAAAAACTGTGTTGTAAGAAATGGTTACTAAAACAGTACTTCTTGTAGAATATATAAATTCTTGACACTTAAAGTAAGCATCTAGTACAATAAATTTCAAATGGCCCACGTGCTGTTTCATACTTCCAATGGGGTAATATGATAAAAGATACTTTGCAACCCTTGTTTCTGCCATTATAACATGCAATCTTTTTATTACTACATACGTAAGATTGCAATGAGTTTCTTTTAAGGCTATTTTGAGTATAAACCGGAATTTATCTTTGTTCAAACGTGTCAATGAGAGGGAATTTTAACAAACAATACAAAGCTAAGAAAAAATTCTCTCGTCAAAATTATCTTATGTGCACCTGGGGACATGCAGTTGACAAAATGCTCACCATCTAATATTCTTCTATATGTCTCTTGTAATTGGATGGCAAATTGTAAGCTACTTTTTTGTATAACAAAATGTAAGACGAACCTAAGGAAATAAATGAGCTGTTTTCCCATGATGTACGAGGAGAATTTGATATGTGTAATGTTTTTTTTCATCGGTACAAGACAATATTTTCGTAAAGATGTAAGGAAAGTTCCATGGAGGAAATGTGTGTCAGTATGCTAGATGGACCGATGAAGTGGGACAATACAGGAAAACCCTAAAAAACATTCCCTTCCTGGTGGCTGAACGGTTGCTTATACATTTTAATGTTGGGAACAGGTAACAATATTCCTAAATTAAGTTATAGGGTAGAAATAGAATCTGCGAAAGCACAAAGCCAGAGAAACAAAGGTTAAAACAGGTTATCAAATAACTAACCATAAAAATGCCGAAACACCTATCTACTTCTAATGTCTTAACCAATGTAATGATCGTAACAGATGCTCTGATTTTTAATAAGTTAATTTATTATTTTTATTTTTTTCGTTGTCGTTGTTTTTGGCATTAACTTAAAGGTCTTGCCGGGGAGAATTTTGGTAATGAGAAGGTCATGTTTTATATAATAGGAAACACTCCTTTCTCCTATCACTACTTATATGGTTTGTTTTAACAAACAAGTGGCAACTATCAAAACACAATTCATTTGTTATTTACAATTGTTTGAAAACAAAACTTGAAAATATACGTTATGCTGTGAACAATGTTTGATTTGGCTTAATTCAAACATATCTGCATGCAGATGTTATATTTGTACAATACCTTGGGTGAATATAAAGTTATCTGTCTGTCTGTCTGTCTGTCTGTCTGTGTGGGTATGAAATACATGGCTGCTACTAAACAATGCGCAGAAGCATTTCGATCTTCATACAATAATATATGATCAGGTGTGTTCTACCCGAATGAAAACTACCATGACGACATTTAATTCTTAATTTCGATTACAAAGTACCTGGGTTAATTCTTTCATAACTTAAAAAAACCATTTGAAGTGTTTAAAGGGAGGTAACCATGTAAGTGATAAACATATTTTAATGCATTGTCTGCCCTTGTCCCTGTAATTAGTTCTAGGTCAGATGGTAATAAATGCCCCCGCTACTTTTTTCTATGTAAAACTAACAATTCATAACATATTTTATCAGCATTTCTAGTCTTTCACTTCCTGCGAGACTACCCTTGTCTTGAAGGTCTGTCTTTAGGCAATCAAAAAATACCAAAACAGTACGGGGTTTATCATAATGCAGTGAAACCATAGTCACGTGACTGAGACGCTAATATTGCGAAGGTAGACATAAGAAAATACCTACTTCCACTTTCATCTTACCAAACAGCTTCGACTCAACTTTTGAAGCATATAACGTAGCTTACAATCATCCGCAGACATTCCGCTTTACAATCAAGCATCAATAAAGCCTATATCTGGCATGAAAATGGCCTTTACTAGGCGGGAAAATTGCACTATATATTGATATGGACCACGGAGGCATATCCGGCGAATTGCTACTTTCATGCTTATTCTAATATAATTAATCCAAGGAAATAAAATTAATCTATGGCATGCTTGCGGCCTCTTGATTGTTGTTGCGCGTATACGACTTGTTTTATTTTTTTACACTACCACCTAAATAAAACAACAAAATAATTGATTTAACAGTAGGTGCGCTGGAAACACTCAGTGCAACCATCTGAACAAATATATCAACAAAGTGTTCATGGATAAACGTGTAAAATAACCACTGCTCTCTCAAATTAAATATTTATTTGCCCTATTAAACATGTGAAATAATACTAGAAATGTTGGCTGAGCAAACAAAACTATTTCTCCTTTATTAACACAATCTCCTTTAATCGTCATTACGGATTATCTGCATGTTTGTTTCTGGTCAAAGCAAATTTTCAAAAGACCTTAAATATCTTGAAACTCTTCATTGATTTTAGTGTTAATCAAATATGATATATAATTTTGCAAAATTACATTTGACAAAAAAACCCGTCAAATTACGTTTGTGCTATATAGACCAATATATTGCTAAGACAAACGATGACACATATACAACTTCAGCCCTTCCTAGTTTGCACTCTAACATGACAAATAGGGCTTATTTTTGCTCAAGCACTCTTAATGATCAATAACGTCACTCCTACCTGCAGACATCTACTAGGAAATAGTGTTACCATATAATTATGATATATAATTAACATACAAGACAAATAAAACAGCAGAAGCAAGAAGAATTAATTAAAATTCTTCGAATCGGTTATGACCCTCACGGCACAATTCAGATATGTTTGCCCTATTTAAATTATTCCATTTTACTGTGATCGCTTGGTCGTGTTTGAATTTTGTATATAAATTGGATAGAGTGTTTTCTATGTTATATATCTGTAAGAGATTTTAGTTTTATCCTAAACAATTAGTTAGGCAGTAAATGTAGTCGTGCAAACTGGATAAGGGTCTCCTTTTTTCCCAACGGTTCTGCTAATCTTCGTCTTTCACCCTGTCTCTCGTGCTTCAAATGACGTCTAATAGATTACATTTATGTAGTAGAATAGATAAGAATCAAGTACCTTGACAGTTCGACTTTGTTCCTTATAGTTATTTCTCGTTTCAGATTTTTTTTATGAAAATGCATAACTTTACGCTGCAGATGCACCAGATGACAGAACAAAACTGGAATTTTACGAAATTTATGGCATCTTTTCTTGTTTACTACTCTTTGTTTTAATACGTTACCGTAAGAATTAGTGCTTTAAAGAAGGTTTTCGTTTTACTTTATGGTACAGGTTGGAATATCGGGTCACTGTTTGACTCGTTACCGCTTAAACAGTTCCCCTGGGACCGGATATCCCTGTCTGCTTAAAAATCAGAAAAGGATTCTTACAATATGCTAGGTTGTCGATTGTCATTAACTTTCTTATATTCTTACAAAAAAGCAGATGGATGAATGTGATGTTTTCAAACATAGACGTCAGATTAAATAAACTTGTACAATTGTTTACCAAAGAGCAGAGTTGAGTAAAACACACAGTGATCATAAGACGCCATGCACATTAAAGAAAGCAGAGTGCGCAACCGCCATGGAAGGTCAGTGACAACACCACTGGGAAGCTTAACACGAACGTTTGCGCGCAAAACAGTGTAAATTAAAAGTAATCCCCGCACTACCACATACCAAGTTTCACCTTAATGTAATGTCATTTTCCGACGATCGTATTTCAAACGGAGGTTGGGACACATCCAGCTATTTTACCCAGACGAAAGTTTGATAACGCGTGCGAATGAACCTGTTTTAAAGTGCATGATCCCAAATTTCGTCAAGCCTAACTTACTTTAATCAAGTTTCTTGCTACCAAATCTCCAGCTTTCTTCATTGATCATGTACCTGTAAAACATCAACCGGAGATAAATGTGCTTGATTTAGTAAACAAACATCTTTCAAAGTTTATAAAACATAAACTTCGTTTATGCGAAGAACTCAATATAGGTGCCCAACATAGAGACCTTTACATCCAAGATACTAGAAATAAACAATGTTGCCGCTTATGGAAAAAAAGCATTTACATATGCTCTGTGCTAACCCCTTTTAATATGTTTAGACATCAAAATTATATAAACATCATTTTTCCAAAGCGATTGAAGAAGTTATAATCACTTATTTATTACATAGTATATATCGTATTGTTGGCTCAAGCGTTTCAATGATCTCTCAGAAGAATGTCTATTTAATTTTATTAAATTATTCAATATTCAACCAAAGAGCGGCATGTTTTGTATAGTGATAATAACAATTATCATTATTACGATAAGAAATAACGTTATTATCATTATACTTATATAAATTCAGATATATGAACTGTTATAATGTATATTAAAGTAGTGAAAATGACAAAAACAACAGCAACCATATACATGGATTACTGGAGTTCACTCATTCTGTATTGAAGAGTTCCGCTTAAGCGGATGCAAGGTCCTTGAGATGTAATGCATGATTCATAACCTCTCATGAACAGACTCAATCAAACCGAATCTGCTATTTTTTGCTTGGTTGCATTATATGATTCCGAAGAATCTTCTCATATATCTTATTTTAGTGCTAAATATAATTAGATTTCCTGTAAATATATCTTTTAATTTGAGTTGTCGCTTTTCTTGCTCTTTTGTATGTGGTTAAGGTTAGGTTTGACATGCTCATTTATCTTTAAAACAGTAGAGTGCCATCGTGAAGTTCCAGCACAGTCTTTGTTTCATATATACCATACATGATTTAGCTAGTAACACAACAGTTAGCCATATAGTAATAAATAACAGGCAAACAGTAACTTGACAGCATTTTCTGAAAAATTGAATGCGAAAAGTGCTGTGACATGAGTAGGCTTGAAGCTAAAAGAAATGAGAAGTTTATGGCTTCTCTTTTTTATATAAAATGTATTTAAGTACAATAATATAAGCGTGGTTTTATCTATTTATGACTGCTCACTAAAGTTTATATAATCTCAAAGCATGTTTATCTCGTCGTTGTTTACAAAACCTCTTTGTTCTGGTCTTACACCCAATTTTATTTACATAATAACATATACTTGCTAGGTCATAAATTATTTGTTTTAAATACTGAAGAGTTACTTCAAGGAAAGCACTCGTAAATGGCAGTAAGTAAAAAAGTTGAGATCCAGTCAGTTTATCAGTCTTTTGCTAATGATAATTTACGTCACTTTGTGTTTATTCTTGACCTTTCTAAAAGGTCAGTCTCAGATTGAAAACAGAATTGTTTGATCCCAAAATTGTCTTACAGTTTTAAATATATGTTTCTGATGCGGACTTGTATTGTACATTGTGTAATACTATTTCCACCTAACTCATGAAAGATTACCGAGAATCATAGTTGAAATATCAACTTTATCAGTGTTTTGGTAGTTGTTCATTATAATATATCTAGTAAAACGAAAATTATCGTTTATGATTGCCGGTTCACCCGGTTCACATGCGTCTCAAAATGTCTGAAATATACAATTTTATGTGTTTCTGTGACCAAGTTAAATTTTCATCCCAATTTTTCAAGCCTCAATGACTACTTGAAAAAAATCCATTTGAAACCATTTGAATTTCTTAAACTATCATCTCAATAAAAGCCTTCCATTCGAGTTTTTTTTTCAAGATTAGTATGCATCTTATGTGTACAGGATATCGGGGTTAACTATTCTGCATATGAACTATTGTCGATACAAATTAAGAAATATTGTGGTACGTGCATTCGTAACCAGTCAGCATGTTTGTCTCATTATGAAAGGTCAAAACAGACACACTCGCCAATATTTTCATTGCTGTTTTAATAAAATTCCACTTAGCAATAAATAGGCTTGATGAAAGATTCTGGTTTTCATAATTTGATATTGACGGAGACATTAAAGAAAACTGTAGGTTAAGATAAGTGGAAGCAGTTAAAAACTGTCGAGGTAACAAGATTTACGGTACGTAGAAAAATAATAACAGATAGATAGTGACATATCTTGGCCAAAGACAAACGTGGAATGTTATTTTCATTTCTAGTCCTTTTGGAAAATGTAGTTCATTTACTGTTTCTGTATAGAAGAAATACCTGATTGAGTGGGGCGCGATGTCCGGAATACATTTCATTGTACATCAGAGACTTATTCAAGTCAAGTTTATTATCTTGCTTAGCTACATTCTATGCTTTCAAAAGATCTTCAAGTAGGCTGTAATAAAGATTTCAACTGCCTGAAATAATAATTACTATTATTACTTGATTATAGTAAATATTCCCTATTACCACACTCACTGTCCCCGCATTATTTATTTTATTATCTACATTACTACGAATAGTAAAATATTTACATTAAAATTACAGAAATAAAATGATTTGCTCCCATGATAATGACCGTGTACAAAATAACATAATAATTTTGATATGTCTGTTTCCTGGAAGCTGACAGCGATGTTATTAATCAAGCTATATAATAAAAAGGTCAATAAATGACTTGGGTGTGACGTTTATTAACCTTTTATTATTTTTCTGAATCAAACAATGTCAAGGTTTTATGTGTGAAAATTTATATTCTTGTGTTAGTTTAAAGTGATTTAGCGAACACGAAATCTAAGGAATTAAGTTTGTTCGATATAAATCTGTTAAAGATCACTCTAATCAACTGTTGTTACATGAACTGCTTCATTTATAAAGTATAAATCCAAAAGATATTTGACCTTTATTGAGCGGAAGATAGAAATTACAAAAGACACAAAATAGATTATCCATTTTAAGTCACTTGCCGATAATATAATCTTACATATGTTCAAGAAGCGAAGCAAAGCAATTTACAAGAATTTGAATAGCATAGCTTGAGAAAACAAAACAAAATTATCTGAAGACTAGTGCCACAAGCCAAATGATATCTAAACAGCACCAGCACCGGGTATGATAGTTTTCGTCGTCTTTGTAATAAATATGTAAAAAGTTTGTCTTTGACAAGTATGCAGGTGCGCCTGTTGGTGTTTGATATTAAAATCTGGGATTTATTCTGTTAGTTTTATGTAAACGTTCCGTAAAATAACATACACTGCGAATAGATCACTAATTTTGCAATTTTTGTGAATTTCATACAACAGACTTGGCAATTTATATGAAATTCATACAAAAGATTTGGCAAATGTTTACTTGTACGCGTGTTTTCATCAAACGTGTCGTTTTATTTTTTTTTCGAAATTATTAAGTTTTAAATGGCGATTTAATAGGTTTCGAAACCATATGCAGAAAACACCGAAATATCTCTGCAAACCGTTGAAAGATTTTCGGTCATTACTAGTCTCCAGCTCTATTAGGTAAAATTATTATACGTTTCATTAAGTTTAGGTATGTTCCGACTATTCTGCGACACACCGCATGCTTGTTGTTCGCTATCCTCTTTGATTGTGTCAGATGGACCAGGTAGAAGACTCCATGTTAGGCAGTTCTAAAATCCAACTTTGACATCCTTCTTCTAAGCTGTTGTTTCCTATAATGCTTTGTCTTCTACAAAGGCAGTAGGTGCTTTTATGGTTCTTAAGATGTGCATTTTATTTAAATTTACAAGAGCTTTGTTGAGCTTTGCATGTTATGTCTCTGTTGCACTTTCATGTGTTAAGGACTCGCCTTGCACTTTCCTGTGACTCTGAAGATGGTAGGGGGTCAAAAGAAAGGTTAATAACGCACCATAAGCTTGCGCGCGCGTGTTTGTGTTTGTGTTCGTTGTGTGTACTGCGGGTTGCGGTTAGGTGAAGCTGATGTCTTGGAACGTGGCTTTTTCTTTGGGATATTCATCTTTTTTTTACTTTATTGTTTTCAAGTGATCTGAGACCCTACAAAACCAAAACCCGATTTCATAGCAAACTTCCATGCAGAACTTTCGTTCTTCTACCTACGCCTCACACTCATTCTAGACGAAGGATTCTTGCTAGAAATAAGTTTTACATTAGCCGATGTATTACCATACGTTTCATAAAAATCAGGAAGCTGTTATGTTCGCTTCAGCATTTGACTAGACACATGTAAACATCAAGGTCGTTATGTAGTTACATATTAATGCTGATGCAAAGAAATCAATAAAGTTACCAGACATTGAGAACTTTAGATCAAAGATTCCAATGGAAGCGATGTCAACTCTAATAGAAACAGTCATTAACACGTGCACTATGCTAACCCCCTTAATTGTTTAGAAATTAAAGTTGTATAAACACATGCTTCCCAAAGCTATTAAGGAAGTTAACATCAAAAACAAAACATATGCCTTTTGATCCATATTCAACAGTCATTTATTAGACAGTTTATATCTGATGATTTTCTTGCTCACATGTTTTACAATGTTTACGCATTGACGTCTATAAGAAAACTATCTACAACAATATATGTTAATTTAATGCCAAATAATTCGATTTAAGTTGGAGAGCAAATATTTTGACTTGTGATAACATTTATCTTTACTTATGTAGCTACAGCAGCAGTAGTAGCTTTTATTATTATTGTAATTATTATTATTATTATAATTATTATTATTACTACAACTACTACTACTACTACTACATTATCATTATCAAAAATCGATTTTCAAATATACTGACGGCTTGAATAGTGAAAAAGACATGAATATAATGACGCAAACTGATACTAATATGTAGTAAGTCACAGCGACATGAATCAATACTGCGCATTTTTCTCAAGAAATAATTCAAAAGTAACTGATCAGACGCAAATAAAGACTTAAAACATCATAAAATAAAATTGGGATCAAGCAAAACATTTTCTTTTTCAAATCGCCGGAGTACATTATTCTCATTATTAATAGTACATTGGGATTATGAAATCCAGTCAATATAACAGTCTGTATAACAGGGATAAATATATTGGGACGTACATTTTCCACAAAAATATCCTTGACATTATATGACTCATTAAATTAAGAACAAAATAATGCCTTATCGTGCACATTTACTTCAGTCATTAATAATTGTTTATTATACAGACATATAGAGTAAAATTTTTTTTTGAATATATTCGATTGTTCAAGAGTATCATTCGGAAGCATAGCAACTAACGAAACAATAGCGAATTCGGTTGGAGTAAGCCTGTCCGTGAGAGGTAATGAAATGTTGAACAGCCCTCACGCATCTACCCTCTTAAGCATCAGCTTGACTAAGCATATGATGCCAAGGGACCACGCGTTGGACATAATTCTTTCAACGACTTCATGTATATACAAGATATAAATATATAAAGATCTTTTTTTATATCAATGTGAAATAAGATTTTGAAGAAGGAATGTCCCATTTGTAAAGACAACATCTTTAATTTTTCATTTTTTTTACCACTTTGAAAGACTAATATTGAATTGCCTTTTTTCTCTATGTTTAAGGAAGCAAGGCGAACTACTTTACAGAACTTTGAGTACTTTGAGAATTTATCTCATATGCTGCAACACAGGTTTTCAGTTGGCAAGTAAGATTCGTAAGTCAAGTCACATGAAAGAAAAAGTATTGGCAGCGAGTATGTTAATATCTCTTGTTTTTATAATAAATATGTCAAGATTTTATCTTTTACAAATTTGCAGATTTGCCTGTTGTTGTTAGAAACAACACTTTGCTCAGAAGACAATTTAGACAACTTCATGAGAGATTCTGTCTGCTAGTCACATATTTAATTTCTGCAAGTTAAGAAATGCAAAATACCAAAATGAACCTTATAGTATTTACTTTTAGACAAATTGATGTACTTGAAGATTTATATCTCTTTGTAACGATGAAAATTTAAGTAAATTTTATACAAGGAAGTCGCAAAAGTTTTACTATGTGAATATTTAAAGCACATGTAGCTTTCCAACACATTTGATTTCAAACAAAGGACACGGCCAACTTCTTTGTCCAGAATGCAGTTTTGATTAGTTTTGCTAATAGACTTACTTTATACAACTTTGTCGTGTGACCTAACACATCATAACTAAGCGACATATTATCATACCATTCGTGAAAAAGCAAGAGTTAGTGCATTGATCATGTACCTATAAAAATCACCCAAAGACAGATAGGATGGTTTAGCAAATAACCATTTTTCGTAGTTTATCAATTACATATTTATGTTCATGTGAATGACTCAATATAGGTACCAGACATAGAGACCTTTAGATCAAAGATGAAACTTGAAACAGAAACATAAAGAAACCATTCACACATGCACTTTGCTCACCTATATTACAAAGACTGCACTTTTTCATATCCCAACGGTGGTCTTTATACAGTCAAATAACTTGTAAGAAGGTGTAACTCATTTGTTTAGACAATTCTACGAATTTGCACTTTAGCACATGAACAAGACACCTTACGCCGAATTTTACAAAAAGCCATCCGACCGTTACCAATGAGTAAACGTTAATACGTTTGTTTGTTTGTTTGTTTTGGGTTTAACGCCGTTTTTCAACAGTATTTCAGTTATGTAACGGCGGGCAGTTAACCTAACCAGTGTTCCTGGATTCTGTACCAGTACAGACCTTTTCTCCGCAAGTAACTGCCAACTTCCCCACATGAATATCAGAGGTGGAGGACGAATGATTTCAGACACAATGTCTTTTATCAAATCGTCACGGAGAACATATGCCCCGCCCGGGAATCGAACTCGCGACCCCGTGATCCGTAGACCAACGCTCTCCCTACTGAGCTAAGCGGGCGGGCTACGTTCGTAATCGCACAAAAATTGCCGAGTGTTGTGACTGGTCCACTACCTTACAATCAAGTAAATTGTTTGTCTCATAATAACATTACATGTGAACGTCAGGCATCTGTCTGGTAGTGTATATTCTACCTTTTTGAATCATCAAATTTTAGTCATTGTCACGCGATCATATAATTTACAGTTAAATCGTGTGCTATTTGCGTCTTTTGTAAACATTCAGCCATGTTTCATTTGATAACATTACAGTTCTACCTGATATATTTTAAACAAAGCTGCCTAAAAGTCGTAATCAATCTGTGATTAATGTCATTGCTTGAAGTTTTCGCCCGCTACAGAAAACATAGGAAACATACGTTTTCCACTGTTCTTTTAATCAAAATTGAGCCGTGCCATGAGAAAACCAACATAGTGGGTTTGCGACCAGCATGGATCCAAACCAGCCTGCGCATCCGTGCAGTCTGGTCAGGATCCATGCTGTTCGCTAACAGTTTCTCCAATTCCAATAGGCTTTAAAAGCGAACAGCATGGAGCCTGACCAGACTGCGCGAATGCGCAGGCTGGTCTGGATCCATGCTGGTCGCAAACCCACTATGTTGGTTTTCTCATGGCACGGCTCAAATTGTATTTGAAATGTTTACTACCGTTCAATGTGTTTTCTAAGGGAAATCGTGAAATCGTTTTATAGGAGGTCGTTATCATGTGCTATCGAAGTTATTTTCAGCTTCCTCTCTTCTTTTCTTCTTCGGAAAAATAAATTTTAATGTTTTTCAAGCATTTTGATGAAAAATGAAATTTCAAAATCAACTGTTTTGCTTCTAGAATGTCTAATCAAAATAGAATTCATACTGAAAGGTTTGTTATGCATACATATTCAATGATAACTTGAGAAAAATATGATTATTAAGATTGTATGTCTTAAGAGGTCGGAGCTATATTGAGGTCATTTTAAATCTGCTATAAGCACGCAACAATGTTCTAATCAGACCAGACCAGAAAGTAAATAAGAAAAAATATCAAGGTGTATACAAACACATGGCCAAGAACGACCATTTAACCACTTGTTTATAATTTAGAAGGAACTAAGCATAGAAAGAAACAATGTCACTGTCATCTTAAGCAGGGAAGTATCAAAACATTTAAAACTGTGATGTTGTACATACTTACATATAAGATAGTTATTGACATATATGAGCAACGGAACATGAGTTACAGGCTGGAACTAAAACGGAGTTAAATTCTGTTTGACTCGGCAAATACCTGTGGGACCAGACCACTGCAGACAGAATATAAAAGTGTACATGTTGTCATTTGTTTATTCAATGCGATAGTCAGCTGTTTGGAATCAACTTAAGCACGTGGACAAAATTTACGTCTTAATTAGTTTCAGAAATATCATAATCATTGTTATACGTGTACAAGAAGCATCAGTTTGGCATTGTCTGTAATGTATATTCTGCTTTTTTGAATAATAAAACCTGAGCGATTGTCACGCGGATATATGATTTAGAGGTAAATCATGTGCCATTTGCGTCTGTAATAAACATAAGGTCAAGGTAATAGCACTTCTTCCTATACTTCTAACAATGCAGCTTAAAATCCGTATTTGATAAAAGCCATTTCCTGGTTGTTTAGCCAATTAAAGAAACACGGCAAACATATGTTGCTCACTACTGTATTAATCCAATTGTATTTGAAATGTTTACTACCGTTTCAGGTAATGCGTTTTCTTGAGGAAATCAGCTGATCTTTTTATAAGAGATTGTTAATTTGTTTTCTCAGACCAAATTATTTCCTCTTTTCTTTTAAAAAATTGAATATTGAAGTGTTTGATGTTCGCCAGAGAAAATGAAATATCATTATTTTTGTTTGAAAATAACCTCTTTTTAAAATTCTAAAGTGTCTATTTTAATTGGAATTTATAGCGCAAGTTTTGAAGTGTTTTAAAGTGATTGATTATGCATAAAGATTTAATGACGACTGTTTGAGAGACAAAAATATGATTGAGAATTTAGATTGTTTCTCTTTAGAGGCCGGAACTATAATGAATTCATTTTCAATCTGGCTTAAGCACGGCGGTCTGAAAAACACTGATAGAAAATACCTACAAAATAATCACGGTGTACTTGTCAAAACCTGCCTATGTATTATATTAAGGCACAATCAGGAGAGACCAGAGTAGCTGGTCGTTTCCAACTTAAACCGCTAAAACTACGGATCGTGAATAATTACATGTTAATCTTTTCTACATCACTTCTCATTTCATCGTTCATTTTATACTCAGATTTTCAAAAGCATGGTCATTTGTTATAAACATGTTTCAAGTAATAATCTAGTTACCTTCTGTTTGGCTTCGAAAATATTATGTCTGGTTCCTGGTAAGGAAAACATTTGCATTAAATCCATAAAAAACTTTGTCGTAAGAAATGGTTACTAAACGATACTGCTTGTAGAATACATGTGTATATAAATTCTTGACACTTCAGTAAGCATCTAGTACAATGATTTTGGAATGGCCTACGTTTATAATGGGAATTATAATAAAACGTTATCATAAAATACTTTCCAACCCTTGTTACTGCTACCATAACACGCAATCTTGCTACTACATACGTAAGAATGCAATAAGTTTCTTGCTAGAAACTAATTCAGGCTGTTTTGAGTATAAACCGGAAATTTTCTTCTTCAAACGTGTCAGTGAGAGAGAACCTTAACAAACAATCCAAAGCCAACAAACGATTCTCTTATCAAAATTGTCTTATGTGCACCTGTTTCTTGTCGCTTGGGGATATGAAGCTGACAAATTTCTGAACAATTTTCTGTTTCCATCAAAATGTACTTTTATATGTCTCTTGTAATTGGTCTTCAAATTGTAAGCTACTTTTTTGTATAACAAAATGTAAGACGAACCTTTAGAAATGAATGATCTGTTTTCGCATGATGTACGAGTAGAATTTGATATGTGTAAATGTTTTCTGTCACCGGTACAAGACATTTGTTTCGTAAAGAGAATAAGGAAATTGCCATGGAATACAAAGGAAATGTGTGTCAGTATGTTAGATTTGCCGCTGAAATGGGACAACACATTGTAGGAAATGAAATTAATCTATAGCATGCTTGCGACCTCTTGATTTGTTGCTTGTACACGATTTACTACCACTTAAATAAAACAATTGATTTAACAGTAAGTGCGCTAGAAACACTCAGTGCAACCATCTGAACAAATATGTCAATAAAGTGTTCGTGGATTAACGTGTAAAATAAACACCGCTCTCTCAAATTAAATATTTATTTGCTCTATAAAACATGTGAAATAATACTAGAAATGTTGGCTGAGCAAATAAAGCTATTTCTCCATTATTAGTACAATCGAATTTCTGATTTAATCGTCATTACGGATTATCTGCGTTTTTGTTTCTGGCCAAAGCTAATTTACAAAGGAGCATAAGATATCTTGAAACTCTTCATTGATTTTTGTGTTAATCCAATATGATATACAATTTGCAACGTAACGTATGACAAGAAGTATACTTGTACTATATAGAACAAAATATTGCAAAGGCTAACGATGATAAATTCCTTCCTAGTTTGCTCTCTAACATGACAAATTGGGCTTACTTTTAATGATGCACTCTTAATGGTCTGTGACGTCTCATTTAACTACGAGCATTAATCAGGAAATAGTGTTACCATATATACCATATATGATATACAATAAGCATACACAACAAATAAAACAACAGGAGTGTTGTTTAATGAAATAAAATTCTCCGAATTGGTTATATCCCATAGAGAATAATTCAGTTGTGCTATGCCCTAGTTGAATTATTCCACGTTTAATAGTATAATCTTTTGGTCGAGTTTGAATTTTGCTGCAAACTATTGAACAAAGGTATTGAATACAGTATCTGCCATGTAGTTAATAAATCTGTTAGAAATTTTAGTTTTATCATAAACAATTAACGTGTACAGTTTATGTATTCGTGTATACTGGATAAAGGTCTCCTTTTTTATTTAAATCTTCATCTTTCACACTGACTCTCTCGGCGTCAAATAAATTTTATTAAGTAGAATCGGGCACTAACGGGATAATCATCAAATGCCTTGATAGTGCTACTAATTTCTTTATAGTTATTTCTCGATTCAGAACAAGTGTTTATTATAAAAGTACATAATTTTACGCTGCAGATGAACGAAACTAGAATTCTACGTAGATGTAAAGTTATGATGTTTTTCGTGTTTGTGTTTGTGACCATTAATATCTAGCCTTTTATTTAAATACGCTTCTGTAAGAGATAGTGGTGCTAAAGAAGACAGTCTCTTTACTTTATTGTACTACATGTATTATTTGTTGAATATAGCACAGAAGAAAAAATATTCGGTCGCTGGTTGCAGATACAACCGGGAATATCTAACTCGGTTCGCTGTTTTAACGGTAACTTTTAAGCCTCGTTACCACATGAACAGTTATCCTCGTGCAGGATATTCCAGTCTGCACCGACAACAATGGATTCTTGTTATTATGTAAGTCGTCTGGGACTTTTTATATACCTAAAAACGACTGATTAATACTGCATTTTCAGACATAATCAATTTTACCCAGACGCCACCTTGAGTATCTTTGTACAAACCATGACAAAGGTTTAAAAGGAACAGCCACGTTATAAGGACGCAACCTGTCTCCCCCCTCACCCCACTCCCCAAAAAAATCAACAACAAAAAAAACAAAAAAGAAACAAAAAACGCAGCAACAACAACTACAAAAAACAAAAACACAAATAGACATATAGACATAAAACATGGAGAAAGCAAAACGAATAGACAACAAGGGCATAGCAAGTATATTAAGGAACAGAGTGGGCACCGTCTTGGAACGGTCAGTGACGACAACACTACTGGGGAGCTTAAACTAATTAACTGCGCATAAATCTTCACTCTTAATCCCCGCCATATTCCGAAGTTACATGACAGCGTAAATGAAAGTAATCCCCGCATTGCGGATCAATCATATACCAAGTTTCACCTGCGTACAGTGTCGTTTTCAGACACAATCGTTTTTCAAAGAAAAGACGCAACCAGCTAGTTCAACTAGACAATAGTTTGATAATGGACCTGTTATACGGTGCATGATACCAAGTGTCGTCAAGTCTAATACTGTGAAATCATTTTTTTTTCGCTTAGGACGAATTTTCGCGTATTTCGCGCTAGGACCGATGCGCGAATAAAAGACCGCGCTATTATTATTTTTTAATTTTATTTTTCATTTCTAAAATTGAAAATGCGCGAATTAAAGCCCGCGCGAAACAGTCCATTTTCACATTTGCGCGAAATTTCATGCCAGCGAATTTAAATGATTTCACAGTATATTCTAATCCAGCGTCTTGTAACCAAAACTTCAGAGAGAACTTTGATCTAATTCCTGCTTTCAGCGTTGATCAGGAACCTGTAGAACATCACCCGGACATAAAAAAGGGTGGTTTAGTAGTTTAATAAACAAAAATCTTTCATAGTTTATAAATCAATTATGAATGTTTATGCGAAGAATTCAATAAAGGTGCCAGACATAGAGGATGCCAAAAATAAACGAACCTGCCGCTTATGGAAGAAACAATTCGCATAATTATGTTCTGTGCTAGTCCTGTTTTATTTGTTTAGATATCGAGATTATATCAACATCAATCAAGGAAGGAAGTTTGCATTAGAAGTTTAATAGAAATGCTTTTTAAACACTTATTAGGTAGTATATCTCATATTTTGCTCAGGCGTTTCAACGACCTCTAAGAAGGATATATGTATAATTTTACCATTTACCAAATTATTCAATACCCAATCGAAGAGTGGACATGGCACAATCTTTTTTATTTAAGTGCCAATAACAGTTATGATTATTATGATAACAAGTAATTTTATCAATATTATAAATTCAAAGATATGAGTGCTATTCTAAAAGCGAAAATAACAAAAACAACAGCAACCGTTTACATAAATAACAAGAATTTACTTATTTCATATAACAAAATTCCACTGAAGCCAGTGCTAGGGTGTGAGATGTGATGCATGTTTTATTCCCTCTCCTGGATAGACGCAATGAAATCGAGTCTGCTTCTTTTGCTTGGTTGCACTATGATCCAAAACATTTCATTATAAAATTTAGTTTAGTGTTAGAATAAATTGATTTCCTCTAAAAATATTTTAATTTTAACTTTTGCTTTGTCGCTTTCCGGTAGGCGTTTTTTCTTACGTTTGACATGCTCATTTTTCTATAAAATGTTTGGATAGAGTACCATTGTTTAGGTCTAATACACTATTTGCTATATATCATACTTTATTAAGCAGGTTACAGTTGTAACAAATAACAGGCAAACAGTAACATGAAAGCAGTTTCTTGAAAAGATAAAAATAGTAACTTTAAGATCTTAAAATTTAAAACAAAACACACGTTGACAATGATAAAAGGTAAAAAAATGGAGAAATTTATGGCATATGCAAAAATGTATTCATGCACAAAAAAATATTTTTATTTATCTATGACAGACATACACAGTTGATATGATCTCAAACCATGTTTATCTGGTGGTTGTTTACAATCCTCTTCGTTTTGGTCGTAAATAAAATTTTATTTACATAATAACGTATACTTGCTAGGTCATAAATCATTTGTTTAAGTTACTGTAGAGTCACTTCAAGGAAAGCACTCGTCGTAAAAAATGACAGTAAGCATAAAAGTTGAGATCATTTCAGTTTATCAGTTTATTGGTATGATAATTTACATCATTTTATGCATATGCTTGACCTTTCTAAAACGTCAGTCTCAAATTGAAAACAGAATTGTTTGAAACTTAAATTGTGGATATGTTTAAAAGTTTTCAACACATGTTTCAAATGCGAATATGCAATGTACAATCTTATATACTATTTCTATGTTTGTGTGTCAGGTAATTACATTTGCATTTAAAAGATAAAAGGTAAGGGTAGATTTCCCGGAGGCACAGATCGCCTCAAACACAGCCATTACATCACGTAATTACATTCCCACTTAATTCATGAAGAATTGATGAGACTCGTTCAATATAATTTTGACCACATACATTGTAAATATATATTTGAAGTTTTCTATTTAGAGAAATTATATATATATTTTCAATGTTTCGAACGGTCAACTTTCATTTGTAGGCATACATAATTATGTGTATTTAGAAGACGAAACTTAAATTTTCAGCCCCGTTTTCCAAGCCTCAGTGACTACTTGTAAACATTTTATTTGAATTCCTTCAACTATCACACCAACACCAACCTGTTTAAGGTCAGTATGCATATAAAGAATTTAAGAAATACTTAGGGCACACTGTTTTGTGTATGGACTGTCGATACAAATAGACAAATATTCGTAACCAGTTTGCATGTTTATTATCTAGAATTAAAACAGACTGAAACTGTTACACCAATATCTTCATAGGTGTTTGATAAAATTCTACTTAGCAATTAATAGGTTTGATGAAAGATTCATGGTTTCATAATTTGATATTGAAGGAAACATTAAAGAAAACTGTAGGTTAAGATAAGTGGAAGCAGTTGAAAACTGTCGAGGCAACAAGATTTATCGTTCATAATAACTTATAATTGGTACTAAAAGACACAGTTATAACTGGCAGTTAGATAGCGACATATCTTGGCTTATGACAAACGTGCAACTGATATAGAGCAAGATGAAACAATGTGAAAAGGCAAAAGGTCACAATCAAAAGCCTTAGCAAACATCTTAATCAGCGTGAACAAAACGCACATAACGGTCATTTTATGCGAAAGATACAATATAAAGGCTCGTTTACACTATTCAAGAAAATCTTGTAGGGCCCATAAATCACTAGATAACTTATATCTTGTACAAGCAATTAGTGCTTTGCAATATTTCTTGAACTTGGAAGACGCATTAATTTTAAATGGAGGGAAATCATGACAGGTAAATAGAAAAGATGGCCGAAATGATACCGGTACAAAGTGTTTATAAAGATCAAATATTTGTATATTTGAAAAATGAATCATTAGTGAAAACATTGATTGAGAAAAACTCTAGTTGAAGTGATACATATCCAGTTGAAGAACAAAGTTACTTAAAAGATATTATTTCAGGAAATATGATAAAACAGTCATATTTTGTTAATATGTAACCTTGTGAGAACACCATTGATAATGTAAAAATACTTTTTGAGAACACCGAACTTGCTGATGTTACTCTTCCACTGGAGTACAAGATATAATTTTATTATTGAATTATACAAACTTGGCTTCTGAGCATGGCATTCAATCAAATCATCTTTTTTTTCTGCTGTCCACGCTGCCATGTTTATTGTTAAATTATCAAAGCCAAACATTCAATGATGGTTTTATTAGATCTCAATACACATTTAATGAAAAAATGTAAACAAATACCATAGTGGGCAGGTGCTCCTATCAAAAACCCTTTATCAGAGCATTTGACAGCACTACCATCCAAGAAAAGTAGGATGAGTTCTAAACGCTACAAGATCTTGTAGCCGAAAATTATCTGGAAACTGCCACTCAAAAAGACACTAATGGGGGACACAATGTACTGTCTACACTATACAAGTTGCTGTGATTTATATCTTGTGCAAGTTTTCTTGAATAATGTAGACGAGCCTTAAAAGGGATTCAGACCGATCTGTGCGGCCAAAACCCTATTTCGTTTGAATAGAACATTGAATATACAGGATCAACTGAAGAGTTACAACACAATGATATTAATTCAAAATTGAAGTATTGTAAAAAGATCGTAAACAGTCGAAACACGGAATGAAGTGTTGCTTGCTATTCTTGTTCTTAAAATAAAATGAGTTCATTTTCTGATTCTGTATTAAAGCGAAATGTGGGTGTTTGAGGGGTGGAACATGAGGAACCTTTTATTCTTCAGCAGACACTGATTCAATTCGAATTTTCTGTTTCTTGTTTCACTGCGTTCTGAATGATCTTCAAATAGATTGTAATAAAGATTTCCTTTTCGAACATCTACGTGATAATAATAACTACATGTACATTACTTCCAACTGGAAATTAGTTACATTACAATAACGCCAATAACAGTTGATTTGCTCAACTACTAATGAAACAGTGGACAAAATACCATGTTATTGATACACGGCTTGACCTGGAGAAACGCTGGCGACATAAATCAATTTATATGATTAACGACTAATTGTGCCTTTTTATTGACCTCTTACTATTTTTTCTGAGTCATATAGACTTAGATGTGCCTTTTTATTAACCTCTTACTATTTTCCTGAGTCAAACAATGATAAACTTTTGTCTGTAAAATACAAATTACCGTCATGTTTTTAACTGATTAAGCGCACACGAAATCTAGGGATTTAGTTTGTTCGATATACATTTATCAAAGATTGCTCTAACCGTCTTTTTGTTAAATGAACGGCTTCCTTTTTGAAGTATAAAACCAAAAGATATTTGACTTTACTGAGCGGAAGAAGGAAATTACAATATGCACGAACTAGATTATCCATTTTAAGTCATATTTCCCTTTCTACTTACCGGCAGTTTAATCTTGCTTGCCTATGCTACCTATGTTCAAGAAGAAAAGCAAACCCATTCTTAAAAATTTCAAATACTTGAAAATTTATCTCCTATGAAACAAAACAAAATTTTCAATATACTAAAACAAACCATAAGCCAAATGATGGAAAAGAACAAACAAAACTGGCAGAGGACATGTTAATTTCTGAAGATTTTGTAATAAATAAAGTAAAAGTTTATCTTCGACAAGAATGCAGATGCGCCTGTTGGTTTTTTGATATATATGTCCGAGATTCAGTCTGTTGGTCTGATGTTAACGTTCCGCATAGATTCTTACACTGCGAATAAATCAGTAAACACCAAATAGTACAATTATACCGTACAATATTTAGTTCTTGAACATTTTAAGATATTATACGTTTTCATTTATATTGTAATGAGGACAATATATGTGAATTTAGTATTGCAGATATGCCAAATATTTACCTGTACTCGTGTTTTCATCAAACGTGCCGTTCTTCGACTCTATCAAGATTTAGATGGAAGAAGCAGCCAGCTTGTTTGCCCAGTTAGGTACAGTTAAAACACCATGATAGGTAGTTCTTAAATCTCATTTGGATCGCCGTCTTCAAGGCCTATTTTGAAGAGGAACACCTATACTAGAAATAAAGTTTGATAAAAATCCATTGAGCAGTTCATGAGAAGTAGTTCTCTTGATGTTCTGTCTTCTGCCATATTACTAAGTTGTGTTTATGGTTCTTAAGATTTGCTTTTTGTCTAACTTAGCAAGCGAATTTTTTGTTTCAATGTTATACCTGCGTATGTTAAGGACTCACCTGGCGGGGATAACTTTACTTACAATATCTTGTGACGAGTAAAAGTGAAATAAGGTAAGCACCACAAGTTTGCGTTCCTGCATTCTGTTTTTGTCACGTTTCGTGAATCTCCCATGCAGATCTGTCTTTTTGTCTCATGCTGTACAATCATTCTTGTTGATGGATTCTTCTTGGTAAAGATTACCTGCACAGTAACTGCCGTATTACCAAACGTTTCATAAAAGCCACTTGTAATGTTCGCTTCAGCTTCCTGCATTTGACAAAGCATATGTAAAACACCGAGGTGATGTTAGTAAGTAACATAATAATGCTGATGCAAATAACTCAATATAAGAACAAAACATGGAGAACTTTAGATCAAAGATGCCAAAGGAAGCCATCTCGACTCTAATAGAAACAGTCATCAACACATGCATTATGCTAACCCCTTTAATTTCTTTAGAAGTTAAAGATGTATAAACACATGCTTCCTAAAGCTATTAAGGAAGTTAACATCAAAAACGAAACATATGCCTTTTGGTCCATATTTAACAGTCATTTATTAGACAGATTATATTTTATATTTTTCTTGCTCACGTGCTTCAAAATGTTTACGCAATGACTTCTACATGGCAACTTTCAACAAAAATGTATGTTTATGTGATGCCAAATTATTCACTGTTCAGATAGACAGCTGACGGAGTAAACTTGTAACATTTTTATTTACCTTTGTAGCATTAAAAACAGTAGTTGTGGTTATAATTACTATCATTTTTATCATTATTTTCACTAGCAAGTTAAGCTGACATGAACAACCGAGAACAAAATGAGGCAAACGTGAAGATACACTCAATTAATACTAACATTAAATGATCTAATTTCCTCTAATCATGTTTTGATTCAGTGGCTCAAGTTTACATTCTGATATTTGCTGCGTTCAATTATTTACTTAGCAATTAGCTAGAGTGCTACCGTTCAGTTCAGCAATTAGCTAGAGTGCTACCGTTCAGTTCTAGCACCGTTTACATTTGCTAGATGAGGCTTTATTTAGCTGATCAATTAATAACACAGATAACCGTATATCAGCAAATAATGAGGAAAATAGTAACATGGCAAAGAAATTTCTACATCATTGTTAAATTAGATATATAGAAACAGATCTTGTCATGTGCAAGATGATTCGACTATGTTCAAAACAACAGCAATACAATTTGATGGCTTATGTAGAAATGCATTTAAATACAATAATATAAGCATGGTTTTATTTATTTATGACATACTTACAACGTTTATGTTATCTCAAGGTACAGAATAAGGTATAGAATTATAATGGTCCACGGGAGTTTACACAACCTCTTTGTGCTTGTCTTATATCAATCTTATTTACATAATAACATTCATTTGCTAACTCATAAATTATTTGTTTATAAATACTGCAAAGTTAATTTAAGGAAAGTTCTCTTAAATGTCTATTAAAAGTACGTAAAAGAAAAGAGGGAAATATTTTATTGCTATTTTTAAGTTACTTTGCGGGTATACTCCACTTTATAGTCGACAATCTAAACGCATCTCAAATTAAACAAGAAATGTCTTAAATGCTTGAAAGCGCTTTTGAGGTTTTGTTTACCCACCACCAGACTTATAAGCATACTGAAAATCATACAATCTTTTAATATCCCTAAGCACACCAAAATGATGATCTTGTGCAACTGAAAATAGTTCTATTCATGTAAACCGCGGATGAAGTATTAAAAGATGAAACAGTCTATCCCGACAAGATTAACAAATATATACCTAACGTGCTAAAAGTTGATATTGCATTTTTGTCTTTTATATTTTACATGTTTATTGTTCTTAGGGCAGATCTACGCGTTTGATTGACCGGAAGTGACGGCGTAACATCTCGATCTTGAAATCCTTGACTAATGCCTTGTATCCGTTATACATGTTGCATAAATGATGCAGGGGATCTACTATAGATCGTGTGTTAAGGGCATCTGCCTTTCCTAAGGTTAATTTTGAAAAGGTTGTAAAACGATCAAAGATATATATATTTTTTGGATTTAACGTCGCACTGACACATGATAGGTCATATGGCGACTTTCCAGCTTTTTAATGGTGGAGGAAGACCCCAGGTGCCCCTCCGTGCATAATTTCATCCCGAGTGGGCACCTGGGTAGAACCACTGACCTTCCGTAAGCCAGCTGGATGGCTTTCTCACATAAAGAATTCAACGCCCCGAGTGAGGCTCGAACCCACATCGATGAGGGGCAAGTGATTCGAAGTCAGCGGCCTTAAGCACTCGGCCACGGATTAAAGATATAGCAATGTATGGACTCCGACTGATAGTTTGCGAATTGTGAAAAATTAAATAAGTTGGCCTTACATATTTTATTTGGTCAAATGATAGAAAACAGGTAAATCTTAAATATTCATTACCTCTTACGAACAGACTCACCCAAGCCGAGTCTGTTCTCACTTTACTTGATTTATTTCTCTGCTACGATTCTTGAAGATTAAGAAAAAACGTCATTTGCATTTAAAATGCAAAACGGTATTAATTAATAGTGCGCATTTTTCTAATTGATTTATTCAAAAGTGGCAGTACAGATGCAAATAAAGAGTTACATCATCATGACATAAAATTGGGACCTAATTGCACATCAGTTTTCAAATTGCCACACGGAGTACATGAGTGTCTTTACCTATGGTACATTGAGATTATGGAATCCAGTCTATATTACTTCTGCTTGAGAGAGTGGGGCGTGAATGCTGTTATTCATTTTATTTTCATAAAAAGGTGTATTCAAACCAAGCGTGCCATTGTTTTGCTTTGTGAAATTCTATGCTTCCAAAGGGCCTTCTTGTTCATTCGAGTATAAATTTCATTTGAGAGTCCAAATTTCTTATTCTCTTATTCACCTGAGCTCAACATGTTGATAAACAATTATTACTTGCTTGTTAGTAAAGGCCATTTATGAAAAAAGGGGAAAAAACTCGCAAAGAATTGATTTTTGGTGAAAGCATTATACAATATGTATGTAACAGCATACTAAAAGTATAGAATGTTATCATGGTGCAAAATGCATTTTTTGGGGTAAAAAGTTTAAAAATATAATTGAAACTGTGAATTTCTGGAATCGGCCCATAATGATGTCATTATTTTTATCAAGAAAGCGAAATTTTGCATGGTAGTAGAGAATTATAACTTAAAAAAATTAAGCTCATGACTTTTTAAAAAAAATCCAAGATGGCCGCCAAAATCCAGGATGGCCGCCATTAAATTCTCATTGCACAGGAAAACCGTTTAAGCATTTCACAAAGTTCAAATAGTGTGAAAAATGACCAGCATCATAGAAGACACACAAACTTCAATCTTAAACAAATTCAAGATGGCTTCTCAATTCCAAAATGGCCGCCACAGGGTCATTTAGACAATACAGACCCCGAAAAAGAAAATAGCGCTAAAAATGGTTTGACTTAAAATATTTTTCTTGCATCAAACATGACCCCCATTTTTCTGATTTTTATTCAGCATTGACAATATTCGTCAAGAGAATGTAAGATACAGACATTTAAAGTAGGTCCTGATGTGTGTTGCAGCCATTGGAAATAAGACAATTTTATATAGAATAACGAAGAACAGCTATTTAGTGTGCTGTAACATACAAGGGAACATTGGTAAAAATTGAAATTTGACCTGATGAGGATGGGAAAGGTCTACTTTGACTAGAATTTGATTAAAGATGACAAATTTATTGCAATTTTGCTTTAAATGTTGATAAACACAAAAAACAACACATTTTCAATGTATTTGTGTGTATGCACAGTATTTTTTCTCAAAACTGCATTTTGGTATCCTAAGGATTGCTAATTTCTAGTAGTTAGAGGTACAGTTGAACATATTTTACAGTTTAAATGTGTAATTTGCCCCGACAGTGTAGCAGATCACAGTAGAAAATGACAAAACAGGGCAAAAGTAGGCTACAGTTATGATAACTGATTGAAAATTATGTTGTGACAGCTATTTTTGCCAAAATTTGACGAGTTGTCACACGTTACTGAAATTGCCATAAAACCTTAGAAATTGTTGGTGTAAACTAAAACCTTGTATTTACACATTTCAAATGAAACTGTCACAATCTTAGAGAAAAAAGTTTTTTCTCATAGGCATACAGACACTTAATAGGAAAATGGTCAAAAAATCGTAGTTGCATAATAACGGATTCACATAGTCCTCACTTTTTGCTCTTTAGAGCTATTTTCCTTATTTTCTTTTTAATATTTGCTGAAATCAAATGATAGATCTATGCTTGACATGTAGGTAGTATTTTCATAATAAAATAATAACACTACAGAATGTGTCATGTTGACTTAGATCATACACTACCACTATAGTTTGGGATCCCATTGTTTAGCTAATTTTGCAGTTTGTGTGTTTGACTGAAAATATTTATTCTGCATTCCTTTTTCATTTTATTCAGTATTGACAGTATTCTGCAAGAAAATATAAGTTACAGACATTTAAAATAGGTCCTGATGTGCACTGCAGTCATTGGAAATATGTGAATGTTATAAAGAATAAAAAAAAGAACAGCTATTAAGTGTGTCATAACCTTTAACAAAAACATTAATTGAATACATTTTACTAAAGTACGATTCGCAGTAGCATAGAAATCTATATCATAACAACACTTCCACATAGCATATGTAAATATCAGGATACGAGTTATATGACACAGGAAAATGCTTACGCCTTTAGTATCTTGAACAATGTAATTGGTCCAATCGCTATGGTGAATGTCCTATGTTAAAACGTAGAGCTGGTGAGACTATAGACAGTACCTTATAAATATTTTTTTCTCTGGCTACCTCGCCTAAATGATTCATGACTGTAATGATTTCAGGGGTCAGGCGAATCACTCAATGTTTCAAACTAATAATCTTCAACTAATGATAATCAGCTCAAACTCCTATATAATAAGACTTTTTTTCTTTTTTTTAAGTTCCTGTCAGCCAATGTCTTTGAATCGACAACATACGAGTGCCCTTTCGCATAGATGTTCAGCCGGTGTTCTCTTACATGAAGTTGCAACTCAGTATGATTGCCGTAACTCCTGGATTCTCAGCGCTTATATGCTATAAAATATAGCATTAAAATGACCCCAATGCCTTGGCTGTACTTCGCCGATAACGTTGAACCTTGTTCTCTTACTGACTCAGACGATGACCAAACCAAACGTCTCTGTCTCAGATTTCCGATGATCAGCCTGTATTTGCTATCATCTATCCCGTAAAGGTTTCATTTCTATGCGCTGGCCTTAACGCTCGAAATACAATACTGCAACTCTTCTTTAGTCTCAAACGTCTTTTTTATATAATTTATCTGCCCTGACAGTGTAGCTGCAACAGCTCTTTTTTCAAGGTACTGGGATATATTATAAGTTGAATCCTTGATGTGTGGATACAGAATGACTTCATTGTAATTGGAGTACAGGAAACTCCGTTCGATTGACATTGATACTTTCAAAGCTGATATTCTATCATCCGATCTTTTGAATTTGTCACAGAGTACATCGGATGCAGAAACTCTCGTCTCATTATACAACAGTGAACTTTCAGCTTTAATTGACAATCATGCGCCTTTGTGTTCAAAAACCATCACATTAAGACCATCTTGTCCCTGGTTCTCGGAGGAGCTCCACGACGCCAAATATTTGAAACGTAAACTAGAACGTAAATGGCAGACTTCAGGACTCGCCGTTTACCACTTAATGTATAGGAACCAATGCGCAATCGTTAACAAAATGTTAAAAAAGGCAAGAACTGATTATTATTCAGAGAAAATAGAATCAAGTGAACGAGACCAAAAAAGCTTGTTCAAAATAACGAAACATTTATTGAACGGTCCAAGTGAAGCGGCACTTCCATCAGGCAAGAACCCAGAACTACTAGCACAGGAGTTCAGCGATTTCTTCATAGATAAAATAGAAAAATCAGAACTAATATTGCATCCCAGGATCAGAATGAATCATTTACTCCAGAAGACGGACGCATATCACGATGTGATACCGCGGGTTTGACTAGTTTCAGTCCGGCAACAGAGGAGGAGGTGAAAAAGCTTGTTCAAAAGTCAGCTAATAAGTCATGTGAATTAGACCCTCTTCCTACATGGCTCTTGAAATCTTGTATAAACGAACTTCTCCCAATATTGACGAAAATTGTTAACATCTCTAGAAAGTGCAATCGTCCCAGAATCATTTAAAACATCACGATAAGACCATTGTTAAAAAAGCCAAGTCTTGACCAAAACACACTCAAGAATTACAGGCCTGTTTCCAATCTGCCATTCCTCTCAAAAATCCTTGAAAAAGTGGTAAACAGAAGAATTGAGGAACATTTGACGAACAATCAATTACATGAAATAAACCAGTCAGCATACAGAAAATTTCATTCAACTGAAACCGCATTGTTAAAAGTTCAGAACGACATTCTCGAATCCCTTGACAAGGGTGACGTCACAGTACTTGTGATGTTGGACCTGTCGGCTGCATTCGACACCATTGACCATAACACCCTTCTTCACAGACTCAAATTTAATTTTGGATTTGCCGATAAACCCCTTCAATGGGTGTCATCATATCTAACAGACCGCTACCAAACAGTATGCATCGATGGCAAACTCTCTGAACCAGTCCTTATGAAATTCAGTGTTCCTCAAGGATCTGTTCTAGGCCCAAAATTCTACACGATGTACACAAAGCCAGTCGGGTCCATCTGTAGAAACCACGGTCTAAACCACCACTTTTATGCAGATGACTCCCAACTCTATCTATCGTTTAAACCAGTTGACCAAGCATCAAAGGCAGCCACAATCACACGAGTTGAACAATGCCTGAAAGAAATCATCTCATGGATGAATTCAAACATGTTAAAATTGAATGCAGACAAAACTGAAGTAATTCTTTTTTCGGGTCAAAAGCACTCCAAACATGTTGAAAATCTAGAACTGAAAGTTGGCGAATCGAGCATAAGACCATCAAAAACTGTTCGAAACCTTGGTGCTACGCTTGATTCGAACATGCACATGGACCATCATGTTAATTCTGTGACTCGAACATGCTACGGTCAAATACGACACGTTGGTCATATTCGACCATATTTGACAACTGAAGCCACAAAAACCCTGATAAACTCGCTTGTGACCTCACGATTAGATTACTGCAATGCTCTTTTGTACGGCGTGCCAAAATCAACAACGAGCAAACTGCAAAATGTCCAAAACACAGCTGCACGTCTTATTACGAAAACAACCCGTTTTGAACATATAACACCAATCCTTAAAGATCTTCATTGGCTTCAAATACAAGATAGAATCAAATACAAAATTCTCATTCAAACATTCAAGGCCTTGCATGGACAGTCGCCGGTGTATATGAGAGACTTACTGGAGGTGTACGTGCCAACTAGAAATCTGAGGTCAGCAAATGCAGCAACAACCCTTGTGCCACAAAAAAGTCGACTGGTTACCTACGGGGATAGAAGTTTCAGGGTTGCCGCCGCAAAACTATGGAACTCTCTCCCTGACAATCTCAGAAAAGATTCATCACTTAATTCATTCAAAAGAGCTCTCAAAACACACCTTTTCAAAATTTTCTACAACACATAGATACCAACTGTGACTGTTTCTACTCATAATAAATATGTCATTGTTATTTTTGTAATACAGAACTACAGCAAGTCATTCGTCGCTGACGAAGGTCTCTTAACTGTACAATTCATCATGTAATTAACTAAATTGACAATCCATCTTTTATTTCATCATGTCACATTTTAAGGGTTATGACGTTCTATGTGTGTGTTTTTCGCAAGACTTGAGTTTCACTTGAAATGTGTGGTATTTCTTTCTAAAACAGTACATGATGGCACCATTTACCGGGAGGTTGAACCACTATATGCAGCCCGTCTGGGCGTACCAGATGTTTAAAGCACTGGTATTGGCAATAGGGGTAAAACGACCTCAGGGGTGGGGGGTGCGGTCATGGCTGTTTGTTACAATAAGGCTGTAAATATTATCATTGTTCATTTATGATATTGTTGTTATTTTTTATTATTATGTACAACGCCATTGAAAATATCATTTATAAAAAAGGCGTTTAATCAAATTGTTCAGTTTCAGTTTTGTGATTGCATATGTCACGTTTTGTTATTTTCGTACATATCTGCGATGTGTCACATGTTTAATTGTAAAGCGCCTTTGAACGTATATTACATATGAAAAGGGCGCTCAACAAATCTGGTATAATAATAATAATAATAATTCATCTACTTATCTATACCCTAGCAGAGGTGTGCTTTGACTGGTGCTATCTATGGAACTTGTTTCTGACTGGTGCAAATTCGAACATATTTTACATTGAATACACGAGTACTTGATCTAACAAATAGTTGGTTCTCTTTTACTATACGATTGTATTTAACATAATGTGTGATGCTGAGATCCAGCTATGACTGTTATTAACCCAAGTCGTTCATAAGGTTATAACACACTAAATAGCTGTTCGTCTTTATACTATATAAATTTATTTATTTTGTTGGGTTTAACGTCGCACCAGCACAATTATAGGTCATATGGCGACTTTCCAGCTTTTGATGGTGGAGGAAGACCCCAGGTGCCCCTCCGTGCATTATTTCATCAAGAGCGGGCACCTGGGTGGACCACCGACCTTCCGTAAGCCAGCTGGATGGCTTCCTCACATGAAGAATTATACTATATAAAATTGACATATTTGCAATGGCTGCAGCACACATCAGGACCAATTAAGAATGTCTGTAACTTACATTTTCTTGAAGAATATTATCAGTGCTGAATAAAAATCAAAAGAAAAGCGGGGGTTATGTTTGATGCAAGAAAAATATTTTCAGTCAAACACACAAATTGCAAAATCAGCTGAAACTGAGACCCCAGATTGTAGTGGTGGTGTATGATATAAGTTTCCATGACAAATTATGTCATTTTATTATTTCAATGTCAAGCATGTCATTTCAGAAAAATAATTGCAAAATATAAGGAAAATAGCTCTACAGAGCAAAAAAAAGGAAGAAAAAAGGCTGAGGACTATTTGAATCTACCATATTTTTTGTGCCATTTTCCTATTTAATGAAAAAGAAAATTAACTGAAAACACCTTTTAATGTAATATTGCCTCAAAACCATGATTATCATATTGGAAATGATCTTACTAAGAAAGAAAAGTACCCATACTCATATATTTTGTTAATAAATAAGGAATTTATCGCTGCTTTACGACAATTTCTACTGCCGAATGACTCGGCAATTTTGTCTGTATACTTCACTGTTGCCCCGTATTGAACCTGCTGGCAGTATGTTTTCCATCTTAGGTAAACTGCATACTGTTACTAACAATAACCAGCTTATTATATGTAAAAGCAATGATATGAGACAATTTGACATAAAACCGACGACAATTCTGGTTTAAATGTCGTTTTTATGGCGGCCATATTGGATTTAGGACGCCATTTTGTATTCTTCTAAATTTCTAATTAGTTTACATTTTGTACAATATAGTAATATAATGTAGTGCCAAAGTTGGACCTCGTTAGATGCATAAATCTGTTGTTATGAGCCGATTCCAGAAATCCGCAGTTTCATTAATATTTTAAACATTTTAACCGCAAAAATAGACATTTTGCATCATGATACTTTTCTATACTTTTTATATGTTGTTGCATACATCTTGTATAATACTTACACAAAAAATCAATTCTTTGCGAGTTTTTTCCTTTATTTTGCATTTTGGCCATAAATGGCCTTTACTATGTAGTACATGAACACTATTAGTCTTCACTGTCTGAGCATTATTTTGTACTTAATGTATATAGTGTCAAAGGTATTTTTGTGGTACAAAAGTACATTCCTATGTGAAATGTTGGTGATTAAGGACACAATACCAAAGGACAACGCGTTCAACATAATTCTTTCAAACTATATATGTAAACAGATTTTTTTCATATCGACGTGAAATCAGATATTGATGGAGCAGAAGAAACCATTTGTAAAGACAAGATCCTTATTCATTTTTTTCATCTTTATACTATCTTGAACGTCCTATGTTGAAGGAAGCAAGGCAAAATATTTTACAGAAGTTTGAACAGGTTCAGAAATAATCTCGTATGCTGCTTCCAGTAGGCAAGTACGAATCGTAAGCCAAGGGACATGAAAGAAAACGTATTGGCAGCGAAAATGTTAATGTCTGTTGTTTAGCAATAAATATGTCAAGAGTTTATTTTTTACAAGTGTGTATATTTATCTGTTTGTTGTTAGAAAAAGCAGTTATCACAGTAGATTTTCACGTCGAAGTTTCAGTCTGCTAAGTCCGATATAACAGCACCGTAAATAATGAAACGCATAGTACCAAAATGTACCTTACAATATTTATTTTGATAAATTTATGCTTTTGCAGGTTTCTATCTATTTGTAATAGTGCATCTTAAGTGGACTCAAACATAACTATCAGCAGTGTGAGACGAAATTTCTAGTATTATATTTACACAGTCATTTACTTAAATGACTCGATTTCTGACGTGTATTTCTGGTTATGTCTGGCGTGTTCATGTATTTATAAATTAATTAGCTAGAGTGTCGTCGTCTAGTTCCAGAACTGTCCACAGTTGCACCATCATACTTTATTTAGCTGATTAAAACGCAGTAAGCCATATAATAAAACAATCGGAAAAAAATGTATACCTTACTTTGGTAGGTCTATAAATGCGCAGAATATTGTGTTTTGATAAGGTTTAAAACATAAATCAATGGGAAATTTATGGCTTTTTAAATATATATAAATACGTAATTATATAGTTATTGCAAAACATAAAAAGATATATTATCTCTGCTAGAATTAAACTATATTATTCTTAACGATTGCATACACAACGTCTTTGTCTAGGTCACATAAAATAAACATACTTATCTTGAACTAGTTGTTTATAAATACTGCAAAGTCATCTAAAGGGAAATACTCGTAAATGACGGAAAGTTTATAAACATTTTATTGCTGTTTATAAGTTTCACCACTTTGTGGTTATACTTACATTAACCGCACGTACTCTAACTATATTGGGATATACCAAAATTTATGGAGACGTTTTATAATGTTTGGGAAAATGTTTACACGAACTGTCAATGTATATGCATAACTTTTATTACATTGTAGTACATCTTATAACGCATTATTGAGAATCGTCGCAAAAAGTTCTTTCTGTCATCCATGTTACATCCGCATCAATACTTTTCAAGTTTTCAAATCAGTGGAGCTGATTGAAAATTTCGACCACTCAACCTTCATGTGTAAGCAAATGTATTTTCTAAATCGTGACAGTAATTTTCAGACCATTAAATTGTATCCCCAAATCCGAAGCCCCAAAGACAACTTGTAGAAATATTTCGTTGAATTATAGCTCTTGTACGTTAGTCATAGTAAGAAATGGCTGTGACTAAAAACAGAGCTGGTGCGCCCGTGATATATTACAGACTCTGGTATATACCGGATTAACTAAATTTGAACGAAAAATATCTTAAATGTATATATTTTGTAACCGTGGTGATTCTAACCTTTAGTTAGTATATTATGCATATTATACACTAAATGCGTGCGGACATGCAAAAAATTGCGTAATTTAGCCGTGCGCTCCTACTTGATAATCATTCTGGGCATGCGCAGAACGACTGCACCAGCTCTGTAATAAGAAAACATCGGTAAGAAATACACGGACATCATTAAACAGAAGTGTTCGACAAGGTAATCCGAGACAGATGAAAACTGTCGAATTTACAAGGTTTACCATTTTATATGTTCTTCGTAAGTTCTTGACCATAGAGTAAATTTAATAAACATGGATGATTTGATGTGGGGTCGTGGGGTAAAGGAGATGGGTTGAAGACTGTTGTCCATATATTTAATAAACAGGCTCAATCAAAGTGAGACTGCTATTTTGTTGCTTTATTGCTTTCTCTGCTACCAGATTTGAACAGCACAGATTAACTGATCAAAATATATCATCAATATTTGTTTCATTTATCTTTTTATTTAAACTTGCTGGGCAATTAGCAAGTTCATTTACTTTTGTATTTTTAACGGTATCAGATAAACTAGATAATGGGTTTTGCGATTCATTTTTTTCCAAATCTGACTTTCACATATATTTTACCTAAATTAAATTTACTTAAATTCTTTCTTCTACATTATGCACAGAAGCTAATCAAAGCTTTTAATTTATAATATTGCTTAACTGTTTCAACTTATCTCTAAACCTTTCAGCGAGTTATTTGTCGAACTTTTATTAATTGTTTCGATTATCGATATCATATCTAAATTTCTAAATTAAAGGAATTGTCTCTGTATCTTATACAGTTGCCATTTTTCTAAACGAATATTCAGTGACGAACACAGCTGGATAGTTTACCCTGACTACCAATTAAGTAAGTTTGTTTTCAGGAGCGCTTAGATCAAACACACAAAAATTCTAGTTTCAATGAAGCTTTTGCTTTAACGAAATTCAGGAAGCCAGCTGTATTCCTGCAATGGACATGACTCCTGTAAAACATCAACCTGAGATAAACGAGGTGCTTTTGTAAACAAACATCTTCCGTAGCTTATAAATTACATACATTTGTTTATACGAAGATCTCAATATAGATGCCAGACATAGAGACCTTTAGATCAAAGATGCTAAAAATAAGCGCAGTCTTCACTTATAGAAAAACACATTAACAAGTGCACTATGCTTACCCCCATAATTTGTTTAGACATTAAGGCTATATAAACATCAGCTTCCCAAAACTATTAGGGATATCGGCATCAAAAAGAACAAAACATATGCCTTGTGATCCCAATAACATCTATTTATTAGGTAGTTTAAACTGTATATTTTTCTTGCTCATGTGTTGTTACTGGTTTTTATAATGATCCAGAAAACTGACACCATGCACGTAGGATATGGCAAGTAAGATTTTACACCAATAGTGTATCAAATTGTCCGATGTCAAATGATACGTGATGACTTTATTTCTCTCATAATCAATATCATCATTATCATTATCATTATTATTATCATTATTATTATTATTATTATTATTATTATTATTATTATAATCTTCATCATGATCATCCCCATTTCTTTTACCTTATGGGTACTTTAAAAATGACGTAAGCAACCCAAGGAAAATGGTATCACAAACATGAACATCAATGACGGAAGATAAACACACAGAAATCAATAAATTATTTAATACCATAATAAGTCTGTTTCCACTGATTTAGTGCGTTCAGAAACGGATTATTAGCGATGTGTGGCTCTGGTTACAGGCTTCCCGGGAATCAGATTTACTTTTGAGTCGTGCTATGAGAAAACCAACATAGTGGCTTTGCGACCAGCATGGATCCAGACCAGCCTGCGCATCCGCGAAGTCTGGTCAGGATCCATGCTGTTCGCTTTCAAAGTCTATAGCAATTAGAGAAACTGTTACCGAACAGCATGGATCTGCGGATGCGCAGGCTGGTCTGGATCCATGCTGGTCGCAAAGCCACTATGTTGGTTTTCTCATGGCACGTCTCTTTTATTCAAATATAGATATTTGGTGCAAGGCCATCTTTTAGTTTAGATATATTCTGAATTTGCCAGATCAGAAATTTATCTAGAAGGTAACACTACGCAATTACCCTGATATACAATAACATGACAAAGCATTTTGTATAAATTATTATTAGAAAAAAAAGTAGACACCGTTAGGTTTTCCAATGTGTCAAGCATTATAATTTGAGAGTGTTTAAATAGAAATTTATGACTCATGTAGAAAATGAATCCAAGTACAATCCTATAAGCACAGGTTTATTTATTTATTACAGACATAGAAAGTAAATGTAGTCTCTGGTATAAAATGAAACTATGTTTATTGCTTGCAATTGTTTACACAACCTCTTTGTGGTGGTCGTATATACAACTTTATTTACATAATAACATATACCTGCTAACTCGTAAACTTTTTGTTTATAGACACTGTAAATTTGATTTAAGAAAGGATTTGTAAATGCTGGAGAAATGAGGAAAAGAAAAGACAGAATCAGTTTGTTGTTTTGTAATTTACATTCTAACGACTTCGTGGTTCAATTCCTACGCATCTAAACTCAGAACCATGGTAAATTATACGATAAACCACTCGAAGGCCCTGATTATTTGTAAATTATACTTTATTTTTGACTGTGTAAAACGTTATTCAACCACATGCCTAAAATTTTGAAATTTTGGAATGCTGGTTGGGACATGCCACAGACATATGCTAATTTATATTTGTTTAAATACTTTTGTGTCATGTTTATTTAATTTCCATTCAGCTTTTAAGACAGTTTTGAGAATCATGATTGTGAAATATCGAACACCAATGATTTTCTCTACCGGTATAAACGATTTTACACCATCGATTCAGTTCAAGCTAACAAAACAATGGAAGAAATCTCATAAGACTGGTGTAATTAGGCACCCTCACATGTGAGGCGTATGCAAAATGAAATGTGAAAGACTGAATGCAAAAAAAAAACAACCCATATTATTCCCGCATCATAAGCCTCGCCCACTGACGACTTCCATAGTCATTTTCTTTTGAACTTTTTTATTTTTTATTTATGATCCGCTGCAATCTGTGTTTTTTCTTGCAATTATGGAATCTCATTTTTGTGAAAGAACTATGAAGATATGTACAATTTATACATTAAGTTATTTCAGAAAATGTAAGCCAAAGTTCGTGGTTTGACTGTTCTTAACCAGTGTACGTTAATTAATTAACAGACCGAAGCACACATATTTAAATATAACTTTAGTAACATTTTAGCAACAGTCAATTAAGCAATAAACAGGCTTGTTGAGAAATCCCGATTTTCATAATTTATTATAAACAGAAAGCATGTGTGTAAAGATTACATAAATAAGATAAGGCAGTTGGAAGCTGTCTATCATTTATATGTGTCAATACATGAATTTATTTTGAATACTTGGGGTGACAGTTTTGATAACAGAAATACAGATAGTGACATCTCTTAGAAACCTTCAAACGCAAAATGATTATATCTTGCAATTATTAGCAAGGTGAGGAAGCAAGATATCAAATACGCCTAATCAATCATAAACATAATGTAATTTTTTTCTGTAGTTGGTAGCTCACACATATTAACTGCACCTCAGAAGTGTACGGTTCCTTAATTAGCCACTGCCTAAACTATTATCATAGCAAACTTTCATTGCCTAGTTTAACTTAGCAAACTGTTGTATTTGTGGAGAAGTGTGATGGAAGGAAGGATTCAAATGGTATTTTACATTTGTATGTAGGATAGAATATAAAAACTGATTATATGGTAGATATTCTTGTTACATCAAAAAGTGTATATCGTCATGGAGACCACTCATTTTTATTCTCTAAAATAGAGTTCCACCAATGTCAGTGCAATGAGACATAATGGATGTTGCACATTTCACTACATCTGAATGAACAATCCCAATCTATTCGAGTCTTTCTTGTTTTGCTAGGTTACGTTTTAAGGTTTAAATGAACCTTCATGTTTATTTGAATACGGATTGTATTTGGGAGCTCTAATTGAAAATACAGCGACTTAGCCCAAAGTAGGGTCTTTAAAGTCCATGTATTATTTCATTATACAAGTGAATCAAACTTTGTCAAAAGAATTTTCGAAACGTATTTTTTCTTTTTGCCTTATTAATGGGTTAGTATATATTGGTTTCTAGGGACAACGTTTAATATCTAAATGGTTTGGCACACAATATTTGGGTAACGTTTGATATATTACTTGTTTTGCACATACTATCTAGAGATCATGTTGATATATTAATCGCTTGGCACATACTATCTTGAGACCATGTTGATATATTAATGGCTTGGCACACACTATCTAGAGATCATGTTGATATATTAATGACTTGGCACATACTATCTAGAGATCATGTTGATATATTAATCGCTTGGCACATACTATCTAGAGACCATATTGATATATTAATGGCTTGACACATACTATCTAGAGATCATGTTGATATATTAATGACTTGGCACATACTATCTAGAGATCAAGTTTGATATATTAATGGTTCGACACACACTATTTAAGAATCAAGTTTTATATCAGCCTGTGAAAGACAACTCTAATAAATTCAAGCTGAATGAATTTTTTTCCTTTATGACCTTATTCAGAAGAGATTTGTTGGCGACTTATAATCAGTACAGACTACATAAACATCTTTTTTAATTTTCCTTCCCAATATATTGAACGTTTGATCTTTATTGACCTCTATTTCTATAATAAGAGTACACAAAAAATAAAAAATAGATTGAAAAAGTCTATGTTGCATTACATAGGGTCACAGTAGACTAGAACAAATCATAAGTCAAGTCACATAAAAGAAACAGCATTGGCAGCTGGTATATTAATGTCTGTTTGATTTCTTCAATAAATATGTCTATGAGTTTATCTTCCACAAGTGTGCAGATTTGTCTGAGCAACACTTATGCGTTCTGAACAGGATCGTATCACTAAAAATCAAAAGTTTAAAATGTTCCTTACAACATTAAGTTTTTGAAAGTTTCGACATTTTGCATGTTATTATTGATTTATTTATTTCTAAAACTTTAAAACTTCATGGTCAGGCAACTATGTTAAATAAGGATCACTTAAATTATAATTCTACACCGGAAAGCTGAGCACAACGAAGCTCCCTAAAATACACCCACTTGAACATGCGCGTGACATTTTTAAAAAGAGACATCATAAATATTTTAAATACCTATTTGGACAAGGTTTTCGGTCCTTTTGAGCTTGTATGATTTTAGTAAACGAGTAAGTACCGATTTTTTCCATGTGCCGACGTTATTTCTCCAAACAATAAAGAACGTGTCTGAAACCTCTGTGTTTGAATTATGTGTAAGTAATTGCGTCGACCATTGGGAACCATGTGATACTATCAAAACGCAAAAAATCATTCTGACTTTTTTCAGAAAAACTCAATTTTCTAACGGCAGACGCATCAGACAATTATTTAAGCAGTGTTGTTACAATAAAGCTAAAATAACTCTTATGCATATCAAAAAAAATCACCGCAATTTTCGCTAAACCATCCTGCATTGACGAGATGCATATTAAACATCAAACGCAAATAGACGAAATGACTTGATACGTAGTTCATGAAGTACATATAAATGTGTCTGGAAGAACTAAATTAAGGTGCCTGATATAGAGACCTTTTTGTCAAAGATATTATAAACAAACACAGTTGCCGCTCATAGAACAAACTATTACCAAATGCACTATGCCAAATCTTAAACTTTCTTTTGAATTAATTTTATATAAACAATTTACCATAGTGGATGATGGCACCAAAACGATAAAATTACAGATGCATTTTGATCCATAAATATCTATTTATGAGCTACTTATTGCATACATTGTATTTTTCCCGGGCAAGTACTTTAAATATTTTACACAGTGGCCCCTAAAACGAAAGGTCATTATCATCATCATCATCATAATCACCATCATCATTATCATCATCTTCGTCATCGCCATCTTCATTGCCGGATCTGCACGGATCCTATGCTGGAAATAGCAAATATGAAAATAAAAATTCAAGAAAATGTTGTCGCAAGCTTAAACATCGGTGACAACAGATGACATTAGTTAATACGATATCTTATGATTCGATTTTCACTGTGTGTGAGTTTGGTTACGCTTGATAAGCTCAGTAATGTATATTTAGCTAGTTTAATACATCATTTTACGGGCTATGCATGACTGAAACACAGGCCATGTAACAGTAAATGTTGTCAAATTTAATTAAACAATTTTGCAATTTTATTTAATTTCGTGAGAATGAAATTTAGTGGTGTTGGCAAAACACGAAAATTCCATGTAGGGATAATAATTCGTAGGGGAATTTCGTTTGTTCGTATGGTTTTAACTTAGTGAATTTCTTCAAACATGAAATGCACGAAAATTAGTTCCCCATGACTATGTTCCCCATGACTATTAATGATTTAATACAATTGTTGCGACCCAACATTATGTCATTTTTATCAGTTTTTAGAAAATGTAAACAAAAATATATTTCGAGCTTTTAAATTAGTAGCAAAATCATATTAAATTGTCGGGATTGAAGCCCGAATCGCAATCATATTCATGCATTTAAATCCCTTGAAAGGTTTAAGTTACAAGTTACGAGTCACTTCAGCCTGAAATATTTGTATGTATCCTTAACCCTTATCATGCTCTGCACTGGCGACCAGTGTAGATCATGATCAGCCTGAAAATCTGTGCTGTCTGATCAAGATTTACACTGTTCACCATTTACAGTTAATGAAACTGTCCAAACTGAAACATGGACAAGTTCATTATAAAAATTAAGCAGGGTAAGGGTTAAAGTATTTCTTCTGCATGCTTCCATACAGGCTCTTCTACGAATGCTTTATGATTGTCTGCTATAATCTGTTTGTTTTCACAATTATAGATCAGTATAGTTACTTTGAACAAATTATGTACAATTTTAATATGCTCTTGTTTCTGTTAAAACACGCTTACGCTAAAATGACGTCACGTTAACGTGCGATGACATCATTTTTTTGTTGAGACCAAAAAAAGAGCGCTACTTTATCTACTGATTTAGATTAAGGGCATATTAGAATCGAAATAATGTATAGCAAAATCGTGATTTACTTAAATTAATACACTAAAATCGGTTATACGTCGCAAGAATACGTTTTACGTATGTCAATACTTTTCGAGTATTAATAACGTTAAAACACGGGTTTACTATAAATTATTTCTTAAGTATAAAAATTAGGTCAAATTGTTGTTTTAACCTATCACAAAATTGAAATGCCAAATTCAGCGGTATGTGTTGCATCTTTACTAAGACTTTCAACAGACACGTCAATAAATAATTTCATACCTGTTTTTAATAAAAACCCACCTAGTAATAACAAGGTTTGATGAAAGATTCCGGTGTTCATAATTTGATATGGTTGAAAACATTAAAGAACTCATTAAAGAAAATTGTGTGTTAAGGTAAGTGGAGGCATTCGAAATCTGTCAAGTTAACAAGATAAATTGTTTATATTTGCCAGTATAATAACTTATTTAGGGTACTGGGGAGACAAGTTGTGATAACAGATAGACAGATAGAGACATCTATTCAACAAAGATAGGCGAGTTACTGATTATAAGCAATAAGGAGCAAAGGTTAAAAAGCTAGAAGACGAATCACACTGAACACAAAACCTAATCAATTATTAACAATATGCAAATGATACTTTGCGAACGTTTGAATATGTATCTAAGAAAACATTATAACTTATGTCTTCCAGCATAACAAACTATCATTAAATGTGTACATCGTCTCAAACCAAATTTTGTAAAAGTGACTGTATAGGAACATAACAACAAAATGATTCGGGACCAAACTTCAAGCGTCATGTGTGGCGGAGGTGTTTAGCCGCGTGTTCTTAATACTCCTGATTCGGTCCATCTCGACGGGTCGGTTTTACGATATGATATTTTTTGAAATCTACGACAAAGACCGAAGTTTTCGAATACCGTAGATGTTGTTTACCTTGCTTTATGTGCAAAAGACAACTGTAGACCAGCTAATTAACAAATTGCAATTAGCCACAAGAGATTCTTTCAAATGGAAGTTGTTTGTTATCAATGGTATGACGCGGGATATGTACAATACTGTACGTTTCTACATGAATTACATTTACAAAACAAGGATACATGTCAAACAGGGAATGCCACGCCTCACAAAATTGAAACTCACAGCACGCACATGTGCACATTACCAACATGCACACACTCACATACAAAGCAAACACACGAGGACAAAACAAACAAACAAACAAAGAAACACAGTGGGGCACCGCCTTGGAACGGTCAGTGGCAAAAACACCACTGGGGAGCTTAAACCGGTTTATGGTGCGCACCCAACCTCTCTCTTGCCTCCCACCATGTTCCAAAGTCACGAGACAGTGTAAATAATAGTAATTCCCACCAGATGTATCTCTAACACATGCAATTGAAACAAAACTGCATGGCATGTAAAACACAAAAACGCTACTGTATAATTATATAAAAAGCAAACCTTAAGAACCAAAAACGTATGTACTCAATGCCTTTGCAGAACACAGAGCATCAAGAGAAACACCATTAATAATTAACCCGATGAAACAGGCCAGAAGACAGAAATCAAAACAGTTCAGTCCTGCTGTGATTTAAAAACTGCTTATCACAGAGTCCCCACTCTTCCGTCGGACACAATCAGAGGGAAGCGTAGTGTCCAACTGTAAACGGGCTGAACACTTAACATGCGGTGTGTCTCAAAATAGGTGGGCCGTAACCTCTTTTGATAAAACGTTTCATAATTTTGCCACATACAGTTAGAAAATTACCATGACCCAAAACCTTACGAAGTTTGTAAACCACATCCCCATAAAAATTGGGTTTGAAATACGTTCTCGCAGAAGTGTAAATTACTTTATTTATTAATTTAAATTACTACTGAATTTTAAAACCAAATCAAAATTACGATAATAAAATTTAGCAAAATATTTACGCAATTTGTAATTTAAATCAGGCTTGATTTGTAAAAAATAGGAAGGACGTTTTATCGAAACCATGATTTTTGTCAAAATGGGTAAATTTGTTAGACTCATATGAGTTTATTTCATCTATGACTGTCTATCTGTGTGGTCAGCTAGCCAGCTTAGCTCAGTAGAGAGAGCGTTGGTCTACGGATCGCGGGGTCGTGAATTCGATCCTCGGGCGGGGCGCATGTTCTCCGTGACGATTTGATAAAAAACATTGTGTCTGCAATCATTCGTCCCCCACCTCTGATTCATATGGGGAAGTTGGCAATTACTTGCGGAGAACATGTTTATAATAGTACAGAACCCAGGAACACTGGTTAGGTTAAATGCCCGCCGTTACATGACTGAAATACTGTTGAGAAACGACGTTAAACCCAAAACAAACGATCAGATCTGTGTCGTCTTCCTTGTCTTTGAAGTGCTTACGGATGCTGTTCTAAGTTATGTCTTAGCTACACATCATTCAGACTCGGTAGTGTTGACTAGGGTTAAGCTGAAAACTGACATTCCATCACCTGTCATGAGTAGACTCAGTCAAGCAAGTTCTGCTATTATTAATTGATACTATTTGTACTTTGTCAAAGAGTCAAAGATATTGTACGTGCCTATGTGGTATATTAATGATTTAGCAGATAAATCCAGGGATCAAGCTTGATACCGGTATGTCAAAGATTACTGTTATAAATGTATGTTGAATGAACTTTCCTTTGTAAACTCTCTATCTATCTGAAGATCAGGAGAAAGAAGTAAGCGTAGGTTAAAACTATAATTGAGCCGTGCCATGAGAAAACCAACATAGTGGGTTTGCGACCAACATGGATCCAGACCGGTCAGGATCCATGCTGTTCGCTTTCAAAGTCTATTGCAATTAGAGAAACCATTAGCGAACAGCATGTATCCTGACCAGACCGTGCGGATGCGCAGGCTGGTCTGGATCCATGTTGGTCGCAAACCCACTATGTTGGTTTTCCCATGGCGTGGCTCAATTTATGTTATCATTTTTTTACTGACTTAAAATTTACTCTTATTAGATTTTTGTCTCTATGTTGAAAGAAGCAAAGCGAAATAATTTACAGAACATTCACAAAATCATTGTGAAAAAATTATCTCCTATGCTGCAAAACAGAAGGGCTAGGCCATAAGTCAAGAGGAATTAAAGAAACAGAAGGTATGTCAATGTCTGTTGTTTTGCAATAAAGATGTCAAGAGTGTATCTCTGGCAAGTGTACAGATTTGATTTGTCTGGTGTTGCTGGAAACAACAATTATATCAGTATATTTTGACATTGGCGATGCACAGATAGCCCGGTATAGACATATCGTATAGCACCACTAAAAAGTTTCTCAACATCAATAAGCAATAGAATTCCTTTATAGTATTTCGATCTTCAATTTCTCATGATTTCATTTATTGTAACGTTTTCAATCTGATATAAACGTGCCAAAGAAAAGTAATGACATTTAAAAACCAAAAGCGAAATTAATTAATACTCTTAAAACCGGATTTTAAGAGGGCACATTTTCAATAAAGATTAGGATTCATTAATTTAAATATCATCGTAAATGAATGGAGTCACAAAACTATAAACATGTGCTTAATAATTCTTACTTGATAATGAAATACTTTGGTTTGCGAGGGCATGAATAAAATATACATGTTAGTAATACCATTGATGCTGTTGTTTTTTTTTAATTGTTACGTAGGTCTTTAAAACAAAATGTATACAATCACTCAAATTTATTATTCGGTACGTTTATTTCTTTATAAAACAAAGCAAGTTTTTGCCTGCTTACTGTGTTTTTTAAAATTTCTGCAGACAGCGTACCTTCGTTAAATATATGCATGGAGTAATCGTTATCAAAATTTACCCTATCTAGACCTAATTATAAATAAAATATAAAAAAATCTTGCAAAAAAGAGACGCTTGATTTATCCACAGACACGTGGGATCAGCCCCCCCCCCCCACCCACCACCCCCCTCGTCTCCTCCGCCACTGCCAACTGTTAGCTAGTATTATTTAGCATTATAACTCTTACTGAACGTAGGTGACGATCATATAACGGGGTTTGTTACAATATGAGCATGTTTTAAAAATGCAAATTTTGCCATCAATGCTCTTGTACGTGGTAAAGTACTAAAAATACTGGCTAACAGTTGGCAGGGGCTGAGGAAGTTGGGGTCGGGATCCTGACTCTAAGTGTCTGTGGATTAATCTTGGTATCAAGAGTAAAATATTAGTTACGTGTAAATCCTGTGCATAGTTTATTAGTGGTTGGTGCAATGCAACTATTAGGTGGCTATATTAGGTCAAAACAGGGACAAAACCCTTGCCAACTCTCCTCTTGCGAAAAATACTTTAATATTTCCTTGCAACAACAGTGTATACTATAAAATCACGATACAAAGGAATAATCGCCTGACTGCATGTTTTAGATAACGATTTTTCTGCCTGCTGTGCATTTGATAGGTAAAAAAGTAAGAGTGGCGCAGTCTGTTACATGGTATATGGTACATTTGTTTTTGCAGGACAATGACTTTAAGCATATGTCATACTTAAGTATTTTTAAGTGTATATTTGCATTTTTTGTAGGCTCTTACATGAAGATAACATTTTTGTTTATATTTATACAGTATATAATTAAATCCGCTTGTATCCATTGCTTAAGTATTTTAAATTTAAGGTAACCGTATAAAGATTGAATATTTATACACTTGAAATTTTGCAGTCGTAGATTTATGGGCTTTTCAAGGGCTATCGAAAACAAATAAAAATTCAATAAGTTTTGTTGGTAGATGGAGATAAGGCCTGTATATATTCTACGTTTTGCAAATATTCCCTAAGCTCTATGTTTTTGTATGTTACTATCTGCCACTAAATTCGTATATTGATTAAAGTAAAACTGACGATCTGAAGGTAACTTGTATTACTAAAGATATAACAGCGTCATTTGTTCTCGTGGGTAATACAGATGAAAAGGTTATTTGAGAGGAGATTAAACATGCGATGAGCGTGCATATCGCTCGGTACAGGTGAATAGCTGGACTTACTTGAGCAAGATATTGTTAAACATACTGATGCACAGTATAGGAAATTTGCCCATGGACGCTATATAGAAGATTTTCGTATTTCAAATAGTTGTTATAAAACTATCCTAGTGTTCGGAATGATTATCTGCGCTGATGGATTAATTCAGAAGTTACACTGGTAAGAAATTTTCTTTATCTGCATTGGTTGTTGCTTCAACAATTAAGTACTTTCAATCATTCTGATGGTACCTGTAAAGATAAAGTTTGATTTGTTATCGGATGTTTAGCATAGCATTAGATAAGCCACGGGGTATAATCAAGTTATTTATTTTTTTTTTATCCTGTACATTGATTTTATCACGCTGCGCTAGTGTCTGGCTCTTTTCATAAAAACATTACTTGTATTAATTGATTGGACTTCTCTGAGGTTTGCATTGATCCGGAGAAAATAATTACTTTGTAGAATTACCTTACTGTCAATCATACATTTAAGGACACATAAGCGGGTGGTGGTGACGTATTGTAAAATAGATATGACACCCACAAGCCCAGAGGACATAGGTTTGATGAGTAAAACAATTTGCTTCCCATAAAAAAATGAATATATATTTAATAGAAGTACTTTATGAAAAGAAAATATTTGATATTCAAAATTGATCTATAAGGATATGTTCGTTCTTTATGTTTTCTTTTTAATCAAGGTACATTTACTACGGAATTACTTCCCGTCGCGTCGAATAGTTTGTACGTCGTTTCTGCATGACCCGAGAGAGTGAAAAACTTGGAACAAACTGCTGCCGACCACATTTAATGAACGATTGCCAATATGCGAAAACCAATGTTTGCACAAATAAGTTATTGTATGGTGCCAGAGAAATGGCAGAAGTGGCCACACATTCAGACAGGAAATTTCATTTCTGTAGTCTAGAGTTCTTGCAATAAGTCGGTCTTTTCAAACAAACAGACATGGTCGAGATACATAAGATTAAGAAAGAAATAATAATGATATTATTATTTTTATTATTAAACCTCGTTCATATAAAACTCTATAAGACTTTTACTTTAACTTTAGATTGTCCTTATAAGTGTTACGCATAATTAAATGGTTGGAAAGATTGGACACTGGACAAGAGGTTAGACAGATAAAGTCATAAAGGGAGGTGATTAAATAATACTTTGCACAATGTTGATCAATATTCAAACCTTTGACACTTTCATGAGAAAACACTTATTTAAAAGAGCAGAATACCGTATGTTGATAAGCCATATTTAATTTAGATAAAATTTAAACCCTTTAGCAGAAAGAAACTCTTCTCAATCATATACCGGTATTGACTTTAAAAAGTACAGAAAAACATTTCAAACATACCGATTGCAAATTAAAAACATGTTGTATGAATGAACTTGACATTGACTTAACCAGAAAATAAAATCATACAAAACAAACGGATATAGATTAAAAAATGTCGATGAGCTTGTCATGCTAAAGACGAACAAAATGTAATGTTATGTTATGTTTATGTTTATGCTTATGTTTATGCTTATGCTTATGTTATGTTATGTTATGTTATGTTATGTTATGTTATGTTATGTTTATGTTTATGTTTATGCTATGGTCATGTCATGTCATGTCATGTCATGTCATATCATGTATGTCATGTCATGTCATCAAAACACTTATACAGACAAGATTTATTTAACAGTTTGATGTGAAAATTCGTAAAGCGATGTTATAGAAATAGAGTTTAGCAAACTTTCAATTCATCAAACAATTATCACTGAATATTAAACATAATCACAGTTCTGTGACAACCACTTATACAACATTTTTGTATGTAGGCCAGAACATTGACAAAACAACTAATATTGGCTAACAGAGAGTATGTGTAATCGATCAAATTAAGCTAAGGCTTTTCCTGTCTATGTTTTGTAGAGTAAACCTAAATAAATGAGGATTCTGTAATTAGATTCAGTCATCTATAAAGTGTGTCATGTGGAGACCACTTCAATGATGAAGTCGTATCTATTGACATGAAAATTGCTTAACGATCAGAAAATAACTGGCCTCTTTCTTGGAAACGTATTGACGACATGTAGTTGCCCACCTTGGTTTCAGTGTAATTTTGAGGTAAGTAGAAACAATTTTCTTTGTTCTAGATACGACATGAACGTAATTTTATAGTCAGTGGTGATTACTAAGCAGTCCAGTCCTAGTGACATTTCTGTCCAACGAACCAATGTACGTTTGCGCAGTTGAATGCATTACGACATAAAATACCGGACAAAATACTAGATTGAGTAAGACACGTTTGTTATTATTGAACAAATACTGTATGAATCACTGATACAGTATTGTCGCCGTCGGACAAATTCGATATAGACCAATCAGACACAGAAGGTTAATAACACTGGACAAATCATGAATGGATCAATAAGACATTGGCTATAGGCTATTTTAGTTTGACAAATTACGAATATGACATTTTTGGTTATTATTATTTGGAAAATTTGCCAGTATATTGATCAATAATACATATTGAGGTTGTTACCATCACACATTTATTAACTATTCTATAAAAAATATTAAGTCATTGCCATAAGACAAATTATATAAAGATTAATAAGGCATATAAGTTGTAATTCTTTGTTATTAGTGGATATGACGATAAAGTCATTTTAGGTTGTCAATATTGAACAGATTAAACAAACAGTAAGTCAAATAAGATTAATATTTGTGATCAAACCATATAATAAACCATATTAATTTTTTTCCATCGGTCAACGCGTAAGTCATGTTAGGCTATTAACATTAACCAAATCACAGGTTATATTAGGTTTTAACCATCGCATAAATTATAAGTCATGTATATGTATTAGGTTATTACCATTGGATTGATGCTTTATTTTTTTTTTCATTATTTTACCATTGAAAAAAAATCATAAGTAAAGTTAGATTATTACTATCGGACAAATCGTGGTTAGATCAGTAAAACGTAGAATGGTCCGTAAAAAGTCTCCATAAAGTTCTGTTATTGCAACCGGAAAAAAAAGAGACAAACGTTCTAAAAACACGATCGACTGAAGGTTATTTCAATTGACAAAATAATTGTTCTCAAATGAATAATAAAAAGAAAACAGAGCATTGCATTATGTTTTTTGGCAAGAAAGTTGGCTTTGAGTATTGTTTCTTTACATTAAATTCGTTGGAATATGTATCCCTTTTGAATTACCTATGGTACTAAACGTCAGTTTCTTACTTCAGCTTGAGAACGACCAGTGTTAAAACTTATATGACCAAACTGCAGTGTTAGTTTTATGTTGTAATAATTTCGTTACAATTTAGCCAAGGTAGTTTATGTTGTAATAATTACTTTATGTCTGAGCCACAGTATCCTTTGCGAGTCTAAGACTACAAATGTTCTTAATAATTTAAGCCATGTAAAAAGGAATTAGCATAAAGATGATCTTATTAGCCAAATTTATTGTTCTCAGACATCCCAATTGTGTTCGACAATTTTATTAGGTGCCTAAATTCCGACAGGTTAATTTTATGAATTGCAGATAGCATGTGTTTCAGGATGAGCATCGTATTGTAATATCTATAATTATTTGATTCAAAGGAATCTAAAATCGTGTTGTTTTCTCTAGCTATTTGATCTGCAAAATGCATCTGAAATTGTACTATATTTTGCAGACTTTAATACTGGCGTCTAAAATCGTATTGTGTTTTCTATAACTATTTGATCAAGCGTTTTCGTGAATTGCGGCCATATTTTACAAAATCCAGATCATTCTAGGTCTGAAGGGGTGGTAGTATCTTTTTTTAATTTAAAATAAATTATGTTTAAAAATATCAATTTATGACCAAAATTATTTTCCCTGTAAAATAATCTGAACTATTAGCAGATTAAAAAAAAATTTTTTTTTTAAAAATATGTATTGTTTTTATACAACCTTAGATATTCTGAAAGATTTATAAAATCCATCAACAAGAAAGTCATATTTTTTTTGGGTAGGGTGGGGGTTTAATGTCTTAAATTGAAGATCGAAAATACTCTTATAAAACTGATATGCAATACATTCAAAATTAATCAGGATGTTTTCACAATTCAAAAAATTCCTTTTACAACCTTTATAGCCCTTTTTATAGCTGTATAATATAAAAGGTAATTCAAAAAATCCTTTAACAAACTTTATAGCCCTTTTTATAGCTGTATGATATAAAAAAGTATTGTCATATTCCAAGAGCAATCATGGATAAACCTTGTTACAGAAAGCTTAGATCAAGTACTAGATAGGACCAATACATTCTCTAATTAATTACAGGAATGATAAGTATATTACTTTACATCATTACTTTTAGCCTTTGTCATAGAAACACACCTGAAAGCCGGTGTGATTGAAAAATGAGCAAGTGCAGTTTATAAAAATAATCACAATCATCATAATAATGATGATGATAATGATACAAATACATGTAATAATAATAATAATAATAATGATGATGATGATGACGACGATGATGTTAATGATGATAATAATAATAATAATATTAATAATAATAATAATAATGATAATAATAATAATAATAATGATACCTTTACCACCACAATTTGTTTTATAAAAACAATAATAAATAATGATAACAAGGTCGTTTAATAAACATAACTTATTTGGATAGAAGCCATGAATTAAAGTAACTTGTTTGTGAAAAAACTAATCCTATGTGGCAAGAATAAATCGTTTTGTTCAGACAGTAAGCATAACCATGACAGGGAATTGATATCTCGGCAACAACAGATGTAAATAATACGTACAAGTGGTAAAAATAAGTTGTTTGTAACCCTTAAAGTGTTTTAATCGAAGAAAGTGTTGAAAAGAATAAAGATAGCTTTGCAAAAAAAATATTAAACAGTCGTGTCAGTTTGACGGTTATTTCATTTATCATTTTTCAAGTTATCTTAAATCGGACACGACGGACTCATGTCCGGTATATTTTCGGCGCTGTGCTGGTCGATCCAATTTCATACATGCATTCATTCAAACCGCAGATAGTTTAAACCATATTGTACGAGTAGGGCGTTAATGATTATATTGTTGAAAACTGACTGACCACTTTCCTCTTTGAAGTTCTATCAAAAAGAGGTCACACGTATTTGTAAATTCTTTTATTCACGTTTCTATCTTTATTCGTTTATGTTAGTTGTAATTGTTACATAAATGTGACAAAAAATCATGTGATTTAACCTTTAAAGTCCTGCGGGATGCTTTAATATTTGTTTCCTGTCATGTATTGGTGGACTATAAGTCTGCAAAGTTTTTGAATGCATACCTGTGTCTTTATTTCCTTAGGCTTAGGAAGCCTTCTTCATTGTTTTCTTATACAGTTTTGCTCTTTGTTACAATTCCTAGTTAATCTTTGTTCAAGTTGTCTTGAATTTTCGGACAATGAAGTGACGAGTAAGAGTGGTGTCTTGTGCTCTTTTTATCAGTTAACCTTTACCCTATTAAATTTCTGAAATGGATTTGTCTATCATTCAATTTGAGCAGTACCATTTATCATTCGAAGGGGTGTTCACTGAAAAGTTACTAACTGAATAGCAAACAATGCAAGAGCCGCGCAGGCTCATTTTGGTCTCTACCAATCGCAAAGGCAGAATCACTTGCCGTCAGCAGTCTAAAGGTTAAAGCATTTTGATGGTGTTTCGCAGGCGGTGCCCCGATGTGTTCCTTTATATACCATTGTTTACTTATCGTGACTTCTTTTTGTTTTACTCGATATATTTGTGTACATATATATTACGTATACATCCATACATAATCTGTTACGGAGTTCTACCCATTAAATATTTAACTGGACCAATGTTCAACCATTCACTGCAATACTTTATTTGACATAAACAAATAATTAATCATCGCCAATAGAATGAACTTGCATGGTGGTACAGTAAACATTTACAACAGACCTAAGCAAAAGAAATCGGAGTCTTTAATGCGTAAATACATGTGTACTGTCAAAAATCTTAAAAATGTACACAGCGCTCATGTTCTAATGGAGAGACCAACAGAAAAGCCGAAAACGCGACTGGAATTTACTTAAGTCCTGTAAGCATCTGTTATAAACAAACAATATAATCAGCGTTGAACAATCCTCCATCGTTTTGTAATGGTAAAATGGAGAGAATTGTAAACATTTTGAACAAGATAACTAATGGGGCAATTATGTCCTTTACAGAGAAAGAAAACGTTTGGTATGAGAATTGAAGAGACGAAACAGGTCTTAGAGTGTCTGCTCAAATCATTATTAATGGTTTTTTCCTCAGATCATCTTCTATTTATTGCGGTTTAACTCTAATTGGAGTGCTTAACGTCGGTAATTGATATGAAGTAAAACTGTAATACATAATTTATTATGTATATTTTTTGTATAAACAGATTTTGTAACGTCATTTCACGCATTTTCTTTTTCTTGAAGGTCCCTCAGGTTTGCAGATAGTTCTCGGTAAAATTTGAGATAGTTCTATTATTCATCGAAAGAGTCTGGTCCTCCGTATCACTTCCAAGGGAACACATTCAAAATGATACCTCTTCTACAAAATTTACTAGCAGAAGATCTTTGTTTCGCGTTAAAATAGATAATTACATTGACTAACAGTTTCGTAATTTGCGGCATATCAGTCATAGATACAATTATTTACTTATAAAATCAATCTAAAATCAATGTGATATAGAAATATCAATCACTTACATAGTTTGCAAAGTTCACTAGTTATATCCTTTTGATTACTTAATTAATTGGACTGGCAACTGTTACTTTCAAAGGACTGTTTCTGGTTAAATGATTTAAATTGCTACATCTTTTAATGAGGAGCATTGAGTCCATTTATAATAGATAATAGCGTTCCGCCTAAGCCGGAGCTAGGGGACGTGCAGGGGTGTAGCTCGTTCTATAACCTTTCGTTGAACAGACTAAGACTAACCAAGTCTGTTATTTTGTTTATTTGGATTGCGTTTTATGCTTCTAAATGATCTTTCCGCAGATTTTTTGTTAATAATAATATCGTCCATCAATTCGTAATACATCGTGTGTATCAGGAGTTACAGATTATATTGAGTAAACAATCTTATTACATTTGACAAGTCATTTCCGTAAATTGTATTCTTGCGCGTGTATTTTCAAGTTAGTGTGCTTTGGTCCATGTTTTGGCAAGCTCAAATCCCATATGAGGAATAGTTAGAATAGTTGTAAAGGTTAAAACAGTTTTTTTAAAGCTACGCAGCAGACATTATTACCATATGAAAAGATGTCTGTGGCAAAAACAAGCACGTACATATAGAAATGTACTTTTGTGTTATCTTCGCTTATAACTCTTGGGAAATCGTATAATACTAAAAACTGTTTGAATGTCTTTTTGAACATGTTATTGGAACAATTTTTGATAGGCAGAAATTATGCAAATGTCTTGCTTTTGTCTTCCATTGTTTTTCAACACGTAGTTTATGTTATTCTAAGTAAAGGATTTACTATATAAGTTTTATAATAAAAACGGGTAAAAACTGGCGCTTTTGGCAGGGGAAACATTCTATCTTTAAACGGAAATTAAGCAATAGGCGTTCCGACTTTTCCAGATAAACTCGGTGTTATTATATTTTCTTGTCCTTTGGGATGATTGGCTCCATTCAATATTTTGGTATAATAGAGTTTCGCTTTAATCGATGCAAGGGGCGTACGGGATGCTTCACATATTATTGTCTCTCACGAATATACTCAATCATTCATGTCTTCTGAGGTTATGTTTGAAGTATATTTTACAAATTATAAATTATACCACAGCAAGTAGTCTTCCGGTTGTACAAGGACTCAATATTGGGTTTTCTTTGGGATCATCAGGTCCATTGTACGTCGAGTTCTGCCAGGGAAGGTCTAACCAATCTAAGGACAGCGATATATCAGTAATATTTGAGCCGCACCATGAGAAAACCAACATAGTGCATTTGCGACCAGCATGGATCCAGACCAGACTGCGCATCCATGCTGTTCGCTAACGGTTTCTCTAATTGCAATATGCTTTAAAAGCGAACAACATGGATCCTTCCCAGACGGCGCGGATCGCAAATGCACTATTTTGGTTTCCTCATGATGCGGCTCAAATATTACTGATATATCGCTGTCCTTAGAAGATTGCTAAGACGTTCAGCATCTTTTACACAGGTATTACAAATATATCTTTAATATCAACGTTGATGTTCAGGTTAAATACTCCTTATTTCACTCTATTTTATTAACATTTTGACCTTATTTCGACCTAACGACCTTTATCAAAATGACAAAATTCAAATTCAATGACTTAGCCTACTTGTCAAGATGTAGCAAATATATTTGAATTTTGTCATTATGACGTATGCCATGGACACCAAGATGTAGCAAATATATTTGAATTTTGTCATTCTGACGTATGCCATGAAAACCAAGGTGAAGCAAATAAATTGTCATTCTGATGTATACGTATGCCATGAAAACCAAGGTGTAGCAGATATATTTGAACTTTGTCATTCTGATGTATGCCATGAAAACCAAGGTGTAGCAAAAATATTTGAATTTTGTCATTCTGATGTATGCAGTGAAAGTCAAGGTATGGCATGTCAAACGTTGCTAAATTATATATGTATGTTATTATTATTGTATGTTTGTTATTGTTATTCAATGTCGTGTCATTCATATTCTGAAATTTGCTATTGTAATTGTATATGTCGTTATTCTTTTGGTATGTTCGATATGCTTATGGTAAAAGTCATTATTGTTATTCTATGTTTCGTTATTGCTATTGTATCTTTGATATTGTTATTCAATGTCTTGTCATTCATATTCTAAGTGTTACCATTGTTATTGTATATGTCGTTATTCTTATGGTATGTTCGATATTCTTATGGTAAAAGTCATTATTTGTTATTCTATATTTTTGTTATCTTATTGTATCTTTGATATTGATTAATCAATGCCTTGTCATTCATATATCTAAGTGTTCATTGTTATCTCATATTCGCTATTTTTATTGTATGTTCGATATTCTTATTGCAAAAGACGTTATTGTTGTTGTATATTCATTATTGTTTTTGTAAGCTTGATATTCTTACTGTATGTGCGATTTCCCGCGATTTAAATAGCACAGCGACGCCATATAAATACAATCACATAACATAGAATAAGAATGACGCGTTTTGTAAATAGAATCGTCAGATATTGGACAACAATGATGACTTTTACCATAAGAATATCGAAAATAACATACAATAAGAATAACGACATATACAAAAACAATGGTAATACTTAGAATATGAATGACAAGACATAGAATAGCAATATCAAAGATACAATAACAATAATGACTTTTACCATAAGAATATCGAACATACCATAAGAATAACGACATATACAATAACAATGGTAAGATTTAGAATATGAATGACACGACATTGAATAATAATATCAATGATACAATAACAAAAACGAAACATAGAGTAACAATAATGACTTTTACCATAAGAATATCGAACATACCATAAGAATAACGACATATACAATAACAATGGTAAGATTAAAAATATGAATGACACGACATTGAATAACAATATCAAAGATACAATAACAATAACGAAATATAGAATAGCAATAATGACTTTTACCATAAGAATATCGAACATACAATAAGAATAACGACATATACAATAACAATGGTAAGACTTAGACTATGAACGACACGACATTGAATAGCAATATCAAAGATACAATAACAATAACGAAATATAGAATAACAATAATGACTTTTAGAATATGAATGACAAGACATTGAATAACAATAACAAACATACAATAATAATAACATACATATATAATTTAGCAACGTTTGACATGCCATATCAAGGTGTAGCAAATAAACATAATTTTTTTCATTCTAATGTATTCCACGAACACCAATGTGTATGGCATGTCAAACATTTTCTACCATTTCCAAAATTGAAGGGACACAGATACTGATGTAAATTAGTAGAGTAAAGTAAAGTCAAATGAAATAAAGTATAGAGTAGAGTAGAGTAGAGTAGAGTAGAGAGTAGAGAGTAGAGTAGAGTAGAGTACAGTAGAGTAGAGTAGAGAGTAGAGAGTAGAGTAGAGTAGAGTAGAGTGAATTAACCATCTTAATGATTTGAAATTAAGATTTACTCATTATGTATAACCTACGTTTCATACTATGAGTACGCTCTCTTCTGTCTACCCAATTACGGTAAGTCTCAATAATGTTGCGGTTCTTACTTTTTGTATTTTGTCGCAAAGGAACAAAATATACCGCATTTTAAGTGTAGTTCATAGATATATTTTATATACTTTACAATAAACTGATAGTTCTTTGTGATACTTTTAACTGGGCAAAACTCATTTTAGTAAAACAGTAACGTAGTATGTACAGTTCTGAACTTTTCTAACTAGAACCAAAACAATTTTATGAATTGAACCAATACTTAAATACAATAGCATTCTTGAAAATTGAATTGAATGTAGTAAACACTCAAACTTTAACAATGGTAAAATTGAAATGTATCAAGATTCATGAAGTCAAACGAAAGTATTGGTTTAAACTGTACACATAATTTAACCTTTAGCCTGCTGGTGGCAATTGATTCTGCCTTTGCGACCAGTGCAGACCAAGATCAGCCTGCACAAGCTGGCCATGGTCTGCACTGTTCACTATTCAGTCAACAAATTTTCAGTGAGCACCTCTTTGAATAATAAGTGGTACTACCAAAACTAAATGATGGACCAGTCCACTTTAGAAATTTAGCAGGGTAAAGGTTAGCTTTGAATTTATCGACCCAGACTTTTACGAAGTCTGTAAAAACATCTCTTTTAAGGTCAGGGGTCGCAAAAGTATCTTAAAATGACTATTAAATCTTAAAACCAAATCAGGAAATGTGATAATAAAATTCAATGAAATATTTCTACAATGTAAAATGTCTCCTGCACTTTCTGTCATAGAAATCCTTGTTTATACAATGTGCGGGAATAACAGAACGGAACATTACATAATCTCGTCTTTGGTTGCATCTCCGACTCAAATTATAGATATGCATTCAAGCCAAGTGAAGTATAAGAGACACGGCATGGAATTCTCAATATTGACGTTCATCTAAATGCAAATATCGGATATCATTACTGAAGAACTTTATAGTGCGCCTGTCATCTCTGACAACTATCTATATACGGACATACTTCTGTTGGATGAAGTCGTCATAAATATTGGTAGATAATTATACACCTGACCTAGCTGTTAATCCGTTTAAAAGGAAGCAAACTTGTATGTAACATTTCCCTTGTGAAATTAGAAACCCATAGAGATTGGTTCATTAGTAATTTGCATACTTAGAATATGTAAGAACGTTGTGTAAGCTGCAACATTTATTGGAGTTATTAACTATAAACTTACTTTGACCATAGATAAATTATTTGACCATAAACAGTTACACAACTAATAAATCTTCTAATGCAAAACTTGATATTTTGCCAGAATATTTGCATGCTCGCATACCAGAGGCCTACTACGAATCTTTAATAGGACCTCTAGCGCATGTCTCATTCATATTTGGAATCATTTTCATATTTCAAACACATGTGTTTATATCTATATGTGTTCTGTTCGTTTATAACATCCTTTTGAAGGTTTATCACAAGGCTTTTAAATCAAAGGCCTGAATGGCCTGAGTCGGCTAATGATTGATGTACTGACAGTATAGTCTACCAGTTTCAGTTTGTTTTTAGTTTTTTTCTTAAAATTTCATAACACAGCTCGATATTTACCCAAAATATTATATCCGGATACGATTACACTTTTCTCCAGTTTGAACAATATATTTTACAAATTGTGATGATACGAAGACATTTAGCAGCAATTGGCAGTATCTGACATTGAAGTTTACGGTTAAATTACCTCTTATTTAAATCTTTTCATAAAAAAGTTGTTTCGTTTCGCCAAACATAGACGACCTACTTTCGATTTCAAAAACTACAAGAAAATACAATTTAATGTTTCGCCGATTTGTTTATTTCTCGAAAAATAAGAATTAAAATCATTTTTAATATCAGTAGTAACTAAACAAACCAGTAAGAGCTTCTTCTTCCGATAATTTATCCGTTTACTGACTGCAAAATTCAACCCACGCAAAGTTTATAGAAATCATACGATGCGTGTTTACGTTCAATGTGGGAGAATTAAGGCTGATCGGCTATGTTACCTAACGCATCCAGACGATTCAGATTTTGTTTTTAAAAAAGCATTGTGTGCGTTTCTGTAATTTTATATACGTTTTTATACGCTTAGAAATTATTAGACATGCGTATTTGCATTATTTCTATACGTAATTTACGCTAATACGCATCTTATCTGGAGCCCTGCAGTGGAACTATTTTTTGTCTTTCGCTGGATGTTACCCAAGCTTTGTAAGCCTGCGCAATTCTTAAAATGCACATTTATGCTTAATGAGTTACATTCGAGAATTGCACAATTACAAGTCATAAATATGACAGATTACATCGTATATTGGTCATAGCAAAGGGAATTGACACAACTTAACTTCATTCATGCAGTGAACTGTTTGAAATTTGAGAAATCTAATGGAACTACATCCCTTCACATGTTATTCGGTCCATTTAGAGAATCGTTGGATAGCAAGGACTCGTCAAAAGGCTTTCAGCCTTTAGCCGACTCAAAAATGTACTCACATATCTTTTTGTAATGGGTTTCATTTTTAAAAATTAAATCGCCTTCAAAAATTCAATACACATACATAAATATGTATTTTTATGACCTTTTTAAAAAATGGATTATGGTCGATGGCATTGTTTGATTTTGTAGAACCAGTGACATAATACGTAAAATGTAATATAAAAAATAGCCATTATAACATGATATTAAATTAAATGAAATAACCAAATTTAGTTAACTCTACACGCGACTCTCTTGGAATAATTTAACCTACTGTTTATTTACAACAAAAAAAATATTCAAATATCCTGTTTGATTACGTGATAAATGATGTCGCAAAAAAGAAAGTGATGTCATAAATTGAACAATGAATTTGTTCACTTCGCACCTCAAATGTAATAAACTCCATAAATGTAAGCTTAGAGACGAACGATGTGTACACAGGCGATTACCGCGCTTAGAGTCTAATGAATATTATCTCAGATAACAAAACCGTATTCCAATAAATTAAGTAAAATGTATCATAAATTTGTAAGGTGGATCACTTAATTAGATCGAAAACCTCACTAACCGGATAGAACGATGCGATATCTTACTGGGAAATTATTTCCGGCTTTGCTTTTTATTAATTTTGGGTTCCGAAAAAGGGTATTTGTCATTTTCTACATTTTCTAATAATTGTACAAAAAATACTGTGATTTCTATGAAAAATAGTACATATGGCCGAAGAGACGCGGTTAGTTTATAGGTGTAGACGCACAGTAAGTGACATTTTAGTCAAGTCAATATTGCCAGCTTCAGTCTTTTGCTAACTAGAAAATCACCCGGCTAAATACGAGGAAACATGCTAATTTAATCTTACATTATTGGTTTAATTATAAGTTAAGTCAAAATTTGTATTATTTTTTGACCGCTTCGGCTCTGTTTGTACTAAAACAAAGATTTTTACTTTACCACTCTATTCCCATCGCTCACTTCGCTTGTCACCTTTTTCTGGAAATTCGAAACGTTCGTTATGATACTGACAGTGTAAACGGATTCATCGGTAGATGTTAAAATGTCTGTAACTAACATTCACTGAATTTATAAATAAGGATAGGTTTTGTCAGAAACAAGCAAAATGTGATACCTTGTATTCAGCCGTTTCTAAACATGTTGATCTTATCGACATTCTGCAGCGTCTTCTGTGATTTTCAACACCTTTACGTACAGCTTTACACCATGGTTCTGTGAAATATGCCTTGTTTCAGCTTGAAAGTCATGTTACTCCTACTGACGTTTTGGTTTGGATTAAGTCCTCTCACTCCCGTGGTATTTTTGAATCTAAAAAGTATAACAAGAAATTCCGTTGTGCTATTTTACAGTCATCCGGATACGTTTGTTTCATGTGTACTAAGTAGTTTAGATGTGTGTATGTATAAAAGAACAATTTATTTCTAGTTTTTACAAGTTTACTATAATGTATGATATATTCACAATCGTGTTATAATCATTTCAGATGGCTTAGAAATGTAGACGCGAATCACGATACAGCGGATACAAGAACGTATGTAATGTCGAGGAGAAATGTCAGATAAAGTTGCCCCTTGTCCTGTGACAAATGGTGTCACAAGAGCGATTGACAACCAGAAACCGCCCGACTGTTCACAGGATTGCTGCAAAAATCAGAATTCCACAGACATGAGTAACACTGATATGGGCAAATGCCCAATAATGTCTGGAATGATAGGTAAAATACAAGAGAACGGTAACGGTGGCCAAACAGACTCACCAGCAAATGTTTCAGATACAAGTACTACCGTAGCATCATGCAATTCTTGCAGCAAGAGTGTGCCAACAAAACCAGTTAGGTCTTCAAGTGGTTACGCCTTGTTTCAAGACTCCAATGCGGGTCTTACTTCAGGGAATAGAAAGACTAGTAACATATCAAACATATCAATGACGTCATCGTCAGCTGGTTCCGATGAGACGGACGAAAAGAAATTAGACTTGCGATGCCTTATTGAGAGTGTAGGCACACTTCTTATCCCAGTTGTAAGTATACTCTTCGAAAACTTGTTTCTTCCAAAAGCATTCATCAGCCTTCGCATAAGCCGTCTAGCGGCATTTAAAGTCACTTCATATTTTGAGGTTTGTTTACCTGTTCTTGTCCATCTTGATCACTGACTCTATACAAGATGATAATATTGCCAAGGACTCCGTGGTTAGCGTGAAGAAATAAGAAAGTTCTGGACTGAAGTTGCCAGATATAATACATGTACTTTATCTAACAGTGTAGAAGAACGATTTCGTTTAGGAGGCTGTTGTGGGAAAATTAATGCAGGTTATAGGTTAATGTAAATGAGTTGCTAGCGTCCAAAAATAATTCCTTTAAAACTGTTGTACAAAATTGTTTCTGAAGGATGAATTCATTTTTAAAAACAAAATGCAATTTGCCCTCAGAAATAGATTTACATGGACAGCGTATTGTGACAACTGTAAATGAAGAATGTTTCAAAAAAGTGTTTTCTGATCTCCTCTTTTCAGTAAAACATCTTTATAGAGATTTATATTCAGGTGGCTACGATGTATTCTTAGCTGTTTTGTTTGTAATGTAATTGTTGCTGCTGCTCTTTTAACTGGTCCAAGATTGAATGTAAAAAATTGAGACTTCCTTTTAGATTAAGACAGGGCGCATATGTTTAACAAGAGTCATAAATTTGGTGAACAATCCTCAAATATAAACTTGTACTCAAAGTATCTTGTTCACATTCTTGTGTATTACAATAAAGTCTTCTCAAAATGGTTATAAATTATACTTTTTGTAAGTTGTCTTTAGTGTAAACGTATTGAAAGTTGAGGTTTTGCAAAGTAAGGATTTAGCACCTAGATTACTTTTCAAATCGGCAAATGGTGCTACATCACAACGTCTTATATACACAGTCGGAAAGAATAATATCAGGACTGAGGTGTCAATGGTGAATAATATAAGTGGGAGAACTTTTTTCACAACCGGGTTTAAGTAAACTGTTATCAACTAACTTTACTTTCGAAATATCCTTTTTGAAAAATAAAGAAGGATCAGTTGAGTTAAATGAACCACACCAGTTATTTGGCCTGATATCAAACTCTGGGTATTTTTTTTCCATCCTGAGTGCAGACGAGTAGCTTGAAGTAATACATTGTATAAGGATTTTGGGCACGCACTTTTGTAGAGGCTTTGCTTGGATTATGCAGAATTACTGTAACAGCACTGTTTATGAATTTCACATATTTGCCATACCAAGTTTCGTGTGTGTAACCTATATAGTGTAACAAAAGTCACACTTCGACATAAGATATGCGATGATCTGAATATTAAAATGATATAACAGGCTTTATAAGGTATTTAACCTAAGATAACCTGCAGATGTTTATTATACATTTATCACAGCTTTATAAAAGGGTGGATCTATCATAATACAAAATGTAATACTTGGCTCTACTGGCATTTGCCAGATCTGTGTATTTCGTACCTATTTCATTATATGAACTATTTTTTCATCAGATATATTTATTTTCAATTTGATTTAACAGTACATCTGATCCTGCGAGACCATTAGCTAGAGAAACTGTAGGATTTGAATGTACACACTTTCATATTAGAGACGTATGAGTAAGACAAAGGCGTTAAATATTTACAAATTGGTTGTATTTGTCTTCGTCGCTTGACCTGGCGCTTTATCACGGCGCAAAGGATTATCAGTCTTGTATCTTTACATTTGTCTCACATTGCAGAAAGTATTTCAATATTTGCTACACCTCTTATCAAATACAATACAATTATTATTCCATTAGTCCACTATAGGATATCAGTAAACTTCCCAAGTAGTATTTACATTACAAATACTGCAAGTGACTGGATGTTTAAACTTGTGCAATAAATTCATTAGCACACAGACAACCTAACCTCTGCGATCTTTACAGTCCACAGTAATAAGAATCTTTCCTACCTTTTCATCGTTTTCTATCTATCCCTTGATAGAATTGTGCTATGATTTTTTACTTCAATCATGAATTTTATTTATATTATTTTGCATTCAAAGTTTTGAAGGATGACGCCCTACTTCATTATGAGATCAATTTCAAAACATCCACTCAAAAACAATGATCGAAAGTTAAACATGGTTGTTTTTGTATGTAAAATTTGGCAGTATTGCATTAGCTTTATGCAGATATTTTGCGCTAAAGATTTGCTCTTGACGTGGCATGAAAGAGTGTTAAGGTCATTTTAGGTCATAACCATGAGTAAATTAAGTGAACGTAAGTGTGTGATTTATTACAACATAAGCTACTTCCATACAAGAACAAGAACTAGAATTGCTTCCCCACAGTTCCAACATGTTGAAATTTGGTAACAGAAGCTTCGATCCCATGGAACCAGCTTTATACAAACTAAAATATAGGTCTAACAGTTGCATTTGGTCATGATATGCTCACTTATATACATTCTTCGAAGTCTTCTGCGAATTTTCAATCTAGGAGCTATCCAAAGATCGACGTTTATGATTTTTGCTGTTTTATTTAAAAAATATTGATTCAAAACAAATCAGATATAAAGGACATATTTCGCCACAGCTACCTATTTAGGATTACCTTGCCCATTTTTCTTGCCAGTCACACTGATACTGCCATGGCACCGTTTCAAAATACACTATTATTCAGCTTGTTTGTCAGAAATGCAATAATACTTTATCATGCAAGCCTGTGAGCTTGTTCGGTTTTGCGGACATAGAATTGTAAGGTCATACATTAAGTATACTTGCATTAAAATGGTCGAATAATATAGATTACTATTGCACTGAATTGTTTAGGATTTAGTGAACTTAAGTAGCCTTTCTTGATGTAAAATCTGGCAGGGCTATAACTGATAACTGCACATCATAACCACTTGCTAAATTGCATGGATAAAGGCACATCAGAATTTGTCTTGTAAACTAAAGCTGCGTAACGCAACTGCAATACGGTGTCTCATTCAGGAGTCAGTTTTATATATCACCAGTTACAAATATATTTCTTGTATCAAGCATGACGTCCCGCCATTTTAGTTATTTTTCCCAAATTAAGGAAAAACTTTCATCTTAAGTTATCTGGTTTTTTGAAAAAAGTTGCAACTTTATAATATCTAAATTCACGGAATATCTGCATTTACTATTCCTTCTGGATAATACAAATAAGCGATGATAGCAGTGTGAAATTTTGCATCTATTATGTAAATTTAATTAATAACTTTTCAGCAACAGATGTTTTCTAGCCTTGAAAAATGGCGAGAAATTCAGGGAATGGTGCTAATCAAAGATTGATTGTGAATTTCCAGCTGCTGTGTTAAAAGTATTGCCGATAGGCAGTAACGATAGAAAAGATTGTAATGCTATTATGGAAAATGGCCACCTCATTACCTTCGCGACTAGCATTTTTTATATACAGTAAGACCTACGCCGAAGTAAATTGAGCTACATGCCAATGAGGAAACAGCAGAATTGAAAACTTACATAATGAATATAAATGCTTGTTAGATATATAATTATATTTTGTGTTCTCTTTTAGGCAAATATTTGCTGACCTTATGTTAAAATATTGTTATTGTCTCATGACTTTTTGCTTAAGGTAATTCTGCATGTTTCACGGATCATTTTTCTCTCCACTATGAAGAATTTGATTAAGCCCTAATTTTCCAAACAACAAAGATAGAGTCATGTGCTTGTTTTTTTTTTTGTTATAACAATTTGAAAAATTTAGACCTCACTTTTTATAATGGATTTCCACGGGCAAATTAATGACTGTATTTTTGTCTAAAATGTAAGTTTTAAAGAAACCTCACATTTGTGTAACCTAAAAAGGTATTCAATATGGAAAACGTCAAATTTATAAATGTTTTTACTTCCGAGATATTTGCCAATGAGATCCACGTATTTCAAGCTAATTTGAAAACATTAGTTAAAATTACTTAAAGCATCAAAATTTTAATGTCATATCGTGTCGTTAGAAAGAAGTTATGTTTCAGTTTTAATGGATTTACTCACAGGTTGCATGTGAATTCAGTTAATATATTTTTCGTTGCCATATAACGAGCTGAGGCATTATTCTATGTTACCCTACTTCCGGTATTAAAAATGCAGATTTTTTGCGTATAATCTTATATAAGAAAATTGCTACCTGATCCTAACATGAATATGTATTTGTAGAGCATTCATGTTATGGCTCAACAAGTGGGAACGTCTGTCTAGCATTTTCCGATATCAACAGGTTCATCTTAGTGACTGTCTTAGTGACAGACATTTCTTGTGGTGTCCGTGGAAAAGTCTCCTCTGTATTAGGTTGATTACAACATGCTACCGATACCTAAGCATTAGAATGTCATGTTCTTTATTTGAGCCGTGCCATGAGAAAACCAACATAGTGGGTATGCGACCAGCATGGATCCAGACCAGCCTGCGCATCCGCGCAGTCTGGTCAGGCTCCATGCTGTTCGCTTTTAAAGCCTATTGGAATTGGAGAAACTATTAGCGAACAGCATGGAGCCTGACCAGGCTGCGCGGATGCGCAGGCTGGTCTGGATCCATGCTGGTCGCATACCCACAATGTTGGTTTTCCCATGGCACTTCTCATTTCATTGTAAAATAGCAGCACATTCAAATCCTATAAGCTCGTTTTACTATTTCTTATAGTTGACAATTTGTCGTCAAAATACGAGAGAAGGATACAACTATGTCTAGATAAAACCAGAAATTTGATTAGAATTATTGTTTACTTGCATTTACCCAAGCGACAAGACAGCTGCGCACAAGATGGTTCTGATGAAAACGATATTTTGTTGTTAAAAGTTACTTTCATTTATATTGTTTGTGAAAAATCTGTTCAAACAGAAAGATTCTTCCAGTAATACTACCCTCAAAATAGCTTAAGTTAGCGTTAACAAGAACTTATTAGATGCAGACGTATGTTATAATAGGATGATTGCGTGTTATGGTAGACACCACAAGGCTTGTCTTGCAATTGACTAGAAAGTATCTTTTGATGTGTTAATCATTATACCCAGTGGAGGCAGAAAACAGCACGTGTGCCATTTATTATTTTAAAGATATTTATTTAAGTGTCAATTGGTGATTGCAATGTTTTCCTACCCTTATGAAGTCTAGGTCGTATACATTTATTGCAATCTATTCCAATTTCATTGCCTGTTTTCGTTGGAATTAGGAAATGTTTCAGTACTTTAGTTTATACTATTTCCGTCGTAAATCTTAAACAATTTAAATCATACGTATGGAAGAATTAAATTTTGCTCTTTATGTATGAAGATTTGCTATTGTCACATATAGACTGAACTTTCTTAAATTAACTTACAAAATGTTTCAGTACTTATTGAAGACACCCGTTCAGCCCGGGAGGCAGGCTTAACATGCATTTTTACCTTTTATTAAAATATTTTGTAGCCATAAACGTTTTAGTGAGTTGCTTTACACCTGCAGCTCAGAAAATGACTTTTAAAACTGAAAATGATTTTTTTTTCACGACCTAGTCTTTGAAGAGACTTTTAACCTTTATACCTAAAAGCATGTACTTATTGAAAGTAGAATCTACTTTGCAACTTAATAAAAAGGAGCTTTACATAGGATTGTACGGTGCCCCTAAAGTGACATGTTACACACTTTTTTTCCACTAAGGTAATGTGAGACTTTTTTTATTTCGTTTAAACGAAATGATTTCATATAAACGAAATAAAAAAAGTATCACATTACCTAAGTGGAAAAAAAGTGCGTAACATATCACTTTAGGGGCACCATAGGATTGTATTACAACGTTTATATCATTTACACAAGAGCAGATGTCTGGAGTTTTTTTTATTTGTTCTACAAACAACACATGCCTGTTTGACCCTTGACATTAACAGTCCGTTTTCAAAATAGAAAAACAAATGTTAAAAAGTAGGATTTGTCCAAAAAATTATCACTGTGTCAGGTATCACTTAATTTACCTCTTACTAGTGACTGGCATTTTAGAATATTATGGTTAGTTTAGACCTGTAGATCTGGGCGTTTTATTATGATTGAAAACACATTGAAAATGTATTATTTCCACACCTCTTTCTAGAATTTGGCGATATGTTCAAGGGCCAATATACCTTAGCTTCAATATATACATAATTGAAAATTTTAACATCTTCCTCAATATTTTTGGCATATATTTGCAAATATTGATACTTAATTTATAATGTTAAATAATTTCAGTATTCACTTAGAAGTTATGAGTATTGTTCTCGTCCAAACAGTTAACATCTAATGCTTATCAATTATGCAGACTGTATTCAATACAGTTTGTGCAACTTTTGGTAAGATTAAACCCAAATGTAATTTTTTAATTGCAACATATCAATATGTACATATAATCAAATCAATACAAGCCTTTGTATTTTTTTTATTATAACATATCAAGATGTACATATAATCAAATCCATACAAGCCTTTGGAATTGTTAAGCTTTGCAGTATCTAAAACAGAAAAACAGGGATGTTTAATATTTGCAAATACTAGGACCAATACATTGCTCGATGTTGAATTTGTTATTGATATGCTACTAAGAACGTCGTTATCAATATAAAATCGAAATATTTTACAAATAGAAATATCTCTCATGCAATGATAACTTACGCTGAATATAACAATTCATATGGAAGTTGGTGGACAAAAGGGAAAAAATCGAATACCCATAATTTGCCTTTAGATCGTTTGATATGAAAATACTGCCATTTTGCGTCAAGTGGGAATAATCAAAACAATGTTTGTATCACTTGCGACATACATGCGTTTGCAATTCTGAGACAGATGCAATAGTAACTTTGGAAAATTGTGAAAATAATACAAGTGGGTCAGAGGTCAAATAATGGATTTTAGCGGTGTTTATATTCTTTGGTTTTTCTTGTTTCGTGTTTAAGCTAGAGTAAAATTACTTCATTATATATATTTCTGAAGTCTTATACAGCCTAAAACACAAGCAGTATTCGTTTCTTAGAATGTCGCCAATTGATTTGCAAAACGAAAATTTCGCATTGAAGTTCTGTACAGACATTGTAGTGCGAAAAAGGCAATTTGAAACAAAAGTAATGACAGTTCTTTTTTTTCAGTAAAAAATCCCAAAAAATTAACATTAATTGCTTTATTTAGAGAAAAAGACTTACCGTTGTTAGTTAATTAGATTTATCATCTTCATACCTATTATGTTGTATCAGCACCATATGTTTTACCGTATTTTAATAATGGGCAAAACGTTCAGGAAAAAGTGCTAATCAAAATGAATTCTTACTTTTCACCTGCTTCGTTAGAAATATGGTAACGGGGAAAGAGAAGATATGTAACATGAGCATACAATTTCAAAAGACGTAGGTTGTTTACAATGTATCTTTAAACCATGTGTAGTTTTTGTGCTTTCGCAGCTTCACAATATTTAAGCTTATCTAATGATATAAATCAGAACATAAATTGCAACAATACTCACTCGATATAACGAGAAAGATATATATTCTACGCGTAGGTGTAGCCATTTATTATATACCTGTAAATAATCAGAGTTAAATATGCCCTGTATCTTTTATACGCTCGAAGGGACGTATTATGGTATGACGCCGGTGTCCGTCTGTCCGCCCGAACGTCAGTCCGCTCTGTAACTTTTGAACCCCTTGAAGGAGTTCTAAGAAACTTGAAACAAATGTTCACCACATACAGGCGACGTGCAGAGCACATGTTTTGAATGCCTCACTTCAAAGTCAAGGTCAGATTTAGGAGTCAAATGTCATATGACTTTGTTTTGTGTCCGCTCTGTAATCTTGAACTGCTTGGAGGATTTTAAAGAAACTTGGCACAAAAATTCAACACATCGAGACGACGTGTGGAGTGCATGTTTCGGATAGCTCACTTCAAGGTCAAGGTCACATTTAGGGGTCAAAGGTCATACCTTCGGGCGTATATTGCTCCGCATTGCGGTGCACTTGTTTTTAAATAAAAACTGATGGAAACAAAAATCTTTGTGACAGACGTAGAAAATTACGAATCTGTATCATGCGCGTTATTTAGACGTTTTTTCTTAATATTTTTATTGGCAAACTGCTTCTTAATGGTGCGTTCTTCATGATTCCCCAAAAAATCAGTAAGAACCCGGTTCTTATTTCGTAATTTTTAACTGACAGGTTTAATTGGGAAGGTCATGATAAGACCACAATCAAGTGATAAAGGCAATTTATTTTTCAGACTCATTATTGTGGTGTACTTTACAGGAATGCAGTGACATACTGATATTACGAAGTGTGAAAATATTTAATTAAACATTTTATTCTTTGCTCAACATAATCCTTTGAAACAAACTGAAAACGGTCCACCATTTTGCTAGACATTCACATCTGTTTTGGCTCCAAATTACAGACAAAATAATTCACACTCAGCTTATACCTCTGAAGACACAAATTTGTTTGACAACAGCAATTTCATGGTTAATTAGGAAGGTCAGATTTCTTCACCCCCACATATTTGCCAATAAGTAGGTAAGACGTTCGCCCGGTTATCAGAACCTCTTACCTATACATAACCCGGTTCTATAAAGTATTTAAGACAAAATGAAAGGCAAGCCATATAGATTCTTTGATACGTTCCGTATAAACCATATCATTTGAAATATGATAATTTATTAGTGGTATGTTTGGATAAGGATAATAAGCCTTGAAGGCGTTTCATCTTCGTAGCTGTGTACTTAAATTTATTCTTTTGTTAAAATTAAAATATGCTTTTTATCAGATTGCCTAAATAAATGAGCTACGTTTACTTTTAGATTATCTAGTGCTCTAACATGGCTCGATTTAATGTTTGTAAGCTTCCTAATTGTTCATATTTTTTACGAAATATGCCGAGAAATAGATATTATATATATATGATGTATATGATTTTGAGCAAGGGTTTTGAATTGTATTGTTAAATGCCACATGGGGCTCTTGCACTGAACATATCAGATGAGTGTCACTGGTTACTGAAGTTTATGAATCCTAATTGTAAACATATTTTTTGGGAAACGATTTATTTTCGCTTTTAGACTCTCGTAGTTTTCGACACTGCTATATTTTCATTCACGTGACGCTAAATGCCAGTGTTTACGTTTCTGAAAACTTATCTGAAGACTTAGTATCAGAACATTGAAAATACAATTTTTATGTTGACAATTCTGTCTAAGAAATACGACGCTCACAACGTACCATGGGCTTAAAATTTCTATGACTTGTTTTGAACCACTATATTATTTTACAAACACAGTTTTTTTTTACTGCGACAAAGAATGAACACATTTGTCGATAATTATAGATCATTTTCATCTAATAGTTTCTTTCCTTGGGAAGCTCCAGACAAAAGTATGAAACTATTCAAACAACTTTATGAACAGTTATGAATAGAAAAGAAACAGAACAGAACGGATTTTATTAGACATACACTATACAGTTTCTTGGGTTTTACATCATAAAATCTACAAACAATATAAAAGAGACATATATGGTAAAAATACGCGTATGTTTAGAAAATATATATTAATTTACTTAACTAAATGATGTGTATGAACTTACGAATTCTTTAGATGAATTTCTTCTGTTCACAGTTAGTGATAATTTGTTACGCAGTAAGCAAACGGCTACGTACATTTAGAGCTTCGTTTATAAATTATTCAGATTTGTTTGGGCTACTTATTAAATCTACAAATTTAAAAATGTCTCTGTCTATTATAACACTTAATACATTTCTGGCGCAACTCGTTGTATGGTGCACATAATAGTATATGTCTTTTGATGTTTGTATCTTGTTGAAAGATCATTTTTCATGCTAAGTTATAACCAACTACATTTTAGTCAGTAGTGAACTTGGTCGTTCTTTATCACATGTCTGCATCAATCACAGACAGGCTATGGTATGTACACACTGATTGTTCTGTTGCTACTTTTGTCTGGTCTGGTCTCAGTGGAAGATTGTTTCAACCAGACTGAACATGAATTCATTATATTTCCAACAATGTTAATATCAAATAATGTTTTCGTCATTCTCACACACGTCAGTTATTTAAGTAACCAGTTTTTACACAAATACACCATGAGTTTTTCATTCACATGGATATATGAGTACGACTTAAGATAATTTGAAACAAAAGAAAATGTAATTTTTCATTTCTTCTTTTCTAGTCAGGTATCTGGAAAAGAATTTCCGAGGAATATCCGAGGAATATCAGTTTTAAATATTAAGGAGGTAGGTTACCTTGTTTCAAGGGTAAATTCAAATTAGTTGAACCGCAGCATCTTTTTGTATTTCGTTTAATATGAAGTTTTAACTGCTAAAATCTCAGTTTCGTTTGTCTCTGTCTCTTCAAGTTCAATTTTTATCCAGGTTTGAAGAACATGACCCTCCAAAGATATTTCATATTAAAAGAAGAAGGAAAATACGGATATTTAACACTTTTCAGTGTGTTTTAGTTTCATTGATATCCGTAGAAGTCAGCATAATCTATAATTTTACTGGTATGCACGTTAGCTTTCTAATATAAGCTTAAAATATATATGTCGCGGGGCTCGTGTTTCCATGGTAACGCATTTTCTCTCATTTTTAAACAACTATGTATAAAAATAGGGGTTTTCGACGGCTTCAGTGCCATTCTTTTAATGACCAACATGGAATATTTGGGTAATATTATGAGCAAAATACCAAGCACTATACATGATACCCTATTTTTCTTAAAGTTTAAAGTAACCATGGCAACAGAGATGTTTAAATGGCTTATATCTTGCTTTTTCTCGTAATTTCTTATAAAATAATATTGAATAAGATTATCTTTCTAGTTGATGTAGCTTTAAAACATATTATTTCTAACGTAAGTTATATTTTCGTGTTATCTGCATTTATTCAAACAAATTTCTAAGCTTAGAATACTTACAGCAGTACCCCTCGTCTGGCATTTTTCATGGAAAAATCGTTCAGATTGCTACTATTATTCTGATGGATATTGTTGAAATGAAAATAAAAAGCCGAAGCCGTGTTTCTTAAATAGACTAGTGTCAACGCTTTTGAATTTTACATTTAGATACATAGGTCACGGGCTTCGTTTCCATGGTAACATCAATTCAATTCAAGAAACCATAATTGTCTACTGAAATTTGAACAATTTTAGATCTTAGTTTTAGTAAATAAGTAACAAATTATCAACGGAACCTGAGAAATAGGTATTACAAATCAAACTGCTAGATTTTTTATTTGAAAATGGCCGTAACAAGTAACCTCTCACCCAACTATATTCCAAATAACATTGGTAACCATCATCCATTTTGTTACATTCCGCATAACATTTCAATATAACTACATAAAAGAAGCAAAATATTAATTATTATTCAGAGCAAAAGACTCATAAAACATATTTCAGCAAATAATGGTTATTTGAAAATAGTTTGACTAAAGAAAATGCACAGAATTACGTACTTTCAAGAAAAAAGCTATTAATTTTGCGCGGTAACTGTCACGTAACGTCATGACGTCAATGACGTCATTTTAAGGTAACATTGTTTTGAAGCGTTTCTGCGGCAATTTATTCATTATTTCTGCATTATTAAACCATAAAGCGTCAGATCGAATACAGGTCTATGATTTGTTTTCAGAATAATGAATATACAAACACATTTAGTTTGTCGTAAACGTCGTCGTAAATCGTCACGTTAGTTTCCGGTTGGACATGCGCACATACAAATATAAAGGTAACCTACGTCCTTAAAAAGAGACCTTGGTAACTTCTAGCCTCTTTGATAACAAGCTTAAACGCTGATAAACAATTCAAATACCTCAGATGCTTTTACCTTGTTTCATCTATGGGCAAAACACACAGAAAATGGTGTTAATTAATTAAAGATTGATTGGGACTTTACAGCTGCTTTATTTGAAGTAAATCTAATAATACTTTCTGAAAGACAAGTTAGGAATGCTGTTATCTGAAACATATGAAAACCTAATACAAACGCGTCTCATAATCAAATTCATAAATCATATAGGTAAATGTCAAAACTTCCAGAAGTACATATGAGCCGTGCCATGAGAAAATCAACATAATGGGTTTGCGACCAGCATGGATCCAGACCAGCCTGCGCATCCGCGCAGTCTGGTCAGGATCCATGCTGTTCGCTTACAGTTTCTCTAATTCCAATAGGCTTTAAAAGCGACCAGCATGGATCCTGACCAGACTGCGCAAACCCGCTATGTTGGTTTTCTCATGGCGCGGCTCATATGTACTTTTTAAATTGCTCAACTTTGCCTTTAATGGGCTAACCCACACATTTTAGGCGAAAAAATAATTTCTCTCAAAATCCATAAAAAGTGAGTACTCTGAAAGTGACTAGTGCTACAAACTTATTGACATAAGATTATTGCAATATATTCTTATAAATAACCAAAAATATGTTGTAGAAGGTATTAAACAGTCGCAACGCTTTTGAAATAATGCAGAAAATTTACATTCATTCTGCGTTTTTACCAATCTCAAACTTTTATTTTTACCCACTTTATCATTTATCAGTGTCATATATACGTTCTATGCCAAACTTGGTGGAAATGGACATGTTGAACAATTTCACCCAAACTGTGGGCGAGTAGCTTTAAGCTGAAGTTGTACGCATACTAGAGCCATTAAACTAGTTGTACATTCTATGGTCTATATAAAACGCTACTAACTTCGCCATATATTCAAAATCTAACGCATTTAAGGTGTTTAACTTGCACGTAGTATTGAACGCCTAGAAAGTGCTTCGAGTTTAGCCACATTGAAAAGGACTTGAGATAATGTCTAGAACCACCTTATTTATTCGGCTAAATTATTATCTGTAATTTATGTGAAAGTGCAATCCTGTTTTTTTTAATTTTCTGATGGTCGCTTCCATTAAGTTCTATTTATTTACATCACCAATGCCGAACCGCAACAACTGCACACTAAGTCATGAGGAGATGATGATGTCACGCTATTTTCGTAGGACATTGTTATCCTTAAATGTCAAGATCAACTTTTTTTTATATATTTATAAAATTTAATTGGATTATAAAAACAAAAGTCATAAAAATATACTGGAGAAAGTTTAAATTCACAAAAATAACGATTCTATACCGACCTTTTATTCCATGTGAAGAGTACCTCTATCACTGGTGGGCAAAATATTGCAGATGGTACCAGCCATTTGAAATTGTTCAATACTGCGCAAAGTATTGCAGATGGTGCCAGTCATTTGAAATGTCTATGTATAACTCTTCTTGAAACTGTTTTATTTACGATTTAATGGTTAAAAATATGTTAAAGTAGAAGGTGATAGCGTATGAAATTATAGCTTGACAGATTTCTGGCATGAATCCTGGCAAGGTTTCAATACGTGGTTCCCTTCAGTACAGAGATCCTAACAGTATAGAAATATCTCTGACGCTGAAATGTTTGAGCTAGGGCGAATATACAAATAAACAAAACGAATTGTTCGATAATAAGTTCATGTCATATTGACATTTGAATACAAAATGGTTATTTGAAACAGAAGTGATACTATCTAGTTTTACAGTCATGCGCAATTAGACACAAAATCTATGTATTTTATGATGAAAAACATCGGGATCCATTAACTTGATTTAGGACAGACACCTTAGCAACTTCATACCTATTGCGTTTAAATCAGCAACATATTTTATCGTATTTCAATTATGGGCGAAACATTAAAAACTGTATTGAAACTGTGTTACTTTTTATCAGCATTGGACAATGAAGTATAAAAAACGGCGAATGATTAAGGACAATAATGTATCGCTATATCCAGAAAAACACGTTTGAAGACTAATGCGTGCTACCAGTAACAGTGCATATCTTTGATTTAATTATTTATAATTAGAATCAATTTATTTTATGCTTACTAATGAAATACTGTATTATATCAGTTAAATATTTTCATACCTCATCACTCACACTGAAAATATGAAATCTATATTTTAACACTGTGAGAGGTATAGCTCCGCCCTCTCATACTAATTGTGTATGAATTTTAAATTATTTGCTTAAAACAGGAGGAAAATTGTTTCGCACTTTGTTCTTTATAGTATATTTCTCGATTCAAATAATTTTACTTAATGGGAATTTCACAACGTTATGCAGCAAAAAATAGAATGAAATGGAACTTTATGTTGTGTGCGTCTTTATAACGTCACAACACGTCTGACGTCATGTCTGTTTACGCGCGTCTGTTTCCCGCGCTGAGATTAAACATTGTTACAATATGCACATCTCAACATAATTGAACATAAAATAAAAAGAAAATTTGTTTCTTTTTCATGAATATGAAATATATCTCACCTCGAAGTGAGAAAATGTTCACATTTTCACTCGCGCTACGCGCTCGTGAAAATATTTGAAATTTTCTCACTTCTCAGTGAGATATATTCCATATTCACACAAAACAAACAAATATCCTCTATTTATTTATATATTATTATTATTATTATAAACAAAAAGGACTGAAACTATGTGCCATTATGCAACAAAATAACTGTTAGTACGTTACTGGTTAACGTCAAAAATTATGATCATTATTGAGATTTATGAATAGGTGTGATATGTAACTGGCTTAAAATATACCATTCACTAGTTTTAACGTTTATGTCTTCATCAGAAATAAAAAATGTACAGTATAATCGACGTCACGCTCTTTAAGACACTAATGTCAACGTGACAAAAACTCTAATAATAATGTATATATTGTATCACTGCACATAATTGTTGAAAGATTTTTTTTTTCATATTAATAGTTCTTTCTTAGATCTATGTACCGGAAAAGGAATTCTAACAGTACATGTATAGGAATTTTTCCTGACTTGTTTAAAATTATCAGATTATTTCATTTAAAACAACATAGGTATTCATTCATTATTCCAATAAATAATGAACATTATCATTAACAATCAATCTTCCTTATCTTAATGAGTCTTACCTTAAGAAGCGGGATTATTTTTCTTACATTCTTACACTGTTCTTTTGTCTGAAAGGGTGAAACTAACACCTGCTCTTCCATTATGATTATGTTCATTTTGATACGAGAAAATATCATGCAGCTGTACACGGTTACTGCAGAAAGCTGAACCATTTAATTCTATCTAGTTCTCTTTATCTCTTCCACCAATCCAGTTTACAGCCTCAGTAATCCTAGGTTTTTACGCCCTGAAAGAAATAGATGATCTTTAATCGTTTTTAAACGGGACTTTATTTTCCAGTACGGAGTCATTTATCATTGGTTTTGCATGGGTGTTAGTCGAATCATGTTTAACATGTTAACGAATGTTTTAAGATCTAAGGAGAAGACATGAATTTTGGTAACTGCAGGCCTGGTAAATCCAGAATTACCGTACAGAGCAGTATATGGGGAGTGGCGAATTTGAAATACATCACATGTTGAATAGAAAAATATATGATTGTCCTGTTGTCGTATTTAGACCTACGAACTTTATGGTTTCTTTGAGATAATTGGCTGCTTAAAAAATGATTTTATGCTCCCCTACAGTCAAGCATAATCCCCCAGCGGGTGAGCATAATCCCATAACAGGTGCGCGTAATCCCACAATGGATGAGCATTATTCCCACCTGATGGGCATGAGTCTAGAAGATTGTTATGTGTTTAAAGGGAATTCCGATAGTTTTTTATGCGCATCTTTCTGCACAGCCGACACATCCTATGGAAAACTGAGCTGAAGTCAAAATTTGTTGAAACATGTTACAGACAGTCTTAAATATGAGGAATCTTGAATGAAATAACATTTTTGATAAGTTTTATCAGTAATCAAATGTTGATACTGGTTTGTGTTGTACTGACAAGTATCATGCCTGACAGGTATCTTGCTATTTTTGTGGTTGTGTTTTCCCATCGCATTTTAGTACAAAGACAGTGTTGTTCATATAATGTAAGATAATTGACTTAGTACTGATAAGACATTATCACATTTCAGATTATTTAGTATTCAATTATAGAAAGAATTAAGAATTTTTAAAACTTTTTTTAACTTCTAGCAGACATAATGTAATCAGTTTGGCCGGTTTCGCGCCATTTTCCGTCCGAACAGGTGTTGTACGCTAGCGGTCTTAACATAAAAATTAGCCTGGTGACCCATACATTTTTAGCCATTTTTATGCTCACAATACAATTATCTATAAATAAGAAAAACAGGAAAAAATTCTATGAAAGAGTTTTCTCAAAATTTAAAAAAATATTCTCCACTATCGGCATTTTTCACTGAAAAAAGTTCACAAAAGTAAATATGAAACAATATTTTTTTTCATTTGTACCCATTGTTGTAAGGATAGAGTATTACAAATATGACTATGATATCAAATAAGTAAATAATAAAATCTGTAAAAAGAAAAAAAAAACTTATTGTGCTGTCTTGATGTATATTTTGGTTGGTATTTACAAAAAAAAAACAACAGAAAAATATGAAAATGTTGAGAAATCGCTAGCAGTTTCAGCAACAGTGGGTGTGTTCAAAACAATTTTTCATAAAAACAAGTCTGGTGACCTATTGTTTTTATTTGTTCATTGTTTTCAGCACAAATTTTCCTATCATATATGTGAATTAAAAAAATTTCTATGAAAGGAAAAAAACTATAGGAATTCTCTTTAAGCCACTTCGTTATGTTTCAGAACTCAAGTAAATACAGATTGTTTCACTTACAATATAGGTATTCCATCATGATTGCAATAAAGAATGAACAATATCAGTCGTAATCAATCTTGCATATCTAAATGTGTCTTACCTTCAGAAGGATTATTTTTCTTATACATTTTTTTTTGTGAAAGCGTGAATGCACCGACGCATCGATAACATTTTTTTATTTTTTTGATGCGTGAAAATTCCACGTTGTTTCATAAAATTACTGCACAAAGCCGATTCAGTTTTTCTTTTCTTTGTCTTTTCCCAGTCCATCTTCGTGTGGCAGTAATACTAGATTTTTTTTAAAGCATCAAGCCTGAAATGAAACGAACCTTAGAAAATCAAACGTTTTTAAAATAAGAATGTACTTTTCAGAGCGGATAAGGTAATTCAGGAAGACCTAAATTGTCCACCTGTCATCTTGTATCATAGCTGTATTGTGCCTGTATTATCAGAACGACTTTCATTAATTTTATTTGGGAAGAAAAAGTAGGTCATTAAAATGTGTGCGATGTACTGTTCACTGGTATCAAACAGTTTTACTTTAACCTGCATTGAACTCACAGTATATTGATGCATTTGCATCTTCAAACTTTGAAAGTTTAATGCATTCATATTTCTGCGCTTATTGAATACGTGTCAAAATGGGTAATGCATCCTTGACGGGAGCAATAAATCGAGGGTTGGAATCCCACAAGAATCTTTCCGATATAACTGGCTGTTAGAGGTCATCTATTTTAAGACTGGTAACCACCTCCCTTCCTGTCTGGTGCCCGAGTCCAACGATGTCTTATGTGTAAATATTTAAATTGTTATATGCCACCATTCCACAAAACCTGCAAGAGTAAGACTCATGCAGGTAAAACTAAGTTAAAAAATAATACCGCATTCTTAAGGCCACTCACTAACTCAATATTGATAAATGAAAAACTACTGAACGACGTCCTGTAATCGATGTTAAAAGCTTTCAAGGCAAACAGAAATTAATGTTTTATTTGCATGAGAAAATTACTCTAGAAAACAAGTTATCTGTGTATAAATCCCACATCAAATATAAATCCCACCTCTTTGATAACTGGAACTCAGCATCAACAAGGAAGCTAGATTTCCGTGACAACTGATCAGACATGTTTTCTACCTGAGTAAACGAAATGTTGTAGAGGGTATACGGGAGTCACCAAGTCGAGGTAACCGGCCGTCCGGCAGTCCGTGCACCCGTGATAACTCAGGAAGGGTTGGTTCAGTTCATCTTTAAAAACGTATGTTGTAGGTTCGAGATCAGAATTTTTACGCAGAATTCCGCTTAACTGGTAATAAGGTTAATAACTGAATGTTTCATTTGGCTTACAGCACAGTTATTTCTAGCTTGATATACATAGAAAAGCCAAGAATATATATACCGTTCAGATGGTGCTTGCCGCTATATTTATGTTGTCGGCGTTTTTATCATTTCAGACTGGGTTCATGTACAGAGCATTGAACAATCTTCTTAACAAGGAACCGTCCAGTTTGAAACAATTAATGTAAGTACAATTAAAGGCTATAAATCTTTTTTTCATAATTTCAACATTTAAATATTTATAATTAAAGTTGTTTGTTGTTGTTGTTGTTGTTGTTGTTTGTCTGCATTTCTGTCTCTTATAAGCTCTTATAAGAGAAAAGTAATGTACTAACTTAACGGTAACTGTTACAGAAGCCCGACAAAATCTTGTACAGCCTCCGAGTGTGTTTTACGGAAATACTCAGAAGTTACAGTATTGGAAGAGATACCTACGCGAACATATAATTCTTCAGTTCATCAAGTCATTAAACTGAGGTTAATATCTGGAACATCTAAGCGAAAAAAGACCCAGATAACGACGGCTTTTTGATATCTGATAAAATCATAAATTTATAATTGCATACTAAGTCTGTGTTTAGAGCATCATCCGAGACCAGTCACTATTTTATGTTTACTATTATGTCAGGTATTTTATCTTTGTCTGATGCGCATATTTCTCTCTTATCATACCTCTAAGATGCCATAATTCTTTTGTACTATTGTTCTAGGGGAAAAGTCATTATTTTGAACAAAGTGACTTTTATATCATTTGATACAATTACAGTAGGAATTTATGATTTCCTCTGGCTAGCCGTAAAAGATAAATCTTCCTGCCATGCGTTCCTATTATTTTACTCAGTATACGTTTTCTTCAGAAATAATTCATGTGAAACCTTATCATTTCTAAAAAAGATTAATTAATAACACTTTTTTTCTGTATTTTTCGGTATACACTGAATTAAATTTGCCTTGACATGTATCAGTCTATATTTTAAACTAACTACACGAGTTTTAGTACAGTGAAGCTAAAATTAAATATTTCAAGTGGTAATTATGCATCTTCGTACATTTTATAAAACTGCGATTGAATGCATCTTCGTACATTTTATACAACTGCGATTGAATGCATCTTCGTACATTTTATAAAACTGCGATTGAACACCACTACCATGGGTTCGCTCTAAGATACTTTTCTAATGGATAATGAAAGTTTTATACGTTTGCTGATTAAGTAATTATTGAAATAAAAGTAAAGAAAATAGTTCTGTTGAAATGTTCCATTGTCCAATCAAAAATTACCCTTTTTATTTCACAGGCATACAATGTAGGTCTTTTCGGAGATCACCGTTATATTTTTTCACTGTTTTAGGTCTACATGTTCATCAGCTACAGGGTTTGAAGACAAAATGGAGAATATTGATATGCGCCACCAGCCTGTAGATGAATGTTCACTTCTGGACATCATTAGCCACTCTGCTCAAATTCTTCGTAAGTACCATACGTCAGAAACCATTGCTCAGTAATTATATTCATAGCTATTTTTACTCCAACTGACAAGTATTTAAGAAGGAATCTATTTTCCTCGTTATATAAAACCGTTCAAAACAATTGTTACGTATTTGTAGAATATTTTATAAGACACTTTTTCTTAGGAAATTAGCTCGAAATGTTAAGTAGATGTAACGTCATTCAGTTATATCTTCCCTTCTTTAATTCCACCTGTACCAACATATTTTTTCTTTTTTAGAAATGGAGTAGGAACAATAGAATGTTAGTTCAACGTATAGTTGTATATTTAATCTAAAAGTGCGTCTGTATATTTATCTAAAAGTAAATTTGTTTACTTCATCTAAAAATGTTTTTGAGTATTTTATCAAAAAAGTGCACTCACACATTTATTCTAAAAGACAGTGCATTTGTACATTCAATGCAAGAGACCGTTTTAACATTTATTCTTAAAGTACATTTGTGTTTTTTAATCTTAAAGTTTGAATCGCGCCATTGAGAATATATAATATGAAAATTCAAGAACAAATATTCAATTAATTAATATAATTCCAAGACGTAATAAAAATGATTGATTTCATCTCATTTGTGGCACTTTCTTATCTACATATCTAGATGACAGTTCTTACATAAACAGATAAATTGATATATCATAGCAGCATCTTAAGATTTTATGCGGGGGCCTCCGTGGCCGAGTGGTTAGGGTCGCTGACTTCAAATCACTTGCCCCTCATCGATGTGGGTTCGAGCCTCACTCGGGGCGTTGAATTCTTCATGTGAGGAAGCCATCCAGCTGGCTTACGGAAGGTCGGTGGTTCTACCCAGGTGCCCGCTCGTGTTGAAATAATGCACCGAGGGGCACCTGGGGTCTTCCTCCACCATTAAAGCTGGAAAGTCGCCATATGACCTATCCTGTGTCGGTGCGACGTTAAATCCAACAAAACAAACAAACTAAGATTTTATGCATGGAAATGCGATAGGCGTATTTATTTCTACAGATCCAGCAATTACGAAGATACCACCTTTGTTGTAGTTTCGAAAATTTTGTATTTGATGTGCTTTGAGATAGCATGCACAAACTGTGTAGAATATCATTATAGAAATCTTAAGTTTAAGGTACCATATCCTAAGTTAAATTGCAGTATATTTCCACATTTGATACAGTGTTTGCTTTTGATGCAATGGAATATAAGAATTCTTAATAACTTTGTAAGTTATTACCTCTAATTTGTAGTGTAAATTTAACAAAATTCATATCTGATAATTTTGATATTTTTCCGTAGAAGGGTTGAAAAGAATTATTAATATTTACATGTATATATTAGGAAAATAAAATATAAATAAAACACTCATGTACATCATGTGTCGTACTCAGATAAAACAGTCTTTCAGGATTTAAATCGTACTCAATAGCATACCTCGTGTAGATCGTTATTTTTCAGGGTTTTAGTCGTATTCGATATAAAACACTAATGTTGACCGTTATTATCAGGGTTTTAGTTGAACTGTATAAAAGCACTCCTGTAGATCGTTAGTTTAAAGGTGTTAGTATATGAAAACATTCAAGTACACCGTTATTTTCAGGATTTTAGTCACATTCGATATAAACAATCACGTAGACCGTTAATTTCAGGGTTTTAGTCGCACTCTATATACAATCTTTCCTGTAGACCGTAAATGTCAGATATAAAACCCTCATTTTCTTTTATTATCATAGTTTAAGTTGTACTCTACATACAAACACTCCTGTAGACCTTTATTATATATAAAACACACATTTGCCCGTCATTTAAAGGATTTTATTTATACTCAATGTAAAAACTCTCCTGTAGACCTTTATTATCAGAGTTTAAGTCGTACAATATATAAAACGCTCCTTTAACCGTCATTATAAGGATTATATTTTTTATTCAGTATGAAAACTCTGCTGTAGATCATTCAGAATTTCAGTCGTACTTGATATAAAAATCTCTCGTAGACCTCTGTTTAGTGTTTTAGACTTAATCATTATATTTACGATATGTTTGTTCAGCTGATATTCTTTCTTTTCAGAGATGAATGACCACGAATTTATGCGACATCTAGGTGAGGAATATTTCCGTTTGTGCCTTTTGGAATATGGGGATGCCATCAGAATGATGGGCAGCAACATACTCGAATTCTTCAGCAATCTTGATGGTTTACAAACTTACATAACGTTATCGGAGAAATTTAAGTCACAGGTGCCACCTTCATCAAGATGCGAGTACGAGAATAACAAGATGACTCTTCATTTCTATACTGATAAAAGGGAACTTTTAGAATACTATGGTGGCATTGTTGCAGGAATATCTAAATATTTATTTCAAAGGGAAGCTGAAGTGACAGTTAGTTGTAGCAATACTCCCGGCTCTTTACATCATATTATTAGTGTAAAGGTTGAAGATGAAAGGTCAACCCCACAATGTAAAATATGTTCTCCGCAAGAGAGTGCTAGCAAAAAAGCATCTGACAGTAAAATAAGCACGACAACATTTTGCAAAACATTTCCCTTCCATTTTATTATTGACAAAAATCTTGATATTATTCAAATTGGGGAGGCACTGTGTAAACATGTAAACACGGCAAAATCAACCAGCAAAAAGAGGCTGTCTTTACATTTTGAAGTGCTGCGACCACGAATTGAGCCGCTGACATACTCGGCATTGCTCTCACATGTAAATTTTATGTTTAATCTCAGGACAAAACAAGCAGACAAACATTGTAAAAGTCAGGTAAGTAGTTTGTGATATTTGTGAAGTAACCATTGAAAAGTCGATTTTAAACTAGTCAATGAATTAGTGAGAAGTATAAGAACAAAACAGAAGATGAAAATACCAATTTGGTTTATACATGAAGAGCATATGAACTTTACGATTTTATTGTACTGAAATATTTTATCAATCGAACCGAGCCTGCAACATTTTCATTTTTGTCGTTTTTTTGGCGACCTGTGGAGTTTCCACTTTTCTTTTACATTCAAATATTCTCAAACCTTCCTGTAAAGATATGGGTAAATAACAGATTATATAAGTGTAAATTTACTTTAAAAAGAAGCGGTTTTAAAATAAATTGTTGTATGAATTCATAACATTTAACACAAACATATTTTATCTAATTGGGTGTTGTTGTTTTTTCTCATAAAAGTTATACATTTCATATAACAACTTTATGAACACATTTTTAACAACATTTGTTCGAGAATTGATTCCTATTTTGGAATATCGTAACATTCTAAATGTCATCAAGTCGTTTGATGACTGCACACAAAAAGAATATATGATGAAACTGATATGATCTTGAATAAATACTAACTATCAGAGATCTCCAACTGGTTCAAAATATCTTAATTATCATGTTAGCCCCTCGACAGCTATAGCCTTATAAGCATCATGAAATATATTTTCGTGCTAGATCACATGTACATTTGACTACATGTACAAAGCAAACGGATTGGACTACTCTTGTGATAATAGTTTAAATCATATCATACAGTTCTTATGCATTCCTTTTAAATTACTTAATGAATTAAGTTTTGTAAAATATGACCATTTGTTTATATCTTATTTTCTTGTTTATGTAGGGTACTACGTTATCTTCAAGAAAAACATTTAAATCTGTATTATTATGATAACGAGTTTATGCGTGAACACTGAAATATAAAATAGGGTTATTGTAACAGTATCTTGGTCTGGGATGTTGTATTCAAGGAATCAACTGGTCTCTTTCTTATTTCAGACGATGGAGCTTAAAGGCCAGATGATCCAACTACCAGAGATCGATGGCATCCTCTTCCTGGGCACACCAAGTGTAGAAAAGCTTGATGAATTGATAGAAAAAGGTCTTTATATTTCCGATCTTCCTATACATGACGCCACTAGAGACGTCATATTAGTAGGAGAGCAAACAAAAGCCCAGGTAACATCAAATAAGAATATTCGATTTTAGTTTTATATTCTGTTGTTTTTTATCTTTATTCTTTAGATTTATCATTCACATCAAATACTAGTAAACATCTTATTCCGAAAACTACGAAATGGTGAAAGCTTAAATTAAATTCAAATGCAAAAATATGTCATGAAGTTTTTTTTATAATTTGCAGGACGGTCTGCGCCGACGTATGGAAGACTTGAAGAAGAATATCATAGAAGCAAGTGCTGCTGTGGAAGAAGAAAAGAGAAAAAATGTCGAACTTCTGCGCATGGTGTTTCCGTCAAATATAGCTGAAAAACTGTGGAGAAGTGTGTATATTCTTCTTTAAGGCACGAAACAAACAAAGTTGAGTCGCTATTACATCCCCCGCAACCATCTGAATAGGCCTGTTGTGTTGCATTTCCTGTTCACTCTAGGAGTCCATTTCAGACATTTGGGGGAAATTCAAGCTGACTTTAATAATATTCATTAATCCCGGACTTGTCTCTGTTGCAAGAGGTTTTAATCGTTAGCTTTCTTCTGCCCAAACCATTTTTGTCTGCAGCTATGCTCATTAATTATTTAGAACCGTTCCGGAAGATAATATTTGCTTAATTTTAGTACGTTTTTATCACCCGTTTGACTACGATGAATGCAGAGTTTCATGCACTGCTATTTGACAGCAAATAAACTAAGATTTCATCTGTTTGTTCTTGTACTCCTTAAATATTTATCAAACAGAGACTGATGCCTGCAGCTAGGCATAATTCACAGTAATACTTACTTCTAAATAAGAATGATATTTCCTTTTCATATATATTAGATGTGATGTTGCTAAAACATTATTTCTACGATTTCCCCTTCTGATATTCACGGTGGATCTGTAACAAAAGAAAGAGAATAGATAGAGCATTTTTTGCTTCCCTTCTATAGATACCATATGAAAAACTTGATTTGTATCATCTGTAAATGTTTTCAAATAGCTGTTTAAGTACAATTTTTATAAAAATGCAGTCATGTTAAAGGCCTAACACTTCATTTAACGCAAGACAAACGTTCAGGGCGGGCTTCCAGAAAAAGGTTTTAGAAAGTTATACCACATGCAATTTAGTAATACAGTCATCAATAATACAATCGATGTATAATTCCGGGAGCAATAGATTACAAATCGTACTGAAAAATATAATTTACATCTAAATGGCCTCACTTTAGAAAATGTATTGACAAGACGTTTTGTATTAACGTTTCAGTAAATTGCATCCAGAGTTAGATATTGAACGGTGTTTCGAGTTCATTATATTTTAACCCCTCATGAATTCGTGAATAAGCACGCGCTACTTATTCGAAGTAAAAGTACGTAATAGTGACAGAAATGCAAGAAATAATGCCAACAATAGATTACAAGAAGAAATGAGAATAGTATATATTTTTTCTCTTGTAACATTTATATTGCTACGAAAAGTATAGTTTTGTATTCTATTTGAAAACAAAATGTTTCAACATTTTACTATTCATTCTGATTCTATCAGAGAAGAAAACAGCATAGAATACAGAATAAGTTATATATGTAACGTGTTGATCAGTGAATTCTTGAGTGTTGTGTTTCCGTTGAAATTTTTCGCTGGTATAGAAGTATAAAATTGTTAAAAATCGAAAAGGCATTAATTATCATTTATTCTTGAACAACGGTTCAAAGCAATATTGCATTTAGTTGTAACTCTATGAAAGATATTTGATTGATAAACTGAATAAAAACCAAATACCCTCTAAAATAATAATAATATATCATTAACGTCAAATTTTCAAAATGATTTACTAAAGTCTCCAGTAGAACATAATTTATTTATCTAATTCATAAAAAGCAGCATTAAATCATGTAACTATAAAATACATTTCAGATGAGAAAATAGAACCTCAGTATATAGATAATGTGACGATACTGTTCTCTAACGTTGTTGGCTTTACGTCTATCTGTTCATGTTACTATAAATTACATTTCAGATGAGAAAATAGAACCTCAGTGTATAGATAATGTGACGATGCTGTTCTCTAACATTGTTGGCTTTACGTCTATCTGTTTATGTTACTATAAATTACATTTCAGGTGAGAAAATAGAACCTCAGTGTATAGATAATGTGACGATACTGTTCTCTAACGTTGTTGGCTTTACGTCTATCTGTTCATGTTACTATAAATTACATTTCAGATAAGAAAATGGAACCTCAGTATATAGATGTGACGATACTGTTCTCTGACATTGTTGGCTTTACGTCTATCTGTTCATGTTATTACAAATTACATTTCAGATGAGAAAATAGAACCTGTGTATAGATAATGTGACGATACTGTTCTCCGACATTGTTGGCTTTACGTCTATCTGTTCATGTTATTATAAATTACATTTCAGATGAGAAAATAGAACCTCAGTGTATAGATAATGTGACGATACTGTTCTCTGATATTGTTGGCTTTACGTCTATCTGTTCATGTTATTACAAATTACATTTCAGATGAGAAAATAGAACCTCAGTGTATAGATAATGTGACGATACTGTTCTCTGACATCGTTGGCTTTACTTCTATCTGTTCTTCATGTACACCTATGGATGTCATCAATATGCTGAATTCACTGTACACAAATTTTGACAATTGTTGCGGATTTCTGGACGTTTATAAGGTTAATATTACTTAACATTTTCCGACAGCTATTCTGGAATCCTCGATATTATAATATTAAATAAAAATCAATATTATTTCTTATAACAAAATAGACAAGTATTACGGAATGATCGACGTTTAAAAAATTGAAATAAATAAAGTTTTCTCAACCTGTTCACAACTTTTGATAACTTTTGCGGATTTCCGATGCGTAAAATGGTAGTTTACACCAGTATGCTTTATTATCTCTACATTTGACAAATTTCCTCAATTCCTACATTGAAAAGGTTAAAATAAATCTATAATCTTTAATTCTTTGAACGCAAATTTAGACATATTTTGTGGATTTGTGTTCTTTACTCACATATCCGAATGTCTGTATAAAAAAGTAATCTAATTTAGATGTTTTCAAGAATGTTTTAAGTAATATGCTAGACTAATAAAAGGTTTATTTCTTATATATAGGTAGAAACTATCGGAGATGCGTATTGCGTTGCAGCTGGTCTGCAAAGGCCATCAAAATACCACGCGATGCAAATTGCTTGGATGGCCATTAAAATGATGGAGTTTGCAAGTCAACAAAAATCACACGATGGTAAAGTTATACAGGTACGTACCTTATTTTTCACGGAAAAATCATTTAAGTTCTAATATAGATGATAGAGATACTGGTTGTAGCAATAGTGTATACTAGTTAAGACACTGTTACCTGTTTTATCTTTTAACGTTTTGTTTGAAAAGTAGACATATGAAGATGCTTTGGAAACACAGAACACAACTAAGTAGACTTTTAGATTACTTGGTTAAACAGTGTCTATTCATCATATGTAATGTGCAAAACTGTTTATAGCTCCCTAGCCTCGGCAGATTTATACTTTGATAAATTGAATTTACTCCATGTTCACAAAGTAATAGTAATAACAAAACCAAGTACAAAATGATTTCATACGACCACAACATGGCACTTTAATGTTAAAAATCTAAAATCATTTAGTATAAGCAATTGGTCTATCTAAGACAGACTTGAATACCAGTGACTTTCTCGATGATATGATAATTAAATATGCGTGATTTGCTTATGATTAACGGAAAATAAACGCTGCAGTTGATCGATACTAGGTTTATTGTAATATAATGTTATATTTAAGATGCGTATTGGTTTGCATACGGGTAATGTGCTGGCCGGTGTGGTTGGAGTTACTATGCCTAGATATTGTTTGTTTGGAAACAATGTCACTCTCGCTAACAAATTAGAATCGGGTAGTGAAGCGACCAAAATCAACGCAAGTCCAACAACGGCAAGGTATATCTTTACTATGAGTTCAGATATGTTTAATCATTTACACAGCACAATGTAAACATGGGAGAGAAAAATAAAAGCGCAATTAATACATAAAAATGAGACGACTAAGGATGTCAAGGAGTCTTTATCTGTTGTAATATTTACGCTTGATTAATGAATTCACCTCACTTTTAAACTCTTGTTTCAATAATATAACTTATCCTGGTAATACTTGAAGGAAAAGCAGTAAAGGCCCTAAGAAACACGACGTATGATTTAATTAATCAGCAGGGTAGATAGCATTTAGTAAACATTAAATGTTTACATTCTAATGTTTTTGCGTCAATATCAATTTGTGCAGTTGATTTTAAACGTTACATTTGACAAATTAGCATAGGGTATTCGGTAAGTAGTCTGTAAAAATGTTTATGCTTTCTGTTATCTCATAAGCAATATTGATTGAAACTAAACCTGCCAGTTTATTTTATGCCAAAATACATACAAAACAACTGAAAATAGAAAAGGAGGTTATCATTTTCACTGATCAAGTGCATTTGTTATCGATTACTGTTAAATTACGTGCAATTACTATTACTGAAAGAGGAAAAAGTGCACTTTTCGGTATATACGATTCTGCTTCATAATTATATAGTCTGTACCTTAAACATTTGATTTGATACATTAGATTTTATAATTTTTTGTTTATTTAAAGGTTGCTGTATGAGGGATTCAAGCTGACGCCAAGACCACGTGAATGTCTTCCACAAGGGTTCCCATCTAATATTGAAGGAACTTGTCATTTTGTTGATACCTATCAGTTTCCTTTTACAGAACTTCAAAATGACCTTACAACCGCAAAACATATTGAACTCGCTGTAAAGCATTATAAGATAAATGAGATCAACTAGTCTTATATATGATGTTATTCTTGGCTGCGTGATATATTTTCTCTTATTGTGCCGAAATACATTTTCCTAATTCAAGTTTTTCTGTTCCCAGTAAATAAGGACAGAACACACTATTGGTGCTTTTCCCTGTAGTTAGCATTATACACTATGACAGTTTTATCTCGATTGCGAAGATTTAATTAAGGAACAGTACACCAGCCGCCTTTCGATTCGCAAGTTTATTATCTTTTTTTCCAAATAGGAAACTGGAAATATAAATAAAATATATACGACAGAAATACGAAATTAACCAATGACATTCTGTCTGTTGTCAATTTCTTATACAGTTTTCTTTTAATATTTAATATTCGATCTGATTGAAAGTGATATTATCATCGGCGGCTTATGTCTCAAACAATATTAACACAAGACAGGCCATTTGTTCCCATATAACCCATATATGATACTCTCCATAATTCAGCCATACATCCAAGCACAATCATGTGCATTTCTATATTCTAAAATGAAAGATAATCTTCATACATAGTTGCTTCTTTCTCTTCAAAGCTAGGTCTCTTTTCTCCAAAGGAGTTATTGTAATATTAGTACTAAGGTCCTGACTGCAATCTCTGTTGTAGTAATTAATTTGTCCAGTTGTCACGGCTGGCCCAGACGGATGGAACCAGGCAAGATTGTTTACAAAGTATGTTCCTATCTGTCCTTCAGCAGGTTGTATGGTTGATATACTTTCTTATACGCCTGGACCACTTTGAGAAGACAAATGACGCCCCATTTCAATGCAGCTTTAACTACAGCTTAGTTTTGCTACAAGTAGACAAGAAAATACATTAAACGTCAGAAATGTATAATAAATTAAACGCATTAAACATTTGAAATGTATTATGTCAGAAACTGCAAAGTTACACATTTTACATATCTTTTTGGCGGCGAGTTCGTGTTCGTTTAGGCACTTGTTTAGCGACTTATCTCTACCTGGTTTATAATACTATCAAATCCACTCATAGCTAGATGGGAATATTCTAATTTCTAGTGAAAATGATAATTACCAACAGCCCAAAAGAAAAAAGTTACTAGAAAAATGTTTTGTTTAATGTAAATGTAATATTATTAATTGAAGTTAACCCCATTCGATGACAGATCAATACAATGTTACATAAATTTGTTGATAAGACATCTTGTTAAGGTGAGAATTCCATTAGTAAATAGCCCGTCAAGCAAAATAATGTCTTTTTCTTTCTCAGTATCAAGCCTTAGAATCTATTTATCAGTTATCTATATTAATTATTCAAAAGAAGTATTTTAGTTGTTGTTAGTTATTCTAATAAATTAATGAAACCTTTTAGGATATTAATTGAACCTAAAGATTGTGGTAAATATTTTCACATTGTATGATAAGCAGTCTTCAATTAATAGATATACTTATTTATAGAACTGTAGAGAGAAATGAACACGACGGCTTGTTTATAGTACAAAATAAATCGTATTTATTATTGTTATTCGTTTTTGTTATCAATTTCTTTTACATCACATGTTAAACTTTTTTTCTGATATATTAGAAGGTTTTTTTTTAAGTTGAATTTTTCTTAATCATATATTATTTCTAAAGCCCCCTGGATATTCTTACTTATGTTTTTGATAATACGTATAGTACATGTATGAAATTTCTCATATATTGGAAAGAATATAATAATAGTGCAAAGACATCATGTTATTCATTTACGACCTTTACCCATTTTCAAAAAGTTCACAGAAACACAGATGCATGTTTTGTTTTTATTCAAAGACAAGTAAGTTACTTAGACAAAGAAGTTACCTTTTTCTTGTCTTACAATCAAATTCGATTGTTTGCAAATTCTAGACAGTTATGTGTACATTTTACCGTTTTAAAATTGGGCTGATGTGTAAGACGTTTCATAATGTGTATGCTTGAGAATTTTGAAAGATGTTGTTAAAGTCTCGAGCGGGGCATCTATAATAATAACATTGTTTTTGATATATGTAAAAACTAAATAAATATTGTTTAAACTTATTTTCTATTTATGTATTAAAATATTATGAAATACATTGCGTTTGCTCATAGAATTAGTGTCCAGCATAAATAATATTTTTCAATAATGTACACACCAAGTGCCACAAAAGTTTTTGAAATCTCCTTAAAAGACTTTTTACAAAATATTATTTTGACTGTTAACCAAATATAAGACTACGTTTCTAGTTCTGACACAGCATGCACCAAGTTTATTGTAATTGAATAGTGGTTTACGAGATGAAGTTTGAACAGCCCATGTAAATTGAAAAGTTTAATTTCAATTTCTAAGAAGCAAACAACCTCTCTGACTGTTTAACTCCTATGCAATTATTCAACAGCACGATCATTTCACTGTTTAATTAAGATGTAATATATATCATCTCAATAGTGTCCATTGTAACACAAAATACTCCCCAAAGCACCAAAATCCATCTTGCATGCATAAATTAAATATACCTACTAATACCACATGAAGTTTGAACAGTGCATGTAAATTGAAAAGTTTAATTTCAATTTCTAAGAAACAAACAATTTCTCTGTCTGTTTAACTCCTATGCAACTGTTCAACAGCAAGATCATTTCACTGTACAATTAAGATGTAATCTACATCTGCTCATTAGCGTCAGTCATTTACGTTTTTTTTTAATTTCTTTAAAAGACATTTATTATAAAATATTATTTTGACTGTTAACCAAATATCATACTACGTTTTCAGTTCTGACACAGCATACATCAATCTTATTGTTATTGAATAGTATTATTTTAACTGTTAACCAAATATCACACTACGTTTTCAGGACTATTTAACTTCTATAACTCCTCAAAAGTGTTCATCGTAACATAAAACACTCACCCAAAGCACCAAAAACCTTCTTGCATACAGAAATTAAATATACTTACTAATAGTTGATCCACCAAGCCCGCGACATGGTCGATGAATTACTTTAAAAGTGTATAGATCAAAGGGAATCAGAAAGATTTGTGTCTAAAATTTAAGTAATGGAAATTATCTCTAATTATTCTAACAATCCAAAAGAATAAATCCACGGGTGGTAAACGCGCAATCCAATTCTCACTGGGAATATGCTTAAAAATGGTTGCGCGACTTCCGGTGCTGGTGTTAACCCGAGTTTTGAGTTCTTATGCGTAAGAATATATCACGAAGGCCGTAGGCCCGAATGATATATTGTTTCGTATAATTATATAGAACGAAAAATTCATTCGGGTTGTTCAAAGGTAAATCACAATTGGGAACATATTATTTCGATTCTAATACAACATACTAGTATCAACCGCGTTGGAAAAAATGGTAACTACTTCTTTCGACCGTGCTACGTACCTGGATCGGATGACGTCATTGCACGCGAGTGGTTTATTGCAGAATAACCCGAGATAGATTTTGCTCTACATGTATGTAGGTTATTTGCTGGTCGTGTTACAGTAGAGTTTAAAATATCTATAACACAGAAAAACGGGCAGTTATCGACTGATATTTTAAAATATCTTAAACAAGATATTAATCGAATACCAAGAAGTGCACAACAAAGAAAGAACTATTTTTTTTAGAAAAATCAAACACTTTATTGGAACTTGCATTAAGCAGTATATCAATCGAAACCCAAAATGAAAAAAGTATTTCTTCAGGCAAAAATCATTTTTTCTCTTCCTTTGATGAATCCTGGAGATTTAGTTAATCGATGTTGTACACATTGCGGTTTCATCCAAAGGAGCGAAGCAATGTTTATGATTGTGAAGATTTACTTTCGGGGTAGGATAAAAACAATATTTACATTTCTCACCAGCCGGTGGATTTATAGACATTGTGGCATATCGAACATGTTTTAAATGCCACAACAGATGCCAATAAGTGAATAATAACGCATTAAGAAAACAGACAGTCTAGAAGGTCGCGAAGGTCAATTAATGTCTGAACGATTTATAATATTATTATTGCATCTGTTAAAATTCTCTGTCTCCTAGACCTGAATAGTCGCTTTGAAAATCATTGAATTATGGTGTTTCTGTATACGAAAAATAGAATTATGTTTATTTCAGCTTTACTACCGGCTTCATTCGAGAAAATCGCCAATAATACCTTTATGTAATAATATAACGTCGTTGATTAATTGGTTTTGATTAAAGGTTCTCAATGGTACCTTGTTTGAATATTACATATCATCAGAAAATAGCTGCATCCGATTAATTTAATCTTCGGATAGAGGAACTACAGGCCTAACAAAGTTGCACGCTAAGATATAGTCTGGCAATCGACTAGATAATCCTTTGTTATTTATTTTCATTCGTTATTCTATTATGTTCAGACCCATCTTTAAGGCACTGATTGTCTACCAACATTATGAGAAAAAAGGGACATAATAATACAAAATTTGAATAGCCTCAGGAGTTATCTCCTGTAACACAATGGTAAAATCTCTAAAAGATGCTTTAGAAGCATAGGATGCAACCAAGCAAAATAACTGCAGACTCGGTTTGACTGAGTCTGTTCATGAGTAGTAATGAAATGTGCAACACCTCTCACGCCCACTAGCAACGGCATACTAAGCGGAATTCGATCTCAAGTATTTAAAAAAAATTAGTTTTTAAAACCCTTATATTGTCGTCGTAATTTATTAAAAAAAAATGTTTACAAAGCACAGGAAATATGGAAATAAAAACAAAGTGATCCTATTTAAGATAGAACAAATAGACAACGCCGCTCTACTTTTCTTACAAAGTTTATCTTTATTTCCATAGCACCCTTTCTTCCATAACCTCTGTTCATATCGATCGTTATTTTTTATCTCTTCTTTTTTATCGTGTGCTTGTATTCACTAACAATCATTACCCACTTAACCTAAGATCTTGGCAGTTATTATGAACCTTATCAGTGATGAAGTATATTTTTGGTTTCTCCAAAGACATTTATCACTTTGGTTGTCCGCATTTTTTAAAGCAGTGCTCTGTACGCTCTTTCTTAACTGAAATAAGAGCTAAATCAAGTTCTATCTTAAATACACACAACTGATTGATTGATTGATTGATTGATTGATTGATTGTTGTTGTTGTTGTTGTTGTTGCTGCTGTTGATGTTGATGATGATGGTGATTTTTCTGTAAAGTCGAAATCGTTTAGGTCATAAGGAGACTGTCAAAAGAAGATCTAGGATGTCCTTCGGGGCAATATTTGACCTTTGGAATATAGTAGTCTTTACATATATTATGCCATATTTTGTCCCTTTAATGCCGTGCGCAAATAAACTAAACATTCAAAAAACTAATATTATATCACTGTTGATGGTAAGTAAAGGGAGAATACTGCAGAACCCCGTTGATGATTTTCATATATTTATTAAGAAATCTTAAACAGTAAAATTGCTAAAATAATGAGACACAATTTTATTGCATATTACATTACACATTATGATATAAGACATTACGATACTAAAACATAAAAAGTGCAAATCGGTTAGACCTCAAGTCATAACAACATTAGAAACCGTTAAGTTCGGCAAAGCTGAGTTAATATTCATTATAATATTGAGTATAATGGCAATTTGCTTGTTAAAAATGCAGTGCAGACATTTAAAGAAATAACTTCAACAAAAAACATTAAAGTCGTCCATTAATACATTTACATTTTGTATTTTGTAAAACGTATTCATAATGCTATTTATCCTAAACATTTAGCTTTTTTTTGTTTCAACAACTGTGCGTTTAGTGATTCAATCTAACAAGATGATAGTCACATAAACAAGAGACTGGCTTTCGTCCTTCATATTCCTTGGATATGTTTTTTATTGTTAACAGTAGAAGATTGTCCAACAATTTGTTTTTACACTAACATGGGTCCAAGCACCACATGAACATGTTATTTTATTGCCTTACAGTTTACTTACAAAATGTTTCAATACTTATTGAAGACACCCGTTCAGCCCGGGAAAAACATACATATTTGAGCCGCGCCATGAGAAAACCAACATAGTGCGTTTGCGACCAGCATGGATCCAGACCAGCCTGCTCATCCGCGCAGTCTGGTCAGGATCTATGCTGTTCGTTATCAAAGCCTACTGCAATTAGACACACAGTTAGCGAACAACATGGATCCTGACCAGACTGCGCGGATGCGCAGGCTGGTCTGGATCCATGCTGGTCGCAAATGCTCTATGTTGGTTTTCTCATGGCGCGGCTCATTTATCTTTTTTTTCTAAATATTTTATACCAATAAATGCTTAAGTGAGTTGCTTTAAACCTGTAGCTCAGAAAATGACTTTTAAAACTGAATATGAAATATTTTTTTCACGACCTAGTAGTCTTTGAAGAGACTTTTAATCTTTATACCTTAAAGAAAACATGTACTTATTGAAAGTACATTGTAGCTTAATAAAACGGAGCTTTACATATGATTATTAGACGACGTTTATATCAGCAACACAATGACGATTGTCTGGATTTTCCGATTTGTTCTACAAACAACACCTGCCTGTTTGTCTCTGGAAATAAACAAATAGAAAAACAAATTTTAAAATTGTCAAAAAAGTTATCACTGTGTCAGGTATCAATAAATGCGAGTATTTACCTTTAAAATTCAAATTCTTACCGTGAGTGACATTTAGAATATTCTTGACATTTTTATCATGGTTGAAAGCACGTTGAAAATCACTTCTTTCTAGAATTCGGTGATACGTTCAAGGGCCTATATGCCTTAACTTGTTTCAATATATACCTAATCGAAACTTGTAACATCTTCCTAAATTTATTTTGCAATATCAGTCTGACAGCACTTTTATTAAATTTCTCACATATCTTAACATAGTTATGTCATTAATTACAGATTAACTGTTTCAACCAAAACGTATAGACAACACTTATTTTATTTTATTATTAATAAGACCATTTTCATAAATGTACTGTTAGGCTCAAATATCAGAACATGTTTATATTTGTTTTCATTATTTTGTAAGTAACTATGCTTTTTATGCAGTCTAGACATTTATGTATATTTTGTGACATTTTAAAGTTGTGTAGAGGCAGTAAAATAAATAAAGTATTTTCATAGGATCATTCGACTTTGTATAGTATTTACAAATCTAAATATCTGACAGATACTGCCAAGATATTAAGGTGAGGTAGGGTGTATATGTGTAAGTGTATTATGCTTATTTGTGTTTGCTTCCTTTCCATCGGCTTGGTGAAAAAATATGATATAAAAATTTCAAGGCAGTTAGGAACACTACAATATCAATTTGATACTTACTAGTAACTGATAATATGAAATAAATTTGGTGTTCACTTAGAAGTTACTAGCAGTGTTTTCGTCCCAACAATGAACACCTTATGCTAATCAAGTAAGCGCACTGTGTTCAACATAGTTTCTGCAACTTTTGGTAAGATTAAACCCAAATGTATTTTTTTTTTAATTGCAGGATATCAAAATGCATACATAATCAAATCCATACATGCCGTTGAAATGGCCCAGCTTCGCTGTATCTGAAATAGAAAAATCGAGACATTTTATATTTGCACATACCTGGGCCAATACATTGCTCGGTGTTGAACTTGTTATTTAAGGCTACTAAAGTCATCGTTGTTCCATATAAAAATCTTCTAGACATGATGAATTTTTGTGTGTACAAATCAGTCTATAGATAGGTTTTCTGAATATAACTCGCACATCGCACACATTTTTGTCATGCTATGATAATTAAAGCTGAATATAACATTTTCATGCAATTTGGTGAACACAAGGAAAGAACAGACAATTTGTCATTAAATCGTTTTATATGAAAATACTGCAATTCTGCGACAAGTGGCAATATATAGGTACCTGATCAACACAATGCTTGTATTACTTGCGACATATATGAGTTTGTAAGACTGAGACAGATTCTGCGGAATGGATGTTGATGACATTTTTGGTAAGTTAGACGAACCCTTGCAAACTAACTTCTGAAATAATACAAGAGAACTGGGTCAAAGAACGGATTTTTGTGGTGGTTTTGTTCTTTGATACTTCCTGCTACTTTTTGAAGCTAGAGTAAACTGATTTCGTTATTTCTGAAGTCCTATGCAGTCTAAAACTCATGCATTTTTCTCAAAAGGTCGACAAATTAATGGCTATCATATATATTATTTCAAACACACATTTAGCTTTGAACTTATATAGTGACACTCTATTGCAAAAAAATACATTTTTTTAAAACAAGAGTAACAATATTTCAGGTTTATTTTTTTCAGTAAAAATACTTGGTAAAAAATAGAACATTATTCTTGTGGGAGGAAAAGACTTAACATCGATAGCTTATTAGACTTTGAAAAGACATTCTAGCAACTTCACACCTATAAATTTTATCAGCATCATATGCTTTACCGTATTTTAATAATGTGCAAAACATTCAGGAAACAGTGCTAATTAAATTTAGTTCTTACTTTTCACCTGCTTCGTAAGAAAATTGGTAACGGGAAAACAGAAGACTGTAATGCTGTTATATGTAACATGACCGTACGATTTCAAAAGACGTAGGTTGTTCACAATGTATCTTCAAACTATGTGTAGTTTTTGTGCTTTCGCAAAAACTATCAATCAATGATTCACAACATTTAAGCTTATTAACGAAAACAAAATTCAGACCATAAATTCCAACAATACTCACTCAATATAATAAGAAAGATATGTATTCTACGCGTAGGTGTAACCTTTTGTTATATTCCTATAAATAATCTGTGTTAAATATATCTGGTATTTTTTAAAATAAAAACTGATGGAAACAAAAATTTGTGTGACACACGTAGAAAATTACTAATCTGTTTCTTGCGCATTATTTAAACGTCTTTTCTTAATATTCATAACCCGGTTCTATTAAGTAGTTCAGACAAACTGAAAGACAAATCTTGTACATATAGATTCTTTGATACGTTCCGTATAAACCATATCATGTGAAATATTATAAACCATATCATGTGAAACATGATAATTTATTAGTGGTATATATGAATAAGGAAAATAGGCCTTTAAGGTGTCCGATCCTCAAATTGGCAAGTTCTGTGGTAACAGTGCTATTGAAATATATCATATATTGATTCCTGGTAAGCACACATAATTTTGGTATCATTTGACAGTGTGTACTCTTATTCATCGTCGTAGCTGTGTGCATAATAAAATCTATAAAAAGATCCATCGGAAGCAAAGAATGCAGCCAAGAAGAATAAAAGCGGACTCGTTTTGATTGAATCTATTCATGAGAGGTAATGAAATGTGCAACACCTCTCACGCCCCTTAGCACCAGCTTAAGCGGACCTCTATTACGCATATGTTGAATGGACTCCATGATTCCAAAGGACCAGAAAATATAACAACACTGAATCAATTCTTTTGTAAAAATCAAAATATGCTTTTCATCAGATTACCTAAATAAATGAGCTGCGTTTACTTTTGAATTACCTCGTGCTCTAACATGGCTCAATTTTATGTCAGTTAAGCTTCCTAGTTCATAATTTTTTAACGAAATAATCCTAGAGATAAATATCGTATGTATGATTTTAACAAGGGTTTTGAATTGTATTGTTAAATGCCACTCTATACCCAAATGATTGGGCTCTAGCACTGAACATGTCAGATATGTGTCACTGGTTACTGAAGTTTATTAATCTTAACTGTAAACATATTTTTGCGAAACCATTTGTTTCTTCCGCTCTTAAACTCACCCTAGTTTTCGACATTGCTATAATTTAATTCCCGTGACGCTAAATGCATCTGTTTACCTTCAAGTCTGAACAAAAAAAAAGAATAATTGAGAAAAGCTTGGTCTGATTTGATGTTGACAATTCTATCTAAGAAAAAGTACCATGGGCTTAAAATTTCTATGACTTGTTTAGAACCACTAGATTATTTTACAAACGAAGTTTTTATTACTGCAAAAAGAATAAACATATTTATCGATAATTATAGATCATTTTCATCTAATAGTTTCTTTCCTTTGGAATCTTCAGAAAAAAGTATGAAACTATTCAAACAACTTTATGAACAGTGTTGAACAGAAAATCACAGAGCAGACTTTATTAGACATAAACTATATAGTTTCTAGGGTTTGATATCATCAAGTTTACAAACAATATAAAAGAGACACATATCATAAAAATACGTGTATGTTTAGAAAATATTAATTTACTTAACAAAATTATTTACTTAACAAAATTATGTTGATGAACTTGCGAATCTTTTAGGTGAATATTAATAATCCAAAGTATTCTTTTAACAATTTCACAATATCTACTAAAGTATTGGTGATAATTTATCATTCAGTGATACTGGGCAAAAGGCTACGTACATTTAGAGCTTCATTATCCATTAGCCTTAAAAATACAATTCAGATTTGTTTAGGCTACTTAAAAAATTAAATTTTCAACTTTAAATATACTAGTATTTGGTCTCTTAACGTAATATAACGCTTAATATATTCCTGGCGGAACTCGTTGTATGATGTACATACATGTATATGTCTTTTGATTTTTGTATCTTGTCATTGTTTTCAAACTTTTATTCCTTTATACGCTTATTTTCCATACTAAGTTATAACCAACAATATTTTAGTGCCAATGGAGAACTTGATCGTTCTTGATCACACGTCTGTATCATTCACAGACAGGGTATAGTATGTACACACTGATTGTTCTGTTGTTATTTTTGTCTGGTCTGGTCTCAGTGGAAGATTGTTTCTTGGTTAAACCAGACTGAACATGAATTCATTATATTTCCAACATCTTTTGAGGAACTTTGTTAATATCAAATAATGTTTTTGTCTCCCTTACACACGTCAGTTAACCAATGCAGCATAAGCTTTTCATTTCGCATGGATGTATGAGTACGACTTGATGTAATTTGAAACAAAAGAACATTTTTCATTTCTTCATTTCTAGTTAGGTATATATCTGGAAAAGAATTTCCGAGGAATATCAGTTTTAAGTGTTAAAAATACACCTTGGTAACTTCTAGCCTCTTTGATAACAAGCTTAATCGGTGATAAACAATTCAAATACCTCAGATGCTTTTACCTTGTTTTATCTATGGGCGAAACACACAGGAAATGGCGTTAATTAATTAAAGATTGATTGTGACTTTACAGCTGCTTTAGTTGAAGTAAATCTAATAATACTTTCTGGAAGACAAGTTCGGAATGCTGTTATCGAACTAATACAAATGCGTCTCATAATTAATTCATAAACCACATAGGTGAATGACAAAACTTCTAGAAGTACACAAGTACTTTTTAAACTGCTTAACTTTGCCTTTAAATGGACTAACCCATACATATTAGGCGAAAAATAATTTCTCTCAAAATCCATAAAAGTAAGTACTCTGAAAGTGACTAGTGGTAAAAACTTATTGACATACGAGTTTTGCAATATATTGTTAGTTTTGCAACATATTGTTATAAATAACAAATAATATTTTGCAGAAGGTAGTAAACCGTTGCAACGCTTTGGAAATAATGCAGAGAATCACATTCTTCTTGCATTTTAACTAATTTCTAACTTTTATTTTTACCCACATTTTTATGTTTACCCACTTTATCATTTATCAGTGACATATATGCATTCTATGCCAAACCTGGAGGACATTAACATGTTGAAAAATTTCACCCAAACTGTAGGCGAGTAGCTTTAACCTACATTTGCATACAAGGGCCATTGAACAATTTGCACATTCTATGGCCCATATCAGAGATAAAGGTAAAAGAGGTAGATTTTATTCACCGACGCTACTAACTAATTTTATTTACCGAGGCTACTAACTTCGCCATATATTCAATTCATGGTGTTTAACTTACATTGACCAATTAATCCAAAAATGTTACCCAGACATCACATGAATTGCCATACTTAAATCACTGAAGCTGTAATCAAACATTTAAATTAAAATGTGATGGACGATTAGAAAAAGGTTTATAATCCTTGTATGTCCAATTTTGTGAAGCAAGAAAATGTTGAGATCTCATCTCGAATTGACTTATATAAGACGTTACGCTCATTGTTGGCGTACATTAGCGTAACTGACGTTATCGTCGTTTTTAGCCGTTTAGACGTTAAAAGGATTATTTGGGGTGGTTGGACTACAGTTTTCATAAATCATGTCGTTTCGATATTTAAGGAAATTTTTGATATAGATGTACTATAATATTATAATATTTATTCAATATAATTATTTATCAGACAGTGAATTACATTGCGGTGTTCAGATACAATTATAATACGTATACATTATTTAGTTTTCAAACGTAACGTCGACGTTACATTAATTTCACGGCTGTGACATCTCGGCTAGATTTTGCAATTTTCATGTGTTAAATGTAATTCATATTCAACGTAAGACTTATGCATATCAATTTGCATATCAATTTGCAGACAATTGTATGTACTTTCAGACTGTAGTCGCTGTTTTGTAAACAAATACATATTTCTTTAAATATTTTGGCACGTAACAACTTCGTAATTTTATTTTTTGCATTTTTGACACGTGTGACATCGCGGCTATATAAAAGTATACATATATTAAACGCCATTATCAAAGTCAATATACGACAAAAACTTACTACTTCAAAAGTGGAATTTATGTACTTTTTGTCAAAATAAATATCACAGAAAGCATACAATAGTTAAAGAAAATACAGAAATTTTAACAAATCCTGTCGAGGGAAGACATTAAATCTTACGTTTTAAGTTGGATCTGTCTTTTGCTTCCTGTTTGTTACAGGAAGTATTGAACAGCAAATGACTGCAATGACGTCAAATATAGTTAACGTCACGTCACCGAGTCTTCTTATTTGACGGAAAAAAATAATTTTATGAATTTACCAAGCCGTTAGATAATTCACATTGGTGAATTCTGTTACATCTTACATGACGTTTTAGTGTTGTTTTCTATGATTCTATGTCGAATTAAATTTTTACTAATTGTTAATCGTAAATGCGATCATATTTACTAACAGGGAGATTGTTTTGTCTTTCTTGTGATATAAGAAGAAAAACAACCGTATTACTAAAACGAATTTCATGAAACATTGAAGTGAACGAAACTGAAAAATTTCCGATGTTCGCCAACAACGTACGCAACGTCATAAATGATACGGACAATGTAACTTATCAAAACAATGTTGGTTTTACTAGTGACAGAAATCTGCGACGGATGCTATTTACACATGGTATTGGACGCCTGGAAAGAGTTTCGAGTTTATCCATATGAAAAGGGACTAATGCCACATTGAGATAAAGTCTGGAACCACCTTATTAATTCGGCTAAATTATTATCTGTAATTTATGTGAAAGTACAGTCTCGTAGCACGTTGCCAAGATCAACTTTTTCTTATAGTAATAAATGTAATTGGATTATAAAAACAAAAGTCATAGAAATATACTGGAGAAAGTTTAAATTCACAAAAGATATTCAAAAATAACGATTCTATATCGACCTTATATTCTATGTGAAGAGTACCTGTATCAATTGTGGGCAAAATATTGCAGATGGTGTAAGCCATTTGAAGTTGTTCAATGCTGCGCAAAGTATTGCAGGTGGTGCCAGCCATCTGAAATGTCTATGTATAATCCTTTATGAAACTGTTTTATTTACGATTAAATGGTTAAAAATATGTTAAAGTAAAAGTTGATAGCGTATGAAATTATAGCTTGACAGATTTCTGGCATGAATCCTGGCAAGTTTCAATACGTGGTTCTTTTCATTACAGAGGTCCTAATAGTATAAAAATATCTTGTGACGCTGAAATGTTTGAGCTAGGGCGAATATACAAATAAACAAAACGAACCATTCGATAAAAAGTTCATGTCATATTGACATTAGAATACAAAATGGCTATTTGAAACATTAGTGATATTATCTAGTTTTACAGTCATGCGCAATTAGACACAAAATTAATGTATTTAATGAGAAAAAATATCGGGATACATTGACTTGATTTAGCACCGATACCTTAGCAACTTCTTACCTATTGCAGCAACATGTTTTTTTTTATCGTATTTCAATTATGGGCGAAATATGGATAAAAACAGTATTAAAACTGAGTGTTACTTTTCATCAGCATTGGACAATGAAGTATAGAAAACGGCGAATAATTAAGGACAGTAATGTAATGCTATATCCAGAAAAACACGTATGAATGCTAAAGCGTGTTGTAAGTAACATGCATACATTTGACTCAATTATTTATAATTAGAATCAATTTATTTATATATTATTATAATAACAAGACCCGATTTATTATCCTATCAAACAAAAAGGACTGAAACTGTGTGCCATTATGCAACAAAACAACTGTTAGTACGTCACTGGTTAACGTCAAAAATTATGATCATAAATGAGATTTATGAATAGGTGTGGTAATATGTAATTGACTGAAGATATAAACCAGAAATAAGGAAGGCAGTAAACCCTTTCATTAGTTTAAACGTTTATATCTTCATCAGAAATAAGGTTGTACAGTATAACCGTTAAGACACTAACGTCAACGTGACAAAATCTCTAATAATAATGTATATATTGTATCACTTCACATAACGGTTGAAATAATACTTGGCCTGATATTTGATATTGTGAATAATAAAATCATATTTTATAATATTGTTTCATATTAATGGTACTTTCTTAGATATATTTTCCAAAAAAAAGATGTTCTCGGAGTTCATGTACAGCAATTCTCCTTGACTTGCTAAACGCTATCAGATTATTTCACTTGAAACAACATAGGTATTTATTCATTTTTTCCATAAATAATGAACATTATCATTAACAGTCAATCTTCTTTATCTTAATGTGTCTTACCTTAAGAAGCTACACTGTTCTTTTGTGTAAAAAGGGTGAAACTACCACCTGCTCTGCCATTATAATTATTTTCGCTTTTGATACGAGAAAATATCATGCAGCTATACACAGTTACTGCAGAAAGCCAAACCATTTAATTCTATCTAGTTCTCTTTATCTCTTCCACCAATCCAGTTTACAGCCTCAGTAATCCTAGGATTTTACGCGCTGAAAGAAATAAATGATATTTAATCGGTTTTAAAGCAGGGCTATATTTTTCAATGCGTTGTCATTTATCATTGGTTTTGCATGGGTGTTAGTCAAGAGTTTGGATATACTGCCAAATTTAAACAACTTGTTAAGGAACCTTTCAAGATATATTGAGAAGACACGAAGTTTGGTAACTGTAGGCCTGGTAGAGACTGAATTACCGTACATAGCAGTACATTGGAAGTGGCGAATGTGAAATACTTAACATGTTGAATAAAAGTATATATGATAGTCCTGTTGTCTTATTCAGATCTACATATGATATGGTTTCTTTGAGATAATTGGCTGTTTAAAAACGTGATTTTTATGTTCCCCCAACAGTCGAGCATAATCCCCCAGCGGATGAGCATAATCCCATAAGAGGTGTACGTAATCGCACAATGGTTGAGCATTATTCCCACCTGTTGGGCATGAGTTTAGAAGATTGTTATATGTTTAAGCCAGATCGAAAACGACTTCGTTATGTTTCAGCACTCAAGTTAAAATACAGATTGTTTCTCTTATCATATAGGTTTTCCTTTTTCCTTCATGATTGCAATAAAGAATGAACAATATCAGTCGTAATCAGGCTTGCATATCTAAATGTGTCTTACCTTCAGAAGGATTATTTTTCTTACACATATTTTTTGTGAAAGCGTGAATGCACCGACGCATCGATAACATTTTTTTTCTTTTTGATGCGAGAAAATACCACGTAGTTTCAAAAAACTACTACACAAAGCCGATTTATTATTTTCCTTCTCTTTGTCTTTTGCCAATCAATCTTAATGTCGCAGTAATATTATCAAGTATCAAGCCTGGAGTAAAACGAACCTTAGAAAATTAATCGTTTTTGTGCCCCCATGAGTGGTGGGGGACATATAGATTTGGTCTTGTCCGTGCGTCTGTCCGTCCGTGTGCCCGTCCTTCCGTCCGTCCGAAGTTCGTGACGTTCCTAGCTCAAAAAAAAAAATTTTCGTCTGGCTTCGCCCCCTATTTTTAGAGTTATGGCCCCTGAAACAGTCAAAAATGCACATTTTCACCTTGTGACACGCCTAGCTCAAAAAGTATTTGATATAGATTCATGAAACCTTGCATGAGTCTTAATCATGATATGAACTTGCGCCCCTTCTATTTTTCATTTGGGTCAATCCCCTGTTTTCAGAGTTATGGCCCCTGAAATAGTCAAAAATTGCACATTTTCACATTGTGATGCGCCTAGCTCAAAAAGTATTTCATATAAATTTATTAAACCTTGCTTGAGTCTTAATCATGATATGAACTTGCGCACCTTCTATTTTTCATCTCGGTCCGCCCCCTATTTCCAGAGTTATGGCCCCTGAAATAGGCAAAAATGCACATTTTCACATTGTGACGCGCCTAGCTCAAAAAGTATTTCATATAAATTGATTAAACCTTGTACGAGTCCTTGTCATGATATGAACCTGTGCACCTCCTATTTTTTGTCTGGCTCCGTCCCCTATTGTCAGAGTTATGACCCCTGAAATAGTCAAAAATGCACATTTTCACATTTCGACACTCCTAGCTCAAAAAGTATTTAATATAAATGGTTGAAAACTTGCACAGGTCTTTATCATGATATAAACTTTTGGCCGGCTCCACCCCCTATTTTTAAAGTTATGACCCCTAAAATAGTTAAAAAATGGACATTTTTACCTTATTATGTGCCTAGCTCAAAAAGTATTTAATGTAAATTCATGAAACCTTGCTTGAGTCTTTATCATGACGTGACCTTTCGCACTTGGCATTTTTCTTGAGAGTCTTTGCGCTTGTGATCAGTACCCAACTGCCTTCCTGTCCTGTGCCTGACCTCAACGGTGTCTTATGTGTAAATTTTAAAAAAATTATATGCCACCATTCCTCTAAATCTGCAACAGTAAGACTCATGTAGGTAAAACTAAATCTAAAAAAGATTGACGCATTCTTAAGCCCACTAACTAACTCAATATTAATAAATGATAAACTACTGAACGATGTCCTGTAATCGATGTTAAAAGCTTTCAAGACAAACTGAAGTTAATGTTTTATTTGCATGAACAAATTACTCTAGAAACAGGTTATCTGTGTGTGACTTCCACATCAAATATAGATTTCACCTCTTTGATAACTGGAACTCAACATCAACAAAGAAGCTCGATTTCCGTGATAACTGATAAGATAGAAAGAAACGTTTTTACGTTTTTAGTTTGTTCTACCTTAGTAAACGATATTTAGTAGGGGTATACGGGAATCACAATGTTGGGGTCTCCGGCCGTCTGTGCATCTTGATAACTCCTGAAAGGAAGGTGGGTTGAGTTTATCTTTGGTATACGGGTAAATAAGCGTAAGTTCCAAGTCCGGTCGAGTTTTGTTACACTCCACTAATATTTGCCAGAGTGATGGACCTTTTCATTTAAAATTCAGAAAAAAATGTCAGTGTTCATTCTAAAAATTTTGAACGAATGAATGGGTTGAATTCATTTTGGTAGACTGGATCATGACTTTTCTTACAATTCACCTTTTTTTTGGTGGATTTACATCCCCTTTTCGACTTAAAATTCGGTTGTCCGTTCGATAACCCGTAAACGGATGATTGGGTTGCATTTAGTACACTGGTAAATGATAATAAAATCGGCCTACTCTTCGATTTCAAATTCAATCCATGATTTTTGATTTTTTACCCCTTTTTTCTCGTTTATTTTTGGTGGAGCTTTTAGTCCTTTTTACTCGGTTCAGCTGCTCTTGAACTGACGAAGTGACTGAATTCATTTTAAGTACACCAGGACATGATCATAAAATGCAAGTCAAGTTTTATTTTAGCTTTTAGCTTTTAGTTCAACCGATTTTTACAGACCCATTTTTACATGATGCTCTTTGTTTAACCAAACAATCTCACACCATGGTTTGCAAGACTCACTCAAGATCAGAATATTTACGCAGTTTTCCATTTAACTAGTAATAAACTTATAATCCAGTGTCTCGCCAGTTATTTCTAGCATGATCTACATAGAAAAGCAAGCCAAGAATATAATTTTATTGGATTAATATGCTTTCTTGCCGCTGTATTTGAATTATCGGCGTTTTTTATCATTTCAGACTGGGTTTATGTACAGATTATTGAACAGTCTTCTTAACAAGGAACCGTCCAGTTTGAAACAGTTAATGCAAATACTATTACACAGTATCAAAAAGGAGCCGTTATAGAAGTTTCAATATTTCTTCAATATTTAAATTGTTATCATCAACCTGTTTTTGCCCGCAAAACAATACAATATTGTACAAACTCCAAGTATGTTTTAGGGAAAAACTCAGAAATAACCGAAATGGAGGAGAAAACTAAGCGAATATGAAATGATTGAATTCCTTACGTCATTTTTATCAAGTCATTAAACTAAAATTAATATTTAGATCGTCACAAAATAAAAAAAAATTGTTAGATCATAAACAGGGTCTGTCCACTTCAAAAAAACGTTAGAATTCTAAACGAAAATGACTCCGGATTACGAAGAAAAGAAAGCCGTTATCAATTCAGATAAAAACATAAATTTATTCTTCTGGCTTCAAGCTGCAACAAATTGCATAAAAAGTCTGATTTCTTCTAGCTTGGGTTAGAGCATCATCCGAGACAAGTCACACTATTATATGTTTACTATTATGTCAGGTATTTTAACTTTGTCTGATCCACACAATTCTCTCATATCATACCTCTAAGATGCCATTTCTACTATTGTTCTCGGGGAAATGTCATTATTTCGAACAAGTTGACTTTTATATCATTTGATACAATTACAGAAGGAAATTATGATTTCCTCTGGCTAGCCGTAAAAGATAAATCTTCCTGCCATGCGTTCCTACTCAGTATACGTTTTCTTCATAAATAATTCATGCGAATCCCGTGTCATTTCTAAACATTAATAAAGAGCAAGTATAAATTTGAAATAAAAAGATAATATTACTAAAAGTAATGTTTCCTTATTTCTTTTGAAAAGTTTAGTAACATTTTTTCTGTATTTCTCTGTATACACTGAATTAAATTTGCCTTGACAGAATAAAGTTTCACATCTATCATTCATACGAGGTATCATATATTCTAAACTAACTACACGAGTGTTTGAACAGTGAAGCTAAAATGAAATATTTCAAGTGGTAATTATGCATTTTCGTACTTTTTATAAAATCTTTGATATTGAAACTGCCATGGGTTCGCCGTTAGATACTTTTCTAAAGGATAATGAAAGTAGTGTACGTTGCTGATTAAGTAATCATTAAAATAAAAGTAAAGGAAATTGTTCTGTTGGAAATTTCCATTTTCCTATGAGAAATGGTCGTGTTTTTTTTGTACATGTTCATCAGCTACTGTAACAGGGTTTGAAGACAAAATGGAGAATCTTGATATGCGCCACCGGCCTGAAGATGAATCTTCACTTCTAGACATCATTAGCCACTCTGCTCAAATTCTTCGTAAGTACCATAGGTCAGAAACCAATGCTCAATTCGTCGTATATACAAAAGATCATTCCTCTTATTCATAAGCCATTCTGCTCAAACTGACAAAAATTTAAGAAGGAATCTCTTTCCCTTATAATATATAACCGTTCGAAACAAATGTTTCTTATTTGTAGAATATTTTAGAAGACATTCTTTCTTAGGAAATTAGCACGACGTATGTAACGTTATTCGGTTCTTTCTTCCCTTCCTTAATTCCACCTGAACCAATAATTTTTTCTTCTTTAGATATGGAAATAGGACCAGTAGAATGTTAGTTCAATGTGTAGTTGTATATTTAATCTAAAAGTGCGTCTGTATATTTATCTAAAAGTACATTTGTTTATTTAATCTAAAATATGTTTGAGTATTTAAACTAAAAGTACACATGCACATTTATTCTAAAAGACAGTGCATTTGTACATTTAATGCAAACGTTTGTTTTAACATTTATTCTTAATGTACATTTGTGTTTTGTAATCTTAAAGTTTGAGTCGCGCCATTGAGGATATAAAGAATGAAAATTCAAGAATAAATGTTACAATTTATTAATATAATTCCAAGACGTAATAAAAATGGTTGGTTACATCTCCTTTGTAGCACCTACTTATCTACATATCTAGATGACAGTTCTTACATAAACAGATAAATTGATATAGCATAACAGCATCTTAAGATTTATGCATGGAAATGCGGTAGGCGTATTTATTTCATTACCCGGCAATTACAAAGATACCACTTTATATTGTAGTTTAGAAAGTTTAGTGTTTGATGCGCTTTGAGATATCGTGTAGAAACTGAAAGTTTAATGCAGCAAACCTTAAGGTAGTTATGCACGTTTGGATCGAAATTTTTTCTACAATGTAGAATTTGATTAAACTCTGATTTTTCAAAACTTCAGAATATACCTAGAAAATTCAGCAAATAAAAAAGATAGGTTCGTGTGCTTTTTTTTGCTAGACTGATTTGAAAATATTAGACCTCACGCAATTTTTCATAATGGAAGTCTATGGGAAAATCATAACTTTATAACATTTTCGCGAGTAGAAATTTTTCTACAATGTAGAATTTAATGAAACTTCCCACAGTTGTAAATAAACATATAGCCTATAATGTGGTGAAATAAAATGTATAGGTCCGTGTGCTTAATTTTGAGATATTTGACCATGATTAAAGTGAATCGCACTTTTCACGCTAATTTTAAGATATTATTTTGAATTTTGAGCGTGTCAGATGTTTTAATATCATATTTAACTTTAGAAAGACAGTAACAGTGCCATTGTAATAAATTTACTCATAGGCTGCTATTAAATAATAAAATGATTTTCATTTCCGTAAGCCGAATCCAGGCTTTATTCTATGTTTTCCGGATAAATGACGTTACGCCATCACTTCCGGTTTATCAAACGTGCAGAACTACCTTAAGTTAGATTGCAATATATTTCGATATTTAATACAGTGACTGCTTTTGATGCAGTGGAATTCAAACTTTCTTTATAACCTCTAATTTGTTTTCTTTTTTAACGGAATATTCAGATCTGATAATTATTATATTTAAGTTACTCAGTATCATAAGCACGTCAAGATCGTTATTTTCAGGGTTTTAGACGTAATTGATACAAAACACTATGTTGACAGTTATTATCAGGGTTTAAGTCGTACTCGATACGGAAACACTACTGCAAACTGTTATTTTCAGGGTTTCGGTATAAAACATTCCAAGTAGTTCGCTATTTTAAGGATATTAGTAGTACTCGATATGAAAACAGTCTTGTACACTCTCTTGTATTTTCAGGAGTTTAGTCTTATTTAATATAAACACTCAAGTACTCCGTCATTTTCAGGATTTTAGTCTTATTTGATATAAAACACTCATGTAGACCGTTATTTTAAGAGTTTTAGCCGCACTCAATATACAAAAAACTCTCCTGTAGACCGTTAATGTCAGGGTGGTTTTAGTCGTACTCGATGTAAAACCTCTCAAGTAGATCTTTATGATCAGAGTTTAAGAAGTACCCTATATAAAACACTCCTTTACCCGCCATTTTCAGGATTTTATTTGTACTCAATTTAAAAACCGTTATAATAGTATATTCAGGATTTTAGTCGTACTTGATATAAAAATCTCTCATAGACATCTGTTGAGTGTTTTAGTCTTAATCATTATATTTACAATGTGTTTGTTCAGCTGATATCCTTTCTTTTCAGAGATGAACGACCACGAGTTTATGCGACATCTAGGTGAGGAATATTTCCGTTTGTGCCTTTTGGAATATGGGAATGCCATCAGAATGATGGGCAGCAACATACTCGAATTCTTCAGCAATCTGGATGGTTTACAAACTTACATAACTTATCGGAGAAATTTAAGTCACAGGTGCCACCTTCACCGAGATGCGAATACGGGAATAACAAGATGACTCTGCATTTCTATACTGATAAAAGGGAACTTTTAGAATACTTGTCATGAATCATTGAGAAGTATAAGAAGAAACCAATTCAGTTTATACTTGATAGGCGTATGATCTTTACGACTTTATTGTAATGAAATACAATATTTGCTGTTGCTCATTTTATCAATCGAACCGAGCCTGCAACATTTTCATTTTTGTCGTTTTTGGCGAACTGTGGAATTTCCACTTTTCTATTTCATGCCAATACTGTCAAACTTTCCTCAAGAGAAATTGGTAAATAACAGGTTACATTTTCCTTAAAAAGGAGCAATATTAAAATGAATTGTTACATGAATTCATGGCATTTAAAAATTATATTTTATCTAATTGGGTGCTGTTTTCTTTCTATCAAAAGTTATACATTTTATATTACAACTTTATGAACACACTTTGTAACAGCATTGTTCGAGAATTCCTTCCTCTTTGCAATATCGTAACAATATAAAGGCCATCAAGTCGTTTTATGACTGCATACAAAAAGAATATATGATAAAATTGATATGATCCTGAATAAATACCTACTATCAGAGATTTCCAACTGGTTCAAAGTATTTTGTTGGTCCCTAGAAAGTTCTAGCTTTATAAGCATCATAAAATATACTTTCATGCTAGATCACATGTATACTTGACTACAAAGTAGACGGATTGATAATAGTTTAAATCATAAAATACAGTTATTATGCGTTCATTTTAAATTACTAAATGAATTCATATTGTAAAATATGAATATCTGTTTATCTCTTATTTTCTTCTTCTTAGTTTATTACACGTGTACCTATAATCGTGTAAGAAAAGTTTAAAGTGCATTTTTCATTTGTTCAAGCATTTACTGGGGTTTTTCAGTTTCTATACCATTTGGATAAGAGGCTACATGTTGTATAAAATCAAATGTCTTGATAGTTGTACTTTCTTACATAAAGCATAATTAGGGTTGAAAAGAAAATCATTTGAATCAAATGAAGAATTGCTACGAAGTTACGACTGGGTTGTGCTTTCTTGCCATAATGGCACGTATAGTGTTATAATCGCCCGAGGGCTTTATTCCGAGGACCATTATAAAACTAGGTGTGCCATTGCGGCTAGAAGGCACAACCAGCCGTTTATTGACTTTTTTTATCATATACGTTCACTTCATATTTATCTTGGTATTTTCTTTTTGTATATTTTCCAAACACCTAAAAGAATTATTTGTTTTGCTTTTTTATCAACAATGCCATCAATATTTGACAATCGATCTGATTCAGCGACCTTTCAATCGCCATAAATAATGTTGCTTCATGACGTCAACATCAGAACGCGCTGTCGTTCTGGTTACCCGGGGCCGTTATGGTTATGGCGCCAGAGGCGCACTGCGCCATTATGGATACATAAACAGAAGCCGTAATGACCGTTTTAAACGGCTTTTTGTTACTATTTATAGTAACGTATATAATAAGGAAAAATATTGCACGATCGCAGTCCACTGAAACTTAATTGAAATAATTTTAGATACGTAATAAGGAAAAATATTTCTTGCACACCGGACTGGCCTTTCCGTCGACTTTACCAAAACCCATCTGGCACCCCATGCGATGTCTCTCGTGCTGGTTATGACAACTTGTGCTGCTTTGATATTATATGGTATTGTATATGTGAACTGTGCGTACTATCTAATAAGTGTAATTTTCTACAAGTTCAAATGGTTATTATGACGCTGAGACTTTGCAACACTGTATGTGAGACGTTGTCACATAATGTATGTTATCGTTGCGGCCTTGCAACATTTATGTAGCTTACTTAAGTGTATTTGTAACAAGTTCTTTGTATCTTGCAAAATGCTGCAAATAGCTAATATATCTTCTACACATCAAACTTATCTTTTCAGTTATGAAAACGTAAAATATATGCTTAATTACACATAATAAGTGAATCAACAACGTCAATCGAAGCGATACCGTAGCTTTATCGTTGAGGTATGTCACATGATATCGATGAGACTTGACTTACGTTGGAACGTAGTTCTCCTGGAGTGTAGGTTACAAATCGTATTGAAAAATATAATTTACATCTAAATGGCCTCACTTTAGAAAATGTATTGACGATACGTTTTGTATTGACGTTTCAGTAAATTGCATCCAGAATTAGATATTGAACGGTGTATTGAGTTCATTATATTCTAACCCCTTACGGATTCGTGAATAAGCAAGCGCTACTTATTCGAAGTAAAAGTATGTAATAATGACCGAAATACAAGACTTAATGCCAGAAATAGGCACAAGAAGAAATGAGAATTATATATATGTTTTGTCTTGTAACATTTACATATATGTATATTGCTAATAAAAGAATTTGTATTCTATTTCAAAAAAAGAATTGTTTCAACATTTTACTATTCATTCTAATTTCATCAGAGAAGCAAACAGCATAGAATACAGAAAAAGTTACATATGTAACGTGTTGATCAGTGAATTCTTGAGTGTTGTGTATCCGGTGAAAAAAAAATCACTAAACTTTTTCGCTGGTATAAAAGTATAAAATTGTTAAAAGATGCTTTAAATTATCGAAAAGGCATTAACTACCCTTCATTCTTGAATAACGTTTCAAGGCAATATTGCATTTAGTGTAACTCGATGAAAGCTATTTGATTGATAAACTGAATAAAAAACAAATACCTTCTAACATAATAATTATATATCCTTAACGTCATTCAAATTTTCAAAATTATTTATAAAGATACATTCCAGTAGAAATATAATTCATTTATCTAATTCTTAAAAAGCAGCATTAAATCATGTTACTTTCTTGCAGGCTGGACAGGATTTTCCCGTGCTTTTCAGGTGCTAGAAAAACTCATCTTACATCCAGGGGTGTAAGATGATTCCCTTGCTGTAATTTATGAATGAATGCGTAAATTAATAAGCTACTATATCAAAATAGCGCCTAAAAGAAAACCCTTCGTTTCTCTTTATATCTTCTATTAATTGAAGAATACGACATGCAAGAAAAAGTATATATCACTTGTTGAAGGTACGGATGGAAATATCTGGCTCTCGGGTAACTGTTTTGCGGTAACTCAGCTGAGCCTCGTTACCGCCTAAACAGTTACCCTCGAGTCAGATATTCCCATCTGCACCTTCAACCAGTGAAAGATTCTTATAATAGATTACAATTCAGATGTGAAAAAAGAGCCTCAGTGTATAGATAATATGACGATACTGTTCTCTGACACTGTTGGCTTCACGTCTATCTGTTCATATTACTATAAAATACCTTCTTAGATGAGAAAATAGAACCTCGGTGTAAAGATAATGTGACGATACTGTTCTCTGACATTATTGGCTTCACGTCTATATCTGTTCTTGTTACTGTACATTACATTTCAGATGAGAAAATAGAGCCTCAGTATATAGATAATGTGACGCTATTATTCTCTGACATCGTTGACTTTACTTCTATCTGTTTATGTTACTATAAAATACATTTCAGATGAGAAAATAGAGCCTCAGTATATAGATAATGTGACGCTACTATTCTCTGACATCGTTGACTTTACTTCTGTCTGTTCATATTACTATAAAATACATTTCAGATGAGAAAATAGAACCTCAGTGAAAAGATAAGGTGACGATACTGTTCTCTGACATTATTGGCTTCACGTCTATATCTGTTCTTGTTACTGTAAATTACATTTCAGATGAGAAAATAGAGCCTCAGTATATAGATAATGTGACGCTACTATTCTCTGACATCGTTGGCATTACTTCTATCTGCTTATGTTACTATAAAATTCATTTCAGATGAGAAAATAGAACCTCAGTATATAGATAATGTGACGATACTGTACTCTGACATCGTTGGCTTTACTTCTATCTGTTCTTCATGTACATCTATGGATGCCATCAATATTCTGAATTCACTGTACACAAATTTTGACAATTGTTGCTGATTTCTGGACGTTTATAAGGTTAATATTATTTAATATTTTCCGACAGCTGTTGTGGAATCCTCGATATTATAATATTAAATAAAAAATCAATATTATTTCTTATAAAAAAATAGACAAATATTACGGAATGATCGACGTTTAAAGAATTGAAATAAATAAAGTACTCTCAACCTGTTCACAAATTTTGATAACTTTTGCGGATTTCCGATGCGTAAAATGGTAGTTTACACCAGTATGCTTTATTATCTCTACATAAGATTTGACAAATTTCCTTGATTCCTACATTGAAAAGGTTAAAATAAATCTATAATCTTTAATTCTTTGCACACAAATTTAGACAAATTTTGTGGACTTGTGTTCTTTACTCATATGTTCGAATGTCTGTATAAAAAGTTATCTAATTTAGATGTTTTCAAGACTATTTTAATAATATGCTAGACTAATAAAAAGCTGATTTCTCATATATAGGGAGAAACTAGATGCGTATTGCGTTGCAGCTGGTCTGCAAAGGCCATCAGAATACCATGCGATGCAAATTGCTTGGATGGCCATTAAATTGATGGAGTTTGCAAGTCAACAAAAATCACACGATGGTAAAGTTATACAGGTACGTACCTTATTTTTCACGGAAACAATCATTTCAGTGTTAATATAAATGATAGAGATACTGGTTGTAGCAATAGTGTATACTAGTTAAGACACTGTTACCTGTTTTATCTTTTAACGATTTGTTTGAAAAGTAGACATATGAAGATGCTTTGGATACACAAAACACAACTAAGTAGACTTATAGAATACTTGGTTAAACTGTGTCTATTCATCATATGTAATGTGCAAAACTGTTATGGCGCCCTAGCCTCGGGAGACTTATATTTTGGTAAATTGAATTTTCTCCATGTTCACAAACGACCAAAAGTAATAGTAATAACAAAACCAAGTACAAAATAATTTCATACGGCCACAACATGGCACTTTAATGTTAAAAATCTAAAACCATTTAGTATAAGCAATTAATCTATTCAAGACATACCTGAATACCAGTGACTTTCTCGATGATATGATAATTAAATATGCGTGATTTGCTTATGATTAACGGAAAATACACGCTACAGTTGATCGATACTAAGTTTATTGTAATATAATATTATATTTAAAATGCGTATTGGTTTGCATACGGGTAATGTGCTGGCCGGTGTGGTTGGAGTTACTATGCCTAGATACTGTTTGTTTGGAAACAATGTTACTCTCGCTAACAAATTAGAATCGGATAGTAAAGCGACCAAAATCAACGCAAGTCCAACAACGGCAAGGTATATCTTGACTATGAGTTCAGATATGTTTAATCATTTACATAGCACAATGTAAACAAGGGAGAAAAAAAATGAAAGAGCATTTAATACATAAAAATGAGACGTCTAAGGATGTCAGAGTCCTTATCTGTTGAAATATTTACACTTGATTAATGAATTCACCTCACATTTAAACTCATGTTTCAATAATAAAACTTATCCTGACAATACTTGAAGGAAAAGCATTTAAGGTCCTCAGAAACACGACGTATGATTTAATTAATCAGCAGGGTAGATAGCATTGAGAAACCATTCAATGTTTACATTTTAGTGTTTTTGCGTCAGTATCAATTTGTGCAGCTGATTTTAAACTGTACATTTGATAAATTAGCATAGGGTATTCAGTAAGTAGTCTGTAAAATGATTATGCTTTCTGTTATCTCATAAGCAATATTGATTGAAACTAAACCTGCCAGATTATTTCATGCCAAAATACATACAAAACAACTGAAAATAAAAAAGAAGGTTATCATTTTCACGGACGAAGTGAATTTGTTATCGGTTACTGTTAAAACACGTGCAATTACTATTACTGAAAGAGGAAAAATGCACTTTTCGGCATGTACGACACTGCTTCATAATTATATAATCTGTACTTAAACATTTGATACTTCTTATTTAATATTTTTTGTTTATTTAAAGGTTGCTGTATGAGGGATTCAAGTTGACGCCAAGACCACGCGAATGTCTTCCACAAGGGTTCCCATCTAATATTGAAGGAACTTGTCATTTTGTTGAAACGTATCAGTGTCCTTTCAAAATGACCTTACAACCGCAAAACATATAGAACTCGCTGTAAAGCATTATAAGATAAATGAGATCCACTAGTCTTATATATATATATATATATATATATATATATATATATATATATATATATATATATATATATGCCGTTATTCTTGGCTGCGTGATATATTTTCTCTTATTGTGCCGAAATACATTTTCCTAATTCAAGTTTGTCTGTTCCGGTAAATGTAGATTGCGAAGATTTAATTAAGGAACAGTACACCAGCCGCCTTTCGATTCGCAAATCTATTTATCTTGTTTTTCCAAATAGGAAACTGGAAATATAAATAAAATATATACGACAAAAATACGAAATTAACCAATGCCATTTGCTCTGTTGTCAATTTCTTATACGTGTTTGGTCATTTAATTTTCGATCTGATTGAAAATGATATTATCATCGGCGGCTTATGTCTTAAACAATATGAACACAAGACAGGCTGTTTGTCCCCGTATACTTATAGCCTATATATGATACTCTCCAAACTTAAGCCATGCATCTAAGGGCAATCACGTCCACTTCTATATTCTAAAATGAAAGATAATGTTTATACATAATTGTTTATTTCTCTTCAAAGCTAGGTCTCTTTTCTCTAAAGCAGATATTGTCATATTAGTACTAAGGTCCTGAATTCAAATTCAGTCCCTGTTGTAGTAATTAATTTGTCCAGTTGTCGTGACTGGCCCAGACGGATGGAGTCAGGCAAGATTGGTTACAAAGTATGTTTCTATCTGTCCTTCAGCAGGTTGTATGGTTGATGTACTTTCTTATATGCCTGGACCAATTTGAGAAGACAAATGACGCCCCATTGCAATTCAACTTAAACTACATCTAAGTTTTGCAACAAGTAGACAAGAAAATAATTAAACATCTTAAATGAATCACACATTAAACATATGAAATGAATAACTGTTACATTAAACATATTAAACATTTGGAATGTATTATGTCAGAAACTGCAAAGTTACACATTTTAAATATCTTTTTGGCGGCGAGTTCGTGAAAACTTGGCACGTGTTTAACGACTTATCAATACTACAAAATCCATTCATAGCTAGATGGGAATATTCTAATTTCTAGTGAAAATGATAATTATCAATAGCCCAAGAGAAAAAAAAGTTACTAGAAAAATGTTTTCTTTAATGTATATGTAATATTATTCATTGAATTTAAGCCCATTTAATGACAGATCAATACAATTTAACATAATTTAGTCGATAAGTCATCTTGTTAAGGTGAGAATTCCATTAGTAAATAGCCCGTCAAACAACATAATGTCTTTTTGTTTCTCAGTATCAAGCCTTAGAATCTATTATCAGTTATTAATATTAATTATTCAAAAGAAGTATTTTAGTAATTCTTATAATATTATGTTCTAATAAATTAATGAAACCCTTTAGTATATCAATTGAACATAAACATGTTTATTTTGGTTGATATTTTCACATTGTATTATTAGCAGTGTTCAATTAATAGAAATGCTTATTTATAGAAGAGAAATTAACACGGCGTCTTGTTTATAGTACAAAATAAATCGTATTTGGTATTGTTATTCGTTTTTGTTTTAATTTACTTTACACCACATGTAAAACTTCTTTTCTGATATGAGGAGTTTTTTTTTTTAAGTTGAATTTTTCTTAATCATATATTACTTATAAAGCCCCCTGGATATTCTTACTTATGCTTTTGATAATACTTATAGTATATGTATGAGCTATGGAAAGAATATAATTATGAACATTTTAACAAAATCTAATAGTGCAAATATATCATGTTATTAATTTTTACGACCTTTACCCATTTTCAAAAAGTTCAAAGAAACACAGATGCATGTTTTGCTTTTATTCAAAGACAAGTAAGTAGTTACTTTTTTCTTACCATACAATCAAATTCGAATGTTTGCAAATTCTAGACAGTTATGTGTACTTTCTACCTTTTTAAAACTGGCCTGATATGTAACACGTTTCATAAAGTGTACGTTTTAGTATTTTGAAAGATTTGTTAAAAATATCGAGCGGGGCATCTATAATAATTACATTGTTATTGATATGTGTAAAAACTAAATACGTATTGTTTAAACTAATTTTCTATTTATGTATTAAAATATTATGAAATCCATTGCGTTTGCTCATAGAACTAGTGTCCAGCATATGTTTTATAATATTGTACACACCAAGTGCCACAATCTCCTTAATTTTTTTTTAAATATTATTTTGACTGTTAACCAAATATGACACTACGTTTCTAGTTCTGACACAACATGCATCGATTTTATTGTAATTGAACAGTAGTATACCACATTTTCTTAGAAACAAACAATTTCTCCTATGCAATTGTTCAACAGCAAGATCAGATCATTTCACTGTACAATTAAGATGTAATCTATATGATCTGCTCAAAAGTGTCAGTCATTTAGTTTCTTAAAATCTCTTTAAATGCCTTTTATAAAATATTATTTTGACTGTTAACCAAATATCACACTACGTTTTAAGTTCTGACACATCATACTCAAATGTTTTATTTTAATCAATTTCTCTGACTGTTTAACTCCTATGCAGTTGTTCAACAGCAAGGTCATTTCACTGTTTAATTAAGATGTAATCTATATTGGCTCAAAAGTGTCCATCTTAACATCACAAAACACTCCCCACAACACCAAAAACCATCTTGATTACAGAAATTAAATATACCTACTAATACCACATGAAGTTTAAACAGTCCATGTAAATTGAAATGTTAATTTCTAAAAAACAAACATTTTCTCTGTCTGTTTAATTCCTATGCAATTGTTCAACTGCAAGATTATTTCACTGTACAATTAAAATGTAACCTGCATGATCTGCTCAAAAATGTCGATCATTTAGTTTTTTAAATCTCTTTAAAATTCATTTTATAATATATTATTTTGACTGTTAACCAAATATCGCACTACAATTTCAGCTTTGATACAACCTACATCAGTCTTATTGTTATTGAATAGTATTTTACTACATACAGTTTGAACAGTCCATGTAAATCGAAATGTTTTATTTCAATTTTTAAGAACTGACTGTTTAACTCCTATGCAATTGTTCAACAGCAAGATTATTTTACCGTACAATTAAAATGCTCAAAGTGTCCATCGTAACATCACAAAGCACTCCTCCAAAGCACCAAAAACCATCTTGCATACACAAATTGATATACTTATAGGTTATTAGTTTTGTATCGGGAAATATGCACGAGTTCTTCAGCGAAAATATTGCGCGACTTTAGGAGCGCGATTTTCTTCCGCTGAAGAACGAGTGCATATTTCCCGACGCAAAGATAATAACCTTTTTATTACATACGCATCTATACTTATAAATATAATGTAAGTATCATAAATATGTTCAATAGCCTGAATAGGACAATACTGAACTAAATAGAAAAAAACAGTGCAACAACACACACTGAATTACGTCACGCACCCGATATGAAATTCAGGCTTCAGTGTATTGAAAAATATTGATGTTTCCGGCCGGTGCCAGTGTTACTTAACGGGGAATAGAAACGAGTATGTAATAAGTACTAATATTTGATCCACCAAGCCCACAACAAGGTCGATGAATGATTTAAAAAATGTTTAAATCAAAGGGAATCAGAAAGATTTGTGTCTAAATAATTAATGGAAATTATCTCTAATTATTCTAACAATCTAAAAGAATAAACCACATTATTAAATTATATTTTGTCCAAAAATGTGAACTGAAGACGATTCGAGTTAGTGTAATTTCGCACTTTTAGATACATAAGAGTACCTCGATATATTTAAAAATGAATGCAATTTATTTCCTTACATTTTTCAATGCTCTACCAAAACTTTGTCTGTGATAAGTCTATTGACATTCGCTACATTTTGCTTGTTGTACATATTTCCATTAAAATATGATGGCATGCAGACATGTATTTAGTCATAGAAGTTTGTGAGGCATTTTAAGTGGTTTGTGGATGTTTCAAACTTTAAGGTTTATTTCTTGGACCGTGTAGAAAATACATTTTCTTGGAATGTCCACAATAAACTATTACAACTTGATCTTGTTATGAAACAGAACAAAACATAGGAATATTTATTTTCAGATCGAAAATATTGGTTAATAATAATTCAACATCTTAAATCTGGTAAATATTAACTATGTGTTTAAATGTACAAATCACAAATCTTGGATTAATGAAACAAATGATATATCAGGAGAAGAAATGGCGTGGAATAAAATCTTTAATAAGAATCTAGGGAAACATAGAACGCAACCAAGCAATATGCTCATAAGAGGTAAGGAGATCTGCAACACCCCTCACACCCTCTAGCACCGGCTTAAGCGGAAGACTAGTATGCATATACAATACACACGAATGGACTCCATGATCTGGAAGGACAAGAAAATATAACAAAACTGAAATATTGATGATGAATACTGGCTTTACTTCATTCCAAATGTCATAGAAGATTTCTTGGTCGGGAATTTATTTCTATCCGTGGAACATGTTTGCACAAAACACGACATCAATACTGGAAATAACTTGAGAAGGGGTTTCAAGCTGTGTTCAAGCTGCGGTTCAAGTTGCTTTTATTGGCCCTGTGTTAATGTTTACCATTTTAAATACGATAAGATTTGACTATGGAAAACCTCATAAGTTTAGGACACTGTCGGCAGTTTCAGTTGAATCGGTATCTTTCCGGTTTGATACATGTCTTTCCAGTTCAATTCAAATCTCTTTGATTCATTTCTTTGCTAACTTGAAAGCTATACCTGTTAAAAAGTAAATACCAAGCATTATTCACGGAAACAAAATCGACGAATATATGGTTTAATTTGGTTATAATGCCAGATCCGGGCAATATTGAGAACCTTAAAAAAACTGATACTTTTTACTTCAAATAAAACCATTTTCCTAGATAGCTGAAGACAAAAATTCAGACTTCCTGAAGCAAAATTGCTCTGTAACTCACAGCCTTTAGACAAGACTATGGCGTTCACTACACCAATTAGATTCAAGTGTTACCTAGACAATATTGCATATCCCATGTTCCGATTACATATTGGTGTTCTTTAAAACAAAAACTAGCCTGAAGTTATAATGAATTGCAATATAACTAAGAAGGTCCAAGATAACAAAATAATAAAGATAACGTCGAAATGACTACGGATGGATAGGCGCCTTTAAGATCAGTGCCAGCTTATCTTCTTAATAAGGTAAGTGTGTTTTCTACAACTAGATGCAAGACAATGATTACATCGATTAATTAATCCCCTACCGGTAGACTATAGCAATGCCATCCGTCCGACTGTCTCTCTGTCCACCCGTCCGCCTGCCCGTCTGCAAATTTCTATCCTGCAATCTCTCGAAAAGCGTTCAAGCTAAGTTCATAAAACATGGTATGTATATAGAGGGCAATATGTAGATAATGCACGTACATGACTTATGCTTGTATGTCTTAGGGCAAGGTCACTATTGAAGGTCAAGTAAAATTATTTATGCTCCATAACTTTTATATGCATTGAAGGATTTTTTATTACTACACAGAAATGTTTACAATGATTAGACTATTTGGCGCGCACGTGACCCATGGTTGTCGGGCAAAGGCAAGGTCACTATTAAAGGTCAAGTAAAAATTTGTTTCCGCTCCATAAACTTTTATGTGCATTGATGGATTATCTTAATACTGCCATTATGACACAATGATGAAATTATAAAAATATCACTGCAAAAATCGTATTAGGGAATTAAAATGATGTGCGTAGACGAAAACATTCTCTCTACACCAGTTCACGTCAGCATCTGGCTCAACGTCTCTATATAAATAGTAGATAAATGAATTCTGGGATTACGACAAGGAATGAACGTCCTTCATTGTCAATAAATCGTAGTTAATGTACATTTTGTAATGTACCTACTGGTCTTTACTCTCTAAAAAAAACGTAAAATGAAACAAGTGTTTCATAATTTCTCGTAGTGTCTAAAAATATAGGTGAGCTCTCTCCAGTACATCTCATCCTGAGGCGTTATTTTTTTCTGTTACAGAACACGCGAAAGACATTTGTTTGATAAAACCGTTACCTGTGTGAATTCTAATATCTTTCTGAATGAATTGAATTTAGAATTTACAATAGGCTATGAATTTGAAAGATGACCAATAAATCTATCTATGATAGCTTTTTATGGTAATGAGGTTGATCCTACCGACATTTTCGGATGTTATTTTAAAAGAATCTAGATATTTGATGTACACTGCAATTAACATGAAAAATCCAGTGATATCAAAGGACTTTCACTTTAAACGGCTACATCAAAACTTGAAAACTTTTCCTGTAAGTGTTAATGATAGTCACGGTCATATCAAAGTGATGTGATTGTTTAGTGTTTTTCATAATGTTTGAATTTTAATTTCTTACGTACCTGTACGTTCATTTCTTGAAAGGAAACTGCACCCTACGCTTCTAGCATGTATTTCTGTTAACACAGAAAAACGGGCAGTTATCGACTGATATTTTAAAATATTTTAAACAAGATATCAATCGAATCCCAAGAAGTGCACAACAAAGAAAGAACTATTTTTTAGAGAAATCAATCACTTTATTGGAACTTGCATTAAGCTATATATCAATCGAAACCCAAAATGAAAAAGGTATTACTTCAGGCGAAAATCATTTTCTTTTCCTTTGATGAATCCTGGAGATTTAGTTAATCAATGTTGTTTCCTGCAAAGGAGCGAAGCAATGTTTATAATTCAGAAGATTTACTTCCGGGGTAGGATAAAAACAATATTTACATTTCTCACCAGCCGGTGGATTTACAGACATTGTGGCATGTGGAACATGTTTTAAATACCGCAACAGATGCCAATAAATGAATGCCTCATTAAGAAAACAGACAGTCTAGAAGGTCCCGAAGGTCAATTAATGTCTGAACGATTTATAATAATATTATTGCATTTGTTAAAATTCTCTGTCTCCTAGATTTAAATAGTCGCTTTGAAAATCAGTCCTGTTCGTCAGTTTCATTTATGAAATAGAATAGCCAATAGAAAAGGCTGATTAACAATGCTAAATGAATTATGGCGTTTCTGTACACGAGAAATAGAGCTCTGTTTATTTCAGCTTTACTACCGGCATCATTCGAGAAAATCGCCAATAATATCTTTATGTAATGGTATAACGTCACTGATTAATTAATTTTGATTAAAAGTTCTCAGTGGTACCTTGTTTGAATAATACATATCATCACAAAATAGTTGCATCCGATTAATTTAATCAATCGGATAGAGGGATTACAGGCCTAACAAAGTTGCACGCTAAGATATAGTCTGGCTATCGACTAGATAATCCTTTATATTTTTTTCATTCGTTATTCTAATATATTCAGACCCATAATAATACAAAATTTGAATAGCCGCAGGAGATATCTCCTGTGAACAATTGTAAAATCTCTAAAAAGATGCTTTGGAAGTATGTAACCAAGCAAAATAATAGCAGACTCGGTTTAATTGAGTCTGTTCATGAGAGGTAGTGAAATGTGCAACACCCCTCACGCCCCCTAGCACCGGCTTAAGCGGAGTCCTATGACATAGGTATTGAATGGACTCCGTGACCCCGAAGGTCCAGAAAATATAACAACAAAACACGGGATCAGAACACAGATTAGATAAGATATGGATGGAGTAGTGGAGTTATGTCAATGGTCACTTCGGTTTGAAGAAAGCAAGAGCGAGATATAAATTAGATGCCCACGGGCAACATGTCGAGCCCGCCAGCTGTCAAAAGAACTGAGAGTTGCACATGACACTCTGTCTCATTGAGGCAAACATTTAAGCCAAATAAAAAAAGGTTGCAAAAAGTTACAATGTAAGTTATTTATAGTAACAACAAAGGGATGTAAATCTTAAGAAAAAATTTACGTCCACACAAAAATCCTTATCAGTAGAGATAGGTAAAAAATACACCTCAAAATTGGATGTAATATGCATGTTGTACTACAGAAAAGTGGTCTTGATTTTTCCCAACGACCTACAATATAAGCTATTTATAGTAACAACAAAGGGAAGCAATTCAATGTTCTTGCCCATGACACTCCGTCTCATGATGGTGAACAATTGTGCCAAATTACACCAAAATCCATCTGTGCATGAAAAAGAAATGCTCCAGACAAAGTCATTCTTGTATCTGACATTTGACCTCTAAGTGTGATGACCTTGGACCTAGGGACCTGGTTCTTGCGCATGACACTCCCTCTCATGATGGTGAACAATTGTGCTAAGTAACATCAAAGTCCATCCATGCATGAAGAAGAAATACTCCGGACAAAGTCATTATTGAATTTGACCTTTGACCTCTAAGTGTGACCTTGACCTTTGATATAGGAACCTGGGGTTTGCGCATGACACTCCATCTCATTAAGATTAACATTCGTGCCAAATATAAACAAGATTGCTCCATGTATGTCAAAGTTATAGTCCGGACAAACAAATCCGGACGAACGGACTCGCGCATGCACGCACGGAGGGACGCACGCACGGACGCACATACATCGAACAGCCATTTGGTATCTTATCTTCCGCAAGCGGGCTCGACAAAAATGAAATTTAACTAAAAGGTAAATGGCTTTTATGACGAAAGTTGAGCTATTTATTGTGATGGTGAATATGAAAACGTGTTAATTGTGATGGTTTGATGTAGTTAATGTTGTTGGTGATTGTGATTAAGGAAAGGCTGATTATTGTTTATAGTATCAATTCTTTATTTTCTTCAGCACGCAGGACTGTGTTACAAAGAACAAGAACATTAAGGCTTGACAATATATCTTATAATGGTAAGTCTGACCTTAAATCAAGTACTTAAAAAGAAATAGCTTTTCAAATCCCTATGTTGTTGTCATAAATTATAAAAAAACAATGTTTCCAAAGTACAGGAAACAAGTACAGTATATTTGGGAATACAAACAAAGCGATTTAATTTGAAATAGAACAAATAGGCAACGCCGCTCTTTTTACTTTTCTTAAAGAATGTCTTATTTCTGTTTATCTTTATTTCCATAACACCCTTTCTTCCATAACCTCTGCTCATATTGATCG